>NC_141922.1:24220000-29220000 GCF_057802395.1 Ceratotherium simum simum
AATAATCACATAGGCAACCAGTGATTTGCAACTGTGATTAGAGCCCTGGAGGAGGAGAAGCACGGGAGGCTACGAGATGGTATCACAGAGAGCCTGCTATTACGAAAGGTTGCAAAGCCTTCCTGGAGCAGGGGATTTCCTGGGGCTGAGGTTGGAAAGACAAGCAGGAGTTGGCCAGGTGAAGAGGGGCTGGAAGATGATTCCAGAGAGAGTGAGAGGCTGGGGCTAGGGGCGTTGCAGGGAGAGAGAGAAAGAGAAAGGGAATCATTTAGGATTCAATTTAGGACTCGATGGTTGCATTTTTTCTGGGAAAAAGAACCACCCCCTTACCCCCCACGCATACACTCTCAGGAGATCCAACTGAGACCTTGTACACAAAATATCAAAGAAGTCTGGATTTGTCTGCTCCTTGGGGGACATTGGGATACGCTGGCCTTATTGATGAAGACTTTATCAAGTCGTTGATACCAGGGGCCTCTGAGTGTTGGGAAGAGGTCCCAGCCATCTTCACAGTATTAAAAAATGATGAAATGCCGGAACAGGTTATAAAGTTAGTCCCGTGAGTGTATCTTAAGGACACAGTATGTCACTTGAACGTTTGTAGACTGACAGCAGCAGTCTAAGCAGGAGGCCAAGGTGTCCTGTCCACCCGACACCCGCTGCCTCCCGGCCATAGGCCCCACTGAGTCCTCCGTGTGGGTGGCTCCGTGCAGGTCACGGTGGAGATGGCAGAGCGTGGCTCTTGTGCACCGACAAACAGATTCCTGCGGGTTGGTGTTAGTGAGAGGGACCAGGAGAGAGAGAGAGCTTCTGAATTTCCTGTGAGCCTTTTTCTGAAATCCATGGCTTTTCTTAAACACTAGAAACCTTAGCTCATTTCTAAAATAGGCCAGTGTCCTTAAAACCACCTAACCACCCCGTTTGGACCCTCTGTCCTGGATAATCAAGGATGCCCATCAGAAAAGCATCTCAGGACAGGAGGCCCCACTGAGCTCTGACATTGTCTATTTCCATTTAGCTCCCATGCCCCTGTTGGAGACGGTTGTCTTTTCCTCTTCTGCCTTAAATATATTAGCAATACGTATAAATCTCAGCGGCCTTCTCTTGGAGGAGAATAGCGTTTCTAATATTATTTAAAAGAAATCAGTTCTGCGTGATGAAGCATTCAATTCTGTTTTCTGCCCATCTGTGCACCTGAAGAATGATTTTTATTAGATTAGAGTTTGTCTTGAGCTGTATTAGCTTTAGGTGTTTTATCTGCTCTTTCTCGTGAGAGGAATGCTCCCTCCCACGCACCCTCCATAGCTCATTTCCAAGTCTGTACGTCTCCTTGTGCATCTGCTGTTGCTTTATCCAGGCCTGAGTAGCTGCTGACAGTGATTGGCAGAAAAGTGTTTCCAAGAATATTAAAAAAAAAAGGGAAGAGAAAAAGAAAAGGAAGAGGAAAGAGGGAGAAAAGCAAAGCAACTAAAGAGTGAAATAGAGAGGGAAGTTTTGCCGAAGAATGACAAAGAGCCCATAGGGCTCTGCTTGCTTTATAGAATTGATTGTTCATACCAAGATGCCAGCCCTTTGAGCTACAGTGACCAGCTGGCACTCGCTGTATCACCCATATGACACCCTTATTTGGAACTGATAAATCCTGTATTCAAAGTGCTGACTGGGGTGTTTCTGGCTTGCATTTTCTCAGCCCCTACTGTTCTTGGCTATTAAGCACAAGAATCCCAGGTGTGCAAGAGGAAGAAGGATGGATATGGGACGCTAGTTTCTGAAGCATGCCCCACCATGTGAACTGTGGTTTAGACAGAATGCCTAGATCCAGAGAGGGTGGGAGAGCCAGCTCTCGCCTTCTATTCATGTTGTTGTCTCTCCTCTCCTTCCCACTATTATTCCTTTTGGAAGAGAAGTCTTAGGCAGTATCTACACAGCTTTAGAGAAGCCATGTGGAAAATGTAAGCCCCACAGAATAATTTTCCAGGTGCTGCAGGTAGATGCCTTTGGTGACATGAGCTTTCTAAAATGGAGCCCTGAGAATGCCCCTCCCCTGCTAAAAATGCTTCCATGTTGGCTCCCCAATTCCCCCTGCATATGCCCCACCTTGAGCTCTGACATTGCCCCCTGAAATTTGATGACAAGGAATTTGGTGAACTGGCCCCTGCAATACCCTTTAGCGTCTTTGGATGCTGCTTCCCTCACACACACCTTAGGTGCCATGTGAGGTGTCAAGCAGGGTCCAACCAGGAAAACAGGTAGCCTTGTGAGTTCTTAAAACGGGGGGAATTGAATGCAGGGAATTAATTGGTCAGACAGGTAAAGAACTGCTGAGAAGCCAACAGGGGATGATGGGGCTGCCCAGAGGTTAACAAGCAGAAAGGCATAGGTGTAGGGACAAAGGCCACAGATGGGGCCTTCGCCACCTGGCAGAAGCAGGGACCGCATGGGCCTGTCCAGCAGGAGCCACTGATGAGACAGAGCTGCCTGAGTTGGCGAAGGAAAGAGAGAAATATTCTGGCTTTTTCTTTCTCTTTCCTTCCTGTCTTAGCTCGGCTGCCGTAACAGAACCACAGAGTGGGTGGCTTAAACAACAGACACTTATTTTGTCACAGTCCTGGGGGCTGAAAGGGCAAGATCAAGGTGCTGCCAGGGTTGTTTCTTGGTGAGGCTTCTCTTCCTGGCTTGCAAACAGCTTCCTTCTTGCCGAGTCTTCACATGGCCTTTCCTCTGTGTGTGCAGAGAGAGAGAGAGAGAGCACTTGGGTGTCTCTTCCTCTTCCTATAAGGACACTACTCCTATCAGATTCGGGCCCCATACTTTTGATCTCATGTAACCTTAATTACTTCCTTAAAGGCCCTATCTCCAAATACAGTCACATTGGGCGTTAGGGCTTCAACATATGGATTTCGTGGGGGCATCAGTCCCTAACACTTCCTTTCTCCTATTGGGCCCTCCCATGGGTCAGACCAATGGCTGACATGGGAACCTGGGGAATGCAGCCTACAGGGTCAGGGCCTGTGTGATAAAGAGCAAAGCCTGGGGTCAGTGTCTGCTGAGTTATCGGGGTGTGTGTGTACGTGAGTGGTGAGTATATGATGAAAACTGGGGTTCTATTACAAGGGGAATGAGAGAATGGATGCTGGTTGGGCAACCAACAGTGTCCACCTCTGAGTGATACCAAATCTCTTTCTACTTCTGGAACTAACCATATTTCTTGCCTTGTTCATGTTTTCTTTTTGCCTGGAGCCCTCTCCACCTCCTTTTTCTCTTTACCACTGCTTTGCCTAGCTGAGTTCTCATCATCAATGCCATCTCATCTGTAGGTTAGGTTCTTTCATTTGTGTAACAAATATTTATTGAGTACCTACTAAGTGCCAGGCACTGTTTTAGGCTCTGATGACATGAGTCAACCAAGTACCCACCTTCGTGGAGCTTACCTTCTAGTGGGGGGAGGCAATAAATAAATAAATGAGCAAATAATAGTATTTCAGATGGGGATAAAAAAAGTAGACAGAAATAATCAGTGTAGGGGCTGGCCTGGTGGCGTAGTGGTTAAGTTCGTGCACTCTGCTTTGGTGGCCCGGGGTTTGCAGGTTCGGATCCCAGGCGCAGACCTACACATTGCTTATCAAGCCATACTGTGGCAGGCGTCCCACATAAAATAGAGGAAGATGAGCACAGACATTAGCTCGGGGACAACCTTCCTCAGCAAAAAGAGGAAGATTGGCAACAGGTGTTAGCTCAGAGCCAATCTTCCTCACTGAAAAAACAAAAACAAAAACAAAACAAAACTCAATGTAAGGAAGATGGAGTACCAGTGGTACGGATGGTGTGTTTATTAGATGATAGATTGGCCAAGAAGTCCCCAGGAATAAGTAGTGTTTAAGCAGGGAATTTTTTCCCCAGTTTTACTGAGATGTAATTGACATACATCACTGAATAAGTTTAAGATGTACAGCATAATGGTTTGACTTACATATATTGTGAAATGATTACTGCAATAAGTTTAGTTAGTATCCATCATCTCATACAGACACAATAAAAAGAAAAAGCAAAAAAAGAAAAAATTTTTTTTTCCTTGTGATGAGAACTCTTATGATCTACTCCCTTAACAACTTTGCTACATATCATACAACAGTGTCAGCTATAGTCAGCATGTCGTACGTTACATCCCTAGTACTTATTTGTCTTATACCTGAAAGTTTGTACCTTTTGACCACCTTCCTCCAATTCCCCATCCCCCCACCCCCCACCTCTAGTAACCACATCTGATCTACTTTTTTGTACTTTTGGGTTTTTTTTTTTAGATTCCACACGTAAGTGAGATCATACAGTGTCTTTCTCTGTCTGGCTTATTCACTTAGCATAATGCCCTCAAGGTCCATCCATGTTGTCACAAATGATAGGATCTCCTCATTTTTCACGGCTGAATAATATTCCATTGTATATGTATACCACAACTTCTCTATCCATTCATTGGTCAATGGACACTTAGGCTGTTTTCATGTCATGCTATTATAAATAATAAGCAGAGAATTTAAGGACAGAAGTCATGAGCATTTCCATAGACTGAATAATGGCCCCCGAATATGTCCACATTCTAATCTCCAGAACCTGTGACTATGTTATCTTACGTGGTAAAAGGAACTTTGTAGATGTGATTAAATTAAAGATTTGAGATGGGAAGATTATCTTATATTTTCTTGGTGGACCCAACGTCATCATGAGGGTCCTTATACGAGGGAAGTAGAAAGGTCAGCATCAGTAGTAGGAGATATGATGACCAAAGTAAGAAGTTGGAGTGACATCAGGAAGGGCCAGGAATGCAGGTGGCCTCTGGGAGCTGGTAAAAGGTAAGGAGGCAGATTCTCCTCTGAAGCTTCCAGAAGAAACACAGCCTTGCTGATTTCTTGATTTTGGACTTCTGCCCTCCAGAATGGTAAGAGAATACATTTATGTTGTTTTAAGCTGCTAAGTTGATGGTAATCAGTTACAGCAGCAACTGGAAACTAATACATTGATAACTGGGTGAAGAGTGTTCCAGACAGGAACAGCAGGTGCAAATGCCCTGTGGTGGAAGGTGCCTGGTGTCTTGATTCCATTTGTTGATTATTTCCACAATTAACAAATTCATTTACACTAAATGTTTTTATTGAGCACCTGTCACATGACAAGCGCTTTTCACCTCTCTCCACCCCCACACCCTGGGCTTACCTCACTGTTAAAATTGCTTGTTTATTTGTATTTCTCACCCTTTGACCATGAACTCCTTGAGACCAGGGGCCTCAATTTTTTCATTGCTTCATCCCTAGTGCTAGCACAGAGTAAGCACTTGAAAAAATGCCGCATTTTGAAAGTTGAAGACTCTTCAGGAAACTTCCCTGAATGCAGATAAACCCATGGGACCTCATGATGGCCTCTAGAGTGGTATCCTTGGGTATTTACCTGCCGACCGTTGTCTGGATTGTGGATTGGGCAAAGAAGGGGGGCATGGACTGACTCTTCTTACAGTTTTCAGAGCACTGAGCTGAGGTTATGACATATTTGATCAGGTTTGCTCCTCATGCTTGGGGCAGTAAGGTCTGTTTTCTGTGTGAGGGGTGTTAGTGGGGTCACTCATTAATGGTGATGGGGAGCAAGAGAACACTGTTGCTGGTGAAGGGTGACCTAGGTCACCACCTCATTAAAGAGTTTGCTGCTTGGTTCCTGTGTAATCTTTTCTGAGCCCAGCTGCCATGGTAACTGGAGAAGTTATCAAAATCCTTCTGTAGGTCTGAGGATGCACTCTCCCTGCCGCGCATCTCCCTGGGGTGGTCTCTGGCTCTTGTCTGCCTCCCAGCTCAAGCATAAGCCTCACCAGCTGGGGAGAGGTGCTTTCATCAGAACCCTTGGAAGCTGTTCAGGGGGCTTGTACGCTGATTTTCAGGCTGTCTGCTCACCAGCGTCTTCATTATTTCACACTCCAAATACTTGAAACTGCCATTGGGTCACCCTCAGCTCCCTGCAATTAACCATTGGCTTTCAAAATCCAGCTGTGCTCAGCATTTCAGAGATGATTACAGATGCAGGGAAGGAGGTCAAGGCTCTCGAGTAAGACAGTTGTTGCTGGAGGAGGGAGGAAGGGAAGGCGTCAGAAGGCAGATGAGTGTCTGGGTGTGCATGCAGAGGACAACGGGGTGCTGAAGAGAGAGGGGCGACGGGAGAGAAAGTGCAGAAGTGTAGAGGAGAACGGGGGATGGTCTGAACACTGGTCATTAGGATGGGAAGAAAGGGCTCACACGGAATGGGGAAATTCAATGAGAACTGGGAGAAGGTGTGCATGTGTACACACATGTTTGTGTGTTGGGGTTGCACTTAGAGATGGAGAAATGTTGGGGGGATGTTTATGGAGCACCACACCAGAAACAGAGCAACGGCCTCTACCTTTGTTATCTCATTTAGACTTCACCTCAAATGTTTGTGTGGTAGACATTATTATTCCCTTCTATAGATGAGGAAATGAAGGCTCATAAAGGTTAAACATCTTGCCCAGATGGCACATGGCAAGGTTGTGAATGGCAACCCATCTCAAGCTGACTGTAAACCGTTGGCCCACTCTAGTGTCTATCATAAATTTAAGAAGATAACAAACGTTGGGCAGTGGATCTGCCCCTTGGAGTTTCAGAGCCCTGAGTAGGCTAGGCCCTGCTGCCTAGCCTGACCTGGTGACAAATGGCCCCATCTCAGTGATCTATGAGCCGCTGGTTTATCTTGCAGTCATGCTTCATGTTCATTGTGGGTGGCTTCACGCCATGACCCAGGCTGATGCAACAGCCTCTCCCTTGAAAGTTGTCTTGTTTGTAGTGAAAGGAAGACAGAATATGGCGAACTCTCAGCTGGCTTTTAAAGTCTCTGCCTGGAAATATTCACATATCTCTTCTGCACATGTTTCTCTGGCAAAATCATGTGCAATAGCCAATGCTGCTGCCAATGGGGCAGGGAAATGAATCTCCCCTCAAGGAGGGCATTAGATGCTTTTGGATATCAATATGGTCAAACATAGGCAGCTAGCCGAAATCCGTGGGGTTTTACCATTCCCTGAGACAGTTCTGGCCTTGGGCATGGCAGGTGCCAGGTGGCCTATTCTGGGGCAGGAGCATGTGGAAGTAAGAGAGCCAGAAAGACTGTTAAGACCAGGAACTCTGTTACCATAGGGTTATCTAACCTCTGTGATCCTGTTTCCTCATTGGTAAAATGGAGGTAATAATATCTTCCTCTCAAGACTGTTGAGGATCAAGGGAGATTGTAGATATAGGTCTGCACATATTAAGCAGTCCATAAATGTTACATTGCTTCCCTTCCTCCTGAATCGGAGTTAGACTTTTCTGAATTTTCAGAACATGATTTAGTTTGGATAAAACCATTAGGAGAAATGATATAGTAATGAACCTGTGCTGTGTTACATTAAAAAATTGTTTAGAACCAGCCCTGATGGCCCAGCGGTTAAAGTTCGGCACTCACTGCTTCGATGGCCCAGGTTCGCTTCCTGGTCGTGGAACCACACCACCTGTCTGTCAGTCACCATGCTGTGGCGGTGGCTCACATAGAAGAACTAGAACAACATACAACTAGGATATACAACTATGCCCTGGGGCTTTGAGGAGCAAAAAAAAAGAGGAAGATTGGCAACAGATGTTAGCTCAGGGTGAATCTTTCCCTGCAAAAAAAACACATTGTTTAAAAACAATAACCACAAGGTGAAAATAAACTCTTATGTTTCTTCACTGTATCTTTCCTTAGTTATTTGTCTGCTTATTTGGAATGCTATGAGCTGGGCCAAGGTTTTTTACAGTAGAAAAGAATTGAGGATTACATGTTTCTTTTGTGCACAGGTTTATTTCCTGTGTGTTTTGGAGCAGACATGGAAGAAGATTTAAGCTGTTATTGCTGTGTGGTTGAAAACTACTGGTCCCAAGCAGTGTACATACCTATCAAAAATTCATTTGTAAATGAATTAGACTAGGGTTTCCTGATATGGGTTTCACAAAATATAGGTACTGAGGCCTGTTTACAGGTGTTACGAGATATGATAGAGTGTAGACATGGCCATAATTCTTTACTCCTCCCTATATCATATCCTTTGCATTTGACTTTGCAGCTTCTCCCATCAAGAGATGGGATGTATTTCCCCTCCCTTTGAATTTGGACTGGACGTCTGGCTTGCTTTGGTCACCAGAATGCAGGAGAAGTGAGCTTATGTCTTGAGAGCTCTTGCACACTTCCACTTGCTCGCCCAGAACCCTGCCCAACTGCCTGCACTAGCTTACTGGAAGATGAGAGACCATGTGGAGGAAAGATACGCTGTTCCTCCTGAGGTCGTCCTAGATCAGCCAGGCCCCTGCCCACCTGGCAGGAAACCACAGACCCATGAGCTAGCTCAGTGCAACCAGAAGAACCAACCATGTGAGCCCGGCCCAAATTACTGATTGCAGAATCATGAGCCAAACAAATGTTTTTTATTCAAAAGTGTCACTTCGGAAGATTGGCAACAGATGTTAGCTCAGGGCAAATCCTTCACTGTCAAAAAAAAAAAAAAAAACGTTGACAGAGGGCTTTTAATCTTTCTTGATTTAGTCATCAATATTTAAAAATCAGGAATTAGACACAGAAGCCTAATATTTGAAACTGCAAGCTCTCTGAGGGCAGAGACCATCTCTGTCACGTGCATTGCTACATCCCTAGTTTCTAAAATCCACCACATGAGAGTTGCTCAATAATACTTCTCACACTAAAGAGTGAGAGAAAAATAGGGCTGCGAACAAGGGTGAATAAAATGAGTGGGATTTGCTGTCTGGGAGGGGACTTATGCCACAGGGCAAAATGAGCACCAAAAGTGCAGAACCACGCTATTTTCTGAACTAGCTTATCCATCTATTACCATCAGACCTGAAGTCGGGTCCTGTGCTGGGAGTTAGGTGCTCTGTACTCAGACTGTGCCTGGGGCTGGTTGGCAACTACTGCCACTAAATCTCAAGTTGCTAACTGGTGCAGATTGGTGGGGTTTTCTTTCTTTTGGCTTTATTGAGGTATAATTGACAAATAAAATCATAAGATATTTAGGGCTGGCGCCATGGCTTAGCGGTTAAGCGCACATGGTCTGCTGCTGGTGGCCTGGGTTCGGATCCCGGGAGCGCACCAACGCACCGCTTGTCCGGCCATGCTGAGGACGCGTCCCACATACAGCAACTGGAAGGATGTGCAGCCATGACGTACAACTATCTACTGGGGCCTTGGGGGAAAAAATAAATAAAATTATAAAAAAATCATAAGATATTTAAAGTATACATCGTGGTGATTTGATAGACACATATACATTGTGAAAGGATTCCCCCATCTAGTTAATTAACACATCCATCACTTCACATATTTATCTTTTTTTCAGATATGTGTTATTTGATCTGCAAATTACTTTTAAACTTTTTGACCTTGTCGCAAATACTTCAACATTAGGAGATGGCCCATAAATGTTTGGCTTCTCTTGAAACGGCAAGAGATACGGCAGCATCAGACTGGGAAACTTGATGGCGGTGACAAGCTGGAGCTGAGCAGGAACCTCTGTCTCCAGTCAAGGCCCACACTTGCCTGTGTGTCACTGTCCTCCTCCGTCCTGCTTTACTCCAACGTGTTTCGTTTGTGGCCCCTGCAGGCCTTTGAGTTTGAGAAATAGTGAACACGGTCCGCCCAGGAGCAGCTGAAGTCACAGGCGATGATTTGTCTGAAAAAGGGAAGACTACACTTGGGTGGGTTAGCTGTCTCAGATCAGCAAGGTCTGTCATGCCTCAAAGGAGCCTGACCTGTTCTGTGTGTCCCCAGAAGGCTGGTGCAACCAGCCCAAGTCGGGGGGAGAGAAAGAGGCTGAGCTGGGTTCAAAATAACCAGCAGATGTGACATGTTTCCTGAAAGCCTACGACACACCAGGCTAGGAGCTGGGGATATAAAGATGAATAAGTCACACAGAATCTCTCCTTCAAGATCTTTAATCAAATCTAGCTGGAAAGACAGACTTGATTAGTACATTTAGTTAGGAGCTGAGTTATATGGAAATCATAGGACACATTTCAACGACACTCACTATGTGCCAGGCACTGTTCTGAGCTGTCTACAGAGGGTGACACATTTAGTTCTCACAACAGCCTCATGAGGTAGGCACTCTTACCTTATTGGGTCCAGAGGGCGTTTACGTTCTTAGACTTAGCCATCAATATTTCAAATGAGGAGTTAGACCGATGAGGAAATTGAGGCGAAGAGAAGTCAGGTAACTTGCCTGTGCTCACACGCAGCTGAGCAGTGGCAGCGCTGGGTCCAACCCAAGAGCTTGAGCAGCAGAGTACATGCGCTCAACCAGCTGTCCACTCCCGCTCAGCGAGGACTTCCCAAGCCAGGAAGTTGCAGTTACTCTTGGAAGGTGAAGGCGTTCGGCAGATACACTGGTGGCTGAAAGCCCTTAGAGGCAAAGCGGAGACAGAGAGGAACTAAGAATAAGAGCATCCAGCAGTGGAATCAGCAGCCTTACGGATAGCATGTTGATCGTTTGTGCACGGCCACTGGTGACGCTGCAGAGCTGGTTGTGCATGGCTTTCTCCATAAGCCTCATTAGAAATCAATAATGGCACATCTGCCTGCACTTTTACAGATAGACTGCCATGCAAGACTGCTGAATGGGCAGCATGTGACCGGAGGATCAGTGCAAGGTGGAGGCCTCTTTTTTTTTTGGTGAGAAAAATTGGCCCTGAGCTAACATCAGTGCCCGTCTTCCTCTATTTTGTATGTGGGATGCTGCCACAGTGTGGCTGGATGAACAGTGCATCGGTCTGCGCCTGGAATCCGAAAGTGTGAACCCTGGGCCACTGAAGTGGAGCGCACGAATTTAACCACCATGCCACTGGGCCGGCCCCTGGAGGTCTCTTTTAAACTGTCACTTCTGTGAGGACAATCTGGACACAGAAATAAAGCCTCAAGAGACAATGGGAGTTTGTGTGTTAATCCCTTACTAGGAGGAGAGCCCCGAGATTCGCTTTATCTTGCACCGCAGTGGATAATCCCAGCATCGCAAGAGGCTCGTCCTGTGCACAGAGTTGGTGGTTTAACGGAGCTTCTTTCACAAAATCCAGAGAACTCAAAGGAACTCTGCAGCTGCCCACAGATTCACGGATTCTAAAAGGCAAAAGCTTGGCCTGCTTCTCTGTTAGTGTTTTTTTTTTCCAAACTGTAGTTGCTGGTGTATTTCCTTTGGCCAGCAAGATCTTCTGGCATCCATCGTCCACGAGTTTTGAGTAACTAGCATCGCTCCACCATCCCTCAAGGGCCTCTCAATTGCTGTCATCATGCGCCTCCTCATCACCCATTGCTAGATGTGTTCTGTCTTTCTTGAGGCTGTGGAGCAATTTATCTGGCCTTTCCTGAGGGTGGCCTTGAAAACATTGCTTACTCTCTGTATCATTTCTTTATTTACAGAATGATCATAATTAATAGTACCTAGCGTTGTTGTAAGGGTGAATCGAGATGATCTTTAAGAGCTCAGCCCAGCGTCTGGCAAGTAGTGACTTGCCAAGAATTGCTTTCTTCTCCCTCTCTCCTTCCCTCCACCTCTCTTTCCTCTTCCTCTCCCCCTCCCCCTCCTCCTCCTCCTGCTCCTATCCCTTCTCCTCTTCCTCTCCTCTTCTGCCTCCTCTCCTCCTCATCCTCCTTCATCTCTTTCTTCTCCTCCTTCTCCTTGTGTTCCTCCTCCTTCTCTTTTTCCTTCCTCCTGTCCTTCATTTTCTCTTTATTATCGTTTATTGTTTGAGTTTGGTGAGCATTGCTCTACACGAAGCCTCTTTGTGCTTCTAATATTCTCAGCTTTAAACATGACATGTATCAGTCAGGGTCTCAGTAAGAAACAGGTGGCATAAGCAAATTAGGTAAATTGAGGAGTCTTTAACAAAGGAACTACTTATAAAGGCTTGGGAAGCCTGGAGGGAAACCACCAGGGGTACAGCAAATCTCTGAATCTAGTGGCAGTAGGTGCCAGGAATACCCCTAGGTCTGAATGGTCAAATGAGAGTGTATTGGTTGACTTTTGCTGTGATAACAGACAACCTCAATATCTCAATGTTCCTGAGGGCTGTAGGTTGGCTGTGTTTCTGCTTCACTCTCCTGGGCTCAGCTGGGCGCAACTGGACTTAACTGGCTTGGCTGAGCTCCACATGTCTTCTCATTTGAGAACCTGACAGGAGTTCTCAAAAACTCTCATTTGAGGGCTGACGGTAGTCTCTCACTGGGATGTGGTGTTCCCACAATGGAAGGCAGACTAAGAGGTGCAGAGCCAAACCATGCGAGGGCACATATAAAACTTTTGCTCTGACGAGATGAATGTCACACGTGCTCGTGTTCCATTGACCAAAGCAAGTCAAACGACCAAGCCCCAAGTCAGTGGGGTGGGGGTTATACTCTGCCTTGAGAGAGAAAATAAAAATTTGTGAACAAGTGATACAATCTATCACAGAGAGAGAGTGGTTGCTGGAACCTGGAGACAGAACTGTGAGGAGAGGGCTGCCTGACAGGAGCTGCGAGTTTGCATCAAGGGTGCAGCCAGCCATGGAGTACAGAGGATGGATCCGGGGGAATAAATGCCCCAAACCCAAGTCCTCTCTCCCTCCAGTTTCTGGTCAGTTCTCCCTGTGCCATTACCCAGCTGAAAGCCAGAGGCAAGAGAGTTTATTCTGCGTGTTTACAGGTCGGTTTCCTGGGACAGAGGCAGGGTGGAAAATGTTAGAGAGTGAATCTGGAGAGGCAAATGGAAGATGATTTGGTTCCTACTCAAGGCATCATAATCTGATTCATAATAAGGATATTAACATTGCAGAAAATGTACCACAAATCATTTCTTAAAAACCAGCAACTCCTCATTCCTAAATAACTGAGGAGGAATTCTAGGCTGACTGTTCGTAAAGTTAAAATGAGGGGAAAAATTAAGATGGCAATAAATCTTCCTTGAGATCATGCTATAAATCTAGGAGAAAACTCTTTTGGGTGACATAAGGCATAACCTTTAACAGCTAATAGTCTAGCAACTGTTTGCATCTGACCGTTCTGAGTCCCTAAGTGGTTTCCGTTCCAACATTGTCATTTATCTTGTGATATTTACTTTATTGTGGTAAGTTGTGATTTTTTTTTTTTTCTCAGTGAAGTCTGTGATAAAATAAACTCACCAGAGTAAGATGGATGTCAACTTACTAACAAGTGTCACTTAGAAGGGAATGGAGCTAATCTGGTCCAGCAAGAGTTTTTCATCCCTCACTATTCACCTGGAGGAGATGCTCGTCTATGCATTTACGTGTTGTTACAGCCATGTTGATGGCAAAGCTCTAAATTCTGAAAGATTCTTGAGCAAGATAGTGAAGCAGGGTAAGGAGTCTCTGCCATGCTCTGCATCTCTCTGTTAAACTTTCTCTCCTCAAATTCTTTCCACTCCTTCCAGGACATGGTATCTTCATGTTTCCCTGGTTATTCAGATACCCTAGACTCCAGGACCTGGAGTTCCCCATCAGAACTGCTTTCTCTAGAGGGAGGAGAATGTCAGGATCTTCTCCCCATATTGTCATCTCTGCCCAAAGAGGGTGAAGAATTCTGCCTGATCTTCCATTGCTCTCTCCACTCATTTTCTAGCTTCCTGTTCCTCATCCAGATACAAGAGAAAGAGCTACCAATCTGGGTGGTCAGGACCTGAGACATCAATGGAACGCATTCTCCATTCTCTTTCCGCCTGATTCCCCTGTGTGTGATAAGTTTTCCTGTGGGTCCTACACCCGTGTGGTAACCCCACCCAAGGGCCCCTGTTACAGGTTGGTCATCCTCATCCATTTGGCTGCTCAGGTCAGAAGCTTGGGGTCTGCTCACAGGTCTCCCATCTCTGTTGAAACGGGAAGAAGCCTACGCTTCACGATCCTCCCCAATTTACCGTAGAAGCCCACTTCATGGGAGTGTCAGGAGCTTGTTCTGCTTTTAAAATAATCTTTTGTGTCTGTTTGATATTTGTTCCTTGTGTGAATGCTTCCTTTGCCAAGAACTCTAGAGGAGAGGAAGAGCTTGGGAGGAAGATTGGGCACCAAACATCCCACACCTAAGCTCTTTCCCTAGGCTTCATACCATTCTCTCTTTCCGTTCCTGCAGAAATGTAGTTGAGTGGATACTGAACAGCACAGAGGACTTAGTGTTGAAAGAACTGGGTTCCAGTACCAGCCTTGCCAGGAATTCAACTCTGAGATGAGACTTTGGGTGAATCATTTAATGCCTCAATGTTTTCCATTATCAGACAGGATTTAGTCGCAGCTAACATAAGCCACTTTAGCTATTTTTAATCAGAAAGGGAATTAGGTGCTCATAAAATCCTTGAATGGTTGGAAGGGTGGGCTGAGATTTCAGGAGTAACTTCTGGAACACTACAGAGTCATTTCACTTAGGGAGCTGCCACCTGGGCCACCATCACGAAGCTGGAGGATCAGGAAGCTGATGTGCAATTGACGGGTCCAGGAATACACTGTCTGGCTACAGTGGCAGCTGTTGCTTCCAGAACTGTGTCACAGCTTCCAGATCCACATCCGCAAAACATGGATCCCCGTGCTCTGTTACTTACCTCCGTGAAGTCAGTGACTGGACACTGGGACTTCGGGATTTGTTACTGAAGGAACAGCCAGTGCCCCCGTGAACAAGCCAGTCAACAGCACCACCAGCAGGACCCGGAATGAGACCTTTACCTTCATTACACTTAACAAGTCTCCTGCAATGGTGTATGGTTTGCCAACCTGAATCCTAGCCAAATTTTAGCTACTCAAGATTAGGGGAAATACCATGTTTAGTCTCTCAGTCTTTGCAGATTGGGAGGGCATGCTAGGATAGTGGATATAGAACATTTTTCCTGGAACCAAAGTTAAAAATATATTTTAATCAAAACTCAGATTGTGTGTTTGCGTGTGTATGTGTGCGCACACATGGGTTCACGACGTGTTACAAAACAATATTAACTTTACCATATGTAATGCACTCTAATATTTTCCACCCTATTCTATTCTATTCTATTCTATCCTATTCCATGCCTTTCATCGTGTTCCATTCTGCCCCATTCCATTCTATCTCATGTTTTAAAAAAGCTGGTTGTGATAATTGACTTTCAGATTTCTTAAGTGATTGTAATCTCTAGTTGTTAAAGCCTGTACTAGAGAAAAGGTGGTTGCTGGGCCTCCGGGCACCATATCCACTGCATACAGGCTATCCTGGAAAGGTTTTTCTACATTGCAGAGTTCTAGATTCTGTAAGATGGCACTGCTTCGGATCCTACTTCCCAGAGAACCTCCTCCACTTTCACAAATCGCTGCAATTAAAATATGACAAATTACTGGATATGTGTTAATTGGTTGGACTGCTGTTCTTCTCAAGGAGCGTGTAGGAATTTTCACACAGGTCTGTTGCCATTAATTCCTTACTCCAATTCAGTGTTCTGAAGAGTGGGGTTTATGGCAGTGGGAGCGCGTTTCTGAACCCATTGGTCACACTGTGGAGGAGGCTAGCTATCACTTCTGTGCCAAGGACCCTTCTTGCTCCCAGGTAGTTGGTGGGACTGGGTTTTTATATGGATCTCTGATACCTGCAATGGGAAGGCGTTTTAACTGTGAGTCTTGCATGAGATGGGCCTTTTCAGTCTGCTAGCAAGTACTCAAACCACACAGGTAATCACTCAGCCTCTGTAGTGTTACTTAGTGAGGGGCAAACTGCCTTTGGCACCACCAACCTGGCTTCTGAACCACAAAGTAGGAGAGAGAGACATCACGGCCACAATCCCCATTCCCATGCTGTTCTAACTAGAAAAGATTTAAATCCTTTTATCTGCTGATTTGATGCATTAACCAAACTTTCTTGCCTGATTATTTGTGATTTCTAGATCTAATACTTAAGGTTAGTTACTAATCCCTCCTCTTCCATCTACTAAACTCCTATTCACCCCTCAAAACATCAACTCACATTGAATCTTTTTTGTGAAACTCTGACTCTCCTGGGCATCATTGACCCCTCGTCTGAGCTCCTACAGCACTATTTACATTTCTTTTTTGTAGCTATTATTGCATCTTATGATTTGCTCTGTTTGCGCCTCCTCTTAATCATCTCGAATACAGAGCTGTGTCATTTTCATTTTGTCTCCACAATGCTTGGTCCTCAAATACATGTTGAATAAATGAACAAATAAATAGCTATTCTAACAGTTCCCTTTCAAACCTGTTTGTATTTTGTTAAAAATAGTTTTTTTCTGCATGTATCTTTAAAAATGTTAAATGGGACGCGACTAGGTTTTTTAATAGAAAAATAGTTTTTTGAAATGTTACAACTGAATAAACAAAAAAGGAGGAGGTACAAAGAAGAAGACAGATTCTATCTTCTTCTAGCATCTAGCAGTGGAGACCAGAAATAACAATAGCCTTTAGTGAGCACTTACCATGAGGCAGACCTGCAGTAGATGCTTTTCAGACATTATTTTTAATCCTCCTAATAGCCCATCCTGGAAGGCATTAGCATCTCCATTTTGCAGGGGAACAACATGAGGACCGGAGAAAGTGCGTAACAACAGCATCTCACTCACTAGTGGCGGAGGTGGAGGCGGTAGGGTGTGTGTAGAGAAGATTGTCTCCACCTCTAACATCCCAAATCTGCCCCTACTGTGTTGCAACTTTACATCTTGACTTCCAGAGAAAGCATTTTAAAAATGTGTGTGAATCATAAGTAATATGAAATAATAATATTTTATAAATAAAATAATATGGGACTTGAATTAGCGACATATATTGTACAATGTAAGTCACGTTTGGATTTGTTCTTAGAGCGAATATTGCCAATTTTTTTCTAGTTATGCTAAAAATTTGAGACAAATGCAAACTGTGATCCCTACAGATGGCGTGTGGTCTGTCTTCTCCATGTCAGATTCATTGCCCTTCTCTGTGAGCTCTCTTTCTTCCCACTCCTCCAGGCATGTTTTCCCTTCAGTCTCTGTGGTATAAACTGCTAGTTACTTCCTAATATTCAGTTCCTCTTCACTCTTGGTAATAAGGATCCCGATTTTCAGCTGAACACATTGCAACCAACTAAAAGACTATATTCTCCAGAATTCCTTGCAGCTAAGTAAAGCTATTTGACTATATTTTGGCCAACAAAATAGATACAACTGGAAATATTGGTGAAAATTATAGGAAGTGTGTTTAAAGAGAGAAAATGTCCCTTCTGTTTTCCACTGTTTAGTATGAAACTCAGATGTGGTGGCTGGAGCTCTAGCAGCCATTTTGGATCAAAAAGATAGTGGAGTAGAAAAGTGAATGGAACCTTGGTCCTTTAGGACTTTGTGGAATCACTCTATCAGTCCTGGATTGTCTACCTCTGGACTTCCTTTTCTTGTGAGAGAGCAAAATACAGAGTGTTTAAGCCACTTTTAATTTGGGTTTTCTCTCACAGGTGTCCATACTTGCCCTAAGTGATGTAACTTCTCACTGGCTCACCAATGATTTGAACTTATAGATGTCAGATCCCAAGGTCTTTGTGAGGAACATGTACTAAGTGCCTGGAGATAGGTCTGATACAAGGTTGTAGAGTTTCAGAAGGGGACACCTCTCATCTCTTCCTGAGGTGGGTATAATCTCTTCAAGCTGAGTAGCATACCAACACTCTGGTTTCAAGGCGAGCTCCTGGCCTTGAGACTCTCGCACAGCAACTTGAACTGAAAAATATATGTTCCACTCACTCAGTTCTCTAGGGGGGCTCAGCCCGAGGACATCCTTACACTACCTGCTGAGCTAAGCCTCCTCTTAGCTTTCTCTTGGCAAGGGCAGTGTGTGGGAATGTGACTCCTCACTTGAGACATCACCATACCGAGAGACACCGTCTACTAGGGTGCCGGTAACCCTGTGGTCACAAACAGCACGATGGGAGCTATAGAATCCAGGATGTTGAAGCCAGAAGAGAACTTAGAGATACCTAATCCAGCTAATTCATTTGGCAGATGAGGAAATTAGGTTTTTAGAAGTGAATTGACACACTAGAAAGTGACAGAGCTGAGACAATGATCTGGGTTTCCTACTTTCCAGCTTGCTGTTCTGTCTTGGACATGGTGCTTGATGTTGCCTGGTGTGTTAGTCCAGATTCCCCAAGAAGCAGATTCCAGACAGGCTTAAATGTGCAAGAATTTTCTTGGAGCAATGCCTGCCTGTGTTCGAGAAAATGGAGAGGGGGCTGGAAAAGCTTGGGAGAGTTGGCAGACCATGATGCAAGTCTGATTTCAAGTGGAGGCGAGAGGGAGGGAAGGTTGGGTGGAACTTTCTGGACTGCTGTGTAGCATAAGGAAGGCCCAACAAGTCTTTGAACCCCAGTTGGCTGTCTCAGGAGTCCTGTGACTCCCAGAAATAGGTTGGCCTGGGTGTCCTCGACGCATAGGTGTAGCCCATAGGAAGCGTGGCCTCATCATAAATGCAGCAATAGATTTCAGAGCTGGGTCCTTTGGTCGAGTATGCTCCCTGTGGTTAGAGGTCTACAAGGTACATTCTCATGGCTGCCACACCTGGCGTTGATCCTTTGCCAACTCTTTTATACCTGTAATATAATTTATACTTGTGTGCGTCCAATTCAAATTTTTTTATAGACAAGTAGGCAGATAGCTACATTCTTTGTGTGGGGACTAACGTAGTTGAGTCTTCCATTTCTTACGACTTAAGAGTGAATTTTGAACCATGCAGTTGAAGCAATTGAGGTGCCCTTGGTGGAGAGAGATCCAGTCATTGAAACTGATAGACGTGGCCCTAAATGTAAACTGTAGAATCAAGCAATCACATTACCTGTCTTTTCCACTTTTGTTTGGGGGCAAGTCAATAGGATTGCTGATTAAGCTCACTGACATTTTCTAGAAAACTGTATTAAGTAAGACTTTATGCAAATTCCCACTACGGGCATGTGGCTAATTCTTCATCATTGGATTTCCATATGTTTCTCTGCTTGTTCCTTTAAGTCAGGGCTGCAAGGCAGATGGAGGACAGAAACATGTGCTGTGTACTGTGGACTCTGACCCTCACATGTAGTCCATAGGGCACTATGGAGCACCTGGTGAGACTCGGAGGCTCTAGCTTCTCAGAGGTCTGTAAGCATTTCTTCTGCTCAGTGACTACCCACCATTCTCCAGAACCAGAAATCTTGTAGGTTGAGCACGTGCACCCTACGGAAGTGGTAAGGGTCTTCAGTGTGGCCCGGGCCAGAAGCAAAGAAGCAAAGCCTATATCAGCAGGTGCTGCCCATCTAACTCCCTGTTTTCTGCTCCCTCACGCTGGTGCTCATATTGCCGGAGGAGGGATTCATTTACTTTACGTTCAATAAACATTTATGGCACACCGCTTATGTAGGGCCACCAGATGAATAGAACATGGTTTTCATCCTCAGGTTGCTCATGATGGGGTGGGTTGATGGACTCCTAAACAGAGAATTAAATCCAGTGTGATAGAGCAATGATAGCAGAGTGAGAGAGAGAGAGAATGTGCTACCAGAAGCCAGAGGAAGAGCATCTAGCTCAGGCTAGGAGAGACTTTCCAGAAAAAGTGATATCTGAGTCTTAAAGGAAAAACAGAAGTTCACCAGTTAAGGATGGTGTGGGAAGGGGACTCCTTACAAACCACATCATTGTGTATGCAGTAAATTACAGGCGGTTTGTGTTGCTAGAACAGCAATTCTCAAAGTGTGGTCCCGGGACCACTGGGGGTCCCTGAGATCTTTTCAAGGGGTTCACGAGCTCTCATTCTCTCATGGGTTTACAAAGGAGTTTTCCAAATGTATAGGAAGTGTGATATTACAACAGATTAAATGCAGAAGCATATATGAGAATCTAGCTGTCTGCTATTTAGCCAGACGTTTAAGAGATTTGTATACATATAAAACAATGCCACTCTTTTCACTAATTTTTTGGAGGAAGCACAGTTATTTTTCATAAAATATATATTTATTTAACATGTAATGGGCTTATTATTGTTTGAAATCAATTAATAAAATGTTTTTAATATTTCTCAGTTTAAATTTCTAATATAGTAATAAATTGATATAATTCATATAGACAATAGCTTTTTAGAATCCTCAACAATTTTTTAAGAGCATGAAGAGGTTACATTACATTGCAAAAGCGACTTTGTATGTGTGAGTAAGAATTTTGAGATGGGGAGATTATGCTGGATTATCTGGGTGGGCCTATGGTAATCACAAGGGTTCTGATTAGAGGGAGGCATGAGGGTCAAAGTCAGAGAGAAGAAATGGGACGATGGAAACAGAGATCAGAGTGATGTGCTTGGAAGTGGAGGAATAGACAGGAGGCAAAAAATGCAAGTGGCCTCTTGAAGCTGGAAAAGGCAAAGAAATGGATTCTCCCCTGGAGCCTCCAGAAAGAAGGCAGCTCTGTTGACATCTTGGCCCATAAGACTCATTTTCAAACTTTGGACCTCCAGAACTGCAAGATAATAAATTGGTGTTGTTTTAAGCCACTAAGTTTACGGTAAATTGTTACAGCAACAACAGGAAACTAAAACCCATTGCCTTACTCTACGAACACCAAATCCCTCAAATAATCCTCTAGTGTCTGCTTAGATCCGAGCACAGTTCCTCCTGAGGCTGCCTACTAGCCTGTCTCTGCTTATCAATGGTTTCCTCTTTATGAAATCCAGTGAGGGAGAGCTTTGTATGTTGCATGTGTGTATTTGGTGTCGCAACCAGAGACAGGCAGTTTGGAGCCCCACATACCCTCAAATTTTACTCCATTGCCCCCAGAATTATTTACATTTATATTTTGCACTTAATTCATTTTAATAATAAAGTGATCATCGCTGAGAACATTTTTGGATTAATTTTTGCATTTACTTAAGAATATTTATTGAGCATCTACTACACCCCAGGTGCTGTTCTAGACACTGAAGATAGAGTGGTGAAGAAGATATGGCCCCTGCCCTCATGGGGTTACATGTGCTGGGGAAGAGAGTCAATAAGCCAGTGAACTGATACGTAAACCATATCTCAGACTGTGATTATGTCCTGTGAAAGAAATGAGTGTAATGAGGTGATGGAGGGTGAATTGGGATGTCATTTTGATTAAGGTGGCCAAGGAAGGCCTCTCTGAGCAGGTAACATCAAGACATGATTGCTGAAAAAGAGCCAGTTTCTTGAGGAGCTGGAGAGATTTGGTATCAGTGTTCCAGGCAGAGGGAACAGCAAATACAGAAAGCCACAAGCTGGACAGAGCCTGAAGTGTTGGAGGGACAGAAAGGAGACCAACGTTTCTAAGGTGGCTAGAGCTAGAGAGAAAGCAGGAGAGTGACGGAGAGCGGGAAGCAGGGGCCAGTCGGTGTAGGGCCTTAGATGACACAGAGGCGGAACAAGGATCTTGGATTTTATTTTCAGTGCTGTGGGAAGCCATGGGGATTTTTCACACAGGGGAGTGAGATGATCTGAGTTTTGTTTTAAAATATTACTCTAGCTGCTCAGCGGGGAATGAATCACGGGAAGGGAAGAATGGGAGCAAGGAGACCCATTCTGCTAGTTTATAGTAGTCCAGGGAGAAGATAATGGTGGTCTGGATTAGGAGAGTAACCAGAGGTAAATAAATTATCCGACTCATGACATATTCTGGAGAACGTGCCTATGGGTCTAGGTGACAAATTGGATGTGTGTATGGAAAGGGAGGGGGGGTGAGGGAAAGGGAGTGATGGAGGACGACGCCTAGGTTTTTGGATGTGTGATAGTTCCTTTTACTGCGATGGAGGAGGGGCGGATTTTGGAAGCAGAGCTGGAAATCTTGAGCTTTCTTTTGCAAATGCTGAGTTCAGGATTGCCTGCAGGAGATGTGAGCCGAGACGTCAGGTGGGCAGTTACACACACGACTCTAGCCCAGCGGGGAGATCAGGGCTAGGCAGGAAATTCGGGAGTCATGAAGACACTGGGGGCATCCAGAGCCCAGGCCTGGATGAGCTCACCCATGTAGAGAGAGCATTGACAAAGAGGCGAGGCTGTACCAGAGCTGGGTGCGCTGACCTTCAGAGTTCAAACAGGCATGTTGAAAACGCGCGGGGCGGTGTGCTGGTGCTTGGCATGCGTCATTTATTCAACCACTCAGTCTCAGTGTGTTCCATAGTATTGTTGGCCATCTCTATGCTTTATTGTCAACTCTGACCGTAATTGGATAAACTAGGTCCACACTACTCAAGCATTTCTACCTGTTGGCTGAATGGAACAAAAGATGAATCTTTCCTGACTGTGAGTTTTCACACAAGAGAGCTGCTTCCTGGAACTGACTATGAGAAGAAAGAAGCAAGATAGGCGGCCGGGGGCGGGAGGGAGGCATGTGACTGAGAGGCAGCCTCCTTCCTCACCTGAGACAAGAGCTCAGCCATGAACCCAGCTCCATGGAGAAAGGAAAGCCAGGAGCATCGGTGCTGCTGGAAGTATTAGGGGCACGCTGCCCTCTTCTGAATCTTTGACTAATCCAGTCACTAACCTTTAAAATATTTATATTTGTCTACATTTAACCATTTTAACAGGAATATCATATCTTCTGTATTTTGGATCAGAGGGTCTCTGAATACTGTATTTTTTTCATTTTTTCCCTCCCAACAAATTCCAGACTCATAAGTAGACGACTAGGGTTCCAGCCTTTTCTCTCTTGCTATCTGATGATCTTGGACAAGTCATTTAGTCTTGTTGAGCCACAATTTCTTTTTTTTTTTTTTTTTTTTTGTGAGGAAGATCAGCCCTGAGCTAACATCCCATGCTAATCCTCCTCTTTTTGCTGAGGAAGATTGACTCTGAGCTAACATCTATTGCCAATCCTCCTCCCTTTTTTTCCCCCAAAGCCCCAGTAGATAGTTGTATGTCATAGCTGCAAATCCTTCTAGTTGCTGTATGTGGGACACGGCCTCAGCATGGCCGGAGAATCGGTGCATCGGTGCACGCCCGGGATCAGAACCCTGGCCGCCAGTAGTGGAACGCGCGCGCTTAACTGCTAAGCCACGGGTCCAGCCCGAGCCACAATTTCTTAATCAGTAAAAAAAAAAAAAATAGTGGGAAAGTGATGAAGCTTGATGTAAAGGTTAGTGAATATTCCAGAAGCAGAAACCCTGTGAGGGTTCTGTAAAATTTGTATACACAAATGAATAGATAGAGAGTACTTAAAAAAAATATGGAACATCACCTGGAGGGTTTATAGATCAGATTGTTCTGGATCATCAGACAAAATATTCCATCAGTGAGTCGGCTTAGGTTGCAAGCTATATATTGTCTTTATGAAAAGCGAATTAGATGCTTCAAAACCAATTATTTTAATTGAAATAGAGACACAGCCAACTTTGCAAAAGGGCAGGGTTGTAAGTTATTTCTGCAACTAAATCTGGAGTTAGCTAATGTTTTATTTTCATGAATTCTTTGGGATGCTACAGGGAATGACAAATTGGGAGCACTTATTCAACAAACATCTATTGAGCACTTACTGTGTATCATTGGACTAGGCACTGGAGATAAGAAATCAGACAAATTAGACCATGTCCCTGTCATCATGGAGATCACAGTCTGGTGGGAGATACAGACAAGGAAAGAGAGTCACAGGGCAGTGCAGGAAGTGCTCCTGGAGGGGAAATACAGAGGAGAGAGCATAATTCAGACGTGGAGGTGAGCACGTCAAGGAAGATGTCTTCGTTGCTCAGGCTACCATAACAAAATACCAGAGACTGAGTGGCTTACACAACAGACATTTATTTTCTCACAGTTCTGGAGGCTGGAAGTCTCAGATCAAAATGCCAGCCAACTCAGTTCCTGGCGAGAGCTTGCTTCCGGGCTTGTAGGCAGCCGCCTTCTTGCTCTCCTCGTATGGTGGAGAGAGAGAGCTCTGGTGAATAAGAGTACTTATAAGGGCACTAATCCCACCTTGAGGGCCCCACCCTCATGACCTCACCTAACCCTAATTACCTCCCAGAGACCTCATCTCCAAATACCATGACACGGGGGGTTTGGACTTCAACTTACGAATTTGAGGGGACATAATTCAGTCCATAGCAGAGGCTTCCTGGAACAAGTGAGATCCAAGCTCAGACCTCCTGAGGGAATTTATTGGGGAGGGTAGATTGGCATGGGGAGAGATTAGGACAGGAAGTGAGAAATGATCCAGCTGAGCATCCCAGATTACTTACTATTTTCCTAGTTGCTGAGTCTTTAAGGAAGATGTTCTCACCAGCTGGAGGCTTCTGTTTCCCCAGCCTCTGCCTGATGATCTTGTACCTGTGCCTCTCCACCCCGATCAGACGCTCTCTTCCACCAGCGCTCCCCACCCCAGGCAGGGTTAGTCTCATTGTCCTCCATGCTCCCACAGCAAATGTTGGTGCCTCTCTGGAGAATTCTCCTAGCAAACAGAGTTGAACATATGTACTATGAGAATATGAGATAGGATGGACCCAAGTGAGTGAAGGCAAGGTCTTGTGTTTCTGTGCCTCCCCAATAGCGTCTAGCACTGTGCCGCCATACACTGATCATTTAGCTTTTGCTTAGCAGCAAACCATCCCCGAAACTTAGTGGCTTAAAACAAGAAATGTTTTATTTAGTTCATGGTTCTGCGGGTTGTCTGGGAGGCTCCTCCGGTTTGGGCAAAGGCAGATGATCTTTGCTGGCTCTTTCAAGTGTCTGTGGGCAGCAGGCAGGCAGACTGGTGGCTGGAGGATCTCAGATAGCATCACTGACATGTCTGGCTGTTGGCAGTCTGTAAACAGGGGCACCCTGATTTTCTTCAGTGTGGTTCTCCACGGTCCAGCCTCTGATGACCTTTTCAATACCTTGTCCATGAGCCCTGTGGGCCAACAATCGTTATTCGTCCATTTCCCCTCAGAGGGCAGGGACCACGTCTGTTTTGCTAAGTGTCATTCAACTCTTCCTGAATGAATGAATGAGGAATCTTTGTGCAGCTGCCCAGAATAAAAAATAAGCAACTGTTACGATGCGGATAAGATTGAGAACTCCAGGTGACATTTACACCTCCACGACAAAGAACTTGCTCTCAGTGCGTCTCTACAACCCCACTCCGCCTCATCCTTCAAGGCTCAGTTCAAATGTCATCTCTTTGGAAGTTTTCCATTATTCCCTCGCCAAATTAATTAGGCTGTCCTCTGTGTGTCCACAGCACTTTGGGCAGACTTGAGTCATATGATTCTACTTATTGTTTATGCGTCTCTTCCATGACTGAACTGCCAGGTCCTTGAGGTGGTTCGATAAGGTGGAATCTGCTCATAGTGTCTCATGAGCATGTCTGCATTTAAATCCTGAGTTCAATCATTTACTTTTGAGTGCCCCTCTATAAAATGGGGTCCATTCAATAAAATTTATTCTACAAATATTTATAGAGTTCCTACTGTGTGCCAGGCACTAAGCTGGCATGGGGGATGAAGTGGAGTTTCCAATCTAGAGGAGGTACGAAAAGGGAAACACAGAAATACATTCCTACTTACAAGACTATCACATGTGATGTGAGAGGGAACAACAGGGGACCCATTTAATAGGGTGGCCAGGAAAGCCTCTCTGAGGAGGTGACTTCTAATTTGAGACTAAAAACAAAGAGAAGCCAACCACATGAAGGTTGGATAAAGTGTTCTAAGCAACTGGAGTGGTGAGTCTGGAGTCGTGGTGAAGAAAAGAGCTGAAGGGAAAACTAATACAATTAAAGGGTGGGGAGCAAGAGGAAGCCTTGAGGGATGGATTTGGAGAAATAGCTATCTTGCAAATAGCTGTATCCTCTTTGTCTATGTTGGGCATATAATAGGTGCTTAATAAATTAATAAATACTTGTTTAATGAATGAATGCACAATTGGAAGATTGAAATCAGTCCTGGTTCTCAACTAAGAGTTGGGCTATGACAGGGCCAGAGAGAATTTCCTGTGGTACTTTTCTTTGTCTTCTGACCTATGTCCCAGTTTTGGCCAACAGACCGTGGCACAGGAACCAATTCTAATGGCTTGGGCAATGTGGAAATCACCCCATGAAGGAGTTTTGTTGCCTCCTATTGTCTGGCCACCACCTAATTTCCCTCCACAACCCACCTCTCTCTGAGATACAAGGTGGAGACAAATGTGAGTGATGGAACCCGGTACGCAACTCAGAACTGCATCTGTTTCCTTGTGACTAAGGCTTTGTCACTGGTCCAAGCTTGTCTGCTGACCCTCTTCCCAATTAGGGTGAGAGCTTTCCCAGGAGGCTTCTCAGTCCCTTATGCAAATGCCCTGCTGGCAGCCCAGCCCCACCAGCTCATTAAATCTGTTTAGAGGTATTTGAATCCCAGAGGTGGACATAACTCAGGCTCCGGCTGGGAGGCTCGGTGGGTCTGAGGCTGCTTTCTGTTCTCCTTCTCCTCCTCCCTCTCTGGGGAAAAGTCTGGTAAAGGCATTTGAGATGTGGATTGTTGATGCAACATAATGTTTTACATCTGCAAGAGACAAAGCTGAAAGTCAAGCGAATGACTCCTTAAGTGTAGGAAGGAGCATATTTCTGGATGCTCTTGAAATCATATAACACAGGCGACTCTCTATCTCACCCACGCTTAAAGCCCTTCTTTCATGGTGTTGTGCCTGGTATGTTGGGGTAGGCAGAACGGAGGCTAACAGCAGCAGCTGTGCCAGGGACCACAATCCAGTGAGTCACTCTCAAGCTGAAAGGAAGTTGGGTTGCCCTGTCAATTTGTCAGTCATAACAAGACTCGGGCTCTGGAGCCAGGCATCCTTGGTGTGGAATCCCATTTGATCACTTACTAGGTTGTGAACATAGGTCACATTGTCTCCCTGTGCCTTGCTTTCCTCATCTGTTAAATGGGTAGAATAACAGTTCAGAGCACTGACTTCAGAGTCAGACTTCATGACTTACTGTGTCTGGAATTTGAGTAAGTTATTTCATCTCTCTGTGCCTCAGTTTCCTCATCAAAAGGTGATAATAATACCTTATCGGGTTGTCATAAGGAATACATGAGTCGATGCACAGGAAGCACTTAGAATAGTGCCTGGCACATAGTGAGCACTACATGAATATTTGCTATTTTTGTTGATATTATTACTGCTCGTGCCCACCTCGTAGGTCTGGTGTGAATGAATGGGATATAAAGCGTGTGAAGAGCTTCCACGGTGAGTGGTGAATTTCAGCTCCTATTAGTTTCACAATGCTGTGCTCTGAGCGCATGAGGCGCCTGCGCTCAGTTCTGTGTGAACTCCTTAAGGTGAAGTTTACAGGTTTAGGAGAAGGAGGGCTCTCAAACTTGCTTTTCACTTCCACACACACTCTCCGGTGACCCAGTTTTCTCCAGGATCTTCTGTGAGGAATGTCAAAAGCTTTCGTGCGTGGACGAGCTGTGCTTAATCCCTGATAAGGGGAGTAAGGCAGGCATACAGCCGAGTGACATTAGAGTGCGGTGGGTTGACGGTGTCATGTTCAGCGTGTTCCGATTTCTCTGCTCTATAAAACAGCCCATATAAACGATAAAATAAAATGTTTACATTTTTACATACCTACAAGTACTGGGTGGGTGGAGTGAACTGATTTGGTAGATTTCCAAATCCACGAGTCTTCAGAGATTCTGTTTTGCTTCATCTGATGCAAACGGATACTCCATGGATTCTGTGGAAAGCACATTTTCTGCTTAAATTATTCTTAGTTGTAGCGGGGGCAGCTGAAGACCCTATTGGCTTTGGGAGCTTGAATAGAGGCTGCTGTGGCACTTAGAGTGAACAGTCAGTCAAGTTTTTGATAACCGGAGCAGGGCAGGATATTTATATGTATATGTAAAACTAATTTTTCTGTTTATATGAAAAGGAATTTTAAAGACATGCGACTTCTAAAAATTTCTACTTGCAGCTGGTTAGTTTTCTGAGCCACTGTGAAGACAGAGCAAACACCGTGCCAAAGTTTAATCAGAAACTGATAGCTGTAGCTTGGAAAGGGGAAAAAAAAAGGTCTGATTTAATAAGCTGACAGATCAGTCAAACACCCACAAATGGTAATTTACAGCTGCAAAGGTCAGTGTTTTAAAATCACCCTAGTGAATTATATGTCTCAGAAAAAGTAACTACGTATCTGAAAAATTACGTTCTTTGGTAACACTTTGGACAATATTTTTTTGGCCCTATCGCCTCTCTAAGGTTATAAATAACACGGTCCTTTCTACTTTTATTTTCCTAGATTAGCTAGTTGCCACCAGCTCTGGTTTACTGGCTGGAATTGAACTGCATTCTGTTCAGCTGCAAATGCACCATCCTTCCTCCTCCAGGTCGCTGAGGAGACGCTGCGGGTGTGGCTTTCAGCTGCCCGTGTGGGAGCTGAGTGGCTTTGGGGATCTGCTCTTCTGATCCAGTTCCCCTGTCGCTCTCCCCTGCCTATGCCGCAGGCCACCACGTTGGAAGGAAAGCATAGCTATTTCTTGCTCATTCAGTTGCTCAGCTATCAGCCTTTCACTGTAGGCCTACAATATGCAGAGCGTTATCCTAGGAGTAAGGCTGTGTGACACGCACAGGTGTGCCCTGCAGGAGGCTGCTGGCCTAGGCAGCTTGCCCTGCCCTCCCAAGTTGCGCATCTACCTAGAGGAAAGGGCACCTTTGTCTGATTTACACAGAGGAGCTTCATCGCCAGTGAACGGTCCTGGATAGGAAGGCTGAGGGCCCACGAGAGATCTTTGTTGAAGGAACATCTTCGTATCACCGCCATTCAGCCATCAAACACAATGGCAGTGGGATTTAGGGCTTGAGGTGTTTTCTGCATTCTCGTACATTAGTTTTGCTAAGCAGGGATGCTTAAGAACAGTGATAACAGCATCAGTGATGACAACAACCACAAACGGTGGCAGACTGTATTTTCCAAAGTTGGCTGCAGCAATGTCTTCATCCTGCAGACTCTTCTAGAATGCAAACTTGCCACTCCCTCCTCAGAAGATGGAGTCCGTTTCTCTACTCCCTGGAGTCCCATTAGTGCTTTGACAATAGAACGTGGTAGAAGTGACACTGACACTTCCATAGCCCTTACCTGGCCTGGCAGCCTCCATTTGCAGCCTCTTGGAGGTCGGCTGCCTTGGAGAGAGTAGACTCTCCTGTAACCACCAAGTTGTGAGAGATCCAAGCCATGTGGGGAGGACCTAAGGATGAGTCACCATGTGAGAGAGGCCCTGGGAGAGGCCGAGGGGCGCGCTAGGAAGGTGCAGACCCCTGCATGAAGGGACGGTCTCACAGAGGCTTCAGATGACTGCAGTCTCCGCTGTCCTCTGCCTGCATCCGCACAAGAGCCCCCAAGCCAGACCTGCCCAACTGCAGCCAGTCAGCCCACAGCCTGGTGAGAGAAGAGACACTGTCATCTTAAACCACTAAGTTTTGGGGCGGCTTGATGTGCAGCAATGATAACCGAAACACCCTCCTCGCCTCCTGCCCCTTCCTCTGAAAACAAAACTCCATGTTTCCAAACTGAATTCTCTTTTGCTTCTTGCAACTTTATTGCCAGGAGCTAGAGACATGGAGAAAACCAAGAATATGGGCTGCGATGGAGGTCTCGTTGTAACAGACTCCTGGTGAGTGCTGTCCAAGTTTTCTCGCAAGCAGATTTTGGGTCTATAATTCCTTACTTCTCATTTGACCCCATTTCTGCCTGTCCCACGCTTTTACATAAGATACACGAGAACATGTTAACTCCATTCATTCATGTGCTTATTTGTTGTTTAGTCATAGAAGTGACAGTTACTGAGAGCCCGGGACTCCTGGCTCTGGGGGGGAAGGGAATCAGAGAAAAGGAAGCACCTTCCCTGCCCCTGTGAGACTCGCCACTGGCGGGGAGACTTGGGCGTAAGGGTAATGAAGGATACCGCGCGGTGAAGCCACAGGAAGGCTATCTAGGAAGTACTTCAGAGGACAGAGAACTTCCACCCTCCGTCTCCCAGGCCATATGCAAGAGAAAACTTGAGGGGACCTAACTGGGCTGAGTCCACCCTGCCACGCTCTGTGCCTGGGACTCTCTCAGTGAGGGAGGGGTCCTGCTGTGTGGTCCACGAGGATGGAGTATGGTGGTCAATGGAGCGGTTGGCCACAGTCCCAGCCTCGTTAGCCATGCCAAACTGGGGACTGACTTCCACCCTGACCGTTTGAAACCACTCTCCTTCCCACTCCACCCAAACACCTCCAGGCTCAAGCTGCAGTGACATTTGTGGTCTGACTTGATTTTCCTTGCCTTGCATTGTTCACTAATTGTTTCCTGTGTACCCATTTGGCCTCCTTAATGAGGCTGGAAGTTTCTTGAGGGTCTTATTCTTCCATTTTACTCCTTGTCTAGGTGGTATTGGGCACTTAGAACTCAATAATGACTTAACAGTCAGTTGACGGATATGGAACTGGATTGGATGGATCACAAAAACTTGGAAATAAAGGAGTTCAGATACCGAGAGAAAGTCTTAGAGATGTTTAGTCATTTCTAGAACTCTTAGCATGTGTCAGGCGTGGAGCTAAACACTTTCCAGTGGTTAACTTATAGAATCATTACAGCTCAGTAAGGTAGGTAACATCATTCTTATTTTATAGCTGGGGAAACTGAATCCTAGAGGATAAATGACTCTGGTCAAGATCCTACGGCTGGTTAAGTGGTAGGCCTAGGTTTTGCATCCACGGCACTTCAACTCTGAGGTTTAATACCACGACACTCTATTTCTTTACCTTTAAAGTCTAATCTGCTGATCAAGTGGGCTTGTCTGTCAAATATAGTGCAGGTTTTATGTGTCTGGTCTCCTAATTTCCCTATACTTTCCAGTTCTAAAGCTCATATGCTTGAACTTAAATTTAGCACTCTCTCATTTCCAGCCCCTAACTTAGTTTGGATATCATATCCAAAAATTCAGGTCCAATGTGTATATTTCTTGTGGAAGCAAAAAGTGCAAACCTTCCAGCATCTGTTACTTATAATTGCTCTGCATTAAATTACAATTTTGGATTTAAATTTGAAAAAGTGTGTTTCAGTACCAAGACTTTGATGTGGAAATGAACAAGGGTAGGAAGTAACTGACACCCTCCCTATCTTCCTTTAATGGAGGGAGATGGGTAAAAACGTTCAAAGTCAAGGGAAGCTCTCCTGGTGCTTGGTCTTGGTCTTGGTCTTGGGAGGAGATCGTGGACTGCCATACTTGTGCTGGTATTGCGGACCAGAATTCACTCATGCCTCCCTAAATCCAGATGGGCTAGACTCAGAATTTTGCCTCAAGCACTGCCTGATTCCTGTTCTCAGTCTTTAGTGGTTGCCGTAGTTCTTCTCCGCTCCATCTAGCCCAGCTCCTGGTTGGGAGACCTGAGTAGAAGCCAATACCACGTGCCCTCGTTTCTCCATCAGGTCACTTGGTCAGCACATCTGTTCTTATAAATCAAGTTAAGGCAGCTTGAATGAGGGAAACTGATACAAATCAATAAGAAAAAGACTAACTGGATAGAAATATGGGTAAAAGATGTAAACAGGGTGTATTAGTCTGTTTGGGCTGTCATAACAAAATACCACACTCTAGGTGGCTTAAACAACACAAATTTATTTCTCAGTTCAGGAGGCTGGGAAGTCCAAGAGCAAGGTGCCAGCAAGGTAGGGGGAATTCTGAGGCCTCTTCTCTTGGCCTGTAGGTGGCTGCCACCCCTCTGTGTGCTCACATGGCCTCTTCTTTGTGTGAGCATGGGGAGAGAAAGAGCGATCTTTCTGGGGTCTCTCCTTATAAGGACACTAATCCTATGGGATCAGGGCCCCACCATTATGACCTCATTTAACCTTAATGACTTCCTTAGAAGCCTCATCTCAAATTCAGCCGCACTGGAAATTCAACATATGAATTTCATGGGGACATAAACATTCAGTCTATGACACAGGGCATTCACAAAAAGAGTAAACATCATATAGTCAGTAAACATGTTTCTTTTTTAACAACAATAATAATAACTAATATTAATTTGGAGCCTACCATATCCCAAGCATTGTCCTAAGCACTTGATATCTATTCACTCATGAAATTCTTATAAGAACTCTATGATGAAGTAGTTTCCATTGTTATCTCATCTGACAGAAGAGGAGCCTGATGCGTAGAGAAGTTAGGCAGCTTCACCAGGGTCACACAGCTGGGAAACGGCAACCCAGAAGTCAAGCTCAGTATCTGTCCCCTGTGCTCGCAACAACTCTCTAAGTAGCTCAGACTTATTCGTAAGTACAAACTAGAACAGTGTACCATTTTTTAGCCATTGGATTGATAAAAATGAAAAAGCTTGATATACCTAGTGCTGGCAAGGGGCTGGGGGGGAAATGGCATTTTTACACACCTTTGGTGGAAGTGGAAACTTTTGAAGGTCAGTTTGACAATACTTATCGAAATTAAGTATGTGTGCATTTATACTCTGAGCCAGCAATTCTACTTCTGGGAATTCACTTTACAGATACACTTACAAAATTATGCCAAGAAAGTAGTGCAAGGATGTTCATGGCAGCATTGTTTGAATTAGTGAAAAACCTGGAGTCAATAGAAGTGTCAATCAATAGGGCAGAGTTTAAAGAAATTGTGATAATTTGTTTGATGAAATGTGGATCTATGAGCACTGATATGGATATATCCCAAACATATGCTGATATGTTATATTAGTTTGCTCGGGCTACCAGAACAAAACCTCCCCAGACTGGGTGGCTTAAACAACAGAAATTTATTTTCTCCCAGTTCTGGAGATTAGAAGTCCAAGATCAAGGCACTGGCAGGGTTGGCTTCCTCTGAGGCCTCTCTCCTGGGCTTACGGATGGCCACCTTCTTGCTGTCTTTTCACATGGTCACCCCTCTGTACTTGTGTGCCCTGGTGTCTCTTTGCGTGTCTTAATTTCCTCTTCTTATAAGGACTGCAGTCAGATTGGATTAGGGCCTACCCCAACAACCTCATTTTAACTTAACCACCTGTTTGAAGGTCATATCTCCAAATACAGTCACATTGCTAAGATACTAGGGATTAGGGCTTCTACATATACATTTTGGGGGACACAAGTCATCCCATAACATAGGTGAAAAAGAAAGATGGGTAACCTCATGATTAGTATAATCTTTTACGTGTAATTTTAAAAGTGAACATTTGTCTGTGAAGGTCTTTCAAACAGATTTACTTTTGGGGTGGAAAACTGGATAAGCCTAGAGTATAGTTGAGGGTAAACTCCTATGTTACTTTTTTACCTTTCTGTCTTTAATATTCTAATCATGTGGAAGCTTTGCTTTTTATTTTATTTTTTTAAATATCAGCAAGTGCTACCTAGATAGGGGAATTATGCATCATTTTCATTTTTGCCTTTAATTTTTTGTCAAAAAATGTCATATGTTATTAAAATTAAAAAATATATTCTAAAAAAGGAACAAAAAGAAAATTGAGGGGAAACAGGCAGCATGTTTGTGGAAAGATGTACTGGTTTATGGTCAACGTTCTCTCGTTTTCGATGTGTTGTGGTATATTGATGGCGTTTTAAAAAAAAAATCTATAAAGTTTTATAACCATGGTCCCATCCCCATTTTTCTGGTATTATTCTGATTTATAAAGTTTTCTTGAAGGTTAACCTATGTTAGGAAAGTGTTGTGTTTGCTCTTCACTGGAAATAGTCCAAAAAGAGAAAAGAGGTTACTATCAACTTATGACTATTTACGTTCTATTGATCTGCTTTACAGATTAAACAGCAAATTATTAATCACTGCCCACCTTCTGTTACCAGTAGTCTCCTGGGTCACCTTCTCAGATCATCAGTGTGTTCATTAAATGTCAAAGAATTTTAACATTTGTTCAAAGGAAATGTGATTAGGAGGGAAATCTACCATAAAGGAGAAGCTACATGCTTTTCTCCAAAGCGAAATCTCCATCATTTTTTCATCATTTGCTGCTAGGTACTGACATGCTACCACTCCCCTCTAATAGCAAAGAGTCCTTTGAATTGAAATATTGTAACAGTTTTACCCCACGGGGAAAGGAGAAGGGGAGGAAATTACATTTATTGAGGGCCACCATGTACCCAATGTTTTACATAGATTCTCTTACTTCACAGCCGTGCTATGAAGTGAGGATTATTATTTCCCATTTACAGGTGAGAAAACAGAATCGGAGAGGTTAAGGAACAGTTTCAAAGGCTAGCAGCTGGGGTATGGATGGAACTAGGATCCATTACCAGGTCTTCGGATTCGGAAGCACATGTTCATCCCAGCCTCCACCAACTGTACACAAACAAGGGCTCTGCAGGACCCTGGGCCAAGGGGCTAGTGAATCTGAGCCGGACAGCAGGTCCAAGGCCTGGGTTTCCCTTGGAAACAGGGCAGTGGAAGAATCCTCACTCAGCCTGAGGGAGACACTGGTTAGACCCCAGCATGCTGCTGCTGGAGGGATTTCTGCTAATCCCTTCCTTTTACAAAGGAGCAAAATGAGGCCCGGAAAGGTTAAGTGAATTTTTACTCTTATTTCTTATACTTCCAATTTCTTCTTTCTTTTTCCTTTTTGTCAATTTAAAGAGCAAAGGAGCAAGCTTTGCAGTGCAGGGAGATGGTTTGTCAGTGACGTCTCTGTGGGCTGTGTGGCCTTATTATTTTTTCAGTCGACTGTCTAGATATACTTTAGCATCATCCTGTGTTTTTCTTTCAAGGTTTCATTGAGAAATAAAACTTTTAAAATCCTTATTTATTTTATTATATATATTCACATAGTAAAAAATTAAAAATATACAGAAATGTGAACTAGAAAATGAAATTCTATGTAATTTCTCACTCCAGAAATAAAAGTTTGGGGTGTAACCTTCCAAATATTTTACTGATATAAATGAATACATCCCACGTGGAGTCATACTGAAGCCTGGGGCGAAAGGGAAAAATCAACAATACTGATCTTGTCTTTATTTAAAATTTTGATATTTTGTTCGTCATGGATTTTTCGCATTACTTTGATTTTTAAAACATTGTGTTGAAATATTATTTATCTTCATTACTGAAGTTTTTGGCACCCTTTGAATTTTGCACCTGAGGTGATTCTGCTGTTCTGCCTCATCTGTCTCACCTTAGCCCTGGCCTGGGAATACACACATTATTATTAAAAAGTTTTTATGGGGCTTGTTTTATAAAATAAAAAAATCATACCATAATAAGAGTGTATACATCGATAGCACTTACTATATAATTCTAGTAATTATATAGTTATTATATAGAACTACAGAGTTCTTTGTGCTTTATACATGTTAAACTCAATCCTCATAACAGCCCAATGAGGCAGGTGCTGTTTATAATGTTTCCATTTTGTGGATGGAAAAACTGAGGCATAGAGAGGTAAAGCGCCCAAGGCTACACAGCAGGTAAGTGGTTGAGCTGGGATTTGAACTTATGTAGCGAGCCTCCTAGGGTGTGTGCTCAACCTCCTATGCATTTCTCTCTCTCTCTTTGTACACACTCTCCTGTCACCTACATTTTTTCTTACTCTATCATAGGCATCTTTCAATTTCAATACGCCCATCTTTGGATTCCCACTATAAATGAAAATAGCAAGGAAAAAAAAAAAACCCAAGCATCTTTCAACAGCTTCCTGACAGCCCCTCCCTTTTAGCCAGCTTTCCCCTGCCCCTGCCCTTGGCCTATCGAGACCATTTCTCTCAAGCGGACTTTTGACCACTGCGACTGTAGTATCCCCTCTTTTGTGCTAATGCTCTTATTTTGAAGATAATTGGCTCGAGCCGGCAATCTGGCTGCTGTGTATGCAGAGCAAGCCACCTCTTCATGAGCTCAGGGGAAACATTTGGAGCACAGATTGCAAAACACCTGAATTTGAAATGTTTATTTCTTGGCTGGCTTTTATTTTCTTCCAACTATCAAAGAAACTCTGGCTGAAGTTGACGCATTAATCACTTGTCTAATTTCATTTCTTAAAACCTAGTTATTTTTAAATGATAAGTAACATGATTTACTGCCCTTTTTGATTTAGAAACCTGTTCAAAATGCAGAGTGGTGTCTGCCTCTTTGTTAGCATCATCTTGGGATGCATTTTCTTTTGCTTTTTGTGATAATTAAATGCTTATGTTTCTTTCATCTAAAATGTGCATTCATTATTGATATAGTTCGTGCACTCTGACCATTTAATTTAGGTATTGGTTATTTTCCAGTAAAATGCAATATGGTTGGCATCCCTAGATAAGTGGGATGAGAGGAATACCCTTATCCAATCTGATTATTTTGCAATATGCTCTCTTTCCGTTTGTGGGTAGTTAGCAAATCCTGCTAACAAGGTCACCAGTTCCATCCGTAGATGGCTCAGTTCCATGGCTGAAGTCTGCACTCTGACTGCGGTGTGGAACACTGATCAAAGGGTGTGTGTGTGTGTGTGTGTGTGTGTATCCTTTCAAATCTTTCATCACTTTGTATGGTCTGAGTAGATAACAGACCAGGCATGGTTAGGTCCATTTAAGTGCCAGGGGGTGAGAACAGAGCCTGACTGATTTGTTTGATGGAGCTGGTAGGTAAGTTAGCTGGTGGTAGGAGCTGAATTATATGTGCCCCTCCCCCGTGAAATGCATACGTTGAAGTCCTAACCCCCAGCATCTCAGAATGTTACTGTATTTGGAGATAGAGTCTTTAAAGAGGTAATTAAATTAAGGAGACCATGACTGGTGTCCTTATAAGAAGAGATCGGGAGACAGACACTCACCGAGAGAAGGAAGACTAAGTGAAGACACAGGGAGCAGATGGCCATCTACAAGCCAAGGAGAGAGGCCTCGGAAGAAACCAACTCTGTCAACATCTTGATCTCAGACTTCCAGCCTCCAGAACTGTGAGAAAATAAATTTCTGTTGTTTAAGCCACCCAGTGTGATACCCTGTTTGGCAGCCCTAGGAATCTAATTCAGGTAGAAAGTGTGTAAAACAGAGTGGACTTTTGAAATGAATTACACACATTTTCAGTAAACTGGTCAAGTTCAAGATCTCATTAGTTTTGTTGTCCCTGTAATTTCCCTACCTGTAAATAGATTTCCTGTTCTTGAATTGTTGTGATTCCCCATGTTATAATGAAATAGCTTTTGCAGCCTAAATGGACTAAGTGTACTAAGTGGTTGGAAAATCCAATGATTCATCTCTGAGGAATGGGCTGTGGAGGACTAAGGGGTAGAGCTACCCTTCTAAGGCTGCTGCGGGAAGAGAGGGCACCACTCCCCCTTGAGCGGGAGGGAAAGGGACCCATTGCTGTCACGTGACAAGCATTGTGCAATGAGCTTTACCTACATGGTCTCCTTTCACTTTTACCACAAACTTGCAGGATGTATTATATTATCCCTATTTTATAGATGACAAAACTGAGGACATGGCAATCATAAGAACTTGTGACTCAGATAGGTCTGCCTGTATCTAAACTCCATATTATTTTTATTATACCACGATGCCTCTAATTTCTTTTTATTCATATTACTGCTTTTGTCCCTGTGATGGCTACTTTTATGTGCCAAGTTAGCTAGGTTATAGTGCCTAGTTATTTAGTCAAATGCCAGTCTAGAAGTTGCTGTGAAGGTATTTTTAAAATGTGATTAACATTTACTATCAGTAGACTTTGAGTACAACAAATTACCCTCTATTTATTTAATGGGCATCATCCAATCAGTTGAAGGCCTTAGGGCAAGGACTGAGGTTTCCCTAAGGAGGATGAATTCTGCCTCAAGACTGCAACATAGAAGCCTGCCTGAGTTTCCAGACTGCTGGCTTGCTTTGCAGATTTCAGACTCAAGACTGCAACATCAACTCTTACTTGGATCTCCAGCCAGAAATCTTGCTGGCCTGCCCTACGGAATTCGGACTTGCCAACCCCCTCTCTTGTGGAGCCAATCTCTCTCTCTTTCTATCCTATTGATTTTGTTTCTTGGGCGAACCCTGACTAATACAGTCTTTAATTAAACTGGAGTCTTCAGCTTGAAAGGTAGGAAGTCTCACTGTTGCATTCGTGTAAGCTATCTGCTGTAACAAATAACCCCCAAATATCAGTGGGTTGACACAATAAAAATGTTTTCCACATATCATGATCCAACAGAGTATTGGCAGGTTGGCCTTCTCTGTGGTGATTAGGGAACCAGGCTTCTACCCAGTGGCTCCGCCGTCTTCCAGGCTCCTGGGGTCCACCCTGGATCCTCCACATCTGGCTCGGAAAGGGGGGAAGTGAGCGTGGTGGAAGCTCTCATGCGGGGTGTTAGAGGCCAGGCCTGCAGCTGGCACACGCTTTCTCCCATATTCCGCTGCCGAGAGCTCTGCCACATGGCCACTCCTAGCTGGAAGGACACTGGGACATGTAGTCTTCCTGGGACAGCACAGAAAGGAGAGTAGAAATACATAAAGAGCACTGGCTTTCTCTGTGACACCCTTACAACTGTCATCACAGCTGCAGACATGATAAGGGGAGCAGCAGAAAAAAAATCAACAGAATAAATGGATGTTGTTTTTGAATAGAAACTACAGAGTGTTTCTATATGTCTATTGTTCTTCAAGTTAATCTGTGTATTTATAATTTTAATATGCACACACAAAATTCCAATCAAAATAACTGTAGGATTCTTGCCCTGGAAATTATCTAAAAATTCATTTGGAAAAATAATGGAGCATACAACCAAAGGCAGCTTTGAACAAGAAGAGCAGTTAGGGTGGAAAATTTTTTTCCACCAGATATTAGACAAGGCTATAAAATAATACTTTGCAACTGAGATACCATTTAATACCAACTGATAATGGTCAGTGCTGGTGACCTAGAAAAAGGAATAAGCCCATACTCTGTTGGCGGCATTGTCATTTGGTACAACTCTTTCATAGAGCAGTGTAGGGAGATGCATCTATCCATCCATCTATCTATCTATACCGGAGGCCATAAAAATGTTCCTACTCTGACCCAGTAATATTGACCGTAGGACTTTATTTGAAAGAAAGAATTTAGCTTAAAAAAAAAAAGCTATATATATAAGGGTATATTCATTGCATTATTAGTCTTAATAGGAAAAAAATTGGTGCTAAGTTTACAAATCTCTAGTAATTATCTTTAATGAGTGTCCTCTTTTTGTAAATACCCAATGTCTCATCAGCCACTGGTAGAATAAGACCTGAAAAATAGGATTTTGCTTTAAATTGATGAGGAGAGGCTGAGGCAGAGCCTGGCAGTAATTGAATATTTGCCCACCACTGTGGAATCGTATCGTCTTTGTAGATCTAAACATAAGTTTCTTTTTTTCTCTCTCGTCTGGAAAGCGTACTATGGTCATTATTAAGACAATTTTCCGAACTCTAAAAAGCCTCAATTCTGCTTGCCTTTGGAGATTCTCTTGGGGGGATAGGAAAAAAAAAGATTAAAGTGAAACCCAGCCTCACTAATGTTTGCCCCTGGCAAACAGAGGCGCCCCGGGAAGGAAACCAGGTGAGGATTTGATAAATCTACGCCATGATTTACTGTGCAGGTGCCGAAGACTGACAGGAAAAGAATAGTCTGGCTTATTCTGGTAAGTCATGGACATCTTTGTTGATTTACCCTTTGTTCTAAGATGAGTGAGGTGGAAGGCTTGGGCCCCTTTGCTCGGAGCATAAAGAGACTCTGGGCCCCATTCTATCCTCCGCGTTTCTTGATTGAGCAGAACTAGTGTGCAGAAGGCGGTGGGGGAGGATTCCTAGTGCATTTGGACACCCTTTGCCTGTAGGATATTGGTAGTAGTAAATCCACTGGGCAGTGTCAGGTGAGTAAAAGGGGCAGGGGACAGGGAGGGATAACCCTCCTGATGTCCTTATCTTGCTGGTGAGTGCAAGTCTTTCCCAGAGGTCTCTATTTTCTCTTCAGCCCTCTCCTAAGCTACCACTGAGAGACAAGCCCCTCATAACTCTTATGCTTCTTTGAGGAGGCAACCCAGCAGCCTGACTATCTAATCTATTTTTTTTTAAAGGTCTCTCTATAGAAGACACGAGTGGGATCAGATTTACCAAGAGAAATGGCAATAGAGACAGAAATCATAACAGCAAACACAATAATTATAGGATTGCCAAAGACACAAGAACAACTCTTTCCCAATGCCTCCCACTGTCCTGGCCGGACTCCCTGGTTCCTGGGCCCCAGGCCTGTGCTCATGACTACTGCGGTCCCTGAACTAAGTGCAGGGCCTGCTCCTCGGTAATTCCAAGGGCCCTGGCCTGAAGTCCTGGGCACGCACCCCCAGAGCGGTGGTGGGAGCTTTAAATAAACACAGCCCAGGGGAAGAGAGAGGAAAATAAGAAGCCTGTGTTCTCACACAGCACATAACAAGGCTCCTTGTGGCTCCAGCACAGGGAGCTCCCCTTCCAGCTGTCCCAAACATTTTCTCTTCCAAGAAAGCACTTTACAAACGATACCTCGGACAACAGGAACAGTTTTGAGTCGCCAACCACACAGCGAGCTGGAGGTTTGGGAAAGTCCCTCGGTGCTGGGTCGAGGCAGGCGGCAACCTGGAGGTTGGAACGCGGTGTTCCTGTGGTCTCCAGGTGTGATCTTTCTCTCCTCTTCTCGGGAGAGTGCTGGCATGGGCCGTGGGTCCCGGATGCCCTTCCAGCCCGGGCTCTGTGTGGATTTCTTAGCTTTGCCAAGGTAGCTGGACGTTCTTTGTTCTCTTCTTTCATCTTTCTATTCCTGATCTCTCTCTCTCCTTCCATCTTATTTTCATTTATTGAGCATTTACTATGCACATAATACTGTGCTGGACTTTTGGGAGGCTGCCAAGAAGTCAAGGTATGCGTTCACCTTCCAAGGAGCTGAGAGTCCAGTATTGGAGGCTGTAACCTGGACTAGGAGTCGAGAGTCCTTGGCTCCAGAACTTGTCTGTCATAGGTCAGTGGTATGACCTTGGGCAAGTCACTGACCATTTTTTGAGTTCAGTTTCCCCAACTATAAAATAGAGGGTCATACAAGGTTATCCCATCTTTTTCTAAACTCTGTTGAGTTTTTACGGGGTCAAATAAGTAGTTTGTTAACTTGGTGGAGAAAGATGGTGTTGCAGAGTTCTTAGAGAAGGCTTTGTGGAAGAAATGGGACTTGAGTTAAATCCCAAATGATGCATAGGGAAAATTAGCAAAGAGAAAACAAGCTACAAATCCAAGAGACTAGAGATGTTGGGAGGAGGAAGTTATGAGGAAATTCTGGGTTGGGATGAGTGCAGGAGAAATTGAAAGGAATGGGAAGATGAGGCAAATATTGTGAAAGATAGATCTTGGATACGAGGAAATGAGAGAGAAAAAGTTACACCAGTGGTCTTTTTATTTTAAGCACAGACTATCTCAATAACCGTGGTATCACTGATGGAAATAGAAGACAATAAAGTGGGTCAGTCTAACGGGGGAGAGGATGAGCTAAGTTTCAGATGTGTTGAATTCGAGGTGGGAATAGGACATCCATTGGAATTGTCTTAGAGGTTCATGCTGAAGTGATGAGACTGAGTGAGAGCTTTGACAAAATGTGAGAAAAAAGAAGAGCAGAGGGTTAAGGGATGAGATTTGGGGACTACCCACCAATCAAGGAGAAGCCAGTAAAGGAGACAGAGGAACAATCAGAGAAGGAGTAGAGCTAGGAGAGTGAGGAGGGAGCAGATTCCAGGCAGGTGGGAAGGTATCTAGTACCACCAAAACATGAAGGAGACCTGAGAAAATGCTGCTGGGATGGCAAACAAATGCTCACTGTTGCTCTTTCCTGATTTCGTTATTAGTTCTTCTGTTTTTTATGGAAGTGTGATGCGTCATTTAGGGAAGTGTAGTGGAATTAGTTTCTCTAAGGGTCTTTAAGCTTGTTCATTTATTTTTAAGAGAAAACCTGGAGGAAATTGAGTTAGAGTGTGAAAAACCCTTATTTTACAATATTATTGCTAGATTTGTAGTCAGTTTAGTGTAGTGATTACTTCATTCCTTAAACATTAATATCTAAGTTGAGATTGTAACATGTTAAATATCTTAACTTTTTTGAGAGAGGGTGTATCACAGGCCACTTTGGGTAATTGAATGAAGTATGACCCTTCTCCCCAGAAAATACGCAAAAAATTAGCAGAGAAATGTAGGTGCAGGTTCCCTAAAGCCCTAAGGAGTCATGTGCCCAGGTGAAGAACTCTTAAACAGGGTCCAGCTCCCTACATTGCGTAACCTCTCTAGGTCCATTTTTCTTATGTGTAGAACAAAGGCAATCCTTTGTACCAACGAAGATGGAATTGGCAAACAAAAATAAAATGTTCAGAACAAAACATAACACATGATGAGCACACAATAACTGTGATCTGTTATTGTTATGATTGTTGTTACTAGATGAAATTTCCTCGACTAGATGACTGCTCTTTGGAAAAAGCCCTTTTTTCCTAAAGTATTCATTTACTCAGTCATTCACTCAGTCAGTCATTCACTCAGTCAGTCATTCACTCAGTCATTCACTCACTCAGGCATTCACTCAGTCATTCGTTTAGCCATTCACTCAGTCATTCACTCAGTCATCCACTCACTCATTTGCTCACTCAGTCACTCACTCACTCATTTTCTTCCTTTCTCACTTTCTATTAATTTGTTCTAGGATCTAGGGAATCAGAATAAACCAAATCTGCAATCCCTATCATCAAGAAGCTCTCAACTTAGTTACATGTAAACAGACACTTACTTTCCCCTAAAGGTTTCAAAGTCAAGGTTTCAAGTAAGAAAAGTGCAAAGAAATAAGTTTGGAGCCAAAGACAGTGTTTCTGTTGGTAAGATTTTAGAAGAAGATGCGTGTAATCTATTACATGCATTGAGATCTTGTGTGTTTGGAATCCATTTGTTTGGAGTTGATGAGAGTGGAATTAAATCTTAGTTAGATAGAATAGTAGCATCACCTTCTACTAATCTTAAAAATGGAGTTTATTAAACAAAGTAATAATACAGAGAACCAAGGAGACTGTCCATCAGGTGCTCTGACAAGACTGGTTTTACTTCTATCGTAGCGTTCTGAAGCTTGTTGTCACCATTTGCCTACATTAGACTATGAGCTACTGGAGGGCGGGCAGTGTATCTCATTCATTTTTGTGCCTCATACTGACAAATTGGATGTATGATTGTATTTAAATGGGAAAAAAAATTTTCCATTCATTCTTTAGCCATTTTAACAGAATGCGCTTAGGTAGAACTTGTTAAGGCAAAATTACCAATGATTATCTGCTCATTAAGATGTCTATGTGGTAAACACCTTGTTAATCTATTATTTGTATTGTTCTAGAAAGTATTGAGATAGCTTTAAACATATTGAATAATTCAGAAGTTTCACTAACTCTGAATGACCTTATCAATTAGATTAAATTATCATGATGTGCATATTTACTCTTTTAGAAAAACTTTTATCTTAGAAGGAAAATGGAAGAAAAGTCTAAGAATTTGCTTACCTTTGGTGTCTTTAGGGTTAAGAAGGGGCTTCATTAAACATTTTTTTTATTAAAATTCCTTTGAAATAGTTTTATGTACCACTTGAGTCCCGTTAGGTATTTTTTATATTCAGGCTGAACAAGCTTCTGAATATAAAATCAAACCAGGATTTGCTCCTGAACGATATGAAGGGAAAAACAGATGTTTTTTTCGTGATTGTATCTAGGTTTATTAGGGAAATGTACTTTGAGTTAAAACATTTTTCATAAGAACTAAAGATAAGGTGCCCCATTTTCCTGAATAAGGTAGAAAGGGAGACAAACCCCAACCTCCTTGGTCTGGCTTTTAGGGACACCCAATGTCCAAGTTCAACCTACTTTTCTGGTCTCTCTTGCCCTGTCTCCCTAATCATACCCTCCGATCTACCCACACATGTCTATTTACAGTTCCCCAAACTCATGTGCTTTCTGGCCTGTTACCCCTACCTCTCACAGCCGACTGAGTTCTCCCCGACCCTCAAGATTTAACATTCAGATAAAATCCTACCATCCTGTGGGAAATGTTCTCATCCCTCTCTAGGTCCCATTTGGAGATAATTCCCCCACCCACACTTCTTTTTTAATTAATGGTTATTGAGTGATCACTCCAGGCTGGTCTCTGTGCTAAGTGCTTTACAGGCATTATCATAACAACCCAATGAGGTAGGTGATGTTATTAGCCCCATTTTACAGGGAGAGAAACAGGTTTTGAATGGCTAATTAATTTTCTCGAGATTGTATAGCAAGGAAATGACAGAGCCAGGATGTCAACCCATTCCAACAGATTCCAAAACCTGAGTTCTCACCCACCATATTATTCTGCTTCCCCTGAACGCCCCTTAGCACTCTTTCATTTCACTCTTTTATTACTGAAATAGACTTTCTTTTAATTAAAAAAATATTTTAGTATTTTTAGTGTTTCTTCTGCACTTTTCTGTGATATTCAATTGAACCATGAGGCCCTTTGAGGGCAAAGATCATGGCCCCTTCTTAGTACTCCTGTTTGGTTTCTAGCATGGTGTCTTTCACATAGTTGATCCTTGGTAAGCACTTCCTGAAGAAGTAACAGTAAAATAGATTGAAAAATAGATTGATTTGAACCAAATGGATTTACCCAATCTTGAAAGTCAGAATTATCCCACAGTTTAGGTTGTCTGTCCTCATGGAGTGTTATAGACTGAATGTTTGTGTTTGTATATTGAAGCCCCAACCCCCAGTGTGATGGAATTTGGAGATGAGGCCTTTGGGAAATAATTAGGTTAGATGAAGTCATGAGGGTGGGACTCTCATGATGGGTTTAGTGGCTTTATAAGAAGAGGAAGAAAGAGATATCTCTCTCTCCTTGCCATATGAGGACACAGTGAGAAGGCAGCTGTCTGCAAGCCAGGAAGAGAGTTCTCACCAGGAACCCAACTGGTCAGCACATTGAGCTTGGACTTCTAGCCTCCAGAACTTCAAGAAAACCAATTTCTGTTGTTTAAGCCACACCAGTCTATGGTATTTAGTTATAGTAGCCCAAGCAGACTAAGATATAGAGGGACATTAGAAATGAGAGGTCCTTGGAAAATTTATGGAGTGCTGGGATGAAAGGAAAACACCCAAAGGGGCACCTAGAGAGAGAAAGGCTTGTAGAAGCCTCAGTGTGCGCTTAGCTCCTATAAAGTGGGTTTGCCTTGTGAGCAGCCCAACCATAGTGTTGCATCCAGAAAAAATACAATTTTGATATCTAATGCTGACAAGCAATGAAGATCTTTATTTCAGTCTCAAATAATCAGAAAGGGCATCACAGTGCATTCTCTTCACCCATTTAAATTCTTTCAAAGTCCTACTGATCAGGGCATGGCAGCCTCTCTAAGCTTCCTGGCTACGTGCTCACACTCAGCCTCCGCTGGTTTTTCTTGCTTCCACTCCTTCTCCCAGTGCAATCTGGTGGGTATCTGAGTACTGCTAGCCTAGTGTGTGAACACAACATCTTCCTTAGAAAGTAGGAGTGTCTTGGAGGTGGTGGAGGTAGTCAGAGTTGTGGCGGACTAAGATTATTCTGGAAATTCTGGTGAAAGCAGTTGGGGGAAGATTTGAGAGACAACTTGGTCTTCAGATACTCTAGTGAGTTGAAGATTGTGTGATCACCCTATAGTGACTTTGAAAAAGGTGTGTGAGCTGCATAATGGTCTACATGGTATGCTGTGGTGGCAAGGATAAGAAGGGACAGGAGAGTCATTGCAGGACTTTTAACATAACTGGAATGATACCCAAACCCTATTTAACAGTTACTAGGCACTGTTCCTGGTTTACCTGCACAATCTCATTTGACTCCTTCAATCAACTTAAGACGCAGGCACTTTGAAGAACTCCCATTGTACAGATGAGGAAATTGAGGCAAGGAGAGGGTAAATTATGTGCTCTAGGTTATAGACAATAAATGGCAGAACCACATAGATTGGTTTTGTAGCACATGCTTTCAGTCATTCTTTTCTACAGCTTTAGGGAGAGGGAACACAGTCCAGAATCCCACCGGCCCTGGTGAGGGTCCAAAGCAAAAGAGTTGCCAGTCACGCTGGTTCACTATTTTCTAGGGGTAACTATTCTGGAAGCAGCACTTGTTGAGTCTCAACAAATATAGCTTTGGTACTTCCTTGATTTCGAAATGCATCTGTATAGGAGGTAGACTGATAATTATGAGTGAGAGGGCAGCACAAGGGAAGGGAGCAAGGCAAAAATGAAAAAAGGGATGCTAACATCAATCCTTATGGACCTAGGATGGGTTAGGTTATAGTACAATTGCAAACCATCCCTCGATCTCAAGAGCTTAATGGAATATGTTCTATTTCTCACGCTACATGTGCAGTGCAGGCCAGCAGGGTGCTCTGTAACCCCTCAGGGTATCAGGTAACAGAGCTCCCTCTTGATAGGTACTTACAAGATCCCGGCAATAGGGGAAGACAAAGAGGGGAATGTCGCACCGGCACTTAAAGTGTCTACCTGAAAGTGACTCAATCACTTCTATTGATATTTTGTTGGACAAAGCAAGTCATATGGTCAAGGCTCATTTCAAGGGGGTAGAAAAGTGCTATCATACCATCTTTCTGGAAGGAGAAAAACCAGAAATAGTTGATGAACAGCATCCAAACTACCAACGTCTGGACAGGCTTGAGTGGAGTGTAGATCCTGATTCAGTGCTGGGATGGTGACGGATGTGGCATGATGCAGTTTGCAGACACAACGGAGAGACACTAATGGAACTACCGCATTCTTTCCCCCTTAAGAAGTGCTCATTCCAGTGAGGGAAGACGGAGAATATGCCCAGAGACAATATCATCATTTAAAAATATTACCATAAAAAATATTTCCCACTCGTCTGATAATGCAAACCAAGAGCAATTATGTGGTTGCATGGTATCATGGGAGACAAACTCTCCTTGTGTTTCTGTCCAGACTTGGTAAGAACAAGCTTTATGGCCATTTTCATCTTCAAAAATGTCTATATGCAAGAACTCTTATTCACAATCCACAGTTCATAAAATTTTATCAAGTGCCAACATTAAAACCCAATTTACTTGTTTCCCTTTAAGTATCACTTTGTGTTTTTTTTTTCTCTTCGGAGTTTGAGTTAAGAACCCTCTTTAGGTTGATAAGAAATATTTTATTTTCCAATTTGATTAATGAGTGCTTTTTCAATTATGTTTCTTTAGAAAAGGAAATAAAGTTACTTTAGACAGTTTCTGATGCTCCCTGGCTTGTCATAAAAGTATGAAGTTAATAGATGAATTAATTTCTCTTCTCTTCTGTTTTCTCTTCTCTTCTCTTCCTCTTCTCCTCTCTCCCCTCTTTTCCTCTCATCTCCTTTCCTGTCCTGGCCTCAAGTACCAACCCTCTCTCTCTCCCTCTCTCCCCTTCTCGACCCTCTTTCCCTCTCTCCCTCCATCCCTCTCTTCCTATCTTCTATGTAATTGGCAATTTACCAGTTCCAGGTGTACCTTCTATTGACCAATTTCTACCTATTTCTAAGGTCAGTATCTAATACCATTTTTCCTTGGGGAAAACCTCATTGTCCCTTCATGCCAGTTTGTGTCCCTGGAATGAACTTCTATAGTATCAAGTACTTTCTCTTCAGAGCTCTTATGAAAATATATTTCTACGGTTATTTGTTTAACAACTTTCCCCAACAAAACTGCAAGCTCCTTGAGAGCAGGCGCCAGGATTCTCTAGTTCATTCCTGTGACTAGAGGTCCTAACACAACACCTGAGCCATGACAGGTTCTCAGTCACTATTTGTATACTTATTTAGTCAGCAATGCTATTACTTTCCCCCATCCTTATCTTTGGGTGACTTGGTGGCTTTTGGGGGCTTAAGGGGTAGAGGCCAACTTGGATGGGAAAGAACTGACCGCAGAGAACCCCCATAAAAATGAGAACAGCAGCAAGGAAAATACCTGCTCAACACCATCCTGCTTTCTTTAAGTGTTGATATTTTGTGGATAGTGGTCAGCTGACATTTTAGACCTGTCTAAGCTTATTGCTTCAGAACTCTAACGTTTAAAAGTGGTATTGATGGAGTGGTACATGGGGGGAAACCACATTTTTTCCACCAGTTACGTCAGGTCCTTCTCTGCCTGCCAGCATGTCTGATATGATAGACTGAAAGCACCATTTTCTTGGTAAAACAAACACAGACTTCTCTTTAAAAACACCTTTGATACTTTATGAGCAGGGCTGGTATATGTAACTGATCAAGAGCAGCATATGGCTTATTATGACATTTAGCTGATTAAAAAAGTCTAGACATAAACTTGAGATTTCAGAAATGTTTAAGTTAAGTAAGAAATACATTTTAATGTACAGTAGATGTGTACTTAGTCCTCGGCCACCTGTATCCCTACAGGAATTACAGAGCAGGAAGTACTTTTGACTCAAGAAGTGTGTCTGAAAATTAAGGTTGTAAATTAACAACAGCTTGTCTATTAGATTATTTCAGCCATAAAGGACTCAGTATGTTTCAAAATGCTCGTGATTTTCAATACATCTCTGTGGCTCGATTTAATAAAGAGTGATGCTGGGAATGGCTTTGGCTTGAAGGTCTGCAAAAGCACATTTTTAGAAAATCCCGGAGAATAAATAGTAGCTGCTAGTTAGGCTGTGGTGAAACACACCTGTGGCTAATGGAAAAGGAAAAGCTTGAGCCACCCCTTGGCACCGGCCTCTGGGCCTAGACCGGGGAGAGGGGGTGCTGTGGCTTAGTGGTCTGTGCCAGGCCTCGGCCCGAGTGCCAGGAGCGCCAGGTTCTCCTCCTGCCTCCGAGGCCTTGGGTACAGCAGCATTCTCTCTGGTTTTGTTTTCCTGGTCTGTAACTGGTGAATAATGAGGCCTAATTAACACACGGGGTGGCTAATGTTTGGGGCCAAGCAATTTGAAGTGGAACATCTTATGACTAGTTGTAGGGCAATCCTGAGGCTTGGTTTAGGTTGTGATTTTTGATTAGTTTTTCTGTCAATGTGACTCCTTGTGGGCATGTAGGAGGTGGGTGAAGTCACGGAAAGACAGGGGGTGGGTGGGTCAGGGGACGTGTTTCTTGGGCTTTTTGAGAGAGAGGAGAGAGAAGAGATTGAAGATGAAGAAGAAGACGAAGGAGGAGGAGTAAGAAGAGGAGGGGGGAGGGAGAGAAGAGAAGAGAAGAAGAGAAGAGCAAAGAGAGAGATATTGAGAGTGTGGACACTTCTGAGGTCTCTGAGGGCCCAGTTCCCAGGCGGTCTGTGAGTTTGGGGAATACTGGCATTGACTGGGATGGGACCAGTCAGACCGTGGTATTTTTGCCTTTCTCCTGCAGCCAAACTCTTGAGCTGGCAGGAAGACATGAAGCTCATCGTGACCTGAAGCCCATTCACTGTATTTGTTTTGCCAAGGTTTTAATTCCGTCCTGTCCATGATCTTTGTTAACCTTTTCCTTTCTGTAGCATTCAGTGGCTAGGACACCTGCATATGGCAACCAGGAGAATGGGGTCCTTCCCCCAGTTTATGATTTCCTGGGTGACTCTAAGTGGGGTACTTTGTCACCTCATTGGTTTCCTCATTTAAAAAACGAGGGGGATTAGATGATCTGAGGTGTATCAGTTAGCTTTTGCTGCATGACAAACCACACCGAAACTCTGTGGCTTGAAACAGCAAACATTTATTTAGCTCACAGTTCTGTGGTTTGGCTTTGGGGATTGGACTCCTCTGGGTGGTTTTGCTGGTCGGGGCTGGGCTTTGCTGACCTCAGCTGGGCTTGTTCATGCGTCTGCGGTCAGCCAGAGGGGCAGCCGGGGCTGCCTGGGTTACGATGGCCACGTCTGGATGATGGGATGACTGGAGGCTTTCTTCATGAGCTCGCTCATCCTCCAGGCTAGCCCGGGCTGATTCACGTGGTGGTCAAAGGTTCTCAAAGAGTGGAAACTGTAAGGTCTCTGGAGGCCTAGGCTCAGAACTGGCATGATCAAGTCACACACCAGCCCAGACTAGAGGGAGGGGAAATAGACTATTCTTCTGGATGGGAGCAGCTGAAGAATATTGAGGCCAATATTTTTTTCAAACTACTACTCCAAGGTACCTTTCAGCCCCAATAGACAATGAACAGAAATTAAGACTAATAGGAGAATAGCATCTATTTTTTTGAGTTCAGCTTCAAGAATCTGAGGTTACAAGTCCTGACTGCTGTTTTGAATTAATTATATGACTTTAAATAAGTTTTTCAATCTTTTTGCTGATTTTAAACTGTGATACTAGGCTTCTTTTGCTTATATATCACTAAGAAAACTACAGAGTAGTAATAAAGAATTTTATAGAGAGATTTACCTATTCTCGAAGCCTGGTGAATAATGGGCATTTGGTAAATAATTATTGAACACAAAAATTAATACATGTATTAATACATACTTAGGTCTTTAAAAAATTTTTTGCAACAAATTTTTACTCAGTAGAAATTTAGAAAAGGAATATAAAGAGGTGAAATTAGAAGTCATCCTTTACTCCATCACCAGAGGTAATAATGTATAATTGTTAATTTTTTTGTGTAGTCCCTTCAAGAATTTTTTTCAGTACATATTTGAGTGTGTCTGCTGCAAACGTGAAATCATACTGCAATACTGTTTTTATAACTTGTTCTTTCACTTTGATAAATATGCGTAGACTGCCCCGTTTTTGATGACTGCACAGTATTCTAGTGCACACATGCGCCATAATTTACTGACCCCGTCCCCCACCGTTGGGCATTTAAATATTTTCTGGCTTTTAAAAATTATTTTAAAAAATATCATATGAACATTTTAGTGCTAAATTCTTTAAATACATTTGATATAATAAGAAATATATTTGGTCTTTGCCCCCAGGTCCTGGCAAAGGGCTCCTGAAACACTGGGAACTTCCTGAATGATAGGAGTATTGTTCAATATTCATAAGGAGCCCCTTTGAGCACACCTGAGTTTATGCTAATTAAGTGACTTAGGGTGGGGGTCCTACATAGGATGCTTAGGGCGGGGATCCTATACAGCCTCACAATGGGTCTCGTCACCAGAAAGACCAAGTAATTAGAAGGTTGGAACTTTTAGCCCTGTCCACCAACCCCTGGGAATGGTAAAGTCGGGAGGTGCATGCTGCAGGTTAAGCTCTATAAAAACTCTTGAGCAATGAGATTTGGTGAGCTTCTGGATGAGTGAATGCATCCACATGCCAGGAGGGTGGCAATCCTAGTTCCACAGGGATAGAAACTCCTGCACTCCAGACCCTTCAGGATCTCGCCCTGTGTACCTTTTCATTTGACTGTTCACCTGTGTCCTTTATAACAGCCTTTGTAATAAACATAATCTAGTAAGTAAACTGTTTTTCCTGAATTGTGTGAGCTGCTCTAGCAAATTAATCAAACCTGAGGAGGGGGTTATGGGAACATCTGATTTATAGCCGGTCAGTCAGAAGCACAGGTAACAACCTGGACTTTTGGTTGGTGTCTGCAGTGGCAGGTGGGCGGGGGCAGTCTTATGAGACGGAGCCCTTAACCTGTGAGATGACATGCTAACTCCAGGAAGATAGTGTCAGAACTGAGTTCAATTTGTGGAACTTCCAGGTGGTATTGGCTGAGAATTGAAGAGTTGCTTAGAGGTATTGGAAAACGCTCCACCATTCTTAAATATTTCCTTAGGATGTATTTCTCGAAGTGGTGTTGCTATGTTAAAGGGTGAGCATATTTTAAAGACTTTTGATTTGTTCTAAGAAACTCAAGAAAAGTTCAACCATTCGCTCACACATTACTTATTGATAGGAATGCTTACATTCTTTGGTCTACCATGTGCAACACAAATTTATAAATTGTTCTGTATCCATCTGTGATGACTCTGTATCTCATTGGAGGTTATATAACTCGCAAGATAAACAAATTGCAGAACTGGAAAGAATCTCAAAGGTCGTTAAGTCTAACCCCACAGGCAAAGCTCAAATGCTAGCACCTTCTCACTGCATTCACTTAAAAGTATTGGATTTAAAGAAACACAACAGACATAACATTAAGGTGTATCTGACAAACATCAGCCCCCACTTAGAGCTGTTGAGTGTGACCGAGTGTCTGCTCTTTCCAGGACAAGAGAAGGAGGGAGAAGAGACTGCCAAGTGGCCCTGGTTTCCAAAAAGGAGCAAAACAACTCCTTCTGTAGCTCAGTTGCTTGTGTCTCTCACTACACGACGCTATAAAATAATTAGCAAAATCCCTGCTCAGTGTGGGGGTTTTGAGAGAAACTACAAATATAGAGCTATCAGAAGGGAAAATGATGAAAAATAAATTAAACACATCTGGAACAAGCATAAGAAATAAATTAATTCCACTAGAATTTTTCTGCCAATCTTTACAAAATTTAGAAGCTAGGGCAACTAGCACTTCTTTATTCCCTTCAGGAATAAAGGGTTCAGAATTCTAATCCTTGTCTTTTGGTTGGCATGCGGTTCAAGCTCAGAGAGTGGATTTATAAAAACCAAACAAAACAAGCGTATAACCATCCTTCAGTCCTACTTTTTCCTGAACCCTGCTCCTTCTCCCAAAGGGAGAACGGATTCCAAACTGGTGGTAGTACCTGTTCGCACTTCTATAAATATATGAGATTGCCAATTTCCAGACAAGTTTAAGTGACAGGTTCACACCTGGCATTTGCTCATTCCCTCCAATAAGCAAAGCATTTTGATTGGGCCAAACATGTCAGCCCAACTCCTTTTTCTTTTACAATGAGTTCTTTTCTAGAAGGCTCTCATTCGTTATACCTTCTTGATGAGTCCACCTCATTAGCCACATCAAAGTAGATCTGAATTGTGCTTGGTGGACACGGCTTTGGCTCAAGCTGAGCATTTTGATGTACACTTTTTTGAAAAACACATTTACCAAACTTCCAGTGTTTTGGCACCACTCCCATTTTCCCCAGAATTTCCCAACAGCATTCACTTACAGGTTCTCTTAGTTTCCTCATGAAATTCATTGGGACATGGAGACTTGAATCATTTACAATAGTGATCTACTTTGTTAATAATCCTCCCCCACCTTTTTTTTAAATAAAGAAGATATAAGCACAGCAATAACCACAGAGTTTCATGTTTCTTATCACCTGAAGACGCAGTCTTTTCCTTGCAACAGGTTTGAGCTTGCATTGTTTCTCTTTCCTTGAATGTGATGGAAAAGCCCTTTTATGTTTTCCTAAACATTTGTTTCTAGGTTTAGTTCATTCTGTGTTCTGTGGCAGTATTGTTATAAGATCATTACTCACAACAACAACAATAATAGCAAAACAATCACGGCATTTCAGTGATATCAGTGTCCTTACAGCTTATTAACATGGAGAAGATCCGTTCCGGATCTGTCAAAGTTGGTAGAGAATGTCTTCTGGGATTTCAAGATAGACTTTGAAGACATGGAAAACAAACTCAGCAGTGCTGTGTTTAAAAACTTCCCAAGGTAAGGGCAATTTTACTTGTAAAAAATGACTAGGAAATATCTTGTTTTGAGAAGAATTTAGAGAATACTATGTGCTTTCAAAACTCTTCCACTCCAGGCCTCGTTCAAATATCCTTTCCCCTGGATGGTGTTCTGTGACTCTTCATCTGGATGGTGTTCCTTGACTTTTGATCTGGATGGTGTTCCTTGACTCTTCATCTGGATGCTTTCTCTCTTCTCTCACCCCTCAAGGCACTTTGTTGCATTTCCTACCTGGTAATCATTCCTCTCAACTTTGTTTCACGTTTTTTTTTTTTCCTGAACATGTCTTAGAAACTTACCCATGTTGTCAGTTCTTTGAGGCAGGAGTCTTGGGTCATCCATCTTTCTATCCCTAGCTCCTCACACAGTGTCTGGTGCACAATAGGCGCTGAATCAATGCTTGTTGAATGAAGGAACAGAACTGAGGAAGAAAGAGTACTTGCAAGGACAACTTACCCAGACGCAAGCTCTCCAGAACATAAACAGGTGTGTGTAGGAGACAAGCACTCGAACAAAAGAAATAAGAAGGAGGCTGTAAGGAGCTTAAGTCTTGAAAATCTTCAGTTTATACCTTGTCAGTTATTTTTCAATCATTTCAGTTTGATTTAATCTAACGTCATGTATTAAACATCATTAGCGATCTGGCACTGTGTCAGTCTCAGCCTATCGATGGTGATGCTATCCGCTAGGAATGCCTGAGGCACCCACCAGGGCCGTACTATTTGTAGAGAGCCCCCACAGACATTTTCCCCTTTGGAGCCAATGTTGTGGCTGGACCAGCCCTTGTGGTTCTTATTGTGGTTGCAGGATGTGCCCCAGCAATGATCATCAGGGAGCTTTGAAGAATAAGATTTATTACTCACAGGTCTCAGAGGATACACAGCATGCCTGAGGGCCACACAGTGAGGTTGTGCATAGAGAGAGTGTATGCGGACCTGGGGCTCTGCCTTTATTAGTGTCTGAAGGTGGGGTGTCTAAGGTCTAGCGGGTTCACTCTTTATTGGTGAATTTAAAACATAAGAGTGGGAATTGGGAGCAGGAAAGGAGAAATGGGGTCACTCAAGTGGTCAGTTATCTAGGTTACCAAGGACTTCTAAAAGGGGAACTTCATGGGTGGTGGTGGCCTAGTTCCTTATCTAGTTGGTTCGCTAGTAGCTGTGTCATATAGCTGGCAGTATGTTTATTCGAGATAGGTGTCTTTGAAATGGATGCAATCCATTGACAATCAAAAAAAAAAAAAACACACACAAAACAAAACAACTTAATGTCAGGCACTTGCACTGCAGGGGTATATCAAGAAAAATGAAATCCTGCATCTGTTCCCAAAGACCCCACAGTTTGGCAGAGTGGACAATTGTGTAACAAATAATTACAGGACATCATAATAAGCTCTATACAAGGTGTTCAAGCCTTAGCAGTAGTGCAGAGGAAGGCATGACTGTGGTAGGAGGAAGGGAGGGTCTGGAAATTCCCACAGACTCACCTCCTTGGGTTTTCTGGAAGTTTTCCAGGTAGACGAGAACGTAGGTTGTGTGGCATACGGAAAACTTGTTCCGGGCAGAGTTAACCCAGTAAAGAAAGATACAGAATCACAGAACAACATGGCGTGTTTGGAGAAATAAAAATGGTTGTAGAGTACAAATTGAAGAATATCAAAAGATGAAGTTCGGGACAAACAGAGGGGCCAAAACATGAAGGCCCTTTCGCTTCATTAAGAAGTTTGACCAGTAGTTTTCAAATCGTGCTTCCTGTAAAGCAGGAATTTAAGCTGATAGGAACCACTATCTTTTTCCTATATTCTGCTATAAGAAATTATTAAAAAAACAATTTGTCCATCTTTTTCCAGGGTGAAAATTCCCTGAGAGCAGGAACTTCACCTGTAGCATGTGCTGTCATGTGAGTTGTCATCCTATTTAGTGGTCTTGTGGATACAGAGTAATCTTTGACTTTCTTTGTGAGAGGACTGAACTTTATATGAATTACATAGACAAAAGTGGTGATTCAGACAGAAGACCAATTTGGTATTAAAATGGAATGTACTCTGTTGGTGGGGATATAAATTGGTCCAGCCACCATGGAAAACAGTATGGAAGTTTCTCAAAAAAAGTAAAAATAGAACTACCATATGATCTAGCAAATCCACTACTGAGTGTATATCCAAAAGAATTGAAATTAGGATGGTGAAGAGATATCTGTACTCCCCTATTCATTTCAGCATTATTTACACTAGCCAAGACATAGAAACAACCTAATTGCCCATTGACAGATGAATGGATAAAGAAAATGTGGTATATACATACAATGGGAAATATTATTCAGCCTTAAAAAAGAAGGAAATCTTGTCATATGGAACAACATGGACTAACATGGAGGACATTACACTAAGTGAAATAACCTAGTCACAGAAGGGCAAATACTGCATGATCCTACTTATATGAGGTATATAAAAGAGTCAAACTCATAGAAGCAGAGAGTAGAATGGTGGTTACCAGGAGTGAGAGGAGTTGTTCAATGGGTATGAGGTTTCAGTTATGCAACATAAATAAGTTCTAGAGATCTGCTGTATAACACTGTGCCTATAGTTAACAATACTGTATTGTACACTGAAAAATTTAAGAGAGTAGATCTCAAGTTAAGTGTTCTTACCACACACAAAGAAAAAGAAGGAAGGAAGGAAGGAAGGGAGGGAGGGAGGGAAGGAGGGAGAGAGGGAGGAAGGAAGGACATGGACTCTCTAGCCAGGCAAACCAGTTTAAATCCTGCCTATGCCGAATATTAGATATCCAACCTAGGGCAGGTTATTTATTCTGAGTCTCAGTTGCCTTGTTTTAACATAAGGGGATAATAATATCTGGAGATAAGAGTATCTGTTTTGCAGGCCTTGATGCATGGATGTAACAAGAAAACATGTATGAATACATTTAGTGCTGTGGTGCTAAACCGCAAGATATGTTAGGAAATGTTAGTTTCCTTTGAAAATGTTTTGTTCTAATGGTGTAGTAATTGCTAACCCTCTGAAGCATTTTTGAAAAGTACTTAGCTTTTAAGAAATTATAATTCTCTCCATTTATAATTATAATTCTCTTCACTTTTGTAAATTAAGTGAAGTAAACAATTCTAGGTGTTTGTTACTGGATTAGGTGTCCTAGAGAGGAAAGCAGAAAATAACCTAAACAACAAAAAGTAGAGTTTGGACAGAGAAACTTTGTTGGCTTTTCCATCCATCCACCCATCCATCCATCCATCAGTCCATCCATCCAGTAGGGAGATACACACACACGCGCACATACAACTCTTTTTCTCTTTTTTCTTTACTAGAAGTTTCTTCCGTGTGTTAGATGAGATTTTGAAAGGCTGAGAAAAAGACTTTTGGAAAGAGGAATAGCTGGAGAGCTTTTGAAGCGGCACGGAACTGATCCTCTGCAATGAAAAAGGAAGGGTTTTCTGACAGTAGCTGTGATGAGGCTGGTCCTGACTTTCCACTCTCTGGCTTTGAAACCCTGGACAAGTCACTTCAACTCTCTAAACCTCAGTTTCCTCATAACTCAGAATCTGGGTAATAAACCTGTCTGTTGTGCTGTGGAAAGGATTAACTGAGTTAATGTGTAGGTCAAGTCCCTAGGAGAGAGCTTGACATAAAGTAGACACTCAACAAATGTATATATGTATGTCTAAATCTGTGTCTATCTATCATGCATCTATGTATCTATGTACCTATCTATCTAATCTACCTAAATTGCTATGAGATTTGAATAAAAATTTTAGTTTAGCCTCTTTAGACAATTATTTTTCACCAAAAATCCTAAGTGCCAGCACAAACTTGGTGGCCGTACTTGCTTTTAAGGTGGTCATTTAATTTATCCAGAATATGCTTATACTAATTTTAACATTATTCTTGAAAGGAAAGCAATGAAATTTAAAAGATCTCATAGTTCTCAAAGGCCACTGAAAATACATTCTACAGCCTACAAGGAGTCAGTGATTTGCCCACGAGAAAATTGAGCTAAATTATTTTAAACTCCTCTTTCAGTACCAAAATGCTACCTTTTTTTCCTCAAGGGTTGTGGGATGGTGATGAAGAAAAAAACGAAAAGAACAAAGTTAATAGGAAAAGAGTGATACAAGTATATATGTTCACTGCCCTATTTCTTGTTTAGCTCTTACAACAATCCTCTGAGGGAAGTATTATTATTTTTGTATCTTAAAAATGGAGAAACTGAGATTTACGTTGATTAAATTACTTGCCTGAGGCTAAGGCAAAAGAGCTTGTATTTTAACATAGGTATACGATTGCTCTGTCTATAATTCCACTGTTGCATTTGAGAAAGAAAATTACTTTATAATCGTTCACTCATATGTTCAAGTAACAAGCCTTTATTGGGTAGCTACCATGTACAAGGCACTGAGGGATCTCCAGGGGATACCACTGATTTACATTCTTACTTCCAGAATGTAGAGCAAATGGAGGCCTTCAGAATTGTGTGATGTGGTATCCCCATCCAGATGCATTTTGCCTGTATGAAATAAAATGAAGGGATTGATTTATCACGAAAGATGAGTGGTGAAGAATCTGTGAACGCAGGTAACAACATATTTTACCCAGTTCTGCCAAATCGTATATATAAAAGTGCTATCTCCACAATGCCATTCTATAATGTTGAAGATATCCATGTGTTTGTCGTCTTGGGTCCACTGTGTCCTTAAGGGAACAGCACTTCATTGTATTGGGGAACAGCTTCCATCTCTCCCAACCCCAACACGTGTGAAGGGGATGGGAGCTAGCATATTCTTGTTGGACTCCGTGTACCTGGCCACAGATATCATTCTAGAGAAGACAGCTGCCCAACCACAGTATCTCAGCCCCACTTCCTGCGATGGGGATTAGTCTAGGAGGTGGATATGTGATCCAACCAGAGTCATTCTCTGGGATTTTTAAGCTTGAAACTAAGAGAATAAGGACCTTTTCTCTCTCATGACAAAACAGGAAGATGTGAGCCAGGAACTGCTGGTGGCCTTGGTTCCTGCCCCTGAGAAAGCCAGACTGAAGGAACAAAGCCAGCAAGCAGAGAGAAGTAGCAACAGGAAAGTGAAGGAAGTCTTGACAGGTTGAAGCTCCGAGGCCCCCAGAGCTGCTCCCGTCTCTACTTCCCAAGCTTCATGTCTGGGGGCTCCTCGGCATCCTCCCAACAAATCCCTTCTGCAAAAACTGGTTTGAGTTTGAGTTTTGCTCCTTGCATCCAAAAGAATCTGGACTAGTGCATGTAATGCTTGGAAACTGGGGAGCAGCAAAATTAGGGTGATTGGTAAGCCCCATTACCCTCCACTTGCAGGTGTCAATCTGGGACGGTAAGGCAACGGAAGGAGAGCAAGCCTTGTCTCCAGCTGTCCTTCCTTAGGTGCCTGCTAAGAGCTACAGATGTGATGCGGGAACTCTGTCCATGATCTTTGAAGAATCTTGGGAGATGGGTTAGGAATAACTGAAGACTCAAGAAGAAAGAGTAGGGCCGGCCTGGTGGCTTAGCGGTTAAAGTGCACGTGCTCCGCTGCTGGCGGCCCGGGTTCGGATCCCGGGCGTGCACCGACGCACCGCTTCTCCGGCCATGCTGAGGCCGTGTCCCACATACAGCAACTAGAAGGATGTGCAGCTATGACATACAACTATCCGCTGGGGCTTTGGGGGAAAAAATAAATAAATAAAATCTTTAAAAAAAAAAAAAAAAAAAGAAGAAAGAGTAAAAGAGCATAGCAGTTCAGTCACTGGGCCTTTCATCTCTGTCCCTTCATTTCAATTTCCTCCACCATCAACCTCTCTCTTGTGATAATAGACCAATTTACACGTTTAGTGTTTCCCATGTACCAGGCACTGCTCCAAGTTCTTTATGAGCCCAGCGAGGCCAGTGTTATATTCAACCTCATTTTATAGATGAGGAAACTGAGACACAGAGAGATTAAGTAAATTGGCCGGGGGGGGGGTCAAGTTTAAATCCCAAGTGGTCCAGCTCCAAAGCTCATGCTAATGACCCCATTTAGCAAGCGTCGCCTTCTAGGCCATTTCTATTCTGTCTACCTCCCTGTGCCAGGGCACTTACTGCCAATGTATTTATGTGGCTGATAGCACCACATAGTTTTCTTTATCTTTTTATTTGTTCCGTATCCTCAACCTGACACCATGAAGCCAGTGGCCATGACTGTCTTCTGGTCACCCAGCCTCCAGCATAAACACCCAGCATAGAGGGGATAAATGATTATGATATCAAATTCTGTGCTTATAACAATCAGATAGCTCTAGACACGAATACAATAACACCTGACATAAGTTTTAGGGGAGGAGAAATGAAGAAGAAATTGGTTTTCCCCTTCTTTTCAGGTTTCTTCTTGATACTCCAAAAACAAACTACAAGGAATTTTCAGAACAACTCTTCCCCCTTCCCTGTCCCACCTCCTCACTCTCCTCTCCTTGTTGAATGTTTCCCTGCGAAGAATGTCCCATTTAAAAAGTGGCATTGTTCTACATACAGCCTTCTCAGCATCCAATTAGTTAGATCCTGCCTGCTCTGGGACGCGCTATGGATAATGTCAATGTATGACCTTCTGTTTATTTGCACTTTGGGATCAGAAAAAAAGCAGTTAAAAGATGTTTGCCCATGAAAACATGTTAGAGAATTAACTGCTGGTTTGAGATGTTATCTGCCAAGTTGGAGCCCCAAACACATTTTATACCTGAGTTAAGTCTCTGAAAACAGGGATTTGGTCATTGAAACGCTGACCTGATGTTATCTCTGATAAGATGTAAACGGGCACATCTCTCCGAGCAGGGAAAACTCACAGAGAGCAGCGAAAGCAAAGAGCAGGGGAATGGTGGAAAATTTGAGAAACATTCCTTTAGGCACATCGCATGTCCACGCCCTAAGTTGTATGAAGTGTTTGTATGGAGTAATTTCCTTTTTTTTTTCTTCTTTGAGCCTGTACTTCTTTTAAAATCTTAATCTGAAAATTATACCATTCAAAATAAAATTTAGAAATCTATTCACCAAAACGGCAACACAGAGCCGTGATTGATGAGGGACCCGAAAGGCCTATGTTTCGGTTGCAAAATTTATTTCTATTTTTGTTTTTTTATAACTTGTGTTTTTACTTCTTTTCCTTTCTCGTAGCTTCCCCCCCTCAAAACTAAATTATATCTTAGGCTTTTTGAAATAGCTTCAAAGTGAAAGCCTGCATTTTTAAAAATAACTCCATCTTCTCTGAAGGTGGGGTGTTCAAGTTTATTTCAGGTTTTGAGGTAGGACACACCTCCGGGCCACAACGATGGAAGATGTCCAACTGCCTAGGCAATTCTATCCCTCCCCTTTGTCCTTTCAGAGATGTCCACTAGGACCCCAAACTCCACTTCCCCTTCCCTACCATAAGAACCTGTGTTACTTTTATCCCAAAGGACATATTGACTGCCAACCAGAGCATGGTGTCCCCTGCCTCTGTGTATTTTCATCAGCCTTAGTACTTTTACTCTCAATGGACATCTCTGTGACAGACACTTGCCTCTCCCCCTGGGACTGCTTAACAGGTTGGTAGACTCCTGCCTCGCTCCCTGCCCCTAAGTGCCCCCTCTTTGCTTTCCTGGTGTCCACCGGAGTGTATTTTGTGAGCCAGGCCAGCAGAAGTGCCAGCCGGCACCTCAGGCCTGGCAGCTGGCCAGAGGGGCTGAAGCAGAGCACGGCAGACACTAGGTTTCTTGGCAGCCATTTCACACAGAGGGAAGGACGGCAACCACCAGCCTCCAAATGAGACCATCCAAACAAACAAACAAACAAAAAATGCCAAATACAAACACAAATGAAAGAAACCACACACACTCAGAAAGACGCGAAGTGAAAACTCAAGAATGCTGTTGTCTGGGGCTTTCACCAGCCGTGTGCCTGGTGTCCCAGAGAGCTGATGGGGCGGCTGGGTGGTTTGGAGATTCCTGTGGTCTGAACACACACCCTCCCCATCACCGAGATGTGCATGGAAAAAAGTGGTCATTGTACAGGCCTCTGATTTATTTCCTGATAAAATAACCTTTACTCTCCAAGGCTGAACATCCCACCCCAGCTTTCAGAGAACCAGTCTTTATTCCTGTCCACCAAAGCCTTCTTCAAATTAGGTCATTCTGTCTGTGGCCCTAGAGTCTCCCAGCTCCCGCCCACTCTGCCAACACTACAGTGTTTCCTTCTCTGCGTTTCCCAGGCTACGCCAAATGTCGACGTGGAGGATGATCACAGGCAATTATAGAATTTCTTTAAGTGGAAGGAATTAGTTGTCATTTGGAGCCAACAAAAAGAAGCTTGTTTGACATTGGAAAATGATAGATTTTGATATGGCACCTCCTTCCTGCCCAGCTCCCCACCCACTTTCATTTCTTCTACTCAACATTTCACATCAAATTGGAAGCCTATCTCGAATTATCTCAAAGCCTCAGAAGATGGCCTGAGATGGCTGGACCTCATGGTACATTCCTAACCTCTCTGTCATGTCAACACCCTTCTTTAAATTAGTGCTTCTTACTTTCTCATTTTAGGCATATTCCACATCTCACAGAGGGGTGGAGATGGAAATTCCACTTGGGCAATGAGAACATGGATAATATCTTTCCCTTGTTGTGTCTATTTCATCAAATGTAAGAAATTTAAGTGTTGCCATTGGACAAGACATATGTAAAAACTCTAGCACAGTGCTGGTGAATAATAAGTGCTTAAAAAAGCCAGTTTCTGTCCCCCTTCTCTAACTACTTAAACTACTGTCTATCAATTACAGGGAAAAAAAATGCTATTTATAATCTCCTATGACCTTTGTTGACCTAACACAAATAAACAGCCAGTTATTTTACCAGCAAAATAAGTTTATTTGGGAACAATAAAGAATTACAATTCAGAGGGACATGTGGTCTATGGCAAACCAAAGGCAAGTCTGGGGAAACAAAGGAGAGGAACCTTCTTTTACAAAGTTGAGAGGGGTTGCTGTAAATGAAGAGTCCATTGGAAGAAACTGAAAGTTTGAAATATAATGGCTTTTCATTGGCTGAGTTATGGCAGTCTCTCACTGGCTGAGTTGTTGCTAGGCAAGGAGGAATTTCTTCCTTCCTTCAGTTGGGGTAGTAAGTAGTATCACTTCTCGTTGGAGATGCAAGGTACTGTTTCCTCCTGTTGGGGGCTGTGGTGTGCATTGAATGGCACGTGCCTGAGAGTTCTCTCTTCTGGCCTCCTGACTCCATTTTAAATGAGATTTCTGTTTGTTAATTTTCACACCTTCTAGGGAGGATGGGTCTTGGTGCTTGCAGGTTCTTTGCTGAGTGTTTTCACAGTATGGTATACATGTTTGGAAAGGTTTGGGTAAAGCCATATTGCTCTAGAAGGGAGGAAAGATACCTAGGACTGGGGTGGTGGTGGTGGGGGTTCTGGGATCAGAAAAGGCATATATAGTACAGTATAGCAGAGAGTTTGGGAGAGGAGGCATGTTGAATGTATGAAGGTGTGGGCTTTGGGGTGCGAGATGTAAACTCTTCCACCCTCCCCCCATCTGGCTCCCTGTCCCCCATGAATTCTGCAGTAAAATTTACACTGGTCACTAATATTCTTGGTATGAGTGGGTTATTTGTTGGGATGTGTAGTCCTGTGCATTTGTGCATCAGGATGAAGACAGAGTTTGGCTAAGCAGAATTGATTTTCTCCTGTCTGCTGTCTTCTCCCTCGCTGTCTCTGCTCTCTTGTTCCCTGTATAACTCCCTCTTGCCCCCTCTCTCTTTCTCTTTGCTGATTTAGAGTTTCTGGGTCGTTAACCTGTGTCTTCTTCTTTGTGCTACACGTTTTCTAAAGACACTATAAATTAGGATCCCACAGCATGTAAACCCATGTATCGTGGACAACTACAATTGTATTTCTTAACCCGAGGGTGATAATGGAGAAGAAAGGAGAGATTGGAAAGGAGAAATGCAGTGTTAGGGTTTTGTTTTGTTTTTTTCTTTTAAACTGCTTTTGGGAGGAATCCATGGGAGAGGATGGTCAGGTCAACAGCGATAGGGTGATTTGCACTGTAGTGGAGGTATTCACAGGATGAGGCTGAAGTGCAGGAAAGTAAACTGTTCCTGCAGTGGAGAAGAAGGTACGGACTTCACACAAGTGGGAGAAGGAGCGATTGAACCTCTAGTCTGTGGTGGCCCCATTAGGTGCCCCGGGCTCCATTTTGCTCTCACTGTATACCAGAGGTACCTCTCTTGAGGGCTGAGTGAGGAAGGGGCTTTCATGGGCTCTCCCTGTGGCTTTGGATAGTACCTGAGCAGAATCTGTTCAGACATCTGGAAGCAAGGAGAAAGGGAGCCTCAAGAAGCAAGGAGATGAAAGATGACCTTTGTGGTATGTCATTTGGTCTCAGGCATCGTTAGCTAACATTAGTCCTAGATCCACTGACAACACCACTGATAACCTCTGTCTTCTGCCTTTGGAGTGGAGCCAGGGTGGAATGAGAGTCAGGCCAGCATTGGGAAATCTGGGGTTAAATCCTGGCTCTTTTTCTAACCGGCTGTGTGATCTTGGGTTGGTCACTTAAACTCTTGGAGCCTTAGCATCATGTCACGTATTTTTTCAATGAACAGTTTCCATGATATATTTCATATAAAAGAGTCTACATTTCATAAATGAGCATAACTTATGCCACAGTAATCTTGTAGGTTTTAACTATATTGGTATGAAAGGGACTGTAGGATAACAAGTTACTATTATAATTTTGTTACCAAAATATCACTAAATAATTTTCAGAACTTTATTAGAGCTTGAAATCTGTATTTTTTTCCATGAAGAAAGACTTACTGGCCAATGTTAGAAAATTGCTACCTCTGAAATTTTTAAAATAAAGCATGTATTAAAGAGCTTGCTAATTACCATGTGCTGCAACTCTGAATACTGTATATTTGAATAAGAGCAATTGCTCAAATGCACTGTAGTAGCACAATTTTTCCTTCTCAATGAAAACAACTCCTGGCTTCAGAGCAGCATTTGGCCTGAATCGCCAAAAGCATCTTTGTTTATTTTTCTCTACAGAGACATAGTTGATGAGAATGCTGGGAACTGGGGCTTTGAGTAGGTTTGATGTTAACCCCATGAGGCTAATTTTGTATTTGATGGGTCATTTCTTTGGGTACGGAATCCTGTGCATATGTTGGAGTCAAAGATACCACTTGCGGAGCCAGACTTGATGCTCCTAGAAAACTGGCTTAGGGATGGGCATAGCACTCCTCCGTGGAGGGATGGGGTGGGTAGGAAGCTGTGTCTGTTTCAGAGCAGACGCATGGGTTCTGTTTGATCTCAGAGATGGGAGACTTTTTTGCTTTGAACAAGCTGGTTGGAGCTAAACTAGGTACCTCCTTTCGCAGACATGTCTGCAAGTATTTCCTGTCTTCCCTCCATACTCTCTCCATAAACCAACTCCTAGCTGCATGCTCCAAGTCCAAAATACCTAACCGTAGGCTTCATGACCCATCCCGTCTATCCCTGATTTACATTTTCTCCCTCCTATACCTCTCTGATTGACCTCTCAATCCACACTTCTATCACACCAAATTAAAATTTTTTTTCCCTTGGAGGAAGCCATTAATATTTTCACCTCCACATCTTTGCTTGTGCTGTACAGACTGCTTGGAATTCTCCCCCCTTATCCCCACCTTCTCTGCTGGTTAAATTCTTCTCATTATTCATGGTCCAGCTGCAATGTCACCTTCTCTGAAGCCTTTCCTGTGTCCACAGTGAGGATTAATTACTCTTTCCTGTAGCCTTTCATTTACATATCACAGTCCAACATAGTCCAACAGTGAGCTCATCCCTGCCCCCAACCCTGATTAGATTGTGGGCTCTTTGAGGGCAACGGCATGAGACCCACCTGGACCAAGAAAACCCAGCCTGGGGAGCATTTTGTTGAGGGTGTTCTTATCTGGTTTTGCCCACCTTATACACTAAAAAATGCACCAATCTTAAATGTGTAGCTTGATTAATTTTTTACATATATATGCATCTATCTATCTATCTATCCACTCATCCATCCACCATCGAAATCAAGGTATACAAAACACGATCAGAACAAAAAGTCTCTCTCGGACCCCTCCCAGTCAGTCAGTAGTCCCCCTTCCCCTCCTTGGGCATCCGCTGTCCTGACTTCTTTCACCATAGATTAGTTTTGCCTATTTTTGAACTTCATATAATAGAATTATGTAGTGTACACTTTTGTGTCTGATGTTTTTCATTCAACATTATGTCTGTGAGATTTATCCGTGTTGCTCCATTTATCAGTGGGGTTACTTTTTATTGCTGAGTAGTATTCCATTGTATGAATATACCACAATTTATTTACACTTTCTACTCTTCATGGACACCTGGATTGTTTCTAAGTTTCAGCTTTTACAAATAAAGTAGCTATAAACCTTCTTGCACATGTACATGTTTGGGTGGACATAAGCACTTGTTTCTATAGGGGCTATACCCAGGAGAGAGTTGCTGGGTCAAGGGACATATGTATTTTTAGCTTTAGTAGGTTCTACAAAATATTTTCCAAAGTGAATATACAAATTCTCATTCCCCTCAACAATGTAAGAGAGTTCTAGTTGCTCCACATTCTTGCCAACCCTTGGTATGGCCATTCTGGGGAGTGTGTTGTTGTATCTCACTGTGGTCTTAATTAGCTTTTTTTTTCTGATGACTGATGAAGTTGCACATCTTTTCATATGTTTATTGGCTATTTTGATATTCTCTTTCGTGAAGTGCCTATTCAAGTCTTTTTAGTTCTTTTATCTTTTACCTTTTTAGGTCTTAGATTCTTTTTTTTTTTTGCTGAGGAAGACTGGCTCTGAGCTAACATCTACTGCCAATTCTCCTCTCCTTTTTTCCCCAAAGCCCCAGTAGATAGTTGTATGTCATAGTTGCACATCCTTCTAGTTTCTGTATGTGGGATGTGGCCTCAGCATGGCCGGAGAGGCAGTGCCTCAGCGCGCCCGGGATCCGAACCCGGTCCGCCAACAGCGGAGCGTGTGCGCTTAACCACTAAGCCATGGGGCCGGCCCTAGGTCTTAGATTCTGAACTACAGCAGCTAGGTAATATCCACCCCATCCTGTGATCTATCAATAACATTGCTTGAAAGCTTTCTGAGTACAAGGCCTTATAAAGGCATCTGAAGAGAAAATTGAGATGGACTGAACTATTCCATGTAATAGAAAATACATGCAGTTTACTACATATTAACTTAGGCATCATTAGGTGCAACCATCCCAGAGAGGGCTTGATATAAATTTCTAATCCTTTCTCACTGTGACTCTGGTGAAAGCCCTTAACCTATAGACAATTCTTCTAAGAATTGAGTCTGTCCTGTTCCAAGTCTAGATTTCTTTTCTCTGGGGTCCAAATTCTACTGACCCAATTCTGCATATCTCATGATATTGGATCGGGCTCACTTTTTGTGTTGGGATCTTTATTACTACTGGCAGTTAATTCTCAGGTCTCTTGGTCTACTTGCTCAAAGTTGGCATTTTAAGTACAGGAGCTTTATCAAGTCACTTCTTTGCTTAACGCTGCCACTATTTCTTTTCCAGCAGTGGCCTCTCCCTTGAGGCCGTGTAGTTTATCATCTCTTTTTGTGGGGCTCTCTGGCTATAGCTGATCAAGGGTACTACTTTTTAGCCACTTGACTTTCAGTATCATGTGGGCCATTGCTGTATAAATCGTTGGTGCTCAATAATTGTTGACTTACATTGGGCTGGGATTTGAGTGGTGTGAGATTTTGTCTGTACTGGTGTTTGCTTGGTAGGTCTGCCTTCATGAGAGAACATTAGGGCAAGCCATGTACCTTTGTGACTATGACTCAAACAGTAGCAAGAGCTCTCTTGATCCAAAATATGAAAAATATTTCCAGCTCCTAACTGGCCTGGTAGTTCACCACCATTAGAATATAGTCTTTAAGTTAAGGCACTGCCTTCACACATCTCTTATTAGATTATTTCTTTGTTATCTAGAAGGAAGAGAAGACAAACTCAGTGATATCCGTTAACATTTTAGTAAGGATTCACTTAGCTATCTGGCCTCAGAGAGAATGCCCTGAGGGAAAAGGAGAGGTGAGTTTGGAAGTGGAGGCAAAGTCTCACAGCTGGGAGAAATGCTGCTGGGGACAGATGAGGGCACTAGTCATCCAGGGACACCATAATCATAGGACCTCATTAACTCTTGGAGTCAGGAAAGCTATGTACAAGTCACAGGTTGCTGCTTTTTGCTACGCTATTTTAGATAAGTCACTTCACTTCTCTGCAACTTAGTTTTCTTATCTGTATAATGGAGATAATGTCTCCTCTGCTTAACTCACAGGGTGATTGTGAGGACCAAATGAAATGATGTATGTGAAAGTGCCTTGTATAATCTAAAGGACTAATCAGATATGTTATATTTATTTTAATAATAATAATTATTGTTGGAGTATGGTGAAAAATGGGGAGGCGTTGGAGACAAATTGCTTGCTTCACAATTTGCTCCGGGCTGCTGCTTGTATATGCAGAGACTGGCTGATGAGTCCTTATCTATATGGAGAGTTTTATATTATTATACAAATAATAGCAGAAAGGTTAAAATCCACGTGCATAATGGTACAAATGAGCTCATTAGTGAGAGATTATTTTTTTATTAAAAATAAATTTAATGTATGAGGTGGCTTGCTTTATTTCTAGGATGTTAAACGACCAGTTTGGCTGATTATTTTTGCTCCATGAAATTGATAGAGTTCATTTATTTTGGCATAGGGCAGACATAGAACAAACCGCATATGCCTTAGGCTGGCGAATTAGATCCGTCATGGGTTGTTTTCACTTTTCCACCTTATCCTTCTTCGACTTGGTCAAGATGTGGTTGATCTCTAGAGGACAGAGCACTATTGAAATAAGCCAGATGTGCGGCACTGGCCTGGTTCATTTTATGTCAATCGGATGAAATTTAATTGAGTGACTGAAGGAAGATTACAAATTTCAACTGAAGACATCTATCTGTTTTGATTATTTGAAAATGCATCTTGCTTTTGTTATGAAGAAAGACCTACGCTCGTTTCCCAGGTGCAGGCAGAGTCATAGAATGTTTGAGTTGGAAGAAACTGTACAAATTATCTAGTCCAACCCCCTCACTTTATATTTAGGGAAGCCGAGATATAAAAAGATTTAATAACTTGTTCAAGGTCACATTGCTAGTCGGTGGCAGAGCTGCAACTGGCAGCCAGGTTTTCTGTCCTCAGTCAGGGCACTTTCTCTGACCTTCTGCTGCATCTAAGGGTGTAGCTGTGAGAAATATTTTTACTAAACAATTGCCTTATAGACTTACACTCTTATAGACTTACACGCAAAAGATGATTTATTGGTTTTCATAATAATGGCTTGTACTTGTAAAAAGACAAGAATCCAGAAAACTTAATTCTTTGAGATAGTCCCAATCTGTGTCTTTGGAGGGGAGGGAGTGCGTCATTGTCTTTGGCATAGTGCCCGGTCCTTAGTGGTCACTCAACCAGTGCTTGTTGTTGAGAGCTTGGTCTGTGACAATGTGGCTGATGGTGACATCTGGAACAAACACTTATATCAGAATCCCTGGGGTGATGGTTAAAAACACAGATCCCTGGGTTGTACACCAGTTCTACTGAGTCGGGGTTTCAGTGACTCTCACCTAGAAATATGCATTATTGACACAATTTTTAGGTGATTTTTTCATGTTCTAAAGTTTGAAATCATTGGTCTGAGGCCTTCTTCCTCATAGGTTCCTAATGCTTCAGACTAATGGATTTCAGATGGATATGTGGTAAGAAAATATTTCAATTTTTGTTTACATTTTTTCATCTAAAAAATTAAGACGGCAACTAAGCATTATTTACATTTAGTACATGTGTTGACACTGCAGTCATGGTGCCCAAGTGAGAGGGGGAACTCCTCAGTGCAGACAATTGACAATGGTGGCCTTCTTTGCTTCCACTGTTTTGCCACAGAATGCATTTCAATGCTAAGGGTTGCTTCAAAGTGTTTAATTTTATAAAAATAAATACACACACATACTCACATTTATGTAAAATAAAAAAGGACCTCTACACATGTGATGATTAATGTAATGTGTCAACTTGGCTAACCTATGGTGCCCAGTTGTTTGGTCAAAGACCAGCTGTAGATGTTGCTGTGAAGGTAATTTTTTAGTTGTGATTAATATTTAAATCAGTAGACTTTGAGTAAAGCAGATTACCCTACATAATGTGGGTGGGACTCATCCAATCAGTAGAAGGCATTAAGAACAAACACTGAGGTGTTCCAAGGAAGAAGGAATTCTGCCTCAAGACTGCAACATAGAAACCTACCTGAGTTTCCCCTGGTGGCCTGTAGAACTCAGAGTGCAACATCAACTGTTACCTGAATTTCCAGCTGTTTCTGTTTCTCTGAAAAACCTTGATTAATACAACAGAGTAGAAATTTAACATTTTGTATTGAGATAGTGAGTGTCCATATTTTGTACTACACAGAGTTTCAACAATGATCTTGTTACAATTTTTTTCGTCAAACTGAAAGATAAGTTGCTGTTTATTTTTTTTACAAAATCACAAATGTTTCAAATTGACATCAAGTGGCCCTCGTTAGAATGCTACCTAAGAGATATTTTTGAAAATATATTTACACTGTCCCTTCACATAAATGTGATATCTTAAAAATAAATAAGAAATAATCTATTTTCAACATGAATTCTTGGTATGGAGAAAGAATTTTAGAGATGCAAGTTTAGGAACTATATTGTGCTATGTGTGTTTTTGTCTCCAAAAATGATTGCATGTTTTGTCTATAAGAAATTTCACATCTGTATATTAAACGACATGGAAACAGAATTTTCTAACTTACTTGAAGTCTAGAGTTTCGGTGGGTTTTTAACTCATTTGTGAAACATGTAAAAATATAGCATCTTCTAATTAGTTTGCAAGCAAAAATGAGTGACATAAGGGAAGATAGAAACTTACTAGCTGCATTTCAACCAAAATCTTTTCATAATTAATATTTTAACAAATAAGCATGCCTATGTAAGTATAGCCAATGATGCATTTCTTCCACTGGGATGTATATATCTGAGGGAGACATCCTTGTCAGCTCTAAATGCCAATAAAATTAAGTACCCAAATACACAGAACTGAAAAACACATCATTGAATTGCGGTATCACCAAAATTTTCAACAGTAATGCCAGATACTCAGTCCCTTGGCTTGCATTAAAATATTATTAATAATAATTATTTTGTCCTAATATTAAAATAATATTTATTTAATTCCTGTTTTTGGTTATATTTTATAAAATTATGCAACTTATTTGTATAATAGTGCATAGGCATAGTTTATGGATAAACATATGCATGGTGAAGTTGTGTGCTCAAAATCTACTTATGTTTGGGATTAGTAATGAAAGAAGTTTGGAGTACAATGCTTAGATTATTGAAGAGTAAATGACTGAAGCATGCCCCCAAGTGGTGGGGGGAACGGTCACAGCCGTAAGCCACTAGCTTTAGGGCAATACTTCCTCTACTTCAGGACAGGAAGTAAGGAAAAAAATCTGCACCCAGTGGAAAACCCCAGGGCGGGTGAGCGAGGCTGAGGGCAATTATGCCCACTGGAATCTGTCCAGGAGGCTAATACCCCTCTTCTTGTAGAAATACCATGGGGCTCAGAGAAGAGGAGGGAAGGAGAGGAACTTGGAAGCCTATCAGGAAACACAGGAAATTTAATTTTAAAATTAGAGAAAGTTTTCATTTAATGGGATTAAGGAGAGCATTGGGTAAGTACTGTTTAAAAATGTAAAAATGTGCACAGAATGGCAGCCTGCCAACAACCTATAGTAAGTACTCTCCCTTCCCCCTTATCTAGAAGGGCTCTTTGTCTTTTATTTTTTTTCCCCCTGAAATATTAAACTGTTTCGCCAGTTGATCCATTTTAGAACATGTTTTCAAATGAGAAAGATACAACATGATGGTGTGATTTTTTTTTTTTTCTTCTTTAGAGTATAACTTTGTTTCAAACTACTGAGGTCTGGTTAGGGTTTGGAGTAAAAGATTCCCTTCCTCAGTGAATCAGGGTGTTTACTATGGAAAAAGAAACTATGAGGTTCAAGCCAGATAGAAATGGAGCCAGTTTTTGTTATGTTTTGATTTTTAAATTCCTAATGCCAAAGTAATTACTGCCTATGAATAGACCTGGTAAAGCAGATGTGTGCAATGGTGTCCTTCAGAGGAACATAGGGAGGGATAAAGTTTTCAAAGAGTATATTGTATTTTGTTGCACAATTCTCTCCTTCCTCTTGGCAAATATTTGATGATTATGCAGGGAGTGGAGATGAAGGAGAGGAGGAGATTATGCAGGGCACTTCAGATAGCAGTTCCCCTTCAGAACCTCTGTGGGTTTAATTTAAAAGCAATCAAAATGATAGGGACAACTTTTACTTCTTGTCTTTACATTCAGCAGTTGTGTTGCTCAAGTCAAAGTTTGTACCACTGCAAGTCGGTCTTTGGCTCTTCCCTCAATGAGGACTGGATGAAGGGCAGCAGGCTCTGAATCCCAGTGGTCCATAGAAGGGGCTGCCCCTGCCTAGACTGTGGCCTGCGGATTAAGAAGATGTCTATGAACCCTAGTCGTGTCCTGGAGGGGGGAGGTGATTAAGTGAAAAAACCAAGTGTAGAATTAGGTTTCTTTCTCTCATAGCCCATAGGCAACCATCAACAAATCATTTACTTCTACCTTCAGAATATATCCAGAATCCAACCACTTTTCAAACTTCCACCATTACACTCTTGTCAAAGCCACCATTATTTGCTCTTGGATTATTGCGAAGTTTGTTAGCTGGTTTCTCTGCTTCTGCCCTTTCCCCAGAAGAGTCTGTTCTAGGCACACAGAGTGATCATTTGATAAGTTAGGTCAGATCATGTCCCTCCTCAATGGCTCCCCACTTCACTCATAGTAAAAGTCAAAGACCTTTCAAAGGTCTTGAGAACACTACAGGATCTGGCCCCATGTTCTCGTCCCATCTCCCTTGATCACTTGATTGCAGCCACACTGGGCTCCTTGCCATCTCGAATGTGCCAAACAGAGACTTTATTCTTGCTTCTTTCTCTGCTTGGAATGTTCTTGTGGGATAGCTGTATGAATTGCTCTGTGCTCCTCACCCTCTTTACATCTCCAGGTATAACTTGGAAATATTCCGCTTTATTTTCCTGTAAAGAACTTATCACCACTTGACATCCATAGGTATTTATTTTTGTGTGGTGTAGAGATGTGTACCAGGAGGCTCCCGTTGCATTCACTCCTGTCAGGATTGGCAATGCTACCTCTTGACAATAGTTTGTTATTTGCTACTTTATGTTACAAATGTACTTGAATGTCATAAAACTGCATTTTCTTTATTTAAGAAAAAGGCTGCAACATTCCTTCCATCAATCCAGGGTGGATTTTGGGGCAGTTATTTTGAATTAGTGAGGGCTTTCTGTGTAGGTTCTTGGGGTGGTATTGGATGATTGGAGTTTGGCAAATCTCCAAGATGCCAGTTGCTGTGGACTGAGCTGTGTCCCCTCAGAACTCATATTGAGGCCCTAATCCCCGGTGTGACTGTATTTGGAGATAGGGCTTTTAGGTGGTAATTAAGGTTAATGAGGACATGAGGGTGGAGTCCAAACATGATAAGATTAATGGCCTTATAAGAAGAGGAAGAGAAAGAGATTCTCTTGCTTGCCATGTGTGCACACTGAGGAAAGGCCATGTGAGGACATAAGGAGAAGGAGGCCATCTGCAAACCAGGAAGAGCGGTCTCATTAGGAACCAAATTGGCCAGCACCTTGATCTTGCACTTGTCAGTCTCCAGAACTGTGAAAAATAAATTTCCGTGTTTAAGCCACATAGTCTATGGTACTTTGTTATGGCATTCTGAGCAGACTAAGACACAAGTCCACCTCAGCAATGCAAAATGGTCAGATTATCTTGAGAAAGTTCTGGATGCCATTTGGCCACCCAGTGCTAGTATTGCCAACACTGTCGTTTCTACCTATAAGGAATGGATATCCCTTCAGGACTAGGAGGACAAAATAAGAGGTGATATGGGATGATTTTATGCAGATGATTAAATATTTTATTCATAAAAGGACTATATATTTGTTTTAGAAAATTTAATACAGAGAAGAATAAGAAGGAAATAAAAAATACTCTATCATTCTCTGAGACAACCATTGTTAACATTTTATTGTATTTATTTCCAGTCTTTTTTCCATGCATACTTAATGATTCTATGATTATTTAGTATTTCTGCTTTCTTCTCAGAGTCCTAGCACACTGTAACTACTCGTTGAACATTCCACCTTCCTGTTATAGTTGCTTAGAAAAGTAGTTTTACCCCCCTTTAATTTAAAACATGGTAATTGTTGTTCACAGCCAGTAGTTAATTTCGTTTACTCATATCAACACATCTTTCTGTGTGTTCATTGTTCTTTTTCTTTTATCTAATGTTCTCCCTATGAGTTCGTCTTTCTCTTTGTTAAAGTACATTCTTATTTAATAGTTCTTTTAGAGAGTGTCTGTCGGAGGTAAACATTCTTAGTCTTTTATTGCTGGAAAAATATTTATTTTGCCATCACATTTGAACAAGAGTTTAACTGGGTATAAAATGCTAGATCAGTACTTATTTTCCCTCAGCATTTTGCAGGTCCCACTTTGCAGGTCCTTTGCCATCTATGGCTATGGCTTGGAAGTCCTCTCAAGGGCTAGTTCTTGCTCATTTGTGTGTAATCTGTGTCTTCTCTCTGCCTCTTTTTGAGATTATTTCCTTATCCTTAATGTTCTGCCAATATGGATTTATTTTTATTTATCAGAGGCAGTATTGCTCCAAGAACTCACATCCCTCTTCAACTCTGAAATGCTCAGCAAATATCATTTTGGGTATCGCTTCTTTGCCACCTCCTTTAATCTCTAGTTTGTGGACTCCCCTTAGTTAAATATTGGAGACTCTCATTCTCTTTTCCATGTCTCTTAGCTGTCCTAATTTTTTAAAGGTAATTTTGTCTTTCCGTGTCATATTCAGGGTGACTTCCTCAAGACTATCTTATAGTTAATGAATTCTCTCTTCAACTAGGAAGAGTCTAGAATTTATCCTGTCATGGCATTTTTATTTCAATAACCATAATTTATTTTTCAGGCTTAATTGATCCCTTTTCATAGCCTCTTGTTCTTGTTTGATTTCTGCCTGCTTATTAATTCCTTGTACTTTTTAATAAACATGAAAGCTTCTTTTATCCTCTTTAATGTACTTACTTTTAAAGTCTTTTTCTGCTATTTCTATAAAATCAGTTTTATATTGGAGTGAATTTGTATTCAAGTTATTTATTTATTGACTTTTTTGGGGGCGTTGTATTCCCCTATGCATTTGAAAATTTTATTTCTATGCTCATTTTGAGTGGAGGGCATTTTAATTTTGTTTGTTTCTCTCTAGTGGTTTTGCAGTTTCCTTCATTCATCTCTCTGAGTCCGCAAGACAGAGCCAGTTCTGATAAAGGCAGTTGTAGGGATTCCTCCCTCAGGGTGTATTGTGGGTAGAACTGTGTCCCCCAGGAAGATGTGTTGAAATCCTAAACTTGGTACCTGTGAATGTGACCTTATTTGGAAATAGGGTTTTTGCAGATGTAATCAAGTTAAGATGAGATCATCCCGGATCAGGGTGGGCTGTAAGTCGGTGGCTGATGTCTTTATTAGAAAAAGGAGAGGGAGATTTGGACACAGAGACACACTCACAAGAGAAGATGGTTATGTGAAGACCGAGGCAGAAATTGGAGTTATGCTGGCATAAGCCAAGGAACACCTGGGGCCACCAGAAGCTGGACAAGGCAAGGAAACATTCTTCCCTGGAGCCTTCAGAGGGAGCATGGCCCTGCTGACATCTTGATTTTGGATGTCTAGGCTCCAGAACTGAGAGAGAACGAATTCCTGTTGTTTTAAGCCATCTGGTTTGTGATATGTTGCTATAGCAGCCCTAGAAACTGATACAAGGTTTTATTGGGGATATTGTGGCTCCATTACAGAGGCAGAGGGTAGCTGGAGTTGGTGCCTGGTTCCACCCCCCTTCCTGGACTCACATCTATTGAGATGCACTTGCCCTGGAGGTTGGCCTGAGCTATTTTTATTTTGGTGCTTCCTCTGGAGTGAAGAGTCCTAGAGAAGCCACTCTAGCCCTTGACTTCAAGTGGTGAGCCTGGCTTGTGACCCCATCTCCCTATACCCTGCAGGAGACAAACACCTACCTTTGTTGCCATCTTTGGACCCAGAGCCCATCACACCTGAGATTTTAGTCCTGCCTATCATTTTGCATTTCTGTCCCATCAGTGGTCCACAAACGTATTTATCTTGTTTTTGAACCAGCTATGTCTTTTTGATTTCACTTATATTTTATCAATCATTTTGTACATTTAGGGCACAGGGGATGAAGGATGGGACTTTACAGTGGTGTCCTGTCTGGAAGTCTACAGTGTTTAATGCACGGGTTTTGTTCATTAGTAAACTGTAAAGAGTTGCTTTTTTTCTACTTGACAAAAATAACATTAGTATTGTTCCGTGTTATTATAAACTCTTAATGAACATAATGTTTAATGGCTGTGTAATATTCCATCAAGAGGAAGTGGGGTAGTTCTTTAAGGAGATACTTTGTGGTGATAAAAGCCTTTGCTATGAAATATCTCAACTCACAGCTTGAAGTGTCATTTATAGCACATTAATGAATGGAATGGAAAGCTATGTGGCCCCCTTTTTGTGTTTCAGTTGGGTTGGAAGCAGTGAAGTTGAGTGAAGTGTCTCCTCTTGTGTTCTAAATTCCCTGAGCAAGGAGCATGTATTTAAGAGAGGCCACTGAGCAGTGTAAGTAGTTTCCATGGAACTTCATTTGGTTTCTGAATATAGCCTCAGGTTATGTGTTGTGAAGATAGTTTTGACATTTTAAATTATTGTAACTTGAAATCAATAACAATTTCCACTGGAGGTGGGAAACAGACAACAAAGTGCATTCTTCCGCAATAGCTAGGATTCAGCTTTTTACTCAGAGCTTTCTCCTGAGATTCTTAAAGGGAGCCCTTGTAGGACTCCCTTGACCCATCCTTCTTGAAAGTGACACTGAAAACACTTGTTTGTGTTTGCGAGAGCAATGTGAGTTTCTACGCATCTCACGATAGCATCTGTCTTAGAAATGTGTGGGGCTAACCAGCGTTCTGAACTCACTCCGTAAAAAGAAAAAAAGATTGAAGAGATAACTCAAGAAATGTTGCACCAATAGCGAGTTTTATTGAGAGTTGGGTTTTTAGCCATTGACGGAGAAAAACAATTTTGGTATCTCAAATTATAGTATTGTAAAGGTTGACAGGGCCTTAGCTGTACTTAGACTAGCTTTTATTTGATTCATGAATCTCTTCTATAACATTCCCAAGAATGTGAATTAAATGGTCATTAAACTTTTGCTTGAATATCTCTAGTTACAGGGAAACATTATTTAAAATAGCATATTCCATTGTTGGACAACTATAATTGTTGGAAAGTTCTTAACATTGAACAAAAGACTGTCTTCCCATTTGTTCTAATTTCCTGTCTGGAGCCACAGAATAAATCTAGAATTTCTCCCATTTAGCAGCCTTCTGATTATCTAAAGACATTTGGCATGGGGTCCTTGGATCTTTTCTTCAAGTAGTACATCTCACTTCCCTCAAATGTTTCTCAAATTTCTTTAACTTCAACTGAAGAGATGATCCAGGTCAGGTTTCGAGCTGAGGCCAGAAATGCTGTCTTAAAATACTGTGGGAAGCCAGCTATGCCAGAGTGCAAGGACCAGTGAGTGACGAAATTAAGTTCAAAAAGAGAGATCATTAATTAGGAAGGAGTTGGTGCCAGGGAGTTGCTGTAGAAGCAAGGTGAAATCTAAAAGAGAATTCAGCAGAAGATTGGGATCTAATACTGAGGGTGAAGGCCAATAGCGGGAGTGAGTTCCAGAAAAAAGGACTGGTTAGGACACGTGGTGAGAGTCAGAGTCTATGAGACTCCACAGATTCAGGGTAGAGGGGAGCTTTCTAGAGGCGAGACAAGATATCATCATCCAAGAGAACAACTGTACCTTTTGTTACTTGCCTGGTCTGCTTCTTAATGGTAAACAAATGTGGCCTTTGGTAGTATGAAATGGCTTTGTTGTTCTTCATGATCCTATTCTCTCTCCAAAGGACAGCCTTGAGTCTAAGTCACTTTGATTCATGTCTAGTAGACAGCCTGCAAAAGAGAAAATTTTGCCTTCTGCCAACAGCTGTGGCAAAATCCTGTCACATAGATTTGCAGTTGACTGAAGCACAGCTAGATATCATTTTTTTTATCGGCAGATTCATATCTACCAGCTCCTTCCATCCTTACCTATATCATAAATGAAGGTCCTAGAGACCCCTGAAAGAAATCTAACACTATTACCTTTTGATTTTAAGTAAAATTTTCTCCTGGTCAAAGCCTCATTTCTTGCAATTCAGCTCTATTTCCTTCAAATTGAGGCCTATGGATTTAGGCTACTGTTGAAACTTCTGTCAATATCCATTTTCTTGGGTTGAGTTTGCTTAGATCATAAGCTAAGAAATGGGCATTTGCAGTCTTGCCATGGTGAGCCTGACTTTTTTTGCTGGGAAGTCAGGCAGCTCTGGGCTAAAATTCTGGCTGTGGCCCTTCCAGCCATAGGACCAGCCTTGGGCAGTTTCCCTAATCTCTGAGTCTCTGTTTGCTCTTCTGTAAAACAAGGATAATCATGACTTAATGTGATTTAAATGAGGTGATGGATGTAATGTGTTTACACAATACCTGCAACAGAGTTTATATATATAGATGCTAAATTCTAGTCCAGTCACAACAGCTTAACACGTAACAACAAATATTCGTTAAATAATAAGTGAATGAATATTCTCAGTGGCTGGCACCCATGGTAAAAGCTGTATATCTATTGACCAAAAATATCTTGTATAATATTGTAAAAATTATTTATCCAGGTTGAGGGATCAATCAGTACATGTGAATTGATCTCTTCCTTTAATTTACACTTTAATAGTGGCACCACTAACTGAGAGAATTCTAAGTGACAGGAAACGTGCTAAGGGCATATAAATGTTTTCTTCTTTATTTCTCACAACAAACCTATGAGGTTGGTATCATTATCCTTTTTGAGGAAGAAGAAAGTAAGCTCACTGAAGTTAAATAACTTTTCCAAAGGACACACAGCTAGAAGGTGGCTGAATTCGCTTTTGAATCCAGGTCTAACTTGGAAATCTCCTTTAAACCCAATGGAGAGGAGCTGTGGGAAATGTTTGAGGCTTGTGTTTACTTGCCCATTCCCAAGAGAGCATCTTTGGAGAGCAGAGATTCCCCTGGGCCAGGGGACAACCAATGTTGGATTCCAGAGTAGGCTAACAGCCAGGGCCAGGAGGAGATGGATATGACTGCGAAGGGCAGACACAGGCCAGAGTCAGTGCAGAATGGCCTCAAGGCAGGTGGGAGAGATTGTGAGTGTTTAGGATACCTCTTTACTCCAGTATGAAAGGAGAACCTGTGTCAGCCAGGTGTCTAGAGGAGGTGTTGTTCCTGAGGACCTGAGCCACCAGCATGAGAACTCCGTGAAGGTGGAGATTTTGTCTTATTCACGCTATGAACTGTACTTGGGGTACAGAGGGTACCCAGTAAAAATTTGTTGTGTGTATGAATGAATGAATGATTTAACATATTTACTCTAAGACCATGATTCTGAAAGGGAGGAAGACACTGGCCCAGGACAAAGGACTCCATGTGCTGCTTGCCCACAGTGGTAGGCACCTGCTTAATACCGTCAAAGAAGATAAAGAAGTAAGGGTGGTGTCTACTCTGGCTTCAAACAGAAGCAGCATAGGTCTGATGTTTATTTTCTCCTTTTAGGCTTCAGTGTGGAAGACAGGCCCTGATAAAGTTGTTTATTTTCTGTTGGATCCTTGGCCTCCACAGTAGGAAAACCAAAACCAGAAAACAATCCCTTAGTGCAACGTACAAATTTAAATGGAAGCACAGTGTTCTTTACCAAAGTTGGAAATGATTCAGTCAAATTGGTGAAAAGAGAACACCACACAGCTAAACCTCTTGAAATGCATTTCTTCACTGGGATTTCTGCACTTGTACAGACTGTAGTTTAGAAACCCAGATATGTCTAATTGCGTTAAGAAGAGTCAAATTCCATGTTAATTTCCAAGAGTTTCTCTTTCTCTAAGCTTTTCACATGGGCCACCATCTCTGGAGCAGCATTTGTTTTTTGTGTCTCCTTGGCATGTCAATGTTTCCTTTTTATGCATCAGCTTAAAAACGGGTTTGGAGTGGGGTGGGTAAGGAAATGGGAGACAAAGGGATAGGAAAAGTTGTTTTTGAAGGGAAAAACTTATTGGGCAGTATATATCACCTTTTACCCTTTCACTTTCAACCTGGGATGTGGTCTTTAATATCAAATGGCTTCATGCGTAGCACCTTAATATTTTAAATGTATATTATAAATAGAAGAATCTTTAAAAATTTCTTTTATTGTGTTCCTTAGTAACAAAAACCCTCTCTTTACTTTTTCATGCCCAACACACAATTGATGGAGCAGACAATGTAAAACTTTTTTAAAAAGTTGTCCCAGGACATCATAAGGCAGGGCAGCTTGTCACTGGCGCATATTTAACTAGAATATTAATGAAGGGAAAAGCCTCAGTATTATTGTGGTTAACGCGGTTCTTTACAACTTCACAGCACAAAACAACATGTTTTACATTACTGCTTACCTCCTCGAAGGAAACGGTTTTAAAGGGACATCAAGAAACCAATCTCATTATGTGCCACCATGGTGGCTCACATATCTCCTAGAAATCTGAAATGCTTTAAACAGATCCAAATATTTCCGTGGTGAGAATTTCCATGTGCAGTGCTGCCAAGCCCTGCTCTAGTCACAGAATGAGATTAATTATTTACCAGACATCTCTGTTAATTAGTAAAACAAATAATCTGCCACCTTTTGGACAGGCATGGCAATGTGTAATCACGGATATTGGAAACCTTATTTTGACATCTATAATTTTAGATGTTTCTTTTTCCTTCTCTAAGAGTCAGAAAGGGGCCTGAATATCTGACATCTTAGTCCCTCTGCCCGATTCATTAGCTAGAGGAGGTGGGTAGATGATTCTTTGTCGGGCTGGAACAGACAGGCCCTGCCCACACCCCTTGGCATTCGCCTGTGTACTGAGAGGCTGCTTACTGGGACACCTGTTACTCTACGGGGCTTGAGGACTTATTTCTGGCTGCAAAGTGCTCTTGGGGTCTGTGGGGCAAGGTGGAAATTCTAGAGAGTTAATTCCCCAGAAGCAGCCTCAACTAATGCAGGATGAAGATTAGGTGGATAAAAGCCCCAGCTTCCTTGCTCCACAGTTAGGATAACTCAGAGTGAAAATCCTTACTGTCCCACAACGTTCCCCTGGGGGATGGAGCTCCAGGTGCAACCGGTATACAAAGTGCCCTTTGTGCTTCCTTCCGGTCCCTGCCCCAGTTCTCCCAACTCCTGACTCGTGTTTCCAGGACTCACCTCCCAGCTACTCTACTCCCACTTGAATCTCAGAATCTGCTTCTGAAGGAATCCAGAAATCCTCGGGAAAGGTTTCTGAACTAATTTTGGGACTCAAGCAGAATGCCTCTGAGTTATATTGAACCAGCCTCAGCTTGTCATGAAGAAACTCTCTACCCCTCTGCTTTTTTTTTTTACTAGACTTTATTTTTTAGAGAATTTTTAGGTTCACAGCAAAATTGCACTGAAAGTGCAGAGTTCCCATATACCCGCTACCCCCACATGCACAGTATCCCCCACTATCGATATTCCATATTAGAGTGGTACATTTGTTACAATCGATGAATCTACATTGACGTGTCATCACGACCCAAAGTCCATGGTTTACCCTAGAATTCACTCTTGGTGTTGTCCATTTGGACAAATGACATGCATCTACCATCCTCTTTGCTTTTCCTTAAGGGTTGAATCCGTGTTTTTTTTTTTAAACCTTAAATTAATATTTAAATTTCACTCCTTTGGCTTTCCATCCTGAGCTGCTGCCGAGTGGGAGTGCCTGGCGATAATTCGCTGCATTTCGTCTGTGCTACAGTGGTGGGAAAGCCATCCCTCAGCAGGTTGGTGGGGGTGGCTGTGCATATCTAAATGTAGGTATTGTCATATGCCTTGGGATCTTTAGTTGAAACAGCCTATGTAAATATTATCTATTATTATTAGTAATAATCACATGCAGCTGTAACGGTGATCAAGCTTGTGTGCAGTGAGCCCCAGAAGCGAGCCTCCTGGGCCCCTGTGCTCAACGGTGACGTGAACTGCAATGAACTTGTCTTGTCAGAAGGCATCTCCACGCGGAGAACAAAATCCCTGTTGCTCAGAGACAGTGGCCCGTTGTACTTTACTGCAACTCAGTCCTCATTTGCACTTCCGAGAAGTTGGTTGCCCCCCTTTAATTTTTGTAAAATGTAGAATGGAATAATCAGCCATAGTTCTCGGTGGTAGGTCCCCTGTGTTCTGCCCCAGATTTTCAATCTGGCAGTTAGGCCAAGCCAGATTGTAGACTGCGGAGAGTTGTGTTTTTTTGTTTGTTGGTTTGTTTTGGGGGTTGGCAATTTTCTTTCTTTGCTTTTTGTTTTTTTTTCCTTTCCTTTCGTCCTTCTCTTTTTTGTCCCCTCTAGATCACAGTGCCTGCAGCTGCACAGCTTCAAAAACTGTGCATCCCCACTGCTGGGCTACAAGTAGCGAATTATCTCCCTGGGTTGAAGGGGAAAGTGACAGCCTGGGACGCAGGCACCCAAGCTAGCTGCATGGCTGAAGGCCCCTTGCTCAATATCTCGGCAAGTTTTAGATTCCCAATCTGTATGCTGTTTGTGGGTATTGGAAGCATTGTGGAGTTACAGATATCTCTCTTATTTCCTCTTAAAAGTCCCTATTTGTTTTACTTAAAGCAATTTTGATCTGGTAATATTGTGTATGTTGGTTAATTCACCTTATTTATCACTTGCCTTCCTTCCTGACTATAAGGCCCCCACTCTGTGCCCAGCACCCTGCCTGGCCCTTATGGAATGCTCAGTGAATCTTTGTGTCACATGAGCAAATGAATGACAAGCTAAAAGGAGTCCTGGCTATCACGCGGCTCACTTTTCTCAAACTCAGTGATGAAAATGACTTCTTAAAAGTTGCAGAGCTAAGATACAATGACAAACCAAGGAAAGTGCTTGAAAACTCTAATATGCCGTGGAAATAGACAGTGTATAATTTTTCTTCTGGTGGTAAACTGGGCAAGGTATCAGTGTGCTGATGTGAGAACAGACTGTGGAAACCCAGACAAGTTACCCATCCAGAGAGGTGTCTTATGAAGACCTCAGGCCCTGCATCAGTTTGTACCAAGTCTACTAGGCTGCATTGGCCAGCTCCATGGGATTTCAATGGGCTCATTTCCAGACCAGGAGGGAGGCACCTCCAATTTGTTTTTCAGCCCAAATTCTCATTGTAATTCCTTCCTAGCCAGCTGCATGTTCTATTAGCTGTCTTTCAAACAACAGCACCTTCAAATGGCTGCTGATTTCCCAGGCAGTTATATTTTTATTGACTGCCTCCCTACCTGAAGTGGGGCTAATGTGTCCTAGACAAATATTGGTTTCTATGAAATATGGTTGGAGAAATGGTCACCAGTCTCTAGGGTAGGAGCTACAGGCATAGAAGGATATTAAAAAAAGTTGGGGGCTAGATGTGTGCAAAAGGGGGAAGTGGCTTCAGTAAGGCCACTTTATTGGAGTGAGGTGGGGTCTTGTGATTCAGATTAGGGACCAGGTGCCAAGGCTTAGAATGCCAATTAGAGAAGGAAAATTGCGTTAGCCATTACTTCAGTCTGGCAGGCCCTAGACAGACACATAATAATGACATTGCTGTACCCTTAAGCCAGCTACAGGCTGAGGAAGTCAGTTTGGTTTGGGGAAGCCATCCTTCTTTCAAGGTGGATTTATTTCCTCTTTTGCCGTGTTTCCCATCTACGAAATGTTAATAAATGCTTTTTAAAAAACCCAATATCTGTGGTCAAACAAGTTTTTGAAAAAGAAGTATTCAACGAAATTAAATAGGGACTTGCCATATTCTTTGCTCTGGTAGTGTTCTTTGGGAATTTCTAGGAACAGCTATTCTCTGTTGAGTGTCCCAATCTTATGAGATCATGGAGCAATTTTTGGAGAGTGTGTCTGAGTATTCTAATATTGAGAAACACACCTTTGGAAACAATCTTTTGGTGTTCTCCCAGGGTTGAAGCATTTGTGATTTGAATGTCTCCTTGGCTTCCTTGGGTAAATTTTTCCTGCCTTGAGAATTGGAATGTTCATGGAAACTTTTCTATTGTGTTTGTTCTCTTGCATTTATCAGAATGAGCAGTTTCATAATAGTGATCAGTCAGCACAGTAGTTTTAGATACACCTAAATATTATTTGGAACTTGGAGAAATGAGCATCCAGATAGGTCAAATAATTTACCCGAGATCACATCACTATTTTATTTTTTGCCCTCTGTGAGTACAAGAGCTGCTCCATTGAAGGTCTTCCCAATATCCTTCCTGAGGCCTTTCAAAGCATCTCAGTGGGAAATGCCTCTTTCTATTTTAGAACAGAGCACGTCTGACCCAGAGGCCTGAGTGTCTTTGTGCAAACTCAGCTCAAGCGAGGCTCATTCCTGAGAAATCTTTGATCTTACAAAGGAGCTTTGAGAAGAAGGTGTTTGTGTGTGTATGTGTTTGTTTTAATTCCTTTTGCATCTTGAGCAATGCATAAACTGAAATACCAAAGAGAAGGAGAAAGAGAGAGATCCCAGAAAAGTCGAGCTCCTCTGAATAATGAACCCACTTTTTCCACAGCCCTTTTGCTGGGACTTGAAGACCAGGAAAGTTTTCACTGCAGGATGGAAAATGCCAGGCTGAAAGAGGAGTTCTCTGTTCCACTCCTGCTTGGTGGGAGGCCCTCTCGGTGTACACCTCTTTCCTGGCAGAGACAGGAAGAGCCAGAAATATGGCTTTTCAACTCTTATCAGCGATTGCATTGGGAAGCTATGGTGAGTTTTGGCTTGGTTTTCAAATGAGTGATTACCACCTCTCTAAGAAGGTCAGAGAGAAAGCTGCTTAGGGGCTGGGGGAGGGACAGATCTGACATAGCTGTCACTACTTCCCAAGGAGGCCCCAAAGGGCTTGGAAGTCCATCAAAGCAGGAATTCCCAAAGTTCATAGTCAGGAAATTTCCAAGGATAAAGTTTTGTTTGGAGAATTGGATTGTCAAATGCCAATGACTGAACAGCAGGACTCAGCTTGCCAGGAGTCTATTATAGACAGTGTTATATTGAATTGGAATGGCTTGTCAATGGCTTCTCTCATTGTCCAGAAAAGTGAAATGTCTCGGATATGTAATATATAATTCAGAAGTATGTACACATGCTCAATGCATGTGCCTTACACCACTAGCTAGTTCACTTTTGTAACCCCAGCCCTTAGCACAGTGGCTTGCATGAAGTGCATACTTAATGATATTTGTTGAATGAAAAAATTACTAAAGTTATTAAAGTTCTGATGTTGCAACTTCCTGGTTTAGAAATGGCTAAGTTACCCTAAGGCCTTTGAGCCTCTCCTTTTCTCTCATGTCTCCTAATAAAAATCTGATAATTCCTTGTCCTTTTGTTGTTCATACGGGAATCTGGCAACCTTAACATCTTTGCAATTGTAAAGATAAACTTGAAGTTCCCGGGCAATTGAGAACAATGGCGAGACCACAACAGCCTCTTCTGTGTGACAGAGAAGCATCTCTAGGGAAGGACCCTGTTGGCTGAACTTGCAGCAACTGTTTGATAAACCAGTTGCTGGAGACGCTGCAGCCAGATGCCTGGGGGAGAAGCTCATCTGTGATGTGGTTTCGAGAACATTCTGGTTTTTCATGGTGTTTCCTCCTCTGAATTCCGATAGCACCTTCTTTGTACTTTTCTTACATCACCTCACTTAGGAAAGAGCAAAGGGTTCAGGGTTGGAATTTCTGGATTCAAGCCAGGTTGCTGCTCCCTTACTGATGAGCGTCCTCAGGAAAGTCACTTGACTGCGCTGAGCTTTGGGGCTCTTCCTGGTAAAATGGGGATGATGATAATCTTATCTTGTAGCACTTTTCTAAGGATTAAACAAGATAATAAATGAGGAAATACTTGTCGAGTCACAAAGCAACTTATAAATATTAGTTATTTAGGTGGCAACTCATTTTATACTTAATTTTAGATATGCCTGCTAGATTGTTCATTCCTTAAAAGCAGGGGGCTATAGAGGATCATTTTCTGTATGTGTCACAGTACCTAGCAGGGAGACTTACATAAAATAAAGTATTGAATCAGTACCCTGATAGAGTTAACAAATTAACAGGCCTTAAGCTGAGAGCAGTCTTTCTTTGCCAGTTCTGAGAAACTTATGGCAATAAGGAGGGGCCCTTAAGAGACTGGAGAGGTTGGAGGCATGTAGGGGTGGAAGAGAGAGTAGGAAGAGGAAAGTGATAATTAGAAGTTTAGGAAGGCATCTGTCATCTCTTCCTAGAGGGACAAATAGGAAAGGAATGGCTGGGAGGCCTAGTGGAGGTGCTCTGGAGAATTCGAGTCCCTCCTTTGGGGGCAGCCATGTGTGCATCTAAATTGGCATGAACGTCAGCACTGGCTCCGAAGCCCCAGGCTTAAAAGCCAGCAGTGCCAAATGAGAGGTTTAACCCAAAGATTTGATCCCTTGGAAGTTTGAAGGAGATTTATAGTCTATTGGCTAAGGGCAGATCTTACATTTTGTTCAACTAGGGATCAGGGGGACAATGGGAGAGTTGAGGAAGCCTTACTTATTTGGCTGAGCCCCATCTAGATTTTAGGGCCAAACATGTATTTATAAGATCTGGTGATCTTGGAAAACTGTTCGCAAGGCCATATAGATATATTTTTAATTTAAATGAGGGTCAACATGATCTATTAAAGAGTTGGTTGCTTAAGTATCTTCCTGTCTTGCAAGGCAACCCAGGGATGGTTTAATCCTTGATGAGACTAACTCCCTGATGCTCTGAACTGGGCGTTACCAGCTTTGTTAAAGCGTGTCCTGGCCGCGTCTGTCTGACCAGCCCTTTCCTCTTTCTCCTGAGCCTTGTTTCTGTATCTTCTGCATTATTCTTTGTGTCTGAGAGTCTGGGAGTTCTCTGGCTGTGGTTTGGGTGTAGCTGCAAAGACAAAGATGAACGATACTCCTGGCTGCCTCCCAAGGGATTATTCCAGGACAGCAGAATAACACCTGTGGGAAAGTCATAGAAGACTAAACAGGACCCAGAAGGAGTTTGACTGTCTCATGCCTCCCTGCCCAAGCTTTCACTCCCTTCTGCACTCTCTGTACTCACTCTTCTCATGGGATAATCACGTTCATTCATTGGTCCCAAAGGCTAAATCTTCTCTCAATATTAGTCCATTCATGTTGCCATCATTTGTTGTGTTGTTTCTGCATCGTTTTTTGTGTTAAGCTAACACCTTCTGTCTTCGGTCGTAAGTCCACAGCCATGAGGATCACCTTTGATTTGATTGTATCTATCATAATGAGCATCTTGAGGAGAGTGACAAATGCTTCTTTATGATTGCATCCATGGGACCTAGGAATGGAGTTACCACTCTGGTACCGCACATGCTTCTTGCTCAATAAAGATTTGGAGGATAGGAAATTGAAAAATGCCAGGCTTATATTTGTGCCAGGAAAATAAAAAAGAATGGTCATGTGTGCGTTCGTTAAAGACCCAGATGGAAATTCAGAGTGGTCACACGAGCGCAGGGCTACTGATGAGCTAAGATGAGTTTCTGTTCTGCTTTTACTCCCTCATCTTTGACAGGACCCACATTTCAACTGGTAGCAAATGTAGGCTTGGGATTTCTAAGTTCCTTGAAGAAACAAAAGATCTGAGCGGCCAAAACCAGTCTCCAAATAGCTCTTGTCTTCAGGAGACCAAGAAGGCTGTCCAGGAGTCAATGTGAAGTCTTGAAACTATGAAACCTTTTCCGTAGATACTTTGCTGACTCAATAATTCTCTCTTCAGCTGTGTATTTCTCCCTAATAAATCTGTCTTTCCCCCTAATAAATCTTCTCATTATATTGTGTACACATAGTTCTTGTAATTTCTGACTGGCTCAATTACTCCTTAGAATGTTGTATAATTTCTATTGTGAATTGTTATTGCTTCGAGAAACAGACTGGAACTCATTTGAGTGTATACCCTCTCTAAGCTAGTGCCACCCTGACAACACACCACTAATTCACGACCTAAGTGTTTTTCTATCAATGTGATCATGACGAGGTCAGTTTCACCCTACCCCATGGACTGTGTGCTTCTTCACACTAGAATTTAAAAAATACATTAGGGACCCAGCAGGATAAGAGGAATCCTGCAAATTCTGACCTCTTTCCCTGTGTGAGGACATTAGTGTCCTCATAGTGCCCATTAGTAACTGCAAAATTGTTTAGGAGGCCTTAGTTAGTCTCAATCTTATTGTCGATTTACCTGAAGACTACTTCTCTTTTTAGGAGTATAAATATGTAAATAGTTTTATATTAGATGTAAAGAAAAGAAGATTATGTATAAGCACTAATTATTACAACATCAGATTCAGCAAGAATTTTTATTACATGTTTATGTGTTGCTGTGAAGTTCTATTCTCTGTTTTTTTTTTTTTGCTGAGGAAGACCAGCTCTGATCTAACATCCATTGCCAATCCTCCTCCTTTTTTTTCCCAAAGCCCCAGTAGATAGTTGTATGTCATAGTGGCACATCCTTCTAGTTGCTGTATGTGGGATGCGGCCTCAGCATGGTGGGAGAAGCGGTGCGTCGGTGCACGCCCAGGATCCCAACCTGGACTGCCGGCAGCGGAGCACGCACACTTAACCGCCAAGCCACGGGGCTGGCCCTATTCTCTCTTTTCTACTAGTCTGAGTTTTTTCCTTCTCAGGTTCAACTCAAATCTCAACTGTTTTCTTGGGCCTTTCTTAAGCGACCCAGGCCCTTCTCCAAGCCCTAAAATACTGATTTGTCTGACTATATTTTGGCACTTAGCGTGTGTTTTATTGTTATTATCTCTCATCTCTGTTCTTCAATTAGCTGTATGACAAACTCAAGATTTAGCCACATTGCCTGTTCTTTTGTGTTCGTTGAGCATCTAGCCTAGAACCTTGTACATAGTGAGTACTTAATAAATAGCTCCTATTTGTTAATTGATTTTGCTTTTTCCTACTGAGGTGTTGGTTACCCATATTAATTAACGCCCAAGGCAAAACATGTGAGAGCTACATGTGCTGGCCTAAGGAAAATAAAAAGCAAAGCAAACCCTTGAAATCTGAGAACATAAAACCTCATCTTGATAAGGGAAAGAACAGTTTCATGAGCTCAGCCATCATTTAGGATTTTGGCTTCCCCTTCATAAATTGGCGCGGCACCATACCACAAAGAAATTTGTTTACTTCTTAGGACCCTGGGCTGGGGGCACAATGCCATTCTCCATTGCCTGCTTTTGTCATTTTTCATGTTTGGCAATTGGAACTGATCCAAATAAAATGTTATTTGCAGAAACGTTAAAAACAAAATGACGGCTGAAAAGGCATTCTTCTTTGAATAGGGAATATCACTGTATTTCTTCTTTGGTTTTAGCATCCAGATTGGCAAATTACTGGTTTATCAGTGCTTGGAGGTTCACCATGCAGCATCTTATTGGAACAATTAAAATGGTACAGGAAAGTCATGGCAGTGGTGTCGAAGCTGGGAGTTTCCTGGGAACCATTTAAGATACTTAGCAGTTTATGCCAAACAGGCCTAGGCCATATGTAGGCAAATAACCATGCATAAAATAAATTTCAAATCTCCACATAATCTCTCTTGGACATCTTTTTTCTTTTGTTTCCAAAAACAAAAAGAAAGAGCCAGTGCCACTGAGCATAAATCATCTTAAGTTACTCAGGGGTGACATAACATGGGTCAAGGCCCAGTGCCCGGGAAAGATGGAGTCCAGTGGAGCAGGAATCTCGGACTTGCCCCAACTTCCTCCATGTCTGCGGGCCCATGTAAGCTACTTCCTTATGGTTTGGATACACGCTATAGGTTTATAGCCTCTAAGACCTAAACTTTATATTTGACAACCTACAGAAAACCCTTGTTTTAGGGTGGTGGGGAGAGAAAGCAATGCGTGATCTGATCATCCCTTTTCACACAAGCCCTTCTGTCCATATCCTTACTTTGAGAATCCTTTTAGAGGTGGAAATCAGTTGAGTAGAATTCTAGTACTGTTCCTTTTCCAAGGGAAAAAAGCTCTCATGGAACCAGAGGCTTTGGAATTTATTTGTGGCCACAGAGATAATCCTTTTTATAGAAAGAATGAACTAGCAAATAATTCCCAGCCTTGAGCATGTTTATCTCTTGCTGAATCCTCCTTTTTTTTCACATTAAATAGATTGTTCTTTATTGAGAAATGCATTTGTTTTTCCAGTGATTCTCTCGTTGAGCCATTGTTTTCTTGGATTTTGAGGTTCAAGGTTCTTGTCTAGCAGACTTGGGTTATTACCAGCCTCATCTAAGATATGGAGGAAGGATCTTAGTTCAGGTTAAACTTCATTTGCTTGCCCACAAATTCACATTTGCATTTGCATCTTAGCCAGTCTTCCTTTCTTGGAAAGCATTTTTCACACATGCTGAGCCTTGGTGGGAAAATATAAACTCCTGGCTTTGAAGGGTGCCATGTATGCAAATGTAAAAATGTGGTAGGATAAAATATAGCTCCCTACTGGGCCAAGGTTGGCTTTATAATTTCTCATTTCAGTTGGCATCCACGGCTTTCCCTATTCTGAAAGATGTAAGTACAGTGCTCGGTGGGGTTTATGTGAATAATCTTACCAGCGTAGATATACGATCTGAATCATCCAGACCTCTGCACTTCCATTTTAATTCAACAGGAGCTCTGAGCCTCAGCGTCCCTTTCATTTTGCCTGTCAGGGAGCAGCTGGACTATTTGTCATGGGATTCTGTGACATTGCTACAGTGGTAGAAAGGTTCTTTCAAGACCAAAGTAATAGAATCTACAAGTGAGGTGCAAAGCGGTGGACGTGGTTTTGGGAACCTTATTTTTCTTCCCAAATATAACCAAACTACTGAAAGTGTGGAAAAATGAAAATAACTATTATTAAATGGTATAATCTAGTCAGGTATTTTCAAAAAATAAAAATGACCACTCAGAAACTTTGAGTTCTAGCCAGTCCTCTCAGGAAGTCCTAACAAGTGACTGAAACTCATGGGCGTAGCCTCGGAAAATCACGGTGAAATAATGAAGTGTCACAAAAGCTCATTTCAGTAAAACAAAATGAACCAACGAAACCAGTGTGCCAATTCTAAGATGAGGAGAGAATATTTTCATTCTGCTAGAGTAATTTTTCTGGCCATTGACTGAGACCCTCTAAAATGTCTATATATTATAGGGCTTTCTGGGTCACATTTGCGTTATCCTCAAAATTGGGCATTAAATGTTGATTGAGGCACTGGAGCCCAGAGAATTATAGTACTTGTTCGTTTTACCAGGCACTGTGTGAGCAAAGCAGATGTGTCTCCATGGAATCTATTTTCTAGAGTAAGTGACATAACTAAGGAAGGTACCCAACATTGAGCCTGGCATATGGCAAGTGCTCAATGCACTGGTTATTGGTGCATTCTAGAAAAAATCCTTGTTATCCAGGAGCGTATAGTCAAGTAAAAAAAAAACAGAAAAGAGACATGGAACTATTACTAGTGATACAAGGCAACATATGATAATGTATCTATATTTATAACATAGTCAGTCAGAATGAGCTTTAGTGGTCCAGAGAAGGAGACATCAATATGGACTCTGGCAGTGGACAAGGTCTCACAGAGCAGAAAGTGCCTTAAGTAGGTTAGGGAGGATTGGGACAGGCAAAGAGAAGGGAAATGAGAGATCAAGAGTCAGAAATTGATACGGCATGATGAGGGGCAATGAGGCCAAAAGTTGGTAAGGCAGTGAGTTAGATTTGCACCAGATCCCTAAAAGAAACAATATTTTCCTCCCTTGGTTAGTCATATTAACATTTTTTTGTTGTTGTTTGAATAGGAAAGTGGGCTTAGTCTATCACCTTGGGGGAGGCTGAGGTACCAACTTGCCTGCCAACAAGGCTTTAAATGGAGCAGCTTTCCTGGCCACACAAACTAAGAAGTAGATTCAGGAGGAGATTCTCTGTGTAGATTTCCCAGAATATCTGACCATTTTCTGGGTCACAGAATTGACATTCCAAGTGCAAGTTGGATCTTTTCTATTCATGGACATAAGTTAAATGCTACTCCTTTACGTAATTCATTTGAAAAATGCTGGTTCCTGAGCACAAATTCTTTATCTTACTTTATGGGGCAAATGTTATGCTCCCATGGCGTAGGCTAGGATATCATAAAATATACTTGTTCAAAGCTTAATTATTGTACACAAGACTCCAGCAGAGTGATTTCAAAGCCTTTTTGAATGACTGAATATTCTATTTTGTGTGCCCACAGCTGTCTACTCATGCTTTGTGGAGGCCTTCCATGCTTCTATTTGTCAAAGATATAAAACCACATCTCAAAAACCATGTAAAAATACTATAAAAAGCATACATGATTAATAGAACATTTTCTAAATTAACTGTCTTAACCAATTCTATTAAAAGAAATTTTAAAGAATATCTCCCCCCTTTTTTCTCCTTCCAAGTTTTAGGGGGTGTTCCAAATATGGAAGCCTTCTGTCAATTCCCTCAGATTGACAGGGTGGCTTTATGATTGTGATATAAAAAGACAGAGGTTTCTCCTTTTTTCTCCCCAAATTGTTGTTTTAACCATTCTACAACTAAAAATATGCTGAAGAACTTGCTCCACTCATGAAAATGGAGGTACTATGCTATATCTAAGACCATATCCATTAAAAAAAATTACAGGAAACAATCAGGCTGCCTTTGTTGCCACATTAACTCACTGTTTGGGGTTCTCCCCTTTCAGTGGCCGCACTGTGTCTGAGGATGACCTCCTCTCCCTCTCGGAATCGTTTCCTCCACTGTCCTCCATGCTGACCCTTCTACTGACTTCATTTCATGTACGATAAATTGAAATAACCGAGGCGGTGATGGTCAGGTTTCAAAAAACAATACAGCACGTTGATGAGAAACAATCACCAGAACACGAGCACTTGTAAGAAGCCCGAGATAAAAGAGTCTCATTTTCTTGGCAAAGCCCCTAGATGTTCTGCAATGACAAATGATATGACTGTTATCTTGACACCACCATATTCTTCCATGTTGAAACTGTTTATGAGAAACAAACATCATATGAAAAACAGATTGCCAGACGCTAAGGAAATCACTATAAAGGGTAGTGAGTCAAGTATTGCCAGTTTTACCCACATTGTCATTGTTATGATGTAACACATTCCTTGAGACTGATATTGTATCCAAATTTGGGCACAAAAACCTCCTCTTGATCAGTTGGCCGAGATTCCCTGCCGTATAATATGTCGCACACACACGGAGACACACAGACACACACACACGGATTTGGACACACGTCGAACCCGAATTAAACACAAAGGACAATCCAGAAAGGACGAAATATTAAAAAGGTGTGCAGAGATTATACAAACTGTAAATTTCAGCCCTTGCCCAGCTAATAAACCCAGTAATCCTCTAAGCTCTGCTAGCAATGATTACTAAACAGTGGGTGTGCTAAACATATGGAAAAATCATCCCATCTGGACCATTTAAAACTAGGACATAGACTTTATCTTTGTTTATTTCATCCTTAGCTAAAAGGCTTATTATGAATTGCAATAATCCAAGAAGCCAACCATGGAAGACAGACAAACTCTTTAGATAAAACCAAAAAAGCAAGTTCTGTAACCGAGGACCAGATGTATTTTTGGGTTTAGCCCTTGTACATATTTAGCCGAGCTTTTCAAGTGGTGAAGATTTGCATGTTTGTTTTGCAATACTAATGAATATGTTTTTGATTTACATTTTAGAAAATGGAAACTTTTATCTTCTTGGGGCTTTGTAACTTAATGACTTCCAGAGCGTGGCTTGGTGTCCTCTTTTAACCCTTCACCACGAGAAACGTATCTCTTTCAGAGGCCCTGTGCTCTATCTTGCTGAATAAAATCCCCAAGATAATGTGGTTCTGTCTTTTGTTGCCGGAATGGCAAGAGTGGAAGAGCTTTTGACTTTCAATCTAGTGAAAACATATGTAAATGGCAAATTATTTTTAAACTAGCTTTAATGTGAATCTTGGGGGCATAAAGAATGAGTCCGCAGATGATATTTATATTAGATGAATAAGAACGACTCTTCTGGAAAAACACTGCTTTGAGAGGTAGGATCTTGAGTATTGGTTCAATTTCCTCGGAGATAAAGATTGTTTTAGGAGGAAGAGGAACATATCTTCCTGAATTTTTTACTTCTGGAAGATATCCTTAGGAGCGGTTCTTTCTTCCTTTAAGTTTCTTTGAAGATGTTACGTGGAAAACTAAGTAAACACATTTCCCCCACAAGACTTCCTTTGCTTGTAATTTGGATTGGACGAGGACCTTATCAGAAATGGAAAAATTCATCCTTGAGGGATAACAGAGTATTTTAGTATAAGAGATAACTAGAGCTTTGAACTCTCGTTATTTGACAAATTGGTCCAAAGAGATAGCTTTTCTTCCAAATTCTTCCAGTAGTTTTTAAAAATAGAATATGATAGAATAATAAGCATGCCCCTAAAAGCCTGTGTTGGGGCCGTGAAATCCTTTCAATGCTTAACTTTCTGGGACAAACCAGTAAAGGTGTAATATCACACTGAGCATGAAATGGGGGATGTTTTACATTAGTTCTACAGCGATTAGCTGCATTGAGCTTCAATGAAAATGTGCTGGTGAGGGCCTAGTAGTTATATGATAAGTAACCAATGGCATTTTTATTATGTAATATCTGAATGGCTTATGATCAAGAGTCCCTAAGCCCAATTCTTCTCATGGGAAATCATTTCACCTCTAGAGAATATTTTTCCCACCAAGACTCTGTTAACTAGTTTTAACTTTCCTGCACAGTTTTAAGTGTTGTATTAAAATTGGATACATATTTGCTGTGAGTTCTTGGTTAGCAGGCATTTTCTAACACAATTTCCTTAAACCAAAAAAGGTTGAAATGTGGTGTAAGAATTCCTTATTTTCCCTTGAAAATTCCTCCAAAACTTTCAGTTCTAGTCTATTTTAGATCCTAGAGAAAAACTACCTAAATGTATTTTAAAAATAGATATTTTTCCTGTTACTCAGAATCCGAGTCTAGGAGGATACTTCTTTTAGTATGACCTTAACTTATTAGATATTAGTTTTAAATTATTTATTAATAATTTAGTTCTTAATTTATCCGTTTTCTTCCTCTATGATAAAGAGAAAGGAAGCAGGTAATTAACTAATTGTGTAAGCACTACATGCCAGGAAGTTTGTCCTTGTTATTTTATCTTTACAAAAGGCCTACTAGTAGATCTTATTACAGAAGAGGAAATTGAAGCTTAGAGAAGCTAACTAATCTGTGTAAGTTCATAGGATCAGGTAGATATGGAGCTAGGATTCAAGCTCAGGTCTGCTTCCCAAAATGATTTTCTTTGCCCAACATCATGCTATTTTTATGTCTCTGAGTCATTAATCTCAAATCTCCTTTTATGTTCGTGCTTCTTAAATGAGTGTGTCCAGCATGCCAGATACCTTGAATAACGGAAATCTGGTTGGGCATAGAAAATCAGTTGCTGGTGGGATTGCTGGATGAATGCTTCAAGAGCAGCTAGTGAGAGATTTGGAAAGAAGAATAGAAGGAGACAAGGCATAGCTAGGAGTAGAACAGTGGCAGCCTTGGCCAATTGTCCCTAAGTTTTTCTCAGAGTCTTTTGAGACTCTGATGGGAGTTATGGACATTTGCCCTAGAAAATTCCATTCACATAAACGTTTGCTAGAAATTTTGTGAATTTGCAGACCTGCTGAAGCTGCTCACATTGATGGATTCTGTGCTGAGCCCTTGGCCTTAGTCCTTGCTACTCTAAAGCATGGTCCCCGGACAAGTAGTGTCAGCAAGCTCTGAGAGCTTTTACGCGAGAGGAATCTTGGTCCCCACCCCAGACCTACTGAATTAGAGTTTGCATTTTACAAGATCCCCAGATGATTCCTGAGCACATTAAAGTTTGAGAAATATTGGTCTAGGTAAGCAACAGTCAAGTAGGAATGAGGGCATGGGGGTTGTTAAAGAGGCAGAGGGTATGGGTAGTGAATATTACGGTTAGGCGGGAAGACTGGGGAGAGAACAAGGTCTCGGATTTGTCAGGAATTGAGATCGCTGCAGGCTGGTCATGGGGTTGTTAACTGTGAACATTTCTCATCTTCAGTGATGATGCAGTGGATAAGGGGCACTTGCATGGGTTGTCTGATTATTTTTATTAATAACCTATGCTTATTGAGTTTCAAATGACTAAAGCAGTTTTCACACAACGGCCATAAAAAAGTCATAGTTTAAAAGCAGGAGGTAGATGGGAAATGATGAAATTGTAGATTTGACTGTTACTCAGTCACTTAAACTATTCAATTTTGAGTTTGATCCTTTTAAATCAGTAATGCTAATGGATGGGTTTCACGTCACGTGAAGTGGTTTGAACTATCTTCTTTTAACTAAGGGTCTTGGAATCAGTCTTGGACTGATTCCGCACTCTTATTGCAGTTTCTGATTTATCCCCGTTAGCCCTGGCAGACAGTTGCGAGAAGTAGCTGAGCAAGGTGTCTTGTACAACACAGCCATTCAGAACATTTTTCAATAAGAGCGTAAGGTCCATGGGCTTATTTGGTGGCACCGGCCCTGGCAAGGTTCCCCGCGGGACTGGCATCATCAGGACTCTTAAATAGAACTTGGTTCACCCCACCCAAAATGAGAACCTGAGTTTATAGATGGTGGCCATAAAGACAGCATTGCTGTAAAAAGACTTATTCACTTTCATTTAGTGGCCTTTTAAGCATGTGCAGCCTTAGCAAGTATTAATTAACTGCCTTAGTCCAAAGATCCCTTTGTGATATGACGGCTCACAAGTGTTCCTACAGCACATGAATGGTACGGATGTTCTATTGGGAGCACTTTTTGGGTGGGAAAAAGACTTGAGACCCATAAAATAGGATGACTAATCAAGGTAAAGTATCTCTGGTTAAAATTCTCTAGGTGCAATGGATTTCTGAGGAAGAACAACAGGGTTTTCGATAACAAAGTACTTTAGTCATTTAGCACACATTCACTGAGAACTGGCTGTGCTGTAGGCCTTGTGCAGGTGATGGACATACAGTTATGATAAAGGCATGTTCTCTCCCCTTAAGCAATTCCAGTCAAGTAGAGTAAGTGCTATGATAGAGGTGCAGAATGCCATAAAAGCATATAGGAAAGTGCCCTGACCCAAATTTGTTGGGACAGTGATGGCTTCCTGGGAGGAAGTAAAAGAAGTGAAGAAAGTGACTTATAAGCCCATATTTGAAAGGTTAAGGAGGCAGAAAGGTGCCCAGGCAGAAGGAATGGGATGTGCAAAGGCTCAGAGGTGAGAGAAAGCATGGCACTGTCAGGCAACTAGAAACATACCAAGACCACTAGAGTGTCTTGCCTGGGGATCTGGAATAAAACCTTAGAGCTTAAAGAGATCTTTCAGGTCATCTGGTCTAAGCCATCCAAGATGCCTTAATGAATGATTACTCATTGTCTCTTGAACACCTCCCATGATGGAAAGCTTCCCAGGCAAGTCCACTGTTTTTTTAACAGCTCTAAGGAAGTTCTTCCATAGGAAGAAATGAAATCCACCTTCTGCTTCTCATCTCTGGTCCTAGTTCTGCCCTTTCTTGTCACCAGGACAATTTGAAGCTTCTCCAGCGGCTAACAGTCTCTGGTCAGTGACCTCCTCCCCTTTCGGGGCCTGCATGCCAAAGGAGACAAGGCAGATCCAATTTGGACAAGTCATACATGTAGAAAGTGCATGTATTTCATGCATTAAAATCCTACAATATCCCCAAACTGCAGTTTTATATAAGCTCTCAGTCAATCATGATATTTCATAGGGGAAGTTGGGGGGGGGTGCAAATATTTGGCTTAAAGGGCTCACGTTATTAAGATTATATTGAGAATTCAATTTTGTGCAAGCCTTCCTGTAAATTTCCCCTTCCCATCCACCAAGTCTCATACCATGCCACTGTTGCGCTGGCTTGAATTGTCAGCACACCTGTACTTTTTTAATGATTATGACTAAACCTCAGTGCCAGCTGGAGGGAAAGGTCACATTTCATGGTGGTGTAATTGGAGAACTGTGCTTCTTAGGAATAGAGGTAGCAGACCCTTGCTGGAAAGTTTGAGAACACAGACCTATTCAAAAGCCACTTAACTCTGGTAGTGAATCATTTCTTAAATACCTGATTGTACCTCGATTTTTTATTGTGACTGCTCCCTTATAGAGCTAGGGGATTAAGTTAGCAGTCAGAATTAGATATGTCCAGAAATTGAAGTAGAATCCGGGTTGTAAGAGAGGAAAGAGGTTCAGGTAATTGGGTCCAGTGTGTAATATGGGGTCCATAATACACTTTCACACTTCCTCCACATGTGATTGAAAGGATGGTTTTCCTTAGCAAATGGCACTGAATCATCTTTATTAGTTATAACCATCTTTGCTGTTCTAATAATAAAAAAATACCTTTTATTTATTTCTATAGCCAGCCTGTTCCCAAATGCAGTCTGTTGATGGAATGTAGACACGGGTAAGCATTGTTTTAGTGCCTTTCAGACTTTAAAAGAATGTCCTTAAAAGAAAAGATTTTACATATCCATATATATTCACAATGCTTAAACTGTAGAAATGAACTTGGTTTCAGAGGAGACGAAGTGACATCTAAAAAATGAAAAATGCATAGCATTTGAACTTAGAAAATTGTAGTTTCATTTGCAGCAACGCAGTGAAAATATCCAAGATCTAATCTTAAAATAAAACTTGGCTCTAGGAGACGTGTGTAATAAATTAGCAGATTAAAGTTGTTTACACCTTTGCCATTTTTAATCTCATATTTCTGCTTTAAATAGCTTTCCTGGCAATTATATACTAGTGTTTTTTTCACCATATAATTCTAAAAGTTGCATATTGGGCATATTTTTGATATTTATCTCTACCATTTCTTTCTCAGTCTCTGACTCTAAGATGATTATTAGCTAATGATAATAGCTAATGAAATATTCTCATTTATGTTTGATTTATATTTTCATATGAATAAATATAGTGCTTGATAAAACTATTTTCTGTTTCTTTTGAAAATGCCTTCATAAGGTGTTACTTTGATTCTTTGAAATAATCAATATTTAAATTAATTCAAAGAAATTTGAACTAAAGAAAATTTATGTGGGCCTCCAGTGAGTTAGACCGCTGCCACATCCTATAGAAGATATCAAATGGAGGGAGACATTCTCCAGGCCCGCAGGGGCCTTAAAATCTTGTAGACGACTTAGGACAGATACTCAGATGAATATGATGGAAGGGCCATGCGTGAAATTCAAAGAAGGCGCTGTGAATTCAAAGGAGGAGGAGGTAATATCCTTTTATGTGCTAAAAAGATAAGATTTTTTTTCATATTGGGATATCCCCATCAGATATGTTCTTAAAGAGACTTTTCTTGACCTCCTCTAAAATGGGTCTGATTTCCTTGCTCTTAAAGATCTCTGTATGCTTCCTTTTTTTAAAAAAAAAAACAGCTTTATTGAGGTATATTTCACATACCATAATATCCACCCATTTAAATGTACACCCATCTCTATGTTTATTTGTGTGTGTGCTTGTGTATTTGTGTATGTGTGTGTGAGAACGTGTGTATGCATGGTGTGGGAGAGGTATTCACAAGTGTGCATACGTGTACGTGTGTGTGTGTGCATGTGTGTGGTAGACTAACCTAAATCTGGACTTCCCCTGAGCACACTGCTCTCCCTGCAGCCCTCTCCAGTGAGAGCTGTTTTCCTCCCTCACCTATTGTACCACTGGGCCTGGGTGTCTTCCAAGTTCACCATTTCCATTTCCAGACCATTCGTTCTCCCTCCATCTTCCCTAAAACCCTGCAGCTTTGACTCCTGTGTCATCAGACAATCTCACCACCACATTCTTTGTTGTAGTCTTCTGTAGACTCCTGGATCCCTCCTGTCCGTTTGTTGTGGACTTTCACCCCGGCTCTTTGTCCTTCTTTTCTGTCTTACTTCTCCCTTATTTTCATATCCAGATGGTACTTCCAATATCCTGGCCACTGAGTTCCTTGAACTCCTTTCCTCCAGTGATCTCATTCCAGCACATTCCTCTAACCCACCCCCTCAACCACTCCCTCCCAAGGTTATACTCTAGACTGGCGTCTAGACTTCACGCCACCTGTCCATAACTTCAGTTTCAAGCATCCCACCATCTGACCACCACTTTCTGTCTGTTCAGCTTACTTCCTCTAATAGCCTGACACCATCATTCCTGGAACTCTCTAGGACCTGCAGCTACCTTTCCCTTTCCCTTTCTCCTAATCCCAATTCCTCCTCCAAATCATCCATCCTACCACCTTTCTCCTCACTCTCTCTTCTAATCACATTCCTCCCTTCCCAACTTAAATACCATGTTCAGTCATTATAATCATTACCTGGCACCTGTCTCAATTCTCTTGCCCCCCACCCCCAACCCTGCTTCCTTGTACTGCATTGGCAAGACCCCAACCTTGTCTCTGGCTATTCTATGCCTGCTCCTGCGCACTGGATGTGGCTGGAACACACACACACAAATGTAATGACTGGTCTTATTGTTAAATTTATGACCATAAACGCTATGTGAATATCTAATGCCTCCCAGAAATCATACTACGTTTTCTTAATTAATTCACTCTGCTCTTCTGGACAGCTCTTTTATACCTTTTCTTTCCTTTCCAAACCTCCAGTACTTCTGTGCACCGGAGGTGGCTTTGCTTCCTATTTTTCCTGAAAACATAGAAGCAATCAAAAAAAAAAATAACTTTCCACAGATTCCCACCACCATATTTACCTGCCTCCCAGCACCTGTACTGATATATTTTCCTATCTGTCTTGTTATCATAGAGAGGAAATGTCCATGCTCCTAAGGACAGCCACTCCATGTGTGTAGTGGATTCCATATCCTCTCCCTTTACTCAAGGACATTGCTCCAACAATTCTCTTTCTCATATAATTAATTTCTCCCCCTCCGCATTATTCTCTCCAGGATGCAAGTACGCTGTTACTTCTCTGATAAAAGCCTCCTTCATGCACAGAAACTGTTTTCCTCAATATTGCCAATGACGCCACATTGCTAAATCCATTCATCAAGTTTTAGTGCCTATGCTTGACCTATCAGAAGCATTAGACACAGTGGTCACTTTTTTCTTCTTGAAATTGTTTTTTCACTTGGCTTGCATGATACCACACATTCCTGTTCTTTTCTTTATATCACCGACAGCTCCTCCCGTTTCCTGTGCGGATTCCTCTTCATCTCCCCAACATCTAATGGGCTCAGCTCTTGGTCCTCTTACCTTTGTCACCTGCATCCAATCTCTTGGTATTCTCATCTAGTTTTATGACTCTAAGTATTGTCAATATGCCGACAGCTCTTAAATTTATATTTCCAACTGCAACCTGTCTATGAACTCCAGATTTGGAGGTCCAACTGCCTTCTGGGCATTTCTCCTTAGATGTCTAACAGACATCTCAAGTGAAACACCCCTAAAAGTGCACTGCTGCTCCTTCCTTCCCAATCTGATGCAGCTTCAGTTTTTTCCTTAATGACAGTTGTATCCTTCCAGTTGCTCAGGCCAAAATGCTTGGAGTCATCTTCAACTGCTCTCTATCTCTCATACCCCATATCCAATCTGTTAGCAAATATCATTGGCTTTTCCTTCAAAGTGTATTAAGAATCCTAATACTTTTCCCATCTTCATCTCTGATGGTCCAAGCCACCATCATCTTTTACATACATCATTGCAATAAACTTCTAACCGAACTCTCTACTTCTACTCTTGCCTCCCTTTAGATGATGCTGAAAATACCACTGAGATTCCTTTAAAGTCTTAGATGGTGTCACTCCTGTTTTCAAAAATTCCAATGTCTTTGCATCTCATGCAGAAGAAAAGCCAAGGTTCTTATAGTGAGCCACAAGCTCTTACCCAGTCTGTCCACCTGTTCCACGTTTACCTCTCTGACTGCCACTTCTCTCCCCTGTCTTTCTCCATTTCAGCCACACTCTAGGCACTCCAGATATCCACCTGGCTCAAGAGCTTTATTCTTCTATACTATCTGCCTAAAATATTTCTTGCCCTCACTTGCTCCCTCACTCCCTTCAGATCCTTGTTCAAACATCCCCTTCTAAATGAAGTCTTCCTTGATCATTAAGATGAAGTCAATGGTGGCCGCTGGAAGGTCTGATGGTTTTGTAGGTGCTTCTCCAAGGACATGATTTTCAAAGCCTGCCTCCCCCATTGAGTTTCTCTTTTCCCATCATTTCTCTGAGGTCTATTGAAAGGAAACCAGATAGAACTGAAAGACTGACTTCCTAAGTTGAGAGAAGGAAGATATAGGGCTCTAGAGGAGGAGGACAAAGGGATTAAAGTGACTGAGAGGGCATAGGGAGGGGAGAAAGCAGGTCCAAAAAGAGGAGCTTTGCTTCCCTGGAGACTGGCTAACATATGTGAGTGGGGTCCTGTTCAAAAGATCAACTCAAGCCCTCCTTTTAACTCAGGACATAGCCCCACATCCCTGGGCCCTCAAGATTTGTCATGCTTTCATGAGCCTTTTCTTGCAGTTATAAAATAAAGCTTCTTCATGAGTGGTGGGGGACGGGAAGAAGGCCTGTAATTCATTTTTACAAAACGCTCTGAAATACTTGCATGAAAGGTGCTAAACATGCAAACTGTTAGATTTTATTTTTAATTTGTGCAGGCTATATATTTTCTCGATTAAATGTTCACTTGCCAGTTATCTTCTTTCTGCCTGAAAAATAATTAACCCAAATCTTATATTATCCAATTACTAAGATAAATTTGAAATATAAAAATAAAATTATTATTTATTGTTCATATGAAATGCTTGCAATCATTTTTTTTTCAGAGATTTTATTTATTCAGTTTTTCCCCCCAAAGCCCCAGTAGATAGTTGTATGTCACAGGTTCACATCCTTCTAGTTGCTGTACGTGGGACTCGGCCTCACGTTGGACGGAGAAGTGGTGCCTCGGGGCGCGCCCGGGATCCGAACCCGGGCCGCCAGCATCAGAGCTTGCGCACTTAACCGCTAAGCCACGGAGCCGGCCCTGCTTGCACTCATTTAAAGGATAATATTAGCCATGATGGCTTCCATAGCTTCTTCCCAACGTAAGTACCATTCAGTTATAGACCACAATCTCTAAATCAAATAATAGAAGAGTAGAGTTATGCGGTGTGAGAGTGGGCTCTCTCTCCCCCAACCTATTGCTAAATTGCTCAACCTTTTCCAAAGTCAAAATGTCTCTCTCTCTTTCGTCTTTATATCGTCTTAATATATTTTAATTAAAAAAGAATAATCCTCTGCTGGTGGGAAAATTAGTCCCCCTTTCCAACACTTACATTACCTCCTTCTGGTTAAGAAGACCCTGTGCCCCATCTAATCCATCCTATTGCTTCTTGACAATTTTTTCTTGCTCAGTCATCTGTTGGACTGTGCCTAGAGTATGATGACCTTTAAGACCAGGTTGAAATTGGGGCATTTATGAGCCTGGGCTTTGCAGTGGAACAGACCTGGCTTCCAGTCCATTCTCTGTCATTTGCTCTGTGGAGGATCTTGGGCAAGTTACTTAATCGCTCTGAACCTCAGTTTCCTCTGCTATTGAATAGAGATACTAATACATGCCTTACAGTGTTGTTTAAGGCTTAATGCCCTTCAGCTAACGACCACTGGGAAAATCCCTGTAGCTAAACAAGTTGGGTTTATTACTTGTTGCAGCAGAGACGAACATGCACTATGGGCAACTGTGGGAGGTCTCAGTGAGTAAGAGGGCGTTGGAGAGAACCTGTTAGAGAATTTGGGCTTTGGATGGGTGACTTGGGGAAGGGTTTGCTCTAGATGGGATGCTGTCGGAAAGCAGAGGCACATCTATGATTGTGTATCTCAATAAATCTTACCTACAGGGAGTGGAGACCTACATGAGTATGAAGCTGTAATTGGTAAATACATAGCAACCATTCATTTCGGGAGAGAGAGAGTGGGTGTTTGGTATTTTTATTGTGGCACGGTGACCTTGCTTTTCTCTGTGCTTGGATGAAGTTATGAAGTGGCTTTGCTTTGTCTCATTTTCTCATGGTCTCAGAGCAACCTTGTCTGAGGTCGGTATTCTGAGAGATGGCTAAGTCTAGTAGGAGAATAACAAGGCCTTGCTGGGAATGCCAGGCCAGCTTCTGAATGTTGGGGGCTGCTTTTTTTCTCTTTCTTTTAACATAAACCCTGGCACAGCATCCAGCCCCTGAGGACTCAATACATCGTGGCAATTTTCATCGTAAAAATCTAAATTACACACTCAGCCTTCTCGATTCCAGAATAAATAATTCCAATTCCTTCGCCTGAGCCTCAGGGTACTGGAGGGTAATAAAGATAACTGATATTTCTTTAAACTTTATGCCAGCATCAGCTAAACATTTTGAATAGATGGTCATATGTAATCTTCACCACAATCTGAAGAAAGAGGTATTATTTTTTTCACATTCCACAGATGAGGAGACTGACTTTTAGAGACGTGAAGGGATCTCCCCAAGGTCCCACCGGCATAAGAATAAACGAGGGAAGGACAGATCCACTCCTAGGAAGTCTTTCTTTAGAACTTGGATTCTTAAATATTACGTGATGCTGCTATTTCCTGACTCACTGAGGATGCTCTAATCCAGAGCTTCTCTAGCACCAATTACATTTCTTATTCCTCATTTGAATTACAATTAACATTGTATTCCTTGCACTTATTTTCCAGCAATCTCTTTATAGTATCCATTAGCTGATAGCGGCAAAGCACGCAGCTATAATTCAAGACAGCCGGATTGTGCCTTCAGCATTAATTGAAAGACAAATCTGGTATAGTTTTAAATTGGAAACTTTTTAGTCTTCTCTTTGGACTAGAGGAGAGCGGCGATCCTATATTGTGAATTCAAAACACATTATGGTCCCTGTACTGCTTTTTAAAAAATGAGTTTGCTTACAATGTTCAAGCATAATAGTTTTTGGAGTTTTAACAAAATGGCAACATGAGGCAATATGTACCAGGCTGAAATTGGCATTTGCTCTGCCTTATTATAATGTTGCTATATCAACATTCAGTTGATGAGAAATCGAGTCTCCGGCATTCACAGTTACACACATTATATCAGCCTCTTAGAGTACTTCGTGGAAATAGAGATCTCAGCTCTAGCACACAGTTGGAAGAAGAGAATGAAAATATTTCGAGCATCCACTCTGCTCCAGGGATTGTTCTAGGTGCATTTATGTTATCTCATTTATTCTTCAGGACAACTCAGAGAAGGAAAGAATTGTTTGTGTGTCAAGCCGCCACCATCTCATCCTGGATTACTGCATTATTAGCTTTCTAATTGTGCCCCTTAGCTTTCACTTTTGCCCTCTTAAGGTCCGGTCTGAAGCTAAAATTACCTTTTAAAATTGTAGCTCAAAATTCATCACTTCTCTACTTAAATACTGCCAATGGCTTTCCATTGCACTTATAATAAAATCCAAATTCTTTACCATGACCTATAAGCCTACTTGATTGACTCCTTCCTGCTCCTCTGACTTTATCTCAGCCACTCCCCCTCTTGCTCACATGCTGCAGTCACACTAGTGTTCTTTCTTTTCTTTAACACCTCAAGTTTGTTCCTACCTCAGGACCTTTGCACTTGCTGTTTTCTCTGCCTGGGATTCTCTGCCCCCAATTCTTTTTTTGGCTGACTCCTTCTTGCTATTCAGTTTTTAGCACAAATGCCTTTTTTTTTTTTTCAGTGAAACCTCCTCTGATTATAGAATTTTCAGTAGTTCCCCATTTCCAACCAGTCATTCTCAAATATACTGGCATATTTTTCTTCATAGTGCCTCCCACCATCTAAAATTATGTTGTCATTCATTTCTTCACCTGATTATTGTCTCTCCTTTTGGAAAGAAGTTCCATGATAGCAAGAACTTTGTCTGTCTTGTTCATCGCTGTAGCCCTAGAGCCTAGTTCAGTGTTGAATGAATGAATGAATACACATTTTTATAGGTAAGGAAACTGAGCAACCCCAATAATCATCACAATAGTAGCAACTGCAACCACCATTTATTGCGTGCCTTTTAAGTGCTAGACATTAAGCAAGGAACTTGAAAAAAATTATTTCACTTCTTTATTTAATCTTCAAAGCAACCCTCTGAGGTAGGCTCAGTTTGCTCTATTTCACAGAGAAAGACACTGAAGTAGAAAGCTGTAACGTGGGCAAGCTCATTCAACAAGTGATGGGTCCTTGAGGAAACTTGCTTGTCTGATTTTACTGTTCTTTTCACTGTAGAGAATGAGAGCAAGGCTGTGTCAGGAACTCATGGAACACAGGAAATTTTCCTTTTCAATGCAAAGGGAGGCAAAATTCCACTTTTGATATGACAGAAAGATTGTAACACGTAGAAATGGTAAGTCTCAGAAAGTGTATTATGCAAAGGGACCAAACGTGGTCCAAGCCAAACTGGCAGAGGCCTGAGTAGAAGAGCAGGGCCCAGGTAAAAAGCCTGCCCTGAACACTTCCAGGCTGATGACGGATGAGTTGGTGCAATGCCTTGGTGAAGCAAGGCCCTGCTGAGCCATGTGTGGGGCAGCTGAGAGCAATGGAAACTGACCCACTGCTTTATCAAGGGCTAGACGTCATCGCTTGATTAGCAAAACAACTTGTTCAGACTTGCCTAGGAGGATTATTTCAAAAGATCTTCATGAGCAGTTCCCAGACATTCCAACTCCCCTTCTTCAGGAAAGTGGGACTATTTCAAGGTTCCCAGAAAAAAATATTGACTGTTGACCCGTTGGGCCCTGGTGTGGCCTAGCATACCCAGCATCTGGTTTCTGCCAGATCTTCAGGTAGCCTAAACCCCATCCTCAACCCCAGGACCTAATCCCATCCCACCCTTTGGACTCAGACTGACCTGGTCCTTAAATCTATCCAGAGAGTTCCATGCTTACCCTTGGTTGCCTTCAGGGTCACTTGAGAGGGTCATATAAAGATACAGATCTTCTCATTGATGGTTGTTGGGAAGTTTTGACTCCTGGGTTCCATAAAAACACGTTGGAAAGCATGGCATGTTGGGGAATGGAAAAGAAGAAAGGGGAAAGACAGGTAGGTGATGACTGTTTTCATGAAAAATGTGTGGGCTTTCAGTGTGCCCATTAAAATTGTCAGTATGTTACCCCACTTTTTAAATCAAATGGGACATTTGGAATTGCACAGCTCAAGAACTGTGTAGTGGCCTAAAGTAGAGAAGTTAGTGTCTTTGTCTGTCTGGGCTGTGATGACAGAATACCTGAGTGACTGGGTAGCCTAGAAACAACAGAAATTTATTTCTCACGGTTCTGGAGCCTGGGAAGTCCAAGATCAAGGTGCTGGCAGATTCAGTGTCTGGTGAAGACCTGCTTCCTGGTTCGTAGACGGCTGTCTTCTCACTGTATCCTCACATGGCGAAAGGGGGCCAGGGAGCTCTCTGGGGTCTCTTTCATAAGGGCACTAACCCCATTCATGTGGGTTCCACCCTCATGACCTAATTACCTCTCAAAGGCCCCACTTGTTAATAGCATCGCATTAAGGATTAGGTTTCAATATGAGAATCTGAGGGGGCACAAACATCCAGTCTATAGCAGTTACTTACCGAGAACATGAAGGACCAAGAGCATCGGTGATACAGCAGGAATCTTGATTCTCTTTCCAGGCTTGCCCAGGAATGCAATGGTTTGTGTGGCAATCAGCCTGCGAGACCATGTGGTAACTTGATATGTCATTACAATAGTTGAAATTACTACATCATACCAAACCCAGTGCAACTATTTTAGTCACTTTGACATCATCTGTAACTTAGAAAAATGAAACCTCTCCAGAATGGCTATCACTTTTGGGGCGGCAGGGACAATTTATATATCATCTCAACTGTTATAATATTCCTTTCTAAGTCAGTACAATAGTCCTCCCTTATCTGTGGGGTATACATTCCAAGACCCCCAGTGGATGCCTGAAACTGGATAGTACTCAACCGTATGTTTTTTTCCTATACATATATACATATGATAAAGTTTAATTTATAAACTAGGCACAGTAAGAGATTAATAACAATAACTTCTCTGGCATATCTGAATTGTCAGCATCACTACTCTTGGCTTTGGGGCCATTATTAAGTAAAATAAGGGTTACTTGAACTCAAGCACTGTGATACTGTGACAGTTGATCTGATAACAGAGACAGCTACTAAGTGACTACCAGGTGGGTAGTGTATACAGCATGGATATGCTGGACAAAGGGATGATTCACATCCCTGGAGGAACAGAGTGGGATGGCGTGAGATTTCATCATGCTACTGGGAATGGTGCCCAATTTAAAATTTATGAATTGTTTATTTCTGGAATTTTCCGTTTAACATTTTCAGACTGTTGCTGACTGTGGGTACTTGAAACTGTGGAAAGTGAAACTGTGGATAAGGGGGGACTACTGTATTTTTATTTCCATCTAAAGATGAGGACATTGAGACTTGGCCAAAGTTACACAGTTAGTTAAGGGCAGACTTAGGATTAAATACAGGCTTGTCCAACTCCAAAGCTTGTGTTCTAGCCTTTGCACTCCAAAGCTTTCCTCTTTGACCCATTATCCATAATCCAACTATTTTTTTTCCTTCAGTGCCTTTACATAATTTAAATTGTACGTTAGTGACTGATTTTAGCTTTCTATGGGTTGTCTTATTTCTATCAGTGTTTCTCAGCATTGGCACTATGGACATTTTGCACCAGATAATTCTTTGTTGTGGGGGCTGTCCTTTGTATAGTAGGATATTTAATAGCATCCTTGGATTCAACCTACTAGATGCAAGTAGCATCTTCCCACTCCCCCGCAGTTATGAAAAGAAAATTGTTTTTAGACATTGCTGCATGCCCCTTTGGGGGCAAAGTCTCCCGTGTTGAGAACCATGAATTTGCGCGCAATTAAGCTTTAAGCTTCTTGGCGGTCAAAATCTCTATGCATATTTCAAAAAGCCTGTGCATATCTGTGTCATTGAGGTTATTCAATAAATACCATATGGTGTCAAACATCATTGGGATTATTCAATAAACACCAAAAAAATCCATTCTGACTCAAAGTTTCCCAGCTCCATTACTAAATAGTTGTAGGACTTGAAGCAAATTACTTAACTTGCTATGTCTCTATTTCCTCATCTGTAAACCAGTAAAAATAAGAGTTTCAAGCTCCCTGTTTTGACAGTTAAGTGAAATAATATATAAAAAGCACTTAGCATAGTACCTGGACCATGGTAGACACTCAAGTAATAGATTTTTTTATCTGTGCCTGGCACAGAGTAAGTGCTTAAAAATTTTAATAAATGAATGATTAAAATGTTCAGCTGTCATACAGGCTTAGCTGCCCCCATGAGTTATGAAACACAAAGAACCAAGGAAATATATTGCCAACAGTGTTATTCATTCATTCAGGAAAACCCAATATCACAGTGGTACGCTTGCTTTAAATCACTTATACCTGTCCTGGCTTCTATGAGCCAATAATGAATTTTAAGTGTGGTAGCGAATGCCTTTATTACTGGGGCTCATGGGAAGGGAGCACACACCGAAATCAACTAGACATCTCTATCCCCAGGGCAGCCAGCATGTCTCAATGGGAACTTGATCCCAGTAATACTCTTTGCAAGTCAAGGGACTGTGATGTTGGTTCTTTAGAGAGTGAGTGTTATTGAAACAAAAGCAAAATGGCCAGAAGAGAGCTGAAAACTTCAGGCGACCCTCTTGCTACTTTACTTTCCCCAAAAACAAACATTTAAATGAGGTTTAACAACAAGCTTAACATAGGCTGATTAATTTGCCTGCAACAGTACTGATTGTGTAGACATAGCTTAAATTCCCCGGCTGGAACATCAGACCTATGGAAAATGTGACTTGAGTCTTTTATGAATCAGAGATGGCCTTTCCTATTCTCAAATGAAAAGCAGTACATCAATTAGGGGATCTGGAACAATACGAGGGCAGGATTTAAGTTGATGAAATGGGGAATCAGGTTGCCTGGGTTATAAATCAGAGGGTAATAGCGCTGAGGCTTCAGAATCCTACAAACCTGGTTTAAATCCAGGATCTTGCACTTACTAGCCTTAGGGCCTCGGCCAATTCATTTTTTTTTTTTAAAGATTTTATTTATTCAGTTTTTTTTCCCCCCAAAGCCCCAGCAGACAGTTGTATGTCATAGGTTCACATCCTTTTAGTTGCTGTACGTGGGACTCGGCCTCACGTTGGACGGAGAGATGGTGCCTCGGGGCGCTCCCGGGATCCGAACCCAGGCCGCCAGCATCAGAGTGCGCGCACTTAACCGCTAAGCCACGGAGCCGGCCCTCGGCCAATTCATTTAATCTGAGTGTGTGTGTGCGTGTGTGTGTGTGTGTGTGTAATGGTAATGATAATAATACCTAATTCACCAAGCTGTTGAAAAGATTAGGGTAATGAAAGTAAACTGCTCGACCTGGTACCTGATGCACAGTTAGTACTAAATAAATACTAGCTATTCTTTTTGGATATTCCATAAACATCAGGCAAATATTTTCATTATTCTGGGCCTGTTTATGCTATTGGCACATGAGAGAATTGGATTTGATTAATGGTTAAATCTTTGCCAAAGAACCTTAGAGTCTTCCTGGGTAAGACTAAGAGAAATTAAGACACAGAGTGCTTGTTGGGTCGGCACAGACAGTGTGTGTGTGAGTGAGGGGAAATGAGCTTTCTAACCTCTTGCTTTAGCCAGAGAACCCCTACTTTGAAATTTTTCCATGTCTTTGAAGAAAGGGTCCTGGTGCTAAGAAACACATATTAAAAGCGCAGGATTATATGATTTTTTTTATATCTCCCTCAGTTTTAGAATTCTAATGAACATATATGTATACATATATTCACTTAATGTGTGTGTGTATAGCAAAGCTACACAGGTAATAAAGAATTTCAGATTTGACAGACTTCAGAGTCTTCACATTTCTCTCTCTTCTTTTAACTAGTTATCTGTTCATCTACTGTTACGTTGCCTCTCATCTTAAAATTCTGACTGGATTCAGTAATTTAAAAAAATAAATAGAATCTTCTAGATTCTAATCCTTATCCTTAACCATCCTGTCTATTTTGGTACAATATTTAAATTCGTAGCTGCTTGTGCTGGTGACAGTTGAATGGAGTTGATTTCCACATTAGCTGTGTTATATATGTTTATCCCAGTTTTCCAGCATAACCCAGTCACTTAGCATAGTCATGAACTAACTATCATTGGGCAGGCACTGGGCTAGAGACTGAAAGCACGCTAGTATGGAAACCATGTGCTACTTATAAAGCAATAGTTTTCAAACAATTCAAACATTTTTCAAAAACAATATCACTTAAAAAAAATAATAAATTCTGACATGGGATCCTGTGTATAAAATCAATGAAAGTGGAGATGCAGGGATCGTTGAGGCAGAGGCAGGAATCTAGAGGCCTGCTCTCAGGTGTAGCCCCCAAGGCACCTTTGTGGAACCCTGGGGCAATTGGGAACAGAGTTTGAAAACCACAGACCTACAGCAAAGCTTGGGCTTGGCATGCTTAGATACTGGGTGTCATTGGATGCTTCCAGGTCTCCTCACACATGTCCGGTGAGCACTGCCCTGGGACCAGGGATACACAGGTGACTGCAATATGCAGTCCCTACCCCTGATGAGTTTGCTTTTTTTTTTTTAACTAATGAAAAATAATCACCTCAACAATTATACCTATGTTCCAATGAATGCTGTTTTTCAAAATCCTGAACTGTGGTCAGTTATGCTTCCAGATCCGTATGGAATTGCCTTTTAAACTCTTCTCTAAGAAACTCTCCATTTTTATTTTATATTCACACCTTAAATTAAAAACATTTCCTTAATGCTGGATAATTGCCACACCAGATCCATGTTCACATCAGTGTTCTTTTAAAGAAATAGGATTGTATGGGTATCTTTACTTCTTTATTCTTAATGACTATGTCATCAGGAGTAATGTATCTTATGTTAATTAACATTTGCACACGTACTTTACATCTATAAATTACATACCAGACCCCCTTCTGAGTATAGACTTGTTAGGGATTACTTTCATGTAATCTTCAAAGCAATCCTATGTGGTGAGTATTAATAATGTCTCTATTTACAGATTTCTCTAACACACAGAAAAGTTGTGTAACATGCTGAAAGTGATGAGCTGGTAATGGGGGCCATCAGAATGTGACTGCAGAAAGGGTGACCCCATAGCCTCCCTCTAGTCCACTTTGTATTCTCTGGATGGCCAAGAATTGTCCAAACCACAAGCACGGCTTCTGGTCCTTGCATGTGTCACAAGTCCCCAGCTAAGACAAAATCAATTTGCAAGTAATGAGACAGTTGATTAATATTATCAAGTTGATTTTTACAATGTATTTCCTAGAAATGAAATGATGAGATTACCTACAACAATCCCAAAGGGCAAATACCAATGAGATAATTGAATGCAATGGAAATGCCAAAAAATATTGAAAAAGTCTCCTTCTCAGGGAGGCCATCCCCGTCCACACTACCAAAAATTTCCACCTCTCCCAGCTTGTGGCATTTCATATCTCTCTTTCCTAATTAATGTTTTATGTTTTCACTTTAGTGCTTGATGCTCACTAACATACTATATATTTTACTTTTTTTTTTTTTGTAAAGAGGACCAGCCCTGAGCTAACACCCACGCCAATCCTCCTCTCTTTGCTGAGGAAGACTGGCCCGGGGCTAACATCAGTGCCCACCTTCCTCTACTTTATATGGGACGCCGCCACAGCATGGCTTGACAAGCGGTGCGTCGGTGCGCGCCTGGGATCTGAAGCGGCGAACCCCGGGCTGCCGCAGTGGAGCGTGCGCACTCAACCGTTTGCGCCGCCAGGCCGGCCCTTATATATATTTTACTTTTTGCACCTTGTTTGTGGATTGTGATCCACAGTAGGTATAAATTCTTCAAGGGCAGAGAGTTTTGCCTGTTTTGGCACTGTTGTGCCACTCTATCTTTGGCACCTAAAAGGGTGCCTGGCTCATGGTAGTTTCTCAATAAATATTTGTTGAAAGAATGAGTGAGTGAATCATGACAACTCCACATAGGACTCAGCCACAGCATATTTCATTTTTGCCCAATCTCTCTCCCCCTGCAGGTGCATGATCAGAGTAGGGCGAGATGCGGTGACATAGAATGTGACATAGACCAGAGTTAGAGTTCCAGGTTCAAATTCTGCTTCTACCCCTGAGGCTGTGTGACCTCGATAGGCCATTTAGTCCCTCAGCCCCAGTTTCCTCAAATGTGAGGTGAAGACGATTAATAGCTGATTGTTATGGGAATGAAGTTATTGGCAAGTTATTTCTTGCCAAAAGTATGTGCTTAATTAATATAAGCTGGATCTGAAGCAAAGCTCCTATAAGAGTATTAAAAGCTTCTCTCTTTTAGAAAACATTGATTTTTGCTGAGGGATAAAAGCTAAAGGCAGTGTGACATTTTTATTCTCCTGAGGGGGCCCTAAAACATTTTAGCAATTTCCCTTCTGGCAAATGCCAGAATAAAAACCGGCTGCTTGGCACACACGCCTGCCCCGTCTACTCAGGCCCACATGAGCCTGGAGAGCCCTGGGGAATCTGGGGCAGTTTCACAGATGCTTGCGGACTGCAGGTGCCTTGTGAGGGCTTCCACAACCTGCGGAGGCCAGAAGAACGTGGAGCTGGACGTCAGAGGCCCCAGGGAGCGCCCTAGATTGAGTTAGCTGTAAGTGGGTTGTAAGAAGCCATTCCTTAGCGAATGTGTATTAATGCTGCATTTAACAGCAGATTTTTATGCCTCCTGTACGTGCAATGCTAGTATTAAAAATGGAAACCCAAATGAAATCAATCAGAAAGCTGACGATGTTCAAGGTACTGCAATATAATGGTTCATAATACCCCATGTTTTCAAATGACTCTTTATAGTCCATTCCTTTGTACAATGCCAGCGATTGGTTATGAATTATGGAGAATAATTAAGGAGTACTGTTCTTGGTGGAAAATTCTATGAACCAAAAAATGATGGTAGTGGAGAGAGAGACCAGGCTGAGGCGAAGCTGAGAAAGTGGTTTTGTTGTCTGTACGTGGGGGCACCATCATGAGCCTTTCTGGTTGTGAAAAGATGGATAAAGGGACTCCAGTAATCCCCATAGGGCTGGATAAATAGAATAAATCAGATTTCCTTTGGTTCTTGAGGAATAGAGGGCTTTAAACTGTGGTCTTTCCGGACTGTTTGTTAACATCACTTTGAGGTAGGGCTTTCAAATAATAAAGGTGACAATGGGAGGACTGACATAATTAAGAACGATATAAAGAAGTGTCCTCTTTTAAAGAGAGTGCCTACAAAGTCATTTAAACATAAATTTAGCAGCATGTTTTTACAATGCTTTTATATAACATGTGATGTAAAATAGAACCAGGGATTGAAACTGTGAATAAACCGAGATGGTTGTTCAAAGATCATTTTGCCCTATAGCATTTCTCTTGCAAATGTTTTGAGAGAAATAGCTGATGAAGGAAGGCACAATTCCATTTCTCCACAAAAACACTGTGGATTGATGACCATCATTTATTTGTGGGCGTGGGCCTGGGGAAGGTGGGAGAAGAGGGTAGAAGGAAAAAGATTTCGATAGGAATCAGAAAGTTTAGCTCCCACCAACTCTTGTCACCATGTGATCTTGGTCAAATTTCTTGACTGCTCTGAGTTTCAGCTTTGTCTTCTATAAAACCCACACGTCACAAAGGACTTCTGTGAAATTCAAATAACCTACTGTCTATAAAAGACACTGAGAGGCTGCAAAGTGAGGTATAAATATAGGGGAGAACAAAATTTTTTATGGTTTGGGCCCCAATCATCTCTTGCCTCTTCCTACAACTCACAGGTAACATTTACCCAAGTAGAACCACAGAAAGGAAGAGAGACAAGACGGGACAGGGACCTGAGCCATTGAAGATACTGAGAAAGCCACTGCAGGCTGGCCGGGACTGAGTTGATAGCATCTAAGAGGAAAAGGAACAGGATGAAGAGATGTGTGGTTTCACTGACAGCTCCACAGTGGATTATCCCTTCTTCAAGCATTTGTTTATATCATTTGGAACACTTTTGCTTCTGTGGGTAATGAGTTATAATCTTTTTAAATTATAAGATTAAACACTAGCATCCGTGGAGACAACTTTCAAGCGCAGTAATATAAAAAAAGGAACGGGGAGGAAGGAATATTGTCTGAGTACGATACTATGGAGCAGGCTCTTGAATGGCAAAGATGAGTTTGTTTCACCCTCATCAACAGTTTGTCATCCACTTGAGAAGATCAGCCAATGATGGAACAGAGGGAGGTGCCCCTTCTGTGAGAGAATGCTGGGTGCCACCGTGCCCCTGGGCACAAGTCTGAGGCTGTGGCATAGGGACAAGGAGGCCAATCAAATTGCAGAGTGGTTTTATCCTCCGCACGCCTGAAACCTCTGCCTAGAGATTGCTGAACCATGCCTACAGGCCATTGCACACTGACCAAAACTCATAGGTATCTCTATCAAACAAAATCTTTGCTATTTTATGACCTGGAAACATTAATAGCAGTACTTTTTGAATAGATATAAATGAAGATATTGTTTAGTATACATAAATATGAGATAAAACTAAAAAAATAGCTAAGAGGAGAATAAATTCCGGATAGTGATTTCTTCACATAAGAGAGGAGGGGAACAAGATGGGGAGGGAATACTTAGATGTGAGTTATTGTCAATGTTCTAGTTCTGTAGTTGGGTGTTGGGATGATGGGGATTCATACATTATTAGAATAATAAAACAACAATAAAAGGAAATGAAATAAAGTCATGCATGAAACAAGGATGATGCATGTTATGAACTGAGGATTTGGATTAATGCAATTCTATACACCTTATTGTTATAAAAATGAAAAAAGAAACAAAGAAATGAGCAAACAGAGGAAGAATCAATGGCATGAATGAATGAATAGGTGAATGCACCCTATGTATATCTCTTGTAGCATGATAGTTTCTTATTCTAGCAATTGATCTGATGACAAGGATATTTGCTGATGTAATTTATTTGGGGCACGTAAAATCTAATTTATGGAGATATTGGAATGAGGAAGGATGTTGTGATTAAATAATAGGACATTTTCAACTATTCGGAAAATGTGTTAGTTAATATTGAAATGGTGACCAATCCTCGGCTCGCCCTTCAGTCACAGAACTGCAGCTGCTGATGGAAATGAATGATGCTAGTGAACCATGCCATCTGAAGATGTAGATGGCAGCTGAATTTCTAGTTTTGTTGTTTTTTTTACAATATTAATTTCATAGTACAGTAGGCATTAATGTAGCTCCTCCAGAGAGACGGACACTGTTCTAAGTATATAAAGCTGGAAACAACCCAGATTTTACCCTTAGGATTGATATCCTTAGTCAGATACATAAAAAGTTCATACCTGCTAAGATGAGAAACATCATAAACCAGATGAAGGTGTGTGATGAAAGTCTGGTGAGGAAAGATGAGTAGCGGAGACTAGGAAATTTTCAATGAGAATGTGGGATGATGTGGAGGACGAATGAATTTTCTGGGGATTTAATCCAACTAGTCTCATTTTCATGACCCATATTAATGGCTGGGCATTAGTTCCTTCAAATAAGGTTTGTGTTAGGAAGTTGGGAGAATTTTAGGGAACAAGAAAAATCGGGTCCCCGATTCTCTGATTAAAAAGGAGAATCACGACTGTTAAGAAATAATTTCCTTTTACTGTCAATTTGCACTGATTAGTTTCTACTTCTTTTTTCTTTTGTGAAACATTTTCTCTTCCCCCCGCCCCCTCCTCCTCCTCTCTCTCCCCCCGCCTTCTTCTTCTTCTCTTCCTCCTCTTCTGCTTGCTGCATTCTTAAAGACCAAACAGATTATTTGTGAAAGTGAAATTGGCCCATGATTCTTTTAAGGTGCTCAAGAAAGTGAATCAACTTTGCATGAATTATAAAAGATATTTTCAAGCAAAACTGCAAAGAGCTTGGCTGAATTATCTAATTTTAATATTTTGGCACATTACAGAAGCAAATAAAGGTCTCATTTTCATATACACAGAGTCTCTCTATATAAAACTCTACTTGTCTGTACATAGACACACATATGTGTATATCTATAAATGTACTGTAATAACTGAAACTTCATTCTGGCAAGTGGTAGTATGCATAACATACTATAAGAGCAACACTGCAATGCCAGCTAATGTTTATTCTTGAAGAAATCTGTACAAAAGCAGCCATTTATCTCTTTGGGTTAAAAACCATTAAAATGTGTTTAGGATGACCGAAAAAAATCACGCCTTAGAGAGGAAGGAGCCCAATGAACAAATACATAAAGGATAGAAATAGTTCCTTTAGTCCCATAGTTTACAGTTTTGGAATACCTAGCAGGTTATAGTTTGTTAACTTTGGGGAGGAGTTTGGCAGTTACGTGATGGAGCAGATTGTGTGACTTCTCTACAAAGGGAAGAAACTTCCATTTGAGGTATTGCTCATTTCTTTGTTGATTTTACTGATGCTGGTATTTATCTAATCTTCACAGAATAGTTTCCATTTAAAGAGTAAAAAACTTAAAGGATTTTATTCATGATTTAACCTTTTTTTCTTGTAAATGTTACCTTATTTAAAAATCACCATGAGTCAACCTTATCGACTCTTTTGGAGAAAATCTCTTCCTTAGTTCAGAGGTTTCCTAAGGAAACAAGTATGATTAGAATCATCAATTATACCAAAAATATTAGCCAGCATAATTCTACCTTTGGTGACAAATGGTAATTTTAATTCTAGTTTATAACGTGGCTGTTAAATAATATGAATAAATTACGATCAACATGTACTTTGATTAGCTTGAAGTAAAGTTTTTTTCCACATGGGGACAAATCACTGTTTTTTGAGAATTAAAGGGCTATTAACTCAGGGACACCATATCAATCTTTGTGAGGGTTGGGGGATGTGGAGGACTATTCTAGAAACTTAAATTTGTGATGGGTTCCTGATTAAGCACAATTTAGGGATTAGCTATACTCAGAGTCCCACTTTGGTTTGGTTCAATCCTTGCCTAGTCTAAAGTCATCTGGTCAGGATCCATGGTCACACCAGCAGTGGAGGGGAGTCAGGAGATGGGCACTTGCCTGTTTATTGTACTGAAATGACTAGTCCCCTAAGCATTCCTTCCCTGGGCTCTGAACTTACGGAGGAGTTTCTCTTCGTGTGGGTGAGTTCCTTCTCTGCATAGGGGCTCTGCATGCTGCACTTTGCCCTAAGAACTGATTATAGGGAAAAAAATGCTTAGGTTGAATGTTTTCCCATACATTACTATTGCATTTTTAAAATCCTCTATATGGTAGGGATCTTGGAGAAGGAAATTACTTTCTTACAGAGTGAAGCTAGTGGATAATGGTGCAGCTTCATTATGATAAACAAATTGAATTGCCCTCAGTCAAGGAGCACAGAGAGAACATGGCAATTCCACTATTGCTCCTGTATTATAATGCGCAAGTCTAGAATTGTGGTGAAGACAGAAGCTGATCTGAGCATGAACAAGGCTCACCACAGCTTGGAGCCTGCCGATGATAGCTCCATTTAGGTTTCAAAGCCAGACGTGAGTTCCAGCCACAGCTGCCTGGCTTTGCTCCTGAGTCCTATGGAGTGGAAACAGTTCAGCTACCATTCTCACCAGTGGGCAGATGGCTCAGAACTATGAAGGAGGTTGCCAATGATGAAACGTGCAGAGAAAGTAATGAAAGAATGGATCAGTGGGAGGGTGGAAAAAAGATGAAGATAAGGAAATTGGGACAAGTCATTCATGCACTCATTCAGCAAGCATTCATTAAGCTGTTTGTAAGGTATCAGACACAGATAAGTTCTGGGGGTTCAGAGATAAATGACGTGGATCTAGCCCTTTTGGAGATGAATCTGGTGGCTTTAGTGATAGAAGCAAGGAGGTTGAGGGGAGACTGACAAATATCAAAGATGACAATATATGTGGATAGGGGCTATGCTAGGGCTTTTCAGGGTGGTATAGAAGATGTAGGTCACTGGGTAGATTGAAGCTGGTTTCCAAAAGGAGTGATATCTATGCTGACTCCAGCTGAAGTCAGATGAAGGGTGATGATGTTTGAGTCAGGGGAAGAAGAAAACAAGGGAAGAGCATTTCAGAAGGACCATCATGAAAAAACAGCGAGGCTTATACAGAGGAAGGGTGTGTGGTAGGGGAAAGGAAATGTTCCAGGTAGGTGACCTGAGAGAGGGACACAGAGTGGGATCATTTGGAGGAGGGGATTCAAGGAAAGAGGGGACGGTACAGGTGTACTGTAATTATGGAGTTAGACTCTTAATTATATAACAAATAAATAGTTCCGTGAATTGATCCCTGAAAGAATGATGAGAGCTTTGGTTCTAAACATTGGCTGCGCGCTGGAATCACGTGGGGAGTTTTGAAAAGCACAGATGCCTGGGTCTTTCTCCCCACCTCCCGTACTGCAGAGATCCTCATCCAAGTTACCTTAGATGCAGTCTGGGAATCAAGATTTTTAAACCTCCCCAAGTGATTCTGCTGTAGAGCCATGGTTAAGAACAAGGATGAACTTTGTGCCTTAGTTTTGTCATGAGGAAAATAATATTGCCTAACTCAAGGTTAAGGACAAAAATAATCTTTAGAATAATAAAAGGGTTGGTTGGTAGGAAGCAGTAGTTCTCCACACGGGTGATTTTGCTCCTAAGGGGACATTTGACAATGTCTGAAGACATTTTTGATTGTCACCACTGAGTAGGAGGTGCTAACGGCATCAAGTGGACAAAGGGTAAGGATGCTGCTACACACCCTGCAATGCACAGGTCAGCTCACACAACGAAGAATCAACAGGCCCCAAACGGCAATAGTGCCAAGGTGGAAAAACCCTCAGGTTGCAGGCAAACACAAGTCTCTGGAGTTAGATCACCTGGGTTCAAATCCCAGCTCCACCACAGAACAGCTATATAACCTTCGGTGAGTTACAACTTAACTTGTTTGTGCCTTAGTTTTGTCATAAGTTAAACGAAAATATTACCTAACCTGTAGGCATTAAATAGTTAATCCATGTGAGGGCAGAGCAGTCCCTGGCACGGCCCGTACTCTTACTTGGGAAGTAAGAAATGACTATCCTGTAAACCTCAAGCAAAAATTTTGGAATTTCCCTTGCCTAGATCTTTGGGTTTGGGGGCTTTTTTTTTTTTTTATGTCCACCTCTTTCGTTTATTGCAGTAACATTGGTTTATAACATTGTAAAAATTTCAGGTGTACATCATTGTACTTCTATTTCTGCATGGAGTACATCATGTTCACCACCAAAATACTAATTACAACCCATCACCACATACATGTACCGAATTATCCCTTTCACCTTCCTCCCTCCCCCCTTCCCCTCTGGTAACCACCAATCCAATCTCTGTCCCTATGTGTTGGTTTATTGTTGTTATTATCTACTACTTAATGAAGGAAATCATACGGTATTTGACCTTCTCCCTCTGACTTATTTCACTTTGCATTATACCCTCAATGTCCATCCATGTTGTCACAAATGGCTGGATTTCGTCGTTTCTTATGGCTGAGTAGTATTCCATTGTGTCTATATACCACAGCTTCTTTATCCATTCATCCCTTGATGGGCACTTAGGTTGCTTCCAAGTCTTGGCTATCGTGAATAAGGCTGCAATGAACACAGGGGTGCATGTACCTTTGCAAATTGGTGTTTTCAAGTTCTTTGGATAAATACCCAACAGTGGAATAGCTGGATCATATGGTAGTTCTATCCTTGATGTTTTGAGGAATCTCCATACTGTTTTCCATAGTGGCTGCACCAGTTTGCACTCCCACCAGCAGTGTATGAGAGTTCCCTTCTCTCCACATCCTCTCCAACACGTGTTGTTTCCTGTCTTGTTAATTATAGCCACTCTGACGGGTGTGAGGTGATATCTCATCGTAGTTTTGATTTTCATTTCCCTGATAGTTAGTGATTTTGAACATCTTTTCATGTGTCTGTTGGCCATCTGTATATCTTCTTTGGAGAAATGTCTGTTCAGGTCTTTTGCCCATTTTTTAATTGGGTTGGTAGTTTTTTTGTTGTTGAGATGCATGAGTTCTTTATATATTTTGGAGATTAAGCCCTTATCAGATGTATGGTTTGCAAATATCTTCTCCCAATTGTTAGGTTGTCTTTTCGTTTTGTTGATGGTTTCCTTTGCTGTGCAGAAGCTTTTTAGTTTGATGTAGTCCCATTTGTTTATTTTTTCTATTGTTTCTCTTGCCCGGTCAGATGTGGTGTTTGAAAAGATGTTGCTAAGACCGATGTCGAAGAGCGTACTGCCTATGTTTTCTTCTAGAACTTTCACAGTTTCAGGTCTTACATTCAAGTCTTTAATCCATTTGGAGTTAATTTTTGTGTATGGTGTAAGGTAAGGGTCTACTTTCATTTTTTTGCATATGGCTATCCAGTTTTCCCAAATAGTTAATCCATGTGAGGGCAGAGCAGTCCCTGGCACGGCCCGTACTCTTACTTGGGAAGTAAGAAATGACTATCCTGTAAACCTCAAGCAAAAATTTTGGAATTTCCCTTGCCTAGATCTTTGGGTTTGGGGGCTTTAAAGTAAGGAACAAGTAGAAATAATAGTAGCCACTGTTTATTGAGAGCTCACTACGTGTCAGGCCGATACATTGAGTGCTTTATATTCATGATCTATTTGGTCTTTACAGTAATCATATGATGTAGGTATCACAAATCCCATTTTACAGAAACAAAATTGAAGTGTAAAAAGTTGAGGAACTTGCCCAAGTTCACCCAGAGAGTAGAGAGCGTCTGTATGGTTGCAAAGCCCATGCACTTAACACGATGTTATACAGAAGGCCAAAAATGTGGTATAAAGGAAACACTAGATGGGAAGTGCACACCATATCAGATGTTTTAACTCATTCCTGCCTGAGTTTTCACCTTCTGATCTGTTCTAGCTCCACCTGATTTTCCTCGGATCCTGAGTTGCCCTGGAAGCTGCCACCACAGTATTAATCTTTGTGGGCAGTGGTCTCCAAACTGACATGGGTATTTATTTAAACATTATATACATATTCCACTGATTGCCTGTTATATATGTTTTAAAACCTAAGTAAAAGCTAAGAAAAATTAAAGAAAATAAGATAAGATAATATAGAAGTTCTAATGCTTTCTTACTGCATCACCCCTTAGGGCGAGTGGATCCATTTTGGAGACCCTCACTCTGGACGGCCCCTATTGCTTCTGTTACCTGTCCCAAGGGCTCCTTCCTCCTTTATTTTAACACAGGTAAGATTACATTTATTTTCAAAGTAATATCGGCTTGAAACTAAGTGAAAAAGACAATACGAAAACATATAATCTCTTAACATGGCGTAACCAAAGCCCAGCCAAAGCTAGCGCGGTAGGTGGAGTTTATAGGATTCCAGTAACTTTTTCCTTTTCTGCATCTCAGACTCTGTGATAGATAGGGTGGGACAGAGCAAAAAATACAGATGGTGGTGGGGGGGTCTCATCAGCTGCACCTGTTGATAACAGACTTACTTTGGGATAACATGGGTGTGTTCTGCAAATGTTTTGAGGTCTATACTTTTCTACTTGTTTTCTTTATTCTTGGTTTCCTGCTAAGATCTCCTTTTGAAAGATTCCAATATAGTCTTGCTAAAACTAATAAGGAAGGGGATTTCTTATACCATAATTGGTTGGGATTGAGCAGAAGTTCAGGGACATCAGCTGTGCTGGTAGCTGCAGCCATTTTGGTTCAGGATCCCAGGAATTGTAGACAGAGTTGGAGTAGACCCAAACAGGAAAGAGTGAAAGAGTGAAGCTGAGGTGGCTACAGGGCTTTCGCTCTCAGGGCTATATTGCTTTGTCAGAAATCCTGATTCATCTTTGTTCATCTATTTGTTTTTGGAACTTTCAAATATTAGACACCATAGTCCTTGGAAAGCAGCATAATGGAAGGATAGAAATTTGGATTTCAATTCTAAGCGAGCAGTTTTGTTATTGTTGTTGATGTTGTAATGGAAGAAATTCACTCTATAGTTTTTCATTCTTGGGAAGTTAAGAATATATAAACAAAGCTGAGGATTGGAAAACTCTAAAGCCATAGTTACTATGATGAACTGTAAAGAAATATTTATGAAATCAGACAAGCAGTTAGAGGGATCACAATGGTTAGTTCTCTGCATATATCGTCGTCTTTTATATCTGAGGATGAAGAAGCAGAGGGTCTTGTTATCAGTTTGCATTTTTGTCTGAAAAAAAAGCAAACACCACAGGTGTAAGACCCACATTCCTTTCCACATGGTGCACATGGAAGGGTCTGGCTAAGGTTTGTGATTATAGATGCTGCTTATAAAGCCTGACATCATTTCACTACATTCCAGAAGGCAAGAGTCTTTGAGCAAGAAGCTACCCCATTTCTACTAACCACACTCCCAATCCATTTGCTCAAAACCTTGTTGATGTTGCCCTTGGAGAGAGTCCTTTAATGATTCTTTGGCTTTATTTACTCAGAAATAATTATAGAATAATTACCATTGCCAGGCACGTGTACCCAGATTGGACACCAAGGTGAAGAAGATGTAATACTATTAGTAATTCCTACCTCATGGAATTGTTGTCATGGCAGTATTGACATCCTGTAGAGGTACCTGAAATCTGATACTGCATAGCTGCCTGGTGTGTTTGTTTCTTGAAAGACTCTTAGCTTTCTTTCTCAACGTTCTAGAATATGGTTATATGTATCTGGGAAAATCTTTGGCTGTATCTACGGCTTTTTTGGTGGAGACAAATAAGCATATACACTTTGATTGTTACATTTGTATATCCACAAAGTGGTCCATGATTTCTTATATACGTGTGAATGCCTTCTGAAGAGAATTTTATAAGAAAACTGCTCAAAATTACAACTCAAATTCAGGTGTCAACAGCACAATGATAACTGAGATCTGGGAACAATGCCTACCAATGGATTCCTTTGGAAAGCAAAGACAAAAAATGGCTGACAGTAAACTGAATCCAACCTACTAATACATTTTGTTTGGCAAATAGTGTGTGTGTATGTGTGTTTTGAGTGTTTGTAAACAGAACAAACATTCTCTGGTTTTCTACAATCTTTATCACTCACTCTTGTCTTATTCCTGCTTGATTCACACATTTACATTAGTTGACCGGCCTATGTGTCTTCAACTTTGTCACATGGGAGGGAAAAAAAGCAGTAGGAACAAATAGAGAGAGTGAAAGAGAGGCCTAGAACTGCATATAAGGGATTGCATGATGCAAAGGACGGGGAGCACCAGGCTGAGGGCTTGGCCTAGAGCAGATGTCCACCAAGAACAACACGGGGGCATGAGTGGGGAGAGAGGAAGAAACTAGAGGGAAAAAGTTATATCCCAGGCTTTTTACCTTCATTATCTCATTTAATAAACATAAAAATCTCCCACCAAGCAGGTATTCTTACAATCAGGTTATAGTCAAGGAAAGGGCAGTTTGAAGAATGAATTTGCCCAAGATCGTGAGTACTACAGAAGAATGAGGTCTCAAATCCAGGCCTATGTGAACCCAAAGCTGCGGCTTCCCGCATTCCTTCTACACCACCAAAATGTTTTTGTTTTGTTTTGTTTTTTGGTACCAAGTCCAATTCTGAAGAAAATAAAAATATTTCTTGGTCACATTCTATTTCATCTAAAATTAAAATAGAAGTGTTATAGAAGAAAATATATATTATTGCAATTTAAGTTAACTATTTTACTGAATAGTTGCCAATGAGGAAATTAGAATTACTTTTAGCCACTAAGAATATTAACCCCTCAGATGGAGAAATACAGGCCAAAGAGCAGATCCAGGTGGGTTTGAGTGAAGTTACTCGACATATACAACATGAGGCCATTCTGGGCTGAAAATTACAGAAGAATCGATAGTATCTTCCTGATTTTTAACCTAAAAACAAAATTAAGGATGCGGCAGAAGAGGAGACATGTCTCTGCTTTGATTGTAGAAGTATCTTCTCATAAAGCCACTGAACAGATATTAAGAGTGGAAAAAATGGTCTATGATATATCTAATTTAAGCTGCCAGACAAAGGGAGAGAATGAGAGAGTTAATCATGTAGCAAAGCATCAATGTAGGGAAGGGATGTCTTACAAACAAAGCAGGAGAGAAATATAAAAAAATGAGAAAAAAAAGATCCCGTTAATAAATCTACAGGATGATAAAATTAATTATGTCTGAAATCATGAAGATATAGAACTTCTTTCAGTGTGTGGTTAACAAGGCACTGTCATAAAGGAAAATGTAAACAATTAGGAAATAATTAAGAGCCTATAAAAGTAGTTCTTGATAAAAGGTAGTTAAAGACCACTTAGCGTGTTTGGACATACGTATAACAGGGACGTGGGTTTCTATGAAGATGTTGGTGACAACAGTAGTTAACAGTAGTTGGTGGCCTCGGAGGACTATTATGAAAATCCATAAGAAGTGAAAAGTGGTAACGAATTTGTTTTACTGGTGGGCGTTATAGTAGTACAGAAACTCATGAGATGCCTGTTTTACATCAAGCATCTCTTCTGATAAGTTAAATGACTTGAGAAATCCATCTGTGCTGGGTGGTCTTCATATGTCCCTCCAGATCAACTTTCTACCTTCTTCACCCTGCTCTGTGCCCTCGGGGGCTGACCTGTATGAACTGCATCAAGATTCCCTGCCTTCTGACTTCTAGTTGCATTTGGCTAATGGAGGCAGCAGCAGGAGAGAAGAGGGCAGAAGGACAGTGTGCTCAGGGAGTTTATTCTTCTGGCTACCTCCCTCCTGGGTTGTCAGTGTCTTTATTTCTCTACTGAGGGCCATGTTCCTGTGTGTGGAGGAGAGGAGGGCACTTTCCTCCTGCTCCGAGTGAGTTCATGCAACCGCCCAAGGGTGGCAAGAGCTCCTAGCTGTTGATAGCTCCAGTGGGCTTCACATTAATGCTTCTCGCATCTTTGTACCCATCTCTTTATAAAAGCTATCACCAAATTCCCTGTGTCCTCTGTTTCCTGGCCGATAAATCACTGAGTTTCGACTTTGACTTCTGTACAGTGGGTTTTTTGAAGGTCAGTCGACTTTACGGAGTTCTTCTGAGGGCTTACAGAAAGAATTTTAAGTAACTTTTCAAATTAGAATAAACTAGAGTATTAGAAGTATTATAAATAATACTATCAACCAAAATGCGAATATGGCAACTGCCTTAAATGAGAGGAAATAAAATCCATATGGGTGAGAGTCTGGAGAATGGGCAGTCACAAGAGGACACCCTGCAGGTATTCAGTGGCAGAATTTTCCTGGTCCCTTTGGCTCTCTTTTCATGGATTAATGTTGGATTGGCCAAGACAGGCTCAGTGTCAGTCCTCCAGGCTACGCCATGGGCAAGGCAGAAGGTAAGACTCTGGATTAGAAAAAACACTAGTTACTGCAAATAGCTCATGCTGCTTCTTATGAATTGTGGAAAGTCCTTGTACAAGAGAAAGTCTCATTTTGGAAACATTTTTCATCTGAAGGCATCCCTAGAAAAGGCTTCACAATTATGTATCAGCATCAGGTCAACACACTCAAGTGAACTCCTTGTTGAAGCTGCTGGTTGAAGAAGAGAGTTCATTTTCCCATGGTGTGGAGAATCATGACTTCAAATTGTCTTTAGTTGCTTTCACTTAGCAAGATTCCTAAATATTTTCTACATACAGAGAGAGAATGGGGGAAATCACAGGCTTTTTAAGGTGAAACAACTTCGGAAACAAGGATAGTGGCTTCAAGGGCACATCATAGCATTGCTCAACAGGTGAGGAATGAGATCTGGGAAGAAAGGTCCCCTTCTCCCCCAACCTTTTGGAGCCATAGGAGGAATCAGAGGCAGCATCTTATAAATTAACTTAACTGGTCCTTAGCCAGAGCAACAGGGCTGACACCTCTGTTGAGTGCTTTTGGCCACTAGAGTAAACCATGTGAATTGTGGCTCCTCCTGCCTCTGTTCCCTCAGCCCCAGCAAAGACCTCAATTCTGTCCACTCTCATTACATCCCAGGACAGCCTGGATTTTCTCTAGATACTGGCCCCGCCTTTAATATGCTGAGCTCGGTGCAAAGCTATCGTTAGGAATCACTAAATATAAAATATCAGTTTCCTGAGCTAAAAGGCAGCCATGAAAAGGAAAATCCAGTTGTGTTTTGAATGTACTGAGTGAGGCTGCTTCCCCAGGCAAAGAATTTCAAAGTCCCAAGACTTTCAATCTATGTAGTTTGGTTGTTGCAACACGTAGGAAGGGTCTTGGAGAACCAATACCTTAGTGTTAGGAGATGGCCCAAGTCTTCAGTGCCTCATTAGCTCCCTCCCTTTTTCACACCACAAGGAGGCCAATGGGCAGACATTAAAATCCTAGGGCTCTTTCCAAAAGAATCATAATAAGGTATACCCTATGGGATCCTTGAATTCAATGCCATCCTTAAGGGAACAGTAGTTAGACAACTGAGAGAAGATTTGCAAAGGTTTTTATGTCTTATAAACCATATGAATAAAAGCATTGACATTGCGAACCATACAACCCTGTATATCATTTTTTTTTCTCTCCTGGAGAAACAAGGACATAAAAAGGCAGAGAAATTGCTAGTTATCAAACAGAAATAGTGTTAGATCCAGCTTTCCCTTCTCAGTGTTATCTCCATGTCTTTCCAAGTTTTGCAGGCTTAACAGAACGCTGCTCAGAAATGAACAGTCTGTATGCAGGCAACGTTCTAGCTGTAATCCCCTATTTAGTAGGAAAATAAGAAATCACTTTTGTATGATTTGGTAGCCTCTGCCATAATATCATATTACTGAAAAACATGGTATAGTTTCCTTTTCGTAGCCCCAAATTGTCTTGTTTAACAATTTAAGGAGGAATTTAAACTAGGTCTTAACTCAAACTTAAAACAAATATTAACCTAGTTATGATTTAAAGCCAAATAATCTGTCCTAATGCATTTCCCTTGTGGGGAGGCACAGGGCAATTTGAAGAGATTTTACAAAAATAATAAATTCTACCTAAGGGAAACGGAAATCTACAATTCTTTTAAAAGAGATTCACATTTCCAAGGAGCTGAGGGAGGAGTCTCATGTTGGCAGACTCCATCAGCTGCTTGACCTCGCATGGTAGAAGCAACCCAACAGGATATATTTCTAGTTTTGATGTAATCTGAGAATTTTTTTTCTTGTCCTTAAACAATAAGCGAATCAAGTCATGGCTGAATGGATGTATTGCTCTGGTATTTTAATGTATTACAATTTACGGCAGTATTTACTTCAGTCCTTGGCTTGCTGGCACTAAAATTACCTTAAACAGGAATTATAACACAAAATTAGATTAGATATACTTCAACAAGTTTATCTCTAACAATAAATATATACAAATTCTGAAATGAAGTACCCTGCAATTTTCAGCCAGTGCTTAAAGTAATTACACATTCTGTGGTGATAACACATTCCATTTTTTATTGTGCCACAAGCTGGTGAGACACCTCTACCGCGCATGTTAATGCTAATTAGCAGATAAAGTGTAAATCTGAGGGAGCCTTAGATTCTGTTGCTTTGCCAGTTTTCTCTTGATTGGAAATTGCAGGCCGAATTTCCTCTCATTCCGACTTGGCCTATTCAGGCCTCGCTTGAGATGTCTTTCTTCGGTGCATTTTAATCCATCAGATCTGCTCGTCGTTGAATGCCTCACTGTTTGTTTTTAATTCAGCAGACTCAAACAGTTTCCTCTATAACTGTCTTTTATAATCAGTCAAAGGAGAATTTCGACTCTTCAGAATAATAGGTGGGGATGACATGTTTATGCCACGCTCCCTCATCCCTGTCAAAGAGATGTTTTTTTTAGCTGCTAATAAAGTGGCATCTTGAAATATGTTCCTGAACCAAGAGGGAGGGAGGTATGCTCTGTAGCAAGCTTTGTTTCCACATATGCATGCAAGCCCTTGGACTGAGGAACGCACCCGGTGACTCCAGTTAAAATGAGCCTTCGAAGGGATGCTAATGTTGGGGACTAGGAGGGACTGCCCACCCTTTCCTCTGGGGTCGCAGAGACGCAGAAGGTATGGTCAGCAACCTCCAGGGTTTCAGAACTTTAATTTTACTCCTCTGTTGACCCTGTGCAAAGCTTCAGGCACATTCCATGATCTCTTTGCCTCTCTTCCCTGTGGCCCAACTCTACCTTTGAATTCAGTGGGAGATCATTTAGGAGGAGGTTTTGCTTTGAGCTCTTGGGTTTGATTGAATTTGAATTTACATTCTGGGCCTACAGGAAATATCTTTGGGTTTCGTAAATTAAGATGTGCTGGTTAAGACCCTTCCCAATTCCTTTCTTTATTTCTACCTGCCTTTTTGATATCTTTTTCTACATCAGTTACTCAATGAAACAATCTCCCCTGCCACCCCCACTATCTGTAGGTCCTTAGCTGTGTCCGCATTTGCTAAATGCCTACTGAATTCTTGGCCAACTGTGTATGAACCACTAGGGCGCCGAAGATGAGCGTGAAGTATCATCAGCTAGGTATGCAGAAGCATCAAGAGACGTAGAAGGAAAAGTGGTTCAGGAACGTTTGGAATTCAGCTTGTGTATGTGAAAGAACATTGCCTCCTCTTCCACATCCTGATAACCATGGATGAGGTTAACAAAGTGGTGCAATGGCTCAAAAAATTATCTATGAGGTTAAATATTTATGCATGATAGTAAAAATGATTTTATTGCACCATCATTTGTTTGTATTAGTCAGCTCTGGCTGCCATAACAAAATACCGTAGACTGTGTGCCTTAAACAACAGAAATTCATTTTCTCTTAGTTCTGGAGGCTGGGAAATCCAAGACTAAAGTGCTGGCAGCTTTGGTGTTGGTGATAGCTCTCTTCCTGGCTTGTTGATGTCTGCCTTCTTGCTGTGTCCTCACATGGTAGAAAGAGAGCAAGACAGTGAGAGAAACAGAGAGAGTGAGCTTGTGTCTCTTCTTTTAGGGACACTAATCCTATCGGATCAGGGCCACACCTTTATGATCTCATTTAACCTTAATTACCTCCGTAAAGGCCTGTACGCCAAATACAGCCACATTGAGGTTAGAGGACTTCAACATATGAGTTTTGGGGGGACACAAATGTTCAGTCCAAAACAATGTTTCTTTAGGCACCAAAGGCACAGAGGAACAGAGACAGTGATATGGATCCTGAATATAAAAAATTCACTTTTCTGGGCATGTGGTGTGGTGTTCAACTGTTTACAGTTATGTTTCTACTTTTATGAAATTTTAAAAGAAATAAATAACATTGTTTTGTCTTTATTAAAGTTCTAATGTCCGTTATAGAAGATTTTGAAAATAAGGCTAAGAAAAAAGAAGAAAAAAATTATCTCCAGAAAGCTCGTCATCAAGAGTATCTGCTAACACTTCGGTGAATATCATTCTAGAATTTTCTGATGCAAGCATACACGTGCACACACCCACACATATACTATATATTCTGCTTTTCAAATATGGATTCATATTGCATTTGCATTTTAGAAATCTGCTTTTTTCCTTTACCAGTATATCTTGGATATTTTTCCATGTCATTAAATATTCTTTTATAACATGTGTTTCCATTTTTTTTATGAAAATAAAAAGTGGTTTCTGCTGCAGAATTTCATGGTCAACTTGTTTAAATTTATGGCAAGAACATTTTTAATTGAAAGTGTATCAGAATGACATGCCCAGTCCTGGAGAGGAAGTGGGACAGCAGGGAGCGAGGCGGTGTAATCCGAGGACTTGGAAACACACAGAGGACACATCATCGAACAAATCAATACTGGAGGACGTGGAAAAGGGACAGCGCCCCAGTTTCCAGCAAAACTCATTCTGTCTCTTGGAGACATTATTTGCAACAAGCCTGGAACTCAGTCAAGTTTGTGTTCACTGATGTGATATGAAGTTGATTTAATAACCGAGGACCCTGCAATTTACTCAGCTGGCATAAAAAAGCTCGTCCTGTGGTGTAACAAATGTGTGAATCTGCTGGATTATGTGGGAACGTCGCCATCAGCTGCTGTTTAAATACTTGGAGGGATTACTTGCCATCTCTTAAAATCAGTTTCATAAAAACACCTTGTAAATTTACTTTCTGAACAGCCCTGGTGGGTTGACGCAAGAATGCTAATTTGGTGATGGGCCAGGAAGTGAGGGGTGGGAATTTAAATGACAATGAGAGCAGACACACTGAGGCTAAAGATGTCCACTGGTTTAGGAAGTGCGAATAAGAAATTAAAACTTAGGAAAAAGAAGAAACCAGAGGTGAAGGAAGAACTGTGAGTCTGGTTAGTATAATTTAGAAAAGATGACACCCAATGGGATATCCAGTCACGTGTCTGGACTATTGTCTTCATTTACAGGGCTCAAATACTTTTGGGACCATGACAAATGGTGCACTTTCAGTGGAGAGACGATGTGATGGTGAAGCCTCTGAAAACCATGGTGTATTAAGAACCTTTGAAGAGCTATGGGCAATCAGTGGGAAAAAGGGAGAACTACAGTCAGCTACACTGATTTAGTTTGAGGTCTGATGAGGTACGTGCATACAGTTATTGTGTATTGCAACAGATGGATCAAAGGAGACCATGAAAGGAAAACTTTTCTAACAAAAATTTCTCACGATGATCTGGTGCTGGCTGGACGACCATTCTGGGGTGTTTGAGGCATGTCTGCATTTGTAGCATGTTACAGTAGAAAATCTCTAACTTTTCTTCCGAGTTAGGGTTCCAGGGCCTCACCTTTATGCGAATTAGGAAAAAGCTCTTTGACAGAAATGGATGACGATCTACCAAAATTTGTGTACTCTTTGCACAGTGTGGAGCAATCGCTGGGTGTGTGTGTGGTGGGGAGCTGCCCATCCAGGGACTTTGTTTTCCATTCTCTTTCTAAGTGTGGCCATATGACACTTCTCACCAATGGAGGGAGACTAGAACTGATGGGACTCACTTCTGGGTCAAGGCTTTTAAGATACAAACTGGGCTGCTTCTTTCTCCATTTCCTTGTCTGCCACTTGGGTGTAGAATCCTTTGAGGCCTGGGGGATGGTGAGCTACAGATGGAGGGAGCAGGTTCCTTAATCATCATTTTGAGTAAAACTACCCACCAATCAGGAACGCTAGCTTTGGACTGTCGTGTGAGAAATCAGCTTTTAAGGTGCAAAGCTGTTAAAATTTGGAGGTTTATATGTTACAGAAGCTAACCTCGTGCTTTCGTCTCGGCTGGTTCTGGATGGTCCCCTGTACAAAGAAGGATAAAGAAAACAGATCAGTGCTTAAAATAAAACAACTACAGGGTAAGCAGAGGGATAGTACCTGGACAACTGGACACGAAGAACTTCACTTCACCTAGAGCCAGAGGGAGGTGAGGAAGGCAAAATAATAATAATTATGATTATCAGCTAATATATGTCAGCATTGTATTCAGTAATTTACACTTGATTCTCACAATAACTCTATGAGGTAAGCACAATTTCTCCATGGTAAAAATGAGAAAACCGAGATTCAGAGAGGTTAAGTAACATGCCCAAGGTCATACAGCAAGTATGTGGCTAGACAAGGATTTGAATGGAGTCTGTACAATGGCGCCATTAAATTCTAAGCCTGTGACTTGAAGACAAACCCTTTGCAATCCTGGGGTCATACCTGCCCTAGAGGGAGAACTGCAAGCAGGAAGCTTTCTGTTTTCCGGTGAGATTGTCAATTTATGCCACAGTATATTGCCCAATCTCTTCTTTTTTTTTTTTTTTTTTTTTTTTTTTTTAAGAAAGCAGTTTGCTTTCTAAAGATTTTATTTATTTTTAATTTTTCCCCCCAAAGCCCCAGTGGATAGTTGTGTGTCGTAGCTGCACATCCTTCTAGTTGCTGTATGTGGGACTCGGCCTCAGGATGAACGGAGAAGTGGTGCCTCGATGCGCACCCGGGATCCGAACCCGGGCCGCCAGCATCGCAGCGCGCGCACTTAACCACCAAGCCACAGGGCCGGCCCCCAATCTCTTCTGATAACACAAGATTACTTGCCTTCTTGGTTTTCCTAAAAGTCAGCTCCTGCAGAGCCTCCTACATTAACAAGAAATGTAGTTTCAATTCAAGCTCTGCAATGCATTCTAGAAGGGAACTCATCTGGATTCCCTTCACTGAGTAGGCAGTGTAGCTCTCAGGCAGAAATGCTGCCTCTGACTGTTGAGGATCCCACACAGAATCCAGAGTATTTGGTCCACTTAACTCTCCACTATTTGTCTTAAATTTGTAAGAGCATCTCTCTCTGCATGTTGAATTGAACTATGCAGCTCATTTATGTCTTTGCTACTGCTAACCTATGATGCATCTTTGGCTTCAAGAGCTTAGATGAAAGAGATCTTTTCTTGCCTGTACTTAGCTGGCTGTTGCATTCTCATCTCAGATAGATAGATTGTGCCATTTTGTTGTTTTGCTCTTGGGTTGTACCAGGCACTGGAAGAATTCATGTGAAGTTACCGCTGAACCAAACTGAAATTTCCTGGTTCTGACTTTAGGTTCTGGGGGAGGCATAGGAACATGCATATTTAATAAGATTCTCATGCACACTAAAATTTGAGAACAACTGCTTTAGAGAATTCTAGAGAACTTAGGTTTATAAAGTCTGAGTCTTTCTGCTTAAACATACAGCCAGTGTGATATTCTCTGAGCATCTCTGCAATGATTGAGCAAATGCTTCTGTTACATTTACTGTGGCTATAGCTGTCTCCCGGGAGCTGGAGACAAAACACCCTCCTGAAGCTTCCAGTCTAGTTTGAGAAGGAAAGTCAACATTTATTTATAGTGCAGTGTAGTACATTCTTGCTATGTTTTGCCCTGATAGACCTAGTAAATTACTTAACTATGCTCTGATACACTGATTTCCTGATTAAGTTTTCCGTTAAAGGAGAGTATTATCTGAGGAATCTTTTGTAGAGTTTCTCAACCTTGGCTGCCCATTAGTGTCACCTGGCGAATAAAGAAAATCTTGATGCTCAGGCTGCATGATGGACCAATGAAATCTGAGTCTCTGGATTGGGATCAATGTTTTTCCCCCAGGTTTTAGTTTCAATTTCAATCTCAGCAGGATGTTTCTCTCCTACACCTTCCCAAGTGTCTGTACTTTGGGTGCTAGAACGGTGTGTGTTTCCCAGAGTCATCCATCATCAGCAGATCAGTGTTTCCGTTCAAATCTGATAGAAGGCCACGTATTTGGCTTTCTGTCTGGGATGCGAGGTCCAACTCTTTAATTAGGCTTCCCCCAGGTCCGCTATTGTATCTCATTGTAATTATAACAAGTTGGCATGGCTTGTGTTTGAGCAAGCCTTTGAGTGACGTAGGCCTGTTATCTGACATTTAAATTAGAAAAATAAATTTGCTGAGAGCAGAATGGAGGCGCTACCAGAGAGCCCTCCACCGAATAGTCTATCTTTAGAAACATCTTTTCCTATTTGTTTGTATAAAGCATTTCAGGAAGTCTTAGGTGCTGGGATGATGAGAGAGGTGTAAAGCAATTCTCCCAGCCACCCACAGGTAAGATGTTAATTATGCTGGGTGAGAGCCCGATATTAGTTGAGAACTAGATCCATGAACACTAAGCCGGGTGATTTTCCACTGAAAAAATATTTTTCCATTCTGGGGGTTAAGCTGCTGAGCTGAGACAGTGATTTAATAGTAGAGCCATTTAGCATATACTAGATTTCTTCTTTGCCCAGCGCTTTCTCAAAGTCCAGGCTAAGCCTAGAGACAGAATCTCTGGCTCAGAAATGCAGGGCTCTAACATTCTCCATTGTTTGCGCGTTTCTCCAGATGCTGGTCCACATCGGCCTGGGTGGTCCTAAGCTTGTGTTGCCGGCAGCTGCAGAGGTTCCAGCAGGCTGGAAGCTTCTGACGCAACCTTCCTTGGGAGGACTGATTGGCCAAGAGCTGGCAGCCAGCCACGAGTATTTTTTTTTTCTTCTCAGCGTTTGCATTTTTATGTCTTAAGCTGCTACCTTTGCTGAGCTGAATGGAGGCAAAGTGTTTTGAGCTTTATTTTAAAAAACTGAGACAGGTTTGTGAGAAGAAAGTGGTATCCAGGTTCTCATGTGGGTCTCTAGTAGAAGATGATGGCGGATTATTTTTTTGGTGAGCATTTATAGACTCAGATATCGCAGGGTTTTGTGATTTCTTTATTTCTATTTTATGCTTCTTAAAGCATCATTGATTAAAATAATTTAAAAGATGATACAAGGAGGCAGTCTGCTACTTTTGTGATCTTCAGCATTGTGAATAGAGTACAGAAACAGAAATGTAGCCCCTAATCTAAAGGGAGACTCACTTTGATTTCAGAGACAAACCAAAGTTATTACCTCAGTGTCTTGCCTTTACATGTTTCCATTATCCACTGAGGATATTTGGGCTTGAACAAGGGAAGAAATTGCTTTACGTTGAGTGTCCTCTACGTTCCAGGCGCTTTCAACAGTCTGAACCAGCTAATCCTCACCTCAGTCTTATAAGGTGGGCACTATCAGTATCCAGAGTTTACAACAGAGGAAACTCAAGCTCAGAGGGGTTAAGTAACTTGGCCAAGGTTACAATATAGGGATGCCAGGAACTGAACCCTGGTTATTGAGATTCCAAAGTCCACGCTTTCCCATTGCCGTCATTCGCCTCCCTGGCCCAGTCTGATTTTGCAGCAGCTAATTCAAGCTCCAACCCAGAAACCATCTTGAATATAAGGACTACTTTGAACGACAATACTCATTGTCTCATTCACCACTGTATTCTAGAGTGCGGAATAGAGTCGGATATAGATATAGTAGATGCTCAGTAAGTACTTTCTAAATGAGTGAACACTTTTCTTTTAACCTGAACTGTCACAGTAACGCTCTTGAAACATGTAAGCTTTGATCTCAATTATAGGGTTTTCTTTTTTTTTTTGATGTGGAACTTGGAAGCCTCTTCTGTACTTTCTGAATTATGCTTTGAAGGAAATGAGAGACCTTATTGTCTGGTTCTAACTGGTGTAGTGAGTGTCAGCAACTTAAGCCCTTTCTGATGCCCCCGAGGAAACCAACAACTGGACAAATATCTGGGGGGAAAGATACAATTTGTGTTTTACCTGATTTGAAAAGCTCTGTTTTGACATTCAGACTCAAACTGCTATAGTGCTGGCACCGTCATATTTGATGAGCTCTGTTTAAAAGTAAAACTTATGTAAAGAGACACTGCTTGCACTAGAAATGCCAATAGCCAATGCATATGATGCCAGGTTTGTCAGGATGCAATATTTTCCTACCTTATTTCATGGAAATGCGGTATACCGTATGTCTCAAGCGTTGAGAAATCTGTGATGGCATTGGACACCTAAATTATATCAAACTGCTCTGGCATAATAGTGCTCACTTGTGCCCAAGTAGGTTTACTTCGTGGAAAATGGAAGGTGGGAGAGCAATTTATCAGTCTTTTTTAAGAAGCAAAAAAATCAATCTGTTTGTGTTTTTCTTTTGACTATTCTCATGAAATGTGAAAAGGTAGTTATGGTAAAGGTATTTTTACAATTCGTTAAGACTGCTTCTAATCTCTTCTTATAAACTATTTTTTTGCAAGAATATTTAAGAGATCATATACAAAGAACACAGTTGTTATAATAATAATAATAATAATAATAATACCAAACAACAGATCTTTTTTGTACCAGTCATTGGTACAAAAAAGGACTTTATATGTATTATCTCAAAGGTGGGTATTTTTAATCTAGTAAGTGTAAATGCCGAAGCTCTGAGAGGTTTAAAGATCACACAGCCAGCAAGTAGTGGAAATGGGCTTTGAGTCCTGGTTTATCTGAGAACCAAGTTCGTGGCAGGCTGTTATCCACTGGGGACAGTATTTCCTGGTGATATAGTGAAAGCTTTTTGATTACTGTGGTTTCTCCACTATTGTCCTTCCTCATGTATAGTCATGCATGTGTTTGATAGAAATTATGTTTCTCTAAGTATTAATTAGTTTGTATATTTACTAATTAAATTACTTGGTCTCCGCGTACTGACGGAGGTCATTTAGGTGAGGATGCCCTATAGTATTTTGGCAGAGGAATCCAGAGCCAGGAACCCAAATATCACTTACTAAAGGTATGATTAGATCTTGGGCCAACGAGACCACGTAGGCCTTATATTTAGGGAGGGAAACTATGGTGACCAGAACCCATGTAGGAGGATGTCCTAATTCATGACTAACGACGTGACTTGAGAATGTTCTACAGACAGTATTGTCTTTTTTTGATGTTTGGTCCAGTTTGAAAACAAATTGCAGTATGAGATGTGGAATAATACAGTGGAGAAGAGCGAGGAGTCTGGGGTAAAACTGCCTGAGTTTGAATTTCAGTTCTATGATTTACTAGCCGAGCATATTCCTTCAACTCTCTTTCCTTCAATTTCCTCATCTGGAAAATGTGAATAATGTCTACCTCGTAGGGTAATTGAGAAGATAAAAATGAGAGGATTTTTGCCAACACAGAGCAAATGCTCAACAAAAGTTGATGATAATTGTTAAAATCATTTTCTTTTATTATTGTAGTTACAGAGAATGTTGGAAGAATATGGTGATTCTAAGTCAACTGGATATTTCTAAGCATTATCTTCAGCAGGTTTGGAGAGCCTAACAAATGATTTTTCTCCACTATAGGGAAATGGTCGAAGAACTGGAAACCAGGGTCTGGCATGGAGTTCCTGCTTCTCTGGCAGGAGTTAAAAAAATATACCCAGGCTGTCTTACTTTGAAATTTGTATTTGTTGAGAGTCCGGGTGTGTTGGAAAAACTACAGTCTTCCTGTGTTTCTCCTTTATTATTATTATTTTCTTTGGTGAGGAAGATTAGCCTTGAGGTAACATCTGTTGCCAATCCTCCTCTTTTTGCTGAGGAAGATTGGCCCTGGGCTAACATCCGTGCCCATCTTCCTCTACTTTATATGTGGGACGCTTGCCACAGCATGGCTTGATAGGTGGTGTGCAGGTCTGCACCTAGGATCTGAACCTGCACACCCTGGGCTGCGGAAGTGGAGCTCACGAACTTCACCACTACGTCAGCGGGCCAGCCCCTCTCCTTTATTCTTGCACTACTACTACACTTACAATACTTCCAAGACCGGATGTGTGGGGTTTATTCCTACACCAACCAATTCTCTGTGATACCAGCTGGGTGTCCTACAAGTCAACTCAATTCTGACACTAACTGGAATTTGTGCAGACTCCCGGGTTAAGGGCTCAGTCCACGAGATTGCCCCTACTCAGACACCATTCACAAGTAGAAGGTCACCAGGTTACCTACAACTTTTGTCTGAGTTGGCTACAAGTCAGAGGTTCCCATGACCCCCCTCCTTGAATTTGATTATTTGCTAGAACAGCTCATAGAACTCAGGGAAACACTACTTACATTTACCAGTTTATTAAAATATAAAGGATATGATAAAAGATAGAAATGAACAGCCAGATGAAGAGATACATAGAGTGAGGTCTGGAAGGGTCCCGAGCACAAGAGCTTCTGTCCCTGTGGGGTTGGGGTGTGCCATTGTTCCAGTACATGGATGTGTTCACCAATCTGGAAGCTCCTCGAACCTCACACTATCGGGATTGTTATGGAGACTTTATCATGTAGGTATGATCAGTTATCAACTCCATTTCCAGCTCCTCCCCTCTCTCTGGAGAGTGAGGAGTGGGGCTGAAAATTCCAAGCTCCTAATCACAGGCTTGATCTTTCTGGTGACCAGCCCTGATCCAAGAGCCCACCAGGAGTCACCTCATTAGAACAAAAGACACTGCTATCACCCAGGAAATTCTGAGGGATTTAGGAGCTCTGCATCAGGAACTGGGGTCAAAGATTAAATGTTAGAACAAAAGATTCTCCTAGCACATCTATTTACAAGGGTTTTAGAAGCTCTGTGTCAGGAACTGAGACCAATATGTATATTTCTTATTATTTTACACTGGGCCAGACTTTTTTTCAATATCAGCAACAGACTGAAATTCAACATTTCTTTTCCAATTCTCCACGGTCCACTCTGCCTCACATTCCTGTTGCTATGTTATTCTGCCCCTAGTTTATCTTACATGTGCATTCATTCTCAGTGGTGTCAGATATTTGTCCCTTTCTGACACCAACCTTGGCACACACCTTACTTTGGCTCTATAATGACTACAGATCATGCATTACAAAAAGACTTATTAGGCATTTAGAGAAGTTGCTTTGGTAACTTAATTATTTCCTGTATTTTTCATAACCTGGTTTAATACTGTACTAATGATCCTTTAATACTTCACTATGCCAAATGCTTTCTTTCCCTCGTGCCCAAATATCCATTTTAGGGTTATTTTATGTATTTTGGGAGGGGCCATAAAGACTTTATAATGTTCAATAGAATTTCTTTAATTTTGGTTATTTGAAAATTGAGTAACAGGGGCCATAAAGACTTTTAAAATGTTCAATAGAATTTCTTTAATTTTGGTTATTTGAAAATTGAGTAACAGCCATTCTGCCGTTTCCAGACTTGAAGTAGTATTTAAAAATAATAAGTTAATTTTTCTAAATGTGCTTTATAATTTGGACCTTTTCTAGTTTATACATGGTTCCTTTCCCTCTTTCTCCTCCATTTGAGTTAATGTAATTAATTTTATATGTGCTTTGTTGACAGATAAATATACATTGAAAGAGATTATTATTATATTATTCCTCCATATATTTTATTACTGTGTTTGTTGTTGTTAATAATCATAACCAACGTTCATATAGAATATATAGTTTGCAGGTGCTTTTGCCTACAATATTATTTCCATTTGACAAATTGAGAAATGACGTTAAGTGAGAGATGACTAGTAACTGGCAAAGTAGTGATGTCAAGCTGGATCTTCTAACTCCAGAATGCATTCTTTTCCCAATATACCACGATGCTTTTTTGAGCGTTAGACTGTATTTATGTATAGGTAAAAATAGGCGAGCCATAGGAGAACTGTGACATCAGATTACTCATTTATCTGAGACTCCTTTAATAAAAATGTAACATGCGTCTTTGGGCTCTTGTTGCATATGGTGCTGAGCAGACATATGGTTGTCTTCTTCAAGAGTTACAATCTTGCCTCTATAGCTTTAAGATTAAGCATTTCTTAATTTCTCCTCCTTCCTTTTGTTTTGATATAGTAGAAATCAGAGGAATTGTAGTCTGTGACGTCCTGCCATCTTGAGTAATTTTCATAACTTTTCTGAACCTGTTTTCCTCCTTTGATATAATATCTAGTGGGTGGCTATGAGGACTTGATACAATGTGGAAAATGTGATGGAATGTGCCATACAAATGTCATTTAATATTATTATTGCGTTCGTATTGTATGTTATTTATGGGGTCGATTTATAAGAGTTAAGGGATTAATAATTTTTATGTTAATCATAGAGCAGTTCATTGTATCACTCCATGTTCAAACATCACTCCAGAGCTTTCGGTAATTGGCTTAAAGGGATCAGAGAGGCCATTCAGTGAGCTATTCAGTTAGTTGATTAATATCTTAAAACCTGTCAACCATATTTTAGTTCAAATGAAGAAACGAAGCTCAGAGAAATGGAGAATGATTTGAAGTCACAGAGCAAGTTAAGTGAGAGAGAAAACAAACAAACTTGGGTCTTCTGATTCCAAATCGGTGGGCAACATCCTTAGTGTAACAAGTACGGGTCTGGAAATCACATGGTACTAATTGTGTATTCTAGTTCAGAGATAACTCAATTAACATGTTTATTTTCAGGTGTTTCACACCTATTCCCAGGGTGGAGACTCACAATTGTCCCATGTGCAAAATTATTTATTTAGAGTCTAGAACAACTTTCCATATATCTTAACCTAGACATTTTGGTCCACTCTTAGCTGCTGTAAATATCTCCTGATGGCTGCCTCAGTGACAGGATCTCAGTTACTCCCTCTTCTCCAGGCAGAGAATCAATTCCTGCTATAAAAAACTTTCCTAAAACCAGACACCAACCATCTGAAGAAGGTGTAAGCATGTTTCTCTTCATATTTAGGATAGAAAAGTGGTTTTACATAGATTCATAAAATTAGCATTAAATAAATATTTGACTTTATCCACCAATGTTGACCCACGTATTGAAACTGTTTACGTAGGTAACTGAGGGATTTGACGCAAATAGCTTTAGGAATCACAATACAGAAACTCTCATGCATGATTAGCAGTCCTCAAAGTTTTAGACAAATAAATAGAAAATAATGCCAATTTGCTTCTGTTCACTTTGAGGCCAAATTGATAAACTTCATGAGAAGGAAGAAGTGGTTCATTTAGTAGCATTCAGGAGCTCGCTGGTGTTTCATTAAAGTTGTGTAACACTTTTTCCTTGTAGTATTTATTTGTATTTTAGGGGCCTCTTTTCAGCAATCTTGGAAGCTGGTTCTCAGTTACTGGCACACTTACCTCCTTTAATAATGGCGGTGAATGTTCTATTCATGACAGTAGTTCGCCATTGGCTTTAGAATTCTCATGAGAGATGTGTTTGGTACTATGTATCTTTAACAAGATTGAACGCAAGAGGCATACAGAGTAAGGATGATAGACTTTTAAAATCATGATTATTGTGAATGGCTTCAGTCTTTTAAATAGTTCTATAAAGGGTTTGTCTGTAACAGGTGAAACTCCAGTCAACTGAAAAGGTGATCTTTTAATTCAGATACTGTGGGACATATCTTAAAGAGCTTTTTTTCCTCCACAAATCTTTGCAAAGCAAGTGAGCCTGCATAGGGGAGAAACATCTCCATAGAAAACACGTTCAAATGACAGGTTTTTATGGTCTAGACATTCCAGAATTTCATGATTTACAAGGTTCCAGTAAAATGTGGTAGAAAAACTCATAAAACTCCAGTGGCTTGAAATGAAATATTTTCATGAAGTGGAAATCAACCTGCTTTGATTAAAACACAGTTCAGAGGGAAGTAAATTAATGTGATGTAACAGATTTAGTTAAAATAGTGCTTTTTCAACATGCTCTGCCACTCTCTTCCATTTCCTTCTCATCAGTGAAAATGGTGTACGAAGAAGCTACTAATTATTAATTTATTACTGTGATGATCCTGTCTATTTGTTCTTTTTAGATATATTAGGAAGGAATATTACTTCCCTGAAATGGTATCTTGTCAAACATGTGCAACTGCACACACACATGCACACTTTAGAATTTCACTTGGAAGAAAAGCATTGTATAGATCTCATTTTAATTTAGGGAAGAGTCCAATTTAAATGTAGTGTCAGAGTGGGATCACAGGCATGTTTTCAGTCACTGAATCCTTTCCCATTGAATTTACTGTGTGCTGAGAGTTTGAAAACAGCTGTAGGGGATGCAGTTAGTTTTGGTTCTTCTTGGTCATATCCTTATAAAATTTCTTCCGGGGGTGGGTCTGTGTGTTTGTGTGTGTGTGAGTGGTGGCTGTAGTGGTGAGATGCAGATCTTTTAGTCTTTATGTCTGCTCCTTTAGTTGATTTTTTAAAAACTTCCACTTCAACAGAGAGGATCATCATGGCTAAGAGGCTGAACTGAGAGAGGTGCCATCAGGAGGTTTAGTAGGTTGAGAAGGAAGCTTGTCAGTACAGTTAGGGTTGTCAAGCTCTTGGAATTCGTCCCACACTAATAAAAATTTCAATAAATTATGGTGCCCGAGGATGCCAATTATTTAAGGAGTGAGATACAGTTTTCCACTAAGTAGATTTCTCTTGAACACTAACCATGCTACTCCTACCCAGTATCATGGCACCTGTCAACTCAAATCAGTCATCCCAAGACTGCCTCTGAACACAGAATCAAAGCACAGAAATATGGATGGTCTACACTATGGTTCTTAAACTTTAGTGTTTCTTAGAATCACCTAGAAAGCCTGTAAAACACAGATTGCTGGGGCTCATCCCCAGAGTCTCTGATTTAGTAGATTGGGAGTGGAGCCTGAGAATTTGCATTTCTAACAAGTTCCCAGGTGATGCTGATGCTGTGGTCTGGAGGTCCTCTTTGAGGACTACTATAGTAGTAATGTTCTGCTCAAGTTGTATTACAGCCTTGTGGATTATTTCTACTTTGTCATAGAGTATAATTTCCCAATGACTAGGATATTTGTGTTTGATCATGGTAACTATTTTTCACCTCAGACAATACTTGATAAGCACCAACAAATTCTCATTAACCAATACCTTTCCTATATCAGCCACCAAAGATAATATTATTGAGACATACCACTTGCTAGAAATGTTAAAACATAATTAAGATGACTGTAACCTTCTTTAATAATTATTAGATGCCAATTATGCTCTTCTGAGCACATTCCTTAGATGCTTTGCTTTAGTTGGTAGCTGGATTTCCTAGGCAGAGGTTTGGGAATCTGCGTTTTCTCATTAGCAAACAGCTTACAAACCATCTCCTTAAGATAGGGCTGTTTCTCAGACAGGCAGTCTCTGTGGCAGCACAGGATCCTCCACTTGCTTCAATTCCAGAGGCTAGCATCTTTTCTGACCTTGTCCCCCAAATCAAGTGGGGTGCATTCTTTGTAGTTTCTCATGTGCAATTTATGATGAGTAATGATATCTCACATTTATTTAGAGCTCATTATGTGTCAGAAGTTACCCTAGGCACCTTACATGTATTAATCATTTAATCTTCACCACAACCCTATGAGGAAGATACTTTTGTTACCCCTACATTGAAGAAGAGAAAATGAAGCCAAAGAGAGGTGAAATAGTTTGCCTAGGGTCCCGTTGATAATACATGGGTCATCCAGGATTTGAACCCCAGGTTTAGATATTTGTTTGTCTATTGGTTGTAGTTGGTCCCCGAAGTGTGGGTGGTGAGGAGGGGAGCTTATCCCCAGTGACGTATCTATAGAGGAAGGTAGGGCCTGCATTGTCCCATGTAGGCTAGTTCTGCACAAAAGAACTGGGAAAAGAGACTGAGAGCAGCTGAAATTGAGCTGTTCTCAGTTCACCAAGTTGTGTCCACACCGGTGTGGACTCTACCATTGGGGGTGTGCCTTCTCCAACTTCATACAAAGGCTTTGTATAGGTTAATGCTGATTAGAAGAGAACTCTTACTCTGGTCTCCCAGGAGGGAAAAGTATGGGAAAAACATTTGGGGTCTCTTTCTGGCCTCCCTTTTTCTGTAGAAGCCATTTCAATGCATCCTTGCTGGTGTCCAGCTATTCCTGTGATTAGATTGAGGAAGTGAAATTTGGAGTTTGTGTATGAGTGGTGGAATTAGAAAGCCTAATTGTGACCTCACATCTAAGCCAAGTGTCTTAGGTTGGGTTCTCTAGAAGAAGAGCCTGAGGCAGGGATTTGAGTGCGTGTGGTTTATTGAGGGAGTGTTCTTCAGGAAAATCCATAACAGAGAAATGGGAGCAGAACAGGGAAGGAGGAGGAGCTGAGCAAGCAAGGATGTGACCTTAGGTCAAGTCCGCCTGATCCACAGGGGAAGGCCCCAGCACATAGAGACCACAGCAGTTACTTCTCCTTGAAACAAGGGGGCTGATGGGCTGCTAGGGTGGAGAGGAGGGAAGGGATAGTGACCTTGTATCCTCCCAGGTGAAGTTGTCCCCATCAGCTGAGGACAACTCTTCAGATAATGGGGGCATCTATGAGATGTTAAGCAGTCAACATGCATAGCAGCTGGGAGCATGTGCACTGGATTGGGTGTGGTACTAAGCTCTGCTTTCAAATTTAGCTTTAACAGAAATAAATATTTTTGTCTTCTTCCACTTGACTCATATATCTACTCTTCACTTGGAAGAAGAGAGATGTGATTATCACTTTAAAACCCCAGCAGTAGGCGACCAAGCTTTACTCTGCCTTAATACCAGCTTGAGATGGCTTATTTATAGAACAATCACACATTTACTTAAGCTTTTCATTACAGCCCTGTAGGACTGAATTTGTCTAGAAGAAGGAAATGAAAATAATAATTTGTTTGCTTTGGTTATTTTTTTCTTTCTAATAAATGAAGGGCATGACGTATAGTTGTATATTGTAAAAAAGAAAACAAGAGAAGTTAAAGTAAACATATAAATTGTACTTTTGGCTAATGTTGAGATTGCTCCAGCCATGAAGTCTTCATAACATATTAGAGAATAGCCAGGCTTTGGAGAAAGATAGACATAGGCTCAGAGGGAGATTCTGCTCTTAGTAGGCTGCTCCAGCTTATGTAAATTACTTTATCTCTCTGAGATTTTCTCTTCATTTATAGGATTGGGAGACTTAATAAGATGTTGTATCTAAAGCTTTTCTTACAGTGGCTGGCACATGGTGGGTGCACAAAACAGAGAAACCATTCATTCAATAAAGATTTATCGCCTGTACTACTATAATATACGCTGAACAACGCACTAGGCACTGGGGCTATCAGCCTGGATACAACACAGTCCTTGCCCTTAAGAGCTCTTAGTCTAGTGAGGGAGAAAAATGAATAAATAATTACAGTGTTGAGTGAGACAAAAGAGCTGTAGCTTTGGGAGACCAGATGAGGGAATAATTGCCTAGGGGGAGACCAGAGAGTCTTTGGAGAGGAGAAAAAAATTGAGTTGGATTTCATAAGATGAGGACAAGGTTTCTAAAGGGTAAGGGAGGCCTAGATAGAGGAAACTGTACAAGGCATGGATGCATGGAAAGTATGTGGTAGTTAAACACTATGTAAAGGGTCACCAGCAAATAAATGTTCAATAAGGGTTGTCCCAAAACTCTGTTTTTGGCCAATCTGATGTTCAGACCTCTTACTGTAAACCAATACCCACACTCCATTTTGGTCCTATAAACTTTTGAATCGAATGATTATGTATGACACTTCATTCCCATCCCCAAAGATGATTTCTGTAGGTATCAATGAACCCTCAATGAATGACGATGAAGATTATGATGATGTATTAATATAGGTGTATTGGATGCAGTAGAGGTCTGTCGAAAAATTGATATATATATTTTGTTTATTTTGCATTCATTGAAACACAGCTTAAACGAATTAGAGAGCCAACATTTACATGAATATGATGTTGAAATTTTTGTAAGAAAATAAATGTTTTGTATATTAAATAGCAATCCCTAATATATCTTTATAAATCAATACTTCCTGTTTGGGGATAGTTTAACCTGAGGAGATTATGGCTTTAAGATCTTTTCATTACTAAGGAGGAACAAATAAGTATAGAGCACTTACCACGTGCTAGAAGCATTATAGTACCCTTCTAGCTTTTCAACACTGTTGGCAAATATAAGGAACAGTCACTACCCTCTATACTCCTCCTTATTAACAAAACTGATTTGTTCAGACCTGTGGTGGTGTAGACTCCTTTCCTAGCCCATGAGGGATGAACAATGATTCAGCCATAGCATCGTGCCCCTTTACCAGTGACTGGCTTAGAGGTGGACGTATGACCCAGTTCTGGCCAATGGGAGCTGAGGAGACATCTGCTGGGGGCTTCTGCATAAGATTTTCCTCTTGGTGAAAAGACAAAGCTGCACAAAGGGAAGTGCTTCCCACTTCGTTCCAGCTTTGGGCATTTTCATTTGAGAATATAATTCTTGGAGCCATTGTAGCTACCTTGAGATCATGAGGGGGAGCCAACACAATTGTGGAGAAACCAACTAAGTTTCTGAATAGTTGAGCTGCAGAATCAACCCTGGAACTGACTTTCTCTGGATTATGTGACATATTAGAAAAATAAACCACAATTGTTTGAGCCTGTTGTAATCATGCATTCAGTTACTTGCAGCCAAGAGCATCCTCACTATGTATTCCCATTTTACAGGTTAGGTCACTGAAGGGTAGGAAGGCCAAATCATTTATTCAAGATCTTACTGATATTGAACAGGCAAGAAAAAACTAAGTCTGTTGGAATCCAAAGCCCAGGCTCTGTATGTCCTGTAAAACAATACATTTAAAAAAGTATCTTTTCTATTTCTCATGTATTGAGCTCTATTTCATTCATTTTTTCCCCCCAGGAATTTTCAGAAACTGCCTCTAGTCAAGCACGAGGGTAACACAGCAGCTTAAGAACACAAGGATGTTCAGTCAACCAACTTTACTATGTAATAGCTAATGGTGACCATTTACGACAGTTTGATATATGCTTTGTGCTTAAGTGCTTTACGTGCATTATTTTATTCTCGTGACAACCTTGTGAGATAGGTTGTTTCAGATGAGGAAGATGCATTTCTGAAAGGTTAAACAACATCCCCAAAGTCATACAGATCATAAGTGGCAGAGCCAGGACAAACCCACTTTTACCAGTGTGTTTTTTTTTTTTTTTTGGTGAGGAAGATCAGCCCTGAACTAACATCCGTGCTAATCCTCCTCTTTTTGCTGAGGAAGACCGGCTCTGAGCTAACATCTATTGCCAATCCTCCTCCTTTTTTTTTTTCCCCAAAGCCCCAGTAGATAGTTGTGTGTCATAGTTGCATATCCTTCTAGTTGCTGTATGTGGGACGCGGCCTCAGCATGGCCGGAGAAGTGGTGCCTCGGTGTGCGCGCGGGGTTCCAAACCCGGGCCACCAACAGCAGAGTGTGCCACTTAACCGCTAAGCCACGGGGCCGGCCCTTTACCAGTGTTTCTAACCACTGCACTATACTTTGCATATCTCTATAATCCTGCTATAGCATAAGCCATCTCTGAAAACACTGAGAAGAAAATAAACAGTTTTCCCAGCTTCTTTTATGCTTTTACAAGGCAACTAAACTGCCAATAGAAGTTTCTGCAAGAATACATTTTACTTTTGCCAAGACAAAAGAGGAATTAACTTAATGTGGTGCCCAGCTGTTTGCCAATAAATTATAATATCTTAGGTTGGAAGAGATTGTAGAAGCCATCTTGCCCAGCTTTTCCTTCCCAGCTCGGCCTCCCCAAGCAGAGGTTATTTAACCCTTGTCTAGAGACTTCCACCTATCTTACAATGGCTCACCTTGGCATAGCTCCAGTTGTTAGAGAACTCTTCCTTTTTGTTGATTTTCTTTTTTTGGTAACATCATTGTAGAAGTTCTAGGTCTATCTTCTGTACAAGTACAAACTTTGGCATCACAAAGATCTGGGTTGATATCCTCCTAACATGGAATATTGTACCTCCTTGCTCCATTCAAGTTTATTCATTATGAAAATGGGGAAGAGAATCTCTAATACTATTAGGTCAAATAAGGATTAAAGCAGAGGCTCACACCTCTAGTACAAATTCCCAAAGGAATCTGAGTGGTTTGGTTAATTACTACTTTAAGGGTAAAACTTTTTAGCAGGCGACCTCATAGGCCATTGGACAAAAGGTAGTTTGCCTGTCCTTGTGTTAGGAGCCCTACTGTGCCCAGGGGCCAAGTGTTACATGACAGACTGTCCTATTCTGAGAGTATGTCGTGGGTGTACCTCACCAGAGACTGCGTGTGTGGCAGTCACCTTCAGCAGAGGGCCACAGACATGGTGGTAACCAGCAAGTTCAAGAGTCCTGTCTGGCGTCCACACCTAGTTTGATATATAAGTGCTCAATAAATGTTAGTTCATTTGACTTTTTTCTTATTCCACTTGCAAACCTTTCAAGTTCTTAGAGACAGCTCTTACTCAGTTAAATTCAGCAAATACCCATTGAATTCTTACTGTGTTTGTATTAGTTTTCTAACTCTGCTGCAGCTCCTCCAATGCAGGAATTGCATCTTCCAGTTCTTTAGTCTTATCCTGTAGTCCTTAGATAATGGTAGATCCCAAAGTGGGCAAGCTTTCCAAGTTTGACAGTCGCCCCAAGTGATTCTAATACATCACTACACTGAAATTTTTGTTCTTCAATGAGGGAGCAGAATTATGTCACCAGGTTATTTTTTGGCCCCCACAATTCCTGATAGCTTTCATTGGGTGGTGAATGGTTGCAACTTTTAAATCGAATAAACTTTGCACTGGGGGAGTTTGGAGGATCAGATCATACAAACAATGATCGACTGGCTCCCTGTCCTTCTACATCTCCTGTTGCCACAGTAGAGACCTGTGTCCTAGGCTGGCTCAGCCTCTAGTCTAGTTGTCGTCAAAGTTTAGAGCGCATAAGAATCTCCTGGGGAACATTTTGCAGATTCCTAGACCTCATACCTCAAGGATTCTGATTCATATAAAGCCTGAGGAAGGGCTTTTAAAAACAACAATCCTCAGGTAAGATCATCATTTTGAGAAGCATGCAAGTATGGGAAATATAAGAACCCTTAGATTGTCAGCTCAGTGGCTTTCCATGAAAGTAAACTTGCTGTGGGGTCCGCAGAGGCTGCCTTCTTGGATTCAGACTCTGGGCTCTTACTTCTTCCTTGTGAGCAAATATTTCCCTTTTACCCCAATGTTGACCCTTGTCTTATAAGCACTCCCTCCCCCCACCTCTCAGAACCTGGGGACTTGGTGTTGAATCCCAGTACTTTATAGCTGGGACCATGTTCTCTGTACTCACTTAATATAGGGATTTCGTGATCTAGAATAAAGGAAGGGGCACGTAATTGAACAGATGAAGACGACAAAAGAATGTATGATTTGGTGAGGCATCTCTAGTGTGATAAATTTGAACCAGAAACAAAGTAATTGAACCATTGGCACCATTCCTTATGTTGTCATCCTTGGATTTTTCTTCATTACTCAAATTGCCCTTTGAGTTTCTAGCTCATTTTATCCTTATTTTTGGTTTTCTGGCTCTGGTTTTTGAATATGTAAAGTCACATCTCTGATTGCCTGGCCTGACCCTCACCACTTCTAGACTATGACCTAAGTCTAATATTCTATCATGGATCCTTGTTGAAAACTGATATAATGATAATAATTATGGTCATGATGATGATGATAATAAAATGTCTATAGAGTACATATTATATGCTTTACATTTATTATGTCATTTAATCCTCACAGCAAATGTATGAATTAGGTCCTCTTCTTATCCTAAGTTTTAGAAAAAGAAACAGAGGCATAAACAGGTTAGAGTTATACAGTTGTTGAGTAGCAAAGCCAGAACTGAGACTCAGGCTGTCAGACTCCCGGACCCGTACTCTCATCAAGAGTATTGTATTGCTCTATTCCGTTTCTACAGTGCCCTCCATTGCTCACCAATTGACAAAGAAGTCTCTGAAAAAACCCCTCTTTTTTCTTTAATATATATGTTAACTTATGGTGATGGGGGACTAAAGTTCCTAATAATTCCTCTTTGGAACTCCTTGGGCAACATTTAATTTCAACAACTTTTTCCTCAAAAAGAGCATTTTGGAAAACCTGACATATTCCGTTATCTCTCCTAACTAGTGAGATCATCCCAATGATTCTGGGGGGCAAGTTGCATTTTATCAGTGGCGGCTTTGTTGCACATTTTCCATTTTTGCTCTTGAAGATACAATAAAAGATTTATGCCTGATGGACTGTGATGTGGTTTGCATCTAGGAGAAAAACAATTCTTTCCCCAAAAATACCATATCCCCAAATGATTTCATAATTGCAAACAGTGTTGACGAGCTCTTTGGTTTAAATAAGTTTATAACATATTTGCTGTGTTTTTGTGTAGATATGTTTTGATGTGCTTGCTAAGAAAAAATAATTAAAACCCCTCTGCCATTTCTAATTGAGAAGAAAGAAATGCAACCCATTAGTTGATGTCTACCATAATAAGATTTTTTTTCTCTCTCATTTCATTCCAGATTTGTTTCAACGATTAGCTTGTGTTAAATAGTTTCAGGTCTGAACATCAGCTATGTTTCTCATTATTGGAGATCAAAATGGCTTAATTCCCTTTGTGTGTTGGTGCCACTAAAACGCAAGGGAATCTTAAAACTATGAACTTATGATAGAAGCACCACATTTTCCCAGTCAATCTGCCCAGCAGAGCTTGTATTTTTCTGCATTGACTGCTGGAACAATGCTTTGTACTGACAAGTTTTCAGGGTTCTGGTGTCATGCACAGGCTGGGCAAGAATTTTAGTGAATCTAAGTCACTCTTGTATATTCAAATATGTTGTTGTGAACTTCACTTTCAAATGCTCCTTGAATCAACTATTGTCTTTGACTTTTAAGCACAATATGGCCATCCATCTGATGGAATGGTAAGGAATATCACCTGGGTTAATCCGGGGGCACAGCCTTTGGATATAATAGACCTGACTTTAAATTTTGATTCCACCAATAGCTATATAACTGGATTAATTTTGAAAATTTTTTCCTCATCTGTAAAATGGGCCTAATGATAGTACCTATTTATTGGCTGCAGAAAGGTGTACAAGAGACAATGCATGCCAAATGGTTGATGAGCAAAGGAGGACATGTTACGTGCCCAGTTAGTTCTATTGTATGTTACCCTATTGTGCTGAAAGGCAAGAGATTAACTTCAAAGGCTTCTGGAGATTCTTTCCAGCTTTAACATTTCATTGTGACATTGCTAGACTTGGGAATCTGGTTGGTTCAGGTTAAACAATTAGACACTAAGGGAGAATTGCTGAGGCACAGGAGCATAGGGGCGATAAATAGCAGACCTCTTCTCTGCTCAAGTTCTGAACCAATTGAGAGAGAAGACCAAAGAGTAAGGGAAATGGAGGCCAAAATATCACTTTGATGACTGATGAAACTGAGAATGAAGACAGGGGCATATGTCTATGGCTTCCTTGTGAAGAACCCCAGAGGGAGCCAGGTTTACCCTTTCAACTGGCCTGGGGCCCTGGCCTCACTCTAGAGAACCAGAGAACATGTGTTCTCTCCTGACATCTTGCTTTCAAGAGGAGATGACAGAGGTCTTCATGCTCGTTCCAAACTCACCAGTCAAAGGGAAGGGAGTGAGGGGGTGGAGAGGAGCCAGGAGCATCATGCCAATGGTCACCCTCCACCTGGAAGGAAACGTCTGGAATGAGAATGAGTGTTCCGCCGACAGGACTGTCTACCTCAATGTTTTTAGAGTTCAAGAAATAAGTGACCTAGGTTTCACTTTGTGAAGACACATTTTGTGGAGACGGATTCAGACTGAGACTTTTTTTTATTTGTAGGTGAAAGTGGTTCATATCAACGAACTCAGCCTTTTCTTCTAAGTCTATAGAGTCCTGGTAACTTAATATTCCTTGTACAGAGGTGGTAATTAAGTAAAGAATCTTACCCTCAACCATCTTCTCTTCCATCTTTCCTCAACTACTTTCAATTTATGACACCAACAATGACTCTTAAATGAACTGCTTCAAGGTGTTCATACTAAAGTTCAGCCACAAGGTTGACAATGAAGTCAAGGATGAAGGTTCAATTTTAATATGCTTTAGCTTTAAATAGAGGTAAGTTGTTCTATTACAAATCTTGGCACCCTTGCCCTTGACCAGCTGTTTCACAAATGTGTGTCCTTGGTCACCAGTGGAACTAGACTAGGGGGTGTAGATAGCTGAGTGTGAGCCATAATTACTACTGTTAAAACAACTCAAAGCACATGTCGTGTGACAGGGGTGTAGAAATGGCAGGCAGTACATACTCAAGGCAGACATGCTGAGGTATGTTTTCAAGTTGTGCTTTGCAGGAGGTCTTAGCCACACACACTTTCAGAGTCTTAGAATCCTAGTCTAGGCATGAATAGAGGGGGTCCACATATTCTAACTCTGTCTTTATGTGCCATCACTAGGAGGGTCTTCTCAAGATCAGGAGCTCTTGCCTCTGCACCAAGGCTCTTCTCTTACTACTTTTATTATAGCACTCATATTACTTTTAATTTTTTTGACCCTGTTTTGAATTTTTCACTAGGCTGTGAAGTCCACAGAAGCAGGGTGAAACCATCTTATTCACAGTTGTGGGGTACACCTGGCAGTGTCTAACCCGTGGGAAGGGCTCAGCAAATATCTTGTTGAATTGCATTGAATGAGAGTTTTGCTTCCCAACAGACAGGGGTGTGGGCACTCTGGATTGAGGCTCTGGTTTTGTTCTGATGACACCTCTTAAGTCATGTGACCTTGCTTTACTTCTAGCCACAATCTGCAGACTCAAATAGAGTTTTCAAGGGCCTCCAAGATCCCTGAGAAATTAATCACATTAGCCTTCTCGCTTGGGCTAACTCCATTGCCAATACACAAGAATACCCAGACTCAGCCTCTCAATATCCCAATGTAAAGAGTCTCCTTACATCTATGCCTTGAACTCTCTGCTGTGTCAGTCTATGTGGCTGGTTTCTAGTCCTTCAAGGAGGACCAAGACTGAGACTTGGGCACAAAATTTAAGAGGGTATCGGAAAACTCAGTAATCAAGATAAATAATATTTTAATGCAATATCTTGAAAAATCAAAATTACTCCAAACAATTCATGATGAACAAAATATCAAAATTCTAATTAAAGACAATTTCAGTATTCTTGATTTTCCTTTTGCCTCTGAATGGCACTAATTTATTGCCTCACTCTCCTCGTCTAATCTCCTTGGCCATGACCTTCCTGATTTTCACTCCTGGATTTTTTTTTCCTATGTTGGGGTGGTGGTGGTGGTCTGGGCTTCAGATGGTACTGAAAGGTAAATGCACAAACAATCATAAAAAATTGAAGTTGTTGTCAAATCTGAGGTGTCTATATGAGAAAATTAGCAGGAAAAGTGTTGCATATTTAATAACTGAATAACAAAAGGCTGAAATAAAATTTAATAACATTCAGGAGTATGGTTGCAATATTTATTTCTGAGATGGATCTGTATGGCTACATTTGTATTTGCTTTGTCTTTTATTGGAATCAATTTTTAAAAGGGCTTTTTCTTAGATTGTTCTGGATTTCCGTTAAGCAGTACGGAAAGCTGCTGTATGCAAAGTTACTTGAAACGAGAGCAAAAGTGTATGAAATCAGCAAATGCTCCAACTGCAATGTTCTTCCCTACTGGAATAGCTTTCTTCATTTACGTAGGAGAACATGAAGCCAGAAGAGGGGAAAATACAAACACGAAGTCTCCAAGAGCCTTTTGGAAATGCAGCAGGAAAACACAACGTTTAGGCAGAGAAGCCAAATCGTTTTGTTTCCTGCAAAGCGGCCGCTTTAAGGGAGAGAGTGACCTTCTGGGGAATGTCCAGTGGCTCTGGCTGGAAGATTCTGGGCTGCCGTTTTGCAGGCTGTTGGATGGGAGGGGGAGGCGAGGGAAAGATTGTGTAATTGTAGCAAAGCATCTTGAAACTTTTCAGTTTCATTTGTTTCCAAACAGGAAAACAAAGTGCTGAAGAAGCCTTTAAGAGGAGAGGAAGCCTCAGGCAGTTTTTTTTCCTATGGAGGCACAGCTGCTGCTGTATCACAGTATTTCCCAAGAGTTTTCTTTGGATCTCCTTACCTGGTGCCAACCCTACACAACAAAAGTAGAAGAGAGCTGCTTGATAGGACCCAAATGCCAGTCAAAATGCTGAGTTTTCTTATGCCCCTTTCTGTAGCACAGGGTGTGTCTTATATGCTTATAAATGCCAGTGACCCTCCCCCCTCTACTCCCCATCACACAAGTTCTGGTGATACCAGCTGCAGGCGAGCTTTCCTGCTGTGCTGATTGTGGGAAGGTGTAAAATCTTGGCTCACGGAGTCTGAAATGAGATGCAAGTGGACCCAGTACCAGAGACCAAACTTCTATTTTTGGTCCCCCAGCCACAGAAACGCACAGATATGCCAGAGTAACCTTTTCTCCGGAGGAGTCATCTCATGGCTGGTTGCACATTAAAAACATCTAGGGAGCTTTAAAAAATACTGATGCCATGGACCCACTTCAATCCTATTAAATTAGATGCCCTAAGGATGGGAACCATACATCCAAGTGGTTTTTAGTGCTCCCCAGGTGATTGTAATGTGCAGCCAGGGTTGAGAAGTCCTGACCCAGAGCTCTTGATCCCACAGACAGCCTTTTTCTCTCCTTGGGTTGACTCTCCATCCAAATAGCTCCATGATCTCCATCAGTGGAAGTTAAGACTGCCTTTCCATTTAATTCAGTTCAATTACACACAGTTCCATTCAATAAATGTTTATTCAACTGCTTCCTTGACCGTTGTTTCTGATTGTCTCCCATCTCCCAGGGTGGTGAGAACCATGTTTCCCAAGTAAGAGGGCAGAGGGCCATTTTTGGGAGGCATATTAAACAAAAAACCCTGTTAAACGCAGATTACAAGTTTCTAAAAATTATTCATTAGATTTGGATATCAAACATTTTCTGACACTTGAAGCTCTGAATAGATATTTGTATGTATGTAAGACATCCAGCTTTTTAATGTGTTCATTTATTCAGTGCATGTTACTGAGCACCGATGAGCTGAGATAAATAAGACAGAGTACTTAGCTTTTGAGGAGCTCACAGGCTAGCGGGACACATGAAATGTGAACCAGAAATTAAAGTACTGTGAACCACTAAAGCTAACGAGGGATGTGTAAAAGGATGTTCAGATGGGTTCAGAAGAAGGAATTGTGTCTGGTAAGGCAGGCAGGCTTACAGATGAAGGCCAGAAGAATAGCCATTCTCTGTGGAGGATTTCGGGCAATGGCAGGAGCACGGGCAGTTTTTGAAAGTGAGAATTCAATGTTTGGCTGAAGGCTACACAGAAAACATAGGAGGAGACAGGGAAGGAACTTGAGGGCTCCCAAGTGTCTTTAGAGCTTAATCTGTTGTACCAGTGTTTCTAAACCATTCTTGCCTCGTGGCTGACTTACAGATTCATGAATTTGTAGCTGCACTTGGGCATGCAGTGGTTGAGCACATTACGTGGAAAGAGGCTATAGCTGGCCTGCTTTTGGAAAGCGATGCAGAAGCCTTTGAGGAGGAGCTTAGAACTTAGGCTCCAGAATTGGATTGACCTGGGGCTTCATACACTACCTGTGGAAGCTTGCGCAAGTTCCTGCATCCCCTTCCTCCACTGTAAAATGAAGATACTCATGCTCACCTCCTAGAGTTTGTTTTTAACGAAGGCTCAATGTCTTAGGTGTTGTAAAAAGTGCTTAACAAACTGACTGAACATAGGAAGTGTCAATAAAATCTAGCTCTCCCAGTTGAGATACTGAATTTTCTCTTTGTAGTTTTCTTTAATTTTTGTTTGTGTTTGTGTTTGTGTTTCCCACCATACCTGGTCTTCTTCCCAGGTACATACTCAAAGGCCATCACACTAGCCTGATTATGAGAAGTGTGTGATTTTGGACATACAATATAAAGTGTGTTTTAGGAAGTAGGAAGTAGTCAACTAAATCACCATCAAGGACCAACACAGTTCTAGAAAGTTCTCTGATAGGCTCATCAAGTCTCTTTCACTGATAGGTCCATTCTGCAGTCCTCTGCTTCCAAAATTAAAAACTCCATAAAAATTATCAGGCTCAGTCCAACTGCAACATCTAATCTGATCTCTCCATGGCTTGCTCATCATTCTTCCTTCACATTTTAAGACACGATGAGGAGGCTGATATTTGAAAAAGACCTTGAAGAATGCATGGAATTTCCTTATGGCCAGGAATAGGCATTCTAGATGGTGAGATTAATATACATAATGGTAAATATAAGTAAATATATCAGTAAAAAATAAAATGTAAAAATATAAGTTAATATAAGAAATGTATTTGGTAACAAAAAATAGTAAAATAGTTGTTTTGTTGGAACACAGGTTGGGTATACAGGAAAAGTAGAGGAATAAACCTCAAAATTTAGGCTGAAACTACAAGGATCCTCCTTATAGGTTTCATTTTGAGAATGAAACTTTGGAAAATTTATGTACATCCTATAAAATAGCTGACATCTCTTAGAAAACTTGGTTCCAAATTCCTTTTAAAATAATTTGCCTCACCTTTTATTCTGTTATTTTCATTTCTCTGTCTTTGTGTTTGTTTACTTTTTCCCTTGTGTCTTATAGAGGACATTAGTGGTGAGGTCTCAGTCTTGGCTTGCTAAGAGTTCATCTGCTTCTGATGCCTGTTCTTGAGCCACCTAAAGTCACAATCTCTTCCTGGGAGAACATACTGATTTGCACAATAACCAATTGTGATGTGAAAAAAGGAAGATTATAACATCAGATGGGGTATGGGTGGCTGGCACAGAAGAAGTCCGACAAGGCGCAGATCCTGTGTCTGTGCATATGTCCTTAATAATAATGAAGGGGTAGTGGGTAAATTATGCTAGAAGGGAGTAGAGTCCTTTCTGAATAGCTAGTTTTCCGAGGGAGTACATATGATGTCAGCAATTAATTAAGGTCCTAAATTCTGTTTTCCTATAAAAATCCTATTTTAGTTGTGGTATCTTTGACGCATCTGCTGGCATAAGCAGGATATATGCCACAAATAAAAATTCAAAAATATCTCTTTCTTGTAGAACTTGGAAACAGAAATTCTGAAACTGACGGAAACTTACATAGTATCCAGAAGGATCCCCAGATCCTCTCTAAGATGGAGGGCAGTGAAGTCCTTGCTAAATCCAGGCACCGCTGAGTGGGCCCTGAGGAGATTTATGTGGAAGGGAAGACAACTTTGACAGGAATCAGGTCCAGGATTTATAACTGGACAATTTCAAATCCAAGTTGGATGATCCTTCAGTGGCAAAGGCGTTTCTGGAAGAAATGTTAAACAACGCCAAAAGTGAAGAATTTACCCCAATCCCAACAACGACAGTAAAAGCTTTAAAGTTTCAAGATACTTACTGGTAACAGAGGGTAGAAGGTTGATGACAGGACCAGGCATCACACAGTCCTATTTTCGCAACTTTACCTAAAATGAGGACCAATGGGTTGTAATTAGAACCCAAGCGGCCTCTTTAAAAAAATAATCTAAGATACATCTAGAATGATAGATTATTTGAGCTAAGAGGGACTTGATTGCACATTGAGGCCAACCGCCTATTCTCTGAGAAAATTGATGTCCAGTGATCACTCAGCTAATTTCTATCATAGCCAGGGGCAGAATTATGGTCTTATAAGAGCTTTGTCTGTGTTATTTTAATGCCTGGCACTTTCCTTATACATAATCCCAATAGCATCCTAAAATTTAGCTGGGTGAGTCCCAAGGTAGAAGGAAGGAGGAATGGGTATGTTACATGACCACTGTGGAAAATCTGACATGTCAGTGTAAATGACTGGGAAGAGCAAGCAGCCAAAAATCACAAAGAGAGTCCAAACAGTACTGTGGCCAATTTGGTCCACTTTTTCTGGTCAGCTTCAAGATTTGGGGGAAACAAAATAGAGATTTTTGTTTGGAAATATACAATGGCGTTGAGAATTTCCTCAAAAGCAGAGCCGGGAGATCCTTCTAAGTCAAGGCAGTAAGAATGACGGGAAAGGGGCCCGGATGCCCAGGAAGTGAGGCCACCATAAAAAGAGAGGGAAGCAGGTCCCAGGCCAGCCAGCTGCTAAGGAGGCAGGTGGTCGTTGTGGTGATGGGGTAGTGGTGTGAGCGTTTTAGAAACTCTAGATACCTATAAATCTCAGGAAGAAGGGTGACAGACAGACCCATCTGGGGGTGGGGTGTGGAAGCAAGAGGCTACTTCTGATTATGCTGACAAAGCATCCCAAACTTCAGCCATCAGTCATGCTGCTGATGGGATATGAGCTATGAACTCATGGATGGGATAAGAGATATGAACTTGCTGATGAATATGAACCCAATGACGTCTTACTGATTCCAGGGGAGGAAAAAAAATCAGATTGCTCAAGGTCAGAGTTCTTTTTATAAAGTAACCCCCAAAATGTCCGTAAATGACTTCTATTTAGCAAGGGAGACACATCAAGGAAGTATAGAGTTGGAAGATTTATTTTCTCACTATTAATAAATGGCATTTAAAAAATTTGTCTCCTGATCTCCTCACTCCACCATAATAACAGACAGTAAAAAATCATCTTCAGGCATCTACACGTCAAAAAATTTCGCAGACAATATGCTGATGGACAGAACCTCTTCAAAAAAGTATTAAAAACAAAGAGCTGGGGTTCTAGAATGGTGGTTTTTGTGAAGACACTGCTTACGTAAGTTCTAACCTCTGCACAGCTGCAGAAAGAGAGGCTGAGAATTCAGTCTCTCTGAATTCAGTCTCTCATTTGCTACTGGATAACAAATGTAGTATGTGGATGAGTATGAGGCCTAGAAGGTGACCAGTGGACAGCAAAGACCAAGGATAAAAGAGAAAACTATGGGCACCGGCCTGATGGCATAGTGATTGTGTTCTCTCATGCTGCTTCAGCAGCCCGGGGTTCGCAGGTTTGGATCCCAGGCACCCCGACCTACGCACCACTCATCAAGCCAAGCTGTGGCAGGTATCCCACGTAAAATAGAGAAAGATGGGCACAGATGCTAGCTCAGGGCCAGTCTTTCTCAGCAAAAAGAGGAGGATTGGCAACAGATGTTAGCTCAGGGCTAATCTTCTTCACCAAAAAAATAAGGGAGAAAACTGTGACCTGGACCCAGAGAGTTGTCTCCACCTCATGCTAAGGGTTCCTTCAATACTTTAGTGAAGGCTAATTTTAAGATAAAAACATACCTATACTGTATTGTTTCTCTAAAGTATTTGTTAGTATTATTAAACACACACGCATATAATACAATTAATCAATTAATAAAAGTTTACTTCTTAAATAGGTTCATTTTTTCCCCTTCAGTGAACACTTTTGGTTGTCTACACAAAAGAACCCTTCTCAAAGGCCTGCTAGAAAGTTCCCTGAAGCTGGGTGGGTCTAACTGTTCCTTGTAGTCCAGTTGCAGACTGAGGAAGCTGCTTTCTTCTTACTAAGGATATGCTTGAACCAGGCCAGGGACAATTATTTTTTAATCTTGCAATTACACTTTTCCACCACTAGATGATATGCATGTATAAGCAAGATAAAAATCCTCCTGTTTCCTTTTTGCATCAGTGGCCGCAGTGATAACAGGTAAGTTAAGGTATCCAGAATTCAGTTACAGACATTACTAGGAAAGACAAGCAAAATGTGAAAATGAAGAACTGTCAGTATTGATTAGGACAATAAATGTAAGAATAACAAATTTTTTGAACACTTATCCTTTAAGCCAGGGGCCATCAGACTACTGCCTGTGGGGCCAAATCCAGCTTACCACCTCTCTTTATAAATAAAGTTTTATTGGAACACAGCCACGCTTAATCGTCTGTGGCTGATTTTGCTCTACAGTGACTGAGGTGAGTAGTTGAGAGAGAGATTGCATGGCCTACAAAGCTTAAAACAGTTCTATCTGGCCCTTTACAGCAAAAGTCTAAACACATAAGGTCATACTAACTCATTTAATCCTATCATCTCTATGGTTGTGGGTATATATTATTATTATTTGTCTTACAGATAAAGAAAGGGATTAAGGACATGATAAGTCCTGGCACATATATTAAATGACCAGAGCAGGCATACATGGCAAAGGCTGTAACTATTGATGGATGACATGCTTGGTACCATGGGGTTTGTGTACCAAGACAGATGACAGTTGGCTTCAAAGTTGTGGGGAACATAGAAAGAAGAAATTAAAATTATTGCAAGACCAGGCCACCCTTCTGTGTGACTCATGGGTAGCAATATATCTGGGATAGAGTAGCTACCCAGGAGCACTTTCTCCCAAAGTGACACTTAGAAAATATTTAAGAAACTTTTTTGACACAATAATTCATAAGACTGAAGATGATTCATCAGGTGAAATAGTGTTTAAATTGTGATCAAAACATCAGTGGTTAGACGGAGAGACACAGAGAGAAGGGAGTCGAAGGAAGATTCTTTTTAATGTCTTAGTTTCCCCAATCAAAGGGGGTCTTTGCTCCTCTCATCTTAGAACTTGGGAATACCAGGGACCTCAGGATATCTGCTGGGAAGGTGGAAGTTGGGAGTGGGGCTAGGAAGCAGGGCTGGTATCCAGTTTTAGAGTTTCCTAGACTCCTAGTCATTGTCAGGGATGTCTGTTCCAGTAGTTTATAATGAACAGTGATGTACTGGGATAACCCATTACTGTTTTTTTCTTTTTTTCACTGATGGAGTTTGGGTAACTAACTGCCTCAGATTCATCCGTTGTGAGGAGGAGAGGAAAGAATCAGGAATTGGGTCACTAGTCAGCCAACTTAAATTCTTTGTCCCACATGAAGAGATGGAGCCACATTGCCTAGGTCTTGTAAGACTTTTCCACGTGGATACTCCCCAAGCTCCGACTCTCTCCTTCCTTTGCTCCAAGGAGACCTCTTCTGTTAGGTTCTTCCACATTTCGTTGTCGTCCTTCTTTAGGATACTTCACTGTCCCTACAGAAAAGGAAGCCCTGGTAGACCGTTCCTTCCACTCAATCTTTTTTGACTCTAAGAAAGGGGGAGGTGCTAATGTTTGCTGTCTCCGTGGGGTGAGGTGGGAGTCTGAGTGGTGGGGGTCAGGGTGAGGGAGCAAGAAGGAAAAACTCCGGGGCCTTGCAGAGAAGGGGGTGTGGGGAAAGAGCAATGGCTTCCATTTCGGGGAGCTCCTGTTTTCTCATTAAGAATCTGAAACAAACAAAGCTTCCTATGATGCGAATGATTTTCTTCCAAAGATCATCCTATCTGGTTTACTTGAGAAATTTATATTCCTCCTAATAACACTGTTTGAACCTTTCCCCCCTTTTCTGAGGGGGGGGGATGATAATCCCAGCCTCATTACATCAATAGAGCATTTGCCCCAGGTTTTGTTATAAAATGAATGTCCCAAGTCCAGCTACCTTTTCTTTAACACACAGGTATGTATATACATGTGTTTGTATGTATGTATTTATAATTAAATTTTGGTGGGGCATGGTATGTGGGATAATGTCAAGCTGAAAAATATAAAGATAATCTGGATTATTGGAATTCAGGAAGGGGGAAAGGCTGGGAGGTCAGAAATGGTTTTGTTAGAGGTAAGTGAGTTGTGTTCTGAGGAATTTGGATAGACAAAGAAAAGGGCATTTTAGGCTGTGAAATGGAGAGGCAGAGATATGAACTTGGCAGTGGGCACTTTGGGAGGAGTGCCCACTTTCTGGTGGGGGCTAAATTTAGGAGTTCAGGAATGTCGGGTTGAAGTTTGAACTGGATCTCATAGTCCTGGACAGAACCAGAAGACTCGACTAGAGAAGCATCAGTGACTGTGAACTCTTCAAGGGCAAGACCATCATGTTTATCTTTTCTTCTTTGTGCTTAGCAAAGTGACCATTGACATGTGCTCAGGGCCCAACAAATTTCAAGTTAACAAAAGCACAGCAGTGATATTTTAGGAAAAATAATCTGGAGACTAGGTATGGGATGAATTGGAAAAGAAAGATAGAAAATAGAGAAAAAATAGGGGCGAGTTCAAAAACGTATACACATTACTTTCCTTCACAATTTGAAACGATCAAATTTTAAATCTCATTGCTAGTACCACAACTGTAGTTGGAAATGGCTAAACATGAATCAATCATTGCAGCAGTAATTGTAACAGAAATAGGAAATGTTGCATAAAATGTCTATTTGTTTCTCTTTCGACTATGTGGCCATGTCTTGCTGTGCCCAGTTTGGGACATTCCATCAATGCAGCATGATGGAAAAAAAACATCATCAGGAAAGCAGATTTTATGTTTGCCTCAATCACAACCTTTTTCTGATTGGTTTGAAGAGTAGCTTACTTAATAAATATTATTTCTTTTTTTTCTTACCATCTTTGGCTCTATATCTGAGACTTTAAGTTTTTTTTAATTTATTTTTTATTAAATGAGAGCCAGGTAAGAAGAAAGGGTTAAAGCTGAGTTATCAAAACCAAAAAGGTTTTCTTCAATTCTTAGTTCTTTATTCTGCCCCTGGTACTTGGTTGATGTGTCTAACTAGAAGCACTCACTTTCAAAATCTCTGTGTTATTGGGTGGAGAAGTAAGGGCTGAAGTCCATCCCTGGTTACGTCAAGTGGTGTCAAATTTGGCTCACCATTCTCACTTCCTGTTGACTCCGAGAGAAAGGCTGCAGTTGGCGTCTCACAGTGAAAAACACCAAGCTCTGAGACCAGTCTGAATTACTAATCACTACATGTCCTGTTCAGTCTAACCACTTTCCAAGCGATTAAATGAACCAGCCAGGTCAGTGACTCAGCTTCCGAGGGGGTAGCCAGCAGTCCGAGCTGATTTGCACATCCCTGGTTTCAATTCCCAAGGTTTGATCCAGAGCTGCCTCGGAAGGATGATTTCCCCCTGGAACTTGTCTCTCTCGGGACAGAAAGATGGACACAGATGACGAAGTGTACAGTCTACTGGAAAAGAGCCATCTCACCATGAGTCTTTTGAGGGAAAGAGTTGCAAAAATGTCATCTTTCATCAGCTGGTGTCACTCTTTGGAACCAGTCATAAGTAGCTGGGTGTGGTAGGGTGCAGTTGTCTGAAGTTTGAAAGGAGAAAATATATTGAGCAGGAAACATTAACTTGTTTTCTTTTTTGGCTTAACTGTCAGTAGATACAGTATTCCCTTGTTTGTTTCGGTAACTACCAAAGGTTCTAGAAGATGTCACCATTTTAGAGTAGTATATTGGCCTGGTTTTCTAAGTGATTAGCTGAACTTTGCTGCTGTTACTAAACTTAATGTCCAGCTACCATAAAAAGCAGCACGTAATCAGTGGTAGAAATAGGGGTGGAGTGGAGGGTCCACATGGGAATGCCGTTCCAGGAACTCCAAGTCTCATATGTAAATTAGATTAAACTGCTCTGAAGCCAGGGCTCCCAGAGCAAGTAATTTCCATTCCCGCCCCTTTTCTCAGCATTGTCTCTTGTAGGGATAAAGAAATCTCTTTCAATTTACTTCAGCTACTGCCTTGTTTTAAAAAAGTACATGGTATGCCTCAGTTTGTCTACTTGCTTAAGGAAACTCCTTACCAGGTAAACTTTTCAATACGTAAAAAATAAAAAAAGACTTTGAGATCCATAGAAGAAAATACTGAAAGTATATCAAAGTCCTATTTTTCAGAAAAAAGTTGAGTCTTTTGAATGGCTGGTGCCACCACATCCTTCAGGCAGTTTTCAGACTTGGCATAAAACTTTTAGTCATTTCTCATATTCCCTTTGTTTTGATTAGTCCATGCGTGATAACTTGACAACACTCAAACGTGAAAGCTTGAGAAAGGGTGGGTGACAAGGAGGGAAGAAGCCCTCCAGCCAGCAATTCTTTCTTTAAAAATGTTTTTTAGTATGAATATTTCTCAAACACAGGGACTGAAGGTGAACTTGAAGAATAAATCCAAAACCACAGCCTCGATTCTTTGAATGTGGCCATTAGAGTGCTATCTGGAAAGAATGTGTGAGCATGTGCCCACCGGAGAGCAGCATGCTAATCACTTCTTTCCCAGGACACTTCGAGTGTCGCTGCTTTATCCGCACAGATGTGTTGTGGGCCTTGCAGATAGCATCTGTTTGTTCTATTTATGGACAAAAAAAAAAAGCAAGTATTTGTGAGCTCAGCAAGACCACAACTTTCTTTTTCGATCTTTTATTTTATTATAATTTAAAAATTTTTTCAATCTGGAACCAAAGAATTTGAGTAGTTGGCGATTCTATATGTCATCTAATCCCTTCTCTTGTTCATTCCTTATCTGCTCCCCCTGCCTCCAAATTTCAGAGTTAAAATCAGGACTGGAGAGAGAAAGTGACTTGCACAAGCACATATAACATTCATTCTTAGTTTTATTCATCATTATTGATTTGTTTAGTTATTAGCCAGATATATATTGAAGACTTACTATGTTTCAGGCACTGGGTAACATTCTAGGACCCAGCAGCGACCAAAAATACTACTGTTCACTGGAGGAAATACACAGTAATAAAAATAATCACACACACATGTACAACTTCATCTGTGACAGTGCTTAGAGCCAAAATAGGCAAATTTGAGCTGGTCAGAGAGATAACAGAAGGTTTCCTTGAGGAAATGGCACTTAAGCAATGATCTGAAGGATAAGAAGTACAAGGCATATAAGGAGAGAAGGGTTTTCCAACAGAGGAAATGGCATAGGGAAAGACCCTGTGATGGATGGAAGCATGAGAGTAAGAGAAACAGAAAGAAGGTCAATGTGGGTGGAATGAAGAGTGAGGAGGAGCAGGAAAGAGAGAGGCTGAGCAGTGAGTCAGAACCAGACACTGCAGCACCTTGTGGCTCCTTTTGAAGCTTTGGTTTATGGGTAATGGGGAGCCCACATAGTGAACAATGGGAGGAGGGCAAGAGTGGATGAGGAAGGCCTTTGGGGTCTACTGCAGTAGTCCAAGCAACAGATAATGAAGCTTGGTCTAAAGTAGTGAGTGGTGGAAGAGAGGGTAAGGAGTAGATATATTCAAGAGGTACTTAGAATGTAAAAATGACGAGATATCAGGAGGAAGGGAGTAAGTGGAGACAAAGATGGCCCCAGGCTTCTAAGTGGAGACAACGGATGGATGGTGGTATCATTCACTGAGACAAGGCATGCTAGAAGGTGGAGGTGAGAGGAAGATGCTAATTTTATTTTAGGAAGCTTAATTTATTTTAGGAAGTGCTGAAGTTAGATGGTAAATTATACGTTGACTATACTGTTCTGGCCCTCAAAGGCAAGATTTGGGCTGGAGATATAATATTTGTAAATGAGTTGCTCATAGTTTTGATAGCTGATGTGATTTATTCCTCTTCAGGATCTTTCCTGAACAACATCTCTATAAGTGAGGATAAGTCAAATAGTCTTGGACACCAGGCCAAGTGAATTGTTCAACAATTTATTCTATATGGCAAAGATCTGAGGGACTGTTGTGAGGCAGGTTCAGGTCCAGTGTGGATGAATCACAGAGTTGGATGATTTGAAAGATATAAAAAAGTACCTCTGTACCCAAATATTTTTCTTCTTCCCCTTTACCTACTGGAGGGTCTAAAATTGCTGGCAATCGTGGTAACTCTTTAATTGGTTCTCATTTTGTTTAGCTTAGAATAATAAAATTTTAATGTTTGAAGGGAATGTAAAAGTTGTCTACTCCAAACTTCTCACTCAAAATGAGAGTCTGTTTTACAAAATCTCTAGACATAGAACCTCAGCTTGAACGTGTCTGTTACGGGGAATCCAATATTTGAGAAAGCAGTACAGAGTCTTAGTTCTGTTCCAAAAATTCTTCCTTGTATTGGATTTTCCCATCCAGGGTGACACAGAACAATTCTCCTTCCTCTTCCACATACCAGACCATCCACAAGTGTTAACCCATAAATCATCACTCTTCTCAGCAAGGCCGCCCCAGAGATGAATGATTTAGATTCAATGATCATTGAAGCCTTTGGACATGCATCATCTCACTTAGAGGTCACAACAATCCTTTGAGGTGTGTATTATTATTCTGTAAAGAGATGAGGAAACTGAATCTCAGAGTTAAATGACTTACTCAATGACATGTCACATGAGTGAAAGAGCAGAGCCAGGATTTGAATCCAGATATTCTGACTCCCAGTCTGGAGTCCTACCTAAGCTGCCTTGATAACTTGTGTTAGGGCTCTGTGCTGACTTCTAAAGCTAATGCACTAGTGGGGACCAGTGAACAATCAGCTCACAACACCGAGGTGGCGCCTACCCAGCTGGCCTTCGTGGGCCAAATGATGCCTGCCACCTTCACTTGTTCAACAAATGTTATAAAAAATAGTTACAGATGTTCAAACTGCTTTTGATTTGGAACACCTAGATGCAAAACATGAACTCTCTAGTTCTCCACTTTCTCCACAGCTCCCTTTAGCCCTGCATTCATCTACCTCACAGTCCTGGAAGGCACTTGTGCTTATAACTTTGCATATTTTTAAGAACTGGATAGAACTCAAATCTTAAAATTTTTTCAGATTTCACTTCCTATTAGTTAAAAAAAAATTTGAGCATGTATCCCAAATATATTTATATGTGTATTTTTATTTTCAATACAAATATGATTATAATAGATTATTTTTATCTTTAAATATATCAAATTAAGTTTAAAAGAACATAAGAAAATATGAATGGAAGTCTTAATATTTTCTTTTCTCCCCCCACTGAATTGACTTCATAGATCATCTTTGTATGCTCCCACTGGAGGGACCACTGAAGTGGAATGGGAGAGCAGGGGCAGGAGAGGAGCCTAGTATGGCAGGCCAGGGCTAGTCAGAATACAGCACCTGGAGAAACACTTTAGATGTGCTGATGATGTGCCTTCCTCTCTGCGTTGCCTGGGTTCAGCTGGGTTCCAAGGTACACACATCACAAAGATCTCTCGGGAGGTTCACAGTGAGTGAAGGACTCATTGCTTTGGTCTGCATAGTTTGTCCTTGGTTTTAATTGCCACTTGTGTCCTGAGCTATGTGGTAATAGCACTAATAGCTAACATTTGTTCACTTCTTACTATGCACCACCATGCTAAGAGATTTACGCACATTACCTCATTGTTCTTCTTACAACCCTACGAAGTTTTGTTCTTCTTGTTTTACAAATGGGAAAGCTGTGGCTTACCCATGGGTGTATGGCTAGTTAGTGGCACAGCTGGATTCGAATCCATGTCTGTTCTCCACCAAATCACTCATTCTTCACTGTGATGCTATACTGCCAGTAGGAGTAGTGCTTAGATTACTGATAGTGATCTGGGTGGATTTCCATCACTAGAAGTGACTCAAATGGGAAGAATCACCAGTTGCAGAGACCAAAAGGTTGGGCTCACATCAGGGATGGATAAATGAGAGGAAACAGCCAGAGGTATAGAAATACAAATGTGCCAGTCTGGTTAAAAATGAACCTCTCACACCAAATCTGAGTCCTTCTGTATTTCTAGATAATTTGGCTCTTGTTGTAACCCCATAGCTCCAGGTAGCAAATACACACTGAATACTTTTCTGGATGAGACCATCGGAGGCTGTAGTTGATGTTTAGGGCATCTGAGCTCCATTACAGGCTGCACATGGTTCAACCTTGCACTGAAGTGTTTGAATGTAAGAGAGAGAGATGTCAAGAGATCCAGGAATTCTCTTCATTATCTGTCAGAGTGCTTCAGCCTAGTGGAGTCAGACAGACCTGGGTTTGAATCCTGACTCTGCTATATATTAGCTGTGAGAACTCTGGCAAGTTATCTAAGCTCTTTAAGTCTTAATTCCTTCATCTTTCAAGTGGAGATAGTAATACCTCCTTCAAAGTGGTGTTAGGATTAAACTCTATACCATACATAGAGCGCTTCACACAGTGCTTGGTGCATAGTAAATGCTCAAAAATTGGTAGCAGTTATTTTCTCCGTGACCCTGCTTTCTCTGAGGATAGGCACTGATTGATTGGTTGTGGCATAAGCCCATGTCCTCTGCTGCGTTGGTTACGTCCAGTTTGAAAATGAGGAGGAACTTTTTTTCTGAATCTCCTCAATATCTTGCTCCCACAGAAAAGGAAATCTGTTTCCACAAAAGAGGAGCAAGAACTGGAGACATTGGAAGTTTATGGGCTGGAGAAGTGACTCCAAGAAGAAGAAAAGAATTCTGGTGATCAACAACTCCCTCCTGAGGGGGCCCAGATGTAGGCCAGATGCTGAAACTCTGTAGAGACATGTTAGGCTCAGTGACTGTTATGCCACGACTTTCATCCATGTGGGCATGAAGAATATTGATTGACCTCACTCAGATTAATAAGAGTGACTTCAGGGCTCTGGAAACACGGGTGTAGGAGGCTGGGACTCAAGGGGTGGTCTTGACAATCCTCCCAGTTGGGCAAAAGAGTTTGTGTAGATGACAGTCCTACTCTAGTGATGAATACCTAGTCCACATGCCTTGCCCCAGAAGAGTGCTCAGCAAAAACCCTGAAGATACTTCAATGGGAAATGATTTGAGATCTCTGCCTCTGCAGAAATCATCTCTAGCAACTTTTATTTCATGTTATTAAAGTTGATTTTGATGTGATCCTAACTATAGTGATTATTCCTATAATCACTTTCTCTTCAGTCAGTCTATATGGCCTCTTTTCTAGCTGGAATTTCGCCACACTGCTCAGCGTTCCATTCCACACTTTGATAAGCATGTTTTGTTCTTTTAATGTATAAGGATGGTGACAATATCTCTTTTTACGATTGGCATAAGTAGAGACACATTAGTATAACTCTTTTTAAATAAGGGCTAAATGCAAGAACTGAACCCTGGGCACAGAAAACACAAAGGTGATTGTCGCTGCTTCCGTGGCTTCAGCTTTGCCCTTTCTCTTCCGTGGTCACTTCTCTCCACTGCAGCCAGAATGACATTTCTTCCTTCATCCCTGTTATGTTCATTTTCTATTGCTGCTTTAACAAGTTACCAGACTAGGTGGCTTAAAGCAACATATATTTATTCCCTCATAGTTCTGTAGGTCAGAAGTCTGATGTGGGTCTCAATGGGCTAAGATCAAGGAGTGGGCAAGGCTATGTTCCTTTCTGGAAGCTCTAGGGGGGAATCCTTTTCATTGTCCTTTCCAGCTTCTAAAGGCTGTGCATATTCTCTGGTTCATAACACCTTCTTCCATCTTCAAAGCTGGCAGTGTTGCATCTCTCTGACCGTGCTTCCATAATCCCATCTCCCTCTGCCCATAGCTGGGAAAGGGTCTCTATTTTTAAGGACCATGTGATTAGATTGGGCCCATCCAGATAATCCAGAATAATCTTCCCACCTCAAGGTCTTTATCTTAATCACATCTGCAAAGTTACTTTTGCCACGTAAGGTGACATATTCATAGGTTCCTGGAATTAGGAACGTGATATATTTGGGGGGCCATTATTCTACCTACCACCTGCTCCAAGCCTGATAGCTCTCTTGTGGACAACTGCAACTGCTTTCTAAATGGTTTCTCTTTGTCCATCCTTGTTTTGCCTTCTTCACCTTTTGTTATTTCTTCTCTCATTCACTCTGATATAACCACACTGGCCTCCTTGCTGTTCCTGGAACACACCAAGCACTTCTGCCCCAGGGCTTTTGCACTTGCTGTTCTCTCTGCCTGGATTCCTTTTCACTCAGAGGTCTTCAGGACTGCCTCCCTCAGGACTCTGTTCAAATGTTGCCTCTTGAGAGGGGGTCTTTTTCTGATCAACTTACAGTCATTCATTGCTTAATGATGGGGATACATCCTGAGAAATATGTCATTAGATGATTTCATCATGGTATAGACATCATAGAGTGTACTTACACAAACTTAGATGGCATAGGCTATGACAAACCTAGGCTATATGATACTAATCTTATGGGATCACCATCTTATATGTGATCTGTCATTGACTGAAACATTATGAGACCCATGACTTGATGTAAGTGAGCATCCTTTCACCCCACTTTCATCAGTCTATTCCTTTGTCTCATGTTCTTACCTGTTGACTCATGACAGAGGATATATTTGTTTGTTTTATATCTCTCTCCCTCAAGTCTTTATTTCACTTTCATTTTGAAAGATAGTTTCACTGAATATAGAATTCTAGGTTGACAGTTTTTTTTCAATATTTTAAAGATATAATTGCACTGTCTTCTGAATTGCACTGTTTCTGATGACAAGTCTGTTATTATTCTTAGTTTTCTTCCTCTTTATGTAATTTTATGATTTTCTCTTTGGTATTGGTTTTCAGAGATTTAATTATCATTTGCCTTGATGTGGTTTTCTTTATGTTTCTTTTGCTTGAGATCACTCAGCTTCTTCAATCTGTGGGTTCATAGTTTTTATCAAATTCAGCCATTATTTCTTCAATTATTTTTACTGCCTCCCCTTCTTCTGAGACTCCCATTACACATATACTAGTTCACTTGGTATTGTTCCATAGTTCACTGATTCTTTGTTTATTCCTTTTCCCCATGGTATCCTTTCTCTCCATGTTTCTTGTATAGTTTTATTGTTCTATCTTGTACCCACTACTTCTGCTATGTCTAATCTACTGTTAATCCTACCCAGGAATATTTTTCATCTCAGATATTGTGTTTTTCATTTCTATAAGTTTGATTTCTATCTTTTCATACTTTCCACATCATCTTGATTGTACTTAGACTTTTCTCTTCTTTCTTAAACATATGAAGCATATTTATTATAGCTGGTTAGCATCCTTGACTTTTGCTACTTCTATCATTTGTGTCATTTCTGGGTCTGTTTCTATTAATTGACATTTCTCTTTAATCAGAGTCATATTTCCCTGGTTTTTTTGTATACCTGGTAATTTTTTATTCAAAATAGATATTGTGAATTTCATATTGTTAGTTGCTGGATTTTTTTTTATTCCTTTACATGATTTGGGGTATTTTTCTAGGACAAAGTTCTGTGTTGACAGTTTTGTTAAGGGAAATCTAGAGCCACCTTTAGTCTGGGGTTAATTTGGCCCTATTCTTGAGGCAATATTCTCCTGAGGACACTATTCAATGCCCTGTGTGTTAAGACTTCTTTCTACTCTGGCTGGTGAGGGTAGCAACTCTTCCCCACCATGTGTTTTCCCTGAGGATTGTTTTGTCTGCTCCTTTCCAGTGGTTCTTTCTTTGGCCTTCATAGTTTTTACACATGTGTGTGCTAATAATAGCCAAAAACTCCAGGGTAACCCTCTGCAGATATCCAGAGCTTTTTCAGTGAAGTTCTCTTCTCTCCATTACTCTGCCCCCAGAATTTTATCCACCTTGGGCTCTCTGAATCCAGAACTCTATCTCCTCAGCTCAGGGAGACTGCTAAGCTCTGTTAGGGTCCCCAATCTCTATGCTGTGGTCAAGAAATTCTCCCTAGCTATTAAGCCAGGTCATTTGTAAGGCTCACCTTGTTTATTTCCCTTCTCTCATGCATTACTATCCTACAATGCCAGTTATCCAATTTCTGAAAACTGTTGTTTCACATACTTTATCTGATTTTTAAACTGTTCAAAGTGAGAGGTTAAATTTGGTTCTTTTTGCTCCTTCTTGCCTGGGAGCAGAACTTTGTTCACTGCCCTCTGAAGCCTGTTTGTACCAGAACTGCTTTTTCATAAACTCCTGGCTCCGTGCTCTGCCTCTGATCCCCACCTCTGGTCGTGCCAGGATCTGCACTCTCCCTCATCTTTTTCTGGGTATTTTAATTTGGATTTTCTGCCTAGATTCTGATTTCGTTCACCTTCCTGATGCTTTATCTCCGATCAGTTCAGCTGAGAGTTCCGTGCACTTATTCTGGATCCAGGATCTTCACTCTGACTGCTTCAGCAAGCCCCAGGTCCTATCTGTGGGTGGAATTCAAACATCCTTTTTAAAAATCTGTAGTAATTTGATAGGTAAAAATGAAAATTTACTTTTATTTTTATTTCTTTGACTATTAGTGAGGCTGAATTTTTCCCAAACATATACTGATTATATTTCTTCTTTCACCAAGAGACACCATTCATTTTCAACTTTCTATTGTTTCTTCCCTGTCCCAGAGGCTTCACATTGAAAACTTTGGTTCCTACTGTAGTTTGGAAAGATTTATGGAACAATTGGTCATGCCAAAATTCGAATGAATTCTCTCTCTAGCAAATGGGGATCTCCTTTCAGATGAAGGGCTTTTCTGCCTTGAAGTTGCTTAGATAGGTTTTTGTTTTAGTTTGAAATACTCAGTGCCAGAAAAAGATACGTCAATTATTGATTTTTCTTTCCATCATCTTACCACTCAAGATCAAATGCCAGGAACAATGCCTAATCATTGAACTCAATTTCTTTTAATTAATTTTGGTTCTAAAAATATATTGGCCCCTAAGTCTAAATGAAAGGGAGATGAAAATATATCATGTAATGCATCCAACATATTAAAGAGTGGTTAATTAAGGATCTGTTATTAAAGTCTTTTGGGGAGAACTGATGAATGAACTGAGGTCAGCTGGGAACTTTACTAATTGTAGTTTCACAATTCGAGCACTGGCCTAAATCTTATCTGAGAGGTGTTAGTGGATTTATTGGTATAGAACAAATCATTGTATTATCGTTGCTCAAAACTGCCTTTGATTATGTATATATGATCATTATCATCATTATGACTGTTTTTAATTTACTATCATATTACAGTCAGTTCCTAACTTCTTTTTGGTTACACAGTGATTTGAACTCCTGATAGATTTTGATCATATCTATAACACACAATTTAATAATCTCTTCCTTAAGTCCAGAAATCATATTTTCCCCTTAAGTCCAGAAATCATACTTTCCCCATATTTCCCCCTTAGTGTCTCTACAAAACAAAATTACACTCTGAGATAACAATTGAAGTAACGCAATCTTCCCAGCTTGTCTGCTGGCTTCATATCAATATCAAGATTGGGCAATTTACAATTCTCTCCATCTACATAACTGAGTACAATTCCCTAGTGATGCCTTGTTTTCATTGATATTTTACATGTTGGGTTTTTTTTAGGTGGGGGAGCAAGGTGTCAGTACATAACATATCTTTCTTGCCCTTCCTTCCGATTGGAGAGTTAGATCCAGTAGTGAGATAGATGGAGATCAGTGGGTAGATTGTGTTAGCTCTGTTTACTGGTAAAGGAAATGGGAGCATGTTACATTTGGACCTTGGCCAAGGCAGTTTGCTAATACTTCGACCCTGGATAGGCGGACTTTACGTCTACTACCTGTTCAGTTTGGCACAGCAGGAAGAATTGCAGGTCTTCCCCAAATGGGAGCCTCTTACATTTGGTCAGGAAGGTAATTAGGAAAAGAGGAGATAGAAAAGGACTAAGAGAAGCACGCTAATTCTAGTCCCAGGGCTATTAATTAACTTCCATAGCCTCAGTCTCCTTTTCTGTGAAACAAGGACAATGTTATCTGCTCATCTTACCTGATTGATGTGAAAGTTCAGTAAGGTAATGCATACGAAAGTGCTTTATAAAAAAGCAAGTTATTTCTAAATGTATTTCCTTTAGCCAATTATTGCTAAATGACAAAATTTGCTTGGAGAATATAATAGTAATGTGAATAATAACCGCCACCCTTTGTATATGCCTTTTCCTATCAGGCCACTGTGCTAGGGGCTAAACATGTATTCTCTCCATATTCTCTTAACATATATTCTCTTTAATTGCTTTTTCTATTTTCGGTATCAATTCTCCATAAGAATTATAACTACAAGTTATTCTTATCCTCAGTTTGCAACTTGAGGGAACTGCTTTTTTTCCTCTCAAATAAATGTAAGTTTTTGACTTTAACTTTGCAAAACTTTCCAAGAGTCTATTGCTTGTGCCTCTTGGAAAAGGAAATATAACAACTCTAATCTCCTACAAAAGAGAACAGGGGGACAGAATCATACTTTAAGTCTTCTCATCAGCTGCCACTGAAAACAAAAGTGCCAGTAAAGGGTGTAAGAAGTGGGATCAGGGAGCAAGCAGGCAGGAGGAGAGAAGCCATGTTCTGTGCATCAACATATGCTCAGTAAAAGCAAAGAAGTCTTTCTCCTCCCCTCTGCCTCCTTTGCTGTTTCTTTTGCCCTCTCTCCCTCTCCTCCACGGAGTTGCATCCACAGTGGTCCTGTTCTAGCCCCCTGAATGCAGGGGCAAGTGGAGAGTCTGAGCCATACCCAGCTTCCGGCTGCTCTCACTGTGTCTTCTCTGCTTGTTTCCACCCACCCTGTTCTCTCCTCAGACTTGGTCCCCGGGTTACCCTGCACAGAAGGACAAGGCAACCTCTTCCTTCTTCTCCATTGTACTTGGGGGAATTAAATACAGTGGATGCACTCCGTTCTGGCTTGGCCTCATTAAGAGGTCTGTATGGATTAATTCCTAAGAGATCGAATCTCGTTACTTTACTGTGGCAAAGTGAAATTAGTGTAAAGTAACAAGGAGCCAGATTAAGGTGACCCCAGGAAATAATCCATAAAGAACTTATGAGGCCTTTAGCAGGCTGTAAATTGGATTTCAGACAGGATGAGGGGAGGGGGAAGAATCATGTTAAAAAAAATCAGTTTGTCATGAATAGAGCTAATATTTTAGCACTTCCAAATAGAAGAAAACATCAGACTCAATAACTCTGAGAACCCAGTGGCAATATTTTCTAACATGTGTAAATAATTGAAATTGTGATTATAATCCTAACTGAATTTTTCTTGCATTATTGCTGCTGGGAAGTGTATTGTTCATCAAGCATCACAGAACTCTAAATCAAAAGAACAAAGGAGAAGGGGAAGGCAGAAGAAAGAGATGGAAAAGAAAAATATCTTGTCTAGGGTGATCAGCTGTCCAGCTTAGTCTGTGGGCAGGAGAGTCAGTGGTCTTGGACTTTTTGAAACAACACAGTCAGGCTATTGCAAAGATATATCTGTTCACAGGCCATGACAGCAGTAGCAGAGCCTGAAAAGCAAGTAAACAGGTCTTTAGGTCCATATAGTGCTTTTTCAGTGGTAGTGGCAGCAGTGGCAGGAAGGAAGTAACAGGCACTCAGTAGTTGTACCTAGCAATTCTGTCACGTTGTTAAGAAAAGATACCATGAGTATTTCACATAAATAGAAAAAACAATCCTAAAATTCATGTGGAACCACAAAAGACCCCTAATTGCCAAAGCAATCATTAGCAAGAAGAACAAAGCAGGAGGCATCACCATTCCTGATTTCAAACTATGTTACAAAGCTATAGTAATCAAAACAGTGTGGTACTAGCATAAAAACAGACATATAGGCCAATGGAACAGAATAGAGAGCCCAGAAATAAACCCACGCATATACTATCAATTGATCTTCAACAAGGGCGGCAAGAATACACAATGAGGAAAAGACAGTCTCTTTAATAAATGATGTTGGGAAAACTGAATAACTGCATGCAAAAGAATGAAATTGGACTCTTATCTCACACCAAAAATAAAAATCAACTAAAAATAGATTAAAGACTTGGAAGTAAGACCTGAACTGTAAAACTCTAGGAAAAAAGCTCCTTGATATTGGTCTTCACAATGACTTTTTCAGATATGACACCAAAAACACAGGCAACAAAAGCAAAAATAAACAAGAGGGACTACATTAAACTAAAAAGCTCTGCACAGCAAAGGAAACAATCAACAAAATGAAAAGGCAACTCACGGGATGGGAGAAAATATTTGTAAATCATATATCTGATAAGAGGTTAATATCCAAAATACATAAGGAACTCCTACAAGTCGTTGGCAAAAAAACAAATAACCCAATTTAAAAATGAGCAAAGGACCTGAATAAACATTTCTCCCAAGAAGACACACAGATGGCTAACAGATATTTAAAAAAGTGCTCAACATCACTAGTCAGCAGGGAAATGTAAATCAAAATCACAGCGAGCTATCCTCTCATACCTGTTAGGATGGCTGTTATTAAAAAAATAAAAGATAACAAAATGTTGGTGAGGATTTGGAGGAAAAGGAACCCTGGTACACTGTTGGTGGGAGTCTTCCCACAAAGGCCAGGGATGAAGGGTTTGCCTTCCCACTTTGGAGCCTGGGTGAACCGCAGGCAGAAGCAGTCAGTGCCACCTGTTAACCTAACAAGAGTCTGGGGCAGGGGATGGGAGGCAGATTTCCATTGTCTAAAGGGACTGAAAAGCTTGGGTCCGTCTGCTCAGCTCTATCTGTCTGGGCAGTTTTTTCAGGTTAAATTAGAATTTGTACCTTCCCTAGATTATTAGTTTAATGCAATTTCAGTATAATCTCAATTTGTTATGGAACTTAAGAAAATATCTCTGAAATTATCTGGAACTGTAAACCATGAGAATAGCTAAGACAATTTTGAAACATAAGAGTAATATGGAGTGTTTATTCTGAAAGTTAATAAAACATATTATAAAACTGTAATAAGTAAAACAATATGGTATTTGGACAGGTAGACAGAACAATTGATTATAATGGAAGGTTCAAATCCAAACTATAGAATATATGAAAATTTAATTTGTGGTGGGGCAGATAACCCTAATGATAGGGAGAGGAAAGATTTAATTTACATATTTTTCGGGGAAAATTGCTTTGTCACTTATAAAAAAAGTTAATTGAGATTATCCTGCAGCAAATCTCCTAGAAAGAGTATGTGTGTGTGTGTGTACATAAATATGTTATTGATTGACTCGTGTCCTCCAAAGAGATGAAACTTTGTTACTGCAGCCCTAGAAAACTAACATGATATATATTTACATAGATGTGTGTGTATATATATATATATCAAAATATATAATTATAATATTTATTAATGGTTGGTTTGAACACTGAAGTGCTAGAGCTAGCTAATATAATTTGATGAAGAAGCTTGAATAGCACCTTGTCTTAACAGGTTTTAAAATATCTTATAAAGCAGTGATAATTAAAGCAAAAAGACCAATAGATCATTAGAACAGAATGCAGAATTTAATATATAAAAATTATGGGAGGAGGGGTCACCCCATGGCTGAGTAAAGTTAAAGTTCCATGTGCTCTGCTTTGGCAGCCTAGGTTCATGGGTTCGGATCCCGGGCACGGACCTACACCACTCATCAGCCATGCTGTGGTGGTGACCCACATATAAAATAGAGAAAGATTGGCACAGATGTTAGCTCAGGGAAAATCTTCCTTAGCAAAAAGAAAAAAAAAAAATTATAGGAGGAGAGTAAGGAGGTGGGCAAGCAACTTGGTTCTTTTCCACGTGGACCTGCCTAAGCTTCCTCAGAACATGATGTCTGGGTTCTGAGAGTGAACATCCTCAGAGAAGAAGGTGGAAGTGTCTGACATTTGTATGACCTGGCCTCAGAAGTCATACAGTGTCATTTCTGACATATTCTATTGGTCAAGGCGTTACAAAGACCTGCCCGGGTTCAACAGGACGGGACACAGACTTCACCTCTTGATGGGAGAATGGCAAAGTTGTAGGAGAGCATGTGCTATGGGAGACATTGTTGCTATTGTCATAGGAAAATAGGCTGCCACAATTTGGGACTTGGGAAGTCCTTGCCCCGCCATATGTAAACTGTATTGGCTATAATTGGCTTTGCTCCCTGCGTTTCTTGGATTGGTGCTCACATTTGCACCTCTCTGAACTCTCACCATACCCTCACCTTTACTTCCCTGTCATTATCTTGGGGAAAAATTCCCGGACACTGGTGGTAATTTTATTTTGTGAGGCCTTTTGGGAAAAAATTTGAACTTAATTTCCATCAGGGTTAAAGTGACTGTGAAATTAGTCCCAAACATAACAATGTAAAGACTCAAATGTAACACATAAAGAATACTGGGGTTTTGATAGTTTTAGACGATAAATTCAAGGAATTGTTCAAGGAATTGTGAGCATGCCACACAGCCACACACGCAACCTTCTAGATATTTCTAGCTGTGGAATGGCCACAAGAATCTTGTGGCCCACAAATCCAACCCCAAAACCTAATTCATAGCCATGTTCAGTCTGTGGACTAGAAATACTGCATTGACACTTCTATGACTCTAGCTTTGAGAAATTCCCTTTGTTCTTTGCACCAGGACTGCCTTATCCTCCCTCCACCCAAATCCCTACAGCCAGCCAACTACAGCTTCACTAGAGTCTGCAGATAATGTGGATGAATAAAAGATAAGTCTGGCTTACAGAATCTGAAGAAACTTTACGGACTTCAAAACTCAACCCTGTATCACTGGAATCAGCTAGACCACGTAGTGGTCTCAAGTTAAGTTCAAAGGAGCAAACTTTGACAAAAGTTCATGTAAATTAAGAATTTTCACTGCTTCTACATCACCATAGCAACCACATCCTATAACAAGCAACTGCTGTTATCAGAAATGAACTTGCAATCTTTACCCCTAAATGGATTTCTGATGGTTTCATATAAGTGATTTCAGGGCCCGTGATACCCATGGGCTAATTAGCACTTGAAAGCTCATTTGGATGAAGGTCAGCAAATTCTTGATACCAGAGATATTGTTCAGGACTCTCCATGTTTAATATCAATAAATAATGTCAACCTGGCTAATGTGGAAATGATATAGAATTTTAGCTCAATTTATCTATGCTCCAATCAAAAAGAAATGAAAATAAAAGGTACTATAGCATCTTAGATAATGAAAGAACCACTATCCAAAGGGGGAAGGTGTGTGTGGCAAGGTGGATGTTAGCATAGTCTCAGGCCTAACACAGTGCCTGCACATACAGATGATCAACGTATATTTGTTGAATAACAAAAAGAAGAAAGGAATTGGGATTATGTTAAAAAATGAAGCTAGAAAAAATTGTGTAGAATAATGGATGCCTTAGCATTGAGCCATTGCAATATTAAGCATTAAGGTATTCATTATTATTGCATTGTATATTTTACTAGGAGCTATGGTTTTTCTTACCATGTCATTGGCATTTTGAGGGAGGGGCCAGTTTAAAATTCTTTGCTTGAATTCATTACCTTGGATAAGTTGATGAGTTCTAAAAAGACTAAAAATTTTGTTTGGGGTTTAACTTTGAATAATTCTCCCTTTTAGTTTAATAGTACCTGGACAACATTTTAGATTTTGTCCTTCTTCGCATCTGATGCCTCAATGGCTGATTTCAGGTAGGCCTAGCAAACAAATTTTGGAATCAAGTGAAGGAAGTTGTTAAGATTGTATTTCAACTCATTTCTAAATAGAGGGTGGGGAAATGCAATTGCAAGAATAATAAAAATGATGAAAAAAGTCCTTATACAGTGCCTTCCCAAGGCACTTGGGACACTTTGAAGATATTAATTAATGCTTGTTGACGTCCTATGGGGTAGGAATGGAGCAAGGACTATTAACTTGTTTTATAGGGGAAATGAAGCAAGAGAGCTTTAATACACTGCCTCGTATCAAGCAGTAATTATAGAAAAGAATAAAGTGTCAAGCCCCAAACTCCTTTTTCTCAGGGCCAGCTCACCAAAGCACAAGTAGGATTGCTCCCGAATTGCAGTCTGGAGTGAATTTCAGCAAGCCTCACGCTTCTCTCTCTTCCCTTCGTGCTTGTTCTTCAGATCAGATGTTCTAAGCCCTTTTCACACTGTTCAAACCCCAGCCCTCTACTTCCCTCCCTCTCAGCAGATGAAATTACCTCCTATTTCACAGAGATCCTTGAAGCCATATACGGTGAACTCTTAACCTCCCTTCTCTCTGACTCAAAACTTATTTTTATCTTCACCCATTTTCAGCTCATTCCTCTTCCTTGTTTTAGAGTCTCATCGCCTTTAAAAGTCAAGTCCGTCTATCCCTCTTCTGGATTCCATGCATTACAGCCTTCTGGCAGGGGCCAGAGGACTTTCTGCCACCTGCCACCCCCCTTCCTCATATCTTAATCTTTCCTCCTCCCTTAGCTCTTTCCTGTCAAGCAAAAATCAGGCTTAAAACTCTCCTTCCCTAAAAATACTTCTCCTTGGCTCTGCTTTTCTTTTATATGACGTCCCTATCTCTGTCTTCCTGTGATTGCTAAATTTCTGAAAAGAGCAGCCTGTGTTCTGTGCTTACAGGATCTTTGCAAAGATCGTTTGGACTGCTCTCGTTTTCCTGAGAGGCAGCGGGAGACTTGGAACCAGACTGCCTGGATTCAATCCCGACCAGTGTAAGACTGGCCTTATCACTTCTCTGCTGTTCGCTGGAAACAAGTGATCGTGGCTTTAATACCGCCTTTTCAAACAATGATTTACACCATTCTGCAGTTACAGCAGCTCTACTTGGAGAGACATCTCATTTGCTTTTATCTTCAAATTTGGGCTCCTGTCTGAAATAAAGACTCGTCTTTCTTCTGGAATTCAGTTGAGCTTGTATGTTGTTAAGCAGAGTTCTATTAAAAATCTCTGCACACACAGAATGGGATGCTCACTTAGGTCTGTGGGGAAGCAATTTTTCTTAGACTTTTAGGCAATATTACGTCACCAGTTACCTGAAGGTCTTACAAGCATTTCTTTCCTACACTTGGTTTAAAAATCACTGATTAGATGGGTAGGAGAGGTCTAAACATCATGGAGATTGCTGTGGCAAAAGGAGTGTGCTCTGATTGAGGGGAGAGAGAAGAAAGAGCAAAGGGCTCATAACAGTTATCCATAGTAGTTCTTTGGGTAAATAAAGCACCATTATGTTAAAAATGAAATTTGATGACACTTGTAACAAGAGACTGTCAATCTAAAGATACAAAAAAATCCAAGAGGACTTCAACTGCTGCCTCTAGCTGGTGGCCACCGGACAGACATTTATTCATTCAACAAACATTTATGGAACACTGTCTAAAGTAGACACTTGGCAGGCAGAAGTGAATAATAGAGCTCTTGTTCTGAAGGGGGGGGCGCAATTTAGGGCATGAGACAGATAGAGAAACAAACAGTTTCTGTGTGATAAATGCAGTGACTCAGGTTTCCCTGAAGGTGTGATGAAATAATACAGACTTAAGGAGCAGGGCAAGTGTCCCGGTGGAGGTGCTGACAGAGTCACACAAGGGAGGAGTAAGCCCAGCGCGGAGGAGTGGGGGTGGAAAGCACTTGGGGAGAGAGAGAACAGGGAAATTGAGGGAGCAAAGCGTCAGAAGAGGGGAGGGTGCAAAAGAGGGCTGGAAAAGTAGGTCAAGTCTGGATCAAAAATTAAGTGATGGTGAAATAATACCAGTGGCAATAAAAAGGGGGGTGAGAAAACGCAAATAAAGAATTAAGCATTGCAAAAAAAAGGTTCTGGCTGGGAATGGGAAGTGTAAACCGTGACTTAAAACCCCTAGGATGAGGATTGTAAATCAGACCGCGTGTGGGTCTGAGTGACCTTGACCAAGAGCAGTAATTCCAAGAGCCCAAAACCCTTTAAATGGTCTCGAAGGCTGCAGATCGCAGTCATGCCATGTTCTTATATTTCAGGGGAAACCCACACTCTCCCTGTGTTTATTTTCTTCTTTGTTCCTTTTGCCCTACTGCAGGGCAATGAAGACTAGATGTGCCTGTTGAAGTGTACGTTGGTTTGGTCTCTAGAATAATTCCTTCTAGTCACAAGGATAGATGTGTAATGTTCTAGGCTGTGTTTGCTTTGTAGGTAGAAGTCTGGAGTGGCTATATTTCCACACTGCTCCTTGACTTTCCTGCAGATGTTATAGCTAGAGGCAGTGACCCCTGATGTGTTCATGATCTCAAGTGGCTCACCTTTGTAAAAGAATTTTCATAATGAAACTGGCTGTTCTATAAAGAGATGGGCAGTGTTTATTAAGAAACAAAGGACTACTTCTTTACCAATTTTACAGGGTGTAGAGCATCTTCTCATACAATCCTTGGCAAATATTTTTAAACGTGGCACTGAAAATGCGAAAAGAAAGTACAGCTCCTGGTGGTTGTTTTTTTGTTGTTGTTGTTGTTGTTGTTTTTGGTTGTGTGCTTGCTCTGTTGAAAGATAAACTTAAGAAGAAGACTGGGAGAGGAAGTAGTATTTATTCAGCCCTTGTTAGGTTCCATTTGTTTTCACGTATGTAACATATCCAGGAGGCAGGAAGTGTTATTATCCCCGTATTCTGCAGGAGGACCTGAGGACCAAAAAGATTGAGTAATTTGTAGAAAAGCACAGAATCAGTAAAAGAGTTGTGATTCTAGGCCTTGTCTATTTGAGTCTAAAGCTTCAACTTGCCCTGCTGCACCAAGTCACAGCCCTTGATGCTCACAGGACTCTATCCTTCCTCTTTTGTTAATAAAAATGTTATGCTTTCAATGAAGTAAAATATATACTCAGAAAAGTGCACATGTACCAGGGTATAGTTCGATGGATTTTTCAGACTGAACACATCCATGAATCAGCTCCCAGAGCAAGACACAAAGGATCATCAGTATCCTCAAATGTCCCCTCCTGTTCCCACCCAGTCATGAACCCCCGTTTCCAGAGTAACCACTATCCTGACTTCTACCGCACATTAACTTTGCCTCTTTCTCTACTGTAGCATACACCTAGACTCATATTGTCTTCTGTCTCTGGCTTCTTTTGTTCAACATTATGTTTGTGAGAGTTTTTCATAATATTGCAAATCATTGAAAATTGTTCATTCTCACTGAGGTACAGTATTCCAGTGTATGAATAAACCACAATTATCCATTCTCTTGTTGCTGGGAAATTGAGTACTTTCCTGTTTGGGGTATGTAGTAGACAGAACAATGGTTGCCAAAGATGTCCACATCCTAATCCCTGTGAATATGTTACCTTACGTGGCAAACAGGAACTTTGCAGATGTGATTAAGTTAAGGATCTTGAGATGGGGAGATTTTCCTTGATTATCCAGCTAGGGCCAATGTAATTCCAAGAGTCCTTCTAAGAGGGAAGCAGGAGAGTCAAAGTCAGAGAGAAAATGTGATGATGGAAACAAAGGTTGCAGTGATACGTTTTGAAGATGTATTTTGAAGATGCAATCTAAGGATGGCCTTGGCCTCTACAAGCTGGAAAAGGCAAAGAAACAGATTTACACTTACCTCCTCCAGAGGGAATGTAGCTATGCTGACACCTTGATTTCAACCCATAAGACCCATTTGGACTTCTGACTTACAGAACTGTAAGATAGTACATTGTTTTTGTTTTAACCCATGAAGTTTGTGGTAATTTGTTACAGCAGCAATAGGAAACCAATATAGGGCTATTATGGGTAGAGCCACTGTGAGCATTCTAGTGCATGTATTTTGGTGAAAATATGAGCACGTTACTGTTGAGTATATATCCCTGGGAAGGAGATTGCCGAGTCATGGGATATGCATGTTTCAGCTTTAGTCAATAAAGTTAAATAAGTTTCTGAAGTGGTTATACCAGTATATACTCCCCAGTAGAACTGATGCAAGTTCTGGTTACCCTATATCTTTACCAAGACTTGAAGTTTCCTTTTTTCATTTTAGAAATTCTGGGAGTATGTAGTGTTATCTCTTTGTGGTTTTAATTTACATTTCCCAGATAACTGATGAGTTTGAGTACTCTTTCATATATTTATTGGCCATTTGATTTTTTTTGTGAAGTGTTTGTTCAGGTTTCTGCCCATTTTTTCTCCCTTCTGAGTTATCTGTCTGTCTTGATTATTTTGGCTGTAGAATTCCACTCAGCTCTGCTTTCTTGAAACTGTACTCAATACTTCAAAATTATCTTTCCCATTTTTCTAACTCTCATTACTTCAATTGCCCCAAAAGAAATACATCATAAGCTGATTCAGACCTAGTCATGCCTCATTGTTAGAAGATTGTGATTACCTCTTTTAGAGCACTGCAATTTTAAAAGAGGATTTTTGGTCTAATTTCTTGACTATGCCAGCCTCTATGCAACCTCTCCTTACCTAGGCCTGCACAGTAAGTCCTCACAACTCTGCATTTAGACCACGTGGGGCTTTCCACAAACAAGCAAAGTCTACCACACCGCCTCTCTTCTCTATAGCCAAATTCGACTGTAAGCAAGGGGTTAGAAACTCAATGGTTTATGGAGTTCAGACTTGGTAGGAGACAGCAACATAATTGTAGTCCTTCAGTTCACTTCCAAGGTACACTATTCCTTGTGTTGCCTTTCAAGAAAGAAATCTTAAAACATTCCATATTTATCTTTAAATATACATAGTGCCACTCACAGGTACCTGTTTTTAAATTAATTTTAAATTAACACAGTAAGTTGACTTTTTTTTTTTGGTGTACAGTTCTTTGAGTTTCAACACATGTTGAAACACATGTTACATGGTTCATGTAACCATTGCCACAATAGGGATAGGGAAGAGTTCCATTATTCCAAACAACTTGCTTGTGCTATCCCTTTAAAATGACATCCTCCTCCCTCCTGTAACCCCTGGCGACCACTGATCTATTCTCCATCTCTATAGTTTTTGTCTTTTTGAAAATATCATACAATGGGATTTTACAGTAGGTAATTTTTTGAAACTGGTTTCTTTCAAGCAGCATAATACCTTTGCGATTCATCCAAGTTATTGCATGTTTCAATAGTTTGTTCTTTTGTAGTGACCCTTTTATCATTCTTTTTTATTTTTCCATTCCATTGTATGGATGTAGTTTGTTTATCTATTTACCTGTCGAGGGACATTTGGATTCTTTCCAGTTTTTGGTGATTATGCTGCTATAAACTTTTACGCGCAAGCTGTTGCGTGAACATAAATATTCATTTCTATAGGGTAAAAAAAAAAAAACCCAGAATGAGTGTATTAACTTTATAAAAAAGTGTCAAACTGCTTTCCAGAGTGGCAGTACCAATAAGTACTCTCACTCAATGTATGAGTGTTCCAGTTACTCTGCATCCTACTCAGCACTTGGTATTGTTAGTATTTTTCATTTTAACCATTCTAATAAGTGAGTAGTGATAATTCATCATGGTTTTAAATTGATTTTCCTAGTGGTTAATGATGTTGAATATCTTTTTTTATGGTAATTTGCCATTTTTGTATCCCTTTGGTAGAGGGTCTGTTCATTTTGTCTAATTTCTTTTAAATGAATTTTCTGTTTTCTTACTAAGTTTTGAAGAGTTCTTTATGTATTCTGTATACAAGTCCTTTGTAAGACATATGAATTGCAAATATTTTCTTTCAGTCTGTTGTTGTCTTTGAATCCTCTTCAACGTGTCTTTCACAGAGAAAATATTTTTAATTTTGATGAAGATCAATTTATTATTTTTTTTAATGGATAGTGGTTTTAGTGTCATCCTTAAGAACTCTTCACCTATTCCTAGACCATAAAGATTTTCTCTGGGAAGTTTTATAGATTTACATTTTATTTAGCTATCTGACCCATTTTGAGTTAATTTTTGGATAACATGTTAGTTTATTTATTTTTTGCTTATAGATGTCCAATTGTTCCAAGATCATTTGTTGAAAAGACTATCTTTTTTTTTTTTCCTCATTGAATTGTTTTTGTACCTTTGTTAAAACAAGCCATGTTTGCGTGGGTCTGTTTCTGGACTCTCCATTTTTTTCCATTGATATATGTGTCTATCCTTTCACCAATACCATACTCTCTTAAATATTGTGGCTTTATAACAAATCTTAAAATTGTGTAACATATTTATCTCTCTTTATTCTTTTTCAAAATTGATTTAGTTATTCTAATTCCTTTGCCACTCCATATAAATTTCAAAGTCAGCTTGTTTACACGTAAAGAAAAAATCCTGTTGGGATTTTGATTTAAATGGTGTTAAATCTATGGTTCAATCTGGGGAGAATTGGCATCTATACTATGTTGAGGCTTCCAATCCATGAACATGGTATATCTCTCTATTTTTTTTTCTTGCTATTCTCTGATTTATTTCAGCAGCATTTTGTAGTTTCTAGTATAAAGATCTTGTATGTGTTTTGCTAGATTTATTCCTAAGCAGTTTATTTTTTAGAGTTATTATACATGGAATTTTAAAAAAAAACTTTGTTTTCCAATTTTACATTGTTAGTAAATAGAAATAGGATTAATTTTTGAGCATTGATTTTGTGGCTTGTACCCTTGATAAACTCACTTATTCGTTTTAGGAGTTTTTGTAGATTCCTTGAGATTTTCTATTTAGACAATCATGTATTTCGTCTGTGACTAGGAACAGTTTTATGTCTTCCTTTCCGATCTGTATGCCCTTTGTTTCTTTTTCTTGCATTATTGCATTGGCTGGGACTTCCAGGACAGTGTTAAATAGGAGTGATATGAGTGCAAATCCTTGTCTTGTTCTTGATCTAAGTAGAAAAGTATTCAGTCTTTCACCATTATGTATGATGTTAGCTGTCAGTTTCTTATACATCCTATTATCAGGTTGACGATGTAGTTTGTTGAGAGATTTTTACCATTAATGGTTACTAAATTTTGTCAAATGATTTTTCTGCATCAATTTATATAGTCCATCCTCCCACCCCCTTTAGACAGTTAATGTGGTGGATTACATTGATTTTCAAATATAGAACCAGCCTTGCATTACCAGGACAAATCACACTTGGTCATGGTTTTTATATATCACTGAATTCAATTCACCAACATTTTGTTGAAGATTTTTGCATCTCTGGACATGAGAGTTACCAGTCTGTAGTATTTTTCTTTTGTACTGTTTTTATATGGTTTTACTATCAGAGTAATGCTGGCTTCATAAAATATATTGGGAAATGTTCCCTCTATTTTCTGAAACAGTTTGTGTAGAGTTGGAGTTTGGTGGAATTCACTAGTGAAACCATCTAGGCCTGGAGGTTCCTTTTTGGAAGGTTTTAAATTACAAATTCAATTTTTTTTTTTTTATAGTTATAGGACTATTTAGATTATTTAGTCATCTTGGGTGAGGTTTGATATTTGTGCGTTTTGAGGAGCTGGTCCTTTTTATATAAGTTGAAAAATTTATGTGCATAGAGTTATCCATAATATGCCCTTGTTTTCTTTTTAATGACTATGGGGTCCTCCTTTATTCCTGATGTTGGTGATTTGTTGAGACTTCTCTCTCTTTTTCTTTGTCAGTCTTGGTAGAGGTTTATCAATCTTATTGATCTTTCAGATGACCAGCTCTTGGTTTCGTTTATTTTCTCTATTGGTTTTCTGGTTTTAGTTCCATTGATATGCTGTTATTTTTATTAATTCCCTCGTTCTTCTTTGCTTTCTCTTCTTTTAAGGTGGAAGCATAGATTATTTATTTGTGATCTCTATTCTTTTCTAAGAACTTAGTGCTGTAAATTTCTTTCTAAGCACTACTTTAGGTACCTTACACAAATATTATATTGTATTTTCAATTTTGCTCAGTTCAAAATATTTTCTAATTTTTCTAATCTTCCTTTAGGCTCCTTTTTTGGAGCTCCTATAAACCCATGCATTGTTTATAAATTGAATTTTAATTTCTAAGTGTGCAGAGACTTTCTTGTTATATTTCTGTAATTAATTTCTAGTTTAATTCAATTATGATCTGAGGACATACTTTGTGTGATCCAAATTCATTTAAGTTTGTTAAAGTTTGTTTTATGACCTAAAGTATTTTCTATCTTGGTGAATGTTACATGGGAACTTGGAAAAAAATGTCTATTTTTCAAGATGTTTTTGGACAGATTATCTGCTGCTGTTGGGTGGAGCTCTAGACACAACTAGATCCAGTTAGTTGCTGGTGTAGTTCAGTTCTATACCCTTGCTGATTTTCTGCCTACTAGTTCTACCTACAACAGAAAGAAGAATGTTGAAGTCTCCAGGGATAATTGTGGATTTGTCTATTTCTCCTTTCAGCCCTGACAATTTTTGCTTCATGTATTTTGAAGCTCTGTTGTTAGATGTATGCACAGTTAGAATTGGTATGTCTTCTTGGTGAATTAACACTTTTATTATTATGTAATCTCTCTTTAGTTGCACGGTTTAACTTAATTTTTCCATTTTTGTATGGAATCTGAGAAAAAAAAGTCTAGAGTATCATAGATTCTTGAACGTAGACATAGTCCTGGTTATATTATGCTCTTCCTATAAAACTAATTTGTAAAGGTCTTGACTCTTTTAATGTTAGTTGAACCAATATCACCTGCTCAGCTGTAGCTTTTTTTCAAGAGCTAGCAAAGTTTTATAATTATCCACAAAATTGGCACAGATTAATTTTCTTCTTCTTATCACAACTAAAGGTGAAGTATACTTATTTGGTATAGAGGTTCAATATTTTATAAATATGATGAATTCTTTATTCTGCACACTTTTGTGTTTGCAATGTATCCCCAAATAAAACAAGCGAAGTAAGCATGACATCTGATACTCCGTCTGATGTTCTGAATCTAGCTTAATCTCTAATTGTTCAATAGATTCTAATAAATCTTATCTAGATTATTTCCAAAATACAATCCTCAAACTTTCAAAATTGTCCGTTAAAAATAATAATGCAATTTTTATGTGCTCATTTATTTAAACCTGTGCTATACTTTGGTCTTGAGGTCTCAAGTTTACTAGTCTTTATTTATTTATTTATCTTAGTTTTTATTAATTTCATTGAATTTTTTATTTCCACAGTTCAAAAATAAATTAATTAATACATCTTTAGGGTCCTCAGTGAAAAATTTGTAAAAGTCTTGACTTTTGATTTTTTTTTGCTGAGGACGATGCGCCCTGAGCTAACATCTCTTGCCAATTCCTCTTTTTATTGCTGAGGAAGTTAGCCCTGAGCTAACATGCGTGCCAATCTTCCTCTATTTTGTATGTGGGTTACCACCACAGCATGGCTGACGAGTGGTGTAGGTCTGCGCCTGAGACCCGAACCCGAGAACCTGGACCACCCAAGTGTAACGTGCCAAACTTAACCACCACGCCATGGGGCCGGGCCCCAAAGTCTTGACTATTTTAATATTAGTTGAACCAATATCACCTGCTTGGCTATATTTTAAACACAGAAAAGTTAGAGGTGCTTGCCATTGAGAAACTTCTAGTCCAATGAAGTCACAGACATTTGCTAGGGCAAATGGGTTGCTGCTTTTTCTCCAAAACTGTATGGCAGGAATAGTCTGTTTTTGAAAGGCTTAGTTTCAGTTGATGGATTCTGAGTGGGTGAAGACTGTTTCCAGGATCCTTGTCCAAGGATTTTCTCAGCTTTGGTGGTCCTTCATCTCTGCCTATGAGAAGACAGACATGGTTTCTAGGAGAGAGAAGATATCTATCTGTGACATAGAAGGCCCCCCAAAACTGAGCAGAGACAAAGGGAGACTTGTGGAAGTGAGGGAAACCAAAGGCTATGAAGGACTTCTTCCTTTTCCCAGCAGCCTTAGGTTTTGGTCACTGAGTTCCATTGCACTTCTGATAGACTAATCATCTGATGGTATGTGGTAAATACAACAGTCTCCAGCCTGTTCCACTTAACTCATAGCTCAGCAATGGAAATTACACGGAGCCAGTTGTCTCTCAAACAGCCATTCCTTGTTACCAGTCTGCTCAGAAGCAGGAAATGACCACCCCAGAGAGCAACATGGAGATGCACCAAGAGATTAGGAAGATAGGAGAAATGAGAAAAGTCCTTGAAAACGTTTCTCTTGGTTCTTCTTATATCTGTCAAGTTAATTATGCTTCAACTAAAATAATAGATGATCACCAAATTGAATACCACCCTGAAACCCATTCTCAGCATTAAACTACCATGGATTAACTGCTTAAATTGTGAGCTTTAGTTTATAGCATCAGCATAGCCCTTGAATGAATTATGGACTTGTATTCACTCCAGAACAATCTATTACCCTCCACATAACAGAAAATTCCATTTATTGCAATTTGTGCAAACTATAAATCAATACATTATTACTTAGAAGCATGTAAGCTGTGGCTATGCTGCATACGCCTGCATTTGGTAATGGTATGTGTGTTGGGGTTTGGGGGAGGAATAGATATAGACTTTTTAGTTTCCATTTGAGTACTTGCAAAAATTCCCAGGAAAATTAATGGTGGCTGCTCTCTCCTTATATTGCAAAGTGGCATCTCTGTTCACGTATTCCTCTGGGTCTCAAACAGGTACTGACCAGTCTTACATAATCAACCTTTGAATGTGGTTTTAAATTGGAGGAATGGTTGTGCACACTCTAGAAAGTGGTAGAATCCTTTTGCAGAGGTTCCAACCCTGCATGTACACTGGAACCATCTAGGGGGTGGGTTAGACTTTTGGAAAATATTGATGACTGTGCCAAACTCTAAATCATGACAATCAAAATCTTGGGGTGACACCTAGACACCAGAATTTTTAAAAAGCCATCCAGATAATTTTAATGTGTCACCGGGGTTAATAACATCTGCTCTGCAGAATAGAAAGAGGAAGAAAACAGACAATGCAAAGAGGGGATTGTTGTGGGCTGTAATTTTCTCAAATCAAAGAGGGAATGCATCTTGGGGATTTCAGATACAAGCAAATCCATGGGATGCTGCTTAGAATATTTCTGTGCATACTCTGAGGAGTGAAAAAAGATAAAATTCAGTGTGCCTGACAAGGAGAAAGTATTTGATAAATCTTTACTTCTGTCTTGACATGAGTACAGCCATGTTTGGCCGCTCCATTGACCTACAGCCACCAGCACACAAAAAAGTATAAAGCTGCTTTCTGTGTGGTGGGAACTGGCCCTTCTCCCAAGGAGACAGTTGCAATTTGTAAGAATTTCAAGGTCCTTTGGGCATCATGGCCTGGAGCAGACTGGCCATCTGTGCTGGGCTGGGATGATAACCAGGGAAAACAATGCATGTACACAACTGCCAGGCTGGGGTGATAGCCAGGAGGCTCAGTGCATGTTTGCCACTGATAACCATTTGTGCATGGGAACACTGAATGCTTTCTCTGAAAAAACTTTGTAACTGCTTACTCTGAAAATTATTGATGCTATAAAAAACTGCTGGAGACTGAGGCCTGGGGAGAGTTCCACCTGTGGAAGGGACGCCTTGCCCAGGACTTGTGATTCCCGCCCAGCCATGTTGATTGAAAGGATTCTCCTGGCAGTGGGACGTGGATGTCATGAGTAATTGATTTGTTGTAAAGTAATTGATTTATTGTGAATAATTGATTTGATGTGTTCTCTTTTCGGCCAACCTGGTGTTTCTCTTTCCAGTTGAGTTGCGTCATTTCCCTTCAGTCGATGTGGATGTTTTCCCTTTCCAGTCGATCTGATGTTTTTCCCTCTTAATATTTGACCTATTCGGATCTGTCTGCAGACTATCACTTTTACTCTCCTCTATCTAACAAAATATACCTTCAGTCCATTTGTTTGGAGTGGAAAGTTTCTTTTACGTCTCCGATCAAATCCCCAAACCTCTCATAACATGATTGGCGCTGTGAGCAGGATTCGATTAAGGAGATGCCTTTCCTATTCAAATGAAAGGTAACTGAAGCCAAGGTGGAAAAGATTCCAGGATGGGAGGACCCTCCCTTTTACACTCTGGCTGGGGAGTGCGCTCGTAGGTCAGGATGTGTGAATCTTGGGATGTTGGTCTGCGATGATGTGAACCATTGGATGTGACTAAAGCTTTGCAGACGGTGGAAAGGAAAAAGAAAGATGATGTTTCCTTTTTGGCATGGCACGGTTGGTGTTTGTTGACTGCTTACTGTCGGGCTATAGAAGATAGGGATAAGATACAGAGAGAAAAAGTACTCTTGGAGAAAGAAGTTTCAGCCTTGCGGTCTCGATTGGCTACGATTCAATATCAATATCATGCACCGGGAGATCAGGCTTGCAATTACCAAGCTATAGCAGAAAAGGCTGCTGTAAGAGTGGCCAAATATAAATACAGAAGAGGAAAGGAAAAGTAAATGAATGAAAAGATCATATGGCCATAGCATCAGCTGGCCCTAAATGGGACCCTGACACATGGGAAGGTGATATCCGGGATGATGATTCTGAAGAAACTGAATATGAGGAAGAGAAAAAATCGCCCAAACGCACAGAGACACATCCTCTTCACTGTCGGCGGATGGAAATGGATGGAAATCATTCTGTAACGAAGGATGTGATTGAGGATTTTACTCAACAAGAAATTTCTGATATCTTGGCCCGGGCTACACAAAAGCCTGGAGAAGCCATTATAATCTGGCTTGTTCGCCTATATTATAAGGGCACTGCAGGAATTAATCTGGATGCAGGAGATGCTTTTAAATTTGTAACTCTGTCCAATGATCCAGTAATACAGGGAGCTTTTCGAGATTAGAGCATGAATGCTCACCCCCCAAATGATCGTGGACAGGACACTGATGGTACAACTCTATTGGCTTTTGCAGTAAAAGGAGCTCAAGGTAAATACCCGACAGATGATATGTGGCCGGACACTGATAGACCATGGTATGCTTTAAAAGATTGTGTCCAAAAAATGAGAGAGGAAACCATGAATTGAGCTGTGTTTTGGGGGTGTGGTGAATCTTTAAATGAAATGAGTTTAAGTATCTAGGTGTGAAATAAGTTGATAAAAACTGCACCTCCGGCATACAAACAAATAATTACAACTCTTCTTATGAATGAAACTAAAAACCCTATATCAGTGCTTGTAGAGAAGATTATGCAGCTGGGAGATTTAGGAGAATGGCAGACATCTGAAAACTCCCTAGGAAGAGAAAAAAAGAGAGACATTCTTTAGAAGAGGTAAACTTAGTCGAGGTGACATGATTTTGGCCCTACTCTGGGCAGGAGTACCCAAAGATCAAATTGATGGAGTTGACACTAAAGAATTGTGGAAACTATATAAAGAAAAGGGGTTGCATGTAAAACAAGTAAATAAAAGAGACAGTATAGAGAATGCTTCCAACCCAACGCCTACCATACCTAGTGCACCACCTCCTCCCTTGGACCCTCTTCTTGTTGACTCATGTGATTTAGGGGAAGGCCAAACCTCTGTATTGATTAGTGCCACTATAAGGAAAGATATTAGACCACATGTACAAATTAAAATATTTTGGAAAAATGGATCTACAACTAGTGTGCAGACACTCGTAGATACAGGGCGGAGGCTACCCTTATCTGTGGAAATCCAACTAAGTTTCAGGGCACATCAATTCTGATAACCGGATTAAGAGGATAAGACATCCAGGCAGTCACCACTAATCTCTCTATCCAAATTGGGCAGCTGCCCCAGCGCACATATCCAGTCATGATTGTGACAATACCAGAATATATAATTGGGATTAATATTCTAAAAGGATTGACATTATATTTGGCTGGTGGATGATACCAATTTGCTGTCACTGCATTGTCTTTTCATATTAATGATGTAATTGTGGGATGTTTGCACCATGAAGCAGAAATTCCACCTGCCACGCAAGTGGTCAATCAAAGACAATATCGCATCCCTGGAGGACAGCAAGAAATATCTGAGACCATAGAAGAGTATTTGGCTGTAAAAGTCCTTCGCAGAGTAACTACAGCCTGGAATAATCCTATCTGGCCTGTTAAATAAGGTGATGGGACATGGAGAATGACTGTAGATTACAGAGAGCTAAACAAAGTGACTCTGGCTATTCAAGCTGCTGTCCCTGATTTGATTACTCTTATAGAAAAAGTGCAATCTTATCCAGGCAATTGGTATGCTGTTATACACTTGGCTAATGCCTTCTTCACTATACCTATACCCAAAAGTGTCCAAAAACCATTTGCTTTTGCATGGCTGGGACAACAATATACCTTTACTAGACTTCCTCAGGGATGTGTGCACAGTCCCACCATCTGTCATCAACAGGTTGCTGAAACCTTGGCAAAGCTACCTGCTCTTGATGATGTCCAAAGAGTGCATTATATGGATGATATTATGATCCAAGAAAATGAAGAAAAAAGGTACAACAACAGTTAGAAAAAGTAATAGCCACACTTGAGGAGGATGGATGGAAAACTAATCCAGCTAAAATTCAGGGCCCAAGTTCAAATGTTAAATTTTTGGGAGTACTATGAAATAATAAAAAACAAGAAATTTTACCCAAAGCTAGACAAAAAATATTGGATTTTGCAGCACCTCATAAGAAAAATGAAGCACAGAAATTTATTGGATTATTTGGATTTTGGGGGCCACGTATTCCACATTTAAGTTGGCTCCTTACACCTTTGTAGAAAGTCACCAGAAAAAAATATAAATTTAAATGGAGAATGACACAAAAAGAAGCTTTTGAAACAGCCACACATGCCATTCAGACTGCTTTAGATCTATGGCCAATTAAACTGGGACCCATTGAATTACAGGTAGATGTCATTGATCAATATGCCAGCTGGAGTTTATGGCAAAAACAAGGTGCCCGACGTTATCCTCTGGGATTTTGGAGTCGCAAGATTCCCTGTTCCACTGAAAGATATAGTCCTTTTGAAAAACAGTTGTTGGCCTGCTGTTGGGCTTTAATAGACTCAGAAAGCCTTACTCTGGGACATGAAGTAGTTATGTGACCCCAAATACCCTTTATGCAATGGATTCATAGCACGCCTGTTACTCATAAAATTGGACATGCACAAGAATTTAACATCATCAAATGGAAATGGTATATTCAGGATTGGGCCAAACCTGGCCCAAAGGGGTTGTATCTATTACATGAACAAGTATCCCAATATAGCAGTGACCTGACTATGTCACCTAAGACTGATATAACAGAATCTCCTGTAAAATGGGGTGTCTTATATGATCGATTGACTAAAAAACAACAAAAACACACCTGGTTTACAGATGGTTCTGCCAAAATGATATCAGGCTCATGGAAATGGAAAGCAGTTGCCTATAACTCATCCACCCAGCAAACAATTATCACCACCAGAGATAGTATGAGTAGCCAATATGCTAAACTTTATGCAGTGTATCAGTCACTTCAACAAGAACAGGGGCAACAGTGTCATATATATACTGATTCATAGGCAGTGGCACAAGGTTTGACAACGTGGATGCCACAATGGAAAAAACATGACTGGAAAATTAATGATAAAAAAATATGGGGAAAGAAATTATGGGAAGACATGTGGTTATGGTGTCAAAACACAATTGTTACTGTATGTCATGTTGATGCTCACAGTTCTTTAATTTCTACAAAACCAAAGCATAACTCTCATGCTGATCAGCTGGTGCAGATTCGTGCAATGCACAATCCAGGCTTAGCACAATGGGTCCACGAAAAGAGTGGACAATTGGGAGAATAAGCTTCATACAGGTGGGCACAACAAAGGGGAATCCTTGTCACCCATGATGATATTGCCACTGCAGTACAACAACGTCAACTATGCCAACATTTAAACAAACGGGGAGTTCCACACCCCTACCAAGGTCATATCCAAAAGGGATTATTTCCCGCCCATACCTGGCAACTAGATTTTATTGGACCCTTGCCAAATTCTTGTGGCTATACTTATGCCTGCACTGCTGTTGATACATATTCTGGCTATTTATTGGCTATGCTAGCTAAAGCAGCCACCCAACAGAGTGCCATAAAATTATTAGATAAAATTAAGTTATATTATAAAAGACGAAGTCAGATTCAGAGTGACAACGGTTCCCACTTTACAGGTAAGTTAATTCAAACTTATACAAAGAAAATCATATAGAATGGATTTATCATATACCTTATTACCCCCAAGCTGCAGGCCTCATAGAATGAATGAATGGATTGCTTAAACAACAATTGAGGAAACTTGGTCATGGCTCATTAATGGGAGGGCACAACAAGATACGTACTGCTCTAAATATGTTAAATAACAGGCCACTAGGCCCTAATGAGACTCCTCTGTCAAGGTTGTCACCAGCAAAGATTACAGAAGTGGCAGCCGCCACCCATGAGCTTATGACCTTAACCTATTGGCCCTTGACCCAATCTGCTAAACCGCCTTTTCGTGCCATGGCCGAAGTGGCTGGATTGGACTTATCCACTGTTCATTCTATTCAACTGCCCCCTAAGAAGCAATCTATAGTCCCTACTGGGATAGGGGTACAATTTCCCAAAAACACTTTTGGTTTGTTAAAAGGATGTTCTGGGCTAGCAGCAAAAGGTATTGATGTACTAGGAGGAGTCATTGATCCAGATTACCAAGGAAACATAAAATTTATATTATATAATGGTAGTGACACAGTACTAACTATAGAGTCTGGGAAACGAGTGGGGCAATTATTGGTGCTTCCCCTCCTGACTCCAAGTGTGTCACAAGGACAACCTCCAACTTAATTAACTAAAAGAGGAATGCAAGGATTTGGGTCTACAGATGGATGAAAACCTGGAGCAAAGGTGTGAGTGACACACCCACCCCATGCAACTCCCCATGTCACAGAAGTAGTGGCCCAAGCGCCCACTGCAACACTCATAATTATGTATCCAGGAAGTAAACAGTTATATCATGTTCCTAAAAATTCTGTTTCTTTGCGTGAATAGATATTCCTGCTGTGTTCGCTATGCTGTGCTGCACTTCGATGTCTGCTGCAGACCTCCACACCAACTAATGTCTCCGTAGGACAACCTTTGACCCTGCACTGTTAGACCAACTGCTCTACACAAGTGGGACCTGTGACCTGGACAGTGAATGGCCGAGAAATTTGGTCTCAAAAACATCAAGCAACCTCTTGGTATAAGCCTATATCTGATCAGTCACACAAAACTAGTTATAATTTCTCTGTTGCCCTGCCTTTTGCTACCCTCTGTGATGGGGGCTGGTATTCTTGTATTAAATAAAAAAAGGGGTATCCAGATTCCCCATTTCTTAAAGAAACCCGATTTGTTAGTATCCTTCCTAATGCCACTACTCCTCTTAAAAACACTAATCTGTGGCTACATTTAGCTCATACAGTTCTTAATAAAACTGCTTTTTGTCTTAGAAACAGTAATAACCCTTCTGGACTTCTACAAGTTAATTTGTTAGGCCTAGGTGTTACCTATCTAATGTGTCACATGTTAAAGTCACTGTTCTTCCTTCTTTAGTATCTATGCCTATATCAGGAGAAACTTCTACCAAGTGTTATTGTATTAACTGTACATATATTCCATTGTATTGTAATAAGACTATCCCTGTTAATATTCCTACTCCCTCACGACTACCTACGGGATATTTCTGGTTATGTGATAATACTGCATACTCACACATTCCAACTGACACATCTGTTGCATGTGGTATTGGCCCAATAGCCACCCTTATGGCTGCCTTCCCTACCGAGAATTCCCGAGTAAGATGAGCACTCACTACAGATTGTGACCCTCACGTTAACCTTCTTCCCATCTCTACTGTGGCAATGCTTGCCACCCTCCTACTACCTGATCCTGGCTTGATTGTAGACAACCATCGTCAAATTAAACACCTTTCCTGCTTGTTGACACGTGTAATAAATGATACTGTTAAAGCTTTCCTAGCTATATCTCAGGAATTGCAAAAACTGCGTAGAGAGACTCTCACACAAAGAGCCGCTTTAGACTATTTGTTTCTTCTTCACCAAACACCTTGTACTAAAATACCGGGTATGTGCTGTTTCAATATCAGATCAAACTAATGTTATCTTTGATGCTGTACATGATTTGCAAGATCAAGTTAATAATATTTCATATTCTAAGGGGTTATTTGACTGGTTACTTTGGGGTTTAGGTCCTTTATTGTGAGATAGTTTTGTAATTATTACAGTCATTGGATTTTGGGTTCTTGGATGTGCCTTGTGTACTTATGTACAGAGTTCATTGTCTATACATATAGCGTTTTATGGTTAATGGAGATGGCCACGGCCGAAAATGTCTTGATGTGAATACAGCCGTGTTTGGCTGCTCCATTGACCTACAGCCACCAGCACACAAAAAAATATAAAGCTGCTTTCTATGTGGTGGAAACTGGCCCTTCTCCCACGGAGATAGTTGCAATTTGTAAAAATTTCAAGGTCCTTTGAGTGTCACGGCCTGGGGCAGACTGGCCATCTGTGCTGGGCTGGGATGATAACCAGAGAAAACAAGGCACGTACACAACTGTGGGCTGGGACGATAGCCAGGAGGCTCAGTGCACGTACGCCACTGATAACCATTTATGCATGGGAACACTGAATGCTTGCTCTGAAAAAACTCTGTAACTGCTTGTTCTAAAAATTATTGATGCTATAAAAAACTGCTGGAGACTGAGGCCTGGGGAGAGTTCCACCTGTGGAAGGGACGCCTTGCCCAGGACGTGTAATTCCTGCCCAGCCGTGTCGATTAAAAGGACTCTCCTGGCAGTGGGGCGTGGATGTCATGAGTAATTGATTTGTTGTCAAGTAATTGATTTATTATAAATAATTGATTTGATATATTCTCTTTTCTGTCAACCTGGTGTTTCTCTTTCTGGTTGATTTGTGTCATTTCCATTCAGTTGACGTGGATGTTTTCCCTTTCCAGTCGAGCTGATGTTTTTCCCTCTTAATATTTGACCTATTCGGATCTGTTTGCGGACTATTGCCTTTACTCTCCTCTATCTAATAAAACATACCTTCAGTCCATTTGTTTGGAATGGAAAGTTTCTTTTACGTCTCCAATCAAATCCCCCAAACCTCTCTTAACAACTTCCTCCCTTAAAAACACAGGTAACTAATAGAGACCTAACATGTGCAAATAAGCACACACCAGTCTTGCATAAAACTTTGTCCTCTTGGCTTGATCCTTTATGAGGTGCTTCCCAACACTTTGTATATCATGGTATCCTGAGAAAATTATATTTGATCTGCACACTGGAGTCAACAGCTGAGGCTGCAGCCCAACTGCCCCCAGGTCTGAGGAGTCAATCTCTGCTTGGAAACAGATGTGGCCTTTTGTTCTCAGGGGATTGGAGAGTTTGCAAGAGTTGCTAGGTATTTCTTGACTAGAGGGTACCACTCAAGACTATTTTCATTGTACCTACAGCACCAATGAGATACTAGAGCCAGTGAGATGGTTGTCAGCATCACAAGGGAATAAGAAGAGCTACAATTTGGCAAATGAATACTATGTGTGCCCACTGTGCTAATGTGCTTCTTGTATGTCAGCTCCTTCAATTTTTCTAACCACCTTGTAAGGTAGGCATATGTATTCCCATTTCCCGTTTTCCAGATGAGGAGCCTGAGATCCAAGAGATAAGTGATTTGCTACACCCATGCTCCTAACTATCATTCTGTGCCACCTCTGTGCTACCTCAACATTCCCATTCTATTCATTCTCCACCTCCAGTCACTCCTTCCTGGATCTGCCAGTGGCAGAGGCTTGTAAGGAGTTTACTCTACCCCAGATTTTAGTTACCTGGAGCCCTCTTCCCTGTCATTTGTGATTCACCTCCTGCCTCTGCTTTGTAACCTTCCCTGACCACCACGTTGGCCTCCTCTGCTTTGGATTCCTGCAGCAGTTATAATCTTCTCTGTTGCGGCGACACTTCCTGTTCCATGTAGTTAGTAGATTTGAGTGTGTGTGTGTGTGTTTCATTTTCCAGAGAGCCTATAACTCTTGATAGCAGGTCTGTGTTTCATGTTTCTGCGTTTTTCCACAGATGCCTTCATCACAACAGCGCTCAATAGATACTGGTAATTCATTGATTTTCGGGAGTTTTTAAGAATTTTTTCCCCTTGAGGAACGAGAAGGAATGGGGTAAGCAGTGCATTCTAGTGGAAAATGTGACATTTTGAGACAAGGTAGACTTAGGTTTTGGTTCTGGCTTTGCTATTTACCATTTGCATGGCCATAAGCAAGTCATATAGTTCTCAGATCCTCTGGTTTCTTATCTGTAAAGTGGCATATTAGTATTACCTTGCAAGATAATCAAGAGAATAGTATTATCTTGCAGAATAATCATAAGGTAATAGTAATATCTTACAGAATAAAAATTATTATTTTGCAGAATAAAATATCTAGCCTAATGCCTAAAATTTGTCCTTAGGAAATGGCAGCTCTTTTATAATTATAATTATTCTTATGTATCAAAATTGATTGCTGTTAGAATTTTTTATAACATAGCTTTTGCAAGGACAATGTCAGGACAGGTTCTGTTAAAGCGAGTTGTCTTTATGAACTTATGTATCATCTTATGGCGAGGGAGGCGTGTTGGCGAGCCTGGAGGGGAGCAGGTGGCAAAGCTGGTGAGCAAGAGGCATCAGCTAGAGGCTGCAGGGAACCTTACTAGGTGAGGGCTACTCAGTCACAAAAACCCATCCTGGGCAGCCAGTTGGATGGAACACAATAGCAAGAGCACTGGACAGGGAGTCAATACAGTGAGAATTGTTGCCTGGCTCTGTTGCAAACCAGCTGTGAGACTATAAACAGCCAAGTCCAAGTATCAGATTGGGCCCAACGAGTTCAGGAATCTCTTTCCTCTTAAGTCTACTTAAAGGAGTTTTCCTCCTTGCTTCTCAAAGACAACAGAAAACACTCACTGAGAGTGACTGAATCATTTCCCTCCACAGGACAACAGTTATGCAGGGTCTATTAGAGAAGGAACCTAAGCAAAAGCCTCTCCTTTGTGCCTCCACTTCATGTTCTTCTCTCTCATCACCTATGACTGAAGTGCCTGTTTAATTTATCATCCGATCATCCAGAGACACTTTTTTTTTTTTTGTGAGGAAGATCAGCCCTGAGCTAACATCCATGCCAATCCTCTTCCTTTTGCTGAGGAAGACTGGCCCTGAGCTAACATCTGTGCTCATCTTCCTCCACTTTATGTGGGATGCTGCCACAGCTTGGCCTGATGAGCGGTGTGTCGGTGCACGCCCGGGATCTGAACCCAGGCCGCCAGCAGTGGAGCGCGTGCACTTAACTGCTACGCCACGGGGCCGGCCCCCAAACAGGGACATTTTGAGAGTGAAAGGGCTGCTACTGACAGTGAAGCTGGAGCAACAGGCGTCAACTGGGATTTTCCTAGACCAACCAGGATGTACGGCCACACCGCCTCCAACATTCTGTCTAACTTCCCCACCAGATTGTGTTCTCTCTGGGGCAGGACTGTGTCTTCCACATCACTAGATCCCTAGCATCCTGTACAGGCTCTAGGACACAGTGACTGCTCAATAGATGTTTGGTGAATGAAGGAATTCATGAATTAACTAGTTAGGGACCCATTGGGTGACCTCGTGCAAATCACTTGAACTCTTGGTGCCTCTAGAAGATGAGCAGCCAACCGATGATCTTCAAGGCCCTTCCAACTTCCCAGGCTATGACTCTTCCCACCTCTGGCAGTTTCCACTTCCACTCCTGTCCTCTTGGATAACTGAGATGTGCTCTGTGAGCAACAGAAGAGAGCCTTGGTCCTGAGTTGGAGCCGATGGTCAGATGACTGTCAATGCCTGCCCTTCTCTGAACCCTGGGAAAGATCTCTTCACATCTGCGGGAGTCTGAATGGCAGAAAGGAGACAGAAATTAAGAAAACCATATCTGTACCCTTCTAATTTATGGTTAGTAAAATAAAAAAATGAGGCATGGAGAGGAGGCTCAATGGTGCCAAGGCCAAAGAATAAATTGGCGGCTGGGGTAGGAAGAGCCTCAGACGGCTATTTACTTAGGGAGCTCTTTCAACCTGAGCCTGTGGAGCTGAGCCCACAGAGCGCCTCAGCATAAGCACAGGGCGGCATTTTTGTCAGTGGCTGCCCTTTCAGGGAACCATAACTGCAGTCATATTGAATCATGAACTAGATTAGCCACATTAGAGGTTTAGCTACAATATATTTCAAAGTTAAAACACAGGCCACGGCAGTGGTATCAAAACCTGTAATTTCTGATGCAAATGAACAGCATGAAAAATGGCCCCTGGCTACTGGGATAGACAGAGGACTATGTGAGCGAAATAACATGGCAGTTCTGTCAAAATTGGAAGAATAACTATATTCCAGAACAGTAAATTATTATCACGGCCTGACTGGGAGTGTAACCCATAAGGTAAGAGAATGTATTTTTTTGTACCTGGATAAAATTACATTGTCAATTTTGTTTAGTCCCTTTTTAAAACCTGAACATTCATTTTTGAAAATATGTGTGGAACATAAGGTGACATTTGGAAAAAAAGCATAGTTTTCAAAGAATACTGATCCTGTTAGTTCTTATATTACAGATGCCGATGAGTTTAACTTTTATAGCGTTGCTAACACATGGAAGGCATAAAATGGACTTTCAGCTACCTAGGGTTTTCAACAACATATCAGGGAAGTACCTGAGCTTTATAAAATGTTTTCTGGGGGCATAATGTGGCATCGGGTTTCATGCGCACAAGCCCATGGAATCAGAAATCTCCAGCTTCAAGACCTAGGGCCGTTTCCTATTGGCTGAGTGACCGTATGCAACCGACGTAACTGGATTGAACCTAACTTTTCTTATCTTTAGAATAGGGATAATAATGCTTTCCTTATAGTACCTCATAAAGATTAGAAATGATGATATGGGTAAAGTGTTCAGCATGGTACCCTTCATATAGCCAGACACTCTGTAAAGAACGGCTGATGTTATTATTATTTAATCTTCTTGTATATATGATATCTGTCTTTTAAAATTCATAGTTTTAGGATCAACTCAGAGGTTAAAGCAAATATAGTATGTTTAGTATTTTATTTACATATTTAACTTTTGTACATGTTTGAGTTGACTCTGATAGTGGGTTGTTTGTGTGTATGGTGAGTTGACTAACCCTTCCAAAAGTAGTACTTTCTAAAATTTTTGACAAACTATAGAATCCTCCCAATCTGATGGAAAATACAGGTATATTTAACCTTCATTTATTAAAATATAATTTACTAAATATCATATATTAAAACATAAAATATACAAATATCATTTATTAAAGTTTTATACCCAATCTTAGCTTTAATTAGTTGTACATACGTACACACATGAAATAAATAAATTTATTTATTTTGAGAATTGCACATCTATCCCAGAAAGCAACAAATCAAGGTGGGCAATAATGTGACTGTGAGCTGGGCTTTGGGGTTAGGCAAACCTGGGCCTGATTCTTGGCTTTTCTTCTTGCTAACTGTGCGACCTTAGACTAAGCCTCTGTGTCCCTCAGCTTCCTCATCTAGGAAATGAACGTAATATCTACTACAGAATTGTCACAGGGATTAATCAATATCTTGCATATAAATGCTTGGCATGGTGCCTATCATCAGGCACAGTCTACATAAATAATGTCTGTTATTAAAAAAGTTATGCAGGGCCTGAAACTATAATTGGATCAGAGGGCAGAAATATTTACAGGTCTATTCCGTACCTGGAAATCACATAGATATCCAAATAGTTCGTATGAGATGATTAGAAAAATGGATCTAATTTCTGTGTAGACGATGGGATCTTTTTGGTCATTTTCATGTCTGGATGGGATTATTCACTTTGTGTTTCAATACATTTCTTAGCTCCCAAAAACCATGGCAGAAAGAAAAGTAAAATTGAATATTGTACATGGTTAACTTGATACTATATTTAAAAGTGAGACCAGATAGTTTTTCTTTTTAAAGAAAACTTACTATTTTGGCTACCAACAAGTAGGTGTGGGTTTGATTCAGTGCCTTATAGTGTTCAAAGCGTTTTTCACAATTTTTATTCCAGCAGGAAAGTGTGGATATGATAAAGATGTGGGACTGGCATTGGTAAATGTGAGGAAAGCTAGTAAAAAATGTTATGGTCTGAGTGAACATTTTTGTAGACCAATATACGTGTATAGACATGGTTTGCTATCTGAGGACTTGAAAATGGTCTACTTTGTCATCCAATAATTTTGGTTGTGGGTCCCTTATTTCTTTTGTTAAAAACCCTCAAATTCAACAATTTGCACTGGGTTTCCCCCATGGTGAATATAATGCATTACCATAATTCAAGTCATATTCAGTCAACTCTGTGGTTTCAGGGAGCCCATACATTTCAAATTTATTTCCAAGGTCATGAAGCCATCCCCTATGGCAAGTGCAAAATGCCTTTGATGTGGTGGGTACAACATCTGTGCAGACAGACACACTTAACTCATGCTGCGCTTTTATTTCACATTTCGGTTGAGAGGTAAGGTCTTTTGAACCCAGGAACATTTAACGTTAAGTCACATTAAATAATTAGGCTAATGATCCTTGGAAGTAGAGGAGATAGCATCCTGGTTATAACTGGGGGAGATGGCATCCAGGCACCCTGTCCTGGAACACTTAACAAGGAAAAAGAAGGACTCGTGTGCTGTTGTTATCATCATCGTCTTGGGTTCCACGCTGGCAGTAACTCAGAAGCAGGTCCTGAAATGTAGCATGTTCAACACTGAACTTCAGAGCTCCTAAATCTGCCTCTCCCCTTGGTTTCCTCAACTCAGTTAATGGCATCAGCCCATGCCAGAGTCCTAGTGTCATTCTTAATTCTTTTCCATTTCTGTAGCCAATTGATCACCAAAACTAGTTAATCCTAAAGTTGCTCACCTCTGTCTGGCACTGCTTTGTCCTCAGTTCGTGCTTGAATAATCACTCCAGCCTCCTGATTTCCTTCCCGACTTACAGGCTTGCCTCACTGCAATCCTCTCCATTCCGTAGCCCTGACGAAATCTTTAAGCTACTCCCCTTCTGAAAGTGTTTCTATGGCTTCCTGCTGCCCCCTGGATAAAGGAGGTCCAAATTCTTTTATCTGGTCTTTAAGACTCTTCCCAGATCTCAGAGAGTCTTCTATTTCAGCCCTCTTCACCTTGCATTCTGGATCCATGCTGTTCCTTCTCGACAGAACACACTCTTTAGCTTCTTGTCTTGGCTAAATCCCATTCCTCTTTCGGGGCTCAGCTGAGATATAATTTCCTCTGGAAAGCCTTCCTTGCCTGGCATCCTGAACTCCAAGCCAGGACTGAGTTAGCACCCTGCACCCTGTACTCAATTTCTGCACAGGACCTCGTATGTAGTATTTCAATTCTTGTTTCCTCGTCCACATCACCTGCCGACTGTAAACTACTCAGAGCAGGGAGTACTTCCAGGACCTGGCAGAATGGCACATACTCAGTGTTCAGAAAATATCTATTCAATGAATACATGATTTTAAATCTTCCACTCCATCTTCCCACAACTAAACACCAGACTTGGATATAAGTTTGTCTATACATCTCACTCTGTGTTGGGCATGGGAAAGATTCCTTTATAGAAATGCCACTGGAAAGCTAGGTTATTTTGATTTAATGAAATATTATTAAAAGATATTGGGGCATGAAGTTCCATCTCTTTTCTGCAGATAGTGGAAGTGGAGCAGACTGATATACAGCTTGTTGTTGAGGATAAGCAAGTGAAAGGAGAGCTGGGAGAGCAGGCACTGTGGAAAGCGTGTTTTATGCACACAGCCCTTTCCCCTCTTCCCAACTTATAGATCTTTTCTGAATTGTAGTATTTAGTTGAGCAATAAGGGAATTCACTTGTTATGTATACCAGTAATTTTCAAGTGCAGTCATTTATGCAAGGCAAGGTAGGCACCAACGGGACTATAAAAGAACGTGGTTCCTGCCGTAAGAGATCTTGGAAGGTTAAGAAGATGATATCTTAATGGAAGTATCAATTAGAAAAAGAGTCAAAGTGGAATTTATTTAGATGGCTGTGGCAATTGAGGTGGGAAGTGCTGATAGAGCTGATACTACTTGGTAACAGGGAAAAGAATTGTACATCTCTCAATCACTTCTCCTCCACTGCCCTCCATGAAATGAAAGCATTTTGGGCACTGGAAGGAGCGTGAACTTGAAGCCACGTGAATTTGCGACTGTCACTTCCTTGAACAAAGCTGTAGGACGTTGGGAAAGCTGCTTGATCACATTTATCCTAAATTTTCTTATTAAAAAAAAATGTGGATAAGACATACTTTATTAGGTTATCATTGTATAAGACCACATGTGAGTTAACATGACTCATGTAAAATTGTCTAACATTATGACTATTTATTTAAATATCAGGGCTCACAGTACGTAGGAATTGTTACATGCCTAAGGGTTAGAGGAAAAACTTAGAGAAAAGCCAAGTTTTTAAGGCAAGATTCAAGCATGCAGTAGGTTTTGTGCAGGATCCAGGAGGCAACATTGTGTGCAAAAAAGATAAGAGGATAGAGCCATCACATAAGGGGATCGAGAGGCTTCATGGGGGCAACCAGGCATACGATGACCATGGCATATGCCAAGTCAGGCACTATCCGGGATGGCCAGGAATCAAGGAAGAGAATGAGTTTATGTACTATATTACTTTCTATTGTAGACAGAATTCTACGATAACCCCCTACTGACCTATGCCCTTGTATAATCCCCTCCTCTTGAGTGTGGGTGTGACTTGCAAATATGGTGCGATTTCTTTTTCATAGTTATACTATGTTATATCACAAAAGAGATTTTGCAGATGTAATTAAGGTCAGCTAATTAGCTGACATTGAGTTGATCAGAAGGGAGAATATCCTGGGTAGGTCTGACCTAACCAGGTGAGCCGTTAAAAGGGACAAGAAGCAGCAATAGAATCTCTCCTGCTGGCCTTGAAGAAATAGGTCACCACCTTTTGAGATGAGGGGGCCACATAGCAAGGACTCGAGGGCAGTCTATAGGAGCTGAGAGCAGCCCCTGGCCGACAGCCAGCAAGAAAATGGGGACCTTGGTCATATAACCACAGGGAAATAAATTCTGCCAACAACCATTGAGCTTGGAGGAGGATCTTAAGTTTCAGATGAAATCACAGCCCTGAAAAACATCTTGATTTCAGCCTGGTGAAGCCCTCAGGACCTGGCTAACCTGTAACCAGAGTCCTGAACCAATATATCTGTGTTGTTTTTTTCAATAGAAATGTTTGTTTTGCAGCAATAGAAAAAAGTAATACACTTACTTTTCCTTGTCTACTTTAGGCAGAACCAGTTGTTCCATCCTTTTGGCTCCCGCAGACTCCTGATCACTCCTTAGTTAGAGCCTAATCACATGTTTTGTAATGTTGGGTTATGGCTCTGTCTTTCCGTGAACTCTTAATAGAGTGTGAACTCTACAGAAGCTAGACTTAGTGGAAAAAAACTGATTCCTTTGGAATCAAGGAGACTAATGTTCTGTTCCTGGCTCCACCAATTAATCGTTGCATAAATTTTGACAGCCTATTGAACCTCTCCAAACATAAGTTCTTATTTGCAAAATGACAGTAACACTGCTAGACCAGTGGTTCTCAAAGGGGACCAATTTTGCAACCCCCAGGGGACGTTTGGAAATGCCTGGAAACATTTTTGACAGTCCCAGTGCAGGGCAGGGATGCTACTGGCCATCTAGTAGGTAGAGGCCTGGAATGCTGCTAAATGTCATACAATGCACAGAACAACCCCATATTACAAAGAATTATCTGGCCCCAAATGTCAATAGGGCCACGGTTGAGAAATCCTTTACTAGACTAATAAAATTATTATGAAGAATGTAAAATGGTTTGCACAGTGCTTCATATTCTGTGGGAGAGGTTACAATTCCCTTTTGGGAGGACTCTCTAAATTTTTGGGAGTGCTTTCATAAAGTACACATGTATTTGCACTTTCCCTACATGATCCTGAATTTGTCTACTTATCTCTTTCTTCCTCCCCCAAATCACTGCATGCATTAAGAGATGGTACAAATGGGAGTTTCTTGTTCAAGAAATAGCATGCAACCAGGAAGTAGATTGAGAACCACTGGCTCTAAAACATAATCGATGCTAAGTGCTTCCCTTTTCCCTTTCTGAAGCCTATGATTTTGTCTCATCTTTAAAGTATACCTGAGTGCCTAACATATATCAGGAATATCATCAATGCTTATTAAATGCCTGAACAGATGAATTCTCTTCTTAAAAAATATTTTGTAATTTGTTTCTTCTCTGGCATTTTGCTCCTATTTTGCTGTATTTTGAAAATTAAGCCTTATGGTAAAAATGGAAAGAGAATGAAATTGCAGTTGAAGACTAACTGTGTTATGCTAAGCCATTGTTTAACATTTCTGAACCTTCTCTAAAGGAGATATGGTAACATCTGTCTCATAAGATTGCAAGGATTCAAGGAAAGCTGGTAAACTGCTTCCATCTTTCAAGATTTGCCTCAAATCTTAGCTCCTTTGGAAGGCCTTCGGCAACTCCTGTGGTGACCATACTGTTCTGCTAAAGGAATATTGTCCCTGTGTCAATGATTGCACATATTTATAGCACATTTATTTGTTTGCATTTCTGTTTCCTCCACTTAAGAGACGTGTGGGTCATTTTTTAATTAAACTTTAATTTTGAGATAATTATAAATTCAAATGTTGTTGTAAGAAATAATACAGAGATCCCGTGTGCCCTTTACCCAGTTCCCTCAAAGGTAATATCTTACAAAACTACAGTACCAAATTACAGCCAGGATATTGACATTGACAGCCAAGATACAGAACATTTCATCACCACAAGGATCCCTCCTGGGTTCCTTTTACAGCGACGCTCACATCTCTCTCACCCTACCATCTACATCTTGGCGACCGCTAATCTGTATTTCATTTCCATAATGTTGTCATTTCAAGAATGATAAATAAATGAAATCATGAGGTGCATAACCTTTTGGCATTAACTTTTTTTCACTCAGTACAGTTCTCTAGAGATTCACCCAAGCTGCTGTGTGTATAAATACTTTATTGTTTTTTATCGCTGAGTGGTATAGATGTATTAGAGATTGTTTAACTATTCGTTAACTGAAGGATATCTGGGTTGTTTCCAGTTTTGGGCTATTGTGAATAGATTGATATAACCATTTGTGTGCAGGATTTTGTGTGAACATAAGTCTTCATTTCTCTGGGATAAATGCTCAAGAGTGTTATTGCTGGGTTGTATGGTAGTTGCAAGTTTAGTATTTTAAGAAACTGCCAAACTATTTTCCAGAATGGATATATCATTTTATATTTTTGCCAGCAATGTATAGATGATCCAGTTTCTCCTCATCCTTGCCAGCATTTCACTATTTTTTATTTTAACCATTGTGATAAGCATGTAGGGATATTTCATCGCTGTATTTTCATTTCCCTAATGTGTTATGATGTTGACTGCCATTTCATGTTCTACTTGCCATCTGTGTATCTTCTTTAGTAAAATGTTTCTTTATGTCTTTTGTCCATTTTCCAATTGGATTGTTTATTTCCTGTTGAGTTTTGAGAGTTCTTTATATGATATAGATACTAGTCCTTTCTCAGTCTGTAGCTTGTTTTTCCATCTTCTTCACAGGATCTTTCAAAGAGCAGAAGTTTGAAATTTTGATGAAGTCTAACTGATCAATTTCTTCTTTTATGGTTTGTGCTTTTGTTGTCAAGTCTAAGAATGTTTTTCCTATCTCTCAATTCCAAAGATTTTCTCCTATATTTTTTCTAAAACTTTTATAGTTTTACATTTTGCACTTAAGCCTGTTATCCATTCTGAATCAATTTATAAAGTGTAAGACTTAGGCTGAGGTTCATTTTTGCTGCCTGATGTATTCAATTGCTCCAACACCATTTGTTGAAAAGACTTACTCGTTGAATTGCTTCTACACCTTTGTCAAAAATCACTTGGGCATATTTGTGTGGGTGTATTTCTGGGTTCTCCATTCTGTTCCATTGATCTATGTCTATCCCTCTGACAATACCACAGAGTCTTGATTATTCTAGCTATAAATAGGTCTCGATATTGGGTAGACAGTATTATCACACTTAATTCTTATTTTAAAAAAAATGTTAACAATTCTAATTCCTTTGCCTTACCATATAAATTTTAGAATAATTTTGTCCATATCTACAAGATGTCTTGCTGGATATTGATAGGAATTGTGATAAACTTGTATATCTTTCAGGGAGAATTACATCTTTACTATGTTGAGTCTTCCAATACATAAATATAGTTGTATCTCCATTTATTTACATCTTTGTTAGTTTATTTCATTAGGTTTTTATAGTTTTCAGCATATAAAATCTGTACATGTTTTGTTAGATTTACACCTAAGAATTTCATTTTTGAAATTTTCATTTTATTTTTAATTTCAGTTTTCATGTCTTTGTTGCTAGTATATAGAAATAAAATTAATGTTTTTATGTTTATCTTGTATCTTGCTACGTTCCTGAAATTACTTATTAGTTTATATGAGGCTTTACTTGTTTATTTCCTAAGAATTTCTATGTAGACAATTATGCAATCTGTAATTAGGGGCAGGTTTATTTTTTCTATTCTGGTCACTATACATTTTATTTCCTTTTCTTGTCTTATTGCACTGGTTAGAACTTACAACAGTGTGTTGAATAAAAGCAGTTAGAACAGACATCATTGACTTCTCCTTTATCTTAGAGGGAAAGCATTCAGAATGTTACTGTTAAGTATGATATTAGCTATAGGTTTTTTGTAAATGCACTATATCAGATTGAGGAATTTCCCCCTCTATTCCAGTTTTTCTGAGAGCTTTTGTCATGATCTAATGCTGAATTTTATCAAATGCTTTTTTTGCATCAATTGATATGATTGTGTAATTTTTTCCTCTTTAGTCTGTTAATGTGGTGGATGGCATTGATTGATTTTCAAATATTGATGTAATCTTTTATCTTGGAATAGACTCCACTTGGTCATGGTGTATAATTCTTTTTATAAATGCTGAATTCTATTCACTAATATATTTTTAATAATTTTTGCATCTATATTCATTAGGAATATTTTTACTATCTTTGATTTTGGTATCAAAATAATATTAGTTTCATAAAATGGACTGGGAAGTATTCCCTCCTCTTCTATTTTCTGGAAGGGATTTTATTGAATTTTGTTAAGTCTTCTTTAATGTTTGGAGTATTTTCCAATGAAAACTTCTGGGCCTGGGGACTTCGTTTTTGAAGTCTTTAAATTATGAATTTAATTTCCTTAGTAGTTATAGAGCCATTCAAATTATTTTATATTAGCGAGTTGTGGTACTCTGTATTTTTCAAGGAATTGGTTCATTTTATGTAAGTTGTCAAATTTATGTGTGTAGAATTTATAACATTCCCTTATTATCCTTTTGATGTTTGAAGATTCTGCAATTAGGACCCTTTTTTCATTCCTTTCATTGAGATTGACAAGTTTTGTTTTCTTTCTCTGTCATTACTCTTCAGAGAGGTTGGAAGTCCAAGCTTCCCACTTGGTTCTCAGTGACATTTTGGCAGAGATGTGATGGGGATGAAATTTCCAGCCCCCTAATCTTCCCTCTTTCATACCACCTTGTCAAAGGTGGTTTATGAGGGGTGGGGTGCCTTCTTACAGCCAGGTGAGAGTCCAAGTTCAGCTTTCCTGCTTGACCTCTGTTGCCATGGGTGGAGGTGAGACCACTTTTTTCTTTTTTTTTTTGCCAGTATTTGGCTAGAGTAGAATGGTTATAGTCTAAAATTTTCTGTCTTGCTAGGATGCCCCTTTGACTAGAGGGGCCAAGTTTCTGATGTTTTTATTTTTTTCTGAACCTGATGGTATTTCCAGATTGACAGCTTCTTTAGCTGTAAGTCTGGTGTATATGAGGGAAAACGAAAATCCCAAGGAACTCATCGCTGTGCCCTTCCTTGTGTTCCAAGGTCCCTAGCTGGTCTGCTTTATTCTCTCTGCCTTTCAGAGTCTTCTGTTTGTTTTATACGTAATGTCCAGGGCTTTTCACTGTACTTAGTGGAAGGAATAGAGAAAAGTATATCTACTCCATCTTCCTGGAAATGGATGCTAAATAATTTTTATTATTTTTCTTTTAATTGCCATCACTCACTAGGATATTTAATGAAGGTTGAAAGAAACACACACGACAGAGAAATTGTTCTTAAACTGTAAAGCAGAAAATAAACATAACAGATTCTCATCTTTCCATCATTTTATTTTTTTTTAATATTATAGAAATTAAGAAAGCTTCCACTTGTTACTAATGATAGTGGGTTATAAGATTGTTTTTGTTATGATTCCTCATTTGATTTTATTGACGTTAACTCTAGTGGAGTGGAATGGTCAGGATGGGGCAGCACAAAAGGAAACAAATACCATTAACATAGATGAGCTAATGCCACAAAGACCAATATCCACTCCAAATTGCCTGGTAAACAGGAAGTACAGGAAAAATATGCCTAAGCCAGCACTGTTTCTTTTGAATTAAGGCAAGTAGCTTATTGTTTTTGTATTAATATACATGCTATTTCATCAGTACATCTGTCAGAGGCTGGATTTTTGTGAAAAAAAGACGTCACCGAGGGGTGGGCAGTCATGTGACATTAACATGTCAATATGTCGCTATGTCACATAGCTGAGACAGCTACTGAGAATTGCTACTCCTTTGAGGAAAGAAACAGAGCAAGGTTAACTTTGTGGAGTAACTAATACTTACCTGAATGGCTGTCTGTAAAGTACATTTTGGTATGTTGAATTGCATTTTTCCATTTGGCTCCGTTATATATTTATATATAATATAAATCCTCAGCAAATATAGTAGTCACATCACAGTCTAAAACTTTGCTTGCAGAGAAGCCTTTCCTCTCTTATAACATTCATCCCACAGAATTTGAAGAAATATCTGGTTCTACAGCTTTGATTCTATTCCAAGTTAAATATTCCCTTTGAAAATCTGAGCATTTATTTTCATGAAACCAATTTTCTTTTTGTAGTGCTTTCTTGACAGGAACATATCCTTGAATTGAAGTATTTGAAGTGCTGTAAAATGATTTTATGCTATAAATATTTTGGTTCAATATTCATGTCTCTATTTTTTCTAGTTTTCTATACTGTTCACAGAACCACTCAAGACAATCATCTTCCTTCAATTCTTTTTTACCTTTCATTGTCCATGTCTTCTAACTTCTTCCTCCTCGGTGAGTTAGTGGGCCTTTTTTCTAGAAAATTCGTAATCCTATTCCCTTTAATCTTCTTGCATTTCACCATTAACAAATGGGCCTTCACTATAAGGAAGGTGTCACGGGCTTATTGACTGTCACCCTTCCTGAAGGTGCGGTCTTCGATCATCTTCTTGGCTTCGATGAAACTAACTACATGGTCATGGTTCAGAGCATTGGGTGATCATATAAATCAGCACCATGAAGTAAGCACAGTCACATTCTGAAGTTAATACTGCAGCTCATGTGACTTGTTACATTGTCTAACTGGGCAGTTACTGTTGTTCTCTCTGCCCAGAATTTTCTTCATACCATGTTCATCCGTATTAAATATCTCCTTCATAGGGAAGTTATTGTTGATGTTAGGTCACTTTTCTTCTATGTACTCATAGTATTTATTATTTTATTTATTTAATCAATAAATATTTATTGTGTGCCTATGATGTGCTAGGAATGATTCTAAGCTCTGTGTATTCCAGCACTCTACATGTCCCTCTGTTAATAATTATTCAAATTCTTCTTTACTTAACATCTATGGAGCAGCTACTGTTTGGCAGGCTTCACACTATGTAATTCCTGTGCATTGTGGGCAGTTTTGCTTTTACTTGCCTCTTTGAATAGATTGTGAATTTCTGACCGACTTTCAACCCCTGGAGGGCTGGGACAGTGTCTTATTCACTTGCTTTGATGTTGTACCTGGAATAGTGCCTGGTACATAATAGATGCTTAGAGTGTATTTGATGGATGAATGAATGGATGAAAAAACAGGCAGGATTGACTTTGGTAGTAGAGAAAGATCTGTGTGTCGTTGCATGTGAAAGGGTAAGGTTGTCTCTGCTTGTGGCATCTGTGACATGTCGATTCCATCACAAGCAGATCCAGCCAAATTGACTCTCCTCAGGCATAGAGATATTTTCCCTCAATCAGATTATGTGCCATTACTTTATACTTCTTGATGCCAAAGTATGCTCCCCTGATGAGCATGACATTTTATTTGCATGCACATAAGCAAGTTCATAGTGTTTAATTTGAAAGTGCAACCCCACTAAGAATGCATTTGTTTGTGTTTATTTAGATTTATTTAGAAGCTTTGTTTGGATGGGCACAGGGGGGTGATCTGGGACAGAGGAGCCTAGAAAAGCGGGTGAAGGCTGGTTCTCCCTTGAAGAATGCATTTCGGATAAAAAAAAAGTGACCTTTAATCACCCCCAGAACTCTTTGTTCTTGTTCCAGAACACTCTGTGAGTTGAAACTCTCAAGCCCCTTCAGCTCTTTTGTCTTGATTTTATAAACTGATGCTATATGCCTTTGAGGTTTGAGGTGAGTTTTCTGGTGTTTAGGTAGAGTATGTTTTTTTTTTTTAAAAGATTTTATTTATTTCCCCCCCAAAGCCCCAGTAGATAGTTGTATTCCATAGTTGCACATCCTTCTAGTTGCTGTATGTGGGACGCGGCCTCAGCATGGCCAGAGAAGCAGTGTGTCGGTGCGCGCCCGGGATCCGAACCCGGGCCACCAGCAGTGGAGCACACGCACTTAACTGCTAAGCCACGGGGCCGGCCCTAGTATGTTTGAAAGGAGTTTGCTGGTGGTTGGTAGGGTATATTTGAGGGGAGTTTGCAAGGACTGACATGTCCAGATTTCTAAGAGAGAAAGAATAACTATCATACTCCTTCAGGTGGACTTTAGCTATTACCAGTCCATCAAGGTAACTTTATGATGCCTCAAGGGACTGGGCTATTTTTTTTTTTCTTCTATTTTTCTCAAAAATATCGTAAATATGGCAGGTGGAGCAAGAGGTTCAGTTTTGCTTTGATGCGAAGTTGCCTCCATAGAGAGAGTGAGGCAGCCCCCTCTTAGTTTGTTGGGTTACAAGTATTCCCTTTGTTAATAGAAGGGTTGAAAAAGAAAAAAAAGAAAGAACAAGAAGAAGTCAATTTCTGTTTCTCATATCCAACTACGTTGCATGGTGTGTCCATTTAATGGATGAGCATAAATCTCACCAGCTTCACCCAACTATTGCCTTCATTTCAAGGCAATCAACAAAGAAGACAGCCTCCGTCTCCTTCAATCTGTTTATTTTGCAATTAACCAGAAAGAAGGGAATTTTTCTGAAGTTTTTTTTGGTTGAGGGCTTATAGTTTAAATGGAAGCTACTTCTTTCAGGATTAAGAGCATTGCAGAAAAATATCTCATAGGTCTAGTTCTATAAAGTTTGTAATGGCTTATACTTACACAAAAGATTAACATATACCCCTGTAGGTTTGTGCTGTTTCCTTTTTTATGCCAACTTCATCATTACACAGAAACACCTGAATTCAACCACAATATTGGGGGTGAAAACAGACATATATTCACATATACCCAGGGACCCTTGAGAATGTTTTTCTTCTTTTATTCCTATGAAAAGTGATTTATAACCAAACCAAGGAAAACCTCAAGTTACTGGTGTGGTGAGATTTATTATTACTACCCAAAGTCAAGTAGGTTGGAAGGATTATATTTGGTTGCAAGGTTCATCCAAATCACAGTGGTTTGGAAATCACCTTAAAGTTGAATTTTTTATTTTTTTCCACTTAAACCAGCATCTTGTATTCACTCTCAGCTGTAGGAGTTAAGGTAATTTCAGTGGAGCTTTTGGTTTGTAATTTTGTAGTCTACTTCAACGTTTTGAGATTAGGTTACATAACTTGATGTGCAACGTTTCCACAGTTCTCTGACTTTTCCCACCCTGCTCTTGAGATGTGTATATTTTACATCCAGTGCATTTCCCTCAGGAAATATAAATAAAGTTGGGCAATCGCATTTACTATTTAGAAGACAATAATTATAACACCTACTTTTGTGTAGTGCTCTAGTTTGCAAGGCACTTTCACATAATTAAATCATTTGACCCTTGAAACCGTCCTTTGAAGTCAGCAAAGAGGCTATTATTATCTCCATATTTGAGAGGAAACAGGTTCAGAGGGGTTCAATGGTTCGTCTGAGGTCACATGATTAGCAAGAGGAAGAACTGGGATTAGAGAGCGTGAGGTCGCAGTCCACAGCTGCCCACTAACTACAGTGCCTTCAACTCTTCTTTGGATCAGAACCCAAGGAATAAAATGATTTTCTCTTAATGGACTAAGAAAAAAGTTCATATTGTCTAATATCAAAGACAAAGTATATGCTCTTGAAACTATCTAAAAAATATTTGTAAAGCAATAGAACAACAAGTTGCTAAGAACAGATTACTTAACATTTTAAGGGCACATCTTTAGGAACTATTAATGAGGGAGAGGTTACTAGAGAAGGCAAGTTTGAAAATTATTGCTTGTGCATGTTGCATTTCTTTGAGTCCTCTGAGAAGCAGACACCAAGACAGGATTAGACAGACAAGAGACTGGTTGGGGAAATGCCTGTGAGGGAAAAGAGCAGGCAGGGGCTGGAGGAGGTGGGGAGAACTTTCAGGGCATGATGTAGGTCTGACCCCTGGGAAGGAGAGAGGGAAGGCAGATAGATGGGTGGGTGGGAAGAGTCTCAGACTGCAGCTCAGTTGTAAGAAAGTTTGCAGTCAGGCTGATAGGGAGCCCCCGAGCCAAAATCTCCCATAGAAGAATCCAGCATTTCATAGAATGGGGTCTGTGTTAGTAACCCTTCAGGGCTTAGGCCCTGACTGGGAGTAGCCTGTGGGAAGCATGGCCTCAGCATAAACGAGGTGATGGATTCAGAGCACAGCAGCTGGGACCAGTCAGCCAATTGTATTCCCCACAGCAGGGGGTCTCAGGGGGGGCCCTTTCATGGCCACCACATAGGTTTCCATGGTGCAACATTCATTTTCCACCTCTGCAAAAGTAAAGAGTAAACAAAAACAGCAGAAAATATTCTTAGCAAAATGCAAAACACTAGGAATAAGGTTAGATGCTCAGTTATCAACACTGACAAACTGGCCTCTAATATCAGAGAAGTGCTGGAATAATTCTGGAAGACTCAGATTTCAGTTTTTCAAAGGTTTATATGTAATCCTTTCTGACAGCCAAACTGTGTGTTCTCTGAAGGCAAGAATAGTAAACGATCCTTGTATTCCTAACACTGCACAGTGGCTGGTCCATAGTAAATGCTCAGTAAATTATTTAATCACTTTAATGGGTGATTAAAGTTAAAGGAAAAGAGAAGGGTCATATTGTCATTTCTGAATATTTCTCATTTCTCTAGTATTTGAATGACTTCCAAGGGTGTTTCTTTATTAAGCTTATTAACAGACTCTAAGATCCTGGAGTGGAGGTGGGGAAACTTGGGCCTAATCATTAAAGCCAAACGTCTCTGGTCTAATGACTTTGGATCTGGATCTGAGCTGACTTGGCCTTGCACAGTCCCTCCCTCTGCACGCTAGTCTGCAGATGGACAAGTGTATGTGTCTAAAATGGCTTGCTTTTTCTTAGCATTCTTTTTCAGGGAGTTAAAGAGGCACCAGGGATGGTGAAGAGAAGGAGATGGAAACTCTGGATACATAGGCGAGGCCATTCCACATTGTAAAATCAATAGAAATTAAAGACAAATAATTTGTTCATGGGTTTCAGGTTATGTCAAGGTTTGTTTGTGTGGCATTCCAGTGAATGTATCTGTTAACAGGACCCCTAATTCCCCAAGCCCTTCAGACACCTTTGATTCTTCCTTTCTCTCAGGTTCAACTAGTCAAGAAGTACTGCCAACTCTTTCATCATATTATCTATTAAGATCCTTCCTTCCATTTTAGGAAACATTACATAAGCGCCCTGACTACTTTGGATACCCCTGATGGGCTTCCTCACTTCCAAGAGCGTTCAACCACATGGATATAGAGGTGTCAGTGCACTAGGGCTTCAGTCTCAGATCTGCCTCTACCCAGCAGTGGACTTTAATGCAGATCATTTGTCCACTTTCAGCCTCAATCATCTCATCTATAAAATGAGGATAATAAGGTCTATCCTAGGGGGTGGGAGTGGACTTGAAGTGCGATAATACATGGCAATCAGTTACTACAGCACCTACAGCACGATGGTTTCTCTCTGCAACCAGGGAGTTCAGGTGGCAATCCTGACACCACTGTCTGGTTAATCTTCCAAAAGGATTATTTCACTCACATCTTCAAGGCAACTCTATCCAGACTGGCTGTCCTTTTCTCACACTTCTCCAATGGTGTGAGGTCAAGGAAACACAGAACAAATCTCAGGTTCACCAGTCTGCTACTCAGTGTCCTCTACAAGCTACTCTTTTCGTAACTTGCTATGTTATTTTCTATTATTTTCTTAAAGAAAACTCCTGCTCACTTTGAGCTGGTTTACTCATTTTCCCTTTTATGCCACATGTGGGCACACCTCTGAACTTTAGTCACACCTTTGAAGGTACTTTTGAAGGAGACTTTGAAGAGTTGAAGGTACAAGTCTCTTTTCTTCATATGACAGCCCAACCAATAGTGATTCAAGTTGCATTGCTTACTGTGTGACCCAGGGGACTTATCCTACCACTCTGGGCCTCCATTTCCTTATCTGTGAAATGATGGCTGATACCACCTACCTGAAAGCATTGTAGAGAGGATTATATGAGATAGGATATGTAAAGCACATAGAGAATTGTCTGGCACATGGCAGGGGCTTACTAATATTAACCACTCTCATTGTCCTGCTTTGCTTCTGAACTCCTCTGCACTTACTGTCTGCGCAGTGGTCACCACCTGTGGCTCCAAACCAAACCCTGGTGGGCCACCCAATACGTATATATATATTTTTTCTCTATTTATTTGTACTTAAAGTACAACTTTTAACTTGAGTCCTAAAAGATGTTAAAATTAGGTCTGCTATCTATTTGGAATTAATATAGCTTGCAAAATATCTTTGTTTCTGTTTTTAGGAAAATTTCCAGTCTCCCCAAATGAATTTTTCAGTGTTTAAGGACAGAGACAGTGTTTTTCGTTAGTGTCAAAGATAGAGCTTTTTGTTTTTTAAGGTATAATTTACGTACAGCAAAATTTACCCTTTTTAGCACGCAGTTTATGAGTCTGGACAACTCTGTCATGTCATCACCACCACATCGAGAAATAGAATGTTTCCATCTTTCCCCACATTCCTCTGTGGTCCTTTATAGTCAACTCCCCCCACAACACCCAGCCCCTGGACCCTGGTAGCTGTTGATCTGTGCAGACCGATATTTTTGCTGTTTCCAGAAAGTCATAGAAACAGAATCATACAACATATAAACTTTTGAGTCTGGCTTCTTTGACTTAGCATGATACATCTGAGCTTCACCTAGGTTGTTGCATGTATCATGAATTTGATCCTTTTGCTTGTTGAATAGTATTCCATTGTATGGATATAGCACAGTTTGTTTACGCATTTACCGACCGAAGGGCAATTGGGTTGTTTCTAAATTTTTTGAAATTATGAATAAAGCTCCTATAAATATTTGTGTGAAAGTTTGATTGTGATTGTATGTTTTCATTTCACTTGTGTGAATAACCAGGAGTGGTATTTCTGGTTCATAAGATAAGTGTATGTTTAACTGTATGAGGAACTGCTAAACCATTTTCTAGAGTGGCTGTACCATTTTCCCCTTCCATGGACAGGATTTGAGAGTTTAGTTTCTCCACATCCTTGCCAGCACTTGGTATGAAGAGAGTACTTGTCACATAATAAGCACTCAATGTTTTTAAAGTAATTTTAATTTATGTTTCTTACACTAATTCCATTGTTCCTGCTATGAGCACTATCTCAGCAACCTCTCTTCTGAGTTAACTAACTTCTGAGTGTGACTCAATTTCTTTGGAAGCCAGAGCACCTTTTCATTAAAAACAAAATATTGGATTTGGCAGTTGAAGAGGCCACATAGGTTTTATGCTTCATTAAAACAAAACTCAAAAACCAAACACAATAGGCAGAAGGATGGGATTAATAATTTAGTATCTTCAATTTCTAGGGAGTAAAGAAATCCTGTATATTAGTTCAGCTGAAATGGGACCCTCCTCTAGCTCACTCCCCGCCCAGCCGTACATTTCTTCGGTTGCCTGATTGGACCGTTCAGTGTTTTCTGTGAACAGGTTCTTTCTGAAGCCAACTAACGGCAGTGAGGGGGAGGGTGGGCAGAGATAAGTAATGAGGCACTAACTAGGTGCCAAGAAAGGGCTACAGCTAAGAGAGAATGTGGAAATGTGATAATGAAGGACTTCTAATTAGGTTTCATGGGAAACAGAATTTTTAAGAAGCCCTACACCGAAAAGAACATTAAAAGCAGAGAGGTTCATGTACATGAGACTTAACACCAATCTGCTGGAGTGGGTTGGAAAGGCCAGTGAAGGGAAGCTCTGGGGACTTACCTGTATTCATAGTCATGAGCTAAACACGAACAAATTGATAGAAACCAGCAACCACTTCGTTAGAAGGGGTGATAGGTTGGCCCGAGATGTGGACAGACAACTAAAGACAAAGCAAAAACAAAAACAAAAACATATACCATCTTCTCTGTCTTTACTGTAAACTCCTTGAGTAACCTTGAACAGTTTTTACCACGTTTTTGTCCTGCCAATCATTCATCCATGAAAAGAGATGGGGAGTATTTTTTGATTACTTTGTTGTGAAAGCAAAAGATGCTAAAAATAAATAAATAAATAAAAAGAGTCTCTTTAACACTCTAACAGTGGTAAATAGGATTGGAATGGAAGAGGCCAAACGGTGCAGCACGTGGAACTTTTGAATGGGGCTTAGAGAACCCACTACTGAGTATGTTGCCAACCAACACTTAGGAAACACTTATTAATCTTCCTGCATCTCAGTTTCCTTATGAATAAAAGCAAAGTGGGTGGCCTTTTAAGTGGGTGAGTGCCTTTTAGGATCCTTTCAGTGGGTGCCCTTTAAGATCCTTTCTAGCTTTAAGACTCCATTATTCTAAAGAGTAAACAGAATGCAAATGATCAATTTTCTTTTTGGAAATATTTTTCTATGGTTTTTGGCTAGAGAGGTAGGAGGTAGTCCTAGTTTCCATGGTTTAAGATAATGGGAATCCACTTATGAGAATCCCTTTCAGTTGTTTTAAAATTCTGACGCACCTTTCGTGGACCTTCGGAGTTGTGTATCTTTGTAACTATTTCCTAGAGAAATTTTAGGTCTCTATTGTTGTCTGTGGGCAGATTAGCCAAGGAAAACCACAACACAACCATCTTGAGACTTAACAGGGATGTTATGGTAAAACTATTTTCCATTTTCATTACCACTGTCATAAGAATAGATGTACACAATAGCAATTTTAATTTCATCCGTTCCTTATTGCCTCATATGTTCTGTGAACTACAGGAGTGTGTGGTATTTCCCATATGCTCTGATTTGATTTACTGCTTCTTCCAGTTGGGTTTTTACTAACCTATGAAGGAAGAGGGCAAAACAAGAAACTGAAACTCATGATGCGGGAAAGGTTAAAATAGTACTGAATTTAGGGATAAAGGAGTGTCAGAAAGCACTGATGACAGAGTTGCATTAATTGCCATTGCTCTCTGAGCCTTCTCTTCTCCCTGTGTTTAGATAAAAGCTGCAGAAGCGATAGGATGAGGAGCAGGATCCCAGAGGGAGTGGCTAAATCTTCTGCATCGAACCTTCATGAATGGGACTTTGCTAATCGAGAGAGGAGTCTCCCTTTTACTAGGAAAAGTACCTTAATGCTGTGGATCATGATCTGTTATGTTGACATCACAGCCAGAGTGTACCAAGATGGAAAGGGAGACAGACAGCAATTCATTTCCATTTAGGGAGGGCCTAAGGCTTAATGACCACATCATGCTATAATCACTAGCTGCAGAGATCAAATAAATTTTTACTTACCATGTATTAGATGCCATTTTGCTATAGGCAGACTGATCAAATCAATAGTTAATTAAGTGATATATCCTTTTATTGAACAACATTGGCAAAACCAAATGAGTCAGATTACATAAGAACATTACAGATTTTTTTTCACCTTGAGGCATTATTTTTTAGGTACAGTAATAGATAAATTATTATAATAAAATTATTGATTGGGATTATGGCAGGATGTAGTACTAGCAACAGGCCAGGCATTCATGAAATAATTATTGAATAGAACCTTTTCTTGTATTATCTACCACCTTTCAAAAGATAAGTTATCTTGTACATTTTTGTTTTTCCTGATCTATTAGTGATGCAGTGGAAAGAATCCTGATCTCATAGCTGTCAGTAACTACCTGGGTAGTGATTTGGGTTAGTCATTTTAACTTATTCAGAACTTATTTTTATCATCTACAACAGGAGTCAATGAACAATGGCCCATAGGCCAGATCCAGCCTGCCACCTGTTTTTGTAAATAAAGTTTTACTGGAACACAGCTACTCTCATTCATTTACACACTGTTTATGGCTGTTTTCTCCTACAAGGGTCAAGTTGAGTAGCTGTGACAGAAACCATACAGCAGGCAAAGCCTAAAATATTTACTATCTGGCTTTTTACAGAACAAGTTTCCTGATCCTTGATCTACAGTGTAAGAGAGATGGGTCACTAGCTTTCAACTTTTTTTTTTTTTTTTGGTGAGACCCATTTTTTAAACTAAATCTGTGCAAAACTCCAATATACAAAACAGATGAAAATAAAGTTTCTGTGGCTGAAGAAGTGGTTGGAGTTGAAGGGATTCATCCAATTTGGCTCTTCTTGTCTCCTAAGCTATTGCCAAAGACCCCCAGGGCTCCAGTGTGAAAAACCTTTGAAGAAATCATCTCTAAGGTATTATAGCTCTGGAGCTGTACATATAGTTTCTTATTTTTTTAGCATATGTGGAAAAGTAGAATTAAGTGATAGATTTATCTCTTGTTTCCAATCTTCCATTCTTAGGTTGTGGCCAGGCTTCATTTGTCTTCAAGCCAATTTCGATTGGTGGCACTGTGGTGATTCCACAACATGATGTATGCTGTGTGGCGAGTCTTTAAAGTCTTCATGTTTCTTGGAAAACTTTTGTATACTGATAAAAGAGAAACTAAAGCGTACTTTTAAAACAGACCCTAAGGGTAGAATCTATCAAAGTCTAATGTCTCAACTGCTCCATGCAAGTTTTCCTTTCAAAGCATGGACCAATGGGTAAACTGTTTATTTCCATATATTATGAGCCAGCTTTTCTGATGATGGAGGCAGCAAAGGAATTGGACATGGTCTAACAGCATAATAAAATCCGATTCAGTTAGTGTTTATGGAGTGCCCACAGGGTGTGGGCTATCATGCTAGCCAAGCTACAAATCTCTGATGCTCATTTTTTCATTAGGACATTTCTAAGGCCTGTCTCATCTTCCCAAAAAACTGAGAAACTCTCTGTTCATTGGAGAAAGTCCCCAGCGAAGGATACGACCTTGTCCCTTGACTTTTTTAGTGGGTGAAAGAGCAAAAATGGTGATGAGGTAGGATGGGGGTAGAGAAAAGGAATGAGTAGCTGTGGACTATCTAATAAGTATCTTCTGCTATACTCTTTCATAAAATTTTCTCTTTTATTTCTCACGACCATTTAGGAGGCAGATCTTAAGTTATATAAATGTAAAAACAGTAATGTCCCCAAGTTGCACAATAAACAAGTAGCAGAAAAGGGATTCTAAGTCTGGATGCTTAGAAGTATCAAATTGTAGTGTCAATTAGTTCTGGTCCAAATACTTAAAACACATCATATTTACTCATGTAAATATCCGTATGAATAAATATATCCACAACCAGATAAATGTTGAAATTGTCATTTCAAACACATAGGAAAGCATTACTTTGCATGGTAGGTGGCTTACATGACTTAGAAAATGATCTTAACTTCAGTCCAAATAGATAGTAGGGAGTTGTTTCAGGAAGAGATCAAGAACAAGAATATATCCTTCTAGGAATCAGCAAACTTTTTCTGTAAATGATCAGATAGTATTTCAGGCTCTGTGGGCCACATGTTCTCTGTTGTCACTACTCAACTCTGCCATTGTAGCGCCAAAATAGCCATAGCAAAATGTAAACAAATGAACATGACTGTGTTCCAATAAAACTTTATTTATGGACAGAATTTCATATAATTTTCATGTCAACAAATTCTTTAGAATTTTTTAACCATTTAAAAATATGAAAACCATTATTAGCTCACAGGCTATGCGAAAACAGGTGGTAGGTTGGATATGGACTGCAGGGCATTGTTTGCCAACCTCTGCTTTAGAGCAGAGATTCATAAACATTGTGTAAAAATCAATGAAAAATTTGTTAAAATTGGTTTTCCAGGCTTCACCTCCAAAGATTCTGATTCAGTTGAGGTCTAAAATATGTATTTTTCAAAAAGCCTATGGATTATTTTTTGTCAATGTCAGTCAGGTTTCCAATTGAAAATAAGAGGCCCACTAAAATTAGGATAACTCACAGCTTTATTTATGTGAGAACTAATCAGAAAGATGTGGGTGGGGTATGAGGGAGCCATTAAGGGATAATGGAGAAATCCAGGGCTAGCAGCAGCAGATCTGTCACCACTAGGCTTGAAGTGGTAAGAAGAGGGAAGGGTCACTAGAATCCAGAAGGAGAGAGCTGATGGAGAAGTCCACCTAAATTTCTGTGGTATTGAGAGAGCTGTCCATCCAGACAACTTTGTAGGGAGGAAGCTGGGGGAACAATATGCTGACTTTACTTTTTTCCCTCTCTTAATCTTCTGGCAGGGGTCCCATTGATTAAACGCAAAATAGGGAGTACTGGAGCCCTATTGATGTGGTCTATACTGGTCAGTCTCTTGGCACAGGGCAGGCTGGAGAAAACGAGAGTAAATCAGAAGGGACAAATAAAAGATACCTTGAAGAGTGCCAAAGGCATTTCTAAGAACTTTGGTCCTGGTCTCTCCTATTCCATAGGTGATACTTTCAATCCTAACTTCTTGTTACTGCCCTGGCCCCAAGCAGTAATGGCAGACAATAGCTGACGCATGATACTTTCAATCCTAACTTCCTGTTACTGCCCTGGCCTCAAGCAGTAATGGCAGATAATAGCTGACTCTACAGCCTCCCTTGGCTGGCTGCCAGGCACTTGGAGGTACAATTTTGTCACATGTTCTGATGAATATATGAGGGTTCAAGGGCCATTTGGGGTGTCTTTTAGCTCCACAGAAGCCATAAAATTGAACCACATAAGAAGTTGGTTGAATGGTTGGGGTCACCAAAGGTCAGAAGTAGGTCCCAGCCTCTGATTTCTCTACTATCTATACACTTGGGGGAAAAGGTGTGAAGCTTATAAAGTCTGGGCATAGAGGACAGAAGAAGGAGACTAAGGGAGGCCTTGGGGGTCTCCTGAGCCTGAGGTTGAGACCTCACATTCATCTTAGGTGTAGAGGTAACAAGCACTCACTGGTTAAGAAAAAAAGTCATTTCTTGTGTAAGCAATAGGTAGTTGAGATTGGAAAAAGTTAATGGTCATGGAGGGGAAATGTCAAGTATTAATATTTGCTGCAATATACTATAATATATATTGATATCTTGAAACCTTGGGTCTTAGCAGAAGGGCTAGAAGGTAGGGGAGACCAAAGATGTGGAGCAGAGACACTTGATATAGGATCATGATGACTAGGGAAAGTCTTCTGGATTCGGTTATTAAAAGGCCAGTGGTGGCCATCAGTAGTACAATTTCAACGGGCTCAAAGGAAAAAAGCCAGACTTACATGGTTTAAAGAGAGAGAGGAGGAAATGCTGCCTCCTGGGCCCACAGCCTTGGAAGAGCTTTCATTGGAGTGTCCACACCATCAGCTGGAGCGGTTCTCATCTGACAAGGTGGCCGGGAAATGAGAAGGCAGCTTAGTTTACAATTTAAAAAGGGCAATGCGAGTTTTAGAAAACCTTTGAGTTTCTAGAATTTAAACTTAGTGATTGCCATCTCTGAAGCATCTAATCACTGTAAAGTATGTCCATTGAAAAGTATTGCTCTAACTTACCTTTTCAGATCCTCTCATTTACAAAGCAAATGATTTCATAGCTGAAGAGTACTTCACATGCTAGGAGGAGCTGAGCATAAATATTATCAAAAGTTTCAAGGTACTTTTCTCCTAGTAGTTTCAGGTTTGTTTGATAGACTTGGGGAAAGAACTATGTAAACTCGGTTTATTCATTTTATAGCAAAATCCTATTTCTTAATTCTTTTATCTTTCCTATAGATATAGTAGGACTGTCCAATCTACTTTAGACTAAGAAGGGGGAATAAATATAAGCTAAAGGCTGAAAGCTACATCTCTTGAGTTGATTTTTGTTCCGAAGGGTTGTGGGGCTCAAAGTGAAGAGCAAAGAAAACATTTCTTTGAGAAAGCACCACTGTGGTCTGAGAAATTTTACATATCCATTTGGCTTTTGCTATTTGCATAATAACCATCCATTTATTTTCCCATTTGTCTAAATTTACACATTCATATGGTTTACTTTATACATAAGAGGACATCACTCCCCCTTAACCCCCATCATTATGAAGCAATGAAGAAAATCTGTTTGCCAAATGAAAAATTTAAGAGATTTTCAAAAGGGGCATTAATGAATTGGTGGTAGTTCTGGGGGGAAAAAAAAAAAAGAATGGCAATAATTTTCAAATTAGTAAGTTTCCTCTGTTCTTTTCCAGAAGATTTTGAATGAATTGTCCTAACCTCAAACCAGAATGTCCACTTTTCTCTTTCATGTCCTGATTATCAAATAAGTCCTTGCTTCATTACTTATTCTGCTGTTCTATCCTTTTTTTTTTTTTTCCCGACAGAGCCACTTCCATAGGAACTCCAGGAGAGAATTCCAATATTTCAAAAGGAGTTCTTATACAAAGTTTGGAAAAACAATGTTGCAGAGAGCTTTTCCCCCGATTATCCTCTTCATTGACATTTAAGCAGGGCTTGAGAAATTATTAGGCATTTTCCGCTTGGAGATTCTTAGATAATAAGACAAAATATATAGTCAGAATTGGCAGTGAATGGAAAAAATAAAGAAGTAACTAACTGATCAGTCACCAGAGTAGCTAATTACCCAAAAATAAATTTCCATTTTCTTTGATGAATTCTCTCTGGCTCTGGCTATTTGATTAATTACAGTGTCTAAATCGAAACTAGCTCCTTGGAGGTGAGAAACCACTACAAATGCTCTTATAAAATGTTCAATGACGTCTATCTATTCCTTAAATCATGAATTGCTACTTAATCACAGGTTACTTTTATTCAGCAGCATAGAAAGAAATGACATAATAACCCCTTGGAAATTGTTGAGACTGCTTACTTTAAAATATACATATAAAATAAAATATCCTTCCTAAAGACATCTTTAAAACCAAAGATCTTGACTCTGTTACTTGATTTAGTTTTAAGACTATCCCCTGCCTCAATCCTCAGTGTTCTGTTTGGTTAACTTTTTCTTTTTTTGTTACTTTTCGTGTCTATAATCTGGTCTTTCCTCAAACTATTGTGTCATTTTCTTGTAGTTTTTTCCGTAAGTTACTATTAAAATATCAAACTTTTCTAAATGTGACTATAAGGTTTGATCACCTTATAACTATAATTGTCTCCCAAATTGAGGAGTGAGGGTGAGGGCAGCAGAGGTGGGAGTTGTGGGGAAAAGGAATTAAAATGGTCCTCTTATCTCTTTAGTTTTCTTCATTAAAAAAAAATTTTTTTTAAGGGCTGGCATAGTGGTTAAGTTCGCACACTCTGCTTTGGTGGCCCAGGATTCATGGGTTCAGATCCCGGATGCAGTCCTACACCACTCCTCAAGCCATGCTGTAGTGGCGTCCCATAAACAAAAAATAGAGGAAGATGGGCACAGATGTTAGCTCAGGGCCACTCTTCCTCAATAAAAAGAGGAAGATTGGCAACAGACATTAGCTCAGGGCCAATCCTCCTCACTAAAAAAAAAAATTTATATTTTAGAAGTAGTAGATGAGATGGAAAAGGGAGCAGTAGGTGTGGAAGGAACATTGATGCACTTTTACCTTACAGAAAAGCATTTCAATGAATAATTTCAGACACACACAAGACAAACCAAAACAGAAAACCTGGAATGATACTCTGATTATCTATTTCTGTTCTTCCTACATACTTCGTGTGCTCTTCTCTCCACAAATGTTTTTCAAAACTCTGATTATCTTAAAACCTGAGGCTGTGGAATAAAATACCTACAAGACAAGACAGGAGCCTTGTGGGACAGGCAGCTTGGCACTGGGGTGATTTACAAAGCCCACCCCATCGACAGGGAGTGGCTAGTACTTTAGGAGGAATGTGGACCCAGTGTTCCCAGAACTCTGCATTTTCCAAGAAAATCTGAAAATCTGGATTTTTATGGGAGATTTGTTGAATTTTGAATGTTGGAGACTAATTCAATTAAAGGAAAAACACTGTGTGGGCCAATGGCACACACGTGCAGGCCAGACTGAGTCTTTAGGCCACCACTTTGCAACCTCTGACAAACAGTATTATAGGTTTTGGATAGATCCTTGCTCTGGGGACTTCAGCACTACCAAGAAAGGAGAAATTGCTGTTCATATGCTTTGATTTTAGCATAAGAAGAGAATGAAACTGACTTAAATTCATAAGCACATATATTTGCCTGAAAGAGATTAAACTCTAGCTCGTTGTCTTGGCTAGGAGAGAAATGTGGAATTATATATCTATTTAGTTCTTTTTTTGTCCCAGAAGTAATTTTTTAAAAGTCTTCATTAGCTCATAGAAATATGTTCTGATTTCACAGAGACCTTCGATTTATACATTTTTAGCTTTATATCAAGGAGCTAGGATTAGTCAAATACACTTTCATCTATTTTAGCATATATATGTAAGTAAGACATCAATCTTTAAACATATACTTGTCTTTGAAAATTGCACAGTGTAAAAGTCTTGGTTAATGTGGTTATTAACCAGAGCTAAACTTTTTCTTTTTGTAATTCATACTTATTTTGGTTAATAAGAAAGGCGGGGCAGAGTGGTTAAGAGTATCAACTTTCAGGTGAAAAAGATTCTAGTACCAGTGGTTAAGATGGCAGCTTTGGCATGAGAAATACTTGAATTTGAATCCCATTTTTTTTTTATAGTATGTTCTTGATTAGGGTACCTAACATCCTTAAGCTTCAGTACTACCATTCACCATGTTAGCAGTGTGACATGTGCTTCAAAGCTAATGGATGGATAGAGACTTGGGGAGCCGGTTGGGATGAAGGTTTTGTTTCAGGAGCAACTGACAATGTGGGGTTAGTAGGTGGAGCCAGATAATGGAAGATCTTGAATACCTGTGAGAAGTTTGGAGTCTAGGGTCCAAGTTTAGAGTCCAAGTCTGGAGTCTCACTTTGGAGACTAAGGTGAAGAATGAAAACATTTGAGCCGAGGCAACCTAGAGAGAGAGCACTTTAAGAACAGAGGTGGGGCAGCAGTGTCTGGGATGGCTTCCACTTGGGCAGCTGTTGCAGTAGCCATAGGAGAGATGATATCAGTCTGGGTTAGATCATGGTTGTGGAAACCAAACAGGAGAAATGGGTTTAAAAGATATCACTAGATGTGACTTTTGTGTGAATAGACTCAATCTGAAATTCTTACGTTTGTGGAAAAGCTACACAGCGGCAAATGTAAGAATTTTAGGATTATTTTAAAGGTAATTTATGGCTGGTGAAAGAGAAAAGAGAGCTGAGGCCTGAGAACCAAGTAATGCCTAACAATTAGGAATTGAGACGGGGGAAATATACCAGAGGAAATGGAGAAGAAATAGGGAATTTGAAGAAGAAATAGAGTATTCTAATAATAACAGTTCTTTTTTGTGTGAACATTTCAAGGTGCTTTTACATCCCTTATATCTTTAACGCTGTTGATATGATAATTCATGTCTCACTTATTTTCTAGGAATGCAAGAGATTTCCTCTCCTTGTGCACTCTTCCCATTTTTTATGCCACCTTGGGGTCTGCCTCCCCTAAGAGGTTTTCATCACTTGGTTTCACTATCATATGCCTGTCTCTGAGTTGATGTGGGGTTATGCAGATGAATGAAATCGAAAACATCACGATCTAGTGTAAAATGTAATACTTCATTTCCTCGTCCATTTTGTATGTGTCTAATATCAGCAAGGAGTCAGACCCTATTTCGTTTTCTTCTTAATGAGTAGTATAATTTTCATTTTGTTAAAAATAAGACTGTCTTGCAGAGCTAGGGTCTTCCTCTGTTGTTGCTCCTGTCCAGTGAAATCTTATATTATGCCTTGTGATCTTGTCTCATGAAATATTAAATTGAACTATGAGTAGGTTTTTGCTAAATTTTAAATTGTGCTTTTTATTTAGTTTTCAAACAGGAGTATGTCCTTACCATCCACTCCGTTGTCTCCTGCCATACTTAGTAGAAACCATAAGAAGGCGAGACATCACAATTTGCAAGGAATTCATTAGTGCTTTCTAGCCATTTAAATTTTTATTTAACATTAGTTAATTAATTAACACATTTGTTCATTCATTTGATCTTGTCTCTGGCTATTTTAAGTATGGCTAGATTAGGCCATGCCTTCCTTGGCTTTCTTCCACATAAGCTTGCCATCACTCAGTTGGTAGTTTGGGCAACAAGCCTTCACAACACTCTTTCCCTTCAAGACCTTCTTTACTCTGTTCTAGTTTTATGTTTCTACCACAGTTGTCTCATTTTCTAATGTACTTTTCTGGTACTCTTTGGATTTCCTTTCTAGGGTCTGGAGGCCAGCTTTCCCTTCCTTCTCCCCTTGATGTGACTGAATTTAAGCTCCTGGAGGGCGGAGGCTGTTTCTTTGTGACCCCAGAACCCAAGTTAGCACAATGCTTCTCACACAACAGGTGGGCAATAAATACATTCAACACACAAATATTTAGGATCTTTTTGAGTGTGAGGCACCAAAGTAGATGCTGGGATACAAACTCAAATAAGATGTTGTCCCTGGTCTCTGAAAATCTAAACTCTGGTAGAGAGATGGGCATGTAAATCAACAATTGTATCAGGGATGGCAAGAGCTATTCTAGAGGCCTGCAGAGGTTGGGACTTAGGGAAGGCTTCCTAGAAGAGAAGGCCCTTGATAAATTTTGGAGGATAAGTAGGTTTAATTAGAAGTGATAAGACTTGATCTTGGGTTGTGTTAGTGGATGAAGGGATGAGGGGATGAGGATAAAAGAACTGTTAGGCAGATAGTCTCCGTAAGATTTGTGATTGACTGAATGTAGGGTGATGGAGAAGGAGGGGGTCAAGGAGGCCTCCTAAATTTCTGCCTTGGACCACTGGGTAGAAGATGGTACCTGTTCAGCAATGCAAGGGTTGATGGAAATGCAGTAAGTTTAGAAGAAAGAAGGATAATGATAATGCCAGGAACGGTCATTGCTCCTTTATCTCCACTCCGTTTTTGTCATTCTTCTTCCTACTGGCAGAGTATTTAGTGAGAAGGGATGCCGTCTTGGACCCTGATGAAGACAAGTGGCCACTCATTTATATGTTTCTCTCTTCTTGCATCTTACACATTGGGGGAAGGAGGACAGGACTGAGTAGAGGAATGTGGAGATGAGGGGCCCGGATTTCCTTCAAGAAAGGCCCCAGTCCTGAGTCTTGTGGAATGATTGTGCAAGATGGGGATATAAAAATTGAGGCATTTTGCACCACGGGGGACACTCTGACAGAAAAATACTCGCTCCAGAGCTCTCTGTTCGGCTGACTGTGGCTTTGTGGGGTCTACCACACAATTTGATTTCCTCCTCTGCCCCATCCTGTTTCCTCGCCTTCCCTCCCCAAGTGTGATCTCTAATATTATCTTGCATGCCAAACTCCTTCTTAGTATCTGCTTTTGGAGAAGTCAACTTGTAACACAGACAGCGCCGTGGAGATTTTTCAGACCTTGCAGCACCCCTGGGATTGCCCAAACTCTCTTTCCCCTTGGAGTTCTAGAAGGAAGAGGTCTGGGATTGTACCCTACATTATAGCGGAATAAAGGACTGTGGTTATGTCCTAATTGTTACTGGCCTAATAGGATAAGGTGAGGTTTCCTCAACTGCGAAGAAATGAGTCTGAGAGAACAAGCTAGCAGTTAATTTTATGGGATTGGATTAAAGGTACTTCTAGTCTCCAAGAGGGCTTTAGTTTAAAACCAACAAATTGCAGCAATTGTCCTAAATGGGAGCGTCTTTCAAATAAAGAATATCAAAGAAACCATGGGAAAGTTTGAAGCAAGTTTAGTTGCTGTGAACCAGAACACTTTAATCTCTTAATAAATGAATGCAGTGTGATAATAATATAATGATACCTTGCATTTAGATTGCATATTTATTTTCCTCAAGACATTCCTAAAGCACTTTAATGCAGCGTCTTTTCTCCCCCTTCCTGCTGACTTTCTTCAAGTAGGGGAAGGAAGAATAGAGATAATTGAATCTTTAATAGCTAATGTTCCATTTTTTGATTCAACTACTTCCCCATCCACTTGTATTAGAGCTATGAAATAGTGATAGAAATGATTTTACTTCCTGTTCCTTTGACAGTCTAGGGGAGCTTGTCAGAATAAGAAATGAGATGGTTTGTATCAATAGAGCAATGAGGGGTTGTGGGGATAAAGAATCTGGCTACTGAATAATCTACAAACAGAGTAACCTACCCCTTGATGATCAAAAATTATACTGATTCCTAAACTCTTATCATAATCATTAAAAATATATTTTTGTACATTTGTAATAAGATATTTGTGTGTCTTAGTATTGTACTTAGCAGGTACTGTGTTAAACATTTTATGTATACTATTTTATTTATTCCTCACAATGTTCTTGAGTGGTATTTTTTCCTTTATGACATAGAGTCAAAAATTCAGGCTCTGAGTAGCTGAATAAGAGATCCAAGGTCACAGCTGATAAGGCACAATGCTGGGACTTGAATCCAGGAGATAGTTCACTCTAAAGATGGAACTTCTAACCACATTGCTTCCTGCCTGCCTCCCTAATGTGGAACTCCCTTCTCTGCAACTGCTGCCCTGACTCTATGGTTGGAACAATGGAGTGTGTGTGTACGTGTGGGGCGTGGGGTAGGGCTTGGGGGAGAGTCCACTTAAAGAGTCCGGAAGAGAACAGCTTGCTGAATATGCTTAAAACAAAACAGCTTCACCAATAAAGCCCCAGGCTCCTATCAAATATTCCATCTTCCCAAACTCCCTCTTCACAGAAATCTTTGGCTTTTCCAGTACAACTCAGGGAAGAAGATTTGACATCTTCAAGGATGACATCAAAAAATAAAGGAATAACAAACAATAAACATTGCACAACTATGCTAATTCATGCCTCAAAGGGAAGACAACAGGAAAAACCTAGGGTTTGCCAAATGGAAAAACAACTAAACTGGTAGAGACAGAAATGTTAATTCAGACTTCAAGATGATAAAAGACTAGTTATAAACAATGGGAATTGGAAAAAAAAAAAGTTGTACTCAGCCAAATCCCTCAGATATATGTGAACAACTAACTCCCACTGAGCTAGATGGATGTGTCAGTTTCTACATTTTAATGAAGACTATTAGATTTTGCAAGTTCATAGGGCTCTCTGTATTCAAGTCGTTTTCTGGTTGGTACTGATGAAGCAACTCATAAAAAAGTCAAATGCTTACACTGCAAGCCAGGCAAGAAGTGGGCTCAAAATGGAAAGCATGTGGCTCACTTTGCATTGGGTTTAATACATCCTCCTTAGTCCCTTAGGGGAGGAAGGGAAGCATATGTAGAATAGCTGACCCTATTTTTGGATTCATGCTAGGCCATTGTTATTAAATGTTTGCTCAATATTGTTATCTTAGGAGCAATCTTGCCTAAATTGCTACCTTCTACATCTGACATTATTTAGAACAATGCACAATTAGACACATTTCTGCACGAAGAACTTTTCTTCAAAGCAAACATGATAAACTTTGGTAGCATGGTACCCCTACAAATAATGCTTGATTGAGGCTTCTTAATTTAGTAATTTATTTATCAGCTTAAAATGATCCCAGTCGTCTTTGCATATGTCAACATCCATTTGTTTTGTGAGTATATTGGGGTCAAAATCAGCCTCTCATTCTTAGGGATATTTATCTATACCCACAGATGCATCTGAGCCTGCATTTGCTGTTGCCTCATGCTGATCCATAGAGAAAATTTTTCTCTCTAATTAAATTGCTTTTATATTCTTACTGGGAGATATGTTAATTTGTATTGTTCTGTTGTGATTACTTTAGTTTATTTTTGTCTCTCCAACCAGATTTTGAACTCTAAAGGCTAGAGAGCAAGGTTTCTATTTCTACCTTGTCTCTTTTCTCTATCTCAGTCACGAATAAACGCTTCTAAAATTTTGCGCCCTGGAGAGGTAGGTGTTACATGAATGTTTGTTAGATGACTTTGTAGATTTGTGTACTCAGACAAATAGATAAATAGCCTTAGAGGGGGAGCTTAGATTCAAGTAGGTTGAATTTTAGAAACCAATAAAAATGAAAAAGCAGTTTTGAACCTTTGAAAGATATTGATTACCAAGCATGGTTCCTCTGGTAATTCCCCAGGATTGATGACCCCCTTCCATCAGAGGTGTCATCATCAGAAGAAGCAAGCTTAGAAGCATGGGTGGAAGAGAAGAGATCTGCACTGGTGAGCCCATAAAATAGGTGTTCTCCCACGATTGCCTCTCCCAGGCATCTCACGGTTTCACTTCTGATATTTCAGTTACACATATTTCCCATTTCTTCCTCTGTGACTTTTCTCCACCATCTTTTCCACTGACATGTTACCACATTACTTTAAATCTGCTGAAAGGATACCATTTTTGTAGAATGTGCCTGAGGGAGAAAGTGTCTTCTTCCAGCCCATCTCAGAGGTCTCCCTACGGTTTTGCTTTTCCCTTGGAATTACAAAAAATGCACTTTAAAGATGCTGTCGTATGGTTTAGTATGCATAGGCCACACATCTTCCATTGCTTGTCAGAGTAACCCATGCCATCCCCGCCACCCCTGTCCTGTGCTTAAGTAACTTCTGGGCAGGTCCATTGGAAACCAGTAGACAAAAAAAAAATCATGGGTACAGGCAGTTTTTGCTGATTGATTATTTTATACTTGTGAAACAATTTTCTGTACCAATTATGTCTTTGCAGATGACAGAAGCCATTTAGTCTAATGACCATAATAATTAATTTTCATTATGAAGCAGATTGGTTAATGACGCTGAAGCCTACATTTCATTATGGAACTAAAACACAAAACTTGCCCACACTCCCAGAACATAACTTTCAAGTTTAAGTCGGAGAGTAAAAGCAATCATTGCTTTTCTGCTAGAATCAACTGAGGCAAAGTTAGGGTGAAAGTGTGAAGGGATGGAGCAGAGTTTTTTTGGTTTTGTTTTACATTGTGAAATTGACTGCGATTCTCAATAAGGAGTTCCTGACTGGCAGCATCAGCATCACTTGGGAACTTGTTAGAGATGCAAATTCATGGACCTCACCCCAGACCTACAAACCAGAAGCTCTGAGGGTGGGGCCCAACCATCTGCCTTTTCATAAGCCTTCTGGGTGGTTTGGATACAGGCTAGAGTTTGAGAACCACTGCTTTAGACGACAAAGAAAAGATGGTAAAACAGTCTTTCGTGTCTTGTTAGTGTTTCTTACCTAAGGTATTGGGGGTGATAGGTCTTTCTGTATTTGGAATGACCTCAACTAAAAAGTCGGAGCCATATTTGATGTACTAGAGTCAATTGTCTACCATTTAGAATGTTAGGCAAACAAGGTAGAATTCAGGTAGAGATTTGTAATTTGGGGTCAAGGGACTCCCCTAACCACCAGAACATCCAATGGGTGGAATTCAATAGTTCTATGATCCCAGGGAAATTGTAGGCAATTTTAAATGTATTTATTCATTTTTTAAACAAATATTCACAGAGCAAACTTTGGATCCAGACCTGTTCTAGGTGCTGGAGTTCAGCAGTGACCAGAAAGGCAAAATCTTTGCTAACATTCTAGAATGGAGAGGCAAGCAGCAAACAAACAAGTCTATAATGCCATGTGGAATTACGTGATGTGAAGAAAAATGATGAATGAAAGGTGGCAACAGGATGCAGGGTGACTGGGACATGAAGGGCTTCTATTTTATACAGTTGTTCAAGGAAGTTCTCTAAAATGAGCAGATTCTTCAACAGTGCAGGAGAAAAGCATTTTAGGCAGAGTAAACAGAAAATGGCATGCATTTAGTGCCTTTATAATCCGAGTTTCAAGGAAAGTAAGAAATTTGGCTACGGTCATAAAGCTAATAAGGAAACATAAATATACTTCACTGGTTCCACTATGCAGTCCTCTCTCTTACCATATCTCTCTAGAGGATGGTTATCTAAAAAGACCTGTGTCTATAGATGCTTGATGGCAAGACCTGTGGTTTATGCTTGATGACAAAGCTACTATATTACACCCCAGGCTGGGACTTCTGTTTGCAGTGACCAGCTGTGGTTGTTCTTTTGGCCATATGACTGACTCAGTCACTTCAAATGAAAGTCGTGGTCATGTAACTCTTGATGCTGTTCCAAGAGGAAAGAGGGAGGAGACAGAGCTTTCCTGTCTCAGCTGTGGTCCTTGGGGACATAATTTTGAAACTGCCTTTGATTGAGCACTTGCTTTGTTACAAGCACCGAGCTAAGTAAATTACCCAGATTTTGTTCCTTTAAAACTCATTTTTGTTTTCGGTAGTGATAGGAATATACCATGACTTCCCGAAAGGCAGCAATTCATCTCTCTTTTCACTCTTAAATTTTCCTGAGCAATGCTTGTTCACAGTAGGTACACAATAAATATTTTTCCAGTGAAAGAATGAAGGAATTTCTATAAGTCATCCAACTAGCAAGTGACAAATCTTGATCTGAATCCAGTCTGTGTAATTCCAAAGCTTTGACTACTGTTGCCGCACTGTGAGTTAACCTGGAATGGAATGAAGGGAAAAAGATGGAAATATGAAGGTTGAACATAAGAAAAGTAGTGTGGAAGAAGCAATTCATCTGAAGCTATTAATAAAAGCAAAAATAGCGGGTTTCCTCTCCATGGCTGAACGTGTCTTAGACTTTTTGGGGCTGAACAGAGGACTGTAACAATGCCAATTCTCTGCCCTCTAAAAGAGCAGACTGACAAGACTAACTCTCATGGAATAATTAGTGGGTAATACAGTAAATTAAGTAGGATAGCATCTCATTTCATACTGTCTACTCCAGGGCTTGCCATCTTTGGAATTGCAAACATGAAACTTGCAAATTACAGCACTGTTAGAAACTGAAATTATATCAATATGAGAATGACCCTCATGCTAGTTTTAATTGGTTTCAGTTAATCCAAATTGCCAACATTTCTGATTTGCTAAAGCATATTGCTCAAATGCAATGTAATGCCTTGAATGTGTGGAGAGATCTTCCCTCCCCTCCTCTCCCCTGCCTTCCCCTCCCCTCCCTTTCCCCTCCTCCCTCCCCTCCCCCTCTTCCCTCCCCTCCTCCCCTCCCCTGCCCTCCCTGTCCCTCCTCCCCTCCCCTTCCCCTCCTCCTCTCCTCTCCTCTCCTTTTCTTTCTCTTTACTTTCTTTCCCTTCTCTCTCCTCCTCTTCCCTTTGTTCCCTTCCTTTTTTTCGCCTTCTCCCTCATCTTTCTTAAATTTATTTTTCATTTTCAAGTTTGTGATTGTAACCTTATAATGTTTGTGTGAATTATGTAGACATAATTGTACCCACTTTACACATGAGAAAACTAAGTCATTGCAGACATTATGGAATTTGAATCGTAATATGAATTTTGTGGTGAAGCTGGAAAGAAACCCACATCTCATAACCCTTATGCTTTTGATATGTCCACAGGTCTCAAAGCAACATCTCAGGTTCAACCGCAGGGATTGATTTACAGTGTATAATGAATAATAATGCATTTATTAAAGTAAAAGTGAAAGAAAATGAGGGCTAGCTTGAAAGTTCTTACTGACAATATTTTAACTTAGTTCACTTCACTTTTCATCTGTGCTATGGGAATAATAATGGATTCCCGTATATTAGGGTTTTAGAAGTCTTTCATAAAGATAGGATTATATTCAAAAAACATATTTTTGTGAGATTAGACGGGCTTGGGTCCCACCAAGCATCAGGGTGCCTATCTTTAGGTAGCACTTTCTGCCTCCTATTGAGTAAGAGTTATTAGGTTGCTTCTGTTTTTTTGCCGGTAGGTGGTACTAGCAATTTGTATAGTGTTTGTGAACCTGTCCTGATAGGGGAAAAAAGGCACGCTTGGGTTTTTTGGGGGGATCAATAAACTCTTCAGACTCTGGGGTCCACCGGGAGCTTTTAGCTGGAAGCATTTCCCTGGGTTCCATGGTCTGTCTGCCAAGAATACAATACCTAAGTGGTTAAAATGTAATTGTTTGAAGAGTTTGGTTTTATAAAAGAAGAAAAAGAAAAAGAGGGAATGCATGGCATACTTTTTCCCAGAGTAATTAGATTACCAGTGACTTCTGATCATATGACAGCCAGCACCGACTCATTTTCTGGGGAACACACTGTTAGATCAGGCGATAAATTTTTCCAAAAGACGTTCTGATAATGAAGCTGTGTTTGAGGGAAAAACAGCAAAACAAGCTCATGGCTTCTCATATCATAAGCGTTGTCACTGTCGTGATTCTCACAAGGCTAAACTTTTTACAAGCAGGTAGTTCTTGTTGGAGACAATGTCCTTGCATTGTTTTGGGAGAAAAAAACCCAAAACTGTTAAATAGCTGAGATACTGAAAGTGGATGTAGTTACTTTCCAAACATGTTTTAATATATGAAGCATCTGGGTTGTCAAAGAACCTTGTTATTTATAGGAAGGTGGTTCCAACACTAACTCCAATTAAAAGGAATGGTGCCAGTAATGTGAAGGAGAGTGAGTGTCATCACCAACTCCTATTTTCCTCAATTGCCACTCTCCATAAAACAAAGAAAAGAAACATGACCACAGACAGTCTCCCTGTTGCCTAGTTTGGAGGCAGGGTTAGGCAAAGTGGTAGAATTCTGAGCTGAGGACTTCACTATGGTTCCCAACTCTTGCAGCCCAAGGGGTGAGTTGGAAGGAAGCCCTTGGCCATGAAGACTGCCACTCAAGTCTAGTTTGATGACTAGGCATACAACCCAGGTGAGACAGGAATGCAGAGAACTGTCAGAGTTTTCATTAATTACTCTTTAAACCCAGCCATGTTATGTCTTTTTCTTCTTCATGCATTAATAGAGTTAAGGATTATTTGCTCAGTGCTTATAACATTTTCAGTTTGGGTCCAGACTAAGATAACACTCTTCTTTTGGTTTTCTCCCGCTGGTGGGTGGGTGGGCAGGGGGCATCCTTATTTGCCTATCTGGCAACACTATTGTGAGTTATATTTATTGACTAGAAACTTGGCAAGGCTAATATTTTTTCTTGGTAACAAGACACTACCCTCAATTTTTACTTACAAGACTCCACGGCAACCAGGTGGAACATACATCATTAGCTTACTGAAAAATGAATATATTTTAAACCGTGACTTAAAGCTGTTCATTTATAGCATATTAAACCAAAGAAATGGTTTAATGCAAGCCCAGCTTTCTGCAGTAGAATTAACTAAATCGAAATGAGACTTTTTTTGGTCAACTTGATTGAAACTTGTTCAACTTTCCAAGAACTAAAAATTAGCTTCCTGTCTTGACTGTTTGGAATTACTTACTGTCATCTGTTTCAGACGTTAAAGGACGTGATTTAATATCAGCAATAAGGTCCTTCTTCCTCATTTGGCAGGTGTTAATTATTTAAACACTACTTATTTTAACTTGTTTCCAATCACTCCTTTGAGTGATTTGCTTTACAGGTTTCATTATGTGCATTTCTTGAAAAAAAAAACTCAAAAGGAAGGCAAGCTGAAACCATAGAACTATACTGTGCAATCAATCTATTGATAGGTGGGGTGAGGCAAGGCTGTATTTCATGTATTATGATCTTCATGATCTCTGCTGATGGAATATAATATATAATACATCATTTTTATCTTCTTGATAATAAAAAGTTGCTCTAGGCACAAAGCCTCAGGTTCCTGCATGCTAATGATCTGGGCTGACTGGAGAAAGCCTTTGCATTTCCTGATCTGTCAATTAGGAATGAGCCAGACAACCAGAGTAATTGAAAATGTAGGAGGGCCATTTCTTCCAATGAAACCACTCCTTTCTTGGATTTTGGTATCATCCTCTTTGTCAGTTCTTGCTGCTTTGTTCCCTCTGGCTAAACTGGTTTGTGCTTCATGATGACTCTTGTTATAAACAGCCCTGGGCTTGTGTTTCCCCCAGTAGGATGCTTGTCAGAGCTTCCTCTGCTCAGGTGGTACAGCCCTGTGTGTGCTCATATGGAAAATCAGCTTTGCATAAGCAGAAATGCTGGTGTCACTTAAATTGGGCACTAGTCTCAGAGCTTGATAGAAAACTTTTTCAGAAGACTAACATCTAAATTTGAAAAGCAGAGGGATAAGGAGAAAGAGAAAAGCTTTCACAACCCCTCTGGGAAAGGAGAAACTGACAACCCCAGGTTTTTTTCAGTTGTACACAGCACAGTAATTTCATCTCAGTGTGAGATGGAAAAGGTGGGTGTTTGTTTAGATTGAGGCCATTCGGTAATGATTTTAACACTCATTGGAATCTCTTAGCCAAAGTATTCCAGGGACAAAGTCTGTAATGAACACTTATCCTCTCAATTAAAATTTCAGTCCCAATGAAAACGTTACCCGATATCCTTCTCCTATTTTCAGTCTTTGCTCTGTTTTTACCTTCATGATTGGTGGCCTCGTTCATCATTTTTCCAGTGAAATTATTCTTCCTTTGGAAGCCAGCAACAAAGCCAAACAGGCTGATCTTTTTAGTTTAAGAATCAGGTTCATCGGACTCACTGGCACTTCCGATTTGGAGGCTAGAAAAACTGATTGAATTTCTGGATGAAATAGCTTCATTTCCTTGGCTGAGTAGAATAGGGAGTCATTAAGTCTTTGTAAATAAAATAAAATGTTAGTAAACAATAGCCTTAAATGTTTCAAACATGGCTCAGTTATCTAAGTTAAATGCTATTCAGTTAGCTGTTTTCCAGATCTCTGAGATCACTTTCATTTTGGTGATAGAGGGATGGATGCCTGTGGTTGAAGTGTCGGCAAAAGTATGTAATGTGAAAGGCACTTTGTAATGAAAAGCACCACAGCCTTGAGCTTGTCATTCTTTTCCACATGTCCACAGAGCCTCTGAAGATAACATGCGTGGCTTCAATGGTAATCATCACAAGATTGGTGGGGGCTGCAGGGAGCTCATATAGAGGAGGGAAATGATGAGAACTAAGGCCTTTGAAAACATTTCAATGTTTATTCTTTTGCTTATTCACTTATTCAACAAATGTTAACTGAATGCATATTCTGTGTTACAGGGGGAGTATGTGTTTAAATGAGAGCTCACAATCCAGTGGATGAGACAAGCCTGTGAACAAAGAAGTGATCAAGTGAAGAATATTTCATAAACTATGACGATCTTGTAGTTGTGAATTGTTACCACTATTACTACCATTACTGTTGCTTTTGAATCTAAGTTCTACAAACATTCAATGATGGTGCTTAATACTTATTAGGTATTTGAAGTAAAAGGTGTTGATGCTAATTTTTTCTCTTTTTCTATCTACATATGAGGGACCATTGTTTTTCCCTTTTTCAAATCTTCTGGGATGTGTATTCATGGCTTTTTATGTGTGTTTGTGCCTTCCTCTATTATATATAGAAAATGCTAGAAAACTTGTACCTAAATCAATATAAAGCAAATAGAAAATTGCATTGTAAATAGATAAGAAAGTATCTTATCACTCCCTCACTGGGTGTAAAACATGAGAGCTTCCTGGGGAAAAATTAGTGTTTTGTTCCCCTGGTTGAGATTTCCTTTTAAGTGGAAGCTTTCTTTTTCTTTGGCATCTATGGTATTTCAAATGCAATTTTATTACCCATGGTATCAAACAACTGTATATTATCTAACATGCAAAAGGTACTCTGTCTTGACTGTTATTAAAGTGTCAATTATGATTGCCGCACTTTAGGGCTGGATATTTAATCTGAGAAAATAAACTGTGTCCCCTCCTTGTACATTCTAACTTTGGGTTCTAATTTCCTTTCTGGTATATAACTTCATCATTGTTAGTGCTGTGGAGTCGATTCCGACTCTTAATGACCCCGTGTACAGCAGAGTAGAGCCCTGCCTGGTCTTTTTTGCGCCACCCTCTCACCTTCCGGTACTCAATTAGACAGTGCTCTGCTACTCTTCATAGGGTTTTCATGATCAATTTTTTCAGAATTGAGTGGCTGGGTTCTTCTTCCTAGTCTGTCTGAGTCATGAAGCTCTGCTGAAACCTGTCCACCATGAGTGACCTTGCTGGTATTTGAAATACCAGTGCCATAGATTTCAGCATCACAGCAACACACAGCAGCCGCAGGATGACAACTGACATACAGGTGGTGTGGTTCCCTGACCAGGAAACGAACCTGGGCTGTGGTGGTGAGAGCACTAAATCTTAACCACTAGACCACCAGGCATATAACTACCGGCTGCTAAATACATGAGACTCTACTTGATTCTGATGTAATATAGCAAACTCTTGTTACAACTTGTCTTCAAAAGTTCACATGCTTTTCCTCTTTAATCAGTTTAAAATATTACAAGCCACGCTTTATCTTTAATTATTGCTCTTTTGTATACTAATTGCATAGGCCAGTGTTGGGCGAGTTTATAATTTTGGTACTGCTTGACCTTCTGAATCTGTCCGTTTTTTTTCAGGCTTTAGCACCTAGTGAAGGTGGGAGATTGAGGAAAGCCCATTCTGGCCTACCAAGTGCAAGACATGATATCTAAGAGAGCTCCATTCTGATGTCTGGAGATTCCAAGAAGAATGGGGAAAAGGTTGTTGAGAGGAGAAAGAATACTTTTCAGAGAGGTATGGAGACGCATAATGTTAGCATTGCAAAGGATCTAAGCGGTCCTTTAAACCAGTGACAAAGAAATCAATCAATTGGACTTATGAAACCAGCTTGTTTATTGGGGCAAAGTCGGGCAAGAATCCTGTTGCCAGTTGAATCTTGTACCATCTTTGCTCCCCAGGTTGGGCTCCTCCTACCTGAAGTTTGAGAAAGAGCTCCAAAGAGGGGAGAGCCAAGGGGCAGGAGAAATGTCCACTTAGGGAAGAGGTGTTAATGGAATTTAGCTCAGATTTCATTTCATGGAAAAGAGATCAGTCGGTGTTATGAACTACTAAATGTGACTAGATTGCTTAAGAACTAGTGAAGATTTACAAACTCCTTGGGCTGTTTCCTCTAAATTGCAGTAGATTTTTATACAGTTCTTCCAGTTTAAGGCACATTGGATTGAATAACATATCAATGATTTTGAACTGTTTTGTTTCTCACCTGTTAAGAGTTAATAAATTGCAGCTCTTTTCTTTGCAAAACATTTTCCAAGTAATTTAGATATTGCCCTGCCTTGGACATTGCAAACAAATTCTTTGCTCTAGGGTCTTAAAACAACAACCTGTCTAGTTGCTAGAGTTGGGAGAATAATCACCCCAGTTCAAAACACCTGGAATCCTCATCAGTTCTTGGGAAACACTGCCACCATTGTCCTTTGGGTGGTGTGAGCTAATTGTAGAGTTACTGTGCAATAACCCTTTATTTGGGACTAATAAAATCATAACCTCATTGGAAAGTACGGTGCTTACGCATTGGACTCTTGTGTATGCTCAGTAAGGTCTGCATTAAAAAAGAAGAGAAATAGAAACTCTTCTATTGCTAATAGAAGAAAACATCTATTTATACTTAAGGATTATAGCTAGAATATTTCTTAGTAAGATTATGCAGTGTGTGTGTGTGTGTGTGTTTGTCCCATGTATGGGAGTGAGTGGGCATGTAGTTCTGTAAAGAATAAACAAAGCTTGGAGGGCCTGGAACGTGGAGCATGGTGGTGCAGATGTGCATGCAGGAGCGTATTTGGTTGTAGTGAGGACAGCTTGTCTCCATCTCATTTCAACATAATAGGCAGGAGACCGCACAGCTGACTTTCCGCAAATGGCTAGTGCTGTTGCCTATCTTTTTCAACGTCACTGGATTGATCGATCATTAAGATGTCTCATGTTTTTTTTTTTTTTTTTATAATTTTATTTATTTATTTTTTTTCCCTCAAAGCCCCAATACATAGTGCGCGCCCGGGATAGAACCCGGGCCGCCAGCAGCGGAGCACATGCACTTCACCGCTAAGCCACGGGGCCGGCCCAGATGTCTCATGTTTTTAAAAAGAGACAGCCTACTGACAAGCAGAATTCATATTTTAAAAAATCTTCACAGGGAAAGACACTAGATAGACTGAAAGAAAACTATTTAAAATCTCGTTTGGGAAAGTATTACTACCTTGTGCTAATCTGTTAATTCTGATACGTAGCAATGATTTGGTGGGCAAATCCCACTTCCTTGATAAAGCCTCCCCTGACCCATTGATGGGCTCTCTTCTGCCTCTAATGTCCAGTGGCTTCTATTGTCTGTATCACTCACTTGCCAATGAATCTCATTTGGATCTGATTTTTGCTCATCATTTAAATCTTTTGTTGCAGTTTAACTTTGTCTTTGCTGGTACAAAGCTCACAATCTAGTTGAGGATAAGACACTCTCTTAGGTGTCTTGTTTTTTTCTTGGCATAGCGACTTACATAGGGTGGGTGCTAAAAAATATGTCTGTTGACTTGATTTGCTATAGAATAATTTCAGTAGAGTTGAAGAAGCAATTTTGCTCCTTTCCAGCAGTAAACAGCCATTAGTTTGTTATTGCAAGATTGCCTAAGGCCAGGTTTTCAGACTAAAAGTGAGCGTGAGCCATCTATCAAGGAAACAGAATTATTTAGCACAATAAACATTTTGGTGCACATTTGGCCTAGAGGAAATTTTTTGTGTATCGATATGGCCCAAATTCTTCAAATAACGACTTCTTCCTTATTCCCCGTGTTTATGTTCCTGGTTATCAGAGAAATCTAAGTCTAATCTAAAAAGGCAGAAAATGCACTCTAAATGTAGACTAATGGTGAGTAAAATGCAAGGCTAATTTTGAGAGTGTCTCTTAGAAAAATATCAATAAACATTCTAACATGAGTCCAGGGCTGAAAGACTTAGATCTTGGGGTGAAGCCTTACACTCAGCTCTGTAAATGATTAAGATTACACGTTGCTCCGAGCATCAACGTCTGTGTGCAGAAATGTTTTTGCTCACAAGGTCTGCTACAGTGAGGAAAATGCTGCCATCTCTGCACCTCACGACCCTGGGAAGTTTCAAGAATTCTTACTCAGTTGATTTCATGTTTTTAGGCTAATTCCATTTCCTATTCTGAAGACTGAAAGAAAAACATCAGTGCTTAAAAAAACAGCTTAGGATTCTTGCTTTTATCTTAGGGAATATGATTATTGATGGCTATTTTAGAAGTGCTTTTAAATTTGGAGGCATTACCCCCCCTTCTTTCTTATTCATGAATCCTGAAGCTGCAACCAGTAAACCTTCTCCCCTTTCTTCCAGACTCTTCCCTTTTGCTGTTTCAGAGCCTCTGGCAAGCCTTTCATCCTCCTTCTGTATGCCACAAAATAGAGAAGCTAGCTTGCGGCCTGAAGCTTTTTGTGTGTGTCTAAGGAAGGGATCCAGACTTCTTTAATGCAGCAGCACCCATTGGTCGATCCATCTCACTCCCTTCTGTAACCATTACCCATCCCCCCAAAGTCCCTTGGCACCCCTTTCCTTGAAACCAAGGCCCAAGGAGGTCAGACAGCCTCTCTTGCTTTGCCAAGCATCACTCAGCCTCAGCTGAAGTAATGTTTACATATATGATCATTCCATGCCATTTAAAATATGTAATGGATACTGTGAAAACAATAGGCATATTCAAGCTCCAACGCTGTGCACAAATGAGAGAAATATTCCAATACTCATATCAGAGCCTAATAGGTATAATTTTGCTCATGATAGAGTAATACACAGCAGCTTTCCCCAGACTGCTGGGTAAAACAAAGAAGTGGTTGTCAACCTTTTCAGAATCAGATGTTAATGATATTTCGTGTCTTTGTTGAGTCTGTGGAAAGCAGCTACTGCACCTAGAAGGGAAATGACTTCCATACCAACCGCCCTCAGCCAAAGTCATTCGGACTGGGAAAGCTGGCCCGAATCCATATTTACATTTCAGAGAGAGGTGTGAAAGAAGATTTCAAGACAGAATTGACTGAGCGGCCTCCCACTTGCCTTACCCGATGTTCAATCTTATCAATGCTATGAGGGGTCTTATTATTTCCAACATATAGAAGGGGAAAGTGTAATGTAAACAGGGAGCCGACGTGTTTTGGCAAAGGAGCGAAGTGTTTTCTGCATTTCGTGTATTTTTGGAAACCTCTGAAATCCCAAAGTCATACATCTTCCAAGGTTTGGAGGAGGGTTTATTCAAGCATCGCCTGTACTCAGCAGCTTGGAGAGCAGTACCTTTGCTGCATCTTTTGTTGCAAGCAACTAGCTATTCGATCTTTTTCTGAGAGCTAGCTGGAAAGAGCTGTAGCCTCAAATAGTTTAATTTTCACATCTTCTTAAATCCTCCTTTTGCATACTACAGTGTGTCTTTACTTCAGCAAAATTCTATTTTCATTTGTTTTAAGGAAAGATCTTAAGTCTAATTTCAAGTCCACCCCAAAAGTAGGGCTTCTCAATACTATTGTTCCAGCTGCTGGGAATTAAGCCACTCTTTTTGACCTGATACATCTCATTTTAATCTTAAATCTTTAGACATTGCACAACTAACTACTAAGAATCTGACAGATACAGCTCTGAGTGTCGGATTCACATCATTTCTATGAAAACACAAATCCTACTAAAATTTTAAAAAGCAGAAACTGTACCATAAGTACTTTTTGATACTATACTTACATTGAAATTCCACTCTCACAACGATGGTGATGTGTCTTTAAATAAAGACCTTCCCACGGTTGTCCAAGTTAAAACCAGGGGCTATTTCCCCCATTATGTGTGCCCACTTATGAAGACTATGTCAGCTCATCTCTGGAACTGTGAAAATTTTATTATATAAATTAAATCACAAGCAACATGTCTGCCAATATGGAACCTCTTATGTTTATGTATAGACTCATGTCAGAGTGCCATGTAAGTTCTGAAATATTTTATAGACATGACTGTGATTGTACAATGTGTTCAGTAAGACATTTTCTAGATTTGGTCAATTAACAGGACTTTGGCACAACCCATTCAATCATTCCAGTTATTCTGAAGTCTGTTTCTGAGAGTAGCTTAGTGTCTTGCTACTCAAAGTGTTGTTTACGGACCAGCAGCATCAGCAGCACTTCAAGCTCGTACACATGCAGAATCTTGGGCTCCAAACAAGACTTACTGAATCAAATGCCAATATTGTTGTTCTGCCGACTACACTTGAATAGCAAGGACCTAGTGGATTCTAAATTAGATGTTCAGGGCATTTTGAGTGTTAGACGGTTTTGGAAGTATGCGTGTATTTTTTTTTGTGGTCAAGAGGGGATTATTTTGTATATGATTAAATATTGTAGTAACATCCTCTGAGTTACGTGGTTTCCCAAAGAACCTGCTTTATTTTTCAGGACTATGCTTTTGGCAGAATCTGACTCACTAATTTATTAATTTATGAATTCCTAATGGTGACTCTTGGGAAGAACATGCAGTTTGTACGTTTACAATTAAGTATCCTAATGCTTGAAATGAAATACTTAATGAACTTACAATGAAATCATTGTAAATCTGAAATAATAAAAACAACAATAATAGTAATAGGTAATATTTATACAACACTTAGTATGTGCTAGGCACTCTTCTAAGCGCTTTACATATATGAACCCATTGAATCAACCTGACAGTCTTATGAGATGTCTTATTATTATGCCCACTTTACAGATGAGGAAACTGAGACATAGAGAGAGAGTGACTTGCCCAAGTTCAAACAGCTAGCAAGTGCAAGATCTGGGATTGTTTTGATTGCCCATTATAAATGCTAGATGGTTTTGACCGATGACTTGAAGCTGGGGTGGGTTTTTGAGCCCAGTACACCTCCTTGTTTTACATAGGAGGGAAATGAGGTCCGGAAAAGCCATGGGACTTGCATAACGTTACAGATAAATTTGTGGCAATTGGGCATATGTCTCAGTCTCCTTATAGTTTTATACATTTGGACTTCATAACCTCCATGGAAATAGGCAGGTACCCTGATGTTACACCAATGACAGGCCCATTTTGCCTCATTAGTTCCAGGAATGAGGTTGGCATAAGTATAGGCGATAATGCCCATAAATTGGATGCTTCTTGTGTGACAGAATTGCTTCCTCTTTTTTTATGCCTCTTTGGAACCCTGTCGGATGTGCATTGTTGCACTAATCACTCTGATTTGCATTATTTGTTGAAATGTCTGCTCCACATCAAGGCTTAAGAACATTCTTCTTTATGGCCTTAATAATTACCATGGACTCTGACACACAGTAAGCCCTTAGTAAATTGTTGTGTGGACAAATGACCACTCCTCAGCACTGCTTCAGGTATGCAGTCCAGATGGGTGTGAGGCCCAGGTGGCTCCGGCAGGGATGGAAAGAACTAAGCCCAAAATGAACATGGAGAGATGGGGAATATAGTTTCACGGGCCACTGGTGGTGTTGGTAATGATTTGTGCATGTCAGAGCATAGTTCAGTGTTTAGGTGGTTGACTATTTCTTTCCTGTAGCTCTTCATGTACATATTTTCTGGTTTTGGTTGTAAATTCTCAAAGGCAGCAATTCCCCTTCTTTACTCCCTTGGTACAGTACCTGGCTTTGTACCACACACAGGAAAGAATTGGTGAATGTTTGTGGGGATAATAATGAAATTGTTAGAGAAAATTTATAATATTTCCCTTTTCTAGGAAATGTTCTCCTTCAAGAATTTCATTTATTTAACAAGATAAATGGAATAAGCTCTAGATGAATTTGCTGGTCAAGGTCATAGGGAATAGTTAAAACATAGATATTTCCATTTTTACTAGCCAATGGTTTTAAAATAAAGTCACAATTACTTTTAATAATCAAGTGGGCCCTTACTACTCCAAAGAGCCCATGGTCAGAGTGTTTCCCAGTTATTTTTGGGATCCCCAAAGGATTGGCCCGTATATCTGCATAAACCAGTCTGCCAGCTGTAGTTACCACTTGGCTCCTCCTTACTTTTTTCTCCTGCTCTAACTTGCGCTTATCCACAACTGCTGTCTGCCAAGTCCCAGGGTGAAGTGTCATGGAATTGCTGACTGTAACATGTATAAGGAAAAGCCAAGAAAAGTCATTTGAGGAAGAATGAGAGTCCTGCCCTACCAGAGTTATTTTTTTAAATTAAAGTATTTTGAGATGATTCATGTGTAGTTACAAGAAATAATTCAGCAAGACTTGTTACCCTTTACCTAGTTTCCCCCAATGGTTACATCTTGTAAAACTATTTTACATTATCACAACGAAGATATTGAAATTGATATAGTCAAGATACAGAACATTTCTATCACCACAAAGATCTCTCATGTTGCCCTTTTATAGCCACATCCACTCCCTCCAGCTCCCACCACCTCCTGGACTCTTGGCAGCCATTAACTGTTGTCTATTTCTGTAATTTTTTTCATATCATAAATGACATATAAACGTAATCATACGTTACATGACTTTTTGACTTTGGCCTTTTTCTGTGAGCACAAGTCTCAAGGGATACATCCAGGTTGCTGTGTGCATCAATACTTTGTTCCTTTTTATTACTGTGTGGCTTTCTATGGTATGGATGGACTACAGTTGGTTTATTCACCCATTGAAGAATATATGAGTTGTTTCTAATTTTTGGCTCTTACAAATGAAGCTGCTGTGAAATGCGTGTACAGGTTTTTGTGTGGATATAAGTTTTCATTTCTTTGGGATAAATGCTGAGGAGTACAATTGCTGAGTCATATTATAGTTAACATGTCTTATTTTTTAGGAAACTATTTTCCAGAGTAGATATTTCACTGGGTATAGAATTCTGGGATGACAGTTCTTTTAACTCAGCCCTTGAAAATTTTTTGGTGACTTCCTTTTGGTCTCCATGGTTTCTAATGAGAAATTTGCTGTTATTATATTTTTCCCCCCATTATTGGTAAGGTATTTCTCTCTCATCACTTTTAAGATTTATTCTTTGTTTTTGGTTTTCATAAATTTGACTAAGATGTGTCTTAATGTGGATTTATCCTATTTAAGATTCACATAGCTTCTTGAATCTGTAGATTTATGTCTTTTGCCACATTTGGGGAGTTTTCAGCCATTATTTCTCTGCGTACGTTTTTTAGCCCCACCATCTTTCTCTTTTTCTTCTGGGACTCTGATGACAGGAATGTTAAATCTTTTGTTATAGTCCTACAGTTCCTTGAGACTCTATTTTTTCAGTCTATTTTCTTTGTATTCTTTAGATTGGGTATTTTTTGTTGTTGTATCTTCCAATTCAATGATTATTTTGTGTTTCTCTTCTACTCTACTCTTGAGTTCATCTGTTCATCTTTTGATTTTGGTTTTTATATTTTTCAGCTTTTTTTTCCTGGGAAAGATTTGTCCTGAGCTAATGTCTGTTGCCAATCTTCCTCTTTTTCCCCCATCACTCAAAGCCCCAGTACATAGTTGTGTATTCTAGTTGTATGTCCTTCTAGTTCTTCTATGTGAGTCACTGCCACAGCATGGCTACTGACAGATGGGTGGTGTGGTTCTGTGCCCAGGAACCGAATGCGGGCTGCTGAAGCAGAGTGCGCCAGACTTTAACCACTAGCTCATCAGGGCTGGCTCTGTATTTTTCAGTTCTTAAACTTCCATTTAGTTCTTATTTATATCAACTATTTCTATGCTGAGACTAGAATTTTTTTTTTTTGTTTCAAGTGTATTCATAATTGTGCATTGAAGCCTCTTTATGATGGCTATTTTAAAATTCTTTTTCAGATAATTCTAACATCCTGGTCATCTCAGTGTTGGCATTTATTGATTGTCTTTTTTTATTCCATTTGAGATCTTCCTGATTATTGATATGATGTGTGATCTTTGATTAAAACCTGTACATTTTGTGTATCATATTATGAGACTCTGAATCTTATTTAAACCTTCTGTTTTAACTGGCTTATTTTGACACTGTTCTAGCAGGGGAAGGGGGAGGAGGAGCCACCTCTTTCCTGCTCTGTGAGGGTAGAAATTTAGGTTCCCCATTGTTCTCCATTGACACTTGTGTGGGGAGGGAAGTCTCTTGGGTATTACTGAAAGGGATCAGGAATTCCAGCTCTGCTTTAGACTTCCATGATAACTCCCTGGCTGGCGGAGGTAAGAGTGCTTCATTATTGCTTGCCACATGGCTTCCACTGACACCACTGAGGGGGACAGTGGCCTTGCTACCACTGGGTGGTGGTGAAAGTCCTGATTCTACTAGTCCTCCTTGGACACCACTCCAATGGGGAAGGGGCAGAGTGCCTCCTTACTCTCAGGGGGAAGTGGAAGTCTAGACTCTCCACTAGGCCTTTGCTGGCTTGGGTGGGGATGTGGTATTTTTTTCTGTGGTGTTTGGCAAAAGTAGAGAGACTATTGTCTAATAGTTATATGTTTTTTCTAGGCTGCCCCTTCCAGGTTCTTTGGCTAGGGAGAATAGGTTTTCTTGGGGCTTCCTTTTTTTTTTTCCTTTTGTCTGCTGTTGATGTTTCTGGGTTGTCAGTTTCTTCAATGCCAAATCTGGAATACATGAGGCAAAAAGAAAGCCTAGGGAACTCACACTATGTCATTCTAAAGTCCCTAGCCATTCTGCCTTCTTCTTTCTCTCTTTCACTGTTTTCTTATGTTATTTTTCTACATAATGTTCTATAGCTGTTATCTGTATTAGTGGGAGGATTAGGGAAAAATATGCCTACTCTATTTTTTTGGAACCAGAAGTCTTTCTCTACCAGATATTAACAGTTACTATAAAGATGTAGAAAATTTAGCAAATTGTTCATTCAACAATCAATTGTTCATTGATTTTTGGTGAATAGGCTTTTGGCCAATTGGTGTTTGTAAGTTGCCCTAGAGTTGTTGTATCAATAGATAGGAACAACTACTAGGGAAAACTGAGTGGAAGAATTTGTAAGCAGAATGGAGCTGTGCTCTGATATCCTTTCGACAAGTCTTCTTGAATGGCCATAGAAAACTGTAAAAGAATGGCAAGAATACTTAATATTTTTATAGAAGTTTCCTGTTACAAAATATTTTCTCAAGTATCTGATATGTATAAATGACTCATTTTAATACACCAGGTATCTCTTTGTAAGCAGTAACAGTTTATTACTTTAGCAGTTTTAAGAGTAACTAATTAAAACAAACCATAGGTTCTTAGATGGATCCTTGAGAACAAGAAGCATTCATGTAATTAAGTAATGCTGTGTTACTAAGCAAACTGAATTACTGAGATTTCCTTTCAAGAGTAACCAAACAATTTTTGATGTTGACCTTTTCTTTTCAAGGGCTGCTGATACTTCATATCCTGTCTATAGTAATGATTCAAAATCTTAGGTTTTTCACTGCAACACCAGACAACTCATCCTTCCTTGAATAATTTCACACCATAGGTTGCAAAGCAGTGGCCCATTGACTGCATTCTGTGAATCCATATGGGTATTTCATAGCATGAAATGTTAAAAAATTTTGAGAAAACATTTAACTCAGTAGATTTTACATAATAATAAGGATTTTTGTCTTATTCTGAAAAACAAAAATGAGTAATCTAGTAATGATCGACCCACATTCCCTTGGCCAAGTAGTTTTGAACTGAGGTCTGGCTAGTTCCAACTGGTCTCATGTATGTTACCTGTCAGTTCTTAAATGAATGAATTAATCTGAGTACTTTTCACAGAATACCTTTGAAGTAGGTGCATTACTGTAGCTACAGTAATATAAAAAAAGAATTTGCTGTGAGATGTCCAGAGTTGTATCCAAAGATGTTTTCTCATTTAAAGTAAATATATTACCTATGTTTTAAGGCTAATAATGCAAGAACTAGAACCTGGAATCAATTTATTATCTATTTAGTAGCTCTCATAATTATTTTAATATTGTTTTATTTTTCTTAGTGCATTTTAAATTTCAGCCACATGCTTCAGTGGGCAATGTGTATAACATAAGGTATGTTTCATTAAATGAGATTATAGATTAGACTCATATCCTAGGAGAGATTAATATTTGTTGGCCAGTATATAGTAAGCACTGTGTTAAGTGATTGTTAAAACTACCCTTGCATTGTCTCCACAAATAACCTAATTTTCACCTTGGGCAGAGGAGACTAATGAAAATTAAGTGATTTGTCCAAAATCTACAGCCAGAAAACTGATAAAGCTAGTGTCCACTCAGATCTGTTTACTTGGAAACCCATAAATTTCCCTTAAACCTTGTTTTCTTTATTTCTCTTAATTTTCCCCTCCATTTACAACTTTTCCTTTATTGGTGCTACATACCAGTAAATCTTCTCCATGAACCATCTTTTGTGAGTTAAGATTGTTTTTCTTAGAAGGCAAATTGTGTGGTAGAAGTTGAGGATATTTTCTGACAGAAATTACATTCCTTTTTTTTTCTACCATTGTCCTCCCCAAAGCTCCATATACATTTCATTCTTTAAAATCCTGTGAGTTTGAACACTTCTGTTCTCTCTGTCATCACCACAGAGTCTCAGAAAAGAATCTCATTCCATATGCTTTCAGGCGCTCAAGGAACCAAAACATAAAAACCTGGAATTTGTCATTACCCATTTGGCCTCTGGTCCATCAAATCCAGTAGCTTGCCTCCAGGAGAGATCAGTCCTTGACTCCTCAGAAGAATCTCTTCTCTCTATTATGGATTTGGTTAATCGGAAAATGCTGTGTTTTAGGTAAAAGATCCTGCTTCATTTGGATAGCAACCAAGCCAGCCATATGGAAAGGAAAATAATCTAGTGAGTTGCAAAATAAGAAATCATGGTCCATGTGTTCCCTTGGATGGCTTTTTTTGGGATATGAGGTACTATCTCTTTGAGTTTCAGTTTATAGCTCTTTAAATGGGAATATCCTTGGCTCTATTACTAAGATTTGAGTATATAATGAATATGCATCTGGTAACTAAATCCCTTTACCAAGTGAAGGAACTCTGGAGTATTCTCCTTTCCTGACCACCAAGGAATGTTATTGGCTGATCAGACACTCTTCACCAAGTTAGTCAATCTGCCTGTTCTCATTTCATGCAACAGTCCATTTGTGAAAATGTGTTGAGTACTTTAAAGTCTGGGATGATGGCTTTGCTGCAGAAGCAAATAGGCCAACAAAAGCCAGTGACATTGTTTCCTGTATTGCCCTTCTATTCCTATGGGTGTATCTTAGACCAACAACTCACTGGAGAACAAAACATACTATTAAGAAACATGGCAGAGCCAATGACAGGATCAGAATGGAGATATCAGCCAAACTGGGAATAAGTTTATGTTGCAACTCTTTAGAAAACAAAACATCAGAGAAGAGATATATATTATCCATCCAACACAAAAGCTCGTGAAAGAGGAGAGTCTGGAAGAACCTCTGGTATCAGACTAGGTGACCAAGTGAACTACTCAATAGTTACATATATGTTGTCAAGAAATCTTCTCCTTCCCAAGGATTAAAAAGAAAATTGTTTCAGTCTTTCATGAGAAGTGGAGCAATGTTTGGCTGAGATTGCAGGGAATGTATTGGCTAAATTGAAGACTGTTACATGTATAAACAAATCAAGAGATTAATGAGTTCAAAAAACATTTATTGGGGCTGGCCCAATGGCATAGTGGTTAAGTTTGCACACTCCACTTTGGCAGCCCAGGGTTTGCGGGTTCAGATCCTGGGCACAGACCTACCCACCACTTATCAAGCTATGCCGTGGCGGTGTCCCACATACAAAATAGAGGAATATTGGCACAGATGTTAGCTCAGGGCCAATCTTCCTCACCAAAAAAAAAAAAAAAAGTTTATTTCTTTCTGGAAAGTACAAGAATCTTCAACAATTATAGTTATCTTTCAAATACTGTATAGTATAGGTGCTTCAAAGTGGTAATGTCAGGGAATTCATTCAAATTGTTCTCCTAGAATGAGTCGCCTTTAAGAAATGTCAGGGATTTCATAACCTCCAAAACAGCCTTTGTAAATCCATTTTGTTATTTATGTGAGAGTCGTATTCTTCTAAACACAGTGTAAAATTCACTCCCCTGAAGAATAGGATAAATTTTTCTAGACAATTTAACTGGGATAATGTCTAGAAGCAAGGGAATTAATAGATTTTTGAGCTTCTAAGGCCTTTGTATTTCTGTGAAACCCAGAGGACAAATACCAAAGATGATAAGTGGATACGGGACACTGTGGCTTTGTGACAATCTCTTCTTTGTCTCTCCACATCTTCAGAGAATCTCATCACTGTACTTAGGAATTTGACCAGAAAATAGACAAAGTTGAAAATGTCTTCTGGAGACATTGCCACGCAAGAAGTATAGCAGGGCCTCTGGTTACAAAGTATGTCTTCTTGTACTCATTGGTAAGGGACTCATAAGGTCTATGCACACTCATTTCGTGATAAGATTTCGTAGCTGTTCTGGAGCTAATTATTACTTAGAAATCTATCCTTGTTTATCATTCATAGATTTGCTATTTTGCCAAAGTTCAAAATTTGGTCACAATAGGCCAATTAATAAAAATGCATAAAACGTTTGAGTAAATTTGTTGATCATGGGGCAGCAGGAAGAAGTATAACGTTAGCCATAAAAAAGAATAATATCTATGAAAAGCTGAAAACAAATGATTCTGTAGTCTCTCTCGCACAAAACAGGGGTTGTACATTCTCTGGGTCCTCTTTTTACTCCTGCTGAGATGGCCTTCGATGTATAGTCATAGTTTTGTCAATTATTTGTACTTTTCATAATTCAGACAAACCTTTACTACCTGCTGAGCCAGTAAACACCATCAACATATTTTTAAAAATTTGTTAACATTGCAAGCAAAATAGAACTTCGACTTCTCTCCTGAAACATCTGTGACATAATCCAGGGAAATTCAACAAGTTTGTTAGTGTACATGATAAATTCGTATAGCATCTCAGTCACTTTTAAGGAAACCTCTTCAGCATACTTCTACTAAGTCACTAAGCCACATTCCCCCTCTTCAAGAGAGGGCAGATACACAGGGAAATACAGGAAATGAATTTTTGTACATTGATTCGGATACTACTGTGAGATTACAAATACAACAGGTAGGCCATTGAGGGCTGGTTCCTCCTAATACTGATCATTTTTTTAGCATGTGAGAGACCACTGGAGGGGTTAATGAATAGTCACAGTTTTAAAGATCACATATATCTGATTTAATCACCTTTAAATACCTAAAGAACAATTAAGAGATCTGGTCCATCTCTTGAAGTGCTTCATGTAATAAAACATTATGACAGACTTAGTGGTATTGGATTTTATAGTGTCTTTATACTAAACATACCACATCAGTCATCTCTAACTGATAAAGCTTTAATTAGTCAGGTTATTTAAATGTGAAATGGGGACCTAATGGTGTTTCATGCCTGATAATAGCCAGGCGAAAGAGAACATATGAATAACAAGATCCCTGCTCCATAGATAGATAATAAGTCCATATCTTTAAATTTTTAAAAATTTTAATAAAGTAGCAACTTTACTTGGTCGTATCTTTTTCCTTTGGCATTACTATTTTATTCAGTTAGGGTAAACATTCTAAACACGAATTTGTAAAATGAAGAAATTAACATGGAAGAAGTTTGAAATTGCATCAGATTGATAAATTTGTTTCAAACCACTATGGAGTACAATATTAATTATTGAACTAGTATTAGAAATGAATTCATTCTTTCCTCATGAGGCTATAACAAAACTACTTTCTTCACATAATAGGAGCAAGACGGTACAACTTTTGGGAAAGAAATTCGGAAATATGTGTTTCCAGCCAACTAATTCCATTGCTAGGATATTCTCTTAAGAAAATAGTCCAAAATTTGGGAGGAAAAGCTGTATCTACAAATATATGCATGGCAAGTTATTTATACTAGTAAGTAACTGAAAATAAATTAAATGTCCCACAATAAGGTAGTTTATATTATGACATGTTACACAGTTATTAAAGTCATACTTGTGAGGTCTATTTATCAGCATAAAAAATAGCTTATGTTATAATGTTAAGTGAAAAAATTATAGAAACCTATATATATTTACACTATTATCAACATTTATATGTTTATTGTATATGTATGTTTGCTTAAAAATGATTTGAAGCAGAGTCATAACTAAGTAAAAAAATGTATGCACAAGAAAGCAAACCTGAAGGAAACACCCATAATTGTACGTTTGGCAGTGATTTTCTATTTTCCACTTTTTGTAATGTGTTTAAACTATTTTTATAATTAAAAAATAAATTCTACTGCATACAATAACTTCACTCCCCACCCCACAGAAAGAAATTTAGATAGAGGAAATTATAGAGTTATGAGAAAAAGGAAATAAAAGAAGGTCAAGTTGAAAGTTAATGACAAAGTAGTGGATGAGGAAATATAGAAACATGAGGATAGCATTCTCATGGGATGCCAGGCAAATATGGACAGACACCTAGATGGCCTTGAAATTCACTGCAGATAATTGAAATGTGGTGACCAGTTAAATGGGGAAATTGTAAAAAAAACAAAAAAAGCAGCTAAAACATATGATGGAAGTATGATGTGAAAAAAAATTCAGCAACATGGCAAATGGAGAGATGAGGGACAACACATTACTTGAATCACATCCAGCCTCTTGAACAATTCTCACAGCATCATCTATGAATTTTGGTGAGTGCTAAGTAGCAAGACAGGTTATCAACACTAAGAATTTGAGTCAGATCCAGAAGTTTTCCCAAGGAAACTTGGCTGAGCAGGAGCCTATTCAAAGAATTGAAGATAGAAGGCTATTTAAACAAGTTGTAAAAGATGGAGCTGAAGCGGTGGCCACTTGTCAATGGAACATTCCTATCCCACCATTACAGCTTTGAAAGAGGAGCGGTGTCTAAAAAATAGCAAGCTACCTTTGAGTTTGACCTTGGCAGTAAACAAAATGAATGGTTGCAATAAAACATGTGCTTTTTGAGAGTCATATAATGATTTACTTGGTCTGGAGTTTCAAACTTTCATCTATCTACCAAATGTGTCTGCATATAATTAAAAAATAATACACGTGCTTATGTATGCATATAGAAATAAATGTTGTATTCTGAAGAGTAGTCATTTGATCACCTGATAGACTCTACGACCTGATGATGTAAGTGTGTTATTGTCTCATACTTGCTTTATGTGTTTTTGGGCTGGCAAACTCAAAAGTAGTCTACACTTGCCTCCATTTTCTTACCCCAGTTGTACCTGTTTCCTGTTCTTCAATTCCTTGGAATTTGGATTCCATTTTCAACATTTCATTCATATTTTTCAAATCATTCATTACTTACAAATAGCCATCAGTCTTTCCTTTGTCCCTCTACTTTTTTCATTATGCCCAAGCCTTTGGTTTTGTTTAGTGCAAGTTGACTTTTTCTCTCAATCGGATAAAAATAGCTAAGATTTAGCGATCATTTACTCTGTGCCAGATATTGCACTAAGAGCATCCATAGATGCTCCTTTGAATTCTCACCCAGCCCAGGGTAGAGTAAGGGATTCTTCACTGTTGGGCTGGGGCAGATACCTTGATTCACTTCCCCCTTGAAATCAATTCCAGATGTGGTTCCATAACATAAAAAAAGGAAGAGGATCTCACTTTCATAAAGAAAATAATTTCAATTGAGCATAGTGGATACAGTTTTTACTATAGAACTACATGTGGAAATTACATGAGGAAGGAACATCTTTACAAAGGATATGCTTTTGACTGTTGCTTACATTTGCCTCTGTTTCTTTCCCAACTCACTGTGAAGTGGGTTTTTGGTCATCTGACGAAGGCATATTTTTAGCCCGAGTTATCCAGTTATCTGTCTACACTGGTAATACCAACTAAGGAATTATCTTTATGTTGTGTAGACCTGAGTAAAAACTACTTTAAAAAGTGCCACAAAGAGTCCTTGCTATTCTGTCAATATAGGGAAATTTATTCTAGGAATGCAAATATCATAAATATGGAAGCTTTGAAAATTATAACAAAAAGAAGTTTCTTTGTATCCACTTCAGTGAGTCTAAAGTTTGGATTGGAAAAGAGTAGAGACAAGAGAGATGAAATGACATTCACCCAAATGCACATTCCGGGGTGATATTTTAACTCAGCCTCTCATCTTCTGCCCTCCCTCGCCTCCCAGTTTTTGCATTCTCTCTCCTCTTTCTTTCTTTTCTCTCTCCCCCTCCTCCCTTTCCCCTGTCTTTAGAAGCCCTGTAGAAGTCAGGGCATAGCTAGGGTGCTGTGACAGTGGCAGGAAAGAGAGAAGAGAGGCGCTGTTTTTATTCAAACCCTTTATATCTTTTCTCATCCTTTCTTCCAGTAAGCATTGCAGGTTAACTACGGAGAAGATACACACACACACGCACACACACAAACCCAGCTTTATTCTGTGCCAGAGCAGAGCTCCTGAAAACTGCTGCCAAGTGGTTGCTGCCCAAGAGACTGCAGAATTTCTGGCACTAGGCAGAATCGATGGCTGCGGCCAAGTGATGGTTGCTGAACTCACCTGTGTCGAAAGGTCAGCCGTGCGGCGCTAAGGCTGGGCACAGGCACTGAAGGCAAATTGGATGGTAAATGGAGGCCCTGAGGCGTGTTCTGCACTTTGCAACTGGTCTGGCAGGCTCATCCACCTCCTGAGTCTGCCACAGGCATGGGAAACACCTGGGCAGCGACAAAGGCAGGTGAGGCAGCTTCACCAAGGTACGGTATCAATTACCTTTGTTCTGCACACAAAAAGTACTGTAATGGCCACATTCTTAGCAGATGTTTTTCCAATACCCTATGTCATGATGAAAAATCTCTAAATCTTTTGCATGAGACATTTACTTCAACACTTCAACTCTAAAGTCACATGTTATTTGAGTGGATCTTGCACTCATTTGTAACCTAAATATAAATGTTACCAATTCGAGAAAATACTAATGAGTCAGAGCACAGCTTTGAAGTTGTTTTGTATATATATTTGTATGTGTGTGTGTTATGGTGGATTCATGGATTTAAAAAAAAAGAACCATGGATTATAAAAAGAATACATCAAAGTGTAAGAACCAAAGTTATTTAATCACTGACTATTTTTGTCCCTCTATTCTTCCAAACAAAAAGTGGATGAAAGAAAAAAAGGCTAGCTAATTTATAAGAGAGTCAGAGCATTGAGTGAGATAGTCAAGTTCTTCGTAATAAAATGGAAGCCATCAGATGGGAACTCCTTCAATTTCCTGTGACTGACTTGGTGCCCAGTTACTGATTCTTTCCTCCTTCCCACTTTCTACTATGAAAAATGAATCTCTCCTCTTCATTCTATCATCTAAGCCTAACCCATCCTTCTTTCTTCTAGATCACATACCCTTTTACCTCCTCAGGAACTGTGTATTCTGTTGCATGTCTTCTATTCTTATAACTTCAACAAGCTTCTTCCCTGTGGTATTTAAATGTGATTGAGACTTTCTCAGCTTTTAGGAAAACCTCCCTTGATTCCACAGTACCTTTCAACTTTGTCTTTCACTGCCAAACTCATTTAAGTGTCGTCTATACTTGCCATCCTTACTTTGCATCCCATTTTCTCCTAAGTGCACTGAAGTCTGCTGTCCACCATCACCACCCAACTGAAATAGCTCTTGTCAACCGGGAATTGCACATGCACTTACTAGTGACTTCAGTGACTCTCAATCCAGCTGGGCACTTTTCTCGTTTTGTTTTGAGGAAGATTGGCCCTGGACTAACATCTGTTGCCAATCTTCCTCGTTTTTTCCTTTTTTCTCTCCAAAGCCCCAGCAGATAGTTATATGTCATAGTTGTACAACCTCCTAGTTGCTCTATGTGGGATGCCGCCTCAGCATGGCTTGATGAGCAGTGTGTAGGTCCACGTCCAGGATCCAAACCAGTGAACCCCAGGCCACCGAAGCTGAGTGCCCGACCTCAACCGCTATGCCACTAGGCCAGCCCTCAGGCGGCACTTTTAATTCTTTGCTTATTTGATCATGTAGCACCAGTTGATCCTATTGACTATTTGCTCTATTTGAGACATTTCTTCCTTTGGTTTCTGTGACACCATACTCCTGTTGGTGTTTTCTCCCTCTCTCAAGAAGTCATTCCTTCTTGGTCTTTGTTGCATGTAGAAAGGTAATTCAGGCTGATTCTCAAAGATCTAGTGTATAATAGAAGGTTAATATAGTATCAGTTAATATATCTATTATTATTATATCTATGGGATGTTAATAGCTATGGAATGCTGGTAAACTTTTGATCATCAATTTTAAAGTTATCTTATTACCATTACTTTATAGTGGTGTATGAACCTAGGAGGGTCTATTATTTGACTCCAAGTCTATACTTGTCCCTCTTTTTTCCTAGAAAATGCTGAATACTTCCTCAGCAGTATTATTTTTGTCTTAATGGGATTTTTCATGGAACTTTCACAGTTTCACCCCTAATTTTATCTTAAAGCTGTTGCAACAGCATCAGTATGAAGTACTCATGTTATTATTAGCTGACATTTGTTGAGCACCTGCTCTCTGCTAGGGAGTTCACATTTATAATGATCTCAACTGCATTCTGGTGAAAAGTGTAATATGAAAATAATAACAATTAATTATGCTAGTCATTAAAACAAGTCTGCAGAGTTAGATATTCTTATCTCCCAACATCATATTATCAAAGATAGGATTCACACCAGTTCTACCTAATACCCTAAACCTATGTGTCCACTGTACACACTTACATTCTTTGCTATAATCCAATACCCTTGTTCAGAACACCACATTTCAAGATTGTCTAAATTGTTAAATGATGGCTTCTTATCTGATCCTTTCTATTCTAAATCATGACTTTACAGGGTTAAAGATGAAATCAACATTGCAGCCCTCAGAACCCAACCTTTTTTTGGAGTTACCAGAAATATTTCTCAGATTTCTTTTTGTTTGATTTCCTTTTCCCCGGTATTGGTTGTTGACTGTTGAGTTTGACACACCTTGGTACACTGTCCAGTATGTCTCAAAAGTAAAAAGACAGCACACACTCTGTCCACATGAGGGCTTGACACAGGAATAAGATGGAAAGGACTGATGTGAGGAACCTACAAGAGAAGACTAGAATAGAACTAATTGGCTGAAGGGCAACTAATGGGCTGCAGGAGGAGGAGTGACTTTGTCCCCTCCCACAGGCAATATTTGACAATGTCTAGACACATTTTTGGTTTTTACAACGTGGGGAATGGGCGCTGCTACTGGCATTCTAGGTAGACTTGGTAGGTAGTAGAGGCTGGGGATACTGCCAAACATTGTAAAATGCAGAGAACAACTCTAACTTCCCTCTCACAGGACAAAATTTTCAGGCTCAAAATGTCCACGGTGGAGAGGTCAAAGAAACCCTGCTGTAGAGAAAGAGGAAAAAATGAAGAGGAAATGTGACCTTGCAATTCTGAGTCTCTGTGACTACAGACACGGAAATTTCATCAAGAGCAATTAGAAGCCCAGAAGTTTTGCTGAATTATTGGATGAGGGGATGAATCATTTCAACCAGCTTGAGGTTGAGGTTACTGTGAGAGACACAGCTGGCAGAACCAGTAGGCAGAAACGTTGTTAAACTGCAGCGAGTGGGAGAGAAAAAGTGGATAGAGAAGTAATTCACCTTGGGTTGATGGCTGAGACCACAAAAGCAGTTGAAATGTTCAAAGACATGTGGGAAAAGAAGAGTAAAAGCATGTTACCAGTATTTTAGAAATATAAATCCTTCACATAAACAGTGAATTTTTAAGTGATATACAGTAAGAATTATTCCTCCTATGCCCATCTGTTTCAACATGAGGAATCAAAGTTTGAATACCAACCTTTCTAAAATAAAGCTTCCTGGACAGATTTAATTTTACTTGTGTTAACAGTTTGCTTCTTTTACCTCAATACCACTCTTTTCTATTTGAAGCACTGGTTATCAAGTTTAGTGTTTATTTTTGCTGAGGGTTTACATGCTAAGATGATAACATGTCAATGACAAGAGGGATTGGAGATATTTTTGCTGTAATTCCAGATCAGAAAAAAGGATGTTCATAAAGAGAGGTGTAGCCTGGCCTTCTTTTCAGTTTGTCTGCTTTCTGGATTGGTTTCAAAGCACTTAATAGTTTCAGCTTATAATTGCTTATCATGGAAACATTGAGACACCACACCCTTGTGTTGCTTATAATGAATAGCGTCTTTAGCACGAACATATTTTTATCAAAGCACCTAGAGACAGCCAGCCACACCTGTCACGTTATTAAGCAGCCACTTTCTCTGGTTGCCCAGTCTTACTTTGGAGAATTTGTGGTGTGTGGGACTCCTAAGTTAAGCAAACTGCCCTTGAATTATTTTAATGACCCAGGCTGAGGATCACTCCACTGCATCCCTTGCTCCCCCCAAAGCAAGACCCACAATCATATTAAGAAGTTCTTATTTATGGATATGTGTAACTTCATTTTTCTGATTCCAGAAAACTCCTAGGTTGTTTGGAAATGTTGCTACTGAAGAATCAAATGTAGACAAATAGGGCATCCACTGGTTCTGCAGAAGGATGAGTTGACAACTACTGGACCCTCAAGGCCTTCAGGCACAGTAAGATTTGGAGTTTCCCAGATTGGAGGAACCAGTTTGGTTCCTCATAGCTTCCTTATAAAAATTTCTTGAATTTATTGCTTGTGTCTTGTGAGTATTCATGGCTTCATTTGCTCTGTCTTTGAAATAATATTTACAGCTTTGTTAGCTGTGGCCTTAAAAATAATCTTAACTTTATTATTCAAATAGATGTCTCATTATGCTGAATAACACATGACCCACACATGCTAAGAATAAACTGAATAGTACCATGAAATCTTCCACCCATGTAACTGGAAATGCATGGAATGCAAAACTGGATCCCAGCTGCAACGCTGTCTGCAGAGCTGGCTCTTCATGTTGGGAGAGAAAACCACCTACTCATAATTTGTTAGAGAGGTCTGGAAATGTCTGTGTAGAAATTTCTCCCTCAGGCCTGCCATTATATCTGAAATTCTCACCATTTCAGTGAATTCTTTGTCTAAGACATTATTTCAGTAAGAGCACCTTCAAAAGGCATAGAAATATCCTGCAAGAGGAGGAACACCACTGATTCAGTTGAAGCTTGTTTTTCGTTGAGCACAGGTAGGTTTTCCTGTTTTCTAATTTCACCCCTCTTTTTTAGAAAGTAGAGCTCTGACAAAATAGGAGTTAGGAGAATATTTGATCAAGGTAAGAAATCAGCAATGTTCAGGCATAATAGGCATTGCTCTGGGGGCCCATTGTGATGGCAATAAGTGGACAAGGCTGGGAAAGAGTTGGCACTGAGGCAAGAGTGCCTCATGAGGAAGCATGTCCTCTGAGACACTGGCTTTAGAGACCTATCCTTGGAGACACTAGTATGGGCCATTTCTAATAATAACAACAGGAATAATAAATCAATAACAATAACTTCAGGTATTCTTTATTGGATTCCGGGACCTAAGCTACGTGTTTCACATTCCTTATGCTATTTAATTCTCACAACTGCAGATGCATAAACAGGCTTAGAAAGGGTAAAACCTATGAAGGTATGAAGTTAACAAGTGGGGGAATTGGGATTCAAAATGAGGTTGGTCCGATTCCAAATTCATATTAACCATTATTCATTTTGCCTCTTTACTATATTTTCCCCTTGATTTCTCTCCCTCTTGTCACCTCTTCAAACCTATGCTTCAGCCATATGCCATTTTCCCTGCCTAGAATGTCTTAACCCTCTTTTATATCTGCTGGAATATTTTTTATTTTTTGAGGACTAGGTGAAATGGTGAAATATCATCTCCTTTTAAAAAATTTTCTTTAATGTATGATCTGTTGCATTCACATTACAAATAAGTAGGGAGATATAGTTCTATTCCATGCCAGATTATGAGACACTTGAGGCAGGAATTCTTTTCTTTATGATGTTTGTAGCACAGAGGCTAACTTTGTCCATTGAACACAATAGACGATCCATAGACATTTACTGAATGAATAAATCTGGTCATAGGTGTCCTATAAAATTAGAGAATAAGCAATCTTCGTGCTAAAGTTATGAACAAAAGATTAAATTATGTCCACTGGAATCAGTTTTAGAAAGCAGGAAGTAACATAGTACTTTTAGAAATATTTTGATTTTTTAAATTAACTAAAATTTTCATTAGTTGTCCAGACAACTTTTATCAGTACCGTTAATTTTCTTGTGACTGGATAACTGAATTTTATTGTATGTCCTCAAGTGACATAAGGATGTAAAAACTATATATGTAGTTATATATATGTTTTTTTTTTTCTGTTTGTATCTTTGAGGACCTGTAATTGTGAAACTTCTGCCAAAGGGAAATATACCATCATGCAAGCACTATAAGAATGAGGAAAACAAAATGTTTGCCAATTTATCATCCAAGACATTTATGAACAATGATATGAATGGGTGTGAGGAGATATAAATATGTATCCCATAAATAGAAAAACAGCTTATAAATAACTTTAAAAGCGATGTATAGAGGTACTGTAAGTGTGGAAAACACACCACATATGGCCTGAGAGACATCATGTGAAACATCAGAGAAACACGTGGTTGCTTTTTGTGGTCCTGGAAATCCAGAGATGTGTGTGTATTTCTTCATTTTTAAGTTTTTTGTGTGTGTGCCTATGTGTGTGTGTGTGCTTTAATAATACCCAAGCTTTTTAAAAAATTAAAACAAAGTGAATACATCTCTCCACCTATTTATACATTTTTCAACAAAAAATTATGCTTGTTTTAAATTTCTCAAAATTAAATATAAATTGGAAATGTAAATACTTCTGAAATGGAGAAAAATTTATTGGGAGATCATCTTGTCCCTGCAATTTCCCCTTCCTTTAGCCTATGGGGTGCATATTAGCAACTTTGTTAAACCAAATCAGCCAAACTGTGAGTGTGTGTGTGTGCGTGTGTGTGTGTGTGTGTGAGTGTATCTTATCTTGGCCTTTCTTACTTCAGAACCAAAGGTAGTTGATATCTCCATGGGAGGCTTAGGATATGAACACCAACATTCTGTATTTATATAGACTCTCCTCTGGTTTTATACTAAACATCATCCATCCACCCATTCATTCACTCCATACAATAATTGAGAACCAATCACTTGTCAGGCATATTGCCAGGCTGTAGGTACAGATAAGAAGATGCCATAGGCTTGGTCTTGGGGACTTCATAGTCTGATGGGACAGGCATATTTTTTTGTAAACCAAAAAAGTCACAAACAAATATTCTAAGAAGTGTTCTGTTTGCCGATCTGGTGCTATTTTAACCTTAGATTCTAGATGAAGGGGCTACCTGAAACATTTGCCCAAAAAGAACCACCCAGTACAGATGCTGTGTATCATGTGGTTCTTGGCTGAGTGTGTGAGAATTCTTTAAGTGCTAAAAGCAGGTAGTACCGATTGACTTGAGCTTTATGGCTCTGACTTCAGTTTTCGCCACTATCATGAATCCATCAAGAATCATGCCATAGGATCTTCCTCTCCTAAATGACATCTGTGTCATCTGAAGAGCCTTTTATTTCTGATCTAGGTATTATACTAGCAGAGAGCACCAGATAATGTAAGAAACACTTAGAATCTGTTTCTCATAGTATCTAAAGATAAAGCATTTAAAAGTCCTAGTTTTGTACCATTGTAAGCACAGAGGGCAGACAAGTTGCTTTGTTCTTTTCATTCTGTTTATCTGCTCTAATTTATAGAGCAGTTTTGCTTAATGATTGTGCAGACAGCCTTGAAGCTAGGTTTTCCATGTTCAGCACTTATTTCCATCATTTACTAGCTGTGTGACTTCAGGCAAGTTATTTAACCAATCTCCATTTCCTCGACTGTAAGTGTAAAATAACAACATCTGATAATAAGATTGTTGTATGGATTTAATTAATTAATGCAGGCAAAGCAATTAGAACAGTGCCTGGCACATAAGCAGTGCTATTACTACATTACCAAGTTTTTATGGCACTGGTTTCTGCTGGGCCACCAAGAAGGCGTCAGACTCCTTCTCAATATAGCACTCCAGACAGCCATTATCACTAGATTGGAGCGGCATGTGTGGTGAAATTAATTTATCATCTTTATTGTATATAGACATAAAAGATCATTCTTTCCACTATTATGAAAGAAGTTCTCTGAAAACCAGCTTTAGCCAGTCTTGGAAGATATTACTATTATTAATCTTTCAACTTGTCCTTTTTTGGAAGGCATCTTATAACTCAAGGATGGTATCCCTCCAGAGGTATTTGCCTTTTAACAGACTTACTAAAAACTACATGGCTTCACAATCCCTAGATATAGTTTTCTGATGGTGAATTTCTTGGCATCATGATAGGTAGTAGGGAGCTTGGATCTCCCACAGTGAGCTGAGATGCTCAGTGAGCCTGAAGTGGATCCAGTTTAGTTGCATCCTGGCTGTTTGCAGTTTAGTTGCGTCCTGGCTGTTTGCAAACTTCATTGAAGGACTACAGTTTAGATCGAGAAAGTAGTTTACAATCAAAGATCCTTAAATGTACGAGGAACCAGCCACTTTGACTTAGAGTTCTAGGACCAACAGATAATAGAGTTAGAATCTTGAGATATTTTCATTTTCCAGATATAGAATATACACATAAAATGTGGCAACTCTATGTGTAATAATTAAAGATGTAAATAGTGCAAAAGTGCAAAAAGTTTACCAATCAAAATATATATATATATATATTAGGAAAGAACAAGTAAAAATGAAAAAGAAAAAATTCTAAATATGAAAAACATTGTTGAAATAATGATAAAATGAAACCCAGAAGGTTGTTAGGTAGCATATTAGAACAAGGCTGGAATGAAAAGGTCTGACATAAAGAATAAAAGAGGGATACTATTTGGAGAGATAGCGGACATGAATTTTCCAGAACTGATGAAAAATCACAAATCCTCGGATGTTGGAACCATAAGGCACAACAAGCAGGATAAATAAAAAGAAATTCATGCCTAGACACATTGTTGTGAAATTGCAGAACATCAAAGAAAAAAAGACCATAAAATCAATCAGAGAAAAAGAACAATTAAACTGAAACAGTGAGTGGAGTGACAGCAGCCTACTCAACAGCAACAATAGAAGCCAGAAGACAATGGAATAATGTCTTCAAAGAGTTGAGAGTAAACCACTTAATTGTCAATTTAATTGTATACTTAGCAAAATTATCATTCAAAAATGAGTAAAATAAAGACACTCTCAGAAAAATAAAAGATAAAACTAAATTTACAAGCTAACCCCACCAAAACCACTGTTTTAAGGAACTTCTAAAGAAGTGCTTCCCAAGCTTTTTGATCTTAGGACCTGTTTACTCTTTTGAAAATTATTGAGAGCCCCAAAGAGCTTTTGTTTATGTGAGTTATATCTACCAATATTTACCATATAAGGATTTAAAACTGAGAAATTAAAAATAATATTTATCAATTCATTAGACAATAACAGTAAAAAATCTATTATATGTTAACTTAAATGTATTTTTTATTAAAATAAAACAATATTTTCAAAAAATAATGAGAAGAATGACATTGTTTTACATTTTTGCAATTTCTTTAATGACTGGCTTAATTGTAGACAGTTGGATTCTCATATCTTCTTCTAATTCAATCTCTTTTGATATCCTATGCCATGTAGCTTCTGGAAGATTCCACTGGGAGAGTGAGAGTAAAAATGTCAAATAATTTCTAGTGTTCTTATGAAAATAGTTTTGACTCCACAGATCCCTTGATAAGGTCCCAGGTACCCACAGGGGTCTCCATCCCCTACCTTTTTGAGACCTGCTATGTCTATGTCTAAAATATGACCTATAAGAAGAAGGAACATGATGTTATATGGAGATATGAGATATACGAAGTAATGTTAGTAAGAATGAAGTGACAAAATACATAAATTTTCAAATAAATATTGCGTGAATATAATGATAAGAATGATATTTGATTGATGGCGTACATATAACATGGATGATATGTGTTTAGAATGAGAATAGATAGTAATGATAATGGCAATACTAACAATAACATAAGTTATTTATTGAAAACTACAACATGTCGGGTACTATGCTAAGCACTATCATTTGATCCTGACACTAACCTTGTAACATAACTACTCTTATGATCATTCTTTTGGTAGTTGAGAAAATTGAGGTGCACAAAAGTAACTTGTCTAAGGGAACAAAGTCAGTAAATGATGGAGCAGTGATTCTAAACCTCGCAATTTGACTCCAGAGACAGCAGTGGAATACAATGGGTCCTAAAGTTAGAAAATAAAAATGTAGGGGTGGAGAGTAACTTTGCTAAGGGGATAAATAAATTAATATCTACATGCTTAGTTCAAGACTAGATATCATGGAGAATTTAAAAAGTCTTTATTCTTATGGGGTTTACAGTCTTGTGGGAGTAAAAAGTCTTAGGCGCACAAGAAATGTACATATTACAGTGCAAAATCATGATTTCAGAGCTATGGGCATTTCTAAGCAATGACATTGTGGAGCAGTTTAGGGACAGACCGTGGAGGAAGAAGATTTAAGGTCACCTTGGAAGGTGAGTGGACTTTGGATTGACAGAGAGGTAATCGAAGAGTGTTTCAGTGGACATTTGAGCAATGCAGACAAGGCAGAATGATCAGGACCTATAAAGGGACCATAATGAAACTTATGTGACTTATAAATAAAACTTATTTCTGGGAAGTTTGAGTCAGGCAGCATCTAAGTTTGGACCAGATTGTGGAAGTTGTTGAGTATCAAGATGAGATGGGCCTCGAAATTGAAAGAGAGAAACCAGAACTACGCAAAGTTCAGTGCTGTAAAAATGGTGAATCATCTAAGAGAATGATCATCACACAATGCCAAGTGCTTTAATGTTGTAGAGACCACATTTGAAAGATGAATCTGTCATGTATGATCTATGACATGAGAGTTGGTATAGACGTTTTCAGACCTTGTGGCGATTGTGTCCTGTGAACCCCATGGCCTTCGTCTTTAGGTAGATAACAGAACAGTTACAATAATCTCCCGCCTGTGTGGTCTTCTGCAATGTTCTCGCTCTTCTTTTTATTGATTCTCTTTGTATTCATCTGGTCACCAAATTTTCATGTGTGGCTTTGAGTTGTTGTTATGTTGCTGAAAAATGCTTAATGTTGCTGTATCCAGGAAATAAATGCAGTGTGGTGAGGGAACAAACACTCTCAAGATCTTGAATAACAAGACCTTTTGGCTGCTTTATTGATTACACATGACCCGAATCAGCTCTTTATTCTTCAATCTTTTCATCTCTGACCTGGGGAGAGCAGCCATGTTACTGCTAGATAATTTTGAAAAACATTGACTCTTTCTGGGAGGATTGTTAGAAATCATTGAACAAAATCTTAAAACCTTCATTGCTATTTTAACTTGAGCAACACTGTGCCATACATCTTATTTTAATTTCTAGCTAAGTTTCTAAATGTAGACTGTGATTTGATAAAATATCTGTAAAGTGGGCAAGCTACTATAGCTAAATACCCTTGCCATGTGGTTATCCATATTTTATGTATACATGTATGCCATATGCACACATATGGTGACTTGCTATATGGCTGGAAGTCGTGGACCTGTATTTGTAGCAGTCCCTTTTGTGGAGGTTCAGAACAGTGTTTACAGGAATAAGAAAGAAAAGAACTGGACTGGCTTCGGCAAGAATCAAAATCTGCAAATTTTCCTCCTCAACCATCCTAATCACATGCATCCTACTCCTGTCTCTGATAATAATAATAGTTAATATGGATATGGTGCTTTACAGTTTATAAAACACTGTTGCATAATTTTCACTGGGATCATGGGACACCTAATTGTGGGAATAGACCAGTGTCACAACAGTATGTAGATACTGCAGGAGAGGTATGGGTTGAGTCTGGGAGCTAGGCAGCATCTAGCTTGCAGGACAAGTATTTGGTGATAAACTGTTTGACCTCTATTATGTATGCATTGGGAAGCCATTGAAAGATTTTAAGCAAGAGAGTGACATGAATTAATTTATATTTTTCAAAGTCTCCCAGGTTGCCACATGGAAATGACTGCAGGAGGTTAAAGGTGAAAGCACAGAGACTAGTCAGGAAGCTCCTAAAGTAGCCTAGCTTGAGAGGTGGTGGTGGCCTGGGGTGAATTCACCTTGAAGCTAATGAAGCTTACACTTCAGGGTCGCTTGCTTACATAAGCTCCTTCTTAGGCTGGGGAAGAGCCTGAGCAATGTATTCATGACATCATATGTCTTTGTGATATTTGCAAAAATAAGATATTTTAACTGTTAACTGTTAAGACAGCTGTTTCTTTCCACTCTGACCTTCAGTCCACCATATTCCTCTTAGGTGGGGTAATATTGGAGTGGCTGTGGGCATTTTTAGGATCCTGTTAAGGGGAAGTTGAGTTGAGCTATGTCATTTTAACTACAATTTAGAAAGGTGTTTTGGAACAGTTCCATTAAACAAATAAAACATATTCCTTTGATAATCCTTACATTTATTGGAGAACCAAAGAAATACAAATTAAAAACTAATAAGATATGAAACAAAAATGATAAAGATTAGCAACAAAATCACTAGAAATTGTTCTGATATCCAGATGCAAATTGCATAACCCTCAAATTTTCAAATTTCACTAATTCATTGAGAGGAAGAGATACATTTTGAGTAGAAGTAATTGATAGTTCATTGGTTGTTTGCTAACCCAATTAATGAAGAGGAGTGAATCATATGAACATATTGGGAAAAGATTTAAATTTCTTTCTGTTTTGGCAAGATGAAGATAACATAAAACTCATACTACACCATACTTAACAAAAACATCAACAAACTGCTTAATGAGTTTCACTGATTCAAAGAGTATTTAAGATTAGTCACTACATGGAAAACTTGAAATGTTCTGAAATCTTACAGCACATCTCCAAAAGAAACTAGAAAATGGTCTTACCAAATTTGACAAAAATCTTAAACATTTACATAGCACTACAATAACATGTGGTGATGCTGAAATAAAAATTTTAAGCTATCAGTAACCATTTTCAACTTGCTGGAGGAAAGACTGAATTATCTGTGGTCTTTACCAAAAACTGTTTTACAACATTGTTCTCATATGAAGAGGTGATCAAAGAGTATGCAGCCAAAACATGTAGGAAAAATTATAGAGGTATATGAGAACATGTTCATTAAAAATAGTATGTTATTTTTCCAAGTTTTTATAAACTTTGTAGTATTTTTCAGCTTAAAAAATGTGTGTGATTTCTTTTCTCACTTTAAATATATATTCTTTTGTTTTAACCTAATTTTGTATTCATAGCTCTGCTTGCCATTTTCTTAAATATGGCTTCCCAAACTGGGCGATCCTCAGGTCCTGCAAAACCGGAATCTGCCCCTTCAACTTGGATTGTGGCTGTGCAGATGGAGGAAAGTGAACGTATTTGGGGTGGATTTTGGAGACAGAATGAATTCTTATATGATTGTCTTATTGAAGGGTAGAGCTCATTTCTGAAGAGTGAATGAGTTCCAAAAAAATGAGAAATAAAGTAGCTCCTCTAAAGTTATACAACTTGGAACTGGCGAACTAGAATTGAATCTAGACATGTTAGGCTCAGTTGCCCCTGCTCCTTGTCATATTTGAAGCTTCAGCTTTCTTAGGGTGGTTTGAGGATTCAATTGGAAGATGTTGGCAAAATGTTTCACGTGTGTCTGGCACATTGTTGAGTGTGCTTATAAGTGTTGATATTATTAAGATGATAAAAGGTTTATTCTTTAGATGCACTTTTTTTTTTTTTTTGGTGAGGAAGATCAGCCCTGTGCTAACATCTGCCAATCCTCCTCTTTTTTTGCTGAGGAAGACTGGCCCTGGGCTAACATCCGTGCCCATCTTCCCCCACTTTATATGGGATGTTGCCACAGCATGGCTTGCCAAGCAGTGCATCAGTGTGCGCCCGGGATCCGACCGGGCGAACCCCGGGCCACCGCAGTGGAGCGCACGCACATAACTGCTTGCGCCACCGGGCCGGCTCCTAGATACACATTTTTTTAATTGGGAGGCATTTATTGTTCTGTCTGCTTGCCAATCTCTCTGGGAGTGTTGGGCTACTCTGCTGTAGGTTTCTAATTTTTTCATGGGTTAAAGGAATCTCTCTTCATTGCTCTCTACTTGTCACTGGTCAACCAACCAACGCCCAGTGTGAGGAGAGGCTGCTTACAAACAGCAGAGCCCTTTGGCTGACCAGCCTATGTAGGGTCAGGGGCAGAACTACTTGGGGAAACCTCTATGTGGGACAGAAACTGTACATTCTTCAGTAGGGGTGTTGGCGGTGCCCTCATAGTTTTAAGAGGTGAGAGAATAGAGTCACACATTTCCTAACGGAGCAAGAACAGGGTAAACCTTTAGGACTCCAGGACAATTCTAAAATAATCAGATCTGGGCTTGCCCCATGGTGTAGTGGTTAAGTTTGGAGCACTCCCCTTCAGCGGCCCAGGTTTACGAGTTTGGATCCACTTGTCAGCCATGCTGTGGCAGTGACCCACATACAAAATAGAGGAAGATTGGCACAGATGTTAGCTCAGGGCTAATCTTCCTCAAGCAAAAATAAAAAAAATAAAAATAAAAAAAATAATCAGATCTAGCTAGTTTAGATTATTTTAGGCAGACTTAAGGTGAGGAATGAGCCAGGATGAGTCTAATTTTTAAAGATTCCACAACATGAGCATTCTCTAAGTGATTTGTTATTGAAACGTTTCAATGTCTGGCAACTCTTTTAAGGTCTCTTTGGACTTCTCAATTACTTCTGTAAAACTTACTTTGTCACTATTAACTGGGAAGAATAATATTTCTCTCTTTGGGAACTAAGATTTCATTAATGTTTTTATTTTCTAAGTGTTATCATAATTAGTTTCTGCTTTATCATCCAACAAGCTCCTAGCCCTCTGTTCTTTATTTTTAGTTTTAATTTGAGAGGAAAGCTTTCGGATATACGGGTTCATGCTTAAATGCACGCACAAGTTGTTTTTGCTGGGAGAAAATGAGAGCTCTAAAAACAGAGTATTTCATAACGTTCCTTTCTATCTCCATGTAGCAAAGACTACTGCCTCTGTTCTCTCAGGCCGCCACACCTTTAATTGGTCAAAATAAATCCTGGAGGCTCCCAGGCATTCGCCGGAAGAGATTGGAGTTACTCTTGTTTATTCTTTCATTCGCTGGGTGTCTGCTGGTTGGACTTCTAAATTAGGACGGTGTCTGATAGAGATTTCAGTTTTCATTTGAATTCTGCCCTTTAATTACTCCTTCTCCACCTGCTCTTTGTTGAGTGTGACGCCCTCAAACAAGGGCTGGGACCCCTTCTCTTTCTTTTCTTTAGCAGACCCACATGTCACTCCTGCAACTTCAGTTCATCTCTGGGAAGTAACGCAAACCAAACGTGACTTCTTTCTTTCTGAGTCTCCCCAGTGTGGCGCTTCAAATTATGTAAGACATGGGTCAATGAACCAGAGAGGAAGACTGAAAGAAGAAAGAGATGATTCAGAATTAAAGAAGGATTCAGTCAAGACTGAGATTTTTGTGGCAAAATCCCATTTATTGAACTTCTCTTCTTTGTGTAATTTTGTATAACATATCCGATGAAATCAAACATGATTTCTTTATAGCATTAAAAATTAAATATCCCTCCTCCGACTTTATCAGATTAAAGAGCTTTTATAAGACAAATGAAACCAGAATCAAGATGAACAAACAACCAACCAGCTGGGAGAGAATATTTGCAAAACATACATCTGACAAGGGGTTGATCTCCATAATATATAAAGAACTCACACAATTGAACAACAAAAAAACAAACAACCCGATCAAAAAATGGGCAGAGGAAATGAACAGACACTTCTCCAAGGAAGATATACAGATGGCCAATAGGCACATGAAAAGATGCTCAACATCACTAATCATCAGGGAAATGCAAATCAAAACAACACTAAGATACCACCTCACGCCCGTTAGAATGGCTATAATCACCAAGACAAAAAACAACAAATGTTGGAGAGGATGTGGAGAAACAGGAACACTCATACACAGCTGGTGGGAATGCAAATTGGTGCAGCCTCTATGGAAAACGGTGTGGAGATTCCTCAAAGAATTAAAAATAGAGATGCCCTATGATCCAGCCATCCCACTACTGGGAATCTATCCAACGCACCTGAAATCAACAATCCAAAGAGGCTTATGCACGCCTATGTTCATTGCAGCATTATTCACCATAGCCAAGAAGTGGAAGCAACCTAAGTGTCCCTCGACTGACGATTGGATTAATAAAATGTGGTATATATATACAATGGAATACTACTCAGCCATAAAAAAAGACAAAATCGTCCCATTTGCAACAACATGGATGGGCCTGGAGCATATTATGGTAAGTGAAATAAGCCAGAAAGAGAAAGACAAACACTGTATGATCTCACTCATATGTGGAATATAAACCAACACATGGACAGAGAAAACTGGACTGTGGTTACCCAGGCAGTGGGGGTGGGGGGTGGGCACAAGGGGTGAAGGGAGTCATATATGGGGTGATGGACAAACAAAAATGCACAACCCAAAATTTCACAATGTTAGAAACCATTAAAACATCAATAAAAAAAAAAAAAAGTAAATATGCCTCCTCCAAATTTTATGATAGGTAAGCAAGTTATCTCAGGAATGAATGGTAAAGTGCTGTCTTCAGGCTGAGGGACCGTTCACTTGATGAACCGATTTTTATGGGAGCCTTTTATTTCCCGTAACTGAAAAAAAATAATTACTACTCCAAATGTGTAATGAGATTATATTATTTTCTTCTACCCATGCCCCTCTCTAAAAATGTTTACACACATCCACACACACACACATCTGCATAAACATCATTCTTGCATGCCCTTACTAATATACTTATATTTACATAAGCAAAATATGCGACTTTTGTTCTTCGATGTGATGTCAGTATTTTGTAGCTACAATGGAATGAAAGCCCCGACAGGGTCAGGAAGTGATGTCACTTTCCATTCTTTATAAAGAACGTTCAGACCCTCCAACAGCTCTACCTGCTGTCTCCATTCTGGTCCGTGAAGACGTTAGGAAAGCAGAGGTCTAGGTCCCGGTGACAAATGTCTTCCCTTTCACTGTGATAGTTTTGGTTCAGTGTGATCACTTTAGGCGACTGTGGACGTGACAGTAGGGAATCCTGGAGTCAGCTTCTCAAACTTGGCATCACTTCCTCCTTAGAAAACAGTGGAAGTTTCCTTTCTCACTGCTTTTCCTCTGATAAGACGCCTAGTGGTAGATTAACATTTTAATCTCTTAACCCCAATAAGAAGGGGAAGGAATGGCCTGATTATTGCATAATTCATCATTTATTATGCCTTTGGCTCTGTCTGCATCCTTTCCTTCCCAGCCATCTCCTCAGGACCAGCTCCTCCTAAACTACACTATCCAAACATTTTGAGTCTGACCTACTTATGGAAGAACATGCTCAGAAATTTGATGCTGTAATTACTCCTAGAATTAGCAAACTTCTTCATCCTACACCCCCTTGTAGTAGCTGTTCAAAGTAGAAGCAGTGAGTGACCTTTCATTAAGCCTTAAGCTCTTTTGTTTAAACGAACAAATAAATAAATATTTTATTGCCACATTATCGGTAGCTTGACTTGGTTCCAAAGTGAATGCAGCTACATGCGGCCTCCAGTGCCTGCTTTTAAACAATTAAGTCTTGTCTCCACCTTAACATTTTATACGTTAGTCACTGTTCAACCTTTGTCCTTACTTGTCAGTATCTGAGAAAACACACACTCAAGCTCACAGTGTCTACTCATTCTCTCCATCACTGTGATAAAAGTTTCCTCATTCATGGCCAACCTGTCAGAATGGAAACTTCGTATCATGGATGGGACTGGGAAATCTCACTCGAGCTACGTGCGTGTGACTCCAGTCAAGATGAAAATGGAAAGTGGAAATCTGGATGGATCTAAATGATGGGATTTTTTTCAAATATCTATGCATTTACATCTTTTATGTTAGTAGTCTCCAAATTCTTAAATTCATGGTCTAATTTAAAAAAAAAGAGTAAAAAATTGGAGGGGCCTCTGCAGGACTGCCTATTGTTACTTCCATCAGGTAAAAAAAAAGTAACATACTCTACGTTGTTTTGCTGCCATTTCATGAAAGGAAGGACATGTAAATACCAAAAAAGGAAAGGTCATAATCTCGGATTAAAAGAGAGTTCTCTTAAATGAATCCATTCAGGGGCTGGACCGGTGGTGTAGTGGTTAAGTTTGCGTGCTCCACTTCAGCGGCCTGGGGTTCACAGGTTCAGATCCTGGGTGTGGACTACGCACCGCTCATCAAGCCATGCTGTGGCGGCATCCCACATACAAAACAGAGGAAGATGGGTGCAGATGTTAGCTCAGGGCCAATCTTCCTCACTAAAAATAAAATAAAATAAAATAAAATAAAATAAAATAAAATAAAATAAAATAAAATAAAATAAAATAAAATAAAATAAAATAAAATAAAATAAAATAAAATATAATCCATTCAGCTTTGTTGAAAATATACTGCCTATTTTTCTCATTTCACACAAGATCTGTGAGAACTCTGTGCTTGAGTTCAGTGTGTCAGGGACGTGCTTTGGCGACATGGCTCAACATTCATTTGGATGCCTGGTATTTCAACAATACATACCACAGATGTGTGTCAGTGTAGGAGTTTTACTTGTGTATTTTTCCTTCTTATTGACATGTTGGGATGGTTGCTTTACATCTCAAGAGTTCTGCCTAATGGGTATGTACTCCTGTAGATGGCTTTTAATTTCATGTTGTTTCTCTGGGAAGATAACTCAACTGTGCTTGTGGGCTTAGTGAAGATTACTTATTTTGAAACAGGATCAGCCTTACACGTACATGGAGTAGGCAGTGGCTTATGTGGCATGATTTGTGGGGTGCTGAGAAAGCTCGAAAATAACTCTTCCACTCAGTTGCCACACAGCCTGAAATCCAAAACTTGGATATTTATTCCTTTGGGCTCCCCGGGGGTCCCTCTTGTCAAATCTTCTGTATTTATACTCTGTCTGTAAGTCATCTCCATCATTCCAAAGGCTTTAAATGCCATTGTTATCCTGACAACCTCTTTTAAAGTGCACCCACGATTTTGTTTTTGTTCAGGTATGGTGAAGCCAACAGATCAGATCGGGAAACAATTGCCATTGAAAGATAGCTTAAGAGGAGAGGCATGCCACCTTACACAGGGCCACATGGGGAAGCACCAGGGTCCATCAGGAGGCAGAAGGAGCAAAGAGAAAGCATGGACAGGAGACTTTATTGTGGTTTTCATAGGAAGGAATGGGCAAGGCAGGGTAAGCAAGCTGAGCAGGCTTAAGATTGGATAGTTTGAATAATTTAGGCAGGCTCTGGGATAGAGGTACAGTCCCTAGTTGTCTGGTACCTAGCTGTGGATGGGTTAGGGCAGGGGAATATTGGTTCAATGTGTGAGATTCTGATAAAGGAGTTAGTTGGGGGTGTGAGCTCTGGATTAGTTGGTTTGTATATGAAAGGCATGCTCACAGGGGAGATCTTTGCTATCTGTAAGAATTACCTAGCCCTGGGAGGGGCAGTCTTTCCCTGGTCTGTGAGGCTTCAGATGGCCGAGTATCAAGAATACAGAGAATAAGAAAATACAGTTAATACACAGTCCCCCACATTGGTATCTGCTGCCCAGATCTCCCTTTCATGCATATTCATCTATCCAGCTGCTACTTGGCGTCATCTCTTAGATGCCTTAGGGCATTTCAGAATTAACCTGCCTCGAAGTACCAATCTACTTCCAAACCTGGCCCTCCTAGTCTTTACCATCTCAGTAAATACTGTCTCCAAAAATAAAGCCAGAAATCTGGACAGCACCTTTCTTTCCCTTGCTTCCCATGTTCTATCCATCTGCCACTCCTTTCAGTTCTACCTCCGGAATATATCTTATTTTTATGCACCTCACCTCATAGCCAGTGCTGCCGTGCTACTCTAAATGAATATTTCTTATTTGATCTTCAGATTTCCAGTCTTCTCAATGCGGAGAAGACACAATAGACAACAAACCAACAATTATTGAACAACGAAAAAAAAATCAACAAATGAATATAAATGCTATAAAATCATAAATACTCTGCACTTCTATTCTCCCGTTCTTCTCAATCCCCCATTATCACTGTCCTGCAGCACAGGACACAATCTTTTATCCAGTCACACGCTACAGGAAACTTTTAAAAATATTAAGCAGAGCATATCACTCCCTTACTTAAAAATCTTAGGTATAAGATTTCAAACGTGCTCAGAATCAAGCCCACTTCCCTATCATGGGCCAGAATTCCTGCATGATATGACCACAGTCCAGCTTTCTGACTTCGTTTCACACCATCTTCACCCTCACTCACTATGCTTCACAGCCTTTTTGGGTTTCTAGATCATTCTGAACTCTTTCTTGCCTCAGGAACTTGGCAGTTGTTGGTAACTTCTATGTGAAAGTTTTTCTAGACTTTGTGTGCATCTGGCTTCTTCTTGTCCCTTAGGTGTCTGCTTAACAATCGTCTCTTCAAAGAGGACTTCTCTGATCACCCTTTCTAACGGCTACCTCCCCCTCCCCCCTTCATACCATGTGTCACATCAAGTTTTTTATTTTATAATATATTGATGTTTGGTTATCTAGTTATTGTTAGTTCATTGTTTATGGTGTTTTCTCTGCATGAATGTAAGCTTCAGGAGGTCATTTGCCTTTTCTCCTTTATAGACCCTTGCATATAATAGGTGTTTGATGAGTATTTCCTGGTTGAATAAATTATTAAGACTGTCTTTTCACATGATTTTTCTTTCTTTTTCAGCTTTATTGAAATAATTGACACACAAAATTGTGTAAGTTTAAGGTATATAATGTAATGATTTGATATAGATATATATTATAAAATGATTACCACAATAAAGTTATTTAACACATATATCACCTCCCATAATTACCATTTTTTTGTGTCTGTGGTGAGAACATTTAAGATTTACACTCTTAGCAACATTCAAGTATACAATACAGTATTGTTAACTATAGTCACTATGCTGTACATTAGACTCCCAGAACTTATTCATCTTAAACTGGAAGTTTGTACCCTTTGACTAACATCTCCCCATCTCCCCCAACCACCAGCCTCTGGCAACCACCAATCTATGCTGTTTCTATGAGTTTACAATTCTTCTTTTCAACTTCATGTCTTAAGACATGACAGCTTAGTGGAAATTAGTTTATCAGTTTGGTGTCCTTTTGGTTGTATGAGAACCATGCATACCCAGAGAGTAAGAGGCAGTGAAAAGGAGGATGGCTAGATTTATGTAAAATGGATGAGAAGAAATTGGTGTTGAAATGGATGATTTGTCGGTTTTAGGATTTGATTTGTTTTGTTTCTTCTGAACTATCATTTCTTAAGAACTTGCTATGTATCAGACTGAGCCAACCATTTAAAAAAATTATCTTGTTTACCCATCACAATAACCTTATAAAGTAGGTATTATTATGCTGATATTACAGATAAGGTTTATGAGGAGATTTCCAAGATGATACTTTTTATTTGGTTTCCAGTTTGGTGTTATTTAACAGCACTCTGTAAAAATAGAAGAGAGACTGTATGGGCCCTTGACCCATCTAGGATTGGGTTTTCATTTCTCATGGCATCATTAGTAGCTGTGTGACCTTGAATATATTACCTAACCTCCTTAAAAGTTGTTTTCTTGGGCCGGCCCCGTGGCTTAGCGGTTAAGTGCGCTCACTTTGCTACTGGCGGCCCGGGTTCGGATCCCAGGCGCGCACTGACGCACCACTTCTCCGGCCATGCTGAGGCCACGTCCCACATACAGCAACTATAAGGATGTGCAACTGTGACATACAACTATCTACTGGGGCTTTGGGGAAAAAGAAGGAGGAGGATTGGCAATAGATGTTAGCTCAGAGCCGGTCTTCCTCAGTAAAAAGAGGAGGATTAGCACAGATGTTAGCTCAGGGCTGATCTTCCTCACAAAAAAAATAAAAATAAAAAAGTTGTTTTCTTCATATAAATAATGGGATAAACATTAGTCCCTACCTATAGAATGGTAGTGATCATTAATTTAGATTAGATGATGGGTGGAAATTATTGTAACATAGTGTCTGACAGGTAGAAAATGCTCCAAAAATATTAGCTGTTATTATCATCCCCAATTTTGTAGTGTTTAGGAGCACTGCATAAAAAAGGAAACATGTTGTCTTTGGTTTAAGGGAACAAGATGTCTCAGTTTAGGAATGTTATAAAACTACAGTAGAAATTTCTACACTTAAATGTCTTTGAGGAAGCTTATCATACATATAATGACTATATTTGTGTTAAAATAAATTAAAAGGCTGGTAAAATATCACATAAAACATAAAAAATGTGACCTAAGATGTAATTTCTGGGTATAAAACAAATACATTAATAAGAGCTAATGGGTCAAACTCATTTGCAATCACATGTAAAGAGAAAGATCTTCTCAATTTCGGGTTTTTTTTCCTGAACTTTTCATGGTATCATTTTGGTATTAGAGTTGAAAAAGCTTTGAGGCATTCTCTCTCTTCCCTTCAATCACCCCCACCTTCTGCCACCATCCAGGTCATACAGGATTGTTCTTAACAATCTATTTCCTAAGTCTTTGTCCAAACTTGTTTTATGGGAACTCAAGTGATGTGGCTGCTACCCCTCCTTTGGAAGCCAGTTCCATGGCCCAATCACTCGCTCAGTCAGCAAGAATTGCCAGACACTGCCTTCATTTTCTCTTTCATAATACCACCCGATTACTCTTAGCTAACACCCTTGCATTATCCAAAGTAATTCATTTCTTTCCTTGATGTTTGCACTCTTTAGGTATTAGTGGACTGTTATTGTGACCCCCCTTTAATCGTCACCTAGTCAAATTTTACATATTTCTTTTCATCTTTCCCCATGAGTCCATCCTCCCAGGCCTGTAATCATTTTGTTACTCTTCTTTGAGCCCTTTCCAGTTTGTCTGCCTCTTTCTGGAAATGAGGCTCCCAGAAATGACTGCATCACTACCAACATATTCTCCACAGATCTCTCTGGACTCACAGCTGCTTGGTGGGAGAAATGATACTGTGTCGAGCCAACCTCAAAATGAGATGGTGCATTTAAAGCACGTGTTGCATTTGATTTTATATTTGCTGTGTACATGACTAATCTCTTTGCCTAGATTTCAAGTTCCTTGAGAGAAAAGACCATGTACAATTCACTTGTTTTGAATGGATATGTGGCTTCAACCTTAGCTGCACATTGGAATCACTCAATGATCTTTAAAAAATACTAATGCCTGGCTCCCATCCCCAGGCATTCTGAGTTAATTGGAATGGGATGTGAGCTGGCCATCAGAAGTTTTTTAAACTCTATTGTGCAGCAAAGTTTGGGAACCTCTGCCTTAAACAACAAGTGCTTAGTAAACATCTGGCAGGTAAATGAAAAAAATCAATACTGTATTATTTGCCTTTTTCTCAACTAATATCTCAAAGTATCTCCAGGGGTAATTTTCTCCCAGATTCCTGCTACTATTACTTATCTGTGCTTTACGTTGATAACTTCAAACTTTTCCCAGCCACCATTCATTGAATGGATTTTTTTGGCCAGAATTTCTAGAAGACTTAGAGGAATTGTATCACATGTCTGACCTCTGTTATCTGACAGCCTTCTCAGTTTAATAGCACTCTTATGTTTAAGTATCTCAGACTATATTCTTCCATATACTGGGAATGAAATAAATCAGAATTTCCCTTCCCCTTTTTGTTTCTACTCATGCATTTATAGCACTTGTCAACCAAATGATGACCTACTTTATTTAAATGGCTACAAACATTTGTAATGATTTTTCCTGGCAAATTTTGATTTAAGAGCATTTTGTCTACCCAGATTAAATTAAGTAATACATATTAGATAAAATTTCAAGATACAGTTTAGCATATTCACAGCTATGTCAATTCAGTAATAGATTTAAAAGAATTTAACAGACTTTATTTTTTAGAGCAGTTTTAGGTTTACAAAAAAATTGAACAGAAGGTACAGAGAGTTCCCATAGACTTTTTGGGGGTGTGTTTTATCTGGAATTGAAGCTTAAGCATCGTACTCACGAAAATGTCTTTTAGCTCTTCGGCTAATGCTTTAAACAATGAATTACATAGGGAATTATTAAACTAGGTGACAAGAATGTGAGACTGCATTGTGCTAGAGGTTTAATTATAGTGATAAAAAGAATGAGGTTTATCTGACATGGTTTAGAGTTTATTCTTCTTTACAGGGACCTTCAAATATTTTTACTTTAAGCACAATCAAAAGGAAGACAGGCAAAAGGCAGCTCCTACAATGAGATCACACCAAACCAGCATTCTTATCCTGAGAGGCCTTCCTTTTAGAGACGGCCAGGATGCCGAAAGACAAGTCTCTAGAATGTGAGACAGAGAGAGCATCACCAAAGGGGCAGCTTGTTGGAACAAGCAATTGACCTTCAGTAAGTATACATTCTTGTCTTTAACACTGTAGAAATTCTTTACTTGAGGCTTGCACAGGATTGAAAGGCCCACACGTAGCTCAAATTCGTGATTTCTTTGTCTTCTGCATCTGGCTCTTACCAAACACTGACAGCCTGAAAAATCAAAGAAAACAGTATACTTATCAATTTTCTCAACCAGATATGTTTGAGGTCGGAGGAAGGTCGGGGTTTTGATTAACCCCAGTAATGAACAGAAAAGAGAGAAGCAAGTCCAAAGAGATTCTCACTTGGCTGGCCATAACACCAGATAAATGATTTTCAGAAGTCTTCGAATAATCAATTGTCCAATTACCTTCATTTTCTAAAAGAGGAATAATATAGTATGTGAGAGTGACATCTTTATTAAAACCTATGAAGCCATATTCAGTCCCTTTCTTGTGGCTAAAATTCCGTTTTCCTAACGTTTCCATTAGTCTGTCAGTTATATATCATTACAAGCTTTTATCAAACCATGAAAGAGACTAGAAGCACTGTACATATATCTCCAGACTTAGAATAATTGTTGAATTCTGCCACCATTATGGTAAAGCTTAGAAGATGACAAATTTTTCAAAGATGCTGGCAAAGGAAAACATCATAGTAACCTCTCAGTTAGAGGCCTTTAATATAAAATTTGTTAATAACCAGAAAGAGGTTGGTCTAAAATATTTTTGTTCAAAAAGCAATAGAATGCAGCACAATAAAATCTCAGGTTTTGGCAATTGGGGTACAGTAGTTAGCTGTGTGATACAGAAAATCAAGACTTATGGGGAAAGAACTTTTGGGTTTCCTTTATCTAGGAAGTTATTTTCCTAACAAACGCGAGGGGAGATAATTAAACTTTGCTTACTAACCCATTGTAGGAAGAGTTTATATTCGGTATCTTTTAAAGAGTGGCACAGGTCTGCATGGGCTGGGGAGTGCCTACTAAAATGTAAATCTCTGAGTCTGCCTTCAAACCCATTGTAGTAGGATATCTGGGGATGGGACTAGAAGCTGCATTTTTAATAGGGTCCTTAGCTGATTCTTCTGTACACTGGAATTAGGTCTATTTGCACAATATAGAATAGGATGGGTCAGAAGGCAATAAGCACTATATGCTCCTCTCATTTTGCTTTGCTAATTATAAATTGAAACAGAAAATGTAAGCTAGAACTGTAGAAATTTAGGTGGTGAATTCTCCTGTGCTAACAACTTGGCTTTAAATAACTGCACAAAGGAAGACTCCAAATTCTTTGCCTTAATATTTTAGCTCTTGATCTAGCATAGATCCCACAGAATGAAAAAGGAACAAAATCAAAGGAAAATAATCTGGATATAATCAATTCCCTAATGGGAAAATAGAATGAGAGTAAGATCAAATGAACATTGTAGTAAAAGCTGTAATTATAGTTTTCTGTACATACTTATTCTCAGGCTAACAATCCAATTCTGTCATTTGAGTTCAGTCCTTCTTAGTTAATCTCTCCCACTTTCTTTTTTGAAGGTCTAGTTAAAAAAAAGTTTCAAATATTGTTAAGAAGAGATATCTCAATCAGTTGGACTTAACTGAATTTTTTTTTAAATTCCAGTTCCAATAGTGATCACAACAAGAGAGTGACACTCCTGCAGAATTTGCCTGAGCAAGATCTATTCCCGCCTGAGTGTATCATACATTACACTAAAAATACAAAGAATGCAGGCAAAATTACAGTGGGTTATTTATTCTCATTTAAGAGACAAAAAGGTTCCAAGCAACTCAAACATATCCATTATAAGAGGCTATATGTTCATTTCAAACACCCTGTGTTCATTAAAACAGTTCTGGAATTCCAATTTTTGAATTTTTTTGCTAAGACCAAGTTATATTCTTTTGAACATCCTCTAGGGTGGAAAATCTTCATAATTTGAGAGTGGCTTTAATTTGGGGGAATAACCTGATATGTGGTCATCCTTTTGGGCATTTTTTTTTAACTGATCAAAGCCAAAGTTGCAACGTTAAAATAATGACATTGCTTTTCCTCTATCATTCATAAATGGGCTCTAAAGGCAATTCCAAAATCAAAATTCTACTAATATTTTGAGCACAGGCAATATTTATATAACTGACAAAGAATTTGCTATGATATAGGTGAAATAATCCTGGGCTTGGAGTATAAGAACCTATTTTAAGGCATAGCTTTGCCAACCACTGCCAATGAAACCTTAAGCTACTTACTTGCTCGAAGTTTCCTTTTCTTCATCCTTAAAACGAAGATTAAAACAATCTATCCCACATGATTACAGTAAGAATTAAATAAGACAATATGTGAGAAAGTGCTTTGTAAAAAGAAAACACAAATATGTTTTATTAATAAGCATATCTATTTTTCAGCTGTCTGTTTTGAAGAACAACTCCATTTGCTTAAACAAGTTAAGCTTTTTTTAAAAGGGGTTCATATTCTGGTGGTCACTATTCAGTTACTTATTAGTGATTATGTTTATTTAAACAAATATTATTCTTTAAAGCATATTTCCAAAAATTTATATTTGTCAGGATGTCGGTCTCTCCTTGAAGACACTGAAAAGTAAACTATATTTTCAAATATAGACTCCTCACTCTTCCATATTTTTTTTTACAAGTAAATTGGAATCATTGACATTTCACTACCCAAAACTTTGAGGAGCCAATGTTGATAATATAGGAACTGATAAGTTATCTAAGTGAGAAATACTAGTATTTTTGATGAAAATACTGGCCATATTTATCCTTTTCTTCTAAATTTCAAAAATGATTAATAAGATAAATTTTAATGACTTTTATTAATTATCATTTATTTTTGAAAAATGCCTTCCATGTGTGATAATGGAAAAGTGACATTATTAGTGTTCATAATTCACAGAAAATCTTCAAACATTTCAGACAATTTTCTTTCCCAATATACTTTTTTTATAAGTGGGATAAAGCAAAATTGACAGATTTAATCCTGTTTATTTCTCCATCGCATTAAAGTTTTCAAATCTGGTCAATGAGAAGAAGGAGGCCAAAATAGAGGTTTGTTTCCTCTCTAAGTGAAAGACTTAGCCCTGAATAATTTTGGCAGCCTCTTCATGATATCGAAAAGATTTGACAGTGTTAAATATAATTCCGAAAGCCTTAGTGCAATCCCTTAATTCTTTTCTGTTTCATCTTGACATTAAATGTCTGATTATGTCCAAACTTTGGGTGAGAAGTCAAGTGACATGGTTAATCTCTTAACCCCTGTCAATAAAGGCTTTTCTAGAAAGATCCTTTGGCACTATGGCAACAAGCCCTATACACTTGATTAAGCTAATGACAAAAAAAACAGAGAGAGAGTCGAGGAAGACAATCAGGCTGTAGGTGAGGATAATGTCACAGAGATAATAACACAACATATTTCAAATGCTCACGAACACTCACCTTCTGAAGATTAATTCTTTATTAAATCTGTTTTTCAGCCTTGGCCATAAAGCTTCTCATTTTCCCAGTCTTGCTGTCTCCTGTATTTATTTCACAAGAACCAAAGGAGAGACTCTGTGTGGAATCTGAGCTTGGATTCTAAGTCAACACGAGGTGTATCCAAAATATTGTTACTTATATTGAAAGGAAGGAAATAATCATTCTGTACCAGACATTTAAAGAGATATAATTTTTTCTATACAGTCTAAAACCAGGAACGAGAAAACGGAATTTTCTTATTTAAAAAATCACTTCAAAAGTAACAAAATAGGCCAAAAAAAGGCCTGCTATATTAAACTTTAAGGCTTAAATTCCAAAATACTTTTTTAGTTCTTCTCCAGACAGAAATTTGCTACATATTTTATATTCCCTTTAATTCGTGTTTTCTTTTCAAGATTTTTTTAAAGAGAAGGGACCTGTTTTACTATCTTTCTTCTTCTTCTTTTTTTTTTTTTCCTGATGCCTAGCACAGTGTCTCGGCCCAAATAGGCACAGAATAAATGCCTGTTCTTTATTTGAACACATTGAAGTGTTAAGCTTTGAGAGGGCACCAGGAAAATTTCCTGCCCCCCCAAACTCATCTGAACACCTTATTGAATAGCATTTTCTATCAACTCTCAAACAGAGTTTACTCCCTAGGTCTTTATCAGCCTACATTTTAGCTATCAGTTAAGAATTGTCTTGATAATAGCAGCAAACAAATATTCATTGAGTACTTAGAGTGTGCCATTGCTATCCTAAGTTCCTCATGCATATTACCTTATTAATCCTCATAAATCCTTTGAAATATAAAGCACAATTGATGCCCCCATTATTCAGAAGACAAAATGAAGACTTGAATACCGTGTTCAAGGTTACTCAGCCAGGCAGTTGCAGAGCCTGGGGGTGTCGATCTCCAAACTTCCTTCCAACTAAGCATTGGCAGACATAGGATGTACGCGATGCTAATAAGGATGATAATAAGGATGCTAATAAGGAGATAAAACAGTGCCAAAGACGTTAATTTTCAGTTTTGTTTAAGCCACGCCCAAACCTCCCCCTTCCCCATCCCATCCCCATCCAGAGAACTATTGGTGGAAATAAAGACATCCTTGCCAGGCATTTTCCTGTCCTACCTATGGAAGCCCCACTCGGCAATTTCTCTCCTTCCGTGCTTTGCCCTGGGCTTCTGCTCCTGGATCTTTGCTCAGCTGGCTTCACGAAGGCAGCTCCATACAGCAGGGATGGTAGAGACTCATGCCATTAATGCTACTGTGTGTCATTACAGAACTCTAGAACACTTGCGGATACCAGACTGGGGCCACTTTGATCTCTGTATAGGTCTGGAAATGGACTCTCCCACTCTCTCCCTTCTCTTCTGTGACTCTCCCTGCTGTTTTAAAGCTCTTTTTACCTTAGCTCTCCTCTTCTTTCCATGGACATTTCTCCTCCCTCTTTTTACTCACATTCAAGCTTGATGCCAGCTCCTTCTCTGAACATGTTCCTTATCATGAACATGTAGCTTCTCTGTCTCCGCCCATTCTGATGGGAAATTTAACCCAGCTGCAATGTTCAGGCATGAAAGACTTTAGATGGTACCTAACGGGGTAGCACAGAGCATTCCTACGGTGCTCACCTGCATCGCACGGCTAAATTACCTGCCGTGTACAGTAAGTGCTTTGTTTATGCAACAGCAGACACTATCTTCACTTTCCTAGCAGCCTCCATTTGCCAGGCTTTTCCTCAGTATCTCAGAAGTACAAATTCCGACCGAACCCTTGGAGGGGAACCCAGATTTTCAAACCTGATTTTTCAGTGATTCCGTTTGATTGCTTGCACAGCACTTTTAAAACACAGACCTTACAGGAAAATAAACTTCATGAATATTCGCTTCCCTTTTGCAGATTCAAACGCCTCATTGAGCTGCTATGCCCTTTTCCTTTAAAAAAACAAGTGAAAATCTGTTGATGCATTTTGTCAAGTTAGACAAGTTCTTTTTCTTTTCTTTTCTTTTCTTTTCTTTTCTGTTTAACTTTTTGTCCTCCAGTGTCTCCACCTCTCTTTATTTATTCTTCTTGCTGGCATTTTTCCTGGAATCAGAGGCAACTTTGAAGTGAGTCTAAATTTAGTTTTTCATATTCAGCAACACCAGATACTGTATTTTTGCACATATGTAGTTGCACAAAAGTCTCTAAAAGTCACCTGTGGGGTAAGCACTATTTAGTTTTTCATATTCAGCGGCACAAGATACTGTATTTTTGCACATATGAGGTTGCACAAAAGTCTCTAAAAGTCACCTGTGGGGTAAGCACTATACTATTTATTTATTTTTATTTTTTTTTTGAGGGGGTGAGGTAGATTAGCCCTGAGCTAACATCTGTTGCCAATCTTCCTCTTTTTGCTGAGGAAGATTGGCCCTGGGCTAACATCTGTGCCCATCTTCCTCTATTTTTTATGTGGGACGCCTGCCACAGCATGGCTTGATGAGCAGTGCATAGGTCCACGCCCAGGATCTTAACTTGCAAACCCTGGGCCACCAAAGCAGAGCAAGTGAACTTCACCACCACGCCACCAGGCCAGCCCCAGCACTATCTTATCTAAAACCTGAGCATCAGGTCCACATCAACAACGTCTGTTATTGTCATATTGCCCATGGAGGTTCTGATGGGTTTTCTGAACTGGCCCCAGCACAGCTCTGTGCACTTTCTCCCCCAGATGGAGTCATTAACCATTCAGGCAGTCCCTGCGGGGGGACTGAAGTAAGGCACTTCGTAGTCTTGGGGTTATCTTTCATCTATTCCATTACCTAGGTAATTCCTCATGCTCCCACTTCCTCCAACGTTTTTACCTGGAAGGAATAAATCTGCAGACAAAAAAATGCAGATTTTAACAGATTTCCTCACTGTTGTATCTGCAGTGCTGAGGAGCATAGAACAGGCACTCAATAAGTATATGTTGAATGACTGACAGAGTGAATGTGTTAAGTGTTGATGGAAAAAAAAAATTATTTTTAAGTAATTTGGGGACACCCTGTGTGTTCTGTATCCCTTCTGAAGATTCATAATACCCATTAGAATATTCAAAACTCCAAGATATTCTCTAACAAAGAAACCTGTTCGGTTTTGTTAACCCCAAGAATCAAAAGTTTAATGAACTTTTTCAGAACCCTTCTTTAGGACACACTTATTAATGCATCATGGGACATCAGTGATACTCAGAGCACAGTTCAGAAAAAACATCTAGGCAAATACAGCAGTGTTGAGCACAGGCTACAGTGAGATCCGGGAGCCATCACTTTCTCCCTCAAATGGAGGCATTATCCATTCAGTTACTGGATGGTGGGAAGGCCCCTCCCTGGGTGGTTTGAGCAGCAGGAGTGGGGGCACCTGGATGAATTGGAGTGGCAGGGACCATGTTCCAATCTGAAGGGGATGTTTAAATATTTTTACAACTGGGATGGCTGTTCATGTCAACCCTGAATTTGAAGCCTGAGCATAGAATCACTCAGCTTTATTTCTTTAATCCTTTAGTTATAGATTCATAGTTGGAGATAATTACCCCCAATGATGGCCAAGGGATCAGAGGAGGGAGAGAAGACCAACATCACTTTTTTCTTCTCTTGGTCCAGAAGAGATCAAGAGAGAGAACATCCTTGAGAAGCAGGAGAAAGAGGCAGGCAGTCTGTAGGGGCAGCGCGGGCTGCTATGGTTTGTAGCATTTGTTTTCTAAGAGGGGTTATATAGGGGCCCAATCTTGGGACGATGAGAAATTAGGCCCTAAATAAATGTTAGCTGCTACTATTATTATTGCTGTTTTTTTATAACTTTAACCACAGCCTGGGAGACTACATGACTTACCCAAGAGGCACCTAAACTTTGTACTTCACTACCGGAAGTAGCATCTCAACTTTATGGGCTGTGAATTTTTCTTCTTTCCTAGTCCATGCTTGGTCCTACTTCCGTCTTTCCATTTTCTCCTCAAAGATGTCAATTAAACAGGAGAGTTCTTTGTTCACTCTCCTATTGGCCCGATTCTGTGGGTCATGAGTAGCGTTTCTCTTCTTTCTGTCTCTTCAGCCTGATGGGACGTTGATTTTTTTGCTGTGTTTCTCCAATTGCGTGTTATTATACAAACATGATATCCCAGATGATCTTCATCCCAAGAGGGAAATTTGGGCAGCACTGTTACACAGTAAATATTATTTTTAAATCAGAAAAATGTTTCAACACTCCTGTTCAATAGTTCATCAGTTATTAAGAAAGATGATTACTGTAAATGTTCCAAAGTAAGGACTTATCATGTTTATCCACTTCATCTAATGTAAAATAAAAGGCACAAAGAGTGACAACTATAGGCAGAACATTCCTTCAAAGGTGACACACTTAATCCTAAAAATGTGGGCTGCGCATTGTCATTATGGATGGAAATATTAGCTCTAGGGTGACTCTCGTGAAGGGGGGTGTCTGAGGATGTCTGAAGAAGTGCTGGAAGATTAACACCTCAAACAAACCTAAAGAAATAGAACAATGCTCTGGAACAGTTGCAAAGAGGAACAACGTCATGTGAGTCTCTAACGGAAAACGCCTCAAAGGCACCCAGGAACCATCAGGAATTCCCTCTTCCGTAAACGCCAAAGAGTAGCAGCATGCACGGCACCTGTGCGACTGAGAGCCGGATGAAATGCAGTTCTGGCACTGGCTGCATACTCGGGTGATTATCTCTGTGGCTCTCTCTATGCTGAAATGGCCCAGAAGTTAAAAGGGACAAAGTTCATCAGACAAAGACCCTTGTTTCTCCAGCACCCTGGTGTAACTGGCATTTGCTATGGGGTGAATCTGAGTTCCGTTTCATTTTGACACCTGCTGGCTGTGCGGCTTTGAAAGACTTAACCTCTCTGTGTTATTATTCCCACATCCATAAAGTGAAAATAGTGATTTCTGTGTACCAGGCTTGCTGTGGTCATTAAATCACAAGAAGGCAAGCTCTGGGGCTCGACATTCTGTGTTCAAAGCCCACCTCAGCCGCTTGTGAACTGTGTGTGATTTGGGCAGACAGTCTCCAATGCTCGGTGTGCAAAAGAGGAATAATGACTGTCTCTACATCACGGGGTTGTTGCGAGGATAAAATGTAATAAATAACATGGAAAGTTCTTAGCCTTGTAACTTTTTCAGAGTGAGCTCTCAATAAACATCAGCGATTATTAACACAAACAATATTAAGTGCTACGTTCATAGCAGGTGCCCTATAAATCTTAGTCCTCCCGTTTCTAAAATATTCCCATTCAGAGGTTTGTTTATTTATGTATTACCTGCTAATGAAAACTTTTCTGACTAGGGAAGTTCTTATGGATGTTAATTTTGCAATCTTCCCCTAGAAACTTCTTCTGTAGGAGCCTCCTACGTCAGAGTCATTTGGGGATAAGGAACCCTTTGTCTCAGATATTCTTGCACAAAAGAGAGGATGGGCTGTGACTGATTTTACTAGCAGTTAAAGATAATTGTCACAAAGACTTGGGAGGTGTGACAGGAAGGAGCACAGACTGTGGGATCAGATGAGAGGGGCTGAATCCCAGCCCCACCTCCTTTCCAGCTGTGTGGCCTCAGGCTAGTGTTTTTGTTTTGTTTTGTTTTAACCATCCCCAGGTTCCATCTCTTCATCTGGAGAACTATAACGAAAATATGGCCTGTATAGAAAAGCCGATCAGACGAGATCACGGATGTGAAAAGTGCCTGTGTGTTTTGCAAACTAGAAAGTACCATACCAAGACATTTGAAGACACAGAAATTAAGGAAGTTATTTTTATTTCAGTTTCCAGAATAGAATGGTTTTAGAAATAAAAGGGGAGATCAACAGCAAAGGTTTTGCTTGTTTAAATGTTTTCTCCAGAATAGAAGGGCAAGGATCAGAGGGAATTAGGATTCAAATTTGGTTACCTCTAAAATTGCTTCTAGATTTAAACCCTATACTATTATATGTTGCATTTTAGAGACAGATAATGGGCAGGTATCTAGAATTTAGTGCAATTCCAACATTCCAATTAGGTCATGATATAAAACTTGAGGTACACAGAACCAGATGGTGACATTTGGGGTGGATTATTCCCCGTTCTATGATTATATCATGATTATGGAAAAACATAAGTAAATACACCACTTCACTTAACATTTCATTTCTTAGGTTGAAGGTATATAGAATTTGTTAATACATGAGATTTGAGAGTGTAGTAGACATTTTGAAGCTTGCCAAATATTTTCAGGATTCCATCTCCTGGACACACAGTAAGATCCGCAATTCCTGTTCCCCTTGTGTTTGCCCATGTGACTCATTCTGGCCAATCAGATGTGAGCAGAAGAGACACAGGTTACTTGTGGGTTACAGTGTTTGAATTGCTGCTTTGAGATCCTCACTACTCCATTTTTTCTCATGTAAAGTGACTGGCAATGTTGAAAGAGGTAGTTGCTCTGTTAGCTGGGACCCTGTGTGACCAAGAAGAGCAGAGCCCCATTGCTGATGTGCAATGCAAATCTAGGGTAAAGGGGACATAGGCCTCTGTAATTTTAAGCCACTGGGGTTTGGGAAGTCATAACCTTGCCTATCCTGACACAGACACAGACAAATCCATGTTTTGATCTTATCTCTGTCACATACTGTGTGACCCTGGACACATTACTTAACCTTTCTAAGCCTCAATTTCCTCGTCTGTACTATCCCATTGGGAGATTCTATAATAATGCTAAATTTGTAGCGTTGTTGTGAGAATTAAATAAAGCAACGCAGATAAAGTATTTAGGGTAGAACCTGGCATATGGCAGGCATTAAGAAATGAATTTCTTATTATTATTACTATTTTATTAGAATCATAAGATCTTAGTATTTGAATGCAATTCAGATGCCATCAACTCTAACATGCTTCATTTTTCATCACTGACAGAGGATAGCAGTTAAGTTTGTTGATCACTAAAACAAAGTTCTTAATATGTAATACATGACTCCCTTTGAAATTGCCCGATAAACTTGTTCAAGTAGGGTTCCTCACTTCCATCAGATTCTCAGTGGACTGCATTTCCAACCAGATGTCGAGCATCACTTCTATAAGGTCTCTGCTGAATCTAAAGTTTCATATTTCTAAATGCCTTGCTTAAATCAAGATATGACCATGTGATCTCTCTGGTATCCCTAATGAGAAAAGCAAAAAAAGAGCTTATTTTGCCTGACCTATTGCACGTTGACATTTCTTTTCCTAAGAACCCTGGGTGTAATTTTTCTGGGTCGAGAGGCGTTCTCCCTTAGAGAGCAGCTATATGACTACTGCTGCTGTAGGGCATTGCCTCCTGGGCTTCATCTAGCGTGGGCAGTCGTGAAGAAGTCAGGCTTACAGCATGCTGGGAAAACTGGGGCAAGAGTATCTGGTAATAAACAAGAAGCAGACACTGAGACACTCTTAGAAGAGGTGATATTAGGGAGGGGTAGACAATTATGAGACACATCCCATTGGAGGCTGGATAACTATGGTTCAGTTCTGGACTCGCATACAACCCAAGGTGGGAAGTAAGAAATTATTCTAGGAAAGGTATGCTCGGCAGTGTTGTAGAAGCACAGATTCAGACAAGCCTAGGAAGACTAACTAATGGTCCACCTATTCCTGGGAAATGGGGCTGGAAGGAAAGAAGGTGCAGCAAGCTAGATAAGGTATGTGAACGCCCTGCAGGGTGAAAACAGGTGAACAGACACAAAGATTTAGCCCTGTTGGTTTTGGAGGAGGGTGGAATGGCCTTCAAATTGCTGGATGAAGATTATATATATTTGGAGAGAGCTGGGGCTGGAGCAGATTTGGAGCCCATCACATGCCGACATTCTTTTAATTAGGCTTACCACCTTTTTATTCCCACAAATATTTACTAAATGTGAATTACTAAACAAGCACTTTGCTAGTTGCTCTGGATCCAAAGTTCACTGGATCCATTGAACGAAGATTACCCTCTGTCCTCAAGGAACTCACAGTCTAGTTGGGTAAACAAACAAACTCACATGCCATTTTGTTTGACAGGGCAGATAATGGGATTGAATAATTCTGTTTTCTGACTGGTATCAGTTGACATTACCTGATTCGCTCCCAGATTGGAGTGTTCTCCTTTCCCTTGTTCTTCATGCTCCCAGGATAGCTGATAAAGAGCTTTCCTATTTTTGTAAACGTGTTTTTGCAAGCTTGAGACTTCCTATATTATCCCCAGGCTAAGCCACTCTTTGGGGCCTGTGCTTGTTAATGGGCTCCTGCTCCCATTTATCCCATCCTTTTTTTTTAATAATAATTCCTAAACTCATTAAAGAAAACTAGAAAAATCACTGTTTTCTTTAGATGTCTCTACCTTCACTTCCACTTGAAAACATAAGTGATTATGTTGCTGGAATTTTCTCCTTTTAGAGTCTCTCATTTATCTGCCTTGGGCCTGGTTTCCTTTGAGAGCGTGAGCCCAAGAACTTATAGTCAAGTTTTCTCTGGGCATTTTAAAATCAACTCTCCTTAAAGCTAAAGCTCACACTGATTGTCATTTACATTTAAACACTCAATCGGAGTAGTCTCCTTCCTCTTTGTCCTTGTAGACACAGCTTTATTGTTTTTTTGAGTTTTATCATTTTATGATATCTTAGGTAGGCCATTCTACAAAGGAAGAACTAGAGATCTAAGATACTGTCTTGGCTTTATTTCATTGGCAGCAGTGTCATGAATTGCTAGGAGATAGCAATTTACAGCCCCAGTGACCTGCCCCAATTTCTGGTCACCTGTGTTTATAAATAACCACTTCTCTTTGACACTATGGAGCGTAGTGTTTTTGAGAAAATCATACGTATGAGTCCGGCAGTGGATATGAGAAAAGAAATATGAAGGACCTATTGCAATAAGCATTAGTAGCACCAGCTTTGGCGATAGAAGTAAGGCAGGCAAGCTGGCAGGGTCCGTAGCAACTATTATTGCTCAAGTAAACAGGCGCATCTAAGAAATTAGTAACACATTCTCGTAATTGCTTCCCAAATGGCCAAGGCATTTGGTTTTCTAAAACAGGATTCTGAAAGCTCTGATATATGTGCTCTGTGACATATATTTGCACACATTTTCCTCTCTTCCTGCCTCATCTTTGAACTTCAGTACACAGAAAATTGATCCGTTTACTTTCTTTGTCTCTCCGTGTTTGGTTTTTGATTTGTAGCTTCTTCTCATCTCTTCTCCAACCTTGACATGTCTCCTCTCCTGTTTTGGAGTTTTTAATTATCTTTGTCTAGCAATTGTTGCTGGTCAGACCTCCATCCTTGTACAGCTTTGCCTCTTTTCAACAAAAGCTCTCAGATTTCTACAGAGATGGGAGTCACATCAGGTCCAGTAAAGAACTAATGGAACCTTGTGGGCCTTGAGGTTTGAAGTGACTTTGAACCTTTCAGTGATCAATTTTTTGTGACTCGCCGAAAGATTTCTATTTCTAAGAGGAGAAAGCATTTCTTCACAAAGCTCAAAAGACTGGGACATCAAATAACTCTTACAAAACAACATTTTGATGAGTTAAGTGTAAATGAATCAGAAACATATGGATTGAATTTCCCTTAAAATACACATGGGTTTAAAAATTAAGGGGAAGAGTGCTTGGCAAAATTCTTTTTGGGTTTGGCCAAGTCTGATTCCTTTGAAAACTAGTTCAAGACATGATGCCAATCTCGAAATGCTTCTGGGTTCACACATCTCTGCTTCAAAGTGCTCTCTTCCTCAGAATCCTTTTCCCCTCCTTTGTTCACTATTGTCAGGACTGTGTCCCCTCAGTAATCCTAATCAGAATGACATCGGAGAACAGAATGTTCATGTGAAAATCTTCTCCCAACCAGGAACTGCTAATGACCAGATCTTTACAGAGTGCATTGAATAGACACATTATGATTCATTTACTTGCCAATCATTTATTGAATATCTATTATATTCTAGGCATCTAGATAACAAAGATGAATCAAGTACAGTCTCCCTAGTCAGAAAACCCATAATCTGTGGGTACACCAGACTTACTTCACGATAGAAGGCAATGAGATGAATGTCATGTGGGCTGCAATCCTGATGGGCCACATAATTCACTCCAGATGGTTCATCCAGCTCCCTTTCCTTATTGGCATTTTGATAGTTGCTTTCTAGTTCACATCCTCCTGAATTTAATGATGATTCTGCTTACAGAGGTGCAGATAGGATTATGGAAGAATGAAAGAGAAAGGCTATAGCAACAGTGGGTAGCCATTGTCACCCTAGGGCTGAAAGGACAAGGGGGAAATGGAGTTAACAGAACCGGAGGAGAGTAGGAACCATGAAGAGAGGCCACCTTTTGGGGCCTGGGGCCATGGCTGGGTGCAGCTGCTGTCAGAGACACAGCATTAGAGCGGGAAGGGACAGGGAAGAACTACAAGGGAAGCCGTGATCGGTCAGTGACACTGAGTAGGGCAGAGAAAGACAGAGAGTCAGCCAGGAGGGGCCATGGGGAGCAAACAGAGAAACTAAGTTGGTGTGCAGCTAAAGGAGAAATAATTTCTGCCTCCGCGACTGAGGATGACAGCATAGATAGAGCGTGAGGCATCTTAACTGCACTTGGAAGACTGAAGTAGGACTTTGATAAGTGAATTTGGGGGTTGGGGTGGGGAGGCATTATTAGGTGCAAGATATGACAGAAAGGGAGCACAAAATACTTTTGGGAAAGATAACATCCATATTTATAAAAGGGCTGGTTCATATAGGAAATTTGAATGTCATGCTAAGGAGGTTGTATTAGTCAGTGTTCTCCAGATTTATGATAAGGAATCAGTCCAACGCGATTATGGAGGTTGAGAAGTCCCATGATCTGCCATCTGCAAGCCATCTGACATCAGAAAAGCTAGTGGTGTGGTTTCAGCCTGAGCCTGAAGGCAGGCCTGAGAACCAGAGGGCCAACTGTGTAAGTTCCAATCCAAGAGAGAGAGACAGAGAGAGAGAGAGAATTCTCTGTTCCTCTGCTTTTTGATCATTTCTGTTCCTCATTGAATTGGATGATGCCTCCCACATTGGGGAGGGCCGTTTGCTTTACTCAGTCTATAGATTCAAATGTTAATGTCTTCCCAAAACACCCTGAGAGACACACCAAGAAATAATGTTTAGCCAGATATTTGGGCACGTGGCCTCAAGTTGACACATAAAATTAACCATCACGAAGTTGAGTTTTATTCACTAGAGAAAGTGGAAACACAGAAGATTTTTGAGCAGGGGTGTAGTAAAATCAAAGTGGTGTTTTAGGAAAGTTAGTCCAGTGGCTTTGTGTAAAATGGATTAGAAAAGGGAGCGTTTGGGGGTCAGGGAATTAGAAGGTACTAGAATGCTTGATGTCTATAGCTTGTTGTCTTGATTTCTCCATTTTGCATAATATTTATTATTTCCTGATGATAGATGACATTTTAGTTGTGTACCCCCCAGTGCAGTTACATCTCTGTTTTTAGTTAAATCGTAGTCGGTGATAGTATCATCTTGATTTGTGAATATTGTTTACTGCTGAGCCAAATAGTGCATCAAGATTTCATCTTCTTATAAAACATTTTGTTTTTCTTGGAGTTTCTAATTGGGTCAATTTTTTACTTGCATAATTTGCTAGCCACAAATTTTAATTATTTTCAAATGTTTATCATATCAATTATTCTATCAAATTTCCCTTTTTCTAAAGTCTTCTCTTGCAGAGTCCTCAGTCCTCATTTTCCAATCTGGGCTCTTTGTGTTTTATGGCTTCCTCCTGAAAATTCAGTCTTGATTCTTCTGTGATGGATTTTTGCTTTCTCTTTCTTCTATTCATCCTTCCCTTTTTCCTTTTATTTCATTGCTAGAGTACATTCCTTAAAGGACTTACCAACAAAGAGATCATGTTAGGTTAATTTTCTGCTTGCTTGCATCTATTGATTCTAATCTATATTTGGCTAATAGCTTGGTTGGCTTAGAACGCTTGGTTAATAACTTCCCTTTCTCTCTGAATTTTGAAGACAGCATTGCTGATGAGAAGTCTGATGTTGTTTTTATTCTTGATCCTTTGTATTAAATCTGATTCTTTTTCCTCTGGAAGCTTCTCAGGTATTCTCTTTTAACCCATTGTCCTAAAATTTCATAGTGATGTACAACGGAGTAGGTGTTTTCCTCTCACTGTGCCAGGCATTCAAATGGGTCTTTTTCAATCTAGACTTTTGTGTCCCCCAATTCTATGACATTTTCTTGTGATAATTTTCTTCTCTTTGTTTTTTCCATTCTTTCCTTTTGGAATTCATAAGAATTGGATATTAGACCTTTTAATTGATTCTTTAAATCTCATTTCCCCCCCATAGATTTTCATATATTTTTATTTCTTGGGAATTTCTTTTACTTTATCTGACTTCTTATCTTTCAATTTTTTAAAGGATATTTTTTTAAATTTCAAGAACTGTTTCTTTCTAATTTTTTCTTTCTCATAGTATTCTTGTGTTAGAAAGAAACGAAGTCTCTCATATCTCTCTGATAATATTGATTAAAATCCTTTTGCTTTTTCCTTTCCTGTCCCTTAAGTTATTTGTTTCCTTAACGTTTCCCTACTACCTTCATCCTCTATAGTCCCTCTTTTTATCGGAAGCCTTTTCTTAATTTTTAGCTGATCCATTCATATTTAAGACTAAGACATTTTAAATTGTGCTTTAGCTATACAGTGGAATACTCCTCAGAAATAAAAAGGAATAAATTACTGATACATGGAACAATATCAATGAATCCCCAAAGCAATATGAAAAGTGAAAGAAGTGGGACACAAAAAATACATACCATGTAATCCCATTTAGAGGAAATTTTTGAAAAAGCAAAACTCTAGTGATGAAGGCAGATTAGCCATTGCCAGGAGCCAGGGACTGGAGGAAAAATTTGACTGCAAGGCGATGGGAGGGACATTTTTTGGTGATGGAAATGCTCTATATTTTTTGAGAGTAGTAGTTATATGACCATATACATCGGTCAAAACTCATCAAATCTTACACATAAAATTGGTGAATTTTATTGGATGTAAGAAATACCTCAATAAAACTGATTTGCAAAAGGCAAATTGGAAATTCTTTGTTTGTGGGTGGGGCTTGTTGATTTGGAGTCTTTGAATTGAGTTTACCGTATGGGAAGCCATCCATTTCATTAGGAGTATCACACAAATGGCAGTATGTGGAGATCTTTTCTCTACTGCTATTGACTGTCTTTAGAGCAAGAAATAATTGACTAATATTCAGCATGTCAGCTGGGGGTCCTGCCACTCCATATATAGACTTTCAAATTATTCTGCCTTTTTAAATTATCACTTTTTACTGTATCTGCTGTCTCAAGTCCCTAGATTTTCCCTTTAAATTCCCTTTAATACGCCATTTAGAAGCAAACCTAATTTGAATCCTGAGCTAGGCTCTTAAATTTATATGGAATATAAATTTATATGGAATATAAATTTTCCATGAGGAAACAAAAAGAGAAGGAAATGAAAACTGAAACTGAAGAAACTATGTATCTATCCTTTTTTTTCAATTGCATACTTTTATTTTTTCGCTGGGAAAGATTCGCCCTGAGCTAACATCTGTTGCCAATCTTCCTCTTTTTTTTTCTCTCCCCAAAGCCCTAGCTTACAACGCAGTTGTATGTTCTAATTATAAGTCCTTCTAGTTCTTCTGTGTGAGCCACCGCCACAGCATGGCTACTGACAGACCAGTGGTGTGGTTCTGCGCACAGGAATCGAACCCAGGCCGCCAAAGTGGAGTGCCGAACATTAATCACTAGGCCATCAGGGCCGGCTCTATGTATATATCTTTTTATTAAGGAGTTCCAGAAGCTGTGGAATTGGGTTTGAGATAATTTCTTTGAGATCTCAGGGACTGCAGAGGCCAACGCTGACAATTAAGATCCATGGGACGCATAAGAAAAGGCACTGACAGTATCTAAGGAAACACTTACTTATGTGACAGTTTGTTTTTTGTGTTTTTTTCCTGGCTAATTATTTGTTTAAAATATTTATAAAAATTAGAAAATATTCCAAAAATACAACAAGTACAAAAACAATACAGCAGAAGCCTATGCCTCCTTTACCCAATTTTAACTGTTATCATTTTACCACACTTTCTTTAGAATTTTCTTAAGTAATAAAAATATTTTAGGTATTGCTAAACTTCTCTCTGCCTCCTTAATCCCTTTGCCTCATTCTTCCATTTCCCTTCTAGAAATAACCATCCTCCTGATGCTGCTGTGATATTTCCTTACATGTTTAGTACCTTACAATAAATGATTAAAGACACGAATGATATATCCATCTTTTTTTTGTGAGTGTTGAAAATTTACATGAATACCACCTGATTAAGTAATCTTTTGTCCCGTGATTTTTTTTTCATTCAACTTTGGTTTTGTGTTTTATCCGTATTGATAGAACTAGTTCATTCATCTTAATAGCTGTAAAATATTCCATGGAAAGAATACATCAGAGTTTATGTATCCATTCTCCTTGGAGGACCAGTTGGGTAATTTACACATTTTTGTGATTGCATGCAATGCTTCAATGAACCTTCTTACACATGTCTTCAGGAGCACACCTGTGGGGATTTCTCTAGTGTGGTGGCTCTCATACACTAGTGTACATTAGAACCAGCTGGAGTGCTTGTTCTGACCTCCAGAGTTCTTCATTCAAGAAGTATATGTGGACTCAGCAATCTGAATTTTTAACCAATTTCCAGGTGATGTTGATGCTGGTGCAGAGACCAAACTTTGAGAACCATTGCTCTAGGGTTGATAGCTACAGGTGAACTTTTTGGCTGTTGGATATGTATATATTTTCCACTTTGCTAGGGATTTCCAAACTACTATGGATTTCTAAACATATAGAGTGTTTGCACCAATGTATACCTCTGCTATCAACGTATGCACTGCTATTTCTCACTATTTTGCCAAAAATCTGTGTTATAAATCTTTAAAATTTGTTGTCTACCCAAACACTAGATCTTTTTTAAAAAATTTTTCTGATGAATAGTGAGATTGAGCATAATTTCATATGTTTAATGCCCATTTTTTTTCTTTTCTATGAATTCCATATCCTTTGTCTCCCCTCCTCCCCAATTAGATTGACTGGATTATTTGTTTGCTTATTTCTTTATTTTATTGTTTTGTAGAATTTCTTTATATATTCTGGATACTAATCCTTAATCTGATAATGGGCTGCAAATCTCTTCTCTTAATCTCCTAGTCTCTGATTTTTTTTATTGTGTTTATTTTATTTTTGATGGAGAAAGGTATGAAATATTAATGGAGTCAATGTCAATATTTTCCTTTGTGATTTCTGCTTTTATTGTGCTTAAAAAAATCTTTCCTTGCCCTGATGTCATAAAGACGTAGTGTATGTTTATAAACAATGTTTTTTACTTTCACTTTTTCACGTTTAGTTTTTAATTTATTTGGAATTAATGATGTGTATTGTATAAGGTAGGAAGCTAATTTTTTTTCCACATGGGGAATCAGTCACTCCCTTGGTCGTGACCAAGTTTTCATTCATTTTTGCATCTGGTTCCAGAATCCTTTGTCCATTCTATTAATCTTTTGTCTATTCCAGGACCAATAGTATACTTTTTAATTACTTGAAATTTGAAATATCTAGAAAATTTGATATCTGATAGAGAAATTCTTCTCATCTGATTTCTCTTCTTTAAAATAATCTCATCTCTTCTTGGTTTTTCAGACAAGGTTCAGTCTGTCAAGTCGGATGAAAAATTGAATTTACATTTTTCAATTGGCTGTATCTCTTTATTCAGTGTTAAAAGTGTTTCTCTGTAATAACATATGTGCTTACTTGGACTTCATTCCTTTTTTACAAAAATTTGAAGTAGATTCCAAAAAAAAAGACCACAATGCAATAGAAATAAGCGTGTGTGCGTGTGTGTGTATGTGTTTTAAGATAAAAACAGAGGAGAAAGTATGCCAACCATAAAAGTCACAAAATTATTGGACTACTCATAAAATCTTATTCAAACCTTTCTAGTGAAGATGAAGAGGGATGTGTGATAAATATTTCACTCCTCTGAAAGAAGGAAACACACAGAAGTTTATGGTGGAAAAGATTGTATTCTAATACCAAACATTGTTGGAGAGTCTTACATGGAGCATTTCATAGGGAATATTGGAAAACAATGTCCTCAATTATAATTTTTAACAAATACAGAGACGTATTTCTTATGATGGCAGTGAATAACATTTTAATGTTATAAAAGTTGACATCAAATAACTAATGTGATGCATTCTACCTCTTCCCATGGTCTAACTTGATTCAAGGGTAGGACAGCTAAGTCTTTAGGTTGATACAATTTTTCTCTAACTCCGCAGTTGGCAAACTAGGGCTATGGATCAAATCCACCCTGCCACCTGTTTTTGTAAATAAAGTTTTATTGGAACACAGCCACACTCATTTGTCTACACATTGTCTATGGCTGCTTTCCTGTTACCAATGGCAGAGTTGAGCAGTTGCAATAGATCATGTGGCCCGTCAAGCTGAAGGATTTACTATCTGGCCCTTTCCAGAAAAAGTTTGCCATCTTCTGCTCTAAATTATCATTCCTTTAATTATTAACTCTGTATTTACTCTGGGTATACTTTTAACCCTTCCCCCTTTCTTTAGCACCTGAGAGTACAAGCCAAATATGTAATTGGGCACAATGGTCAAGGTGAGGCACATTGCCAAGATGATGTGTTAATGTCTATTCAAGAAAAGAATGTAGTCTTAGTCTGTATACTCTTCCTACCTGGGAATTACATCACCCAAAGAAAAAACAGCCTAAGAGCACAAAGATATCCTGCATTCTGAATTAGGGAGAGTCTCGATTTCCCTCGGCAGCATACTCCTTCCTTTTGCTCTGCTAGGAGGGTGGTTCAGCCTCTTACCACCTATCCCCTTCTTTGTCACCTGGCCTTGGCAGTGCTTCCTGGACTTTCAGTCAGCAGGCCATGGGAATCCAGAGATGGTATCTTTCTCCTCATCTGGACTCAAGTCCTGGTCAACCCTGTGATTATTGGAACTCCTTTTCCCCATAGACCCAGCGCTGAATTCCTCTCAGCTTCTTGATGTTAAGTGTCATCTTTGTTGAAAGATTTTTTTCTTAAGGACTGAACTGGCACAACTCCAAACTGGTGATATGTTCCAGTGGAAAAAGCATAGACTTTAGAGCCAGAAGCCCTGTTTTTGAGTTCCTAGCCTTGATACTTACCAGATGAATGACCTTGGGCAAGTTGCTTCAACTCCAACTCAGTTTTCTCATCTGCAAAATGAGGATACTAATAATGCTCGTCATACCTACCTATCAGGATTATTGTGAGAAACAAATGAGATATGTGAGAATAATTTGTAAACTACAAAATAATACACACATGCTCATTATCATCACCAGTTCTCTAAGGCTCCCTCAATGATTTTTCCTAATCTCCAAAGGCTTTTCACTTGTGTTCAGGAACCAGTCCATGAATTCTCCACTGCAACCTCCCTTCTAAAGGGCTTCGACATTGTTTTAGCATCTGTCTTCTCTGGGCAGGAAGGAGAGGCTCTTCCAGGCACAGATCACTCTACAAATCACTGTTCTAGAACCTGAATATTTCAAAACTGAGCTGTGGTCTTTGACTGTTTGAGGGGGGTCCTGGAAAAAATGTTCCTTTTGTGTCTTGCTGATTCCCTGCTATCTCATGGCCCTGAACCCCAAAGAAGTCCTGACTGTGCTCAGAGTCTCCCATTCACTTCAGTGAACACCACTCTTTAATTTCTTGCCCAACTCCTCTCTCTGTCTAAGCTCAATACCAGAGGATGGGGCAAAAGTGGAAGCAGGGATGCAAATATCCGTAAACAAATACTGCCCATTATCCTCGTCTCAACTATCTCTCTTCTTAGGATTCAAATTTGTGCCCCAAATTCCTTCCTTCGTGAGGCTCTGCTCCTCTTCCCACCTCTTTGTCTTACCTTTCTTCTAGCTCCTTCCATCATTTGGGAGGAGGAATTGGCCATCAGAGTCATCCCATTTCAGGACATGGACACAGTCACTTAAAAGTGGGTAGGGTCACTCTTTATTGAAAGATATCCTCTGTATGAGGTCCTTTATTCTTTATTTTCCTTCCTTGTATATGTCCTTTTAAGTACGTGCATTTTTCTTCTTCCATCTGCAGTATCATGGAGCCAGATCAAGAGGGGTCAGGTTGCAAGATTTGGATTGAGTTTAGGGGGTGGTAGAAACTATCCATCTCAACCCAGCCTTACTAGAACTCTACATTAGATGTTGGACTAAGATTAAAATTAAGTAAAAAACAAATGAAATTCATTTTCTCTTTGCTATTGCTCCTTCTAGGGATATTTCCCCCAGGGCTCTCTGAAAGGAGGGGTAGCTCACATATCTTTATACCATCAATAGCTCACACAGTTTACATCTATGAACTCACAAGTAAATGACCAGAGTGGTCACTGACCCACTGTTCTCTGCAGATGGTTAGTGCCTGCATCTTGGGTTAGCTCAAGTGGGACACTGTGTTACAAGCCATATTCTAAATTTTCTTCAATTTTGAACTAACTGCTTTCTACAGAAAGGAAAAATGAGGATTACAAAAAAAAAAAAAAGGAAAAACATGACCATGGTATCTTTGCCAGATAAAACATTATTTGCTTTATTTTTCCCCTTTGCACCATTAAGAGATTTATTGTCTCCTATTTATTTTCAGCACTTTTCTTCATTTCTGGGAAGTATGACCTGCCTAAATCATTATTACATCTGAACAGAGTTTTGCAGACAGATTTCCAGTAATGGGCTCAAATAATAGGCTTTATTTGGCATTTCAATGGCCCTTTAATGGCACAGAGAAGGACAGCGCTTCTTACATGTTTCCTAAGAAGCAAACCTGAGTGGCCCCAGGGGCCTGGTGGCATCATCTGAAGCAGCCCACAACAAATTCAAAGATTCTTTGCAGCCATATATTATGGAAAATTTGCATTCCACATCACAATATATTTGTGCTTTCTTATACATAAAAATGTCTTCCTGTTTTAATTGACATTTCAAGCAGATGTACTGCTTTTATCCTGGCACACTTGTGCTGGTTATTGTTTACTGTAGATGCACCCCCAGTCTGAGATACATATGATTTGGAGTCAAGGAAACTGAATTTGAATCGATTCTGCCAGTTTTAGATGCCTAAACCTGGGCCAGTCACTTATCCTCTTAGAATAGATGCTCATCTATAAAACGTGCTGTTGTGGTGATTCAATCTACAGTTCTGGGATTCCTTTTTGGGGAGTAATTGTTCAATGTCGAGAAGGAAAGACTGATTAGAACCAATGGAAAAGTCTGAATCCTAGACCATTTTGAAGATGATTAAGGGCAGCCATTTCCATGAAATTTAACTGCTCTCATTTTGCAATAGTTCCACTTTATCACATTAGTTCCCTGGGGATGTTTATAGTGTTTTTCCTCACAGAAGTGCCAATATTAGGAACAACAATTCTCATAGGAAACTTTTCAGAGCTGCCAGCCCCAGGATCCCAGACTCACCCTTGGTGAACCTAAATTCAACGAATACTTATCAAGGAACTTTTCTGTGGCCATCACCTGCCAGGTACTCTGAGCTATATAGAAAAATTGTGAGCTCTGGTCCATACTCTCAAGGACTTGAAGTCTTAGTGGAGGAAACCCACAAAGCAGTTATAAGAATTGATCAGTAATAATATAAGAATATGCAAGGATATAAGAACAGTATACATTTATCAAAGGCCTACTAAATAATATACTTAGCATGTTTCTTCTACTTTTCAAAACAACCCTGAAAGATAAAAATTATTATTTCTCTTTTACTAATATAGAAATCAAGGCTCTAGCTCAAGGCTGTGTAATCAAGTGACAAAAAGAAGAAGTAGATTGATCAGTGTTATAAGTCAGCCACCATGTCTTACCACCCTGAGTGAGTCTATGGAAATGGGCTTTTCCCAAGCTGATTCTTGAATTGGAGTATTTTGGGTTAAATGGGAGTAAGAGTGGTAACCTCTCAGTTTCCAGAAGCAAAGCTGATGTAAGACTTATTCAGTGCTTGCTGCATTGGTCAAAGAGGCTCACTGCTGTAAAAAACTAACACTAAATTTCAGCACCATGGCTTATCTTCTTTGCACTCCCTCCCCACTTCTAGCATAGTGCCTCATACACTGCTAGCCAGCCAGAAACTATGAGCGCTCACTAGTATGCACGAGCTACTTCACCTTCCCCAGTTTCCTTTCTAGTTAAATCAACCATGTGACTATTCAGGCCAATGGAATGACTGAGATGGTTAAGAATCTGAAAGGCCTTTCTCGTTCTCCCTTCCTCCTGTGTGTCAGCCAGATGATGCCAGAATGACCTTGGAATCACAAGATGGCAGAGCCATAATATGGAAGATACCTGGGTCTCCGAGTTACTGCTTGGAGCACAGCTTCCAAGAGAACAGTCTCAACAGGGACATCCACATTGGATGTTGTATAAGCAAAAAATAAACTTTTATTATGTTAGGCCAGTGAGATTTAGGATTGGTTGTTGCAGCAGCTGACCTGTCTGACCAATGCAGCAGGTACTGAATAAATACTTGCTATACGAGAGACATTCATGTGCTTCACATTAAAATCATCTGGGAAATTTTTAAAAATCTTGAGGAACAGGTTATAGACCAATTTAATCAGACTTTCTATGGGATGGTATCCAGGCATCAATCTTTTTTTTTTTTTTAACTTCATAGGTGATTCCATTGTGTAGCCAAGTTTGAGAAGCAGTGTGCTGTATCAGTGCCATTCTAAAGAGTGTGGCGTGTGGATCTTGTTAGAAATGCAAATTCTTATATCTCCAGAGCTATCAAATTGGATTCTCCTGGAATTTGTGTTTTAGCCAGCTCTGTGGGACATTCTTAAGTATACTAAAGCTTGAGAAACACTGTGCTAGAACACTCTGCTCTAGTGCTTCTCAAAGTATGGTCCTCTGACTATAATCAGAGTCACCCATAAATGCTTCCTAAAGACAAATTTCTGGCCAAGCCTCGGGCCTACTAAATCAGAATCTCATGATGGAGGTGCCTGGATGTCTACATCCATAAAGAATTTTCTAGATAATTTTTGGCTCACCAGAATTCGCACTTATCAGTTTTTGACACCGTTTCCCTAGAATCACCTACTTTTCCACAACTCTTCACCAACCACCAAGTCCCTCTGAGTCCTGCCCATAAGAGCTGGGTATGGGGAAGGATGATGATTTCTACTTTTAACCTTACATATAGCTTCCTCTTGTTGTTGCTTTAAATAGAGAACTCCTCCAGTGCTTTCAAGTGCTTGTTTATAAACCATTAATTTTTAAATGTGGATGCTCTGGAGCAGAGAATCTTTCAACTCACATGATAAGAAACGATGCTGGCTGAAGAGAAAAAACCTGAAAATTAGGACTCCCTGAAATGATAGGTCAACAAATGATTCAATTGACAGAGATCTGACTTCTAGTGATGTTTGCAGAAACCATATCTACTGTGTGAAGAAAGCTGCCTGTGGGACTAATTTAGATGACAAAAGGAAAGAACCTAAAAGAGAAATGGGAAAGGAATATGCAGAAGCAAGAAGATGACTGAAAAACGACCGTAAACTATGTTAGTTCATTGGGCAGGGCCAGTTTGGGGAGTATACTTTAGTCATGGCTAAAGTCTTTGCACGTTTATGCAGAGGGAGGTTCTATAATAAGCCTTTTTGATCAGAAAGAGTCAAAATCTCATTCTTTCCCATTTTTTTTCTCTTTCTTTTGCACTTTTTTTGCTTGAAGTTAAGTTTATGCTGGATTTTGAGGGGGCATATTGGTAATTTACACGGCTAGCAGAAACAGCTGATTCTAAGAGCCGCAGATACCACAGCCTTTGTGTTTTTGCCCGTATTTTGAACTGCCCTATTCCTTACTTTGTGTTTTTCACAGAGTACATCAATTCTGAGCTGGAGAGCTAGAGGTGCAAGATGTGAATGGGAAGGTCTTTGGTCCGGCCCTAAGGCAGCTTGCAGTCTAAAGAAATACATGCACAGCTGCTCCAGGAGGAAGGGCTCTGTGCTCATGTGGTGAGCAGGAGAAGAGCCTGGACTGTGAAGGGGGATGAACAGCATCACTCCTCATTTCTCTGTGGACTGTGGGAAAACACAGAGCCAGCTATTACTCTCATTAGAACTCTCCCACTCCATGCCTTTGCAAATGGGAATGAGGGGTGTGAGGAGGGGGAAGTCCTAGAGGGAATGGTTGGGCACATCCGAACAAAACTGAGTGGAGTAGAAGAGACCATGGGTCTACACGTATGGTCAGAAGGATTTCCGGGGTTCAGTCTCACCTGCAGGTATTGAAGGAAGCCTTAGTCTACCATACAGAGCACACTGCATCATGAGTGGCACATCAATGTGTTAAAATCCCGGCACACCCTTGGCCACAGTGCTCTAAGCCCTAGGAAGGAACTCCAAATCTCAGAAAGTGACTGAAAGACAACAATCTGCAATACTCAGGTAGTTAGGCAAAGAGGGCCCTAGTCACTCTGCTAGAATTTAGAATTTCCAGTCCCTGGGAGGAGGCATGAGGAGAAGGCAATGTACATAGTAGCTGGAAGCTTGGAATTTGGAGTCAGGTGGACCTAAATTCATACCTTCACTCTATCACTTTATCAACTGTGTGGCCTTCGGCAAATTACTTGGAGCCTTTATTTCCTGCTTCCTAAAATGGTTATAATACACACATGTATACATGATTTATAAGGTGGTTGTGAAGAGTAAACAGACAATGTCTTTAAACAACTTAGCAGAGTCCCTGATGCAGAATGAATAAACAATAACCACTGTTCTCCTTCATGAGAGTTGTACTTCCCGGATGAGCAAAAATGGAAGGCAGCAATTTGGAGAAGATATGTCTAGGATACTCTGTACGTAATAAAAATGATGACCAAGATAGAGGTTCAGTTTTCCATAATAGATGGAACTACAACACATGACAGGTAGAAATTCAGTTACCCTAAGCAGGCACCCAACCAGGGGCAGGGTGGCTGCTAGGGTAACTTGTTGCTGGCCCATGGCAGTGTGATTGGGGCCATTGATACATCCTTCTTCAGGGAAGTGTCGAATGCTAGTGAGCCATCATGGAAAGTGCATAGGGTTTAGACTGAGGTTTCAAGCCAATCTTTATCCTCTACTAGCGGTGTGATAGGTTCAAGTTATGTAACTTGTGAAAAAAGGGGTGGAGGGACATGAAAATACTTGCCTTTCAGATTTGGAGTGAAGAGTAGAGAGTGGAGCCTAGATAGTTCCTGGCATGTGGTTGAAACTCACAAAGTGGCGGTTATTGAGCAGAGGTAGAGATGAGCCCACACAGGGCACCAAGTTGCTCAAACCATGGGGAGAGAAGAGATACAGAGGCCCGAGAGGCAAGGAGGGTTGGCTTCAGTACTTAGGAGTAACTAAAAATTAGACATTATTTTTGCACTTTCCAGTGCCTTCCAGGGTTCTCAGGACATGTAACAAAAATTGTCAATTACTATATACCTCTTCCTGGAATATACAAACAACGTGGATCCCACACCGTGGTGAAGGCTCCCTGCAGTTCTGATTACGCTTCCCTGTGCTTTCCACTGTATACATAGCTTCAAAAGTGATTTTTCATTTGAACTGTCTCCCAACTTCTGTTTCCAGTATATCCTATTAAGGGCACTTTACTAAAGAGCACTTTTCCTTTTTTTTTTCCCCCCAGCTGACATAGGGGCTTAACAGATTAATGCATTAGTCCTTAATACCTTCTCCTTCTAAGGCCTGGTGCAAGTCACGGCTCTTTGATTAGCACTATCTTTTCCAGCGCTGTACTGAGCTATTTTGCATCTCTGCTCTGCTGGCATTTGTTCCTGAGAGGGAAGTGAAAAGATAAAAACAAAACAAAGCAAACTTATAAAGTTTGCAAGATCACATCGTCTAGTGATAAACCTCTTCAAATGTTCCATGTTTTCTGCCTGGGCAAATATAATGATCCGTTTCCCACACAGGTAATTGATTTAAGAAGGGAAATATAGATATATGTGTATATAAATACCACTGCTGGTGGGTGCTAAAGACTATGGTTTATTTCAGCAATAGATCCTTGAAACTTAGTAGTGTCACAGAATTATTGATGCAATAAACCGCAGTGGTTTGTTACAGCATTAACTGCCCACTGTTTACTGCCAGCTGTTAATCAATACACCAGCCATTAGTTGCTGGCAACTTACAATATTTTGAGGGTTGTTACTAACGTTTTTTGTTACAATTTCTTTCTTGCTTTCTTTCTTCCGCTGCATTTAGCAGAGAGGTAGGAATCTGTGGCTGATCAGATGTGCTCTCACATGCAAAGCGTCACTGAGATTTAATAGGCGAGAGAAGATTTACTTGGGGAAAACATTTCTTTAAATCAACCAGCCAGAAAAATAATATCCTTCTTCATATTGAAGAAGGAAAAGTGAAATGTGAGTGTCTCATATAGTAGCTCTGCGGCATTCATATGTTTTCTTCCTGGGCGCCTTGTTTGTAAATGCCACGGAGAATGGTAAATGAATGACGATAAAACTGGCCTTCTACGATTCTCCTTAGTGCAATTTGAAGGCATGCCATTTCGTAGGAAGCATTCCCCAGAGACGTGATCCTCTGAACCTTGGAAGTTTTTCTTGTTTTAATGTTTGCTTTTTTTATCTGTGAATATTTGGCTCTGTTTCTTTCCATACACTTTGGCATGGTCTCTGTTAGGATAACATGTAGTTTATGCTTAGCTTAGGGTCACAGTGACTATCAAACTGCAAATCACCAGGGCAAGAAAAAGGCTGTGCAGCCGCTGCTTTCCAAAGAAGGGCGACTGAAGCTGCAACTTCGTGTCTGGGGACAGCGAGCGTGAGGGCCATTTCCAGATGTGGGGAAATTTCCCCTTGAAGAAGCCTTAGGTTTGTGCACGTGTACTAATTCTGTGCTATGGTGTCCCGTCGGGTAATTAAGTACTGTTCTAGTTGCAGTTTATTCCTTCCCTCCTCTGCCTCTTTATTCCTAAACTTAATTCACAATCGCTTAGGTGGAGGAGATACCACAGGACAATTCATTTCCTGCCATATTGGTAACTGAAGAGCTACCTCCAGGAATAATAGTAACATCGGGCAGCTGGCTGGAAATGATACATCTAATATTTCTTAGTATTGATGGTTTCCACTTCCAGTGGGATTTAGGGAGTTACTGTAGTTTTTTCTAAAGCAAATTCCAAGAATAGCTCTTCTCATGCACTCCAAAATTAAAAATGAAGTTAGCAAAAATGGTTTTTTTCTTTCCTAAGTTAATCTCTACAAAGGCTTTTCCTTCTTCATTCTTAGACTCAATGACCCAGGAATAGCTGCATTTATGTTCTTTTAGAATAGAAATTTTCATTTTTCTCAGTTGGCTATTAAACTGAAAACATTAAATAAATATCATTAATAATGAATTAATGAGGAATAAGTCTTTAGAAGCAGAATTAAATTGCTGCTGGAGCAGTTTTTAAATTTGGAGTTAATATGACCAATAGAAGGTAAGATTAATAATAAAGAATGGACACCAGGCACTTAAGAAATCCACATAAACATAAAACATAATGCTTATAAAAGTACAGCATATCCACAGCTGGGAGGGCAAAACAGTGCATGGAGGGAAGTGAAAATCAGTGTCTAATATCTTCGGTTTAGAGTCTTGATGTCAACAGCTGTATTTTGAAGCAAATGCTTCAATGTGTCTCCCATGGGATGGAATACTGACCCAACCCCAGAGGCCTAAAAGAAATGGCCGATCGTCAAGGAGGTGGTGAATGGTTCTCAAAGTTGACGTTTTCCATGTTACCAGAATTTGCTTTTTTAAGGGATCACTGACGAAATGCAAACATTTTGCAACCCTTTTATGTGCTATGTCTCAGTTTCTCCATCTGTAAAAAGGGGATATTTGCTGTCATGTTGAATCTTTGGAGGTGCTGAGTATGTTAATTTCATAGCCACATCTATTACATGACATTAGTTTCAAGGATTAGTTAGGAACAGCCTAGTATTTACATCAATCGATCCTAAGCACCAAGACTAAGTTTTAGCCTTTCCATCCATCTCCTTACCCTATCATCATCCTTGAGCTCTCCTTTTATTTGCTGCCTGACATGTATTTTCTTACAATGGCGGCATAACCCTTAACTGGCTCTCCAAACACTGTATGTGGAATGTCCATGTGGCATCTCCTTCATCTATTGCTGTTTTTTTTTTTTAAGTTGGTTAATCTAAACTCTATTTATTGCACTTATTTTTTAGACTCTGATAATCTGAGTTAAACTTAGGCGGATTCCCATTAAATCAACCAGAGATATGATTGGAGTTGGCTGAGATCTTCAGACTTTCAAAAGAGTTTTAAATGGATTCAAATAACTCTGCCAAAAAATGTCTTGTTAGTTATCTATTCTGAGCATGTGAGGTTTACTTTCTTATGCAAATTTTGACAATAAGCAGACATATAAAGTAGGTGTACACATCAAAAAAACATTTTTATTTAAAAGTCTATTTTGATCATTGTCGTTAATAGTTAATAGTAGGGGAATTAGACAGCTTAGGGGAAGGTTTAGAAATTTTAAAAAATCTCTCCTTACCCACAAATACTACTGACTGAGCTGTTTGGTTATGCTGCACCGTGCTTTATTGTTTCGATTCCTCTATTTTCACCTTTACCTATTTATTTTTAATATCTAATCCTGTCTTCCTACTTACTCAGTGTCAATCAAGGATTTTTTGTTCTTGAAATAATCTCCCAAATGGGAAAAATCCCTTGACTTGATAGCAAGAAATTAAAACAGTGAATTGAACAGAAATTAAATGTCCACTCTCAAACTTGAGTTTAATTAAATTTTCCTACTCCCCTATAGATTTAGTACATTTTGTGTCCCTTACGGAATTCTTATCAGTAAGATTATTTTTCCTTTTCTCCAGGACCTGTGCTTTTACTTCTCTTGTTATATGAATGTGCTGTTGTTTTCTTTGCATCAGTAGTACAGCAATCCCCCTTTATGCCTGGTTTCATCAACTGTGGTCCGAAAATATTAAATGGAAAATTCCAGAAAAAACAATTCATAAGTTTTAAATTGTGTACCATTCTGAGTAATGTGATGAAATCTTGCGCTATCCCACTCTGTCCCACCCGGGACATGAATCATCCCTTTGTCCAGCGTATCCACACTGTATACACTACCCACCCATTACTCACTTGGTAGCCTCTTGATTATCAGTTCACTGTTGTGATATCGCAGTGCTGTGTTCAAATAACCCTTATTTTACTTACTAATGGCCCCAATACCCAAGAGTAGTGATGCTGGCAATTCAGATATGCCAAAGAGAAGTCATTGTTAATCTCTTACTGTGCCTAATTTAGAAATTAAACGTTATCGTAGACATGTATGTATAGGAAAAACATAGTATATGTAGGGTTTGGTGCTATGTGTCGTTTCAGGGGGGTCTTGGAAAATATCCCCCGCAGATAAGGGGGGACTGCTGTATTTTATTTTCTTTGCTTGTGTTCCCCTCCAGCACTCTTCACTTCATCCCTTATAGCACATAAATCAACTTTTTACCATATTTCCTATCAAAACTCTGCTTATGTTTTTATTTTGACTCCTACTTGTGACGTGTATAATTTGACTGCTTGACATTTTTCCTCCTATCTCAAGTGGACTATACATACCAAGGAAAGTCTGGATTTGAGTTTTCTTTTTTCATTAGAATACACATAAGCTTTGTAAAAATTCTGCTATGTTTTAAATGTGCTCTCTGGAACTGTTAGAAATGAGTTTCTTTCACCATGTTCAGATTAAATTAATTTTCACTGATTCCCTGTTTCAACCTGATTTTGCTTTTAATAAAGGCATCAAATGAAACCAGAAATACAAACCAACTATACTCTGTAAGGGAAAACAATAGAGTTATAAAAAAGCAGTCATCAAGATGTCAGTAAGATATGTTTGGGGAGATTGGGAGCAGGAGAGATGGTTCCCTTTCTGCTATTAAAAAAATTCAGCTCTCTCCCCTCTCCTACCTCCCATAATGTTATAACATGAGAAAAGATTTTTAATTGAGTTTTAACAGGAAGTTACTGGAAATTGAGCATTCAAAATTCTAATTGAAAAGCTCAACACTAAATTTGTTAAGTCTTTCCTTCCAAATCCATAAATTCTATTTTTGGAATAATTTGGTTGCCACTGTTGAAAATTGAGTCTGTTGACTGCAGAAAAAGTGAAGCCCTACTGAACAGACAGAGTTGTCCATCTTTTTAATGCCAATAGCATGAAATCACAAGACTGTCCACAGAATCATGGAGACATAAAGAATAGATGACAGGATTACAATGGTACACTAGAAATATAGTCCTATATTCCTCTGAATGCTTTGAGGAAAATTCTCGAAATTTTATAAACTAGTACATGATAACTTGTTTTAGTATCCTTATGAGATTGAGAAAAGTGGTGAACTAAAAAGCAACATGTAATCAGAGCTACTCAAATATTCATCTCAATTAGGCCGCTTATCCAATTGGGACTCATTTCAAGTCTTTAAAGGCAATTCATGATAGAAGTTATGAGTATCTCAAAATACACTAATCCCCAGACCTACTCCTCTTGCAGTCTTCTATATTTCGGCAAATATCACCTTGGGTCTTCTAGTTGTTCTTGCCAAATTCTTGAGGTAATCTTGGACTCCACTCTTCCTCTTATACTCTGTATCCAATCTATTAGCAAATTCTTTTTTCTCTATCATCAAAATGTATCTGGAATCCTTTCATAGTTCACAACTTTCCCACTACTTGGGAATTTTAGACTAAGCTATCATCATCTCTTCCTTTGACATTTGCAATAGCTTCATTACTGCTGTCCCAGCTTCAACACTTGCCTTATTCTCAAATCAGAAATCGGAACGATGTGGTTAAAAATAACCCATATCACATCTTTCCTCAGCTCAAATCCTTCCTGTCTCACTTAGAGTAAAAGCCAAAGTCTTTACAGGGCCTACATGGCCCTCATTGCCTCCTCCTCTTCCACTCTCTCTCTCATCTCTTTCCTCTGAATCTCCCCCTCATTCACTTCACTTCATTCACTCTGTCCTCCTTGTTATTCCTTTAACAGACCCAGTATGCTCTGCTTCATGACCTGTGCCATTGCTGTTCTGCCAGTAATGCTTTGTCATGGTCAAAAAAATAAAAGTTCTCTGTGCCTTATGTTTCACATTGAGAAAAGGCTACCAATTCTATCAGTTAGCTCTTACAGTGTAACAAACTACCCCAAAATCCATTGGCTCAAGACATCAAACATGTATTACTATAGCTCACAGCTCTGTGGGTCAGCTGGGTATCAACTGATCCAGGCTAATCTAGGCTGGACATGCTATTCATCTGCAGGATGGATGTGGTCTCTGCTCTAGACTGGGCTTAACTGAGTCAATTCTAGTCCTAGCTAGTCCTTCTCATGCTAATGGCAAACATATAAGAAGGCAAGTAGGGATATTTTTGTAAGTACTTGCTGTTAACTATTGTTATCATTGTAGAATAATGTCCTTTGGTTTATTAGTAGATCTCATTTGGAAGAATGGCTCTGAGCAAAATGGCAACAAGTTGGGTCCTAAGTCAATGGTGGGCACCAATGCTTTTTCTTGCTGGGTGACCAAAGAACTTTAAGAGGTTCTTTCCTCATCTGTGCTATACTGTACTTACCATTGGATATTTGCAAACTTTGAGTAAAAGTTTTTATACAAAACAGCTTAATGTTGCGATGATACAAAATTTTTAAGGAATAAAAAAAATGGTATACCTGCAAAACGTGTGACATGATGCAGAGAGGAGGATGGCAAAGAAAAGACTCAAAACAGAAAAGGGAGATTAGTTAGGTAGGGAGCAAAGTTTGGAATGAGAGGTTTGGGAAGTGTAAACTGCCAACTTTCTCTTTATATCTCCCTGGAATTCTCAGAAATTTTGGAGATTGCATTGGCTGTCTTGCCATATGAGTGATGGGAGCCCTAGTCATGTTTTTGGGTGTCAAAGGAAGAACTAATCCCAGAAGCTGAAGGAGTTGGGGACTTTGAGTTTCACATACAGCTTCAAGACATTCTCTCTTGTCATAGTTGAGGTGGGTAAATTCTATGACTCTCCTAAGATTGTATTTTTAACTGATAACTTACTGCTCTTGTCTAATTTGAGAGGGAGAGTTCTATTCAAATAAACCTTTCTCTTAATATGACTAGCCATATCTTTTCCTTGTGTAATCTCCAATTTTATTATCTGTATGATATTCATTTTTTTGGCCTATGTCTTGAATTTAAATGATGCATTTAATGAAGGGTCCAATAATTCCTAGTGCCAGCAGTTTATTTATGTCCATTTATGGTGGCTGCTATTGTCCATTTATGGTTACTACTGACCCTAGATAAGGACGTACTATTGAATTCCCTGGGTTCTGGACATACTCCTTCCTGCCCGACAAGGATAGTAGCAACTTTAGTTCCTCATGGTAGCTAGGGCCAATCACCTTATCAACATGGTAACTCCTTATTTATCAGCTTGTCTACCTACATGAGGAGCCCCAAATGACCAGAGGGTACTCAGAATGTAGAGTTAAATGAAACCCTTGCTTTGTTCCCTGTTGGAAGAATTTCCCCCTGGGAACTTGGACTTCTAATCCAATAGAACCTCAGACTGTGAAAAGATAAAGAAATAATTATGCAAATGAAGCCCTGGAAGTGATGGTGAGAAGAGGCGATCCTACTTCCACTCGTTGGTTCTCGTGCCCATGCATTATTGCTCCTGGAATGCAGAACTGTGTGTGGCCTGATTGTTTTGTTCCTACACTGCATCTTACAGGACAGTGCCCCAAATCCAAGGTTGTGTGGCCCCTAGCTGAGCCTTTCGTGGGTCATTTATCTTTCTATTAGGCTGCCTTCTTTCTAGATGTTGTGGTAAACTGTGATCATGACCTTGGTGCCTTTGTCTGAGTACATGTTATAAGAGATCCTGGATTGGTAAACCAAGTATTCCATAAGGCCTCACGTGCTTGTGTTGCCAGAGGCATTGTTTGCAGGGAAGGTAAACCTATAAACAGAATATGTATAAATTCTAGTAAGGATGAATTACTGTTCCCTCTAGAGTGGAAAGAGTCTGATATAATCAATCATCCACCAATTGGCTAGCTAGGCTTCTTCACGGATGCCACCATATTGAATGTACAACTGTTGAGCTGTTGGGCATTCACCAATGGCAGTATGTAAATTTGTCTTGGTACAAATTGTTGAATCCTTGCATAGTCTCTATCCTTGCCACCATGGATATTCTGTGCATGGGGTGGTTGCTTTAGCATTGGAGTGGGAGAAGAGAGGTCATTTGACTTCCGTTGGGTAAGTTATCATCTGTATCTGGTTATTGGGCGTTCCTTTATAGTATAGATTCAATAGTGGTCATTGTCAGAAGACAAAAATATACGCATGCTTTGTGCCCATTAACATAGGTTCATCTACATGCTTCTTCCCTAAATTTGCTTGCCTCACAAATGATCAAATCTTATTCTTTCCAAGTCTCTTAAAAATTAACTAAGTGATTTGTCATTGCTCCAAATTCTTGTATATCTGTATACTTTAAGCCACTTTTACTGCCATAAAAAGAGAACAACTGACTGTACTGCTTGTAATTCTGTTAATTGGGAGGATTTCCCTTCATTACTATCTTCCAGGGCCACCCCAGAGCGGGTTGTAGTGAAATGACTGTCCAATTTAGTTCAGCATTAATACACTGTGATCCAGGCCTGAGTGTTTGTTGTTCCTGGGTTAGCTAGTTTTAGGGATTTGTCCATGATGCTATAGTTTTAAATTAAAGGAGAGGTTTCAATATAATATAGGTAGGTGACATGGGAGTCTAGGTCACCTATTTTTGCAACTTACTTGTGCTTTCCGGATCTGCTCATATCCTATTCCATCACACAATGGGCTACTGCTGTGCCCTCCTGAACGTAAGACTCATTGGATCTGATTATATCCAGGTCGTGATAGCAGCTCCAGTGGCACAGTCACTTAGTATCTAATGGTCAGGCACTCAGTCTCCACTAAGGTCTAGAAAGATACCAGGAGCTGCTTTTAAAATGGCAAATAGTTCTCCACGGTTGATGGCATGGGCTTGTGGCAGAAGCCTTGATGTCTATATGATGTTTGCATCTGGGCTTGTCAGAGACTCCGTACCGTACAGCATCCTAATCTACCATGTGTACCTCTAGCACCATCAGGATGCTAGGTCAAATATCTTTGACCCAAGACAGCTTTGTAAGACAGCTGGCAAGCAGTTTCCATGAAAGCCTGGACCAGTTGTAGAGACCTCTCTTGCTTTTGGCCATCCTTGGCCCTGGAAGGTTTTTGAGTCACCAGATAAATAGGTTTCTCATTGGCTTTTTATATCATAATGGCTCTATTCCAGAGGTCAGGGAACCATCCTGAGGATTCTGCCAGATATTAAGGATATTCATTCCAGTTGTGCACCCAGGGACCAAGCAGATAAGTTAAGGTTCGATCTTAATATGACTCATTCCATTCCAGTGCTAGTGCTACCACCTAAGCCAGTGTTGTACCTTCTGCACCTCATCTCAATTTACCACTGGGGAATGTCTTACAGTGTTGGTGTTACAGCATGCCAGGGGTTACCATCAAAGAGGCCAGGCCCTATTGCTATCTGATCAGGGAGTGAAATCCCGTTTCTTTCTTTGACACCCAATATCTGAATCCCATTCTGATGGTCTAATTTTCCAGAGCCCCTCCTTATAACAATGACTTTAGCTTAGGTTGTCCATAAAGAAAAGCCTGAGAAAAGGTTTATGTGTATTTGTTTTCTTTTGGGAAGCGATCCTCCAGCATGGTGTTGAAGAACGGGTTGAATGAAGTGGGAAGGGAGGAAGGAAAACCAATCTAAGTGTGTCCTACCAAGCTGATCACCGTTGTGTACCTGGGCCTTGGTCTAGTGAGGGATCTTCTGAAGAGCAGTGGAACACAGTGAGGCATCGTCTGTCAGAAATACTGATAGATCTTAGGAGTGATTCCTGTTTTGAAGAGAAAATTTTGTGAGCAATGTGGAGAGATATGGATTGACTAACGGTATGCTTAGGTGGACTTGCAGTAATCTGAAAGATTGATATCAATCCTGAAGAAGGTAATCTGTGGCAGGCCTTAAGACCTTGAGTATCAAAATATTACTTAATTATGTATTTGAAATTACAATATGTATATTTATCCAAATTGGTTGATAAAGAGGATGAATGACTGAATCAAGAATTAGGATCAGGAAAGGCCAACCTCTCCAAATTTCTTGTTGTTCTCTATTCATCTCATCTCTCTGCCTATTCTTACTTTTTAGAGCAAAACTGTCCAATAGAAATATAATGTGAGCTGTGTAAGTAATTTCAAATTTTCTAGTAGCCATGTTAAAAAGGTAAAAAAAACTTGATGGAATAAATTTTACTAATGTACTTTAATCCAAATATATCCAAAATACAATGATTTCAACATATAACCAGTATAAAAATTATTAATGAGATATTTTACATTCTTTTGTTACTAAATCTTCAAATTCTGATGTGTATTTTATACATAGAGCACATCTCAGCTTGGACAGGCTGCATTTCAAGTGTTCAGTAGTCACATGTGGCCAGTGACTGACATATTGGACAGCATAGTCTCGGATGTTCTTTATCTCTTCTTGGCCTAGTTAATTTCTACTCACCTTCAAGGCACATATCAAATATCACCTCTTCTGAGGAGTCTTCATAGTCTTGCCGTTTTATTTCTCTCTCTTATAACAACTACAACAGCAAAAGTTTGTGCATCCCTTCTACACGTTATCAATGTACTTTGTATTTATACAATCATAGCACTTATCCTGATTTATAATTCTTTGTTAAATTATCCATCATTATCTCCAGACTCTGAGTTCCTGGAGAGCAAAAATAGTGTCTTTCATTTCTACAGCCCAGAATGTCACTAATTTTTTAAATTAAACAATTAACTGGAGTTAATATAACAAAATGAAGTTAATATATATAAATATAATGGGACTAGGTCCCATAAATACAGGATGGGAGGAATGTGGTTTAGAAGCAGTCCACTTGAATAAGATTTAAGGACCTTAAATTTAATGATTAGTTCAGTAGAAGCCAATATTAGTATTTTACTACCCAAAACACTGAGGCCCATTAAGTTTCTAATAACAAATCAGTGGATATAGGGAAAGAGAGGAGTTAGACTTTCCTTTTAACTGGTCAGACCACATATAGAGCAATAATTCTGGTTATACCATTTTGGAAAGAGTATAAACAAACTGGAATGGAGAAGAAGAAGACATAAAACCATGTCATGAGCAGTGGATTCAGGAACTGGAGATGTTTAGGACAAAGAGAAGAATGGTCAAGGAAGATGACATTCCCTCCAAAGACTTGAAAGACCATAGATAGAGGATGAATTAGACTTGTGAACTTCTAAGAAATAAATATCAGATTTATTAACGTAAGCTGTAAGGACTCAGATTTCAACCTTACATAAGCAAATATCTTATAACAGAGTCTCAAACAATGACTGAACATCTGAGATGTGCTTTGAAATGTTTGAATGGATGAATAAATGAAGTGAAGTGAGAATTGACCACCTTTGGAAGGTAGGGGGTTTCTCTTTCAGCAAAGTATTCAGGTACAAGATGGGTAACACCCAGGAAAAGTTGAAATGTGGAGAAGTGTGATAATACATGTACTCTGTGCTTCCTTCCAAGCTGTAAAGTCTTCTTTTCAATAATCTATTCACTTGAAAGAAAAACAGCATTGCTTTTACTCAAGTCAGTGTTGACAGTGTACATAGCTAGTTATATATCAGTCATAAGAAACCCTCCAATCAAAACAATAATGTCATTTTCCCTTGAGTAATTCTCACCAGTTTTCTGCTTTTGGAAGAATCAGTTGGTTAAAGAAAGTTCATAATCAGTGTTTTTGGAATACATTTCAGGACATGAAGCGAACCTCACACCAACAATGCATTATTACTCATTTATTTTTAGCACTTAGTCATGGAACGACACAGGTGCCCAGAATTTCCTGGGCGTATAAACATGAAACCTCTGCCTCTGAGAGCTTCCAGTCTAGATCGAGACAAATGCAAAACAGGAAACCTGGGCTTTACCACAAGATGATGAATAGGCATCATTGATACTTTCAAGTGTGATCTCTTCCAGACAATAATGCTTTATTTATTCAGGAAGCTTCAACTAAAAAACAGCTCAGGGCATATTTTAGTCCTCTAGAAAATAGAATAATCAGTATTATTACAGTTGCTTTGAATACGTGGAATTTGCTATGCGACTTATGGGTGGTCCTTTTGGCTTCGTCTTCATTATAATCAATCAAGAACTCTGTTCTGAGTGCTGCCTATGTTCCAGGCACACGGGACATGTAGGTGATTGAGACATGGTTCTTGCCTTAAATAGAGCTCACGTCTATACTAACATCAAAAGCTGATTAGACACGAGCCACAGGGCTAGTGGAAAGAATATAAACTTTGGTTTCCAACAGAGGTCAACTTGCAACCTAATTCCACCACTTATTAGCTATCAACCTTGGTCAGTTTTCCTGAATTTTCTGAGCCTTTGTTCCATTGGTAATAGGATATTACTTAACTAGTATGTTTGTTATAAGAATTGAGTGAGCTCTGGTAGGGAAAACAAAAAAATAAAAATTCATGTAATGTTTTAGGCTCTAAATGGGTAGACTAGATCAGGATTGGCAACCTTTCTATACAGGGCCAGATAGTAAGAATTTTAAGCATCGTGGGCTACACAGTCTCTTCCACAACTATTCAACTTTGCTGTTGTAGCATTAAAGCAGCCATAGACAATATGTGAATGAATGAGCATGGCTGACTTCTAATAAAATTTTATTTATGAATACAGATAGTTGGATCTGTAATTTACTGACTCCTGGGACTAGACAGTAAGTGTTCTAAGAGTTGAGAAGAGATCATGATTATCAAAGAACCTGGAGAGTGTCTTCAAAGTGGAGAGGGAAGGTTTTTTGGTTTATTTTGGATTTTACATTTTATCCAAGTTAAACATGCACAAAGTGTAAAGAGTCAACACACTCTGCAAGTTTTCCTATGAAAAAAATCAGCTTCCCCTCATTCCCTTGTCTGAGAGCCGATCATTTTAGCTCCTTTAGCTGATTCTTTTAGCATTAACCTCCAAATCTCTAAATTACATAGATATATATATTGCTCCTAATTGATTTTTAAATTTCAGATACCATCTATAGACTTTCTACTGTGGAAGATGGATATTCCACACATTTTCCTCCACCCAACTCCCACTACATAAGCAACCTACAGTCACCCAACCTATCTCCCAGCATAGTTACATTGTCATTTTGGTTCAGTCAATATTTACTATTTACATGATCATGACTGTGTGTGATTCAGATCTGAATTATACAGTAAACTATGGTTACGTAAACTTTTTTGTATAATGCTTTGTTTTCCTTGGATTTAATAGTTTCCTTTTCTCATCTTTTCCTTAGTTTCCTTTGTATTGCACTTATCACTAATTCATCCTCAATCTCATTAGCAGCTGTGCAATTATCTTTATGAGATATTCACATGTATCAGATGCTCCAACAATTTTATCTCCTTGAAGAAGAATCACGTGGAGCAGTAGTTCTCAAGGTTGCACAGTCATCAGAATTACTTGGAAGGCTCTTTACAACACAGATTCCTTGGCCTCAATCCCAAAGATTCAAGTGTTCTGAGGAAGGGCTGGAGAATTTTCATTTGTAACTAATTCCCGGGTGATGCTGATGGTGATCCCTGAGCCACATTTTGAGAAGCACTGAGAAGCGTTAGCCAGGAGTCGTCTGCTCTGCTACCAACTGGACTGGACGCCTGCTCCATCAGACACAGTCATCAAGCCTCACACTGCCATTCACCATCATCTTGGAGATTTCCATGGCTTCTTTCTTGTGTTGCCACTGAAAAGCCAGCCATTCTGAATCTTGATCCCTTGTATGTCACCTTCAGATAATAGTGCCTAGCATTGTCAAATCAGCTTATCATGTTAGTGTATTTTACCTTCTCTATATGTGAGGTCATTTTAGAAAACAACAATGTCTTAATCATCTTTGTATCTCCCATGCCTGGCACCTTGGGAGAACTCAGAACAAAGTTCCTGGTTGATGATTTTCTTCCTAGATTTTTATAAAATGTCTCTTTGTTCTCAGTATTCTGAGGAAGGGGACGGTTAACCGGGAGTGCCATATATCGAAAATAGATTTACTCGCATCTTCCTTCTGACTCATAAAAGCTTCCTTACTCAAAATTATTCAGGTGCATTTTCCCCTTTAAAACCTCCTTCCATGTATACTTAATGTTGAGCATATAGGTAGTCGATACATATTTATTGACCATTTTGATAGATGTGTATTCTTTAAGAGCCCTGGTACCTCACCTCCTATCCTAGGGGAGATTCCTATAAAGAGTTCATTTTCTCCTAAGAGATGGGTTCAAGTCTGTATGAAACTGATATAGAAAATCAAATCTTTAGCCTTATTAATTGCATGCACTCTTAATGCCACAGTTTCCCATGATAGACCACAGTTGTCTGCTGAGAATATACAGTGAGGGATTGTACACAAGTTGCATGTAGGTCAAAAAAATAAAATCAAAACGTTATTAAATAATTCATTTTTTCTATAATGTGAATAATGGCAACAGGCACAAATACCACACGGATCAATATAAGTCCAATAAAGGAGTTCTATCTTTCATCCATTCATGTCAATCTCAAGGGTTTTTGTCACATCCAAATTCATAATAAAAAAATACCATCAGGAGACTAATTGTATACAACATCAACTTTAAGATTTCCTCCAGGGAACAAGTTACTATATTGGCTTTCCTTTTCATATACAGCTTGTGGAGCGTGTCAAACCCACTTTGCATATAGGATGATAAGATTGTACACACCTAGGAGCGAGGGAGTGGACCTCTACACAGGCAGTAACTAGGGCAAGGCAAATCATAAGCAAGGTGATAGAACTGTGATTACCTTCCTCAAATGGAAGATAAATCTGTGAGTGCAAATGTCGTACGTTGAATAGATGAACAACATTCCGTCATCCATCCCTGCCAATTCCTTCTGTTTTATCTGGACCGTATTGCAGCTGAATACATCTTATGAGTTATATAGCAGTTTCTTAAAGATGAAATTCTGTGTTGCAACAGGCCAAATGTGTTTGCTGTAGACCCATCTGTCTCAGTAGTTCTCGTTCACACACTAGCTATTTTTTCATCTCTAAGACTATTTATTGCATATAAATACCTCAAAGCACAAATAGCAGGCGGGAACATTTTAGACAGACTCATGACATGTATCAGAGTATTAAAGGGAGTCAAACAAGGGGGCAAAACTCTCTGCTGAGCGTCAATAACAGGTCCTTCTGCATCACTTACTCAATGTTTAGTGGATGGCAATCCAGGGTTTTTACTTCTCTTAAATCAAGATATTGGTATGATGGACTGGAGATAAATCTGGATATGATATTCTTTCCAATAGGGCAAGCGACTTTGCCTTAGAAAGTGTGAAATCCCAAACCTATCCAAATTTCATCTGGATAGGGACTGAAAACATAGATCCATAGAAGGGATTGGAAGGGACCTCAGGATTCATTGAATACAAACGTCCTATTGAAGTTTGAGACCCCTTTAAAGCATTGAGACTTATGATTGCCCCAGTATTTGGTTGAATAGTTCTTGTGGTAGAGGGACCTTCCAGAAACTATGCTATGCTGTGTTTATGCTCTGTTTGGACCATTTGATTATTCACGCATTTATGCTATGTTTGAACCATTTGATCATTCATGCCATTCATATCTATTAAATGCTTACTGTGTCCTAGGGATTGTTCTAGAAACTAGGAGCCATATGGTTCTTGTACCCTTCAGTATTCTTTTATTTACAAGTACAAAACTCAGTCCAAACAAGCCACATGTGTTATTTAAGCAACGGGAGGATTTAAAAAAATCTCCTATTAGTGAAAAATCCAGGAGTGGATCTGATTTTGATGCGATTGGATTCAGGAGCTCATATGACTTCACCAAGAGGAGGTCTCTCTTCATTCCGTTGCTCTTTTTTCCTCTATGTTGACCCTATTCTCAGGCAGGCTGTCCGCCTTGTAATGGTAAAATTGCTGACATGGGTCCAGGATCATATATTCTCAATCTTCCTGTAACTTCTCTTCAGTCTGCCATCTAAAAGCAGAGTAAGGATAATTCTGCCTTTATATGACAAACTTCAACTATGATGTCTCCCCTTGAGACTTTTCTTCTTCAAAGTGATTTTTCCATTCTTTCCACCTGCCCATGGAGATTATATAGACTTTTATGTCTAGTGCTTACTAAACATTTCTTAAATGAACCAATGAATGAATGAATGAACAGACACATTTTCCCAAGCTAGTATATGTATAATTTGGGGATCGAATTAAGTTTTGCGTAGCTCTAAAGTTCATATTCTTTTCACTTCCCACAATGTTACTACTCTGTATACAGTTATGTGACAGACAAGCAAAGCACAACAACAAATTACGATGCAGTATGTCAGGGGCTGTAATAAAGGGCAAGACAAGGCTTGTGAATGTCTTCACTTGAAGGACTAAATTAAATACTTTAGAAGTTTTCTGACCATTTACTACAGACTAGTAACAGATGGTGTTGAGTAAATTTATAGGTAAGTTGGAAAAAAAGTGTGTTTACAAAGTTACATTTTCATCACTTTTTTATGCTGTTAAAAATTATGTCCCCAATGAAATGAGCAGTACTAAAGTAGTATGGTGAACAGTACCTTTTATTAATGTTGTTCTTCATTTCCTCTGATTTCCTTTTTTTAAAAAAATAAAAATGTATTGAAATGATAGCAGGTACCAGAGCTATGTGGTAAGATCCACACCCTTGCCTCAAAGGGTAGCATGAATTAAATAGTCTATCATGTTATAATGCTGTGAACGAGCAATCAAAGTTACTATGGGGGCCCCTCTCACAGTCTGTCGGGACGGCAGGGTTGGAGAAGACTTTTCAGAGAAGCTGATAGCTGAAGGTTGAAGAATTCACAGGCTTTAGACAGGTAAGGTGAGGGACCTACTCATCCTTATGACTGATTTCTGATCGTGGTATGGAATTATGAAAAATGACTCCGGATTTTTATTTCTCATCCTTCCCAACATATCTTGGAATAAACCATGCTCTGTCTGGTATCATCCATTGGCATAAATGATATCTGGTTGGCTGACCAGTGTGCCTCTTCCAGTAACAGCACAAATGTAGAAAATAGCCTACATTTCCTTGTTCCCTGCCTTGTGCCCATAGCCTCCTACCTGCCACTCTCATTACAGGAGTGGGCATGTGACTCAGTCTGGGCCAATCAGAGCACTGCATCCTCCTGACCATGGTTATTGTTCAGTGACGAGTAAATGACTCAATCTAGACCTAAGAGACTCAGTCTCTTAGGGGTACTAAGCAGGCTGGTTGGAAGCCTGGTGTGGGTGGCCATCTTTGCACCATTTGGTGAATGCTTAACTGAGAGGTGTGCTGATATAGAGGAAAACAGAAATGAGCAATGGAGAGAGAAGCAGAAGAATGATTGCATAATTGGAGGACGTGTATCCAGCTGTGCCTGCTGAAGCAAGCTCAGTGTTTGGGATTTTTACATATACAAGCCCATACATTACTTGCTATGCTTGAGCCAGTTTGAACTGGGTTCCTGTCACATGTAACCAAAATATCCCGCTCAATACAGTTGATTACTTTGGATGTGGTCTCTACCCAGTTAGTGCTCAGGAATGCAACAATAATGAATACGTTTTTATTCTGTTAATTGAGAGAATGTAAGTCTTAAAGAAATTGGGCACTTTCTGAAGCCTGGTCTGTTGTCAGCTGTACTGGATAAAATGGTGAACAGAGCCTGGTCTTCAGAGTCAGAGCAGGAGGGTTTGAACCTCAATTCCATCACTTATTTTAGTATGACTTTGGGCAAATCCTTTAGGATCTGCAGATTTGTTTTTGAAAAAGAGATGGTTCTATGCATCATATTTGTAATCTGAGTTTCCTGTGAATATGATGAGATCATGCTAATCGCATATTAATAGCACTGCCCTCTTGCATTCATTCACTCATCAAGAAGTTTTAGTACCCAGAAAGAAACTCTCAAGAACTGCTGGTAGTCCTCCTGGGGTACAGTACTCTTATAGACAAGTCCCTTTGTGGATACTGAGATACCCCAAATGGACCAAAGATAAGAAATGACCGGTGGTGGGATAAGCAAGAACTATATACCATTTTGTGTGTTACTATCTATTGGAGGGAAAGCTCAAACAGTATAGTGTAGGTTAAATATTTTATAGAAATTTTAGTACCTCAGATAATTTAATCTTTATTATACATCTCTCTTCTAAACAACAATAATTAGCTGGGCTTTACTGAGTACTTATCGTATGTCAAGCACTGTAAATTAGTCTTTTACATCAATTAATTCATTTAATCCTCATGACAATCATGTGGTATTATTATATATTATTAACCAAATTTCACAGATGAAGGCTCGGAAAGGTTAAATAACTTTTCCAAGGTTACACAGTTTATAAGTGGCAGAGCTGGGATATGAATCCAGGCACCTGATCCCTGAGGTCGTGCTCCTAACCTCTATACCATATCTCTGTCCTAGGATTGTCATATGATTTCATGGGGTTTGGTTTGGCTGGATTTGATGGTAAGGTATTGTGGACATTAATAAGTCCCTTCATTTACTGAGGCTTTGTTTCTGGGTCAAGGTGGTCAGGTCTGGCTCCTTTAGGACACGTCATCTTCTAGGAGAATCCTCAGGAACACATGCAAAGAGGTTTCTACGGAAGGTGAGTGTAGTGATCAGTCCTACCTGTTGATTACATATGATCTGGCATGTCTAAATCTCATTTCAGGATAGTTTTGAGAGGTTCAGTGGATTCGATTGGAGATGTAAAAAGGAACTTTCCAACCTAAACAAATGGACTGAATGTATATTTTATTATATATAGAGGAGAGTAAAGGCGATAGTCCGCAAACAAATCCGAATAGGTCAAATAACAAGAGGGAAATGACACAAATCGATCGGAAAGGGAAACACCAGATTGACCGAAGGGAAATAACACAAATCGTCCGGAAAGAGAAACACCACGTCGACCAACAGAGAAACATCAGATGGGTTACTTACAACATCCACGCCCCTGTGCTGGGGAGAGTCTCTTCAATTGACAGGGCTGGGCAGGAGTCTCATCGTCAGAGGTCCTGGGCAAGGCATTCCCCCAACAGGCGAGACTCTCACCAGGCCTCAGTTTCCAGCAGTTTATATAGCATCAGTAATCTCCAGAGTAAGCATTTGCAGAGTTTGCAGAGCAAGCATTTGGTGTTGTCATGCACAAATGGTTATCAGTTGCGTACTGCACTGAGTCCCCTGGCTATCATCCCAGCCCGGCACAGATGGCCAGTCCACCCCGAGCTACGATGCCCAAAGAGTCTTGTAATCTTAGAAATTGCAACCATCTCCGTGGGAGAAGGGCCAGACCACACTAAAAGCAGCTTTATACTCCTTTGTGTGCTGGTGGCTGTAGGTCCAAGGAACAGCCAAACATGGCTGTACTCATGTCAAGACAAGAGTCCAGCCGGAGCCCTTGCTCAGTGATTTATGGATTTTGGGTGGAGAAGAAACAAGTATCAGTATCTGCATTGTGCCCAGTTAAGCCTCTTCTCAAACTAGTGAATAAAAAGAATAAAGGAAGTATCTTCTTATTAATTGGGTTTATAGAAGTGCCACCCATTCACTTGAAATGTGAGTAATTTTTGGTCTTGATTGCTGTTGTCCTAAGTGTGAACACAGGCCAAACCTTTCTGACTAATGCTAGGATTCACCAATTGATCCTGGCCTTTATCTGTATTATGTATTATGTGTGGATGTTCACTAGTGCATAGAAACACAGCTGAAAGTAATGGGGGCTTTGCTTCCCCCTTCTGCATGCTATTGCACATCTATTTAAATTGTACTACCTTAAAAAATCTTACCCCATCAACGAAGTCTGCTCTAACTCTTCCAGCTCCCAGGCATCTCTTTCTCTCTCACCTTAAAATGACTATAGCCCTTGTAGTCTCAGGCAGGGTTTCTCAACCTCAATATTGTTGCTATCTGGTCTGGATAATTGTTGTGGTGGTCTGTTCTGTGCTTCAAAGGTTGTTTAGCTGCACCTCTGGCTTCTATCCACTAGATGCCAGTAGCACACCCCTCACCCCGCCCGCCCCCGCTCCAGTTGTGACAATCAAAAATGTCTCCAGACATTGCCAAGTGTTCTGGGGGAGCAAAATGGCTGCCAGTTGGGACGACTGGCCTATGCCAAACAATTTAGTTTAAAATGTACTGTCATATAATTCTCTAGTTGTCCTCATTATTCCTATTTCCTCAATAAGATGGCAGATCTCTGAGGCAGAAATCATGCATTACTGTATGCCTTCTGTTCTTCCAAATATGAAAACAAAGAGAAAAGAAAAGCCAACTAATATTTGTTGAGTGCCAACCTGTGGCTGAAATTTTCTAAGTGCTTTGCATATGCCATTTTATCAATTTATTCTATAAATATTTCTGGAGTGTCTACTTTCTATATGATACTTGAGAGGCAACATTCAAATCCTGGTTCATGTGCCAGTGTTACCTTGGGTAATTTACTTAATCGCGCATTGCCTCAGTTTCTTTGCCTGTAAAATGGGGCACTAATATCACTCATCCCAAGAGGCTGTGAAGATTACATGAATTGAAATATGCAAAACATTTACAACAGGATCTGGCACATATAAATGTCTACGAATATTAGCTATTACCATTACTACATATCAAGCTGGTTTTGGTGCTGAGGAATCAGCAATGGACAAGAGATCTTGTTCTCATGAAGCTTATATTCTAATGCGTTCTCACCCAACCGTCATAAAAACTGTATGCAATATAATTGGCCCCATTTCACAGGTGGGGAAAATGCAGCTCAGTGAGAGGAAGTAATTTGCCCAAGGTCACACAGCTATTAGGTCTCAGGGCCAAAATGTGAACTCAGCTGTCTCTTGGCAACAAGACTTACTGAGTATCTGACAGGTTCTCAATATACTTGCTGATGTCTAGACTGAAAAGGCAATTATTTTCCCTTTTCCTTCATTCTTTCCTCTTTGTGTTTTTGTTTTCTCTTTCTTTCTAAAGACTCTTGAAACCATTCGTTTACATTTTATAGGTGTATTTAGCTTCTCATTTCATATATGGGTATTTATTTTGCCTGTGACCCCCCTGCTATCTCTGTTGATGAAACGATCCTAGTCTTTGGATACGTGAAATTTCATTGAAAATGAAATGTCCACAGTGATTCATCTTTGCAGCAAATGGGTAATGTGTACTTTGGGGCTTAAAAATAGAGATGAGTCAAGAAAATCATATGTTTCCTGTTTTAAAAAAATCTTTTCAAAGATTTGGGCACCCCTCCACCCCTTACCTAAACCTAAAATAGCTCATTCCTCTCCAATTTTAACATTTAGAAATACTATTTATCAAAATAATAATTTCAGCTATTTCCAGCCACATTTCACGGTAGCTCGGGGCCTCTCCAGTGTGTCAATAGTCACAATTCGGGGCATATCACCACATGGAACGTGGTGGGTGATTGGATGATCCTGTCATACTCTTCCTCACTCGCTCTCTGGTTGTGGTTAACTGAGGCATTGGGGTCATGGACAAGGGCTGCCTTCTTGCTAAATGACTCTTCTGTTATTATTTCCCCAGGACTCCGCCCATGTGTGTTTACGTGTGCTACTTCATAGTGGGTGTGGCAGAGGAGCAGCAGCCTTGCTGGTTAGGCCGCAATCTGGAAACTTGCAGAAAAACCCTGTGTTTGGACCTCACAAATCAGTGCTTCAGGAGGAAGAACACCCTGTCCATTGTTACCAGCTCAGTGTCCTTGGCTCACATTGGTGGCAATGAGATGTTGATTTTTCAGGTTAATTGGAAATAGTTTCCCCTCTTTTAATGAAATCTTATCAGAGTGCATCCTGAAAGAACATGCTGTGCAGAGTCTTTGCTCTTTTTAGGTGAAGGTGAAAAGGATGAAGTTCCTTGAGTTAAAAAATATGCCATGAATTTTTGTTTGAAAAAAGACTCCATGTCCATTGACTTTACACGTCTACCTTGTGAATAAAAACCATATCCGAAAAAGAAAAGAAGGAAGTAAAGAAAGAAGGAAGGAAGAGTGACCGGATGAAGGAGCCTAAAGACAGACCAAATGTTGCAGCTGCATTTCTAGGGACCGTCTATCTCCTCTCAGGACCAGTCTTCACTACACTGGGGACTTTGAAATGTCCTCTTGGTTCTAAGTGTGTCCCTGTCTGCTTTTCTCCTCATGCTGACTGCCGGGTTTTGAAAGACACACCTTACTTCCAAGACATATTTCCAAGTCAAGGATACAAAACACTCCAAGCTGAGGCTTCCAGATCAGCTTTCGCTTCCATCCCGGGATTGATCCCTACCATATTCAAGCAAGTGTGTCACACTGCGGAATGGCAGCTACCACACGACTCTGTGGCTCAGTTATGCGTTTACGCTCAACCCCTGATATAAATTCATTAAGGTGATCTGTCAGCTGACAAAACTGTTTAGAGAAGAGACAGGCAGTATTGTCCCTACTCTGCCTCACATGGAGAAAACATAATCTTGTCTCTGTCTTTACCCTGCCAAGTCTCTGTATGTATTTGGCACATTTAATATGTTTACTATCAGTTAACAACATGAATGATCCTGCATTCTCTACTTCACACAAACACACACGCCACACTTAAATATACCAAGAAAACACCAAATTTCCAATTGTGAGCAGTCAGTTCTGTGAGAAATACACTAATATTTAAGGGACCAGAAACTTCAGAAGGCTGATTTAGAAACAATACAACCTTACTCTGCTTCAAGAGAAATGAGACACTGCTGGAAAAGTTGCTAGAATTTGGCAATGAGCAAGACACTCCAGTGGTGAATATTTTCTCTGGCCGACATGCACCTTGCCCTGACCCTGAATCCTCTCTTCATTTTCCTCTCCCTGTGGCTTGGATGCATTTTCCTTCTCTTATCTTCACTTGCCCTTTAGAGATCCAGCTGAAATTCAGTTTCTTCCAAGATGTTCTCCTAATAGTCGTGGTCTTTCCCTTCTCCGCACACCCTCTGCATTTTGGGCTGCTTCTGTGGTAACACGATGCTCTTCTGTGGGTTTTAGTGTTCTTGACATGTTAGCTTTGAATCGAGGGGCTGGGTCTCACTTGTCTTTCACGGAATCTCGTTGCCTAGCACAACGAGGAGAATATTCACAGCTGCTTGGTAAATGTTTATGGAACGAATGGAATGAGCGACTTGACATTATATTTTAGATGTGAGATATCAGGATGTAGGTAAAGAACACAAATATTGACACTCAGATGATTTCGATTCAAGTTCATGCCCTGCCTTGTACCAGCTCTGTGAGTTATGGTGGGGGGAGGTCATTTAAGTCTTTTCTCAGACAGACTGTGGATAATAATGCTCGCACGTGACCTCCCTAGGATTATTATGTGAATCACATGAGTTGATGCAAGTATTGCGGTTTTCCAATTGTACATTGTGAAGAGATTTTGGCTAATTTTGGTTAATACTTAACTGCACATTGTGAAGAGATTTAGGTCACTAGGCCTCCTTGCATTCCGTTTCTCTCTTTTTCCTCATTACTCTGACACTAACAAGAATTTTGTCTGTGGTATAAGAAAGTACTACGGGTCTACCACCAAATGCGTGATGGATTCGTGAATAGGTGGATCAATGCCTGTTTTCCCTCTTTGGCTCATTATTCCACTGTGGCCACTGAGACAGGAGCGTGAGTGAGCAGGTTAGGGCTTTGGGTGCATGCGATGACTCTGTGAAAGAGGATGAAAACTGGTATGTGTATATAGGGATAGAACTTGTAATGTTGGGCTTCAAATGTACTACCCTTTGCACAAATGAACTAACCAGTAATTTGTTGTTAGTAGTGGTAAGTTGATTCTGACTCCTAGCGACCCTATGTATGGCAGAATGGAACCCTGCCCGGTCACTTTGCACCATCCTCTCACCTTCCCGTGCTGTATCAGATAATGCTCCCCTACTATTCATAGGGTTTTCATGGTCAATTCTTTCAGAAGTGGGTTTCTAGGTCCTTCATCCTGTCTGTCTTGGTCTAGAAGCTCCACTAAAGCCTGCCCACCATAGATGATCCTGCTGGTATTTGAAATAGTGGTGGCACAGCTTTCAGCCACCACAATATGACAACTGATAGACCGGTGGTCTGGTTCCCTGACTGGGAAATGAACCCTCGGCAGCAGTGGTGAGAGCGCCCAATCTTAACAACTAGGCCACCAGGGCTGGCTGGTGTCATAGGGAACCAGTCATATAGTTTCGCAATTCTACTGAGTCCTCAATATGGTCTTCAGTTAATCAATCATTAAACTCACGGAATAATCCCTTTTTGAGATTGCTGAATTGTTGATGGTATATTCTAGTTTGGAAAAGACTAGGTACAGCTTGTCCACAGGGTGTTTTTGAGAAGCAAGAGGAATAATAGAGTAAGTGCTAAAAATAACTGTTGAATGAATGAATCCCCAATTAGCTACAGCATCGGGGCCCTCTCTTCATCACTGGAGAGAGTATTCTCTGACATCCCTTTTCAGGAGTAATACTGGTAACCTCTAAGTTGAAACTGAAAAGAGAAGAACTCAGAAATCAACATTTTCACAGAATCCACATACCTAGGATTTTTCAGTGTACATTAGGTCTTATCAGTACTGTTATATTTTATTATATTTGCAGCAGTGATTTTTTTTAAAAAAAATCTAGTTTTAAAAATAGAAATCCAAATACAGAGGGCAGAGAAAAACTCTCCATTGCATCAGTGTTAACATTTTTATAGGGTTTTTTTTTTTTTCTTTGGCATCCTGATCTCTTTGAAAATGCTCTCCTCTCTACTTATGAGGAAAAAATACACCTACTACCAGCCTGGAGGAATTATGCAATGTACTTTGCACAACTCTCTATGGCCTCGGGTAACAACGTAAATGAACATTATTAGACAATTTTTTTCACTGTGCATGTGAGAAAATTATTTTTAAATGAGGTTTTTTTTTCTTTTTTTCTTTTAGATTCAGTAAAGCTGCTTGCCTTGAATGAAGAGGAGCCACGCGAGAAGAAATTAGGGCATGTTACAATTCAACTATTTGAGTCAGACGTAAAAAGAAAAAAAATTGGCATTTCTGAGGTGGAGAAAGCTAGGTCTTCCTTCTCAGGAATCACAAAAATAGCTGCTGAAAACCCTCACACTTTCCAAGAGAAACTTCTTTAAAAGTTATGTGTAACTAAAAATGGGGGGATTATAACAGAAGTCAACGTGCATGTGTGTCAAGTCCCAGAGAAGCATAAGAGGCAAGGGCTGGAAATGCAGGGTTTGTGATTTGTAAATCTGTCAGCCAATTCAAACCTATTGGCCAAAAGAGCATTAACCCTGAGAAATCACTTTGTTCCTCACCTGTAAAATGGAGATCTTAAAGAAGTCTTGATGAAATGAACTTTCGATTTATCATTTGGCTTCCAAGAACAACCCACTAGCGACACAAAGGAATGACGATAATCGTCTTAAAGGACTGTCAAAAGCTTGGTTCCAGACTGCAGTGGCTTTGAACAATGTAACGCATTCCTGAAGTGGCTGAGATCTCATCTTGGGGAGCATTTGTTTCAAGAATTGGGATCTTAATTGTGGTTGGACCTTTAGAAAGCCCCAACCCAGCATGACTGGCCTTCTAACGGGGATAGCACACTCATGGCACCACAACAAAGAATGTATGAACAGAAACTGCTTCAAAACACAACAGGGCCGGGGGCTGGGAGAGGGGGGATGGAGAATAACAGTTTAATGAGTACAGGGTTTCCTTTGAGGTGATTAAAAATCTTTTGAAATTAGATAGAGGTGGTGGTTGCGCAACAGTGTGAATGTACTAAATGCCACTGAACTGTTCACTTTAAAATGGCTAATTTTATGTTATATGAATTTCACCTCCATAAAAGAAAAATACATCCGTGATCCAAGACAGAAGGAGTTCACTCAAGGCAAACGTTATTGCATGACTACGGGCAGATATGTGTAAGGGTCTTTTAATGATTTTGCATGGGAAGGCTGCTATTTATAATTCTGTTTTTCCAAAAAGAAGGCATTAACAGCCTTCATTGGAAAAGATGCATAGCTGAAATAGAAGCGACATCTACACGTTAAGAAGTTATTATTTTGAAAAACAATATAATAATTGATTTGTGACTGATTTTAATTTACAGGAATGGGACTTAGCAGAGAGAGGGGACAAATCGGTGAGTTATAGCATTATTGCATGCGGCTTGAAACTTGACCTTCGTTGTACTGATGACACACAACCCTTCTGCAGCATCTTGACCCATCCACATTTCAAAACACACTCGGTTGAAAGGAATGTGGACTCAGCAAGAATTTAGTATGACTGAAAATTGATAAAAGAGAGCTCAATCAGCTTGCCTACATGCCGGGATATAATCACCTTGCTCTAAATCGCCATTTCCTAGGGCGCCATCAGCCTCTTTCATTTTCCAGTTCCCCTCGTTTCCCAAGTCTACCCCCAAGTCCTTAAGTAAAATTGCTAATCTCCCTCTTGAACCTCTTATTTCTTGCTTCCATTGTCCTTGCATGCTTAGGTGAAAACATTCCGGATGTGAGATGTATACCAGATCAGGACCAGTCAAAGACCCAGTTTCTGCAAATACGTCATTTGTTTCTAATCTAACGATGAAGCTCACACCCAGAACACTCTCAGTTGCTGTGTTTCTCTCCAGGTGGAGCTCCAGACTCTCAGGTGCCAGATGATTAAGCCTTGCTTCTAGCAGGGGTTGGAAGCAGCTGCTCCCATATCAAGCCTCTTTTGCTCTCAGCCGGTTGCGGCAGAGTCTACACCCAGCTGTGATTCGAGGTGCCCACTGGCAGGGCTCTCATCTCTACCGACAACCTTTCATCTCGATTCTCTATAAACTTTCCTTAATATCTGCTTGTTAAACCTGACAGAATGGCATTAGAACAAAGCTAACCTGGCTGCTGAAATGCTGGCAGCATCATCTGTCAGGCCTTGGGTTTCTTCCTTTGATAAAGTTTTGTCCGGCTATTATTGTGGAGGCCTTGCTGGATGGTACTGAGGCCTCAGCGCAGAGGCATCCATCTGCTGCAGAAAGCTCAAAGGGCGATGTGGTCCTGGGGCGCATCCTGAGTTGAGTCATGTATTTCTTCCCCCAAATTATTCCCAGTGAATACCAAATCAAACCTCCTCACTCAGCTTATGTAAGTACTTTAAAAACCTCTCGAAATAAAACTTTTTAACTTGGCTGTTCTACTTAAAAATTCCAGAAACAAGATATTAGGCACTTTCATAAAATAATCACAAGGATCAGTTGCTTTCTAGGGGTCTCAGAGTAAATTAACTTCAAAGTAAAGATGAGAGGTGAGATCTTCTCATTTAAAGAAGAAAACAACCTTGTTTGTAATATAATATGAAGTCTCCATCCCTCCCTAAAATCCAGCTGGTGCTTGAATTGACATGATCAGAGATTAGAGTGCTGGCTGGAGTTGGAAGGACTAGCTTTGCAAATTCATGTTGCTATGAAGAGCCCACCCTGTCTTCAGATCGGTTAAGAACCCTGTCTAAGAACAGGGCATGCCCAGTGCAGCTAACTCCAGCTCTAAGGCTTTCTTTTCAGGAATGGCTTTCCACCTGCAGTCTTCATACAGATCTGATGAAGATTGGGTAAGAGCCATGAAAACTGTCCTCTTAACACTTAACTAGAGTGATCTCTCCCAGCAGAGTAGGTGCTTGACAAACGCTATTTGCCATTTGACTTAGAAGTACACTTGACAAGCTAAATTAGAGGGAGTGGTAAGTCAAAGTGTTCTTCCATGAGAAGGGCATCAATAATTTAGTTTGCCAGATTTAACCTTTAAACTTCTGGATCAGCTTCTGCCCCACCACCCACATCCCCACCACTGGCTAGGAAAGGATTACATGATAGTGTTTATAGAATCTATAGAATCTTCATTAGCATAGTCCTCTCACTTTCCTTTATAGCTGAGTTTTCCATAGTCAATTATTTTAACCTATGTGAAGGCAAGTACTAGATTTGAAATATTCTTTGTGATCACCCCTGCCTTCCCCTAACAGGTCTAGATCACAGTGAAAGCTCTGTGAATGCTGTTGGCATTACACACCTGGCATCTTTTGTAGCTGAAAACTCCAAGCACTCTTTTTATCTCCTTAAGTGCTTCATAATATATTTTCTTCTGCAAGGAAGAAAAAGGCATTCTCTCAAGAACTGTAGGTCATCACTTTGGGAACAATACTATGGCAAAATATTAGTTAAACTCAGTTAATGTCAGTTTCAAGTTCAAGAACAAACAAATGAGATGCCTGATTCTTTGCTCCCCCACACCCATACTCTCCTCCTCACAAGCTATGCCAGGGAGAATTCCCATCTCCAGACTTTTCTCCTTATAAGGTGTGGTTTCTGCCATTAAGAAGTCTGCTTGGACATGGAAGACTTCAAGCACTAAATTATGTCTCCTGCTCCCTGTTCACTGGCAGCAACTGTGCCAAGGTCGAGAATGAGAACTGGGTAGGTGTGTCCTAATAGGAGACAGTTTTCCTCCTCTAATTGCTATAAGAGCTTTTGAAGCCATTGTCTGGTGGATCTAAGAAGATTGATCCTGAAGGTGTGAGCTCAGAGCTGCAAGTCGGGAGCTCGGAGTTGTAATTCTTGAGTTGAAAATGACTCATTGTAGGGCTTGCGGCAAACTCACTCATCTTCTCTGTGCACCAATTTATTCATCTGTAAAACCTAGGGAAATTAACACACAATTTCCTGATGGGGATATTATACAGTTTAGGCATTAATAATCATGGCAAATAAGTTTGATAGAAAGCACCCGCACAAGTTTGAAGTCTCTACAAATTTTTAGTAGGCTTCGTTAGTCTTGTTTTCAAGTCTGGACTTCCCTCTTTGGAGGTCTTTGAATCCACAGCGAGGAAATTCAAGTTCCCTTGAAGTTTTATTCTAATCCTAGTAAGCACAGATGATTTCCTTTAAGACTGTGTCACATGGTGGTTTTGCAAAAGAGATCTTCTCACCTACCGCAAAGACCTCCCTGCTACCCTTTAGGACCAGATGCCATGCAGGATGGGAACCAACTTCTGCGGTAGGACCACATTGTGTCTGAGCCCATCTGTGTAAAAGCCTCCTCATGGTCTTGGCAGAGCTATCATAGAAGCATCATAAAGACATCCTCCTTTGCTGATGGTCTTCTTCTATGTCTGATGAAACAGCCCTTTTGGGGATAAAAAAGTCAAAATGAAAAACGATGTGTCAATAGATGGAAATTAAATGAATGAGTTAGTATTAATTTGTTACATTCTACATGTGCTCCTCTGAAGAAGTGGTGTTTATATTCAGGGCCAGCTGCAGGCTTCCAGTATGGTAAAGGAAGAAAGACCCAAGAGAAATTGATCCAGCAGCCCCCACATGGCTTCCTTCTCAGCCAGATCTTCCTGTACTTTGCTTACTTACTGCTCTCCTTGGAAAGGAGCACAATTCCTAAGTGTTCCAGTCTCTGGGTAGACTGGCCTTTGCTCTGTGTCTTCCATATTTCAGGCCTCTTGAGTCCTGAAGCATATTTCTGTCTCATCTACTTACCTCTGCTGTTAAATCTCTGCACCATGCCTGTCTCTTCAGCTCACCAGATTTCACACTCATTTGCCAGTGGCTGTGAAAGGAAATGACAGCAGAATTTCTTATGGACTTGGCTCCCATCCAGCGTGGAAAACTTACTGAGTTGATGTCTCCCAGAGCCCGTCTTTAACTCAGGTGTCCCCATTTCACTGGGCTCAACAGATTTCCTACATCTGTGGTGTGTGACATTGTAAAGAGTTCAATGTGGAGACTCGTTTTCCCATTATGTGTCCCTATTCCATGTTTAAGCCAAGGAATCTCCCCGTGGGTCTAAGACTGAAAAAGTGCAGATTGTATCAGTCATGCTTTTAGCAGTGCCCTGTGGAATAAGGCACCTCCTGCTCAATGTTCCCTCTACTACTTTTAAGGTGTGAACAGACGAGCAGGAGCCATGAGCTGACAACCATGCTATGTGAGCACCAGAGATGGTTAGCAGAGCTCTGTTAGAGGAAGCATTGGAAGAGGGATGCAGGCATTCCGCTCTCATTCATTCATTCACTCATTCTTTCATTCGCCCAACAGTTACTGGACTCCTATTGAGCTGTGTACCAGGTTGGTCATTGAGACATGATAATTGACATTTATTGAATGCCTGCTGTAGTGCCAGCCCTGTGTTAAGTGTGATTCTTCCACAACGTTGAGAGACAGTACTGTGGTTATCTCCGCTTTAAGAAGAGGAAATTGACACTTAGAGGTGTTAAGTAATGTTGCACAGCCAGCAAGGGATAGAGCCAGGATTTGAATGCAGACAGTCTCGCTCCCAAAGTTCTGAGTTCTCAACAGCTATGCTACACGGCTTGAATGCAGGACACTTTACCAGACATTGTGGGAGATACCAGGACAAATGTGACATAATTCCTGCTCTCTAGGAGTTAATGATAACAGAAGGAGCAAACACTTGTTGCACTGCCACTTATGTCGTATAATCTTGGACATGCTACTTCTTTGTGCCTCAGTTTCCTCATCCCTAAAGTGCATGTGATAATAGTTCCTATTTCTTAGGGTTATTTTGAGGATTAAATGTGTTAAAATATGTAAAATAGGACAATGCTTTGATCACCCAAGAATTCTTAGTTATTATTTTTTTTATTATCTACTGTGAATATTCACCATGAACAAATAACAGTATTCATTGTGCAACTACTGTATACCAGACACTATGTTAATCACTTAAGGATCTAGAGTGAACAGGATATATAGTCTGTGTCCCCTTTTATTCTTTCATTGGCATGAAGGCAGCCCAAAGAATAATTCTAACAGTAAGAAAATAAAAGCCTTATAAGACAGCACTCATTCCTACTTGAGACAGAGAAAAAAAAATGTTGAGATAACCAATAACTCCACCCTAACTCCCGCAAGAACAAAGGAGTATATTGGAGGCTGACTTGAGGAGAAGAGAGCAGAGAAAATGCTATAGCTGGTATAGGGGAAGTTGTTTGGGAGCAGCTAAGCTAAGGCAGAATGGAAACAGAGATGAGCAGCAGGCAGCTCAGGGGCTCCACAGGCCACCACATCTCCCCCATTTCTCTAGTGGGTCATCCCAAAGGTGTCCTGACAGCTCACTGATAGGTTTGCCTGTCCTCTGTGGCTGGGAAAAAGGGCAAGGTAGAAGTCACTGGGACTCTCAGGGAAGGGCAACCCCAGCCCTCCATTTTTCATTGGAAGTCAACTCCATTGACTAAAAGACAGACATCAATTTCCTCTGGGCTTTCAACACAGATAGTAAGCGTGTGAACAAGGGGGAAACCATAGGACCTGTTTAGGAGGAAATGGGGATCTGTAAATTTATTTGCTGTGTTCTAGGAACATCCTGTGTACAGAGATACAAATGCAAGAAACATCTCCATTCTCAGGGAACTCGAATCCTTTCCTTCCCCACTTTGTTTGCCCCAGAAATGTACTTACTCTACTCCTTGGCCTTACAGATAATATTACCATGGGCACTAGTTGTTTCCCCTCCAAAAATTTCAGTTATTTGAAGACTGAGACTTATGTAACAGCTTTGATTCAGAAAGAAGAAATGTTTTCCAGCGGGAGACAGGAGTGGGATTTGAAAACTCCTTCAAAGATCCTGAAACTGATTTTTCTTTGTTTCACGGGTGGTAAGAATCCTGGAGTATGACTGAGTTGCCCAGAAATGATGATACGACCACTTGTTCTTATAACATCCCCACAGTGATATGTCCCTTTAGTTTCTGCAAAGAGCAACGGGAGACCTAGAACCACCAGCATGTCCTGCCTCTTCCCCTAAATTCCTACTCACCTTGAAAATGGGCTTCCTTTTAAGACCCCAAAATACTAGGGTGTAGCCCCTTTTTTCATGTAAGAGCACCATTTTCCACTTCCCATAGCTTTCTTTGTTTGGAACTGTTCATTCTTGGCAGTGATATTCTTAAACCAGGGAAGAATGAGGAAATTTCACTGTCTTGGTGAAATTACCTCATTTAGGAATAATTGGTATTCACAGAAGAGATGCACATTTTCATCCACCTAGTAATGAACAAATTAACAAGACACCTACTGAGTTGTGTTAACAAAATTACCAAATGTAAAAGGAACTAATTACTGTCTACTTCATCCAGGCAAACTCAAAACTGCATTCCTAATGGGCTTCGGGGCTGACTTGATGTAGACTGTGGCGAAAGGAAATGAACAGGTGCCTGGTGATCAAAGACTCTGTCCTTGGTGATTGTTTTGGAATTGGTCCCTGCTTCTCAAGGAGGCCGAGATTGCTTCTAGAAGCCTTTCTGCCTCGCTGGTGAAGATGTCTGCAACATGCATGTTTTCTTTTCAGAGATAACTGATTGTTATCCATAAAATAGCAACCAAAGCATATAGAGATGAATAGAAAAAGTACCCCTCAGTGAAGAGATATAGGTAGCAAATGCCTCTGTGATCATGGGGTCAGCTAGCCAAATTCACAACGGTTCCCTGGCCCAATGCCTGAAAGCATTTAGGCTTAGGGAAGATTTCTGATGAAAGTAGCATTCTCATATGTATCCGGAATTTGGGTGTGCATTCACATTGATTTCCTTTTTTTTTTTTTCTTTTTGAGGATGTTTGAAATAGGCTGTTGGCGGTTTTTCAGACTAAACAATTGTTTGGCCCCACCTTCACGAATTAAATCTAATTGCATGTGATACATATATTTTCCTTAGAATTTATAATGGAGCTGAAGAGGAATTTGAAGTAATTTTTGGGCAATTTACTTTCAACTAAATATCTCAGCAATTCAAGTGGGAAGTAAAAGAACTAGGTTATTATAGAGGTTAAGATGAGGTAGAGAATAAAAGAGTGCTTTAGTCACTTCATGCATTTATTTATCCATTCATCCATTCAACAATATTATTGATTGGCTACGACGTGCCAGTAAACTCCTAAACGCTGGGGATAAAACAACAAACAAGACAAGTAAAATCTCTACACTCAAACAACACAAATTCTGGAGAATAAGACAGACAAAGCAGAAGCAAACAAGGAAAAGAAACACAAAATGATTTCAGAGAATGATAAATGGTATGAAGTAAAGGAAACAGGTGATGTAATAGAATAATGGGACGAGGGGTGGGACAACGCCATGGGGTAGGGAGGTCAGAGAAGGGTTGCAGATGTGTTTTTCCAATGAATCCAGTGTTTGCTCGTCTGGATTTCATAGGGCAACCAGTTTGAAGAGCCAGTTTCCAAAGTCTTTACCAACCGTAGATTCTTTGGTTAGATTTTCTGCACTCTGTCCTGTTTTCGTTGCTCAGCTACATGTACTAAGGTGCCGACTGTCCTTGCCCATTTCTACATTATGTAGCAAATTTCCCTCCACCAGTGTGAAGGGAGGGCACTCTTCATTTGCTTCTGGGAAGCCAGTGAGGTAATTTCAGAGAGGGCTTCCTGTTTTTCTAAATGGCGACATACTGAGTGGATCTCAGCATTAAGGCAAACATACCTGAGCAGTTAGCTCAAAGTAAGTGTGGGTGGAAACAGAATCTGGAGTTCTAGGAAGAAATTTCTCAATTGGAGTTTCTACCACATAAACACACACACTCAGAGTGGGAATAAGGTGAAGCTGTGGGCTGGGGTCAAGCCCTGTGTATTGAGAATTGGGCCTCAAAGAATGTTGGTTGGATGTGTTAGTAAATGAATGAATGATCGAATGAATAAATGGAATCAATCTATAGTTCTTGGAAATGAGCTCTGCCATTGGGGAATGGAATCAAGATGTGCCAATGGAAAAGCCAACACCACACACACACACACACATGCACACACTTGCGCACACCTTATGCTAATAATTTTTCCAAAGCAAGACTGTGAAAGAACACCAAGGGCTTTCTCTGGGTGAGTATGACATAGAGGGTTTTATATTAACATTTTTCTTCAGGGGAAGTTGCATTTGAGATGTAAGTTCAAAAGTTTAACATCCTGATTCTGAGAATATGGAAAGTGTCTTCTCCTTTCTTTTATTGCTCGAGCCATCCCAAAGTAAGGCAAACATGTGAACACTACATTTTCTTTTTGGTAAAGAATGGATGTTAAAATAGGAGAAGGTGGTATCATGAAAATTAGAGAACCATTTAGCAATTTGATGATTATTGTGAGGTAGTGGATAGAGTAATAGACCACGATCAGAACAGCAGGCTGGTGGCTTTGGACAAGTTAATTAACCTCCCTGAACTGCAGTTTTAAAAATATAGGTGTTGTTTTATATCAATTTGCAAAGTATAGTCTGCTGAGAGTACATCTTTATACCTCTCTTTCAGAGGTTCGTGATGACATCGGCATTTAAAGAGTCTGAAAATCTTCTAATAGAGACACCTGCTTCAATTTGTTTAAAAGAACAAGTCCAAAACTATTTCCTTTTTTTTTTTGTGAGGAAGATCAGCCCTGAGCTAACATCCGATGCCAATCCTCCTCTTTTTGCTGAGGAAGATTAGCCCTGAGCTAACATCCATGCCCATTTTCCTCTACTTTATATGGGACGCTGCCACAGCATGGCTTGACAAGTGGTGCATTGGTGCTGCCTGGGATCCGAACCGGCGAACCCCAGGCTGCCAAAGCAGAGCGCGCTCACTTAACCGCTGCGCCATCGGGCCAGCCCCCAAAACTTTTTCTTTTTGATAACTGTTGACATATTGTGGAGCTATTTTTTCCAATAAACATGATCTCAGGATGCTGTTCAAGACTCTCTAATCGATATCTGTGCGCTCACGCACACACTGCATATCCACATCTCCTTCTTTCCAAGCAGAACAGGTCACTTTCTTCCCCATTTCTCCTGTTTTACTGAACCTCTGTAAGTGAAGCTCGATCTAAGTTCAATTCATCTCTTTTTCAAAGCACTTGGTGTAAGAGAAATTTACCCCCATTAAAACCTTTGGTAAGAGTCAGAGCTTCCTAAATGTTCTAAAGACCGGTCCTCCCCCACACAAAATCAGGTTTTTAGGTAACCAGAGGCATAGGGGCTCGTATTGCCTCTACGTCTTTTCACTAATTTTCCTGAAATGGAGTTTTCTTATCTCCGATTGTTCTTTTACATAGAGAGAAGGAGGTAAGTCTAAGGAATTTGCATAAATGGGTGCCATATGCTAATGTGCAGAACCCAGCTGAGGATGGTACATCTTTTTGAGACTTTCTCTGAATTCTGTTGGCTTTGTGATCTGTACGAAATCACTTTCCCCTCCCCCTTCACCCTTTTCTGACTTGGTCACTACTGAATTTTCAGTTCTAAACATGGTTTCTGGCATAGAGTTGATAGGTATTCAATAAAAAATTGTGGAATGAGTGAGGCTGAGGAGGAGGGAAGGAAGGAAGGAAGGAAATAAGAAAGACAAGGTCTCATATTCCTTACTATTACAATCTGAGTGGTTTCTGCCAATTTTCAGAAGTGTCACCCCTGTTTTAACACTGTTATGCTATACCCTGGAAGGTTTCTGCCATCACGCTAGTGAACGCCTGTTTTACTTCCAATTATTTGCTTCTTAAGCTAGTGGTGGCCACTTGTTACCAGAGATACTTTGAGAATAGCTAAAGGCCAATCAATAATATGATGATACTTTTGGAGAGATTCTGCTCCAAAAACATAATTGTTGAAAATTCTATTCTATCATTTGGCTTGAAGCACAGCATATAGTTGTCACAAGGGGACATTTGCTCCGGGGGTGAGTGTGACATTGATAGGATCTAATTTCACACCCAACACAACAGGTTGAAGAACATCACTACTTTGCAAACCTTGAGATTTGTCTGCTGCCTTGTGCCTTTTTGTTGCCAGACTCTATTTCCTAGTCTGCTCTGCCAAACCTGGCAGGCTAGCAGCTTTTCAAAAAAATTAGGCAGAAGATACAATTTTCTGTAGCATATGATGAGAGATGGAAAAAAATGAAAGTACTAAAATGTCTTTATACAAATGCAAGGACTATAGGAGGTTGGCAAGAAGATAACTGTGCATCTGAGTGAAGGAGGTTAGGACTACATTTAGATAAACAAAATCTGCTGAGATCATGTTCATTGCTAAGATGCCATCCTTAAAAGATAAATACCATAGCAGGATTGAATAAAGCCACAAAAAAAAAAAAAAAAAAGATGAAGAGGTGGCATCTACATCAAAGTGTTTTTACAAATATTGCTGAGGCCCGTACTCAGTGTTTAGCATTGAGATAAGCACTCAGCTGAATTGTGGCTTATGAGACAATAGTATGTAAAAGCTGTGCAATATATTTCCTGCTTTCCAGGTGCTTCCAACTTTGTGGGAGATGCTACATTCTTTAAAAAATGTCTAACACCAGGCTTTTTTTCTCATATTTAAAATTATTTGAATTTATTTACATATCAAATATATCAATTGAGGATACAAAAATGCAACGAATAGATGTAGTTTGAGTCCTAGGGGATTTTGTAAACTCTCAGAAGATTCAAAGACAATTTTCATGCAAGGCAGAATCTGATGCTTACCGAATGAATAGTATTAATAAATATACTAGGAGTTGGAGGAGGGAAGTATCACTTCTTTCTTCCTCATACAGTCAAGGCAAGTCCTCTTATGGAAGGTGGCATTTGAACTGTGCCTTGAACAGCCAGTAGGATTTCAGGAAGAGGAGCAAGTCTAGAGAAGTAATTGCAAAAGGAAGTGAATGAGCAAAGATAAGAGGACTGAAAAGACCATCTTCTCTAGCGAGTCTGCATCTTTGTTCTTTTCCCTATCTCAGCTGCTGGCGTCTTCACCTCTACCTGGACACTCGAGCTGGGGATCTGTGAGTCATTCATGGCTCCTAATTTTTCCTCACTCTCCAAATCGCTGTCTAAGCTCTATTGCTTTCACTCCTTATACAGCCAGCAATTTGTTCTTTTTTCTCCATGATCACTGAATCTGCCTTGGGGAGAATGTTATCACCTTGTTACTTAGATTAGTGCAGATGCCAGTCCCTACTCCTCCTGTTTCCAGATTGTACCACCACAATGAACCCTGTATAGGGTTTTTTACCAGAGAGATGTTTCTATAACTCTAATCTCATGACGTCACTCCTGCTTAAAATCTTGCAATGACTCTCCATTACCTACAGGATAAAGTCCAAACTCCTTAGTATGGCATGTGTGTCCTCTGTGCATTGGCCCCTGCCTACCTCTCCAGCTTCATCTGCTACCTCTCGCTTCACAGTGGTCTTTCTTAGTGGGCAATGGGAGATTATTGTAACATCTCTTATAGGAAAGCAACATAATAAAAGAGAAAAATTAAGTTAGTGTCTTTTTGCAGGAAAGATTGAAGAGTGAAATGATTGCATACCTGATCCGAAGTCAACAGACATAGATTTGAAGTATAGATTTGCCACCTAATTGTTGTATGAGTTTGGGCAATTTACATACCTGCTATAAGTCTCAGAAGTTCCTAGTGAAGATTAAGCTCAATGATGCAGGCAAAGTGCTTAACAAAATTGCTGGAACCTGGTACACCTGTAGTTAATAGACGGTAGCTTATTATTGTTTTCTCTTCTTTTCCCTCCCTCTTTCCTCTCTTTCTCTCTTTGTTTCTTCTTTCCTTCCTTTCTACCTTCCCTCTTCCTTTCTTCCTTCCTTTCTCCCCTCCTTCCCTCTTTCTTTCCTATTCTTTCTTTCTCTCTATCTTTCTTTCTTTTTCTTTTTTTTTTTTTTACTTTCTTCTCTTTTATTGGAAGCCAGAAGGTCTGCTGAGAAGAAATAGGAGCCAGAATCAATGTGTGAAAATGGATTTTTGCAATAAATTCCAAATGCACGTATAAGTGAGACAGATTGAAAACCCTCAGAACATAACTGGAAAACAAAATCAAAAGTAAAACTACATGAATGATCCACAACGTGGATGCAAAAATTATAGCGTTTCAGACATTTTCAACAGTGCCTGTAAAACTTGTAAGAATCCAAATAAATAAGGTCAATATATAGTTAGTGATTGAACGATTGACTATATCAGGCACAGTCTCCTTTAGGGAATATGTGTACACCTAGACTTACTTTAAAAGTAGAGAGAGAGAGATAATGTATAAATTAATCCTCAAACAGTCCTGTGAGGCATATACTATTTTGTTTGTACTAGTTTGGTAGAGATAATTGCTTGTCATTTTCTTTCATTGTGTATGTCTTTTTAAAACTTTTCTTGATATATGTTCATCATAGTTGATTTGTTGCAATGGGCATGCATTACTTTTTCAGTTTTAGAGTGGAAAATTTAGATTAAGAAATACAAGTCATGCAGCAGGAGGAAAAACGATCTCTTAAGTATTAGAAGCAGATAGGTGCTTTTGTTAAATAAAATAGTTGTAGTTCCTCTTGAAATTAATGAAGGAAAATGTAAGATGTATTAGATGAAGAAATGTTTCAAATTATCTTTAGCTAAAAAATTTATCTAAATAAGATAAAGAAGGGGTAGATTAAAAAGTGTATTAAAAAGGAGTGTATTTAAAATTAATGGGGAAAAGATGCAAGGACTGAATGAGTTAATTTTAGTGAAATTATATTGTTATTAAAGAGGAAGAAATTTCTTAAGAAAATACATTCCTAGAGTCAAACAAGAAAGGCCATGGCAATATGATGAATATAAAGTGGCAAAATTCCTGAACATTTATGTTTCTAATTTTATTTAAACAAGGGAAATGCAGATAAGAAAGCCTACGATTACAAATTAATGAAGACCTTTTGGGAAAAGAAAAAAAAGTAATTGGCAAAAAATTCTCAGCCAAAGTTTGAAATGTGGAAAGTTAAGAAACCACACGCACATACTTGTGAAACATGCCAGAAGATTAAAAGCTTTCTAAGATGAGAGGGGAATACAAAAGTTGCTCTATTAATCCTGGTCTTGCCCAGTAGGTGTGACATCAATGCTTAGTAAAATGGAGAGATGATGACATACATGTTCAAATAGGTACAAACACTTTAAGAAGCAATGTGATGGAAACTACTCTCTGGAAGTAAATTAGGCACTTATTGAGGACTGTATTATTAATTTTTGCATGTCTTTAGGGTCTTATGGTCAGTGATATTAACAGCCAAGAGTTATTGACTGTGTACTGCGTGCCAAGCACTGTTTTCTAAGCACTACTCATGTATACATTTATTTAGCCCTCAACTAGTCCTGTGAGGCGTATACTACTATTATCTCTAGTTTATATGGATAAGGAAACTGAAGCAAGGAGGTAGAGGAACTCGTTCAAGGTCAATAGTTAGTGGCAGTGACACAAGAACTTGCTGAGTGTCACTAAATCGTGCAAAAACGTTTATTCACTCATTCAGCAAGTATTTAGCTCCCACCTTGTTTGTGTCTGTCATCATGCTTAGTAATGGAGACATCCTGGTATGTATAAAGAAGACAAAACTTCTGCTCGTGTGAGACTAGAATCTACTTCCAAATATGAGGGCTGGAACCATCAGGGCCTAATGTAACGCCCAGCTGCATGTTGCTTAGAATGCATCCCTGACATACCACAGACATTCGTCAGGCTTCTGTTTAGGTCATTAAGCTCTAGTATCTGATGGAAGGTCATTGCTGATCTCTGGGCTTAAACATTCTTCAATGGACCTCAAGAATCTTAAAGCTGGAAAATTAACATGAGATTAAAGACTTGGATGTAACTATCTAATTTCCTTATGGATCTTGGACTATACACCAGGAGGAGTCCTTCAGGAGTATAGTACACTAGAATGGCCAACTTTGGAGTCAGACTTTTTAGGTTCGAATCCCAGCTCTGCCACTTACTATCTAGGTGACTTTGAACAAGTTACTTAACCTCTCTGTAAAAGAAGAAGAACAGGCACCACCTCAGAGAGTTGTGGTAAAAATTAAATGACATGTTACAGGTATACAGTTAGTGTGGTGTGAATGTTAGTGATGACGTAATGATGCTGCTAATGGTGATGTCAATAACCAAGGGGTATGGAATGGAATAGTTTTTCTGTTATTAGCACACACATTCTCTCTCTTTTTTCCCCAAAATCAACTGCTTGATATTCAGGGTCTCCATACTACACAAATTTCAACTTGTTCTAGTTCATTGTGCCTATCATCTTTGAGTAAAGGTAATAACATGTTAGAAAGTAATAAGAATCACTATTATCCATTGAGTTCGTTATGGCCCAGTCACTGCCCTTGGCCAAAATCATACATTAATTATATTTAATCCTTTCAACAACCCAACCAAGGAACTGAGATTCAGACTACTTAAGAAGCACCTAGAAACAGGTGAGAGCAAGAATTTGAAATCTTCTCTGTCTGACTCAAAGTCCATGCATTTTCACTTTACTCTACAGTAGACTGTTGAAAAGGTATAACTAACCACATAATAATAATTTATTAAGTGCACAGAGGTGCTAGATGTAATAAATCAGAATATTATAGACTCTACTGTTCCTCTCTGCAGGAGCAGAGTGACAGAAGATGTGAATGCACCGAAGAGTAGAAACGCACAATTTCTATGCATGCAAAATAATTCTTTTCACTTTTCTTTTGACATGTTATTTATTTTTTAAAATGACACTAAATTTAACGGTCTGGTACACTGCTTATGAACTGTTAATGCCGTTGTCCTTGAGGTGTCTAGACATCCACTTTTCATTAATTTACATATACCCTTCCCTCCTCCATGGAAAAGCTTCCATGTTGAGTATCTTATTCTTGAATTGATGGAGTATGTTGAGCATCTTATTCCCAAATTAATGGACTCTGGAGAACCCTAAAGAAAGATGCTCCCTCAGATGTTTCTACCTTAAATGTGGTTTACAAATACATATTCAATTTAAGAGAGCATTTGTTAGAGTCCTCAACTATTGTTTCCATTTTTCACCACAAGCCAGGAGAAGAGGATTATAAATAAAACACTAAGGGCGGGCCCCATGGCTTAGCGGTTAAGTGCGCGCACTCCACTCCTGGTGGCCCGGGTTCGGATCCCGGGCGCACAACGATGCACCGCTTCTCTGGCCATGCTGAGGCCTTGTCCCACATACAGTAACTAGAAGGATGTGCAACTATGACATACAACTATCTACTGGGGCTTTGGCAGAAAAAAAAGGAGGAGGATTGGCAATAGACGTTGGTTCAGAGCAGGTATTCCTCAGCAAAAAGAGGAGGATTAGCATGGATCTTAGCTTAGGGCTGATCTTCCTCACAAAAAAAAAAAAAAAAACCACTGAAAAACTATCTAATATAATAAAATAAACAATTTATTTTAAATAATTTCAAATTTATAGAACAGTTACAAGAAAAGTACAAAAATCTCCATGTCCCCTTAACCCAGATACCCCAACTGTGATTTAAAGCATTTGTCCATCACCTTTCTCTGTGTCTCTCTCTTTCTATCTCTCTCTAACACTTTCTGTCTCTGTCCCCCTCTCCACACTACACTCACGCACAGACATACACACACCTTTATACATCCTCATGAACACTGGTATTATTCTAAACCACCGAAAACACAAAGCCCTGACAATTCTAAAAACTCTAGTGTGTATTTCCCCAAATAAAGGACACTCCCCTACATAAGCATCATGCAAACTTCCATGTCAGGAAGTCAACACTGTTATGACACTACCATCCAACCAACAGACCCAATTCAAATTTTGTCAATTGTCCTGGTAAAGTTCTGCCTTTCTGGGCCAGGATCCCATCCAGGACACTCGTTGCATTTGGTTGTCATATCTCTTTGCTCTCCTCCAAACTGAAACAGTTCTGTGGTCTTTCCCTGTCTTTTATGTCCTCGACTGATTCTTAGAGAGCACAATTCTTACCTTCTTAAGTTGTTTCCCCATGTCCAGACTCAGATCATACTCTCTTGGCAGAAATACTATGAGAAAGATGCTCTGTTATTTTCAGTACATCTATCAGGGGCACATAATATGGATCCATCACATCTCTGGTGATGTTAAACTTGATCATCTGGTGAATTTCCCCATCATAATGTCAACATTTTCCTTTGTAATTGAATAATATTTTGTAGGAAAATATTCAGAGAGTACACTATATTTTGACCTCAACAATCCTTCACCCCTTGCCTGAATCAATTGCCATTATTTAATGGTATTTTTCTACTTCCATCATTTCTTCTACATTTATTGTTGGTGTTTTAAGAAAGAACTTTTGCTTCTCTCACATTTGTTTATCTCAGTATGGGCTCATGGATTCCAACTTAATTTAATAGGCTGTATTTTATTATCATTATTATTTACTTTAATGCCCAAACTCTTCCTGATATGGTCAATGGCAGTCCCTTCCCGTGTCCTTTTGACATCTTTCCTTCATTCTCTGAGCATTTCCTCACTTTTTGGTCACAAGATGTTTCAAGTTTATTTTGTACTTTCTCTGCCCTAGCTCTGAAATCATTCATTTCTCCAAAGAACCTGGGTTTCTTTTTGTGGAGCAGGTATTTAGAAACCAAGGTTTGGGTGTTTAGTATGATCAGTGCTACTGGAGTATTGTTACTTTGTAGCTCCCTCAGTGGATAGGACTAGAAATAAATTTATTTTTATATGTACACACAAACATAGATCTGTATGAATCACATGCACTCTTAAGCCTATAAATGTTTCTCTATATATGTGCAAATATGTGTGTACATATGTGAAAAAACAGAAGGAAAAAAATGGGAAGAGAAAAAGAAAGGCAGGGAAGAAGGGAAAAAGAAAAAAAATCTTATACAGGATTTTAAAATATAAATATTATATTAGTGTATTTGGTTCACACACTTGTGACCAAATTTGAAATGCACGGGGGAAAAAAATTTAAGAAAGTAATAGGGGAAAAATGTGATCTCTTACATTAGGGCTACATTAGGGCAAAGAAGTATCAGAAAAAGGACTTCCTGGCATGTAGGTTAAAAAAAAATCCTTTTGAATTAGCCTAAGGCTGAATATAAACTGTAGACAAATTCTCTAAAGGGATGAGAATTTTTCCTGTTAGTTTAGATTTTCCGAGCCTTGAAAGTAGTTACCTGCTCAATTTGAGTAACTCTTTAGAAAGAATTCACCAATTTTTTTCACTGCATGCAGTTTACGTGTAAATCTTTTGGAAGATATATATATATATAAAATCTCCATGAAATACAGTGGCAGTGTCAATCCACAGCAGACGTCAATGCTTTCTAGGGTTCTTATCTAGGTTACCAAGGCCATGGCAAGTTAGGAAAGGTTACAAGATTCATTCTTAGGATATGAGGGTAAAGCCACACAGAGGAAGCCATATGGACTGACAGGAAAATGCCCCATAACAAAAATATTAATAATAACACAACAACAACTGTGTTTTGTGTATGCATGTGTTTTAGAAAGATGCATGCAAATGTAAGCAAAACACATTAATTTATTTTCTCTAAAACATAAACAAACATTGCCTTGTTTGGCAGAATCTGCAAAGTGCATATTGCTCCCTTTGGCTTTTTTCTTTGCTACAATAGAAGCATGTTTTGTATTAAATCCATTGTTACTAGGAAATTAATCCCAAAATATGCCAGTGTGGCTTTCCATAGTATTGCGAATCCCTATTTCTAATGAAAAAATGCAGCCTCAGCTAAACACATCAGCCCCTGGAAATTAAAAAACAAGATAAAGTTTTCCCTTAGAGTTGAATGCAATGGACATCCAAGAAGATGCTGGAAGGGGAGGATTCTTTGAGCACCATAACTTGCTGGAAGCTGTTCGTCAACAAGGGGATATCAAGTCACATGTGTATGTAGGAGACAGACAATGAGACATCACACCAGGAGAAGTTTGCTTGCAAAGTTGTAGGAAGAAGAAAAATGGGACTCTGAGGTCATCCACTGAAGTCCGTAAAAATAAGTCCTCCCAGACACACCTATTTTTTTCCTTTTTTTATAGAGTAAATGAATTAGTAGATAAAGGTAGTACGGCTGACACAATCAATCTTGACTTTAGCAAAACAGTTGATGAAGTGTTTCACAGGAACCAAAGAAATCATTGTCTGAATGTGCCACCGCAGTCACCTGCTGAATGGCCTGGGTGACAGAGGAGTGAAGACACAATGGAGCAGCACAGGCTCTGAGGATAAACGCAATAAATGACTGTGCCATTCTCAGAGCAAAGTTCTAGCTCTTTCAGCCCTTCAAGTGACTGGGCCATGACACGCTTTATATTAACTTCAAATCCAAATGCTGTAAGGATTTAGCTTACTCTTAAGGAGTCCTTGGGTAGGGTTTAAACAGAAGTGTTTTTGGATGCTTCTCTATTAGAACAGTGACACTGCGGCTAATGTCAAAGAGAATTACAGCTATTGTCTGGGGAATAAGGGCTGAAATGCCCAAACTTTTATTATTGAGAAGTTGCAGTGCATTTGGTCTAAATTACTGAAACTGGTCGGTTGTGCTTAACGGAGTTTAGAGGATACTTTTTCGTCTTTTCCCAATGCAAGACCATCAGTTCCACAAGGGCAAGGCTTTATCTGTTCTTCTCGCTGCAGTACCCGCTGTTCTGAGAAAAGTACCTGGCACATAGTAGGGACTCAACCAGGTTTGTTGACTGAATGACTTATCCTCACAAACCTCAACTGAATGCTTATTATGTATTTGGGGCTGACCTAGGTGTCACATTCCTTTTCTGTGTGACAAGGGCAGAGGGAAAAAAAAATATGAAAACTCAACTTGATGTGGTGGTGCCTTCTTGGGCAAGCACAAAGGATTTCCGCCTGCCGTCTCTACAGTGAGCAGTGGGTAGGATAAAAACCCTCTGCCATCACACCCTCCGCTCACGTGGGGCCAAAGGGAAGTAAGATTGCTGACACTCGCCTTAAGAAATTTAACTTGGTAAAATTACTGATGGTTGCAGCCTTAGCCTGCACTGCCCCTCAGGCTGTGCACATTCCTAAAATCCTGTGATGGGAAATAGGACTTTCAATGATTCAGGACAAGAAATTGATAGACCTTAGAAGTAACACTGGGTTGGATAACACAGAGCCAAAATGATTGGAAATTGTGCAACAAGGTAAATAATTTGAACAGACCTGAAGGCTCCCGAGAAAGATTTCAGAGGTTATGGTCACAGATATCTTCCAAAAGAAGGAGAAGAGAAACTCGTCTCTGACACTGATGATCTGGAAAATAGGGAGTGCAGTCAAAATTGAAAATGGGCTGGTGTCCCTGTAACAGCAGCAACAAGATATTTTTTTACCCACCAGACTGCTATGAGGTTCTTGGGTTGGTTGTTTGCCTTTAAACAGAAACATTCCCCCAAATGAAAAAAGCTATAAAGAAAATGTTACTCCTTGAGTACTGTGTTAATTACAACCTAATAGGAATACGATACCAACAGCAAGCCAGAAAGAAATCAGATTGCAAACATCAGAATTCCATTGTCCAAGTATTTCCAGACAGTATCTTGGCATTGGCCAAACTCTGAGTTTTGGTTAGAACTAAGGAAAAAAAACATAAGAGAAGGAGGTGTCCTTTTAAAGGCCCCTCTGTTATGATATTAGATTTGATTCTTCTTTAGCACTTTTTATGTGAACATCTTGAAGGATTTTGCAAATGCTGCTTGATTAATTCTCACAACAGTCCTCTAAGTTAGTAATATGGTCCTTGAAACCTCGGGTTGAATGAGCTGAGGAATCGAGTGGAAACGCAGCCTTATCACCTGAGTGAGAAGCTTTTCTAGTACCAATTCCCTAAGAAAGTGTTTGCAAAAAAACACCTAGGAAATCCCTAAAATTGTCTAGTTAGACTGGGGGGGGGTGGAAATTGATATCATTCTTTTCACTGTGTTTAAACTTGTAGCAGAATGAGCTTGGGACATAATTTTTAAGAACTATAGAACTCTCCTTCTGTTCTTGATAAACTCATCTATGAATCTCTTGTTTATATTAGCTTTGCTTCTCCTGATCATTTATTTATATGTCTTTGGCTAAAAAGAAAAAAAGTTCTCGTAATTTAATATATTCTGTTGTGTGGCCCCATCTGATGCCAGAGGGTTAAAACCTGGACTTAACTTTTTGGAGAAGGAAAAGTTGCGTTCACCGGGCTGCACTCCAATCAGTGTTTTTTTCTTTCTGTGGCCATGTGTGCTTTGTCCATCTACAGGATTTTAGACCCAAGTAAGTAAACACGGTTTGGAATAATTTATGTGGAGCATGTTTGGTAAATGACTGAAATTCACTCCAGATTGGAGAAATTTCTTAGGAAGACAACAGCCACTCCCTGCCCATAGTCCCCAGTGAGCCCTGCATAGGGGAAAACCCTTCTGCCATCATACACTCCACTGACCTGGGGCCAAAGTCTCAGGTGCGGGGTCTTGGGGAGGTGCTAGTTAGTAAGGTTGTTGAAACTTGCCTCGGGAGTTTAATCTCAGACCAGGGTGTGATTTTCTTCTTCGTTATAATCCTCCAGCCCTCACTCTGTGGGTATATGCAAGTTCTTGACTAGGCAGGGATCACTGATTGGCCTATGCTTGACACTTGTCACATGAAGTGGTGACATTTGAAAACAGAGTCAAATTTTCTCAATAAATCTCAGAAATAATGGTCATCATGCAGTCCTGAATTCTGGGAAATTGGGAAAAAATGGTACTTCTTTTTCTGTGCTCTCTGCCTCATACCTCTCTCTCCTTCTCTCTCTCTCTCTTTCTCTCTGTCACACACACACACACACACAAACACACACACACACTCAAACACACACGCACATTCTTATTTAGGCCCCAATCTTGAGATGCTTTGAGATCCCATCTGAATAAAGCCCTATTTGAGGGTACAATATTTTAATTAGTATTTGAGGATGAAAGACAAGAAAACCCGCACTAGAAACCAGCCCTTGGTTTTAGTTGCTTCCTTCCAACCTCAGCCATTCTTTCAAGGACTCCAGCTCTGAGTTTCTCTGCCTCTCAGTCTCAAACCCTACCTTAGACGGAATCTCAAGGTGGATGGAAACCAAGCAGAAGACTTTAAACCAGCCCAGAGGACTCTCACAGAATCCTAAAACCTTGAGTCTAGAACTCTTTGAAGAATTTCATGACTCCAATTTTATAATTATCTACCATATTTGTGTTTTTGTTAAAACCCTTGAATGCTACCTTGTTACTTACACAGAGAGTTTAAATTTTTCTGCCAGTGCGTAAATATTTCAACCCTAGACAAGAAAGATGAAAGAGTTAAATATGTGATCACACTACAGATATTTTAATTTAAAGTCAGCAATGTGAATGGATGAGATCTTTATATTTAGAATAATTTCTGCTAAGGTTTTCAGTTCTGCTGGGTAGCATGCTGGAGTTTATCCACCAAAACCTTGCAATATCGATTTTAGACCTAGTACTTTGACAATTGTTTTAAGAGACTATGAGAAGTAAAACTCACAAAGACAGTTGACTTAGTTAAATTCATTTGCATTTCATTTGTGCTATTTTGTTTGTTCTTTCTTATGAATTGTTTTATTTTCACTCTGATGTATATAATTAATCCCATTGTCCAAATTCCTTTGAGTAAAACCAACCAAATTGCATTATTATGCTATACAAAAGCATTTGTCACTGGCCCCAGAATATCTTGTTTTACTCCAAGACAACATAGATAGCAAATATGTCTTTCCCTCAGTCAGCGGTAGTGCTCAGCCGAGGCTGCCTGTGGGTCTGACATGCTTTTGAAGGTGCAGAAGCTAGCTCTGCGAAAGCTGATAAAACAAAAAATGTCCCCAAAGACCCAATCAGCTCAATTCTTCTCTTCTAACTCCAGAGGGTGAAACTGAATACATTCTGAAACCAAGGATGCAAGAATGCACTTCTTCTACTGCTCTCCCAGCAGGGAGCACATGCATTCTCTCATCAAAACCCACAAAGGGAAGACACAGGTGGGAGACTAGAATACATTTCTCCTTTCATTAGTCTTGTGCTTGGAAAATAAAGGACTCCAGACCTTCCCACAAGAAAAGGAACTGCATGGTCAAGAGTACAGACTTTGAAAGCAAGATCACTTGGTTCAAATTATAGTTCTGGCACTTCTTATCTTAGATCACAAATAAGGTACTTAATCTCTCCATCCCTCAGTTTCCCCATCTGTGAAGTGAGGATAATTATAGAGTTTACTCCACACAGTTGTTCTGAGGATCAAATCAGTTAAGTGGGTAAAGGATATAGAATGGAGCCTGGCACGTAGAAGACGCTGGGTAAGTTTTCTTTAAAAATATAAGGCGACAGAGATGGGTGAGTCCTCACTAGCATGTCTGCAGATAGTTTGAAATTTTGCCCATGGTTTGATTTTGATAAAAATTCAGATTATATGATGCTTAATGGGTCTATTCAATTCTCATCTCACTCATTCAGTTTTGTAACCTTATAGTATCTTCTAGTAACATCTTTTACTTGCCTCACTTCTAATTCAGCTAAAATTGAACAGAAGTACATACCAACAGAATGTTCTCATATTATAGAGTTTTATAGAATTCTATAACATTTTCAGAGTGTGCTTCCTTTGAAGTCTGATAAAAGATTTTTTGTAGTCACTGACAGGAAATATACCACATTTTGCATTCTGAGGGGTCAATGCAAAGCATAAAGCACAAACGTGATACCAACAACAGTAAAGGAGAATGTTCCCATTTCCTTTTACTTTTAAAAAATTCCCCAATACCCTTCCCAAGTTACCTTGACAACTGCTACATATTATTATTTAAAATGTCTGGTTCTGAATCTCTCAATTATGCAATTCACCATGCAGCTTCAAACACATACTAATGTGGAATAAGGAGAAAGATAGTTTCACCTTATACTATCTGAATACAAAAATATTTTCTGGTTGCTTTCCTTTTGCAGTTGGATTTTATTTTAGTCACCAACGGGAAATATATCATGCTTTGTATTAATCTATAGGGTCAACATAAGCATAAAAGATACCAGAAAATATTCCCTCAAAGCTGTACTTCCTAGCAACCAAGTCTTAATTTTAGCACAGCATCTTCCGTAATTAGGAGCCAAGGTAGTAACAGTCACTTAATTTCTAAATCTGAAATTGGCCACAGTTGAGAAGGCAGTAATAATAGTGGTCATCGGGTGTTGAGAAAGGTTATAACCAGTATTCACAGCCCAAATGTTTCTGGAGGAGAGGAAGAAAATTCACTGCAACATAAATATAACATAATTCATGTTCTAGAAAGGGAATCTGTTACTTTATCAATTACGACAAAACAGAACAAAACAAAAAAATAAATGTCCCCTGTGGTCAGCGTTGTAATGAAGTCTTAACATGCCTTTTTCTAATTGAAGAGATCATAGGCAAATACCCCCACCCCGCTTAAATAATCCAAAAATACCGGTGGTTTATTGATCCTATTTTAAATGAGCTTGATGAATAACAATTCAAAAATATGTCTATTAAAATGCTTAACACATTTACAGCTTAATAACCCGTTCTTTTTGTTGGATTCTCTCTTACCAAATTTTAAATTAATTTCTGTCTTTCTATTATCTATGGAAAAAATAATAACTGGTTTTTTTGCTTATTAAATCAGGATGATAATGATAATATAGTAGTAATAGCACTAGCTACCGCTGAGTGTTTACTGTATGTTAAGCATGGTGGTAAATTGTTTATCCATTAAAAAATTTCACTCTCAGAACAATCTTATAATGAAGTACTATTACTCCAATTTTATAGATGTGAAACTGAGGCTTAGAGGTATTAAGTGACTTAAAGATGAGATGATTAGATATCTAATAATGCTAGAATCAGATTTGACTGGCTCCAAAGACTCTTCATCTTAAATACTCCCTCTCTCTCTCTTTCTCTTTTAAGAGGTGTTAAACTCAGATCCCTTTGATTTTTTTCTTGAATAAAAATTTATTTATACTCAGACCACATTTTATCCATATTTACATTTCATAAGATATACCTTGAGAAAGAGCAAAAAATGGATTCTGGATACAAAAAGTTCATTTATTCATTATGGTTTATTGTCCAAGTGGAATTTAAAATGCCCATATAGCTCGCCAAATTTAACATATGTTAGAACTTGAAACTAATTGCTAATCATACCTCTGTCTCCTTCAGATGTTGAACCAACTGATAAATACACATGGAGTTTGATAGGGATCAACATATTAGAATTACTTCAGACAGGTTGGAACCAAGTTCAAAAATTGGTTTCCTACTCTTTCTCCTTGAATGGAACTTACTCACCTGGTCACAGAGCATCAGGACAATGCCAAGCCTGCCAGGCAGTGGCAGAGCACACTGAATAGGGGATCATGTGGAGGAAGCAGGGCCGAGTTATCAACAAGCCTGATCTATACCCTGATTCCTCAACACCACCAACCAACCTCATGGAGGATACAGTGAGAGATGTGAAAGCAAGAACTGAAATTTCTTCGAAGAAAGCCAAAGCTCCTCTTTAAGAGATAAGCAGTATCCTTGGAGGAGGGAAAACATCTTCCCTAACAGTAAACAAATTACTAGATTCAGAAGTTTGCAATTGTTCATTTCACTGGGAAATAATCTGCATTATGATTAATTACAAAAATTCTGGATTCAGACAATAAGGGTTAAAATGCTGTCTCTTTCACTCCCTGGCTTAGGCAAGTAAATACCACAAAGACTCAGTTTCTCCATCTCTACTCCTCAGAGTTGCTGTTGGTCTGAAGATTAATGAGACCATAAGTGCAATATAGTATTTTTGATATTGATGTGCAATCAACATTCAATATGTATGCGCTATTATTGACAATAAACAAAAGATTATCTTGGAAACATAAGAGTTTTGCTGAATCAAATTCAGCTTTAACATATTTTGAATTTCTGCTTTGTGAAAGGCTTAATATTATTTTATTTACTCTTCCTCAAACCCTGTGTGCACGTTTTGTTATTTCTAATCTCAGTAGATGAATTGGAACCTCAAAAAGACTAAATACCTCGTACATGTTCACCTGGCTAATAAGCAGAGCTGGGATTCAAACTCATGTCATCTAACTCGATCTAGTTGGCACTATCCAATCCCATTCAATTCTGATTCTGTTTCATCTTTTCAGTGCCTGAGTCAGTTTTGTAAAAGAAATATGACATCTTGTAAATAAGTGTTTATAAAAATACTTGTGACTTAGAAACATATTTCCTGACTAAAAGGTACAAATTCAGAGTATTTGTTCCAGTCAGGATATGTCTGTGATCCTGTTCCAACAAATGTATTGCTTCCAGGGTACACAGATAACCAAGATAGTCTTTACCTTGGAGGATTTTTAAGTTTAGTAGATTAAATAGGCAATAATAAATATTCTAACCTTGCCACAAAACTCATCATAAATGCCACTTCTCTCTCCAAGATTTTCCTAATTCTGCAAAATGGGTATATTCAAGGGACACCTTAAAATCTCCTAAGATTTTACTTATGTACAAATATATGAGTAATCTCTCTCTAGATTCTAAATCTACAGGGTTAAGGAATTGGTTCTACTATCTCCAGTTTTGCTGTAACACCATCTCACAGAGCACTTTCATTTTCTCTGTATAATATGACCCTCCAAAATACTTGTTGAATTCAATATAAGAGATGTCATGCATAAGATAATTTTAGAACCAAGAAAACAACTACAAAAAAAAAACCCCAGTAATTCAGCTCAAATTGGGCTAATACAGTTTAATTTATCAAACTAAGAAGGAAGTGACTACAACAAATAAAATGATTTATCTGAGATAAAATATTCAACAAATAAAAATTATTACAGTTTGGGGAATTAACTATGACTTTCTTTTCTTCTAAGGTCTTAGTCTGAAGTCATCTCAATTTTGTACTTGGTGCAGGGAGTGCATTTATCATGAAACTGTTGATAGGTTTAACTATGGGGAATGGGATAGTGATCTCAGTCACTCCACTGGGAATGAGATTGCTTCATGAAAGCTAAAGTGAAAACGGGATGATGCTGGATTGTGGGGGAGAGCAGCCAATATGGAAAGTCAAGAGTATTGTTTCCCAGGTTCTATGAGGTCCAGCTGCTTTGATAAAACCAGGGGAAAGCTGTAACACTCAGACTTGATGGGGAATTCAGGTGGAAGCAGCAAATCTTGGGATCCTGAATGAGATTTCAAATGGGAAAATTTATTTATGCTCTAATGATTCATGCTTCCTGAGTGGTGAAAATATATATTGTAGCATTCATTTTCATCATAGCTATCAGAGGGATGCTCACGTATGGAGTAGTTATGTGATACATCATCAAATGTGCCTCTTTACTGTGGGAGAATCATGAGACACATCCGCAAAACTCATTTTAAAATGATAGATGGGATTATCTTTTAGTTGGATGAATGACTATCTCTCAAGTATCTTTGTAGCCATGGTGACTAGCCCCTGTTCATAAGCATTATATAAATATTTGTTCACGAAATTTATATTAATTAATCGATTTGTTCATTTGTTCACATATTCACACAATTACTGTAATACCAGCCTAAATTTAATAATTAGTTTTTAAACAAAGTTGTATCACAATTGGTTTAAAGAGTACACGCGAAATAACAAAATAAAACCTGACATTTTCTTAAAAAAGATTATTGTGTTAAAATAGATATAACATAAAGTTTGCCATTTTAACCATTTTTAAGTGTAACATTGAATGGCATTAAACACATTCACAGTGTGGTGCAACCATCACCACTTTCCAATTCCAATTTTTTTATCACACCAGAGACTTTGTAACCATTAGGCAATAACTCCCCATTCCCGCCTCCCTCCAGACCCTAGTTACCACTAATCTACTTTCTGTCTCAAGGAATTTGCCTATTTTAGATATTTCATGAGTGGCATTGTACAATATTAGTCCTTTTGTGTTTGGTTTCTTTCACTTAGCATAATTTTTTTCAAGGTTCATCTATATTGTATGTTCATCCATACTTCATTTTGACATTTTTATATTATATTCTATATAATATAACATATGTATTATATATAATATATTTATATATCCTTCATATTATAAAGCATTTTAAGATATATTTTCAATGTATTAACGATCATTAGGGATGAATATTATAATGAACCCATTTCAAAGGTTAAGAAAGTGAGGGTCAGAGAGATTAAATGGCTCATTCAGCTTACCTAATTACCAGGAGGCATGGATGCATGAGCTCAGGTCTTCAAGACTCCAAATCTAGTGCTCCATCCACTCTGCCATCCTCATTCTCTTCCTTCCTCCTAGATACTCTGTGTGCACTTATCTCCTCTTTTGCCACTTATTTCCTCTTTGTACACTTACACTTTGTACATTTATTTCCTCCTAGGTATTTAGTCTGTTGTTACAATTCGTGACTGCCAAGGGACTGGTGGTTTCCTTGGTTATGGTCTGAACATGTGACCAATGTTTTCTTAGAGGAATGGAAGAAAGAGACCAGTATATATTTTTACTCAATTATCTTTAGAAAATCTGATACAGATTGCCTGTACAAAGACTTTGAAGTAAAGCGTCATCTTAACTGGTACCAGAACATATTCTAAAACATATTTTAAAAGGATATGACAAACATTTAAAAACCACTCTATAATACCATACATTTTAAGTGAAGTAGGATTCTAAATTTGCAGGAGGAAACATAAAAAGTATACTATTATTATGTTATAATATATAGAAAAAACAAATGAAATGTGCACACATGTGTAAGTTGGGCCATTTGCTTTGAACTTCTCACAGAAGAGTGACCCTAATTATTTTTGGAAATCTCACAAGATAGTTCTGATTTTAAAACGCCATCTAACAAGCACTCTATTGAAACATCTCCAAATTTCCAAATAATATAATTGTGATAATTCAGAAGAATGCCAAACATAAAAAAAGAAAAGGAAATAAGACTGACAGCAAATCTATTGCCAAAACTTATTGGAGAAGTTATCACAAATTATATGGTCAATGGAATGAGTAAAGTGCAATTGATGGACCCACTTGAACTAGGCTCATAATGAAATAGAAAATTATGTTGCTTCTCACCCCATTGTCTGCTCCTTACAGTAGATGTGCAATATTTTGTATCTAGCTGGAAGCTGTAGTGTGCGTAAGTGTATATATATGTATATATCTCTATATAATTATATATTATATATAATTTCTATATATATACAATTTCTATATATACAGAATTTCTATGTATTTTATATAAAAAATATATATGTAATTTCTCTCTCTATATATAGAGAGAGAATATATACAATTGTACAATACTTGTCCTTTCGTGTCTAGCTTATTTCACTTAGCATAATGTCTCCTAAAGTAGCATCACCACTTCTACAGCCAACTGATGATTTCAACTCCTTAAAAACAACTAGGCATGAACTGTGGATGTGTGTCTGTTGGGTGGGGCTCTGGTGGGCTGCACAGGTGTCACTCGTGGTCACTAACTGCATCATGAAATGCAAGGAAAGAGAAGGAAGCATCAGGAAAAGCAATGGGAGGTCTAATCTGTGATTCTAGGTTTTTTTACTCCACCTGTTGAGAATGTTAAAGAGGCAGTGGAGACTCTAGGCTTCTCTAGATAAAATCTGCTAGGCATCAACAATTGCACATCATAGCCTCCTAATAGGATTTAAGGAGACAGGATCTTTCTAAGAAAAACAGAGAAATCTGTAAAGGAAAACTCATGGAAATAAAGACATTATAAGTCAAGAAGGAGAAGGATATAGTAAGATAAGGAGGGTTCTCAAGATAACTTAAAATGTGGTAACAGTATTTGTATCCTAATTGATGCAGTAAAGAGCAGAATTGACATTGTGGAAAATGAATCAGTGATGCAGATAATAAACTTGAGAATATTTCCCAAAAAGCAGAGGAGAGAATAAAGTGATAAGAATGGTGAGTGAGAACAGCATAGATTGGCAGAGAACATGGAGCTTCAACTTAATAAGTATCCCTGAGACAGAAAGTAGAACAACAGAAACAGTAACAATAAGAAAAGTCATAACTGAATAAAACTTCCAGAAACTGGAATAATTCCTAATTATGGAGTTTGACAAATCTTATTTTATTTTGGATGAAATAAAAGAAACCACATCAAGATACATTCAGATAAAACTTTTTTGAAATATCTTGATAAGGGAAAATTGCTATAATAATATAAGTAGATAGGAAGAAATTCAGGCTGATTTTGGACATTTCCTCCATAACACTAAGTGCTAAGACAAAATAAAGGCTGTATAAATTTGAGAGAAAATAGTTGTGGTTTAAAATCGAAAACACAAAATGAGATATTTTATTTATAATGCAAACAGGAGGACTTTTTCAGCTATATAAGGCTGAGAATATATATATTGCTTAGGTACTCTAGTTTAAACTGTTATTTGATATTGTAGTTCAGATGATTGAGAAAGAACCAAATTAAAGAACTCGGGAAAGAGGAAGTCAAGGTGTAAACAGACTAGTGAGCATTAAATTAATTAAAATATAGATTTCTGAATAATTTTTGTATACTTAAATCGTACATAAATAAAAATAATAATTACTATTAAAAGAGAAACTTCATTATATAAATATTAATTTAAGAAAAATTGAGGTTAGAGTAATAAAATTGAAGCTAGTGTATAGGATGGCAGTAAAAAAAATGTAAGGGGGAGTTTCTCAGAAGTACTCTTTATATTTGATTTTGCTCATTCAGGAAACACATGTCAAATAAAGAATGTTTCCAAAAAATTCAAAAGTAATTATTAGTAGAACTAAAAAAGAAATAATTATCTTCCAACCCACTAGACAATATTGGAACAAACACAAGACAATCACTATTTGTATTAAGAAATAAGTTCACAAGGAGAAAGAAACATCAAGTATTCTGTAGTTGTCTCTGGATTGTGAGCATATTATTTTTACTTTTTTTTCTTTATACTCTTCAGTATTTTCTAATTTTTATTCAAGAGCATTCATTACATTTATAATCAGAAAAGTCAATAAAAATTACTTAAAATGTTTTTAAAAGACAACTTCAGAGAGAAAAGAAGAACATTCTAGGCAGGGGAGTGAGTTGAGAAGAGCTTGGCCTGTTCGAGGACCTGCACAAAAGCTGGTGTGTTTGGAGTGAAGAAAGCTGAAAGAGAGTGGCTCCAGAAGAGGCTATGGGGCTGCAGCCAGATCACATAAGACCTGGCAGGCCACAGTGAAGATTTTGCTTTTGATGTAAAAAAAAAAAAAAAATCCATTGAAAATGCACGATGAGATTTGTGTTTTAAAAAGATCGTTATTCCATTGTTTGCACTTGGTTCAGAAACACCAGGTTTGTATCAGTCAAGATGTTGAGCATTTCTCCATTGACCATGTAGATGCAGCCAATGGAGTGCTATGGTGACTGTGATCCCTAGACAATAAATGGGCCTTAGTGGTATGTATGCATGTATGTGTCTGTGTGTGTTTGTACCCATATGTGGTGAAGTGCGGAGGAGAGGAGGTGGTATCAAACTTTTAAAAGACAAGACCTTAGAAGTGGTTATAAAATATTAGATAGCAAACTTTCTCTTTTTCTACGGAATGTTCATTCTCCCTAATCACAAATTTCGTTATTTCATCTCCCTACTCCTGCCAATGAAAAAAAAATGACTATTTGCATCAGACTTATATAGTGTAAGTTTCTATGGCCCGATTATTTGGTCTAGTTTATTTCTGTAATGACAACCTTTTTGTGGGCTCTGCATTTTCAGAGCCATAAATAGTGGGGTGACTTGGATAAGCAAACTGAAATGGAACAGAAAAAGCAACAGAACAGCACAGCTCTTTCATGCCTTCTAGACACCTTGCTTTCACTCCGGTATATTTGGGGTGCTGGAACATTATCCCCAGAGGTGAAGAATTTACAAGATCAAAATGTATTACTTTCTATGTCTCATTCTCTTGGGTTTCCTTTTCTCTTCTTCTATTCCAAAAATGTTCTGTAGGTAAATCATCATTTCCATGGCTAAGTAATAGCCAATTGCCATCACGTCCACTCCTAACACGGCCAGCATAGACCCAGGATTTCACAACACAATCAGTTATCTCTAAATCAACAGAACTTAGCTCCAGAGGAGAGCGATCTGGGAAGCTTTTCTTTTCAATTCTCTCATATGTTTTGTTTTAGTTTAATGTGTTTGTCTGGATACTTAGACACCATGGTGATAGGCGTCATAGAAATAAATAGAAATAGACATGGAAAAGAGGTAAAAAATAAAAAAGAAAACTGGGGAAGACTAGGAATGACACTTGTATCTGAACATTCTTTTTTTTTTTTCCAGAACTCAGTGAGGGGGACATTAAAAAGGGACTTTGTGTCAGACAGACGAGTTAGTGAATAATTTTCTAACTGTTATTTTGCTGACACTAGACTAAGGGAGCTCATTAGCATGCGGAGACTATTTAACTCTAAAAAATAGTGCTTTAGCTTTTGCTTTGCTGGATATTTCTCACATCTCAGCTCAGCTCAGCATTAAAATAGTGGTAAGGTAGTTAGAATTGGGCAGTGTGACATGGTGGAAACAGAAGAGTCTTTGCAGCTAGAAAGAGAGTAGGGTTTGAATTTTGGCACCAACCTTTATTACCTGTGTTATTAATCCTCCATGAGGTTTAATTTTCTCATCTCTAAAATGTTCATATTAATGAACCTTTCATACCTCAAACATTTGAGGCAGGTCAAAACACCGAACTAAAGTTCCTATCATAGTTCCTGGTACGTAGAAGCTGCCTAATAAACGTTCACTCCACTTTCTGCTTTATCATTATAAATCATTTGGTTTCATTTAGTAAAATGAGCACACAAGAAGAAGGAATGAGAGGCTCAACCTACTTTGTGTCTGCTGATGACGGTTGTCCTATAAACATCAGAATCGCTGTTGGCTGTTGCCTTGTCCACTGTCTCTCCAATGCCAAAACCCAGGCGAAGACCAGTTTCCATGCTCAGAGGTCGAGGGTGTGAATCTTTTCATCTGACTTGCACAGATGGAGCCTGGCGTGTCTGTACCAAAACACATAATTAGAACTGATACATCAGATCAGTTAGCTTGGGGGAAGCAGCCTCCAAGAGCTCAGAAAGAAAAGAGCCACACTATGCTCTCCAGTAAAACAAAAACAAATAGAAATGCCTGGAGAGGAGCCAGGCGAAGGTTTTGATCTGACATTTGAGGCAGGGGTTGGATGTGTGTTCCCCCTTCATTTAAACACAAGTCCTGAACTGTATGCATCACCTGCTTTTGCGGTTGTAGAGAAAACCAACAAAATATTAAATCTTTTTCATTATGCTATCTCTGAGTGACATTGAAATTCTGAAGTAATAAACTCATTTCTTTTTTGTTATTAGTCTATTGATGGGGGAGGAGGGCTGGAAGAGGTTCTAAGGAAGGTTTAGAAAGCCACAGCAATACAATTCTGTCTTTCTTCCTGGCCGGTGCAGCAGAAAGAAGTCTTTCATTTCATGTCAATCACTTCTGACTGCTGTGATTTACCCAAAGACACGGAAGAGTATTTTTCCTCTGACATTATCACAAATAATTTAAATTAATAAAACTATAGATATCTTGGCGGAAATTGGGTATAGCCATTTCCTGAACTTCCTTGTAAATGCTAAGCTTAGTCCCAAGATGCTAAAATCAATTCAGAATCCAGCACTGTATAGAAGTAGTTTTTATTGTTTTTTCCTTCATACTTCTGCTTGCCTCTCTTTAACATCTTATATCACCACATTTCCTAATATTTTTGTTGAGAAAACAAACAAATTTAGATGTTCTGTTTTAACTTTGCACATAAACTTAAACCTAAATCCTCAAATATCATGTCTTCTTATTCCTAATCAAAATAAAGTCCTGGGAGTAATTGGTGGGAACGACATGCAAGCAAATGGAATGTCAGAAAAGTCTGTTCTGTAAGCTTGGGCTGGTGCCGTTAGCCCCAGGGTAGAAGTAGCCTATTCCAGAATGAGAAGGCATGCGGCTATACAGATTCCTGGTACTGATGTCCAAAACCAAACTGAATGCATAATGACAACAGTTTGCATCTTTGGATGAGCTAAAGCTGCTTTCTAAACATTGGGCAAATTCTCTTGGTTGAGAAGGAAGAATCCAACTTGGGAGAACTCCATCAATCAACCTATATGAGTTGACTGCCTACAATGTGATTTTTGTGCTGTTCTCAGGAATGCGGAGGTTGTCAAAGGAGAATAGCAGCGTTCTGCCCAAAGCAACTCACAAACTATTTAGGAAAACAGAACAAATATCCATGAAAAATGAGAGAGTAATCAAATGCTAATATATGTGCTGCTGACTTGAAGTGTAATACAAATTCTTAGAAGGGCAGGATTAGTGTATGCAGACAGAATTGGGAAAGATTTCTTAGAAGAGATTGAAGCTGAGGTTTTAAGAAGGAGTATGAAGCAGGAATCACATCACAGGTCAAGGAAACTGTATGTACTCCCATTGGGCCATAATGCATGTGGCAGAGAGGCAGCAGAGAAGTGCATGGTAGGAAGGAATTTAAATAAAGATGGAAATGTAGGGTGGGATCAGACTATTGGGATTCGATGTGGCCAGAGGGAGAAAGCTACTGAAAGAGTTTGAGCTAAGGAATGGACTGATAAAAGCCGTACTTTTCAAAAAATATTCTAGCAGCTGCGCATAGAATGAAGTTAACTTGATGTTGGTCTTTAAAAGACTTTTAATAAATATGAAGAAACTATCCCTTCTCTAAACGTAAGTGAACTAGTATGAAGGAGTAAAGATTCATATATTCCAACTTGGTTGTCAAAACTCTGGCTCCTCTGGAGTCAGGAAAACGTCCTGGGGGTTAGTGTCGAAAGCTCCGAGTAGCAGGCATTTAGTTTTGATCCCTGGCTCTGCACTTCATTTATGTTTGGCTTTGGCCAAGTAACATAACTTCTCTAATCAGCAGGTTTCTCACTAGCTGTAGTAGGCAGAATTATAAGATGACCCTCAATAACTCTCACCCTTTTATAATTCCTTCCTGTTGAGTGTTGGTAGAACCTGTGAATAGGATGGGGAATCACTCCCATGACTATGTTACATTACATGGCAAAAAAAGATTTTACAGATGTAATTCAGGTTATTGATTGGTTGACCTTGAAGGGAAATTATGCAGATGGGCTTGATCTAATCACCTTAACTCTTTAAATATGGAGCTAGAGGTCAGAGGCCGAGAAATTAGAGATTAAAAGTGTGAGAGGGATTCTCTGCTGGCCTCCATGAGTTCTACAGTTTTAAGGACATGAGCCTGGAAGAGGACCCTGAGGTTCAGAGGAGAACACAGCTCACACTGACACCTTGATTGCAGCATTATGAGACACTGAGCAGAGAACTTGCCTATACTGCCCAGAATTCTGACCTACAGAATAGATGTTGTTTTAAGCCACTGAATTCGTGGCAATGTGTTACACAGCAATAGAACACCAATACACTGATGAACACAGATAGTGAGAATATTACAGTCATGGTGAGAGAATTAAATGAAATAATATGAATACTGAATGTAAAGTCTTTAGCACTGTTCCTGGCACGTAGTAGGTATACGGTAAATACTGGTTATTGTTATTCTTATTGTTTTTAGTATCAATGTATAAGTAGCAATGGGATTGGTTGAAATACATTCTAAAGTTATCAGAGCTTTCTGAAAGGAATGAGTGATGGTCAGAATATACATAGTGATAATGGTGTTTCTGACCTCTGATTGTATTTGCTGGTTAGATTGATAAACCACTTCCCTTCTTCATCTTAGTAAAGTGTTAATTATTCCAGTTAGAAAGCTCTAGCTGACTGTTGTAGTTGCAACAATAGAGCACAATGTTGACTGCATTCAAATCATACATCCACAGTCCCCATGTGTTTGGTATCATCAAGAACCAAAAAAAAGGAGGAGGATTGGCAATAGATGTTAGCTCAGAGCCAGTCTTGCTCAGCAAAAAGAGGAGGATTGGCATGGATGTTAGCTCAGGGTTGATCTTCCTCAAAAAAAAAGAACCTATCACTAGAACTAGCTACTAATATAATTTGTTAATACATGGCACTAGCAATGCTACATGTCAAAGGACATGTACAGGGACACTATCCATGTACTAAGGAGTGACATTAAAATATTTAGCAAGTAGTATAACACAGGCATTGTAGACAGCCAGCATGGCTATGCTGCAAAACTGAATACTCACTCCGCATGCACCGTAACTTAATTAGTTCATTCAGCGTTCGATGGCAGTGAGTCTCCATTTTGGGTCAGCCGCCATGCTGGATGCTGGGTGCTCAAGATGGACTCCTACCATCAAGGACAGTCTATTAGATGAGAGAGAAGGAAAGGAAAGTCACTGATGACAATACGGCGATGTAAGTACTACAACAGAAGCACTTGCTGGAAGTTACAGGCTCAGACAGCAAAGGTACAGAAAAGAAGCCCCTTAGATCAGCCTCAGCTGGAATCAGAAATCAAAGTGCTGCTTGGAGCTTGAATTCATTCTGGAGTCTAGATAAGTGAGAATCACTCAGACTTTGTTGGAGGGGAGGGTATTTCAAACAGGGGGGACAGCCTGAGCCAAACTGGCATGAGTGAGAATGGTATATTTGCAAAACTTTTGTGGAGAATGGCTGGAGTGAGACAGATGTAGAGGCTAGATCATAAAAGGCCACATTAAGGAGTTTGCTTTTACCTGACGACATGGAGAGTATTTTAAATATGGTTCAGACAAGTTAAAATTTTTATTTTCCAAAACAAATCTAGCAGTAGTGTGGATAATAGTTTAGAGACAGGCAAAATCAAAAGCAGAAATGCCAGTTAGGGTGACATTGTGGACAATGATGGCTTGAATCAAGAACATTCTGGTGGAAATGTAAAGAAAAGAGGATAATTCAAAGAATTTCTTAGAAATAGAACCACATGGAGTTAGTGATTTATCAGATGTAGGGATAGGTGGCAGGTAGAAATTAGGATGAATTTCATATCTGGAGTTGGCTAGCTATGTGGACATTGTGCTATTTACGAAGACAGACAATTCAGAAAAAAAGAGAATAAAGAGAGCCATACCAAGTTTTAGGTGCCGATGGAGAGTCAGGTGGAGATTCCCATGAAGCAACTGAAAATATTGGTTTGGTACACAAGTATAGTCAGGGGTACAGATTTGAGAGTGCAAAAGACATTTGATAATTATCTACTCAGCATTAATTGCCCTTTCCTCCCTTCAAAGGAATACTCAGGTTTTATTTCAGGTGGCCACTCCTTCCACATCCAGTCCATGTTTTTGGAGGAAGATGACACTACTTCAAGCTCTAGGATTGGGACCTCATTAGCCTAAACCCATCTGGCACATTCTCCCAAGACTGCCCTACTTCCTACTCCTCTCTTTCCTTCTTCCTTCCCTCCCTTCTTTCCTCTCTTCCTCCCTTCCTTCTTTTCTTCCTTACTTCCATCCTTCCTCTGTTTCTTTCTCAAAAGAATACATATTCTTTTGTTGTTTCACTCCTTCTTTATTTCCTTCCTTCTATTTGTAATCTATAATGTTCTAACTGATACAAGGAGTTGTTAAAAATTGTGAAAGTTCTGATATTTTATCTTACTTGCAAATTAACAAGTTAGCTTGCTACAGTTTCATGGATCACGGATGTTGATAGAAGATATGAAAGTCCTGGGTCAAAAGGAAGAACAGTTTATCGCTCAGAGCAATAGCATTAGCCAGAGTATCATCATGACTTATAGCGCTTCCCATAGCTCCAACTCCCACAGGATGACTTGAAGGGACCTAGACTGCGCCTATACGTTCAGTGGATTGCATTAGAGAAGTAGAAATCTGAGCTTAGGCAACCCAAATCTCATATAACAGGTAGTAAGCATGGCTGCCTTTGTTCAGGAGGGGAACACCATATCTTCCAAGCCTGCAAGTGAACATGTCCTTTTATCCAGAAGGGGACACTATGTCTATGTTCCAAGGCTGTTCTCAATTAAAATGATAGCTTCAGACAAAGAGCAGTCCGTGCCTTACTTCACAGGACATGAAAGAATATGAGAGACCCATGGAGAATATTCTCCCAATGGGAATCCTCAGCATTTAGTTGTTATCACTCAAGTTAAGTACATGGAGTATATACAGGGTCCAGGAACTGAAAACCGGGAGCCAGTAGCATTTTAGGAGGTGATAAAGGAAGAGGAGCCTGTTGGGAAAACTGAAAAGGGGCAGCCAGAGAGGAAGGAGGAAAACCAGAAACCAATGGTTTCATGAGGAAGGAATGGTCATGAGTGCCGAATGCTATAGAGAGGCCAAGAAAGATGTGCCAGTGGTTTTGGCAATTAGAAAATAACTTCAGCAAGTGGGGGTGGAGTCCAGATTGCAGTGAGTTGAGCAATAAAAAAGTGGGGGCAGCGAGAAGAGATGTTACTTTCAAGAAGTTTGGCCCACTGAGAAGCAGACACTCTGCCAGGGACATTAAAGGAAGGAAGACAAAATAGGGGTTAGTTTCTTTTTCAAATGTTTTCATTTCCCTTTGTGAAAGAACACACATCCTGGCTCTCTGTACCTATGCCTGTAAGTGTCATCTATGTGGATGCATAACACAACACTCAGTCAAGGTAAACATATGTCTCCTGGTCCTCAGCATTCAGGTACAGAAGGACAGTATGAGGCAGAATACAGAAATCATTCCTTATCATTTGGATACAGTATAGGTTGTGGGAAGAGCATGGGCTGTGGTGTCAAGCTGGCTTGTATTCAAACACAGATTACATAATTTATTAGCTGTGGGAGTGTTAGCCTGAACCTAAATTTCTTCATCTTTAAAATAGAGCTAATAAATAAATTTGGGGGTTGCTAGCATCATGTAAAGCACCTAGGAGAGGGTCTGCCACATTAGTAGTAATTATTTTTAAAAAGTGGAACCCCTGACATTACTTTTAGGGTAAGGACTAAGATCTCAACAGAATTAGTTATAGTAGCTGTTGTAGAGGTAATAGCGGCAGTTTAGGACTTGAGATTTAACTCATGTGCTGCCATTTTCCCCTGGACAGTACACAGAGGAAGGAAAATATATCCTTACCACTGGCCTTATATATATGTATACATATATATCATTACCAGCCCCAGGTAAGTGTGTGAACTAGGCCTTCGAGACCTGGTTATCAGTGATTTTACCTTCAGCTTTCACAATAAAATTACTTCACGTTTTAAATTCATTAGACAAACTATATATGCTTCACTCACCTTGGATAAATCATCCTTCACTCAGGGAAACCGTTTGTAGCTGTATTGCCGGAAGCATAAGAGTAATACATGCCATGCTAGTTTTATGCATTCCTGCGATGCTTTTTTTCTCTTGGAGAGGCCAGTGGGAGGATTGGGAATCAAATTGACAATTTAGCAGCCTATGCAGGCACTGGATTAGTTTTTTTACTATTTAACATAGAAAAGTGATTATATTAAATTGAAATTAAATGCATTGTTATGGGCATTTATGACATCTCATTGAAAGAATTGCTGTGAATCCTTTAGAGAGTGCTGATTTGCAACCACCAGCCTGTGTCACGAATGCAACCTCCAGTATGGCACTTAGCAACTAATTAAACTAAAAAGACAAATATGAGGCTTTTACATTTTAATTTAAAAGCCTCTAAATACAATTGCTGTTATAGTGCTACCAAAGAGTGGTACAGCAGTCTGCATTTTAAACCTCTTAATCTCATTGTCGTAATTAATTTTGAAAATAAAAAGGTTTGTGCTGGAGGTAGGAGATACATTATTTGTTTGTTGACATAAGTATGATACAGGTTGTCTTTGCAATTAATATTTTACTGCAATTTTTCTCTAAGAAGAATTGTTAATTTACTGATGTCACATAATTTTGTCCAAATATGATTTAGACTTAAAAAATTCAATTTGTAACACTCTTGCCTGCTATAATTTAAAATCTCTTTTTATTTCTGCCTTATAACTTTCAAAGATGGTAAAAGTAGAATTTGAATGGTTTTGAATCTTACTGAGTTATCTGTGGATGCTCAGTCACTCATTAATCTGAATGCAGCATTTCTTTCCAGCCCCTATTTCATACGAGAGGAAACATGAGTTGGACATTAGTGGTCATAGTGTCCTCAAAGCTTGGCTTCTTCCCCAGGTTATATACGACCTTGAGCCAGTCTCTTGGACTTTGTGCTATGAAAGGGGGATCATGGCAGTCTCTTGGACTTTGTGCTATGAAAGGGGGATCATGGTTCTATCTCTGATAGAAGTGCCATGGGTAAGACTCAGAATCAAGGAATGTTGGAGCAGAAGGGAAGCAGGAGGAACACCTAATCCAAACGCCTCCATCTTACAGACGAGTAAACTGGCATCCAGAGGTAATGAATCACCCGTGCCCTCACTTGGGACAGAAAAAAGATTTACCAATGTATGTGAGCTCTGAGTCTAGCGCAAATGTCACTATACTAAAGCTGTCTATGCAACGTCTAAGGTTATATTCAAATTATAGCACTGCATCTGCTTGAAAAAAATGAGAAAGTAATTAAATCGTCTAGAATTTTTGTCAGCTTCTTTGATCCAACATTGCGTGTTTAGAGACACTGAACACATTAGAAACACATTAGAAAAAATTAATTTATTCTTCATTTGGATATGTGCTGTCACTTAGAATCTGTCTATAGTGTATAAAGGGACAAATAATAAAGTGTTCAATAAACTAATAGTGCAATTAAACCACGATGACATCTTTATTGGGTTTTTTAAAATCCCATAAACATAATCAAAGTTTTAACTAACCTTCTCAAAACTTAGTTCATTTCTTAATACTAAGACTGAGTATTTTTTAAGAAAATGCAATGCCCTCAAGGCTCCCACAACGTATACTGCAAAGATCTTTTAAGGCTGATCAAGAGTTGATGAAGTAACACGTCCCAGATTCCAGGACAACTCTTTTCCAAAGACTGAGGTTTATATACTTTTCCTAAGAAACTTCAAACATCAATAAAATTGCATTTATGGTACACATGATGTCTGTGCTATTTAGAAATCACTTATTTTAGCACAGTGAATGGGCAACAGCAAGTTAAATATTAAACGATATTTAAATTAGAACATAATATAACTATGCATTATTCAGCACCAAGATAGGCTGATATTTAGATCAGACAGAAGGTCACTGCCCCTTGGTGATCGTCTTCTCAAACTTAGGCAGAACCAGTTCTCTATAATGAAATCAGCTCTTGGTGGAAGCAATTTGCATCTGGATAGGGAAAAAGGACACATCATTTGTTTTCAGCATAAGCACTTTGTGCTGGTTTGATCCCTTTCAATGTGCAACGTGATGATTAACCACGCTGCCTCCACGTATACATATTCAGAGTTGTCTTTTTCTGGGAATTTCCCTCAGCAAAGAAACCACAAAGGTATCTCTCACTTGGCTCCAAAATCATGACCCCTCCGCTGTGCCAGTGCAAATAGATCAGGAATTTTCTTCCTCTTATCTGACCTCTCACATTCTGCTTTGCCTTCGCTTGACTGGGAGTAGGAGCCCTAATCAAAATTAACGCCATCCTGAAGTTGGACGTCTTGACATCATTAAGCTGAGATGGGAATCCAAGAGGTACAGTCTACATGGCTTGCTGCTCACAGTTTTCAATCAGTTTTCAAACATCCTCCAGGTGTACGATAGTTCCTCCCAGCTCTGATTGATTGAGTGCCATGCATTTCTTCACAGCTTTCTGTGCCCTACTTTGTAACAGTGCCAGCTGGAATGATTAAGGCTACTGTTGCCAGTCTTTGTGACTGTAGTAGTTAGATTAACTTTAAGACATGGAATTAAGTTATTTCTCTTTAAGGGTGCTTAAATAGATGGGTTTTAAAAAAATAAATTATAGGCTACAGAACTTTTGCTCTGTAGTATGATATTCTTAGTGATTTTGAATATTATAGCCCATGAGTCCCACCCCAAAAAATAGCAATAGTTGCAAGAGTCTCCAAAAGAAATTGAGATGGTATGACCGGTGCCATGTACTTGGAATTGTTTTTTCTCTCTCTCTTTCCTCCTACAGGAGCAATTATGTGAATTGCTTGTCCCCAAGGGGTAACATAAGAGGTGAATCACTTGACTCTCTCCTTCTCCCCCACAGTGACGATGAAGCATTTGCCAATTGCCAACTCTGTTAAAGCCCGGAAACTATGGGGAGCTTGCCAGTCTGACGGTACATATATCACTTCCCCTTCATTTGAATATTGACTGAAAAGATAAGGTCAACAGATCAAGAAGAACTTACATTTATAAAGCATTTTTTTCCAGTTTACAAATGACTTTCACATTAGCATCTTTTTTTCGACTCACAATAACCTTGTGTAATAGGTGTATTTATTTATTTATCAACAAATATTTACTTATTGAGCCAGTGAGCAAGAAGGTGCTAGGGGTACCATCAACACCCTTATGGCATTTATAGTCTAGTAGGGAAGAGTGGTATTAATCATGAATTTCACTTAAAAAATAGCATTATATACTGTGATTGGAACTGTGAAAGAAAATTGCACATTATATAGCGAGGGGAATCACATATAACCTGGGGGGAAGATATCATGGAAGAGAGAGAATAGACGATCCAAAGAGATTAAATGCAGTAGAACGTCCCCATGGACTCCCTTCATTGATTCATAACCAGACTTCCCAAACATGAAAAGCAAATAGAGAATATGACATTATGATGAGGTTTCTTCCCTTTATGGTAGTATTTTTAATTGGTGCAAATTAGTAAATAAAAAAATATAATCCCATTTCACAAAATAATTTATAATGATGAATTTGTTGTAAGAAATTGCATCTTCAAGTTTTCCTTAGAAACTCAGAATGATACCCTTTGTCTGTTCCAGAGAGGTGCTTTCATTTGGATTGTGATATAAGTGGAATTCTTAAGGTATAATGAGATATCTTGAGATACAGTCACGCACCGTGTTATGACATTTTGGTCAAAGATGGCCTGCATATATGATATGGTCCCATATGATTACAACGGAGCTAAAAACTTCCTAACGCCTAGTGACGTAGTGGCCATTATAATGTCATAGAACAATGCACGACACACAAGTTTGTGGTGATGCTGGTGTAAACAAATATTCAGTTCCTTCAGGAGGTATTCCAGAAGAAGGCATTGTCATCATGGGAGATGACCGCTCCATGCATGTTATTGCCCCTGAAGACTTTTCAGTGGGACAAGATGTGGAGGTAGAAGACAGTGATAGTGACGACCCTGACCCTGCAGAAGTCTAGGCTAATGTGTATGTTCATGTCTTAGTTTTTAATGAAACAGTTTAAAAAGTAAAAAAACAAAATAAAAAATTTTAAAAACGGAAAAAGCTCATAGAATATGAATATAATGAAAGAAAGTACTTTATACTGTTGTACGTGCTTGTGTTTTAAGCTAAGTGTTATTACAAAAAAGTCAAGTTTAAAAAAATTTAAAAGTTTATGAAGTAAAAAAGTTACAGTAAGCTAAAGTTAATTTATTATTGAAAAAAAGAAACTATTTTTTTATAAATTTAGTGTAACCTAAGTGAACAGTGTTTATAAAGTCTACAGTAGTGCCAGTAATGCCCTAGGCCTTCACATTCACTCACCACTCTCACTCACTCACTCACCCAGAGAAACTTCCAGTCTTTCAAGCTCCATTCATGGTAAGTGCCTTTACAGGTATCCCATTTTTTTACCTTTTATACTTTCTTTTTACTGTACCTTTTCTATGTTTAGATATGCAAATACCATTGTGTTACAATTACCTACAGTATTCAGTACAGTAACATGCTGTATAGGTTTGTAGCCTAGGAGCAATAGGCAATATCGTATAGCCTAGGTGTGTAGTAGGCTATACCATCTAGGTTTGTGTAAGTACACTTTATGATGTTCACACAACAACGAAATCACCTAATGATGCATTTCTCGGAACGTATCCCCATCGTTAAGCAATGCATGGCCGTATAGTGACATAATGTGAAATTACATTCAGTGATAATGTCATTGTAGAAATTTTCCTGATAGCACTTTTTGTGCATTTAGACCAACTCCAAAATACACACTGCAAATTAGTGTTTACATAACCATTTCATAGTCAATTAGCAAGTAAAATTTGAGAATTTAAAATTGTCTCAGTGGAAGCCCATAGCCTATGCAGTTTCATGATTTGTCCCCCTGATATTGGCAGCCAAGGGGTGTGTGTGTGTGTGCGTGTGTGTGTGTGTGTGTGTGTTTATGTTGAAATATTTTTTATCTGAAGCAGAATGAAAGAGTCTGATGTGCAAGGGTATAGGAACTTGACAGAGTACATCTAAATCCTGGTCTCAGTACTACCGGCTCTGTGAATCCGGACAAGTTTATTTATCTGTTTGATTCCACATCTGTTAAAGTATTAATCATTGGTTATTTCAGTGATTAAATGATAGATGCATTACAGAACTTAGTCTATCCTCTCTTCAATGATTTAAAGATCAAAGGAGAAGGCATTTCTCCATATTAGTTTTATGGTAATCCATTATGAATTTAGCATTCATTAATTTATGTAAACGATTTTTCACCAAGTCATTGGCTGAACTACCCTGAGACTAGTGAGTTGCACAAAACCTTTACCAAATGTGGCTTGCTTCTGCTAGGCAAGATTTTAAGAATAAAGTTATGTGCAATGGTGGGCATGAAGACAGTTGGGGAAGGCCGGTTGAGGAAGACATGTGGCCCTTGCTCAAGGTCTTTGCTTCACCCTCAGAAGTCCTCAGGATACAAGAAAGCAGTTGTGACTTATTTGATCCTTGGCCTCTCTCTCCAACAGAGAACAGGAGTCTATAGAGAGAAGATTAGAGACTTTGAAGGGTATACTCTTGAAGGGCTAGGTCATAAGGGTCATACCTGATTTCATCCTATTTTCTCCCACCAGACCCTCTTTTCACCTAAAGTGAGCCCTATCTCCATTATTAGATCTGCCTCATTTTGTATAAGTTGACTCTAACTTTCACTGAAACTAAAGAAGTCACACGTCTATCAACCTTCCCTGTCCAAGGAACTGGATCCTGAGGCCATCCTTATCCTGAATTTTAATCTATTACAATTCTAATGTCCCCTGATTTTCCTTTACTGTTGATCTTTACCATGTTGGTCCTTTTAGCCATAGAGTTGAAAGGGTACAATGAAAAGGGCATTGGATGAGAGCCAGAAGACAATTTTACCAAATTTGACTATGGGAAAATTATTTTACCTCTCTGAGTCTTGTTTTTTTTTTCCAGTTCTAAAATGGAGAAAATAACATGTACCTCCTAAGATTGTCTTGAGGATTAAATGAGACAGAGTTTGTGCGTGTGTTGGAGCATGATAGATACCCTTGAGCATTTAACTGAATCTGAATCTTGTGTCATCCCAAGATACAGTCAGACTTTCCCAGGCCAACTACTCTGTATTCTATCATCTTATGAATTTTGTGTTATTTCCCTTAAAATCATCATCTTAAAATAACCCTTATTAAATAATACTTTTAAATAACATAAGTAAAGATATTTTAAAAGTCAATCCGGAGGTGGTTTTGCTAAAATTCTTCCTCATCTCCTAAATAACTCTAATTGTTTTTTTTTTCCCAATCAAATGTCTTTTTTTTTAAGTAGCAAATTTTCAAGGCCAGAAGTGTTCCATGTAGAAACTATCCAATTAATTTTTACCATAACATTTCATAATAAATAAGGAGTTGCTAGAATTTCTTAATTTGTAATGAGAAACACTGAGCTGTCCAGATTTGTAGTGGTAGACTGTTCCTCTACAAAAAATGCTTATTAAAAAATAGAGCTATTCAGCAAGAATTTATGCATTCACAAAAAAGTTGTCATCTTCAAAATAGTTGCTTTATAAAATTTTATCCTTATTTCAAACCATACTGCTCTTAGATCTCCTTTGGATTTTTTTTTCTTAAAAAGTTTTTAACCTACACAAAAAATTCTTAATGCTTTATGGTCACATGCCAGGTTTATTAAAACAAATGAATAAGTAAATAAACAGTGTTACTCTGGCAAACCACTTACTACCGTCAACAACCCTTGTTATGAATGATTTTGATTATTCCAAAAGATCAAATTCAACTTCAAAAGACAAAAGTTTGCCAATATTGACAGAATCCAGAAGAATGTGTAAGGGACAATAATAAAACAGACATTCTAAAACTATTTTGAGCAATGCCATCATTGGTGGACTGAGTGCCTAGTTTCCAAATTGGACTACCCTGAAATGGACAGCACTCATGGGATTGTGTGAATCATGGTATTCTTGTTGTTTTTAAAAAAATTAACCGCTCTAACGTTACAGCTCATGTAATATTTGATTTCCAAATTCCAGAAAAAATTCAATCAATCATGTAATTGATAGTATTAGAGAACTGAAATCCATGGAGTCTTGAAGAATCATTAAGCCTTATTCTTGAGAGTGGTCTGAGGTAGGGATGGGGGACCGGTATTGCAGAAGGCCTGCCAATCAGATTCCACCAAACCAATTCCCCTTTTGTCTGTTTTACTAATTGGCCTTCAGTAAGAAAATTTAATTATAATATAGAGTTTCATGCTTAAAGTTTGAAAATAAATGAGTTTTATTATTACGCCCTTTAAAGAGTTCCAAATGTCATTGAACGTCTGAATGAGAATCTTTACAGAGATCACTTTAAATAGGTTGTTTATCCTTCACGTGAAAGACAAATAAGAATCATTTCATATCCCAAAATAAATGCAATGTTATAGTGACACAGACGACTCCCTCTACTTATTTATTAACGTCTCAATGAGCTAGGATAGGATAGTCAGTCCTACTTGACTTCAATTCAGCTACTAAGCACTGTTGATAGATTGGTAACCAAGTGACAAATGACCACTGACTAAATACAAATAGTGATAATGGCTTTACACTTGGCACATAATAGGAGATCTTGTAGATGATCTTTACTCCCCAGTGTAGATATAATATTGCGTCTCTCTTAGCTTTTCATATGGTGTTTTGGTGTTTTTGTTGTTTTTGTTTTTAGTCATCTTTGCCAGAAAACGGGGAAACATCATCTTACAGCAATTGCTCATCAACAGTAAAAGCCACAGTTTCCAGGGCTACCATGTGTAAAATACTAACTCCATCTGACCCTGGTCTTTGCTCAATCCACTTATAAGAAAATCCAACATAATGGGCATAATGGCAGCAGTGTGTTTGGTGTCTGCAGCAAAGAGCAAGTTGGAGTTCATTTGTTTGGTGTTGGCTTTATTGCCCCAGAATGGAAAGTTACTTGGTTGTCATCAGAATCCATCTTACACAAGTAGCCACAGTTCAATCTCCTTCCCCTCATTCCCCCAACACCCCTTTCTTGGTGAGTGTGTCTTATTAACTCTAACATGAAAGGCATGGGGACAATAAGGTGTATATATTCTCATCCAGTTGGCAGTGGCTCAGACATTATTGTAGCTTAGTGGAAAGAATGAAGGATTTGGAGGGAGAAAGATCTGGGTTCTAATCTCAACTATCTATCTTGCAGAGTTAGTGTGAGGATTAAATACCATAAAGTACAGAAAAAAATAAATGACTACTGGTATTATTATTTTGTTAGTAATAAAAATCCTATAAATCACTCAGGGGGATGGCATAGTATATATGAAATTTCTAAGTACTTGCAGCAGTATTTGTATGTATCTGCTTTTAAATAAGCTGTTTTAATGTCACACTGACAAAACCTATGATCCCCAGTAGCTGCTCTAGTTAGAAGAGAAGTTTTCCTTTTTTTAGTACTATTTTTTCTTTCTTCTTTTTAAGTGTCTATTTTTCTGCTTCTGACTTGTACAGAAAGTCCTTTTAAAGGCAGGAGGAGGGTAGAATGGAGATTGTGAAAAGCCAATGCCGGAATAATTTCTAACTGTGTCACAACATTTTTAGTCTCATTTTTGCCTAAACCAATAGATTACTTAACAAAGTTGCTTATGAAAACTCATTTGATAGCCACCATCTCCCTAATTTGACAGTTTCAAAAGTTTTCTTGTTCTAACTTTACCAACAACTGTACATTCATCAATAAAGGCAAACAGGTATGTCATCTTATTGGGTTTATTTAATGCAAACATAAATCCATTTGTAAACAAATTACATCTAAATCTAGACCCTGCATCAGTCTGGTCTTATAAAGATTAACAATGTGAGACGTATTTCTAATAGTTTGTGTTTATCTGACATTCTGAAGATACAACCCAGAGCTGAAATAGAAAAACATTTCATCACCTTAACTTGGTGGTTTCTTTTCCCTACTCTGTGATACTTCAATTTTAAGGCTCATTTTATAAGTTCTATTTGGACACTATGTTAACCCTCAGGCCACAGAGTATTGGCAAACAGTTGATTTCGTTTTTCCCATTGGCATAGCTGTCGTTCACAGCAGCACTCCCTCCCTTTCCTTTGTTTAAATTGGCTGCAGAGTCTCTTGCTTAAGGGATTTACCAGAATGTGGCCATACCTGGGATGGAGCTAAAATCAGGATAAAGAACTGGGAATGGGAAGGCTATAAACTGACCACTGGGTGGGTAACATCATTCCTTCAACTATTCAGAAAAACACATGTACACCATGAGTCCTGCCTTTCAGAGGTGGAAAATGAACTGAACATATGGTAAAGTTAAAAATTAATATTAATAAATGGAAAAGCTATTTCCCCAACAGACATTTCATTTTAAGATTGTCCTCTACTGGAATGATTTATTTGACTCTCTAATCTACTTGAAATGGGCAACAGGCTGAAAATTGTAAAGAATATTCAAAGCAGAAGCAAGAAAGCACTGACTATTGTATCTAAGAAGCATATAGATTCAAGTTCTTGTTCGAAGGATATTTACACAGTTGCTAAAGAAACTTTATGTTCCTCTATTCTCAGCCTCAGATTAAATAACGTATAAGAAAAATGCTTAGTAATTGTCTTGACGTGAGTACAGCCATGTTTGGCTGTTCCATGGACCTACAGCCACCAGCACACAAAGAAATGTAAAGCAGCTTTCTGTGTGGTGGGAACTGGCCCTTCTCCCAGGGACTGGCCCTTCTCTCACAGAGATAGTTGCAATTTGTAAGATTACAAGACTCTGGGCGTCGTAGCCCGGAATGGACTGGCCATCTGTGCCGGGCTGGGATGATAGCCAGGGGGCTCAACTCACGTATGCAACTGATAAACATTTGTGCATGAGAACACCAAACGCTTACTCTGCAAACTCTGCAAATGCTTACTCTGGAGATTACTGATGCTATATAAACTGCTGGAAACTGAGGCCTGGTGAAAGTCTCGCCTGTGGGGGGGGGGGGCACCTTGCCCAGGACCACTGTGGATCGGAACTCCTGCCTAGCCATGTCAATTGAAGGGACTCTCCCCTGTGTAAGGGCATGGATGTTGTGAGTACCCGATCTGATGTTTCTCTTTTCAGTCAATCTGATGTTTCTCTTTTCGATTGATCTGATGTTATTTCCCTTGGGTCGGTTTGATGTTTCCCTTTTCGATCCACCTGATGTTTTGCCCTCTTGATACTTGACGTATTCGGATCTGTTTGCTGCGTTTGCCTTTACCCTTCCCTATATAATAAAGTGTACATTCAGTCCATTAGTCTGGGTTGGAAAGTTTCTTTTACTTCTCTGATCGAATCCACTGAACCTCTCAAAACAGTAAAATGAGGCATCATCATCAGTTATTTATGCCTTTATTTGCACAATTATTAAATTGAAATGAACTTGAGATGGAAAGGGAAATGGACCTGAACCATGAAAAAACTGAGTAAACCAAGGCAATTCTGCATGTATCTAAAGAAGTTTTATAACAGATTGTATCAAATGCAGCACTTGTAAATTTATTTTTTTCGTGAGGAAGACTAGCTCTGAGCTACACCCATTGCCAATCCTCCTCTTTTTGCTGAGGAAGATTAGCCCTGAGCTAACATCTGTGCCCATCTTCCCCTATTTCGTATATGGGATGCCGCCACAGCATGGCTTAATGAGCAGTACGTAGAGTAGGTCTGTGCCCAGGATCCGAACCCGTGAACCCCAGGCCACCAAAGCAGAGCACACGAACTTAACCACTACGCCCACCAGGCCGCCCTTAGCACTTGTAAATTTAACAATAAGTACTATAACTACACCAATTTAGACTCTTTTCTGTATCTAGATGACATCTCATAATGGTATGAATCTGAAAGTAGTGATGGAATCGTTGATCTGGTGGTGAAGATATGTAATTTCAGCCTTCAGTGAATCCATCAAACACGTCCTTCCCTCCCTCACTTTCTACCTCTCTCCCTTACGTCATTATAAACAAAGATTTCAAACAAGGTAAAGAATTGTCCTTTCATAACTTTTTCTTTCTTGTTGTCCTAGGGTTTTCTATTTGTTAGTCTATGGGCTAGTAACTGAAACTGATTGATTGATATGGCAATAAAAGTGTAGAAGCAAGCAGGCTCTGATCATTACTCATTAAAGATAGTTGTGTAAATACAACACTGGTAGTAAATATCGGCCATAAACTTAAGCTATCACAAATGAATTTATTCAACAAACATGTCTATTTTCACTGAATGAACTAGGCCAGCAGCACTCAAAGTATGATCCAGCGGTCCTGAGGAATCACCAGAATCCTTTTAGGGTATCTGTGAGGTCAAAAATACCTTCATAATAATACTAAGAATGGTGTTCATTTTTTGCTCTCATTATCCCACAACTATACAGTGGACTTTTCCAGAGGCTACATAAGATTTAATGGCATAATCTTTCTGATGGCTAATGATATGTGTGCTTGTGGATTCTTATGTTTAACATTTTCTGTTCTAAGTTTGAGTACAGTACCGTAAATAATTATCGATAAACATAACCAACATAATCAAAATCTCTTTTGGGGTCCTCAATAATTTAAAACATGTAAAGGGGTTCTGAAATCAAATACTTTGAGAACTTCTGTGCTAGACAACATACTAGTAAAAAAATAATACAAAGTGGGTAAGATGTAGACATTACCTGGGTTTCTCCTTAGTGTTTTTCAATATGGTAACTGAGACAGGAAAAACTCTTCCTAAATCTATCATTTCCAGCCATCCATTGAGTCCATCCCTCACCATTTGCATTTGACTGCTGGGATTTTAGAGCTAAGTTCTATCTGCACTCAGTGCTTCAGGATCAGCAGTTCTGTATAAACCCAAGTGCTGGCCTTCTGATGGGTTACGCCAAATTTGTCTCTCTCAAGATCTATGTGTGAAGAGGAAGTGTCCATATTTGCATTTATGAAAATATGCTACCTGGTAGTGGTGACACTTGGCCAGTTGGAGATTGCAAGATAAGTACTCTGACTCTTTGAGTATGTACTCTAATAGAAAACCAGCAGAGGAACCAAGGCAATATACAGATTACCATATAGTAACATGTATTTATGTAACATGGTTGGGGAATTTAAAACTGGTGATTTCAGAAGAAAGGAGATAAAAATAAAGTCCTAACAGTGGGTTATATTTTTTATTGATGAGCATTGGAGTCTTTTATACATTTTATAAATGGAACTTAAATCTTTCATTTAAGGGCTCAGTTATATCTTGGTTTTAACAAGCATTTATTAGAGGTCTAGTGTGTATGCTAGGCATTTGAATACACAGATAAGTAGGATATGTTCCACAGAGAGCTCACAATTTACAACCCCAAAGACAGAGTGATGCAGAAGCAGAGATGAGAGTGTTTAACTCTGCCCAGCATGACTAAAGTATGTTTCACACAGCGTGTGTAGTAGGAGTGGAAGATGAGAATGGTATTCCAGGTATAGGGAATATCACGCATGAAGTCATAGATGTGTTAAAATTCTTGGTATGTACAGGGACCAGCAAGAACCTATATGATTAGGTTATGGAGGTAGTGGAAGGAAAGAGGTTAGAAATTTAGGTTGGGATCAGACTGTGAAGAGATTTGTAAGTCATTACAAGTAGCTTGAATTTTATATAATTGTTCATAAGAATTGCACAGCCAAGGGTCTGCACGGGCCAGGCAAATGAAGGTACGCATGTCAGCTCCCTCTTTTTGTTTTGTTTTCTGATTTTGAAACATGTAGCTTTCTTTGTCTTTATTACAGTAATGTGCTGGAGCTGGTATGAGAGAGAATTGTTAGCATCTCTTCTCAGTTTCAAATTCAGTGATTTCATATGGATACCTTCAAATCTGGCATGGTGGAAGTATTCACACCATGGAAATTGGCAGATGTGACAAATCAGAGTATTTTCTTTTCCTTTTTTTTGGTTGTTGCTGCTTTTTGCTGTTTACTGGCACACCACTGTTTTCCCACTTGATGAATGTACGGAGGAATATTTCTCTACTTTCCTAAAATTGAATAAGCAGCCTAGTAAGTGGTGAGTGAAAACCACAAATTTGGGAAGACCATGTGGACTGTGGTGAACAGCAGTGTGAATGCCCTACCTTAAAGAGGACTGTGGCATCCCAGCTCTAGTCTAGGTAGGGAAAGGGGCCCAGTATTTCTAGGCAGAAATCCATATATATTTTTCAATGTTAGAAACTAATTCAATCACAATAGTAATAATTACCCACAAGCTAAATTATAATTTCCCTTTGCTGGAGGTAATGAGAAATCATTGAAGGTTTTTAAGTAGAGTGACAACATGACAGATTTTCATTTCAGATAAGCAAGTCTAGAGGATGTGTGGAGGACAGATTGAAAACAACAGAGGCTAACAACAGGAACTTCAGTCACGGGGGATGGTGACGACTGATTCTACAGCATCAGTGAGAATCATCTTGAGGGCAAAGTCAAGGATTCCATCCCTACATAAACCAGCTACATTGCTGTTTTCTGGCAATGGCCTATGCATTTCATCCTGGCAAGCTTTTCCCACGGGTAAACTGGGATTTAGTCAACAGAGTGAATGAGGACCAGTTTTCTAATCTGCAGAGGCAACTCTCAAAGCAGTCACTCAAATGTGGTGGGTCAGTAGATTTATCTTTATAAAGAACAGCATTATATTGATTCCATTGCTCAGGTACCTTTGGAAACAGCAAAGCAGATGCTAGCACGAAAGATGTTACCTCAATCAAGTTCATTGACTTATTTGTTTTTCAGATTTAAACCCGGATATTGGCAGTTGAGTTTATCTGTGCTGCATACCTGATGGATGTATTCCAACACTATGAAAAATTTAAAACAAAACAAAAGTGCTTTTGAGTGCGGTGCAAAGTCGGTGCAAATGGGGCCTTGGCAAGGACTTCCTCAGAAAGCTGCCCAAATTCCCCTTCATTTCTTCCTTCCTTACTGGTTTGGGTAAATAAAATAGTTATGATTTGGTAATAAAATCTCCCAAATACTAAGCCCTTTCATATGTCCACAAGGTGTGGGAATCTTCAGAAGGACTGAAAATACCAGAAATTAGCCAAGGCCTGTAAATGGGATTGTGCCACTATTGAGTTCTTTCTTGATGCTGTTCTCAGTCTCCAAGAAGCCTAGATTATTATTTGATTGGAACAGCACAGTCAAGGACATATGCAGTTTTTTGTTGAATTTTCCCCTTGGGAAAGTATCCAGACTGTGTCCTTGCAAAGAAAATCTCCATATTGAAAATGATTTGATGTTGTGTTTTCATGACTGGATTCTGTTGACTACATAGTCAATTTGATTAGCCATATTGGTTGTTTTAGTTGCAAAAAAATATATATAGCAGTTGCATTTGCCACTGCTAATCATCTGTATCATTACTGTTAATCCCCGACCTGGTCCTAACTCTTTCTCAGATGAACACAAGGAGCATCATACCACTGTGGGATGCCTCACACTTCTCTGGACTCAGCCTCCGCCAGCCTTTCAGATTCTCTGGCACTTATTTTCATACCTTAGATTTCTGCTACGTAAAATGGGAATAATATAGTAGCTACCAATATACCTATATTCTGCTGTTGTGAGAATTCACTGAGAAAATGCATGTAAAATGCTTGGCAGAGTATCCGGTACATAGAAAATATTCTATAAATGTTGACTATTTCAGGATTCAGTGAAAGCACCATACTCATGATTGCAGTTTTTTTACAAAGGATACATATAGGACCAGATCTGGAAGGGTCCCGGATGCAGAGCTTCCATGCCCCTTCCCTGTGAAGTCAGAATGTGTCACCTTCCCAGCACATAAGTGTGTTCACCAACCAGGAAGCTCTTCCAAGTCCTCGGTGTCCAGAGTTTTTACTGAGCTTTTATTACATAGGCATGATGGATTAAATCATTGGCCATGGGATTGAAATCAATCTCTAGCCTCTCTCACCTCCTTGGAGATCAGAGATGGGTGGGTTCCAAAGTTCCAACCCTCTAATCACATGGTGAGTCTTTCTGGTGACTAGCCTTCATCCTGAAGCTATTTAGGGGCAACCATGGGTCACCTCATTAGCAAAATAGAGACACTCCTATCACTTAGGAAATTCCACGAGTTTTTGAAGCTCTGTGGCAGGAACCAGGGACAAAGACCAGATATATTCTCTATTATACCAGAGAAAACATTGAAATTTTACTATTCATTGTGCTTTCTGCCTAAATAAAAATACTGACCCAGTCTCCCACTATGGAGCCTGAGCAATATCTTGATTCTCGTCTAACGTTAGGTGAGTTCCCAGCCCCCACACGTGTATCTTCATCTGCCTCCTCTACTCAAGATTGTTAAGCCCAGTTCTCCAGGAGACTGATCATCAGTCCCCAAATTCTTGTTCACTGGTTCTTCTATGAGGACTGTTAGATTCTCTTTGAGGGAAACATGGTGGACTGTTTAGGTAGCTCATGGTTCTCCAGACACATGCAGATTAGGATCCCTTTCAGGAACTTTGCTACATAGGCAGGACATCTATTTAAAGCAGGCCACTTCAATTCCCCTTATGCCAAGCCCTCAGGCAAAGCTTCCAGGTTCTATGTAAGATACTGTTGTTTAGAGGTGCAAGTAGGCCACTAGACACATGTCAAGATGCCTGCCAGGGAAACCTGACTCTAATCTCAGGGGTCTAAGTCGAATGCTACATACCAATGTGTTCATTCAGTCACACTATTACAGGATTAACAGGCATTCTTTGATCACCCTTCAAAATGGATGTTGTCGTTTCTCCCATGGAGGTAGAAAAAATAAACCCATTTGCAATTTCTAACATCACATGCTTATTTCACCAATCTGGGAAAAACTGGTTGCACTTTCAGAAAATTAGCATCCCAAAGAAACTTTTATTTCTTTGGAATTTGGGATCTGGTTGCAGTTTCTTTTTATTCATTTGCACCAATTCATATCTAGTGACAGGTCTGAATTTTCCAAGGACATCGGATGCCATTTGCTAAATAAACAGTATTCTCTAACTCCAGAAGAAGCAGTAGCATCATGTGTTCAAAAACTCTTTGTTTACTCTGACTTTCCATAGGATCAAGTTGACATATGGATGCTTAATCAAGTATTTAAAGCAAGCATAACAGACTTTACAGTGTAATACCCATAAACTTCCAGACTTGTTTTTCAAGTTTCTTACACTAGAACATCTAGTAAAGGTCATTTAGGACATACTTTAAATTTTAACACTTTAGCCTTAGTTCTTAAAATGTTTTTGGGAAATCATACAAAAGGCATTATATAACTCTGTGGTGATGCGAGCAGATGTTTTATATGTTTACGTAATTCTATTGTATATTTGTATAACTCTAGTGTTAAGTGGAATTACACTGCAAAGTTTCAGAAACATTTGTGCCATTCTTTTCTTTCTGTTTTTTCTTCTTGCTTTTTAAAAGACAAGAAGTTTGAGTGGTTAAAAAAAAACTGGACTTTCAGCACTGAGGTCATAGTTGTATAACACCAAACAAAAATGGAGACATAAAAAAATATTAGGAAGGAACACTTATAAAACTTCGTGAAGGGGCTAAATCATAGAACTAGAACATATTAGAGTTGGAAAATACAGAAATTTCTTCTATAACGAGATCAAACCAGTCTCAAACTTCCATTTGCCTCTGATAAAAAGGATGCCAACTGAATAAATTGGAATATATTTTTTATCTCTTTTAGGGTACAACTTTACTATTAATCTTAGTTTTACCTAGTTGATAAGCCTCTTGTTCCTAGACTACAATATTTTCATTAATGCATTTTTTACAATAACTACTTTTGTTTAGATAAAGGGTCTTGTTCTATTTGTTTTCTTGCATTTAAAGTGGCTGTCCTTAACAAATACAGCTCTGGTGAATTTTGAAACTAAAGTTTTAACGAAAAATCACGCCTATAAATCACTCACTATTTTTTCCTACGTAGAAGGAATGAAACTTGCACAAAATTTTGAAATCTGACATTTTTAGGACATAACATGAATTCAAAATAAAGGCAATAGATGAATCCAATGTTAAGAATAAAGTAGTACTTTTATCAATACTGCTATTTATATATATATTCTAAGAAACACTAGCAAAAAATATTGCATATATAGGGAAGACGTATCTATTATTAAAACATGAACATAGAGTTTTGGAAACCTCTGTACAGTGATGTGTACTAATGTAGCTTAAAACTGTAGAGAAAGAGGGGCAAGGCCAGTGGTGCAGCAGTTAAGTGCGCGCGCTCTGCTCTGGCAGCGCAGGGGTTGCAGGTTCAGATCCTGGGTGCGCCTCGACGCACCGCTCGTCAAGCCATGCTGTGGCAGCATCCCATATAAAGTAGAGGAAGATGGGCACAGATGTTAGCCCAGGGCCAATCTTCCTCAGCAAAAAGAGGAGGATTGGCATCGGATGTTAGCTCAGGGCTGATCTTTCTCACACACACAAAAAATAAAAAAATAAAAATAAAAACCATAGAGACAGAAAAATGCTCCCGCTAAAAACATCAGTTTAATTTCACTCCATTTCATTTCATATGTAATTATTTAATTTTATTATGTGCTTAGCATGTTTTTAGGTGCTGGGGAAATTAAAATATAACTCCAAGGATAGACACTAGCAATTATTGACCATGTAGTATGAACCGTGCACCGATAGGTGCGTCGCATAAATATCTTATTATTCCCGTTAGGCAATTGAGAACCAGTGAGATTAAGTCATATGATTGGGGCACACAGTTGTAAGTGACAGATATGTTTCTAACCCAGGTCTGTCAGATTTCAAAGTCTTCTTTGCACTCTGTTGTGTAAGACACTGTCCCTGTTCAAAAGATGCTCAAAGTCTTATCGATGACGTTGCAATCACACGTGAAGCCATCAGAGTTGCATTCAGATCAGGTGGCAATGTGAATGGTATTGATGAACATGCTAGTTCGTTGAAAGGAGGACTCTTCAATGAAGACTTTTCGTATTTAATTTCCGTTTATGTCTTAAATTCTTTTAAAAATCACATACTCTTTTTTTTATTGCAGTAACATTGGTTTATAACATTGTATACATTTCAGGTGTACATCATTATACTTCTAATTCTGCATAGATTGCATCATGTTCTCCACCCAAAGACTAATTACAATTCATCACCAGACACATGTGCCTAATCATCCCTTTCACCCTCCTTCCTCTCCTCCTCCCCTCTGGTAACCACCAATGCAATCTCTCTCTCTATGTGTGTGTTTGTTGTTGTTTTTACCTTCTACTTATGAGTGAGATCATACAGTATTTGACCTTCTCCCTCTGACGTATTTTGCTTAGCATAATACCCTCAATGTCCATCCATGTTGTCACAAATGGCCAGATTTCATTGTTTCTTATGGCTGAGTAGAATTCCATTGTGTATATATACCACATCTTCTTTATCCATTCGTCCCTTGATGGGCACTTAGGTTGCTTCCAAGTCTTGGCTATTGTGAATAATGCTGCAATGAACACACGGGTGCATATATCTTTACTCATGGGTGTTTTCATGTTCTTTGGATAAACACCCAGCAGTGGAATAGCTGGATCTTATGGTAGTTCTATCCTTGATTTTTTGAGGAATCTCCATATTATTTTCCATAGTAGCTGCACCAGTTTGCATTCCCACCAGCAATGTATGAGAGTTCCCTTCTCTCCACATCCTCTCCAACACTTGTTGTTTCCTGTCTTGTTAATTATAGCCATTCTGAGGGGCGTGAGATGATATCTCACTGTAGTTTTGATTTGCATTTTCCTGATAGTTAATGATGTTGAACATCTTTTCATGTGCCTGTTGGCCATCTGTATATCTTCTTTGGAGAAATGTCTGTTCAGGTCTTTTGCCCATTTTTTAATTGGGTTGTTAGTTTTTTTTGTTGTTGAGATGCATGGGTTCTTTATATATTTTGGAGATTAAGCCCTTATCAGATGTATGGTTTGCAAATATCTTCTCCCAATTGTTAGGTTGTCTTTTCGTTTTGTTGATGGTTTCCTTTGCTGTGCAGACGCTTTTTAGTTTGATGTAGTCCCATCTGTTTATTTTTTCTATTGTTTCCCTTGCCCAGTCAGACATGGTACTTAAAAATATGTTGCTAAGACTGATGTCAAAGTGTGTACTGCCTGTGTTTTCTTCCAGAAGTTTCATGGTTTCAGGTCTTACATTCAAGTCTTTAATCCATTTTGAGTTAATTTTTGTGTATGGTGTAAGGTAATAGTCAACTTTCATTTTTTTGCATATGGCTGTCCAGTTTTCCCAACATGATTTATTGAAGAGACTTTTCTTTCTCCATTGTATGTTCTTGGCTCCCTTGTCGAAAATTAGCTGTCCATAGATGTGTGGGTTTATTTCTAGGCTCTTGATTCTGTTCTATTGATCTGTGTGTCTGTTTTTGTGCCAGTACCATGCTGTTTTGGTTACTATAGGTTTATAGTATCTTTTGACATCAGGGAGTGTGATACCTCCAACTTTGTTCTTTTTTCTCAGGATTCCTTTGGCTATTCAGGGTCTTTCTACTCTTTATAACTTCTTTTTAATAAAATTCTCAGTGTAGAACATTTGACACTACAGAATGGCACAAACCCATTTTGTGGTTATCTTATAGTCTTCTGATTTTATTTCCATCAGAGAGTGTATATGGAACAACGCGGAGCATTTTATCCATCAGAAACTTTGCAAGGGAAAAGCAGTCAAAAAACAGAAGAATTGTATTTCTCCAGACCACAAGGAGTCCTGGAGCAGCAGGCCCTTCTTAGGGTGACATGGAAAGCTTGGAAGATGAGAGGAAATTACAGAAGTTACTTCTGGTCAGGAGGTCAAGTGGCAAGGTTATGGTGAAGAGAAGAAAATGAACAGGGAAGGAAGACGGGATGGAGACTTTGGGGGTATGGAGAGAGAGAGAGTTAGATTTAGCTCCTACCCTGAGTGGGGAGCTCTGGGCAAAGGGAGAAACGTCTCAAGAGGCATGTTAGTAAACTGCTGTGCCATGAGTGTGCAACACATCTGTATTGGGCAGTGTTCTCTAGAGAAATTGAACCATTAGGATGTGTGTGTGTGTGTGTGTGTCTATGAGAGAGAGATTTCTTTTAAGGAATTGGCTCACACAATTGTGGGGCTGGCAAGTCTGAAAGCTGCAGAGCAGTTTGGCAGACTGGAGACTCAGGGAAGAGTTGATGTTGCAGTCTTGAGGCCAAAGGCAGTCTGGAGGCCGAATTCCTTCTTTGTCCAAGAACCTCAGTCTTTTTCTCTTAAGGTCTTCAACACATTGGATGAGGCTCACCCCCATTATGGAGGGTAATTTGCTTTACTCAAAGTCTACTGATTTATATGTTAATCTCTTCTTAAAAAATACCTTCACGGACACATCTAGACTGGTGTTTGACCAAATATGTGGGTTCCGTGACCTAGTCAAGTTGACACATGAAACTAACCATCTAACATCTTTCAGATATTCTTTGAACAAAATTTCCTTTACAACTTGATCTATATCAGGCACTGTTCTGTGCTGGCAATGAGGAAATATATAAGAGAGATGAGGCCCTGCTTTTAAGGTGCTTGCATTCTCAAAAAAAGGAATCTTACATAAATAAGCCAGATTTCAGATTGTGAGAAGGATAATGAAGGAAACAAACAAGACAAGGTGACAGAGTTTATGGGCATGCTTGTGAGGGTCTATAACCTTAGTTACTTATTTGATTGTGACCCACAAGATATGTATTTTATAATCCAGTCTGTTGGTACACTAATAGCTCGCTAAAGCAAAAGTGTCATTAACCTCTATTTTTCTCTTTTCCCGTGTGTGTGTGTGCACATGCTTGTGTGTGTATTTAACACATTCTGGTTATGACCACTAATTGATTTCACTCCCACATGGGTCAGCATACTCAGTGCTTTATCTGGAGTGGTGAGAGGTCTCTGAAAATGTGACATCTGAGGTGAAATATAAGCCTAGGGAGGCAACCTGAGCAGGATGGCCGGGGTGGTTGATGTCTATTGACAGGTAGAGAGGCCAGCGAGGTGAGGTGGGGGGCCGGACTGCAGCCAGATCACAAAGAATCATTTTTATTCTAAGTACAATGAGAAGCAATGATACGCTGTTGAAAGGTTTTATATAGGTACGTGACATCATTTAATTTATTTTTGTAAACGATTCCTCTGGCTGCTGTGTGGAGAAGGGAGTGTAGCAGGACAAGAGTGGAAGCTGAGAGGCAGGGTCCGGGTGAGAGGGTTATGGAAGGGGTGATGATGGGAAGTCAACAAATGCAAATATTGTAGTAAATGCAATGGTTCCCGATGAGAGACTTTGGGAAGAGAAAGAAAAAAAGAGGTATGTAAGATGTTGGATTATATTTAGTTAATTCAGTTATCTCATTTGTCACAAGTGCCAATCAAGGTTAAAATATTAACGAGTTTCTTCCCTCAAACCCCAAGCCTCAAATAATGAAAGAAAAGACCTAAATATCTTTTTAAAAAAATAAACTAAGGCCCTTAAAGGATAATTCAAACTAGCAAGTGAGGGGAGATGTTTAGATGGGCAGATATTTCGGGACTTCTCATTGTCAAATTGATGACTCTGCATACTCAATACATATAATGCTGGCATTGCTGATGATGTTTTATTAAAGAAATGGGGAAAAATAACTTTATTTTATATAAATAATTGTGACCATTTTCTATTTGGGAGGTCTTGCTTTTCTCCTTTTCTCTTGAAAACTCATTACATTAGATCAGTTTCTCAATATCAACGGAGAAAGAAAAAGCCCAGTGTCAAATCATTCTTGTGTTGAAATAGTTATCCAAAAAGAAGTGTTTCTGCTTACATGATCACTGAGCTATGTTTATTATAGATGACCGGATGTGTATGTCTGCAGGTGTATAGACATTACATTGAGAAATGAGAAAATTGAGTTTTCAGCAAATACTGCAAAATGAGCCTTTCTTTTTGTTTAAAAGGCCGAGTGTTGTAAAATGATTTAGAAAATGTGAAATGTAAGGTTCTCTATAATTAATTCTTCTCCCCAGTCTTCTGCCTTCCATCCATCACTGGATAATTGAAACAGCCTCCTAATTGACTTCGCCATCTTGGGGGTCTCCAAATCCATTCTTTGCACTGCTGTTGAGGCTCTCTTCCAAGAAAACAAAACACCTGGTCCTTGCCTGTAGGATAAATTTCAAACATCTTAGAAAAAGACGAGAACCAATGTCTATTAAACACTGAATGTGGGACAGGCTTAGCCCTAATTGGCTTATATCTATTATTGGTCCTGCAAAGTGAACCCTGAACCCCTATTCTACACACACTAACCTCCAGTCTCTAATTACAGCATATAATCACACCTCATTGACAGTTACGTCTTTCCAGACCAATTGACTCAGAACATTTTTAGTAAAAGGATGATGTTTTGTTTGTTTTTGTTTTCCACTGTGCTCAGCACAGTGTCTGGGAGATAGCAGGAACTCAAAAAACAAAAGAAATTTATACTATGTTTTACAGACTCCTCCTCATATCTTAAAAAAGTGGGCCTTCTAGAAGCTGCACAAGTAGTGTTGCTAAGCCCTTGACCACTTCTTGGTGCTCTAGATCCCTGTTCTTCAGCTTTCTAGCTGTGTGAATACAAACCAGTGTCCTTAAATCAAGAAACTTGCCCAAATATTGGGTCTTAGTTTCTGCATCAGTGAAATGGGTAGCAATCATGATAAACTTGCAGAGTCCTTGCAAATATTAAATTACATAATGTATGTAAAGCAACCGCTATAGTGCTCAGCCCATATCAATGTGCTAAATACGTGATAGATAATACTGTGATTGCTACTTTTTAAAGATTTAATCAATATTCTAGTGGTTCATAAATTTATTGCAGGCACAAGGACATTCAAAACTTTCTTCAAAAAATATTAGAGGATAGCCACAATTAGTATCCATGAATATATTCAAATTCTGAAAGAAATTAGATTGGGCTTTAGAAAAATCAAGAGGTTCAAAAAGCAAATAATATTTTAAACTTAACCTACAAATGAAGTAGAATCCAACCATTACTATTCATGGCCGTTGCATTGGAAAAGCTGGAACATTTTTTTTCCCAACTGATAGATTTTTCTAAATTTATACGTAAGGTTGTCTCTGAGATCACGTTATTTTAATGGTTGTCATTATTATTATCCACTTAAATACGGAGGAATTTAGTTTGAAGAGAAACTATAACCTTCCTGTATTTTAATTCACATTCTGTACAGGAAAACCAGGACTTGCAGGTTCAAAGGAGAAAGCCTTTAAAAGGGCTTGTAAAAGGCCTCATAGGCTTCTTGGACATCAAATAGCTCAGCAAAACAGCATTATGATGATTTAAATATAAATGAATTAGAAACATATGGATCACATTCCCTTGGAAATACACACGGGTTTGGAAATTAAGGGGGAACTGCCTGACAAAATGCACTCACTTCGCTTAGCACAAAGTGTTTGAATAATGGGTTGAATTTTTTGCCAAATCCTGAAGGCCACAGGTTTGTCCTATGGGTATTTTCACAAACCCTGTGGGTCTCGAGGTTCCTTGGCTTTGAGAATTGTGTTACCCGTCAAGGCCAACGCCCGCCGCCATTGCTCCTGCTGCCCTCTCCTCATCAAGTACATGAGCGTGAAGTTATCAAAGAGAAACCAATTTCGGGAGAATGGAAGGAATGGGGTGCAGGGGGAGGATGTTGTTGGATTTTTCTCTCTTCTTCTTTTTCTATTCTGGTTTTCTCTTTCTTTTCTCCAGCGCTTTCCTTTTAGTCTTTTCATCCTTCATTTCTTTCTTATTTTGTTATCTTTTTCCCCCCATCTCAGCTTTGTCTTACTCTCTTAAGCAGAAGAATGGATAAAAACAGGATACTTATAAGAGAAAGCTTCAGGGAGGATGGAGGATGAATTATCCATTGTCTTATCATTTCTTCTTTTCAGAATTACCCACTGTAAGTTCCATCAGAGAATAGAAAAGTGTGAAAGGCTTCCTCAGTACATCATTTAGTTTTTACCATGGCCTAAGGGGAAATGTTTGAGCTTATTATGTTGTGTTTTAAACATTTTAGAGTCTCATAAAACTAGCGTAGCCCTGATTCAGCTTATTTAAAAAAGCAATTTATCATTATTAGTACCGATTCCAGGGATAATTAATTAATTTCTTTGGAATGAGCTGTCACGTGGAATACCAGAGACCTAAGGCTAATTCGTTGCTGCCCAAACTGGGCGAAAGCAGGTGTCACAGTAACTAGATCCGGCTTTTGTGTGTGCGGCACAAAATATACTGCCTCTTGATAAGCAGCTACAGAATTGATAGTTAAATCTATCCGCATGGATTTGCTTCCCATATGGAACTAATTGCCTCTGGAATAGCTAAAGCCAAAAGATCTCTACGATTTCAAAAGCTTCTCTTATCTTTCCTCTCGTATGGCTGTTGACAGGAGTGAAACACATCTATCCTCATTTATTATATTGGTCTCATCAAGTGAGGACGTGTTGATGGGTGACTGTTACAGAACCAGATGGTCCAAGCTGGTCTTTTATGTTTCAAGCATTTCTCCTCCTTGGTTTTAAAAGTCCAAACAAAGGCTGTCCTGCACTTGGGCTGGTCCCGTACAATCTTTCCCCTTAAAGGACCCAGTCCGGTCTCTTCCCGGTACTGAACAGGCCCACCTGAGGACCCAAGAATTGGATTTCTGTGTCCTTTAGCCCCATCTCATAAGGTCTCACTCACTCTATCTCTTTAGTGCAATTGGAGGCTAACTGAGGGATAATGAGCTTTTCTGACTGTCTGGACCCTGATAAAAGTTCCTTTTCTCTTGTTTCTCAATTTGCCATCATAGTACTACCTCCTCTTCTTTCTCAAAACACACAGGCCAGAGACATCTAAATTCTAAATCTGGACAACTAGCAATATTTTACTCTTTCTCTGATTGTGCTTTAGAAGGGCAGGGCTTGACCTGCTGTTTCTTCTCTAAACCACTGAGGAGAATAGTGTAGAGATAAATAGGTAGCCATCATCACCATCATTCTCATTGTCTCGATTGTCATCATCTTAGCTCACGTTTCTGGAACATGTATCTGTGCCAGGAATAGCGCTTTAGATGTATGAATCTAGTTAATCCTGTCAACCATCTTAGGAAGCAAGTACTATGATCATCCCAGACTATAGAGAAGGAAAATGAGGCACGGGGAGATTAGCTGTCCTGCAGAATCTTCAAGTCAAGAACAAGTGTACCACATTGTGTAAAGGCCAAAGGGGTAGGAATTATACGATGCAGCAGGCCCTCACCTACACCTGCATCCTCAGCATATCCCTCGTCTCCCAGTTCCCAGAATGGGTGGAAAGATTTTCAGAAAGGGAATTTCAGCCACAGGAGCCTGAAATGATGGATATGGGAAAGGTTGCTTGGGGAGGAGAGACAATGTCTCTGACACTTTTCTGGCTGTGCTGCATTAGAAAAATGACTTACACTCTCTGTGCTGCAGTTTCCTCATCTGTGAAATGAAGACAATAAAGAACTCTCATTTTAGGATTGTTGTAAAGTTTAATATATGATTGTTAGAAGCATCTGTCACCAAGTAATCCTGATAAAGATATGCCAGCTGTGATATTATTATTCCACAAGGGAACATCCCCAAAGACTAGGCAATGCATTGTGCTCACATGAGAAAGAAATAGGATAGTAGATCACTCTAGAACTGTATATTCAATTGCCCAAAGGATATTTCACCCTTAGCAGCCCACCTCATATTCAATGCACCCAAACCAAGTATTTTTTCCATCAAACGTACCAATTCTTCTGTTTTTCTTGGCTTGGTCGGTGGCACCAGCATATTCCAGCGTAGTGGTCAAAGGGAGAAATCTTGGAGTTGGCCTTTATTTCTCTCACCAGACAGTCATCAAATCTTCTGTATTCTCCCCCAGAACAGCTTTCAAACACATCCCCCTTTGTCAGTGGCCACTACCCTGACTGAGATCATTTCAACAGCCATCAAGCAGTCTTTCCTATTACCCTTCTCCCCTCCATTCCATTCAAAGTGCCACCAGAGAACTTAAATATATATATAAAACTCCAATAATGTTATTCCCATGCATGGTTCCCCATTTCTAGAGAATGAAACTCAAACCCCCTTGGTACGATAATTCTATTTGCCTTCTCTAAATACACCATGTATATATTTCCATACCTCTGGGCTAATAGCCATACTTTGTCTTCTCTTTCAAAGATCTTTCTGAGAGGAAACTAAACCTCTCTACGCTTCAGATCCTTAATCCTCTCAACCCCTCACCTTGAAATAGTTGTACATAGCTCAGAGCAAATGTTGTTGTGAGAATAAAATCAGAAAATGGGTCTAAAACACTCAGCACAGTGTTTGACCTTGCAGTGTGAACTTAGGCAATTTATTTAACTTCTCTGTGCCTTATTTCCACTTTTGTAAAGTAAGGCTAGTACCTACAGCATAGGAATACCACGAGAATTGAATAACCAGTGTGCATAAAATGCTTAGGACAGTGCTTATTATTCCTGTCTAATTTTTCTTATTATTCCTCTAACTCAGTTATAAAATGCCATTGATGCTAATTTGTGTTACAGAGTGAGAGGGGCTTTAGGGGGATTATAGTCTATAATGCACATTTTATACGTTCTGAAAATAATATTGCATTAGAATAGCATATTTTAAGGCAGAACCCAAATGTCACCACTTCATGAAGACATTCGCTATGCTCCCTGCCTTCCAGTAGACTGATTTCTTACCCCTTGCATCCTTGCATTTTGCCCGTATTTCTATTATACCGCCTGGCTGTATGATACAAGAATCATCTGGGTATGTGTTTGTGTCTTCCACTAGAATATGAGCCAATAGAATATGGAGTTTGTGCCTTGTTCACTTTTATTTCTTCTCAACCCCCATTATCCTCCTTGCCACCCCCAGATGCCACCTCTGCGCCTGGCAACCAGTAGGCATTCAGTAAACGTTGACTGAATGCATCCTGAATTGGGTACTGAGCCATTGTCCCACCTTTGCGGCTTCACAAATACGTAGGGTTTAATTTGGGTCTGTGACCGTGTTGGATGAGCTTCAGAGACCAGAGTGTTGTCACAGCAGCAGGGACTCCACAAATTTGGCTCCTAGAACATTTTGACAAGAAAAAATGTCTGCATTTCAAGATACCTGAGGGCTGATTCCTGTTTTTCTCAAACACAGTTGGGCTTTCATGTGGTCTTACACTTGCTTATTGATACCCAGTATTTTTCTTGTTGGGCCAAATGTGGCAACACATTATTTATTTGACACTGTGGTAATCCATTCAGTTGGATGGAAAAGAACATATTAGTCGAATGAAACTGATGTCTGGTAGCCATGCACACTCACCCAAATAATCTACCCCTGGACCCTGTTCATGGGCCGGTTCTCCAGCTGCTTGACGCCAAGCCATATTCTCGCTCAGGGATTTATTTTCCCTGGCCCTGTCGGGATACTAAAACCAACTTTCCGATTCAGCCTCAGCCTCAGCCTCCAGCCTGTGGACAATAGCAATACTGTGTGATGACTACTGAGGGCAGACTAAGAGGGATGACTGTTTTAATAGCACTTTATGACTCCTCAAGCTGGACTGGAAACATCACCGCAAGGACAAAAAGGTATTCGCCAAGGAGAGGGGATGTCTCTGTAGTCAGAATCTGAGCTGGAATCAAAACCACAGACAGAAATAGGGCTGAGGTCCTACAGTGTAAATTCCAGGAACTGGGGAGGAAGCTTGAGGACATGGCCATCGGGGCTTTCAGAAATGTGCTAATTGTGCAATATTCACAACTAACAAGGGAGAATGATAAAATAACAATAAAAATAAATGACTAAATCTGTGAGCTAATAATCTGGGGCACAGTCCTCAAAAACTATAGAAAGGAAGGAAAGAAGCACTCAGCAGCCGTCAGTCTCATTGTTATCTTTCCATTTGTCCATGTTCTCACTTCTTATTTCTCTCTCTCTCCCTCTTTTTCTCTTTTCTCCCTTTTAGAATAGCAGAGTATTTATGGGAGCCATGAGTGCTTTGTGATATCCTTATCTCTGACTAAAATATAAAAGATTAGCATACACACCTAGAGATTCGTCAATCAAATTCAGCTTTCAAATTCGATGGTCAGAAAGGTCAAATCTAGCTTTGAGTCTTGCTTCTGAACTATAAGTAGCATCAAAAATTCATTTCTAAAATGGCTAGTGAATGGATCAGGATCCTGGTAGAAAAATTCTCACTTCTTATGACCCGACAAGAACTATCTAGTCATTAGCCAAGGGTCAGCAAGTCACTTTTTCAACCTGTGTTTGGCAGGAATGATAATATTTAGGATTTCTCGCTTAGGCAGGTCAAGTCCAAGAGGATGTCCTAACTAGTATGTGTGGAGAGCTCTGTCATGCCAGAGAAGCCTGCCAAAAGTTGTGTATTCATGCAAACTCAAAGGGCCTCCTGGAAGAAGCACTGTCAGACTTTCCACTATTTCCCAGAACCAAGACTCTTGAACAATGAGGCCAAAGGCTGCCTAAAACCTTGGAGCTTATAACCTTATGTGGCCAGGAACTCCTTCTGGGGTAAAAAAGAAAAGATCACTGAAAGTACATATATTTTGTGTCACATATCACAAACAATCAATTGGCTGTTACTTCCTAGAGTTGTGTTAAGGAGGAATCAGAAGCTCTATGAAGAACCAGTGGGAAAGAGTGCCTTAGTCAATAAGCAACATCTGCCATTTCTGGTGTGGGTGCCTGGGTTTCACATTGCCTCAGTGGGGGAAAGAAAGGACTTTGGGATGTGACACTATGTGGTGTCACTCAATTAGGATCTGCTCAGTCTGGGAAACTTCAACTTTTGTGAGAGAGTCGGTTGTAAGAAACAGCAAATTTAATCATGACTTATAGTAATAATAATATAGCAGTGTAGTAATATATAGCACAGTATATATTAGTATATATATACAGTATAGTAAAGTATTAGTATGTGTCTATGTGTGAGTATTTAGAAAACTGAAAGAATACCTTTTTAGAGCCTACTAAGAAAGTGTCTACACCAGTGAAAAGAGACCTCTGCCCGTTTTTGTAGGACACTATCCTAAGAACCCTAAGCAAGTCAATTCTTGGCTTCAATAAGAGGAGTCTGAGCCAAAAGTTAGAATTAGACATAACACCAGGGGCAAAAATAGGTCACCCAAGAGGTGGAGCAGAGACCATCAATAACAGCTTCAACTTAAAAATGATAAAGTCATGCCAGGAGATTGTCTGAGCTACCCAAGTTTGCCTGGGTCCCCGTAGTCTTGATCCATATTTCCGTTTGTTCCTGACATCTAGACCCGCACTGTCTAATGCAATGGCCCCCAGCTATATGTGGCTTTTTAAATTTAAATTTCTTAAAGTTAAACAGAATGAGAACTTCAGTTCCTCAGTCACATGGGCCACACTGCAAGGGCTCAGTAGACACATGTGACCAGTGGCTGCCATGTTGGACAGCACAGGTACAGAATGTTTCTGTCTTCTCAGAAAGTTCTATTGGAAAGTGCTAATTTAGACCATAGGGAAGAAATGGAGTCCTGGTTTATGGAACTACCTTCATAGGACTAAGAAGAGAATAGTTTTCCCTAGTTATTCAGAGCCACCTCTCCTTTCTGCTGTTGCTTTCTTGGCCATTTCTTGCCCAGTCTCAATGCTGGACACATGCAATTAATACTGAGTTGATGTGGACCTGCTGCTGCTGCCACGTGAGGTGTTTGGTGAAGTAGGTGGTTAAAGGTACCATCGGAAAGGTGATTTGGTGGATTGCCTATTGGTTTCTTAGAAGTCAGACAGCATGAAACCTGGCAGGACCCAGATACGATTCTAGGTATTGATTTCTCTTGTCTATAATCTTCACAATAACCCTTCAAGGTGGTCATTTCCATTCTCTTGTAACAAATGATCAGACTAAAATGTTAAGAAACTTAGTAAGGATTAGGAATGGCAAAGCAGTGATGTGAACACAGGTCTGTCTGACCGTAATCCTGGACACTTTCTGTTACAGCACATTGGCTGCTAGGAAGATAAAACATGTATGTACAGAGATCATTATAACAAAGGTAGAGATGATAAGTGTCACAAAGATAGATTAATTGCTGAGGGTTCCAACTTCCTTCTTAGTGACATCTCTACCTAGCTTTGTACACGGGACAAATGTTCTGCTTGCTGGTTTAAAATATGCCATTTGCCACTCAATTATTTGTTGGTAAGTAATTTTCCAAAGTATTCTGTGTATACATGAGCCCCCTCATCTACATTAATAGTGATGTTGGCGGTGAGGAATCTTCTGAATAGTCAGGCTCTGAATTGCACAAAAACTGTTCATGGTAATTGTCATGAGATTTGCAGATTTTAAAATCTGCAATGATCCAGCATCAGTCCCAGGACCTTGTAAACCAGTGAACATATCCGGTGTTTTAGACGTGAAGCAAAAAACACCTTTCATTGTTCCCAAGAAAGAATTGGGTTTCCTAAGCTTCTTAGAGATTTTCTAGCCTCTTTTATTTTTTTCTTTGACCAGCAAGACCTTCTAATTTTCCTGAGGCAGCACACAAGCTACTCTGACAGCAAAACTGTCAGGGTTTGTTGCCATGAGAAGTGCTCCTTTTTTCATCCTGTCTTCCACGTCGCTTTCCAGGTGTGTGACAGCTTGTGTATGTGAACATCGGCAGTCTCGCAGAGAATCTCTCTTGTGCCTGATACATAAAATCCTGAACAAATTTTTTTTTTGCTGTAATTTTTCAATCTCAACTAGAGTTGCTTGGGAGAAGGGGTATAGAAAAGAGGAGAAAATTCATGGACTTGAATTTACACTGAGACTGAGTATTTCAAAATGGATTCACCAGATTTCAACAGCTCCTCTAAGCCAGCATGGCTTCAGAGTTTCTGTCTTGAAAGCTGCTGGGTCACATTGGGCTATAAAACAAACGACCCAATGTCATTGTTTTGTGAGATTACACACTCCTAGCTTTGAATTCAGTTGATTTGTTTATTTTGGTTGGTTTTATTTAAAAAACATTCTTCCGAACCATATTACCTTGCTGGAAAATGCTTGAAAAGTCATTCTTTTCTTTCCCTTTGAAAAATTACACAAGCAAAGAAAGGATTGTTTCATTTTGTAAAACATATTTTGCCTTATTTTGTTTATAGTTCTCCTTTTTATTTTCTACCATCTTTGGAAACTTGATGAAGCATGAGGATGATAGCAGATTCCTAAATGGTGTCATCAGGAACCTTGCATTTATAATAGTCCAGGAAGCAAAAGAAGGAGAAAAACAACGATGAAGCCTGACTATTCTGAGCTAATTGAAACCCAGTAGTGTTTTACCATTCAGGTAATATAAACTATCGTCTCTCCAGTAGTTTTTCTCTGAATGTATTCATCATGTCCCATCTGCCAACAAAGACCAAACTTCAAATATTAAAAAAATAATAATTGTTGAAATAGCGGTAACTTTTCAATTTTGCCTATACAGGTAATAATCTTCATACATTTTAATACATCACTAATGAAATCTTTAAACCAAGTTTCACAATTCATCTGCTTGCTTAAAGAAAAGGCTGTGAAGCACTATTTAAAAAGTCTTTCTTTTTGCAACCCCTTCATATGTTATCAATCAAATCAAGCATAAAATTTAAAAATATTTGAATATAATCTCTCCCATATAGCATATTTTCAAAGAAGGTTTTATGTATATATATATATTTTTTTTGATTTGTGGATGTTCAACTTTGATCCATCAGAGAAAGAATATACATCTTTTAACTTTCAACAAGAGATGTATAATAATATCGATAAATAATTCTGAATACTTTCTATTTTGTGCTGTAAGTAAATTCTCAAAGTAATTATTTGAACTAAACAACTTGTTCTTAGATATTAATGTCTCTGTTAAATTATTCTCTATTTTAAAAAATTCCACATTTACCATGCGCTGTATACATCTTCAGTATTTGGGACATTTTCAAAAACCTCTGTTTTTATTTAGAAAACATTTGTTCATAATATTGTAATTAGAAGCATATACAGTGGAGCCTTTCTTTTAAGACTCTTTCCTTTTTTTACATCTTCCAGCACAAAGAAAACTTTCCATCATCTCTTTCTCTTTAAACTGGTCAATTTAAAGGACTCCATTTTCTATGTGATCTGTATTTATTATCCCTGAGAAATGTTTGCGGGTTTTTTTTTATTCACCAACTAGATGGAGTTGGCTTTTTCATGTAATTTTTCACATTTCATAGTCAGCAACCTTGCAGAGAAAACACATGCCTATGCAGCTAACACTGAGGTGGTTTCATTTGTAATCTGCAGCATACCTCTATCTGCAATGTATCCCATTGTTTCCATTTAGATCAAGGCAATAAAGCATATTACTGTATAAAGGAGCATATCAGTATGTCCAACCAGTTTCACTGAATTCTAAGGCAAGTATGGGTAAAAAATCTTTGGGTTTCTAAAGGTCCTTTCTATATGTGCATTTTGATGTCACCTCTAGTTTTATAAACATAAAACTGAAGTCTTCATTTTCCTTCTCGATCTTGCTCTCATCCTAACTTCACAGTTTCTACTGCTAGTGCCAACATTCTCAATTTCCAAGCTATAAACTGGCCCATCAACTTTGATTTAGAAGTCTTATTCTCCCCATGTCTAGACAGTATCTATTCACCTTTTGATTGTGTTTTGCTTTGATTTCTAACTCCACACACCCACCGCTATCCAGGCACTTACAACATCAAATAGGGACCTTGTCAATATCGTTCTCTCCACTTCCTCTGTTTTTAATTCATTTTTCACCCCATCTCAGTCCATTCCACCAAATAAACGCATGCAAAGCTATCTCATGCATCTTCCTAAAATATCACCCTCCTGTTTCTCCTCCCTTGCTCAAAGCCCTGTAGCAGTAGTTTCAACTCCACATCCATTGGCCAGGTCCCTCTTCAGACTTTATTTCATACTCTACTTTCTGAAATAATATTAATATTAACACTAACTGTCTTAATCCATTTGGACGGCTACAACAAAAATACCATAAATTAGTGGCTTATGAGTAACAAACCTTTATTTCTCATAGTTCTGGAGACAGGGAAGTCCACGATCATGGTACCAGTAGATTTGGTGTCCGGTGAGGACCCTTTTCCTAGATTGCCCTCTTTTCGAAGTAACCTCACACAGCAGAAGGGGCAAAGGGGCTCTCTTGTGTCTGTTTCATAAGGGCACTAATTCCACTCATGAAGGCTCTGCCCTTATAACCTCCCAAAGGCCCCATCTCTTAATATCATCATTTTGGGCATTAGGATTTCAACATGTGAATTTTGGGGGACATTCAGACTACAGCACTATTACTTACAGAAGACTTTTGAATCTTTTCAATCTGCCAGGTAATGAGCTAACTGCCTAGCTACATAATCTAATTTAATCCTTGCAACAACCAGGAAGTAGATATAATTGTGTCCATTTTTCATACAAGGAAATAGAAACTTGGGTAGATTTGAGTAGCTCACACAAGGTTACATGATCATAGAGATATAATTGACACCCAGGACTTAACCTAAAGGTATGTTCATAACCAACATTTTATAAGGCCTCCCACAAACCTTTGCCTTCAACCAAATTATTCCGTTATATTTTGTTAATTATGCCTTAAAGTTTTTTGCCATTGTTCTTTTATTTCACACCATGGCACTTGGAATGCCATTCCTTCTACCCAGCGAAATGTCATCTATTTTTCAAAGCCCATCGCAAACCCTATTTCCTTTTTAAAGTCTATTCTAACTTCCCTACCCTAAAGGAGGTCATGAAATTCCTGCATATACAATTCAATTTGCTCATTAATTTTCTACTACCCTATAGCAGATTTATTGTTGTCTCATGCTAGGGTTGATACTTTTTTGTTTGAATTTATTTTTTGCATGCTCTTATGTTGTAGTATTTATCCAGGGTTATCATCAGTAGCTTGGTCTCCCACCAGTTTCCTGCACACAGTAAGAGATAAATAAATATTTAATGATTTGCTTGTTGAAGAAATTCAGTTAGATTGGTTGCCCAAAGTGGTTGGTCCAACTGTACTGATCAACTCAGCCACGGTGATGAAGTCAGTTTATGTGAAAAACTGCATGGCCTTAATGTATTGTGATTTCAGATATAATTTAAACACTCGTCCAAAGAAAAATTATATTGGGTAATAAAATCTAGGGCATAAAAATAAATTCTAAAATTCATAGTTTTATGGTAATATCATTTGTTACAAATCAATGAGAATAAAAATATATTTAGAAAAAACGTTTCAAAAAATCGGAGAAGAGGAAGTCAACAATTACTAACCAATACTTGGTAGATCAAAGAGTAATTTTCTCTGTATTGCTCATAGTCTGCCTTTAATATGTAATGTACGCTAAATCCAAATTACAAGAAGAAGGATGATACCTCCTCACACTTACCCCCAATACACTCAGCTATTAAATCTCTATCCCGCTCTCAGATTCCTTATGGATTCTGAGTCCAACCTCTTGCCCATTGGAGAAAGTTTCTAGAAAACATCCTTGCCATGTTGTGATCCTGTCATACCATCATTCAACTTTTATTTGAACACTTCCAATAACAGGAAACTCAGTACTTTTGAGTTAGTCTAGCCCATTGCTAGGCATTTATAACTGTTGAACAACTCTTTCTGTTAATAAGCCTCCATCTTCCCCTCTATAACATTGTCCCATTCTCCCTTATTCTGAAGGATGATGTTTTTATATTTATATTATCTAATCTAATATAAAACCAGCCTTGATTTTTCCCGGTGCGACTCCTCTAATTATTTGAGGAGAGCTGCTCTGTCTCTTTCTAATCTTCCCCTCTCCCTTCTCCTGAGGGCAAAAATCTCTATTTTTTTCAGCCAGTAGTCATTTTACTTAGTTTCCAGATGTCTCATCATCCTGGCCTTTCTTCTCTGGATATTATCCTCCATCCCCAGAATACAATAAGCCAGATATGGCCTGAGGAGGGCAGAAAACCCTGAAACTATAACTTCTCTTTATTCAGAAATGGCATTTCTGTCACTGCAGCCTAAGTTTGCATTAGCTTTTAAAACAGCATCTTCATACCCATGGCTTTCATTGAATTTGCAGTCTAAAGCCCCAGGCCTTTTATTTTTCCCCAGAAAGTGCAGTCAAGTCATATATTTCTCATCCTGTCCTTATGTAATTGATTTTTTTTTTGAATCTATGTGTAAGGATTTTTCTTTATGGTTTTTTGCCTTTTATCATCTTGGTCCCCAGACGTGCATGATGGGACAACTGAGAGAAACCACGAGATTCTTGGCTGCTCTAGATGCTGAGAATCTGGAATGGCTGTAGTGAATTACGATAGGCGTTCCACTCAATAAACCCATAACTCTGTGGATATTAAGAACATAAAAACAAGCAAACCAAAAAGAAATCCCCCAAAGCCTCTTGCTGCTGGGAGCTGCATTTTACCTTCAATAAAACTAAAATGGGAAGATGAGGTACCTAAATCCTTGGTAATTGAGACCTCTTACTAGGACACTGCTTTTCAGTCCTGCCTTCAGCTGTTAGGAGGGGACCTAGTAGATGGAGACATACTTAAAATATGCAGCATTTCCTATGCTCCCCCTTCTTTGAGCCAATTAGCACATGTTCAACAGCTTTCCCTTTCCTCCATTAGCACATAAATTACCTTTTACCCCCAACACTCTGGAACTTCAACAACTTCCAACTACTTGTACTATCAAAGCTCTTGTCCCCTAGAAGTAATTCTTTCTCCACTGGAGGATGAGGAAAACCACATCTTCCTTCCAAATGTTCAGATCATTGATAAAAGTAGCCTTTTCCTCAACAATTACGTGAGTTTCCATATCCACAGCCCCTATTCCTTCTCTCCATGTTCCTTTCTTCTACTCATGATTTTTTGGCTTGATTTGCTCATTCTTGCATCCTTCTGTGGAGGACTGTACTTAGTTGATGAGACCTGTCTAGCGTGGAAATGCCAGGAAGGTTAAGAACCTCTTCTCCCAACTCTGCCATGATCAACTTTATCAGATGGAAGTGGTTGCAGGATGTACAATATCCAAGCTCCCTTGCATTTGGGCAAGATAACCTCTGTAGTACAGTTCTTGCTGCAGAGCTTCCAGTGAGATCAGACTGAGGCTAGACTTCTCTCACAACCATCTCCGCCTAGCTTCATCCCTCACCTATCCAGCTTTTTCTCACTTCCCTCCATGTTTCCCCTGAGAACATTCCCACTCTAAGTCATTTGCACACAATTCCCATCTCAGGCTCTGCTTCTTGGTAAAACAAATTGAGGCAAGGACTTGCTTTTAAATCACAGAATTTCTTCAAAAGTTAATCACTGGAGGCCGGCCCCATGTCATAGTGGTTAGGTTCAGCACACTCCACATCGGCAGCCTGAGTTCGTGGGTTCGGATCCCAGGCATGGACCTACACCACTCGTCAGGCCATGCTGTGGTGGCAACCCACATACAACATAGAGGAAGATTGGCACAGATGTTATCTCAGGGCGAATCTTCCTTACCAAAATAAATAAATAAATAAATAAATAAATAAATAAATAAATAAATAAATAAATAAATAAATAAATAAAATTAACCACCGAAAAAGCAGATTCCATTTAATTCAACAAACATTTATGGAGGATGATCCAAAAGGCTGACTTTCTTCATTAGACGAGAAGCTTCTTCAGGACGAGGATGAAGTCTAATTTTCTTTTTCCCCCAGTGGCTAGCATTGTGCCAAGTCCAACACACATAACAGAACATAAGTACTGTTACAGAGGCACAGTGATAAACATGATGTAGCCCCAACAAAAATTAAATTTGCAATTTTAGTGGGAAAAACAAACATGCCCCAACTCATTATAAAACAAGTTTGAATGCAGAAGGTACCTAAAAAGCTATATGCAAAGTGCTATGGAGGATCAAAGGAATAGTTTCAGTTGGAGGTAAGGTACAGATTGGAGAAGATTCCATGAAGCTGAAAAAAAGATGCATATAATTTTAATAGGAGAAGAGAAAATAATGCTATTGCTAGCAGCTATTAAGTAACTACTATATAGTGTGCCTTGTGCTAAGTTCATTACATGTAGTATTTTATTCAATATTTACAGAATATCTATGGTACAAATGTTATCATTAGCCCTGTTTTACCCAGGAGGTCTTGAGACAGGAAGTAATGTCTAAGCTCTCTCAGCTAGGAAGTAAGGGAGCCCAGATATAAATCCATTCCCTTAGGGAAGGACATTGCAAGAAGAAGGAATACGATCAGCATAGATAGAGAATCAGAAAAGAAGTCTACCCATATGGCCTTGAGTAGATAGAATAGGGAAAAAGCCCAGATAGAGAAATTGGGACTACTTTATAGGAGACTTAATACCATGCTAAGAAATTAGACTTTATTCTATAAACCAGGGGGAGCATCAGAAGGAGATTTAACAGGAAAGTTGAACGATAACAGTTATGCCTTAAGAAAATTACTCCAAAAGAAGGAGAGAAGATGAACGCATGCTTTGGCTTCTTCAGAGGAATGTGGACACATCAACAAGTTTAAATGTATGTATATTTCTTTCTGGCTCCTTTCTGCCTAGATTTTACTGGATCTGATCCAGTGATTCTTACATTTATACATGATTTTGTTAGGAGCCTTGAGTTCTCACAACTTTGATATTGTGACACTCTCTTATTTGACTTTATTTTCTGTACTACCTTCTCCTTGTCCTTTTCTGAAAACCAACGTGGCATCCATTCATTTATTTTGGTTACCAGTATAAGCTCTCTTGAAAAATGGCAAATGAGTAAGACGTCGCATGACACTGAGCAAAACATCTTACAGAATCTCTTTCCCTATCTCCGTGGAGAGCTCATTCCAAATAACCTAGCAATTGTCCCTAGTTTCTAACCATTCCCTTGCTGAACTCCTCCAAATAGCTCTGCAACTCTGATTCTTGCTCCTCTTCCCTCTCCTTCCAACCTTTTCAAGCTGGTGTTTTCTGAGCCCATAGCTCTTCAGCACTTCTCAAGTAGATAAAGCTATATCTTTCTGGGCTCTTTCTGTTTTCCTCTCTATTCATTATCTAGAGCGTAGAAGGAAAATACCAAAACAAGAAGGTTGAAGAAGGATCAAAAACTTATAAGCTTTCTCTTTGCCTGTTCTCTTTGTCTCTCTGTCTCTCTCCCTCTCATTCACTCTCATTTATCTATATTCATTTTGCAATAACTATTGCAGTATTTATAACCCACCACTTCCTTTCAGTTGGATGGGCCCTGGCAGCTGGGAGAATTGCCTTTGCAGAAGGCACAGTTGCTATTGAGCTTCACATGGCCAAGGTTTGAAAGGCTGAGTGACACAATAACCACTTTTTTTTTTTTTGCTCCTTGTTGAGGCTTCACCATAGCTGTAATCACTTAGGACAACTACATTCTTGAATTGCTTGTTTTAGAAATTAAATGTTATTGTTCGTTCAAAAGGAACTAAAACGTCTCAAGACTTAACGCCTGCCATTAGTACCTCAAAAGGAAGTATCTGCTTCCTTTTTCCAAGTATGGGAATGACTCATACTGCATCTCAGTTGTCAGATAGTCAATGACCATGATAAGACTTTCTGTTTTCCCGGCTCAGAAAAGACTTAAAGAAATTGTGATGGGGTGGCAGCCCTTCGTATTTCTGTGGTGAGCAGGCCTATGGGGAGACTTTTATTAATTTTCTACGCCTTGCATTATTTAGCCAGCCCCCTGATCTTGTCGTGTAGTAAATCCAGAAAATTACTGTTTGCTGAAATTTCTCACTGCTTCAATTTATGCAGAGACCTAAGACAGTTTCCTGAGTCTGGAGCATTTCTTATTACAAGAGAGAGAATCTGGCTATGTTTGATTTCAAGTCCATCCAGTCGCATTTCTAAACTGCTAATTTTTTTTTCAATTTTGTCACTTAAGATATTGACCCAACCTTATGAGTCAGGAAGATAAATAAGGAAACAATGATCATTTATTTCCCATACAGAGAAATGGAGTCTGATAATACAAATGGTCTGTTTGAGGCTACAGAAGAAAGTAGAGACAGATCTTGGAAGACAATGCAAATAATCTTCATGCCTGGAATTGCATTTGCTGTTAATTGTGGCCTCATGACTCCACATCTTATTATTAATTTGCCTCATGGATTAGAAAAAGCTGTACAGACTGATTCTGTACATTTGTTACTTTATAGCTAAATCACCTTAAAAAATAATTTTGTTGATTCAGACAACTGTCTTTTGATTGCATTAATCCAACTCTAATCTACGTGCAGCCAGTTTTATAGCAGACCAAAATGAGCAAAGCTCTCTACCTCTGGTATTCCCAGAGGTATATTTTTGTTTTATTATTTATTTTTTTTTATTTTGTTAATATTTTTGTTACCACATAACCTGGGTTTACTGGTAGGGTTGCCAAATAAAATGCAAGATGCCTAGTTGAATTTAAATTTCGGATAAACCATGAATAAATTTTAGTATAAGTATGTCCCCAAAATTGCATGGGAGACACTTACACTAAAAAATTTATTCATGATTTATCTGAAATTCAAATTTAACTGAGTGCTCTGCATCTTTATTTGCTAAATACGGCAACCCTATTTACTGGGAGAGTTATAATTTCATGTAATTTTGTTCTTTCAATAAATATATGAATTTGGGTGTTATGTAAGTTTTTATACGAATAAATTAACAAATTAGGGAAAAATCTTATTTTAGACTGTGTATCCCAATTTGTGATTCTGATAATATAGCCAGTATAAAGTTCCTTTTAAAACACATTGTAGTTATCTATTTACCTGCATTCTCCATTAATCTGTGACATCAAGAAGGGAAGGACCATTCTTCACTTGTTTTTGTATTACATAGTGTTGGCACATAGTAGGAACTTAATAAATATTTCTTGAATAGATTGCATAATTACAAAATGGTAGGCTGGCTCAGCAACAAAAGTGCACGTGTGTGTGTGTGTGTGTGTGATTCAAGTGTGCCTGACATGTAGTGAATGCTAACTTGGTACCAGCACTCTGCTAAGAGCACAGCGCTAGTAGCTTAGTTCTTATCTCTATTTTATAGAGGAGACTTTCACTAGAGGGTGGTTCAAAACCAATCAAAGGCTGTATCTAAGAGTACATCAGTCAATATGTGTGTCAGCTAGTTACTGCATCCTCCCTTTAGAGACTCTTTAAAAAGAGAATAAGGTAGTAAAAATTCTGCATAGAATCCACGTTGGTTTTCTCATACTTCTGTTAAAAAGTCAATTTGTAATACAGTTAGCCCGATAACTGCAACAGTAGCTCCTGTCCCATACTCTCTTTTAGAATATTTTCACTCTCACATTGGGAAGCAGAATCCATGTCTCCTCTCCTTGAACCAGTGCTGGCTTCTACTAGTAGAGTCTGACTTGAATGACAATTTGTGATTTTCCATGAAAATGCCATGCATTTGTAGCTTGCTCTCTTGGGATTCTTGCTCTGACAACCCAGATACCATGCTGTTAGGAAGACCAATCAGCCTTGGAGAGGCCTACAAGGAGATGAACTTAGGTCCCTGGCCCAGTGTCCTGTCTGAACTCCTAGCTGACAGCCAGTCCTAACTTGCCAGTTATATGAGGGAATCATCTTGAGATTGGATCCTCCAGCCTCCAGTTGAGCCTCCCCAGTTGATACTATGTGACACAGAGATGAGCCAACACCACCAAGCCCTGTCCACATTGCAGATTCTTGAGCAAAATACATGATTATTGTTGGTTTAAACCAAAAAATTTGTAGTAGTTTATTATATAGCAATAAATGACTAATAAAGATTTTGGTACCTGGAGGTGAGGTGTTTGCTGTAACAAAAACCTACAGCATTTGGGGGGCTGGTCTGGTGGCTCAAGTGGTTAAGTGCACACGCTCTGCTGTGGTGGCCTGGGGTTCGCCAGTTCATATCCCGGGCACGCACTGACGCACTGCTTGGCAAGCCATGCTGTGGCGGCGTCCCATATAAAGTGGAGGGAGATGGGCACAGATGTTAGCCCAGGGCCAGTCTTCCTCAGCAAAAAAAGAGGAGGATTGGCAGATGTTAGCACAGGGCTGATCTCCTCACAAAAAAAATAAATAAAGTATCAAACACTTTAAAAAAAAAAAAAAAAACCTACAACATTTGGCTTTGGTGTCAAGACCAGGTAGCAGGCAGAAGCCTGAAGGGCCTTCAACAGATTATTTGTGAAAGCCTAAGGGCCTTGAAGGGAGAGTTAGCAGGAGCCTAAGTGGCCTCAAGGAGACTGATAGTGAGGGCTTAAAAAGCTACGGAGAATGTTATTAGAAGTTAGACAAAAGGAGACTTTTTTTTACGTGTTGATACAAAGTTTGGCAACTCTATAGCCTGTGGCAATTTGGAAAATAGGAAATAAACTCAATGATGTACATAAAAATTTCCATGCAAAATACAGAAAGTGTCACCTGGCTTCATCTTACTCCCTGTGATAAAATGCAAGGGCAGAGAAAGTAGCTAAAGAATGAACTGTTAAATATAAAGGATCCAGGGCGTGGTGAGTTTGAAATAAAACTGTTTCTTATCTGGCATCTCTAGTCAACAAGTTCTAGATTAAAGAGGGCCTTCAGGCCTAAGACCAAATCTAGGGTGAGACTTTGATAAGACCTCAGAAATGTTTAGATATTGTGCCTCATTGTTTTCAAACAGAAAAAAAGACTTCTCAAGGACCTCAAGGATGTAGTTTACAAATTCTCTCCGTTAACCAATAGAGCCTCTGAGAATCTTAAAGATGCTGTCCCACAAAAGTCTCTTAGGGAACACTAGGTAGGGAAGAAACTAATTCAAAAAGATTTATGGATTTATGAATATGACTTTAGTCATATGGGTTTATAAATTGATACATAAGAAATCCACAATATTTTTCAAAGAATTATATCAGAGTGATTTGAAAAGAACAGTCAGTATAAAATGAAAAGAGGTCTTTGGCCTTGAAATTTTTACATGTAGGAAACAGGCAGATTGCTAACACAGGCTACTTTTTATAGAAAAGAAAATATGATTCATAAGGCAGAATCAAGATCCCAGAGGGTGTAGCCAGGAGGGATGAAGAATAGCTCCCTAAAGAGTAGAATTAAGATCTAATCAAGGAACTATCACCCAGGAAGTCCCTAAAACATTTTCCATGCCTAGTGCTTTGTTTTTAACTTGTGCTTGCTTATAGGAACCAAGGCAGAACAATGTCATATGGCCAAACAGCAGAACCACTCCAAACCAGAAAAGTCCAAGATGGCGATGGGTTGCCATGTGCAAAAGGTGCCACGTGCAAGAAGGGAAGATCTGCTCATGTCCCAAATGCCCCCACCCTAAGCGATGAGGCAGAGACTCCTCCCCCCTCACATCCCATAAGAACCCTGCTCACTTTCCCTTCAGGGAGGTGTTCTAGAGCATGAGCTCTGCCTCCTCCATTCATTGATCAATGAACAACGTTTCTGCTCTGCTATTCCGATCCTGGTCTCGTTCTATTGGCATGAGTGGCTCCAAGTGAAAGGACCCACTTGCAGGTCACCGGTCCCTTAGGGCTTGGTAACAGAACTTAGCTGGATGTCAAAATTGCAAAGGACCCAACTCTGCAGTCTGCCGATCCTATGTCCATCCTACCACCGTATGTTGGTTGTGAAAAGGGCAGATAAACTCCCTCTTTAATTTGTGGGGTTTTGTATTGAGGAGAAGGATGCTTGAGAAGATATAACTGAGGATGTTGTGCCTGAGGAGCTTTATCCACATTTGGCTCTGATTTAGTGAGTGAGACCTTGGACCCCTAGCCTAAGCATAATTCTCTATTAAGATGAAACTGGGGGATTCTTTGGGGAAGAGAGGTGTGTGGGGGAAAGCTGTCAATTGTGGCCAAATGGAGAACTGTCTCATATTGCATTTTCCAGTAATAGCCACAACATTTCTTATCTCAAATGCTATTTTAGAACCTTATCACTCCATTAAACGTGGAGCCCATGGCCCCTCTCCTTGAACTTAGGCCTTTGAGATTGATTTGACCAACGAAGTACAAAGAAATTGGCACTATGCTGCAACCAAGGATGGGTCATATAAATAAACACCATACTTTCTTGGGATGCTCATTCTTGGACACAGCCACTGTGCTGTGCAGAGCTCATGTAGTCCTCAGATGAAAGTAGGTCCTCCAGTCCCCAATCATGCCTTCCCAGCTGATTATGCATGAAGCAAAAACAAGTCAGTTTCACTGAACCCTGCCCAAATTGCAGATGCATGAGCAAAATAAATATCTCTTTTAATTTTTTTTTTGTTTTAAGTCACTAAATTTGGGGTTGGTTTGTTATGCAGCAATAGAAAAATGATACACCAGATTACAATTTTGATAAAGTCTGAATATTTCCAAGGTCTCTATAGCAACACATTTATCAAGCATATCTTAAAAGACGTCTATTCCCATTTGGAAAATGTTATATACTCTTGTTTTAAACTCTTTTAATTTTTTATAAAGTATCACACACAAAATTTTTTAAAAGTCACATAGTGCTAAAAGACTTTCAATACAAACTAATATTTACTGCCTCTCTCCCTGTCATCTCATTTAATTCCTCAAGTTCAATGTCTTTCAACTCTTTGAGTTATTTCTCCTGGTATTTGCCTCCATATTTCTAAGTAATATCCCCAAACTACCATTTCTAAATTCATCAATTTTAATCATTAGTAATTTTCTTCCTCTTATTGTCAATGAAGATTTTACCTTGCTTATGTCAATCACCTTTTCCCCAATCCATCCCATCCTCCTATTATATAACAATTTGCTTTAATACATATTCAGTGTATGCATGGTAAATATCATTCAACATTAAGCCAAGTAGAGTACTAAGATTACACATTTTATTTAGAATGTAATTAATAATTGCTTCTTCTCTTTCATTTGTTTAGCTCTCTTTTAACCTCAGACAAAATCTTTCTACATACTCCAATAGATCTGTTAAATGCCTCAGTACAAGTTTTCACAATTTGTATGTTGTTTTTTTGTGTTTCTTGGAAATATTATTTTGCAGCCCTCGTGTTGAACAAGTAATGTTAATGACCAGAAAGAATACATACCAGGTCTGGGACAGTGTTTACTGGGAGAAAACTTACAGATGGGAGCAGAAGCAGGTTATGACCATTGTTGACCATTGTCTTCTGAGACAGTGCACTAGGATCAATAAGGGCCAGATATCAGATTTCTGGAGAGGGAAACTAGCCTTTGAGGTATAGTGCCTAGAAGTAACATGATTAGGAGAAGCATCCCTCCCCTACTATGATCAGGTGCAAGCCTTGAGGTTGCAGTTATATGCTGTGGTGGACCAGTTGCTTTCAGCCATCTGTAATCTATTAGGATAGTACTGGGCTGTACTCAATGGTCCTGTTCTGAAGGATGCCAACTTTCTCTCCGGGACACCAGCCTGCAAGGAATCTGTCTTGGATAAGCTAACTTTATTTCTACCCTTGAAACTTCTTCCCCCATTATGAAATGGTTATACTCTAGGCCTGCTGCACAGCTTACTCCCTGGGACTTACCTTGACATCATCTTGGGAATCTACTTGTCCATCCTCCTGGGTTGGGGTCGTTTGTCTCCTGGACATTGTGCCCTTCTCTTTCTTGGATAACTTCCTTATTTTAGTGGGATAAATTCTCCAGTAGCTTCCCAAGAAAGATTACATGGAAAATGTGTTTGACCTTTTGCACAGTTGAAATTTTCATTTTTATATTCTTGCCTCACGGGCTGACTGGTTAGAGCATTTTAAATTGAACTTCATTTCATTAGGAGTTTTTTATACATTACTCCGTTATATTTTATTTTTCAATATTGCTCTTGAGAAGGCAGATGCCAATCTGATTCCCTAGTTTGAGTCAGTGACCAAGTTTTTCATCCTTGGAAATGTTTAGGATATTTTTTTTACTTTCTAATATTCTAAGATTTTATGATGATGTACCTTTTTTTTTCCTCCTTTATTGGGCTACATGTTCAGTAAGAGGGTTATGTCCTTCAGTTCCTAGAAATTTTCTTATATTATTGCTTTGAAATTTTCCTCTCTCCCATCAGCACCATTTTCTACTCTTATATGAGATCCTATTTGTTCGATATTGGATCTCCTGGATGGCTCCTTTATTTATTTTCTATTCTGTTGTCCACTTTCTGTTTATTGTTCTGAGAGAGTTCTTGATTTAATATCCAACCACCTCTATTGAATTACTAATTTCAATTCTCACATTTTTAAGTTTTCAGTGTTAATTCTTTTTCTACAATTGTTTCTTTTCTATACTACGATATTTTTTGTTCCTTGATGCAGCATTTTCTTTTTTTTCTCTTGAAGATCATTAATTATATATTCTTTGAGGTTTTCTTTGGTCCCTACATCATCTATTTCCCCTGCGTACTTGATTTTTCTGTTTATTTGTTTTGGTGTTTGTGATAGACTTGCCTCAAATATCTGATCATCCTTGACTATGCAATCATATCTAAAATTGAGTACTTAAAAACTATTTGGTTAGCACTGTGGGCTTTTAGGTCAATCAGGTAGCTTACAACTTTTTAATTGGTTATTTTTCTCTGGGGTAGATGGTTTAATCAGTAGGGAATCCTACAGTCTTCTGTCGGAAGGGCATGTGTGGCTACTGCTTTCCCGGAGCTGGAGTCTGTCACTAAGTACTTTCACTTTATCCCTTTGTTTTCAGTATTGAATTTAAATGACAACCTTGTGCCTGGACTGAGGAGGCCAGAGCTTTTCTGGTTCAATTACCCTTGAGCAGTAGTTTTCAAACATTAGCATATATCAGAATCACCTGGAAGGCTTGCTAAGCCACGGATAACGGGGCCTCATCCCCAGAGCTTCTGATTCAGTAGGTCTGGGGTGAGGCTGGGGAATATACATTTCTAACGGGTGCCCAGATCTGGGTCCTAGGGACCACAGTGTAAGAAACACTGCTCTAGAGTGTAATCCTCTGGCTTTGCATGAAGGTGAGTAAGAAGTCTCTAACTGCGTGGCATAGTGATCTAAGTTATAATGCTTTTAGACAAGCCCTCTGTTTCGCCATCTCAAACTTGACTCCGGCTCAGTAATACCTGCAGCCTCTAATGCCTGAGACTTTCTGGGATTCTTAAGGGGTAAATAAGCAAAATTCTGTTTTAGCCTTCCCTCCCTCTTTCCACTCTCCCTGCAGGAATATTGGATTTACTTGCACGCTCTCACCAGGTCATTTGTCATTTCCTCTCTCCCTCCCACTCATACTTTCCATCTTTACATTCTCAGGATAAAGGTTACTAATGGCCTAATTTTCATGGACGGTGGAGTCTGAGTGTCTTTTCTTTTTCTTCCTGTTATTTTGGGGTGTTATTCTGAAGGGAATAAGCAGAAGAAAGTTCTTACATCATTCTGATGGAGTGTTATTTTGAGCAGAACAGCAAGAAGAAGCATTCTTGTTACCATCATTTTGAAACAGATGAGCAAGTCCATGGTATTTTGATTCTTGCTAGTTTTACTTTTAGAGGGGATTTTTGTGATAACTATATTTTACTGGGGTAGCATCATTGAAAACTGGAAACCCGTGGTATATAGTTACTTCTGGTAGATCAAAATAGTCAATTGACCAGAAGAAAATATTTACAATTGTCTGAGAAATAGTTTGTACTTAAGTCACGTAGACTTTGTACTGAAAATTGTAGCTAAAATAATGCTTTTGCCCTTCTGTTTTCTTACATCAATTTTTTTCTTATTTTGCCAGAACGTTTATTTAGTTAATTCTCATTAATTCCATATTTCAAAATGTGAAATGCTCTCTTAAATATCTAGAGCTGTGCTATCTAATATGGTTGCCACTAACAATATATGACTATTCAAATTTAAATTAATTAAAATTAAAATTTAGGGGGCCGGCCCAGTGGCATAGTGATTAAGTTCACGCGCTCTGCTTCGGAGGCCCGGGATTCGCAAGTTCGGATCCCGGGCACAGCATACACACTGCTTATCAAGCCATGCTATGGCAGGCATCCCACATATATAAAGTAGAGGAAGATGGGCAGAGATGTTACCTCAGGGCTAATCTTCCTCAGCAAAAAAAAAAAAAAAAAAGAAAGAAAGAAAAATTTAGTTCTCCAGTCACATTAGCCTCATTTTTGTTAGTCATATATGGCTAGTGGCTACCATAATGAACAGCTCAGATGTGGAACATCTCCATCATTACAGGAAGTTCTATTGGACAGCACAAATATAGTCTCCTTTATTTACACAATGAAAAAAGAAAGGAAAGGAATAACTTTGACTTTGAATGAAAACACTCTTTTGTCAATCTTACACATTTTACTCAGGAACTTTTTTTGAAAATATCAGTGTCTTCAATATACGTCCAAAGTGTTTGAACACCACATTTTTGGCTTGATAGTGGCAACGTGGGAGATGGAAATGATTTACTCCAAAATGCTGGGTGGGTTTGTGTTAAATCATTTGCATGCTGTTAAGGTGGAGGTATACTCATGAGACTGAAGCCTCACCTCCCACCCCAGCCCACCTCACCCATTTCCCTACCTGGTTAGTGTCAGGAAGAGATGTGTTGAAAGGCTGATCCACTGCAGGTGTGCTTTGTCAGCTGAGACTCTAGCTCAGACTTTCTAGATCAACACAGTGTGTGGCTCATGTGCAAAGTGCCTGCTTTCAGCTGGGAAGTGTGTGTATTGAGACTAAATGGCTGGTTCCAAGGCACAGCCACACACTCATGGATTCTGGCTCTATGTTTGTTGACCTTCAGATCCCAATTTAATTGCTTATTGATCAAATAAACATTACAGGCTATTTATTGGGTCCCAATGGGAAGCTATTATTGCAGCCAAAGGATGATAAATATGTTTGTATTTCTCTTGCTAATTTTTAAAATGTTAAAAAAAAAAGAGGTCTACTTAAACCTGCCAATGAAAATAAAACATTTTAAATAATTATTTGCTCAATAAAAAATATGTGCATGGAGACAAAACTGCCTTATTTCAATATCACTAAAAATATTCTTTTGAAATCAATAAGGGGGAACCATAGAGATAGATACATAACGGTTAAATATGTGTTGATTTAGGTGTCAGATACATAATTAATTATATAATTTTATTTTTAATTAATGACATTAATTAATTAATTAATGACATTTAAGTGTCAGATACTTAAATTTTCTCTTTCCAGTTGCTTGGAAGGATGATCTCAGAACATTCTCCCCAAAATAGCTGCAGCTTTTTCTTTAATATAAGAATATTTAAAAAATATATGTTCATATATAGGAAACAGCCTGGCTGTCCAAATTATATTCCATACTATTTGGTTTATTGCAAAACTGATGGTTTCTACCTGGATTTGTGAATGCCTGGTCTTACTCTAAGGCAAAGTTAGGTGTTACTGTAATGAGTCTTTGTTTGGAATGGGTAGAAACAGCTTTCCTGCTGGATATCTCTAAGGAGGTGTCCCCTCACTCTCATCCCACCCCCATTTTCTGGTAGACACTCTTTTCAATTAATGGGATGATCAGGCTGCTTAGATTTAGGGGGAAAAAAAACAAACTAGTAAGACTCATTCCAAATCAACTGGAATGTTATCTGTATACATGCAGATAAGCTACAAATCAGCTGGGTCAGCTGGTTTTGTTTCTACGGCCTATAGTAGTAGGCAAATAACAACAACAAAACAAGCATATAGCAGTAATGATTATTATTGAATACTTGATATATACTAGTCACAGTGTCAGATGCCATATGCATGATGTATTAATTGTACTTACAACTTCCAATAATTCTATGGGATAACGTTTGTCATTCCCATTTTACAGAAAAGAAAACTAAAACTTATTTTTAGCACCTTACCCAGTGTTCCAGCTAGTAGGCAATGGTGTCTAGGACTTAAATTTGTCTGACTATACAACCCATTTTCTTAATCACTGTGCCAGGCATTCAATATAAAGAGTAGAATAGAATTTTGGGGTATCAGGATTATGGAGCTTAAAATACTGTGTGGGTTAGAAGTTAAATAAGTTTAAGCAAGACCATTTTTTAAATTCTCAAGAAAAACAAATTTTCCTGGAAATACAGTGAATCTGTGTTGCATGCTAAGCACCTAGAATAGTGTCTGGCACATAGTGAGTGTTCAGTGAGTACTTATTGAATTAATACACTAAAGATTTAGGGTCACTATATAATTATTATAACTTGAGGTATACTGGGAGGTCTTTAAGCTGATGGTTACATATTTTTACTTGCGTGAGACACATAGCGTAGTCTATGTAATTGCTACATATTGCAGAGAATCTGTTCATATATGTGTATGCATCTTCCCCCATTACATTAACTACAAATTGGTGACTTTAGAAGCTTTCTGAAAGACAATGTGTATTGCATTAAAAGACAATCCTGGGGCCAGCCTGGTGGTGTAGTGGTTAAGTTCACGTGCTCCGCTTCGCTGGCCTGGGGTTCGCAGTTTCAGATCCTGGGCTCGGACTTATGGACCGCTCATCAAGCCATGCTGTGGCAGCATCCCACATACAAAGTCGAGGAAGATTGGCAACAAATGTTAGCTCAGGGCCTGTCTTCCTCCCCCCCCCCCCAAAAAAAAGACAATCCTATCTCTAATTAGTAGGCACTGCTAAACTTAGGGACTGATGTTGTTGAATAAAAGCAAGTTCTTCGGTACGAGCCTACAGTAGATACTTCAAATGTCCTCATTGCCTCAGGATGATATTTCATTTTGCCTCAATCTTCTAATATTCTTGAAGAAGTGAAGTATTCTCTAATATAAGATGAATTTCTTTCCAAGAGAGACAAAAAACTTCCTGAATATAACCTCCCTTTGGTTAAACTGTACCTTTAAAGTCTTTTGGGATCAAGATCATGTGTCTGCATTATTATTTAACAACTCAAACCCTTGGAATATTTTGAATTTTAGTTTGGGTAGCATATTAAATTTCCTCTTACTGCTTCAACAGATTACCGCAAACTTAGTGGCTTTAAACAACATGAACTTATTACTTTACAGTTCTGGAGATCAGAAGTCCAAAATGGGTCTCACTGGGCTGAAGTCAAGGTGTGGCAGGGCTGTGTTGATTTTTGGAGGCTCCCAGGGAAAATTCATTTTCTTGCCTTTTCCAGCTTCTAGAGGCTGCCCACATTCTTTGCCCCATGGCCCTCTTAACATCTTCAAAACCAACAATGGCCAGTGGAGTCTTTCTCAGAATGCATCACTTTGACTCTGACTCTTCCATCTCCCTCTTCCACATTTAAGGATCCTTGTGATTATATTGAGCCTGCCTGGATAGTCCAGGATAATCTTCCCAGTGTAAGATCAGCTGATTAGTGAACTTAATTGCATCTGCTATCTTAATTCCCCTTTGCCATGTAACATACTATATTCATATGTTTTGGGAATTGGAGCATGGGCATCTTTGGAGGACCAATATTCTGCCTACCACAGGTAGAAGCCAGAATTTGGAGCTACGATGTAACAGACTTGCATGTTGTTCCCCACTCTATATCACCTATTTGATCTTGGGCGAGTTATTTAACTTCCTTGAGTTGCCTGGATGGCAAAACTGAATTAATAATCACTAATACTCAGGGTTGTCATGAAGATGCTATAAGCATCAGAAAATTCAGAAGCCTTTACCCTGTGAAAGAGAATTCTCTTGTTTAGTTTATCATTCCATTAAATCTGAAAAAATTCTCAAAAGCATACTGTAGATTACAGCATTTTTAGACATTCTTTATTCTTTTCAAATGAAGTGGGTAAAATTCATCCATTTAATATCTTCTTTATATCTCATTACCTAGTCCTGTCAAAAAAATTATCATTGATTAAAGCCTTCTTATCTGTCTTTTTATTCCTCAGTTCACCATGCAAATACCACGTTATGGCACAGTTCTTGAAGAGACAAGATTAAAGAGGTTGAAACAATTAGAGAAAAATTGATGGATAAACTGTGCTGACCAGGAATATAATGAAAGTTCAAGAAAGAGATAGATCTGTAAAGAATGATCTAATTGCTGGAAACCTTAACGCAACATAGAGAGTATTGAAATAGACTTTCACATACAAGGAACAGAATTAGCAGAAACAAAAAATAATGGAAGAGAGATAGAACATGGTATGTGGGGGAAGGCAGGTGAGGGAAAAGAAGAGAGCTCTCTGACAGAATAAAGGCCATGTTTATTAAAGTCATAGTACTGTTTAACACAGAATATGGAACTGGGTCATACAGGGACGTAAAAGGCAGGCAAGAAAATTTAGAAGAAAAGGATGACACTGAAGGTTCTTGATTAGGAGCTGATGAAGATGAATTTGGAAAAAGATGAGCTTATAGAAACTGGGGACAAGCATGGAGTTGAGTCATAATCCCTTTCCTCCTAAATATAAACAAAAATTGATATTGACCAATGCATGAATCATCAGAGCTAAATCTTTCCCTCTCCCTCTCCCTCAAGCATTTCTGCTTATATTAGAACTTTTAGGAGAAAAAAAAATGTGACCCATTGACAGACTAAGAGGCATCCTGAGAGAGATTGATGTTTTATAAAAGTCACTATGTGGGAGTGTGGGGAGGAGAAAAGGGAGACATTTATTAAACAAAACAAAGCAAACCTCTGCACTTGAGATTAATTTGTTCTTTGCAATTTGATGTGGTCTATATTTGTGAGTTTTAACTCAATGGTCATTTCTGGAAAGAGTATGTGTTTTTAGAATTCTGCTATTACTAAATAGTGACTTTTATAAAAATAATAAACTATGAAGAACTCCAAATTTCTTCATCTTTAATATTTGACTCATACTCCTTACCTAATAGGGGTTTTGTGAGGATTAATATAGACAACCCACTTTCATCAGTGAGTATACCTTCTAAACAATTTCTGGGCAGCAAGAAGGGAGTTCATTGGAAGGAAATGAAGCAACTAACATGATTAAAAGGAGAATGAATAAGGGCAAGTCCAGAGATCTAAGGAGAAAGAACCAAAGGGCTATGTCATCAAGTTGCTGCCATTGGGATATGTCATTTCTACATGATTTGTGTCTTTGCATTGCTCTATTCAGGATCCAAATTCCCAGGGGAAACGAAGAGCCTGATGAGCCTTTACTGTGACACTTCGTGTCACAGTAAAAATTGCACAGGACAAAATTAAACAGACAAGAAAGACTTTATTCAAGACTATTGTAATAAGGGAGAGAGGACAGAACTCAGTCTGAACTCAACTCTGCTGAAACGAAGGGGAATAGTGTTTCTAAGAGGGAGGGTGAGGAGTAAATCGTCAGCCATTTGTGCTTGCTAATTGGCTTTACCCGAAAGAAAAGTAAACTTTCTCTTATCTTCATGACAGGAGGTAACTTTACAACTTGGAGCAAGGCTCCCGCCGAGTTATGAGCTTGCCTTGGCTGTGGTGGTGGAAAGAAACAGTGTGGCAAAGCATCTTCATTTAGATTCCCACCAAGGCAATACTGAGTGGAGAAAAGAGTCATTCTCAAAGGACAAATGAGATAGAGCACCTCCCCATGCCCCAAAAAATCAGGGAAGGAATAGTGGACAGGACATCATGGATGTCTAAAAGGTGCCAAGGAGTGTAACACTTAGTGATTTAAAACTTATTAAGAAGAAATAAACAGATCCATTCAAAATAATTAGCCAACAATTCAAAGGCAATGTAGAAATAAGGACAAATCCCATAAAATTGTGTCACCCCATGAGCAATCCTCAGCACAGTGTTGCAATCAGAGAAATAAAATCCTACCATTGCAAACAATTTGCGTTTTTACTGTTGCCCCTTAAACTTGCCAGATGGAGGATTATACTGCATGATGCACAGCAACAGAACTTAGAATTCCTTTTTATTCATCAGTCCCCCTCAGGGTGCCATGCTCTCTGTCCCAAAGCTTCCCCAGACTGCATTTGTTAATCAATCTCTCTCTCGCTGCACCCGCCTCTCTCTCATTTCCAGGTCTATTTGCTTCTCTTCAAAGTGCTCTCTGCTTCTTCTCATGTAGATATTTCAGACTTTCCTGCCTTCTCCAGTTCTGTTTTTCTACCCTTTATTCTAATGAACAAGCAATGCTGCTTCTTCCATAGAAGTCAGAGCCGGAACGTTAGGCCCTTTGAATGCCAGTGTAAATCTATCATTAGGGATCATAGATTTCAGGCTTTTGAGGCAGGGATGAGAACACACAGAAGCTTCTAACAACTACTGGAAAAGGGAAATAGTGGCTCCCAGCTTCTGGGTACCCACCGTTGTGGGTACTTGTTCCTTTTATGCTTCCATCCTACAAATCTGAGAGAACGTCATAGAGATAGTACATATGTTTGCTGAGGAAAGTCAAGATGAGGAGTTTTATCTTGTTCATCATATTTCTTCAGCACCTTCTTAACACAGGGTCTGGCTCAGAGTTAGTATTTATTAGTTTTACTTTTTAAAATGAATTGTTGAGTGGCGGCCTGGTGGTGTAGTGGTTAAGTTTGTACACTCTGCTTCAGCGGCCCGGGGTCCGCAGGTGCAGACCTATGCACCGCTCATCGAGCCATGCTGTGGCGGCATCCCACATACAAAATGGAGGAAGATGGGCACAGAAGTTAGCTTAGGGCCGATCTTTCTCAGCAAAAAGAGGGAGATTGGCAACGGATGTTAGCTTGGGGGACAATCTTCCTTACCAAAAAAAAAAAAGAAAAAATGAATTGTTGAAAAACAGAATTTCAAGGTTTTAAGGAATCAGTGATTCTTTAGCAGATACAAACATAGGAACTATTCCAGGAATGTGTTTGGCAGCTGTAAAGCAGTGCTAAGACGTTGCAGAAGCTTTCCAAATTAGTGATGGAGAATGAGAGCAATTACTTGAGTACCGTCAGTAGTACCCTCACTGTCTAGTTTCCCAACCTGAATGGAATATTCAAGAATCTGGCAGGAGAGGGGAAGAAAGAAGAATGAAAGTGGCAAGGAGAAGGAAGGGAATTTGAACATGGCCGTCACCATTCCAGACTTGCCGCATATCTCAGGCACAAGACCAGATCATTGTGTTCCAGACTATCTGGGTGAGTACCAGATGTGTGGTAGCATGTGCTAATGTGGCCCCTTTACCTTTACTTATGTATCCATAAAAATACTATTGTAATAACAATATCATCTTGTGTCAAGAGTACTGAGTGGCTTGACTAAGTTTATATGGCAATCTAATTGTAGCGTTTCTTTTCAGTAAAACTCTATTAATGTGTTTTTCAAGAGACCAGATACTGAAACACTTTTAACAGGTTCAAAGAAAAATCCCTGTGATGGGAAATGAAAAAACACATAGAGCAAACATAAAATGTAAAAGTTTTGCAAAAGAAAAATTTCTGAACAACTCCTTAAGATATTTGTGTGCTACACAAATATGGAAGATTGTCCTCAGAGCACATGCATATAATAGAAAACTCTGATGACTAAGAGTTGAGTAGCAAGATATTCTTCTTTCTGGACCACTGCAAATGCCCCCCAGAGCACAAGAACTGAAGATCAATGTGAACACATTACCGTGGCAGAAATGCAAAAGAACCATGGCTGGGAGCCACTGTTTCACTTTTCCAGTAGTTGTTAGAAGCTTTTGTGTGTTTTCGTCCCTGCATCAAAAGCCTGAAATCTATGAGCTCTAATGATAGATTTACACTGGGATTCAAAGGACAGCCAAAATGCAACAGTGTTCTCAGGTAGCTAATCACAGACGCTAATTTAATACATTGAGAGCCGAGATCAAGATTATAAGTGTTTAAGTCCCCTAGCTCGAGCCCATAGGGCTAGTTAATACGGTTCCAATTTTGTTCACATTCAGGCTCAGGAAACTGTGTCTCATCCATTTGGGAACATCACCTTGGAAACATTAAATAAAGGGCAGGAAACCACATACCAGCTGAAGAACCAAGGCCTAGACAAGGTCTATGTAAAGGTGACGTCTGATTCGGGTCTACAAACTCACTCACAAGAGGGGGTCGGATAACCTGCAAACTAACGTTAGAAACTCCCAAGGCTTACAAAGGGACTCAGTTTCCAGCCCCTGCTCTGAGTTGTTATGATTCCACTTTTGCATAAATTAATCACAGAACTATACCAATTTCCTTCTAGGGTTCCAAATTTAGAACCCGGTTCCGCCTTCCAGTATGTACTACAGATCCTTCTAATGCAAGTCAAGTATTTGAAGGAGTTGACAGCACTAACCTCAACCCGAAATGTTTGATCTGCTTCTTTTCTCTCATCATAAAAGCTTTGCTCTCTGATTTTCTCTCTCTTGTCTGCTTAGTGGTAGATCTCCCAAAAGATGTATAGCTTGGGTGGCTATGGCAAAATGCTTTTATGCTTTCCCTCTTATATACTAGCATGAAATTGTCAGATCTGGATTCAGTTTAAAGGGCACAAACTACTACCAAAATAAAAAAATCCAGGAGGAATTATTTTGGTTTGCTCAAACTTCATCATACATATCAACAGACATCCAAGGAAGAAGAGTCTACTTTCTTGATCATTTTTCTAAATAAATATTTTTAAATGCAAAAATCTGTCTTCCACAAGGAATTTGCAAATTACTAGCTATTTCTGAAGGCATTGAGCCTAAATTTTGCACAACAATTTTTTATAATGCTTCATATTTTTTTTACGACAGGCCCATCAATTCATTCTCTCAAATACCTCTCCAGCTGTTCTCCACCCCTGCCCTTGTGGTTCTAGTTTGGTGTTAGTGTTGTCCAGCCAATTCTGACTCCTATGACCCTGTGTAGGGCAGAGCAGAACCTTGCCCAGTCTTTTTGTGCCATCCTTTCATTGTCCATCTGGCGCTGTCTCAGACAATGCTCTGCTGCTACTCATAGGGTTTTTATGGCCAATTTTTTTAGAAGTGGGTAGACAAGTCCTTTTTCCTAGTCTGTCTTAGTCTGGAAGCTCTGCTGAAACCTGCTGGAATTTGAAATACTGGTAGCATAGCTTTCGACATCATAGCAACATGCAGCCACCACAGTATAACAACCGACACACGGGTGGTGTGCTTTTCTGATGGGGATACAAACCTGTAGTGGTGGGAGCACTGAATCTTGACCACTAGACCACCAGGGTTGGCAGTGCTAGTTTAGGGTTTTATTATTTCTTGCTGGGGCTATGGCAATAGCTTCCTTATCAATCATCTTACTTCTGCCCAGATTCTGGGGGCAGCATCCTCCACGCTACCTGTAGAGTGCATTTTTAAATGCAAGAATCTAATCATGCCATACTTTGCTGGAAACCTTCCAGTAAGTCCTCATCATCCTCAGGATGAATTCCAAATACTTAGCATGGCACATGTGGATATTTATGTGCTTTCCTTGAGGATTTTCTAGCCTCATCTCTACCGCTGCCTACAAACATGACTACCATCGTTGGCTCTTCTACCGTACTACAGTCTCTGGTGCCCGAAACACCTGTGACTGAAATGTCACTTTGCCAAATCTCTGCTAACTTTTACAATACCCCTCAAGGTCTATCTTAGCACATCACCTGTTGACAGTCAGTGAAAGAAAACTATGGTAAAGATTAGTGGATGAATATTTAGGTCAGTGATTGTTAATATTAACATTAGCATATTTTATATAGTGAGCTGTACATTAATTCTCCTTTTACACCAAGCTTCCTGTAAAAGTCTAATTTTTATGTCATTTTGGACAGATAAATGGGGTGAAATGGCACAGAACTATGACAGAAATTGCAGACACTGAGACAAATCAAAAAAGAGTAAATGACAAGAACTACAATCCTCTAAGAATTCTCGGAGAAATGGATGTAATCTTGGGATTTTTTACAATACATGGGATCTGAATGCAAGCCATTCTATTTGAAGAGTAAAGGAAAGAGTGACCCTTAAGTGTAGAGGACTTGGGGATACATAGTGGCAGACATTTGGTTTACACACCAATCTGTCTAACAACTCATCTGCCACCTCTCATTTAGCTATCATTAGCTTCATTTGACATTTGAGGGGAGGGTCTTGTGGAAAATTTTTTTTCCTACTAGTTAGCAGTAGTTGTCAAAAAGAACAATTTCCCTTGGTGCTGAGACCATTGTCTTTGGTGATATCTAAACGCTCTGTGTTGACTCCATCTAGTCTTCCTATTTCAACCCAAACAGAGACCATACATTCTCTCCCTGTCCTTGACTCTACCCCTTCGTGTTCCCAGTTCCCCCAGCTCATGGGGATGGCTGTTTCCAAAATTTACTTCTTAGTTATCCAGAACAAGACCAATCTAAATTTTCCGTGAAATTTTAAGTGAAAGAAATGGCTTAAGATAATATTTATTTTTGTTGTGGGGCTGGCCTGGTGGCGCAAGGGGTTAAGTGCGTGCACTCTGCTGCGGCGGCCCCGGGTTCGCCAGTTCGGATCCCAGGTGCGCGCCGATGCACTGCTTGGCAAGCCATGCTGTGGTGGCCTCCCATATAAAGTAGAGGAAGACGGGCATGGATATTAGCCCAGGGCCAGTCTTCCTCAGCAAAAAAGAGGAGGATTGGCAGACGTTAGCTCAGGGCCGATCTTCCTCACCAAAAAAAAAAAAAAAATTATTTTTGTTGTTTGATTGATTTTTAATACTATTAACCAATATTAACTAGGGGACAGGGAAATGGATAGCCCTAGACACCACTGTTGGGAGGATGGATTGGTACAAACTTTTGGGAAGGAAATTACAATATGCCAAAGCTCTTCCATTCTGTCAAATTTATCTTAATTAGTAATTAAGAATGCCCACAAGAGTTATCTCATGAAGTTGTTCTTTGCATGTTGATTTTACTAGTGAAAGCTGCAAATAACCTAAGTATTAAAATAGGGTATTATTGTAATAAATTTTGATTGACCAATACAATGGAAAATTTGCAACTTTTTTTTGTTGTGTGTGAGGAAGATCAGCCCTGAGCTAACATCCATGCTAATCCTCCTCTTTTTGCTGAGGAAGATCGGCTCTGAGCTAACATCTGTCACCAATCCTCCTCCTTTTTTTTTCCCCAAAGCCCCAGTAGATAGTTGTATGTCATAGTTGTACATCCTTCTAGTTGCTGTATGTGGGACGCAGCCTCAGCATGGCCGGAGAAGCGGTGCATCGGTGCGTGCCTGGGATCTGAACCCGGGCCGCCAGTAGTGGAGTGCACGCACTTAACTGCTAAACCACGGGGTCGGCCCTGCAACTATTTTTAAATCATGTTAAAAGACAGAAAAATTCTGAAATGCTATATGCTGATAAAGAATATGAAATTCTTTATTGCTTGTTGATGAAGTTCATATTCTATTTGTTTATTTACTTACTTTTTACTTATATGTATTTTTAACTTTTCCAAAAATGAACCTATATTAGTTATCTAAAAATATCTTTAAAATTTGCCTGTGTGGTCTAAAGGAAATAAATTCATAGTGGAGCTGTAGAAGCTAGCGCCAGCTAAAAGTAGAATAGAAAGAAGGGCTGATTTTTGTCTCCCTGTTAACTTCTTCAGCTACATTCATATTCACCAGACATGACACACCATTAGGCCAGATTTATACATCACAACGTGAAGTGGAAAGTAAGCAAGTAACTAATTAATCTGTTCTATAAAGACAGAGAAGAGAGGAAGTGGTTTACCCAAAGCTCCTTCAGTACTGATAAGAGTCTTCATGAGCAGAGTGCTGATCTATGATTCAGTCTTTGCTCAGAATTATGTTCTTTATATAACAAGAGTTTAGTTTTTTATAGTCACCCAATTGAGGATTTGCAATCTTCTGCCTATACATGGCTTGTGGAAATTTTGTTCTGTCACAGTTTATTAAAGACACATACCAAATATCTTGCCCAAACGTTGCATCAGTATAAGCAGACTAATAAAACTTAAGATCTAGGGGTTTTAGGTAGTTTGGAGAATTAAGATTGCGTTTAAAGCAATTCTAAGCATTACACTATAATATATGAACATGAAATATTGCAGACTAAACATTTGCATTTGATCATCATAGGCAAAGTTACTATCTACTCTCATGTAAAAATGCCTACGAGGTTCCAAAAAAAAAAATCCACTAAAGAAATAGACTACAAGGGCCAGCCCCACATGGAGTAGTGGTTAAGTTTGAGCATTCTGCTTCAGTGGCATGGGGTTCGAGGGTTCGGATCCTGGGCACGGACCTACTCACCACTGATCAAGCCATGCTGAGGTGGCATCCCACATAGAAGAGCTACAACTCTACAACAATGATACATAACTATGTACTGGGGCTTTGGGGAGAAAAAAGGAAAAGAGGAAGATTGGCGACAGATGTTAGCACAAGGCCAATCTCCTTCAAAAAAAATTAAAAAAAAGAAAAAGAAATAGACTACAGACATCCCATCAGATGAGCCTGAGAGATAATATGAAATAGATTTCTAGTGGCAAAAAATAGGAAGGAAACATGGCTGACGCTACTATTAGAAGTTTTTAGCAACTATTAGAAGATTTGTGCACTAGAAGTCACTTCATTAAAAAATCTTGAAGTTTTGAATCTTAATGGTAGCTTTTGTCAAAGAGATTTACAATTGGAACGTTCTTTTAAGAGGGCTAATCGCTGACAGTAGCTTGGATTTTTAGTGTTTATGAGTAAATCTTGGTTGTGAAATTTGGTATATCAGATGAAATTCACTGGGTAATGGCAAGTGCTCCATTCCACTTCAAGTTGCATAAGCTTGATCTCAAGAAAACTAGCAAATGAACCCATAGACAGAAAAGCATACATACACACACACACATGCAGCTAAGCTCCACGTGTGATATTTTGACAGAGTCAAATATAGCATGTTTCAGTGTCAAGCCTGCACTTAAACTCAGTTTATTTATTTAAGCAAATATGGTAAAAGACCCAAGCATATAATGTCTTGGCAAAACTTAGAAGAGAATATCGGCATCAAAACCTTCATCTGATTTCACACCCATGAAACATTGGTTCAGAAACCACACACAACCACCCAAGATCAACTGTGCCTTTAAGATAAGTTTTTGGCAGTTGCTAATAAAGAAACTGTGACTCCCCCTGGCTTGCAGCAGGTTTACTGGAAAACTTTTGGAGTACAAAGAGAAAGGGTGGGAATTCTTTTTGTATTGTCCCCTTCTGTTTCTTTAGAGGTCTGGGCACATTTCGTTGTCTTTTTTTTTTGTTCTATCATCTTGGAGATTTACAAACAAAGTTCTTTTACTGCCTGAGCCTTGTGTTTATTACTTTGGCTGACAGAGAGAGAGAGAGAGAGAATGAAAGATAGGAAGGCACTTTTTTAAGAAGAATTCTTCTTTGGGAGTGACTTATTGTTTGGAACTTTTAAGATCAACTTGTGATAAGGTGGTCAAATAAACAACATGTAGTCAGGGACACCTTGCTATTCAAGAAGGATTTTTCTTTTCTATTTTGCTATTGTTATAATCTTGAAACGAGCACAATGGCCTGCAAAAGATAAAGCAAAATAAGAGTTGTAGTACTGCATTTGGATAAGCACTAGGGTCTCTGTAGTAAATAGTTACCCAAGAATCTTACACTATAAAGAAGGCAAGGCCCATGCAAATAGTACCATCTTAAAACCTGACAAAAAATGAGTCAAATATCCATTTGATATAAAATGTTTATATATTTTTCAACATTGCAATGATTGGCAGAATTTTTTTTCTCAGCTTTACAAAACAGTAGAAATTGATATATGCCAAAACCTATCCAAATTTTACTTCTCTGTCTTTCTGTGCACATTTTCAGTGTTCTGACTTTCTCCCTGCTCTCTCTACCACAAATCAATGCAAGCAAACTTACATTTAGACCAGAGAAGGGAATATTTCTGTTCCCACACATGGGAAAAGGGAAGCATTTGTTGTTTCTACCTGCTCCTTCCCCTCTAATTTTGTTACACAAGATTTTTCTTTTAGATTGGGTGAGGGTATGTGTGTACTAAGTCAGGGGAATCTGTTAAAAGTGAGGCATCTGGTTACTCTAAGATCAAAACCAAATCTTCTTTTGCTCTCACATGAAGAACTGTGTAGTTTGGGACTTGCTATTCTTAATTCCATTATAGTCCCCTTTCTATTTATTTTTTTCTTAAATTGAAGGCAGAGACAACACAAGACAGGCAGGGGAAAAAAATAACAAAGGGAAGATCATACTTTGTAGGCTCTCAAGACATTTTTCCCTTGGTTTCAGATCAAGACCTACTCTAGCAACACGCGGACAGCTGAAGTCAATTTCACCCAGTTACTCGGAATGAGGTTCTTTGTTATTGGAGACTGTGTCTCAAGCTGCTCGGTCTGATGCTTACAGCCTTGCTTCACCTACTTTAAATTTTCAGATGCCCCTGCAGCTCCCCAAACTAGTCGTTCCTAGACATTAGACAGGCAGAAGGTAAATCCTTGTTTACTTCCATTGTTTGATCCCCCTCCTCCCGCCCGAAGCACCTAATCCTTTATTTGCTCTCAACTACCTGACTCCATTTAGGCTGACAATAGTTACATCCTTCAGCATGCCTTTTAAAACCTTTCTAGCACCTTCCACAGAAGAACACGCTTAACGTGTACTCATTGAATAGTTTTCATTTATTTTTAAAGACAAAGCTACAAAATCCTAATCATGCATGCTAAACACTTGGTACATTTCCTGCTTTTTTTTTTTTTGCTGGGAACAGAACCCATTTGAAAATATTTGTACACAGATACAAGGATTTTATTCAAAAGGATTGATTAGATAATTACTATTTTCTGGACCTAGGGTTTCTAAACTTTTTTGATTGCACACTCAAAACATATTGGCATCCTAGAATATATGTTTTATTTATTTTTATCTTATATACATGTACATCTATATAAAATATTGTAAAGCATTTACAAAAATAGAAACCAGAAACTGATTTAAATATAAATGTGTATATATTTACTACAAATTCTAGTCTTTGCTTTGTTTATTTGTTTGTTGGTACATGTCCCTGGGGTAAGGACATGCCACTTTGGAAACCAATGGTTTAGTCCAGCAGTTTTCATTTTATTTATTTATTTATTTATTTTTGTGAGGAAGATCAGCCCTGAGCTAATATCCATGCCAATCGTCCTCTTATTTTTTGCTGAGGAAGACCGGCCCTGAGCTAACATCTATTGCCAGTCCTCCTCCTTTTTTCCCCCCCTTTTCTCCCCAAAGCCCCAGTAGATAGTTGTATGTCATAGTTGCACATCCTTCTAGTTGCTGTATGTGGGATGCCGCCTCAGCATGCCCGGACAAGCAGTGCGTCAGTTCGTGCCCGGGATCTGAACCTGGGCTGCCCAGTAGCGTAGCGCACGAACTTAACCGCTCAGCCATGGGGCTGGCCCCAGTCCAGCAGTTTTTAAACTCTAGCACTTAGAATAGATTTCATGGCCTAACACAGAGCTTCTGAGTCAGGAGATCTGGAATAGCACCCATAAATTTATGACAATCTTCCAGATGATGAGCCATACTTTGGATAATACCGTTCTGATCTATAAATCAATTTCTTGATTGGACCATTCCAGGTCCAGGTTTATTTTTAATGTCATGTTTTACAGAGGTCCAAACTGTAGGACTTGAATCCATTTGACCCAGATTGTATATATCAGCTGACCATGATTGTTTGTTCTTTTCCCTCCTCCTTTGAGAGTTATTTTCATGTACCTAAATACATATGCATTAAAACTTCCCGAGCTCAGACCCACTGAAGAAGAGCCATCTGAATTCAGCGAAAAGTGCTTCTTGAAACACAACTTGACTGCTCTTAACCTCCCAAAATGACTAGAGGCAACTGCAGTGGAAGGGTTATTTGGAAATAACCTACAGATTTATTAATTAGATTAAAGTGTAATGAACAGCATAGTATTTAAATTCAATTTGATGCCTTCCAAGTAATCTGAAAAAATTTTGACCTTAGTAAGTTGAACAATCTCTGAAACATTGTTTACATTTCCTGGAAACTCGCTCACAGAATCAGTTTGCTTAGCAAACTTTTAGGTCAAGGACAATACAAAGAAAAATGAAAGCCCCACAGGTGTGCAGAGATTCCAAATATGTCCTGGGCTAGTGAAATTTTGTACTATCTTTGATAAAGTGAACACACTCAAATTTTACATGCATTAAAGTTTGGTAGAAGAGCTTTTCTGTGCTAAAAATAATCTACTTGATTATCCATTCATTCATTTATTCAACAGAGTATTGTATACCCATTATGTGCCAGATACTGTGCTATGCAATTGTATCACCAAGCGATGGCTATATCCAAGAATAATACTTATACATGTAAAATTATAACTATTAAATGAGCTAAAAGGAGAAGTATATGATGCTATGAAAGTGCAATAGGGGGAAATGACTTAATTGTCGCAGAGGAATATACGCACAGTTTCTTTCTAACATAGTGGCTTGCTCTTAAGTTTTTGCTTTACGAGTATTTTAAGGGTTATCAGTACATGACCAAAGGACAGACCATCAGATTCAACAGACTCTCAGAGATTATCCAAGACCACTGGATATATTTGTTCCTAAATGGTTTCAGAAGGTCAGCAGGAAAAAATAATTTGGCAATGGGATAGGCTAAGAGAATAGCTAGCAACTTTGGGTCAGCAATTGACTGGTTGTATTTAGTTTAATTATTAAATAAAATAGTTAGAGAATAAGATTGAATAACTTCCTTGCCAGGCAGTTCCTGAGTCTCATGGCTGTTATTGCCAGATCTGCCAAACTTTTCTCTGAGTGACTGTGCCTTGCCAATTTCACAAGTAAGCAAACTCTCCTTGCCATTTTGAAAGGTCCACTGTTCTTAGCATCCCTTTTCTAGTCCTCATACTGATGAGGTCCTCATCTTGCACACAAAAAACCTCTTAAGGATCCTTCATATTTTAGCCGGGTACATGCACAAAACGCACTATTACTCTTAATTTAATAACAGAGTAACATTTTCATACTAATCAGAGACTTGCTGGCTTTAATTACTACACATTATTCCATGGGAAGGAAAAAAACCACTCAAACAAATTTTAAAATAAGATGTTAACAGGAGCATGATAAGTGTTTAAGTGTTTCATTCTTGGCTGCTCGTCTACTAACAACATAGATTTGTTGTCGGTATCGCAACAATATTTTCATTCATATTTAAACCAAACCTCAATGCAAGACTTTTCCTGTTGAAATAGGTATTCATTGAAATGGATTCTCTTTTTCCATCTTTTTGCGAGAAGAAAAATACATCAATGTTGCTTTTCTTAAGGAAACTGTCCATAAAAAACATATTATTTGCAGAATGTGGTTTATCCTTTAAACCATGTCTCTTTCTGATTCTTAAACTCAGGTCACTTTGTTATGATGACTCACCAGGTTCGGCAACATCCATCATGATAGAGATTAGCCAGTTTTCTCAAAACAAAGGAAATGTATTAAAGCCTGATTAATAAATGAGCAGACCCTAGTTTCCCCTGATATTCCTCCTTTCTTCCTGTGTATTTTGGGAAAGTGAAAGGTGATGTCTTCTTTGTGAAAGTCTTACTAGAAAAAATGTAGTAACTCTCAGGTGTGTGTATGTGCTAGATTTTTCTTCACACAACTACTGTTCTGATACCACATCACATGGCTAATTTTTCTGATTTAATGAATTCTAAAAAGAATAAAACTTCGTAGTTAGTGGTTTTCCCTAACTGATAGATTCTTAAGTTAATATAATCTATAAAAAATTTTGGTAGAAATCTAAGTGCCTACAGATTTTCATCAGTGGAGTCATTCTTGACTCCCTAAACCACTTGGTAACCAATTTTGTGGCTCAGGAATCCAAAACTGTTAATCTGGGTGATGCCACCCAGATTTTTAAGTAAAAATGAGCCATATATGCTGATTATTACAGCAAGGTTATAAAGAGAAAGAAAAATGGCAATGCCTTATCTTTACTTGTTTATCTCCTACCTTTGGACAATTATTATACCATAACTGATGACCGACCTAATGAAATTATAAATCAACACCTCACTATATACTTCATTCTGTTTCAAACTTGAAAATTCAACTTAAAAAAAAAAATAACTGACAAGGGTCTACTATTTTCTTAGAACTGTGCTGAAGTATAGAGAAGGAAAAACAAAACGAAAGTGTCATTGATCAAACAAGCCATAAACCCACACACAAAAGTGTTAAAACTTCCAATAATCTGAGGAGCAAATATTAAGTTATGCAAGGATGTAAATAATAACCATGATTAAAATTCACCGAATGGTTGAAGTACTACTAAATATAGGTCATTAGTCTGGCTTTGCTGGTGTGAAGGGCCTATGTTAGATTTCATGCTTCATTTGGATGTGAGGGGGTGTTCTTGAGAAGACATCTGTCAACCCTTTGATTTCCAGGATCAATTTGGCTGAACTGAATGACTAGGCAGTTGCCCATTTCCTCCTCTTACAGGTCTAGGCTTATTCCTCCTGATACTGGTTGTATGATAGTCTTATCTGAGAAAGGAAAATTATTTTTCAGTCAAGAGGAGAACCAAATAGTTGTACTCTCCTAATAGAGTATAGAATTTTAAAATTTTTATTGAGACTTGCACTAGGAAAAGTTTGGATTTAGAATTAAATGGGTTCCTTTTTCTTAATTTCTGAGTTTCTTTTGTAGAAAATAGGCCATAGTAAAAAGACCAAGGAAAAGTGATTTCAGATAAGTTATCCTTACAGATAATGGGGGCTCTTTCCTCCCCTTGTTACTGTTTCAGAACTTGCAGCTGGACCAAACCTAGTTGTCTTACTAGCCCTGTGGACAATGATGCATACTTTCCCCCTGTGTGTTAAGTAGAAGGATCAAGACTGCAATTATAGGATGGACTGTGGCATGAAAACTCCTAATGTACTGTAACAGGCAGGAAAGGGAGTGGGGAGACAAACAGACAAATAAACTAGGAACTGTATGAGGGGAACCATTTGTAAGCTAAGTATGTTTATGAAAATGTACATTCTTCAAAAATAATTACATAGTTGTTTACTCTAGAGCTACACTGGCCTCTTTGATCTCTCACCAAAGTAGACCTCAGTTTAGATTCTCATGACACTAACACTAACCATCTAGGTGACTAACTTTATTTTTTTAGTTTTCACCCAGTTTTGGCATCTCCTAGATACAAATTAACACATGCTACAGAAAAGCAATTATAGAACCATTTAGTGAAAGATAATTTCTGGTCAGACCTTGTCTACAAATACTGATGAGAGCTCCAAGAAGAGGACACGTTTGGGTCTCTGTCCATTAAAGAAACAAATTCTTGGCGGTGGGCTCACCTGGAAGATTTTGTTAATATGATTTCATAAGCACATTTTGCCAAACATATAAAAACAGATACATGCTAGGTCTCCTAATTTCATCCATGTATATAAAACATAGTCTCGTCTGCTAATTTACAGTTGTTGATCATTTCACACTTGACAATGAGCCCAGACAAATCAACTTTTTATTCTTAATTGAAAAGTTCACTTACTCGTCTCTCTTAATGTCTGGTCAATCTTACTTTCTGAAGTATGTCCATAACACATAAGATCTGGGAGCTTTAGATTTAATTGTAAAATTTATCATACAATAGATGAAATATTTCAGTTTTCTCTTTGATTATGATTTTATTTCTATATACACAAGAAGTTTATACATTGAAATGCAAAGTTCAACTTTTCAAGAACTGTAGCAGGATTGCTATTTAGGTTTGTGGCCTCAAAAATCAATCTCAATATTTATGATGAGTTTGATTGATTTTAGTTTAAATAAAAGATTCCGTTTGAAAGTGATCAAAAAAGCCAATCTTCACGGAACTAAATTATTCCTTATGGAGAACTCAAGTATAGTTACTGAGAATGAATAGCTTTTTAAAGTTACTTTCATAGAGTTTTATTCAGAGATATACACATGAATAGAGGTCACCAGCTCTAAATTTTTCAGCTCACTCTTAGAATCTGCTATGTCAAAATGTCTCATCAGGAAAATAATTATTTGTATAACTCACATTGCTAGCCCAATAATAGTTTGAGGAGATTCCTATTTAATATATACCAAAAGAATCTGAGCCCATTGCTCTTAACTCTTAATTTAAGTAATATCAAATTTAGTTTATTATAAGTTGATTTTTAAGGGTCACACATATTTTACTATGAAATGACAATGAAGTATGTGACAAGTTTATTGAGAAATCTACTCATTGGGGTGTAAATATGATATGGTTAATTTCTTTCCTGTATCTGTCTGGGTAACCGCCGCTTAGAAAATCTCGGCCCAGTTTAAACTTTTCTCGGTTATTTTGGTTACACAACAATCTCATCTGGTAATTAATACTCAGTTCTCTTTATTGAAAAACAGTTCATTTTTTTAAAAAAAAAATCTCAAGCTTAATTCAATGCTCTTCTCCTCTCCACAGCGTGGCTACTTGAAGGAGAGAAGGGAATGTGGTCTTGCACCTCATCCTTCTTCCTTGTAGAAGAGGCGCTAACAAGTATCTTTTCAAGTAGTTCCACTGAAATCAATGTGGTACTTTCTTGTTCTCTCTGAGGGCCACTGAGTGCTGAGATGGTTTGCAATTTGCTCTATTTTTACCTTCGTTACACTACAGTCCTTTCAAACTTAGCTGGAAGTGGCTAGCCAGTAGACCTAGGCAAGAAGTAGGCAGGAATTTTTACATTCAGCGTGCCTCCCAATTTCAGGGGACACATGTGAAGTATCCCCCTATTTTCCATTGTGGGGTTGGAAGATTTGAGAACAATGATGTACTATACTTCTAATTTCTCAAATTACTCTTTTAAGAACTGTCTCTCCATGCTCCACTGTGGGACTCCACAGAACGAGACATGCTGTTCAGCCAGAGAATAGCATGCTGGTGGCCATCCTTGCAGGAGCTTCTATTCTTTATGAGTGGCTCTTTCAGAGCCTCTCTCATTTTATAAAGCTCCCCCTTTCCCAGTTCTCCCAGAGTTCATGTTAGATTGACTTGGGCGGGATAGAAAGACTATGTCCTCAGAAGTCGGTGGCCCTAACTAGCTCTCTGACCTTAGGATGTGGGGTATTTGCTGTCCTTTTTTCTTAGCTTTCGTATTTAACTACAATTCCTAGACAATACAAAAAGTTCCAGTCAATATTTAGTTACACAAGTTTCTATAAATCAAACATTAAAAGAAAAATTGCTGACTTATTTCCAGAGAATAACAGAAACTTAAGTGTATATAGACCTAAATCCAATTGATCAATTGAAAAAATTGTTTCTGTAGAGTTTTTTTGCTGTTCTTTACTTTTTGTGTCCTCTGGAAGGAATTTTTACTTGCCTCCACTGTTAGAAAGATGTTTTCCTATGTATTTTAGCTCCTGTATTTAGTGATGTCATTCATCTCAAATTAGATAGGAGTTGAGATGTTTTTTTGTTTTGTAGATATCCAATTCTTCCAACACCATTTGTTGAAAAGTTTATTCTTTGTCCATTGAATTACTTTGGTGCCTTTGTCAAATATCATCTGATAGTATAACAATGGGTCTACTTCTAAATTCTCTATTTCATTCCTATTTGTCTCACCTTATGTCACTATCTTGATAACTGTAGTTTTATGGTAATTCTTGAAATCAGACCTTGAATCTGAGAACTTGCTAAATTTATTATTAATTCTGCTGATTCCATAGGATTTCTACATAAACAACCATGTTTTCTACAAATTGAAGAAGTACTTCTCTCTTTTTAGTCTAGATGCCTTTTGTTTTTTTTCCTTTGTTTGCCCTATTGCATTGTTTAGGGCTTCCTGCACAATGTTGAATATAAGTGCCAAGAGCAGATATCTTTGCCTTGTTCACAGTGTTAGGAGGAACACATTCAATATTTCACCATTAATATAATGTTAATGCTAGGTTTTTTAAAATGTTCTTTACCATATTGAGGATGTTCACTTCTGTTATTAATTGCAATGGGTTTTTATCATGAAAGGTTGGTGAATTTTGTCCTACTAAGGATTGCTTATCCTAATTCCACAAATTTTGAGATGTTTTCATTGTTATTCAGCTCAAGATATTCCTTGTGATGTCTTCTTTGAGTTATGGGTCATTTAGTTGTGTATTGCATATTATAAATATTTGGGGATTTTTTTTTTAATTTTTATTTATTTATTTATTCCCCCAAAGCCCCAGTAGATAGTTGTATGTCATAGTTGCACATCCTTCTAGTTGCTGTATGTGGGACGCAGCCTCAGCATGGCCAGAGAAGCAGTGCGTCGGTATGCGCCCGGGATCCGAACCCGGGCTGCCAGCAGCAGAGCGCGCGCACTTAACCCCTAAGCCGTGGGGCCGGCCCTGGGGATTTTTTTGATATCCTATTATTATTGATTTTTAATTTTATTCTATTTTGGTCAAAGAATATACTCTATAAGATTCCAATCCTTTAAAATTTATTAAGACCTATTTTAATAACCCAAGATATATTTTCTCTTGATATATATATATGTGTATACATGTATATTCTGCTAATTATCAATTAGGCCAAATTGGTTGATAGTGTTATCAAATCTTCTATTTATTGATTTTTGTCTAATTCTTACACTATTCACTGAAAACTGGGTATTGAGTCTTCAACTATGATCACAGATTACATAGTTTTCCATTTTGTTATGTCAGTTTATACTTCACTTATTTTAAAGACTTGCTATCAGATTATACATATTTAGAATTATAGTATATTCTTGGTAAATTGACTTTATTATTATGTAATTACCTTTCTTATCTATGATAATAATTTTTGTATCAAATTGCTCCTTCTCTGATATTAATATAGCCACAAAAGCTTTTTATACTATCTGCATAGTATGTCATTTTCTACCCCTACTTCCAATCTGTTTGTGTCTTATATATTTATAGTGTACTTTTTCTAAACACTATATAGTTGGTTCTGGTGTTTTTGAGCTGATGTGACAATCTTTGCCTTTTAATTGGAATCTTTGGCCCATTTACAGTTAACATAGATATTGATATAGTTTTTATCTATCATCTTGTAACACGTTATTTTTTTATTGTTCCTTATTTGCTTCTTATTTTGAGTTAACCAAAGATGTTTTAGTATTTCCTTCTATCTTTTATATTGGCTTTTATCTATATTTCTTTCTATTATATTCTTAGTGGTGCTCTAGTGAATAAAACATGCCTTTTTTATTGTTGTTTATCACAATCTTCCTTGTATCAAAACTATTTTACTTCATTATAATATAACAACCTTACAACAGTATAATTTTATTCACATTTCCTACCATACTTTGGGCTACTATTGCCATATATTTTACTTCTAAATATTATTATCTTTCAAAAACATTTTTATTTTAACTTTGAAAAGTATGTTAACATTAAAATAATTTAAGAAAAGAAGGAAAAATAGTCCGTTATGTTTAACCACATATTTACCACTTATAATGTTATTTTTATCTTCCTTTAGATCTAAATTTCCATCTGGTCTTATTTCTTTTACCCTAAAGAACTTCCTTTATTATTTACAATAGTGCAGATCTGCTGGCAACAATATCTCGGGTTTGTTTTTTTTTTATTTTTTATTTTTTAAATTTTTTGTTTATTGCAGTAGCATTGGTTTACAACATTGTAAAAATTTCAGGTGTACATCATTACACCTCCACTTCTGCACAGACTACATCATGTTCACCACCAAAACACCAACTACAACCCATCACCACACACATGTACCAAACCATCCCCTTCACCCCCTTCCCTCCCCCCCTCCCCCCGGCAACCACCAATCCAATCTCTGTCCCTATGTGTTTGTTTATTGTTGTTATTATCTACTACTTAATGAAGGAAATCATATGGTATTTGACCTTCTCCCTCAGGTTTGTTTTTTCTCAAAATATCTTTATTTCAACTTTACAGTTGAAAAATATTTTTGTTGGATGTAGAATTCTCATTTGACAGAATTTTTTTTGTCTTTCTTCACTTTAAAGTTGTCGTCCCATTATATTCTGCCTTCCATTGTGTCTGATGAGAAGTTATCTGCCATTCTTATTGTTCCTTTTACATAATGTGGCATCCCCGACTCCCATCCTTTGGCTGCATTTTAAGAGTTATCTTTTATCTTTACCTTCAGGGGAATCATTGTATAAATGTGGATCTCTTTCAGTATGGTTCTCCTCTTTCAAGGGTCAAATCTCTTCAGTTTCAGTATGCTTGTGATCACTCTTTAGTATAGTCAAATCGTTTTTTATTATTTTCCAAGTTTATAATTATCTGTGAGATTAGTCTAACAAAAGCTACTAAAACATTACCTGAAGCCTTAATACTGTTTACATAGTCTTGTAATTTTTTTCATAACATTATTTTAATGGACTTTATTATTTAGAGCAGTTTCAGGCTCACAGCAAAATTGAGAGGAAGGTACAGAGAGTTCCCATATACGCCTTTCCACTACACATGTACAGCCTCCCCCATTATCAACATGCTTCACCAGAGTGGTATGTTTATTACAGCTGATGAACCTACACTGACACGTTATTATCACCCAAAGTCCATAGTTTACATGAGCGTTCATTCTTGGTGTTGTACATTTCTATGGGTTTGCACAAATTTATAACGACATGTATCCACCATTATAGTATCACACAGAGTAGTTTCAGTGCCCTAAAGATTCTCTGTGCTCCACTTATTTATCCCTTCCTCCTTGCTAACCCCTGGCAACCATGGATCTTTTACTGTCTCCATAGTTTTGCCTTTTACAGTACATCATATAGTTGGAATCATACAGTATGCAGCCTTTTCAGACTGGCTTCTCTCACTTAGTAATATGCATTTAAGTTTCCTCCATGTCTTCTCATAGTTTGATAGCCCATTTCTCTTTAGCACTGAATTATATTCCATTGTATGGATATACCACAGTTTATTTATCTATTCACCTACTGAATTTCATAACATTTTTACATACAGTTCATTTTATTTTCTCAAATTTATTTTATTTTTTATATTTTATAGAATATGAAACTCAGATTTGAAAGATAAAGTGACCCCCTTCTCAAATCCAATGAATAAGTGATGAAGAAGTTAGAAATGGAACTTGTAAAAATGAAAATGTGACCAAAGTCTCTTGTCCCAGGGATTGTGCCCAAGCAGTCCTCTTTGCCTTGTATGCCATTATGCCTACTCTTTATCAATTTAATTCTAATCATCTTTCAGGTCTCACTTTAAACGTTATCCCCTGATCTAAATTATGTCTTGATGTATTGTTCTTTCTCTTGGGACCTTGTTCTTTTTAATTTATATTCTTATTATAATAATAAACTAGATGTTTTCTGCATATATATTGGTTTTATATATGTCTCTCTTTTGAGATGCTAAGCAATAAGAGAACACCAATATCCGTTTTACTCATCCTGTGCCTAGACCAGTGACTGACATAAATTATTCACTCAACAAATATTTATTGAGCGAATGAACAGTTCAGTAGTCTTTCTGCTCTGTTGTACTATTTCTGTGTCAAATATAAGAGCTAGGGCCAAATTCCTAGCACATTGTAATAATTAGTTGAAGATAAAAGTCAGGGTTTATGAATTTATTTTGCAGTCTACTTTAAGACCCCATATATTAATTTTTACATCTAGAATATTTTCAAATGTTCCTTTTCTTTGTATCTTTTAGAGAAATATAAAGGACTGAGTTAGTCCCAAGAAAAACAAAAGAAATCTATTTATTTTGTAGATTTGTAAACTTGTCACTTAGACACTTGTAGGGCATAATAAAATTAAAAATTTAATTATTTATTATACACAAAAGCCAGCATTTAGTAGCAATTATTTTTCAAAAACAAAAGCTTAAACTCAATGCAATTTGATAAAGAACTCTCTTTATATTAAAGAATTCCTTTTGATAAAGAACTCCAAGAGACTGAAATGATGAAACATTTTAAGTGCTATGAAAAAAATCAAATTTAAAGGTCTGATTGCTATGGCAAAAATAACACAGGGTCCTGGAATAGGGAATGACTGTGGCAGATTGGTGTGTGTGTGGAAGATGGGGAGGGCTCCTCTAGAGGAGGTGCTCGGCAGAGTCATTTGAAGAGATTAATGTTTGAGCCGAATCCCGAATGATGAAAGGGACCGGACTTGTGAAGCTCTTTGGGAAGATTTTCCAAGTAGAAGGAAAGGCTTAAAAACCTCTGCTGGTGAAAAAACTTGGAGTATTCAAGAGGCAAAAAGAAGACTGGTGTGCCTAGATCCTAGAGAGCAATACAGTGGTATTAGCTGAGCAGCAGGAAGCAGGCAGAATCTGGATCATTCAAGGCCTTGAAGCAACGGTCAGGAGTTTGAATTTTATTCTAAAAGCAATGGCAGCAGAATGTGGCTACATCTTCATCGCTAATCCAAAATAAGGGCGGAGCAGACACGGTGTAGTTAGCAGAGACAGCTTTTGCGTGGGCACGGTGGATAAACACCTTTTGGATTTTGTTAGTATCATTGGAGGACTCTTGAGTCAAACATTTTCATGATTATAATGAAAACACTAACTACAGTTGCCTGTGGATTTATAATTCATGGAGAACCTTTCTAGGTACACTCTCATTTATTCCTCAATTCTGATGAATCGATATTAATATTATCACAAATTTATAACTGAGGAAAGCAAGAAAGCTGTTGAGCGACTCATTCTGGATTCACTAATTTATTAAACATGTATTTATTGAGCACCTACCATGTGGCACTGGAACAACTGTAAATAAAATAATCAAATTCCTGCCCTCACGGAGCTTACGGTCTAGCAGAGAAGAGAGACAATAAACAAATACATACATAGTGAAATGTCATATCGTGGTACATGCTCGGGAGAAGGATAAAATAGAGTGAGCGGACAGAGTGTAACAGGAGGAGGGACTATTTTAGGCAGGGTAATCTGGCAAGGCCTCTTTGAGGAGATGATCTTTGAGCAGACACATTAAAGAAGTAAGGTTGGAGGAGAGGAGGGAATCACACAAATATCCAGAACCTGAAACCAAGTGTTTAAAATCGAAATCCCATGCTTTTGGCAAAACTTGCCTACTGGTTATTGAGGCCAAAAATCCCACCAAGAGATTTGTAAAGCTTTTAAAATTATAGTTACAATATTAGTAGATAAAAATATAGCCTACATAGACTATATATAGCCTATACAGAATAGCCTCTGATTCTAGTTAGGGCTAATTTAATCACTTCTGTTTTCATTCTGTCACTTTAAGGTTACCCCTGTCTTTTAGGGGCAAGTAGCTCTTGAGAGTTTTGCTCTCTTCCTTCTTCTCCCTCCCTTGTTCCAGATAGCATCCGGTTCTGGCGAGGCTAACACACAGCACGGCACTTGGGGCACACGATGTCCTCCAGTCTTCCATATTCTCTGCTGACTTGGTCTTTGAGGGTCTGCCTCTGTCCCAGATGCACTTGCTGCTAGTGTCACAAGTCTGTTCTCCTGGCAGGAGCAATGCAGGGCACTTGCTCCCTACGGCCGGGCCACTCTTCCTGCTGACCGCACTGGCCCTAGAGTGAGGTCGATTTATGGCTCCTGTTCCATCTCACTCTGGAGTTTTCCACTCTGCAGCCCTCTGCTACACAGCAGCTTGGCCTCCAGTGCTGTGGGAAACACCCAGCCAGCATTCCCAGCTCAATGTGAGCTCCCCACAGGGGCATGTGGCACCTTCTGGGTCTCTGCAATGCCACATTGTATCTGAGGGAGACTCCATCCTGGAAAGGAGCTAGGCTCGGAGTCTCTTTCTTAATCCCCAGCTCTCTTCCTTCCAGCTGTACCAACTTGTCTCTTTTTAAGTGAGAAATTGCTGTTAATATCACATCAGGCTACCCTGATTTTTGTTTCATTTTGTTTTATCTTTAAATGCTCAGAAGAGACAAAGCAAGTATTCTTCACTTATGAAAGCTCAACTTAAGAGACAAACAGTTTTGCTTTGAACTCCAACAAAGATTTGGCTTGGAAGATGAAATTCAGCCAAAGCCTGGAGGACTCAGAACATAGACTGAACCACAGAGAAGGGTGCTGCAGACCTGTTAAACAGGAATACCTGTGCCATTCGGGGGTCTCAGGGAGGAGGTGTGTGGGTGGGAATATTTCTTTAGCGTAAGAGGAAGCCGTTTATATCAGGCACAGATGCCTCTTGATGGATAAGAAAACCCGAGTATTATGAATTAGTGTGGATAGAAGGATTACACAGTGATGTAGAAATTCACACATAAGTAGATAAAATGACTTTTTTTTTTTTTTCAAATACAGCATGGTAGACACACCTCTTTACATTGGCTTTCAATAAATCTGGCCTTTGTTTTCTGGAGCAGATTTTGGGAGGCTTCTTATCATGATTTGACAACAAGTGAAGTGTTAGGAAGAATGCATTTAATTAAAGGCTTTAGGTCTTTCCTTTAGAGCTAAGTGAATAAAATGTAGCTTGCATTTATTTTTCTACATGAAGCATACATTTCATAAAATATAAGTGATAAAATGATAAATACTAGTGGAGACAGTAGCAAACTCCCTGCCTTTGTCAATATCTTCTTTAAGTGTACCAGCTTACTTTTAACCACTTGTTTCAACAGTCATTATCAAACTGCTGACAATTAAAAACTCACTCCCCCAAAGGCATCAGCATGTTAGTAATGTAAAAGGGCATAAGATAAGTGATGTTAGCAACTAGGTCCTTCCTGTTTTATGGCTGGTTTCTCAACCAGAAATCCCAGTGTAAAGTCTGGAATTTCAAAGTATTTAGGTATATAATTGATAAGTAAATATTTAAATATCTTCCGTATGGACAATAAACTCAATTTGGGGTAGTAATATGATGTGATAGATAAAAGTATATATATATATAAAGATCACAATTGCCTCCTTCCCTTTGGTACAAAAGAGGATGAGTTGAGAGAGACAGAGATGGAGCTGGGGATGGGGATGGGGATAGGGAGGAAGAGAGAGCAAGATTTTGTTTCTTTAACAGGTTAAGATATGTTTGGAGATACATATTTACAGAAGTCCCAAAAGAGGGAAAATCTTCCCATTTAACAAAATGGTTGAGCATCCTGGAGGGACTCTGGAAAGACATGAGAAAGAAAGGAGCTGGAGAAAGTTGGTTGGAGAGGGAAGAAGAAGAGCTTGGCTAGAAAAGACTGAGAGTAGAAAGGGGAAGAGGAAAGAGAGGATGAGAGAGACCTGTCATCCCTGGAGAGTAGTGAATCAATTGACTATTTTAATTTATTTATTTTTTGTATCTAAGAAGTATGATATAGCCATTAAGAGCAGGTCTCTACCTATTGATTGTCTAGATTGAAAATCTGGGTTTTACTTAACCTCTCTAAGGCTTAATTTTCACATCAATAAAATGTTGTTTAATAATCATACCTAATTCATATGGTTATTTAGAAGATCAAATGAGTTAATAGATGTAATGGACTTGAACAATACCTGGCATGTAGAAAACACTGAATAAGTTTTAAATTTCATTATTATTTTTACTTTATTTTTATTATCACTTCCTTTGCAAAACCAAAAAAAATAGAGAGAGAGAGGAGAAAATCAAAATTGGTTCTCAGAAAAGATCTGATAAACAAATTCTCATTGAGATGTTAACAACTAAACATATTCAGTGGATTAGCACTTAACTAGAAACAATAACTTAAGCCAAAGTACAGCTTCTCCAATGAAGTCTTGGCCATTTTTATTCTCAGGGGGACACACTATGTAACCTCTGGAGATTGGCTTTTTCCACTAAGCATGATTCCCTGAAGGTCTATCCAGGTTATTGCATGTGCCACTAATTTTTTCCTTTGTATTGCTGAGTAATATTCCATGGTATGAATGTACCACAGTTTAACTATTTGCCCATTGAAGGACATTTGTGTTGTTTCCAGTTTGGGACTATTATGAATAAAGCTGCTATGAACATTCACATACAGGTATTTGTGTGGACATAAAAGTCTATTTCTCTGGGATAAATGCCCAAGATTGCAACTACTGGAAGGTATAGTAGCTGCATTTTTAGTTTTGTAAGAAGCTGTCATGCTCTTTCCCAAAGTGGCTGTACCATTTTACATTTTCCCTAGCAATGTATAGTGATCCAATTTCATAGCATTCTCACCAGCGTTTGGTGTTTGTCACTATTTTTTATTTTAGTCATTTTAATAAGTGTGTAATGATATCTCATTGTGCTTTTCAAAATTGCCTTTCCCTAATGTCTAATGACATTGAACACTTTTTCGTGTGCTTATTTGCCCTCTGCGTATCTTTTCAGGGAAATGTGTTTTTATGTTTTTGGCCTTGTTTCTAACTGGATTTTTTTTAACTGTTGAGTTTTAAGAGTTCTTTATATATTCTACATACTGGTCCTTTCTTAGATATCTATTTTTCAAATATCTTCTTGAATCTGTAGCTTTTCTTTTTGTCCACACCACGGGTCTTTTGCCGATCAAAATATTTTAATTGTATTGAGTCCAAATGATCAATTTTTTCTTTTAGAGATTATGCTTTTGGAATCAAGTCTAAAATCTCTTTGCCTATCCCTAGGTCCCAAAGATTTTATCCAATTTTTTTCCTAAAAGTTTTATAGTTTTAAATTTTACATTTAAGTCCATGATTCATTTTAAGTTAATTTTTGAATCAGATGTGAGATTTAGATTGAGTTTTCAGATTAATCTTTCGTGCCTATAGATATCTGATTGTTCTGGCACCTTTTTTTGAAAATGCTTTCTTCTTTCATTGAATAACTTTTGCACCTTTGTCAAAAATTGGTTAGCCATACTTGTACGGCTCTATTTCTGGATTCTCCACTCTGTTGCATCGCTTTATGTGTCTATCCCTCTACCACACTGTCTTGTTTACTGTAGCTATATGATAAGCATTAACGCCAGTAAGAGTGATTGCGCCAACCTTATTCTTGTTTCTACAAATTGTTTTAGCTCTTCTAGACCGTTTACCTTTCCATATAAATTTTAGAATTAACTTGTCAATGTCTACAAAAATCTTACTGGAATCACTAGGTTTTTTAAAGTCATACATAGAGCAATAGTAGACAAGTACTTTGTTAAAATCACATAGCTAGCAAGTGGCAGGAGTGGTATTTGGACTGTCTTATCTGGAGCTCACATTCTCAACAACTCTCTCTCCATATCATACTATTCCCAAAGACCAAGTGTATGACAAGCGCCTCCACCGTAGAGTTGAATACTGTGTGTAAGGATGGTAGATGTTTGGAGCTGGCTGGGGAGGAGAGGGGAGCTGTTCTAAATCTGCGATTAATTGGACGTTATGTTCTCCAAAAGCAAACAATGGCAAGAAATAACCTTTTGTCCGTACCAGTTGCAGGATACTTTTTATCCATTCCAAATTCTCCTTTAAGCAATGACCACTTCATTTACAAGAGCCCACACTGTGAAATTTAAAGGGCATAATACTAAACCATGTCTTGCCTTAGGATGGACTTGGACTCCTAGTCATCCTTGATAATAAGTGGCTGCCAATGTCTTAGAAGATAATTTCTATTTTTAATACAAGTCAAATGCACCATGGCTAAGAATATCACCACTAAAGCTGAAGAACTTGTTTTCCTGTCAATATTTAATTTTATATTCCCCCAGCACTAATCCCTGTAAACCTTTCTTTCCATGGCTTGCTAAGCAGAAATTTCGGTGAGTTTAATAATGTAGCAGGTAGCTTGTAGTAGAAGGACTTGGTGATGACTTGAGGTCTGGGGCACTCATCTCAGAACACAGCCAGCCTACATGCAGCAGGATTTCTAGCTGAAGAATTAAATGATCACTGTCCGTTCCCCTGGGTTGAGTGCAGCAGGCGGTGGAACAGAAGTTAGCAGCGCGCCTGCGCTTGGCAGGGATCTTGCGTGGTTGTACGTGAAAATCATCCAGCAGTGAGGACATTTCACAGCTTGTATTTTTACCCACTGTTGTATCAACAGTGGAGCACACATTCAGGTTCTTATAAATTGCAAATCTATGGATTTTTTTTGTGCAAAAATTTAGTTGGACATTGGAGTCAGACAGAGGAAGTTTGAATTCTATCCAGAATGTTTGGATCGCCTTAGGCCAGTGGTTGGTGCCCATACATTTCACTTTTCTTTTCCGTATCAGGGTGTTTTGCTCCTACCATTTCCAACGCCTCTCCCCTCCCCGCATTGTGTCTGCCATTTGACTCTGCAGATTTGAGCCTGTGGCGGTGAGGATAATGCTAAGTGCTGTAACAAACAAACATCCAGATCTCAATGATTTAACGCAATAAAATTTATTTCTCACTAACATAAAATTCTAAAGTGGGTATTCCTGGTGGGGTAGTTTTCCTTTAAGCAATGATTCAGAGACCTAGGATTCTTTCTTTTTATTGTTCTGCCATTTGAAACAGATAGCTCTTGACATGGCCCTAGGATTGTCCCCATGCCAGGCAGCCAGAAGGAGAAGAGAGCATAGAAGTTCATATTATGGAATCGAACCCGAGAGTGGTGTGTTTCATTTGTCCCCATATTTCATGAAGATACCCTAGTCACATGCACAGAAAACTGTAAAGGGGGTAGGGCCATATAATAAAGATGTATGCTCAGGAGGAAGAAGAGATGGGTTTGAACAAACGTTCAGGCTTTACAACAGTCAAAGATCTTAAACCTGCCATGCAACGAGGTCCTACACATCCGTCCACTAATGCTCTTTGCTCCTCCACTGGTACAGTAGTTAATACAAAACAAAACAAAACAGAAAAAGGGAGAGAAAACATGATTACATGCACGCATTGCAGAAAAATTCACTAATCCCTTTATTTCCTCCATATATTAAATCTGTTTGCTATTTGCACTCAGTAAACAATAAGAATAAACCACTTTATTGAAGTTCCACATTGTTTTAGGCCAACAGGATTCTAAAAGCACAGCCTCCCACGTTCTGTGTTGACAAAATGTACTAGATCCACTCTGGAAGAGATTAGGAGCACACATTTAAGGTAATCCCAAGGGTAAGAGGTTATGGAAAAACTGCATGCGCTAAAAATAATCTATGATAGATCAGGAATTTTGACAATAGGGTAATTCTGTAATACTTGATAATTTCCCGGGATTTCTCTCATGGATTAGCTAGGAAATAAGGATAAACATATAATATTTTATCCAACTTAAAACTTGCAGAAATAATCAACATGAAATGAAACTGACAATAGTTAAGACTACGACTGTAAAATTTGCTACTGACTAAGAATAGACTGACATCACCTCTTGTTGACAAAATATACATTTGTAAAATTTATAAATTTTCGAAAATAATTGGCTTCATAAAAATAATGGCCACAAAACAAATTTCACATTAGCTAAATTTATGACCATAAAAATTTGATTTAGACAAAATCAATTTTATGGTTCACAAATTGAAACTTCCTTATAAATTAACATAGTAAATTGTATTAATCTGTGATGTTAAGTTAGTTAAATCAATATTAAAAGATAATGCATAAAATATTCATCAATAAATTAAATTGGTTTAATGTAATTTGCTGCAGAAAATATTTTCTTGATAAAAATTCATTCATGTTATAATTTTGAGTTAAAAGTTTGTGTTGGTAAACATGGAGTCAGACTATCATGGTGTCAAAATAATGAGGTCAAAATCTCCTGCATTCCCCTTATCTATAAAAGAAGGATAACGTAATTGAGTTTTCATCAAAAAATATTTTATGAAGTGGTTCTCAAACTTTAATGTACATCAGAGTTACCTGGAGGGCTTGTAATTTTGAGGGGCCAGAGAATTTCCATTTCCAACAAATTTCCAGGCAATGTCGATACTTTTGGTCCAGGAACCACACTGTGGGTACCCCTTTCCTATACCATTTTTGTGCATACTGGTTTTTGATGTACTACTTCTTCCAACAGCCAGCACCTGAATCTCTTTGTAGGAAGATTGGCCTCAGGTTTCAGCACCCTGCTTTGCCTTCTTGCACAGAGAGCCAGAAACGCCTAGGAATTTATATCTCCCCACCCTACCTTAGATGGCCCTTAATAAATGGCTGCAGGTGCCGGGGTATAAATACTACAGATCCCAGATCTCTGAGCAAGACCACACTGAAGTGTGCCTACAGGTGCACTCTGTGAGGTCTCCAGGTGCACCCTGTGAGAGAGAGTCAAAATTATTATTTTTTTTTTTTGAGGAAGATTAGCCTGAGCTAACATTCATTGCCAATCCTCCTCTTTTTTGCTGAGAAAGATTGGCCCTGGGCTAACATCCGTGCCCATCTTCCTCCACTTTATATGGGACGCCGCCACAGCATGGCTTGACAAGCGGTGCGTCGGTACGCACCTGGGATCCGAACCGGTGAACCCCCGGCCGCCGCAGTGGAGCTCTCGAACTTAACCACTACGCCACTGGGCTGGCCCCGACTCAAAATTATTGTTACTGGACATTTGGCAAGAGAAGGTTGAGTGTAGTGTTGGCGGAGAAAAGCTTGTCTGGAGTGAGTTCGAGAGAAATTGGATGGTAAGAAAATGAGAAGCAGTTTAGACAACTCACAGAAGACATTTGGCTATAAAAGGGAGCAGAGAAACCAAGCGGTGCTTGGAGAAGAAAGTGGAGTCAAAAGAGCTATTTTTTTAAGATAAGAGCTATTATACCATGTTTGTATGTTGACAGGAAAGATTCAGTAAAGAGAGATAAAATAAAGACTGAGAGAGAAGATGTATACTCAGAGCAGCAAAGTCTTTGAATACATGAGAGAGAAAAGAATTTGATACACAGGTGGAGAGGCGGCTTTATATAAGAGGGTTAACATTTCCTCCATTAATTAGGAAATACCTCAAGAGAATCCAAGACTCTTCTCTCGTCTCTCACATTTTATTAGCCCCTAAGTTCTGCCAGTTCTCTCCTAATATTTTTCCAAACTGCCCACCCTTTCTCTGCATCTCCACTGTCACAGCCTTAGTTGGGGCACTCATGATCTGTCACTTTGATTTTTCAGTGGCTTCCCATGTGCTCTTGCTTCCAGTCTTGCCCCTCTCCAGTCCATTCTTCCCCACTACCACCAGATATCTTTGTAAGATGCAAATCTGAGCTTCTCACTCCCCTGCTCAAAATCCTTCATCCACTGTCCTACTGGATGAGATTTTCAATTCGTTGGCTCAATACACAAAGTCTTTGATGGTCTGCCCCCTGCTAATACATCCAGTCTCTTCTCTTGATTCTCATCCTGCAGCCCTTTGCAATCGTGTAATAACGAGCTTCATGCAGTTCTCTAAATGTGACACATACTTGTACACCGCTGTCTCTGTATTTTTTGTTCCTTTTTCTCCAAACACTCTTCCATTCGCCTGTCTGGCCAATTCCTGTTTACCCTTCATCTCAACTCAGGCATTACTCCTGTTAGTTAAATGAATACAATTATGATTGAAAGCATACTAGGTGTTAATTATAGCAACTAGTCCAAATGCTCAGTTTTCTGTGGTCAAACCACATTTTCCAATTTGGGGTTTGAAAAATTTGTCCCAGGGAATGGTAGGCGATTACTTCATGCCAAGGTGTGAATCAGACTTGAGCTTACCAGGGCTCATTTACGTTTTCTCAACAGAGTTTGAAAAGTAAGCACAAAAGTGTATTGAGGAATGCTCACCCTTTTTAACTTTTTGCCAAGGGGTAAAATCCATGGGCTCAGAAAGTTTTGGAAAGACTCCCATTATCTTTCCAAGTTTGCCGACCCCCCAGTTTCTCAGGGGAAGAGAGAGTGATCACTAGAAAGAATGGGGATGGCATAATGCCCCAAAAAATTTGAAATTGAGATTGTCAGGGAAGGTGGAAATTTTGCTATAATTTATACTAATGACTTATTTTGGCGTTCCCTGAGCCAGGAAAGTTCTACCTGTTCATCCTAGCACCCCCAGCATCTGTGTAAAGTAAGATCCAGAATAATAATCACCATGACACAAAGGAAGTGTTAGGTAGCTTAAAAGAGCAAAGTCAGAATAACTCTCGAGATGCCTTTAGTTCAAATGATATTCGGTTCAAATTGCATTAAGGATCTTGGGGTGGGCGGTGCACCTAGGACTATTGTCCCTCAGATGGGATAACAATGGAGCTATAAAAAGGGAAAACTGGACTCGGCTCTGGGGGAAACTGAGAATCAGAAGACCATGCAAAAAATGAAGAACACAAGACGGAAGGAGAGGCGTGTTGGGGAAGCACCCAGAGCACTACAGAACTCGCCAACTGCCACCAAAAGGGACACGTAGAATATGTGAATTTGTAAATGTTAGGGGAGAAACAGTTATGATTTATTTGAAAAGCTTCATAGCCGTGCCTTTCGCCAAACAGTAACGTTTTTATAAAGAGGTTATGAAGCAACCTCTGTAACGATTGTACTTTGCTGAAAAAAAACCTTTTTCGTTTGTTTTCTAAAGTTTTCAAGGCTTTGATTTTCAGCTTCCTTGCCTTTTCATGGTTTGCCATGACTGCCGCTTTAAGAAATGTTTTTGCTGTTACTGCTCCATTTTAATCTTTCACTTTGTATTAACAAAATCAAAACCAGCACAATTAGATACCTCCTGATTCTGATTTGTTTTAATACTAAGAGAATGTTTGAAATGGCACAAGCAGTGGGGGTAATGCTTCAAGCCGTGGTGGCTGCAACACTGTAGTTCTAGAGAGAGACATCAAAAGATAGCTTGAAAGAAAGACCAAAAACATCTAAACCAATAATTCTTTACATTTGTGTTTTTATTTTATTGTAGTCTTCACAATGAAAGCAAGAGGATCGGGTAGAGAGAAAAAGATGCTTGTAAGCTCATTTTAATCACGCAACTTAAAATGAAATCAAAGGGACTTTCTCCTTTGCTTTTAAAACAGACAATCTAGCCATGTATCTATAACTCAAAAAAATTAGTGACTAGAAGATGCTCAACAGTCAGTGCCCAACTGTCTCATTTTGTTAAAATAAATGAAAAAGAAAATGAGCAAGACTCGGAAAGCGGGATTATAATTAAGCTACATTGATCCAAACACCCACCTCTTCTGCTTATCTATTGGGCATCCTGAACAAGACGGAAATGCTAGAAAAAAATCAAGGCAAGATCTGCAAGTGATAGCAATTTGGCCACAGAGGGAGATAAATGAATAAATGGGCCTTTGGAACAGCACAGCGGGCAGAATTAGCAAGAAATGATTGCACTTGTACACGTGTGGATTACAGTATCAGAGTTATGAAACATCTAATGACTTGACTACTCATTCCTTTTCTTATTACTATTATTATTTTTAAGTCTCCTAGCAATAACATTTTGGAGCTTGGAAATGTTAGCTTTGTTCTTATTCCGTTTTAAGTCTGGCAGTTAAGTAGAGATTCTACTGTGTTACACAGCCCTAGTACCCTCAAGGAGGAATTTTTTTAAGTGAAATTTGGGTGGCTATAGTATATTAGCTTTTTTTCTCACTGTTCATTTAGGTAGATTTTCAGTTCATTAAAACACAATAAGAGTTTGGGTTCCTGTAAAATGCTCTTACATTCCTTTTATTAAAGAAAAAAGAATAACCCTGGGCATGATGAGAAATTTTTGAATTCTGTTCTCTGGGTGATAAAATAGTGAATCGAAATGATGTATCAAACATCAGCCACCTCCCTCTCCTTGCCTCCACTGCATCTCAGTTTATCAATATATTTCCTCTGCGCCTCGTCCTCAGAAATATGGAGGGTTGGGGGACAAAGAGAGAGAGAGAAAAATTAAAAGAACAAAGTCCATTGGAAACATGTTGGCTTAGAGTCATTGAATTCACAGTGGCCTTGGAAATAATGTTCTATATCAAGGACACTTTCATTTATACTGTAAATGTTGTAGACAGATCCAAGAATGCCCTGCCGGAGCTCGCTCCCATTATTCTGCTGAGGGATCAGAGTCAAAAGAGGAACCTGAATTTCCAGAGATCTAACAGGACGAACCCCTACCCCCTCCTCCCTCACCCCCAGCTCCTGCCATCCAACCAATATCTGAACAAGGCAGCTGCAAATTTCTGCGTGAAGGGAATAATTTTTCTGTTTCACATTATTAAATCCAGAATCTTTTCGTTTGAGTTTTATTAAAAGACTAGAGTGAGCATTTCCTTTAAAAGGTTCCAGAATGGACCAGTTTGAATGTCAAAACCTTTCTCTGCTTATCAAGCATTTAACCATGATAAAGAAAGTATCAGCTTTCAAGTCCCTGTGCCAACATACCTCAGTGACACACAGGAACTTCAAATAGCAGGAAAATAACTTTCCAGTTCCAATGAAACAAAGTTTCCACAGGAGAAGATGGGATTAAAAACTACTGATAGCAGCTCTGGGTGAGTTGGAGAGAAAGAGAATAACTAACAGCAGAATCCTATGATGACTAAGAAGACAAGCTATTTCTACAGGAGAAAAGACTAGCCAGAAAGTTGGCTCAGAATTTCCAAAAGTTAAATTACTGTGGCGCCTTTTCTCTCCTGTAGCTTTATGAATTTTGATATATTGTTCAAGAGATTTTCTATCATTAATCCTAGGCTGACCATACAGTTTAGTGTGGGGTGACGTCTACTTAGGAACACAGGGAGAGTTAAATCAATCATGCATTTGAAGTGATTCCCTGAAAATGCACAAGGATCACCTTTCATACAGTGTGTTTGTGAAAACGATTATTGTCAAGGAAAGCATTTGATTTCCAACCAAGTGAAGCAAGATGTATAAAACTTAGCAGCCGCTAAAATTAGATAGTGCTGGAGTTTCACAGGCTTGGAAATTTGAATACTTATAAATATCATACAGATTTTCTTCTAAAATGTCATGTCTTCCCAACTATAGAGTGAAATATAGAGAAAGCCTTAAACTCAGCATTAAATTATTATCCTGTTATATACTTTTGTTTAAATGTGGAATACTCTCATTTACAAGGACTAGAATAACAAAAGCTGCAATCACTTACTGGGGCTTCCTATGGGCCTGGCACTGGGCTTACACTTTATATACCTTATTAAACAATTCCATTAGGTAGATATTATTATACCTGTTTTACAGATAAAAAACTGAGATTTGCAAATTTTGAGCAAAATGATTGCCTAAATGATTCAGAGTCCAAACTCCGATCCATCTCTGCTATTCTGCCAGAACTGAACTTCTTATAAAAGAGTTTACAGGAAAGAGATTCACCTCAATGAATCCTTGAGAAAACTTTGCTTTCTTCCCCCCATTTGTCTTGATTTGCTTAGCCGTGAAGAACTCAAACAGGAACGCCAAGAAAACAGTGTCTAGGTCATTTATTGGCAGCTATGGTTTTGGGTTTACTGCTTCCTGCTCCTCACCCTTCAGCTTCTCCAAAGACAGCCAGTGGGTTCTGGCACTAACTCTTCTTTCCCAGTCGCTCTGATGCTCTGTGATTGAAACTAGCAGCTCCATGGTGACCAGGAAAAACAAACCAGCCCCGTAGCCCATACCAGCCCTGGGAGCACTTACTGAACAGATTTTGAAAAAGAGTGAACTCAGTATAGTTCCAGAGTTCCATCTGGAAATTGGCACTGATAGGAATATTAGCAGCATGTCCTGCCTGCCTTTCACCCAAGGATTCTGCAGCGGCAGGCGAATGTTCAATTGCTCTGGACTTCTCTCAGAAACTTGTGAGCATTTCAATATTATGATGCTTATTTTACTGATGGAAACCTCCAGGCTCACAGACAGAGGTTACAATGCACAATTCCCATTTCAGGGTCAGTCAACCACAGAGCAGAATTAGAAGGGCATTTTTGCTTCAAAAATCTATCGAGTTAGGGGGCCGGCCTGACAGTGTAGTGGTTAAGTTTGCACGTTCCACTTTGGCAGCCTGGGGTTTGTAGGTTCAGATCCCAGGCATGGACCTATGCACTGCTTATCAAGCCATGCTGTGGCAGGTATCCCACATATAAAGTGGAGGAAAGGGCATGGATGTTTACCCAGCGCCAATCTGCCTCAGCAAAAAGAGGAGGATTGGCAACGGATGTTAGCTCATGGCTAATCTTCCTCACCAAAAAAAAAATCTATCAAGTTAAAGAGAGCTTCTTATGGTTTCTAGAATCTAGATTTGACTTAAGAGAATTTTATAAGCGTCAGCTAGAAGAACAAGGAAACATGAAAACCTCTTTAGAATATTATATTAATTTGATTCCTTAACCGAGAAAAGTGATGCCTCAGAGTAAAAATACCAGCATATCTTACTTTTATTGAACAATATCATTCCCATTAGCTTGGGGGCACATGGACACAAAACACATACTACTATGAAAGCCTATGAGCTTTCTTAAGAGAGAATGAATAAATTAAATTATTCTAGAAGTAGAATTGAAGGGAATGAGATAGGATCCCTCTTTCTAGATATAGATATAGGTCGCTCACTCAATCCATCAGTCTATCTATAGATTGAGATATATTTCTAAGAATAAACAAGGAGTTTTGAAATATTGAGGGACCCACCAATCTTACTGTCCTGATACAATTTTATGAAGATAATTTTTATTTTTCAGTGCTATTTTCTTAATTTTCTAGAGATAAGTTCAGGCTTTGAGATCTCAGATTCTCTTGGGCTCTGCAAAGCTTCCCAGTGGCCTGGCAAGAGGTGGGCAGAAAGATTAAATGATCTTGTGACATCTTTGGGAACTAAACTTAAAGGACTAAATTGTAGAAGATGGGGGGAGCTGGTTAATAAATATCATGCGCTTTGGGTGTTTATTGTATTTAATAATGAATTGAATAAAATCAACGAAACATTGATGATTCCTTTTCTTTTTACCTGGGAATAAAATATCCATATTTGAAAACTTTTTCCAGGTTCAACTGCAATTATTTTCCTCTTCCTGCCATTAAGTTAGAAATTCTGGAAATGCAAGAGACTCATGCACTCAGTGGAGTGGTTCCCAAACATTTTTCATTAAGAGCTGCATCCTAAAAAATGTTCAAGAACACACCCTAACATTTGAATATTTATAATAAATAAATAAATTGCAGTTAGAACGATAGAAAAATTAAAGGAAAAGATGACAAACATTTTACTTATTAATGGTACATTGTTAATGATAGTGGATGTCAATTTCCAATAGACAATTTCTTTTGCCACTGCCTTCTTATCAGCTGTTATTGATTTAATGACTTAGTGTGGCAGACAAAGAGCTCATGTGAAGAATTGTGGATGGGCCAGTGCTGCCATTTTCTTGAACTTGTGCATTTTTAATACCCAATTAATTCATAGTTTCTCTGCAGGAATTCTCTCAAGCTACTTGTTTATTTTGTGAGTTGTTTTTGAAAATGAAATTACACAATTCGTAAATAATTGCAATACATAGCTGGCAAACAAGGGAGGAGCCGTATCAACCCTTCCACACTGTGGACATCCCATTCTGTCCCAAGAGACACAGGGTGATTTTTCCTACGTGGTGAATGGGCAGCAATGCCAAGATCAAGTAAGATCATGAGTGTCAACTCATACTTTGAATATTGATAAATCTTAATTTCTGGGTTTTTTTTTTTAGGTTTTATGTGTATACCCACACACATACATAAGTGTAAGTTCATATATTTTCATCCCACATCTTACAGTTAATAATACGCACCCCCACTCTGAGTTTCAGACATCTCATTTTGGAGATCACTCACCACATGTAACAAAATTACTGACATCAGTTGTAATATATATATAAAAATGACAACTACTAAGTAATGAGCACTTACTAAGTGCCAAGCACCAAGTTATGCAATTACAGATATTTAATTCTTTTGATAACCCCAGGGAGTGGTTTTATTACTGCATTTTATAGAGGAAGAAACTGGGGCTCAAAAAAAAGAAAAATTAGGTGTGGAGTGGTTGAGTGATTTACCCAAGGTCACACAGTATTTAGTGGCAAAGCAGGCCCCAATATCCTGTACCCCATGAGACCATATTCTTTCTGTGCAAAGGAGAATTTAGCAGAGAATATGCTCTTCCCTACGTAGAATATTCTTCAATGCAGGGTCAGCTTTATGTGATATCTGAGCCAGGAATCCTGACTGTTCTAAATCTGCCCAATCTACCTGTTGCTGTTGGAATTCCTTTAACAGAGATTAAACTTTTACTTTCACGATTAAAGAAATGGTAACATTCAGATGGACTGATTTATATTAGCGTGTAAATAAGAGATACTTGATCCCATCTTCCACTAAGAACAGAGGAAAATGAGGGACCAGAGGCCATTGGATACTGAAAGTTGGAGGAAGTGCTGGAGAGACCAAAAGAGCACGAAAAGGAAGATTTGGATGCCTGAATAAAATCAATGCCTATTTCCCACTTTTGCCTCAAGCCAGGTCTACAAAGCAAATACGTTGTAAATTTTATGTCCTTTTCTATCAGTTTTCTTGTCCTATGTTATTTGTCTTTCTGTGTAAACCTCTCGTCACCCTGGACTTCCAACTCTACTATTTCCTTATCAAAAGGCCATCAGCCTGCTAGTTCCTGTGGTTCTATGGTTTCTCCACTGTGTTTTCAATCAATTCCTCTTGCCCTTTTTGTCCCCTTGTCATCTGTCCATTAGGAAGGGTTTTTCTAATTTTAGCTTCAAATTAATTTACGTTCCCCACAAACCTGATATTTGTCTCACTTCTCTTATAAATTATTTACACTGGAAAGGCTGAATCCTGAAACTGAAGCTAAAAATAGTGTTATTTTCATGTGCTGATTTTTAAATAGATGCATAGATCATCTTTTACTCCCTACGTATTTTTTTTTCTCAGTTTCCCTTTGCCCGTGTGGCGCCCTGGTCTTTGTAGATGATTGAAAAGGGTATGGCATTCTTCACGTTCATCTACCAGTCATAGTCACTTTTAAATTCAACAATTAGTCTTTAAATGGTCTACTATGGGCCAGCTCCTGGTAGACTCAGCAGGGGATATAAAAAAGAAAGGCAAAACTCTCTGCACTCTAGAACTTTTCTAGAGGTGGCGATAGACAAGCTCATCACTATAACACAAAGTAAAGTTTGCTGAGGGCCCTAGGAGGGGACAAAGGCTCAGTTTCTGGGAAGGGAGCAATCACATTTGACTGGGGAGATTGGATGAAGGTAGGATGGCTATGCTGGAAGTACCTCTTGGCACGGCGTGGCTGCCTAGCTTTCCACAACTCCCCCAGAACGCAAAGGGCCATGATGTTCTACGTAGTAACCCTGGCCCTTTGTCAGAACGTTGATCCAAAGGTGGATACCCGATCCAAACTAGAGTCATAAGCATCCCTTCTTCCAAATTGTGTAATTTTGAACTGAGCAGCAGAAGCTGGGAGTTGCTTGAAGGGGAACCATGTATTCCTGCGGTTAGGTACTTGGGCTCTCACACCGGTTTGACTGAGTTCAGTGCCCTGCTCTGCCACTGACTGGCCATATAGTCTGGGGACATTTATGTAACCTCTTTCTCTCTAGTTTCTTTATTTGGAAAAGAAGAATAAACAATGTAACTTTCTCATACTATGAAAATTATGAAAACTTCCTCATACTATCAGCTGCTATGAAATGTAGATAAGGGAATTCATTTAAAGTGTGACATACTGCATATTAAATAGATGTTAGCTCTTAAGATTATTATGACTGCCATCGTTATTATTAATGAGTTATCTCACGGATACCCCCTCATCAGGGATTGGTTAATCATCAGCTCCTTTTAAGGGTCACTTAACATCCTTCTCTATGAAAAAAAATGATAAAATTTTTTGCTGAAATTATTCTGGGTTGATTTTTGTTATTTGAAACTAAAAGTTTTTCATTATTTTTATTCCTTGTGGTCATTTTCAGGACATTAAAATTTTTCTTTAATTCAACTTTCTCCACATTTTAGTTGTATATCCATATGCATTAACAAGATTTGTTAACTCTGTAAATTTTGTGACACAGATGGCAAAATAAACTCAAAAACAAAAACCAAACAAACAGATGGCTGCAGATGACCTAAATCTGTAATGGAAATTTATATATATACAGTGACCACATTCTATATATCACTCAAAATTAAAAGTTTCCTTATGCCACACTTGCATAAAGCCTTACATTATTCAGGAAAAAAAAAAATCCATATAATGTTCAGAGTGATCCACATATGACTGCCTTTGAAAAGGGGTGACGAGATATAGCCATACAAGGAAAAATACCAGATAAAAAATAGTTTATTTACATACACACGTGTGCACACATGCACAAGTCATCAAATTAAACCAACCTCATGGCTATTATGATGAAATTATATTGAAATCAGTGATTATTATGCTCCCTCAGGATTTTCGCCCTAGAAAACGCACTCTCAGTAGTTATAATAGTTACATAGAATCGTATACCTAGAAACCGTAATCTGGTTGGATGTATATGAAATAACTGAATTAACCACTTTTTACAATTTTAATTATGTCTTACCTAATTCTTCATAAAGGAATTCTATAATTCCTTTATGAAGTAATCCAGTTCTGGCTTTATCGTACTCTGGCCTAAGGTTTTATTTTTCTCTTGTACATTTATCTGTCTAGACCTGGCTTCAGTCTTTATCAAACAACAAAAATAAAAACAAAAACAAAATAAGAAACTAAATGCATGGAATTTACATTTATCAATAGATAATTCTTATTGGACAAATACTCCAACAGAGATGTTGCATTTTAAGAATTCTGGTTGTTTAACAAACAAATAACAAAAAACAAAACCAAGATGAACAATTATAGTTGTATTAGGACTCTTGCTGTGGCAAAGGAAAGAAACCCAACTTACAGTAATATTTAAAATAAAGACGAGATGTATTGGTTTTAGCGACTACAAAGCCTATGTGGCTGCCTTGAGCTCTGGCTGGATTCAGGAGGCACACGCAGTCACCAGGGCTACCTCATACCCCTGCTCTGCTTTCTCATCTGCCAGAGTTACTCTGACTTCCAAATACTTTTTTCAGCTCCTTGGATTCCTGCTTCATGGACCACAGTGAGATGTTGTCTAACAAAGGGTTGGGCAGGGAGAGAGGTATGGGGTGAAATGCGGTGACAGAGATAAATGGCTTGTGCCTTATGTTTCCTTTTTTCCATTCTTTTTGGTTCCATAAATATGTGGATATCATGCTATGAAAATAGCTGCCATTTGTCAAACACTTACTCAGCCCCCAGCATGATGCGAGGTCTGTGGGGTGCCTGTGGGGGTTCATGAAGATGAAAAGGAGATCTGTGCCATAAGAGGAATTAAAGTGGAGAAGCCAGAGGGTTGATTCTTCCTCTGGACCTGGAGCATTCACCCTGGGAAGGCCAGTGAAAATTATCCAAGTTTCAGAGTTGTTGGCCATGTTTCTATCACACTGTCTCCACATCTCACCCTTTTTTCTCCAAACAATTTCCCAGAAAACTCAAGCTATATCCTTCTTAATGTAACCCCAAGAAATACCAGATATAGAAACTGTTAAGTATGTATTTAGCAAAATAATAATAATTTATTAACATTTTAAATTCTCCCCAAAAGGGAAGTTTTTGATGGCAATCTATCTGTATGATGTCATAGTTTAAATTAGATTGCACAGCTTTTTGTTACTCTACAATTTTCAAAATTTCATATTTTGCTTTCAAACAAGTGAGAATATATTTTTAAAAACACAAATTTATTTCATACTGGCTGAACACTCAGCTTGTTGCATTCAAAGTTCCACTAGTTATGTGTAACTCTAAAAGAAAATAAATTCTTCCATAATGCATTGTAAACGGAATGTTAGAACAATTTCAACAATTATGAAGTAGCATATTTTTTCTAGAAAATAAAAATATTTTCACTCTGTAAGGATGTGGTTACCCTGGAATACACAAATATCCCATCTTAGACAATAACTTACTCATAAAGAAAATTTAGAGAAACATCTTTTACTCCGTGGGAAAAGTATCCAGATTGAAATTGCTTCAACCAAAGGAAATTTCTTCAAGTTAGCCAAACTCAAAGCATTCAGCTCACAAGATGGTTAATTTTCTAAAGGGAACCACTTCTCTTTGTATGGAATTCCTTTTGCACACACATTCAGGGCTTCAAAGGAACGGTTTTGACTATATGAACTGATCAGTAGCATTTTCTCTATGTGAATATATCTTTATGCTGGAAAAAAATCTTATTCTCCACTCCCCCCAACCCAGAGGAATTTGAAACTACATTAAAATTTAAAATTCTTGATTTAGGACTGTCAGCCTTTTTTGATAAATCTGTCGAGTATTTCTTACCTTAAAACAGCCTTATGATATATGAGAAAGATGCAAACCAGACCAAGGGCAACCTTGCTATGTAGAAATTTAAATATTCTGCACCATTCCACGATGGTAATCTGTCTAGCTGGTATACAGTCCTATATATTAGGACAATTCCTTTCTGCCTCTTGTGCTGGGTTGCACAGTTACGTAGAGTGACGTTCTGGAAGGCTGGCTTTCCTACAAGAGAGTGTCAACTCACTGAGGTACAAATGTATTGTACGGTCAGAGAGACTGCAGGAAACTTGTTGACCATAAGTCATGTTATAACTTGGTAGTAATAAGAAAATACTGTATTAGAAGATACAGATAATCATGAATTTCCTAAATTTATTTCCTAGTCATATGTTTCAAGTGCTAGATTATCTGAATAATCTCATTTGTAATTTATTCCGGCTTCAGGGATCCACCCTCCCTCCCAAGCCCCCCTGTTCCTCCAAAAAACTGACCACAGGAAAGCCTTGGATTTGCTATAAATATAATGCTGATCATAGTCAAATAGTTGAACTGCTTATTGGTTATCTGTTATTATCATGTTGTGTAATATGAGAGTACACTAACCGTGTGTCAGATTAACTTTGTTGTGGGTTATATTTGGATATAAAATAAAAACTATTCATGCATGCTCTGACCTGGTAGGTCCTCATTTGGGTATCTCTGTTTATGGCTCACCACTTAATAAATTAGAAGAGGCCAATATAACCTTAAATATTAATTGGCTCCATGTTCTTAACTTCATAAACATTAGAAGGTAAACTCCTACAGGGTAGGAATTTTTGTCTGCTTTACTATTGCCATGTCCTCAAAACTGAACACTGCCTGCCACGTAAATACAGGTCAAATGAATAAATGAGTGAATGAACTACATATAAGATTTTTTGTCGTTTTAGCAAGATTCATATGGAAAAGAGTCGTGAGAAGATGCTAGGAAAGTCTCTTCCCTAAAGGCTGTTTACAAAATATGCTACGTTGAAGACAGAACATGGCTTTCATTTCATTTAACAAACCTGATTGATTAATAGTGACTTTCTTGGGCACTATGCTGAGAAGACTTCTCTGGCTCATCCAAGCTCAGTGGAAAAGAGTGCCATAATCAATTGATAATGTCTGCTGTGGGGCGATAGTGGCTCACGTGCTAAATATTTGCTGTTCCTGGGAAAGTTTCCCACCTTGCTGGTGTCTACTATCCAGACTTTGCCATTCTTAGGAGAGTTTCTCATCTGATTAAATGAATACCATCTATTATAGATGTATGTTGATCCTAAAGGTTTATAAAGGCATTAATTCAATTTCCTTTTCCCTATAAGATTCTTTCATGTTTACACATTGCCAGGGCAAAAATCTCTTTCTAAGAAACCCTCTCTGCTATAGAAACCTGCGTTCAACTCAAGTGTGCAAGGGAGTGTAAGATTCTGTTCTGTGCTACCAGTTCCAGGAGAATGTTAATGTAACAGTCTCTCACCCACAACACAGTCCCAGGGCTACACCCCATTTCAGCACAATTCCAAGGTTCCAGAGTAGTTGTCCAAGTCTGTCAAAACCCACTTTCTTACAATGCGTTTTCTCTATTTTCTTTGTTTTTGCCAGAATGAACGAAACCGCTTTTTGTCAGCTGTCAAATGGAGCAAGATGTTAGGGGGGAAAAAAAGGTTTTCCATACTTTCATTTCTTGTAACAAAAACAAACGATTAGGCCATTGGTTGTCTGCTCTGGGAGAGGTTTATGTTTCCAATATTGCATAGCACACTCATATCTAAGCAGATTGGAAAAAGTGCTAAGGTCAACAGGAAGGTTTTGCTCAATTCAGATGGAGCCAATAAGCTATTGGCACCTTGGGAACGGCAGTCTGAAAATCCTAAATCCTTTAGAAGCACTCTTTTAGGTGGTATCGAACGATTCTAACAGGCTTTCTTGGCATTTCCAGGCATATCGTGGGATGTGCTGTTGTTAAATTCTCAGGTCATGTATGTGAGTGTGCAAAACAGATACAACCCCTGTATCTGCAAGTCATTGTAGGGCTTGTTCTGCCAACACAGCTTTGACCTGCTAAGTGATTCAGACTATTTACTCAGTCACAGGGTTGAGTCTCCTCTAAGTCAGAAAACTACCGCTCAGGTAAAATATGGCAGATCACAGAGTGGTTTATAACCATTTTAGCCTGTAAATTCAAACCAATATTTTTTTTTATCAGAATTAGATCAGTCCTGCCAGCTCAACTTTCCCTTAGCAAATGTTATTCTGTGACACTCTTGAGTGTTTTTATTTCCAGTGAAATTAACTCAGACTTCATAAAGCTACAGTACATCTGCACACTTTTGATATGAAGAATATTTTTCCTCTTTTTTAGGACCTGTATTTAATTTGTTTTAATTATACCACGTATGAATATGGCTTCTGTCTCCAGAATGGTCTCCTTCCCTTCACCACCCACAAGAACAAAAATGGCCTGTGGGAAGTTTAACGGATCCAAATGGTGAAAAGATTAACCTGGAAACAAAGGCAGCCTGATCTACTGTTATTGCACTGGCTTGTATTTGCAACAGCTCATAATGTTTATTTCACAAAAAATGGGCTCCCCAGATCCTGCGAATCAGATATATTGACTGTGAAACTCATGCCTTTTTTTGACCTAGTAAGGTAGTCCCAGACACTGGGGCCTGTGGTGTATAAGTAAATTCTCCTTGTGGGTTGATCTGAACACAGATGTTGGTTTATTGGCATTGGAAGGTGGGTTCTCATTCTGCTCTGTCCTTACAGGTAAAAGCAGCACCTAGCTAACTTAAACAGTTGTTGCTACTGTGCTTCTATGCCTCGGAATCATCTGGGGTGCTTATTGGAGATGCAAATTCTTGATCCTCACCACACCCCAGTACTGCCTTGTAGGTACGTAACTGCCGCCTTGGCCTCTAATTACGGAAAGCCCAGAGAGGAAGACCCAGCTGCTCCTTCACCTGATATAAACCAATACTTGATCTTGGTTTATACTTGGAATTGACATTCAGCCTTCATGCACGGGTATAGCTAAACAAGTTGTTAAAATATCAAAATACTTCCAACCAAGTTGCTAAATAGCAACTTCCCAGAGTCCTCTGAGTACCCTATTTCCACACCAGCCCCTCCACTGGAAATCCTCAGGTCTCTCTCCTCCCCACAATCTACCAACTGAAGGGTTAATGCCAGGCAAAGCAATTCCCTCTGAACTTTTCTCGCTAGGTGCTCTCTTAGGGAGATTTTATTCTTCTGGCTATAACAATCAGATCTTTGATGGCTAATCATCAACTCCCATTTTCTGGTCATGTCTTCTTCTGAGCTCTAATCCAAATATCTAACTGCCTTGTGGGTGTTTCATTGGCATGTCCACAGCTAACAAAAACACAACTATGTCAAAAAACAAATTCATCATCTTTCTGCCTAAATTCTGCTCCTCTTCCCAACCGCTATCCTGATCACTGATTCTTATTCATTCTGCCACCATTTGCCCAGTCAGTTAAGCATGAAACTGAGTCATTCTTGACTCCTTGCTCTCTCCATCCAATTAGTCATCCAATTAGTTGAATTTTACTCTAAAATTTATCTTGCATCCATCATTTCCTTTCCATTCCCACTGCCACCACTTCACTGGAGACTCATTGCCTCACTTTTAGATAAACAATAATTTCCTTACTTACCCCAATCTTTTCTTTCATGCTACCTCCAGAGGAATCCTCTCAAAATATTATTTGATCATGTGAAGTTTCTATTCAAATCCCCTCAATGGGTCACTTCCTACAAAAGAAAAAACCAGTTGTCTTAGACGAGCATGTAAAAATTGTATGCTTCCCAAAAAACTGTTTTAGACCTCTCCAGCCTAGTCTTTTGTGGCAGAAACTTATATTGGATAGTGTATAATGTAACTGCAACCCTTATTCTACATATACGAAATTAAACTCCTGCAGAAAGTGTTCAAATGAGGCAGCCAGGATAATAATGCAGTTTTCCTGACTCCTTCCACTACCCCATGTTCCTGCCAAGCCCCCCATAGTAACTCTAGGCCTAGCTTCTAAACATCCCCTTTGGTTTCTACTCCTTGCTGCATTTCTCTCATGGATATTCCATTGGCCTTTCTCGTCACTTCCCTCTGTTGCTTTTCTGAAGACTTGTTCTGATTCAATTCTTCGTTAATCATTTTTTCTCTCATTACATCAGGGACCTCATGTCACTCCCGGTTGCCTGGTTGAAATTGGATTTGTGTCTTTTGTATATCACCTGAAACCACAATATTTTCCTTTCCATCCTCTTGGTTGAAAGCTTTGCCTCTTATTTCGTTGAAAAGCATTGGAGTAATCATAAGAGGCCTTGTATGTTACAGTGCCTCTCAATCTGGGATGACCCTAGAATTTCCTGCATACTAAAAAAAAAAAAAACAAAAACAAAAACAAAGAAACAATACCTAGTCTGGAACCCAAACGAATTAAATAAGAAACTCAGGGTATTGAGTTGGGGGGAACCTAGATGTTAATTTTAGAATATTTATGCAGGTGATTCCAAAGTATAAAGATGAGAACCACTGTTCTACAAATTCCCACCACCATATTTTTCTACCCAACTGTATTTGTTCTCATATACTCTGCCTTCTCTTTGGATGAACTCTGTGCTCATAGTTCACGTCTTCTCTTCCACTTGTACACAAGATTCATCCCCTCTCATCTACTCACGGATATCACCTCAATATCTATCCACCCTTCCTCATCCTTATCAACATACAAATATGCTGTGGCTTCTCCTATTTGGAAAAATAATAGACAAACTAACTAAACCTCTCTTGACACCCTCATCCCCCAGCTATTACCCTATTTCTCTGCTCTACTTTACCACAAAACTCCTCCACACCTCTACATAAAAATTATTCTTTTCATTGTCTGATTTCCATGTTGCACATATTTAAAGTGTACTATTTGATCAGTTTTGACATATGTATATACCCGTGAAACGATCACCACCACAATCTAGATAACAAACATTGCCATCCCCCCTCAAAAGCTTCCTCATTTCCCTTTCTAGTCTTTACATTCTTTCATTCCAATCCATAGGCAACCATTGATCTGATTTCTGTCACTAGAGATTAGTTTGCATTTTCTAGAATTTTATATAAACGGAATCATACAGTGCATACTCCTTTTTTTTTCGACCTAGCTTCTTACACTGAACTTAGTTATGATTTTGAGATTCATCCATGTTGTATGTATCAATAGTTTGTTGCCATTTATTGCCAGACAACCTTCCATTGTATGGATATGCCATAATTTATCCATTTAACTGTTGTTGGACCTTTGGGTTGTTTCTGGGTTTTGGCTATTACAAATAAGCTGCTACAAACATTTGTGTACAAGTCTTTGAACATATATTTTCATTTCTCTCAAGTAAATTCCTAGAAGTAGAATGATTGGGTTTCGTTAGGTGTATGCTTAACTTTTTAAGAAACTGCCCAGCTATTTTCCAAAGTGATAATACCATTTTATTTTCCCATCAGCAGTGTGTAAGAATTCCAGTTGCTCCAAGCCAAGACTTTATATTAAGGCTATATCAAACTATGCCCTGAGATCTAAATCTGGCTTGTCACTTGTTTTTATAAGTGATAGAGCCGTGGCCATTCATTTACCCATCATCTACGGTGGCTTTCATGCTACAACTGTAGAGTTGAACTGTTTTGAAAAAGATCATATGGCCAGTGAAGCCTAAAATATCTGGGATCTTTATACAAAAAAATTTTGCTGACCCCTGCTTTATATGGTCTGTCTTTTTTTTAATTTCAACCGTCCTGATGGGTTATAGTGGTACCTAATGGTGGTTTTAATTTGCATTTCCTTGATGACTGATGAGAATGAACATCTTTCCATGTGATTATTTGCCATTCACTTATTTTGTTTTGTGAAATCTGTTTAAATCTTTTTTCCATTTGCACTTTTTGTTTGTTGCTTTTTTTTGTTTTATTTCTTATTGGAGTATGAGTTTCTTGTGTACTCGTAAAACAAGTTATTTGTCTGATGTATGTGATGTGAATATTTTTCCCCATTTGGTGGCTTGCATTTTAATTTTCTTAATGACATTTTTCATTAAGCTTTAATTAATGGATAAAATAAAAGGATAAAGCTTTCAATTTTAAGGAAGTCAAATCTATCAGTTTTCTTTTTTATGGTTAATGTTTTTTTGTTTCTATCAAAAAAATCTTTGACTATGCTAAGGTTACAAAGATTATATCCTATGTTTTCTTCTATTTGTTTTATCTGTTTAGGCTCTACTTGAGGCCTAAGATCCATTCGGAGTAAATTTTTGCATATGATGCGAGGTAAGGGTCAATGTTCAATTTTTTCCATATGGTTATCCAGTTGTTCCAGCAAGATTTGTTGAAAAGTCTTTCCTTCCCCAATTGAATTGACTTAGAAACTCTGCTAAAACTCAATAGACATTTGTGTATGTGTCTTTCTGGACTCTATTCCATTCCATTGATATATATGTCTATCTCTTGGCCATTACAAAACTGTCCTGATTATGGTAGCATCATAATAAGCCTTGAAATCAAGTGGGGTTATTTTTTTCTAAAATTGCTTTACTATTCTATATCCTATGGATTTCCATATATATTTTGGAATATTTTATCATTTTTTAAACAAAAATGCTTGCTAAGGTCCCGACTGATATTGTGTTGACTCCACATACAAATTTTGGGAGAATTGTCATCTTAATAATTTTGAATCTTCCAATACATGAACATGGGGTATATTCTCATTTATTTAGGCCATTTCTAATTTCTCCCAGCAATGGTTTTTATTTTTCAATGTAGAGATCATGCATATCTTTTGTTAGACTTATTCCTAAGCAGACAACATCAGAGTATGTGGGGTTTTGGGGCATTAATGTAAATTGTATTATTTTTGAAATTCCATTTTCTTATTGTTTATTGCTAATATGTAAGAATATAATTTATTTTTGCATATTAACCTTGTGTCTCATGAACTTTCTGTATTTACTTACTAGTTCTAGTTTTTGTTTTGAAGATTCCTAGAGATTTTCTATTAAAAAATCATATCATCTGCAGATAAAGTTTTACTTCTTAATTTCTGATCTTTATGATTTGAATTTCCTTTTCTTGCTTTATTACAATTACTAGGACTACCAGTACAGTGTTGAATAGAAGTGTTAAAGTAAGCATCCATGTTTTGTTCTTGATATCAGGTGGAAGATATTCAATTTTTTACCATTAGTTATGACATTAACTGTAAGTTTTTTATAGTTTCCTTTTAATTAATTTGAGAATGTTTCCTGGTATTCTTAGTTTACTCAGAGTTTGTTAATGAATGAATGTTAAATTTTGTCAACTACTTTTTCTGCATCTGTGGAAAAGATCTTGTTTGCCCTTTAGTCTATTAATATTATAAATTACATTAACTGATTCTCAAATATGAAACCAACCTTGGGTTCCTAGAATAGACTCTTCTTGATCATAGTCATTCAAATTTTTGTACTTGTACGTAATGCATCATTTCTCCTTAGCTGATTTTAACATTTATTTCTTTATCTCGGATTTTCAGCAGTTTGATTATGATGTATCCAGACACGGTTTTCTTTGCGTTTATACTGTTTGAGATTTGCTGAAATTTTTGAATCTGCAAATTTATGTTTTACCAAACTTGGATAGTTTTCAGCCATTATTTCCTCAAATATTTTTGTCTTCCTTCATCTCTCTCTCCTTTCTTTATGGGACCGCATCACACACGTTAGATTGATGAATATTGTCACACAGATCCCTGAGGCTCTGTTTGTTTTTGTTCATCTCCATACATTTGCTTCTTCAACTTTTGAGTCCTTTCCATATTCTGCCTGTTTTTGTGTACTTTTCATTGTCCTCAGCTGGTTGTTTGTAGCATTTTCTTTTAGAGTTTTTAGCTGTAATCAGAAGAAATGTTGAATTGTAGTAGATTTATGCTCCCATAGCAGAGTCAGACCTCCATTATCCAGTTTCGTGGCTTTAAATACCACCCTATATCTGATGACTTCAAAATCAATATATCCAGTTCAGGTCTCCTTCCCTCACTCCAGATGTTTATATCCAACTATCTACCTGACATCTCTAACCTTAATGTCTAATAAGCATATTAAAATAAATTTGTCTAAGACTGACCCCCTAATCCATCCGAATTTCTAAAACCTGTTCCTTCATCCTTTCCATTTCTTTGGAGTCATCCTCAACCCTTTTCTCTCACATGCCACATTTGAACCGTCAGCAAATCCTATTTTCTCTATTTTCAAAATATTTGAGTATTTCTTTCACCTTCCCCTCACAACCACCTTTGCCCGTGCCATTACCATATCTCACCTGCATTATCACAATGGTACTCGGACTGATCTCCTGCTCATAAATGTTTGTTGAATTAATGGCTCTAGATGCCTGAGACATTTACACAATATTTAATTGCTAGGACTTGCCTTACAATGTTGACAATAAATGATTGAAAAAGGGAACATGACTTCCAGCTAATTGGATCTGTGGTTATAAACAGAGGAAGCTAAAATCCACAAATCTTACTAAAATGGGTGGGACTCTCCTAGGGCTCAGCCTAAGTGATACTCTTGAATTTAAAAATTCTTTAGTAAAGATGTATTCATATAAATCATGCATTGTATTTGCTTTACTTAGAGCTGGGCCACACTCATAAACTGGGAGTGTGTGCTGTCCCTAAATGGAGACATCATATAATCAGAGGCTCATTATCAAATCTCCTTCAACTTTGTATGGTGTTTGAGAGGCCTTGAGCTGTTTGATTGACTAGTGGATTTATTAGTGGCTTTTCATAAAATATCTACCAGGAGTATCAACAGGAAGTTGTAGTCACTTAGGGAATTTCCTGAATTTACACATGCCCATTTTCTTACTCTCTTCCTCTCCACCCTTACTAGCATTCTGGCATGTTCCCCAAAAGGTATCTCCTAATCTCTGGGAGACAGAAAAGTTTGGAAAACTTTCTCAAATAAGTTTTATAACTGAAAAACCCTTCTTCCCTTACCCAACCAAATTGACTACCACTGCTGATCATGCTGACTCTTTTATGGCCCTTGTTCAACTGCTTAACTATATATACATACATACCTATATATACATACATATACACACACACATACTGGTGAATTATCTTTTTATATTAAAATGTAGAATCCAAAGGAAAAAACACTTAGGAAATTATTCATGTTCAGAGAGACTGAAAATGTTGGGAAATTTTATGACTCATTATACTTGATAATCATACTTCTTATTCTTTCTTTAGAAAAAAAACTATTGCTTCACTTTTTCTATTTTGTTTCTTGGTCTCCACTAGGGGATATAAGTTTGTCATGTTAGTACTGGAATCTTTTGCCTTCATTTATATATGTATTCAATGATTCTCAAACATGTTACTGAGCAGTACATTTTAAAAGGCCTAAAACAAAGACCATAAAAATCAGAAATGAAGATAAAAGCCAATTATTTACTTCTACCTCTAGTTATACAGTTTTTCCTAAGAGTATATTATCTACTACACAAAGTCACTGCCTCAAATATTTTAATCAAATCAGCTGGCCTTTATTTTATTTTATTTTATTTGGAAGTAGGGGATAAGGTGGGATCATTTACTTAACATGCAAAATAATTTAAGTGCAAACCAGAGATTCAGCACAAGATTCAGCACAAGTAATATGTTTTTTATGGAAGAACAGTAATGTACACAAAAACTGAGGAGGACTGTATGTAGGAAGCATCGTTTGATTTTAATTTTGAAGAAGGGAAAAAAGATTTTAAAAGCTAGTCTAATTTTCTACCTTAAAACAAGGATTATAAAACTTTTTTTCAACAATATAAATTACGGGCATTTTAAAGAGAGAAACGAATGAAGCGACTAAGGGAATAAAGAAAAGCCAAACTAAGAGTATCAGAAACTGATAAGATCTAAGAAAAAGAATCCTAAAGATTAAAAGAAAGAAGGATTGAAGTCAAGAGGGAATAATGTGGAGAAAGAAAGAGAGGGGAGAGCTTGATGGTGAAGAAGGAACAAGAGAGATGCCATCTCTAGCCAGTTCTATGTCCAACTTTCAGAGCACCTCCTTTGGAGGAACTCTTCTCCAGTTCCTCTTCCTACCTTCTGTCGGGCTACTATTTCCCACCAATTTTCTAAACTAAGTTATTCTATCAAAACAAACTCAGTTCAAATATTTAGACTGCCCGTTCATGTTTCAGCCAGCAACTTTTAGGATCCAAATTAGACACAATTTTGTCTTCTCTAGAAGCTTGACTACTCCAGTGACTCGGTTAGTTTCAGGCTTTTGTTATACTAGATTATCCCACATAAAAAGTGTACTGTAATTAAATCAACAAAGACTTCCTTGAAGTTTGTAGGAGAATTTGACGGGAAGCCATAACTCTTCAATCCCTGGGAAGAGTTCTATGTAAGACAGTGTCTCCTAAAATCTATTATATTATCACCGTTCTAGTGACAGAACCTTTCTCATTTCTTTACCACTTAGCTCTTCTAGACTTCCAACTTCCAGAAAGACCGATGTCAGAAGTTCCAAAGAGCTATGCTTATAAGATCTGTGTTCAAACATTTCCATATAGTTGTTTAGTGAATTTGATTTTCATATCTGTAAATAAGAATCTATGAGAATTCAGGAACAAGGAAAAGCAGTAAAAAATACAACGGCTACCTCAGCTGGCTCTTCCATTTTTATTGAAAATAGGAAGATTGTAGAATTGAAGATTGAGATCAAAGTGAAACATTATTTGGGGTTGGTTTCTTTTGATTGTAGAATTGTGGATTCTTCCATTCTAAAACCTATAAATCATTTGAACTTTTATGTAGATATAGCCCATGTTATAGTAATTGAATGCAATTCTGATAGACGTTGAAAGAGAAAAACATGGATGTGGCTACTGGAAACAATTCAGTCTAACACTACTTGCTTTATTCAAGGTCAAGTGCTTAAAAAATTAATATACTATACAGTTTCATTTAAATATAATGAAATAAAGGGTAGATTATATCAAGGTTCTATGCATCTAATATTTGATGCCTAATATACTTAAATAAGAGATTTAACTTTACATATATATGTATAAATTTTGAACTTTGCATTTTGAAACACATATTACCTTGAACTATAGGAGATTACTGTGTAGCTTTCTGAATATTTAGAAAAAATAGCACATATTAGGAACATTGTGTAATTTTTATATTATTAGCTTTTAACGTTTTATTTAAAAAGTTTTATTGAAACGTTGGTATTTTGTTTGGTGATGGCAGTAAAGATGGAGACATGTAAATGGAATCAGCTACATTTTGGAGACAGAACTACAAGATTTGTAATGAATTTTAGCTAGAAGGTGGTGATAGAGGGGAGTTATAAAGAATGACTAAGTTCTAGCTTGAACATTCCAGTGGATGCTGATGCCATTTAATTAGATGGGAGAAAGCAAGGAAGAAAAGTTCAATACTAGCAAAGATGGCGAATAACTTAATAAAAGTAAAGAAAGATCAAGAAATGAATTTATATATAGTGAGTTTAGTGATCAGGCTATCTACCATTTGTCATATACTGTACTGAGCATTTTACATCCCTCGTCTTTTTCAATGATGTCAATAATCCTATGAGCTTGATGATGCTCATTTTATAGAAGAGGATATCAGGGCTTAGAGAGGTAAAATAACTTGCCTGAGACTAGTAAACGGTGGTGCAGATTCACATTTAAATTTGGTTGACACCAAAACTTATCCTCTTTATGATTAAGCTATTACAAATATCACACTACAGAAGAAGTAATGTGTTACTCACCTATATTATTTTAGCTTAGAGATTATGAAGATAAACATAGTTACTAATTTATGGAAAAGGAAATAAATTTATTTCATAACAAAGAAGGATTTTCATGGTAACTCTGGGCAGAGAGATACCACCAATAAATATTTCAATACATTAAAAAAACTTGATTGATGCCAGTTGCAGATCTTGTATTACAACTAGTGAAAAAAATAGGACATGAAGTCAAGGATTATCTTGGCAACCCTTGATTAGATCAATACTCATAGTTGTGCTTTAAAATTATTCACCAGCAATTAATTTTAACATGTCGCTTGATAAAACCCTAACTATTTTGAGTACAGTGTGAAAAATACTTCATAAAATAATCATTTCAAAATTCACTGGAATAGAGTCATGAAGCCAGATTGACAAATCTCTGGCCAATAGATCTGACATTCAGCTCTTTGCTAAAACTAATAAACAAATTCGCTGAAACTAATAAAGCAACATGGAACATTGCAAAGCATCTTGGCCTGGTGAAATGATAGACCTGGGTTTGCCCCTGCATCTATTAATTGTTTGGATAATTAACCACTTTGAACCTCTACTGAATTGTTAGTAAAATAGGTATGCTAACCCTCACTTGTAGGTACCTGTGAGGATTAGAGAAAGTATGTGTACAGTGAATGGCAATGTAGTTATAATTAACTCTTATTTTTGTGACAATACAACAATGATGATGACAATGATGGCAATAAAGGCAATAATTATTTTTACATCTCAGTAGAAATGTGATCAGAAGCATGGACTGTGGAGTTAGAGAGTCTTTTATTCACAACTCATTTTGACCACTTACCTAACTAGATCATCTATGAAATGCTAAAAATAGCCCATACTTCTCGGAATTATAGTGAAGATTATGTGAATTAATTAATATACAGTGATTAGCATTGTGCCTGCTATTTAGAAAGTGCTCAGTAAATGCTACTGTTGGTATTTATTGTGATATTAGAGTACGCATAATAATATTAACAATAATAAATCTTAATGGAAAATAGTGAGTCCTGTGAAAAGCTCTGTTAATGACAAATGGTAAATTTCTTAAAGAAAGATCCTAGAATTACCTCTTAAACATACTTCACTAGTCTTGGTGAATTTGCTTCAATTTCGATGACAGTAATTAACTTTATTTTCGTGTTTCTTAGTTTCCACATTTGCTTTTATTTATCTTTAATGAATTTATATTAAAGAATACATGTGAAAGTGCTTTTAATGCCATAAAGAACAAAGTAAATGTAAAATATTATTAATGTTCGTAATTATGATGAAACATTCTAAAATCTATCATCTATTTTTCTATCTATAATCTATTTACCTACTTACCTACCTATCTATCCATCCAGTACTTTCATATAGTATATTATTTTGTACTTGAAATAATACTATAAATAATTAGGCAATAATTATTATCCCCACTTTATAGATAAAAGATGAGGCACAAGAGATTAGTTAAAATACCCACGTTTAGAAAACTTATTTCATGACAGACTGTTATCTGCAAACCTGAATCTCTCACTCACTTTTTACTTGAGTGAAACTGCTTTAATCCGTATTTTACACCTACTTTGAGCCTTCCATCATATTCTATTCATTCACTCATCCATTTATCTAATTCTTCTGTTCTTTTATTCACTCTGTTCTTTCAACAAATAAGCACTGACACCACTTGGTGTACCCAAAGCATCATAGATACGGAGACACTTATGAAGAAATCAGAAGACCTGGGTACAATTCCCAGCTCTACCATTAACCATCTATCTGATATGAGTCTTCCCCACATGGATGGCCAACCAGAGTCTTCAAGCTTAAATATCACCTCCTCCTTTGTGAAACCTTCCAAGATCATCCTGTATAAACAATTCTTCTGTGCTTCCATATCACACTGCTTCTATTGCCAATCTCATTTACCACCAATTTCATGCTGCCTTGCAGAATAGTATTTGCCCTTGGTGAGTTAGATTTTCACAACAGAGGATTAGAAGAGTGAGAGGGGAATAGGCAAACCAAGTAGGAGAATAATATGAGTAATTATGTGGAATTGGAATCCTATAAGTCAAGACTTTTTTCAGTTGCAACAGGAGCCCTTCTCAAACTGGCAAAATATCATCTTGTGGTTGCAAAAAGCAAAGAGTCACTCAAGTTTTTTCAAGTAATACGAAGATTATTCTAAGAATATAGGTGGCGTGTAGGTACAATAATGGTCCCCCTAGGATGTTCACATCCTAAACAGCAGAAACTGTCAATATGTGCTATTGTGGAGCAAAGGGGAATTAAGTCTGCCTCCTTAATTAGAGGAGTTAAAGGAGATTTAAATGGGATAAAGTTGCTAATCAGTTGACTGTGAGATGGGAAGATTGTTCTGGATTTTCTGCATGGGCGCAGTGTAATCATAAGCGTCCTTATAAGTGAAAGAGAGAGGCAGGAAAGGCAGAAGAGTCAGAGTCAGAGTCAGAGAGATTTGAAGATGCTACACTGGTGGCTTTGAAGAAGTGGGAAGAGGCCATGAGCCAAGGAATGTGAGCCTCTAGAAGCGGGAAAAATCAAGGAAACAAATTCTTCCCTAGAGCCTATGGAACACAGCCCTGCTGACACCTTGATTGTAGTCCACTGAGGTGAATTTCTGACCTCCAGAACCGTAAGATAATAAATTTGTGTTGTTTTAAGCCACTAAGCTGGTGGTAGTTTGTTACAGCAGCAATAGGAAATGAATATGGGTAATAATAACACCACAGATTTCTAAGCCATACATCCATGCATGATAGAAACCCAAGAACACTGGTATGGCCTAACCTCACAGGAAAGCCAGTTTTTCTGGGGCTTGAATGTGGAACAGTATCTTCAGTGACTAAAAGATCCTTTGAGATCCACGTTGAATGTTCTAGATTCAGTTTATCTACAGCCTTTACAACAGGAGGATTTTGTTGATACTTACTCTTGCAGTTTATCAATAATACGAGTCAGCTTTTCTGTGTTTCTGCTTTTCTCTATGACTTTCCAAATCTAAATCTGGTGCCAACTAGCTACCTCACCCTTTCCTCTACTTACTCATTGATTGTGTTGGCTACAGGCCTTTGCTGTCTACTTTCCTCAGTGTGTTTTCAATTTTTGCCCTTTTCTAATGATAGCTCTATCTCTGTCCATATGACTATCAACAAATGAGAGAATTTTATTGATTCAATTAATCAGTATTGGCCACAGAGGTCAGAGCTCTGGTACCAGGCAATTTCAGTAGATGCTGGCCAGACTGTATTGGCTGCTCTTAGATGGGGCTTCTATCACTGGTGCAATAATCTTGGCAGATGGAGAAGGGCTATGAGTTACAAAACATGGCCACTGAGGGAGCTTACCCAATAGGACTCTGTGTGTGTGTGTGTGTGTGTGTGTTTAACACTTAGAGCAAATAGACTCTCTTTTTCTGTTACAGAGGTTAAAAATATGGGTTCTGGAATCAAACACCCTGTATGAATTCAAATCTTGGCTCAGCTATGAGACTTAGGGCAAGTTGCTTAACTACTTTAAGTCCTTGTTTCTGCATTTATAGAATGGAGATAGGTTTAGTATCTACATCATACTTGTGAGGATTAAGTGAAATAATCCAATTAAGATGCTGGGCATATAATAAGCCTTCAATAAATGCCAGATGCTATTATTATTATTTTTATGACATCATGGTTCTTGTGAGCATTAAATGAAAATGTTTATATTCTTTACTGCTACATGTGAAAAGATCTTGTCTACTGAGTAGAGCAGATGATCCTTGGAGTTGGGAAATGATATCTTATATTGCTTTGGAATCACACAAAGAAACTCATACAATTTTTTTGTTATACAGATATTACCCAACTTATTCCCTCATTCAGTCATTGAGCATTGAGCATCGATTATATGCCAGAATCTGGTAGTAGACATAGAGATACAAAGATTAATAGGATATAGTATCTGGCCTCCAGGAACTCTTCAGTGTTCAGGATGATAGGAAGAAAAAGAAACGAAGGGATTGTGGAGACATATAGGAGGTATACTCAATGAACCCAACTTGTTGACCACTTGAAATTTGGGTGAAAAGAAAAGGAAACAACAAAGATCTAGTGACCTTACAGATCGTCAAACCCAACTCCTTCATTTTATAGATGATGAAACTGATGTTATGTACACATGTGTCTTTCCTTCATGGAACCCTCTGGGCCACTTTACCACAGTGATTTCAGAAGTGTATAAGGCCCTTGGATTGACTGAGAAGCAATCTCCTGAGTTCCCCCTGTGAAAATCTATCAGAGTTTAATGCTTGGTACCTTGTTAAATATCTGTTTGCCAGATTCCAGCATGGGTCTTCTTGCCATTGGCTGAAATTGTGAACACTAGACCAGCACCCAATATTTTGAAAGTTCTGAGATCAAATCTGATGCATCATTGTCTTTTCTGTGAGAACAAGAAAATAATAAACATTTCCAAAGGCAGACTAAAGAAAACCATACACCACCATCGTGGCTTTCCTCAGTTTAGGACATGTGCATTATAGCGTAATCATTCTTTATCCTATCTCCAACATATCAACCTATCATGCTCCCAAAGAGCTTATAATAACCTAATAGTTTTTTGGGCAGTTTTGTAGGTAAAGGCTTCATTCATTCTTTTGAAAATATGTTTTTCCAAATTAGGGTGTTGATTCTGATGAACATACTTAAGAACATTTTATATTACTGGTTAATTCAAATTGTCTGAATGATATAAATTTCAGCAAAACCTTAGCACTTCTCTGCAGACCAAATTGTTTAAGATGCCATGTACCATAACTCCCATAACTTCACAAAAATCCTGTGCTCCCATAACACCCTATGCATTCTATTAACATTGCGTTGACAACACTATAACAGATAATTTGTTATATGTTAGTGTCATCTGAGAGATTGTAAACCCTTTGAAGCAGAATGCCTCTCTTTCTCCCTCCATATTATATATATAATTACAAATATAATCTTTATATTATAAATATAATTTTTTATATTATAAATATAATCTTTGTAGCCCTAGTCCCTAATGAGATCTAGCATCAAGTAGGTCACAATAAATTCTTACTGAATTGAAAAGAACACGTTAGTCTTAATCATCATTAATTCAACAAATATCTCTATGTACATCTTATGCCTGGTACTGGTCTGCGTGGGGAGGATACACTGATTGATAAGAAATACTTAATCATTGTTTTTATGGAACTTAAGTCTAGCAACTTATCTTTAATAAAGCCTTATAAGAATAGTGCCATTTTACACACAACTCTTACTCATGTGATTTCCTTTGTGTTGTGAATAAGCCATGAATTCAGAAATTTTCTATTCGCATAATGTTTCCAATCAAACCAAGTCAATAATATTTATTTCAGAGGTGGCTTCCAATTCTTGCAAGGTTAGTTGTAGTCTTCGGAGCTCGAGATCTGCTATTTTTAATGGCTTTCTGCCCAAAGCAGTTTAGCCTAATTGGGAAGGGATGTGTCCTTTTCTTGATAAGAGAATAACTCTCATGAATGATAATGGGAGTTATGTGTGAACACGAAGAAAAACTTGACTCTTAATACTGTGGATTGCATAACAGCTTTTCAGAGACTGCTTTTATGATTGATTGTCTCCCCCTAAATGGCTTCCATCTATCAATATAATTCGAGGAAAGGATTGCTTTTTTATCCTGGATAAGTCTCTCAAAACAAAGACCAACTAATTATTTCAAAATTCCAAAACGTACTTTAGGATAGTGTTACGGAGTGAAAACACTTCCATTTGGATATCCTGTAGGAGCTGCCATTCATTAATGTTTAAAACAGATGCTTCAGTGAGCAACATATTTAATTAAATCCAAACCTGTTGTTATTATTCCAGAAACTATTATTATTAGCACAAGTTCCAAATGGAACTCACAGCAACTTCTGGTTGGAGTTTTGAGAAGATATTTTAATTTCTAAAAGAATTTACTTAAAGTAGAAATCATGGCAGTTTTCTAGATACATTTTTTTTTCAACTCAAGGCCATGCTAGTTGTGAGAGTTAGTTAATTACTTAGGATCCTTGCTACACTGATAGAGTGACTGAACAGACCAGCTGGCTGGACAGGCCACATACATCACTATATAAAATGCTGGAATGTGCACATGAAGTATCTGTCTCTGCTTCTCAAAAAGGAGAAAAAAAAGGAAAAAATGTCTTCAAATTTTATAAGATGGACTTCTAAGATTGGCAGATGTGTCACTAATTATATAGTTGCTGTCTTATGTGGTTCTAATAAAATTATTTGAAGCTCAAAAAATGTCTAGCAGTGAATTATTTAATTTAATATACAGTTATAACAAAAATAATTATTTACTTTAAACTCTAAATTGTCAACAAAAAACCTCAAGTAATTATTTTCATAGTGCTGCATAATGAAATAAATGTGTAATTAGTGACAGATGGGACTTTTAAAATTTAAAACAGAAAAAAATCATATCACCTGTTTTGATTATTTTTCTTACATGAGTGAAATTAGAATTTGTGAAAATGAGGTACAAAGAGAATTAAAAGAATTAATTCTATCTATATGAATGCAATAGTTCTTGTGTGTGTTTCCCAGGGTCCTACGAACCTTCTTTAAAATGTCTCTGGTTTTGAAGCCCGAAGATAGGTTTGAGCCATGTCATGCCAACTGTTTCACACTGTTTTTAAGTAAACATTAGGATAAAGATCTCTGAGATCTTAGAACCACCATTTTATTTGAGGCTAAGTTTTAATAGTAGGATGAAATTTTAGGTTAAATTACCAGAACTTATTTCTTTTATACGGTAATTTCTCCAGTCTTTCCAATGTCGTTTTCTGTGTGGAATGAGAACACATATCTTTCTGTGGCTTATAAAATGGCCTGAACCATGGCTCAAATAATCGATATGGTCTCATTCCAATCAGTCTATAAGATGAGCACAGCTTGCTGTGATTCTGTTGATTATGTTACGAGCCTGTACTGAATATGAATGCTTATAAACTTCTCATTGGCACTGACTTGCAAGTTGCTATGCATTTTTGTCATCTTATTTCTGATGTTAACTAGATTGTGACTTGCTCTATGAAGAAGATCTTATCCTCATTTTCTGTCTCATTTATCCCCCTCTTCTTTGCCATATGACTCTAGAGCTCACCCCCAGCACCTGCCCTCTTATCAAGTTAGGTGCCACGGCAATGATCAAAATTAAATGAGTCCTGCTTTTGATGACTTCTCTGCTATTATTTCAGTCTTCTTTTAAGGAAATGCACTATGGATCTATACCGCAAACCCATAATTGGAAATACGAACTTATACTGCTGAGCTGTGAACTCCTGGAAGGCAAGGATCATGTCTCATTTATTTTCTATTTCCAAAACCAGGCATAGCAGTAAGCAGGTGCTCAACAAGTGTTTGTTGAATTATATATTAGCCTATGTCATAGGTCATGAGGGAAAGAGAAGATGGTCTCATATTTCATTTTAAGAAATGTAAAGTGTTTGGGAAATTTCGATATTTGAAAGGATCCAATAAGTAACATTCCTTCCCGGCTGAGTTTGGAACCACTTGAAAGAGATATACAGGAATCAGGTGAATATCAAAATATCAGTTTTATTATTGAGAAACACTATAAAAAGGGTTACTTGTATGGCTAATAGATTTGTTAACACTCTACTGAGGTAAATATACACCCCAAGTGTCTGCTTCCACAGCAACCAGCCTTTTCTGCATGGGGACAGCAGGCCAGAAGGCTTCTTCTCTGCAGGTAGGTGGATCCTAAAGGCCCAGAAGGGGCAATACCATCTATGTCCAGTCTGTCTTACCAAACTCACCTAATAGATAAGTGAATCAGTGTTCTTTCCCTGAAGAATAAGGATATGGAGAAAGATTGGAAGTAATGTATAAAGGAAGTTGCTTAACTGGGAAACCTGAGTAATGGGAAATAAGAATTTCTCTCAATGTTCTCCATTTATTTTTGTTTTCTTTAGATAGAGGTGTGGATTCCCTATCAAAATAATCAACCCATTAAGAGTCAGGAGTCAGGAAAATGGCAATGAAATTATGATCTTTATTATTGACAAAAGCGAGCCTGCAGAACATGGCTTAGATTTGCGGTCTTGTAATACTCTCCTGAACCAAACTTTCTCCAAAACTGCAGACTCTCCTACAGAGACAGTGTCTTACCACACAGAAGGAGGGCAGCTCAAAACGCACCTTCTCCAAAGTCGGGTGTGGATTCAGAAGGTGCTGACTCTTTCAAGACCAGTTCCTTTGTCAAAGTTCAGCAGAGAGATAAATGAATCACTCCTCCTCTCTTAGGAATAAGCGAGAGAGGGAGTAGCGATTAGCTGGAAGTGTCATGCTAGTTTACATTCTACCACAAGAAAACATGAAGAGTAGGATATAAATGTTTGTAGCAGGAGCTGGAGAAAAGTTTTAAGCATGATCACAACTGGTTTGCAAAAAGCTCACTCTGAAGAATCTATTCAGAACAGGCAGTCCTGAAGGCTGGGAGACAAGGTAGCATGTAAATAGTGACTGAAATTTCAAGATTAGATGTGATGACTCAGGAAGAGTATGTGGAGAAAGAAGTGAATAAAATAGAAGACAAGAGAGCAGAAGATGAATCCGCAAGAAATGCAAATATTTCCCAGATAGCCAGAGAAAGAGGAACCCAAGGAAACTGAGAAAAGTCAGTCAAGAGAATTTGAAGAAAAAACTAGAAGGGAGTTTCACAAAGGAGGGAGTGGCCAGTGGCGTGAAACCTTCAATGGTCAAGTGAGATAAGGACTGGCAACTCTCCCTGGGGTTGAGCAAGGGGAGGAAATTGGGAACATCTGTGAGAAGAGTGTCACCAGAATAATTGGATCAGAAGCTCTGTTGCCTTGAATTGAGAAGTGTATGGGGGTAGAGGAAGTAGAGATAATTTCTGGAAACCTGACTACAAATGAAAAAGAAAATGACAGTTACATGAGGACTTCAAGCTCAACTGGCCACAGTCCTAAGCCACATTCCCTAACAGTTTAACCACTAATTGAGATGATTTTTGTCCTCTGCCTGACTTCTGTATCTGTGTCTCAATTAGCTCCAAACTGTGGCAAGGTCTGGGCAGTGGGAGAAGAGTGGTGTTATTTATTAGGCACTCCCAAACTCCAACAAAGGAAGGATGACTATGGATTGAAATAATTTGTGTGTGGGAAGGTGTTGAGGAAGGAGCGAGGTTCCAGCCTGAAGGTTTCTATCTTTTCTTTGATGTGGGAGGAAAGATGGGCTAATGATAGGGCAGGAGGCAATAAGTAGGTAGGAGGCTAAAGGAAAATGATAAGTGATTCTGTGTGAAATAGGAACAGAAACTAACCAAGAACAGATAGATTATTGTAAGTACCTAATTAAAGTTTCTTTAAAAATGGTGAATATTCAGTGGAACCTATGAACGTAAATTGGGAAATGACTCCAAATCCAGTCAGCGTCCCAAGAAGAAAATAATTTTGCAATAAGACTTGATGGTGCTCAGGGCAAGCTACCCCAGGAGGCACCACTCTGGTATGTGGATTATTTCGAGCTGAAGACAATAAGGACTCAGAGAACTCAGGAAGAATATTTGAGTTTCCCCTCCCAAACTGCCTAAAGAATTTAAAACAAAAGATCTGTTTCAGGAAGGAGTTATTATCATGATGGCTGTAAAGATAATGTAGGATAGAGATTACAATAGGAAAGGCACCAAGCCCCTTTTATCAAAAACTCTATCTCTCCCTGACCACATTATCTATAGATGACCCTAAAAAGAATTGTCTTCTTGCCCTCTGAAGTCCCAGACCACCACCCACCCCCAACACCTTCCTCGCCTTTAGCTACAATACTTAAGCAAGCAGCTCAGACAGAGGGAGGAGTTGATCATTTCTGAGTTTCTCCCATGTATACATGTTATTAAACTTGGTATTATTTTCTCCTGCTAACCTGTCTTGTTAATTATTTGGCCAGCCATAAGAACCTTAAGGGAAAGGGCAGAGAGGGATTCTCCCTCTCTCCCCACAGACTCTTGGCTTCTGAGAACCTAGTTATTCCTGGTTCTTTTGCCATTGTGAACACTATTCTAGGTCCTCCTGTTATCTAATCTTAAATGTTGATGTGCCCTAGGGGCTCATCATTGCCCTTCTTATTTGTGTCACTCTCTCATTAGTAGATCTCATCCACTTCCATGGTCTCAACCTAAATGCAAACAGACCATCAAAACTTATATTTAGCACTGACTACACTGGTCATTTGTCACATAGGCACCTGAAACTCAACAATTTAAATGACAAAGCTACCGAAAACCCTGCTCTTATTCCCCAACTCAGTTACCCAGACCTTATGTCTTCTTTATCTCTCATAGCTCAGAGCAGACTGCTAAATACATCATGTGAGATGGCTTTCTAAGCCAGGGCAAGACAATAATTAGCAAGGTCTGCCTCACATCTGAAGTCAAATATAAATGATTCACAGTTACTTACTGGGCAGATGATTCATGTCACTGCTTCCCTCTTATTTGCTATGTTTATCTAGATCTACACTGTTCAGTATGATAGCATGTAGTCACACATGGCTATGGAGCACTTGAAATGTGGCCAATAGCCGAAATGGGATGCACTGAAAGAGCAAACTACACAACCAATTCCAAAGACTTAATACTGAAAAATAATGTAAAAGTATCTCACTAATGATTTTATATTAATTGAATGTTGAAATAATGTCTTGAATGTATTAGGTTAAATATATTGGTAAAATTAATTTTAACTGTTTCTGCATACTTTTTTAATGTAGCTACTAGAAAATAGAAAATTACATATTTTGCTCACTATTTATTTCTATCGTGTAGCGCTGGTCTGGATGTAACTACTTCTCCTGTATTCCAAGTGAATCCATTTATACATCTACTATTGCACTTAGCACATTTTATTGAAATTATACTGGATGTGTATAATGCTTTTTTGGTAGCCCATCATCTGTACCCTCTTCTTATAGTAAATGAATTTCTTGATATGTGGTTTTAATTTGAGGCCTCCCTCCAAAGCAAGTGTAATTAGTAAAGACTCACTTTCTCCTTTAGGGAATTAGCACTTGACCAAGGCTCAACCAATCAGATGCACATTACCTAGATTTGAAACTGGAAGTTGGTGAGGCAAAGACCATAATGACCATAAGGACCATGGAGCATAAGGTCTTCCTCCTGGTGTTAGAGGCAGCAGCAACGTTGAGTCTCGATTGTCCACAGCTGGTTGTGGTGTAAGCTGCAGCGTCCATTCCTCAGAGAGGCAGCAGCAGGACTCACTGGACCCATTTTTCACCTGAGTTTTGCTCTGTTTCTGGCGGTTAGTTTCTTTTCTTCCTGCTTATTTTCTAAGCCTAGGATCACAGCTTTCCGCGAACTACCCAAAGTTGGTTTCATCAATCCCACTTCTTGAATAATCCAGAGTAGATTTCTGTTCTCCGTGATGAAAATGCTGACCTCTTCTGCTTACTATGCTCTTGAAAAATGAGTAAGAAATAGCTAGAGAAAGAGGATAGGAAAGATGTTCCTGGAAGAGCACTCAACACAAAGACACAGAGGCTGGAAAGGCCATGCTGTGAGGAACCAAAGCAGATTGGAATCAGCAGTGTAACATGTAAGGTGAAACATGCCAAAGTGGAGATGCTGACAAGGATAAAAGCATGAGGATGTTGCATGCTATGCTGGGAGGTTATTCTGTAGATGTGGATGAACCACTGGAATATGTTAAGCAGGAAAATGGCGAGGCCATGTTTACAAGGATAGATTACTGCATCAGTTAGGAATGATTTGGTTGTAGATAAAGAGAACTTAATTAATAGAAGTTTAAGCCTTAAGGGCACATACTGCATCCCTACGAAGAAGTCCAAATGTAGTCAGGAGGAGGCAGTACTGTCTTCAAAGCCAGTCATCAAAGCCAAGCTCTTGACGTCCTTCTCCCCTTCATCTTCCCCTGGGTACCGGCTTTTATCCTCAGGTTGGTGCTTCATGGTCACAGATTGGTCACTCCACACATCATGTACTTGCTCCAAACATTTACATTAATAAAGACTGGAAAGGGACAAGCTGCTATACCCAAGCTGCCGTGTCTGTTATCAGGGAGTAAAGCCATTCCAAAAATTCCTTATTTCTTGTCCCCTTATATTTCATTGGAGAGAATCAGATCACCTGACCACTCCTAACTAAAAGGGAGGCTGAGAAAATGAATATCTGGTAAGGAAAAAACAAACAGAAAAACCCCTGCATTTCAGTCAGAAAAAAGTGGCACACTCAACATGGGTAATTTAAAGAGAATTTAACAATGGAACTATTTACAAAGAGATAATTGAAGAGTAGGGAAACCACAGGGATAGTACATTCACTGGGGACTGTTAAGAGTAGGGGGTTACACTCTCACCTTGCCCCCAGGGACAAATGGAAGAAATGGTTATTGAAACTGGACACATAGAGAATTGTGAGGAAAGGATCAACTGATGGGAGTTATAGCCAGTGGTCACATGATATATAGTAACCAATGCACAATGACTCCACAAGGAAGGAACTGGAAAAGAAAATACCCGAGCCTTACTTGCTTCCCTTTGTCTGACCACCACCTAGCTCATTGACTGAATCCTACTCAAAGCCAGATGACAGAAGAGTCCATTGATATTGTCCATAGAGGTCAACCTTGTCGGGTAGAGAACACTGTGAGGAAGTAGGGAGAATAGTAGTAGTAGAAGGAAGTTCTCTGGTAAAGATTGCCTTGTGTGGATTAATCTTCTGAAAATGGACACTTTGCTGCCAGAACAGATTCAGGTGTTGCTAGAAAGAAGAAGAAAATTATCTCTGGTGCAGGTGACCAACACTGTCTGCCATATTCACCCTTGTGACAGTTTGGAGATGGATTTAAGAAGGGAAATTTATCACAACACTCCCTTGCGAGAGATAGTAGGAGACAGTGATGATTACCTGACATAATTATCTAAGGAGGATTTCATGTGAGATCATAAACATAATTATTTCTTGATTGAGATATACCTTTATAAATTTAAAGTATTTGCTAGATTTAAAGAGTTGAGTTATATTTCAGGTGAGTACATTTTGGTCTATCTTAAACAAAGTTTTGTAAAATATGAAATTTGAAAATGCTTTGCATTGCAATAGACCCCAATCATATGAATTGTTTTAATTGCTAGAAAGAAGAGTGAATTGGAAGTAAAGTTAACCTGGTATTACTCAGAGAGAATTTAGTTGTTTAACAATCAAGAGTCTGAACTGTACTTTTGTCATCCGTAAGACTGGACATTATGTTAGACTTATCTTCTTGCTCATCTGTATAGCTTTAGCTTCTAATTCAGTACCTGCATATAATCACATCCACCTTCCTCCCACCCCTTCACCCTCATCGTTAATCCCTGACAACCACTAATTTGCGCTCCATTTCTAAAATTTCGTTATTTCAAAATCTTATATAAATGGAATCCTTGTATATAACCTTTTAGGTTTGGCTTTTTTCTTTTTTCTTTCTTTTTTTTTTTTGGTGAGGGAGGTCAGCCCTGAGCTAACATCCGTGCTAATCCTCCTCTTTTTGCTGAGGAAGACCGGCGCTGAGCTAACATCTCTTGCCAATCCTCCTCCTTTTTTTTCTTCCCCAAAGCCCCAGTAGATAGTTGTGTGTCATAGTTGCACATCCTTCTAGTTGCTGTATGTGGGACGCGGCCTCAGCATGGCCAGAGAAGCGGTGCGTCGGTGCGCGCCCAGAACCGAACCCGGGCTGCCGGTAGCGGAGCGCGCACTTAACTGCTAAGCCACGGGGCCGGCCCAAGGTTTGGCTTTTTTTCACTCAGCATAATTCCCTAGAGTTCCATCCAACTTGTTTGTATCAGTAGTTCATTCCTTTTTATTGCTGAGTACTGCTCCATGGTATGTACGTACCTTTTTCAGTTACATTACTCTTCAGTTAATTGTACTCTTTAACTAATTAAGTATATTGAACATTTGTGAACCAATCACTTAGGTGAATTATCATATGATCATTTAAATCCTTGCTGTTCAAAGTGTGGTGGGCAGACCAGCAGCATCAGCATCACATGGGCATTGTTAGAATGTGAAATCTCCGGCCAGCCCCGTGGTGTTGTGGTTAAGTTCAGTGTGCTCCACTTTGGTGGCCTGGGTTCTCAGGTTCAGATCCAGGATGTGGACCTACACCACTCATCAGCCATGCTGTGGCAGTGACCCACATACAAAATAGAGGAAGATTGGCACAGATGTTAGCTCAGGGTGAATATTCCTCAGCGAAAAACAAAAAGTGAAATCTCATGTCTCAATTCAGACCCCGGAATTAGAATCTACAGGTGAACAAGACCCACAGGTGATTCATATGGGCAATAAAGTGAGAGAAGCACTGATCTGTATCACACTGAGGAAATTAAACAAATGCAGAGCTTACTTGAGGGCAGTTCCTCTTCAGATTGTAAGGAAACGTTGGGTCTCTATTGTATCCCTTGGCAGTAATTTAATATATTTTCTCTGAGCTTTTAGACCCTCACTTCTAAAAAAAAAGTTAACTGTATTAGTTTCCCCAAAGTTTCATTAGACATGTTACCAGTCTGTGTGAAAATATTCTCTCCCTTAGCCAATCTGGCAAATCCACTGGAGAAAACCGGGAACTGGCTTATGGCCATTCTGTGTGCAGAATGCCACCATTTTCATGACAGAAAGCCCCATTGTCTAGAAATAATAGTGAGGTTTTGCCTGCAGCAGAAATCTGCATTCAATCCCACCGTCCCAGGAGTGGAATTTTGCTTGGAGCCAAATTCTCAAGTATTCTTAATTTTGGTGAAGATATGTGTTTTTGCAAGTGCAAATTCATGAAATTAAAGTTGGACTTTTCCTAGCTTTCCTCTATCCAGTGTTTTATGGCAGGAAGAACCTTTGAGTATTTTCTCAAAATAGCTAGTGCCAGCAAAGCTAAGCTGGGTTTGCTGCTAAGCTCACCACCCAAGTCTTTGTGAAAGGTTGGCCTAGAAACATAAGGATATCACTGTGAATCTTGACAATCGTCCAGAGTGTTCCAGTCAGGTGTAGCCAGTGGTCTAAAGGAACATCACACTGGAGAGAATCCTGCACCGGAATCTACAGGCCAGTGGGATCCTTCCACCTTCTGATCCTCTTAGTAATATTCCCCTATTTCTTATGCCAATTATAAATACAGCCTTCAAGATAAATGAAAGCACCCAGGGAACTGTGAAGACTGCCAAGTAGTCTGATTAAAAAAAAAAAAGATTTCTATTAAAGATGTGTAAAGTGGCTTCACGAGAAAAACACCAGCTGAAATGATTGCAAATATACCAAATGGTATGTACTACAATTTCATTATTGCAAACAACAATTCCATTGAAAAGGTTACTTTGACTATTGTTTTAGTTGGAGCAATGTTTGTTTTCATATTCCCCGTTGCTAAATGCAGACAGTCAGAATTTCTAACAATAGCCACAGTATGTGGCTATAACAGCAGTGTTCTTGCCTGACGTAGGTAGCGTTAAAATAGTTGAAATCCCAAAGGTAATTATCCTCTTCCATAACACTCACTGTTTATAATGCTCTGATGCACTTTATGAAGTCAAGATACACTACAGTTCACTACACTGTGCTGTTTGAACTGGAAGTATCTCTTAAAACTATACATTGTTGGATGGGCAATGAGTTTTTAGTAAAGAAATGAAAAATAACTCTTTTGTTTGTTTTGAAAAGCTTTAGTTTGTCTATTAGCCTATGGCAAACTTCTGTTACACTAATTTCATACGTTTTTAAGTTACAGCCAACTGAAGCTGAACAACCATTTTTTTTCACACAGTTATTAAGAAAATTCCCTTGTCTGGCTAAAGGGAAAAATAATAAATTAAATAAATCAAATGAATAAGGTAAGTATCTTGGGATTAAGAAGGCATCTCTGTATAGTATAAAAATTTCAATGTGTAGTTTTTTTGTATCTAGAATTCATTTCCAATGCAATTCTTTTTCATAATTGCATCAAAAGAAATTTCTTTAAGCCTCTAATGTTGGTGAAGGAAACATTCAAATCCAGTTTTTGAGTATTTTTCCCCCCTGATACATTCTTGAATCCTCATATTCTAGAACCATTTAGAGAGGTTCTTGGCTTTCTCTTAAATCACATCTGGAGAAGCCACATTTCCTGTGTGTATCATCATACCACTTGTAACTTCTAAAAATCTAACTAAAATCATACCCTTTATGTGGCTGGATTTTGTTTGTTTCTTAAACTATTACTTCAAGGGTATTATTTTACTCTTAGATATGAGGAGGGAACGATAGAGTTGCAACTAAAGGTGGATGGTGAGCAACTGGCTAATGCCATTCACAACATTTCTCAAATGTTCTCCTGTTGTTGAGCTTCCAAATTGCTCTTAAATAGTAATTATTGCGAAAATTAAGTCCACGTTATGCCAGTAATTTACTGTTTTTTTTAAGGATAAATATTTAAGATGAATTTTTGTTTTATTTTTTATTGTTGACTATCTTATCATGGTGACTTTCCTATAAAAAAAGAGTGAGGTACCTTAAGAGTACTTTTCCATGAGTGCTTTTCTTTATAAGACCAAAGTCACCAAGAGGAGTTCAATCTTACAGTCAGTCCCTGGAGCCATTTCCATAAAATCTGAAGATGAATTTTTCCATGAAATCTTTAAAACTAAGGACACCCTGCTCCATGTTGCTGATATACAGATTATTAGCCATCATTCTCAACCCAGATTATTCTATATTGTGCATCTATTTAGGCAGGTGACTTGTCTCTTTGGTGGCCTCTGGAAGTGTCTAGGGAGGTCTTAAGCAAATTGCAGCATCCTCTCTTGCTGCTTTACCACTCACTGTGATGATTGCAGACATGCATAGGCCTTGAGCCTGAGGAATGGAACAAGGCTCCTGATGGTAGGTTGACCAGAAGTACGTCTTCCTCTTTCAAGCTTTATGTTCTCAAATTCCTATATGCCTCCTGACTTAATTGATGCTCATCTTTAGCTAATCAAACAGATTTTTCTCCAGTTTTTTTCTATTATTTTTTTCTCAGTTTTAGCCTATCATTGTCAGTTACATGGGCACAGGACTTTCAAGCCTTAAGTGATTCATTCTATCATTTATAATTGTCCTTTTTTTCTTATATGCACTTTCAATGTTTGTTATTTCATCGTTGTTTTATTTTTTCTGTTTATTTCAATTTCAACATTCATATATTTCTTTTCACTGGCAATTTAATTACTACAGAAAGAAGTATCAGTCAGAGATCAGTCAGGAAAACAGAACCCATACCGAGTAGCTGAATCGAGAGAATATAGTATGGAGATTACTTGCAAAGATAATAGAGGACCAGTAGGGCAAATAGGGGACAATGAGGCAGTCCGTAGATTAATAACATCTGAAAACCACTAAAATTCCTTGAGTGGGGGCAACAAAGGGAAGAGAAGTATTATCCAAGTCTTAGTAGAACCTAGGATCACCAAGATGCAAATCTAAAAGAGTGTCAGAGAAGAGATATTCTGCATCCTCCCCTTTTCCTGCATTCCAAATTCCTATCAGTGTCTACCATCATCAGAACCTACAAGAAGCTCCTGGGAAAAGGAGCCTGGGAAATCTAATTCACAGGGGGTCAGCCACCTCTGGTACAGAAGAAAGCTGAAGGAAGAAACAGGGAGGCATCTGAGATTCAACAGGTCGATGATTTTGTTGGTTGTTGGCAGAGTTGATGTACTTTTATTCTGAAGCATAGTTTTGTTGACATTTATACAAATGTGCAGGTCTCAAGTGTATACACAGAAAATTTTCTGAATATACGAGGCTGTGGTGAAGTGCAACTATAGGGACTTGTAGAAATCAGAAATAAATTTATTTTCTGGAACAAAAACTATCATAAATCAATAAGTAATGGAAAAGATTAGCCATATATAAGAGTTCTACCTGCTCTAAAATAAGCTTTGTAAATGTGGGTCAGAGGAGCATTGGGCAACACCCAAGGTTACTTAATGTGCCGGGGCTGTATCTCTGACTGAAATGTGATGGACTTTGAAAGAAAACATCCATCTAGTTAGTATTTGAGTGTATGAATAGAGAATGTGCTATCAAGAAAGGGTTATCTACCAGATACCCAGAAAAGAAGAATTATAAGATTTCTGTCAGTGAACTTGCAACACTGTCCAGAGAAGAGGGCATATTGACTAAGAGCTTGAACTGCAATATTTGGCATTCAAAATTGTCCATCAAGCTCATGTATTTAGTTATCATAAGACAGTCCGCCTGACTCTGGTCAATTCTGGATGGAATGACCAAGACCAAATACATCCTAAGATGCATTTGATATACTATAAAAAGCACATTTGTGGGGCCAGCCCCATGGCTTAGCAGTTAAGTGCGTGAGCTCCACTACTGGTGGCCCGGGTTCGGATCCCGGGCGCGCACCAACACACCGCTTCTCTGGCCATGCTGAGGCCACGTCCCACATACAGCAACTAGAAGGATGTGCAACTATGACATACAACTATCTACTGGGGCTTTGGGGGAAAAAAAATAAAAAAGAAAACACATAAAATTAATTGGAAAAAAAAAAAGCACATTTGTTGTAATGAGCCATACCCAGCTTGGCACCTTTTTCTGTTACTTATCAGTTGGGAATCCAAGCACCATTGCTTAATCTAACCAAAGTTCAGTATCTACATCTGCAAAATAGAAAGAATAATTTATTTTTTGTAAGGATATCTCGAACTACATGTGTATTAGATTAACGTCAGTTCTTGCTGTTGCCTCTTTGTCTTGACTTTAATGGAGATGAATGTATAGGATTATCATAACTTTTAGCCATAACTATGAAAATAATCCTGCCAATTCATTGATGAGTATCTTCTGTCTTCATATAGCAGCCAAAGCATGCTTCTACTGTTATACTTCACTTACTATAATAAAATTAGAGAAGACATTGGTCATTACTGATGGTTGCACAGAGTTTGAATTCCTTCTTCTGCTTAGGAAATACACGTAGGAAACACTTAGGAAAGTTCCACATGTTAGCTTACCCGGGATCCCTTGGAGATAATGTGCAAGCATATGACGTAGATTCCACCAATTAGTTCCACCAACCAGCTAGTTGCAACAACCATGAGGAACTCTCTCAGCACTGCTGTTAGAAAGCATCTCAGGGGCCGGCCCTGTGGCTTAGCGGTTAAGTGTGCGCACTCCACTACTGGCAGCCCGGGTTTGGATCCCGGGCACGCACCGAGGCACTGCTTGTCTGGCCACGCTGAGGCGGCATCCCACATACAGCAACTAGAAGGATGTGCAACTATGACATACAACTATCTACTGGGGCTTTGGGAAGAAAAAGGGGGGAAAAAATGGGGAGGATTGGCAATAGATGTTAGCTCAGGGCCAGTCTTTCACAGCAAAAAGAGGATTGGCATGGATGTTAGCTCAGGGCTGATCTTCCTCACAAAAAAAAAAAAAAAGAGTATAGGACCGACTCTCTCTCCTTTAAAAAAAAAAAAAAAGAAAGCAAGCAACTCCTGGGGTCACAATGGCAGTGGGGTGGTGGCAACGTACTATGCATGTGGGTCTAGAGAGGGCAGGATGTAGTGTTTTCTGGTTGGAGATGGTGGCAGTCGTGTCCTCAACAAACTGATTCTCCTGTGTGATTTGGGGCATCATTCCTTTTTATATGGCCCTAACCTCATTTTCTAGCAATCCATTATTGTTTTAATAAACTATTATACATGAAAAAGCTGCAGTTGGTTTCAGTCACTTATAGCTAAGAACCCTGGCTGATATCAAATGATGTGTTTACGTTTCCCACTTCGTTGATCTTCTGAGTGTACAGTCTTGACGTATTCATCTCTGTGTACCCAGTGCTCAGCAGTATCTGGAATAGAGTAGGAGCCAGAATTGTACTGCACCACGTTTCACTTGTTCCTTTCCCATGCTCACCAAGAAGCCTGCTAGTATAATTGAGCTTTTCTTGCAGAATTGCTTCCAGAGGGGAGCAATACATTGAGCAGCTAATATAAATACTAAGCAAACCTGAATATTCATACTTCTCTTTGTAAAGAATTTGGTGATACCCTGGTCAGAATCTGAAGTCTGTGCCTAGGATGAATCAATTCCCAGATGCCTATTCTTTAGAGTGGCAATGACAAAACTACATTTCCGGGACTGCAAAACTGAGGTCAGCCTTAGCCTGTGGAACTACCACTCTGCAAGGTATCGCTTAAGTGGCCAGCCAACCTATTTTAATAAAATTTCCAAATTAGGAAATCTCTAACTTGAGCAATACCATCTGTATCTGCTACATTTCTCATTATTTTTCACCCATTTTCCCACAAATATTTTCCTTTTCACTTTTACCACTCTTTGGCAGAAATAAAGCTGGATAGTTGGAAAGATAAAGACATATTTATCCTTCAATTGCATAACTAAACGCTGTGCTATTGCAAACACTTGAACTGTCCCACTGTTTTGGTTGTAGCAGCAGTTGGCTGCCAGCAGAATTTTAAAGAAAGGTGCAAGAAATAGGAAGGCAGTTATTGACCCTACTCCAAAGGGCTGCATAAAAAATAATAACGCTTTTGCGTGTGTATCTGCACGTGAGTGTGTTAATCACAGATGAGAGAAGGATAGATTATTTGAAATTACTGTTTGGGATTGAAACTGATAAAAATTCTGAATGAGACTTGAGACTTTTGTTTAGAATCATTAGTCAAAGAGTTTTATATGTTCATTAAAAGTTATATAGATTTTTTAAGATCACCAAAGTCTTTTTATCTATGTTTCAACTCCCTATATTCTATGAGCAATTAATCATATGGAAAGCACTTTACAGTTTGCAAAGAACTTTCACATGCATTGGCTCATGTGAGCTTCACAATAGTTTTTGGGCAGGCCCTACAAGGAGCTGAAATTTTATAAGTTTTCTTCCTACTCCTTTATTCTCATGGTGACCCAATGATATACACAGGACTCATAACATCCACTCACAGCTTTATATTTTTCTCTCTCCATTTGAAAGTATTCTTAAAGTTTCTGAGAAGAAATCAATTCTTTGCTTTTATGCACATTTACTGCAGCATGCTCAGGATAAGTCACTCCATTTTGAAGGAAAATTTTAATTATTTTTCACTTCCACTAAAATGTGTGGCTACCACCAAAGTTTACTAGAGTCATGAGATACAGCTTCTGTGGTTTTCTCTTCAGAACTATGTCTTTAATATGTTTCAGAGCAGATAGCAACTAACATGAGCATTTAAAAATAGCTGGTATGTTGGGATGTTTTTAAACCACAAAGGAAAGCTCTCTACAGGTTTAATACAGAATGGAAGATTTCTCTGTTCTACTGTCAGATGAGGGACGAAGAAAGTGGTAAACTGCTGAGCAATAATTAAGTAAGCTGGTAGAAAATGTGATAAAAAGTCTTAAATTCAACAGGTGCAGTTGCGTAAATAATGTCTGTTTTAATGGATCTGAACTTTAGTTATAAAATCTGGACGCTTTAGTTATAAAATTGTGTAATTGCCTTCTTAGAATGTGAAGACAGGAGATAATAACTAATAGGTATAGAGAATCTTGTAACCTGACAGTGTGACAGGTGCTGTATGCCTTTTATTAAAATTAATTCTGACGCCAGTAATCAAAGTAAATATAAGAGGTGAGAAGACAGAAATGTTTAGCCACATATCAGTAAATGGCCATATTATAAGAAGGAGCAAATAGTATTTAAATGATATTCGATAAGATGGTGTTTCTGACCAGGGGAGACTCCTTTATTCAACCAAAGTCCACTTCCTAATTGAACAAATGCAAATAATTGGGATATTTATGTCAACACTTATGTAACATAGCCTTCTAAAATGGTAGGACGGAACGAGTAAACAGAAGCCCAGAAATTAGCCTCTTTTTTCATGATCTTGAGGGAAAACTATGGTTTCTGTTGGCCTTTTTTTTAACCTGGTAAAACAGGAATCTTTTCCCAAAAAGAGAAGTTATTTGAAAAAAAATTATGAAATCTCTGGCAGGGCCGGCCCTGTGCCTTAGCAGTTAAGTGCGCGCGCTCCGCTGCTGGTGGCCCAGGTTCCTGGGCGCGCACAGACGCACCGCTTCTCCGGCCATGCTGAGGCCGCGTCCCACGTACAGCAACTAGAAGGATGTGCAGCTATGACATACTACTATCTACTGGGGCTTTGGGAGAAAAAAAATAAATAAATAAAATTGTTAAATCTCTGGCAGGCACGTTAACTTAGAAAAGGCAGCCAACTTTACTCTTATTTGACTTTGGGAGACCCTCGGACTAATAATGAGAAACCAACTAATCTAATTTTAAACTAAATTTCAGTCACTGCAACTCTGACTATCTCATGCCTTATGAAGCTGATGAAAATGAAGATAAGGCTAGTGGACATATGAAATAGGCCAGAGAAATTCAGTGTGGAATGAAACTCACTTGGACGTAGAGCAAAGAAAAATTGAAGCTCTGATATTAAAATATCAAATTATTAATATTTTCAGGATAACTTTAAAGGCATAGCCCACTTGAAGGTAATAATAAATGAATGTGACTTTGTTATGACTATTCCTAAGAGTGTGCACATATGCTGTATATAGTTTATGGCCATTAGAGAAATTCAAACATTAGATTTGTGAATAGCATTCTATTCATATTTAATAGAGGAATATAATAATTTGTAAAATTTGACTCATATCTCTATTATAGATATCTAGGAGATGTATTAAACAAACCTATATTTTTACTGTAAAACGTCTTGCACAATTAAAAAAATGGTTCATGATGTAACTTAAATAGAGACATAAACTAATGTACTAATACGAAAATTACTAGTGTTAACAATATAAATGTAAACTTAATTCAACTACTTATTAACATTCCGTCTGTGCAATATTGTCTCTTATATCTCTTTCTGTAGTTAAGCAGCCAGAGAGGAGTTTGTTTGCATATGTACTTTTGATAGTAGAAGCAAAAAAGATCTAGAAGGAGGGAGTTCATTGCCTGTGGAGAGAAAAATAGGGAGGACCGTAACGTGGTTCTCAAATATTGGTCTTCTGGTCTACCTCTAGGAGCTCTAGCCTTAACATATGGAAAGAGAAAAAGTTGTTTCTATGAAGGTCTCCATAATATACTAGAGTGAAAAATAATGCCACTCTGTTGCCTAAGAGGACATTCTTCCTTCAACTGTTAAGTACCTTGGTACTTCAAGCTCAAGGAAACACAAAATACAACATGGCAAACGCCTCTAGGGATCTCCAGAAATTAGCAAGTGAGATTTCACATGAAGCTGGATGCTTTACGTTAACAAATGAGCAGGGGAGAAGAGTAATATGACTCCTTTAGTCTCCATAAACTTAGGAAGTCTGGGAAGATAGAAATTAAATTAGAAAGCTTAAGATAGAATCATATCTTTAAGGAGATTATCACATACTAGAAGAAGATAAACATGAAAGCATGAGAATAAGTTTAATCCATCTTCTAATTAATAAAATTGTTTTTGGAGATTTACTATTTATCACCAGATTTGAGGGTATATATAAGATGATTTGACTTAAAATGAGGTATGTGTGAAATTCCCCTTTGGGAAACTTATGAAAGGTGCATTGTAGAGGCAGGCAGTCTTCCTCAAGAGTTTTGCAAGTATTGATTTGACATGGAGCTGCTTCACATGTGGGCAACTCTTTGTACCTGTGCACAAGGGTGAATAAGAGTGGAGATTTATTCGCTCAACTCAAATTGTTGAGTCTCCCAAAAAATATTGAGACGAACAGAAACAATGAAATATGAAAACCTTTGAATTTAGTATATGCCAGAGGTTTCAAAATCTGAATGTATATCAGCATCATCTGGAGAACTTTAAAAAATGCATATTCCCAGGTTGCACCATCAGAGAACTAAATCATAAGGTCTAGTGGGGCTTAAGTGTTTTTGTAATAATTCCCCGACGTGATTTCAATATCTTTCCAGGTTTGGGAACTGTTGGTATACAGTGCAAACAATACATGGGAAATCAGGGGAAGGAAAAATCAGTAGAGTTTGGAATTGCCTGGTAATTCTCCTTTGAAGAACTGAGACTTGAACATGGTGTAACAGAAAGGGTGAGATTTGAACCAGGGATAAAATCCTAAACTATGTGGAAAGGAGCATGTATAAGGTTAGCACTAGCAGCTATAAGAAACAAACCCCCAAATTACAGTAGCTTAAAGTAGTAGAAGTGTATTTTTCCTTCAAATAACAATCCACTGAAGGAGTTCCTGGTTAGTTGTCAGTTCTTCACAAGGTAGTTCATGGGGTTCCAGGGCCATCTGCATTGTAATTCCATTATCCCTTAGGACCTTAGCATCTTTTATAAACAGCCAGAGAATGGAAGGTCCATTTGCTTCTTAAAACCCCTGACCTGAAAGAGATCCACATTGCTTTTGCACACACTCCATTGTTGAGAAATAGTGACGTGCCCACCCCTAGATGCACTAGGCAGACCTACAAATTATAGTCCCTGTTTGGGTAGCTGCCTCTCAATAACATGGCATCGTAGCATAAATTTGTGTGGACAATAAACCACTTCTGTGACAGTGGGTAACGAATCCTAAATAAAAGTGAATTCTCTTAGTGTTATTCTGTTTCAGAGATTAACCTTAGTTTTGTGCATTTCATACTTTTGTGCTGATGTCTATTTCTATAGGATCACTTCTTCTCATTTTCTGCTTTCCTTAGGTGCATGAGCTGGAATTAATGTCAGTGTGCTTATAAACATTCTTTGACTTCATCAGACCCAGTTCTGAATCTGAATATGTGAAGATGACTCCTGTAAGTAATTAACCAATAAGTATACTGCCATCTTGGGTCGCTTCATCCCCACAGCAGGGACTGAGCAGCTAAAGTAAAAAAGAGGATGCTGCCTAGGCACATGTGATTTTTTTATTGTTGTTTTTCCGTTATAAATAGAAATGAGACAATAGAACTGGAAGGAATTCAGCTAAGGAAATATTTTGTGTTTATATGACCCACTTTCACAGGAATGGAGTACCAATCACGAGAATGGCCAAATTATGACCCTTCCAAAAGGAAAGATGTGAGAAAAACATCTTTAAACCTAGAGTGCCAGGGAAAAGAGGGAACTAAAACTAGAAGTTCAAGCGCCCTGAAAATTGAAATTTTGTGAGATAAGTAGATGTATGAAGAAGCTAAAAGTAATTTTATTTCTTTTGTTACACATTTGATTTGTGTTAAGAACAATTGGTACTCTCACATAATTAAAGCAGTTCTGACATCTTGGTATGTTTCATTGTTGGGCTATGCACAGAATGTTCCCACTGTCTTTGTTAATGTATTTTGAATAAAGATGGGTTTTATATTCATTCGGACCTTGTGATACTACCTTGAGCTGCACAGTGCTGTGTAAAAAGATAAAGGAACTTTACAATGATCAGTCTTGGCTATTAATGAAAAAATTGCTTATTGCAAAAGGGAAATGCATTTTGTACTACTTTAAATTGACTGACAGTTTAGCCTGTTAAAATTATTTTTGTAGGGACAATGTGGCCTCAAGAAAAATCTGTTATCTTGTGGTTCCTGTGGATATGAGCATATTACTCATATTTGAAAATGTTTTGGGGAAATAAAATTGGTGACATTTGTCAATATTAATCTAATCCTCTCTTGATTACATTCTCTAAAGAGAAACAAACACGGATATGTGATTTTTTTAAAAGCACACGTATTTTTAAAATAGCATATATTTGGATTTAGAATGTATTGTATTTTTTTCTTCCAAGAATACTCTTGTACCGTGCATGTTTTGTTCAGGGTTAAATTAAAGTAACAGTTAACTATTCTTCTGTTCGTAGCATAACAATTTGGCAACTTCACATAAAACCTCCAGAGTGTGGCCAAGAAATTTTTAAGGACTTTGAGTGGCCGACATTGATCTCATAAATTCCATACGCACAGTTCAGATACTTTCTTATCTGAGATCATCACCGACCCTCAGTCAGGGTTTATTTAAGTCTAATTCATCAATAGTTGTTGTAACTACTGTAAGAGTAGAGGAATTTGATTAGACAAAGCAAAGAGACTTCCAAAAATTTTTCAGAAACATACAGGAACACACTGACCCTAGAAAATTCAATCTTCATTTATTTAACAAATATACATTGACTGGGCACTGTTGTAAGCATGGAGTTTAGAGCAGGGAACAAGAAAAGCATGGTGCCTGCCTTTGTAGAACATCATTCAAATTGGGAAGACAAACAATAAACAAATAAGCATGTAAATCCATTGGTTCTAAGTGTTATAAAAAATAAATCAGGGAAAAGGGTTAGACAGTCATTAGAGGATGTTATTTTATATAAAGTCATCAAGAAATGCCTTTCTAATAAGAAGTGTTTGAGCAGGGACCATGGCATATGGTTATCTTAAGGGATATCCTTCCAGAAAGAAAAAGCAGCCAGAGCAAAGGCATCAGTGATGCCCTCCCCATGATAAATGGGGATCAGGAGTTAGCAAGGCTCCCATCGTGGTATCCCACAGGTCTGAGATACTTGTCCCCTGCCATGGTTGCAACACATAGAGGTGAGGAGTAGTTGTAAGATGAAGCATTGTAGGAATTCTCAGGTCAGGCCGGATAGTTACACACAGAGCCAGACAAAGAGTGAGAAGGAATCATAATACAAAACCAAGTACAAGAGAGACCATGGTGAGCTAATGACGCATCAAATTCAATGCTTACAGAAGAGAATAGTATGTTTCTTATGTGTAAATGCTTTTTTAAAAAGGGATGCTGCCTCTGTCTTGGAAGTACTTGGATAATGGGCCCTAAAACAATCCCTGTAAGTCATCCAACAATTGTTATTCCTAAAACCCTGAGTCATCAAGAGATTAAATCAGGTTGAGTAAGTACCATTTGAAGAGAGAGGGAATCTTATTTTATTAAGATTTCATCCTCTGAAGAGTAATCACTTTCTCAAGAAATCTCAATTCCCTGGGAGTTTTTATATCTGTGCTTATACAGCTATTTGTGTTCCCTAACATGAGTGATGAGAATGAGAAAGGTGGAGGGGAGTCTGCTGAAAGTAAAGTGGAAAAAAATTTTTTTTCATTGTTGTTGCCTGAAGACCATACTTTAGTCCGATTCCCTTAATTTATACTGAATGTCCTTTTTATGTCCCAGGACTCTATCAAGAATCTTATATCACATTTGTTCATCATGTATCCCTAGGATCCTCTTGGCTATGACAGTTATTCAGACTTTCTTTGTTTTTGATGACCTTGACAGTTTTGAGGAGTATTGGTCAGGTATTTTATAGGCCACCCCCTATTGGAATTGGATAGATGTTTTCTTTATGATCAGATCGGAGTTATGGGATTTGGGGAGGAAAACCACAGAGGTAATGTGCCATTTTTATCAGATCATATCAAAGGTAGATACTATCAACCTGACATCACTGCTGATGTTAATCTTGATCACCTGGCTAAGATAGTAATTGTCAGATTTCTTCATTTTAAAGTTCTTCTTTTTCCTCTTTTCCATATTTTATTCTTTGGAGGGAAGTCACTATGTGCAGCCCATACTTAAGGAGTGGCAACTCATATTCCACCTTCTTAAGGGTGTGGTATCTACATAAATTATTTGGAATTATTCTATAAGGAACATTTGTCTATTATTCCCCTTATTTATTTACTCAATGACTTATATCATTAAGGACTCATAGTTATTTATTTTATACTTTGACTTATAATCCAGTATCATTTTATTTGTATTCTTGCTCAAATTTTTCCAGCTTTGGCCATTGGGAACTCTTTCAGAAGGCTCCTATGTCCCTCTGACATAGCTCTATCAATTTAATTTTTTTTTTTTTTTTTTGGAGCATTTCCTTAGTTTCTGGTCATACAAATACTCCAGGCTTATCTTGAATATTTCCTGCCTCAGTCCTAGAAGCAGCTATTTCTCCAAGGATCCCTGGTTCCTTTTATTTGAGAATGGTGTTAGAAACCAAGATCTGAGCAATAGATGTGCTCCTTGCTACTGAGATATTCTTGGTACAAGGCCTTCTCAGCTAATAGAGCAGCAAAATATATGGGTGTATATTAACCCGTGTATGTACATACATCTATAAATATTCTATATGTAGCCATTTGTTTCTATATATATTAAGTTAAATGTATTTCACACTGATGTCTCCAACTCTAATCCATTACCGAATGGATCATTCTAGACTTCACCTCTCGTTTATCTGTGACTTCCCACCCCAACAGTGAGAAACTTGGCTCCCACCATCTGTCACCCATTTACTTAATGGTTCAATTTGAATATAGATGTGCAGTGTTTTCAGAATTTTTAACCTATATCCCATTGGAACACAACTTTACCAGCTAGAGTGAAGTGATTAGATACAGTTCCTTTTGCCTTTAGTCTTACTCCACTCATTCCTCAAGTTCCTTAGGTCAGGACCTTTTTCCATTATCCTCTTCAGAGAGATCATTTCCTACATTTGTAATACAGTTAGGTTATTTTGTCACATTCTGCATTCTAATTTTTAATCCCCCCAACCTCCTAAATTGTATATTTTAATTTGCATAAATTAAGGTTCACTCTTTGAGCTGTAAAGTTCTATGGATTTTGACAAATTGGATATAGTATCATACCGAATGGTTTTATTGCCTTAAAAAAATCCCTTGTGCTTTACATGTTCAACTCTCTCCCCACTTGCTGAAAGCCTTGTAACCACTGATCTTTTCGTCATATTTCTAATTTTGCCCTTTCCAGAATGTCATATAGAATCATATGTGGCCTTTCAGATGGGCTTCTTTCACTTAACAATATACACTTAAGATTTGTCCATATTTTTGAATGACTTGATAGCTCATTCCTCTTTCACCACAGAAAAAAAATATTCCATTATCAGGATATTCGAGTTTGTTTATCCATTCACCTGTACAAGGACATCTTGGGTGTTCCCAGTTTTTGGTGGTTGTGAATAAAGCTGCTCTAAACATTCAGACGCAGGTTTTTATGTGGATATAAGGTTTCAGATCACTTGGATAAATACCTAGAATTGTGATTGCCAGATTATTCAGTAAGATACTGCCTCTCTTCCAAAGGGGCTGTAACATTTTGCATTCCCAACAGCAATGAATTAGAGTTTCTGTTGCTCTACTTCTACACCAGCAATTAGTATATTCACTTTTCTTAGATTTTTGCCATTCTAATAGGTGTGTAGTGGTATCTCCTTGTTGTTTAAATTTGCATTTCTAATGAAAAATAATATTGAACATCTTTTCATATGCTTATTTGCCTCTATGTATCTCCTTTGGTGAAATGTCTGTTCAAATATTTTGTCCATTTTTTTACTCTGGGTTGTATGTTTACTTATTGTTTTAAGAGTTCTTTGTACATTTTAGTTTTAAATATGCTTTTAGGGCCAGCCCTGGTGGCCTAGTCATTAAGTTTGGTGTGCTCCGCTTCCGCAGCCCAGATTCAGTTCCTGGGTGTGGACCTACACCACTCGTCTATCAGTGGCCATGCTGTGACAGGAGCTCACATACAAAATAGATGAAGATTGGCAACAGATGTTAGCTCAGGGCGAATATGCCTCAGCAAAAAAAAAAACAAAAACTTTTATATATCATATTTTGAAAGGAAGCCTGACTCAGCAAATGGTTCCATGTACTGAAAAAGTAAAATGTACTGATCAAACTAATCATTAGCTTTCTGTGTTAGTGTACACAAAAGGATAATTTGTGATTTTGCTGGTTGTTCTTCCTTACCAATTATGCATTACCTTAGTATTTTGTTTAATGTCAATTATAATCATAAATAACTTTGATATTTAAACTTAGTGCTGACTATCTTTCTCCAGTCTTCTTTCATATAAACTCCATGAAGCCAGGCTTTATCTATTTTGTTCCACCCTCCATCTCCAATCATATAGAGTGATAATGACTCAATAATTGTTGGTTAAATAAATGAATGAATCTGAAAATGAAATAGTGATTACATAAGTCTAGTGTAGAAGTAGTTTGACATAGTCACTAAATTTTTCCACTTACTTATATACAGATGTTTTGACATCATAAGGAAACACTACTGTCAGCAGCTTACAAGGTTGCCTATTGCCAAGTAAAGCAAATGCTGTTATAAGAGTTGTAAGGGACAGTGTTGGTTTTAGATAGGCATGCCCAAAGGAATCTAATTTAACTATAGAATTTAAGATTATGGACTTAAATAGAACTTTCCTTTTTGTATCTTTGGGTGTGTGTTCATAAAAATACAACTTATTTAATACGGTGGGAAAAATATTTAAGTCATATCTATCACATTTATCAAACAAAGAAAATATTTGGAAATATTATCTGGCTAGCATGAAGATCATTGAAAGACATATTTGGCTGGACCAGCTTTCTAGCAAGTATGTTTTTTGTTGGTGTTGTATTCAGAGACGCTTGCGTGTTTTAGATGCTGGCTGAAATGATCTGCAGCAAACCTTGAATCTTCCTGTTTGAATAATTTACAATACGTGCTTCAATTTCCAAATCAGGAAGAAGAGCATACTTTTGATAAAAAGGAATGAAGACAAATATACTATGAATTCAAACAGCAGACTGATCTTCATGGCAAAAACATACACAATGAGACCAGGAGATACTATGGGCAGTCATCTATCTATTTTTTATCTGCAAGAATACACATTTGAGTGTTAAGCTTTGAAATAACTGAAAATTCTACCTAATACTTACTTATACAAATACCTTAGCAGATTACACCATAAGAATCTGTATATACTACTCTACCCAATTGCAGGCATTTGATCTACTTAGCTCAATTCACCCACCTCATTGTAGCATTTAAGCTGAGCAGATTCAATTGATATTATTTATAGAAGTACCACAAATTAGTTTTGAAAGGTTAGAAATTTCAACTTTGCTGTGCTTCTGTTTTCTTACATTCGTTATGAAAAGATACTCTGACTCAGTAACATAGAATGTGACCTATTGATATAGCAAATATGCAACATGAATGAGTTCTCCTAGTAACTGCATATTGACAAGACACTCTTGTATAATGAAAAGGATTTGCCTCTCTTCCATATATTTGCTTGAGAGGAGCATGTGATATTGACATACCATATGCTTTGGGGTTCCAAAAAATTTTTTAATCACTTCGTGTGTTCATCCAAGAAGTGAAAGCTACCATCTCACTCAAGCCCATTACACAAATGAGAAGGCTTTGCTCTTTTCATGTTTTGTTGGTAGGCATTAACATGGGCACTATGAACATATGGGAGCCAGAAGCAATGGAGTGAAATTGCTCACACCATTACTTTAAATTGAAATGCAGACAGTTCATCTGCATAGTTACCTGAAAGATTAGAAACACTGAATATCAAAATTTAAACAACAACAGAAACCCACTACATTTTAAAGCAGCCTTTTTTTCCCTCAGACAGTGTACCTGTGTAATAATTTTTGAGAATTCCTAATATTCATCTCTAGTTTCTTCAGTCCCTAATTGAAGCCTCTGTCTGGAAAACCAGCATTTTGAAATGGAAAGCAAATCCTCTTGGAGAAGAAGTTGTATTCTTTTTTATTTTCTTGTGTTACTATAAATGAACTTTTTAGCTTATTACTAAAGGCAAAATAGGTATGCATCATTAATTAAGCAATAACGATCCTACATTAGGGAAGAAAACTTAAACTAACCAGCTTTCTACAATCAAACTAATTTTGTTTAAAGAGAGCTTCTCATGATCCTGCATAGAAGAGTACTTCAAAAGATCATTTCTTGATAATACCAACTTTCTCATCTGCTTCAGTGTAAGAGGATGTTAGGAGAAAATATGGCATTTTATAACACAAGCTATTTTAAAGCAGATGGGCTATGTCAGTCTCCAAGACAGTTTCTGCACTTGTTCCTATAGAAATCATAAATGTGCCAGAAACTCTGGGGATGTCACACCAGCAAAATACAATAAAACATGGGACATTTTTCATTTTCTGAGAATGTAATAATAGTAATAACTGTGCTTTATAAGCTCTCTCCTGCTAATCAAAGAGGCAGAGTTCATAGCTCTTGAATCTTTTTGAGTGTCTGCTTTTGAAATTACTACTCACAGAATCATAGAAATATGCTAGATCTAATATCTTAGTTTTACATGTGGGGAAACTGAGGCTTAGCTGATGACTGAAAGAAGTAAGGAGAGGAACTTTCGCGAATTCCTCCACCACATTTCTCACCTACTAGCCTTACATCCCTGGATTTGACCTTCCTCTGTCATCACCAAAGATGGACTATCCATACTCAAATATAAATCCAGTCATTTGGCTTGTGTGTTGGATCTCATCCCTTCTCGCCTACTCATGGGAAGCACTGCAGTAATTCTCACCTTCCTTTCTGACATCATTAATCTTTGCTCTCTGCTGGGCTAGTCCCTATTCTCCCATCTTAAGAAAGGAAATAAAAAAGTCTCTTCCTCAAAATTCTCTCTTTACTCGATTTTCAAACCATCATCTGCTCTCAGTTTTTCCCCCTTTGCTTATTGCTCTGTTACAGTCTAGTTCATTCTCTGGCTCTCTGACCACTTTGATATCAGAGATCTACAAGGCTTGGGCATTGGTCCTCTCCTCTCATATACTCCCTGCCCTGATACTCTTATCTGGTCTTAAAGCTTTAAAGATCATCTATATGGTGACAACTTCCAAATTTACATCTTCCAGCTACTTCTCTACTGAAATCTGTTCTTGCATATCCAACTGACTACCCATCATCTCCAATTGTTGTCTAATAAATGCCCCAAGTCCAACAGTCCGTAACTGAACTTGTCTGGTTTTTTTCCCCTAACAACTGTTTGCCACCATCTTCCGTTTCTCAGTAGATGGCAACTCTGTCCGTCCAGGTGCCCAGCACAAAAAATTGGAATCATTTTTGACTCTTCTATTTCTCTCACGTACCACATCCAATCCATCAGAAAAATGTGGTTTTACTTTCAAAATATATCCAGAATCCAACTATAGATCACAATTACACTGCTGCTACCACAATGTAAGTCTCCGCCATCTCTCACATACACTCTGCAATGCTTGCTAACAGGTTGTGCCAGGTCTAGGGACTTACTCTTATGGAATTAATTGTCAACACGGCTACGCATATCGTGTCATTTCTCTACTAAAAATTCTTCAATAACGTTTCATTTCTCAGAGTATGATCAGAAGTCCATGTGCAGATATACAGATGTGAAGAAATGGTTAAATTCTAGGATAGTCTATGCAAAAATCCAAGGTATTGTGGAGGAGCAGGGGCAATCACCTAACTGAGTTTTGGAGGACCACTGTATCCTTCTCAGAGAAAAGTAGCATCTACTCTATGAATTGAAGGATGAATAAGTGTTATCCCAGAGACTGGATGGGGGGGTGGGAAGGCTGAGGGACCAGCACACAAAACACTCAACATTTTGAGCTTGTACCATGTGTCAGGCACTTTAAAGAATTTAAATAGTTTACATCTATTTGTTCGTTTAATCATTCCTACAAACCTTCCAAATAAGTAGTGTTGTTACCCTTATTTTACAGATGACAATAGTGACACACAGCTAGCTATTAGTAGAGCAAGAATTCAAATTCACACAGCCCCTCTTCAAGGCTCAGGCACCAACTACTGTAATTGGAGAAGTTGGCAAGAACCGGATTCTAGAGAGCCTCAAGGTCCAAGTTAAAGAGGTTAGACTTTATCCTAAGAGTCATAAGAGATATTTTTCCTACTTTGGGCTGATCAATTATTTAAGAAAATGAACTGGGCAAGAAAAAATTACATAGTACTACCTTCAATTTAATAAACCACCTAGGTTAAAATAAATCCAAATTTCTTTAATGGATTTGTGAAGTCCCTTATAAATTCTAACTCTATGTCCTCATTTCTAGCCATTTTTCTCTCTCCCTCCATCTCCCACCTTTGCATCTCACCTAAACAATGCTCTAAACATTCTTGTGGACACTATTCTCAGAAAAGTGTGCCTACACCCCCAAACTGTGTATCTTTTCAGTTTTGACAGATGGAAGACCTCCAGCCTGGATTAAAAGGTCAAACTCTAAATATGCATAACAACTTATTATTTTCTGACCCACCAGGTCTCGTTAGGTCTTTGGTGTATTTCTTCTTCCTAAAAGAGACTAATTCTCTTCTCTACATAGGAACCAATCACCAATCACTCAGTGCTCAGTTTAAATATTAGAGATCTGGGAAATTTCCTCTTATTCTTACCTTCTTCACCAAATGGGTATCAATAAACAGCTATACGTTATTCAGAATGGACTACATTATTCTACACTATCAAATTCCCTGCTTTTGGGGTTTCACACATCAGAGGATTTTTTTTCCTTCTGTGCAAAGGCCAATGTGAGGCAGGTCTGGCGACTCCAATGATCAGACTGCTTCTATCTCATTATGCCGAAATCTCAACTTGAGGCTTCCATTTTGCCACAACAGGGAAAGAGAGAGGTGGGGAATGGACCTCCAGCTCAAAAATGCTCCTGCCTGGACCTGAAACATGTCATTTCTGCTTTCACTCCATTAGCCAGAACTTGTAATATGGCTTTAACTAGTTGTAAGGGGTATAGGGACTATACGGGGCAGTCCGTAGTGCTTCCACAGGTCACAACGAAAAAGTGATGTAATGCTCAGTTGACCTCTTTTCTAGCTCTTGCCTCATTATGTGATAGGTATGTGTTTACATCTCCTCTTCTTTGTTTTAGAACTATTAGCTCCTGGAGGGCAAGACTCCACCATTTTATCTTTGTGTTTCTCCTAACTCCTAGTCAAACTAGGGTAGATTCAATGCAACTCAATTAATGTTGTTGAGTTGCATTTATTAGACATGGTTTGTGTTGTAGAAGACCAGGTTCCTAGGAAAGAGACACTGATATAGAGATTAGTGTGAAGGAATTTTATTAGGAAGTGTTCTTGGAACCAGCAACCATAGGACAGTGAAGACAGCCCTACTGGCCAGAGGGAGAAGTTGAGCTCTGATGCAGTCTCAATGGAGGTCTCCAGCTGACTCCACTGCAAGCTCTAAAGCTGAGACGGCCCTTTAGAGTTATCCCAGTTTGGGGCTATGGGTCCAGTTTTATCTGCCCGCATCAGCCAGTCATTAGATGTAGGCTGCCACAGGGAAGAGGGACATGATCTTGAACAAGGAGGTCCTCTTCGGTGAAGGACAACTCTTGAAGGAAGTTACAGTCCTGCAGTTCTAAAGGAGACATCTGGGCAGTGTAGCACAGTGTCCACTACCATTTGACAAAAAGTAAGGGTACCTCATTGGGCAGTGTATTTGAACTGTCCTATATAAACAAATATTATATTGTCTTATAATGTTAACAAAGCAGGAGTCATATCCAATAGCCTAATGAACTCAAGTTGCTTAAAACTGGAAATTACTCTACTTGACAATTTGGGGCTTAGGAGTTTGTGACTTTCAGTTTATTCACTTTGTTATAAATCAAATTCTATTATAATTTTTAACTATACATTCAGGACTCAGTATTAAATTGGTTTCTGAAATGGTACAGACAAATTCCACATTTTCATCCTAATATGTATTTACGTCCACAGCTATTCAGTTGTGTGGGTAATTTAAGCTTCTGAGTCGGGAATTGATTTCACTGCTTTTTATCTATTCAAAAATAGTTCATATGAGCTAAAGTTAAGGTCTAAATAGAATTTACTCAGCAACATAAAAATATGTTATGCAAAAATAGAGCCAGGATACATTAATGGTTAGCTTTTTTAATAGGCTCCAATAAATGAGAATGAGTTAGGATTGACTTAGCATTTAAACTGACAGTACTAACTTTATGAATGCCATGCAAATATTTTTTTGCAATACTACATAGTTTAACTCTTTTCCATGTTTTTTTTTCTGTCTTTAAAATGGAGATTTTTAAAAAGACTAAAATAAAACAGTATGTGATGAATAAGATACAGATGCTTTAAAACATCTCAGACTGGATTTGTCTTACAAGTATGGCTGATAACCTTTCCTTTGATTTTTGACATGTAGAAAGAAGCTCTGTTACAAAAACACAACTGTCTGCTTTGGCCCAGTTAGTTTGAGGGCAGTGAAATAAAAACACCAATAAGTTACATCCCTATGGTAAAGTTGCTTACAGTGTTTTAGGAGAGAGAAATGTTTGAACAAAAGAGTTCACCAGTTGAGAGATACTGTAATAGATATGGGTAGATTCAGAGTACCACAGGAACACATTACAGGGGACAAAAAATTCTGTATACGAGTGTTGAAAAAGGTGAAGTAGGGGCTGGCCCGGTGGCACAAGTGGTTAAGTGCGCATGCTCCACTGTGGCGGCCTGGGGTTCGCCGGTTCGGATCCTGGGCGTGCAGCGATGCACCGCTCGTCAGGCCATACTGTGGCAGCCTCCCATATAAAGTGGAGGAAGATGGGCATGGTTGTTAGACAAGGGCCAGTCTGCCTCAGCAAACGAGGAGGATTGGCAGATTTTAGCTCAGGGCTGATCTTACTCACCAAAAAAAAAAAAAAAAAAAGGTGAAGTAATCAATTTTTCCATGTAAGAAACAATTTCAAATTTTCAGTGGCTTACAACAGCAAACATTACCTTTCACACTCATAGTTCTGCAAGTCAACTGTGGTTCAGCCGATCTCAGCTTACTATGTCTGGGCCAGGCTGGACTCCAAGTGTCCTGCTCGGATCACGCATCTTCTGCCCCATGTGTGTTCATTCTTAGACCTGGCTGAAGGGGAGTGAATACCGAGATGTGGTCTTCTCACAGCAAATCACAGCCGTGCAAGAGGCCAAGCCAAGTTGTACAAGTATGTTTAAAGAGGCTTGCACACATCCCATCCACCCACTAACATTCCATTGACCAAAGGAAGTCTAATGACCAAGCTCAGCATTAACGGTGCAGGGAAATGTACCCCACCCACACTAGTAGGAAGTACTGCAAAGTCCCATGGGGAATCTGAGGATGCAAATTATACAGTGAATGTATGATTAAGGATCCAGGAGCAACAGTCCAATCTTTCACAAAAAGTTTCAAAGGAGACTTGACACACTCGACCTAGGTCTTAAAGGATGAGTAGTTTACTAATAAAACTCCAGACTGAATCCAATGACAACATCCTTCTCCATTACTGTTCCAACAAAACTTTAAGTTATTTAGTTTGAAAAGTGTGTGACTGTTTTATTCTTTCCAAATAACCACACTCTACAACTATCTGAAAGTTGTTTATCCTCAGTGCCATTGTCAAACTCCCTCACTTAACCTTTGGCATTGGTCAAGCTCTAGATAGCTCCCGTCCATCTTCCGAAGCTCTTTAACTCACTGTCTATAAAATCTACTCTTGCCTTTGAGACAACTCTATCTTATGCCTAGATCTGTAGCTTTCCAATTTTCTCTCACATTATTTGCAAATCTTCAAAACAGCTAGTGTCCCTAGTATCTGCTATGATTCTTTCTTGGAGAGCTTTAAGGATTTTTTTACATGATACTTCTGGCACTCTTTCATTACTCATCACCTCTATAAATATGCTGTCTTTTGGCTTTTCATATTACAAATAATTATGTTTATTTATGTTATTTATGCATAACCCAAATCTCTCTCCACCCTTCAATATAAATCATCTTAAGTTGACTCTTCAAGAATCCTCTGAATTGACTTACAGCTAAAACATTTGATTCCAAGGAGTCCACTTTTTTCTATCCACTACTCTGTAGATAATACTGAATCTGAGGGGTAAGATTAATAAAATGAATTGCTTCCCTGTTTTGTGTGTTCCTCGGGTTCTCTTCTGTTATTTATAGTCACATCTCAATCTCTGGATTATTTGAAGGCAAATCAGTCCCATTGCTGCTTCCATATTTGGTCCCTGCTTTCCTTTGAACAAAGTGATCTTAATTGGAAGAGAGCAGTGGGAAGAAACAACAAACTCTCTTGGAAGCAAGGAGTTAACAGGAGTTGTAACGAAGAGCAGTGTCAAAAAGATGAGAGGCTACGGACTTGAGATTAGCAACTGGAAAAGATCATTGAGATTCATGAATGTAAGAGAAACACTTGCATTGCGAAGGAATAATTCAAAATTGTTGTCGAGTTCAGACAAACTATGAATGCATATGTAATGTGGAAGCACAGAACTCCTAGTAAGAACTAGCCTTAGGCAAAATTTCATTTTAAAGCAGAGAGTACTTTATATTATGATTCTACAAATGAATGTTGTCTAAATATTTTTGTTAATTGCTGAATATTTCACTATAATAAGGATCATCAAGTGTTGAAAATGTAATGATTCATTTGACATTGAAGAAAAGGAAATACATGCATTTTAAGCATAAAAAATAAGGCTGTTCTGGGTTTGAACTACATTCACACCTTGGAAATCAGCCAAAACCAAGGTCCTTCAGCTCACAGAGGTTAGACAAAGAGTTTTCCTGAATACTTTGCAGCACAATTGGAAGAAAAACAAGATTTTAATTCTCTTTTTTCTTCACCAGTATATCCTCAGTGCCTTATGCGTATAAAATGTTCAATAAATATATCTTGAACAAATAGATATTTATTGAGTAGCCATGAAATATGTCTCCCTGTTAAGCACTGGAGTAGATAAGGAGGGGAAAGAGTATACAAAGTTTTATTTATTCAACTAATATTTAGTAAACAGTTATGATGCACTGTTTTAAATGCTGCGATCCAGTATTAAGACCCAGACAGGAAAAGTCTCTGATCTCATGGAACTTACATTCTATTTGGGTGAGACAGATAAACAACCAACATAGAAAAAAGCAAAAGGAAACAAATAAGCTAATATTAGGTCATCAACATCTAGAGCTATAAAAGAAATAGAGAAGGTAAAGCGATGATGAGAGAGGACAAGATAAGGGAATTCCTACCATACAGGGGCTGATCAAGGAATGCCTTTCTGAAGGTGAGAACACCTTGAGGTGAGACCTCTGTAATGAGGGGACAGGTAATTGAGGAGCCATTGGGGAAAGTGGTTCAGATGGAAGGAAGAGCAAATTCAAACTCACCGTGACAGGAAAAAGCTTTGTGATTTGAGGAACCAAATGGAGGCTGGTGTGGCTAGAGGATAAGGAATGTAGCCAATGAGAGAGAGTCAGGGAACAGAATATTAGAGCCTTGTGCCCCGGTAAGGATTTTGCATTTTATCTTAAATACAACAGGAATCTTTCAGAGAGATTTTAGGAGGAGGGGGATATATGATTTAACATACGATTTCAAAAGTCATTCTGACTACCTTGTTGAGAAAGATTCAGAGAGGGAATAGTTGAGAACTAATAGTCATTTGAAGTCGATTGTCCATAACCGAGGCCAGAGATGATGATGGTTTGGGCTGGGTGACAATGGAAATAGATTTTAGATGCATTTTAGAGATAGAATTGACAGGTCTTGCAGATGGATTGGATGTGGATGGGTGGGAAACTAAGTAATCCAGAATGATTGTGCTGTTTCAGAGTTGTAGATCTGGGTGGATGAAAAAAATCCCATTTTATGAGATGGGAGAGACTCCTGACTGAGAGAGAAACTGCTTTTGTTGCGGAAAAGCGAAATAAATAAATGGTTACAGTCTAGCTAGCAAAGGACACACACATGTATACACATATGATGCTAAAGGCAAGTTGAGAAACAGCTAAATAAATTGTAAGACACTGAAGGAGTACAGAGGAAGGAGTTACTAATTCTCACTGAGCGAATCATTTCACATGTGTTTGTATGTATCAGAACACCTAACTTGTAATGATGTAAATGCCAAAGGCACTTAATTATTTCACATTGCATGAAATCTCGATGTACATGTTTAGTCCAAGCACTCAATATCAGAAAGGTCAATTAGTAATTATTTGGCTTTTCTCTCATGGTTTCAAAATGGCTGAGGTAGCTTTAACATCATGGTCTTATGTGACAGAACTTCAGCTAAGAAGAAAGGGGATGGGAACAAAAAAGAAGGCCAGTTCTCATTGGCTTTTTCTTTTAATTAGAAAAAGTTTTCCTAGAAGCCCTCTTGCTGATACCTATTACATCTAATTGGCCTGAGCTGGACCACTTACTCGTCTCCAGACCAAACACTGACAAAGGGAAACTAAATTGCCGGTATTGATTGAGATCAATCATAATTGAGCTTTTGCATCTCGGGTCATTGCTCCCTATAAGTCATAGGGATTCTGCAAGCAAAGAAGAAGGACGATTTGCCACACTGGATATGATCAGAGATCCAAGGGTTCAGTTTTTCAGCTAGGCCTTCAATGATAAAAGGCAAAGTTGTTACATTTGCAAGCTCACTATATTTCAGGCTAAGTAGAATGCCTGGCACATAGTGAGCATTCTATAAATATACATTATTAAGTGGATAATTAATATATATTTGTTGAATGAATCGCCACTTATATATGAAGAATATAAGAGGTCTTATACAAGAGGTCGGAGAGGTAAAATAACTTGTCCAAGCTAATTCAGTAATAAATGTTAAAGCACGATTCAAACTCAGATCACTCTTGTTGTAATGCCTGAACTCTGCTCCTTATGGTACACTGATTTTCACTAAAGTTTAATGGTATAGTGCCTACACAACCCTAAAAGGAAACTAAATCCACATTCTGAAAAAGAGGGAGATTCTCAGATGGAGTCAAGAAATCCTATGAAACTAGGCACATAGTTTTTTATTTCCTTTAATTCCTTTAATTTAATTCCTTCAATTGCCTTTGGCAGAGTGCTTCAATAGCCCACCTCTCAAACTACCAAAACTACAAAAAGTTTTGTATCTTTCTTGATCCTTCACAATCTCGACATACATACCACCGTCATGATAATTTCTATTTCCTCGGCCTCTGCCTATTTTTCAAGATTATCTGTCCCATCACGTCCTTATTTTTTTCTCGAAACAAACTAAAACTTGTAGTCATTCCCTCTAACTATTCTGTCACAGGCAGACCTACTTCCCTCACTGACTGACCTTCTTCTGACTGACACAATTACAAACCTGTGTCAATCCAACTTCTGGTTTCATTTCTTCCTCTGACAGAGCCACTGAAAGTGACTGAGAAACTCACGTAAATATGTTGCCCTGGTCCATTAGAAATGGATGTTCTCCATCTCATTGCACTCTTCAGTCTCATTCAGCAATTTATTTGTTTGTATCCCATCAACAATGCCTCTATTTTCTAGAGTAACTCTTCCAAATCTTTTTCCTTTTCCTCAAGTCCTCTTCTTTAGGACTTTTTCACAAATATTCTCTTTCTTCTTAGCACACGGTAAAATTGTCCTTTGCCATCTTCTTGGTGAGTTTGGCATTGCCATGTTAGACACTGAGATGTGACTTGGTTGGTCAACGAAATGTGAAGTGGAAGTAACATGTCACTATACGTGAAAGTTTTAAGAGCCAGTGAGTGATTCACCGTGTTTCCTTTCCCTTGCTTTAGTGATCATCGAAGTATGTGTCAAGGTGGAGCCTTCACAAGCCTAGTCTCTGAGGGACTTTGATGATCTCTATCCTCGCAGTGATCTGTGTTATACATGAAGAAGAAACTAATCTTTGCTGTGTTAAGCCATTAAGAGTTTCGCTTTGTTTGTGACCACAGCATAATTCAGCTCATCCTGACTGATACAACCACTTTGTAGAATTTCACATAATCCTCTCCTTGAAATTTCTCCTTTGGATTTTACCATTCCAGTATCTTCCCATTCTCAGGCTGTAACTTTTTATATCTGCTTTTCAGTCTTCAAGATAGATTCCCTCTTTTTCTGCTTAACCTTCTTCTTTTTTTCCTTCTGTACAATATCACCCCAGGTCAATGCACCTACAGTCAATTCTTCAACTCCTATCTAAAACCTAATAACTCTAAAGTCTACAACTCCAATAAAGACTTCTCCCCAAATATTCAGATACACATGTCCAAATGCTATAGACATGTTCCTCAACTTCAATTTTTCTCTAATTCTCACTAAAGAAATTCTTTCTCTTGAATTCCATCTCTTTGTAAATGTTACTTCAATCTACCCATATCCTAAACCAGAAATCTGGAAATAATCATAGCATTATTCCTCTAAGTCACTCCAAATAGCCGGTAATTACATAAATTCTACACCTGAAATAGTTCTTCTATCTTCTTCTTTGCCTCTCCTTCTGGGATTGCATGATTTTAAGCCATGACAATTTCAATAGCCTTTTGAAGCCTCCCTCTCTCCCACCTAATGCATACCCTACTGCCAGAGTTATGTTTATAAAATATTAGTTAGATCACATAACTCTCATATTTAAAAAGTGAGTCTGAAACTTTATTGCCAATAACACAGAGACTATATTTCTAGCATAGCATAAGAAGTCCATCAAAGACCATTCATGCCTAGATTCACCTTCCTCTATTCCTCTTGCACATTCCAATCAAATTTGTAAAAGTAGATATTTATTTCTTGATACATTTGTTTATGACATTTGCTCATCTGGAATTCCCTTTCCTTCTTCTTCTTGAAGGATCACAACTGAAGCCTTTCTTTATCAAGTCCTAATCTGACAAAATGAATTATTTCATCTCTGTGTTTCAATGATTAACGATAGATAACATTTACTGAGCAATTGCTACTCATATTAGTTTCCTAGGGCTGATGTAACAAATTACCTCAAACTTGATGGCTTAAAAAACAGAAATTTATTATCTCATACTTCTGGTGTCTAGGAGTTTGAAATAAGGTGTCAGCAGGGCCATCTATACTCCCTCTGAAGTCTTTAGAAAAGAATCTTTCCTTGCTTCTTTGTAGCTTCTGTGGTTGCTGGCAATCCTTGGCATTCCTAGGCTTATAGACGCATCACTTCAACCTCTGCCTCCATTTTCACATGGGCTGCCTCCCTGTGTGCCTCCTCTGTGTCTCTGTATCATATCTCCCTCTCCTTTCTCTTATACAGATACCAGTCATTGCGTTTAGGAACCATGCTAATCCAATATGACCTCATCTTGACTACGTCTGCAAAGACCCTATTTCCAAACAAGATCTCATCCATAGGTACCAGGGCTTCCATATATATATATATGGGAACATAATTAAACACACTAAACCACCTGTTAGCATTATGCTGAGTACTTACAGTGCATGAGGTTGAACTATATGAAATTGTCATTTTTGTAGATCAAAAACTTGATTCTTGACAATTTCATATGGTTCAATCTAATATTAACACATTGTGTTTTCGCAAAATCTCTGTCAGATGATACTGTTATTCCCATTTTAGGGAGAGGACACTGATGAGGTTAATTAACTTGCTCAAGGGCATACAATTAGTAAATGATAGAGTCAAACCTACCGAGCTAACTCCAGCGTTCACTCTCTTAAGCATTATAATACGTCACTTCTCTTTGGCCATATTAAATCTCGTTGTGCACACTCTGTTATATCATTTGTCCCATAACTGACATGTGTGATCCCCTTAATTCAATTCTTTCAGCTGTTTAAGAAGTTCTATTCAACCTGTGTTGCCAACACTAAACATAGTGCATGTTATTAGATAGAAAACAAATGTTCTTTGAAAAATTAAATGAATACATTGTCTGGAAAATATTTACTCCCCTGAAGAGAAAAGAGAGGATATGTGGGAATAATAGAATTTCTTACCTATCCCCAGCCATTACATGTTACTAAGGACAATATAATGTAGACTGAGACGCTATAGGAGTTCAGTCTTAGTCTCATGTGACAGAGTAGCACCCCGTCACCCTCATTCTAAAATCACCCTTATCTCATCCTCAGCCCCAGTTCTACCATTACAAGTGTTCCCCTCACTCTGCCTCATTCTTAAATGACAGTTACGCCCAGATGAAGCCAAAATAACTTGATTCTTTTCTCCCACATGTGCAGAATTACTGAGCTTTAACATCTGAAATTGTTTTTCTTTCCTTTTTTCAACTGTCAATATGTACATTTTATTTCAAAGTAAACGAAAATCATTCCTCTAATTAAAGAAAAATCAATTAGAAGAAGTATATTCATGTGTGATCATTTAATAAAAAGAGCACTTCTGTTCCAGGAGGTAATAAGCTGGAACAGCAACCCTTCCAATTTTACAATGAGTAAGAGCCATATTAACTTCAAATTCACCACTCTTTTTGATCCCATCAGAGAGCTGAAGTGGCAAACCAACAACTAGAACAAAATCTGAGCAGAAACACACCCTTGCCCATATTTATCTGGAATAGATATAATTGAATATTTGATAGAGGCTGAATGTGGGCTGGCTAAACAGTGTGAACCCCCTGGGTGCTTCAGAAATTGGGGGAGATCATACCTTCTTGCAGACTCTTTCTCCATGAACCCATACAGTGCTCACAGCAAATATCAAATGAGACCTAAGAAAGTTTTCATTGTGGTGTAGAAGTTGGGGAGGAGAACAGCGGTCACGCAGGAAAGACAAGAAACTCCATAAAACTCTTCAGTCCCATCTCACTTATGAAATAAAATTCCTATTCTTCAGGTAGAAGAGTATTGAACAACCTCACCTTTAGGGCACTGGTAAAAACCCATTACAGCTGGGAAAAGGGAACAGAAAAAACAACCTGACCCTGGAGGGACAGGAATAAATGCTGAGCTCAGAACTGTGTCAAGCTGGGGGATAGGCACACCGAGAAGACCATAACTTGAAACCTGGGACATGGTGCCTGAGGTGCAATGAGAATAACTCTAGCAACAACAGTCCTCATACCCAGATTAACCCAAACTCATACACTAAAGACCTTGAATTAGGAAAGGTGTCCCCATTTTCAGGAATAATATCTATCCTCCTAATTCTCTATTGTCCTTTACAAGATGATCAACTTTCACCAAAAAATTACAAGGCATACAAAAAACAGGAAAAAAACACACTCCCACGAATCAAAGCACTGATCAGAATCAGATTTAGATATGACGCATTCATTAGAAATATCTGCCAGGGGATTTAAAATAACTACGATAAAAGGTTAAAGGCTCTAATGTAAAAGGTGGACAACCTGGTGGATAATTTCAGCAGAGAGATGGAGACTATAAAAATGAATGAAATGGGAATGTTAAAAATGAAAACAAAGCAAAAAAAAATAGTAACAGAAATGAAGAATGCCTTCAATGGACTCATCTTTAGATTCAGCACAATTAAAGGAAAGAAAAAAAGTGAACTTGAATATTGGTCAATAGAAATGACCCAAAGTGAAACAAAAAAGGAAAAAAGAGTGGGAGGAAGGAAAACAAAAAACAGAACGTCTAAAAGCAACTGTACCATGTCAAAAGTTCTAACGTATGTGTAATCAGAATCTCAGAAGGCGAAGGGAAAGAGAATGAGGCAGAAGAAATACATAAAGAAATAACAACAGAGAATTTCCAAAAATGAATGACAGACAACAAACCCACACATCCAAAAATAAGAAGAAGAAAAAAAAATCCCTAGGCGAATCATGTACAAAATGTTGAAAACAAAAAGCAGAAAGAAAATCTTGAAGGCAGACAGAGGAAAAAGAAACTAAACATATGAAAAAATAAGAATTGGGGCAGACTTCAGGCTAGGAGACAACTGAATGATAAATTTAAAGTGTTGAAAGAAAAAATAATCCTCAGAATTTTATATCCAGAAAAAAACAATCTTTCAAAAATGATGGAAAAATAAATATTTTCTCAGGCAAAACAAAACCTAAGCGAATTCATTGCAAGCAGACCTTCTCTCCAAAAAACTGTGAAAGGAACTTTTTTAGGCTGAAGGAAAATTGTATCAGACTGAAACTCAGATCTAAATGTCGAAACAGAGAATGCTAGAAGAGAAACAAATGAAGGTAAAATAAAATTTATTTTTTAAATTTTAATTGCTATAAAAGATATGTAACTGACTGTCTAAAGCAAAAATAGTACCAAAACATTTTGATTTATGCATACAAATATTTAATTTTATGACAATAATAGCACAAAGAATGGGAGAGAAGAATTGGAAATATTTTGTATAGGTCATAGACTATAGGTAAAGCAATATCATATTATTTGAAGTTAGACTCTGATTAATTAAAGTTATTTATAACAAACCCCAGAAAAACCACTAAAATATTTTTAAAGGAGATTTAAATAGTAAATTAGTAGAGGAAATAAAATTTAATCAAAAAACATGCTCAATTGAACAAAAAGTCAATTGACCAAAAAGTGGGGGAAAAACAATGAACAGATGAAACAAATTCCAGGCATATCTATAATCACACAAAATATAAGCAGCTTAAAACCATCAGGTAAAAGACAGAGATTGTCAGAGTGGATGAAAAAACAACACCCAACTATATTTTGTCTACAAGAGACCTACTTAAATATAAAGGCATGTATCGACTGAATTAAAAAGATGAAGAAAAGTACACCATAAAAACAATAATCAAAAGAAGGTTGGAGTTGGGGCCGGCCCAGTGGCACAGTGGTTAAATGTGTGCACTCTGCTGCTGGCGGCCTGGGTTCAGATCCCTGGCTCGCACTGATGCACTGCTTGTCAGGCCATGCTGTGGCAGCATCCCATATAAAGTAGAGGAAGATGGGCACAGATGTTAGCCCAGGGCCAGTCTTCCTCAGCAAAAAGAGGAGGATTGGCATGGATGTTGGCCCAGGGCTCATCTTCCTCACACACACAAAAAAAGAAGGTTGGAGTAGCTATATTAATATGAGACAATGTAGTCTTTAGAAGAAGAAATGTTATCACAAACAAGGGTAGATGTTACTTAATGAAAAGGGGTCAATTGGCCAATAATATATAACATCTTCAATGTATATGTGACAAACAACAGAACATCAAAATACATGTGGCAAAAACTCATAGAACTGAAAGGAGAAATAGAGAACTCCACAATAATAGTTGGAGATTTCAACTCTCTTTTCTTAGTAATCAATAGAACAAGTAGACTATAAATCAAAAAGGATCTAGAAGACCTAGAGAAAACCATAAACCAAGCAAACCTAACTGATATTTATAGAACACTGCACCCCAGAAAAGCATAATTCAGATTCTTTTTCCATTACAAGTGGAATATTTACCAAGATAGGTCATTTTCTGGGCCATCAAATAAACATCAAAAAAGTTAAAAGAGAAAACTTAAGAACTATGTTTTGGGACCGTAATGGAATTTAACTAGAAATCAATAACAGAAAGATACTGGGTAAATCCCCAAATATTTGAAAATTAAACAGCACGCTTAAATAACTCATGAGTCAAAGAGGAACTCTCAAAGGAAATTTAAAAATATATTGAACTAAATGAAAATGAAAGCACAACTTACCAAAACTTGTAGGCTGTAGCTACAGCACGCTTAGAAGGAAATTTACAACATTAACTACTTATATTAGAGAAGACAGACCTCAAATCATTAATGTAAGCTTCCACCTTAAGACTCCTGAAGAAGAGGAGCAAACTAAACTCAAAGCAAGCAGAGGGAAATAATAGAGATAATAGCAGACATTGATGAAATTAAAACAGACCAATAATAGAAAAAAAAATCAGTGAAACCAAAAGTTGATTCTTTGAAAAAATCAATAAAATTTAAAAACCTTCAGCCAGACTGACCAAGAAAAAAGGGACAAGACATGAATCAACAAGTTCAGGACCAAAAGAGAGGACATCACCACAGTTGTTAAAGGAATATTAAAGAATACTACAAATAACTCCAATAGAATGGCAAAAAGAAAAGGAAATAAAAAAAGCTTGTCAACACTAAGTGGTGACAAGGACATGGAGCAAGTGACAATTTCATATCTTACTGGCGTGACTACAAAACAGCACAGGCACTGTCTATTTAAACTGTCAAAATAATTTGACAGTTTCTTGAAAATAGATATTCATATACCATATAACCCAGCAATTCCACTTCTAGGTTTCTACTTAAGGTCAATGAAAACATATTCACACAAAAATTTGTATGTGAATGTGTATAGCAGCTTTGTTTATAGTCTTTGGACTATAAATTGGAAATAATCAAGATGTCTTCCAAGCAGTAAATGGATAAAAAAAAAAAGATGGTACACTTGTAAAATGAAGCACTACTCAGCAATAAAAAGGAAGAAACTATTGATTTATACAGAAATATGGATGAATTTTAAATGCATTTTGCCAAGTGAAAGAAGCCAGACAGAAGGCTATATAATATGTGATTTCACTTATATGACACTTTGGAATAAGAGAAATTATGGGGATGGAAAACAGATTGGTTCTTGCCAGGGGTTTGGGGGTGCATGGAGAATTTAACTATAAAGGAACAGCTTGAGGGAAATCTGAGGTCATGGAATTGTTTTGTGTGGAACTATAGTATTGACTACGTTACTCTATGCGTTTGTCAAAACACATACATACCAGTCGGCTGGGCTGCCATAACAAAATACCACAGGCTGGGTGGCTTTAACAACAGAAATTTATTTCTTGCAGTTCTGGAGGCTAGAAGTCCAAGATCAAGGTGTTGGCAGGTTTGTTTTCTTCTGAAGCTTCTCTCCTTGGCTTGCAGATGGCTGCCTTCTCCCTTTGTCCTCACATGGTCTTTCCCCTGTGTGAACACACCCTTGGTGTCTCTCTGTGCATTCTAACTTCCTCTTCTTATAAAGTCCCCAGTGAGATTGGATTAAGCCCCACCTAATGACTCATTTTTAACTTAATCACCTCTTTAAAGGCCCCATCTCCAAATACAGTCACATTCTGAGGCACTGTGTGTTAGGATTGCAATATATAAATTTTGGGGGGACACAACTCAGCCCATAACACCATGTAATTGTGTTCTACAAAAAAGAAACTGTACTTTATGTAAAGAAATATTAAGGTTAATTTATAGGTATAGGCAGAAAGATGAATACAGACTCTGACAAATGAACCTAACTGTATTAAAAATGAATCCATAGTGACGCTGAAGAGGATGGGGAAGAATGGGGCTGACCACAGTTACTTTGGAAAAGAGCATTTTGATTAGATAATATAAGGCTGAAGACCAAAAGGACTGTACACAAATTCTATATTATAGTTGGTAAATTTGTTCCTCACAGAGGTATTGACTAGCAATTCTGAAATTATTTTATATGTATATTAGGGTTTAATGAGTAGTAAATATATTGTTGATAATAAAAACCAGATTACTCACTTTTGGAGAAAGAAGTTTGTCAGTTCCCAAACTCGGGAGCTTCCCAGATAAAATCTGAAACTGGCTCCTGTACCAGAGGGCAAGGAGAGACGGAAGAAAGAGGCTGACTATTCCAGCTTGATAGGCGACAGGTTTGATAAGCAAGGGAATGTACATAAGAGACTTGTCTTGAGTGGCCTCAAGGTAAGTAGATCTTTGCACCCACCCACCAGAATCTTAAGAGTTTATATAGAGGCCTAACCTGGATTCAGTCAGTATACAGTCCAGATGGTCTCATATGGTCCAGATGGTCTCAACAACGTGTTGCTCTCTCCAGGCTGCATCCTTGAACTGGCTTCCCTTGGGCAGAACATACACTCAAAGGACAGGAGAGTGGGGTAAGGAGCCTCCAATTGTCCGGGTCCAACTTGAGGGTCAACCAGTGGTCATGTCCTCTCAATGACTTCCTCCAACAAAGTTACATAAGGAAACGATGAAGGCTAGAATGATCCCTGTGTTTCTGGATTGGAATAGGAGGTACCAATATGGAGTCATGGATTTGTTTTAATAGTTTGGATTTAGCAATAATAATAATATATATTAACCTAGTTCTATCCACTGAGAGGGACTAGAAGTAATGACACCCCAGGAGTAGTGAGCTATACCTAATATCCAAATCTTGGTTTGTCAATAACATTCTTCAATAAAAGGAATCAGGGCTCCTTGGAGAACTATTTGATTTCAGGTTTGGTTTAGGGAAAATAAGATAAGCCTGGTGCCATAAAGTATGGAAGTGTAAAAAGAAAAAAGAAGAAACTAAGGAAAGAAAGAAGGGAGGGAGGGAGGGAGTGGAGGGGAGGGGAGAAGAGAAGAGAGAGAAGGAAATGAACTGGAACAGAAGGGAAGGAGAGTAAGGAAGGAAGGAATAAAAGGATGGAAGCATGTCAAAAGGGCACAGAGGCCAACCTGAAAGAGCTTCCAATAGACGAAGAACAATTTTAGCAAAAGTATAAATAATGATAATATTGGTTTATAACAAAGAATAAAACAGAATCCATACTGAAATAAATAAATACACAAAAAAATAAGAAAGGACTACTTTCAGAAGAATTTGAATTAGTGACATGGAAAGAATGAGAGAAATAGAAAATCACTACTAAAACGCCACAATAATAATTGCTACAGGCAAGGTCCATTGATGAATGATAAAATAACTGGGCTAAAATTTAGGCAGAAACAGAATATTTGCAGAGTCTCAAATTATCTACCCCAAAGCACTGAGTAATTACAAAAAGAGGAAAATAGTAACTTTACACAGGGAATCGTGGCGGAAATCACCTTAACAAAGTGAGCGATCAAGGTTAACATCACCAGTTATAGATATCAACATCATGTACCCCTGAGGGGATGCCCTGAACATAAGTACAATGTAATCAAGATAAAACCAACCCAGACCAAAATAACTGATCAGTACTCACCAAATGTACCAAGATTATGAAATACAGGACTGAAATTCTGTCACAGAATAAAGGCATATAAGGAGACATGACAATTAAATGTAATGTGGAATCTTGGATTTGACTCTAGAATAGAAAAAAAGACGTTAGTGGAAAACTGGTGAAATCCAAATAAATTCTGTACTTTAGTTCCTATATTTGACCAAGGTTAATTTCTTAGTTTTTATTAACATTTTATAGTTATATAAGATATTAACACAAGGGTTAGCTGCGTGAAGGGTATATGGGAACTTTCCATACTATTTTGGCAACTTTTTGCAAGTCTAAAATGATCTTATCATGTCCAAAAAAATTTTTTTTAAAGTTAACATTCACTTGGAAAAAACAGATACGGATATGAGCAGATAATTTATAAATCTAGGAATCGATTCTTCTGGGCTGCCAGCTATCTAAGGAATGGGTTCAGGGTAACAGCCTAATCTGAGGTATGATCATTTAAAGTGTATAAGAAGGGGCCGGCAGGCTTAGTGGTTAAGTGCGCGCGCTCCGCAACTGGCGGCCTGGGTTCGGATCCCAGGCGCGCACCGACGCACGACGCACTGCTTCTCCGGCTATGCTGAGACCGCGTCCCACATACAGCAACTAGAAGGATGTGCAACTATGACATACAACTGTCTACTGGGGCTTTGGGGAGAAAAAAGGAGGAGGATTGGCAATACATGTTAGCTCAGAGCCGGTCTTCCTCAGCAAAAAGAGAAGGATTAGTGCGGATGTTAGCTCAGGGCTGATCGTCCTCACAAAAAAAATAAATAAATAAAATAAAGTGTATAAGAAAAGTGTTCTAGATAGCAAGGCAAAATGAACATTGAATAGATGATCAAGAACTTGTGAAATCATCATCCTTGAAGAATTTGAAGGACAAGCTAGATATGCAGCTGAGTTGGAAGACTGAGGCTTTGTTTTTTAGGACAAGTAAAAGCATTCTGCACATTCTGTTTCTTCCACATAGAAGATTTAAGAAATAACTTCACACCGTCCTATGACTTGTGTATTTGCACATGGATTAATGGATGTCCACATAGTTCTCCTAAAATATATCTTTTAAGCAAAACCTGAGACATGGAATCATTCTAAGGAAGCACACCTCAGGAAATATGGGTTATGAATTGAATAAAATGCACAGTTTTACATCTTTTTTTCCTTATTCATTACATTTTAAGCTCAAGTAGTTTCCCATCTGGACCAAGAAATTGCATTGCTGAAATGTTAATATTCTTTCCCTTGGTATTGTTTCATTATAATTCATTTTGAAGAGGTGTACGGTCTAACAGACTAGAAAGGCCACTCATTTGACAGAGGTAATGTGTAAAACAATCTTTACCTTGGTGGAAGTTACCACTGGCTCAATCTTGATAGTCCGTGGTTTTCTAATGAGATGATAAAGTTTTTAAATCTTTGATTTTTCCCAGTGTGATTTCATTTAGGATTATGCAGTCTGATTCGTTAAAGAAAACGGTACCAGGGAACAATATAATTTTGCAGCAGAACTTTGACAAAGAGTTGAGGGAATATTCCATTTCTGATTCAAGGAACAATTCCATAGACCATCTTTCTTCCTTTTCCATTTCTCTCTCGGTCTCTTTTTCTCTGTTGATTTTCCTCTTGGAAGCTTTGCAGCTGAAACACAGGTGGGCGGGCGTGGAGTTTTTAGTTTCCTTTTCATGGTTTCTTCTGCATTGCTTTAAATCTCTGCTGATTTGAACAGCCTGACTGATCCTTTTAGTATTGACATCAGGACAGGAGACAAAGGACTGGAAAAGCACTGGGACAGAAATTATTAAAAATAGGTTTCATTGTATACAGAACTATGTTGATGATTGCTTCAAAACAATAACTACTTTATACATTTCCAACCGCTGCATTCTCATTATTTTAATTTATAATATAGTAAACCTATGGTTGACTAAACTTTTTATTTTTCCTCCAGATAATTTGGCATGATGTCGTTACATGCTTAAGACAAGAAAAGAAATGCCGAAGATTGACAGGTATAGAAAAGACGAGAAGGGAGAGGAAGAAATGGCTACTGGGTACTTTTGAAATTTATTACTTTAAGTATAGAGTTTGAGCTGAAGGAGGAATATTCATTTAACAAATCCATATTGATTACTTACTATGCAGGAGCACAAAGGATGCTATGCTGACATGACAAATTTCCAGACCTCTTGGAAACTACCAAGATATTAGCTACGGTACCCTTCGTTTAAGGACTCTAGATAAGGTGATTTTTCGGCATTTCCCATGATTCTTCTCATTTCTAGGGGATTACGTTTTCATGGCTCCCTCTGCCTCTATCTCCTACATCCAGTTCAGACACAAATCTCAGCCCCTGTAGTGGTTTCTGCAATAGATTCACTCCTATGAAGCTTTTCATAAGTTTAGTAGAATTTACAGCAGATTTGGAGTCATAAGAAGCAATCACATTATACATTAGGTAGGTCATTCTCTTCTCCTTTACCTCTTTTCTCTTGTACTATGCAAAGCAATTTATCCCTTCTGTCTCCTAGCTATAGGACTGCACAGCCAAACACATTAAGGTGCTTAGCTTAATAAGTGCCCTCTACTTAAAGCATCATCTTTAGAAGGCAGTTGGGATAACAAAAAGCATAATAATAATATATAAAATAATAACAACAATAATAATAATAATGTTACACATATTTATGTGTTTTCTACAGCTCCCACTCTACTCATCTACGTTGCACTGCTTTCTGACTTCAGTATTGCATTTTCCTACTGAATTTCAATTGCTTGCAAAAGTATTATATGGAAAATAACACAGGTAATCTAACCTCTGAATTACTATTAATTCAAAGAGAAAATATATAAATTATTCTATATTCATGGAAAGATTGTTCACATCCTGAAATAAATTGATCTCACTCAATAGTCTAATAAAAAATGATCTAGTCATTTGAGTGGAATACAAAGTAATTTTTGTTCGTATTTGGATTTCTAATATGTTCATATTCAATCCTTTACTCTCCATTTCTATCAAGTATAAGTCTTTTGAGTTTAAATAGCAGGCACAAAAAAAGAAATGAGAACAATACAGCTTTTAGATCTTTTAGGTGACAAGTTCCATAAACCTTAAATTTGATGAAAATTTTTCTGAGTTTCTAGAGTAGTTATTTGAGTCATTCTAATGAAATAAGACTTGAAGTTCAGAAAAGTAAAATCATAGTGCATTAGAAAAAGTGTCACTTAGAAAATTTATGTTTAATATATAAATTCAACCAGCTGCCCCAGACATCATGATTTAACATAATGACTGTAGGTTAGACACAAACCACACCTACATAATTTTCCTAGTGATTTGTCTGTATTGGTTCCAATTTGATTTCTTTAAGGATTTATTAGGCTTGTTTTAAAAGTATGTAGATGTCTAATATAGATGAACAACCCTAAGGAAGGAGTAAGCAAAATAGCAGTTTATACATTGAAAACACGTGTTAATGATAGCTAAAATTATGTGATCATAAAACTATAGTCAGAAAGGCGGAAAGAACAAAATGAAAGGCCAATTGCATTTCTATTATATGACACAGTGGAGAATGTTACAAATATAATCGAAAACTTGTTAAAGAATAAAGGAAAGATGGTAATAAAAACTGAACAGCCATAGAAGAATCAGTTTTTCAGACATTTCAAATACTTGATTGCTAAAGAAAATTTTAACAGAGACAGGAAGTCCCTTTATATATCATTCTTGGTATGGATATCATTTGAGGCATTAAAATATTTTGCAATATACTCAACTGAAAACCATCACCAAAAAGAAAGGAACTGCTTTAAGAAAGACTACCATTGGGAAATATTGGTTTTACCTTTAGAACTTATAATATTCAGACTCATTTCCCTGAAGTATATGAGAATGTTGTTTAAATAAATACAATGTATGAGAAAAATAATGCTTCATTTTTTTCTAGTTTTTGGCCAAATTGTTTTTTTAGCGAAGTAATTACTTTTACTGTATCCGTGGAGTTTTTAGTATACTAGCCTCCATTAAGTATTAAATAAGAAGGCAATTTTTTTTCTGTGAAAGGTATGGACTCAATCTAATTGCATGTACTCAAATATTACCATAGATTTACACACTTAAGGGTTCAAATGGTAATATGGATCCAAGCAAGAAGACTATTGACTCTTTTCAACATAGTTGTAGTTGCTAAGGGAAAAAAATGATTTCTCCATATAACCTTAAATATAAAATTTGAGAATCCTCCAACAAAGTCCTACATCTGTGACTAAAAAAGACAATGTCTTCATGAAAAGATAAGGAACCTGAGGCTGTTGTGGAGCATGAAAAACAAGCATGATATTTCTGCTCGCATAGGTTACGTACACTTCCAAAAAATCATTTCTATCCAATAATAATTATCCAATTTTTTGTATATACATTAGCACTAGAGCTAAGTGTTGAGCATGTAGACTTTGTAGAGTCTTTGAGACTTGGATCTGTACTCTGGCTTTAGCATTTACTAGATTTATGACCTTGGGCAAGATACTTAGAGCTTTAAGACTCGGTTTTACCATCTGTAAAGTGGGCTATGTATGCTTTTTCACCACATTTATTACAAATAGTAAATGAACTTATGTTTACAAACTTGTTTTACATACCTGACGTATTGTAAGTGCTCATTCTTTTTAAAAAATGGTGTTTATTTTTTAACATATTAGAAAATGAGTCTCATTTTCACATATCCTCTCCAACTTCCAGAAAATAGCGGAAGAGAAGAGCCTAAAAGAATTCTTGGGAACATAAATGCTATTAATCCTCTCCTTTCACCCCTAATCCTCAGGAAGTCTTTTTCATTAGAATATTACTTGATTTCCTCCACGTTTACTGAAAGAAATTTTTGAAGGCATTTGATAGTTCCCCTTTGAATTTTGACACCATTTTCCAGCAGAATTCCCACTTTATCTTCATGTCAATACTGAGGTTGTCTCAACATAAAGCCTCTGTCACCAAAACTTTGGTTTAAAAAACATTTGGGGGGGCCGGCCCCGTGGCTTAGCGGTTAAGTGCATGAGCTCCGCTGCTGGCGGCCTGGATTCGGATCCCGGGCGCGCACCAACGCACCGCTTCTCCGGCCACGCTGAGGCCACCTCCCACATACAACAACTAGAAGGATGTGCAACTATGACATACAACTATCTACTGGGGCTTTGGAGAAATAAATAAATAAATAAATAAATAAAATTATTAAAAAAAAAACATTTGGGGGATAGTCAGAATATATGCAGCAATGAAAACACATTTTGGAGAAGAGGATATGTCTGTCATTGCCCATTTGCCTTTCTTTGACTTGTTTTCTATCACAAGATCTGAGCTCTAAAAACTGTATTTCCTCAGCTCCCTTCCCAACTGGCTTTAGGTTAGGTTTTGTCAATGGAAATCACTGGAGTGAGACAAGAAGGTTGGAGGAGGGGAGAAAAAAGGACATTGTCACCCTTTCTCCTCGTTAGGCAGCATCTCTAGCTGTGATGACTTGTCTTCCAAGGTCCTAGCTTGGACCAGACAGCCTGACTTCTGGCTTTGGTTATACCATAACCTCCTGGGAACCCTCTTGTCTTATCGTGGCTGCTTTTTTCTCCTTTTGCTAATCTCAGATTGCCTTATTGATCCATATTTGCAAACTCTTCCAGCACAGTTAGAAGTTCCATGCATTGGCTTCCTTCTAATGAACTACACGATGGAATTCTGATTTCTTGAGTAGATCTGGAGTTTCTCTGTTGAGCCAATAATTTCCCATACAGGGGACATGAACAAATTAGGAAAGAACAAGATTTTAGTGCCATCCATCATAAATACCTGCTTTGTAACACCTGAATCCTTCATATCATCTACCACTAGGAAACAATCATACTTCCAACATTTTCCAAACATGGAATAAAGTGCCCAGGGCAGAGGGCCTCCGACTCTCTCCAGGAATTTGATTTGGCTGTCTTACCATGACTACACTTTGTACCTTCAAAATGCCTTTGGACTTTTTTTGTGTAGATAATTGTGATAATATTTTTGATTTGGAAATTCTCTGAGTTTTAGTGTTCTATTTTTGGTTTTGTTTTAATTTAAAAAGTCTTTCATTTTAGCCATTTTTTTACCTGAGAAATATAACATCAGTTATTGTATCCTTTGCAAGTAATTTCAATGATTTGAAACACGATTTTAATCACCTGTATTCTAAGAGGCTTCAATGTAGGCCTTAAAGATGAGCTTTATCAAATACTTTAAATGAACGACCATCGCCTAGACCAGCCTGACCCCTCAAGAAAAAAGTCTTAGTGCTATGTGAGTCAAAACTTGACTTAGTTTTCAGAGAATTTAATTCTACCAGACATAATTTTTTGTAACTTGAGGCTTTCAATTCTTAAATTTATTGAAATTCATACTGAGTCTGCTAAACAATGTGTCCAGTTATCAATCACTGGCTAGTTTTTCTGAAGACAGGCTTCCTGAGCTTGCAGCCATAAACTTGTTATTTTCCTGTGCAGTCTTCAACGCTCTGATATAGGGTTGCAGTATATGACTCGCAAAACACCTATTAAAACTCTAGTTTTCAGCTTTTGAGCATCTTGTTAAACTTGCACATTTTAAATTCTTTACCACATGCTTACGCAAAAACATAAACTTTCTTATCAGAAGTCATAAAAATGTATGAAGAATCAAATCCTACTATAGAAGATAAAACAAAGGTTTATTTTGTGTCACTCAGTTGCTCGTGGCTACCATGAGACTCTTTTAAACATCACTCAATTGAGAGAATTCTTGAACATACACATTTGAGATCTTGGGATTTCCTTCCCGTTATCCCTCCACGTTATCCCTTTCTGCTTAAAACCCCAGCCTCTCTTTATGTCCCATTCCTACCTTACTTCTCACCTTATCCTGTAGTCGAGGCTAGGTCATCCATATCTCCCACCTCTACAATAGACATCTAATACTATTCGTTCTTATGGCTACCAGTCCAAGCAATGGGCAACATTCCTAGCTACTTTCCATCTCATTTCTCTGCATTATCCAATTTTTTTCAGATGAAGTGCTTTATAAAACTCTTTTTTTGAGGTGAAAAAAGAAAGATGACTTTTATTTGAGATGTCAGTGAATCGTATTTGGTCTAACTAGAGACTTAAATGGCCGATTCTGGGGCACATAGTAAGCACTTAATAAGTGTTACCTATTATTTTTATTATTATTATTTCCACATGTCCTTTGCCTTTCTCTAAAATTCCTAAGTGAAGGAAAATAAAAAAGACTTCAAGGGAACACAGAAGATGACTCTGGTCTTTGTGTTCAAAGTATATAGAGGGGTGTTCCAGGGCTCTTAAATAGAAGATGTGGTGGTAGAATTAGGAAGAAATAAAGACAATATTTATGGTTCACTGCTAGTGAAAACACATTTGGTGAGAACTTTTGAAATTTGAAACTTTGTAACTTTCCTTTTGTTTTAGTTAATCTTATTTTTGCTTGTTTAGTTCCTCCTTCTTGCTAGCAGTAAAAACCAAGTGCATTTTCTTCAGCAACTAGATGGGAGGAGAATATCTGTAAAATTGAACTCTGATCTTGTTAGCTGTGTGACCTTGAACAAGTTACTTGACCTCTCTAAGACTCAATTTCCTCTTTGTTAAGATGGGGATAATACAATCTATTTCTCAGAGTAGCTGAGGAGATTAAATGAGGTAACATTTAAGGATCCTAGCGTATTATTAACTATCTTTTTATTCTCCAACATGACCTCTCCTCCCAAAAAAATCGTATTAAAGATGTTTTCTTTATGGTACCTCAAGAGGAGAAAACCCATGTTGGCGTCAAATCACTTAATTATTGCCCTCGTCAGACTAATAAAAAGCTAACTGATTAAATATTTGTTTATGTTTATTCTCCCTTTGTAAAAACTAACAAGATCATCAGATTGGCCATTTGGTATTGCCTAGACAAAGCAAGTACTTAGTAGCATGGCCTTCTTACACCACTTGTGTTTGACAGAGTCTAGGTAACTTTTTCAAAGAGCAGCTAAAGCTCACTTCTATGGAATGAAAATGTCAACAGCAGCAGCAGTGAATGTCACAGGGCTAAGTCACCTACTGGGCATGGGGGCATGGTGACCTGGCATTCTGAGGATGTGAGGAATAGTGTCAGGCCACATTGCATCTAGAGCTGGTTTGCCAGGGCGTATGTTGATAGACCTGAACAAGCTCTTTAGATTATATAGTGTCCTAAAAGGAGCACCATTTTGAAATTTAACTAATCTTATATTTTTACTTAAAAATCTTGAACATTACATACATTGTGAAGAGGATGAAGACTGTCCTCTACCCACTCTGGGTCCTTTCTGGCTGGCTGGAAATTAAATTGACATGAGACTGAATAGCAGGTGAAAATCAAATAATGCTTTATAACATGTATACATGAGAGATACTAGGAAAAGCTGGGTAACTCTACAAAATGGCAGAGGTTCTCATCTTAAACACTATCTTCAGCTAAAGACAAAGGAGGATGTCAGCGGTGGGGGGAGTCAGTTATGGGAGATTACCAGAAAAGCACAGTAAAGAAGAGTAAGGTTATTATGCAGATTCAAGGCCTTGTCTTCTGCATTGATAAGTTTCTAGAGGTGAGGTCATCCCCATACAGAGAGGGAGATAGCTTTACAAATGTAGATTTCCCTTACAAATGTAAATGTTTGGTAAACAGAACTTTGATAAGAATGGGCTTAGCAGGGCGGGCCCCATGGCTTGGTGGTTAAGTGCGCGAGCTCCACTGCTGGCGGCCCGGGTTTGGATCCCAGGTGCGCACCAACGTACCGCTTCTTTGGCCATGCTGAGGTCACGTCCCATGTACAGCAACTAGAAGGATGTGCATCTATGACATACAACTATCTACTGGGGCTTTGGGGAGAAAAAAAAAGAATGGGCTTAGCAAGGACCCTCCCAGTCTATCAATACCCAGAGTTATCTATGGTGATGGCCTGTGCTGGGGACAGGTCTCTTATCTTAAATTCTTTTAGGCAGTTTGAGGGAAGGTCAAATGTCCTTCATGATTCTTTTGAACCTCTATTGTCTTCAGCTTGAAACAATCCACATACCAGAGTGGCACATCTTGGGGCGGCCTGCCCTGAACACCATTAATTGCATCCTCTGCCTTTTTAAAAAAATAACCAGTGCCATTCCTGTACCACTATATTGGTATTAAAATTCTTGATCCATTCAGAAAATAAGCAAATATGAATTTAGCTCGTAGTACATACCAGGGATTGCAGTCAGTGATGGGAATGCAAAGAGAGCAACCGCCCCACTGTTACTCACACAAATTATGGAGATTAGGTGGAAACAAATTCCCTGGAATCAGGCTGCCAGGGTTCATGTTCTGCTCTGCCACTTACTACCAATGTGACGTTGAGAAAATTACTGGGCGTCTCATGCTTCATCTGTGTGATGGGAACAACAGAGAACACCTACGACTTGTGGGTTATTAGGAGAATCAAATGAATCAGCACCTATGAAATACTTACAACACTTGCTGATGTGGACCAGGTGCTCGATGATATTAGCTATTTTAACATTAGTCCCCAAGGATGGTACGTGAGATGTTATTTAAGTCATATATATGGACTGTTAGTCTTACAATTATGATTTTGTTTCACTATGGTTAAAAAGAAATAGAATTAGTGTATTATATAATAGGAGCTTTTCATTAACAGGTGCACAGTTTCCTTTCTAAATACATTTATTTTGGGCCTGCCCAGTGGTATAGCAGTTAAGTTCGCGCTCCCTAAGTGGGGGGTCTGGGGTTCGCAGGTTCGGATCCCGGGTGCAGAGGGACTCATCGCTTGTTAACCCATGCTGTGGCGGCATCTCATATGAAGCAGAGGAAGATGGGCATGGAAGTTAGCCCAGGGCCAACCTTCCTCAGCAAAAAAGAGGAAGATTGGCAATGGATGTTAGCTCAGGGCTCATCTTCCTCACAAAAAATAAATAAATAAATAAATAAATAAATAAATAAATACATTTATTTAAGTAAAAAAAGTAGTGAGTTGATTTAATGAAAAAAAAAGGTTTTGCAAAGTGTAATATAGATAAGTAGTAGAGACTCCTAATGCTCACCTATATCCGGGTCCCTTCCCCTTCCTGCCACCCGGGATAACTTTACTTCCCTACTGCATATAGTAAGGCAGCTTCGTGTAACTAGATCTGGTGTACAGGTTGTGAGCAAAAGTGACATGTGGCATGCCCCAGGTGATGCATCTAATTGCCAGGGTGAGACTCTCCAGAATTCTCTTCCCTCTGCCTTCTGTTCTTCCCTGAAGAGCTGTCAGGATCCATAGAAAACTTTGCTGAGCAAAAATAAAGTCTAGTTTTGTTAAACTGCTGAGATCTCACAGTTTCGTTACTGCAGCATAAAGTGGTTTATGGTGACTAACACATACACGTGGTAGAAGAATATGATAAATATTATGAAAGTGGCAGTTGGATGACTGAAGTTTGTGGAACACTGTAATAGAAATATAAGCAACACCTTATGAAAGAATAACAGATTATTTGACCATGAAAGATTCTGAAAGGTTTTATAGAGAAAATGATATTTGAATAACTCTTATAGGATGACTAGGAGTTTAACTGGTAGAAACAGGAGTAAACAGCAATCCGGGATGAGGAAAGACCACACATGGATACAGAAAGTAATGGAAGTGATGACGCATTCAAATGACAGTCTGAAGTAAATGTGGCTAGAACTTGACAACAAAGGGTTGGGTTTGTAGGAGACAAGGCTGGCATGTGAGTCAGTAGACCAGTAGCCTATGCCTCAGGAAAGGAATAGCTCCCTCAAATGGTTGAATTAAAGGGAGTTTAATGAAGGCATGATTTCCTTCATCAGTGGTGTGGGCAGCTTTAAGGAAACCAGCAAGAATAATAACATGTCCAACTACTAGCAACAGTGATAAATCTTCACCACTCTTGAGTATGGAGGAACAAGGAAAGGAAGCTGAGTTACCTAAGCTCAGAGAGAGCTGTGACTAAGGGAGGGCAGGCAGGGCAGCCACTGTCAAGTTTCTACCTGGCAGGGAGGGAACGGAGTACCAAAGTTCCCACCTCTCTAATCTATTGCCCTTACCTTGTTAACTTCCCCTGAAAATGTGACCTTCCTAATTACAATTTCTTTTGTGTGTGTGTGAGGAAGATTAGCCCTGAGCTAACATCTGTTGCCAATCCTCCTCTTTTTGCTGAGGAAGATTGGCCCTGGGCTAACATTCATGCCCATCTTCCTCTACTTTGTATGGGAAGCCGTCACAGCATGGCTTGACAAGCGGTGCATCTGTGCACACCTGGGATTCGAACCTGCGAACCCCGGGCTGCCGAAGCAGAACACATGCACTTAACCACTACGCCACTGGACCAGCCCCCTAATTACAATTTTTTAAAAAATTATTATAACTGAATATTGGAAATATCTAGTGCCCTTCAAAACAAATTAAACTCTTCATATAGTGTATTTCCCTGGAATTTCATTTGAAAGAGACTAATGGAAAACTCAATTTTAAAAGGATTTTGAATGAAGCTTGAGCTCATTATTTAACATCTTCCTTTTTATAAAAGTTTCTTCTTATTTACTTACTTATTTATATATTTGTTTATTTTGCATTGCTATCTGTAAGGTATGTCATTTTTGCTTCCTGTTGCTAACTGTAAGATAAAGTTCAAAACTTAGCTTCTCTCTTCCTATGTGTGTTTAACAAAAGAAGCCCATAAATTTCAAAGGTTCGTTCACCACTCACCTTGTATTACTTTATTAATGAAGAAAAATCAAATCCATAGAGTGCTGAACATAATCAAGTGGAAAAAATTCAACATTCTTCACATCTTATGACTTAAGTTCTTTTCTATGGAAAATCAATATCATCAATTATACCTAATGAGTACAATTTGGTAAAACCAAAGATGGCTGTGTTTATATGCTATCAAATGGTCACAAGAAAATTGTGTATGTCAGTTAAAAATGTCTTTTGGAATACCTGAACAGTTCAGGATTCTGTTGTTGTTTTTGTCGTGTGTGTTTTAGTACGTTGATATACACAATAGCGTAGTTGTTCAGAGCTGGGTTTGATGTGAAGCAGACCTGACTCAGATTCCTAGAAATGTCTTTCTCTAGCTGTGTGGTCTTGGCAAATACTTAACCTCTTTGGACCTCAGTTTATTCATCTGTAATATGGAGATATTAGAGATAATAGTAGCTATCTCTTTGGGTTATTGTGAAGAGTGAATAAAATCTGGAAAGCTATTAGCATGGAGCTCAGCTCATAGTAAGTGCTCGATAAATGTAATCTGGAATTCTCATTATTAACTCGTATTCAAGCAAATATTTTTACATTGAAAAGTAAGTGTATCACATTAGCCCTAGACATAATCAGTGGAGTGTCAGCCTCACAGAAGTGTCAAAAATTGATTTGATTTTCCTCATTACAAGATATTGTCCTATAAGAAAAGAATTACTGTTTGAAAAATAAATAACTTAGACTTCTAGGCAATGTGTTTTCTTTCTCTCCTTTCCGTTTTCTTCACCTTTGATGTGAAGGCATTCATAAAAGTTATGGGAGGAAAAGGCTTTTATCTCAGGTCCGTTCTCAGAACGCATCACAATTTGGTAACTTTTTACCACTCCTATCACCACCCTGCCGCCTTTCCCCCCTACCACTGCAGTAGTATAATGGGTATACCAACTCTGGTGTCACTAAAATCTATTGTCCACAGAGACCCAGAGTGATGCTTCTGAAACATAATTTGGATCATGTCACTCCCCAGCTCAAAACCCTCCTACAGCTGCCCACCACATCAAGAACAAGAACGAAAGCATTACTCTTGCAATATCTGTGTCCTGAGTAACTTCTGCCCTTATTTTCTACCACTCTTCTCCTCCCTCGTGTCATTTCCTACAAAATTACATTTACCCCAGGGCCTTTGCACTTGTCCACATCTCCTGGAATTCCTCTTCCCCAGATGTCTGCAAGGCTGGCATCCTCAGTCCATTTAGGTGCCTTCTTTAAAGAAGACTTTCTCGACCACTCCAACTAAAATAGTGACTAGCACCAGGCTCTATCCCCTTATTCTGGTCTATTTTTCTTCAGAACCTATGATTAGAGTTGTTTTTTCATGTCTTTAACATCTGTCTCCTACTCTAGCAGACATCTCCATGAGGGTAAGTCTTCGGTTTATTTACTGCTGGGTTCCCAGTTCCTTGTGTTGGGTTTGACATACAGCAAGTGCTCAAAAAGTATTTTTGAATAAAAAAATTTATGTTCTGCTTAGGAGAATAACGACTTGTGTACTTGTCTGAATTTTATTCACTTTTTTAGGCTATTATTTCATAACTTGAAATGATTAATGTGTCAGTTTTAAACAAAATAGTATCTTTTCTAAGTTAATAAACACAATATTTATTATGATAAGTGATGCTAAAGCATTTTCATATGGAACTTTCATAATATAAACCAACAAATCAATATAGAAAAATTCTCTATATCGGTGCTCAATCATGGTACTTAGTAAAATGAGAGAAATAAAGTTCACGGGATATCTAAAGAATGATGAATCCTAGACAAAGCGTGACTTTGTTGAATGAAATCTTTGGTTGTTCAAATTGTTCTCGTTTACTTCAAGGTAGAACCATAGGTCAGTCATTCTTTATTAGGTAAATATGCTATTCTTGTCGACAGGCTGGAGACAGTTAGCTTTATTCCAAAAATGTTCCCACTAATTTGAAAAGTAACTTTCAGGACTATATTATTTGTTGAAGAATGTTTCCATCTAAAAAGTAAGAACTAGCGTCCTTATGAAAATCTCAAACTAAAAGACTTCAGATTTTCTCTGGTTCCTTTTTTATGCAAATGTTTAACCAATACATTCACTGGTTAAGGCAGGGTTCCTAATTTAGGTGCTGTGCTACCATCCAACTTCATGTCAATGTTTCTCAACTCTGCCCTCTTGCCACTTCTACTAGGATTTTTTTATTGGGGCTCTCGTTCTGTTTGACCAACTGGTCACAAAGTCCCCAGTTCGTTCATACTCAGATCCATTCTCTGTTCTGCATCTGACCAGGCCTGCTTAAAACATGCCAGTGATCCCTTATTGCCTTTAGGAAAATGTCCAAGCTGGCTTCTGTGACCCAGAGGCCTTCTGCACCAACTCCATATTCTCTACTCTAAGCCACTTATATCTCAAAAGCTTTGGACTAGACTCACTTTCTCCCCTCAACTTCCTTCTGAGTACAGAAGAGCCATAAAAAAAGACTCAATCCGGTGGCAGCTTAGTATATTACAAAGAATATTTGCATTCAGACAGAACTGGATTTGAAACCCTTTTCCAACTTACCAGGTTTGTAATCTTAGATACCTTACCAACCACTTAGCCTCAGTTACCTCCCTGGAAAAAATGGGATTAATTGTACCTACCACAGTTGTAGAAATGTATTAGATGACTGTAGAGCACATGGCACACGGCATGTGTCAGGAGGTGGTAGCTGTCATTAATAATCATTATGGGCAGTGCCTGGCAGAGACTGCGCCCTTGCTGTTAGTTCTCTTCCCACCTCTTGGTGCAGACAGAGTTTCATCAGACAGCCTCTTATCCAGTGGCCTTATCTGCCAAACAAACGGTTCACCCTCTGGAGCAGTCAAAACCCTTTCCAGGAGCTTTCAAGTCCAAATAACTTCAGGGTTTGTTTCCAACCACATGGGCTCTTGCAGAGGCCAGTTGGTAGCCATGCTCTAGAAATGAGGCAAAGTTCAGATTTCTACTGCATTTTATGGGCACAAACAACTCCAACTCAGTAAACACTTCCCTTGCCATGTGGAGCAAAGCATACTGAAGCCTTGACATGACACATTCTGAAGTCTTAAAGAGCCAAAAGGGAAAAAATAATTAAATTTTTTAAAATCTGGGGTAAGAGTGACAGGCCACGACTAAAACAATAATCACTGGGCCATGGTACAGTCATTTGAAGACAACTCTGCAGGAAAAAAAGACCAATCTTAATGCTAGCCTAAGTTCCTTAAGACCACTGTTTACAATACAGACAGCCAGTCTCAGCAATATATAATCTGAAAGCATCCATTTTGTATGAAGCAATGCAGACAGACTCAGATGAAGATGCTATTACAAAGGGTAAAGGCTTCTTCATCGAACCTGTGACACAGCAGTAGATTTATTCTACAAGGTAATGAATGATATGGCTTTGGTGGGAGTGTCGGTTAAGACCAATTATCATCAGCTTGACATGACAGACTACTCAAATGCCTCCCAGGACTCACCCTCTTTTCTGAGGCGGATATTTTTGTTTCTGGGCATGGTTCTGATTTGGGATGTTCCAAATTGTTTTCTTTTTAGAAATGCAGATGTAGCCATTGTTTTAGAAAGCCTCCAAGTGGGTCACCCTGATTTATCCTTTCAGGACAGTTCCATTATGAAACGAGTTAGTTGCTTCCTGGAATGGGACCAATGCAAAGAACAATCCTCAACCCTAATTCACTGCAAACATTTCCCTGAATGCATGGTATTCATCGTGATTTGTTTAAACAAGGACACTGCAGTTATAGCCCGGGAAAGGAACTAGTAATCAGAATGTGTAATGTCAAAGTATCTTTCAAAAGAGGACCTGATCATACAGGGTTTGTACTAATTAAATTTGAACTGCATTACATAGCATCATTTTACCTATTTATAAGGTGGTATCTCGATATTAAGCAATTTTTAAAGATTGTGTCTTGGGGCCTCATTTCTGGATATAGTGGCCTGCTTTCTCTTAGGAACCCAGCTAAGTACACTAGTAGCCATGCATTGCTAGTCTGGCTCTCTGTGCAGCTTGGTTGTGGACACTGGGAAATTCCATTATCCAACTTGGCCTCATCTCTAGGTTGAACTTCACTAATCAGCCATGTACCCGTACTCTCAACCTGGTTGATGCAGCTGGGCTTGGACAAGCAGATATGCTGGAAGCAGACCTCCAGCTCTATCATTCACCTGGGGAATGTTCCTCAGTGGGGGAAGAATTTTCTATGAGCCACACATTCCTCAGCTAGAAACTTGGGCAAATAAGAGAATCTCTATGAGCCTCAGTTTCCTAATTTGTAAAATGGGAATGATAATACCTATTTTGCAGAACTGCTAGAAGGATTAAACGAGCTAACTATGTGAAGTTCTGGCACATGGTATGGACCCAATAAATTATATCTTTTGTTATTCTTGCCTTGAATTGTTCTTCCAATTCTCAGTGATTTAGAATCATGTTCCCTTTTTTTCTTTCATAGACTCTCATCTCAGTTTGTTCTCTACTCTGCTCATTTACTACTCGGGAACACGTCCTTCTCTGCCTGCCCTTTACATATTTAAGCTTTCTTGCTCATTTTGTCCCCTTCCCTCTTTGCAAGTTTCATAAACCATTTATACCATTTCCCCAGTGTAGAAGCAATCACACACCCAGGGAATTCGGTTTTATCTCTGAAAATACATCTGCATTGCATTCTACTGCAGTGACTGATACCCACCCATTAAGTTGTTCGACTTTGTCATTTTAACTTGACTTTGTAGATACCGTAAGACAGAAAAGGGTTTTTTCGTTCCTTTTTATCTTTCCTTTCTTTTCTTCCTTCCTTTTTTCTTTCTTTCTTTCTTTGTTGGCATAACTTTTTTTAAACAAATTGTTAGACTTATGGTTCATATACTATTTCACAGTGAGAAAACGGTAGAACAGTTTCTGGTAAATGAAAGTTGAAGCAAAAAATAATAATTAAGGACATTACTTTTGAACTTTTGTAATCTTTTTAATAGAGAAACATTCTTTTGGAAATGATTTAGACTCTAAAAGCAGATGAACTTTTCTGTGAAAAAAATTCTAAATTCTATAATTAAGAAAAGCTATGCCTTTTGCTTTTTCACTCCTTTAGGAGTTACCTAAAATTGTTTGGAGGAAGACTGCCATCTTGATATAGCTGTTTGGTTTTGGAACTAAGCAACTGCAGCAGGCCAAGAAAGAAAAGAAGGACTTGGATATTATGTATGTCACATCTGGTTTTCTTATTAAAAATGCACCGCTCACCATCAGCACTCTTATAAGCCTATACAAGTCAAATTATGTATTTTGATTGCTTCTGGGTTTCTTTTATTAGTGTGTTGGCTGGTTCTTTGGATTTTTTTCTGTCTTCATTTCAGTTAATCAGTTTCTTATTTTTATCTTCCCAGAGAACTCAACTTCTCAATATGGAAGACTTTTGTTTTCCTGAAAATGCAGAGAAATGTCATGGTCCAAATTGCCAAATTCTATGCTTAGTTCTGTTTTCTCCATAAGTGAAAATTCCCATAACCAACTGGCCATCTGATTAGTGCATTGAGTTCCAAGAAACAAAGACCTCATTTCTCTTTGTGTCTGTTTTGAAACCTTGCAACTACACAAGTATGCAATAAATATTTCAGGAGTTCTGTATCAGTTGTTACCACTGATTTTAAAAGAATAAAAAAAGAATCCAGGTGTAGGTTTCAGAACTGATGACTTTAATATATAAAAATTATCTTTTTATGTAGTCATACATATTTTATATACATCCAATGTTATAATCTATTGAATAAAGAAAGATTCCTGCATCCATGGTGCTACTCAAGAAAAAGGAGGAGAAAGGAGAAGGAACAGCATTTTTTTATGGAAGAATATTGGCTTGTGAATGTAGGAGAAATGGCAGAATTGGAAAATAACTATCTTAATTTAATAATTAACTGAGGCAAAGATCGTCAATGGATGGTAAAGCCATTGAGCACATTGTTGCTAGGAAACAATATACACATGGTCTCACAGGATCACCCCACAGATTACCTACTAAGTACAAAGAAAGAGGATTCTTTTACAATGGAAAGATCTGGTAGACACAGCCTCAACCAAGTGGCCAAAGGCAGCATCATCAATAACGGGACCACTGGCAACACGTGCTCCCTACGATGATGTAATGGGAAATATACAACATTATTTACGTAGTATTCATGGGAAAATATTTAATCTTAAAAATTAAATATCTTAAAATATCAAAAATATTAAATTTTAAAAATATTTAATCCTGAGGAAGGAATTGTACAGGCTATAAGTTGTTTTACCTGCCAACTTGCCAAGATTCTTGAAAAGTTTCAGCGTTATGAAACATAGGAGATGAAAAAGATATGGCAATCAAATGCAATCCATAATCCTTGAATGGATCCTGAATCAGAAAAAAATAGGGATGGTTGGGGAAATCTGAATATGGAATATGTATATTAAATAATATTATTGTGTCTATTTAAAATTTTTTGGATGCAAGAATATGTGGTAATATAGAAGAATACCCTTGTTTTTAGGTAATACATACTAAAGTGTTCTTGGGTAAATGAAATTCATGATGTTCATAACTTGTTCTGATGATTCAGAAAAAAATGTGTGTGTAAATTACATATTATATTACATTATATTATATTATATTATATTATACTTATATAGAGAGAAAGAACAAATTGGCAAAATGTTAGTTGATAAATCTAGGTCAAGGATGTATAGGTGTTCCCAGGTTTTTTTTTTTCAACTTTTCTGTGATTGGAATCAGCTAGAGGTGCCTATTTTTGTCAGGGTTGATGGTGCAAGAAAGCTGTCTTCCTGGCAAGAAGAAAGAGCCTTTCTATACCTCACTGGCCACTTCTCTGAGAAATGAACAATAGCAGCTCACACTCGGAAATTGACCTCAGGTCCACACATAAGTGATCAGACTGCCAGCATTTCCCATTCATTTATCTTCTCCAGAAGTGCTTGGAAAGGGCAAGTGGCAAAGGAATGGAGAAAATGGATCCTGATTCAGAAACAGAATTTTCTCCTACCAGTTCTGCGGAGACCAGAATAGAGAGAGCCTCAACTTATCTTCCTGTAACAGCTTATAATATACGATGTACAGTCAAAGCACTCAATTTTATTCCAACTTTCCATCTTAGAATCTTCAGGGCATTTGCAAACTGAAGGCCAAATTTAATTTGGTTTCAAGTTGTGTACAATACTTTTTTTTTGGAATTGCACAGCACCAGCAAAGGATTAAATAAGGCTGTTGATAGCATCTGTGCGTGTCCTATTAAGCATGCTGAGAAAACAGAGTCAGAGCAAATAACCTGGAGCAGGGCTTTAAGGGCAAGCAGGAAGCTGCAGAATTGTTTCAAATGCTATAATGTGAATTAGAGAAATCTGTCAGCAGGTGCTTTGGCCTCGAGTACGTGTTTAACCAGGATGCTGAATAGGAAGGATGCTTTCGAAGGCTTCGTTAAAGAAAAGGGGTAAACAGCACAGACTCCTCTTGCAGCCCTCTGCTTCCTGGTTCAGCCCAAGCCCAAACTGAGGAGAAAATCAGCTCTAACTGTTGCTCTCAGAGAAGAAAAGAGATTAGAGGGATTAATAGATAAGGTCAAATTTAGGCGGGTTGGTGCTAAAGTTATTACGTTTTTCCTAAGGGCCACTTGATTCAGTTCGACATATCCGGTTTTTATTTAACCTATAGCTTTATTTAGAATGTTAGAAAATCTCACTCTGAATTATTCTAGCCTCTAAGCATGTGGACTGACCATACTTATATTCACTGTTCTCTCCTTGTTTGATAAATCTTACATATGGTAGAGATAAGACTTTGAGACATTTTTGTGATTTAGTGATGGAGTGGGGGAAATGTGGGAAAGAATGTGTGAAACCTGGTTTAATAAAAGAGCATGCCATTGCTGTGTATTCTTACTTCAATAGAAAGGGAATATTTCTCCCAGAAGCTGCATGGGAATTTCTAAGAATATATGTAAAAAAGTTATTTCACTCAGTGAAAAAAAAATCATCCAAACCTCGAGTCTTCCCATCATTTATAAAATGTTACCTCCTGTACTTCCCCAGAGGTAATTTCTTTAAGCAGCTCATTTTTATCCTGACTTGAGATTTTGGTGAGATTCATTTTTTTCAAGGTAGTCTATGGTAAATATTAAACATACTGCAGAAGAATTTATTACAAGCCCAGAAAATAATTTGTTTTATTTAAACTTTTTATGTTACAAGGAATAGTGCAAATGGCAAAATAATGGACATAGTAAAATAATCCTGATTTGGGTTTTTTGCTTTATGTTTTTTAATATAAAAGTTAGTGCTCTTTTTAATCTACCTTGTTTCTCTTAGTATCCGTTTCTGAATTCAGGTGGTTTTTAATAAAAAAAAATAAGGATATTTAACTCTCTCACACAATATTTCTTATATTTGAATTGTCCTCTTAGGGCTCATATATTGATATTGGAATGCTATTTTCCCATTTCCTTTCATGAGACTTGTTTCAAAAAAGTTAGGTTCAGATATTCTAGAAGAATCTATGAGCAATTTCATTCTTCTTTATAAAATGGTTTCAGAGGGGGACATTTATATAAGACAGAGTGGTAGAGAACACATTTCAGTCACTTCACCACAGATGTCTGATCCTGTGTTTCTGAACTTCGTACTATTGGGAGGCGCCCTCTTTCCTTTGCACAGTTTTTCACTTGATATTTCAGCGACACCTTCAGCAGAGAGATCAACTTCCTGAATGAGGCAGAGATGGATTGTTAAAAACTGAAATATCCTTCTGTCGGAATGCCTTGTCACTCGGGGAGTACATTCTAGGTTCCTGTTCCTTTGATTGACTTTCATAACAAATAGTCCTTACATTGTGAGACTGTTTGTATGACTATTGTTCGCTAGTTTACTTTATTGAAAGTAAACTAAAGTTCATTGACATGAAGCAATCACATATGAAAGGATGGGATGGAGTTGTGAGCAGAGGATTCACGTCATGTGGAATTGGTGTGGAACATTCCCAGGTATTCTGAGCAAGTTTTTTACACATAGAGAACAAGTTTTGTACATCAACAGGTCGGTTCCGAGCAACACGGCTGAAAGATCTAGAGAACACAGAAGAGACCAAAGAGCTACTTTCCTAATGCACAGGACCAGTGCTCAATAGATTTAACTTAATTGTTATGTGGCATCCACAGGAGAGCTCTGAGGTTCCCTCACTTTAACGTTCAGATCAAAGGTTAGATTCAGTTTTTCTTTAATCGTCATTGAGGTTCCATCTTTTATTACAAAAAGTACAACAATGTCTGATAATAGTGTTGATAAAGGTAATAATACTTAATTTTTATTAAGTACTTATTATGTGCTAGGAACATGTGAAATATTTTCATTTATTTACAGGAGCAAATAGCTAGAGTAAAACACATTTGGAGGAAAGCAGACTTTAGGTTCTTAAACACTTTTTCCTGTTTTATTTATATATGCATCCTTATAATTCATCAAAATCTTCTCAACTCAGAATAACACAGTATCCACTAGTCCATCTTATTTTATTAGCTCATGGAGTCAGCTTTCTTTTCAATTCATAGGCATTTGACAGTATTACAGAAAGCCTACTCATCTTAGTCTTCTTTCACATTGCAACAAACTGGGAAATGTTTTTGGTGCCAAATGAATTAAAGTAAATCCTGAATTTTTCAATTATTTAAATATATTCATGCTGCCAGAAAAAAAATACAGTATAAATCAATAGAAGATAATAATATAGCATCTCACCTGTTTTTGCTGTTCTTTGGGAGTATAATATTCCACAAATAAGGGAGCGCAAATAAAAATTTTCAAACCATTGGAGTACCATTAGAATGAGTTTGAATTAAATGTTATAATGTAGGCCATTTCAACATGCCTACCCCAAAATAGAAAATAGAAAATAGTGTGTTTACGGGGCCGGGCTAGGTGGCGTAGCAGTTAAGTTCATGTGTTCTGCTTCTGGGGCTGGGGTTTGCAGGTGCGGATCCCAGGTGCGGACCTATGCACTGCTTGTCAAGCCATGCTGTGGTGGCATCCCATATAAAGTAGAGGAAGAAGGGCACAGATGTTAGCCCAGGGCCAATCTTCCTCAGCAAAAAGAGGAGGATTGGCATCGGATGTTAGCTCAGGGCTAATCTTCCTCATACACACACAAAAAATGGTGTTTATAGTTATTTAAATGCCTAGAATGTTCAATTTGTACTTAAATACAATTTTATTTACATGACTTTTTTTTTTTCCTTCATTATAAATGGATAATCCAACTACCCTACAGAAGAAAAACTTTTACTTTTTCTGCCCTCATCTTTGGGCTTTGGATTGCTCCTTCAGTGACCACTGCCCGGGTGTGTTACATGAACACTATGCCAGTGTTTCCTAAAGTCAAGCATTCCTTGGAAAATTAGTTGTTGGAATGTTACTAGGTATTTGGCAGAAAAATAGACCTCTTGTCAATTAAGTTCAAAAAATAGCATTTAAACATAATTAAATGTTCTTGTTTAGATGTTGTGTTTGGTTGGTATCTTGTTTACTACAGGACTTCTCTCAGTAGAGGTCTAGTTAAATTTCACTAATTTCAGAAGAAAGTGATTTGGGGTCTTTAATTAATCCCCAATTTGATCACATGGAAAGGGTCCCTGGCTCAGATGGCCAGGAAAATTTTATAACAAAATAGGAAGGGCTCCTCCAAAGTCAGTGGCATTATGATCTGGAGAAGAGTTAACATCAGATTGTAGATATAGGTATCTGCATGTTTATTGCCTACAGCTGAACTGAGCAAAAAATATTTTCTTCCGATCACATAGTATGATAACAAACAAACAAAAAGCCTCCTGCTCCGTGGTTAATTGAGGGGCAAAGTACATTTTATGAACCTCCAATTCCCAGACATGCTTAACTAGCAGTTTTAGAAATAACTTCTTAAAATATGACATTTAAAGACTGAATGGAAAATGTATGTATACATACAATTAAAATATTTCAACAACTGGGCAGTTCACAAAATGTTCCCATGGCAACTTTGTGATTGATGAGTATGAAGAGAATATTTTTTGACATAAAGTTTGACCCCTTGATTCCTCTCTGCTAAGAGTTATCTGTCCATAAATATCGACATTCATCACTATGAAAAATTTGTCTCTGCTTGTTAGGTAAAATTGGAGTGATCCCAGTTAATAGCAATGAGATACAGCAGAATTTTTCAGACTCGTACCTATATAGGAATTAAGAAACCACAGGTAGTACTTTTAAAATATATTGTGAAAAATGGCAATCATCTATCCAAGAACTGTCCCTATGGCTGCCCACACTGTCAGAGCATCCCTCCCCTGATCAGTTGTTATGTTGGCAATCGATGACCCTGACTTTGAAGCCAATGACAACGAAAGTCAAGACTAACACATGAACTTTAACCTTTGGGTTAAAATGCAAATTTTTCTTATGAAAAGGGAAAGTATTTACTCATTATCAAAGAACAAAATTAGTATCAGTCCTGAGAGACTTGGGCACAGAGTAGGTTTGGTTTTGATGAGAGTGAGTTGAACTAATGTCTGAAACAGTCAAGTCAGGTTGTAGGAACAGACCTGGGTACCAGGCAGTACTATAACATGCAAATAAAAGAACATGGAATGACAAGGTAGAAAGAACAAGGAAAAATCCAGACTTCGCGTGTGGAACAACCAGCTGCCTTGAGTAATTATGCGGCAGGTCTTTTACCGTGATGTGACAAACTCTTAAAACTCTTCGTGACACCGAACAGTCAGTTCCTCCTCCATCTCTTACCCTTCCATTCTTCCTTCCATGAAGGTAGAATCTCAAGATTCTGTGATTTTATATCGAAACCACATAACACCTTTTTCTCATACCATCTTTACACTTTCTTTATTGCCAGAGATATTGCTGACTTTCTAAATTGCTTGATTGCATTATTTTTCTATAAATTGTGAAAAATTTGCATTCAGATTTGAATAGATGAGCCTTCAAGTGGAGAGGTTTTCATATTCCAGGTAACATTGTGTGATTACTACATTTTTTCCAATCACATGGGCCAGCAAGATATATACCATATTATACATTTATATATAATATTTCATATACATTCTATACGCAGTCATGCATTGCCTAATGACGGGGATACGTTCTGAGAAACGAGTAGTTAGGCAATTTCATCGTTGCGCAAACATCATAGGGTGTACTTATACAAACCAAATGGTATAGCCTACTACACATCTAGGCTATAGGGTACTAATCTTATGGGACTACTGTAGTATATGTGGTCCATCATTGACCGAAATATCATTATGCAGCGCATGACTATATATAAATAATTTTTAAATAAAAGGGAAAGGATCAAGCATCAAACCTCAATGTCACCCTCAAAAGCAACAACATTGCTGCTCCTGTGAGAAGCACAGAGAGGTAAAATCACTGTATGTGATTCAACAACGGCAGCTTATTCTTATTTAAATTGCATTTATAAGATGAATCTTCAAACTCTGCTAAGATGTCATTACTGTGCATGGGAAATGAAGAGGAACAAGAGCTTAAATCAACAGTTTTCAAACATATTTAGCAAAGGGAGCTTTCTCCAAAGCAAAAAAATCTATGACAGAACCCCAATGTATGAAAACATCTTTTCTATTTGCAGATTCAAATTTATTGCAATTATGTATCACAAAGTCATTTAAAATAAAGTGGTCATTCTGATAAATAAAATTTCTGAAAATAAGTGTCACAGATGACAGTCAAATAAGCTTCCTCATTCATTTATTGATATATTTTGTCTTATTTCTACAGCATTGAGCAAAACCTACTTCACATATATAATTAGTTGCAATGGCAACAGCTTTCAAACAGCTTTGCAGGATAGCAGAAGAAACATTCTTCTGAGGTTTGCACAAAGATAAGTTTATCTGGCTGTACAAATCCGTGTGGCAGTAGATATCATCAACATGTTAAACTATAAGTATCATTTTTAGTTCATGTCTTAAGACAGTTAAAATATTCTTAATGAAGTTCAAACTAACATTTTTGGAACACTCCAAAGGATTTCTTAAGAGTCAATAGTGGGGTACAGTTGGAATGTGCTGGCTTGAAGGCTCCTAAGAAGGGTTATTCAGAAAAATTTTACTGAGACTAGGAAGAAGCAACAAAATGCTATTATAGTCACTTATTGTAGAGCTTTCTTAAGTAGTTCTCTGTCATCAACGTTACCAATTTTCTCCTCTAATCATTCAGATGTAACTAAGCCATCTCAATTAAGACTTACAACTGACGGATACTGAAAAAAGTAACTCTTAAAATTATGGTTATCATGGTGGCTTAGAATGCCAATTGTTCATGGCCAAGTAAAGATGGTGGATGGGGCTAGCAGAAAGTACTAGGCTAGAGGGCTAAAGTGGAGAGAAGAAGAGCAGGAAGCACAATCAAAAAGAGAAGATGAGCTCATAGACACAATAATACAAAGAAAATAAGGATGGAGTCATGAAGCTAAATCTTACTCACACTTTCAGGACTCAACTTGGATGTGACTATCCCTAAGATGCCTATGTCGATCCCCTAAAACTGGATTAGGTGCTCTCAGCCTAGTAGTGGGGTGAAAAGAGATCGGTTGTAGGCTATTATTTGAAATATCCTCTTTCCTGGATCCAAGTGTGCACATATACTGGGACACCTTCTGCCTCTTCCTGTCATACATTTATACTTGACTATATCTGACTCTGGACTATAAGATTTGTGAGGCCAGAAATCATGCCCCTCATGTGCACCAAGACCTAAATCAGTGCTTACACCTAGTTTGTCCCCACTAAACATTTGTGGAATGAATGAACAGGTGAGGGTAAGATAGTTCTTCGTTACCACATAGAAGGAAAGAGGACAAATGAGAAAGATTAGGATTGTAAAACAGAGTGAGCAACTTCAGATAGGGAAGGAGTGAAAATAAAGCATCAGAATATATACTGGCAACGTGAATTTTTCTATGGACCTTGGTTTTTGTTTTTGTCCCATCTGAAGACAAATGCTGTGACCAGCTTAGATTTCCTCAGCCTAGCAAGGGGTGAGGCTAGATCACTTCTGGGGTGATTCATCATCAGATATCGCTCTCAGTGGAGGAAGTGGTGATGTTGATGATTAAGCAGAAGGCATTTCCTCCCCAGGAGAGATGTTAGAAGGAGGGCCTTGCAGTCCTGGAAGTGCTGTTTTTCATTGAGATGCAAAGTTGAGATCTTAATCTCTTGGAACGTAGTTGGTTCCCTTGGACTGCTCAGTAAGAGACAGCCAATAAAAATAATAATATATAGTGTCTTGTATTTGAATAGCTTTTCTCAGCTCTCACAGCACTGTCATATTCATCACCTGATGAGATCTTCACCGTGGGTTTGTAAAGTAGATAGAATAGGGGATTTGACAATGGGAGAACTAAAGCTCAGAAATAAAATCCAAGCTCATGTGGTTAAAATGTGGTGAATTTGGGATGAGAACCTGATGCTTTCCATCCAGGTTCTGTGTGATTGAAGTTTTATAAATTCAGTGCTGAAATAATTGCTTGTGTGCAAAATCTCCCAATATACCTTCCTGGATTTGGGTAAAGGACAAGAGTATAAAAGCCTTTTCTGTCCTTTTATTTGTGTAACTATGGAGAGGAAACCCAGCCAAAAAAAAAAAAAAAATACCCAGAATCCTTACGTTGAACTTACTTATATGCTTCTAAAGATGCATCTGGGAAAATGCATCACTCATTGTCTTAGTTAAGCTAGTGTGGCCCAGCATGAGCAATTGCAGAGTTACATTTTAAAGAAAGTTGCAGTGTTGCATTTTAATGCCTGATGAAGAGTGTGTGTTGTGTGCAGCACCTTTATTCCACAGCACTTAATAAGTGCTTTCCCATTCATCTATCCCCTTGCCCTTGAGGAAAAAGAAAAAACATTCTCCCTCAAATCCGTTTGAATAATGATAGATGTAGATTTCCTGAACTCTCATCAGATGTTTCAAGGTTCTTTTAAAAGCTCAGAACTAGAGAGACACATCTGTCCACCATCAACTCTTATAATCCAAAAGTCTTTCTAAATGACCCGAAACAGAAGTTGTCTGTGTTTCCAAGTCCGAGATCTTTTCCCTGTTATGTCTGAATATATCTCTAGCACTCCATTTTACCTCTCAGAGTATGCCGAAAACTTGACCTCTCTTGATCTGGGCACATAAAGAATCAGCAAATGTTTTCCCCTCGTGTTCCTGATAGGAAGAAGAAAGCAGGATTGGCCAGGATATATTCTGCACCCAAGGATGTGGACAGAAATGAGCCACAGAAAGCCCGGGGTGGCGGTGGCTATATGTGGCAGGCAGAGATGCATCAGGAATTTGTCAGATGGAGAGATGTAGTCTCCCAAACAGGAAAAGTATTTCCAACTCCTCCTGCAGATGGAAGGAACAATGAGAAATTCTAGTTGGGCTGTGTTCCCCAGGAGTGGGCTGCGTATCTCAAAGAGAAAAGCTTCGAATTCATATTCATATTTAGACTATAGATGAAATTTTAAAATTTGCATATTTTTAAGCCCCAAATGGATATACTTTTGGAATTTTGTGTATTTTTATATACTTTTTTTTTAGTTCCAAATGCATTGATATACTTTTGGAATACTTTATTTAAAAAATAAATTTATCTGATAAATTCTAGATCTATATCAGGTTTGAGTGGTTATAAAACCTCTCAATCAATGGTTGTAAAGAGTGTTACTATCCTCATGTAGAAAACTGATAATTTTTTAGATATTATCCCTTCACTCAAAAAGGTTGTGAGCCACTGACGTGGAGAAAACCAAGATCTACCAGCTCGTCTCACAAATAGGACAAGAGCCCAAATCTCCTGATGTGTGTTGGGTTCTTTTTACATCGCCAATGGTATTCAGCTGCTAAAATGTAGAAGTAGTGAAGAAAGTCTAGTTTGCACTTAATTATATTTTTAAAATGCATATGTAAACCTAGTTTATATTTAAATTATTTTTAAAAACTAAGGCAAAAATGAATTACATTCTCAAAAAGTAGACTCCCTTGGCAGTGATTTAGACACTGTTTTCAAATTGTGCTAAAGGCAAGAGAAAAGGTGTAAATGATTAAGATAAAGTGAAGAGAAGAGAAATATCTGTCCTACCCCACACCTGTAATTGGAGCTGGTTTATCGGTTGTAGGTTTATGTCAGAATCCCCTTCTCTATGTGGTTTTTGAATAGACCATATTTTGGTTAAAAGGGGAGCTTGTGGGAGATTTGGAAGGTGGAAGTAAAGCAGAACCATTTCTCTCGGAAGGTTATGCCCTTAGACCTGGTGATGGACAGATGCCAGAGTGCCAGGCAGAAACCAGCCTGTCCTCACTCTCTGCCACTCTCGGGCCAGCTCATCTTCCTGACTGATGATTCTGCTGACAAATAGTGGCCTCAGCTGATGGCATCAGGTAATTGGTTTCAGACCCCAGAAGGTTGTAGTTACACAGTGGAAACTGTTTCCCTGGAGACTGGAGTTTCCGTAGACATCTCCATCTTCCTCTTCATACTGGTTCCATGTTGGTGGCCAGATGTGTTGGGCTTCTTGGAATTCCCTGCAAGGGCCACATAGCACTTTAAGTAGAGTGGTTAATGACTATTTCTCTGCTTCTCTAACACCTTCCTTGCAGGTCTTTATAGAGGCTTTGTTTTCTTGACTGAATTCTGGCTGATAGAGGGTCTAAAACTAAAACAGAAAGATAAACATAAAGTGGATAAAATTAACAATCCCCAAAAGTGACCCACTGTGAGTGATGATTTGTTAACACGTTGCCCAGTGGGACCAAGTCAGCTCACCATCTAGTTTCTATAACCAATTTATTTCTTCAACAAACAACAAAAATAACATCTACTATTTCTGAATAATTATTATAACTCAGGTATTGTATACACATTCTTTCTAATTATTTTAATAACCCCTCAGGGAAGATATCACCAGTTTACAGGTGATAAAAACTGAGGCTAGGGGCCACCCTGGTGGAGTAGTGGTTAAGTTTGCACACTCCACTTCAGCGGCCTGGGGTTCATGGGTTCAGATCCCGGGCGTGGACCTATGCACAACTCATCAAGCCATGCTGTGGTAGTGTCCCACATACAAAATGGAGGAAGATTGGCACAGATGTTAGCTCAGCTACAATCTTCCTCAAGCAAAAAGAGGAGGATTGGCAATAGATGTTATGTCAGGGGCATTCTCCCTCACCAAAAAAAAAAAAACAAAAAACTGAGGCTACAAGTGATTAAGGAGCTTGCTTAAGGCTGGAACAGCTAGAAAGTGCTGGAGTCAGGTCTATCTGATCCCGTCCTGCCTTCCAATCATCCTGCAAACTCTACATCTATTTGCATTGTAATGATGATTCACATATAGTACTGGCAACTCTGAGGGGGACAAGCTAGGGATGATGGAATGAAAAGAACCTGGGTTCTTTCTGATTATTAGAAGCTAGTGATTGTATTTCACCCAGAGCTTTCCTACTTAAAGCCTTCCAGTATCTGCAGTATTAGTTCTTATTGTTTAAGTTTTAGTATTTTGAGTTGGGGTTTCTGATACTTACAACCAAAGGCCTCTGAACCCATATACTTTGTATAAGAGATTCCAAATCTGGAAAATATTGTGATTAATAAAGATTCTTGACAAAGGTAATTAATTGGCCTTTTCCTTTGCCTGAGTTACCAATTCCTTATGCCCACCCAATTCCCTTTGATTTAATGGTCACCAAGCAAATTTCTCTTTGAGAATTTATTTTTTCAGATACTTTGGCAATGGGAAGCAATTGCTCTTTACATCTGTTTTATATAATCACTCATTTACAGAAAAAATCCAAGATACTAAAATAAACCGTGATTCACAAATCCATAGTGACTTGAAATAACTATTTTTTCCTTATTAAACATACAAACACGAGTTGTATATCTACGGGGGTAGGGGGAAGGGATAGAAAAGAATGTAGAGAAAATCCTTATGCAAACTAGACATCCATCAAAGGAAATAGGAAATTACTACATTGTACTTCTAGGCTATCACTGATTTTTAAAAATGAAGAATTAGTTGTTTCTTTTTTAATCTCCAAAAATAGTGGAGTGGAGGTGAACAAAAGAAATGAGTTAGATTTAAGTCAAAACAGTCACAAATCAGTAACAGATTACCAGCATGTCCATTGCTGAAGGCAACATACAGCCCTAGATGTTGTGGGCAAGATAGACACATCCTGGTTCTTAATCACATTCTGAATTCAGTCTCCAAAGATGAATCGTTAATGATATCCCTTCACTCCCATCTCCACCTAAAACATGGTTATCTTCAACGCCAGGAGTCCATTTAAAACACAAAAGAGATTAGAGTGATTTGCTCTTTGTTTTTAATTTAGTTTTTTTTTTTAAATGCCTTTACGCCTATTTGACTACACCTGTAAACTTATTTATAACATTTAAACATTATAAAAACACTGAAGAACCACTTGCCAACTCCAGAAATGGAAAAAAAGAAAGAAAGAAACATCCATTTCTGTTGATTACATCAGAATTTCTTTTTAAAAAGATTCTTTTAGATAAACTTCTCAGTAATGAAATTTTAAATGAGCAAAGCTGCAGAGTGAAGGAGTTTTTTAAGTGAGGTTATTAGTCTCTGGTAGGATATATTCAGTGACCAAATCAGGCATAAAGAGATGTTGAAAGAATACAAATGCCCCTGTGTGATTGCATGCAATGTCCACATGTCTCCTTAGCTTGTTTGTATATATCTAAATTCAAAATTTATAAACAGGACTATTGTCACCTCTTCTCGATGGCTCACATACTCTCGTGGATCATTATTGACCTTTCCATGTAAGCACAACACATATGAGAGCATACTGGTATAAAGAAACAACAGAAGGATGAAAAGGGAAGACTTCCTAAAAGTGTCTCCAGGACATATTTTGTAACAGAAATCTGCATTGAGATACTAGTTAAAAATGAATATTGTAAACCCAGTCTGACTCTAGACAAAAATTGAGTAGAATGCGAGTTGGCAACTGAAGCCCTTCCTACTTCCCCAGTCCTGCCAACTTCTTCTCTTGGATGCCCTTCTTCCCTTCTACCACCAGGTCCCCATCCTGTTCTTTGCTTGCTTTCTTCCCCAGCACTCATGAGGATTCTCTGGTAGGGATCTGAGGAAGCTATTCCTTCCAGGGTTATTTGCATCATACTAAAGGACCCTGAAAGAATAAATCAGATCGATAACTCAAAATGGAGCTGCCCAAGATGAAAATGGTTTTAGGCATTATCATAAGTAATTGAGGAAATATTTTTGGTAATAATTTTGAAGAATTTGTGCTTCCTTGACACTTACTGTTCATTGCATAAACACAGAATCATGAAATAACAGGATTTAGTGAAATAAAAATGCAACATCAGTGGCCATACCGATATTTTTAAATGTACAAGCCCAACAGGGCAGGTATATTTTTGTCTGTTTTGCATTCTGATGTGTCCCAAGTGCCTAGAACAGTTCTTGGGATGCAACAGGCCACTAGTAAATATTTGTTAAATGACTGAATGAATACATGAATTTATGTTATTTTTTAAATTTTTTGCCCATGAAGGCTTAGACCAAGGAAAGGAACCTTTAGAACTTCAGAACATTCTCTTTTTTCAGGGTTTATGAAGTGGTGGGGATTAGATGTGATGTCTCAGAGAGTAACAATGTGGAAATAGGCGTTCACGTCAGGACTGCATCCTGGGATAGGTCAGTGAATAGGATCATAGGCACCTTATCTCCCGTCACATCTTTGCATTCTATCTTCAGCCCTACACCCAAGATCCATGCCTCTTCCCACATAACCCCCCAATAATGCTAATGGAACCAGAAAGTTTTTAGTAATGGCTGGTTAATATATTCCAGGGAATTTAGATGGGTTGAGCTATATTATAAAGTCATAATCTTTTAATTAATCTAACATTTAGACAAGCTATTGACAAAGTGCAAACTCTGGACCTGCTATGACTGTCACAGATAAAGGCTGGACAGGTTTCACATGTGATACCTTATGTTACATTTAACACCAAATGATGGATACACAATTAAAAGAATGAATTCCACGGTACGTTCATCATTGAAGAAACCACAGACAAGTATAAACTGTAATGCATACTCATGTTTAGGGAAATGAATACAAATAATTCTTTATTTTTCAGAAGGAAAGGGAGGAAAAAAAGAGAAAGAAGAAGAATGATGGGATAAAGATATACTTATATAATTGTGTTTTCAAGATCAGTCTTACTCTTCAGAAGAATTCTACTTATAATATTAACTTTACATTTTTTCTATGTTTATATATCAGTAGGATTCATTCAGTATTTCTAGGCCAAAGTGTCTTCATCTTTCAGTATCTGTATTTTCCTAGAACTCTTGACCTAGATAGAGTGTTTGTGTGCATTTCCCAGGAGTATCAGAGGAGGTACTCATTTATTTGCTCCAGTGTATTGTCCTAAACCTCAAACCAATAAACCCGCTAAATATACAGTCAAGAATACTGTGGCTCCCTAACGAATGATAAAATGAATTCAGCCATACCGGACCTGGCAGCCGGTCAAAATCAGTGACCCACGGATACAAATCAGTTGCTGTAAGACAGAGGAAGACAGTTGTTAAGAAAGACAAGAAGACTCTTCAAGGACATTACTGAGGCCAGGGAGGAATTGGCAGTCAATGGCACATCAAACTCAATATTTAGAAATGACCACAGCTCCCTAAGCATACAAGTTTATTGCCCTCACTGACTCTGCTCCTTACTGTTAGACTAATAAACGTGCAAGAGACAAAGCGCAACCTGAAGGGATTGTTTCAATCCAGAGGATAAATGTACTTTGTAATGGAGGCCCCATGGAACACCTGCAACAACTCTAGCCCGTGACTGCAAGGATGGATAAGTCACTATCAGCATAAAAGGTGTTAGGAAGCCAGAGGGGAAAATTGGGAAGGAAAAGCAGAAGCTATTGGCAGAAAGAGCAATAACTATATTATTTGAAAATAAAATCAGTAATAGGAATCCACTTATTCAATCAACAAATATTTACTCATTCAACAAATGTTTGAGCGCCCAGTGTATACTAGGTACAGAGGCCATTGCTGAAGAAGATGGTGAACATAACAATGCTTGTCTTTAGGAAACATACAGTCTATGGCAGATTCACGATGAAAAGGCATTTGCGTTTTTTGTTTGTGGGGATTTGAGGGCAGATATATTTACAGATATTTTTTAATGTAGAGAGGTTGTCTTAAATGAAAGAAACAGAGGATGTTTTAAGGATAATTTTCCCCTGAGGGCAGAACTACGGCCCTGGGGACAGGTTGCCACCAGTAACAGCTGTGAGGCTTGGGTGTACCGTGGGGTAGCTTCCATCTGAATATTTGCTCCTTTTAAAAAGCTGTTACATTTTACAAGATGCATTTCACAAACTAAAAATTCATCTCTACTCATTTGGGACAGCCTATCCTAGATTCTTGGGAATATATTATTCTGGCATATGATTTCATGCAGGTTGCAGATACTTTGTTAATATCTCTTGTGTAGACTAATCGGTTGCTATATGTTTCTAAAAATGCACCCACCCTCTTGCTTTAGGACAGCAGTCTACATTACTAAACAAGATACTCTACAAACTAACCTAAAAGATTTGAATTTTATCCCTACACCACAGTCTGGTGCTTCCCCTAAGGACCATGAGAAGTTTTTAATCTATACGTGCACCAACTTGGATGTTCTCAGAAATGATTCCTCTGAAAACACTCTGTGCCCCGAAGAAGTTCCTCCTTTCCCCTCTGAGAGCCACCATAAACAAATTTATTCCGTTAATCTTAGAACAGCCCTGTTGTCTACCCACCCAGTCATCAATGGTTCATAAATGTTGAAGTCTATTCTCAAAGGGTCATAATTCATAATAAAGACAATTTTAAAATATCAGAATAGAATTCGCATTTTTTTTCTTTTTCCCTGATAGAAATGTAAAATACCAGACCATCTGTTTCGAAAATGGGTACCTGGCAGCTTTGGTGTTCTCTCTTGGAATAACAAATTAAGTTTCATCTTACATGACAACTCATTCCATCAGCACGGGCTGTGCTGAGAAGGCTGGTTAAAGGGCGCTCTCCCCGAGGAGGGGAGTCTGTCGTGGGCCCAGCAGTAAACAGTAGCTGCAGTTCTGCCAATATTTACCCACACAGAGTCCAGCTCTGCCATTTACTGGATGTGCGAACTTCGATGATTCATGTAACCTCTCAAAATATACTTTCTCATCTCTAAAACGAGGAGGCAAACTAAATCAGTGACTATCAAATCCTGGCCCATGGCTAGAGGAGATATCAGATTTACATAGGGAGCAGGTTTGAAATAAAGATTCCCTTGGCTTGCCCACAGTTTCTTAATCAGAGTTTTTTCAGGGCCTAAAAACTTTCATTTTTAACCAAAACATTGAATGGTATTGATGCTCCACCAGGTTTGACAACCACTGGGTAAGATACGCTATGAAGTTTTTTTCATCTCTAAAATTATTTTTCAATTACAGTCTAGAAAGAATAACAAAAGCATAACTGAGTTTAGTAGGTGGTCGCATGAAATACTTCCAGTGGAGAAATTCCTAGGGAATTCCAAAGAACACAGCAAGAGTTGCAAATGGGAGCAAAGACTGAGGTGACTCCTCCTGCCTGATCCTTTGTAATGGTGGGAGAGTGGTTTCTAGCACAACTTCCCAAGACTTCCTGCCCATCCCGTGTTACTGCTTCTGTGGGCCTTTTCGCCCCACAGAGTCAGAGTATGCCTCAGATTTATTGAGGACCATTAAACGCATAACATCTTCTATGTTTAAAGCCAAAAGGGGGCAAAGATCTGAAAACTGTTACCTTTTGAATCTCTTTTACACAGAATAAATAACATAAGAAGCAAACATCAGGGGGCCAGCCCCATCGCCTACTGGTTAAGTGCAGTGTGCTCTGCTTTGGCAGCCCAGGCTCGCAGGTTCAGATCCTGGGTGCAGACCTACACCCTTCATCAGCCATGCTGTGGCAGCGACCCCTATAAAAAATAGAGGAAAATTGGCACAGTTGTTAGCTTCCCTCACCGAAAAAAAAAAAAAAAAAGAAGGGAACATCAGGTAAGATGCCAAGGTAAAAGATTCACCTTAATTCCCTCACTTTAAGATTTAGCAATGAGACCAAAAATAAAGATTTTTTTTTTTTTGGTAAGATTTAGTAGATGAGACTAATGAGGGTATGAAAAATGCTGAAGGGAGCAGTTCTAGCCCATTTAATAATGGCAATGGGGATTCTGACAGAATCTCTATTAGCAATTCCTTTTTAAGATAACAATTTCCTGATTAAACATACATTTCTAAATCATATTGACATTTTAAGAGAGAAACAAATAATGGTGCCAATTCTCTTGGGCACAGGGGAAAAAAATCCTTTTTCTTCCCTACCGCCACCATATAGCCTTATTTCACTTCTTCATATCTTAGTGCACAGAAAGGACCACATCCAGAAACTGCCTGTATCTAGACACTGCAGCTTGACCAGTTTGTATAACTTGGCATGGAAACTAATTTCAGATAGCGAAAGAATTTTTTGGGTTGATTTGGGCAGCTCACAACTGTGTGAGGTTGAATAAATGTGTCTGCCCCTGAGTATGTGTATATGTGTGTGCTTAGAGGCTGAGGGGCAGCAAGGCGTGGGAGGAACATGTTTTCTTAGACTAACCCAGGGGTTGACACACTATGCCCCCAAATCTGGCCCACCGCCTGTTTTTATAAATAAAGTTTTATTGGAACACAACCATGCTCCTTTATTTACATGGTGTCTAGGGCTGCTTTCCTGCTACAGTGGCAGAGTTGAGTAGTCACGACAGAGATTCTATGGCCCGCAAAGCCAAAATATTTACCATCTAGTACTTTATAGAAAAAGTGTGCCGACCACTGGATTATAGATTCCATAATCTAGTCAATATCTTACGCAAAAAAGGAGAGCTCAGTGAATGCAGTGGACTGCAGACTGACGAATGCTTTACAAATAAGGGAAGGAGTGAGCAAAAGACCCCAGAGAATGCATGACGGTGTCTTGTGCACAAGTGTGTTCCTCAAAGCCCCTGGCTCCATTAAGAACATCGAGGGTGTGAAAAGCTCCTTCTCTGTTCATAAAAGTGGGGGAAAATCCAGATCCTCTACTTTAAACAAAAAGCTTTAATTCATTTATAACTTCAGCTGAAGTTCTGTTCTCTTCCTCTCACTAAGCTTGCTTCACATGAAGGGTCTGTATAGTAAAATCCTGAGAGATTAGCAGCCATCGATGAGTCAGGACTTTGTTTTCCATTTCCCAACTCATCTCCTTTTAGACATGATGCCATAAAAATGCAGCTGGGATAATCTTAATGAGAAAATTAAGAAAATTCACTTCATAGCAGAGTTTGAAATCAAAAGCTTATTTAATTTTAAAAATTGATTTCAGCCCCTAATTCTTCCCATTTGCCTCACTTAGTATTATATTTTTCATTTTTAAAAAAATGAAATTTAAAATCTACTTATATAGAATAAAGTTGTTGTTCTAATTCAAAAACAAAAAATAAAGGCACATGCTATACTAAAGGGTGGAACTGTGCTTTAAAGGCCAGTCATGTGGCTCCTTATGGAAATATAATAAGTTAAAAATGAAATTCCTTTTCTAGTTTGCATACATCTTGCAAAGATTCTGCTCAGTACAATGGTAATTGGACTCTTTTTTACAGTAAATATTATAATTTTTAATCCTAATATTGTAAGCTATGAAATGTCTTCCATTTCCCCAACATATGTTTCTTGTCTTGTTTCTTAGTCCAAGAGACAGAAAAATAAAATAAACACCTTAATGAATGCAATATCCATCCTCCTGTGACTCTGTGCCTATCTTATGGACATAACATGGACCAGGGATTTTGAAGATTCTCCCTGGAGAGCAAAAACCTGCCTTACTTCTCAACCCAGTGTGGTCTGCAGAAGTATTCAGTATAGTTTGTTGCTAAATTGCTGCAGGCCTCCAGTAAATTGCAATTTGCAATTATAAATGTATTTGTGAAGTGTAAATGGGTTAATTTCCCCCTTTGGAGCTGATAGTAAAATAGTCCAAGATGGCAGTGAAGTTAGGGTGAGGTCGTTTTAGACACTGGGAGGCTGATCATGAAAATATGGCTTTCTCTTGGTCTTTTTTGTTAATTACAAAAACATGAGGAGGAACTCCTGTTAAGGAATCATATTAGAAACAAAATATTTTGAATATTTCTCCCTAGTGATTACAGACATGAGGAGAAATGAGGCTTGGTGGAAAAGGATTTTCAGACATTGGGTGTTCAAGTAGTCACTTGTCTCCAATTTGACTGGTCAGTGTGTGGACTTATCAAATGACCATTTATTTCTTTTGTCAAGGCAAACATCCTGACTATCATACATTCCAGTGAGGGGGAAATTCTACAGAGATCTGGATAAACTCATCACAGCTGCTCTACCATCTGACAACCTGATGGTCATAGGGGACCTCAATGCACGTGTTGGCAGGAGTGCCAAAATGTGGAAGAAAATTATTGAACCACAGAGAATTAGTCTCTTCCTGCATGGTGAGCAGGCCAAGGAAAAACTTGTAATTACAGACAGCAACTTCAATCATAAAAGTTAGGAGAAAAATATCATGGATATACCACAAATAAAAAATAATGGCACCTCGCTCATTTTGCCATTGTTTCACAGCAGAATGCCAAGGAGTTAACAATCTGAATGGGTCTGAGACCGTTACCCAACATGCTTCAAATAATAAGAGCATAAGGGTGGGTGTAGCGTAGTGCCTAGGAGATTAATATGTGAATAAACTCAACTCATTAGATAACGAGACCTATTCAGAATTTTTTAAGGATAATAGAGCAACCATAGAGTAGAAGATTTTCTTTGGCAAATGCAACATAGATTATTTTATGCCATTATTTGCCTATAAATACACCAAACTGCAAACTGCACCGTGGTATTTTCCATTCCACAACATTGCTCTTAATGGTTTCCCAACTCTGAAATATTGTAATTCTGGTCACCCGTGAAATTCCCACCTCCTCACCCACACTCCATAACATCTGCTGAAAACTTGACAACTTTTAAAGCTCAACTCATGTCTCTCACTCTTGAAAACTCACCCTCCCCACCCTCACTTGAAATCATCTCTTTTTCCTCAGAAGCCTGTAACATATTTTCGGTAAATGCTAGTGAATTACAAATACTTATTTTTATTGTAGATAATTATGTACATGTTTTAATTGACTTAAAGAATTTTTTGCCTTCTTCAGTGCAAAAAATATATATTTATTTTTGTTTCCAACAGCGAAGGTTTTTTCTATAGTAAGTTTCAATAGTTCTTGAATCAAAGATCTGTCAGCTTGGATCTGAAACTGATTTGGACATCATATTGTGCTTTCCAGATTCCTCAAGGACTGTCTCTTCTGACTCAACTTGATTATATACTTTTTGGACATTTAGAAGACTAGTGGCCAGAGTATCTGTATAGCACAATTCAAGGATTTCAGCCCTCATTTGTCAAGGAAAATGGTGGCTATATGTAGAGTCTCCATAGGAAAAGCTGGTGGTAAATCCACTTTATGCCTCTTTGCAAACATTAGCTTTCTAAAATACCACAAATAAACTCTTTTTTTATAATTTCTATAAAGAAACAATTATTTGTATGATGTGAAATGAACGTTTAACAATACTCTTTTCCTGATTTGCTGGTTCTTGTTGTCACTTTTTCCAAAGGTCCTTTGATCTTAGGGAAGGTCATGTCTACCAATTAAAATTCAAGTGTTTAATACTCTAAAATGATGGCAAAGTCAAGTACGGTAGGAAATTGCTTTATAAAAGGGGAAAAAAATCAGAGCCTAAAATAAGTTTCTGACAACACAATGGTAGTAAATGTAAGAAAAATGGTACTGTATGAAATGAAATAAGAAGTTCTATGACATCATGACATGGATTCTAGCCTGAGCTTAGAGTGTGAAAGGTTAATAAACCCTTCTCCAAGTGTTTTCCTCACTGACAATACATTCCTCCCGTGGAAGGTTCTGAATAAGTTCATTTACAAAGGCCATATAAAGTGTTTTGATATAACTAGAGATAGATTTTTATGTAAAAATAAGGCAAACTCACAAAAGTGTGTTTGAAGAAAGCTACCTTTGGGGCAGGTCCAAGTCAGGTGCTTAAAAAAGTAGAACTTAATTTTCAAATCTTTGAAACCTGCTGCCTCCACCTGCTTTCTTTTCTGTTTGGGACAGTAAGAGAAGACTTACGTGCTTTTAATGTTTCATATGAGATTTAAGGGAACATAGCTTCCTCTCTACCAAAGGTAGACATGGCTTGGATGATTGCTAAAATAAACAGTACACAATTCATGGCAAGGTTGAGGCATGCTTTTTTTCCTAGGTGCCAAGATTTCAAAGGATAACTTTACTTTTACCCTTAAAAGTAAAAGTAAAGAGATCTTGATTTTCTTAAACTCTGAGTATTGTATTTTACTCTGTGAAGTCAACACTATTAATGATCAGGCTAGGAGAAAAAAGTCATGGCCACCTTTGGAAAAGTCCAAAGTCACGAGACAAATGTTTCACCGGATTATGAAGCTTTTTTCCTTCTCAAGTAAAAGATGCAAAGAATTGAGGAGTGTGGGTAATTCTCCAGAGAGAAGGGAGCAGTCATCCCTGGTGAAGCTCCATCCTCAGAAACAGCGTCCCCGCATCACATCTTGCTCCCATTAAGGCTCTCTTCAGCTTACGCTGACAGCTAAAGTTCAGAGGTTGCTTTGTTTCCCTTGTAGTTGATGTTAGTTCAACATTAGACTCTAAAGGTGGAGCAAGCACAGAAATTAGTGCCCCGGAATAGAAGAAGAACTTTGGCAGCCAAAAATAACATATGTCTTACACTTGGGGCAAGTATATAAATTAAAAATGGAAAAAGTAGGCAAAAGTGAGATAATTGGCTAATATAAATACCTGTCAAACTTGACTTTCTCACAGAGATTCTGAGTTGAGAAACAAATAAAATTGCTCACTGCCACCCCCAACTCACACTCCATGTCTTGAAGAAAATCTCAGGATCCTTTTATGAGTTTTGGCTCAAGGAATCTGGCATATAAGTGGGAAGGAGTTAAGGACAAAGGTTTCCTTGACTATTTTATGCCAAAATCTTTTGTCTAAGAAGAACTGAGAAAATAGTATCTCTACTTATTTAAAAATAACTACAGGCAGTCAACGAGAGCCTAGAAATCATCAGAACATTCCCTTTCAGTCTTTTGAGGGCCCACAATTGAATCTGCTGCTTGGATTTAATGGATCAGTTGGATTCTATAGCAGTAAATGATGATAAAGTTATGATTAGTTGAGGAGCTTAAGTTCACTTTATGATTCATACTTAAGTACGAAACTGAAATACTTAGATGTGGGAAGCAGAGGTTTGATAAATCACAGTATACTTCTATATTCAGGTGTTGAAAATGGGTCAAAGGCTGTATCAGACGAGATTATTTTCATTATCATGCTTTGAAAGCTTTTTCTATTGAATTCTTAGGTGTTGTTGAAAAGCCTGTTTGAACTGCACTTCATTTAGATTGTATAATATACACAGGATTAAGAGCTAAGCTTCTTTTCTAATTAGTCATAGAAAATATGTATTAGGTTTAGGAAAATTGTCTCCCTCTTATTTTTTTTAAGGAAATTTTCTTTTTAGGTTATGTGAGTGGGACTTGTGGGACTGCATGGTATGGACTCCAAAATAGCAAAGAGATAACTAAACTGCTCTACATAAAAGGGGAACAGAAATTTGATGGAGAAGGTAAGCATTTTGAGAAAAGATGGTTGGAGAGAGAAGAGGCCAAATATGGCAGTGACTGGGCCCTGTAAAAAAAAAAAAAAAAAAAAAAGGCCAATGAGAAATTCTCAGAAACACTGGCCAAAACCCATTTAATGGGGATATATAATGGAACATTTTCACTTTTTGTAACAACGGGGACACACCCTGCCCTTACCGCAAATCCCTGTGTGACTGCAGAGCTGATTGAAGAGTCCAGTAGCAAGAGTTGAGATAAGCCTGAGACAGAGAGTTCAGCAGCTACAGGAAATAAGAGCTCTGGGTCACATTAGTCCCCAGGTTTTCAAACAAATCTTGGGACAGCATTTTATTTTCCTACTCCATACAGGATATTAGTGTCAAGTGAATTTTATGTAAAGCTAAGGTACTTGGGTGACTTCAGTTGATACTTGGGTTATTTGAAGTAGGATGCTTCTATTTTTCTCTGTTAAATGTCATAGGACCATCCAAGAGACCCAGTCATGATGGATATAGGGCACGTGACATTGGACTATTATGGAATCCATACATAATCGTCACAAAAGTGGTAATTAACCACAGTTTGGCACCAAGATAATAAACTAAACTTTGAATATCTTTTTTGTGTGTGTGTGAGGAAGATCAGCCCTGAGCTAACAGGGATGCCCATCCTCCTCTTTTTTTCCTGAGGAAGATTGGCTCTGGGCTAACATCTGTACCCATATTCCTCTACTTTATGTGGGACCCCCGCAACAGCATGGCTTGACAAGCGGTGCATTTGGCTCACGCCCAGGATCTGAACCTGCGAACCCTCGGGCCACCGCAGCAGAGCGCGCACACTTAACTGCTATGCCACAGGGCCAGCCCTGAATATCTTTTATATATTCCACCTTATCCCTAAGACCATGCTTCCCTAAATGTTTTCACATTATTTTAAAATTATTTTACATGCCCTAAAACCCTTAGTGCTATAAAAAAATAAATAAATAAGATAAAATTGTAAAATGTGTGAGCAATTTCAGCAAACCTACAGGAATTTCTTTTTCTCCCTGGAGGGACAAAAGATCCCGCAACAATATGCCTGTGTATCCACCACATAACCTCATAAGGATATCTCCAAGATGACAGTACCTAGAACTACCTGGCTTCCTTCATGTTCCCTCTGTAAGAGGACATTCCAAGGAGTTCTAGGAAATATATAATCCTAACAATGTTGTTGTTGTTAGTAACTCAGAGACTAGACATTCCTTTATAAGAAACTTGGTAAAAACTTGGTCTGACTTAAACCAGCCAAAGAGCAGTATAAAATAGTCAGAAAATTGTCATATTCAGAGAATTAAAAAGTATCAGAGACATATTTTGAAATTAATTTCTGACTTATTTTTAATCCACCCTCCCTCAAATTAGCTGATGTCCAATAAGCCGTAAACGAGGAAAAGAATGTCTTTAACCTAATACAAACCAGCATATTTTATATCTTTTAGAATACCATAGTTAGGGGCTGGCCCCGTGGTGCAGTAGTTAAGTTCAGTGTGCTCCGCTTCAGTGGCCCAGGTTCGTGGGTTCAGATCTCAGGCACAGACCTACACTACTTGCCAGCCATGCTGTAGTGGCGACCCACATACAAAATAGGGGAATACTGGCACAGATGTTAGCTCAGGGCTAATCTTCCTCAAGCAAAAAAAAAAAAAAAAGAGAAGAAAGATTGGCAACAGATGTTAGCTCAGGACAAATCTTTCTCAGTGGGAAAAAAAAAAAAGAATATTATGGTTAAACAAGTAGAATTATTATTTTCTTACAGTATGCATGATAGTTGAATTTGGGCCTGAATAGATGCACTAAATGAGTATTCTACTCTCTCCCAGAATAGAATTTCTTTAAGAAATTATGACTGACTGCTACAAAGACTGAAATTCTTTTGAGAGTAAGGTCCCTGAAAATGATTCCATCCTTCAACCCAGGAAGGACAGGTTTGGGGCAAGTTTCAACCATTTGAAATCCTTACTAGTACATGCAGATCTAATTTTTAGGAAATCTTATTGAGAGTGTGGCTGATTTAAAATATAACCATATGTCTGTTGTCCTTAATTTAGATTTAAGGCTTAATTTCCACTTAAGCCAAGAGTTATATATAATAATACATCTTTTAAAATCCTAGGGGCCGGCCCGGTGGCACAAGCGGTTAAGTGCACGCGCTCCACTGCAGCGGCCCGGGGTTCTTGGGTTCGGATCCCGGGCGTGCACTGATGCACCACTTGTTAAGCCATGCTGTGGCGGCATCCCATATAAAGTAGAGGAAGATGGGCACGGATGTTAGCCCAAGCCCAGTCTTCCTCAGCAAAAAAGAGGGGGATTGGCATTGGATGTTAGCTCAGGGCTGGTCCTCCTCCCAAAAAAAAAAAAAAAATCCTAAAGATGTTTGCTTAGCTGAGAAAGTCAGAAAACATCTGCATGCAAAAATCTCCTTAATATTTTGTCTTAATTATGATATAATGATGAATTAATCTGAATTGATTCATTTTAAATCCTTTCTGAGACAATGTGACCGAGCGATAAACAAATCTCCTGACTGTACAAAAATAATTCTACATTTAGGTTCTTTCTTAGCATATTAATTGTATTATTAAACAGAGCAACACGTCTTTAAGGGATCACATATATAAGAAATGAAAATGCGTCTTGGGCATTTAATTTTAAAACAATTCTGAATCGTTTCCAACCCAGAGCTAGGATGAAGATTTGCTTGGTATTTTGGGGATGATTTAAGGCTTTACTTGACACGGTCTTCTGTGTTCATTATCAATTATACACACTCTCAAGGCACAATTTTTTCATAACAATTATCACAATTACAATTAAATTTTTATGTAATTGTTAGGAATTAATTTGTTTAATGACAACCCCTTAAGCTGTAAGATCTGTGAGAAAAGAATAGGTTGAATTAATGACTGATTGTTTGAATGAACATTTATTCTTGTATTTCCAAGTTCTTCAAAATGAGAGATATGTCTCTAATTTATTATACTTATTAGATATGTCTTTATTAATGTAGTTGGTGGAACCTAAATCATGAAGAAAGCAATTCAAATTCTAAAGAAGCTAAATTCAGTTTTTATTTCATTGCTACATTCATAAAATCAAAATGTTTTTGTCTGTTTATTTGATAATTTTTTATTGGTCAAAACTAAGGCATTCTTTCAGATCATTTGGCTCATTGACCATTTGTGTTTTCTTGAATACTCCTCTTGACCCTACATTATTCTGAGCCTCATTGGTTTTCAGTGAGTGTGTAACATTACACATGAAATGTTTTTCAGTTTTAACTACCAAATTACTTTAAATTATTTTCCTTGCCAAAGAAAAGATGTTTTAGTGTATACATTATAAAGTACTTTTCTTACTTGTAAAACCATGTAATTAATATTTAATTCCCAGAAATTATCGTCAATTACAAAGCCATTTCTTTACATGCTATTTGTTTTGCTAAATACAGTAATGACTTCAAATTTAATTTATACTTTGCTATCAAATACTAAGTACCTCCACAAATGACTTGTGAAGGTGCCACTTTTTTTTGCAACTGGCAAATATAATTAGTAATGTAAAAAAAAATTGTTTTTACCTGTTTGAGTTTATATTTCAGATAAAAGAGTTTCAAAAGACATACATTTCATAGAGTTATAAAAATTTAAAGTATTTGTAATAATTTTGTGAAAATTAATTTGATCATACATTTTTACTACTTTCTAGAATGTTTGTAAATTCTCTAATACATTTTTTTTGCTGCAGAGGCAAAATAAATTTTAATATTTATACAATCATTACAAATATGGTATGTTCTTCATAAATATCTTATTTTCTGGAATTTTTCAAGGTCACTATTGCATTTAATACAGAAATTACAGAAACACTAAAAACATTTTTATCTTACCATATTGAACATTACACAACAATAGCAAGAAAATAAAGGCTTTGGAGGAAGAAAGAGCATGGTTTTTGTACCTGAGTAACATTATGTATGACAGACTGTAGAAAATTTTATCATTTTGTTTAATAATTACTTTTAAACTTATAATATGTTTATGTTGCTGTGATCAATTGTCTGCTAAAAACAGTTGCAACGAAAAATCAATTGACGATAACGTTTTTTAACAATTAAAACCTTACAGTTACAAGAAGTACTTTTAAAATTGAAAGTATATTTAAAATCAAAAGTACATCAATAAAATACTTCAAGAATTAGATTACTTAAAATTTTCTCTAATGAAATTGGAACGGGAATATGAATTCAAAGAGAAAAAAGAACAATGTAAAATATCTGACAATTAAAAAGTACTTTAATGTGATATTTTAAAATACATAACACTGGGTATCAAATGGCCATTGTGTTTAGATTCTATTAGATACCTTCTAAATTGCAGTATAGCTATTTTATTTAAGGATGTTAATATTATGATATGGTGGAAACAGCAACTTTTGTAACTATTTAATCTGAAGAGAAACAATTTTAGATACCAATTTTAAAACATTTGAGAGCTCCATTTAATATTTATAAATATTCATCCATCGTAAATTGTGGATGGTGGAGCTAAATTCCCCTTGCCCTCAGTAAATGTGCGCTAGACTTAGTACTTGCTTCAAAAGAATAAAGTATAGAAAGGGAAATATAACAACTTTACAATGGAGAAACCTGGCAAACTCTATCTTAACCAAGTGTTGAACATTAACATCATAGAACGTTAACATAACATGATGCCATATGGATATCATGGACCCCATGATTTGATACAATGAGAAGTGCATCTCATCCTTGTGACATTCTTTCCAGAACCCCAAAAACCCAAGATAGTCATGAGAGAAACATCAGAAATATTGAAGTTTTACAAAATACTTGGCCAGTATTCCTCAATACAATCAAGGTCATGAAAAATAGGAAAGACTGAGAAACTATCACAGACCAGAGGAGACTGGGGAGAAATGTCAACTAAATACCATGTGGAAGCCTGTATGGGATCCTAGCACAAAAAAGAGAGGACATTAATGGAAAAATAGGTGAAATCCCAGTAAAGTCTGGGGCTTCGTTTTTAAAAATGTATAAGAGATTCAAAGGGATTAAAAATTCTTTGGGAGGCACAAAGACAAAAAGTTTGAAGACAACAGACCACATGAAAAATCTTACAGGTATGCAAGTAAATATGAGTTTTTTTAATTCAAATGTTGACTTTTAATAGAAACACTTTGGAAACAGCTTAAATACCTACTAGTATTATAATGGGTAAATAAATGATGATAAAATTGCATAATGAGTACTACACATCACTTGACAAGAATGGAATAAAATTGCACCATTAACAGAATTAAATCTAAAAAATAGTGTTCAGTAAGTAGAGCAAGTTGTCAAATTATATGTACAGTGTGCTATTTATTTAAAGTTGAAACATACTTAATAATTGTATGAATTTTTTGTAGACACACCATATTTAAGAAAAAAACACATGCATGGGAATATAACACATTTACATCAAGTTAGTGGTGAATTCTCCATAGGGAAGGCAGAGAATACAATTAGGAAGACATGTTGAGAGGGGTCCAATTTTATCTATAACATTTTGCTTGTTTTTAAATAACCTTATTCAAATACGGCAAAATGTTGAAAATCTGTTATGAGTATATTAAAACTTACATTATTCTGAGTAACTGCAGTTTTTAATAATTAAAACTAAAAAAACATAGTAAATAGATGGGAGTTCAGGTAAGCTGTCAAAATAGGAGACTAATAGAAAGTTACTGGCCGGAAGTCCCCAGAAACAGATACTGCTTAAAAGTCTAAGTGATAGGTTGGAATGATCAAATCAGTCATCCATCAGTTACCTGGCCCTTAGCCAAGTCTAGATCAGAATTAGAAATCCAGTTTTATGGATGGTGGAAATGGACCTGGGGATAAAGAATTTCAGTCCAAAAGCAAATAGAGGGCTATGGATTCGTACATAAGGACAAAAACAAAATTTGGCTGTTAGAACTGAGGTTCAAGGTGAGGACCAAGATAGAAGAAAGTAGGAACAAAAACCGAGTTCCATTAGGTTTGGCCAAGGAAGTACTTCAACAGTATTTTCCAAAGCAGATGTCGTTGCTAACAGTGTCACTTTGGTCAAGTTACTCATCCTTTCAGTGTCTTAGTCTTCCCATCTATAAAATGGAGATAAAAACAAGACCTATTACATAGGATAGTTATAAGTACTAAATGAATTATTATGTGTTAGGTGTTTAGAACAATGCCTGGTACCTAGTGAAGTGTGATATAAGTGCTTATAAAATAAAAATAAATAGCACTATGTCTAATAGAGGTATTTTTCTTTGTCAATGTTGATGTATTCCACTTTAATAAATTAATTGTCTCATTTGGCAGGAACAACATGATCATATGCCAAAGCTTGAGTTAACCTACATGGCCCTTTCTCTAAAAAATACAGAGTGTATCTCATTTGTGGGTGTTGACAAGCATTGAAAAGCGAAAAGCTTTTCTTTTTCTTGTCTTTCATGGCAACGCTCATTGACCTACATGTTCCGGGTAAGACACAGTGTCAATAAAGGCTGCAGCAAAGAATGGGGAAAGTTTCAGAAGAGGCAGGTGTGAGTCACTTGTAATTTATCAAGATATGAGCACCTCAGATTTTACATAAAAATGAAACCACAGATGGATATAATAGAGCAGCTTGGTTTTTAAAAAATAGGTATTTTCATCATGATACAGTTTGAAACAACTTCTATCTATAAGAATACTGTGAATGTGATGTTAGCTCACGGCCAATCTTCCTCACTAAAAAAAAAAAAAAAAAATACTATGAATGCTGTATGACGTGATCTGGCCAAAAAACAAAATCCTTCTAAAATTTAGAACAATTTCTTCACTAGCATTTTTGCCTAAAATTTCGTTAAAACAATTATTTCTCTTTCATATGTCAAGCAGAAGTCTATATCAGCTCAGAAAACGTTATTGGTTTATTAAGTGATCTATTGTTCCATAATTGAAGATTTATACACACTTTCATATATTAAAATACCTCTAGCCTTTAACATAAGTTGCATGTCAAAAAATATGTAAAACTTGTCTGCTGAGATACTCATAGAACATTCAGACAGTTTCAAATGCTGTTGAATGATGGTAGAGAGCTTGAATTCACTAATGTCATTGAGGGAAACCTAATGAAATAATGCATTATTTAAAACATATTATTGTTTTATCTCTTTTTTTAATCACAATATCATGCAATGTGGATGCGTATGCCACTACTTGTCAGTTATAACATTCACGTCCAGCACCAACCCATAGCTGAGAGCAGTAGAGGATGAGAATATTTGTTTTTGCCAAGTTGCCCTAAAACAGTCTACCTTGGATATGAATAAAATAGATATGTTACAGGAGTTGCAGAAAACAGCCTTGTCTAAAATTTCAGGAAACCACTTGTTTTGCTTGACATAATACATAGAGTAATTTAATTTTTATTATTACAATAATGAAGTGCTGAGCAGTAGATTAAATTATTAAATGATTGCTCTCATCTTGCCATTAGGGGAAAGAGAGAAAGAAGCCTGAGTGCAAAGTCTTATTTTGATTATTTGCAACGATCCAATAACAATAGTACTTATTCAGTAAGTTGTTCTATTACTCATCACTTAATCTGCACTAATCATTGAATTCATTAACAAGTGACTCATCCTCAAACCAACAATCACTTTAATCTAACTTATTTTTTTCACCAAAAAATGGTGTCGTGAATTTAATGAATACAATATCACAACACACGGAACATATGAAAAAATATACCTATATACACAATTGGAACCATATGAAATTGCTATATATTTAGGTCAAAAACAGTCAAACATCAGCAACTTCAGTTGGTTCAACCTAATATTTATGAGTTTTAAACAGAAATGATCAGTTCTGCCTTCCCAATATTTTAAAATGTGTAGTTGGATACATGAAATGAGAAATTTGAATTTTCATGAATAAAATAGAATGATTTATCAATAGAATAAAATAAGGAAGCAATCTGACATGACTTTTCTAAAAGAAATCTCATTACCCAAACAAAAGGGAGGTTATATGATGCATCAGAACACTAGATTGTTCTCTCATTTTATTACAATAGACCTATTCTTGACCAAAAAATCATGTTCAATATATGACTCTACAAAGTAAGAGAAAAATAAGATATAAAGAATCCCAAAAGAGCCAGAAAGATAACCAAGAACATGCAAAAGAGGATTGATAAGTTTTTTCTTTATGGTAACGTTTATCTCTTATTTCAGTAATGGAAATCTATTTTTATTGTAAAACTTATTTTGTGTATTTCAGGTGAATCGAACACTATACTCTACCCACTCCTGCTAGGGAAATGGGACATGACCTAGGGTTGACCAACCAGGGTCCTCTGATCCCCTGACCTGTGGAATTGCTTTGGAGATGGGTACATTACAGACATTGGGTTAATTTGACATATTGACTCATTTAAAGAGAGTATCTTCTTTCTGCTGGGATAGCAGCATGTAGGTACAACGTTAGCCTGAACCTGCTGGTGGTGATATTTCCCATATGGAAACCTCTTTGCCTGAGAATGACGCCAACAAGGAAATAGAGAGCCCAGAAAGACATTAACATTGGGATGAAATGGGGATGAAGTAGGTAACAGAGTGCATTCATTAACAGAAAAACATCACCTGTGAGATATGGGGTGGAAGAAGAGTAAAGGTGAGGCTGTGTCAAATGTCTCAAACATTAAGCATTGGTCACTGGGGTGAGAAGTAAGGAATTAGAATCCTGACATGGACCAGGAACAACGACACAGAGAAAATTGCCGGGTGGGGACCAAAGATGAAGTTGATCTACTTGATGATTTTTCTCAGGTCAGCCCTGTTTATGCAGCTGACAGGCATTTGCCTGAAAAATATTTATAATCTGTTGTGGCGTAGGCATGTTCCACAGGGAAGTAAGAAAAGTAGACAGAAAAGCCTGGGGTGTTGCTAGCAGGAAAGGGCTGATTATTATTAACCAAAGCTTTTGAGCTCTGTTTCTACGTCTATGTCTCTATGTCTTGGTGATTAACTGGCCAGGACATATGTATCCTTTCAGTATCTAGCTGAGTTACGTTTCAAATACGTGATGTTGATAGGGTTGAAATAGTTGATTCATCAACCATTTCTAGACTTAGTATTTGGATGGGAATGTAAAATATAAACATCAGGCATTGTAAAAAGCAACTGGAATTACACATTGAAGCTGAGCATGGACATTGGGTAGAAGAAGACTTGATTGGAAACTTTTTCAAAATTACCTTTCAAACTTAAGACTCCAAAATTTTTCAATATGGAGGTCAATGTTATAGTGACAGTATGAGCTTAATGATTAAAACTCTAATGTTGGGACCAAGGTGACCTGTGCTCAAGTCTCAGCTCTGTCTCTTGATTTTTTGGGAAAGTTATTCAATCTCTCTGAACCTATTTCCTTGTCAGAAAAGTAAAGCTAGTGATACTAATCTCAAGGGCTGTGCTAAGAATTGAGTAAGATAAGGAATATAAAGTGCTTGGCCCCTGGAAAGGTCTCAATACATTGTGGCTATGACTTTGACTACAAAATTAGAGAAACATGAAGAGAATACGCGACATAATGTTTTGCCTTTATACGATCTTATGCATACAATATCCAAGGTAGAAAGTTGTTTCAGCATCTTTAGCGATCAATACCCCCTTGAACATTAGTTAGAGTTCAATTTCTCTGAAGTCAAGAAATTCTTCCTTATGTCAACCAATATTCTTACTAAAATCTAAACATTCCTTCAAGTTTTGTCTTTTCTAGGGGGAAAAAAAGAAACTAGTTATCTTCGATCTGATATACTTAAGCATTATTATCATTTGCTCTCTTTTTCTCTCCAAGCTAAGCAAACTTAATTTTTAAAAAATGTTCTTATAGCTTTCATTTTTTTTGTTTTGTCATTGTCATTAAAAAGCCTGTGCTCGTGGACCAAATTGTAACGATGCTCTTCAGTCTACTAAAAGCCTAGACAGTTTGCCCGCCTCTAACTGAGCTTTATTGAAGTTGAGAGAATATATTCTCATGGCATCTATAATGGTTTTGTGATTTCAATACACTAGAAGTGGTAAATATGTACATTTATCCCATTTCTTCTGTTCAGAAGAAGCAGCCTTCACAAAACCATAAACTGATGAATCAAGCTCCCATCGGTGATAAAGTTTTGTGTTGGAAGGAAAAATATTTGAGCATTAAATAAAATAACTAAGCAGAGAAAAGACAAGACCAGGAAAAAAATAGAAACTAAAATTAGTGTAAAAGGAAATCATTAAGCTTTTTCCAATTGAACCACAATGCCATAATGCTCAATCAGAAATTGAGCTAAGTAAACTCTTCAGACTACCAGTTCCTGATTCAGCAACACTGAAAAATTTATTGATAGCTCTTCTTGGCTTTGGTTCTCCCTTCCCTGCCACAGAGATCCTATTAATGGAAATTGCACATAAGTTTTCTTGACTTTGTTTCTACAGATTTATTCCTATGTCAGCAGGTAAGAATGGCAACTTATTTTTAATTGAGAAAAGCATTAAGAAAATATCATTCCTTCTTCCATATAGTCTAACAGAATTAGTGTATTACTGCTTTGAAAATTCAGTGCTTAAGAAATGTAACTTCTCTCTGGTGGACTGTGTAGGGGAGGAAGACTATCCTCTACCCACTCTGCGTCCTTTCTGGCTGGGCTACAAGTTAAATTGACATGAGAAAGAATAACAGGAGAAAATCAAACAAAGGTTTATAACATGTATGCATGGGAGAGACCAGGAAAAGCTGGGTAACTCGACAAAATGATGGAGGTTCTCATCTTAAATGCTATCTTCAGCTAAAGATAAAGGAGGATGTTGGGGATGGGGTGTCAGCCTCGGGAGATTACCAGAAAAGCACAGTACACAAAAGTAAGGTTAATATGCAGATTTAAGTCCTTGCCTTTCACACTGATAAGAGTTTCTAGAGGTAAGGTCATCCCCCCTTCTTCCTGGTACAGACAGGGAGATACCTGTACAAATGGAGATTTCTCTTATAAATGTAAATGTTTCTTACAAAGCATAACTTCTACTTTTACTTGGTTTTCAGAGCTTTGATAAGAATGGGCTTAGTAAGGACCCTCCCAGGCTATACACACCCAGAGTTATCTATGGTGATGGCCTGTCCTGGGCACAGGCCTTCTATCTTAAATTCTTTTAGGCAGTTAGTGGGGGGGAGGTCAAAGTTTCTTTCTGAGTCTTCTGAGTCTTTATTGTCTTCTGCTTAAAATAATCCACATACCAGAGTGGCACATCTTGGGGCGGCCTGCCTTGAACCCCATCAACTGACAAGAATGATGATCTAGTCAGTGTATTTGCTGCTTTCAGCTAAACCTGAGGGAGGCAAGTCTGTCTGGAGATAAAATTTTCTTGAAAAATATAGAGAAACGGTACAAGACTCTTCTCTCTGCCCTTCCTCTGATAGCACTAGGCAGCACATTGGACTGAATGATAGAAGAGGGTATTGTTTTCAAGCAACTTTGGCAAAGCATACCTTTAGCTCATCTTTTCCACAATTTCTCCATTCCAGAGCCCTACAAGTAAGTCTTCAGTTGCCAACCCTGGGATATCCTCCTTTCTCCATTCTACGCCTAATCTCTTGAATTCTTAAACTCTTGCTGGGCAAGACCACATTAATTACCATAGAATGAGATGGGCACAGAAGAGGAGGGACCTGGAACCTGACCTAAATACAGAAGTGTCAACTTCTGGAAGGAAGTAAAGTTTGGAAGAAAGAATATGGCACATGAAGGAAAATAACCTAACAACATCGAACATTATTGAATATATAAATACAACTAAAACTTTAGATCCATTTATAACATGATTTCTAAAGAGAAATAAACAACTACCATTTATTGAATATATATTGAATAATATATGTGCTCTACCTATATCAACTAATTTAATCAACAGCTGATAAGAAACAAAGAAGAAGCCTCTGTCCCAAGGTCAAGGCTGAACTGGCAGCAAGAGTGACTTAAGGCTAAGTTGACAATGTTAGAGTGGTGTTTCTTAATTCCAACTTGTGTCCAGTAAAAATTGGTCTAGAGATGGGCCGGGTGAGAGATCTATTTAAGCCTGCAGATGGTGGTCACACAGCTCGATATCCAGGGTGAGCTTGACAGTGCTTGGCAGTGCTGGCCTCCTCGTTTCAGGATGGATAAGGACAAAAATCTAAGCCAGGATTAGAGTAAAGCCAAAACTAGACCTCAGGCTGCTTTGAGGTTCATTATCTCATTTTCCGCATGGAGCAATCAAAGTCTCACTGGGATGGCCCAGACCTGCTTGTGAATCACTGAGATAAAATGACTCAGGGTACTCTATTTGACATTGATGGCTGGTTCAAACAACACACCCACGTGTGGGAGCTTGGATTCTTTAGCCCTTCATTTGATCTGGGGGCACCTGTCATGTTGGGGCTATGCTTGAGTTCCCAGATTTTATTGGCCTTCCTGATTGAGTCTTTATATCTCCATCTCTACCATTTAATCCTTTGCCTTTGTGGAGCTCTGGTCACCATAGTCACTGGTGGGTTTTAGCTCTTGGTAAACGATAAACATCTTTGAAAACTTTGAGGGATACCTCTGCTATAAATCACAGTATGGGTTCCATCTTCGCCAAGCTACAAAGAGTTGCAAAAATACTTCATAACTTTCTACAGTTCTTCTTGCATTTGTGTTTCGGGGAGCAGAGTCATCAGTAATAGCATATCAGAATGAGTGTCCAAAAAACATTTGATACCATAAGAAATGATTCTACTTATCTGGACATTGCAGATTCAGTGGTGAAGCAAATAAAATTTTCTCATCCCTAACCAATGCCATAGCATAAGATCATAAAAGCAGTTTGTGCTAAAACCAGTTCAGTAACACGCACATTCCTGAAGCAGAAGAGATAATACTGCCTCTCAGCAGTGCTGTGAAAAATGGTATTTTGAACAATAAAAATAATAATAAAAATCCATTATTATTACAACTACTACTGACTATTGGGGAAAGTTGCAGTGGTTATTTGAGGTCTAAAGAGAGAAGTGTATATTACTTACATTAAACTTTATGTATGACCTTTCTGACAGTGAAGGTTGGTGTGTGAAAATTTCCATGAATTATCAAAGGAGGTTGTGAAGTTTTTGTGTTTTTTGCATGGTATCAAGGTTGGTAGTTCATGGATGTGGGATTGCAGAGGTCCTGTCTGCCTATTAGTGTTATATAATGGATAAGGAAGAACTGGTACCAGCCAAACCTGCATCAAAGTCTCTTCTCTGGTCTTTGGAACTTACTCGTCATCTTCTCCAAATTTTAGGTGGAAAAAGAAAAAAATAGGGTGAGAGCTAGCCGTGATGGCCTAGTGGTTAAAGTTCAGCCCTCACCACTTCGGTGGCCTAGGTTGGTTTCCCGGTCTCAGACTCACACTGCCCCCATTTGTCAGTTGCCATGCTGTGGTGGTGGCTCACATAGAAGAACTAGAAAGACTTAACTAGGATATACAACCATGCACTGGGGCTTTGGGGAGGAAAAAAAAAGAGGAAGATTGGCAACAGATGTTAGCTCAGGGCAAATCTTTCCCTGCCAAAAAAAAAAAAAAAAATAGGATGATTGAGGAATACTGCTTCATCTAAAAAATGAATACAATGAAAACTGATAAAAGGGATATGTATGGTTAAGAAATTACGTATGAAAACTTCCCAGTGGAAAACTGGACACAATGTGTATGCTCAGTAAGTGGATCTGTTTATGATTTTGTCTTTGTGTGAAGGCAATTTAGTGCTATATTCAAGAGCATGGAATTTGGAATCAAACAGGCAGGCATCAATTCTATTTCTCGCTCCACCCCTTACCATGTGCCTCTGAGCAAATTACACAATTTCTTTAAGCCCAAATCACCACGTACTCAAAATGGAAATAATAACACTTGACTGATAGAGCTATGAAAGGATTAAAATGAGAACATTTCTGTGAAGCACTTAGTGTACTACCTAACGTATGGCAAACATTCATTAAATGGTACCTACTTTATTTTTATCCTCATTTAAGAAAGATTTTTTTTCCGGAAGGATTAAAAGTCAGTTCTGGTATGTTACTATGAGACCACACTTGTGGGGACATTTTTTGGGTTCACCACCAAGAATTAGCAGAAGTAGATTCAGGTTTTGTGTTCTGTATCTTTCAAAGCCACTTAGAAGAGTATCCCCAAACATGAGATATTCGTGAGAGCACAGCATACGTGTTAACAGGCACAAGTTATGAAGTTTCGTGGTCTGATTTCCAAACCTATTTACATAACATTCCGGTTGTGTGATTCTAGGCAATTTCTCAATCTTTACATACCTCAGAGTCTTCATATGAAAATGAGATAACACTCGTAACGCCATAGGTTAATTGAAAGGGTTATATGAGATTAACTTTGAAAGGATTTAGCACTGTGCCTGGCACAAGATGGTGTGAGCTGCTATAATTACTGACTGACGTGACTTCATTCTTGGAAGCTGCTATCTTGGAGAAGCTTTCAAAAGTGTAATTGTTCGAGTTTTAAAAAAGATGGTTAAAAATAGAACATATTTTTCTCTCAAACTGGTACTGTCATAAAGTATGTTCCTTGTGTTTTTAGATTGTCACATTTTAGACGTATATTTCTATGTCCCGTCTTCTGTTGCATGTCACTTTCCTTTTGACTCTCAGCAATTTAAAACTGAAACTCAGTCTCCATGTGAAGTTTACCCTCTAATCCAAGTGCCAGTTCTCTTCAAAAATCCTTTGTGTGTGAGGTTTAGAATCACAAAAGACTGGAACCCTTTCTGCCTTGCAGATAGTAAGGGAGCATGCTACAAAAAAATATTTTTTAAAAGACAATATTGAGATTTGCATTATCAAAAATTCAAAGATGCTCTTTTCAAAAGCTGAAACCACCTAGCCTCAGGCCCATCTCGACATGGTAACGTGCAGCCAGCCAAGCTGACCTGTGGTATTCCTGTGGATGAGTTAGAGGAGGAATCACCCCCAAGCAATGGTAGCTCTCAGAAGGGGGCCTGCCCTTCACAATTTAAGCTCTTTGAAGCTGCATTTCCTTCAAGCAACGAGAAGTCTTTGTGGTGATGGGAAACATACATTTATAATTATAGAAGAACATAGTGTACACTAGACATGGTAGAAAAGAATGCAAGGGTTTGCAGAGAAGTCTCGATATACACACGGCCTCACTCACGCAGCGTGTTTCCTAAAACGTTGGGTATTTCAGCTGGTACCTAATTGAAATGGCCAGGAGGCAGCATTCCTGCAGGGCCTCTTCTCTTTCCAGCATCCCATTTGGCTCTGACCCAACCACGTGAGGATGGTGCTATAGTGTGCTCTTTGTAAATCCAGTTGCCGAAATAAGATGCACGAAAGTCATGAAATGATTTCAAAATGACATAAGTATATTCATTTACACGGCATCTGAGAAAGTGAGCAAAATAGAATTGAATGATGCCTATAATATTTTAACTCTTTTAACCAAAACTCGAGCTGATTAACCCATCCTACCTGAATCCTTACTCTTTACTATACATGTAGAAATTAACCCTAACATCCCTAATTTATACATTCCACCATGCCAGGATATGGATTAAGAAATATTTATGTTTGATTGATGGGAGGGAAAAAAGGCAAAATGAGTGGAAGCATAGGAAAAAATGATACTAGTGAATTTATGAAAACATCAAATTAGTTCTATATTTTTATCTTCCTTTAGTAATTATTATAAATAATTTTGTATTTTGAAGTCTCAGTGGAGAATATACAAAAAGGTAAATAATAAAAAGTATAAGTAAAGCTTCCACAATGGACTTTAAACATAAAATAGATGGCAAAAAAGAAACCCACAACTGATTCCACAGTGAGAAGGCCAAAGGTAAAATTAAAAAAATGCCCCAGAAAATTCTCAAAGAATTTTCTTTTGGATGCCATGTTGTAGATAAACTACTAGAGATATAAGATATTTCTAAAGCCTTAGTTTCTTTCTTTTTCTTTTGTGAGGATGACTGGCCCTAAGCTAACATCTGTTGCCAGTCTTTCTCTTTTTGCTGAGGAAGATTGGCCCTGAGCTAACATCTGTGCCCATTTTCCTCTATTATTTATTTATTTATATTTTTGTATGTGGGATGCCACCACAGCATGGCTTGATGAGCGATGCCTCAGTCTGTGCATGGGATCCGAACCTGTGAACCCTGGGCTGCCGAAGCAGAGAGCACAAACTTAACCACTACACCACGGGCTGGCCCCTAAAGCCTTCATTTCTAAGATGATAGTCAACCCAAATCTATTCTACAACAACAACAAAAACAAAACCCTACAATTGTATGCAATAGTTGGTCCTCATTACACAACATGGTACAAAAGGGAAAGTATGGTCTTTGGAGTTAGACCCAAAGTGTGCATTTTGGATTATTACTCACTAGCTGCATGAATTTTAGAAACTACCTAACCTTTCTTAGCTTTGTAAACTCCCCTGTACATCATGGATATAAGCGCTATCTCAAAGTATATGGGAAGTTAAAACATGATGATCCACATAACAAGCCTAGCTCGATCATTGGAATATAGTTGGTGCTGCAATCTTAGTTCTTTCTTTTTTCTTTATCTCTCTCAAGCCATTTATCTTTGAAATATGAATGTACGCTGAAGAGAAGGGAGATTCCTTTCACCATGAGAGCCAGTCTAGGTCCTTTGAGCGGCCATTATTGTAGCCATCTGCAGGTTATCTCTTCTCTCACATGCGTGTGTCAATGGTGCATGCATATAAATATATGCATGTGTTTGTGTGTGTGTGCAGCCACCTGTCTCTGTATTTCTTCTTGCTGGCTATAGGTAAGGTAAGTTTGGGGCAATAAGTGTATTTTATGCGTAAGTTGTTCTAAAGTTCAGTAGGTGACTCATTATTTAATCTGACTTAATAGCCTACATAGGTCAAAGATAATGAAACAAGTGATTCATTGAACTGACAACATTATTATATTCATATATTTCAATTTCAGTATAATGAAGTAAATGGCACTAGAAATCTTGACTAGATTCTCTCCTTGACAACTCTACTGATTTGTCAGACTATAACTGGGGGGTGTCAATTTCTTATCTTCAAAATAAAAAATCATAGAATAGTTGCTCTCTTCCCTATAGGAATTTTTCATGTGTAAATTCAAATTATATTTCCAGTTACTTGGAGACTCCTGATACCAATTCAAAATAACATTTTGAGCATTTCAAATTTGCTGTAAAAACCACTAGTCTCTCTCCCTGCACTGCCTCCCTCTAATAGGTTATTCTAGAAATATGGTGAACATGTCTCTTTTTGAAAAAAGAAGGAAAAAAAGACAAAAATAGTGCTGATATATAGCCGGAAGCTTGTGGAGGAAAAGTACAAAAACAGCGTTTGGGGGGATGATATGCTTTGATGTAATCATTCCTGAGCTTGGTGCTGGAAATCACTAAAAATAAGTGGCAGCGTCACGTGGTGTTTGGAAGAGTTGACAGCAAAAGTAGACATCAAAATCAGGATCATAAATTCCAGGTTATTTTCCAGGTTATTACCAAGGCTGATGAGGAATAACACAGAGCAGAAACGGCTCACATTGGAAACAGTCATTTCTCAGTTGTATTCAACCTGGGACGGTACAAACGCAGCCACTACGCAATTACCTACATATGACATACACAGTGTATTCTTTGGAAAAAATGAATCATAAAATAGTTATAGGGATCACGGATGGAAACTCCCTGGATATGAGTATGAGTCACAATGAAAGACCAAGGAAATAGACTTGGTTGGAAGGTCTATAAGGGCAGAGGATCATAACTCTTCTTTTCACCATAGTATCTGGCACAATGCCTGACCTAAAATAAGGGATCAATGAGTATTTGTTGAATGAATGAGCAGCATTAAACAGGAGGTAACTCTCAGATTCTTGATGTGAAGGAGCTGGTGTTCTCACATAAATTATAATACACATAAACCAAAAGACATTAATTTACAAGAGTTCACTGTAACATAACTCTAACTACCCTAACTCTTGTAATAGAGATGACACAGCCCAGTATGATTAATTGATTTCAAACAGCTCCCTTCCTCTCTGGTCCATGATCTCCTGAACACCACCCCCTTGCAGTCTCATATTAGTTGACTTCATTTGTAGCACCCTCCCTGAAGGACTTAGTTTAGTTGGCAGCTACTCGTCCGTTTATCCAGAGGCAGAACACATGGGCTTAAATTATGTCTGTACATTGCTTCACTGAAGAGAGTGATACTGACGGGGGAAGCTTGATCTTGTAGAGCGCTCTCAGAAAAGTCAATCAATAGCAATGCCTACCATTTATTTAGCACTTACTATGTGCCACACAGTCTCCTGAGAGCTGTACATAGTGGCATTTTTAACCCTCAAAATAACTCTATGAGTTGGGTATTATTTTTGTCTCATTTTAAAAATGAAAAAAATGGAAACACAGAGATCAAATAACTTGCTCTGTGTTGGTCAATTCTTAAAAGGCAGAACCAGAATTGGAACCAAAGTCTATCTGACTTTAGATCAAGTCAGTGTTTAAAATCACCTGTCTTTTAAATTTAAAGTGCTCCGAACTCTTTGCTCAGTCACAAATTGGATTATTGCTTACTCTCCAATTGCTTACTCTCCAATGAATGTTCCATACTCTTAATAGTCAAGTGTGGTAAGTCTAGAACTTTTACTCTTTGCCTCAGGCACAATTAGAACCAGGGGCACAAACGCACCAGGACTTTCTCTTCCCCTTTCACCTCCCCTGTCCTGTGGATAGTTGACTTCATTCTCAGACTGGCTTCCTCCGTATGGCAAAAAACACGGCCACTGGAAGGGGGCTGCCTTCCTTCCTTTAGGTTCGTTTGAAAAACACGACATAACCCTAGCCATCTCTGCTTGGGCCGGCATCTGGACCTACCTGTGGCCTAGGTAGCAATTCTCATCAGAACCACATGGAGCTTGGGGAAAGAAACAGTTTCTTAAAGGAAGGGGGTGGGGCCGGCCCGGTGGCGCAAGCGGTTAAGTGTGGGCACTGCGGCAGCCCAGGGTTCGCCTGTTCTGTTCACTTCCCGGGCACACCCCAACGCACCACTTGTCAAGCCATGCTGGGGTGGCGTCCCATATAAAGTAGAGGAAGATGGGCACAGATGTTAGCCCAGGGCCAGTCTTCCTCAGGAAAAAGAGGAGGATTGGCAGATGTTAGCTCAGGGCGGATCTTCCTCAAAAAAAAAAAATGGAAGGAGGGGGTTAGGCACGCAAACAATAGATCTTCATCACAGTCTCATCAGGAAGTATACTCAGGTAGTAAAAACTTGTAGATACTTCTAATGAAAGGGAAAGGAAAGGGATGAGAAATATTTCATTCTAAAGTCAAATTAGACTTTCTAAAGTCTAAAGAAATTTCATTCTAAAGACAAACAGGATAAGTCTTTGTTATTGTCCTCTGCAGTCCCTCCACTCAGGGAGAAAATAGATAGCTGGTGACAGGCAAAGAAGAAAAGAAAAGGGAGGAAAGGGAAGGAAAGAAGAGGAAGAAAGAATAGAAGAGAAAACAAGAGAGGGAGATAGAGGAAGAAAGTAGAAAAAAAACAACAGAAGAGGGTTAGAAAGAAAATCCTACTGTCTTATAAAGCCACTGAAATTTGGCAGAAAGTAAAAAAACAAAAACAATATAGGTATATACAGATGGGGAATTTTAATCTAGACCTGCCGTTGTTGATTAGATATTATGTATTCATAGTTTTATTTTTTTTATATTAAATTCCATGCCATTTGATAGCATTTGGGGCTCTTCCAGGGAGTCAATAATGAATGTTAAACTGGATTACCTATGGCATACCTTGCATTGTCTCTTTGTTCTAGCTCATCAGCTGGCAAGCAATTGCAAAAGCCGAGCCAGGAACCCAACTCTGAACAGGAGCCGTCCTTACACTCTATATTTACCCTGCTTATTCTTGAGCCTACAAAGTAAGAAGCGTCACTTTGAGAAAATGTTGTTTTCTAAAAGTCCAAAGTTATCTGAACCTATATGAACCTAAAAAAAGTCTTGGGTTGGGCTTATGGTTTGAGGTTTGAATTAAAGCCTAGGTTATTCTTATTTTATCTGCACTAGTTTTCCATAAGTAATTATACCTTTTCTATATCTCTGTCTTTCAAAGGAGGGTATTACCACGGGTTTGGATATAGTAAGAAAAAACTAACCAAGTTTTCTGCCCATGTCAAAATGAACCTGGGCTAAACATGTCTACAGGTTCAAAACTCTTTAACCATGTGTATATTTGGTTCACTTTGGTTGGTTTCTATTTTTTAGTTTTAGCAGGTGATATTTATATACCAGAAAAATACTAGTAAGATACCAGGGTCTTTCAAACCGCAATATTACACCAATAGCTAATCATAGGATAAGGTCACCAATGCATTTGATTCAAAAAAGAGTATCTTCTAGATTGTTTCTTGGTGAATGAACACAAAACGTCAATTAAAATCTGCTATACTCACAGCTCTTTCTAAGTGAGACAGCCCTGTCTGAGGTTTCTACTAAAGGGAGACATTTATGAGACTATATTTTGTATTAGTTATTGCATCCTCACATCTACCTCCCTTCCACAGCCATTAGGACAAGACTGGATACTGATCCCAAGACAGCCAATCTATACTCTAGGCATATACCTATGAATTGTCCTACAATGAAGATGAGAGTCAACAGATTACTTTCTTGGGAAGTTAAAGTGGATAATACAGAAATAATAAAGGAGTTAACATGGAAGCCAAGGCTTCCAGGTAATGCTGAGTCAAGTCAGGACCATGATAGCCCTTAGAAATAGTAATAAAACAATGGTCAACAGTACTGACCATTTCCAACAGAGCAGTTATTTTACTAGCATTATCTCATTTCATTAAATTTAAATTAGCTACTATTTTTACTTTATCCTATAGATCATTAAACTGAAAATTTAATGGGATGAAGTATATTACCTATGTCTGAACAGTTAACTATTGCAGAGTGTTGCGTTCAAATCCAGATCTATATCACTTCATAACCCACGATCTTTATTATTATGCTGTATTGTAAGCTGGAATTGTAAGGAAGCAGAAACAATGAAGAAGGGGAAAAGACGCACAGCAAAGGAAAAAATATATGCCAGTGGTATTGAGCGGAAAATGAATCTACAGAGTAGAAAGTTATGTGAATTTAATGGTGGATCACTATCTTAAAAGTCCAGATTTTATCGCTCCTGTGGTTCCTGAAACTAAAATCTATACCCTGTACTTACGAGGAAGGCTCCTTTTACAGCTCCCATATGGGGATGATGGTAAGATTCTATCCCTCAATTCCCTCTGAAGTTCCCTCTGAAGTATTTCTAAGGCAACTCCCCCCACCTTGAGCTACTTTAAGAAGTTGTCTGATTCTCTTAAGTGAGAATGTCTAGTCCTCAAGAAGCTAATTCAGAGGACTGCCACCTTAACAAGTTCTATGCATCCACTTATTCATGCATAAGTTTGCTTATTGATGAGCAAATTAATAACTATGTACAGCACCATATAGTCATAATAATTTCTCTCGTAAAGAAGAAATTTATGTAGAGAAAATTTGGAGATAGTCCACTCTATTTGTGCAATTTGTCCGTTCAGTTGGAGCTACTTCTCTACTTAGACATACCTTAGAATGTAAGAGACTGACACCACTAAAAGGAATGCCCTTAAACACATACGGACATTTCAAATATATCGTGAAGAATGTTAAATAGGGAACAATAGGAAATTAACAAAGTAACTAAGAGTTAGCTTGTGATCATATAGTAGAAAAGAGAGATTCTCACAGATATGTATATGGATTTGTACTGATCTATGAAAAAATGGCAGAATGTGAAAAGTAAGCACAATGTAGCAAACTGTTCATCAAAATAACATTGATTTACTTTCGGTGTAAAACTGCCTTTTGTTTTATGAAAAAATTGACAATTTTTTGTTCTGGTTATTTTTATATATGTAGTTATTTTTGTAATATGTGAATTTGGCAAAATAAAAGATTGCTAATCTTATGTTGGTCTCCAATTTTTATTTATTTATTGAAGTATTTTCTTCAGGTAAAAATCTCAAAGTCTGGGCATCGCTGGTGTAGAAGATGATCATTATAGCAAAGTTGATAGGAAATTTTAGAGATTAGGAAGGAAATATGCAAATGAAGAGGGAAAACTGGCTTCCATTGGATTCATTCTCTGGGAATAAAAAAATTAGATAGGAAGGAGAAAGGAGATCTTTGAAAAGTTAAAGGCTAAGAACTTTTAAATTTAAAAGCTTTTTTAAAATACAGTTAAACTTTGGCCTACATATCTATGAGCTATAATATTTTTTGAGGTTTTCTCATTGTTGATTATATTTATATTTATCTATATTCCATGTGAATGAATAACTGAGTGATTGATAAGGCAGCACCCATAAAGTAAACTTCTAGAGTCATTTTCATTAAAAATACAGAGCTAATCTTACCACAGAATCTCATTGGCAGAATAGGGAAATATTGCAACTCACCACAATAAAGTAAATATTTCAACAAGATTAATATCCATTTAAAAATGAAAACTGCTGAACCGTGGCAAGTGCAAGCCACTAAGCGTTTTGATACATGTTTCAGCCAGGTTCTAGCCAAACCACTGAATTGTCCCGTCAAGTTATGGGCATCAAGGAGAAGCTCAGAGAGGAGGAGGGACTGGTCCTGGAATGCCAGAGAGAACAGCCCAGTGAGTTTTGTGGTTTTTCTCGAGGCAAAGGGTAGTTTTTCCCGATGCCAAAGGACACTTTTCCACCTGTTTTAAGAGCTGTAGCATTTCAGTTGTGTTCAAGTTGCTTACTTTTGTCTTGCTAATTGCCCATTCTTGTTTTCTTACTGGTTTTGAGTAGCATCCCTCATCATGCCTCCTCTTCCTTTTCCTCAGTCATCTTTCCTCTGAAGTTTCAGTCCACACTTCCCATAACAGACAGAATGAAGGAAATGCCTGATCTTATTACAATGATTCTCACAATACTATCTTTATTGAGAAACAAGGAAGCATATGAAATGACTCAAAATTGCATTGGAAAGGCTAACACTTATAGTCTTGGAAATAGAAGCTTAACAAATAAAATGCAAGTCCAACTTTATTCTTAATACAACTTGATTCAAATAGGACTAAATATGAAATTGAGATAATTCTATCAGGGTCGACCAAAAATTTATCTCCTACTATCCTTAAAGCAGGAGAATTCTATATGAATGACAGTAAATCTTGTAAGAGGAAGAGAAGCATAAAAATAATGTTTAATCTTCAGAGAGAACAAATGTAAAGGATTAAAATTGTCTGTATACAAGTAAATGCCAAAGCTGGTTACCTCTTCTTCCAAGCAAATGGGAAGGACATCTTGTTTATTCTTTATTTATGATGACTTGACCGTAATAAAACTGAATTTTTATTTAAATATTCTCTTATTTGGATGTTACTAAATCAGGTTAACATTTACCTTCATTAGTCCAAAATAATGAAGATTTACTACACAAAGGCATTTAATTATCAAAGGAAGTCATGGAATCAGTGTTGCTTTGACTAATAAAACATACATTACTCGCTTAGGGAATTTGAATTATTTGGGGTATATATCTAAAGGAAACAAAATCAGTATCTCAAACTGCTATCTGCACTCCTATGTTCATTGCAGCAGTATTCACAGTAGCCAAGATATGGAAACAACCTAAGTGTCTGTCAACAGACAAAGAGATGAAGAAAATGTGGTATATACATATATACAAAGGCATATTATTCAGTAACACAAAAGAATGAAATACTGCCATTTGTGACAAGGTGAACGAAACTGGAGGGCATTATGCTAAGTGAAATAAGTCAGACAGAGAAAATATATACTGTATGGTATCACTTATATGTGAAATCTAAAAAAACAGTTGAGCTCACAGAAACAGAAGGTAGAATGGTAGTTGCCAGGGGCTGGTGGATAGGGGAAATGGGGAGTTGTTGGTGAAAGTGTACAAAGTTTCAGTTATAAGATGGTTAAGTTCTGGGGATCTAATGTACAGCATGGTGACTATAGCTAATAATACCATATTGTGTACTTGAAATTTGTTAAGAGAGTAAATCTTCAGTGTTCTCACATACACACAAAAAAATTTGACTATGTGAGGTGATGGATGTGTTAACTTGATTGTGGTAATTATTTCACATGTATATATATATGTCTAATCATCACATTGTATACTTCAAATATCTACAATTTTATTTGTCAATTGTACCTCAATAAAACTGGAAAAATAAATAAATACATACATAAATAGATACGTAAAAAGTTTAAAATAAATTTTTTAAAACATCTATAGAGGTTTCAAGAAAAACAACATTTTGATTGAGTAATTTTACAATATACCCGATCTTAGTGGGATTGGAGCTTTAAATACAGATGAAGTAGTCTTTTCTCCTTCCAAAAGGTTATATACAAGAACTCTTCTTATCATTCTCTGTCCTGAACATCATTCCATTACAAAATTTTGGGAACAGTACCATTTGATCAATCTTTAAAAACAAATAAAAGCCAGAAAAGGTGATGAAGTCAACTTGTGTCCCTAGGAAAACTAAGATAGGAGATGAGCCAATCCACTTTCCTGCTAATTATCCTGATAAAGGAATGAGGGAAACCTCTCTTTAGTGTCTCTCCTAAGAGAAATGCAGAATGTTTACTAAAATTCTTTAAAATGTTTATGTGAAATAACTTCTAGCAGAGACCTGCTAATATGAAAAGAACATTTATAAACCTGGAAATGTTTAGCTTTGGGAAAGACACTGAAAATCAGGTCTGGTTCTTCAGGTAAACTGGTTGCCTATCACTTTGGAGAGGTGAGCCAGTTTACTAGGGAAGGCTTGTTATGAAACTGGATATTTTCTTTTTAGTTATAGCTTCTGGAAAAACTTGTCCATGCATGGACAATGAGGGTCACAGAAGACACATTTTCATATTGGTCACCGAGGCAGCATTTGAGCCCTGGCATTGTCTTTTGTCATGTCCAAGAGGAAAGTGAAGTCTTCTCTGGTCCACCATCTGATGGGGTATATGCAGCATTGCAACAGGAACCAGATGGCCAGTATAAACAAGTAGAGCATGTGACCCTGCACTCTAGTTTCCTTTAGGAAACAATTTCTCTGCTCAGTTTAACACTACATATGACTAGTAAAGGGATGATCTGGTGGAGAATTAGGTGCCACAGAGGCATGGCCCTGTCTTTCAAAAATAAGAGCTAGAAGAGTGAATACTAAAAAGAAGTTGCTTTTCAGGTATCTAGAACAGGTAAAATTGTTACTAGCAATATTTAAAAGTAAATTTGCCTTATTATCAAATTGAAAAAGGGGAATTAAGGTAATACCAAAGAAATGAAAGAATCTTATGTGTTTCAATAATCTAGATGATTCATATGTAGTAAATTTTTTGAATGCCTATGCATTCATCTATCTACCTATTTATCTCATAAATCTAATATAAATTTTGGTTTTGAAAACCTGTACTAAGCTTGGATAATTAATAGAAATTTCATTGTTGTGGGAAGAAAATGAACAGTGAATGAGTTGATAAGGGAAAACCGGGAGGAAATATCAAGAATTTTTGTTCACCACATTTGTGGGCCACCTCCCCACCATCCCAGTTGCAAGCTCCATTAGTGGGGCTATGTGGATGAGAGTAGAGAGATGCCCGTGTCTCACCTTCATTGGGTGAGCTTCTTCACCCTCTCAACTTTGCCTCTGGCCTATTGCAGATTATCAAGACAACATTGGAAGGCTCCCGTGGAAGATGGAGAAGCCAAAAGTGGGAAAGGGCTTGGAGGAGAGCCACCTGCTGATTAGAAACAGGCGTTTGGACTTTACATAAGCAATAAATTAACTCAATAACATTGGTTTCTTTGGAAAAGTAGCTAGCTCTACCTTAATCAATATCTGAAACATATTTTACTTAAAAGTAGAGTTGGCTTGATTTAGGATTAAAAGTGAACATTCAGGGCCGGCTCTGTGGCTTAGCGGTTAAGTGCGCGCGCTCTGATGCTGGCGACCCGGGTTCGGTTCCCGGGAGCGCCCCGAGGCACCACTTCTCCGTCCAACGCGAGGCCGAGTCCCACGTACAGCAACTAGAAGGATGTGAATCTATGACATACAACTATCTACTGGGGCTTTGGGGGGAAAAAACTGAATAAATAAAATCTTAAAAAAAAAAAAAAAAAGTGAACATTCAAAATAAATTGCCCCTAAAATCAGAGAACATTGTGCCATGAGAATCCCTGCAACAGTGACATTTCTTTCCATCTGTGGTCCCCATTCCTATTTCTCTGATGTTAGCACCACTTGACACTATACTCTGTGTTCCACACGGCAAAACAGATAGGAGTTTCGTGCCATTGAAAAGTCAAAAAATTGTTTACATTTTGTATTTTTACTAATAGCAGCGTGTAATGTGTAGAGAAATCTGATGTTTATAGGGCTTTGTTAACACCTTTTCTTTATCTTTGATGCTTTATCTTTTTTGTTTTCTATAATTTTACTATTTCGTTTGATCCTCTTACTTTAGTAAACTTCAAATGAAATTGTGAAAATTAAAAAAATAAACAAAAATGGATTTACTGCTGTCTATTAATAACACACAGCATCAGCTATGTCAAACTATCATACCATTAATGATATAAAAGTCTATAATTAGGAAGTTGTTATTAGTGCTGTTGAGTCGATTTTGACTCCTAGCAACACTGTGTACACCAGAGTGGAACCCTGCCCATTTTTTTTTTTTTTTTTTTGATGAGGAAGATCAGCCCTGAGCCAACATCCATGCCAATCCTCCTCTTTTTGCTGAGGAAGACCGGCCCTGAGCTGACATCTATCCCTAATCCTCTTCTTTTTTTTCCCTTTTTCTCCCCAAAACCCCAGTAGATAGTTGTATGTCATAGTTGCACAGCCTTCTAGTTGCTGTATGTGGGACGCGGCCTCAGCATGGCCGGAGAAGCAGTGCGTTGGGGCGCGCCCGGGATCCGAACCTGGGCCGCCAGTAGCAGAGCGCGTGCACTTAACCGCCAAGCCACAGGCCAGCCCCTACCCAAACTTTTTGCACCGTCCTCTCACCTTCCAGCCCTACATCAGACAATGCTCTCTGCTATTCATGGGGTTTTCTTGGCCAGTGTTTTTTGGAAGCTGGTCAGGTCCTTCTTCCTGGTCTGTCTTAGTCTGGAAGGTCCGCTGAAACCTGTCCACCATGGATGACCCTGCTGATATTTGAAATCTCAGTGGCATAGATTTCGGCATCACAGCAACATGCAGCCGCCACAGGATGAGAATGGACAGATGGATGGTGAGGTTCCCTGACTGGGAAATGAACCAGTGGTGGTGAGAGCTCTGAATCTTGACCACTAGACCACCATCAATTAATAAGACAGTTGTCTAAGTTGTACTTTCCATCAACACGTAGTTTTATTTCCACAAAGACTGTAATGAGAATAATGTTATTCTCGACAAGAGAAGTACTGCACAGCCTGTGAAATGAGTACACTCCAATAGCCTATTATGGGAATAGAAACTTCTGGATTAGATGACGAATATTGGAAATGTCATGCATTTGCAATTTAAACCAATAGGTCTCACTCTTGAATGCAGTGTCAGAGTAGATGAAATCAATTTGATGTGACAATAACTCATCCCTTAATCCTTTTTCCTTCCTTCCTGGCAACATGCGTTCTTTCTTCTCAGTGCAGTCACTTCCCTACTGCTCCCGTCTGACAAACCGAAGTCCCAGTACAGCAATTGCCCAGCACTGCTGTCCCTTGGCCCATGTTTAAAATCACCTCACTTTTCTTCTCCTTCTTCCCAAACGATCCTCCCCATAAAAACTTGTATTACCTCACAGCCAGATGTCAGGAGGAAAACTATTTGATATGGGAGAGAGTTAAAATGGTGCCATGGTTCAGGATCTGGGATTGGGTCCTAGATTGCCTCATTAACTGAATGACATTTGGGTCAGTCTTGAGCCTCAATTTATTCATCTATAAAATGGGGATAAATCACATGGAAAGCACTTAACCATGCTAACGAAACATAGGAACTCTCAATAAATAGTAGCTATTGTTATTATCATTTTTAGGAGGCTTTGCAATGTAGAAGAAGACCCTTTTCAAAGCCCAAATATGAAATCTTTTTTGGTTAATTGTGTGCGTGTGTGGAGGGGGGAGTATGATAAAGTGAAGTAAAGAATCTTAATTACAATTGGAGAAATTTTACTAGACAAGAGGATGGGAAGAAGGGGTCTAGGTCACATAAGTGATAAGTTAAATCCCACGTTTAAAATCTGCTCTTCTGTTACTGGAAGAGAAACTTCATGATGATCAGGTAAATGTTTTATAGTATTGCCTCTCAAGTATCTTTGCTATGTGGTTGGGAAAACTGGTCGATCTGCCTGGGACACTCTCTGATCCTTCTTTGAGCAGGTTAACATCTACCTACACCTCAGCATTTAGCTTAAAGCCATTTCCTTCAACAGGCTTCCAGTGACCTCTTAAAACTAGGTTGGGTGCTCCTCCTATGACCTGTCATGGCATCCTCTCCTTCATGCAGTTCTAGCACAAAGCACACCTATTGTAATTGTTCTTAGTCTCACACTCTTGACTGTAAGGTCCTTGAGAACAAGAGTGTTAAACATTGTATTCTTCACGCCTAGTGCTGTTCTTAAATCATAGGAGACACTTAAAATATTGTTGAGTGAATGAATAAACAAATTAAAATCTCCTTTTTAATTTATTAAATTAAACTAAGTGAGAGATTGAGACAGACAGGCCACTGGGGGAGAAATGTATGGGAGAATAGATTAAAATAAAAAGTAAATATAAATTTAAAATATATTGGCCCAGGGATGTGAAGACCAGGAGGGAACACCATCTCTGACTTTAAAATTTGGAAGGCTGCAAATTCATTGCCTTATATTTAGTCAATTATTAAATGGTAGCCAACTGCTTCTGGTAGGTTCTGAGGATACAAGGGGAGAGAAACAAGTTTCCTGACTTCACAGAACTCAAAACATAGTGGAGGAAATACAGATGTTAAATCCTAACAAGATGATGTGGTTAGTGCCACACAGGGCAAAGGATGTTCATCTAACTCAAGGTAAACAGGTTCCAGAAAGTATTCTCAGCATAATGCCTGAGTTAAATCTGAAAGATGCACACAAAGGGAAGTAGAGTAGTAGACCTAGATGACCTCTGGTAAACATGCTCCATTTTTATCATAGGTCTAGCATAAATTGTCTGCAGAAGGAAGAGGAATGTGTTGGCTCACAGAACTGAAGCATCTGGTGGAGACTTCAGGAATGGTTAGATCAAGAGGCTCAAATATTGCCTCTCTCTCTTTGCATCTATCTCTCTCTTTGTCTATCTCCTGGCTTTGCTTTTCACTTTGTTGAACTTTTCTTTCTAGATTTTTACACAAGGAGACCAGACAGCCACTAGGAGCTATAGACAGGTCCTCCAGATTACCATCTCACAAATCCTAGTAGAATGAGAAAGCTCTGCCTTCCTAAAAGCACCAATAAAACTCGGAATCAAGTCACATCCATCTGGCTCATAATATGTCCATTTCTTAACAAGTCAGTGTGGCTGGAGAGATAAACTGTTCTGCTGGAAAGTCTTGAGTCATTTGTCCACCTTCAGAATCTAGGGCGAGGTCAAGCCCACTAATTCATGGGGCCTAAAAATGGGGAGTGTGTCAATGGCAAAATGAGGGGAGGAGCTAATGCTAGAACAAGGCAGGGATGGACATCGGACTGGCAAAAACCATGTGTTCATTACACACAGACACACACAGAAAAACACACACCAGTGGACCTCAGACAACATCTCTTCCATATGTCTGTCTCTCATAACAAACCTATTATTAAATATTTTAGTATTACTCCTATACAGATATCCTCATATTATAACCTACACTTATGCACATAAACACGTGCAAATCACACACGGCAAATCGCAAATTTTAAAATATGATAAAAATTCACAATGACAACAAAAAGATACACTTGTATAATGTCATAAATATCATTACACTTTTTAGTAGCATCTATTCTAGCCAAAGGGCTTTATGCTTTGATTATTCACTGCTTGCATTACTGCTGGCTCCCTCACGCATGGCCTACAACTATCATTATCGAATGTAATACGGGCATGACTTATACTATGTATGGTTGTAAACATTCATTTCATAGGGATCACTGTATTTTTTTTTACTGGAAAAAGCCTTGAAGACCATATTGTTTATCCTCTTATTCATAAATAAGAGATTAAGTCCAGAGAGGTTCAATACCATGCAAAATTTACAAATTTGATGGTGGGCCAGTTTCCTTAAATAATACACCAAATGGCACTTTTCATATAGAAAAATGATTCCAAATATTAGGCCATCTGTCTCACCACTTTCTACACATGAAAACCAGAGAAAAGTAAGGAAGAACCAGGTACCCCCCTTTCTGCCAATAAAAACCCGCCATTAGAAAACACATAAAAATGCTATAAAACACAAAACAATAAATCACTTTCATTATTTTAAAGCAAGAAGAGACTTTATTTTCTATTTTCCTTATGAGTTAGAAAAAACTGTGATCATTTTACGAATTTTAATAAGTATCAATTTATGGGGAAACTTGACCACATTGGAAAACAAGGACTAGTACCTGATTTGCCCCCGCAAATTCTTAAAGAAATGTGACAGTTTTCATATGATATTTTATCTACTTTAAACACCAGAAAAAAATGAGTAAATAATTAAAATGCAACATTTTTTCTGTGTTTCAAATCCTAATCAGAATGTTTCATGTGACTAACCCAAATAAGGCTCTACACAGAACTATCATTGCCCATGTGTTCTTAGCCATGCGAGAGAAGATGAAGCATGGTAATTTACATTTATTCCAACATAAAGTGGAAAAATAAAGGGGAAAACAATTAAAATCATTGCTGTATTTATATAAGTGGAAAAAATAATGGAAGGAATACCAGTAAAAGAAATCAAAATAATAAACCAAATATATATTTTATTCTTTGTCAACTTATACACAAGAAAGTTTTGCTATTTAACGTGGATATTACACTATCAATAATGTTTTATTATTAAAAATTTTCATAATACATTTTCTTTTTCCCCTAAACATATTTTTGAGCTTAACTATCAGCAAAAATATCAGACATCCCCTACAGAAAATAATTCTAAAAATAGAATGAAATCTTAGATGTGTTTTATTTCTTACGAAAGCGTCTAATTCTTGGATCTCTGGATTATAGTCCATCCTACTAATATTCCTCTCTCTTTCTTGGAAGTTGTTTTAATGTTCATAATTGACATAGACAATAGGTGTAACTTGATGTAGTAAATAATCTTATGTTTTTATTTTAGAGGTTACTTCACCCTTGCTAAGGAATGAACCATTATGCTTTGCGATGTGGTTTTGAGATCCTTGCTCTTCCGTTATTTATCTTTGACTTTACCCATGATATCAAAAGAAAAAAAAATCCCTGTAGGCATTCACAGTTATATTTTACTCTAATTACAGAATTCTTCAGCAGTATACTCTGAAACTAACTTTCTGAAATGGATGTTTTTGGAGTAGATTAAGGTGACAGCTATAACACTGGGTAGGACTTTGAAGTGTTTAAAAATTCCTCCCCATAAGATAAGCCTGAAGCTGAATTTCAACCAAGAGTCTGTAATTGCCTGAAAGTGTGATGTTTTCCATTTGTTTCTTCGAAGTTTTTTCCATTTTATCCACAGAGGCAGCATTTTCCTATTCCAAGAGTCACTTTTCTCCACAAGGTTTTCCTACCATGAAGAGATGTTGGAGGGTCTATCTCAGAGAAGACTAATATGTTATGACTGAGGATCAGCCAGCCAATCAGTATCTAATTACCTATTAGAAGTATTTATAGTGCTTTCAGAGAAATATGGTTGCTACAGGTTAGCCATCTCTAGACAAGATGAACCCCTATGGAACTATTAGAAACAATAGCAGCTTAATGTGTTCTTAAAAGCCAAACTGGAAGAAATGAAACAAATGATAATAATTGCAGTTGTGTCGAAAAAGTCAGTTGAAAGTCAGCTATAGTTTATAATAATGATTTTTAAACAGCTTTATTGAGGTATATTTTTCATATCATAAAAACCACCCATTTTAAGTATATAATTTTTAGTAACTTTACTGAGTGGTACAACCATCACCATAAATCAGTTTTAGAACATTTTCATCCCCTCAAGAAGATCCCTCATGACCACTTACAGTTAATCCCCATTCCCACCCCCAGGCAGCCACTAATATGCTTTCTGAATCCAGAAACTTGCTTTTCCTGAACAAGTCCTATAAATGGAATCATACAATATGTGGTCTCTCGTGTCTGACTTCGTTCACTTACTAATGTTTTTGAGGTTCGTCCATGATGTAGCATCTGTCCTTATTTGTTTCTTTTTAATGATGAATAAGTATTTCGTTATATGGAATGATTTTTAACAGCAAGGATTTTAAAACTGTTTTTCACAGTGCCTTACAAGCTGTAAAGGTTGGTGGATGAATTAAGCCTTGTTTCCCAACAATCAGTTAATACAAGAGATCCTATGACTAAAAGTGGCTTGAAAACCATGGGGATGCTGCACAGTTCATTCACACAATAATTCAACAAGTATTTATTGATATCCTATTATGTACCAGATACTGTGTTGACCATTGAGATGATAGTAGGAAATAAAGGAAACATAGTCTTTATGCTTATAGCCCCCCATTACAGTCCTTTCGGGGAGATGGGCTCTAAACAAATATGTTTTGGTTAAAATTGAGATAAGAGCTACTATTTAAAAGTACAGGGCACTGTAAGAATGAGCAACGGAGGCATCCAGTCTAGTCTGAGACTCAGGAAAGATTTTCCTGTGAAAGTTGTGTTTAAGCAGAGATGTGAAGGATAAAATATTTAGACAGGTTTACTAAAAACAAAAGAAGAGAAGTTCTTCTCAAAGAACAGACTTGGAAAAGTTTGATGCATTCAGGGAGCTAAAAGGACCCCAAGGTGGCAGAGGTGCAGTGTTGGAGTTAGTACGGGGATGAGCACGAGGCAGCACGGGGCTTGGGAAGGGGCACAGGGCAGGCAGTGCAGGGTTTCAGGGCCACTGTAATGATCTGGGATTTTATCTTGAGGGCAAAGGATGCCATTGAAGTGTTTGAAGCAAGAGAGTGATATGATTGCATTTGTGTTTTCCAAAACCATTACTCCAGCTCTTGTACGGAGAATGAAGATGTAAGCAACCACAATATTGTAACAAATTGGTAGAATGAGATCACTGTTAAGGAGTTTTGCATGTAATTTGTTCCTTGATAACTAATGTAACCCCATCCCCTAGAAGTGTGCCTGCTACGTAATAGGAGCTCTTCTAGGTATTTACCCAGAAGACTTGAAATAAAGAGATATCTGTATTCCAATGCTCACTGCAACACTATTGACAATAGCCAAGATTTGGAAACAATCTAAATGTCCATCAGTGGATGAATGCATAAAGAAAATGTGGCATAGACATACAATGGAATATTACTCAGCCTTAAAAAAGAAGGAAATCCTGCCATATGTGACGACAGGGATGAAAATGGGGAACGTTATTCCAAATGAAATAAGCCAATCACAGAAGGACAAATACTCCATGATTCTACTTATACAAGGTACATAAAATAATCAAACTCATAGAAGCAGAGAGTAGAATTGTGGTTACCAGGGACTAGAGGGAGGGGGAAATAGAGTTGTTATTCAGTGGGTATAAAGTTTCAGTTATGCAAGATGTATTAGTTCTAAAGATCTGCTGTACAACACTGTGCCTATAATTAACAATACCGTATTGTACACTTAAAAATTTGTTGAGGGTAAATCTCATGTTAAATGTTCTTACTACAGTAAGAAAATAATTGTTGAACAAATGAATGCGTGATAATAGGCAACATCCCTGAATGTAGGACTAGCTTATTTTTCTTTTAAATTAGAAAGGATTCTTGATTACCTCAATAATGAAGTTATTCTCGATCATTTGCTTGCTAGTATGTTTTGTTGAGTCAGAGAGAAATGAGAGCTAGCATGCCAAAAATAATGAATAACCCTGAGTTTGGACAGGGAATTCATCCCTTTTCCATCACATGTCATGGCAAGAGAAATGGTAAGGATTCTGAGATAGCTCACGGTAGGTCAACCTCACATAGGATAATGCTAACTTCTGTTCACTTAGAAGTGCAAACCCACTCTAATCACAAAACAAAACAAACCATGGATTATTTGAGGGAGAGTATGGAGAATCAAGCAGATTTTCCTCCTGTCAAAGTGATTCTGGGCTTCTGACTCCTGCTACTGGTAACACCGTATGGAGGAATGTTATTACATCCTGGCTGCTCAACACCTGCTGAGTGTTGTCTTCCTTCATCAGCCTTGAAATTGGCCCTTTCATCTCCACGCCCTGCAAAATGTAGAAACATTTCCCTCTGTTCTGGACTATCTGCTTGCTAGAAACAGATTCCAAAACTGACTGCTGACATATTTACTGGGAACACTAGTTATGCTGTCTTCTCAAAGCAGAGATCTAATATCTTGGGACGGAAAACCTGGGATAACCTTTATTATTAGTGCCAGTTTTCTTTTTTCTTTTAAATTTTTAGAAGTCTCTACTTTTGAAACATCCACATACTATTTTAGAATTTATTGTGTGAAAAATCTTACCTACCTACTTGCCTCCACTCATCAAAAACTTGGAATGGGTTTATACAAAGCATGAATTGTCCCTTTGGATTTTTACTAATGGATTAATGATGCTAATAAACATTCAGGACAAACCAAGAAAAAAAATGGTAGGATGTTTATTAGACTGACTTCTAAGAACCTGTTAAAAATAAATAGAATCATTTAATGATTGAATGTGATTGTTTACATTTCAAAGCTGATTAACTCAAATTTAATCTTTGTTTTCTTTCATTAAATGCTGTGGAAGTTCTCTATCATTACTTTAATTAGATGCATTAGTAAGGTTTTAAGACACCTCTGCACAGAGCTATATGCAAATTCAGGAGGATGCACCCGAATCTGGTGAGGTATAGGTCCTATTTCTAATGTATTAACTGAAAGCCCGTTCCATTTTTTTTTAGTCTTTTTTATATTCATTTTAATGTATGTATGTGAGTGTTTACTAGAATCAGTAAGAAATATTAATCCATTTTAGTTCTCATTTGGATCTCTACAATGTACCGAACCTCCTAGGAGAAACTTGAGACCTTTATTAGCATTTCACATCATGAACCTAAACACTATGGCGCTGAGAATAAAGACAAAAAATTAAGCAAGCATGGATTTGCTCCTGCAGGAGAGAAAGAAGGCTGCATACATACCCATAACATAAATTGCTTTTTAAGTAGATATTCACTTATTTATCTCAAAGGAACATAAAAGAAAACTTGACGTTCATTTTGGGATCAGCTATCTCTTTAGACTAGATGAATACTTGGAAGCTCATGGATTGGAAACCAAGGTTAGCCCACCTGAGATGTGGAGGGGCAGTGGATTCTTTGGCTTAAAATTTAAGATAGGTGTGAAAACTTTGCACAGCTATATTTGCTGTCTGAAATACGTTATATTTGATCACTAATGCAAGACTTCATGTGTTTACATGTGGAAATGGTAGAGGGGTGTGGGAAGCATTTCAGTATTCACTGTTTTAAGGTTTGTCTTGAGCCTTAAAGGAGTTTCTAACTTTCCTTTTATTAGTGACAATTTATATGCATTGATGTAACTTTTTTCCATTTGGGAGTTACCGTTTTCTTACACATCTACATAGTAAAACTTGAACACTTAAGCTAAGATTTACAAATATGTAATTGGTAGCATATATCAGCATGAACTATAAGGTTCTTTCTTAAAAAGTATTACATAATAAATGACTCCTATTAAAATGGTCTAATTAGTTTTAAGTATTTAACCTGCATTAACAGAGAGATTCAAAACCCAGCCTACCTAGACTGTGTATTAGCATGTAATGACTTAGGAGTAATCAGTTTTCCCAGATGGCTTCACAAGGAAGACAGAAAATAAAAATAAAACAGTTTTAGAACCAGGTACCTAACTAATTATACACAGATTATTTGTAAACAGCTTCTCTCCTTTGAACAAAAGAAATAAGCTTAGCTGAACTGAACTGAAGCTCTCATTGCCAAACCGACAACAGAACCATTTTCTTAGAAGAATAGTCTTATATTGTGGATGTAGTAATGAGTAAGACACCAAGCTGGGCACTGATCAAAAACAAACTGATGTTTGCTCTGGCTAATTTGAATGGCTGGGCTTTGGGGCAGCTGGGATGGAGTTTGCATCTTTTTTTTTTTTTTGAAGAACAGAGGCCTTTGTCTGAATTCTGAGTGAGATGCTGGATTGCAAACAATTGCATCCTTCCCTGCCTCCTTTGTAATAGCTACAGCTTTTCAAGGAGGTCTTTGCTTCTGTCTTTCTTCCTTGGTTTGAAGGGTTCTTGGAATCCTTAATAAATGCAATTGAAGAAATTGTCTGATAATTTTGTGCCACATTTCATGTCTTCCTTGGCAATGATCTCCCTTTCAAAGTTATTGTTGGAGTAAAATCAGACCGTGTTTGCTTTGAAACTAATTGTATATTCTCTGAGTCAGTTTTGTTTCTCATTATCATTATATTAATTGAAGTTCTATAGTAGTCAGTAGTGGCTTTTGTATGTCAGGTATTGAGTTAGTACTTGACCCCAGCTCTCACTTATTCATTACAACAACCCTATAAAGTAGATATTATTATCCACATTTTAGAGATAAGAAGATTCAGATATGGAGAAGTTAAGAACTTATCCAAGTTAAACAGCTAATTAGTGGGAAGGCAGGAATGGATGCATGATCGCCTGACTCCTATGCTCTGTGCTCTTAATCATTATGCTACAGAATAGAAAACATTTTCATGATCTTCACTTCTTATATGAATGAAAACTTGCTTGCTCAGGATGACAAGGATTCTGAATACAGGGGAGGCTAGTTATAAGAGGGCCAAAATGCAGAAGGCCATACTAAGGGATTAACTGTCCTCCCTCCACTGTGTCCAGAATCGGCGCTGCAATCAGCAATCATGCTTATCTTCCTCAAAAATTTGGTTCATGTAGTTGCTTTGCAATGATTAGAGATTTGCTCATCCATATCCTGGTTCATAAATGACGTCTCATTCACTTGAAATTCCTTCAAAAGCAAAACTTTGGAAATGCAGCCCCACCAGAGTTCATCTTGCACATACAATGGAGTCTGCTGGGCACTGAGATTAGCAGAGTACACCGTCACGGTCTAGAGCAAGAGAAGACTTTTAGGCATACATGCCCAACTTTGAATTCCAGCTCTGCTATATTAACTATCTTTGTGACACTGGGCAATGTGCTAGGACTCGGTTTACTCAGTCTGGAGAATTCTTGGTGAAAATTAAATTAGAGAGTGTATGTACATAATCAGGCATGGGATGTGTCTTTTCTTTCATCAACTCTACTTCTCTCCTTTGTTCTCCCCCCATACCATTCTTTCCTTCTTGATTTTTCCTTTCTCTCTTGTCTCCTCCATTCTCATTCTCATTTTTTTTTTTCCTTTTCATCTTTGATTTGTTATAGGGGAAGGCAGGAAAAGTGGTTTCTGAATTCTCCGGAAGCAATTCTATTTTGCTACTATCCATTTAGCTCCTTATAATGGTCTCCTCAAATAACCTGCTTTGAACTTCTCATCTCTGGTTTTTAAAAATAACAGATACCTGAAAAATGGCCTCTAAGGTGAATCTGTTGAAAATAGATTCCACATTTCAGGGTAAATATTGAATTTTGTTGCTTATTTTGTCTTTTTTTTTTTTCAAACAAAATTGCATGACAGCAATTTTCTCTTCATATGTGACTTTTGTAGAATGATCATGATGAGGATTAATTTTGCTAAAATGTTCTATGGCCTCATTGATTTTCCCAAAACATTCCTTACTGTCTTGCTGTACTAGTTGTACTCTTTTGAATTATCTAGCATGAGACAATCCTTTTTGGTTTTTTTGGTTTTTTGTGAGGAGGACTAGCCCCGAGCTAACATCTGATGCCGATCCTCCCCTTTTTTCTTGAGGAAGATTGGCCCTGAGCTAACATCCATGCCCATCTTCCTCTACTTAACATGGGATGCCGCCACAGCATGGCTTAACAAGCAGTGCGTCAGTGGGTGCCCGGGATCCTGTCCTGTGAACCCGGGGCTGCCGGAGCAGAGCGCGCGCACCTAACCACTTGCACCACCCGGCCAGCCCGAGACAATCCTTTTTGATGTTCTCTCTCTCAATGATAATTGATAGGGATGGAGCCAAGCTTTGTGGGACTCTTTAAGAAAAAGACAATATTATGAAAATAAAACAGTCAAAAAGTGAATACTTATTTAGAATGAGCAAAGGAATCACAATAAATTACAAATCACAAAGATCTGAGAAGTATCTCAAGCACCATAAAATCCAGAAAATCAAAATATTTTTGTTAATTAACTGCTTGACATACATCTATAATAATTTTTCCTACTTTTTTTTGGCTGTGTACTACTTGATTATCTCTTTATTTGACAATGACTTTATATTTTCTGTAGTGAATAGAAACATATTTGAGTCTTTTCTCTAAATGACTGATTTTTTTCTATTATTGATGGTTTAGAAGATTTTGCTTCAGCTCCCTACTTGATATTGCTAATGTCCAATACCTTTTAGGATACATGCTAAATTTTGGAAAACCTTCTATCAAGTGTTTCATTTTCATGCATAAGCAGAAAGATTTGTAGTAATTTTCCATAGACTAGCTTCTGGCTCCAGCCAATTGTTTTCCTTTGGCACTGTCTGCCCTGTTTTATCAACTATATTAAGAGAACCCTGAAATGCACATTTTATGTGAAAACTCCTGACCTCTAAATGTTTATGTGGATAAACAAAATGTGTTTATTGGTCTACACAAAGGAAAATGAAGACATCACATTTTAATTTAATTTTTATTTTATATTATATTTATTTTTTATTTTATTTATTTTAATTTTTATGTTTATTCTTGGTATTTAGCATTCTGTTGTTTTTTCATACCCTGATACTAACAATTATACAAAAGAAAAATTATATTACTTTGTACCAATATATAACTTACAATGCTCATATTGTCGTTTTATACATTTATAATGCTCATACTTGATGCCAAAATGAAAATGTAGAGACAATATAGAGGGTTAAATATTATTATTAAGTTAGGATATGACCAATATATTCACCCACAGGAGAGGACACAGCTGGAGAAGAGCAGAGTGAAGCCCTATCAAGCACAGAGTGAGAGCTGGGGTCTTATTTGCCTGTCTAAGAGCAGTACTAGAATTCCACACCTATTTATGAAAAAATATTCTTAGCAAAGGGAAAGGAATGTTCTTAATGTGATAAAAAGTATCTACCAAAAAATTAATACCAAACACCTTACTGCATACCAAAAAATTAATACCAAACATCATACTGACTGATAAGACATTGAAACCTTCTCCCTGGTATTAGGAAGAAGGTAAGGACATTATCTATCACCTTTTCTAGTCAATATTGTATAATGGATTTTCAAGTGGGAGGCCCATTCAATTCCTTTTCCCTCATTTATTTCTGTTTTTTTCTGAGGCTTCTAAAGGGATATATTAGCTATGACTCTATCTCCGGGTTCCATAAAAGCTTTCATTTGAAAAAAGCCTTTATCAACCCAAAACACAAAAATAGAAATGTAAAAATCTTCCAAAAAATCAACTCTGATTGCCGTTATTATAGTGCATGCCTTTTCCATTGGAGAAATTTCTCCAGTAGTTTTTGTTAACTTGGAATCTTCTCCTTTTTTCTATATTTCTCTTAAATTTTAGTAATCAAATGTTCCATGAAAGCCCCAAATAATTCCACAAACAAACAAAACTCAAAAACTATATTTTACCTTTAAAATACTATACTTACTTATTATTATATGTGGTCCACTGCAGGGTCCATCTCTCTTTTTTTGGCTTTAGTAAAGGATGAAGACTGTATAAATGACAAAGGAAACGTCTTCATCCCCTGTAGTACTAGTTATCTGCTGCTGCATAACAAATTACCCAAAAATGTAGTTGGCTAAAAACAACAAACGTTTATTAGCTCATAGTTTCTGTGGGGTCAGGAGCTCAGAAGCATCTTAGCAGGGTGGTTCTCATGAGACTGCAGTCAGGGCATTGGCCAGGGCTGCAGTCATCTCAAGACTTGATTAGAACTAAAGGATCTGCTTCCAGGATCACTCACATGGCTGTCGACGGGAGGCCTCAGGTGCTCGTGGTTGTTGATGGGAGGCCTCTCTTCAACACATGGCAGCTGGGTTCCCCCAAAGCAACTCATACAAGAAAGGGAGCAAAATGGAAAGCAAGCAGAAAGCTGCAGTGCCATTTATGACCTAGTCTTAGAAGTGACATGTCATCTTTGCCGCTATATTTCATTGGTCACACAGCCCAACTCGGGTATGATTTAGAAGGGAACTACACAAGAGGATAAATGCCACGCTGGCGACTGCACTTGACAAAGAGAATTCCTTTCATATTTCATCTTAACTGTTCATTTTGTCTTGGAAACGGTTGGTGAAATCAATTAAAACGGATGAACCCAAAAAGTCTGTTACAATTTATATCATAGTCAGGTAACCATTTTCATAAATTTTAACAGTGATTTTTTAATTGGAAAATAAGGCAATACTTACATTTAAATATATGTCTAAGTGTATCTAGCCAATTTTTAAAAATCTTTCTTTGTTTAACACGAAAGGAGTTGATATTAGATTCTAAGTAATTTTTTTGCATTGACATTGAAAGAGAAATGGGTGAAAGTTTTATACTCTTTCAGAATAAGTGAAATCTGTAGTGGATGGTGTGCAAAATTTTGTCACTTTGCAATCCAAATGAAACAAAGAAAACCCAGACTTATTTTGAGTGAGTTAACTCAGCCTGCTCCTATGGCCCAGCTACTGACTCGGCCATAATTAAGTGCTAATCGCACGGGTGTGCTGTTTTGTGAGGCAGTCAACCAGTTTCCTGAGTGGATAAACAAAGAGGTTGAAAGCCGAGGCGCTTAACCTATCAAGCAACTGCAGCTTTCTTGTAGAAAAAGAGCAGACCTACCTGTTTTTGCTATTACAATAAGAGTGAGAATTCCTAAAAAGTGAAAGAATGGGTCATTTTCAAAATTGGCTAAAGAGAAGGGCCAGTGCTGAGTGCAGGAAAGTGTTTCATATGCCCACAGTCTCCATGTTGAATATCTTCTGTAGAACTCAACAATAAATATATTCGTCTACATGTCAAATACTTTCTATCTGTAAAACATCTCTTATACAAGCACTTAAACTCAGTTAGAGCTGAAATGAGCTACAGATTTCATCTGCTCTACCTCCAGTTCCCCATCCCACTCACACTAAGCATTTCACAGATGAGCAAAACAAGATTTAAGTAACCTGTCCAAAGCCACATGTGTAATATAGAAGAGTGATTAAAAGGCAGATTCTGTGCTCCAATTGGCTTGCAATTGAAGCCCAGTTACACACATACTATTTGACCCTGGGAGATTTAAACTCTGTACAGTTGGATTTGTTCATCAGTAAACGAAGAAAATAATTCCTACCACATTTATAAATTCCACAAACGTGAGGCAGGCCATGGGGATACACTGCCCTCAAAGACTTTTTGTCTATGAAGGAGATAAAGGCAGTGCTGTGGGAACACAGACCCGAAGTCCAATTTGTCATAGGTATTCACATATGAGCTTTGCATAGCAATGGGAGAATGGAGAGGAAGATAGTGGTCTAGGTGGAGATGCAAAGGTCTAGGTCTACAGGTCTAGAGATTACAGTGAGCATGACATGGCAAGGAATGGCAACATTGAGTGAGGCTGGTATATAGATGGAAAGCTAGGGAGTGGTAAAGACTGAGAATATTAATGTAATGTGTTTAGCATAGTGCCCAGTCCATGATAAACAATTGGTAAATGAGAGTTGCCGTCACTAATTTTATTATTGTTATTGTCAAACACTAAAACTACAATTGGGAATCCAAATTCCCAGTGGAACTTATCTTTGATTTCCAGTGTCTTTTTTTAATATATCAGGGTGATTTAGTGTAGAAGTTTTTCCAGTGACAAATATCTATCGCTTGTCTGCTGTTCACCAGGCCATGTTCTGTTCTAGGCATTGGGAATTCAGCATAGAGAAAAGCAGACAAGGCCTTGGCCTTTCCAGAGCTTACATTATAATGGGGAGAAATGGATTAAAAAAAAAAAACCAGGGAAATAGATAAATAAATGAAATAATTTCAGTTGGAAAAGTGCTATGAAGAGAATAGAACTAAAGGGGTGATGAGAATGGGGTATGACAGAGTGACAGGGGAATGTGGGGGAGGCCATGCTACCTCAGCCAGAGGTAATGAGATAGGACTTTCTAAGAAGATGGCATTTGAGCTGAGACCTGAAGGAGGAGGTGAAGCCAGCCAGGCAAAAACATAGGAGAAGAGCATTTTAGGCAGAGGCCTTTGTTGGGATCCAGCCAGATTTGAGAAAAGTAGACCTCACCTGAGGTGAGGGAGACTCAAGGGAGTTAGGAGTCAGAGAGAGAGAGTATAGAAGCTAGAGGACAAGAAAGGGTCTTATGTGGTAAGGTGATTGGGTTTAATGTCACGCCTATTGGAGAGCTTTAACCAGAGGCATGATGTGATCTGATTTATACTTTAAAATAGAGCTTCTCAGCTGTGGCACTATTTGCATTCGGGGTTAGATAATTTGTTGTGGAAGACTAGCATATGGAATTATAGGGTCTTTACAGCATCCCTGGCCTCTACCCACTAGATGCCAATAGCAGTCCCCAAGTTGTGGAAATCAAAATTGTCTCCAGACATTGCTAAACGTCCTAAGACAGGCAAAATGTCTCCCATTTGAGAACCACTGCCTTAAAATTATATCTTCGGTCACTGTGTGGAAAATTGGCTAGGGAAGTGGGGGTGGGGAGACGGCATGGGTATAAGCAAAGAGACTACTTTGAGGCTATTGCAGCAACCCAGGGGCAAAAAAAGTGACTTGGTGGAGGAGCAGTAGAGACTGTGAGGGGTGGGATACAACATATATTTTGAATCTATTTCGGATAGTTAGAAAATATTTTGCAAGGCGAACCAACACAGCTTGGGTGACACGTCAACAATACATCTTCATTTGTCCGAGAGAGACTTGGTTTGTCTCTCTTTTCCCGGTGTAACTATTAATAGTGCCCCCTTTCAGTTTCAAAAGTGTCCTCATTTGCATAGTAAATTACATGCTTGCACTAGTGATAGTTGAGTGACAGGCCTGAGATGTCTACTGTATCTTCCAATATTATCTTGTCCATTCAAGGGCCTTTCATTTTCAGTCTTTTCTCACCTGATGGAATAAGGAGAACACAATAAGTATTTTTAAAAAGTAAGGAATAGAGTACTTTAGAGGCAGATAGAAGAGAATGTTATATACACTAGTCTAGTCATTCACAGTATGTTAAATATAGCTGTATAGTTTAAATTACCATTCATTTCTGGGCTTTTTATAGATAGCATCTGGGTAAAAGAGAATGAGGTACACATAATAGCCATGTATATATTTTTTCATTCCATTTAACATATCTGAGAGGATATGGGTTTTTTTTTGGTTCTATCAGTTATTTAAGACACACATTAAGAGATCTGAACAAAATGTGAATTTGTAAAACATTTTTAAAAATTTACCAGTTAAGATCATGTGTAATTTTCTGAATTTTTCTGTCTGTGACTAATTAGAAGTTGGAGCCCCATGTTACTTTTAATAAGGGTAGATGTTAGCCTTCGTGTGGAATGGGGAGGACACTTTGCCAGCAGTATCTTTAAAATAATGCATTTTTTGGTGTCACAAAAAGAAGAGGAAGAGAAAGGAGATCAGGAGAAAGAAAATGAGTGTCTCAGCACAAATCCATCTCCATTAGTGGAAATAAATGAATGAACAAATAAGAAAACACACATGCCCAAGGGATTGTGTGTAGGAAATACGTCACATCCAGGACAGAATGTTACCACAATGTTCCAAAACACTCTGGTGACTTTTTTTCCTATTATTGTGTATTAAAGTACTATATGTGAAGAAAGCTCCCTAGCTGAATCTACACTTTAGTCCTATGAAATTGTTACTATTATCATCCTCATTTTTCAGGCAAAGCATCTGAGACTCAGAAATACTTCATTTATGAAAGGTAACATGACTCCTGACAAAATTCCCTTCCAGGATCCTCTAGCTCCAAAGTCCCTCTTCATTCCATTTTACCTTCTTGCATCATGATATTAGTGAGGAAATGTCTGTTTTGTAGCTGGGAAACTGAAGTTCAGAGTAATGAGATGATTTGCTCAAGGTCCCAAAGGCAATTGGTGAAGCAAAGGCTTGAATGAAAGTCATCTAATTCTCATCCAGAGTATTTGGATGCAGAGAGTGTTAAAATTCAATGAGTTACTCTAGCACTTTCCACAGACTAGCATGACTTATCAATGATTCATTTTTCGCAAATAGTCTCAGTAAATTAAGAAAAATATTTTCATATAAACCAAAGGAAGAGGAATAATGTTCAACTCCACAGCAGAGATACGGAAGGAGTGCTTACATGCAAATAGTGTATGTTCTGTAGCTTGAAGCACAGTTGAAGATTTATAGAAAACAGCTTTACTGTGTTGCCTCTACGATTAGTAATCTGGAGAGAGTGCTTACAATTGTATGGTGATTAAACATATGAACTTCAGAGTCTGAACAGCCTGAGGTTAAATTCCAATTTGCCTCTTAGAATTTTCTAACTCTATGATTGTCTCTGTTTGCTCATCTACAAAATGTGTATAAAACAATATTTATATCAAAGAAGTGCACTGAGGTCTAAAAAAGATTTTGAATGGTAAGTACTCACTAGATATTAGCCAATATTTTTTACTAAGTGTTCCAACAAAAGTCTATATGACTTTCTGGCTTTTGGTGGATTTTAATGATGAAAAGTCTTTTCTGGAGATATCTGGACAACTTATTTCTGGATCTTCCCTTTTATGTGTAAATGAAACAATTACTATAGACTTGGAAACAATCTGTGCACAAATCTTCCTTTCTCTCTTTGAAGTCATAGATATTTTGGGATCTTAGAGAAACTTAAAAAAAATAATCTATTGTTATTCTTTTATTTATAAGCGAGTAGCCTATGAAGTTTAGAGTGTCACACAGAGCGTGGCAGAGCTGGGACAGGAAACTGGCTCTCTGCTCCTTGTCCTCCATTCTCTCTCAACGATACCATGTTGTCCGTATGTAATGCGTCCAGGTTACCTACTTTTCCATTTTATTTTTTCAGTTTCAACAAACTGCAATAAAGCAGAAACGGCTCTTTTTATTGCTGTGGTGGATGGAGTTAAAAGGAAACTAAAATTTTAGAATTATCATTTTTTCATTTTGGCTGCCAGCCTTTCCCAGGTTACCATTAAATACGTCAGAAAGCTAAATATATATCAACAGTAGGTTTGCCTAGGGGAGACGTAGTTCATTCTAATTGGCCAAACACTTTCAATTTATTTCTACTAAACGGGCCTTTGATAGGAAGAAATTTATTACTCCTCTTTTTTCCATCGAAAAGATAAATACAGTCTGAGATCAGAAGGGATTTCTTGTAAACCCAAGAAGGTTTCCAGATTGACGGGTTTTTATTTGTCCTAATTTGTACTGAGCTTTTGCCCTGACCCATTCAGGGTGTTTCCAATATATTTTATTTTACTTTATTTTTACATCTTTCTTTGGGCAACTGACTTGTGTCTCCGCTGGTTTCTTCACTAATTTGTGTTAACTGCATATTGTTTAAACCAAGGGATTAAATGAGGAGTCTGTATTGCTTAATACATTTGCCAGAAACTGGGTAGGCCAGCTTGCCTCTGTTCATGGAAAGCATGAGTGTTTTACAGTTTATTCTGGGAAAACTTATGAACCATACAAAAAGAACTACTTGCTGCCTTGGATTTTGGATGCCACAAAGGACTATTCAATTAGAGCTTCCATTCAGTCATAACTGAAAACAGTGTTGGGTGAGAATACGCTCATTTGCAAATGAGTAGTTGGGTAGTAGTCTCTTGACAATCTCTTCTTGATCAGTTCTGTATGTGCCCCATTTTTAAATTTCTTTATTATTTTGTTTTATTCATAAAGTCTAATTACATTTCAGTCCCATGCTAACAGAGATCTTTTGAAGAATCCCTTTTCTCCTTGAGGGTTTTGCCCAACTGGGTTTCCACTGCCTTCTATTAACCCATTTCCTGTTCGATGTTGCATCTCCATAGCTGCTTCTTCATATCCCTCCATCTTCCCTTGGATGATGTGGCCTAGAAAAGACTCCAGATAGTGAATTATTACCTCCCCCTTCCAAATGCTTCAGTTCTAACTAACGTGAACTCATATTAGAAGAGAGGCACAGCCACAACCACCCACCTCTATCTCTACAGCTCTGCCTCTACCTAGGATAAATTAGCGTATTCTCTACCTTGGCCCATGAAAGCCTGACTAAAGGTGCTATCCATCCATCCCACAAACCAAGTATTTGCTTCATACATAGCACCATGGATGCAAAAATGATCAAAACATAGTCCATCAAGCATAGGAGACATGTAGCTTACTAAGGATGGAAATAAAGCTGGAAGAATCTGGAAGACCACAGATGTTTGTGATGTACATCATAAATACAGTAGATTAGCATGTATCATCTACTTCTTTGCTAAATGTCATTCTTAGTCAATTCTGAGTCTCTGCTTGGTGAAATGTGGAGAGTTATTCCTGTTGTGATCGCTGACACTTACTGATTGCTGAAGATTTCTACATTTACCCTGGGGAAATCATAGCATTAGAAATATTCGTAAATTTGCCAAGCATTTTGCAAATGATACTTACCATTCTTTGTGTGAAGTGAGCTCTGATCAACATAAAAGAGGAGAAATATTTAAAGAACTATTAACACAACTGTGGGTACTGAGCCTTCCATTTGCTGAGATCTAGGCAATTATGGTAATGAAAAATGTGAGGTACTATCTGTTTTCCTGTTTATTTATTTATTTAGTTTCTTAGCAAATATGATGTTGTATATTCCAAGGAAGGCGATCTAAGGTGAGGCTTTTCAAACTGTTCCTAGAAACTGAGTAGTGCTCAGGGGTTGACTAACAAACAAGTAAAGTTAACGAAGCTTTAGATGTTTTTGTGAAATTGATAATTGTTCTTGCATTTTAAGTTTTAAGCTTTACATGAGAATTTGAATTATTGTTTCTGAATCCAGTTCCTTATTCTCTTTATAAGGTATTATTACTTCAACCAAGAAGAATGTATTGTCCCAAGTGACATCAACAATCATGCCAGGAAATGAAGGGTTCAAATGTGGCCATAAATTGAATTAAATCTATCTTACAATGACCAAGTTCATTTTTAAAGAGAGAACAATGTTGCTACGACTCTTCAAATTTTCATTTGCTGCTCTTTTTTTGGCTAGTATATACTTCTTTTAAAAAGATTACAATTACTATAATTTTTAGATCCAACATCCCAATTCCAGGATATTTTAGCAATTTTAGACTAATCAAAGACTGAAGTGAAATATTTAGGGACATATTTTTAGAAAGGAGTCTTTCTACCGAAGTTTTCCCTCTTATTTCATTTCCTCCAATTTAGTTCTTGCCTAAAACAAAATGACCATCTTTTAGAAATATGAAGGTTGGAAGATAAGGCAATAGGCTTCCTATAATTTCTTATAATCCCTCTCCTTCATATGTATGGCCTAGCCAAAGACTTCTACTTGTCAGGAGTCCAATGATCACAAAAAGATTTGTTACATCACATCTTATAGCAAGAATATTTAGACAATTTATATCTTTCAACATGTTTCAGCATAGAATGTTTTTAAAAGATGTCATAGTTTACTGGAACTGATGAGGAACAGAAAAATGAAATATGGATTAAATCTTCTATGTTATTTTCTGAGTCCCTTTTATTCTAAAAGAAAAATTAGCACATAACTTCTGAATTACTTCTAATTCCTCAAACATTGATAATCACTTGTGATTAATTTTGTTGTATATTTTACCTAGTATGAATAAGAATTTGAAAATTAATTTGAGTTTTCCTTATAAAATGACTGCAAAAAAGCTCCCTGAATGTGCCAGTAATCAGGACATTTATTGATGACGCTTAGTAGCAAATAATGGTACCCCAACTTGCTCCAGCTTAGGCATAAGAATTTATTGGCTCATGTGATCAAAATGCAGGCAGGGCCTATCTAGGTCTGAGAGACAGTTAGGTCCACAGGCAAAAATTCCTCCCAATTTCAGACTATTTTTTTCAAAAAATAGGACAGGAAATGCTTAATATCATGGTTGTGTGATGACTTTCCAACTGAATATATATTTCAAAACAGATCAAACTATACTTCACATATGTGCAGTTTAATGTACTTCAATAATATCTCAATAAATTTGTGAAGAAAGGAAGGAAGAAAGAAAGAAAAGAAGAGAAAAATACGAAAGGTTCCAAACTTACATTCCCCAATTTTTCCCTCCAAAGGGACTGAGACCTACCTCCTTTGGCCAAAATTCCAAATGCTCTAACTGGTCTAGCTTCAGTCAAGAGTCATTGCTAGCCCATCACTGTGGCCAGGGAGGTAAGGTCTTTCAGAAGATGGCCACTGTAATTCCAGCCACGTGGTTAGAAAAACATTTCCTCTTCCTCCCACAAAAAAAGGGGAAGTGCTATTGTGACCAAAAAAAATAATATATGTATGCCCTATGTTTGAATCTCTGATTTTCATGGGGAAAATATACAAGTAACTGTCAAGTCAGCAGCTTTAAAGTTTTGCTTAGAGGAAGGTTAGCAAAAGTAATATCCTATATATTTTTTAATATTAAATAATTAAAAACCTATGGTCAAGCTTTTTAGAACATTAGGAAGGTTTTTTGATGAAGAGCTGTCATCCATATTCTCAGGACAAGGCAAGTTGCAGGAAGGGAAGTGGTTAGAGAGGAAGGAAATACTAACATTAATTATGAAAATATATTTTTCTCAAGATTCAGATTTAAAGATTATTAATTGTTACTTCTTAAGGGTCTCAATAACTTCAAATAAATATTGCTATTTAAGCAATAGACAAGCTTTGCTGGGAAATTGAGGAATGCAAAACGGCAGAACACATGGATAGATAGTGTTTCCATCTTTTCCTGATTTGACAAACAATAGTAAAATACAATGAACACTGTAAATTTGGGGGGGGGGGGTTAACCATTCAATTAGTGCAATACTTTTTGGTATCTTTCCATTTTCTTTTCCTTGGGAGAGTTCTGAGTCATTAGCTGGTCAAAGCAAAGAGAGAAAGGAAAAAGATAAAAGAGGAGAACTAGGACAGGTCAGGTGGTGTAGTGGTTAAGTTCGGCACACTCGGCTTTGGCAGCCTGGGTTTGAGAGTTCTGATCCCAGGTGCAGACCTATACCACTCATCAAGCCATGCTGTGGCAGCAACCCACATACAAAATAGAGGCAGATTGGCATAGATGTTAGCTCAGGGCCACTCTGCCTCAACCAAAAAGAGGAAGAATGGCAAGAGACGTGAGCTCAGGGCCAACCTTCCTTACCAAAAAAAAAGAGGAGAACTAATTAGTTTTTTATCTCTTACGAGACAGACACTTTGAGTTTATGTATGTCATCTTATTTAGTGCTGACAACCTGAGTTTTATTATCCTCATTTTACAAACAGAAACTGAGGCTTAGAGAAATTAATCAAATTACCCATATTTAATCAACGTAGTCAATACTAAATCTCTCAAACTTCAAAGCCCATATTCTTCATCTTATACCAAGTTGTTTACAATTTAAAATCAGGCTGAGTACAGAAAAAAATGAGCAGAATTTAGGATCTTTATTTAATTCTACAACTGACTACGGGAAAACCAACTCCTCTCTTTTCCCTTTTCTTTTATATCTCCAGATAGCCAGAAGCTTCAGTAAGCAAACATCATCAGAAATGTCTGGAGTAGAACCTTTCTAGATTGTCTTTCTCACTGAACTCCAAGATCACTGACTATAAAGTTTTTTGGACAATGATAAAACCATCTACTAAAATTTCAATGTTGTAAGGTGAAGAGAATTAATATTTCATGAGTTTCTGCTATCCACACTACTATCATTGAGCATTTTATCTATATGATCACATTTCCTTTGCACAGTCCTTGAGATAACTATCACTATCCCAATTTCATGCAAGAAACACAAGGCTTAGAGAATTTATATGCTCATGAATTGATGGATTCAAACTCAGATCTAACCCCAAAGCTCAGACTTCTTCCATCAAATAAACAGAATAATTACACGTGTTTCAGATATGAAGGATTGTATTGTTGGAGAGTTTGACGTGTAATCTACTCTAAAAGACTCAATTTAACAAATATATAGTAAGATCCTGATTTATGCCAGTCACTAGGCTAGGTCCTTGGATAAAAAGAGGACTAAGACATTCTTACCCTTCAAGAATTCATAATCTTTTGCAATAGGCAGATTGAGAATAATTTCAATATATCAAATGGTAACACAGTCTTCATACAAGAGAGGCATAAACAAATTAACACCAAACTGTCTAACGTTGAGAACCCCATTTCTTATCGTAAAAATACTTATGTATATATCCACTTTCCACTTCTGTTTTGATTTTAACCTCCTACAAAATAAAGCTGCTTTATGAATGATGAGGGCCCAGGATTAGCAAATATTTTTGTATTATTCATTTCAAGAGTAAAAGGTTTCCTTATAAAATCCTTATAAAATATTTTCAAACTTTTCTATGATTCAAACCACTTTTCCAAATGTTTTGTCGCTTCAGAGAAACCTTTGGTTCTGAAGCACTAATCTTTCTTTACTATTATATTAACCTACATATTTTTCTATAATTTTAAACAAAAGCTAAGTCTTAAATGAAAACAAAAAAAATATGGATTTCAAAGAAACAATTTAACCAGAAATGTCTGCTCTATTAGACTTGTGACAAATCTGATTAGGTGCTTGTAAGAATTGTATAATTGGTTTCAGAACAGAAACAATTTTTGATTAATATAAACTAGCAAAAATATTTTTATGATTTCCCCTTTCCCAATATGAAAATCAACTATAGGCAAAGCTAAGCTGGCTGTAGACAGTCCCCATGTAATTTTGAAGGTTTCCTTGACATTCAAAATACTTCCTTGGCAGTTTAATTCCACAATTAGAGATTTACTCTTATGGCTTAAGATTTCTTAACCCTTATTAAAATGTAAACATTCCAGAGAAAATAATATCTTGAACTTTGCCAGTTCAATGTTTACTAAAGCCAAATATATACCTAACCTTGATACTACGATTGTTCTAGTAGACGTACAACCATCAGAAATATTTACATATACTCACAGAACGAATATGTTCCAACAGCACTATTTGTAATAGCACCAAATGAAAACTACTTACACAGTTATCAATATAATAGTGGATAGATAAATTGCTTTTGTTCCATGATGGAAAATATAGCAACGAGAATGAATAAGCTGCAACCACTACAACAATATGGGTGGATCTCACAAACATAATGTTGAGTGAAAGAAGCTAGATACAAAAAGAGAATATCTCTACGGTTTCATATATATAAAGTTCAAAAAGAGTTTAAAGTAATCATTGATGTTAGGAGTCAAAAAAGTGGTTACTCTTTGTTGGGTGGGATAATGACTGGAAGCAGGCAAGGGGGGAGATTCTAGAGGCTGTAATGTCCTATTTCTTGATCTGACATCTCATTATATGTATGTGTTCAATTTGGGAAAAAACATTGAGCGGTACTTTTTTTATTTGTGCACTTTGTGTTTGTATGTTGTATCTTGATAAAAATACAAAAAGAAAAATAAAAAACCCGCAAAGCTTTGCCAGTCATTATAATTTAATACCAATGAGTTGAACGTTTATTTTTTATTTTACTAAGGTGTGTCCCAGCATCAGAATGCCTGAATGTAAGGTCACAGTGCAGAACAAGAGAACGTTGATCCAGAAAGGGAAGGCTACGGGATGTTGGATGTATACAAGCATACAACTAGAGAGAGAAAATGGGGCCAGTGATTCTCCAAAAGGGTTCGTTTCACTGTGACTCAGCTTTGATCTTTTAAAGGAAGACAATTTATTTCAAAGTAGGCACTCTCGTTAACACCTGAACATGCTTTATTTTCTCTCTCTTTCTGCGTGCATACGCGCGTGTGTGTGTGAAAGAGAGAGAAAGAAAACACAACACTCCGACTAGGTGAAAAGTTCTTTGCCTCCAGTTCATGACATGGTAATCTCATATTGTGTAGGCACAGCATTAAGGTTGCCATTTGGCTGCTTTTTGGTTCAGATTGGTCCTTCCAAACACAACTCTTTGCAGCACCATAATTAATGTCTTGGTTTCCAACAACTTTACACAAACCCCAAAGTACCCTTAAATAATCCTTACACAACTAACATCAAAAAAACACAGAAGCTGTTCAATCTCCATGCCTCACTGGAGGCAGGACATATCTAGGCCTTAGAGACAATTGAGTCCACATGCAAAAATTCTCCCCAATTTTAGACTATTGTTTGTGAATAGTAGGACAGGAAATATTTGGTATCATGATTGTAGTGATAATTTTGGTTTACTTTTAATTCTTATTTTATGAGTTGTCTATTTCCCATTGTGTTTTCATGTGTGCAACACTTGTCCTAGTTGTAGCTAATTCAACTGTTCCATGGGCAGGGCACATTTGGTAGACACAAGATGCCATGCTTAGCCAATAGAATGATAAATACAGCTCTTTTATCTCCTAATAGTCAAAGATTTCTGTTGCCTCCACCCAACAAATTCTAGCTGAAGGGGAGCAGAAAGAGATCTAGCTGATTGTTCACTTAATACAAATATTTTTCATATCACTAAATAGCCTTGAGCTATTTTTAATGAGTAAATCTTATTCCAACTTTCAGATTTATCTTACTTCATTTAGCTGAATTTCTACTGTTGTATTTTGAAATTATTTTCATTTTTGCTTCCATAAAAAAAGTCTACATATGTATATTTTGCACACATTCATGGCTATTTCCTTAGGGTAAATTTTCAGAAGTAGAATTACTGGATCAAGAGTTACGTGCATCTTAAGACATTGGATATGTACTATTAAATTGATCAAGATCATTTTTATCATTCTTCAAGTTTTCCAAAGGGATTCATTTGGCTTTAAAAGAACATTATCAGTCATAATTGAATTCTTAAGTGTTTCTCTATATTAAATAGAAAAAAAGAGTTTAAAACAATTTTTTTAAAGATATAGACTGTGACATGGAAGCATATTATAAAACAAGAATCCTTAAAGACAAAATAGATAATAATTCACCCAGGTGGATTCATAAATTATTGAAGCATTGCATTCAATGTGAGAGACTTAACAACAGTCAGTATCAATCTATACTCCCGTGCCCCAGGAGGCTGTTTTCAGTTCTGTCTTGTCCAATAGTTTTATTAATGATTTGGCTAAGAACATCGGCTTGTGTTTTTGCATATCGTTTGCAGGTTTAGTTGACATTGTTTGAGAGAGACACCTAAAGTTTTAGAAGATAAAATTCTAAAGACACTCAACAGAGTAGAGTGGTGGATAAAACTTAACATGCCATTCAGCTGTGATAAATTTGCATATTGAAGAATAAGAATATACTAGCATATATGAAAATTAGTAAGGGGTTTTATTTTACAGAAGTTGCATAAGAGGTCACTGTGATATAGATAATAAAGTTATTATGATTTGATATTTTATTAATAGATGTATGTTCTCTAGAATGAAGGAGATGATATAGCAAAACTACTATATGCACCTCATACCAAGGACATTGGAAGACTAGAATTTATTCAGAGAGAAGTGATAATCTTAGCCTCAGTCCTTAGAAAACACGTTAATGTTTCATTGGTTGATGCAATCTCTGGGCAACAAGAGTGTGGGAAAATGAAAAGGGAGGCCAGTGAAGAAGAAAAGCTTACAGACGTCCAGAGCCTCATAAGAAAAATAGCCAGTTGCTCAGTCATATGGGATGTCTTCAGAGAGATACACGGAACAGTCTGTAGTGGAGAGAAAGTGAATTTATCTGTGGGCTCCTTCTCATCTCATCTGTATTGGGTTAAAAATTGTTCTACAAAACCGTTAAGTGCATTTCCAACTGGAATTTACCAAGCCCTCTGAGCAGCCACTGAGGAAGCTAGAAACTCCAGAAGTCTGGCTGCTTGGGCCTTGGGCTCTGGGGCTACTTGAAATCCTGTTGCAGTGGATATAATTGTTGAAGCCCAGACCTCGGGAGGAGATGAACAAGTTGGAAATCTTAGGAGATAAGACAAGGGCTATAGTGATGGGGCTCTCCACCGAGCAAAAGCTCAAGGCCCAAGGGAATAAGCTACGCCAAGTAAAAATGGAAGGCATATAAACTGGATGCAACATAATTCACTGCTTGATATAACCCACTACTTGAGCCACTCAGATGCATTCTTACCCTTCATTATATCCAGATCCTACATAAGAACTGATGTTCTCAATTCTTCCTGAGACAAGACATGCAAGAATGTTCCAGGAGGACAGTAACTAGCAGAAATCTCCTAAATAGACTTAAGGAAGATTAGCCAACCAACCTACAGCCCCTCACTGCTGTAGCTGCACCTGGGGCTCCAATATTTATTGTCACGCCCCTTCATTACCCTGTCAGTATTTCCTCGCCTGCAGCCCGTATTTTGGCTGGCGTAGATTACTTGCCAGGTGGAGTAGCACAAACCTTCACTCTTCAGGGCCTTCAATTACCCGTTCACAGTTATCCGTGGGCATGAAAACAAGAGTTCCCCTAGCGAATACTCTGGGTTCCGGACACAATTTTTTTCTACCACCGTTGTATAGTGGCAAACCTATTTCTTCATGATAATCAGAATTGATTATCCCAGACACACAGAATCTCCGTCTTTGTCTATTGGTTCATTGGTACAAAGTGTAAAAAGCAGCCAAGTGGTAGTCTCAGCTTCCGCATCAACAGAATCTATACTGTGTCCCCTTGTGGATGCACTCTCCTTGGGAACTGGACACCTAACTACAGGAATAGAACGCACCAATTGCACAAGTGAATCTCTGAGAGTGATGGTGACAGGGGCTAATTATCTCCTATTTTCACCACTTGATTTCTAAAACCATATTCTCTGTTTATTTGGGTCATAGCACCACAAAAAAAAACAGGGTTGGTTGCTAGTCATACATGACATCTTGAGGCCAAACGAGGCGGGGGCAGTTTCTTCCCATTTCTTTCCTATTATTGGTCAGATGTGCATTCCTAGCACTTCTGGGTTTTAATACCAAGCCCTTCTGGGCATTCTGGGGGAGCCAGCATCTCCGTGGGTCCAGTAGGATTGGACCTGGACCTTGGAGCTAATGAAGATAGTAAGGAGAATTAGAATATGCCATATGAGGAATTTTGGAAGTACTAAGGATGTTAAACTCAAGGGACAGAATGCTTCACTATTTTTACATATTTAAGATATTCAATCAGAAACTTGACAACTATTTGCTGAAGGATTTTATAGAAGAATTTCAACAGTATCTCGAAACCTATGAGGCTGTGATTCTTAGGACAGAAAAGATCTATTTATTAGATAATTTTTCAACAATTTCAAACAACCTAGAAAACCTAAACAATGCACAGAATATTTTTTGAATATATCCACAGCCAGTTAAATCCATACCTGTTTAATGAGATTGGATGTCTGATTTTTTTTGTCCCGGGACATAGAAGAAACCAGATTACGAGTGGAAATCTGACTGGGGACATAGGTTGAAAAGTGATAAGTGATGCTAGGCAACCACAGCATCAGCACCAGCAGTCTTGGGACACTCAGTGTAGAAGTAACCAGTTCCTGTAACCTTTAGAGTATGACCCTAAAGCACCGTGATGAAATTAACTTTGGTTACTCAGCTTCTATGTGATAATAAATATTGCAATATATTGCAGAAAAGTCTTTTTACTGTATTTAGTTAAAATAAAATTATTTTGTGGAAAAGACTTTCAACTTACCAATTATTTATAGAGCTCTTACTTCGAATAAGTGTCTGCTGTCCTATGTAGAGCAGGAGATAGAAAGGCACCTCACGTGTACAATAAACATTTGTTAATGGATTGCAGATTCACTTATGACAAGGTCTACCCAATGGTATTATTCTTTTTTAACTAAAAAATAACTTAAAAAGCAAAAAAGGAATGTTTTTCTGTTTATGATCCTAAAAGTGCACTAACATTGCGAGATCTAATTCTAAAAGTATCTACCACTGTTCTGTTTCTTAAATTCTGTATAACTCATCACACAAGAACTTAGTGGCTTAAAAGAACAACAACTATTTTCTTATCTTTCATGGATTCTGTGGCTCAGGAATTTGGACAGGGCTCTCAGCTGGGCACTTCTTGCTCAAAGTTTCTCATGTGGTTACAGTCAGACACGGACTGGCACTAGAACAGCAGAAAGGGTTGCTGGAGTATCTGGGAATTGTCTTGGCATCTCTAACGTCAGAGCCTTTTCATGTGGTCCCTTCGCCTGTGTAGTTTGGGCTTCCTTACAGCATGGAGGCCTTCAAATAGTTGAATTGCTTACATTGCAGTTGAAGCCTTTGGTGATGACTTAGCATCAGGAGTCACATAGGGCTACTTTTGCCATCATCTGTTGGTCAAAATAGTCACAAAAGCCTACCCAATTTCAACAGCAGAGGATTGATTCTACCTCTTGATGGGAGGAGTGTCAAAGTCACATTGTAAGAAGGGAATGTGGGATGGAAGATATTGTCACAGCTGTCTTTGAAAATGCCATCTACTACAACCACATTCAAAATAAGAAAACTAAAAATTCTCTGCTAAATCATAGGGGTAATAATGTATCAATGAAAGTGGGTTTGCATTGCTGCATTCCATAGAAAAACACTAATAATCCTTCAAAAATTGAAACGGTGCCTTTAAAAATGCGACACCACCCAATGTAATCTACATATTCATTATGCTCATATAATTCCAGATGCTGGGGATTAAAAAAGCAAGGACTAAGACCTGACACCCTTTCACTTCTCCCTTTCTGTTCCCAAGTAAAGAATCAAATAGAGTTCCTTCCCGAGAAAATGGAAGTTGATCACACATTTTGTTCATGACAAGTGAATCTGAAAAGCAGCAAAGAACTCTTGGCAACTTTTCATACTATGTAATCAGAGCAATGACAATTGCCTCCGAAGCAGGCGTCCTAGTACATGATAAAATAGATTGTTCATAAATGAATATCTGCACGATGTTGCATAGGAACGCTCAGTGGGGGCCTCATAGCTGCTGGATTACAAATGCAAATTACAAAATCTTGGAGATTCCTCTGAGAATCTTATTTTGGGGTTTTTTTTTGAGGAAGACCAGCCCTGAGCTAACATCTATTACCAATCCTCCTCCTTTTTTCTCCCCAAAGCCCCAGTAGATGGTTGTATGTCATAGGTGCACATCCTTCTAGTTGCTGTATGAGGGATGCTGCCTCAGCATGGCCGGACGAGCAGTGCATCCGTGCGCGCACGGGATCCGAACCCTGGCCGCCAGTAGTGGAGCGCACGCACTTAACCGCTAAGCCACAGGGCCGGCCCCAGAGTACTTACATTTTTAAGAAGAGAAAAAAAAGAAGAATTGCTCAAATTGTAGGTTATTTGGGAAGGAGAACGTCAGCAAACATTCTTGGGTCTATCTCAATGGATTCAGCTAACAGATCAAATCAATATCTTGGCTTTAATATCTCATCTTTCTTTGTAATGTGCCCAGCCCTTAAGAAGTGCTTTCTTTCAGTTTCCCGAATTTGACTAGCATTTCGACTGTTCAGTACTTGTGGATTTTTATGGACACGAAAGTGAAAAAGAAAAAGAATTTTCATTTCGTTAAATTCCATTATTTTTGTGTTCACACAATAACAGGTTTTTAGGGATGGAAAGAAGTTTTCATTTTCTTTTCCATCTGTGAACAAGAGGTGTAGTCTCTGGTTTGAGATCTTATCAGTTTTTCCCTTAGGATCAAAACATATAAACAAACATTGCTTCATTTAAGGGGAAAAGATGTAAATAAAGCACAAAAAAAATGGATAACTTGGCCAACTCCTTTTAGACTGCTTATTTCTATAAGCAAGACAATGTTGACTATGTGCAAATTTTTCTGAATTATATTTTTTAAAGTAGAAGTTATTATTTTGCGGCCATCTCTACCTATTGTGTGGTAAGCATCTTTAGAGAATAATTATTTTGAAAATTTGATTTTTGTTCCACTTCAGTAAAGTGACTCTCAGCCTTAGTATGGACCAGCGAGCAAAAAATTAATTCCTAATGTAGATTTCTAAAATAAGCCACTTAAACCCCCAAATGTCAAAGTGGGAGAATTATGACTTTGTAATGCAGCCATAGCGTTAAGGAATGATTCCTAAGGCATTTTCAATCTGCAACACCTTCTAAAAAAATTAGTAAGAAAAATGACCTTGCTTCTAATTCATTTTCCCAACACTGATGTATTTGACTTAGCAGTGTCTGGATCTAAATTAAGATTACTCTCTAAAGCACCTTTTGGCGAAGGAAAACTATAATGATTTTATTACTCTTTTACATGAACCAGGAAAGGGAATTTTACAAGCATGAAGAGGTTCTTAAATAGAGCGAGTAATGGAGGAAAAAGAAAGAAGGAAAAGAAGAGGCAGAATCAAGATCCTTTTGCATTGCATTGTTTAGCCTCCCACATCACAGAAAGAAGTAAGGCTGTTTGTTCGTTCAGTTAATCTCATTTTTCCATTATCAATCCACAGGGTGCGTTTTCTACTAGTTTTATGTTGGAGTTGTAAAATGGACTCTAGAGTATGTGAGTGAGAACAAACAAAGGGGGCTTTTCTCTCATCACCGCCTGTGTGTCACTCCCATTAATGTCAGCGGGGATTATGTACTCACATGTAGGAAAATGTCTGTTTACCACTGGAGTGGACGCATTACTCTCCCCGTTTCCACCATTTCAATTCGTTGAAAACGGAATGGATTCTCATGGGGTATGTTTGGGTTTTCTTCAAAAAGGCATTCCTTTAGAATGGGCCACACCACTAATGTTATAAACCTAATTATGTTCTTTTATTTTTCCTATATGCTAGAGTAGTACAGCTGACTTTTAGTATTCATTTTTCCTTTGCTGTGCCCTACCACCTAGACTAAAAAAAACAAGCAAAACAACTGTTCAACTTCTAGCTCACTTACATTTTTTTTTTTTAAGACAAGCAATATAGTTGAGTGATGTTAAGCGCACCAGATTGTAAATGGAACCCAAAGTACCTTGTTAAGACAAGATGTATTTGCTGTCCACTTAAGCACTTTTTGTTGCTGGTAGTTTTTCCAGAATTATCTGGGTGTAAGTGATGTAGCCAGTGGTACTTATGCCGTGGTTATAGCTGTGACCTATATTTTCATACTTCAAATTAATCCTTATTCTGCTTAGGGTGTTGATATCCTTCACTGGCTCTTGCTTCATTCTTTCAAAGCAGATACTCGAGTTGGCATACAAGGCAAGCTCTCTGCTAACATAGAAGCTGCAGACTTGTAAGCCTGCTGCAAAGATCCCTAACTTTGAGCAAAAAGGTTGGTGTAATTCATATAACGCTATATCTGTTAGACTCCCTGCGTACTTCAGCTGCTATCAATGCACCAGTCAATAAGGCTAAAATTATATAGTCAGGGGTTGTTTAAACGTGCTTGCAAAATATCAGGAGTCTTTGCAAAGCATTAGCAACCAATTTAAGGGAGAATGAGTGGTAGAGGGGTCAGGAGAAATATTTACTTTGGAAGGTCAATCGAATATTTGAAGAGAGTAGCAGATTTGGCTTCTGGGGTCATCTAGTTGTCTATTTAAACCTAAATAATTAAGCTGTAGATGCAGGGGGTTGCAAAGTTGTTGTAGATTAGGTCCCCAGCAGAGACTATGCCTTCACGTGGTTTGAACAAAAGAAGGGTTGTGTCTCCTAATGTAAAGTATGGTTTGTTGCTAGGGCAGGTCACGGCATACTGTCTTGGATCTGAGTCTGGGCAACTCTACCAGAGGTCAGGGCATCCTCTGTAGAGCCATATGGGCAACATTTGTCCTGTGATCTATATTTTATTTGTTACTGCCACAAATGATACTGATTCCATAGATGTGGTTGCTTCAGGGAAATGTATAACCTGGCGCCTTTTGGAAGCTGAGTATCACCAATCTTTGAGTCACAGACACATTTCAACGCGGTTGGCTTTCTTGAAATTGAAGTACAACCCTTAATTTTGTTAGTTAATTGCAATTGCTGCACTTGAATTATATCCAAGAAAAATAAGCACTGGCATCTATCAAATTAACTTTTTTTAATAGAAGAATTTGTGTCCTTTAAAGTGATTGTATTAACTGCAAGAATATTTATGTTATAAATATAAGGGGGTGGGAAGTGAGAAAGGGTTGTGCTTTTCCAGTGGCAATTTTACTGTGCTTATGGCGGGCATAATTCTCACAGATGGACGACTTAGTTTTTCTTTTTACACATCACACTCAATGAATTGAATGGTCACACACTTAATAATGATGAAAATAAACAAAATGTTGCATTTTCTATTTTAATACTAATTTAATTGTTTTTAAATATATCAGATCCAAAATCTTCTTTTCTCGCATTATCCAATTTAAAAGTCAACTGTTCAATTAGGAGTTAAATAATTTTTAAGTCTCTATCTTCTGATTAAACTGAAACCAAAAGTCTGTTTATTTCACAGATTTGACTTTTAATATTAAAATCATATTTTCTTGGAGGAATTTTCATCGCTATTTCTATGCTTTGTAATTTCCTGGTTCTTTTGGGAAAGTTCAGGAAGAAATTTAAGATTGTTTTCAGATACAAATCTTACATGTACTCACCATGAATCTTGAAAGAAAGAAAGTATATTTCTTTGCAAAACGATTTCTGCCCAAATTTTATATATTACAGAGCTTCAAATAAGGACTGAATTAATTCACCAGATTTTGAGTAGTTTTTGTTAGTAAAATCAAACTATTCATAGTTCAAATTTGCGTTAATGAGTATAATCATGGTTAGATTAGGGTATTTGGTTTTATGTAAAACAGAAAACAAAAACTCAACTGACCTCAGTCAAATTCAGGAGAACAAAAGGAATTCCACAGAGTTGAAGGGAATGGTCTTCAAATGTGTCATTTTTACTTCCTAGGGATTACTCTCAAAGGTGTTGCTGAGATGTTAATATTTTAGATTATCATCCTCACTCAAAAATATCTTAGGTTTTGTAATAGCAGTTATTGTCATCACATAATACAGAAAAAAAGAATCATCAGCTAGCCTGGCTCTCGTATAACCATAATATAAAATATATTTTACATTTAATAAAGGTAAATTATGTGTCGAAAGGTAAAGCAACCTATAATTAATAGTAACTTGGCTTGCGATAGCTAAAACACATCAAAGCAGTCTGTTTCTTATTGACTAATGTATCCGCTCTGGGCGATGCCTCCTCCCCCCAGCCCCCAACAGTTGGGATCTTTTAAAGTTTAATAGTATAAGATGATCATGGAAAAGTTTGTTTATTTTCTTAATAAAATGCTTGTCGCTAAATTTCGTGGGCGCTGGATGATTATTCTAATGGGATTTTAACTTACCAGAGAAGAGAGATGGAGTGTGCGTGTGTACATGTATGTGTCACAATCTCTCACTCTTCAATTGCAAGATGAACAAGGGCACAGATGCCTTTTATTATCAGTGATTAAGAAAACACACACTTCTCCTTGAAGGAAAATTTTGTTTTTGTAAACGAAAATTATCCCCATGTACTCTGTATTTGGCACTTCTCACGCCAAATGGAGGAAAAAATAGATATATTTACAATATTAAGAAGAAATATATATTTATTACTCCTGAACATTCTCTCTTGTGAAACTGTCGGGGGAGAGTGCTTCTTTAGCCTGAATTATTCCTGTTTGTTTTTAAAGCACTTTAGAACGGTTTGCATTAAGACAAGTTATTGAAAGCTTCAAACACTGGAAGAAAATTGTATCCTTCTTATAGGAAACCATAAAAAAAATTTTTTTTAATCCTTTGTCTTGTCTGCTTTGAAATGCTTTCTAAAGAAGATTGGAGAACCAGACTAGGATTTATTACAACCGCCTTTTTACAAATGGAAGTCGAGCTGAAACTGCTCATTTTATTGTTATTCTAGTTGTAGTGGCGGCTGTTGTTCCGATAGAGTGGAATTTACTGTAACTCGGCCCTAGGCCGCATTGGCTGCGTGTCCTTGTTACCTTTCAAAACAATGATTTGGTGAGTTAACGCCGCAAGCGGGGTTTAGGTTTCTCAGCTTGCGTATATTCCCATTTTTAGAAACTGTGTGACTAAAGGTTTGCATAATTAAAAGTCGCACCAGGAGTGCTCACAGACCCCACATCCCTCTTTGCTTCCCTAAAAGTCTTTTGCTTCAATTCTGCCCAAGTAATTCTTCTATTACAATTGTTCTTACTAGAACACAAAAACGTTTTCCCTGATTTCTCTAGGTTGATCTATTCTCGATAGATCTGTTCCATCTTGTACTTTTAATTTTTTGTTTTGTGTAATGTCTTTCTGAAGCGTTGTTTTATTTTAAATAACACTCGAGGTAGACAGAACGAAGGCAATATGTTGTATATGTTAAAATCATCTACACAATTGCTAATAGTGTTGTCACATTTGGTCACAGACCTATTTGTTTGTTTTTTTTTCCTCAAATGCTATTTTCTTCCTGATGATAATCTCTACACATGTCTGAATAATGCCTTACTGCTTACTGAAAAACTTCAAAAAGCACTGAGAGCAAGCCTTCATTTTCTGTACATCATCACAAGGCAAGGGATTATTGTAATCCCCATTTTATAGACAAAGCATTTGAGGTTTAAGTAACTTGGCCAATGCCCGGGAGTAAGTTAGACGCGAAACCAGAGTAAGACTCCCAGTTTACGATTTTGATCTCAGATGAACTTCTCTGTCTTTCAGCAAGTGAGCTTGTTTTCCAGTTTTCTAACATGAAAGAACTGGGTTATTTGGTGCCACTTCTATCAGGAACAGACAGAACTGAACTCCTAATCTTAGATCATTTCCTGACCCAGTTTTAAATCTGCTATAGCCACTGATAGAATTAAATGCTTCTCTTCCGGTTTGTACTTCAGTTTTCTTATTAATCAAAAAACAGCTTAAGTTAGACTTTTGCAAGGGCCAAATATATCATTGCCAAAAATTCTATCAGTGGAAGAAGTGCTGAGTATATAACTTTTTCTTCTTGTAGTTTAATTAAATGTATGGATAATAATACCTACATGACCGTCCTCCCTAAAAAGTGTGGTATGTGTACTTTAGAATGCACCTAAGATTTTTCTTAAGTGATGGCTTCAGGATTTCTAGACTAATAATGTAAGCACCTCATCAAGATCTCGGGATCACTACGCAGAAATCTGACTCAACTATACTAGAAATATTCATTTTTAAGAACTAATTTTATTTGCTATATTGCAGTAATAATAGAATTTACAAGCCTGTGACATAAAATGTGATTTTATTTTTCATAATGAGGGAAAAAAATCCATGTAATTAAAAGAGTTGAAGGGCTAAAGCTCTTCATTAAAAAAAATAATAGCTCTGACATTTTATAGGAAATAGTCTAGGATTTCTAATGTCAGTTACAATAGTTTCCAAATCATAAAATGGTTTCTTAAACAGAAGATAAATTAATAAAAAATAGTAAAATTAAGCTAATTCTGAAAAAAAATAAAATGGCTTCATTTTAATACACTTTGAAAATTAAGATTAGGATTAAAAAAATAAATACAAGCTTTTCCTTCTATGTGAGACTTAGGATGTTATACAGTTGACCTAAAGATTCTCATTTATAACTCTAATTGCTTGCAATCTTCTGAATAATTTTCCTTTCAGTCTAAAATTTTCCATCGTTAATTTCAGGCCAATGGTAACTTTTTGTGTTTTAAAAAATATTCAAGGAAGAAATTAATAAAACTATTTTGGTGATTCTTAAAGTGGAACTGATGTATCTTCTTACATTTAAAACATTATCAAAATCAAAAATTCACCCTCAAAATGTCAAACTTTCCTACGGTCTTTAATGCAACACAGAATCATTGCTCTTTGAAACTTTAAACATATAACAAATACATTTAGGTGCTAGAACTGTTTTGAATACATAAGTTATATGGTATTTCTATGGATCTCTAATCTGTTGCTTTTAGAAACATACACTTAGACACTGTACATTCCATAATTCCATAGCACCATAACAGAGGATGTTACAAATCTAGAAGAGAGCATTGCCTAAAGGTAACGTAACTGGAGAAAATCATAATTGTATTTCTCCAACTTGATTTTCTCTGATTAAAAAGAAAAGCTTTAAAGTTGAAACAGTAAACATTAAAGGCAATTTTACATTGCTAGCTTTAAGTGAAGAATATGGAAATCAGAGTTGAAAAAAATCTTTAGTAATTCAGGCACATATAATATTCTTCTTAATATTATTGTAAGACAGCTAAATGAAAGACAGAAGGTAAGAGTTGGTAAAGTATTTGGGATTCAAATAAATCATGTAGTTGCTGTATTCATATTCACATTTTATGCAAAACTAGTTTGAAACAATGCATATGTCCTATTTAAATAAAGCTCCATCAAGCACCTTGATCACTACGTAGAAATAAAGCAGAAAAAATAATCAGGAATTAAAATGCAAGTTTCAGGGGGGAATACCTTTCAGAAGAAAGCCACAGAAGCACCTGATTCTAAAAATGTCAGGCAGTTTTCGTAACTGTGAGTGCCGTTTGTTAGCAGGTGGAAGTAGAATTTTTATAACAGCGCTTGCCTGTCAATACCTTCATTATAAAGCTGGTAATTTAATGAAATATTTAAAAGAAACCTATTAGAATAATCTCTCATCCACTCTGGTAGCCACCATTTTAATCATTGCAAATTATATTCTTCTTCAGTGATATCTGCTCCCTCCGTTCTTCAGTATTTTCAAAAATTGGTGACTTTTCTGATAGGCTTCAGTGCAATGCTGAAGCTAATAGGCAGATGGAAACCATAGATACTTCTTTAAGTATAAAAAGACACTTCACGTGAATGTGTGTGTTACAGAGCAATGTAACAGGATTTGCAACAATAGGAAGATAACAAAATAGTTCAGTTTTTATAAAAGTGGCCCTTTCAGGCTATCTGGTGTATATGACAACAGTTTAAGATCTCCATTTGAAGGTAGTAAAAACGCAGAAAATAACATTCTCTTCATTGTTATTATAAAACCATTTAAAAAGACAAAATAAAATGCCTGCTTCCTGATTTATTTAGTCAGCATTTATCTAAAATATTCTCTAATATTTTAGATAATAAAAATATTTCAGATATTTTATCTCTAAACAGGATAGCTTAAAATTTACTCTTCTCTACCTCTAAGTGTTTTTATATTTAGTCTTGCTTCTCTAGACCTATGACTTTATTATTAGAAATCTGCAGTTCCATGTTAGTTTATCCTAACTCAATAAACCCGGAGAGCTTTGCCCATCAGCTTTAACATTCCCTAGGTTTGTTCTCGGGAACTTTGCCTTTGACTTATCGTCGTAACTTTCCCAAAGCCTTCACCTCGTTCATGCGCAAACCTATTTTTATACCCTCCCTTCCTAATGCTTCTAGATCTTCTCATTTTAGCGTTTTGGGAACGTCTATAAAGGCTCTGTAAATACCAAATATAGTTCGTAGTTGCCTGTTATTCATGGGGGCCAAGTGTAAATTTCTTCCCTCAAATCTTTGTTGAACATCTATTATAAGTATTTAAATGTATAAACCACTGTGCAATTTACATCATGCTCCTGACTGTGAACCTATGATATGGATAGAACTTATGGCCATTTATTGGATGAAGAAATTCAGATGTACATGCTGAAATTTACGTAAGAATTATCAGTTCTGTAGCCCTCACTCTGTACAAAGCATATTTGAGGCTTTATATGCAGGATCTCATGTATTCTTCACAATAACCAAAGACTTTGCAGTTTTTCTTGAGCCCTCTCTTTCTTTCCCATCTCAGATCTGATCCCTCAGCAAATCCTGTCTGTTCTACTTTCAAAATATATCCAGAATATGACTGGTTCTTACCACTTCTACTGCTATCATCCTGGTTCAAGGCACCATGGTCTCTCACCTGGAATATCACAATAGCTTTCTAAGGGAGCTCCCTGTTATATATTCTCTACCACAGTCCATTCTAAACACAGCAGCTAGAATGATCTTGTCAAAACTTAGGTCGTATTATATCCCTCCTTTGCTCATTCCCCTCTGTTGGCTGTCCATTTCACTCAGAGGTAAAACCACAATTATTTCTCTGCCTTGATAGATCTGACATCTCCATCCCTTCCATTGGCCTTCTCCAGTACGCCAGGCCTTCTCTCAACTCAGTCTCTGCCTCTGGTCTTCTCTTTTTCTTATAGATCTTTCCTCAGATGTCACCTTGTCAGTGATGCCTAAACTGGGCTCCCCCTAAAATGCAGTCATCTATCCCACCCTCACTCTTCTTTTCACTCTTAATGCTTTAGTTTTTCCATAGCACTTAACACTAGCTAACATACCCTATATTTTGCTATACATTTTAACATATTTTAATCATGTCTGAGCTCTACCTGTCCTAATAGAATGTAAACTACATAAAGGCCGGGATTTTTTAATGTTTTATTCTATAGACAGGAATGGTGCCTGACACATAGAAGACAATAAATATTTGTTGAATGAATGAATAAACACCTGCACGAGGTAAGCAATATTATTATTATCTGTATTTTAGCAATAGGTTAGAATGATGCTTAGAATGATCAAATAATTTGTCTGAGATCGCAAAGCCAGTCTAACTCCAGAGTGGTGATCTTAACCACTGCTCTGTTCAGCCTGTCAAACTAGAACACTAGGTCCTGAGACTGGTGTTTTCCCACTTTACCATGCGGTCTCCTACACGGCATGTCCCTATATGACGTGAGTACAGACAAAAAAAGAGTAAGATAGTATTCTAGCTGTGTTAAAAATGGCTTGCAGAGAGCAGGCATGTAAGGCATATTTGAGGGCATGAGATCAATTGAAGGATTAAGAATTCTCATATTAGTGTTTGCAACTTATTTGAAATTTAAGAGGTATAGTGTTTATCAGCATATAACTCTATTTCTACTAGCTGGGTGACTTTGGGGAAGTTCCTTTACTTTTCTGTGCTTTATTTGCCCAATCATGAAATGGAGATACTCATAAGGAATAGATGAAGTTATGTGTAGTGCTTAAAGCAGAGCCTAGTGCCTAGTAAGCACTCAATGAGTTCCCTCTTCTATTAGCATTATTACCGTTATTACTGACAATTTAGGTTGAATAAAATACAGACTTCTCTACTGTGGGCTAAACAGCTCTACATGATCTCACTTCAGCCCAACACACACCTTCATTTTTTCTCCTCTCTCCCCACATGGTTGGCTTCAGCCACCAGGGTTTCTCACTCTTTCTTGAACAGCTCATTTCTAGCTCAAGGCCCATCAACCAGCTGTTCCTCCAAGGAAAAAAAAACACCATCACTGACTTTTCTCTCTTGAAATCTCAACAAAATGTTACCTGCTTAGAGTGGCTTCCGTGAATGACCCAAACTAAAGACAGTCACATCTCTCCTACCAATCTCTATCAGTTTCCTTTTCTGATTTTCTTTCCATATTTGGAGTTATTTAATTTTCTTTCTTGTTTTTATTGTCTGTCTGCCCATGGGAATAGAAAAACAAGAGGACAATAACCTTATTTCTCTTCTTTACCACATCTCCTTAGTACCTAAAGCAGTGGCTAGAACATATATTGTAGGTGCTTAGTAAATATTTGTGGAATAAGTAAATGAGAGAATAAATAAATAAGATGCCTGGTTCAGATTAGGACTCTCAGATGTACTAGTACATGAAAACACATCTGACAAAGAATAGTCTGGGAGGTAGAAATGAGGGCTCTGTGTGTAGGGACAAACCTTGAGCAAATATGTACATTTTATTTAACTTCAGTTTCAAACATTATATCAAACTCTTCTGATCCAGCCCTTATATTTCCTTGTAGCATTAAATTGTGGCATTCAAAAATGGTACAATTGGAGAACATTTTGAGCCTTTGTTCCCAGCTGTCTTGAAGGTTATTATTTTGGTACATGGCCCACTTTCGCAGGGCTCTTTTCTCTAATATAGCCAGCATATCATTTGACCCCCTAATTACTGAAGAGAATCTGAATCCCCAAGCTTTTGAAGTATCTACAGGTAATGTGAATCATTAGAAGCACATGTCATAAAAACTGAAGACATTTTTCAAATCACTTAAATTATAATAATTAATTTAATATGCTTCATATGTTTAAACTATATTTACTTTCAAGCCATATGCTTTCTTACACGAAATGGAGTTCCAGATTTTTCTATTGCTTTTAAAATACAGTATCCACACTGGAATTTGTCCAGCACATCAAGAGTTAACTGCCTACTAGAGAAACATGTCTTAGTATCTGTAACAAGTATTAAGAATTTTTAAAAACTTGCCTCTCAAAACAAAAAGACCCACATTGAATAATACCATATCCTAAGTTAGTTACTTCTACGTTAGTGAATGCTTGCTGCATCCAGTAGTCTGAGTGTTCTGTTCAAGAGCCTGAGCAGCCAAATTTGCTAAGAATATTGACGTCACAATCTAAGATAGGTTGTTGTCACAGGTCCATAGCTCTATTCTGCAGATATCTTTTTTTCTCCTGAAGAAAATGTTTTTCAAAATATTTCGGATTTAAGTTTTATATTTTGTTCTTAGATCTTTCCAATTTCTCCACACTCTTTTAGAGATGAGTTAGCTGTTTTAAAGTTTATCATTGCCTCTGTTTTATCTTTTGCTTAGTTTACTTTTCAACTGTTACCATCACACAGCCATGTAAGAGTTAATAATGCCATTGTGGCTTGAATGATGAATCAGATACAAGGGAAAGATTGCTGACAATTTACACAGTGGCAAATGTAACATTTTATGACCTAAATATAACTTGAAGTGGAAATATTCATCAACCAGCACTGATTTCTCTTCTTAGACTTGAGATGCTTTTTTCTTTTAAGAGAGTATTTAATTTGTGGTTTATCTGACAAATGCTAAGTAGATTCATTTAATTTGCTCTCCCCACTGCTTTCAACAATTGTTGGGTAACCGGGCTGATGGGATGAAATGAAGAAAGACTACCACTGTGACATGACAAGTCACGATTACGGGCATTGTTAATTATTTAAATTCTACTGTGTCAATTCTTTGATTTTCATAGACTTATATGTAGAGAAACAATGACATCATTTTAGGAAAGTTTTTGATAGAGATGGAATTTTTTTTTTACCCTGATTCAGGACCTCCAGTGATTCTCTATTTTATTTAAGAGAAAAAGCCTCTTTGTTTCAATTTGCATTCTTTGGGTTACTTCACTGATATAATAACCTGTTCCACTGTCTATTGTCAAACAATTGTGTATAAAATCACCCTCATATTAACCTAGGGAGACTCTGGCAACCAGTACTTACCACCACCTACGCAGCTAAATTTTGAAAGGTTCTTATTCCAAATACACGCGAATACTTGTATTTTTTCTTTCTTTTTTGTATACAGACAAGTAGTTTTACCACATGTGTAAATCCTGGGGAATCTATCTGACAACATATGATATTCCCTATTCGATGTCTGTAAACTCAAATTAGCTGCGGAAAGAGTGATTTCCAGGCCAGTGTGTAATGCTGCAAACCAGCTGCATGGGCAGGGCTGGCTATCTGCTTCTGGACTTGCTTTAGCTGATGTCCACTGGAACATGAGAAAAAACATAAATAATTTTTCTTTTTGCAAAGACTACTTCATTACAGGCCAGCTGTAACCATAATGATCAACAGCTGTAAGTATGCATTGGCCAAAAGCAGAGAATTAAGGCATAATGGAGATTTAGGAAATAGATGAATTGACAGGTGTTGGAAGGATGCATTATTGCTTAAAGTAAGAGATGATTTAAAGTAGACTATTCTGGTGAAATGTTTATAAGAAGAATGTGCCAGTACTTTGGCATTAAGAATTGGTCCTTGGTCCTTAATGTTATATTCACACTTCTAACTCTCATGTGGTATTTTTTACAAATGCTATGCCAACTTGGTTGGAGACTGACCACGCATGAGCATAGATTTCTATTTTGTTGTATGTGCATTTTGGAAAAAGATGTGCACTTACTACCTTTGAATTATTAAATATTTTTTGAAAAATAGTTTCTTATCCATTTTATTCTTTAAGTTTTATTTACTAAGTAATTACACATTTTTCTTCTCAGAAAATTAAATTTAAGTTAGAGCTATAGCTTTAAAAGCTCTGATTTTTCTCAGATAAAAGCAAAATTAATAATTTTATGGTATCCCTCAGGATATTGAAGAAATCTGCTTCAGCAAATTTTGATTATTACTAAACACTTTTATGACACATTAAAAATTTTGCTGGGCATTTTTTTCTACTGTATTAATTGTTTAATTAAAGGAACTAGGTCTAGAATATCAAGTAATAAAAGCATTGTTTCCAAATTAATTTCAACTCTACAAATGATTCTCTTTCTGACTTTAAAAATGTGATCTACCCGCAGATTCTCCAATTCGTTGAATTTTTTAAAAGATAATTGTTTACATGAACTTCAATATGCAAATTTGCATACTCTCTAAATTATTGCTAGTCAATAAATATTATTGGGGAGTTATTTTATGTAACACCTACTCAGGTTTGTGCAATAAACAAATTCTGTGGTATAATTTCAAACAGCTGTTTGAAAACAATTATTTAGATGATAGCTTTAGGTATAAAGTATTAACATTTGGGGAGAGTTAGGGGGTAGGATGGAGACCAGCAGGGAAGAGGTTCTTGATAATCAACTCACTGCCCATTTTTATTCTCAGAACTGCCAGGTGATGATTTATAGATATATTTTCTTATAAAACCACAATCCATTAACTTCCCTGATTCTTGTAAGTCTGGAAATTTAAGTTTTATGCAACCTGCAGCACTTGCTTGAACTTCTATAGGCTCTTTGCTGCTCGCTTGGTCTCTGTCTGCAGACCTTCTGCTGGTAGAAATGCCAACGCTGCCTTCTGGTACTCTACCAGAGTGTTACCATTTTGCAGCATATTGAAAACACAGTCAACACTCAAACCTCCAAAGAAGCAAAATGAGCAGGCTACATGACCACTCTCTTTACAGGGATGGTGCCAGTTATAGCAATCTACAGAGCTACCATCTCCCCTAAATACCGTTCTTCTCTTCATTGGAATTGTGTTATTTTTTTATTGAAAACCTTTTTCTCTTCACTTATTTTTGCTAACCAAATTTTACAATAAAATAAGTAAAAGGAGGCACACTGGACATAAATTAACATACATTAAAAGGATATTCATTTACCTCCCCCCGTCTTCTTGTCTATATAACAACGAGGCTCATAATGTCCTCCTTGTTCTTGCTATTAAAAAAAGTTTACAATTCATACTGCAAAATATTCTGGTAAAGCCTCTGGCAAATGCGTACAGTAAATCAGCCCTGCCCTTGCCGAAGTTTTAATTTGCATGCCTGCGTCTCTGGAAACATTCCGGAGTCTTCTAAGAAAGCATTCCAGTGTCTGCGTCTGTAAGAGTCCATATGGCAAATGCCTCCGAGATCACAGAACCTTTCTTATTTAAGGCCAAACATATCCCCTTTATGTTTGGAATTCTCAGTAGGAGCCTAACAAAGATGCTGGAAATTATGGGGTGAATAAAGGCAAAGTGGAGTCAAGAGAATGAAGGAAAGTATATTGGAAGACAAAAACCTATATGTGCTGATTAAGCAGCACTCAAATAATGCACGTCTTGGAACAAGGCATGCTTCTTACTCTTTGCTTCAGGAAATGAGAATGGAGAGGGCATAGATCAGATGATGGAGTTGATTAGATTAGCAGTTCAATTAAAATTTTTAAATGCTCCCTCTGATACATTCTGATTTTGCATTTACTTTACTCAGGGGACACCTACCATGAATGTTATTTAAAATGAAAGAGCTAGGGATTTTAAGAGCTTCTGATTTTTTGAATGGGGCGCTTTTAAATGTCATGAGTGTGCAAACAAAACTTTCAAGTGTGTGCTCACCCAGCCCAGCCCTAAATGTAAAAGGCAGTCATGCTTCTGGAAAAAATAAATCAACATCAATTCTGTCTCTGAAATGCAAAATTACAACTTTGAAATCACATTTAGGACCTTGTGCTAACGATGAAGGAACTTAAAGGGAATAATGAAAGAGAAGATATTTTTAAGTGAGTCTTTCCCCCTAAAGACTTTGGTGGTATCCATTCATTCCACAAACATCCATCGAATGCTTTCTCTCTGCTCAGCACTCCACTACATACTGGGGGGAAAGAGACAATTACACCATAGTTCATCTCTTTAAGAAACCCACAGTCCAGTGGGGGAGGCAGACATGTAATAGATGATTATAAAACCACAAGGGGAGTGCATGACAGAGATGGCTGCAGAGTTAAATTTTTCTTTCCACCACCACTAACCTGATAGGGTCAAGGGTCTTGTGAAAAATAACCACTGAATCGTGTCTTAAGGCTAGGAGTTAGCCAAATAAATAGGTCTGGGATTGGGATGAAAAGAAAAGACAGCATGAGCATGGCTGGAAGCAAGGTAAGAAAGAGCCTGGAATGTTCTCTTGACCACGCATAGTTCTGCACAGCTTAGGTGTAATGGAGTGGTGAAGGGTGATGTATAAAAGGTGATGCAGGCTCTTGAATGCTTATTAAAGAGCTTGGATTTTTTTTTATTATGAGTCTACGTGTCCCAGACTTCACTATTTTTGTCACAGCTCTGTATCTCCTTAAATACGTGCTTTAAATTTATCCCTTTTTTTTTTAATGTCAGTAAATTTATTTTAAAAAGAAACTTTATGTATGTTGGTCTCAGAATCATGGGTGTAAAGGGGAGTGACTAGAAGTGTGTTGGATGACAGCAAAGAGCAGGACTGGAGGTGGCATAGGGCTGGTGACGTAAACACGGGAGGGAGGTAAAGAAGCTCTTGTGGTGGTGATAGGGACCCAGGACAGCGCTAATCCACATATCAGGCCCTGAGGTCTGGCAGAAAGAGAAGCCTCAACTACACAAGCCCCAGGGACAATATTTTCAAGGGAAAACTAGGTTCCAGTTCAGGGCAAAGGAAAAAGAGCCCTCTGCTGACATTGGGAGGATATAATAGAAACCGTTAAAAATAAATTAAGGGTTCCAGAGGCACACAAGCAAGGGAGAGTGGTCTACAGAAAGGGGTTCCAGGTGAGAGCATTTATGACAAGAATAGCATGAGGGGACTAGAGAGAATGGGAGTCTTTGCGGGGAGTGAGGGTGTCAGCAAGAGCCCTGGAGAGTGACTGAACTCAAACGGCCAATTTTTGTGCAGTTGTTTCCATGCCAGAAATATTTGAGCCCATTAGATGCCCAGGCTGCTATCAGATCAGATTTGTGGTGGGCATTTTTTATTTCATTTTTTCAACCCTCTCCTGGAGTCCAAGCTACAATTCTATTAGCAGGACTGCAATATTGACTTGGCTTCTTATTTGTTGGATGCCCTTATGCCTCAGTTTACTCAGCAGAAAAAAGGGTATGATCATACTTACTTCATAGAGTTAATGGGATTGTTAAATGAGATAATGCATACAAAGTGCTTATCAGAGTAAGTGCCCCAAAATTTTAGCTAGTGTTATATTGTACTTGAGTTATTCGGAATGGAATATTTCATTCCACTTTCACTATTGCTTAACAAAGTTTTAGTGGAATATCTTCATAGAGAAATATTTACAACATATATTATTCTTGGGCCACATACAGAATGCTTAAAATATCCCAGTAACATTCTATTTTTTTTCTTTGATCCAAGGCGCTTAAAATTACCTTTATCTTTGAACGATCAAAATCAATGGGACAGGCCATCTTCATGACAAATAATTTAGCCAAAGACACAAGATAGGGTTTTTTATAGTGGATATACACACCTATGTCTGCTTGGTGAGAACTTCTATTTAGTATGTCAAATCCCCTTTTGCTACCGCTGCCATATGACTACCATTTCATCTCTGGGGAAATACTCATTTTTTCGCTGTTTGCATGGCTTCCTATATAAAGTCCCACCCAAGACCTGTTCTCATATTACTTATATATATGAAAGGAATGATTTTCATCACTCAGAATACAGTAAAGCTCTCAAATATTTTTCCATGAGCCAGCTCCTAAAGACTTCTTAACGGGAACAAACTATTGGAAAGGAAATGAATGTTAGGGATAGGCAGACAGGATGAAAATTAATGATGGCTGATCCAAAGGGTAATATTAGGGGAGTTATGAGACTGAAAACACAGGGATGGATTCTCCAGGTTTCTCTGCACTCATCCTACATTTCCTTGCCTCTCCCCTTTAGTTTATCTGCCATCTTTATTCCCAGTATAAAATTATCTGGCCAAATGTGGAAGGGTAAACAAGGTTGAAAGCATTTTCTCCAAAACACAGGAAGCAATACCATTGGCTCCATGAGTGATCACCATGCCCTTAGCTACAGCCCTATGGGTTATGTCAAACGAAAGATGTAGTAATCCATGGAACAGTGCACTCAACTCAACTGTGTTTCAGAAGATGCTATGAAACAACCTGGGTCCAGAAATTATTACTTCTATGTAGATTCTTACTATTATCTGAATTGGTACCTAAAAAAATAGTAAAATTTATTGTCTTTGTTTCCATCCCTATCTTTTCAAACTGCTGATATCAAATAATTTAAAGTCTTCCCAGGATTTTCTGCCAGGAAGAAAAGTGATCTGATCAATTAATTCATATTCAAATGATTGTGACTGAATGAGTTTATTCTTCCTGGGGTATATTTAAGGTATTGTTTGAAACAAAAGAATCAATCATTAATAATAAAACTTTAGAGGAATTTTATTGAAAGGGAAATTTCAAGCATCATTAATTTTCATCCTCTCTGCCTATCCATAATATATATTCACTTTCCAATAGCTTATTCCCACATAGTCCTTCACCTATATGTGGATAATCCTAAAGGCAATATTAGGTTTATTTTTCATTTTTATTTATTACTTGATTTATGTGAAAATTATACTTAAAAGCATTTTTTTCTCATAGTTGTATCATGAAAGCAGTTATGTGAGTTTGTAGGCAAATTCTAACTATTCACTTCAGCCTGATAAATCTTCATTTATTCTTTCTCTTAAATGCATTTCCTCCAATTTCCTCCTTGAAGTCTAATCCCATCTTACCATCCTAGGCAATAAAGGGAAAATAAAAAACACAAGAAGAAAATCCTCACCTGAAGTTACGTGTATCTGAAAAATGAAACAGCAAAATATGTTTGCTTTAATCTCAATATAAAGAAAGTGAATATATGTTCAACAGTCATAGAATTTTGTAAGTTCTTATTGATACTGAATATGAAAGTCATATCATGGAATGTTGTAGGCAGTACTCTTCATGAAGAATAGAAAGTAGATTAATGGGGTGGTTTGTTATTATTTCATATGGAGATGTAAGAACTTTCAGAGGAGAAATATATATTCATAATCTGTTTGCCAAATTGTAGCTACCATATTGAAAAAAAAAACTAGACATGGTATCTCCCTCTGGCTTAAACATCAGCTGTGTGCCTTTTAGCTACATTTGGGGGAATGTACACATGCACACACACAAAAAATCATATCCCATCTTTCACAATGATATTAAAGAGGCATTTGTAGGTTTTCAGTTCCCTAAATGCTTGCATCCTCAGCATCCAATTTTTATCAGTTATAATGTTCATGTTAAATGAGTCTCCAAATGAATTTATTTCAAATTTCTCATGGGATGTAGAGCAAGTACATGTTGGGGGACGAGATGGGATGCCAGCATCAATTCACATGGGACAAAAAAATATATAGATTCATATGTCTCATAGTAGTTCAACCAAGTCATGATTTCTGGGAGTGGGGCTCTAGAACCTACATTGTAATAAGTGTTCCTCAGGTGGTTTTTATGCCTTTATCTTACTCCAATACAGACCTAGAATCTACCACTTCTCACAACTACCCTCTTTTCCAAACCATCATGACCTCTTCCTGGATGATTCCAATGGTTTCCAAAGTTTCGCTCTTGGCCTCTTTTCCTTAATTCTCGAAACAGCAGCCAGAGTGACCCTGACGTAACACAAATTACATCATGTCGCCCTTCCACTCAACACATTCCAAAGGCTTCCCATGTCATTCAGAGTAATATCCTTACATCCACGCGGGACCTGTGAGAGGCGCTGCATGTTCTTCCCCTCATTAACTCTCTGACTGTCTCCTACTCCCCTCTCCCACTCTTACTCAGCTACAGCCACACTGGCCTCCTCATTGCTTCTTCTGTTGCTCCCGTCTTCAGGGCGTTTGTATTGGCCGTTCTTTCTGTTGGGAGCAGCACTGTCCACTAGAACTTTCTACAATGATAGAAATACGCCAGGTCTATGCTGACCAATACTGTATTCACACAAGACTAGTTGCCACTGAATAGGACAGCACAAGTTTAGAGCTATTTTCCCACGGATAGCTACACTACTCATTCCCTTCCTCCTTCAGGTCTTTACTTAATGTTGCTGTATCTAAAATTTCACCACCCCTTTCTTGGCATCATCTATCCCCTTCCCTGATTCGTTTTTTCTTCTTAGCATTTATCACTAGCTGCTGTACTAGATCTGTACTAATTATCTGTTTATTGCCTGTTGGGTTTCCTACCGTGTAAGCTCCATGAGGGAAGGGAATTCTTTTACTTGTTTTGTATTGTCTTTTTGTTTTCATTCACTGTTGCATTCCCAAGAACCTAGAACAGTGTCTGGCACAGAGTAGCTTGCCCAAAAATATTTGCTAAATGAATGAGTAAATGACTATTAATTGATACTTTATAAAACAGCCCTCATGGTATTTGTGTTGGTAGTGACACTTGGTAGGGGTGTTGGGGGAAGTAATAGAATAATCTGATTCCTCTAAAATTCCCTACTCTTCTGAGTTTTGAAATTACCAAGCCCAAAGAAGAAACTACTAAAATTCCAAGTACTAGATATGCCTGACTTTGTTAAGTTACTGCACGGGTCTGTGCAATGCTAGTGTGTAAATTTGCTCTAGCTGGGAATGCACTCTTTCTTTCTTTCTTTCTCCAACTATTTATTTGTCAGTTAAAAAAACAACTTTCATGGGGCCAGCCCAGCAGCGTAGCGGTTAAGTTCGCTTCAGCAGCCCAGGATTTGCAGGTTCGGATCCCAGGTGTAGACCTATGCACCACTAATCAAGCTATGCTGTGGTGGCATCCCATGTAAAGTAGAGGAAGATGGGCACGGATGTTAGCTCAGGGCCAATCTTCCTCAGCAAAAAAAGAGGAGAATTGGCAACAGATGTTAGCCCAGGGCTAATCTTCCTCAAAAGAAAAAACAACTTTCGGATTGGGTCAAAAGAAATTGCCATTACTGAAAACAAAGAAACATTCGAACACAAAGAAATTACTCCATGATCACTTACTGTCTTCAAATATAAAACTTACTCCCTCAGCTGCAGCCACTTGGAAGTTTATCAAATACTATTATGTTCACTTATGTTGGGCTACATAAGAAGATAGAAATCTAATCGACAAAAGCATACTTCTCTAACAAAATGCATAGAATTTTACTATACCCAATAAAAGCTCTGAATAACTTCCCAAAAGCCTGAAATAGTATATAAATAAAAATTTCAAAATAAATCCCTTGGTATTAACAGTCTTAGCCCTCAGACGGTGGTTCTAAGAGGAATGGAAGAACATCAGTGACAAACTACAAATTTCATCTGATGCCAGAAGTTATCTTACCAAGAAAATATTAGGGAACAGAGCCTAAATTTTATTTTATTTAATAAAGGTACTGAATGTTGAACACAGCACCTTTCTTCTGACTGGTCTTAGGAGAAGCTGCTCAAAAATGTATTGAATATGCCCATGATTCTGATAGGATGGGAGAGCAACTGTGTCTGCACTTTTTACCACTCCCAACCCACCCCGCTCCCACCCAGAAAAAATAAAAAGTCTGACACACATCATCAAGCTATTTCACCATGATTATCTGCAGGTTAAACACGCCCCTCTGAAGCAGATGGTCAATTGCCAGTCTAATAGAAGGAATTGTTCTCCTTCCTCTCATCCATTGAATATGCTTTTGATACTCCTCATGCCAGCAAATTGCTACAGGTTCAAATAGTGCTCTGTGTATCATAGAGAAACTGAATAATTGAGGCTGTCAGATGATCCCTCTTTTCCCATCCTTTCCCTTTGTATAGGAAAATTGTTCTGCTTTCATAGGATTAATATCCAAGAACATAGCACAAGGGAGTATCATGATGGGATCTTACAACTTCATCAAAATTAAAATCATAACAATATGTAAGATAAAGAATTTGCAATAAATTTAGAGTTCCCAGAGTAAATAACGTCTATTTTCACCACTGGGCGTACTCTGTCGTGAACCAGAATCCTTTTTGTTAGCCAAAAAAATATTAAAAGTTAATTTGGATTTTTAGTTTAAGCTGTCATAAATATGCTCTGTCTACCACAGTTCTCTCACAGTGCTATTTTGTGTTGTAACTTATCTTTGGGAAATTGGTACTGGCTAAGAGTGTGCAATGCTTGTAGATGCCATGTCATTTATTTCCTGTATTTAAGCTTAAATATTTTGAGATTAAATAGCAGGTGCAACGGTGTGGAATGGGCATAGAAAAAGAAAACTGAGTTCAAGTTCAGCTATGCCACTTACTATGTCATCTTTGACAAGTTTGAATTAGTTTCTTCATCTTCCTACTTTAGTTGGTTAATTTAGGGATTAAACGTAAAGCAGATAATATACTGGGAACATTATGGATGTTGAATAAATTATGGATGTCATTATTATTATTATCATTATTAAATTGTGCAAGCAGTATAATTACAGCTAAAAAATATTTAAAAGAATGAATTCATAGGTGGAAAAAAAAGAAGATCCACATCAAAGTTTCAACAGCAGTAGTGTTTGCATGATAGAAACACCTTTTTCATAGTTTCCCATATTTTTCTGAATTTTCTTTAATAACTTTAATTTCACTCAATGAAAATAGTAGTTTCAGTTTTCATACTAAAAATTCTCCGATGTTTATCAATATGTTCTACTAGAAGATAATACAAATTATATATTGGTTCATGTAAAACATGGAAGTACTTTTTAAACATTTTACGTTAGAGAAATTGTCCAACTTAATTTGCCAATATAACTTCTCCTTTAACATTTTTTAAATCCCTGTGAATATGAAGGAAAATCAGTTCCAACTTATTAAATAACATTTTAGAAGCATTATTTCATGAAGAAATGTTCTGAGATTTTTATAAACTTTTCTTCTTTCAAATGGGAAGTTCCTTTTTACCAAGACTGAACAAACTCCTATCCTGAAAACCACAAGTTTTGAATAGAAATTCTGGGCGAACCATTCTTCCTATTCTAGCTTCTGCCTCAAATCATAGGAACTTAATCTTTTCACAAATGGCAATTCCCTTTTCATTGAAACTGTATATATAGATTCACACACCTGGAAAAACTTCAGCTACGGTTTAAGATCACTTCATTTTTCTGTGTTTAGGAATCAGGATTAATCATTTTTTAGTGGGAAACTTTCCATGGTGTATATCTGTATTCATAAATGCATACCGTCTCATATCATAATGGTCCCAGAGAAACTTCCTGGCCAGATTTCTTTTGACTCTTTTTTGTCATTTTTCCCTATTAATTTCTCCACCTAAACCCCTTTCTCTTTAACCTAGCTTATATCTTCATTTTTCCTTTGTGCAAGATGTTAAAGAATGCCTTTGAATTTGGAAGAAAGAAAAATATGAAAGGAAGAAAGGCAGGGAAGGGGAAAAGAGGAAAAAAAGAAAAAAGAGGAAAGAAAGCTAGGACAAAAACCTTTCCTAGTTCTTTCTGTTCAGGATTATCTCACCTTCAATGGCTGGCCAGCACAGTCACAAGCACTAAGTAAGACTTAGTATAAAGATTCAATGAAAATTTGCTAGGAGGTGGGGAAAAATGACTACCTTCTTTTATCCACACAGCATAAAGATAAACAGGCCTTCTTCAAATCTCCCCAATCCACCGTGAATACGGGTAGAAGTCTCCTTTTAAAAAATGCCTTCCCCTCGAAGCATCATTCCTCTCTCTGTGGCTTTTAGCAAATGATGAAGTCTTGTTTTGCCAATTTTTCAACCTTTGCATCCTACTGAGATACTACATAAGCATTCTTAGCCTATTCCCTTCAGAAGGTGGCAGGTCCCTCATTAAACACACAAAAGGGGATGTGATTTTCCTTCACCACTCTATTTATCATATCCTTCCTTGGGAGAGAAATCTAAAAGTCCCTGGTCACCTTGAGTCTTCTACGAAATGGAAAGAGCTTTGCTAATATCCTCCACAGAACCCTCCGATTTCATTCTCAACGTGACATAAGAGCCTGGAGTTGTACTTGATCTGTCATTAATTCCACCGCAACATGCAGCAGACATTAAAGTGGTTACTTACTAGCTCTTTCACTGATGACTATACAGAAAGGAGTAGAAAGGAAAGTTGGCAAGGCCCATGACAAATGATAGCTGCACCTGGGAATAAAGACCCAGCTCTTCAACTATTGGGGAGCCATTCCCCCCGTGTCAACACACAGCCCACAGGGCAGAGGTAATTTTACCATTTTGTGATCTACTGTACTTGGCATCTGTTCTGGCGCATCTATTTTGGGGATCAGTTGTGTATTCCCAGATTGCCGTTTTCCTCTGCCTTTCGCTCTGTTAAATATTCTACAGTATATTATCACTTCATTTTGCTTCAGTTATTTCCTCTGACAGTGGTGCAGGGCAGTCTGGACTCCGAGTCACTTCCTCTCTCCAACTCAATCTGTCTAAATGTCAGAAAGAAAAAAAAATTAGAACTCTTTAAAATCCCAGCAATCTGGCATTTCTGAGGAAATATTTGATAGGTGTTGCATTTCTGAAGTTCTATTTGCTGGAGGCAGGGACTGGGAGGGGGGACACTTGGGGTTGAAAACACTGTTACGTCTATATTTAGTTTTTTCTGAAAAGAGATATTTTGTTCTTTAAAGTCCCAGTCACCAAAGCTTAGGGAGTGTTGACGTAAAGATTTGTTCGTTTGTTTATTTAGGGTAGTGTTTCTCCCAACCTTTACTCACAGATCTGAGATATTGGCTGACAAATTTGGGCAAATGACTTGCTCAACAATTTAATAACACTCACAAAGCTAAAAGATTTTCTATTATTTCTCTCCTCTCTCTTCCTCTCCCCTCTCAGTTCTCTCTTCTTCCCTCCCCTTTTCTGTCTCTCTCTTTCAATGCTGAAAGATCGTCAAATCTAGTGACATAAAAAGACAGATCTCAGAAAAAGCCTTATTGAAGGTTTTTCTACTCGACTTTTGAGATGAGTGCTGGCATTGAATATTTTCAGGCCGTTTCAGACCATCCTAATTAAAGGCTACCAAGAATAAAATTAGAGATGACTTCACTAGGTCAACAGAATTCAGTGATAACATTTTACTCTGTGGTGGAATATCTGGGATTAATGAAAGGTTTTACCTAAAAGTCCTTCTATTGAGTAACATTCAGGTATGCTCTTGTACTTGGAAGTAGCAATGGATCTACTAACGATGCTGAATAACTCATGCCACACAGAAACAGGATGTGTCTGTTGCACCACAGATTTCATAACTTGTAGAAGTCAGGGTAGCCTTTCATTCCTTTAGTTGTTTCAGAAAAAAAAAGGAAGGGGGGGTCAGTGTAGTATGAAAGCAAGCATAGTGTGAAAGAGAGAAGAGGGCAGAGGGCGAGGAAAATAATGTTGGTTGAGCTCTCACATGTGTCAGGCACAAAGCTGGGTGTTTAATGTACAATAACTCATTTAATTGTCAAACCATCTCTGGAGACATTTTTCCCTCCATTTTAAAAATGGAGAAACTGAGGCTTGGCCAAAAACAATAATTTGCCTAAGATTACAACACTAATAAATAGCAGAGCCAGGACTTCTTTTTTTCTCTTTATTACTTAAGTCCATGCACTTTCCATAACTCTAAACTGGGATCTCAAATCTGTGTTGACTGGGCTTTTTTTTTTTCTTCTTCTTTCTTTAGAGACTTGCCTGCTTTCTAAGACTTGCAGCAGATTGTCAACCTTCAAAATAATTGCCCACTCATCTGGCTAGAATGTGTGCAAAGCAAAAGAAAAATTTATTCTGGATTAGGAAAATCATCACTAATTTCATTTTCTATATCCCAAGGTAGAAGGCATGTTGGCAAAAAAAATTTTTTGTAGTCTAATAAATATTTTCAATTCATTTATAATTTGAAAAAATATTGTGAAATATTTTTAAACTTTAAGCTATTTTGCATTTAAGGACATTGTCATCACTATAGTTGTTTATTACTAAGCATCGAAGAAGAAAGAAGCTACATGAAAATATCAGCCAGAATTATGTCTTAGGTTTCAGAAGATCACAAACCTAGCTCTGAAACGTAAACATAAAACTATTTTTTTCTGTATGAAAATACTCAAGATCATCTGAGTTCAATTCATGGCAAGTAGGAACATGATTTCTAATAAGTCATCTTCAAATATATTTTTAAATCAATGAAATTTCTAAGACAGGATTTCATATTTTTCAAGTTTGGCAGAGTTTTGATAAAGAATTCAGGGTCTCTTCCCACCCGTCCAACGTGGGGTTATTTTCCAGAAGAACTGCCAATAATTCAGTTATCTTCTTGGAAGAAACGGAGTTGTCTGAGACCCTGATTCCCCTGCTCTCTTATGAGTTATTCCTTCACTTGACAGGAACAAGCCTTTTCACATGCAGAGGCTGGATATTGGAAGCTGATCTTAGGCTCTTTCGTCAATGCTCTTCCTCTATCGGCATGCCTGCACTCTGGATGGTTCTTCTCTGGCTACATGTTCATGAGTCCCTAGCTTAGCTTAGGAATGGTGCGGGAAGATGATCATGGGGAGATATGACCCTTGTGCACCATACACTCTGTGACAAAAAAAAATTTTTTTTTAATCTCCAATAACAGAGACATTTAGTCCAATCTGGCCACAACATGAAGGATGAGGCAGAGCAATTTACCTCATATTACTTTTTCCTTCGACTTTGATTAAAGGTGGTCTCTTTGAACACTCTTGAGCAGTACCTTCAAATATGACACCTAAACATTTTTTTTTGATTAAGAGAAAAAAAATGTATGAAGGAACAAAAAGCCCTAGGACTTCTGACAAAATAATTCTAGAAAGCAAATAATAACTATAGACCCCAATCACTATCATGTAATAAAACTATACAAACAGAAAATGTATGACTATAGAATGTTGAATTCTCCCGGCAACATGGTGTGATGTGTTTGGATAATCTTGGAAGAAAGCCTGGGTTATAGTCATGGAAGTTCATCATATACACACAGAAACACATACAGTTCTAGCTACCACAAACACACATACCTAAACACCATATATGTGTGTGCATATTTTATATATACAACGTACTACTGTTAAGGTGAATCTATTTAGGAACATGATAGTGAGTTTATTTAGAGAATATATGTACTCTGCAGATACATGACTCTGTGTCAAACCTTAAGTGGGAATTATGTTTTCTTAAAGTCATGAGTAGGAAAAATAAAGTTGCTTTATCAAACTATCATCAAACAAAGAAGCTGCCTTCTTCATCTATATGTCACTCAGCCAAAAAGTAGTAGAGCATTCCCTGTTTCTAATTGTATCTTGGGAGTTTGCAAACAAACCAGAGGGGCAGAGGCATATCAACATTTCCATTTTAAACCTTTAGTTTTTCAATTTGCGTGTTGAAATGAAAGGACTGTATGAATAGAAATTTACGTTCTTGGTATAAGTCTGATAGACATCATTCCAGTGGCATTTATATTTTACTTCCACCAATCACTCAGAATTCTCTAGAAAAGCCACACTGCATTCATTAAATAGCCTCTAGCAAGGAGAAGAAGAAAAAGGCCATGGTTTTCTATCAGATTCATAGAAGAGGGTTCCTTTCAGGGAAGAAAGAACCTTGAAGTATTTGCCAAAAATGTGAAATTCCTGGTACATCTAGAGTTCAAGTGTCTTCTTTTTTTTTGTTAGTTTGTTTTTTTTGTGAGGAAGATCAGCTAACATCCATACCAATCCTCCTCTTTTTGCTGAGGAAGACTGGCCCTGGGGGTGGGTAACATCCATGGCCATCTTCCTCCACTTTATATGGGACGCTGCCACAGCATGGCCTGACAAGCAGTGCATCGGTGTGCACCCAGGATCCGAACTACAGAACGTGTGCACTTAACCACTATGCCACGGGGCCGGCCCCTCAAGTGTCTTCTTGATGATTCCTGTATAGGCAAATAATATGGAGTAGAGTAAAAGATAAGAAAACATAATAGTAATAATAGTATATATTCCAAGGGAGCTAGGCTGAGAAACTGAACAGCCACAATGACCTGCGGAAAACTTAGTGTTATAGCTGTGTATCGTAACTGATCTCAGATGTTCTTGAAACTTGGATTAAACCATTTGTAGTTGAAATCAAATTGAGTTTCATTCACCTCATTTATATATCAGTATCTACTGGCTGCTACAAACGGTGCTGTGTGCTAGGGATACAAGAACACAGTCTCTGCTCTCACAAAGTTCAAATTAAATGCAAGAGAAAGCAATAAAACAAAACTTTATGATTAGAAGAGATAAGTTATATGAAGGATGTGCTATGAAAACACTAGTCCAGTGGGGTTTGAAGAGGATGGTCAAAGAACACTTTCTGAATAGCATGACACCACTGCTGAATGTTCTAGAATGAATGTCGAAGAGGAAGGGTGGTCCAAACCTGACTAGAAGGAAAGATCAGAAAACCTCACGTAGTTTATTACCCTGCAGTATCGGCTACTTGTGGGGGAAAAACATGACAGTTGATCCTAAGCAGTAGACAGGGGATCAAATCTATTCCTTACATACTCCAGTATTTGGATTTTATCCTCAAAACTTTGAAGGCCTATTAATGGATTTTTTTTTTTAAAGATTTTATTTATTTATTTATTTTACCCCCAAAGCCCCAGTAGATAGTTGTATGTCATAGCTGTACATCCCTCTAGTTGCTGTATGTGGGACGCGGCCTCAGCATGGCCAGAGAAGCAGTGCGTCAGTGCACGCCCTGGATCCGAACCCGGGCCGCCAGCAGCGGAGCACGCGCACTTAACCACTAAGCCACAGGGCCGGCCCTATTAATGGATTTTAAATAAGGGAGTTGCATGGTCAGATCTCTTCTCTTCCTCATATGATTGGAGACAGGGTGCTGTGAGGATTGGGGATAAGAGTCTGTAAGGTGGCACTCGTTCCTTGTGAAGGGACCATATTTATCTTCAGAGCCATTATTCAGAGCAGATTCACTGAAGAGGTGGAGACCCACACATGGTTTTTGTGTCAGGAGCATTTATTATCAGATGGAAGAAAAAACAGTTCTGCTTAGGAATTATTCATGGATGGCTGTGGAGAAATCACATTTACTCTATACTCTTTCAGCTTAGATTGCTGTTCAGCCTCATTGATCATTTGTCTTTGACTTTTTTCTGGCAACAGAGACCAGTTCTGTTTCCTTTGAGACTTGTATGACTCAGGACAAATATCTCATCTCTCATAATACCTGAGCAAATCTAAAGTCAAAATGATTTTTCAGGAAAAGTAAACTTTTAATTTAAGCTTCGTTTCTAATTAAATTTATCGTTTTGTTAACAGAGTGAACATAACAACTCAACTTTATCTCTTTCCTTTCTTTTTTTGGCGAAGGTGGTACATATCTTACTTAAAATGGCTTCAGGCAAAGATGTTTCCACTTCTGGAAGCCCCCCTGCTATTCTTTTAAAGGACACCCTAACATTTCTTTCCTTACCACTGGCAGTCTAAGCAAGCATTAGTTGCTAATATAAATTAATATATAAAACTTTTTTTCATGTATACTTATTTTTCTAAATCTGTGCAGTTGGCTGTGCTGGGTCTTAGAATGGAAGCCTCAGTATATCATTTGCCAAAATAAACCAAGGCTCTTTTAATTCTGTGGAAAACTCAATATCATTTTAAATTTGTAAATTAATCCATGAGGTTGGAATAAAGAGCTCAAAGTGCCTCTTTACAAAGAATATCGCTTCTTTAGTTATGTTTCTTTTCTGTCCCAGAAAACATATTTTCCTTATTTTTAAGAAAATCTCATAGATACTTTGCTGACTGAGTAAGAACACTCTGAAAGGACATTTAAGAAAGTAATTGGGAAGACGTGATTATGCTGAAAGGTAGAAAGGTACCTTCCAAGAGTCAGATATTCTCGATAATTACACTTTTTAATTAGTTTTACAAACCATCCTCATTTGCATCAGCATACAAAATATTAGTATTATATTTGCTTCATGCACCAAATATGATTTTTTCTAAGTCCTGTTATTTTTTCCTTTGACTCTTTGTTGTGCATCTATCCTACCTCCATCCAGTTCCAGGCTGCCTTCACTTGGCTATTGATCATCTCTTCCTCTTTTCAACCGGTTTGTAATGTCATTGTCCAGTTAGTAAAAATAGCTAGAATTTCTACCACTCCATACTAGGAACTTGGCACATATTATTTCATTTCATTGTCACATTAACCCTGCAAGATGGATGTTACACCTCCCCTTTTTTACAAAGAAAATTAAGTTCAGAAAAGTTTAACAATTTGCCTGTGGTCATAAAACAGGCAGGCTCATCTGAATCCAAAGCTGATGTACTCTCTGCTCCCTCACTCCATCTCCCAAAGCATCAACATTTACACTGTAACATTTTCCTGACTGAGAAATCTTCCTTAGTTATATAGTATCTGAACTCCTCTGCTTGATTTTACAAAACCTTTTCAAATTTGTTTCGGTTGAAGTCAGTAAACAGTAATTGAGGGTGTACTCTGCAGCCGGCACCATTCAGGGTGCTAAGGATGAAAAGAAGGATAACGTGTTCAGCCTACACATGCAAGTTCGTGTGCTATCACGCCCTAACCTCTTCACCTCTGTTTTAGTCAAATCAATATCCTTCTTGTTCTTCCTTCATGCCATGCTCTTTCTCACTCTCACTCAGTGTTATCCATATCCTCTAGTGAGTTTCCTTCTGTACTTTCAAATTATATTCTTCTTTCAAGGCCTAATTTATGGTTTTTTTCTATTTTATTTTTATTTATTTATTTATTTATTTGTGAGGAAGATCAGCCCTGAGCTAACTAACATCCATGCCAAGCCTCCTCTTTTTGCTGAGGAAGACCGACTCTGAGCTAACATCTATTGCCAATCCTCCTCCTATTTTTCCCCCAAAGCCCCAGTAGATAGTCGTGTGTAGTAGCTGCACATCCTTCTAGTTGCTGTATGTGGGAGCCCCCTCAGCATGGCTGGAAAAGTGGTGTGTTCGTGCGCGCTTGATATCAGAACCGGGCCACCAGCAGTGGAGCGCGAGCACTTACCCGCTAAGCCATGGGGCCAGCCCCTCAAGGCCTAATTTAAATCTCACTTCTTCAATGAGGCTTGCCTAATCCTCAGAGAAATAGTGCCTTATGGTTTAACTCTTAGTATCTTTTTGTTTCCTGTCTGTTCCTTTAATCTCACCAGCAAGATTATAAACTGTGTTGAACATAGGAACCAGTGGCACTCTGTTTTTTCACTTCTCAAATAGCATCAAGCCTGCAGTAATCGCTGAGTTATTCACTCTATCTACACATTAGCAGTAGGGAGAAAAAGCAATAGGGACCTGTTGGAATCTGACTCGTTACCCAGAATTACGGGTACTTTCTCTCCACCTGGCTGAGTGGAGAGCCTTGTCTAGTATCACGAATCACAGAATATCACCAAATTAATTCTTCCCCAATATGAGAAAATAAAACTTTTAAAATATTAAAAACTATTATAAATCATAAGAGTAGGCATCCTGAAATATGGGCCATGTTCCTAGCTGTAACATTTCCAGACCTTGTATAATCCAATAAACATTGTCTTCACCTACAGAATGAAAATAATTTTGTATAGCTATTGAAGTTGATACATGAATGATCAAGAATTAAAGTTCTTAAGATTTAAGTTACTTTTCTTAAAAAAAAAAAAGAACCTCTTGGAGACCTCGTTATAATACTGTTTTGAATCAGGCAGCTTTTTCTGAGAAATCCACTAAGAAGAGACCTTGTGAGATAAATAAAGCATGTTGCAATAAGATTTAAATTCAACAGGCAATGAATGAGTGCCCATCATGGCAAAGCCACACGCAAGGCTTGAGGGGATAAAGCTTGAACAAGGCAGTTTCCCGGTCTTTTAGAAGTTCTGGTCTCAATACCTCCTATTGACACTAAATATTTTGTGATAGGTTGTATAGGGGTGGAAAGTATTGTGGTGCTTGGACAACTACCTAAAGGAGAGAAGTCTCCAAATTTATTCCCACAAAACAGATGTCACGTAGAGGATTTAAGAAAGCTTTAAGAATAGTAAAATTTTATGAAACAACTAATAGTAAAATTGTGAGATGGAGAGTCTTGATATAGATATAATTATTTTCCTTTCACTCTCTCTCTTTAAACATATTGAAACTCTGGTACTTTTAAACTGAAAAGTTACTCCTTGCTGTACACCTCCACTGGCCAAAAATCAAGTTTCCAGGTAGGTCAGGGAGCATGGTTTTCAGATTTCCTGATAATGCTATCAACTGAAATCTCAGTTCTAGGTACAGAATCACACATCATTCCAATATCCTGCCAAGGTTATCTTTCACAGAATAAGAGAGACAGTAATCGCATAATTAAGCCTCAGGTTAGAGCTAGATCTTATTCACCACCAGGAATTTCTATGTAGGATAAGAGAAGACTGGCAAGATAAGCCCTTCCTCTTTGGTGACAGAGTTCCTGATGTGCTCATGAGGTTTCCCTTGTTAAACGGCCAATACTTTCCATCGCCGCTAAAGACACATGAGATGCCCATCCTTTGTTTCTTTCCACAGACGTTTAACACAGGAGGTTTCTTCTGGTTCTGGATTGTCCAGAGAAATTAATTTAATTGGCTCTAAAAGGGGCCAGAAATAAGCCTTTCTGTGATTGAGTTCTACTGTTTTTGCCTGGAAAGAGGGATTATACACTGTCATGTGGCTGCAAAGTAGATGTTGTGCTGGAGAACAAGTTTCAGCCATTTCAAAACATGTCTTTTCTTTCCCACTGACCCTTCTGCACTCCTCTGTTAAGATTCTGAAATAAGGAAGTTAACAGGCTCAGAGATCCCACTGTTTCCTATTTCTATTTCCAGTAATAGCTCTCAAGGCTACTTTGTCACCAAGACCCACAGAATTGAATGTGATTGCAGCAAAAGGTACTATAAGCAGAAAATGAATTCCTTATGTTGCAAAGAAAAAATGTCTGGGTGCTTTAAGAATGAGACTGTAGACAATGGTGGACTTTTCAACAACATATACAAAGGGGTAGCTAAACTGACAGATGATTAGATGATTGACATAATTTTTGAAAATAATAAAGCTGAATTTTCTGATTTATTACGGCTTTTATGCATTTTCCTTTTAAACTGCTGGTTATAATGCTTACCGAAAATTTATATGTGCAATCTATTTTGATGTGTTTTGTCAGCAAAAATTCATAACGCAATGTGAACTCACATAAAGTCTACTTATATTGTAGATTTCTTCCAGGAAATAAAAGTCCTTGGCTAAAGTCTTGGCCAGTAATTCTTACAAAAAAAAGGCACCCAGTTATCCAAGGCTACTCAATCAAAATTGAAACGGAGCTGTCATTTGAGATTTGGATGCTTAGTGACCTAATGAATTCAGAGAAAACTTTTGGGAATTTGGACAATTACCTATCATAGTGTGCCCTATATTGTAGTCTATAAGATATATGTAGGGTACTTTGTTTCACCTTTGTGTCATAACCAATCTTTTCAAAATTTGAGGAGCAAAGTAAGTGGAGTTACACCCTACACAATGGTTAGGTTAGAAATTCAGCTTGTAAAATCAATGATTATGTATAGAAAAATTACCAGTTAAAAATCTCTTAAACTACTCATGAAATATAATAAAGCGTATATCATGTATATAAACAAACTTGTACAATATGTGTACATATGTACTGTATACAGTAAAGCACAGTGTTTAATAATGAATGCATTTTTATAATTGTGGTAAAAATATAAAATATAAAACATATAAATATACAATATAAATATATAAAACATAACATAATATTTACCTTTTTAACCATTTTTAAAGGTATAGTTCAGTGGCATTAAGTACATTCACATTGTTGTGCAACCTTTGCCAGCATTCATCTCCAGAATTCTTTTTATCTTCCAAAACTGATACTATGTACCCTTTAAACAATAACTTCTCATCAGTCCCACCTCCTGGCAACCACCATTCTACTTTCTGTCTCTGTGAATTTGATTATTCTAGGTGCCTTGTATAAGTGGAATCATACGGTATTTGTCTTTTTGTGGCTGGCTTATTTCACTTAGGATAATGTCTTCAAGATTCTACCATGTTGTAGCATATGTCAGAATTTTCTTCCTTTTTAAGGCTGTATAATATTCTATTGTGTGTATATACCATATGTTGTTTGACATATATATATGTCAAATATCCATATTTATGGATATATCCATATATATCCATTGATGGACTTTTGGGTTGCTTCTATCTTTTAGCTGTTGTGAATCATGCTATTATAAACCTTGGTATAAAAATATGTTTGAGTTCCTATTTTTAATTCTTTTGGATATATACCTAGAAGTGAAATTGCTGGATCATATGGTAATCTTATTTTTAATTTGTTAAGGAACCACTGTTCTGTCTTCCATAGCAACTGAACCATTTTACATTTCCACCAGCACCACACAAGAGTTCCAATTTCTCCACATCTTCGTCAACACTTGTTATTTTCTGTGTTTTTTAAATAATAACCATCCTAACAGATGTGAAATGGTATCTCATTGTGGTTTTGATTTGCATTTCCCTAATGATTAGTGATATTGAGCAACTTTTCATGTGCTAATTGGAGAAATGTCTATTCAAGTCTTTTGCACATTTTTTAATCAAGTTGTTTGTTTTCATGTCATGAGTTGTAGGAAAATAAATGCATTTTAATTACATTATATACATTTGACTAAGTTCAATGCATTATATGATTCCATTATAATTCATTCTGGGGAAATTGTGATTCAGGAGAACTTGAGATATGATGATTTATTATAAAACAGGCAATTCTTTGACAATATACTGGATGTTATCAATAGTAGAGGACATACAATGGGGCAAGAAGATATTTAAGTAGAAGAACAGACAGGCAGAAACCACTGGATTGCTCATTCAGGCAAATTTTGCCAATGATTGTGTTAGTTTTGATGGGTAAGTTGCAAATTTAGGAAGTGAGTGACTCATTTTTCCATTCTTGATGGTGGTATTACAAAAGGTATCGCATGCACTCACCTACTTACCAACAGTGAGCACCCAAACATAATAGGTTGGCTTGGTGAGTATGCTTCAAAGTTGTCGAGCAGGGCTGACTTCTCTGTTACTAGGCGGTGCAGATACAGCCTCAGATTGTCTTCACAAAGCAGAGCACTGTGACCTCCAGTGTTCTGGCTCCACCTCTGAAACCCCTCCTCTAGCTATGGTAGCTTTTACCCCCTTGACAGTAATACCTACAACAGATTAGTTTGCAACGGCCCCCTGCTGCTGCTGCTGCTGCTGGTGCTGTTGTGGTTTCCTAGCTGTGTCCTACTCACCTTTGTCTGGTCTCAACTTGCCCATTAACATGTTTCTTCTGCCCACTCTGCTTATCTCTCCTTACTTCAGCACCCCCTACAGCAATGTTTGCAAACCCTGCCTTCATCCATCCTGAGCACGTGTCGCCAGTCATGGGGACCTGTTGCAGCAGGCACTGCTGGGAGCTGAGCTGTGTTCCAGAAAGTGGTTGTAAGAGATCCTTCTTACTGTTTAAGATTAAATGAGGCTCCGGGATGATACTGATGAAATTGTTTAGAAAGCTGGATGTGGTGCCTCTGTAGTAGGTCTGGGTCCTACTATCATTAGAAGGATTGGACGAACTTGCCTTTCAAGTCTGGGCGGATGCACATTTGCAGGGATGCCCTGAGGACTTTCAACTTTAAACACATGCAGGGCAAATCCCTTTTTGAAAACTCCAAGAGGTTGTTTATTTTGCCAACACTGTGAAGGTTCTTCACTGATGCACAGACAGATTTTTTTTTAACCATGTGGGAAGTCATACCATTTTTTTCCTACTTCTCTCTAGCATATACTTGAAATATTGTCCATCATGCATTCCGTCTTTGTTCAACACAAAGTTCTTGAGCACTTTGCATATACCAGGCACTGAGCTAGAGAGTGGAAAAAAAATCAACGATAGAACTACCATATGATCCAGCTATTCCACTGTTGGGTATTCATCCAAAGAACTTGAAAACACCAATTTGCAAAGGTACATGCACCCCTGTGTTCATTGCAGCCTTATTCACGATAGCTAAGACTTGGAAGCAACCTAAGTGCCCATCAAGGGACGAATGGATAAAGAAGCTGTGGTATATATACACAATGGAATACTACTCAGCCATAAGAAATGACGAAATCCAGCCATTTGTGACAACATGGATGGACATTGAGGGTATAATGCAAAGTGAAATAAGTCAGAGGGAGAAGGCCAAATACCGTATGATTTCCTTCATTAAGTAGTAGATAATAACAACAATAAACAAACACATAGGGACAGAGATTGGATTGGTGGTTACCAGAGGGGAAGGGGGGAGGGAGGAGGGTGAAAGTGATAATTCGGTACATGTGTGTGGTGATGGGTTGTAATTAGTATTTTGGTGGTGAACATGATGTAGTCCATGCAGAAATAGAAGTACAATGATGTACACCTGAAATTTTTGCAATGTTATAAACCAATGTTACTGCAATAAACAAGGAAAGAATTATTAAAAAAAAAAAAAAAAAGAAAAGCATCATGGATAAGATTACGTGCTTTGGAGTCACACATGCTTATATTGCATCCCAGCTCTGCAACTCACTAATGGAACCCAGGGCAAGTGTCTTGACCCTGTTAGTACTCATTTACCTCATTTGTAAAATGGTGAAAGTAATGGTACCATTCATAACATAGCAAGGATTATCTGATGTAGACGTATGTAAACTGCTTAGCACAATGCCTGGCACAGAGTAGAAATTCAATCAATGTTTGAAACTATACTATTGCTATTATTCTTGAATTGAGAGGTGGGATACAAGGCTTTTACCCTCAAGTAATGTATCAGCTAATATGGAGACAACCATGTAATCAATTACAAGACAATAACAGTCCTATAAGGAAGATAGTGAGACAGAAGCTGTAAGGGAGAGAGGGGGCTAATTAACTCTGTCTGGAATCTCAGAGTAAGGAAGTTCTTGTGGATGGCATCTCAAAGGAGATTTTACTTGGGCTGGAACTTAACAAATGAAAAAGATTTCGCTGAATCTTTTAATGTTGTGAAAATTTTTTTGTATTTAATATATTTTTCAAAATGTCCCTTCAGCTTACAATATCTTCTCTCTCTTCCATTCCAAAGTCCAAATTTTATCAGTTCTCTAATCCTTCAAGGCCCTCTTCAAGTGTCAAATCTTCCCTGACTCTTTCCCTGATGAGTGAATAAATTAAATACTACTTGAAAGTATACTTGTATACTGGGGCCTGAAAATAATTTTTCTTGTACAGAAATTTATTTTGGCAAGAGAATTGCTGTAATGGAGTGTAACCTGTATTAACATGAGTGCCATCAATCATTCTCTGAGATAAGTATGATAAACATTTCCACTTTTGATCCAATATAAAGCTAGTGGAGCTAGAAAAAAACATATGGACTCCTTTTCTTTTTTTAAGTGGTATAAATTTTCATGGTGTAACTACCCAAATGATTCAGAGACAATAATATGTCAGTAAGGTTTGGATACAATCTTCTGATATAACATAAAGGTCTTAGTAGAATAAAAAAAACCCATAATATAGAGAACTGATGGCATTGGGATAATTAGATCCACCAGTACATTTAGTAACAACCAAATGAAAGAAAACCACAACCCAGCAAGCTAGAGGCATATTGTTTGTCCCTTTTTGCTAAATAGTTCCAGCTAGATAATATTCAGTGATAATGAAAATAATCAGTAAAGTTTACTGCATAAATAAGCAAGGCAAATTATATCTATAATAAATTCAGAATAAAACCCAGGAGGCAGTACACAACATACATCCAAATTTTTATCACCCGCAAAGTATTGCCCAAGTCCTAGTTGTGAGAATCTAAATGTCAGCTACAATAGAGACAGGACTATCATTCAGATATGAACTGATAACCATGTACCATAAAGGTTCTAGCAAAAAGGCATGAGAATCTTCTGTATTTAAGGTTCAACAACAAAGAGGAAGGTGTGAAAGGGGGATGGATGGTGGGTTTTTGGGGTTATAGTAGCCATAAAATGCAGAATTGACATTTTTCCATTGAAAATGAGTGATAATTGGATAATAGAGTGAATCTTGTAAGTCACAAACTACCTATCTGACATATAATTATGGTCTTTAACATGTTTTGTTTGTTGGTCCATCTAATATTTAAAATAATTTGTAATCAGAAGATTTCCCATGAAAATCCAGATTTCTCTTTTCATTTTAAACTTGGAATCGTGGGCACTCCACGTGCAGATATTTATAATGCTCTCGCCCTCCCCTCCTTTAAGTCTTCACCCACAAATCTAATCTCACAGATCACCCTATTTGTAATCTTCTGCTGACTGGCCATTCAAAAATTGCACCCCACATGCTCCCTTCTCTGTTTTGGTTTTCTCTATAGCATTTATGACCTTTAGTATAGTACTTAATTTGCGTGTTTATGAAAGCTCTGGGTGGACATGAGTTTTGTTGGTTTTGTTCATTGTCTATTTATTTTTATGTATTTTGTTCAGTGCCTAAAATGTGAATGTAATATGCACTCAATAAATATTTATTGAGTAAATCTGGCAACACTGGGCCTATATTTCTGTGTATGGTAACTGGCACCATCTATATAGAAGCTGCCTTCACTGGACAGGTCCCACATTCTCCAGTTACCATCAACCCCCAATCCTCCTACCTCAGCTCTCCCTTTCTCAGCACATAGTTTATAAATATCAGCCTCATTCTAACCACACAGAAATCCCACAAGAATAAATAAACATACAAAATAAGATTTAAGATATAATGTGCAAGACCCTGTGTTAAATGCTTTTATGTACATCAATATCTATTTTACAAAAGAGAAATCTGAGGTGCTGGTAGACAAATTCAGTCACCAGCAAAGAAGATCTGAGATTTAAACCATGATTTATCTGATCTCAAAATTGTGCTCTTAACCTCTTTGAGTCTTAGAATTTATTAAGATGTAACATGAGTATTTTTATCTGTGGCAAAAGATAGATTGAAACTTCACTATAAAACCAAAGCTTTATTCATCCCAAATCTAGGAAAAACAAAGAGACCTGCTCTAAGAAACAAAAACAAATGTTTCAGGAGAGTACTCAAATATCTCCTAGTAAAATCAGAAATAATAGTTGAGTTGATGGGTGGAACGAGGACCCCAAACTTGTTCTCTGGGGGGAGTGTGCCACCAATGGAAACACCTGCAGATTCTTCTACCAGTGAGTTGTAAATCCTCTGACCAGCCCCAGTTAGATGCAGTGCAATCCCAGAGGCCTAGCAGATTCTGCGGTTCTAACCCTCACCATGGAAGAGACTACAGCTGGGTGATTTGACTGCCAGTCATGATCTGATCAGTGCTGTCATCCAATACACAGAGAAAACTGTCAAATGTTGCATCCCTATTTACTCTTCATGACTTATGTGACTTTGGACACATCTACTCGTTTTTTATTCCTGTTTGACGTAAGCTTGGCTTTGGGAGAATTGCAGTTTCCCTATGGTCCTCATCAGGTGTGAATAAAGACAGGGGACGATAACACTTCCTGTGGTCTTTGACTATAAATCCACAGAGCACATCCCCTCGCCCCGCACCCTGTAATAATACTTTCAGCTTCTGTTCACACTTGCTTTCCAAAATCCAACCCCAGGTAACATAGCTCTGATCATCCGAAGGAGAATGTGTGAGCCATCACTCCTTTCATTCAAGGATGGCCTTGGAAATAATGGACCAACAAAACCAAAACAAACAAAGACCATGGACATCCTCAACATTATTTTGCTGTGTCTCTGCCATCATTAAAAAGCTTGGGTCAAGTACATTCAAATACGATCAGCTGCTATTCAGAGAAAACAGTCACCCCTCTGGGCTCCCCAGTTTTCTTCTTCTCCATTTCCTTTCTCAACATGGCCCGAGGTAAGAACTCTTTCCTTCTTGTTGCCTTCTTGCTCGACTTCTGGACCTTGCAATCCCATCTCAGTCTCCTGTTCTCCTCTTGTATGAGGGAAATATTCATCTTTCTGCCTCTCCCCTTCTATGCATGATATTTATGTGAAAAGAAATCACCTTGCTGGTAATTCCTAAAGACATGTTACTGTTTTTTATTTGGTTGGTTGATCGGCTGGTTGAGAGGGAGTGGGTTTTTTTGAATTCCTTTTTTTATTATATTTTTTTCCAATGTCTCTCAAATAACATGATGGGGTATATGTTTGTGGCTTAAACAGTTACACAAGTCTGGTGAGATGTATAAAACTGGGAGGTAGCCCCTCTGTTATTAGGCAGTTCAGGTCCTGGCATGAAATGCCCCAGGCCTAAGCCAGAGGAAGCCTGCATGACTGCACAACGAGGAAGGAGGTCCACAATATGGTGTTTGTGCAAACAGTCAGCACACTTCAGATGGTACTAAGATGCTAAGACACTCTAAAATGGAGTTTTAGAAAACTTGTACTTCTTTTTGAGACCACTCAAGTCTGTACAGAACTTATATAATCTCAAGTATCCTGATTGTAAGGTGAAAAATAAAAAGGGAAGGGGGAGGTAATTTACTATAATTTCTTCACCAAAATGATAAACTACTTGGTTGGATGGCACAAAAAACTGTCAAATTGAGGTCAAATATAAAATGTCCAGATTTTCTGAGAACACTAAACTATGATACCAATGATTCAGAGACTAAAGTAGAGAGAAGCAAAAATTAGCATCCACAGCATTAATACAAGACATACTGAAAGATGTACTCCAGCCTCAACGGTATGGAATTTTCATTAGTTCATTAACTGATGAAGAAGTGAATTGATTTTGATACGCATTTTTTTCTTGTGATGAATAAGAAAAAGATGGCATTTCCAACAGAAATATTTTTATATGCAGTCTAAGTAGGTATCCTCACGAAAATTTTCTTAACTTCTGGGGTGTCTATGCCCGCCCTGTATTTGAAGATTGCCACCGGGTCCAGAATTTGCTTTTTGCCCCACTCTCCATTGCCCTGCATACTGAGCTCATGAGGTACACTGCTCGTTGGAAAGGAAAAGTAAATATTGGGTTGCTCAAACTGAGGTCATAGTTTCTCCATGTCTAGACACCACTAGTAACTGGTGCTTTCTGGACCCGCTGGGCTTTTCATGGATTTATAAATGTATGAATTACTGAATTACTTTGTATTTGGTTGCATAAAATGCACTGCATTTCCAGATAAGTTTCAAAATTGTATTTTAGATCTCTCTGATAAGTCGCTGCTCGAGCTATTTTTTCCTCTACCTAGAAGAAACGATTCTACATAATGAATTGGTGGACAATATGATAGCCGTTTTCCACACTTTTACTCACCAGATAAATGATTTTTACTTTTTGTAAACTAGTTATATTTTGATTCCATTGGTGCTGTATCTTTTTTCAACCACTTTGAGTTTAAATGCAAAAGAAGGAGAGAAGAGAAAGAAATATCTACTAAAAATATCATGAGAAAACAATTGCTTATTGTAGGAAAAAAATGAATGGAAATTATTTTTTCTTTTTACACTTTTTTTTTCTCCTTGGAGATAGACCATTTTGCTTTGGTTCTTTTATTGCCTTACTATGTCACAATATATAAGAAAAGTGAAGTACGATAAAAGACACACTCATACACATGTGCTTTTAAAGATAGTCCAGGGAAATAAGTCTTTATGAATAGACCTGAACAATTCTACAAACTGTATGACATTTGAATTCTATATAGTTACTTTCTTAAATTCACCAAATAATCACAAATGCAGATCTATATATATACTTCTACAAACAAAAAATAATTTATTACTTGCTATGCCAATGTCCAAATAGAATTTAGGCTCTGTGCATTGTGCCTGCTGGAGAAAAACATGTGTTCTGAAAAATATCCTGTGGGCCTCTGTGAATATTTTAGGACATAGTATATTTTTTTCAACTTTTTTCTATTCTGAGCTTAGAATATTCAGAATAGAAATTGGATTCTTAGAAATTAGAATCCATAATTTCTAAGTCTTCAACTGATCCATATTATGTTATTTAGAGAAATACATCATAATATATTCTTTGAAATATGATTCCTAGTAATGTTTCAATTATTTATGTTTTTAAATTGAAAATAAGATATTAGGAGCCTGCAACAAAACCATGAAAAAAGAATTTTTTCCTTATAGTTGCTATTAAAAGTTTTTAAGTTATATTGACTTGTCTAAAGCTAGTCATTTTTTGTTTGAATGTCTTACTAATGAGTCTGCTTTGTTGGTTTTGCTTTGGGGAGGAGCAAAACTACCTCCACCCCACCACCAGCAGCATCATAATAATAGACATATTAAATTTTAGTATCATTTTATTAACCAAACATTAATACAGGAGAGTATGACCCTTGCCTCTATTTCAGTAAGACCAAGCCCTAACAGCAAAAATACTACCAGTTGGCTTTCTTCTTGTTTTGTGCAGTGATTTTTGCTTGCTTCAAAAAACAAGGGCGCGGGCCGGCCCTGTGGCTTGGTGGTTAAGTGCGCGCGCTGCGATGCTGGTGGCCCGGGTTCGGATCCCGGGTGCGCATCGAGGCACCACTTCTCCGTTCATCCTGAGGCCGAGTCCCACATACAGCAACTAGAAGGATGTGCAGCTACGACATACAACTACCCACTGGGGCTTTGGGGGGAAAAAATAAAATAAATAAAATCTTTAAAAAAAAAAAAAAAAAAAAAAAACAAGGGCGTACATTGAGAATTCATATGTGATTTCATTCCCTCTTCTCACATACTTTTCCCTCTTGCTTGAAGTCTATCCTCACTTTTTCTTCTTGGCACACTTCTACTAGACCTGCAGTTTGTCACGCTATGATGGCTTCCCATATCGTCCAGTTTCTGTTAAAGGACTTTAGGGTTTCCTATAACATTTTGTACTTATCTCTATTACTGTATTGGTAGTATTTTATTATAGCCAATTATTTCTATGTCTCTTTCCTTCTTGGTGAGTTTTCTAAAAGCAGAGATCTCCAGGGTCTTGTCCAGCTAGTCAATAAATGTGAATTAATTAACTAATTAATATGTATTTAATAAATGTTTTTAAACTTGTTAGCCTTTTGAAAGACAGTTAATTTAGCTTCGTAAGTTCTACAAAATAAATTACAGCTGGAACAAAGGATTGAATTAAAATCATAATACTGTAATGAAAATATTAATGTAAGCATCAGGAAAAAAATTGTCTTTTTCTTAGCAGTTGAATTTGTTCCTAAGAAATGACCGATTTTGTTGATTAGCTGCATGGGATAAGAGGTAAGCCCATAAGAGCAAGATTGAGTGATAGTAGTTCCTTATCGTATTTTAAGGAATCATATTCAGTTCAATGTAGAGTTTTTGTTGTCCAAACTCACATTAGGCACACAAAATTTGAGCAAGCACTGAATTGTTTCAGAAAATAGAAAGGATTTCAGAGACTGAAAAATAAAGAAGAAGGAGAACAGAAGAAAAAAGAGTTTTTTGATATATGCAAAGGGAATTTGGGAGGAAAAACAGGAATATCTGTTAGAAATATTTATTAAGTTTTGCTCTGCAAAACTTTAAGTATGTTGTAATTCTCTTCTTTTTCTTCCCATGAAATCGTTAGCAAAATCTATATTACTCATGGGCATATCATGGGCTTGAATCTGTATTTTGAGAAATGAAATGGAATCATGAATATAGTTTCAAGATTAGTATAGGACAAGACCACACCATATCTGTGCTTACACTGGTCAAACATCTTAGTCGTTATGTGGGAGCATGGTAATGCTTTAAATTCTAAAAGAATAGGAAAAATAACAAAGAAGGGTATTAGCAGATTCAATTGTAAGTTTAAAATTTTATATCACAGAAAGAAACATAGAAAATAAAAACACACCAAGAAAATATTCATAGGACAGGGTTAATTCATCTGTAAGAGCTCATAAAAATTCATAAGAAAACATCAAGATATTAATATGGTAAAAAAAAGATGAAGAGACAGTTGATGATTAGTAAACAAACATATGGGAAAGTACTCAGACTCACTGGTTATTGAAATAATGTAATTTGAAAAAAATAACAAGTTACCCTTTTATATATTAAATTAGTGAAATTTTAAAGTAACACTATACCTCATGTGAATGTAGATGTTTGCAAAGTAGTATACGTTCATTCTTTCCTATTGTGAGCTTAAATTGAACAATTCTTTCAGGAAAAAAGAAATGTTACTTTATGTTTCAAAAGCCATAAATACGCTCATACTCTTTAACCTACTATTCCTGGTATTTGTTCCAAGGAAATAATCCAAAAGGCAGAAAATGTCATGTGGATAAAGTTGTTCATAATGAGCAAATTAAAACTGTTGTTTTTGTGTGTGTGTGTGAGGATGATCAGCCCTGAGCTAACATCCAATGCCAATCCTTCTCTTTTTTTTGCTGAGGAAGATTGGCCCTGGGCTAACATCCATGACCATCTTCCTCTACGTTATATGTGTTGCCGCCACAGCATGGCTTGACAAGTGGTGCGTCAGTGTGTGCCCGGGATCCGAACCTGCGAACCCAGGCTGCCCCAGCGGAGCATGCACACTTAACTGCTATGCCACTGGGAAAGCCCCCCTAAAACTGCTGATTTTTAAGAGGTATAATACTTCAAATTCTTTAAAAATTTTTGCTTTACTTTATTCTAGAGTTGTATTTGAATTTTCAAAAGGTCTTAAAGCTTAATTTTTTTAAACAAGATTCTTTATTTTTCTTCCATCAAAAAATAATCAAGATCAGCATTTTATTTTATGGTGCAAATTTTGCTCAAAAATAGAGTGAATAAATGCTATACCAATTCAAATGTAGCTTATAATAGTACCTTGGTTTCAGAATTGTCATGATGTTGAAAAATACATTAGTTGCTATTTTTTGAGCTTAATCCATATTGTTCTGCTTTTAAATGAAACAAGATTGGTTTTACAGTACAGTACTGGGACATTATTTTAGATTTCTAAGAATATTAAGGATAGACAAGCCTCATTTTTTAATAATCTCTTTTTCATGATCAAAGAGTAACGTACATTCACTGTAGTAAATTTCAAGAAATAGAGAAAAGCACGAAGAGAAAAATAAAATCCTCAGCCTCTCACCACTCAAAGATAACCATTATTAATATTTTGACTTATATTCATTCTATATCCATGAACAAAAATGAAATCATAGTGTGCAACAATGTTTTGTATACCTTTTTTGACTTTAATTGGCATGATACACTTGTGCATTTCATTAAATATCCTACAGCATCGTAGTTTTTAATCCTTGTGTTGCATCTACACCTGCCTTATTTAATTCAATATCAAGTGGTGAATTAGATCTCTTTTTCTAAAAGGAGGACCAAAAAGGAAAAGTCATGCAAATACTTTATAAAGAGAAATAATAGTACTGAAAAACGTTTTAATAAAGAACACTTCTGTCCACCCAATTCCCTATAAGTCTGCTTTATGGAGCAGATGTCAAATGTTTTTGTTTTATTGTGATTTTTACCATAGCTCAAAAGTCAATATTCTGCTGTCAGATGTGGGCTTACATGTGAAGAATAGGAAAGAAACTTAACTAGGAAGCATGGAGCTCAGGGAATTGAATTTGCATCTAATTCACTAAGGATACGTGTTTACATGACCTTTAGAAAAAGGAATTAAACCAGTTTTTCACTAGCTCTAGGCAATCCATGTTAAAGAGGCGATTGAATCAAGAATCTAAACTACTCCTTACAAGATAGCCAGGCTAACAGAAAATTACTTTAATTCAAACACATTTTACTGTTAAATTCATAGTGACATTAACATGGCACATTGACCCTAGTAAGAAACTAGAGGTGCGAATTTTAGTTCTGCGTTGTTCCATGAACGATAGAGTATTTTACTAAGCACCAAAACAATTCCACCTCTCCCCAAAAATTCAAATACAGTATTTTAAAATCTCATTTCAAAGCACCCAGATTTTCTTTTGGCAATATCCTAAATCAGTTCCAGATTTGGATTAACGATAGTGTCTAGTGTGAAACTGATATAAAATCAGGAAGCATGGGTTGGGGGCCAGCTCCATCATTAAACCTCTGTATGATCAGAAACAAGTAACTTAAGCTTTCTAGAACTGACATTTATCACCTGTAAATAAAAATATAGGGTTATATAATCTTCAAGATTCCACCTAGCTCTAATTCTTTGGTATTCTAGTCTGCATTACCCATTTTTTTGAAAAAATATCAAAGAGGTATCAGTATATTGCAAGGGGACCGGCTGCACATTGCAGCCTCAAGGATGGAATAAAATACCTAAATCTCATCTTGTTCTCAGGCTTCCTTACTAACCCTGACTAACACAAGGACTAAATATTTACTGAATGAATACATGAGTAAACTGCTATAAATATATATGCAGGGCAAGGAGAGGATTGGATTAGTATGCCAATATAGTATTATCCATTGCCAGGGTTGTGTAAAGCACGGCTATATTGAGTTGGCGCACAGTTCTATTTTCTTTACCATATATTTAACCTTCAGCTTGTGTATACAAAAGATTCTAACTTCAAAGGAAAGGCAATAAGAAGAGGAAGTATTAGAGTCCAAAGAGATGGGAACAGAATAAATATCCCAATTGTTAAAAATTATTCCAGTATTTGTCATTTTTTAAAAAATCCTACCTTAATTTCCTTTAGACCTATAACTGAGTGTTCATATTCCTCGGGGAGCAGAAGAAGAGTTGAGAGATATGATCAGTGAAAAGGGAGAGATCACCAATTTGGAGAGAATTCAGAAAAGAAAAATAAAAGCAATTAACAAGCTCCAGGGGTCTCAGAAAAAATGATTAAAAGAATTATATATAGCCTGACTGAGCAGAGGCTGAGGAGAGCAGCAGTATCCATCCCACAGTATCCGAGGATTTAACGATGTTTTCATTGCATAGGATTCAATTCAGCGCACTTGAGTCAGAGTCAATGTTAGGCAAGGCTGAGCAAAGGAAGCAGAATATCTTATGGAAAACAAACCAAATATCAAGAATTTTTTTATAATTAAGAGTTTACTTATATGCTCACAGAAAGAGTAAACCGAGAAAGAGTAAAGTCTTCTTTGGATCAAAGGAAATATTTAAATGAATGCCGAGGAAATTCAATAGAATTTTCTTCTAGTTAAAGTTTTTTTGGAAGTAAGCAAGAGAAGCCAACTTTGACTAGCTGTTCAATAAATATTTTGACAATTATTTATTAACTACCAAATATGTGTAGGTACTAGTCCAGGCTCTGGGAACGCACGAGAAATTCACAGGCTCTGAGAATGCAATGAGTCCTGCTCTCATGATGCTCACCTTCTAAGGGGGAGAGTGGAAGAAAGATGTAATAAATGGACACTTGTACCATATGTCAGGTAATGATAAGTGTATGAAGAAAAGTAAAGCCAGATAAGGAAGAAAGTGATTGGGGTGGCCATTATTTTACATAGAGATTCAGGAAAATTATTTTTGATAAGAGGACATTTGAGCAGAGATCTGAATGAAATGAGGGAGCAAAAAAATATGAATCTCCAGGGAAAGAGCATTCCAAGAAGAGTAATAAAAGCAGTGCAAAAACCTTGGAGCAGGAACATTTTTGGTATATTCAAGGATGAGCAAGGAGATCAGTGCAGAGGAAGTTCAATGTACCAGGGAGATAAAGGCAGGAGACAAGTTCAGAAAGACAGCAGAGGGCAGATCAGGTTGAGCGTGTAAGTCAAGACAAGAATTTTAGATTTTTCAGGAGTGCAATGAAAAGCTATTAGAAGGCTTTGAACAGAAAAGTAATATTTGTAGCTTCTGGTTCAAAAGAATCCGATTGCTGTAGGGAGATGACATTGTACAGGGACATAGGCCAGAGCAAAGAAACCACTTAGATTATGGATTAGTTCACCTGGGAGATGGTGGTAGCTTGGACCACAGTGGTAAGAATGAGTTTGAAAGAAGTGGTTGAAATATGTGTAGTGTGTGAAGGGGAAGGCCAAAAGAATGTGCTGATGGATTTGGATGTAGGATGGGGGGTGGGGAGGAAAGGCAAATATGAAGCCTATGATTATTGCTAAAATGTAAGTACTACAAAGTAAAAGATCTTCATCTATTTTGTTCACTATGTTCTAAGCACATAGAACAGTTGCTGAAACACAGTAAGTTCTCAATAAATGTATATCAAATGGATAATTTTTGGTCTGAGATATTCAGGAAAAAAAGACTTTCCATTTACTGAGATGGAGAACACCATGGTGGGAGCAGGTTGGGAATGGGAATCAGGACTTGGGTTTTGTAAGTATTAAGTAGAGATGTCAAGTAGAATTCCAAGTAAAAATGTAGAATAGGTAGTTGGAAGTCAGGTGTTCAGGGGATAGGCAGGGCTGGAGAAATTAACTTGAGAGTCTTGGTATTTGAATCCATAGAACTGGATGAGATCACCTAGTAACTGACTGCAGATAGAGGAGAAAATAGACCTAAGAATTGAGCACTTAGATATTCCAACATTTAGAGGTTGAAGAGATAACAAAGGTCCAGCAAAGGGGCCAAGAAGGAGAGCCCATGAGATAGAAAACAATGAAAGTTGAAAATCCAATTGAAGAAAATGTTTTAAGAAGGAAGAATCGATTAACTGGGTCAGCTATTACCGAGAGATCAATTGAGATGAGAACTGAGAAATATTGGATTTATCATTAGTGACCCTGAGAAGAACTATTTAAGTTAGGACAAAAGTCTCATTGAAGTAACTTTAATCAAACATGAGAGAAGAGCAAGTGAAGTGACAGTGAGTTTAGACAACTCTTTCAAGTAGTTTTACTTCTAAAAGGACTGGAAAAATGGAAAGAGATGACAAATTAAGGGAGAATTTTTACAAGAAGGGAGATACTGTGACATTTTTATATGTATGTTGTAGCAGAGAAGGAAAAAACAATGAAGCACTAGGTATAGGACAATTGCAGGAACAAAATCCTTGAGAAATCACAAACGGATGAGATTCAAGGCATAAGAAGAGGAATTGGCCTAAGACAGAAGCACAGAGAGTTGAGAAGGGAGGCAAAATATATCAATAAAGATGCAGGTATATTTGAAATTTTTTTCCTTGGAGAATCATGTAGATACTTGAAATAATTCTTCTTGAAATAAGAATTCATTATCTCATTCATCAGCTAATAATGAAAAGTCCATCAGCTAATAATGAAAAGTAGAGGGAAGTTATAGGAGTTTGAATAGAGAGAAGAAGGGGTAAAATAGCCCTCCATGTGAATAGAAGAGTGCTTAGATTAGAGAAATGTATAGTAAGGTTGTAGGTAACATGAGGAACCACTTAAATAATATGATAAGGCTCAAGAATTCTATAACCTATAGTCATAAATTTAAAGTGAGAATAATCAGTATGATTGTGTTATTCCAGTCATGTTCTGCAGCTTGGGTGCAAGAATCGAGTAGTAAGACAGTTAGATTTAATTAGGGTTGAGGGTTTTTCCCAGAAATTTTGACAGAGAGACAGAAAGTCAAGAAGTTGAGAGTATGACAAGAGAGTAATTATAATATTGGATCAGGAGATTTGAGCCATATAAGAAGGAATGTAAGGTCATGGAGGAGGAATGAAAGACAATGAAAAAGCCATAGAGTCAACAGATCAGAAAGTTCCTGTGGGGTTGTTGGAGTCAAGATACCAATGGGTTGAACTAAAATTAAAAAGGGGTGGTATTGAAAACACTATTTCAAAAAGATATATGCACCTGTATGTTCATCGCAGAATTATTCACCATAGCCAAGACTTGGAAGCAACTTAAGTGTCCATCAATGGATGAATGGATAAAGAAGATGTATACATATACAATGGAATACTACTCAGCCATAAAATATATGAAATCTTGCCATTTGCAACAACATAGGTGGACCTTGAGGGTATTATGCTAACCGAAATAAGTCAGATGGGAGAAAGACAATTACCATATTACTTACCAATTACACATGTGGAAGATAAGCAAACACGTAGATACAGAGAACAGATTGGTGGTTACCAGAGGGGAAGAGGGTGGGAGAAGGGCAAAAGGGGGAAAGGAGCACATGTGTACTTTGACAGATGGCAACTAGACTTTTGGTGGTGAACAGGATGCAGTCTATACAGAAGTCAAAATATAATTATGTACACTTGAAATTTATATAATGTTATAAAGCAATGTTACCTCAATAAATAAATAAATAAAAAGGAGTGGTGGTCAGAGAGTGGTGTGCCTGAACTTGAGATAATGGGGTTCAGCTACCATAATGACCTTGCAAATGAGTGATTGACCTGGAACGGAGAACAAAAACGTTAGAGGATCTAAAATGTCTGGTGGTGAAAGGATAGCCAGATCGATACAAAAATCACAAAAACTCAAGTAAAAGTGTACAGAGATTAAGATGGGTGGTAAAATATTCAAGTAATGAGGTAGAGGAAAAAAAAGAGATTTAATGGAAGGACACTGATGTAGCTCATTCATTGAAGGATGAGTTAAATAGCCAAGACTTCAGAAGAGTGAGATTTGAGCACCAGGAATCTGTGGACATTCTTCCTAAAATATTGCCATCAGATGTCTCAGTTCCTACTGCCTTCCATTTCTGGTTATCTCTGCTAAATATCAAAATACTAGAGACAGCCTCTGATTGACCAGTTTGGTTAAGAAATCCATATCTTAGATCAGTAATAATGTACTAGGCCCTCTCCTTGGCCAAGGATGTAGGGATCTGATGCCAGAAGAAGTGTAGGAATAAATGCTAGGGTGACATAAGAAACAGCCATTGTAGAGGACATCACCCAGTATGAAACTAACTAGAGACGGCAAAATGCCCCCGTAAGGGCAAAAGAATTCTTATTAAGTGTTATATAAAGGTACAGCAGTTGCTGAGAGTTTTGAGAGCATCAACTTCTGGAATAAAATTGGGAGACAAAAATCTAACTCTATCTCCAGCTTCAATCTTACTAGGGAAGACTGGTATCATTACTGTTGGAATATTTGAAAAGTTTCTTCCTCAGGTTGTATCTGTTTGTCTGTAGTGTTTACCTATAGAAGAAAATTCTTAAAACCAAACAAAAAAACCTACACTTTCAACAGAAAAAAACAAACATTTATTGAGCACTCATTGTGTTCCTGGTACTGAACAACAAATGAAGTGAGAAGGTGGGTAGCTGGCATCCCACTCCACAAGCAAATTGGAGGGAAGAGTATACCAAGGGCAACAATTGACAGCAGAGATAGAGATAGATAGAGATGGAGATGGAGATGGAGATAGAGGCAGACATAGACATAGACATAGACATAGACATAGACATAGACATAGACATAGACATAGACATAGACATAGACATAGATATAAACATAGACCTGCCACTATCAAGTGTTGTCCTTGGTGTTCATATACATGTGAACACACACACACATATATATGTGTATGTATATATGATATATTGTCTTAAAATGCAGATGGTTGTGGATTAAAAAGTGAAAAAACATTATTCACCACCTCCAGTTCTTCAACATCTCACTCTCCTTGTCACTTCATCCTGTCAAATCCCTTGCTCTTATTATTTTATAGAATTAAAAATGTTTACCCATTCAAATGTATTACTCTCTTCCTGTATAGTTTTTTTTTTTTTTTTGGTCACTTAATTGAAGAAGACCTTTCCCACCTCAAAATCATAAGAATATCCTCTAGTATTCTCTTTCAAGCTTTCAGTTTTGTTTTGTCATTGTTGTTGTTATTGTTTTACTGTTTAGATACTTAATGTATTTTTGTGTGTGCTATAGCGTATGGACTTAACTTTGTTATTTTATAAAAACATCCAATTATCCCAACAAAGTTATCGTCTATCTTTTCACCTCTAATTTAAAATACCATCTTTATCATCGTGTTGGACAGCTGCTCTTTTTATCTGGTTAGCATCACATCTAACCATCTCCTACTAACAATAGCTCCACCTTCTTTGAGAGATACTAGCAATCCTTTCTTCTGTGTAGTTCTCATGGGGCTGTCAATGGTATAATTCAATCTGCTGAGGCAAGAGAGAGAGTGAAATCACCCCTTCCAGGTCAGTCCAGTTGTGTCTGTCTGGAATTTGAATCCTAAGAGCTGACACACCATTACAAAAGACAGTGAATAAAACCAATGACCCATATTTTGCCAAAGTCAATGACCATTCTTCTCCTTTTCTCACTTAATCTCTCAGTGGCATGTGACATAGTTGACCATTCTCTCCTTAAATCTTTTTCTCTTGTTTTCCACAGCACCACATCCATCTGGGTTGCCACCTGTGTCAGTGGCAGCCCTTTCTCAGTCTCCTGTGCTCACTTCACATCCTCTTTCATCCCCCTACATTTTACCTGGGGCTCTAAACTTGGCCCTCAGCCATCATCTATCTCCTCTTTCTGAAATTATCTTGCTTATATAATTGTTCAGGAATTTATCGTTTGCTCTCACTAGAATATAACTTCTTGGAAGGCAGGATTTTGTCTTCTTCACTGCTCTATCTGTAGCACCTAATATAGTGTCTAACACATGGTAAGTGATCAATAAATGTTTGCTGAATACCTGAAAAAGAATACAGTTCATCAAAAAGCTATATTTTAACGTATACATCCTTCAATATATATTTCTTGTGTGCTTTCTGAGTATCGGGTACTGTATTAGATAGTGGGGCTATAAAGTGGCGTAGGATATCATCTCTATCCTTGGTCTGGTCAGCAGTTACCACAGAAAGAGAGATGCCCTGGACATTTTGGGAAAACCTCAGAATCAAGTAGGAAAAAGATAATGAGAAACTTTTCAGTAAAATATGGAAGATGGCCCTTGAGATTAATATCGAAAGCAGTAAAATTTAAGTCTTTTGCACCAAGATAAAAGGTAATATCTGAAAGAAAAGCATCATCTGGAAACATAGCCATGGATGGAAGCTTCTGATGCTGAGTTCAATAACTATAGTCTCACATGACCCCATTTTGGCAGTCATTAGCTAGAACACAAGTGATCTAACTGGGAGGGAGAAAAACCATTTCTAAAAACACTCGAATCACATAACACTTCATCACTCTAAGATAACATCTTCAGTCATACTTTGAGTAGTAAATCAACAAAATTATTGTAACAGGCTTGCAATATATTCAGGAACTACAGTACAATCTGTCTTGATTAAATTTTCATTATAGATTTCAACATTTAATATAGGACAATATTCATACATGGAAGTTTGGACTCTAGGTCCTAATAAGTCATTTTAGGGGCAATGAGAAGAGAACACAAACTACACAGTACACCAGATACTGGCAAACAGCTTCACTAGGTCGTTCACCAGGCAGCTTTAGGTCTCCTTCTCAGGTCCAGGCCGGTTACCCATTTCGTGCCTGCCTTCTCATCAATCCAAGAGTCTCCAGAGACTCAGCCAACTTCTCTCTACATTTTAAAACAGCTCCTGTTGTATGCAAAGTTGAGGGGGAATATCCCATTCACAATAGCAGCAACAACTTTACTATATCAGCTACTAAATATAAGAAATACGAAAGGAAGCTCAACCTGAAGAAAAAAAATAAAACTTTAATAAAGAGCATAAAAAGTCTGAATATATGGAAAGACAAACAGACAATATTTATAAATGACAGGAATTAATTATGTAAATATGTCAATTCTTCCAAAATTAACTTATAGATTATTTGAAATTCTAATCAAATTGCCAATGGGATTATTTTTTGGAACTTGAAAATTTAAGTTCATCTGGAAAACTTTGCAAGAAGAGCAAAGATAATTTTGGCAGAAAATTTTTAAAAAAGAAGAAAGAGGAGGAGTTTGCTTTCCAGCAAACAAAAACTCACTAAACATCATAGCTATACAAACTGTGTAAAACTGGTTTGGGAATAGATAAATGAATCTCAGGAACAGGCTGGAGAATGCAAAATATGACCCACATATGTAGGAATTAGCATATGATTATGTAAGTTAGAGCTCTTTGGTTGCAAGCAACAGCCACGAACAGTAATTACTTCAGAGATTTTCTGAGTAACTCACAGAATGAAGGCATTTTAAATAAATAAGTCCCAAGAAATGCAGGAATAAGAGAAGCCCTAGATGGTGCAAATATAGGTCATAGGTGACCACGATAAGGTCATTGAAGTGATGAAAAAAAACACCAGGTTAATGTTGGCTAAAGAGAACATGGAAAGGGAGAAAAAGAGAGATAAATGTAGACAACTATTTGGAGGACTCCTGCTGTGAAGAGTTACAGAAAAGTTGGGTAGCAGCCAAAGGAGACATCGGGTCAAAAGAGGTTTTTTGGTCTTTGTTTGCTTTTGTTTTTGTTTTTTAAGATATGTAATATTAAGGCATGTTTGTATGCCAATTAGAATGAGCCAGTTCAGAAAGAGAAATTGATAATGCTGGAGAGAAAGTGCACCATTGTAGGAACTAATTTCTCAGGAAGGCAAGGTGGAAGTCAAAATTTTAATACAAGAGTAGACATTTATTTTAATAAGAAGAATGTACAGTATATGGATTCTGATGCAAAAATGATAGTGGAATCAATGGTGGAAAGATAAGGTAGTTCTATTTTCTTCATGAAATATGTAATGAAGTTATCACCTGAGAATGAATCAGGAATGGGAGATTGGAGACTTCAACGAAAAAGAAAAGGATGAAATCATCACTCCAGATTGGAAATATGAAATCAAGTAAAATGAGTTAAATATAGTAAGGTATCTGGACAGAGCAGTAATGTGCAAAGCGAGCACACTCAGTACAGATATTTTTTTTCCCCTCAGTATTTAGCTTCTCTGTTATAGGAATGAGAACATGGATAGTTAGACTTAGCACATAAATAGTTAGGCTTGGATGTTTTCCAGACAAGATGAGAGGAGAGTGTTTAAAGGAAATCAAGGTTATTTGCAAAGAGATGTTATACGCTGGATCACAGAATTTAGGCTGGGTAATGTGGGGAATGAGGACATGAGGAGAATGATGTCAAGTGAAAAAATAGTACCGCTCATGGATTGGAGTTACCAATGAGGTCCAAGACTTGCTGGAGGAGGAAGGCTAGAGAAAGTGAGATGGAAAGAGTAGTAACGAAGGCCAAAGGGTAGGATGTTTGACCTAGATTTTGGATTTGCTCCAATTTTTGGTGTTGTTAGGAAAAGGGCAGGGCAACTTGAGGGGGTGGCTGAGATCATTGGAATTAAAAGGTCATTAATTAAAGAGGTCAGGGAGATGGGTGGGTCAGAGACTGTGTATGTTCAAATCACCAATTATAGTAATAGTGGCAGTGGTGCTGAGGGAGTCAGTGATCTAGATACCAATGAAACTTATCAATGAATGAGGATGATACAGGAGGGGTAAATGGTGACACACTTCAAAACAGTTTTGAAGGAAGAAAGGAGAATTTGTGAGCAGTGAGATGGAGGAAGGAGGACCCCCATGCACATGAGACCTTGATGGACACAAGATATGAGACAATCATTAAAGTCTACTTAAGAGGGAAGTGGTGAAAATAGCATCTTCAGTGCACAACTATGTTTCAGTTAATGCAACAGGATGAAGGGAATGTTCATAAAATAAATGGAAGACTAAAGCAGTTTGTTGTTGATGGACCATGGCTTCCAGAGGGCCAAGTGGAAGAGTGCTGATGGGGAAGAGGATTCCAATTAACAGCCTACAGAGTAGTATGGGGATGAGTGTCCACAGCACGACAAGGCACAGAAGATAAGATTAATGGCATCAGCCTAAAACACTAAGGCAATGAAGTATTTCAGGGGGCCTGCCACTCTGGAGATTAAGAATTGAAGCAGAATGAAGCATGTAGAGACACTTTCTTTTCACTTTTCACTAGAAATTCAGTTTGAGATCTTTAGATTCATGTTGAATGAGTTCACTGTAAACAGCGCTTATTAATCTGTTTAAAATTATCATTTTATGGTGCTGGCCCAGTGGCATATTGGTTAAGTTCATGCGCTCCACTTCAGCGGCCTAGGGTTTGCAGGTTCAGATCCCAGGTGTGGACCTACACACCGTTCATCAAACCATGCTGTGGTGGTGTCCCACATACAAAATAGAGGAAGATGGGCACAGATGTTAGCTTAGGGCCAACCTTCCTCAGCAAAGAAAGAGGAAGATTGGCAATGGACATTAGCTCGTGGCCAATCTCTCTCACCAAAAAAAAAAAATTACCATTTTATTATAAAATATTCATAGTTATGGTTAAAAAAATTCAAGAAGCATGGAAGGTTGTAAGTTGAAATGTAAATGCCTCTTTCATTCCAATTCACCCTTAGATATACCCCCTCGAAGTAACTATTATTAACAATTTCTTTTGCATTTTTCCAGAAATATTAAATCTAGAACCAAAAATGCAACAATATCATGCACATTATCCTATACTTGCTTTTTTTCCCCTTCAGTTTAATAAGATCATGGATAACTTTCTCTAACAATATGCTTACATCTGCATACCTCATTCATTTAAGGCTGCATAGCGTTCCACTATGAGATATGCTCTATGAAAGGGTATGTTTAATATTACCATGCTGGTCACCATTATTCCTGAAGATTTAGAAGCATCAGAGCAAATCCTGATTACAAGAGTCAATCAAGTATCTAAGCAAAGACCAATAAAGAACCAACTCGGGGCAAATAAATGACTGACTGAAAGTATTGCCTTTCAGCAAGCGTCTAACCTGGATCAGTGATCTGCCAAGTTTCCCTGCCACTGTCATATATGAAACAAGCAGAGGGTCAAAGCCTTGACCAGGGGCAGTAGGCCTGCCACTCTGAAGGAAGCACTTGCACTGATGTTAATGAAAGTATGTTTTACTGAATTAACTACGAATGGGAATGATGATTCATCTGTGAACTGTGATCATTCACTGATCTCCTAGTGCCCTAAGAAATGGTATACTATTATCCTCTCCCTGTGAATAATTTCCATTTGTCTTATTTAGCTAAATTTATTTACTTTATTTGTGTATTCATTGCAGTGAGAAGCAGTAACAAAAATAAAAACACATTTTGCAATGAAAGGCTCAGCCTCTGGCACCTTCTAGAACCAATGTTTATACAAATGAGTTTCTACAGAGATACTTCTCAATTTATAGAATAAATGCATTCCTGAAAAATTGATTTTAAAGTGAAACTTCTTTACCCTTTGAATTTTATGCAAAAAAGGAAAATATGTTGCTTCGTGAAATCTATAAGTCCATTGAATCTTTTTTAAAGACTTTTATTTTTTTAGAGCAGTTTTAGGCTCACAGCAAAATTGTGAGGAAGGTACAGAGATTTCCCATAAACCCCTGCCTTCCCCATTATCGACATCCCCTATCAGAGAGGTACATTTGTTACAATTGATGAACCTACATTGACACATCATAGTCACCCAGAGTCCATAGTTTACAGTAGGGTTCACTCGTGGTGCTGTACATTCTACGGGTTTGGATGAATGTACAATGACATGTATCCACCATTAGTATCATACAGAGTATTTATTTTCATTGGCCTAAGAATCCTCTGTGCTCCGTATATTCATCTGTCCCCTCCTCCTCGCCACCCCTCCATCCCCACAGCAACCACTGATCTTTTTACTGTCTCCATAGTTTTGCCTTTTCCAGAATGTCATATAGTTGAAATCATACAGTATGTAGACTTTCGAAATTGGCTTCTTTCACTTAGTAAGTACCCATTTCCTCCATGTTTTTTCATGGCTTAATAGCTCATTTCTTTTTAGGGCTGAATAATATTCCATGGTCTGAACGTACCATTCAGACAATTTTTTATTCATTTATTTATCCATTCACCTACTGAAGAACATCTTAGTTGCTTCCAAGTATTTGCAGTTATGAATAAAGCTGCTATAAACAGCCATGTACAGGTTTTTGTGTGGCCATAAGTTTTCAGCTCCTTTGGGTAAATACCAAGAAGCATGATTGCTGGATTTTATGGTAAGTTTTGTAAGAAACAGCCAAACTGTCTTCCCAGGCGGCTGTACCACTTTGCATGCCCACCAGCAATGAATGAGAGTTCCTGTTCCTTTCATCCTCACCGACATTTGATGAATTTTTATAAAAATCTTAAAAGTAAGCAATTAATTGTTGGTGATGATGTAAACTATTTTGCTAAGGCTTATGGCAGATAAGCTCTTTCCCACGTCTAGGATATCTCCCCTTTTTCCCTCTGGGTTCTCCTGGATCTTTTTATCCTTTCCCAGAGATTCTTCTTTAGCTAGATATCTTCAAACTCCATATTTAGTTTCTATGGCTTGGCTTCTCTCCTTCCTATCACAGAATGCTTTCTCTTGGTTTTTGCCTTCCTAGAATTTAACTTTTATTTTTTTAAGATTGTTCAATGTCTCCTTTGAACCTTACCCACATTCTAGTCTATGAATTTGGACAAGTCTCTTGTACTGCTCTCAGTCACGGAGCATGTGACTCTGTCCTGTCAATCAGCGCTCTGAAGGCCCCTGTAAATATTGACTGGAATTGGGGTAGTTATATGGTTGGTTCAATAAAGAGTTCATCTTAGAACCTGTGTGAAGTCTCCTGGGACGATATCTTTCTTTTTCTTTTGGCTTGGAGCTGTGAGGATGTTGGCTTGAAACTGCTAGTGCCATCTTGCCCACCACATGGAACCTGATAATGGAGCCAACGTGAAGTTAGAGAGATCTAGGAGATAGAGAGAGACCAGGTTATGATGATATCATTTGATTCTTTGAACTGCACCTATCTTAGTCCATTTGGGCTGCTATAACACATTACCACAGACTGGGTAGCTTATAAACAACAGAAATTTAATTTTCACCATTCTGGAGGCTGAACGTCCAAGACCAGGATGCCAGCATGGTCAGGTAAGTGCCCTCTTTCAGAGGAAAGGGGCTCTCTGGGGTCTCTTTTATGAGAGCACTAATCCCATTCAAGAGGGCTCTACCCTCACGACTTCAGCACCTCCCAAAGGTCCCACTTCCTACTGCTATCACTTTGAGCATCAGAATTTCAACATATGAATTTTGGGGAGGCACATTCAAACATGCAACATCCCTCTTGAAGACTGTGTGGGTACTTTTCTGTTATGGTAGAAAAACAAATTCCTTTTTCTAACCATCATTACCATTATTACTACTTGCTTAAACCATTTTGCATAGGGCTTTCTGTCACTTGTAACTTAAATATTCATAACCAATAAAAGAAACGTGGGAAATTTTGATCTTCCTCAGCACACACCCACAGCCTCCAGTAGCAAGCAACATGGAGAGGCCAAACTGAAGGCAAGTTTGCAGGGCCTCCCAGGCCACATTAAGTGTTTAGGATTATGTTGTTGGTATAGTAGGAATTTGTCAAGCTTTGGGAAAGGGTGAGTGATGTAATTGGCATAGAGGAGAGTAGGGAGAGACAGGAACACCAAGCTCTAAATAATCCAGGTGACAGATGACAAAGGCTTGAACCAAGTGGTGGCAGTGGAGATGGGGAGAAGTATATGGACTTGAAATATTTTGTAGAAAGATTTATAGGCCATAAATCATCAGCTTCTCCAGCTCTAACATTCTACCATTTGTTTGACCGAAGGGCACAATTGCTAGTATTAATTCAATATGCTTCCTTTTATGCTCTGAAGTTTTTTTCCCAATTCAATTTTTATGAGGCCCTGGACATAGCACTAGAATATCATGGTATCTCCCCTGCTTCTTCCTCATCCTTCTCTTCTCCAAAGGAACAAAATACAGAAAATAATAATCAATTAAATTCATACTCATTCTCCTAGTAATCAGCCAATATTATTTCTTAATTGCTACAATGGGTTTTTTATTCAGCAGTGTGTTTAACGAGATAAGTTAATCTGGCTACCAGGATGACATGAAGGAAGACATAAAAGTTATTGCTGTGGATGCTGCTTCAGGCAACCCTGTTTCGTTTTTCTTTACTGTCTCCCTATCTGTCGGAAAGGGAAAAAATATCTTTGCTGTTCGCTGATTTCTTGCACTGTCGTACACAAGTAACCAAGAAATAATATATTTCTAGGTAATGTACTTTCATGTTTGATTTCATGGAATTTCATGAAGTCTTGACATGGTTTTGAAGTTCTCTTTAAAGATCCGATGACTTTTGCATTTATTGAACTCTGCCTGACAAAAACACATTCTTTCAAACCTCTGAAAAAATCTGCAATAGCATTTATCACTTTACTCCTTCTAAACCTAAACAGGCCAGCAGAGTAAAAGTGAGTGGCTTGGTAAATTGTAAAATGTAGGAATATACAGACTTGCCTCACTTTACAGAAAAATGCGTTCCTGAAAAGTTAATCGGTTTTAAAATAAATCCAATCCTATTTTTAAAACTCTGGGAAGTGGACTATTTAAGGGAACTCAGCAACTAATCTTTTTGCCTGTGAAGCTGTATCCTTTTGTAATGCAAATATTCATGACTGAATTTATCTGCTTTATTATCTAAAAGATTGTATTTGGTTTTTATGAATGGTACTTGTATATTATTACTTTTTAATGACCAGTAATTATAATAACAAGAATCTCTTTCTCAGTCAGATACACAAACTTAGTACCAAGATATAATATTTGATTTCCAAAAAAACAACTTTTCATATGTATTTCTGTTCTTTCTGGAAGAACATCTCTATGCTAAATTATCCATGTGGTGAAAATGTGAATAATAATGTCAATAATAAAGAATAAATGACTAATTAGGGTCTTATTTACATGACTATTGTCAAATATAACCAGTTGTTTTTCACTCTTGTGGTTCTTTTCATTAAACCATTACTCCCTAAAAAAAACACACAATTTTTTAAATTTGTTTGTTTGTATGTTCTTGGCTTTTTTAAAATTTCATATGCTTTATATTTGAGAGCAGGAATCCAGACTCTTGACAACATACCCATGTGTATACACCCATTATCAAGGTATCTTGCCACTATTTAGATAACAAATGTCTAGAATGGAAAGAAAACAGACATATGGAAAAAAATATCTAGTGTAGTTACAAGTTACAGGAATGTTTGTCATATCAAAGGTTTTGAGGCATCTCATAGTAAGAGGTACCAAGGAAGGGCTCTATGGTCCTTAGGAGCCCAGGAGAGATCTTCTGTTTACATGCACAATTTTTTTACTCTGCATAAGTCAGTACTATAAGTTTTCTCATATTCTGTGACCACATTCTTTAAGAGTTTAAATAGCTATTCATTATATATTTAATTAGCAGGCACTGCTAATATAGTCAATAGACACTGAAGTACAAGGATTCATAGAACACAGTTCTTGCTTCAAGGACATATGGTCTAGTGGGAAAAATAGAGAAAATAAGCAAAGAGAAGAATATGACACTACAATGGTATAAATGTTATGAAAGGATGAAGAGTGGTCTCCATGGACCGGGAAAAAGAAAATGTGTGAGCAAGGGAGCATGGTGTGAGCCCACAATTTTGGAATTATGGGAAGAAGAATGTGTTGTATAATGAGTCTTACAAGAAGAGTAAGGGAAGAGCTAGAGAAACACCCACATGAGCATGTTGCTACCATAATAAAAATTCTGAAGGCTTCTACAGTGGTATGGGGGTGGGGGTCCTGAAGGGCTAAAACAAAACCTCAGAATATTAAAGGATTGATTATTTAAGACAATCCTTCTCAACAACATTTTCCTTCAAGAGTGAAATTTCAGGGTCTTGGTCTAGAATTAGCATAATAAAGAGAAATTTAAGGAATAATAAAATCATTCCTGTAATGCATATCTAATAAGTCTACTAATGAGTCTAGTACTCCGCCCTTATAAAATCACCATGTTTTCCTAACACAATAATATACAGATAATTTTCTTTCTAATGAGAAGACACTGAGGAGATTTCAAGTATCCTCATCCTGAATCCCCTCTACCTTCTGATATGTAATCAGCTTCTTTGGTTGTGTTACAATTGCCCCAAGAACCATTTCCTTTCTGTCCACTGAGCATTTCCAAACCCTTCTGGCTCTTAGTTGGCTTCATCTCACTAAGTCTATTCAAGGCTTATGGAAATTTAACATTTCTTAAATTGGAATTTAAAAACAACAAAGAATATTTGTTTTAAAAAAAGTCACTTCAGACATATTTATAATTGCTTATCCCAGTTAACTTAATGGGTGTACTCCAACAATGCCAGATATCTATAAAGTGCTTCTGTTAATTCCCTTGAGCAAATTTTTTTACAAAGCACAAGTCAGTACTTTAAGTTTTGTCATATTCTTTGACCACATTCTTTAAGAGCTTAAATAGTCATTCAGTATACATTTATGAGCTGGCACTGCTAATATAGTCAATAGCCACTGACAAGAGTTCATAGAACATAGTTCTTGCTTCAAGGTCTAGTAGGAAAAATAAGAAAGCAAAACAAGCAAAGAGAAAGAACATAGACAACACAGTGTTGTAAGTGCTATGATGGCTCTAAGTACAGGGGACAGATGGTCCTCAAAAGGAGCTACATCTAGCCCTTTTCTTTGGAAACTACTTCTAGACTCAAGAAGACCGTAATGTATGTCATTGCATGTTGAGTGGCAATGATGTTCAGCCATTAATTGGGCTTTTCATTTCCACTTGAGGCTGAAAAAAAAAAAAGTAAAACTGAAAAGAAAGAGGATGGGTAAATTTAACAGGTGAACCTACTAGAAAAATTTTCCTTCATTATTCTCATTCTTGCCAGTCCCTTCAACACTCAAGTGGGATTATTTACAGAGATTGTTACACTCAATGACTTATAAAATGTAGTAAGCAATGTCTGAAATTTTTTCTAAAGAGTCATACATACTAAGATAAGAAAATAATAAATGATGAACTTGGGCAGGAATGAAAGTCTTACTTTCATGTAATTAAATTTATAATGTGGAGTAAATAGAGACTAGGTATTATACTTAGCGCATTCATGTTCATACTTTTGTGTATTTATACTACGCTTCATTCTACAAATGCTTAAAATGAATTTTAGAATTTCATAAGCAGAGTGAGGAATATTGCCAATGTGATGAAACTGATGTGATTTTGGATTAGATATATTTAAATAGATTCAATGTTTGAACATGATAGGAAAATTATCGATTATGAGATAATAGTAGACATAGAGCCAATCACCTTAATTATGCAAATATATTAATGTGAGAATATTGGATTAATACGTTTATACACACAACAAACTAAAAAAGATGATTTTCACATTACTGGTCTCAGTGACCTAAAAATCCAGGAAATCAAATCCAATTAAATATTACAGAATATATATAAAACCTTCACCCTGAGAGGGAAAAAACATTTCTTAGTTGTTAGCTAGTAATATGAACTTTAGTGAGACTGAGAACTTTCATATTGGGAAAACGCTAGGGAAATTTATTTTAGTTACCCTAGGAAAATAGAATGCTCATAAAGCAAATTTTTATTATTCTTCACTCTTCCTTTCACTCTGTCACAGGTCCTGATGTGATTTAACATATTTGGTTAATTGATTTTTCCCTCTCTCTTCATCTACGCTACTTACATTATCTGGATATTTAATTATTTTTCATTAGTGTGAACCACTTTTTCTGACAGCAGAATGAGCTGGGGATACCAGCTTTGCATACGATTTGACTTGTTCTAGAATAATCCATTTGCTGGATTTGTTAAAGCCGTGGTACTATGATCTTTCCAGACTTAACCCTCAGATTTACTAGCTGCATAAAAGAGATGCTGTTCGCTGGGTGGGAAAGGCTGCCCTAAAGGATGTCTGCATCTTGGTACCCCTCCCCATGGAATGCTGTAATGTTAACTCACACTTCCCTCAGAGGGAAAGCAATTCAAAAGTAAACAATCAGCTGCCTCTCCCAGACATCTGACACATTACGTACAAAGTACCCTCAGTCCTGGAGGCAATTTTGTCAGCCTCGATCTTTAAAGTATATAGCATAACGATTTAAAAGAGCCACCTGACTAGGGCATGGACGTGTCTCAACCTTCGCTTGGCTACATTTCAAAGAAACCACACTGGCCATCTAAGCAGCTCTGCTTTATATTCTAGAGAAAAGACAAATCTTCTGAACAACAAAAACAAATCCACCAGACTAGAAAACATTACAGCCAGCATGCTTGTGTAACGCACAGCACACCCAAGCATTAATGAGCCTAGTTCCAATAATGTGTAAGTGAGGTGTTGTTTCTGGTTTGGTTTTGTTTTTTCTTAGCCTGCTTTTTGCATCTTGGAAGCATATGGTGATGTGGCATCAAGCAACTTATCCTTTGGACACTTTCGTAAAGATCTATCCTTAATAAACTGATAGATCTCATTTTCTTACATTGAAACACCGTTTTGTATTTTAAAATTATCCTTATTTGTGACAGACGAGTGAATGTTTGTATCGATTTGTGCCAATTTACACAACTCCCAAGAAACTGGTTAAAGTTCTAAAAGCTAGTTTCTTCAGGATTTTGTTGTTAATTTATTAGTATGTCAATAACATTTTCAGTGATCTCCACTGTGTAATTATGAACAAATACTGTGAGTATTACCAGTTTGGGTCTATTTGTATGCATGGATATTAATGATCACTTCTGTTGGTTTTTACCCATGAAGAAACATTTTGGAGTCAACTGTGCTTGAATAAGAAGAGGCATCGAACTACAGCAAGATTCTGGCGTTACCATCAGCTCTTCCACAAAGGGGCCCTGACAACATTCAGCGAGTATGGCCAAGCATCTTTTAGCCCCACCAGGGTACTCTTGTGTGTGTCCTACTTAGCTCTTGGTCCATACTGCTTGGTCTGTTACAATGACTGCTTCTTGCTTCAAGTGCTTCAGGTGTAAATTTTGGTTTTAACATATGCACTTGCTTAAAAAAAGTCTTTAAATAAGAAGTCTCCATCAATTGATGTCAGTGGAAAGTTTAGCCATCATCAGCATTCTGCAAAGCATGTTGAAAGCAAGCCATTTGATGAGTGCTTGCTTCTCTTTCTCTCTGTGAGATCAGAGATCCCCTCCTCCACAGCTATACAGCAATTCTCTGCAGTGTAGGCAAAGGAATAGATGCTTTAAACTTCTTTTACCCAAGGGATTATGTCTTACTTAATGTCTACACTGGAAAGAGCCCGTCCATAGACCCAAAGCCCCACCCTAAGCCCACAAAACTAGCTGGAAGTCCATCATTTAAACAAATAATATCACAACTTCTTGACTGGATGCACAGAGGTGCCTTGGAAAAGATGCAGATTTTGAAGTCTTAGGCTAGGTTCAAATTGCAGTTCCTCACTTTCTATCTGCCGTATCTTAAACAATGCATGATTTAGATTCCTGGGCTCCTATTTAATAGGGATTGTGAGATATAATGCTGGCCAAAGTAGCTGGCACATTAAACAGTTTTGAAATACGTGGCATTTGTGGTAGTGACTTGAGAATTAGAGAACTGGCGATAAGTGAAATATAAACTCTAACTACACAAGAATGAAAGTGGAGATGGAAATCCTGCTTAGGTTTGCTGCATTGTTAAGTTGTCTCACATGAAAGCACATATCCTAGACAAGTGCTGTCACTCAGGGGTGTTGGTCCTCAAATTCCTAAGTTTGGGTTGGAAGTAGCCATAGCTGCTGACATGCGTGATTCCTTTCAGCCATCGTAGTTCACATAGCACTTCACATCCGTTCTACTTCCATTAGTAGCTGGTGGGATCTGGTACTATAATTCTAGGAAAACAATTGGAGAAGTAGGTAGAGTTTATCCCTTGGGTGCCCTCCCCCACACAACTGCGCCCTTTGCTATTGCCCAGTCTCCTGTTGTGCTTCTCTCCCGCTTCCTTGCCTCCCTAACATTTCCCCTTCAAATACTGTTTTGTTTTGTGAGTCTTCATTAACGGACTTTTAAAAATATTTTAGTTGCAAAATGAGATTAATCACCCCATTCCCAACCCTCTACTATTTTTCCTTCACGACTTTTTCTCCACTTTCAATTCCGTTCTTAAACTTTTATTGAACAGGTTTATGTATCAGTTGCTAAGGCATCCAGACCAAAGTCAGACCAGTTCCCTGCCTTCAAGGAGTTCCCTTTAAATATAATAGCAGACAGTTGAAATCCATTTATTGATATTATAATGTACTTATTTACTCAAAAAACATATATCGAATGACTGCTAGGTGTCATCTTTCATTTTACCACTGGTAAGTGAAATGATTGTTTTTCCATCATGGACTTAGAATATAGTGTTTCCATCATGGATTTACAATATAATGTGTGGGAGGAACATAAAAAATAATTATACAAAAAAATATTTAATTGCAAACTCTGATTAAGTGATATAAAGAAGTGACAAATGTGTTAGAGAGAATAACAAGGGAACAGAAAAGCTCATTTTGCGTATCTTGTGGTCTGGTAGGGAATACGTGCAGGTAACGGTCAATGACAGAAAGAGAAATGAGTCGTGATACTATGCGAGCGTGTGACAGGGGCCTCCAATCCAGATGAACTGGGGTCAGGTAGAGCTTTCCAGAATAAGTGAGGTCTAAATTGAACGGTGAGTCAGAGAATTACATAGGCATCATCTCATTTAATACCCACAAAATCTCTATGAAGTAAATACAATTTTAATCTTCATTTTATATGTAGGAAATTGAGGCTCAAAGATGTCATGAGTAAAGAGAGTGTTTTCTTTTATACCCCTAGTACCCAGTAGGTACTGAGTAAACACATGTGAAATGAACCAAGTCAGTCAAACCAAGGGCCACTGGATGCAAAAGTTTACACAGTTAACCACTGCACTACTTTGCCATGGAGAGATATGATTAATTCAGAATGGAGAGTTGGGGAAGATTTTAAGAAAAAAGAATTCTTACCCTCAGAAGGTTTTCAGTAAAAAGCTTTCACTTCTTACTCCAGCTTGAGGTATTTTTTCCTTCCTCTCACCCAGCAACCTATGATATGGAATGAGGGAAAACACAGAGAAAACAGCAAATCTAGGAAACGAAGATCTTTGAACAAAACAGCTTTTAACCTGCATTTCCGTATTGGTTCTCTTTATGTTGTAAGTGCCTGTGGGCAGCTGTTTATTCTGTGGATACTATAGTACTCGTCTAGAGTATTAGAGAGGCTTCTTTGATTTTTTTAAATTGTTCTTTTTGAAAAGCTTTCTATGGCCAGAGTAGCTAGACATTAGATTTGTGTGAAATTACCTTCATTATTTTGAGAAAAGATACTTTTTGCCCCAAATCTTTCAGAAGTTTTGTGTATATTTACTTTTCTTAGATTTGTAAAATTTTGGGAATTACAGAATGAGAAAAAAAGAAGAGCAGAGGATGATCCAAATCAGAGAAGGCTTCCTGGGAGAGGTGATGCTTGAGTGAAATTTTGAAGGATGGGTAAAGGTCAGCAAGGAAAAGAAGGTAAGGAAAAAGGTATCCAGGAGGTAGGAAAAACATATGCAAAAACACAGAGGCGTGAAAGAGCGTGATGCATTCAAGCAACTACAATGAGTTCCAGATTTCCAGAGGAAAAGTTCATGTTGGCAAATGGCAGGAGATTAGAATAGAGCAATAAAATGTTTGGTATATTTCTGCTGTACAACTGCATCAAAAGTCTGGTTGATTTGTACAAGAGAAAGGGCATTCTTACCTATTTACATATATATTCTCTAGTTTCTACCTCCTGTACCCTTTTATGTTATCAGAAAGTATATATCTAGACAAGTGTTCCCAACTCTGGATGCACATCAGAATTATCTGGGAAACTTTTTAAAAATATGAATTTCCTGGAGCTCAACTCAGTCTAAGTGAAATAAAATATCAGACATTTGTCTAATTTGAATAAATGAATATATCTATGTATTACGCTTTTATTATGCCTATGCCTTGTATTGAAAATTCAGTGTTCTATATACATTTCCACTATAACAGAATCTTTTATACCTTCCAAGGTGCGGCTAGATAATCTGATAAATAAATTTGTTCTAACATGCTAGAGATAGAAAGCTGTGTTGAATGTACATTTTATTTACTGAAGCATTCTGAAAACAGTGTCTCTACATTTGTTACCTAACTGGAAAAAGTGACTAACGTTGTAAACTTTGAGTGAAATACAAAGGTCAATGTTGTGACACTTAGTGGAGTAGATATCTGGGAACAGGTGAGATCCTTGAGTCACCCCTCAAGTCATTCCATTTAAGACTTTCCACTGTATTTGTCCATAGGGCAGGCTCTCTTCCTTGAAATTTAGAACTTTCCATAGGGGCAGTAATGTCCCTGAGTAGGGCAACAGGTGAAGAAATCAGCAGTGTTGGATACAAGTGTACAAAATGTTTTCTTCAACTCATTCTGTACTTGGATTACCTATAGTGTCTCTCCATGGCTTGGGAATTTGTCTTCAACCACTCATTGAACAATCTCTCTAGAGGCTTTGCCTTATTTATCATTGGTTTTCAGCAAACGCATGTTGGGTAATGGATGACAAAAATTTAAGCAACGCCTAAAGCCAAAATTAAGTGAGATTATCCTATGGCTGGACTTACCTATATCGATATTTTCTTCCATTTTGTTTCAGCAAGGACAGGGATTATATCTTACTCAACTTTGTATCTTTAGGGCCCAGAACAGCACCTGATTCTTAATGGCATTCAGTAACTGTGAATTCAATGATTTTGAATTAATTTAGAAGCTCAGGAAAATCCCACATAAAAGTAAAAAGCAAAGGATTGTCACATATGGAAAGTGTTGTTCAAAATAGTTTCAAAGAGATAATTTGATTATAGGAATAATATCTTTTTGCTTTTCCTATTACAGTATGTAAGGTAGTTTCATATATTTATCTCTTTTCTTTCTCAACAAGAGCACATGAGGAAACTTGTATAGGGTAAGGAGCTAATAGGTGGGAAAGCTAAACTTGAAGCCAGAACTCAAGATTTCAAATGTGGTAAATTACAAAACATGAATTTTGCTATTCCTCCATTGAGAGGTGGAGTCTATTTCCCCTAACCTGAGTTGGGCTTGTGACTCATTTTGAGCAACACAGTTCAGTGGAAATGAAGCTACGTGACTTACAAGGCTAAGGGCAGAGCCTTTCAGTTTTCCATTTGGGTCTCCTAAAAAGTTTTGCCCCTGGGACACTCCTCTTTGGAACTCAGGTATGATGTCATGATAAAATGTCTCAAGAGATTTTGACAGTCCCACCTGAGCTGTCATAGATCACAGCCAGTATTAACTTCCAGTCATGTAAGTAAGCCATCATGCACATCTAGCCCAGTTCAGCCCTCAGATGACTGAAGTCCAGGCAACGTCTGACTATAAACACATAAGAGACTCCATGAGAACGACCCTGTGGCTCCCAGTTGATCTATAATTTTAAATTGTTATTTTAAGCTAATAAGTTTTGGGTGGTATGTTATGTAGAACAGATAACTGAATGGAATGTATTACCAGAAGTACGGAGCTATAATAACTATAATGTAAAACTTGTGGTATTGGCTTTGGGACCAGGTGACATGTGAGATCTTGTAATACTGATCCGGTTGATGCTGTGTGTTGGGCTTGGGGTTGTAAGAATGCTGAAGAAATATTATTGGGGCTTGGTGAAAAGATTAGCCTTGTTATGTGTAGTGGCAGAAAGTTTAGTGAAAGCATGGCCAGCAGCAATGTGAAAAATAGAAAATGGACCTAATGAACTGATAGGCTAGCAAAGGAGATTTATAGGCAAAGTGATGAACATGCCAACTGGTTTCTTTAGCTATGTATGATAAGGAATAGAAAGAAAAAATTAAGTTTAAAAAAAAAAGAATTTAGAGGAAATGTAAAGGATATAAGACTTTCTGTGTTCAAAAATAAAGCTATTTCTAATCACCAGCCTCTCCAGATGACAAAGGCTCTCAAAGTGAAAAAGAGCCTCAAGGTAAACATGGCCTCAAAGGTGAGGAGGTAAAACCCTTTGTTAAGACTTCAGAGAGATTTAAAGTTATGCTCATAAACCCTCCAAACTAGACAAAAGGTCTTCTAATAATCTTAAGGACATAATTATACAGCACCCTCAGTCCCAATCCAAATTTAAAAGAAGACCTGTCTTGAAAAACTTTGTATATGTACTTTTTGTCCAGTGGAATGAACCACAATAAATTTTATAAGAAACCCACAAAGTTTGAAGAGAATTATATTGGTGAAGGCAAAATCAGCTTGAATTTTTTTTTTTAGTGGGGAGAAAGAGACAGTTCAACAAGGAAAGAGCCTTTGGGTACTAAATCTTGTATGGACAGGAAGCCAACTGAAAAGCTATTTAGCTGCAAATGTAGTTCCTTTTCCCTTTTCTAACAAAAAGGAAGGATGACTCAGAGTATAGAGCCAAGTATCCAGAGGACAGAGTCAAAAGCCCAGAGAGTCTAGATAAGTGCCACAGAAAACAACTCCCAGGAGAAAAACTGAGCATTGATTAAGGAATGGTGGTTTGTGCAGAGTTGAATTTCAGAATTGCCTTAGATCAGGGACTGCTTTTTGACACCTGTTCCTTATCCCCAAAATTAAATGAGAGTATTCATGCTCATTAATGGATATTTAGAGAACAGATTACTTGTCTCTTTAGATCAAAATATTTAGAACAAGAGAAGCCATACTCAGGATTCTCATTCAACATTGTGCTGGAGGTCCTATACAAGGAAATAAGGCAAGAAAAATAAATAAAAGAATATAGACTGTAAAGGAAGATGTAAAATTATCTTACTTGTAGACAATACAATCATCTATATAAAAAATCCTTATAGAGCTAGCAGAACTAATAAGTAAATATAGGAATGTCACAGGATGCAAGGTCAATATACAAAAATGAATTGCAGGGTATCACCAAATATAGTGGAGTAGGGAATTCTAGGGCCCCATTCCTCCACAAAAACAAATAATAAGCTAGCAAAAACTGTCAGAATCAACTTTTACAGAACTCTGGAATCTAGTCAAAACCTCACAACAACCAGAGAAAGTTCGAGTGAAGAAAGAAGCTGTCGCCAACAGTAAGAGAGCATTGTGGCATTTTAAATTTGCCACCTAGGGGCCGGCCCGGTGGCGCAAGCGGTTGGGTGCGTGCACTCTGATACAGCAGCCCGGGGTTCACCAGTTCATATCCCGGGCACGCACCAACACACTGCTTGTTAAGCCGTGCTGTGGCGGCGTCCCATATAAAGTAGAGGAAGATGGTCACAGATGTTAGCCCAGGGCCAGTCTTCCTCAGCAAAAAAGAGGAGGATTGGCATCAGATGTTAGCTCAGGGCTGGTCTTCCTCACAAAAAAAAAAAAAATTTGCCACCTAGCACCCCCAATCCCCAGATCAGCAGGAGCCATTAGGACAGCAACCCACACTCCTCGTGCAGATTGCTAGTGTCATTGGGAGCAATATTAGCCTCGTGCTCAAAGAATTGCCATTGTCTGTTTCAACCTTTCTGATATTTCCATGAAGGATTAACATAAGGGCTTTCCTTTGTTTTGCCTGCCTCAGACCATTCTTGGGGATGGAGTGGCTTCCCAGTGGTGTATCCTAGGAGCATTTAAAGGCACAAGTATTGGCTATAGCAGACTGGGGCAAGAGATAACAGTCAGGACAGGAACAGGCAGGTTGAAAAGCCTGGGAAGGAAGGCATTGGGAAAGGAGATGTATGGGGGGATAAGGACTTTTAAAATCTCCCACAAATACTAAGGAATTGAGAAGGCTACACACATGCCCATGGCTAGACGCCTGCCCAGAAATGGCCTAAGAAGATCCTACACTTTCAACTCTGGCTGACTTCTAGCTTTGTGCAAGTAGGAAGTGAATGCTAAGACAGAGTTGTAAATGGCTGGATAAGTGTTAAAGGACTGACCCAAAACAAGCCCCAATCTATAAAGGGTATTTTTCTTTTCTTTTCATTTTTTCTTTTTTTGACTCCAGGAATTTAAGGAAACTATCAAGACACTAGCTGACTACTCAGCTAACAAAATACAGAGTTCGGAAGCCGCATACCACAAAGAATACAGACTTTACAAACCTGGTTCAGAAAGTTCAACAAATAATAAAACAACAAAAGCCACAAGGAGGGAGAAAATCTGATATCCAGAGTTGCCACATGAAAATAGGCAAAATGTCTCATTTTTACAGAAAATTATAAATGTCTCATTACGTTATGAGGCATGCAAAAAAACAAGAAAGAGTGGCCTATTCACAGGAAAACAGAAATTAATAGAAACCGTCTGTGAGGAAGCCCAAGCACTAGACGTATAGACAAAGACTTTAAATCAACTGTCTTAAATATATTCAAAGAGCTAAAGAGCTGGTAGAACATTATTTCTGGGTGTATCTGTGAGGCATACAAAGAAACAGGAAAGTATCACCTATACATAGAAAAAATATATATAAGCAAAAGGTCCTGTGTGAGAACCTCATTGTTGGAGTTAACAAACACCTCTAAGCAGTCGTTGTGACCATTTTCAAAGAACTAAGGGAAACTATGCTTAAAGACGTAAAGGAAGGCTTAACGATAATGCCTCATCAAAATGGAGGATATTAATAAAGAGATAGATTTTATAAAATAGAACCAAATGAAAGTGCTGTAGTGGTAAATTGCAATAATTGAAATGAAAATTCACTAGAGGGACTCAACAGTAGATTTGTTTGAACTAGCAGAAAAAGGAAAGAACAATCTTGAAGATCGATCTAAAGAGACGATGCAATCCAAACAACAATGAGAAAACAGAATGAAGAGAAACAAACAGTCTCAGAGAAATGAAGGACACAATTAAGAGTACCAACATATGTATAATGGGAGTACCAGAAGGAGAGGGGAGAGAGCGAACAGAGAAAAATTTTTAAATAAATAATGGTTAAAAACTTCCTACATTTGCTGAAAAACATTAATCTATGAATCCAAGCAGTGCAACAAACTCCACATAGTCTAACTTGAAAGAGATTCACACTCATATACATCATAGTAAAACTGCTTACATACAAAGAAAAAATCTTGAAGCAGCAAGAGAAAAATGACTTGTCATGTATGAGAAGCCCCAATAAGATAAACAGCTAACTTTTAATAAAAACAATGGAGGGCCAGCCCCATCGCTCAGCGGTTAAGTGCATGGGCTCCACTACTGGCGGCCCGGGTTCGGATCCCGGGCGCGCACCGACACACTGCTTCTCCAGCCATGCTGAGGCCGCGTCCCACATACAGCAACTAGAAGGATGTGCAACTATGACACACAACTATCTACTGGGACTTTGGGGGGAAAAAAAAGGAGGAGGATTGGCAATAGATGTTAGCTCAGAGCCGGTCTTCCTCAGCAAAAAGAGGAGGATTAGCATGGATGTTAGCTCAGGGCTGATCTTCCTCACAAAAAAAATAAATAAATAAAACTGCTGAGAAAAAAAACAAAAAACAAAAAAAAACAATGGAGGCCAGAAGGCAGTGGATAACATAGTCAAAGTGCTGAAAGAACAAAACACCTGTTAACCAAGAACCTGATATCTAGAAAAACTGTCTTTCAAAACACATCATGAAATAGGAATTCCCAGGTAAATACAAATTGAGAGAATTTGTTCATAGCCTACCAAACTTACAAGAAATACTAAAGGAAGGTCTTCAGGCTGAAAGCAAGTGACCACAAACAGTAATTGAAATACACACACACACACACAAAGAGTACTGGTTAAGAGAATAATGTAATTGTAGAAGACAACGAAATACATATTTCTTCTCCTTTTTTAATTAACTGATTTAAAAAGTAATTTCATAAAACAATATCTTTGCAATTATATCGTGGTTCTATAACATATAGAAATGTAACATATTTGATAATGGTAGCACAAAGGAAGTGGGAGGAACCGTATTGGAGAAGGTTGTTAACACCAGATGGTAATTCAAATCCACGGGAAAAAATGAAGAGAACCAGCAATCATAAATAAGAGGTTACTGTAACAAATTCTATAAACATATCTTTGTCCTCCTTTCTTCTCTCAGCTTTTTTATAAGGCATAAAATTATATAAAGTGACAATTATACCAATGTATCATTAGATTTGTAGTATGTATCACAATAATAGCACAAAAAGTGGGGAGGAGAAAATTGGAATAACATTTCTCTATGTCACTGGAATTGTTAGTATAAATCTGAAGTAGATTCTGATAAGATGTATATTGAAAACCCCAGAGCAATCACTATGAAAATAACTTGGAAAATACAATAAGAAATCATTAAAAGAATTTGAATGGTAAAGTATAAAATAATCAGTTAGTGCAAAATAAATTATTGTGTATCTTTAAGTAATAGACACAATTTCATGTAATGTAAGAAACTTACAATATACTTATATTTCCGCCCTCCCATCCTGTGTGTTATTGTTGCAGATTTTAATTTCAAGTTATTAACCCCACAATGTATTCATATTATTTTGCTTTAAATAGTTGTTTTAAATAAATTAGAAATTAAAATGAGGAAAAATATTTATATTTTTGTCATCTTTACTATTCTACTTTACATTCTCTTCTGTACTTCTAAGTTTCCATTTGGTACTATTTTCCTTCTGCTTGTAGAATTTCCTTTAATATTTGTACTTCATACCTGTCAGCATTGAATTATATCAGTTTTTGAATCTGAAAATAAGTATTTCCTTTTTATTTTTGACATGTTGTACTTTTATTATCATTCAATCTGAAGACTTTTGTAAGTTGATGTCTCCTTTGACCCATGGGTCTTTTGGAAGTGTGTTCTTTAATTTCCAAATAATGGAAATTTTTCTTATTTTCCTAAATATTTTACTGGTTTTGATTTCTAATTTAATTCTCTTGTGATCAGAGAACATCCTTTGTAAGATACCTTTCCCTTCCAATTTATTGAGAATGTTTTATTACCCATCATATGATTTATCCTCTTGACCATATGCTGTACCCTTGATATAATTCGTTTTCTGTAGTTGTTATGGGTAGTGGAGTATAAACTATACAATTAGATCAAGATGGTGGATATTATTCTTCATATCTTCTATGAACTTTTCATTTAGATGTTCAATTGGTAAGAGAGGAGTGTAAAATATCTCTTACTCTGATTTTGGGACTATTCTTTTTCCTTTAATTCTGTCCATTTTTGCTGCCTGTATATAAACTTTGTATTTAAACACATTCCTATCCTTCTTTATCTCTGGAAACACTCTTTTTCTTAAAATATATCTTTCTGGATGCTAAAATAGCCACACCAGCCTTCTAATGCTCAGTGATTGCCTAGTGCATTTTTTCCACCCACGTACCTTCAACCTATCTGTGTCATTTTATTTAACTACACCTCAGATGGCAAATAGTTGATTCTGATTTTTTGTCCACTCCGATCATGTCTGCCTTAAAATGTGATAATTATAGTCTACTAACATTTAATGTAATTTTGGATATAGTTAGATTTTGGCCACCTGTTTTATTAATAGTTTTCTGTTTGGTCCTCTGTGCTTTGCTACGCTATTTCTTATGCTGTATTTGAGATGATTTAAATATTTTTAAAAATTCCATTCTAGTTTATTGATTGCCTATTTAGCTATATCTCTTTTTATCTTTTTAGTGGTTGCTCCAGGGATTATAATATATATCTTTAACTTTTCAAAGTCTAACTGTAGTAAATATTATATCATGTCACATAAAATACAGGAAACTTGTTTCCTCCATTTGAAATCTTTTATTTTATGGTTGTCATATGTAACAAATTTAATATATTACAATTCCCAAAAGAAAATATAAATTTTGCTGTAAGTAATTCTATGAAATTTAAATAAATTTAAGGTAAACATGTTCTTTTATATTTACACAGATATTTGCCACTTTCAATGCTTTTTGTTCTTCCTTGAAAATCAAATGTTTCCTCTTGTTAAATTTTTCTTCAGGCTAAAGATATTTATCATTTCTTATACTGTCAATCCACTATCAACAACTTATTTTGTTTTCTATTATCTAAAAATGTATTTATTTTGCCGTAATTATTGATGGATATTTTTGAAGGCTAAACGTTTCTGAGTTGATAGATTTGTTTTTTTAACACTTTAACAATGCTGGTCCACTGTCTTGTAGCTTGCATAGTTTCAACGAGAAGTCTTCAGCCGGAGAACCTGAATCATTTTCCTCCTGTATATATGTTATTTTTTTTCCCGGATGCTTTCAAGGATTTCTCTTTATTTTTAGCTTTTATCAGATTGAGTGTGATGGGCTTAAGTTTCATCTCTTTTGTTTATTAATCCTGTTTGGGGTATGCTAAGTTTCTTGATATTGCAAATTTATATCTGCCGCCTAATTTTGGAAGTTTTTGGTCATTATATATTTAACTATGTTTTTCTGCTTGCTACTTTCTCTTCTCTTTCTAGGATTCCAATTACATACATGTTATAACTTTCGATATTGTTCCACTAGCACTTGAGGCTCTGTTTATTTTTTCATTATTTTTCCTCCTCTTATTTCAAATTACATAACTTCTACTGATCTCTTGTCAAGTTCATGGACCCCTTCCTCAGCCATTTCCGTTATCTTATTAAGGCCATCCTATTAATTTTTTATTTAAGATAGAATGTATTTCATTTCTAAACTTTCCATTTGGCTATTTATCATATTTTCTATTTCTCTGCACAGAATTTCTAGTATTTCATTCATTACAAACATATTTTTCCTTTTTTTTTTTTTTTTGGTGAGGAAGATTGGCCCTGAACTAATGTCTGTTGCCAATCTTCCTCTTTTTGTTTGAGGCAGATTGTCCCTGAGCTAACACCTGTGCCAATCTTCCTCTATTTTTGTATGTGGGACGCCGCCACAGCACGGCTTAATGAGCTGTGTGTATGTCCGCATCTGGGATCAGAACCCACGAACCCCGGGCCACTGAAATGGAGCGCATGAACTTAACCACTACACCATCAGGCCAGCCCCTACATTAGCTACTTTAAAGTCCTTGTCTAATAATTCCAACATGTGGCCTCTGTTGATTATCTCTTCCTTTCAGTACACTTCACATTTACCTGGTTCTTGGTGTGCGGAATAATTTTGTATTGTTTCCCAGACATAAAAGTTATGTTGTAGAGACTTAATTTGTATTTTATTATAGTCTCCTGAATAGAGTTGACATTTTTGTCTGAGCAGACAATTTATTTGCTTACACTTAAACTACAAACTCTCGTTCTCACCTCCAGTGAGGCAACTCATATCTTCAGTTATTACTGTTGTCCTATTTTGAAGTATGTGGAGTCTGCCTTGTACAGGTGTCATTCAGGGTATAGACAGAGACTTGGACAGAGCTGATAAATGTTATCTGGGCTAACATCCCTTCCAGGGATCTCTCCTTACCAGAATTCTGCCTTTACATTTCTGGTGCTGTGACCAGACTGGGATTTTGTCTTTTGGCTTCTCAGACCAGTAGAACAGAGGGTCTTCTGTCAGATCACCAGGCATAACCCACACACTAAGATAGCAGTACACCTTCAGGCCAAAAGAACAAATATGCTGAATTTCCCCTGTGCCAGTCCCTTCTTCCAAGTTTTTACTGCCCTCCAAAATATGTAATGTGTTTTTCCCCCTAACTGCTTATAAAATTTTCTCTTTATCGCTGGTTTAGCAATGTGATTATGGTATTATTGGCGTGGTTTTCTTTATAATTACCTTGATTGAGATCACTGAGTTTCTTGAATCCGTGGGTTTACATTTTAATCAAATCTTGAAAATATCCAACCATTCATTTTTCCAATGTTTTTTCTGCCCCTCCTTTTTAAAGGATTCTAATTACGTGTATATTAGACTTCTTTATGTCATTTCACCGATAACTGATACTCAGTTCTCTTTTTCAGTTGTTTTTATTTCTGTTTGTGTTTCATTTTGGATAGTTTTCATTCTTATGTCTTTAACATCATTATTTCTTCTGCAGTGTCTGATCTGATATTAAACCTATCCAGTAAATTTCTCATTTGTGCTATTATAATTTTTATTCTTATAAGTTCCATTTGTTTCTTTATGTTCTCCATTTCTCTATTTACTAGGCTTGTTTTCCATTAAATCCTCCAATATGATTCCAAATAGCTTTTTCATGTTTTGTCTACTAATTCTTTTGCTATTATTTTTATCTGTTTTTTTTTTTTTTTTTTTGTGAGGAGATCAGCCCTGTGCTAACATCCGCCGATCCACCTCTTTTTTTTTTTTTTGCTGAGGAAGACGGCCCTGGGCTAACATCTGTGCCCATCTTCCTCCACTTTATATGGGACGCCGCCACAGCATGGCTTGCCAAGCAGTGCGTTGGTGCACGCCCAGGATCCGAACCAGCGAACCCCGGGCCGCCTCAGCGGAGCGCGCGCACTTAACTGCTTGCGCCACCGGGCCGGCCCTTTATCTGTTTTTAATAACTGATTTTTGTCACCTAGTTATGGGTTACATTATCCTGCTTCTCTAAGTGTTTGGTAATCTTTCATCGGATGCTGAGCACTATGAATTTTTAATGTTATCTTTCTGGATTTTGTTGTCTTCCTTTAGTGGTTGCTGGCTTTGTTCTGGTAGACAATTAAGTACTCACAGTTTGATTTGATCTTTCTAGGCTAATTTCTAAACTTTGTTTGTGTGGGTCTCAAGTAGCCTTTACTCTTGGGATATTCTAGTCTCACTACAAGACCCAGTCTTCTTTAGTTTCCACTAAATTTTCCACTTGACCACCAAGAAATTTCTATTCTAATTGGTGGGAACATAAATGATTTTCAGTCCTGTGTGAGCTCTAAGAACAATTCAACTCACAGAATACCAGTTATTACGTTGCACAATCTTAAGGATTTCTACCATACGTATAGACATGTTTGCATTCAGGAAATTTATGGACTGTTTTTCATCATTTTCTTTTCCCCAGAACTGTGCCACACAACTTCCCACTGACTCAGACTTGCTGACTTCTCAATTTCCAGACTTCTTCTCAACTCAGTAAGACCTCTACTTCCTACTTAGGATTTTCTCTTCCTGCTCCACAGCTCAGAAAGTGTCCCCAGTCAGAAGTCTAGTGTGATCTCAAATTTTACCTCATTTGTTTCCTTTTTCCGAAAGATCAAAGTCTTATACTTCCTGTGTTTCAAAGACTGAAAATAGTTGTTTCACATGTTTTGTTCAAGTTTCCAGTTTTTCAAAATGGGAAAAACTGGAATGGGAGGTTAAATATAGTCCCTGTCACTCCATTATCCCTTTAGAGTTTTTAACTGATATTTCCTGCAGACGACAAGAGGTAAAGCAAACGTGATGACTGAAGAGGATATAGGATGTTTGGTGAGATCCTACTATGTACCGACCCCATATTTGATCACTAATATCACACCTCTTTCATATTGCAAAGCAGAAAGATGATTCCTCAGATATATTTATTAACTAGTTTACTGATATCTTCAGCTTATGGGATCATTAACAAAGAGCACAAACTCCAAGAATCTTCATGGTTGGCTAGGAGGTCAGTTTTACATTCACATGATGCTAGAAGAAGAAACTTCAAGATATCAATCATCATACCTAATAAATGAGACAAGTATCCTTGATTGCCTGATAATGACTGAGCTAAATAATTAATTAATTTTATTTTCTGCCTTAGTAGCTTATTGTATCTCCAGATACTAGACTTAATATAATCAAGAAAAAATCAAATTTCTAATATCCAAATAGAAGACCCCAGCTCCATCATGTCCATACATAAAAAAAATTTCCTTCAGGCCTTTTTCAAGAGGCTTCACAAGTTTTGTACGATAAATATGAACAAATATGAACAGTTTCAATCATGCACACGAATACAGAGGTAACACTAGCTAACATATTATAGGTCTTTTGTTTGTTATAAAGGATCATATTATAAATTGGATATATATTGGATAACCATTATATCCACATCAAATTTAAAATGCAAGATTTTAGAGTGTTATTAAAACATTTTGATCTTTATATTTTACACCAACTTTGAAATTATTACCAGATACTTTTTTTAATATCAACTTTTATCAAGTTGGCAAACCAGGGCTCACAGGCCAAATATAGTACCCTCTCTGTCTTTGCAAATAAAGTCATATTGGAACATAGTCACTCCCGTTTATGTGTCTTTGGATGACTTCGTGCTGCAACAGCAGAGTTGCAGAAGCCGTGTGGCCTACAAAGCTTGAAATATTTACTACGTGACGCTTAACAGAAAAAAATTGTCAAGCCCTAACTTATGTGTATGTGGTGGTAGAAGGAAGAGATTAGGGAACGGGCAGGAAATGGTGGGCAATGAGCAGTCCAAGTTGTCTTTTTGGTCCCCATTGAAAGAGCGGGAAGAGGGAGTATGAAGGGAATTGTGTCCACATGGTTGCTATACATATTACTCTTTGATCCTGTGCCTCATTTAAAATTATAAATTTAAAGATAATTTTTAGCATCTGGAAGAGAATCTAGAGATCATTTAGACTTCTAATAAACCCCCCAAATCCTGCTGAGTTCTTATTTCACTCATGCAAAATAAGATTGTAATAAGTTTTTACCAGAGTAATATAAGGCCAAGATGAAATAAATAGTGTATGTGAAAATGTTTTCTAAACTCCAGTGCCTACCACTAGTAGGCACTCAATATATATTTGTTGCATGCATATAGTTGTCTAGACCCCCTCATTTTACACAAGAGGAAACCAAGGCAGAGAGATTAGACGGATTGGGCAAGATTTCACTAATTATTTTGTGGCGTACATGTAAAACAATCCACATCCTGTATTTCCTCTTTCAACACAATTTGCACTGTAGTCCCTAGATCTTCCTTTCATTCCCTCTCTCCATTGCCTGACTTCGGACTGTAAAATATTTACTCAACCCTATTCAACCTCCCATCCAACTCATAAGAATAAATGTATCTTCACAGACATTTGGCTTGAAACACACTTGTTGTTTGGTCTGGTTTCATTTTTAAAATTTTTCCTTTTTTATATCTTCTCATCAGATTTGAGTTTTTTTGTCTTGTTTAGATTTTTTGCTTCTTTAGATTCTAGAGAATGAAATGGACAGGAAAAATATATCCTATATTACCCACATTTTATATAACAACAGATAGTTAAGATTTAAAACTTACACAAAGTTGCAGTGGATTTTAGCTGCAATATAAATATATAACGTATGTATGCATATGCATCTATGTGGGCATATGTATATGTATATATTGAAAATAGATGCTTAAATACTACTTTACCACCCTCCAAGGGACTATAGATTGGTGCTGCCCAGAAGTCAATATCAAATCTAAATATGGTTTTTCTCAACATATAAAAGAAAGGCATAAGATCCCTTTCTGTTAAACTATAGACTGTATCTCCAGGTATACTTTTAACCACAGAATCATACAGAAATACAAGGTAAGCCCTTTACCAACCACACCAAGGGCACTTGAAATATTCCTCCCAGTGAAAAGGATATTTTAGTCATTGTATCTTCAGTATTTATAACGCCTATATTGCCTGGGGCTCGTGGAAGACACTCAATTGTTTAGCAAATGACTATTTTTCTCCCTTGAATGATTCCTTCATTTCAATCTCCTATAAAAAAACATATATATATATTAGTGAACAAAGGACTTTAAAAATTACGTCTTTCAAGCAAACTTTTTAAAATCTTCACTGAACTTCAAAAACATTGTAAAGCATTCTAATTTGTTTTGTTCTTTCTGTACTTGAAGCCAAAGGCATGATGTTGCCTGCCTCTGCTTGCTTACAGGTAAAGGCAACCTGAATCTGTCTAATGGAGGAGGCCAGGAGAGCGGAGAGAAAGCATGAGATGGAGATGTCATTTCGGAACCAGATTGTACGTCTACTTGTCACAAATCTCTTTTGGAGTGGCACGGCAGCTCAGCTCCAACTCTTTACTTGCTATGCTAGCAATAATAAAAGTGAAGACTGTCCTGACAGTTTGTGGGTGGGTGGACTCTGCCAGACCTGAAGAACCCACAGTGCACTCCACTTGAGCACAATTCTGTCTGAATCACTTTTGTTCCCAGGAGCAGATGTCTTTCTATTGGTAAAAGACAGACGTATCAATACTTATTAAACAATGGGAGCTTGATGGTCACTCAAAAATCATTTAGACTCGTATTATTGGCATTAGTTGATAGGTATTTACTTATGTAAAATAGTCAGCAGGGAACTATCAGCCACCTAGAAATACTGATGGAAAGAAAATCTGTATTCAAGAGGAAGCGCCAGTATTTGGCAGGGTTATGCATAGTTTTGTTTTTTAAAGTTTTCATCTTCTGAAATTTAGAACAAAAATAAAGGGCACAGATAGAATGCAGAATGTGGGCGAGGCTTAGGAAATTTTAACATGTAAATAGGAACAAATGGTAATACCACATCCTTAAAACGGGATGTGTAAGCAAAAGAGTTTTCTTTTCTAAGGAAAAGGAAGTTGATTTACTTCTCTTAACTTGGAAGTATTTACCACAAGAAAATTCATATAACAAATTTATTATTGAATGAATAATATATACATTAAAATTTAATTTTATTAAAAATAAAATATGACAAAAATTTGGATATTGGGAAAATAGCCATCAGCCAAAATCCACCAACCAAATTTTATTTTTGCATATCACTTTATAACCCATGTCTACAAGTACACATATTCTTGTCAGTCGCAAGACAAGTTTTTCATAGTTAATTCAGTATAAATTTAAATCTAAACTATTCTGATGAAAAGAAACTTTCTGTATGGTACTTTTTAGGGTATTGAAATGTCGGCTATATTTTTCAAAATTTCATTAACAATGGCTACTCCCTACCTTTCTAGACTGACACCAAAATATCTTGATGCAGTCATCACTTATTTTGACTTATCACATATCAGGGGGGAAAATAAATGAGTGTGTTTCTTAAGGCCATTTCATAGGTAGGTGTGGTTGGCATTCCCTGGCATGGATTTTCTAGTAGACGGCATGCCAAGATCTTAAGGCTACAAGTAATTATATCCAATGTAAGTTAGTTATTCTTTGCCAGTTAAAATTGTCTTTTCAAAGAAGGATTTGAATCGACATACATATAAACTATTTGAAGAACAGAAGTACAAGAAGTTCAAGTTAAATGCTTTATTCAACTTTCAAACATAAAGTAAAAGTCAGAACCTATCAAGTGAGAGTAAGAGAAAAATCCGTTGAATTTATAATGGAGTTTCTAGGTAAGGAAATTTACCTTGTTTACATTGAAAATAGATGGGCAACAGAATAATTATTGAACATTGCATTTTTCCTGCATTGTGTTACCCTTTTCTTCTGTTGTGTTCATTGTATCTTAAGGAAAAAAATGTCTGTGTTGCAACTGTGTATTCAACTACACCTTTTATGCAAAATTGCTTAATTAAGTTAAGTGATCATTTTTTTTAGTATTGAATAAAACATTTCTCAAACTCTGGTTGTCAGGTTAGGACATTCGTTCAGTAGCACAATGACTATGTTTTCAGTTAAAGTATATGAACTCAGGTAATATAAAAATATATTGCTCTATATGATAGGACATAGAAACCTATTTCTTTTAAATTAGTATACTTTGATAGCAGTGAACTTCTTCCTAAGGTCATCATAACCTTCTCAAGGGTTTTGGGTTAGCCCAACTAAGATTTAATGACAACTCTTTAAACTTTCATTTTCATTCATCTGCTTTCCAAGTATTTTGTTTTAAATATATTGGTAATATTCCTTAAATCACAACAACTGTAATGTAATTTCCAAAGCGTGCTAAGCCAGGGATGGTTCCCTCTCTGGGTCCTTACGATTTGTGTAAGTTACGTTTATTATGCCATTAGTATGACACAATTACAGCTCTAATTAGATGCAGATGTGACTGACAATTATGTATACAGTTTCTCCTACTTTCAGATCTAGTTTTAACATGTCCCCGAATAGTATGCTCCCCCTTCCGGAAAAAAAATCGGTAACCTTCTCTGTTAGGAAATTCCTCTCTAAACACTATAACACTATCAAATTCCCAATAGAATCAAAAAGAAAGAGATAAACTGGACTCATGAATCTGAGTCTTCTCTTTACAGCCACCAAACCCCCCCCTTCTTTGTGTTCACACCCTTGAAAGATTTGCAGGCAGTTATCATGTTCCCACTTAGTGGTTGCTTAGCCAAGCTATACATACTCTTTTAATCTTTTTTCATGCAGTAAGTCAAACCCTTCTTTCTGATGTTCTCTGAACTCTTTCCAATACTTCTATATATTTTAAAATAGCATTCTAGTGTTGACAATATGTTCATTGTTTTCTATTTTAAAAAGCTTTTCATGGAGCCAGAGCAACATACTGAGTTCTTAAGATAAAGTTTATTTCAGAGAGGACATGTAAATAATAGCTTAATTATTACAAATTATCACTTGCCCAAGTGACAAAGGAGGGACATAGGGAATCTTGATTTCACTTACTTTTCTACCTTTGTAGGTTATACGATAGATGATTTTAAAAGTCACATGTATTTTTTTAAATTCTTCATTTTTCTCCAAATGTATGTGAGGGTGGGTTCTATGGTATTTAGTAATATCTTCCAAATGTCCCTTGGGTAAGTTTGTTTTTCATCCAATTTTACAGATGAAAGTCTAGTTTCTAAATTAAACATTCACCTCCATTTATCTTGGCCCCCTCACATTCTATGCAAATTTGATAACGTCATGGTTTTGCAGTGAAATCGACACACAGTACCTTGATCCATCGAGAGAATTTGAAATTGTTTATCTTGCTTGGCAGACGAAAAGGGAATTTTTATTTTACTGTACTTCACATTTTATGAAATGGAAAATGCAAGTTTCTCTACTTTCTGCCTCTTTCCTTCCCCATAGAATTCCAAGTTTCCAGTACTGCATATGCAACATAGCGTCTCTAGTACCATTCCAAAATATGGACTAAAGAGCTGTTGGTCCAGTTTTCATGACTGTGTTTGTTAATCATCTTCAGTAATTTGGTGTGAAGAGAGATGAGTTAGGATAACAAGGAGACAGGAATGGAATCTCTTATGTGAATACAACATTAGTGAGTGGGAGGCTGGGACTTTCCTATCCCTATAAGAACTAATTTCGTGGGTATATAAAAGAAATGGCTCTGCAAGCATTATGCCTAAAGATGTGTAATTATTATTATCATCATTATTACTCTCTATTTCCTCAGAAAGAAGGCTGAACCAAAGAGCTCAAATCACTTGACAAAATCTCTGTTGATGAAAACAGTTGCCACAAATCTCCGCAGTAGGCTCACAGGCATTAGACACCTCATCTTACTACCTCACTATTATTCAAAGGTAGCTTAATACTATCAGAATAGGATGAGGGCTGCATTGCTAATCAAACAAGTTAAAACCAAAGAAAAGATAAATAGGAGAAATAAGACTGAATACCAAGAGAAGGGTAAACAGTCTGAAACAATGTAATTGGAAACATTAAGAAGGGCGATGTAGCTGATGTGTGTTGCCCTATGTGAGGTGGTGTGGTCTGTGGTCCGGAAGGAGTTACCTAATGACAGTTTCTGTTAAACTCCTACATGCAGGGTTTTGGTGCAAGAAAATAGGACATTCAGTTTACTTTCTAAAATTTTCAGTTTTTATCGAAATGTTTTGGTTATATAGATATAGTCACAATCTTATTATTTTTCCATGACTAATATAAAAAAGCCTCTAAAAATATTTTATGCAGTGAAATCCCATTCTTTCAGTGAGCTGAGCAAATGAACAAAACTTATTTAGAATGTCGGGCTAATTACCCGGGGGTACCCTCTCACTAGTCCACTTAAAGCTTTCATATAAATGCATAGAAATTTAATTATGAAGCTATGAGCATTTCCTCTGACTTTCTGGTGGTTTTTGATAAGCGAATTATTTGTGAGAAGAGCTCCCATATTTTTCAGGAAGGGATATTCTTGATGCAATTCTTTTCTTTTCTTTCCTGCTTTTTGTTTTTCTTTACTTCCTCCCTCCCTCCCTTCCTCCATCCTATCTAACTCTTTCCCTTTCTTTCTTCCTCTCTGTTAGAGGAGGAAAAGCATCATTTCCTAAACCACTACAAACTTTTCAAGATATTTGCCGCATAATGTACCAAAACATGAAATGGGTGTACACAAAAATCCTAAGTGTGGGTTCAAAATGGAGAAGGGAAGTCCTGTCAGGGTTGTCTCTTATTCTGCTATTTGTTTGTTTTTCCTTTGAAAATATCAGAGCACAGTTCATGGCCAATTACAATCTATTTTGCAAGTGTAACTGCACATTAAGAAGTAAATACAATAAAGACATAAAGAGCAATGTAGGGGTTGATTTTCAAACTAAACAAGTAAATATAAGGAAATATGAAAACTTAGGTAGCAGAGTGTAAATTTTTAAACACGACGTGGACTACAGTGTAATCTGTGACTTTGAAAAGAGTTGAAAAAACTGAATTATTCTCAAAAGCAAACGTGGATCTGGGGCCAGCCTGGTGGCATGGTGGTTAAGTTTGTGTGTTCCACTTCAGTGGCCCAGTGTTCATGAGTTCAGATCCCGGGCACAGACCTACACAGCACTCATCAAGCCATGTTGTGGCAGTGTCCCACATACAAAATAGGGGAAGATTGGCACAGATGTTAGCTCAGGGACAATCTTCCTCAAGCAAAAAGAGGAAGGTTAGCAACAGATGTTAGATCATGGCCAAGCTTCCTCACAAAAAAAAAAAAAGAAAAAAGCAAACATGGATCCAATGATCATGTCCTTTCCTCACTATATGTTCATGTTCTTCTCCCTGAAAATAGACTCTTCATAGTCATTTTTTCAGAAAGCCAAAACATTGTTTTTGGAATGGAAATAAACTCCAATCCAGTTTCTGAATTGGGAAAAATCTATATCCTGCGCATGAGAAAATCTTCAGTGGTTTAGATTTCCTGTTTGATCTCCATTCCAGAGTGAGCGTTTCTCTCCAAGTCTTTTCTTTTTCACCTGGAGCCATGGCTGAAGGCAAGTGTGGGTCTTTTAGAGCCATGGAACAGAGAAGTGTTTCCCTCTACCCCTTCCCAGGTTCTCTGAAGTCCCACAGGCAATGCCCTTAAGAACTCTCTCGCTGCCAATTCCATTCAGGTTGAGAGAACTCTTGTCCATGCACTGGAGATGAGGGAAGGAATTCCAACAACATCTTAGGGAAGCCAGGCAGCTGAGTGGAAGGAATGTCAAAGAAACAGACTTTGGGTTTTCCTTCTCAGCCATTCTCTATGATGGTCACCAGTAGTAATCAGAGTGACTAACAGTCTCTGAGCATTTGGAGAGGCCAGGCACTTGGCACCACATGGACACTACATGATGTATTAGCAGAAGGCAGGAGTTAGGAGAATCCTTATCCTTAAACTTTCCATCTGTGGGATTTTGTTTGCTCTCTCACATTCACAGAGGCAAATTGGATTCAATAATCTTTAATATTTAAAGGTATTAAATAATAATATAATAACACTGTCAAATACAGTAAGCTTCAACTTTATTTTTAAGATGTTCTCCTTACTCAGGTTTGCCAGCAACCAGAGTACGTAAATCACTTTTAAGAGAGTATTAGTAAAAATTATTTGAGGTTTCTTGATCGTCTTAATCCTACATGCCATACTTGACTTCCAAATCCATAATGGAAATGTTACTTTCATTTTGGTTTTCCTCCTTCTCAGGAAAATGATTTCAACACTTGTTTTGGCTTTTTTTCAAAGATTCCCAAATGCAAACCATACTCATTAAATGTGAATTTTTACCCATCTTAAATAGTACACATACTAAAAAAAAATTGATAGGATGAGATTTTCCTGATTGTTATGGGTATGTATGTTGGTGAGTGTGTTCTTAACTGAAGTGATTTCTCTTGTGGAACTGTTTGTTGGTCTTAGGAAAGTCAATTTCATAAAAACATCCTTTAGTTCATGTGTACTTCTCAAAAAGATACCTGTCAAATATATTTTTAACAATTGGCAGAGAATGAGATTCCACACCCTTTCTTAGAAATACAAATCATAAGTCTCTAATCAGCAAGTTTTATTAAGAGGCTTACCTAAAGAAAGCACTTAAAAAATTCCGGCCTGTTCTCATTTGGCTGTTTTGAAAGGAAATACTAACGTTGCTTAGCTTTGTTCCTTGCAATTATTTGAATATTATTAAATGTCTGCTACCAGCCTTCTCCATGTTACATGACCAACATTCTTTTTTGCTCGTGTTGCCATTCTCACTTACTGAGAGTCCGGAAAAGACTGAAACATCCTTATAGTATAATATTGAATTTGAAAAACATATACTTCATGAAATTAATTATTTATTGGTACAAACCAGACCGTTGCTGAGTTTATAGGATTTACTTATTCGGCAAACATGTACAGAGAGTTTACTATGTACCAGGCACATCGCAATGCTCTAGGTGTAAAAAATCATAAGACAGTTGTATAGGAAATAGTTATTCTAGAATCTGATATATGCTATAGTAGAAGTTTATATAATGTGCTATGAGAACGTGAGGCGAGACCTCAGTCCAGGAGCGTTGGAAATAGTTTCACAGAGTAAGCGGCATTTGAAATTGAGTGGTAGCACGCCACAAGAAGAAGTAAGCCTCATATGCAAAAGTACAGGGTTCTGAAACAGTACAGTTGATGAGAAGTCATTCAATAAGCCTGAAATACAGGGCATGCATATGGAAGGTTGGGAGTTGGGACCAAAATGTTATAATGAAGCCTAGAGTTGAGTATTATATACCGTTAAGCATTTGGGCTTTATCTTGTCGGTTCAATAATATATGTATTTATCCAAAAAAAAATCCTTTAACAAATATTTATTGAGTATCTACTATGTGCCTGGCAGTATGCTAAACACTGGAGGCACAACAGTGAATAAAACAAAAATCCCTGTCGTTAGAGCATTTATATTTTATGGCTGAAGACAGTAACAAATCAAGTAGACAATCAATGTAACTAAAAAATAATAATATTAATATATTTATATTATGTAGTATGATTTTAGGTATTGTGTTATAAAGAAAATTAAAATACTGTAAGGAGAAAGAAAGTGATGTACAATGGGAATGGTGGACAGGGAAGTTACTCTAAGAAAGGTAACATTTAAAACAGGGATCAGTTAGTCAACTTGAAGAGGGGCAGTGAGCCTTGTAAAGGATCTGAGTGAAGAGTATCCTGAGCAGAAGGAAGAACAAGTTCAGAGACTTTGAGGAATGAATTTCTTAGATGATAAGAAACTGTCACTGAAATTCATATAGGATGAGCCATGAAGGATACGGCACCATCCCACCTCTTCAGAGAGCCCTGTCATTAACAAGAGGATGAATTGAAATATATTCTTTTTTATTGGGTAAAAAAAAGCTTTACATAACAGAATTAAAATTCTTTTAAATTGTTAACTCTAAACTCTTTTTTATGCCATCGTTGCCTCCCATCTAGAATGAAGACTCTGGGCTATGGGAATTTTTAGAAAGACTAATTTAAATATTGAACATTTATCTACATTTTTAGATTGTAAAGTTTACACTGGGATCTACTGAAAGATCATGTTATATATGGTTGTGTAAATGTTGACGGACATTCTGAGAGAGTGTTATCCACTTTGATTTGGGAACTTTAGGCTCTCATTGAAATTGTTGATGAGAACAATTGCAGCAGGAACTTTGATAGGGTTAATAATGGCACCTCCAAGTTCATTAGGTTCTTGAGTTTCACAGTCTTTTGCTTTTCGTATGAAAAAGCGCTGCTCCACTTACTGCTCTAAGCATTTGTGGCTGAGTCTAGCTGCTAAAATACAGAGCATTATTAGGAGATGGAGGTTTTGAAGGGTTACTTCTGACAGCAAGTTAAAGTCTGCCTCTGTGCTCCAAATTGGATTTAGCTTCAAATTATGCTCATGCACCTCTGGAGACATGACAAAGACAACTAGATTGACTTAAAGGACATCAGGGAACAAGATGAGTTCCCAAAGGACGTATCTTTAGTTTCCCAGGCTCACCCCCAATTTTCAGTGTCAGAAAAGAGTTTCACTTGCTACCTTCTCAGAACTTTCTTTCACAACAAGGACACTTCCTTTCTTCATCCTGAAAGATTCTTTGTTGTTTTGAAATTCATGTGCAGGGGCCAATATTTGCCATGTTAAATGTCCTCAAATGTGTGCTGCATTTGATTTTATGACTAACCTTCTCTTCTGTCACCTGACATTTGCCAATGAATTTCTGTTCATAACTAAAGCCTTAGACAAAGACTTGACAGATCCTCCCCACAGCAGCACCCTAGCCTAAATAAAACAAGTGATGGTTTCCCATATGTTTTATGAAGCAGCACATAAGCTGCTTAATTACAGTATGTCTTAAGAGAAGAATTTAAAACTTAAGATTGAGAGAAAATGCTTTCCTTTTCTAGAGTAAAGCAGTGCCCAGAATTCCCATGGCCTCTTCATACACTCAAAGCAGGGAAAGATGTATCCCTGCTTCCTTATACTATCACAGGTAAACAACAAAAAAAAATGAATAGAACCTGGTGTGTTAGAACCTGGCGTGTTAGAAACTAATTCACAACGAGTGGACAAGGCAGCAGCCGTGGCATGTCAACTCTTGTGTGTCAATGTTTCATGTAAATTTATGTTGGTTCAGCCAAACTCCTTCCTCCTCTATTCTCACTCCAAGGGCAAGCTATAAATCTAGTCTCAGCACCTTAATTCTGTATAATGCTGCAAGCACTTTATCAATAGTATGTAGACAAATCTATATTTATGTTTTATGAGTTGGTTGAGTTTACATTGTCATAAGAGAGTTATAGCCACTGATAGTTTAACATATTTGCTTTGGAAATAGCAGAGTTTGAAGAACCCAAGTTCTCACTGACGAGGAGCAGAAGAGCACAAATGATGGATGAGCCAAAGAGAGACAGTCTGCTCTGTTCTACACTCTCTGCTACTCTGTCTACTTCCCGTGGTCCTTCAGCCTGGAAATGAGATGCCTGACTGCCAGGGGGCTGGAACTCGTGGTTTAAGATAGAAAGTACTGCACAGGCCAGTTTGCTACTCAGAGACTATTTTGAATCAGTCCTTAAAGTATTTTAATTAGATAAAGAGAAAAACTAAGAGAGAGTTGGATTTAACTAGTATTGTGGGATAAAAGCATCCTGTAAAGAACTGTTAACCTCTTGATAATAAGAGAGACTAGAGAGAAACTGTAAATACTCTTTTTTTTTACACTTTCTGCTTAATTGTTCAATACTGAGATCATTTAAAGACTTGTGATGACTCGTGCAGTATTTAGCTCCCTCTTTCTTTAAAGTAAATGTATTTAAACCACACTATCTATCCATTTATTCCCCAAGTATGTACTGAGTGTATAATCTACTACGTGCCAAGCACAATAAGAGGCATTGGGAATATAAAGGTGAACCCACATAGACATTGTCCCCATCCTTCCATAGCTTGAAAACACGTGATTAATTATTTTAACTGATCAAATACTCTCCTCTTGGATCTAGAAGGGATGGTTTCAGGAAATTAGAAGTATATGTGGGAGAGGGGGACGAACAGGAGAAAAAAAATCCTAGTATAATAGTATATATGAAAAATTATTAAATATGTAATGACAAATAGATCTAGAAAATAATAAAAGTGATTAAAAACTTATTGGCAAAACAAAGAGCTGTACAAAAAGACGTATAAACTTAATACCTACACGACTGTGAAGAAAATGACATGCAGGTGGCCAGGAGAACATAAACGCTGATTATTAATTTAATTTAAACATTGCTATAAGCATCATAAGAAGAATGAGAATAAAGATGAGAGTTGGTGTACGTTATCTAAAACGCATCTCTCAAAAAGGAAGTAAAAAAATATCAAAATTTATAAATCAAGAAACGATAAGTATACTGTCTAAAAACATGGAGATAAATTCCAAAAACCAACATCTAAAGAGTTAAATGTTTTATTGTGTCTTGGAAACAGGAATAAATAGAGAGAAGGCAGGGGATATCAGTTTTATTAATAAATCTTTGGGAACAAATTGACTTTTTCAACATGCTCATGTATCGCTTTGATTAAAATTAAAATAATATTAAAACTATGCAATCTTCCTTAGACCTCTTTCATATGCTCTTTTCTCTAAAGCATGATGGAGTCTATAAACTTATTAGTGTTGAGCAGAGATGTAGAATACAATTTATGAGCTCTTTACAGAATATTCCAAGTGATATTTACCTTCTTCTGTATCTCATGCTCTTTATCAATTCAGTCATTTATAATACAACAAGGAGCAAGGCTATAAGATTTCAGTGGCCTTCTTATCTGTCAAGTGGTTGGCAATTCTAAATTAGCGTTTTAGAAGGAGAGATGACATGCAGAAAATCATAAATGTTAGAGGTGATCTAAATATGTGTATGTCCTAATACTAGAAAGGAGACATTGAGAAGGAAAATAGAGCAGTAATTCTCTCTCCAACTCTACCTACATAAATTGTAAATCACTCGTATTTCATATATTTTTGGAATATAAGCTACAGCCCCACTGTCCCTTGCTATAACTTTGGTGATAACTTATGGTAATGAATAAATGTTCAAAATTATAGAAAAAATACATATGTAGTACATGGATTTGAGAGTCATCCTGCTATTTCCCAGTTAACCAAACCCACTAGATTGCTTCCTAACTGAAAAGCTGTTAAAATGATGCAAAAGGAGACAAAAATACCTGGGTACAGAAAAACAGATATACCTAAGCACAGAGAGTCACCTGTGTCATTTATTCCAGAAGAAACTTAAACAAAAGATGAAGCAGTTCGATTTCAGAATTAAGGCTTGTTGCTCAGACTTTGAAATCCAACAGATCTAAATTCAAAGCCTGATTCTACCTGGAGCAAATTACTTTCATTCATTTAACCTCAGTTTCCATATCTGCAAAATGGAGAATAAAATGACAACATGACAGTTTTGTGAGAATTACATAAAATGATGCCTATAAATCCTATGGTGGCCAAACACAGCAAATCATCTATAAGTATTGTTTTTTTTTTCTTAAATATTAATGCCACATCACACTATTGTATGCATAATGCAGTTTTCAATAATAATGATAACTGCCACTCAATGAGCATCCCATTTGTACTCAGTGTTTTACGTGAAGGTCACTAATCCTCAGGAAACCCTACGGGATTATCACCCATTTGTCACAGAGAGAACATGGGCCACAGAGGAAAAAGTGAACTTCCTCTAGGTCGTAGAGTTAACATAGGGCAAAGGTGGAAGTTGAGTCCAGAAATGTTTGACTCCGAAACCCAGGCACATTACCTTATTACATCACCAAGAACGTTACATCTCTATCAGGAGATCAGAATTATTAAATAAGAGTACCTCATTCAAAACAGGTAGAAGTCTTGTGGAAATAAGAACAAGCTTCTGACTATATTTAATATTAGTAACATTAAAACCACAATGCTTTCTTACAGGGGCAATTTTAAATCCGTGTCCACTCAAATTAGTTAAAGCAGTACCTGTCTTCTTAAAAAGAAAAATCAAGGCCACTACATTGGGCTATATATGGGAATTACCTAGTTGAGCACTAAGATAAAATTTAAAGTCTGCTAATCTGAGTTTTTAGCAGTGTAATATATTACACAGGTATGCAGGGCTTCTGACAGCAAGGTAATTTACATATATTATTTTAATAATCCTCATAATTTTTCTGCTAGGAGAGTAAGTAGCAATTATTTCTCAGATTTTTCAGATAGTGAAACAAAAGCAAAGGGAAGGAAAATCTTTTATATCTATCTCTCAATAGATAGATTTTATTTTTAACTTTGGGAACATTTGCTGTATTTAAGGATGATTATAATAAAATATGGCTCTATTTTAAGTGGAAAAATAGTAATGACTAACATTAGAGGGATACTCTGAGTTATAACAAAAATTGAGAAGAAGTAAATCAATTTGTGTATTCTTTCCACAACTACAGAAAATATCCAGTGGTACTTTGGCAACTATTTTAATAAAAGTAACAATTGCTCTTATCAAATAAGTAGTTTTTTGGCATTACATTTAAATTGACTTGAAATGCGAGTGATAGAACTACCATATAAAAAAAAAATTAGCCACCAGGTTCCTCATCTACCTTACATGTAAGATGCAATACAAGAATATTTCCTTGGAATGTTTGTTTGTGATACCAGGACCACAGCCCTGAAATAAAAACTCAAACTATAGGGGACAAAAAGTCAGCATGGAACTACCACTAGCTTTATTCAAAAACTCATCATATGGTTTTTATGAGTTTTCAAACAAACTAGAAAGATGAAAACAAAATGGAAGCAAGGAAATCTGATATCCCTCATGAGTCAGTTTCTGTTTGCCTGATTGTGCCAAGTTGTGCTTTATTGCAGCTGTGATGAGCAAATGGCAATTTAAGAGCACTAATTGGTTGCAGAATTCTCCTATCAGTAGTTCATTTAACAATAAGATTTAAATTAGTTGTCTCCAAATGGTGGATGTTGTTACAATTTGATAGAACAGTTGTCCTTTTGTTAATTGTGCTTTGGTAAGATATGGAATATTTTAAGTTTATGGGAGAAAAGCTATAATTACTTATTGGTGCATTACATAGAAAAGGAAATATAGGCACTTTGGATAAAATGATAGGCAAAGACAGACATAGTCCCAACACTCATCACAGTTTAGAAGAGGAAACAGACATGCTCAAATAGTTATACAAATAAATGTAAAATTAGAAATGAGGTAAATGTTATGAAGATGTGTTATGAGAGTATATAACAGGGGATTTGACAACTGAGGGAAGTCAGAGAACGCTTCCACTGAAAAGAGTGATGACTGCATTATAATCTGAAGGATGAGCAGGAATTAAGAAGATAATAGGACGAGAAAGCATTTTGAGCAAAGGAAAGACTATGTACAAGGGCTCCTTGGGAGTTACCTTGGTGTATATGAAAGACCAAATGAAGTTCAATGTGCCCGAAATAGAGGAAGAGGGGATGGGTTATACTGTGCAATTATATTACATATAATTCATGTCAAAAGCTGTAGTGGAAAATTCTGTTTCTATCCACAACGGAGTAACAGGGACTAGATTGATCTTCCTGCCACAAACAATAATAAAAGGGTGAAAATATATAAAACAGTGATTTTTCAGACATTGGTCAAGGGGCAATGACTACAGGAATCACTTCAGGAAGGGAAACAAGATAGGCGCGTGCTGTGTGCCCCAGCTTACTGCCTGGAGAGAGTTTCCAGGCTACAAGGCAGGGAGGGAGACCCAAAACAGGGCCTGCGGCATCTCTGAGTTGAAGAGACAAGAGTTGAGAAATTGGGGAGGGCAGAGTAGTGAAGAAAAGAGAGATGCACAGAAAGAGGGGAGCCACACAGAGAGGTAATTTGCAAGTGTACAAAAATCTGAAGAAACTACCTAAGGCCAAGAAAGAAGCAGCAGAAAGGACCACGCTGAGCCATACTGAAAGGTCATACAGAGCCAGGAATACCATTTAAAATAGTACAAAAAATTGAAGCACTTATATATAAATCTAAAGGAATATATTTAGCATCTCTATGCTGTAAACTACAAAAAATACTGATGAAAGAAATTTTTAAAAGATCTAAATAAGTGGAGAGCTATAGCTGTCTCATGGACTATAAGACTCAATGTTGCTAAGATGCCAGCTTGATCTATTTATTTAATACCATCTGAACCAAAATCCCAGAAAAATTTTATCTTCATATCAATAGGATAATTTTAAAATTTATAGGAGAAGGAACTAGAAGGGCCAAAAAAAATCCTGAAAAGGAAGGAAAAGTTGAAGCTCACGTTCCTTGATTTCAAGACATTATAAATCTACAATATGACAGTGTGACATTGATGAAAGGATAGACACATAGGTCCATGGAACAGAATAGAGGGCCCAGAAATAGACCCAAAGTATAGTCCAACTGAAATTTTATGAAAGTTCAAAGGCAATTATAATGTAGAAAGTGTGTATTTTCAACAAATAGTGCTGGAATCATTGAGCATCCATTTATAGAAAAAATAGCATCAATACCAGCCTTAAACATTATACAAAATTTAACTCAAAATGTATCATGAAGCTAAATGTAAAACATAAAACTATAAAACTTTTTAGGGGCTGGCCCAGTGGCATAATGGTTAAGTTCACACATTCCACTTCGGCGGCCCAGGGTTTGAGGGTTCGGATCCCGGGCATGGTCCTATGGACCGCTCATCAAGCCATACTGAGGCAGCATCCCACATACAAAATAGAGGAGGATTGGACAGATGTTAGCTCAGGGACAATCTTCCTCAAGCAAAAAGAGGAAGATTGGCAACAGATGTTATCTCAGGGCCAATCTTTTTAGCTACGACACCAAAAGTACAATCTATAAAAGGAAACATGACCCATGGGTCAAAGAAAAAAATCAAAAGAGAAATTAGAAAGCATTTTGTACTGAATGAAATGAAAATTAAAACATGACACATTAAAATTCACAAGATGTTGTACTTAAAGAGAAATTTACAGCACTAAACATCTATAATAGAAAAGAAAAAATGTTTCTAATCTATGACCTAATATTCTACCTCAAGAAACTAGAAAATTAAGAGGAAATTAAAGTAAGCAGAAAAGGGAAAGTGAGCAGTAAAGGGAAATAATAAAGTCAAATCAGAAAGCAAAGAAATAGAAAACATAAAACCAATAGGAAAAAATCAATGAGACCAAAAGCTATTCTTTGAGAAGATTAATCAAATTGATAAAGTTCTAGCCATACTGATCAAAAATAGAGAATACATAAATCAAGAATGAGAGAAGAGGGCATTATTATAAATACTACAGACATAAGAAAGATAATGAGAAAATATAGTGAATAATTTTACACCAATAAAATTGACAACTTAAATGAAATGAAAAAACTGCTCAAAAGACACAATCTACATAAACTAAATAAGTTGAATTTCTTGTCCAAAACCTACCCACAAAGAAAATCCCAGGCCCAGGTGGCTTCCTAGATAGATTCTACCAACTATTTAAGAAATAAATAATGCTAATTCTACATAAACTCTTGCAAACATTGAAGAGTAAGGAATAGGGAATATTTCTGAATGCAATCTAGGAGGTCAGCATTCTGCTATCAAAACTAAAGATATTACAGAAAAGAAAACTACAGACCAATATCCCTCATGAACATAAATGCAAAAATTCCTAACAGTTTACCAAATTGATTCTAGTAAGAGTAATACATAAATGGAGGTTCCCCTAAAGAATGCAAGGTTGGTTTAACATTCAAAAATTCAAATTATGGTGTATTAACAGACTAAAAAGAGAAGAAAGAAACATATGATTATTTCAATAGATACAGAAAAAAACATTTGATAGAATTCAGTTTCCTCCCATAATATCCGTAATACACACTATAAGCAAACTAGGAGTAAAAGAGAACTTTCTCAACCTGACAAAGGGTATCATCAAAAATCCTACAGCCAACATCATACTAAATGGTGAAAGATTAAATGCTTTCCCTCCCAAATATCAGGAAAACCAGAGGCTATCCAATCTTACCATTTCAGTTCAACATTGTATCAGAAGCTCTAGCCAGTGTCATAAAAGTAGAAAAGAAGTAAAATTGTCTTTATTCTCAGAAGACTTGATTGTCTATATAGAAAACCCTAAGAAATATAGCAAAAAAAGGTTGCTAGTACTAGCAAGTAAGTTTAGCAACTTTGCAGGATACAAGGTTGATATCCAAAATCAATTATATTTCTATTGTTCTTACAGTAAAACAGTCTCTATAAAGCAATTAAATCACAGACTCTGATACTGGAATTCATCCCACTTGAAGTCATATTTTATATGCACTATGTTTTATGTACTTATTATATGTCTGAATCAGATTAGTGATTTTATTTTATTTTATTTTTATATCCCCATGACTTATGTATTTTATAATGAGAATTTTGTAGTTTAGGTGATTTTAATACTGCCCCAGATCTGAGTAAGAGAGACGTCTTCCCTGGACCCCTATCTCCAGTTGTACCTCTTCCCACAGTGTGGAGCAAAGAGGATATGCCCTCTCGGAGCCCTTTCTCCTGCTTCTAGACCACACTCTGAGTACTCATGATCTCAGAACTCCTGTCCCAAATGGTCACTGAGTGGGCCTCTTCCCTGGGTCTGTCTTTCTAAGGGTGGACCACACCCTGGTATGACTACTCCAAGGCCAATGGATTGGCCATGGGCTGCTCTTTGCTGTAGGCTGTTCACATATTGGACCCACAGGCTAGAGTGTCTACTTGCATAGACACAAGCCCCTTCATGGTGTAGGAGGAAGCCAAGAGTGAGAAGAGAGAGGGTGGAAAGAGAATGAGAGCCAGCAGCATGTGCCAGGGAACAGCTCTTCATGTTGGGTCACAGATCTCCAAGGCTTCCGAGAATTCTACATTCAAACCTGGCTTTCTGTATGTTGAGAAATATATTTGTCAAGGAACGTGGATAGAATATATTTTATTTTAACCATTTCTTAACTTAAAACCTTTAAATGTTTAGATCCATGGCAAGTGGGCCACCATTTATACTCTTGTTCCAGACTATACAAATGTCAGAAGCAGGGCTGTTTTTAAGCAATTAAGCTTTAATTGAGTAACTACTATGTACCTAACACTCTACCAGGAGTTCTTGGTGATCTCTACTCTTCTGATATATCTAGATTAATAATTTAGATTTCTCACCTACACCATAATCTCAGGTTAAGCAATTCATTGCATCATAGTCAAACAGTTCATTCCTCATTTCTCTTTGTCTCCTTCCATCAACAACTATTGTTTTTCTAGGTCATCTTCTTTAATTGTGGATTATGTTACAGTTGTTGATCTAGCATACAATTTTTTATTCCTCTGTATGTAGTTTTCCATTTTGTTTCTCAACAGATGCTATTCTTCATAGGAGAATTGTGGTTTTTTTCTCATTTCAATCCTGCATCTAAACCATCAGTTTCTTTATGATTGAAAGAAGATACATATTTTGTTATAAGGAATGAAAAACTGTTCAGAATTTTACAATAAGTACAGGCTGATCACGTGTTCTAAAATATTTACACTTGTTGCGCTGATGAACTTCCTGGCTTCTAGCAAATCAATTATAATTTATGTTGTTTACTAAAAATGGCTTAACCAGGAATAAGTACATTTTAAAACACTGAGTCCCAGATGAACCTGTTCTGTCACATATTGTAGGTGTTAACTTCTCAGAAAAGCAATTACTGATAACTCCTCAGGGGTTCATTTCAAATGTCACTTTTTCCTTTGCTATTCTTTGTCTTCTAAGTGATCTTTTTGCTTAACTTTGGCTTGCTTTGGCGTTGACAGCTGAAGAAAACCATCCTGATTAAAAAGTCTGGCTTTTGAGGTGAAATCTCCTGTCTCTTGTATTTCATTGAGCCTCTTTAATTGAAAAATGTAAATATTTTGAGACGATGTGCTTTATTTCTGTGTTTTTAGTATTTGCTTTAATTTGTGTCTGTATATACCATGGTCATGATAGTAAATAATCTGGCTTTATAAGTTTATATTAATGTCTCCATAAAGCTACAAAAAGCAGCTGCTACCCTCATATCATTTTATCTTTTTAAATTCTTCTGCCACTTAGGGTTTGTGTGGAGGGTAGAGCTGCAAAGAGCAAACCGTTTTAATTTTCCTTGCAAGCCATGCCTTGAATGTGACACAGGCCTTCTTAGTGATTTAAAATTTGCCATTTAGGATCGATTATTTCTTCATTTATATTTACTATGAGGCTAAAGAGTGTATGTAAAAAAAAAACATATATTTAAGAAATGTTACGGGCAGGCCCCGTGGTGTAGGTGTTAAGTTTGGACGATCTGCTTCGGTGGCCTGGGGTTGCCCTGTTCAGATCCTAGGTGCAGGATCCGAACCGTTCATCAAGCCATGCTGAGGCAGCGTCCCACATAGAAGAGCTACGACTCTACAATTATGATACACAACTATGTACTGGTGCTTTGGGGAGAAAAAAGGAAAAAGAGGAAGATTGGCGACAGATGTTAGCGCAGGGCCAATCTTCCTCAAAAAAAAAAAAGAAAGAAATGTTAATAATCACCTACAAAATTTCTCCCACCAAGCTGCAGGAAGAACACTGTATGGCTTAGATATCATCAGCAGGAGCAGCAGCATAATATTAGGTTTATAAATTATTTGTAGAAGAAAACTGTTTCGTAAAACAAGAATCCGATAGGGATCAATAATGTGGGGAGGAGTGGGAAGAAGGAACAAATAAATCAACCCGAGGGCTGTAGGATCTATGGTTTGTAAAGTATTCAGCCTCCAGACAGCTTTTTGGAAGTGAAGAGCAGTCCAGTTTTAAGTATCTGAAAGCCAGAAGATTGTGTTTTTAACCATGAAAATCTGTATTGTTCCACCTGGTTCGGGTATATTTTCACGTGAACAGGCCAGCAGTTATTTTCAGGAAAGAAAGTGATATATTGTTGCTTCACGCTTCCATATGTGCTCTTCCGTGCCCAGGCACAACCCGGTTGACTGGAAAAGGAGAATGTGACCAACACTCCTACCCGACTATTCACCCGCTGGCAGAGCTCAAGGCCTCTTGCCAAGGCTCTGGCAGTTTTAAGACTGTTTCCTGGCAGCCATTGGCTTGGAGAGGCCATATGACTCTGCTTCTGTCCGTCTGGATTTTGTTCTGAATTTCTTAAGGGCTTGCTTCTGAGCAGCATCTCAGCGGCAGCAGGAGCCCTGGGATTCAGCGAAGCCATGTTAGCCAGGAGCTTTGGATCCCTGAGCTGTCCCAGGCTCCTGCCAGCTGCTGGCTTCAGGGCTTCAAAGAAGGGATCTGCTGGAGTACCCAGCATGCTTTGCAGCGGCTGCCACAGCCCCTCTTTTGAAGCTCCATGGTAGCCAACAGAGAGGATTCTGTGTTACGTACAGTATGACCCTGGAGGTGCCAGCCAGCTGCTATGACTCAGCTAAAAACAGGCAACTCGCTGTAAGAGAGAGGGCGTAAAGGGGAGAGATTACTGAGGGGGAGGGAAGAGAGGAAAAGCAGCAGGAGTTTATGATGCCCAGAGTTTGTCAAAGGGCTCAAAACACATTTCTGAAAGAGCTTTCTTGATGGGCCAAAGGAAGCCCGTCTCTGTGAGTCTAAAATCTGCTTGGGCTCCATCATGTTTAATGGCCTTCGAATCGAATGGAAACAAGCACAGGAGGATTAGGGAAACCAGAAAATAAATGCTCTCTCTCGCTTACTCCCAGGTGCCCTGAGGAAATGTGAACTAATCGGCCGTCCAGATTTCATCTGTGATCCAACACACTGATGTAAAGAAACAGAATCACTTAGTGTATGAACTTTTTTTTTTTTTTTGCTTTTTGCTTTTTGCTTTTTCCTGTGGTGTCTTTATAACAGGGGGCAGGGGCTTATTGTCTGAATATACGTGGAAGTGATAATCTCAGAAGCTACACTGAATCCAATTTATCAAGAAAATAACACGATACGGGGGAACTTTATTTATGAAACACTCTATTATGCCACTCTCCTTGGCTCTGGACAGTTTTTGAAGGAGAAAATTGATGCTCAGCTAAAAGTAGATCTTAAGCAAGCTCTATCTTACTTTGCGAAGCATTTGCTAGAGTATATTGCTCAGTTCAAAGACAGAAATTTATAGGCAGATAGAACATAAGATACAAAATGCATGTTGGCTGAAAAAAACAAAGATGAGCTTGAAAAGAGTGCTGGAGAGGAGATATCACAGGAAGAGTGTGAGAAGATTTGACTAAATCAGCATTTTAAAGCAAAGATCAAGGTATTCTCTCCTTAACGTCCCAAGGGAAGAGGGTGTCTCCGAGATGATGCAGTGATCAGTCTGGTTAGACAGAGAAGAAAATCAAGTTTGTGTCTTTTATCCACCAGACTTGAAGTAGTAAGTGAGAAGGAAGCTTAGGGTTAAGGTCACTGGAATGATCAAGTTTGCTCATGACAAGCTATAAGGCAAGTACAGCCCATCAGCTCAGGCCTGGGTGTGTCTGATTTGGGCAGAGTTTCTAAGGTGATAAAACCTTGAGCAAGTGGTGACAGCTATCCTCTGGGAAAAGACTCAGTCTCCAGAATTTTCCCAACGAAACACATCAAATTGATCAGCAAAACAGGAGACACTCACCCTCAGAGGCTCATACCAGGTCTAAGGCTTGGATTTGCTGTTTCATTTATTGTTTTGCCTGACAATGGCTGCTGGATAAATAAGGAGATAAGTTTCATTAAAGAAGAGTCATTTTTCTCTGAGATCCAATTCACACATAAGCTTACTCAAACTGAATCCTCAAAAGAAACTTAATGGGCTTTCTCAGACACATTATTTTTTATTGTGGAGTATATATTCTTGATAAGAGGCATATGCAAAGAAATGGAGGAGAGAAGTGCTGCTGTTTTCTAACAGGGGCTCTCTTTTGAAATTCTGTTTCTACATAAGAAGGAACTAGGATCTCCTTAACAGGCCTTCTAGCGAGGGCTTAAAATAAACTGAGATTAAGAAAAGACAAATTAGAGGTACGGAGCTGATGTTCTGCTTAAATCTAAAAGATTATGAACTGCTTCAACAGGAAAAAGATATGAAAAGAAAGATAGGATCAGAATATCAGAGAATGGTGTGAGGGAGGAGCATAAACAGTAGAATTAGGAATCCTCTACTTCAGAGAGTAGAAGAAAGCGTCGAGTGGCATCTTCCCAAGTGCCCACCATCTTGCCGTTGAAATAAGAAAGCCAAGAGAAGAGACAAAATAAGGATGGAAGACTGGAGGATCTGGCTAAAAAACTGGATTGGTTATAGCCCCAGGTGAGAAGGGGAGGATCAATTGGCTGGATTTCAATACTTATTCACATGGTTTATGTGACTCATTTATTCCAAGCCCCATTTGACCCCACAGTAGTCCTTGCCTGATTCTGGATATTTGTGGTTTACTAGGCAACTGCCACTCCCAGTAATTGACTTGGAAATTTCAGGATCCTGTACTGGGTTGTATGGTGGCCCCTTAAAACCCACAACCTGTGAATATGACCTTCTTTGGAAAAAGGTCTTTGCAGATGTAATTGTGAAGGATGTTGAGAAGTGATCATCCTGGGGTAGGATGGGCCCTAAATCCAATGACAAGTGTCCCTATGAGAGAAGAAAAGGGGAGGAGGCACACAGAGGGGAAGGCCATGTGAAGACCGAGGCAGAGATTTGGAGTTATACAACTATAGGCCAAGGAATGCTAAGGATTGCCAGCAGCTGCCAGAAGCTAGGAGAGAAGCAGAAATGATTCTCCTCAGAGCTTCCAGCTCAAACCAACCCTGCTGACACCTTGATTTCAGACTTCTGGCCACCAGAACTGTGAGAGAATATATTTCTGTTGTTTCAAGCCACCTAGTTTGTGGTAATTTGCCATGGCAGCCCTCAAAAACTAAGACAGACCCTCTTCAAGTACAACACTGCAGTACTGGCTGTGCTGAAGATAAGACAGAGCCAAAAAGCAAAACGGATATCTTTTAGGTAAACTAAAATATACGTCTATCTGAATTCCTCCATAAGTCACAAATGGACCGGGAAATCTACTCAAGTCATGTGACAATTGAGCACTTACTGTGTGCCAAGCACCATGCTAGGAGGTCATTTAATAAAACAGCCCCCTTGTCCTTAGGAAGTTGATAGTCCATCTATACACAAAAAGTGTTTACAGGTCAGCAAAATTCCCTGGGGGATGGAAACTCATCTTTGAAGGATAGTAGCACTTTGGGAATTACAAGCTCTGTTTTTCAACATTGATGAGCCAAGAGATGGTGTCTATTTTCTTGTGGTTCTATCCTGAGCACCCTACAGAGTGGCTGGAGTTTTCTGGGAGAAAAAATGTATTAATTGGACAAATGAATAAATGAATGAAACTTCTCTTGCTCAGAAGATAAGGGCCTCAGGTAAGATATCAACAGCAGATGGTAAATAGTAGGTCAATGCCACAAAGTACAGAGGAAGTTTTGCAGGCAGCCCCAGAATCCCTCTTCATGGGTCTCTTGATTGGCACCCTCAGTGCTGTTTTTGACTTTGTGGCTCCTCAACTCCTCTATCAACACTTTAAAACTCCCCTTATTTCTTTGACCCTCACTCAATTACTTGCATTCTGAATGAACATCTGCTCCAAGGTGCCATGCAGTTTCCAACGTTCGATTTGGAAGGGACCCACGAGCACGATGAGGGTGGCACCACTAGAGGCTCTGCGTCTGGGAAGTCTGCTCTTTTCACAGCCAGCACTGCTTTGGTTTTGCCTGCTGGCTTACATGAATTGGCTTTTACATTTCTTAATTTAGACTCTAGCAGTATGGAGACATTTTATATAAATATATATATATATACACACACACACATATATATATATACATTTTTTTTTTTTTGTCTGAGGAGAGCAATGTTTTCCATTGCACGAATACAGATGACTGCCAGCAGCTAGTATGCACACAGAGCAACACACAGCCCACAGATGCATCGCTTTGTGGCATGAGGCTGGGCACTGGGAGCTCAACATCTTCCCTGCGATTGGTTTAGACTGTTTCTTTGTTTGTTTGTTCGTTTTTTAATCCGATTAGGACCCAGGATGTTCAAGTAATAGTGATTATTCTTATTCTGGAGTGGGGGAGTGAACTTCTTTCTCGTGTTTCCACATGTTTGAGGAGGCATCACTTTATCAGAATCCCCAATTCATACAGCAAATAATATAGCAAATAAGGTAGCTGATCATATAGCTACACTATGTGCCAAGTATTGTGCTAACCACTTTGTGGATGCTTAATACTGTAGCAAAATTATAAGGTAGGTAATAATATCAATCTCATTTTAATAGATGAGAGGCCAGAAGCAGAGCGAGGCGGTTACTCCCCAAATTCACCTAACATCTCAGGTCAGTTTCCCTAGAAGCAGAGCCAGAAGTAGTCACTTAGGGAAAGACCGGGGCCTCTGTTGATGTCCACCATCACTCTGATCCCACATTGAAGCACAAAGTACACCCTAGATGTGGTCCCCCCTTGAGGCAAGGGGAGGGGTTTTGTTCCAGGCTGACAGTCACTCCTTGGCTTCCAGGAGAGGTCTCTGCATTTTTGCCGAGGGTAATTCTCTGAAGCATGGGACAGTTGGGACCACAGTTTGCAGCCAATATTCACGGCACGTAGGGTGGGTGCAAAGGCTAGGTAAAGGGAATCTTGGTGGGGTGGTCACAACATCCTCTGCCAGTTAACAAGTAGGAACTTGACGTCAAATCCTGCGTGACTCTAAAACCCAGGCTCTTAATTCTGTGCTATATTGTAAACACAAAATTTCTTAACAGGGTTAGGAAGTGCCATGTTTTTATCAGGCTCCAGATTCCAAGGAGCATGCAATCTCCTGTTGTTACTCCGAGAGAAGGTGTCAATAAAATCTCCTACATTTTTTTTCACTGTTCAAAATAACTTGATCTCAGAGTTCTTCTAGGTGCTGCAGAATATAGTGCCCACACCTGGCCCCGATACTATTCGCCTTCTCTCTGGCTCACTCACAGCTTGTGCCTCCCACTTCCCTTTGGCCCCCAAGTTCACGATGAAGAACAGAGCCTGGGCAATGCCTGCATTTGGACATGTGTATCCCCGCTCCTTGCAAGCGGCAATAAACAAGAAAGAGTAAGGAGAGAGAAAAACTTGTTAACACCATGCTGTATCTAAACAAGCAATCCCAGATGGCATCCTTTATGCCTTCTGCCTCTGATAAGAAAAGATTGAGCGGGGAAAACACGCAGCAGCTGACAAGCCATACCCAGCATTACGACCAACAGGAAGAACAGACACCAGCTCCACGTTCCGTGCTCAGTCATGGCTCAGCACCCAACTCAGAGGCCTGCCCGCCCCCAAACACCTTCGGCTGTGCACTCATTTATAGAACCAGTGAATCGGGGAAGGTTACAGGCCAAAGGACTTTTCTTTCTGATTCAATACTTAGTTTGCTGATGAAGAACGAGGCATGAAGCAGTAAGATGATTTTACTTAAGGACAGTTTGTTGTTAAAAAGACAGAGAAGAAATGAAATTCCCAAACCTCCTGACTCCTAGTCTCTTGTTTTTCCCAGATCCCAGTAAACGTGTTATCCTAATATACATACATATATTTAACTGGTACATATGTATACATACGCATGTATACATATAACTGGTTCTGAGACCACAATAGCAACTTTGAGCTCAGTCTCTGGTGTCAGACTTTCTAGAATTGAGTCCTGGCTTGACTACTTCATAGCTGCATGTGGAGCAACATTCCCTGCACTTCGGTTTCTCCATTGGCAAACTGAAGATAATAATTTTACCATGGAAGTTTGGGAAGCATTAAATGAGATAGTCCATATACAGAGCTTAGCACAATATCTAATACATAGTAAACATTTCATGAAGTTAACACTTGCTATCATTTGCCCATTGACTCAGGTCAAAAATGAAATACCATCTCTGTGCCAGGCACTGTGATAACTCTGGAAAACCAATTGCTTTGTAAAGACAAACATCAATACAACACGACATCCTTCCTCAAAAGACTCAGTGGGGTTATTTTAAAATGCCATATTGGAATTAAGTATAGCTTATGACACTTCAATATTTCAACGTGGACATTGTTTATGTAAAGTGCAATAGGACACAAGTTTTAACAGACCACTTGCAAAACCTGAGTCAGCAACAGTGTTCATCAGTAAGAGCATGATGTTGGGATGAATCAATAGATATGCTATAAAATGATATAGGAGGGGTACCCCAATGTTGCCAGTAGACAACCCATTTATTATATCCTCACCACCAAGCATCTAGGTCAGTTTTTTTTGGTTTTTGGTTTGGAAGATTGGCCCTGAGCTAACATCTGTTGCCAATCTTTCTCTTTTTGCTGAGAAAGATTGGCTCTGAGCTAACATCTGTGCCCATCTTCCTCTATTTTGTGTGTGGGATGCTGCCACAGTGTGGCTTGATGAGTGGTGCATCAGTCCACGCCCAGGATTCGAACCTGCAAACCCTAGGCCACTGAAGCAGAGCGCATGAACTTAACCACTACAGCACCAAGCCAGCCCCCATCTAGGTCAGTTTTTATATGCACACTTTGAGAAATGTGAAGTGCACAGAGATGGTGCTGAAATGATGAAAGAATTTTAATGAAAACTCTAGGACCAAAGGTCCTAGTGTGGCTTTTCATACAGATGAGAAACCCAACTGGATTTGACTTTCTCTCCTTCCTTAGGGTTCCAGAAGATGGCTGAAAGTTCCATCTCAGCTAAGAGGCATTGAGGTTAGACAAAGGAATAATTTTCTGGTAGTCAAATTCCAGAAAGCAAAGGTTAGGAAGTCATAGAGGACACAAATGTCTCCTTTGAAAATGTAAAAATGTAGCAACTCTTTAAAAAGAGCTTATGATAATGGGATGGAAATGAGTCAGAAAATATGCAAATTAAATTCACTTGAAATATATATGTCTTTAAAAATTAAGTGATAAATTGCTTTGTCAAATGCTTTTTGTGTGTGATTTACCACCCGCACACCCCCGTATTTAAATCCTAGTTTAAGATGCTTTTCTTAATCTCGAATGCATTTTCAGGAATGACTAGGAAGGTCAGAGGTGAGGCATTCTTCAATACATGAGAAGGGGTGACAGAGTTCTCAGTTTTGTATGAAAGGAAAAAGAAAACGAGGGTGGTATAGGACAAGTAGAGGTAAAGTAATACAATATCACAAGAATTTTAGTAAATCGGACTGAGGGAAATGAAGCACTGATACACTATAAAGAGCCTAATGTGAGCGGTTCCTTAAGAACAGAGAGCTGTCCATATCCAATGCGCCATTCTAGTGATTAACATAGAGTTTAGTGCATTGTCCATTCACGAAATGCTTGTTGAATAAATAAGTACATATTTTCCCGAAATCCTAATGCACATCTTCATTGTTAAGTTGTCCTTAGAGATGAGCCTCAACTCTTCCAGATACTAAGAGACGACAGTGCGTTTTGGTTGATATGCTGTTTACTTAAAACCAGTAAATTAAAACTTACAACATCTGATCGTTTCTAGGAAGTGCCACAACCAGGCTTAGAACAGCAGTGGATTAGAGAAACTGGGATGTAGTAAAAGATGGGTAGAACGAGGGCTAAGATTGATAAAGGGGAGAGAGAGGCTGAGGAAGTCAAAGCTAAAAGTTAAGCTGCCAAAAACTAGGGAAAAATCAAGATCCCCAGGTTGAAAGAGAGCAAAGAAAAGCAAAGCAGGCAACTGGTCAGAGACAGGGATGGCACCAAAATCACATGTCAAATTGTATACATTAAATATGTGCAGGTTTTTGCATGTGAATTATACCTCAATAAAGCCATTCAAAAAAATAAATGGGGCCATGCAGTGAATGAAAGCAAGGTGCTCAGTCAAGAAAACAGATGAAGACTTGCAGTTCCTGAAACATAGCAACCTTGAACTAGCTAATACCTGAATCAGACAGGAAGCCATTTATGATATTCCTGCTGCAGCAGGCATGCGTGTTGACGAAAGGAGGAAATAATACAGGGCCCGGAGCCTCAAAGTCATCTGAAATATGGCAACTCCCTTCGCTGGGCCGCTTTTGACCCAGGAAATGGAAAGCTATTGTGAAACTAGAGTCAGCAGAGGCTAACATGTTCCTTGCAAATTGATACACATTTTTCCAACTATCTATAAATTCCCAGAACACTGGTAATACCCTGCCACTCATCTGAAATGGAAGTGACCGATGTAGGGCTTCCGAGTCCATCTCCCCCTTCTTTCCTTCGATTCCTTTCTCTTGCACAATGAATTTTGGAATACATAAAATGCATTTTCTTCTGCATAATTTCTCTCTGTTTGCTTAAGCAGTGATCACACATCTTTGATTTTTGTCACTGAACTTTAAGGGGTCTTAGCATACTATGAGTTCACAGTGTCAGTCACAAGAAGCATTTACAAAAGTATTTTCTCACCCTTCTTGAACCAGTTTGCTAAAATAATTTCTAAAAATAAAAAAGGAAGAGAGTGTGCAATAGATGCTCAGCGAATATTTCAAAGAGTGTAAGACAAGAAGACACTCTCCAGACAGCCAAACCAATTGCTTGTCCCATCTAAGAGCTCGTTTCCTTTTACAAAATGTTGTAATTGCAATTCAGAGGGGATTCATGTACAGTTTCCCCTAGAATTCCTCCAGGAAAATGGCAATTCACTGTACCTCATTCCATGTGCTGTTAGAAAGTTCTTGTGATCCAAGGAAATTTGACTCCCTGGAGTTTATCATCTTTGATGCTAGTTCTACGCTCTGTAAGAATAACATTTTTATATAAGCAAATACTTAAAATATTTGAAGACATTTACCCAATTAGACAAACACAAATCCCCAACTCTGAATCATTTCTTCTCTGTATTATAAAACCCAAGTTTCCATGTGTCATGATTTTCACGTCTCTCAATATTCTGGTTACTCTCTTTGATTATATTCAGTTTGTCAGCATCCTTCTGAAAATGTGCCACCCAGAAGTAAGCTCTATTTTCCAGGCCTAACCTAATCCATGCAGGGAATTTTATTCACTTTCCTTCCGGACACTGTCTTTGATGCAACTTATGATTCCATTGATTCTTCTGGCTATGCATTACACTCAACTCACTGGGTTTCCAATCAAGCCAAATCTTGGGGTATTGTTTTTAATATATTTTTCTGGGTAACTACAGTTGCTCTAGTCTATCGGCTTTAACAAGTGAACAAATGAATGAAAACAAGCAAAAATGCAAAGATCTTGAAAATGATATATGCCTTTCCTACTGATAGCAGGTTAGCTATTAGATGGCATTCAAGCAGGAATAAAATAAAAGATCATTTTTATAGTTGAAGCTGATTTTTTGAAAACATAAGTCTAGGCTAATATTGAGTTTCAAGTTCATCAAAGAAATTATTTGGTTCACATTTTATTTGTTGCATCTATAGTGGCTCTGAGTTTTAATTTATACCTGACCTCATTTAGGTAATTATTTTAGATAAGTCACTATCTTCAACTAGTAATGTGATGTTATTCAGACCACAATGTGTCTTTCCAAGGTATATTCCCCATTTGTGGAATGGTTTTAAGAGTTTTTAGGCACCACTGAGAATCTATGAGTCATTAGAAATTTGGTTGTTTTCCTTGAATGTCATATAAAGTTTGAATCAAATTAGTATAAGGCAAGTGGTTTAAAAGTGATTTGGAATTTTCTGATAGACTTTTGCTTTAAAACCAGTTGTGTTGCTTCAAAAAAAATATTTCCTTATCTTGAACTTCGAAGCAAATTTCTTGATAAATGATGAGGAGGAAATCAGTACCTTACATTGTTTATTTTAGATCAAAAGAAGGTTGAGGAAGCAAGATGTGGTCTACTTTATCGTTTGTAGCTTAAGTGAAATGTATTCTAAAATAAAATGACTAAAAATACCAAGTCCAAGACTTATCCCTATAATTAGTTAAGAGAAATCTATAGACCCCTGAATATGTGGAGGAGGGTTGATATTCCCCCTTCCCCTGCATTTCACAGGACACATATTTGGATCCAGAGGATAAAAAAGAGACATACAGAGCAAAGAGCATAGAATGAATTCTCACAACTGAACACGACAACCCTCCATGTATTTTTGTTAACACCTCCACAATAAGGGTTGTATGCAAAATCATTCCTTTGGTTAACCTGGCTGTGAGATTTAAAAACCCCAGATGTCTCTCTGTCCCCTGACAATACAGCAGTGCAACTCACCTCCATGCCCTGAAGAGGAATAATTTTGTACGTTTCAACTAGAAGCCATCACTCCCTTTGAGCTCTGTCTGCCAGTCATGTGTAGACGACCAAGGGGATGGATCCTCAGGTGAGCACTCCTACAATGCCTATAGAATGATGTCATTGTAGAAGCACGTATTAACAAATACATTTGCGTCCTTATATATGTATAAGCTAGTACACTCATATCTACACACGCAGATAATTATACATCTCTAGGTTTAATTTGACAAAATAGGTCTATTGTGTGAGAACAAGCCATAGGAAATCTGCCTGACAGTTACAAGTGTCAGGGAAGGCCTAGTGCTACATAATGAATCACTGTTGTTGAACAAAATAGCACAAAACAGCTATTATTTCCTAGATGAAGGTGAGGCTATTCTGGCTCTTTGGGTGATCATAATAAATCTTTTGCAATGTCCTGGAACCCGATCAGCCAACAAGAGAAAGAACAGTTGTGAAGCTTCTAAGCTGTTTGACCACAGTCTGAGCTGAGGAGGGAAAATATTCTCCTTGAAAGTCTTCTTCCTCACACCTTCCGCATTTACGGGTCTTGGAACCCAAGTGTAACACCGCCCCTACTCCTTTTTTTCCCCTTATAAATGGAACAGAAGTGTTGTCCTCTTTACTGGGAAAAGCTCTCCAAAGTGTTCAAGTTTTCCTTTCATTTGATTGCAAGTAACAGCTTCATCTGGTGCCAACCGGCAGAAACAGTGTGATCCCAGGCTCCAACAGGAAAAGGTAGTGGGCCAAGTGGTACGAAGCCTTGGGGACAGAAGAATGCTGCAATAAATGTTGAAACAGCCCTATTTGATGAATGGGCGAGGTATGCAGAGAATGCGGCTGAGCTCAGCCACAGAGGACATTTGTCTCGGGTGGAGCCCTTTGTAGTAAAAGACAAGGGACATGCTGGCTGTCCCTGGCTCAGGATTTGCATGGAAAGGTTTAAATGTCCATGTAATTCCCTGTAATTTCTGGATCAAAATAACTGGAAAAGAGAGAAAAAAAGCAGGCAGGAACAAATACCCATGCTGGGATCTGCTACTTGAAGGGAAAAAAAAAAATGACAATTTAGAGCAACATTGGATGGGAAAATGACCCTGTGCTTGAAAATGTTTGCATTTGCATTCTCTGTGCCAACTCAAAAGTCCGCTTCCCCACCCCACATATCACTGCAAGGCTCAGGGATGCATGGAAACATGCATGTGCTGCTAACACCTCTCTGGCTGATATGTATCATATTCTACACCTGTGCTGTCCAATACAGTAGCCACCAGCCACACATAGCTATTTAAATTTAGATTAATTAAAAGTAAATAAATTAAAAATTCAGTTCCTCAGACACACTAACCACATTCAGGTGTTCAATAGTTACATGTGGCTCTGGCTATCATATTGGACAACCCAGAACATTTCCATCATAACAGAAAATTCTATCAGACAGCACTGTTCTAGAATATTCACAAGGCTTGTGAATTTCTCAGATTTTCATGGGTAGGTATAAAAGGAACACCACCAGTGTGGAACCATGTGAAATGATGCTCTCCAGTTAATACTAAGTGGAAAACTTGATGCTCCGTGAGAAACAAATCACTTTAAAAAATACTCCATTCTCTAGGGGCTGGCCCAGTGGCGCAGCTGTTGAGTTCGCACGCTCCGTTTTGGCGGCCTACGGTTCACAGGTTCGGATCTCGGTCCTGGACATAGACACTGCTCATCAAGCCACACTGTGGCGGTGTCCTACATAAAAAATAAAGGAAGATGGGCACAGATGTTAGCTTATGGCTAATCTTCCTCCTTCCCCCCGCCAAAAAAAGTACTCCATCCTTTATCCCCCTCTGAGAAAACAGCAATGCCCATGAAGGGTTCCGAGAAATCCCGTAGTAAAGACTAGTAAAGACCTTTGCTTGTTGTTGATTAACCCAAGTGCTTCCAAATTAACTTGAACACATAACCTCTGTTTACAAGACATCTATTAACTTTCCACAGAACTCAGGTTCCATGAAGCACTTCTTGAAGAATTTTGCTCAAGCCAAGACTCTATAGTCATTTGCTCACCTAGGATCGTGGCAGACAATTAGGACAGTTCCAAATTAGAACAAACTGACCGGGGTCCACCTAGTCGGGACTTATGCTTCATGATTTTAGGGAAATCAAGTTGGCAGGTATGAATCAGGGCAGCTCAGCAGAGAACGTGGAGTAAGCTATTACTTCTCAAATGTCATTTCTGAGGATACTGACCAGCTACACACCGCTTTTTCTAAGATAGATTGCTGATTATCTGAAATCAAGACTGTCAAGTGATCTATCCTGGCATCATCTCCAATAATCCTGTGACATGGAGTTCTCTTATTTCATAAAATTTGCTGAGCCCAGCTTGCCAAGTTGGATTCCTAGTTGGATTTCTCTGTGCACGTGAGCACCAACATTCTTAATCTACTCAGCTGACGGAGACTTAAAATTTCTTAAGAAAAATAGAAACATAGTTTCTAAGCAAGCCATATGTTCTCAGATCACTGACCCGGCACTGGTGTTGGGAGGGAGCCTGGAGGGGGGCTTGAAGATCCTGACACAGAAATGCTTTGCCTCACTCCGTGGAGCAGAATCAGGGTCCTTTCTTACTCCCTCAAGTTTCTTTTCTTTTGTTTTCTTTTAACAAAGAAAACTCGTCTCCTCTTCTTTTCTCTTTCTTTCTTTACTTCTTTTACTTTCTTTTCTTTTCTTCACTTTTCCTTTCTTTTCTTCTTCCGTTGACTTAGCTCTGATGGAATCATTGGACTCCAAGGGCTCTTATTATCCACGGCAGCCTCCTTGAAGAGCATGTCGATGAAAACAAATAGCTGCCTAATATCTCCCCTCTAAAAAACATCCGCAGTTCCCCTTAGAATTTTACACCCTGAAACGTATACTCTGCAATCTGAGTAGAGAATTTTAAAATGAAATTAACTCTATACAGATTTCTGGATTTTTCTCTCTCTTGATGTCTTCTCACCTGGGGATTTGTTCTTGCTCGAGGATCGTCAGCTATATTGAGTGTTAATGCTAAAAAAAACAAAAAGAAAGGAAAGGAAAAAATCCTTTGCTGCTCACATTAATGCCACTAACACGAAGATTCCTGTTTATAATAGTGCTCTTCAAACCCCAGACTAAAGGCTTATTCAAGATGACAGCGGTATTCAGATTAATAATATATTTGAGCACTTTAAAATATATCATGGATTATGTCTTCAAAACTAAGTGGTACATAGAGAAAGCTAAGTTATAAGGTTTACACTCATTGATAAAATTAATATTCACAATATAAGTTGTAGATTAAAGGGGTAATAATTTAAATTTTTATAACAATACAGATTATTTGGACATTGCTTATTGCTGTAAATCAACCTTAACCCAAGAGAAGATGTTTGAAAGTATCCAATCTCTCTCAGCAGAAAGGAATCAAAGTTTACGAATAAAATCTCAGCAAAAATATCATTTTGGACAATATTAAAATAAGGTCATTTTCCATGTGTTTTAAAAAATATTAGCCAAGTCTAAGTACATACTGACAGTATAGCTCCTGCATCATCATATTAGTGCCTGATTCTGTGGCACAAATTCAATAGAGACTCTCTTCCACGGTTTGCAGATTTTTGTGTTTTGGCAATATAAATAGTGCTACAATGTAATTGATTTGCAAATCTTCTTCATCTGCTTAAGACATGACCTGGACAGCTCTGTAAAAAAAAAGCAAGCATAACAAAACTGTTTTGCAGAGAAAAACCCCATGAGCCAGCAAATATAAAAGAAAGCTGAAAAAGCAAATATGGCGTGGGTGCTAATCCAAAAGGATGTGAGTAAATGTCAACTCGATGGATATTTTTTCTACTTTCGAGCCTGTCTTGCACGACAGTGAGTCCTTGCGTCTTTGATTCGCTTAGTAAGTAGAAGCAGAATGAGTTTGCTGGATTCCTTAATTAACTAATTTCAAAATAGCCCTGAATTCCACTGGTCTTTTTGCTTCTACAGATTGTACCTGCCTTTGTTTTGGTGACTCTAGGTATAGTTTTTCACAATGCAAACCCCTGGAGAAGCATTCTTGTGAAAGCAAGTTTTCTATAATCTCGATGTACCTGGATTTTAGGAGATATTCCCCTACTCTTTCCCTCACTTTCTATGAATCCTAGCTCTCCTCTCACTTCAAATACCTTCATAACGAGCTTCATGCTCCGTGAAAGGAACAAAATTGAAAGAAAGCAGGAAATGAGAATTAGATGTTATTTTGTCCTTTGCTTCCTAAAGTTGAAATTATAATTTATTGAAAAGAAATTTTACTGTTTCAACTCCATGTATCTCTATTTCTATCAATACCTTTCCAATCACACATATTTATTGCAGTCATTCCTCCTGTAAAAGCTTTGTTTTGATCATAGAACCTCCACTCAGCCTTTCACAGTCATTAATCTGGCTCCACATTTCACTCACTCCCCATTGTTATTGTTAGAAAAACACCAAAGCACCGATGTGCATCAAATAATTAGTATAACATAAAATGAATAAAAGCAAGAGAAAACACGTATCTTCTAGGCCTTATTAATTTCCTTCGGCTAACTTCCTCCCTGTGGGGCATTTTCACCAACAGGTCTCTTCAGAACGGTATGCTTCTGTCAGTTCCAGATTAGGAATTAAGAGTTAGGACATCCAATTAGCAAAAAGTCCCTGCTTTATTGCCCCCAAAGAAGTATTTATTGTTTATCTTCTATGTGTTTTCGTTGTACTTTGTTTACTTGACTACAATTGCTTTCTTCACATATTATTAGATTTGTTTGTCTTTCTCCAGATAGGTTGTAAATTTAAAAGGCAGAGACCTTATGCATCTTTGTCTCCAGCTTCTAGAATAGTACCAGTACACAGTAGACACTTAGGTTAAATAAATATTAGTTTGCATTTAATTTTTCCTGGTAGGGATGTGTATATACAGACGTGTGTATGCTTGTATGATAGCAGCATTCAGATGAAGGATAACAATTTATGTGGAGCACATACATGTACACACACACATATATTGATCATTTATATTCATTTTTTACTAACATATGAAAATATGGCAAAGGCAATGTGATGTTTCAACAATGTGCATGTATGAAAACCAAACTTGGATTGCCAGCTACCAGGACAAGTTAGGATTTATTTTTTTTCTGTGAAATACATCATACTTTACTTCCATATAAGTTTTCATCAATCATAACATTGATCTTCTTCCTTATCTGCTTAGAAATCTTCATTGACTGCTTATGGTCTACATATTAAAATCCAGACACTTGAGCATTCTTTTAGGCTTAGAGCTTTTCCCCTTCATTCTCCATTCTCTCTGTCATTCACGATCAGGTCTCTGACCCGGTTTACTCACAACTCCAACTCTGCACCCATGCTCCTGCAGTACCACCATATGGAATAATTTTTTCCGCCTTTGCATGTCCAAATGCTACCTATCCTGCATGGCTCAGGTCAAATACTATCACTACCTTCAGGAAGACTTCTTGGACATCCAATTTAATTACTCTCAACACCTATAGCATTTGCACGTCCTCTAACTCCCATGACATGTGTGTTTATGGCTTATTTATCTTACTAAACCAGCATTTATTGAATATCCACAATAACCAAGCACAGTCGAAATGTCAAGGATGTGTTGTCTAGTCAATTCCATCAGGGCTCTCTTTAAGAGAAAAATAGCAAATGTTAGTTGGATGTACTCTGAAAGGAGGTTTTTAACTTACAGTTTTATATAACCAAAAGAACAATTGAGAAGAAAGTAGGGGCCGGCCTCGTGGCTTAGCCGTTAAGTGCGCGCAGTCCGCTACTGGCGGCCCGGATTCGGATCCCGGGAGCACACTGATGCACCGCTTGTCCAGCCATGCTGAGGCGGCGTCCCACATACAGCAACTAGAAGGATGTGCAATTATGACATACAACTATCTACTGGGGCTTTGGGGAGAAAAAGGGAAAAAAAGGAAGAGGATTGGCAAGAGATGTTAGCTCAGGGCCAATCTTCCTCAGCAAAAAGAGGAGGATTGGCATGGATGTTAGCTCAGGGCTGATCTTCCTCACCAAAAAAAAAAAATTAAAAAAAAAAGAGAAGAAAGTAAACCACATAATGAGACTTTGTGCAAGATTATCAGCAATCCGATTTACACGTAATGTATGATTTCCATTTACTCTCTGTTAACAATCCTATAGACACTTACAAAATGTTTAGTGAATTATAACAACATGCAAGCTCTTTGAAATTACAATTTAAGTTGGGCACTGGTGAAGTCTTTAGCCAGAAGTCATTGGGTTCAAATTCTCTCTTCATTTCATCTATCACTTTGATTTTTTAATTGCCAACTTCAAATATTTACTTGTGCACGTCATAGGGATCTGCACTCTCCCAAGCATTTCTTAGTTTCAAAGGCAATATTAGAATTTCCAAATTGCCCACTTTGCTATTCTCAATCTCTTTCTCAAATTTTTTTTTTTTTTTTTTTGCTGAGAAAGATTTGCTTTGAGCTAACATCTGCTGCCAATCTTCCTCTTTTTGTATGTGAGCTGTCACCACAGCATGGCCACAGATGAGCGGTGTAGGTCTGTGCCCAGGAACTGAATGCGGGCTGCCGAAGTGGAGCATGCCAAATTTAACCACTAAGCCACTGAGGCTCGCCCTCTTTCTCAATTTTTAAACTTGGAGTGTTTCCATTGTGCTAACTACAATTGCTCTCAGCAATCGTTACAGGAGTAAGAGGGGGGGAAATGGTAGGTGTTACATCTGGATATCTCAGCATTTTGGCCTCTCTAAAACTTCCAGTCCTGGTCTGGGTAACTGTCTTCATGCCAGATTAATATGTTGAACTAACCCAGCTCCCAGGCACCCAGGTTTCCAATGTTGGCCTGGAGATTCTATCCCTATAAAAGGGGAGCTGCGTTAGGCACCCAAAGAGTACACACATCCCAACTCTAATTCAGGATCCATGTTTTCCATACAGTGGCCTTTGGCCACTGCACTGGTTCTTAGCCCAGGCTTCAGAGTACAGCAAGAGTTGACAGGGAAGTGACAGTGGTTTGAAATGATTGCAGACAAGCCTCACTAGGGAAAAGCGTGAGACAAGCACACTAAAGGACATCAGTGTGAAGCAAGTCGAGCTGCTCCATCAACTCTACGCTCTTGATTTCTGTGCCGGAGGATAGCAAAGCCGCCCAGAAATAACTACAGAGGGGAAACGATCAACCTTCAGCAGCTTTTAAAATGCCTGAGCTGAGGAAAGGCAGCAAGGATGAGCTAAAAAAACACACCTGGCCCATCTAAGCATTTATCCCCAATCCTGCAGGAAGCTTTTATCTCCGTATAAGGCTAACAAGGTACACTGTCACTGACAATGTGGTTGGTCTGGTGCCCTAAAGTAAAAGCGGTGCTCAATAAACACTTGTTGACACAATTGCTTCTTCCTATGTCTTTATTGTGTCCACTCAGGATGACATTTAATGAGTGATCCTTGCCTAGTTCTCTCAATTCTGAGAGGACTGTCTTTAATTAACATCACCTATACCTTTCCACACAAAAAATGTGGCTGCAGTCCAGGATCTGCAGGTAATGTGTGTCCCCTGTGTGTCTCCCTCATAATATACACACACACACACGCACACACACATATACTGGATTACCTTTTGTGACAGTTGGAGGGAAGCTGTTGGTGCCTCCAATGAGATTAGAAGGGGAAAATAATATATTCCTGGCAAAAAGCTAACAAAAGTCTTTTTCATGTATGGTTGCACCGCGTCTCCCATTACAAGTGTCCCCGAGCATACTCTAGTCCTAGTTCAGTCTAGTCAGATTTTAACTGTTGTATATTAACTAGCCTTACGTTAAGGATGACTTCATACATTATTCATCCAGCTGCACTACAAACAACTTGAAGGACACCCCTGCAGTCCTCATATCCCCTCATCACTAGCTCTATACAGAGTAGGAACCTAATGAATGGTTTTTTAGTTACAATTCTAGTCATAGTCTAATTCCCCCAAATTCTCCTTATTTCAGAGTGTTTTATACTTGACTGTTTTAATTGGAGCTGGTGCCTGTGGTCTTGTGTGCCAACAGTATGAAAGATGCCATACTGACACAGTGTTTCTTCAAGCAGCTCTTTCATCCACCCATTTTTGTGGTCACCTCGTGGCAACTCATCATATTAAATGGTTATTTACAAATCTTGAGACTACTTTCAACTTGATCCAACCAGTAGAACTGTATTAGTACGAAACTTGTTTTAGTGCCAGTGGATTAGTTATATCCCATATCCTAATTGATGATCTTTTATCATTTATGTCTTAGAAGTGTTCTGATAAAAAGGAAGGAAGGAAAAAGGAAAGGAGGGATGGGGGGAGGGAAAGGGAGAAGAGAGAGAGAAAAAAACAGAAAGAAAAAGAGATGAAGGAAAGAAAGAGTGAGAGAGAAACACTTTGTGATTAATAGTCCTGTTGTATTTTATAACCAAATCTAATTATATACAGACAGGCATAACTGGAGAAATGAAGAGAAACTTAAAGGTCCTCAAAACTTAGTCAATTAATTCTACAGACCATTTGACCAACTTAACCTAAAGGATGTTTACACATTAGAGTGAGCAATTTGGTCATCAGTATTCAATCTACTGGTGCATGACTGAATCATTGTCAGATTTCTCTGAATTTTGATATTGGTGTCAACTTGGAAGTTAATAGGTAACAGAATTATGCCACGATTGCTATGAATTGACTTGTATCTTGTAGGACATGAATAAATAAGGTCTGTTTCTGGAAGGAAGCAGTCATTCTCTTCCTTGCACATTTTAACTGTTTTCAGTATTGGGTATTTAAAGAGTTGTCTTTGGCAGCCCACAGCACCTTTTAGAGTAACAACTCAACCAAATATTTCCAAGCATAACACAGATTGTAAAGAACACTTGTGAGTCCTGTCTCTCCTTTGTATGGCTCACATTCTAAATAACAAATACACAAAACTTTCCCTAATCACTTTCTAAGAACTTCGTTTTCCCTCTTTCTTGGGATCAGTTGGCTTTTTATTCTGCTTTGCCTATTTCAGAGAAGAGAAACTTAACATAGTTTTCAGCCTGGTTAGGATGAAAGTTAAACATCCCTGGTTTTTAATGTTTCAGCAAACATGGGAGGGTCAGGAATTGAGTTAGTCATCAAATATTTATCATTCATCTACCATGTTAATAGTTCTTAGCACAATGATTAAAATGATGTCCACATTCTCCTTCTCATTTAAGGCTCACATCAAGAGTCGCCTCTTCCAGGAAGCCTTCCTGACTTATTGGTTGCTTTCTACATTCTTTTTCACCATCATGAAATTCCATAGCACTTTTTGTTTATGCCATATACATTGGTCTTTGACTTTAATCTGCCACATATTGTTCCTTGATTACTTTTTTATGTCTAAGATTTCCTCCCCAGTGAGAGTCTAAAGTTCCTGGGAGATTTCTATAGATGACATTTGACTATAAAACTATAGAAATGATTTGTCTCATAAAGAAGCCTGAACTTAGACACCCAAGTGAGAGACAACCCTCACCTTCCAGGCAGCGACCGTGCTACAGATACTCGCATTGCAAGGAAGTTGCCACCCCTCAAAAATATCTGGGAGCCTGTCCTAAGAGTCTATGGCCCAGCAGATTCTTTGGAATATTCCCTAAGATGACAAATCTTTGACTTTTGCAGATGGATTTAGGTTTTGGAAATGGCCAAGAGTCATCTGGAGCTTGGACTTATGAATCGCTCGGTGATTAAGAAGGGCGTTACAGTTTCTAGTGAGGAATAAAGTAAGACTCCAAAATATGGGCACTGACTTTTTTGCGTTATTTATGAACCAGCTGTGATGGTAATGCTGGAGGTGTGGTGACACATGTTTTAAAAAGTGACACTTCATTATTCTAAGCGTATTTCTTCCAAAGAAATTTGGAAGGAGACTAATTTGAAGGAGATGGTTCTAACTTTGCATATAATTCCTGGTCATTCAGTTAAAAAAAAATTTGGTCTCATTGCTTCATACACACATGTCCTAGTTCTTCTGTATCTGTACCTAGCTCGGTGCCAAATAGTGGGTTATAAACAGAAAATTGCCCGGGCTTGAAGTACACCTTTGCGGCTTTCCAACTGAATGACCTTGGACAGGTAACTTAACCTCTCTGTGTTTCAATTTGCTCACCTCTAAAATGGTATGGGTTTCTGTGAAGATAAAACAAGTTAATACATGTGAAGTGCTTAGAAGCATGTCTGACACATAGTATTCACTATCAGTACTGGTTACTCAATTAGAATTAACTAATTAGTATTAACTATTATTATATTTCACTATTCTTTTAAAATTATAACCACCATTTTACCTCCAAATTGAAATCACATTTTAAAAGGTCACTTTCTACAAATGTGATCTTTTTCAACTGAAATAGTGGAGGACATTCAAATAATTCTGTCTCCATGGGGCTGTTGCTTACTACCTGTGCCACTAGGTCTGCCCTAGCATCCTAAAGCAAGGGGACCATCAGTGTGAAGACACCGTGAGTTGAAAAGTCTTCAAGTCACACTGGGTGCTGTCTGATCTTGGGATAAAGCAGCAAATGTGCTGATTTGTATAGTGTACGAAGTTGTAGGGTGAAAGGAGCTAGAAAATATCTGGGTTCTGGACGAAGCCACCATACATGTCAAATGGCTTTGAAATGTCTGGCTCCCTCTTTAATATTCCTCCCAACATTCTGCCATTTAAGACCACAGCTATTAGTTACCATGCTAATTAGAAGTTCAAGATACTTCTACTATATGTCTATCCCTTGGCTTACACCAAGAATCACAAATGAATTACAGGTCATGAGAGAGATATGTCAGCTCTCCAGTGCAGGGGTAAATGTTACTTTGCTCATGGATCGTGAAACACCAAGGATAAGCAAATCCTCTTTCTCTTTTTCATGGCCTCAGATACCTGACCATGTGAGCAGGAAGACCCTCTGACTCTTCAGAGATGGGGCAGCTGCCCCTGCTTCCCGTCACCTGGAAGTGGGTGGCCTTGAACTGACAACCCATTAATGTTACAAACATGTATTGTGTTGAGTCCATCATCCTGTTTAACTTGGCATCACCTACAACCATTCCAACATTTTGTGAATGAGATGACTGCCAAATAGGTATGTTTCTGATTCAGTTACACTTAACCCATTATCCCTAAGTGCTTTCATGATGCTTGTACTGATGACGAACCCTGCCTTCAATCTTTTTTTTTTTTTTAAGTAAGACTGTCTAAGTTTTCGCTTTCTGTCGAGGAGGTTGAAAGCCATGAGACTCTTTCCAAAAACTTTTCAGGATCTGCAGTGGCATTTTCAGTGGGAAATTGGCAAGGGCTTATGTGTGAATGAAGACAAAGAAAGCCAGTGAGCAGTCAAAGCCCTGCAATTGAGCGTCTGCTTGTCCACATGTCAGAGAAGAAATGTGCAAATCTTCCTTCAACTCCTAACAGAGTATGTCTGCCTGAAACTCATAAGGTCTGATGCATTTTAGGAATTTAAACAGAGGAGGGAGAAAAAAACACCTATAGCATTAATGCAAGCTTGCCTGGAATATTATTCGTTTAACAACTGTGTGTAGTCACACCCTTCCTCTGCTGCCTCCAACAGAAAATGGAAGATCTGACATAGGTTGTGTCTACACAGTGCCAAGCATCTGGGTTAAATTCTGTCTTGGTGTTTTGATCTTATATAGACATAGGGTTATTTTTTTTAACACCATCTGCAAGGCTGACATAATCTATGTCAGCTAGGATAGCACAATCACCAGCCTGCAGAGACTTTTACCAGATCAAAAGATTCTCACCAGCCTGTCTCTCAGTGACTACTGTTTTGTCATTATTTTAAAAATCAAATCAATTAATCACTTCTTTATATATGAAGTTGCTAATGGTTCTTGTTGTGATGGCTATTTTAGAAGCAGGGTCTCTAATAATCTTGATCGGAAGAATCAGTTTTTGATAATATTCAAATGGCTAAACAGTAGATTTTAGACTGATTAGCCAAGCTTTCAATTATCAGCTCTGCTTTGGATTTCTTGACATGCCTCAAAAAACACCGAGAAATTAAAAGAAGTAATGATGTATAGTAGAAAGAATATGGACTTTGAATTAAGATAAACTTGCATCTGAACCCTAGCTCTGCCCTGTGACATTGCACAAGCTATTTGATCTTCTGAGCCATAGTTTTGCTATCTGCAAAATGGAGTTATCATAAGATTATACAACAGGTTGGAGTTGTTATATGACTATCAGATTATATGGTATATGCTCAAAAACTAATAGTAGCCTTTATTCCTTTATTCTTATTAAAAATGACAATACCATGAACAAAAAGAAAAATCCAAATATTCTTAAATCCCTTGATCTACTATTAGAGGTGGACTCAAGAGATGCAGATGAGACATGGAGGAAAGAACACTGGACTAGGGGTGAATGTTCAGTCAGTCAATTTTCTGGAACTTGGTGTGGTAACCTTGGACCAATCAGTTTCCTTATTTGAGCTTCATATTATTTATCCTTAATCATAAACAGGTTAGATCTGTTGTCTAATATCCCTTTAAGCTCTGTTATCAATGTTTCAAAGATTTCAATACAGCTAGAGCTAAAATGGATATATGAATACAATTCCTCCTATATCCCATTTTTGGAATTTGATTGTGCTTAGTCAATATTAGTTACTGACACAGGTAGAAGTAAAGGTCAATCAGGTTGAGCCTTTGATATTAGTCACCATTACTACTATATTCAATAAGGCATCCCATTAGTAGTTTCGTTCAGATATTTTGTTTGTACTGGTGGCATTATTCTAAAGTTCCTTACTACCCCTTCCTGTCTTCACACTGGCTTTTACAATCTGATTTTAATTCAGTAGCTTCACTGACATTCTGTGTGGAAAAGTCAGCACCTCCACTCTTCTCCAGATCTTACTTGGTCCCTTGAAAAGATTGGGGAATGAGGTAGCAAGTCGTTCTGAAGTTTTTGCAGACTTCGTATGCGTCAGTTTTATGGAATTTGATTCTTTTTCTCCAAGCATGTGTGTTTTTCTAATGTTTTGTCTCGTGTGTGTTCACAGAGGGTAGAAATGATTAGCTTTCATCATTTTTTAACAAGGGAAGACACATCCAGTGGGAATCTGTTCTGTTATTCATGGTGGATGATTTACCACATCTGAGTGGCAGAACTTAATGTCGATTGTGTACATTTCCTATCAACTGCTTCCACGGCTTCGGTTGGCAAGTAGTGGATCCTTGCGTTTTGGTACCTATATCACTAGATTGGGATTTCTCTTCCCTCCAGTGAATTAGGGGCTGTTTTTATTCTATGTTTAGAAGTGTCCAAACATGTTTTCTTTAGTAGAATAATTCCCAGAAGAAAGACAATACTTTTGGCCCTTTAACACTGCACTTGTTTCGATCCATCAGTGAAGAAACCATATTTCTTCCTTACATTCATCAGCTTTTAAACACATATAAGATACCAGATTGGGTGAACTGATGTGAAACACGCCACAGAAGTCTGACTAACATTAGAGTGACCCTTTTCTTAAGGATGGATTTATGTTTATATGCATGACTAGGACTGAATTTTCTAGGTGCCAATTCAGCATAAGTCATTTACATGGATTAAGTAGTGAAGCCACGTTTGTAAAACCAAAGAATCAGTAACAATCAAATATAAATATGTATAAAATTAAAGTGGAGAGAACTATCTCTAAGATTATCAAAAATGAATCTTGAATATCCACATGTAAAGAATACCAGTCTACAATATCAAGCCCTAAACAAGATAGTTTAAAAAGTAATTATTGAAAATTTGAAGGAATATAAAGGCTATCAGATAGAATCTAGAAGAATTCCATAGCTTGGAAGAAAAGGTAGTTTATCATCCTAGATGGAGGCAGTGGCGCAAAGTAGAATCTTTCTCAATAAATTAGAATTGGAGATGTTTGGCAAGTTAAAGATTCACCAATATGTAGAGTTAGAAAAATGTATTGTCTCTACATTTCCCTTCCAAACATTTCTATCATATTTTTATGCAGTCATTGGAAGTTTCCAAGATAGTAGTGTAACCATTTGACTTATATCTACATTAGTCAGAAGAGAAGATCTAGAATGTAAGTGTCATCATTGCACCGTATATTTTAATTCAGATTCATCATCATTAGTTTTCTTTTTCTTCAAACATGCCTAAAGAATTTAAAAGCATCTAATATTTTTCTGTGCTTTATTATGAATTGTGTTTCCATATTCTGCTTTCTAATACCATATCTTTATCCTTTGCCTTTTATGCTCATTTGCACTGGACTAATGACATAAACTATGTGTATTAGAGTAGGCTAAACTCCTGAGACCATTAAATCCTCAAGAATCAGAAAGGTAACAAAGTAGAAGTTTACTTGTTTCTTATGAAACTGGCCTAGGCAGTGGCTTTAATACAGCAATGTCTCTCTCCATGCACAGTCATTCAGGGAAATAGACTAAGTCTGACACTGCCATTTTCAAAGTATGGCTTCCAAGATTGCCATGGTCTTCTCCATTACAGTCTTCAGGAGGCAGAAGGAGCATGATAGTACATATTACTTCTGCTCACATTCCACTGGAATGACCTCAGTCATATGGCCACATCTGACTTCAAGGAAGGCTGGGAAATATGGTCCAGCTCTGAGCCCAGGAACAAGGGGAAAGCTTAGTTTGGTTCTCCAGCTACAAGTATTTACTCTCCATGTTATTCTCCCCCTGCCCGAAACTTCTGTTTAATAGAATGAATAGTTATTCCTCTCAATCTTTCTTCACGTTTACATTTTTTCTATTTTCCTCCTTTGTGTCCTATCCTAGCTGCTCATATCTCCTTTAATTTGGATGGCTAAACATTGAGAAGAATTTCAACACAGGAAATAATAGGAAGCCAACCTTGAGAGGGTTCTCTGGCTTAACTGAATCTTTTGTTTGCCATCAAAAAGTAGGATTAGAATAACAAATATCTGGATAGAATTATATTGTTTGTATCCATAAAATTTATGTGAGAAAAAGTTTAACATGGTTCTAATAATAATAAATACTAAATCTTAATAGTTGGTGAATTGATTACTCAATAGGAGCAACAAGTAGAGCTAGTAAAACAACTTTCATTTATATTTAGAGAAAAATCTAGGAGTTATCCAATGCTCTTTTAAATTTTATTTTTAATCCTTTAAATATATGCAAATTCAGTAATACAATCATATAAAATTTCTTGTATTCGATATATTTTTTAAGTTGTTGTCACACCCTCTCATGTTACTTATGGACCTTGATGATGAGACCAAAAATGAGGTCCAGAGTGAAGCACATGGAAACTGCACAGTATGTACTAAGTGCTCAATAAACCTTGGCCATTATGACTATTTTATAATCAGGCCATTCTTTTTCCTATCCTATTACTTGTCTCCTGTATAAATGATCACCAAATAGTTTAATTGAAACTAACGTAGCAGGAGGGAAGCAGGCTCTAAATCAAGAGGCAAGCGCCTGCCTTTTTGGTTGGTGGGAAAACATCTCTGAGATTTAGTTATTCGCTTTTAAAACGACAGAGAGTGCCTCTTGCACCTGCCAGGCAGGGATTCTTTGAAATCAAATGAGGTTTTGCATGTGAAAGGTCTCTGAAAACCCGAATCTAGTAGCTCTTTTACTGTCATGAATTTAGTTATTTACAACTGACCTCAGAGGTCCTTAAGATAAATATGTTTCTAATTTTGTTTAAAGACAAATTTGAATCCACATGTTTTCTAAGTAAAAAATATTTTGTTATTTTAAAAAACATATTTAGCTACTGCCAGGATGGTATACCTGAATCACATAGCTAGTAGGTATTTTTGAAGACAGGGTGTAATGGGAGTGGAGAAGAGGGGAGACAGGGGAGTAACCCAGCATGTCGCTATTGCATTTCACACGCAATTACAAATATTGATATCCTTTCACGGGGGTGGTGAAGAGAGACCCCCAGGGGAACTGATATCCCATGGTCCTGAGTGAGCACTGTGGCCTGTGGTTAGAGAGTTAGGGAGATGCAACACTGGGATGAGTCGGTCAGTGGGAAGAGCTGAAGGAAAGGGAAAGAAGCCCTAGCCAAAGCATCAGATGGCTAGCGGTCACTTTTCAGAAACACCCTCACAAACCCTGAAGGCATCACTTAGAATGGCCAGTTATTATCTCATGCTCTTTACAGGGTAATTTATAGGCTATTGAGGTACCTTTAGATTTAGGGATTTGAGATCCCTCTGCAGAAATCTTTTGCAAATATAAAGGGCTATGAGGTCATCCTGAAGTTTTTTAAATGGTCTCACACTTCCTGTATTTAGAGCAAACTTTAAAAATAATACAGAATAAGAAGCCGTACACCTATTAAAATACAAATCTTCGTGTCATTTATCACATTAATCGTTTTGGAGAAATATTTTCCTCCTCCATTCCAGCAGCCGTCTCTTTTTTTAAAACGGCTTCACCTCACACCACAGAGCATCGTCTATTGGGCTGCTCCTTAGTTTTGCAGCTGGAATGATAACTGCCTTCCTAAGAAGGTGATGATGATATTGCAAAAACACTGAGAGGTTTATTTGGCATTGCCCAATTCAGTTTTTATTAGTAGATGTGTTCCAATCAGAGCTAGTTGATAGAGAGAGCCTTTGTCACTACAATATTTGCCATACACATGCTGGAGGGAACATAGGACTTAAAAGAAATACATAATAAGTTAATTAAAAATATACTGGATACCCTACACCAACATCTGTTGCCAATCTTCCTCTTTTTTTCTCCCCAAAGCCCCAGTACATAGTTGTGTATCATAGTTGTAGAGTTGTAGCTCTTCTATATGGGATGCCACCTCAGCACGGCTTGATGAGCGGTGAGTGGGTCTGCATCCAGGATCTGAACTGGTGAACCCCAGGCCACCGAAGCCGAATGCGTGAACTTAACTGCTAGGCCACTGGGCCGGCCCCTCCATTCACCTGTTGATGGACATTTGGATTGTTTCCAGTTTCTGGCTACTACAAATAAAGCTGCTGTAAACATTTACTTACCAAAAAAATATATATATATACCGGATACATTGATGGTCCTAGTTTGTAACTCTGACTCTCAGATTCTGTCTACTTTCTACACGTAGGCACAATAATCAAGTTTACGTCAGTAGCAATTTCTCATGAAACCTGGATTTCCAATGAATCTATCTAAGTTTATAGTGTAACTGCAGTACTTTTCCTCAGGCATTGATAAATGACTCTATTTTCGTAGATTCTACTTTGCGTCAAGTTACTCACTTAGCTTAGAAGAACTTCAGGGTTACCAAAATTCAGGTCCCTATGTTCTGCTCTTGAAAACTATTTGCTCATGACTAGTAGCCACAAAGTCAAAATAGATACACATGACCTCTTGCTTATGACATGGCTACACATCTCATTAAAATAGTCATGAATTGAAACTATTGCTCAGCTAGCCCATACTGATGTGAGAGGAGCTGATAAGAACAGAAATGGTTTGGAAGAATTGTACCAAGGACAGGAAGAGAAATGAATTGGTAGGAAAAGGAAACTTGCAAGGGCTTATGACCATCATGCTTGAGTTGTTTTTTCCAACCCAGTGAGATCTTTGAACAAGTCGTGATGCACTATGACAAAGCCCTAGCTGCTCCCATGCTTTGCCTATCCCTCCATACTCATCTCCTTGCATTCAGCCTAAGTCATATCTTGCCTGGTCATCTTGTGGTTTCTCCAGAACACTCAGCTGGAGTGCCTTTGACCTTAACACTCCCTTTCCTGGAAAGCCTTACCTGTTCTTCTGGCTTCCTGCTCACTTCGTTCTGGTCTCTTTTTTTTTTTTTTTTTGTGAGGAGAGCAATCCCTGAGCTACCATCCTATGCCAATCCCCCCCTTTTTCTTGAGGAAGCCTGGCCCTGGGCTAACATCCATGCCCATCTTCCTCTACTTTACATGGGACGCCGCCACAGCATGGCTTGACAAGCGGTGCATTGGTGCGCGCCCGGGATCCGAACCGGCGAAGCCAGGGCCGCCACAGCGGAGCGCGCGCTCTTAACCTCTTGCGCCGCCGGGCCAGCCCCTCGGGTCTCTATTCTACTGTCTCACTTTGAAAGCTCCTGCTTCTCCTTTCTACCTAAAATAGCCCCCTCCCTACTTCTATCATTCTCTTCTTTATTTTTCTTGACACTGCTTATCTTTATCAGACATTAACTTTTATTTTTATTGGTTCATTTGTTTATTGTTCATCTCCTCCACTAGAATCTGACCTCCATAAAGACGGAGAGTTTGTCATATTCTCCACTCTACCCTTATTGTCCAGAGAAGTTCCTAGTATATAAGAGACATTCAGTAAGTATGTGTTGAATTAATGAATACATCAATGAATGAATGATAATTTGAAGCCATAAAGTTCAACTCCCAGATCGCCTTACTATCTGAGATTATTTCCTAGTCCTTAAAGTGAGGATAAGATTTTTTCTGCTTCCAAAATACCATGAGAATCAAGTAGAATTATGTATGTAGGGCCGGCCCGGTGGCGCAAGCGGTTAAGTGCTCATGCTCGCTGTGGCGTCCCGGGGTTCGCCGGTTCGGATCCTGGGCGCAAACCGACACACCGCTTGTCAAGCCATGCTGTGGCGGCATCCCATATAAAGTGGAGGAAGATGGGCATGGATGTTAGCCCACGGCCAGTCTTCCTCAGCAAAAAGAGGAGGATTGGCAGATGTTAGCTCAGGGCCGATCTTCCTTACAAAACAAAAAAAAAAACAACAAAAACAAAATAAATAAAGTTGAATGTTTGAAGAAAAAAAAAAGAAGTATGTATGTAGAAGGACTCACAAACCATAAAGCACTACATAAAAGTTAGTGAATGTCACAGCTCAGACACTGTGGTATGATGCAAAATTAGCTGAACCTTCTAATGGGGACTTTGACATTTAGTATGGTGTGTACCTTTGAACAGGTATGTAACCCTTTTGGCCTCATTTTCCTTCTCTGCAGTGTGAGAATACAATCCGATCATGTATATGCATGCGCTTGATCATCTATAAAGTGATAGAGGAATATATCGTAGTATCACTTGTCTGTACAGAACAGAGCTACTCCCCTCATTGTCCTTTTCCCTGGTGTCCTGTGTTCATATGTCTACAGAGGGAAAAGGTAAGCATCCTCTTCTGTTGCTAGGATCATGCATTCCCAGAGGTAGAAAGGGAATTTGTTAAACGAATGAAGGGATAATCCCTAAATAAGTTGAATTATCAGATAAGTTTATATGCTACTGATGTCACCACAATGCCAAAACCTAACATATTTCTTAATGACACTTTGTCTCTAAATTTGTTTTAGGCTAAGTTCTGAGGTTAACCAATTCCCTGAAATTCTTCAGCTGTACAGAGCCTGTGAAGATCCTTGACCACTTTGGTTCAAATTAAGCCATGCATGAATTTAACCTTCTTCAGATTATTTGCTCATGCTCAAAGCACTGCATTAATCAGAGATGGAGGCTTCAATCTTGGGCTTGTTCTCAGAGACTCTGCTGCATTGTGTTGCCTTTGATGAAAAGCTTAAAAGGCAAAGAACAGGAAATCCACTCTGATTTCATTGTTCGCTTTGAACAGTTCTTTCTTCTTAGGAACAATGCTGGTTTGCCTAAAATGACTAATAATCACTACCATTTATTGAACATTAATTCTGTGCCAGCCACTGCACAAAGTAGTTTCTATCCATCTTTACATTTCATTCTCACACCAATGCTTCAAAGGAGATTTTATTATCCCCATTCCACAGAAGAAGAAACTGAGACTGAGAGACTCAGAGAAGTGAAAAAAGTTCTCCCATGGTCACCTCATGAGAGGAGCAAAGCTGGGGAATCATGTCTATCTGGTTCCCAGGTTTATACTTCTAATAACTAAACTAGAACCAATAGATGGCGAAGCCCAGGAGGAGTTTGGGGAAAGTAAGGGCATCACTTTGCGTTTCCTACAACAATTTTTGAGACCCTCAAATTGTGGACTACCGACTCCATCCATTGACAATGAAAAACCAACACTTCCATTTCCTGGTGATGTCCTTGGATATTGTTACTTATTTCCTTCTCTGAAATTTGATTACCTCGTTTTGTACAATGAAAATATTTAATTTACCTTAGAATAATTGATTCAAAAACAACATTTTGAAGTATTGACATAGTGCCTAGCATTGGCCTGGGTTTGCGCAATATATTTCTGTGTTGAGAGGTTCAGTGGATTCTATCAGAGACGTAAAAAGAAACTTTCCAACCCAGACGAATGGACTGAATGTATACTTTACTATACAGGAAGGGTAAAGGCCAAGCCAGCAAGCAAATCTGAATAGGTCAAATAACAAGAGGGAAAAACATCAGGTCGATCGAAAAGAGAGATGTCAGAGCGACCGAAGGGAAATAACATCAGATCAATCGAAAGGAGAAACATCAGATTGACCAAGATAGAAACATTAGATCGGGTACTTACAACAATCACGCCCTTACACCGGGGAGAATCCCTTCAATTGACACGGCTAGGCGGGAGTTCCCATTGACAGTGGTCCTGGGCAAGGTGGCCCCCCGCAGGCGAGACTCTCATCAGGCCCCAGTTTCCAGCAGCGTATATAGTATGAGTAATCTCCTGAGTAAGCATTTGCAGAGTAAGCATTTGGTGTTCTCATGCACAAATGGTTATCAGTTGTGTACCTGTATTGAGCCCCTTGGCTATCATCCCAACCCGGCACAGATGGCCAGTCCGTCCCGGGCCACGACGCCCAAAGAGTCTTGTAATCTTACAAATTGCAACTATCTCTGTGGGAGAAGGGCCAGTCCCCGGGAGAAGGGCTGGTTCTCACCACACAGAAAGCCACTTTATATTTCTTTGTGTGCTGGTGGCTATAGGTTCATGGACCAGCCAAACATGGCTGTACTCAGGTCAAGACAATTTCCTACATAGTTAATTAGAATTATCTATATTTGAAACTAGCATTGCAATTCCAGCACAGGCTTTGGAATCAAGCTTAACCAGCACCAAGCCCTTGAACGATGATTTTGAGCAGTTGCAGAACCTCTCTGATGCTCAGTTTCTTCATTGGTTAAATAAGGATGATGACAGCTCCTATCTCACAGGTTTGTTTTGAGAGTTAAGTAAGATAACGCATCTTGGATGTGAAGATTAGTTGAAATAAAGTATGTAAAGCACATAATACAGAGCCCAGGAAACAGCACGCTTTTGATAAGTGTCAACAACATTGATTTTTTTATGAAACTGAAATGATTTTTTTGAAGAATCAGGATTATTAGATATATTTTTATGTATAAATAAGTCTATATAAGTTTTTTATAACCTACATGTTTCCAAACAGGATTTGAGGTTGCTGATATTTTACCCAGTGGCTGGCCTCTAAGTAGATCACTGCCTTTTAATGTTTGGGAAGGAAAATTAATCTCTGTAGCCTGAAATCAACCTACAATTCCTTCTGACATCTTTTCCATTACTCTCAGAAACAAAAACAAATTCTCTGCTCAGGATAACTAATTACCGTCAATCTTTCAAACATATTAACATTTTTTAGCACTGCTTTCCTACTCAAAATGCTCTTTCTCCTCTGTTTATTCTTCAAATCCTGAGCAGCCAGGCCCAAATCTCCTTCTCTCTTTTCCCTTCCTCTGAACTCAACCAATACTAATGGACCATACTACTCAATTGGAATTCATCATTTTATACCTGGTTTTATTAATTAGATTTTCAGGTGCTTTTATGTGTCTTCTCTGAACAGCAAGCCAGTAAGCAAACTGTCCTACAACTTTGTGCCATTCACATTGCAGAATTTCAGTTTTACAAATATTTATTAATGTTTAAATCTTCACATAAAATAGTTGACAAACAGTAGGTAAGGAATGAATTCTCCTTTTCATGGTGGCTGGTGCCAAAATCCAGGCACTTGGATTATATCTTCATTCCAGCATTCCATCATTTGAAAAGTAAAATTTTAGTCAAATAGCTAGGTTTCCTGTCAATACTGCATAAATAATTTTATCTTCATTTGTTTAGTTACTTATTTATTCATTCTGGAATATCAGCAATTGACCTAATTTACCAAATCAGTCAGTTCCTTTGGCTGTTACGTAGATGTAATGCTAACAAGAAGATCAAATTCTAATGTGCCCCATTTAGTTGATATTGTATTTAATTGCATAGTTTATAGGAAGATATATAATAGCTGTTGGTAAGATAATAATTTGGTAACCAAAGCAAAAATTTATGCTTACACTATGCAAATAGCATATCACTTTGTCCCAGACTGAGTATGTTTTCAACAAAGGAAAAAAAAAAGTTTTAGAATCTTGATAAACCTGTTTTTACACACCCACAGCTGATTCATGAAAAGCCTTAAACTAATAGCCATTTTATCAAGCTTTGAGCCTCTAAGAATTATTTCAATTAAGTTGAGGTTTTCAAAAGTGACCAATCAATTTTAATACCCTTGGTCGGTTTGGGAAATGCTGAGAGCACCATTTACATTTTGGTCATGGTGTTTTCAGGTAACTTAATAGAATAGATAATTCAAAAATAGATTCCATATATGCAGGTAAATCTGCCCTTATTCTCACCTTTAAAAAGGGAAATGTCGTATCTGGGGGATTTCCTGAGATCAAATATTTTGATATGTTCAAGCCAGGCACTTTAATTACATGAGAGATTTTGACATACTCTCAGTCAATGAACAATGGTTGAGTCTAGACAGAACTTGAGGAAACTGTAGGGGAGCCAGCACATTTCAGTCATTAGAAGAGTTGTTTACATAGCTCCAACCTTCTACAAAGACACAAGAGCTTTTTCAAGGACCCCTTATTGAAACCACTACTACCTGGATACAAAACCTTCAACAGCCACCCACGGAACCAAAGAAGTTTTGGAAACCAAGTTAGATATTTCGAATATGTTCCCACACTTCTGAAAATCCCTGTTTAATAGCATTCATTGCAGTTTATGTTATTACTTATTGTATTATCAGTCTTTCATGCTAGGCTGCAAGCTCCATGAAGAAATAATTGTGTTTATTTTGCTCTCTATTCTACCACTTATATCTCCAAGGTAGTTGGCTCATGACAAGTCCTTAGTAAATATTTGTGGAAGAAAGGACGCAGGGAGGGTGAGAAGAAAATAGTGATATGTTGAGCTAGCAGAGCCTGTTTCAAGAAAAGTTGGTGAAGTTTGGTCCATGGTTGGTGTCTACTGTCGCTGTGTTTGCCCTATTTCAGACTTCTTTTCCTCATTTCTTAACTCTGCCCTCCCATGCCCCATGGCACTCCAATTAATGGGACCTGCTCTGCACTCACAAACAAAATAGGTAATTTTGACTAAGGCCACTCAGTATTATACCATCCCTGCAGTCTTTATTCTTAATTCTTAACCCAAAAGTGTCGATCATTAACAATGGTGTAGAGCAGAAGTTTCCCAGCACCAGAAAACAATCAGTTCTGCTTACTATAAAACCAGCTATACCACGTAGGCAAAACTTCTACATTCATTTATTCAGTCAGTGAGTCATTCGTTCAACCAATATTTATTTAACCAGTATTTATTGAGCATCTGTTGTATGCTAGGCTTAGCACTAGTCATTGTGATCATAATCTGAGAAAAGAAAATGGCAAACATAAGGAAGCAACTGATTTCTCTTTGGGATCTTCTTTTGTCTTTTTGAACCAGCTTTCAAAAGTTGAGACTATAAGAGAGATCAATATTCATCCACAGTCATGGACTGAAAAGGTATGAGCAGATCATAGGCCGTTTTAAGCCTTCTGGGAAACAAGAATCACTTAAGGAAGGGAGCCAGTTTTCTGGGCAACCTTTGGAAATCCGTCTCTTCTTCACTGAGTCATCCAACAAAACTGTGCTGAGCACTGTCTAGGGGCACTGTGCTAGGCCCCAGGACATGCAGATGAAAGAGAGTCCCCTCCCTGAAGAAGGTCACAGTCTAGCGACAGACAAGAACAGGCAAATTAACACTTATAAGACAATGAGATAAGTATAGGGTAGGCGTCAGCAGTGGGTACTATAGCAACCCAAAGGAGAGGCACACAACTAAGCCTGAGGCAGCGGGTAAGTCTTCCCAGAGAAGATGACACTGAGTGAACCGGAGCAAGTCAGGTGAGAGGGTGTGGAGAGGATGGGCTTTTTAAACAAAGGAAACAGCAAAGGCAAAAGCTCAGGGGTGAGAGAGAGCAAAACACTTCTGGGAATCTACAAATCATTCAGGAAAGTAGGGACTTACTCTGTGGGAAGGAAAACAGCCGAAATAATGTAGCTTAGCAGAGGCAGATTATGAAGGACCTATTTGGGGAGCCACCAAAGGAATGAGAAAGTGTGCGATATGATGGAAGTGGCCTTTTAGAAAGTTGGTTCTTGTAAAGTGGATTAGAGAGAGGAAAATGGGGAGGGGGCACATAAAGAGGCAAGTACTTTTAGTTATTTGTATGTTTTTATGTTTTACACTCAATATTACTCTTAAAGAAGATTTTAGGCTCTTAAAATACATATAGCACCGTGCCCTAACAAATTATTAAGTAGTGTTGGAAATAAGGCAAAGGGAAAATAAAGGCAGGGACATGAAAGGGAACCCGAAAGAGATAAAATACAAAAATAGACCATGCACTTACAATCAACATCTAAGGTAGGCAGATTTGGCTCTAGGCTTCCTATGAGCCAATGATTTATTATACCCATAAGATGAACAAGTTGATCAGGATTGTCCTGGTACTGGATTTGAATGAATATCTACTGAAGAGTCACATATGAAAGAAGTCGGGAACAATCTTGCCCTTTGTTAGAACATGAGATCCGCGAGTAAAGGGACTTTTTCACTGCTGTATCTTCAACAACTTGAAGAGTGACAGGCATATATGGAAGTCTCAATAAATATTTCCTGAATAAGTGGATGAATGAATGGAAGAGAATAGATAAGCAGTTATGAACTAGAGTCTTCTCCTTCCAAAAGAGAGATAAAAGCTGTGCAAAAGTAGGAGCTGGCCGGGTGGCGCAAGCGGTTAAGTGCGTGCGCTCCGCTGCGGCGGCCCGGGGTTCGCTGGTTCGGATCCCGGGCGCGCACCGACGCACTGCTTGGCGAGCCATGCTGTGGCGGCGTCCCATATAAAGTGGAGGAAGATGGGCACAGATGTTAGCCCAGGGCCGTCTTCCTCAGCAAAAAAAAGAGGAGGATTGGCGGATGTTAGCACAGGGCCGATCTCCTCACAAAAAAAAAAAAGCTGTGCAAAAGTAGACCAGCAGAGAATAAATCTATAGGATCTCCCAACCACGTAGTTTATAGGAGAGATCAATGTTTCAACCACAATCATCCCCTGAAAAGAGAATAGTAAAACCAAACTTTCTGATCACAGTGCACCCTCTGTATCCAGGGTTCCACATCCTCGGATTTAACCAATCGCACATGGAAAGGCCTATAATGGTTGCATCTGTACTGAATATGTACAGACTTTCTTCTCTTGTGATTGTTCTCTAAACAATACAGTGTAACTACTATTTACACAGTATTTGCATTGTATTAGGAATTATAAGTAATCTAGAGATGATTTAAAGTATAGGAGGGGATTGCATAGGTTCAAATCAATCAAATCATCAAATACTATGCTATTTGACACAGACATTTGAGCATCCATGGGTTTTGGTATCCATGGGGGTTCCGGAAACCAATCCCCCGTAGATACCGAGGGACAACTGTATCCTGAAGCCTATCAAACTCTGCCACCTTGAGAAAGAAGGGAGAGAATCTAGACAACTCTCTAACTTAAGGAGCAGCATTTCCATAAGCATTCTCGGGGTGAACCAAGTAAGAACTTTTATAGAGGTATTTCTAATAACGCTCTAAGTCCGGGCCAAAAATATCATACCAGAAAGCAACTTTGTAAAAGCGAATTATGTGCTATGTTCTCAGTTCTCTAATAGTCTGGCATAGTCTAAGAATAGCTTTTAGAGGATCTTCATAGATTTCTTTTTAAAAACCTCATGCATTCCTTTAGAAATATTATTTCTCCCAGCCAAGCCATTGCCAAGTATTGGACAGTAGTGAATTTAGAATTATACTCTCTGATAAGTATCTATAGGGCAGCCATTTAGTTTGTCCAGTTCAGGTTAAAGCCCTAAGCCAAGATGTGGGTGGAATTGATAAACTTTGAGAATATTGTAAAGCTTAACTAGGACAGTAGTTGGGTATATGGAAACTCCTTTTCTATCCAGAAATAAGCAAAAGCAATAACATCAGGTAAAACCAATACATCACTGAGAAAATACTCACATATGTGTTCTAACACAAAATTCTACATCATATGACATAACCAAAACTATACTCTGAAAAATTTGAAAGATGGTATGTCCCATTATCTCCAAGTCCTTAACATATATTAGTAAAGCATCCCTGGAACACTTACATTTGAATAACGTGACTTCCATGTACTCTTGACACTGAGGTAACTATAAGGTTACTTGCTCAATAGATTTATTAGTAGCAAAATTTAAAAGTTGTAAATATTAATAAAAATGATGGCTTTTATTTTAAAATAGTGACCCATAGCTTATCTTTAGGGCAAATGTTATTCAACAGAGCCGGTTTTTTGTTAAGGCCAACCTAGGTCATGATAATAAAGCTGTACCATATGCTTAAAAGAGAATGCTCACCTTTTATCAATATAGGAAATGGACGCGCATCCTGATTATGAAAATAATACAAGAAGGAATCCACGCAAGTACAGTATCTAGAGGTTTAGGTTTCATCAGCTTCATGGAAAATCTGCTTCTCGCGGAGGGTCCATTCACTAAGAGAGAAAATATAGAATGTGAAGATTTTCAGGGTCTGTGATAAAATAAATTTTAGATATGTCAAGTTCTAGTGAGTCATCAAAATGAAAATGTCCAGTAACTAATTAAATATATAAATCTTGCCTTTAAAAGAGAAGTGTGAGTTGGAAATAGATAATTTAGGAGTTGTCATTTAGATTTAAATCTATGGCAATGACTTAGAGAGAAATCTGAACCTAGTTATTAAATATGGAAGATAATGTTGCTGTATGAGGGAGTAACAGGTCTTCTTTTCAACTACTGCTTAACTCTAAAGTGATACCACAAACATTAGTAAGAGCCATTTGAAGATCATTGCATAAGTTACCTCAACTCTTGATACCATGTCAGGCAAAATTTGAGGTGACATTCTCAAAGTTTAGTTTCATCATATATAGTCATAAAGTAGAACAAATCAAAAGAGGAAAAAGCATTTCTGAGAATGAATAATTGGTGCAATAAAATTTACAGGTTAAAGGAAGACTCAGTTACATGAAGATTGAGTTAACAGCAAGTTTAAGCAATGAAATGACATATCCTGGCATGTTTCTTATATTCTGCATACTTTGGAAAGGCCAAACCTCCTCAGAATACCTTGATTTGGGAATTTTGAGATTCAGAGTCAAGCCAGGAAAAAACCGTGAGTTTGGTTATTACATCCCCTCCCACCAGCCCTTGCAGCCTTCCCTTTGAGCACTTCCCTCACCGGGTTCTCAGTGGTCTTGTTGCTGGTCTATGTGTCTCCAGTTCCAAAACAAAATGATCTGATAACCTCATTTACATCAGTGGATTTATTCATGCATTTATTTATTCAACAAATATTTATTGAGCATCTGATCTCTCTGTGCTAGACATTGTCCTTTATCTCAGAATATGGTAGTCAACAGATAGGTAGATGAATAAATAAGTAGATATAGATAGATTGATTGATGGTAGAAAGATGGTTGATAGATAGATAGATAGATAGATAGATAGATAGACAAGAAAATCAGGCAGGATACGTGATATATTAAGCAAGGATTTAAAAAAGGTGAGAGATGAGAAGGTTACTATTTTGATACAGTTTTCATAGGTGGAGATATTCGTACCTATGAAATGACTGGAATGACGTGAAGGAGCCACTAATAGAAAAAACAGAAGAGAAAACTATTCAGACAGAGCAAATAGCAAGTGTGTGGCAGATTGTCTTTTCCAAAGATGGCCAAGACAAGATATCATATTCAATATGCTCCAATGTGCCATTGACACTCCTTCCTTGAACCTGATTAGAACTTTGTGACCACCTCGACCAATTGAGTCTGGTAGAAGTGACACTAATTGCTGTGCAATTCCCTCCCATTCTCTTGGGATGCTTGCTTTTGTTACCCAGTTTCCATGCCGTGAGGAGGCCCAGGCCACATGCAGAAGAAAGCAGGCGCTCTAGCTGAAAGCCACAAATGAGTCCCCAGCCAATAGCCAGCATCAACCACCAGGCATGTTCTAGAGAGGCCTCCAGATGATACCAGAGTCACCCCCAGTCTTTGAGTCTTTCCGGCTGAAGACCCAGCCTTCATGGAGCATAAACAAGCTGTGCCTGCTGTGTCCTGTACCAATCTGTGATCTGCAGAGCCCAAGAGTATAATAAAATGGTTGTTTTGCGCCACCAAATTTGGAGGTAGTGTGTAATGCAGCAGTAGGTAACTGGAACTAAGTGCTAAAGCCTCTAGGCGGGAAGGAGCATTGGATATTCAATAAACACACGGCGGCTACTGTGCCCAAGCAGAATAGCCTTGGATTGAGTGTAGGGATGAGGACAGAGAGCCTGGTAGGACAGATCGTGTAGGGCCTTCCTTGCAAGCCATAGGAAGGAGTTTAGATCTTTTTTTAATAAAAACAATGGAGCCCCATCATCCTCTTCCTACGCGACTTTGGTCCTGGAGCAAAGCACTTTGATCCTGGAGCAAAATCATGTAGGTTCAACTGACACTCTCATCGTTTATTATACATGTTTTCTTGGAAAATCTGTTAACCTTTTTTAAAAGTTTTTTTTCCCCCTTTTCTCCCCAAAGCCCCAGTAGATAGTTGTACGTCATAGTTGCACATCCATCTAGTTGCTGTATGTGGGACGGCGCCTCAGCATGGCTGGACAAGCGGTGCGTCTGTGCGTGCCCGGGATGCGAACCGGAGCCACCAGTAGCGGAGTGCGCGCACTTAACCACTAAGCCACGGGGCCGGCCCCCTCTGTTAATCTTTTGAACCCTCAGTTTCATCACCAAAGTAGGAATGAAAATAACACCTCCTACTTCACAGGGTTGTTGCAAGGCTCAAATGATCTAGTGATGTGAAATCAGTCAAGAAAGCAAAAAGCACTCCAGGCTTTAAAACGTTTTGAATAAAGTGACGTACAAATTTAGTTAAATTTGGGGGCCAGCCCCATGGCATAGTGGTTATGTTTGGTGCGCTCTCTTTAGCAGTCAGGGCTCACTGGTTTGGATCCTGGACATGGACCTACACCACTTGTCAGCCATGCTGTGGCTGCAACCCATGTATAAAGTGGAGGAAGATTGGCACAGATGTAATCTCAGGGCTAATCTTCCTTAGGAAAAAAAAATAGTTAAATTTTTAAACAGAGAAATTAAATACATCAAACTTTCTTTTCAAAATGGATTTTCCATTGAGTAATTATACCACGCCTGGGCACATGGGGTTATTAGCCAGCTTGAAACATATACATCCCATACTTGACTTCAGGTTCATGGTCAAACAAATGTGGTGACATATCTGGTTGATAAATGGATGATAACACATGCAAATTTTGTTAGAAAAGGGGTGATGGTTATTTATAGAGAGAGAGGTAAGACAAGAACTAGTGAGGATTTTGAACACTTCCTTAACAAAACACCATACTTCTCAGCAACCCAAGGAATATGGAAGCCAATGAACACTTCGTTACTAGCTGGGGTTTTGATCCAAAACCCCCACGAAGAATTTCAGTGATCTAGGTTGGATTGTTAGAATTCCTTTTGTTTTGACTAGATAGGCTTATGCAGACTAGAACCAAAGCTGACTAAACAGCACTCTTTCCCCAAAACCAACACCCAGGAAAGAAAGTGAGTAGCAATGGGAGTGGTGATGGGTTGAGAAAGAGATACATCTCTAGTTGTATTCCTGCCCCCAGGGAACAGCACTGAGCCTAGACCACCCCTCCAGCTTCAGAAAGCAAACACAATCAGAGAGGAAGAGCAATGGCTGGAGACTGTCTCACAGGTGAGCAGCTTAGGACCCCTCACCACTCTCCCCAGGTTTAAGAATAACAATGCTATTATCAATAATTGCAGCAATAATAACATTTATTTTGCGATAACTGCTTCACATGCATTAACACCTCTAATATTCACAAGAATTCACAAATATTCAAGTAATCACTGATAATATTATTATCATCATTTTACAGGCGAGGAAAAATGAGCCCCAAATTGGTTAAGTAATTATCCAAGTCAGTTCAGCTAGTAGGTATTGGAGCTGAGACTTGTACTTCGGTTTGTTCTAACACGGAAGCCATCTTAGCGTCTAAGATGTAATTTGTTCCTAATTTCCAAAGGAAAACCATCTCAGTACACTCCGACTTTAGGTACAGCAAAAGCTCTTTCACTTTGGCACTATGGGTCAATCTGTATAGCCACCCCTCTTCCTTGGGCTTGGGGTAAAATGCCTGAAAATTGACCTTTCCCTATTAGGAGGAGGGGAAGTAGAGAAGTTGGACTATGATAAGCAGCCTTCACCAATGGCCTTCAAAGATTGGTCAGTTAAAGTTATCAAATTTGTCCATATGACGCTATTCCAGTTTCACCATCGTTAGCATAGTTAATATATTCTTTGAAATTCCAAGAGCATAATCTACTTTGGGGGAAAAATATGTTATATCAGCATTATTTTATCTATGTATTTATTCAAGCCAGAAACAGTATAGGCAGTTGTCTATACGAGATGATTTCATACCTTACTTTAAAATTCCTCCCTACTCGGTGCCTAGCGCCAGAAATCCTATCATTAGCTGCTCGTTCCTTGGGGTTGAGCATTGTCCACATAATGTCAGACATTCAGATGATGGAAATTTTTATTTTTCTTCTGGAAGTCTGACTTTGAAGACACAGACTTCGTGAGTCATCTAATTCACTATTTGTGATAATAATGGCCATTTTGACTAGTGCATGTTCCAACGCAGAACTGGGTGCAGAGATCAGATAAAAGGCAAGCAGACAGACTGGCACAAAAGAGCTTTCAAAACCCATTTAATGATCAGTTTCTAAATATTTTACAGCTTCAGGTAGTGCCAAGTTGGGCAGAAAAGAAGACAGTCCCAAGGCATTGTAGTGGAGATCTCTGTCTTTTTAGCTATGCACATTCCCATGAGTGGGCTCTTTTTGGCTTCAAATAGTATCAGTGGACTCTATTTTAAGTAGGAGCCAATGTTCCTTCCTTCCTTCTTTCCTTCCTTCCTTTCTTTGTTTCTCCCTTTCTACTGTTAAGCAATTCCTCTGCGAAACACTCTTCTCCTGGCATTTGTGACATGATACACTCCTGATGTTCCCCCTGCTCCTTTGGCCACTCCCTTTCACTTTCCTTTGTCACCTCCTTCTTCTCTATCTGGTGTTCCATAGGCCTCAGGCCCAGGTCCTCTTTATTCTTACTCTCCATGTACTTCCTAGGTACTTTCATCTACTCCCATGTCTTTGAATACAGTCTATAAGGGAGCAAATCCGACATTTATATTTGCAGCCTGCGCTTCACTTTGGCACTTCAGATCTGTATAAATGACAGCCTACTTGAAAAATCTACTTGCATATTTCAAACATGTTTAAAACTACGCCCAGTGGCATAGTGGTTAAGTCTGCGTGCTCCGCTTCAGTGGCCCGGGATTCAAGGGTTTGTATCCAGGGTGCAGACCTACACACCGCTCATCAAGCCATGCTGTGGCGGCATCCCACATACAAAATAGAGGAAGATTGGCACAGATGTTAGCTCAGGAACAATTTTCCTCACCAAAAAAATCAAAACAACTCATTGATCTTCAACATTCCTTTCCCCCAAGGCTCTTCCTCTAGTGTTAACCTTCTCGGTAAATGACACCTCTGTTCCCAAGAAGTTCATGCCAGAGGCCCACCCCAAAGCCTCTCTTTCCTACACCCCTACAAACACTTATCAATTCCTCTTGTTTCTACACATGAAATACATTTATAATTCATCTGCTTAAATCCATCTCCACTGCCTGTTTCCTAGTCACAACACATCAGCTGTTTACTAGATTATCAGATTCCTGACTGATCTACCCAATTCAGTGATAGGCTCCCTATAATCAATTCCCTAAGACAACCCTTTCCATTGAATTTAGAATGAAATGAAAGTCTACAGAAGGAAATGAAAAGGCTATAAGGTAACACCTGGCCCAGCAGTGGTCTTCTCAGTGGAGTTTCCTCACTCCTAAGAAAGAGACAATGGGAAGAAATTGTTTTTTTCTTCCTCTGGGGATTTTCAAATCTGGATGTGACACAAGGACCCCCGGGCAGCCATCTACCCAACGTGAAGGAAGCAGGCATGAGAGCAAACCTGAAACACTAGATCTGGCAGAGTTGAGAGATGAAAAGAGCCTGAATCCATGACAACAACATTGAGCCCTGATGAAGCTCACACCCTGATGTTTGGATGAAGCTCATTCTATCTCTAGAATTCTGTTTATGTGAGATGTGAAACTTAAACCAGTCTGAGTGAGAGTTTTTGCCGCCAAAGCTGAAAGCATCGTAACTGATAGAAGATAGACCAAGAAATCAGTTTAAACTTATTGCAATTAATCTAAATGAGAGACCACAGGAGAGAGGAAAGATGGATTATATGTTTAAGAGATTAAGTCAACGAGACTGAGACATAAAGTAAGGAACTAGCATGGGGAAAAAACATGAACACAAATAAGCGAGAGGAAAAATGTGGTAACAATCAGCAGAGGTGCAAAGGAAATACTGTGGGAACTCAAAGGAGGGAGTTCATTTCCCAAAAGTAGATATAGGAAATGCTTTATGAAATACAGACATATGAGATAGAACCTAACAGAAAATAGAGTTTTACAGGTACCAAGGTGAAGCGATAACTCCAAGCATAAAAAAATTGTGAAGGGAACATTCCAGGTTGGGGAGAGTGAAGAAGAAATGTAATACATTTATAGGCAAAAAAAAAGATTGGAAAAGTACCCTGAAATTTGAGTTTAGAAGTCCAATGCACTATCCATTGTGGGATAGAGCTCTCTCTGAAGTTTGAGTTTAATGTGGTAGGCGATTATATCTATTGAGGGTACACTGTATTTGCTGCTATAAAAAATGTTTCCAATACCTTTCTAAGAAAAATTCTCTTACAAAGTTGCTACTTCCGGATTTTATTCTGAATTGATGCTAAAGCAGAAGTAACTAAGAATAAGCTAATTGATTGTTAGTAATTTTTTTTATAGATCCTCATTATTTCCATGGTAGATGAGATAAACACTTATTTAAAGCAATATTTTTAGTGATTTTTCAAGTTCAATATGACAACAAGTACTATTAATTTTTCCTTACTATTGGTGTTAATTTTCTGGAAAATTGTGATGCAGGAAGTTAAGATCTTATTGTTTTTTAAATAAAATTAATAAGGCCAAGATCATGAAAAAACATGTGATGTTTTTCTGAATCCTTAAATTAATTAAAATTAAATAATAAAGGTAGCATATTAAAGAGATCAATGAAATTTTATACTTACTAAGTTAATAGCAATGGGTTTGATATGCATTGAACCATATGAGATTATCAATATTTAATCATTTTTGACCGACAGGTTGGACATTTCATATAGTTTAACCAGATATCCTATTGATTAGTCTTTGTTTTTCAACAAAGATATTGCAGTCTTAAAATATATCAGTGAGGGGCCAGCCTGGTCACATAGTGGTTAAGTTCATGTGCTCTACTTCGGCGGCCTGGGGTTTGTGGGTTCAGATCCTGCGTGTGGACCTACACACTGCTCATCGAGTCATGCTGTGGTGGTGTCCCACATACAAAATAGAAGAAGATTGGCACAGATGTTAGCTCAGGGCCGATCTCCCTCACCAAAAATATATATATGTATATATATATATATATATATGTGTGTGTTTGAATTTATTCTGGTTTGCAGTAGATAGTTTACATTTTAAGAGACTTATAAGTACCAGTGATTAAGAGCATGTGCTCTAAAGCTAGATCACCTGGATTAAACCCTGGGTCCACCTTCCACACATGCTAGTTTTGAGAAAGTTATTTAATATCTCTACCTATTCTTCCTTGCCTATTCTGTAAAATGAATATAAAAACCTACTTCATGGGATTGTCATGAGGAATGAGTAAGTAATTACCCCTAAAGTATACAGAGCAATGCCTGGAACATAGTAAATCCTCAATAACAGTTAGATGCCATTATTATTATTGTTATTATTATTATTATCCTCTCTTTAATAATCCATCCAAATATTTAAAATTTTAGATTTAATGTATGAGTTATTGGGTCCTATTAACTGGGTCCTATTCTTGGATATTCTTCTCAGGATAATAATATAAAAACAACATCAGTCTCTTGTATTTGCTTTATTATATATTACTGAATTGGGATTTTCACATCTCTTTCCTCAAAGGAGAGCTTTAAGTAGCCTCATTTCACCTGTGGTGAAAGAATGCGAAAGCTTGTACTCCATCCTTCTTAAACAGTGTCAGTTCTCAACCCTTCCAACACTAGGCCATGCTTGTGACAGCCAGGTTTACTTCATTCCATCTTCATTTGTTTCTCTCTATGATACATTGAAAAAAAAAAAATTATATTTCCCTTATGCTTTCTGGACTCCTTTCTCTTTCAATTCACCTTTTCAAATCCTACTTTTCCTAATGAGCCTGACCCAGGAGTCACTTGCAATTCATATATAATGGAACTGTACATTTCACATTTGCAATAAAGTTTTGCAGAAATAAATTAACATGTGCCAGCATTTCATATGAGGCAAACTGAAGTTTGGATTTAGGAAAGTATTATATATTTTTTATAGAATAACTCTTTTAAGGTTTTAAATAATAGAGCCCTCAGAAGTTCATAATAATTATGTAACCTAATGTACCTAATTAAAGCTTTAAATAGGTGGACTTTGTGATAGTAATCAGTCAACTGATTAGATCATGCCCACTCACATTATGGAGGGCAATCTGTTTTACTCACAGGTCACTTATTTAAATGTAAATCTCACCCAAAATCACCCTCACCAAAACATCCAGCAAAATGTTTGACCAGATAGTTTGGCACGATGGCCCAGCCAAGTTGACACATAACATTAACCAACACATTCACCCAGGAAAGTAAATTTATCTGTTTAAGGCTAACTGACCATCTGGTCAGTTCCTCCATAAAATGACTTTTGCCATGATTAATCCACTCTTTCGTGGATTTGACCCCTACTTTGTCTGACAAGAAATCTATATTTATGTGCACAATCAACATGGATTCAACTCTTTGTGTCAGGTTCACGTTAAACAAGTTTGCAGATTACGTAAATTTAGTTCACGCGTGTACACAAAATTGCAATATATACCTTGACTATAAAGAAGAAACTATGAAGCCAAGGAAAATGAGTGTGTCCACAAATACACATTGAGGGCGGCCGTGTTCCTGACAGTATGTGAGTGCTGAGGAATACAATAATGAGCGCTACATGCTTGACTCCTGCCCAAAGGGAGCTTGCAGTCTAACTGGGTATATTGGAATGTATTAACCTCCTGTATTGGTCATTTATGGCATGATACTAGTTTTCTACTGATGTGTAACAACTTACCACAAACTTAGTGGCTAAAAATAATACCCACTTATTAGCTCACATTTTTGTGGGTCAGAAATATGGCACAGTATGGCTGGATACTCTGCTCAGAATATCACAAGGCTGAAATCGACTGTCAGTCAGGCTGAGTTCTTATCTGTAGGCTCTGGAGGAAAATCTGCTTCCAAACTCATTCTTGTTGGCAGAATTTAGTTCCTCGAGGTTGTAGGACTGAGGTTCTTGCATTCTTGCTGGCTCTCAGACAAGGACCACTCTTAGCAACTAGAGAACTCCTGCCAAGGGTAGTTACCTGGCATATTGTCTCTCTCTCTGTTGTTGCCGAGAGTCCTTCACATGATAGAGCAGTATTTTTTAACTTCTGCACTATCAACATTTTGGGCCAGATAATTCTTTGCTGTGCAGGCTCTCCTATGCATTGAGGGATTATTTAGCATCATTTCTGACCTCTTCCTATTAGTGCCAGTAAGAGACCCCTGCTTCGCTTGTGACAATCAAAACTGTCTCCTACCACTGTCAAATGTCACCTGGGGGACGAATAGTCCCCACTGAGAACCACTGCCTCAAGCCAATGTTCAGATGGCTGCTGAACAAAGAGAGTTATGCAAACATAACAAATTTCTCTCAGCTAAGGCAGCTTTAAGTTTTCTCACCCTCTACTATGCGGATAGCCTTGGCAAGGAAACTATGATGCTCAAGTCTCCTTAACCATGATGGTTTTCTTCCCCAGACAGCACTTGGTGATACTTTTTGCCCTTTCTGATCACTGTGTCTATTTCCCAATCCATTCCACTGATTATATTTCTGTTTGTTAGATTAAAACTATGTCCTCCCTCTCTGGGACTGCTTCATGATCACCTTGACTGAAGCATTAAATGTCTCCTATCGCTCTAGTTACACCCTAAGAGACCCCTGCTTGGCTTATCTTGGTTTTCTTCTACTGATACACAATCACAGTCATTGCACATGGATTAGGTTTAATTTAAAGGGCAACATTTTCAAATACTTACAATACGAGGAGAGGGAAGGTTTCTCATACCTCACATTTAGCATCCATTTCTTTTATTTAATCTTTTTTCTTTTTTTATAATTTATAATTGTGTTTTTTAAATGTCTTCATCTTTTTTCCCCACTAGACAAAGGACTCTCTGGATGCAAGGACTTTGCCTATTTTATTCCATACTGAACATACATAGACCTGCATAGCACCTGCCTTGTAGTAGTGCTCAATGAATATTTACTAAATGAAAAAAATGTGTGTGTGTAAACACTCACATACACGCATATATATATGCATATACATAAAGTATTTCTATTACCACAGAATATTCTAGTGTCACCTTCAAAGTAAGATGCCTAAAAATATACATGTAAGATGTGTTGCTGTTGTTTCTGCTCTATGGGAAAAGGCTTTTACAGTTAATAGCATGGGGAGGGATGCTGTACCCACTTTAACATCTGAATTCATAGCAGTAGAGTTGTTTTGAAAACTGGGTTATGTCAGGGAGGCAAGCAATTTCTTTTTTTTTTTTTTTTTTTTGTTTTGTTTATTGCAGTAACATTGGTTTATAACATTGTAAAAATTTCAGGTGTACATCATTGTACTTCTATTTCTGCATGGACTACATCATGTTCACCACCAAAATACTAATTACAACCCATCACCACACACATGTACCGAATTATCCCTTTCACCCTCCTCCCTCCCCCCTTCCCCTCTGGTAACCACCAATCCAATCTCTGTCCCTATGTGTTTGTTTATTGTTGTTATTATCTACTACTTAATGAAGGAAATCATATGGTATTTGACCTTCTCCCTCTGACTTATTTCACTTTGCATTATACCCTCAATGTCCATCCATGTTGTCACAAATGGCTGGATTTCGTCGTTTCTTATGGCTGAGTAGTATTCCATTGTGTATATATACCACAGCTTCTTTATCCATTCGTCCCTTGATGGGCACTTAGGTTGCTTCCAAGTCTTGGCTATCGTGAATAAGGCTGCAATGAACACAGGGGTGCATGTACCTTTGCAAATTGGTGTTTTCAAGTTCTTTGGATAAATACCCAACAGTGGAATAGCTGGATCATATGGTAGTTCTATCGTTGATTTTTTGAGGAATCTCCATACTGTTTTCCATAGTGGCTGCACCAGTTTGCACTCCCACCAGCAGTGTATGAGAGTTCCCTTCTCTCCACAACCTCTCCAACACATGTTGTTTCCTGTCTTGTTAATTATAGCCATTCTGACGGGCGTGAGGTGATATCTCATTGTAGTTTTGATTTGCATTTCCCTGATAGTTAGTGATTTTGAACATCTTTTCATGTGTCTGTTGGCCATCTGTATATCTTCTTTGGAGAAATGTCTGTTCAGGTCTTTTGCCCATTTTTTAATTGGGTTGGTAGTTTTTTTGTTGTTGAGATGCATGAGTTCTTTACATATTTTGGAGATTAAGCCCTTATCAGATGTATGGTTTGCAAATATCTTCTCCCAATTGTTAGGTTGTCTTTTCGTTTTGTTGATGGTTTCTTTTGCTGTGCAGAAGCTTTTTAGTTTGATGTAGTCCCATTTGTTTATTTTTTCTATTGTTTCTCTTGCCTGGTCAGATGTGGTGTTTGAAAAGATGTTGCTAAGACTGATGTGGAAGAGCGTACTGCCTATGTTTTCTTCTAGAAGTTTCACAGTTTCAGGTCTTACATTCAAGTCTTTAATCCATTTGGAGTTAATTTTTGTGTATGGTGTAAGGTAAGGGTCTACTTTCATTTTTTTGCATGTGGCTATCCAGTTTTCCCAACACCATTTGTTGAAGAGACTTTCTTTTCCCCATTGTATGTTCTTGGCTCCTTTGTCGAAGATTAGCTGTCCATAGATGTGTGGGTTTATTTCTGGGCTTTCGATTCTATTCCATTGATCTGTGTGTCTGTTTTTGTGCCAGTACCATGCTGTTTTGGTTACTATAGCTTTGTAGTATATTTTGAAATCAGGGAGTGTGATACCTCCAGCTTTGTTCTTTTTTCTCAGGATTCCTTTAGCTATTCGGGGTCTTTTGTTGTTCCATATAAATTTTAGGATTCTTTGTTCTATTTCTGTGAAAAATGTTGTTGGAACTTTGATAGGGATTTCATTGAATCTATAGATGGCTTTAGGAAGTATGGACATCTTAACTATGTTAATTCTTCCAATCCAAGAGCATGGAATATCTTTCCATTTCTTTGTGTCCTCTTCAATTTCTTTCAGCAATGTTTTATAGTTTTCGGTGTACAGATCTTTCACCTCTTTGGTTAAGTTTATTCCTAGGTATTTTATTCTTTTTGTTGCAATTGTAAATGGGATGGTATTCTTAATTTCTCTTTCTGCTACTTCGTTGTTAGTGTACAGAAATGCAACTGATTTTTGTATGTTGATTTTGTATCCTGCAACTTTACCGTAGTCGTTTATTACTTCTAAAAGTTTTCTGGTGGATTCTTTAGGGTTTTCTATATATAAAATCATGTCATCTGCAAATAGTGACAGTTTCACTTCTTCCTTTCCAATTTGGATCCCTTTATTTCTTTCTCTTGCCTGATTGCTCTGGCTAGGACTTCCAATACTATGTTAAATAGGAGTGGTGACAGTGGGCATCCTTGTCTGGTTCCTGTTCTTAGAGGGATAGCTTTCAGTTTTTCACCATTGAGGATGATATTAGCTGTGGGTTTGTCATATATGGTCTTTATTATGTTGAGGTACTTTCCTTCTATACCCATTTTATTCAGAGTTTTTATCATAAATGGATGCTGTATCTTGTCAAATGCTTTCTCTGCATCTATTGAGATGATCATGTGATTTTTATTCTTCATTTTATTAATGTGGTGTATTACGTTGATTGATTTGCGAATGTTAAACCATCCCTGCATACCTGGAATAAATCCCACTTGATCATGGTGTATAATCTTTTTAACGTATCGTTGTATGCGATTTGCTAGTATTTTGTTGAGGATTTTCGCATCGATGTTCATCAGTGATATTGGCCTGTAATTTTCTTTTTTTGTGTTGTCCTTGTCTGGTTTTGGTATCAGGGTAATGTCAGCTTCGTAGAATGAGTTAGGAGCTTCCCCCTCCTCAATTGTTTGGAAGAGTTTGAGAAGGATAGGTATTAAGTCTTCTTTGAATGTTTGGTAGAATTCACCAGGGAAGCCATCTGGTCCTGGACTTTTATTTTTGGGGAGGTTTTTGATTACTGTTTCGATCTCCTTACTGGTGATTGGTCTATTCAAATTCTCTACTTCTTCTTGATCCAGTTTTGGAAGGTTGTATGATTCTAAGAATTTATCCATTTCTTCCAGATTGTCGAATTGGTTGGCATATAGTTTTTCATAGTATTCTCTTATAATCTTTTGTATTTCTGAGGCGTCTGTTGTAACCTCTCCTCTTTCATTTCTGATTTTACTTATTTGTGCCTTCTCTCTTTTTTTCTTGGTGAGTCTAGCTAAAGGTTTGTCAATTTTGTTTATCTTTTCAAAGAACCAGCTCTTGGTTTTATTAATTTTTTCTATTGTTTTTTTGGTCTCTATTTCATTTCTTTCTGCTCTGATTTTTATTATTTCCCTTCTTCTACTGATTTTGGGCTTTGTTTGTTCTTCTTTTTCCAGTTCCTTTAGGTGCATTGTTAGATTGTTTATTTGAGATTTTTCTTGTTTGTTGAGATAGGCCTGTATTGCTATAAACTTCCCTCTTAGAACCGCTTTTGCTGTATCCCATAAATTCTGGCATGTCGTATTTTCATTTTCATTTGTCTCCAGGTATTTTTGATTTCTTCTTTGATTTCTTCGTTAACCCAATTGTTGTTCAGTAGCATTTTGTTTAATCTCCATGTATTTGTGGCTTTTTTGATTTTCTTCCTATAGTTGATTTCTAGTTTCATACCGTTGTGGTCAGAAAAGATGGTTGGTATTATTTCAATCTTCTTAAATTTATGGAGACTTGTTTTGTGGCCTAATATGTGATCAATCCTGGAGAATGTTCCATGTGCATTTGAAAAGAACGTGTATTCTTCGGTTTTTGGATGGAATGCTCTGTATATATCTACTAGGTCCATCTGTTCTAGTGTGTCGTTTAAGGCCAATGTTTCCTTATTGATCTTCTGTTTGGATGATCTATCCGTTGGTGTAAGTGGAGTGTTAAAGTCCCCTACTATTATTGTGTTACTGTCTATTTCTGTTTTTATGTCTGTTAATAATTGCTTTATATATTTAGGTGCACCTACATTGGGTGCGTAGATATTTAAAAGTGTTATATCCTCTTGTTGGATTGTTCCCTTGATCATTATGTAATGCCCTTCTTTGTCTCGTTTTACAGTTTTTGTTTTAAAGTCTATTTTGTCTGATATGAGTACTGCTACCCCTGCTTTCTTTTCATTGCCATTTGCGTGGAGTATCTTTTTCCATCCCTTCACTTTCAGTTTGTGAGTGTCTTTAGGTCTGAAGTGTGTCTCTTGTATGCAGCATATATATGGGTCTTGTTTTAATCCAGTCAGCCACCCTATGCCTTTTAATTGGAGCATTTAGTCCATTGACATTTAAAGTAGCTATTGATAAGTATGTACTTACTGCCATTTTTTAACTTTTTTTTTTTTTCCCTCAGTGTTTTAGTAGTCCTTCTCTGTTCCTTACTTCTTCTATATAGAATTGATGGTCACTTTAGTTTGACCTCTGTCTGAAAGCTGTACTCTTTAACTACCCTCCTCCCTCCTTTTATGTTTTTGATATCATATCCAACTTCTTTTTTGTGCATTTGTATCCATTACGTTCTAATCGTGGAAATAGATAATTTTTCCTATTTGTGGTCTTCTCTTTTCCCCTTAAATCAGTCCCTTTAAAATTTCTTGTAACACTGGTTTCTTGGTGACAAACTCCTTTAATTTTTGCTTATCTGGGAAAATTTTGATCTCTCCTTCCATTTTGAACGATAACCTTGCTGGGTAGAGTATTCTTGGCTGTAAGTTTTTTCCTTTTAGCACTTTAAATATATCGTGCCATTCTCTTCTAGCCTGTAAGGTTTCTGCTGAGAAGTCAGCTGATAGCCTTATGGGGTTTCCTTTGTATGTAACTTGACATTCTCTTGCGGCTTTTAGGATTCTCTCTTTATCTTTAATTCTGGACATTTTGATTATGATGTGTCTTGGTGTGGGCCTCTTTGGGTTTATCTTGTTTGGGGCTCTCTGTGCCTCCTGTACCTGGATGTCTGTTTCCTTCCTTAGGTTAGGGAAGTTTTCATCTATTATTTCTTGAAATAGATTCTCTGCCCCCTTGTCTCGCTCTTCTCCTTCCGGGACACCTATAACACGGATGTTAGTGCGCTTGATGTTGTCCCAGAGGTCCCTTAGACTGTCCTCACTCTTTTTAATTCTTTTCTCTTTTACCTGTTCACCTTGGGTAATTTCTTCTAGTCTTTCTTCCAGCTCACAGATCCGTTCTTCTGTATCCTCTACTCTGCTTTTGAGTCCCTCTAATGAATTTTTCATTTCCAGTATTGTATTCTTCATTTCTGATTGGTTCTTTTTATATCTTCCATTTCTTTGTTGACATTCTCACTGAGTTCATCTATTCTTCTCCCCAGATCAGTTAGCATCCTTAACACTCTTAGTTTGAACTCTCTGTCGGGTAGGTTGCTCATTTCTGTTTCACTTAGTTCCTTTTCTGGGGTTTTGTCCTGTTCCCTTACTTGGAATGTATTCTTTTGCCTCCTCATTTTGCCTCTTTCCCTGTGCTTGTGTCTATGTATTAGGTAGGTCAGCTACGTCTCCTGCTCTTGGATAGGTGACCTTATGTAAGTGATGGCTTAGGAGGCTTCCTGTGTGCTTCCCTCAGTTCTCAATGTTCCAGGGGTGGCCCCTATGTGGGCTACGTGTGTCCTTCTATTGTGGCCTGTTAGCTCTCCCTATAGGCGCCCAGGGAGGCTGAGTTATGCTCCTGGCCAGCTGTTGTAATGCTCAGCTGCTTGTAGTTGTTGTGGGCCCTTCAGTTTCTTTATCAGGTGTGAGGAGCCCCAGCACAGTTGGCTGCAAGTTCTAATACCACATCTGTGTTGCAGTATTTCTTTTAAGTGAGTAGGCCCCCAGTGTGGCAGGTTGTTAGGCTCAGGGCCTTACAATTGCTGTAAACCTCTAGCCTATTAGGTCTCTTGTCAGCTCTCTGAGGATTGCAGCTGGGTGGGGCTGCCCTTAGGCACAGGAGCACCCAATTGTTTCAGGCTTTGGAAGGTGGGGCAAACCCCCTATGTGGGTCTTTGAGAAGCACAAGTCTTCTGCAGCTGACAAGCCCTGTTGCCCACAGGTCCACACACACAGTCAACACAGTCCTGCCCTGTGTGAGCGTCCCGACCTCCCCAAGCGGACCCAGTCTCTCCACGGCGGGAGCCCCACACACTCCGCCACCACCCCACACTCTCCACCCGCTCCTTGTGCACACCCTGCCCCGCTCAAGTCAGCTCAGTTGCCAGGCTGCAGAGAATCCAGTCACCAATCTATGCAGGCCCACACGTTGCCTGAGGGCTTGTTGTTGGGTGGGGCCAGTCTCTAGGGTGGGCTGCCTGCCCTGGCTGAGCTGGATTAAATCGGTGCTCTAGCGGGTGGAGCAGACCCTGGGCTAGCAGGCCTCAGGGAGAACTCCAATGGCGTCTGTGTCAGCACGCTCACACCAGGCCACAACAATGGCCGCCGCCAATGTCCCAGTCCCTGGAGAGGTCTCACCCCTCACCGAGATGCACTCAGGGCCTATTAGGTGAGTCTCTTTTCACCGAAGCACTGTTCACCTTTCTTTCTGGTGATTTTAGGATGCTTTCTGGAACGGGTGAGTTTGTGCGCGGGCCCTTTAAGAGCCAGTTTTAGTTTCTTTGTGAACCGGGTTTTCTGGGGGTGCTCCCCAATGCTTTAGTAGCAGGCACAGTCAGATATTATGCCGCTGGTCTCGATTGTGCTGGGTCCACACAATGCCCACAGCGGGGGCGCTCCCTGGCTCAGGGCCCCGCGCCTCCAGGGAGGCTGCGTACCTGTGAGCTGCTCCCGGCGGCCGTGACGCTGGCGGCTTGTGAAGGCGGCGTTTTCCTCTCCAGAAGGGAGTCTCTGCCTCCTCCACCTCAGTTAGGATTGTCCGTTGTTGCAGGAGTTCCTCTCATCCAGTTTTCAGTTCTGTCTCAGGGGTAATTTTTCCACGAGTAGTTGTAAATTGGCTGTGTCCACGGGAGGAGGGGAGTTCAGAGTCTGCCTACGCCGCCATCTTGACTCCCTCCTGCGAGGCAAGCAATTTCTATCTTAGCATTTCTCTCCCGTACCTAGAGAAATGTGTCTGTTTTTACTTTTCTAATGACAATAAAATAAAATTTAGAAGTACGTGCTTTTCACATAGAATAGAAGTAAAACCTCTCTTTATTTCTTCACTCCCCGTTCAAAAGTCAATCTTTCCTCCAAAAGGCAGAACATGTGGTGCCAGCTGTGATCTTAAGTCAAGTTATTCTCTCTATGCCTCGGGGAGCTCATCTATAAAATAAAGATTACGCTATCTACTCAACAAGATTGTTGTGCTTCATACGTAAAAAGTGATTAACAAGTCATGGCTTTTGCTCTGTAGGCAGTCACCTCTTTGTAAGAAATACCTTTTCTATGTACCATAAAGAAAGAAAACAGAGAGGTTACCACTTAAATTATGAGACAATGCCATCTTATGATATAGACTGTAAGACACACCCTGGTTTCTGAAATGTTAAAATAGAAAAAAAGCATATTTTATAATCAAAGATCTATGATGCCATTTAGAAAGTGTATCATTCACACATTCATTCATTCAGCAAACTTTTCTGAGCACTTATTGCAAATGGTCAGATAAAAGTTAGGTTTACTTTATTTTAGATTGCACAATTATTTACAGCATTTTAATAAACCATTGAAATAAAAGTTTTAATATGGTACTGAGTCTTAATGAACTATTTTTTTAGGATTTCACTTATTTTTCCTTTCTATGAAAAAATATCTGATCCAGGCTTTGGCTTAGATGTTTAGGACAGAAAGATGATAAAGGAATTGACCCCGAGCTGAAGGCATTCATGGTGTAGGAGGAAGACAGACAGGAAAACAAATAATTATGATACAATGGGATTGACTCACTGTCAGGAGAGCACAGAGAAGGGAGCAACTACTGTGCATGTCCCAATACACAGTGACCAAAATGGTAAGGTGATTTCCCATTTTCACAATAAGAAAATACAAAGGAAACAATACAAAAAACAAAACGATGTTTTTTGACCGACTTGAATTAATAAAATTTTAGAATGACGGTGAACTAGTTAAGAGCAATTTCCACTATTTAATTTGTTGACTGGATTATAAAAGCTATTGAAAATAAGAGGTTAATTTAGTAATACTGTTTTCACACCATTCACATATTCCATGAAGCAATTTTTTTTCAAACTCTTCCTAGCACTTTGACATCAGTGCGTTTGTCATCAGTAGACTGTTGGCTCATCAAACTGTTTTTTGGAGCATGCCATCTTCATTCTGTCCAAATTGTTGGAGATACAGCTCTTGTTCAATCTAGGTATTGTCACTGAAAATTTTATTGAAAGTCTCAAGTGCCTATGTAAATATAACAGTGGAATCATTTTTTAAAAATGTATCCTTTACAAATATATTTGTGAATTCCATATTATAACCACTTCCTCTCTTACATTTTTAGGTGATCATTAAAAGACTTATTCTCAACAACATATTTTTTCAGGTATGATATCACATTGGAAAAAGTAACTTTTAAATCCATGTTAACATATTTGCCAGCTTTTATCAACCAATTTCATCAGGGACATCTGTAAGTACCATAGCAGTCATTTCTGCTTAATACGACTTCCCTCATATTGTTATTCAAAAGAGAAATGGAAAGAATTCCATACTATAAGATACTTTGTAAAGAATTAAGGTGCCCTTCCTCTTTTTTGAAAGATGATTTTGAGAGGCAAGCTCACTTTACATTCAGACACATGATAATCCTGAGAAAGTTAGGGCAAGTTTTATCTGAGGAGGAGATGAGACCAAGTCAGGACTTGAAGGATTAGTTGGATATTCTCAAGGACAGAAGGAAGGAAAGAGAGAAAGAAATAAGAGTATTCCACGCAGAAGGAGAATGCAGACTCAAAATATAGTGTCTTCAGGAAAAGATAGTTTTAGTCAGCTGGAGCACAAAGTATAATGTAGACGTGAAATGGAATATAAAGCTAGAGAAGTATGCTGGGGTCAGATCACGTAGAGCTAGTGAATTTAGATTTTATGGCAATAGGGAACCTTCCAAAGTTTTTAAACAGACAAATGATAATATGAGGGATTTTTTTAGCTACATAAAATAGCTAAATGCCAATGACCTACACTAAAAGAAATATAATAAAAAAAGTATAGTCAAAGCTAGCCCTATGCAAAATGAATTTGTTATCCACATCCATCACTTTTGTTTCTGTACCCATTTCCCCCTCTATAGTATACTCATTTTATTCCATACTACTCACCCAGTATTCTCATACACTCCTCTTCATTCTCCTCTATCAAAAACTTCTCTTGGAGAAGATAGGAAACCTGTTATAGACATCTTATTTAACTCCACAGCAACCACGAATTAGTTCCTATTATCACTATTTTAAAGACAACACAACTGTGCCTGACAGATATTAGGTAAGATTTAAAGCTAGAATTTCAGAAGCAGGTCTATAGGAACACACATCTTTGCTCTTAAAAGAGCCATAATATGTGAGTCTAGTACTCTGCTGAGTTTGATGTGCAACATGAAGGAATTCACAATTAACCAGGGAGGAAAGATTAACAGATGGAGAACAAAGACAGAAGAAATCAGGGGCAAATATAATTTAGTGGTAAGCTCATTTAGAGAATAAACACATCTTTGGGAAACTGAAAAGTCATGAAAGAAAGATCTTGAAATTGCCTAGAATATAGATAGCCAATGAGCAGAGGTGATGGCCAGTCTGGTAGTGGGAAGTACAAGAACACACATGTGGAGGTAGAATGTTCAGGACCATAAAGAGTGACTAAAACAGGGAAAGGTTCCAGTTATAGGGAATAAGATTGGATATGGGTAAAGGGTTTATATATGAAAGGCTCTGATGTGAGATTTTACACCAGGTGTGCCACTCCTTGTAAATTATGATATGCTGTAAGTTTTGATATGATGAAAAAGATAAATATCAGAAGACTCATCTGGCAGCCATATACAGGATGGATTAAGTTTGTGAAGGGATGGAAGGGAAGCCAACTAACAGGCTGTTACAGTAATCCAGGTGTGGAATGATGATGGCCTGGACTTTTTTTCCCTCTTATATAAAACTCATGGCAACAGCCATGTCTATGAAGCCTTTCAGAAAATAGTAGGAAAACATGGCCTTGCCAACTTGGAGATTACCAGTTTAACTGGACAGCGGCCATGGACCAATGAGTCACTGGAGACATTTTAAACAATGCATTCAGACAGTCTCACTTTGTATTCAACTGCAGTATACCTGGAAGGTAGGGTAAGGTTATCATCAAAAACTGTGCTGAATAATTCTGTGATGCCATAGATGAGCCATTCAACCTATAAAACTACAGCATATGACCCAACCAGCAAATGGAATTATATGTTGAGAAAAAAGTAATCTACTTTTATACGTTAATGTCAGTAGGTCTCACTAATTGAAAAAAGGTTGAGTTTATAAAGATTTAGAGAAAACAACAGTTTCTGTGGTCACTCTCAAATTACGGGGAAAATCCCTCAATTTGCTGTCACGGACAATGTCTTTAATTTAGGAAAATGGAAGAAAAAATTTTAATGTTGTTAAGCACTCCAAATGTTTTTGGATTCACATTCCTTCTCTATTTGCTTTTTCAGAATGTTTCTGCCTGTGTGCTCTGTTTACTAATGTGGCCGGTGTAATAAAGGCTTTCAGGATGGAGGTGCTGCTTCCTATTTGTATTCTACAGGATAGACAGATCTACTTTAGAAGCCTATGCGAATAAGCACCTGAATTTATTTAGATGCTTCTGGCATTTCAGAGAACTTAGTGCTTCTCTCTGCTTTAGCCCTTTAGATCTTATAGGAGTGGTAGAGTTTACAATTGCCTAAAATAATTTACTGAGGAGCAAGGCTAGTTCTAGGAGTGAGGTCCCTGTTTTAATGAATGATGCCTCCTGAACCATTGTCTCATGGGATATGGGATGCGAGCTCTGCTGTTAGGTTATAGTCGTTCCATGAGAAAGGAGACTAAGCCATGTGCGACCTCTGAGGACAGCACTGGGAAGAGATAGAGGAGGAAATGGGGAACCTGAATACTTTAGCCACAGTGTTGTTCCATCCAGACCAGCGCCGTCCAACAGAAACGTAAGGAAAGCCAAACTTTGAGCTGCATATGTAATTTTAAATTTTCTTGTACCCACATTTAAAAAGTAAAAATAAACAGGCAAAATTCATTTTAATAATATATTTCATTTAATTTAATACATTCAAATTATCATTTCAGCAAGTAATCAATATAGACATTATTTATGTATATTTTTTGTTCTATTTTGTACGAAATCTGGTGTGTATTTTACATCTTCAGCATGTCTCAATTTGTACTCACCGCATTTGAATTGCATAATAACTACATGTGGCTAACGGCTACCCTAGTGTACCCTAACTTTTCACAAAACTACTTAAGCCAGGAAAGGTGTTCTCATTCAAAAATAAGAATGAAGTATCGCTGAGATAACCTCCTCAAAGTTAAGAAGGAAAAAGAGAAGGAGGTGAAGAAAACTCAATTTTACAATCATTTTAAACTCGTGTTTGAGTCTATTCTCCTTGTGAGAAATGGAGACCAAGAGCTTACAAACGAGGACACAATAGTAAGAGTGAATACTGATGTATGATGAAGTGTTGACTGGCCTGTAACAAAATGAGCAAAACAAAGACAGTATAGTGAGATTTCCATAAAGTCCAATTTATTTAATTTAGAACATTCCCTTTTATTTTTATTGTATGTTTATTGTACTATTACTATGTATAGTAATAGTAAATGGTTGATACATGTGTTTTTGGTGTCTCCTCTGGCAAAATAAATTTTGGCAAGTGTATGTTGATTCTGAACTTTAAAAAGTTTCTTTGAAACATGAAAGGCATGAAAGTAAGTCTAGGGACAAGTGATAAAGGTGACAGGGACCTATTTTGGGACTCAGAAGCCCAGCATTCAAGGCCTGTTTCTGCTAACAAACACGTTAAATGGCTTGAATCCACTCACTGAGCCTTTCTGGTCCTCACATATTCATCTGTAAAATGAGGGATTTGGACCAGATTACCACTAAGATGGAATATACCTACAAAATTCTCTGCTTTTCTGACTCAGCTAAGGTCTTTTAGTAAGGCAGGGACAAGGTACTGAAGGCAAATGGTGGCTCCTGACTCAGAGCTAGTGCTAATTTCCACCAGAGGCAAATTATGTGATCCCTGTTTCAGAAATTCCTCCTTGAAAGCCTGTGAAAGGAAATATGCTACATAAATAAATGATCATCAAAGGAAAGATTTGCTTCTGAAATACAACCTGTATGTACACGGTGATATAGGCTTGTAATACCTTCTGAGTCATACCCCATCTCCTGACATGACTAATATGTCTTTTCCCAATACTTATGTGAAGCTACCTTATGGTTTTGGCAGTTAAACTGATTGATATTTGGCTTTATCATTTTAAGACTTCTATATAATACCTGTTTAACCTGTTCTAATCTGTTGGTGAGTAGGAGTTGAAATAATTTCCAATAAGCAAACTGAATTACTTCTCTTGATTTACTACCTAGGGTTAGAAGAAAGAGAAATTGAGTTCAAGATATAATAGTTTCTATTTGAATATAAAATATATTTATTATAAAAATAAAACTTAAAATCATCCAGTGCACAATAGTATTGACATTTCACTCAAGTTAGTGATTTTAAATATTAAGTCCCTGTAGAAATCTGCATGACTTTAAGTCTGAATTCTGCTACCTTATACTTGTTGGCATTTTGTAGTGCTACCAAGTATCAGTCTTCTATGCCAAAGCTTTTGAACTGATCTTTTGTTCTTAATTGTCTTGAAAATGTACTAGCGCCCAATTTTCACAAGTAGAATTGGCTTTATAATGGGTGAGTGTGGTGGACTTACTGTTTTTTTGGTTCAAGTTTAAGTGTGGATATTATTTATGACTCCAGTTCCTTTCAAAAGTATTACCTACTCTTCATCTCAGCAAAAAAAAAAAATTATCCCCAAATATAATCAGGGACCATGCCCAAAAACAAATTCTAAGTGCTTCAAACTTCTGGGAAGAAAATATAAACGGAAAATATAAATATTAAACATGAAATTTTTTTCAATAAAACTCTCTAAATTCCAATCTTCCTACTCTTATGATTACCTGTTATAGAACAACTTCCCAATACAGACTTTTAGCTACAAAATAGATAAATTTAGCTTGATTTCTGTTTACTTTATATATATTTAGACCTTAAATGAATCAGGTTCAACAGTTTTTAAATAAAAAGTTTCCATAATTTCAGAAAGTGTGAAAGTTCTGTGTAATAGTTGAGAAATATTATTTACTAAAAAACAGGCTGATCACATTATCTCTTTTCTCTTCTCATTGGAGAAATAAATGTACTAGCTTGATCTTTCTTCTGAATAAGAATTCTGTTATTTGGGAGTTATATGTATGCTTATTATCTGAGAAAAATAGCTAAATTCTAACCTTTTAAAATAAAGATGAAGAAAATACATAGACAAATCAGTTTATGTAATACAATTTTGCCTTGCCACACTAAATTTTTAGTTGGTAAATCTAATAGATTATATTTATGCATACATGGACATATACTATAGAAAATATACTATTTTCTGAAACTCTAATATTTAATGTTTCAGCAAAAGCAAGGAAGTAAACCAGATTTTTTCCCTGAGACACTGAAAGCAATTTCTCTTAATATATTTAAATTAGAATTAAATGTATGTTTCTAATGTGCCTTTTTAAATCTGAACAGATGATTTCTTTCATCTGAACAGTTGGAGATAGTAAAGTCATTTTTGCTGTAATAAATCTCTTCTTTGCCAGTATTTGTCCATCAGTAATGAGCAAGTTAGGCTATCTTAGCATTTGTTTAAAAATTCCACTTTCTCTTAAGCCTATGAGTTATGTTATTGAATCTGGAATTAATATTACTGAAGTAGTCACATTAAATCCTTTGTGGAAACAACAATAAGAATAAAATATAACTGATAGCTTTCTTGATTCTTCAAAAACCATATTGATAATACACTTAAAAACTGAGTTGCGTTATACACAGCAGGAAGCACAACTGTTCATCCAGTAAACATTTCTTGAGCAGCTTCTGTTCATGCATTTGTTCCTTCATTTGTCCTGCAAATATTTTTTGAGTACCTGCTATGTATCAGTCATTGTGTTGGACATGCAGAATGCATCAGTGAAGAAGACCTAGATGGCCTCTGCCTGCGTGGAACTTACAGTCTAACATGGGAGGGTCACATCAATTAGTTAAGTGTGCACGTGATGAATGTTATGAAAGATAAGGGGATGTGGAGAAGATTATAGAAGACTAGGGAAAATTGAAATGAGAATTTGTAACAGGCCTACCTGATCTGGAAGGCAAAGACAAAAAGTCTCAAGAGGAAGTGACATGTAAGCTAAGAAGTGAAGAATGAGTAAGAGCTAATGTTAGGTTAGAAGAGAGAAAGAGGGAAGAGATAGAGCACTTCAGGCAAGCAACCAATAGTGGGTTGAAGATCTTGAATCCTAAGAGATGTTGGAGCATTATAGGAGTTGGAAGAGCAGAGTGAGGAGCAACATAAGATGAGGTCTCCAAGAGCTAGTCAGGAGGTGGATAACGCAGGGTCTTATGAGGCATATTATCGACTTTGTATTTTATCCCAAGTGCAATGAGAAGCCAGAGTAAGGTGTTAAATAGAAGTTTCTGAGAAAATCAATCTCAGGATGGAGTGTGGAGGACAATTTGAAGAGTGTGAAGAGTAGAAAGAGAAAGACATTTATGAGGTTATTGCAGTAGTCTAAGCAATAGCTTGGACTAGGGACATGGCTTTGAAGATTGAGAGGTGTGGATAGATTCTAGATAATTGGAATATAGACTCAGTGGGATCCGGCTATTAGCTTAGCTATGTGGATAGAGATTGACTTCTAGATTTCTGGCTAGGGCAAGTGGATGAATGGTGGATTTTTGAGGAAGCTGGAGCAGGAAGACAAATTCAGGGAAAGTCAGATGAACTCATTTTGAGCATGTTGCTTTTAAGGTGCCTGTGAGACACTCAATTGTTGATGACAAGCAAGCATTTGAAAACATGATCTGGGGCTCAGAAAAGAGTTCTGAGCTGCAGATATGAATTTCAGGTCTGCTTTTATGGGTGGTAATTGAAGCCATGTGAGTACATGAGATTGCCTAAAGAGAATGCATATAGAGCGAGCAGGAAAGAAGTTACAGGACAGAGCTCTGAGAAACTCTGCTACCTAAGGATCAGCAGAAGAAGAGAAAGAAAAAGAGAAGGAGAAAGAGTAGTCTGAGTCATAGACAGAAAGCCAAGAGAGGAGCCCACAGAAAAGAGATCTTGGAGGAGAAAATTGGTTCAAACGAATTCTGCTGAAGGGTCAATTCAGGTATGTGCTGTGTAGAAGAAATTGTCCTGAATATTCTGAGGACTACAGAGATGACAAGGCATGGACCTTAGCCTCAAAGAGTCAACTAACCAGTAGGAGAAATGGGCATGTAATTAACTTCCAAACAGAGTAGAACACATAATTGCTTGCTAGGTTAGATGCAGACACTTGGAGAATGAGAAAAAGTTGATGTTATTGACTAAATGATTTCACAAAATTGGTTTTAAAAATTTTAGACAAAATTCATGTTCAAATGCATTTTCAAGGTGTTCACTTTAACAACACTATTAAGAATAATACTATTCTACTTTATGTATGTGTGGTTTGGCTGGTACAGAGCAACTATGTATGACAAAGAACAAAGAAATACTTCCTGTTCAGGAATCTGAGAGTTTTTGACCCTGGCCCAATAACTCAGCTACATATTAGTTTATTCAGGGAAGAGTTTCAGGATCTGTTTTTTCTGGGGTTGGCTCTGCCCCATCCTGGCCACTTCATAGAGATCCAGGAATTGGGCCTTAAAGAAGATTGGACCTTAAGGCAAAGGATGATATTGTTCTTTCCTCTTCAGAGTGACAAAATGGCCCATCTTTTAAAATACTCAGCAATAGGTGGGACAAATGTCATAGACACTTAGTAATTCAAAATTGGAGATAAATTGGATGCACCGTAATTTAGTTGTTACTTCAATTATAATTAATTATTTAAAAGTTATTCCCAAATATTTACACATTTTATATGTATATTTCTTCCTTTAATATAAGCTTACAGTTCAAAATTTAACCTTTTGAAAGAAATGAATCAAAAAATTCTTTTTAGCAAAGTATTATATTAGTGATTTCCTTTAAATAATGATTTCTCCCCTGAATTTAACATTTGTTTTCATCTGTTTTCACACTTTTTTACCAAAATTTCTGGTGGTTAAGCATGTTTTGTTTATTTTTTGTTGTTGTTGTTTTAGGATACCTTTGCTGCGTGAATGACGTATTTTTGTGACTTTCTTATTAATGCTTCTTAATATCATACTAGAAAATGACTCATGCTTAAAAGCAATGATTGAATTTCATTAAAACAATTTAATTTAGAGTATTCACTAATTAACTAGAATTTCTCTTTATTTTTATGATAAATTGATGAAGCTTTACGGCCTATAATTAAAATTTCCAAATTAATTTAAATACCTTGAGAGGTTTTGTCTTAGACATACTTCAATTTTATCATACAATAGGGAAAGTAGGCAAAACGCCTTTTGATAACCCTGCTGGTATTAAGATGTTCTCCTAATCCATAGTCTCCATCTTTACCTTCTTAAGCATGTCACTAAAGAGTTATTATTATGATCTGAAAATATTTAAAGTTTTGAAAAAACATAAAAAGAATACTATTTTTTTGGGGGGGTCACAGTGAATAACTTCACATAAACTGTACAAATTTCAAACAAATTGAACAAAGCTTTACATTTATAGATTTATGTATTGAATCAAGTTGTAGTTCTGTATATTTTGATGAGAGTTCACAGGTTAGTTCACATTTAAGGCTCTTTTGACATCAACAAACCAGGAATTAAAATTTGTTTTCTTCCTAATATATTCTAGGAGAGTATCCATTTTGTTTCTCTGGGAAATTTTTTATTGACATTTCAGCGTATCTGTCATGAGAGTTTATATTTATCAGCTTGCTTAGTGCTTTTAAATTTAATCCCCAGCAATTTCTTCATCAGAAAATAGCCATATTCATAACAACCCACTTTGGGTTTAATTCACATGTCAGAGGTTCAATGCATGTGGTTTCCTTTGGGCCCCACTGTTTTCGACTCAATATATAAAGAGCTGAAGGAACGCAGGTGCCAGAAGTTAAGCTTCATTCACTGAAGGATGCTAGAGAGAGCCAGGGAAAGGGGGAAGCAGCACAAAGCAGCATGCATGGGACGATCCAATTTTTGTTTAAAAAAAAAAGGGGACTTTTTTATGTGTTTAATCATGCATTTGAGTAGGGCAGTGAGATTGGAGGTGATTTTTTTCAACCTTCTCTATATTTTCCATAGTGTTTGAATTGTTTTTATGAAGTATAATCAGTTACAATATTATTTTCACTTTGGGGAAAAATGTTATACTCAGTTATTTTGCGGGAGGGGGATTCCATTCTACGCAAAACTTAAAGATTTCATTTTAAAGAACAATTTTGAGCAAGAAGCGGCATGTACTGTTTTGTTCTTATGTTTTTAACTTTTGAAAATGACTGATGCAAACCCGAGTTGTATTGCATGTGTGTCTTTAAATAAGACTGTATATTGATTTTACAGATTTTAGTTTTCAGATTTCAGATTTGAGAATGCATACTCTCTCTCCTTCACAAAATTGAATGAAATTTCTGCAACATACTTTGGTATGTGCAGAACACCGTCTTCAAAACTGAACTTTCCTTTCCACACACAGACATCTTAGAATATTCTTAAATTACAATATTCCTAAATCAATCTAATTAATTTCCATTGCTTTTGTAATACTCCTCCTGTCTTTTTTCCCATTCCTTGTTACCATTCTCTTCTCACTGTTTCTGTTCAGCATTCCTAACAAAACACTTGGGTGGAATGGAAAGAAATCCAGGTTAGACAACTTGGATTTGAGTCTTGTCTCTGCCACTTACCAGGTGAAGGACCTTGAGTATCAATTAACCTTTCATGTAGTTGTCTCAGCTTCTTCATCTGCAAAGCAGGGATAATAGCACTTGCCTTAAATGCCTCATCACATAGTTGTGAGGATCAAATTATAGGATGTATGTACACTATAAAGTAGTGTCCTAGGAAAAGGTAGTACTATGGTCATTAATATCATTTTTAGTAGGTTCAGGAAGGCTGTTGACAAAGATCGTGTGTTATCCTTTGGCCATCTTTATCTCAGACCATAGAAGATAAAGCATTGAGAATTTTGGAAATTAAAGTTTTAGGAACATAGACAGTCACAATTGTCTGGACAATAATGTAACAGGAAGTTTGGAGAGAAATATGAAATATGTAAATATGAAAGCATATGTGTACAGGTATGAGAAATTGAATTGCACACTACGTGAATCCATGTATACTCCCTTGATTGTGGAAATTGCAGAGACCAGTATTTTTTAGTTTATATCAGAAGTCTCATGTTACATAATTTCTTTCTTTCTCTGTGTCCTAATTTGTAAAATGGAATTAATAATGTCTAACTACTGGATATTATGTGGGTACCACTGTGTGGTATGACAGAACTTAGTTTTATAACCATTTCAATAGATTCAACCCAACAAATATCAATTGATTAGTGATTATGTGCAAGACGTTGTACTTGGCAGATACAGAAGCCATTAAAACAAATAAAATGGAATCCCTGGAAAAACATATATTCTGAAAGGTAAATGACATAGATATACAAATAAATAAGATGTAAAGTAAAAAAAAGCAAGTGCATTATAGGGGTAAAAATAAAATGCCATGGGATTCAAAGGAGGGAGGAATCAAATTTGGTTGTGTCAAAGTCCAAAAGCCTTATAGGAAGGCAGCAAGTGTGAGATATTGATGTGAGTAGTTTGGTTTGGCTGTCAGATAGGGTTATCATAGTGGACCTTGACATGGGCCTCAAAGGATTGCAATAAGGAGAAATAAAGAAAGAATTCATTGATTCACTCATACGAAATTCATTGTAAGTATATTGTTGGCCATGCATTGTGCAAGAAGCTGAGAATATGATGGCGAACAAATCACACATGAGCCATCGTTAGGGAGTAAGAACAGAGGGAGGCGAGCACGAGGTACCCTACTCAGTTTGGTGAGAGCTGCAAGGAAAGAGGATGTGCTCAAGTGTCCTAGGAGTAAGGACATATTGAAGAGGACACAGAATAACCAGTTGAAGATGAAACGGCAGTTTTGAACATAGGGATGAAATATCCAGGAATAGATTTCGAAAGTTTAATCTGACAGCAGTGTTCAGAATGAATCAAGGTGATTTTAAATGCCTGGGTGCATAGTAAGGACCTTATGTGAATGTAAACCACTTTACTTATATTCTTTCCTTTAATCCTCACAAGGTTCCTAGAGGTAGGTGTTCTAGTTCCAATTTTAAAGATGAAGAAACTGAAGCTCAGAAAAGTAAAATGATTTATTCAAAGCTATAGAGTTGATAACTGGCAGTGCTAGGATTTCAACCCTGGTGTTGACTTCAAAGTCTGTGATCTTGAATTCTGCACTATACTGAATCCCAGGGAGAAAAAAGCGAGCAGATAGAACCAAACCATCACCCTTGACCCTCAGCACGGACCGTGTAGTGTCATTCCATCCTGTTCACTCATTTTTACAATCTGGTGAGAGGCTACACAATTCATTCATACGTTATTCATTGACTCATTCCTTCAACAAATCTTTATTATGTCAAGCACAGGGCTAGATGTTTAGACACAAGATGAATAAGACAGAATCTTCGCCTTCAAGGAGCTTAAAATTTAGATGAGGAGACCTTCAGGTAAACGAGCTAGTTCAGGGCACTGTGGTAAAAGCTATGGTAGGAGTGAAGGAGAGGATCTACAGGAACAAATAAGAGAAGCCTCACATCAGTTTTGGGGAGGATCAGGGAAGGAACTGAAGGAGCAGCTTCCAATACGAAATGGGAAAGATAAGGAGTGGCTAGCCAAGGGAAAAGCAGTGAAGGCAAACGAGACAGACATGGAGGCCAACAGCATGTGGGATGTTGTTAGGCCTGTGAGTAGTTGAGTACAGCTGCCTAGTAGGGTTATGCTAGTGGTGGTGAGAAAGGGGAGTTGTAGAGAGATAATCAGGTGTTGATAATCAGATAATCAGATAATCAGATAATCAGAGATAATCAGATAATCAGAGATAATCAGATAATCATGAAGAGCTGCTCATCTTTTTGGAAAAATGAAACCTACACATTTCTAGTGGGAGTGTAAATTTAGCCAAGTCTTTAAACAATATGTTGCCTTTAAAATGTTCTTACCCTTTGATTTCATACCTATGACACTTCTGAGAAATTTCATTAAAGGAAAATAATTTGAAATGTGGACAGACACTTATGCTCAAAGTTATTCATTGAAGCTTTATTTACCATAACAAATTTTATAAACAACCTAAATGTTTAACAACCAAGTGGCAATTCAGCCAATTATGGTGTTTCGATATGAATATGAGATATACATATATATATATATGATTGTGATATATAATCACTGTATTGTATAGAGAGAATCAATCCTCGTTATTTGTAGATTCCATATTTTCAAGTTGGCCTACTCACTAACAATTATTCATAACCCTGAAACCAATACTAACAGCACTTTACAGTCATTTGCAGACATGCAGAAAGCAGCAAAAAATTTGAGTCACTGGAGACACATGTTCTCAGCTGACATTAAGCAAGGTGATATTCTGCCTTCTCATTTCAGCTCTCATACACTAAACAAGTGTCCTTTATACAGTATGCTTAAATGGCACATTTTTCACATTTTTGAGCTTTTTCTTGGTGATTTTTCTGTTTAAAATGGTTCCCGAAAGTAGGGCTGAGGCGCTGTCTAGTGTTCCTTAGCACAAGAAGGCGTGGTGTGACTTACAGAGAAAATACGTGTTAGATAAGATTTATTCAGGCATGAGTTATAGTGCAGTTGGCCATGAGTTCAATGTTGATAAGTCAACAATATATATTAAATAAGCTGTATTTAAACAGAAACACAAAAATCAAGGTTGTATATTGATCAAATGGTGAAAAAGTTGTGACCTAAGTCTCGCAGGAACCTAACCCCATATTTCCCTAGGACCAATGCTTCAGTCTTCGCTAATTCAGTGTTAACAGCAACTTTATAGAACACAACTGGCTCAAATAATGACTGTATATATACACATACCTACATATATATGCATGTATATATATATATGTATACAAAGGCCTATATATATGTGTGTATATACACAGACACACATTACCCAAATATAAACTAATTATATATATATTTTGCATTATAGGAAAATAATTTCCTAATCATCTTTCACAATATTTTATACACCCTATACCTCCAATTCAGAACAAAACAAGACTGAAACACTTGAATATGGGATCCAATTTAATGACATATTAATTTTGTAATGAAAGAATAACGTGATTAAATAACGGTTTAGATTTTAATTCTGCTGGAGACGAATGGGGTATAGCTAAAAGGCTCTTGTTTGATATTGTGTTTGGAGGAGATGGAGGGCTGGAGTCAATGTTCTCTTAACCTCCCCTTGTGAAGAAGGCTGAGACATAGGTCACCTAATAAGACCAGTCCCCTTTATCCTCATTCTCCACTATTAATTATCTCAGCCTTTGCTGATGTCACAAAGCTGAGTTGATGAATATCTCAACTGCGAAGCTGTTTATATCTCTTGGACAAAGTCCATATGGGAAGGGTGATTTACGGAATGGATGATTTGGAATATTTTAAAGATAACCAAGAGAACAATCATTTTTGCCTTGGTGTGTGCATTTCAAAGACTTCTGAAAGTTAGATTGGAGAATAAAATCAGCCGACTGGGATAAAGCCGAGAAAACACACACATACATAGCTAATGATGGCTGCACAAAAAGCGCAAGACACACCCCATGGTAGCAGGATTAATCAAAGGATTCCTTCAAGGTCTCACAGCATGCGCACAGGCTGTAGAAGGAGATTCAGTAAGATCTTCTAACTATCTACTTAGGACTCCTCTTTCTTTTTGTATCCATACTGCAAACATTGTGATGTTGGTTGTATGGCTAGAATCAGGGTAGCCTGGTTTGGATCAACAATGGAGAATCTTGACAACGAAACCATGCCGTTTAGGAGGAGCGTACAGTGGGTCCGTGCACGATATATCTCATAAGAATAAAATAAATTGACGTTCTTTTTATTTCCCCTTTTGTGGGAGTGCACCAGTTTGGAAGTTGAATTTGGGAAAGCCTGCTCCTGGGAGCAGATATCTAAGAGGGGATTCCCTTTGTCATTTCTATTCAAAGTATTAGCATAATTCCTCAAGCACAGACTCTCTAAGATACCTTGAGTTATTTATTAATATTTAAAGAGGTTGTTTGGCATGAAGCATGGAGTATAATTCTTAAAAGGAGCTGACAGCAGAATACATTTGTTAAGTAGAAAGACACGTCTAAACTTTGCCAAAAGAAATATTGTGTGCAACAAGCACTCTTGGTGGGGAGGGTTGTTTTTTCTCTGGACCTGTGTGTGTGTGTGTGTGTGTGTGTGTGAGAGAGATTTTTTGTTTCTCCTCAATTTCCATTTACACATCCCTCCCTTGTGTCTTGGACCCATTTTGAATGAAATACTAATAATAAAAGAAAGAAAGACTTGCAATGGCCATGAAGACTCATCTTCTATCTGCTCCTGGGGCAATCTTTTCTTCTAGCTCAGAATTTAATGGTAGACCACCCCTACTGTCCTCCCATCTAACTTGTTTATATTTTGCTCATTTTCTTCATTTTAACGAGGTGATGAATAAATGCTCTTTACAAGGAAAAGGGGACTGTCAGGGCTAGAGACTGGAGTCCTCTGTTCATTCATACAGCAGGTAAAGTACAAACAGGCAAAATGCAAATCTGTCTGTCAGGGATTACAAATTTGGCCTGGGGGGGGAACCCAGTTAAATGAAGGTAGTTAATTTTCCCTCCCTGCTGGTTCCTTCCTGGGCCCCTTCAGAGGGGGATTTAGAGTGCTAGTTACTGATTTGTTTCCTTCTCCAGCCCACTCACTAACACATTTTAACTTGTTTCTCCCACAAGCTTCGTAATACCAAGGTTTTCAGCATGCAGTGAAAACGTTAAAGTGTGGCAATAGCAAGTAAATACAAATCAATATTCTTTATAATTGTTTGTTTGAAAATGCTCTGAGAGCTATCAGAGTTATCAAAATTAAATACAAAGTGTAATGTCTAGGGATTCATGCTTGGGTGACAAAACCATAAAAATAAAAGCAAGGAAATGATTACCATAAAAATCAGCATAGTGGTTCCCTTTGAAGGGAGGGAATGGCTGCAATTAGGATGGGGCACATGGAGGGGGTTTTGGGCGGCTGGTAAAGATCAATTTCTTCACCTGGGTGGTGGGTATAAAGTAGGTGTTCACTTTATAATGAGTCACTAGGTCCATAAAAAAATTAAGTAAAATTCAATATAGTTGCTGCCATTGCCAGGGAGAAGGAATGAGCGTGAGAGGAAATTCTTGGATGCGAGCATCATACTGGTTCTTGCCCAGAGTACTAGATACGTGAGTCTCTTCAGTTTGTGAAACTTCTTCCAGCTGACTACGTATGGGCACTAGTCTATATGGAATTTATATTTCAATCAAAGTGTAAAAATTCAAAATGAGACTTCTCAAAAGACTTTAAAACAGTTGTTAAGATTTCACCTCGACTTTGTTTCTACATCCAATAAATCTCTTAGTGATTTAAAAAATTCCCTCCAATTTCTCCAAACTTTTCAGTGGAAAAGTCTAACCAACTACCCATAATACAAACTTTGGTCGTATCAGGGGATGGGAGTGGAGGGAGGGATTTAGAAGGTGGATTTAGAGAGAGACAGTTTATCTAGGGACTGCCATAGACTTCCCGGGGCTGCGACTTTCCATAAATAAAAAACAACATTGAAAAACTCAAGGCAGCAGGTCAAAATAAATATATAGTAGCGTCTCAAACTTTGACCTTATGTGTGTTAAGATAACCAAACAGCACTCAATGAAAGAATTTTGATTTGTTTTTCAGTTTGCTGATAGGATTTTTCTTTCTACAAGGCTGTAAGGTCCTGTTAGGACTGAAGCCAACAGAGACATTTTGGTAGCTGAATTAATTTTTTTTTCATCTATTGAGGATGCTCCTCACTGAAAGTCAGAGTCCATTTGGGATGTAATCTAATCTTTTTAATAGCTGATAAACGGAAACGAATAGCGTCTTGGACGCAACAGAGGTGGAGCAGGTTTGAACAGCTGGCACTCAGCTTTTCTCACATGTCCATGCGAAGATAAACAGCTCTTCTAAAGTATGGTATGGCTAGAGAATCAAGCAAGCGGATTAGAAACCACGTTCTGATTTTTGCCCCCAGCATTTTGCAGGATGTTTTTTGAAAATTGGTTTGTAAAAACATAGGAACAGTTTTGAAAATCGTAGTTTAAAAAAAAAAAGACAGCATTAGAATTCTCTGCCAGAGGTGAAGTGAGTGGATGCAAAGACTGTCGGAATGATAACAATAAAGGGTGTGGGAAGACTTTCCTGCGTCATGAAAATTAATGTGGGCAGACGGCCTTTAATCATCACTTAAATTGACAAAAAGAGAGGGCAAGGATTTCTGAGTGACAAGAAGGTGCTCTTATTCTGAACCAGGATTACCATGTAGTTCCTCAAAAAAAGCCCAGGTGAAGGTAAAGGAAATACAGTTTAGTGTCACATCCCTTAATTATTTACAAATGTTTATGAAACTCCTAGTTGTGTCATCTGTTCAGCAGGGGGAAAAGCATAAATGGAAAAGCAGGGATCAGATCCCTCTGTCTGCTATCAATTAAATCATCAAAACAAAATTATCATTCAAATTACAATGTATCATTTCACTTTCGAATGTATGGAGGAAAACCATCTATGCAACAGAAATCTGTAAACCATCAAAGCAACAAAGCGACATTAAAGTTCAATGAGCAGTTTGTTCATGCATGTTTTAATCTAGTTAAAAAATGGAAACCATGTTCACGTGGTCAAAATAATGCTTGCGTCAAAGGAGTCTTTGAGGTTCAATCCAGTGAGACAGGCAAAGGATTTTGGTGAAACCCCAAAATATTTTCAAGAGGAGAAAGGGCTCCCTAGAGATCTGAATACAGTGGCATTAGTGGAATTTTAACGTGGGAAAGTATCTAGCTTGTTAGAGGGAGAAAATATCAAATGTTCAACTTCTAAATGTGTTCTCTTCTATGATTATGTAATTGAGAACTGTTTTTTATTTTCTATTAATACTTACATTCTATTGTTTCCTATCATGCATATGCTAAGCTTGCTTTGTATTAAGTTCTGTGTTATTGTGTCTTGCCATGTTAAAGTGATTATCTGTCGCTACAAAAGAGATTTATTACCTTCATGATTCTGACCATACACACATCTTAAATAAATTAATGAACTGACAAACAAAGAGTGCCCCATCATTCTAAGTAGCTGACAACATTTAAAAAGCAGTCACATTGCAGTGCCAAACGTTTTAAAAAGATGGGCACTTTTGGAAGAGTAAAGGAAATTATTTTGTGAATAGTCATTGGGGCAACTAGCCTAACTGGATCTAAAAGTTAAATCAAAGATCAATGCTACTACTACATTGTTCTAGAATGCTGTTTTATTAGAGTACCTTGAGTTATTTTCTACCAAAGACCACGTCGTCCTGGTGTTTCTCAAGAAGCAGTTCTCTGGATTGCCTTAGTAACTTTATCCAAAACATACTGACCAGTTTGAATTAGTAATTTGAGACCAGGTGTGTGGATTCTATTAAAGATGAAAAAAGATTATTTATTTATGGAAGTGTGTAAAGTATTGGCAAAGAAAACAAACACTAGATATGTTTAAGCAAAATAATTTTCTCCGATAAAAACTAAAAGAAAAAAAGATTGTATTTCTTTAAAAAGACTGTGTTGTTATATTTTTTTAATATGAAATTTAAACGTTGACTAATACTTAGGACTGCCGAATTATCTGTCACTCCCCTAAAGAATAGAAATAGGGTCCATTCATCTTTGTTTATTCATATTGTTCTTTTGAATTTTAAAAATAATTGCAAGAGGAAAATAAAACTGAAAATTCTTGACTGAAGAATTATTTTAACCTGATTTTACCATAACTGAAATATAGGCAGATATATACAAAATTTTCTATGAGCCAGATTACTGCTATGCTCCTTTTCCTTCACACAGCTAGCAAAGGATATTATTTTCTTATTAAATTTTAGCTCAATAAAATGGATACAGCAAACAGCACATCACAAGGATCGGGGATGTCTCATTTCTGCATTTAAGAATCATCATAGGAAGCAGGAACAGTGTTCACTTCCGGGTCTCAGGGATCACAAGTTTTAAAAAATTATTGAGATATGTGCGCTCTGCTAGGTTTTATATCTGAACAATTCCCAAGCATTCATTTTTACAGTTTGACAATTATTTTTTTCCTCATGAGCAAGACTCTTAGGAAAGATTTGGACACTTGATTCAAAAAGAACATCTAAAGAAAATGTACTAAAAACAGTAATTCCTGCAACACACCACTGCCTTCGCTGTCGTGATTTCCTGAGGATAGTAAAAGTGTTTTTAACCTGCCAGATTATGTTTGAGAGTTTTAAAATATATTTTTTATAACTAGTTAATATGTCAGATACACATTTCAGAGACTAACTTTCTAGTAAACAAAATGCAAAAGTTCCCCTACTGAAGTATATATCATACTTTTCCTTAAGCTGCTTTACACAATTTTAAAGTTTTTGCTCCAATAGATTGTGGAGGCATTTCTGATTTGCTACTAGTGGATTTATGCTGGTTTTCTTTTCTTAAAATTCAAAACTAAATACTTAACCATTAATATGAAAAAACTAAACCAAATTCCTGTAAATTTAATTTAAAAGTATAATTTACCTAATGATATCGAAAATATTCATTGCTGATACATTCCTGTTACACTTTTTTATAAGCCCATGACACTAGATCTCGAAGAATAAATTTGTAATGTTTTCTATGCATTAAAATATAAGAAAATATTTTTTGTGATTAGGATATGCAGTAGTTTCTGCCTGCTTCATGCATGTTTTGTATTTTATAGTTATCATCATATCATATCATGACACCATCATCATCATCTTAACTAGAATTTTCCAAGTACTCGTTGTGTGTGATGCCCTGTGATAAGTGCTTTATGTGCATCATTTCATGGCTCTATCTAGCTCTTACTTCTAGGAAAATATAAGGTCATCACCTGAGCATCAACGTCTTAACGTAAAGATGGCTCTTGGTGGGAGCATTTCACCTAACAACATTGGTCAACCTGCTTAATGTTGCTGTTTGAATCAATGGAGAAAATATCTTAATAATTGTGTCTCTTTGTTCTTTCTAGTGCCCAGCAGAGAAAGGGGGGAGAGGGCAGTGCAGAGGGAGAGTGAAGATAACTGCATTTAGAGAAGCAGAAAAGTGGTCTCTATTTAGAATGGAGGGAATAAGATTATTTTCAAAGAGATTTATTTACATTATACCTGTACACATAAAGAATGCAATTTATTATAAATGCTATTTTAAATGAACACACAACAATTGTATTACTCCCAATGATTTAAGCATACACAAAGCTGGATATTCTGAGGTCTGTTTTAGAATTGCCATACATTTTCCTTCCCAACTAAAACTTACTTTTTCAGAGAGGAAATACTCCGATGTCAGCAATATTTTCTTTAAACTGAGTGCATTTCAATTCTGTTTCTGGTGTGTAATTTTCGGAGAAAGACAGCACCAGAAAAACATTTCAAACTTCATTTTATCTTTCATGTCATTTGATACTATTTGATACTATATTTCCAGGAATTCATTTTTGTTTTTTATGTTCCTCACAAATGAAATAATTTTGAGTTGAGTTGGGCTTGATTTTAACCCTTCTGCAAAAAAGTAGAGTTTTTTAATCCCCTCAACTCAACTTTTTTAAAATGTTGATTTAATATTTCCTAGACAGGTAATTTAAAAGTGGTAACTTATAGCTAAAATTTTATTACTGAGGATAGTTTTTCTATTACTAAAATTTCCTGATATAAATCTCAGTACAAATAATTTTCTAAGAATTCCTTTCTTCCTTCTTCCTTGTTTCATTTTTATCGACTATTTTGTCTCATAATGATACTTCATAAATATTCTTGGATAAAAGGTGCCATGTAGATGCAAATACGCTTTAATTAAACTGTCCTCCACCAAACTGAGGCGGGTGAACATTAATTATTTCAGATGTCATGGAAGAGGATCATTTCTTGAAGTAAGTTGCCTGTGAAATGAATGCGTGTAAACACTCTGGCCTCCCATGCATTTGCCATTTCAACACTCCACTAAGAATGTTTTCCAATAAGTCCAGCTTCACCAGTGCCCTTTCAATATAGAACTTTATTTTAATGTCTTTTGAATAGAAAGTAGCATTGTTTTCAACTTTCAAAGAGCTCAGAGTAAATATAAATATTACGTTAAGTGTCCTTCAACAGCGTTATAACCCTGTCGTGTATCAGAATCTAAACTCCACCTGAGCAACTAATTTTAAAGGGGCTGTCATTAAGAAGATATTTCTCCTTTGTAAATGTTTTTAAAGAGGTCAATCATGCTTATTTGAATCCTACAAACCGGTAAGAATCTTTCAAAGAAAACATGCCACCTACAGAAGAAAAGGAGAAGGAAAGGAAAAGCTGTTTCTTTAAGATAGAGAAGATCTTCTGGAACAGTCCTCACTCAGTCAAAAGAATGTAGGTGTGGAGAATTAAAGACTGTTTCACCTGGAAAATTAGAGGAACTAAATCCTTAAACTGTAGGAGCAAATTATATTATGTAAAAAAAGCATATGCAAGTCAGAAAGTAAACTACTATGCAATAGAAAGTGGTTCAGTTTACGTCTGTAAAACATTTAATAATTCTGCCAAGAGTGTCACCTATTTATTAAAACAACTAAAAAAGCCAAGAAATGCATTAACCTAAAGGAAAAATTGGACACCACAGTTACTTAATAAGGGTCATTTTTCCATAAACTAAGTTGCTTACCTCTATACGTTCTCATAGAAAGAAAATTTTTAAACCAGCTGAATTTGCCTACATGCATTGTGAATAAAGTAGCTATTTTTAAAAAAAGGAAAATTCAGTCTGCTTGTAAAGAAGCAAGTGTAGCATATTTTTTTCCTTCTTCTAATCTTTCCACAGGTCATCAATCATGTATTTTCCCTGGTATGTTGCCGAAGCAGGGAGTGAAATGTGCAGCTGTGGATCTACCAATAGGAGGGGTTCCGTACCTGCACATTTTAATAAGTCATCTAAACACAGCCAGAAGGAAACCCAAACTTTGTTTTTTTACCTCATCTGTGATTGTAGCTGACATCAGAGTGTTTGGGCTGGATGAATATACTATGCATTTCAAATAAGACGCCTGCATATTAAAAATGAGACAACGGTTTAACATTAATACCATAAATAAATTAATAAAACTAATTATATATTCTGGAAATTTCTATAAGTTGTATTTTTCATCTTTTTCTTTTTTTTATATCTCAGTCCCACTGAATTAACTCTGTGGCTTTAACTAGTACTTTCCATGTGTTCGCATGTTTTCCCCTCTTTTCATAATATTTGGCATTAATAATTATAAGTAAGTTCATCAAAGCAATATCACTTTGGCACTGGTAGATTATGCAATATAATTTTCCATATTTTCAGAAGATAAAAAATTAAGATATTTACCTAAAGTCCATGAGGAAAATGTGCTACAAAAAAAGACAAGACTTAAAAGCAACCAGTTTCTAATTAATTTCTTGAATCATTCTCTGCCACTGTTTCTGAAAGTGGTCCAATGTTTCAAGCTTATGCTGTATTTTTCCACTAAAAGTATGATGGCATATTCATATTTTTCCTTGAAGAGGCTGATGCACTTTTAAAAATGAAAAGTGGAAAATTTAAACACATTTAATTTAACTCAGCAAACAATTGCTGAACATCTATTATATGCAAGCACTATCCTAGGCACAGTGGACCACAAAAGTAACCAAGACATAGTCCTTCGCTTGAAGGAGCCTATGATATAGAAACAGGAAATAAACACATGGAAAAAAATATCCAGGAACATTAGGGGGATACCATAATAAAGAGAGAAGACACTGCAGATCTGAGAAGACTTTCAAGAAGAAGGGGCACCTAAGATGAGCCTTGTATTATTGGTATATTAACATCTGTGAGATGTTGTGGGATGGGTCTGGAGAGATTGATGGGTGCTAGGTCTCTAGAGGAACTAGTAAGCTGTATGAAGAAGCGTGGATTTTTTTCAGTGCCTGAGAGAGAAAGACTTTCAGCAGCAGAATGTTAGTTTTCCAGCTCATTCTAGAGTCAGTGTAAAAGGAGGCTGCCATAAAATGTCCAATATGGAGGCAACAAGATGAGTAAGAAGACCGTTCCAAAGTGTGATCTACAAATAGTAGCATGGGCATAACCTGGGAGCAGAATCTCAGGCTCACCCAAACCCAACTGAATCAGAATCTGTTTTATGGAGACCCACTAGTTATTCACATGCCCATTAAAGTTCAAGAAGCACGGATCTAGGCTGAGTGGAACTAGGGGCTGAGTTAGATTATCAGAGTTATTGAGAAGGAGGAGCCTATGCCTGAAGGGGTGGGAGGCATTGCTGGGGTCTTGCAGGTCTTCCATGAGCCTAACACGCTAATGAACCATAGGCATTAATGTAAATGATCTCATTTGTATTCAAAGACTGGAGAAACTTGAGTTCAAACACATTACAAAGCAAATGGAGAATACAGAAGAGACAACAAAGAGGAAGATATGGGAGATGATATTTTAAATTTTTTGCAAAGCAAAATGTAAAATTCAAAGGAAAATGTCCATCAGGAGTTTGGATTTACATATTTGTAGATCTGAGGAAAGGTCAGGGTAGAGAGAAAGATATGGGAGCCATCAGTCTATTTTTGGTTGTTAAGATCATGATAGGGGGACATGGTCACATGGGGAGAATATGCTGACTTAGAGGAGCAAAGTGATGCAGAATTCCTGAGAACACCGCCAAGTGAGAGAAAGAAACCAAGAAAGAGCAGTCAAAGATACCCAAGGGCATCCAGGAGCTGAGGGAAGGGAGTGTTTCAGGAGAGTGTGTTCAACAAATTCCAGTGCAGCAGGGTTCCAGGAAGATTTATGTCCACTGGATTTGGCAATCATTTTAGTTTGAAAGCTGGAATATTAATTTCTTAAGGAGACTCACATTCACAGTCTTCTGCTAGCTAGCTCATATTACTTTTATAAGTGAAATAGAAATCATTACTGAGTCTGAGTCAAAAATGCAGTCTATTTTGGTAGTTTTATCCATATTTAATTTTCTTTCTGGCATTGAAAATTGTCTCAGTTTTCAGGGGGATTCCCTAAGATGAGCACCTGAAGAATCCAGGTGCAACGTAGCACAGTAGCCCTAAAATCGCTTGGGGAATAAGTTACACTCTAAAGGTTAATTTTCTGGGAGATTAACTGGCATTGCAGGATTAGCTGTAGGTAGTGTGATGCTGAGTATGGGATTTAGAGTCAGACAGCTCTGCAGTCAAAACTGATCTATGTCAATTACTAGCCATGCAATTTTTTTCTCAATCTCATTTTGTTCATCTGTAAAACGGGACTAATAATGCCTGAAGAGTCATTGAATTGTTTAAGTGAGATTAAATATATATATATATATAAATAGAGAGAGACAGAGACAGAGAGGTAGGGATGTCCTTCAATATGGCAGACTCAATAATCCACCCCTGTAGAATCACATTTATCTTGTGACTATTACTAAAAGATAAGTATAATTAAAAAGTTACTTATCTCACTTTGAAATTATTTAGAAAACTATAGTTTTGGTGATTATCAGGGAGGCAACATAGTACTTCAGAAAAATTGCAAATAGTAAGAATTTAGAGACTTGAATGGAAATCAGTTTCGTAACTAACCGGGTGAGCAATAGTCACTTATATAATATATATATGTATATGTAGCACACCCATTGTAGATCAAGTTCTTTGGTAGAAAGGACAGAATGTAAATTCCACGAGGAAAGGAATTTGGTTGCTGTAATTCATTGCTATAGCTTGGCATGTAATAAGAGCACTCAAATATCTATATTTACCTGGGTCTATAAGAGTTTTAAATTTTCTTTGTAGATATGAATTATTGTAGATTTTAATTTTTTCATCCATAATATGTCATCTGGGGTCCTTTTCTGCTCTAAGACTCCGTAATTTACACTCACAGACAGAATAAAAGAGATAGAAAACTATGTGTATAAATCAGAGTAGGAACAATTAAATTGTCAGTATAGTTCATATAATTTTTTATTAGGTAGGTGGAACTGGGCTGCCATTAATAGTCCATGTAGTGATAGATTTTTACTGATCAATTGACTCACTGGACATTCAACATATATTTTTGTGCACCTAGTATGTGCTAAGCACTGAGAAGTGGTGAACAAAGTTGATATAGGCTTTGTCCTCGTAGGATATATAGTTCATCTTCTCTTCTATTTCCTGGTAACCAATGGCATTAAATGTGACATGGCTGGCAAAGAGTTAGCCTGCAGTTTGTAACCATGGTACAGAGTAAATTAAACTAATCTACACTAGAGTTAGTTCCATTCCACTGAATGTTACCAAAAGACAGTGGTTTGCAAAAGGTGAATTAATACCAGAATAATTTCTTCTTGACAACTACAGTTGTCGGGGATAAACAAAATAGATTAAAGCCTACCGTTGCAGCGTCAGCAACCTGACCAAGTAGGGAGAAAGTATGCAGGCAAGCAGAGAAGGAAAAAGAGAAGTAAATAAAACCACAACCACACAGAGGTAGAATCACAAGGGCAGTGTAAGAGCAAGGGTGACATAAGTCACGTTGACAGCCTACTTGGACTCAGCCTGATCCAGCAGAATGCCTTTGCAAGCAATGGGTTTAAATCCCATGGGCTGTTGGCGAATGTTTAGTTGTATTTCCTGGTGTCTGGTGATAACCCCTTACATACATCACAGGAAGATATTCATCATTATGTATATAAGTCCTTCCATAATTTATCAGCCCTGCTTTATTTTATAGATAGTATTTCATTATATGTTTAGAAATACATCTCACAACTATTCCTACTGGTCGTGTTACTATTTATTTAATTTTGTCACACTACGATGATTTTTAAAAATGTTCTTTAAAACTTTTGTTTAATTTTGAACTGTGGTTCCATTTTCCTATTTCTACATATTTTCCATTTTTAGAGTAATAATTATTGAGTAAGTATTATTTAATTTGTGTAGATTTTCCCTTAGAAGATGTTAACAGAAATTATTTAACCTGAGAAACTAGTATTAATAATATTACCTTTGTTTTTGATAAACTAACATGTTGTGCGTATTTTTAACTTACCTCTAATAAGTTCAAGTTTTTCAACTATTTTGTCTGAAAATACACTGTTTGGGCAGATGTTTATGTGCAAAAATAAAGTCACATTTCTCAGAAACATTAGCAATTTTATAGCGTTAACTCAAAATGTTTTTATATGTATGGTTAAAATAGTCGTGTAGTGAAAGTGCCTATTTGTATGCGTAGCTGCTAATTAATGTTTCCTTAGACTGAGAGTAATATATAAATGTGTACATATTGATGTGTATTTAGTATAGGCAAACCTGTGTAAATAAACCTATTTAACCATATGTTAAGCAATCAATACATATCTTCTCCTAAATGCTAAAAAGAAAAACCCCAAAGGTCCTGTAACCTACTTACAAAACATTTTAAGGACCTCAAAACACTGGTTCTTCTTTACCCCAGCATCATTAAACTTGAGGGCCAAATAGATTTTCATCTTTTATGGGACCACGTATCCATATTGTCTTCACAGAACTTCCACTAAGCCATTATAAACTCTGCAAAAAGTTTAGAAATACAATTTTTCCTGTCTTGCAAAATTTTTTTGAAAAGGGCACGTTTAAACAAAGTATAAATCACAAAAGTGAGCATATATGCTAATGAAGTTTGAAAATTTGACTTGATTTAGAACCAAGTTTTATTCTTTGACTGAAAACAAACTCTTCTGATTTTACAACAACTTATTTCATTTAGAAGCAAAAGAAAAGAAAACCACCTTTAAAGATCCTCACATCACTTAAAAGGAACAATGTGGAATTTAGATTTCATTATGGATTTGTCTCAAATGCTAGCTCTTTCAACAATTTCTACTTTAGGGAGCTCGTTATTCCCATAGCATAAGAAAACTCTGTATACTAATTAATATTATTAAGACTTTTAATTATTAATGATCAGAATGCTAAAAATGAAAATAGGTTTTTGTTCTTGTTAACGTTACTATTTGGTTTCAGAAGATGAACAAGGGAAAGTTATATTCATTGCTTAGGAAAGATTTTGTAATGTTAACAGGCAACAAAAAATAAGCAGAACTAGTCAACAACTATTTTCCCAACTTTTCTATCAAGAAGCATGATCTTCAAACTGGAAAGGTTAGAACAAACATCGTTAAAAGGGAATTGAATTCCAGAATAGATGAGGAGATAGTAGAAAGTACCTAGCATCTCAAATGAGTTCGTCTCCTTATGAATACCATCTCACAGTGCTGAAAGAACTTGCAGATGCGATGATGAAACCGGTGTCAGTAATCCTTCAGAAGTCATGGACCACAGAAGAGGTGCCAGAAGACTAGAGCTGTGAAAATATCTCAGTTCTCTAAAAGGGGTAAAAGCAAATTGCATCAACTACATGCTAGCAAACGTGTCAGCTCCCAGTCAAATTCAAGATTATATGATCAAATAGATGGCTTATAAGTAAGTAGGGAAAAAATGCAGTAATTACTAGAAGTCTTTGTGGGTAACCTAAAAACAAATATTGCCAAACTAACCTCGATTTCTGAATTTCATTACAAAGCACTATTAACTAAAATGATTGTCACAAACCAGAACATGAACACAAAGCAGTACGGTATTTTAGGTGATAAATTTATTTACTAGTTCAGGAGAGATGAAAATTCATATATCAAGAGCCGTGTGAACAGGACTTATAGTTTTTAACTGTCAACATGCTCAATGTTAGCCAGTTGTGTGACAGCTATGCTAAAACAGTGACAACATTGTAGGGTCTATTAATTACAGATGAAGGAAAACAGTATTACCACCACACCGACACCTAATCAGAGTTCATCTTGACGCTTCCGGTTTCCAATTTTTGGGCACCAACATTTGCAGGATATTGTTAAACTGGAGTCTGTCCAAACAAGTGTGACCAGGCTGATGAAGGGCACTTCGATCACAGTGGCAAACCATTGAGGGACTTACAACAGAAAGATTGAAAGAGCTGTTTTCAACGATGTAAGGAGAAGTTCATGATAGTGAAGAGATTGTTTTGAGCAGATCCAGAGTCTGTAGCCAGGAACAATTGGTGGATGTTGCAGGAAACCAGGGAAGAGGTTTCTTTCAATTAGAAATACCGAAAAATGAATCCGCCTATCTTACGAAGCAATCATTTTCCTGTCTCTGGGAGTGTTCAGGGAGACATTGAATAGAACAAAGGGATTTCTACATGGCTTGGGCAATTGGTCAAGTTTTTAGATTCCTTTCAATTCTATGATTATTTGATTCTAAGTAATTCTAACTACCAGTTAGTATTCTTCGGACACCAAAAAAAAAAAAGTGAAAGAAAGAGAAACAAAATATCTTGGATACTCTAAATATTTAGAAAACGTTTATTGAATATAGTAGTTTTCATTACCGTGAAGAAACGCATTCAGATGTCATTGTACAGTATATCCCAGAAAAAGGGTTATTTTAGCTCTCTTCTTTGGCAGAGGCACAACATTTATGTAATCTTAACGATGAATATATATTTTGCCATTTTATCTGATTTGTTGTTATAAAAGAAGCTTGTTTAAATTGTACACTTAAAGCTCAACATCATTTTCTCTTTACTGGTTTAGTTAAATATAGATTGCAAGACTCAGAAGTGAGCAATCGGTTGATGAGTCTTAGAGCCTTTTGTGCTAAAAATTTATGATCAAGAAAGTAAAGACTCTGAACTAAAGAAGACTGACTATATCCACAACTCCTGACAAGATGGAAATAATTTGACATTGTAAAAAATGTTTAAAAAGAACTAATTTGATCTTGTAAAAAATATACTCTCAGTTTCCATGAGAGCACCGAGCTACTCAAATTCAGCCTATGTAGTAAAATACGTCTTCACAAGTGGCATACCTATAAAATTTTTGGACTCCTAACTCAGGAAATTTGCACGTCAGTTAAAGATGAAATCTTCAAAATGAATATTCAAACCAATGAAGCATGTGCAAAAAAAGAAACAGTCTATAAAATGGAGTCTCTCTTGAAAAATGCTACTACCTCAGCACTAATTTCATAGGAAATGAGGAGTTTTAAGATATGGAGAAAAATTAATTTACCAGTTAGAAAGATAGGAAGGTTTTCTTTTGAAATTAAAGAGAAAGTTCTATCGTATACTACAAGTCTTGCTTACTACACCATAAGTATTTAATAAACTTGACTATGGGCTGATAACATCAAGGAATATTTTTGAACATATGCAAAATATAAGCGATTTAGCTAACATGACTTTACATATTCATTATATAAGTTTCAATGTTTGCTGAATTTGTGGAGAAGTAATTTAATCATCATAATAGAGTGCTTATAGGAGGATTACACTATAGGCAAAAGTTGCTATATGTAGTTGGATTAAAAAATAACAATGTATGGGGCCAGTCTGGTGGTGTAGTAGTTAAGTTTGCATGCTCTGATTTGGCGGCCCGAGGTTAGCAGGTTAGGATCCCGGGAGCAGACCTACACACCGTTCATCAAGCCATGCTGTGGTGGCGTCCCATATACAAAATAGAGGAAGATAGGCACAGATGTCAGCTCAGGGCCCATCTTCCTCACCAAAAAAATAAATAAATAATAAAGTAGTACAGCAAACCTCAGGTATAATAGATCTCATTATAATAAGGTTTCGGAAATGCCAAAGGGCAAATCATGACCCACCCACCCATTCCAACTCCCAGGCCTATAAGAGCTATGTATAGAAAAAAAACAAAACTTGATAAAACCCTTCGCTTTTGTTTTAGATCTTACTCCCAAACCCTATATCCAACATTGTAAAGGATTTCATGGTATTTCAAAAATAAGAACAGTTACTGAATATATAATTCTATAACTAAAGTAATCAAACAGATATGAACAGAAAACAAAAATCTTAAGGTCTAAAGACTAAGAAAATAGCGTAATAACTTTAGGGCAAATTAGTTTTAGGAAAAACATAGCATTGCTCAAAAGAATGCTAAATGAGATCAAACACAAGGTAATACATTCTTATTTCAGAAAAGCATTAATTTTCCTTCCCAAATAACACTTGCTGAATTAGTTAAGCATCAAAATTAAGAAAAAGAGGCAAAAATTCAAAGAACATACTCAGTGACAGTATATTTTGTTATATAAAGGTATTTACAGGGGATTACAAGTATATTTTCATTTAGCTTAAAGATTGGAGAAGGGCATCTGTATTAATAGAGTCTGCAAACCGATGCCAATATTATATTAAATTGTCAACACTAGCAAATATGTTAAAATACGAGTACTCCAACTGGAAAGGGTTACAGAAATAATGATATAAATTAAACAAGTATAAAGCACAATATCTGTGAAAAATAGTTGAAAATATACGATTTTGTGGTGAACCTGAAAGATGCTTAAGAATTGTCATTGATCATTGGTTCCCTTCCTTGGGTCGTGACCCAGATTAAGGTTGCTGAGGGTCTATAGAAGGGTCAGGAAGCATCCTCAGGGGGAAAATGTGTTCCTGACCTTCTGGATAAACACAGAACAGCACAGGGGAAGGATGTGTATTTCGGTTTTCTGCCTCCCTCTCCCAATCGCCCCCCTTCCAGTTAAAAGGAAATAGTATAGAGGAAAAATAGGGTGCCGAGGAGTCTTTCTCTGGGCCACAGCAACAGGACAGGCGACCAGTATTTATAGATCCATGTGGCATAAATATCTTCCTCTGTAGAGCTAGCTGTCCTCTGCAATCCGCACTGCCTACCTGGGATTCAGGGGAGCCAACGGCCCACAAATTGTTTTTTTGCACTAATCCTTGCTATACCTTAATTTCAATAAAGCAAATAGGTGGAACTCTTTTAGTGACTTTTTTAGTCGGGCCAGTAAAAGCATAATGATGACCAATTTATAGCTTCCTTGAGAGAAAACTGAGACGCAGAGTAGTAGATGATAGAAATTGATGGGAAATAGCTGGTTCACAAAGAAAAATACTGAGGTCCAAAAAGGAAGCAGTGTTTTCTCTTTTTTGCTGGGATCCAAATAAAATTTGGGACAATTTTGATTTTTCCGAATGAGAGCCAAGAACAACTAAAATAATGAAGAAGCTCCAAGGATATATTGGAAGAGGAAAAATGTGTCATTTAAGCTGCAGAAAGAGGATCCTGCAAACAAATTAGTGTGACCGGTAAGAATAACACTGTAACTAAAACTAAAAATTTATCTTGAATACATAGAGAACTATTTCCAAAAGATGGGCATCTAAACATCTAAACTTGCATACAGGTTTTTTAATGATCGACAAAACATTCATTTCTTCGTAAGATGAAGTTTGATAAGACTCTTAGCTTAGACAGTAACCAAGCACGATACTTCCAGAAAAGAACCACACAATCAGTTGATATTTCTCTAAATAGCTAAGATTTCTATTTTATTTAAACTAAAAGGAGAGATCACTTCAACCTGATAATTTTTACCTCTGAAGTTTCATTTTCCGTGCACACTGCCAACTTGTAGACTCTCTCAGGGGTTTCACACTGTAATCCAGGTTGCACTGCTCAGAACTCTTTTCCTAGAACAATAAAAACCCTCCATACCTTTTCAACTTGTCACGTTTTCACGCATTATTGAATTTAAACAAGCTTTGAAGATGAAAAAGACTGTACACAACGCTTAAGTGTTACTATTATTATGATGGTGATAATATGGTCTACAAGATGTACAAGGGCATTTTGGGATGAACGTATTATGAGTCACAAAGTCGCAACTGAAGACAGCTGTTTGATTGCTACTTGAGAGAGTAGAGTTGAACAAGCCTGAATATGGATGATCTCATTTGGCTTTATAAAACTAAACAGAGCACAGGCAGTTAGTTGGATAATATATCTCCAAGAGAACGAAGAGGTAGCATAATTCATCTCTCTGCTGTAGTACATATCATGCTCCTGCTTATAAACTCCAGATAGGATTTCTGTTTCCAAAAGGTCAGATTATCTTTAGCATGGTGACCTCACCCTTTGGTCACGACATGTAAGCTTGCATTTTATAATATTTTTTAACTTGAGTTATATTTATTGCTTTCTTGTTTTCTTTGTATTTCCCTCCACTATATTATCATTCTTGTGTGATTGATATTTTCCTTTACCATTTTCTCCTCCTATGGGAATGAAGAAAAATTATTTAGAACATTGGCTTGTATTTATGAGTTCCCATGCTACTGTAACGTACGGAGGAAAAATATACATTAGAAACCTACGACCCATTCAATGATGCAAGATGCAAAGAAATGAAAAGTTAAATAACTATATGAGATTAGATAACACGAAGTGTCAAGAATATTATGAGGTTAATTACCAAATGAGTTAAAGAGACCAGATATAGGCATGGAATCTATCATATTGTGTTAACCTGGACTATAAAGGTTGTTACAAAGAAATAGGACTTTTCCAAAGTCATATTGATAGGCATAAAGGAGGAGGAATGGCATTTTAGACTGAAGGAATGCTGTGAGAAAAGTCACAGAAGTGGAAAGAAAAAGGTGTTTTTCATGGAATGGAATAATTGGAATAAAGAGCCCAAGGGGAATTACTGGGAAAAGGTTGGAAATGCTGCTAGGGAAAGATTTAGGCAGATGTTGAGTCTAGATTAAGAAGATGAAGCTTCATTCTGAAAACCTGGGATAGTAAATCTCATGTGTCACATCTGATTTATTGATTGATCTACATATAGATTGATTTATAGAGGATATCCTGAAATTGGAGTTAACAAAGAATATGAATTGGCTCTGGGGAGGATTTTCAAGGTTTAGCTGGAAAGAGTGCTACAAATGTGGACAGGAATTTAATGGTGATATGGATGCAGAATGCATGCTAGATATTTACCGTCTGTGAGTTAAGCAATATGGAGTCACTGAAGTTTTTGATACAGAAGAATAACTACACTAAAGAGTTTTAAAAATATTTCCTTAATAAATACATAAATGTAGATTAGCGAAGAAAGACAATAGAACAAATCAATCAGGCATGAGAACCAGGTCTCAATAAGGGGAAGTAGCCATAGGCAAGGAAAAAAATTATGGAAATAAATGACATGACAAAGGAAAAAATCAATAAGACCTGATGACTGGTGGTGCATATGGGATACAGTTGAGAATGAATCAAAGATGAATACATGGTTTTGATTGTGGATGACTGAGATACTTTGTCTCATGACTCAAAAATGTACTTTTTCATTGAATATGCTTGTCAGCCTTGTGGAATCTGATTCTGTGGAATCTGGGTCATTGAGCAAATGGATAGTCCATCCTGAGTGAGTAATACTCCAAAATGGAGTGGAAGGAATATGCGGAACATTTGCTTGGCAGACTTGAAGAAAAGAAAACCATATCAAAGATAGGATTAAGTGATTCATTGTAATTGTTGATAATATTTGACTGATGATTTTTTTAAAAAAGGATACGTGATTTTCAGTGACTTATATTGCATAAGTGAAAGGTACACGCATTATACTTTCTTGACCAAATGTATTCCAAGGGTTGAGTATGTAAGTCCTTAAAAGCAGAAATTATATATCCTTTTGATAACAAACAATATAGAAGTGGAGGCTCTGTGGAAATCTCCAAATTAAGGTTTCCACTGAAAATAACACTATTCATTTGATTTTTGTCCAGAGGTGGTCTGATGTATTATGTGAAAATGAAGTCTTTCCTTATCAGATCATACAGCTCTTAAAAACAGAGCCTTTTAGATCAATAAGATTTCTTACTAGGGTGTGACTCTTTGGGTAGTGCTTAAGCTAAGTGAGGCTCCAAAATATAACATTTGGCAAGACTATCAATGAGGAGTTGGTCAAAAAACATTCACCAAGTAGAGCAGTGAAACTAATCCCCCTTCCTCAGAATTTATCATTGACTGTACCTTATACGTAGCACTGTCTCAAGTAAAAATATCCTTGGGGCCAGCCCTATGGCCTAGTGGTTATGTTTGGCATGCTCTGCTTCAGTGGCCTGTGTTCGGTTCCCGGGTGCAGACCTACACCACTTGTCGGCAGCCATGCTGTGGTGGTGACCCACATACAAAATAGAGGAAAATTGGCACAGATGTGAGCTCAGGGAAAATCTTCCTCAAGCAAAAAGAGGAAGATTGGCAACAGATGTTAGCTCAGGATGAACCTTCCTCTGCAAAAAAAAAACAAGAATATCCAGAGTTCAAAAGGCCAAAATTACTAGTTATATAATATTGCTGCACTATAAAAATATTTATCAAAGACTTAGTCCCACATTCTCATGATATGTTTAAATTTACTTCATTCGTAAGAATTTGTTTTAGGAGTAGTTGTGAGAAAAGCTATTTGTGTTAATTCACATTTTGGCTTTAATTTGCTAACTTTTTAAAAATATCTGCTAAATGGTGGGGGTAGAGCTATGCTACCTGATATACAGCTTAAAAGTCAAATCCTGAAAGAGATAACCTACTTCTCCAAATGCTTAACACGTCTAAGAATGGCTTGAACTCATATGACATAATCTAACCTAGAAATGGATGGGGAAAATATCATAGCACAGGAACTAAATTTGGTTCTGTTACTTTTTTTTTTTTAAGTAAGAAGCTGTGTGAACTTGAGAACGTTACTAAATTTCTCTGGGTTTTCATTTCCTTAGCTGTGAAGTGAAGAGATAGACTAGATGCTCTCTCATAGAACTAAATTTTATCAGATTTTAGCATGTGGAATCTGTGTAGGTGACCAAGCAGGCTGAAGAGAAACCCATGAACTTTGATTTTGAACCTTATCAACACAAGAAAGTCTGGAGCTACTGGCTGACTGCCTTCTTTGTGCTTCTACATTCCTCCACTGACTGTAATACACAAGGGAAAAATCTGAGAGGAACAGTAAATGTCAACTTGATTATAGAGCCCCAGCAACTCTGGAGGATCAAAGTTAGCTGTCAGAAGGTATGAAATTATATAGTCTTGCCCATTTCCTCCAAGTGTCTTCAAAATAGTCTTGGTTTCATGGGCACTTCCATGCCATGCTGGTACAGATATAATCAGTGCTTTATTTCTGGAGACAATTTGGTCAATATGTATCAGAATGTAAAATGTGTATACCCTGGATCCCAGTAATCCCTCTTCTAAGAATTTGACCTGAAGAGATAACCACACAGGTGTGAAAAGCTCTACATTCAAGAATGTTCATGACAGCGTGGTTTACAATTGTGAAAAACTGAGAACAATCTAAAACTTAACAGATGGGCACTTTAAAGAGTCATTAAAAATAATGATGCAAGGACCGGTCCGGTGGCATTGTGGTTAAGTTCTGTGGACTCTGCTTCGGTGGCCCAGTTTCGCAGGTTTGGATCCCAGGCGTGGACATGAACCACTTATCAGCCATGCTGAGGTGGTGACCCATACATAAAGTGGAGGAAGATTGGCACAGATGTTAGCTCAGGGCGAATCTTCCTCAGGTAAAAAAAATAATCATCATCATAATAATGATGTAAATGGAATAGAAAGATGTGGGCAACATCTTATCAGTTATAAAAAGGAAATTAGAGACCAACATGCCTACCATGTCATTTATGAAAAGCTGTGTGTGTGTGTGCATGTGTATGTGAATGTAAATGCATTGGTAGGATTTCAAGGAATTTTTAAGTCTTTTTTGGAACTTTTCTACAGTGTGTGAATTTTTTAGAATCAATATATACCAATATTTCAAACACAGTAAAATGAGTAAAGAATAGTTTTGGTTCCTGATGAGCTGAAAGTGAATACAGAACACCTGGGTAACAGCATTGCCAATGGTGAGCATTCTTTTTGGATCATGCCTAAGTTGTGAAATATTAAAATTTGGAATGACATTTATTTTTAAGAAACATCTTTAGTATCAGGAATTACAATGTCTGCAACTGTGCTTAAGTACTTATTTGTTCTATCATAACAGAAGCATTTTCCTTTTTTTCTGGCTTAAAATCCCTGAAGTTATACATCTAGCATGTATTATTCTATATTGCTCGCATCTTGAGCTCAGCAGTGGCAACAATGATGTCTTTATCAGTCTAATTCTGAACATAGTTTGGGGTGTTATTTCTGAACGCTAAGATTTCATTTAGTTTTCCAGCTCTCCCAATGATTGTTTGAGTTACCAGGTACACGTGTAATAAACTTATTTTCTTCTTAATCATCCAGTTAGCTTGCAACTGAGGACTCTGTCTGACACACTCATTCTTCTCTACTTTCCATCACCAAATGTACATTCATGCCTGCGTCTTTGCCTTTTCTCTGACACTGTGGAGGAAGTGCACCCTCCTCTATCCAAGAAGGAGGATCTGCTGTAGATGCCATCTGTCACCATCTTAAGGACGTGGCTTCTCATATTATGCCCTTTCTTATCTGCTTTATTGCAGGATCTTTCCCTTCCACATGCAGACGTGTTCACGCATCTGCTGCCTTTAAAAAAGATGTCTCGCCCTCACCCATACTTCCAAGTAGCTAAGCCTCTGGCTCCTTAATTGCCAAACATCCTCAACGGGTTATCTGTGCACATTGCTTCCACTTCCTCATCTCTGACTCATTCCCCAACTCTCTCCATTATGGTTTTGGTCCTCATCATTCCAGTGGAACATATTGCCACAGGGTCTCCAACAACCTAATGCCATAAAATGTAACTCATGTAACTCAATCTCTTAGCTTTCCTTCTTTCTTAAAATATTTTCCTACCTCTTGGATTGTGTGCACCCTGCTTTGGTTTTCTTCCTTTCACATGGGTTGTTTCTTCCCAATCTCCTTTGCTGGCTGGAAAGAAATCTTTGCCTCTAACTGACCTCTCTAGTCTCAGCCCTCAGTGCTCATCTTTTCTATAATCTTTCCAGAAATAATGTGATCCATTTTCAGGGCTTGAAATATCACCTGTGTACTAATGACTTGTGTATACATACATATCTTTTCTTCCCGGATCTTTTTACTATGAGTTCTAGACCTGACATCTCCGGCTGAATGTTGCATGTGCCCCACTAAAAGCTGTTCCTACCCTAGCCTTCTCCATTCACTATCACGCTTTTTCTCAAGTATGTAAACTGGAAGACATCTTAGCACCCTCCTCTTTTCTTATTTCTTACATCCAGTCCATCAGAAATACCTACCAATTCTGCATGCAAATTATCTCTCAAGGCTGCTCTCTTTTCTCTACCTCCTTGGGCACTCCCCTAATCTCTCACCTAAGTATTCTAATAGCCCTATAACCACTCCAAGGGCTTTTCCCTATAAAATCATAAGCTCTGTGACAGAAGGGTTCTTGTTGGTCTTGAATTTCTTGCTTTTATCCCAGTGCCATATACATGGTAGGTTTTCAGTAAATATTTATTGAATGAAAAACTTAATCAATCAATCAATCCATCCATCAATTGATTAGATTCAGCTGGCAGCAAGCTGAGCACTAGCTTGTTCTGGAAAGCTGAAGAAAAATCAGCAGATGGTGATATGAATTGGATTGGGACGCTTTATAAATAAAATTAAAATCCCTATTATTATAACTGCCAAGTAAAGAACTTGAATGATAAAATAGAATATTCAAAGTAGGTGGACTGAGAGGTACATTCATGCTAATGACATTGCAATTTATCTCATTTGCAATGGAAATTGCTCTTACTTAAAATAATTCAATACAACCAACTATTATTAATTAACACACTAATTTAACAAATAATTATTGAGCACCTATTTTTTGTCAGGTACCGTTATGAATGCAGAGAATACAACAGCAAACCAAGCAGACAAAAACCCTGTACTTATGAAGCTTACAACTTAGGGAGACAGACAAATCAGATAAATAAGTAAAACACATACTATATAGTGTATTGATAAGCATGGAGGATAAAGAATAAAGCAGGGAGGGAGGATGTAAAATGTGGAGTGGGACTTAACATTTTAGGTTGAGCAGCCAGGGAACGCCTTGCTGAGGAGCTGACTTTCAAGTAAATACTTGGATGAAGTGAGATATTCTCATGGGGATATTCATGGGAAACGCATTCCAAGCAGAGGGTACAGCAGGTGCAAAGGCCCTGAGGAGGTCACATGTTTTCATATTAAAAGAATATCAAGGAGTTCAGTGGCTGGAGTGAACAAAGGTGAGGGTAATAGGAAATCAATTGAGAGGCAAAGTTGGGGGTGATAGTGAGATTCTTTCTGACTCACAGTGAGGGTTTGGGATTTAATGCAGAATGATGTGGAAAGCCATTGGAGAATTTTGAGTAGAGGTGTGTTACATGATCTGGTTCAAGTTTTAACAGGATCACAAAACATATTTCACAATTACTAGCCTACAAGGTTAGTTGAGGGATGCCAACATAAACCAGGTTCAAAATTATCTTAATTACAGAACTTATAAAAATATGCATTATAGTCATGTACCTGAGAGCATGTTAGTTTCATGACTTCTGATATTTTGGCCCGAGCAAAAAAATAAAGGAAAACCCATCAGAGGCAATGAAATAATGCTCAAGAGCACTAGCAGTAATTATATTTCTTCATTTTAGAAAAATTACTTCTAAAAAGAAAAAAACATGACTTGATAAACACAGTCTTTATATAACTGACTAATTTTTAGTGAGTGAAAAGATAATTATTTTTAACCTAGTGATTACATATCATTACTAAATATAAAATATAATATGGTAAGGTGAGCTCAGGGGGGACAGAAACCTCATGTGGAACAGAAGGGCAAAACTTGCTTGATCTTGATTTTTAATAAGAACACAGACCATGAAAGCTGGTCCTCATGATCCTTCTGATCTTTTGTGTTTTAAGCAGAAGGTGTCATAAAAGTTACCACAGGGATAACTGGCTGGTGGTATTTAAAATTTATTTTAATTCTTTAAAAAAAAAAACATATATATATATGTATAACATGAAATATCTTAATTTTTTTAGGGCAACTCTGGGGCAGACTGCTTGAGTTTAAATCCTAGCTCTGTCACCCACCAGCCGTGTAATCTTGGGCAAGTAACTTATCTCTCTAGGCCTCAATTTTCTCATCTCTAAAGTGGGTATAATATCAATAGCTCCTTGAAAGAGTTGTTTTGAGAATAAAGGAGACAATAAACATAAAGCACTTAACACAGGGCCTGACAGAATAAATGTTCTATAATAATAATATAATTATTACTATTCAGTTGCTGATTTTAAAGTTATTACACTTAAGAGGGAACGGTCAGTTGAATGAATCTTTAAGGAACCTTTCAGGTCTAACATTATATGACTTCATTTGGACTAGAGTAAGATAATGTTACATTATGCCTTGCCCCAATATAAGCAATATTTCACGAATAAACTGGTAAATATGTATTGAAAGGTCAGAATAATCCAAATATTTTACGAGTTTAACAGATTTTTCAGATGATTTGGTATAACATCCAGGGTCTAGATCTCTTATACTTCAGCAGTTCTTGCACGTTGTTACAGAACAACCTCGTTTTAATATGTGCTGTGTTTACAGGGAAACATAAAATAGACACCACCAGGGCCACACCGCAGAGAGTGCAATAAGTAATAATGAAGTACAATGTAATGGGTTGGTATTTAATCCATTGATCATTGGAGTCTGTCTCCCTAGGTCTCCTTAGGCCGATAATCTTCTTTTAGAGCTCAAAGCTTACAGGCATGAAATATGTAATCATCATGCACCCACTTAGGCTAACACTAAATGTAAACCGCTTGCACTGGACAGATTTTAATCTTGTCCCTCATCATTTTATGGCCACCAATGACTTTCTACGAAATCTCCATTCCCATGTGTAGGATTTGAACTCCTTAGTCATCTTCGCATGGAGCCTTTTAAATACCAAAGGATTTTCGACGTTATGATAAACATTTTGCCTCCTCTCTTACTTCTTTCAGTAAGTTTTGAAGGTTATTGTGAAAAAACAGCCTTCTATTAATAGAATAACAGTAATTTGTGAAGTAAAGGACATATGTAATTTAAGATTACTAAAGAAAACTGCTCATTTAAACAAGTAAATATCCCAGAGCTTGAGAGGGCACAAATTTTTCCAAACACACTGCTATTGTTCACAACAGTTACTGGAATTGTCTTTCAGATATGTTCACTGCATTTCCAAATTGTTTCTAATATCTTCATGCCTTAGCCATTTGAGGGTGAATTTGATGTTAAATACTGTCAAAAATTACACCCAGCCAAGTCTGGCAAGTAGGATGGGTTATCAATCTGTGCAATATCATTTTGGGTGAAAAGGATGAAAATCTATGCTTTTGAATTGCTTATAATTGGCTAGAAATGCAATTACAAATTTTTTGAAGTTCCATAATAGTATAATTCTTTGATACCAATTCACACTGCTTTAAGCCATAAACAAAGAAAACTGGAAAATGCAGGGGGTATGGCTGACTTGGGGTGTGGTGTTATTCAGGGGTCCCAGCAATGTTGCAGAACCCAGGATCTGTGTCTGCATGTCTGAGCTCTGTTTTCCCTGCATTCGCTCAAATTTTCTGTGTTGGCGAGAGAGCTGCAAGAGCTCCAGCCTCATATCCTCTCAGGATCCAGTGCAGTAGAATAAAAGATCCAGATTTTCTCTCCATTTGTCCCCCGAGATTTCCTTGGCTCCGACTCTGTCAGGTTCCTGAATTTGATGCTCTGATAAGAAAGGCCAGAGTCAGATGCTTGCTTTCCTTAAGGTGAGTCATCTTTATGGATTAAGAACAGAGGCCTCTCTTCCTCCAGAGGGAACCCAGTGGCCTATTGCTAAGGAAGAGAGAATGGATGTTGATAGCTAAAAAATAGCAAGTGTTCACCATAAGTGGACACACACATACACACACACACACACACACACACACAGACTCCATAATTGGAAGGTTTAGTGTCAAGTCTAAACCGTAGGTTGGAGTCCCTGCTCTGCCAGCAGAAGGAAAGTCGAGTATGGTGGGACCTTAGACTGTAGCTAGTTCTAAAACTGACTACATGTTTGACTTTGGCTATGTCATTGCATATGCCTCAGTTTCCTTGTCTATAAAATGAGATAATAGTGATACCTACTTCATGTAGTATTTGTTCAGATTAAATGAATTAATATGTGTGAAATACTTAGAACAGAGCCTGGCATATAGCAAGTCCTGCGTAATTGTTAGCCATTATTATTATATAAGTGTGGCCTTGAGCACTGCAGCCCTTCACTGTTTAGGCCTCTGTTGCTTTATTTGTAAAATTAGAGGGGGGTCTACATTATAGTCAAAAGTCAATGTTCCATAATTCTATGCCTTCAGAAGCATATGGATGATTCTCGTCCTCTAATATAGTCTTTCCTAAGGAGTCTTTGAAACAGGAGGCCTGAAGCCCATCACAGAGAGGCTAAATTTTACCATGACCTCAGTAGAAATTATACAACTTTCCTCTAAGGATATTCTGAATGAGAAAAGAAACCCACTGCCAAAAATATGGTTAAGCTGCCTGTTAGAGCAGCTTGTAGTTGAGTCATAAAGAATCTTAATAAAGCAGAATGATCCTCAGCTCTTACCTCTACCCTATCAATGGAGTATCATGCTGGATATGTGAGGAAACATTGAGCAAGATTTTAATTTTTGTCTAATGACATTATAAGTCACATCATAGTATCCTAGTGAGCAGTGCGTACTGCAGAATAGGACAGATCATAGCATTATTAACTGTAACTGATACCTGGACCATATTTAGGACCTACCTGTTCCATACGTTAATGTACACACATTGTTCAGATGTACCCCACAAAATAGGTTGTTTCTAGATGGCTACTTAATGTTCATTTTCACTCTTGTGCTCTAAAGATAGAATTGCCTTTATTCACCTAACATGAGATCAAGATATGAAGTGGCATGTCTCTTTAAATAAAATAAGATTTGGTTCCAAGTACCTCAAATTTGTCTTGTGATTTTAACTGTTAGATTCTAACGTATAGCAGTTGGAAACTCATGGCATAATTGAAGCAGTATTTGCATTCTTCATGTGTCTTTGTGTTTAGGAAAGACAATAGGAGATGTGTTTTGATTATGTTTCCTTGTTTAAGGGACCTTAATATACATGTAAATATATGTGTATGGATATATATGTATTGTGCTATGATATTCTGCATGACTATTTATATAAGTGGATATGAGTAGTTCAAGGATCTTGCCCAGGACTGCTTTAAAAAAAGAAGTTAAAGAATATTGAGAACAGATTAGGTAGTACTGTCTAGAAATTTAGTTTAAGACAGCAAATAACACAAAAAGAGGTAATTAATATTATCATTTAATAAAAAGGTAATTACAAAGATCACATAGTGGTCATCTGTAGTCATTGGCATGCCCCTTATCTAAAAACCTCAGATATCTTTGGGAAGGGTGAATAATAGTAATAGTAATAATTAGAAGTCTCAGATATTGCCAATGTTCTCAGTCTCTAACCTATGAATTTCTCGGGGCTCAAGAAATTCCCCTTATTCCCAGGGGTCTTACCTTGTTTATCTTACTGACTTAATTAGCTTTGAATTGAGTGGCCATGCTTCTCTTTCCAGACAGAGCTATCTCCAGAGTCTAGACTAGAGCAGATTGAACAATTGCCCAGGCCTCTGCTCTGTTGGAGAAACCCAGCAGCTGGAGCTGCTACAGTGAATCTGAGGATGCTGGCTAGGGAGAAAGGAGGAGAATATGGGAGTTAACACCATAGAGCATGATTATCAGAAACAATTAGCACAATTTGTAGAGCATCCTCTACCCCAACTTTTGCCCACTCCATGAAAGGGCAGCAACCTCAGTGCCCTAAGTGCTGCAAACCACTGTAAATGACCTTGCCCTCCATATCTAAACTGCCTTATTTCAACATTAGTTTATGCCTTCATGCATTCACCCAACTAACATTTATGAAGGTCTTTCTTTGTATCTTCACATTTGTATTGGATTATTTGATATTTGTCATAGTTAAAGCATTGCTCTCTCCCAGATCTTAGCGAATACAAGAATCACATGGTGTGCTTATTAAAATTGCAATCCCAGGCCCTACCTCTAGAGATGCACGTTTAGTAGGTGAGGTCTGTACATTTGTACTTTCAGAAAACACTCAGGATAATTTAAGAAGCACTTAATTAGACTGTAAAATCCATGGGTTGGAGGCATGTCAGCTCATTTACCACTGGGGTACCCAACACCTAACACAGTGTTTGGCACACAATAGTTCCTCAACATATATTCATTTACAAAGTCAAAGGCAGGGTTTAGGCCCCCAAAAAGAGACAGTGAAACATCCAGGGCCTAGCAACAGCCAGAAGTGTCTGACCCTAGGTCTAAAATTACAAAGGAGGGGGGCTTATTACTGGAACTTACGAGAGTGTAGCCATGGCAGAGGGGCTGCCCGACAGGAGGGAGTCATGCGAATCAGTACCCTGATCGTCTCTCTTCCCATTCTCTGAGCCTATGGTGTCATTGGTCAAACCCCTCCAGAAACCAGATGGCAAGGGAGCCCAGGTTACGTAGTGTTCCTCCTTTCATGACAGAAAGATAAAGTGGAGAGTGGCTTCCTTGTAGAAGCTGACAGTCTACAGTCTTCCAATCAGTGTACGGTTACTGTTGAGCAAAGTTTAGAGTCAAAATTACAACTAGTACTTATCATTTGGTCATGTCTACGTGGCTGTCTATATACCAACCCATATAAGTTATCCAGATGCACCGTGGATAAATCAATTGTGTGAACACCCAGATGGAATGTTAACTAAATGGAAGTTTTCATTTACCAGATGATCACACACTCCTAGACACACGCACATGGATACACACATGCACACAAGCTCACACACACACTTCCATGGGATTCATACGACATTATGAAATGTGGTCCCTGTGGGAACCTGGACATTTGGATCTATATCATCAATTAAATATCACATATGTGTTTGATAATTTAACATCTGCAAAAATTAATAGCTATGGATAGATTAATTTATGCTAAAATGAATCAATGTTTTAATGTTAAACAACATAGAGAAAAAACACCATTGTTGTTTAAAGAGATTGTTTATCTCTATCTCACTTTCATAACTTTTCTAACACATTCTGGCTTCTAAAACTACACATAACCCCTTCCCATCTATAAATTCTCAGATTTCAGCCTCATTTTCTATATCCCCACATTTTAATGCCTAGGATTTAGCTAAAGATCATTTAATTCACTATTTTTAGAGCAACATGGAATTATGAAGCCAAACTTAATGATAATGAGGACAATATTTCAGAGGAGGACAAGAGTCTCCTCTGATACATTGCCAAAAATATGTTGCCTAGATGAAGACCACCCAGAAGCTTCCATTGGCACATGAGGCATCAGCCCATATGTATTAAAGTAAAAAAAAAAAACAAAACAAAAAACAGAAAGAAAGGAAGAAAAGGCCACACAGAACATTTGACACTTCGGGTCAATAGTGTTTCTAAGTAAAATGTAAAGAGATTGTTCCAATCTCCAAATTCAATTTAACAGATGTTATTGAGTACCTATGATTTAACGGTCTTCTGCCCTCAAGAATCTTGCAGTTTAGCCGAGGAGGGAGATAAATCAACAAGCAACACTATACAAGTTACTATGATGAATCGCTACCTAGAGAGAGAAGCAAGTTCCATAGAAGCTTACTTGCGGTGTTGCTGATTCTGATTTGGAATTTGGGGGGGCTTCCTGCAAAAGGCAGAATCTGAGTTTGACCTTAGAAGAAGAGAGGGTATTTCACATGGAGAGTTGGCCTGAAAGGCCCTTCAAAGCCTTCCAAGTAGAAGGTGGCAGTAAGTATAAAACAAGGCATTCTGAAATGTCAGATGGATCCGGGAAATGGCTTAATTTGTGGGTCAGGAGAGCAGCCTGCGTGGAAGAATGGAGTGAAGAATGAGCCCAGAAAAGCGTGTTGGACTAGGTTATGGGAGGACTTGAATGGCCTAAGCACTTTGGTGTTATTCTTTTGGCAGTTGGAAGTCATGGGATTTTCACCATGAGGAACAGAAAATGCAGAAGGGAGATGATCTGATCTTGTAGCTCTCTATAAAAATGGACAGAGAGAGAGAGTAAGGAGGAAGAGCTCGGTGGGTTGTCTCGGGAGAGAGAACGCCTTTTTAATCTGGGTAGGGTCAGCGTGGATAGAAAGAAAGAGAGTAAGAGGTACAAAAGCCTTTAGAAAAGGAGCAATGGGAGGACTAAGTAACTGATTGGATGTGGGGCCTGTGGGAGAGGGTATTGCCAAAGATGTCAAATGTCTGAGGTTTCTGGTCTGGATGACTCATACCTTTAACAGAGATAGGGTTTGTCTATTTCCTTCCTCCTTCCATGTTGTCTCTCTTTAGAGCCTTCTCTTCCTAAATTATGATATTAGATGTATACCATATCATTCAAATTCACAACTTTGAATTTCTAGTGGGATATTTCAGTCTGAAGTTTAGGCAAAACGGGGTGTTGGGTTTGGTTCTATACAACTGAAAGTTAATTGCATAAAGTTTGCAGAGTGGATTGGGTGGGAGAGTATAGCAGAAGATAACACAGCAGAGGGTAGAAATACGGGAAACATTGGAAAACATCTACTTTTCAGGGTCAGATGGTGGATCTGGGTAAATTCAGATGTGAATATTCTCTCTCACTTAAGAGAAGGGAAGGGAGTCCAGCTATTTCCCATAGAGGTTTGGTTTGAATACACAGCACTGAGTGATCTTAGTTAATTCTACTATCAAGCCAGTGGATAGTACATGGTTGGACATTCATAAAACCTAATGAAAAAGCAAGAATCCTGATTATTATTCTGGGGTACCCTAGGCAGGGATTTTGTGTGTATGTGCAAATGCATGTGTGTGTGCGCGTGTGTGTCTACACCACGGAAATTTGTTTCCTCTTTTAATGAAATAAAGCCCATGTTTGTTGGCTTTTAGGGTGGGCTTGCAAGGCCCATCTGTTTAACTAGGCAGTTGCCTGATATTGCAGGCGAAGGATTGGCAAGTGTAAGTGCGAATTTGAATACCAGATACAGGCTATTTAAAGCTGAATTTATCTTTAATAAATTCACCCAGAGGTGTTCAGCAATAGGTAGTTTGGAAAATGGTCATAATTTGTGCAGAAGAGACTTTTTTTTAAAGGTTGAGTGGTGTGTGTGATTGTGAGAAGAAATAGGCTCAGGGAAGTTCACCTTTGATAATGCTCTGTTCCTTCAGGTCTCATCACAAAGGAGGGCAGACTACTTCCATAATCACGTTTGATATGCTAAGAGGCAAAAATGGGCTTCCATTTCACATGATATAGTACTAACTTGAGAGCAAATAATACACAAATATTTTCTTGATAGTATGTGTTAAAGCAGTCTGCATTTAGGACCAATGGTTGTCAGTCTTTGAGGTTTCTGAAAGGAATTGCAATTTATGACGTGTTAGGGTAAACAGTTGGATTACATTTCTGAAATACGTGTTCCATCAGGTAAAATCATTGTGATTACAGGCACTGGAACTTTAAGTAAGTTATGTGCTAAAAGGTTGAAAATGTAAAACAAGTACGCTTGTGCGTAACTACTAATCCTTTTTTGTGTCTCTGCTGAATAAACTACAAGAAAAGGGGAAAAAAAGAATGTTCAAATAATAAAACAGAAAAAGTGTATTATGTAATTTTAATAAATAATAAGCATTAATATAGCTCAAGGAACTGTTTTGTCAGTGGTCCAGCCATGAGAGAATAATATAGAACTCAAAGAATTATGAAAGATTATAAAGAAGTTATTTTAGTTGGAAGTTATTTCTTTTGTTTGCTTTTTTGATTTCTCTTAATTTCTCCTTTATTTTCTGATGTATTTCACAAAACTCAGGTTGTCATTTTAACATCTAGCCTCCACTGTTCGGAAACGCATTGCAAATAAAAGCAAAGGAAGAGAATGGTTTTAAAAGCTTTGCATATGTTTGACAGAAGATAATAACTGTAAATAAATCTTTAATATTTCCCCTAATTCAGTTTGTGCCATGCAAATGTCAGGACTATAAAAACAAATCAACAAACATTTGAAGGAAAACAATATACATAACTTATTTTATATATTAAAAACAACTGTCAAACAATTATGACCTCATGTATTAGTTGGTTGTTTTGAAATATTCCTACTAGAATTAAAAAATGCTATGAAGGCCTTTGAGCTTAAACATATTGTGTCAATCAAGAGCATATTTAATACATCTAAAGCATGAGGTAAAAATTTTCTTCATAAATAAATAATTTGCTTGAAAAAGTTTACAAAAATATTTGTGCGTTTATTAAGTTTTCTCCAGATCTTTCGAGGTTAATGGAAATAGATTGATACAGACAGCATTTTGATCTGCTGTATTTTAACTTGAAACACAAAAAGTAACATGAAGAGATTCTTCATTTCTTAGGCAAACTTCAGCAAAACTGAGTGCGTGAAACTTCATTCATTAAATTTTTAAGTGACCATGAATTTGTTGGCTTCAGTACCTAAAGTGTAACTTTATCCTTTCAATTAAAGGACATAATTCACCCTGAGACCTTTGGCTTTAACTTTTTATATAATATATAATTTTGGGTACACTTAATGGTCAAATTTTGTATTATTACAGGTGGAAAAACACCAGCCATCTCAAGGGTTTTGTGCTTGCAAAAGCATGTAATTTAATTTTTTTGAACCAATTTAATCAATGATTCTTTCATGTGAGTAAATTTACACTCTTGACGACTGCGTTAGATTTGAGGGTGACGGAGAGGAAGATCATTTCCCCTTTTAAAATGTCATTTAAATCTTGGGGAGCAGAAGGAGATTAAGAGACTAATCCTTGTGATATATGTACTATTTAACTTTGCCGCTAAGATGATATAGCCTCAGATTTTATCAGTTAGATACCAGCTTCAGCAGTTTAGGTGGTATTAACCCTTTAAATACAAACGATTTTACTATTCAGATACATATTTCAATATTTATTTGATCTAATATTTTAGTTAGTCATGGTTAAAGAATGTTTCACTTAGATCCTTTTTTTGCCAGAATAAAAATGCTTCTCACTGTGCTGTGTATATTTCCATAAAAGTCGGTAAGCTAATTTATGACTTAAAGAAGAAAATAAAGGTCTATATTTAATATATGAATACTTTTTACAGTGGAAATTGGTGGTGGACAGTATTAAATGACCCTAGTGTGGAACTATGCAGATGGTCATTAGTAGCTGACTATAAGATTTACTGAAGATTTTGATATTAATTTTCCCTGCAAGTAGGACTATATATAAATCTAACTCTGTTCCCAAATTAATTTATGCTGATAACATATGAATAACTCCATGCATATGAGGTTCATTGTCTTCTCACTCCTTTAGGGAATATATTGTTTGCGTCATTGTGAAACTGTATTTTGACTACTCTTTTACCTGACTAGTTTCTCTATTGCAAAAGAACTATTGCTTTTCTACTCATAAAGAGTGTAGGGGACACCATACCAAAATTCTGGAATAAAAGTGCTACAAAAAACAATCACAAATCTGCCTGACCAGGTGCATTAAGCAGAAGTGAAGACCTTACAGAAAAAGCAACAAGGTTCTAAGAGCACACGCTGAATTTTAAAATTTTTTTTATGATTGGCTTTTTCACTTCTGATAATAGTATATTTCAAAAATATACTCATCTTTTCTCTTAAAAGATGCAAGAATCATTTAGTGAAAAATAATTTGGAGCAAATTACTTCATCTTCAGCTCACAGATTCATGATTGTACCTCTCTAAGATTCTAATTTTAATCATTTTGTAGTTGGGAGAAGGAAGGATGTTCTCCTTTTAGCACAAAATTAGTTTTAACTGACTTTCACTAGAAGAAAAACATGCCACTTAAAGTCACCCAACTGCAGAAAATGAAGTCCAAACGCCCAAGAAATGTTTACTTAGTTTTTAACACCTACTATACTTTGAATCCCGTCATGGTACTCCTTTATGCATTGTTGATCTTTAGAAGTTAAAAAAAAAAGACAAAGAAAAACCTTGCTCACTTCAGTAACTTCAGGTGGAGTGAATTTCCTTAACAATGAGAGTATTTGGAGATGTGAAGTAGTAAAAAGAATGTCATGCTTACTTCAGAGTTCCTTATCTGCTACTAAAACCCCAAAGAGCAGCAGGTATTAATCTTGCATCATTTGAATAATGTTCCCATTTTATCTATTTTGTAGTACCCCCTTTAAGCCCCCATGGAGCTTGCTAGCTTCTCCCTAGTTCAGAAAACCATAGCAACCTCAGCCCGCACTTCTCCAACTCAGGATAGAGTTCAAGTTGTTCTCCTCAAGCCTCTTGCCATGCAATGCATGGGAAACCCTGACCACCGGCTAGGTGTCCTAGACTTCTTCACGTCCTAGAAAAAGGGCGGGGGAGGGGCCGCACACGCACACACACAAAAATCCTGCGTCGCTTAATTGGGAGGGAGAAGGGAAAGTAACCACCGAAAAGGTAAAAGCACTTTTAGAGTTCTTTTGATTGTTCATGATAGCATCTCCGAGCGTTCCGGGACCATCGCTTTGGCCGCCACGCAGCGGCCCCCACCTGCCCCCCACTCCCCCAAGGTAGGTCCTCGTCTTTATCACATTATTCCGAAAGCTTTCGGATTTTTCCTCGGTTTCCAGCCCGCACGTTTACACATGGGGGGTGGGGGAGGAGGAGGGGGGAGAGGCGGGGCGGGGAGGTAGCCGGGTCCCTGCACCGCGCAGCTCTCATTTGCGGCGCTCCGACTCGGGCGAAGTTCTCGCGCAGCCGGCTCGCCGCGGCCGGGGCCGGTCCCGGCGGGCGGCGGCGGCGGGTGCTCGGAGCCGGGCGGGGCGGCGGCGGCGGCGGCGGCGGCGCGGGGGCGCGCGCTGTCTCTTTAAGGGAGCTCGGTCTGGGGTGGCGCTTTCCTCCGCGAAGGCTCCTTTGATATTAATAGTGTTGGTGTCTTGAAACTGACGTAATGCGCGGAGACTGAGGTCCTGACAAGCGATAACATTTCTGATAAAGACCCGATCTCACTGCAATCTCAAGCGTCCTCTTTTTTGGTGCTGCTCCTTTCTCCAGACCCCGCGTCCTCTCGATCGCTCTCTCGCCTTCCTATTTTTTTTTTTTAAACAAAAAACAACACCCCCTCCCCTCTCCCACCCGGCACCGGGCACATCCTTGCTCTATTTCCTTTCTCTTTCTCTCGCTCTCTTTTTTTTTTTATCAAGGGGGGGGAGGGAAGGGAAAGGGGGGGAGGCAGGAAAGACCTTTTTCTCCCCCCCCCGCCAATAATCCAAGATCAACTCTGCAAACAACAGAAGACGGTTCATGGCTCTGGCCGCCGCGCCACCATCTTTCGGGCTGCCGAGGGTGTTCTTGACGATTAATCAACAGGTAAGGAGGGGAGGCCCGGGCGGGCCGCGGGGCCGGGGGCCGCGGGGGGCGCGGGGAGAGCGGGCGCCCCTCGGCCGGGCCCGGGGCGCCGCGACGCGAGTGCTGCGCCCGCGCGTGTGTGCGCAAAATGTGGGCGATCGCGAGCGGGGAGCCCTGGGAATTAAAAGTGACTTTCTTTGGAGGAAAAAAAAAAAAAAAAAAGGCAGAGGGAGAGTGTGCAGAAAGCCAAGCGCAGGCTTCTCGGGTTTCACATGCATTTTCTTTCTTCCCTTTTGCGCGTGTGATTTCTTTCTTTCCGTCCTCTCTTCTGCTCTCTTTTCCCCCCTTCCTCTCCTCCTTTTGGTAGGTCTAAGGCGTCTGAGCCTTAGAAACGAGCGACTTCAAACTGCGGTAGCCCCTGGAGTCAGGAGGGTCAAGTTCAGCCGCCGGGGAGGAGGAAAAACAAATCCCCATTTGCCAAAAAAAGAAGTTTCAGGCCGGTGCCCCCTCCCCCTCGCAGCCCCACTCCCCCTCGCTGTCTCTTTCTGGCGGATTTTAATTCTCTCCTACTGGGCGCAGCTGAGGAGCTGGAGGTGGTTGGACCCGAGGGGCCGCGGCCGCCGCAGCCGCTGCAAGTTTTCTGGGGCTCCTGACAAGCGGGGAGCAGACTAGGCACCAGCATGCAGAGTAGTAAGTTGGGCGAACTTGGGAGGGTCGGGAGGGTCCCAGAGAGGGGCCTTCGTGTGGTCCCCAGAGTGGGAAAACAGCACAGGACTGGCGTTGGCTTTGAAGAGTTTGCAAAGCCAGGCTTCAAACTTTTTTCCCTTAAAGGCCCAGCTGGGCTGGAGAAGGAGGGTTGTCGCATCTCCTGATGCACCCGCTTCTGCGCGGCTCAGGCAGCTTGGCCGAGGGGTCTGTGCCCTGTCCGTGCCATGTGGCAGGGCCTTGCAGCCAGGGCGCTTCCGTAGGGGCTGAGGAAGGGGCAGACTTCCTCTGCGGTGCGGACGATGCGCCATGTGTCGCGGGTCAGCGGACACTGGCCAGTGATTAAATGCCTGACAGCGGTGGGACATCGAGGCGGACAGGCGCGTCGCCTTCTGTCTAGTTCCTGTTTGGGTTCTAGAGAAACGCATCTTTGAAAGGCCAAGGCAAACACCGCTGTCCCTTCAAATAACTCCAGGATTATAGGACCCCATGAATAATTTGAGGGTGAGGCGGAGGTGGGAGCTGTTTGAAGTGCAGAGCTGTTTTTGTGGCTGGGAAAGCTTTTTTGTTAGTACCTGTGTGAGATGGTGGTGTTTCCCCCCTTTTCCCCGGGGAAGTCGGTAACTGTTTTATGGCCCTAAGACTCTAAAGCAATTTAAGTTAGAGGGCGAGAAGGACTGGTGGGTTTCAGAGGGAATGTTGGACTTAACAAATTTTAGGTCTTGCTGTACTTCCTCGTATCTTTTTAGGCCTCAGAGTTGATACTATGAAAGTTTTTGAGTAAGAGCGATGGATCTTAATGATGAATCAAAATTATGGTAGAATATTCATCCTTATCCTATTTTGGAAAACCACGGCTAGAATTTTAAGTGAGGTAAGTCAAGTGAGAAGCTTAGCGGAGAAGTTAAATCGCAGAGAAGTTAGGCCGATTCATTGAACTTTTTGTAGATTCATTGAACTTTTGTAAACACACCAGGTGAACAGGAAAGGGTCTGAGAGGGATAGTAAGTACAAAGGGAAAATACAGATAGGGCCTGAGACAAGATGACAAAGAAATGATAACTCTAGGCCTGGTTGTTGGCTGAAATTTGATTGTTCAAAGCAAAAATAAAATAGGAACCTTCCAACCGCTCTTCAAAGTCCTCCAGCTCTTAAGTTAAAACCTATGGATCTTCCTGGCATCATGTTACTTTCCTGCTGGTTTTAGGAAAAGTGGATCATTTAGAAAAGGCTGCCAGAGTTAAAAATGCAAGGGGCAGCAGAGGAAAGTAATGCGGGCAGCCAGTTCTTGACGTGGACAAAATGAGAATAAGAATGAAAGTTTCTGAGCTCCCTGTTGTCAAGTTTCTTACATGCTGCTCATTTGCTTAGAAGGCTTTCTCAGATATTCCACCAGTTAACGTAAAAAAGCAAACTAGCTCTAAAATGGTGTGGGCTTTTTTTCTTTCCCCAAGTATGCCAGGGTTGTGAATAAATACAGGGTTTGTATGGGAAGATGAAGCGTTTCCTGTAAGTTGTGATGCTGACAGGACAGTCTGGAAATGATACCAACATTTTGAGGATTTTTTTTTCTTTTTACCTTTAAGTGAAAGTTTATTAATGACGTGCTTAATCTTAACAAGTCAAACATATCATTCTTAGAGCTTCTCTCTCCTCAGATTTCATAACTTCCTTTTAAAGCTATACCCTTGGATGAAAACATCTCTAGAGTCAGTTAAATATACAGGGCCACTAACGTGCTCAAGTTTGACGATGATTTCTGGATATTAATAATGTGAAAATAAAACTCCCGAGGGGGAAATAGAGTTTTAATGCCAACATCATGACTTGGTTTTCCTAAATGTGACACATTCTGAGGCTTCGTTAATACTGTTGGCAAAGTATTCTTTACCATCGGTGAGCTGATGTATACGGCTTCCTGATATATCTGTTATATGTTAGGATGTATGTGTGTAGAATACTTTTCCACACATAATAACTAAGTCTGACGCTCTCCGAAAAAGTAGTGGAACAAGTTCCTTACAAAAAAGTTTGCCACTCGTTTGAATTCTAGATGCTGTGGGGTCTCTGCTGCTGTTTAGATTTTGTTCTTCATCTCTTAAAGGTAACATTCAAAGTGAGGAGGAAAGTGTCAGAGAAGCTGGTCTGAGTTGATTTGAGAGCTCAGCTTTTTGACGATTAATATTTTAGATGATTTAATAAAATTTTTGCTTGAAAATAGGTTAGAATCCCATATTAGTGAGTTACACATGTACCTACCATATTTTCAGTATTATTTTTACTTTTCTTTTAAGTCACATCCTACTCGTGAATTTACTCTGATTTCCGCAGTGTAGGTCTCTCTAATACGCATAAGGAAATCTTCATTCATAAGGAATACTTTCAAAACAGGGAAATGAATGCATCTGTGGAAAAACTGCTAAGATCCCTAGTATTTCAATGATGTTTCTATTATTATTATTTTTGTTATTATTATTTTTATGTATGTGTGTAGAGAGAGAAATACCACAATTTGCAATTAATGATCTGCACATTTCTATTAAGAAATGCCAAAGGGCGTTAAGTTTTAATAAACTCTTGTCTTACCTTCTTTGTTGATGTAAATAAACATTGCTGCAAGTTTTAAAAGGACTTGGAGCAAATTGTTTTTGAGCTAGAACTTTATTTCTAATTTGAAATTAGCACAAATATTGATAACGGGACTTTAAATGTTTTTCATAATACGTATATGTAAAAATTATATTTTTTTCCTCTTTACTCCTTTTGATAGTAAACAATAATGTAACACTATGCTATTGTGTGTAAAGCAAAATAGACTTCAAGAAAGTTATGGGCAGGTGTTTATAATTGATTTGAAGGGAAAATTATTATTTTTGAAATAAGTGATGCACTTAAAATAAAATGACTGGTACACATTAAAACATATTCTTATTAAGATATTCTCTGGTGTGTAAAATGAAGCCATTCATTCAACAGACTGACAACTTTCCACTTGGTATTTGCCTTTGCTTAATTTAGTTTCCGCAGGACAGCTAGTGTGGTAGTCTGCATCTGTTTTTGGCAGACACAGAAAACTATAAACTCAGACAGTTCTGTCCCAAATATTGCAGCTCACAAGTTATAATCAATTTGATAAAAACAGGCAAGTTTTATGGACTTGCTTTCTGTTGTTCATCCTTGGTCAAGCTTTCAGGTAACAGAGGTTTCTTTCTCTCCCCGTTTTGCTGGTTGTAACTGCTAATACTATTGATAACTAATTCTGAGTCTTGTTTACTTGTTTATCTTCCTTATTATTTATTGAAATTTGGAGAAATTAATGACGGCATATCTAGACTTGGTTTTACTTTATCTATGTGATAACTAAATTCATCTTTTGATATACAGAAAGAAGCAAATTCTTTGTTACTATAATAGTTATGATTTATGGAATTGTAGGGTTCCCCTTAGATAAAATATGAAGAAACTCTTGTAGGCTTTGCCAAGTAGAAATTTAATCTAATGCTCTAAGGGTACTTGTGACTGTCGTGTATAGAGAAGACTGTCGCACTTTGCAATTATTTATGTTGAAAAAAATTGAGCAGAGTTTTTTATAATTATCAAAATTATTTATCTCCTAAAAGCTTTAACCAGTGGATTAAAGTAAATATGCTAAAGTGCCAAGTGTAGTTTTATCCTACTGTTTGGTAGTAAACAGGGCTGCAGAGGGAGTAACCACTTTTAAAAACTTATCCTTGAGTGTAAGTGGGTCTTAAGCTGTTTGTTTATTTGTATAGGATATTCAATTAATTATATATGACCTTTATAAATAATGTCTTTAACGTTGCTGTTATGGTCACCTTTAGAGTTGCGATATCTGTCCGTGGTTCTCAATCCCTGGGAACTGAATTCATTGGTCTTTGGTTTGGTTCTCTGGTGCGTATAATAATGTTAGAACTTGATTTAGGTTAGAAAGAGATCTTTGAGCTTAAGGAAGCCCCTTACTGAATTTGCAGATGGATCTATGGAGGAAAATTATCTGAATTGTTAAGAGTTAGTTAGATGAGAAAATCTGACTGCTCACTGCAGCAATAGTAGCTATTATAGTAGCAATGTCTACTTTTTGTCATCCCCCCCCTTTTTTTCCAAGAGCACAAATCCAAGTAGCACAAAGAAAGATGAAATTTTCTATGTACTTCCAATTTGAAGCATCATTGGAAATCATTTTCTGATTCAAAGCTATAATTGAAATCCAAATAACATCAAAACACCCTAAAGAAGACATTCAGGATACGCTTTTCATTCCCAAGTATGTTTCATTAAAAATGAGAAAGAAAACTTTTCATTTTTAAAATGTTTCTAGCTCTTTAAAAACCTGCAGTAAATACTTTACAAGTGGCTAGACACCTTCCCTGGTGGTTTAGTTTATACAAGCAGGAAACTTTCTCTCCTACTCTTTTTCTCTGTCTTTCTTGTTTTCTTTAAACCAACTGACGTAATGCCAAACTTTGCTTTAAAAGAACAGACAGAAGTAATTGGTAGCTTTTAACTTTTAATAATGTTCTGGATTGGTTTTAGTGGCCAAAATGCCATTTAAAAAAAAAAAAAAAGTTCAAGTAAGAACGGGCTTGTGGCCTGAGGAAGAAAGGCTCTGTTGATGTAGTTATTTTTATTCTTGTTTTTCAATCTGTTATTAAAAATCTTTCCTGCTGAGTACTGCTGGATTTCTCCAATTGCTCTCTGTGATGGCTGGTGCATTTCAGGTTACCGTCACTTAAACAGTTTTTGGGTTTTGGGGAGAGTGGGTATTTGTGTTGCGTTCTTTCTTTCTATTTGGAAAAAAACCATTTTTTTTTTGTTTCAATTGAGATGAATTAATTAAGATTATCAATGGTGACAGGTCAATGAATATGTTTATATAAAGAATGCTACACCTGTTAGCAGGAGCCTGAAATGTGGAAGTTAAATTGTGACATTAATCATTTTTATGTGCAGAGGAAGGAAAATAGATGAAACTTGACAAAAATATATTTTTAGATTGAAAGCGTTAATTTTAAGGGTCAGTTTGTTTCTACTGGCGGTTCTTTTTTTCGCACAATTTTAGATGATAATTTTTTAACCCTATTTATCACACCGTGTTTTTAGTTTTTTTGTTTTTTTTTTTTTAAATAGTCATTTTTTCTCTTCCTGATCTTGCACAGGCAAACAGAACTTTCTCCAGTTAAGAGACATCTTGGTGATGTTGATTGACATCAGGGCAACTTCAGAAGCTGGCAAGTAGGAAAATCTTTTCGGAGGGTAAAAAGATTTGTGCCAGTTTTTTCTTCCTTGCAGAAAGACACTCCACCCAGAAATGGAGCCCTCCACCCCATTTAGTGGGCCAGAACTGAGTATCGACATTTCTGATGTGAATTATTCCTCAAGTTTAAATCTTATGCTTACTTGTCTTGGACTTTGATTTTAACCCCAAATTTGTTCTGAGATTTTTTCTTCTTTTTCTTTACCGAGAGTGCATTTTAGAAATAATACATACTGAGAATTAGGTATCATGCAGATACGTTAAGATGTCTTTTAAGGCATTTATAATTATCATGAAAGGCATTCTGCATATTCAGGGAAGTCGAAGTGTTCTGTGCATAGAAATTTGACAGTTTTGATTTACCTTACATGTTTCTCAGTTTTTCTTGTGAGAGCTACAGACTTTAGTTCAAATTAGGGGCATTCTTTCTTTGGTAGCTACTCCTTGACTTAAAGATTTGTCAGGAAAACTTTAGAAACTTAAGCTGTAAGTTGTTCGCATCAGCATGGTGAGAGTGTCTTAGAGTAAATTTTGATTTATTTATTTTTTACAAAGTTTTCACACGTAAATTTCAAATTATGGGTTTCTCTGTCATTACATTTTTATTTAATGAATGTTAGTTTATTACTTCAAAATTGAGGGAACTGGAATAAAGTTTAGCAAGAAGAAAAAAGGCAGAGGGAGGTGTTTTGAGCTGCAGTCCTTTAATATCAGTAGTTTGTTTACTGTTTGGTGGTGGGGAGGGGTTTGGGACACTTTGTGGAAGATGATACCAAAAAAAAAAATCCATCAATTGTGCATATGATTCCCACCCCTTAAGGTTTACTCTTAAACAGTATGTTTCAGTTTGGCCTCAAACCATTCTGCACCACTTCTGCTCCAAGAGCCCACCACTGTCTTGGTTCCTGAGCGATTAAGGATGACCCTTTCTGTTATATAATGAACTGCATTATTGATTGAACAGAGGTAACATATTTTGATTTGTGTAATTTTTTGGTAGTTAGTAGTAGGATACCTGTAATATGAGAAGAGATCTAGCAGTGTAAATGCCTGCAAGTGCTTGGAGTATGCACGAGAGCTATACTGTGTTTAAATTATTGCTGACGTGTGCATGCTATTGTAGGTGTGTTTTATGTAATGTAATGTATGTGGACTGATAATATGTAGATACACCTTGATGGTGGATTAGAATATGCTAAACCATCAACTCTACGCTTTAAACATGAATCTTTTAAGGAGCTGCATGACCTACTTTATAAAGGCTAGAAGTTTGAAATGAATATGGACTTGAACTATGATGAAGCCTACTCTGAATTTACTAAGAAATTAATAAATGACAAAAACCTGTAAATCAAAATGCTGCCTCTCAGTATACTTTAAGAAATGCTTCTGAAGATAAGTTTTTAAAAGTCCCATTTCTGTGGAGAGGAGCAGTTAAGTGGCAGTGCTGTTTCTGAATATCTATTTTTATGGGAGAGCACTTTATAGTTTACAATTCTGTCATCTCAAAACGTTATGTAGAAATAGTATGGAACATGTAAAGACTCTGTACTGTGACCCAATGCATTTTTCCCTAGGGTGATGGATTCTGTGCGTCACCCAAGTGTGATGCTCTTTGCCAGGCTTGTCATACTGGTTTTGAGGGTTACTGTATGTCCTATTTCATCAAATAACACAGTACAACAACTTTGGTATCTAGGTAATTGACACAGTCAAAATAGGCTCTGGAAAATGTTCCAAATACTTTTAAGTAAGTCAGAAGTTAACTTATATATTCAATCTATTTAACACTTGAATAAACAAATGATTCATTGTCAGCTATTTAAGCCTTCTATAGTAGATACTGTTAGAAGGAAATATACAAGTGTTCGTAGTTTATTTTCTATTTCTTTTTTCCTTTATTTGAAGGGAGCATAGTTCTCTTATTGGCATTTATAATTGCTTTATTTGTTAATTATTTGGACTCATGGTAGTGAGTAGTATAGTATTATAAAGAATAATAAACATATTCGTCTTATCTAATGTATATGTCTGAAGCTTTAAAAAAGTGTTAATATTATATTATTAAGTTGAGTGTAACAATAACCAAGAATGAACCTAGTATAGGATGATAGATACACCACGACTGCTATTTAGACATTAGATATATTTTAGGTGTTTCGCCTCAGAGCTTTTTCACTTGTAGAATTTGGACAGAATTTATGAAACTTACAAATCAACAGACATTTATAATATAATATGTGCTTCTTGATTAGATTCTACAATATGGTTTTCAGCGAATTGTCGTGAATCACTATTTCAGTTTCTCCTAATAGAAGCGTGTATTGTATCTGAGATCAGATTAATCTATAAATAGTGTAAATATATATGGCAGAAGTTAGTTTGTGGAATCTAATTTCTCTATTTCATGATACACTTCATGGGCAAAGGGATTAAGCATTACTAATCTAGTTTTAGCTTTATTTTTCTCTGAGCTCTGCATAAGTGCAGCATATGAATCTGTGACTTCATATTAACTTAGTGCGTACATGTACTTGCACATATCTATATTCTCATTCGTATAGAATGTTTTTGCATTACCGGCACTGAATGGAATTTTAACATATTACATATTTTTTTGAAATGACTTTAGCCTTTGTAATATCCATTTTAATTACTTAACGCATCCCAACACCTATTTGAGGGTTGGTTTAATTATAATTTTGGTTTTGAAATGAGAGCAAGATTGGCAAAACAAATTAAAAAGCAACTTCTGCTTGTGACTTCTCTGTGATGTCATTATCCACACATCATCTTTAGCTCTGAAAGATGTAGAAATAAATACATCAGCCCCCTTTTCTCTCAATACTATCAAGTAGTTCCCAACATAGAAAAGTTCCTAAAAGGGATTTTGGCATTTGTTCCTGCTTTGTTTTTGATGCCATTAAATATTTTTGAAAAGACAATCTAGCTCACTTTAATTTTAAAAAATACCATTCACTTGATGGAAGTGAAGAATGGTCATATATATATTAATTTTAATCAAGGCATATGCTAGTAAAGTTTCTCAGTACGTATTAGTCTAATTGTTGAATGATTAATAATTCTTTATCAATTATTTCTAGATATACATTTGAGATCTTATAAAATCATATGTTTTCTGTATTAGGCTGCTGAATTTTTATGTTAATAAATTGGTTTAAATTATAAATTGAAAAAACACAAATAATTATGTTTAATACTGTCTTAAACTTATCGCTGGAAGTATACTCTTTTTAAAGATTATTGCAAATTTTGCTTCTCAGTTCTGCAAACTTAGGTAAGTTTTAGAAAATAACTTAGATACAAGTGGCCAGTGTAAGCAAGTAATGAGTAATATGAAACATTATTTTCTGTGATATATAAGCAAATAGTATAAGAGACGTTTCTCCTTTGCATTTAGAACGAATTTGCATGACATTCATTGGATGTAAGATAAGCTAAATCACTGTAAGAAACTCACTGTCATTTAGACCTCAATTACAATAAACTGTTTATATTACTCTCTATCCCATCACTGTTTATTCTGCTTTTAAATGTCCTGGTCTTAAGACAGTTTATGTTGTTGAAAGAGTGCCCTAATTATTTACATTTCCCTTCTTTTTTGTACTTTGATAAGCTTTAAGTAAGAAAGCTGTCACTCAAAAGATTTTAGGCCAATAGTAGAAATGATAAAAGTACAAATTTTATGTGTAGATATGTGTACTTGATCTTGTGCGTTCACTTTGTCAAACATTTAACTCTTTAGTGTTACACATATTTGTGTACACTTACATAAACACCTGTCGTGTACTTTTTATTCCCAGAATAGTTCAATATATCATTGTTAAGGTTTAATTATGTATATACATGCTCTTTTGCTCCTGGAAGAATTCAGTATATCATTAGCGTGAATAAAAATTCAAAGATGAGATCAATAATGATTAAAAATGGAGGATGGGGGTAGAAATTAGTGTAAGCAAGTTTTCCTCCTTTTTGTTTTTCCCGTTTTTTATTCCTATTTAAAAAGATATATATATATATATATGTTTTTTTATGTATATCTGAACAGAAAGGGGACTTGGATACTGTCGAGTCTATTGTAATGTAAGGAACTATTTCTATATATGGCTTTATTTGTTTATGTATTTGACATTCTATTTCTATGTCTTAGAAAACTTTGACCTCTTTGCCTGTGGTATTTGGGAATTTTAGATAAACTCCATTGGGGTCACACTCATCAGTTCCGGCTTTGCGTGACAAAAAGCATTCTCTAGCTTCTGCTGTGCTACTGTGCTGTTTTCCTTCAGGAGTGGAAGTCCTGTAAGTTAATTTGACATTTGAAAGCACCACTAAAATTTTTCCTTTTTGAAAATCCTCTGGATGGTTTTCAGAGGAGTAAGCCGAGATGATGGGCAGCGTGATGTCGTTCATTTCAGGATGCTAAAGAAAATTATGCTGAGACCAAGCATGCTTCCTCTGGATTATTCTACCATGCTTTAGTACTATTTTTTTCTTTTTCCTCTTTGGGTCTAATATTTCAGTTTTTGGAGGAATAAGAATTTCTCCTTTCAGTGGAAAAAAATGTGCCAGCTGTAGGATTTTTACTTACATTTCTTTATAATATTTATATTTTGGGAGGGAGCAATATAAGAAGAGGAAGAAGCTTATATACTGTAAAATGATAATTTGATTTTATTGTTTGCTGTTGAGCAGGCCCTTGCCATTCCATTTCTATGAGGAAATGCATTGAATAAAATTAAATAAAGTTGTGGTATAATTTTGAAACAATTGTAAGCACCAGCTCTGACATACTTCTGGCAAAAAGATTAAGACAATTTTAGTTACTCAGTGCTTAGACCAAACTCTGTATTCCAAGTTTATAAATATAAATTTGACCATTTGATCATGGATGATGCTTGAAATGAATATATCTTGATTCAGGAAAGAGAGCCCTTAAATTATTCTCACCATCAGTATGCTTTAGATTTGCAAGAAATAGAATGCCGAGCATCATGTTTATCAGCCCCTTGAAGTCTTGAGTAGAGAGTTTTACTGTAGTTTATTGTAGTTTAAGCACAGGCTGCTTAATGTATTTGTGTGTTGAGCTCTAGTGAAGTTCAGTAAATGATTGTATTTCCATCAAGATTTAGGGAGTAGTATATACTCCCTAGAATAGTAGCCATCTACTAAGGATGGTTCTGAGGTTTGGAATTTGCAACTGATTTTTAGGAGCTACAGCATAAATGTTAGTAATAGGTAGAAATATTCACAGTGATCACCTTTTATAAAAGTCAGCTCTGTCTTTCATGTCTAGGAAAAATATAGCAGTGAATGTTTGCGTTTTGTATGTTTTGTCTCCAAGCAGAGGTTGAAACTGACAGTTTTATGTTTTAAGTGCCGAAAGTTGCTCTTGGCTAAGCAGTCCCTGAGTTAATCACTGGGATGTTAACTTGAATTTTTGTCTTTAAAAAGTTTTCGAATTTTAAAACGAAATATGCCTCCATTATTTCCAAATTGACATCCTGCGTTCTGGATTGGTTTTTAGAGAAATGTTTTCCAAATTCTCTTGGATTGCTTGAAGTCCATTGATTTTCAAATATTTAGTTTTGTTTTTGTTAAGCTTTTCAGAAAGGAGAGGAAATACTTCATCTTTTTAGGGTTTCCTTATTAGAGAACCCTTGTTATTTCCCATAAAATGCAAAGTAATTTTGCATTCATTTTTTTTCTTTTGTGTTGTGTTTTCAGAAACTCGTTTTGAAGCATCAGAAATGGAGAGATCAGTGATTTCAGCTCTCCCTCCGTACCTTTCTGTGATATTTTGGTAATTTCTAAGGAGTCACTACTTTGAAATTCTTTCTTGTGTCATTTGCACACTTTTATTTTTACTTCAAAGAAGAGTGGGGTTGGAAAATCGTATATTTATTCTTTGAAGTTAATTGCAAAAATGAAGTTAATTGCAAAAATGATGAACGGTGTAAAATAACATGACATTTAGTTGTTTCTCATTTGCGTCTTAGGCAATTTGTATCTAAAGATTTGATTGAAGGAAAAAGAAAAAATATTTTAACGAGCTTTGAAATCAGTTTAAGATAGTCTTGTGGAATTTTCCGAAAAGTAGTAAGAAAATATAAAGTACTGTCCATGCACAGGGTTAAAATTAAATCTGTATATAAAGTGGAGACTTTTAACCTGACATATTTTAGTCTAAGGATGTTTTGGTATAAAGAAAATTTTTTCTGGTTTTGCCTGTGTTTTTATTTTTTTGCAAACTGCTTTGCTTAAAATGATTGGCATCCTTAAATTATAGTTATGTGTAAAATAAATGAGGCTGCTACTATAAAGAAGCAACAGCTCTGCACATTCATCTTAAAGACTGTTTGAAAATATTTCCATTTGGAACAAATGCATCAGGCCCTAAAGAAATGGATACTAAATTGCAAACTTGGTACCCCTCACACATTATACATGCTGTTCACTGCAAGTGGAATTCACTCAGAGCAGAGAGCGCATTATATCTACTCCTGGTGAAGTGTATTTAACGGTATTTTGGTGTCTCCGCTGGTAGAAATGTGGATGTTTCAGCCAACCACCTCCTTGTTTGGATTCTGTGATGTCAGGCGAACATTTTGCCAAAACCTGTGGTCCAGTGTAATCAAAACCGTGTTGTGGAATTAGGCTAATGTGATGATTTCAAATCATGTTTCATGTGTTATTTCGAAAGGATGATTTTTAAAAATATACCTTTTTGGAATATAATGGAAGAGCCAAGACAGTGTTTTTAAATTTAATTGAAAGCCTCTAGATACAGATAAAGAATAAAAAAATCCCGCAGATTGTTTCTTCTTTGCCTAATGTAGGAGAAAATGAGATTTATCTGCGTAAACACCTTTGTAGAAATAATTGGTCAACTTTATTTTGACAAAAAATGATCATGTAAAATTATCAGCAAAGTTTCTGAGCCCAACAATACGTGCATTTTATTTCATTAGGTCACATCAATCAAACCATGTACAAAAGGAAATAAACAGAAGAATAAGTTTAATCACCTCTCTGAGGTCCAATGTAGAATGAACTGTGTAGCCTCTGAGAGAACTTTCTTAGTTCTCTGCTTGTGCTCCGAAAGCTGGCCCCCCTCTACTTTGCTGATGGGCACATTTCATCATATATGTATGATGTGAGTTTGTGATCTGCTTCCCACATACATATGGAAATGTGGAACTAGACTTGAGAGTCTCTTAACAGCTTTTTATGGTGGAAAAGTAGACCCTGGCCAATGAAACACTGCTTTTCCCAGTGGCTGAACTTGCCTTGAATGATCAGTCTAAAATCTGCTGTTCAAGTTTAAGTGTGTTTCTTGGTTTTTCCTTAATTCAGGTATTATTCAGAGTGACCATAGGATCCTATTTTATTTTGAGTGGTGGAAGGGACACGAGCTACTCCCCATTCTAGCTGAAGCATCTTATTTTACAAAGGCGAAAGCTGAAGAATAAGTCAAGTGAATTTCCTGTGACCACACAGCTGCTTAGGTAAAGGACTGAACTAGAACCTGTGTCTGATCGCTGTCCACATTTATACATAAAACACTAGACAATTTCTGTGTTTGCTGAGGAAATCTGCCTATTACTTGAGATTCATTAATCTTTATTTTTCCTTTTGTAGATGGATATGAGAATAGAATTAGAATATCATTTATTAGTTTGTAGTGGGGAATTGATCATATAAAAAATCAGTTGGTATATTCATGTTAGTTCTCTATCAATACCTTATGACGATATGGGAATCAAATGTTTACTCTAGAAGTTATCCTGGAAGGTGAAAAAGTTCCTGCAGAAAATCGAGGCTTAGTGTTTCTTTCAAATACCTGAACGATAGAAGACTCTTCGGATTTGCTTATATAAAATCCACTTGGTATTGAAGAATTCGTTATAAAATGGTCATTAATAAGAAGTTAGTTTGTATTATTCTTCTGTCTTTAGCTTAAAATACCTCCACCATTTATCTATATAGACATCAATTAAAAAAAAGTGGTCCATTTGAATTAAGGATTTTTTTATCTTTCAAGAAACTGGACGTTTCTTTATTCATAACAGCCATAAGCCCCTTGGCAGGTTGGAGACTACAGACAGCATCTGTAAGATCAGGCCTGTAATGTGCAATTAGTTATTAAAACGTGGTCGAGAAACCATCTGTGGCATTTTACATAAACGCCTTAGCATTTATAAAAACAAATTAAGAAAAGAATAATAAAAGAACCTCATTTATTTTAAATGCTTTTCTTATTAATCCTGTCTTTTGAATGATAAATTTAAGCTTAAAGGTAGTAAAGATGAAATATTTTAAAATATAAATTTAATGCCTTTTTCTTTTAGAATTTTTTAATGTTCCGTTTTTATCTGTGACCCCAATGTACAATATGGATGAAATGAACATTTCTTTATTGGTGGTAGTTAAGCTGATTTTATTCATTTACTTTGTTGCATTGGAAAAACAGGAAAAATTTTGTCTTCTTAGACTTCTCAGGTATTTTACTTAAATTTCTTGTTTCTTTTTATTTTTCAGTCCTAATAGTTATATTGTGTAATCTAAAGGGTTAATGCACCTCCCCATCAGTGGAATTTATGATTTACAACCCGCAGTGCTCCTGTCATTTCCATTTTTGTTTAAAGGAATTGTGATGAATGCCATGCGGAAAGATGTTGGACCCCAGATACCCCCCAAACTCTTTCAGAAGACAGCTCCAGGAGTGACTTTGGAAAGCAGGAGGAGGTGTATCAGACCCTGGAAATGGGCTGATTTCATCCAGGGTCTGCATTTAAACCCATTTCATGTTGAGTTGCAAGGTGAAGATACCTGTTGGTCTGCTTTTTATTTGTCTGGGCTTTCCTCTGTTTGTATCTTAGCCAGAGGGCAGGCTTGTCTTTTTTTTTTTTTTTTTTTTTTTTAATTTGGTTCTTTCGTTTCATTAATGTTTCTTTCAGGTGAAAACTTTTTATAAATGCCTGTGAGTAGTTATTCCTTTAAAATGAAACAGTTTGCTTGTGGAAAATAATCATATTCAGTCAGTTAGAAATAATCAATTAAATCGGAGAGTAATGGAATGATCTTTAACATTAAAAAGCAATTCTTCTAAAATGGGTTAAGGAACCATTTTAATGATTATGCCGATCATCTCACATAAAATCTCTTTCTTTCATACTATCCAGAGAAACTTCCATTTTTATTACATAACCATCCAGGATTTTTTCCCTCCTCTTCCTCTGGCTATTGTCTCTATATAGTTGAATTTTTTTTTTTTAAACCTGATTGTGAATTATAGTTTAACAACCGATATATACCTGATAGAACCACGAAACACTATCCATGCCTACCTCGTCCTAGTTTTTCTTAGTGATTTTCTTAATGTTGTTTTGGAGTTTATTTTTCTACTTGATTCCCCATCTATATACCAAGTGTCTCTTTTTCTTCTTTGACGTTAGGAGATTGGAACTTGACTGTATACTCTTGGCATTGCAGATCAAAATAAATATAAAGTAGCTCTTACTCTGAGCTTTGTGGATCAGAAGGTACTTTTTTGTTGGCTTTTCAAACAGGTCAAATCCAGATAAGGCTTAAATAAGATGAATTTTTGTATGTCAGTTTTTCTTTCCACTTTTTAAGAGATTTGCTTTCCTGATAAATCAGTACAGTTTTAATTTTATTTTACTCCCCCTGAATCACAACTATGCTAATATATTCACCTACTTGTGGTAAACTCCTCAAACATTCTTTAAACTGTTTTTATACTTGTGCTCATGGCATGTATTTGTGAACAAAGACTATCCTGGATGTTTTATAGAAGGTAGTTAAATGCACATATCTTCTGCCTATTTGGATTATAATCCAATTGCAGTTGTTTATGGAGTGTTCTTAGAGTCTAGGAAAAGTCCAGTTACAATTCTGTAGCTAATATATGGCTGCTGAAGCTGAGAGGTAGGTTATAGTCTAAGCTCTAGACTGACTGTAGGGAAGAGTGGACAAATAATGAATATAGCCCCTTGACAGTTTGAAAAATACAAGATAAAAAACAAAACAAAAGGCTACTTTTTATTTATTTCCAGATGGATTTCATCTTGTACTTGGCATGGCACAAAGTCAAAATGTTGCTCTTCGAGATTTATTAATTTAATGTTTCTAAGCCAGATATGGAATCCGTTCTCCCTTTTCAGATAAAAGATAAACCTACTCAGATATAAAAATAACTTCAGAGTGGGGAAAATATTGAAAGCCTGAATCTGGGTTTCTTTTCTTGTACGTCTCCATTTCTCAAGCAGGTGAAATCTGCCAAGGCTCCTCTGTTTGTTGACACTACTGTTTGAGGACACCAGTGGCCTCATGGCAGCCAAGCTCAATGGTCTTTCCATCCAACTGCACCTCTTAAGTGAAATGGATGCTGTTAACCATTCTCTTGAATATCGCTCCTGGCTTGGCTTCCTGCATCTCTGGCACACTTGTTCGACTCTGTCCTTGACTTTCCTCTTAATCTCTGCACTTTTCCTTGAGGATTATGTGCTTTCAGCTTTTGATCTGAATCAGATAATTCCAACGCATTCACCTCTAGACCTAACTTGGCTTCTGAGTTCCAATATCAGTGGCCTTCGAACTCCATAGGTACTTGTTTATTAATCTGTGTATCATCGTTAGCTTGTGATTCAGTACTCCAAGCTCTGCTCCCAACTTAGCGATTCCATCTGTACTACATACACCATGTGTTCTATCTTCACAGTAGTACTTAGCCCCAGAACATCCCCAAACCAACCTTCGTTCATGTTCTTCTCTCTAGGAAATGCCTTTCACCCAATCTTAACTATAGGGATTCTGCCCATTCTTCAGATGTTAGCTTTTGTATTTCTTCCTCCCAAAACCGTCCCCTTTCCACTCATTTAGCTTTAAACATCCCTGCCCTTTGCTCCCATATATTTGTGGCTTTGGTACAGCCCATATCAGAATCCCTGTGGCCTTACAAATCTGAGGAGAGTAAGAGCATACCCAGTTTATTTTTGTTCTCTTTACAGTGCCTTAGATAACAGTGGTTTCTCATAAGTGTTGTATTAAATTGGCATATGGGGGAAGAATGCTTTGGCCAGAAGAGCATAAGACTTAAGTGTTGAGAAAATTGTGAAACTGGGTTGTCATGTTTCAGAGAAGGAAAAGGATTATCTAATGTTGCATAATTAAGAGACATTTTTTGAAGTTTGCTCTAACATATTGTTCCTAAAGTATAATACTGCTGGTTACAACTTAGATGTTGTTTTTTGCAGTGTGCTTTCTAATTCTGCCTTTTATTGATTAATGTCATTGAACCACGTGTGTGACTGTGTTGGTGAAACTGAGGTGAAGGGAGGCCCAGATACGTTTGTGAACTGTAGAAAAATGAAAACCCAGACCGCCTGGTTGTGCTTTATTGATATTACATCTGAGGTACCATGAAGTCATCAAAGATGCAGAGTGATAAAGGATGTGTCCTTAAAACGTGAAGAATAACATTAGGCTCAAAGGTCGTGAGTCAGAAATCTGTAGTTTTAACTTCCACGTGTTGAATATTCGTCAGCCCAAATGTTGCGTTATGATGTTTGGGGACAGTGGCATATGTACTGGCTTCAGATGAAAGTTACCTGTAAGTGGGGCCAGTGCTTGGATGCTAAGGAAGCAACAATGATTTAGACCCTCAGAAGATCTAACAAGGATATTGATGAATAGGGTTTGTCAGGAGCTGAGCAGAACCATAAGTAATGCTGCTTTGAGATGCCCAGGTTTATGGCAGTGAAAGGAAATTGAACCCCTTTTTGTTCTTTTTAATATGCATGTCTTCTTGAGAGATGGCCATTAAAGTGATAACTGAATAATAGCTGCTGAGACATTTCTCATGTTGAAACAAGAATGCATGAGACTTCTTTGAATGTTTGATTTTTACTAATCACTTTTAATTTCATCTTAAAAGCCAAGGAACAATTTGGAAAAAAAAAATGTTTAAGACAGTATCCTTGGCCTTCTCTCTGTAGTTTTTTTTTTTTAAGTAACAAACTTTCTTTTATCTGAGAATTGAGAAGTCCCTTTGATTTAATATATGAATTTGCTAAGCACTTAAATATTATTTTAATCAGCTCTGGAAAATTATTAAGGCTTGCTATTATTTTGCATTCCCAAATCTGTATGGACATGGAAGTATGAAGGAGAAATCAGCGAGAAGATCTTTGTAATAAATTTCTTTACTTCTAAGACAGTTCATTACTTGTAGGAGTCGCATTTATCTATTTCTTCCTCAAAAACAAAACATTCCAAAGCTTCCTACAAGCCTTAGCTAATTGCATTTTTCAGACATACTTTTCTGATGTCACCTTATGTCTATCAGCAACTTTAAAAATCCTTTGAAGGAGCGAGTTGGATTTTTAAAAGTAATATCTGCCTGAATTTTACAAACTACTTACGTGACAGTAGGAAGAGTTTCATTGAAGAGGACATTGTAATTAATAAGTCGGGGTTTTTAAATCCTCTGTACTTTTCCACAACTGAAGGAATGCATACTTTTGGTTGAAAGTGAGTAGGCGAAATTTAGTCCTGCTGTTCTGGTAGTCTTGGTGGCTTAGAAATCTTTTATTGCAGTTTCATAATCCCTGACATGACTATACAGCTCTCATGTCTGCTAAATGCAGAAATAGAGGAAGGAAATGTATGTTTTGGCTCCATTAATATGTTCCTTATCAGACTGTATGTAGGAGGAGTGGACGCTGTTGAAGGTGCCTCTATTTGCCAGCTGGACGGCACGTGCACTGGGCTTGTTTCCTGTCTGCTAAAGCTGTGTGGTGCCCTGTAATGATGAGAGGGAGCATATTATTAAATGTGTCGGTCGTCGTGTTTTCACTTGTGAAAATCAGGGAGCAGAGGGCATGCAAACTTTGCCCAAAGGCTGGACCCAGTTTGCATAGAAATGAGCTCTATGTAGCAACAACTGATTTGGTGGATGTGTAGCTAGCACTGATCACTAAATAGAGTGAGAGCAACCACAGGCCATAGGTGAGCAAGGTTTACAGGGGAAAGGCTGCTTCCCAAGAGGTCAGTCTTCCATTAGGGGCCACCTTCAAATGATGATCGTGATTCACATCTGTGGAGCACGCTGCTAGGTGTTGTATTGTCTCTGCTTGAGATAGGAACTGCCGTCATCCTCGTTTCTCAGGGACGTTTAATCAGTTGCCTAGTCTACAACAGGAGGAATGGCAGAATCAGGATTTGAACCCAGGCAGTCTGTCTGGAGGGCTTATGCTTGGTAAGCAATTCTACTTTATTTCTCATCTGGTGTGAGCAGGATTTTAAGTTGCTGTGTATTCCAGGGATTTCAAAGACTACGTGACTTTCATATTAGCACCGTTCCAGTCTGCTTTCTTCAGAAGCCCTAATCTACTTTTGTTCGTTGTCAGAGAGAAAACCATTGCCTTTACATATATAACATTTTAAAATCTGGTTTTAGTAATAATTCACATTCAACCTGTGTTCTTTCCATAGAGATAGCTGAAATCGCCTGTTAAAAATTCTATATTAGTCTAAGTAACTGCCTTTTTTCTTGGCTCCTTTACAGTAAAAAGGCTGTGATCAGCAAACTCTTGTAAGGGGAAGTTGTTGAATGACATGGGGATGTGGTACTGTCCTGTTAATCCTCAGGGCTTTGTGTTTCTTAAATTATTTGCACTCCTGGGTAACAACTCCGGCTCCAAATGGGGTCTTGACAGCGTGGCATTCTGACTTGGCTTCTGTATGTTACAAAAACATAAGAAGGAAAGCTTGGTTTGAGTTAGACATAAACAAACAAACAAAACCCTTTTAATCATCTGAATATTAGCCGATTTGTCTCTGTTGGATTAATAAAAAGGTAAATTTTACGTTATGAAGGAGCTTAAAGACCCAGCGTGTCTTGGTGGTTAGTATAGTCACAGAACTAAAAGCCAAGAGTAAAATTGCGCTTCTTTTCTTTTCTTTTTAAGGAGAAATAAAAAGTCAGAGCCGCAGATCAGTCACAGAAATGACTGCATTTTCTTTTCACTGCTTCTCAAGAAGCTGCAGTCAGAGTGAGCTGGCTGTGTCTTGGAAGAAGGCTGCTTGCTTGCTGTCTGTGGCCCTGCCTTTGAAGCTGCGGCGTACGGGAGCTCTGTGTGTGTCGTGCTGTTGGCTTGCGCATAAGCCCCCGGGCCTGCTGCAGCCACCACGCGTGCTCCACGCCGGGGCTGTGGGCGTGCTGTCGCAGGAAGTCCTGCGGAAGCAGTTGTGTGCGCTCGTCCCCCGAACCCCGCTCAGTCTGGCTGGTGCGCGCCAGCTCGCGGCCGCGCTCGCCTCCCGTCCCTCTGCCCGCGCCCTGCCTGCCGGCCGGGGTCAGCCGCATCTGCATCGAGCCGGCCTGGGGCTTGCCTTTTCTCACTCCTTTCTCTCCGCCTGCATCTCCTGCCTCCCCGCCCTTTACCCGCTTCCCACCTCGGTTTCCTCTCTCCATGAACTCGCTCTCCTCTTGTCTTGTCTTCTGCCTTGCTTCCTCTTTTTCTGCTGCCCCTCTTTGATGTCACGCTCGAATTTCATCTCCTCCTGCCAATCCCCAGATGGCTTTATCCACACTTATTCCTCTTTAAATCTTATTATTAACCTGTGATCATTGTGCAACATGTAGAGACAGCTGCCAGTGGAGATAATGGAAGTTTTAGTTTTTCATTAATTAAAAAATGTATTATTAGCTTTTCAATCAGTCATGTACTTTCTCGTACAGAGTTTTCAAGGAGCTGCTTAAACCAGTATTTCTGATGTTTTGAAGTATGTTTACTGACACGAACATTCCTGAGTAGATGGAAGGATTGTGTCTCATGCATTCTCAATCAGAAAGCTATGAGTAAAATAAACATAAGAAAGTCATATGCGCTAAGTCACAATTTACGTTATAGTTTAGTAGTCTTTATAAGCACATGAAGCCTTTTTGGAGTGACTGAGGCTTGTGTTATATATTTGATGTTCTGGGAATTGAGGCCTTTATATTTTTCTTACATTATGAATTTTGAGGCAGTTACTCTACATGGATCCTCTCAAGTTTTATCCCTCTCTACGTTATCAAGCTTATTTTTGAATTAGTTCTTTTTAAGGTCATGCTTTTTACACCCTCTGTATTAATTTCCTTTTCTGGAAGCCCGTATTATTAAGGCTATATCATAAAACAGTATTTTCAGTAGAGCCTCTCCTATATTCCTTACTACAAGAGATATTTAGCAAGGATTGAACTTTATTGATTCATATAGTTGATATTCACCTGCTTCATTTTTGCCTTGAAGATTCCAGTATGCCTGAGGTAAAGAAAATAGTCGATATATAACTGGATGTGAGGGGGCCGTTCTAACCTGTAGATAACAGGGTTTGTATATTGATGCCTTCCTTAATTTTAAAATTCCAAAAGAAATTTAAAAAATAAGGAAATCTAGATCCTTCTTTAACTTGTAACAGATTAACTTCTAGTATTGCTTTCTGTAGGAAGAATTTTTGTTAATATCAAAGTTGATTTCATAAGAGTATAAAACTGGAGATGTTTATTGACAAAAATTTGACCCTTAAACATATGAAATTATTTAATACAGCAAATCTTTTTAAAGTAGTACATTGAAAAGAAAACAATCTTATGATAAAAACATAATAATACTAAACCAATTATTAGTAATTACTATTCTGTCCTCAAACCTCTTAACTGAATAATTACCCTGTGAAAACAAAGGTACTGAAGTCACAGCACCGAAACACTAGTTCTGGTATACAAATAATGAAGACTTGAGTCCACCATACATTCTTCTCACTGTTGGAGGAGCCATTCCTGCAGTTTGGGAAGGACTTATTACTTCAGTGGTCATAAATGTGTATTGCAATATTTTTTAACCTTTTAGGTTTTGTTTTTTTGCATTTTCCTATTATTTGAGTGTTTTGGCCTCTTTCCAAGCTTATTTGTTCTCCAGATATGTACAGTGCAAATTAAAATCAAGTCTTAGCCATCCCAGTGCCTTCTGGGACATGTGATTGTCAGGAATAGGCTTATGTCCAGCTGTGTTTAGAAGACCACTAGGTTGTTGCTGTGTTTTCCTATCTGTGGTGTGGCTTTGTTGGAATAAAACCAGAATTAGAGTAAGTCTCTAACTTCTCTAGTTTACAGTCTCCCCATCTATAGGCTGCGAGGAATACTACCTGGGGACAGGTTGTGGGGGGAGAATCAATTTAAATAATATATGTAAAACAGGTTTGGTGAATGCCAAAGGGCTGTGTGAATATTTATTATTATAATCATAATCATAATCATTGTTCTGTTTCTAATCTTTTTAATTTTCTTATTAACTATGGGAGTGCTCATTAGACTGTTTAAAATGATGTTTCCAAGGGCTTATTTTATCTTTTAATTTAAAAAATTATATTTAGGATTTATACAGAGTGGAATTCCAGCTGTCAGCTATTGTAGGGAAGGGCAACATCATATTATTTCAAAAGACTAGCTGGGATCGTTCCCTTGGAAGAAGATATGGCTTCGTCAGTCCTTATGTTTGGATTTCTGTTATATAAGCTTTGGTGTTCAACGCCACTCTGAATTGTAAAAGATCTTGAAAGAAATGTTTTTGGGTTATTTTTTCACATTGTCCATCTGTGCCTTATTCTTTATATCATTAATGACCTATGTGATTATTTTTATTTTAAAATATGTTTGTATTTGTACTTAATTTTAATACATGGCTTTTTTAAATACATGACTTTTGAGAGGCTGACCCAGTGGCATAGTGGTTAAGTTCGTGTGCTCAGCTTCTGCGGCCCCCAGGGTGTGAGGGTTCGGATCCTGGGTGTGGACCGACACACAGCTTGTCAAGCCAGGCTGTGGTGGTGTCCCACATAAAGTAGAGGAAGATGGGCACGGATGTTAGCCAGTGCCAATCCTCCTCAGCAGAAAAAGAGGAGGATTGGCAATGGATGTTAGCTCAGGGCTGATCTTCCTCACAAAAAAAAAAAAACAAAAAACAAACAAAAAAACATGACTTTTTGAAAGCCAGCAGTTTCCTCTCATAGCTTACTTTTTGTATTAATTTCATGAAATTTCTTCCTCTTCTCCAAAATGAGTCTTACAAATTCCCCTTCAGAATTAATCACTGTGTTATTTGTCAATAGATTGTGGTAACTTCGTCAGAATACATCAGGCCCTTTCCTGCAGAGTAGTATCTCACAGATAATATTTTGTAATTCTCTCTGGACATTTCAGAATTTATTTTTTTTTACATATATGGGCTGTGTGCCACATGATCATAAGTACTTTGTGAGTAAAAATGATTTGTTACTGCTGAGGTCACCCAGTTTTTCCACAGGAGAATAATAAATAGTCATGTGATTTCGTAGCCACTGTAGGCTGTACTCCATGGTACAGTGATTCTGAGGCATCAGTTTGCAACCACATGTCCTAAATTTTCAAGCCATTTGTGTGTGTATCTCTTTTTTTTCCTTTTTGAGAAGTAGGCATGCTTTTAACATCGGAGATAAAGATATTATTTAGTTTACAAAATATGTCTATTGAAGAAATAAAATGATTAAAATTAATAAAGTTTTTTTTAAAGCTATGAGCTCAAAGCATTTTCTTAACAGTGACACATGAGATGTCATAAGTATTTTCTAGGGGATTTTATAAAGCATTGGAATTGTGTTTTATTTGATAGAAAAAAGATCCCTGCTGAGAGCACTAATCCTAAATTTTGGTTGGCAAGTGCTGCTATCGAATTATACTTGGAATAAAAAATTCACAAGTTCTGTAACTAGGGGCTTGCAGAGTGTATTGATGAGATGACTAGAATTTCTCTTATTATGTAAGTTTTCAAGTAATGAAGGAAGTTCTAGAAATCATTCAAGAATTTCCAAAATGAGACTTTCAAAGGGTCTGAATGATACTTATTCTTCTCTATCCTTTAGACACAGTTTCCTATTTTGTGTCGAGTTAGTAGGGTTATATTTCTATTTATATTATCTTTATGATTATTATATATGTATACAGTGTTTGTTAATAAGCATATGTATACTTAAAAAAATACTCATGGGGCCGGCCCGGTGGCGCAAGGGGTTAAGTGTGCGCGCTCTGCTGCAGCCGCCCGAGGTTCGCCGGTTCGGATCCCAGGCACGCACGAACACACTGCTTGGCAAGCCATGCTGTGGTGGCATCCCATATAAAGTGGAGGAAGATGAGCACCGATGTTAGTCCAGGGCCAGTCTTCCTCAGCAAAAAAAGGGGAGTATTGGCAGATGTTAGCACAGGGCTGATCTCCTCACACACACACACAAAAAAATACTCATATTCCTTCGACTTTGGAAATTAAGGAAACTGAAAATAGAGCTTTTCATTTCCACACCATAGTTGTTTTTCAATACAGAGCTTCAGTAATGGGAGCCATTTCTGTATTCTGGTAATTTGATAACCCGTTTTGAAATGCATATGTTGAGCTCGTTGTAATTCCATGTGCCTCTAAGGAAAGGCATGTGAAGGTATAGATTGAAAGAATGAACTGTGGTTGGTCCCTACAGAGACCCTGCTGCCCCTTTTGGGCAATCTTTAACCTGGCACCCACTAGTGTATTTGGTAAACGGAGTTTTCCGAAATTTAAATGATGTCACATTTGAAAGCGATGCCAAGAAACAACGTGGCAGTTTCTAAATTTTGTGAAGCTAAAATCCCTGGTTACAAGCAAGAGTACATGTCACAGATGAGTAGTTAGTAATGACTTCAGTTTAGCAGGAAAAGAGCAATTCCCATATGCTGATCCTAGTCTCATAACAAAGAATGTTATAGAAAGATTGCACAGTATTTAACAAGCTGTGAGTTAATGTGACGGTGTCAGTGGATCTAGTTCCAGGAGGATAATCACTTTACCATATTTCTTCAAAAATATTTTAAGTTATACAGAAAGCTCGCTACAAGTGGATCCAGACTGTTCCCCACTGCACCCCACCCCCTGGTTTAGGCAGTGATATTGAGTTTAGTTAAACCATTAAATTGCTCAAGACTGCCTGATCCCAAGTACCTGGATAAATAAATCTCATTGTCAAACTCTGAACCTCAGAGGCTTGCCAACTATATAAGGGAGAGTGGGTATAAAGAACACTGATAGCCCTCGAACCTAAAGTATCCAAGACTTAGTTTTCAGTACGTTCCGAACCACTCTCAATTTGAACCTAGAGTATATCCTTCAACATTTATGGGCACCTTAGAAGTCAAGAAAATGAAGTCAAGTTGCATTGCTTTCAACCCTTTGGAAAATGTGCTGTGGATGGATGGTCTGTGTAATTATAGGTTTGTTATCAACAATTCGTTTCCAAGGCCTTTCCCAGAGACTTGATCTCTTATTCACATTCATATTGGCACTATGATTTCCTTGCTGCTGTGAACTCTGACAAACGGGTGGATTTAATTTTGAATTGTAGACTTGACTGTGTCCCTTTGGTGTTCATCATTTTGCTGTTGTGAAGATTCTGAAAGGCAGGGATGGAGAGGAGTTGGGGAGTGGGGAGAGGGTCTTCCTTCCTTCAGTGATTTAGAAAAAAGTGCATATTCTCCATCATGAAAAAAGATACCCTTTTTCAATTCAAAGAATGTTGTTTTATCATTCCACTAATGAGACTGTCTCTCTTTTTCCTATTAACATATGTAGTTGAATATTAGGAGAGGGAGGTACACAAAATTAACAATCTGTCATGAAGAATTTCTACAAAGTGCCTTTTATAAAGGTGATTTTTTTCTTTGGAAGCAATTATAAAGTTGATAATTAAATGAAATGCAAATATGATTATGTTTAAATGATATTTTCCAGTCTTCCTATTGTTGAAGTCATTCTCTGGTAACAGACTGTGGAATTAAGGAGTTCTGATACTGTAAATGTATTCGCTACTGCTGCTGAGTATTGACTGCTTTAAGAAGTTAAGGGCTCCTAGTTTGTTAAAAGAGACAATGCTTTTGTATTCAGTGTTTATCACATGAAGCAACATAGGCAACAGACATGCCATTGCCACTATTGGATTTACACTGTACTTTTCATCTACAAACTGTTTAAGAGAAATATTGATTTAAAGCAAAAATTTCAGTCCCTTTTTTAAAAAGTGAAAACAAGAGAAATATAGTCAAATTCACTTTTTGTACCCAAAAATGTTTGACTGCCACCGCCTTCTTTTTTTTTTTTCTGAGGAAGATTAGCTCTGAGCTAACATCTGTTGCCAATCCTCCTCTTTTTGCTGAGGGATTGGCCTTAGGCTAACATCTGTGCCCATCTTCCTCTACTTTATATGGGACATCCTCACAGCATGGCTTGATAAGCAGTGCGTTGGTCTGCGCCCGGGGTGAACCCTGGGCTGCCGAAGCGGAGCTCGTGAACTTAACTGCTATGCCACTGGGCTGGCACCTGACTGCCTTCTTTTTTAAAATCATATAACGACTGTGAATTTACCTGTTCAAGAAGTACCTCTGGCCTCCCAAAAGATACTGGCATCTTGATGTCATTCTTCATTCAACATGTGTAGAGCACGCACTCTGTGTACTACCCGTTAGGAGCTTACGGTCTAGTGGGGGAAGAATGGAAAGTATACCAACAATTATAGCACCCTGCCTTTTACTGTCTGTTCCAGTGTATATTGTCTTGTGCATTTAATTTGTGTCCTCTTCTCTTTTCATTCTCCTTAAAAAATAGCTTTCTTAAATAGACGGGTTATACGTATTATTATAGGAATTAAAACAATCCAGATAAAGTCAAAGAAGAGGATAAAAACCTGGCCAGAACCACTCTTGATTTTAGTTTATATATAATCGTTTGAGTGTGTGTGTGTAACTGCGTGTATGTAAGTGTGTGCATTTCTCTCCTTGTTTATCCTGTCCAACCTTGAAAAAAAGGCAGTTTTGCCAAGAGTTGCTTTGGGAAGTACAAGATCTGCCCACAACTTTTTGCAAGACCTATTACCTCAAACTTGAGAACAGTGTCAATTTTTGGGGCTAAAGATGCAATGTTGCCTTGTGCCTAACGGTACCCTCATGGCCTTAACACAGATTCTCAGGTCAACTTGTTTTACTCCTTGTGCCTACATCTTCAGATGCTCCACTACAGAATCTTAGAGTAATTGTTTTGAGTGGGCACAAAGAGGACTATCTTTGCCTAAAAGTGACCTGATTTTGGAGTGCTTCTACTTTAAACTCAAATTCCATCTGAATGCGGAGCAACTGGGAGACTTGAGTAGTTATGAGGAAGTAGTACCTTTAGTACCTAAATCTGAGGTCTGCCAGCTCTTCTTTCTATAGATCTGGCTTGAAATAAAGAAGTGTGTTGTGTTGAGGTCTTCCTGGCCATTCTTTTAACTACTGACTTACATGGATCAGAATGTACTTGTTGGATCATCACTGAGTTTTCGGCCAAGGTCTGAGTGAGCTCTCAATGGAACTAGGAAGATCTGGGATTATTTTGAAAAGCTTGCTTTAAGTTACTTTGGAAAACTTCATAAAATGCTGCAGGTGTAAGAACTTAAGAGTTAGAATGGATTCAGGATGAACAGGGCTAAGAAAACACTAAGTATGAACAGGCAGTTCAGAAACAAACAAATGGGTGTCAAGTAGCTAAGTCAGTTGATTAACTCTGTTTTTGTCTTTTCATTAAGGTTGACTAAGTTATTCACTAAATTTCTATAACTTCAGTAAGTTCACTCAACAAATATTTACTAAGCAGTACCTCCTCATTTATAGGTACTGTACTTGGTCATGAGAATATCATCAGTGTGAATGACCACAGGAGAACACTATCCGAGCAGGAATATAATATTGGAGTAGATAAATAAAATGTTAATAGTCCTAACTCCAATTTGAACTATAGAAAGATACAGTGACACATAAATGCCTGAATAACCCAGTATCATTAATGTCTTACAAATGTATATCAGTAACTCCATCCTTTCATCTGAATCAGTAAGATATCTCTGATTTTTTTTTTTTTTTATTCTTTCTTTTATGGTCAGAGTTGAGATGTATTTGTTTTTTTTTAAATACGTAACAGCTCTTCATTTTTCACCTTTCTTCAGGGTACCCTTCCCACCACTTCTAGTTTAGTTTTCCTGATCTCTTCTATTTAGAAACTTCAAATGGGTTCTGTTTTTTACAACTGCTCCAGCCTCATCAACTGGGATTCGAGATTCTATCTTGAATAGAATCTTTGCAATCACATATTTCAGTAACCCAGATTCTTCACTGTGCCTTCCCATGTGTTTATGTTGGAGAGCAACTCTGTTTCTCTTACACCTATTTGCTGCAATACGGTTTTCTCTTCCCCAGAGCTGTGGAATTCTTATTTCTCCCTCAGGATCATCTCGGTTCTCATCTCCCTTAAATGTTTCCACTGCTGTTGACCACATTGCATTATTTTATTATGAGTGAAAGAAATAGTGGAAATAATAATAAAACTCATAAAAACAATAGGACTTACTGTTTGCCTTCAAGAGAGTTTATTGTTTGCACTGCTAATTCTGGTATAAAATCCTATCTCATTCTCTGTTGTTACTGAGATGTTTACTGTCAGCCTTGTTTGCTTCGCAGAGGGAGCTAGTTTCTTAGGAAGTAATACTTTTCTCTTAAAATTTCTTCTCCTTTTGGTATTCAGCAACATTTCTTAAAACATATTATGTGCTCAATAAATATATGCCTTATGAAGGAATTGATTAGAAATTTTAGGATGAAATGGCCTTGCCCATAAGCAGAATGTATATGTGATATTCAATGTTGCTTTGGTGCTTTATTTTCCAACCTGATGAACAGGAATGATTTTTTAAACCATTAATACTCAGCGTTTTTGGTGTAGTAAACAAGAACTTTATTGAGAATTAAATGTGCCAACTTGTGCTTCATAGCCAGAATATCAAGCTTTTGGGGAGAGATCAATTTTAAATAAATTTTATATATGCACATATATGTTCATATATGATTATATAAGTGAATATAAATTAATTCAGAATATTTCTGCTTATATTTCTAGGATATATTTCTAGGATTATATTTAATTGCTCATGCTAAGAAACTGTAGGGCTATTGGCACTATCCTATCAGACAGTAAAAAAAGTGCATCAAAACCAGAGAATATTTTTAATATTAAATTAGTTTTTCTCTCAATAATGCTTTTTCCATAACAGAATTACATAGAAATTTTATCCATAATCCAATAGTAAACACTTTGTATAAAGAATTTATCTAAAGTTTTGTGAACATACATGATAAATGAATTGGGTAATATTTTCAGGAAAATAGGAATTCTCCACAGAAATTATGCTTTAATTCCTTATTTTGTAGAGTTGAAAATTTTAACCAGACACCGCTGACATTGCTGTCACCACTTAACCTCTTTCATTTCCGTTAAGAAGCCACCTTCCCTCTTGAGAGAGAATGGGCTTTCCCACGTGCTGTTTCTTCTGCCTGAATTACTCAGTTCTCCGTTCACCTGGGCAGCTTCTGCTCTCTCTCAGCTTGTAGTCATGTTTTACCCCAGAGCCCTTTCTTGTTATCCTAAGTCTGGATGAGGCACCTCTCTGCCCTGTTTCTTTTTCTCTTCTCTGGCTGGACTATAAACTCACTGAGGGTTGGCTTCATGTCTGCCTTCTTCACAGTTTATTCTCAGCACCTATCTCAAGGCCCACACAAAAAATTTGTTGAATGAATAAATGTGATGTTAATTTATTCTTCATTATAAGCATCAGTTCCCATAGCATATGGTCAGTTTTGTAATAGTTGCACAAAGAAATAGGATTTAGTGCTAAATGAATAGTGATACCAGCGGATACACGTGATCTTGGTTTCTGGAAAAAAATTCTGACAGCAGCTTGTTTGGGTAACGATTTGCAATTTTTTCGTGAGAGCGAAGTGAAGGATGCACAAGGGGATAAACTATGGGACAGTTCGACTTGACTAACTTTGTTGTAAGTTTAAGTTACCCAAGCAAAGACTAAAGCAGTCCTCTTTCAAGCAGCGTTCCTGGTCACCAGGAGATATTCTTGGAGGGTGCTATCTTTTAACTTCTTAGCACTATCCAAGGTATTTCATGTGGTTTTTTCCACCATTAGTACACTGGACTGTGGGCATTATTACCTTCCAGAGTGCACCTACTCTTTTAGCTCATTTGCACCATATTGATGGTACTTTGTGAACAGAATTCCATTTTTATTGCCATAAACTAGGGCAGGATATTTTGGGACCTACAACCTGTCCCTCCCCCCCCCAGAATATGGTAAACATTTAATAGGCTACAATTTTCTTAGAGATTTCTATAATGTCTCACTTTTAATATAATTTGTTCTCTGTCAACATTAAAACAGGCATTCTTAATGTTATGACAAGATTGAAAGTACTGTATGTTACTGTCATGATATATTAACTTTTTCATGAAGTCATTTTGGTAATAGCATTTTATTTCCTGAATAGCACCCTGATTTGTAGGCTAAGTAAACAAGGCGTCATTTGCATTTTGAAGATGGTGATACTGTTACCAGATACCAATATTGTTTGTTTAGGTGAACTCTGCAGTAATCTGGTTTTGAAACAACTAGTTAAAACTGTTATTGTGAAGTCGCGTCACAAAAAGTTCAAAAGAATAATGAAGCAGTTAATTTTAAATAATACTGTAGAGCGCCACTATTTTCTAGGCATTGTGTTGTTCCTTTCACAAACATCTTTTCCCATCCATGCGTAAACTTGTTTCCCGTAGTCAGCAGTTAAATGTATAGAGCACTAATGCTTTGACGTTTGAACTCATAACAGCGTTAGAAGCTTCGGGACCAGCCAACCAGTTCGTATTCTGTATAAACCAAAGGTTCTTAAGCTTGTTTAGGTCACTGTATTCTCGTACTTTATGGTTCTCTTTGAGTAACTCCATGAAATGGTGTTAAATTATCATATCATACAAACCTGCAGCAATTTCTGTAGGATAAAATTTAATCATATTATATCTGCTTTTCCCTACAAAGCAAATACCACATGCCACATGAAATAATTTTAAATAGTATCTTCAAGTTCTCTGTTAATGTTTGTGTACTGCTTGTTTATTCTTTTTTAGAAGCCACGTGATAATAGAAGCCAAAGTCTTAAGAAAATATTAACCAGGTGGAAAGTTTAAAACTGATAGAATTTTACCTATTAACTTATCTTTTTATGCAAGATGAGAAACACTCATCATTATTCGATTGTGAGATGGAATACCTTACGACATAGATTGAGAGCAACTACCTTAGGTGAAGGTAGAATCTGCCACACTTCATTTAAACACAGCATTTATTCAGCCTTATAAAAATACTCAGAATTTCGATGTGCAAATTCATTCTCTGAAAAAGCTACCGTATTGTTTTATTGGCTGTTTTTCATCTTTTCCACCCAGTCTTCTAAGGTAAGCAGGTTACTTTAACCCCTTTTCAGTTTCAGTTTTTTCCTTCGTAAAATAGGGCTAATAGATTTTTATGGAGGCCTTCAGCGAGGACTAAATGAGGAAACGTTGTGAGTCCAAAGGCAAATGGCTGGTCCATAATAAGTACTCAACAAATATTAGTTCTCTTCCACCTTCGCGTAGCTTGTCTCTGTGGCCTGATTGATGCAGTGAATGACACATTTAATAACTGCTGATATGTGTCTTTGCTTTGCCTCCTTCCAACACCACCACTGCCAACATCAGAGTCCAAGACAGCTCTCCTCTCTCCTGTTTCCTTGTCTCTCTCATCTCCTCCTTCTTAGGCTGTCTGTTGCTTTTTGCTCTTGTTTTTTGCCCCTGACCTCTTTTTAAACCTTTGGCCCTTTCAAATCTCTTTTGTCCAGAACTTTTTTTTCCTTCTCTCTTCATTTCTCTTTTTTCTTCTACCGTCTTGTTGCCTACTTTGGCACGTCCAGGATTTTTGTGCCCTGCAGCTCAGCTGGAGTAGCCAGTGGCAGCATTCCACTCCATTGGATGGCTTGGTTGGCCCATCAGAATATAGCAGCCGAAAGGTTTCTTTTCAGTATATGACTCCGTGGTGCCTGCAGAGTAATTGATGTTTCACCGAAAAATCACACACACACGTGCGCGCGCGCGTGCACTTTACTTAGCTGAAAAACGTACAAACGTTAAGTCTATAGATCAATGAATTATTACAAAATAAATACACTTGTGTAACTATCCCTCTTGTCAACAAATAGCCCATTGCCAGTACCCTACAAGCCTCCTTGTGCCCCATCCTGTTCTCTGTTCCCTTCCCTCCCAAGAGAATTAATCACCCTCCTCACTGATCACCCTTTAGATTGGTTTTGCTTGATTTTGAACTTTACATGCATTAAAGTACAGCATTCATATGCATTAAAAGTATTCATTCTTTTGTATCTGGCATCTCACACTCAACATCACGTTTGTGAAATTCATCCATGTTGTTCTATGTAGTTTATTTTTATTGCAGTGTAATATTTTATTGTATGACTGCACATTCCATTGTATAGTCATACACCACAAGTTTTTTTTTTTTTTTTTTTTTTGTGAGGAAGGTCAGCCCTGATCTAACATCCATGCTAATCCTCCTCTTTTTGCTGAGGAAGACCGGCTCTGAGCTAACATCTATTGCCAACCCTCCTCCTTTTTTTTCCCCAAGGCCCCAGTAGATAGCTGTATGTCATAGTTGCATATCCTTCTAGTTGCTGTATGTGGGACGCAGCCTCAGCATGGCCGGACAAGTGGTGCGTCAGTGTGCGCCCGGGATGCGAACCCGGGCCACCAGTAGCAGAGTGTGCGCACTTAACCGCTAAGCCACCGGGCCAGCCCACACACCACAAGTTTTTAATCTGTGCTACTGTTGATGTACATTTTGGTTGTTTGCAGTTTTGACCATTCAAATTATGGTGCTATGAGCATTCTTGTGAATGCGTGTGTGTGTGTGTGTGTGCGTGCGTGCGTGTGCAGGCACCCACGCGCATGCACTCATTTTTCAATTGAGCTTCTGGTTTTATGTTATTTCAGATGCTTTAAGTTGCTGGGAGTCTAGTCCAGATGTTTGAGACTCTTTGGTGTCCCAGTCTATTCCTTTAAAAGACAAGCTTTTATTTATTTTTATATATTATGCTATTAGTACAGAATATTTTGGATTTTGGAATGTTAGAGAATGCATGCTGAAAAATTTGTAAATAAAATTTATATTTATATAAATGCATGTAATTATCATAAATATATATTAAATACATTAAATACCATATATTCATATATAGATTATAAATAATCATGCAGATATATGAATGTATAAAATTAATTTTACTGATTACAGTAACATTAATAATAATTCTTCTATAAAGAATTACTATATAGAGTATGCTTTATTTTTTAATGAACCTTCCTCTATGATTCACACAGATATTTTCAATATGTAGTTATGTAGACATATATAGAACCCGAATTAAACCAATATAGTTGTGATTCACAGTTTTAAAAAATAAGTTTAATAATTTTTATTTCTCAATACTTATGCATTTATTGCCCTAAGACCGTAGATCCAGTGCTATGATATCTGACTCTTTTTTCAGCCCAAATAAAGACAAAATTAATGCTTTGAGTCCCTGTATGTCTTGATTTGGTTTGTTATTAATTATATCGATGAGACAACTTTAGTATTATTCTGGCTTTTACTCTCAGGAGTCTACTTAATGTCAAGCGATTCAGGCCTGCTTTAAAGAGATAAGCAATATGCAGAAATTTCTAAGTGTGCTAGCATCCGTCTGTCCGAAAAGAACTTGTGTGAGTGCCTACTCACTTCTGTAGTAGGCCAGTCTTAGTGGGGAGGCCCATATTATTATCACTGAACTTTTTAAAAACTTGTATGTCTCCTGCCCCAATATGCTACTCCATTTCCCTCTTTTAATCGTCGTAGTGTGCCATTGTTAATGATGGAAGTGTGTTCTAGCCTCAGATGTATTGCACTTGGGAAAAGCTTGAGAATTGTTGATATCATATGGGTATTTAAGTATATGAATTACTTTGTAACAATTTTTTATTAACAGTCACATATGAATGAATATTAATATTTTGAATTAACATTAATATTATTAATAATGATATTTTCTGGTCTGAAGGACTTCATAGTCTGGTGAGGTAGCCTAAAATATAAACACGTAACTACATTGTGTTGTGGGCAAGTACCTTAAAAGGAGACATGCATAAATGGCCACAGATCATAGTGGGGAAGACTCACTTTTGCTTGGGGGAATTGCAGAGGGCTTTGTAGAAGTGAATCCATTAGAGACTTGGATAATTTAGTAACCTTAGTGATGTGCTAGGTGTTATGAGTCAAATTCAAAAGTTAGAATAACCTAATAGTCCATGAGACTATTGGGAAGATTGTATATTTGCTTGACACAACTATAGAACCAATGAAGTACATTTCATGGCAGTCTTTGTAAAATGGTGTCTGGTGGATAATACTCTCTTAGAAGTTTCTTAAAGTGCTATCGCTTTTATATCTATGAATGCGTTGCTTTCACTTTTATATCTACGAATGCGTTGCTTAGCTGTTGTTCATAAAAACACTAGAAAGTTTGTGAGAAATATAATGGGAAACCCAGTGGTCTAGCATGGCTTTAGAATCCTTCAGACCCAGCTTTTCCATGTGCTAGATCTATGACGTAGACAAGTGATTTAACTTTTCTAGATCTTAGTTGCTTCATCTATAAAATGTGGATAGTAATAGAATCTTACTCAAAGAATTGTTAATAAAAATGTAAATCAAATGAGATAACACACTCTTGGCGTAGTGCCTGGCTCATAGTAACAATTACATGTAAATTTTTGTTATTAACGAAAAATTCGGGTTATAATATACATCAACATTCAAGATTGTGAGCCTAAAAAAAGTCTAGTTCTCACTTTTCATGTCTTTCAACATTCAATTAGATTTTGAAGGAACTACTTGTAAAACACCTGAATCTGGAATTATATACATAGTTTTTCCCTTATTCTGTTATGATAGGTGTCCACAGCAAGAATGATGGAGAAAAAAAATTACTAATTGAGGTGCAGGTGGCGAAAATCTTTTCTAAAGGTGTGTGTGTTTAGATAGATTCTTAAGTTTATATTGAACTTGAATGGGAAGATTGACTAGATTACCTATTTAAAATATTTGATGAATGAACTAATTTCTGCCCTAATTCCACACCCCACACATACATATCAAATCGCTCTTCTTTGTCTCTAGGTGAATGAGTAAGGTAGGAGCTGTGGGGCCCAGGAGTAACCAGGATATATGATTGTCCTCTCAGACTTAAACCTCACTGTGACCTCACCGCCATGTCTGGCTTTGTGTTTAAAATTAACTTCAAATTAATTCTCTGGTTCAGATTTACTTCAGCATCTACCTAGCTTATTTTTATTTTTCAAGTTATTTTTAATCTTTTGTTTTAGTCTTTGGGGGAAGGGAGAATGCAATAATAATAAAACAAAATCCAACAGCCCATAAAGCTAGAGCCTGAGATTTGCAAGGGTGAGATGGGAGGCTGCTCTCTGTACACGTAATTTCTCTTCTTCTGCATCACCCAGAAACATGAGCCGGACTGACATTAAGCTATACTACAAAAGGATGCAATCCTAGACTGGGTCCACACTGGACACATGTTTCCTGACTGTGGTCTAGGCGTTGGTTTTCTATCCTTTGTTAACGGTATGGGTGAATCTGGAGTCGGAGACTGAGCAGAGTTGAGAGCATTGGGATTTATTAATAACTAGAGAGGAGCATGTGGGCTAGACATATTCTGATGGTAATTATATGAACTGTAGGTCGCTCAGTGCAATCCTGGGTCGATCTCTCACCTCTTTCCGTATACGATATTTCATTAAACTCTTTGCCTTATTTTGCTTCCTGACTTAATTTTAATCTGATAAAATTTAAGTTATTATGAAAGAAGGAGACAAATTTAGTATACAAGGTGGTAGTGTTTTAAATTGATTAACTGTGGTGGACAGCATTAGAAACAATAATTGAAAAAAATTAGGGCTTCTTTTTGCAATGATATCTGTATAAACTATTTAGCTCAGAGATAAAATTGGGCTTGTACCCATATATGTTTATGCATGTGTATTCTGGACATCTGAGATCATATTGTACATAGATGTTTATCTCCTGCCTTTTTTCACTCAATTTTCTACCATGGCTGTGATCCTCTGCCATTACACATTGTTTTAAAATACTGATTCTAAATCTTTCATGATAATGGATCATGATCTTCTTTTAATGTTGATAACCGTGCTAGAAATAAAACAAAAACAAAAACAAACCCTTCAGAATGGTCCACTTCAGATCAAAGTATCATAGTTTTCTTGCCAAGTTAATGAAGGAATGCTGTTTTGTTTAAAAATATTACGTATTCTTTAAAATCAGTAATTTTCTTCCTTGAAAATTACTGTTGAGAGCAGCATCTCCCACTGTGTTCAGTGGAACATTAGTTTTGTTGGTAAGAGGCATTATGTGACATAAAGCCAGATGAGATTGGGAAATTCCAATCCAACTGGAACAGACTCTCCACGCTATGACCCCTAGGACTTACAGAGCTGTAATCGCTAATGTGCATTGTGGATCTCTGAAGAGGGGATATAAAGTATACAGTTTCCACTATACTTAATTTGACCAAGTAACCTCTTCACATTTCTTTTTTTGAAGCTAATATCATGAGAAGAATGCAGAGAAAATTCTTGCATTTCTTGTCATCTGTACCTAAACAATTACTCTAGTAAAATCCCAGACAGAGCCTAGCTAAACTCGAGGTGAGCATAGGCAGAATGTCCTGAGATAACAGTTGATTCAAAAAAAGTTCTTACAGCTGAAGATTTCTAAGCCTGTTACCTACCCAAATTATGAAAGGATTGTGTGTGTAGTTTGTTTTTTTTTTTTCCCTACGTAAAACTTTTCTCATCCTAGGAGTCAGGAAAAAGTGGTTTAGCTTATTCTATTATCAAAACTTGCTTTCCAATTTTAAAATGCTTTCCATTTAAAAAATGATCCGTTTTCTTTGGAAAATGTCAATATACTTAACAAAAGAGTTCGTGTCGTGTGTGTGTATTCATTACACACTGTGAAAGATATCCATCAGTACTATTTATTACTTTAAGTGGACTTTTAAAAATACGTACAGAACAAAGATCCCTGGCCCTTGGAACTTATATATCTAGTGACACTCTGAATTTATTTCTAATTCTTTCATTGTGTGTGTGCATTTGCTGATTCCTCATGATATTTGTGCCTTACCTGTTGGACACTCTTGTGGTTTGCACGTTGGACTATTGGTCCTCAGATGGGTGAGGCCTTTTAAGCTGCTTCTTGTGGTACCTTAGAGATGAGCACAGTGGTTTGCAAGTTACTTAGCGGATTCATGAGCAAGAACTGTTGCATATGATGGTGCAAACTTACTTCCCTTCCCTTTGGCTATTTAACATATATATATTTAACACACATATATGTTATATGTAATATATAAATATTATATATATATTATATATAACACATAAATATTATATATGTTAAATAATTATAGTTAACACACACATATATGTGTTAAAATATATGTGTATCTTACCAGTGTAAGCTCTTGATATGCCTTCACAACATTTGTTTTGATCTTGTGTCTAGTTTGGAACTCTTAAAAACAATTAACCAAAACCTTGCCTAATACGCTCAGCTTACTAGTGCTTTGAAGACAGTGAGCATTCTTATCGAATCTTCGTGGTAGGCTTCCGTTAGATTCACTATACTGTATATTCGCCTTAATTTACAAAGTGAATTTACAGTCATTGACACAGATTTCTTATGGGAGAACGAGAACTGTGACCGATGTTAGCCAGTTATATCGCTGGACTGAGTTAATAATTGAGATTTTCTTTTCTATTGAATAACAAATTGGAAAACAGACAGAGCAACACTGATAGATTAAAATTAAGCTACCTTTAATATACAAAGATATTTTTCGGCAAATGTTGGGAAGAAAGTCAAAGGCATTCCTACAAAGCACAATACTCATTATTTTTGTTATCAAAGGAAATCTAATTGACATACGAATAAAATGTCAATTCACATCGTAACCATCGAGATAAAGAGATGCATTTATATTTTTCCATAAGCTCTTCTTTCTGAACTTAAGTGCTGTGTTTGGCTCTTTGCCCATGGACCAGTTGAAATAGTCTATGTTTGACAAAGAAGGAGGGATGAGGTTGAGCCTTACCCATGCACACATGCAAAGTCAGATTGGCCTGTTTGAATCAACAGTTGTCACTGTAGATTATTTTAATTGTTTTTTTTTTCTTTGAGAGGAAAACAAAAGGAAAAATGACATGTGGGGAAATGAATGGTAATGTTTCTTAATTTGCTTAGTGAAATTGTGATCTTATTCAAATCAGAGTTTTTAATACATTTGCCTCTCACCTGTTATGAAAGGAAAAATAATTAGTTCCCCTTTCCTTTTGATAATCCATGACGTATATTTGCTCTATTTTAGTTACCCTGTGTAGTGACATAGGCGCATGCTTCGTTTTTTCCAGATTATATTCTACAGTTTCAATTAGACTTCTAGCATAAAGTCTTTAAAAGCAAAAAAAAAGTCGTAATGTTCTTATAAAGGTAAAATAGTTAATGAAATTCTTTCTCCAAGATGTATATGGGTATTAGATAGAGACTCATTTTGGCAAATATGACTTTATTACTTACTTACCAGACTATCTCCTTTTACCTAGACTAGTACATTTGAAATGAGATATTTAAAATATAGAGAGCATAGCATGATGAAATAAAAGCTAATAAAATGTGTTTGGGCCAGCATCAAAACTCTTTGAAATAGGATATCTAAATAGCGTGCATTTTATCTCAGAGAGGCTCGGGTTAGTTCTAGTGTCCAGATGACTATTCATGGGCTTTGTGCTCTGAAGCATATGTTAATAGAAGCGATCATTTTGGATTAATTTGATGTGAATTAATAAGAGATTTATTTGATGGGAGTTGTTTGAAGGTGATGACATTTAAATCTCAACAGGATTTAAGATGTCCAAAAATACCTTTAAAGATTCAGGAACAATCAATTCAGAGAGAGCAAATTAAATGGACATGGATGGCAAAGAACAGGATCTGACATTGGGTTTATGAAGTTTGGAGCAGTTTACAAAAAAAGCGATCTGCCGTTGAAGTCTTGCCCTGGAATCTGAAGAAATAAAAGACATTCAGACTCTTTCAGCAATTCTTGGGTTTGTGAATTGGATAAACAGTGTTCTCTTGCATTTTATAGTTCACTTAAGCAATCTGATTTTGATCTGTATATATGGAGTAGACAGGATTCAAGTGTTTTTTTTTTTCCCTAAACCAATGAGCAAACACATATGTTCTTTACAAACTGAACTTTATATGTTGTTCATATGGAAGCTATCTAGTTTGCCATGGCCCCAAGACTTGACCTTCCTTTTACTCTGCTATCACTTGTTTAATTCTTTAAATTCTTTGTGGGGGACTTTTGATCAAAAGAAACAATTTGCTAGTTTTTTTCTTTTTAATTTTTTTATAAAAGCTACATGAAATGAGTAATTAATAACTCAGTACTCATAGGCTGTTGATACAACCAAGCATGGGAAAAGCATATATTAAGGAGAAGACTATTACGTCTTTTCTTTTTGTGTTAAGCTTTGATTTCAGACACTTGAAAGTTTTATTATCTGGAAAAACAATAAGAAAATGTCATCTGGTATGATATATTATGATGATAACAACTGCTACTTTTAATAAAAATCATACTCGGCAGAATTGGAGACTGAGGTCAAGTTACGCATCCAAGTTACACTAATCTTGCTCCCCTAACTTTTTAGTCTTGTTCAGGTTTTATATATATAAAGGTGTGTGTGTGTGTGTGTGTGTGTGTGTGTGTGTGTGTGTACAGAGAGAAAGAGAAAAGGATTTATCAATTGGAAGTTGAAATTATATTTGGAAAGATACTCAAAAGTTTTATTTTCTTTGAGAAAGAGGGGTTCTTTATAATCTTTTTCTTTGCTTTTTAAAAATATCTTCCTTTCTCTTAAATTAATGACCAGTAATAAAGTTATCTTGCTAGATACGTTCGGCATGTAGCTGATGCTGGATGTAAACTAAAAAAACATTTATTTTCCTTAATGTTGGAGGAAATAAGTAACTGAGTGAATGGTAGGCATTAGTGGTATTTATGTCACCCTTAGTTGTTGATGGTTTAATATTTTATGGTCTTTCAAGGAAATTAGATAAAGATTTTCTAAGGTAAAACTAAAGTACTTAAGCCATTAACCAGAACCATTATATAGTCTTAGAGGCAGGGGGCAGTTTAGAAATAATTTATTGTAATTCCCTCATTTTGTACAGATAAGAACAGAGCCTCAGAGAAGTGAAGGGGCTTGCCCTTGATTACATCAGTAGGTGATTCGAATCAGATTCAGAAACTGGACACGTGGTTGCTGTACCATTCTTCCTCCTTAAGTTTTGATTCTTTGTTTAGTGTCAAGATGCTACCGAGAACATAGAATTTACATCCCTTATCTTCGAGGAGTTCCTTCTCTAATGGAAATAAATCCTAGTTCTCATGTGTTGGATGGATGTGTGATCTCAGCTCCCCTTTTAAATAACCGTGGTAGTTGATTTCTTTGGTTGAATAGTTCTTTTGATTATCTATTGCAAGGTTATTTGGAGCAAGTGTATTTCATAAATGTGTGTGTGTATTTATATATATTTATAACACATATATATGAAATAAAACTAAATTATTAATGTTTAATTCTGAATATCTAGGTAATAATAGAAAATTCAGATTTCTTTGCTGTGAAGGTGCCATCCTGAGAACATGAGTCACAGTTTCCTACACAAGAAGGATTTTTTTCTTATATATTTAAGCATTTTAATCAGTGAGATAAAGTACTTACTAGAATTATATTTTAAGCTCTAATGCTGATTATTTCCATTGCATAAACCTGTCTAAATGATACTGTAACATAAACTCTTTTACTAGAAATGCAAAGAAAGCTTTTAGATTTAAGTTTTAATTTAGAAGGAAATAATTAAAAATAGAAATTTAGCTTTTGCAAATGGAATGTCTTACATCTGAGTAATGAAAATTAATACAAATAGAGCATTTTTAGGAAGCTAAATATATTTTTAACCTGCTTAAATATCTTGGCACATAATATGCATTCACGTTATATCCGCCTTTAAAGGAGCATCATGTGTTTGTATAGGTGGAGAATGATGTAAGTGTGGGCATGCTCACTATTCCACCCCCCCCCCCCACAACAAGCCCCCAGGTCAGTTTTTTATCTCACAATTAAATAGAGGATTGAACTTAGCGATTAAGCAATTTTGAGCCTTGTTAATCTCATTTAGATTCTTCAACGCCTCTTCGTCCAGTTCACTTTTAGCCCCATGGCTAAATGGTTGTTTATAGTAGACCTACTGTAACTGGCATTTGAACATTTTTGGTAGTCAGTATGAGGGATATTGCTATATAGTAGAATGAAAAAGTTTAAAATAGAGTTGCCAAAACTGATGACTAAGGCTCATTGATGTGATTTATATATATATATAGATTTATATATATATAGTACTTCTTTCTATATATTTATAGTACATGTGTTTTATTATGACCGTTAATGCAATATCTGCCTCAATGATTTCATTCAAATAATAAAAAATGATGGTTTAAAGCTGGTTCAGTCACAGTTCTACAATCTCATTAAGTGAAAAAAAGAATATTAAAAATAGCTAAAAAGATAACGTGTCATAGTGCTTAATGTTTCTGTAACTCTTGGTAAGGCTTATGTGGATCCGATGCAGAGCCACTGATGGCATTGAAATAGTTCTTTTCTCAGCCACGTGTATACACTGGTACTATGAGTCTAGAAGAGCCTGGCCATGGGTACCACTTGTCTTCAGCTATGACTGTGCAATATCAGCAAGTCCATTTTGTATCTTTCCCAGAAGCATGTCCCCTCCCTGTTTACTAATTAAGATCTGTTATTCTCACCCTAATGTAGGTAAGTATTATGGTCCTTAGGTTCAGGGGGTTTCAGAGGCTAAATAATTTCATCAACATCAGAGTCTGGTGTGGAAATGGTTTCTATAATCTGTTATATGATGTTCCTCTTCCTGCTGCTTTATTAAAACCCAAAGGAGGGAGAAGATCTTGCTTGAGGTTTGCTCATGCCTTCATCAGGTATCTTTCAAGCAGCTGACGGTGCTGGCATATTCATATGTTTTAGGTGTGATATGTTAAAGTATGTTTACATCATTTAGGAAGGAAAATATTTTTTTTTGTTTTGTTTTACAGATGTACAGATCAGCTCTCAAAATGTCTTCTGTGTCTTCCGAGCGTCTTCTAAGACAATTGCATTAGCCTCCTGCTAGTTGACTAATAGAATTAATAATTGTAAAAAGCACTCTAAAGCCACATGCCTTATGAAGTCAATGCTGGGTATGATTTTACAAGTATGTGATCTATTTTTTCAAGTGAAAATGTTAACTGGAAAAGTTCTTGGCACACAGTAAAACATCGTGCAATCTGTTATTTGTCTTAAAGATAATAACTTGAGGGTGGCTATAGTCTTATGGTATCTAACTTATGACTTGTTAGGGGAGTTTCTTCCACTTAGAAGTATTGCAAATGTGCTTATATTTACATAATATGTCATTCTGAAAAATTAGGGTGATATAATTCCAGTAAAAAATTATTTTTTCTATAACTACTTCAAAGTATAGTCAACTAAATTAACCACAATATTTTTTTAAAAAAAGCAACTGAAAAGAACATGCCCCTTCTCCCTACAACAAAAAATAAAACCCAAATGACCTTTCTGATAGTTCTTTGAAGTTTTAGCATTAAAAACATTCTTTGCGATGTATATTATTATTAAGGGCTCTATTCAGCCTAAGGAGTCAGTGAGTCGTGTGGGTTCTAAAGGTCTATTCTTCAGTGGAAGAAGGAACTGAAATTTGAAAGGATGATTTAATTAAATCATATTTTCTCTCAGTCACTGTAGATGTTGGTTGAGTAGTTTTTAAACTGTGACCCATTACTTTTCATGATAATGATAAATCAGCAAGATCCAATTTTTTTGTGTTCTGAAAAATAATTTTTTCAATATTAACGTGTTTATATCTCTTCACTTTTAAGTATTTTATCTTCGTTCTCTTGCTATGTAAAATGTGGCTGTTTTTCTAATCACTTTGACATTAATATATGGGCAGAACCATTTTCTCTTCATTTTGGTGGAAGGATAATCTTAATAAATTGGATTATTTCATCCTCATTTCTTCACGAATCCTGCCTTTCATATAGATTTTTATCTTTTCTGTGTAACCTTATTTATTTCATTTTGGTATGTCATTGTTAAATTTTATATACATTAGGAGAACATGTTAAAATACAAATGATATGGTTATTCAGTATTTATCCAAGGAAAGATTATATTGCCATAGTTACGAAAAACATTATGTATGATGGAATAAAATAACAAACAGGACATTCTGGAGGCCCAGTCTGTGCCAGATCATCTCATTTTTATATGTAGGAATGGCTGATACTCTATAGACTAGAATGCCCTTCTCCATAGGCCAAGTTAAAACAGTATATTTTTTACTCAAATGCTTATATTTTAAACGATAACTGATTTCTTAAGCTTCCCCGTTCTTTTTTTCCTTTCCGTTTTAGTTTTCCCTTTGTTAACTACCACTAAAATTGCCCTCCATCTTCCATGTGTACAACTTGCCAAGTTTTGACATGAATAGAGGTCTCCTAAAACGTCTGCCTCAACAAATGAGACATTAACAGGCAACCGTTAAAAAATAAATTAGTTAACCAGTGTTCCGTTTTTTAACAGCGGTCACTGCGTTTAGTTAATTTCAGGGCCCAATGGTAATGCCACCCAGGTGAAGACCACATTCCCTCCTCCCCTCAACCCCCCAAGGCCAGGCAGGTTTACATTGCCTCATGACAATCAGTTTCGCTTGAAACTTCAATCCTTCATCCTATACGTGGTTTTGTCCTTGTTGTTGTTCCAAGAGGGAGATTCTATGGATATTTGATGACTAACATTATTGGTATATAAGAAGAACAGTGTACTTTCTTAATTACAGTTATACTGTTTTTGACATTATTCAATAAAGTGAATTTTTACCTTGTAAACAATTCCTTATATTCTAACTAGTGCATTATTTTGGTTCAGTGATTCATATTGTAAAAATTTTGCCTGACCAGCTTTACAGAAGCCAGGGTACACCCATATATCCAGTGCCAGTGTGGCTCCTCAGCACTTGTGAGAAATTATGGATGAAAACGACTAAAACGTGTTATTCATTTGGATTGTCTCAGGACATTTTGGATAATCATGGTGTAACTAGCTCTGTCAAATGTATCCTTGTGGCAGGTTGGCTAGTAAAGAAGGCTTGTTTTGTTAGTCAGTTACAGGTGAATTTTTCCAAGAGACCTTTGAGGTTACAACTCACACAGCACTCACAGTTTTTCAGCTAGGGGATTAAGGAACACAGGCCATGAATCTCACTTCTCGACTGGCCTTTGTTACTGCATTCTTTTATTGACACGACACAACTTGTTTCTTATCTCATTATACCCTTAGAGTTCTGATTCATTAGACTCCAGCAGAGGAATTTGTCACAGCATTCTTTTTTTTTTTTTCTGTATTTTTTTTTTTTGTGAGGAAGTTCAGCCCTGAGCTAACATCTGTTGCCAATCCTCCTCTTTTTGCTGACGAAGATTGGCTGTGGGCTAACATCCTTGCCCATCTTCCTTTACTTTATATGGGACGCGCCACAGCATGGCTTGATAAGCGGTGTATAGGTCAGCACCCGGGATCCGAATCTGCGAACCCCAGGCTGCCGAAGCGGAGCACAGGAACTTAACCGCTATGCCACCGGGCCGGCCCCTGTCACAGCATTCTTATTTTGACTCTAGTCACTGATGCCACTAACTTGAAAGGCACAGTTGAGTTAGCATGTGAAGGGGAACCATAGGAAACTGCTAATATTTTGCCATTTTGAGCTACAAAATGACAGTGTCATATGGTTTAATTTAATATTTATTTTAGTCAACTTCCAGCGTGCTCTTCATGATGGAATTGGTACTGTTTCCACTGGGCTGTGCAGAGAACACCGGGGCTTAGTTAGGTTCCCCATCATGCTGGATAGAGTCTGGTGAACCCAACCGGGTCACTATGATGTGTACCAGGTCCTCCTCCTAACTTTCAGGCAAGCCCCTAAATGGGGCTTAAAGAAATTTATTGGTAGGGCAGAGATGAAACATTTGTTATCCTCCATTCCTGAAAGTAATGGGGCAGTTTTCATTTTGTTTATAACATTCTGTTTTTATGTTTTGGCTATGAGGATATTTTGGTTGAAACTGTATTTATATCTTGGTTGTACAGCGTGTAACAATATTGAGTTCCAATTTATGTTGTTTATATACACATATACATATATAAATAACGTGATATACTATAAACATGTGTATATATTCTATAAACATAACATGTGTACATATTATACATAATATATAACATACAAATATATAAGCATATATATCATTGACTATAACTAAAGAAAGAACTTGAGCAAAAAGTATAATTGGCAGGCAAGAATAACTAATAGGAAGGATAGAGTTAGTAATAATAATTAATCCTTTGGTATTCATAAAACCACTTTAAAATAATAAATGAGTCACTCTGTGACAAAAATAATTCTAAACGTAAATTGTTTGCTTTAGTCTCAATTTTTTGCTATTTTTAAAACTGATTTTTTTCCTAGAGGAAGTTTTTTACTATGCACCTTAAAAAGCCTTGACTAGAATAAGTACAATGTTTTAGATTAGATTACATGTCTGCAACTTTCAAATAACCCTGTGTCTTTCTTTTCTTTATATTTTTACAGATATGGTCCGGAAAAAGAACCCCCCTCTGAGAAACGTTGCTAGTGAAGGCGAGGGCCAGACCCTGGAGCCTATAGGTACAGAAAGCAAGGTATCTGGAAAGAACAAAGAATTTTCTGCAGATCAGATGTCAGAAAATACGGATCAGAGTGATGCTGCAGAACTAAATAATAAGGAGGAACATAGCTTGCATGTCCAAGATCCATCTTCTGGCAGTAAGAAGGACTTAAAAAGTTCAGTCCTGAGTGAGAAGGCTGGCTTCAATTATGAAAGCTCCAGTAAGGGAGGAAATCTTCCCTCCTATCCACATGATGAGGTGACAGATAGAAATATGTTGGCTTTCTCATCTCCAGCTGCTGGGGGAGTCTGTGAGCCCTTGAAGTCTCCTCAAAGAGCAGAGGCAGATGACCCTCAAGATATGGCCTGCATCCCATCAGGGGACTCATTGGAGACAAAGGAAGATCATAAGATGTCACCAAAGGCTACCGAGGAAACAGGGCAAGCGCAGAGTGGTCAAGCCAATTGTCAAGGCTCAAGCCCAGTTTCAGTGGCCTCAAAAAACCCACAAGTGCCTTCAGATGGGGGTGTAAGACTAAATAAATCCAAAACTGACTTACTGGTAAATGACAACCCAGACCCGGCACCTCTGTCTCCAGAGCTTCAGGACTTTAAATGCAATATCTGTGGATATGGTTACTATGGCAACGACCCCACAGATCTCATTAAGCACTTCCGAAAGTATCACTTAGGACTGCATAACCGCACCAGGCAGGATGCTGAGCTGGACAGCAAAATCTTGGCCCTTCATAACATGGTGCAGTTCAGCCATTCCAAAGACTTCCAGAAGGTCAACCGTTCCGTGCTTTCTGGTGTGCTGCAGGACATTAATTCTTCAAGGCCTGTTTTACTAAATGGGACCTATGATGTACAGGTTTGTGCTTTGTATTGTGATCTCTGTACTGAAAAGTGATTAGTAATGAAATGTAAATTCTTACATGTGTGTTAAAATCAAGCTCCCAATACCATAGGGGTAGCCTGCTAGATCCAGAGAAGAGATGGACCCACTCCGTAGCCATTTCATCCAAATGTGTATTCAGAGTTGTCTTTAGCCTCTCATCATGGAAAATAATCCCAATTTTGCTATTAGGTTGGGAAAAGTCTTTTCGTGGAGTTAGCTAGGCTTTATATTTCTGGACGTATTTCATGGTTATTTGATGTTTTCGCAGTCTTCCAAAAATGGCACTAATCTTTATGGTTCTACATGATAGTAATTCATGCTTTGTTCTAGTTTTGGATTATAAGGCTTTTGGTATAGTCTTTCCTTCAGTGAGAGTCTTTCCTTTGTCTTGGATTAGGGTTTGATTTTATACTCAGCCTGATGTCAAATTGGGCTAGATTTGGGTCATACTGCCGGTTGCAGTATACTCCTGAAATACAACATAATTGCAAATGAATATTCGGAAATAAAATTTTACATTGATTAAAAAGAAGTCAATATGATTGTTAAGTATTAGGGACATCAGAATGACCTTGGTGCAGGCCAGTAAATCATTCCTTTCTGCATTTAAGGAAAATAGTAATAATTTATGAAAGCATTTAGTAGTAATTTACATTTCTACTTTTATGAAAACTGGCATACGTTTTTGATCTTCTTTTCTGTGTTTAGTTTATGGAATATGTGAAATGGAAAAAAACCCCTACCATTTCAAATAGAATGAAATGCAGAACTGATTCTAAAGAATTGTATTCATTTCATTTTGGCAATTTTAGCATAGTTGAAACTCATGGTCAGCTTGAGAAAGTGTATTAGTTTCTGTTACAGTCTGTAGATTTTTATTGTATTATGAGGCCAGGGGATTTCAAAACATATTAGGTTTAATATTAACCTTCTTTAGGAATGATTAGAAGAAGTTCCAGAGAACTAATGAAATCATATCACACTTCTTTGACCTCCTAAATCCCTTAAAATATCAGTCATTTTTATCAACTCAATAGCTATAGCACGTTTGCTGTAGACCTGTCTGTTGACCTAGTACCAATTTAAGAAAGGCAGGCAAGGGGGTTATAAATAACAGGTAGTGAACATATTTTTCAATACTTGTAAGAAGAATCAGAAAAGTAATTTCCAAATCCTATAAAAATGTCAGAATGGCAATCTTATCACTTTAAGGGAGATATAAAAAAGAACTCTTAAAAAGCCAGATTCGTCGTTGTAAAGCTCTCTTAAAAATTCCATCTGACTTTGTAAATTTCCACAAATAGAATTATTTCTGTGGAGCAGCAAATTAAGCCAGCGTAGTTATTATGCATGAAAGCTACATGCTTTGAACTGCTGTCTTATTAAAGATCATTTCACTGTCTTATGTCAGATACACTCTGCTGTCAAACTATGATTGGAAAGCAAATACGTGTTTTAGATAAAAGGGTTAGAAATGAATAATGTCAGTATGTGAAATGTGTTTTATAATTAGCAAGTAATATGATGTTAATACCTGGATTTCCGGCAGGAGTTTCACTTTGCTCACTCCGGGGACAACTTCTGAGGGAAGCTGATCTGGGCTGTCAGGAAGGCTCTAAAACGAAGATTACGAAGGCCTATAGTTTGGAAGAATTCAGATTTTTAAACACACTTCCATTTCCCCCAAACAGTTATTTGTTAGGTTCTTAGTTATTTATAGTGAAGTTTATGTTTGGGTAGAATGAGCTGGACACTTTTCCTGGGCAGTGATTTTAGAAATAAAACAGATGTGTGAGCTATCTGAGTTTGAACTAATAGAACTAGAAATAAAACAGCTGATCCTAGACTCTGCCGTCTACTAAATCCTTGGAGCAGCTCGCAGTAAAGAAGACAGAAAGTGGTAGAAAATAGCATGCAGGAAGATAATCTTGTTAAGATCCATTTTTTTCAAAGAGAAATAATATGGCTAAAAATAGAAAAAAGCAATCTGTGGAAAAAGTAGGTGATTATTTCAAAGAAACAATTGGATTTAGAAACAAGTCTAAAGAGAGTTAACTTTGTTCAATTTAGGAAAAGAACACTAAATAGACTTTTAGGCCAAATGCTAATCTTGAATACTTTGTACATCCCCCAGATGTTGATGCAGAAACATGTCTGAAGATAAGTAACTTATTAATATTTTGGTGCTGAAATAAATATTGAACAACTTCCCGATATGCATAAACTGAATCAGAGCTCATCTGAAATTCCCCTTTTTGCCCACACATGTTTGTGTTACTGAAATGCCATTTGAAAGATTCTTTCCTTGGCACTTCCACTGTGTGGAGGCTAAAAGCTGTGGGAGATAAGATGCTGCTTGCAGAATTTCTTTAATGCAATTTTGTCAGAAATTTATAGTAAGTTAATGGCTTGTGTGTATTCTGATAAGATGGTGGTAAATATGAATATTACACACAAATAATCATTTAATTTCAGGAATTATTTATATAAATCTGTAATTTAAGCTAATTGAAATAATAGATGACCAATTCATTAACCTTTTTCAATTAAACCAGCTTTTCTTTTTTTTTTTTTTAACATTCAGGACAGTTGGTGGTTAATGATAGATTTATGACATTTTAGGCCAAGAAAAAAGGAACACAAGCCAGAAGTAGAGGACTTAAGAACTCTGTGGCGCTTTGATCTATATTTTGGTTTGACATCGATGGTTTTAAATAATATGAACTGACTTGAGTGCAAACATCAGATATACAGTTGGGAAAAGGAAATAATTTAAACAAATTTTAAGATTCCCAGTTCCAAGTTCAGATTATTTGACATACATTTGGGGGAAAAATTGAAGTTTAAACATATTTATTCTGACAATATCCACTTCTGTGTAAATTTTGTTACCAATAATGAAGTCGAAGAATTATAAATTTGTAAAAATAGTGTCAAATAACCATGTTTCTTTGTACCACATAGCGAACAGAGCCCCAGCTGGATAGTGGAGGTCACTTTGAAGGGCCGTCATAAAACCAGGACAGTCTTTGCTGAGTCTGTCGAATTCATATCCCCCACACACCTTGAGGTAGCATGCCCTGCCCTGAAATCAGAAATATGGATTCTTTACCAAGAAGAATAAAAAAATATATAATGGCTAGCTTAGAGCTAATTAACTGGACCAGGATGTTAGTTTCTCATTTTTTAAGAAATTTCCCTGCATGTTTTATCAATTGTTATGCATAAATTTTTAAAAAATAATGAATGTAGCATAATTGGTGAGCCCTTCATGTAAGTTTTACTATCTGTATTCAGCTTCGAGGTTCACATATAGACCAATGATAGGACAAGAGATTGAGTTCTTCCAAAAGTAATTACAGCTTCTTTCTTTTTAATCTGCTTTATTATGCTTATATTTAAACCATTGTTGAATGGAGGCCTGCGTTGTTAAATACGGACTTTGCTGTTTCATTAGGTTTAATGTGCTGTACATTAGGGCGTTTACGTCCTCTTTATGGGGGAGCTCATAGCCCTCAGATCAGGTTATAAAAGTCAGAGTCCTGTCAAGTTGTGCTTCCCACGGGAAAGTGTTTCAGCTATCCCAAGTTTATAAATGCTCATGACGTATATGTTGCCTTTTCATATTAGTAAACCTTTCCTGTTATTCTGCATTATTCAGGACTCCAAGAAGGTAGCTACCAGATTCCAGCTATTTAAATTTATTTTCGCCCTTAGTGAAATTCTAAGGGTCACAGAATCTGTTAATTTACCAGTGACTGTCTTGTGTTTGAGCGAGGAGCACTGCATTTCTGTTTTGTAAATATTTTTATCACAGTTGCACAATATGTCACATTGAAAGCAGGAAGAACAGATCTTAGAGGTAGGAAGTCATCTTTTTGTATTTGTATTTAACTCTGTGAGCTTTATAGATCTTTAACATATGCCAGTGCATTCATTTGAACAGGGGGTTACAGTTCATTCTGGGAAAAAAAAAATTCAGAGAACATTAATCTCATTTTGGTCTATTTTGACTTTTCTTAAATTTTACTTCCAAATATTTATTTTTTGCCTTGGAGTTTCCTTTGATCTTTAGTAGGAGGGAAGTTGTAGATCTTAGCAGGTTCTGTTTCTTTGTTTTTCTGAGTTGAGGACAATTGCACTTTAGAAAAAGTGGTGAATGAGACTTTAATCTCTTCAGACTGGCGATAGAGTACAGAATGTCTGGAATATGCACCCACACTTGTTTTCAGGACTGTGTCTCTTTAACAAGAAGTAAAGTGTGCAAAATAAAACATGTGCTCACCCTAAGGCCGTAAAGCAAAGCAAAGTTCTGGCATTTACCAAGTTATTTCCATCAGTGGAGATGGCCGAGCTGGATAATGTAGCCACCCGGGTAGTGCAGAGTAGTTTGACCATCTTCACTAATTCTTTTACCTGCATGGTGGTTAAATCCTCATTTGGCGTTGTTACATGAGGGTCAGCATGATGAATGTCAGTCCCTCTTTGATTTTCAGTTTATTTGCTCTCATTAGAGAAAGTGTATCACTTGCTTGAATATTGGTATTTCTCTCTAGGCAGAATGTTTAGAAGAAGAAATCATGGTTACCAGTGCACCCAATCAAATTTAGCATTATTCAACTCTTAATAAAAATCTTATCCTCAAATGGCGTGCTCTGCTAACCATAGCAAGTCAGCAGATCATTCAGTACTTTTTGGTTCTTGGGTCATTGTAATTATAGCATACATGCAACTGTTGAAACGCAGATACGTAAGTAGTGCCCTAACCCCAGGAAAGTTTGGAGAAAGCGAGTAGTTCCCTTTCATTTTCTGATTTCCTTCATGGAGTCTATTTCTGAGAATCATTAGACCGTAGACCTCTTTAATTCCTCATCATGTGATTCCAAAGTTTGAAGTAAGCATTTTCAGAATATCAGAAGAAACTTTAATTTTAATTGGAAATTAAATGTAAATTTTTTTTCTGCATTAGTTTTAATTTGATCCATACTGCTTTCATCTATTAGCTTACATAATCAAACTGCACATATCTTCTGGGTTTTTTTTTTTCTGATTTTGGATTCACTTTTAATAATAGCTAACATTTATTAAGCGTTTCTTATGTGCATGTGTAGATCTAAGCTCTTTACATGTATTAATTAACTCATCTTCATAAAAACCCTTGAAGTAGACACTACCATTATGTCCATTTTAAAAAATGAGGAAACAGGCATAGAGGAATTAAAGTAACCTGCCCAAGATCACAGAGTTGTGTGAGTGGGGTCAATGGGATGTAAACCAGGGTAGATAGACTACAGAAACCATCTCCACAACCACTGTGACATATGACCTTCCCATGTATAAGACTGAGTTTACTGCAACTGAAAGAGCAGGGGAAGATAGGATGCACGTAGGGAAGGAGATATAGGACTGGTCCACAGGGACTGTTGATGCATACTTTGTGAATCACATTGAATCTGGAGACTTGAGTGATTTCTCTGAGATTGTCTCTTATCCAATCCGTGTGGTGTGATGTTGCCTTATTTGAACTTACTAGGTTTATAATTGAAATCATGGAAGAGAAAATTAATTCTGCTGATTTGTCTTTTTTTAATTACCATGATTCATTTTCACTGGTACTTTTGCTACAGAAACTAGTTCTGATAGAGCCAGCAAGGGCCAAATTTTGATTTAATCAATTAAGGATGCAACGTTTTATCCTCAAATGAAGAGACATTTCATCCATGTATTTGATTTACTCCACATTCCCCTCATTTGGAGGACTTTGTTTTAGGAATTTATGACTTAATATATGGTCTGAGGGTTGTAGTCTCGTTTTCTGGTTACTACGTACAATCTAGGTTGGTTTTTCTATGAAGATTAAATGTTAAGGAGATGTACCCAGCTCCCATTTTTGTTCTCCACGGCTGTGTAATTAAAGTTTTATTCTTTGCCTGAGAGTAAATACAGGAATTGGTGTGGAGGCAGAGAAAAAATCAGAATACCTTTAGAGTGTCTCATTTGAGTTTTTTGCTTATGCTCACCATGCTTAGAGCTGTGTGATTTCTCTGGATTCTGAAAATGAGGAAAGTGTGGGCCACAGTGAGGAGCTTGAGAATTCAGAAATAGTTGATTTGCCTGGCAGTTCTCCTTTAATGTTTAGATGACCTATTGATCTAAGATTAAAGAACACCTGAATTCTTTCATGAGTCCAGTCGCTGATTTGGGAATCTTATAATAAACAGTGGTTTGTTCTAAGACCTGTTTTTCCAGCTGATGGGTAGCTCCACCTTGATATTCCACTGGCACCTCAAAGTCAACACATGTTAAACTAAAGTTGTTAGCTCCTTGCCTAAAACAACTTTTTTTTCCTCCTTTGTTCTGTACTCCCATTTACAGGTCAGTCAGGCTGGACATGTCAGGGTTACCCTGGATTCTTTCTGATATGTATCTCACCCCAAACAAGTGAATAGTTTGTCCCAGTCTCTCTTTATTCTTTTACTGCCACCGCCTTTAATGTTTACTTAGTAAATTCTTAGTGGTTTCTTGTTTTCTTTCTCTTTCTGTTCCCTTCTTGTCCCTTGTCTTCTGTTCTCTTCTCAACTTCCCCTTCCTTCCTCCTTCTCCTCCTCTTTTTCCTTTTGTTTCTTTTCCTTTCTGTTCTTTTTTCTCCCTCCTTCCTCCTTCTCTATCCTTCCCTTCCTCTCTCTCTCTTTTCTCTTTTCCTCCCTCCCTTCCTTTCTTGAATTTTAAAAAATTCTACTTGTAGGTGGATCTTCCTGCATTTTGAAGGAAGTATAGGTCTACTTCCTATAAAAAAGTATATTGTTTTAATTATACTTGTATAATTATGTATAGACTCTCCAATAAGACATTACTTTTCCAAATTATCTCTCACCCCTCAATCTCCTTGCACATTTCCTGAGAGCAACTTACACTGTTTCACCCTCATTTACGTTTACTCATTTTGTTTCCTGCAATCCTGAAGCCTTTCCATGATCACTGCCTTTGAGGCTCATCTGAAATGTCAACTCATCTGTGCACAACTTGGTTGTCACTTCCTTCCGGAAGCCTCTGCTGACCTGTCAGTGTAGGTTAGGTTCTCTTCCTCTGTGTTGTCATGGAATTTGGTACATCTCTCAGCAGAAGCACGTATTTCACTGTTGTCATCTATTTACGTATGAGCTTTCTACACTAAACCACAGACACATTGGGGTATGTCACTTCTGTGTGTCTCCCCAGCACTTGGTGCATAGTAGGCTTGTAACAAAGCACCTTTCCCTGGAGGAAGGATGTTCCACAGTGATTGGACTCTCTGTTTTCCCCATTAAGACACTCTTTAGAACATACGTGCAATTTCTATTTATCTCACTATGAGATCTGAGGCAGTAGTCATGGCCAGTCAGATGCAGGAGAAGAGTGCTGTGGCTAATGCGCTCAGCTTTATAATCCACTTGTGCTGCATTTTTTGTTTTGTTTTGTTTTGTATTTTCCCCCTAAAAGACTGTCTTCTAAATTATTGAGACTGCCTTTTAGGTTTATTGGTATTCTATCAGCCCAAATACTAAATAACCATAGAGAAGTTGTTCGGTATTATGCTGAATGAAATGAGAAAACTGGTTTGAGATAGATTATTTATTACTTTAATCTAAAAAGCTGATTATAAAAAATGTACATATTTAGAATATGCAATATTTTACACTTAAATTTGCCCCTTATACCAATTTAAGTTTTGGTCCTTCCCCCTAAAAAAAAAATTAGTTGGCTCTTATAGATCCAAATGAGAAGGGTGCTTATTGGAGTTATTCCAGTGACACAAGGAATGGGCTACGATGGCATGAGACGAGGTGATTGACATCTAATTAGATTTGTTATTGAAAATTTTAAACATTTAGTCTCCATCCGAGGGACATCACTGGAGTGCGCTCTATATGCCCCAGTGTTTTTTGAAGCACTGTACAAGGCAGAAGCATCCCCTGTGTAGATGAGCACATTAATTCTGACTATAGTTATTTTTAGCCAACATTGGCCCTTACAGATTTCTTCACGTTATTTGTAACTTCGGTATTTGAACAGTGATTTTTAACAACTTAGCCTTTTGTTGTTAAGGTTTTACTTTTTTGACTATCAGCCTGTAACCTCAAGTCCTCTTAAATTAGTACCCTCCTAATTGTCTCTGTTGCTATCAATTATAGTACTTGAAAATGAACCACATCTGAGGAAGAGTTTGTGTTTAGTTCAAACAATTCTTTTTGTTCCGTGGAAAATAAGTACATGTGCTAAAGTGTCATTTTAAGAGTTCTGAGGCTTTAAAAAAATCTTTGATTTTGACATATTCTTTTAGATATTCTTACCAGTTTTTGTTTCATATTATTAGGAGGAAAGAAAGAAATTGAGGTTAAAGACCTTGAAAAAAGCCCACCTTTTATATTTTTAACTTCTACAGGGAAACGTTTTTGTGAAAAGACATATGTAAAGAAATTATAAACGAAAGCCATGGAACATAATACATGGGAGGAATAGTTTTTAAAACTAAGGTTAAAATAGAACAAAACGCCATCGTCCTCAATCAGTGACAAACAATTTAAAATTTGTTCTTTTTCATGCCTTAACAGCTATGTTGAGTGTTTCTGTATAACTCAAATTCACAAGCAATGGCTCCGTAGTCATTTGTTTTTGGGTAAAAGAAGCATTTTGTATTATTTTTTTAAGAAGCCTATATATGTCAGATTGAGCCAGTAATAATGGGGCCCTGAATTACTATCGCTTTCTTATCCAGGTAACTCAGAGGCCTTGGTGAGAGATTCCCACCTGTGCTTACATCGCCCCTAAGGAGTTCATTCATTCAACCAAAATGTATTGAGCCCCTTCTTGCTTCTGAAGATGAGTAAAATACCATTTGTTTAGTCCAAAAAGGAGTATAAACAGAAGCATTAGCTTTGTAACAGCAGAATCAAACTTTTTCATTTACAGCTAAGAATACCAGGAGTGACAGGTTTATGAGTTTGTCACTGAATGACTTTGTAGCTTCTCCTCTATTTAGTTTTTTCATCTCATTGGCAGGAGAAATTCAATTGGAAAGTTCATTTTATTAAATAATAATCCCATTCACGTGAATAGTACTGTAGAGTGTGTTGTCTCATATGGCAGCCACTAGCCACATGTGGCTATATTTAAATTTCAGTTAATTAAAACTAAATTAATGAAAACTTCATAAATACTACTTAAATTAAATTGAAAAATCAGTTCCTCAATTGCGCTAGCCCTGTTTCAAGTGCTCAGTAGCCACATGTGGCTGGTGGCTACCATATTGGGCAGGTTAGACTACAGAAGATTTCCATCGTTGCAGAAAGTCCTGTTGGACAGCACTCACTTAGAGTTTGCGGATCACTTTTGGATACATTCACCCACTTGATCCTCACAGTAATCCTATAAACTGGCAAGCTGTACAATATTTATCCATGAAGATGAGGAAACCGAGGTGCCAGGAGGTTAAATAATGTGTCTTTCCATTGAGAACTTCCCTTGAGAACAAGCAAATGCAAGTAAAGGTAAACATAAATGAATAAAGGATTTTATCATTTATCATCAAGAGAGAAGGCACTCTTCAGCATAAAATATATAACCATGAAAAGCATCCTAAATAATGGAGTTGGCTGATTTTCCCTGGATTGAAAATATAGATTTTAGACACATGGACGCCACCAACTTAAAAGATTTAATGCAGTTTTTGTAGTAGCTTAGTTAATCCTCAACCAAAATGCTTTACTGGCAGTTTTTTACAAAATGGCCTTTCTTTCGTGGTCTCTTCACCTGATAGTAGTCATTCTTAGCCTGGATTTTCTGACTCTTAAGTTGTTGTCAGATACTGGAAGGGATGTTGTGATGCTTAGTCATAATTTAAATTCACTTCAAAATCATACGTTTAGTGATTTCTTAAGACTGTATGTGCTCTTTGGCCCTTTCAGTGTAGACATGGAACATGAGGCTTGAAGATTGCAAAATCAAAGAAATAGTGATGATGTGTCTGTCGTGGTTTCTCAGGAATCCTTCTTCTACAAGGAGAAGTTCAAAACATTTTATGTGAGGGAAACTTGGAGGCTCTGAGACAGCGTGGTAGCTAAAATGAGCAAATGTCCATCTCTAGATTCTATACACTTTTTTTGCTTATGTTAGAGAAGAATGGGATACTTTGAATTTGTCCCTTTTTGATTCAAGTTCAAGTTCCTGGACAAAGTACTTGAGCTGACAGCATCCTATTTAAATGTTTTGTTTTGTATTTGAAAACAAGCTTTCTCCTCACCTCCAGTGAACTGGGAAATAGATGGAGGAATTTTGCAATATTATCCATTACATTTCGGTGCAAATTTTAGTGGCCTTAGTCACTATGGTGCTCGGTCAGAATGGTGACTAGACCGTATTCTCCTGTGGTCTGGCTTTGACATCTCTCACACCACTGATTGATTGTCAGGTGGCTGCCTGGGAGGGTGCCCCTTTCTTGGCCGTCTGGTTAGATGATGCTGCGCTGTTGACAGACCGGAATCTGTGTGCTTGCCACGGTGGATATAGACATTGTCTAAAGTGAAACATCATCATCCCTCGATTAAAGGCTGTGGGAGACCTTCATAAATTATCTTAATGTACAGTAAAAGTTGAGCTGTTGATGTGTTCATGCACATTTCCTAGAACTGTAATGCCAGAAATAAATTTAGAGGTTGCCCCATTTGAGGAAGGTGTTGGCCAGAGAGGTTAAGTAATTTGATCAAGATCACTCCTCTCTTTAAGTGGCAGAATGGACTGCAATCTTAGTCCCATACAATAGAGGTACAAATATGTCTCTCGATGTGCTAAAGGAATATTATTTGCATATTAAGTAGAACTATTTAAATGACTTTGAGATGCTTGAGACTTTTCTCGTGGAGTGATTTCGATATGAGCAGTGATCACACATGTCATTTTTGAGCAGCTGTTGAAGAAGGCAGAACACAATTATGCCACATGCTTAATCTATTACATCTGGTTGCTGGAAAAATTCAAAAATTTTCTAATAGTTGGAGGAGGAAATCTCTCCCTTTTTGGAGCATTTCAGTCAAAAACTCTATTTTAAATCAGGTATTTTGGCTGCTCGGTGGTGGCACTTAGTTAAGCTACCCGTTGAGGTGCATAGTGAAAAGGGAGGAAGGGTTTTATATAAAGTGCCCTTTGAAGGCCGTCATTGCCCTAATACTATACAATTTTATAATTTCAGAAATTATAAATTTCATCATTACTGTTAGATTTTGCAATCTTCAAATGTCTTGTTCTATGTCCACACTTTCAGAAATTCAGAAAGCAGAACTGTGATGATTTTTATGGTGGAATTATTTCATTTTGTCCTTTGAACGTCCCCATGACCCACTCCTGGGAGGGGCTGGACCTTTGCTATGAGACAGAGCCTTAATCTAACACGGCCCTGGAAGATTTTCTTTGCTTGTCCTAGATTGTGAAACGTTTTAAACTCCTCACCTTGGTCCTCCTTCATTAAGACGTCAAGCCCACTGCATTCATTTCATGTTTAGTCTAATGGTGCGTGCTTAGGCTTTAATTATAAGCCATTTTGTATGGTCATTTTAGCACCTTTATTTTACCCAAAAGATAAACTTCATCTTTTCCTGCAGTCTCATTGCCGTAGGAACCGAAGAGAGGATTTCCTTGGAGAACGTCTGCATTGAGTAATCTCTGAGCAACTGTCTCTGGTTTTGACAGCAACCCTTAGCTTTGTGAGAAGAAATCCCACGTGATTTGAATGCTTCCTCAAGCATGTGATTTGAAGGAGGCGGTAGTAAAACTTAGTTGAAAATTATTTTCTTAGTCTTTTTTTTTAAGGATATATTATTAAATCCTTTGAATTAGTTATAGTACTTTTATTACTTACCTTCCTCTGTTACTTTGGCCAAAAATGTTTAGCATAATGAGCCTCTTATAGAGTAGCTATTGAGAAATGAAGAGAGTGAGTTGATTTGGCTCTGATTATTCAAGTGATTTCATAATAAGCAGAAGTGCTATTGTATTTTTTTGATGTGCAGTACTTGGCAGTGTCCCCTCCTCCTCCTCCAGACAGCATTGAATTAATGATACCTTTACAGTAACATCCATCTCTTCTATCCCAGGTCACTTCAGGTGGAACATTCATTGGCATTGGACGGAAAACACCAGATTGCCAAGGCAACACCAAGTACTTCCGCTGTAAATTCTGCAATTTCACTTATATGGGCAACTCATCAACTGAACTAGAACAACATTTTCTTCAGACTCACCCGAACAAAATCAAAGCTTCTCTCCCCTCCTCTGAGGGTGCAAAGCCTTCAGAGAAAAACTCGAACAAATCCATCCCTGCACTTCGATCCACTGAATCTGGAGACTTGGGAAAGTGGCAGGACAAGATCACAGTCAAGGCAGGAGATGACACTCCTATTGGCTACTCAGTGCCCATCAAGCCCCTCGATTCTTCTAGACAAAATGGTACAGAGGCCACCAGTTACTACTGGTGTAAATTTTGTAGTTTCAGCTGTGAGTCCTCTAACTCACTTAAACTGCTAGAACATTATGGCAAGCAGCATGGAGGAGTGCAGTCAGGTGGCCTTAATCCAGAATTGAATGATAAGCTTTCCAGGGGCTCCGTCATTAATCAGAATGACCTAACCAAAAGTGCAGAAGGGGAGCCAATGACCAAGGCAGACAAGGGCTCTAGTGGGGCTAAAAAGAAGGACTTCTCCAGCAAGGGAGCAGAGGATAATATGGTAACAAGCTACAATTGTCAGTTCTGCGACTTTAGATACTCCAAAAGCCATGGCCCTGATGTAATTGTAGTGGGGCCACTTCTCCGTCATTATCAACAGCTCCATAACATCCATAAGTGTACCATTAAACACTGTCCATTCTGTCCCAGAGGTCTTTGCAGCCCAGAAAAGCACCTTGGAGAAATTACTTATCCGTTTGCTTGTAGAAAAAGTAATTGTTCCCACTGTGCGCTCTTGCTTTTGCACTTGTCTCCTGGGGCGGCCGGAAGCTCGAGAGTCAAACACCAGTGCCACCAGTGCTCATTCTCCACCCCTGATGTAGATGTGCTCCTCTTTCATTATGAGAGCGTGCATGAGTCCCAAGCATCGGATGTCAAACAAGAAGCCAATCATCTGCAAGGATCAGATGGGCAGCAGGCTGTCAAAGAGAGCAAAGAACACTCATGTACCAAATGTGATTTCATTACCCAGGTAGAAGAAGAGATTTCCAGACACTACAGGTAAGCCATATGGGAGCGGGTAGGTGGATAATATCAAGAAAATGATAGAAAGAATTCACAGTGCTGATCCAAGAGTTGTTGGGAATGATTGTGGGGACTTGGGGAAATTACAGGACAAGATCACGTAAAAAGATTATTCACAAAACTGCAGATTATGTATTTATAGATGTGATAACCACAGATTTTAATTTGGTTACTTGTTTCAGACCATTTAGTCTTATGTTTCATACCTGTTTTATACCATTTACTGAGTGTATTTTAAAATATCCACAATAATGCTGATAATGCTAATGAGTTTACTAATTTACCACAATCCATCCATTTGTCCTTGTTAAATATGACTTCATATCCTGTAATTTTTGATGGAATGGCTCCCAAGTGAAAGGTGCCACTATAATATGTTCTGTTTTCTTTTCCAACTGGGAGACAATCAGCTTGAGAACAAGTTGCGCATTTTTCTTTTAAAATGAGATTGGACATTCTTCTAGCTTTAAAAAATTGAGCAACATCTTTGTTTTACATACAAACAGTAATCTGAAAGTGAGAATTCTGTAATATGTGTGACTTTGGATTTCTTTACACTTGTTCCTCTGAGCAAATAGAGCTACTTAAGTTGTTTCAGATTTGTAAATACAGTCATGTGTCTCTTAACAATGAGGATACGTTCTGAGAAACGTGTTGTTAAGTGATTTTGTCATTGTGCGAACATCACAGAGTAGACTTACACAAACCTAGATGGTACAGCCTACTACACACCTGGGCTGTATGGTACTAATCTTATGAGACCACTGTCGTGTATGCGGTCCATCGTTGACTGAAATGTCATTGTGCAACACAGGACTGTAGAGTTAGGATATGTCAGTGTTTCACTTCTCCTTTCATCCTATTCTCTTTATAAATGGTAGTTTTCCCAGTTCATCTTTCTTACTTTCTAGAGATGAGTTTAGGATACATATCTTTATTTCATTTATTTATTCGCTTCTTAACTAATTAATTCCAAAAATAAAAATTGTGCCAGGCGTTGACCATAAAGGAGAAAACAAGACAAATATAGTCAGTGCTCTCATGGAACTTACAGTTCAGTAGGTAAGATCTTAACAGATCATTCTAAGAGTGATGAGTGTCATAAAAGATGAAGAAGGCACTGCTGCATTTGAATATAATAACAACACAGCCCAATAGGGTGATTAGTAAATACCTCACTGAGGAAGGAGCATTTAAACTGAGAGTTGGTTAATAGGAATTAGTTCAGCAAAATCCTGGTAGTATAGCGTGTTCAGATATTACTGCTTATTGTGTGCTTTCTTGTTTTTATACCTCCAATCATCAAAGTAAAGAGCTTTGTTTACGATTTTTAAGTGCTTTTCCATATGCGGACTCAATATCCTAGTTTAAAAATCTAGTTCTTTTAATTTTCACATGCCAAGATTTTAAACAGTTCCTCCCATTCTCTTTAAAAGTTGTGTGTTAGTGCAAGTGTGTGTGTGTTTTCTCAGTCACCAGTAATGAAGCAGTTCATGTCCAGTGATAGGCTACTAATGTTAGATGTTAATTTGAAGGGCATCCTAATGTTCAAAGTGAATCTAAATGTTCAGAAAACACTTCCTTGAGATTTACGCTGTTTAATTTATAAGGTCAGCCCTAGGAAAGACACAGTCCTGCAATCAAATATGTGTTCACACTTGCAGTGAGTGTTTCTGGCTCCTCTGATGTTAGCTGCATGTTAGTTTATTTCTGGGGCTAGCAGACATTAACTTCCTTCTGTGCCTTACCAGTGTATTGTGCATGTACACTTGTTAGGTGATGTAAAAATTAGATAATCCATTCTTTTTTTGAAGGAAGAGGTTTTCTTTAATCGTGAGGAATTCAGGAAATCAACACACAAGCGCGCGCACACACACACGCTCTTATATATCTAGATACTAGATCGCTTGGATGAGTGGCTTTTCTCAAGTAAGCTGAAGCAATTGCTTGAAAACCTGTCCAGAAAAACAGAGTTTCCATATGCTTTGGTTAAGCAAAACAATCTCCCAAGCAATAAAAGTATGAATAAAAATATTACTGAATAATCTCAGAGTTTAGTTCATGTTCAGTAATGAAAGTAAGCTCCAGAGGGAAGAGACTAGTCTTGTCTTGTTCACCGCTGTATCTGCACAATTTAGCACAGTGCCAGGAGGGCTAATAGGTGCTCAGTGAGTATCTTTAAGTAAATGAAATCCCTGTGAGTTTTTGACTTCACAGTAGTTATGAGTAAGCCGAGATCTCCATGGTGAGTTATAGTTTAATCTTTGACTATTATATGGTCTTGGAACCCTTCTGAGGACCTGGGGTTCCACACAAAATGGCAGTTGTCTGTGCATTTTGAATTTAAATCAATCTCTCAGTATTTTATTAGATAAAAAATTGAACAGCACTTGTCTCTAGGGCATTAAAATACTTTTGCACATACTCTGAAAACCTGATGGAGTTTGTGTGATCCCAGATCCATTAAGGTGCTGAGTAGTTAATCTCTGATATGTTTGAATTCTCGTAGAAATATTTGAAATTTGGAGACTTACAATTTCAGAAGTCACAGCTTGGTAGGAACTATAAAGAAACTCTGCTGAAAGTTGAACAACAGTGGAGGCTCCAGGGATATAAAAAGAAATAGTTACATGGATGTTGAAAACTTGATCTGCTAACAAAGCATTTTCCCAAAATGCCACATTTTGAAGATCATATGAGGATAAGTTTACCACATCACAATAATACCTTTCTAGTTAAGTTTATGTTTATTTATATTATTCATGTTGGAAAAATTTTACCATAATTCTCTTATTACTGTGGAATAGTCTAGGCTTTTGAGTGCTTTATATACAAGACTTACAGTGTAATAAAAAGGCAGTATAAGCTGAGAACTGTAAAATATGTGAAATCTTGTAGCTATAAAATAACTACAGCTGAGAAGCAGGAGAGTCGATTTAGAGCTATGAGTGAAAAACCTCAATGTGGATTCTATTCCATGGGTATTTTCATGAAGAACCAGGTTCGACCTGGATTGAACTGCAAACATTATCCAGTCAGTAACTGGAACTTGGTCAATTCTCTTTTCTTAATATTTCATATTTACTTATGATACCCCTAGCTCACATCCTGACTGAGTTATTATATTCCACTCGTGAGTTTTTTTCTCACACTCCATTTCTTTTATTATTTATTACTTAGTTAAACAGTGTACCCATTCTCTATTTGATTACCATTCTCCTCCTCAAAATTTTCAGTGTTATAACTTGTGTTTCTGGGAGTAAGTAGGAGGACTGTCTCCTTAAAAAACAACTACACTAGATAAAATATACTTTTTAATGCCTTGCTAGTCTTCCATGAATTAAGGGAAATTTCTGAAGCTTTTCTTGTCCCTTCACCGAGAGTGAACTAAACCCAGACTGCGGAGAAGTGAAGAGCAAGCATGCAATGTGAGGTTGTGCTGAGGGCAAATGCCAGTATTGATGCTGCAGTTGATCAGAAGACTAAGCCTGGAGTCGCTGCTGAGAGAGGGTGCTGAATCTGTGAATTTCACTTTAAGCTGGCACCTTAAAGGTGGCTGAAGTGATTCAATATTAGTGCCTTCCTCTGACTCCTGTCAGAAGTAAACACAAACTTCTCTACAGCAAAGTACTCTTAATTTTCACTTCTGTTGTACCTATGGCTTAAGATAAACCTTATATGGGCTCACCATTACAAATATTTACCATAGGGACAGGGATATAAACTACTATATGTGAAATCAGTAGGAAATGCAAATAGCTTGAGAAACTCAAAAACTTCAGATACAGTAGTTTTCAGTTATAAAATAATAATTAATAAATGTTTAAAAAAATGAAAATCAGACTTACAAATTGATCAAGCACATGAGACTATAATTACATGACCATGAACATTCAAAAAAGAAACAAATAGCATTGTTTGAATGGAAAATATAATTATTGAAATTTAAAATATATAGGTAGGTTAAATAACAGATTAGCAAATGACTTAATCAGAAATTTAATCTGAAGACATTAGCCAGAATACATAAGAGAGGGGAAGGGGATGGAAAATATCAAAAGTAGATATTAAGAGGGGTCGGCCCAGTGGCTCAGCGGTTAAGTGCGCGCACTCTGCTTCGGCGGCCCGGGGTTTGCAGGTTCAGCTCCCGAGCGTGCACTGATGCACCGCTTGTCAAGCCATGCTGTGACAGCGTCCCATATAAAGTAGAGGAAGATGGGCACGGATGTTAGCACAGGGCCAATCCTCCTCAGCAAAAAAAGGAGGATGGGCATTGGACGTTATCTCAGGGCTAATCTTCCTCACACACACACACAAAAGTAGATGTTAAGATATGGAAATATAATAAGCTGTTCTAACATGCATCTAAGTAGAGTCCCAGAAGAAAAGAATATAGAGTGGAAGATAGGCAATCAATATTTCAGGAGATAATGGCAGAAGAGTTTTTAGAACTGATGAAAGACATAAAACACAGATACAAAAAAAGCATAGTTTATACTAGGCAGGATATATACAAATAAATTCAGTCATAGACATGTTATAGTAAAAATTAAGATGCCAAGGCAGAGAGGTCCTTTAGAGCAGCTAGAGAGAAACAACAGGTCAACTACTCAGAAAAGACAATTGGGTTAACAGAAGACTCTATCAGTGACAATGGAAGCTGAAAGAGGGAGGAATACTATTCAGAGTTTTGAAGGAGAAAAAAAAAGTCATCCTCGTATTGTCTAACTGTCAAAACAATCTTCCAAGAATAAGAGCAAAGACATTTTCCCTTAAACAAAGACCAGGGAACTGTGGGTAAATCTAAACAGCCACTGTCTGTCTAATTTATGCAATTAAAAAGGGAGAAGATATTGGGAAACATTATTATGTAAGTTTGCAGAGAAAATGACAGAATTAAGGTGTTGTTCTAAGGTGCTTGAATTGTCTGGAGTTCGTGAGTTAGGACTTTGCTATGCGTACTTGAAAAATTTTAAGAATAACCAATAAAAGGATAGGAAATGAGAACATAGCTTCCAAACCTATAGAGGATAAAAATGGAATACTGAAATAAAGAGCACCTATAAAATTCAATTTATTTTTTAAAAAAATGACGAAAGAGACAAATTGGACAAACAGAATTTCAAAAGTAAAATAGATAAAAGAAAGTTTGGATATCAAAATTCTTAGTGAACTTGTGTGGATTAAACTTTCCACTTAAGAGAGATTATTAGACATATTAAAGAAGAGTATTGAACTATAAACTGTTTATAGGATATACATTCAAAACATAAGGCTATGGAGAGTTTGAAAGAAAAAAACAGACTTGGTTATAAGAGCAAATATAAACCAAAGGAAAATTGAGGTAGCTTTATTAGTCTCATACAACTTAGACTTGAAGACAAAAAGCATACGAGGAAAAAGTCATTACATAATGATAAGAGGTTCCACTCATCAGGAAGATATAATAATTCTAAATATATAGAATATAACAACATGGGTAGACCTTGAGAATATGATACCAAGTGAAGTAAGTCAGACAGAGAAAGACAAATAATGTGTGATTTCACTTATATGTGCAATCTAAAAAACAAAACAAATAAACAAAACAAACCCAAACTCATAGATACTGAGAACAGATTGGTGGTTGCCAGAGGGGAAGGAAGTTGAGGGTGGGCGAAATGGATGAAGGGAGTCAAAAGGTATGAACTTCCAGTCCTAAAATAAATAAGTCATGGGGATGTGATGTACAGCATGGTGACTATAGTCGGTAATATTGTATCGCATATTTTGTAACTTTGTATGGTGACAGAGGGTAAATAGATTTATTGTGGTGATCATTTCACAGTGTATCCAAATATCGAATCATTACTTTGTACACCTGAAACTAATATAATGTTATATCTCAATTATACCTCAATTAAAATAAATAAATAAAATTATCTATTCAGTATTCTATAACCATTTAAACTAATTTGTAGACATGTACAGGTATATATGTGTGTGTATCATGGTTTACCAAATGTCATTAAAGTAGCAAATTGCAAAATATATATATCTATATGAAAATATAGAGAAATATATAAATAAAGCAAAAATTGATAAGAGAACTAAAGGAAAAATATGGCAAACCACAATCACAGTGGTAAATTTTAAGAAACCTCTCTTATTTAAGGTTGAGCAGAAAAAAATTTTCAAAATATAAAATATTTGAACAACAAATTAACAAACTTGATTTAATAAAAAATATATAAATTCTACATCCAACAATTAGAGAAGACACCTGCTTTTCAATCACATATAAAATACTTATAAAATTTGACACATATTAAGCCAAAAAAGAAATCAGATTTCAGAAAAGCAGTATCATACAGAACTTATCCTTTGACTCAGTGTAATTAAGTCAGGTCTCAATAACAAAAAAATAAGGATAGATGAAAGTTATACAAGGCAAATACTAACCAAAGAAAAAACGAAGTCACTTTATTAATTTCAGAAAACATAGATGTTAAGACAAAAAGTATTATAAGGGATAAAAATAGTCAGTACATATGACTTTATAAGTGAATTTGACAAGTTCTGGCAATATCAGATGCTTATTCCCAGTGACTGTGTAATTTCACTGCTCAGAAGAAAATTTCTTGTGTGAGTGCACTAGGAAACTTGAGCAAAAATGTTCATAGTAGTAGTTTTTGGAAGAGCAAAACTACCAAAACAAAAACAAACGGGAGGGTCGGCCCAGTGACATAGTGTTAAGTTCGCACGCTCTGCTTTGAGGGCCTGCGGCTCACACATTTACATCCCAGGTGCGGACTACGCACGGCTTATCAAGCCATGCTGTGGCGGGCATCCCATCTATAAAGTAGAGGAAGATGGGCACGGATGTTAGCCCAGGGCTGATCTTCCACAGCAAAGAGGAGGATTGGCAACAGATGTTAGCTCAGGGCTAATTTTCCTCACAAAAAAACAAGCAAGCAAAAACAACAGGAAAAACACCCCCAACTATCCACAAGAGATTAGTTAAATAATCTGTAGATTTTTCGTACAGTGGAATATTATACAGTAGTGAATTTGAATAAATGTCAGTTGAATACAACATGTATGAATCTTATTAGCATAATTTTGGCTAAATAAAAACAAATTGGAGAAGATTATTTGCAGCTGGATACCATTTTATATAATTTCAAAAACTAGCAAAATAAAACCATATACATATATTCATATATATATTCATAAATATATTGTATGTATTCATATACATATATTGAATTGTATCATAAGTATTATTTTCTCTATGTATATCATATCTCTATATATATACTTTTTTATACAGAGAGAGCATATATATATTTATATATAATCATGTTCTATGATTCTATGGTTATGTTCCAATTTTTACTTTTTTGTAAACCTAGATATGAATGCATACATATATATAGTGTGTGTGTGTATAATTAACATTACATGATAAAATTTTAAAATAAAAACGAGGCATCAAGTCGCATCAGTACATATGTCCAAAAAATATTTAAATAAATGTTCAATCTCCCTTATTAAAGAACTACTTAAAAATCAGTAATACATTGTTGTCTACCTACTTGTTGTCTAGAATGTGGAAAATGTACATATTTTTTGGTATTGTACGTGATGACAAGCATCTGTCTGGAGATTTATGAATGCATTTTAAAATTTTTAAACAGTGTTTGAATCTTTTAGACATAAAATATATAACTCAGGCTGAAGGAAATAACATTGGATATAGTAGCTGGTCAAATTAATGTAGCTACTGCTCAGTTTCTATCTTAAAAGAGCTCTGTGAAAGAACACGGACTGTGTGCTCTGCTAATTCTGAAGAATAGATTTTATGATAAGCACTTAATTATCAACACATCTGAAGAAGCCAAGTACGCAGTGCATTAGTACAGAGTTTCTAAAAGGGTGACGGCCATGATGGTAACATTTAGATTTGTGTATGTTATGTGTCATGTTCTTTTAAACAATACCTAATAAATCAGTTGCCTGTAAAACCCTGAAATGGACATAATAGTTCAAGTTGAAAATTCCCATTATGAGACAAAAAGTTACCCAGGATATTATAGTCCATCAAGAAAATAACCCACAATTGCACTATTTTATTTGTATAAATTATTTATTAGAAATTTCACATTTAATGGTCCTAAAGACTTTGTACAGGAACAGTTACCGAGTCTTGGAATAAGATAAATTTTAGCCATGAGTTCCATTTCATCCTAGTTTATATAAATTATTTCCCATTTCTTGTTTACTTTCTATTTTATGGGAAGACATCTTTCTATTTTGAACATTTGGTAGAGGGTATCTTTTTTTTTTTTTTTTTTTGGTGAGAAAGATCAGCCTTGAGCTAACGTCTGTTGCCAATCCTCCTCTTTTTGCTGAGGAAGACTGGCCCTGGGCTAACATCTGTGCCCATCTTCCTCCGTTGTATATGGGACGCCACCACAGCATGGCTTGACAAGCGGTGTGTTGGTCCATGCCCGGAATCCAAACCTGTGAACCCTGGGCTGCTGAAGTGGAGTGCATGAACCTAACTACTATGCCACTGGGCCGGCCCGATATCTTCCTCTTGAAAGTGAATTATAAGTTGAAATTTTTCAGATATGACATAAGTTGTATTTTCTTCTACCTCTTAAAGATGAAATCACCCCCCTAAAAAATCCAGTTACTCCAAATGAGTAAATACTAATCAGATTATTTCAGCTTAAAAATACAAGATAAGTGGAGCAGGTGGAATTTTATTCATTGAGAATTTCAATTTTTCTTAGATTATATTTTGTAGACTGCTCCTCTGCACTTAACTAAGGCTGAATATTATATTTCCAACTTCTAAAAGTTGCTTGATCTGGTTATCCGCCTATAATTCCTTTTCTGCCTTTGTCCCTCAGATATTCTTTTCGCCTGGTTTTCATTCCATCTTTCTACAGTGTCAGTAATCTCAAGTGGCACACGTGTAGATCTTCATAACGACAAAGTATATATTACAAAATGGCTAATTTTATTAGATGTTGGATCTACTGAACTATATTTAAATTAAATCACCTTCGTTTACTCCTATGACAATTTATTTGTAGGTGTTTGATTCTATAATTATCAAAAAGTACCTTTCAGAGTCTAATTGATTAGTATTTATGATTTATTCATTTACTTTGTTGTCCATTTAGTCATTGAAGAAGAAAAACTGTGGTTAAAACTATTGAAAGTAAGGGGCTGGCCTGGTGCCATAGTGGTTAAGCTCGCGCACTCTCCTTTGGCTGCCTGGAGTTCGCAGGATCAAGTCCCGGGCGTGGACTGATGCACTGCTCATCAAGCCATGCTGTGGCGGCGTCCCACATGCAAAATAGAGGAAGATGGGCACGATGTTAGCTCAGGGCCAGTCTCCATCACCAAAAAAAACAAAAAGAAAAAAAACAACTATTGAAAGTGAAATATAGTTATTCGGTAAAGGAGAGCTCTTTAAGTGATGGAAGTTAACATTTAAAGGAGAAAAAGCATCACTAGAGCTGACTGCACATATACTGTGAGCTGCTTTATTATGAAAAGAGAAATATTATCAGAGTAAAAGAGTAGCATCTTTCAGCTGATTTTTTCTAGAGTTTAGAAAACCTCAGCCCTTTATGAATTATGAAAATAATTTTTGATCTCTACTAATAAATGAGATATTACTAAAAGGATAAAAGGCCACTGTGCATTGAAATATGGATGGATCTGAAATAAATGCTTTTTTAAAATTTTTGTTTTGTGTGGAAGATCAGCCCTGAGCTAACATCCATGCTAATCCTCCTCTTGTTGCTGAGGAAGACTGGCTCTGAGCTAACATCTATTGCCAGTCCTCCTCCTTTTTTTCCCCAAAGCCCCAGTAGATAGTTGTATGCCATAGTTGCACATCCTTCTAGTTGCTGTATGTGGGACGCGGCCTCAGCATGGCCGGAGAAGCAGTGCGTCGGTGTGCGCCCGGGATCCGAACCCGGGCCGCCAGTAGCGGAGCGCGGGCACTTAACCGCTAAGCCACGGGGCTGGCCCCAATAAATGCTTTTTTATAGCACATGAAAATTCCATCAAGTAGGATAAGAAATAAAATATCTTTTCTCACAGAAATTTTAAGTCACTTTAATTAAGTATAACTTGGCCTTTTTAGGCAGCTTAATGTACTTTTCTCTGGAGGCAAAGGATGATTTAGCTCTTTTATCCAAGTTTCTTGGATTCCTGTCTTCCTTGTCTAAAATATTAAATGCGACATACTGAGATTTTATATAAGTATATCCCAAATATTGTATGGTACATACTTAACACTAAAATATTATTTATTACCTGAAATTCAAATTTAACTGGACATCCTGTGTTTTATCTGGCAATCTCATGCTAAGAAGACTTACAAAATCACATCTTTTTTCCTCAGGTAGCATGAGGAAAATGTTTGCTGTCTGGTTGGTGGAAAAGTATAGAATTTAAATTATTGCAAGGCATATATTTGTAGTGTCTTTTAAATTAGTTTGGCTTAATGCAGCCAGAAATTCTAGGAATTTTTAAATAATGAAGAGTTTATTCAGGGGACCACTCAGCATATACCATCTGCAAAATATCTATGTACTTCTTAATATTTCTCTGCTGCTTTATGACTCAACTTATGAAATCCAGCATCCTGAACATCCCCAGAGCTGTGGCAGTTCATTCTGTGGGTTATTAGGCAGATATTTACTGACTGGACGTTCTGAGTGGGGATTTGGGGATACGGGGATACAGAGACATGTGTGAGCTTTGGTCTTGAGCTTAAGGCAATTACAATATAACTGCAAAGTAAGACATACACAAGATTTTAATAAAAGGCAACGTGGCAAAAATCCTCAGAGGAAGATGAAGTTTGAAAGTAGCTCAGAGGATGCTAGGTTGACTCTTGGGTTGAGTCATTTGGGAAGTCTTTATGGATGAGAAGGTGGTTAGGGAGGATCTTGAGAAATGAGAGGAAAAATTCCCTGAACTACTTTGAAGTTTTCATGTTAATGCTGATAAAATGAAATGCATTTAGTAGGTTAGAGGAAAGTCCAAACTAATGTAGTTTCACTATGACTAAACCTCGTTCTTGGATAATGTTTCTTATACTAGAGATCAAAGTAATCTATTTTTATTCTTTGGGTATGTGGCGTTATGTTGAAGGTCTTCTCAGTTGAGAGAATGACACGTGAGAGAATATGCCCAAATCTTTCAGGAACTAGTTTCTGGAACAAGCTAGTAACATTGCATCAACTGCCAAACAGCATACATGAAAGAGTAACCATGGGCAGGAGCTAAAATACTGCATCACACCCTCCATATTGTTTTATGTGAATTGACTTGTCTGTGCTGCAGGTTCTTATTCTGTGAGGTGGGGATAGAAATATATACTGTGTGTGATTGTTGTGAGGCAACATATATATAAATGGCCTAGCACTAAAGAATATTGAAAGATGATCCCCAAACAATGAAATAAAAAAAGATGAATTACTGCTTTGTGATCACGCTTGACAATGTCATGTTTGTGGTTTTAACCTATAAAGCTGTTAGTGTTGACTCTCAGAGATGGGTAGTATTGTGTGTGGTTTAAGAGGGAAAATGATGTTGCTCATTATAAAGAATTCATTTGGGAATGTTGTATCAAGTGCCCAGTATATGTACTGAGAGTTCATTCCAAGCTAACACCCATCTTGAAGTTATTTTTGACTATGGCTTCCTGATTCTTGCTAGTTAAGGTATGGTCTGGAGACAAACAGCATTAACTGGAATTTTGTAAGAAATACAGAATATTGTGTCCCAACCCAGACTTCCAGAATCAGGATCTGAATTGTAGCTAGATTCTCAGGTGATTCCCATGCATGTTAGAGTTTGAGAAATACTGCTCTAGGTGTTAATATAGATTATTGAAGAGTTTATATTGCGTCAAGCTTTTGAGAGTAGAGTAATGTTGTCTTTTTAATATATTTTCTGTCATTTATTTAATACTGATATTACGGGGAAAAAGAAGTCCTTTAGGTCTCTAGAGTACCATGTAGCAAATTGCTTTTGCTGCTTCACTTAGTGGTGTTCAATGGCCTGAAAGATGGAGCACTTTAGCAGTTTGCTGCTTAATTGTAAAGCTTTACTCTCTTTTCACTAATAGTAGTGTACCCAGAATCTTAAGATTCTGAATAACAAAGAGAGTCAGGGCATTGCCTGTGTTTTATTCAAGTCATGGGAGGTGGGGGATGTCTTACGAGTGTGTTCATTAAGTTGCCAGAACCATGGTATATTTACTAATGTAGTTTGTAGATACTGGTACCTGCATTGGTGTCACCTGGGGACCTTTTTAAAAATTCAGATTCTCAGGTTATGGCCAGGATATTCTGATTCAGTCGGGCCGTGGAGAGGCCGTGGGATCTGTATTGCTAAGAAACTCCTTACCTTGCAGCACCGCACACAGCCTGTTTTGCAAACCATTGCTGTAGTCAGTCTCTTTTCTATCATTTAAAAGACCTTTCCCATCCCCTTGTGTTTTCATTTTCCATGTTGGCAGTAATTTCATTTATTTTTGTATGAAGTTAAAAATTGAGGCAGCAAAGGATAGAAAAATAGAACATTGATCTGGGAGGTAGAAACCCTGTATTCTTGACTTGATGTGGACTGAATGGACAAGTCATTATTTCTCCATTTTATTGTCTGTAAAATGAGCTTTATGCTTCAGTGGCAAGTGAGATCATATATGAGTGAGTGCTTTGAAGTCTTCAAAGGAAAAGGTGTGTGAGGTGAGCTTGTTATTACAACCTTATTTTAATAGTCTTCCTGTTAAAATGTATTTTGCTCTTCAGCGTAAGACCTGGTTCTCACTGAAAACTTCCCTCTGTAATTTCTGTCTTCTTTTTGCTTTGCGCCTATCCCCACCATTCTCTGCATTCGGACAGTTCTCCAGCATTGGTGTCATGGAAGGTTTTGCCTAGGTCCGTCAGATCCAGAGCTCCTCTGTAGGGCAGATCAGAGCAGTTCTTGCTGAGACCTCTAAGGAGTCAGGGAGTTGTCCACTGGAACAGGAACTTGAAACTAGAAAACCTGGAAACCCCAGACACCTTGTCTCAGAGTGTGATACTTTGTGATGACTTTGTTGTCTGGGCAGGGGCCCAGGGCCTTGTATATTTAGGAGGAAGTATCGGTCAAATAATGGGGAAGGGTTGGATGCATTCATTTTTATTTGTTGAAGGGATGAGCTGGCTCAGGACCTTTTTAGATTGCATAATAAGTAGATATTGAAGGCACAAACTCTTAATTACTTAGATATATTATGGCTCTAAACCACCTTAATAAATACACTCACACAGCATCCCCACCTCACAAGACTAATAAAACACAGATAATGCCTTTTTTATCTTTGTTATTCAGAATCTTAAGATTCTGGGTATACCACTATTAATGAAAAGAGAGTAAAGCTTGACAATTAAGCAGTAAACTGCTAAACTGCTCAATCTTGCAGGCCATTGAACACCACTAGGTGAAGCAGCAAAAGGCGTGGAATATATTCTACCTGGCAATGTCTTAAAGCAAATGATATGCTAGGAAATAAACTTGGTTTTAACAATGATATCTGTTGTGTTTAAGGTACATGGGAGAATGGCAAAAAAATATCAAAATACCAGTTTGTAAGTTTAAACTCCTTTGCTCAGAGTACGGAATGCAGATTCACACAGAAAAAAGGGGCTTTATTTAATTTTAGGATTTATACTGGTTAACCCTGACTTATTTACTTATTTACTAGGAGCGTTATTTACTTAATATTCACAAGAATCCTGTTGAGAGGCACTATTATTTTCATTTTGCAGATGAGAATATTGAGGCAGGTTCGGTAAATTATCCCAAGTCACATATTTAGTAAAATACAGAGCCAAGATTGAAACTCAGGCATTCTGCTTCTAGAGTTTACACTCTTAAGTGAACTAAATTGCTTCTCCAATAAGAACTGCAAGGCTGCTGTTTTAAAATAATTTTGTCTTGTGGTGCTCTAGAATCTTGTATTTCTTCTCTTGTATGTTGATACTTTCTCCTTCTTGTTGTCCTAGAATTAATCGTCTTTATTTCTGGAAATAACATTACTGTAATTCTTTGGGATTTTTCTACTCCAGCCATCAATTTTGGTAGAAGTAGCAGAGGCAAATCATAGCCTTAATTTACAGGCAAGGATCCCGTCACATATTTCAAGGAGAGATCCCACCGTGTCAGTGAAACTAAACTTGCTGCCACAGTGGGCAGCGAGCTCATTAGAACTGTCTTGGGATGGAGGGCAGTCAGAATTTGCAAATGTGCTTCCTGAAGTTTGTTTGTTTGTTTATTTTTAATTTTCATGACTCAATAGATTATGTAATGTGTCTTCCATAGGGTATTTCCTAGGTATGTTTTGGCCTGTAACCATTCTGATAAATCCATTTTTCTTTGCACTCGAGCTTTGTAAACATAACAGTTTTTTGCTACAATTTTGAGTTTAGTATTTATCTCCCATTGGATCATACTTGAATGTAGTTTTGGTAAAAAGTTTCTTTGAATGAGGTTCTCAGAGGTTCTAGGTCCTAGATTTTGAGTCTTGTCTATTGTCCTTTGTGATCTTAATCCTGTTTTTTTAGGTTTTCTGACACTGACTTTGGTGCCAAGATTTTTATTTTTGGTCATAGACATCCTCTGCTTAAGGGTTAGATTTTTTTCACTTGAGAGAATTAATTTTAATATTGTATTTTTATAGTTAATTTGTTATCAAATTATCGTTTGTTATACGTACCTTTGTTTTATCTTTACTACTTAAACAATAAATAAAAGTAAAAGATTGAAAACAATCTTCTGTAAAAATTAAAAGTTAGATATCCATATTTATTCAACCAAATGTAAGCTCTTAATGATAAGGTAATTGTGTACCACATTAAGTGCTCTCAGCAAATACTGGTTGAGATTTTGTTACATGTCTTAAAGCCTGTTATTTTTGCTTCTGCAAAATAGTATTCTTTTGGATTTTGAGCCATCAGTCTGGTCTCATAAGGGAGGGAAGTTATTCAATTCAGAAACTATTACAACCCAAAGTGATTAGAATGCTACTCCTCTGCTTATAACCTTGCAGCTGCTTCCCTTAACCCTTGAAGATATCTACCTCTGTACCATGGTCTACAGAGCTCTAGATGACCCCTCCAGCTTGTTGATTGACATGCTTCCTCTTATTTATTCTCTAAAGCAGCAATGGCCTCTTTTCAGTATCTCAGACTTACAGAATGTGCTTCCTTTCCCCTTCCTCCTCCTCCAACAAGGATAGCTCGTTTTCATCCTTTTGTTTTATATATCTCCCTCAGAAAGGCCTTCCTGATCTTAAACAGCCTTTCTACCCATTTCCATCCTATCCATTTATTCTTAGCACACATCACTCTTTGTACTTAACATATTTATTTATAGTCTAATGCGAAGCTCATCATTCCTGACTAGACTCTAAACACCAGGTGGGCAAGGGCTACATGTCTTTTATTCACCAATGTGTACCCAGTGCCTGGCACAGTAATATTATGATGGTTATCTACAGTTATTTATATGAGTACATAGTTTGTAGTAGCTTTAAGTAATAGCTCTCAAAACTTATTTTGCTACTTTATTTTAAATTGGTAACTCATAACCCGTTATATCAGTGGAGTAGCAAGTGTTTCATATGGTATTTCTTTAGAGAAAGGTTTTTATAGTTAAAGAAAGTATGCCTTATTCCAAGTCATCTGTGTACCTTTCTAGTATGCCTCTTAGGGTACAGTGCCTCTGTTCTTCTTTGTTAATCAAACATTTGTCCTAATTTAACAGTTACTGTTCTGTCTTTTAGAAGATGCTTTGAAATTCAACAATAATGTCTCCTTGTTTTATGCCTTTTAAAAAGAAAACACACACGTAAACACAAATCTACACACACTCTTAATGAATATCTTCTTATAGCACCTGTCACACTGCTTCACACCCAATAGACACTCAATTTGTGGAATGTTCATAAGTCCTTACAGAATTTGTTTTAAAAGATCTTGAGCTTCTAATACATCTTATTTACTAGATTATGTAAATCAACCATATTTCATTGATTAAATAGATTCAAATTTTATGATAGAAGAGAACATTATAATCAGTTAGGTAGAATTTATTTTAATATATGTAAAAGCTGTACAAAGCATTTCAGAACTAGAAATGTGTGTATATTTATAGTGAAAAAATATCTCAATTTAGTGTAAATAAACAGAAAGTGAAAAGTCCGTTGATGAAATTAGGTGTAAAAATATATTAATATCTTAAATATAAAATTGATGATTATCCAATCATGGTAAAATGAACAGAGTAGGTCATTCGATAATAGAGCAAACCACCCAGTTTTAAATGTGAATCGTCTGGAATGTATGCACGTAAGTGTGTGTGTATGTGTGTATGTTTATACTTGTTACTGTTGATATAACAAAAGAGAACATCACATTCTTTGTATAGAACTGAAAATGCTAGTCGATTACATTCCAATTTCTGGATGTTGAGAATATTGTATTTCGTTCTACCGATTACATTACATGAGATAAAATTCAGGTGCTTAAAGAGTGTTCTTTTAAAAAGCCCTTCAGAATGCTAGATTTCCAGTGACTGTTTTCTTCTTCTCCAGGAGAGCGCACAGCTGCTACAAATGCCGTCAATGCAGTTTCACAGCTGCCGATACTCAGTCACTACTGGAGCACTTCAACACTGTTCACTGCCAGGAACAGGACATCACTACAGCCAATGGCGACGAGGACGGTCATGCCGTATCCACCATCAAGGAGGAGCCCAAAATTGACCTCAAGGTCTACAGTCTGCTCAATCCAGACTCTAAAATGGGAGAGCCAGTTTCCGAGAGTGTGGTGAAGAGGGAGAAGCTAGAAGATAAGGACACGCTAAAAGAAAAAGTTTGGACTGAGAGTTCAAGTGATGAACTTCGCAGCATGACTTGGAGAGGGCCAGACATCCTGCGGGGCAGTCCATCATACACTCAAGCAAGCCTGGGGCTTCTGACGCCTGTGTCCGGCACCCAAGAGCAGACAAAGACTCTAAGGGATAGCCCCAATGTAGAAGCTGCCCATCTGGCGCGACCTATTTATGGCTTGGCTGTGGAGACCAAGGGATTCCTGCAGGGGGTGCCAGCTGGTGGAGAGAAGTCCGGGGCCCTCACCCAGCAGTATCCTGCATCGGGAGAAAACAAGTCCAAGGATGAGTCCCAGTCCCTGTTACGGGTAGGAAGGTTTAATTTTTAAATAATTTATACATCTTGAAGGGAAAACAGGGGAACACACATTCTCTAGATTTAGCATCATGTCTTACCAAGTGAAACTAAATGTCTGTATCAGTCTGGAGATACATACTTATAAGGCCAAGTGGTAGAAAGGAGCTCATGTGTGTTTGTGTGTGCTGTACACACACTTGATATGGTGCTTGGTGGTCACTTGTTTGTCCTCGCTCTTAGCTCAGATTAAATGTTGGTTAATCATTCCTGGTGATTATGCAAAACAACAAGGCCATGTTTGGAGAAGGGAGATTCAGAATCTCAGAAGGATGCACGTCTGTTCTCTTAAAATAACTAAATGACTTTTAAATTTTAAGGTGATGTGGCATAGTATATGGTTAGTAAGGAAATTAGCAGAGATTTAAATCACTAAGAATGCAAAGCCTTTGGTGAGATGTTAATACAGAAATGTAGTGTTTTTTAAAACTCACAGTATAATATGTACAAATGACAGTGCTTGTTGTTTAGTTGCCAAGAAGAGGGAAAAAATGAGATAGACCTAAGTGGGGATGGTGTGAAGAGCATCCGAAGAAGAGAACTGTGCATTTTATATTCTCAGGCTCTTTTAGGGAGAAAGACCCAGTCTCATGTGGAAAAACCAAACCAAATCTCTGAGTAAGATAAGATCCTTGATCACTCACTTCATGCTGCGTAGACTCAGCATTGTCTAGAAATATTTTAGATTTTGAAAATTCCCAAGTTCCCAGTAAGTGATGCTTTTTGCCTGAGGTGTCATGGCTTCAACATTTCACCTTGACTCTGAGAAAGTTTTGAGCTTTCTGGATATTTCGAAGCTTTGTTCATGCATAGAAGGTAGGATCAGAAACCAGCTAATCTTTACAAAAGAGCCAGTTAGGAAATAGAGTTCAGTTCTCACCCTGCAGGTCAGAGCCCCCTGAGGTCTCTCTGGATGTATTCTGGGGAGAAAAATTCCTCTTTCCAAAGTCAACTCAGCTACTCTGCTCTCATTTCCTGCAGATTCTCTGAAGCCTATGTATGCTTCTCAGGTATTCTCTAGTGCAGTTGAGAAACACTATTCCAGGTGCATAGTTAATTATAAAAGCTGTTACCTTTCCATCTGCAGTCATGCCCCGGAGCTAAGAGAAGGGCTTATGCAGAAGAGGTGATGCCCCCTGTTCTCTGAGAAACAAAGAATCCTTCCTGCAGGGAAGGAGCAAGTTTATTATCAGTCACTTTGGAAAGAAGAGATGTAATTCTGTGCCCTTCAAGAGGGTGTTCAATTCAGAGACTTTTTTTAGAGAAATCTATATGGAGCTGCATTTTTATCACTGTAAATGCTCATTATTTTCTGTCAGGACTCTTCTGATCTCAAGTGGCCCTTATGGTTTCTGGTTATAAGGCAGGAATGACATGTCCTACGTTTGTTAAATTTCATATTGCATCTGGAGAGGGTGGTATAACTGGATGCCTCACAGCTATAGCACTAGAGTTCCCGACCCTTTTTTTCCCCACTTAAACTTATTGTTTTCATCCGTGACATCTTCATTTGATACCAGATTCTTTGACTCTTTTTAGACTTTGTGGAATATTACCTTTTCTGCCACCATTTGTATACACTAGGAATTTGGAATGATAATAATTTATTACACAGTGAAGTCTAAAACCTGAGCATGATAGTTACATTCTTGGAGCAGGCTGGGGATGATAATACTTTCTAAAAAATTGTTTTTCTCAATTCCTCCACTTCCTTAATTCCTGACTTCAAGTTTCTGTTGCATCACTTCAACTGTCTTTTCAGTTCCTCCACATTAGCTGCTGAAGTAGGAAATCTGCAGGCGGAGACCACTCAACCATGTTCTACAACGAATAGTCAAATTCCTAACTGTAGCATTTGTGATCCTTGACGGCTATATCATCTACTCAACTTTGAGAGCTTACAAAATTAAAAAAAAATATGTCTATAAGATAAATAACTAGGTAAATACATATATATATTTTAAAGAGTCTTGGATCATTCTGTGATTTTAGTAAAATTTGAATCTTTACAAAAGTTGACATTTTCATTGAATATGAATAGTGCTTTTAGAAATGGCCAATTTTATTGAATTTTGGGAATAGGAAGTGTAGCTAATTTAATTTATTGTGAAATATTTAGTGTATTAAGTGACTTAAAAATTTTTAATGTGCACATGTCTTAGCTGATCAGCTTTTTAAGACACCGAAGAGAATTAAGCAGAGCCCATTCTGATTGTAAATTTGTTAAGAATTCTACTTTGCTGGTAGAAATTGGTATTGCTGAGTTGTCATAGCAAATACACACTTCTCGATTCATCCCTCTGCCATCAGTAAGGGAAAACCCAGGAGATATCTGTCAGAATAAGTAGTCAGATGTACTAAAGGCAAAAACAGTGCACTTTAATTTTGTAGTTATAGAGGTCTAGTTAGTAGTGAAGGTGTCCTGTAAAAATTTATAAATACACAATAGAAATATGCAAATACAATTTACGTTTTGAATGAAAATGCAGTTGTCTGTGTAAATATATACCTACAGGATGTAATCTTCATATTTGAGTTTAAATAGTAGAGTGGAACTTGAAATTACCTTGCTGTTTGCCATATTTATTTAGAAATAGCAATTTGAAAAATAGAAAATAGGTTTTAAAAGTGATTTTTTTATTAACTAGTGCACACAATGTGGCATTAATAGAGCAAGTATATTTGTAAATACATTTATACATATAGTTTTTAATACTAAAAGTAAAAACTTGACTATCGACTACTGTATGGAATTAAGTATGAAAAATTTATCCAGCAGAAAATATTAATTTAAAGTAGTTCCATACTATACTGGTAAATAATGGAAAACATTTTTTGAAGAGTAGGCTGAATGTAGTTAGGGTCATGTCACAAAGCAAATAATTATCATGTTGCTTTCAGAATATGGATCTTTCTGATACGTGTTTTTAACTGGTTTTAGTTGTGAAATTTTGCTGGACTCAAAGTGAGGAAGAAAATATAAGAATCACAGCGAACAGCTAAAATTTCAGAATATTCTTTTCATTAGTTTTCTTCATTTTCCTTTTTTTTTTGGAATCGGTCAGTGTTCAGCTTTTAGTTTTGTGTTCAATAGCAGATCATTTATGTATATTTTCATTTAGTGAATGTCTTTATATTTTTCCCTTGTTACTGGTATGGAATTGATCTTGTTATAAAAAGTTTTAAATTGTTTATGTGACCTTTGTTGACCATTGTGCTTTGAGTATGGCAAGGGGCACATTAACATAAGCTTTATCTTGTAAATTGCTTTATGAAAATTAGGTTTTTGTGTATTAGCTACACAATATTTCTATAAAATCATTGAGTTTTTTTCTTTTGAGTGGGAAGTAGTCCAAGTTTATATGAAAACTTTATTCTTTTAAAACTTCTAGAATAGATCTTATAAAACATGAATAAGGTCCTGAAAATGTTTTGAAAATGCAGTGTTTTCATTTAAACTTAAAATTTGGCTCTGTGAGGAGGTTAATATATTTAACATTGCCTGTGTTAAAAAGCAAAGGTTAATTGGTTTGATATATTCAAATAGATTTTTCTTTCTCATTTTTAACTAAACGGTGTAACGTAGTCAAAACTCAGTGTAGTCCTGTGCCCTTTTCTGACCAGCCTCTTCTACAGTGTATATTTACACAAAGGTATTTATTTTGTAGACAGACTCTTATACAGATGCAACTGTATGAGTCTTATTAGTTCCTGGATAAGAAATTCTAGATTTCATTCTTGTAATTAACTTTTTAGATTGGATTTTATAACACAGAAAGCTTTGTCTTTGATAACCACGTTAATAGGAACAAAACATCTGTCATTAAATTTCACAAAGATTTTGCCAATATTAAATGCATTTTTTGATTAATGAAACACAGAAGTGTAATTAAGTTCTCTTGGTTAATCTGTAGGGGGAGTTTATGGCAAATGAACATTCAGGTCAACTTCTCCATGTCACTTTTCAGAACAGAATGTCATAGGTAACTCACAGGTTCTAATTCTTCCATCGGTTCAAACACCTTCATTGTTAGCCTACTTTCTTATGCATCTAGGGGAAAAGTAAATCTCTTTGAGATTGATTTTAGTTTCCAGTGTAAATTTATTTAGGGAAGTTTGTCTGTTTTAACACGTACATTTTGCACCACTTGGTTTTGGCGGAGATGTTTAGCCATGGGCCATGGGAGTTGAGTTCCAAGTTCTGGGAGTTGAGTTCCAAGTTGAGCCGCTGACTGTCAAAGAAGGGCCTCTCAGGATCTCCGTTCATCTCTCTCTTAGAGAGAATGATAATGCCTGCCGTCCTCACAGGAGTGCTGTGCAGCCTAGTTAATTAATGTTTGTCAGGCCGTTGGAGATCGTCAGAGTCATGTTCTAGATAAGTGCAAAGTAGTATGATTATTTGTTCGTTTTGTAAATGTGATACCAAGATAGTTACAAAGCAGATGTTATTTCCCCCTTTCTTCAGTGGCGTTAAATTTATAGTTTAAAGATTGTTGATACCGGACAGTCTATTGAGATGCAAAAATGTTCTTTTGGGGACAGTCCGTTGGCAGCCAAACAGACATTCAGACAAGCGACAGCGTTGAATGCCTTTACAACCACTGACAGAAGATCGCAGGAACGTTTTTTAACTAAACATGATCTCAAGTGAAAAATCTGATATTTATTATTTTGCTTCACATTTGATGAAAATAAAAGCAGCCTTTCAGTTATCATATGGATAGTATTGACAACATAATGTTTATGTACATAACCATTTTCCTCACCCCATTTGAATTTTTTACACATGCATGTATATCAAATACCAAAGAGAGCAGACTATACCAGGAAAAATGGGAATTATATACCTCCCTAATAGTTGGTTATGAAACAGTTGTTTTTAGGCCATGTTGGTAAAGTTTCTCTTTAGGTAGCCGTTGATATTTGATTTGCCTCAGAATAAAATATTAAAAACCATTTACTATATCCAGAGATTAACAATCTTTGTACATCTCTGTGCTTCTGTTGTCGCCTATTAGAAAACGGTATGATTTAAATACAAATATATTATAGATTTATTTAAAAAATATAAAACATTCATTGACTTATGTGTAATAGTGAACATGACCATTTTAATTTTTTATTAAATAAAATCTAGGTAGCTGGGTTTTTTTTCTTTATCGGTAATTCATCTTTTACATTGTATACCATTTTTGACAACAGACCACAACTAAAACCAATATGATACATGTATGTTTGGTTTTATTGGCTTGACCAGTGGGATTTTCTGTTATTCTAATTTCCTTTTTTGTAAGTCAGCTCCATTGGCTGAAGTATTTTGTAAAAGCACTTTTTTTCCTTTTTGATAACCTAGGCTTTTTGTGAAGTCGGGCATAGTTCTGCTGGCCCAGGTTTCTAAGGCAGGGGAAGCAGATGTATCTTTTAGTGAATTGGCCTGTAAGTTTGTAGTCGCTGTGAAATGGTATCCTTCAGCACGGTATCTGTTAATTATTTCCTGTATAACTATCTTTTGCTTGGCTTCCTTTTTTCACAGACTGCATGAGTCAGGAGATAACAAAGCCCCAAGAGGAACCCATTGTTGAGCGTTCTTAGATGTTGGAAGTGAAGAGTAGACAGAAGGTGGCCCAAGTTTCAGGAGCACAGATGCAGAATGATTCAAAAGTGTGTCAGCCGTGAGCTCCACAGCCTTGGTGCGAATCTAGTATTTTTCTGGCAAAGTCCAGTCTGGTGGATGGATTTAACAGAAGTGTTGATTACCTAAAATGCCAGGAAAATTTTTTATCTTGGATTTTTGTATATTTTGTTATTTACTTCCACCAAAAAAGTAAATATTGTTTCCTTTTTCGTATTGTTTTATTCTCCCTTCCCTTTGACACTAAAGTCTTTATGGACAAGGACGTTGATTACTAGAATCGTCTACCAGTTAACTCAAGGAAGCTTGACAAGTAGGCTTCTGTGGCATCTAGTTGTGTTAGTAGTTTAAGGAGATACAAATAGATTCAGTAAAGTTGGAAGAACCTGTTTCCTTCATTTCTTCGAAGTAACATTCTTATTTTTAGTTGGCTTATAATTAACCGTAATTTACAGATAAAATAGAACCTGGAATATGACTTTATTTTGGAAAAAAAAAATCCACAATACTTTATCTTAAGGTTTTTTTTTTAGATTGTTATCAGTGATTGGGAATAAGGCAAAGGAATCTTACTTTTGTTTTGTTTTTGTAAGTATAGGACATATGTGATGAGATAAATTGAGTGTTTGCTATCATTATTCATGTCAGAATGATCAAATAGCTCTCACACATAATTTTACGTGTTAACTTGCCTCTTTAAAAAGACAATTTCTCAATTTATAAGAAGATTTAATTTGAAGTATTAATTATGAAAGGCATGAACCACTTCATTCCCTGGAAATTTACTTGTCTGTAACATCATAATTAACTAGAAAAAGCTAAGGATATATAGATATATTTTTAAAAGGCGAAATATACTTTATAATTTTACTAACATTTAAAAAAAGATGATTATGAGTCAGACTTTTATGAGAATTTGGATACTAATAGAAAGATTTTTAAAATAGATTTTTGATAAAAAACAATATTTTGTTTGAAGAAAGTGATAAGATCCATGACAGTTATGATTTATTGAATTGCATTTGCCTGCAGTGTTACATGTTTTGTTTACAATTTGGTATTCATTATATTAAATGATGAAAAAAAGTCTTGTTAGACAAATGTCCCATCAAATAATCTGTTCGCAGGGAATTAACTTTCTGAGTTTAGCTGGTCATGTACTGGGCAGCACAAGAATACCTCGTAGCTGTACAATTTGGATTCTCGATGAGGAAGACACAACCTGGTGAAACTGCTTTAGAACAGTTACACGTGAAAGCAGTAAAAAATAAAGTATTTGGTTAAAATAGGTGGATATTTGTAATTGATTGCCAAGTAATTTAGCATTTCAGTTTCTAGGAGTAAAGGTTACTGCCTTTCCATTAATTTATTACTGGATTAACTCCTTTCGTCCTCACCAAAACCCTTTGAGGTTGAAGCTATTATTATCCCTTATAGTTAGATGAGGAAGCGGAGACAGAGAGATGAATTAATTTGCCCAAGGTCACACTGCTTGTAGTGGCAGAGATGCACTTCTGACACTGGCAATTTGACTCCAGAGTCCATGCTCTTAACTATTGCACGGCTTCCTTAGACTCTCGATATGTTGTTAATAATCATGCTCGGCTGACTTTCTACAATTTCAGATTAATTTGTTTCATCTAACCTGTACTTTTTATATGTTTTATGTACCAAAAAAATCACTTTGAGAATTATACACATGATACATGTTTATTGAAAAAGAGTTAGATAATACAGAACACTATAAAGAAAATGAAGACCACTCATAAATTCCAATCCACAAGTACTTTTCTATTCATATTTTGGTGTCTAATTTATTCTTTATGTGCATGCAAATATATATTTATTCAAGTACAGAATCATGTGCCTCACTCTTTTATAATCTTTATTTATTTAACAATATACTGTGGACATCTTTTACCATCAACAAATATAACCCACGATATTTGCTTTGGTGCCTCCGCGTTATACCATGAAATAGCTATATTATAATATGCTTAACAAATCCCCTATTGATGAACATTTGGACGACTTCCAATTTCTAGTTAAAAAGAAAGTTTGATGACCTTCCTTGTCCATATCATATTATTGTTTTATCATTTCCTTAGGATAATTTCTTATACTATAATTCCAGTTATATAAATGAGAAAATATATGACTGATAACAAAGGTATTCAGTGTCCAAGTCACTGTCATCTAAAGGGACCAAAATAGATTTGCTCATAAATAATAAACTTGGAGAATAATATCCTAGAAATATTTAATTAAGGATTAGCTGTTAAACTATAAATTGACTTATTTAATGATGAATGCAGATAATTAAGGAAAAAGCACATGATAATCTTTAAGAGGTCTTTCTTATCACATATATGGAATATAACAGATGCCCAATACCTAGGTGTATAGTATGATATGCTTACGTTATAGTGCATGTGCAGCATAGTTTATTTTGTAGAGAAATTTATTTTCAAGCAGGAGCCATTTTTTTAAGCAGGGTCGAGTCGTGTCTTAAGTGAAAACAGTCAACTCAGATGGGCTTGCCTTTTTTTAGAGGAGAAATTTCTCTCTTTTTCCTTGATTTCCTTTTGTTCCATGGACAATGTTCTTGTTACCCTTCACAATTTCTCAACGCAATTTTGAAGTTTTTACTTTCCTTCGATGTGTGTTGGATTTGGTGGCTATTGGTGTGGGCTTTGAGGGCATATGAGAGAAGAACTTGATTTTTTTCTTTAAAATATGGAATTCAATGATCTTTATTTCTATTTGTTGCTGGAATATTTATATTGATTCCATTAGAAAGTATTTCTCTTTTGTAAGATTTTCAGAATGTCAGATAAAATATTCTTTCTGTATTATTTCTTAATAAAGTATTAAAAGGACAGGGGCAAGAATACTTTCTCAATTTACGGTGAGTTTGTGCTTATTATATGCTAAAAACAGAGTCTCAGGCCATTCTTACCAATTAATAACATTTATAAAAAACATTTATGAGGTTCTTTATATATGCAAGTTAAGTCAGGCTTATATATGAGAATCTAAAAATACAAATATTACTTTTAAGAGAGCTAGTCGCTTTACTTAAAAATAATTTCCTTTTTTTTTTTAAAAAAAAGACTCATATGGAACTTTTATTTATTTATTTTTTGTGTGTGAGAGGAAGATCAGCCCTGAGCTAACATCCGTGCTAATCCTCCTTTTGGCTGAGGAAGACCAGCTCTGAGCTAACATCTATTGCCAATCCTCCTCCTTTTTTTTTCCCCAAAGCCCCAGTAGATAGTTGTATGTCATAGTTGCACATCCTTCTAATTGCTGTATGTGGGATGCCGCCTCAGCATGGCCGGAGAAGCGGTGCGTCGGTGCGCGCCCGGGATCCGAACCCGGGCCGCCAGCAGTGGAGCGTGTGCACTTAACCGCTAAGCCACGGGGCCGGCCCCTCATATGGAACTTTTAAAATTTCTCCCCTGGTACCCTAAAAAGTAAAAACTGCTTTTATTTACTTACAACTTTTTAGAAGCATATCTATTTTGCAAAGCACGGTACCGTGGAAGCAATGCTGGCCCTATTTTAGGAGATGCACATGTTTGGTTTATCTAATTCTTCTTAATATTAGGAATTGGTTTATCTAATTCTTCTTAATATTAGGAATTTACAACCTAAAATTTTCGTGATAATTCAGGAAAATCCATCTACTTTGCCTGAATTATATAACTAATTTGAAGAAAGTTGGAGGTTTTTAAAATGTGGGTTGTCTAGATGGGCAGTCTATGGTCTACAAATTAATTATCCAGTAAATATGCCTCTCAAAACTTCATGCTATGATAATATATAATATAGGATGTTTTTTTTTAAATCAAATTGAAGTTCAGAGCTTGCCTCAAATTCACATGTAATTTAAATACTACTGAAGACTCCAAAATATATCCTGATTATTCTAGAATAGTATGCTCAGCACTTTGAGGTTACAGTTGGGTTTAGAGGTAGGTATGTCCCACCCCTAATAGGCTGTCTGTGGCTGCGATTCAGGCTTGACTGGATTTTATTTTCTGGTGAAATTATATTTCATGTTTTCATTTTACTCTTCCCTTGTGATGTAGTGGAAAGAGTACTGGATTGAAGGAAAGAAGGCTTTGTGTTCTAGAATCACTTTGTGACTAACTAGCTGTGTGACTCTGGGTGAGTCATTCAATCCTTGTGAACTGTTTCCCTCTTTGGAAAATTGTAGAAATTGAAGTATACAATTGCTCACATCTCTGTGAAATTGCAAATTCCAGGGCCACGTCAATTTTCTACAAAACTTGAAACGTTCAGATCTGTGAGTCAACACCAGAGGCATCTTTAAGACAAAAATCTTATATTTTAGTGCTGCTGGTGTTCAAAGAGATATCACGTATGTGATATACAAATTCTTAAATGAGATTTCCCTCTGATGGCTGAGAATCCATAGGTTATAAAAAACTGTCACGATACAATCTGCAATCTTTAACAGTTATATTCTTTGAGCTTATTTTATACAAAAAAGCTCATTTTTTGGAAATAACTTTGTTTAAAAGAATCACGTTATTAAGTGGCTGCTTATGAATGACGATAAAGCAAAGTATGCACAAGGAGAAATAAAATAATTCTGGTGAGAATATGACATGTTTAAAGTCTGTTTCCTCAGTTTCTTGGCATTGAGCGATAAGGCCTGTTTTGTTCACAGTCAGATGTTCAAATCAGAATTTTGGATGCAGAAACTAATTTTAGTAGGTGGGGTGCAAATTTCTTATGAGTCCATGAATAAACTCTAATCCCAGCTGTTTCATTACAATTATAAAAATAAAATTGGCTGTGAATCATTCAAACTCTATTTAATGGATGTGAATAATTCAATTTCATCTCATTGAAATTTTAAAACTGTAAACCTATCTTGGATTCTTTATGCTCCTTCAGAGTTAATATCTCATTATTCATATATGAATTATTTCAAGGGTGGGTGGTCATGATGAAAATGACCATATTTCCACTCAATTCCTGTGGGTTTCAGGAGAGAGGTGGCCTCCAGGGTGTGGCTGGGGATAAAGTGGAGAAAGAAATTAGGCAGAGTCTTTGAAAAGATAAAAGGATGTTAAATTAATATTTCCTGGCATTTTCTTTCCTGTCAAGATATATGTGTTCATTATAGACATTTTAGAAAATATAAATAAGCAAAAAAAAAGAAAATGACTGCTTAGCACTTTAATGCATCCCTTTCTGGACACACACACACACACACATATACATACACATGCAAACATAGATTTATATGTTTATTATTAAATAACCTTCACTTTCACTTTATAATAAATTGTAAACATTGTCCCATATTAGTGTTTATTCTGCTACATCACATTTATTGACTTCATAGTATTTCATTATATGTTGTACTAGTTGTACTAGAAAAGATGATTATTGATTCCTTGTTGGACATTTATTTCCAATTTTTGCTAGTATAAATAGTGCTGCATTGAATGTTCTTGTTAGTTAAATAATTGTATCTTGCTTGTGATATTAAATTGTTAGAATTGGTTTCCCTATAATGAGGTTTCTCTATGGGATGACACAGTAGTGGAGTTTATTGGCAAGTATAGGTCGCTTTACCAAGCTATGTGTATATATACTCTTTGGAAACAAGAAAGCAGTATCATTTCTTGACTTTCATTAGTTAGAATTGCCACACAGTGGTAACTAAGAAATAGAAACCCTAACATTTTTAAAAACATTATTATAGGGGGAAAAGTTAATATGATGGTTTGAATAAGGTACATTTCTGAAGCACCAGGACAGAATCAGTTAGGTATCGATTTCACTTTTATAGTTGAAAGATAGATTCCTTAGTCACCTTGACATTCAAAGAGTATTTAAATAGTATAATGTACTGAAATAAGTCTTACAAAGTATATATATATATATATATAATATATATATAAAGGGATTTAGCTGTCTTCAAAAGATTCTTGAAGTTAATATGTTTTGGTGATCACATGAAGTTGATGCCAACAGCTACTCATTGAAGTATTTGGTGCACAAACTCTATTTTGAAATAACTGAATTTATTTTAATTTACTCACAGTTATTTACATAGTTTATTGTAAGGTAAGAATGAAAACCAGGTGTTAAAGGAAGTGTGGAAAACCGTTCTAAACCTCATCTCTTTTCATGTGCTTTTCCAAGCATGTTACTGCTCTGTGCAAAGTCCTTTCATAGGACTCGAGAGTAGTTGTATTTGTAGTTCATGAAATTTCAACAAAATACCCTTTAGCTTGGGCAATTTAAGTGCATATTTGGTTGTGTCTAAATTTAAATATACTAATACTCATCTGGGTTCAGGATTTATTTTCAAAGAAGCAACGTGCACCAGACCAAAGTAACCTAGACTTAGACTTGAAAGAAATAGGAATCCAAAATAAAAGATAACTTTGTAGAATCATTCCCTGATATATGGCCTCTAACTTTTCTTGCTGTCTCATAAATAATAATTTAGCACCTGCTAGGTTTCAGGAACCATGAAAGACCCTATAAAGCATATGAATATGAGTTAATCAGGGTTCCTGCCCTCAAGTAATATACAATCATGTATAGGTGATAAGGCAAGTGTACAGACAACTATAGTATACATAAGATTTCCGTAAAAGAGACAAGGAGAGAGGAGAGCAGAGGTCTTTGGGTATTTAAAGAGGAACAGATTACATTCAGTTAAGTGACTAAAGATGTCATACAGAGTTTTCTGAGCTGGTTTTTGAAAAAAGACTAGACTTTCAGCAGGTGAATATGATAGCATGGAGGGCAAAGTATGTAGAGAGAGCAATGTGAGGTTAGCTTAGGGCATTTTCAGGGTATAGATAGTAGAAAACCTTGATTGAAAGGTACGTACAAGTGCAGTTTGGGGAACTAAGACTTGACATAGAGGTTAGGAAAATTTCCTTAAATGCTTATTTGAAAAATTTTATTTCAGAAGGGAATAGGCAACCATCACAGGATTTGCAGCCAAGGATAACTTGATCAAACCTGTAATGAGGTTACTGTGGCATTTTACATGGGATGGCTTGGAAGGGATTGGGTGGGTGGACAGAGTTGGATTAGTAGGATTACTAGACTTGATTAGTAGGATTAGTAGGATTACCCTCTGAGTGATAACAAAGAGTCTACACTAGGATAGTGAAAATGAGAATGATTTCTGTAGATATGCTAGATGTAGAATCTTCAAGCATTAGCAAAGTTACATGTGTGGGTGACCAAGACAAAGGAGGTTATGAGGAATGAGGCTTTGAGTCTGGATGACCCGTGACATAGATGCTACCTTTACCTCCATTTCACGGAGGAAGTAGAGCCTCAGAGATGTTAAGTCTCTTGCCCAAAGTCACCCAGCTAGTAAGTGGCTGGGTCAAGGTAGACCATGTCCATGTAGTCTGGCTTTAAAGGCCAAATTCTTTGCTATATTGCTTTTTGATGAATGGTAGCGCCATTAGCAAAACTCTAGAGTGAACTGTTTTGTGAGTGTAAAATAACAAAACTAGTCTTATACCTACAAAGTTTGCAGGGCATTCAGATGAAAATATCTAACGGATAGCAAGAAATGGCGTCTTTCGTAGGGAATAGAGGAGTTGGAATGACTTCCAAATTAATTGGCATTCATTGAATAATTGAGTTTATATTGAACGCCTAGTTTCTACAAAATATTCTAGGAGCAATGTCAACATGGACAAGCTGTGGACACTGATTCTTTAAGTCATTTGCAAACCAGTAGGGGAGATAACGTTCGGAAAAATGATTCTAGTGTAATAAAAGGAGTGTCAAGTGCCATGGAGTGAAACAAACAAAATGTAGTATTTTATTTTATTTATTTGATTTTTTTCAGAGGAGGAAATAACCCCTTCTTAATTCAGCCATCAAGGAAGGCTTCTTGGAAGAGGTTGCTTTTCAGTTGGTTCTTGAAAAGGATTGGGGTTTGAATGGATGGGGGTGGATGGGGCAGGGGATTACTGGGGTGCAATAACAAACAAAGAAATAAAAAAGAACTTTGGTGTTTGGAAAGCTTGGAAAACAAAGTGCACAAGTCTAAAGAAAATCCAAGTAAAAGATGAGCTTTGTTGCTCTAGCTAAAAACAATAGTATAGAGGGTGAGCCCCCCTCTAGAGTGAAAGTTACCATTTTGACATTTGTGAGATCAAATTTTAAGATCCGCTTTGTAGGGCAAAACCTTTATTAATTGATAGGATTCAGAAAGTCACGGAAACATGCATGCCTCTTATAAGTTACACACTAAACCCAAAGGAAAGAGTAAGTTTTAGAGCAGAATTGGGTATTTAAATCAAAGTCTGAAGTGAGAATTTAATAATTTCTTCAAATAGTGTAAATAAGCTTCAGAAAGTTTTTTTAAACATATATGCTTTATATAAATATATAGTATGTATGTAAATTACTATTTTATTCAAATATAAATTAAAAGTAACTCTATGTAGGGCCATTACATACATAAGATCAAAAGCAATATAAATGAAAAATATTCTTAAATACCTGTTTAAAAATGTATGCCATGTGTACTATATTAATTTGATTGATTCATTATATATCAGAACTATTATATTTTAGTTTTATGTGTTGGTGTTCTGATTTATTCACTAATCGTTTCTCTTAGGTTTAATCCATTGGCCTATTTTCATGTCCTACTTAATGTCTTATTTTGTCATTGAGAAGAAAGAGAAATCCTTGCCTGTGATATGTCACCTGTTGTTTAATGGCTAACACTGTTACATATCTTAATACTGTATTACATTAAGTCATTTTAAAAGCATTGCTTTTCCTTTTGTTTATAATTCCTACAGTCTCTGGGATATTGGTAGGGGGTTAATGGAAGTCTTGATTAAAATCTTCCACGCTTTAAGGCTTTCAGTTCTTGTAAACAATTTGGATCTGAGAGATAGGCTTATGTCTTTTTACTAGTCTATTTATCGATTTAATGTTAAGAAAAATCATAAGTTTTTTGTTTTGTTGTAATAAGTGTAAATTAAAATGTGTTTTAAAGAACCAACCACAGTCCATTGTGTGCTGATCACAAGATTTATGGCATTTCTTTCAAAAATTCTCTGTAGACACAGCAGAAGCATTCAAAAGTAAAGGAGCTGTCTTGAGTATACCGATTTGCCATTATTTAAAATAAGCCTTTTAAGTTTTATACCTAGACTGCTTTTAAGTGGTTCTTTCCAAACCTACAAGACCATGAACTCTAATCATGACTTAATCAATCTCACTTGCTTCGTAATAGCTAACCAAACTGTGGGTAGAAGTCTCTGAGATAGGTAAAGTCATAATACAGTGGAGGTTTACACTTGGACTCACAAGCTTAGATTCATTAATTATCCATCTTTGTGACCAGCCCAAACTGGTCCTACCTTTCTATGACTAGACATGACTGCAGGATATTCAGGTTCAGTCAAAAGTCTTAGTTGTTCTATTTTTAATGAACCAGAGTTTCAAACATGGTGGTTTAGGTTTGCATGGGATTGAGTTGGCATCCTTGTAGTTTCCAGTCCTTATGATTTTAATGTGTGAATTTCACTGCAATGTTGGGATTTTTGTGATATTCCCTGGGCCTGAAATTGAGATCTGTTGAGTACTTGTGTGTGTGTGGGTGGGTGTGTGTTTGAGGTTTTTTCCTCTGAAATCAAGGGGCGTTTCGACAAGTTTAAGACATAATAGTGCAAAGATACAGCAAATACCACGTCTTATAATTGATCCATTTGTGAATTTTTCTCCCTTAATAGATTGTAAGCACCAGAGAGAGAAGAACTGTATCATTTTTATATTTCTATTTCTCATCAGCCCTAACATACCGCTCATCTCTTAGGAAGACTAGAGTCAATATATGTTTAATTGAATAGAATTCTATGAGGCTATATCCACTTTTTTTTTTATATAATTTTTTTTTATTTATTTATTTCCCCAAAGCCCCAGTAGATAGTTGTACGTCATAGTTGCACATCCTTCTAGTTGCTGTATGTGGGACGCGGCCTCAGCATGACCAGAGAAGCGGTGCGTTGGTGCGCGCCCGGGATCCGAACCCAGGCCGCCAGTAGCAGAGCACGCGCACTCAACCGCCAAGCCACGGGGCCGGCCCTATATCCACTTTTTTTAAATTTGGAAAACCACGTTTTCGTTTCTGTGTGAGACTACAATACTGCTTATATAATTTTTCTACCATTAAGTTTATAATTACAAACTGATTAATATTTGAATACTCTTTCTCAGACTGAAGATTAGGTAAGTTATTACTTACATGCAATTTTTTTTCAATAACCATTAAACTATAATATTATTTGGTAAGTTGCTTACTTTGGAAAAAAATCAATTATACCAATTTTGGGTTCACATAAAAAGAAAAAAATATTTGAGCTTTACTGGACCATTTTTAAATTTGAAATGTTTTCTGAGTTATCTGGTGAAGCAGATTTCTTAGGGTTGACAGAATTTTTTGGTACAGGAATCTAGAGAAGCAATCTGCCAATGTGTTTCTAGGCTTAAAAGAATTCCAGTAAAATCTAAAAAGTTTATTTTTTTAAATCACGAATCCAAAATCCATTTTCTTTATATAAATTCTTTTTTTTTTTTTTCATTTTTTTTGTGTGTGTTAGGAAGATCGGCCCTCAGCTAACTTCCAATGCCAATCCTCCTCTTTTTGCCGAGGAAGATTGGCCCAGGGCTAACATCCGTGCCCATCTTCCTCTACTTTATATGGGACGCCACCACAGCATGGCTTGACAAGCGGTGCATCCATGTGCGCCCGGGATCTGAACCTGCGAACCCTGGGCCACTGAAGCAGAGTGAGCACACTTAACCGCTGTGCCACCAGGCCAGCCCCATGAATTCTTTTTTTTTATTGTTTTTTAATTTAACTCTAGATTCCATTCTGGTTGAAATAATCGGTCTTCCACATAGCTAAGTTAATAGTTTATAGAGCATGATGCTGAACACTGTTGAATCTAAACTGTGGCAAGAAAGTTTCACCATACTTCTGTACTGCTCCATTTTAAAGAAGGGAAACATTTTAGAACACTGAATACTAGGCTCAAGATAAGAGGAAATGCAGTAGAACTGTTTATCCCAATCATTTTATGACCAAGTCAGGGCATCAGAGGCTTACAACCAAGAAAGTGTAATATGAAAAAGAGAAAGATATTCGTAGATAATATTCCTTGAGCCTGCAGCATCCGACTTGCTAGAGACAAACCCGGAAAGGAGAGTTTGCAAGCTTTTATGAACTCAGGAATGCGCATGTTGTTTGTACTACAAACCCAACCTTATCGTCTTAATCTCCTTGACTAGAAGAGATGTATAAAAGTATGGATTGTATCTGAGGCATTGAAATCTATAAGGGCAGGGAGCTTTTGTTCTTCAAATGGAGTTCCTGTTTGTTTTCTTGACCTTTTAGGAAAGTAGTGGAGAGAGGAGAGAGAAAGGGTATAGCCCTATGCAAAAGACAGCTGGTGAATTATTCTGTTCTTTTTAGCCCTGATGTTGTTGAATTGTGCCCATGTACCACTACAGTATCCCTCTGGTACCAGATTCATTGCCTTTCAGGACTGGAATCCGTGCAGAGAGGAAGAAGGATTCGTGAAATAAAGTCAGGAAAGTCTTTTGCTGTGATCTTGCCCTATATAGTCAGTTGTTTTTATCTGGATGGTTTACTGAGACTTAACTCCTTTAGTCATTTAAACATGATGTAGGAAAGTCATTTGCAGGAAATGAAACTCCACTTTGTTACTTTTTTTCACTTAAAGGCTAACCTGAATGGCTCTAAAACATTTGTTTGTCTTTTTATTCAGTATTTGAACTATGCCTATGGAAGACATATGGATTTAAATAGCGCTTGGCTTACCATCTGCTGATAAGGGAAAGTGAGATGCTAAATCAGAGTGGCAGCAAAGTCTATTTCAGTAGAAGCTATTTCGATCTGAAATACTGTAGGCAATCTTACAGAGTATTTTAGTTGGGATTATATTGATGTGTGTTGGTAAAAGGAGTGTATTTGCTGATATGGTTCAATTTATGTAATCATTAAATTTATGTATCAGTTTAGAGATGTGAGGTAATATGAAATTTTGATCCCATTAATTATAGACTTTTTTTTCCCTACAACAGTCATTTGTGAGAAAATCTTTCTGATGCATTTATTTTAGAGCAATGGTACATTTTATATCTCATGGCAGAAATTAGAACATAAATCATCAACTTTTCAGATAAATTAACTAGAAATAAAAAAGACGATTTATTCTTTTAGTAGAGTGCTCATTTGTTGAATATTTTTATGGTAAGCTACATTTTGAAAATCTAATTTAACTTTGAGGAGATTAGGAAGAAGAAAAAATATTTTTATGATGACAAAATGCTGATATATATATAATGCTGAAATGTCTATAATTATGCTATATTTATGTTTCAGGTTAAAATTTTGAGAATGTAGAATCATTGAGGCATTAAGAATGATATGAAATATAATCTGAATCATATAAATATACATGCATATATATATATATGTATGTGTGTCTGTATATATTATATATAGGTATATAATTTTGATTAACCTTTACACTAGGTTTATGTTTTTCAAATTAATTGGTCATTCTTTCATAAAACATGTCTGGCACATCACTTTCAGCTGGAGTAATACAAGGGTCAATTAACACATGGTTTCTGCCTTCTGGGAGGAAGTACAGTAAAGGGTACTCCTTTATGTCCAGAATTATGCCAAGCACCTTCACAGGCATCATCTCAGTTAATACTCTGAACAACGCTTTGATTCTGAACATTTGCATTTCCATTTTAATGAAGGCACTAAGGTATAAAGTTGAGTAAGTTGCCCCAAAATAACACAGCTAGGTTAATTAAGTTTAAAGATTATGTAGCAGGTGCCCCTTGTACTGAGTGCTAAGAAGTACAACATGAAAAAGACAAAGTCCTTGCCCTTGAACAAAGTCTGTGAGGTGACAGAAACGTGAGATGATTTTAATGCGAAGTGGAAAGTGCAGCAGCAGAGAAGCAGTGCTCTCTTGGCTTGGGAGTCTCCAAGACTTCCTGGAGAAGGGGATGTCTGAGCTGAATTTTGGTTTGATGAATCAAGATGGAACAAGAGGTCTAGGCCAAGGAATCACAGCATGAGCAAAGTCCTGGAGTCGTGAACCAGCGTATAAGTGGTTTATCCACAGCGGCACTGGGCAGTCCAGGAGTTACTAGATATGTATGACTATGGAGCATTTGAAATGCCGCCAGTCTGGATTGAAATGTGCCTTATGTATAAAATCCACACCGGATAGCTAAGACTCAGTATGAAAAAATTAATGTTAAACTATCACGTTAACAATTTTATATTAATTACATTTTGAAATGGCAATATTTTGGGTATATTGGATTAAATTAAATATACTTAATTTTACTTAGATTCTGTGAATTTAACTCACTGATTTAACAAATTAGAGATGGTTTGGTGTTTTAGAAACTTTAGAATTTTTGCATACTATTGCTTATGTTCATATTGTTTTATTGGTGCATTTGAGTTATTGAAATGACAGATTTTTGATGCATTGGTCTTATTAAAGAAATAGCTGGGCACCTCATCACTTTACTTCCATGGGAAAATATGACAGAGGTCCCAAAATCAACACAGTGCATCATTTCTTAGAACTAGTTTTTTTTTAATTTGGAAACTTCACATTTAATTTCTTGCAAGTAGGTTTACGATTTTTTAAATATTTAAAACTGCTCTTTTTCTAGTCTAAAATAATTGCTGTTTTGAACTTAGGTATTTTCTAAATTTTCTAAACATTCCCCCCCCCCCATCGTTATTGAAATGTGCTGTCAGTTTTCTTTACCAAGGAGTTCATGAGGATCTAACTGAGAAATTGAGAACAGCCTGTTAAGCCCAGGATCTTACAATGTGTTTGGCAAAACACAGGCCAGCACTTCAGATCCTATTAAGAAGCTGTCCTTCCTTACATCATCAGGTGATGCAACTTAGTACTGAATGGACCCATTCCATTGACTTTGTCACGTTCCGCAACCAGGTCTGTGCCTCAGATACAGAAAGTTTTTCTCTCAAAAGCAGGTCTTATTTTTATTTTTGTAACGTTCACTCTTGGAAAGACCACATTTACGTATAGCAGCATAATATTGCCATTGATATATTACAAACTTTTAACCACTCCAACATTACTGAGTTAGTCAGTCACGTCGCTTTTGCTTATCAGAGAACACTCTCCTGTCTCATTAAGTGAGAAAACACCAGGTTGCCATATTTTAATGTTGGTGGTTGCATATGGCACAATCTCAGTAAATGGCTTTCCCATTTTTCCTGTCTTTGCCATTCCCATTCTTCCTTTCACTCCCTTTCCCTTTAACTATTTCATTGAGTAATTCTATAACTACCCAGAAGTTCCCTTTGCGAAGGGAATGATTTAAGACTATGTAAGAGAGGAATTAAACCATAGCCTCTTAGAACTGGAAGATCATTACACCCAACCTTCTGATCCCTACCGCATCATGAATGCTGAAAGAGGAGTTATTTGACTCTACTCCACAGCCATCCTGAAAGAGCTGCAGCAAGAACAGGGACATGTATCAACATTGAAGATCGGGCAGTGTGGCCAGAAATGGAACCAAGGCTTGTATGAGAAGTCCACATTGGTAGTGATGGTGCTCAGGGCAAGCTGCCCCAGGAAGCACCACTCTGATATGCGGATTATTTCGAGCTGAAGACAATAAGGACTCAGAGAGCTCAGGAAAAATATTTGAGTTTCCCCTCCCAAACTGCCTAAAAAAATTTAAAACCAAAAAATCTGTTTTAGGAAGGGGTTATTATCATGACTGCTATAAAAGATAATTTAGGATAGAGGTTACAATAGAAAAGGCACCAACAAGCCCATCTTATCGGGAGTTCTGTCTCTCTGGCCACATTCTTTGGATGGCCCTGCGAGGAGTTGTCAGACAATCATTTACAAGGAAAGTCTCCATTTGTAAAGGTATCTCCCTCTCTGTATTGAGAAAAAGGGGGGGTGAGCTCATTTCTAGTAACTTATCAATGTGGAAGATGAGGCCTTGGGGCTGTATAATAAACCTTACTCTTGTTTACTGTGCTTTAGTGGTAATCTCCTGTAACTGACTCCCCCCACCCCCAAATCCTCCTTTGTCATTGGCTGAAAATGATATTTAAGACGAGAATTTCTGCTATTGTGTTGAGAAACGCAGTGTCCCTGCTTTCTCCCATGTATACATGTTATTAAACTTGGTATTATTTTCTCCTGCTAACCTGTCTTGTTGATTATTTGGCCAGCCAGAAGAACCTTAAGGGAAAGGGCAGAGGGAGATTCTCCCTCTTCCCCCGACAGTAGTAAGAGGTGCCTCACTTGGGCTATCCTTTTCTGCAGATGTTATGTAGGTGTGACCCGGCAGGTGGCACCTTTTAACTTAGCAAAGCTATTTGCTTCAGGTATTTGGAAGATTTTATGTTATCAAGTCATTTAGAACTTTTAAGTCATAGTACCAGTGTTTATTCCAAATTCTTTTTTTTTTTTTGGATTTGCCTTGAATATGTTTCTGAATATATAGGAAGACTTGGTCTTGGTATAGAGGTATAAAATGTTTTTTAAAAAAATAATCTTAACTGAGCAACTTGTTTCCATTCTGCCACTGTTAACAGATGGTGTTGTCAAAGAAATCTTGTTCACAGATCCTTCTGGGCTAGATTCCTAGAAGTGGAATTTCTGTGTCAAAGGATATGCACCTGAAAATGTGGACAGGTAATGCTGATTACTCCCCCATTCCTAATACCAGCAAATGATTTGAAAACGTGTCTGTTCAGAATTTTGTTAGATCAGAATGGTAATGAAGGTAGAAATGAAGAATCACGTGGAAAATAATATGTCTGTAACTAGGAATTCTTGTACTGAGTTTTTGTATCATCTTGATGTGTAGTCGTTCCCTTGATGGCATTTATTGGAGCCATTTATTTTCATCACATGGTGAATCTTTTTATCCCTCTATCTCTCTGTTTTTGAAACAAGTGTATCTTGGATGTGCGTGAAACATACGACCTGACCTAACGGTGTCAACCAGCCTTTCCTTTCAGTTGTGCAAACTGCTACAGTTAAGAAATATTCAGGAAAAACATGTAAATTTTCTCAGATGTGTAAGATACGCAGAGTGACTTAGGATAAAAGCAGAGACATAGACGCAGCAGACATACATATGGTATTGGAGTCATTATTACATTTACCTCATCAGATGTTGAAGCAATACAATTATCTTAGTTTCTCAATTTTTCCCTCCATTTTCCATCTTATTTCTTTCTTTTCATAGAACAATTTGATGAAGTTATAGGTACTAATCCATTTTTAACTACTCATCTATTGAAAAAATTTTGATGTCTAACCAAACCTGGGCAAACAAAAAGTATATGATTCGCCCAGGTTTTATTATAACTTCCATAGCTGTCTTAAATCTTTACAGATAGTCAGAGGATCACATTGCCATTACTTAGTGAAGAATCATCATCCATATTTTGAAAAATGAGTGGCAAAAGTGGTGACATTCTGTTTCTTCTCACTGTTTTCTGATTTCTGGAGCACTGCCATTCTTCACATTTCCTCTGCCCTTAAGAATGCCAGCTGGCTGTTTAAAAAAAGAAGAAGAAAGAAAAAAATTGCCAAACAACAACAAAAAACCAGAAATGATGGCTTAGGGAACCTCGGCACAGCCCCTCCGTTAGTGCCATTTGCCCTGGAGCTCATTGGCCGGGTTCTTTCTGCTGTTTTGATATTCTGGAGACCTGGAACATTGCCGTTTTCCATTCTGCCAAATGGCCTTGAGCAATAGATCAACCCTTCTGCTCTTTGCTGCAGGCTTTGAGGAGCTGGAGTGCAGCATCTTTCCACAATTCTGACCATCCTGCTCTTGGGCAATCTCGTTGGTGACTTGATATTGTTGTTTTAATGAAACCAGCCTGTCTGTAGATTGATTACATGCAGCTTTTCTGATCATCCACTAAGACCTTAAGAGAGCTGTATGACGTGTAGACAGAAAGACACACACACACACACACACACACACGCCAACACACATTTGTGCCAATGATGGTAAGGCTGGGTGCGTATGCCCACAATTCAGTATGTGTAGTTTGCTTTAAGATAGCATTTGGCTGTGCACTTGTAAACATTTGTACCATAGTATAGGTATAACTTACGTGAAAATAACATTATAAGATTAGGACAGTGTTGTTCATATGTGAACTTAGAAATTACTTCCCCTTGAAGTTTCAAATAAATATTTTTGGTTTTTTTAATTTGATGTGATAAAAAATGTTGCCCTTTGGTGAAGTCAGAATTATGGAGCATGATGCTTCTCATTTCTTGGTGCTGTTATTTTTGCTGCACCAAATATGTATTTCAAATGGCATTGTGAATTACTTCAATTGTCATGCAGTCAGTAAACCTATGATTAAATTATATTGCTTTTGCTCATAGGATCATTTTCTCAGCTAGTGCACCTTGGAAAGACACCTTCTACATTTTCCATCAAATTACAGAAGCTGAGAAAATTGGGTGGAATTTTTTCTTTTTGTTTTGATTTAAAATTTGGTTGCTTTGTACTACTTTGGCGAGCTCACTAATATATGTATGAAAGCACAGCCTCATCAAATGGAAAATAAAAGCAAAACAGGAAACTCCAGTATGTTTTGTAATAAAGAAAACAAAAAAAGTATTGTCATTTTTTCCAATGCAATTAAATAGAAAGGGACCGCTAATATTACGTTTATCTCATTAATGTCTCTGCACCATGAACCATCCTTCATCTTCATCCATTTCTTTTCACAGGTGTGTATGCTGTCAGACTTTACTAACAGAATACATACTTGGGATTTTGAAAATAGCTGTTGAATCTTTTTGCAGGCCAGGCTGCTAAAAGGTGGTATAGAAGAACCTCTTTCGAGAGTCTTCTGAATTTAAAATTCTGAATTTAAAAAAGAAAAACACCTGTGGCTGTTAGCGCTGCTCCCAGCAAACAATTCACATTGTTATGCGTCATTTAACTACTTTCTCACTGTCAGCAGGAGTCTTTGTTTTACATCTGAAGGTTGTCTAGTCAGAAGTCAGGCCCAAAGTCTCTAACTTGAATTTCAACAGTGAATGAAGACGAGAATCTTTTTAAAATGCCAAGCCAATTTAGGAGTTCCCTGTGTATTCAGTGGCCTCTTATACCCATGTGGCAATAATATGTTATACATTATTTTTCCCTAAGTATCCTCCTTTCACTCAGCTGTCTTCTAGAAACTTAGATGTTTATTGGAAACCCCTATTTATATAGTATCAAGTATGAAAAAATGTTTGATTGTCTTTTATATAAGCCCATAATCAAAATTCAAGAGTATGTGCCATTATTTAGAAACCTATAAAAGTAACGTCCGCGGAGGTAATGTTCACAAGTATGCCGTGGGTGTGGACAGTGGGCAGAGAAATATCCTTCCTCAAAAGAACAGAGCTATCTAAGCAATTCGTGTATTGTGACCCCTTGCTGTAGAACATGTTCCTCTCCTCCAGGGCAGCTACAAGAGTGGACAGAAGTCTTGGGGTACCAATATTGTGAGGGGGTTGGTTGAATTCAGCATTTTGGCACCCAAAACTGGAAAGAAATAATTGATGGCCCATGCAGTATGTGTAATGGGCAGTGTCAGCTGTTTAAACATACACCAGTTATTTTCAAGCTTTCCAAACCCATCTGTCACCATATTGTCCAGTCACATGAAATAAATTGTCATTTCTCTCTGTATAAACTGATATAGTCCTGGTTGATTTTTGCTTCAAACTTTTGTGTAAATAGACTTGTGTCATCAGGCTCTATTGTTTATTTGTTTTTGCTGTTGTTTCCCCTACCAGTAATTTATTGTACAATTTTTGCATATTTGGAAAAGAAAAAAAAAGGTATAGCCAGATGGCCATATCATAAAAAGTAAAGTGTTAAAGACACTTGGTGTAGGATTAAAAATACCTTGTGAAAACTACAGCGTATTTTCTTTTCCAGGGTGTATAGTTGAGTGAAGAAAAGCATAGTATGACTTTATGGCAAATCCAGTAATATATCTTATAGTATCTTATTTAATCACTGATAGTTTCCTCTTGTTCTTCGCAGTAAGAGGAAAGTGTAATTTGACATAAATTCCTAGGCCTTTCGACAGTGTTGGCAGGCTCAGTTCATAAAAGGGGGCAGTAGGAGAGAGATTTGAGCACTGCTCTCTGCAAGAACTGAACGATGTTTAGGATGCTTCCAGTTTTCTAGAGAATTCTTTGGGGCATTAGGGGGTGTGTAACTGAATAAGCAAGTGCACATTTTTTTTCTCCCAGTGGTGGTAGAAGCAGGAGATTTCTTGGTAACTGATTCACTGGTTCCTGAGTATGTTTTACCTCTGGCAATGTTAAATAGACCCAAGATTGCATCGGTTTCCCCTAGGAGATATATACTCCAGAAATACCCATTATCATTGCATGAGTTATCGTAACACCTAATACCTCAGCTGGAGTTTAAGCATTATGACAGTTAGGGGACTTAGAGTGAGTACAGTAAAGACTTAGGAGGGCCTGTGAATACAAGGTTGGCTCCCATAGAAGATTTAAATTGTTCAAGTCGACGTGTATGGTCACTTTGAAGTCATAGATTTTCCATGTAAATTAATGCACAAAGCGTGTATCATTTTCTTTAAATTTCTATGAGTTTTTCTTTGTTTCTCTTTCGTATTTGCATAAGAGGAAATGAAACAGTACCAAATTTTAATTTCCCCCCCTCTAGCTAAACCACCGGTTTAGTGATTAGCAGAGGAGACTTTTATATTATGTTTTGAGCTCAGTTCCCTGGCTGCAATTCACTCAACCTTGACGTAAATCTGAAATAAGTACTTTGTAAGGGGTTAGCCTTTTGTGCAGGGTGTGTGAGAAATCCTGCCGGACCAGGTTGGTTACAGAAACCAGTGTCAAGTTGCCTTTCCTGAGTGGTGAATAAGAAAGTGCAGACAACAGAAAAGTAGAGGAAAAAAATCTTCCACAGCACACCCTCACCCTCCACTTCCGAAAGGCTTATTGTCTACCTTTAAAGGACTCCCAGTTCTGCTTAGTGATAAGTATTTGTTGGGTGGGTTATTTTTGCTTTTTTTCTTTTTTAGAAATTATCCAGTCATTGCTAGTGGGTACAGTATGTCAGTACAGTAGACAAGAGTTTCATTCACAGAATCCAGTTTTTTTTTCGTGTGGTGCTTGTTGAGGCTGGTTACTCTTAGTCTGTTTGATCATGCTCTTTGCCTTAGGTGATCAGCATCCTTTAATGTAAATCCTCGCCAATCTAATAAAACTAATGGAAAGAGAGAGAAAATGCACGCACGCACACAGGAACTATAGGCATTCCTTCACTGTTTATGTCTGTATTGTTGTAGAGTGTGGATAAATTATATTATATATCTCCTCCCCATCTTGAAACATCTACTCCTTTTCTCTTTTAATTTTTTTAAGCAAGTATGTTCTATTGTTTGGAACTAGAAGAAGTATATTTTCTTATCAGTGCGTTGCCTTGTACTTGGAAACTTGAAAAAAAAATATTCAAAATTTGCTTAGTCCTGAATACAGCCTATTTCTAGTTAGCCTGAAAGTTGTTTTAAATAAATCATGTTCCTAAAATCCAACCAAAAAATTTTTTCCCCTTATATAAACTGCAGGTCAGCATTGGTTAAGCATTTTTTTTGGCAGTCACACTGACCCACTGATTTGAGTTTTGGTTCTTTCTGGAGAAAGAGAAGGGGGAATAATTCTTGATAAATCTAGTTACAGATTTGTATTAAGTGCCAAAACTAAAAAGTGGGGTTTTTTTTTAAATAGGAAACTTTTTTTAAAACAGTGATGAAAAAAATCCAAAAAAATAACAAGAGTGAATATTTACCCAATTTCTTTACCCATCAGAACAATCAGAATAAAGGGAATGTCGAGAGCTTGAAAATTCAGGAGTAATCTCGCTATTTCACATGAATACTTTTAAATGGCTTTGCTGAGTTAGGATTTTGTTTTTAATACCATTGAGTTACTTTAAAAAAATCATAATATTTGTTGAGTGTGAATTACACCTGCCTGCAAAAAAAATACCTTGTCATACTTATCTTCTTGGAGCCCTTTATTATTGTATCACTTTTTTTTTTGGTCCACACTGCTACAGTCTGGGTGTATTGTCATCACTGTTACTCAGGGAACATTTACACAAGCGAGGAAAATTTAAATCTCTCTTGTAGTTAAGTTTTGAAAAATGTTTTCGGATTTGTTGATCAAGATCTGCACACGATAAAGGCACTCGGTTTCCCTTTCCTTGGCAAGCTCGGTTTAGGTTGGTAACCACCAGGTGTTTGCTTTCACTAGCAATGGAAGACTTTCTTTTTAGGGGGATGTGTATAGTTTTCAATACTTCAGTTCATGCTTGGTAGTATTGTTAATGGTGCTCAGAACAGGTTAGGTCCTTTTCACTGTGTCTTTCTTGCTTTAGTAGCTGCTTGTGAGTTGAGCCAGTAACTTAAAGATGCATATTGTATGTGGATGGATCTTTAGACGTTATTCGTGTTATCCCTCTCTCCTGTAGCAGGTTTCATGTAATCCATTCTGTTCTAAAGGTCATCAGGGATAAAATTCTGTTTCCATTACTTAATTTGTATTTGCTTTTTATACGCCCCCAAAATTGCACCTCTTTTTGCTGCTGGAGTTCTGTAACAATTGAGGAAAAAAATAAAAAGATTAAGGAAGTTGAGAGAGCAAAATATCACCTTTCGTCTGATAGAGCTAATATAGAAGAATGTGGTTTGTCCTGTATTCAGATAGGCTTCCTAAAATTGAACCACATGGCCTTGTAGAAGTAGCTGGTGCCCGCCATGTGTGTGTGCCAGACACCACAGACTGTGTGTACAAATGGCCAAGAGGCAGCCCTTGCCTTCATGGTGTTTGTAGTCTATTAGGGAAGATAAACCATGCACACAAATGACCAGAATATAGGTTAATATTTGGTAAGTATGAAAAGCAAGGAATAAGCATTTCAAATATTGATGTAACATTCACACTTACCTCACTTTGCATCGTGAGGTTTTGTTTATAAAATGGTTTGAAACATTCAGATAGAAAGGGCTGTGTTAGTGCAAAGTCATCGTAGCGCTAATCCATGATTAATGTTAATGTTCCTTGAGTCTTTATGAAAATAAAGCTGAGACTTTTGTACTTGAGTTTTAGTAAATGTGTTAGAAGTCGTGGGGGAAGAGAATGTTCATGTTAACATGGTAAGTAAGGTTAGATCCCTTCTTCTTAACCTCCTAAGGCATTTAAGCTGAGGTTTTTCTTGGTGTTACCAACTCAGCAGGGACTTTTATGCTAACCTGATGGTTCTTAATACTTCAGCAGCCAAAAGGCAAGTGAAAATAGTTATGTGTTTCCTCACCATGCTGTCTGCCAGGTAGCATAGTAAAAGCATAAATATGCATATCATTCGGGGCGTTTGTCCAGTCTAGTTTCTGAAAGACCCCTAAGTTTTACCTGGAGTTGATAAAAGTAAACTTTATAACCTAACAGGCAGTTTACACCAGCGTACCAATTATTTTAGCCACTCACAGTTGTCAACGTTTCTTTTAACTTTTCTCACAGTGCATGTAACTTTGCATTTGGGACTTCCCTAAAATGGATTCAGCAGCAATTCCCTGGAATGTTCAAAATAGTTCAAGGCACAAAGTAACCTAGATATTTAAACAGCCCCTTTACACCTTAGCAACGTGGTTGTTATGATTTTATGAAAACAGTCTTTGTTTCTTTTCTCTGCTAACTTCTGGCTTTAGTCAGCACAGATGCCTCTGCTTCATTAATGTCGTAAAGACTCGAAATAAAATTTTTCTTCATGGATTACTTTTTGGGCAGGCCTGATATTGATCACTGATTTTCTTGCTTGTATTTTTCCTGACCCATTTTATAGTTTGGGGAAGTAGCCTTTTTAGATTTTGAATGCCCACAGTAATACTCCTTCTGTCTTTGGGAAATAATTTGAGCCTTAAGGTTGACTTGACTTTTATTCTAGTATAAAAGAAAAGATTAATAGACAGCAACATGAAAGTGGATGGATGGAGCTGAGAGTTATCTGTAAATTCTCTTAAAGTATGAGTAACTCATTCTTTTTTTTTTTTAATAATGTTATTGTGACTGTTTTATTTATTTATTTATTTATTTATTTTTTTGTGAGGAAGATCAGCCCTGAGCTCACATCCATGCTAATCCTCTTCTTTTTACTGAGGAAAACCGGCTCTGAGCTAACATCTATTGCCAATCCTCCTCCTTTTTTTTTTCCCCCAAAACCCCAGTAGATAGTTGTATGTCACAGCTGCACATCCTTCTAGTTGCTGTATGTGGGACGTGGCCTCAGCATGGCCGGAGAAGCGGTGCGTCGGTGCGCGCCTGGGATCTGGGCCCGGGCTGCCAGTAGCGGAGCGTGCGCACTTAACCGCTAAGCCACGGGGCCGGCCAAGAAACTCATTCTTGTACTTTGAGTATCTCAGTTTCCTAGTGCCTCCCCAGACAGTAAAGGTGAAAGCTCAACATTCCTACAGTTACAAATCAAGGCACTGGATATAAGTGTAAAATATCACCAAAGGAATTGTATAAAAAGACTTGAAAGGCCAGCTTATCCATCACTGGATGTTATTAAAATCAACAATTTGATGATTCAGTTTCATACTAAGACACACATTGGAAAAAGTGCATGTAAAATGCAACTCTATGATTTTACAGTAACTTGATTTTTTTTTAAATGTTTGGAAATTTGATGTCAAATTTTATTTCATTTGTAAACTCTGCATTACTCTAAAAATCATGTCCTCTTATGGCCTCAAATATGTTGAAGCTGTATTCATTCACACATTCAGTAAACACATTTCAGTGTCTACTAAGAGCAGGGCCTTAGGCTGGGTACTGGTGTTCAGTAGTAAACCAGATGGAAATATCCCTTCTCTGGGGATACTGACTTCGTTATTGTATATCTGAACATTCAAGGCTAATAAACATAAAATATTTGTGGTGCGTGAGACCTGGGAATAAATCAGAATGAGCTCACACCTACTTAGTTCTTATTATAGCCCTAAAATTGACACTTTATGAATTTAGTGTTATCCAAATAAGAATGCCATACGAAGATGGCTACCTAGGTTTAAAATGTTAAAGCTTGTTTCAGAAGCCCAGTGAATACCATACTCTCACTTTTGTATCAGTATTTCAAGTGCTACTGGGCAACATACTGAGATGCCGACACCAACCATGGATGATAATAAGTATGGCATTTTTATTCATATTAATTAACTGGATAGAATAAATGGCGAAAACATGTTCATAGGATTTCGAAATGGATTTTGTCATTCATAAATATTAATATATTTTGCAAGGCTGAAGCGTTAACGTTAAGGAGTAAAAGACAGCAGGCTTTATCTTGAGATTTTATAGTGTTTATTAGATTTTAAAACATGAGTATATTTTAAATAAATGTCAAGCTCCTTTAAGGGCAAATGAAGACCACAGGTATTCTGGCAGGAGCATTATCCTTACAAATGAAATCTTTAGGTAGCGTGTCTTTTTAAAAACGGTTTTAAATTTCACCTCCCTGTTCTTTTTCTAAAAAAAATATAAAGATTTAATTTCTAAAGATTCCTTATCATTTCTAGTTATAGCAGTTCTTTTATCATTGGCATAGTGCTTTCATATATCTAGCAGGTTTGATTCTAGATAATTTGATAACCCTAAAAAGCATATGCAGTCTGTCATAGAACTACGTTAAAGAAATATAATTGTAATTACGGATTTGAAAAATCTTAATTGTACGGAACCCCACTGAGTAGATGATGAAAAAACAGTGATTAAGTACAGGCCAATAATGGAAGAATATAAATCTACAAAGTGAATCTTATTCTACCAGGAGTGTTTTCTCATACTTTGTTGCTAAAATGCTTTGCAGCACTGAGAAATACTGAAAAACAAGATTCCTCATACAAAACTTGAACTTTGGATTCTATGTAAGACTTGGTGGTGCCAGGGTGCCTGAATGGCTCAGGCTCTGGTCTTGGGTCTGGTTTTCTCTCTCTATGGGAGAGGTGGAATGGCTAGGTTTAAACATTGACCTGCCATTGTTTCCCTTCTTTAGTTGTTTTCTGATTTCCATTTATGATAATCTAAAAATTCAAGAGCTTTCATTACAGGCCAATAGGAGATTTTATCTTTATTTCATCAACCTTTCCCATTGTTAACAGTAAATGACAACTATCTGTATTAATGCTATGACAAGTTAAATTACTCTAATATTGTTTACCATCATGTATCTGTTTATCCCTGGTCATAGGCTATAGTTTACAGAGTATCTTGGAAATTTTAAGCATAAAGCACTTAACCTTTATTTGTGTCAGTAAGAAAGGCAAAACCATTCCTTTCTCTCTGTTTCATGAATTGAGTTTAGATTTGCCCTCTTAATTAGGATTCTGGTCACTTGAGTCTCACTGTTAGATTTTCTTGATCTTAAGAAAACCTCACCTCTAAATATCGTAGTTACTAATGTTACATTAGGATTTAGAAGTAGAGCTTTTGTGTATCTTAGTGTCACTGACAAAAGCATCCTTAGAAATATATTATTCTTTCAGGTGTACATCATTGTGCTTCTATTTCTGCATAGATTACATCATGTTCACCACCAAAATACTAACTACAACCCGTCACCACACACATGTACCGAATTATCCCTTTCACCCTCCTCCCTCCCCCCTTCCCCTCTGGTAACCACCAATCCAATCTGTGTCCCTATGTGTTTGTTTATTGTTGTTATTATCTACTACGTAATGACGGAAATCATACGGTATTTGACCTTCTCCCTCTGACTTATTTCACTTTGCATTATACCCTCAATGTCCATCCATGTTGTCACAAAGGGCTGGATTTCATCGTTTCTTATGGCTGAGTAGTATTCCATTTTACAATGTTATAAACCAATGTTACTGCAATAAACAAAAAAATAAATAAATAAATAATTAAAAAAGAAAAGAAAAAAAATAAAATAAACAAACAAAAAAGAATAAATTATAAAAATATCTAGTCAAAAAAAAAAAAAAAAGAAATATATTATTCTTCCCCAACTCTGAAGTGAAAGGCAGACAGTAGCTATGATGCTGGAAATGTGCGGTGATATTGGGATGGGGAAGAGGAATCGCGTTTGTCGTTCAAGGGTCGTGCTTGCTCATCTTCTCGGATCTGATGCAGGCTTTTACATTTTGGGGGGAAAAGGGGAGAAAGTTTTAGTGTGGTCGTTCTTCATCATCCTGTGAATTTGGAACACATGAGGATGGGACATAGGGTCTTACGTAACCAGGAAACTCCAGTGCTGAACCTGTCCTCTGCATGGGATGACATATAAGTTACTGGAGTCAGAGATGCCAGGGCTAGGATTATAGGCAGCTTGGAGATATGGCATCTAGGCATGCTTAGCATCATAAAAATTAAGAAATGCTAGACGTGATTGAATTTCTGGAGATCCTAGACAGACGATTTCCCAAATTAATTAGGTTACCAGATTTGCTGAATGGATGTTTTCATGTAAAGGACCAAAAACTATTAGGACTTTGTAACAATAGGATGTGCTTCTTGGCCTAACAAACATGCAGTCTGTTTTGGAAAGAAGAACACAAAGCACCATGGATTGGCACAGGAATGACAGTTGCCATCCCTTTTGACAGATATGGTCGCATTACACCATATGAATATCAAGAGGACACAATAAATAAAGGACACTGATTTTCAACAGAAGGACCTTGATTTTCAAGACCTATACAATTGACTCTGGGATTTGGAGCTAGGGTCAGTCCTACTAACTGGATATGGAGGCACTGTAGGAGTGTTAATAGCTGATTTAAATAGGCTATTTATGTGTCAGTAAAAAAAAGCTGGGAATTTAGAATATGCTGGTTTTTCAAAGCAACCATTCAGAAAAAAATATACCCCACAATCAGTTTCTCCGTTATAAAAATATTTTGTCAACCTGTAGTTTTTTAAAAAGCGTTGAGACAAATTCACAATGTTTTGGGGAGTAAGTGATAGTTGCTGACATGAACCTTGATACCTTTTGTTTTTGAACGGTTGATCTTGCACCATCTGTATTTGAGATCAGCACACAGAATGGTTGGAATATATTGAAATCACACTTATTCTTTAAAGTTCTGTGATAGGTTTAGCATCATCTTAGCAGAAGGTGTTATTTGTGTGCTGGCTACTGGTTTGCATGTGTGGAAATAGACTGCTGTAAGCTCCGCCCACCTGACCATATGCTGATGTTGTGTGCCCTTCTCCTGTCCCCATCAGCCTTCTGCTTCACACTCTCTTGTCTGAAGAGGATGTACCTGCTGGGGGCAAAAAAAGAGAATTACTTGCCAAACAAATCTGATTTTTAAAATCCATGGAAAAGGTCACCAGTTCTTGATAACATATTGGAAACGTTATGAATAACTTAGTTTTCTCTTCTCGTTTTTAGTAATTACGGAAGAACTCATGATGTTGTACTGAGAAACACAAATATTGAAATAATCTCTTTCATTTATCCTGTATACTCCTATATTTGGAACTTGTAACCTGGTCATGAAGACTCCAATTGAAATTCTACTTAGTATTTTATGGAAAATTATAACAGCCAAGTTAGCAGGGGCCGGGGAGGGGGACAACAAAAACTAAGTGTACTTTTAGCTAAATTGTTAGTTCAGAATCATCCATTAAAAGAGCCTTACTTGTGAAAACGCGATGATTGTTCAGGGCCTGTTATACTGTGTTAGCGTTTGACACTTAATAGCTTCTAGGGTTTTGGTGTTAGGGGAATGAAACTCCTGAAGATATTTTGGGAAGAGATAGGAAGGTATCTGTAACCACAAAGCGGAAGAAGAATACTTCAGTGTTTGAGGTAGAACCATTTATTTTCCCCCCTTTGCCCTGTTTCATTCATGCTCATTATCCAGCTGGTCTCATTCTCCCTGTTCCTTCCTTTGTGCCTCTCCTCACCTACCCCTGGGCCTTCTGTCTCTCTCTTCACACTGTCACACCTCTCAAAGGGCCTTCTCTGAACCTGTGCCATCTGGAGCAGCCGCCCCTTATCTCAGAGCTCCATTGACTTGCCTCCTTTTCTAATCTCTTTGGAAGACTTATCTCTTCATTTTGGCCTCCGCTCTGTTAATTCATTTCTGCTTCTATTATTACCTTTATAAATCTCACATTTAACCAGATGTTGAGGGCTGTGCTATGGAGCTGATGTGAATCTTTAATTAAAGATGGTGTTGCCATTCTCATTTGCCAAAATGTGTAGCTTCGTTTGCACATAGTAATTGTAGAGGGGTCTTGGTTGAAAATTTGAAAATGAAGCACGGTTCAGTTTCGTCACCTTAAATCAATCATTGTATTTTGCGCATTGTTTTATCGTGTTTTTGGAGTAAGATTGGTTGTAGGAAGGAGTGATCATTGATTTCAGGGCTATAGAAATGCCCTCCTGCAAGTGCCTTGGATTGGAGTGGGGCTCTGGGTGGGGCTGGGAAGGTCTGACTGGTCTGTCATTTTAAACAGCTCCCATTTAAGACAGGTGGGGCTCCACCCTTAAGTCTACTCTGAGGTCTTGGGGTGAAGAAAAAAATCCTCTCCTTTTATTCATTAATGCCTAGGAATGCTGAGCCAGTTTCACAGATTTTCCTTCATTTGTTTGCTTTGCATTAACTTTTTTTGTACGTGTGTGTGAGGAAGATCAGCCCTGAGCTAATATCCATGCTAATCCTCCTCTTTTTGCTGAGGAAGACCGGCTCTGAGCTAACATCTATTGCCAATCCTCCTCCTTTTTTTCCCCAAAGCCCCAGTAGATAGTTGTATGTTGTAGTTGCACATCCTTCTAGTTGCTGTATGTGGGACGTGGCCTCAGCATGGCCGGAGAAGCGGTGCGTTGGTGCGTGCCCGGGATCTGAACCCCGGGCCGCCAGCAGCGGAGCGCACGCACTTAACCGCTAAGCCACGGGGCCAGCCCTGCATTAACTTTAAGAATGCTTTTGAGGAACTAGTTTAGTGAATGAGAAATAACATATAAACACTCTCATGGAAATACTTATTAATATTTTGTACTTACGTTGCACAATATTAGAATGTTTCTTTAAAGTTAAAAATGTTTTCTTAAGTGTACTATATAAATAAATTTTATGCGTTTTAGGAAAAAATAAGTGCTTAATAAAGTCTAAAAATTTAGAAATCAAGTTTGGCAAATATTTAACTATCAGAATCTGATAAAAAGTTTATTACAGGGGTAATTATATGGAGAACGTCATGAACCCAAAATATTCCTCATTTATAATTTAGATACTGTCTTCCAAATTTCAGCTCTTATTTGTTAAAGGATTCAATAATTCTAATATGAATTTACTTACTCCTAAGCTGCTGTGAAAATGAGAAAAAGCAATCAAAGTTTCTGAATATCAGTAATACCTATATCATCATAGTATTTTAAGCTAGAAAAATAAATGGAGTTGAAAATCAATCTGCTTAATATATCTGGTGATATTTATACTCTCCTAAATAGGTAGTTTGTCTATTTACTTATTTATTTGTTGCTATTTACTTATAAATGTCACCTTCAGATTAAAGAGGAAAGTAGAATATTGCAAATTAACATATATTATCAAAAACCATAAGCAGCAATAATGGTTTTCTATTCTAGAAAGGTTTTTAACAGCATGTCAGCCTAAACTTCATGTTAGTGTATTAGTGTGTTAAGTAAGAAAGGAAGAAATACGAACTTTCTGAAGAACTGACGTATACTTAGAATGAGTTAAACATTAGGAATATGGATAAGTCATTTGTTTATTCATTCATTCCTTACTTATTTTAACAGATAGTTTTAGAGCATTTACTGTAAATGAGCCAGACACTGATCTGGGCATTGCAATTGCAAGTTGAAATATACAAAGTTCCTGCCCCTTATAAAGGTTACATTGCAACAATCTTTGTAAAAGACTATTATTTTTTTTTGAAAGACTGTTTATTAAACTATAATGATATAATAGAAAATATTTAAAAAATTTAAATATAAAATTTATAATTTAAAAAATTATTTAAAAATAAGTCTTTTATGTAAATTTATGATTGTCCCGCTACTATTAGGACACATGCTTTGAGTTCCTTTTGCAATAGATGCAGTATATTTGTCAAGATCCGTCTTATTCTCTAGGACACCTCATCTCCCTGTTAGATAGTGATGCATTTTTATGTTTCAGCATTCTGTGGGGTGGTGTAGTCTGTGACCATTGTCCTAGGTCAAATATAATTAGTCATTTCTTGGATGGCTCTTCCCCTCTGGATATTGCTGGGATTAAAGTTTGAAGGTTAAGAGTGCTTTGAAGGAAAAAAAACTGCTGACAAACAGTGTATCTTCAATTGGTTGTGTAAAAGGTAAAATTTAAGCTTTATAAGAACTAATGGGAACAGTTATTATAACAACCAAATTATTACAAAAATTAAAAGAGGAGTGTTAATGGTATAGCTCAATTACGGTGCAGTTTGTTGGTTGTATTTAGTTAACTTATTAAGAAAGTTACTATGCTGCAGTTTTGAATTAAAAATACTAATTTATTTCTATACCCTAAGAAAGGGATGTATTACTGTAAATCACTGTCATCTGCTGTGTAATATACTTAGAAATTTCTGTTGAAAAATTATGCTTAAAATTCCAAGTTTAGTATGCATTTCATTTTACACTCATAATAACCAATCTTTTGCGTGAAAGGCAGCAGGATTATTGTTTTCTTCTGATGTGAACAAATAAATTGGTAGTAGCAGACAGCAGATCAGAGTATATCTTTTTTTCTTTTTTAAAGAGAGAGGAAGTAACTCCCTCAACGCGTTCCAGCATTTTCGGTTTATAAAACACATTATGTAACTTCATAGACCAGCGCGGATCTCAGACAGATTCTTTTATTTTTTGGAAAGGCCTTGTAGCACACTTAATCTGCAGATCCTTTCCGGGGGGTGGAGGAGCATATCCTGTTAGATTTGGTGACATAAAGGTCAAAAGATAAACTGTAAGTGATACCTATGTTTATTTTTTTGACAGTGTTAAATTAGCAACCCCTCAGACCTCTCCTGGAGAAGTACAACCTGAGTAATTGAACATGTCACTAGGGAGTATGCTTGGTTAAGCTGATTCCTATTATGTTGACTTGTCAGGGGCCAATAATTAAACCTGAAGAGCGATGCTCATTAGTGTCTGCAAGATGATTCAGAGAGTAAGAGGGGGAAGTCCTTGAGGCACACCTGCAGAAGGCAGGCCTGACGTAGAGGTGACAGCAGACGGACTGGCTTGCTTTTCTGCTGTGTTAGCAATCCAGCTACAAAAGGGATGCACTAAATTAAGTGTTGCAAATGTATTCTCCTCAACTTAGATTTTAAAATGCATTTTACTTCTGCCTTTGAACATAATTTTGTTCCATGTAATCATATTCTGCTCAATTATGTTTTTTAATGCTATATAAGATGTTTTAGAAAATAGATACAAGTCTATTCAAAAGCACTTTGAAAGAATTTTATACTAGTAATCACTTCATTCATTTTCCTGGAAGCATCACCATAATCAAAATCTGCTTTGCTGCTTTGAACTCTCGATACTCTGCACGTAAAACATGTGAGTTATCCAGCTTTGATGATAAAGGCTTTAGTAGCATACATTTGTCACATTTACTTTGCAAAAATGGAATTTTTAATATATATTTAACATGAACTAAAGCACATATACTACACAAGCATTGGCTCTAGAGAAGCATAGAAGAAAAGACTACATAGTTAAGTGTAGAATTTAAATTTATCACAACATGAGCAAAGCTTGTAGGCTTTTTTGGAACAAGCTGTGCTTTTTAGCCCTGGAATGGTATGGGAACTTGAATCGTAAAGCCATTGAAATCTTTTGTTCATCAAAGTTTGCCTTAGGTAGGCTCAATTTTTACAAACCTATCATGGACTCTCCAATATCCTAATGTTTTTGGACAATTACGACAAAAATAATTTATTGAACATAATTTTTTTCTATAATCTGGTTTTGAAAAAAAGTGTTTTGCTGTGGTGAGCTGGCGTTTTTGCTTCCAGCGTTGTGCCTATGAAATCCATCCTTCACACTTCAGCTAGAGAGATGTTTGTGTCTTTTACAAGATTTTAGAGTTAAGGCTGGAGTCTTTAGCTTGGCCTAGAGGTCCTCCCTGTACATATCTTCAGGATTCAGCCTTGAGGAGGCTTTTCCTGAACCCGAAGTTTGTAGAGCTTGTATCACTGATATGCTATGTTAACATGAAATCGTCTATGTTTCTCTCTCCCCCAGATGAACAAGGTCCCTCAAGGGCAGAAACTGATTCTTGTTAATGTTTTCACACGCAGTGGTTGGAGCTCAGTAAAGTTTGGTTAAATTTAACTTAGTCAAGGTGCAAAAGAGACCTTCAGGGATAGTTATAGATTTTCAAGAATACCAAGAGCTTTAGAAGTTAAGTAGAACGACCTCTTACCCAATGCCAGGAATTCCGTACGTGATGTTCTTGGACAGATACTTTCTGGGCTTGGTAGAAGATTTCTTATATCAGAGAGGTCACTACTTCACAATGCAGCTGTTTGTAGATTGGACAACTCCAATTTATAGTAATAATAAGTAGTCAGCAGTTAGAAGGGCTGTACTTTACATGAATTTTCATTTAGTGATTGAGGCACTAATTATTATTACTTCCATTTTAGAGATAAAGATGCTGAACTTCAGAGAGGTGGAGTGACTTACCTAAAGTCCCACAGCTGATTAGTGGTTGAGCTGGCGTGGGGATCCACGTGTGTCTGACGTGAGAGCTGAAATGCTTGGCTCTAAGCCCACAGCTGCCCCTCTTTTTTTATTGTTACAAAGCTATTTTTTGTTGTTTTTGTTTCCAAAAGCCTGCTGTTAGAGATTTTTAAAACTCTCCACAAATCATTTTTACCGCTAGAAATCGTTCTTGGTATTATTCGTTTTTATAAAGCAAGAAGAGCTTTTTGTGACATTTGTTATTCATCCAGGCTTACGAGGTCAACGTTGCCCATCAGATAGTTGCTGCATGGTAGTGACACAAAAAGACCTGCCAAAAATAAGTGGCTTCCTTGAGTTTATCCAGTAAAGCTCTCATTTACATGTAATACTTTGTGTATCTTAAATTTTACTCTGAAGGGCCATTTTTAAAAAGGTATTATGGTAGAAAGGCTACTTGACCGAGATTCCTAAATCTCTCTTATAGATGGAAAAATTGAGGTGAGCCACCCAACTCTGGAAGTGTAGTCCTTTAGCTGTCAAAAGCACGGTGGGGGTGGGAGAATCCATTTTCTACTCATCTTCTAGAGTTGACATTGGAGTAAAATGAGTTATATATGAGAACACTTTTTACCAATTTATGTATTGGAACTTTTTATTCTTCCTTTGAAGAGTCAGTGACATTGATGCTATCACTGTATACCAGATGATATTTCCTAAGACCCTGTCATGTTGGAAACATAATCAGTGTTGATTCTTGTGACAATGATATAACGCTGAATACATACTTATTTGCGTGTGGAAGATTGACAGTGCTTGAATTTAAGAGGGTCTGTCCTAAGCCTTCAGCACTTTTTTCTTAAAGGTTCCTGATAGGAGGTGGGAGGGAGAGATACTTATTAATTAGACATTTTCATTTTTAAACGAATTTATTGATTAAAACTGGAAACAGCCCAGCTTCCACCTTAACTCATAAATTTCAAAGATTTCTCTTTGTGATAGAATGAGAGAAACCAATTATTTATTCTTCCCAGTATGTCTCTCATTTGTTCCTTTAAAAAATGTTAAAGCGCCATTGAACTGATTTTTACGGTACTATTAATCGGTGTAATCAGTATTAATACACTACTGTACCAGCTCAGTGCCACTTGTCAGTAATATGACAGGGCGAATTTTACATCTTCTTCACAACGGCTTTCATCTATTAGGGGGAAAAAAAGATCAGGATTTTAATTGTTAGCAATCAGAAGCCTATGTGATTAAGACTGGCATTCTGAACAAGACACATCAGCGATTATGCTGAGAATATTTTTCATACTTTACTAATTCTTTTATGAATTTGAATACAGTCTTATTTACCAATACCTGAAACTTTAATTATAGACCCACTGGAGAGTAATATGCCTGTTAGAAAGATAAAAGAGTTTAAGTTAAGGGTTTTCAAATGTGGTTCCAACTGGTGTCCTTCCCTCACTGTGTCTTTGTTTGCAATTTTCTGAAATGTATTCTCCGATTCCTCAGTCCTCCAAATGCATCTTATTGATTTGGTTTTTCAAATCCACTTGAAGACTTCACTTCTTTAGGTTTAGGCTTATTATGAGTAAGTGTTTTCTGTTAAAATAGAAGTGATCCTTAGAGTAGCCACATGTTAATTTATTTCTGGTGTTTATACCCCAGCACAGTTTAGTTTTCAGGTCATTTGTTAGCTGTTTAAAACAGAGAACAGGACCCAAAAGGAAAATTCAGGTAAGTGCGGTATATGAGGAGAGGTGGAGAGATGGCTGACATAAAGGCTTCTACTCTTCAGGGGTGAAGCCTTTCCTGAGACGAGAGTAGATCAAGAGAAAGAGAATCTCTTTGGAGGGGACAGGGAAAGAAGAGGTGCCCAAGAAAGAAGTTCTGATTGTCCTGAAGCTGATTATGATGGTTGTGTCATATCTGGACCACTTAACAAGACGTGATGCTTTTAATGACCTGAGTACCAAGTTACTTGCTTAAGATCCCTGAGTTAGGGACAAGAATTTACAACCAAGTCAGTCTACAGCACAGTGCATGAGCTTAAATCCCATGCCTCACTGGTCCAGCTAAGGCTAGAGAGACTCACTGGATGATTTCAGTGTAGCAAAGAGTAATAAAGAGAGGGAGAAGAGAAGAGAGAGAGAGAGGAAGAGAATGGAATCATCCGTTGTCCTCTTCCTTCCCTTATTAAAAAAAAAGTGATGCTTAGAAAGTCATTTTAACAAAGTAGGGTAATAAAAGCATCTTTTAAGTGTTTGCTGTTTGATATGGCATTTTAATGATTTTATCAGACAAGAATTATGCTATTGGATATACTTCTTAATATAATTAAAAAGTAAAATTAAGTAAACTTCCCGTAATTTGGATGCTAGATTAAAAACCTGATTTCTAAGAAGTTACAAAGTCAGAGATAAACTTCAAATGTGGTTGACAACTGTACTGGCAGTTTTATTATTTAAATATTTGAACTGGGCCTTTATGGGGAAAGTTAACATGGGATTCAGATTTTTTTCTCAGAATTATTTAATAACTGCCTCTTGTCTGTACTTGTGGATATCTGCCCTTCTTTTCACCAACCTGGATCTAGAATGAACGTCTGCTCTGTGTTTAAAAGTTAGCGAATTTCAGTCAAAGTAGAAGTTGTTAATTCAGCTCACAGTAATGGATAGTTATGCAGACAAACTGCTTTGGCCAAGTTTATGGTGTCTGTATTTTGTTCTTAGTATCGTCCAGTCAATTTTGACTCCTAGGGACCCTGTATACAGCAGAGTGGAACCCTGCCTGATCTGTTTGCGCCATCCTTTCACCTTCCGGCACTGTATCACACAACGCTCCCTGCTATTCATAGGGTTTTCATGGCCAGTGTTTTTGGAAGTGGGTGGGCAGGTCCTTCTTCCTGGTCTGTCTTAGTCTGGAAGCTCCACTGAAACCTGTCCACCATGGGTGACCTGCTGGGATTTGAAATACCAGTGGCATAGCTTTCAGCATCCCCGCAACACTCAGCCACCAACAGACGGGTGGTGTGGTTCCCTGACCGGGAGACGAACCTAGGCCGTGGTGGTGAGAGTGCCCAATCTTAACCACTGGACACCAGGGCTGGCTCTGTTTGTATTAAATAATTATAATTGTAGATAATTTGAAAATATTTTTAAAAAATAACTTATGGAAATGTTAACTTAGTTAAACATTAAAAACTCGGTGTGTGTGTGTGTTAGTTACATTTTTACATGCCAAAAGCATTACGTTTACGTTTTTTCCCTACTTTATCCATTGCACATATAGTGGGTTTTTTTCTTGAAACACTAAGGATAAAACATGTCAAATACAGAGTGACTTATAAAGCCAATACTATTATGTAAGAGCTATTATATTTCTGAAATTAAAACAAATAGCATCCCAAGTGTGGCTTAAATATATTGGAATGCTGATTTGGTTGTTAGAGATAGTCACGTATTGGTACAAAGTTTTTATGTTTTTTGCTTGTTTTGTATTTTTTGTAGGTAGCAGTGGGATTCTTCTTAAAAACTTAGTATTGCAAATAAGTTTTAAATATATGTGCATATATGCATGTGTATATACATAGATATATGTATATTTAATTAAATGAAAGGATTTAATTATATATATATTACAATTTGTGGCATTTTTTTTTTTTCTTTTGAAAGTTGCTTTCTGACTACTCTTGGCATTTTCTGTGTAGGTTCTGCTATATAAATAATGCCATGTCAAGTTTATAGTTTGGACAGTTTGAAAAGACTTTTTTGTTTTTCCTTAAATGAGGGATGATGATAAATCATCATGCCATTGTTGTATATATGTATTTTTCAGATTATAAACTGTCTTATGTTGTCTGCAGGTTTTATTGTATCCTGTGATATCTAGAGATAAAAGAATCAAAATTGGTGAAATGAGTTGTCATATGTGCATTTCACTCATATAACTTTCATTCATTTTCACTTCTTTGAATCTGTTCTTGAAATAAAACACTGAAACCATTTATCCTAAAACTGTCTCTGAAAAATGGATTTATAAAGTATAATTAAAATATACTATGAGGTTGACTGTTGAGAAATCATTCAGTGTGTTGGATTGTTTTCATAAATCTAACTGAATCTTCATCTAAAATATGCATAATGAAATGACCAGTTTTAATATAATCATTTTTAGTAAGTATAGAGTATTGTATAGATCTGTTTAGTTTTTATTCGGGCGTTAGTTTCAGATAGTTTCGAGAGTAAAGTAATTGACACCATTGAATGTTTCGTGGTATTTTAATGACTATTTGCTCTTTAAAATTATTAAATACTGGCTACCAGTAATGGTAAGGCTCTTAGGTATGGTAAAGAAGGGACATGAATTATCTACATAGGAATTAGAGACACATTTAAGAAAACACAGTGTTAACTGTTGAACTTCAACTCTTTGACCATGCAATTAAAGTACTACAAAATAGAGGAAGAAGTATAATTCATGTGGTTTAATCACACAGGTTACCACACTGACACCAGTAGAAGAGACTCGAATATGGATCCATAGAGAGCAGCGTCTTATGTTTCCTTAATTCAGCATATTTGATCATCAAGATGTTCTTTCTTCTTGTGCTTGACTGCACGTGGTAGGAGTAGTTTCTGACAGAGTGAAAGACCAAGAAAAGCATTGCAAGGAAGCATCCTCTCAAACCATGCGTACTCATCCACACATCCACATAAGCATTCCGAAACTACGTATAAGAGCTGCAAGTGATAATGAGATGGATAAAGAGGGTTTTGTTTGGAAGAGTCTCAAAATTCAATTGTTAAAAAAAAATAGAATTCTCTGACTTATCTCAAGGGACATTTCATAAGCCATTTAGATATCGTGTATTGCTATCTGCATTTCAAATTGACTGTATTTAGTGGTAGGAGCTTTAAACAATATATGAAAAAATGGGAACAAAAAGTTGTTTCTTATTTTTGTACTCTTCTTTCCTCTTCCCCCTCTTCCCCTTCTTCTCCTCCGATTAGGTTCAGTTACCTGTAAATTCTGAAGTCCATCCACTCCAGTGGCTCACAAAAGCAAAAACCAAGAATCCTATAGAAGTTACACTTTCCTGGGGAATGAAGTAATTACATTTATAAAGTGATGCATTTTAACTAGTACAGATGTTAAGCGTTGGTGAACATCAGTGCCTCTCTGTCAGGCAAAACTGGTTGTGCTTAAGCTCATGTTGGCATAAGTAACTTGATGTTAGTATAAAGATTGTCCATGAAATGGATTTTCTTAGGTTGCTGGATGCCTGTTAATTTTATTGAGTAAAACAGTACAATACAAATTTTAGTTACTACTTTCAGATATAATTAGAAGAAATTCTTCCCACACTGGGGTGTTACTATAACACCAGCTAAAGTCTCAACTGATGCTGGGGAGACGTAGGAATTAGAGTTTAGTGACTTCTTGACACTTCCACCTGCATACAATCCAGCATCATATAAGCCATGATTACAGTGTTCCTGAGAGCCAGTTGGGAAAATACTTTATATGTTAATTCATTAGATCCTCACAGCTATCTCATGAGATAGATACTATTGCTCCCATTTTACTGATGAAGAAAATGAGGGCTGAAGAAGGCAACTGGCTACTTGGCCATGGGCTGGAATTTGAATTTGCGAGTTGGTGCTAGAGCTTTCCTCTTAAGCACGAGTCTCTTTTGCTTCCTTCTCTTTGTTATGTCCACCTAAATGACATTTTAGGGATTTGGCATAATTTCCCTTTTGGCCTGAAATTTCCTTTAAATCCCCTGATATCCTATGAGGATTTTATTTCATGTTTAAGATAGGTTTTTATTCATTTTACCTTGATGAATTGTAAGTAATGATTTGAAAAAATCCATGTCTTACTGTTTAGGATATTTGCATTTTTATGTTTTCTTACGAAGGGCATTGTCAGTACTGTGTTACATAGACATGAACATCTAGAACACGTTGTTAGAGCAGTATCAGGGAAATCATTCCTTAAATTACTTTTGTCAGAGCAGAACCTAAGGATTTTATAAAATGAGTAAATGATCTACAAACTGATGAGAGGGCTATTTTAAAATCCAGACTAAATTAAATTAGACTCTTACTTGTCTTGAAGTGAAATATCGTTTCATTTTTGGTTCATTTTAATTTGACCTTCTTATAGTGCATAAAAAGACGAAAGACTATTCGCTTTAAACAAATTACTAAAGTGAGTCTTAGATGAAGGAAGAAATAGGGACATCATTTTTCAATTTGATAAAGAGTTAGCCGCACATTTTTAGATCTTTATTTTGGTAAAATCTTGTTTGTACTCACTTGCATAAACTAAAATCAAAGACCTAGTAGTTTACACAAAATAAACACTTGCTTCTTTCAGAAGAAAAATCACAGATGGCTAACAAAGAAAACAGGAATTTTAAGAGGTCTTTGGGAAACCAGTGACTTGGCAACTTTTAAGTCATTCCTAATCTTGAAAAGAACAAAATATACGAAAACTTAATGTTAGAAGTGCATGTACATAACCCAACAACAAAAGCAGCAGAATCCACAGAAACCAAAACTTAATTTAATCCTTATCACCTCACTGTGGTACTCTAAGATCTTTGAAGCTGTATCTTTTCCATAAGACCATGCCCACTTTCATATGAGAGTGATAACAGAGCTAATAACAGCAATGCAACTTGCTTATTTTCCCCGTGTGCTTCAAGTGGTGTTGAAAATATCCTGAGTCTTTTATTATTTTTTCCCTCTCTCCTTTGGGCTTCCATGTCCCTTAGGACATGCTTCAGAAACTGCCATCATGACTTCGTGAAATTGTTTGTGTCAAGCTTAAGGAGAGTATGGATTCTCTGCTTTTTGCAAGTATAAAATAAAAGGCATGGGTTTTATTCCTGGTTTTTGTCCAGTAAATTGAAAGGAGAAATCGAAGCTGGTGATGTTCCTCATGCGACTATGATCATTTCAGAGTAGGTCATATGGTGGGACTTAAAATTGTTTAATTACAGCATTTGACAGTTCTCTCGTAATAATAATAGTTACCATTTATATAGCCTGTTTCATCTTCAAAGCATTTCACAAGCGCTAATTAATTCTCACAACATGCCTGTGAGGTGGATAAGTATCGTCATCCCATTTTACAGATGTGGAAATTGATGCAGCGAGTTGAGAATCTTGCTGTAGGCTATAGTGGGAAGTCTTAAAACCAAGATGCAACCTCAGCAATGGCTGGCACCAAAATCCTCTTTCTTAGCCCTAAATTAGGCCTCTTCCCTCTTACTCCCCATCTGCCTATCTTTTTCTGTCTTTTTTTTTTATTTTTTTTAAGTCCTGAAAGGGACTCTGTGGTGTTTTTCTTTTCGGTCTTCCTCTTAGAGAGTAGTTTTTTTAACACTGCCCCAGAAATAAATAAATCATCCTAGTATAACAACTTTAAAGACCTAAGATGTCTAATCAGGATATAAATATTTCGGAAAGTCAGGAAATGAATTAGGTTTGGGTGCAAGAAAGGATTCCAAATTACATTTTGCCTAATAAATATTGCATCCGTAAACAGTAACAGTAATGATAGTGATTAGTTAACAGTAACAAATAAAACGTGCATTTAAAATGAACCTGACCAGGCATTTTTGTGTCATACTGACTGATGTGTACACAGTCCATTCTTTGGAAAATCCAGGCACTCATTTGAATTGTAAATTGCCAACATTGTAGATTGTAAATTGCAGTAGTCTTATTGTGCTGAAATGTGACAAATTACAAATGGAATATTGGCTGGGCTTCCATATCGTGCATTTCTCCTCTACTCGCTGCTACTATCACCATTAATCTCTTTTGCAGACGCTGCATGGAGAATTGCTCTGGACATGGAAAGGACATTAAGTTGCATTGTTGGCTTTTGCAGGGCTCCATGTGGCTTCTCTGACCTCTAACTTTTCATATTGGTGTAATTCAGTACAGAGCTACTCATTTTAGGTCCTGCTGTGTGTGGATATAAGAGGTTCTGGCACAGTTTATGCCTGACAGCTCACTTACTAAATATTATATTACAGACCAGAATTTTGACTAAAACGTGTCAAGTATATCTTAAAATGGAATGCAGGCCTTAAAAAACAAGATCTGTATCAGAATCATAAATGTTATCAAGGGCGAGTGGATTCTTAGTCCAATCTCGCATTTTACAAAAGAGGAGCCTGGAATTGATTGCTGTTAATAAAGACTGGTTTTTGGATATGAAGCAGCCTACGTAACTGTCAGAGCTAAAGAGTGTAGTGTTTTCAAGTGGAAGGCTTGACCTCTGTGCCTATTCAATTTTTCTTAATTGTTGAGTTTTCATCTTAAAACATAAATAAGTTATGCATATAATTTTGGAAGTGTGTCTCCATATAGAGGTTATGTTTTTAGATGGGCAACATAAAAATGTTCTACTGCCTTGGCATAACCAACGAAAATTGGTTACACTAGAATAAAGATTAGTTATAGCTTTTTGTTTTTAATAGCTCATCGTGAAAGCATTAATGTGTGTTGAGTGGGAGGTGAAGTTGAAAATTTTGCAGTATGATGATAAAGAAAGATGAATATTAAGAAAGTACAATAGAAACCCTCTTAACCCATCTTCTTTTAACCAGTTCTCTCTGGGCCCTCTGTCACATGCACCACCTGATATCCACAGCATGCTGAGGAGACTAAATTCTCTAATGTAACCTAGATACACTTCTGCTACTAGTTGACTTGTGGATTTACCAAGAGTTGGTGGGGATTGCTCCAAACCTGTTATGGCATTTGAACTTATTTTATGTTTACATAAATAAGTTAAATATAATATAGAGTTATGACATCTAAGAATGAAAAGAAATTTCTTCCATGACTACCAAAGTAAATGCTTCAGAAAGATTTAATATAAGCTTATCACTTGAACTATCAAAATACGTGTGGGTGAGATAATACTAAAAGATTGGAGAAAAGATGGAGGCGTTCAGAAATTTTAGAGGATCCATCATGTGTGTGGGTTCATGTGAGAAAGACAACTTGGTATCTAATTCAAAGATTGCCAAAAATATATTTTGTGTGTTTTAACATAGAATAAATGATGAAATTGAATAATATGATAACTAATTAAAATTAAAAAAATGATACTACGTATGGCATTTTTTAATGATTCCCCACTTCAACTGACTTTTTCAATTAAGTGACGACTGATCTGTCAACTAGTGAGGTGACTTCTACAGTGGTAGAAGATCAAAAAAATGCTACTCACAGGTCTTCTTTTCCACTCCATGCGCATAATCAATTGGTTGTTTTGAGTTTACTTAGCTTTTAGTATTGATTTTTTCATACATCCCTTACTATTTACCATGTCTTACTACATTTTCTTACTAATTATATACTTTTCCGTTAGTATTCTACTTTGACTATAACATTTGCGTATTTTAGAATATTTGTATCGATTAAAGTATTCACTATGCTGTTTCACTATTTGGTACAAAAATTTTAAAGATGTTAGTGTTTCTTCCATGATGGAGCTTATAACTCAAGAAAAATACAACCAGATTATAAATTCTAAATTCTGAGGGGTGAGGGAAGATTGGCGGTCAAAGGAATAGAACAGACACACTATAGTCCAGAGGTGGTGTGTGGAGTTTGAACTTTTTTCTTGCTAAACTGTGCCTAACCCTTATTCAACAGAAAAAAAATAATCTGCACAAACTTTAAGAATGAGAGAAACAGGATTCCTAGCATTAGGCTTTCAGATGCTAGCTGATGGATCGTTGAGATGCCTTGAATTATCCAGTAAAATGAAAAACTGGGGGAGGATAGGATTGGACATAAGGATTTGAAAGTGGTGGCAAAAATTGGATAATTGAAGCTAAAAAGAATGAATTCGAATCCAGAAATTTTTTTGAACTTTAGATTGGAAATTAGAACGAGACTGATCCCAGACCCCTCACTTTTCCTTGTAACCCTTGTTCTACTTTGCCAGTGAACCTATCATGCTGTGGTGTAGACATCTCTTTGCTGATGGATCTGTAGTGGAGTGGAGAAGGATACTTTGTTTCTTTTTCCTTATATTTCTAGATCTGAGACTGTCTAGGCCCTCAGTAAATATTAGCTTAATACAGTAACAAATCAGGAACTAGAGGATTGTTTTTACAGACTTACTTTTAGGCTGACTCAGTTTTAACGTGATGTGATATTTTTAGGCATCTAGAATTTAATGCATGTACATTTGTATTTTCTTTTCCTTGTGGTTTCCTTTGATGCAGATCTTCATGATGAGTGAATAATTTACTTTTTTTGATGTTGTGTTGGCAAGGTTGGTTGAAAAAACGAAAGCTTAAATTTAGAAGAACTGAGTCCGAACTATAGATCTACTCCTGCCTCTTACTAGCTCAGTAGCCGTGAACAGGTTACTTACATTTTTTAAACCTCAGATTATAATCATCTGTAAAATAGTTGTTGTTATTCCTGCCTTTAAGTATCTTTTGAATATTTACAAATAGAAATGATTCAATTAGAATATTACAAAGCATATGATATCTGGCACATACTGTGTTCTCAGGAAATGTTTTCTGATTCTAAATATTGCTCACAGAAAAATGAGTGCATATCAGAAGAAATATTTGGAAGCTCACTTTCTTTTTTTTTTTTTGCTGAGGAAGATTATCCCAGAGCTAACATCTGTTGCCAATCTTCTTCTTTTTTGATGAAGAAGATTCCCCCTGAGCTAACATCTATGCCAGTCTTCCTCTATTTTGTATGTGGGACACCGCCACGGCATGGCCGCCGATGAGTGGTGTAGGTCCTCGCCCGGGAACCAGACCCAGGCCGCCAAAGTGGAGCATGCCAAACTTAACCACTAGGCCAGTGAGCTGGCCCCCATGGAAGCTCACATTTTTATTTTCTGAAATTGTGGAGAATTTGACACTTGTTCTCTGCTCTCAAACATTACTTCCTTACGGTCATTTAGGTAATTGCATTGTTTTCCTTATGACTTTCATATATATATATATATGGCAAAGAATGAGAAGTACAAAATGGCAATACTAATGCAATTCATGAACGTTTTCCAAATTTGCTGGCAAGACAGTCTGTAAAATGTGTCATTTGCACATCTTGTTCATAGAACAAAATAATACTTAACTGTGTAATAATATACAGTGCTAAATCCCCCTGGGAAAAGAGTTGGGTTTTAAATACTTTAAAAAGAAACTTTCAAGTTAGTGATTTACACAGTTAATTATAAACAACAAGGCTTGTAATTAAGTGTTGCCATTTTGGGTGGAATTGGTTTCACCCATCACTAATCCGTCTATCCTTGTCTTTGGCCTTTGAGAGATTACGGGAAAATGCACACGATGAAAAGTTTAACTTGTCAAGTATAAATTTAGATGCAAAGTCCAGAATATCAAACACCGCAAGTGATAATTATCACCACCTGGAAATAATTTGTACCACCGAGTTAAGTAAAGAATTCTCCCTTTCTGCTGATGGGGAGTTTTTAACCTCCTGATCACTGAAGCACTCCCTGCAGTTTACAGTGATGTATCTTGTGGTTCATTCCCAGTAGTCAACACAGCACCAAGCAATTAGTAGAACACTGGAGGATAAGTGTTAGCTTTGTAAAATGTGACTAAGATTAAACCAGGAGCAAATTAGAAGCAAGGATGATCGTCTGTCCAGTTTTAAGTTACTCGAAGTCCATCCAGTTCAGTTACCTATTACTTCTGGTTTCAGCAAAGCCTGGACCTTTTGTTTAAATAAATAATACATAAATAAGCATTTAAAACAATTGAATTTTCTGCATTATATTTTAATATCTTACATATGTATTTTCTCCTATGTTAAAAAACTCTTTTCAAAGTCTTAAGGTGTGTCTGTTTAACAGGAGACTTAATTTAATAGGAGACCAAAACATGGAGATCAGAGGATAAATTTTTATAGTAAATAAATATGGATTTTACATATATTTTGCATAGTTGACCTGTTTAGACTCAGTTAAGGGTTTTGTGGCAGAAGTTGTTTTTATTCCCTGATGGCTTTTTATATGTGATTGAGTTTCTTAGCTTTATTGAGTTTTTGTGATTGTTAATTAGATTTCTGTATAGCCCTCTGTAGGCAAGAATTGATTTTGAAATTTTGACTACTTGTATTTAACAAGATTTGATTCTCCTCCTCAAACATTTACATGTATAATTCTAAGAACACATTTTATTTAACATAATATAGTAAACAAAATGAATCATAGCTATGAACATTTTCCAAAGACGTTTCTTGGATAAGTTTTATAAAAAGAACAATTAAGCTACAGTAAAAGACATATGAGTGGAAGAACATAGATATTTGATGTTAGCTTCCGTGTTGTTTTAAAATTCTATCTGGCTTTTTCTTTTTACTTTAAAATAAGATTATTTTTTAGGGAATCATCTAATAGAAAATTTAAAACAACTTTCGTTTATGTAACGAGAGGGAGGAGACAGGGAGAGAATCAAATATGTGTGAGTTCCTTCTGTTATTCTTTAATAGCGTTTTATTCATGATATATGATGTGATGTGGAAACTTTTGCTAATGTGTCTAAACAAATTGACTTTTCTCCAAAGGCATTTTGTAACTTTATTTTAATAGAGTGTAGAGGAAGGGATCTCTCAATGTAAAATTCTGACCTTCAAATTTGTGTTAATTTTTTTGAAATGATGAAAACATTAAAAATTCATCTATTTCTCACCAGTGAGAGGGAAAGAAACTTCAGCTATATTTAGGAAGCACTCACTTAACTCCTAAACATGACAATAGTTGTAGGGTCTAATCTTGTGAAGGATCAATTTGGATTATGTTAGTGACTAGTTTGACAAATTAGCCAGTTGAATTCATGCTGACTTCTATATTAATTAAAATAAGGAAATAAATATTAACACACAAAAACGTATTGGTGAAAATGAGGAGTTGTTTGAAATTATGTAAATGACATTTTACAGTACTGTGAAATGCTATTTTTATGATAACCTAGGATAATTATTTAAATATGCCTTAAAAGTTTAGGGTTGAATGAATTAAATTATATAAATATATGTCTCTTTCTGTGTCATGTCCCTGTGTGTATCTGAGTGATTTCAGTAACAGCTACTTTAGTGCTTTACCTTGGTTGGCTCAATAATTTCGTGTTTTTAGTAAGAATCATCTAATTTTATTCTTTTAGAATTCAGTTTTAAGAAATTTTGTTATGATGTGAAATGGTAGAACTCTTGACTATATCCATTGGTGTAATAGTGGGCAGTGTAATCATCACCTGTAAAATGAAATGTGAGACTTTTGGGTTTAAATTTTACTCAAATTGTAATATTCTGCAATTTTTTAGTAACCATTAATATTTAAGGTGAGCTGAAGCCTGACTTTATCTGATATCCAAAGCAGGTGAATCAAAAGTCTGATGTGTGAATAACTTGTTTCTCTAGATATTATTTTTTTTAACTTTTTTTTTCACCTTCTAAAACGTAAAACGTTCATTTTATGAGAGGCAGTAGGGGAAGTTCCTAGCATATTTCTAACTTTAAAAAGAGTATTTTTATTTTACCTAAATAATTGTTAGAACCAGTAGTTGAAAAAGAAAGGAATGTATAATGCAGTTTATTTCTCCACGTTTCTCTCTTTCTTCAGATTCAATCCAAGACAGCATCATTATGTCTTTAACATTTTCTGAAACCACTGTTGTTGATTTGCTTAACATACCTTGATCTTCAAAAAGGAAAAAAATTGCAAGAAAAGGATTGAGTTTTGGGGCATTGTCTTTTTTCCCTTTACTTGATACAAAAAATGTAAGGAAAATGTTTTCATCTTCATAAGTCTTTTGCTGTATGTTATAGACTGAATATTTGTGTCTCTTCGAAATTCGTATGGTGAAGCTCTACCCCCAGTGTGACAGTATTTGGAGACGGGGCTTTTGGGAGGTAATTAGGGTTAAATATGGTCATGAGGGTGGGGCACTGGTCTGATGGGATTAGTGCCCTTATAAGAAGAGACATCAGAGATCTTGCCATCTCTCTATGTGCATACTTGCAAAGGAGCTTGCAAGTGTGCATACTTGCAAAGTGAGCACACAGCAAGAAGGCAGCTGTCTACAAGCCAGAAAGAGAGTCCTCACCAGAAACTGAACTCTGCCAGAACTTTGATTTTGGGCTTTCCAGCCTCCAGAACTGTGAGAAAGTAAATTTTTGTTGTTTAAGCTATACAGTCTACGGCATTTTTTTCTAAGATACCATATTCAGAGGGAATTTAAAATGAAAATTACTTTTACATTGACAAAAGAATATAACTACTTTTGATGTTGAAGAAAAAAAAAAGATTCATAGATTGTAGGAAACCCATATATTTTTTATCCTATCACTATCTTATGGAACCATGTTTTCAAGGAAAAAAAAGACAAGTTAGATATAGGAAGGAGGGCCCTTAAAATTTTGTCTCGTTCAGAATCAGAGTATTCATATAGGTACTCCATGTGTGACATTATAGATCAGTTTTAATAAGGGACAACATTCCAAATACTGGGGCTCATTTTCCACTGACCTCTATTCACAGGGATTGGGAAGCTATGTGGGAGGTCTACTCATATAGTATAGTGGATGACCTAGCAGATAACCTCACAGCTTAAGGCCATGCAGCTTTCGTTTTTGAGCCATTAACAAGCTGCTAAAAGTTTTCACACTAGAATTTACTCTCGTATCCCAGCATTCACCAGTGGTATTCCAATATAAAATTTTGGATCACCCGGAAATTAAAGTGCAGCCAACTTGAAACTCCTCATCTTTGTTTCTTTATCTTTACCCACATTCGATCAATCACTTGTCTTTTTGTCCACTTCTTTGGTTCAGACCCTGTTCTCTTTTCTAAGCTTGAACAATAGCCACTGAAGTTCTCTTCTTGCCTTTGGGTTCGCTCTCTCTGTCCTCTCCTCCACTCTGCCAACAGAATAACCTTGATGAAATCTGATCATGATCCTGTTTTTGCTCTTGCTTAAGACCCTCCTTATCATCAGCATGGCTTACAAATCCCTTCGTGGGCTGGCCACTCCTCTCAGGCGGCTCGTCTTCTGACATTCCCCTGTCTTGTTTTGCATCCCAGTGAGATGAATTCATTTGCTAATCAAAGATTTTAAGCACTTTTCTTGTGGCCAAAGATACTAAGATAATTAACACACTATGCCTGTGTTCTGAATGGTCTCGGTATGAATCATATTTATGCTTTAGAACTCAGCCTGACTATTCACATCTGAGGGGAAGCTTTCTCTGACGAGTCCTACTGTTAGGTAATAGCCCTCTCTATGGGCCTCACTGATAGCTCTAAAATTGCACCGTATTGTAAGTAGTTGTTTAGAGCTCTGTCACCCTTCTAGACCCTGAGCTTCAAAGACAGGGCCTCTGCCCAATCCATGTGTTCCTAATGCCAAGCTTAGTGCTTGATTGAAGTAATCTCTCAATATTTGTAGAATTTATTGTGCTGAAATATGCTTGAAAAGCCTGTCTTTGGATTGTAGATTCTTCATCTATTCTCTGATTTGTAGTTTTTATCAAATATGTGGTGTGTTGTTGCCACGTGTTATAAAAATTATACTCCAATTTCAGTTACATCTCTTCCCTAGACCATATAGACTTGTTTTAGAAAGATTGGGCCAATTGTAGCTATTTTCAAAAGAAAATCATGGTGCACACATGTATGGTCCAAGCTCTGCTTATCTCGTCTGTGGACTATTTTGTTTAGTTGGTGACTCTTCCGGTATCTTTCCCTCAGAATTTCTCAACTTCTTCAGTGCAATAACCTTTATACTGCTTTCCCTTCAGCTTTCACGGGCATGCAGTACCTCAGATTTCATCATTCCTTACAACGACATCCCCTTAAGATAAAGAACTCAGAAATCCCAATCTTGGACCACGTCCTCCCATTCTTTTACTGTATCAGTTTCCTTAGTCTTTCTGAAATAATTCCCGGTCTCCACATCATTGGATGTCTTCATGCTCTTTATCCCCTCCTGGGCCTCCATTTATGTTCAGTCATCCTTTTACTGGTCTTTATTTGACTGCCTATGATATTCCTCACATATGAGAGTCTTCCCTTTTTTCTGCCCGTCTCAGTTATCTATTCTAAACTCTCTTACTCTTTGTGTGTCATCTCTTCTGTTTTACTACAAGAGCTTCTTCAGCCTCATCTCATCCCGGATTGGAAAAGGAACACCCACCTTCTTCCCTCATCTGCCTTCTTTAATCCCTTTGATCTGTCCTCTCCTAACTTTGTCATCAGTCTTTCCTTCTACCATTCCATTTACATCGGCATAAAAATATATTAAAGTATCCCCTATCTTATTAACATTTTTCTCTGAAAAGTTTTTGTTTGTTTTGTTTTTCTCTTCGATTCTCAGTCTCTTTCATTTTGAGAGATGTCTGGAGCTGAAAGTTTCCTAAAATTTTAGTATCACAGCTAATGGATTCAGCGAGGCCTGTATAATCCACAAGTTATTTAAACTGGCTAGTCAATCAGATGGCCCTACTTACAAACATCTTTGGTTACCAGAGTACTTTGGATGTTTAATATTGGTAGTAAGTTCGAAACTAGGCATTCTAATGTCTTCAAGAAACTTTCTCTAAATATTTCAGTTTACATGATCTTTTCCTTTTCTGAATTTCTTAGGCATCTATAGCATTCCCTTTAGTAGCTATCTTTTGTTAATTCATGAAATTAATAAACCAAAAGTTCTTTAGGCACCTTATGTGTTTTAATATGGCAATTAATTACATATTCTTTAGGGCAATTGGCATGCCTAATAAATGGGTTATGTTTCTAATGTAGTTACTGCCTTTATCTTGATATTACTTCATGTTTTCACACTGATAACGCAGATGTATCCAAGTTTGATAAGCATGGATGGCTCCAATTCTCTTCCTTATTTACCGAGGACCAAACGACTAGCTTGTTTCCTCATACTGCTTAAATGCTCTTTCTATACCAACTCCCTGGGTTATTCATGCCTGATTTTTCCCAAGCAGACTGCATGTTCTACCATGGATGGATTTGTCTTTAATTCCTTTTATCTCCTCTAAAATACGCAGCACAGTGCTAAACATGGAGTCAAGTCAACACTTGGTGATCTATGTCATGACCTTTAGGAAATATCTAAAAACAAAGTTAGGTAAAATAAATGTTGATGCATTCTTTGTGATGGAATATTATGATGACATTAAAATTCAGGTTTTCAAAGAATAATGACAGAAAATGATCAGAATATGCAATTGATTGAAAAGAGAAGGGCTCAAAAACTAATAGCATGAGGAATTTTTTTATCCTTAAGTTCTCCAGATGAGGAGGAAAATATAGGAACCAGGTAAGCAATCTCAGCTTTTCATTGTTCTCTCTTTCCCCTTTGCCCTCATAGATTTGAATGCTCATTTAAATATCTATGCCGATACAATTTTTCAAAAATCTGTACACAGAACATCTTTATATTTCCCTGCCAGTTGCTGTTAGATGTCTATTTTTGTGTGCTTTGTATCCTGTACATATTGAGGAGCTGTGGTTTCTACATGCTGGTTTACCAGATGCTGAAAATTAGTCTTGTCAAGTAACTACCTGGCATTGACCTCTTATTTTGTATTGTCTTGGTCAACATCATAGATATTATGTGCACAAAAATAAATACACCAAAGACTTTCTGTAATGTAATACAGATTTTATGCTGTGGGAACAACTTCTGTATGGTTCCACTCTCAATCACATGAATGGGGTGCAAAATGGGCGTGAAATCTTTCTACGGAATAAGCCTTCTGTTCTTACTCAGGAGAGGTAGTTGCAGATGTTGACTGCATGAAGATGAAATCACCTGTCCAATTAAGGCACTTATTTTCTTTCATATAAGATAACTGCTTAAGACATCTCTTCTTCACCAATTTCCAGATCATGCCTTTTAATTAGTATGAAAATATGGGGACAATTTTAATAATGCAAATATGTATATGTATCTACATATATGTGTAATTTCTAATCTACGAAATGTATATGGAATTATATTAAAAATTTTACTCAGATCAGCTTAGATGAAGCCACAGTAAAACTTTGCATAGGTTTTTGAAAGAGTACTCTTAGGCTTAACATATTTGCTCATCTGACCTCCATAGCTGTACTCAATTTCATGTGCACAATTTCTATATTTTCACTGCCAGAAACTTCAGTTGTTTCCATGCTCATTCTTGCCTTACAGCCAGTCGGCCAACATGGCTTCTTTCTGCCAGTCTTTCATATCCATTTATTTTTTTTATTCCCTGTGTTACTACCCCAGCTTGGTTCTTACTCATCTCCTTCCTGGCTCATAGCGTAGCTTCCTCAATGGTTTAACTTGAGGTCTCCAGTGACATTGTCCTTAATTCCAGTTCTTTTCATGAGATTTTTAATTGTCACCATTCGATATGTTGATTTGTGTTCATAATACTTAAGTGCTCTATGTTATATGATTCTATTCTGATTTCACTCAAATCCTATTTTGAAATAGCTTCTATAAGAATCATAAACAGGTAAAGAACTCAGTCTATTACCTTTATATGCTGTATGTTATACCATCTCTACAATTGAGTATCATTATATATAAAGCCCTAGATGACTTTTATAAGGGTTAATGTGGTTAGTGGTTAAAGACCTACCTATTAACTAGAGTACTGTTTATCCACTGGGTTAGTTTTGAATTTTGTTTTTTATTTATCATGTTTCTCCCTAGGATTTTAGCACCATTCTGAGGGTATTATATGCTAGATTAATAATAGTCAGTGAGGTTGAAAGTATCATATGAATGTATCATAGGAATATTGAAGTGAGATCAAGAGTGTTTGAATCTTTATTATCATTTAAAAACGAAAGTCAGTTTTGCTTTTATATTGTTGTAGCGTCAGACTTTCTTGGTTGTAATCCCCCTACTTCCTGGCTATGTTCAGTTTGTGAGGATTGAGAGAGCAAGTGTGTAAAAAAACTGTCTTAATGCAGTGTCTGGTGAGGCTAAGTGCTCAATACATATTAGTTATTATTATAATCAATTCCCTATTATAAAGAGATATACATTTTACTTAGAGTTACATAAAAAAGATTAGTGTAACAACTTTTGTCACCTGAGTTGCCCAGCTTAGAAGTTATTATAAAGTTTAGTAAATAGCTTTCAGTTTTACTTTCTCAAAGGACATGTTTGTCTTTTATGTTGCCTATTCGGGTTATTTATTTACTTTTTTCCTGCAACGATTGCTTCTTAATGCTAAAAGCAGAGAGAAAATGAGTGGGAAGGAGAGCAGGCAGATTTAAAACTATGGATGTGAGGTATACCAACGAGTAATTAATGATGCTTTGATATTTTTCAGTTTTACCTATCCATTGAAATCTGAGATGACTTGAAACAAAATCGTCCTCATTTCCTGGTAAAGGAATAGGAAGGCTCTAAATTGGGTGCCTTAGTCAGATGCTGACACTTTGAGAATGGATAACAGTGACCATTTGATTTTTATGTAGAGGGAACAGTTTATCTCAACTCTGTTAGCTCAAAGGAGGTAATGTCAGCTGAAATAAAATACCAGAATGGCTTCTTTTTATTAATGCTCAATTATCTTGAGCGTTTGGGGAGGTAAATATCTCCTCATCTATTAACTGCATTTTTTTTAAAGTTGACTTTTCTCCTCAGGACCATTTTCAAGTGAAGGTATAATTGGCTAGTGAAAGAGACCTTTACTTCACATAGTTTCAGTTTTATTATAAATCGCTCATTAGTGCATTAGAAGTGAAGTGAAGGAGTGAGTGGAATTATAACTGTTCTTTTATTCTCTTTGTTCCAAGCCTGCCACTGAATTTTTCTTTCTTTCTTATTTTTTTATATAGGAACTCAGTTTGAAAGATGTGGGGAAATTGAATGCATTCTTGCTTAGATTGTCAGAAAAAGTGTGATCCTTAAACATTCATTTTTCTGATTTCAACAATGAACAAAACCTCACACACATTTGGTGTTATTTCACCTTCTATATTATATTTATATATTTATATATTTTATATATTTATATTTTTATATATTTTATAATATATATATTTATATATTTATATACTATATATTATCTATATACCTGCAAAATTATATTTATTTTGCATATCTGAAAAATAGTTGGTGATATACTTACTTAAATGATGTCATTCTTATGCAAAGCACACATTTCCTTGAGAGATTAGAGAATAAAGATTTAAGTGACTGCTAAAAATTAATAAGAAGGCTGAGTTCAGAATGAAAAAAATGGCCAAGGGTTGAAATCTCTATTTATATCACTTATATAATCAACACCTTCTCATCAAACCCTTGAACCCATAAGTAATGAAAATTTGAATTTATTATGAAACCTGATATCCCCTAAAATATTTGGATACAAAATGTACAGTTTTATTATGTTCCCAAAGGGCGCTGGACCCTTGGGAAAAACACATAATATACACACTTTGGAGCATAGGTAGGTAGCTGGAAAAATTTGTAAAAGCAAGCCTTACACCAGTATCTCTCTTCTGTGAGTTAAACCATTCATATTCTCTTTACTAAAAATTCCTTGGTAGAAGACCAAATTTGAATTATTGTTCAAAATTGGGCTACTGGGCAGTGTTTCAAGGGTCAGTTTTGCAATTAATCCTTATGTGACTAACTAATTTATTGCTAGTAGAAACAAATAGTCTGGTTCTTTGCCACATAATTTAAGGCAGGAGAATCTGGGGATTCCTTTTCTAACGTACTAGAACTAATGTTTTGTCTGTAAGACATAGATTATTGCCTTTTCCTAAGCGAGGCATGAATTCGTGATTTTTAAGTGTGATTTCATTATTTTTTAATGTCTAATACTTAAGCATATTCTCTCTTCTCGCTCTCTCTTTCACTCTCTCAATCTTAACTCAACCCCCTTTCTAACTTTTTTGTCCTTTTCCAAGTTTTATAGAGATAGCATATTGTTGGAAAATAGAACAAAGGGAAAACAGATTTAGGATGTTGAAAGACAGTAATGCTAGTGCTTTTTGTCTGTGTAACCTACTAGTTCAAACATCTTCAGGTTACAGAAAAATAAATCCAAGTATGGTCCATTTATAGCATTATCAGTATAAGCTAAATGACCCAGAAATTTCTTAAGTATTTTATATATTTCCATTTTAGCCTGATTTAACCTGATATTGTTTTCTGTCCTGAGTGCACAGTGTCAAGTCTGCCAATAGTTTTCTGCCCTAATTATTTCTCAGAATTTACTCTACCAGTGACACCGTAACCATTTTAGATGAAAGATTTGCTTAATAGCCGGTTGTCATTGTGTTGTGTTTTAAGTTATATCTGTTAGTCATACCAAACAAATGAAGTTCTGTCTAGATTTCCACTACTATAACCCCCTCCAAACTTAAGTACCTTTAGGTTCTCTAAATCTGTACTCTCCAATAGAACTTTCTGCAATGTTGGAAATTTTCTATAATCTGTACTGTCCAGATATGGTACTTGAAATGTGCTATTGCTATTGAAGAACTGAATTGTAAATTATATTTAATATTAATTATTTTAAGTTTAAATAGCCAAGTATGGCTAGTTGCTACCATACTGGAGACCACAGCTCTAGAAAATTAATCCTTATTTCTACTGTTTCCATTATGTGTGAGTGCTATAGAATCAATCAAGTACTTTGATCACAAATTAAAACAATATGGTAGGTTTATAAGATCTAATCTCAGTCTCAGGCTAATACACATTTCACAATCTTTTAATCGTCTTTGAGAAACAAAGCACTTATGCTGCCTATGGATCTGTGTTACACCTGTGGTATTTGTATCATAATGTAGTTCAAAAATTCAAAGTTCGTCTTTCGTATTATACCATTTGCTCTTTCTTTTCTTGCCTCCTCTGAGATCTTTATTTATCAATCATCTCCCTCTATTGTGCCTTCATTTTCTCCTTTCTCCCTTGGTTTACCACTCACTTACTAGCATGAAACCACTCCTTTTCTACTAATACCTTAATAAGACCCATGTTATTCAAAGGAGACTATAAGCTCCGTGAGGGTAGGGACTGTGTTGGGTGTGTTATGGCCCCAGGGCTTAGCATAATGCCTGGATCATTGCGAGAGTTCAATTCATTTTGTAAATGAACAAACATTATTCCCTCCCAGAGCTCTCTAACCTAATGTGGTATGAAGACATAGCTTTGAAGTCAACTTCAAAGACAGCTTAACTTTTCTGAATTTTATTCTTCATACATAAAAACAAAGAAAATAATTTCTATTCATAAAGTTGAACTACAAATAAACTAAAGAAAAAAATGGACTAATATATTGTAATGGGCTAAAGAACAAATTGTGAAACATGGCAAATAGTAGTTGTCCCATATTTGTTGAATAAATGAATGACTTTCACAGATGTTACTGTTGGTATTAATTTATGAAACTCGAAGTAAATTACAGTTTTTAATGGTCAATTCTCATAATCTCTCTTATATAGTTATAGAAATAATAAATTATCGTTGAATTTTAAAAATCGTTGACGTATTTATTTAATCAAATCATTTTAATCTTGAGCAATGTGAGACTGACGTATGACATAATAGGTCAAAATCCGTAGCACATGTGTTTTGCATCAGACTTTTGAAAATAACTGTGAAGACAACATAAAAGGAATAATTGTTGCTGTTACATCATTTTTCTGCATTCAAAAACCTTGATCCTATCCACTGTTCCACACTACTAAGATGTTAACAAAAATGAAAGCTATAGTTTTCAGGAGTTCATCACTTAGTTAGGCTGAATGGTTATTACTTGTTATACCTGTAAAGCCATAAAGTGTATTCCTGTTGCTTTTTTCTGTTACCCATGTCACCATCACCATTTTTTTAGGAGGAACTGTCTTCTATGCTGGCTTAAATGGGCTATGCTATTAGGATAATCTTCGCACCAATATGGGGAACACTGTGTGAGCCTGTTGGAATATAGATTCTGCCTTTCTGGCTTCTTAGTTATGTAGACAAATCCTTACTGTATCTGAGTTTAGAAATCAATTAAAATTGTACTTGATTTCAATTTGTAGGGCATTGAGTTAATAGTGTTTTCTCTCATAGGCTTACTATGTGTTATAGGGCAGTTTTACTATATACAGCCCCATGTGTACATAGGGAGAACTGATCTGATTTCACTGAATCCAGAGTGTACCAAAATACCTAACCAGAAGATTGTCCTTAATACTCAATTTCTGGTAAAATGGAAAGATTTAATGCTCAGATAAAATGCATCAGATGTTTTCGAAAAAGTTTGAATACATTTTTATCTTTAATAGATGAGCTTCTATATATGGGCAAAAAAACCTTTAAAGGACAGAGTTATTTGAAATTATGGCTCCTTCATTAGCAGCCCTACAAAAACTTTATGAAAGGTAGAGAATTTCTAAACTTTGGAATGGGATTATAACCACTGTTGTAAGGTTACTTAAAGCTGTAATCAGCTTTGATCACAGGTCTGAGCCAGTAAAATTTTGTTGACTGATATTAAGATAGTTATTGGGTACTGGTTAATTTAATTACATTTGTACACCATTATTTCTTTTTCATGTAAGCAACTTTTTAATGCCATCTTTATATTATATTAGAACTTTCTATCTGTTGTTTAATTACTAAAGATTTGCATTTGAGAGGAAGAGTTGATACTAATACAAATGGCATGTGCCTTTTTCTAATTTTATTCTTAGAAATATGAAGAAAATGCAACCAAAACAAATGTTAGGCTTATCTGAACTTGTGGTATGAAATAATTCAATGTTCTGTCACCACAGGCCAGTTATTGCTGAAGAAGAGACAATAAAATGACCTGCTTAAAGCCAAATCCTTCTTAATGTATATATTTAGCATCCTTTTGAGCAGGTAAAATAAATTCTTACCCACTTATCTGATTATTTTAATAGCCTAATCATAGTGATGATTCAGTACATCCAATTATGGATAGGTTTTTAAGAAGCTTGAATAAAAGGAATTTTCTGGATGTAGAGTTTTTGTTTATAAAAGTATTGTTTTATAAAAGTTCCTGATAAATGCATTATTCTTTTTTTTTTTTTATTTTCGTGGAGGATAAACCATTCTTAAGACAATTTTAAAAAGAGAATGGAAGATTCTTTAACGTATGTTGAGTTTGGCATTAACCTTCTTAACCTTCCAGTGCCAGCAATTCATTACAGTTCACGACTGATTTATGTTCCTGACAGTTCATTGGTGAGCTGGAAATGAAGCTTCCTCATTCACCAGGTGACTCTTAACTGGAGACTTATCCATATTCCAGCACATAACATTATTACAATACCTTTTTAGGTAGCCCTTTTTTTTTTAGGTTGTTTTTGCCACATATGATTATAAAAGCATACTTTGTATAGTGTGTACTTTGTATGCTTTTATAATCACTTTAGAAAAGAAAGGCAGAGCCATCACATATCCAAAATCTTAGCATGATGCATCTTTCTAGGTTTTGACAACTTCCTGGACACCAAACAAAGGAGTAAGTCAAACACTGGTTTTCTTGGATGCCTCCTTCAACTCATCAAAGCACCTTAATTAAGCTTCCTGTCTTTCCCTGTCTTTTACATTTCTTACATATTTCTAAGAGTTAAGCTTGTGTATTTTGGGCTGTGTTGGAATGCTCTGAGTACAAGGTTTTTCCCCCCCTAAAATTAGGATCTGATCTTGGAAAAGTAAAATCAGAAGGGTATCAGAGAAGATTTGGGTGAATAACACAGGATCAAGGTACCTGAGAAATAATAGCTTGGCTACCCGTTGATCAAAATGACAATACAAATTTCTAAATAAACACAGAAGTAACGTAATTGTAAGGAACCATAGATCTTTCAGAATCAAGGGCATGCCAAAGAAAGCTCAAAGCATAAAAACTTATTCTGGTGAGCAGAATCCCTGCTATCTGGATTTATTACACAGAAGGTAAAAAATAACCTTTTACTAACCTTTGCTCAGAACAGACTAAATGCTCTGAGACCAATTTATCATTTTAGCAGAGCTTAAAAATATATCTAATTCTGCATTAATGTATGGTAGCAAAGGATTCACAGACTCCGTTTTGTTTTATATTATTTTATGAGCAAGTCTATCAACTTGCCAAAATTTAACACATTTTATTACTTCTCAGCTCGTTATTTGCTGATATTGTTAAACCAACACAAATAACATTTACCTCTCTCAACTCTTATACAACTTATTGCGCATACTCAAGTTTTATCTTTCACTGTACTTTTTCATATTACGGAACAACCAGACACTTTACTTTGAAAACTGCTTTTTTTAAATTTCCCCTTGATAAAGGACACATTCCATAGCTTGCTTACCCAGTTAAACTTTTCTGCCGCTGTTGATCATATAGTCTTAATCACCCGTTTTAACTGTAACGTTTAACCAAATTAAGTAATTTCTGTTTCACAGAGAGAGCTAAGTGGTAGATATTTGAGATATGTTTATCATTCACAATCATTTTAGCAGATTTGCAAAGCTCTTAGATGCCATCACATAATCTCCTACAGTCATACTCATTGATTTTACACTTTTTTAAAATGGAAACAATGAATACTTATGTTACAATGATCCAAAGATACAAGGCTATAATTTTGATAGATGGGTGATCAGTTTATTTAATACCCTATCTTAATTAGAAATCACCCATTGTCTAAAGATTACTCATAAAAAATAAATAAAAAATAAAGATTGCTCATTAGCTCAATTATATTTAACCTGCAAACTACAGAATGTAATTATTGTTGATATGTTTGGTTGGATACATAATTTTACATTTTTCACAGTCCAAGTGTAATGTTGGAGAAGTGTTAACAATGAACCTTTGTAAGAAGTTTAGGAAGTTCAGATTAACTAGGCTGTTCACAATTACACAAAACTAAGTTAAAAAAAAATAGCGTAAGCTGCGATTATACTTACCATCAATAAAATCAGGGGAAGGTATGTAGTGTTTCCAAACCAAAATGATGACAACTGTCACAGTAATCTGAAGATGTACCTTAATTATATAAACCTGGATTTATATTCTTATGTAAAAATACTCTGAGCTAGCAGATTCTATAAGGATTACAATTTTTTTCTTAAAATACTAGCTGATTTAAATTTTAGAAGTTCAGTTTATTTTCTTGGAATCTGGGAATATTAGAATGAATGTGATTATAAATCTCTCAAAAGCAATAATAACAACTCATTTAGCTTAGACATTATCATATAATTTATTAATATGTTTAAGATATTGGAAATCATTTTAAACTTACAACAAGTGATGATGTTCTTTCTCAATTAGAAAAATACAGAAACACAGAGAGCTTTCAGCTTCAATTCTTCAGCCTCAGCCATGGGTCAAGAGTAAATAAACACAAAACTCACTGGTTGAGATCTGAAATTTTTGTTCTGTTTTCCATGGGTGTGAAATGTGTTCTTGCACAAACACAGCAACATAAGAGACTAACAAAACAGAATTTCTGTTGTCTCTCACCCAACAGAAAATAGAACCCCAGTAGTTAGAGATCACCAAATGGTCAGTGTTAGGATTCTCTATCATTGATGTTGCCAAGGGAATAATTTATTTGCTATGTGCACACCAGAACCAGAACCAAATAATTTGGCCAAAAACTAGAAATGAAAACAAAAACCCAGAGTGAGGATAAGAAAGAAAAACACAGAACCATTGAAAGTAAAGTTTGATTGTTGTTTAGGCTTCACTCCCGAGGCAAAAAAAAAAACAGTGCCCTTGCTTAAATGTTTGCGGAAGGTGAGTCCACTTGGGTATCTTATTGGAACCTCCAACACTATCAAAGAATAATTTAGAAAAAATTTAAAACAGCATACTTGTACAAATATAGGATAAACACATGTTCAAGTTTTTTTTAACTCATTAATAAAAGAACAAGTAAGATGGTAAAGCTGCTTTAAAGGAAAATTAGAGGAACATGAGTTATATAGTCCCCCAGGAATGACATTCTGACTTAGACAAAAACCAATTAATATTGCCCAATAGGACAATGGAACCTTAATGTTTGGGGTTATCATTTCCTTTGGACAGAAAATTTAACATGTAACTTCACAGAATCCGAGCCTTTAATTAATAGTAAATAGCAAAGTCAAACACAGGTGCATTCCCCTAGATAATTAAATAATCCCTGTGTGAGCCTCGAAATAATCCCTCAGAATGTAATTGAAAGAACATGCTACCTACTTTTTATTTTGCTTTATTTCCAAGTTTTGGATAATTTTTCATAACAGTACTAATGGAGAAAAATTTTAGATGTCAGCTTAAAAGTGTGCATGTTAAAATTAGGTTTTCAGTTTTTTAAGACCTACATAGATGATAAGTTTGACTACTGAATAGACTGTACTTACTAGCTAGTTCATCGATCCAGCATGTTAACTGGCTCAACCAGCAATCAAGAATCTCTATCTAGTTATGGTAAGAAGAGCTGAAAGATAGATGATCTGAGATGAGCCAGGATAATGCCCAGTCCTGTGTTCTTTCTTCCTATACTTTTCCTGCTCCTTAGTCTATTTCTTCTGGTTTCCAAGTGCACCAAATGTATGTGTATGAATATATACAGAGCATTCCTGAAATTTAAACTTAAAGATAATTGTCTTGAAACTGCTGACAGGATAAAAACTCCATATAATTAACACTGCCAGTCACAATCAGGACATATATTAATGCTGCTTTTTTAAAGTGTTTCCATCTCTTCTATTGATGAATTAGCAAAACAGTCATGATTACATTGACAGTGAAGAGGTATGTATATGAATTAAGTGTCTAGAATCTAGATGTGTGTTTCCGCCTTTGCTGGGTTGAATATTTTAGATGGAATCAAATGGGAACTAGAGATGCCATGAATTGCTGCTAAAATATAGTTAGGAATGTTACAAGAAGAATTTCTTGAAAAGTACATTCTAGATTATTGTGTTTAATAATTAATATTTTAGAGTTTTGGAAAAACATTATATCTGTTATAATTGACCCCTCTTTTCTTTCGAACTGTCATAGAATCTCACTCCTTAATCTGTTTTTAATCAATAGAGAATTCAACTAACATACTTGATTTATTTGTTTTGTTCAGTTTTTAGTTCTCTTTACATTATCATAAATGTGTGCACAATGTCAGGAAAAGCCTTTTTAATTTAAAATTATAATGTGAAAAATATTTTTATGTGTATTGGATTTCATGGCCAAATAATTTAGTATTTTTTGTTGGCCTCACATCTGTTATATATTTAAATGCATTAGAAAGAACAAAATACACGTATTTTTAAAATGCAACTCTTAAGAGTTTTTTTAAACTAATGATCATCTATTGAAATGACTTAGAGTCACTAAATAAAGTATCTTGAAAAAGAATCTTTTTATTAGATTTTAGTTTATTCCAACCCCTTAACTGGAACATGATTTTTAGAGGCAACATATTTCAAGTTTACATTATGGATTTCAAAGTTAATTAAAAATTTAAGTTCAAAGGATTACCCTAATGAGCATTTATGAGGGTAAATCCTCCCTAGGAATATTGTTAAGAAGTTATATTCATCATTCATACATTCATTTTGAAGGACGTATTTCTACATAGTTTTGTACAACGTGTGCCTTAATGACTGAAATTTGGTTTATTTTTTGTAACACATTTGGTTTTTTGATGTTTCTCCTGTCAAGTTTACTGCCCACGAAAATACTACTTTTAAGTTAACAACAACAACAAAAAAAAGCAAGCAAGGGAAAGTTGAAAAATATTACTATAAAAATAGTACATCAAAGAAGTTTTAGTAGAGTTTTTGTCATACGGTTTTGGTAGACACGTATAAGTGTGTACATTGAAGTGGTTCTTGCCTTTTAGGAAAATGTTGCTTAATGGCACATAAGATACATGACTTTGACAATTACAAAAGGCTACTAGTGTTCATGCCCAACACATCTTTACACATTATACCTGTATATGAACAGTTATTTGATTTGTGTCTGTTGATATTATATGAAAATAAGTTTAAATTTCTGACTCTTTACTTTAAAGTTGGCAGAAAGTATTACAGGGAAAATATCACTGTCACTCTTCTAATCTCTCAATTTTTTTCAGATAGTCACAACTATGCCATATTGAGTTTCTTTAACTTTAATCGGTATATCCACTGTTCCTAGTAATTTTCTCCATTTAGATTAGCATCTACAAGGGTGGATCTAGGTTTTGTGGGACCTTAAAGCTTATAAAATTTGGAGGGCCTCCTTTATGAAAAATGATTTATAATAGCAGTTACACAATCAAGCTAAAAATGAATATTGGTTTAGAATGAGAAGAGAAATCACAGCACGTTACAGTATTTAAAAAGTTGACAAATACCATAACTATCATAAAAATCTAGAAAAATAACATAATATTTGCCTTACTTATCTCCCTGACCACCTCTCTGATCCCTCTCTGTCATATTTTTGTCTACATGATCTTTGAACACCTTATCACATGACAAGAATTTTGTAACATTTTCTAGAGAAAGAATAGTTTTTGCTTTAGCCTGGATAATCAAAATTTGTTTTATATGAATGATATTCCTTTAGCTTTACAACTCAGTATATGAGGTAAATTTTTAGGATTATCATTCATTTGGGTAACATCTTCATCAGTTTTCCTTCATATATGAACTGTAAGATTTGGATGTATTTTCCACAGTCTAGCTTCCAGTACTGTATATTTCAAATTTGTTTCTCCTCTTCTACCAAAAAACTTCCAGTGCTGGGCACTGTAGGAACGTTTCGTACTGAGATATGACCTCTGCCCCTGCACTTTCCTGTTCTCATACCTGGTGGGTCAGCACTGTAGGTAGTAGCAACATGTCTGGAAGACTTTCCTAGACTAGAGTGGCTAGCTGAATAATTCTCTTAGATCCAGCTTTATTATGCTATCTTGAAGTCATACTAAATAGTCAAATAATAATCACAGTTAACACAGATGCGGTTCTGAAACAAACCCAGTCAACCCGGAGTGAAAGTGCCAAATATTCAAGAACCAAGGAGTCCATTTGATGTCATGGTCAAGAGCACAGCATCTGGACTCAAGGTGATGGGTTTGAAACTGGTGAAAGATTATCAGGTCTTTGATTTCTTGTTCTCTCCAAAGTGGTCTGTAAATCAGAATTTGGAGCTATAATATAGTCAGGATACCAGACATGTTTTCAAGTTGTTTTCTTTTATGCAGAAAGATGTAATATTTAGTATATCATAACATTAATTTATACCATTTATCTGACTTTTTTCCCCCTGTATGTTGAATCACGGAAGCTTCCTCTCACACCTGTTTCTATTATTTTAATGTTGTTTTGCTAATTAGCCCTTCAGAACCCCTATGACATCCTTGGCATCTTTGCTCTATCTCCTTCTAGTAGCAACTGTTGTGTCAAAATTACATGGGAAAAAGTTCCCCAAGCTGAGATCCTTAATCTGCTTTCCTCATATGGGATAAGAAGACTATTTTGTTAAAGTATGTTCCAGGCAAGGTGTGTATTTATCCAGAGCCTTTCGGGGCGTTTTAAAAGTGAAGCTTTTGCATGATTTGAATAAGAAAGCAATTAGATGATCTATCTAAATGGTAATAAGAACTCAATGAGTACAGACTGGCAATTTCACTTTGAAGCTTATAGGAAGATAGAGATTTCACGTTTTCAAACAATGTGTTAGAAATATCAAAGCAGAAAATGTTCCTTGTTTTTGACAAACAAGGTGATTGTTCTAGATTTGGATGAACAATCATATATGTTGGTTTTTTAAGAGAACAAAAATTCAACCAACTAAATCTAAAGATCTGATTAGCTTTATTCAGCAATTCGTGGTTCAGGGAGCATCCCATTTAGCAAGTAGATAAGAGCTCCAAGGAGTTGTACAAAATGGAAGGTTTTTATAGGCAGAAAGAGGGTGAAGAGTGGATTATTTCAGGCAAGGTCACCTTCCCTTTGGGGGAAGCTGCTTATCAGGCAGATTACCTCACTAGTGTTAATCAGGAAATTCCAGACTGATTGGTTTAAAATGCCACTCCTGAGAGAAGCTGAAACTGCATTTAGGTTAGGTATTAAGACTTGGTGGGGCTTAGCATAAGTGACTCCATTTTGGGCCTTGTTTCTTTTTAACAGTTCAAAAGCACAAAAGTCTCAGATTATCTTCTTGCGTTAGCAATGTACATATTTTTTTGTGTGTGTGTGAGGAAGATCAGCCCTGAGCTAACATCCATGCCAATCCTCTTTTTGCTGAGGAAAACTGGCCCTGAGCTGACATCCGTGCCGATCTTCCTCCACTTTTACATGGGACACCGCCACAGCATGGCCTGACAAGCGGTGCGTCAGTGTGTGCCCGGTATCCGAACCTGGGCGGCTAGCAGCAGAGCACGTGCACTTAACTGCTACGCCACGGGGCCAGTCCCTAGTGATGTACATATTAAAGACTAGGAAAAAGGATTTTTTTTAACCACTTCCTTTCCCTGCAAAAATAAGAATGAAATAAAATGTTCCTCTCTACCTTTTCATTTTTTTTATGGAGGATTCTATTAATTTTTTGGACATTCTGTAAAATATAAAGTTGTTTCAATTTAGTGATGTAGTGTCCTATAGTAAAAACAACACTGGACTGGGATTAAGAATAACTGTGTTTTAGTCTGAGCCTCAAATGACCTTGTTCATACTCTTTAACCTTGATGAGCCTAAGTGCCCTGCCCTCTAAAATGGGACTAATTATACATATCTTGCCTACTTCTAAGTTTGTCATGAGAATCAAATAATAAAATGTGTGCAAAAATGACAAGCAAATGTGTCCTCTCTGCAATTACTATTGTTGAGAGATATTAGCAAGACATTGAGCAATGATTACACTTTTAAATCCTGTTTTACATATTTTTGTTATTGATAATGTTCTTTGTTGTGAGTCTATACAAAGTTCTCAACAGCAGCAGTATTGACGTTTTGGGCCAAATAATTCTTTGTTGTGGGGTGCTATCCTATGCACTGTAGGATGTTTAACAGCATCCCTCGCCTCTACCCACTAGAGACCAGTAGCACCCTCCCTCCCCAGTTATGCCAATCAAAAATAGCTCTAGACATTGCCAAATGTCCCTTCGGGGCAAAATTGCCCGAGATTGAGAACCACGGGATTATTGTAAGGTAGAAGGTCTTAGATCAGTTGGTTATTGAACAGGCAATCAAAAAAATGGGTTAAAGCAGGCAAATGTTTAAAAAGTGAATACCTTAAGCATTTTATTGCAACTGAAACATATAGAATATGTGATCATTAATTTCCTGAAGTAGAGCTTTTTCTTTGAGTCAAGTCTACTGATTGTAGTCCTGCCTCCTCTTTTTGATTTCTAGTTTTTAACAGTTGAATAAAAACAGAAAGGCAATTATGAAATAATTTCAGGGTAAAAGTTGTAGGGGAGAAAAATAATTTTCCCTCTAACTTCCTAGATTCTTGGCTAAGAGTCCTTGTAGTAGAAGACAGATTAACAAGAGAAAAACAAACAGAAATTTAATAATATGTATGCCTCCTTATACATGGGAGAGACCCAGGAAAACTGAGTAGCTAACTCCCCAAAATGGCCCATGCCACCACCTTAAATACCATCTCCAGTTCAAGACAAAAGAAGATGTTGGAGGGGGGAGGTCAGTTCTGGGAGGTCACCAGGAAAAGTACAGTAAACAAGGGTAAGGTTGTTATGCAGATTTAAGTCTTTGCCTTCTCCATTGATAAGAGTTTCTAGAGATTTAGAATGATTTAAGAGTCATCCTTCTCTTCCTGGTACCTAGAGGGGAAGACACCCTTACAAATCGAAATTTCCTGTGTAAATATAAATGTCTCTTACAAGAGGGTAACTTCTACTCAGTTTTCAGAGCTTCCCCTGTGTTTACTGGTTCTTTTAAAAAATAGTCAATATGCCAAAGAGGCATTCTTTAGGATGGTATATTTTGCTCCCCTTCGAAGTCCTCTAGATTTTATAATGTTTCTTTGTCTTTTATACATATCATCTGTAACCAAACCAATATTAACTTTGTAGAAACTTGCCTTTTCTGAGTGTTTCCAAAGATTTCTACTTAGTTTTCATAAAAATCCAATTCTTTCTTTGGGGTGTGGGGCACTCATTGTTTGACATTAGATTAAAAGGTTAGTGAATTTCTTAAATTTCTTAGGAGTGTTTACTAGAAGTCTATATAAAATATAAAATTTAGAGACAACTATAAAAATATATTTAAGATCCAGTAATGAATATTTTAGATTCATTTGTTCATTTTAACAAAAGAAGCTCAAATAATTTCAATACCTATAGCAAAATTCATTCATTCTGTAAACAGGTATTTTAAAATGGTCTTTAGTGTGTGTGTGTGTGTTTCCTTTTCCCCTCACTTTATATACCATTTTTTAATGACTTAGTGTATGTCAGCATAGATTCAGAGAACAGTGGTACATATGGTAACTTTTAATGATGTGCTCTAGTTATGCTGGAGTTAATGATTTTTTTTTTTGGTGAGGAAGATTGGCCCTGAGCTAACATCTATTGCCAATCTTCCTTTTTTTGCTTGAGGAAGATGGCTCCTGAGCTAACATCTGTGCCAATCCTCTTCTACTTTTTGTAAATGGGATGCCGCCACAGTATGGCTTGATGAGCAGTGTGCAGGTCCACGCCCAGGATCCGAACCCTCAAACCCCAGGCCACCCAATCAGAGTGCACAAACTTAACCACTATGGCACCGGGCCGGCCCCAGTGTTTTCTTTTTTTAAAAGGATGATTGCAAAGTTCATTTGTCCTACACAATATCATTGGGAAGACTTTGTAAAGTTTTCAGGTAATCGGAGAAAATTGAACCAAAGAAGATAATGGTCTCAGAACCCAACTTGATTTTTACTCTGTGTTGGATTTTATTAACAAGTAATCAGTGGTAACTGACAGGGAAGTTTTAATAAGTCTATCCATCTAAAGATAGCATTCAGTATTTTACCTAATAACTAGAGACAGTGAAGGCACAAGGCTATATATCCTCTTTTATTACTTTAGAAAGATATTTAAGGCATAATCAAAGATAAAGCAGCTACTCTGTTTTTTTCCTTCTGGTGTCCAAAATTATTACAGAACAAACATTTTCTCATATTAATGTTTATGTGAAAGAACAATCCTCTCTTGGTACATGTGACCTTTGACATTTATTTATTAAGCAAAACTAGTTCCTTATTCAAGGAAGAAAGTATAAGAGCATTTAGAACATCTTATAATTACAAAACACATGATTTTATACACTATCAATATGAAATAGTCATTTATTTAGGAAACGTAAGCTTATTAAAGGAGTCACTATATCCTGATTTAGATCATTATGTAAAAAAGATGTTGATCTGTCTGTTTTTACTAATGCTACCTGCCAAACTAGTTACATTTAAAGTCATAAGAAAATTTGGCATTTAGTTCAATTTATACTTAATGGCAAAATGCATAGATTAATCTGCAGATTATTAAATTCTTTTCACATAAAATGGTGAGCTAATTCTAACTTTTTAACTATACTTGTTCATATCACTGCATTAAGTTTCTGAATCTATTTGGATAATGACTCTCAGAGAGGAGTAGTCTTTGAGAAAATCAGATCTCCTTGGCTTCTACACGATGACTGTCACAGGTGTGGCAACATCGAGATCTTCTTGATATTTAGGCAACATAGAATAGTAAAAAAGAGTTTGGATAGTGAAGATATGTCTTTGTTTTCTAGCTATGACTCTCTCCAACTTACGGTACAGCCCTGGAAAAATTACTTCATTTCTCTTGAGCCCCCAACAAATTTTCCGTATGTACCACCTTCATTATCTGAAGTATGTACTTGATAATCTCTAGAGGTTCCTTCTAGCCTTAGGCTCTAATAGTCTTTGTCATACAGGAAACACATTTTAAAAAACAACATCATCAAAATGTATCCTGTTTCTCTTGTATTAGAATTGACACATGACACTGTAAAGATCTTGTGATGATAGAAGTCATGCATTTGAACATGAGAATATTAATGGAACCACAGTCATTTCCTATCCTAACCTGAGAAATAATTTTGCCTATTGAACTGTTTTTTGTATGCCTTGTGTTTATTTGAAAGGCTGAAGTGGAATGTATTTGGAATTGTGGTGTGTAATATAGTTCCACGCAAAAGTAAACTGAAATTTATATGAATGAGAAATAGCATCAGTATGGTAAACTTAAATCATTGTATATAATAATGATAATTTAAGCAAATTTTTAAAATAATTATATAAAAGAAATTATTAAAAGTCCTAACAGCTTGGGAGTAGACCATGGGATGAAAGAAGGGAAGGGAAGTTTCACTTTCAATATATGCTCTTATCTAGTAAAAACATTTTAAATACTCATTACACTTACTGCTGTATTTTCAATGAAGATCCTTGAAGTGGTCAAGATATCCTTTTCACTCTCATTTTGTGTTTGATTTTTACATCAAAATAATGTTTTTGCTTTTGATTTATATTTGTGTTCACCTCTTTTCCTTGTTTTGAAGTTCTCCAGACATTGATCTGTCCATCCAGTTTAATTCTTCCTAGCATGTATTTCCTGCCAGTTTATAGTGTAAGTAGGAGATAGATGGCAGTTGCGAACTAATTGAGATTGCAGTTCTAAAGAGAAAGTATTAGGGTTTGAGCCTTGCATTTTTGCAGACATTCTGCAGCTTGGATAACTGGAGCAAAACCCAGGCAACTCGCCAGGCCGGCGGGCGGGAGGTGAAGGCAGGCCCTCTATGGTTCAGTCTCTGGGGTGTGGTATCCAGCTGTGGAGTGGCATGTGACAGATCCATTAAGAGAGGTGCTTAGAGAAATCAGACATGGAAAAACGGACTTTAGGTTTTAGAGTTTCAAGCTCACATAACAAAGGCCTAAAGGCCGAAATGACACCTCTGAGAGGGAAGAGGGTGCCTTCTGGGAAGAGCAAGGGAGAGCCCCTGTATTAGCAGGATTGACTGTTTCAGGAAGAGGGTCATAATGGGATGGGGGAAAGTTTTAGGTTGATGATCGTGTTCTAAACCCAGATTACGGTGATAAGGTTGCAGAACTATGTAAGTGTTCTAAAACTCAAATACAGAAGAAAGAGATGAGGCCTATAGAGACCATCTTTTCTGGAAAAAAGTTCACAGGGGGTTCGTATAAGATGGTATGGATGTAAGTGTTTATATTTTATGTGTCTAGATCCACAGCTACATATGGGCATCTTAAAAAGAGGAACCATCCATGCCTTATTCATTTTTGTGTGTGTCATTCCCATTCCTCATAACAATAATTGGGATAGAGTAGTTAGATATTTTTTGAGATGAAACAGTAATTAAAATTCTCATATATATTGAGATGTGTTTGATGCAGTAGTAGACCGATCTTATTAGGACATATATTTAAGGGAACTAAATTTTGACCAAAATCTAAGGTAAATAGTGGCAAATATATATATATGTTTTTGGTGGGGGCAGAGATAGAAAATATGGTATTCTCTGACCAAAAATATGATGGTGATTCATTAAACTTTTTCACTCATGATAATGGCTGCTTTAGCTCAGAAAACAAAAAGTGACGCATTTATCTTTCACATCCGTATTGGAAGGAAGGATGATATAGTTATTTCTAGAAAGTCTTCTGAAAACAATGAATTTCTTCCCTTCATGATAGGGTCCATTTTAAATTATTTTAATTTATATCAAATTCATGAAGAAACATGGCTAAAGTTTGGATTTATAGTCTGCAAATTAAAAACAAACTAGTTCCTGAGGAATGCAGATTTTTTAAAAAGGCAACTAAAACCTGAAAAATTCTCTCCTTTTTGTCTTCTTATACTTAAAAAAGTACATGAACATACTGTTTTTAAATTTAGGCTTTTAAAAAAAATGTCCTCATGCTGAGTTCTTGTATGCCAAGTTTCAGCTTGGAGAGAATTTTTATAGCTTTTATAAACCCCTGAAAATAGAAATTTTTAAATGGAAATTATTACACATCTTTAGTGAGGGCCACAAATCTTGCCACCTTTTGAGAATGAAGGTAACTTTTCATTATTCAGAGATGGCAGCAATGACTTGATGTGATAGTTTTCCAAAGGGCAAAACTTGTGTTCAGCTGTATGTTTGATATGTTAAATTTTGTGTGCGATATAACATTTTTAAATTTTAAAATGCATTTGTGTTCAACCAAGTGTAGTTTATTTGTAGAAGCCCTGGTCTTATCTGTCTTTTTGATGTCACATATAATTTAACTTGTTAATTAAATATATCTTGTGATTTAACCGATAAATGTGGTTTAGATTCACTCTTGGAAGTTAGATTTGTTGTAATCGAATTGATCGTGGCTGAATATCTTTGGAAATGTGAAAAATCACCTAAAAAATCTTTGTCCTCCCACTTTTATCGTGTAAAATAAGGAGTCAGTTGTCCTTTGGGGAAACCCCCGAATATGTTGGGTCTTTGTTGGCTCTCAACTTTGTCATGAGGATTTTAGGCCAGTGGAACCAGAGTCTCACTTCTGAAGTGATAACATGTGCTACTTTACTGCAACCAGGGGTCAATTTTAGATTGGAGACCAGAAAGGGAAAGAACAAATGCTTGAAGCTTTGGGCACAGAGAAAGTGCAGTGCTGGGAAGAGAACAGGTGAAGTAGATACCTAGGAGGGAGAGTTGGTTAGTTTTTAATTTTTTGGTGTGGAAGATTGGCCCTGGGCTAACATCCATGCCCATCTTCCTCTACTTTATATGTGGGGCACCTGCCACAGCATGGCTTGATGAGCGGTGCATAGATCCGCGCCTGGGATCTAAACCCGCAAACCCCGGGCCGCCGAAGCAGAGCACGCGAACGTAACCACTACGCCACCGGGCTGGCCCCAAGACGGTTGGTTATTTTTATGTGGACCTAAACAAAATTGAAGAAATACTGCCGAACAAAGGCCAATCAAATGCATGCGTACTATTTTGGTTATTTCCTGAGAAAAAGAATTCTAAGCAGCGATATAAATTTATTTTGAACAAAATCTAATAGAACAGAACTTTAGTAATGTAGAAAATTTGTGGACATCTAATAAATTTTGTTCTATTAATTAATTCACATTGAAAGAGACAAAAGTCTTTGTTTTTTCTGGTACCTGTCTGTGGCTTCTTTCCTCCACCAGAAAGATGATACTTTCAGATTTGGCAGGAGATATGCTTTTTAAGCTCTTGACATGCATACTCTCTGGCATAAGGAAGGAAAGAAGGAAGGAAGAACAAACAGTTTGATGAAGGACAACTTTAAAGGAAAAAAGAAAAGTAAAACAAACTACCTTAAGACTAACATTTAGTCATTGAGACAGGTGCATGAGTTCATGATGGAATATTGCTTGACTACATTCTTAAAATCCTTTACATTTATTTCTTCAATTGAATGAGGCTTTTTAACATCTGTATCTGGAACTAATTCTGATAACCTTGACATTTAAAATGGAGATAAAGGATAGATAGCTTTCCTCAAACTGCTTCAATATGGCAAGAGGAATTATCTAATATTGATAAATAAAGCAACGTGACATCTGTGTTGAATTCTGAATCGACTTGTTGAGCTGTGTGAGAGGTAAAAGAAGGGGACTGATTTTCAAGATGTGAAATACACTGGGAAAAGCCAAGGTCAAAGCCGAAGCAGGACTCAATGCAAAAGATTTTCAATCTTAATGAAAATCTCTTTCAATAAGCAATTGACAGTTGAGGAACAATGTCATTGTCAGAAGTTTTTCTTTTCAGGGCCTAAGAGACAAAGTCCCAGAGAATTGAGTTGTATTAATAGCTAGTTTAAAGTTTATGGCTTAGGAAGAACAGATGAATAGTTTTTGGAGTAAAGCCTGAGGTATAGAGGGATGAATGACTTGAGCTGTGGCGTGAGTGATCAGTCAGCTCAGTGCCTGCAATGCACAGTTTTAAGAACTCTTAAAAGGTTCCTCCTTGGCCACTGAAAAATGTATCGTAAAGGATAAATCTGATGTGTATATATATATTTATAGGCTCAATGTTTCTTTAAAGAAGAAAAGCAAAAAGTATGGCACAGTTAGGCTGGTTTACTGTGACTTGGGGTATGTATGAGGGCACGTGACTGAATTGAGCTTTGAACGATGGGCAGGACTAAGATAAGTCAGATGGACTGGGTGCAGGGTGGTTACTGGAGGAAGATGCACAAAGGCTGGTTTGGATCTAGAGGATCTTAACCTTCAGGAAATAGAATTAAAGACAGAGAGGCATAAACCTTGCGTATCAGGCTAAAGAGATGGAACTTTACTTTTTAGTCAGGGGAAAGCCATTGATGTTTGCAAATAAGACTAATGTTTCATGCAGATTAACCCTGCAGCAAAATCAGAGGAGGGGAGGGAGACCCTGGAAGCTGGTTTGAATAGTATATATTAATGATATAAAGCACAGGCAGGGCAGTAGAGATGTGGCCATGGCATGGGAGAGAAAGGCAAGGATGCAACAGGGATGAAAGGAGAATTCCCAAGGCTCCGTGAGGCACTGTATATTGAGTAAGAGAGAATGCAGGGAATGCAGAATCCCTCAGGTTGACAACGCCGGACTCACCAGGACATAAACAGATTTCTTATTTGTTTTCTGTAGCTCGCTTCTTTTGGAAATGGATCAGCTTCTTTTTACATTTCCCTAATGAAAATTCCATTTTGATTTTTTTTTTCTTCTCTATAAAGTGATAAGAACTTTAATTATCCTTGAAGGAACAATTTACTGCATTGTAGATGATAGAAAACTGACAATACTAACGAAAGTGGAATTGAGTTTATTAGGTTTAGTATTTGGTCTAAACTAATATATTTCACCTGCTGTGTGCCACAAACACTGCAGGTCCTGTGGGATTTATCAAGCCCTTCCCCACACTAGACAGCAGATTCCTTGATGACAGGGATTTATGTCTTATCTGTCTCTGTATCCTCAGCCTTAACTTCATGAACAGGTGCTCCCTAAATGATAATTAAATGAATTAATGGAAGCCCATTATGATTTCCATCATTGATTGGTTTCTCATAAGCCTTCCCATTGGCATGGGCCCTGTTCCGTTAGGAACTTCTCTACCTCTTTAAAGAGATGATAAGAGTTTGGCTTTAGGGAAAACATCATATAGGTTCATTCATCGTTATTTTTCTTGGGTATTGTCATATAGGGAAAAAAATGACCCTGAAACACGTATTACTAGTCCTTAACACACTAGGATTTTAACTCAATGTAAGGAGTTGTCGAGAGGAATTTTAAGACATGAAGGAGAGTAGTTGATTGGCCAATATTTTTATTTAGTTTGGGAAAAGGAAAGCAAAGCCCCAAATGCTGCACAGACATAAATTTACAATTCAAAACTTCTTTTAGAAATGATCCAAGTGATCAGTCTTTCCAGAGTACGCTGAAAGATGCATCAGTCATGAATACTCCCAGGAAAGTAGATCAGGAAGTGGAGAGCCTTTGGACTCACTTCCAAATAACTCTGGCCTCAGAGTTCTGCAGTAGTGAGCTAAAATTCTAGAAAGGTCTAGGTTCAGAAACCATAGCCGAGTTATAAGAAAAGGTTTTCTAGCTTCTGTTTCTTATGCCGTTCAACAAGATTTAGAAGGAAATGCAGCCAAATTTAATGGTCGTTACCTGATGAAAAACAGACTTCCTTTGGATTATCCTCAAGCAGTACTGAGCAGGACTAAATGCAATTAGAAGACTCCACTGAGGCCAGGAGGGTTGAGGAATCACAGAAAAACAATTGGATACAAAATATGGTTTCACCATGTTAAGTAACCTGTGCATTTTCAAAATAGTATTATAGGAAAAGTATTAGAGAAATTTACTGTATCATGAAATGCACATTAGATTCATCAACTGAAGATAGTATTTTCTGGAGGTGCAGAGAACTTTGATTTCAGTGAGCTCTGGAAAGAATACAGGAATTCTTTAAGCTGTGTATGATCGTTCTCTATTAATCTTCTACCATATTTAATCTATAATATATTATTTTTTTCTAAAAGAAAGTCCGTGCCATCTATGTTAATTCCCTTATATTTTTGGTATATGGTGCTTCTTGCTTTGTCTTTAAAATGACAAATTCTTTGTATATCTCTGTAGTAAACTGGGATTTAGTATCACATTGAAGCCTACAGTAATTTCTGCATGAAATGAAATGCTGGGCATATCTGTCTGATTTAAATAAGTATGTAAAGGTGGTCATTATTATTCAAGAGAAACTAATGTTTTTCTTTTTTATTTCAAGAAGGCAAGTTATTAGCATTTTTTTCCCAAGGAACAAAGTACAAAAATGATTGTGACTAGAACTTGCTTCTGAGTAGCTAGACAAGCTCTTCTCTGCACACCAATAGTAGAATGAGAGTACAATTTAGTAACTTAAGCAGTGCATTAGGATTCACAGCCTATGCAGAGGCTTCACCCTCGGGCCAGACCTATAGTAGTTGTAAGAAAATGATTTATGTGTTGTAATAAATGTTACTTCTCAATCTGTTTGCTTGTTCAATGGTTGAGGTCCCAAAAGAAAAGGTCTATCTCAAATTAGGACTGGCATGTATTATCTGTCAACTTTATATAGTACTGTAAAAGTCATTCAGCTGACAGTAATATTAGCAGAATGTTTTATAGGTTTTGTACTGTGTGAAGCCTTGTATGGGTGAGGAGAGGCGATGGGTCTGTGGGGCTCTGTGGTCCGGGATAAAGTTGCGTGTAGATGAGTCGTTTCAATGCTTCTCTGTAAATGAACATCTGGCTCACATATTGATTCCATGTGTGAAAATGAGATCAGCCCATATAATGACCAGAATCAATCAGACTTCAGCCGAGGAGTAACATACACTGGTCTTGATTTGTTAGACAACCAGAATTGGCAGCACCTTGCATAATTTGGCACCAATTGACAAAGATTAGGCTGTTTGGGGGCCTGGGTGATTATTAATTTGAAACCCCCCTGAAATATTTTGCAGAATAAAATCAGCTGTAACTTATTTCTCCCAACCCCCTCCTTTTCATACTAAGTCTAATTGTTTTCGACAAACAAGTGAGCTTGTGGCCTGTTCACTTTACACAGGAAGACATGAATTCTTTGATCCATACAATATTCTTTAGCTCAACCTTGGAGCTATTTACTGAGGAGATTTATTTGCAGACAGACAGTAGAACAGTTCTTTGTGAATCAAAATGAGTACAGCTTCTATGGGGTTTCAGCTCGTATTTCTGCTACTTACTGTAAGAGAGATAAAACTAAGCCATCTTTATTTTTAACTTGAATCATTCCTTTTTTCCTTTTTAAACATTTTTGCAAACTGCATTAGAGAGTCAACCTTTCTGTTTTCTCCTCACATTTTCCAGTTACTAGAGCAGAGATCAAACCCAGAGGATGACCAAATACTATTTCATTTTTGCACTTTGTTTAATCACAAAGAAAAAATTGTGAGATTTAAAAGAGGACAGATGTTGTTTATAAACATTTTACAAATATGTCTCACTCCTTAATTTCTGGGTACAAATGAAACTACCTGTGCTGTATTAATAATAGATACGTGAAAAAAAGAGATAGCTATAACTGTCAAAATGTAGTTTTAAACATCAATTATTGCTGCCAAACAGTTTTAAAGATATAGACTCATTTACTTTGAATTTAGGTAATCTCATTTAAGTAAGTATCTAAACCAATATTTGATTTTTCCTCTAATTAAATGAGTTATTTAAACACAGCCTCTCTAAATGCTTTATATATAATGGACCAGATGATGTAGTAGTGACAATAACAAGACAGTTCCATAAATATGTCTTTTTACAACGCTGTAAGATATGAATTCCATTAAGACTGCTTGATTTCTGCTTATGATATAGAAATTTGATTTATGAAATCAGTTCTAGGGATAATTCTCAATTCTTAATTATGTCTGACAGTGAATTGCTAAACTATATTCTCTTTTGTCATCTCAAAACTTAATTTGCTGAACCTCTTGATAACCAGTATATGAAAAGTCATCTCCTTCCTTTAAGATTTTTTTTCCATGCAAATTTGTAAATTATAATTAAAAATGTGTTCTTTTAAGGAGAAGTCTTTCAGGATCTTTTGCTTTTACTTTTCTGGTCACTTAGGTCGTTAACATCGCGTACGACATTCTTTCCTTGGTGTTTCCTTTTGAATAGTTTACCAATAACTTTTAGAAAGCTATGAGTGGCATCATATAAATTTTGCAGTTAATTAACAAGATAAACTGCTTACAATGAAAAGCCGAAATTATTTTGACTTCTAAAAAATGTTTTATTTTCTAAAATACATTGTTAAGTTGTAGATTAATGGTGACAGATTTTCAGAGGCATTATAGTTTTGAAATTTACTCCCTTCTACCTATATACAAGTTTCCAAATTAAGAAATATAACTTTGAGAGGAGAGCATTTTCAAACACTTAAACATGCATTTTTTTTTAGTCAGGAAGCTTTTAAATCTAAACAGACATTCAGTCTGTGAGTCCTACTTTGTCAAAATCTTTTATCTTTGCCTCCCTAAGGCTTAAGACCTAATTTTGGTAAACAAAAGTGCCTAGGTTTTTGCCAGATGCTTTGCAAGATGAGTTTGCAAGAATAATGTCTAAAGACATTGGAACCAAGCGCATACCTCTGGTTAGTGGTTAGATTATTTGTAATTGTAAAAAATAAAAGGATTCGGAGAAAGTTTTAAGAAAGAATGCTTGTAAATATAGGTGGAAATGGGCAGGCCAAAAGGCTTTGTAATTTCAGACTATTGAATAACACAATCACACATAACACTTATTATAGAAGATACAATATCAAAACGTTACATGCAATTACATTTCAGAAAATGGCGCAGTGTGTGGTTGTCTCACACATTAAGCCAAATTCAGCACACACGCATTTTCCTGCCTCTTATGACTAGCCTCAAGTAAGAATTCTTGCATATTAAAAATATTACCACCGTGATTTCAGAGTGAGGCCAAGTCCTGTTACAGGAATGTGTGCTAATTTACCCGCCTGTCTACACTATAAGTGAAACCATGTTAACAGCAACCACGCTTAAACATAGTTTTCATTCTATTTCAAACATGGTGTGGACAGCTTTATATTTCATAAGATACTTCTTTGTTGTCTTTTTTGTACATTGGTTAATTGGGCATAATTCTTGCATTGAAATCATCTATACATGCTAATTGATAATGACAATAACCTTCTGAGCATTCTACAGATACCCTGAAAAGGACTTTTATTTCGCTTTTATTTACAGAGGCTTGTTTGATATGGTAAGACATATTTTTGCCAGAATAACAGATGATGTGGCTCTCTATATGGATATGATGGCGTATATCTTGTGCCTTACAAAAATGCCAGCAAAGTCCCCCACACGGCTGCTATATCTTTGAAGAAAACATTATCCTCTGGTGGTTTTGCAGTCAGAGATTTTCTTACACCTGAATAAGTTCTCATTTTTACTTTATTTCAATTTTATTTTATTTAGGGTGTAATTTTAATATATATTAACTAGCTAGTTACAGAATGAATTCTTGAGATAGAGGTGTTCATGCATTTCAAAAGCAACCATCTTTGGGGGATTTCAGAAATAAATATGCCTAACAGATAATAATTTCATGGAAAATGACTCAGTGCTATCAGTATCACTCATAACCACATGGCCTGACCTATGCTAAGAAAATTATTTCCCTTAACGAGATTATTGAAGCTGCCTAGTCTACCACTCTTTTTTTTTTTTTTTTTTTAAACAAATGTAAAAAATGGGGGAAGGGCCAGTTCTCAGTTCAGTGCATTGAGTCTGTGCATGAGAGCAGTGAATGACAATAATAAAAAGTTGTTTAAGTCTAATGGTGGAGGAGTCTTGAATACTCTGAAATAATCCAAACTTTATTTTTTAAGCAGTAAGAGTCATAGCTCCTAGACTTGTTCCTCTCTTGTATCATTCTGTAGCTGATAAAAATAATAATAATAATAATAATTGTGGACAGTGGTTGTTTATATCGTAGTCCTAAAACACTCCAGAGTTTCTGGACCCCTTGTGCCTAGTTCTCATTCCTTTTGTTCTAGATGTCTTGATCTTGAAACCCTTCTTCTCACAAAACAGGCTAAAAACAAACTAAATATATTTTTAAAAATAGCCTAGGTAAGACATAATAACTTTCTGAAGTAGGAGCATTGTAGTGGAGCTGACCCACAGTATTTGGTGACCAATTGGCAATGAGAAGGGTTTGGAAGATGATAAAAAGGATGCAAAGAAGTTATCCTGCCAGAGCTAGGAAACACAGGACTACAAACAGGTTGAATAAGAAGTATGTGGACTTCACTAGGGGAATTTAATGGAACAGTCTACACAGACCTTTGGAAAAATTTGTAAGTTGTTGTCTATAATAATAAGGGTGCATAATTTTCATCCACAATCATGATAATACCAAATAAGGAAAATCATGGTTTTCATTGCAGTAATAAGTTGGTGGTACAGATTACAACATTACCATGCTAAGAAAGGAATGTTGGTTCTTTTCTATCAACCCAGAAATAACTCCAAAATCAATCAAGATGATAAAATGCATATTGTGTGTAGGTTTGCATCTTTACTAATAAATAAAGAACTTTTTGCCTCTTTCAAAGTTAACTTTTAACCTCTTCATTTTATTGACATTAATTATAATTTTTCTAGAGCTGAAGGAACTTCAGGAAACCTGGCCCAGCCATCTAATTTTTAAATAAAACTGAATTCTGTTATATATGTTAGTTTGGAGGCTTACGTTTTAAGATACCCTATTTTTGCTCCATTTTAGGGTATTTAAATTTATTCATTTGTGACTTGTTCTCCTGTATTTTTAAATAAGCCTGAAAGGGGCTTTTTCTTGAAATGTAGAAAATAAATTGTGTGAGCTTGATCCAAATTCATGATTAGATTTAAATTTTTTTCTTTCCATGGTAGTTTTTTGACAGGTAGCCACTGAACTATGGTTGAATTGTCTAGTAATTCACCTTCATTTGTGTGGTATCTTAAGTGTCATTCTTAAAATACTTTACACACAAAGAGAAATGCCATCAGGTAGGGGTTTAGTGTTAGGTTACATAGCGAGGAAGTCAGATTCTTTCTGGGTATTTATATTGAAGACTTATTTTGAAAATAAATTATCTGAAAAATCTTCACTATGAAAAATGATGAATATACATCTTACTGATAAGATGTTAGGTGAGATGCCATTTTAAAAAATGTGTGTACGGGCCGGCCCTGTGGCTTAGCGGTTAAGTGTGCACGCTCCGCTGCTGGCGGCCCAGGTTCGCATCCCGGGCGTGCACCGACGCACCGCTTCTCCGGCCATGCTGAGGCCGTGTCCCACATACAGCAACTAGAAGGATGTGCAGCTGTGACATACAACTATCTACTGGGGCTTTAGGGGAAAAAATAAATAAATCAAAATTATAAAAAAAAAATGTGTGTACATGTGTATATATGTGTATTTATAAATTTTCTGAGCATGATTGACTTGCTGTTTTTAACAGTTTCACTACAGCTTCTTGGTTCCCTCGTTGGCTATTTAGCATTCAAACAGTTCACACAGCACATGTTTGCTGAGCACCTACTGTGAGCCAAGTAGAGTGTATTGTTTCTAGATATATTATTTCAGCTCAGATTTTGGTTGTTTGCATGGATACCGTATAAGCTGTGGTTATCAGTTAGCCATCAAGTATTTTGACACCTAAAGCCAGTAAATGTCCACATTCCTGTACTTGCAGCTTCTCTTTTCATATCCCTTGTGTCTTGCCTGGATCCTGCATCAAAGAGGTAAGGAGAAGGGAGTTGATAATTGGAGGTAATAAGCCTTTTATTATTCTAGTTTTTGAAGTTAAGGCTTATTACTGCCCACGCCTCCAAGGTGTTCTCATCTGCTTTAAGCTGCTGGATTCTATTTTCTGTTGACTTTCTCCATTTTTGATCACTGTGCTGTAGAAAACTAAAACCATAACTCAGAGGAGAGTGTCATGACTTACCTGATCTTACCCTGATCTTATGACTGTATTTTGTTCTGTCAAGAAAAAATGGGCTCAAATCTGCAGCATATCCTAAGGGTGTGCCTTTGTACTTCCAGATGGTTCCATTCTTAGCTCGCTTTTAATCCTTATAAGAGAATTTGTTTCCCACATAGTTAAGTTCCCTTCTTTAACGCCAAGAAGTTAGACTTGAAAACCTTTGCTTGATAATGAATCACTGACAGTTTTAGCCAGGGGAAGGACAAGATCAGATCTGTATATTAAGAAGCTTATTCTGCTGGCAGTGAGGAGGTTGGACTGGAAGGGGCAGCATTTCAGTGTCCAGATATGAGGAAACCAGTTAGAAATCAACTGAAGACCTGAACTAAGGCAATGGAGTAGATTTAGAAAAGGGTAGTGGTGGGGGCCGGCCCCGGGGCTTGGCAGTTAGGTGCGCGCGCTCCGCTACTGGCAGCCCAGGTTCGGATCCGGGGCGCACACTGACACACCACTTGTTCAGCCATGCTGAGGCAGCGTCCCAAGTACAGCAACTAGAAGGATGTGCAACTATAACATACAACTATCTACTGGGGCTTTGGGGAGAAAAAGGGGGGAAAAAAAAAAGAGGAGGATTGGCAATAGATGTTAGCTCAGGGCTGATCTTCCTCACAGCAAAAAAAGAGAAGAAAAGAAAAGGGTAGTGGTTCAGAGAAATTTAAGATAAGTTACCTGGAGTTGGTGAAGATTACATACATCTTGTGAGAAAAAAGGAAAATGACTTCCTATTTTGGCCCTAGCTAAGAGTATGGAAAGTTGTACCATTTACAATGCTAGAGAAATAAGAAGTAACTAATGGATTTTTTGTTCTTTGTTGTTTTTGTATCATATTGGTGATAATGTTTGTTTGTTTTTAATGAACTCTTTGAATTTCACATGTTTGGATACAGGCTCTAAAATTGTAAGCAGGTGAGAATGTGGCTCCAGATCTTTTTGTTTTGGTTATACAGATTTGGAAATTAAAGATCTTTAAGTATCAGTTGAAACCATGGGCATAGATGAGATTTCTCAGGGTTCAAAGCTCCCACTTAGTTTGTGGATACCTAGGTTATAGCAATTATACTATATCTTCTTATTTGCATGTTTATCTCCCCACTGGCTGGTATACACCTTGAGGCCAGAATCATCTCTCTTCGTTTCAGCATCTCTACCGCCTAACATAGTACTTGTAACGTGGGCAGGCATTCACTTATATATTTAGTGAATGAATAAATAAACAAATATCTGAGTAAACCTAAAAAGCGTGTAAGGTGAGAAGGAAGGAAGGAACTCTGAGGAAAATATGATTTGGGATTGTAGTAATATTGGTAAAGAGCAGTCTGGCAACTTTGATGACAACCAGAAGAGGCTGATGGGTACTGCCAAAACCAAGGAAGAGAGAGTTCCAGAATTAGGAGTTACTGGTCATAAGACTCATTTAATCATTTAGCTCCTCCTCCCACCCCTACCATGACTCTGTGAGAAAGAGCAATGAAAGAAATTACCCTATAACAAGATCTATACATGCATGGAGTATGTTTGGTTCATATGCTTGCAATTTGGGATTCTCTATCACTGTCAAGAATGCTTGCCATTACTGGACTATATTGGCATTAAAACCAAGTTCATCATGTGGTTATATTCAATTCAGCTGAATGACTGACGACCTATACCGTGTTCTTCCACACATCAAATGATAAACTGCTGGCAGTCATGTTTTTAAGAAAACATTACTTCAGAAATTATTGGGGCTGGCCCTGTGGCTTAGCGGTTAAGTGCACGTGCTGCACTACTGGTGACCCGGATTCGGATCCCGGGCGCACACCGATACACCGCTTGTCCGGCCATGCTGAGGCGGTGTCCCACATACAGCAACTAGAAGGACGTGCAGCTATGACATACAACTGTCTAGTGGGGCTTTAGGGAGAAAAAAGGAAAAAAAAAAAAAAAAAAAAAGGAGGAGGATTGGCAATAGATGTTAGCTCAGGGCTGGTCTTCCTCAGCAAAAAAAGAGGAGGATTGGCATGGGATGTTAGCTCAGGGCTGATCCTCCTCACAAAAAAAAAAAAAAATCATTTGAAGGCACAATTGTTCAGCATGAAGATTCTTGCAGAATTCAGTGAGGATGTATTACAGCATGCCAAGCATGTAGTCAGTTGCTTTTGTAGTAATGGAGGAGGAGAACTGAGACAGATCTAATTAGACAAAATCCTACCCTGTTTTGTAATGACATTGAACTTGTTTAGGTAACTTAAGAAATGAATCCAGCATTTTCCCAGAGCACTTTATGTCATAACCCAGTATCACGAATAACTTCACATTATATCCTAGCTCCCTCTATTCCATCCAACTGTATGAAAACATGTTTATACTGTCTAATCAGTTATATTGCTCAGACATAGCAAACAAATTCAATAATTTCTCCTAATCTGTGTTCATTAAAATATTTTTAACCTACAAGAACACTAAAGCAGCATTTCTTTTGCCCCCAGGAGATGGTATGGAAACCCTTCAGACAGACTGACTCCATTACTAAAGAAAACTGTGTTTCAAGAGACACCCCTAACTTATGGTTTTGGTTAGGACTTCTTAATTTTCATTGCTCTTAACTTTCTTGTTGTTGTTTAGAAGTAAAGCCTGATCTATAAAAGATCTCAATTTGAAAATCTTAATTAGATTTTAAAAAACGAGAAAATTTTGCCTTCAACGGCTAAAGCGAGGGTCTTGAGGGTAGAATCTACATAACAAAGCAAAAAGAAGGAAAGAGGAATCTGGTCTGAACACACAAGGAAGATATTGGCCCTGGTCAGTCTTATTTTTGTGCGTAATTATGAAAACAACCAAAAATTGTTTTGTTTTCCAAAGAAGCAGGGCATATTGATTCATCAATAGTACATACGTATCATTAACATAGCACCTTACACTTCCTGAGAATTTTTGCTCCATAATCTTAAAACACTTTATAAAGAAACAAGAAGAATTTTATTGGTAGATAAGTTGCAATAAATTTGAGTCAATTGTCCTTTGTCATTTATCAACATAATTGCAGAGTTTAGGAAATAACCAAGAAGTCTATTGTCTCTGAACCTACATGATCGTTGTGTCAAAGTAACTCTTCATCCATTCTTTAATTTATTCTGTTAAATAAAAATGGGAACAGTGATGGATGATAATTAGTTTTTGGGTGGTGAACATGATGTAGTCTACACAGAAATCAAAATATAAGGATCTACACCTGAAACTTAAATAATGTTATCAACCAATGTTACCACAATAAAAAAATTAATTAGGGACTGGCTCCATGGCCAAGTGGTTAAAGTTCCACGCTCTCCGCTTCGGCGGCCCAGGTTCATGCGTTTGGCTCCTGGGCATGCACCTACTCAATTCATCAGCCATGCTGGGGAGGCAACCCACATACAAGGCAGAGGAAGATTGGCATTGATGTTAGCTCAGGGCTAACCTTCCTCAAGCAGAAAAAGAGGAAGATTGGCAACGGATGTCAGCTCAGGGGAAATCTTCCTCAAGCAAAAAGAGAGGAAGATTGGCAATGGATGTTAGTTCAGGGCGAATTTCCTTGCCAAAAAAATAAAAATTAAAAAATTTTTTAAAAATGGGAATATTAAGAATTGTATCACAAGTTCTGCTTGAGGCATAAGAATATTATTAAATGCCAAAAATGTTATGTGATTTCTGAGAACTTTTGTCTTTTTTTGGATTTGTAGGTACTTCATTTTTCAGAAAATTTAATTTAATACCATAATAAGTAGGTTAAAAGGGTGAATAAACGTTTCCAGTCTAGGGAGTCTATTCCGAAGTCTACCACACCTCCCATGTGTAACTGCTTGTGACAGAAACAGGTCGCCTGCCGTATTACAACTTCAATCAACAACCAGGATTAGCTCATTTCTGTCTGAGGTTCTATGTGTTTTCTTTTGGTGACAAGAAGTGTATTATGATGAATCATGGTTCCATCAACCCTGGCATTTCCTCAAAGACATACATGGCATGAAGTTTCTTTAGTGTTCTCAGGCAAGCTTTGATGTTCTTTACTTTGTGTAACATGAACCTCTGTTTCAAATACATTAAATTCCACACCTACAGGATTCAAATATGTATACATGGCTTCTACTTCATTATGTCATGTTTTTCTGGCTTATCAGGTCCTCTGTAAGTGAATTTTTCAAATTCTGAAATTATTCTCCAAGCATAAAACTGAAAAAAAAGACTTTTTGGGGGGAAATATTCCTAAAGTATTTGATAAATTTTGACTAAAGTCAATGAATCAGCTGTAATTTCTTCTGTGACTTTATTGACCCTTGATATCATAAGATAGCAGTGCCCATTGTTCTTCCTAAGTTGCACCTGTCTGATATGTTTTTTGACTTCTTTTGTCTGTCTCTTATAGTTTTCTGATCTCCTTACTCCACGACTGACTAATATTTCTGCCTTGCTAGTGTTGTTAGATGACCTTCCCTTCTCTCCTACGGCTTCTCTTTTGACGCGTCTGATCTGCTGAGGACTTTGAAACTGTAAAGTAAGAGAAAAGAGAATCTGATGAAGGACGTGGTCAGTTTTATTATTAATAAAGGCATAATCTTCATGTACGATTTTCCTTCTTTTCTGTTTTGACTGAGAAGCTTTGTATTATCCTTTGGACGTTTATCTTAATTTTGGAGAGAGGAATTGATTCTCGTCCTTGATTTTGAACTGCGAGATTATTCCTACAAGAGAATAGTGCTAGAGAGCCAATATAACTTTTAATCTTGAGATCATCTCAAACAGTAGTCTCAGCTTTCAGAAGAGCAAAGAAACATCACCTGTAAAGAACATTCACTCACGAATTTTCGTAATAATCTACCAACTTTTGCCTAGAGTTCTTGAAACTGGTTTCAAAATATCTTAGTATAACATAGACTCAGGGGGTGGAAGCATGCCTAGGGTCATGAATTCTTAATTCCACTGTTACATATTTAACAAACTCATTTCTTACTATCTGACGTTGTTCTAGGAAGGCACGAAGGATACAGTGGATAAAAAATCCTCAGTTTTATGGGGCCTTTTAATATGTTGAGACATAAACAGCAATATAAGGTCTTTGAATGCTTTTGTTCCTTAGATTAAGATTGTAAAATTAACTGCAAAAGACAAAATAGTAGTAAATGCTATTCTTGATGAAGGCTTTTTTCCTCTCTCATCCATACACTAAGAACATTTGTATCTCCGGGCTGGCCCCGTGGTATAGTTGGTGTTAGGTTCAGCGGGCTTTGGCAGTGCGGGTTTGAATCCCAGGCACGGACCTATACCCTTCGTCAGCCATGCTGTGGCGGCAGCCTGCCTACAAAACAGAGGAAGATTGGCACAGATGTTAGCTCAGGACGAATCTTCCTCAGCAGAAAAAACCAACATTTGTGTCTTTCTTACTGCACTCAGCAAACTCTTGTATTTCTTCTAAATAAAATTTTATAAATCTTCCCCTTCCTAGATTCTAAACTCCTTGTAGGCAGGGTCTATCTCTTAAACATCTCCATATTTCCTATAGAGTTTCGTGTGTGGATTATGCTCAGATATTGATAGAACTCATCCAGGCTCATAGTTCCTTGACAGCTTTGAGAATGTCTCCTTCTTTTGGTGCCTCTCGCATCTATAAACACTCAATCAATATTGATTTAATTTGTATTCAAATGATATTTTATTATCGCAAGAATACACCTTGTTGGTATCTTCCCACAATCAGAACCTAAGCTTATAATAGATGCCCTTTACAAAGGCTTATTCATGTACCATAATTTTAACCTCTGATATTTTTGTGTCATATATAATGTCAACAATTGAGCAAGCAGATGGTCTGCTCTTCTTTGAAAGGGAGCAACATGAAATAGGAGAATTGTTGCTCAGGCCACATGATTATTCCTGAAACAGAACTGGTAGAATTATCGCTCCCCTCTAATCACTTTTTCTATCTTGCTTCTGTGAAATTTCCTGTTTTTCAGAAGAATTAGAACTTGAGGACACTGGAGCCCACCATCTCTAGACTTGATATAAGCTGAAAATATGATGAGTGAGGGATGGAGGGACGGAGTGGATATTTTCTGTGGTACAAACAAGAACTGAGTTAGTCTACTGCATTCACTGAGAGAAATACTCCGTGAGCAAAGTGATGATAATATTTGGTGGCCGTATTTTTTACCTTCATTTTCTAATGTTTTTCATCATTTTTTTCCCCCTTGCTTTGGATACATGAAAGCACTGCTTGAGATAAAAGGTAATTTTGAAATTGAGATTTGGTGATTTAGTATCAGAACTTTAAGCAGCAAAATTTGGAGTGAAAGGTATGTATAAGGGTAAAAATACGTTTTTATAGACATGTAAAATATATATTAAAAAACTTGATCTAAAATTGAGATACAAATGTAGGAAACTGCTGTTGTAGCAAATATTTACTGAGACTTCACTGTATGTACTTCTAGTCACTTTGGAAAATTCAGAATTGAGTGGGTTTGTTGTTTTTTGGTTGGAAAGTTGGTATTATCCTTTCTTCACAATATTGAGAAATTCACCCTACCTTGTATTTGTCATAAGAATTGAAATGACCAGCAAAATTGCTGACAGCAAAGTTTAATTTACCAGATTTTTTTTTATCCCCCGGCTATTTAGTAGTAAATGATAGCCATTATATTTCAGAATAAAAAAAACAAAGTGCTTGCATTTTTTTTAAATAGACAAACTTGTTACAGGATATTAGTAACATTTAAAGTCTTCACCACGGGGCCGGCCCGGTGGCGCAAGCGGGTAAGTGCGCGCACTCCGCTGCGGCGGCCTGGGGTTCGCTGGTTCGGATCCCGGGCGCGCACCGACGCACTGCTTTGGCAAGCCATGCTGTGGCGGCGTCCCATATAAAGTGGAGGAGGATGGGCACGGATGTTAGCCCAGGGCCGTCTTCCTCGGCAAAAAACGGGGAGGATTGGCAGATGTTAGCACAGGGCTGATCTCCTCACAAAAAAATAAATAAATAAATAAAATAAAGTCTTCACCTTCTTTCTGCTAGAATGATTTTTTTTTCTGTCTTTTAATATTGATATTGACGTAGGAAAATAGTTATCCATTTACAAAGGACAGAAAGCTTATCCAGATGTAGCTGTTTTTTTTATATTTAACAACTCTTGTTATATTTAAAGACTTTATTACTTATTGTTATTACACAAGAACTGGAAAATGCCCTTCGTTTCGAAAGGCAATCCATTGGTTGGAAAGAGCTTGGGCATTGGAGACCAAAGAGTGGGTTCAGGTCGTGGTTCTGCCAGTTAGTACCTGAGTCTTATAGAGAGTTCCTTAGACTTTCTAAGTTGCAACTCTATTTTCCACCTAGTAGAAATAGCACCTGTTTTTGCATAATTGTTGTAAGGGTATTCAGACACAGGATTTGACATGTTGTAGTTGTGCAACAGATATAGCTATTAGTTTATTAGATGAGCCATGATAGCAGTGGGAGGATTTGATGAGGTGGTGTGGGAAGAAGACTCTAACACATCAGATCATTGACTTTACTATAAAGTGACAATTGGAAATAATTATCCAGGAAAGGAACTAAGGGACTCTAAATACTCCCTTTTTGAAGATATCTAATAATTCAAGAAATATCATTAATAGCAATTCAACTAAAAACTTGGACTCTTTATAGAGTTTTGTTTGAACAGTGTGATTAGCTCAGTGTAATCCATTACTTGGGTTGAGCCTGGTCCTCTGGGTTTCCCATAGCCCTTTCATAGACCTTCATTTCGTGTCGCACAGGTGATGACAAACCATGTTTAGTATCTGGGAAGGTAAACCAATCCTATTTTGCATGAGCAGTCACCCTCTTGTGTAAAGAAGTAGTTTCCATTCTTCAAATGGAAAATATTCCAATTTCAAATTCTTTAGGAATAGGAAAAAAGGTCCCATGTGATAAATGGTTAATTTAGACCTATGTTTTTTCTCCTTCAGTTTCTGCCATAATTTAGCTTTTCTTTTTTCTTACGTAAGATCTATTAGACTATAGTACAGGTTTCATCATAGAAGTAAATAGCGTGTTTCCTTGGGAGCAATCGAACAACAGAATAAAACAGTGCTTACTGTTTTTTGAAAGTTGTGTCAGATTGTCATGGTAATACAGAGTTGCATCATGTTGTCATAGCAACCAGAATTATAAAACGGATTTAAAGAGGATGAAGAGATACCCTTTGGTGTTGTGATTCCCTTAACTTGAAAGATTTCATTCCTGCTCTACTTCTGTTTATTTCATTTTGCTTCCTTTTTATAAAATGTGGAAGGGGAAGCATGGCTAGAGGGAATAAGGGGAATCCATATAATCCATACTTCTTCCCGAATGAAGAGCTGCAGCAAAAAGGCTTAACTCATCACGTTCTCTTTGAGCCAGGTAGAATTCAGGGTCTGGAACACGGAATCAGAGACACTGCTGTGTCAAGCCATCCCAACCCTGAGCAGGAGGAAGTTCCACTCCAAGTGGGTTGAAAAGGTATTTCATCTTTCTTTATGATTATTCGTGGCTTTTCTTTCAAGCAAAAACATCCCAGTGTTCCTTTGAACAAGACGTAATCTTGAGCTGATTCATCAACTTTATCAGGCTTTGGAGAAGACTGTTTCTTCTATGTAATTAGAATGATTTAGGTCATTAGAGTTGCTCAAGAGGTTAAACTTGGACACTTGAGGGGAAAAACTAATTTCAATGCTGAACCATTTCTGTTATTCCACAGTAAGGCCAAAAAAAAAAAAAAAAAAAGCTTTACGAGGCAGTTGAGATATTGGTTGCTGGAGTGCCTCCAATGAGAGATTCAATAAATAGTAGCGATTGAAAAAAATAAATTTGTTAGCTGTAAAGGTTTGTTAAAAATCAGTTGTTTTAAATATGCCTTCTCTTAACTCAGCTCTTACCCTCTTAGCATAAGCAATTTGCTTTTGTTCTCTTTGTTGCCACATTGCCTCCTCTTGACTTGGTATTTAACAAACTCTGCGATGCAAGTTGCAGCAAGTTGTAGGCATTAATAGTGGCCAGGTAGTATAATACTATTTTTAATGAATGTCTGTTTTCTATTCTTTACCATGCTTTCTTTGGAAAGAGGCCCACGAAACAAAGTATTAAGAAAACACACTGCTGCCCTGGAATGTGTGTATTAGCTGCAGATTATTTCCTATTAGCAGATTAGCTGCAAGGCTATTGGCTCAGAAAGGTCTTTGAGAGTATTTTGTTTTGTAACTGATTCAAGCCATGAGAGAGAATTGCCACCATGATTGGAAAGAAGAATTAGCTACTGTTGCCATGGACACTGGAGTTCACAGTCCCATTGTTAAATCTAGTGCTTGAGAATGAGATGCCCCAGCATGAGTTCAAGCTTTGTTAATGAAATGATTGAATATATTTTTTCAGAGCTGTGACAGAATCTTGTGAAAGATATGTGAAATACGTTGTGGCTGTAGGAATATTTAGAGTTTCCTTTATAAATCAGTGTTTTCGACTAAGATAAAATAATTTTATGCTATAGCATTCTATGGAAACTAATACATCTCTCTAAGTCTTTCATTACCTTTGTAGTAAATTTATAGCGTGTCTTTGAAAATTATATTTTGTTTAAATATAGAAAAATAAAATGTCAAATGTTTAAATTGTTAGAAGGTCTGTACCAGTATACTTTCAAGCAGTATAAATTGATGATAGTATTATGTGTTACGTGTATCTTTAAAGAAATTCTGTATAGAATAATGTAGATCAAAGCTGCCAAAATGTTTTAAAGGTGAGCTGTAGACCATAAGGTGACATGCAGTAGGTTTTAATTTTTAAAACTGAGAAGAATTTGTGAAAGTTAAAGACTGGTGTATAATGGTGATGTGGGTGAAAATCTGTGAAGTTCAAAGGGAAAGTGACCAAATGTTATCAGTCCCAGACTTCTGCTAATAGTCCAGTCAACAGATATTTAAGTGCAGGCTAGAAGCCAAGCATAATGTTCTGCACTTCAAAGAGAGCTTGTAGTCTTAACCAGGCTTCGTTTTTTTATATCTTACCCCTCCTATCCATCAAAAACACTTTTGTTCCATTTTTCCCCCTCACAATACTGTTTTGTTGGTTTACTTTTCAGAGAGACCCAGATTCAAATCATGTTTCTACCGCGTACTGATCATGTGACATTGGGACAATTAATTATCTTGTCTAAGTCTCAGTTTCCTCATCTAGAAAATAGAATGACAATAGCACCCACTCCGTAGAGTTTTGTGGATTGAATTAAATAAAAATGATAAATATAGTGATGCATGGTGCTTGGCACTCAGTACATACAACTGTCACACTCAAAAAACTTCAGTGGCAGGGCCGGCCCAGTGGTTTACCGGTTAAGTGCACGTGCTCCGCTGCGGTGGCCAGGGTTCGGATCCCGGGCGCGCACTGCTGCACCGCTTGTCAGGCCGTGCTGTGGCGGCGTCCCACAAAAAGTGGAGGAAGATGGGCTCGGATGTTCGCCCAGGGCCAGTCTTCCTCAGCAAAAAAAAACGAGGATTGGTGACAGATGATAGCTCAGGGCTAATCTTCCTCACCAAAAAAAAAAAAAAAAAAACTTCAGTGGCTCCTGTTTCTCACAAAATGTTTAGATATTCTAGCAATGAAACTCAGGCTGTTGCTGCAAACTTATCTGCCTCTCCAACTAACTCATGAAAGATGTATCTAGTTATTGCCCTGGACACCCCCAAGTATATTTTATGAACATTCTCACCTCTGAGCCTGTGCTTAGCAAAGTCCCTTACCCGGAGCACCCTTGCCCCTCCTTTTCTGCCTCAGGTCAATAATTTCTTTAGGATCCGCAATCTCTGGAGTATTTGCTGACTAATCCAACCCCCCTCCCCCAAATTTTTTCTTTCTCTTCTCAGTAGTGTTTTCAAAATTTTAAACATATATTAGAAGCTAAGTGAGAACTGATTTGAAATTACAAGACCCTTAACCCTTCACAATCAGCAGGCCCTCCTGGGTATATTTCATTTATGAAAGAAACATCACAAAAAGTAACTATATCCCAAGGATATCCACTTCCCACAAATTTCGTTTATCCTAAAAATTTGAGTTAGCTTGTTTGTATTTGGCTTTATCTTAGTTGCTAAACCTATAATAGGTTTGGTTAACTTGTTATCGGGATATTTATCATTATACAGTGATTCTAACAGCCTCATTGCTACTGGGTTCTCATCAACCTGGGAAGGTGGCGTCATGGGTGTTTCCATGTTTCCTTTCTGTTAGCGCTGTGATGGGGGAGTCTGTCGAGTTCAAGCCAAAGCTAAAGGACAAAAGCAAACCAACAGTCCTTCCGAATGAAATGAGCAACAGTGTAATATGCTGCTAGGCTGTACATATTCGCTTTCCAGTGGAATATCTTGGAATCTAAATTGCATGTAAATAAATGCAAATAACTCCCTTATTTGGAGATAAAATCTGGCAACTTCAGCTACCTGTGACATTCTAAAAAAGAAAGAGACAAAGATCTTATCAAAGAGAATAGTGGCTAACAAAGGTGCACAAGACGGAATTGGAACCAACCTTGGCAAAGTCTAATTATTACACAGGAGAAGTTCACAGATGTCCGCTTTGTTAATCTCCCAGTTAGTGCTTCAGGAAAGGAGAAGAGCATTGTTAACATAAACTGACATTCCGAATAAAATATGGAAGAATTTTTCTGGCAAACCAGAATTCAGAATATATGTTCCAGTATTTTGTTGTTGTTCTTGTTGTTCCTTGATGCTGTGTGTTTACATAATGGTAGAATTAGATTATTGTAAATACAAAGGATCCTGCCAGTTTTGTATTCAAAGAGCTGTAGTCTATCTGGATTTAATCTGGACAGAAGAGCAATTGTTTTCCAGTTGACAAAATAATAAACCAATCCCCCAAATTATGGAAAAACATTTTTCTAGTCCTTGATATTAACTTAAAGGAAAGATCCTTAAGAAGATAATCACAGTTTCAAATTCCAGGAGATTAATTCTGTGGTCTGGGACAGTGGAATTACTTGGGCAGATCAACCTGTGACTGCTGGCAACAGTAATAACAGACAAACACAAGGAATAACAGCAGAAAGGTAGTCATTTGACTCGGGAAGGACACAAAAATAAAAGACTGAACTATACTGATTGTTGTACTAAATTTACAGCCTCTTCTAGTGGAAACAGGCATTTATGCTCTGGAATTCCAAATTGTTAGAATGTTATTCATTAGCTCTCTTAGGAAAAAAGTTATTTTTGCATGCATAAACATGTATTTCATGCATGTGCATGTATTATGTAGTAGGTTCTGTGTGGATTTTAAGGTGCAGATTATAATTGATAAGATTTTGAATAGATATAATGGCATAATTAACTATACCTCTTTCTTATAATAAAGACATTTTAAATTATCCTCACTTAAGGAAAAATTGTGATGCAAAGAGTTATTTTACAGACTTACTTCTTGCTTATTATAATTTCTGGATTTTATGAGGTTTGAGACATTTAAGAATCCCCTGTAAAACTTGGTCTTGCCCCAGTAAAATCCCTTTGTCTTGGTAAGATAAAAAGTTTGTTTGACAGAACCTCTGTGTGTGCCTTGCACTGATATCTGTATAAAAATGCAAGTGTAAAACAAAATGGAATGAAATATAGAGATAGCCATCAGCCAAATTCCGCAGACATTATTTCATTCTTGTTTTCTTCTACACTTAATTTAGGTAAAAAAGGGAAATTAGAGGATCGGTAATTTTTCTTTCCCTAGCTGTGGGTGGAGGGACACAAAACAGCACAATATACTTTGAAGTATGGCATAGGAAATGGTTTATTAAAAAAATTAAGTTTAAGATGGATCAAGAAATTTATATTTGAATATTGCTAGAGATATAAAAGAATGGTAAAATATTATACACTTGATCTTTGAATGTTTTTAAAAAACAATGTGAATATGTTTCAGAAAGTTATAACTTTAAAGGAGCTCTTAAAAAGCCAAATTTGTGCTAATAGTGATTCTAATAAAGTATATTTCTGATAACATTTACTGTCCTCTTCAAAATGTCACAGGCACATTTTTTTCTTCCTGCCCAAAGCCATGCTTTGCTTTGAAATTAGAACATAATGTGTCCTCAGAGCATCATAATTCATGATCTTTTGATACAAGTAAATGAAATCAAAATGTACGCTCTTTAATTAATGTTTAAAAATCTAACTCTTTATTAGTAAACCAAGAAATATGTGATTGTTGAAGCATGTTCTGTCAGACAAGGGTATGCTATAAACCTTTTTAATTAGAAAAGATTGAATGCTGCAGGAAGAATTCTGCATCTCTTCTTAAAAGCAGAGCAGGGAAAAGCTTTAATTTGTTTTTCTTTAAAAGCTTGTTGCTTTTTAAGACTAGGCTTCAACCAGAGTTTTAGTTTGGGTTTTGTATGATGGGAATAACTGGGCAATGCGGCCACACAAAAATGAAATAAGAAAATATGTTCCCACATGCTCTGATGAAAAATGCTAACATTTTATTAGTATCCCATATATCTCATTTGTTTCTAAATGGAAATGTATGTACCATGTAATTCACTTGAGACTAGGTACGTGTCCGAGTTTAGACAAGAATAGGGCAGGATGTAGAGGACAGGAAGGCCAAACTAAGTCATAGAGATTGTTTTTCAGGAGACAAAGGGTGTCATTATGATGGGGTGGGAGTGAAAAATCATCAGAATTGTACTTGCAGAGGACAGGATGTTGTCACTATAAGAAAAAGTAGAAGTACTTATGACCTACCAAAAAGAGTATGTAGGTTTTTTATAAGAACATTTTTTAAGTATTGAAACATACATAACCCAACCTCAATTATAATAAGCCTCAACTACTTATGAGCTGATTATTTTAATTCTGAATTACCCAGTACCTACTTTATCATTATATATCTTGTTTTCTGCCGTTCAGTATGAATTCTCCAGTCATCTTGAATGAAAATGAAAAATGTAGTCTCTGAAAGATTCGAGAGGAGCTCTTTTAAAAATGGCCAGTTTACTGGTTAGTTGTCTTACTTATACAAAAACTAAGTATAATTGATTGATCACCATGACCCTACCCCCAGACATACACAAAGGCAATAAAAAAAGAATACCAATTTTTTTAAAAGGTCGAGAAAACAGTGCTTTGTAATCCCCTGTGTGAATGGCTCTGAGTGAATTACTTTAGCTCTGTGCCTTGTTCTTTTTTTTGTGAGGAAGGTTAGCCCTGAGCTAACATCTGTTGCCAGTCCTCCTCTTTTTGCTGAGGAAGATTGGCTCTGGGCTAACATCCATGCCCATCTTCCTCTACTTTATATGGGACGCCGCCACAGCATGGCTTGATAAGCGTTGTGTAGGTCCGCGCCCAGCATCCGAACCTGCGAACCCTGGGCTGCTGAAGGGGAGCACGCGAATTTAACTGCTATGCCACTGGGCTGCCCCCCCATGCCTTGTTCCTAGTCCTGGGAAAGAGAATGTAGCTACTGGACACGTTTTGACTTTGAGATGTGGCTTTAGAGTCTCTGCTCACACTTCGTTTCTCTATTACTATCCGGATATAGTTCTTTCATTTCAATTGTCCTTCTTTAGTTATTATTAAACCATGGCAACTATTACAACTTTTATTATTGTTTGTGAAAAAAAAATGACATTAATTGATAATCACTTGGCCAGTGTCAGTTAGGCATAGGGCATCATATCATAGACATATCATAGTGAGATTCACGTCGGATTGCTGCGGGGAGCGTCGTCAGGACCTTAGTGTGTCCTGAAAGGGCTCAAGTGTGTCCTTTGTTAACTAATATTACCGGGACCTGAAATTAGGCATTAGGAATAGTCTCCTTTATTGTGTATGTTATTGTCACTACTTCTTATTTTTTGAACAATTTATGGTGGTGAACCAGATTTTCTCAGTGTATGAGTAATTAGGAAGTTGTGGAAACTGAGAACAGTAGCATAGGTTTTCATTAATACTGAAACTGAGATGTTCATTTGCAAATTTCAGTTTATACAAGCTGTTTTATTCTTGATTGGATTTATCCTAAAGAAATAATTTTCAAACTCTTTTTTTAGTAACAGTCATTCCTGTCCAATCCATGGCGATACATGGATTATAAAGATTTCTCAATATGGGCTAGGGCAATATTTCTCAATCTTTTTAGTGCATGCCTTGTTTTGATAAATATGAAAAGCTTCGCCTGCTCCCTCAGTTGGCTCTCCATCCGTGTTCCAGCTGAGAACCACTATTCCTGATATTTAATAAATATCAGAAAACACATACAATTCAGTAGGAATTTTGAAAAAAATCCATACTTCTTGACTTTAGATTTAACATGCACATCTTCTGATGTGCTACCTTTGTTTAATTATGAATGAGATACATTCATCCATTCAGAAAATTTATTGGAGCCCCAACTACTGCCTATGCTCCAGGCGTCACACCTGGCCCTGGAGATACCACAGTAAAAGGGGGTCCGAGCCTGTGGACTGCATAACTTGTGGTCTGTCTTGGAAATTAAAAACTTAGACACATAATTGCAATCAAGTGCAGTAAAGTAATGGTAGAGAAAGGGCTATATGTTGTACCATTATGTTTCCCACATTGTTATTTTATGTCTAATAGTTTCCCCAAAATATTTGTTGAGAGAAGGATGAATGAAATCACCATTATCTGAGTAGGACATAAGGTATATGAATAGTTAAAATAATTTGTGTAGTACTTTGTAATTTCCAAAGTGTAATATGGCTCATAGTCTATATTCCTCTCATAGAGAAATCTTCACAGATGTGAGTTGAGCACAATAAGTAATGAGGAGGACTAATAAGTTAGTAAATGCATCTTATATATGCATATTTTCTTAAGTAGGTATGCCAGAGCGAATCATTGGAATTTTAATTCCAGTTTTATTTCATGGGCAAATGAAATAATGTTGTTCTTTTATAGTATACCCTTACCAATGATGGGGAAAGTGGTATGGATAGTGGTTATTAGTGAATCCTTAAAAAGAGCAATTAATAATAATGTTAGCTTCTGCTTACGTAGTGATTACTATGTGCTATGCTCCATTCTAAGCACTGTAGATATTTTAGCTTATTTATTCCTAACAACCCTAAAAGGCAGTTAGTATTATGGCCATTTTGTCAGTGAGGAAACAGGCACAGAGAAGTTTGTTTCTGGTTTATTTTCACGTTCCCTATCGCTTTTATTGGTATTACTTTATTCTCTTCAGTCTCTCTTGCACAAAAATTCAGAATTGTGGTTGACTCTTCTCTCTCTTTTCCCTTCTTCCATATCTCTCACCAGTCATCTTTCTGGCTTAATTCATTCAGCAGTGCTAGGCTTTGAGACAAGTAATACAAACTTAGCGCTTTCTGGAATTATATTATTTGTTTGCTTGTTTACTTTGTGCTTTCCCCCAGAAGGAAAGCTCTTTAAAACCATGACGTTTGCCTTGCTCTCTGTTGTATCCTTAGCACCTGCAATAATGCCTAGCGCATAGGTAGTACCCAGTGAACACTTGTTGCATGAATGAATTGCAAAGATACCACCATCCTCTAAGGTAGATATAAACATCTAACAGTGTGATGAAGAGGACAGTTTTGTCTGGTCTTCCTTCAAATGTGTCATGGCTAATTCCTCCTTTTTCAGCCCCACTGCTCATAAGGAGCCTTTTTCCTTCTCTCTTGATTTATTGCCCCTAGTCTACTACCTGGTCTGCCTGTTCTCTGTCTTTCTTCTCTCCTGTCCATCCAGTAGTTTCTCCAGGATAATCTTCCCAAGTCATACCATGTCCTAGCTCAAAAACTTCTGACTCATGCTGTAACTTGGATTGTCAATGAGATATTTCCTATGTCTGTGCCTTGTTCCCTCAACTCCACTGTAAACTCTGGCAGGGATTGTGGCAAAGTTCCTTACCATTTTCCCACAGAGTGGCTATCTGTAGTATTGACCACATAAATTGACAATATATAGTAAATACATTGACTCTCTATAGTATGATTTAGGAAGTGTGGGACACATTAAAAAACTAAAGGAGCATATTAGTTGCCTATTGCTGAATAACAAAGCACCCCAAATTTAGCAACTTAAAATAACCCATTTATTCCCTCATAGTTCTCTAGGTCAGGAGATTGGGCACCGCATGGCTGGATACTCTACTTAGGGTCTCACTGGGCTGAGACTGAGGTGTCAGCAGGGCTGTGGTTCTCACCTGGACTCAGAGTCTTCTTCTGAGCTCACTCGTGGTCGGCAGAATTCCCTTGCTTGCAGCTATAGGACTGAGGTGCCTATTTTCCTTCTAGCTCTTAGCCAGGGACCACTCTCATCTCCCATTGGCGGTTTCTTGCCATGTAGCCCCCATAGATGTTTGCTTTCTTCTGGGCCAGATGGGGCACATCTCTCTTCCTCTTCTGCGACCAGCCAGAGAAAACTCTTTGTTTTTATAGGACTCATGTGATTAGGTTACGCCCACCTGGATAATCTCTATCATAAGGTCAACTGATTTGGGGCTTTACTTACATCTGCAAAATCCCTTCACAGCAGTACCTATCCAGTGTTATTGATTGACCAGAGAAGGTGTATGTACACCATAGGCCAAGAATCTCAGAGGGCCATCTTAGGATTCTGCCTGCTCCAAGGAGTTACAGATTCCATCGTCTTAAAAGGAAATGCATTTCTAGAGGTGATGCCTCAGGACAAGTGTTCCAGATTGGTGTTATATTCTTTATTCAACCAGTATTTCTGGAAGCTCTCTTGGAATTTATCAAGCACTACTCTAGGAGTTTTTACATGTTCTATCGGTGAGATAAAACTGGCAAACTAATATAGCATCTTCCCTCAAATACCAAATTTTCAAGATGGCATTGTAGAAGGTGTTATTTCCAGGAGAAATAACAAATTTATAGAGCTATTTTAGTTGAAGCTGAGTAGTCGAAGTATTTTCAAGAAGAATGCTTTTATAATATGTTACAAAAGCGAATAACAAACTCCAGATATGGAAGCAACACTCTAAAGAACTGAAAGGAAACAGGACAACGATTTAGGAAAACTGACGTCTAGTCCCTGTTTGCTTCTTGTGGGGCAATATTTGAGATGTCTTTAAGATCTTAGTACTATAGATATTTCTTGTATCTTGGGGACATTGTATTTGACTTGCTTCTCTCAGGTTAGTGTTACAAGACTAAAATTTGCAAATCTATATGAAATATTAACTATTCTAACTTACTGAATCTTTAAATATTGAATATTAGATATTTAAAATGAATACAGGGTAGTCATATTATGACACTGTATTCACCTGTGTTTTCTCTACCAGAACCTTATTTTAGGCCTAAGCTAATGAAAATATTTGGCATTATTAGTAGTGTTAAAGATGGGAGGAGTGTTTAGATTTTCTCGTTGGGAGGTAGTCTACCTTGTTTTGAGATACCATTGATGTTGGTTTATTTTAATGAAAAAAGATGTTTTCACTAATTCTGAAATATTTGACTTATGATGATCTCATCCCATTCTGTCATAAGAATAAAATTATTTTTTTCCAGAATTATAGTATCGCAGTGATTAAAGGGGAAAAATATATATTTTATATATTATAGTGTAATTTCTTTGCTATGTTAAGTTATATGTATGAAATTTGCAACCTGGTGTGTATCTCTACCTCTAGATGGCTTACAATTTTAGAAAAGAGTAGGTAATGCCTTTTCACTTATGCCTATAGTATGTATCTACAAAGGTTTGGGAATCAGACAGACCAGAATTTGAATGTGGATTCTGCTGCTTACTAGCTGTGTGAGCTTGGGCAAGTTACTTAACCTCTCTGAGCTTAAATCTCATCTGTAAAATGGCGATAATTATTTCTTTATCATGGGATACTTAAAATTAAATAAAAAGGCATAGGTACCTAGCATAATGTCTAGGACATTCTAATCACCAACACTTATCATTTTCTACCTCCTCTCTTTTATAGTCATGCTCACATGTCTGTTTTGATAGTAATCTCCTTATTCATTAGCAAACAGTTACTGAATGTTCTGTGCTAGGATCTGTGTCAAGTAATGAAAATACGAGGATGAATAAGACATGGCCTCTGCCCACAAAGAGGGCAAGACCAACTTAGATGAAAGAACAACACATATGCATTTAAAATGCAAGACAGTTAAATAATATGCATATGAAAATTCATTTGAAAATGCCAAATTGCAACTGCTTATTACAAAAGATAATAAGTTATATAACAAGTTATATTGATCCCATGGAAATAGTTAGTCTTCTTTCTTGGTTTTGCCATGGCCCTCCGTTCATTTCTGTTGCTGTTAAGGTGGGGTTCTTTTATCTGAAATGCCCACGGGATATGGATCCCGGCTATTGAAGTTATATTCTTATTTCCTTTGCTGCTGGAACCCTGTTGATGGTCAACTGAAGCTGTTTTTATAATCTCTCTAGATTTGATCTTTGATGAAAGGAGCCAAAAAGAATTCAAAGGAGTTACCTTGCCTTAGGGACTTCCTTCTGCTGTTAAATTGATGTATCCCAACTTTGTTGGGGTTTAAGAAATACTAAAAGGCCCATGTTTATTCATTTTTGACTTGAAAGTTGGGAGGGGGAAGTGTGCTTTCCTAGTAATGCGATGTTTGCAAGAGAAGATGTAGCCATTCCTTATGATTTAATGCATAGTTTCTTGCATTAAATATTTTCGATATTAGTAATTGAAGCAAGGAAAACTGCTCTGTAAAGTGCAAAAATTAATTCCTTATATATTACCATAAGATTTTGCAAAATCAGAATTGACCTGCATGTTCAATTATGGTTCAGTGAAGTCAGTTTTCGCATGTAAGCTAGGTTTCATCTTATGCACAATGAGAATGTGGCAAGTTAGGACTTTAAACCTCTAAACATACTTATATTTACCCTCATTTGAAATCACGTGTTTTTTATCCCCATCGAATGGTTAGTTTTCATTGAAAGCTGTTACTCAAACAGCAGAGCTGATGACCTGATTTGGGGAATGTCCCAGTGAAATATATCAGTTTGGGGTCCTGGCTGAACCACTTATTTATACTCAATCTTTACCTCAAGGATTCTTTCCCTCCTCTGTATTTCCTTGGCATTTTATGAGACATATGAAAAGCACTACTACCCTATCCTGCCCCATAGTCTATTTATTTGTATCATTATACCTTCTTCCTAGTCATACTGAAATCTCCCAAGGACTGTCTTTCATCTCTATATTTGTCACAGTGCCTTTTGCAACACCTTATCTGAACTGATAACTCAGTAGAATTTTTCTCAATCGAAGCCTTAAGCGAAAAGTTTGATATTTGAGCTATACCAAAATATTTTAGAAAAACTCAGAGAGAGGAAGAAAAGGATGACTTTCTCAGCAGATATACGTATCCAGGTTTCCACTGTGTTCCTGAAAGCAGTTCTAAACGTAGTCAATTTCTGTTCCACAAATAGTTATCCTCTTTATTTGTGATGAGCAGACAGAAGCTTCTTTAAACAGTGAAAGTAGTTGCTCAGATTTCGGAATGAATAGAGCTCTCATAATAGTTTGTATGCCCTAGTTTTTTGATGATCCAGTACAGTTAGATGAGGCTCTCTAGTGTTTAAGTTATGAAACAGTATCACTTCACTTCCAGCATATTCTTCCACTCTTGTGATTTTTAAGGACCAATAAGTAATATAATTACTCAGTATCGGAATTATGGGAGAATGGTGAGGCTGGTTAAGATCAAAGGACTGTTTGGGGTAAATGAGGGATTGGTAAGCAGCATTATGAGTTCCATTGGCTAGCATCACAAAAGATTTGAGACAAATTGAAATTTAAACTCCATATGTTGGATGACTTGTACTTGGCTAGATCACACTTGGCTCTTAGTTTCATTAATTCTTAGCGGCAACCAGCCTTTTGAAGAGCTATTTATAAACCTGAACTTTCTGATCTAAAAATGGGCAAACAAGTCAACTATGTGTATATCTTATTGACCCAACAGTTAACCTTTTGCTGAATCTGTTCCATCCCTTAGCACTTGGAAAAAAAGATTGGTACTTGGGAAGATATCAACAGCATATTTACAGGAAAGAAAAAGCAAAGATCAACACATTGCAAATGATACATCTAACCTAATACTTTCTCTTTGTGACAGTAAAAAGGAGCATAGCATTTAATATTTTATTTTTATCTAAAATATTTTTAAGTATTTTGTAGTAAACTTTTTTCCCAACCAGTGTTAATGATTCTGTCAACTTATTTTAATGGCTGACATGCACATAAATTTAGTGTTCATATTGAATCAAATCATTAGCATGAAAAAATTACACAACAGCAAGTCCTGTTAAATAATTATGCCAGATTGGCACTTCAGAAGAGGTTCGTCACACTCAAATATTATCATTTATACAAAGGAATCTTTTCAAAGAAGCCTTCTATTTTAAAAACTTGTTAATGAAAGGGATTAAAAAATAGCTATATTATGTAAGTAGAAATTGTGTCTGAGTATAGTATATACATCCTTTACATGCATTCATCTTACGAGAGGTTACACATTTAGACAGTTTCTCAATTTGGTGTAGTGTTCCAGATAGATTTCTGATCTTTGAAAGCATTATGTAGAATAAAGGGAAAAAAAAGAAACAAAAGGAAGAAAATAAAGTCAATCTCTCCCCAGATAAAAACTCAGCATACTTAGAAGGCATCAGGTTTCCCATGCCTTGTCAATATTGATCCTTCATATTGAAATTAGCCAGTCTCAGAGTATAATCTCTAAACTGACATTTTCCCCTATAAACTCAAGGAAAGAATATAGACACTCTGATAGCCATTTTAATGTTGAGCTCTTATGTTTAAACTTCTTAATAATAATAGCTACCATTTATTGAGTAGGCACTCTGCTAAGTGTTTTGTATAGTATTTCATTTAATCTTCCTCTTAAAAGCTATAGATTAGGCAGAGCAGCTCAGAGAGGCAAAGTACATTTCCTGAGATCACATGCACTAAATGGAATTGGGGTTTGTGCTCATGATGGTCTGTCTGACTTCCATGGTCATCTCTTCAGTCTGAACAAAAGAAAATCCTGGAGCACCATCCAACCACATCATCTACATAAAGCAAATTGAAGCAAATGCTACGCAGTCTGAGTATACACATGTCAATATAACTGTATCCCTGTGAACCCTGCTTTCTTCCACCTCTCTCAAATGTTTCTAGGCTCTGCTTCTTTGGGGAATAAAAAACCACCCCTCTCTCCGGGCACTGTAAAGTTATCCGGTTCATTCTGCAGATAAGGGCTTTCTAATGGCTTTGATCAAATGTTTTGGGGGAGAACTTTCTAAGAAAGATTCGGAATTTATGTCATGTTTTCGTTGCTCGTTTTTCTGGCTTCAATTATTTATTAAAAGCAGAATCTGTGACAAGTTTACTGCTTGTTAATATAAGGGCTTTTCTTTGGTACCCATTTATTCTGTTGATATGTATGTTGATATCCTGGCTGTCAGTGATTTGTGATGCCATTAAATATAGAGAAATGCATACAAAAAGGGATATAGTTAGGTATAAGATTTTACAAAAGATCAGATTCTTTAAGAAATTGACAGAAGTCTTAGGTTTTGTGGGTTTTTTTTTTTTTTACACTGATCATCTCCATTCTTAGGATTAGATCATAAACATTTCATGGAGAAAAGGAGATTTTTATTTTATTCACCATACAGACCACTGCATATTGCTTGTATCAGTCAGCACCAAGCCAGATACTGTTTCCTCTACAGAGCCTTTCCAACGCAAAGGAATCTTTAACTCACTTAGTATTTTCACCTGAATTATAGTAATATCTGTCCTGTTGTCCCTCCTACACTAGAGTGCAAATTACAGAATTCATGCGTAGCCTTGGGTAAGTGCTCAATTAGTGTTTGTGGAATTGATGAGTATTTATTATTTTAAATAATAAATCTATTAACTAATCTATTCAAGTGCCATACTTAATTTTAAAAACTGCTTTCTTAGGTAACTTGAAAAGATAAAACCAAGTTAGGAAATTATGCCTGATTTATTATTTTATCCCCCCCCAAACACTAGTGCCTTGCACATAGTATGTCTGAAAACTATTTGTTGAAAGTTAACTGAATGACATTTTAAAAGGAGAATTTCCTAACACGTCCCTTGTGTTCATGTTAGAAATCTAACTGTTCCACCTGCAAGCATATGGAAAGAAAACAGTGTAAAAAAGACTAGTCACATTTCTAGTTTATGACTCAATTTACAATCTGTTTAAAAATTTTTTTTTCTGAAAAATGGATATATGGCATAAAACTGAGTCAATAAAATTCAAAAAAAGAAGAAATACAGGTGACCAATAAGCATATTGAGTTTTATCCTCATTATTGTTAAAAGGAGTATACATTTGAATAAAAATGAAATTCTGTTGTTCTACCACATTGCATAAGTGTGGACTAGTGAGTGCTTTAATGATGTGAATTGATATATCTTTTTAGAGGTCTATTGGACAATACATGGCAGAATTTTAAATCAGCCTACCTTGCTAGAAATCTGTCTGGTCCACTTCTAGTAATTTAGTCAGAAGAAATATCCAACAGGTGGGTACTCATCACGTATTGTTTATAGCAGAGAAAAGATAGGAGAAAGAGAGGAAGAAGGAAAGAAGGGAGGGAAGGAGGAAGATTGGAAGCAATTGAAACACGATAGCATGGACTTGGCTAAATACACCATTTATACCACAGCATGGATAACTATGCACACATGAAAAAGGAAAATGTAGATTACTCTCTATTGACATGAGATGATGATGTTAAATGAGAAAAAAATGTAGACTGAAGAAATAGTCTGCTAGTAAGATCTTATTGCCTTTTGAATATTTGCTATACGATATAGGGAGGACGAAGAACACAGATGGAAACAAGAGACCATGTTCTAATGGAACTTACTGCTGTGTAACTCTGAGCCTAAGGAGCTAACAGTGGATATTTTACACTCAAAAGATATGACTTGGTTCCAAAATTGTGAGTCTAAGCTGGAAAAGCATCAGTGTCATTAATGGGGGGGTATATTTGATGGGAGGTATATATAAACGGGGGCATATTTAGGTATAAGAATTTTTTTTTTTAATAATTTTATTTATTTATTTTTTCCCCCAAAGCCCCAGTGGATAGTTGTATGTCATAGCTGCACATCCTTCTAGTTGCTATATGTGGGACGCGGCCTCAGCATGGCCGGAGACGCAGTGCGTCGGTGCACGCCCGGGATCCGAACCCGGGCCGCCAGCAGCGGAGCGTGCGCACTTGACCACTAAGCCACGGGGCCGGCCCTAGGTATAAAATTTTACTAAGGATCAAATTCTTTAAGAAAGCAAAGTGTACCATATTGGAGGTTGGAAGTTCATCTCTGTGGTAGAGCTTCCAATTTAGTCTTCTGTTTGTATTTCTAATCAGCTGTGAAGAAGTCGTAGGATAATGGTTGAAAGACACCTAAAAAACCTTCCCCTAGAAGCTGAAGATGCAGGAGCAGTTCTAGACACTTGTGGGCCTCTGCAAGACATAGACCCTACTAATCCAGAGCTAATGACACGTATGCCATCTGAACATTATAATAGGATATTGGTACCCACTGGCACATCTCTATTTTATGCTCAGAAAATACATTCCTTAGTGCTCTTGTCACTTTCTGTTATGCTTTCTTACACATCAGTTACTTTTTATTTCTAGTTCCATATCTGGAAACGACAAATAGCACCCTGATATTTCTGGAACACATTTCTCTCCACCCACTCAAGTGTTTTTTTTCACTTTTTTAACCTATGATAGGGCATGGATGCTGAGGAAACTGTTCTAACTTATGTCAACATACTACTGTGTTTCTATAACAAAGACAAAACAATTTTAAGGTTACTTTATGATGTGATTTTTGATAACGGCTATAATTATTGCTGTGTTTTTGAAAAATGCAGGCATGTGAAGGAATTATTTTATTTACAACATATTTATATTAGTTAGAGAAAAAGGAAGCATGTAAGAGTGGTAAACGGTTTTTGGACTTTATTTTGAGGGCATTTTCAGAAATAGAGGGTAATGGTCTTTATTCTTTGTTAAGACTTTGGATGGAAATCAAGGGCATCATTGTATCAGCTGCAGCTCCCAATATTTTTATAGTTCTCTCTTTTGCTTGATCGTGTTGGTGCTTTTGAAACTCAAACATTTATGAAAATTCATAATTTTGTGCAAATATTGAGGACCTAGAATTGCAAAGTCTATATAAACCAAGAGCTGCTGCTTGCTGGTTAGGCAGAAACTAAATTTCCGCCCAGCTCTTCCTTGCATTTTTAATTAGAATTACTTGTTTGTTACAATATGATTTTCTTCAAAAATAGACGCTCTGAGGCAAATGAGGAACCACAGCCTATATGTTGAATGGAAGGTTGATTAGTTGGCAAAACTTCAGTAGTGGGAGCCCGCCATGCTTCCTAGGGAAATAATTCCTTCTCTGAAATTTTATTGTGCTAATTACTGGTCCCAATTTGAGTTCAATATTGCCAACAATTGTTTCGTAGTTGCTTATGAATCAGGTTCAACAGTTGATGCATATTTCCTTGTGCTTAAACAAATAAAAATATATTTTCTGAGTATCTCTTTGTGATAAAGAATATTTTATAATTAAAAGTCTACAGCTTTGTGTCATTTTATTTTGTTCTTTTGGTTTTCTTTTTCTTTTTTTTAAACTCTCCATGCGTCAAGTTTGAGCTCTCATAGATGAGCTATCATAACTATGAGCTAGAGCGTATCATAGATGGTAAATGTGGAAAAGGTGGTATATGTAAAACTCCTTCCACGTAGGAGTGAGATAGTTGTCTACTTTTCAGTAGTATTTGACAGCGTGAAGCATAACAAGGAGTATCTTCAGTGTGCTTTGTTTATAAGGTACATTCCTGGTATTAAATGATTAAGTACTGAGACAGCACTGCTAAAGTGTGTGGCTGTGCCTAAATATAGACTAGGAATAACAGAATCTTAGAATAATGTTTGCTTTTTAAAAAAATTACATATTCGCTATATTACCATGTCATTTATTAAGAATGAACTGCTTTCTTTTCAAACTTCCTAGACCTTATCAGGCTTTTGTTTTGTGTGTAGTACATTAAAGGTGCTTATGCAGTTATGAGAGTCTCCAAGAAGAATTTCAAATTGGCACCAACTAATTGCAAAAGCAAAGTGATCCAGGTTTCATAAGGGAGTAAAATGTGAAGGCATTAAGGAAGTGTGTGTGTGTGTTTTCTTTATAATGAACAGAAACCAAAAAATATATTGTAAAATTACTCACCATCATCCCTAGAAGTTACTCAAATTCATGCTAACTCTCTAACAAGTATATGACTAAATTTGTGTTTTGTGACAAGAAAAGTTCATAAAATAATGCTTTTGTTATGGCACGCTTTTAAATAGCATTTATGCATTTTTTATGAACCTAAATTTTCACTTAATCCTCTGCTTTATGCACTTAGAGTTAAAAAAAAATTATGCAGTAAAAAGTTGTCTTTAGCTTTCCATATTTTAGTTAAGGAAGAAAGCAGGTTCATTTTACAGTTAATTTTAATTTCTTTTTGAGTCTTGGAAGCCATTATTTCTTTCCTTTTTTCTTAGGGAGCAGAGAAGTCTGCATCATTATGGTCTGCTACTTTTGTAACCTATGGGCAAACAGAATTTTTGTAGTCTTTTAAGCAGAGCACTAAATCCACATGCATGGCTTTGAAAATACTCCCCTCCCCCATATTTGCTTTTACTTCTTTAAATTTTCTTTACTTAAAATTCAAAGTTTGCCTTGATTTTCTGTATAAAAATTACAGAAATACTGTCTCTTAATAGTTTGATGAGTGAAATTTGCATGCTGATTAGTTTGCAATGCCATTGAACGTTATATTACTCACTTCTGCTAACTAATGAACCACTTTTAAATAAAGATACTTTTCACTGCTCTAAGAGGACAGTGAAGAACTGTTCACTCCTCAGTGATAATGGAACAAGAGAGAGATTTAAACTGTAGTAGGAGAGAGAGAAGGGCACAAGCCAGTTCTAGAGTAGTATCAATTGCTAGAAAGAGCTTTTGCATTTTCACGTCAATGCAAAGTGCTGTGTGTTTTCCTCCTCTGGAGATTCCTCCTTTAATCTTTTCCTTCCATCCGTCCATCCCAGGGTACATTCTCATGGCTCGGTGGATTTATTTATGGTCCTAAACAAAGTCAGGAAGCAGACCTTCTGAGGTCCTTTCTATCCTGATTGTATAGCAGTGGAAGTAGACTGTAGGCTCTGAAAAGATTTTTTTCTTTCATACATTTTGTGAACTACTTCTGTGAAGTTTCAGCAGTTTAAAGTTTTTCAATTGATTCTTTATTTTTATTTTTATTTTTTTGGCGGGGTTATATTTATTTCCGCAAGGCTGCCAGAATTTTTTATGTTGTTTTAGTAAGATCTTATAATATTAAGCCCCTGGCAATCCATAGTGAACAGTTTTCAGTAAATATTACAGAAAACTGTTATTTACAGGAGTCTGCATGACCAAATCATGAAAATAATTTAAAGTCATTTATTTAGATGCTAACAGTGAAATGACTCTCAGTTCTTCTGCATTATGCACAAATCTCACAAAAGGGAATTTCCCCTGCATACTATGGTTACGAAATTTATAGAACAGAATATTTCATCTAAACTTGGCTTCTTCCTTTATTGTTTGGATTTGCCACACACAACTTGAATGACTTTTGAAATTCCCATAGCAGAAAGTTTTGCTTCCTTGTCTCTCTCCGAAAGACTTATTTCTAGTGCTGAAAATTGAAACAACTCCTTAGGGCATGAAGTCAGAACGCACAGCTTATTCCAGACCACTCCTCTAAATATTAATGCAACTTACATGAATCACACATAACATATATACTGCCCCTTTGTGCTGGGAAATGCCATGCTTTTTATAGTTGTTGCTGTACAGCTAGGATAATAGGAACCCAAGTCGTAAAACAGTAATTAATATACTTCAGAAGAGCTGTTTTTATTGGGTAGATGCTAATTAAGGATGATAGATGGCAGTGATTGAAAAAAGTGTAAACCATTTGGTCAACAGCACAAGTGAAAGGTCAGGTATCATCTTGAATGCTTTAATTAAGGACACTTTGCCTTTTCTCCCCTCTCTTCTAAATATCTGAAGGAACATGGAAGGAAAGATCCATAGTAACTGAAAGGGAAATGATGTGTAGTGGGTGCCCTAGAGGTCTGAGGATGAGCGAGATACGTGTTGAAACATTTGATTGACCTGAGTCCCAGTGAAGTCACATCCTGCTCTGTAAACATATACACTAGTGCTTTCTGACCATGGCACAAATGAGCCACATCTTTTTGGGATATTTATGTTAATCACACGAGCAGAGCGTTATGTTATGGAGACAACTACTGCCCACATTTAAAGCAAAGACTCTACGCCCAGAAATAAACTGAAAAGTTAGAAACTGGCCGAAGATCAGCTTCATCTAATGGAATGCTTAATATCTATGAAATCATCTAAAATACAAAATGAAAGGAACTTCTCCAGAATGCAGAGTAATAAAATCTAATGCATTTTCATGTCCTCAGCATAGAGAATATGAGCCATGGATATGTTAATTACTAGTTTTAAATTGGTAGCTGCCTATTTATTACTCATTTGGTTATATTTGTTTACCTTTTGTCTTTCTTAGGGATATATACGGCTATAATTATATTTAATAGAAAGATTCTTCCATTTCAGTGGCTAATGTTAAAATATCTTAAATGACTGGCTTTTGTTAAAACTACATTCACCAGACAAAACAAAGGCTATTTTTTTAAAACCGAACTAATGTCTGATTATAATAACACACAAGTACTTGTTAATTCTGTCTATAGTGTATACAGAGCATTCGTAGATAAGTCTATAGTTAGACAACAGTCTTTTATGGAATTGTATGCCATCATGTTTAATTATATTCTTAATATCTAAAAACATGCATTAAAATGTCTAAGTAAATGCAACACAGGAGTAAGTAAACAGAATTCCATATTTTCAAATTTGGGTAGTGATCAGACCTTGCATAGAATTATTTGAATTGTTGCACAGTATTGTTTCTCATTTCAACATCTTAGTCAAATACTGGAAAGAGCATTGAGTGTAAAGCAAGTGTGATTTAAGATTGCTGATCCATGGAATGTTCCACTCTATGAATAGAAACCCTAAGAATGCTGCTAGATAAAGAAAAAGGAGAATACATAAATGAGAAGTCCTTAGAAAGTTCTTGAAGTTAGTATTCCTTGTGGCTTGGGAAGCAAAGAGTAAAGAGACGTCATCCTTTAAAATCCTGTCTTTGTTGCCCAATCATAGAGATAGTCAAGCTGTCAAGGACCAAATCATAGACAAGGCTGGTCATGGAAATATGACATGGAAATATTCAATCTGGTTTCGATAATAGCCTTTTAGGAAATTAATTGAGAGATGTATATTACCAGAAGCTTTCAAAGGAACTGGACTAGGGCTGTAGCCAGTGGGTAGCATTGATGTGGTGTAGTGGTTAATTTTTAAAAAAAATCCTGCGTGTAACCCATTGATAGTCTCTGGAAGAGAAGTGATAATATAATTGTGGCTACGTTCATTTGGGCATTATGAGCAAAGGCATTGCTAGAAAAAAAATTTTTCTCAAGTAGCCAATTTACTGAAGACAGCACCAGGCACTGTCTGCTTAGCACCAGTTAATGACGTTCTAGTTAATTTGTAACTTGCACAATATCTGTTCTTGCTATTGCTGCCAAGCATATTGCAGATCAAGGAGTCTGTTATGCAACCGTGAATAAGAATCTTGGGCCACTTCATACTGTTTCATCTCGTCAATTGGGAGTTTTGTTCTGTTCAGCGTGTGTGTGTGTTTTAACTAAAGCCTGATGACTTTTATGCAAACAAGGAATGGACTATATCTATCCCTTTTTCAAAATGTATCATGAGTTCTCTAATTTCTAATTGCTCCCTTGTGCAGGTATTATTTCCAGGGAAAAAACATCAATATACATGCACTTTACTTCTGCTTTTCAAAATGGTGGACTAGCAAGGTAGTTGTTCTGTTACTCTCTCCAGTTTTTTTGTGCTATTAAGAAACATGAAACTTTGTTCAAAATCATTTCTATTTAGCTTTGGCAAGGGTTTTTTATTGTTCATTGGAGAGTACCTCTAATCTGAAAATTCTCCATCACTCAGACACAGTAACCACGCAGTTAAAATGTGGCTCATGAAAGGCTGGAAACACTGCCTACTTTTTCCACCCTATCCTTCTAATCAATTTTATCGCTACTTCCACTTTATTCTGGGAGTCAACATTCATGCTTGTTCATATGTGCAAGGGAAATTATTTTTATTCCTAAAGCATTTCTCCCTCCTAAAATCCTGGATTAGATTAAGCAAATATCCCGTTTATGTAAATAAACGTTTAATTAAGCAGAGTCAGTAACAAAGTCAGAAACAATGAAACGGATGATTTCTCAGAAATAAACTGCAGGGCTTCTGATCCTTTGAAGATAATTGAAAGTTGACTATTTAAAAACATAAATTGAAAAAAAATATATGGATCTTGATGAGTTACAGTTGCATAAATTACTGTGGCATTAGTATTTTGGAAATTAAAACTCAGAAACAAAAACAGTGCTCTAGTTTGTCACTTCTCATCAGTGAAGTGTTCTGTAGCAAGGAGTAGTGAAATCTTCATGGGGAATTTCTGTAGGGAAGAAAGTTCTAGAAAGTGTCAGCGGTAGAGGAGGTGGCTCAGTCATTCTCAGTTATGTTGTACAGCAGGACTACGCTTGGATCACATCTCTGTTGCACCCAAGGTTACAGAGATTTTCCTTCTGTCAGAGGAATAAGTGCAGTTATGATCAGCCTGAGGGAAAAATGATTACGCCTGTTGCTTAGGTAGCAGAGAAGGTTCCGGTGTGCTAGAAGCGTGGGGTTATTTACACATTGAGGTAAAAGTAGTGATAAGAAATTTTATGTTTAAGGCTGGTTTCTTATCCTCTTGAACGTCGGTCTCGTTTCCCTGAGTGACTTGATAGCTTGCCAGCTATCACATTCCATTCTCTCCCCTTTCATATCTGTTAACATCATTTTCAGCACTATACTTCTCCTAGCCCTTCTCTCTCTCTCTTTTCATGCCTCTTATTCTGTATCTTGGCTCTCAGATACACATGTGTCAACTCAGATTGTAAAATAAGTTCAGAATAAATGCACTTTATTTGTGTATAAAAGGCAATTTAGGAATATTGAATTTTTTTTTTTTTTTTTTTTTTTTACAAAAGGCCAAATTCCTTCCTTTCAAGAGGTTCCGCCATTCACACCTCTGTAGTACTGACTTCCTAGCAAGGTGGTCAGTTTTTGTCACAGAGCAGGTTTCACCCTAACTGTGGCGCTGGCCACTTCGCCTTCCACATGCCACAGCTGCTTTTGTAAAGAGGGGAAAAGGAAAAAGGACACTACCACTCCATGTGAGGGAATCAAGTAACATCGAATGTGATTTTTGTTTTCGTAACTTCTCCAAATTTTAAATAAATCAGTTCTGGTCATTTCCTGTATGTAAATGATTTGGGGGAGAAATAGGAACCTGTTATGGGAATAGCATTGAAAATTTCTTTAAGAAAATTCAAACCTGGCTTCAAATACAGGTCTACGATGAGATCTTACTAACCATTACCGTATAAGATTACAATGAGAAAATTATTTTTATTCAGTTCTGGGGGGAGGTCTATTAAAGTAGTGCATAATTTCAGAGCAGTTCTCTAGAGATGAACTTTTTTATGGTCAAGTGAAGCAGTGTAACATAAAGCAAATCATACTACCATTACAAAAAGGAAATTAAAGTTGGACGAATCTGCCAAAATATTGTGAAAGTTGAGGAATCGAACTTTATGGCTTTATTTTTAGAGTTTGCAAGGATGTTCCAGTGCAGAAATGCCTCTGGGCATTTGCAGAATGGGAGGGAAGTGAAAAGAGCAGTCGCTACTAAAAATGCCTGTTAATTCAGCCTCTGCTCCGCCTCCTCTCTTTCATCCAGCTCCTTCCTTACTCTGACCATTTTATCTGCAGCCTCGCTGGATCCATAGCCAGTGTCTGTCTACAAAGGGTTTTGTGATTTCAGATGTTTCCTAGGACATAAGCTCTTCGGCATACTAATTGTTTCTCGTGTTGAAACTAGATCGCGTTTCGTTAGAAGCCCTTCAGGACTGCGGAAGAGTTTACATTAAGGTTTCAGAAAAATTCCGAAACTCTCTAAACATTTAGGGAAAGGAACTAAAGCACTCGCCTTCAGTACGTTTATCAGCAGTTTCCTTTTCCGAATATATTATGACAGAGCTTATGATATACAGAATGATGTTTTTTCTTTAACCTTTCCATCAAACTACTGACACCATTTTCTTAAAAAAAAAAAATAAAACCAGCACGATCATCCAGTGTTTATGCTTGCTTTGCCTGTGGAGTCACAGGGGTACTAGTAATTGTAAATCCATTTTAAAAAAATTTTTAAAGGCAGAATTGCCTTTAGCCACCACTTTCCCTCTGTTCCCTGTTGATTACTGAAGCCGGATTATAATTTATAAATTAAACCTAAAATATTGAGAAGATGATATGGTTTTAGCACTTATGAGCTCAGGAGTGAATGTGAAGACATAAGCAGAGTTTGTGCTATGTGATTGTTAACTGCCTGCGTTTGTAGAGGTCCCTTATTCATCTAGGGTCACAAGCAATGAGTCTGCACTCTTGAGAGCAGTAAACTGCTCAATTATGTTTTTGGTTTTAAAATACATATTTAATTTCTAAACTTCACTATAATAGGTATCAGAGACTCCAATTAATTTTATAGATTACTGCTTTTTTATCACCGGACTGTCATATATGTGAGCCTTTATAGTGTAACATAAAATGAGCCCTCCTCTTTAGATTTTGTAAATGAGAGCACAAAGCTTCTATGTGATATTCAGTTCTTTTGTGTGCAATAATAGATCACACTTTTGCACAGAAATTAGGTCTGCTCTGGAATAATGTTGCAACAACTCGTTTCATTCCCAGATGTTCAGATTTAATAATATTTACTGAAGATGGTTTATGTATCTATTTTATATATACATATTTTATTATATATACATATATAATATAATATTTTGTATATAATAAAGTGTATCTTATGTAAATTTATATATATATTATATGTATTAGGTCAATGGATGTATATAAGAGAATACAACAGAGTCTTATTTTTTGTATAAATTTAAGATTTGAGAATTTCAGGGCCTTAGTACTCAAGTTCTGTCCTACTTCCCTTGTGCTTCAGAATCACTCTTTACTAGCTAAACTGCTGCTTTTGATGGTTTCTGTTGGCTAAGACAGAGAAAACCAAATGTATTATAAAACTTTATATTGAAAAATTTTAATAATGTGTTTAAGCACACATTTTTGATGCTGCAACTATGTTGACTTGCTTTCCGAAAGCATTTAGAATTTTTCTTAAACCCTGAAGAAATGCCTTTTGAAATATTATCCTGATTTACCAAGAAAACACAGCAATTATAATAGGACACGTAAAGATTTTTAATTTTCCATTTGTGTTCTTATATTCTTTGGTGGTTAAGTCTTTAAAACCCCAACTCTAAAGTGAAATTGAAAAGTTCTTAAGAAAAGAAATCTGTTGTTACAAAGTCTAGGGTGGGAGAGAATAATTACACATAGCTTTTTGATAAACAGTCCAAATTGTGCTTCAAAGGACAGATGTGGCTTTAATAATCTGAAACATTTGCATTTTCAGATTAAACTTTGCTTGATTGCATTGTACTTGATATGTATACTTAAGTCTATATGTTAAATGTTATACTTTGATATAGCACATCTTGTTTGACTTTGTTCCTATGATCTGACAAGCTTCATTATATAATAAACTAGTTTAAATAAATCTTAAAGACATAAAAGTGTTCCTGACAGTAAGAAAAAATTTAAAGCACACAAATGATATATCGGTTAGATGTTCCAGAGAGAGTCAAAGTTTTTTCATTCAAATCTTTGAACATGTGTTTTGAATAAAGCTGTAAGGCATTTTCCAGTAACCAGTGTTGTATTACAAAAATGAGTAAAGTAAAACAAAAGGAAAACATGTTTCAACATTTTATTCAGTATTGTCACATATTGTTGCACATTTCCTACTGGAAGTAAATGTGACATTTGTAATGCTAATTTTTCAGACCTAACCTTTTATATCATATATAATATTACTGGGAATATTGTGCTCTTGTCAGACAAGCACAAATAATGAACTACTCTATCAGAGTTCATATGGGTTCCTAATAGTTTGTGTGCAATTATATTGCAGCTCTGATGTAAATCCATCATTATAATTTTTGAATTTTTTCTGCTCAATTCTATCCAGGAATAACCAATGATAAGCAGGTTACAGAACGTTTGACCCACTATTCTAGCATTTTGTATAGAGCCAAAAGCAAGAAATAATGTCACTATAGTTAAATTGGTTGCCAGGGTGGACAAAACATTTGGATAAAATAATATGGTGATGTAATGAAAAAACAAGAAGTTTTAAATGCCATGCTCTATTAGTAGGCTTTTTGCTTTTTTATTAATTGGAAATTAATGACTTAGCTAACTCTGAAGTACAAAAAATATATCAGGACATCTATTTGTTTATTTTGCTTTTCATAATAAACAGCTGTCAGGCACTAACCTACATAGAAGGAAGGAGGTGAAGTACTGAGCATGTGCAAGCAATTTCAGTACAGTATTTAAAATGCCAAAATTGGGGAGAGGGGTACTTAAAATTCAGCTATAAACTAACTTATAGAAAGATAGACATAATTTATTTCAATGTTATATTTGTTATATCGTATATTTTATTAAAATATTAGCTTTGGAACAAAATCTAAAACATGTACTTTCTAAACTATCATTAACACTCCATTTCTACTAAATGAAGCTACTTCTGAAGTAGGGAAAACTGAAATTTAATATTCAAGCTGGGAATATTCCCTTTTTACAATATTAATTTATTAAATTGTTTTAAAATTGAAAATTGTTTTAAAAGTAAATTGTTTGGAATAATTGATAGCCTAAAGACAATGAAACACGTTAAATAGCCTGCTCCTTTAGCAAAGCAATTAGTTCTTATAATGAGGGTTTCCAGGTTGGCCAGCTTGGAGATGGATATTTGGTTTCATACACTGAGTGTGGTCAGCAGCTGGCCAAACTCCTTTGCACCACTCCATGAGGTCCCAAAATCTGACCTCTAAGGTTAGGAGTATTTATGTGAGTTCTGTCATTGTTGTGTCTAGGAATTTAGACAGACAGAATTTATGAGGAGTGTGGCAAAAGACATTACTTTTCATTTCACTCTTTCTCTGAAGATAAAATAGTTAAATTTTTCAGAAAAGAATGAACATTTCTTTTCCTTGGTTTTCAAATTGGTTATATTAAATTTAATTTTTGTATCCAGCCGTTGTGTTTAGGAGCTTGTGGTTCAGTCCATGTGAGGGAAATTGTGGTCGTCACACAGGTTTCTATCTAAGCTTTGTGGCACGTGGCTTCCACGATTCGTTCTCTGCCTGAATAGACTTGTGAATAGTTCTCAGTGAACATAACTCAGCAGCCAAGCCAAAGTGTCAATATCGCGTCCAATCTCCCTCTGTTTTGTATGTGGGTCGCTGCCATAGCGTGGCTGACGTACGGTGTAGGGGGTCCGCGCCCAGATTCCAAACCCGTGAACCCGGGCCACCAAAGCAGAGCATGCCGAACATAACCACTACACCACGGGGCCAGCCCCCCATGAACACTTTTATTCAGATGATGTTTCAGCTTCCACAAAATTTGGTGATGGAAGTGATTTGATTTCATCTCACAGCAACATAAAGAAGAGAGGGCAGGTGTTACTGCCCTTATTTTATAGATGAGAAAGTTGAGGCTCAAAGCAGGTAAACATTTTATGGTAGTAAATGAAGGATCTTACATTTAGTCAAATTTTGGTGCAATTGTAGTTCAATGTCTGCCTTTCTGGCAGTGTCCTATCTGGCTTCATCACGCTGCATCTGCATTGCCTACTACATTGACTGGTGTTTAGTAGGTGCTCAAGAAGGGCATCAAATGAAGGAACAAAGTGTAAAAACAGGTTGCCTGGCCTTTGGTCTTTTACTACCCACCCTGTAGAACTACTGCAGAATATAGAGTCCTAGGATCAGAAGACTCTAAAAGTGTACTTTCTTTTCCAAGGCACATGCCTCTGATAGATTTTTGCAGATGATAAAAAGGAAATAATTCTTCCTTTTGTAAAATTTTGTTTGTGGACACAGAATTTAATAACAATTAACATTAATTGTGCACTCACCAGGTGCCAGATGTTCTTCTAAGCATCTTACACACATTAACTCACTTCTTCTAAGCTCTATGACGTAGGTACCATTGTCATCTCCACTTTATATATGATTGATGTATGGGGAGGGGTAAGTAACTTGCCCAAGGTCACAAAACAACAGCCATGGCTCCAAGCCCCAGCTTGTGACCACTGCATTATACTGCCCCTTGCAACACTATAAATTCTCAGTCTGTTGGTTTAAGCCATCATATGAAGGGCAATGACTGGTCACAATGAGCTTTCTGCCCCAGTAGCTGCTAGATTGTCTGCAGAGAAATCTTGGCCCTCCTCTGCGGGCACTGGTGTTGCTTGGGAACTGTCTTGTTCCTTGGGGGTCAGTTGTGATGCCTCAGGGCATTGTTGAGACATTGAGAGTGAGATCATATTTCTCCAGAATACCCTCATTATGAATTTCATCCACTTCTGGCTGTAGGCTTTGTCATTTTGGCAAAGGAAAGATACACGTTCAATTTAGGGTAGTAGTTACTTCTTGGAAAGGAGAAAAAAGAAAAGAATTACAAACAGGTAAACAAGAGGCTCCACTGATAGTGGGTTTGTTTCTTTGTACTTGAGTTGTTTGTTTGCCTTAAGGTTAGAATTTGTTAGATTGTGCTTCCCTGTGTTGTTTTTATATTTTTGTGTTCAAAATAATACCTAATTAAAAAAAATTTTAAGACAAAAATTTATAGGCAACCAGTAAACATTTTGTGACTTTGGAACTGATGGGTTCAAGAATAAAGGATATGCAGGCAGCTTTTAATCATAGCCTGAAACAAACATGTTCTTTTTTACCTCTATACTTGAGGTTTATAGAAGTCAGTTACTCAATATGGAACTTAGAGGGAAAACTTCATAATATTTTTTAACTCAAAAAGCCCTTAGAGACCAACTAGATTGAAAAAATTTGCAGCATAAAAATATTAATTGACTTGACAGATGCCACAAAGATAGTTGGTTCAGGTGTTCATTAGTTCAAGAAGCCTTTATGGAATGCCTACCATGGGAAGGAACCTGAGGAGTTGCTGAGGACGCGTAGACGAATACGACAGTGTCCGTGAGGGATTCATGGTCTTTAGAGAAAAGGCATCTGAGTAAACAAATAATTATAATACAAACTATTAATTGCCTTAGCAAAAGATGTAATTGATGGTCTATCTATTACCTGTCTGTCTACCTATGTATGTACATATGTATCTGTCTATCTCTGTCACCTATCTATCCTTATACATATTAAGCGTTTAGCACAGTACTTGGCACATAGAGAGTTCTTTATAAATAGTAATTGTATGATCTGTTACTACCTCTAATTCCCAGATTTTTCATTGTATTTTATAACATGTAGAGAGAATTCTGCCAACACCACCTGTTCAGCTGTATCACCCTTGTGTTTGTGAGACTGCGGAACCTTCCTGGAAAACTAAACTATTAACCACTATGCTATTTGTAGGGCCTTGTAAATACTTCTGTAGCTATACTTATTTGGCCATATTTTATTTGTCACATAATTTGGCTTCAACTACAAGATAAACTCATTCATATCAGGCACTGTCTCTTATATGTGAATGCCCAGGGCTTATCCCTCCCTGCTCAATATCTTTCTCATAATTAAAAAACAATCCAATTAAGAATGGGTAGCTAATTTTGTCCTTGACAAGAACTCACTAGTGTGTTAATTAAATACATATTACATATGTGTTAACATACATAATTCCATATTACATATGTATTATTTTAAAAAATGTCTGTATATGACTTGCCACCTTTTTGCACAATTTTCACTTACTCAACTGGTCTACAGAGAAGACATGGATATCCATTTGTGTAACTCAATGTGCTGACAAAATCCTAGCTTCAGAGACATATGGATAACTTCAGTGGTCTGAATTTGATTATGCTCTACATATGGGAAACAATCAAAGTCCTGTGTAGGGATTTCATAGTGTAACTCCATTAAAATCAATGAGAACTCTGCACACCTAAACACCTGTTCACAATTCAAAAATGCAGGTAGGCAGTTCCACTTAAAAGATCACTAAATCAGCAGTCTCATAGTCTTTGGGGATCACAGTTTTATCATCTCACTTGCTTTCTCATTTAACTGTCATTCTACAGACCAGTTATTATGGGTAAGAAAATTATACAATTCTCTCAGCCTTGTGTGATTCTACAGTGTCAAACCTGTTTGAAGAGTGGCTCAAAACCTAGATAAATGGGAAGGTATCTTAGAAATATCACCAATTGGAGCTTTGGAAATACAGTGCACTGCAAGCTGTCGTCCAATCTGAATTGGTTAAAAAAGGTAAATTTTAAAAATTCCAAGACTCGTGAACAAAATTCATTTTTAACCTATGAATCAGTACCTTTAACAAGTACTTATTTTGACCGTTGAATTGAAATCCATTTGGAGGACCAGTATCAACAAATTAATTAATTGCTTTCATTCACAGTGACTTCTAAGGCTCTTATATTTTAGATTTTCATGGAATATCTAATTCTTCTTAGAGTGTTTTAAGTACTTTTTGTTTTCAGAATTCAGGTATGCTGGTATATTACCTTACATTGCTCTAAAGTTTTATTTTTTACCATGAGTAAAGAAATTTAAGTAAGGTAAAATGTAAACAAGGCAATAGATGGGTATTTAAGAAGTTTTTAGGATCTTAGCCTATTAACTGTGTCTGTTTACTGTAAGTTACAAGTTAATTTTATCTAATCATTGAGTAATACCAATACTTGGTTTTATTTTTGAAGAGTTAGCTGAATTAATGTATGTATTAGAAAAGCACAAACCTGCATTATCAATTCCATGTTTTAAAAAACTAACCTTAGCAGTTAGTTTGATGGTTTTAGCTTTTATTGTATTTCAAAGATAGGATTTAAACATAGTTTTGAAAGGATTTATTTGTTTATTTATTTTTGTGAGGAAGATTAGCCCTGAGCTAACATCCGTTGCCAATCCTCCTCTTTTTGCTGTGGTAGATTGGCCCTGGGCTAACATCCGTGCCCATCTTCCTTTACTTTGTATGGGACACCACCACAGCATGGCTTGACAAGTGGTACCTTGGTCTGCGCCTGGGATCTGAACCTGTGAACCCTGGGCTGCCGAAGCGGAGCATGCCAACTTAACTGCTGTGCCACTGGACCGGCCCCTAAAAGGATTTATTTTAATGGCAGATAGTTTTCGAGAATTGATGACTTTAATTTAAAATAGAATTACAGATGTCTACCATAATTAATCAATACTCTGCTCTTTCAAAACATCTTCTCTAGGGGCCAGCCCATGGTTGAGTGGTTAAAGTTCACCACGCTCTGCTTTGGTGGCCTGGGTTCACAGATTCGGATCCCGGGCACAGACCTACATCACTCACCAGCCATGCTGTGGTGGCGACCCACATACAAAGTAGAGGAAGACTGGCACAAATGTTAGCTCAGGGCTAAACTTCCTCAGGTAAAGAAAGAGGAAGATTGGCAACAGATGTTAGCGCAGGGTGAATCTTCCTCAGGGAAAAAAAAAAAAATTCTCTAAGTGCTAAGTTCTGTGTTCTTCCATGTTCCCCTGGTGCTGGAGGTCATACCAGCTGCTGCCTCAGTAAATGAATGCTTACTCATGTTCTCAGTCACATTGGATTGATTTTCTACAAGTGTATTGTTAAAATTTGAATTGAAGTATAGCAACCTCTTTTACTAGAATCATAGCCTCTTGGGAATGAAGGGCCGTCAATATGATGCATCCAACCCCATCTGTCTATAGATGAGACCCACAGAAGTGCACTGAATGACCAGCAGCAGCTGGGTGCTGGGCTTGGTTGTTGCCCGTTTGGTTCAACTGGTCACTTCAATTGTTATTGGTGATCTGATTAGGTAGATCTTATGTATATTATGAAGACTACACTGATGATATTGACTTTAAGTTAGACTAAATACTCATTTAAGAGAGATTTAGATTCAAATATGCCATATACCGTTTACAAAACAAAGTTTTCTGAGCAACCCAATAGTGTTTCTATTTTTAGAACATTATAAACAGTCTCAGAGCACAGCCTCCTGTGAGCCATTCTGTTAGCTACCAAATCATATCCCCCGGGGAACCTCATCTTTGACTGCCCCTTTCCATTTCCTCACATCCAGTCATTGAACATCAGAGTTCAAAAAGAACTTAACAGTCACGTGACCTTACGTAGTGCCAAAATTTCTCTTGAATTTAACCCCTCTTTTCAGTTGTCTCATTGTTGCTGCTTAGTCATCAGAAGCGCATGGACTTCCTAAAGGGACTGCGATTTTTACTTCTCCCATTCATAGTCCATACTTCCCACAAATGTATATGCCTAACACACAAACAGGATTACAGTATATCCAGCTCAAAACCCCTTAATTGTTCTCCTGGCTTTGAGTAATCAATACCAACTCTCTTACTGAGACATTCGGCACTCCTCCCCCAGCTGCTGTCATGGGTGTCAGTCACCATCCTTCCAGCTCTGGCAATTACTCATCTCCTCTCTTCTGTTGGGCAATCTTGAACACCGCTCACCATTCCCATCTTTATAAATATTGAATCTGCGCCAGCCTTTATGGTATTTTAATTTTTTGTTTTTGTTTTGTTTGTAACCTTTAAAGTAAAGTTACTTCTATTTTTTAATCAGTCTAAATTAACCTAAATTCTCTACCTTTTAAAGTAAAACTCCTATACTTTATCTAATCAGTCTAAATTAACCACTTCCTCTTCTTCACATCAATAATGTTTTGGGTGCACAATGTACTTTCTCTCTGTGGCTCTTTTAGCACAACAGTGTTTTATGCATTTTCTGTTTTCTCCACAGCGTTTGAAAGATGCATTTTTCCCCCACTAGAATGAAAGCCAGACTTTTTGTCTAATTAGTTCCATGCTCTGTCCCCACTCATGGGATAGATCGTAGACTCTCAGTAAACGCTTGTTAAATGAGCAAATAAATTTGCTCCTTACTAAATGCTGGATTGCACTGATTTGAATAGAATACTTCTTGAAAATATATATTTCCATATATTTTATAACTAACATTTTGCTAAGTCATTCTCTTAGAAAATTTCTTAATAAATTTAGACCCAAATGATCCAAAATGGTGAGGATTTTATTATATCAAAGAAAGAGGAAGTGTGCCCCAGCATGTTTCTTTGAATAGGAGAGCCATATATTTTCTTATTATTTCTTTATAATTTGTTTGTACCCGAATATACTGAGAAATATTCCAGACAATTTTCCAAGGTTTAAATCTTAAGGTGACCTTTGCCAAGTGAGTAGTTTGGACAAGATGTTAAATTCACTTGATTTCTCAAGATTCTGTGTCTTAATCCCCAACTATCATTGATTTGAATCCTGTAAAGTACTATGCAGAAAACACACCTTAAAAGTTAACAATATCTTATAGGTTGATTAAATATTTAGAATACAATTCAAGTTCCAGATCAGAGTAAGAATTTAAGAACAAAAAGCAATATAAAATCTGAATCATCAAGAAAGAAAGGGCTAAAAATTCCAAAGTGGTGGAGGGACACCCTGAGAAGTTAAAGCATATAATTCAAGGTCAGCTAGGATGTAATGTGATGTATACAGAGATTCATCATAGGGTGCCTAATTTTTATTCTAAAAAAATTTACAATTACTTATAAAAAATATGTTATCCATATGTTATAAACTGTGCAAGAAAGTATTTTCCTCTTTCAAAAAGAAGCCATGTGGCACAGAAAAAAGAGTTCTTGCTTTGGAGGAAAAAGAAAAAAAGATTTGAAGCTTACTGGGTGTATTATCCTAGTGTCTCAGCTCTGTTGCAAAATCTGGAAAACAAGTTTAATTTCACCTGCTTAAGTTTGTTAATAATGCATTGGTGTTCAGCCAGGATTCCCCAAACTATCATAATTGTATGAGCCCAGTGCAGCCTTGAGAAGTCCTGTAGCCCTTCTCCCCTGGCAGCTTTGCTTGTACTTAATTATAGAGATTGGGTCCCCATGCAGGGTTTGAAAAAAAATGATTTCACTGATAGGAAAAGTTTGAAAACCACAGGAATAATGTATACAAGCTAGAAATTAGCATGCACTCATAAATTATAGCTTCTGTTATTATATAATACATGCTAAATCTATTAAATATTAAAAACATGAACCTCTTGTTACTAAGTTGTAACCTCTCAGGTCACCTGGACAAAACGTCTTAACAGAGGAGCACGTCTTGTGTGGAATTAAACCCTGATGCAGCCGTGGCTACAACCTGAGGTTTTATAGTCACTTAAAATTCTTTTCCTTTGTTGCAATTCGTACCTATTAAATTAGGTTATTGTAGAACTGGGCAGTGAGAACAACTATAAAGAATATTATATGCTTTCAAGTACAAGAAAAGTGATGTGAAAGTACCAACAGAAGTTTTGCATCATTCAAGCTAGGAATGAATTCTCAAGACCTTTAGAAACATAAAAGAACTTGGAGCAAGTGATGGTGTTTAATTTGATCAGGATATTATAAGCATTCTTAAAAAGAAAAACAAAATCCACACACTATCTGGAAGCCTAAAGCTTACAGAGACCTCACTTACATGTCTACCAAAAATCTAGTAGTGGATTCTTGTGAAAAGTTTAGGAAATGGGAATACTTTTTTAAAGTATACAGAGTTTTAAGGTGAAATGTTTATATTACGAAAGATTTACATTTCATGCATTATAACAGGTTTTATGTTTTAATGTCCTTATATTCTGTTACATACAATTCTCCTTTGAAAATATTCTATATTTCAAGATAATTCTGTGAATGTCATGAAAATGATAAAATAAAATTTAATTCAGCAAGCTTCCAACCTGTAGAGTTAATTAATGAGGAGTTACAAGATTTACAAGTAATTCAGTCCATCAAAATCCAGTGATGATAATATCGCTGTTGACTACATCAGATTGAGATTAATCAAGCATCCGTATCTTGGGCTCTGAGAAAAATATTAAGTCATAGAGTATTCTATCATTGCAGTAGTGTGAATGCTGATGAAAGAACTGGTGGTTAGAACTCTCTTGTGGAATTAAATATGTCAAAACAACTTATACACAGTGGAGCTTACTTTGCATAAAAGCCAAAAAGCTTGAAAAACTTAAAAGACAAACAGTCATAGCATGGAAGTACAGTAGTACAAGTGGAATAATTTAAAACATTACTAGAAAACTATTTGAATTTTCTTAGGCCAGCCAATTTGAATGACTGTATCCAGGGTGATATTCAAAATATTGAATAGCCAGCATGGGAGGCTCTGATCGGCCCAGCAGACATGCTGTGTGGTACATTCTCAGTCCAGCGTAAGTGCACACACGTTGCAAAATTGTGGAGTGGGGAGGTTTAAAAGGAGGTAAGCAGACCCCAATATCCTATAGATTCCAGGATACCATAGAACTCCTGACTGGGGGATGAAACCCAAGCATTATTAAAAGTAACCAAGGTGATCCTACTAAATAGGAGTTTAGGAACCACTGGATTAGACATTCTGTTTCAGCTTAAGTCAGGTTGAATGGCCAAGTGAATAAATTCCCTGTCAGTCTTCTCTCATCCACAGGCTTCAAGTGTGTTAACATGGGTAGGTCCAAATGTATATACCACAATAAAAATTATCCCAGAGTAAACAGCAATTCATAGGTATTATGTATTCAAATTCATCCAAATCAATTGCCTGTTTGTAGTTTGGGTGCTTTAGAAATTGGCAGTCTTTTATAATTGACGCTGCAGTAGGTACATGACTCTTTGCAGGTGTTTTGAAACCCATGTTCATTTTAATGTGTCTTTAGTAGTTATTGTTGATAGAGTTGATGTGGCTTTCTCAGGATGCCAAGCCAACAATGTGTTTCATATTTTGAGCTAGCTTTCAACTTTATCTAAGACACGTGATGAATTGTCTGAAGGCAGGTGTAGGGCAGGTGCATTAAGATATCTACACAGGCACCACAAACATACACACACATACGCGCACCCACATAGAGACATTTCTATTAGCAAAATTGAGAAACAGATCCGAAGTCACGGAGGGCATTTTTGTTTGGTTGACTTTCTTTTCGTGTTGTGCCGGTGAACACTGAATTGATGTGTGTGTGTCCAACTTTAGGTTTAGGAATTAGAGATGAATGGCATGTAAAGTTATATTATTGCTAATACTATCTTCCAAATACCCACTGAGCTTTTTCGGTTTTGCTTTGTTTTGTTTTGTTTTATGTTAGCCTAGGTTTGTTAAAAATCTGTTTCCATGCGGATATATCTAGAACGTTATTAATGGTGATGCGACATTTTATATGTCAGGCTCTTGAAATGATTTAGGTAAAAGAGACATTAGTTTCCTCAGTTTCAACTAAAATGATAAATTCTTATGTTACATCTGTGCTAAGGAAACGCCTCTAATATCTCATTTATAATAAATACTTGTCAGGTGACTGCCTAATTTTACAGGCATCTGAGCCGTATCCAAGCATGCCAAGGCCATGGTACTTGGAAGTTCCTTTGTATTTTGGTCTATGGCATCAAACAAGCCTTTTTTCTCCCTCTACAAAAAAGCAGTTTGAACGTTATCACATCAAAGAGAAAGATGCCATTGTCTGTGAACTGTCTTAGATCTGTCAGAATAAATCAATTATGGGACAGAATTAACTTGAGGTACCATTTCTTTCAAACAAGAGACCCCTCCCCCATTTCCTTCTCAGAAATGTAAATATATAACATATAATATATATTTTTTTGTTTGGTGAAAAGATACCAGTAAAGTGATAACATCTGGCTGGAGCAAAACGCTGCCAGCTAAGGAATGGTTTCCTCTCTGCGGGTCTGACCAGAGTCTGATGTTATGCAGATGTGCAGCCCGGCCTGACTGTAAAAGTTATAAACATTGTCATAACATTGTTCGACTTCTCTAGTATTTCCTGTCTTCTGCTTAGCACTTTATTACTAAGTCTGGCCAGCCGCCAAGTGAAATGCAGGGAGTTAGGGCCTCTGGCTTGAAATTTAAAACAAGTCCAGAATTCATTGGGTTTAATTTGATATGCGAACTCTGATAACTCACACTTGTTAAAATAAAGCCGCTTACCATTCAAGTTAGATTTACACAGCTTTGAGAGAACATGAGAGAAGAGGAGGAAAACACATTTTTCAAAAACTTGAATATTGGCTTTTAGCTCTTGGTTTTAGGGGTGGGGGTGGGGGAGGAAGAAGGATTCTGAGCGCGGAACAGCTGATTCAGAGGCTGGACAGCTTACAGCAAACTTGTGTTCATTTCCTGTATTAGATGCAGTTCCCTGGGCACAGAATGGGCCTTTCTTTCAACACTTCTGAGCACGTTCTTTCTCTTGGCTCATTTTCAGATTAGGAAGGCCACATGAGGCTCGTTGCCTATACATCATAACAAAATGGTGAGGTGAAAACAAACCAACGATACACCAGCAGGCTGATTTTCTGCAAAGGGTATCTTGTGCCAGGGTTGAACAGAACATCATTGAAACACCAGCATGAAGACATGTTAACCCAATTTTTCCTGTAATGTATACGTGATTGATTGGCAATTTTTGGACCACAGGCTGTAGTTAGGATTACATCAATCAGGAAGCAGTAACTCTGGAGGGACTTCCCTTAAACGATCTAGGGTTTATTGGCGAAAGTGGTTGCATTTTCTGCTGTGTGCTTCTTTCATGTGTTCATCAGTTCCATTCTTGTTTGACATGTGGTATCAGTGCACGAGATAGGTCACTCTTCCTCTTTTTATCCCCTTTAGTCATTTAAAATGAAAAAGGTGCACCTCGTGCAATGTCTGATACGTAGAAGGCACTAATTAAAAAAAGAATGAATCTTGAATGAATGAGAAACGAGTAGTGAATGAGAATACATTTAAGTGTACATGTCACCAAATTTGGATTTTATGCTCTTCAGAAGTGGTTAGGATCACTTTGTGAATTATAGCATGCCAAAGGTTTATCTCTAGAGCATCACTGACCTAAATAGAGCACTGCACATATAAATATATCAATTAACATCAATATGCAGTTTTTAACTTCCTTGCATAATTATATTACATCATGTAGTCTTTGTAAATAACATTTAAAGTAAATATGTGAAAAAGAGTAGGCTAGAGGAGGAATTTGCTGGATGCTGGTGGTCATCGATTGTTCTCTCATACCCCATTTTTGTACACTTTGGGGGTAATAGGAAAAATTTCATCATAATGTGCCATCAAAATTCAGATTGCTATCTTTGTTGTTTTGTGGGTTTTCATAATCGTCTTGAATATCTATAACTTGCTGTGTTCCCGAAAGGATGTGTTATGGATCTATGAAATTTTTGTAAGGTGTGAACACTGAAACACTGTCCCAAGGCTCTGCTGTTAATTTGTTTTTATTGAGGAGGAGGCAAGAATGAGGCACATGTGTGTGCAGCCACTTTTCACGGCTCTTTTTTCGTGTGTAATTGGTGTTGGGGGATGCTTGGGTGACACATGAGTTACAGTTCATAACTCCGGAGGAGAAAGAAGTTCCTGACACAGATCTTCCCGGCCACGAGATTCTAAACTTATAAAACAAGAAAGTAGAAAAGAGAAACATATGTACTGTTACTTCAAGTTCAGGGTTAAAAGCTATTCTTCAAAGAGTCAGAGCATTAGCTAGTGATTTTGTTTAAGTGGTCCTCACAAAATCATTGGCGCTTAATTGTATTATCTAATTTTTGGAAATGGAATGTGTGGCATTTGAAAGTTAAATAGCGTGAAGAATGAAAGGCATGTTCAAAGCGTTTAAGATGGTCGGCGAGGCCTGTGCCATTCAGAGCAGCTCCTGCGGACATAGGGGATTCTGAATACTGATCATCTAATCACATTGTGTCTGGAATTCAGTTTCTGGCTACACATCACGATCAGAACAGATGTTTCCCAGGCTGTATAGGTGGGTGCAAGAAATAGATTTCAGAAATAACTCACTCAATTTGTAATCAGATTTTTGTAAGAAAACTTTGGAATTGTAGTTCTCAGAATTCTCCATTTCACACAACCTGGTGGCTCTGCCTGAGATATGCCTGTGTATAGTTCATCACATTCCTGTATACTCTTTTCACACAAGAAATTTCCTCACTTTTTTCCTCTTGCAGGTATTTGCACACACGTGTGCTCGTGCTTGTGTGTTTTCTTTAAATCACATATTACTTTGACATCTCCGAGCAAAGACAACATGCATTTTAAAGTGTTATGTGTGAAGCTCAGAGTATGTCCTATTATTTGGGAATGCTGCTTTAGCCATTATTTTTCTTCCAACAGTCTGATGGGAACCCGACATTAATTATGTATGGCTTTTCTGGAATGATCAAGTTAAACAGCTAGTTGGTGTTTACCAATCTCCTTTGAATATTAAGTAGGCAGATAAGAAAACCTCACCTTGATATTATGCTCCTCATCTCTGGTAGATTTTTACAAGAGGATACAGACAAGAAATCATGAAATCTTGGTGTGAGGCCAACAGACCTCTAGCTAGCTGCTGGATTGGTAAGAAAGCAGCTTTCTACTGTCCGAATCAACATTACTCAGACAGTTACGGAAGCTCCGAAGCCTTTGGATTTGTTTGCAATGAGAGATTTGTTGTGGATTTTTAACAAGGCTCCTGTGTGTGTGCCATGCTTAGTAAATATTGGCCTTTGGGGTATTTTTCAGTCACGCTGAATGGACTGTTAGTTTCCCCAAACTGCAAAGTGCAGAAAATCCATTCCCCTGATTTTGTTGCCATTGAGATTGCATCATAGGTTTTGCAGTGTAAAACCAAAATTAAATCTAGCAAAAATCTTCAGAGAACTGGAAAATGATCAGGAAAAAGAAAGATACCTGGGATTAAATAAACAAATGGGCCTAGAAAGGATCTATAGAAGTACTTAATAGTTAAATTATTTAAACTAAAGTAACATTTGATTTCTTTAGACTGGGGGAAATATTTTGATTTCTTTAAACTGGAGGAAATTAATCATATCTTAAGTGTTAAGACTAATGTAATCAAAAGATTACCTTTTCCAATATAATGTTTAACATACTTTTTAAATCTTATCAAAATTTATTTAATAAAAAGTTAAATTAATCAGAAATAAACATGGTAGAATGTATGAGGTGAGGCTTCCAGGAAAAAACTCAGCCTGTCACCAAATGTTTTCGTATTTTTATATATTCTGTAGTGTTTTTCCTCCAGCAAATGAGTCGATGTTGACAGTTAGGCTGCACTCAAGGATTACTTGAGATTTTTTAAATTAATATTGAAAACTTACTTTCAAAGGACGATCAGTGAAGTTTTTATATTTGGTCTCAGGAGATAACACAGTTATGTCAAGGACAAACTATCATGGCGTAGCCAAAAGTCAGCGTTTCATTATAGTTGTTTAATGGCGAAGAGGTCCAAAAAATGAAGTTGTTTAGCAGAATTAGTGTGCTTATTCGCTCTATGTTCTTTTAGGAAAAGGTTAACATTCCTGTAGAAAACACCCAAAATATAGGACCGAAACTCACAAAATTGTGATAAGTTGAGGGTAAAGAGTAGTATTTAAGGTGTGTTATTCTACTCCTGATTTAGAGACACCTCTATGAGCATGGATTTTGGGAAACCTTGCTCTGGCCTACATTTTCAACCAGAGGCCTTGTGCGTGGAAGAACAGCCGGAAAGAGGGTACTTTTCCATATGTTGTCCATTTGGCTGTCAGCGCTCGTTCTGACAGAGGAGAACAGGGTCTTGAGTGACTGGTAGTCTGTCTTAAAGTATGGTAATGAGGCTAATTAGGAGAGATGAGAGCTGAACTAGATTTGTGAAGGCAATTATCCATGTAGCTTTTGTGCCATGCTTTATCTTTATCAGATTCCTCTTCTGTAATTTTGTCATTTCTCAAACATCACAGGAATAATGAAAATGTCCAAGGCAATATGAGCAACGTGGTTTAGGAAAGAATAAAATATACTAATGAAATTCTGTGAACCTGCTTTCTGTTTGGACTCTTCCGAAATAAAGATTTGGGGCATGGCTAAGACGGTTCTTACTACTGTTGTTTAGTTTACATAAATGAAAATTAATTGTGCTTTATTATAATGAGTCTGTATATCTTCTTTGGTAAGTGAACAGTATTTTGCTTGGTCCTTTTATGTTAGTCATCATGGCAAGTCAGTAATTTAGTGTAGTTGAAAGGAAAAGACATCAGAGGCTTGCAAAGCAAGCATAAAATGTATTCTCTTTTATGTGATTTAGAAAGTTGAGACATTTTAGTTTCTATTTTCAAAGGTTTAGTCCATTTTAACTTTGACAACAATTATGAAAGTAAACGAATGGACTCAGATCTGTACACAGCGATTTCATAGTAGGTGACATTGAACATAAGTTTCTTTTGTTCTAAGTATTTAATCACAAAAGTTAGTTAAAATACTTGGTTTTTTTTTTAACTTGCTGAATTATTTTTGAATAGTGCCACTGACATTTCTTCTGCGATATGTAAAATATGGCATTCTAAGATCACATTATTTCTATAGTGTAATTATAATTTTACCCCCCCCCAAAAGAAACCTGGAATTATTTAAGATTACAATAAACTTACAAAGAGTTAGTTTAATTCAATTCAGGAACCCAAACTGGGTTTGATTGGTAATTGTTTCTGCTCACGTTACACCTGGGCATAATTTTTTATTACTTTTAGCCTATTTTATTATAATTTTCATTACTTCTGAAATGAAAGTTCATTAGCCTGTGAGCTTCTCGAAGGCATAACGGAGGCATTCAGGTTTTTTCATTTTTGTTTTGTAAAATTTAAACAAAATCTAAGAAACGAAGAGCAACATCTAGGCAGAAAATCTGTCTGAATTGCTAAACAATTTTCCTACATATGAATTTCTATTACCTTTACGTAATTCAGTAGCAAGTCGGGGGAACTGTATTTTGTCTCATGTTGCAATGATCACAAGACTAAGATACTTGGGAGCAAGTGTGGGACAAAGATGCAGTAAGTAGATTTGGTAAAGAACTTGTAACAGAACCCAAAGGTCATAGTCCAACTGAAGCTAAAAGACTAGAAGTGGCTCAAACTTGAACATGCCTGAAAATCACTAGGGGACCTTGTTAAAAATAAAAATTCATAGACTTCACAACTAGTGATTCCAATGCAGTGGGTCTTTGAGTGAGGCCAAAGAAACCACATTTTTTGACAAGTACTCCCGGGCCATTCTGAGGCAGGTGCCATGTGGCCCACACTTTGAGAAGCACTCTTTTAGATCAAGAGACTTATGATCCTGAACATCAGAATGTCAGAGCAAGGCTAAGCATCGAAAGCAGGTAGGGAAACTGAAGTCGAAGCCCAGAAAGACATCAGAATAAAGCAGAAAGGAGGCCTGAATTGGCATCCTCAGAAACTGCGTTCTCTTAGGTTGAACTGTGTAAAATGGCAGTCACATAAGGTCCAATCTATAATTCTCCTTTTTTAAGAATGAGATTTTGTAATCCCCATCAGCTTTCTAGGTTCATGTTCATGTATAAATTAATTCTAGCATTCAGGGAGTTGAGGATGGCCATGGACAGAGAGGATGCACACTAGGACTGAAATTGGGAGGATGCACCCATCAGGGGCTGAAAAATACAAGTGATCGGAAACCACGCCAGGAGTGGAAAACCAAGAATTTCAGAGGAGGAAAAACAAGCAGCAAGCTAAATTGATGCAAGATTCTTGCTCCTAACTGAAGCAGCCTTCTGCCTCCGGCCCAGGTCACTTTTCTGGTTGTTTTTGAAACAGGAACCAATCTCAGTACAACTAGATGGGGTCCTGCAGGTGGAAACAGGTTAATTGGAAGCAGCTCGTGCAGGTGAAAAGTATGAGATGGGGAAGCAGCCATTTTTTGGTCTGATAGGAAACAAAGTCTTTTCTTGTGGGGGAAGCAAAGAGTAATAAACATATATAAGTAATTTATATATACAGCACATTGCCTTTTAGGTAAATGATGTGTCTAAAATAGCTTGAAAACACTTACCTGAGTGTTTTAAACGTTCCTGCTATCTGTACACATCCTTGCATTTTGTATGAACCCTTATAAAGAAACATTTTGCAGTCAAAGCAAAATGCGACCCATATACCCACACTTGACTTAGCACAAAATCCAAATGTGTGTAAGCCAAATGGTCATTTTAGAATACTTTTATCCAAACTCAGAATTAAAAAGTAATCAATGTTTGAAAGAAATTTTTTAAAAAAGTTCTGCAGGAAAGAATTGTATTTATTTAATAGGAAAACCATCATGATAAATATGTGCATCATATTTATCTATCCTTTTATTAATGACATGCTGCATTTTATATTCAAATCCTTATGCATTGATGTTTATCGGTAAATTTCTTAAATTTCTAGTGGCAGTGCAGCAATAATGTATTATTTTAGTAATTCTTCTCTAGTAACTCCATCTCCCCGTACACGATTTTAGCGTTTTGTGAAAGCAGTGTTTGGGAAGAAAATTGTCTTTAAGTTAAATTAGTGGCCTCCTTTTTTCAAGTTTACAAATTGAGCCATTTAATTCTTCTCAATTCTTTACTAAACTAAGTTTTGCTGAGCGATTCAAAATCAGTTTCCTGCCTCCTAGAATTCACAAGCTAATGCAGTAACAAACATTTGATTTCCTCATTGGCTTTTTTTGTTTCCTTAAGTTAAGTAGGAATTTTGGTGTAATTTAGTTCCAACATCTCTGGACCAACTTAAAGAGGAATACAATTTAAGATGCATGGTTAGAGTGGGGAAGTGGTTTGACAGGCCTCACTGGAGGGAGGTTTGGGGGATGTTGCAGACAAAGATAAGTAGTAAGAGAGAATAAAATGTTTATTTAGCTTTGACAGCATGGGAGAAATAAAGCAAGTTATCTGGAGGTTCCTTAGAAGAAGTACTAGAAACCACATTTTAGCATTTAAAGCTTTATTAAGTCTAGAATCTTGAGCTGGCATCTGAAGTTTACAACAAGTTTCAGAAGGTTGAGAGGAGAGGAGAGAACAATATATGAAAATGCACTGAGCTGGGAATGTACAAGATCTCTCTGAGGGAACTTGGAGTAAACTAGTTTGACTGGAAAGTTCATCAAAGGGTGGCGGAGGCTAATGGAGGAATCTAGGTTGTGAAGAGCCTTAAGAATGTGGAACAGAGGGTTTTGGAATTTATCCACTGGGTTGTAAAAAGATGAAATTTATGAACAAGGAAGTGATAAAATTAAGATTGTCTTCAGAAATTTAATCTAAAAATGGTATTCTTGGTGGATTGGAAAGCAAAGATGTAAGTACAGGGAGTTATCCCTAGTGGAGGGAAAACATTGATAGTAGGCAGATTGGATATGGTAGAGGAAGTCATCAAAGTTGGTACCGAGTTCAGGACAGTGGAGCCACATCAAATAATGAGAAAGGGAAGAACCAGTTGTGGGTAAACAAGGAATTTCTTTAAATGGTTGTTGAATTTTGAGATGAGAAAGCCTTATTCCGTTGAAGAATTGAGCACTGATGATTTGCAAGACATTTTGGAAAAAGACACCCAAAAAGTGTGCTCTATGCCCTTTTAGAAACCCATAGTTTAGTAGAAGAAATAGCCTGTTCACAAACACTGTAGTAAAAGGTATACTATGAAAATGTTAGAACACCAACAAAATGAAATGAGAGAATGTAAGTTTTACAGAGAGATCTTGGAAGAGAAGATCGAAGAACTGGTTTGAGCTGGCCTAAAAAGATGGGTTAGGGAAGGACCTAAATCAGTTGGATTCATTCGTTCACGCATTCAAGAAAAATGTATTGAGCACCTGCTCTTTTGCAGGTACTGTGTGGGACACTGGACCTGGTGGTAAGAAAGCACAGTCTCTATGAGAGAACATAAAGACTGGCGAGCATAGACTGTAAGCAAATGGCGTGTGGTCCCATGTGGATGGAACAAGGGCTGAGGATGGAAGGAGTTGGTGGAAGATAAGATGGTAAAGATACACTAGACCGAAGGGGGAAGGAAGGACAGCACTAGGTGATGTTTTTCTCTAAATGATGGGGAACTTGAAACGTTTGGGGAAAAGGGAGATCTAGATTTTAGATCTCAATTGAAGACATTGTAGATCTCTATTTTAGAAAGGTAACGAAATATCCAAGTTAAAGTATTTATTTACAGATATATACTAGGCATGAAGATACATTTTAGATGATCATTCAAATGGTGGTGTCAGCCGGTTACAGGAAGTATGGCATTGCTGAGTTTCGGTATAAAGGACTAAGGTCTAAAACTGGAACTATAATAACATTTATTGAGTACTTGCTGTTATCCAAGCACTGAATTAACTCCTTTACTCTTCAAAACAACCTGTCAGGTAGATACCATTATTATAACCTTTTTACAGATGAAGCAGTTGTATCAAAGTGATTTTAAGCAACTTGCCCAAGATCACATTGCTGGTTAGTGTCAGAGACAGGATTTGAACCTAGGCAGGTGGGCTCCACTACCTCCGATTACAAAGGCAGCTCAGACGGAAAAGGCCTAGGATAATTAATACCAAAGGACCTGGAAGTTATCACAGCAAAATTAAATGCTTATAGGAGCCAAGCAGATTGTGTAAATGGCAAGGCTCAGAGGGCCTTGAAGTGGCGAGTACGGCTTCTAAAAGGGGCCGCCATGACTGCCTCTGCTATGTCTTCCATGCGAGAAGATGAACCTCGTAACACTAGATTTTACAGTGTCAATCAAGCCTAAAAAGAAAATGGATTTTTATGTGAGACCACCCAATTTTTAATTGACAACTAATTTAAGTTTTCCTGTTGTACTATATTATATGACCTATCTCTCTCCCCAGAACAAACACACAAACAAAAAATACACATCTGCTGTCCAGGTAGAGCCCTATGTTCACCAGGAAGATAATTCTGATTTACAATAAAACCCTTTAAAATCCTTACCTATGTTACATATATATTAGTGAAGCCCCCTATTTCTTGCCATGAACAGAATGAGAGAATTTTCAAATATAAATCTCACTGCGGTTTTAAATTTTAGGTGAAAATGCATCCTTAGTTCTCTCCCACATTTCTGCAAGCAAAAATAGAAAATCAAATGTATTTTTTTCTTTCAGAAGATCAGTGAGTGGAAACGTTTGTCGCTGCCTACACTGTGTCATCTACTCAGAGAATTTGACTGTTTATATAATACCCGTGAACCTAAATATGACATTTGAAGTCAGTCTTCCAAGGGTTTCCAAATATCCACAGCATTGCATCGTGTAGACTAAATAATGAACTTCACTACAATTGTTTTTATTCGGTTTTACCCAGAAAAGTTAAAATATTAGTGATCCTTTGATTCTTAGGCTTTGTGAACCATGGCAAGAGACCGCTGCATTTCTGAAGAAGTTTAATAATAATAAAAAGCTATAAAGTTGTGCTAGTGCTTCAAAGGGAACAACATCAAAAACTTGTGGAGAAAAGCCACAGGCTACCATCAACCTCAAAATACACACACGCACACACATGCGCGTACACACACACTCTCTTGGTTGGGAGACCTATTTTGGTAGAATGAAGCCTAGTTCACCAAAGAGGGATAATGAGGCCATTTTTCATTATTTTCCCAGTGGATTTTAAAATAGTTACCTCATAAAATAAATAATTTAAGTTTCCACATTACTTTTGCCTTTAATCTGTGCCTGTGATGCAAAGAAATGAGTGGAGATTTTTATACTCCCAAAGGTTTATACACAGGCAAATATGTTAAAAAGCGAGCATTCAAGGTAACTGTATTTTTTTTACCAAAACAGCAGCTTACCGGATACTATGGTTGATAGAGGGACGATGCTTTATTAAAGGGAATCTACAAGTGGCTTTATTTTTATATTCATTATTCAAGTGTGTGCTGCTCTACCCAATCCTGTCTTCACAGTGATATGTTTCTCTAACTTGAATCTAGTTTAAGTGGAAGATTTTTAAACTGAACTGGGCTACCCAAGCATAGAAATATGCATTTGGAATATGGTTCCTATTGGAAGGTTGGACCCAAACTTCTTTTGATGTGAGCACCAAAAAGAAGAGTAAGGTGTTAAAGAGCAACTCTGAGCTTTTATAAAATTAAAAACCCATGTGCTAAAATTAGATATAGTTGATTGTCCTTGTTAAGAGGCAACTGAATTAACCTCGCTATCTAGCTAATAAACAGAAATAGTCCACCTTGGTAAGCTCTAATTACAGCCTCTGAACCTTTCACTAAGTTTACAGCTTAAAACATCTGAGTGATTCTGCCTTTTGAAAGCCATGTGAAGTTAGAAAGGCGGTCTAATTAAAACAAATCTTGGATAAACCACTTCATGGAGATAGAAGTTTGATGGTTGGATATATCAAAAATTGTTACCAGATGTTGTGCAGAGGCCTTAACAGTTTAAAGATCATGAGGGTTTTTTTTTTAACAAAGCAAAAATATTCTAATTGAAGTTGTCAGCAGGAGTGAGACTAATATGCCTGTATTTGATTAAATAATAGTTTATTTAACATTCAGTGTGGCCCAAAATTGGCCAAGACAAAAGTCAGAAAACATTTTAGCCAGAAGACTTAAAAAGAAAAACACAACAAACTGACAGCACTATCTAGGTAACTCTCAGGCCCTGTGGTTTGATAATGTCAATTTTTGTCCCGTTATTGCCCATTATCCCTGTATGTCATACCGAATATACTCTGCAGCAATGCCTTAGAATCTATTCTTCAATGTATTTTGTATTTTCCAGAAAAGAAAAAAAGCTAGGAGAGCAATACAAACTTCTTATAAGACTTATTGCTGGAACCTTGGAAAGCAAACATCATGTCTTTTTCCATTATAAAAATGTAAACATCTATATTTTTAGTAGTTATGTGTTTTATGTAGACTGCTGTTCTGACTCTCACTGGGATATGAGGATTTTAGCTGTATAAAAGAGAAGAGTGTAGACTCACGTGGTCCTGTTACAACTTACAGGCACCTTTTCTTGATTACATGATAGGAGCACGTTAACTACTTCCTTCCCCTTCGGTGGACAGCTGTGCGCTGCTCTCAGATGAAATGCAAGAATGTGCTCCTTTTGAAGAACACAGAGGCTCACCTCATGCAGACAATCCTTCCTATTGACTTGAGCCGGTCTCTGCTTTTATCTTCTGCTTCTCAGACACACACCTAGCCCTGCAACCACGAACAGTGTGGCAAGGCCTGGATTTTTCCAGAATAAAAGTTTTTAGACTTTTATTCGACATAAAAATTTAAGAAATTGTCCGCATAGAATACTGGAATGGATGCATTAAAAAATGAATTTTCCGCCGAGCGGCCAATTCCCGAGCTATCATTTGCTCTCCATAGTACACAGAGGTCTGGGTTTTTAAAGTAAATTTCAGCTCGCTCTGTGGCAATTATGAGGAGACAACTACACTAGAGGGTCATTAATCATTTAAACATTCAAATAAAACTAAATGTTTCTTTTTAGATCTAAAGTGCAGCCCATAACACAATTGAAATAACATTAATGGGAGAAGGGGATGAAACGATAGAACACAGCTGTTGCTCTCTCCCAGCGAGTGTGCCATGGGGCTCTAATCAGAGAGTGAGATACTGTATACAGTCAGGGAGAGGATTCTTGTGGATTCCCTTCGCTTTCTACCGTCTTGAGCTTTCTCAGTTTAAAGGAAGTTAGGGTGGATGTTCTTACATGTCATAACACTGCATTTCTGGACATTTAGCAGAAGGGACCAACTGCTGGAAGGTTTAGTTTTACAGCTGTTTCAGAGGAGTGTTTAAAAGTTGCTTGTTAGTTGCAAAGTGCTAATAATAATGTAAACAGGGTACAAAATGTCCCCCATGGCTAATGAGGAAAAACTGTGCTCTTTAAATGTAACTTTTTTGTTATTAAAATAAATTTCAGTTTTACCAGTGATTTACTTTAAAAAAGAACTGTGCAGAGACCTGAAGAACATGTCATAGTTAACCAAATTTGTCCTGGAGGATAGTACGGAAAATAACTTACAGGCCGATTGAAAAAGTAATGACTCCATCATGTCTTTGCTCTATTTGTCTTTGCCACGTTAACAAGTTCAGTTTCTGTCCATTTGATGCTCTTTAAAAGCCCTTGACTTTGTAACATGATTTTTACTTTCATGTCCATTTCATATGTTCTAGTTTATCTTCTCTTGTTAGCATCACTGAAAATGGCAGCGGAGAGACCATATCTTCTCTTTTCTAAAAAGGTAAAAATAGTGAAAGAGAATAATAAAGGAACTTGTTCCCATCAAAGAATAGTCCCAGGTAGAACCAGGCAGGAATGTGGGTCTCCCAACTCCCACTTTCCTGCGCTTGTCACTGTGCAATGCCAGGAAATGAAAATCACACCACCACCATCCTGAAACACTCACTGCTCACTCCCCTGCACCCCATCGGTGAATAGCCTCGTTCCTGGTTTATAGAAAATGCGTAACTGAAGCCAGTAAGGAACTCGTCATCTGCACTCCAACTCAGGCGCTTTGTTGACCATCTAAGCGCTGAGCAAAAGAAACACATCTAATGCTACCTCCGTGTGCAGTTGAGACCATTTGACTCCCTCTCCTCAAACAACAACAAAAGACCAACCTAGAAAGAGTGATGTGCATTTTACTAAGTACTCAACAAACTGTTAAAAGAGTGAAATTAACATTAGTTTACCCTATCCCTTCCTATATTATGAATATATGGTATGATGTTAAGTTGGATCCGTTACCAGTTGTATATTTGGATCATATTTTAGTAACTGCATCAGATGATCTTGGAGTGTTTGTTTTATTGTGAAATCGTTTTTCTTAGAATCACCAGTGTATAGTGCCTGAAACTTGAGTAGTCTGAAAATGATACATGGCAAAGACAGAGAAAGAAGAAGGAAGGAAGGGATGAAGGAGGGGAGAGAGAGGGAAAGGAAGGCAGGAAGGGAGAAGGGAGAGGAAATGTGAGTCTCAAAGCCAATGAGTTACTCCCGATCATCTAGAAAAAGAATGAACTCTTATTGGAAAACTAGAGCTGGAAGAGACCATGGAGATCATTTGTTATTTATACTCCCCTCCCCCCATTTTATCAAGCTATATAAAGAGGGAAAGAAGAAACTAATTTATTGAACATCTATTATGTGACTGGCACAGTGCAAGATATTCTATGTACGTCATATTCAAGACCCTTCAGAACAATTGGCCGCTTGCTCTTTTTTCTTTTCTGGCTGAAGCAGAGCCTAGTAAATATAGATAGTTTTATTAGAGCACTTACTTATCAGGTCTTTGCTTATATGCCTTCCCTAATAGTTGGTGAGCAACTTGAGACCTTGGGTCATGTCTTTTACAGCTATGTGTCCATATCATCCAGCATGGCGCTGGGCACAGGGCAGATGCTCAGTGAATGATATTAAATATCAATGAATGAAGAAATGCATTACAGATAAATATCACCCGATTATGACAGTTCGTGTGCCATGGCCTGGGTGCCTGTGCAATCCTGTGCATGTAAAACTTCTTTGCGCTAGATTTACATGCTTGTGGCAGTAAGTGAGCCTTGCACGTTATCTATTTTTTAGATTCTTGCATATCTTTTGGATGATGTTGTCTTGTTTTCATTTAGATGTAGAACATTATATGCCATGTTTTGGTATTTTAGCCTTAATACCCTCATGAAACACTTAAAAAATTCACCTGATAGATTATGAGATGCTTTCAGTTCATAGGGGAAAATGGAACTCAGCTTTTCTTTGCATTAGAAAGAATGTAGAAATTCTCCTTGACTCTGAATTATAACTCAGACAAACTAGAGGCATGCCCAGTGACGTAGAATCGAAACAAAAGAGTATACCAACTCCTTAAGGATGTGAAGAGAGCAAAAGTTGAAATTGATAGTAGCTAATCTAATATTTACAGTGTGAATATGAGCTCCGGCAAGACATAGTACCAGAAGGAGTATATATTTTTTCCCCAATCCATTTAGATACCTCATATGAAAGAAGATGAACCTTTCTTCTTGTTCATGTAGTTATTTGGCCTTTCTGAAAGATAAGGATGATACTTTTATCATTTATTTATTTTTATGACGTATGTGCCAATGGGAACAGTTATTGGCCTATTAAATACTTTTTGATATTTGACACAGGATAGTAAATATATATATTCAGAAAACATCTGATGCTACCTCTGTCATCATTGTGATACCTGAAAAGTTCAGTTGGTCTTTCAAGTACAGATAAATCTTCAGGAGGGTTCTTACGTGAGCTGGCCACAAGGGCTTTTATTGTGAACCTTCCAAACATATCCTGAATGTTCATTGTGAACTAAGGAAATGGCATTGATTGAATCTCAAATAGTTGACTAGGGAACCTGTCATGGGGGTATCCTTTCTTTTTGTGCCAATAAAGTTTTGCCAGGTTCTTCTGAACAGACTCTTTGGTGGTACAGTAACCATTATACTACCTCCTCATAGTGTGGCTTTTGTAGAAAAAAGAAAATGACATGGATCAAAACAGTCACATGAGAAGTGTAGATAATGATGGATCCTTTCAAGGATTATTCAAACCAAAGAAAATTCTAGACGGCATGGATGAACTACTCAAATGTGATCAGAAGTACTGTCAGCACAAATGCTCTGCTTACTAAAAGACTTCTCTTCTGGAGAGATAACATACAGAAGGTTGGATATGTGTGTGTGCATTTATTTATTTATAGAAGTGTGTTGATTTTATTTTTTAATTTTTTTATCTCATTTTTTAATGCCCTACTTCTGGTAACAGTCCTTAATTTTCTCTTCAGAATCCACGCCTCCCTCACTTTAATTTCATCTAGTTCAGATGAAGCTGATTTTGCCCCAGATTTAGGGCTCAAGCGTGTGCCTTAGATCCTTGTTACTCAAACTGGGGCTTATTAGAAATGCTGAATCTCAGATCCCATCTCAGACCTACTAAATAAAAATCTGCATTTTGACAAGATCTCCGGGGAATTTGTAACTCACATAGAGAAACTGCTGTAGACCTAATTAGCCAATCCAGTCGTACCATCCTATATCCCACCTGGCCATAATGGGACAGAGACATGACCCGAGTTTGGCCAGCAAAGCCCTATTTGAGGACATTGGGTTGAGCTATCAGCAAAGCAGACTCATTTCCCCCCCTCACTTGTCCAGTTGAGCATATGGCGCTAGATATGCTGCAGCCATTTTGCCCTCCAAGGAGAAGGTCCATGTGGTGAGACTGTAGTCAGAATGGAGGAAACATATTCCAGAAGGGGAGAGAACTTGTGCTCTCATGATATTATTTGAATCCTGGTTAAACTCTGCCTAAAAGTTTTCCCTGGTTTTTCAGTTGCATGAGTCAGAAGATTTATCTTCTTTTTTATCTAGTTTGGGTTGTCTTTTCTGCCACCAGCAACTGAAAGAAACTAAAAGATGCAATGATGAGTAATGATTAAGAGCTTATTCAAGTCCCACCACCTACTTGCATGGGCTCCTTAGCTGAGTGCGTGCGTGCGTGTGTGTGTGTGTGTGTGTGTGTGTGTGTTAGAGAAATAGAGTTTCACGTTTCTCGTTTGTTGTAGCCTTTGGAAGCATAGGAATCATAAAAATCTTAGGATTGAGACGTGTCTACTTGCTTGCATCGTTCTCTTAATTGCTTCATGTATATTTACCTTACCTCCCCTCAAAATTATAAACACTTCAAAGGCACTGAACTTTTCTTACATGAGGTGATAATTTAAAGTAATAAGACGTTTATAAATAAACACACCAGAACTTATACCAAGTGAGTGTAGACTTTCAAAACCACCACCTGAGGAAGCTGCCAATTTATTCAGGTTTTGCTGACTTTGGAGAGAACATTGTTGTAAGTCTTTAGAATAATGATCAGCACCAGTTTTTGAGCCATGAGATCACACCAGTGATTTGCTAGTTACATCTGATTTTTACTAAAAGTGACCCTACTGAGATTAAAGCCAGTCACAACACTTCAATCCTGATTGCCTGGCCACAGCCCCACGTACCGAGGGCCTTGATGCCCCAGGTGCCCCAGATCTTTCCTGAGCTCTCCCTGGGTACTACTGCCATGCAGCAATGAAGGGGTACACCTGTCCTCATGGATGATCCCCAAATTCTGCTCCTGTGCTGCAGCCGGCACTGGTTCTGATTCTGATTAGTCAGTGTCCATGCCAGTGTCGATACTGGTTGGTCATATGTTTTAATATCACCCTTGGTACTACCAAGGTGGTTCTGCCATCTTATTCATCAGCTTTACTCTGAATAAATTTTGCCTTCTTCCAGAAATGAGACGGGATTTCCAGAAAAGTAGATTTTCTGTCACTGAGACAACCAATCTAATGAATATTATGAATATATGCCTTTGAGAAACTGTGGAAATAGAAGTATATTTAGACTCAGAGGCCTTGTCATCTTTGTACAATAGAAAGTGATTAGCAGTTGTATTCAAAAATAATAGATGAATAATCTAGAATCAATAAGTAAATAAGAGCATGTTTCTTATGCTTTGCAATGTGTTGGAGTGACGAGCTTTTTGGTTTTGTGGGAAGCAGAGAGTTTTCATTTCTGTTCCTAAAAGAGGAGAGGAGGCAGAGTTTATAGAGCAGTGAATTCCTAAAGGAGAAAATCCTTCCTTTATTGATTAAATATCAGGCATTTAGGCTGTAAGTTTTTTCCTTTCCTGTCTGCTACTTCTGCAAGCCAAGAAGATTTCAACAAGTAATAAACATTCAAAAAAATAAAGAGACGGAGAGGGCTGTGCATTGGTTGCTAAGGAAAATCGAAATCAACTTAGAGGGAAGCTAAAGGAAACCAATGTTTATGGCTTGGACCAAAATGAATTTTAATTGTAGTTATAATGGAAAATTACACCAATATTGCCAAGTTAAAAATTATATACCTATCTAATGTTAGAAGCAAGTCCAATCAGTTAAACTATGAACTGAAAAATGTATTTTCAAAATAATGATTTGGGTTAATTTTATGAATCTTTACTAAGTGATAAACGTAATTTTTTTTTAACAAAACATAAAGATGTCTGTGTTACTATAGTTTGGTGTAAATGATTTTGGCAGGTTATTAAAGCAAAATCTCTATGTAATAGTCAGGAGTGATGTTACAATAGCATATTGCACGGTAAAATAAAAGAAATAGAGCAGCTTCCAGAAGCCCCTCTTTTGTAAGTGAATATTGTTTTCAGAATTTGTTTTGAAATATTAATTTCCAAATTACAGTAGAAGACCAAATATTTTAATAAGTGTGTTATATCTCAGACTACCAGTATTACATTCCCTTAAATCAAAATAAACCATTTAGAATCACTCATGTGAAATATGTGTATATGTATACATACACACAAAGGTGATTGTGAATACGTATCTCCTGGGTTAGTTACCATGCTTTGTGTGGACGTTATGCATGCTCAAGTATTAACAGCAATAGAAGGCTTAGTGTGATAAAATGATCATTTTTAAATAATCCTAAATCTACTCAAGTTGAAAAGATTCTGACAGCAGGAGCCTTAAACAGCTGCCCTGAGCAAAATAGACACTGCTTTCTTTTAAAGTTGAAAAGGAGAAAGGTAACAATTATCCCGGAGACACTGGAAACAGAGTTGTCTGATTTTTTTTCCCCAAATGCCTCCACCTCTTGTAATAAGAACAGTGTACTTGGAATGTGTTAGACAACAGTGGACCTCTCAGAAGCGCTAATCAGATAAACAGATAATTAATGTATTAAAAGTGTAATTGAAACTAAGAATAGCTTTCATATGTGCTTTTAGTACTGTGCTACAATTTCTTATTTGTCTGAAGTACTTTCTTGAAGATCAAGTCAAGATGCCATGTGTAGCCAAGGTAGAAAAATAGCACTTAAACCTAACTACCTCTACAAGATTAAACTTGATACAGAATTGAGTAGGGGTAGATGCCATGACTATTAAACCTGTTTTTCCCCTTCCAGCTTCATCTATAAATCCAACGATGCTTTTTATCATTAAAAAAATTCTGAGCAAGACCAGTATTCCAGTTAAATCAAACTATTTATTTAGTTGCTACATTAAATATAATCTATCTAGGGGTATTTTTAGAATAGATTAAAATTCCCAATGTGCCTGCAAGTTATTTGCCCTGTAAGAAATTTAGAAAAAAGTTTTCCCTGAAATTGTCTAACTTAATCCTGCTTTATATTTAGTTTTAAAAAGCAAAGACCTGGAGAGAGCCTTCCTCATCAGACTTGAAACATATTACAGTGTGCAGTGAGCATATAATGGCATCTACTCAGTGGTGGGGGCTTGAAGAACAGAACATTCAAAGGAATTGCTTCTCCATTTTAATAATCATACCTTCTTATATTCATGAACTCAATTCATGGTGATATTTTCAGATTCTTTCTACATTATCTCTTTAACTGGCCACAAGTGTCTGTAATACCTCAGTGTTCTTCTCTAAGTTTCAAAATGACTCGCTCAGATAGGAACTCACATTATTTTTCCATTTCTGATCCCTCCCTTCCCCCACTGTTACCAAAGAAGACTCATGCTTTAGTAAATCAGTCTATTTTCCTGCTTTAAAAAAGTCAAGTTCAAGAAAGAATAGCACAGCTGTTCAAGATGTCATATCTTATAAAACAAATCTATTAGGAAGGTCAAATCCTGGAAGGGGTCAAGTTAATGATATAAGTGGAATAATTTGGTCATTTTCTGAAATTTGTAAACCTACAAACATAAAAGCCCTGCGTTAGATTGACTAATTAGCTAAACCTCTGCTAATGGTGATTTTCATCTTCTTTAAAAGCTAGGACTTTTATGTTTAAGACACACTTTACTTTTTTTTTTTGTAAATGTGAATTGCTTTGAATTTTAATCTGGTACCAATCAGTCCATTCTGTTTATTTTTGAATTATGGTCTTCATTTGGGTTGAATTTAGAGGAAGATGGCTATTTCTATTCTTATTTTGCCAAAGAAATATACACATGGGCACACTAAGTGTGTGTGTGTATATGTATATGCAATTAATTAAATAAAATCTTGGAAAATAGGTAGAAAAAGAGGGATGACTTAAGTCAAATCTAGCCACTTAACTTTTCCTTCAGAGAATACACAACTTTTTGGAACATGTAATATTTGCAAATGTTTCTTAATCATACATAAATTATTTGTTCATCATGAAATGCTACCTGCTGGTTTCTTAAGTTTCATTGATTCATTGGTTCTGCCATTACACTTGTTTTCCCAGAGTGGCTTGAAACTTTATTTTTTTAATTTTTTTAATTTTTTGTTTATTGCAGTAACATTGGTTTATAACATTGTATAAATTTCAGGTGTACATCATTATACTTCTATTTCTGCATAGATTACATCATGTTCACCACCAAAATACCAATTGCAACCCATCACCACACACTTGTGCCGAACATCTACTTTTTCATTAGAGTTATTTTATCTTCCAGTCAGATCTAACCCTTTAACTTGAGAAAGTATAACTTTCTGTTTTTCGAAAGTAGATGTTTTAAAATACAAGACCATCAGCCCTGAATTTTTTAAATTATTAAACTAAAGGACCTTGAAGCCATTTTATTTTTAAAAGGAAATGTGGGCATATACACACATATACATATGTTAAATGCGTGTTTGTGTGCATGTAAATGTATTCTATATAAAGAGAGGATGTTAAATTCCAAATGGTTGCTTATGGATATAAATTTACAGCCAGCACCCAAAATTAATTCTTGTTCAAAGGTTTCTAGGTCTTGATCTAGATAAATGCAAATGAATCAACTTTGTGTAATCTATGAACTAAATATCCACTGTCATATTTTATGATAATATATATAATCTATGTGATCACACTGTATGAAAAGAAGAATATGACCTGCAGCTAGGATGAGTAATAGGCATAAGGGAGCTTGGCCTCCAAGGCATTCCTTTATGTTCTAGAAAATTCCAAAGCCCACTGATTCCTTCCCCAAATTTCCACTTAGCTTTTGGGATGAGAAATATGTATGTTTGATAGACTCATGAATCTCATGAGAGTGAATAAGTCACCACCACACTGGTTTATGTAATGAACTCCTTAAAAGTCCTTTGGAACACAGTCAGAAAAGAGAGAAAAGGAGAGAGAGAAACTAAGAAAAGAGAGTGAGATATTCATATTTTTTAAATGCACAATTGATGTGATCAACTTTCTTTAAGACAGTCACCTATATGTGAGAGTTTCAGGATCACTATTCGTACTTATTTTCATGTTATAAAAATAAAATAAATATGAGATCCTTTTGTATAAGTTTTGTGCATATGTGCATAAATATGTAGCCATAGATACTGAATTACATATGTGCGTATACGTGTCAAAAGCTTAATCACTTATTCAGTACCTTCTAAAATCTAATATCTGGTGATGCTCAGTATCTTCTGAAATTGAGAGAGAAAGGACGAATTTAATGCTCGTTGAGTGCCTGATACATGTCAAGCACAGCATTCAGTATTCTCTCATACATAGTTGTATTTATGTTGAGTGTGTATGTGAATTGAATAAACTCTAACATTGTAATAAAAATAAATCACAAGGTATTGATGTCCTATTTTCCACCTATTAAAATGAATAATTATTAGGCTGGTATATGAGACACTCTCCTAGGTGCTCTATTGCTTCGTTTCTTTTTCACAGTCTTTTGTACATGTAGTTAATTATATGTATTCTCAACTCTCCAGGAAACTCATAGAATTTTTTCTCTTTAATCTAACAACATCGTTGGTATTTTAGCCCCACTTATAAAATATGATATTGCTTTAATGAAAATAAAAATAACTAGCGACATCTCAGTACGTGTGAGTGCTGAAAATGTTTTAGTGGATGCGTTTGTCTATGTATGTGTATATCCACACATACAGACACGAATACACACACCAACGTATGCCACTTCTACTAGTTCTGCAGATTTCTCAGAAGCTCAAGCAAACAAAGCCCATTTCTTTTCTCTCCTGTCATGTAACATGTAGTCGAAATTTGTTAATTTTCTTTTGCATTTCACAAAAGTGAAACTGTTTTCAGCCTAAGTCCTATTTTCTGTAACGATGACTGCCATTTATATTTCATGAATAAAGCTGCACTTAAAGTATAATCCTCCGATCACAGCATGTATACATGTGTACACACATACATTTTAACAGTCTCCTCTGATAGAGGTCAGTTCAGTTAAGCTGTCATTCATTAAATGCCTACTGTGTGCAATGCCAGTACTGATAATACAAAGATTAAAAGAAAAATAGGACCTTCCTTCAGAAGCCCCCATCCCCTGGGAGTGACCTGCCTATATAGATCATTGGAATCTATCTTATGTACCTAAATGCTGAGAAAGCATTTGAGGATTTAAGACAATTCAATATATGAAAAGCTAAGGCAGAACTGGCATTCTAATGTTCTAAAAGCTAAGCTTACACACTGATAACAAAGTACTTCTTATGACGAAGAGTAGTTTTGATATATTTGGGGTAAATTTGTAAATGTGGAATAGCACAGGAAAACAACCATTTTTTGGATTCTGTGGGTGTGGGTGTGGGTGTGTTTTAAATATCAGCTTCTCTATCAATCTTTTTTCAAAGATTTTTATTTTAAGAGCTTGGTAATTGACGGTCTTTACTTTTCTTCATATTACTCCGTAATAGGGAGAAATGTTATTCCTTGTAGACAAATCACTTAAAAATTAATTTGGGATAATATCTTGCTTTAATTTATTTGCATCTTCTGCAGAGATTGTGAACAGTTTAATAATGTTCGTCTAGGGAAAAAATAGTGCCAAGAGAAAAAAGATATATAAACATGAGGCAGGGGCAAATAAAGTTTTAGAAAAGTTAGTTGCTGTGTTATATTTTCAGAGCCCCTCTCATGAAATAAAATCTCACTCACTAGGAGTTTTTGTGTCTCAGGATGTGCTGCCAGGTCTCAGTATTGGTTTCCTGGTATTCTGCTTGATGTTCAAAATGTCAAAGAACGAAATGATTTTAACTGTTCCTTTTGGTAGGAATGACTGAGGGGTCGTCTCGAGAGTGCTTGATGCGATGAGGTAGTTCTTGATTTGGTATGTGATACAGTGTGATTAACAAACTCCAGATCACATAGAGAACTGGGTCCGAGTAAGGTTATTAAGTGCGGTTCCCTACCCAAGACGACCTATTGCCGTGTGCTGCTATGGTAGCACAGGAGGGGGAGTATATATATATAAAAAAGCAAATACAATCCTTGCTTTCTTCTTGAGCAGCTGCAGCCAGTCCCACTAATGGACGTGCAAAAGCAAAAACTGGCAGCACAAGGTATGTGTTCGTTTTTACAGATGGTACTGCAGACAAGTTGGTAATGGAAAAGGAAGTCGTGTACGTGAGCTATTTGAAGGAGGGGGGACACCAGGGGGACAGGCTATTACAGTACTTTCCTGTGTAATTGACTGTGTGAGTTATTGAAGAAGCAGTTTTCCCAAGAAAGATTTCAGTTATTACAAAATTACATCATTATTGTTAAGGAAATTCATAATTCCAAGTTGTCTTTTTAAAATAATGTTATTAAAACGTTAACAATCAGCTTCGATTTCCCCATCTGCACAGTACCTCTGTAAGGAAATTATCTGCTCATGTTTGGTTTTACCTGTAGCAGTCACAGAGTTTTTGTTTAAAGACACATCTTCCTTTTGAACAATGATATACTAGGTACTTATTTTAACCATGAGAAAGGGTTATTTAAATACCTACGATTTTGTGTGTCCTGAGGAAATACAAAATTGAATAAAAATGAGACAACATTTTAAGAGAATTATTTATAGGTTCAAAAATTAAATGAAGTTCAGGTTTATTTCCCTTAGGTTTTTTTTCCCCCCGTGTATTTAAAAGTCATAGAGTATGAAATGGTTCAAGAAGTGTTCCCAAAATAGTCTTGTCAAATATTTAGTCCAAATTACATATTTGGTATCAGGATCTCTTGTTGACACATTTGCAGATTTTTAACATGGTTCTTCACTGTTTTGAACTTCATTATATTTAACCATATTTCTGTAAGTTTTGTTGTTAAGTGGAAATAAGCAACAATTCACTATCTTTCTGCTGAGCAGACTACATGGTATGTTTTAATATCTGATCTGTACTGTATCCTCTCAGCTTGATAGCCTGCAACAGACTTAAGAATATTTTGGTCTTTGCTGTTCTGTAATGAAATGGAAACTGTATCACTCATGAAAAGTATCAAAGTCAACTCCATAGGCGGACAAAGATCATATACTTTTATAAATAATAATGGGGGAAAATGTTTTTGGGAGAATAATTATAAATATTTTCAGATTATCCAAACTTGAGGAATTTGGTAAAATAACCTCATCTTTCAGAATTGGCAGTATTTTATCTTGAATAATGATGATACTGCACAGTGCAAAAGTTCTCTGCCAGGGAACATACAAATATATGAAGTAAATCTAGTAAATTGTTACCTGAACATACACGTTTACAGAACTTGTCAAAACCCCAGCACCATTTTTCCTGCCCTGAGTCTAGCCAAAGTGAATGCAAAAGCAGGCACAAATCCTAGTTCACAGCTGCCCTCCCATGCAACCGGCATAAGTAGGAGCTAAGTCAATGGTGTCACTAATTTCTGCTGTTCAGCAGAGGCTTATTTCACATACATTGTTTTTTTCTTTTTTGAGACGGCAGGATCAAAACATGTGTACTGCACCCATCCCCCTTCCCCACCACTACCTCTCCAGCAGCCAAATGCTGCGTTCCTCCGGCTATGACTGTATCTGTCAACCTCAAAACAGATCGTTGCCATATCTGATCAAGGATGAGTCATTTCTTTCTGGTACCTCAAAACTTGCATAATTTTGATCAGCTGTTATAGGGTGGTTTGAAGAGATAAGGGTTCTTCAAAGCCAAGTTATGGCGAAATATTTTTGGTAAAAACTCCCTAATCGCCTCTTTAGTAATAGAGCCTGAAACATGGTGAAGAACTGTGGCTCTGAAGTGAGGGTGACCTGGGTTTGTGTCTTAGCCCTGCTATTTAGCAGCTGAAAAATGTTTCTAGGCCTCAGTTTTCTCCTCTGTAAAGTGGAGGGAATAATAATAAATTAATAATACCTGATTCTTAGGATCGTTTTGAAGGTGTCAGATAATGAAACTAAGCCTATAGTATATTATCCTACACATAATAAGTACTTGATAAATATTAGATGTATGATGGTGATTATTAAAGAAGGGACAAAAAGTAGTCAAGAGAATTCTAGCAGATAATTGATTCAAAATGGTTTTTAGAATATAATCCTGTGTTTTTGCCTGGACTTAGAGACTAAGATGTATTTTTTGACCCTAGATAAGTGAAAGAACCATTCTCATCTTTTACCTCATCAATAAAAATGGGAGAATACCTAGTAATTCATTTTGAATCTGAAGTGGGATAATATGTGTCAGGAGTTCTTAACGTTGGAATCCATGGCACTCAGATCCATTCGAAATCTTTGAATCCATTTTGCAAAGGATATTCTTTTGAGCAGCCTGAAGTTATTTGTAAAATATTTTACATAACTTTTTTTTTTTTCTGGGGAGAAAGTCATAAATTTTATCAAAAGATTTTTTGACTCCGGGGAATGGTAGAACCATTGAGGAACCATTGATGTATATGTAAATGCCTTTGAATGGTAACACTTCATGGACCAGTTATTATCTGTTAGCTAATATGAATAGCATTACTGATTATTATTTGGAATTTCTGTTTCTTTGGAAATAACTATCATCATAATTATCTGGCAACCCTACAAGGATAATACATAAAATAACTTATTTGTCTAAGTGCTTAGAAGCTGAGCCCTTTGGACTTTAGGCTTTTTCTAGAACAAGTCTCTACTTTATCACCAAGATTTTTATTTTTTATAATGTGAATTATTCCCATAATAAATGTGTTTACTCACATTGTTTAAATAAAATGTGCAATAAATTTATTAAAACAATAAATTCTTGTATTCTCATGTTGAAGTTTGCTTAAGAGGTGCTAAAATTGTTTAACTATGCCTCCAGAAAGCTTTTTTTTTTCTTTTCAGTGTCAGATTTTGGCCCTGGCATAAAAGAAAGTCCCTCTAGAGCAATTCTCCAACCATTGTTGTAGCTGAAGGTGAAAATGGATCCATGGTGGCAGAAATAGAAGCAGCGAGAGACTTGAGTAGTTCTTTTGACAATAATGACTTTTCATGTGGAATGAAAAAAGACAGCGCAGGCATATATCTTCAACCACATTTTGAGCTGTCCAAATACATATTGCTGTAAAGGCAAAACATTATTACAGAAAGAGCATGGGTTTAGAACTCCAGAGATTTGGGTTCTTCTAGTATTGGTTCTGTTATGTAATTTGTATATGATATTGGGTATTTGCTTTGCTCATTTACCAAATATGGGAAAGTCAAAGTATGGAGATGAGGTTCTTCAGACTTGTGTAATGGATTCTATATCTGTGTGATAAATTTCTTAATTCTGCAGATTTGAAGAATCCATATGAATAAAGTGTGGCATATATATTGCAAAATCTTGATTTTTTTGCTATTGCACCCCAGGAGTCACCAACTGCATCTCAGAAGAAATGGAGCTAATGTGTTTAGCACCCTAGCATTTTCTGGTATATTGGGCAACTCCCCATATGGTGACATGTCAGTGGAATAAGTCTTAGACACATTCGTACCTGGGTACAGTGTATGATTACTGCAGTATGTATTGCCTCATATCCTGGAACAGAAGTTGTTCCATTGCTCCTAGCCAGGGATGTCAGTTTAGTTTACATTGGTCTCCATTATCATTGCTGATTGTTGAGGAAGTGAATTTAATAAGCATGGTAAACAGGTTTTGTTTCCAAACTCTGAGATAGGTGATTATAAGATGGGTGCTTGGCTGAACCTTGTAGAGTCTCTTCAGTTTTCTGGCAAGAAATCTGAGGGCAAAGAGGGCTGTTTTGAAGCAGACATAGACTTGCTGTATGGCCCATTTCATCTGATTCTTCACAATTTTATTTGGAACAAAAGTCAGCCAGGATATTGGTAACCATCCCTTCTGTTGGCAGAGTTGTTTCCCTGCTCTTGCTAAAATATTGGCCAGCTTGTGCTTCTGGTAAAATTGGGGTTACTAATTTAAAGGTGTTCATTGCAAGCCATCATCTATTTTTAAGTGCTTTTAGGTGCTACATTCTATGTATTCTGTAGGGTCCTCTGGTGTGTAGTCGATAGTTGGTTAATTCTATTTAGGGCGTAAATGGGAGGGGGGATGTGGTCTTCTGTGTCTTTCAGTGGTGTTAATAATAGTGATAACGATTCAAATAATATTCATTTATTTAACAATTATTGAATGTCTACTATATATATTAAAGTCATGAACACATTATTTAACTCATATCAACTCTTTTGGTAGTTAATAGTGCAATGTTACTGATAGGCTGTTATTCCTGATGGGTCAACAAGCAAGTGTCAACTTGTTTCCAAAATGACTGGACTATTACCCATTTTTATACAGAAGCACAGAGAGTAAGCCTTCTGGTTATTAGATAACTTTCAGCCTTTATATGTGATTTATTCACGGGAAATACTTTGGTTTCTTCGGAAAAGTTTCCGTATAATTTACATGAATTAAACTGTCAATATCCATGAACAATCTCAGTTCCTGTCAGGTTAACTCCACACTTCATATGTTTTTAGCAGATTCTACTGGAAACTCGGAGAGAGTACAAACTATGTCAGTCATGTACATCACTGTAACCCCAGCTTCTCGCACAGTGCCAGGCACATGGTGGACATTCAGTAATTATTCCCAGAACTGAACTGAATTACACTGAAATTTTATTACTGCAAAATTGTACCAAAAGGTTCTATCATAGCCATCTGTGCATTTCCCTGAAATGAAGTTTGCAAAGGATTCCTGATATAATCAAATAAATGCAGAAATTATCTAAAGAGTTAAAAATATTTGAGGTACATCCAGGCTAACAGCACATATATTAGATTTCAGATTGATTTGATTTAAAATGGCTAAGATATAAAACCATAAAAAATGTGAGTAAATACTCTGCCTATCAAGGCTTGTTATGTAATTACATGGTTTCAGTATGGTTCTTATTCATAGAAAACTGTTATAAAGGATCATTTCTGCACAAATTCCTTCACCAATGGAGACTTTTAATATCTTGGAGATGAATATTCATGTCTCTAAATGTTAAGCCACTTGAATGACTAATTCAATCAAATTTCCTTTTTTAATCAGATGAAATCAATTCTTTGTTAATAATGAAATTTGAAAACCTTAAAATGTTTGTTTTTGGCTGATCTTCAAATAGTAAAATAAGCAATAAAAACAGCTGAACCAAGTTAAAACTTTAAAAAAAATTTTTTAAAGTTACACATGTGCCGAGACTCAACCCAGAGTGATATATAACTGACTGAGGATTCAAGACCCCTAAAAGCAAAACTTGAATCAGCAGCTTTGAGAAAAAATTAACAATAGTGATAGCTTACAGTGGTTAGCTGTGAACCTAAAGACTAGAGATTTTTTTTTTTAGAAAGTCATTATACTTCTTGGTGCATTCCACAGCAGGAAAAAAAATTATGTTGGATTTAACGTGTGCTTATATTAAAAGATGGGTGAGTCATTTTCTACTTCAAATCCTGGCATGGATGATTGTCCAAATTCATCACCTAAAATGCTGTTGTGAAAATCAGTATTGTGATTATAATACATCTGAAAAGTAGAAAGGCAACAAGTGATCTGAAGAATTCTCAATAATTATCACTGAAAAGCATTTGCTGGGTCAATCACTGGGCTGGCCTCAAAATTCCTTGCAATTAACTATTCCTATCACCATCCTTCCTTTTTCACACAATAAATTACCAGCCAACAGAAATAACATGGAGGCAACACAAATGCGACCTAAAAGTTACTAGGCAAACTATTATAACTTCAAGTTAAAAAAACAATCAGTTCCTTGAATTGTTGATTCTGGAATTTTCTCTGTAGAAATTTTCAGATGAGATGACTTTCGTGTAGATTTGGGTTTTCAGCTGACCTTCCTTTACTCTCACCATCCGTCGAACCCCCGTAGAAGTAGAAGGTGCACTTCAAGAAGGCCAGGGGCAGAGAATGCTAAGAGTGTGGCTTTAGGAATATAAAAGTGAAGTTTTTCCTCAGCCTGAGAGGAGAGGAAGAATCAGGCTGAATATGCCCTTAGGTATGCCAGTGGTGTTGTCCACTAGCTACTTTGTTCCTATCATTTCCTCCCCCAGACGTGTCCTTATCCATTTGACTCAATTCCCCTCTCTCCTGCACAAGGTCATGGAAGTACAAATAATTAACTGCTAAAAACAGCTTGTAGGAAAAGGGGCAACAATGTTATTGTTTAGACATACACATGTACATATAGAACCGTCAGCAATGTATGACTATAATGATGTATATAAAGGAGAGTTGGATCTTCGTTCTTCCTTGCTTTATATCCTCAGGACCTAGCAAGTACCTGGCCTGAGCTGTTTCTCAAACATAAGTGTGGAGTGTAGGATTGGAAAACTAATTCCCTTGATTTTATTTTCTACAACATCATTAGCCCTCTCTGCCCAACTGGAGATAAATTTGTCAATCCTAACGGGAGACATTTAAAAGGGATTTTTTTTTAAACTTTTATTTTTCCAAAAATAGGAGTGACTACTGATGATAAAAATAATAGCAGGCAAGACTATTTTCAATTTTATTAATGTTTAGCTGCTCAAGACAGAGCACTGTCCTAGGCGCCTGTTACTTAGAATATTGATGGCTGTGGAGACACGATTTCTGTCCTTAACAAACATAGTATAAAGGAGAATGACAAAATATTTTAGGACTCTGTCACGCATGATAAACTATGAATGAAATAAGGTCTTTAGTGCCTTTCTTTCTCTTTAAGAAGGCCAAGCTTGTTTTTAAAAAGTGGGGCAGGAGAGACTTCTGTTCTGCCTTCCTTTGGCAACAGACTGCTCCTCTGCACTTGATTGGGCCAAGGATGTTGATAACTTCAAAAGAAATGCCTCGCTGTGCCCAGCCAGGTTACATTACACAGCGAGACCAGGCCAGGCTCTCATCTGTGTTGTGGTTGAGAGAGATGTGGCACAGTTCTATGATTCTGTCATAGAACTGTCACACAGCTAAAAACATGATCCACTTCTCCCACCTTCTCTGCTGCTTCCAGAAATTCCAACTGCCCCCAAAATAAGGTTCTGTAGTGCTTACCAAAGTGACAAATTTGTTTAGATGGGAGGTAACTTAATGTGTGATATATTTCTCACCTACCTCCCACTCTCCACCCCCACACAAGCGCGCTCCTGTTGAATTCTAGGTGTGAACACCTAGATATTTCGCTCTGACTCAACTTTCCGTTCTCATATTTGATAAGATTGACACAAATGAATACATTTGATAATATCCAACTATATGTTTGAAGCATATCTTAAAGGTTCAATAAGTAGATTAAGGAGATAAAAGCACAATTAACAAAATATTTTTCTCATAAAAAAGAAACACAATTGAATCCCCTTGGCAGATAGCTAACTTCCTGAGTGTTTACTCCATCACGGGCACTATTAATTGTGTCTATTAACCCACATTAATACTGACAGCAGCTCACGCTTTAAAGATGGGGAAACTTAAGCATTGAGAGGTTAAGTAACTTGCCCAAAGTTTCACCCAGCAAAAGGCAGAGACGTGTTTTGAATACAAGTAGTCTGACTCCTAAATCCGATTATTAACCTCCATGCTATACTGACTTCGAGAAAGTGAATCTAAAGTACTCCTGATGTATTTAAAATAAGATGTGATTTACCTAAAATATACCAGCCTTTATTGGAGCGTTAAGTGCTGCTTAAAGCAAGATATGCCTGTGGAAACCAGTGCTGTAATTTCAGGATTTTCCCTCTAACTAATGAAGGGCATTTTCTTTGCAAGAGAATCAAGCACAAAATTGTGCAAGGATTGAAAACGCTCTCTGAGACCACGATTACACCCACTTTGGCATGCTGTGTTAAGCACCCTGGGCATAAGGAAAGAAAAGCAGGCTGGAGTGAACAGTTACACATTCACATTTGAGCCTCAGCCATATATGTGGGTTAGTTTCCAAATGGACATTTACATAGCCTTTATGTGGATCAAGTCGGTGTTTATTTGCCAGTCGCGTTATTTAGATCTAGGAAAAAGACAGCATGACCCCAGAGAAGTTTCACAATGATAACCTAACTAGGCTCCCTGACTTACTTTGGATAAAGGGAGCCCCAGAGTGTTTGATAAACACAACCTCTAATAGGTCATTGATTTTCAGGAAGCAGCAGTCTCTATAGTAGGTCCCCATTGGGACTTCTGGACTGACATCCAATATTTGCTATTCCTCTTACTGAGATTTGGAAACTCGCAGTAGGTTCCCTGTCCTGACTTGTGGGGGAGCGGGGGAGAAAAAGGGGAGCCAGAGATTATCTTGGTGAAAAATCTAGCTTTTATTACATCACCTAAAGTAGCACAACCTGCTACACTAATGAAATCGTGTTCTTGGTTGAAAAGGGCAATTGTTAGCCTGACTTTGTGCTCACTAAAAACGTTCTCCCAATCTTGTTAAATTATTGCTCTCATTTCAGATTTTTATGGCTGTGCAGCTTACCAGCCCTCATTTCTTTACATTTCATTCATTTTCCTTGTATTGATGATTAATGGAGGATGTCGAATGTTAGAGTGAGCAGGCATCAGCGATTGCAAGATCATAATTAGTTTAGCTGACGAGGGCCTCTGATAGCACTTGCATCTGGATGGAAAAATTACCCTATAGGGAACTGGCTGCTCACCAGGTCTTTTTAGTGATACATTGTGAAACACCCGATGAATCAAATGCCCTTTCAATGCCAAGAAAGTGTTCCAGTCTTGAAGCCAAAATTATGTCTGCAGAAAGCTTTCCATTTGAAATGTATCAGAGTACAATTATAACCATTGTATTTTCTTGGCAAGGACACCACTCGTCTACAGTATGGACTCAAGTTAAATAAATTGCCTAAATTTTATGAATCCCTGAAATTTTGACTTATAGTGTTTGTAATTTTAAATTTATAATCAAATTGGGTTCCAGCAAGACTTTTTCCACTCCTTATCTAACATGCATATTTTATCATTAAAGGCTTTGCTTCCTAGAGAAAGGAGAGCGGCGTTGCAATTCAGGCTGCCTTTTTTTGCAGCAAGAGAATTCCATTTCCTGCCTGTTAGTATTTGCGCCTGCAAACACAGCCTGACTTTTGTTTCAATGAGAAGTTTAATGGAATCATTACTTGATAGCAAGAATGGAACAAGCAATACTTAATTATCTACTTTTAAGTATTCTTAGATTATTTTTGAATCGGGTGGTTACAGAATCCAGCCCATTAAAATCAATTTGTATTCGGAAATGCTTGTGATTTCCAAGACTGAGTCAAATGAAATAAATAAATAGCCACTGATGGGACTATGTTGTCTGGCTCAAGCAGGCACCTCATAAGAGTTCTCATTAGTAACACTGTACTTCCTGTTGGCAGAGGTTTCTACTGGGCCTCTCAGCTTTGGGAAATAGAAGGTGTTCTCTTTCAGATTTGACAATTGCAAACCAAAGACTGGAATTGAGTGTCTTAGATTCTCTTGAACTTATATCATGTGAATGACATACGAAAAGCCACAAATCAGGTTTAATTTTCAATGGTTTACAGGCTGCATTTATTCCAAGCTTGACTAGATTTTAAAGCGCAGGTGGCATGCACTTCTCCTTTTCCAAAGTATATTAAACATATTGCCCTGTTCTGTCTTTTGACTTTTGTTTTGACACTTTTAAAAGGTATATTTTAGGGTTCAGCATTTAGGAGCCGTCATTAAAGGCACAAAACCCAAAGTTCAAAAAGTTAAAGCTGTTTCTGTGAAAAGCCTTTGGTGTTGCACACACCTCATCCATCACTGTAGGGTTAATTATAATGAAAATCAGTGGTGCCTATTAAACACAATTGAACCTGACCTCATTATGGGCAGTGTGGTTTTATACTGTCATTGTTGCTAGTCTAAAGACAAAACTCCTGGGTTGATTTGGTCTAACTCCACTGATCATGTGACTCACCTCTGACCCTGTGTTTTTTCCCCCCATTTCAGAGGCGTAGAGGCTCGGGTGTTTTCTGTGCCAATTGCTTGACCACAAAGACCTCTCTCTGGCGAAAGAATGCAAATGGCGGATATGTATGCAATGCGTGTGGCCTCTACCAGAAGCTTCACTCGGTAAGAACTTGTTAGACTGCTTCAGGAAAAGCTTTATAAAGCAGCCCAGTCTGTGGTGTGATAAGTACCATTCCCTGGCTTGCAGTGCCTGCCCCCGCAGAGTTTAATACAGTCACTTGGAGCGCACAAGTGATTTATGGTGAAATGGCCTTAGATGTTATGGGGAGATACCTTTGAGATCATTAGTAATGCATTATGCTTCTTTTGATATAAAAGAGGAAAATGATTGATTCCTGGGAACTTCACATAACAGATAGTTGAACTACTAGTTATCAGAATTTGGTAAAATTAATTTAGGTAGAAAGGAGTCCTCTTCTTAAAAGTTCAAAAATACATAAAAAGTTTCTTGTTTGTTTGTTTTTTTTAAAGAGGACTCTCTCTCTCTCTCATGTTCGGTATAAATATAGGACAGGAAAAGAATGCTTATTTTCCAGTTTACCTTTGGAATTTGCAAGTGTCATCTTGGCTGCTTTGGGGGCTGGAGGTTGGGCCCATCCAGAAGAGCAGTTTTGAACTAGGACCCCAGAATGCCAGCTGTAGCTGTAGTCCTTCCAATGAATGTTTAGGTGAGCTTATCTGAGGGCCCAAATAACACACATCCTCCTAGAGTAAGGTGCAAAGGTGCTTTATGTTTTAAGATCTCTGGTTGGCTTCTTTCTATGGCTCCCTGATGTACTTCCAGTAATTTCTTCTCAAATTTTAGTTAGAATCCTATACTAAGGATATTTTTTTTAGTTGAGAAAGTTTATCTGCTGACAAGAGCTACCTTTAAAAATAGGAATACCCCATTTAGTAAACAGAAGTCTGGTTCCTTCTGCCTTTTTCATTTTGTTTGGCATTTTCCCATAGCTCTTAGCACAAGCCAAGAAAAAGATGATGGCTACGGGGAATACAGTTTTAGACAAACGTCCTTATAGATGGACCATTGGAAGCACTCTTTAAAACATGCATGCTGCCAACAATACTAATTGGTGGTAAACTGTAAAACCTTTAGTGATTAGCATGTAGCTAGTAGAAAGATTCTCCCCACCACCGCCATACCATCTTACTTTGTTTAAACCTTCACCATTTCAGCGTAGCAGTAAGCTTGCATTGAATGAGGACTGACGTTAATGATTTTAATTGAACTCTGGCCAATCATAGGCCAAGAATTAATTAAACTGCTGCTTTTCCAGGTTATGATAATTTAACCACTGTGTTATAAAGTAAACTCTTTTTGTTCACAGTTACCTTAGTATTCATATCTCCGGAGATGAGATGTTTTCAGTTTTGCGTTTTTTTTTTACACCGTAAATTGAAGTACGTAAAGGTTATGCTCACATTTCATGTCAAAGACTGCCACAAAAGTTATGAAGGTTTAAAAAAGGTATTAATGCAAATTTCCGGTTTCTTTATAAGATAGAGATTAAAGACTGCATAGTTTTATAATACAAATATGAGCTCTTTATAAACCTGAACATTTCTGAACAAAATAAATGAACATGGCATATCCCAGGGATGTGGCAGTTTCGTTCTGAAACCAATCATTGAATTGTCAATAACAAATGTGTTGTCTTTCTTTCCTTCAAAATACCCTTGTGATAATAGAAACATTCCAAATAGAATTTATATTTATATTTTGTTTGATATATAAAAGATATTCCCAGGGCCGGCCTGGTGGCGTAGTGGTTCGGTTCACGCACTCTGCTTCAGCAGCCCGGGGTTCGCAGGTTCGGACCCCGGGCGCGGACCTACACACCACTCATCAAACCATGCTGTGGCAGGTGTCCCACATATAAAGTAGAGGAAAACGGGCATGGGTGTTAGCCCAGGGCCAGTCTGCCTCAGCAAAAAGAGGAGGATTGGCAACAGATGTTAGCTCAGGGCTGATCTTCCTCACAGAAAAAAAAAAAAAAAAGATACCCCCTTGCATTAAGATGCCTCCTTTCTAGGAATAATTCACAAATTACGTATTGTATATATTCATATTTTATGTAGAAATTAGTTCCTGATTTCAATAATCTTTTAGAAAATCAGATTTTAGTCCTTTTAAAGAAATTTTTAATCTGTAAATATGCATTAATGTATTAAACTTATTCTTTTGATTTTATAAATCAAAGTTAGAGCTCTTACTGCAAGTAAAGTTTTTATTATAGTCTTATTTATGGGTTTTAGTCATATAATATAAACACCTGTTGAACGTGTACATAAATACCAATCATATAATGCTTAAGCTGAATAAAATACTTAGGCTGAGTGAAAGTCAGCATTCACTTTAAGTACAGAGTAGAAGGACAGATCGGATATTTGAACCAAGGCTACACATGGATTTAGACTTTCAACAGAAAGCAAATGCTTCACCTGTTAACAAGTAAAATCTTCCATAGTAAATATAAAATAGTTATTAAAGGAAGAGACATAAAAGTGAGAAGTTTAAAAAAAACTCCCACTGATATGGCTTTGATTACCTAATGTTTCCTCATAATTCTGGCAGTTTGTCTTTGATTATTTATGCTCTGATATTTAATATTTTATATTCACGTTTGCAGTTCTTTAGAAAAATGTATCTATTAGTCAGTTTGGGCTGCCGTAACAAAATATCATAGACTATGTGGTTTACACAACAGAAATATATTTTCCCACAGTTCTGGGGGATGGGAGTCTGAGATCATGGTTAGTTCTGGTGAGAGCTCTCTTCCTGGCTTGCAGAAGGCCACGGTGTCCTCATTTCACCTTCTTTACCTCCTAAAGACCATATCTCCAGATACAGTCACATTGAGGGTTAGAGCTTCAATGTATGAATGGCGGGTGGGGGCTAGGGTGTGCAGAATTCAGTCTCTAGCAATGTATAATTTTTCTGCAATTGGCATCAAAACCCGTCTCCCTTGTTATTATGTTGACATCTTAGTGCATGACTCAAAAGTTGAGAAATAGTTCAGAAAAATCCTATTTCTTCAAGGAACTTTCTGCACAGTTTTATCACTAGATGATGCAATTCCGAAATCTGTTGAGTTTGGAAAAGCTATTTTCAAGTAGATTCAAGTTTCCAGTCCTCCCAGCAAAGATGGGCATGATTTAATTAGGCTAAAATAGTGCGCTCTGGTTACTTCCTCTGATCCTGCTTAGGGCAAAAGGAGGAGCTTTAGTGAATCTATAACATAAAGCCTATCCTTGCTTTGAACTTAAGTGTGGTTTATATTTGTGAGGAATTGTTAATGCATTTTAATGTATTTTTTAATGTTTTCCTTTTATGTATTGTGTGTGTGTTCTCTGCAGACTCCCAGGCCTTTAAACATCATTAAACAAAACAACGGTGAGCAGATTATTAGGAGAAGAACAAGAAAGCGCCTTAACCCAGAGGCACTTCAGGCTGAGCAGCTCAACAAACAGCAGAGGGGTGGCAGTGAGGAGCAGGTCAACGGAAGCCCCTTAGAGAGGAGGTCAGAAGATCATTTAACTGAAAGTCACCAGAGAGAAATTCCACTCCCAAGCCTGAGCAAATATGAAGCCCAGGGTTCATTGACTAAAAGCCATTCTGCTCAGCAGCCAGTCCTGGTCAGCCAAACTCTGGATATTCACAAAAGGATGCAACCTTTGCACATTCAGATAAAAAGTCCTCAGGAAAGTACTGGAGACCCAGGAAATAGTTCGTCTGTATCTGAAGGGAAAGGAAGTTCTGAGAGAGGCAGTCCCATAGAAAAGTACATGAGACCCGCGAAACACCCCAATTACTCACCACCAGGCAGCCCTATTGAAAAGTACCAGTACCCCCTTTTTGGACTTCCCTTTGTACATAACGACTTCCAGAGTGAAGCTGACTGGCTGCGGTTCTGGAGTAAATATAAGCTCTCCGTTCCTGGGAATCCGCACTACTTGAGTCATGTGCCTGGCCTACCAAATCCTTGCCAAAACTATGTGCCTTATCCCACCTTCAATCTGCCTCCTCATTTTTCAGCTGTTGGATCAGACAATGACATTCCTCTAGATTTGGCGATCAAGCATTCCAGACCTGGACCAACTGCAAATGGTGCCTCCAAGGAGAAAACGAAGGCACCATCAAATGTAAAAAATGAAGGTCCCTTGAATGTAGTAAAAACAGAGAAAGTTGATAGAAGTACTCAAGATGAACTTTCAACAAAATGTGTGCACTGTGGCATTGTCTTTCTGGATGAAGTGATGTATGCTTTGCATATGAGTTGCCATGGTGACAGTGGACCTTTTCAGTGCAGCATATGCCAGCATCTTTGCACGGACAAATATGACTTCACAACTCATATCCAGAGGGGCCTGCATAGGAACAATGCACAAGCGGAAAAAAATGGAAAACCTAAAGAGTAAAACCTTAGCACTTAGCACAATTAAATAGAAATAGGTTTTCTTGATGGGAATTCAATAGCTTGTAATGTCTTATGAAGACCTATTAAAAAAAATACTTCATAGAGCCTGCCTTATCCAACATGAAATTCCCTTCTTTTATTATTCTTTCTTTTGATGAGTTGGTTACCAAGATTAAAAAGTGAGACAAATGGTCAGTGAGAAAAAAATGGAAGATGGTAAATAGTCATGTTTTGGAACCTAGTAAGTCAAAACCATCTTGGTAAATGTGTACTGTGGAAATGATCCATAAGAAGTATCACCAGACTATAATTATGATGTTTGTAAAGAAAGAGATCAAAGCTGTCTAGAATTTGAAAGGGTTTACATATTATAATACTAAAGCAGTATCGGCCTAGCCATTGGCCCATTTGTTCAAAAACCCGTAAATTGTTGCATAAATTTAGAAGTATGAAATCCTAGGCAGATGAAGAGAAATCTAATCTTCAGGGCAGTGAAAGGAAGATGGCGCCCTCTTACATCAGTCTTCTCTCAATGACCATGTTTCAGATTTAGACCTAGAAATGTGAGCTGTGGTTAGGCTTGGTGAGAGAGCAGCAAAAGAAGTGACAGATGGTGGCACAAAGTTTTTGGCCAGCCCTGCCTGTACATACACATGCACACCCTCTCTGATATTTTAGTCCTTTAGATGTTCAAATCCTCCTTTCAAAAGGAGTCCTTTTGTTTGCAATTTAGGTTCCTTTTGTTCAAATATACATGCATTTTTAAAAACAACGTCCTCTGTGCTTATGTAGTAATTTTGTTTTAGCCAGAGTTTTCTTTCTTGTATGTGATGAACCAGTTTGGATTTGTTTTTTAAGCCTCCTCTTGGTCACTAATCTCACTTGGCAGATTATAACTAAAGGGATCCCCTCAGTTCAAAAGACTAGATGGATACAAAAGTTCAGACCACGAGCTTAATTTGCTTCGAACACATGGTATTTCTCCACAAGGTAACCTGCTGTATTTATTTATTTTTTTTTTTTTGGTTACATATAATTTCCAAACTTCTTTGTGGTCAGGCAGCGTCTAAGGTTACGTTACCACAGACTGACAGTTGGTACATGTACCAATCATTCCCTTCATTAGATTTATACAGGTTTAGTTAAGTAGCATTAAATAGGATTCTTCGAAGTATTTCTTCGTAGTACTTTTAATACTTAAGGCTTTGTAAAACTATCCATGAAGGGAAAGCTCCTCAGCATAACTGCTCAGGGAAATAGGGCTAAATAACTGAACATTAAATAATTGGTTAAAGGTGCTGTTAGTCGAGCCTCAATGCTTGCTACAAGGATGTATGTACAAGGACTGACTTTAATAATTTGCATTATATTGTCCCAACCAGTAGTTTATTTTTTGCCACGGAGATGTAGAAGATATTACAAGCTACTGGATGCACTGTCAGATTAACTTATTTCATTAAAGAAGTTGGGAGAACAAATAGGAAAAAAAAAACTTATTTTTCTAGTAAATATTAATGTATTACATTTCAAATAATGGTGCCTGACATATTGAATAATTATTTTCTACAGTGTACGTATGCAACAAAGATATTCCATCATGCATTAGAGTCAGTTCTGGCTCTGCCTAGCTGTTTACATTTGCAAATGTAGCAAACAAGGTAATGAAGCAACTATTTCTATTGCAGTAGATATCTTTTGTGTGTGTGTGTGTGCATTAAAGTTGTAAACGGTAACATGAAACAAATGAAAGTTCTTGATATAATGGTATGGAAAACAAGAAGGAAATGAAAATATTTTTATGCCTACTTAGGAAAAAAAGGGTAGCACTATTCATTCCAAGTACTTTTTTTTTTTAATTTTTAAGCTCTTAACTCACATTGTTATGCTTAAAATGATAAACATATATCCTCTTTTTATTGCTTTGTCTATGTTTCAGATGAAACATTTCAGAAATTATTTTGATAAGTGCTGCTGGAATCCGCGGCACTGATGTTTTTATTGCCTTCTGTAGTCGCATCCGCACTCCAGTTTTACATGAATTTGCAGTGGCTTTGTATTGTTTTGTTTTGTTTGGGTTTTGTTTCTTTTTCCCAGTGCCAGGTCTTCGTTTCTTCAAGTTGGATGGCAGGTAGAGTTCAACCAGTTCATGACTGTTGTAGTGAATGACGTTAAAAATGTCTTTCTGGTGTTGTGTTGTCATTTCCATTCTTGCATTTTCGTTTTCATGTTAAAAAAAAAAAAAAAAGAGAGAGACAGAGAGAGAGAGAAAGAAATCAGGACTAAGCCTTCTGCTTCAGTTTCATTTTTCAAGGGCCCTATTCTGATCTCACCTGTCGCGTAGCTCTCCTATTCACATAAACTGAAATAGAGAGGTGGAATGAGGAGCTTTGACATTCAGACTAAGTGATGTAATTTATCTTTCTTAGGAATTTTGATGAATGCATCTCAAAATATACAGGCAGACTTGAGAGGTGGCAATTAAAAATCCAAAAAAGAGAGGAGATTTCCCAAACAACAAAACAATATTTAATTTTCTTAGTAAAAAGACTAGTAACAAAGTACACTGTGGCAATCCTCAAGGAACGTTACATGTGGACTGTTCAAATCAGCAAAATACCAGAAGTTTGGTTACTTGGGCAATATTACAGGTATGACTTTTTGAGCAAAACTACTCCATAAGCTGTTTCTCCGTGTGTCAGATACAAATAGGTTGTTCATTGTGGGCATTTATGCCTTTTTTTTTTAATCTGATTTTTTTTCTCAGACAGACATAGTAGTAATGATTAGCATTGGAAAATACGTATCACTATTCTTGGAATATTTATGGTCTACTTTCATTAGAATTTTCTTGGATAGCATTGACACAATAGATCTTATTTCATTTTCTTTATTATTGATTATTTTATTTTCATTTTTGTTTTCATTATTATACATATTTTGATGGAGAAGAGGTTGGGCTTTTTTAAAATGATGAAAATTTATTGTAACACTAAAAAACCCCTTATTTTTTGACTGAGGAAAGTCTTTTTGTTCCAGCTCTCAAAATATTATAAAAATGGTTGGTTGTTATTTTTATTTTTATTTGGTTTTAAGATTTCTGAATCATTTTGTCTTCAATTGTGATTTTAAATAAGTTGTTTAGGTACTTAACCTTATTTTGTGAGGACGTTCAAGATGTTTTAGGAATTTCCCATCTTGGAAAAGACTTCCCCTGTGATGAAAACTATATGCCAGCTAAAATTGTATGCCATTGAAAAACTGTAAGTCTTTTAAAACTACTTGTCTATATTCTAAATCGAGCTTTGGATCAAACTTTAGTCCAGGACAAGCTCTTGCATTCTCATTCTCCCTTTTTTCGCTCTTTCTCTCTTCATCTCTCACCCATATATTCATATTGTTGTTTGGGATAGAAAGATCGTAAAGAGCCAGCCCACCTTGGAAGGTTGTGGATTAAGAGACACTACACGACTAAGTATATGAGAAAAGGATGGAGCTCCAAACGTTCACACGTTGACTCTATAGTTCAAAAGGAAAAGAGTGTTCCCATTCTTTCTACATGACATATTGAGATGTTCTTTTAAAAAAAATCAACTTTTAAGATAGTGATGTTGTGTTCTAAACTGTTCTCTTTTAGTAAAGGTAGATTTTAGAAAACAAGCATGGGGATTCTTTTCTAAGGTAATATTAATGAGGAGAAGAAAAAAGTGATTATTCTTAACAGCTCTTTGTTGAAGCCTGTGGTAGCACATTATGTTTATGATTGCACATGTGCACATAATCTATTATGATCCAATGCAAATACAGCTCCAAAAATATTAAATGTGTATATATTTTTAAATGCCTGAGGATATACGTTTTTCTGAATAAATTGAAGAGTATCAATACTGCTATTAAAATAATTTTAGCCTCCCGCTGTGTGGCTGCAAACATCACAAGGTGACCTGTCTTGAGACCCCTGAACTTCCTGCCTGTTTAGTTAGTGAGCATGCCCGCAATTCTAGAGGGGGAGTATCTGTCATCCAGTGGTGGGAGCATGGAGTAAAGAAAACCGGTGCTCAGCTTCCGAGCTGTGTGGCAGCCTTTTGCCTGAAGTTCATATGAGCTCACATCTTCCTGTCTTTGGGTTGAGGGCCGTGACAAAAAGTGCAAGGCATCTTTTGGTGAGCAAGTAGCAAGGCATCTTTTGCTGACTGTCCTAGATCACAAGAGAAAATGGTGGAATCGAAATTCAACCTGAATATGAAACTAAATATGCTAACCAAAGGTAGGTACTCTTAGGTAGAAGTCGATCAGCAGGCAACTGTTAATGAAAAGAGGGTAGAAAGACATGCATCGGGACTTCGAAGGGCTGTGTTATTTTCCCAAAGAAAGACTTGGCCAAGGGCAGAAGGCATGGCTGCTTTGCAGAGCACTTGCTTTCGTTTTCCATTACTGTTTCATAGACAGACTCACATGTTCCTGATAGCAGTGCACTTGTTTAGAAAGCATCTGGTTATTTGCAGTAATTAGGACCTCTGGAAGATGCTAGGGCAGAAGAGCATCAAGTCAGGGATGAAGAAAATGTGAAATACAACATTGATCCACACGTGGAAACTGGATAATGTATGCTCGTGTGTTGTTCTCTTGAAAGGAAGGGTGGAGCTATGAGCTTCACTCCATCCTACACCAGAGAAAAGCAAGAGTAACTTTACATGGAAGTAACATTTAGCCTTCATCAGAGGGAGTGGTCCTTCAGACCCATAGTCCCAAAACTGGACCCTAATTTCACCCCCGGTTCTTTTTCATTAGATGACCTGCAGCAAATCAGTTTTTCTTTTTGTGCCTCAGGTTCCTCACCTGTAAAATGGAAAAAAATATATTAATAATAATAATAATAATATTAATAATAATAATGGTAATGTAGTACTTGTTTGTAAAGCACTTTGAGATCCTTGGTTGAAAGGCACCATGGGAGTGCCAAGTATTATTATATGGCCAAGGGGCTTATTTAAACTCGCAGTTCCCAAGGGCCAGGAAAGGTTGGGGTCATTTTTGTTAAAGATGAGCTGTAAATATCATAACTAGACAGCCTATATAGTGTTGACTTTGAAGAGGCAAAACTATTACAAGGCTGATAAAATCATAGTTTCTTAATGGCTACCAACAAGGCAAATATCACAATAAGAAATGCCAAATTCCTTAGGGTGGACTATTTGACAACGTGGATAATTTGGGGGGTGGGCTTGGGATGGGAAACATCTCAAAATGCCAATGTAAAATTAACTTACAGCAATATTCACCAGCAGAAAATGTCTTTCATATGGAATGATTTCATGTTGCTAAGAAAAAATTCAATTTGTAGTCCTGATTTGAATATTAGAATGTTGGCTATAATAGTTCTGTTCTTACAACACATGGAATTCTTTTTTTGTTTTATTTAATTTTGTTTTCATAGTGCATGTTCATTTCTACTCACAAACATGTTCTTGGTGTATTTCTTATGCAAACAATCTTCAGGCAGCAAAGATGTCTGTTACATCTAAACTTGAATAATAAAGTTTTACCACCAGTTATATATAATGGTGTTGGTATGGTTTATATGGATTCACTATCATCCATGTAGCAATAGGAAATACAGACCATTGTAACATATAGACAGGCTCTGATGAATTGAGATGGTGAAATCAAATCACCATTTTCAAGAATATGACTGAGATTGAAAAAGCCTGGATTCTCTCAATTTGTTTTGTTTTGCTTTTTTTTTTCTTTAACCAATCAATCTCTTATTGATAGATTTTGTGTAAAAAAAATTATACTAGTTTCTTTAGGAAGATTAACAATAAAAATTGTGTTTATTTCAAAAATATTTATTGAGTATCAAGTATTGAGTGTTGAGTATTGGGTAATGATGTTACAACATGTAAAAAAAACTCCTGCTTTTGAAGTTTAACTTTGATTCAGTTCAGTATACCCACATGAAAATGATGTGAAGATCCTGATAAATCGTCTCAAGAAGTTTATATTATTACATGCCTTGTTTGTTTGCTTAACGTTAAATTAATCAGAGGAGGTTTCCTGACGGATGATTTTGAAAGAGGGAAGAGGCAGAAGAAATCCAGGTAGAAGAAAGGACAAGGGAAGACTCACCCAAGTGTTTTTAACCAGAAGGAAAAACACTAAAAGGACAGAACATAAAGTATATAAATAACTCATTGCTTCAGAAGATTTGTTTTGGAAATTTCAAATTAATTAATATCTACCCTCCTTGCACAATCTTCACTTCTCATTTTTGTGAACCTAAATTAACAAATCCTTTATTTCTTCTAGCTTTTTCTCTGTTTTGAAAACAGCAGAGTAGAGACTTTGAGGGGCTTTCATAATGGTAATAAGCTTGTTTCACAGCTGGAGGCAACATTCTCTAGATAAGAGTGTAGTAATAACACAATATGATTTCTTTTCCTTATATAGAACTTGGTTCTTCTGTCAGGGACCACTTTTCAGATAAAGGTAAATACACTTTGTTCTCACCCAGAACTGGCAGAATCCCATTCAAGGAGAAATAGGAAGCCATCAACTATTTACCATTGTAAGGGGAGAGAAAAAGAGTGAGTCATCTCTGTCACCCCTCCCTCACCTTTTGGTCTCCCATCTCCGTGAGGGTAGAACAGAGGTCAGACGCTCAGTTGCACAAAAGAAGCAGGCAAGTAGCCTGTGTGGGTGAAGCCAGCTTGGGGGAGACTTTGGGAACTGGAGAGCTGTGTAAAGGTAGCCTTTCCTCGGCTCTACGAGTATTGCCAAGCCACTTGTGTTCTCAGATTTTCAGTTTTCAGGGAAAACTAGACAAAGGGAATTTTGTATGAAGTCTCCTAATTTTTAATGTCAGTGACAGGCCTTTTTAAAAGAAAAAAAAAATTACTGCAAGCCAAACAAAACCCTTGTTCAGAATAAATTCCAACTCCAGACAGGCGGAGTGTGACCCCTGGAGCTTGAACAATAGTGAACTCGGGTAACTGGCAGAGAAGAAGTTGGGCAAAGGGCTGAGGTTAGCTATGGTTCCTCTGGGTTTTGTCTCAGGTCCCAGTGCATCTCCAGCTCTGCCAGGAAACCCAAAAGCACTGTGGATGCAGCACCTGCCTGATTCTTTCGGAGCCAAATTTGCTTAAGACGAAAGACATTTGCACAGAAGAGAAATAAGCCCTATTTTTTGAGCATACTAATTACTTTGTACTTTTGTTCTCCAGCTGTAACCCCAAATACAATTTTTTTCTATGAGCACACCAGTATGAACAAAGAAATCTCAAAAACTATTTAAAGCTGCTGAAGTTAATGTCCAGTAATGTCCAAGGTGCGCTTCTATCCCTCTGTGTCATATTTTAGAGTGAAAATAACAAGGATGGAAAAGTAAAACAACAGTTGATGGAAGGGAAGGGCTTTTTCACGTTACAGTGGATCGTTTTAATGAATAAAGAATTTCTTTAATTAATTTTTATAATGAAATCTTATTGCTAGTTTCATAATACTGTTCTCCAATATCTTCAGGATGTCAGTAATCTGAAATTCATCTTTCATAAATTGTGCAGTATTTATATAGTATATATTACATGAGGTAACAACCCATGCTCCAACTTCCTGCTCAATAACAACAATTAACTAATATTAACTTTTTTTTCAGGTAAGCAATAGATATTGGGATAGCAAGGATTATTAGAAGATATAATAGAAATTGCTTAAACTATTTCTGTAAATAGAAGGTAAATTTCCAAGTTAAAATTGCATAAGTACTAAACTGTAAGCAATTTCCCAGGAATATTTATGAACTCAAAACCCACAAATACATCACAGACTTTTTCTCAGAATATGTACCACCTCTTATGTGAAAGCAATGTGTGCCCTCACCATGCTTACGATTAGTCATATTTTAGAGTTAGTGTAATATACAATCAAGGGTGCTTTCTTCAGAGCTTAAATATCCTTAGATGTTTTCTTTCTACACAGTGTGTATTACCCAATGGATTGATGTATCCTGAAAAGCATATCTACAACAGTGAGTTTACAAAGCTTGATTTGATATCATTGTTATGGTTTGTTTTCTATAATCTTATAAATCACTCCCTCCGTTATACATTTTTGTTTTCCTCGCCTTCCAAGATACACTACTCTCTTGGTGTCCTTCAATTGCCTTGATGCTTTTTGTCTAGTGAAGTTATCATGACCATTATTTTGTTGTTCATTGGTAATGACGTGTAGTACAAACCCAGGCTTCGTGCATTCATTCAACAAATATTAATTGAGCATCTACTGTATACTAGCCACCATTCCAGGCGTTTGGACTATATCAATGAAAGAAAACAGACCAAAACTCCTGTTTATATGGAAGGGAAACAGACAATAAACATACACACGTGATAAACAAATATGTAAATAACATTTCATGTTAGAAGGTGATAAATGCTGTGGAGAAAAAATAAAGCAGAGCTAAGGGGAGGTGGGGTAGATGGATGTCTTCTTCAATAGGCTAAACAGCTGTATATCTCTCATTTGAGCCAAGAGTTGAAGGAGGGAATGGCAGAGTGAACAGCTGGTTCAAAGGCCCAAAGGTGAAAGAATGTACCTGGCAAATTTGAGAAAGAGCAAGGAGGCCAACGGAGCTGGGTTAGGGTAAACTCGGGGAAGAGTACTTAAAAATTCACTCAGAGACATAAAGCATTGACATGGAAGAAAGCAGATCGTGTAGGATATTCTGGGCCACTTCCAGGACTGTGGCTTTTATTCTTTCTGAAGTGGGGAAGTATTTTAATGTTTTCAGCAAAAGAGTGTTATTTGACTTATGTTTTAATGGGACCATTCTTTTCTATGCTTGGAATAAATCATAGGTGGTGAGGATACAAGGATAGGATAAGGGAAACCAGGTTGGAAGCTAATTCAGTAATCTACAAGAGATGCGAAGAGCAGAAAACCAGTTAAAATTCCAGAGAACATTTTGGAAGTAGATCAAACTAGATTGCCTGGACATATAGAGTGTGAGAGAAAGAAAAGAGTCAAGAATTCTTCCAAGATTTTGTTCTGAGCAACTGGAAGAGTGGATTTGATGGATCCGATTTGGAGTGGAGAAGGAAAGGAGTTAAATTTTGGACGAGCTATGTTTAAGATCCGACTAGAAAGGTCAAGTAGACTGCTAGGTCTGTGAGTCAGGAGTTGGAGTGGGATAGGCATTAGCATATAGACAGTGTTTAAAGTCACGAGACTGGCTGAGATAATCTAGGCAGTGAACAGAGGAAGAAAACAGCCTCGATACTCAGAAACAGGGAAATGAAGAGATAGTAGCAACAGAATCTGGGGAGGGAGGAACCTGTGAGGCAGAATGAGACCAAGAAAGTAGGGTATCTTGGAAGCCAAGGAAAACAAAAATGTATTACGGAGGGAGTGAGTTACCTTAGAAGATACTGCTCACAGGTCAAGTAGGATAAACACAGAAGATTGGTCATTAGCTTTAGCGGCATGAAGGTCACTGGCAGCGTGGGCTATATAATCTGTGGGCACAGAGCAAAATGAAAATGCAGGGCCCCCTTGTTCCAAAAGTATTAAGAATTTCGACATGGAGACAATAGAGCATTAAACAAAGCTCAGGGCCCTGCACAGCTTGCGTGCCCATGCATCTGGCCCTGGTCAACAGTGACGATGACAAGAGCAGTGTTATTGGAAAGGTGGGTGTAAAGCCTGATGGAGTAAATTAGAGAATAGGAAGAGAAGTTTGGAGAAGTTTGGAGAACTGAGTATAGAAACAATTTGGGGAGCTTTGCTGTAAAGGGGATCAGAAAAAAGGGAGATAGCTGGCAAGAGATATTGAATCAATAGAAAGGGTTTTTTTTGTTATGTTTTGTTTTGTTTTAGGACGGAAGAAATAAGAAGATGCTCCTTTGCTAAGGAGGATGATGCCGTAGGGACGGTCTTGTTTATCTTACGGGAAAGAGGAGAAAATAGTTGGAGTGATGTTCTTTAATAGGTGAGCAGGTGAAAGGAGATAGGATCTTATGCCCAAATGGAGAGGGTGACTTTAGAGAAGAAACGAATAGTTCACATTTATAGTCACAGTTGGCAAAGCAGACTGTGTAGACACAGATGTTGGTACATGTGTGGATATGATGGTGGAGTCCCCGAAAGCTCTATTTGTTTGATGAAATGTTTTCTTGTGGCACTACTGTTTTGCTTATTACTCCATTCAGAACTCCAAAGCACTCTGCTCAGAAACAAGGGAACTTATACATTAAATAAGCCAATATGGTTTCTTTATATACCAACAGCATTTGGAGATTTGGATAAAGTCAGGAAACTATCTCTTGACTAAAGATAGTATTTGAATCTCACTTTAAAAATTGCTTCTGTGGGGCTGGCCCAGTGGCGTAGTGGTTAAGTGCACACGCTCCGCTTCAGCAGCCTGGGGCTTGCAGGTTTGGATCCCGGGCGCGGACCTATGCACAGCTCGTCCGGCCATGCTGTGGCGGCGTCCCATATAAAGTAGAGGAAGATGGGCACGGATGTTAGCCCAGGGCCAGTCTTCCTCAGCAAAAAGAGGAGGATTGGCAACAGATGTTAGCTCAGGGCTAATCTTCCTCACCAAAAAAAAAAAAAAACTTCTGTAACAATCTGCCCCAACATTCATTTTGTTTAGTTAGTACAAGATAATTATTTCTCATTTTCTTAATTTTACTTTTAAAAAGACAGCATGCACCTTGTTATGCTAATAACACCACAGGAAGCATAGCATTCTTAGTTTCTCAATACTTTCTTACAAATTCCTAAAGAAACACCCAATAAAATGCAGATTTTTACTAAGTTTTCCTCGTGACTGTGATTAATTTTTTGAGTGAATTAATTCCTGTTTGTTAAGTACTGATTCTGGACTCGGAACTGTGCAAGAGCAGTAAAAGACACAAAAGAGAATTAAAATTGGGTGCATATTCTCAATTTTCCCACAAATGTACAGTCGACTAAATTATAAGGTAGCTTCATTATAAATCTTATTTGGGAGTATTTTGTGAACTTTCGTGTCATTTCATTATTCATTTTAGTACCCTTGACAAAAAGTTTTCCCATTATCTTAATAACATTTTATGGAAATTTTAGGAGAAACTTATCTATTATTCCCACTATGACTTTTAAAAATATCATATATTCAGTGGAAAGGCTTTGGTTTTTATTAACAGTGCAACATCTAAGTAGCTTTTTAGTTAACACTGTAACTTCTAAGAAGGCATTGAAGGAATGATGTCTTACCTTAGATATCTAATAAAGCAAAAATCAAAACTTGAAAACCCAAAGAAAGTGAACTGCAATGACCCACAGAAGTTTCAGAGAATGAAATTGGGTTAGTTTTTCCTACGACGTGCTGCTCTTTAGCTTGTAATCCAGCAAGCGACCAATGCTGTGTTATCAATGACTTTTCTTTGCAGGGAGCAGCTGTGCTTGCGCTGGAATCCAGCAATCACACTTCCCACATGCATGCAAACATTAAGCTAAGGCAAGTTGCTCATAGGCAATTGCAAATGTTTACCATCATTGAAAAACACAATTAGAGTAGGTTGCCTGATACCCTTACATTACTGACCTATGATGGCAATTGAGACTCCAGTATTCTCAAATGCAGTGGGAAATCTTTTTTTTCTAAATTGGTACCAGCTGGCCCTGATTGCCCGGAGAGTCTCATATTTAAAGACAGCGGTTATGCTTTCCTTGATCGCTTTGGTTGAAGTTGTCCACAGCAAACACATGGGGAAGCCTTTCTCACTTGATGCCTTTGTGTCATTGGTCATCTAGTCTCCTTGCAAACACTGTTACCTTACTAGCATCTTAATGTCGGAAAGGAAAAAGATTGTCATTTGCTTTTGAAGACGTTGGATCCTTGATGATGCATAGTTTGCTTTGCCATTTTAAACATTATTTTATGAAACTAAACAACTTCCAGGAGCATTTCCTTTGATTCAAATCAATGGCTTTAACACCTTATCAAACTCTGAGTAGATATATTTTTCATTTCAGTTAAGTTTAAAGATGAACGCATCATTTTAAGAAGGCCCACTCCTGAATGTCTCTTTCCCAGACTGCTCGCATGCACTCAAGTCTTGAAGCCACTAAAACTTCCTCCTTTTAACCTTCCTGCCCTCAACCACTTTAACCTCAAAAACAAACTCTAAAATGTTTTATAATTAACGAAAATTGTTCTTTTCAAGACAAACACCAATATGCAGCTCTGTTGATAGTTCAACTCAGTTATAGAATGTTCTTTTACATAGAAATATAATTTTAATATTGTTACAGGTGGAAACACCCAGAGAAAGGAGTACTGCCTGTTGGCACACACCATTGTCCATGATGATTCTAGATAATTGATCACTTTAAGATGGACTAAGGAAATAGAGTCAACATTTTGTAAGCATTAAAACATTGGATTATGTTTTACATTCCTTTGGTCTGGAGGGAAGACATAAAAGATAGCAACAACAACAAAAACTAAGCCACAACCTTAAAAGTTGTTTTAACATGCTGACTACTATTTTGGGGACGATTTTCATGGAATTCCTGGAAAAGTTTTATAAACAGTTCCCATAATATCAAAAACTTGAGATATTAATAATGAATGTTTAGGATCCAATCAGCCATCAAAGAGATTCTTTATTTTCCTTTTTTAAACTGTGTTTTTTCCCCTAAAGGCATGTTTGTTTGTAGGCTGTTTATTAATAGAAACAAATACATACTAATACTTTGCATTTTGGCAAATCAGTTTACATATAATCAGCCATTTACCACTTACCAAACATGCAAAGTTTATAAAAGCAGACCACCAGGGCCATCTACACTATCTTACTATAAGCTAAAGAGCCAAGGCTGGCTGGCTCTTCAGGCTCCTCAACAGATTCTCTCACACAAAGAATTGAACTCTGCACCTTCTAGGCACCTGTGAACTATTTCCCATGATGACTAAGTCAGCTTGGCCTTATCCACAAATATTTCTGGAAATTCTATTGGTTATGGGCGACATCTTTACAGATGGGATCCTTATGTATGGTGTTCATCATAATGGGTTTGGTGGTAAATAAAATAACTAGATCATTATTTAATTTTTAGATTGTCAAAACATAACTCTCAAAATGTTACAAATAACCAAATCATAATTCTCACAGGAAGAGTGAGCACATGCAAAGGTCGTGATTAACCCATTAAAGAGGGCATCAGCAATATGACAAAGCTGGTTCAAAAAAGGATATGAAAGACTGAAAAAGAATGCTGAAATAAGATTGCTAAATTAGATACAATATGGTTCATGTCCTACTTGGCAATAATGATCATAACCTTTCGTGTTATCTTCATTAGTAGACAGAAATCATATGCATCTTCCCTACAAAAAATTCATTGTGACTGATCAATTTTCTATCAGGTAACTTTATAGAGATGTAAAATAGTAAGAATAAATAGTTATAGTCTCCTGGAGAGTAGAATGATAACAAATCTTAAGATAATAAACCTTTTAGATCATGCTTTTATGACTTTGAGAGATCAAGCAGTTGCTTTTACCCCATTTCCAAATTTGGTTATTTTTTCTTAACGAAATATAGAAGAATTTGAAAAAATTAAAACATTTGCATCTTTCCATGGTATATACTTTCTGAAAATGAAAGTTACTTCTCTGTGAGTTGTGTTATGAATTACAGTTATATAAAACAACATGAATGTACTTTTTTGCACAAAGTGATTAAATTTTATTTCCCAGACTTAAATAATTGAAATAAAATTCATCACAATTTAAATATAAGATCACTCAAGAAATATCCCTACTTCTAGCTTATGATCAGTTATGAGATATCCCATAAGGAAAAAAATACAAAGATAAAAACTAAGGTATTCAAAGTACGTTTATGGGGAAACACAAATAGGCATTTTTTATGTTCTGAAGAGAGTGATGTGTCATGGAAGTGTCAGAGAAGACTTGAAAATTCAGACAAATGTTTTCTGCTCTAGCTCAATATTTTATGAATCACTATAGCTTCCTTCTTTTCCAAAGTGTCAAGGAGTGTACCAAAAATTCCCCTTTGGGCAGAGGATATTTTTGATGTTTCTCTTAGGAAATCACAACAAAATAATTCTCCCACCCACTACTATTTATACTTCTCTACTATTCTAGCCATTATCTTTTAAGTAAGGGACTGATGATACAAATGCTAATTACAGACAATTTCTTCTCCAACTATTTGCCTTTGGTCTATTTCAGAAAACATTTTTATATCTACCAGAAGAGGGCAGGGAAGGGAAGAGGAGGTAAAAATATACTAGAATGACTTGGTTGCTTAAGATCAGTAAGGACAGAGCTCATTTCTTCTTTGTTCTTAGTTTCTAACATTGTATCTAGTAATAGTGGGCATGTGATAAACATTTTTTACATTAAATGGAATCACTTGTTAATAGCTCTGAAAATGTCTGCTAGGGAAAGAGGTTTTAACAAAAAAAGAAAGTGACTTTTGGGAAATATTTTGGGATTATACATCTTTGGAATTGCTTTCCTTTTTGCAATTTAATATCTACTGAAACTATTTTGAATCTAATAATTGTTGAATAAATATTGATTAAATCATGAAAGGTCAAGGATTGAGTGTATTTAAGCAAGGACTGGGAATGCGGGGGGACAATCTATATGTACTACATTTTAGTACACGTGAGAAACTGCCAAATCCAAGTTTGTTCTCAATTGACTCATTTATGGGCCTTACAGTTTAGCTAAATCAGAATCAATAAAAGTTCTCCAATGGGCCTCTACCGGCTTTTTTCTTTTTTTTCTTTTTTTCAAAGCAATAGGGATGCGTTTTTAAACAAAAGCTTCCCCTGAAGTTCCTCTGGAGTCTGAAGGTCGGTAGCAACTTGTGGGCAAAAGTATGCATTATAGACAACCTTCCACCTTTATTCATTGGGGAAAATTTGCTATTTATCAATTTTTTAATGTAATAATTTCCTAGTTCTTTCATCCAAAATTTATTCAGATTTGTTGAAAAACAGCTATTGACCATCTGTATTATGGGAGCCACATAGCTTCTCCTGTATTATACCATGTCAGTAGATAACTCCAAGAAAATAAAAACCTGGGAGCCATTCTAGCTAGCTCCCTTTTTCTCACCCCTGAGGTTTAATCTTTGAACAAGCCCTGCTCATTTTATCTGCTAAGCAGTTTTCTCATCTGTCACGTGCTCTCCGCGTCTCTGCCTCAGTTGCGGCAGCTTATTCCAGGTCATGGCCATAGTTTCCTACCTGGATATAACTTCCGCACCGCTGCCAAGTGAACTGCAGAGAATGCAAAGCCGGCCTTGTTATTCACCTACTTTAAGACCTTCATGTTTCCGGCTTAGTTTACAGAATAAAACGCGTCTGTTTGCATTGTAAAGACTTCAATGCCTGGCCCCCATCCATCTTGACAGCTCATCACATATTACTCCCTGGTAAGACTATGCTGGTTATGATTTCACAAACACATCAAGGACTTCTCAAGTCTGTATCATTGCTTGTAGTATTGCCTCTGATTTGAGGGCCCTTCCCACCTTTATTTGCCTATCTTTCTCATTACTGAACTGTCAATACTCAAATCAGAAATTCTCTCTCACACGACTTCCCTGAAGAGAGTGTTGAAAATTCCCCTCCTCTTGTCTTCCTGGCACACGCCTAGCTTCTCACTCATATCATACTGATAGTCTGCCTCCCTGCACCAGAGCCACGCTTGAAATGTGGCCAGTATGACTAAGCAACTGATTATTTTAATTTTATTTTATTAAAATTAAATAACCACATGTGGCTAGTGCCATTGCATAGGCTGGTGCAGTCGTAGACTCTTCCTGAAAGGGATTCCATGCTTTGTTGCTCTACCATAGGGAAAATAACACCAACAGCTTAATATCCTTTCTTGCCGTTTGTTTCTATGGTAAAAAGCTCAGTAATTAATTATAAGCACTTTATATTTATGTGTATTAATGTTATAAGCATCAAAAAGGGTCGTTTTTTTTTTAAAAAAAGACATCATTTGTACTAATTTCTTGAATAATTTACTTTGGCAAATATATTGAAGTCACTTTATATTATAATAATAAGCCCCTGCCTCTGTAGTCAGCTGAAACATGCTTTTCTCTGTGAGTCTTTTTAACCACTGTGAAAAATTGATTACACTTCATTTGATCTCAGGTTTACAATATCAGAGTATTCATGTATTTCTGGACATTATTGGTGGTTTTCTAAAACAAGGAGAAAGCAAAAGCTGTGAATAATTTTCAAACTTCAACCTTAATTTCAATATTTTTAAATTTAACTGACAAGGTAATTATCCCAGAAATTGTCCTAACTAAATGATTTGTGAAACTATGATTGTCCCATTAAAATGACAGAGTACATACTCAATCAGGGGAGAAAAATGGTTCTCTGAGGTTTGGCCTTATTAAACAGGTTCTTTATATTATTATTCACTTCTCCTTTTGAATATATGCAGCTGTGTGTTTCTGTGTGCGTGAGGAAGTGTCACAGCCAGAAGATGGCTAATGTTAACGTAGAGCAGTGCAGCCGAGGGTGAAGAGTGCAGATTCTGCGGGCAGATTGCCTGAGCGGAATCCCACAAGCCTACGTCACACTGGGGGTGATGGAAACAGTTCAGTTGCCTACTCTCTACCCCAGTTTTCTTATCTATAAATGGGGATGATAATTTGATCTGTCATGCTGATCTGGATTGTGCTACAGTAAAAACCTGCACATCTCAATTTTATAAAGCAACAGAGAATTATTTCTTGCTAACATTACGTGCTTATGTCAGATCAGCTGGGGACTCTGTTCCACATCGCGCTTACTCAAGGACCCAGGTAGGTAGATACAGCAGTCACTATCTGGACTATTGCCAGTCACTCTACCAGAGGGGAAAGAGCTCAGGAATGTTGTCTCCAGTAAGTGCGCTCACCTAGAAGTGACCCCCATCGCTTCCCCTCATAAATCATTGGCCAGATGCGGCTAAGGCCAGTAGTGCAATCTCATGATGTGTGCAAGAGGGAGGCTGACATATTCAATGACAAGGCACTAATGATTACTACAATAATTATACCTATCTCATATACTAAGAAGTTATTTTACACAAATTACTTAGAACAGGACCTGAAGTAAGTTATTATTATTAACTAAGTGAAGAACAAATGCATGAAGTGTGAAATTAGATGATTTCAATTTCATGTCAAACTAAATGATTTTAGGACTCCAAGTCTGCTAAGACCAACTGATCTGAGGGGAAAAAAATGATAGTGAGGTAATCCGGAGGGCTAATATTTTACTTCCATCAAGTATAATCTATTTTAGTAGGATACTTTGATCACAATTCCTTCATGCAAGAGAATGGTCATTTATTCATTCATTTGTACATTCAACAAATACATAGAGGCACTATGCTAAGTGCTGAGGATACAGTGGTGAACAAAACAGAAATGGTCTCTGCCTTCATGGGAGATTTGATGTTAAATATATTACATTCAAATAGTCATTTAGCATTGTGATAAATGCTACAGAGAATTTCTATATATGCAATAGAATTAGTGATAACTATTTAGGAATTTTAAAAATCTTTTAAAGTATGCTGTATAATCATTCCTCCATCATATATACATTTAAGTATTGAGCGTCAACAAATTTTATGGTCTAGACCTGTACTAGGCACCAGAAATACAAAGACTATTAAGGCATGATCCTTTCTTTAAGGAGTTCACGGTCTCCCTCAGAAACTTTCACATAAAGAAATAATCTTAATATGACATGATAAATACCATGATTGAAATAAACTGAGTGAGTACCTAGGACAGGGATCTATTCCATACTGGGAGAGCGAATATGAGAAATAGCTTCTGGGAGGAACATACACCTGAAATCAGGTTTGATATATCAGGAGTTGACAAAGATGATGAAAACCAATTCCAGGTGCAACATATGCAGAGGCATGAACTTTGATGTGAATATCGTGTCTATGAAGAATTACAAGTAGTTCACAGTACTTGGAGGAGGAAGTGATGAGCAATAAGCATGGAGATCCTGTTAGGCCAGGTTAAGGAGCATATGATGCCATGCCGAGTTTGGGTTTTACACCAAAGACAGTAAAGAGAAATTAAAGAGACTGACTAAATCAGATTTGCATTTTATAAAGATACCTCTAATAGTTGGATGGTTTGATGGAGGCTGAGATGGGAGGATTAGAGGATGGTTTGATGGAGGCTGAGATGGGAGGAAGACAGATCTATTAAGAGTCTGTTGCAACCATGACCAAATGGGATTTATTTCAAGAATGCAAAGGTGATTCAACATACAAAAATAAATCATTGTAATATGCTACATCAAAGGAATAAAGGGCAAAAATCATATAATCATCTCAATAGATGTAGAAAAAACATTTGACAATACTCAACACCTCTTCATGATAAAAACACTCAACAAACTAGGAAGAGAAGGGAACTTCATCAACCTAATAAAGGACATCTAAAAACCCACAGCTAACATCATACTTAATGGTGAAGGAAGATTAAATGCTTTCCCCCTAAGATTAGAAACAAGACAAGAATGTCCACTCTTGCTACTTCTATTTAACATTGTACTGGACGTTCAACTCAGGTTGATTAGGCAAGAAAATAAAATAAAGAATATCCAGATTGGAAAGGAAGAAGTAAAACTATCTCTATTATTGGATGACATGATCTTGTATGTAGAAAATCCTACTGAATCCACTAAAAAACTATTAGAACTAATAAACAAGCTCAACAAAGTTATGATACAAGATATACAAAATCAATTATATTTCTATACAGTAGCAACAATGTACCCAAAAAAGAAATTAAGAAAAAACATTGATTTAGAATAGCATCAAAAAGAATAAAATACTTAGAAATAAATTAAACAAAAAATGAGCAAAACTTATGCTCTGAAAACTACCAACCAAATTTCTAAAAGAAATTAAATAAGATTTAAATAAGTTGAAAGATAGTCCATATTCTTGGATTGAAAGACAATATTGTTAAAATGGCAATATTCCCCAATTTATTCTACAGATTCAACTCTATTCCTATCAAAATCCCAGTTGACTTCTGTGTGGAAATTGACAAGCTGATCCTAAAATTTATGTGGAAATTCAAGGGACCCAGAATAGCCCAAACAATCATGAAAAAGATAAAGTTCGAGGATTTAAATTTTCCAATTTTAAAACTTACTACAAAGCTACAAAAATCAAGACAGTGGGGTACTGCCATAAGGAAAGACATATGGATCAGTGCAATAGAATTGAGAGTCCAGAAATAGACCCTCACATTTATGATTAATTGATTTTCAACAAAGGTACAGATACGTTTAAATGGGGGAAATAATAGTCTTTTCAACAAATGGTTCTGGGATAATTGGATATCTACAGGCAAAATAATGAAACTGAATTGCTACCTCATGCCATACAAAATAATTAACTCAAAACCTATTAAAAATCTAAATGTAAAAGCTAAAATTAAAAAATTCTCAGAAAAAACTTAGGTGTAAATCTTCGCAATTTTGGATTAGGCAATGGTTCTTAGATATGATACCAAAAGTAAAAGCAATCGGAGAAAAAATTAGATAAAATGTACGGAGTTATCAATGACTTTTGAGATAACTTAAGCCTAGTATATGTAAAATTGGAGTCCCTGAAGGAAAGGAAAAAGAGAGATGAAAAAATACTAAGGAAATAATGTGTGAAATATTTTCAAATTAGATAAAAGCTATAAAGCTACATATTCAAGCAGCTCAATGAATTCCAAACACAAAAATATGAAGAAAACTCCTCAAAGACACATCATTCTGAAATTACTTAACACTAATAATAGAAAAAAATGTTAAAAATAGCCATAGATAAAAGGCAAATTATATACAATTGCAAAGATAAGAATGACAACAGACTTCTTGGAAACCATACAAGCAGAAGACAGTGGAGCAACATCTTTAAAATAATGAGAGAAAAAATTGTCACCTAGAATTCGACACTCAGGGAAAATATCTTTCAGAAACAAAAGTGAAATGAAGATTTTTTCAGATATAAAGTAGATAAGAGAATTCATCACTAGCAGATTGCTCTACAAGAAACGTTAAAAGAAATCTACCAGGTGGAAGGAGATGATAACAGATAGAAATCTGGATCTGCATAAACCATGAAGGACACCGAAAATGATAAACAAGTGAGGAAAAGCAGATCAGTGGTTGCTGTGGCTGGGATGGGTCTCAGAAATGGGTTGGACAGAGATATTATAATGAATTTGAGGCAATTTGGAGGGTAATAGATATATTCATTATCTTTTTTATGGAGGTGGTTTTATGGGAGTATAATTTGTCAACACTTAACAAATTGTACACTTTCATTATGTGCAGTGTACTGTATGTCAGTTACAGCTCAATAAATCAGCTAAATGAATGTAAAAAAATTTGAGTTGCCAATGAGACATCCAAGTAGATCATATTTAGATTGGAATAGTAGAACAATTGGCCTGTTAGATATAAGGGTCTGCAACTCAGGGGAGAGAACTCGATTTACAGAATTATGTGTGATCAGATAGACTTGGAATTAAATGAAAGCATCATGTTTAGCAGCCTGAGTTCTGGATTCAATCATCAACCTGAACTTGAACTCTGGCTTTGCTACTTACTGCTTATGTGACTTAAAATTTTTTAAAACAATTCTCCATGCCTCATCTGTAAATGGGCAGAATAATAATAGCAATATCACAGATTCATTACATTAAGTCCTCGGTAAATGCTACAGAAATAACAACAACAAAAAGTCTTGGAAATAGATTAGAATTCACACAGGAAGCAACAAGCAGGAACAGTGTTCATAGACGTTTTTTCATTATTGATGCCCTAAAGAACCTTTGTGAAGATTTTTTCCTAATCCCTACCACCTAATGAAATTTTAACACCAAAGTTATCTATATATCTATTTTTCTACTGTGGCCTTTGGAAGGCCACAGACCATTGTAATAGCTATGAATTTTTTCATCCCCTAAGAATCAATTTTCACTCCTTTGGAGGCAATATTGTCACTCCCCATCCCAAGCTGAGAAAGAATGGAATTTTGGAAGGTGGAGATGAAATCATCACATTTAGATAAAGGGTAGAGGATAAATGGCTTAGAGGTATGACTGAATTCATTAGATTTTTTCTAAATAGGCCCAAAACTGCAGAATAATTAAAATAACTCAGAACTATAAAATAAATGGTACCATTATTGACCTATACATACATATATAGCTATAAATACATTCTCCTGATGATCTTTAAGTGTCTTTTTAGATATCATATGTGAAACAATCAAGACAGTGCCTGAAGACAGTCTCGAAGGTGATTTTGGTTGACAAAAACATGTAGACCTGGGCCGGCCTTGTGGCGTAGTGGTTAAGTTCTGCATCCTCTGATTTGGCAGCCCAGGTTCACGGGTTTGGTTCCTGGGCACAGACTTACACCACTCATCAGCCATGCTGTGGTGGCATCCCACATATAAAATAGAGGAAGATTGGCACAGATGTTAGCTCAGGGCTAATCTTCTTCAAGCAAAAAACGAAGGAGATTGGCAATAGATGTTAGCTCAGGGTGAATCCCCCTCAGGGAAAAAAGAAAAATTTTAGACCACAAGACACTCCTCTCTTAGCATAGTATTACTAGTCTTCTCCCAATTTCAGTTCCCTCCCAACACAACACTGACCATAATTCATTTTATCAACAAATACTTATGGGTGTTTATTATGTGTGAAAATTAAGACATTATAGTTTTTCAGTTCTATAAATAATAATGCAATGAACTTCTGTATATATAAAATTTGACTACATCCATTTCAATGTTAGCAAAGTCTTTAACAAAATTCCAGTTAAAAGTACCACATGAAAAATTATAACTATCATTTAACAGAATTCATTGGTACAAGGGCAGTCTTCATGATATTTCACATTTTTCAGCAAATATAATAGCCTTATATAATTGATGAAGGTGTCCAAAGGGTATAAATGTCCAGTTATAAGATAAATAAGTCCTGGGATGTAATGTACCGCATGGTGACTATAGTTAACAATACCATATTATATACTGTCGTGAGCCACATAACGATGTTTCAGTCAACAATGGACTGCATGATGGTGGTCCCATAAGATTAGTACCATATAGCCTAGGTGTGTATAGGCTATACCATCTAGGTTTGTGTAAGTACATTCTCTGATTTTCTCACTGGAGTGAAATTGCCTAATGATGCATTTCACAGAACATATCCTGAGTGTTAAGTGATGCATGACTGTATTTGAAAGTTGTTATGAGTAGATCTTAAAAGTTCTCATTGCAAGAAAAAAATTTTATAACTGTGTGGTGATAGGTGTTAACTAAACTTATTCTGGTAATCATTTCACAATATATGCATATATCAAATCCCTATGTAGCACACTTAAAACTAATACAATGTTATGTCAATTATAGCTCAGTTTTAAAAAAGGAAAAAAATATAGACTTTTTCCTTTCTTATTTGTTAAATTACCATCTCTTTTTTTTTCATGCAGTAGAAAAAAATATGATTATTTTGCTTGGAGACCAGGAAACTAGTCGAAAACTTCTCCTTATATTAAAATCTGTGATAAATGTGCATTCTGGTGTCATGAGTTGGTGGCAGTGAACTGTAAGTGATATATGGATATAAAAACACCTGCCACTTCCTCATGTGTAAAAAGGCTCTGTAAAGCTCTTTCTGCAGGAAGACAGACATTGGAATAACTTACATTGCTACAAGGATTTTCCATTAGAAAAAGCTTGAATTCTTAGCAAACTACAGATGCAGAAAGATCACAACATGTACCCACTTGTGAGTAGCTGGGCAGGAGAATATCTGTTGCTTAAGAATGGAATGGGAAGAATCACAATCTAATCACTTGCCCACGTCCCCTATGAGGATTGCAAAAATGACACAATGAGCCAAATGTTGGTTAAGCATCAGTTTTCTCATCCAAAGTACACTGTTCATCTGTGTGGGAGGATAATGGCTTAGACCTAAAAGAAAATGGGACTCTTAGCTTCCCCTTGAATTAAAAATCACCTGCACAAGTAAGAGACTTACCTGAATTACCTGCCTAGCCAGAGGAGGAAATGCTAGAACAGAGATGATGGAGACCTGGATGATTCATATAAAAAAGGCCTTTCCTGTTTTGTCTAGCACAGTGGTTCTCAAAGTGTAGTCCAAGGACCACAGCATCAACATCACTTGGGAACCCATTAAAAATGCAAATTCTTGGACTCTATTCCCAAGTGAGTGAATCAGAAATTCTGGGGATGGGGCCCAATAATCTGTCTTATCAAGTCCGGTACCCATCATAGTTCGAGAGACACTGGTCTACGTATAGACAATGGAAATAGAAGACCCACGTGGTCCTTGGGAGAGAAAGCCAATCCTGCTTCATATGTCTGAGAAAAAGTTACACACACCTGAGGCTTGACAGGTTCTCACCAATCAGATGAACTCTTTTTGCTTGATGGAGGGAGAGTGGGAAGGAGTTCACTTCTCCACAGGCCAAAGTGGAAAGCTGAGAAGAAGAAAATTACTCTAACTGGGAAGAAATTGGCTGTTTATCAGAACATAAGGTAAAGCCAAGCACATGCCCATCAATAAAATATGAATGACTGAAACGGGTCCACTGTTGTGTGGATTTGTCTTTGCCTTCTGGCCACTTTGACCAGGATTCTGAAAGATGAATGATCTTTTTTTTGGTTGATAACACAATATTATGTTTAAAATAAAACAAAGCAGGGCTATCTCTTGTAGTCTCTTCTAAAGCTTGTCCAAATATGTAAAGAATATATGAAGATTGCAAATTCTTCAAAGTTTAGTATGAAGGTATTTCCTTTGCCAGCGAGTATCAAAAAAAAAGAAAGAAAGAAAGAAAAAAGGTGTACTCATTCTAAGTACATAGAGAATAGAGAGAAAGCAGGAGGCAGGAATGGGAATAAAAAATAGCCTGGATATACAAACATATACATAAATTTTTAAAAAGAAACATTTTAAGCCAATATTGGCACATCACTTCTCCATCAAATGTTCAATTATTAATTTCTTAAAAGAATGAATAAGGTTTCATTCTGTGCTAAAAGATAAGTTACTAAAGAACAGTTAAGAAAAGATACGGAAGACAAGTAAAAAACTATGAACTTAAAATTGAATAACCCCAAAGGTTGGTTTATTTCTTTTTTTTTTTTACGGAATGTTTTTGTTCCATCAGATGATAAAAGGAATACTATTACATATGTGTGTATGTGTAGAAAGAGTATGCTCAAATAAGTTTGAAAAATACTAATTTAGGCAAAGTTAAAGAGTTTCCTTTTCTGCACAGCTCCTCAGAGGCTTTAGATATGCTAATGTGCACTTCAGGTTTCCAAGGTATGATATGCAGCATTTCTCAAGCTTGTTTCACTATGGAATACTTATTTCTCTACACATCTACCAACTCTGATCAGAACCAATTTAGGAAATTGGTTCCTGCTAAGTCTTTGTAGATGTTTATGTCTTTTCAGACTAGTTTATATCAGTATGGAAACTGTACCATTTCCCTGATCGTTTGAATTCCCAATTGAATAATATAAATAGTTACTCACTAAATAATTGAGAATTAGGTATAAATTTTACATGACTTATCCATCTGTTATCACATCTGGATTCTTCAGCCTTACTTATAGCCTCCCTTCTTTGTTTTTCGGTTTTAGAGTATATAAAATTGATTTTACATCCCAGCTCGACAAATATTTATTAAATACTTACAATAGGTCCTGAAGTTCAAATGCGGGTACATATAGGTCTATGAAATACAATAATAGAACACATTTCTTAAGAGTTACCACATGGGTAAACCATATCTAGATATAGAACCAGTGCTGAAAAGCACTTTATAGTCAAAACCATGTCAAAAAAATATTTTATTTGAAACTTCATCTACTCTTTAAGTAGGATAACATTTTTTTTAAATATGAAAGTTTATTTCTCCTATGCTTCTCCTTTTTACTTCATATCCTTCAAGCAGATAGTGAGCTCATTTCCTTAGGGCAGGAAAGCAACATGTCAGAAAGTAGAAAAAAGGGTGTCTTCAGGGCTTTTGGCTTCCAAACGTGTCAACCCATTAAGGAGATTTTGCTTGATTCATCCTTTGAAGCAAGCAAAAGGATGAATTTTTCTGGCCCAGATGGAAGAGAGATGGAGCAGAGATATTGAGAGGCAAAACATCAGAGGAATCTGGAGGAAGGAATCCTGTACTTGGGAGCCCAGCAAAGTCCGGGGCAGAGAAAAGGCTCACAAAGAGCTTGGCGGTGTGGTGTGTCTGGGTAAAGGGCGTTTCCACAGCCTCTCAGCTATTCTCATGCTCTAGCAAGGCTGGATGGCAGCAGGACTATTTCAGGGCCACCAGGGCCTATCTTCAAGGACTGGTGATCTGCAGATCCTAGGAGCTTGAGACTTCTACCGTGCAAATACCTTGGCACCATGTAAAAGCCCCAAGACTTAGAAGCCTAAGGAAAGAAGAAATCCCCAAATAACTAAGTTTCTACTATGCCAGCAAGGTGGGAGTTCATATTAGATTGTCACCAAAAAAAAATAATAATAATAATTTTGTCTGATTTGGTAGACTGAAATTCGTAGCTACTATACATGATGGGAAATGCCTTCTTGGTACCAGAGGAATTTAACTTAATTCAGTAGGCAAGATTTAATGATTAAACTAATATGCTACCATTCTCCCTATAATCTATAAAAGAATTTTAAAAAATGAAATTTTAAGAAAGCAAGGGAAGAAATTTTTTGCTTATATCATGTTTCAAATGCAATAGATTATCTTCTCCGCTACTTTTAGAATGTTCAGTGTGGGGAAAATCCCATTTTCAGAAGAAATCATGGGAGTCAACACAGAAAGCTCATGTTCTGAAAGAGCAGGCTAGATGGGCCCCAGAACATAGTTCTTAGTCTCTTAAACCACTTCCTTAACCCTTTCTCTGCAACCTAAATTCTAAAAACCTAAAGTAGTATGGATTTGATGAACAAAAATAAAAGACTTAGTAAATTAAAATAAGATCACTATGCTTTCCAAGTACTGGTAGTGCTACTTCAAATGTAAGATATTTGGCATAAAAGAGAAGGTAGAAGCAGAAATGTTGTGAGCTTGTCATCACAGCTCATAATTTCCTTAGTTAAATTCTTTACTGAATTGATTCAAGTTCATGACATTCCTTTAAAGAGCTTTTAACAGGGTCTGCCTCCCTCCCCAACTTTCATTCCCATCTCCACTGGGTTTTGCTACTCAGAAGATTCTCTACACAGAGAAAGAGGCAAAGACAAGGGGAGATCAGAAATTCTTCTAGGCATTGATATTCTTGAATGGGAAACAATCAAACAACATTCTTTTCAACAGTGGTTCTCAAATCTGGCTGCATATGAGAATCACCAGAGGAGATTGAAAAAAATACCACTCCTGGTATTGCTTGTACTAGGTGTGGCCATATGTCCACATCAACTGAACAAAAATCTATGGCAGAGATGGCTAGTTGGCTCCTAATACTCCTCCTCCCCTCTTAGTGTATATACCAATGGCCTAGATTGAGTCAGGCACTGTTCTAGACACCAAGGATATGCAAGGAAACAAAGCAAAGAAAAATGTCTGCCTTCTTGGAGGTATGTTATAGTAGGAGCAACAAAATAGATAAATAAATTTGCAAAATAAAAATATGTCAGATGATGATAAGAATTGTGAAGGCACATAGCGAATTTACTTACTTTTATAACCTTACAGATTTTAGATGTACAGATAATGGGAAAGAAACCCAATGAAGGCAGGCAGATTTGTTGAGTGAACAGGTTCAGTAACTGAACTTACCAACATAAGGCTCTGTTATCAAAGTCTGTGGATGATGCTCTTTAAAATTGTGTCAACTAGGTAAAGTAGTTCAAGTTTTTGGAATAGAGGGTGTTGCTTAAAATGTAGCCCCTCACATGGCAGCATCTGTAGGAAAGTATGACAAAACTGCTCCCAGTCATGGGCCTATATTTAAGCTTAGCTTCTCAAGAGGAAGCTTTCTGATTTTCTAGCATTTATGAATTGAAGGAAAACCACTACTAGTTTTTCAAGTAGAAGTGTCAACTTAGCCCCATGGTGGGTCAGGTCATGGGTAGTAGGTGAGGGCAACAAACTGAGAAGAGGTATTGAGCTAATGGCCCTAAACTATTGGTAGGGTGGGTCCTGAGGAGAATGGCCTGTAGTCCAACAGGGAGGGAAAGGTTCAGGTCCCACTAGCACTGGTTTAATTATCCAAGGGAATGGAGGTTCTGTACTGGTGTCTCCATGTAGTGTCCATGTGCACTTCAGGTTTCCAAGGTATGATATGCAGCATTTCTTAAAGTCAAGTTAATCCAGAGAGGCCCATTTAGGTTGCAGCTTAACCATGGGGAAAGTGGAGAAGATCAGCGCCCCAGACATAGGGGCTGAGATCTGATCAGGACTTTATGAATTCAGCTGTCTTTGATCCTGCCCAAGAAGCTACTTCCTTATCAAGAGTAAGTACATAGATTTAAAAGGTATATCAAGCAGAAACTTAATGTAAATACCTTTCTTTACTAAAATCCCTTGTTCACCCCAGCTTGGGCAATTCGACCTCAAAAATCTCTCTCTGACTTTTCACCTTTACTCTACCCTCAATGCACTGCCCTCATTTAGGAAGGCATCATAACTTGCCTAAACCATTCAACACAGAACAGTTACCTATACCCTTCTCATATCAGTTGTACTGAAGTTGTTTGTTTGTTTAACTCACATTTCTTAAACAGCTATAGATACCAGATACTGAGCTAGGTACAAGAAGACAGTAAAGATGAAACACTAAGTTCTCACTTTGGAGAAGCACATGCTTTATGGGAAAGGCAGACAAATAAATCAGCAATTACAATCTTTTGTGATTAATTCAGGGACAGCGAGAAGTCCAAGGTTTTAAGGGTACATCTATAACAGCATGAGAATAGCAGCGATTGAATTGGTGATAGCCTTGAGCTGATTCTTATAGGACAAGAAGGAATTCCTGAGGAGGGCACCAGAGCTTCAAGCAGAGGATGAAACATTTGCAAAGTAAGGATAGCTTAGAACATTGGAGAACAGTAAGGAGTTTGGTATTTCTGCAGTGGAAGTCTTTATTCAAGAACCACCAGAGAGGACAGAATTGGGCAGGATGAGTCAGATCATAAACAGCTTTAAACATCTTCACCCAGTTAAAAATTTATCCTGAGGTGAAAGTCTGACTCAAAGAATTTTAAGGAGAATATTGATGATTGGATTAATATTCTAGAAAGATAACTCCAGAGGCAAAGTAGAACATGTAGTAGGTAGAGAGATATGAGTGGGGACAGTAAAGTTGGTTTGGAGACACTTGCATGGTTTAGGAAAGTTATGATGCCTTTCTAAATGAGGGCAGTGCATTGAGGGTAGAGTGAAGGTGAGAAGTCAGAGAGAGATTTTTGAGGTCGAATTGCCCAAGCTGGGGTGAACAAGGGATTTTAGTAGAGAAAGGTATTTACTTTAAGTTTCTGGCCCTAACTGGAAGAACAGAGAGTTAGAGTGAGAACGAGTGAGCAAGAGAAGGAGGAGAAGGAGGAGGAGGAGGAGGAGGAGGAGAACCTGGGCCTGGCCATGTGACTTGCCTTGGTCAGTCTAGGTCCTAGAGTACAGACCACGTGAAGCAGAGCTGCCTCTGGACTGTGACAGACACGCTATATCCCACTAGGATTTGGGTGTTGATTAATACCACTGCATACTCTAGCCCGTCCGCGGTAGATCTTGTTCTCTTTTGCAATAATATTATTTCACATTTTTATTTTAAAATATTTCTCTTTTAAATCTTTATACACTTGTTTTAAAATATTTAAATAATGTAGGCATTTATAAAATAAAAAAATGAATAACTTCTCCTTACGTCTCCCTTAAAAACCCACTTTTCCCTCCAGAGGTGACTGATCACATGCTTCCATATACTTTTTAAAATGTATTTACGTATATGTAATATACATAATTGTAAACACAAATTTTAGTCTTACTATCGTATCTATCTATCTATGCATTTTCCTTTTCTATCTAATAATATGCCTTGGAGTTAGTTAAACATTAAAACATACAGCTCTTCCTTATTCACTTAAATCTTTGCGTAGTATTCTATTATGAGAACTTATCATAATTTAACTACTACTCTACTGATAGATATTTAGTTTGATTTCAGCTTTTCTGCTTAACAAACAATACATAATGAGCATTTTCCATGCCTTTATGCACACCTGCAAATATTTCTCTAGATTTCCTTGAAGTAGAATTATTGGGTCAAGGAGTAAGCACATTTTAAATTTTCATAAATACTGCCAAATTGCCCTCCAGAAAGTCTATTCCAATTTATATTCTCATCAATAGTGTATAAGAGTCAGATCTTTTTCTCATTTTAGCATTGCCTCTCTATTCCCTTTGCCCAAAGGCTCAGATTTTTGCTTTCCATTATCTTGAATCATGAGTTTGGGTGGTGTGTGTGTGTGTGTGTATGTATGTGAGAAGTGGTTGGATGGGACAGGGTGGGAAGATTTTAAATAATCCTCATTTTCTTGCCTTACATTATTTGTAAGGATAATATTTCTCATCATCTTTGTTAAAAATTATAATACTATTCACCAGTGTCTCCTTACAAAATTCTTTGCTATAGTGGGGGTTGTTATGTCTTTAATTCAATGCATATTCATATTTTATACCTCTTCAAGAGCATTATGGAGATTTTCATATGGAATGTGTAGCTACCAACATCCTGTTGAATAGAGTATTCCTCTTCCACGTCAGAAGGTCAAATCTTTGAGGCATACGTTCATAGAGTTCCAATCTGGCTGAACCTATTTTGATGTCTAATAGATTGGGGACAGATTGAACTTAGTCACTGGGAATCTCTACTGATATGCAGAAAGCCTATCTGGTTCTAGAAGGTTCTATCTGGGTCCAAACAAACATGAGAATTCAATTGGAATTTTACTAAACTGACTTTTAATTGCAAAATACTCATTAGTCATAGACTTCCAGGCTTCTCAACTGAGTTGTTTCCTTCCTCGAAAGAGTTCTCATAACCAATGTTTCCCCAACCACCCTACTCCTCCTGGCTGGTTGGCCTGAGGATCATCTCTCAAGACTGGATCTATTGAAGAGCAGCAATGGGTTAAGCTGTGTTTCAAGTTCTGCACTGCTCCTGTATCATGGGTAACTAAGATTTAACTTAGGCTAAAAAAAAAAAAGTATCTTATTCTTTGAGCTATATTTATTTAGCCAAACAGTTTTCGGCTGAATTGAGAAACCAAAAGAAATCCTATCATCCCAATGTACAAAACTGAGCACAGTTATCACTAACAGCTTTTCTGTCGCGCCATGCATATCCTTTTCTACCTTTTGCTTTGCCATGCCTCATGGATTTTTCTGAGTCCGACACTACAGATGGTTTGGAGATTATGTCTAACCACCAACTGATCTATCCATGCTGTTCCTACTTTTTAAATGGTTAACTGAGACCAGTGGAAGCGTCACATTTATCAGTCTTTTCTCGGTGAAGGGTAATTTTTCCTCTATTTTAAAAATAGTCCTATTCATTTGGTTGTCAAGTAGTCCTCCCTGACTATGGGCAAATAGGTTATTTATTGTCAAGCTAACTTTCTCTTTGCACAGGAAATCACTGAGAAGGTAGGTTGAAAGCTGAGTCGCATCATCCTCAGGATCATTAGAGGGAGCGTAATATTTTGTGGCTGTCAGCCTTCAGGCTTCTAGCATGGTTGAGGGGTCATCCTTCGGGGAGGACGTAATGATCCCCGAATGTCGGCTGACAGGGTCTTGATCTGTGCTTTTATTATGTTCAATTTATCAGTCTCTTTGGAAAGAATTGACCATGGTACTCTTTTAAAACATTTGAAATCTTTGGATAAAAGCTTGGAGACAGCCTCTTCCTACTTCCATTAATTTCATAATCAATGATGTCAATTTGTCACTATTAATAATGTTTCCACAACCACTTTCCCTGGGCTTTCCTGAACTTAAAAGCGTCTAGATAAACTCCTCCTCCTCCTTTTTCTTTCCTGATCTTAGTTTTCCTCATTCTGCTGACTGTACTCAAATTTGCTTCATTTTTTCCCCAGCCATCAAAACTTTTTTTTATGTTCTTGAAATACATCACAGTATAGTTTACAATACCCAGTCTAAGATGAAATTTTTGAAAGCTGACAACCTGAATTATGAATGTCTGTTTTTAACTTTTTACGGTTTACCCATGTGGTTAAGTTTTAGCTCTTTGGATTTTCTCACAAAAGCGATTTGTAAGCTTGTTTTTCAATTAACTGAGAAATTCTTTTTATGATATCACAAGTCTCTCTCATCCTGTTTGGACGATCTCTCTTGTACCTTATTAAAGCAAAACAAAACATAAGCACTTTTTTGTATTTTTATATCTGAATAAAAATATCATTATTTATTAAAACATTTAAATCTTAAGGATGGCTAAATGTGAATTAGTATATGATAGTGGTTAATTGTAGTCAGGTATCAATGTGCCTGGGTTGGAATGCTGCATCTACTTTGTAACTTTGGGCAAATTACTTCACCACTCTCGGCTTTTGTTTCCTTATGCATAAATCATACTATTAATACTAATCTCCTAGAGTTATTTTAAGAATTAAGTGACAGACTGCTTGCAGATTATTTAGCCTAGTGCGTGACATAAGAGCCTGACATAGGTTATCTATAATAATGACAGATAATAGTAATATAATAATGATATATAAAATATAATATAATTATAATTATAATGGTACTACTGTAAAAATATTCTACCCAGTAGCACATATCTTCTAAGTTCTTTTGGCTAGATCTACCTCTAGGATATAAATAGGAGTAGCCTTGCAAATCACAAAGAGCCAGGAAGCCATATTGAATTGCAAATAGCCTCATTAGGGCAAGGTATAGATGAGAGTTGAGTGGGTATTTTAGGAAGAGGAAATAGGAATACTATGATGCTAGGTGAGAAAAGGAGAGGAGTCTGGCTACCCAGGCATATGAGAGGGGCAAGGGAGAAACTGAGGTAGATGGGTACCTGGATCAAGAAATCAGAAAAAGAAATAAACTAAAAGGAATCCGATTTCTAAACAGAAAGATGGGGAACAGGAAAAGGTTTTCTGCATCAGATAAAGAGATGAACTCAGATGTGGGCTGGAAAGCTCTGGGCTGTTCTTGCCCATGCAAGACTTGCTTGGAGCAGGAATCAACACTTTATTTCTTCAACAACAACAAAAAATTGATTCCAAAAGCACTAGTTAGAGTTAAACATTTTACTGAGAATTTGTAAAACAGGAGACTTTACATCACTCAGCATATAGCATTTCATTCCAAAATTCTCCTTCACAGGCTGTTTTTCTCCCAAAGCCACACCTCAGCCTCTTCTGACTCTTCTCTTTTTGTACCCACAATCTCTAAGACTCTCCTATCTCCAGTGGCGTTTCATTCATCCCTCCCTTTTCCTTATGCAGAATAACTTAATTCATTGGCTCTGCTCATCTTGTAGCCCTACACCATTCAATTAATACTGGAAACAACCAGCAAATAAAAGATTCTCCAGGATCTAGAAACTACCTTTCTTGTCAGGTAGAAGGAAACATAGCAAAGGATTTCTTTTGATGACAAATAATAACTTTTCCCTGCTAAAATTATATTACCCTGTGCTAGCTTTTTGCTTTAACTAGGTGGCTTTTACATACCACCCCCTATAATAGGAGATGACAATCCCCAAGTGTGAAGGGCCCCAGGCCTACAGATCAGAAGCAGCGACAAGAGAAAATGCGCGGTTCAAAATGTTTTTGCAACGCTCAGATTAATGAATTATATTCTGACCATGGCCCCAGATTTTATCTGGAATATCAACAACTACCTCTTCCAACACTCCCAAGAATGGCTAAGGGAAACTGTGGGTGAATTAGTATAAATCTATTACTATTATTGGATACATAAGAAGCACATGCTTTATTGAAAGTGGATTGGCAGCATCAGGTTTATACATGGACAAGACACATAATACAACCCAGCCTTAAAGTACAGGTCAATTTGCTTTTTTCTTAATGTGAATAGAGTATATTTGTCAGCATAGTGGTGTCATGTAGTGCTATTTCATCCAATTTTAAGTGTGTTTATTTTCTGATTCTAAAATATTATAGATTCTCTTTGTTTAATTAGTAGTTATTTACAAAAAAATTAAAGGGAGCTGTAGGTTGAACTTTCTTCTATGCCAAATGTAACTCATGTTCTCCCACCAACCCCAAGCTGGACCTTGTCCAAAGAGTGCTGCCTCACTCAGTGACATTAACATCTACCCAGTTGTGCAAGTCAGAAATGATCTGGTGGCTCTAAGATGGCCTTAGAGGTTATTTAGTCTCCCAATAATGTTGGTCTTCCCTCTTCTAAGCCACACACCCGTTTAAGTACATCACCTAATTAAAAATGGTGTTCTGGCTAGGCAAAAATGTTTTCAAAACAAGTTCTTTTCATCCCGATTTTTAACTTTTCTTTTTAAAAATTTAAAAATATTTTTTAGAAATTCTGGAGCCACCACTGCCAATGTCTATTTCTCCATTCCTATTTTTTTAGACCTTTGAATTATTATTCTCTAAACACCTCATCTCTACTGTCAATACCCTTTTAGACATGACATCAGCTTCACTGGGCCTCCTAACTAGTCTTCCTACACCTTTAACCCTTTTTCAATCTATTTTGCATAGACAATCAGTTTCTTTACAAAGTCAATTTCATCGTATCTTCCCCCAGACCCCCACACCTATCCCTCTTTGTCAAAATGTTTTCTTTGCCTTCCTATGGTTCTTCGACTAAAGACTAAAGCCTGGGGCCGGCCCTGTGGCTTAGCAGTTAAGTGCGCGTGTTCCATTACTGGTGGCCGGGGTTCGGATCCGGGCGCGCAACGACGCACCGCTTCTCCGGCCATGCTGAGGCCGCGTCCCACATACAGCAACTAGAAGGATTTGCAACTATGACATACAACTATCTACTGGGGCTTCGGGGAAAAAAGGAGGAGGATTGGCAATAGATGTTAGCTCAGAGCCGGTCTTCCTCAGCAAAAAGAGGAGGATTAGCACGGATGTTAGCTCAGGGCTGATCTTCCTCACACACACACACACACAAAAAGACTAAAGCCTTAGCATAGCCTCCAATGCTTGAGATGGTCTGGCCCCTAATTTCCTCCTCAGCCTGATCTTGTTCCATTCTCCTAGCCCTTCTTCCCATCCTCTGGCACTACTGACCTTCTTCCACAAACATTCCACACTCCCATGTACTACAAGACTTTGCATATGCTGTTATCTATCCCTCAAGTACTTTTCCTTGCACCATTCACATTTTTTCACTTTATTATCTCCTAATCTTTCTTCACATCTCAGCCCAGGCATCACTTCCTCAGGGACAGCACTTCCTTGATGTCTTTCGTGATGTTCCTTCATCCTGTTATTTACTTTAGTGGCACCATGCTTCTAGTCATTGAAGTAGGAATCACATTTGTAGTTTCACATTTGTCGTTGGATTACTTATTTAAAGCCTCTCTCTGACATTAGACTGTAATCTCCATGAGGGCAGAGCCAATACATGTTTTTGTTTATTATATCTCTGCAGCTAGTAGAGTGCTTGGCTCAAAGTGTGTAATAAATAAAATGTTTGTTAACTGAACAAATGGAAAAGATATACTTTATATCAAAGTTTTTTCCCCACCAAATGCCTTATAATAGGCACCCAGCAGCATAGAATTACTTTGCTTCTTTGCACACACACACCATGCTATTTTTCACTTTACCATTATTTATGCTGTTTTTCTGCCTCTAGTTCTCTTCTCTTAGCTTGACTAACTACTATTTATCCTTTAAGTTCAGAGTTATCTCTTCCTGGAGGACTTTTCTGACTCCTCTGGACTTAGTAGTTCGCCTATCTCTGTATTCTCTTAACAACTAATAAATATTTCTATCTTACCAAATATATTTCTGGTTGCTCAGGTTAAAAATCTTGGTTCATCCTTGATTGCTTTTTTTTTCAATAGCCCACATAAAATTCTTCAACAAATCCTATAGATCTGTCTTCAAGAGATCTCGATTCCAAATATGACCCTATCTTATTATATCTGACCCTCTAATCTCTAGCATCATCTAATCTGCAATCTTGCAGGTATTATTCAAAAGTCTCCTAACTGATCTCCTGGGTTTCACTATTGCCCCACTACTGTCTATTCTCAACCTAGGAGCTATAGTAATCCTTTTGTTTGTTTGTTTTGGTGAGGAAGATTGGCCTTGAACTAACATCTGTTGCCAATCTTCCTCTTTTTGCTTGAGGAAGACGGTCCCCGAGCTCACATCTGTGCCTATCTTCCTCTACTTTGTATGGGACACTACCACAGCATGGCTTGATGAGCAGTGTGTAGGTCTGTGCCTGGGATCCGAACCCACAGACCCCGGGCTGCCAAAGTGGAGCGTGCAAACTTAACCACTACGCCACAAGGCCAGCTCCTATAGTAATCCTTTTAAAACTTAAGTTATGTCAGCACTATGCTCAAAATCTTCTGAATAAATCCAAATTTCTTACTGAGGTAGTAGCCTACAATATATGCCCCCAATGATTCTTGTCTTCTGCAATGTATGTCCTTGTGTAGTTTCCTCCCACATTGAATAGCGCTGACCTATGTAACCAATAGGACATTGTAGAAATGATGGTGTGTGACTTCTGAGAGCAGGTCATAAAAGACAACAGTGGCTTCTGCCTTGCACTTTCTTAGATTGCCCTCTCTCTGGGAAAGCCAGCTGCCATGTTGTGAGGACAGTCAAGCATCACTATGGAGAGGCCCATGTAGTGAGCAACTGAGGCCTCCCGACAAGAGCAGCAATAAGTTACCAGGCATTATCATAAGTGAGCCAATCTGGAAATGGATCCTCCAGTCCCAGTCAAGTCTTCAAATGACTGCAGCCCCAACAGACATCTGACTGCAGCTTCTTGAGAGAAACAGAGACAGAGCAACCAGCTAAACAATTCCTGGATTTCTGACCCACAGAATCTTTGTGAGATAATACATGTTTACTGTGGTAAACTGCTAAATTTTGGAATCATTTGTTATGTAGCAATAGCTAACTAATATACTTACTATCACCAAAAGGACACCCTTGCTATGACCCCCCCCCCATTACTTCACTGGCTTCATCTCTTGCTAGTCACCCCTTTTGCTCAACCCACTCTAGCCACATCAGCCTTTTCTTCAAACGAGGAATGCTTACGTCTCAGGGTCATTGCCCTTGGTAGCTCTTTGCCCATTTCAGGTTTTTGTTCAAATATTGCCCTTTCGGTGTTCTCCTTCACCACCCCAAAAACCCTTCCCCCCTTTTCTGTTTTGTTTTCCTCTACAGCATTTATCAGTATTTGACATACGGGATGTTTTGCTTTGTTGTCGTTGTTTCTCTCCTTCCATGATAAAGTTAAGCTCGGTGAGAGCAGAGATTGTTGTTGTTTTGTTTGTTTGTTGTAGTTTTTGTTCACTGAAATCTCTTTAGCATTTAGAACAGTAGCTGGCAAATACCGAGTGGTCAATAAATACTTATTAAATGAATTAATGTTGTAGTCTTCTGCGTTCATATTAGTTATTTGTTTGTATATTTTCCCCATTTGATGATAAGCTCCTTAAATTCAGGCACTATATCTTGTTCATCTTTTATTTCTGTCACCTACATGGTGACATCTGGAATAACAGATCCATTTACTAAAGTAGAAAAGGGTCTGAGTTATTTTTGGAGTTTATATCACAGAGAATATTTTAAGAAGTTAAATGTAAGTTTAAAAATGTATGGATTTAAAAATACTTTGAATGAGTCAATGATCTTGTGAAATTAGCAAAGATTACTCAGAAACAATTAAATAGCAAAAAAAAGTTGAATTTAAAATCAGCGGGACCAATTTATTATGTAGTTTTAAAACCAAATGCATTTGAACTCAATAATACATTAGACATAAAAATTATTTTCATTGTATTTTAATACTCACTGAATTATTTTTCTTCACTTGAGCAAGTTGTATCTACCAGTTTCCAAAAAAACCGCTTTTGTAAATCGGCAAACTAGAGCTTATGGGAAAATGTGATTTTTTGATAAATATTTTCAACTATTAGAGAAAATTTGCAATTATATAATCATTTTCCCTGTACTTATATTTTTGTGTTTAAATAGTTTTATAGAAAACAAGCTGAATTATATATGTTTCTTATATGATTTATAGTTATTGTTAATGATAAATTTCACAGGGGGAAAATGAATCAGTGAGGAATTGGATCTACCAATCAACTTGTCACTTTCTAAAGGCAACTTTTAAAAGACAAGAACTCTTTTATTTCTTGGAGAGAAGCTATATCAGCGTTGAACAAGTCCCAGAAAATTAGAAAGTTCAGTTGACTCATCCAAAGTCAAATATATTTAGAGGCAGAAACATGGCCGCAGCTCAGCTGTCTAAACTGCTGGATAATTGTTTTGCTCACTATCCTATTCTGCTTCCTAATGTGTTAGGGGATGTTGTACAACAGGGGTATCTCTCCTCTGGGAGTTGAGCATGTCATTATGTGAAACAAGCCTGTTACTAAGGAAGTCATTGGAGGAGGGAGAGAAGGATATGGGAGGAGGAAAATTATGCATATACTTGAGCTAAATTCTGCAACATTAAAATGCAAAATTCATAAGTTGCTAATTGTGATTAATGTCCAAAGACAACTTGGGGCTAGAAGTAGGAGATGGAGGTGGATCAATGGGGGAGGTTATTGCATCTAGCCCAAGAGATATGAGGTGTCATGTTCTGTGCCCAAGAGATGTTGGCGTAGGATGTGGGAAGTGTATAGCACTTTCTAAAATTTTGTATTATTATTATATTAGAAAAAATAGATACATTTCTTATGAGAATTTACAGAGAATTAATACAGGAGGTAGTGAAAGTCAATATGCTACTGTTAAGGAAGCAGAATAGTTTAGTTTTTACTAAGTTTACTCACTTGGACTTGTAGAGTCAGTTCCAGTACTTTGACCATTAAGTATGATGTTAGCTGTGGATTTATTATATATGGACTTTATTATGTTGAGATATGTTCCTTCTATATCCAATTTGTTGAGAGTTTTTATCATAAAAGGATGTTGAATTTTGTCAAATGCTTTTTCTGCATCTATTGAGATGATCATATAATTTTTGTCTTTCATTCTATTAATGTAGTGTATAACATTTATTGATTTGCATATGCTGAATCATCTTTGCATTTCAGAGATAAATCCCAGTTGATCATGCGCTAGAGCTGGTGGTGTGCACATGCTCAGCTGTGGAGGCCACCTGCAGGTGCCTGTGTAGTGTCAGGGGTTAGCTGCAGACACACATGTAGTGGTGAGGGCCAGAGCCAGCAGCAAGGACCAGGGCTAACTGTGGGTGTACTAGCAGCTATGGAGCCCTGGCTGTCTGGGTGCTCTCCTCTGGCCACAGGGTCTCACCACAGGTGCATGCATGGCAGTGGAGGCTGGTGATAGGACTTGGGTCAGCAGGGTGCTGGTGCACAGCCAGAGGTGCTAGTTGCAGGTGAGCCCAGTGGTGCAGGCCAATGACAGGAGGCAGGGCCGGAGCTTTGCCCAAAGGCAGCCTTGGGAGCCTTGGCCGTAGGGGTGCACCCTCGTGGCTGCAGAGTCTCCCCAAGGACAGACACACACACACAAATGGCTGTGGAGGCCCATGTCTGGACTTGGCTGAGATTATGCAGGTACACAGCTGGAAGGGCTAGCCACAGAGGTCAAGGCATGTGTGTTGCACTTGCACAGCCGCAGAGGCCGCGGATGGCTGCAGGTATGGATCCCAAGCTGGGGGTGGGGGCAGAGGAGGCAGCTCCGAGGGCCTCAGGAGGCTGGCACCTGTGAATGCGAAAACCTGAGGGGCGAAAAACGGGTGAAATCTGCAGATGGTCCTTGGCAGCTCTGCTGGCCATTGGTTTCTTCAGTGGCTCAAGCTGCTGGTTTTCTCTGCAGAGCAGGTAACTGGGAACCGCTGTCCAGCGGTTGACACCGGTAGCCACTACCCTTCTTGCTTATTCCTAGCTGTTTGTATGTGTCTCAGTTTTGCTGGTCTCTGGGTGGGGTGAAACTGAAGCAGGTCCTTCGTGTAGTGCCTGAAAGCCTGCAGAAGCTGGTCGTTCACCGGCTCTCTCTTTCCTGGGAGGGGAACTCTTTCTAGCTGGGAATTTCCCTCTAGGCACTGAGCAGTGCTGGCCCGGGGCCATGATGCGGGCAACATGGCTTCCTTCCCTCTTGGTGCGATTATTTTCAGGTTTTTTTGTTCCACTGCATGGCTGAAGTTTCTTAAGTGGACTTCTGAGCTCTCCCAGAGCTGTTTTTGTTCATGAATATCTGTTTAACTGTTGATCTTTGTAGGGGAATAGAGGCTACAGTCTCCTATACCGCCATCTTGGTGACGTCTTCTTGAGTTCAAGTTTATTAAATCACCTTGCACATCGTTTTATAAATGGGGAAAACCCCAATTAATATCAGAATTGGAAAAGACTTTAAATCATTATCTAGTTAGTCTAACTCCTATTACTGGACAAAAATCAGCTCAATTTGGAAATATGTGTAAGTATATGTGTAAAAGCCTAGGATTTGATTTTAAAACCAACTTGTACGCGTGGTTGAGCAGCCCATCTGTGTGGTGGAGTTGATGCCCATATGATCACTCGTGACCATTGGGGCATGACAGCTGCTGGGTGAATGCTTCCCCCGTTCCAATCCCTAAGGGGACAATGCTGGGATGCATTTCACAAGGCTCCAATGAGTGTACCATGGAATTAAGACCAGTGGCCCACTTGATAGCATACTCTTGAACTGTTTGCGGAGATAGTGTACTTTTTTTTTGTAGAGTTTATGTTTGATAAGCTTTGTATTTTGACATTTTTTACCTGTTAGGTTTAATTATTTTGATAACTACTCTTGAATGTTGGTTAAAGTATTTTGTTTTCCTAATTTATATTGCTATTTCTTACGTAAAGATGTTTAAAAAACATCGATTCAAGTATCTCAACAAGAGGTATATCCTTTTTTAAAAAAAAAAAAACCTGGGTATTCAAAATTTTGGTATCTGGGGGGGGAATTTGATACTTGTATGTGTAAATATATATTATATGGCAAAATCTTGTATGTAGATAAACAAATACAGCTAACCTTATTTTCAACAAACGTCTGCCCCTTAGAGCTGGCATAAACTTTTATATTTTATTTGATCAATACCACCACATTACAAAGATTCTTGCCCTCTTTTCCTTATTTTTCTTCAAAAATTTTAATAAATAGTTTTTATGCCTCTCAGAAGATAAATAGATTTCACTAACACTATCCTTTTTTTTAAATGGTAGTCTTAAAATTAGCCTTAAAGTGGTATTTTTAAAGGTTTAACAATTTAGAAGAAATGTAGTCTCATCTTTGATTTTAAAATTAAATTTTAAAAAGATATTTATTATGCTTCACCGAAGTTCATTTGCCTAATCATCCTACACTCCACTTTAATCACAAATCTAAAAATGACAAGGAAGCAAGTTGAGTTTTGATCAGTTTCAGAAAGTACAATTCTGGGATAAATAGATTCAACTCAATATCTCACATTCTCTATAGCTATAAGTACCGGTTATTGTGATGCCTTTGAGCAGAGATGTAAGATAAAATACAGTTCACACACTTAAATTTGAATTTCTGATAAACAATGAATAATATTTAAGTTGTCCCAAATGGACACAAAATATTAATAATATTATTTAATTATATAAAATTAAAAATATTATTTATAATGTATCAACAATAATATGAAAATATTGTATTAATAAAATATATTAATTATTATATTAATAAACTATTATTTATTGTTTATTGGAAATTCAAATTTAACTAAGCGTTGTGAATTTTTATTAGATCTTGCAATCTTACCTTTGTGTGATCAAGAAAATGATTATTTTTATTGGGTACATTTGTTTAATATGCCAGCATGGATTTAATGGATCATGAGATGGGAAATCTTCTGTCCTAAACAGGTAAATTAAGACTTGGTAGTCACAGTATTTGTGGTAAATAAATACTGTGACTTCAGTTATATTTAGCTTCAATAGTGTAGTTCTAAACCAACTCATGTCCAGAATAAATTTTTTGCAATTTACAAATAAGACTTATTTCCTAGATTTGATGGGTTAGCATCCATTTGGCACTTCCCTACGGACAGAAGTAGGGTGTTGGGGTGAGAGAGGTGTTGGATTCATTAAGGTAGTTTCAGCTGTTAGAACTCAGATGTGAATTTGCCTTGTAATCAGTTTCATCAAAGTTGGTGTTTTCAACATCGTTATGAAGGTTGCAAATGAAGGTTTAAATTAACCCCTACTACAATGCCAGACACTGTGTGGGTTCTCCTTACCATTAATTTCATTTAATTGGAAGAGGAATTTCAACATGTGGCTAGAGTGGTTACTGACTTTGAGTACATTAAAAGAGTTTTCTCTGAAGTCTCTCTTCTAGTCGTTTTATTTTATTTTTTGATAAAAAATCATTCTCTCTTCAAATAGTGGAATTTAGCGCTCTTTTCTGAACTGAATCGAATGAAGGCCCCACTTCTCCACTTGTTAATTCAGATCTCTGGGAGTAATGGAAGTATTTGCAAATATTTAGCACCTGCACCTCAATCTTTCATCTTCAAAAATCTTATTTTTATTTAAGAGTAGAGTGTATGACCAAGAACAACAGTTTACAGTGTTATTTTGATTAAACGAAAACAGTCATGGAATTCGCGTGGTTCCATCTGAAACAGACAGCTTAGACTGATACAGTGTGGAAAGCATGTGGAATCACAGAAGAATTAATGTGAAGTATATGATTGGGCACTGGGAAGGGCTTATGAATACTGCCAATTTGAGATTTTTTAAAAGTATCTAAATGTGTTTACACAGCTGGATATTCAGTTTCAGCTTGATCTCTTTTCTTCATGTTTCCAGGTTATTTACAAATGTGTTTCCCTTTGCTTTTTTCCTGTGTGCATTTTGTTTTCCAAGTTTGGATTTTAAAAACTCAGATGATAGTAACGTAATATTTGTGAAATATTTTCTGGGAGTTTTGTTTGTTGCTGTATTATCAGCATTAGGAGAAAAAGAGGCAGCTGGAACATAAATTTGTCTAATTAAAGAAAATAAAAATTAATTTTATAAAACACATTTCTACGTGGATTGTTCATTTTTTGTATCTTGGGTTAGTGTTGCCAATATCCAAATTTGGGCAATATTCTGAAATAGCATCTCTATTTAATATTTATATTTTCCTCTTTGTATATCCTTGATTATTGCCAGAATTCTTTAAACTTAATCTAAAGTCAGTGCGATGTAAGAGATGGAAAATGTGACGTGAATTTTAAAGATCTCTGTCCTGTCCCAAGCCCAATTGCTGACTGTTTGATTTAGAGAAGTTATTTAACCTCTCCATGCCCTAGATTTCTCTCTTGTGAAATGGAGTGTTATTTTTCAACTGCCTTCTTCATTTAGTATCAGGAGGCCTAATGAGATAATGTGCCAGAATCATTATCCGGAATCATCTTTTTCGGGAGAACATAAGCTCACAGGCACAAAGGCCAATCCATGTGAGCTGGATAGAGGCCTTCCTCCTCCATTAGTTACATGCAGATTGAGAACTTGCTGCAACTATTCTTGGCCACAAAATCCACAAGGGCATGCGTATATCCAGGACAGAGAAGGGCAAAGCTCTGAGAAATCCAAGAAGGGAAGGTGGGAAAGTATAGGGGTAGAAAAATGATTAGAAATCCACAAAGACCTGTATTAAAATATATTACCAGCTATCGTAATTTGTGTTTTGTTCACTGATAAATTGGTTAGAACAATGCCTGGCACTTAGCAGGAGTTCAATAAATATTTTTTTGGATGAAGGAATTACTGTGAGTTTCTCTCTCCTGATGCACCAGGATTCTTCCTATAATTGACCTTTAAGGGCCTTTTTTCCTTTGTGCTTGAGAGGAATCTTGGCATGCAATAGTATTCAAATGGAGTATTTGTTTTACACCAGATTTTTTGGTGTAATTGACTTCCTACTATTACTTGGTGTTTGTCTTTTCCAGTATAGTTCATATATACCTATGGATTGAGATGGTTTCTATATATCATTGCTTTATCCCATTCCTTAGGAGATTTTCCCACTCCTATAGAGCAAGAAATTCTGCTTGAACAAACAAATCTGTTAGCAGGCAGACAAATAGAATACCTTGCAGCTGGAGCTGGATCTTTCCCTTTGGCTGAGAATAAATCTGCTTGAAAAGGTGACTGTGGACGGAGCTGGAGGGAACATCTCTCTCTTGGCCCCTGAGGGAACATGTATTCCCTGGCACAAAGGAGAAAATCAAACTGTCTCATTCTTCTAAATGAGATGAGTGCATTTTTCCCTATGCAAGTGGTTCCCAATCTGTTTTGGCTTGAGGCCCACCACGGTTCCCTGCTTCCTGCAATGTACTTTTACTAGAATTCCCATGGCAGCTGCTGCTCTAACATTTTTTAAAAAGTTCTCTCTCTTTCTAAAGGGAACCTTAGTTAATAAATGTGTAAACTTTCCTTTGCTTAAACCCATGTGTCTGGCTGATGATCACATCATCTTTTCCAGACGATAGCAATTTCAGTGACTTCACAGCCTCCCATGCATCCGCGCACCCCGAGGGTCCATTTCCACTCACTATCATGAAATATAACTCCACTTTTCTGTGCCAATTTTGCAAGTTCATTTTTCCTTGAGATTTGTATATGGCATGTCTGGCAGCCAATAAAGGACAAAATAACAAATTATGGGTCAAAGACTTCTGTTTCTGGCATTATGGAGGACCAGCTATGCCGAGAACGCCCTCGTAGTATCGCACACCTAAAAAATGCTGGATTAAATGCTACATCTTACTAAAAGCATGGCTGAAGTAGCAGTAAAGTAACGGAAATAATCAGTGGCCAGAAATGTTTCAGTCCAGATGTGTAAGCAAGTGCTAGATTTGGCATCTGCCTGAGAGCAGCTCTAATGACTGGTAGTTTAGAAAGAGTTATAATAGGCACAAATTAGCAGAGGACAGGAGACAAAGCTGAGGGCCCCTGTAGAGTGGGAGAGAGCAATGCGAATCTTGAATAAAATTTGGACACCAAAGAATGACATATTTTTGGGGCCGGCCCCATGGCGTAGCAGTTAAGTGCGCGCGCTCCGGTGCTGGCGGCCCGGGTTCGGATCCCGGCGTGCACAGATGCACCGCTTGTCAGGCCATGCTGTGGTGGCGTCCCATATAAAGTGGAGGAAGATGGGCACAGTTGTTAGTCCAGGGCAAGTCTTCCTTAGCAAAAAGAGGAGGATTGGCATGGATGTTAGCTCAGGGCTGATCTTCCTCATTAAAAAAAAAAAAAAAAAGAATGACATGTTTTTAAGGAAAAAAACTTTTACACAGAAGGCCTAGGCTTGCTTGTCTATGCCAACCTTGACGCTCGGTGGGAGCAGGGAAAAAAATCCTCTTTGAAGATTCCTAACCACAACTTTGCATTCACACAGATTTGTGGCTGGAATTTATACTGCTTATGTGACCTCCCCTCCACCCCCCAAAAAAGCTAAAATTGGAGCTTAAAGTGGTCTCAGGTTGATACTGGACATTTAACAACAGGTACATACTGGGTGTTGACAATCAGAACTAACTGTTGACCATAGTATAGAATGCTCACTCTGTGTGTCAGGAAGGAATGGCAGGTCCCAGGAGAGGGGCCGGGGCAGTAGATGGGCGTGGCACTCAGGAGTCTCAAGGCAGCAGCTGTTTAACAGTTGGCATTGCCGTTTTCCATTGTTTAATAATTGATGTAGGGATATCAGCCTTAGCCGTGGTTAAGTCACTCAATTGTTCCCAGTGTTAGTTTCCTTCTCTTTTCTGACCTGCCTACCTCACCGGATATTAAAATAATGTCTGTGAAAACACTTTGTGAAAAAACAAGTAGCGGCCAATGGAGGTACGGTTCTTACACAGTTTCACTTCAGTGTACCAGGTAATGCTTTATGGTCTGAAATAATTTAGTTAGTTCCTCCAAGTGCCTTAAGTGGAGGTTTCGTATGATATTCTCATCTGAATTTCTATTGGATGAATAATGCTTGCTGTTAAAGGAAATGTGGTGAAAGATGGTCAGTTAAGTATACTTTGGGGAGAAATTTCACAAAAGCATAACTCTCTCCTTGGAACAAAGCTCTCGCAAGTACTTAAAAATGGGGATGAATGCTGGAGGTGTTAATCAGGAAGGTGACAAGTATAATGGTGACAGTCTTGCTGGGGGGCATTGCTGAAGAGGTGCCAATAGCTTAGGAGCTGCTGTGGAGGCCAAAGAGAAAGGCGCTTAAGGGAGTGGTGAATGGGGTGGGTGGGCAGGAGCTGGCTCCTCTTCTCTAAAAAGGAAGCAAAGAGATCAAAGGGAAAAAGTTAAAGCCCCTCAAAGGAAGAGATATTAAGGAAAGGTTAAACATTAAACCAAGGAACAAAAGACCTCAAGCTTCCCCACTGCACATATACCAAACACCACCTCTGGTATTAAGCGCATCAAAGGAAACCTCTTCTTTAAACTGTTAACCCTTTGTTTCCTTCTGTTGTCAGGAAGTAGAGTATGGATCATAAACGGGGGTCATCCAGGGTGAAGAATAAGCAGCCAGTGACTGCATGGGTCAGTCAAAGAAAGGCCTCCACCAGGGCAAAGTACAAAGTAAATGACGACATAGGTCATCCAGTGAACCAACTCTCCCTGGTGCAGGCTTGAGTGCTCCAGAATCTCCAAATAGGGGAAGCAATGGAGTTGGAAGTGTATGGTGAAGGAAGGGCCTAGTGCCAGAGAATTTGTCTTGAACAATGATTTTGAGTAACGAAGAATGGGTTTCTATTTAGATTTTATGTTATAGCTTAAAAAGAAAAAGTAAATCCTTCTAAATATATTGTTACTCACACTTGACACAGACTGAGAATCGGTGGTCCATATTAAAGGCTACCGAAGAGAGCCGGTAGAAATTATGAGGGAGCTTAAGACCTTCTGCTCCGACTCCCTGCCACCTCTTTGTGCCACCACTGGTCAGAGAATGGAAGGGGAATGAGGAGCTGACCTTTTGTGTCCCTGCCTGAAGTAGGGTTATTTCTCCCCACAGTCTAGTTTCATACATTAGGCTTTTTTCCTTCTTTCCAGAGTTTCTTGTCTTGGAACTTCTATATCGTCACCCCCATTTCCAAAGTTCTGAAAACCTATAAACATGACCACTTCCTTACCAAAAGAATCCAAAAAAAATTATTGTGATATATAAAGTGAGGTAGTATGGGGACAGGCTAACTCTCCTTTCTTGTCGGTTGTATAATATACAGGGAGCATTCTTATAGAGGCCTCAACAATTGGCTTTGACTTTTAGCTCTGCTATTTATGAGCTACCTAATCCTGGGGCCCGTAATCTGACCACATTGGGTCTTAATTTTTTTCAGCTATTAAGTAAGAGTTTGGGGCTTTAATAGTTGACCTGATTGTCTCCTTTCTTCTAAACATCCTGAAACTAAATTATTCATGTGGGAATGAGAGGGTTTTTTTTTTTTCTTTTTTTACCCTTTAAACTCTGGGACAGGAAAATAACATACATGTAGCATAGCTTCCTCTCAACTTATCTTGGGTGGGCCAAGTGAGATTCCCATGGGTATTCCCTCCCATTCTCTTCCTTTAAAATTGAAATTAAGTGTTAGGTTAAATCTCACTACTCTAAACTCCCCAAGCCATCTGTACTACTCCTTCAGAATTATTTATCACATTTTATTTATTTATTTATTTATTTAAATTTTTTGTTTATTGAAGTAACATTGGTTTATAACATTGTATAAATTTCAGGTGTACATCATTATACTTCTATTTCTGCATAGATTACATCATGTTCACCACCCAAATACTAACTACAACCCATCACCACACACTTGTGCTGAATTATCCCTTTCACCCTCCTCCCTCCCCCCTTCCCCTCTGGTAACCACCAATCCAATCTCTGTCTCTATGTGTTTGTTTATTGTTGTTATTATCTACTACTTAATGAGGGAAATCATACGGTATTTGACCTTCTCCCTCTGACTTATTTCACTTTGCATAATACCCTCAATGTCCAACCATGTTGTCACAAATGGCTGGATTTCATCATTTCTTATGGCTGAGTAGTATTCCATCGTGTATATATACCACATCTTCTTTAACCATTCGTCCCTTGATGGGCACTTAGGTTGCCTCCAAGTCTTGACTATTGTCAATAACGCTGCAATGAACACAGGGGTGCATGTATCTTTACGCATTGGTGTTTTCATGGTCTTTGGATAAATACCCAGCAGTGGAATAGCTGGATCATATGGTAGTTCTATCCTTAATTTTTTGAGGAATCTCCATACTGTTTTCCATAGTGGCTGCACCAGTTTGCACTCCCACCTATTTATCACATTTTCAATTACTTGTTCAGTGTCTGTCTTTCCAGTTAGATTATAAGCTTGGTGAGAGTAGGAATCACATATATGTTCTTTGCCATCCTATTCCCAGCACTTAGTGCCTGGTGCGTTATAATTATTCACCACAACTTGGATAAATGAATGAACGAATGAATGAATAATTTTATAAATAAAAAGGATGAAAATCTAAAGTCCAGTAAGGGTTAATAGACTTAATCCAAAATTAAAAAAAATAGTTGACATTGATTGCTTTTATTATTTACAGACCATTAGAAATAATTATCATATTCATCTAGCAGAACTGGGACTCTAGCTGTTTTGATGAAAATCTTAAAGAGATAAGGGAATATTTATCTCAGTACTTGTGACTTTCTGCCTGATTGTTACTGGTCTCTGTGGATCTCTAGTGTCACTTAAAGTTCAGAACACAGTCTACAGCTGATTATCCCTCTGCTACCTAAAGGCCAACTTGGTGGCATCTTTAGCATCTTATTGCCCCAGGTACAATTTTATAGACAGTCCCAGTCCAATCACTATCAACTATAGTGATTCAAAGTTAATTTGCCTTCATGACCTATTTATATCAGCTGAGGTCATTAACTCTCCTTTGTGACATGGCTTGAGTTGTTAATACAGTGTTCTTCTGACATACGAACTATCTAAGGAAGTATGTTAGTTAATTTTCTGAGCTCTATTAATCTTTTCAAGTTACTATGTTGTTATCAAGAAGTTATTGATCCTTCACTATTCTAGTAGGTAGAATCGTGAAACTGTTATCTTCCTGGTGGAGTTCTTTTGTTCCTTCATTCACAGAGCATGTTTTAAGCCCCTGCTGTGTGCCAGGCACTACAGGAACAGTAGTAAATTCCTGCCCTCAAAGAGTCCCTGTCCCACTGTCTAGTGGGAAGTATGGTTGCACAGTCAACTGGCCATTACAATACAGTTGATTTATGTTATGCCAAGAGTTAACCTAGAATGCTCTGGAGCACATGGGAGGAATACATTATAAGATTGGAGGAGGGGACACTAAAGGCTTCTCAAAGGAAGTGGAATCCGAGAAGTAAGTAAGATTTTGTCTCTTGCTATTTCTTCTAACCTATTCTCGAAGAGTTTAATCTTCCACTGCCAAGCAGCTCATTGAGGTATTTTCTTAAATAATTCCTTTCCTACGAGAAGTTCTGGTACAGTATTGGTTGTTGAAACCACATTTTAATGGGCTACACATTATTAACTGAATGGTAAAGAAGCAGGAAGGAGGATTTAAGCTGAGTTGTAATGGAGAAACTGTGTGTGTGTGTGTGTGTGTGTGTGTGTGTTCTAAGCATATGAAAAAGTGACAGCCAAGAGCATAGAGGAAGAGGTATGCTGGCCTATTTTGTGAAGGAATGAGTAGACTAACATATTTGGAGAGGAATATTTGTAGGAGTACTTGAAGCTAAGTTTTAAAGCTCATTCTGGGCCACTTTCTTCAAAGCTTTGACTATGAGACTTAGGAGTCTGGACTTGTTTTTGAATCATGAGGTATTACATTCCCCATCCCATCCATGCACAACTCAAGACCCTTCGTATGCGTATGAAATCTTTCATGATTTTCCAGCTTTATGTTACTGAACTACTTATGTGTCACCAACACATTATTTGGTTTCACAATTACAAACCTTCACATATGCACGTGTGCTCACCACCTTGTACATTAAGTATTCTTCAAATTCTTGTTTTGCGACACCCGAGTGAATATTTCTCGGCAATATTTCTGCTCTTCTTCCTCATCTCCCATTAAACTAATGATTTTATTTCTTTACTTATGATCTTTATACTATTATATATATGATTATATTTATTTGCATATGTATTATCCCTAATAGACTGTAAGATATAGGAAGCCAAGGAACCTCTCTTCTTCTTCCTTTTGTCCTTCTCCCCCCCCCCTCCACTTCTTCCCCCACTTCTCTCTCCTCCTCCTTTTTCTTTTCCTTCTCATTCCCCTTCTGTTTTGACACCTCAGGTCTAGCTCAGTGCCTGAATTATAGTAAACTCTATGTATTTCACCTGCATTAATCTGAAGTGCTGTGTGACTGTGGGAAATTTATGACACCTCTTTGAATCTAATTTTCCTCTTTTGCAAAGTGGAGATAGAAAGTACTTCGTCCAATTATCTTGGATATTAAATGCGACTGAACGTGTAGACTGCTTAGGATAGTACCTTGCATATAAGATACATTCAAGACTGTTCATCTATTAGCTATCATTAGAATATTTAACTGAATGTAATCTTATAGATGTGGGCCCCTATTTGGTACAATCATGGAGTAGTGTTGCAATCAAATAAACTTAGTCCTATAGCAAAAATAATTTAAATCTTTTACATATATTTCTCAGAGAACCTCAAAGGGGACTCAGATATAATCTGCCACACCTTGTAACATCTGCTTTCCTTTCCTTCCTGATTTTTTCAAAGCTCACAGATACTTCATAGATGCTCTGTCTGCAAACCACCCAAATGGGAGAAAAGTAAAAATGGGGATATTAATTTATCTTTAGCAGGGTGTATCAGTTTGTGTGTGCATGTATATGCATCCAAATTTATTTGTACCTTCACTAGTGTTTAATCTTTATCTGATTATATCATAAGGTGCTAGAAGAACACAGAAGAGGGAAAATCACTGTTAACGGAAGTGATTGGGGAAGGCTTGATGGGGTAACTGAGACTTAGCTCAGGGTAGAGTTTGACTAGGCATGCAAGCAAGTGGAAGATATTACAGGAGCAAGAAACAGAATGGGCTATGCTAAGGTACAGTACGAAGAATGATCAGATGTGTAAGGGACATTGGCTGGGTGTTTTGGAAAATTAGATAGATAAATTAATTCAACACTGCTATTTAAACTGAATTGTCTGAGTACCACTCAGAGGGAATGTGGTAATGAATATTCATAGTGGAGAGTGAAGATCATGAGATTAGACCTATCAGATTTTCCTGGTTAGTCAATATTTTGACCTTGAAACAGATACAGAAGTCTATGGTGTCCTGGTTGCTCAAATTCCATGAACCTTGAGAATACTCAGATCTCTAGGTCCAAACTTTTAAAATGAATCACAAATATCTTATGCCAGAACGTGAGTGGGATGGGCCCTCAATTTATAAGTGACTCAGCAAATATCAAAGCAACATAAGGTTTGCACTTTATCCAATTATTTTTCTTTAAAGACTCCATGCTTTATTCATGTACTTAGAGTTGCCAGAAAAAATACAGGCTGCAGCAAGTAATTTTTTAAATATAAGTATGTCCCAAATGTTTCAGGGTGTATACTTACACCAAAAATTTGTCTGTTGCTTATCTGAAATTAAAATTTAACTGGGGTGGGCCGGCCCTGTGGCTTAGCGGTTGAGTGCACGCGCTTCGCTGCTGGCGGCCCGGGTTCGGATCCTGGGCACGCACTGCTTCTCCGGCCATGCTGAGGCCGCGTCCCACATACAGCAACTGGAAGGATGTGCAGCTATGACATACAACTATCTACTGGGGCTTTGGGGGGAAAAAAATAAATAAATAAAATCTTTAAAAGAAAAAAATAAAATAAAATAAAATTTAACTGGGCATCCTGAATAAGGCAAATACTATGTGCATATTTCACAAAGAAAAGAGTTTATAGTATTTAATAAAGCAATTCACATGCCCAGTCAGGGTTTTTATTTAAAATGAATCTTAACTTCTTTCAGCCTCCACCATACATACGCCTACTGATTGAGGGAGGAAAAGTCCACAATGGATTCTAAGGTGTTTTAGTGAAAATACTTAGCTTCTCTTCTCCAATGTCTTTGATTGATGTGATTAAATTATCCTTTAAGATATTTCCATTTGTATAATATTTTAACAACAACAACCAAAAAGATCTGGCATAGAAATCTAATTTTAAATAATCTATTTTCCTGACATAGTTGCCTATTACTCAAAGCTGCTATCTTCAAACAGAATTGGATCACATGCAGAAATAGACAATTACGTTAAAGTATTCTGTGTCTGAAGGGAGTTTTTATAAAGCATGCTTTGTCTTAAGAATAGTTTTGATGTATTATTCAAATACTTTACTTAGATAAATAAAAGATATTAACATGGAATTCTTTAGATTAATACGTTTCTTAGGAAAACATTCCAGAGTGGAACTTTAGATTTGAGTAGGGAGTAATTCAGTGTCCTCCTGTAATTTCTTATTGTTGGAGGGCTAAACAATTTTGCCAGGAAACAGTTCAGAGTAAATGCAATTTCTCTCTGTGTCCTACACGGAGGCTCACCAAATTAGTTTCAAAAATGGCAGTGCAACACTTTGAAAACAGGGCATGAGGAGAATTTCAACCATTTATCCTTGGTTAAGAGGAAGATACAACGTAGATGCTTTTGCTTGGCGGTGCTTATATATTTATTATATTTTGGGAATGTGAAATAATTAAAAGAATTATAGACCTTGCTGATTTTTTAAAAATAAGTTCCCCATATGTAGAAAAGAATTAATTTTTTTTAACTGATAGTAAGTCTATATATAATTAATGAGGAAATCTGTTATTTGACAGAAGAGCCAGAAGGACACCCATTCCACTATTCTATCTCTAGGCAGGAAGGTAGAAGAGCTATTAGAGAATAAAAGTCTCCACATTTTTATTCCTAAAAAAATATGCAAGGGCTAGGACTATTCTTTGAAAAAGCTTTTTTCAGAAGCTCACAATAGTGCTTCCATAATTGAAAGAAAGATATTAATTGTGTATTTTTGTGATTGTCTTTCATTGTTATAAGGACATGCTTATGACTTACAGAGAGAGTGATGGCAAGACAACTAGTTAGTAGCTATAAATTAAGATAGGCTGGCATTTAATATGCATTCAAGAAATGTTTATAAAATGAAGGAATGAATGATTATGTTGATGTTTCTAATACATATAAAAATTTTAAAAATTGTCCACAATTTAGAAGCTTTCTTTTTTTAAAAGGATTGAATAATTAGATAAACTACTTGGAACAGAGAGGTGAGACTAATGAGGGAAGTGATTGAAGAAAAATGGATAATAGCTGTGGGGCTTTTGTTTTTCTGAATGGGGTATGCAAGTTGAGGGTAAAAAACTAAATTGCTCAGGATTATAGAGGGGATTTTTTAGAGACTGGGAAAAAAGAGAGGAAGAAGAGAAAACAGCAGTAGAAAGGAATAGATATATATAATATGAAATTTTTATTAAATTACTATTGTATGGAGCAAATTATTTTCTGCACTCCCCTATGAAATTTTCTGTAAAATACTTGCATTTCCATTTAATGTGTTGTGGAGTTGGCTCTATCTTGGGGATTTGGTCAAAGTGCTAAATATAATTAGAAGGTGGGCCTTCATTGGACAAGGCATTGGACCTCCAATGTCCGTGGAGTTCTTATACATCTGGATATCAGGCAAATGTCTATTCATTTCCTTGCTCAGAATTCATCAATGGCTGTCCATAATCCACAGCAGTGATTTTTCAAATTAGGTGGAAAGGAGGAGATGCTGTATCAATCATCTGAGACATTTTTCAAAACACATATGGTAACCATGTGTGTTTGGAAAAGGCTTCCCATGTGATTCTCCTGTTTTCTCCCCAGAGCCTTTGTCCATTAGTGAATGACTGACCTATAGGATGAAACCCAAACTAGCATAGTGCAGAAGACTGTCAAGCTGTGGTCCATTCTTTTCTGTTCAACATTACCTAGCTATACCTGCTTCCAGCTGTATACTCTAGAAACAGGAAACAACTTATACATATTGTTTCCAGCCCTACCCTTTTCTATGCATTTGCAAGTTCTGTTCACTCCTCTTGGAATATCCCTTTCTCTACTACCTCTCCTGGTCAATGCCTATCATTCTGCTAATGCCTGCTCCCTATTCCTGTAATACCTCTACCTAACAAGTTCTGCATGCTATTTGCATGTCCGTTTTTGTCTAGGCTATGAGATCTTTCAGGACTGGAGCTGTCTTTCTTTCTTTGTACTCCCAGAGGACATTATAAGGTCAAACATGTAGTACTTTCTTAATAAATATAAGTTAAGACTGAATGAAGAAAGCAAAGAATGGAGCTTTAAGTTTGATGGGGTGGTGGCAAAGGCAGATACTCTGTGTCTCTGCTGCCCATTTTATTTCCAAGAAAGCATCAGAGATAAACCCCATCAGCATATTTGTGAACTCCAACCACTTCCTTTTTTAAAACATGTCATAGATCTGTTTGAGATAGATTGTCTGATACAATTTTTTTTTGTTGTTTTCACAGCATAGGACCTAATAGATTGGATTATACTTTTTTCTCTTTTTAAAAGGAGAGCAAAATTGCTATTAAAAAAAAATGGCAACTATTTATAAAACTAGAGTGACACAGATATTAATCCACATTAGAGAAGATTTTGCTTGGAGACTTTGAGAATCCACAGTCCTATTTGCCATAAAGGAGAACCAACAAATTGATATGAAAAAGGAGGGGGAAGTAGGGTCAAGAGAAGAAAAAAAATTTAATTGGTTATTGTATTTGCATACCTTCTGTGAGGCATCCAGTAAAAAAGAAAAGAAAAGAAAGAAAATGATATGGGAAGGAGAAAGGAGAAGCGTGGGAATGAAAAAATGAAAGAGTAATGAGTAAGTGTAGGGGTTTTGGCCTTTAGCGAGGCACCTGGATTGATGGCCTGTGTTTAAATCCAACACCTAACTTACTGTGAGCAGTGCTATGTCCAGGAATATCATGAGGTTGAAATTAAGACCCTGCCTGTTCCAGCCACACTGACCTTGTAGACAGATCTTGGGTAAACTGAAAGAGCCCTACCTAGTATTGGCAGCTTAGGCCTCTAAGTTGGTGGAAGAGCCTCAGTTATCTTCAGCTCTGGGGCGAGAGGCTCTGCTGCCCTCATCCTGAAAACTGCACACTGAGAAACCACCATTATTGAGCATCATTGTACGATCCTCGGTCCCCAATTGTTTTTTCAGTAGAACGGGATTTTGCTGGACTTTGGTTTTGGTTATGAATTATGCTCAGGTGACATGAAATCTTCCAGTAGGGGGCGGAGACTGCACTAGATTGCTTCAGTGATATATTTTGGTGTAGTGTGCCCGGATGTTGCCAGCAGTAGGCAAGAAAATCTGGACTGCATCAGCTCTCATTTTCAACACTGATGCCATGTGGCAGCCACATTAACAAACTGTAGTAACATATGGAACCCTCTGGTGGATAGGTGAGATTTTCTGGTTTTCTCTTTACATGCTGACAGTGACTAGGACTTAGTAAGTACTCCCAGGTGACTTTTGAATGCATCACCAGAAAGATAACCAGGGCCAGCCCCGGTGGCCTAGCGATGAAGTTCAGTGTGCTCCACTTCAGCAGCCTGGGTTCGGTTCCTGGGTGTGGACGTACACCACTTGTCTGTCAGTAGCGATGCTGTGGCGGCTGCTCACATACAAAAAAAGAGGAAGATTGGCAGCAGATGTTAGCTCAGGGTGAATCTTCCTCAGCAAAAAACAAACAAACAAACAAACAAAAAACCAAGAAATATAACAATAGGAAGAACCAAAATTGATCTAGGATGGTGTTTTAGCTCTTTTAATTGCAATATTATATAAAATGAGACCTCATTTTGTATCCAAAGTTGATGAAGCAGGACATATAGGTTACAGTCATAAATATTTCACAGCTGTTCCCTGTGAAGTTCACCCTCTACACACACATAAAAACAGACTGTAAAGTTAAATTCTTGTATGTTTATCCTATTAATAGGATATTTAGGACATCCTCATTTCATCTGAATACCTTATGGGTGTAGTGGAATTGATGAAATTCATACATTATTCTGTATTGTTCAAGCCGAAAAAATGTGACTATTTATCATAAGTTTATAAATAAGAAATAGTTGAAATCCATTTAAACAATTACACTTTTGCTTCCCACAGTGTTGATTTCTAATCTCTGTAGACATGATGCCTTGAATAGTCTGAGGACTAAGTGATGGTTATATATAAATTTGGATTGTAAGCTTATAAACCTATGTTCTTTATGATATCTATGATGTCTTCAGAACGGTAAAATAAGACTTTTTGTAGTGCTAATTCTAACTACCAAGTTTAGTTCTCCAATATGTTGAAGAAGCTATAAAACTATCTTTATAAGAATGCATGGAGATAATATAATGCAAAATGGTATTCCTCTTCCTGTTAGGTTCTTCAGCTGGAGGAAAGATTATTGGATGTGGAGTCTGAGATTTGAGCTCTGGTTCGGGTCCAGTTTATAAGCACTTGTGCAAACTTTGGCAGGCCACTTCTTCTAAGTTTCACTTTCCTCTTATGTAAAATGGATGGGCTGAACCCAAGAATCTCTAAGGTTCCTTCCAACTCTAATGGTCTGAGTATGTGATTCTATCCATTTTCTCCTGTTGCACACAGTACTGCTAACTGGCTAATGTCCAGTGAGGGTCAGTGCTTTGCTAGACTCAACAAATATTATTTTGATATATTACATTTCCTAGGAAGAACAATAGGCTTCCATTAAATAAACAATTCATTAAGTGGAGACCAGTTCACTGAACAGAGGCATAATCTACACGTTTGCTGAACACTGTCAGATGTTAACAGGTTATAGAAAAACTAACTGGCCCAGCAAATATTTTTACGTGTATCCAAGATTTCATTCATTTGCTTTATGTATTGCTACTTTGGCAAACTCCAGGGTTATAGAAATCAATTCAAGAATTAATGGACAAAGACATTCTATTGGTAGAAGACAAAACACTTTGTGGTTGAATTCTCTAGGCTGCCTTCCAGATGTTTACTTGAGTAGGGAGAATCTGATAGACAAGAATAAGAAGTAAGTTTGTCCTGTGACATACCAAAATGACTTTTGTTCTTATCATCCCATCTTAGCTCTTCTTCCCGAGCAAGTTAATATCTTTAATTTAGAATGTCTTAGCTATTTTAAAAAAGTAAGTTTATTAAACCATCAAACAATTTGAAATATTTTCATTATCTGTTCATAAACATAATCGTACAATCTCCATTTGATATTTCTTGCATCACATATTGCCTCTGAAGGAATGTAATCACTTTTGCAAAAACTATTATTAACTTTACTCGAGAAGCCCATGGGTATTTAGGAACAAAACAAAAATAAACTTAGATCTTCATCAAATTATACAAGGAAGTTAAACTTGGGGATAAATATCTTCATTGTGTTTATTTTTGTTTTTTAAAAAATAGTGAATTGTGTCTTTCATTATAAAAGAATGCATACTATTGTGGCTTCATATATAATGTTAATTAGTTATCTATATATATGTGTATATACCCACACCAAATGTTATTTGATGTGCAGAATCAGAGTTGGTTGGAACTTTCAGATGAAAAGCTTAAGACCACCCAACTTGAACTAGTAATTACTTCAGCAAATAGCTATAAGCTTTTGTTTAGAAAATGTGCATTTAAGAATATGCATTTTGGTTAAATTTTTAAAACAATTCTTTAGCCTACTCCTTAAAAAACAAATGCAAACTTTGGTGTGAAGTTGTGAATTTGACTCTTAAACAAACAATTCATGTAGTAAGAGGGATGGCCTATGCCTTAGAAAGATGGTTCAGGTTCTATCCCCGATCTCAGGGATGAATTAATCTACACCTTTAGCTACATCCACCTCTTCAAAGACAGTACTATGTTAATCTCTCTGCTTTTTCCAATCATTTCTTCATTTTTCCTTATCATCCAGCTCAGATTTTATATTTTGCCATTTCAGTAAGCCTTTGCCGTTATAAAAAATACTTTTTCTTTCCTCACATCTCCTTGCAAAACCCATTTCTCATAACGCCAGATTATTAGTGCAGGTACCATTGAGAACATCAGAGCATCACTGGAGATGGTCATACTAGACGACACATTGGTTCCGTTATTAATTTGGAATGACTGCATTCAAATGGGTTTTTAATACTGCTTGGCCATTCCCCTACATTTTTCTGGTGAAATATCTGTTCTGTTCTCTTCTGTGGCCATTTTGTACCTTTTCCATCCTCCTTAAACACCCTAAGCACAGCTTCCTCCTTGTCACTTTCAGCAGATAACACAACCACCTATAGAAAATCCTTCTGCTTACCACTGCCAAACAGGAGACTTGCCCACATTTGTGCTGATCATTTCCTCCTCCTCTCCAGGAAAACCAAAGAGCTTTACTTCTTTTTAATGATAATTCTTCCTCCAGAGCTTTGGATCCGATTCCTTCCTGCCTTTTCAGGAACCATACATTTTACTCTTCCCTTCTCTTTGTATGTTCACCCTCCCTTTCTCAAGGGGATCCTTCTCATTTTTAAACATGCTCAAATATTCCATTTTTAAAATAACAACAACAAACCCATCACACAGGACCTCATACCTACTCTTCTGTTATACCTCTCCTCCCCTTTCCAGCCAGTCTTCTCATAAGAATTATTTTTACTTGTGTTCACCATTTTCTCAATTTTCACTCTCATTCCCACTCACTCTGATTGGGGTTCTACTTCCATCATTTCACTTGAACAACTTTTGCTAAACTCATCAATGAATTTGGTAACAGTAGTAGTCGTAGTATGGCTGGAGAAGAAATAATAGTGATAGTAGTAACAGAATAAGTTACAAAGTGGGGACAAGGAAATCTCGGGCAATGAGGAGATAAACATTGGAGAGCTGTCGTATTGATGTTGTCCCAGTGGTGGGGACAAGGGCAGTGTCTAGGAATAATTTTAGCTGAAGATAAAAAAATATGAGTGTGTGTGTTGGTGGTGGTGATGGGAGTTAAATATTTAATATCTTTAGTGTGAAATGAGATATGAATGGTCCAAAGCGAATTTTCCTAAGTAATATATTCATATTTGTCATGAGTCATATTTTATTAGACTTCCATCCTGCTTTCATTATTTTTGCTATCTATACAAAGACTGTATTTACAAAATACAAATTTTTTTTTTTTTGTGAGGAAGATCAGCCCCGAGCTAACATCCATGCTAATTCTCCTCTTTTTGCTGAGGAAGACTGGCTTGGAGCTAACATCTATTGCCAATCCTCCTCCTTTTTTTTCCCAAAGCCCCAGTAGATAGTTGTATGTCATAGTTGCACATCTTTCTAGTTGCTGTAAGTGGGATGTGGCCTCAGCATGGCCGGAGAAGTGATGTGTTGGTGCGTGCCCAGGAATTGAACCTGGGCCGCCAGTAGCGGAGTGCGCGCACTTAACTGCTAAGCCACAGGGCCGGCCCTACAAAATCCAAAATTTTGTAGGAATTTTGACAAATTTATAGGACAAATTTTGTTTTGACAAAATTTATAGGAATACAGTACAATCAAAATACATTTACTTAACGTAAATATAGCAATGGACTATTAAGAAATGTGGCTTCATGTCATAGTGTGATTAAAATAGGCGTATTTTATCTATAGGAGAATTGATCAAACAACTCTTACCTGTTTACAGTGGTTATTGTTGTAAAATTGCCCATAGAGACCTAGTACCTTTTCTCTTCTTTCTGCGTATTGTGTGAAAAACTACCAAAATGAGCATTCATAGAAGAAAGGAATTGGGAACTAGAAATGGAGAGAAGGTATGCTATATTCTGAGCAGTGAGAATATGCCTTATCAAAAGAGTTTGTGAACATATTTTTGGATTTGAAATACTCTTTTAAAATTGGAAAGGAAATTAAAAATCTCAAAAATATTTTTTAGCCGGTTTTCTAAATGTATTTCTTGTTTATTCATTTGCTCAAATAACTGTTCCAACCCTTCACTTATGCATAATTTCATCATAATTTTTGGGTGAATGTTGTTTTGTATGTTTATTTAGTCTATTTTGGGTGTGAGGTTTATGCTGGGGACGGGTGGAATGGAAAAGACCAAGGAAAGGCGTGTGTACATGGTCCATTGCACATGATACTACCTGTAAAATTTCAGTACAGAATTGCAGAAAAGAGTTATAAATGGTGGAGAAAAAAATTGTCTTTTACCTCCACTAAAAATCTTTTAAAAGACAGACAAGAAAAGAATAAAAATGGAGACAATTATATCTTCAGTGCTACAGGGAGGTGGCTCCAAATCTAAAACAAAAGCTGGGGTGTCTAATTGCATAATGCTATAGGACTATTAAAATTGAATGTTAATGAAGGAAGATGCTGAGAATTGACTCATTCTTTCTCAAAACTAGAACAGAAAAGTATTTTCTTCAAATTGGCCAAAAAAATCTATATAAGGATCTGTTTATTAGATTAATGGAATCAAGGCATGTGGGTGACCCATGAGATAAGTGAAAACTATTCTGTAAAACCCAGTTGGAACCCATAGAGTGGAAAGAGTGATAGAGCTGGGGTAATGACTATGTGGTGTAGACCCATGATGTTATTTCTATTGCCTTTGACCAGTCAAGGCGATTAAGATGGGAAAACCCACAACTGTCAGTGACTTAACAAATTTTTTGCTTATATAGGGTTTGGTCCAGGTCAGACAACTCTTTTACACTTTCATTTTTGCTATCTGGAATGGGTCCTTTGAGGAAGTGACACATACTACTTCTGCTCACAGTCTATTCTCCATAGAGCCACATGGCTTCCATCCTATCTGCAAGGGGGTCTGGGGGTGTGGAGGAGTATGTGGCTATTTGGTGAGCACTAGTTTTCTCTGCCACAGTGACAGCCTTTAAGCAGAAGGAAAGTGGGAAAAGGAAGGAGGAGCAATTATCACCAAATTTAAAAAAAAAAAGCGCTTGTAACTGAAGTTGTTCTAATTGAGATGCATTAATCTCTTTGGAGGAAAAAAAGTCAGAAGAGAGACGTAAGAGAAAATGAAACAGTAGCTTTGGTGAGAAAATGTTCAGAAGGAAAAGTTCTGAAATCCTGGATCAGAGCTACAATGTAACCTGTTCATACTCTCTTGCTTCACTCCACATTGTGCCCATTCAGACATATGCAGTGATCAAAGGGGAGCGAAGCACCAGAATTGTGTGTGGATACTGCATATGCCGGTTTTTGTCTTTGGAACCTCAGCCATACTTTGCCTTTCTATACTTTCTCTTGTATTTCCAAGGGCTGGAAAGCCATAAACTATATTCCACAGGTTCCCTTGTCAGCTGAGTTCCAGTTAGGATCTTCCCATAGGAGGTATGGACAGGAGATGAAAGGCAAGAGGAAAGGAGAAGTCACATTTTTTCTGGCAAGTGGTATTTTGCAGGTGACTGGGGTCTCCTGCAATAAGAGTGTTTGCAAGAATGCTGTGGTGGGCAAATACAGTGATGGGCAGCAGCAGTGGGACCTCCAATCACAGCAGTGACAAAAGTGTCACCCCAGCAGCCTCAGTGGCAGGACATTTATGGGGTCTGGGTAGCACTGTTTTCTCCTGTTTACTTCTCCAGCCCTGAGGTGGGAGTGGCTTCCCTAGTTAGAGACCTCTTTGTAGCATTGCCATCACTCATTTGCTTTTCCTGCCCTTCTAGTACATTTGTGTGGGAATTCACTCTGTTTGAAATACCTACAGCAGTCCTCACTGGATGCTACTGAATGCACTGCAAAGCAACAAGAATTTAAAGGAAGAAAAGAACATAAGGATGTCAATGAATAAGAGGCATAAACTGCAAGAGAAACAAAAAGTTTATTTGGGGTCTCAAGGATAGCAATTTGGGGAGCACAGATTCAGGTAGAAACCCAAATATTGTCCTGCTAGGGAGTAAAAGTCAGGGGCTTTTCAAGACAGAGAAGGGAGGTTGTATTACAATAAATTTTAATTGAAGTTGGAGTCAGAGAGCCAGTCTTGGGTAAATATTGATTGACTGTTGATTCTATCATCAGAAAGTCCACAATCCTCAGTCTTTGTGTCAGGATATCCGTTCTCCTGTTGACTTCTCAGACAATTGCTTATAAAACAATTGCCATTTTGGCCCAGTCCAAGGTTCAAGCCAGCAAGGCAGTTTCTCGGGAAAGGCAACTCCAACTCCATTTTAAAATGGCTCCACTATTGTCAATTTTGACAAGGAAAAGGCAGAAACGTCACATAAAGGATAAACATACATTATAAAAGTATTTACCCAAGGAAACAGAAGAAACGTTCTCACAAAATTATTCTCAGTTCTTAATTAAATTGTAGGTGATATCATTTATCTTAAATTAATAGCTCAGAGAAGAGATACAAGGGTTCTAAGATGAAGGCAACACAGTGAAAGAATACAAAAAAGAAAAAAAAAAAGGAAAAGTAAAATGGTGGCAAAATTCATGAAAGAAATGAAAGAGAAACAAAACAATACAGGAAGAAAAACATATTTGATGCAGTCAAATAAATTAAACACAACTGAAGATCAATGAGAGAAATGACACAAAACAAAATTTAAAAGAAGAAAAATACAGAAATAATAATAGAGGAGCTATAGATATGATAGATAAGTTGGAAACTATAATTGGTAAAAAGGACAGCAGAGCAAATAGAGCAGATAACAATGAAAATTTTCCTTAAGGAAATATGCCTGAAATGAAGGAATACTTGGATGTGAAGATCAAAAAGAAGCCAGGAAACACTGTAGTAAAGTTACTCAACATTAATAATGAAGAAAGAATTATATGACATTCAGGCAGGGAAAAACGAAACAAAACAGGTCAATAGGAAAAAATTAGGCTTATCGAAAATGCACAGAAGGACTCAATACCAGAGGATAGCAGAGCAACGTATATACATTTTTCAGGGGAGAAAAAAATTACATTCACGAATTTTCTTTGTTGCACCTCTGGCATAAAGAGTAGGAATCAGATGGTTTCAAGTGTGGAAGGATTAGAAAGCACCCATGTATCTTTCTTGAAAAGAATAAATTTGACAATGAAATCCTTCAACCAAGAAATGAATCAAACAAAGAATCTAGGAAAGGAGAAGCCACAGAAATTGAATTAGTGGAGATTATTAGATACATTTAAGTATTACCTAAAACCAAGAAATACCGAAATTGTAGTTACTGAAGTGAAGGTAAGTTATAAGCCTAATCCACTAATATACACACATACCCGCAGACACTGTAATATCATTATACTATAATTAATAAAACGAGGAACTTTTAGGATGAAAAATCAAAGGAAGTATAAAGAGACTAATTTCCTTATTTTTACAGTAGTCAATAGATACTGCATGAATTTGAACTGTAGGGGAAGAAAAATAATTTTCCTTCTAACTTTCTGAGTTCTTGGTTGAGACCCCGCTGTAAAAGACAGACTAACAGGAGAAAAACAGAAGTTTAATAACATGTATATCTCCTGTACACATGAGAGAGACCCCGGGAAAACTGAGTAACTCAAGTTTTCACCTTAAATACCAAGTCATCACCTTAAATACCATCTCCAGCTAGAGATGGAAAAAGATGTTGGGGGTTGGGGGGGAGTGGGTTCTATTATGGGAGGGTATCAGGCAAAGCACAGTAAACAAGGGGAAGGTTGTTATGCAGATTTAAGTCATTGCCTTCTCCACTGGTAAGAGTTTCTAGAGATTTAGAGTCATCCTTCTCCTGGTACAGAGATTTCCCTTAAAAGTGTAAATGTCTCTTACAAAAGGGTAACTTTTACTTGGTTTTCAGAACTTCTCCAGTGTCTGCTTTTTTTTTTTAATAATCAGCTCAAAATAATCCTTATGCCAAAGAGATGTATTTTGGGGTGGCAAATTCTGCTCCCCTTCAGAACATGTGGTTTAAAAATTAATACCATATCTCATAGGTTTTTTATATTATGTTTTCCATCTGGAAGACTATGTTTTAAAGAAATTAATAGCTTTTGTAAAGAAGACATATTTATCTAAGTCTGAGTAATAGGGGTTTTTCAACTCCTCAGAAACAGAGATTTTTCGAAAATATAAAAGAGAATGGGGGAAATTTCAAGACCTCCATGTAAGCAACCTTATTTTAATTACAAATCAAGCCCGTAGGGACAAGTATCAAAAGAAAATAGAAACAACAGTCATCCACACACATTGCTTATTTGTAAGGTCTTTTTACCCTGTTATGGAGAAAAATCATAAGATTAAGCCAGAGAATTGGGCACATAAATGTAACTATTGCAGCACATTGTGAGTACCCAAATGAGCTCTAACAAAAATTCCAGTGATAGAAATCCATTTCCTGTTCCAGAGTTCCTGCTGGGATGACATTCTTCGTGTTTTGTTAATTCGGGCTATGTTATATGATGTTACGCTAATGAGTGAAATAAATGTATCTACATGGTAAAAATCAAACCAGGAATTTTTAAATCTTTAATTATGTAGAGTAGTACATGAAAGACTGGGCAACATTTCACTTAAAACCCACAATATTGATGGGTTTAATACCAGATTCTAAATATTTCTTTCAGATGAATCTAGAAAATCAGAGCAAATGCATATTTTACATGCTTTGAGGTTTATGTTTACACACGCGCACACACACACACACACACACACGAAGAAGAAAGTTCAATGCTTTAAATAGCTTTTGTTAACCTCTGCTCACAGCTACCAGAATGAAAATTAAGGACTTGTGGAAGGACTTATTTAGTCTATAATTTGACCTAATTTTTAAAAATCATTTATGAATAGAAAAAATTTTAATTAAGTGAGTATTCTTGTAGGCCAGCCAATTCATCAACACTTTTAGAAGCATAAGAATCTACTCTACTAATAATCCCAAGGCTGAAGGCTTTTACATCAAAAAAAAGTAATGGATCCAGAGGAATTATTGCAATTTACCTTGTCAAAAATCCATTCATTGAATTGCGTGGAATGAAACATAATGACTTCTTTACAGGTCTAATAGCTAATAGCCAAAAAGTACTACGTTCATTGAAATATGTGGTTACTTATTACACTAATGCTCAAATACTTCACATACATTTTAACATTTTCAGTTCATTTATTTTAAATGTTGATGAAGTTACTCTGAGAAAAAAGAATGAGGACTATGAGTACATTTTATTAAATAAAAATCTATGTAAGTCACAAGGAAGAAGAGGGATCTAGATTTTATTTATTGATTAAACTCAGAGGATATAGTTCCCTTGGACAGAAATGATGCTCTCTCAAATATTTTTCTTTCTAACCATTTTCACTATAAACATCTGTGTTTGTGTGTGAATAATGTGTGTAAATGTGAGTATATAGTGTTTAACATACCCCTGGCATTGGTAGCCATATTTCCACCTACATAACACTGTTGAGTTTTAGGGAGAAAACTTTCTGTTGGATTGAGAAACATTTTTTTTTTGCTAATTCTATTCAGGCAAATTTATTTTTGTATCTCTATCCAACTATAAAGACTGACATATTGCAATGGTTCATTTCCCTATAATTGAATAACTGAAATATAAAACAACGTTTTGCAGACCTTGCCAAGCTATTTAGGTTTAGTTCAGGAAAAAGGAGAAATATTTGAATATTTCAATTCAAGGGTGTGGAAACGTTTATTTAACTTAAACACAGTCCTAATACTATTTAGAAAATACATGGAAAATGAAAACCACAAAGAAGGTGAAAGCTTATTTGGAAGCATTACTTTAAATTCCAAGATATAAAAAAAAAAAAAATCAGGGTAATCAATCAAAATACATGATTTGAAGTTTACCTTCATGTATTTCCCATGACTCTGTTATAAGACTATATCAGTCAGGGTAGGCTAGATCAGGGATTGGCAAAGTAGGGCCCCAGGGACCAAACTTGACTCACCAACACAAATTGTTTTTGTGAATGAAGTTTTACTGGAACACAGTCATGCCTATTCCTTTACCTTTTTCCCCCTATGGCTGCTTCATCATTACAGTGGCAGAGCTGAATAGTTTCAACAGAGACCTTACAGCCTGCAATGCCTAGAATACTTATTACCTGGCCTTTTACAGAAAAACTTTGCCACCTCCTGGTCTAGGCTGTGCTGCAGAATAAACAGTTCCCAAATTGCTGTGTCTGAGCACAAGAACATTTATTTCTCACTCATTTCACACATGACTGACGTGGGTGGGCATGCGTGCTAAGGCATGGTCCTAGGTTGACAGAAGTTGCATCTTGACGCATGCTTCCAAGATCAGGGAAATTGCAATGGGGCTCTTAAAATTTCCATCTGGAAATGACACATCAATTCCACTTGTATTTCTTTAGCTAAAGCAAGTCAGAGGACCATGCTTATCCTCAATGGGAAACAGGAAAATGAAATCTTGTCACATATCCAGGAGGAAAACTTGAATATTTGTGAATAGTCCTAATAAATACTACAGAGAAATTATGTGTATAATCCAAAGGGTAGGTATCATGATCGTTACGGAGAGAATAATCTGGCCTTGAAATCTAAGCATGAAACACAATTTAAAATAAAATTATAATGTGTGTAGCTGTCATAAAATAAACTCTATTATTCACCTTGCAAGCAAAGGATATAAGTGCATTTATGACATATATTTATAAGAAGATAATATAAATATTAATTATTAATGCACATCTGTATTGATTTTACAATCTACACTGTAAATTATGAAGAGGTGATTAAAGATATTGCATAAAATATTTAAACCATGTGGTGAGTATTTCTATTTCATAACTCTTTAAAACTTTAATGAAGGCTGGAATAGTTTTCCAGATCTATGTAGTATGCCATGGATAATAAACTAGACAAAAGTTAGATAGTCAAGTTATTAATTCTGCTTACAAGTGTACATTTTGATGCCTTGCAAATTTTCTGTGTCATTAATGCAGTAAATATAGCAGTACATTATATTTTATAACACAAGAAAAATAATCAATTTAGGTAATTTTTATACATAATTTTAAAGCACAAAGAACAAGCTAATTGTCATTTAAAATCCTATGCTATACCTCTATTCATCAATAAATTGTTAAAATGAACGTTGATAATAGGACAATTTATGTTCATTTGTTCATTCATTCAAAAGTAACCATTATGTTGAAAGAATACATCTCTATAGAGAGTAACTTCATAGAAACTCCATAGAAAATAACTTTTCTTCCTTCACCCCATTACGACTGTCTGTTCACACCCGCTCTGTTGGGCTTATTCTTTCTCATATCTTGAGTAAAATTTTGAGATGGATCTGTGACTTTCCTGGTCATTTTCACATCATAAAAATCCTCTTGGCATTTTCAGGCACAAAAAAAGTCTAGTTTTCTAACTATTGCTTTCCCTCCCCTGTAAAATTAGAATTCTGAACTTAATAGGAAATTCTTGTTTCCTCAGCGAGGACCTGCTTTAGACTGGAACCTGCAGGAGGAAAGGAAGGTTTCCCATTTTAGCTTTTCCTCCTTCCTCTTCCACCCTCTCTCCACTAGACTGTTTCCGTCTGTCTGAGGATTAGAGATTCGGCAAGGGTAGGAAGCAGATGTGAGAGAGAGGAAAAATCCTGCTGGAATTATTCTCTCATGAGAATAATTTCGTTGCCTCTGCAGACAACTCCCACTGGGAACCTTCACCCAGATGTCTTGTGGTATGAATTACTCATCTCCTCTGGTTGGGCGTCTTGCCCTCTGCATCAAGGGTCTACCCCTTTTGTTAGGGTCACATAATCATTTCGGGAAGTCGTCTTGCAAAGGATGTAAAATGATTCCAGCCTGGCAAGAAATAGTTATTCATCTTCACTGCCAACACAGCCCAGGCTGATAGCCATAGCCTCTTACAATTCAGCTCCTCTGAGCCATAGCCTCTTACAATTCAGCTTCTCTGGTGTGTTTCAGGCAACAGTCTCGTGTGTCCTAAACTCCAGGGATCGCATATTAATCATTCCAGTGGTGTTCTTAAAGCTTGTCTCTAGGTTAAAGGTGAGAGAGAAGAACTCTTTCCTATATCTGATGCTCTTCCAATATCCTGTTCGAGCTTTTCATATGGCTGTTGGGCAAGGGGTGCAAATTGATCTTCGGCCACTACCTTTGCAAGTCTTGTGTTGGTGGGCTAGTAAATCGCTTTGAAAGTGGGCTTATTGCAACCTGTTACTTTGTTCTGGGCATTATGTAGCCTCAAATAAAATGGAGACAGAGTGTATCTACACAGTGCATATTTGTGTGAGTCTATTATATGACAAACATTATATTAGGCACAAGGATGCACTGGACAAGGTCCCTCCCTCCATACAAATGATGGAGAACAGGGTGACAATCAGAAAAACATGATAAAATAGTTTTTAAATTGCAATTGCAATAAGTGCTGTAGAAAAAAGTATAGGGAAGAACAAGAGTCTAGATGGCGGATCGAGATTAAGATGTCAAAAATGCTTCCTTGAGAAAGTCACAAATATGCTTATTTAAAGATGAACATGAGTTAACCTAGAACTAATGAGGATGTGGGTTGTTAGAAGGTACAGACTATTCCAGGCACACAGGACCAGGAAAAAACTTGGCACACTGAGGAACAGGAAAAAGGTCATTATGGCCAGAGTGGAATGAGTGAACAGGAACATTACGAGAGATAAAATAACAATTATTTAATAATACCTAATTTGTGCTTGGTAATTTACTAAATGCTTTACTTGGACTCTATTTTAATCCTAGCAAGATATATATCAAATATATTCTAAGATCAAATTCATTTTTCTAGATGAGGTAACTAAAGCATAGAGAGGTTTAATAACTTGCTTAAGGTAATGACAGAATCTATAGTTTAATAAGATTCTTTGTATTCCTGTAGTAAACATATGTAAACAGAGTTTCCTCTATAATGCTTCATATGAAAGGACATAATAATAAGATTTAACAAATGAAAAAGACATATTTCCTTCCCTATTGCTGAAGAGAGCTGAGGATGTCAGGAAGGATCTAAAATTTATTTCCTTCATTTTAGGGGTGACAGATGTGAGGAGCACCCCTTTCCCTATTACCTCGGGAATGGCCTATTGGTAGTTTTTGCCCCTCTTTCTGTATGAGTGCACTGTCTATGTGTCACAACTTTTCTCCGTATAAGTCACCTGATCCCAGAACTATAGACATTCTAGTCTCTTAGTTTGGGTTCCTAAGAAGTAGAACCTGAGCCTAGGACTTTATTTGTATAGGTCATTCTTTGGGGTGGGGGTGGGGGTGATACGGGAAGCAGGAGTGAGAAACTGGGGAGAGAGAGGCAGGGAAGGAGGAAAGTCAACGTCAGAGTGGGTTAATAAGGTCACTGCTGTGGGAAACAGGGTTTGGTTTGGCCAGAATCTCCTGAGAGGCATGTAGAATGGCTCCCAGAATTGCTGTCCTGAAGGACTAAGGTGAAAACAGAGCTTTTCAAAGTGCTGTCCGCAGACCAGTGTCTGTTCCCAGAATGTTTGTTACCAGTCCATGACAAGTTCAGAAAGTCAGAGAAAGCTTTTAGAATCTTTTATAGCAATTTGACAATGCTGTGACATTTAAGTGTGTGGTTTTTCAGAAGTGAAAGTATTGGTTCCTATGGATGAACACTTAAAGAAAGGAAGGAAGGAAACTGGTTCTCCATCACAGGTAGGTTGAGAAGCCCTGGGCTGGAACATTTATCCACTGGCTCCTTCTTGCTGTTAGCTGAGGATTGTCTCTGGGGCGATTAAGTCCCTGCACATAAGACTGCCCTTGTTGGCTCCTGTGGCTTTTGAGAAGGTCCTGGGGCAAGAGGTGGGGCAGTACATACTTGAGGTGGGAAGCTTTCAGTTCCAGGTGAGTCTGAGACCACATGGAATTATCTACCACAGCTGCAGCTGAAATCAGAGTTAGGCTGAGGTGAGGAGATGCAGGTCATCGGCAGCTTTCGCTACACAGTCGGAGTTGCTTCCATAACACTGATTAAAACGGTCAAAGCTTTTCCCTTAAAAACACATTGAACAATCACACAAATTACTGAGCACTTAGAAGACTATCCCTTACTGCTTCCACCCACAACAGTTACACTACTTTAGTCATTACTGATTTTACTTCCGAGTTCCACTATTTGCATCTATTCTAAAGCCAGTCCCTCTCGTTCTGTTAGTGTGGTGGATTTCAGGGCTGGGGCTAGGTTGAAGCAAATGAGACACCTAGGGTACAAAATTTAAGGAAGTGCTCACTCAGGGGCAGTTGCATACCCCTGAAAGTGAGTGCCTCCTTAAGTTTTGATCTCTACATGTCTCATTTATCTTATTCTGGCCTCAGCCCCAATGGACATGATGGATTGGCACTCAATACCTAGTGAAGCTTTTTTTTTTTTTTTCTATTTGTACCTTCCTCTACTGACATGGTAATGGTCATCCATCTTGCTAGTGGTTATCTTGGGGGTGGCTTGGTTCTGCAGCTGGCAGCAGCTTTCTGACCATGGAAGCCTACTGATGATGGCAGTGCAGTGAGATTCTGCATCTACATGTTACCGAACCTGCCACATGATTTTGCCAATAACTGAGACAACGAGTTTGCAGCAGAGAAAGGATTTAATTCACAAGACAGCCAAGCGAGGAGACGAGAGAACCAATCTCAAATCTGCCTCCCTGAAAAACGGGGATTAGGGATATTTGGGGGATAAAGGGACAGGGTGGTCGGAAGTGTGGGAATAGATGATTGGAGGTAAGGAGAAGTGAGGTAATTGATGATCTGGGCAAGCTTCATGGCTCTTCATAGGATGCATGTTCACAAAATGGCGATATTACCATGATCTGAGCGTGGAGTTTTTGGCTCCTTGATGTCAAAGGGTCACCTGTCAGTCATCCACACAGGCTTAGTTGATGAGTTGGTGGTCTTAACCAGCCTGAACTGGACAAGGAGTTGACTCTCAGTTCCTGAAAAACTTAAGCACCCCACCCATTACCATGGTGACCCAAGCATCAGAGATGTTATCTACAGGGTGGGCTTTAGTAATGTATTATCTAACTACTTTTGCAAACAGACAACTAACTGAGTATAGTTAAAGCAAGTTGGGCCCCAGTTTCATGTAGGCTTCCTGATCGTAGAAGAAACAATGGCTCTCTAAGTGGCTCAAATTTGTGAGGTAGTCCTGAAGTCATTTCTGAAAGTTCAAATTAAACTTTGTTTTTTCAGCTTTCCCCAAATTCTATAAACCATTTAATATGGTGTAATGAAGCTCTTTCTATTTAAATAAGCAAGAGTTGATAATGTTTTCTGCAGCCAACCATGACCTGTACAGGTATATTATTCAATTTCAGAGAAAACAAGTCATTTCTTGGTGATTCTTATCGACTCCCATAATCTGAGATCACATTGTATTCTATGCAGCCCTTTGATAGCCTAAAATGTATTTGTTCTTAGTCTCCCAATCACAGAAGTTTCTCTGAACTATCTTTTTTGGGGGGCAGAGGGGTGCATAGTCCAAAAGTAACCTCCTTAATGAGTGCCCCTCTTTTCCTCAAAAGAGCCTTAAAATTTTTTATTTTTGGATTTTTAATAGACATTATCCAGTCTTATCACCCGGCTTTCATCTTAATGCTTATCACTTTGTGGTGACAAGATGGCTGCTGTGCCTCCAGCATCATACCCTCCAGCATCATTCTAGGTGGGAAGAATAATAAAGTCAGAGGGCAAATGGGACATATCAATTGAGTCTCTTCCTTTGCAATGACTCCTTCCCTCTTTCCCTCCTTAGCAGCTCCTCCCTGCTTAAGCCATCCCCTTCCACGGATGTCTCATTGATCAGGACTTGGTTTTTCCCAGCTGAAAGGAAGACTGTGAGATTTAGTTGTTGTTTTTTTGGGGAAGGAAATTGTTTATATTATTGATATAAACAGAATCAAATAAGAAAGAGAAGAATAGATATTAGAATGGCAATCAATAATGTGTGCCACTGTACTGAATCATCCATTCTAGCTGTCAAAAACAGGTTCTAGTTCTTTTCACACCAGTCTTTCTGATTGCTCTATCAATTTCCTTTATAGTCTTTGCCTTTTTCTTTAAAAAAAAATCTAATGTAGTTTTCCTGGGGCTATTTTCTCTGTCATAAAATTAACATAACCAAAATCTGTGTTTATATACCTGATTATTTATTGCCTCCCAGTATATTCAGAAGATAATGAAAAATTAAGTTCTGTGGGATGGAGAAGAGAAGACATGAGGAAGTGGATTATTACAAATAATAATTACATTAATGATTGAAGTCTGTTTCTATGTCTCTCACTCTATTAACTATTCTATCTATCTATCTATCTATCTATCTATCTATCTATCTATCATCTAATATCTATGCCATCTATTCAATTTACAAAATTTTGCACTATAATATTGCTTGGTGGAATGGAATACACCAAGAAATTTTGAGAGATAATTTACATGGATTTAACTGGACTAGTTATATCTGGTCAGTCCAAAAACAGAACAAAACAAAAAATAAAAAACAAAACTATACACCATGGTTTTATGTAAACTATATGTAACTCAATAAGATGAGATGTATTATTTCATATTGTCTCATTTTGTTTAAAATTAGAGACCTATCTAATTTTAATTGTATTAAGTAGAAATGAAAAGTAAAAAGAAATTAATTCAGCAAACATATTGATTGCCTCTTCTGAATTATTTCACAGAGAATACTCTCAGTTGAAAATTTGTGTGTTAAAAATGGTATTTGCATGGACATCAGAATTCAAATTTATTTTTAACTGAAATGTTTTTGTTCCATGTTACTTTGAAAAATGTTGAACACATTACCACAACGAATGACATGTTTGCTTGGCTAATGCTATACCTGTGAATATCGCTGGGGGCAAAATACTGTTTCTTTAGCATTTATTACATAAACAAAGCTTAGTATAAATGAAAGCATCAATAAAACTATTTCTTTAAGCTAAATTTTTGACTCCAAAAGTCATAATTAGGCAAGGCCATTCCTCTGATTTTCCTAACCAAATAATGCTCTTCAATTTGAATATATTTTCCTGGCATGTGGGCCAATGTAGATGAAGTAGGCAGTTGGTTGTATTAAAATCCACAGATTATCGTCTGCCAAAACTCAGACGGTGCCATATCATCCCTAATTAGCTATTTGCAACATAGAGTTGAGTAAACAGAGATATCAAATGTGAAGCTGTGTTTTTTTTAAAGTCGTCGAGTTGAAATGCAAATGAATTCATATTCATCCAACTATAATGCATATATTCTATCCATCAATCAAGAAATATTTACTGGGTGCCTACTACAAGTCCAGAACTGTGCTAGGAATTGTGGCAGGTTTTAGTGACAAATGAATCCTGTTATGAAGAAAATTATTATGTAGTTGGGGAAACAGTAGTGAAATATCTGAAATGTTTGAAATTGAAATACCTACATGTAATACTAATACTAGCAGTATTAATACTTATACTGGCAGTACTACTGCTAGTACTGTTTCTACCCCTACCACTGCAGTACAGTAGCAGTAGCAGTAGTAGTAGGAGTACTAATGTCCTGTATTTGCTGAGTCCTTACTATGTTCTAGGAACCATACTAAACATTTTACCTGGAGTTTTTCACTCATTTCTCACAACAAACCTGTGACTTATTTGTCAGTATTAGTTCCATTGTGTAGATTGGTAAAGTGAGTCTTAGTGGGGTTAACAGTAACTTGCTGCAAAGGTACATACTTAAGGATGAGTATAGGCAGGATTTGAACTCAGCTACTCTGACTGCATTTGAAATCAGGCCATGTGCCTACAGGACATCAGCTTTTCGACACCATGCTACAATACCTCCTATCACTTTTGAGTAAATGTGTAGTGCCCATAAATGGATTTTTTGGAGAAAGGAAACCAAATGATTTAAGTGCCAAAGTTTTAAAACATGAAATAGTTTGGATTGTGGCATTTCTAAGGTGACTTATTTTATTTCTTAATACAAAATGTTGAAGACAGTTTAATCATTTGTTGGTAATTTGAAACATTATGATGACCCTCTGCCATATATTACAATAGTTTTTCTTTCCAGATTATCAGAATACACTTTTGCTGCAGTGTGACCCCTTCTATCCACCCTCCCCTTTCTCATTTGGAACTTGGACCTCACTGGGCTCTGAGATGTGAGATGTGGTGTTAGAAGTGTGTAAAAATGATTCAATACTCCCCTCTCTCTGGTCCTACGTCATCTGCCCTAGGATTATTTTCTCTATCTGGATATTCAAAAATCTGAATTTACATGTTGTTTGCTCCCTCTGTCTCAAAGGTAAGGCAGTCAAATAAGCTTTGAGAACTTTGATATGGGGGCTGGCCCAGTGGCGTAGTGGTTAAGTTCTCGTGCTCCGCTTTGGCGGCCCGGGGTTTGCGGGTTTGGATCCTGAGTGTGGACCTACAAACTGCTCACCAAACCATGCTGTGGCGGCATCCCACATACAAAATAGAGGAAGACTGGCGCAGATGCTAGCTCAGGGACAATCTTCCTTAAGCAAAAATAGGAAGATTAGCAACAGATGTTAGCTCAGGCCAATCTTCCTCACCAAAAAAAAAAAAGAAGTTTGGTGTGTTTGTTGAAGAGAGGAGGAATTGAAGAGATACAGAGAAGGGAACCTTGCCAAACATAACTTAATTAAAAGTTCATGAGTTTTATTAAATCTCTTCACTTTATCTGTCATTTACTGAGCCCCTACTATGTATCAGGTACATAGTGCGTATCAGGTGCTTTGCATGTATCATCACTAATTTTTCTAACAATCCTGTAAACTAGGTGATCATAGATAACCTAACTGAGATGCAGGTAGGTTTAGTAATTTTCTAAATTTATTCATTATTCAAGTGACTTATATAACTCATAAATACCTGAGCTAGGGTTCAAACCCAGGCTGCCTGATGCCCTAACTCTTTTAATGCTGAGTCAGTTACTTTAGAAAACATTTAAAAAACTTTGTAAGGTTCTCAGTTCCAAATGTTGACTTTGCTGCAAATTTGATCTCAAAATCCATAAAGAGATCAGTATTGCCCAACGTTTTACAAATGTGTCCCGTGGAACCTAAAGTCTCTGTGATGGAGGCTCAGGAGCACATCCGAGGGGCAAAGAGGAGGCAAGATGGGTGAAGATCTGGACTTCCAGCTCAGGCTTCAGCCAGAACACCTTTCTTTTTATAGTTACATATGTGTGTGTGTGTGTGTGTGTGTGTGTGTGTGTGTGTTTTGAGTGTCATATTTCCTTAGGGAAATAAAAAAAGCTCTGCTATTAAAAACAGTTGAAATCCTTCTTCCTGTCTTCTAGGACTAATTGTCTTGAGTAAAATTCATCTCCAAATCCATTTCTGATCTCTAGTGTAATAGGGATAATTTTACCCACGATGACTTGAATATGCAGAAATAAAACTTGACTTAACTTGCTCATGAGCTTACAATCCATTTCTACTCTTGTTAACAAAACACAACTTAATCTAGCCACTGAGGAAACACAGTGTCATCCACTTTAGAATTTGGTCTCTCTGAAAATAACTTACTTAATTTTGAGTAAATATTCAGTTTTTTACCTCTTTTTCCTTTCCTTTCTCCTTCCTTTCTCCCCGAGACAAAGGGAAGCTTACATACCATCATGATCTTGGGTAGAGTTCTCTGGTGTCTTGCTGTTTTCTGGTGCAGTAGGCTGTAAACTGGGGATATGTCCCCCAGACATGTTCCTTTTGGGGCACGTGAAGACTTTTCAAGAGGTGCGCTCAAAAAGGAAACTTTTAAGGGAACCAATGTCTTGTGTCTTATCTTTCATATGTTCTCTTTGCTAAAACTTATCTGAGAACTCTCCTGCAGTTGTATCAGCCTTTCCTACCTCTCTTTTCACAATTGCCCTTCCCCTACTTTGCAAAGAGAAAGCATCCTGAATCTTATTGGTGCTTTGCTCCTGGGTGTAAAAAGACCTCGGGGTCTCAGGCAAATTGACAGTTTGTATAATGTCAATGAAATCTCCTTTATACAAAATAACAAAACCTGTGGCAGAGCATCCTAGATTTCTTTGTCTTATACTTGTGTGTTTCAAGGGTGAAGAATGATATGAGAAACAGGGTACTTTGGTTTATATCAGGATGCTCTGAATTAAGAAAGCACAGATTGAGACTGTAGGAGTGATGATTTTTTTATTGATTCAAAGCTTTGTCTGTTCCATTCCTTGACTACTGTCAAAGAATGATTGCTCCTGAATGAGAATACAGTAAAAGCAACACAGAGAAAGCTTTGGTAAGAAATGCTCAGTGCTACATGACTTATTTAATCTAGATGACAAATTCCTGGCAAGGCTCTCTGCCTTATCTATCTGTCTTAGAATTAGGTATCAGGAATGGATCATTATTATGGGACTGTGTATGCTTATCTGAATAGAAATAACAAGTTAGACATTTTTCAGCAGAAAGTAAGTCATATTGGGCTAATGAATCTGACAATAAATATTACCCTTTCCAATTAGATTATATGGAAGACATTTAAGTAAATTAAATAAAATAAATCTGCAGCTCCAAGGTTTTAATGAACACATTGAAAATGTGGAAAGATGAAACTGTTTAATTAAAAATGTTATAGTGACAAAGTTATTGATGTTAACAGTGATTTTATTTTCTTCACCCTTTCTTAGTGTTAAATAAGGTGCCTCTAAGTAAAAGATTACCAGGTACCAATAATACTTTTTTGATGACCTTTACAGCATTTTTATATGCTTCTGCAAAATTGAAGCAGTTAATGACTCTAATAACCAGGTAACAAACCATTTTGTAAATTAGATGTTGTCCAGTTATTTGCTTTAAACAAAGTAAAAAGAGGAGTTAATTTAGTTATCATCTGATATATCATTAAAATTATTTTTTATGATAGTTCACTCTAGGAGTTTTGGCATAAAACTTGGAAAGAGTAAAAAAAACTGAGTGAAAAGGCCATATAAAATTTCTTCTCCCATCTACTTGTTGTGTTATATAGATGGTTTCTCAGCAAATAAAATATACTATGAAAAATACGGTAGGAATAGAATTATTCCTGTTACATTGGAGTGATAAATAATATTTATTCATGTATATATAATCTAATGGGAAAACTCCAGCCCCATTTATCTCATTAAGTGATACATTTTCTTTGAAATGTATTTTTGTGGTTATTAATTATTATATAAAAATTTGTAATATTTCAGAGTGTTTTGCCATTGTATATTAGTAATAGTTGTATATATACAAATATACAAATGTATATATGTCAAATATTCAATGGCTCAAAACCCAGGATTGTTATTTAGTGAACATTCTTCTCCCACTCTTGCCTTATCTGCCTAGCATCCAACTCTATCCCCACCATGTTCATATTTTCTTAATAATATTTTAGAGATTTTTTTTTTTTGCTGAGGAAGATTTGCTCTGAGCTAACATCTGTTGCCAATCTTCCTCTTGTTGCTTGAGGAAGATTTGCCCTCAGATAACATCCATGCCAATCTTCTTCATTTTGTATGTGGGTCATTGCCGCAGCATGGCTGCTGTCGAGTGGTTTAGGTCCATGCCTGGGAACTGAACCTGGGCTGCCAAAGTGGAGCGCACTGAAATTAACCACTAGGTCACGAGGCTGGCCCTTTAGAGATTTTTTTTTTGATTAAGAAGTCAAATATGCACATAAATTCTTATTTTACTTTTCCTGTTAATGCATTATTCCTTGTTTTTCACTTGACATACTTTAGGATATGGTCTATACTAGTATACAGAGACGGAGAGAGAGTCGTTGTTGATTTTTTTTTTTTTTTTTAAAGATTTTATTTATTTTATTTTTTCCCCCCAAAGCCCCAGTGGATAGTTGTATGTCGTAGCTGCACATCCTTCTAGTTGCTGTATGCGGGACTCGGCCTCAGGATGAACGGAGAAGTGGTGCCTCGATGCGCACCCGGGATCCGAACCCGGGCCACCAGCATCGCAGCGCGCGCACTTAACCACCAAGCCACAGGGCCGGCCCTCGTTGTTGATTTTTAAGCTGCATAGTATTCCGTTATATGGTTATACCCTGATTTAACTGGGCTCCTATTGATAATATTTTTTCTATTTTTTTAGAAAAATAGAGCTTCATGATCTCAGAAAATCAAAAGAAAAAGTGGAATTTCAATTTATATTCATATTTTTGTTATAGTGGTGTATGATACATTGATTAACAAAATACTTTCAAGCATAATATTGCATTACTTCAGATTAAATTCTATACTGAAATTGAAATGAAAATAGAAGTTCCAAAAAAAAGACAATATCCTATTCTAAAATTTTTGACTGATAAGGAAGAGCTAGATAGTTCATGTAACTTTTTTAACAGATGATGGCAGATATCAAATCTGTATTGTATTTAGATTTTATTGGATACATTTAAAAGACTGATGTAACAAATTTATTTTAAAATTCAATATGTATATAATATACTAGAAATGACATATTTCACAACTATTTAACAGTAGGATAGAAAATTATAGATGACATTTTGAACAATAAGTAAGAGTATAATTAGCCTTTAAAAATTCTTTTTTTTTTTAAATAATTCTATTTATTTCTTTATGTTTCCCCCAAATCCCCAGTCGACAGTTGTATGTCATAGCTGCACATCCTTCCAGTTGCTGCATGTGGGATGCGGCCTCAGCATGGCCAGAGAAGCGGTGCGTTGGTGCGCGCCCGGGATCCGAACCCGGGCCGCCAGCGGGGGAGCGCACGCACTTAACCGCTAAGCCACGGGGCCGGCCCTAAAAATTCTTTTAGGGGGTGACAGACAAACAAATTATTTTGAAGACCAGAGCTCTGGTTCTTCTCTGGCTACCAACAACCTCTGTTTGAGGGGTTTGAGGTGAGCTTATCCAGCTTGGTCTTTGAGAGTCAGCTTCTGTTTTAGCTGCTCCTACTGCTGCAGTATATGTGGCTGGTGTCTATGGCTGGTGTTTTTCCTGTTCTATTCTCTTGCCCTGCTCAAGGCCTGGTGGTTGCACACCAATGCCCCTTCCTCCTTCTTGGCCCTCATTGACACTCTGGAAATGATATCGCTTATGTGGACTTCAGATTTTGGTTGCCTACCCATACCTCCGCTCTGTAGCATCCTACTATTCGAAGTCAGCTCTCTGCTGCTAGTCTCTGCCTCCTCCCAAAGTTCTATTGAAAAATAGACCAAAATTGCCTTCTGTCCTTGTATTCTCAAACTACTTAGGTGATTTCAATTTGCATTTTTTTTGTGTGTAATCTCCCAACCTACTAAAGAGCTTTTCCTCTGTCGGAGTTCATATCTGGGCTTCATCCCTGCAGCTAAATCTCTCTTTTCCCTCTTCTTCTCCCTCAAGTATTCTAAAAGCAAAAAAAAATCACAGGAAAGGATTTTTTCTTCCTGTGTGGCAAAACAAAAACACTCCAAAGTTTTATTTTGATTGACTTTGCACTATGAAAACTACAACTGCTTTCCTAACCAAACTTTCTTAGAATTTAAAATCCAACACTCTCTCTCTCTAAGGTGTCTGGTTCTTGTAAATCAAAGTGATTTGTATCACTCTGTTATAACAGCAGTAGGTTGTTAGAGTGTATATGGAACTCTCATGCATAAACATTGATTTATTTATTTTTTTAATTTAGTTGGCTTCTACCACTAGTCTAAAGAAATGGATACTTCAATCTTATTGGAAAGTCCATGGGTCAGCAAATAGTACCAGGAATAAAAATCACAGCAGATGATACTTGAGAAGTTTCATTGCCATGTAGAAGGTAACAGTCTTCTGTAATTTGATTTTCTACCTTTACTAGGAATTAAATAGACAACAATTAAATTGAGTGACCAAAAGACAAAGGTGTGTCATGTGTTGCCAGACAACTGGGAGGACGTACCAAGGTTGAGTGTTTGCTGCTGGCTATATCTCTGTGATATTATAATGAAAAGGGATGGAGAAAATGGAGTTAGGAGATAGATAGATTTAAGTGACTAAATGCTCTTGGTCCTCTAACTCTTTCTATCATCCCCTCCCCCCCACCCCCCCTGAAAACCCTCTTAGGCTCTTAGGAAATGATATATGGGAAATAATATCTATTGATTCCTTGGAAACATTGACCATGGGCACCTTACATCTACACCCCATTCCCAGATTAAAACCTGATGTGTCCCAGTCTATAGCTTTTCACACTGGCTAAAAATAAAGGGACAGATGTATGGTTTTATGTTTTCATTGTCTTCTACATGTTTGTGAAGCTTTTAAAGGTTAAGCTTTGTGGTTATAGGTCAAACAGAGGAAAGAGTTTTAATTGTAGCCTTTTGAAAAAGGAATTGGTTGAGAGCTGGACTCTTCCGCAAACTCTCTCTTGTTTATTAATCAGAGAGGTGTCTTAGAGTTAAGTGTCAACTTTTGAATGATATTTACCAGCAGGGTTTGACTGATGCAGGTGAGTGGGCAACCTAGGTGGACAGATGGTTTGAAAGAAACTGAGAAAGCATATAAAGAAAATTTAGTGAAGATACTATGACAGAGAGCAACAGACAGGTTGGACATTAAGGAGAAAGATGTAAGGTAAAAGCTGGGGCAAATTTGTGGAAAGTCTGAAAAGCAGTGAAACCACTGTAGAGCCATAGGGTTTGTAGAACATAATGCCCCAAGTAGGGACAGGTTTTGTGGCTTAGTCTCCTTCTTGGGATTCGATTGCATTTCCCCATATAATTAGGTACCTAACTGTGCTCCTACACTTAGTGGATACATTTACAGCACCATGTAATTGTGATTTATTTCAAAGCTCTTCATAATGTGGACATACCACCTGTTACATATCAACAGGTCATACTTAATTGTTGAAACTATTTCTGATGTTTTCTGACTTGCTCTGACTAGATTTTGAGGGAACTTAATATTACTCATTCTAAGGAGAATCTAAACATGAAAATTTTTTCTGTGTTGCTAATTAGCTCACAAAGGTGTTGAAAAGTCACCAGTAGTTTCTATCAGTGCTGAAAATGAGGGCATTGGTCAGAAGATGTAATACTTTTAATGATCAAGCTATTTATTAGGAAAAAGATTTAAAATGTCCTTGTTCACTGGAATCAATAATTTCATTTCAAGGAAATTATCCTAAAGAAATGATTAAAAATACATATACAAGGAGTTAGCTGTAAGAATATACAAAATCACATTTTTCCAAAGAGTGAAAACATTAGTGTTCAATATGGAATGCTATAGAGCCATGCAAATTATATTGTAAAAATGTATTAATTGACCTGGGAAAATTTACTATTAAATGTTGTTAATAGGAAAATTTGGTTTATGATTCTAAATTTGCAATAACTAACTAACTAAACACATTAATATCTATTTAATTATGTGAAAGAAAAAATACAAAAATATTAACAGCGATTTTTCTCTTGTGTTTACTTTTCTCCCTACAATGAATATGTATTGCTTTTGCTATAAAATTTAAATTATAACAATTATAGATTTATTTGAGTGACACGAAAAATATCCATGTGAGCTCATTTATACCATAATGGGAAGACATGAAAATATGAGATTTCATGAGCAACATGAGGATCAGAGTTTGGGTATATAAAAATAAATATTTTTTATTGTGTGTCAACTTAGAAAGCAAATTTGCCTATTATTTTATCTCAAAATGAGTTTATTCAGGAATAGCCAAAAGACTTGCAATTTGGGATGTGCATGCCTTGGCAAACCAGGGGCAAATCCAGAAAACAAAGGAAGGGAGCTGCCTTTATAGAGAAAAAGGGGGAGTGGGGAGGGGCTGATCTAAAGAAAAGTCCATTGGGGGAAAGTAGCAGTTCAGGGCAGCAATGGCTTCTCATTGGCTGAACTGTTGCTGGGCGGGGAGAGAAATCTTCCTTCAGTAGTAAAGTAGTTTTTGCTACCTGTGGAAGATGCAAGCCTCCATCTCTTCCTGTTTGGTGTAATTGATGATGTGTGTTGGGGTGTGAGAGCCCCCCCTACAGACCTTCCAGACTCCAATTAAGTTAAGGTTTCTTTTATTAATTTCCACAAGTGGTATAGCAATATAATAATAAAGAAGGAAAGCACTAAGAGAGCACTGCCTCACCTGCTGGAGGAGTGAAAGCATATTATCAAGAGACAGAGCCTTGCTTGTGTAATGAAGTCCTGCAGAGAAGAGCAAGGACACGCAAAAATAAGGCAAGGCCCCATTCCTCAATAAGCTAATTGTCTATAAGGGCTAGACCAATAAGCCCACAGTTGTGGTTTAAATATTAGAGTTATGCTTTAGGTTGGAGAAAATAATAATTTCAATCAGACAGAGTAAATCAGATAAGTGTTGCTAGTGGAGGTGATATTCAACTGAGTTACTTTTGAGAGTTAATATTTATATTTTCCTGATTATAAATGTCACATGCCAGTGAAAGAAAATTAAAGGAAAGGAAAAGAGAAATGCAACAGAAATAATAATCACATACCATCATGTTGGTTTTTTTCTCCTCTCTCTCCCCCTCAACAGATATAGCTACATAAATATAAAAACACATATATTTATGGCATTATAAGTCAAGCCACATAAATATCAGTTTACTTGATTTGTACTGCCAATATATTTTCTCAATTTATTGTCCATTGACTTTTATTATGATATTGCACAGCATTCATTTATTCATCCATCCACTCAAAAATATTGATTGAGCTCCTATGTTGTGGCAGATCCTATTCTACAATTCTAGGGGCATTGGTCTATAAAACAGACAAAGATCCTTGACCTAAAAGAACTTACATTTTAGTGGGAGGAAAGGGGGAGGCAGACAAAAACATTAACATAATAAATAAATAAATTATAGAGCATGTACAAGGGGTAAATTCTAGGGAAAAGAGAAAAGTGAAAAAGAAAAAAAAATAGAGCAGGGAATGGGGAGCTGGGAGTTGGTTGCCATTTTAAATAGGGCAGTAGGCCTCCCTGAGAAGGTAACAGTGAGCAATCATAAAGGATTAGAGGGAGTAAGCTATGTGGATAGTAGTGGAAGACCACACTGTAGGAGAAACAGCAGTGTGAAGGCCAGCTGTGTTGGAGGAAGAGCAAAGAGGCTAGCGTGGTTGATGCCGAGTTAACCAAGGGCGAGAGTAGTAGGAGATGAGGTTAGAGAAATAATGGGAGTGGGGCCAGTTGGGGGCACTGTAAGGACTTTGGCTTTTATAGCGAGAGAAATGGGAAGCCATTGCAAGGTTTTCTGCAGAGGAATGATGGGGTCTGGGTTTTGTTTTACAAGGATCATTCCAGATGCTGGATAAGAAAGGACCATTGTGGAATAAGGGGAGATGCAGGAGACACCTGGAAGTGGCTACTGCGGCAAAGCCAGCCTCAGGTGATGGTAGTTTGCACAAGGTAAGGAGCAGTGGACGTGGTCAGAAGCCAGACTTTGCATCTTTTTGCGGAGTAGAGGAAATAGAATTTCCTGACTGATTGAAGATGGGTGTGAGAGAAGAGTTAAAGATGAGTCTAAGTCTTTTGCCCTGAGCAGATGAAAAAATGCAGTGGCTATCAACTGAGACTCAGGATGGAGAAGGAGCAGATTTGGGGGACGTAAGATGGCAGGAACAGTTTCAGATATGTCTAATAATCAAACGTTTCACATTATTTAGTGTCAAATATGCCTAATATAGTTTTTTATAACTTCTGCATTTTGTCTTAATTAAGATGATCTCTCCAAGCCTTACCTTGTTGTTACTGTCTTCTAGAAACCTTTGATTTTAAAACTTAAAAAAAAATTTTTTTCCTTTAATGCATCTGGAATTTATTTTTTCATGTGTTGAGATAAAAGTTCAAGTTTTTTTCTTCCAGATGTTTAGCCAGTTATAAAAGCAGCATGTATTAGATTGGATAAGACATTGAATTGAAATCTGCCTTTGACATATATTACATTATCATATATAGGAGAACTATTTTATAGATTTCTATTAATTTGTGCTGATTTACTTGCCTATTTCTTTTGAATACTATATTGATATTTTTATTGGTTTTATAGCATGTTATGGTTTCTGGTGGAGCTATTCCCCTGATGTGTTTTTTTCCATAACTTTTTTGGCATTTTAGGTCATTGATTTTACCATATGAATTTGAATATAGTTGTATCCAATTCCAAAATTCTAAATAATATTAACGTCTAGTTAGAATTTCATTGAATATATGTTAATTTTGAGAAAATTGAATTTAATTCATATTAAGTGTCCTCATCCAAGAACATGGTATGTCTTTCCATGGATTCAACTTTTCTTTTGTCCTTTAAAAAAGATTTTTTAGTTTAATAATTTAGCTTTTTTTTTTTTTTTTTTTTGTGAAGAAGATCAGCCCTGAGCTAACATCTGATGCCAATCCTTCTCTTTTTTCTGAGGAAGACTGGCCCTGAGCTAACATCCATGCCCATCTTCCTCTACTCTATATGGGATGCCGCCACAGCATGGCTCGACAAGCAGTGTGTCTGTGCACGCCTGGGATCCAAACTGGGGAACCCTGGGCGCCACAGCGGAGCGTGTGCACTTAACTGCTTGCGCCACCAGGCCGGCCCCAATAATTTAGTTTTAAAATCTTATAAAAAGATTCTGTAATTTTCTTCATAAAAATCTTTTATTTCTCAATTAATATATTTTCAAATAGTCTATGGTTTTTAATATGGTGAATAAAAAATTTTTCTCATTTCCATTTCAATGTTTATTCTTCATAAAGAGGAAAAGCTATTGACAATTTTGTATGTTTTATGATAGACTGCTACGTAGTTACCTTTTTCTCTTGTTCATTCTTGGAGGTCTTTTTTGTTTGTTTATTTTGTGTTTTAATGCTGTCTGGGTTTTTTTTGTGAGGAGGACCAGCCCTGTGCTAACATCTATGCCAATCCTCCTCTTTTTGCTGAGGAAGACTGGCCCTGGGCTAACATCCATGCCCATCTTCCTCCACTTTATATGGGATGCCGCCACGGCATGGCTTGATAAGCGGTGTGTCGGTGCACGCCTGGCATCCCAACCGGCAAACCCTGGGCCGCCGCAGTGGAGCACGTGCACTTAACTGCTTGCGCCACCAGGCGGGCCTCACAATAGTATTGACTACTGGTGGATAGAGAAAATTAAAAATCTGTTTAATGTTATACTGCTTAGAGGACTATTTGCTCTTGGTTTTCAGTAGTCCTCATTATATTTAGTTTCCTTCTTCTTATAACAGGTTTAATAATGTGAGTCATTGAATTTTATCAAATATCTTTTCAGTATTTATTGATGTTATTATTTAGTTTTACTTTAATTTTTTATGCAATAAATTATGTCACTTGATTTTGTAATACTGAAACACCATTGCATTACTAAAATAAAACTTACTTGGTCATAATGCACTATTTTTTACTGAAAATTTGCTAGACAGATTTAATAATTTACTGGAGGAGATCAATAATAGATTTGAGATAGCAGAAGGAAGATTCAGTGAATTGGACATAGGTCAATAAAAATTGTACAATCTGAAAAACTAATCTGAGAGTTTTTGCTGTTAATTGAAAATTTTGAGAATTCATATTTATTTTCAAATATGATATAGCTAGATTTTACTTTTGGTCCAATCTTTTTATATACTGCTAGGTTCTGGGATTACAGTATTAGCTCTATATAATCTTGATCTTTTTGAGATTATAGTCGAGTGGGCCAATATAGGTCAGTAAGAAAATATTTTCAACACATGATCTATGAAGTGCTATGATAGGGCAGGTTAGAGTGCGTTATGAGAACTTATAGGAAAGAAACCTAACCCAGGCTTAGTAGGTAAAGGAAAGATTCTCAAACACAGTAAAGTGTAAACTAAGATTTAAAGGATTAGTAAGTATTAGTCAAGTGAAAAGGGATATGTGGGAGCAGAGAATTGCTGTCAGAACAGAAAATACAAGTGCTCAAAGGAAAGAGAAATCATGGTATATCAAGATAAATTTAAATATTTAAATATCTAAAGCTTAGAGTTTAAGGAAGATAATTGTGAGAGATGAAGGTGGAAATACTGAAACATCAGGGGAAGTGAGAGATTAAAAAAAAAAAGAGTGAATGTCATTGTGCCAAATAAAAAATGTTGAGTCAAGGCCTGTAGTTTTCATTATTTTTCAGTTTAAAATGTTTTCTAATTTCCATTATAATTTCCTTTTTACCCACTGGGTTATTTAAAAGTGTATTTCCTACTTTCTAAAGTTATCAGGATTTTCTATTTTTTTTTAATTTAAGAAGATATTTTCTTTTATTTATTTTGTTTTTAGCCAATTTCTAGCTTAATCGAACTCTGGCCAGAAAACATACTGTCCGTGATTTTCAATCCTTTGATATTTGTTGATACTTGTTTTAGGACCTAGTACATGGTCAATTTTCAGCAATGTTCGTAATGTACACATTGCTAAGTATTTTGTTCAAATTTTCTATATACTTATTGCTTTTTTGTCTGATTTTACTATCAGTTATTGAGATAGGCGTGTTAAAATGACCTGTAAAGTTATGGTGGATTTGTTTACAATTTTGATTGATATATTTTGAGGCTATACTATTACTCATACAAATCTAAAATTGTGGTATCTTCCGTGTTAATTGAACTGTTGTTTATTATAAAGTGACTTTTAATCCTACCAATGTTTCTCCTTAAGTTCTGTCTTGTCTGATACCGTTTCATTTTCTTAGGATTTTCATGGCGCATCTTTTTCTATCCTTTTACTTTTAGTCTTTCTGTATCATTTTTTTTGCTGAGGAGATTTTCCCTGAGCTAACGTCTGTGCCAATCGTCCTCTATTTTGTACGTGGGACGCCACCACAGCCTGGCCACCGGCAAGTGGTGTAGGTCTGTGCTTGAGAACTGAACCCAGACCGCTGAAGCAGAGTGCACTGAACTTAACCACTAGGCCACAGGGCTGGTCCCTATCTTTATGTTTTATATGTATCTTTTTCATAATCTAGTTTTGTCAATCTATGACTGAACTAAAATATATAGTACATTTATCTTTAATATAATTGATTATACATTAGGATTTAAATCTACTATTTAATTTTACTTAATCTGCTTGAGATTTCTTGGAGCCTCTTACATGTTTGTATTGATGTCTGTAATTAGTTTTTTAAAAATTGCAGCTATTTTCTTTTAAATAATGTCCCTATTTGATCCTCTTTCTTTTCTCCTTCTGGATTTTGATTAAAGTTATGTTTGACTTTCTCTCAGTAGTCTTTCTCTCTCTTACCATCCTTCTGTATTTTCTATATTTTTGTTTCTCTATGCAACACTCAGAATATTTTCTTCTAACCTATCTTTCAATTCAGTAATTCTCTCTTTATCTGTATCTAGTTTCCCTTTAAAATGTGTCCATTAAGTTACTTATTTATTCCAATATATTTTATCCTATAAAATGCATTTTATTTTCAAATCTTCTATGTCACACTTCATAGATTATGGTTTTATAGTCAGCATCTTAGTTCTTTAAATATAGATGCATAGTTATCGTACAGTCTGTATTGAGTATTTCCAAAATCTGAATTCTACACAGATTTGTTGCTGTTGTTTGTTATTTTTGCTAGTTCTTACTCATGAAGTCTACTATCCTTGTGTGACTCATTGTCATTAGCTGTGTGCTGCAGGATGTATTTGATAAAAATCTTTTCAGAAATAAGTTGAAGTCTGTAATGGAAATACTTTTCTCCAGGGAGGATTGGCGTTTGTTTTTATTAGGAGGCTGTGGTCACAACTTCCAGTACTACTTTAATCCATTTTCAAGGTTTAAAATTTTCCTGGATAGCAGAGGAGATTAAAATCTGAATATAAATCCACATAGGATATACTTCATCCTCACCTTAAGAGTATTGTCCATTCAGCTGGGTTTCCTGTTCAGCTTTCCGCCTTATACATACCAGGCTTTGATTTCTGTCCCACTTTTCTTGTGCTGACAAAACAAATATTGTAATTTCTCTGGATCAACAAATCCTTTTAGGACAAAAGCTGATTCTAAACCAGCTTTCTCACTTAGTCCTCAATTTCCCTTCCCTTTGGGCCTAGTAACTCTTTATTGTCTTCTTGCCTCTTTGATACCTTTAGGACTATGTATGTATATATATTTTGTCTAGCTCTTTAAACACCAGAGTTCAGGATGCACCTATAGGCAATGACATAAGGAATAGAGAACTGAAACATTTTGGGTTTTTGGACATTTCTTTGATACTATGAACCTGTGCCAAGGATGGTATTCATCTGGTTTGTATGAGTTGTTTACAGACAGGATCCATTCTCATTGGTTGCTGCTGTATTTTGGCTTCATTCTGATTAAGCATTATCCGTATTGAACGGATTGTTAAACATGCTTAATATTACCCCTTTTCTCTACTATTAAAAACAAAAAACCTATAGTCCCCATACTGTAAAGTTATCAATGCAAAGATCTTAGGTAAGAAAGGAAAAAAACATTAAAATCTTGGTTATGTCAATTTTCTTTCTGTGCCTAAGGATACATCAAAAGGAAGGTTAACTGTGCTGTAACCATAAACAATGCAATAATTGCTATGCTTAAGTCTTTTTTCCAGAAAGCACTGTGGGGATTTTCACATAGCCTCTGGGATTCTACAGATTTCTATACAAATTAGATGTTAGCTTTTTACAAAGAACGGTTTGGGCTTTTTTAATGACAACTTATTTCAAAATATATATTTTAATGTCTTTTTAAATTTTGTTGCACTACTTACTCATTAGCAGCAAATAGTAGATCAAACCCTGCCGGGAAACTGCTCCACCAGTCCTTGGAAAATAATTCCCAACTTATGTGTTCACATGAATATCTGAAGTTTAATTACTGTTTGGCATTGTGAATTGTTCATTAAAAGAGAACACAAACACACACACACACAAATAAAATAGGAAAACCTGAGTAAAATGTGAATGTATGATTAAGCATATTAAAAACTCTCGCTGAAAAGAGCAAGGTAGAATGAGAATAACAGTAAAGCTGTTAACCTGAAAGAAATACAACATTTTGCTTGAATTTGGACCTTGTTGCACTTGTAGGAATATCTTTGCAGTAGAGATTTGTGAGATGTCATATATCAGAAAAGCTGTTTTAATTCGATAAATGATGCTTGTAATATTATCTACACATGTTTAGAATTAAATTTCAGAATAACTCAATAGTAATTGCAACTGTGTGCAAATATGATTCTTTTATGGGAAAAAACAACAATAGAAAAAATACAACAAGGGAATATACATAATTTAAATGAAAATGAAATGTCGTGGATGGGTATAGAATCTTTTTTGATAATTGTATTTGTCATGTGCTACATAACAAACATACATACTCTCCATAACATACTGTTAATAATAACTTATCTACTTGATGATTGGTTTAATGCTTTCAGTATATAAGCTACATAAATTATGGGAATAAATCAGTTTTAAAGTTACTTTAGTTCTATCAGTTGACAAGTCAGGACTTAGTGGCTCTGGAGAGTTAAATGATCTGAGAGTCTCAGAAAAACTCTGAATGGACACTAATTTGGTTCGCTTTTTTCAGATTGCTGGAAAATAATTTCCTTGATAATTTCTCTAAGTAACATTGTGATTTACGTCAACATTATTTTTTCCTTTTGTAAATAAGTTAACTAAAATGTAAGTACACTAAGTTAACTGCTTAAGGTTTCGTAGAAAATTGCTGGCAAAGCTTACATCAGAACATCCAAAAGTAAAGAATTCCTAGAGGGGAAAAAAGCAAACGAGCAATGCTGCGTACCTTACCTAAAAAATTGATGCGCACACGCACATACATCTCCTCAACAAAGGTCTATTCTGGACACTTGATGTACAATTTGTGAACTATAGTGGTTCATTAGGTAGAAAAAGTGTATTTAAAACAGAAAACAGAGGTTGTGACAACATCTTATATCAGAACATCTAAATCATTAAGTCCTCTTCCAAAACAGTCTCAGATGATTGGCTTTTAAGACTTTAAAGCAAATGTTAGCATTTCATATCTTTCGATTATTTTAAATTACTATATTTACAACTATTGCAATCTAGTAATATACTATCTACCTCCAGCTCCTATGTTACCAGAAGATTCCTTTTGCTCAGCTTTCCCAATATCTATTATGGAGTTGTGAGTGTTGTATTTGTTAGTCATGCAATGAAACATTCAGATCTCATAGCAATCAACTTCTACCAAACTGGTGCTTTAGAAAACTCTTTGTGTACCTAACTTTTTTTTTCTTTTACACACTGAGATTTCTCTAAGATAGGAATATTAATAAATATTTATTGAATGTATTTTGCCTATGATAACGTAAAAAACTAACCCATTGTTTTAATAGTGAGCATTTTAGGATAGCATGAAAATAATCCCCAAGGTAGCTCCAAGACATAAAAACTGAGCTGAATTGAACTGCCCAATCTAATGTAAGTGGAAAACCTCAACCCCTTTCATCCTTTCCCAGGGGAAGTTTGGGGAAAATGATGGCTATTAAAAACAAAATCAATAGTAGTACTTGTTTTAAGATTCCAGCTGTTTGAAGATAAACCCTTGTCTAAACTGAATCCATTACTACTCTAATTTCAGACAAAATTTCTTTGTATTTGAGAATAAGTGAATGAAGAAGAGGAACGATCCCACTGACACATATTTTGAGACTTCTTGGGAGATCAAACGTACATGACACAGACTATTGAAAGTCTAAAGAAAAATCCAGAAGGAATGATCGGTATAGGCATAAATAGCAATCAAAGACAAGCTTTTACCTTGAAAAGGCTGGAGGTAGAATGAATCATGTCTCAACTTATTCAGTGTATTTTTTTGCCAGGCTGTGACAGTGACAGGATGGTTTTATACCTTTGTTGCTTTTGGTGGGAAGAATAACTTGAGATTGAGTTAAATTTGAAAAGCCTTTCGTACAGTACGTAAATTGTGGGCATCCTGACAGTCCATATGTAACACCATTAAACAGCCTCTGCAGCTGTAAAATCTAAGTGTTTTCCTTAGGGCTTAAAAGTGGAATTCCGCTTTAGCCGTTACAGTGGTCAGAAAAAAATCACTGCTTCCTACACTTTCTGAACCCTGATGAATCCTTCTTGACATAGCCGAAAGACCAATACCAGATGATTCTAGAGCAAGCTTTCCTTTAAAGTTTATTTTTATTTGTATATTTTTCAGTGGGTCCTGCAGCTGGAAAATGTAGAAATATTTTTGTGTTGAGCACATGCAGAGCAGAAAGGTGCACAATTCCAGGGGCTACATTTGTAAAGAATGAAGTGTGAATGGCGCTTCTTAGAACACAAGATTGCAATCCTTGTGAATGCTGAGCCCAGGTTCCACGGATATTTTATATATTTCTCAGGCCCCCCTTTCCCCTAGCTTCAGGGAAAGAAGCTCTGGTAGAAGGGAGGAGAAGCATTGGTAGTGTGCTGGAGCCAGCTCATACTGGCTGGCAAGAACAGATTATGAAATACTCATTCACTTTTCCAGTGGGTTGTTAATTCTTGGTACTTTGAAATCAACCAAGTTGGAAGTATTTATACCATTGAAGTCGGCCAACGCGACAAATTGGGGATTGTTTTTTGCAAAGGGAGAACCTGATGTCATCACTTCACTGAAGCAGAGTGTTTCTCCCCATCTCTGTCTCTCTGTGCATCACGCACGTGTTGTCTTTTGCAGTTCTGCTCTTCCTCTGTGGCTCTGCCTCTGGGTGGAGAACTTTCCAGTGAGGTACTCTTTCCCAACAGGTATGCTTAATTGTTTCCACCTTCCAGCAGGAGGCTCCAGCTCCATTGTTCCCTCCATCCTTAGGGATGGTAGGAGCTGCCTGCTGTTTCTAACCTCTGGGTGGCCTCACAATCCCCTGCTTAGATTTTCAGCTCTCCAATTGCGAATATATTCAATCCCCTGTATTAATGGCTCTCATCTTTAACTGCCTAGAGTGGCTTCTGTTTTCTGGCTGGGCTTTTGTTACCATTTCACACATCCTCTCCTTTTCAATCCCCACATGCACTCAGCGGGCGAGTATACTTTATTGAGTTGTATGTAGGCTACATTATGGATACCTGAGCTCTAGGGAAAACTCTCCTAATAGTTGTATTGTTTTCAGATCAATATGAGAGGGTTATTTTTAAAGCTGGCTTAGCTGATCATACCCTCCCTACCTAGGTCAATGAATCTTAGACCTTGTAATACAGGTTTTCTGACCTCTATTTATTCATTTAATAAAATTTTGTTGTTTGAACCGTGTACTAGGATCTATATCAGTTCTATGGCAGAAAGATGAATAAGACAAGATCCTTTCCATCTTCTTCACTTTTTTACTAGGTTTAATGGTTTCCTAATATCATTGCATTTGATAAAATATATTGTAATTGTAGTTTGTCTGTTATTCCACCATTAGGCAATGAGCCACATAAGGGAAGCACCCTTGGCTTTCTTATCTACTACAGTATTCATATACCCCGAACAGATAGCGAGTACCCAGTGTGGAATTGAAGAAACTTATTCTTTAAATTTGAGCAGAAATGTCACCTCCTGTATAGAGTTCCTGATTCCAACTGAAGAGAAATTAGAGAACAGTAGAATTTTTTCCACTGTCCTCTGGAAATTATTTGTTTAAATATCTCACACTCTAATTGACTGAACATTCTTGAAGAACACATGGGTCATACAAATGGGGTTCAATATATTAATGAATGGATGAATTAATGAATAAGGAACTCACAGTCTGGTCTGATTGCAGAGGCAGGAACAATTACGATTCCTGATAAAGACTAGACTTGTAGTAAAAAATAACTAAGAGAGGTACATATACTAGTGTACTCACCTGTCTAAATGCAAATTGACAAGGCAAGTTGTGACAGTACTGATCCTTGTTGAAACCCGAGGGCCTGGAGCAAAGTACGTTGGCAAAATGCCTAATCTTCCACAGATGGGTCTAGTTTCAATTCTCTGCCCTTTTTAATTTTACCCTTCCCATGGCAATTAACCAGGCTATTTCAGGAGTGCCTTCAGAGGTGAATGTGTATTTAATCATCTAGCCATTCATTTGGCAAATATTAAGTAGCTTCTACCAAGTACTTTCTCAATACTTGGGGTAAACACACAAATAAAACCCAACTTACCTCTTCAAGGAGCTCAGAGTCTGTTATAATCATAAGCACTGAGCAAAAACATTTCTGCACTATTTGGTGATATGCCAAAGAGTCTTTGCTTGGCTTAGGGAAAAAAAATTCTCATAGAGGTTCATGGTCAGTACAACTCCTAAACAGAATTGTGATGCCCTCCTCTTGTGGTAACACTAGAGCTACTTTGTCAGCTTGCGTATTAACTCTGAACATTGCATTTATTGTGAGAAATGAGCATTTCTTCTCTTGGAGCTGTCTTGTTCTTAGGGAAAAGCCCTGTTGCACAATTGAAAGGAAAGCATGCATGTCCTCCTTTACATTCATGGTCTCGTAGCATGCTTATATGTATTTTTCAGCAGCAGTGTAGATATTTTGAGGTAAAAAAAAATGGTATGGCACTGAATTCTGAAGATGGAAAAGTTGATTACAATGCATGTTATTTAGAACTTTGCCAAAAAGATGTAGGCCAGGAATGATTTAGGTGGAGTAGATCCCAAATTTCTACTTTTCCTGCTTTAGAGCAAAAAAGTCAATTCTATCTTCCAGAAGATTTAGCACATAAACAAAATATAGGAGGACTAGACTAGCTTCCTGTATCAGTTAGCTAATGCTGCATAACAAACCATCACAAATCTTCAGTGGCGTACAACAACAAACTAAACATTTATTTAGCCAAAGCACATGGCCAAGCCCTATGTCAGAGCTGGGAAGATTATAAGTTTATATGACAAAAGACAGGGACACAAGAAGGGGTGAACTGGAGAGGTGGACATTAATGCAATCAGTCTACCATACTCCTCCTTGTAACTTGCCATTTGAAGAAGCTGTTGACAATATCCTGTAGTAAAACTGTTCTGATGAAAATAAAGCTAGTGGAAAAAACCAGTGTCTTCCCTAAAGACGTATGGCCTTCTTTTACTATTGAGTAGAAATTCATTATATATATATATATATATTTTTTTTTTTTTTGAGGAAGATCAGCCCTGAGCTAACATCCGTGCTGATCCTCCTCTTTTTGCTGAGGAAGACTGGCTCTGAGCTAACATCTATTGCCAATCCTCCTCCTTTTTTTTTCCCCCAAAGCCCCAGTAGGTAGTTGTATGTTATAGTTGCACATCCTTCTAGTTGCTGTATGTGGGATGCGGCCTCAGCATGGCCAGAGAAGTGGTGTGTCGGTGCGCGCCCGGGATCCAAACCCGGGCTGCCGGTAGTGGAGCGCGCGCACTTAACCGCTAAGCCACGGGGCCAGCCCAGAAATTCATTATATTTTAGTTTAATTTTTAACTAAGAGCCTATTATGGACCAGCTACTGCACTAAGGAGTTGGGATACAATGATGACTAAGACATATTTTTATACCTAGTGTAAATGTGTTGGGAAATTTCCATATTAGCACATTCACACGTAGTTGTGTACTCAATATAGTCTTGAAGAGTGAATGATGAACTCAGAAACCTTTTCAAGAAGCTTCTAAGAAAATATTTTTTTAAATATCATCAATGATTTTTTTTTTTGCTGAGAAAGATTCAGCCTAAGCTAACATCCACTGCCAATCTTCCTCTTTTTATATGTGAGCCGCCACCACAGCATGGCCACAGACAGATGAGTGGTGTAGATCCGCGCCTGGGAACTGAACCTGGGCTGCCGAAGTGGAACACGCTGAACTTAACCACTCGGCCACCGGGGCTGGCCCTAAATATCTTCAATGATTTTTGAAAAGCCAAAATTGGAATCAAAACCCATCTTTGACTTGGCATTTATGAGTACTGTGGTAAATATAGCAGGGTCCTAAAGCTTTATGGGATGACTCTCTGCAGCTTCATTCTCTGGTGGATAATCAGTAGCTTCTGACTCTAGGTGATGTAAATTATTATGATAATGTCTGGACTTCATTTTAATGCATTTTGAAAGGTTGGATCACATAAACTTCTTCAATACTCCCCAAAGGAGTCATTCCAAGCTCAGCATGTACCCCTGGTCCAGGCAGAGGCTGCGAATTTATACTGCAGAGAGTGAATTTATACCGCTTGCTCTCACTGTGCTTTTTGACAGAGCCCCATCTTTATCACCAGAAGATATGTTGAGCGGCAGTCAACAGTAAAGGATAAACAGGCCCTCAACTAAACCTTTCAACGATGCATGGACTATTTTAGGCTAATCCTACCCTAAATCAAAATTGTGTGGTTCTGTAAGAAATCAAAAGAAGCAAAGAGGAATATAAATACTACACTGATTTACGTCGTCTTCCTTTTTCCCCACTCATGGCATTCACGACAGTGGCAATGTTCCAGAACATCCCTTGCTGCTTTGATAACTCCTAAGTTAAGCAGGACAGAGTATTATGGGGCTGCTTTGGAGAACAGTATTTTATATTCCTTTGGAGAAAAATGCATAGACTCTTTAAAAAGCCTGTTTTAGCATGTGTTAATGGTTGCACATCTGGGAATGTCAGTACCAGCTTTAGTAGGATTTCTTTCTATTCCTGTTCTGCCAATGGAAATGTGAAATCTGAAATATTATTTCATTAGCCTGCATGCTTTTTTAGAACTGTATTCGGAATAATCATTTGCTTAGTCTGTAAGAAGAAGCATGTCTTTTCCATGGAAGGAAAAAAGTCATTAGGAATTCAGTAGGCTGGAAACAAGCAGTGCGGGTTCCTTTCACAGGACTATTTGGTAATCCTAGAAATGGGAAATTCTTCAAGGTGTACACGGACTTTACGCTTTTACTAATGAGAGTTTACATAGCAGAGATAGAATGACTTTCACACTTTGTAGAGACAACAGTTTTATCCCCTTATCAGCCCAATTGCATTTCATATTCCAAACCAAGTTTCAATTATGAGAGTTAATGAAGGAGAAAGATAATGAATATAGGAAGAACACATAGAAGATTTAAAATTTCTCATCTGTCAAAAACCTTATATTAGACATTGGTTTAAATATCTTTACCTATACAGCGTTGGCAGAGTTTATTAATTGGTGTGATAAATATATTTTTTCTTCCACACTGATCCCATGATTATTTCCAACAGGAGTGAATGTTTACTAACTTTTCTTGATTTTTTTACTATGAGTCAGACACATGTATAAATATTTTATATATGTTCACTCATTTCATTCTCATAACAACCGTATGAAATAGCTACTATATTTATCCCATTTGGCAGTGAGGAAATTAGGCGTAGATAAGTCATTTCTGTAGAGTTCTGTGGCTAGCGCATGATAAAGGAAGCATTCAAAGCCAGACATTTTAGACTGGAATGCATTTAACCACTACACAGTACTTCCTCTTTAGAATAGGCCCCTTGGACCAACTTTATTCATACTCCTCTCTACAGAGTGAGGATTCCTTAGAGTCAAGGGTACATGCCCACCCAGAGCTTGTGCCTGCCCTTTCAGACCTCATTCTGGGTACTCGTAATTTCTAAATTCTCTGGCCAAACTGAGTGGGCTTCAAGGGCCTGCATGGGCCTCTGCCCAGGGCTGTCCTCTTGATGGCATCCCGTGTCATCACTGTGCATGTCTCTAGGTACAAGGAGTGACCAAAGGGTTGCTGTTCACAGAGTGTGGACAGAGCTTGGATGTGCCCTGTGGGGTATTCACAGATGTCTTAGTCTGCTCAGGCTGCCATAACAAAATACCACAGATTGAGTGGCTTAAACAACAGAAATTTATTTTCTCACGGTTCTGGAGGCTAGAAGTCTAGGATCAAGGTTCTGACCAATTTGGTTTCTGGTGAGAGCTCTCTTCCTGGCTTGTGGATGGCCACCTTCTCCCTATGTCCTCACACAATCTTTCCTCTATGTGTGTGTGTGCAGGGGGGCAGGAGGGGTGAGAGAGAGAGCAAGCTCTCTGATACCTCTTCTTATAAAGGTACTAATGCTGTGGGATCAGGACCCCACCCTCATGACCTCATTTAGTTTAATTACTTCCTTATTTCAAATGCAGCCACACTGGGAGATAAGGCCTCAACATATGGATTTTGGTAGGATGCAGATATACAGTCCATAACAGCACGTATGTGCATGAGGCCCTTCACAGTTAGGGATGGAATCAGGGTGGTAAGAAAAAGGGGGAAAGCTGGCAGATGGGATAGGAGTTGAATCTACCAGCACCCTCAAGTTCTGGTGTGGAACTTCACAGAATCCAGTAAGTCTGAATTTGAGTCAATTCTGTGAGTTGTTAAGAAGTTAGTAAAACTGGGCCGGCCCTGTGGCTTGGTGGTTAAGTGCGCACGCTGCGATGCTGGTGGCCCGGGTTCGGATCCCGGGTGTGCATCGAGGCACCACTTCTCCGTTCATCCTGAGGCCGAGTCCCACATACAGCAACTAGAAGGATGTGCAGCTACGACACACAACTATCCACTGGGGCTTTGGGGGGAAAAATAAAATAAATAAAATCTTAAAAAAAAAGAAGTTAGTAAAACTAAACGTATTTTATTTATCAGCTTGTTAGCTTGATTTATAACAAAAAATTTAGGCATAAGGCATGTGGGCCTCCTTATGAGCATTAGAGATGGACCTGCTCCTTCCTCTACTCCTATAATTGAGATTCTTGGGATATCTTGCTTTCCACCTCCACCCATGTCATCTGAGGGATTAGCAGATGGTCCACCTAATCAACAGTGTTTAGGATTGTTATTGAAATTCCAGTAGAAAATTTTTTAAAAAATCACATAAGATTGTCTATAGTGAGGCTTCATATTAGAAATCTTACCAGTGTAGTTTCCTCATTAATGAATTTGGCCATGTTTTAAAAAATAAAACAACAAACAAACAAGCAAAAAAATTAAGCCCCAGACAAAAATCTTCATATATCATCTGTGACTGGGCTATGTATTAGTAGAAACATAGGAAATTGCCGGGCGTGTCTGCTCCGTTTTCTAGTTATTTCTATCCAATCGAATGGAAGGATAGACCCTCAGAAAATCACTGATATCTCTGAAGGTTGTCTTATTTCTCCCTATCCCTCGTTATTTTGGCCCATTGCCCTTTGCCAGGCATTCTCCCCACATAATGTTCACATGACCCTCTTCCTTTCTTCCCTTCTTGCCCACTCCATTAAAACCCATTTAAATAAGGAAAGAGCTGACTTCAGTCCATTGAACTTTGCATGCTGTTTATACTTTAGTGCAATGAATTTCAGTCGCTGATATTACTTTAGTATTAAAATCACTTTCATTTTTTTTGCTTTCTAATATGAATAACTAATTACTTTACCAAGATTTTTATTTTGCTTTGACTGTCCCTAACTCCACCCACAAGTTAACTCACATAGTTGCCACATTTATACTGTCATTATTCTTGATTTTTATTATCAAGTTATTAACTTATAATTCTCTCTTTTTTTTTATTTCTTTGTATTATAATCTTATTTTATGTTTATTTTTTTGATGTTCAACAAATGTTTATTAAATCCTGAGTGGTTACAACAAATGTATTATAATTTTAGACAGAAGTGAAGTATGAATCAATGAATAAATAAAATACTAAACTTTTAAGCTTTGTAGAATAAAATGCTTTTCACCCTTCTATTTTAAGTATTTTAGGTATCAAACTAAGTGCCCATCAAGGGACGAATGGATAAAGAAGATGTGGTATATATACACAATGGAATACTACTCAGCCATAAGAAACGATGAAATCCAGCCATTTGTGACAACATGGATGGACATTGAGGGTATAATGCAAAGTGAAATAAGTCAGAGGGAGAAGGTCAAATACCGTATGATTTCCTTCATCAAGTAGTAGGTAATCACAACAATAAACAAACACATAGGGACAGAGATTGGATTGGTGGTTACCAGAGGGGAAGGGGGAAGGGAGGAGGGTGAAAGGGATAATTTGGTACATGTGTGTGGTGATGGGTTGTAATTAGTATTTGGGTGGTGAACATGATGTAATCTATGCAGAAATAGAAGTATAATGATGTACACCTGAAATTTTTACAATGTTATAAACCAATGTTACTGCAATAAACAAAAAATTAAAAAAAATAAGTATTTTAGGTATCAACAAGCAAAGGAAAAGATTTTGTTTGGAAAGAGGGTCTTTGAGATGATACTTGAGGAAAGACGTGTCAGTCTGGGTCCCTACAAAATCAGATGGAGCTCTTAAACTTGCAGTTGACACTTTAAAAAAGGAACTATTTACAAAGGTGTGAGCTGGTTTAGGGGAACCAAGGAGAGATATTGTGGGGCCCTCAGGGCTAGTAAGAGTGGGAAGGCATTATCAGTCCTGGTCTGAGGGGCTAAGGGGAGAATGATTACTGGAACCTGGAGAAGGTACTTATGGGCTGCCTGTGAGAAGCTATAAATTTTGATGGAGGGATGTGATGGAGAGGTTGACTACATGAATGTGGCAGTGTGGAGGGAAGGGAATAAACACTCTGACCTTTCGACTTCTCCAATCTCCAACCTCCTGCTATTGGACAAATGCAGCTGGACTACAGAGGGCAAGGAGCCTGTTGATACTGTCCACAGGTCAGCCTCCGGTGGCAAAGATGAGCGTAGAGAAAGGTAGAGGTGGATCTCCAAAGATATCCAGCAAAGACAAGAGGATGGTTCTTTCTGCATGTCACCATGGTCTTTTGGTTTGTGTTTTGGGGTTAAATATTAACCAAAAACTGTGGCTTATTAGAAAGATAGTCTTGAGAGCTATTGTGGATAAAAGCCTTTGACCTGGATCTCATCCTTCTTGCAGTGGCTCTGTTTTCTTTGGCTGTTTAGTATCCATCTTCCCATCTCACTAGAACCTTGGTTTCCTTTATTAAAATAATTTTTTCCCTGTAGGGTATATATTCTAATGGGGTTGTTGTAAGGTTCTTGATGTCTTTTGGCCATCGAGAGAGTATATGCCATAAGCTAGACTAAGAGGATTCTTTTCTTTCTAATTATGAAATTTTAACAGAAAGAAAAAATGTTAAAAATGGTTAGAGTTCTGTCCCCTCCAAACAACAGCATCCTAAGCAGCCTTTTCCTCACTTGATGATGTTCTCATTTCAAGGCCTCCTGAGCCAGCTCTGCTCCTGCCCATTCTCAAGCGTGGTTCTTCAGCCTTTCCCAATTGCTTTTCCAAAATTTTTAACTTGCTGATGTTAGTCAGAGTCAGTTTCTGTTGCTTGCAACCAAAGACCCTAAATGGTACAATACTCTAAAAGGAATCCTTTGGTAGGGATCCTCCACTCCCTGCCTTCCTTTATCTTCAGTTTTTTCATTACATCTCCCTCTTTGCTTTCTTTAACCTCTGAGAACTGAGAAGCATATTGTATGGTTTCTGGGATACTGGTGTTAATTTGGTTATTTCCAATCACATATAGCTCTATGATCCTCTTTTCTGATATATTGGATGGCCTTGCTTAATTTTTTAAAGTCTATCAATTACTGGGAGTGAAGTAATTGACAACTCTGTGTGGCTATATGTATGGACATGTTTTGTATTGCTTATTTAATAATAATATTAAATCACTCCCTTTTTAGTAGAAGATAATTTGGATAACTAGACTGTTATAGATGAAGATTGGTTACATAGAGTGATGGGCCATACTTGGAACTCAAGAATCGACTTCCTCGAAAATCATAGCAAATTTTTACTAAGCCTGTATTACTATGTGCTAGGCATTCTGTTAAACACTTCACACACATAATTTGGTTAATCCTTTTAAAGCCCTATGAGGTAAGCACAATTATTACTCCATATTATGAATAAGAAAGTAGGGCATAGAAAGTTTAAGCAACCTCACCAAGAGCATACAACTCATGACAGGTTGAACAGTGATTTACTTAATATTCTTCTTTACATACGCTCACTTTTTTTTATGCATGTATGTGTATTTTGAAGGCAAATTCCTTGTTACTAGCTTAATTGGAAAAGCAATATATTGTTATAGATAAAAGGCAGCCATGAGAGTGAACACTGTGAAAACAAACCATGTTAATAAATTGTAGGTGGAGATGCTTACCTGTAAGAACTCTAGCCCTGAGGTCTGCTCTGTCCTTATTAATAGGGAGATTAGTAAGTGTTGGAGAGGTGTCAAAAGGCAGAGAGGTTAGCACCCACTGATACCTTCTCCTTGAATTAATCAGGAACTAAGAGAACTGGAAAGGAAATAATCCTCTAAGCAAGTCAGTCAATGATATTTAACGCCGTGTTTGGACACTTCCTGTAATCACTTCAGTGCTATGGCTTCCTATCTAGCTTTTCCCAGGTTTGACACTGTTCCTACTTCATAGCCCTGAACCCTGCTGACATGTAAGCATTAATGCTGTTGACACTGCTTGCTGTCACTTAACCATGCCAATTTTCTTTAGAAAGTTTGTGAGTTTTTAATCTCTGTTTTAATTATAGCTCCTCCCTTTAGAATTCAGGAAAATATCCTTGTGTCTCAGGTCTTGGGGCAAAGTGAGTTAAGATCCTGGTGATAGTGGTAATAATACTGAATCTCAGAGCATGAAGTAACCTGTTTAAGGTTCCACCCTTCCTTCTGGTCCATACTCTGTTTTTGAACCACACCTGAATTCTAGAGTGAACTCCAGCTAAGAATTTATATCCCACGTAAGAGACTCAGAATGACTTTTGACCGATAAAAATTCTTTCATAGACAGTTTAAGAGTCTCGCAGTTCCTAGTATAGATTTAGATTTCTCTAAAAGTTTCATTTTTCTCCCAAACTTTCCGTTGGTAAAAGATTTAGCTATTTTCTACCTCAGTTCTTTACACCTTTTTTCCATTTTGTCAATCTTATTTCATAAATGTGTTCAAATCGAGAGGCTCATCCTTATTATCCAAATTTACTGCCAACGGATTTAGAAAAAGTGTCCGTTTTCATATGGAATCGATTCCCTTTGCATAATGAGAACCCACCGCAGCATAGTTGGTCTATCTGAAGTTTGCTACATACAAAAGACTTGTTATTGTTTATTTTTACTTCTCAGTATTTGCTCCAACTTCTTGTTCCTGTGACTGTTAGAATGTTCGATTAAACACTAGATTAGGCCTGCTGTTCAGTAGTTGCCAGGTCTGAGGCAACTTTATTCAACTTCCTGCAGAGCTTCACCGAAGTGCGTCTGCTTCCTCCCACTGTCAGACTTTAGCCTTCTTTACTCGACATTTCTATCTCTCTGTATAGTATTCTTCCCTCCCCATTGTGATATTTCCCTTGCAATACAGGATCCTGCTCACCAAAGTCTGGCCCAGGAAAGAGCATCTGCCATCCCCCTTCCTCTTTGGTGGGATAAACCACTTTTATTTTTTGTAATCAATTACATTGCTGAAAATTAGCATGTTTTTTCCTTTCCTTTGAAGCCTTTGGAATTCCCCTCCCTCTACACCCCCTCAATTTTTGCAGGAAGCTTTTGATCTTGGGGAGTTCTAAATGTGTCTTCTGAATTTCTTGGAGATTTCTAGAAATGCCACTAAATAGAAAGCTCTTGTATTTAGAGCATCAAACAGGCACAGGACTCCGAAACACAAATTTTGAAAGGAAAGAGGGAAATGGTAACTGCCCCAGTCCCAGGCAGGTAAATGGCTCTTTATACACCAAGTTGTGAAAAAGGCAAACAAAAAGACACAGTGCTGATGATATATGAGCCTATCTGCGACAGCATGCTCTGGCTTTTTTGACTGGCATGTGCTTTGTACACTTTTAATAGCATTTTGACACTTGTCTGTTCTAGAAACAACATCATCTTTCTAGCTGGAATATAAATACTTGCTGAAAATTTCCACGTATTTTACACAGTCAGCCTCTTGGTATTGGATTTCCTGATAACAGCAAGTTGGTTGGCAAATAGGAAGTTATCTGAGTTGTTCAAGTAGCTCTCCTGGTTGAGATAAACTCTTGTTCAGCAACTTGTTTTTGATTTGTAAAAACAAGCCAGATAAGCCTCTCTTGCTGAGGTTATCTCAGCTCTTTCAGAGGATTCCAGACTAATCCTGCACCCATGAGCAGTCTGCAGCCAAGCCTTACTTAACAACAATTTTCTCATGCCTCATTTGCAAATGAGGCATGAGAATTTAGGCAAATATGCCTGGAAACCTCCAGATTAAAACAGGAAAAGATAACACAACTAGTTTGTTGAACTAGATAAGATATGAGAATAAAGCCTCAAGGGATCCTGTTTCAGAAGATTGATGAAGAAGATTCTCAAAGGTAATGAGCCAAAAATTCAGTAGCTTCTTTGAGAGGCAGAGGAAGAGTTTTATTTCGTTGCTTTCTTAAACAAGCAATTTTGCCCAGACTTGAGAAGTACTACACCTTTGGAATAATCCTATCAGAAAAAAACGTAGTAGATCTTACATTCTTACGCACTGCACCCTCTTGCTTCCTGGAACACTTATCTGTACCACCCATTTTGGCATTTGATTACCCATTCTGGTGACTTATTCTCACATTTCCTATCATTTTTGTCTTTCCAAAGAAAGCGAACATTTGTTGAGCAACTCTTTTATGGTTTATGGTAGATATCGTCATTCCTGCATACTTTATCTCATTCAGTACTTATGACACATTTATGAAAAATGTTTTATTTTCTCCATTGTTTTAGTCTTGGAAAGAAAACAGAGATTTGAGTAACTTAGGTGGAGGATCCTGGACATGAGGCCCCATTTATCTGACTCCAAAGTCTTCCTCCCACACTCCGCTTTCCTAATGATACTGTAAATTCTTTGGAAGCACAGATGATCCCAATTGGATTGAATTTATTGTTCTCGGAAGGTTATTTTAATAAATCAGCTCAGGCCTGAGAGAGGTAAAGCAAATGACTAGGTCACCAATATTTATAACAAATTCTTTATATAAGTTATCTCGTTTGATCTTCAAAATAATCCCCCCAGTAGGAACTACTATTACTAACATTTACAGATGAAAATATGGACGCTTAGTGAAGTTAAGATTGACCATGTCCATACAGCTAATAAGTGGCCAAATAGAAATTCAAACTCATGTCCATCAGATACTAGTTTTCAAAGTTTTATCCTATTTGTATGTCTATTAGTGAATCATTGAGCTTTTAACCACCCAATCAAATGGGTCTCTTGACCCTATAGACCTTATGTTAAGGACTGAATGTTTGTGTACGCCCCCCCAACCCCAAATTCCTTTGTTGAAATCCTAATCCCCAAGGTGATTGTATTAGGAGATGGGGCCTTTGTGAGGTGATTAGATTGTGAGGGTGAAGGCTCATGAATGAGATTAGTGCCCTCATAAAAGAGACCCTAGCCACCCCTGCCCTTCCCCACGTGAAGTCCAGACAGCAAAGTGCTAGTGCCTTGATCTTGGACTTCCCAGCTTCTAGAACTGTGAGAAACACATTTCTGTTGTTTATAAGCCTATGGTATTTTGATATAGCAGCTTGAAGGGACTAAAATACCTTCTTGCTGAAAACGCTTCCTTCCTCATGTTCTGTCATTCCCTACGACCATGGTTATCTTCATACATCTCTTGCCACTGTTTTACAAATAATTTTTCTCATAACATGTCTCATGCTATCAAAAGCACATGGAATGATATTATAAATATTCATGGTAAAGGCAACATTTGATATCCTATTTCCTTTGGATTTTTTTAAAGAAATAAAATATTACAAACACTAGTTAAACTCCCTTTCTTACTCCTCTCCTATTTCATTCCCCTCTCCTACTGGAAACAATAGTTATCTTGAAGTTGCTGTTTCAGTTCAATATAGGTCTCATTCACCTTCATGTACTTTTATTACACAGGTATTAATAAATGGTATACATACTCTTACTTTATTTGCCTATAAACATTAATAAATGATATCATTCAGAATGCTTTATTATGAAACTTTCCAAAATTACATTTTTGTGATTTAGGCATGTTGACACATGCAGTCAAGAGACTGAATTAATTGTTGTAGGTAGAGTGTGGGCTTTGCCACTTTTAAAAGCTCCTTAGGTATTTTTACCCAGAGTTGAGAAGTACTATCAGAAAGGTACTTTAAAAATGGTTGTGGTAGGAGAGAGAGGTAGAGATCAAGGAAGAAGAATGGTTTAACAGAAGAGGGTATATTTTTCTTTAAAAAATATGTTATTCATTCTTATAAGCCCCTCCCTCTCTCTTTCCTCAGGAACAAATTCTTTTCATGACTATATCTTATAAGGTGTAGGATGGGACCTTCAAATGAACCAAATGTGGCCAGCCAGGGTCTTTTAGATTGCCTTAACGTAGAAACTTAATTTTCCTGATTTTATTGTATGTATTTGCTACAGATAAAATATATCCTCTCATATTCTGGGAGAGTTTGAATATTATCCCTTTCTTTCCCTCAGACATGTGAAAGTAATTTTTCCAAGAGCCAGACTCCAAGACAAAAGGATCATCAGGGTCTATTGAGACAAAACAAGCAAAGTGGGTTTGGGAGGAGTATAAGAGAAAAAAAGATTGCTAAACCGGCTGCTACCTCTGTGGACCACAACAATGGGGTGGAAGAAAGGATCTCCCTTCCCCTAAGAAGTTTTTTTTTTTTTTTGAGGAAGATCAGCCCTGAGCTAACATCTGTGCTAATTCTCCTCTTTTTGCCAAGGAAGACTGGCTCTGAGCTAACATCTATTGCCAATCCTCCTCCATTTTTTCCCCAAAGCCCCAGTAGATAGTTGTATGTCATAGTTGCACATCCTTCTAGTTGCTGTATGTGGGATGCGGCCTCAGCATGGCCGGAGAAGCGGTGCGTCGGTGTGCGATCCGAACCCGGGCCTCCAGTAGCGGAGCCCGCGCACTTAACCGCTAAGCCACGGGGCCCACTGCCCTAAGAAGTTTAAAGGGACTTTGATACTCGAAGTATGGTCTGCACCAGCAGCAGTAGCATCGCCTGGGAGCTTGTTTGAAGTGTGGAATCTCAGACCCCTAACTCAGAACTCCTAGGTCAGCATTCGCAGTTGAACAAAATTCCTGGTGATTCATATGCACACTAAAGTTTGCACACTAAAGTTTGCACACTAAAGTTTGCGAAACACTAGTCAAATGAAGCAGCGGTTCTCAACCTTGGAGGCACAATGTAGTCACTGGGGGGAATTTAAAAATGAAATGCTTGGGTCTTCTCCAGAGATTCTGATTGAGTTGGCCTGGGGTGGGGTATGTAACAGAGTCACCTGGGGAAGGACGAGCTCCAATTGATGGAGAGGAAAGGGGGAGTTAGTGCATCCCTAGGGACCCTGGGTGAAGTGGTAATATCCAAGAAATTAGTGGAGAAATTGAAGGGAACTCCAGAGATTTTAAAGAATGGGGGAAACTGTGATTGCCGGTAATCCTTCCTGCTGTTCCACTCCTGAGATTCCTGCACGAAAGGTACCTCTTTTTGCGCTGAAGAGACACATTTAGTAAAAATGAAAGGAAGCAGTCATGCAACAGGAAACTTTTTTCTAAGAGATGACTCAGACTAAGAATATAAATACAGTAATTAGAAAATATAGACAAATTAATGAATAATACATAGTGTCACTGTTAGGCTTAATATTTTAGATGGAATGAGACCTAGATGGAAATGTTTTTCTGTTTCCATGCATTATGTATTTAAATTTTTATTGAGTGCCAGCTGTATGCCAGTCACCCTTCTATGTACTGAGTAGTTAACAAAAAGACAAAAATTCGTGTCTTCTTAGAGCTTTTATTTTAAGGAGGGGCTTGTATTCAAGTGCTAAGGTACTTACTCTTAACGGTATAACAATAACAGCACATCAGTGGGGGAAATTTTAATGGAGACTTTAGTGCTATAGATGAAGCAATATCTCTACACATAGGTACTTGTTCCAGACCATCAAACTGAAGCTGTAGTCCGAGCCACAAAGAAGGTAACAGATGTTTCTTATCTCTTATTTGGATAGTTACTTCCATGCTGCTCTTTGTTCTAGACAAACTGTCCCCCCTAAGAGTTCTTTTTCCTTTTTTTTAGAAATCAGTTTTTTTCTTTTTTCTTTTGAGGAAGATTTGCCCTGAGCTAATATCTGTTGCCAATCTTCCTCCTTTTTTTCCTTTTTTTCTTCCCAAAGCCCCAGTAGATAGTTGTATGTCATAGTTGTACATCCTTCTAGTTGCTCTATGTGGGATGCTGCCTCAGCATGGCTTCATGAGCCGCGCGTAGGTCTGCGCCCAGATCTGGCAAACCCCAGGCCGCCAAAGTGAAGCACATGAACTTAATCGCTACGCCACCAGGCCAACCCACTAAGAGTGTTTTGAATCCGTTTAATTGTGCATCCTTATTATTTCTTTGCCCTACGTGATCCTAGAATGTTTTTTTTTAAAAATGTTCTTGGAAAGTTACCCATCGTCCCAAGTCTGGGGTTTAGTAGACATAAAAATCACACTTCTGTGTATGATTGAGTTGTGCTCATTGTATTTTGTTAATTCATGCAATTTCAGTTGCTATTTAGTCAAGAATTTCAACTTCATGAGTATTTTAAAACACATTAATCAACTATATGTGGAAAATGGCAATATGTATATGTCTGTAAAAGAAAGAAATATCCAGACCTGCAATTCTAATAGGGACTAAATAGTTTCAGACTTGTTATGCAGGCTTTTTGTCATATTCAGGACCTAAATCTTATATAATTGCAACTTAATTTTTTTCAAATTAAGTCATTTAATAAAATCTAATTTTCTGGCTTTAGTTATTCACTTTTCAGTCATGTGTTTCATAATGGCAAAATTATTATATTTAGCTTTGGCTCATTTGGTCATTAAAATGCACATCTTTGCTACTTATTGTCTCTTTATATTATTTCTTTGAAGCCCAACTTGCATTTAAAATGCCTTTTCTTTAAATTTTATTAACAATTTAGGTTCTTTTGTAGTTTTCTTTCTAAGACAAATAGAATTATCTTTTATTCAGTATAATATCATGATATGATTATTTGTATGTCAGTATAAGAGGAATAATTTTCCTCACTCATTTTTTGGATTATTTTGTAAATCTCTTCACAATCAAATATAAGATTATTACCCAGTTGTACTCTCTGCAGAATTAAATCTTCTCATTTTTCTGTTGTACTTCATTTCAAATACTGCTTGAGCCAGCTCCCCAGAATTTTTGTTTGTTTCTCTCTCATGCATTTCGTGATACTGCTATGGTTCCTCTTTTGCAGGCGTTCTTTCCACTTAGAATGGCATTCTTAGCCTCTTGATCCTGCTTCATAATCGTTTAAGACGTTACTGAACTCTTTCTTCATCTTCTCTCTTGGTCTTTTCTGACAAATTCCATCTACCTCTACAACCACACTCATGGTTTGATTCATCTTTACTCCCATTATAGTACCAAGGAGAGATAACTGATTATGTAACTTTGTTTCTATGATTTACCCTATATAGATGAATTCACATTCTCCTCTTTCATGAAATTTCTAGTTTTGGGGCTAGGCACTGGGATTCATATAGTTTTGCTATGCTCCAATTCTGAGTATATGGCTCCATTCAGGAACACATTAACTGATTGGATACTTTTATAGGAAGAAATAAAATTAAAAGAAAAATATGCACTTTTATTATATTTTAAAAATATCGAATAAACCTTCACTTTTTGAGTATAAAGTGATTTTGGAGAGCTATGGTAGACATTGTGACACTTTTCCAAGTAGTTCTAGGTTTGTATATAAATCTATAAATAGTATCTCCCTACCCTGAAAGAGGTGTTAAAAATTCCTAATGTGCTTGTCATGAGTATTTTTTCTAGTTGGGCAACAGATAAAAACCTCACTGATAAATCTTCCCTGTGATTTTCCTTCTCCCATTAACAAGGAAAGACTAATATTCTATGACTAAAGTGTTTCTATATTGTCCACAGACTTAATGCCTGAATATTTAGATAGGGTTTTCTGAAAACCCACTCCTACCCTCAAATTACAAAGTCCTTAAGGAGCCATTGTCAGAGTTCCTATAAATCAGGTTAAACTCATGTTTCTGAGGTTATACCAGGTAAGGAGAAGGGGCAGAGAGGCAATGATGGAAAGTGAAGGGGTGGAAAGAATAGTATCATACAGTTACCAATCGTATTTCTTTTGTTCTTTCTCTACTGGTTCTATAAATCCTTTGGTTCTCTGTTTCCCTGAAATATTTCTAAGGATCCTAATGTGTGTTCAATGGTTCACCATTTTGGATGACTTCTAGCTTCTACTATTTCCTCCTTCCAAGTTCTAGATGGTTATAGTGATGACTTCTAATATTAACAGTGTCCAGAGCTAACTCCTGTATCAGTGAACATACCACCCCAGTTTCTGGCGCTCCACAGAGCAGCATCTGTACATTTACGATTGGCTAGATGCTACTACTGAAATTGGTTCCCTCTGAATCTAGGCTGAGTCTCAGTGGTCCAAGTCATCTCCTGAGAGAGGTATTCCTGATCTTGTATTATGTAAGACTGGCTGTACTTCTGTTTCCTACATCAAAATTATTAAGTATCTTGTTCATTGCACAAAGCTAGACATAGAGCAATATTTGAATGAATGAATGAAGATCACCTAGGAATTTTATTAAACATATCTATTATTATGCTTCATCCCCAGAGAATATGAATCATTGTCTGGAGTTGAATCTAGGAGACTGCTTTTTACAAAACACTCTCATATGATTCTGCAGGTGATCTATCTAGGGACCGTGGGTTAAGAAACACTGCTTTAGGAGTAATAAATTTGGGACTTGGCCAAATTCTACACATGAATTGGATTCTTCCTTTGGAAAGAAAAAAAAATTAACTCAAAAGAACTCCAGAAGGTAAATGATACATGGATTTACTTAGTAGTTTATTTACATGTATCTGTACCTAATTACATCATTTATTATACAGATACCAATTTTAAATCAAGAGCTCTTTTCATTAGGAATGAATAACCCAGAGATGAGTGATGAGAGGCAAAGTCCTGATCCTGGTCCTGGTCCTTTTGTACTTATCCAATTATCATGTTTTTCTTTTTTGGGTGAGGAAGATTCACCCTGAGCTAACATCCACGGGCAATCTTCCTCTTTTTTTTTTTTTTTTTTTTTTTACTTGAGGAAGACTAGCCCTGAGCTAACACCCATGCCAATCTTCCTTTACTTTGTACGTGGGATGCCTCCACAGTGTGGCTGGTGAGTGGAGCAGGTCCGTGCCCGGGATCTGAACCCGCGAACCCGGGCTGCTGAAGCAGAGCACTCAGAATTTTAACCACTTGGCCATGGGGCTGCCTCCTCCAATTATCATTTTTGAGTTGCTTCTCTTCTTGGTAGTAATGTTGTCTTGTGTAGTTTTGTCGCTATAGTGGCTGCTTGTGTTTCCTTAAAATCATTTTGTCCAGTTAATGCTACCTTGCTAATATACTTCTCCATTTGTCTCATTGCACATCAGTCTCTCACATTTTGCATTTAAAGTTTTGTTAAATTGTATTTTAGTGCTGAGTGTGATAGAACTCTGTCTAGTTAGGAAGTCGTTTATATGCCACATTTGGCAGATGTGATTGTTTCTTCTGAGCTGGATTTCCCTGTGGGTTACACTAACCTGAGCTTTTCTGTTTGTGGTATTTGTTGTATGTTTCCGGAGGGGCCATTTGTGTTTTAAAGTGTTCGTGCCCTCCTAGTCCTCTATGGTAGCGTTTCTCAAATTATAATGTGCATACAAATTACCTAATTCAGAAGGTGTGGGGTGGGACCTGAGGTTCAGCATTTATAACAAGTTCCCAAATGCTGCCAGCCTACAGACAACACTTTGAGTAGCCAGGCTCCAAGCAATCCAATGGTTGGTTTTATAGCCACAAAGCCATTGACTTCACTGATCATAATTCCTTTCCAGAAAGGGGCTTCTTGGATTCACAAAAACATTGTGAGTAATCTCTCTGAAAAAAAGATCTTTTTGGCTTTCTTACCATCTTGGCTACGTACATTAACATTTATAATCACAGGGACAAGTTTTGACTTATCAACTATACTCTTCTCAATTGGACTGTCACCTCTTAAGATTTTACTCACTAAAATTTTAGCCTCTTCCCAATTCCTTCTCCTGCTAAATTTAGATGTTCATTGTTTCTCATTTCAATTATCATAAAATCTCCTAAATAGTTTTGTTTCTCCAGTCTTTCCTTCCTTATAATTCATTTTCCCTTTCTTTTCCGCGCTTTCATATGGAACAGCTTCTGATGTGCTTCACATAGGTGCAGATGGAGCCTACGCTGGAAGAGGGTTGAGTGTAGGGTGTTTCCATTCCATCTAGCAGCACCTGAACCCTTGGTGGGCCAGGCTGCACTGCAGCAGCTCACCTCCCTGAGTGCAAAGAAAGGCTGGGTGCACTCCACCCCTCCCCCCAGATCCACCATTGCGTGTGTAATTAGACAGCTCTGTACAAGGCCAGTGAGCAAAGGCACATCCCTGTGGCCTGCGGGGCAGTAAGACCACATATGCTCAGTATGCTGCGGCAACTCTGACAATGAAAGTTTTCTCCTTTCTCCAGGAGCATCTTAGACCGTGCTTGAGTTAAAGAAATCAAATGGAGGAGGGGGTGAGTTAACAGGAGCAGCATTTTCAGAGTATTAGTGAGGTTGCTATTTTTGTGACTTAGAGTCTTGAGCAATATATGTGAGTTCCCACCTCACTGGCAGGAAGAGATGACCGGATATGTTCAGCAGACGCATGAAAGCATCCCAAGGAATTTCCAGAAATACTTGGGAGGAGCCCCCCAAAAAAGAGTGGGCTCCTGCCAGTCAAGCTGGTGGGTCCCAAAATATTGAGATTTATGGAGTAGTATTAAGTAAATGTGACCCAATTTTCTACACAAAAGGTGTTGAACTCTGGGCAAGATAAGCTATATATATATCCCCAGGACCTGTGCGTGCCTGGTGGATAAGAGATGCTATTAAATATTTCTTGAATGAATTTAAATAGATAAATCAATTTTTCTATGTTTTGTATTCTACCACTTCCTTGGATCAACTACCTACAAGTTGATTGACAGCCAGGAATGATGTCTTTGCTTTAAAAATTTTGTTGAATGTTATCTAGCCTTTATTTCATTTATATGAAAATATTTAGTGATCTTTATTCTAAATCTAAAAAAAAAACCAAAACTGAAAGCTTCATGGAAATGACTTATATCTATTCTTTTCCAAACTGTGTTCTCCAAAGCTCTGGAGTTCAACAAAAGTGCAGAAGACACTATGGGGACAAGGTAATAGGTTCCTGGGATTCCAAGGGAATAGAGAATAGGAGGGTAAGCAGAGCTCTGCATTCCCTATCCCATTTCAGTCAGATTAGATCCCCTTTTTCCTGTGTTATAGATTGGATTTCCAAATAGAACTTCATTTGGAAGGGGGATCTGCTGGAAATAAATAAATAAATAAATAAATAAATAAATAAATAAATAAATAAATAAATAAATTTCAATGATTGACAGGATTCTGGGTTGTGTGTTGGTTGTATTACAAAGTTCTACAAAGTCCGTTCCTACTTTTGTTTGCTACCAGAATGGCATTACAGGATCTTCCACTGGGCGACTCCCTTGTGTTGACAGAGCTCCAGCAGCTTTGACAGGAAGCTGGGCCTCTGTCAAGTGTGTATGTGAGGAAGCTGTGTGCTCTCAGATCTCAGTGTAGCCACTGCATTAATTTGGTTACTTCTGAAGAGAGGTGACTCCATGAAATATTAACCAGACCTAGCTTCAGGGATAAAGGCTTAATTCCTGCTGTGTCATCAGCGCTTTTCAGCATAAAACTTTTCAAGTGCTGGAAAGTTTCCTTCTTTACTTCGTCTCTGTTAGTGTTAGTATTTTTCTTCCTGGCTTTTCTTTAGCTTGTCTAAGTGACCTTGCAATAAAAATTACTGATCTACACAGAGGTCAAGATCATCAGGGGATTTTTTTTTTTTTTTTTTTAAGAGAGCGCATCTCCTTCTGTGATGTCAATTTCAAATGGTTAGGGAGAATTCTGTAATTTCAACTAATTTCATCTGAGGTTATTTTCTGCTAATTTGTTGAAATAATTCTTAAACTTATTTATGTTTTTCACCTGAACTACATTTTCAGATAACCACTTCCTGAACTTAATTCAATAGTTTATATAGTTTACTGTTTGTCATAATTTCATTGTTTCAAAATCGTAGAAGTCATTTCTTTTTAGAGTTCCAAAATGGTAGCAGTAAATCTACATTCATCTCTCTAATTCTCATCATGATTTTTTAATCCTTTCTTTCTTTTTTTTTTTATTGTGGCAAAAAATACATAACATGCGATTTACCATCTTAAATTTTTAATAGTACATTACAGTATTGTTAGCTATAAGCACAATGTTACAGAGAATCTCTAGAACTTTTTCATCTTGCATGACTGAAACTTTATATACATTGAACAGCAACTCCCCATTTTCTCCTCCCCTCGATCACCTTTCTGGTTGAATGAGTCTGACTACTTTAGATACCTCATATGATTGGGATCATGCAATATTTCTTCTTCTGTGACTGGTTTATTTCACTTAGCATAATGTCTTCAAGCTCCATCCGTCTCGGAGCATATGACAGGATTTACTTCTTTTTATGGCTGAATAATATTCCATTGTATGTATATACCACATTTTCTTTATTCATTTGTCTGTCTATGGGCATTTAGGTTGTTTCCACCTCTTGGCCATTATAAATAATGCTGCAGTGAACATGGGAGTGCAAATGTATCTTCAAGATCCTGATTTCAGTTCTTTTGGATGAATAGCCAGGAGTGGGATGGCTGAATCATATGGTAGTTTTATTTTTAACTTTTTAGAAACCTCCATATTGTTTCTCATGATGGCTGCACCATTTTACACTTTCACGAACAGTGTTCAAGGGTTCCAGTTTCTTCACATCCTCACCAACACTTATTTTCTGTTTTCTTTTTTTATAATGGCCATTCCAGCAGATGTGAAGGGATATCTCACTGTGTTTGTGATTTGTGTTTCCCTGATAGTTAGTGATGTTGAGCGTCTTTTCATATACCTGTTGGCCGTTTGTATGTCTTCTTTGAAGAAATGTCTCTTCAAGGCCTTTGCCTAATTTTTAATTGGGCTGTTTTTTGCTACTGAGTTATAGAAATTTCTTATATATTTTGAATATTAACCTTTTATCAGATATATGGTTTGCAACTATTTTCTTCCATTTTGTAGTTGCCTTTTTGCTTTGTTGATTGTTTTCTTTGCTGTGCAGAATTTTTTTAATGTCCCACTTGTCTATTTTTGCTTTTGTTGCATATGCTTTTGGTGTCATAGCCAAGAAATCATTGCCAAAACCATTGTTATGAAGCTTTTCCCCTATGTTTTCTTCTAAGAATTTTACAGTTTCAGGTCTTATGTTTAAGTCTTTAATACATTTTGAGTTGATTTTTCTCTGTGGCAGAAGATAAGGGTTCAGTTTCATTCATTTGCATGTAAATATTCAGTTTTCCCAACACTATTTGTTGAAGAGATTACCCTTTTCCCATTGTGTATTCTTAGCACCTTTATAGAAGATCAGTTAACTGTATATGCCTGGGGTTATTTCCGAGTTCTCTAATCTGTCCCATTGGTTTATATGTCTGTCTTTAATCCAGTACCATAGTGTTTTGATTATTGTAGCTTTATAATATGTTTTGAAATCAGGGAGTATGAAGCCTTCAGCTTTATTCTTCTTTCTCAAGGTTTTTTTTGGCTATTCTGGGTCTTTTGTGGTTCCCTATGAATTTGAGAAGTGTTTTTTTGTTTCTATTTCTGTAAAAGCTGCCATTGAGATTTGATAGGGATTGCACTCAATCTGTAGATTGGGTGAGTTAATAGCTAAGTAGTGTGGCCATTTTAATACTATTAAGTCTTCCAATCCATGAACACAGATGTCTTTCCATTTATTTGTATCTTCTTTAATTCCTTTCAGCAATGTTTTGTAATTTTCAGTGTACAAGTTGTTTGCCTTCTTAGTTAAGTTTATTCCTAAGAATTTTATTCTTTTAGATGTTATTATAAATGGGATTGTTTTCTTAATTTCCTTTTGGATTGTTTGTTGTTAGTGTATGGAAATGCAACTCATTTTTGTATGTTAATTTTGTATCCTTCAACTTTACTGAATTCGTTTATTAGTTCTAACTATTTATTTGTGGAATCTTTAGGGTTTTATACATATATGATCATGACATCTGTGAACAGAGATAATTTTATTTCCTATCTGATTTGGTTGCCTTTTATTTCTTTTTCTTGCCTAATTGCTCTGGCTAGGACTTCTAGCACTATGTTGAATAGAAATGATGAGAGTGGGCATCCTTGTCTTGTTCCTGATCTTAGAGGAAAAACTTTCATTTTTTCAACATTGAGTATGATGTTCACTGTGGGGTTTTCTATATGGCCTTTATTATATTGAGGTAATTTCTTTCTATTCTTAGTTTATTAAATGTTTTTGTCCTGAATGGGTGTTGAATTTTCTCAAATTATTTTTCTGCATATATTGAGATGATCATGTGATTTTTATCCTCTGTTAATCTGGTGTATCACATTACTTGATGCGCCAAACCATTCTTACAGCCCAGAGATAAATCCACTATAGTGGGATCTTTTTCAACTTTTATTCCTTTAGTACTTTCAGCCACTCTATGCCTTTTGATTGGGGAGTTTATAAAGTAATTGTAGATAGGGAGGACCTACTACTGCCATTTGTTCATTGTTTTCTGTCTGTCTTGTAGCTCTTTTTCCCTCTTTTCTTTCTTGCTGTTTCCCTTTGTGTTTCATTGATTTTTATAATGACATGGTTTGATTTCTTTCTCTTTTTCTTCTAACTTCTATAGACATTTTCTTTGTGGTTTCCATCTGTTTTACAGAAAATGCCTTAAAGTTATAACAGTCTATTTTATGTTAACTTAACTTCAGTTGCATACAAAAACTCTACACTTTTACTTCTCCCCTCCCCACTTTGTGTTATTGATCTCACAAATTACATCTTTTTCTATTATGTGTTCATTACCACATTTTTATACTTATAGTTATTTTTTATACTTTTGTCTTCTAACTTCTATACCAGAATTAAAAGTGATTTAGCAACCACCATTACAATATTACAGTATTCTGTATTTTGTCTATATATTTACTTTTATCAGCAAGCTTTATACTTTCATATTTCTGTTTAGCATCTTTTCATCGTCTTGAAGGACTCCTTTTAGCTTTTCTTGTAAGGTGGGTCTAGTGGTGATGAACTCTATCAGCTTTTGTTTATCTGGATAAGTCTTTATCTCTTTCATTTTTGAAGGACAGTTATACTGGATACCGTATTCTTGGTTGGCAGTTTTTTTCTTTCAGCACTTGGAATATATCATCCCACTGAATGATTAATTTTTCAGTCACTGCATTCTTCAACTCCAAAATTTGGTTCTTTTTTATATTTTCTCTCTGTTTAAATTTTTATTTTGTTCATATATCATTTTTCTTAGCTCATTGACCATCTTTATAACAATTATTTTGAATTCTTTGTCAAGTAATTCATATACCTCTATTTCTTTTGTGTTGGTTTCTAAAGGTTTATTTTGTTCCTTCAATTGGGCCATTTTCTTCTGGTGCTTTGTGTTCCTTGTACCTTTATGTTGGTATCTGTGCATTTGAAAAAACAGCCACCTTTCTTAGTCTTTATGGTTTCTTTTCATACAGGGAAAGACCTTCACCCATTAGCCTGCCTAGAGATTCTTGGGTCCTCTCAAACCTTTTTTGTGGATGTGTCTCTAATTATGAATCTACACAAAGTGAATATACACAAACAAGTCCTTTGTGTAGATTTCTAATTAAAGGGATATGCTGGTTTCTTTTCTTTCTGCAGCTTGTAATCTCTTGCTCCCTCTGGTGTCTGTCTGCTCTACCACAGATCCTTTGAAGCAGCAGCATACCACTCAGCTCTTTTTTGTTCTCAAAAGCCTCTAGGCATTTAGATTATGTCGGGTCACATGAGTTCCCCAAGTTGGACTAGACACAGTCCCTGGAAAACTGGAACATTGAACACATACTCCACTCTTCTCTTTCTCCTGAGGAAGAGGTCACTGAGCTATATTAGGCTGTGTCTGCTTTACCATGAGTCCTCTGGAGCAGCAGAATACCAACCAGCTTTTTTGTTTATTGTTGTTCTTAGTGGTCCCAGGCATCTACATCGTGCTGGACCCTGTTAGCACTCTGAGACAAGTGAGCAGCAAGCCAATCCCTTGTGCAGCCCTTCCTCTCCAAAGTCAGAGAATTGGATGTACAGTCTAGTCTTCTCTTTTGCTCTCTATGAAGGAGCCAGGAGCTGGGAGTTTCCTCCTGAGCATGTGGCATTCTGTGTGGGGAAGGGACTATAGTGAGAGGTTTCCAAAAATTTCCTGCTGGCTTTTATGCAGCTGGTTTTAGGCTCACCTGGGGATGCAGGGGCCTCTTAACTGGTTTCTAGATTTCTCATAAAGGGAATGGGTCTGTTTATTATGGTTGAATCAGCGTCTGTGTGGGAAGAAGGAGGGTCTGGGGCTTCGTATTCTGTCATCTTGCTGATGTCACTCTTTCGTCTTTTTATTTCATATTTTTAGAGGCTTTATGTTTCGAGAATTAATCAACATAGGTTGAGCTCCAATTAAGGGCTTTAGTGCTGTGGAATGAATATGATAACCTATGAGTCATGGTCTTCCTTCTTAAAATCTTACAATCTAGTTTCAATCTAGTAATAGATGTTCAAAAAGATAGTAATAAAGTAAGAATTATATAACAAAAGAAGGAAAAAACAAGAAGTAACTGTTGACAGATACTGCTTCCACTGTGTTCAGACCCTTCTGTCCTCTGCAGCCTCAGTGCCACCTTTTTGTTGAGGTCACACTTAATAGAGCAGGGAATCTTCTTGATGTAGTCAGTGGATATGATTGGAAACAGTGGCACTGATGTAGGCCCAGTTGCCAGTCCTCCCAGGATGACAGATGCTCCCCTTCTGCTAAACAACTATGATTGTTCAGTCCATATAGCTGCTCTTAGTAGAATGGACTAGAAAGTTAGTAGAATGGACTGGAAAGTCTTGCTACTCCCAGCAATAGATTGAAAGCCTTGAATATTATTATTAGCCCAAATTAAATCAAATTTCAGTATACAAAGCTATCTTTTTGTGAGCAAAACCCTTGTGGGTTGGGAAGCACTTTTCTAGTCTTGGTTATTTGCTCTTCTCCATCAGCCCACAGCATTGAGGTTCTAGCCTATTGTGTGCTGGGCCCCCTAGGTGAAGCCAATTTCACAGCCACAGTTAATTTACTACTGGATGAATTATATTTAGCAATTAATGATGAATTTCGAAACACCTGGAGCATTCAGGTTAGAAAAGATTGACCACAATTCATGATTTAAAAAGTCTGTCTTTAGATGGAACCATGTAGTTTTATCTAGATTTTGTAAAAATGAAAAATAAAAACAAACTTTTCTTAATTCTAACTGTCTTTCAATCATGCTGTTCTCCTTTAGGCCAAAAGAGATAGGTCCGCTGGTCTTATTTCTCGTTTTTCTCTTATCCAATTTCTTTCCTGCCTTTCTGGTTCTGCTTTTATCGCCATCATTTCAATCAAATGAATCACTTTTAAGTTCTCCCACACCCTATCCAGGGTCAAGTGGTTTTGCATATTCTTAGAGCGTTCTCTGCCACTTGAGATAAATTTTATAATTTTCCTACTTTATATCTAGGGTACACAAGGTATTATCTGCAGAGATTAATTTACAAATGTGAAAATCTTATTTCCAGCAGCTCAACTAGCCTCCTATCTGATATTACTTCTCTCAAGAAATCCCTCCCTCTGCTGCCATCCCCACTACTCATTCCTTGAAATTGCTGGGTTATTTTCTTCATCAAGCTTTGCATTTGCCTCTGTTTTCTTCTTTCTCTGGAATGTTCTTCCTTCTCTTGACTTGCTGGCAAAATGTTCCTTATCCTTCAAGGATCGATTCCTCTGAGAGATCGTCTCTGGACATCTTTCTATTGTTTTTCCTCTTTGCTCCAAAAATGGGTTTTGTTGTCCATCTCTCTGACAAGGTGACAATGTTAGAACTAATGAATCATCACCACTGATGTTCCTCTGAGGGCATGATTCATTCATTGCTACCTCTCAGCCTGCCTTGAAGTTTTATCCTGATTTCTCTCCTTCTGTTTAGGTTACAACACATATAATTTCCCCATTCCTTGGACCCCAGTTTTGTGTAGATAGCTTTTGGATTTTTTTCCCCTTGCTTTCTTAGAGTTTCATTTATTGCTGTGAGGACATCCAGTCACTTCAAAGTGGAGACTCCACAGGGCCTTGCTTAAAAGCCCCAATTCTGGAGGCTGTCACTGTGAATTCAGGTACTGGCTCCTCCATTTATTAACTCTGTAACTCTTGATGTAACAATTTACATCAAGTCTCTGAGCCTCAGTATCCTCACCTGTCAATGAGTTCTTTCATTAGATTAAGAGAAAGTTTTTTGAAAACCACTTAGTACAATGCCAGGAATTTAGTAAACACTCCATAGAGGTTAACTTATACTTTATTATTAAATCAAGGTGAAATAGTAAAGTCAAACTTGTGCTTTTCTTTGTCTATTTTAATATGAACTTATTTCTTCCTAGTCTGAAAAATTTACTTGTTTATTACATCATTTACATTTTCTGGTGCGTCCACGTGTAGGTGATGTGGCTTTCTTTTCCGCAACAGGAGACCTCGGAGAGATGGTTCTGGAAACAAATAACTGGTGGAAAGAATAGTTTAACTCTACTCAAACTCATTTTCTACTGTTTGATAGAGGTTCTCCATCTTTTAATTGTTTTATAGCTTATAACTTGACAGCAAAGCAACTCAAAAAGAAGGCTTATTTGGCAAACATTTTAACATGGGGTCACATACTAGGGACATTTTGTTCACTTTTCTTTTCTTAATGGTCAGTGGTTGATATTGTGCTTTGATCATTTGACTTCTATTCTTCTGAGATCCTAGAAAGTTTGAGTCATCTTCCTTAAGCCTACTCATCAGTTTTCCTTTTCTGCTTTTTACAGACATTACAATGTCAAATGTAGAGGAGAGGACTTATTTTTATCATTATTTTAATGTGGTTTATCCAGTGTTTTGATTTGAATATTTAGATTCTTTATTAGAACAGTGATGATTGAACAAAGCTGTATTAATTATATATTACTGAATGACAAATTACCCCCAAAACTTAGAAGCTGAAAACAATAAACCTTTATTAGCTCAGGGTTTCTCTGGGTCAGGAATTCAGGAGTAGCTGAGCTAGGGCTTTCTGACTCAGGGTCTTTCCTGAGGTTGTAGTCAAGATGTTGGCTGGGTCCACAGTTATCTGAAGACCTGACTGGGGCTGGTAGATTTGCTTTCAAGATGGCTCACTCACATAGCTATTGGCAGGAGGTATCAATTACTTGCTAGCTGCTATGAGAAGAACTTAATTCCTAGTTGGGTGTTGCCAAGAGGCCTCAGTTCCTTGCTGGATGTTTTAGGAAGGCTTAATTCCCCACCATAGGGCTGCTTGAGTATATTCATGACTTAGCAACCAGCTTTCCCAGAGTAAGTGATCCAAGAGAGCAAAATGGAAGTCAAAAACTAGTCACTAGTTTATAACCTAGCTTTAGAAGTTGCACATTGTAATTTATTGAATATTCTGTGGGTTACACAGGCCAGCCCTATTCAATGTGGAAGGGGCCTACACAAACACTTGAATCCTGGGAGATGGGGTCATCTTGAAGACTGACTATCATAAAAGCCCCTGTAGAAACAGAGCCTGAAAACGCCTCACTCAGGCATAAAATATTCTCTCATAAAGAAGCCCCTTATAGAAGCATGTCTTGTTTTATGAGAGGTCTACTAGAAACATGCCTCCACTTTGTAGAAGACAAGCAGGGGTGGAACAAGGAGAGTTTTTGCTTCCTTTCCCAAGAACATTTTCTAATATAGCAATGTTAGTTATTGGTAGAGACAAATGGTCTCAAAGTTTATTGATTTTTGGGCCTCCATAGCAAAAATATATATTTATACATTATGACAAAGTCAATCTACATACTAAATATTACTGACAATTTTCCTCATTTTCTTTGATAAAAATTAATGTAAATAGAAGTTTTACTATTTTCTCCCTGTACCTTAGTGAGTGATTTTGCATCACACACCCCAGTGTGTAGACCATTTGTCTACATAATGAAAAGATGAAGATTGTTGTTTCATACGATGAAAAAAGGAAGAAAAAGAAGAAGCAGTGTGTGATAGAGAATCCAAACAATAGTGGTTAAAATGTCAATCTCATAGGAGAAGATAAGCAAGATGTGATTTATTTCAATGGATTTTCCTTTCTATCTACCAATGGCAAATCTCTCCCACATGCACCTCTCATTTGTGCTTTGTGGTGTTAGAACCTGGATAGGACATTTGACAGTCCAGTATTGCTAGCAAATCTAAAGACAGTATTAATTCTTCAGCTATTCTTCTTCATGGTACAAGGGGAGAAATCTCATATGTAAATTAGATGAGGTCCTAAAGATATTGAAGATTTAGACCAATAATTGTCGAGGCCTTAAAGTCATTAGGTTTGATAGCTATTTGTTTTTTTTTTTTTTTTTTTTTTAAGATTTTATTTTTTATTTATTTTTTCCCTCCAAAGCCCCAGTAGATAGTTGTATGTCATAGCTGCACATCCTTCTAGTTGCTGTATGTGGGACTCGGCCTCAGGATGGACGGAGAAGTGGTGCCTCAGTGCGCGCCCGGGATCCGAACCCGGGCCACCAGCATCGGAGCGCGCGCACTTAACCACCAAGCCACGGGGCCGGCCCCGATAGCTATTTGGAATAACTGTAATATCCCACTTCTATCCCAGTATGTATCTATTCCATGATCTGTGGGCATCAAAGGAAGAAGAAAAAAATAAAAACAATTTCTTTAGTAGTTATCTGTTCCTCTGGTCAACCTAGGATTAAGAACAGAAAATGAAGTACAAGAGAATTTCTTAACTATGGACTTTGTTTGTACAAAGTTATGCTCTTGCTATGAATAAACCCCAGTGGAGTGCAAAAATTACTAAATGACCCCAAAGGAAATTTTCCATCCTCTTCATTTTAGCGTGCCTTTTGTAGATATGGCCCCTTGTGGTGAAATCACTTCTGCATTTTAGAAATCAGACAACAGCACTAGCCTTTATCTGAATGTTATCATATTTTCATAGGTGACATACAGAAATGCTATTTCTTCACTGAACAAATAGTTGTGGTTAATACACTTTAGATAATCATATGTATTTACAAAAAGCCCTGAATGGATGGATCCACATTCACCCATAATTATTTGGTGTGTGATTTAACTTTAAAAATCCCAGAATTATGAAATATAATTTAACCAGAATGATAATTTTCTTGGCAAAGTAAAGAGTAAAGAGCTTAGTGCCTTCTTTTTATGTTTTTTCTCTAAATACAAAAATCCAGAAAGAATACCAGCTTGTGTTTTTGTTTAGCTTAAGACATCTTTTTCTCCTACTATCTAAAGAGGGTTATTGATTTTAATGTGTAACTTTCTCATTGTACTTTTTTAAACTGGAAAAATATATTTCCCTGGAAATGGTAGAGTCTATAAAATATATGCTTCTTTTTATATTTTAAAATACTGCAAAGATGCAAGAAAAATTGATGTGTTCTATTAAGGGGAGGGCAGGTAGATATAGACTCTTTATAGATTTCATTTTGAATAGAGAAATACTATTTTTCTGGAGTTTAACTGCATGAGGAAAAAAATCACTTTTATTTAAATAGTTTTAGAAATTTAGAGAGGAAATATGCTAAAATAATCACAATGAATCTTCTTGGGGAGGTGGGTGATGATAGATGTGTGTTACTCTGCTTTCTTAATTTTTCATAATGATCTAATTATTAATTTTACAATCAGGAAAAAATGCAGAACTGAAAACAATTAGAAATGAGGTAGTTTATGACTTTGCCTATAATAAAAAAGTATCACATATTTTAAAATTAAGATAACTAGGGAACCATATGGGTCTTGGTAGCCTTTAATGAACATTCGAAAGCCCTAATGGATTTTGGAAACCAAATAAGACAAGTATTAGTTGGGCTTCAGGAGTGAATACTGTTAGTCTTTGACGATTGTAGGCAAATTTCAGGATAGATATTCATGCAGAGCCAGACTATAAATGGATTGTAGTTACTCCCCTGAGTAGTTTCGTTTTCAGATAAATTTAGAAAAATCCTGAATCTCTTCCTGAGTGAACATCAGCAAAGCTGGGAATCTTTCCAAGAGAGAATAGAAGGATTTATCCAGAGTCTGAATTTCTGTTGCACTAGGAATGTCAGATAAGTACTTGGAGGAAGAACATCACTATCAGTGGGCTTACTGGTCTCTGTAGTAAATTCTGCATTTATGAGCTACATGTGAGAACTTTATGACCTCAGGTCAGAGAACAGGGCTGGAATCATCTCCTGCATATGTAACAACTGATATGAAAATAATTGGTTTTGCTAATCCTTCTATAATTGGGAGACCCTAAGTATTATAGTCTTCAAAGACAAACAGGAAAGGAAAAATAATTGCCCAGCAAAATAAGATTTAAATTTGAAATATGAATAGCAGTGGAGCTTATGTCTGATCCAGCGCCAGAAGGTGAGAGGACAGCACAAAAAAAAACGGGCAGGGTTCCGCTCTGCTGTACACAGGGTCACTAGGAGTCAGAATTGATTTGACAGAACTAACAATAAATAAAATAAAATAAATCTGAATGGCCAAGACTCAAAAGAAACAAGGAAGATATAGCTTATGTTAGCTATATAGTAATGAGTAAAAATAATAAGATATTAAGTAGGAAGAAAGGAAATTAAAGAAAAGAATAAGACTTGTCAAAATCAAGGGCCAGCTCCAGTGGCCTAGTGGTTAATTTCTGTGTGGTCTGCTTCGGCAGGCTGGCTTTGGTTCCTGGACGTGGACCTATACTACTCATCTGTCAGTGGCCATGCTGTGGTGGTGGCTTGCACACAAAAAAAGAGGAAGACTGGCAACAGATGTTAGCTCAGGGTGAATCTTCCTCAGCCAAAAAAAAAAAAAAAAATTGTGAAAACCAACATTAAAGCTTAAAGTTTACAGTTTGGTTCAAAGACACATGTGTTTATACAGCATTGTTCTGTGTTAATAGACTCTACTTTCACACCATATGACTGCATTTTTTAAAAAATCTGGAAGAATTTTTACTATAAGAGTCTGGCCATAGTAATGAAACTTAATTCTAGACTCGGTAGAGACAGAAAACAATGTTCCCCACTTAGCATTGTTAAAGCAAAACTAAACCAAATGGTGATGATACTGATGACCACCAGAACCAAAAACGCTGAATTTCTTGGCACTGTAGTTTGAGAGATTTTGCAAAGGGTGTTTTGAAAATGTCTGGTGCTTCAGCCATGATGTCCATTTGCTTTCCATTGTTCAACATCTGCTGTGGGAATACAAAGAATTCCTGTTCTGATCCTATTGTATAACTGAGGATATAGTTCAGAGAAGGACAAGTGTGATAAATCACACATATATGTAGGCTCTCGTTGGGATTATGTTAACCTTAACAATGAAAAGAGCTAACATCTCTGTAGCATTTCCAGTGTGCCTGGCACCACCATCAGCTTTGTAGGTATGTAATGTAACAACGATAGAGTTGATACTGTTATTATCCCCACCTTATAGATGAGGAAACTGAAGTTTCCCAAGATCGTGTAACGTGGAAGTGACGGTGCAGTCAGGATTGGAATGCAGACCATCTGACTCCAGACTCAGCACTCTTCCACTGGTTTCTCTGTGTTCCAGTTTCAGTAGCTTTTTTATTTTTCTCTTCGTTTCCTCAAATGAGTCATGCTTATTTTCCCCCTCAGGGTGTCTATTCTTATCAAATTGATTATCTTTCCTATCTTCCTCCTTCACCTAAACCAGACCGGCTCATGCTTCAGAGGTGAATGTAAATGATAGTTTTTCAGAGAAGCGTTCTAGTACCCTGGACTTCACCTTTATGCCACTTATCATGATTGTAATGAAATAATCTTGACTTTGGTTACGTCGTTTCTATATCACTGCCTATAACTTTAGTTCCTGAGGGAACAGTCAGTTTTGTTTACCCTCATGTTCTACTTCAATGCTTTGACAGAAGTGAGTGTTCAGTAAATAGTTGTTGAATGAATGAATGAAATGAAACAAGACTGAAATTCTGTGCTTAAATGAGAGCATCAAGTCGAGGATCTAATATATATATATATTTATCTTAAAGAAAACAAAGCATATGTTCACATTCAATTTCAATGAAATAGAAGCTGACATATTTTTAAAGGGTAATTAAGTATTTTTGTATGCCATTTTGGCTTCTCTGCGGTAAACTTAAAAGCTTACAAATACCTCCCATCTTTGTTCTTATATGATTAAAAATTTTTAAAAATTCAAAACATAAACCAATTTTATTAATAAGCTTTACATTTAGTCTGAATCAAACTGGTTGGAAACTTAGTAATTTTCCATTCATTGGTTAAATTCTCTGTGAATATTTCCTTTCATAATGAAACTATTTCAACTTAATGAAGTGTTAGTTACTGGAACAAAAATTATAGCCTCAAACGAATTAATGGTCCCACCAAATCATGCCTTCTCTAACCACAGTGCTGTTGGTGGTAGGGGGACCCAGGGAGGTTGTAAACAGGCCAAAAATTGGGGGAGAGAGGCAGCTTATCTTTCCCAGGAGTCGTAGTACTGTAGAAATACAAAGTAAAGCTAGATTTTAAAATTGAAACAAAGCGAAACAAAATGGAAAAAAAAATTATTTTCATTTCACAAGACCTTAAGCCAATTGTTTGTATAAAAACAAAAAATCTTGGCAGGTTTATTAGCATTAAAACCTATTTGATCTCAGTACCATAGAGTTGCAGATGAAAAATATCTGCATTAGACCTTGTGGTTAGTGACTTCATCTTTAAGAAAAACACCCAACTCGATAGCAGTACCCTACTTTCTGTTAGAGTTGGTTTGTATTAATTTTTTCTGATGAAGAAAGTAATGACTTTACTTATTGATATTGATATGGTATGGAAAATAGAACACATTTTGTTCCCTTATATCAATGAAAAATAAGAACCACTGTGTGAAAAAAATTTTCTGTAATTTTATATAGGAAATTCTGAAATCAGAGTTTGCTGAAAAGCATTTACAGTAAAAAAATAAAGAACATTTCAGCTTTGCTTAGTTCTGTGAGTTAGAAGATATAGGGAACCTAAACAGATTTATAAATATTCTTGTCATAAATTTGAATTTATTTATTATAGAATGAAATAATTGTTTATAGCTTGCTAAACACAGGTGAGATTATGCAAACAAGAAGAGAGTCTTGAAAGTAGAAATAACTTGTGAGAGTGTCATTTTAAATATTTGGTTTTTCTTCCAATGATAACAAAATGAATATTGTAGTATTGTTTTATAAGCTTTTTTAAATAGAGCAAATATTATGAATATTACGTTAGATTAAAAAATGTTATATTATTATTAATGATCCTAACATACTTCAATATTGTTTAAGTTGAATGTTTTCTTAATGATGTATTTATTATATTTACAGCTTTAAAAGCAATTATGATAATCTTTCTATTCTAGGATTCTATGATTCTTACAACCTTTATGGGCCTATCTGTTGTAGAAGAAAGGAACATTGCTGTTGTTGTTTGTGAACAAGGACTAGACCTTGATAATGTTATTAGGACAAATTGTAGCCTATTTTCATGTGAGAATAGGCATTGAATAAATACTTTAAGTTACAAATATTGATGAGAAACATTTTCCCTCTTTATGCATTTTCAGCTCTCTTTTAGTTAACGGGAAAAATTTCTTCAGCCTGTTGATAAAGTATGTGTGTGCTCATATCCTAGGAGTGTGTAAACTATTAACCAGGTATGCAATAGGTAATGTCATACCTTAGTCTATCAGCCTAGTGTTCGTGCCATAGAAGTTTTGGTCATTGCTAATGACTAAATTATCAGATAGATAACCAATAGTCTTAGATGATCAACTCATACTTTTATTTTTAATTTAATCATGTTGACCTGGATTAGAATTCTTTTAAACTTGGTGCCATTTTATAACTTAAATTTATTTTGAGTTGAAAGAGAAATCAAGACACTTCTTTTATTCAAGTTTTCCATTTGTCTTTTCTGTTCTAGAATACTGATAGTGCATTCTCCAATTATATTGGTAGTTCTTCTGTCTGCTTTTTATAGTAACTAGTTCTCTTGTAATTGATCTTTATTTTTTTTCTTTCTACTTGGTTTATGGTGTCTGGGAATCTTTCAACATTTTTCTTAAGAAATAGTTATGGAATCATGGGCTATATTTATATCTAAGTCTATGAAGTTTACCTGTGATGTTTTTAGGATCATCATATGGCTCAATTGATTATGGAGACAGTCCCAGTTTATACCTGTCATCAAGCATAATTACTAATAATGTTCTCTTTCATTCTTAAAAGTGTCCCAGCTTGGACAATCAATATGATCACCCTAATGTTGCCATCTTAAAATGTCTAGAATTTTCCAAATAGTTTCACGTGGTAAACTTGCCAATTGATACTTTAATTTCCCTGACAATTTTTATTTATAATAATGGATGCTTCAGTTTGACTTTACACATTGTACTTGCCTTATTTGAAAAACACAATTTTCTAGTAATAGTATTTCCATATCTTTGATCTCTACTCTTTGAAATGCTATTTTCGAATTTAATTGGTTTTCACGAATTAAGTGGTTTTGAACTGTTTCAATCCTTATGCCTTTGAGCCATGTGAGGGAGTTGAGGGGTTGAGTCTCAGAAAAGGAGAATGTAGGGTTAATGAAGAGTAAGTTTTTTGAAACCAACATCTCTCCACGTTTGATACTGATCACAGAGGGATACTTACCCTTCACAAAATTTCCCTAATTCTTAAGACTCACTGCCTTAGAGAGCTAGCATTTTACCTCTCCATTATTTGGAGAGAGTAGAAACATTAACAAACATAGACAATTTACTAAAATGAAATATTTTTCTTTGGAGGGGGCTGAATAAATTCGGTATGTGTCCTAGATGAGTCACACTACATAATATCCACCCAGATTTTTTATTAAAAAAACTACCCAGGTACAGGTTGGAGGATGAGGGTTAAGGAATGAGTAATGGGGAACTATATGGACTAAGATAATAAATTATTATTATGGAAGCCCCAAATGAGAATTAATAGAATAAAGAAAATAAAGGTTAGAATAGAAAAATAAGTCCTGGATTTGGCCAGAAGCAATGCTTCACACAGGGTTAATATGGTAGGGCAATACAGCTAGAAGAAATTGATGGTTTGCTTATAGTTTTCTTCATGTATCCAGAATTTAATAGGTGCTTTGGTAAAATGAGAAAGAAATAAAATTAGAAATACTGTAAATTTTGAAAATGGAAAAACAAGAAAATCACAAATGAAGGAGTAAAATTATAAGAAAAGAAATGAGTGAAAATATTATAGTGATGTGGATTCTACACCTAAACTCTGAGAGACGCAGTGGAAGAGTACCAGGTCACTGGAGCCAGGCTGGGGAGATGAGTGCCAAGGTCTTTCAGCTGTCTCTGAGGGTGTAAACCACACGAAGTCCTTTAATAAATTACATTGTAGCAAAATCTCATAAGGCCATACACTTTCTATCCTATAGACATTGCAGGCTGAACCTCGAAGAAGCATGTGGCGAAGATCAAGCTTTAATGTGTAAAAATTGAAAAAAAAAACTTAGGTCCTTCTTCTTTCAAAACATTTTCCATCCCCTTGATGTCCCTCTGCCAAGAAAAAGTTTTAGCTTCGGGAGATTTCACCCTATGTATTAAAGCTTTGGCAAGGATTACTGTCAAAGGGATTGAGTGGGTGTTCACTTGGAACTGAAATTATAACTGTGTGCTAGACGTCAGAGGTCAGCTTTCTGTCTATTGAAAATGTTCTAAGATTCTAAATATCAAGACACATGTAGCAGACAAGAGTAAAAAAGTTAAGTGGATGGGTGTGGAGAAGGCTTGGGGAATTCAAAGAACACAGTTCCTTGTCCCCTACGTCACTGTAAGACTTGATAGGAAGTCATAAATACTCATCAGGAAGGTAAAAATATTGGGATCTAACATTAAGTTTAGACCAAAGTTGCCCTTTCCTGTTATTTGAGTGTGCCTAACTACCAATCACATTCTTCTCTACATTCCAAATAGAAAAATTCTCTTCTCACATTCCAAATAGAAAAATTCTCTTCTCACATTCCAAATAGAAAAATTTTTTTGCATACATACCAGAATATTTTTTTTTCAGTTTTCTTCTTTCTTAATACAATATCTGAGAAGACTTTCAGTCTTCTACTTTCAATACGATGTGACTTTAAAAAAATAATTGTTGAAGTAATGGAGATGAGCTTGTCAAGCAAAGTATTTATCTATCCCAGAATGAGAAAATGTCTATAATTAACCTTTATGGTATAGAGTCAAATATATATATATATATACATATACATATATATATATATATGTATATATATACATATACATATATATATATGTATATATATACATATACATATATATATGTATATGTATATATAATGGGTAAAAATAGTGCTATTCTTGTTGAAGAAGAATTGAGGGGCCAGAATTCTTATTGCTCAACCACTGTTTTGCCCCAGAGGCAGCCTAGAGGCATCTTGGCTGAATATTGAGCATAGTTTAAAAAATAATGTTGCTGGACGAGTCATATTACAATTCTTTCAATCTAAAAATGGCATTACTAGAGTCATTTAAAAGCAAAAAACCCCACAAAGTCTTTTTGTGTAACTGTTCAGACAGCTAATTGTTACCAGGATTTGTCTCTCTATTTTTTCAGTGATGGACAGACTTTACTGAGTTTAGCTTGTTCACAGCTGCCCAGATAGAGACAACATTTCCTAGTTTCCCAAGTGGCTACGTGTGGTCATGTGACTAAGTTTTCTTACACCATTGAGTTTTCTGCAATTTGTAACCCAATGTCCTAAATAATACAGGAGTCAAAAAGATTTTGCACAAAGAAGTAAAACTATAAAAGAAATATTTGAAAAAGATCACTCTAGCAGCAAAAAGATAGATGAATGTCAAGAGATCACCTGAGAATTGTTGAAACGATCAGCAGACTATTGAGATTAGAGGGGTGCAGCATGTATTGGTCATTGGAGAAAAGAGGAAGTATTAAATAAGAAACAACTCAAGTTCAACTTTGACAAGTCTTGGTGACAACCGAGCACATAGAATGAAGGAAGAGTTCATATCAAAAATATTTGAAAATTTGAACTTGTGAGACCAAATAGATGGTGGTATTAAAGAAAGAGTAAAGTTCGAGTTCCTGTAGTTTGCTAAGTAAGGTACCAATAAATTCCATTCAATCTGGAAAAAGCGTACATACTTAGATTTTACGAGAATAAGTCTAGCGGAGTCTCAGTATGCAAGTAGAAAATAATCCTAATAGGTAAAAATAATGGCTCTCTCTTGTAGTTAGTGTAATTATGACTTTCTTGTTTTTATTTAAAAACAGTGTATACTTCTAAATTTGTACATATCCCATAAAGATTGGATTTTATGGAGGCATGTGTCTGTTTTCAAGGGAATATCCATTTAGCTTTGATCTAAGGCTGAGTCTTTCATCATTTGTTCCTAGATATAGAAAAACCCCCTATGTTGGCGTTGAAAGCTACCCAGAGGCTGAGAGGAACTAGCTTTCTGTCTCTTGCTTTTTTTTTGCATCTAAATACCAAAGTTTACACTTGCTTCCATAGCATTTCCAGATTTTATTCATGATATAAACTTTGATCAATCAATCCTTTTGATTTATCCATTTATTTTTGCAAATCCTTGCTACCTTAAAATATAATTCACTCTGTATGTCCTATCTTCTCTAAGGAACTAAGATCAGCTGAAGTAATTTGTTGACCATCTTAAGTTTTACCTTTTATCAGCAAGACATTAAATCAACAAAATTGGACAAATTCATCAAAATTGATTCCAAAAATTTTTGAAACTTGTTTTTAAAATTTGGTGCTGGATGGAACTAGTATAATTCTCAATGTGAGTCTCTAAAACCTGTTGTCTTTAATTCCTTACATCCCCTGGCTATAACCACAATATGTTTGCTCAGTTACTTAGGGAGAAAAATGTAAACATTACAAATATTATTTGAGGAAGAACTATCTGTGCACAAGAATGAAAAGGAAAGGACCTGGGGCTTGGTTGAGTAAACTCTGAATGAGTCAGCAATATAATGCCATTGTGGAAATAAGCCTACCTGATTTCATGTAGAGAAAAGAATAAAAAAGGCTGTGAAATAATCTTTTAATTTTATTTTTCTATATTTAAAAAGACGTGCAAAAATGGAAAGTTACAGGATACTTAAAAGCATGAAAATGTTATATAAAGAACGACTAACGGGATTGGTTTGTGGGCTTAGGGAAGTACAAAGAGTGTTTTGATTACAATCTTCATCTGTACTAATATATTAAATTGAGGAGGTTGGTGGAACAGTTACTCTCTATAATTCTAGACAACAAAAATATAACAAATTGTAGTAAAAATAAAGGAAGAAAAATTAGAATTAGACAGAAGGAAGAAATTTTTTAACATGAAGGTGATGGAATTCAGTATCAAGGGATATTGCAGATGTTGAGAATACATTATTAGGCGCTCCATAAATCTTTCCCTTCTCTCCCGTCCCTTCCCCCTCTGCAGTCTTCAAGAAACTAGGTGTTTGTTCTGGATGATTCAGACATTTGCCAGTCTGAAGGATTGAACCAGGTGATCTTTTCAAATTCCGTCCTCTTCTCCTCTGTCTTTCCATAGTCTCTGTGTTTCCACTGAGAGTGGTTGGCTCTTTGGGTGAAAATGAACAGAAGCTGGAATGATGTGTGTCCTTGAAGGAAGATGCTCTGAGAAAGCTTGAAAGATTTTTCTTTTGGACAGTTTTTAAACCTCCAGTAGTACTCTGGCAAACAATTTGGATCATGGGGACCAAGCTAGGATAAACTGGACCGGAATGGTCAGTCAACTTAGCAGCTACGCAACCTCCAAACTAAGTATGCTGCAATTGTCCTGTCTTACTGAAGCAAAAAGCTCGTCTCACTTAGTGAGCCTCACTTCTGAGTCACTTCAGAGAATCGGGCACCTTATAGAAAGCTTCCCTTACATTCATTTGTTTTACCTGCTTTTAGGTGTACACAGTAACCTTTTAAAATATCCTTTCTTTCATAAATGCTGGATAGGATTGAAGGTCTAATTAAGGCAAGTATCTCCCAGAAACCCTTTCCAATTTTCCAAAGATAGTCCTGGTGTATCTTATTTGCAGATACAGTTATAATATCTACATGCCATTTCTTGTCCATTGACTAAGGAAAATGCTTTCTGGATGGGCATTTGTGACCATCAGAAAGACTTTAAGGGCTTTTGACAATTTTGAAAGACAACTTGAATACAAAGGAGGCAATAATGAAATCCAGAGATTTAGGATTAAATCATGGAACATTTTTCCTTTCTAAGTGAAAGATCTGCTGGCCTCAAGTAAGCTGTTTTTGATGATGTGAATTCATTAATCTTTTGAGAATTTAGGTTTTTTTTCCTCCTAGAAGGCAAAAACAGAGGAAGACATAAACAGTCGATTTGGGAGATTGAAAGGACTGATTTGTGTTTCCTTCTGTTTCTAATAGGCACATTTTGGAAAAAAAAATATTGGAGCACATGAATGAAATAAAAACACACAGATAGAATTATAGTGCACTACAACCTTTAGTTCCAATCTTTTCAGGGGCATTTTTCTCACATCAAGAGATGCATATGGCCATGGTAATGTCTGTGGCACAAGGCAAAATAAGATTTGTGAGATCGTCAGGGAAGATAAAATTTTCTAGATTGTGGTTTCCATGCGACTCTGTGACCCTGTTGTGCATTACTTGAAAAAGCAAAGATAAATATCATTGTTCAAAGTTCTCAGGCGATTTCAGAATTTGAGGTTATTGATTCTCAATTTATTTTCTTCTTGGCTCTTGTGCTTTGTGCTGAATAGACTCAGACTCTTAGCAATCTTGTTCCATTGTGGTTTCCGAAGCTTTGGGGCTCTGCCTCATTTAGTTTCTTCTACAGCTCATGCCTCCAACACTTTCCTTTCTTTTATTGATGCTTGCCAGGCTTTGGGCAGGAAATAAATTATGACATGTAAAAGATGTGACACTTGGATTTCTTTTTGGGTTTAGCTTAGTATGCTGTAATGAGCACTTAAAATGGAAGTTTGTTTCCTTTATAGACCTTAAATCACCACACCATTCCCAGAGTCCTCTGAAATCTAAAGGGTAAATCTTTAAGTTTCCCTTTTATGAGCTGGGCTCTTATTATTCTGTCTTCACTCATGATCATTAGGACACTAAATAAGGGAGAAGGTTCTATCTGGTGGTGGCATTCCCTGAGCTGTTACCCTCATAGAAATGTTCTCTCTAGGTGGATTTATAACTTAATATCTAACATTTCTTTTCCAGTACCAGAGAATATAGATACAAAATTGTAACTACCTTCTTATTTAATATATAAGGTTTAAGTTTAAATGCTTATTTCTGGCCCACCTTCTTCCCTCCTCTCCCCTCCCCTCCTCTGCCTTCCTCCCTCTCTTTCCTTCCTTCCTTCCTTCCTTCCTCCCTCCTTCCTTCTTCCTTCCTTCCTTCCCTTCTTCCTTCCTTCCTTCCTGTCCATTCTGAGATACTATTATGAGGAATTTACTGATCACTCCTCTCTTTCATGCCAGAATTGATCAATCCTTTTATACCCCCACTTTACCATGCTCAGACTTTCTGAACTTGAACTAAAGGTTGTGGTGCACTATAATTCTGTCTGTGTGTTTTCTGGACCCGAAGGCCCTCTGACCTATTCTGTGCCTTTCCCCTGCTCAGCTCTGTGTTGTAGGGAGCTTGACTGCTATGGGGTAAATTTCTCAGGCTCTGATGTCAGCTGGATTCCAGTTGGATTTAGTCAATTTGCCAATGGGATGCACTGGTTGAAAATTTAAAAGGGAGGATTGAGAAAGTCAAGGTATTTCCCCCTTCTTCTCTGCCTCAGACTCCTTTTCCTGCAGGTGCTCTGTTTCCTACATGGCTCCAGCTCTCACTTGGCTGGTCTGCCGTGGTTCATTTCTGTTAGACGATTCTGGCCCCTTGTTTTTTCAGTGATGGTGTGACTTCCTGCTGCTGTTAATCTCTGGTTTACCTAGTTGTTCTTTGTCTCTCACCTCTCCTACCACCCATCTAACAATTCCCTGCATTAAATTCCTTCTGTTGTACTTAATGTGATTTTTGGTTTCCCGGTTAGACACTGACTGGTACAGTATACAAAACATGCTGTTGTGCTTGTTTATGTGCTTGTCACATTCTATCAGACTGTCAACTTCTTGGGAGAAGGGACTTTATTTAGCTTGCTATCTCTTATATCTAATGCAACAGTTCCTGGCACATATTGGGTAGTCATATTTGTTGATACATTTTAATACATTTATTAGTTGTTTAGCTGAGTACAACCTACAAATTATCAAAGTGCAACTTACTTATAGTTATGTCATATTTTAGAATTAATATTTTTGTAGCTCACTCTGGTCTAGATCTTTTTTTTTTTTTAAAGATTTTATTTATTTTATTTTTTCCCCCCAAAGCCCCAGTAGATAGTTGTATGTCATAGCTGCACATCCTTCTAGTTGCTGTATGTGGGACTCGGCCTCAGGATGGACGGAGAAGTGGTGCCTCGATGCGCACCCGGGATCCGAACCCGGGCCACCAGCATCGCAGCGCGCGCACTTAACCACCAAGCCACAGGGCCGGCCCCACTCTGGTCTAGATCTTGAGCAATTTTTATAATTATAAACTTTCTTAGTGGTCATAAATAAATGAGAAGCTGATGTCTAGTAGAGAAGAGAAAGGAAAAAGGAGAAAAGGAAAGGTAATTTTTTTAGAAATAGGAAAGCATGAGAGACCAACAATTATTTGGGCTAAAGAGTTAACTAGAGCTTATGGAATTCCTAAGAAAAGTAAACATGAAAAATAACAGAGAAAGAAAGTCAGAGATTTTTCTTTTCTGTAGTTCTTTGTAGTTCCCAGGACTTCCTACAGTGTACTCAGCAAAAAGAGCCACTTGAAAGATCTTTGCATTTTGATTGATTTGTCTGCTGAAGACTTCCTTCAAGCAAAATAAAGACTTGCAATACATATTGAAACATTTTAATACTTCATCCACATTGCTCTTATATTTGCTCTAAGAAAGGTAAGAGAACACATCAGAAAGTTTGGGGGATAAGGACCCTATGAGAGAGCCAAAAGATTATTGAATAAAGATCTGTTTTTTTGAAGAAGAAAATGGTTGAAAAGGAAGGGAAGATTTATACAAGCATGGGAAGAGATGCACAGAAAGTACTGGGGTGGGAGTAAAATGTCTCCTCATGGATTTCTCTGTGCCTAGGAAATCCATTTCCTAAAAAATTAAGCATTATCTTACTTTTATTTCATGTTTTCTCCACTTAAAGATAACTATACCCTGTTCAAGTATCAATATGTAGAGAGACAAAACTGACTGGTATTTTTATGCTTAATTAAATAGTACGTTAAATGCTTGGGGGTAAATCAGGCTGGCAACCAAAAAGTTCTAGAGTTCAGATCTGCCATTTTGTTAAGTGAGATTTCTGAGACTTATGCATTAGCTTTCTTCCAGTTTCTTTTTTATTTTTTTGGTACAGGCAAGGAATGCAAAAGGAGAAATTAAATTGATTTAATTTATCTTTTTTTTTTTTTTAATTTATTTTTCCCCTAAAGCCCCAAGCGATAGTTGTAAGTCATAGTTGCACATTCTTCTAGTTGCTGTATGTGGGACGCGGCCTCAGCATGGCCGGAGAAGCAGTGCGTCTGTGCGCGTCTGGGATCCGAACCCGGGCAGCCTGCATCGGAGCGCACGCACTTAACCGCTAAGCCACGGGGCCGGCCCAAATTGATTTAATTTAAATCATAAGAGATTTATAAGAAAAGAGATTTTAACTAGCCACCTCCATTTCTCCTCACTTACATTTTTCTAATTTCCAGGGTGATAATCTAACTCTTGACCTACTTTTTAAATACAGAGATCATTAGGTTGTCCTTTGTATTCAGGGTTTATGATAGTCTTGGGAAGAACCATTCCTCTGTTTTCTATACCAGTAAGAAAACTGAGATTCAGAGACGTTAAGTAACTTGTCCAAAATCACACATTTAATAAATGAAAGAACTAGAATTCTAATCCGGGTACCATGGGCTTGGATCCTTACATTAAGCATATGTATTTTTCCCACTTTTATTCTTATGCTTCTGGATTTCTCTATTGCTTATAATTCTATCAGTTATAAGTAACTAACAATTACATTAAAGCTGGCTTAAAAACTAAAGGAAACAAATGTTAGTGAGGATATAAAGTAACGGGATCTCTCATTTATTGCCAGGAAATGTAAAACGGTACAGCCACTGTGGAAGACACTTTGGCAGTTTTTTATGAAGCTAAACATAGGCTTATTATACAATCCAGCAATTGTACTCCTAGGTATTTACCCAACTGAGTTGAAAATTATTCCACACAAAAACTTGCACATGAATGTTTATGGTGGCTTTATTCCTAATTGTCCAAACTTGGAAGCAACCAAGCAGTTCATCAATATGTGAATGGACAGACAAAACTATGGTAAGTTCAAACAATGAAATATTATTCAATGATAAAAAGAAATGAACTATTAAGCCATGAAAAGACATGGAAAATCTCGAATGCGTAAGCTAAGTGAAAGAGGCCAATCTGAAAAGATTAAATTTTGTATGATCTAACTATATGACGCTCTGGAAAAGGCAAAACTACGGAGACAGTAAAAAGATCAGTGGCTGCCAGGAGTTTGGGGGGAGGGAGGGAGGGATGAATAATAGATGGAACACAGGGGATTTTTAGGGCAATGAACTATTCTGTATGATACTGTAATGGTGGATACATGACATTGGGCATTTGTCAAAACCCATACAACTACACAACACAAATAGCGAACCCTAATGTAACCTATAGACTTTGGTTAATAATAACATATCAATAACAGTTCATCAATTGTAGCTAATGTACCACTCTAATGAAAGATGTTAATAATAGGAGAAACTGTGGGAGGGGAGAAGAGATAATGGGAATTTTATGTACTTTCTGCATAATTTTTCTATAAACACGAAACTGCTCTAAAAATAGTATAAAAAATAAAAGAAACATTTGGCTAGGAATAAACACCTAGGAACATCTTAGTCCAAAGCTCTTATATACTACCAGGACCTAGATTTTCTCTGAATTTAGCTCTAATTTCTCAATGTTGGCTTTATTCCAAAGCAGGTTATTTTTTCCAGACCTCAGAGTGATAGCCTTTATTTCCTTGGGTTATATCTTTCTCACTTATATCCACATGGAAACAAAAATTTACTTTCCTGATAACTCACACAGAATCCCAGAACTGAGTTTCATTGGCTTTGATTGGCTTGACTTACATCGTGTGACTGCCTCTGAACCAACCACTGTGGCTGGAGGATGAGATTTTCTTCTGAGAGGAAGAGGAGTGAGGCTTACCTCCTTAGATGGACAGGAATTAAGGCCACCCAAGCCATACAGCTGGGAAACTCAAAATATTATTAATAAAGGGAGAGGGAGGTTAAATACACACTGGTGAGACACACAGCAAATGTCTACTGTCTTATCTATGTAAGGAATATAGATGGTCTGTACACTAGCCTCATGATTAAGCATCTGTATGCATATTTTGCCTTCAGCTGCAAAACTTCCATATCAAAAAATGTTTCCTCTATTGGTTTAATGATGTTTGAAATGTAATAATTGCAGTTATGTTTTTTCAGTTTGTTTGACTAACACACATGCATAAAATGCCTACAATGCTCAATTGTAGGGAATATAAAGGCAAATAAGACATAGATTAAAACATAGTCCCTGGCCTCAAGGGGCTTACAGTCTAGTATGAGAAACAGACAAATAAACACAGGTAGGTATAAGGGTCGTCAAGGAGGGAGTGGTTGTTTCTAAACAGGTGCCAAGAGAGGCTTCAGAGAGGAGCTCATACTAGAACGAAGTCTTGAAGGACCAACAGAATTTCAGCAGATTGATCAGTGGTGGAACTTATTCCAACCAGACAACAAAGCAATACACAAAGCGAACAAAACCTGAACAAAACATGGCAGCATGAAAGATGGTAAAGTGTTTGGAAATGCTAGCAGTTGAGTAAGATGTAAGAGTGGTATAAGAAGAGATAAGGTCAGAAAATTAGATAAAGGTTAGTTCTATCCAGTACTGAGTGGGGAACCTTTTGAGGCAGAGAGGGTAACAGGACGAGAGTTTCCTTTTAAGAAGACTGCACTGGTGTAGTCTGACTTTGGTTGTGGGGGCACCAGTCTGTGGAGAAAGGGAGATTGTTTAGAAGCTACAGTACGAGTCCCAGTGAGAACTTGTCAGGGTTTGAGCTGAGACAGTAGCAGTAGTCATGGAAGAGGGTACTGACTTAAGGTTTTATGCTCAGTTAAATACAAATTGTTCCCACAGGTATAATACTTACATGCATAGCAGTCGTTTACACTTTGGTGTGAATTTATATCAGACCTTATGCACAGTGTAGGTTTCCTTAGGGAAAATGCAGAGGGCCGTGAAGACTTTAGGAGCCTATTGATGACAAAGAGTGGTATACACAACTCAGATAAATTTTCAGAAATGATGATATAAGGATGGAAGAGGTCATCTTCTTGCATGCCACAGTTTTTCTTGTAATGGCCTAATCTAATGGGATGTCAAGAATGTTGTAAATCCAGGTGTTGTGAAGATAATTAGAGCAGGTGTTGATTTGCATGGCATAAATCCAACTGCCAAGCACAGATCGTGAATTCACTTCAAGTGGATGAATCTATTTGATGTATGATGTATGTTTTTTTAAATATGTCCCCAAATGTAAATATGTCCCCACATGAATTTTAAACATCAGTGCCAATTCATGTCACCAAAAATACACCATAAACCACATTGCGAACATGCAAACATGTACACTAATATTTATGACTGATATATTCCATTACGATGTTTCTTAAAACAAGTATCACCAAAGAAATTTTGAGAGGAATAAAAATATATTTTCACTGATAAATTATGCCTGTAAATTATTGTTGTTGGTTAGTCTTTTCTAATGGAGGCAGTAGACAAAGTGTTGACTATAATTTCAATATAATGACACTCCTGAACATTCTAAATCACCACTCATGGTTTGGATTAGCAATTCTAAGCTTAGAATGCTAAACAATTATTGTAGAGAATTTTCATCTGGTAAGACACTGAGGTTCTGAACCTTATATTTGTAATATTATGGCAGACTAGGGGAACACAAATGTTTATTCCTTTTACTGATCATGAATTGGAAAAGGAAGGGAACAGTTGGAGAGTGGCCCATCTCCAGCCACCATCTGCTTGTTATAACATAGCTGTATGTTGTCATTTTCCTCTTTTTTTTATTACTGTTATTAACACACTATAAAAAAATACATTTAAATAGCATTAACTTTGCAACACAAGCAAATGAAATGGAGTCACTCGATCTTTAACTTGTTCTGTGGAAATTGCTTTATTTCTCCTTTTAGACATTGTTTGGAGTTGTATAGTATCCTGCTGTTCAGTTACAGTAAAAACAGGTGCCTGAGAGAGGTAATTACCAATCTTACATTTGGTGCTTTATTTTCCTTTGATTCAAAGTCTTTTGTTCAGTTACTGTGTGCTCCAATTGGTATCGGATTAATGCTTGAAGGATGTCTTAGAGTAGAATTGATCACTCTTATGAGAGTTTATGCTTTAGTAGAAGAAATGTCAATGTGACAAATAACAAAATGAAATTGAATTTTAAAAAGCCCCAAATAATATTAATTTAATAAATATTTATTAAGTCTATTATGAGAAAGGCACATTGTGGTCATGTTATTTTACATTGTATCTGATATTTACCTCCTATCACTTACATTACATATCATGTCCGATTAATATAATCAAGTTAATGAATAAGAAATTTTTATAACACATTTATGTTCTCTTAAGATATTTGAACTTTTCTTTTTAAAAATAAATATAGCTTTATAAAACAATCAAATGATACATGTTTTTAATATAAAAATGAGAGTAAAACCCATTAATGTTCTCTACTAAGAGATAAGCATTAGTGGGATGATCCATATGGGCATCTGTGTGTGTGTACATATACATTTTTACATGAAAGGAATTTACTAAGATATGCTTCTCTGAGAATACTCCTTGATGTGTGTGTCTGTGTAAGTGTACTATACATGCACATAGGAATTTGCAGATCCTTGTATGGAGGGATGTTTTTGAGTTCCCATGCTCTTGACAAACCAGCAGAAGATTGAGGAGACTGATTAATAGACAAGTGCATCAGCCAAGGTCCAATCTGAAAAACAGAAAACACTTTTAAATGTTTCAAACAGAGGGAATTTAATATAGGGAATTGATTATGCAAGTGTTGAAAGGGCTGAGGAAGTAAGAGGGGGAAGTGAGGCAATCCAGAGATAGATAACAGCAGGAAGCAGCTACTAGCCCTAGGGGAACAAGAAAGGAGATAATGCAGTAGGGCCCAGGGCAAGCAGCCCCCTCTGAGATGGTGGAGGAGGGGCACTGAGGCAAAGGCTGGGTTTTCTGAGGAATTGCTGCAACTTCCAGAGCTGGTGCTAGAAGCAGCAAGAGAGAAAAGAAAATAGAACAGAGAGAGAAAGATGCCCTCTCCGTTCTTCTTGCTTATGAACCTTCCAGGCACCCCTATTAGGACAGGCTGAAAGGCAGCTGGCCAGTGGGCCAGGGAGCCTGAGAAATGTCGTTTACAAAATCCTAGCCTGAGCATTATAGAGGAGAGGAGCAAAGGATGAGTGGAGGGCTGAGAGCAATACTAAGTAACCAACTCCACAAGTGAAACAAACCTACAAATATTTGGGAAGAGAAGCGTGGAAGATGATTAGACTCCTGGATAATTTATAGGTAGGGGTTGAAAGTTGTTAAATGGAGATTAAAGGACCTTATTTTGCGCTCACGGGCAGATGAGATTTGAACTTCTGAGCTGTGTATGTGTGTGTATGGGGGGTGGGGAGGGAAAGAGAGAGACTAGTGCTTGGCTCATAATAATGTCTCAAAGTGATAGCTATCACTTTTATTTGAAAGCATTTTTTAAATTGTTTGAATTTTTTCACAGTTATTTTTCTAAGTAGAAAATAATTACATTCTTTTTCCATCTCCCATCCTTTCTTTCAAAGAAAAGTAATTTAATATGTTGGATTATTCTTTTACTTAACAGCAATCAGTTTTTCTTAGGCAAAACCAAAGGGATAAGAGTTAATTCTTCAAGATATCCACCTAGTTATGAGAATTTCAAGGTGTTGATTGATATTACTATTCACAAATACTTGTGGGGACCTATGATGCCATGTGTAGGGCCTCAAGACACAAAGGGCACAAGAAGTGCTCCTAGCATTGAAAGAGCTTACAGTCTATTTGAGGGGTTGGGGCACAGATGTAATTGTGATAAATAACCACAAACAGGAGCAAAATGTCGTTTAATATTTTTTATTTTGTTTTTCTTCCAAACTCCTAATCTCCTGAAATCAACCATCATAATTAAGGCAATGTAATTATTGCTTTGCCTATTTGGATGTGTAAATTAAAATTACAGCAAAGCACTCAGGAACATGATGCCCAGTGCCTTTTCCTTCTATTTTTTTTATTCTTTCTTATGTATGTAAGGGGATAGTTTGTTTCATTGTTAAAGATAGAAGGCAATGGAAAAGGAGAAGTTGAAGCAGAGAACAGAGTAGTCTAAGAAGAAGCCAGCCTGGTCTCACATCTGGAGCAGAGGAGCTGTGGGAAGAATATTGTTTGAAGACTTGGTATGGGCATGACAACAGGTGCACTCAGCCGCAGACAGGCCCACAGAGCCTGGGAGTCATAGTCAGAGCCCGGGCCAGGTCCAGTGTGGGAGAGCAGAGGAAAATGGCAGACACCATGTGCGTGCCACTTGTAATACACCCACTTACAGGAGCTGCAAAGCATTGTGGCCTTGAACTTCATTTAGTGTCTTGGAGATTTGAACAAAGAAGATTTAAAAAAAAATTCCTGTGGTTGTTTTCTCTCTCTAGGATTCATTCAAGAGTCATGATGCTGATCCAGAGAAGTGAATGGTGGAGACCACTGGCTTCTATCCTAAACAATATCCAGAGTCACTTTCTCCCCTCTGATATTATCCAAATGGCATTATGCTAGGCGTGTGCACAGGAATTCCTTACCTTCCACGAGATTCCCAGGACTCATATTCAAATAGATTTCAGGTGATTCCCTTCTGTAGCCTACAGACCTGCCCACATAGTTCATAAACCTGGAGTAAATATATAGTTTATGCTCAAGTTTGGAAACTACAACATTGATACCTAGTAAGTAATTATTTTACTAGTAATCAGGAAGACACAGATTAAATCCACAATGCTAGACCATTTTATACCCTTCAGATAGGAAGCAATGAAGACATCTGGTAATGATGTATTGGTGCATGTGGAGCCATGTGAACTTTTAACTGGCTGGCGAGAATATAATTTGGAATAGCCACCTTGGAGAACCATCGGCAATATTCAGGGAGGCAGAGGTGTACATACACTATCAGCCAGAATCTCCACTCTTTGGTATTATCTTAGGGGAACTCTCGTGCGTGTGCTCAAGGAAATTTGTGTAAGAATGGCCATGAGGGTACTGTTTGAATCAAGTATAAAGAATGCTTATAAAGATAATCACCATATTTAAGATAGTCATTACCTCTATAGCAGTGCTGGGGAGGTGGGGAGGTGGAATTGAGATCAGAAAGGAGCATGCAGGTAAGGGTATTTGGCTGAGGGATTCAGTTTCTTTGGTAAGTGGTTCAACCATATTGAAAAGGTTTATTTCTTTGTCTGGGAGCTGGATATGTGGGTCCAATGTTATATTTGCAATATTAGCTATGATATCTTCCAGGTTATATATTAGGTTGAACTATATGAAATCCTTTGTTTTTGATCTCAAAAAATGGCAATTTAATGCAGTTCAGCCTAATATTTCATTGTTTATTATTAATTATTTAGAATTTTAAAAACACCACATTATATAAAAATAACAAAAACACACCTAGAAATATTTTTTAAAAGTACTTTTTGCATCTTATTGCAGAATATCTTAATTCTGCAATTCCAATGATGATCAGTCAATTATGCCTGTGCTATGTTTGGGTGATTATGGGCTTGTCTCTTTAAGTGTTGATAGCAACAACAAACGAACAACAACAAACAAACACATAGAGACAGAGATTGGATTGGTGGTTACCAGAGAGGAGGAGAGGAGGGAGGAGGGTGAAAGGGATGTTTAGGCACATGTGTGTGGTGATGGATTGTAATTAGTATTTGGGTGGTGAACATGATGTAATCAATGCAGAAATAGAAGTATAATGATGTGTGCCTGCAATTTATATGTTACAAACCAATGTTACTGCAACAAAAAAATAAATTAATTAAAAAAAGTAAAATAAATGTTGATAGCAACTCCTATCCTAAGATCCAAAAAAGCTGAAGAGATCAAAAAGACAGCATCAATGACTCTTTTTCTAGGCGTAGTTCATCCGTGTAAACACATAGTTGTCTCTACGTTGGTAAGATTTCATGACGTGCAGTGGGTCTGGGAGGTGCCTGTCCACAGTAACAGGGCTCTGTCAAGGTGTTTGTTATTCTTTTTTTAAAACTGGTTGTGAAATGTTTATTTCTCGTAGGAATTAAGAATGACCCAGCCTACTACATAAGGAGCATAAACAAATAGTAGGTTTGGTTCTTGGGCCATTCATTACTCATTTTATTTTGACAAATTGTATAAAGGATGCTGACAATGAAATAGTAAGAAGGGTATGAATTGTATCAACTGTAATGATATAAAATGAGTTATAATTTTACTGACAAGATATTTGTCTTGGTTATTCTTACTGCAAGATATTTTTAAATATCATATTTAAAACATTTAATTTCTTTTGCACTCTATTGTTTATTAACTCAGTGGAAAGCCTCAGATCCTTGCGTGGTGGCTTCCTCTCTAGAATTGATTCAATTGACACTTCACAGACAAGGCTTTGCCCCGATAAACTCTTGCCACTAAGTCCTCAACCTTGAAAACAATGCCCGACACACAGACATACAATACATATTTTTGAATGAATCAACGTATTGCAGCGTTATTCTTTATTTAATATTTTATCTCTGACAAAATCTTCCTTTTGAAGCCTTTTCTGAAGACTCATGCTTATACAGTTTCTTCATCTTTTTAAATGTCATGTTTCTGCAACTAGAGGATACGTTTCTTGAGGGCAATCTTTTTTGGGTACCTTATAGGACCTAGTATAGTGCATTTGATCTGGCAACACTCATATGTATTTGTACCTTTATTGTATGCTACGTACCTTTATTGTGTGCTATGCCTCCTTTTGGTTCTTACATGTTTCATGTTTTTCTGCTTGACATCTTTCTAGAGCAACTGTGACAGGTAGTTTGTGTCTAAATTTATGGGTGTGAGACTAGAAGATTTGGACAGGCAAGGGAACTGTTGTTTCCACTTTAGAGCCAAATTCTTCTACATACCTAAAATCTGTTGCATATAATGTGATATATCCTCCATCAAAGCTCCATCAAAGCATGATTAGCAATTCTGTAATTTCCATTATATTTAAAGATATTACCTAGATTGCTGAAGGGTTAGACCTGTAATTATAAGAATTGACCATGAATTGCCTTTTTAATTACACCTCACTTATTAATACATATGCTCAAGTATACATCAGGTGTTTAGGGGAACAATTGACACGCAGTACTCATAGTGAAATAATCAGGTGGAGATCATACTGTTCATTTGTTGACTAGAAAATTTACACTATGGGATCATTTAATAGTACTAACATTTTAGGGGAAAAATAATCAAAATGGGTGCCCCTGTTGAGGGATTATTATATTACTATTTGTCCAACACTGTCCTAGGTGCTTTGCTCTTTTTAACTGGAATGCCTTTCAACCATCCCACTAACTTCTATAAACCCTTTAAAATTCATCTCAGGAGTCACTGCTCCTAGGAAGTGTTCTCAGGCAGGACACATAGCCTTGGGGTTATTTATACAGAAACTTATTTATTTATTTGTATACCTGGTTCCCTCAAAACATTGTGAACCCTTTGAAGGCAGAGAACATGTCTTACTCATCTTTGTGTTCCCAGGGCTTAAACAGGGCTGGCACATAGTAGGTGATTAACAGATGTTGAACACTTCCTCAATCTTTCCAAGTAAATTTGTTTTCAAATTTGCTGTCACTTCTTGTCCGCTTAGGGGAAAAGTAACTTTGGAAAATAGGCAAAAGTTGGTAAAGTGAATAATTATTCTGTTTCTCTTAATAATATACTAATCTCATGCTTGTCTTCTTCTGCCACCCAACATGTTTCTAATCTTCCTCTAATATTTACTGGAATATGCTCAGAGAAATCAAAATGCTTCTAAGAGAAACTTAAAAAATATATCAAAATAACTGAGCTTCACAACAACCAAATGGTACAACATGTATTATGTTTGAAAAGACTATTAGTTATTATTTAAAAAAATATTTTAGGCCCTATTTTCAGTAATAGTAAGTCTTTTGCCAGTTTTCTTTATGTCACGTACTGGTGTAAGGACTTTGCACATAGTTTCTCATCTACTTCTCATCATTCTGAACAGAAATTAAAATATTGTTCTAAATTTGCATAGAAGGAAACTGAGGTTTAGCGAAGTTAAGTCAACTTACTGAGGGACACACAAGTAATAGCAGGCAGGGCCAAAATTTCAACAGAAGTCCTTATCCAAAGCCTGCATGATTCTGCCAGGAGTTTGCTTTATTATGAAATTATACTCACCATGATTTAATAAAAACCATGAAGAAATAAACTACACTATGATGTTTTCCTTTAACCTTTTCCTTTAGTTTTATTCTTAGGAAGGCTAGTATTGGCTTTACCAAATAGTGGATTCTATTTGGAAGTTTTATTTCTCAATAAAGTACTCATAGTCTTAGGTCTTGGCCTAACGAGATAAAAATGAATGAAAGAGTGTTTGGGGAGACAATGGAAACTCCTGTGGCAAAGATGGTTCATCCCCAGGGGAACACAGGAAAGGAGAACATAAAATATAGAGAACATTTCCATCTGCGCCAAGTTCAGCTGAGCAGGACAATAGCAGTAGGTTGGCCACAGATAGACTCCTCTGCTACAAACCACAAAAGTTCTGGTTCGAATCTCTGTACTTAGAATGTAAAGGAAGCATAAACAAGAAGTTCAGCTACCAGATGGGGACCCTTCTAATTAGTTAAGTCTGCTCTAATTTTTGGCCACCAGTTGGCAGATGCAACAGATGCTGAGGGAGTAAACAGAATATGTTGGCAGTTTTGAATTTTAAACCAGTATATCACATATAGATTCAATTTAGAAATATTTTCCCCGTAGGTTAAACTCTGTAACTTAATTTTGTCAAATGCCAGGAAGTTAGAGATATATTATGAAGCATTTCTTTTTAGACATTTCTCATTTTTGCCTATAAATTGATGGCAATGAAAGATATGTATTCAGGCACGTTAACTCAGAATTTGTAGAATGCAACAGTAATGTTTGTATGAGAGTGATATTTTATCATAAATATGGACTAATGTGGTATTTTGTGATTAGAAAACTCTATAAAATGTGAGAGCTTTTTATAGGAAAATGCTTGAGATGAACAGGAACATTAAGAAATTAAGGGATTTGGTGACCATAATCATAATTTCTAGTCTCTGTACGTTGGTGATGGTTCATGTATCATAAGCAATTGGCCATTATTGGCAAAATGCCATAACTATATAACTAACAGAAGAGGGAGTGTGTCACTTCAATATTTTTGGACATGACTACTTTCTTTTGAAATAATACATCAGTGCTAAAGTTCTAATTTTTTCATTCCCAGGAATGATCAGCATGTTTCCTTAAATTATTTTTCCTACTCAGAACTACTATCAGGGGTGGGGAGGGTGATTGTGAAGTTATGTTTTATTTACTATCAGAAATTGTGTCCTTGATTTAATCTACATGTGTTCAATAAATCTTTGCAAGTGCTTAGTATATACTAAGCACTGTGATTGCCCTAGGTTCACTGAGCTAAACAAGATAGAGTCCCTAATGATTGCTCGTATAGACAAGACCCCTAACTGCTACAGTGTATTATGACAATTATTGCATTGGACGTAGGTCAAGTGTGTTATGGGCATTCACAGGAAGGAACATAGAGAAGAATAAATAATTCTGCCTCATTTGGTGGGGTGAGTGTTATGAAAATATTTTTAAAGGTAGTGGTATTTAACCAGTTTTTTTTGGAAAGTAGGAATTACCAATAAAGTTAGTGGGGAAGAGGATTACAGGCAGAGAGAATAGTTTAAAGATACAGATGTACTTTTGGTAAAATGCAAACAGTTTCATGGAACATAATATAGTGAATGAGATCTTGAGAGGAGAAAGAGCTATTTGCGTTGGTAGTGTGGGGTGGAGAGGAGGTGATTGAGAAGATGTTTTATAGGTTTTTGGCTTAGAAAACTAAGTATGTTATGCTGAAATCAATCAAGAGAAGAAACGCAGGAGGACAAGCTGGTTTTAAGGAATGGAAGAAGAGTTCCATTTTATAAATATCAAATGAACATGATTAATATTAATATCAATATAATTAATATTAATATTGTGTTGGTAAGATTAATAATGCTGGTGATCATAATGTAACATTTATTTGGCATTAACTTTGTGCTGGACGTGGTGTCAAGTGTTTTGTACATAAAAATACATGTAGCCCCCATCACAACCTAATGAAATTTATACAGTTATTATGAGGAATCAGAAGTGCTCTAGGTCATGCAGATATCAAGTGGTGGAGTTATGAATCAAGCCCAGGTAAGCGGAGTCCATATTCCTACATAGTTCACACAATGTAGACCTAGCTTCTATGGGATTCTGGGTGGAATGTCCAAAAAAGCAGCTGCTAATATGTTTCTGGACCTTAAGAATGACGTCTGAGTTCGAGTCATAGATTTAGTTGTCATCTGCCTTTAGATTGTAGTTAAAACTATAAATGTAGGGTTTTTTTTTTTTTTTTCATGTATCCAGGGCAGTGGTCCCCAACATAGGAGGATCTTGGAAATACTTCAGCAGTCACCCTGAAATTATAGCTAAGTGCTGTCACGGGTGCATTTTCCTGGGGGAATGGGTCCACAGTATTTAAAACATCTGCGGAAGGCACCGTGATTCCACCACTCCTTCAGCATTTTAAGAACCTTTGGTACGGAGTGAGAAGAGATCAATATTTATAATAATCCCTGGAATTCTTGGTCCTGGAGAAACTTCTGGGGCTGCTAATGCTCTACTGGATTTTCAAAGAAAGTGATGAGTAGGGAAACCCATCAGGATAAAAGGTCTTTGAAGGGCTAGATCTGGCCTGGGGAACTCTAGAATTGAAGATCCTGGAGTATTTCATTCTCGCATGTCTGTAGATTTCATCTTGGTTTGTAGGCATGATGTGGCTTCACTGGGCAGGTAGCCATCTCCTTCTTGGTCTTGGTCTGTTTTGTCTTCATCTGGTCCTTTGCTTCAGATATTATCTGGCAATCTGTCAACTCTGGTCCTTGGTAGAGGTAAAGCTTTGATCTCAGAACTGATAATTTTATATACTTATCTTCTAGCCCCCATAACCTTACCTCTGGGAAATGACCTTGTGTTTTATGGCCCAATGTGGATAATCATAGGGGAAGAGGCAGAGAAGAGAATAAATAAACAAGCTGGATAGTCTCTTAATTGTTATCCCTCTCTCAGTTTTAACTAACTTTTTCGCTCCATTTATCTCTTGAATGAGTTCAAGTTATTTGGCAGAATTTATCAGAGAAGCGTTCCCCTTCCTCCCTTATTCGTCATATCCTCACTGAAATGGATAATTTGGTGTTGTGTTACATTGTTATACATTCTTTTTCTCTTATGTATAAGGCATTTTAGGAATCAAGTTGAATAACTTCAAAAAATTCCCAGGTAAAGCAACTATGTAATATATCTGGTTATCCTTGTTAGCAAAACAAAAACAAAAGCAAAAGCAAGAACAAAGAGTAATTTGTTTGTTTTGACGCCTTGAAAACGCCCTGCACATAAACTCTGTATGTTTGATTGAGTGAATTAAGGTAAGAATTAGGAGGGCTTGAGAACAGAAGGAAAGAATGCCAAATTTCATCCCTTGGTAAACGTGTATAATTTAAATACTGATGTAACCTCAACAAGAGCATAGGGATCTCTTTTGCCATAAATAGAAAATATTAATGGCAAAGTTATAATCTTTTTTCTTGTTGAAACAGTCCTCCTGATTCCTGCCTTCACTGGTGATGGCTGAAGTGGCACAAAGTGTAGAATCTTGTGAGAGGAAAAATTCTGAAGTCCCTCCAGCATATTCTAACATATTGCTTATTGTGTACCAAGCCTATTGGCCAAAACAATGCGTGACTCTTCCTAGACCTCTCTGCTGTGGTTGTACTTAACAAAAGAAGCATCTGATGTTACAAAGCATGTCTTCAAGATGTTTTGCTTTCCTTTAATCTTCTCTGAGTTTACAAGGTCAACTTAACTCTTCTTTCCTCCCAGATGATAAAATGACCTCAACTTCTCTTTATTTATTTATTTATTTTTTGTGAGGAAGATCAGCCCTGAGCTAACATCCATGCTAATCCTCCTCTTTTTGCTGAGGAAGACCGGCTCTGAGCTAACATCTATTGCCAATCCTCCTTTCTTTTTCCCCAAAGCCCCAGTAGATAGTTGTATGTCATAGTTCCACATCCTTCTAGTTGCTGTATGTGGGACGCGGCCTCAGCACGGCTGGAGAAGCAGTGCGACGGTGCGCGCCCGGGATCCGAACCTGGGCAGCCCGTAGCGGAGAGCACGCACTTAACTGCTAAGCCATGGGGCCGGCCCTCAACTTCTCTTTAAATAATGGTTTTGGCATCTATCAAAACATACCTTGAAAACTGAAGTGTTTCTTCCTTGGCTGCATATTTAAAAGATAGTTATTGGCTGCTTTAGATTGAATAAAGTAAATCTATAAATTCTTAAACCCTGATAAAAACTTACCCAGAAGAGATATGGAAAATTCTCCATAGGTTGTCTGCTTTCCAATAAAAAGAGCCATTTTATCTTGAATTGAATATTATTGGAGTTTTTTTAATTTGGTTTACATAATCTATGAATAGAAATTTGAGCAACATTAACTTATTTTATATTGAACCATTCCTGAATTACTGGCATTTTGTGGACAGCATTTAGGCAGTATTGTTGGGATTAAGCATGTGGGTTCTTGAGCTAAACTAATAATTTGGTTCCCAGCTCCACCACTTAGGAGCTATGTGACTTTGGGCAAGTCGCTTAACCTCTTGTTTGCCTCAGTTTTCTCAGCGGCTAACTGGGGAAAATAATAGTAGCTACCTCGTAAAGGTTGTCGTGAGTTTTAATTGAGTTAGGACATGCACATCTCTTAGGAATGTGCCTGGCAGAAAAAACATAATAGCCATATTTATTGACTATTGACTATTTCTTTTTGCTGTAGTTCCTTATGGACTAAAACTCTCCAAAGCTATTTGGTGAACAATAGTTTCAGAAATTTTTAGCAAAATCACATTTTAATTTTAATTACACCTATATTACAATCTCATTGTGAAAAATTACTATAAAGAATAAATAAAAAGAGAAATACACCTCCATCATCTTCATTCCCACTGACTATTGTTAAACCATCATCAGCAGTCTGATGTGTATTTTTCCAGATTGTTATTTATGCACACACAATTATACTACACAAAACTTTTAAAAATATTACATTATTGCCTTCATATTATTCTCCAAATTGCTTTAAAAAATAGCTCAACTATACATAGCATATCCTTTTGAGTTCATATATGCAGGATCTGCCTTGTTCTTTTAATTGTGACAATCTAGTCTCTGGAAGGTATATTTCATAAAATCTGTCTCATGACTGACATTTAGTCTGTCTCTAAATGTTTGCTATTTCAAGCAATGCAGCCAATGACATTCTAATACAACCATCAAAGTTCAAAACTGGACCAGACTAAGAGTACAGATTCGTCTGGTTTGGGTTCCAAATTTATAAATTAAGAGAATTTAGATGAAAATCCAGATTTTTGCTTTCTCTTAAAAAATTGAAAGAACAGCCACTGGGTCTAGTTCTTGCATTGCAATAACTAGCTTTGACAGAGTAGAGGCTATTGCAATTATAAATTCATGTATCTTCCACCTGCCACAGTCCCTGCCATCTCTACCACATTGCACTTGGCTGGCTTTCCTCATTTATGGCGCTTACCTGGTTCTCATGGACCCTTAAATTTGTGATCCCTGAGATGTATCATTAAATACTTAGGTCAGTATTGCTAAATGATAAAGCCTCAGTAGTGGAATTTCTGGGTCAAAGGGCAGAATCATGCTGAATTTTTTATAAGTACTGTCAAATTATTTTTCAAGTTGTATTAAATACCCAGAGTACTTTTCCCTCTAGGCTCTCAGCTAGACCTAAGTGCAACATAAATCAAGTAGGAAAAAAAGGCAAGAACTTTTAAGTTTCTTTGAATAACAATCTTAATGCAAAGATTTATTGACTGATGTTTGGTGATTGAATCAGCCCAGGTACTGGCCAGAAACAGAATACGTATTCGACTGTGATCTTGAAGAAAATTGGTGAGGGACTCTTTACAGAAGTGTGGGTGCAGTTAAGAGAACCAATAAGGGATGTTGAGGTCCCTAAGGAAGTCATTAGTAACCTCAATCTAATGGGACAGGGAGAGGATATGATTTTTCTGGAGCCCAGAGGGGACTAATTTCTTAGAACTGGACTGCCTCACAGGACATATAGATGTCAAGGGACACAGCCACTGCTAAAACTTTGAAGCTGAGGTAGGGTGAGAGTGAAGATCAAAATTTCCTGGCCTTCCATCCTGTCTCCTTCCATCCTCCAGTTATCCAATGGTTCTTCCTGTTGGCCAAGCCCCTCTGGCTTCCAGAGCCATACAGACAGGGTGAAGCAGTTCTCAGGGATCAGAGCAGGAAGTATGGAGAATATATATGGCAGAAGTATGCAAAGACAGAACAACCAGCTCAGGTCTGTGTGGTCTCAATTGTCCTGGAACATTTCTGTGTTATCTCTTTTGTGACCATTACATGTAAAAAATAATATTAGGTCACCCAACTATAAAAATCTGTAGTTTATAAACATTTATTGCATAGATGAGTTTAAATGACAAAAGTACACGTAAGGAAACTCTCACAAGATAGTAATAGGATACATACAAAGTCTTTATCAATTAGAACAATATATTTTTAAAAGTCCATGTGGAATTGGTTTAACCTTTTTGGCTTTACCAACAATAAAATAAAAATTTAATAGAGCTTCCATATGCTGAACACAAAGAAATACCAGAAATGTATTTTTCGAGGGGGAAAAGTCATGTACCTAAGTAATTATATATTTGGATAGACAGTGATGAGAGTGTCAGATAAAGGACTTTGGAAGTTTGGAAAAAGAAGAAATCATTATTAGTAACACCCTTAAGTGGAGTTCTCTACATAAGAGGTGTGGCTTCCCAGTGCCCTCCCTTCCTTCTTTGAGGCCAACTGACTGATGTCTACAGCAGGTTATCCACTCTGCTCCCAAACACCGTTGTACTTCCACTTGCTCCGTTTGTGTTGAATTCCTATTAAGAGTCGGTTGTAAATCTGATTAAGCTGGTAAGTAAACCAAACCTGATTAAGCCAGTTTCACTAATTAATATGACTACTCAAAGCATTCAATATTAAGTGAACTAATGAATATGTGTTTTAAATGAAATTTATTTTTACAATAAAATCTCAATGGAATGCTCTTTTTGAAAGAATTGATATATGAGTTGCTAAGAAAAATTTGCTATTGAACTAGAAATAGAAATTTTGAAACTTGGAAAAATTCATAAAATGTAAGATTCATAAAAATTTTCAAGGGTAAAAATTTTCATTACGTTTAGAGTATCTAATGACTATCTTGCTCCATCTTGAAGAAATCAAAAATAGGTATCATATATTATGAATTATGGATATGTTTCATGCAAAGGGGCAGGAGGTAGAACTCTGATCAATGGATCATTAGTCAAAGAAAAGACTCTGGCCCTAATCAAAAGTTTATAACTGAAGCATTTGTCTAAGTTTTAAAGTACGTTAACACTCAACATGTGCATAGCACGTAAAAAGTATTTGTGGCTATCATTTTCTGGATTAATTAACTAATTAGAAGTCCTGAATGAGTTGGAAGAGGGCTTCCTCTAATTTCAGCTAGGAAGATAAGGTATACTTCCTGAAGAAAGAATATTTTCAGCTGGACCCTTGCTAGGTATTCCATTACTAGTCTTATTTATTTAAGGAAGCAAACTCTTCCTCAGTGGGTAAATCAATTACATTGAGCAAACATTTACTGAATTTCCATTGCCTTCAGGATAAAAGATAAGTTACTGATTATGGCATAAAAGCATATTCATAATCTGGTTCCTATCTATTCCTTCAGCTTCATTCCACCATCCTTCCTCACCTGAGTTATCTTTATAGATTAGTAAGACAATGTGCTTGTGAATTTTCAACCCCTATTATGTGTCAATATTATATGCTTTTGTACATTCTCTTCCAGAGACCAAAAATGCCTATCCTGTCATCAAGCCTGTGTTGAATGCTGATTATTCAATGAAAACTCTTGTTCATCTTTAAAAAAAGATCACATTCTTTCCCCTGCCATTTCTATACTGATTTCTCATTTTAACTGAGGAGAAAGATTTATGAAGACAACTATTTATTAAAATTGTGTTTGTAATAACTGTACTTAGGATACTCAAAACCAGAAAAGAAAATCCCACCACTAGAGGATGATCTAGTGTATTATAGCAAATCATTTAATATGATGCTCCTATAAAAATTATGTTTGCAAAAAGATTTCAAGTTTACTAAAAGTGTTTCAAGTTCACTACGTTATTTAAAGTGCCAATTACATGTTCTGTCAAAAAATACAGTATAAGTTATAGTTAGCCCAATGACATAAAGAAAAGTAGATAGAAAATAGTGGAAAAAAGTCTTAAATTTTATAGTATGTAACTCTAGGTGGTGGTATTAGATTACAGGTGTTATTTTATTCTGTACTTTTGAATTTGTCCACAATTAAAATGTGTAATTTTGATAATAAATCAATCAAACATTTAAATAAATCTCGATACTTTGTTCAAGGTTCATCACTTTTTTTTATGAAGTTCTGAACCACTTATCTTTACCATTCACTATGCACTCTCTTCTGTATTATTTCTTTGTTACTCATGGAAACAAGTCTATTGAAGTTATTTTTTTACTTTTGTGTCTGCCCAACCAGACAGAAAACTCTTTGAGGAAAGAGGCTGCTTCATAATTTTCTCTCATTAACACATATTATAATACAATTTAAATACGTTTGGAGTTCAACTAATGTAGTACAGCATGATTACCTTTAACAAAATTAGCTGTATTCTCCAAAATACCTGGCAGATGGGAAGAGGGTAAAGCTGGCTATGAGATTTCCTACCATTAGTCCCAACTTATGTAAGACTTTATATTCTTGTCCTAGTTTGGGACATTGCTAAATTATTTTTAACATCATTAGGCCATTAATATTGTATATGAAGATAATGTTTTCCCTGAATTTTCTCCAGAGTTTCTTCAAATACTTCCCATTACATGTCTTTAGAAAAAACTTAAGGGAATTGGAATATTGTTTATTTTTTCAAAAAATAATTAATATTAAATAGAGTTTTATTTTTCACATTAGTTAGCATTAATCTTTAATTATTAATTTTTCTCCACTTTCTAGTAAATAATAATGTTATCTTCTTTTTTTCCTCAGAGTATATATAGTATTGCACTTGGTCCATTAACATTCTCTTATTCAGATTTAAGGAAATTTCTTAAAAGTTCTACCAATTTCATGAAAAAAGAGACTAAAATCTTTATTTTTAGTTTCTGGACTAATGAATGACCAGGTTACCTCTTTTCTAGTTTTTCCATTTAAATTAACAAATAAATAAATCGAGCACTTTTGTTTCCGGTTCTCTGCTAGATGATAGAAAAATCAAAGATAAATAAGAAAAGGTTGCCGTAGCAAGGAGACTTGAACTCAAGGCTGTGTGCCAACTTAGGGTTGAAGCAAAGGGCCTTGGGAGCTATGAAGAAGAGGTAGATATCATTGGCTCAAGTGTGAGATGTGGCTTTATGGAGGAGATGACCTGGTTGCCAAGCAGCAATGTGAAGGGAGGGCCAGAGTCAGCAATATCACACAGGCATTAATCTCCAAGACATGTTCATGGATCGCTGTTATTTCACTATTCATTGAATTTCAGGGTGTGTGTGTGTGTGTTCAGCGTCATATCCTCTATTGTGAGTATAGGTAGGTAGTGCTCTGCATTATTGAAAAAGGGATTATCTGCAGAGAGAAGTTCAGAAGGACTGAGCAGATTTATGAGGGCAGTTGTCCATGAAACCCAAGTTGCTTAGTGGGGAAGAAAGATACTGTATAAATTCTAGCATTATCAATATAAAACTTGGGCAGCAGGAAATGATGACTTGGATTTATATATAATAGAGTTGGAGAAGAAGAGAAAACTGTATAGGACCATTCAGTGTAAGGGAAGAGAAGGGAGCTAATTATATCTTTGGATACAAGGAAGGCTATTCTTAGGAAATTATATTTGAGCTGATAAATAAGGAAGCTGAAATTATTTGATTATGGTTTGGATCTGAGTGGTAAGAGGGTGGAGTTAAGGACTATTCCCCAAGGACTGGCTTGGGCACTTGTGTCAATGGAGATGCTATGATTAGTCTCGGAGAGCTGATTTGGAAATGCCTGTGAGACATCTCAAGTAGAGATATGGACCACATATTTGGGTATATGGGTCTGGACTAACGGTGAGACTTACTAAAGTCGTGGATATGTGTGAGATCACTTAGGGAAGTGTGGAGAGAGAGAAGAGCATGGACTCTCGGGATCCTCCTGGTAAATGTCAATGTTTAGAAATGGGTAGCAGAGGAGGAGCCAACAAAGAGACCTGGGCAAGACAGCTAAAGAAGTAGATAGAAAAGCAGGAGCATATGGTGTGCTGACACTGAGTAAAAAGTGTGTTTTTTTAAAAGGAGGAAGTGGTTAACAAGGTCAAATGCCATTGCCAGGTCAAGCAAGATACAAACTGAGAAGGAGTCTGTTGGACTTAGAGATATGGATGGAGATCACTGGATAGCTCAGCAAACAGTTTCAGTGGAACAGAAGCCTGCTTTGAATGAGTTAATGTGAAAAAGAGAAGTGAAGAAATGATGATGTCAATTGTAGATAACTACTTTGAGAACCGGGGCTTTTAAAGAGATGAGGCAGATAAGGTTGAAGTTAGAGGAGTGCGTGGGCCTAAGGGAGAAGTTTTTCTTTTCTTTTTTTATTTTACTTTTTACAATTTGAGACACTTGATTAAGTTCATATACTGAAGTGGAGGAACCAGTGTAAAAGGATAGTATAGTTACAGGAAAGGATGGGAATAATTGGATATGGGAGGACTAGAGCAGGGATACTAGAGCAGGGAGACTAGATGGGATTTGTTACACAGGGTTAGCCTTTGTGAGAATGAGGGACAACTCCTGCATTTAAGTTAGAATGATGCACAAAAAATAAAGGATAGAAGGGGAAGTGACCAAAGTAAATTTATACATTTGGTGATGGGAAGCCAATGACGTTATGTCTTTCACAGAAAACGCTGGGCCTTCAGTAAGGACTTCTGCTGAGAGAGAAGAGCATAGTAGGAAGGCCAGAGGTTTGTGAAGAGGGTAAACAGTTTACAGTCATTACTATGAAATGTTGGAGTAGGAAACCTACCATAATAGTGTTTTCAAAGTGCCTTTAATTTTGAGTTCATTAAATCTGTTTTTTTCCCCCTCACCCCTGAGACTCTTCAATAAAGAGCAGAGTCACTGGAAGAATAAAAAGAATTTTTTCTTTGCCTTTGCCTTTGTTTTATTTCTAGAAAGAAGGTTATGAAAACTGCTTTGATTTTGGCGTACCCATCACTGTTTTTGCTCCTGGTCCCATGGTGGTTTGTTTTCTGTGATACAGCAATTGTCAGAGAGAGAATTAATACCGCCGTCACTGATGAGTGTTTCTCAGGGGAGAGAGAGCTTGCAATGGCAGGGAGGCAACCTCTTTGCAATAAACATCCAATTTTCATGCAATTTCCTTGGCTGTAAGGAAGGAAATGAGAAATGAGAAAGCAAAACTAAAATTAAGGGAGTTATGAATCTGGAAGAGACCTTGGGAGAGCTACATTATGACTTCTTTTGGGCATGGATGATATTTTATTTGATCGTTGGGTCCTCTATGCCCGGCACATAGTAATAATAGTCAATGTTTATCGAGTGTTAGTGTGTGCCACAGGCTTCTAAATGGTTTAACAGGGTAACTCATTTAATTATCACTTCACTGTGAGTTAGCCACTGTTATTGTCCTTGTTTTAGAGTTAAGAAAACTGAGGCGCAGAGAGGTTAAGTATCTGGCCCAAGGTCACATGTTTAGAGTTAGAGCTAGAATTAAGCCCCAAGCAGTGTGACTCTAAAGCTTGTCTTCTTACAGAAACTCAGTGTATGCTGAATTGAGTAATGCACGCCCTCTCGCCTTTGGTCACCTGGTGTAATCGCTTATTCCAATTTTATAGCTGAGATCCAAAGTCCTGTTCAAGATGGACTAAGGTCATACCATCAGTGACAGAGCTGGTATTTAACTTCAGCTGTTTTGACTCCTCCTCTTGTGTTTTTTCCACTTGGCCGTAATTGCCTCTGTGTCTAATTTCAGGTCTGGTGATTCCTTTTTGCCTTGAGTTTTGTTTGTACCTCCAGCCTGTGTACCGCCTGCTCAGTAGTGATCTAATACTTACTGTGTGGGCTTCAGAGTTTATTTGATTTGGAGCAACCGAAACGGCTTGTTGGCAAGGACTAAATATAAGATTGTGAATACAGGGACAAGGATGCATATTTCTGGCCAGAAGGGATCTTGCAGGCTATGGTAAAACACTGCCAATTATTGGCAACAGTTGCTATAACTAAAGTGAATTCTCTAATTCTAGATGTTTGTGGTATATAATGTAAATTTATATAAAGAGAGGGAATACAGAATTAAAGCAATGAAGTTTAATATTTCTAATGCATTTCACCAGTTTAGAAAAGTGGGATACAAATCGTTTAAAAAACGATTTAGTTTTGAAGAGTCTTGCCTTGACAATCACACATAAAATCTATTATTTTGCACCACCCATGCACCTTGCAGTGTTCAGAAAAGGCCACTTTTGTTGTTACCTTTCTAGTTTCCTCGCAACATCCTGTGTTGTGACTGGGCGATACATTTTGCTACACTGATTTGACTGAGGGAAAAACCACAGAGCGATGTGGTTTAAATGACTCATTCAGTCTCGTAAAAGTGGTCTGTGTGAGAGCCAGGATTAGGATTTGGATCTTCCATCTTGAATGCCACGCTTTGTGTTAAACCACATGGTGTTCCAATATATCATTTGGCCCATTTAAACCACATGGATAATTCATTTTTCAACACCCTGGTTATATGTCATCTTAGCTGTCACTTCCATTAGCTGCTTGCACACCTGCATGGAGCTCACACCAGACTCCTTTTCTGCCTGTTCTGACATCAGGAACGGTGCTCATTAAGCAATAGAAAACAATTAAAATAACAACCACCACCATCAACCTTCTTTGTTCTATCCTACTGTATTTGACTTCTGGTCTCTGTTCATATGGAGTTCAGTATCACGTCAACTATGTAATGCCTATTTAGGGGATTCTCTCACTTTTCCATTTTGTGGCTTGCAAACTTTCAGAGTCTTTCTCTATAGGAGAAGAATGTTTTTGCATTTATGTTTGGTGGAGCTTTGGAGATATTAGGAAACTTTTTACAACCATCTTGGTGAAGTAGCACAAAAGGAGCCTGGGGTGAGACCCGGGGTACAAACCCCGCATGACAGATTGTCTATTTTCAACTTAGGTTCCCCACCAACACATTCTTAGATGGAGGAGAAATAAGCAACTGTATTCCTCGGGCCCCGCTTCTCCATGTGGTTATAGTTTAGTGTCTGCCAATGAGAGGCATTCACACGAGATTTGGAAGACAAAGAGAAGGAGAAACTGCATAGAAGAGAGATTGGCCCTGGCTTCATACATTTGTGCATTCAACAAATATTTATTAAGATCCTAGGGCCGGCCCCGTGGCTTAGCGGTTAAGTGCGCGCGCTCTGCTGCTGGCGGCCCGGGTTCGGATCCCGGGCGCGCACCAACGCACCGCTTCTCCGGCCATGCTGAGGCCGCGTCCCACGTACAGCAACTAGAAGGATGTGCAGCTATGACGTACAACTATCTACTGGGGCTTTGGGGGAATAAATAAATAAATAAAATTATAAAAAAAAAAAAAGATCCTATGTGTGGTAGGCATTCTTCTACATTCTGGGGGGAAAAAAAACCAACAAGAAAATATAAGTACATATTTCAGACTATGATCAGTGTTATGAAAACAAAACAAAAAGAAGATAGATAGGATGTTTTAGAAAGAGGAGTAGAAATAGAAGAATTTTTGTTTAGAGATATTCTAAAGTTCTAAAGTTGATTTCTTGAGGGAAATTTTAACTTTCTAAACCTTTCTGGAATTTCTTCTTGATTGTTCAGGTTTCACTTTAGTTGGATATTATGGGCTTCTGCAGTTATGAGTGATTTCTTTAAATACCCTGTGTTAACACACAAAGTGCGGTGGCTGGACACTAGCTGTTGTGATCAGAGTGACGTCTTGATCTGTGGTTTGAGATGCTCCTTGTCTGGCTCCTGAAAGTCAGTCACACTGTCCATTTCTGTGAAACCTGCTGGATCAGGAAAGACGTGGAATTTTAAGGGAGCCACTGTAACTTACTGATGGGAACTGGGATTGTGTTCCACGGATTGCTATATGTTTTACACAGATTTATTAGCACGCTGTCCCCAGGTCGGCTTGCTCCTGTTCTTTATATGATTCCATAGGAATGTAGCATTATAAGCATATATCTGAATATATCTATAGAACATTCTGAATTGACTCAGATAAGGGCAATTTAACCCAAGTTTCTTCTATCCCTCTCCTTAGGAAGTGATGAACAAGCATGCGGCCTTACTTCTAGTGATAGAATTGAATATCTCTCCTTTGGAGACCGAATTTGATTTACGATGAAGTGCATAGAGTGTGTCCTAAGGGCATCAAGCCGTAATTGCTCTCCTTCAAAGTGGACTGTTGTGCCCTCATCCTTCAACTAAAGGGGAACTGCATAACACCCTGTGTTTATTTGACTTATGATTTATTTCTTTTGAGAGTATTATGTCTTTTGTTAAAACATTCTTTTCATGGGGGACGGAGATTTTAAGGAATAAAGAGACTTTTGTCTTAGGAGTCTGCTTTTTCTGTTAATTTTGCTTACCTCTGGGGTCATTTTATTTTTAAAAAATCCTTATATTTTATATGGCATTTGCCCATTTTGAGACTTATAATAAAAATTACTTTTCTTCATTCTGCTTCTCTCATCTTCACTACCCACCACCAAACCTTCCCTGTGTTTCACATCAAATCAGGTTTAGGTGCTTAAGTCTGCTGGAAAAATATTTCTTTTCTTTCCAGTTCAGCTTCTAGAAATAAGAGCAAAGAGGCTTGGGTTCTAGTCCGGACTCTATACTTGATTACTTTGGTAACCTGGGGCCAGGCTCTTATCCCAGGTATGGGGATCTGAGTCTCGCTGCCTTATTTGTGGAAGGAGGAGACATTCTGGTCTCAGGAGCCTTTTACACTCCAAAAGTCCTTAGGGTCCTATAGAGCTTTTTTTTTGGTGCTAATCCAGTGTTCCATGCTGTGAGAGCCAATTGTTAAATATTCAAGAATTCTACAACCTTGTAGTTAAACCATTGGTGGCTTGAAATCAACCATAGAGGGAATATTTACATCATGGAAATTGGCAAATGCCACTAATCAGGGTTTTTATTTGGTGAGCTGGTTTATTAGCACACTGCTGGCTTACCAGAGAAGAAACTAAAATTGAGAAATTAAAGCATATCTATTTATTAAATAACTTAAAATAAAAATAGGCCCAATATTTGCTAATATAAATAAAATATTTTCATTAAAAGTCATTATGTTTTCAGAAAAAATTAAAGTGGCTTTTCCAAATATCTTTAATGTCTGGTTTAATAGAAGACAGCTAGATTATTATGTGGCTTCTACATTCAATGTGTTGTGATATCATATGTCACGTAGCCTTTGGAAAACTTTACTGTCGCCTTGTGAAACAATGAGCTTAAGAAAGATAAATAATATCTTACGATTTTTATAAAAATAGTTTTAACCTCACTGAGCCACTGAAGAGGTCTCAGGGTACCCCAAAGTCTTAGGACCATACTTTGAGAACCACTGTGTCAGAGAATCTCTAGAGTCCTTTCCATCTCAAAAAGAAAAAAAAATCAAGATTTCTACATTCCTCTTTTATGTATATTTTTGGGTGATATGACTTAGACTGGGATGAAGCCCCTTGGCAGTTGCTCAGTAGGTTTTGAATAGTGGAACTCACATTAAAAAAGGAGGGGGGCATCTCCACGCTGCTCACTATTGTATCTGAACCCCAACGGCCTCTACATACCTTCTTGATTCTTCCCCTTCTTTCCTTGTCATATTCCAATCTACCAGGCTTCCTACTAGGCAAAGTGAGCAGCTCTAAGACATTGGAAGCGTGTATCCACTGCAGTAGAGTTTCAAGCTGATGGGAAGAAACCAGTTAGAGCAACATCATAATGGTGATGGTGCAGCTTGAGAGGCAGACCAAGATGAACAGCTCCAGCTGTGAGAACAGGAAGGTGTTCTGAGTGTGTTTAAGTGTGAGAGATAGCTGTTCTTTTCGGGCACGTAAAGGGCACAGCCATCTTTGTCACCTCTGAGTAGAAAGAACTGCGAACTATGGCCTAGAGCAGGGTTGGCAAACTTTTTCTGTGAAGGGCCAGATAGTAAATATTTTTTTGCTTTGTGGGCCATACAGTCCCTGTTGCAAATATACCAGTCTGTTGTAGTGCAAAAACAGCCATAGCTAATATGTAATTGAATGGGAGTGGCTGTGTTGCAATAAAACTCTATTTGGGAACTCTGCCTGCGCGAAAAAACAAATTGGCTTTGTCTACTGGTAAAACTTCCTTTCTTACTTTGACATGTCTTGTTTGACAGAATCTCCAAAACTTCTCTGCCACTTACACCTTTACACTGAACCATAAATGCTGGATTTTCAAAGATATCTGACTAGTGGGGATATATCTAATGAGGTAGTTGATTGAAATAGTAACAGTTATAGCACTTGCTATATCCCAGATACTGTTCTAAGCACTTGACATGATTTAATCCTCACAGCAATCCTATAATTAAGCACAATTATTATTCTTCTCATTTTATTTCCGAGGAAATAGATGTGTGGAAAGATTAAGCAATTTGCCCAAGTTTATTCAGCTAGTAAATGATGGAGCAAGGATTTAGATCCAGGCAATGCATCCTATGCCATACTGCTCCTTGATATATGCAGGTACTAGGTTATGCACATGTGCACACTTTTGGAGGTCAGGGAGATCTGATGACTAATTGTGTTGGGGATCAGCATCAGTTTAAATTTAAATGTGGACATAAAGCCTTCTCCAGAGCTATCTAATAAATCTACATAGAAAGTTCAAAAATTTTCTCAAAGTCAGACACTTTTGTCACACAAAGCTTATAAAGAAGGCACATTAGGGAGAAAAATATTCTGATAGCAGCAGTATTAGTATTAAAAATGGAAGAAAAAATAAACATATTGAAGAACAGTAAATAGCACATTTTCAGAAATGGATAAAACTGAACCAGGAAAGGAATAATAAATGGAAAAAGAGACGTTAAGTGAATGCATAGAGTATATTTAAACAAATAAAGTATTAAATGAATCATTTTTCAAATAATATGTGATTGAGATATTTTCAATGTAGCATTTTGGGAAAAGCTGTGTTTGTTTTCTTACAAAAACTATACAAAGCCATGTGTGAACAAATTAAATTATCAGGAATTAAGTTTTGAGGCAAAATTAACAAGAAAAACAAGGGAAAAGGACGAGTACAATGTGAGGAAAACAAGGAAGGAAGCCTTTTCCCTAGATTTCTCCTTTTGATGAACCGTCCCAGACTTTTTTTTTAACCAGTTGTTCATCTGAAGCAGTGTTCTCCAAAGTGCAGTTGCTCAAGACGATCCACTGTGGGACAGAAAGAATATGTCAGAACTTTTATTTCTGTTTTTCTCTTTCTTGTAGAATAATCTAAGTTCTGCGATCTGGGACTAGAATAATGGTTTATTGATGGTTGAAGACTCAAGTTCATTCTTTCTTGTTGCTCTGCCACTTCAAGGTGTTTCCTTTGCATAAAGACAGTTAAGGGCCGGCCCCACGGCCGAATGCTTAAAGTTCCATGTGCTTTGCTTCGGCAGCCTGTGTTCGTAGGTTCAGATCCCGGGCGAGGACCTACTCCACTCACCAGCCATGCTGTGGTGGAGTCCCACATATAAAGTAGAGGAAGATTGGTACAGATTTTAGCTGAGGGCAAATCTTCCTCAGAAAAAAATAAAGACAGTTCAGTGCCATGCCCACCTTCTAGCCTTCAACAAAAGGGGATCTGGGTACAATAAGGAAGTCTCATGTTTCTCTTAAGCTCACCTCCCATTTTGCAAAATTTGTTCCCATGACCATACCGAGATGCAAAGGAAACTGAGAAATGTGAACATTAGCTACATGTCCATGTGCCCCACTAAAATTTGGTGACTCTTTTACAAAAAAGGAGGAGAATGGATACTGGTGATACTTAGCTGCTAGTCCATAATATTTAAAAGGGTTCATAAACTCAAAGATCAGTTATACATTTTTTACAAAAGATGAGAGTCCCACACTTAGCAAGCTTTCTGCAATGGCTAACAGCTTTTGGTGGGGTGCTATACTGACAGTTACGAAAATCAATACATGCGTAATATTTCCTTTTAAGGTGGTGATAAGAAAGGATTTTTTAAAAATGTATATGCTATGGAGAGAGGTTTTTTTTTTTTTTTTTTTTTTTTGTGAGGAAGCTTGTCCCTGAACTAACATCCGTTGCAAATCCTCCTCTTTTTGCTGAGGAAGATTGGCCTTGAGCTAACATCTGTGCCCATCTTCCTCTATTTTGTATATATGGGATGCCTCCACAGCATGGCTTGATGAGTGTCCGCACCCAGGATCCAAACCTGTGAACCCAGGGCCACCTAAGCCGAATGCGTGAACTTAACCACTATGTTGCCAGGCTGGCCCCGAGAGAGTATTTTGAAAAAAGATGTTTGGAATTGTGTGAATTTTGCTGTTAAATGACATTCAAGTAAGTCTCCTGAAAAGAAAAAAATCACACTGCACACTTAAAAACTTGTAAATAGAATTAAAAAAATCCTCCAAAGTAGTTTCAATAAATTTTAAATCAATTTATTAAAAATAGAAAAATATAACACATTTGTATTAATTTGGCTGAATTAATTTTTCACTACTGTGTGAGAAGATAGAATTTTCCCAGCCCCATTAAAACCTGAAACCTTTGATATGTGTGGGTGGGAATGAAAAATGGCCAACAATGCACTTCTTCCATTGGTATGTACATGCTCTTATAAGATTTCCTTTTAAGCTATAACAGGCTTTAAAATTAGATGTCAAAGACTATTTAGTTATTATACTTACTAGGGCCTCAACTTTTACTGTTAATTTTGTATCATGATTTAGAGCATTATTAATATTGTGTCATTAATAAATACAGCAAAATGAAAGTATTTACAAATAGTCATTTAATATTAACTTTATTTTTTCTTTGATATATATTTTTGTGCATACTTTATAATATATCTAGCTTAATGGTATGGTTTTATATGTCTATCTAACATAAACAAACCAACAAACATGTGAAGAGTACATTTAGATTAATATCAGTGAGGTAGTGGAGAAGCAAAAAGGTTTGGAGCACAGTGGTTTCCAAAAGGCTGTATTTGCTCCATTGGGATGTAGCTTTTATTTTTTAATGTAGAAATAAGAGAAATGTGCTGTACGAATATTTAATGTATGAATTAACACTGACAAACTGACATGCTGTGTGTGCCAGAAGGTCCCAAGGTATCCTCTCTCGTCTCTGGAATAGAAACAAGGATTTGGATGCTTTATGAGGGGTTATTTGTGTCATGAGCATCCTGAGGGACTAGTGGCACTAATTTCTTACACCTGTGGTCTTAGACTCTTATGTCTAACTATTGTGCATCCGTGTCCAGTGCTACTCGCCAGGTGGGAACACACACCTCCCTCCATTTTGTCCACATCCCTACCTATCTTCTGGTCAGTTTGCCTAACTGGTCATGTGAAGACAGAGTTATGCTTAATTTTGGTCACCCTACAGGAACAAAAGGAAATATTTTGTTAATGTGGTAAGTGTATTGGTGTCAAGAATTTATTGTCTTAGGAATCAGGAAAATTGGGCAACAAAGGATCTCCATGTGTTTGGAGCCCAGAGAAATGTGTGTGTGTGTATTTGTTTTTATCAAGCATTAATGCAGTGGTACTTTGCTATGTCTGTAAAGTGACCAGTTTCTTGGCCATAGGATGGATTACTTGTCAACTGCTTATAACTTGTCCTTTGTGCCACCTGGAGACATCATGGCTTCCTAAAGTTATTTTTCTACATTAACTTTTAGTTTAAACTTTCCTGGCCTATTTTTGTCCCATGACAGTTCTTTGTTTTTCAACCACAGTTGATTTTAACTGAACATCACGCACAATGGAACTTGGAACTTTTCTTGTCCATGTCTGCCATCTTCTTCCACCTGATAGAGCTGTGGGACGTAGCTTCAGCTTGCTTAACATCCATGGAAAGCTCAAACTGTTTGAGATTTTACTTATAAATACCCAGTAACTTGATCTCATAAAAAATTTCAACTCTATATTATTTTTATCCATTGTCTCTGTCCCATTCCTCTAGTAGTTCATTCTTTATACCAGGATTTAATCATCTTCTTTTAGTCTATTCTCTTTTAGGGTGCAACGTATTCAATCGGTAGCCAATTGTCTATTGGCTTAATAGTTTCCACCTGTGATGTCACAGTACTTTGGCCCACATCCTCAAACTGCCCTTGGTTCTATCTGAAGATCCTCAAAGGAATTTTCAAGTTTTCCAGTGGTATAACCATATGCCTCAGCCCTGCTTAGACTCCCACTCGTCCATAACTGTTATTACTACCCGCCACGAAAAGCCCAAGGTTTCCAAACCTTACACAATACGTGCTGGGCACTATGCCCAGAAGAGGAAGGGACATCTTCCTCCTCTGCACCTTACATTATCTTCAGATGCCAGAAGCAGCTCTCTGTCATGTCATGAAGTCCCCTAAGAAGTTCTATTAGCTTCTTCCCTTTTCTCTGTGGTAGATTTATGCCTAATCCAAAGGACTGTTGGGATAAAGATGCTATTCCATCCTTCTCCATTCTTCTTCAATTATCTCTTCCTTCTCTCACACAGTTGCACCCACCCCAACCTTCTGCATTCTCACTTTCAAAAATAAAGCTTCCATGCATAGTAGTGAAGATACCTTACTGCTGAATTTGGTGAAATTGTGTGGGGATGGATTTGACATCAAGGGTTAGGGGTGGGCTCTTGACTACACCAGCAGAAATTAGTTAAATATGTTTTCTTATGATAATTAAAGAGAGCTTTCAGCTCATTTGCCATCTCTGTAGCCTCTCTGCATATGCGTCTGTTTGTTAATATTTTTCTCAAAATGGGACACTTAAAATTGAACGCAATGTTCCAGATGTGACCTGATTAGGTCAGTGCACAATAGTATAGTTAACGCCATTCTTCAAAATCAACTCTAATCAAAGTAGTTTCCTGCTTGTAGACCTCATTTGATTCTCTTTCTTGGTCTTTGCCAATCATGCTCAATTTATATTGATGTCCTCGCCCCCACTCATCCCAATTTCCTTCCATACAACTGATACACAAACCTCTCAGAATTCTTCATCATTTCCCAGTCTTTTCTGTGAATGAACAATTTTCTTTTCCTAGAATGTTCTTTCCCTCTTCTCCACCTGAAAAAATGTTCCTTATTGTTCAAACATTGTTTCTTTTTTCAGGATTAGATGGCCCTTCCTCTTGAGTCTCTTCTCAATCGCAGCAGTTATCACCATTTATTGTAATTATCTTTTAAGTCAATGTCACCCCCAACATAAGTAAGCATTTTTCGGATATTGAGGGCAGAAAACATATTATTCACCTCTCTTTCACCAGCTTTGATTCTCTGCTCAGCACATGCAGGTGTTCAAATTTTTTTCACTCAGTTAACGAATTATTGTGGCATTAAGTTACATTAACTATTTAATTGCAACAACTGCTTTATATTTATTACACTATGAAGTACCAGATGACTTAGACTCATTTTTTAAAAATTGAATTACTCAGCTTTTTGACTAAATTAAATAATAAAATACCCATGTTGATACTGCTCCCACATCAACCCATTCTGGCAAAATGGCTGATGGTTTGTATTTTCCCACTATTTTTTTTTTTTTTGGTCTAATCATCTGCCACTGGTACTATAATCACCATTATTTTTTTAAAGATAAGAAAATTGAGGCTCAAAAAGTGTAAGTGATTGCTGAAGTTATTACAGCCTCTTAGTGGTAGAGCTGGCATCCAAAACCCAAGTCATCTCTGTTTTTGCTGCTGCTTCTTTTTTTAATATGCATTATTCCACTTTCTACTATTATTTCTAATTCATCTTTCATAACCATGCCTTGAGCCTCTTTTTACAACGTCTTTCCTCAGCTGCAGAATGGTTCATATCAACAGCACAGGATTGCGAGCTAAACTGCCTAGGTACATGTAATGCCAGCTTTTCGTCTTCCTAATCTGCTGACCTTAGGAAGGTAAGTCAAGCTCTCTGAGCCTCAGTTTTCTTATCTACAAAATGGGTATAACAATTGTACCTACCTCATAAATGATTGTGAGGATTAAGAGACAATATAAATAAGGCACTTTGATCACTATATATGCAAGCACTACATGTGTTTGCTGTTATTATGACAATCACCCCTTCTCTATGCTCTTGTACCTGTCACTGAACTGTCTGGCTCCCTACTGTAGCTTCTGTTACCACACGCCAAACAATTTGTCAGTATCTTGGATTCTGTTTTTGATATTTTTAAATAAATTTTTATTTTAAAATAATTTTAGACTGACAGATAAGTTGCAATGATAGGACAGAGAATTACTGTATACCCTTCACCCAGCTTCCCCTAATGTTAACATCTTATATAACCATTGTCCATTTGGCAAAATGAGGAAATTAATGTGGATACCATATTATTGACTAATTACAGACTTCACTGGGATTTCACCAGATTTTCCGCTGAAGTTCCTTTTCTGTTTCAGAATCTAGTCCAGAATACTGCATCGCTCCATTTTTTTTTTTAATGCTCCTTTTAAAATGGGGACCCATGATTGGACTTGAGATTTCTAATTTGGGCATTTTGTCCAGAGGATAGAGGCACCATTACCTCTTTCATGACCAGGATGCTGTACTTCAAAGACATCTAATCACCCCAATCTCCTGACAGAGATCAGAGTGAGCAGGCAGGGGAGATAATGGGTTTCCCTCCTTGAAAGTTGCCCTTTCAGCAGTTAGGGAGCACATGGGAATAAATAGAAGGTAGGGAACAGAGCTGTGGATCAGAAGGTCTTGGCAGGCTTCTGGGATTTGGTCCAGGTAGATGACTCACAAGGAAAGAGAGTAAATGTGGAAATCTTCCAGTCTTTCCTGATTTGAGAGAAAGTTTTTAGAGAGAGACATTTATTCATCTATTCAAATATTTATTGAGCACTTGCTATTGTTAGACATTATTCTTGGTGCTAGATATTGTTTAGAATCTATAAAACCAGTTTATTCTTTCTCAAATTAATTCCTTCCAGCAATGTAAATAAACAAAGAAATTTTAATTTTTTAAATTGTATTGAAGAGAAGCAGAATTAGCCCCCAAAATATGTCTCTTTGGCATAAGGATTATTTTAGGGTGATTATTTTTAAGAAATAGCAGACAGAGGAAAAGGTCTGAAAACCGAGTAGAAGTTAGCCTTTTGTAAGAGATATTTACATTTAGAAGGGAAATTTCCGTTTGTAACGGTGTCTCCATCTCTGTACCAGGAAGAGGTGGATGACTAAATCTGCAGAAACTCTTCTCAATGGAGAAGGCAACTGACTTAAATCTGTGTAACAACCTTACCCTTGTTTACTGTGCTTTTCCCGGTAACCTCCCGCAACTGCCCACCCCCCTTACGCCCCCAACATCTTCTTTTGTCTGGAGATGGTATTTAAGGTAGTGGCTTGGGCCATTTCAGAGTTACTCAGTTTTCCTGGGTATCTCACATGTATACCTGTATACAGGAGGTATACATGTTATTAAACTTCTGTTTGTTTTTCTTTTGTCAATTCGTCTTTTATTACTGGGGTGGGGGGGGAGTCTTAGCCAAGAACTTAGAAAAGTAGAGGGAAAATTATTTTTACTCCCTTACAATATTATTACTTGATTGTAAATTCTTTGAGGACAATGACTAGACTCTATTCTTTTTTGTATCATTTGATTCATGTTTACTGGTTTATTTAATTTCACATATTGTATTAATAACAGTAGTAAGAGCATAAAAATTAAATATCATTTTTAAAATCTTTACTGTGTGTCAGGAACTATGTTAAATCCGTTGATGTTATCAAACAAATACTCATTAAACTCTCCAAAGTGGGGTTTGTCTTTCACTATTAGAGGTGAATAAATTGAGACTCAGAGAGATTGGGTGAACTTCCTCATGATCTCAAGACTGTTGGGGACAGACCTGGGATTTAACACCATCTGCTCTGAAAACATGCATCTCAAGACTGCATTGCCTCATTCTGTGAAATCAGAATTTGGGGAGACTTTGCAAAGCAAGTGGGTCGCATGAGAGTAAAGAGCAGAGACTTACTATTCAGGTCTAAGTTTGAATCTGCTCATTTATAAGGGGAGCATGAAAAATGAAATGTGGTTTTGTTTATGTGGTTGAGAGTGAGACATTATTGAGGGATTAAGGGAATCTGAGGAGAGGGCTATAAAATAAAAGTTTAGAGAAGAGAGTGGATTTTCTAAAGAAAAAATAAATTGATCAGAAGCGAAGTCAGTAAATCTTAAGGCTTTTCCGTGGCAGTAATGAAAAACAAAACACAAGACAAAAACAAACCAAGAAACAGAACAGGCCTGGAGAGAGGACTTAAGTCCAGTGTGGCCCTGCTTTGTTGCTGAGTCCTGTTTCTGCCCTCCTCTTTCAGGATGCCATGTCTACCTCAGCCTCATACTCGGCCACACCCCGTGGAGGTCATGGGTTGACACGGACAAGCCATCAGAGGAGCAAAGGCTCAAGAAGCTGTTTTACTACCCTGCTGCCTGGGCTGAAGATTTTATTTTTGCATTCTCTAATAAAACTGCACAGATTATGACATACAACCTAACGAGGTTGTGCCGTTACTCGAAGTCCCATCAGGCCTCCAGGGGTACATTTCCAGCATGTTCTCTCAGAACAGGGTCATGGTAGGGTTAATCTGTGGATCAATGTCACCCTTGCCTCTGATGAAGAAGAGAGTACCACGCCTCTTCTTTTTCTCAAGGCAGTCTAAATTCTCTCTCTCTTTGCCTCTGCCTACCTCTGTGCCTCTTTAGTATACAGACAAAAGCTACTTTGAAAGAAATTCAGGGAATAATTATGATACAACCAAAGCGTGTTACCATTTTGGGGAGGGGGGGAGTGCGGTATGAGTGACTCTAGATCTTGAGGGATTCCTCAAGAGCAAATTAGACTTTGATCTTCAGAAAAGGTTGATAATTCAATTTGAGAGTGGAATACCTATAGTGGAATAACTTTAGATGCCATCTGGTTGAACTGCCCTTCATTTTGTAGACAAAATGTTAACTGCTTTTCCTAAGGCACAAAATTGGCTATAGGAACGGCTGTAACTCAAACCCAGATCATCTCATTTCCAAACCAGTGTTCTTTCTACCATGACACTAAAAGAGAAGAGAAAAAAAAAATCAAGAAATTCACTTATAACAGGGTTTAATTTTTTTTTTTTTTTCCGAATTTGGCTGGAACCAAAGTGAAATAGTTTGTTAAAGTTATAGAAAAATTTTTAGAGGCCTATGTTGGTTAAACACCAACATTTTCCACTCTTCTTGAAAGCATTTTAAAGTTTTGGCTGGTAGAAATGATTGGCAATTTTAAGTTCAGGGAGAAATTTCTACAAGTCAGTCATATTTCTGTGACTGGCTCAAGCATTTTTGTGGGAAATCTATTATATCATGGTTATTATTTTCCCTCAATGACTATGGCAATTCAACTCCATAAAGTAAAGTAAAGAAAAGTAAAAAAGCTATAGCCTCATAGGATAAAAAGGTACCAGAGCAGAAATATCTGTTTTTGGTTCCTACTTAAGAAGCCGTGTAGTAACAGGAGACAAATATTGGCACAGTAGGTAGTAGATCACCACCAATAATGCATTAACTGCAAGACTGTTATGAAGGAGAAATAGGACAGAGCCTCATCTTGTTACTCATTTTGTGCCCCAGGCATTGAACCCTTTCAGAAATATATCTACCTTTATGATTTTGTTACAAGCTGTGGTAATTCTCCTTATTAGTGAGAGAAGCAATGGGAAGGGATTGTGTTCTTACTTGCCGTTTAGCTTATTATAGTTTGTTCTTATATAAGGTCTATGGATGTAGATAAATTAAAGAACTGTGCTATCTACAGTTGAATTATTTTATTCCAATCACATTTGAGAAGAAAGCAAAGTTTTCTGAAATTCTTTTAGTGGGAGAAGACAAGGCATAGACACATTTAGATTGGTAAGATTTGTTTTCTAAGCACTTTGTGAAATGAGGACATGAGACCAGATTATCTTGCAGATATCTTCCAGTACACAAGCCACAAGATTTACAACATGTGTATATCACTATTTCCTCTTTTCTTGGTGATGAAATGGATAGATTTTGAAAATTTATGAGAGAAGGAAGAAACTACATATACACACACATTTCTTTCTCTGTCTCTCACTCTGTCTCTCTTTCACACACACATACACATACACAAACATATATTTGACCAAATCATACAGCCATTGGCAGAAGTGAGAATAAAATATCTAACTCCCAAATCTATGGCTTATATTATACTGGAGGATCAATAGAAAGGCATGAAAAATAGGAACAATAAGAGCCCAAGTCACATCACTTGTATCCTGGTCTGCATTTTATCGCTCTTTCCTGGCAAGTACTAGCTATCTTCTCTGTCTCTGTCTTTCTCTCTCTTTTATTTACTTCTTTCCAAAGGCATTTTAGATGTTTTCTTAATGCATCTCTCTGATTCCAAAAGAGGATAAACACACAAGATGAATCCCATCTGTGTTTCTTATCTTTTTCCTTTGTTCTCTTCAAAGTAGACTTCGGAGAAGTAACACAATAAAATGGAAAGGACATAGGTTTTGGTTTATGAGTTTCTTGGTTTGTAATTTGAGAATGATAAGACATCTCCTAGTATTGTTATGAAGATTCTGTTATGTAGCCCACTTGAAGCATTTAGTAGAGAAAGACTGGTACATACTTCATGAAAAAGTAGTGCCGTTAGCTCTGATGAAATGTAGAATGGGGAACACTGTAGGGGAAGGGGATGTGATTGTCTAGCTTACGAAGTTGGAATGTCAGTTTTCCTTTCCGCTAGGCCTTGGCCTTAGCAGAGAGGAGATTCTCGGAAATAAGCATATCTACTCTGTGTAGGGTCTTCCAATGAGCTGTCCATGCTCTCCTGTCAGCTAGTGCAGCTGTGGTTGAAGGGCTCTCATGCCGATGCAAACCCAAGTGGCATCACCAATTCTGTTTTCACACATCATTCGATATCTCTCTGTGAATAACCAATTGTGGTTACTACTAAGTCCCAACTGGCATTAAAAAGCTTCAGGGAAATTACGAAGCTTAAGAAGTAGTGTTATTGGAGATTTAGGCATAATGGTAGAAATATAAGAATAGCAACAATGACGACTGACATTCATTGGGCGCTTCCCATGCCAGGCGTTTTATATTTTAAGTGCTTTGTATTTGTTGATCCTTTAGTCCTCACAACAAGCCTATGGTGTAGATACTGTGGTCATCATCTCATTTTAGAATTGAAGACACCGAGGTCACATAGCTTATAAGCACAGTCATGCACCGCATAACAACATTTTGGTGAACGATGGACAGCGTATATGATGGTGGTCCTATAAGATTAGGACCATATAGCCTGGTGTGTAGTAGGGTATACCATCTAGGTTTGTGTGAGTACACTCTATGATGTTCGCCCAATGGTGAAATTGCCTAATGACACATTTGTCAGAATGTATCCCTGTCATTTTGAAGCTTAGCACCGCCATGGGTATTTAAGAGGCTGTGGCAGAAACAGGAAAATGCAAGTAGTTCAGAATAGTAAAATTGTAAGGAGAGATTGAAGCTAGAGAAATCAGAAGTATGCTGATCATTAAAGTTCTTGAATGTTGTAGAAGTTTGGATTTTTATTCTCTAGGCTTTTGGGAGTGTCTAACCAGAGAAGTGACACAATACAATTTAAAATGGATTAGAAGGAAAGAGGCTGGGAATAGAGGAATCTCCTAGTAGGACCTTACATTAATCTTGGTAAGAGATAATTGGGAACAGATTGGTGGTTTTTGAATTAAGAATAGAGAGGAGGGGACAAACGTAACTGATATTTAAGAGTTAAAATCTCTTGAACTTGGTTAGTGGGAAGAAAAATTGAAGCTGAATTGCAGAGAGAAGTAGAGTCAAGAGACTAAGGAAAATGTCCTGGTTGTGTTTGATTTTGTTTTCTAATTTCTGAGGCTCAGCTGTACCCCTGCCTCTGTGGCTTGGTTACATAAATTCCCTTTTTGTTCTAAGCCAGTTCAAATTGGGTTTTTGGCATTTGCAGCATAAAGATTTTTGACGAATATACCCAGGAACCACAAACATTTAAGTTTTAGGAAGTCAAAGAGACAATCCAGTACAAGATCCGACCTCCCAGATGTGGATCATTGAAGCCGAATATTCAGCTGAACAGATCATTCAACTTTCAAGGCATAAAGACATTACACCCTTATGCATCTCTTGATATCATATGGGACTAGAGGTGCTGATCCTTAATCAAAGCTTGTTCCATTGCATAGAAGAGATGCAAAGAACAGAGAGATTCCCGAAGAGTTTCTCTTCAATTCACTCCTATAAATTGAGGTGCTGTGATTGATGCTGTAATGAAGTAGATTAAAAGGTGGGCAAAATTTGTGAAATATTGAAGGCATTGAAATCATTTAGCATGGAGAAAGGAAGGCTAGGGCACAAAATTGCTGTCTTGAATTATTTGAAATGTTCTGAAATGGAGCTCCATGACAAATGTGCCTTTCTCTCCACTGAGGCCAGAGCAAGAGGAAATGGATTCAAGTTGAAGCCGGATCTATTTAGGTGAATTATATTAGAGAGTTTCCTGACCTTGAAGGCTATTTGGCATAGGAATGGATTGCTAAGCCAGGTCAAGGAATCCGTTTCTCCAGAGAGAGAATCAGAAGGATGAAGGGGATTTGGGAAGTCATTTAGGCAGAAGAAAATTGATCTCCTTTTTAAAGACCAAGCCCCCTGAGGAAGAAATGCCATATCTTCATACCAGTGTCTAACAACCTTCATTCACTGTTTGCTGTGTCTAACTTGACATTGTAGCTTTAAACCATTTCCTCATTTTCTCTTCCCAGCTGAGGTAGAGAATAGTTAGGATCTTTAAAACTGTTGGTTACTCTAAAGGTCAATATTAAATCACCATTCACACCATTTTGCAGGCTAAATAATCCCCTTTCTGTAGCCTTTTCTCATAAATGTTTCTTCCTAATCCTTTAAATGTCTTTGTGGTTCTCCTGTGAAAAGTCTCCAACATTTCATATCTGTCTGGAGTTTGGAGCCCCAAACTGGACAAGTAATCTAGTAAGAATTTTAAATGCTGAATAGAGTAGGCCAGTTGCTTCTGAGTTGTTATTTCTACTCTTGTTCCTGTGATTCAGTGTAGTACTCTTTTTCACTTTTTGTAAAGCCCTGATATCTTGCACCGTGCATACTTACACGGAGCTTGCTCCCTTTGTTTTGTGCTTTTGCCTGATTTTTCCCCCCAGTGTCTAATGTAATCAACGGTGTTACCGAACTAGGTTTGTTTTTGCCTGTCGCCCAGAAAGCCAAACACCGAGACGAGATTGCAACAGAGAGAGAGTTTAATCACAAGGCAGCCAAGTGAGGAAACAGGAGATCGAGTCTCAAATATACCTCCCTGATAATGGGGACTCAAGGGTATTTATGGGGTAGGGTGCAAGGTGGTCTAAGTCTGGAGATAGGTGATTGGAGGTGAGGAGAGGTGAGGTAACTGATGAGCTAGGCAAGTGTAGTCAGACTTCATGCCTCTTCATAGGATGCCTGTTCACAAGATGGCGGTGTTAGCATGATCTGAGGGTGGAGTTTTTAGCCTCTTGATGTCAAAAGGTCACTTATCAGTCATCTGCGTGGGTCCAGTTGATGGGTTGTGGTCTCAACTGGCCTGAACTAGACAAGGGGGTCCTAATTCCTGAAAAACAGCTCAAACATCCATTACCATGGTGACCCGCGCACCAGGGAGATGTTATCAATAGGAAGCTAGTGGGAGTCAGATAGCATATTGCCTGAGCAGCACAGTTAACTATGGGCGGGTGAACAACTAAAAGCTGTAATCAGTAACTCCAAAAAAGAAAAAAAACCTAGTTACTAGCTACCTAATCATCAATGGCTAACTGTTTACCAGTTTCACTGGCATGTAGTAAAGTACCCAATAATAGTATGTTGAATGAATGAATGAATGAATGAATATTCTAATAAATAAATTTCACATAGCTATTGGTGGGTTATTGGGAGGATCCAATTAGATAATTTATGATATAGTTCCTCATAATCTGAATGCACTCTTCTCTTGCACTGAAAAATTTGTATGCATGTAATTTGAATATATTCCTTCAATGTTCTAACCTGCAGTTCAGAATATTTTTGAAATCATTTGTTTTTGCAGTATGTACATTCAAGGGCCACATTTCTAGTTTGTTTATTTTTGGCAATAAAAGTTATGAATACTAATGGCAAAAGAAAAATAAAATTTTATAGAACAATATAAAATAAAAGTAAATATCTCCTCTTCCCAGTGCTAGTTATTGCCCAGAAGTAACTACAGTCAAGAGTTACACAAATGGTATCAGAGTGCATACTATTTATCACCTTTTTTTCACTTTTTCTCCATTCTGTATGGTATCTTATAATTCTTATATGCAGAATCTGACCACTTCTATATCCCTTGTGCCACATCCTGTCCCACGCCACCATCGTCTCTTGTGAATTATCACAGTTGCCTTCTCATTTGTCTCACTGCTTCCACTTTTGTCTCCTGCCCCTGGTTTATCCTCCTCACAAGAGGCAGAATGATCTTTTAAAACAGAAGACAGATTTTGTCATTCTCTTGCATTTAGCCCATCTCAGGATTAAAACCAAATTCTTAGAGTAAGTAGCCCATGAGTCTCTCTGGGGCTAGAATCTCCACTACTTCTGTGGATTATCTTAATATTGTCGTCATTACCCCCACATTCACTCAGTCAGCCCAGTCTCCTTGCTGTCCTGAAAAACACCAGGCATAATTCCTTCAAGTCTATGCTGTGCTGTTTCATCAGCCCAGAATGCTCTTCTCTCAGATGTCCACAGAGCTAGTTCTCTCATTGCCTTCACATCCCTGCTCAGATGTCACCTTATCAGAGAGAACCTGATTAATAACACCATAAGCCTGTGTAGATATGAGCTCTGCTCACCCATATTTTAGATCCTCCTCTCCACTCTGGCATAGAGCGGAGATGGGAGATTGCATTTCTTTTCCACCTTGGAGTTAGGCAGGGCCATGTAGCTTGCTTTAGTCAATAGAATGTAAATAGAAGTAACATGTAGAAGCATTGAAGAGTCTGTTTGTGGTCCTCCATTCTCCCTCCTTTCTGCCTTGACAACCTTCTAGAGACCTGATCATCATGGATACCTGAGTGATAGCTACAAAGAGCTACACCTCTCCAAATGAAAATCATTGGACTATGGTGTGAGCAAGAAGTGATATGTGCAGTTTTAAACCACAGAGATTGTGGGGTTTGTTACCACAGCATAACCTAACTTACCTTGGCTTATACATTGCCACCTTTCTCCTCATTTTCCTTAAGCTCTTTATGGTTCTCCAAAACACTTACTACCGCCTGACATATTTGGTTGTTTATTGTCTATGTATCCCTCCTAGAGGACAGGACATTTGTTCAGTACTATATCCCAGTACTTAGAAAAGTTACCCAGCATGTAGTAGGTACTCAATAATTATTTGATGATTTAGTAAATGATCTCCATAACAATATAGTATAGTGATCCTTCTTTAACAGTATATATAGCTCTACCTTATTTGGTTTTTAATTACATGGATGTATCATAGATTATATGGATATATACAGATTATTATGGCATTAAGCTATTTCTATTTTTTGTTTTTCTATTAAAATATGCTGCAATAAATATTTTTAATCTATTTTTTCCTGTAGTATACAATTTTGTATCTTTAGGATAAATACTGAAAGCAGACATCCAGGATCAAAGTATAAGTCAATATTAATTTAAAATTAAAATTTTTTTTTGTATATTGCCAAATTGACCTGTAAAGAAACTATAGCAAACTAGAAATATGAGTGTATGAGATTATGAGTAGAAGGTATGAGAACGGGTAGCCCAGAGGAGGAAAGATCTGTGATGCTTAATTTGTTAAAAGGACTTGATATTGGAAGTTGAGACCGAACTGGAAAATCTGAGGAAAATATGTGTGTGTGTGTGTGTGTGTGTGTGTGTGTGTAGGTGTTGATCCTATCCGTGTGTGAATGCGCCTGACAATGTGACCATTCTCTCCCTCATTAAAAATATGTGTAGAATCTTGTTTGATTTGCGACTATGATCAGTATTTGTCAAATTTTGCTCTTTCGAACATGATTTGCATGGATGCCGACGAGGCCAGGCGAAAAGGTCATGTGCTGAGAAAGACTGAGCCTCTCAGTCATTCAGAAAGTAGGTTATTACCTTGTTGCATAAAATTCCGCAATGTATCTTCTGTACACCCCTTCCAATTTAGAACTGTCTTACTCATTCTGAGAAAGAACACCCCGGTAAGTAACACAGCAAACAGAAAGTCATTTGCCTAAACCCACACAGGAAGTCACCGGCGTACAGGAATAGAAGCAGAAGTTCCCGATTCCCTTTCTTTTGCTGATGCCACTAAATAATTTGTCAAAACACTTCAAAGTCTTTCAAAGTAAATGGAAAACTTTTCATGAAAGTCTGTGCTTCTAAAATCTGCCATCTAAAGGAAGAATATCGTAAAAAGTGTTGCTAGAAAACAAATATTGCAGTTTTATGTGGCCAGTGCTTCTCTTTGTAGACACCGGCTTCTTCCCTCTGTGTTTCTATCCCGTCTATTTGCTGCCTTCCGACGGGGCAGGGCAGGGAGGGAGGCATTCCAGGAGGGACCTACATGTCTGTCTTGGGCAGTGCTCTCTTCACCCACCTCTCCCAGTGCTGGGATGTAGGAGGCACTTAAAAAATAATCACTTAATAAATAAGTGAGTGAAAGAAAAAGATACACTTAAAAACATTTAGGATGAGGGGAGAATGCAGAATGACTGCTTAATGGGTATAAGATTTCCCTTTGAGCTGATGAAAAAGTTCTAGAACTGGTACTGGTGATGTTTGAATAACATTGTGAATGTACTTAATGCCTGAATTGTACACTTTGAAATGATTACAATGGTAAATTTTATGTTATGTGTATTTTGCCACAATAAAAAACGTTAAAAAAATTTAAATTAAAAAATGCCTTGCTTGTGACCTCTTGCCTGAGAAATATAATTTTATCCACTAATAGGTATCCTTGTTGAATATCGGCTATTACTTCAGGTGAATCTGCAAATGAAGACATTTGAAATAAATCAAAATGCACATCTCATTCCCACTCATAAGGCTTTACAAATACTTTACCATTGATTCGTTTAGCTTGTTCTAGAACTTCATATAAATGAACTCGTTCAACATGTACTCTTTTGTGTAAGGCTTCTTTCACTCAGCATTTTTTTGAGATTCAGTTTATGCAGTCATATTTTTTCAAGGCTAAAATGAAACCAACAAAAGCAAGCCTTTAATGAGGTCCTCCAGTGCTTACAAAATTGGCATTACTTAAATCTGTTGCCTCAGAAAAACACCAGCAATAAAATCCAGGCCTCATGTAGGGATATATAAAATTTTTCTTCAAGAGGCTGAGCACTCGGAGAACATATATTTAGGAATATTACATGAATCATACTGACGCTGAAAAGTACAAAACTCCTTCCTCTTTTGCTCTGTGCCCTGTGGAATTGCATGCAGGAGTTTGTTCTGGAGTCAAAGGGGCAGTGTTCTTTCTGAAGTCACCAAGAGCTCCTGCTTACATCAGCCCTGTGAAGGATGGAGCAAAACCAGATACACGCAGATCCTCATCCCTTGCCACATTTAAAAACCATGCATCTGCTTCCAATGATGGGTACCAAATCGTCTGTCTGGATATTTTACCTTTTCTTATCTAAAGTGTGAAGCATCCTATATTTTAAAAGCAACAGGATACATTTAACAAAATACTGCAATCCTTTGTTTTCTAGATGAAATTGCAATCACAGGGAGAGTTGACAAAACCGAATTCTCTTGGTAAGCAGTTGTAGTTCAAGCTTCAATTCAACTGCTTCGAGTTTACTTTAAACGACTTGATGCAAACATATGATTTAGATCTTTAAGTAAGAACTACAGAAGCCCTGCCAGGCTGCATTATTTAGTCTTGAAAGTTCCATTATTTCCAGACATCCCCAAAGCAGAGGCTGCCAAGAAATGGGAGGAACAGAAGGCCCTATCAAGAGATGTCCTGCCAGGGAGATGACAAGACAGATATAATTTCAACACCATCCTAATTTGCTTTGCTGACCAGAAGGGGAAGATTCCAGCTTTCTCCATCAACAAAATCCTCCACAACTGAGAACTCTATTTTAAATCCTGTCAGCTGAATTCTCCTCCTGCTCTCCACGCATGCCCGTATTTTCCAGGTGTAAAACACGAGTTAAATTTTGTCAATGTTTTGTATAAGTTGGGGGGCAAAGTAAGCAAGTATGAAGAACTACAGAAAGCAGGGTCTTTGACAGTAAAGCTTATGATGTGTTTTTTACCTTTATGGAACTTGTTTAAAAATTTATTTTAAAATTAAATTAATGCAGTTAAAGAATTTGTCAAAAGTTTTAAAGTAATCTAGAGCTCTAGGCTGGCTATCAAAGTGATTTCTTAAAGAATCTGAGACATTTCTGTCCCTGTACATACTTACAACTAGACTAAATTTTCATCTGTCTGGATATAGAGTTATATGGCTGATGGTAGGATATGGGAATAGATGATGTTAAAATTTATTAAAAGTATTAAATGATTTTTATAAATCCATTGAAATAAAATAAATTATTTAATTTTCCACACAGTAATAAATCAAAAAATATTTTATAACATTTTATGGAAAAAGTAAAATCGTATGCCAATTTTAAAAAGCATTTCTTTATTTTAACTTCTTTTCTGTTGTAGATAGTAACAATAACTGTGGGTTGACCTATTGACTTCTGTTAAATTTAGAGGAAAGGCTAAATTTTAATTAGATCAATATTGGAATTCTGTCATTTTATTTAAAAAATGATCACTCATTTTGCATTTTACTCTTTCATCAACTATTTTTCCTTGTGTTTTTTTTCTTGTAGATTTTAATTTTATTAATAGTACACTAGACACAACTAAACTTTGTGCATTTTATCTTTTCTGCTACATTTATTCACTTACTTGATGTTTATCGAATATCTACTATTTGTCAGGTTTTTGGGACAGAACAGCTACTGACTTCCTGGATTTCATTGTAGCAGGAAGTTTATTATCATTATTTGAAGATACACAGTGACTGGTTGTACTTCAGTCAAACAATATTTGAAAATGCTGTAAGGTCCTAAGCAAGTACTTCAAAAAAAGCCAACAAAGTATGTACTCCTCAACTGAATCAAAAAGGACAGATTATGAGCCCCTTCTAACCAAGAAAGTGAGAATTAGAGCGTTTAGTAGGGCTTTTTATTATTCATAATTTGGCTGAATACTGATGAAATAGTATGCATTAACACAGACTTTACTAGAAAATCACTTTCTTCTTGGTTTATCCAAATATTATGCTGCTCTATTCTCACCTTTTAAATAAAACTTCCCCTGTTCTCTTTTTAGCCCATTCCACTCACTTCTTTTGCATTTTTGGAATGCTTGACTGTGCTACTTACTTGACAAGAATTGCATTTTCTAGTATTTTTGATTGCTATTTTGTATATTGTTTTCAACTAGGCTATAAGTTTTATTTAAAGAAGAAAGTGGTCATATGTTTTTTTCCTTCCCCAAGACTTAACTAGAAATACAATAAATATTGATTATACAAGTGCTGTTAAAAGATTCTTAAAAATCACTATTTCTGTTACATAATTACAAATAAAATTTGAAAAATACAGAAAAGTTATAAGGAAGAAAAAAGTCACCCATAGTTGAATTCTCCTTTCCCTCTAATATTTTCCTTGTATAAACTTTACTTTTACATGGATGTAATCCCAGTATATATTCAATTTATAAAGTTGTTTTTCTCTAAACATAAACATGATGTTTTTCTCATAAAATATTTAAAAAATGTATATATTTATTATTAAAGTCATTTTAATGGTTACTTAATAGTCTATTGAGTAAATCTTTCAAAACGTATGGTTACTTCTTAGGTTGCTACACATTCGTAAGTTTTATGTCTTTCAGATGGAAGCTTTCTCTGTTAAGTAGGGGCCCTCTTTACCCCTAATAATGTCTTTTGCATTTAAGTCATTTTTACATGGGCATGTAAATATGTATGACTTTCTTTCAGTTAGTAATTGCCAAGGGTATTGTTTTCATACCTTTGCTTCCAAATCTCCTATGACAAGATGATTTAGAGTCATGGCTGTATATAGCATAAAACTGGATTTTATAATTCAATCTGAAAGCATCTTCTCATATTGTTCCTGTTACTGGTGAATGATTTAGAAATCATGATCCGGATGCTAGATGTGCTCATTGCTATTGGGGTGGCATTGCTTCTAGGTCCTCTTAAGCAGCAGAACTACTAAATATACGTATGTACACACATGGGCATGAGTGTAAGCACACCTCTGTACCTATTCCTTTTCGTATATGTATTAAAAATTGTAAGTTCATGCTGATACCTCCGCTACTTTTTCTAATATGTGACTTCTTTTCACAATATTGAGAATGGAGAAATCTGGCTCTAATTATCCACAGTATATTTACCGATTTGCTCAATGCTGGTAGTATACATCGTGTCCTTGAGTCTTGGGTGTGTGGTCTTCTCAGTTCTTCTGCTTCTCCCCCAGCTTTAGTTGTGGGCTCTGTGTATATTCCTTTCCTTCCCTCAGGAGTAGGACATTTTTTTCCTGTTCCCTCTCCTTAGCTGCAATGGATATTCACCTGTGCCCTAAGAGTTGCCCTAAGAGTGTGAGTGTTTCATACTCTTTCCCCACAAGTTAAGGCTTTTGTTCTATAGGGGAGATAGAACAGAAGAGGCCAGGGGAAATTTCATGCTTCTCCTTCGTGGTTGCTGTTCCACAGCCCCCAGGTTTGCACGACTACACTCTTTCTTAGGTTCTTTTCTGATATTTTTTATCAGGGTTCATGGAGAAAGAATGTGTAAGAAGGTGTGGACTCTCTCAGTTTATGAGCTCTCAAGCACTTCACCCAGTCCCACCAGCATCCTCTCAGCTTTCAACAATTCATCAATTATTCTCACTGAATTCTTTTGTCTGGTTGCCTCTAGTCCAGATAAATGAGTGCTTGCATGTTCTCTCTCTTTGAAGGTGTTCATCAGTCCTTAGATTGGGCAGTTGGTTGATGTGTGCGCTTAGTTCTCCAGTGGGCTCTTAAAGAGTTTTGAATTTGAAGTTAGGTCATTTCTTTTTTAAGGGTGGGAATAACGTCCTTGCAACTCTCCTTGTCCCTTAATGAAAGGCAGAAGTACTTCAGGAAGTGTGGTTTTTGTGTAGTTCTCTTTTTTCATGATATAATTGACATACAACATTGTATAAGTTTAAGGTGTACAACATGTTAATTTAATACATTTATATAGTGCTATATGATTACTACCGTGTTAGCTACCACCTCTATCATGTCACGTAATTATCTTTTTTTTTTTGCATTAACATTTAAGATTTATTCTCTTAGCAACTTTGAAGTATATAGTACAGATTTGTTGACTATGTCACTATGCTGTGCATTAGATCTCCAGAAGTTATTCATCTTCTAGTTGGAAGTTTGTACCCTTTGACCAACATCTCCCCAATTGCTCGACTCCCTAGGCCCTGGTAACCACCATTCTACTCTCTGTTTCTGCAAGTTCGGCTTTTTCAGATTCCACATATAAAAGTGATATTATACGTATATTTGTCTTTCTCTCTGACTTATCTCACTTAGCATAATGCCCTCAAGGTCCATCCACATTGTCACAAATGGCAGGATTTCCCTCCTTCTCATGGCTGAAAAATATTCCATTGTATATATATACCACATCTTCTTTATTCATTCATTTGTTGACTGACACTTAGGTTGTTTCTATATCTTGACTATTGTGAATAATGTTGCAATAAACAGGGAGTGCACATATCTTTTCGATAAACTGTTTTCATTTCTTTTGGATACATACCCAGAAGTGGGATTGCTGGATCATAGGGAAGTTTTATTTTTAATTTTTTGAGGAAACTCCATACTGTTTTCCATAGTGACTGAACCAATTTACATCCCCACCAACAGTGCACAAGCTTCCCTTTTCTCTGTATTTTCACCAACACTTGTTATATCTTGTCTTCTTGATAATAGCCATTCTAACAGGTGTGAGGTGATATCTCTTTGTGGTTTTGATTTGCATTTCCCTGATGATTAGTGATGTTAAGCATCTTTTCTTGTACCTGTTGGCCATTTGAATGTTTTCTTTGGAAAAATGTCTATTCAATTCCTCTGCCCATTTTTTACATTAGATTGTTTGTTCTTTGTTATTGAGTTGTATGAGTTCTTTGTATATTTTAGATATTAATCCCTTATCTGATATATGGTTTGCAAATTTTTCTCCTATTCCATAGGTTGCCTTTTCATTTTGTTGGTTTTTTCCTTTACTTTTTCTTTCTTGTTCTGTATTATGTTTAAAACTGCTCTAAGAAGGGTTTTAAAAAATTATCTTCCACATTTGTCTTTAATTCACTGAGAATAGATTTTCATATTTGATGTGAATTAAGAATTTAATTTCATTTTCCTTATGTTATTGAATAGTTTTTTCCATTCCCCAGAGAAGTGCAATGCCACTTCTACATATATAAATTTATGCTTATCTCTGTTTCTAAGCTCTTTATGATGTTCCATTGCTTAATTTTTCATCCCTGAACTAATATCAGATTATCTTAATTGCTATCGCCTAAACCAAACCCTAATTCCTGATAGGCAAATGCCATTCCATTATTCTTCTTCTCCAGATGTATCTCGACTATTTGGGGCAACTTGCTCTTTCATATAAATTTCCAAATAATTAAAATTAGATTATCATATTTCTTAAAAATAATCTGTTGGAATTTTGACTGAAATAGGTCTGTAACTATTGTTAATTATTGAAAGAATTGATATTTTTATAAAACACATTCCACTTCTACTCTATTGGGGTAAATCTCTTCATTTATTTAGATCTACTTTAATGTTGTTAGAGAGGATTCCAGTCACCATTTATTATCGTTCTTCATAGTTCATTAAATTCATTTTACCAACATTTGTTTAGATTTTTTTTAGTGATATTCATGAGGGAGATTGATCTGGAATTTTTCTTTCTTAATGTCTCTATCTAGTTTTATTATCGGGGTTATATTGACCTCATAAAATGATTGGGAACCTTCATTTCCTATTCTCTGGAGTATTTGTATAAGATTTAAATGATCTATTACATAAACATTTAGTATAATTCACATGTAAATGTACACGGGCTTGGAGTTGACTTTCAGGAAAAATTCCTGTTAATGACTCTAATAACTATTAAATTATTATTTATGTTTCTATTTCTTTTTGAGTAAGTTTTTAAAGATAAGCTATGTTAGTACCTATTTGTTTATGTTTTCAAACATATTAGTATTAGATTTTTCTAAATAATCTCATTTTTCTTAACCTTTGCTATTTCTGTAGTTTTGTCCTTTTATACACTAGTATATGTTTGTGCTTTTTATTCTTCTATAATATATTTGATCAGAGGATTTTTCTACTTTAACCAATATTTTCAAAGCCACATTTTTACTTACTTAATATTAAAGGTTGATTATTAAATGTTACTAATCATCTTTTTCAACTCTTTGGGGGATTAATGTAATATTTTCTCATGTATTAATTTGAATACTTAACTCATTGATTTTGAGCCATGATTGTTTTCTGATATAAGCTTTGAAAGTATACTTTTTCTTCTGAGTACCACTTTTTTTTTTAATAGTCATTTTTGGATAGCTCTTTTTTTGGTATTTCATTTGTAAATATTTCATATGTAGTTATTATATACTCTGTATCAGCCTATCAATTTCTAGCAAATGCTAGCAGGAATTTTAATTTGGATTAGATGTAGATCCATAGACTAATTAGAGGATAATTCTTATCTAACAATATTGAATGTTCAAATTCATGGACATGATATATCTTTTAAATTATTCTTTAATTCCCTTTGCAAAGATTTGTAGGTTTTATTGTACAGGTCTTGCACATATTTTTTTAAATTTATCCCTGTGTTTTTTGATGCTATTTTGAATGGAATTTTTAATTTTAATTTTCCAATTCTTCATTGCTAGTAGGTAAAGTACTATGGATTTTTCTATATTGTTCTTTTATCCTATGGCCTTGCTAAATTTCCTTATTTATTCTAATAGCTATTTTTACAGATTCCTTAGGAATTTTAACATTCATGATAATGCAGCTACTAATATATACAGTTTTACCTCTTCTTTTCCAATATATACGATTTTTAATTCTTCTTATTTTATTGCCATGGCTTGGATTTCCATTACAAGGTTGATTACAGGTGGTAAAAACAGATACCCTTGCCTCATTCCCAATCTTTGAATGAAAGCATTTAATCTTTCACCATTTAAATATGATGTTAAAAGTATATTTTTCATAATTATCTTTTATTTGCATGAGGAAGTTCCTGCCCATTCCTAGTTTGCTGAGATTTTAAAGCATGAATAGATTTTTAGTCTTGTTAAGTGCTTTAATTGCCACCATTTAAATAGTCATTTATTTTTTAAATTATATAACAACATTGATTTTTTGAATGTTAAAACAACCCTTTAATACTAGGATAAACCCTACTTGGTCAATATATCTTTCTACTTTTTAATATATACTGCTTGATTCAAGTTTTAATATATGCTGCTTGATTTACTAATTTTTCAAAGAGTTTTGGTATGTAGTTTTCGTGGATTGTTTTCCCTTGTAGAGCTTTTCTTCGTTTTGTTATCATGATAATACTAGGCTCAAAGAATAAGTTCAGAAGTGTCCCTTCTCTTCTATATTTTGAGAGATTTAGTTTAGAATTGGTATTATTTCTTCTGTTTGTATTTGGAAGAATTCATCAGTAAAGCCATCTTGGCCTGGAGTTTTCTTTGTAAGAAGGTTTTAATTAGAATTCAATTAAAAAAAAAGATTTAAGTATATTTGGACATTCTATTTCTTAAGTCAATTTTGACAATTTCAAATTTTAGAAAATGTGTCTATCTGATCTATGTTTTCAAATTAATTGGCTTAAAGTTATTAATAAAGTTTCTATTATCTTGAATGTCTGTAGGATCTCTAGTGATGTCCTCTCATTCATTTGTGATGTTGGGAAATTGAGACTACTCTGTTTTTCTTAATCAGTCTGGCTGGGGTTTAGCAATTTCATTGATCTTTATAAATGTTTATCATTTGATTTCACTGATTTTTATCTATTGTTTGTTTTCTATTACGTTTTTTCACTTACCTTTATTACATTTGATGGTGTTCAGGGCAGGGCACCCCAAGATGCTCCACTCTGGTATGTGGATTATTTCAAGCTGAAGACAATAAAGGCTCAGAAGACTCAGGAAGAACATTTGAGCTTCCCTTCCCAAACTGTTTAAAAAATTTAACATAAAAGGAAGGAAGCAATAAGAAAGGCACCAACAAGCTCATCTTATCAAAATTCTGTCTCTCAAGCCACATTCTCTATAGGCAGCCCTGTAAACAATTGTCTGACAAACATTTACATTTCCCTCTCCATGTGAATTGTCTTCTTCCTATCTGAAATCCCAAACCACTACCATCTCCCCCCCCCCCCCCCCCCCGCCCCGGCCCAACACCCTCCTTGCCCTTAGCTGAAAATACTTAAGGGAGCAGGTTAATCAGAATGACGAGTTGCTCAGTTCTCTTTCTGAGTTTCTCCCATGTATACATGTTAAACTTTGTTTGAATTTCTCCTTCTAACCTGTCTTTTAATTATTTGGCCAGCCATAAGAACCTTAAGAGAAAGGGTGGAGGGGGGATTCTCCCTCTTCCCCCACACCTTCCATCTACTTACTTCAGTACTGCTTTAGTTGCATCCCATTATTATTATATTTTGTGTTTCTTCTTTTCATTCAAAGTATTTTCTGATTTCCCTTATGATTGCTTTATAAGTCCATGGGTTTTAGAAAAGGGTATTGTTTAACTTTCAATTTCAGGGGGATTTTCCAGACAACTTTCTGATATTGAATTTTAATATAGTGCCATATGATAAAGAACATACTCCACATGATTTCATCCTTATAAATTTATTGATTTTTTTTTTTGTGGTGCAGCCTGTGATCTCTCTAATTGAATGTTCCAAGTACATTTGGTATGAATATGTTTTCTCCTATTGTTATGGTGTAGTGTTCTATAATATCATTGATGTGAATTTCAGTGGTAATGTTGTTTAAGTCTTATATATCCTTACTGATTTTCAATTTTCTTAACAGAGAGTGGTTCTCCAACTAAAATTGGAATATCGTCTATTTCTCCAGTCATTTCTGTCATTTTTTGTTTGATTTATTTTGAAACTATAATTATGTACACACACATTTATATTTGTTATGAATTCATTATTTATTATGAATGCCCTTTTTATCACTTATAATATTCCTGTTCCTGAAGTCTACTTTGTCTATTACTGTCACCATTCCTTCTTACTTGTGATTTTGGTTTGCATAACATATCTTTTTCCATCTTTCTACTTTTAATGTACCTATGTGTTGTGTACTAAATTATGTCCTCCCAAAATTCATATGTTGAAGCCCCAAGCCCCAAGCCCCAATGTGACTGTATTTGGAGATAGGAACTCTAAGGAGATAATTAAGATTAATGAGGTCACAAAGTGGGACCCTAATACCATAGGATTTGTGTCCTTATAAAAAGAGTAAGACATACCAGAGAGCTCTCCCTCTCTCCGTGCACACACAGAGGAAAGATCATGTGAGAACACAGAGAGTAGATATCTGTCTGCAGGCCAGGAAGGGTGGCCTCACCAAGCCTGGCACCTTAACCTCTGACTTCCAGCCTCCAGAATTGTGAAAAAATAAATTTCTGTTATTTAAGCCACCCAGTTGTAATACTTTGTTATGGCAGCCCAAGCAGACTAATTAAAGTATGTTTCTTACAGATGACATGTAATTGGGTTTTGCTATTTTTAAAATCTAATCTTACAATCTCTACCTAAATTGGAGTATTTAAATTATTTATATATAATATTATCATTGCTGTGGTTGGATTAATATACCATTAGGCTATTTGTTTTTCATTTGCTCTGTCACTTTTGTTTTTCTTCTCTTTCTTGCCCAAGTGTTATTTTTAGTACTTTTTAGTATTCTATCTAATCTTTTGTTAGCTTATTTGTTCTTCCTTTTTGTTCGATTTATTTATTTTTTAGGGACGGCTCTAGGGTTTACTATATGCAATTTTTTCTTATCACAGTCTATCTACAATTACTATTATAACACTTCATTTATAATGTAATAACCATAGTACACTATAGTACACTATACTTACCTTTCCCTCTCCCATCATTTGTACTCCATTCTTTTGCATTTTCCTTCTACATATGTTATAAACCCCACAATATATGTTACTTTTTTTTTGTTTTATTAATGAAATTTAAAAATTGAAAACAAGAAAAGTCTTTTATATACTTATCTCTATTCATTTGTGTAGATCCGAGTTTCCATCTGGTGTTGATTTCCTTTGACTGGAAGAACTTCCTGTAACTTTTTTTTTAAATTACAAATCCTCTCAGCTTTTGTTTGTCAGGAATGTTTTTCATGTTGCTCTCCTTTTAAAAAGATGTTTTCACTGATATAAATTCTAGTTTGACTTTTTTTTTTTCTTTCGATAGTATAAAGATGTCAATTTATTGCGTTCTGTCTTGAGTTTTTTCAGATGAGAAATCAGTGACCAATCTTTACATCGATCTGTTTTATGTAATGAGTCTTTTTTTCTCTCTGATTCACTAGTTTTTGGCAATGTGATAATCACGTGCCTTTGTGTGGTCTTTCTTCTTTGTTCCTATTTACATTTTACTGGACTTCTTGACTCTCTGGCTTTGTAGATTTTTGTTAATTTTGGAAAATTTTGGCCGTAATTTTTCACAATATTTTTTCTGTCTCTCCTCCCCTTTTTGGACTTATATGATATCTGCTTCATATCCTGCATGTCACTGGATCTTGGGATTTCTTTTTTAATTTTTGTTTTTCCCTTTGTTTTTGTGTTTTGTTTTGATTTTTTGCATTTTTGCTCTCTGTGCTTCAGTTTGGAAATTTTCCATTGTTGTCTTTACATTCATTGATCCTTGCTTCTGCAGTGTGCAATCTGCTGCTAAACTCATCAAGTGAAGTTTTTATTTCAGAGACTGTCATTTTCCTTTCTACTTGTTCCATTTGGTTCTTTTAAAATAATTCTATTTCACTTCTCATTATGTTCATAGTTCATTTTACATTCTTGAACACGTTTATAGGAACTCTTTAATTTTTGTGTGATAATTCCATCATCTATGTCATTTTGGGTCTCTTTCCAGTTATTGAATTTTCTCCTGGTCATAGGTCGCATTTTCCTGCTTTTTTACAAGTGTAGTAATTTTTTATTGGGTGTGGATGCTTTGAAATTTATGTTGTTGATGCTGGGTTTTATTATTTTTCTTGAAAGAGTTTTGGATTTTTTTTCTGGCAGTCAGTGATATTACATGTGGATTAACTTAATCCTTTTGAGGCTTGGTTTATGTTTTTTTAAAGTGGGTCTAGAATAGTCTTTACTCTAAAACTAGTTTTGCTCTCCTACTAAGATAGGTAGTGTCTATTAAAAGCCCTAAGTGTTCAAATAAGATGACCCATCCTCCCTGGTCGGACATTGAACGTTTCTCTATAATCTGTAATCACTGGAAATTTTAAATTACATTTTATGCATGCACAGCTTAGATTTCAGCACAGATTCACAACAATGCATATTTCTGGATCTAATTCTCTTGTGTTTTTCCTCCATCTCTAACTTTCCACCACACAAATTCCAGTCTTTTCAGCCACATCAAATTCTAATCTATGTCTCTTTAATTTGGTGAGCCTACGTGTTCTATTTGGGATTTTCCTTCCTGTACCATGGTCCAGAAAATTCTTCTTGGCCAAAACTAGGGCAGTTGTAGACCTCATCTCATATGGTTCCCTCTTCTCGGGGATCCCAGCCTTGTTCTACATTTTGTTCAATGTTTGAAAACTGTTGTTTTATGGATCTTTTTTGTGGATTCATATTTGATTGATTTTACTGTCTGTTTTCTTTTGGTGTAAGATATGGATGCTACCAACCTGTGATCAGTGTATCTCCCTGCTCAGGTCCCTGGCCTGACATGGGAGCCTCAAGTTCCGCTCCTTTATAGTGCTGCTCGTTCCATGATTATTATTTTTCTTGTCGTGCTTGTTTAGTCTTTTGCCCTCAGAGAACTCTTTCTTTCAAGTGTGTTTACTGCTAATCATTTTGAAGTCAGCTTTGTTTTTTTTTTAAGGGAGTGTGCGTGGGTGGCCCTAAGAGATTTTCTTTGCTTCCTGAAAGCACAGGGTTACAATAAAAAACATGTTTTATGCAGGATCTAGTTGTTTGTAGCAAGAGGGCCTTTCAGATTATTTTTTCCCTGTGTTGCTGGATATAATATTCTTCTGAATTTCCATTTTTAACTATTAGTGTAAGTTAATTTATAGATATTATTATTATTATTTTTTTTCATAAGGAAGATCAGCCCTGTGCTAACATCTGCCAATCTTTCTCTTTTTTTGCTGAGGAAGACTGCCCCTGGGCTAACATCCATTCCCATCTTCCTCCACTTTATATAGGACGCTGCCACAGCATGGCCTGACAAGTGGTGTGTCGGTGCGCGCCCGGGATCCGAACCTGCAAACCTCGGGCCGCCGTAGCAGAGCGCACACTTAACAGCTAGCGCCACCGGGCCGGCCCTTATAGATATTATTTTTAACATTATGTTTGGATTTATATTTGTGCATTTTTAAACCATGGTGCTACCTTATTTTATGTTTTTCTCCTCATTTCCTGTCTCTTCTTGCATTTACATTGTATTTGTCTTTTGTGTCCTCTAAGAATTTAGGCATTGTGATGGTTAATTTTATTAAGTTGACTTGGCTGGGCCACAGTGCCCAGATATTTGGTCAAACCTTATTCTGGATGTTTCTGTGAAGGTAATTTTTGGATGAGATTAACATTTAAATTTGTGGACTTTGAGCAAAGAAGATTATCTTCCATAATGTAAGTGGGACTTGTATAATCAGTTGAATGTCTTGATAAAACACAGACTTATTTCCCCCAAGCAAGGCAGAATTCAGCCAGCAGACTGCCTTTGGAGTAAAATGTGAATTGCGTTTGCATCTCTCCCTGAGTCTTCAACCTATCTGCTACCCCATCAGATTTTGACTCACCAGCCTCCAAATTTGCATCAGCCAATTCCTTAAAATAAATCTTTCTTTCATCTATCTATTTATATCTATTACCTATCTATCTATCTATCTATCTATCTATCTATCTATCTATCATCTATCTGTCTGCGTATCTATCTATCTATCATCCATCATCATCTATCTATCTACATCCTCTTGGTTCTATTTCTCTGGAGCACCCTGACTAATCCAAGCATATATGTTGACTTTATATCTTTTTAATGGCTACATGGACATTTTTAACTTGCATCCCTAACTCAACAACGTCTATAGTTCATCACTATCTCTACTCTTTTCCCAATTTCTAACCATAATTTGCCATTAACTCCCAATACTTCCTCTGCTGTTTTACATGCTATTGCTTTCCTGTATTTTAGTTTACCTTATTAATAAACCAAAATTAATTACTATTGTTTTTATATTGTAATTCTTTTATTTCTTAACATATGTAAAATGTTTTTATACTCATTGCTTCTTTAATTCCATTTATTTATAATTTAATTCCATTATTTATAATTCCATGGTTTGATTATCTTTTCCCTCAAGTAAATCCTTTTATATTTTTAGCAAGAGTTTGTAAATGAAAAATTCCATCTCTGTTGGGGTATGCCTTTTATTTGCTCTCAATGTTTAATTACGATTAAAATGTGTATAGAATTTTTAGTTCAAAATTGTTTTATTTTAACACATTGAAGATATTATGCCTGTGGTGTATTCTGTTTTCTGTTTATAGAGGTATTTTCTGATTGCTCTTAAGGTTTTTTTTCTTTTCTTTTAGTTTTCTGTAGTTTCATTATGATATGTCTAATTGTAGGGTTGTTTTCATTTAACATCTTCAAGACTTGTTTTTATTGATGCTGATGATTTAAGACTTTTATGATATCTGGACAGTCTTCAGCCATTATCTTTCATTTTAGTGCCTATTCCCTTCTTTACTCTTTCTATCAGATGTATGTTGGCTCTTCTCATTTTATCCTGTGTATATTTTAACTTCTTTTTCATATGTGCTATGTCTTCTTTCTCCATACTGCAGAAGTGCAATTTCCTCATTTTTATCTTCCAATTTACTTAATCTGTTTTAGCTGGGTCAAATTTTCTGTTTAACGTAGCTATTTGTTTTCCATTTTAATACCTATTTTCTACATTTCAGCTTCCATTCTGTATATTTCTTTTCAAATTTGCGTATTGTACTGCTATAGTTTTTTTCTTTAACAATTTAAATAAATGTGTTTTCCCTTTCAGATTGTTCTATAATTTCAAACCCTTGAAGTTGTAATCCTGCTATTTTCTTATGCTAACTTTCACTATTGGTGGATGTATCTTTATATATTTTGCAATTTTTGACTGTGAACTCATCTTGAATGGGATTGTGTGTATAAGAGAGAGAAAAAAGAAAGAAAGAGACAGAGATACAGAGACAGAAAGAGAGAGACAGAAAGAGAGGGAGAGAAAAAATATATCCTGTGGTCTGGGTTGTGTGAACTTTCTTCAAGTTTTGTTTGTTTGTTTTGTGCCTCTGCCAGGATCCTCAGGCCATCAGTAGACTGTTAGAATGGTCTTTCCTAAATTTTAAGCATGTGGTTCCCACGTGATGTGAAAGTTGTAACTAAAACCGAGAACCACATGGGTCAGGAGACTGTATTTTTTAATTTTCTGGAGATATATTTTTTCTACTGAGAGCACAAGCAAAGGAAGACTTTACTTTGATTTCTTTTGCAGTGAATAGAGGGTTTTTTTTTCCCCTAGCCTATCCTCCAGGGTCTTGACTTTGACTATGTGTGTGCGTGTATGTGTGTGTATCTGTTATATATCTCCAACTTTCAATTTCAATTTCTCAATGTATGTGGCCCCAGGATCTTGTCACTTGTATTCAAGGGAACACTAAAGCTACTAGCATTGACAATTCCCCAGAGCAACTTAATGCTTACTGTGCTGGTTTTCTGTTATCTTCTCATTTTAGCACATCACTCACTCACATGTGAGCTTGGATATTCTATTAAATGCTATTAAATATGCATTTAAAATAATATTTGCTATGTTTTATTTAGCAATTCTAGATATTTGGAGTGGAAGGGATTTTTGAGATATCTGGGTTATCATATTTGCATTTCAAACAGGTCAGTTTGACCGAGCTAATTGATTGTATAGTTATCATTAACCAGAAATATCTATGAAGCAACTGTGCTTCCTAGTGAGTGATAATGAGAAGCATTGCTCTTAGATTTAGTTTTTCTTCAAGCACATAGAACCCAGAATTGGATCTTTATATTTTTTATTTTTTTGTGAGGAGAACTAGCCCTGAGCTAACATCCAATGCCAATCCTCCCCTTTTTTCTTGAGGAAGATTGGCCCTGAGCTAACATCCCTGCCCATCTTCCTCTGCTTTATATGGGACACTGCCACAGCATGGCACACACACAAGCGGTGTGTCAGTGCTAGCCCGGGATCTGAACCTGTGAACCCCGGGTCGCTGAAGCGGAGCACACACACTTAACCGCTTGAGACATTGTGCCGGCCCTAGAACTGGATCTTTAGTTTTATCTTCCCTTCTAGAAAAGGTTTGGATTTTGTCAAGAGCTTTTATTGCCTCAATTAATTTGAAAAGATGAGTTTTCTTCTTTAGTTCAGTAATATGGAGGTTTACATAGATGATTTTGATTATTGAACCAGCCTTGCATACTTGGAATAAATTCCAGTTGGTTGTGGTGTATAATATTTTTATGCATCGTTGGATTTGATTTGCTAATATTTCGTTGAAGATTTTTGAATTTACATTTGTGAGAGATACTGGTTTGTATTTTTTATTTCTTATAATGTTTTTATACCTTTTTAGGTATTAAAGTAATGATGGCTTCATAGAATGTCTTAGGAAGAATTCACTCCTTCTATTATCTATTTCTGTGTGGAGAACTGATATTATTTTTTCCTTCATTGTTTGGTAGAATTCACAAGTGAAACAGTCTGGGTCTGGAACTTTCTTTTCTGGAAGGTTATTAATTATTGCTTCACTTTCTTTAATAGACACAGGCTATTCAGGTAATCTGTTTCTCTTTTTATGAGCTTTGGTAGGTTGGTCTTTTAAGAAATTGGTCCATTTCCCCAGTTATCAAATTTCTGGGCATAGTGTTGTCACAGTATTCTTTTAACATTTGAATGTTTGGGATATCAATATGATGACATCTCTTTCATTTCTGATATTAGTAATTTATGTATTCCTTCCTTTTTTGCTGGTAACCCAGCTAGAGGTTTTTCCAACTATTCATTTTTCAAAGAATTAGCTTTGGGTTCAGTTGATATTTTCTATTGATTTTCTTTGTTCAATTTCATTGATTTATCTTTTAATTTTTATTATTTCTTATCTATTGCTCATTTAGGCTTAAGTTGTTCTTTTTCCTCTAGTTTCCTATGTTTGAAGTTTATGTTATTGATTTCACATCTTTTCTTCTTTTCCAATATGTGCATGTATTACTATGCTATAAATTTCCCTCTAAGCACTGCTTACATGGCATTCCACAAATTTAGGTAAACTACATTGTCATTTTCATTTAGTTCAAAATATTTTAAAATTTCTGTTGAGTCTTCTTTGACACATGGGTTATTTATAACTGTGCTATTCAATTTTCAAATGTTTTGGAATTTTCCAACTATCTGTTGTTTTTGATTTCTGGTTTGTTACCATCTGAGAATATACTTTGTATGATTTCTATACTTTTAGATAGAAGTTTTTTTTTTTATAGCCTAAAATGTGGTCTATCTTGGTGAAGGTTCCATGGGAGCTTGAGAAAAATATGTTCTGCTATTATTGTCACATGAAATATTCTATACATATCAATTAGATCAAGTTGATTAATAGTGTTGCTCAGGTCTTATACATTTTTACTAATTTTCTGCCTATTTGACCTATCAGTACTCTCAGAAGGATTTTGAAGTCTCCAGCTATACTAGTGGAATTTTCTATTTCTCTTTTCAGTTCTATCAGTTTGGGCCTCACATATTTTAATGTTCTGTAGTTAGGTCTATGCATGTTTAGAATTTTTACATCTTCTTGAAAAATTGACCCCTTTATAATTTTTTAATGCCTCTCTGGAGCTATGATGATTTTTCTTGCTTTGAAGTCTGATTTATTTGTAATTAATATAGCTACTTCAGTTCTGATTTGATTAGTATAAGCATGCTGTATCTTTCTACATCTTTTAATTTAACTCTTTATGTCTTTTTTATTTTATTTTTTTCGTGAGGAAGATTGGCCTTGAGCTAACATCTGTGCCCATCTTCCTCCATTTTGTATGTGGGATGCTGCCACAGCGTGGCTTGATGAGCAGTGTGTAGGTCCGTGCCTGGGATTCGAACCTGCAAACCCCAGGCCGCTGAAGCAGAGTGTGAAAACTTAACCACTACACCACCAGGCCAGCCCTTATGTCTTTATTTTTACAGTAGGTTTCTAGACAACCGATAATAGGGTCTTTTTAAAAATCCTTTGTGACCATCTCATTTTTAATTGTATTTTAACTGGTGTAGTAATTACATATTCAGATGTAAAATCATTATCGATATGGTTGACTTAATATCTACTATGTTTGTAACTGTTTTTTGTATGTTGCCTTTGTTCACCCCAGTTTTGGCCTTCTTTGGTTTGAATTGAGCATTTTATATGATTCCATTTTATCTTACCTCATAGCACATCAGTTATACTTTAAAATAAAATTTTAGGGATTGCTCTAGAGTTTGCAATACACATGTTTAGCTTATCTAAATCCATTTTTAAATTACACTATAACATGTTGTATGGATAGCTCATAGAGTATGCACAATTTCTCCCTTCTGTTCTTTGCATCATTGCTGTCACTCATTCCACTTATATTTGCTATAATCATCTGATGCAGCATTACTATTGTTTTAAACATACAGTTATGTTTGATATCAGTTAGTAATAAGATAAATAAAAGATTTTATTTTACTTTCATTTATTCCTTCCCTGATGCTCTTCCTTGTTAAATGCAGATCAAAGTTTCTGAGATATCATTATCCTTCTGCCTGAAGAACTTCCTTTACCATTATTTTTGCAGAGAATGTCTGCTAGAGATCATTTCCATTTTTGTTTATTTGAGAAAGCTTTATTTCTGCTTCATTGTTGAAAGATAATTTTGCTGGATATAGAATTTTAGGTTAGTAATTTTTTTCTTTCAATACTTTAAATATTTCACTTCATTGTCTTCTAACTTCCATGGTTTCTAAGGAGATGGCCGCTGTAATTCTTTGGCCATGTTGGATCTACTGATGAGTTCATTGAAAGCGTTTTTCATTTCTGTTACATTGTTTTTTTATTCCCAGCATTTTATTTTGATTTTCTCTTAGTTTCCATTTCTTTGCTTATATTACTCATCTATTCTTTCATGTTGTCTACTTTTTCCATTAGAGTCCTTAGCATATTAATCATAATTATTTTAAATTCTTTGTCTGATAATTCCAACATCCCTGTCATAACTGAGTCTGATTGTGATGATTGCTTTGTCTTTTCAGACTGGTTTTTCTTGTCTTTTGGTATGTCTTGAAATTTTTTGTTGAAAGTCAGGTGTGTTGTATCAGGTAGTAGAAACTGAGGCAGATAGGCCTTTATTGTGAAGATTTATGTTACTCTGACTAGACTAGGTAGTGTTTTAACTGAATAGTTGTAAGTGCCATTGGCTTCAGATTCCTCTAAGTGTGCTTGCTTTTGTGTCCCTTCTTGTGTTAGACTTTCTTATGTAATTGTCCTCATAGAGTGACAGGCAGCTGTTTCAGCTGTTATCCGCTGTTATTACCTTGGAGTCCTATTTGTGTGATGGTCAGGTATGAAGGAGGGGAAGTATTCTATAATATTCTGAGTAAATCTACATATTTAAATGGGCCTGTGTTTCAGGGCTGTGATCATCACAAATGTTTCTCTAATAGCATAGATTTCTGCCCTCTTGTTCCCTACTCTTTTTCCTGACAACAGAGTTTCCAATATATTTCCTTGAAGTCCCAAACCAGTTGCCTATGTCCTCTCCTCTGGAGACACAAAGGCTTTATGTGGCTGGATTGAGAGGAATGCCCTTCCCCTAGCAAGGATAATGTCCAGGTAGTCTATTCCTTTCGAGCATAGGCCTACTATTATAAAGACATTGTGTGTATTTTACAATGATAACTCTTCACTCTCCCTCCCTGACCCCGGCCCCTGTCCCAAGCCTTGAGGGCATCTTTCTCAGATCTTCATCAGATGAACCTGTTTGGATTCCTGTAGGGAAAGCCCACAGACTTGTGGGTCCCAGGCATTTCTCACACTCACTCCAGGCTACACTCAGCATCATGCAATTCCTCACAGTTACCACTTAAGTATTCCTACCAGTTTATGGCTCCAGCAGCTTCCGATCGAGGTAAACAAGTCTTTGTTGCTATATCTCTCTGGATACAACTGTCTTTCAGATTTCAGGGTGGCAGTTTGTCTTGTGTCCTCAGTTTTCTGATGAATCCAAGAAAAGTTGTTGATTTTCAATTTGTCTAGCTCTTTCCTCTTGTAAGGACAAGAGTGACAATGTCCAAGGTCTTTGTATCATAGCTGAAACTGGAAGTCGGTAAGTGACATTTTGAATTTGTTAGTTTCTGTGTATATATGTTATTTGTTTATTTTTGTAGTTAGCCTTTTTCCACTGCTAGAAACCCACAGTGATGGAAAATTCTCTGTATCTTTCAAGAACAGAGTCATTGTCAGTTTAACTATATTCCAATCAGACAAATCACATTTTCACTTTTCCATAGAAAGAAATAATTAGCCTGCTCTAACAAAAAATTATCTTCAGACTTTAAGCAATACAAAGTCACAGATGCTATTAAAAAGGCCAACCCATGTAGTGAAAATCTCAGCTTCCCTCAAAGGCCAATTAAGAAACCACTACCTTGTTATGAGCCAATAATTGTAGAGCCATCTGTGATATAGAACAATCAATTTATTAAACATTTTGTATAAAATGTGTATATTTCATATTAGGAGGTTGTGGATTGATTCTTCTTGAGTCTGAGTGATTATAACACCTTCTAGACTTTGCCAATAGTGATCTGTGGTTTAAAAGAGGAAGTGTGTTTATAATTTTTGTGCTGAAGAGAAGACAAGAAAAGCCCTTTTACAAGATGTGCACACATTTTTCTATGACAGCATGCTTCAGAAAACATTTGCACAATGATCTTTATACGAAGGTTTTTTAGGTTCAAATAAGACAGTTTGTTGAGAAATAATAAAAAAACTAAAACAACAAAGCAGACAGCAGGAGATTCTGTGTACATCAGTAGGACACAGATTTTTCAATTGGTTAGCGTTTATAACTTGCCAATGTAAGTTATTCTGATGGAATAGTATGGCACGGCTTTTGGTCTAATGTAAGCTCCTGCAAGCTATGACTTTTTGAAGTATACCACTCTGAAGTCTTGTTGAAAGGCTAATGATTTCCCATGATTCTTTCTGGTCTGATGCTGTATTTTATTTTCATATAAAACCACAAGAAATCCTCTCCAATATTCATCAGTTTCACATTGAGTCATTTTGTTTTCCTTTGTCATGGTGAGGGACATTGACCAAATTGAACCATGACCCAAAAGTTGGAATAAATCACAGAAATTTGCTCAAAGATGGATAAATAAACCCCTTTATTTCATGAAAACCACAAAAAAGCAAAACTTCAAAAACAAATAACCCAAATAAACCAGTCATACACCTATGATCAAATTTTAATGAAGCCAAACTTACGTAGTTTCCATAAACTTAAATAAGAACAAATCAGGAGTATTCAAATACCTTATTCTTTATAACAATGAAAGAACAACCTCCAACCCTGGAAAACTTGGTGACTCTGAGATATAGCAGGCTAAACAAAAGACTTTCTCCCTCTTTTTTTTTTTTCCCTTCATTTTTTTCCATATATTCCTTCACTTGGCTGTGGTATAATTCGGTTTCAGTGCTTTCATTTTCTGCATATGTCATGAAATAGAGATTTAAAATTTAAAGAAGAATTTGTAGATATTTCAAGAAAGGAATTGATACCTTCTTTGCCTAATTATGTTAAATTAAAAGCTATATTTTCTTTGTTTGAAGTACAAGAAACCAACTTAATTTTTGCTAAAGGGCCTGGGTTTTGTCTTAATAATTTTGCTGACCTGAGTACAGCTGAGGTATTGGCTGTGCAGGATAATTTGAACTTTCCTGCGTCAATTGGGTTAACTACCCTTTAAATTAGAAGAATCATATTAGTGTTCTTCCTGCATTTAGATGTAACCTAGCATATCAGCTTTACAAATAGCAGGTCTTTTTCCCCCTTGCCTTTTAGACTCTATTCCAACCTATGAAATTCAGAAATGCTTAATTATTTTAACTTAAAATTCAGAGGTATTCCTTAATTTTCCCTTCAGTTGGAGATAGAATGTTGCTTTGGCAACATACTAGAAAAGTTGTTTCCATTTTATCACAGTTTAGTGGATGTTGTGGATTCCTCCCTGAATTAGTTGGGATTTTTTTTTTTGGCTGCTTCAAACATAAATGCCCAAATAACAGGAAATTAAACCGTTTATTCCTATTTCATGCAGAAGATGTCCAAAGTAGAGCAGTCCATGGCTGGCGTGGCAGTTCATTGGTATCAGGAATTCTGGCTCCTCCTTTGATGTTATTACACCATATTTAGCATATAAGCACACGACCCAAGAGGCTGCTTGAACTCTGCCTATCACATAAATTCCAGGCAGCAGGAAAAACAAAAGTCATCAGAAAAGTTTACTCTGTCTCCTTAAGGTGACATTCTAGAAATCCTATATAGTACTTGCACTTACATCATTTTGTCTAGAGGCCAGTTACAGAGGTGCACATAGATGCAAGAGAGGTTGGGGAAGGTAGTTTTTTACCTAGATGGCAAGTTGTCCAGCTAAAATGGACAAATTTTTTTGATTGAAATAGAGAACTAATTGTCTCAGCAACAGTGATGGCTTTTCAGTATGTGAACTTGGCTAGGTTGAACTACAGCCCCAAGTCATTCAATCAAACACTCATCTAGGTGCTGCTGTGAAGGGATTGCACAGATATGATTACAGTCTCTAATCAGTTGACTTTAAGATAAAGAAAAGGAACATTGGACCCGCCTGGTGGTGCAGTGGTTAAGTGTGCGCACTCTACTTCTGCGGCCTGGGGGTTTGCAGGTTCGGATCCCTGGCGCGCACTGACGCACTGCTCGTCAAGCCATGCTGTGGCAGCGTCCCATATAAAGTAGAGGAAGATGGGCACAGATGTTAGCACAGGGCCAATCTTCCTCGGGAAAAAGAGGAGGATTGGCATCAGATGTTAACTCAGGGCTGATCTTCCTCACACAAAAAAAGAAAAGGAACATTATCCTCAGTGAGGCTGATCTAGTCAGGTAAACCTTTAAAAGAGGACCTAGGCCTTCTCTGAGTTTAAAGACTACAAACGGCCTGTGTTCACAAGGTTCCAGACTGCTCCTGATCTTTTCTTTCTGACTTTTCCTATAGACTTTCAACTTGCTAAACCAGTTTCCACAATCACATGAGCCAATTCCTTGTAATAATATGTCAATATCTCTTTCCCCCTCTCTCTCTAGACACACACACACACACACATGCTTCCTACTGATTGAACCCTGATATATACAGCAACATTTTGCAGTGTCCATTCCTAGTAGTTCAGCAACTCCCTCAGTTTTTTCTCAGCTATCTACCTTATCTGGAGCTGCCCATGTGCTTTGAGACTTATTCTAGTTTCAGAGATTGGAGCATGCAGCGTGTCATCCTCCGGCCAGTTATTAGTTCCAGAACAACTGTAAGATCTAATTTTAGCCACTGTGGTATGAAAGAGATTTAATTCATGTTTCTCCAAAAGATAATTCCCAGCAACTCTGAGACAAATTTTGGAAAACAGCTTTCTCTCTTGATTGCAGTGTAAGCATGGGAGAAGGGAGCCCTGAGAAATTATTGGTGTTGGAAATAAAGGAGAAGACAGTCTAAGGATGAAGCTGACACTCTACCACAAAGTAGAGAGTGAGAAAATTTTATTTTTTAAAGCTATAGGATCTTATCAACCTTGACACTTTATATCCCTCAGCATTTTTAAGTTAAGTGAACCAATAGATTTTTCTAATCGTTTAAACAGTTTAATTTGGGTTTTTGTCACTTGCAATAGAACACATCCTAACTGATATAACTAGCAAGCAATTCATTTTATGAATGATTAAAAGTAAATAGATATCTAATTTTGGCATTGCTTAAAGTAATATCTGAGAATTTCTATAGTGTGTCAGACAGTGGCAGACTGCTGTTTTACTTGGCATGCAGACAATTTTCAATTTAGAGTTAAGTACCAAAACATAATCATTTGTTGATAATTTTGAATATTGTGTCTGAGAAATCAGTTAATTAGAAAATCACACAGAACCCTTATGTTTTGCTGTAAAGATCAATGTGAATTATATCTATTCCTCTTGATTTTTTGTGTGCCTACCCCACGAGACTCTATACAAGGAAGATAATAGCAATGGTATGTGTTGTGGGTTAAATTGTGTCCCTCTCGAAAGTATGTTGAAGTCTTAACCCCTGGTATCTGTGAATGTGACCTTATTTGGAAATAAGGTCTTTACAAATGTGATCAAGTTAAGATGAGGTCATTAGGGGGAGTCCTAATCCAGTATAACTGGTGTCCTTACAAGAAGAGGAAAATGTCATGTGAAATGCCATGCGAGGACAGAGACACACAGGGAGAATGCCACGTGATGACAGAGATTGGAGTGATGCAGATGCAAACTAAAGAATCACAGCTACCAGCCGAAGCTAGGAAGAAGCAAGGAAGAATTCTGCTCAAAGTCTCAGAGAGGGCGTGACCTTGCTGACACCTTGATTTCAGACTTTTAGACTCTAGAACTGTGAGAGAATAAATTTCTTTTGTTTTCAGCTACCCAGTCTATGGTGATGTGTTACAGCAGCCTTATGAAACTAATATAATATGAACATTTCTTTTGAAAAAAATATAGAGGAAGAGAGGAAGAAAAGAGAAGGGAAAAGAGAGGAGAAGGGAAACTGAGTCAAAGATATTCCAGTGGATTAAAAAAATTATAGTATGGGGGATATTTATTAGATAATTTTTAAGAAAAATAGAATGTGGGATGGAAGGAAAGTGAGGCGGCTATCAACATGTACCGAACACTTACAATGGGCCAGGTGTGGTGTTTAGTGCTTCACACGTGTTACCTGATTTAACTCTCATAATATCTTGGTGATTTAGGTATAGTTATTTTTATTTTATTGATGAGGAAGAAGAGGCCTAGCAAGGTTTAGTAACTTGCCCATTATCACACAGATGTTAAGTGGTAGATCTGAATTGTTCCAGTTCTCTCTAACTTAAAATCCAGGCTCTTTCTACTCTAGACCAGGTGTCAGCAAACTATGGCCAGACACAAGGGTCAAATCTGGCCTGCTCCATGTTTTTGAAAATAAAATTTTATTGGGACACAACCATGCCCAGGACTGCTTTTGCGCTATAATAGCAGAGTTTAATTGTCACCACAGAGACTTGTGGCCTACAGTGCTGAAAATCGTTAGTATCTGGCCCTTTTCAGAAAAGATTTTCTAAACTCTGCTCTCGATTTGTATGAGAAAATCTCTCCGTGAGTCTTGACTCTCCTGCCTTCCTAATGACCAAATCTTGAGTAAGTCATTTAATTTTATGTCTGAGCCTGTTTTTCTACCTATAAAATGTGGATAATTCCTCACAGTGTTTTTCTGAGAATCATTTGATACAGTAAATGTTAATGTACTTTGTAAACTGCATAGAAATATACAAACCTAAGTAGTTAATGCTTAAAAGCAATAAAAACCGCATTGCTTAAGTAATTTCTCACTTCAGTATTGAAGTAAGTTTAAACACTATTATATGGCTTCAGATTTCTGTTAATTTTATGTCATTGGGTTTGTCTTATTAACAAAAATTAGGCAGATTTACTTCCCAAACTGCCTTCCTTGTAGGGGTCCCTCTATGCAGTGTGGTCCTTCTCTCCTGGGGATCTGTTTGTCTGTGATCAAAACAGTAACTTTTTTTTCTTCAAAAGGCAGAATTTAATCTTTCTGGTGGGCCACCATGAGAACATTCCTCAGATTCCAAAAGGGGGTGTTTTTGAAATTTAAAGAGTTTGCAATCCCCTGATTAAGTCCAACAAATCTGACCTATTTCTTTAATATTTATCTTTAGGTGGGAGTTCTAGCAATGTAAAGGCTGTATCATTTCATTCAGTGTCTCATGTCCAGATTCGGAAATTTAACTCTTTCCATATATTTTGATAGGACATTCCCTTAGGGTCCACACTAAAGGCTGCTGGATCATAAAAAATATGTGCCCCTTTTGTTAGAACTCCCTTGATTGCTCACTGTAGGCACATGGGCTAAAATTTTAGGCTCCAAGTCATGTTTCTGTATCCATACCAATGCCTAGATTAAAAACCCATCCTCTCCTAATCCCCTTTCCTCATTGTGTTTCCAGCTGATGTCTGTTCGAGCCCAGGGTTGGTGTGGCAACCTGTTTTCTTTTACCAAGACAAGTTGTCAATGTGGAATAAGGCATGAGAGAAATCAGTTAACTAGAAACATTTGTATAGCCTTTCTGTTTGAATGTAGAAATCAATGTGAGTACCATCTATTTTCTGTTTTTGTGCTTTTTCAAAATTCAGACTCTCTAAAAATGAAGTCTCTTCAAATGTTGACTATTTACTTTACCTTGCTCGGCTACCTAATAAAATAAATAGCAGTTTCTCATAACCATCTTTTAAGTGGGATCGTGTTTGAGAAACAGTGGTGTGCTGGAGTGGGCTGAACTGGCTCATAAGAGCCAATTGTTAAATTATCAGAAATTTTGTGACCTGGTTGTTAAAAATAGCCATTAATAAAAATGAAATTTTGGGCCAGCCCCAGTGGCCTAGTGGTTACGTTTGGCCCGCTCCACTTCAGCAGCCCGGGTTCGGTTCCTGGGCGTGGACTTGCACTACTTGTCAGTGGCCATGCCTTGGCAGCAGCTCACATACAAATTAGAGGAAGATTGGCCACAGATGTTAGCTCAGGGTGAATCTTCCTCAGCAAAAAAAGAAAAGAAAAGAAAAGAAAAGAAATTATATAAATATACAGCTAAATAAATTATAATAAGAACAAAAGTTGTAAAAACTCAAAACTTATTACTTCCTAATTATTTTACTACATTTTACTCTTATCTCTTGAGGGTATTTTCATAGATCATATCTCTATCTCAGATGTACTGCATAAGGGGGTGCTACTGTGTATCTCTTCCCACCTCCACCGTTCACTAAAGTCCCATGAGTTGCTAGAAATCAGCCATGCTGGGAGTAAACTAGAGCCTTTTTATTGTTGTTGTTCCTTGAAGAACAATATGTAAAACCTTTGCCGGTGCATCACTGTTGAAAAGTCCTGTAACAGTTCCTTGTTGCACACAGGAGTTCCCTGTGTCCACTCATTATTGTACAGACAAAACTTCTAAGGAGTTGCTGTGTAAGAAAGAAGCCTCTCTCTCCCAACAGGAAATGACTTCTATGGAGATTTTAAAAGCAAATCAATCCTCACCACAGAATATTAACTACATGAGAGTAGGAACTTTGTCTATCTTGTTTACCACTGAACCGTCAGCATTTGAACAGAGTATGGCACAAAGCAGAGGTTCAATAATATTTGCTGAATGCACAACTACATAATAATATCATGAGTAATAATATTATCAATATCTATAACCACTTATAAAGCACTTACAGTGTACCAGAGACTCTTCTACATCTATTAACTCCATTACTCTTTACAGCAACTCTATGGTATAGATAGTAATATAGTTTCAATTTACAGATGAGGAAACTGAGGCACACAGAGACTAATTTCCCCACAATCACACATGAAAAACTATGCAGTTATCAGAAATAAATGTTTCCATAACATTGTAATGAATTATAGCTTTCTTGTAAACAAACTGTAGCATGTCCTCACAATTTTGCACAATTAAATAAATATCTCAATTCTTTTCAATGTGAGCTTTCTTCAAATTACTTAAAATCTTTAACTTTTTTTTTCCTCTAAGATAATCAATTTAAAAACTATTATTTTGGGCCGGCCCTGTGGCTTAGCGGTTAAGTGCGTGCACTCTGCTACTGGCGGCCCGGGTTTGGATCCCGGGCGCGCACTGACGCACCGCTTGTCTGGCCATGCTGAGGCCGCGTCCCACATACAGCAACTAGAAGGATGTGCAACTGTGACATACAACTATCTACTGGGGCTTTGGGGAGAAAAAGAGGGAAAAAAAGGAGGAGGATTGGCAATAGATGTTAGCTCAGGGCCGGTCTTTCTCAGCAAAAAGACGAGGATTGGCATGGATGTTAGCTCAGGGCTGATCTTCCTCACAAAAAAGTACAGAAACAAAAACAAAAACAAAAAACTGTTATTTTTACTATACTGAAATGCTATTCATTTATATATTTTGGTGGTTTTAGAAGTCTTTTAAAATTATATTTCTTTTTTTTTCATGAGGAAGATTAGCCCTGAGCTAATATCTGTTGTCAATCTTCCTCTTTTTGCTGAGGAAGATTGGCCCTGGGCTAACATCCTTGCTCATCTTCCTCTACTTTTATATGTGGGTCACCAGCCACAGCATAGTTTGATAAACGGTGTGTAGGTCCGCGCCTGGTATCTGAACCTGCAAACCCCAGGCCACCAAAGCAGAGCGTGCCAACTTAACCACCACGCCACCTGGCCGGCCCCTAAAGTTATATTTCTTGTCTTCTGAAACCTTTGATTCTCCTCGTGCCTGACTTCCATTTCATTCACATGACCAGTGGCATTTTTCATCTCTGAGAATGATTTGTAAACTAACTAGCCCACATTCTGGTGACTGTCTACCCCTGCCCATTGGTTCTGAGACTTAATTTCTTGGTAGGGAACGTTGTTGGATTAAATGATTCAGTCATTAACATCTCTAAGCAGATGGCAAAACAGTCAAGGAGTTGTAAGCAGAGGGCTACATGTACATCTAAGGATGACAGATTGGAGATATTTTTAAAAAATTAAAAATATTAGAAAGTTTGTTCTTGGCAACTTTGTGGTTGCTAGGTCACTCCAAGGTTCATTAGGAGGAATGCTGGCATTGAGAAACTGGCCCCTCACTTCCAAGTAGGTAGACCTACTTGCTTTCTGTACAAACACTGAATCTCCTCTTTCAGTGAGTCGATGATAGTGACTCATCATGCTCCTCACAAAGGTTAAAAACTCAGTGAAAGACTTTTGATAAGTTAAAAGCTCCCTGCTGTGAATTGGATTCAGTGAAAATTTCTTTAAAAGTTTTTGGCAAATGAGCATTTTGGAGACACTGTCTCATTTGACAGCTATGTCCCTATGAAATGAGATTTTTACAATATGAGTTGGGTAGATATGACAGTTTAAGTAGAAAATGGCATTAAAACTTCTGATTTTTTTTCTTTCCAAAGACAAGAAAGAGAGAGAAGGTGGAGGCTTGTGGAACACGGTGAAGCTAAAAAAAGGGAATTTTGCGTATTGTTACTAGTTGCTGATATTTCTGCTTCCAGATGATCACATGGAATGGTTCTCTGGTTGTGAGCCAGGGAGTGAAAGAAAATGACTGAAGACAGATGGGAGGAAGCTTTCCATTTATACCTACGTGTGCGTGTGTGAGAAAACTAGGAGTAGAAATTGTGCTATACTTACATTTAAATATCTTTAAAATTATTTTTTTAACAACAACAAAACCACTAGGTGCCAAGCAGTCAAAACTGTGCTTCTCTCACTTGAATATGTCAATGTCCTCAGTGGTCACCCATCCTTTGGTTCTTCTTCCTCAAACAATACCTTACCAGAGTGACCTGAAGCTGTCTAAACATAGTTTTCCTGAAAAGACAAATTTTTCCTACAGTGAAGCAAGAAAATAAAAAAGTGATTTTGTGCTTATATTTACACCTGAAAAAAGTATGTCTAATTTTTCATTTACTTCAGATGGTATGCTTTTCCTAAATTAATTACTGTAGTTTGTGCATATAGAAAAACTTTACTCCTTTGCATATTTATATATAAATATCTACATGCCTTTAACCAAAGGATATTGATGGAGTGTCATCACCTCCTGAAGTTTAGAATTTCTCTGAAAATATCAACACGCAAACCTTATAATTCCCCTTTTCATATATCACACTTAAACGCCTCTTTTGGCTGATTTTACGCAGCAGCGCCGGGAAAAACTGTGTCCTTGTGGTGGAGAACAGATATAGTGAGAACCTTCATTCCACCTGACGTGCCCCGGCGGGCCCAGCCCTGGACACACCTCATCACGGCTCACATTCTGGCCGCACTTTCTGCAGGCTGATTTTATGTGGTCACCTCACAGGTTCAGCGAAAAGGCCTCCACTGTCCTCCTATTTTTATGCCCGTATCAAAACAACATGCTCTAGTGAATTGCTTGATAAAAGGTTGCGAACAAAGTTGTGGTTCTTAGGAGATTTTCTTTCCCAGAGAAAGAGGCTCAGGGCCATTCTGCAAAGTCACTATGAGGAGGTTTATCAGAGTCGGGTGACAGTCTGGAGTAAAAGGACTCAAATGAGCAGTTAGGGCTATTTTCCCAAATGAGATTCAGAAACATAGAGATTAGTAACTGAAGAGAAGCAAAAGTTTTCTGAAACACAAGAGACTGAAAATAAGCTGTGTTAGACCAAAGTGAAAGGCCTGAGACACCATCTGAAATTATAAAGTCCAGGTGAGGAAGGTTCTATGGTAGTGACAGGTAACACTGTCTAAGGACATCACCATGTTTTTAACTCATAGTGTAGAATATTTCAGGTCAAGAGAGTTTTCTTGGAGAGAGAGAGAGAGAACTTAAGTCGTCTAATTGCTGAAGTCTGGTTAACAGATGCAAGTTTACAGGTACATTCATGAATTTTATCCAGTTTTTCCTAATAGTGTTAAAATACTCTGTTGAATAACAGATGTATAATTAAATCTGATATTGTTTTTGATGCCTAAACAAAGAGAATATCAGGAATTTAAAATATCATTCACATTTTATTAGAGGTGGAACAATATCAGAAAAATCATTAGTATCAATGGAGGATGCCCACTTTCTAATAAGCAACTTTCGTATCCAAGATCATACTTCTAGGCAGTATCAAATTTCTAGATTTCTCCTATTCTGGCCAATTGCCTGGACCAAAGTGTTCATCTGTGTTAGTCTCCATTAACGTTTTTCTCCTGGGACACTATGAAGGTCCTCCCAGGAATATCATCCATTCTAACTGTATGGTTTCTATTTCTTCATTGCAAGTAACAACTATTATTCTGATTAATTTATTTAAAAATACAAAACAGTTTATTGTAACAATGCTAGATAAATCACAGAAAAGAAGGACCTGCTAAAAATATCAGACCCTTGGAAGAAACAAAATCCAAAGCAGCTCTAGGAACTCTAGGAACCTAGGCAGTCTCCAAGGTTTTGCCTTCACACTAGCCTATTTCCAACCATCGTCTGTATCTGCATCTTTTTTTCCCAAATGAAATTGCAGAGAGAGAAAGAGAGAGTTTGATTATCTTGGTTTGGATAACATTCTGTGGGTTGAGGTCCACTTGATTGTCCACCAAGATCACAATGGAGTGATGAGAAGAGAATCGCTCCAAAGAATTGCAGATCATTAAATGGGGATTGGGAACATCACTTGACAAATTAAAATTCTGTATGTAGTTCCTTCTAAATATAATCTGTGTGCTTAAAAGTAGATCCATCTAACGTGTTAAGTTAAAAAAGGTCAGGGATAGTAGGAGGGAATTTAGTGATTCTTTAGGGTTCTTGTTCCTTTATCAAATTATATGTATTAAATGCCTGATTGTCTGGGAAGTACTTAGAGAAGTTAATGAATAGATTGTTTGGGGTCCTAGTTAAGTGACAGGACAGGTAAGTTCACAAATGGAGGACCATGCTCATTTCTAACCACCATAATTTTAGAAGCTTGTGATCAAACAGGAGGAGTATAAAGTAGAGATTAAGCGCAATGACTTTGGAATTGCTGGTCTAAGTCTTGTCTCTGCTGCTTTCTAGTAGGACACCGGGCAAATCTTTCAACCTCTCTATACTTGCATTTTTTTGGTCTGTAAAAAGAGATAAATAGTATTTTCTTTGCGCTGATCTTTTCAGTATAAATGAGATAATATTTGCAAAGTTCTTATACTGAGTAAATGGTAGATATTATGTTGTCATTAGTATTCTTAAGAGTATGGACCAAAATCTTGAGAAGACCAGTGTATTAGTATTCTAGGGCTACTATAACAAAGTACCACAAAGTAGGTGAATTAAACATCAGAAATTTATTATCTCACAGTTCTGCAGGCTGAAAGTCCAAAATCAAGGTGTTGGCAGGGTTGATTCCCTCTGAGGCTGTGATGGAAGAATCTCTTTCAGGCCTCTCTTCTTGGCTTGTAGATGGCCATCTTCTCCCTGTATCTCTTCCCATCATCTTCCCTCTATGTGTGTCTCTGTGTCCAAATTTCCCCTTTTTATAAGGACACCAGTTGTATTGGATTAGAGCCCACTCTAAAGACCTCGTCTTAACTGGATTACATTTGTAAAGACACTATCTCCAAGTAAGGTCACATTTGAGAAACTAGGAGTTAGCACTTCAACATATGAATTTTGGGGGCATATAATTGAACCCATGATAACGAGGTTACATTTGGAGTGGTTGAAGGACCTGTGGATATTTAGTCTTGAAGACGAGATGCTGGAGCATAGGGAGGAAGAAATTTGATAAATGTGTTCAAATGAGAAAATGCACAGCATTTAAGGAAGTTAATACGATGTTTAACATATTGTAAACATTCAATAATTGTTAGCTTTCTTTCTGTCTCTATCTCTATCTCTGTCTCTCTCTTTGACAAACATTTATTGAGTATATGTATCAGTTCTAGTCTAGGTAATGGGGACATATGTTAAACAGAGAAAACGTGGATGCTGGATTAGACTCTTTTTTTGTGGCCCATGGTTAAAATTACAACTAACGTGTACCAGTAATGTAGAGATATATTTTTGTCTCGTCATCAGAAGAAAATTTCTAAAAGGCAAATCTAGTCAAAGATGGAATGGGTTGCTTTTTAGGAAGCAAACCTCTAACACATTTTGGAAGATGAAATATATGGCATAAGTTTATGACAATTATAGGGCCAAAAAAGAAGTAAGGTAATTCAGTAAGCTTTAGAATCCTTTCCTACTCTAAATTTCACTATTTAACAATTCATTTTAAGAGGCTGAGGCAAGGGTAGCGAGAAAGCTTAAGAGAGCAGGTGTACAATCTCTGTTTTAAAACTACGTGATCTAATCTCTTCTTATTTACTTGGGAAGACATTCTGTAATTCCAGGAACTGTTGAAATGATAGAAGAAGATCAACTCAGCCAGTATTTTTTCTCGTCCTCCAACTTTGAATTTCAAGATAGCACTGTTGAATGAATGGGAAGTGTTCTGACAAAACCTCAGCCTAGTTGTTTAACAAGACTGGGAAAGGTTGCATAATAGGGCCATCACTCTGGAAATAGTAAGTTCCTTCCAAGTAGTGGATATGCCATTGTGACTTCTAAAAGGCAAATTTTAAACTTCTTTTTCTCTAAGCCAATATTAAGGAATATTATACCACATAAACTTACATGTCAAAATGAAAACAATTCAAAGACTGGTAAAATTCAAATTTTAGAATAAAGTTCAAGGACACAGATGATATTATGTATGAAGCTTCAGGACTTTAAGGAAAAATAAATGCAAATCAATATCAAAAACCCTTCTTCATAAAATATAGACTTCAAAGTTTTTAATACTTAAGGTGTAGGATAAGACTGTAGTAAGAAAGTGTCTTATGTTTTAAGGTTGTCTTGATTAAATTATGTTTGTACTGAAACTGGTGGAGAGTTGAGATTTGACTTTTAATAAATGATCAGGCAACATAAGTATACAAACTTAAACTGTCTATAGTAGACTGAGATGGGTGACCACCACGGGCCATGCTTTTCATTTTCCAAGACTTTGTGTAGTTCATGTTGGCTTTGGGCTTGGCCATGTGACTTGCTTTGGCCAATGGGGCATTTGCAAGTGTGAAGCAGCAGAGGCTTGATAAAGTGCATGCATATTGGGCTTATTTCTTGGAGCCAGATGCTATGTTAGAAAGAAGCTTGGGATGAGCCATAGAATGATGAGAGGACTATATGGAGAGGGATCATAGAGGATGAGGGCCATCTTTGATGTTCTGACCACAGCTGAACAACCAGTTGAATGCAGTCCAATGAGTGACTTTAGTTACAAAAGAACCATCCAGCTAAACCCAGTCAATTTACAGAGTCAGGAGAAGCAATTAATTATTGTTGTTTGAAGCCACTGAATTTTGGAGTTATTTGTTATTCAACAATAGATGACAAAAACACTACCATTTAGTTTATTTATAACTTGCTTGTTTTTTTGATAGCTTCAGAAGAAAAAGCCATTTGATGAGTCAATTATTAAATTAAATAACTTTAAGTAATAAGTTTATATTTTTAATATATATTTAACTTATTTAATTATATATTTATTTAATATATATTAAATAAATAAATTTAAGTAATTCAAAAAATTTTTTTTAAAAATTAAATAATTTAAATAATGGTTAAATTAAATAACTGTTGAGTTACAATGCCTTCCAAAATCCAAATGGGTAGTTTTTAGGCAACTTGTATGAGCATAGTCCAAATAGCTGCCTAAGAAGAAAGGATTTTATGAAGAGCTATAACATTTTAAAGGCTTCTAGGGGAGCTTTCAGTAGCTTGCAGTAATTTATTAAATGATGTATTTAGTCATATAGTTTAAACTTATGTAGCAGTTGATTATGTTTGTGCTTTATCTATCATGAACCTAGTTACTAATGATTTTTTTTTTTGGTAATATAGATAGGAATTTCTTTGTGAAAACAAATGGGAGAAATTTTTTTCACCAAACTGAAGTTAAGGCTGATTAGTTGTTGACAGATCATTCCTTTTTCAAAACAGTTTGCCTCAGGTTTCCTGAAAATTGTAATTCCTTCCTTTATTTATATTGACTACTATTTAATTAAAAAAAAGATATATTAAACTTAATAGAAGCCCTCCATTACATTATTCTCTGTAAAAACAAAGACATGCCTGTATTTTCAGACTGATCAAAAATAAAAGAAGCACACTCTGTGTATCTTGTAAATCGTGAATAAATAGCTGTTACGTATAATGGCAGTATAATTGTAATTTCAAAAGACAAAACTAGAGAAGAAGCTTCTTTGAGTTACAGTTGTTAGTAAATTAAATAAGTAGTTGCTCCTCTTCAAACACAAATGTAAATAGCAAATTCAGTCATGTGGCAATAAGTGTAATAAAATTCAAATCATCTGTGCCTATCTTTTATAAGAATTTCAGTAAGGTAATATAATTATTTTCAATTACATAATGCTTAACGGTTCACACAGTTCTTTCCTGGACTTTTTTTTTTTGAACGATTACTAAGTGCCAAGCACTATAAAAATTCTAAGACATCCAACTTAAACTCAACAGATATATTGACACGGATCTTAGAGAGCAATGGTCAATATCACCATAATGAGACAAGTGCTACACTGGCGAGGTACTTGACTGTGAGAAGATTTCACGATGTGGGCACTTGTTCCAATTTTGGCGTAATGAAAGGCTACCTGGGGAGATAATCAAATGTGAAAGTCTAGAGATGGGTGAACATGGTTCATGCGAAACAAACAAACAAACAAACAAACAAAAATGGAGGGGAGAAAATAATTCAAATTCGTTGGTGTCAAGCTTATAGGAAGGGAGTTGTAAGGGATGAGAGCAGAGAGATTAGTACCGTTTAGATCAAAAGTGGCTTTTTAAACTAAACTTAAACTTAAGAAATTTAGACTCTATCTTAAGGAAATAGGGAAATAGGAAACAGGGAGCCACTAAAAGGACTTAAGAAGGAGGAAGACATGGTCAGATTGCATTTAGAAATATTTCTCTGGCTTCACAAATAATACACTGAGCTGTAGGAAGGATGCTTGCAAGTAGCCCAGTTAGGAGGCTATTGGGGGAATCTAGACAATAGATGACTGAGGACTTAACTCAATATAACTATGACGTCAGAGAGAAGTGAATAGAGTGCATAGAGGTAGAATCAATAGCACTTGGTGATGTGTTAATTGTAGTGGTTTGGGGCAGGAGATGTGTTGAGATTATTTTCCAAGGTTTATGGATTGAGCAACAGGATGCATATAGTTTTCTGTTGTTCAGGTCAGAAACTTGGGAAACAGAAATATAAGAGAAAAAGTGAGTGTTGGGTTAATATTAATGAATTTCGGTTGGTGGAGATTGATTTGTAGGTACCTGTTGAACAGATAAGTAACATTTATAGTAAAGAGTCATATGGAAAATGAGGAGAGAGAGAGAGAGAAGAGAGAGAAAAGAAAACAAGAGTATGTGGACAACTCTTTTTAAAAACTGGCTTTAAAGGTGAGGAAGAAAACAAAAGACGGAAGAGAATGTATGGCCGAGGGAGAGATTAAAGTTAAAGAAATTTGAGCAGAAAAGAGAGAAAAATTGAAGAGAAAGGACAGGAAATAATTGGGAAGTGAAGTGTCTGAGGACACAAAAGGAAACTGATTAGAGAGCATATTATCTCAAATCAAGTCTCTCTCTCTCTCTAACACACATGCAATAATAATAACTACAATGTTATTAATTTGTGAGTAGTGTAACTAAGACTTGAGGTTACATAACCTACTAAATGTCACTTAACTGGTAGATCATAGAGCTAAAACTCAAGCCCTAGCGTCCTGACAACTGAATCCAGAGCTCATTCCTCTAAAAGCAGTGGGGACAGGACTGTCTAATTATTAACCAGCACACTTTATTGAGCTCTAGCTGACAGGTTAGTCAATCCACTAAAATAATCAGTCACAAGTAATCCTGCAGCTCGGTAGTCAAAACCGTGTTTTCCTTTTCAATCTAAATTTGTAATAAGACGATTTTCACATGATCTAGACTGGACTGAGGTTGCCTGACTTGTTTGAAGTAAAGAAGTGATTATCGATATATGTAGTAACCATATTTGCATCTCTTGATTCCAGCTGTGTACACTTCCCATTACCTCTGCCATTTAACATTGGTCTAGAATGACCCATTCATTATCCAGTGCTCAAAGAATAAACACTTTGCCTTATGGTTTTAAAGCAGGATGCACTTATTTGAACAGTTATGGGAATGAACGGCAGGAAAAAATATAGCAAGAGAGATGGAGAAAATTATTTGACCTAATTTTTTTTCTCTATAGAATTAACCTAGTAATTCCTTTTATTTCAAGTCTTATGTTATCAAGCACTGCAGTTTTATTCTGTATTTAATGTAGATTATTAGATGTTTAGCATTCTTTCTTATTTTGGACTCAAGTTGCATAGGACATGAATTATTCATGGAGAGAAAATGTTGTAGTATGCACACTTGCATAAACATCATATGTAGGGTATTTTAAATTTAGAAATAGTATTTGGCCTTATGCTTCAGGAAACATTCTACTAAATCATACAATGACTAAAGCATTTAATAGACATTTATCAATCCGCCGTGGGATGCCTGCTGTGACAAGCTGTCTTTAGGAACTGAGGACCTGTGAAGAAAGAGTTACACTGGGTTTGCTCTACAAAAGGAAAGTCAAATGTAAATGTGCTTGCATTGTAACCTAACAGTGTCGGTCTTGGACTTGCTGGAACAATTTTAACTTTAAATGTCCCAACTCCTAACAGATAATATATGAAACCATGTATCCTGAATTTTCGTTAGGAAAATATAGTCACTATGTTGTGATTATACATGCTGTTGCCATTTTATCTCCTTCAAATCTCTTCTGAATTCATTCCAATCCAAATTCTTCCCCACTTCTGAACTAAAACTGCCCTAGGTTGATCACTAGTGTCTATAATGTCATAATGGCCTTTCTCAGTCCTCATGTGAATGGACCTATCAGATGCATTTGACACTTTCTTTTTCTTCAAACACTTTCTTTACCTGGCTTCTAGGGATCCACTTTCTTGCTTCCTCTCATAATGGCCTTTCTCAGTCCTCATGTGAATGGACCTATCAGATGCATTTGACACTTTCTTTTTCTTCAAACACTTTCTTTACCTGGCCTCTAGGGATCAACTTTCTTGCTTCCTCTGAACCTCACTAGATTCTCTTTTTCAGCCTTATGATCTTCCAACACTGGATTCCTCAGGGCTCAGTCCTTGGACCTTTACTATTCTCTATCTGTGTTCACTTTGTAGGTGATCTTGTTCATACCTAAGACTTTGTGTGTGTGTGTGTGTGAGGAAGATTGGCCCTGAGCTAACATCTACCAATCCTCCTCTTTTTGCTGAGGAAGACTGGCCCTGGGCTAACATCCATGCCCATCTTCCTCCACTTTATATGGGATGCCGCCACAACATGGCTTGACAAGTGGTGCGTCGGTGCGCGCCGGGGATCCGAACCAGCGAACCCCGGGCCACCGCAGCGGAGCACGCACACTTAATCGCTTGCACCACCGGGCCAGACCCCATACCGAAGGCTTTTAACTATCTAAAGCTAATGGCTCCAAATTTTATATCTCTAGCACGGACTGCTTACCTGCGGTTCAAGCTTATAGATTCACCACTGCTTGAAAAATAAGCATCACAAATTAACAGGTTCGAAACCAAACTCTGAATTTTCCTTTATCTCTCACCTCTTCCTCTCCTAATCTGTCCCATCTCAGAGTGTGGCAAATCCATTCTTCAGTTATTCGTGTCCAAAACCTCAGTTACTTTGATTCCTTTCTGTCTGTCACACCTGGTGCCCAATCTATCATCATCCCTTGTCATTTTTGCCTTCAGATATATCCACCATCAAAGTACTTCACATTCCATGACTACTTCTCTCATCTAAGTCCCTTCATTTCTTGACAAGATCATTGCAGTTGCTTCCTAACTCTTTTTCATTTCCACCTGTGCTGCTCTACAGACTATTTGTGACATAGCTTCCAGGATGGTTAAAACATAAATCAAATTATATCTATCCTCCACTCAAAATTTGCCAATGGCTTCCCATTTCACTCCAATAAAAAATTTAGAGATTTGACTGTGATCTTCATGGCCCTACAAGATCTGACCTCTCCCTCCTCACCACCATCCCTATGACCTAATCTCCTATCAATACCTCCTCTTCCGTAACTTCCTCCAAGCCCACCTAACTCCATTCCAGCCACCCCCAACTCCTATGAGTTTTATGAATGTATCAAGCCTGCTGTCACTTCAGGGCTCTGGCACTTCCTATTTCTTCTGCCTCGGACCTTTTCCTTCTATCAGCCTGGCTCCCTCTTGGTCTTCCTTCAGGTGACTGTTAAAATATCACTTTGTCTGAGAGGCCTTCTCTTGTCTTTCCATGGTAAATTGTACTCATGTTACCATACATCCATCTTTTTGTACTTACCATTTGACATGATATTTGTTAGTTTATTTGTTAATTGCCTATGGCTATCAGACAATTACATATTTAAAAATTAGAATTGCATACTTCTAATTAGACAAGTAGAATCGTTAGCTCCATGGAAGCAAGAATTTCATCTGCGCAATACCCAACGGTGATGCCTGGTGTGAGGTAAGTTCTCAATAGGTACTTGATGAATGAATGATTATACATGTATTCTTTCTTCCTGAATTGAACACATATTTTTCATAGATTAACAAACAGCTAAAGCAAAACTTTCCAACACCTACTAACTATTGCTTCCTCTGTAAATCAACTTCTTAGCTATCTGGCCTTGATTTCTGCATAGACAATTCTCAGCTGGAGAAGACAGGACTAGCAGGCACTGTGTCAATGCAGCTTCTAATTCATAGGAATATTAGTATTGAACTACAAACACAAACAGGCTTAACCTCTTGACACCTGGGTTATGAGCCTTGATAACGGTGCAAATCACAGCAAAGGCTCTGATCTGCTGGCAAATTGTGAATTATAACAATGACTTGAATTCTGTGCCTTATAATACTTTCTTTCTAGGAGTGAAATGTCCACTGCTGTAATTTGTTTAATACGACAAAAAAATATAATCGCTTAGGAACATCTTCTCCAAGATTTATGCTCCTTATCCCACAAGTTGAAGAATTCAGCATTGCCGGGTTTTTTTTTTTTTTTAAAGAAGATGCTGGCAGGCGATACTCAGAGTGACTGAGACCAGACTTTAGTCTTCCAAGGGTAGCTTCAAATAGCAGCTCTTCCAGTAACTAGTTGCGAGAATTTGGGTGAGTTATAACCTTTCTCAAGTTTAGCTTCCTTGGCTATAAAAAGGGAAGAATAGTGGCGTCCACTCCATAGGGTTGCCTTGAGGATTAAGTGAGGCAATGCATGAAAAGCGCTTAGGAACATTCCAGAGACAGTTCTTGCAGCTTCTTTTTCCATTATTATTGTTAGCATTACATTTACTGGTTTCAGTGTCCCTGAGTTAAATATCCTTCTTCTAGCGGCCTTAGTTTTCCAGGAGATCAAGCGACAGTTACAAATGCTGTCTGTAGTTCTTGAGAACAGACTGTGGGTTATGGGAAAACTGAGATTACCACCTGTGGTTGAGAATTATATGTTTTTCAAGTTCTTTTTAAATTCTAAGGGGAAGTTAAATTAAATTTTTGTGCTCTGTTGCCTCAAAAGTATGCAAGAGTGTTTTTTCCTCCTACGTAAAGAAAAAAATAATTTACAAAAAGGATTAAAGTTAAAACATCAATTTATAATGTTTTAAAAACTGGGGCTCTTATGTCTTTATATTATAACATATTTTCCACCTGCAGACTAATACTCCAGAAGTTTGCATCATGTGTTAGTCAGTATTTCTGTGGGAAGGTGCTAATATTTCCTAAGTAGCATATGGGCCACTAGGTCTGATACATGAGAATGACTTGTGCAGCAATCTTCGGAAAATTATTAAAGGATTTGTTAGAAAAGAAACAGAATTTCTAGAGACACAAAAATCAAAATACCAGCTTGAATGTTATAATGATGCTTTGTAGTTCTATATCACCTTTCTCAAAATGCTTCACACCTATTTTCTCATCTGAAAAACACTTCTGTAAGTTGGTAAAGTGGCAAGTATTAGTCTTTTCTTCAATATGAAGGAAAATATATATTAGGGAGTTAACTACTCTTTCAGTTTGGACCATTTGAGTTCTTCTTGATTTAGTTTACTTCTTTAATATTTAATATTTGCATTATTTTACTGGAAGGAAGGTGGTTGTCAACTGTACCATTATCTTCAAATGCAGGAAATAACAAATAATGAAAATACCGTGGTTAATTCAGGTCCTGCTATATGTGCTAAAGATAAGGAGCTATTAGCACCAAAATATATTATTCTATTTAGAAAAATAATTTACCTCAACTGTTGGTGAGAGTATTGGTAGATACAATAACTCCCAATCAAATAAACATTTATTTATTTATTCATGAAGCATTTAGTATGCATTTACTATGCACCCACTAAGTGTAAGATACTGTAGATGCTGAAGATACAAGTTGGATTATACTCAGTGTCTCTGCTATCAAGAAAATTCCAAGCCAGCCCTGATGGCCTGGTGGTTAAAGTTCAGTGCTCTCACTGCTTTGGCAGCTGGGTTCATTTCCCGGTCGTGGAACCACACCACTTGTCTGTCAGTTGCCACGCTGTGGCAGCCGCTCAATAGAAGAACTAGAAGGTCTTATAGCCAGGATATACAACTATGCACTGGGGCTTTGGGGAAGGGGAAGAAAAAGAGGAAGATTGGGAAGATTAGCAACAGATGTTAGCTCAAGGGGAATCTTTCCCTGCCAAAAAAAAAAAAGAAAAAGAAAATTCCAAGTTCTTGATTATAAAATAAATGCATCTTCAGTAATGATTTTACTGGCATCATTGAATTTTAAAGGAAAGTACCTGACATAGAATGAAATAATGCCTTAACAATAAATGTCAACAGGAGCTAAATAAATTAGTTTGATAATTTGTGTTTCCTAATGCTAGTACTAGCCATTGTTAGCCTTTCAGCTGGATAAACGTGTGTGTTCACTGGACTTGGGTGAAATCTGTGCCACTGTTCACCTGTCAGTGTGACTTTAGACCTAGGAGACACATGAAGAATTGTGACCCTTCTTCCTAACACATGGAGAATGATGGCAGTTACTATCTGGATGAGGGAATGCTCAAAGTGAATGATAACTGGTCAGCATTTCCTTCCATTCTGCATATACATTCAGTTGTGTGTTTTTAAATATCCTGTTATTCTTCTTTGTATGAACCTGAATCCAACATTTATAAGAATTTATGGTATAGGAAGTAAAAATAAAACCATTAAACTGTATTAAGATAATATTCTGTATGCAGTAGAAGAAAATTTTCCACATTCTCATAGTAAATTTGAATTTACAAAAAATGTAAGAGTCAAAGCACATTCACTTAGTTCTTTCATTCAGTTATTTCCAGTTTTTCTTTCTCATGAAGACCTGTAGGTTTTTGCTATTCTTCTTAAGTTCTGTCCCCCTATCCCGTTTTTCACTCCTTTAACACATAGGCTGTTGTTTAAGCTCACTATTATCCACGTGACTAAGCTCCTTTACCTTAGTCTCTTTTAATCTCATTGGTCTAACATATCCCCAACTTGTAATGAATGAATACATTCACTTTCTACACTCCTAAATTTGGCCACTCAAAGAGTCTTGGGAGCATTGCAGAAGGCCCTCCTTTGGCTTTTCTTGACCACCAATCTGCAGCCACAGATATCAGCCTTGACAAATTCCATAGAATAATTACGTCCACCCAAGCAGAGAGTAGACAATGATCAATTGTCCCCTGTAACTAGAAGTAATTCTTTTCCAACTGGCAAATTCCCAAACTGTTCTTCCTATGTGGAAACAGAACATTTGGCTGTCTTCGCTGTACCTCACTGGTACACTGGTACCAGTGTACACTGGTTCCATTGTACTGGAACTCTGGCTGTTGTCACACAGTCAGTATGAATTTTCCAGGGCTCCAGTCTTCCATGGCCTACTTCTGCACCAGTTCAAATGGACAGCCTTCCTGATGCTGGTGGGAGAAATGTTCTCCATGACCTTGCATGTCTTCTCATTCTTAGATTGGGGGTAATTGATCTGACACAATAATAGAAAATCTGTCAACCATGAAAAGAAATGGTCACTTAGATAGCCCAAGACTTGGAGGCAAGCCAAGGGGCCATCTGAGCCTCATCAACACATCACATTTTGCATGGGTCATCAATAGCTGAGAGGTAAGATAATCAGTTTTCTGTATCCATAGGCAACAATGTCCAGAGTGAGAAAATCTTCCTCAAAACTCTTCCCTCTGAAAGTCCATTCCTCACAACTCATAGGAAATTAGGTTACTATAAACCAATAACAGGCAAGGGAATGGGATTTCTCTGATTGGCTTGGACTTACCTGGAACTCAGGTGGTGTTCATCTGCCTATGAATATAGGGATATGTACAAGAGGGATGGAGATCTGGAAAAATGAGATTCTGTTTGGAAAAAGAGATGGTGTATGGTAGTTAGGCAAACAATGGTGCCTGCTAAAATAGATATGAATCGTTTGTGAGGCTAGCCTGGATTTCTAAATATTCCCAGGCACATGTGAGTCTGCCACAAGATGTAACTTAATTCTGAATTTTGACAAACTTTATAAAGGTTTCAGTTATATCTATCCACTCCTAGTTTCTCAAGAGGACTTCATTCTTGGCTACTTCTATGCCTTTGAGTATCATCATTACTGAAATCATTAGGTTGAAAGAATAGAAGTTGACAAAAGGGGACAATCATTAAAACACAAAAACTTTATTTTAGGACTATTCAGACTTGCTCAAATAGTTTTTTTTTTTTTTTTTGCATCTTGAGAGAAATTTAGGACATGTCCAGTTTCTTTATCAGTGATTTTTCAATCATAAAATTTTGTTAAATTCTGGACAAAAACATAATCTTATTTCAGTAAATGTCCAGACCCATATAAAACTAAATACTGTGAACTGTTCTTAAACTTAATACTTACCCACCCCAAGATCTGCCTTTCATCAGGCAGGATGCTGGAGGTGGGAAAGAGGGCTGTGGATGACGTCTCTGTTTGTCCACTTTGTGTATCTCCTTCTACCTGTTTCCTCATTCCATCCTAGGCTGCCTTCTCGCTCCTCTGAGGTTGAGATTGGAGGCAAAGAGAGGTATGGGGCAGGATGTTCTTAGCTGATAGATATTGCCATGATGTGACATTTGCACTTTCTCCGGTTGGTGGCTATACGAGAGTGGCATTTTCATAGAGCATTTCTGGGGATTTCTTAAAAGTTTCTTAACTGGGAACATTTAGCTGTATATCCCCTGATTTGCCGTATATGATTCTTTCTTAACCATGTGGGTGACGCACAAGCTACCCACTCTGTTAGGATTACAATGAGTTTCAAGTGAACTTCTCAGTTGACTCTGTTCCTAACAACAAGAAACTCTCATAAACACTTGCTCCCTTGAGCAGTCAGTGTGGCTACCAATAAATGCATCTCAGTCTCTTACTGTGCTGGCATCATAGTTCCATAGTTATAATCTCGAAACTTTATATTCTTTAGGTGTGAATCCAAGATAAAAACCCCTTGTCCTCTCAACTCTAGGGGAAAAACAACACTCTCTAAATGTGTTTTTTGGTTGCCTCTTATTACTGCATTTAGAAAAAAAGTGGATGGGTAATGTTTTTTCAATTGTGGTGGAGAGAGAGGAAAGATGTAAAACTATGAAATTATTTACAATGGTAAAGGTACATATTTTAATAAAACAATGTTTCCTATTTTTAACCCCAGTGCCCTTTTAGAAATCAAGTCAGAAATTAGAGTGACAGAAATTTCTTTCCCCAAAATTACTGTATAGAGCATAAATTAATATTTTTCATCACAAGATGTTGGACAAGTGCTAGCAATTTGAAATGCTGCATGAGTTTTAGTGATGGAGAAGTAGAGAGATCATCTTATGTGGGCAGCTGATGAATGGGCAACTAAAACTGAAGAAAATTAGAGAACCAGAACTGAAAATTAAAACTATATGGTGAATTGACACGCAAATTTGAGGTAAGAACTATTTTGGAGAAGGTTAACTAGATTATGGCTATGAAGGAAGTTCTGCTCAAGCCACCTGCATTCCTTGGATTCCCAAGGTTGATTTCATGTCATAGCAGATTTGGCAACTGTTCCCTTCCTTTATCCAAATTCCATGTATTTACCTCTTAAGGTGGTACATTAGGTCATAGTCAACTTTATCAGATAAAAAATGTTCATGCTAGTTAGAATCTCCAAACTATCTCTCTGGTTGATGCTTTGAAGTATAGACAGAAGTTTGGTTCAATTCAAAGAACAATCTTTCTTCATGTACCCTGTGCTAACCAGTGTACTAGACAATGATGATACAAAGATAAAGACACAACCTCTGCTGCTGAAGACGTTGAGCTATGGGTGAGACAGAAAAGTCAATAGTGGAATTCTCCCTAAAAGATTTGCAGAAAAGATATTATAGGAAATAGTCATATGTTTGGAACTCTAGCAGGACTATTCTTTATGAATGGAGTCCTCTGGAGTTGTGCAACGCAGTGGTCTTTGGGGACAACCAATTTTCCGCAATTGCTTTAACATAAGATTCTAAATATTTGAGGCAAAATCCTTTCCACCATCTTCCCTTTTGGTTATAAATACTTAGTCTGGCAGTAATGGGGATGAAGATAACGATACTTGTAAAAATGGATTGACTTGTAGTTATTTTGATTTTAGCTAAAATTAATAGACAAAAAAAATACAACTGCAAAATTTGTAACAATAGTTGGTTAATCCCATTAAAAAGAGATGGATGGGGCCGGCCCCATGGCTTAGTGGTTAAGTGCGCGCGTTCCGCTGCTGGCGGCCCGGGTTCAGATCCTGGGCGCGCACCGACACACCGCTTCTCCGGCCATGCTGAGGCCGCGTCCCACATACAGCAACTAGAAGGATGTGCAGCTGTGACGTACAACTATCTACTGGGGCTTTGGGGGGAAAAAAATAAATAAATAAAATCTTAAAAAAAAAAAAAAAAGAGATGGATGGAAGAATATGCTTGCTTGGAAGAAAAAAATATAATTCAAATAGAATTGTATTTGATAGAATTCATCTTAGATTGCTGTTTATGTTTTGTCCTTTGCAAATCAAATGGAAGGGTCTCCCATATGAATTGGGTTTAAAACATAATTAGTAAATGCTAATTTCAAGATAATTGGTCACTCGGTTGGATTCACCTGATAGTGAGTGAATACAGGATAGGAGATTTCAAGTATATATAGACTTGGAGTGCTGTTCATTTCTCTTGTTTAATAACCATACACAAAGTAGATTGGTTTATTATTTATCTTATTTTGTTGAAAAATTTCCAAGGAGTTGTATTATGTATACCTCTCTCTATATATATTTTTGATTTGTTTATATATTTTCTGGTTATTTTACTTTCTGTTAAATCTCAGGCTCAGAAGTTAATATTTTAAAATTTTAATATAATATGATTGCTGTGATGTCATATTTAAATTACGGTAGACTAAATAATAGTAGGGCATTGGAAAATTGGAGAATTGTTAATTTATATTTAGTGAGACAAAGTCCTTTAGATAAGAAGAAAATAATTTCACATAAGAGAAAAATAAAGGGGCCAATGTAGGTTTATTGGTTAGGGTTGGTTTGGCTATAAGAACAGACAGCTCTACTACAAGTCTTAAAAACATAGTAGTTTATTTTTGATCACATTATGAACGGACTGAAGGTAGGCTGTTGTGGTAAATATGGAAACTTTAGTTATCCAAACATTATAAAAATAATTTAAATTTAAATTTAAAAGATTTGCCCTGATTCAGTTATTAGGAATGCAATTGCTATATAACATTTTATTACTATTATTATTTACATAATCAAGGCTTCATTACCTTTTTAAAAAATAAATCCACTTTTTTTTTCTTGAGACCTCCTGCACCTTCCCTGAATTACCCAAAGTCTCAGGGTCTCACTCCACAAAGTGGTTCAGTCCTGCTTCTGGAAGATCTGTTCAGTTTACCAGTTCTAAGCATTTGTTGTTATTGCATAGTATTCCAGTTGGTGACTGACTTCTCATGATCTCATGGAAGTTGCTTGTACACTTGTAGAATGAGTCCCTGGCTGGTCTGGGTCCTGGCCTGGTCACAGTAACCTCTAAGTTCAATCTACGTGGTTCAAATTTATATGCTCAACAGTTTTTCAGAAGCCTGAAAGGAAATCGATTAAGAGACAGTTGAAGAAAACCATCAGTGAAATGACAGTATTACTAAGAATGGAGAACAGACAGAATGAATGGCTTTTTAGTTGGTAGAATCAACAATAAGATTTGGTATTTTCTTAGGAGTATTGGGTAAGAAGTGAAACACGACTTCAACATTTCTGTCTTGAGAACCTGGTAGATGAAGATATCATTTACTGAGACAGGAAACACTAGAAAAAGAGCAGATATGGAGAAGGAGAGAATGGATTTACTTTGAAATATACTGAGATTTTTCCCCCAATTTTTCTTTATTATTAATAGAGCTATCAACATTTTTCTACATGTATTTTTCTAGAAAAGCATATACATATATTTTAAATTATTTTATTGAGGTCATATGGGCTTATAACATTGTGTAAATTTTGGGTGTACATTATTGTATTTGTTTCTGTGTAGATGGCATTATGTTCACCACCAGTAGGTTAGTTTTTATCCATGACCATACATATGTGACCCTTACCCCTTTTGCCCTCCTCATACCCCCTTCCTCTCCGGTAACCACCAATCTGTTCTCCTTATCCATGTGTTTGTTTGTTTATCTTCCACATATGAGTGAAGTCATATGGTATTTGTCTTTCTCTGTCTGAGTTATTTCACTTAGCATAATACCCTCAAGGTCCATCCATGTTGTCGCAAATGGCATGATTTTGTCTTTTTTATGACTGAGTAGTATTCTACTGTGTATATATACCACATCTTCTTTACCCATTCATCCCTTGATGGGCACTTGCGTTGCTTCCAAGTCTTGGCTATTGTGAATAATGCTGCAATGAACATAGGGGTGCATATATCTATTTGAATTATTGATTTCATGTTCTTTGGACAAATACCCAGTAGTGGGATAGCTGGATCATATGGAATTTCTATTTTTAATTTTTTGAGAAATCTCCGTACTATTTTCCATTGTGGCTCTACCAGTTTGCATTCCCACCAGCAATGTATGAGAGTTCCCTTTTCTCCACATCCTCTCCAACACCTGTTATTTCTCATCTTATTAATTTAGTCATTCTGATGGGTATGAGGTGATATCTCGTTGTAGTTTTGATCTGCATGAAATATAGTGAGTTTTAATTGCTTCTGAACAATCTAAGCTTATAGAGGGACTAGTTAATGTATGGATATATAGTTGGGAAGTTTAGATGAGAAGTCTAGACTAAAATTAAGGTTTCGGAGACACAAATATATATGTTAATCATTCTATGGATATAGTTTCTAAAAATCTAGAAATTCACCTTATTGGAATGAATTGCCTTTTAAAGTATTGATCTTCTGTCACAGAAAGGATTCAAGCAGAAGTTGAACGATCTCCGGTCAGCATAGTAAATGGATTCATTGGAAAACTTCAAATTCTCCATTTTTCTTTCCAAATTCTTTCTTGATTATGTAAAAATTGGAAAATTTTAAATGCTGGTATATATGAACATTTTTTTCCCACAGAAGTCAATAATTATGTAATTCCGTAAAAGTCTTGCTCAAAGACCATGAAAGGAGCTCTTATGCAACTCCTAGAGATAAAGCTCAGATCATATGCAATATTTAATTGCTTATAGAAATGACAGGTGAGAAAAACAAGAGTCAGTAAAGTAGAATAGAAGGAGATGCAAAATGAAAAGTTCACAGGAGTTGAGAGTCAGATGGATTTTTCTTCAAATCCTGGTTATGCAACTTATCTGCTATTTAACGTCAGACTTCTTACCTAATCTTTAAATTTCCTTATATGTTAAATAAGGGAAATGATATCTACTAGTTATGAGGATGAAACACAACATTATAATATACTCAGCATAGTGACTTTCATATATGTGGGGCTTAATAATATAAAGTGGTTATTACTACTAGCAGTTTGCATTTTATGACTTAGATTAAACAAATTAAAATAATTTGTAAAAAAACCCCAGCATTTTGGATAAAGAGTCTGTCTATGAGTGTAGGAAGTGAATTAAAAAAAATATGTGTATGCTTTTAGTTGAAAATAAAATATGAACATGTGGAAGCAAAATTTTTACTAAATTTTTATGGCTATCTGATACTGAAGCATTTTCAAAAAAAATACATGCATTTATTTATTTTTCTCCCTTGCTGTGATTTGCATAAGTGATGAGAAATTTCATTTTGGACACCAATTGAGAATAAAAATAACTGGATTGAGTTTCTGGGTAAACATAAAACATTTAACTATCTGTAATCCCTGAACTGGAACTAATTATTAAGATGCAGTGCACACCTTTAAGCTAGTTAAGCAAGGACCTAAGCCATGCACAATGTCAATTTTTCTATTATTAAGGGGCCCTGATATCAAATCATTGCAAGTCAGAAGAGGAAGGGAATTCAGCATCCAATTGGAAATTTAGTCCAGTGTCCAACTGGACTAAATTGGAAATTTTAGTCCAATTTCCTCAATGCAAACACAAAGGGTAAAGCTCTGAGGGGACATGCCTGATGATCATAGGGCAAGCTCCCAGACCAAAGTCTCCTGACTTCCATCTCTTCCTCCTCTTCACAAACCTGTGCTCCTTCTATAAACTGCCAGACAGTCTATACCACATCAAAAATCTGTCACAAACCCGCACAGTGACAAAGAGCCCCTTTGGATTCTTAAGCTTGTGCAGGCATGTTGGGAAAAGCTATGCTGAATAAAACTTATGTCACCTTCTCTAGGATCTAGACTAATTATTCAATGAGTACGCTAGGATATGTGCATTGTCTCAGTCCAAACTGATCCCTAGTTCGCTGGGGCTGGAGTTACAAGGCTGTGGCTTGGCTTGTCATGATTAGATCTGTCCTGTTTACTTTGAATTTTCCCAAGTCTGAAGCTTGTGCATGTTATAAGTCTTCAATGGTAAGTGATACTACCTCTGCACCTGAAATCCATTTAAATTCTCAGCTGCCCATGGGGGTACAACTCAGTCTCTGCATTGTTTTGAAATGACCAGTTCCAACTCCCAGGACACCAGGCCATCTAGATAGCTGTTGAGTCGTAGCCGATTATCTCACAGATGTTCCAGCCAGACACTTCCCGGCTTCAGGGCAGGAAATGGTATTTAAAAATTGAGATCTTACTTCTAGATACAGATAACCTAGCAGATACTGTATCTTAAATATTCAAGAAAGAGCATGATCTAAAAAGTATTTTCATGGGAACCATTCATACAAAGAATGAAGTATTCCGGCTAGCAAACACTCATTTCAAGTTTTTCAAATATGTGTTAAAAACCTATGAACAACTGCCATCTATTTTTTCAACTGCACTTTGGGGAAGGGCGTCAGTCTGCTTCTACTTTATTACTCTTTCTCATATAAATGTGGATTTTTCTCCAAGATTGTATATTAATTTCTTGTCTCTCTCTAAAGAGGGTTTGTTAATTTACATGAGCTCCTAGAACAACAACATTTGGGCTTTTTTTGGGGGTGGTGGTGGTTATTGTCTCCATTTAGAATGTAGTAAAAGCTATGGCACCTGTTCCTAGAAAAATGCACAAAATTGCATGTACACTCATATCCACAAAATTTTTTGCATGTAATTTTAGGAGTTCATTGACTGAAACCCATCCATGACTTCCTAGGAGTTGAAACCTGAACACTGAGAAACCAATTAAGAACCTTTGCAATAATTTAAGAAAGAAGCGACAAGAAAAGCTAATGGAGAGGGCAGTTAGGGCAACATTTCAATGATGTTTTTGGCAGAATTCCATAGACACCATCATCCCCACCTTTTTGGCAGAATTCCATAGACACCATCATCCCCACCTTATTGAAATCCTCTTCTGATCTTACAGGCCTTAATCTCTGTTTACCCCATTTAATCAACAGGCCCCATTGTTGTATTCCTTATATATTTTTGAAAATTCATCCCTTCCCTGTTTTATCCAGACCCTTTATTTTTTCTCACCTAAACAATTACAACAGCATCATAAGTGGTCGTTTAGCCTCTATTATCATAAATGCTAAATTTGTTCTCCATATTGATGTGAAGTTTTCTTTGTAAATAGACATCTGAAAATGTCTCTCCATTGAATAAAATATCTTCCCATTATCTATAGCAAGGCTGTCCAATAGAAATATAATGAGAGCTACATATGTAATTTAAAATTTTCTAGTAGCCACATTAAAAAAGAAAAAAGAATCAGGTGAAATTAATTTAATGATATATTTTATTTAACCTAATATATTCAAAATATTATCATGTTGACATGTAATTACTTTGAAAATTATTAATACTTCAATTTTTTGTACTAAGTCTTCAAAATCTGATGTGTATTTTACACTTCACACATCTCAACTAGGATGCTAAATTTTCAGCTTTTAAAGTGAAATGAAACCCTGCCCCCAAGTCATGTTTAACAACAACAACAAAAAATTTACATGGTTTTAGCTTTAAAATTTCATTTAATTGAAATGCAGTAAAATTAACAATTTAATGTCTCAGTTGCACTAGCCACATTTCAGATGCTCAAGAGCCACACGTGGCTGGTGGCTACTGTATGAGATCTCAAGTTTTAAGATGAAACTGAAACTCTGTACTGTGGATTATGGAAAATGGCTTTTGATCAGTGTTCTCCCTCTTGCTACCATCCCTTACAACACCCCATTCAGCCGCAGCAAACACTGCCATTGCCCGTACATACCTTCTTCTCAAGACTGGATGCCTGAATGTCCTTGCCTCTTATTTTTGCAACTCTCTTCACCCTCAAATACTTGGCTCTTCTATTGTCTCTCATGATAACCCTTTTTATTCTGCTATTGTCCCAGCTCAAATCTGAAGAAAACAATTTTTTCTCTATTCTCCCACAGAAATACAATGTTACTGAATACCTACAATGGATATTAGCTTCTTTCAAATCTGTTTTCTCATATTATCCTGTCCATACAAGGGGAAACTGAAGAAGCATGTTGTCCAAAACCATTTATCTAGAAACTAAAGAAGGAAACAGAAGCCATTAGCCGGGAATTACCAACATGTTCTCAACACAAAATCTATAAGTCTATCTACATTTGTACCCACCTTCTCTCTCTTATCTCTGTGACATTGGAGGAAATTAATCTCCAATGTAAAAAGAGGTTTTTATTATTACATTGTAAAATAGTAATATTTTTGTTATTTTCATGAGTGCTCTGGATAACATCACTTTTCACACGATCAAGGAGTATTCTTGTTACTAGAGTTTGGTATCATGTAAGAAATAGAAGAAACTTCAGCAGTTGTCTAGCTCCATGATTATCCCTCCTCCTCCTCCTCTTCTTCCTCTTTCTCCTGCTTTTCCTCCTCTTCCCCTTTCTCCTCCTCCTTCTACTTCTTTTCTTTAGCTCTAGAACATTTTATTTATTTTATTTTTTAAATACTCTATGATTCCTTTTTTTTTTTTTTTTTGTGAGGAAGATCAGCCCTGAGCTAACATCCATGCCAATCCTCCTCTTTTTGCTGAGGAAGACTGGCCCTGAGCTAACATCTATTGCCAATCTTCCTCCTTTTTTTCGCCCAAAGCCCCAGTAGATAGCTGTATGTCATAGCTGCACATCCTTCTAGTTGCTGTATGTGGGACGCGGCCTCAGCATGGCCAGAGAAGCCGTGCACTGGTGTGCGCCCGGGATCCGAACCCGGGCTACCAGCAGCGGAGCTCGCGCACTTAACCGCTAAGCCACGGGGATGGCCCTAGAACATTTTGTTTAAATATAACGCTAAAGATATAAAAGCTAAATGAATAAAAGATGAAAAAGAAGCAGAGTATATTGTCCAAGCATACCAGTAGCAGAGAAAGGATGAAAAAATGGACTTTTTAATTCTTGGTTTGGTGCTCTTTCCATTTTATTGTAACTTCCCCTCCCAAGGCCCTTCCTTCCTGAAGAAGCAAACTGTTCCCCTTAAACATCAGTGGGTAGCAACATATACCTGTGGAATTTCATCAAAAAAGCTAAGACAAAGTCCAAGAGTTATAAAAATCAAGTATTTGGTGCTAGGTACTGATGTTTTCAAAATGTAGGTAATTTAAATTTCTGCAACCATCAGAATACAATGATGTATTCAGTAGCCATCAAAGGAGTGATATTCCTTTTATTACTATATTCCATTGGCATCCAGGGTGTTCTTGTAACTTTTTTCAATAGTTAAAACTTAAATCTTATTTCTTTCTAATGTCTACAGAGTATTTCTCTTTAAGTCTCTCTGTAATTTGTATAAGAAAAGAAAGTGAAATGATTAGCATGGTGAGTAAAGTACTTTCAGGATATCCACTGGTTAAAGTATTTACTGACTATCAATACTTAAAAATTCAGCTTTCTGAACAGTGATGAATTAGAAAGCATTCCTGTGTCAAAATACATAACCAGATCTTCTAACCAAATTTTTTTTTTGAGTGAGGAAGATTGGCTCTGCGCTAACATCTGTTACCAATCTTCCTCTTTTCGCTTGAGGAAGATTGTTCCTGAGCTAACATCTCTGTACCAATCTTCCTCTATTTTGCATGTGGGTCGGCACCACAGCGTGGCTTGATGAGCAGTGTGTAGGTCCGTGCCTGGGATCTGAACCCGCAAACCCTGGGCAGCTGAAGTTGAGCATGCAAACTTAACCACTACACAACTGGGCTGGCTCCCTAACCAAACATTTTTTATTGGAGCAGAGTGGATGTTCTGGCTAAAGTCAATGAATGAAAGAAGGATGGGAACCCTGTCAGATTGTCCATAAAAACATTTTCAGAATTTTCTATGTCATAAAGAATATGGTCCCGCATACGGATTAATAATAAGCAAAAGGGCTTTAAAAGACATCTGAGAGGTTGTTTGATTATTAATCTGCAAAACATATTTACTAGTTTATGTTATTTAGGATACTGGGGTCAGGAAAATGGACTGAACATTACATAGCTGCAACAGGGGAGCTGTGTTACCCAGAGATCATGTGAGGATTTTCCTCTCCTTGGTGATTGGATAAACCTGGCTCAAACTCTCAATTTCATAAATGTTTGTCCTCCTGTGATTCTTCCAGAGTTACAACCTTACGTCACCTTCTTTTACATTTGTCCTCTGGGGTACAAAACACTGCCACTTGATAGCCACTAAAAGAAATGGGATCACAACAGGCAGAACATTATTTTAGTTACTTCGCTGAAAATACGTGGGGGTTGTGTGCAACAGGTACTATTGAAATGTGAGCTACTGTTTTCCTATGTGGCTTCACCTCTGTTTTCTCTTTTTGGAGACCAGTAACTATCCCACCTGCAGCATGAAACCTACTGGAAAGGGGCCAAAACCAGCTCCAGCAGCTCTTTTCATGGGGACCTGCCTTATTAAAGCTTTAATATTTTTAGCCAGCCACCACTCCATTCACCCACTTCCCCACCTGCCCTAGAATTCTGATGAAAAATGTGTCTTCCTCCTATGCAAATCCTGTGACCAACCTCTCGTTATAACTCTTTGTAGGCCTCATTTTCACTTTTGTTTTGAGAAAGACTGCCTTAGTGGTCATTAAGAAAAATCTCTCTCTCTCTAGCTTTATCTATTAAACAACACACACACACACACACACACACACACACACACACACACACACACACTCTTACCTTCTCTGATTTCTGCATTGGATAGTCAAAGGCTATGAGGCTATGAAGAATGGACATCCACTATACCACACCACACCACACCTCAATAAAATACAATACAATTTAATGTAAAAAGACAACAAAGCCAACTCTCTCCTGGCTATTAACTCTCCTGACTGTTAACTGCCCAGTCTAATAAAAGGTTCGTTATTCAATTTCACAAACATTTTTTTGGGGTCGTCTAGGTGCCGTGTCTTGTACTGCATTGTGTTGGGTGCACGGAATAGTGCAATGAGAAAGACCTGCCCTCTTACCTTGAAGGAGTTCATGGTTTGGTGAAAAATCACAGATAATATCTTTCTATTACTTTGCTGTTAACAAACCATTAGACACAATAATTATCTGTCTCACCTTTACCACACCTGTGGAGGAAATACTCTTATCCCAATTTTTGCTTACGATCACCTTTCAGTGAGTGATTTTATAACTAGGTGCTCTTTCTCCCTGGTAGCCTCTGGCTTCCCCCTCCTCTCATACCCATCAATGTCAATACCCACTGACTGCTTGGGACCAGTGAGCAGGGTACCAACTCATGCTTGATTTCTCCCCTTCCTGCATGCAGTAGAAGCTCATCGGAGCACCTCATTTCTAAGGGCTCCCTAGCCTGGCTCTGAACTAGTCAGTGTCTTGCCCTGCTTTTTCCGTCTTCATATGCATGTCATGTTTCTAGACTGTGGCAGATTCTGTTTTATTTCACTTCCAACAGAAGGTGGATTCAAAAACATAGGCTAAAATTTTAATCAACTCATAAAGCACTCTAGAAAGGCTCTTATTAAAAAAAAAAACTTTCTTCTAGTGGAAGTTGAGTCCGTGAAATAAACAGAGGCTTGGATTTTCCAGCAGGTTCCTCTGAGCCATTCCTGCATCATCAGGGAAATCACAGAGTGGATAGAACCCTGTGATGAGGAGAGAAGCACAAGGCAGGGAGCAGTGTAGCAGGACAAACTAAAGTGAATATTGTCAGTGGAAAATAGGTGGGGTAAGGAGTGAGAAAAAAGGGAAAAGTAATGGCTTCCGGTTTCTGGTTCCATGTGGAATTGCCTTGGTTTCTGGTTCCTTGGGAATTGCCACTCCATCTTAACAAGTAAAAGTTTGAACAGACTGAAAAATCAACAACTCTTCTTGAATCCGTAAGAGAAGGGAGGACACAGGGCAAACTGCTGCCCCCAAGATTGGAGAGACAGGGGAATACAGGGAGTCACGGCTTCTTTGAGTCCATTAAATGTACCAAGCTCTTTGGTGGCTCAGAATATCCACACATGCTCTTCTCCATCTCTTCAGGGTGTTAACACTTACTCATCTTTCAAGTCTTAGCTCAATCCCTAGTCTTATCTAAACCCACCCTTGTTATTCTCTCTCATGGAGTACTGATGAATGATTGAATGCATGAGAAAATAGTTCATCACTTATTGTACCTTTCCTTTATGTGCATCACCCACTGTAGCCCTTTATTAATAAACTCATATCTAATGGATACCAGTCATTTTTAGGCCTTGGACCCTGAATCAATTTTCATTTTATGGCCTATTTCAGTTTACAAAGTGTGTCATACACGTTATGTCATTTGATTCCATTAATACCCTATGAAGTAGGCACTAGTTTTATTGTTGTTTTATAGGTAGGGAAAACTTAAGAAGTCATCGTGTCCATTATCTGATAAATAGAAATCTATGTTCTGATAAAAATGCTGGTGTCTGCTCCTCAACATGAGAAATCTTGTGTAGTAGCAATGAGAGACTCTTATGGGACCCAGAGATATAACAGAGGAAGCAAAAGAAAGAAACAAAGAGTATGTTAACAGTTTATTTTAGGCTTTCAAAGCAACTATTGATATGTTTCAATATTGTCTTTTTCATCCTTTAAATTAGTTCATCAGTAAAACTGTTGCTAAAATGGAATCAAATACCGGAAATATATATATATATATATATATATTTTTTTTTTGGTGAGGAAGATTGGCCCTGAGCTAACATCTGTGCCCATCTTCCTTTATTTTTTATGTGGGATGCTGCCACAGTATGGCTTGATGAGCGGTGTGTAGACCTGCACCCAGGATCCAGGCCAGCAAACCCTGGGCCACAGAAGTGGAGTGCTCGAACTTAACCACTATGTCACCGGGCCAGCCCCCAGAAATATTTTTAAAATGGAGATGAATAACCTGAATAATTGCTTCAACTATTTGTTTTCTTTGAGTAGGTAAAGCTAGTTTGGGTTTCAACATAAATCCTCTTCTAAATGTACGTGAGAAGGTGGCAACCTTCAGACCTAAAGAACATTGAAGGCAAATATCAGAAAACTCTCCATTAAAACATGAAAACACACAGTGACAATAAAGAAAAAGACAACTCTCCTTCAACCTCCGTCAGAACCATCCCTTCACCACAGACACTCAAACAGTCTATTAAATAGGAGAGAAAATGTGTTCCAAATATTCTACTCCTATTTTGATTTCTCAATGTGATTATAGCAAGAAGGAAATCACTCAGAACAGCTGGGTTGAAATTTCAGATGTTTATCAGCTTGGCATTTTTGGAAAAAAAATATATCTCTGAAACCTAATCATTCTATGTCATGAGGTTACACAGAGCCATAAGAAATTGTGGGGCCTCCAGAATTGTGATATCCATTAAAATTAGAATGTTATCATCATTTAGATTCAGTAATGCAGGAACTCAAGGAAAGCTCATTATGGTTTTCTTGTGTATATAATTTTCTCATTGGCACTTGTATATAAATTATTATAATATTAAGTGATATGTAAGTAGGAAGTAGATATTTTAATACATAGGTTTTTATTTTTGCCTTTTTTTTTTTTTTTTTTTGAGCAGGTAACTAATCTTGCTGGAAATGTCCAAGTAGAAAAATATGTTGAATAATAACTACATAGTCTGGGGGATTTTCAACAATGTTTAACTGTAAACTTAGATAATCCTCTTTGGTTTCAGAAAAGAAATAAGTTTCACGCAAGATGGAAAGTACAGATCGAAAAAAAGCCAACTTTTGCTCAACTGTCACAGTTCAAAATAAATCAGTGGACCTTGTGTAATAATTCAGTCAACAACTTGCTGTTCAGTCCAAATAGGTAGACTGGACTATCTTTTAGTGTGGAGTAAAATAAGTTATCAAATAGTTATTTTGTCATAAACTAATGTACCTGAAAACTAGGTTTAGTCTAGTTTCTCTTGATATCTTGAGAAGACATATGTAGCAATTTCTACAGAGAATATTATCAAGAAAAGCTTGTTCTAATCATATGAATACATGGAGGAAACGCCTTTGATGTTTGTTACCATCTTTATATAACTGTTGCAGTCTTAAAGAATTCTGGTTGAGCTTGTGAGGACTTCAGCAGATAGAACAGGATTGAAGCGACCCCAGGTGACTTACGAGACTGGATCGTAAAGGTAATGCTGTTTCTCACTTGTTTACTTAAATACTTGCAAATGGAGACCTGAGCTGCCGTGTCAAAATTCCAACTACCCTCAAGCCACCATGTTGTGAGCCACCTAAATCACACGGAGAAGTCACATATTGGTGCTCCTGGCAGCAGCACAAGTGAGTCAGCTCAGGTGCCATGCACGTGAGTGAACAAGCCTTCTATGACTCCAGTTCCCAGCCTGCAAGTCATCCCCAACCTCTAGGTTTTCCCAGGGAGGCTCTAGACACTGTGGACCAGAGACAAGCCATTTCTGCTGTTTCCTGTCTACATTCTTGTCCTACGGACTCTGGGAGAAGAATAAAATGATTGATTTGAGCCACTCACCTTTGGGTTAATTTTGTGACGCAGCAATAGGAACTGGAACAATTAGTGACTGGAATTTTTTTCTAGTGATCACAGCCTTTAGACTATAAATCCCAACAGACTTCCCAACTCTTCAGGAGGCTTCCTCTTGGATAATGTTAGCAAAGAGCACCAGCTGAGTTGGCAGAAGCAGAGGTGCTAATCCCGCCTTTCCCAAGATGCACGAACAATTTATAAGTGAAAGGGAGACTGGAAGAAACAATTCATGGGATTGAAGGAATGTTTTAAATAATGTTGCCTCAAGTATCTGGAGACATCAGGAAAAGGTTTTGTGTAGCTTGAATTATCTTGATAAAACTGAAATTCTACTTATTTTGTATGTATCATCTCATCATAGTATGAAATCTGACTAAATGTCTGAATTTGCAAAGAACGAATGGAAAAATCCTCATTAGTTAACAAATAACTCTGGTGACTCCCACATAAGGTTTGACATAGGGACTAGTGAAATGTGTGAAAGCATTCGGTCCCCAGAGACTAACTCCACAGTAACCATTCCACAGTAACCAATCTGCCTTCCAGACTTGGTGATCAATGCCCAGATTTAGACCAGCTCAGCAGTGTGCAAGTAGAAATGATATCATTTAATTTGTGTCATTGGAAGGAATAGTGGTTTCTCTTCTTTCCCATATTAATGATCTAAAGAGAGCAGGAAAAATCCCCTATTTTCAGATTCAGCTTCCTCCTTCACCCACTCAGTTCTGGAAATCAGCATCACATTTGTTTCTGTAATACTATCAATACATGTCAAAGTAATTAAAGAATTGAAGCAACATTTTGGCTAAAAGAGGGTAAATATTCAGGAGTGAATTGATTCATAAACTTACTTCCAATTAGCTCCTCTCCAAAGGAGGACAAATTAATCACTGTGGCCAAAAGAAACTTATTTAAGAGTGCATATACATTATTTAAAAAATAGCTAAGTCTTTTTCCTTTTATATAGAAGGAATTGTTTAGCAAGAATATGCTGGGAGGGATATACACTGACAATGTCTCCCCCACAAAGTATAAAATTTATTTGATCTCCAAATAAAATAGGTCTTACTTTTATTTCAACCATAAATCTTTGGAAAAAGAAGGTAAGGCAGAGTAACATTCAATTCTCTTTTTGAGCCTAGTAATGTCTGCTTCTATAATGATAAAATCTGTGTTAAGTCATGCACACACACACACACACACCCACACACACAAAGGCAAAATAGAAAGTGGAGAATTAGTAAACTTTGCTCATTTCAGGCTGTGTAGACAGCTAAATTCGACATCGCAGGGACACACATTAAACTCAGATTCGGGCCGGCCCCGTGGCTTAGCGGTTAAGTGCGTGCTCCGCTGCTGGCGGCCCAGGTTCGGATCCCGGGCGCACACTGACGCACCTCTTCTCCGGCCATACTGAGGCTGCGTCCCACATACATCAACCAGAAGGATGTGCAGCTACGACATACAACTATCTACTGGGACTTTGGGGGGAAAAAGATAAATAAATAAGATCTTTAAACTTAGATTCATTGTAACAAAGTGGGGGGTAAGCAAATTTTCAACTTCACTTTGGACATCTAGGTACCTGAGCTCTAATAAGTCTGATTACATGTACCAGACTAACCCAGAACATTAGTGGTTTATGAGTGTAGCGGAACAGGAAATGGCCAATCCACAGGGGTAATTAGTCATCAAGCAGAGATTTTATTGCTATGGCACTATAGGAGAGAGTCCATCATCAGCTTAAGACTGAGATCAGGCCTCTGTTTTGGGTCAGTACAATGCACACTTTTACACAGGCAACCTGTGTAAACTCATACTTCTTACGCATTAATTGCATATTACAAGTATTCTACAAAGTAGACATTTTTTCAATTAAATAAAGAAAAGGAGTAGTTATGTGACTCACTCATTTCTTAGTGAAAGAAAGCTTTGCAACTTATAAACAACTTATTTTTCAATCTATGTATAGTGTGTGCATGTGTGTGTGTGTGTGTGTATGTAAGTATGCATAAACACGCACATAGGTATAAAACAAATCAACCAAAAGCAACTTCTGTAATTTGCTTCCTCTATAGATTTAAGGAAGTTTCCTGAACTGAGAATAAGGAATTCTTTATTATTCATGAATAAAATCATTCTATAATAAGCCCTTGAGTTTCATAAGGGTCATTATTGACCTCCATACATTTGTGTTTTGGGAAAAGTGGTGTCAGTCATAAATCTTGTTCCCAACGTGAGCTTAACTCAGTTGGTTTCTAACATGGCTTGGCAACCCTACTATCCTTCCCACACTGTTTATTCAACATACAGACCCCATCTGTCCCCCTTTCTTTCACTCAACCTGTGTGTGGGGCGTGTGTGTGTGTTGGAATAAGAAGACTTTTTCTCAACTTCCCTTCCTCAGCTTAGCTTATTGATATTTAATATAATTAAGGACAAATATGTATATGACAATGTTCTTTGCTCATATGAATCTACTTTAAAAATAAATTCATGGAAAAAAGGAAAAAATGTTTTTTTAACACAAGTAATAGCAGATATTAAAAATGTAAGCGCTGATCATTAGCAGAATGGTTGAATATCTGTGGTATATTCGTACTATGAAATACTACGTAACACTGAGAATAAAGAAAATTTACCTCCTTGCAATAACATGGATGAATCTCCCAAACCTAACACTGGGCAAAAGAAGTCAGGATCCAAAACAATATATACTGTATAATTCCATTTGTATGTGATTCCACTTGTATGTGATATAATTCCATTTGTATGTAATCTATGATGTTTGAAGGCAAGTTATGTTTACCCTTGGCGTAGTAGTGCATAGAAGGGGGCTTGTGATTGGCTTTTAGGGTGCTGATAATGTTCCTGTTCTTGATCTGGGTGCTAGTCACACAAATGTGTTCACTTTACATAAATTCACCAAGTTGTGCACTTATTATTTGTGCATTTAAAAAAATAATATCTCATAGTTCAATAAAAGTTAAAACAAAAATCTTAAAATGAGAAGACAGTTTAAACCTAACTATTTTTGCATCATTTTGGTCCTAATATAAAGTAGCATTTACATTCTAGTGTTCCACTTTTGATATGAATTTTTAAAAGTTTCTTTTCACAAGGCCTACAGAATGTTAACCTGCATCAATGGTTTCCAGTTGATGTTTGCCATTCAGGTAGGTAAATGGTGCCTTCATAGCTTCCTGGGCCAGATCCACAATATATTTTCCTAGGATTATTCAATTTATCTGGGCCACTCTTGGCAGTAATTAAAGCAGGTAAAGCTAGGTTGCAGTAGCTTTTTCCTCCTCTTCTTCTTCCTCATCTGTTTCTCATCCTTTTTCTCCTTTTCTTGCTCATATTTCCTTCTCTCCTTCTCTTTGCCATTTTTCTTTGCTTTGTTTTCAGTGCCTTTCTTGTTTGTTGAATTGTTTGAGTCCTTAAGATGTCAGGATCCACAGACCAGCCCCCTTGATGAAAACCTACTTTGCTAAGGGTGGATACGTGTCGTGATACATTTGTCCAAACCCATAGAATGTACAACACCAAGAGTGGGCCCTAATGTAAACTTTGGACTTTGGATGATAATGATATGTCTATATAGGTTCATCAGTTTTAATAAATGTACCACTCTGGTGAGAGATGTTGATAATAGGGGAGAATACGCATGTGTAGGGGTAAGAGGTACACAGGAAATCTCTGTATCTTCTGCCTGATTTTGCTGTAAACTTAAAACTCTCCTAAAAATAAAGTCTATTTAAAAACCCTACTTTGCTAAAAGGAAAATTTCTAAGAACTTCACACTTTGATTTAATTGATGTATACTCGCTCCCCATTTTAAAATGGATAAAAACCAAAGACATGATGACTAAATGCATGATATGGAATGGAAAGAAGGATGATCAAGCCATTTTGAGACCAACTGAGGTAAATCATGTTGGGGAAAATATTTGTAACTGATCCCCCCTCCCCCCCAACACACACAACAGCTTGGAGGTCAATAGAACAGAGAAAGTATTTGTTTATCTTTGATCCCCAACATTGATCACCTTGACTGGCACACAGTAGGAGCTAAATAAATGTTTGACAAAGGAATGAAAGCATGGATATATGGTATAGCCTGTTTCACCTACATAAGGACAAATTGGCTCAGTCTCTTTTATTTTTCCAATCACTGTTCCAATAACTATTTTTCTGAGAGCCACATGCCCAAATAGAAACATATTTGGTATTTCCAATAGAGGATCTTTCCTTCTAGCAGTTTTTTTTTTAAAAGTAGCAGCAGACTTAATCCAAAGATTTTGCCCAGTTTGCAAACAACAATTAGTAAGGACCAAGCTATAATTAATCTGATGATGCCTTTTATAAGCACTAGAGAAAGTATTCTTTCCTCAAGTGAAAAGAAAATGCATTTTAAGTGAATGTATTATTGCACAATCTAAACTGCTTGGCACAGGAGAGCTTTTTGGAGCCATAGAGGCTGTGCACACATATGTGCCCTCTCAAGTAAAGCAACTCGTCACATTCAAAGTGGGATGGAAGTAAGCGAGTGGGCGGGATTGGATGTCCAGGAGCTGTGAGGTGAGAGAAGCAACCACAGGAGAGGACCGAAGCAAAGAAAGGGGCAAGAACAGCTGCTCCAGTGAGTAGAAGAGGTTGTGATCCCCCAATTGTATGTGTATGACCTTGTGGATTTATATGAATTATGTTGGGGTCACCTCTCTCCTGCTGCTCCAGCATTTAGCCAGGAGGCCTGCATTTTGCTCCATTACTGAAGAGATGAAAGGTGTCCCCCTAGATGTTGGTGCCTTGTGAAACACAATCTCTTGGAAAGCCCTGGGTAAGAAGAGACTCAGCCCATAAATCCTATTCCTTCTTACTACCACATGGTGACACTATTGAGTAACTTCCTGCTGAATCCAATGGATGCACGCCTGCTTGGGAATGTTGTCCTATGTTAGGCACCATGTTGCAACGTGTTATTTGATAATTCCACGCTCAGTCAATCTCCATGTCATGATACCTAGGTACATATGAGCTTTAAGCAATATGCATTAACTATGCCAAACCAAATCAACCATCTTCCACCAAATACATCCCTTTTCTTGAGCTTAGGTTACCGGTACAACCTCCTATTTCCTCAATGGCATTTTATTTCAAGGAACTTACTGCCTTTTCCTAACTTTGGTGATGGCCACTCTAATAAGACCTGAGTATCGGTTCTTTTGCTTCCCAAATCTCCTCAGTTCTTCATGCAAATTGGTCTACTTCCATGCTAGAAATCCACTTTGAAAACCAGAGATCTCAGAGTAGTGGTTTTGATAAAGTCAGAAAATGTTCTATTAACCCACCTCCAACACCAATCTTTGCCGGTAGATGCTTCCTTGACTTATATTTAAATAACTAAGAGATCCTGTGCTAGAACTTGATTCTGGAAAACGATCTACTTAAAGGTGAATAATATCTACCTTGGTCCTAACTACACAGAGAAAAAAAGTTTGTCTTTCAAATAAAATAAAACAAAATTCTATCTTTACTTTTCAAGGCATTATGTTAAAAAGGATTGCATAAATGAGTTTTTGGAATAAAGAAGCTGTATGTGAGAGACTTTTAAAAGATTTATATCTTGTTAGTTTCCATCAAATTGGAGAAGGCCATTTATTTCATCCTGTGAGACCAGCTGAATTAGTTAATTCTAATAAAATAGTTGCATTAGAGAGAGTGGATATATTTTTACTGATAGCCATCATTTGGAATGAAGTTGGTTTTAGTCTGCAGTTTATATTACTTTTTCCTCACAATTTAGCTTAATATGCTCTGAATGACTTGCTATGAATAAGTAATAAAGCCATGATTTCTGCTGGCAATTACATTTTTTTAAAAGTGCAAAATGTAGGAAATTAATTGAGCACCTCTCTCTTCTTTTATCCCTATACTTGTATATCTGGTTTTATTTTTAGAAACCAAATATCAGATTAGTTGAACATATTTTGATAGGTTTAAATGTCTTCAGTGCAAAGGAAATGTCTGAGGCTTTCTAATTTGAGTAAATTTTAAAGAAAAGCTAGCTGGCATTAGGCAATCTGATAAATTCTTTTCCTGTGGAGAGCTGTGAGAAGGTCAGAGAAACAAAGCACTTACAAAAATCTTTCCCTGGAGAGAAGCGGTGGGGGTGGGGGACAGAGAGAGAGGCAAGAGCCAGCTTGTTCCAGATGTTTCCATCCACTGGGTGTCACTGCTGATGTGAGACTGAACAAACTAAAAGATATTCCTGTGGCAGCAAGAATTTCTGAGAGACAGGATGTGAAAACCCAGAGGTTTAGATGCTATCACTTTGACCTGTTACACAACTGAAAATACATTGCATTTATTGTATCAGGCTGGTGAGCATTCTGAATAGGGTAATGATACTACAAAAAAAAAACAATGTAATATTAGAATTCCTCCTTGCGGCTGAGTAAGCCTGGGTAACAGTTACATTCTTGAATGGATTAAATGTGCTTTTGTGGTATGTGTCTGTTTTTCTTAGTTTAGCAAAAAAAGCATTTATGGGAACAGAGCTCCACTGAGGACTTTGGCTTTGGAAAATACCTGTAGTTTGTCCTTGGATTTTCTGACTAGTAAATAATGGACTTAAATAGTTTCCGAGTTGCCCAAGCAGACAAGAATTATGTTAATACTGGAGCTTTCTTCTTCTTCCCATTTGGTTAAACCAAGTTGGAAATAGCCATTGAAAATGGGTCTATCCATGACCTAAGCTTCCTCTGGGGCTTTTTGTTTGTTTGTTTATTTTTTTAAACCCGTTCACCTTTTGTTAGAAACAGTGAAAAAAAGGAGATGGAAACTGAGGCAATTTTCTTATGTGATATTTTATGTCTTCTTTGTGCAATGACTAAAGTACTGATATCAAATAATGAGCTACAAATACGGTGAATAGGAATGGAGAGAGTGTCCATTAGAAGAAGCAAGGGAGCAAGGAGTGTCTTTCAAAACAAGAAAGAAATATGGAGAGAGAGACAAAAAATAAATAGAAGGACATGCACGGGGACAATAAAGGAGAAATGGGTGAAGGAGATGAGGAAGAGAAGAAGAGAAAGGAGGAGAAGGAGAGAGAAAAAAGAGAAGGAAAGAGGAAAGACGAGAGGATGAAGAGGAAAGAAATACTTTTCCACCCTCTTACCTAACGATTTTGAGGGGGCCCATTTTTGAGCCTATGCCACATGCTTTGGGGGGTCACAGGCTGGGGAACAGTGAATGTGACGTCGGGTAATTCAGAAGCCCAAGAGATGACTTGGTTATTAATCAGAGTAACCAGAAATGCAGGTTCAGGGCTGGCAGAGAGGAGAGGAAATAGTTGAGGAAGAAGTAATAGGGAATCCATGACCATTTTCAAGGTATGGAGTCCACAAAAGTCTAATGGCTGAACTCTGGAACTGAGGGCACTGCAAACTCTCTCCTGCTTGCTTTGCCCCTCCTAGATTCTCGCATTCATAGTAACAGAACTGCCACAGAAGATTGTGATGGCTGTTATTCCACAGAAAAGCTTTCAGGTAAAAAGTGGATCTTATTTAGAGTTCCATAGTCAACTTTCTGGTATTTTGAAATAAGTTGTTAAGGGTGTAGGTAGCAGCTTTGTATAGGATACTAGCTCCATAAGATAGATACCTGGCCTGTTCGTTCACTGCTATGGTCTCAGCATCCAGCGCATAGTAGGTGTTCAGTCAATTTTACTGGATTGTTGAATTGACAAGTCTCCCAGAGGAATGAGTTTGGCACATATGACCCCTGAACATCCAGTTACATCTTGCATTCCCTAGCGTTTGCCCTTGTCCCTCAAATGGACATCCTTGTACAGACTTCAGATGTGTCATTAGTACCGAGACTCTTGTACCCTATTGGTCACTTCCTGGATCATTCAGCAGAGGGAGCCTTGGAGGTCTGTTAATTGAGTCTCAGCCAAGGAACAATTGAAAGGGGAATTAGAGCATGGTCTCAAGTCATCAGAGATGGTACTACAAGTATCTTGGTAAAGGGGTTATCTAGTGAGTAGGTGACACCATAGACATAACGTTCCCTTCAGAGTTAGCTCTCTTATTTTCAGAACACTGCTTAACATGCTGGTTATGCCTGCCAGAACATTTTTTCTTTGCAGAAAAATTAACACGTTCTTGCGCTTAAAAATTAGAACAAACTTGGTATGCCAACGGAAACTATGAAGTTCAATTGCTTTTTAATGTAATTTTGGTTTCAGTAAATGTAGTTACATAGAGGTTGCAGCAAATAGAATTGTTTTTATTCTGTTCCTTTAAGTTGAGGTATTTAAAATATTTCCAAGTGTGTAATCTGGTACTCTTATTGGCGTTGGAAGCAGACATGTCAGAATGCCACTCCCTCTTATGATCTCAATTTTCCACATGTGAGGCTATGATCATCCTAACTGTACATCTTAAATGGAAATATTCTTGAGAGAACAAATATTTTCCCCTGCATATTCTCAACCATGAATAATGTTGCGAACCTAATTGATAGTAAAACTGGATCTGGTTGGCAACTAAGTAAAACTGACCTTGGTTTGGCTCTCTTTTCTATAAAGTGTGTGTGCACTTTATATAATATAACATATTATACTATGTAATATATGCATATGTTTATATATATATATAGTTTTTTTCTTTATTTGGCTAAATTACATGAGAGGAATGGTAGGAAAACTAGTCACAGATATACAAAAGCTGTAAATAGCAGTGAGCAAAGCATTATTACCCAGTGCCAGGAAATGAGTAGGGCAGTTAGTGAAAACCTTCTTATGATTATGATACTAGTCATTGGATTATGAGATAATCTCCTGGGGGTGGAAATATGGACTTCATCACTGAAGGCATTTACAAACTCGATTATTGAAAACATTGATGGCTGTGTTATTGGAATAGTTCTATTTTGATGTGGGCATTATTAAATGCATTCTTTGTTTTCTAGGTTTACGTTAGTCTTTGTATTACTTTTATATTCACTTTTATTTTTCTCTACTTTTTTCCTATAATTGCTCAAAAATATTACCAGAGGCTAGTCTTATTTTTGTGCTTACTGTACAATTTTCTTTAAGTGGATACACATCATTATTATGGTGATTAAATGTGTATGATTAAATCAACAAGATTAACATTTAATGAGAAAAAATTTCTAAGATCTTCTTTAATAATTTATGCCTTGATTAGATATTCTTGGTATTTTTCACATCATTTGTGGGGCAAAATGTGTGTGTGTGTGCGCATACGTATGCATTTTCACTGCCAAATAAGCCTACAGTTGTGAAATGAAACTAAGCAATTCAAGGAAATGAAGGCAAAAAACAGCAGGGGAATAGTAGAAGGAAAAGAAAAAATTCATTTTTGGAGCAGCAACATGGTTATTCTGAACACTGAGCTGTCCTGTACACAGAGTGCTGACAGTGTCTATAAATAGATTAATACATTCTGTGAAGCACTATTTGGAACCGGTGAGTATGTGGCCCCATACAGATGGGAAGAGCGAAGAGTTAGCCTAATGTCCCTTAATGAGACTTCTTGTGCAAGAAATTGAGCCTACACTGCTGGGGTAAAACCAACACATTTTAGGCCGGAATGTATATGCACAAGACGTTTTATGGATATTTCATGGCAATTTAAGGCACGCATTAACTTGCAATCTGTAGTGCACTGCTGCCCGACACATAATTTTCATTGACTTAGTAACATTTAAACTAGACACAGTTTAAATCTTTTTAAGCAGGTCAGCCTAAGAGAAAAGCCTTATTGCTTACAAGTAGTTTCATGGTGGGGATAAACTTTAATTGCCTCTCTGTCGGTGAATAATTAGTAGTTTTTTGTATTATGTGCAAAGAAAATTATAACCAACAGTACCAGGAATAGCTACCTGCTAAAAAGAGTTATAGTAGTTCTGTCTTTCTTGGTTTGACTATATAGATTATTAAGTGCTCTGGGCTTTCATATTTATTAGGTAGGGGCCTTAAAGAAAACAAGTCTTAAAGGTAGTATTGCTAGCTAAGATATAATGTCCTCTACTCTTTTGCTCATTTTGATTTTCCCAGTCCATAAAAAGGATCATGAACCAAGACATCAGTTGGATTTTTGTTTTTCATCACTCAGTAGGAAGAAAATGTTCATGTGATGAGTATATCATGTATTTCTCTTATTTATTTCATTTTGTTGAGCAAAGTGTTTCCTTTGGGATTTTATAGAATACAGTTTATCTTTCACGAATATTTTAGCCACATCTTTAAACAATAAACAAATATTGCCAAAGAGTTGAGATTTAAGATAAAGTTCATCTTATTTCCACAGAGCAAATGGACAACATAAAGTCTCCTGAATCCATTCATTTCACATTCCCTCATGTTATTCCCAGGCAAACACTGGTTTGTTCTCTGAGCTTGCCTAAACCATCTCAGCAGAGAGGAGATTATGGAATCCTTTAACCTAGTGGTATCACCCCTCTCCCTGGGAACATTTGGAAACATTTGAGAATGTTTTTGATTATCACATGCCTGGGTATTCCTACTGCCATTTCTTGGATGTTGGCCAGGGAGTCTTAAACGTCATGTAGTAAGTGGGACAGTCCCACACAATGAAGACTATTGTCATGCAATATGCCAATACTGCTTTGTAGAGAAACAGTGAGCTTCACTCTTAACATGGGAGAAACCTCTGGTCTTTTCTGATTCTCTATTAGGTCATGTTAGGTGTTCCTGTTTAGTATTTCCATCGTAGCTTTCATGTATATTTATTACATTATTCCACATTTTAAAAAAATTGTCACTCTGTGACTATCTCCCACAGATAATTTTGAGCCCTTCCAGCTTATGGCTGTTCCTTGTTCATTTTCAAGGTGGGAACTCGGTGCAAAGTTTTTGAGTGGAATAAACTAGTGGGGCATCCAGGAAGCTTTCTAGATGATATGATTTAAAAAGAACAAGAAATGCAAAATGTATTAAAAACAGCAATAGGATTTAAAATTTAATAAACTTTTATGATTCAGATAAAAAGACAAGTATTATTATTTTTCTTGTGTTGAATCATGTAGCATCATATTTTGATGGAAACATGGTTTGTTCAGAACTTAAGGAATAAGTTTCTTTCAAGATATTAAAATTATTATATATTGGTAGTCACCTAATCAATCTCATTTCACTGATGATAATCCAAAATCAAAGTTTTGAACTGATGTGTGTAAGGTCACATGACTTCTTGTTCACATGACTTCTTGTTCACATAGATACTTTATGACACAGTCAGGACTAGAACGTGGTGGTGTTAAAACCTACATGGTCAGGGGCTGTGCCTCCCAACATCTAACATAGTGCCTGCTATTTGATGAGAACTCGACGGTATTGGTTAAATGAACAATATTTCCCAACTCTTCCTCCACAGCTCATTCAATTACATCACATTGCCTCTCTGGGATGAAGTTGACAGATTATTTGAAGATAAAACAGATACCCATTGGTCCAGGAAAATAGTTTTGTTTGAGCCAGGATAAATGTCTTCTGTTAACAAAAATCTTAGAAGATGATTAATCAAGCAGTTTCTTAATAGCAAATTCCAAATAGTCAATTATGTTATCAATCATACTCTGTTACAAAATGACCAAAGTAATCAAACTACATAAAAATTACAATATGGAACTTGTTTCTTGGTATTCACTATACATAGTGGGTGAATCCATTAATGTGTATTGCATGAGCCATGCTACTATTATGCTAGGAGCAATCTGGTTCCTCGCTGTGATTTATATTCTAATGTACAAAACAAGACTATATGTTAACTATACATTATCACCTTTTCTCTGTGCATTTTCTCCCTAACAACAATGTAGAGTTGACAATGGCTGAATATCATTAACAGCAAATGATAAAGAGGAATAGCTTCTCTTTATCCATGATTTATCAATGTACAAAGATTACCGATATGAATAAAAATACAAATGTGCTTACATCTTGTTAAGCATATTAACCTCCTCAAGCATACTGTTTAGAGTTGTCTTTCAACCATTCTCATTTACTTTCGAAGCTTTGTTACCTGCTGTGCTGTTCCTATTTTTCCCCTCTCTTATAGCTCAGAGCTCAATGGAGAGTAATTTGATGAGTGATATTGTGTACACAAAGCTGCACCAATTCTCTGGTTTGAAATTCAGCTTTCTTCACATTTCTGTTGATCAAATTGCATGGGCAGAAAGAAACAGATTTGGTGGATATTTCTGGCACATGTGAGTAATAAATATAAATTTGTGTGACTTTGAAAGGAAATGACAAAAATAATAACAAATAGTAAGATCAGACTAATATTCACTCATGTATATATTTTGTCACTGTGATTATTAACATAAGGATTGTTTGAAGCAAACATTAGTGTTTCTGTTATCTATTGATGTATAGAGGATCACCTCAAAACTTAGCAGCTTAAAACAACAATTTATTATTCTTTTTCATAGTTCTGTGGACTGACTAGGCTCATCTGGGCTCTTCCCACTAAGAATTTGTCATGAAGTTGCTGTTACATGGCGGCTGAGGTGAGTTATTTGAAGACTCTACTGAGCTGGATCCAAGACAGAGGCTTCCTTCACATGGCTGGTGGCTGTGGGCTCAGATGAGCTGGCTCGAACACCTGGAAGCTGCCTGGGCAGCATACTCTCTTTACTTGACCTTTCCATACAGCTAGTTTGGCTTCCTCACAAAATGGCAGTCTCAAGAGAGTTGGACTATGTATATGATGGCTGATTTTTCTCAGAGTATTTCAAGAAACTTTAGCAGAAGCTGCAAGGTTACTTGTGACTAGCTTCAGAAACCAAGCAGTGTCTTCTGTGTATTTTATTTTTTATACAGGTTCAGACCAAATTCACTGTGGGAGGGGACTACAAAAGGGCATAAATTGCAGAGATGTGGTTCATTGAGGAAACTTCTTTTAAGAGACTTGCTATCTTAATTCTTGTAGGTCATCTGCTGTTGCTGTCTCAATCACTTTTAGGGCCCTCCTTGAATAGGTTGCTATGGATCGGTAATACTGTGTAAGTGGAAAAATACATAAAATTGTAAATTTCTTATTAATGAATTATTTTTCATTTTTATATATTTCATGCAAATTATTATTTCAATATTTATTTAATTTTTATCTTTTCTGAAGCGCCATGTCCAGATCATCTTTTCTTTCCTTGACCACTTTCCGTACATAAGTGGTGTGTGCCAGTTAGTGTGCCAGTTAGTGATTTCTAGTGGCAATACATCGACAACCAGCACAATAAATACTTTACAAATTCTGCCAAAGTGTGAAAAGAAAATTCTACAACCTGCAAGTATGAAAATAAAGATATATATGAGTTTTAAAGCTGCAGATAGTGCTACTGTCTGCCATATCTGAATATTTGTTGAACATTTATTATACATTTATAACATTCTAGAAAATATGAATGCCAAGCTACATGCAACATGGTTTCTGCCATGAAATTAATGTTTTTGTAAGGTACTCTTCTATGTCAGTGGTTCTTAAACTTAATGTGCAACAGAATCACTGGAAGGCTTGTTAAAAAACAGATGGCTGGGCCTCACTCCAAGAGTTTCTGATTCATTTGATTTGGGATGGGGCTTGACGATTTGCATGTCAAACATACTAGCAGGGCATGCTGTTGATGCTGGTCTGGGGACCATACTTTGAGAACCACTCTGCTAGACAACATTCTCATCACATCTGCTTCTCACCTGATCCAGAACTAGGTCAAGGTCAGGCAAATTGTTCCAGTTTGAAACAACCAACCAAACAAACAACCCTCAATTCACCTCCAAAATGATGCCTGTGGACTGAGGACAATCCCTGGGTTCAGTTTCCATGAGTAAACTCAGACTGACCCCAGGGGATTTACACTCTTACTGAATCAGAGCCAAGAATGACTGAAAAAGTCAATTGGTCAAATTCAATTTTCAATATTGGAAAATCCATCAACTGTTTCATCGTAATTGATTTACATAGACAAGGCCTTAGAGACAACCTAATTTCCAGAAAGACAGTAATATAATGGAAAGACCATGGAATATCAAATTAGAAACCAGGATGAGAGTTTTGATTTTGCCAATGACTGGCCGTGGGACCTTGGGAGGGTTTCCTTCTTTTCTGGGAATATTTTTTCCCCTTTCTTACAAAATAAGAAACATAATAAAATTCACATTACAAAAGTGTTATGAAAATCAACTGAGATAGTATGTAGGAAAACTCTTTATAAGTTATTATGCAGCTCTTTTACATATTGGAGGTCATTCTTGAGTAGTAATAGAGGCTGTGGTATCTTGTTTTGCTGCCAATTGGAATCCACAGACCTGTTGGTCTTAACTCCCCATAGTTATTCAGGAAACTTCAGATGATTAATTGATTCGTCCTCAACATATCTTTTCTCTCTCCTGTCTTTTCCTTTTCTGTAACTGAATCATTGTCCTCAACTTCATCACTTCAAGTCTGGTTAAATGCAGTTTTCTGCCTGGAGGCCAGTATCCCCCTAAAACCTACTCTACCTGCAACCCCACATACACACCCAAATAAGCGTTTTATTTATACTGTAAATGCTCCTCTCAGGAATAAAAAGAAGAATGATAATAAAGATAATCATTAAGTCATTATTTACTAAATACTTAGTATGTTTCAGTCATTATGATAAAAAATTATTGGTGCGTTATATTTTTAACATTTGCAACAACACTTTTAGGTAGACTCTATTATTTTCCCGATTTTGTAATTGAGGTAGCTGAGGTCTAAATTTCCAAAATCGAGCTGTAGTCGGGGCTGGAACTAGAATGCAAGAACAAGTCTGTCCAAGTTCAGAGGCCTTACTGTCAACCACCCCGTAGTTAACACTGAGCCTTCTCTGGCTTCACAGACCTTAAAATAGTAAAGGGAGAACCTGCAACAAAACAATCTAGGCTCTGGAAGGCTCCTTCCATGTATAGTTCTCACCACCTGTACTCAGTCTGGGCTTGTTTCCTTATTGTTTCTTTACTGTCATTAATTCACACATTCTTGCATTCTTTTATTCATTTAATAAACATATCTTGTAAGCCAATAATGATAATGATGATGATGATAATAGTAATAATAATAATAATTCTCTTTTACTGAGTACTTGTGAAGTACCAGGAATTGTTTTCAGTTCTTTATATATACTAATTTTGTATAACAACTTTTAGAGGTTATTATCCCCATTTTGTATGTGATTAAACTGGGGAACAGCAACATCGAGTCATTTGTCCTAAGTCACATGCTTAGGAGGTTGAGGAGCTGGTGTTCAAGCCAATCTGGCTGATAGCAGAGCCCATGATCTTAATGCCTATGTTATCTGGACCCATGTCCCACATACTATCCACTACCTTTTCCCCACGTGTATCTCCTCCACTTAAAATCACCATCCTCCTTTTTCTCTGTCCATCAAAATCCAAAACTTTTTTAAAGATCAAACTAAAATCCCCCTTCACAAAGTTTCTTAGGATAGACCACATCACTCAACGTTTACACCATTCATTTTATCCATGTATCTCCATAAATAGATTGAAAATCTTTTCTCTCAAACTAATCACCAAACAACTTTGAGTCAAAGGGGATATTTTCTATTCCCATTCTCCCTGTGCCTGGCAGGGTGCTAGGGGATTAACAATAGGCACACAGTACAGTTTTGAGCATCCAAGTGGCAAAGAACCCATGTTTTTTTCTGTGTCACACGCCTTTTCCCCCTGCCACCATCACTGGAGTGCACTACTTTTCTTTACCTCATCTTCTAAGTCTAGCTCAATTTCACATTTTCTATGAAATTTTTATAGACTCTTTCCACTAGAGTGAATGCCTTCTCCGATTTTCTAGCAGTTATTGTCACAACATTCATTTAATTGTTCTGTTATAGTTTTATTACAAAATTTTCTGAGGCAAATTTGACAGAATACCAATCAATATTCAGCATCCTTAGGTGGCATTGGTTGGGGCCATTAGTCCTCTTTATGAAATACCCAGAAGAAGATTGATGGCCTTAATTGCTAGTGATGTAGGTGCATGAAAAAAATGTACAAATAAATAAATTTCTGGATAGGGTAGATATCAGAAGACACGTGACATAAGTCTGAAAATTTTGTTAGAGACAGGATTATACTGTAGATATGTAGCATTTATAAAATCCTTCATGTCCTAGAAATACTAAGGGGAATTGATGAGTTTCAATGCCATTATCAATGAAATATCATCTTCCACATTCAATGCAGTTTTCCTTGATCCTCCCGTGGTATACTAGACCTGCTGCTAGTTTTTCAGTTTTTTCTCATTTTGCTTTTTTGAAAGTAAATATTGAGGAAGAAAAGTCTGAAAGCTACAATGCTCGTATTCACACCAAGAACACGGACAGATGGATATCCCTATCCGTATTACTTACAATTTTAAGAAAAGTAATATCAATTAAAGCAAGATATCTGTATAGCAGGTGTCCATCTTTCTCCAACAGCTCTGAACACCAGCTGTTAAGACGAGGCTTTCAAGAAGCATCAAGTCTGAGTACTGCTGTTCTATGTCCTGTATATTCCTTTCATTTTTTCAGAGCAGTGAAAAAAAAAAAGGGCTCCAGGGAGAAAGTGAGGCAAACTATTGGAATGGTATTGCCCTAATTTAGTGCTTTTTCTCCATTCATATATGTGCAAAGTCTCTAAGACAGGACTCATGAGAAAAAAATTGAATGGATACCAAATATTTCTTTTTCATGTATGAAATATGCAGAACCACTTCCCTTGCTTGATGGTAATTCAATTTTATAGGGTTAGCAAATATTTTCCCCTCCAAACTTTAATATCAAGAGGACTTTTCAATTTAGAAATAAATATCCTGCCTCTACCAAGGGGTTTACCTTGATTAACCTTCCTAACTAACTGGGGAGGTTGCTTGCTATGAATGTGTTTGCATGTGAACTTCAAGCTGGTGTTATTAACATAAGAGGTCAGTCTAACAAGATCCTAGCATCAAGGGAGGCGAGCAGAGAAGCTATACTAATTGTGGCCATGAAGAGCATGTAAGTGTCTTCATTAAAAGTCAATACTCATGCAGATTTTCCATTCACCATCTGGCCCTCTTTGCACTGATATTTGAAATGTAGGATTTCATTCATCAATGTGTCGTGTATTTATAGACTACCTTTTTACCATTTCTAGGTAATACAAGTGAAAGTAGAGCAACATATTTTCTATACTTCATTTTATATTTCTTTGGATATTTTGAATCCAAATTGCAAAGTATTGCTAACATATAGTTTTAGTTTACTATTTAGGAAGAAGTAACTTGACCATTTTATTTAAAAATATGTACTAATTATAGGAACTGAAGAACTATTTGGAAATTTATATTTAATATTTAACTAAATTTATTTACAAAAACTCTTGGTATATATGTGTGGGGGTATGATGGGCGGTCAGCTCTTAGTTTTCAGATATCTCTGTGGAAATTACAGAGTTTAGCATGTACATGTTAGAGTGACAATTACCTCTTACTAGCATATATAATCACAAATTCGTATTTCTTAGCTGATTTTATTGTTTATTCTGTTGATTACTGCTTTTTTCAATGTGTGTGGCTCATATGTTAAGATGACACTATTAACTAACATTCTTTGCATTTGTGTTTAATTTATTTTATTACTAGATGAGATTATTTATTTGAACCATCTTTACTCTCTCATCTGTTAAAAAAAACATGAGTCAATGAATAAAAGGCAGAGAGACTTGGGACATTTTTAAAAATAATAATTCACTCAATTAATGAAAACATATTGGGGAATTAATATATGCCAGACACTGTTCCGGGTGCTGGGAATTCATCAGTGGGCTGTAATAAGAGTGGCTGATACATAATGAGTGTTTAAGTCCTTTACACGCATTGTCTTGTATAATAATCACAATAAACTCATGGGGCAACTCCCCTCCCCAACATTTTACAGGTCAGAAAACTGATATTGAGAGAAATTAAGTAATTACCTAAAGTTTCATAACCAGGAAGTAGTAGATCTAGAATTTAAAACCAGATTTTTCTGTCTTGGCTTCACTGTCCATTTTTTCTATGCTAACACACAGAATATGTGAATGGAATTTGCATTTAATATTTTGCTTTTTAGTAAAAGCCAGCCAAACGCTGTTTGTAAATTCAATCCCGATAGCAATGGTGATTTGTTCCACTTATTCCATCTCATTGTCCGGTGATCATACTTTTCTCTTGTATCCTTGTCTTTGTAATCATATAACTTATTTTAATTGGATTGCTCACTGCTCCCCTCTTCACTCCTTAGGGAAATCTTACACTCTGCATCCCTTTATAGGGTCAGTTAAGACTCTTTCCTCCTCCAAACCTTGTCTGTCTTCAAATCTTATTGAGCTTCCTTTTCTTGAGATTTTCCAGTACTTCTCTGTTGTTCCACCAAATTGAGTGCTAAATTATGTGGTCTTGCATTATTTGCTTATTCCCAATTATATTTTGAAACTTTAAAATAAATAATTATATCTTCTTTAGTATTTCTACCAGACAGTCAGACAGACAGACAATAAATCAAGATGTTAATTTATGGTACATAACAAATTAACCAGAGATAGAGTGGATTAGTATATCAAATACATTAATCTATTCTAACAGGTCTAGTGAATAATGTGGTAAAACCTTCTTTTTACTGCTGTCAGTAAAATAAGGAATGAAAATATTAATTTGTGGAAAACTCCACATTGAAAACAAGAAATGACTGACAACAAATCAGGAAGTGAATACGAAATCTGTGTCAGACCAAGGGCATCTCTGTGATCACAGCTAATCCAATCATCACGTGCAGGAAAACTTCCCAGAAGTCACCAATTTTTAGTGTAAATTGGAAATATTTTATTGATAAGATTAAGAACTTTTGCAATGTCATCAGAGGCCTGGTCTCCTTAAATGAATGAATGAATTTGAAATAATTTCAAAATGTGAAGGTCGCAACATATAATAAAGGTATTTCACAAAGATTAAATTTGTTGCTTCAATGACTTAGGCAAATGTTGTAGGTGGCTATCATGAGGCTAAAAAAAGTTAGTAAGAATCTGTCAGTATGTCTCCATCCTGGCTTTGATGACACTGTGCCCTGATCATGGATATAAGTATTCTTGCCTATAATGGAGGATGACTCATTAGGTTACCATGGCATTATGAAAATATTGTGTAATCCACACTTTATTAGGTATAAAGTGATTAAACAGAAATCTCCCAGCTACCGTTGCCTTGGGAAGTTTTAATGATGCTATGCAGTAAGTGTCATGGTTGTTGCCCAAATGGAGACTCTATGCCTCCTTCAGTCTCCAAGCAGGAGCAGACTCTTCCCACCAGAGGGCCTTTAGAACACTTTCCACACTTAGGTGGACAGAGAACATCACTGAAGCAGAAAATGACATTTTCCCTGCAGACAGACCAGGAGAGAGAGATGATAGACACAAAATACTCAATTTAGAACAATGCAACAGTCTGTTACATAGATATTTGAGGGGTTAACAAATAAATGTTTGTTTTTCAAACTCCCAACATTGAGTGTTCTTGTAAGCAAAGACCAAGTCTTGGTACTAAGGATCCTGAAGAAAGAAGTGAAGGTCTCAGACCAGAGGAGAAAAATGTGGAACACAAAAGCAAGGTCAGACTTTACCATTACAGGAAATATTCTGTGAGCCACACTTGTTCACGCTTACCACTAGCTCATTATTATTAAGTAGACAAATTGTTATGTGCCATACACTTGGTGGATTCTGAAAAATCAAGGGAAAGTAAACAGATCTGATTCTTCACTCTCATGGAGTTTATGGATTAGTAGGAAAGACATTAAAATAAGAATCATCCAAACAAACAAAAGTATAACCACAGAATATTTTAACTGCTATGAATAAAAAGTACAGGGAGGGGAATGATTAGAGAGTTTAACAAAATGACTTAATAAAGCCTGGGAGATGGAAGAGTAGGGAATTTTCCTAAGAAAGTATCATTTAAGCTGAGATCTGAAGGATGAGTGGGCATTAAATAGGTACACTGGGTCATTGGCAGGGAAGAAGGTAACGAGGTGTGGAGAGACATGGACAGACCATCATATGCCAAATGTCTGTGTCGGGTGGATCAGGAAGCTAGCCAAAGTGGCTGGAACTAAGAGAGAAAGGGGAAGGTGAAGTTTGGAGGCAGACCCTCTAAGACTTGATGAGTCCTGCTTAGTATTTTGGTCTTGATTCTAATGGAAAGTCACCAAAGCTCTTAAGATAAGATGACATTTGCAATTTAAAATATTTCTATCCATAACATAAATAGATTAAATGGTACAGAATGGGTTAGAAAAGAGCCAAACCAAAGAAAAACAGCCCTTCCTGATTCCACTGTCAGCTACAGAAAGGAGGAACCTGTCCTGTGTTTTTCAAGGCACATAGAGATGAGGTTGTGTGGTATACTACCAGGTAAAAGGAAGAGAAGGGAGCTATGAGCTTGGTGGGAGGAGGGCAGAGTCACATCAATGAAAGATTTGGAGAGTTTTCTGTGATAGTGGGGAGGGGATGAGGGTTTGTAGTCCTGAGATTGGCTTGGGTCCTGGCAGAGAACCTCCTGAGAGATGACTGGATTTCTCCTGCAAGAGCTCAGGAATGCCAGTCTATGTGGCTCATTCCTGATCAGTGAGGCGCTGGCCTTGGGAACAGCAGGGTATCACAACAGTGAAGTGATGCCATTGCCTTTCTTAAAAGACCCTATCAGAACAAGCAAGGAGCATGTCAGTAGACCAGTGTGGACAAAGTAGATTGTTTTCCTAATTTTGCACAACACAAATTGGAGGAAAGAATCTTCAAAACTTGCAGATTGAGTTTCTACTGGTTAGTTAGGTAAATGTTGAGCAGGGCTAGGAGAATTATGAGCTGGTGTTTTAAGCCACTAAGTTTGTCATATAGCGATAAACAATTGGAACATCTGAAATTGTCCCTTCCCTACTCATTTCTTAGCACCTTCATCTTCCACAACTAATGACAAAACAGTGACTTTTCAACTTTCCTCCTCCTCTTCCTTTCTCGGCTTTCTTTAAGTTTTAAGTCTCCACCCAACTTGGTGAGTAATATGTCATTATAAGAAATTGACTTGCTTTTTTACTGAAAATTTCGTTGCATTTTTTCCACCAATTTATTTATTGCTGTGTATTTGTCATACTGTATTATAAATGCCATGTTTCTTGATAATATATTATTTTCTTAGAGACTAGTAAGCAATATGTTAATATTTTATATCATAACATGTTAGTTTATTAGTTGTATACAGGTGGGTGTTTTATGTATGTGTGTTTTACTTATGTTTTAGGAAATTGATTGGATGTTTAGTGTTTGCATGTAATGTATTATAATTTTCCCATTTAAATTAATGGGAAATAAACTCCTGTTTGGTATTTCTTGCCCAGAATGTCAGATTTTTCAGATACCAATTACTGCTATTAAGTGGGAGATGCCTATATTCATGTTTTCCAATTTCTGTATTGGAGGAATCCAGAGAGAAGGGGTTGCCCTGTTGGGTGACCACGGAATAGTGTGTGCGGGTGGGGGGAGGAGCTTGTTTTGGATATGCTATCTGTCTGGTGTTTTCACACATAGGTAGAGAAGCCACGTAGGCAATTGCTCACTAGAAAAACACAAAACACTGAGGAATGACCAGAAACCACTGGAAGTCCTTTATAGTGAGTCAGTTGTATTTGGGTCAACAGATAAAATCGTGAGAGTGAACTGCACACAGATAGTGGCCCAGGAGGTCCACCTCCAAAAGTGTAGATGAACCCAATTATTCTACACCAATACTACCTATTATTTACTCCTTTGAAGCCATAAATTGAGGACAGATTGCTGCTGCTCATAGCAGTGGTTTACAGAATCTTCTATTTTAACTCATATAGTAGAAACTTCTGGGGGATAAGTGTTGTATTTCATGTGGCCAGAGCAATTGACTCAGGCTGCTAAAGAGTTTAAATGTCACTCTGTATAGGAGAGAAATATAGCCATACATTTCTGCAAAAGTTCCATATATGTACAAGTGAGATGCAAAGAACATATGTTCAGCCATAAATGTGTTCCTGTAAAGCAGTCTAGTCCTCCCGTGTGTAATCTCATGCCAAGACAGTTGAGGAAACACAAATAAAGTGCTGAGAAGTGTTCTTGGCACTTTGTAAGTGCTCAATAAATGTTAACTGCAATAATAATATTATTGTTGTTCTTTTCCTTCTGTTTCTACTCCTTTTCCTCCTCCTCTGCCCTTTCTTCCTCCTCATATTCATTGCTTCTCTGATAATGCCATTATAGTGCTGTAACTGATTCCCAGTTACCCGCTTTCAAAACTAGTCATGATTAATTCTCTTCCTTGCCCTTCTACTTTTCTAATTAATTTCCTTCTAAGGTCAATTTCACTCCCACACTCTTTATTTCTCTTCTCCATTTCGTGCTCACTGCCACTGCCATGTTTAATATTCCTATTACTTTTCATCTAGAAAGCACCAGGTCTAAACCCAGGGTGGATTACCCAATAGACAGGCAAGCACATCCTCAGAGCATTGCAAAACAGGCATATCATAAAGATGAAGATGGTTCAGTTTTGATGAACCTTTCCATGGTTTTTCTATCAGAAAATCTAGAAAAATGTATTGAAGTTTTGCAACACATATTTCATTCTTAATAATTAAGCACTGATTTTATTTTGGTCCAGAGTTAGGGGCAGTAGTACCATAATATTTTTTAAGTTCAGGACTTTAACATCTTTTGATCTGACCCAGCTCCTGACTTATCTCCTTCTTTCTAGCTGCTTCTTTCTCATGCACAATCTTTTTAGGATAGTGAATGCCTTTGTAATGCAATTTCACTGCTCAAAAATTAACAGTGATTTATAGTGACTAAAAGTAACCCAGCAACCACAGAGAAGTGGGTTAGAGGGAATCCCGTAATGTTGTGGGGGTATGAGTATAAAGAATAGGCTTCATAGGGACACATATAGCAAGGTGAAGCAAGAGAAGACAGTAGTCCCGTGGTGTCTCATTATCCTCCAGAGAGATTCGTTGAGGACAGGGTGCTCCTGGATACAACACAAGTTTGTATTCCTGGAGTGCCTAATTGTCCCTCTGCCTTGCTACCTCCTGGTGGTGCATGTGGGAGAACACCTTTGGGAGGGGTAAGGGTCAAAGTTCAGTATGAGTGTATATACCAGCTCTTCAGAGAGTTGTCTGAAAATACCAGATGGCTGGGGAGGGGAATGCACTCAGGCCCGTAGGAAGCTGAGCTCAGGTGCAGTCCCTCCCACTGGGACCGGGGAGTGCTTGGTCTCTGTCAGCCCATTGCAAGGCAATCTGAGCCTCAAGATTTATTCACTGGGTAATCCTGCTTTTGCCTCTCTCCACAACAGCTTAATCATCACCAAGTTTTGACTTAAATCTACCTTTCTGATACTATCCCCTGTAACCCCACCCCCAACCCCATGCATCCTATGCTTTCTTTTTTTCCTTTGAATACTTCTGGCTATATCGTCTTGAAAGATTTGCTCATATTGGAATATCCTACCACCTTGCTTATATCAGCCCTCCACTCCCACACTTATGTTTGTCTCCTACATCAACTTCACACTTATACTCCACAACTTTCAGAAACCATATTAAAAGGCATCCCCTTCATGGCGTCTTCCTTTCCGTTCACCTAATATATTCTGGATTTTGATAGGGAAGTGCAATATTTCAAAAGCTAAGCGCACTATTAAAAGTTAAAATATTTCTTGAGTAACTGTGCATTTTTATTCTTTTCATCAAAACTAAGTAATACAATAATACTTTTGTTCAAAAATTCCATTCAAGTAATAAAAAAACTGCACGAGATCCAAACTGACTTAGAAATGTCAGAATGTTTCATAGGAACTAAAGTTTTGTGAACTATATGAGTAGGCCAAGCCAAGATCTCAATGTCAAGCTTCCAGTAAAAGAGACTACAGACTTCTAAGCCACAATTTCCATAAAGCTTTGTCAGTCAGGCAATGAAATGTGAGCTTCTTTAAAGAAGTCTATAAAACTGTATTATTCACAAGTCTGGGAAGATAGCATATGTTAAATAGAAATGATTTTTGATACAAAATGTAAAAGCTGAGCAAGACCTGAAAAGACTCCAAAGAAATAAGACCATTCCTGAGAGAGACATATATTAAACTTTGAGAAAGTATCAAGTAGAGTCAAGGTAAAAACTTGTGGCACTCAACTGCATCCAAGTAGCTGGCACAAGATATATTTTAGAATGGTGTGAAATTGCTTCTTGTCTAGGAATGTGCATTAAATAAGTAAACAGGTAGAGGTTGCAAAATAATAATCTATGTTTTAGAGAGAACTAATAAATAAATGTGTAGTGCAACAGAATGTACTACTTGCGATTTGTTTTCTTGAATCATTACTGCTAGGAAATGTTTCCTAAGTACGTATAATGTGTGAAGAACTATCCACAACACAGAGACAGATGTGGCCTCCACCCAGTGGTTCTGCAATCTAAATAAAACTGGTGATAAAGCAGACATAAAAACACCGGAAGATGGACGGCTTACATGGAGGTGATACAGTTTGCATATGGTTGCATTTTTCTGGCTCCTTCTTTGAGGCCTCTCCCATTGCTCTATGATTTTAAAAGGATGCCATGTGTGAGGTCACAGAATTGCATTTTGGTCCTGTTTTCTGCTTCATAGAGAGTCTAGTCTTTTTCCATCTGACTTATTTCACTTATCATAACAAACAAACAAACAAACACAGATACAGAGAACAGATTGGTGGTTACCAGTGGGGAATATGGGGTGGGGGGAGGGCAAAAGGGGTTAAGGGGCACATTTGTATGGTGACGGATGGCAACTAGACTTTTGGTGGTGAACACAATGTAGTCTATACAGAAGTGGAAATATAATGATGTACACTTGAAATTTATATAATGCTATAAACTAATGTTACCTCAATTAAAAAAAAAGAGTTTAGTATGATGCTAATGTTAAATCAGTATGTTACAAATCAGTGCAATCAAAGGTTCTAATTAATCAGAAAGAGAAAATATTTTTCTACACATTTTTCCTTATTCCAGCTTTATTTGTACATGGCCAAAATACCATGTTTGTTAGGAATCTGTTAGGTGATATTAGCAATTTAATAGAAATACTGGTTTTGATGATGGCCATCAGAATATCTTCTAAAGCATTTTTGTGCTCATTATCTTAACATTTCACCTTGTATATAGTAGGATTTTTCCTGCAAAATAACAAGATAACAAGAGAAAGAAAATTGCTGAGAAGTAGGTAGCCTTTAGGGAAAGCTGATCAAGCATTATTTCCTGGAGGAGCAGAGTCTCTAAGGAATGTGTATCTCCTAGACAGGAGGACCTCATGTACGCTAATTGAATTCTTGATATAGGGAAGTCCTTATTATACCACTGAATTGCATAAGCTTTAAAATTTTGGAAGGGTAATGGCTTCTTGGAGATGTCTCTTTACCAATAAGGATAGATTACAAAAGGAAGAGGGAAATATAAAATGGACAGCTCAGGTCCAAGGGGGTGTTTGCTGACCATCCATTTAATTATTTATTCATAAGTCATATATCTATTAACTAACTTTATGCTTAGAGATGAGTTAAGTGCTTTCTAAAGCATCTGTCAAACTAAGAAAATGATGATTACCTTGTACAATTAAGAATTATGCAAAACTTTCAATCTTTATTGTCTTTTTACTTGTGCTTATATTATAAAAATCTCTTTTTGATCCCCAGTCACAGAGAAGACTGAGAGATGGGAACTAACAAGTAGTTTGATATTTCTGATATTCCATTAGATACTGAAGTTTCAGAGTATTATAAGTAATATCTATGCATCAACGAGGTTAATACTTGCTTATATTACACATTCAATATTGTCAGATAAATAAATGAATACATTATGATAATTGATACAGGGAATTACTGGTGCCATTGAAGCATATAGATGATTCCATGGGAATAGGGCATCTGCTAATGTGTCAGTGAAACATTATAATGGCTTTTCAGCCGAGCAAAGCCATTATAAGCATTTGTTGAGGAAGCTGAGAATATTTGAGGACTTGAGATAAAAAATTTTCCAGGATGACCAGTGTTTATGCTTCAAAAAATAGAGAGAGAGGTGTTGGAGAGAGATGAGGTTGGAAAGGTGGACTGAACCCAGATCTTGAAGATCTGTAGGTCGTTGTAAGGAGTGTGGAATTTTAACTAGAGGGGTGATGAGATCAGCTTTACGTTTCATAAAACCACTGTGAGTAGAGGACACAGCTGGGGAGACTAGTTTAGAGGTTATTTGTAACCTAAATAATAAGCTTTGAAGAAGAGAAATTCATGGAAACTGTATCTGGATTACGTGTGAATAAACTACAAAAAATGAATCAAGATTACCAAGTGTCCCATCTCCTTAAAAAGTTTGAGTAACCACTGCCCCATGATCATAATATTTTACACATATGGAACCTTACAGTAAAAACATGATCCTGCTCTGATTTAGATGAGAAAACCTGAGGCTGCTGCTACTGCTGCTGCTAATTATCATTACTGAGCAATTACTACATGCCAGATATTATACTGAGTGTTTTACATGCTTTGCATCTTATTGAGTACCCAAAATAACTCAATGGATTAAGTATTATTATTGTATTCAAATTAAAGATAAAGAAATTGACTTAGAGAAATTAGATAATCTGCCCAACATCCCATATCTAGTAAGTAACAGAGTCAAGATGTAAGTTCTGGCTCTCTGACTCCAGTCCTAGTCTTCACTACTGGATTAGTCTCCTATGGCTGCTGCAACAATTTACCACAAACTCAGTGGATTAAAACACCCGAATTAATTATCTTACAGTTATGGATGTCAGAGGGTCAAAATGAGTCTTCTGGGCTAAAACCTGGGTGTCATTAGGGCTGATTCCTTCTGTAAGCTCTGAGGGGAGATTTTGTTTCATGGCCTTTTTCAGCTTCTAGATGCCACCTGTATTTCTTGGTGCATAGCCCCTTCCTCTATCTTCAAATTCAGCGGTATAATGTCTTTCAATCTCTGTCTGTCTGTCTGTCTGTCTCTGAGTTTTGACCTCTGTTTCTATCACCATATCTCTTTCCCTGATTCTTGCTATGACCCTCCTGCCTCCCTCTTATAAGGACCATTGTGATTAGATTGGGTTCACCCAGATAATCCTAGGTAATCTCCCCATCTCAACAGCGCACTTAACCGCTAAGCCACGGGGCCGGCCCGTGAATTGCTCTTTTATTTCTTGTTCTATGTACTTTTTACATTGATTTGTCTCATCCGCTATGATGCACAAGGCCTTGTTTTGTAGTAATACTAAAAGTCAGGAATCAGCAAACTTTTCCTGTAAATGGCCAGATAGTAAATATTTCCAGCTTTGTGGGTCATGTGGTCTCAGCCACAATTATTCAATTATGTCCTTGACGGTACATATAGAAATGAATGTAGCTGTGTGGCAATAAAAATTTATTTATTATAAAGACAAGAACAAACTAAGCCCAAAGTCAGCAGATGAAAGGAAATAATAAATATTACATCTGAAATAAATGAAATAGGGACTAGGAAAACAATAGAAGAGATAAATGAAACCAAGAGTTGATTCTTTGAAAAGATGAACAGAATTGGCAAATCTTTAACTAGACTAACCAAGAAAAAGAGAAGACTCAAATTAATAAAATTAGATACAAAAAAGGAGACATTAAAACTGATGCCACAAAAATAAGAAGGCTCATAAGAGACTACTATGGACAATTATTCACCAACAAACTGGATAACCTAGAGAAAATGGATAAATTGCGAGATACGTACAACCTACCAAGAACGAATCATGAAGAGAAAGAAAGTCTGAACAGACCAGTAATGAATAAGCAGATATAATCAGTAATAAAAATCTTGCAACAACAAAAAACCCAGGACAGATGGCTTCACTAGTGAATTCTATCAAAAATTTAAAGAAGAATTAATGCCAATACTTCTCAAACTCTCCCAAAATCCTAAGGAGGAGGGAACACTTCCAAACTCATTTTATGAGGTCCTCATTATTCTGATACTAAAGCCAGGTAAAACCACCACAAGAAAAAAGAAAATTACAGACCAACAGCCCCAATGAACTAGATGCAAAAATCTTCAACAAAATACTAGCAAACCAAATTCAACAGTACATTAGAAGGATCATACATCATGACTAAGTAAGATTAATATTGAGATGCAAGAGCATTTCAAAATATACAAATCAACAAATCTGATACACTACACTAACAGAATAAAGGATAAAAATCACATAATCATCTCAATAGTTATAAAAAATCACTTGACAAAAGTCCACACCCTTTCAAAAAAAAAAGGGTACGTATAGAAGCAATGCACCTCAATATAATAAAGGGCATATATGACGAGTCCACAGCCAACATCATACTCAACTGTGAACAATGAAAAGCTTTTTCTCTAAGATTGGGAACAAAAAAGGAAGCCCACTGTCACCACTTCCATTCAACATAGCACTGAAAGTTCTAGCCCAAGAAATTCAGCAAGAAAAAGAAATAAATTAATTCAAATTGGAAAGACTGAAGTAAAATTATCTTTGTTGCACATAACATGATCTTATATGTAGAAAACCGTGACTACACACACACACACACACACACACACAATGTAGAACTAATAAACTAATTCAGTAAAGTTGTAGGATACAAAATCAACATATAAAAATCAGTTGCATTTCTATACACTAATAACAAATAATCTAGAAAGGAAATTAAGAAAATAATCTCATTTACAATAGCATCTGAAATAATAAAATACTTAGGAATAAACTTAACCAAGGAAATGAAAGACTTGTACACTGAAAGCTGTAAAACATTGATGAAAGAAATGAAAGGTTACACAAACAAATGGAAAGACATCTTGTATTTATGGATTAGAAGACTTACTATTGTTAAAATGTTCATACTACCCAAAGTGACCTATAGATTCAATGCTATCCACATCAAAATCCCAGCAGCACTTTTTACAGAAATAGAAAACAAAATCCTAAAATTCATATGGAATCACAAAATATCCCGAATGGCCAAAGCATTATTAAGAAAGAACAACAAACGTGGAAGCATCACATTTCCTGATTTCAAAATATATTACAAAGCTACAGTAATTAAAACAGTATGGTACTGGCATGAAGACAGACATATGGACCAATGGAACAGAATAGAGAACCCAGAAATAAACCCATGAAATAAACCTATGCTTATATGGTCAGCTGATCTCTAACAAGTGTGCCAAGAATTCACAACGAGGCAAAGATAGTCTCTTCAACAAATGCTGATGGAAAATCTGTATATCTATAAGCAAAAGAATGTAATTGAAACCTTATCTTACACCATACACAAAAATCAACTCAAAATGTATTAAAGACTTAAATATAACGCCTGAAATTGTAAAAATTCTAGAAGAAAATATAGAGCAAAAGTTCTTGACTTAGGTCTTGGCAATGATTTTTGGACATGACACCGAAAGCCCAAGCAACGAAAGCAAAAATACATAAGTGGAACTATATCAAACTAAATAGCTTCTGCACAGCAAAGAAAACAATCAACAGAATGAAAAGTTAACCTATAGAATGAGAGAAAATATTTGCAAATCACATATCTGAGGAGTTAATTTCCAAAATATATAAGGAACTCCTACAACTCAATAGCAAAATTCAAATAACTCCATTAAAAATGGGCAATGGACTTAAACAGATATTTCTAAAAAGAAGACATACAAATGGCCAACACATATATGAAAAGATGCTTATATCTAATTATCAGGGAAATATAAATCAAAACTACAATAAGATATTACCCATATCTGTTAGGATGGATGTTATAAAAAAAATGAAAAATAAGTGTTAGTGAGTACGTGGAGAAATTGGAACCTTTGTACATTGTTGATGAGAATGTAAAATGGTGCAGACACTATGGAAAACAGTATGGAAGTTCCTCAAAAAAATTAAAAATAGAACTACCACATGGTTCAACAATCATACTTCTGGGTATAAATCCAAAAGAATTGGATCAGGAATCTTGGATCTTGATCTTGAAGATCAGGAAGAATCAGGATCTTGAAGAGACATCTCTGCTCCCATGTTCATTGCAGCATTATTCACAATAGGCAAGATATGGAAACAACCCAAGTGTCCATTGACAGATGAAGGGATAAAGAAAATGTGATATATACATACAATGAAATATTATTCACCCTCAAACAAGAAGGAAATCCTGCCATTTGCAACAACTTAGATGGATCTTGAGGACATTGTGCTAAGTGAAATAACCTAGTCACAGAAAGACAAATATTTCATGACTTCACCTAAATGAGGTATGTAAAATAGTCAAACTCATAGAAGTAGAGAATACAGTAGCAGTTGTCAGGGGCTGAAGAGAGGGGGAAATGAAGAGTTGTTGTTCAATGGGTATAAAGTTTTAGTTATGCTAGATGAGTGAGGTTCTAGAGATCTGCTGTACAACATAGTGCCCATAGTTCACAATATGGTATTGTGCACTCTAAAATTTGTTAAGAAAGTAGATCTCATGTTAAGTGCTCTTACAACAACAACAACAAAACAAAAACTAAGGGAAACAAGGAAAGTACGAGAGGTGCTGGATGTCTATTACCTGGACTGTGGTGATGGCATCATGGATCTTTGCATATGTTCAAATGCATCAAATTGTATACATCAAATGTGTGCAGTTCTTTGTATATTACTTATACCTTAATAAAGTTGTTTAATAAAATAGGCAGTGGCTCGGATTTGACTCAGGGGCCATCGTTTGTGCACTCTTGCTATAAATCATCAAATAACCTCACAAATTTCTTCACATAAGAGTTTTTGTATGTTTGTTCATTGTCAAATTCTCACATCTAGAACAGGGTTTGGTACATAGAGGTGGGTAATAAGTACTTGTTGAATGATCTAAGAAGGGAAAACATGCTACAGCTGAAAGAGAAATCCAGTAATGCTTGATTTATAAGAATACCTGTCTTCGTTTTTGGATCTGAGAATTTTTCTGTAAGGGGGAAGATTTCAAGAAGGTTTTATTTGTAATAGGTCTGGTTTTTAAAAATTGCTTTTTATGGGGCCGACCCGGTGGCACAAGCAGTTAAGTGCACGCGCTCTGCTGCCGTGGCCCGGGGTTCGCTGGTTCGGATCCCAGGCGTGCATTGACGCACGGCTTGGAAAGCCATGCTGTGGCGGCGTCCCACATAAAGTGGAGGAAGTTGGGCATGCGTGTTAGCTCAGGGCCAGTCTTCCTCAACAAAACAAGAGGAGGATTGGCAGATGTTAGCATAGGGCTGATCTTCCTCACACACACACACAAAATTGCTTTTTATAACATATGTACAAGTCAAAAGACAATAAAGATTGAGAGTTTTTATAATTCTTAATTGTAGAATGTCATCATCATTGTGGATAAATTGTTAGTTTGATAGATGCTTTAAAAATTATGGATAAATGCCCTCCTCCTACCAGGGAGGTGCAAACGGCATCACTTTTGAGGCAAGCATAGATTGTTTACCCCTTGGTGTTAAGCAAGTTTTCCTATCAAGTTTTGCCAGTTTGTAGATATCCATAAATTTTCTCCTTTGACCAATCTTTTTCTTAGAAGTAAATAGTGATGAGAAAACTGACCCCAAAAATGATTTCCTAGTGTTTAATTTTTTCTGCTCATCCTCAACAAAAGTTAAACTACTTTAAAACTCGAGACCTAAATACATATTTAAATGAAATTGCAGTAAGTTTTTTAATGAATTACATTATTTCACTAATCGATCATTTTAGAAAACACACACACACACGTATATGCACACATACACAAACACACCAAAACACAGTACTTCTATCCCCCGCCTTCCCCTACCTAAAGGGGGAGTAAATGTCTTCCCTTACAACAAAGCACATTTAATAAAGTGAGACACGAAGCAAGAATTTTCACTTGTCTGAAAATTTTTAAGTATATTTCATTACTAATATAAATGAATTATAACATAGTTTATATTTATAACCATCTGAGATTTTGCCTTCTTAGCTCCAGGTCACATTTACTAGAAAAAAATTGAGTCCTAGATTATTCTATTGTTTATTGTGAAATAGTTTAATGGTATTACTGTGTAATATGTTGAGCTACACACTGTTACAGTAACTACATTATTAAAACCCTATCAAATCAAGGTCACATCTCAGAATCCTGGCTTTACCAGCTGGCCCATAAATGTGGTTTAGAAATGAACTAATTAAATTACACCATTCAAATAATACTACTAATGAAATAGATATTTACACAGTGCTTGTCCAATGGAGTCTGCCATGGTCAGTTTCCAGGGAAAAGAAAGATCTAATCAAGTATATGTATTTTTCAAAGTACACATGTTAATTGGAAAGCTGAGTAAGTTGCCGAAGTGTTTCAGGATCAATGACTGAAAAGAGAGTACAAAAAGCATGGTCCTTGGCAAAGTAGAGTTGGGAATCATTAATCATTTTAAAGTAAATGTTTCTCTACCTGAATGTCTGCCAAAAGCCTTGACAGAATGCAGACTCCCAGAAGATCCAAACCTGCTGATGACAACAATGTTTGTTATACGGTATGCAATATTACAAAAGATCCTTTCAGTGCTTGAGATCTTGAAAAGATGCCTGTATCTAGGATTTCTGATAAAGCTTACAACTGCTACAAGTGATACTCAAATTTTAATATATGAGGCTTCATGCCATTACATGCACCATTTCCATCCTTCATGCTGCATTGGAAGGCTCAGTTAAACCAACTGGGGCCAATTCTAGAAGTCTTCTTGCCAATGATGATACGGCTTCCTTTCCAGAAACTCTAGTGTATTCTCATGTAGTCTGACTCTAGAGAAGCCAAAAATTATTGGAAGCTCAGATAATTTTTGAACCACACCTTGCTTTTTTAATCAGCAGAACTTGATAGAAGTAAATGCTGTGGATTACTCCATGCTCATATTGCCTCATTCCTAGTGCGACTCTCACATAAAGTTATCCACCCACACTTACGAGGAAGAGTCTTTGCCTGCTCCTTCATTCATCAGGAGAAAGCTACTCGAAGTACAAATTTCTTGGCTGCTTTACAGGTCACTACCTATTTTGATCAAGAAAGTGGATGACAAAGCCTTTCAAGTAATGAAGGTTTCCATAAAAAGCCATTTTAACTTGAAATGTTATGATTAAGCTTTTTAATATGCAGTCTTTTTGAAGTCAAACACTTAGATAACAGAATTTTTTAAAAAAGAGAGATGAGCAGAAAGAAACGTGTACATTACATAATTACAGAACTTCCAAAGTACTGATATTTTTGCTGGAGAATCAATTTCCCATGCTCCTGCTCAGAACACAAAACAAAACAAACAAATAAACAAACACCATATATTTGTTTTCCGTTATATATCTGTATCTTACTTTTGTAGATAGCCAGCCAAGAATAAGCTTGGCTTGGTAACATTCTGGAAAAAGTACGGCTCTCTAGGTCCAGACATCTACCTATGATACTATCTGGATACATTCTTTAACTTGGGATGTTATATAGAGTCCAAAATTGTTAGTGGAGATGACTGAACTCAAACTATACATAATTTGCTTTAAATTAACTGAAGTAGAATTATATAACAAAATTAAACTTAAGAATGATGTAGAGTGAAGTTGTAATGTTTCGTCATTATGAAATTGGTAAAATCTTTAGTTATAAAATTTAAGGGATTGCTGATAGGACTGGTTTCAATGTCTTCAATTTCTCCTCTTGGATTGTTAGCAGTGTTTTGATATTCTTCTGTTTGTCCCATCCCATTCTTGTACCGCTACAATTAAGGTTGTGTTGTTTCTTTGATTAAAACTCTTCATTATTATTTGAGAGGCAACCCTGGTTCGCTAGCTACAACTGTGAAAGTTTCTCTTCCAGAACATAATTGATTTTTTAAAATTCAGTTTTCAGTTGTACTTTGGTTCCCTGAAAAGCACACTGCAAAATTCTTGCCAGTACATACTTATTACAGAATAACGGTATCACTATTTCTGAGACCCTGGGGTGGGCTCATGAATTTAATTTCTGGCCAGGTTTGTTTTCACAAAGTGTCCCGTTCCACTTTGAATCAGACTTAGATTCAAAATCAATTTAAGCCAATTGTTTAGAAAAGGTTGCATATCTTGTGCTGTTTCCAGGGATATAGCAGGTTGGGTTATTCAGACCAATCTTGCCAACGAAACCGACAACAGATGCTGGATAAAATATTTTATGACTACCTTTCAAAAACCGTCAAAAAGCTGACGAAGTATAAGGAATTTCCAAGCCAAAATCTAAGGAAAATCTGGAACCCAAGAGGTAAGAGGGTACTAGAGCTGTTTTTGCCCCAAAGGCAATTATTAATCAAGGCTAACTTGAGCTTTTGTTTTGACGGCTTAAACCTGAGGGGAATTGAAGTTCAAGTCCCACGCCCACCAACCACTCAAGGTAAGAAACCTGATAGGAGCTTGTCCTTCATTAAGCTAAGACTTCGGAGATCTACAGCTTTAGAGTCACGGTGAATCAGAAGAAAATCTGCCCTTCATCCCTTGAACATCAGGGAAAGTTGCCTTAGAGTTGTATAGAACAGGGGGATGAAAAACCCTAAGAAATCATAATCACAGCCAACTTGAATAGCAGATTTGTAGCCCAAATTAATATTACCTGCTAGTTGTAAAATAACCTGTAGATTGTGAATACAATTCAAAGTGGTCACAGAGTGGTAGTGCCCCAAGGTGCCTGCAAGAAACCAATGCAAATCTCCAGAGGAAGGATCCCTTTTTTTAATCTTCACAATATCCCATAGGTAATCTTTCAAGACCATGAGCAGCACAGTCAAAAATACCAAGCACATAAAGATTCACAGCACTATGTGCAAGAATCAGCAGACACAATAGATAACAGAAATATATTCACAAAGATTATAGATATTGGACTTTTCGGAGACAGAGTATAAAATATACTTACTGTGTTTAAAAAATAAGAAGATAAACTTGGAAACAGCTACATATACATACAAGTGTCAAAATAGCCAAAAGATATTTTTAAAAAACAGAGAACTTCTAGAAATAAAAAAATGCAATAAATAAAAGTATAACCTCAAAGGATAATTTTAAAAGAAGATTAGATATTGAAGAGGGAAGAGGAACTGAGATATTGGTCAGAAGAAATTATCTACAAGTTAGCACAAAGAAATTTAAAGATGAAAAATATGTAGGACAGGTTAAGAGACAAGGAAGATTAAGTGATAAGTTCTAAAGTATGATTAATTGGTGTTCCAGGATAAGGTGGAGAATAGGGAAGAGGCAATACATAAAAAGATAATGAATAAAATATTTATTGAACTGTCTGAATGGAGAAAGAAAAATATTTAAGATTCCCACTGGATCTCAAAGAGGACTAGAAATAATAATTATTTCAACCTGAGACACTTTAAAATGAAATTTCAGAATACCAAAGACAATGTGAACAATCTTAAGAGTCAACCAGAGCAAAAAATACAGATTACCTTCAAAGAGTGGTGTGTGGATTGATATTTAACTCCTTAAAGAATATATAGAAGTCTGAGTCATATGGCACAAGAAATATAATAATTGCCAATCCATTGAAAATATCCTTCAAGAATGTTGGCAAGGATTTTTTTTAGATAAATAAACCTGAGAAAGTACAATGCCTGAGACATTGTAGATGCTTAGCAAATATTAGTAAGTCAGCCTCTTCAAGGCCTCAATTAAACAACTCTCCTTTTCCCAATATTCTTGGAATGAGGGTCTGTTGCAAATCTTGATTTGGGTCTTACCAAGACACATAAGCCAACTGTATCATGGCCCAAATACCTGTGAGTTTGAAGATTGGCAAGTCTACATACTTATCCCCTATTTGGAGTGACTGTCATCAAGAAAACAATCATATGGTTATCCTCACCCCAGATCCCAATGGCTTTGGGCAATATTATACCAGTCTCTAGAACGTAGGCAGCATAGTTTCGTTTGCTTCCTACGTCAGATGAGTAATATTTAGCATTCTTGATTACCATTTGCCATCTTTACCAAACCCCAATACTCCATGGTCCACACCAATTCTTTCAATTATAATCAGATATCTGGAAAATAGTTCCACAAAATAACTAAAAGAATAAATAATACACTTGCCTTTTTTGAACTTATAATAATTGTCTAAATATTATATTCGGGAGCATATGTTTGGTGTGCATTATCATTCATGTAGACACATTCTCAAATATTACTATGATTTGGCCTATAAATTCAATTAAGACACTAGTTTTACGTATGTGTTTGTGTGTGTCTGTAACATAATGTATTATAGGACAGAGGGAAGGAAAACATTCTGAAGTAGGCAGACTTTTTGTGTTTCCTACATTAAGTAGTATCGCAGTATGTGTGCATAGCAATAAAAAGAATTGACTTTAATGTCATACAAAGCAGCTTCATATTTGATTCATTTCATCTTTACCAAAATCTTTAAGATTATCAAGGAGATTATTGAAAGTTCTGTTTTTAGATAAGTAAATAAATAGATATTCAGAGAGATTATATGACTTGCCCCAGGTCATACTACCACAAAATGAGGTTCTCAGAATGAGGTGGTTGGGCAGAGACTGGTTCTCAGAACATTGGAGAAAGAACAGTTGGTGTCAGGAGATTACATTCAATGTGTGAGACCTTCCTAGGTATTTATCCAAATGGGTGGAAAACTTATGTCCACACAAAAACCTGCACAAAACTGGAAGCAACCCAAGACCTCCAATAAGTGAATGGATAAGCAAACTGTGGTACATCCATACGATGGAATATTTATTCAGTGATAAACAAGAAATGAGCTATTAAATCACAAAAAGATGTAGAAGAGCCTTAAATGCAAATTAGTAAATGAAAGAAGACGATCTGAGAAGTCTACATGCTGTATGATTCCAGTTATATGACATGCTGGAAAAAGCAAAACTATAGAGACAATAAAAAGATCAGCGGTTATCAGTGATTGTGGGGTATGAATAAGCAGAGCACAGGGATTTCAGGGCAGTGAAACTATTTGTATGTGATACTGTAATGGTGGATACATGATATTATGAATTTGTCAAAATCCATAGAACTGAACAACACAAAGAGTGGACCCTAATGTAAACTAGGGACTTTAGTTAATAATATTTTATTGATATTGGTTCATCAGTGTTATGAGAGGTTCGGGGATTCGATCGGAGATGTAAAAGACACTTTCCACTCCAAATAAATGGACTGAAGGTATATTTTATTATATAGAGGATAGTAAAGGCGATAGTCTGCAAACAGATCCGAATAGGTCAAATATTAAGAGGGAAAAAACATCAGCCCGACTGGAAAGGGAAAACACCCACATCGGCTGAAAAGAAATGACACAAATCAACCGGAAAGAGAAACACCAGGTTGACCGAAAAGAGAACACATCAAATCAATTACTTCATATCAAATCAATTACTTCACATCAAATCAGTTACTCACAACATCCGCGCCCCACTGCCGGCAGAGCCCTGTCAATCGACGCGGCTGGGAAAGGATCACATGTCCTGGGTAAGGCGTCCCTTCCACAGGTGGAACTCTCACCGGGTCTCAGTCTCCAGCAGTTTATATAAGCAGTTACAGAGTTTGCAGAGCAGGCATCCAGTGTTCCCATGCACAAAATGGTTATCAGTGGCCTAAGTGCACTGAGCCCCTTGGCTAACATCCCAACCCAGTAGTTGTGTGCGTGCATTGTTTTCTTTGGTTATCGTCTTAGCCCGGCACAGATGGCCAGTCCATCCCGTGCTACGACGCTCCAAGAGCCTTGAAATGTTACAACTTGCAACTCTCTCCGTGGGAGAAGGGCCAGTTCCCACCACGCAGAAAGCAGCTTTTATATTTCTTTTTGTGCTGGTGGCTGTAGGTCAATGGAGCGGCCAAACATGGCTGTACTCATGTGAAGACAATCAGTTACAACAAATATATGATACTAATGCAAGATGTTAATAATAAGCGAAACTTTAAGGGACTAGGGAAGATGGGGTGTATGGGGACTCTCTGTACTTTGTTCAATTTTTCTGTAAACCTAAAACTGCTCTAAGAAATAAAATCTATTAATAATAATAACAATAATAACAATAAAAGTCATAGGCAAGTTCAAGAGGCAAACAGGAGAGAGTGGTTGGGGTCAGAATTGAGGGTTCTATAATTAGGGCGACTATAGATATTATGGGATACCTCTTTTATCACACCAGGGTTTTTAACGGAATTCCCATAAGTAAAAGCATCTGTTGTAGATACTTTAAGAATACCGGTGAATTTCTGATGTTAAGGTATGCAGGTCAGAACTGAATTTTTATCATCTTCAAATCCAGGACCTATTCCTCTACTGCCAGTTACTGATATAACTACCACAAAGTAAATATAGAAAAGGAGGAAAGTTCTGGAAAAAATTAGTAAAAGGCAAAAGTTATTCTGGAGGAGAAGCTCAAAAAGTGCATATGGTGTTCAGAATGAACTTTGCTTTATTAGGCAGCCCATTGCTCTTAAAAAAGAAAATAGTCTGCAAGCAAATTCTAATTGCCAGCAGTCAGACTTTTTGCTCCTTGAGGATTTTATCCTCAAGGGGAAACAACAGAGGACCAGAAGTTGCTCTGGAATGCAGTTTTCCTTGCAGTTAACTAGATCAGTGATTTGAGTAAACTCCAGTAGATGGAGCAAGAGAGTAGAAAGCAGCATGCTTTGCGGGTGCATTTTGAAATAAAGCAGCCGTATTTTCAACAGCTCTGAGTCTGTGTGATTTCTGGCAAGACATTTAGCAGAGGAGGAGAGCAGACAGTTTTATAGCCTCTGTCACTCTTCTTGGCAGAACCAGAAGACCCTCTGGTCTATTGGACTTGAGGATTCCTTTCCTCCAGAAATATTTGATGGCAGCCAAGTGATTGCATGTTCCAAGACCCTTGAAAAGGACTCTTCTGCGTCACTCAGATGGTCTTGTGTGCTAGAGGGCCTTTCCAGCTCTGTGACTGATGGCAGGCAGCTAGACTAAAATCTGTAGAGCTCTTCTGCTTTTGCCAGAGGAAGCTACTAGAGCATTTTGATTTTTTTAAAAGCTACCAAAACAAACAAAAAATATGACTCACATCAAGACAATGAAACAATATTTTTATTCATAACGATAAGGCAACATTTACTAATAGCACATCTTAGAGTTTATTTCTCTTTTTTCAATTAACCATTCTCTGGAATGAGACAGAACAACATAACGGAGAATTGTGTAATTAGAATTTGAGAAAATGTCCAAGCAAGATATTACAAATTGAGGTTAGTTACCTATATAGTGATGGAATTACAATGCACTGGAAAGTTGTCCCTTTCGCTAGTCCACCAAATTATAAACAAAAACTTAACATCCTCACTGAATTTTTTGACTACCTACTACTTTCTCTGGGAGCCAAGAACCATGGAACCATAAAAAATACATCTATAGGTATCTATCTATCTGTATAACTGTAAAAGATATGTCTATATATAGTCAGTTTTCTGTATATGATATTATATGATTTTTATAGAGTTTCAAGTAGGATAACTCTACCTTCTCACTGAGTAGATTATTCACATATTTCACTATCTGCCAAATCATACTTCTTGTTTATAAGGCAGCTTCTTGCTCTGCCCTTCCTCTTACTGTAGCCTCCTTCCTATAAGGCCAACTTTTGATTAGTAACATATGGATTATTTTTTGTTTCTTTCCATAACCAGTGAATAAAGTTATTGCCTCAAAGTCACTTAGTCAGCAAATAGTATGAGGAAAATAAACATATGAATGGATAAATTAAAAGTATTTAGTGCCTGTTGTGGAGGGATATAAAGTTGAAAAGAACAAGGTCCCTTTCCTCTAGAGGCGCATGATCACTAATAGCATAAGCTCATGTGAATGAATTACACCCATATAAACATTGTTATAATCAAGGTGTGAATAAGGCATCATAGGAGCACAGAAGAGAAAACATTTATCTGTGCTTGAGGATATCAAGAAAGAAATTTCATTGGAGGTGGTATTTGGGCTGAGCGTTAAAGGATTAGCAAAAATTCATCAGGTGGACAAGAGAACGAATGATATTAATAACTATGAAAAAGGCATGTACAAAAGTTAAATAATATCCAATTTGTGAGGAAGTGATCTAGAATGGTTAGAGCACTGGCTAAATGTGGCAGAAAGAGGGAAGTTAGATTAAAAACAGGGGGTAAAACTATGAAAGGCTTTAACATAATGCCTGGGGACCTGGGCTTAATTCAGCGTTGTCCAGTAGAACTTTCTGCAATAATGGAAATGTTCTATAGTATGCATTGTCTAGTATGGCAGACACCAGCCAGGCAGTTATTGAGCAGTTGAAATGTGGCTAGTGAGACTGAGGCAATTAATTTTTTGTTTTGCTTAATTTAAATTTAGATTTAAACAGCTGCATGTGACTAGTAGCTAGTGTATTGGATAGCAGTTTGAATGATGGGAACTATTGCAAAATTATCATTAGTGGAATTGAATGATTAGATTTAAAATTAATGTGAGAATAACACAGGTTGTAGTGATTCCGTTGGAATATATGATGCATTTAAAATCTAAGATCTTACGTTCATTTGTGTAAGCAGAACAGTTGCAACTGGCCATAAACTAGGATAAGACTTCTTTTCTACACTACTCAGCATGAGAAGGTATAGAATGAAAAACCAAATGCATTTAGCTTAAGTCTCAGTCCACACGTAAGGAAGTTAGGCACCCATATTTGGAGTGGGAAAAAAATACTATTAGAGTGAAATAATTCCCACCAAGTTAAGAAATTCCTATAAAAGAGAAACTTTTCCCGATAATATACAGATCTGCGCAAATCATTTTGAAACCATTGGCATATTGAATTCATAGAATTTGTGTCTGAGTGATGAAAGAGACAAAACCTGATTAGAATATGGACTCTGAAATCTCAGAGAAGTAAGCTTGTGGCAACACTCAAGGCTGGCTTCCTCTTTTCTTCCCTCAGTAGATTTCACTGGAGTTGAGACTCTTTCTTCTCTGTGGCTTGGCTGGCTGCTTACTTCACTGGCAGGTATGCCTGGCAGCACATCTCTTTTGGGAAGACAGGAGATGCTTAAAACCAGCACTAACAGCTAGGATCAAAAGAGAAAGCACTTAGAAAAGGCTTCTGATCTGTTTGGAAAACTATCTTAAAGTGAAACATCGGTGAGTTCATGTTGAATTACTTATTTTCCTTTTTGTAAGGTGTATTAGTTTTCTATTACTGCATAACAAATTATTACAAACTTAGCTTACATAGTGTTTAAACAATACCCATTTGTTATCTTAGTTTCCATAGGTTGGAAAATTCTCAGTCAGGGTCTCACAACGTCAAAATCAAGGTGTCGGCCAAGCTGTGTTCTCATTTGGAGCTTAGAGTCTTTTTCTAAGCTCCTTTAGATTGTGGGCAGAATTCAGCTTCTTGTGGTTGTTGGACTGAGGCTCTCAACTCCTGGAGGGGCCTGCAATTTTCTGCCTTCTGGCCCTCTCTATGATATAGTAGTTTGCTTCTTCAAGACTGACAGAAGAGGAGAGTGTCTGCTGCTGTTTTGGGTAGTTGACTTCTTTTAAGAGCTAATCTGATTTACTCAGGCCCACCTAGGATAATCTCCCTTTTGCTTAACTCAAACTCAACTGATACAGGATTTAATTAAACCTACAAAATCCCTTCAGCCTTAAAATGTAACATAATCACGGGAGGGATTTCTTATCATATTCACAAATCTGGCTAAGACTCAAGTGGAGGCAGTTGTACAGGGCATGTGCACCAGGGGATGGAAATCTAGGGAGCCATCTTAGAATTCTGCCCATCACACATGGCCACAGCACTCTCCTCACATCTCCATTCTAACACTTTATTTTCCCTCATGTAACTACATGTGCTTACCTATCTGTCTTTTCCATTAAAGACAGGGAAAATATAGCAATCTTATCTTTCATACAGACTCTACAATAGGGTTTTGCAGAAGGAAGGAAGGCTCCCTCTCTCTCATTTTTATATTGTTAGTACAGTACGTTGTATATAGTGACTTCTAAATAAATGGTAGTTGCTTTTTTCCTGTTTTTGCTTATATGAAATTCCTAAAATATATATAAATGTATATTAATATATTATAAATAAATATATAAATCTCCCAATGCAATCAAAGAGACAGTAAAGAAGCATTTGTTGCAAAAAGAAAACAAAAATGCATTTTGAAGTCAGTGGCAATTCCTGATGTAGAAAGGAAACAATGTGTTGGGATGAGGCTGATGATTGAGAGATGGAAGTAACAAATGAACCACCGACATGGATAAAGAAAAAGGAGAATGTAAATTTTCATCAAATAATGATGAATCACCTCAAAGAACATGCATTTTATAGCTGGGTTTGGACTCTTGCAGATAATAACTTCCACAGCCTCCATCTGAGACTTTCGTTTTCCCTCTTTGATAATTTGTAGTAGAATATGAAAACTTGCTATAAAAAAAACCTAGAAAATGTTTGATAATCATCTAGTGATTTTTTTTAGGTCTCCAATACATCTCAATACATCTGAGAGTAGAGGAGTGTGTTACCAGACATATGTGGAAGATGCTAAATTATAGGATGAATCATATGTGTGTGTGTGTGTGTATGTGTATTTGATAAGACTCAGAAATTTTTTAAATGATGTAAAGTATTCACTTACGAGGAGGTTAGTCTTCCTTAGCCTGAAGCACCTGTGCTGGCCTCCTCTGCAGTAGTCACCTTGCAAAGCACTACCGATTTTCCTCACAACCTACCTACACCACCTGTCTTTGTTTCTAGACCTATAACTAGACTTAAGTCCCAGCAGGCAGCCAAAGATGAGGAACAAAGTGTGACCTGCCAGGAAGTGCATTGCACTACATATCAAAAGAACTGCATGTTCTTTTGCAGATGACTGCATGTTTGTTTGGATTTTTTTCAATTTATATAGATAGAAATCTGGTGAATCTGTGTGGGAACAGATATTAAGAGTGTAGGATAATGGGGGAAGGAACATAAAATTGAATCAGGCCAAATTTATTGATGTGGACTGCATGAGTCCGTGCTCTCCAAGGAAACAGAAATTATAGGATCTATCTATTAATCGATCTATCTATATCTATCTATCTATCTATCTATCTATCTATCTATCTATCTATCTATCTATCTATCTATCTCTATGTCCGTACTGGGTCTTAGTAGAAACTAAATGCTTAACCATAGGCCATGAAATTATCATGTGAACCAGCTTTCCATTGTGAACTGGGTGTTGTTTGACACACAAAGCCATGAAGTTGGGCATGTACGGTAGCATTCCATTATGAAATGAAGGTGATATATATAAGATCAAGCTTAAGCAGGCCCTGAAGGAATAAGTAAGTTGCGTGAGGAAGTAGCCCAAATACCCAAGGCCCCTACTCTTGCTACATGGTCTTCTATCTCTCAGCTTACACTTACGACCTCATGGGAAATTCCCTGTGACCAGTTGACTGAAGAAGAGAAAACTCAGGCCTGATCTATAGATGGTTCTGCATGGTATGCAGGCACCACCTGAAAGTGGTCAGCTCTATTACTGTACCCCTTTCTGGGATATCCCTGAAGGACAGTGGTGAAGGAAAATCCTCCTAATGGGCAGCACTTTGAGCAATGCTCCTGGTTGTTTCTTTTTCCTGGAAGAAGAAATGGCCAGAGTTATGAGTCTATGCCTATTCATGGACTCTGACCAATGATTTGGCTGGATGGTCAGGGACTTGGAAGAAATATGATTAGAAAATTCATGACAAGGAACTCTGGGAAAAGTATTTGTACATAAATCTTTCTGAATGGAAGAAGATCGTAAAGATATTTGTGTCCCTTGTTAATGCTCATCAAAGGGTAACCTCAGCAAAGGATTTTTTTTTTTTTTTGGTGAGGAAGATTGGCCCTGACATCTGTTGCTAATCTTCCTCTTTTTACTTGAGGAAGATTGTCCCTGAGCTGACATCTGTGCCCACCTTCCTCCATTTTTTTTGTATGTGGGACGCCACCACAGCATGGCTTGATGAGCAATGTATAGGTCTGTGCCCAGGATCCAAACCAGTGAACCCCAGGCCACCGAGGCAGAGTGTGCGAACTTAACCACCATGCCACCAGGCTGGCCCCTGAGGAGGATTTTAATAGTGCAGTGGATAGGAAGACCCGTTTTGTGGATACCAGTCAACCTCTTTCCCCAGCTACTCTTGGCATTGCCCAGTGAGCTCATGAACAAAGTGGCCATGGTGGATGGAGGTTATGCATGGGATCAACAACATGGACATCCTCTCACTAAGGCTGACCTGACTATAGTCACTACCGAGTTCCCCATCTGACAGCAAGAGAGACCAACACTGAATCCCCAATGTGGTACCATTTCTTGGGGGTGATCAGCCAGCTAACTGATGGCAGGTTAATAACAATGGATAACTTCCATCATGAAAAGGGCAGTATTTTGTTCTTATCAAAAAGGCACTTACTCTGGGTATGGATTTGCCTTCCCTCCATGCAATGCTTCTGCCAAAAATACCCTCTGTGGACTGACGGAATGCCTTATTCCTCATCACCATATTTCACGCAGCATTGCTTCTGAAGTGGGGCAGTGGGCCCATGCTCATGGAATTCACTGCTCTTAACCATATTCTCCAGCATCCTGAAGCAGCTGTCTTGAGAGAATGGTGAAATGACATTTTAAAGATTTAGTTGCAATGCCAGCTGGGTGGCCATATCCTCAGGATTGGGGCAGTGCCCTGCAGGAGACTGTATATGCTGTAAATCAGTGTCCAATATTTGGTGCTGTTTCTCTCTTAGCCGGGATACCCTGGTCGAGGAATGAAAGCACAGGAATGGGAATGGCTCCACTCTCTATTCCTTCTGGTGTTCTACTAGCAAAACCTTTGCTTCCAGTCCCGACAACCTCAGTCTCTGCTGGTCTACAGGATTTAGTTCCATTGGCATGAATGCTTCCACCAGAAGTCACAAGAATTATTCTACTGGATTAGAAATTGAGATTGCCACCCAGCCACTTTGTGATCCTTACACCTTTGAATTAACAGGCAAAGAAGGGAGTTACAGTCCTGGCTGGGATGATTGATATTAATTGTCAAGGGAAAATTGCCACTAAAAATGGAAGTATGCAAGATTATGTCTGGAACACAGGAGATCCCTTAGAATATATATGTCCTGTGATTAAAGTCAGTGGAAAACTAAAACAAACCAATTCAGGCCAGAGTTCTAATGGTTCAGAAACTTCCTGTATGAAGGTCTGGGTCACCTTGCTACACAAAGAACCGTAACCAGCTGAGGTGTTTGCTAAGTGCAAAGGGAATGAGGAATGGGCAGTGGAAGAAGGTAGTTATAAATGCCAACTACGACCATGTGACTAGCAGAAACAAGGACTGTAATAGTTATGAATATTTCTTGCTTATTTTGTTACGAATATGTTTGCATATATATTAACGAGATATTTTTGCTTTCTTCCCTCTCTTATCTCCTTATCATCTAAGATAAGATATATAAATAATAGTTAATTGTATATCACAGTATTTAAGTTACAGGTTATCAAAGGAGAAGTGTGAACATCAGGGAAGGACTTTGAATCCTCTTCTGGAGATAAATATTAATGTATTTTTAATTGCACAGAGGATAGTGTATTATGTTAGATGGAAATATAATTTTGTTATTGCCTTAATCTGAATAGTAAGTATGGTTTAATGAGATGTGCCAAATTGAGAAGGGGTAGGCCCTGATGGTTTTTTTGACCATCAACTTGTCTAGGCTTCAGTACCCAGTTTTTTAATTAAGCACTCATTTACATGTTGCTTTGAAGTTATTTTTTTAGATGTACTTAAAGCCCGTAATGAGTTGACTTTAAGTAAGGGAGATTGTCCCAGATGATCTTGGTTGGCCAATTCAATAGGTTGAAAGGTCTGAAAAGCAGGGTCTTAAAACCTGAAACTTCCCTGAGAGAAGATGAAATTCTGCCTGTGGACAATACCTTCAATCCATGCTGGAAAGTTCCAGCCTGCCCTTCTTGGTGGCTTGCCTAGCTAGCCTCCATGATCACATAAGCCATTTTCTTACAATTAATCTCTTAATATATATGTCCTACTACTTCCATTACTCTGGTTGAACCCAGACTAGTACAACAGGCATTGAAGCATTTGGATGGATAGTGGGGAGAAAAATGGTTAAGATAGAACAGAATCAGATTTTATCTATTAGGTGATGTACAAGACAGCTGATATGCACAGAAGCAATTTATGAGCTGTAAAAATTACTGTTAACTTGAGACAAGACTGGTAAAAGAGGCTAAGAATAAGAGAGCAAGATTTTTTTTTATATAGAAAAGACCAGGAAGAGATGAAATAAAAGTGGTAAATTAATTGATATTAAAACAAATTTAGTTCTCTCAGGAAGCCTCTCCTCCCTTCCACACAAAAATACTTTCTCTCATTTCCTCTTCGTGAAGATGACTCTGAGGCCAATTTAAGAATGATCCTGAAGTGTTTGTGTTTCCATCAGGACTAATACCCCGGGATGTAGAACTCCTAGGAAATCTGAAGTAATTATGTGAGATGCATAATGTTTGCTGGGAAGCTGTTGTTGGAAATTTAGCTCTAAGGTTTTTGGAGTTTTATTCTATCAGTAGGTAGAAATAATTTCTTTCTCTTTTTGAGCTTACCTTGTGAAAAGTAGCAACTCTGTAATTTCATTACAACTAAAATTTCTCCCTCTTTTTATTACTACTCCCAACTGATTAGATTATTACCCCCCGTGCTTTATTTTTTTCCAGTCCATGTTTCATTAACTGAATCAGGCAAATGCCAAGATTTTTCTCCACCGTTTTTTTCTTTACTTAGTACATTTTGTTTTGTGATTAACATTAGTTCCTCCCATATACTAGCAATGGATAGCTTTCAGTTTTGATTTTCCAAGTCATTACGAGATAGCTATTCCATTGAAGAGGCTTCTTGTTGGTCATTTGTGTTAAGTTGAAAGAGACTTTCTTAGGAGCTGCGCTATGCTCCCATTTTGAGGACAAGAAAAATACATCTGGGTTCAACCAACATGACTACTTGCTTTCGTTGAGTTTTCCCAGTCCTTTCTCTTCTAAACTTTGCTTCTGGCACTGTTTCATCTTGACCCTTTCTTTCCATTCCTATTCCTAAAATTACCCTGCCCATTTTAAGAATCACCTCTTTCAGGAGATTTTAATTTATCACTTCAACTAGAAGTGCTTGCTTTTCCTATAATCCTTAGAGTAGTGGTGGCAACTATGTTTCTGTTACAAACATCTCTAATCATCATGGTGTTCTTCCAAGCTGTGGTCTCAGAATCCTTACTAACATAGCACCCTATGCAGCCACCAAAATTTTATGAGCTAACTCTGGAAATGAAAACGAATCGTGATCCTATCATATTTCTCAGAAGTGAACTAAAATGTAAGCTCCTTGAAGACAGGGCACAAATCATTTTTATTTTTTTTATTTTTATATTTCTCATAATAAACAACACAGTGATTTGAATGTTAATGTTATCTCCCAGTTATTAACAATAATCTGTTCCTCAAACAGTCTGAATGAAAATACTAACCAAGAATTTATTTCCTTTTATTTTATTTTGTTTTATTTTTATTTTTCTCTCAAAGCCCCAGTAGATAGTTGTATGTCATAGTTGCACATCCTTCTAGTTGCTGTATGTGGGACACGGCCTTAGCATGGCCAGAGAAGCGGTGTGTTGGTGTGAGCCCGGGATGCGAACCCAGGCCGCCAGCAGCGGAGCGCGCGCATTTAACTGCTAAGCCACGGGGCTGGCCCTCGTATTATTTTAAATGGAATACGCATCAGTCCCACACTCCCAATTTCTTAAAAAAACAGTCAAAGTTTTATATATGAGTATCTGTTAAATATTTTTAAAATTTCTTCTAGATCACTGGATGTAATCAATATGCTTATTGAAAAAACAGTTTGTTTGTCATAACACAGTCACTGTCAGTGCCAGCAACATCTAAGATGAATGATGTTGCTGGCACTAAGAAAAAAATAAATCCCTTTGTTGAGATTTGGCCTGCTTCTCAAAATGTCTATGTGATTTGGAGATTCTATCAATTCTATTTGAAAAATTACTTTTTCCCATGCAATTTGTTAAAAAATGTCATATTGAGTTTTAGAAACATAAATGTAATTTTTTCTATATAAATATTGGCTGGAAAATACTCTGTTAAGAAACACATATTTTCTATAAATTTGGAGTATTAAAAGTGAGGCAGCCTTCTAGAAGAAAAATAACTGTGTAGATTTTCTGTGCGGTATTACTTCATTTGTATATTTAATTCATTGTTTATTCATCTATTCAACCCACATTTATTGATTACCTACTATGGGTCAAATCTCGTGCAGGTATTAGGCATGCAAATATTAAAATCAATTCTTGAAAATTAACTAATAGTCTAACGAAGGGTAAACACATATAGAGATATAATGACAATGTAAGTTAGCACAGTCTCTAGTAGATTTATGAGATCATAGTGGGAGAAGTTACTATTTTTTCCATAGTGATTGTTGAGGCCTCACAGAAGAGGTGGCATATGATTTACCTTAAAGAAATAATAGGAGCGTACCAAGTAGACTGATAAGAACAGTTGCACAAAGTTATATAAAAAATGTTATGTCTGAGGAACTTCAAGAAGTGTTTAGTGTCTATAACGCAAAATGTATGTAGGCAAATGGAGAGAGATGTGACTTAGAAGGTAGTTGGGGCTGGATCTTGAATAGCATGTCATATACTCTGGAAGTGTGGACTTCACCTCTTGGTGGTGAGGCCCAATGATATGGGTGATGATGGGAGAGAGTTGATAAGGCCTCACTTTAGTAAGACAGCAGACAACATTGCTGATTATGGATCATGGTGGGAAGATATTATAAAGAACTGTTTTTAATTGCTCTAAGTCCCATGTACTATGGTAAAAACCAGTGGCACCAACATATTTTTATGAATTACAAAATATCAATAACTGATAATTCTAATTGTAAGAAATTTCCAAAAATTTAATTCCATATAATGAAACGTCATTGCAAGAATGGGGCTAATACACAGTCACTGAGGGGGAGAATACTAATATTTTATGAGATGCTGAGGCCTTATGATTACGCCTTAGTGTCTCATGAAAGTCTTTCTTTCAGGGTCTGCTCAGACAAGGATCCTTGGAGCTAGGCATCTGGAGCAACCTGGAGACACACTTCAGGCTCTTATTTCCATCTCATTTCCCCAGGCATCCCTTCTTTCTTCTTCTCCTGAGAGTCTCATTCAAATTCTTGACCTCCTGCCATGCTTTAGTTGTCCTTGGATATTCCTTTACCCCAGCAGTGGTCAAAGATAGGTCAAGTTAGTACCCCTGCCAGATCTTTACAGGCAGCCTCACTGGAGTCTGGTTGAAGAGGCTCAGAGAGCCAGGCTTTTCCTGAATCTCTAAGAGAGACAAACTTCAATTGAGCAGTTCTTTGTAGGAACACTTTTGACACCCAAGGAGTTTCACTTAACTCTGATGCCTCATGCTTCAAAGCATCAGGTTAAAACTACTGGGGCTCAGAGCAAAAGCAACGCTGAATGTGTATTGATATGAAAAGAAATGTAAGAGAAGGTTAGCCATCCTAGAGAAAATTAAGTAGCAAATAAACAGTGTCATGGGCAGTGAAATTTATTCACAACCGTATTTCAATGCTCAAGAAGTTCTTTTCTCCTTGCTTTGAAATTTAATCCCATGTCTTATAGACAAATAGAAAAATATTAACATCTCAAAGGCATTTGGAATATTTTCAGCCCATGGCTCTTTTGAATATAAAAACTTCATACTAAGGTATAATATGGAAAAAATATGTTTATCAACTTGATCCTTTTTAATTGATTAATTTTTAAATGTAAAATGTGATTTTGTTTAAAGGTAAATATAGTTAGCAAGTAACTCTTAATCAAGCATTGCAGTCTTGGAATTCCTCCAGTATTAAAGTTGAGAGTTGTGTTTTTATGCAGAAGTCCACAAATTTGTTCAAAAAGTACTAAAAAGAAACTAGTTGAAAGAGGAAAAGTTTTGCTGAAGATTTTTCTTTTAATCTTTAAAATTGTACTTTATTTGGAGGAACTGAAGTCCTGGGTTTTCCTCTCTGGAGAAAAGAATAAATATTGAGAAAAGTAAATTGGGAAAAATAGAATTAAATATTTGATGTCTGTTGAATGATCTTAAATTGATTGCTAGCATTCTCTACCACTCTCAAACATAAATGAAGAACTGCATAGCTTTCCACTGTTTGTACTGTTTCCATTCATATTGAAGTTATTTTATTTTGATTTATTTGCAATGATGCTGAAATTTGGAGAGAATTATTAGTCTTAAATAACTTGGCATTGTGAAAAATGACGTCAGTTTATCCATTCAAAGAAAATTTAGACTTGGAGATTATATCTGGTTTTATTAAAAGGAAACATGCAAATCTTTCAATTCTAATTCGTTTGTAGTTTTTCTTTCTTTCTTTCTTTTTCTCTTTTGCAGTGGTAGGCAAATAAGTCTTCAATTTGATAACTTTTAAAATGGCAATAAATAAGTTCTAAATCCTAGAGTATGGGGAAATAGATTCTTTCATACTTTAAATGGGAGCATAAATTGATATAACTGGAATTAAATACAGCTTTATTTATCTAATCACAAATGTAAGTGCATGTCCTCTGTCTCAGCAATTAAATTTCTAGGAATTTGTCTTACAGATATACTTTCACATGCACAGAATAACGTATGTATAAGAATAGCCATTGCAGCACTGAAAAATGTACACCAATGGGGACTGTTCAAATAAATTATTGTAAATCCATCCAATGGAATGTCATGCAGATAAGAAAAAGAATAAGAAAGCTTCATTTGCAGTGAAATTGAAAAATCTCCTATTTATATTGTGATAAAATTCAAGATATAGAAAAGGCTCCATATCATGTTAATATTTATGTGTTAAAAAAGAAATATATGTGCACATACTTATATGTGTATAGGATATCTGTGGAAAAATATCCAAGGAGCTAGTAACAGAGGTTGTTTTTGGGGGGAAAGCTGGGTAGGAGTGAAATGGAAAATTACTTTTTATTGTATACAGCTTAATATCATTTGAACTCTGTTCCCTGTGCATTCATTACAAAATCAGAAAAATAAATTAATTCTAAAAAATAAAAAAAACCTATAGTAGCTATTCTTTTTTTTTCCTGTTAACTTAGAATATTCTTTTAAAAAATATTTATTTGTGGTTTTTAGGAAGATACTAAAGTAACAGGTTAATATTATCAACAATATAGAGCAATATCTATAAGGTTTTTCTTTTTTCTTTATTATATAGTCCTAATTTAGGCTGCTGTTTCTCATGTGAATAGAAATGTCAGAGTTAGCCCATTTATTTTAGTGACCTTGCAAGGGAACCAATGGAGACCACTTCGTGATTATTTCAGTCATGGTGATTGGGTTTTAGTGTGAAGATATTTAAATGTACAGTAGTCCTCCTTTACCTGAGGTTTCACTTTCCACAGTTGCATTTACCTAAGGTCAACTGTGGTCTGAAAATATTAAATGGAAAATTCCAGAAGTAAACAATTCATAAATTTTAAGTTGCACACCATTCTGAGTAGTGTGATGAAATATCAGGCAATCCCACTCCATCCCACCCAGAACGTGAATCATCCCCTTATCCGGTATATCCATGCTGTTGTATACACAACCCGCCCATTAGTCACTTAGCAGCCATCCTGGTTATCAGACCAACTGTCATGGTATCACAGTGCTTGCATTCAAGTAACCTTTATTTTACTTAATAATGGCCCCATTAATCTTTTATATGCCTAATTTATAAATTAAACTTCATCATAAGTATGTATGTATAGGAAAAAACATAGTATATATAGGGTTGGTACTATCCTCAGTTTCAGGCATCCACTAGGGGTCTTGGAATGTATCCCCCAGTGGACAAGGGGGACTACTTTCTAGGGCAAATGCATCATGAAGTGATCCTGGTACTTTGCATGTGGTCTTTGTGGTGTTTGCATATGGAGAAACGTAGTGTAGTTTCACAACTGGTGAGTAACCATATGGTTTCCTTACATGTACTTCTGTAACCCTGAAACTTTATTTCAAAACAAATCGTCAATATTAACAGAAAACTCTATCTATACAACTAAAGAATTGTAGTCTTCAAATTGTGCTCTATTTTTGAATGAGCTGTTATTAGATAAATGAGGTTTTACTGAATATAGCAATTCCAAGTATTTTTCAAAATATTCAGGAAAGACTATATTTTACAAGACTTGGCAATTGAAATATATGTTAGCGGACTATTTAAAACATATTTCTAGAGGATTGGAAATTCTCTACATACAATTACCACCCTTTAGCTATTGGCATAACTAAAATGAACAGTCGTTTTATTTAGTTTACATTTCTTATCAGAGTGCATTTGGTTCCAGACAGCAATTTCTCAAACAATTGGAGCATAGAAATAGACACCCCTTTTTCATTGTCTACCTTTTTTTCCATAGAATCCTGACAGTTCTACACTTGGCACATAATCAAGAGATATGATTTCCTTTTTGATTCTCTACTGCTTTTCACAGAAGATTAGAGGGAGGGCAGAATAATTCTTACCTACAGTAAGTCTTAATGAGTCCAAGAATTTATGAAATATAGATAAAGTTTCCTCTATCTGTGATTGAGAAATACAATGATACATGTCTGTAAACTTTTAATTAGCACCGGTGTATAAAAGTAAATCTCTTAAATGTATTTAGTATCTTCTTATAGATAATCTTGAGTTAATGGATTTATGCTACATAGTTAATGTTTCTGATTCAATTTTCTTTGTGACCTCTTATTTTAAATACATTCATGAAGACTTTAGGTAGTTAAGGAAGACTTGGACATAATTTGACTCTCTCTTAATATTTGTTCATGTCCCATGCAGTAAATTGTGATATTTCCTTTGTAAAATTAAGTTCTCCTTCCACAGGTTGGGCTCCAGAATGTCACATATCTTTATATTCAAATTAAAGTATACCTTTATATATCAGTATCGTATGAAAAGTTTTATCCCATGGAGGCCATCACACTTTCTTAAACTTTCCCTGTGGAGGAAGAAAAAAAAAAACAACAAGGAAATTGGAAGAATTCATTTTCTGTTCTAGCTACATATAGTGAAGAATAGATGGTTCCACACTTCCTGCTGCCATTCTGATCAACTGTCTCCGTGACAGGCACACTGCTCTACAGAGATTTGTGGTCTCTGCTGCTAGAAGTGGCAGCAGCTAGTAAGTTTTAAATGACCCATTCTCTCAATAATAATAATACCACCACCAACAGATTAGATGGCCATTTTCTAGGTGCCCTGATGCACATTTATAAGAGGTTAGATGTTTTGCAGTCACAATTCAGCTGTGTACTTATGTGGGTTAATTTTGTCTTCATTTTTTAATAAGGAAACTTAACTTGGTTGTAGAATACTCATTTTCACAGATAGTGTAACATGCTTAGTCTATAAACTTCTAGATAACGAAGGCACTTCTGATTTACAAACATAATATTCCTCCTGAGGGGGTCTGACATAAGTCCCATGGTTTGGTCATCATCTACTGCGATATTCCTTGCTCTATCTGATTTTTAGGGCTCTGTAGATTGACAACCACAGCTACCTTCCCTGGTCCCTTGTGGTCTCTGGTCATGCAGTCAGTCCTGTCTCAACTCCTGGCCAAAGTCCATTCAGTCTAAAGAAGACCCTCTGAGTGTGCTCGTACCTCCCCCTGTCCCTTGGGAGTTGAGTTCTCTCATCCACTCTCCCTTCCATTCTTAGTCCTGATAGACTTTGTAAGGCATGTCCTTAGGCTCATCCACGGAAACACCTCTCTCAGCCAATTCTAATCTCTTTTCAGATGTGTCTTGTGGCACCTCTCTGAATGAGGAATTTTGAGGAGCTGGAAATTTTCCTTGGATGTTTCCTGTGAAGTAAGATATAAATTCTCTCCACCGGATTTTGCCAATCCCTTCTGGGTATTTGTATCCCGTTTTCTTTTCTCCCCCAAGTCAGCAGGTCATGACTCAGAAGTGTGGGATTCCTGCTTTCTTCTCAGGGAGCCAGAGAACATCTAAACCTTAAACTATTGCCTTCTCATATTCTCCAAACTTCTTCTTCCTTGTCTAGAACTGTGTGTGTGTGTGTGTGTGTGTGTGTGTTTTTTTAATATTTCTTTCCAGTGTAGTTGCTTTTTGGTTACCATCCTCACTCTACGCATGTTTCATAGACTTTATTTAGTTAGCCCTTTAGGCTCTGTCTTCTGTTCTTCCAAGACAAGACTTCTTTTGTAATTCAAAACCACAAACTGAAAACTCTCCCCATAATAAATGCGTGGGGTCTTACATACGAATAACTCTTTGGCTTTTAGACAATTGTGTTTGTTATGAATTTCAAAATCCATTTAGCTTCTCAGTTGAGTTCTTTGTTCTAAGCTATGCTTGAACGCCCTACTCAGGACGCCAAGGCTGATATTCCTACTGTTTTAATAGGGCAGAGAAGGATAAGGGTAATAGGAATGGGAGGAAAAAAGAGAGTTTAAGGTCAAACTGTCATCCTCTACACATTCATGCATCTCATTTATTTTTAGAGTTACACAATAATACACTTGTGAAGGGTGCAGAAATTGTCTAGTTACCACACTCATCTTACAGACAAAGGAGTCGAGTCTAAGACATTATTTTTCCTTAAGATCACAAAGAGGGCAAAAACAGGCTAGAACCTAGGTCCTTCAATTTCTTATAATATGTTACAGTATTCCTCTGCTATTCTTTACTCTGTTATCTATTTCATTTTGGTTTTAGCTGCTGTAAGCCCCCAAGAATAGACTTTTATAAGTTATTTGCATGGAAATTCTGTGTTTGTTGTTGCAGAACAAAGGCACAGAATGCTGTAGGATGAAATGGAAACACCAGGGTTTCAGATTTATGCACAACGTACCTAATATAACTTTCCATGTTTTATCTTTTTTTACTATGGATAGATTCTCTTTCCTGCTAAGCCACCTGAAATCCATATCCATAATATAATTTCTTAGATTTATATATGTGTATATATTTAAAGAAACAGAAGTCTAAACAACTAATAAATCATATTAACTTCAGCATTTCATTGTCATACTGTAGTCACTTGCAGGTTGTATATATATGCACAACAGAGAAATAGGCAGGTGATATATACATATTGTGGTGATCCTTGTAGGAGTTGGATTTTATTCTAAGTGCACTGAGAAGCTACTGGAAATTATAAGCTAGAGAATGAAGTGATCTGATTACCATTTCTTAAAAGATAAGTCTAACTGCTGAGGAAAGATGAAAAGGAGAAATTGTCTTGGTGGGGGAAGGTGAAGAAGAGAGAAGCAGAAAAGAGGCTATTATAGCTGCTTAGGCAAGAGATCCCTCCAGTCTGAACTAGGACAGGGTTCGGAAGGGAGATGAAGAGATATAAGTGGCTTGGGTATTTATTGGAGATAGAGTGGATGAGACTTCCTATGCTCCTTACCTGGGCTCAGACTACAGAGGGATGAGAGCATTGATAACTCACCGTAATTCTCTCATGTGGCTAAACACATTTAATTTAGTTTCTCTACTAATCTAACATGATACCAGGAAGAAATATGGAGCTCAGCGTACAATAAACAGAAAACAGTTAATACCACATACTCTATAATTTTCTTGGTTTTTCAGTATCACTTCAAAAGTCACAATGTTTAAAAAATTTTCAATTAAATGTTGGCACACTAAAATAAACAGTTAATTTGTTATTATTATTATCATTAATATTAGTATTGTTTTAAAGCCATTGGAATTGGACTTTCCTTTTGTTCCCAGTCCAAGAAGGGTTTATTTTTGTTGATCTTTTTGGCCTAGTGTAAAATCTATCTTTTGAGATTGGCATTCCCCGGTGACTAAGTGGTGAATTATGCTGTCTGGAAAGTTATTGTGAATTCCACTGTGGTTTTGGTTCAGTAGGTTTTTATGTATTTTTACAAATTTTGTACATACACCCAGAGGCTTTTTGGCACTGGCTACATTTTAAAATTCAAGAAAATAAATATGAGCCATTTAATGGTCTCCAATTCTAGATTCAACATTTTAAATATATTGAAATATGTATGTGAGGAATTTTCTGAAACTTGGAACAGAGACTAATTTGGCAAAGATTGTTACTAATATTACAAAAAGAGCTTTCTTTGCAGCTCATGGATTACGTATCCTTTAGGTCATGAGAGGTATATTTTGAATCTGAGCTCTGGAACTTAGAGGAAATCTACTTAATATTCTGCATATTTGTTTTGCATTCTAGTGGCTGGATAAGACCAATGCTAATTGATTTAACCTATTCCTGGGAAAACTCTCAAGCCTATAGTCAACTTGAATTATAGTCAACAGTGTAGTGAAATGCAAAAAGGTTTATTTGAGAATGAATAAAATTTATTTTTTGAATACAGCATAGCTATTTCAAGAACATAAAAGATGTATTTGCTAATCTTTTTTCCCTCCCATTTGTCAAATTTAAATAATTCACTTGCAAAATAAAGTCAAATGGCGTATTCTACTGATAATTCAATTTATAGTGAAATAAAACCCTATAAATCTCATATGCATAATTACTCCTCCAAACTGATTGTTAATCACCCAAGTAAATTAATATCAACCAAAGGAATCTTATAATTATTAAAGGTACAAAAATTTACTAAACATTCAGGATTACGTAACATACATCTTGGAAATTGCTTCTGACCTTGAAAATGGAAGCCTCATTCAGGAAGTTAGGATACACAGTGACACATGTGTAATGGCAGTATTTTAATAAAGGGGTAATATTTTGTACATAAGCACAATGAGACTATGTTATGACAGAGGTGTATACAAGTTTCAGAGGCAGCAATAGTTTGAGGCATAAGATTCTTGGTTCTATTTTTACTTTCTGCCTCCTGGTCCCCTCATTTTGGCCACTGTTTTTTCATCTACCAAGGGATGTCAGCAACTCTTGTCTACTGCCACCTCAAAATGTTGTCAGGGATTTCATATTTTGCTTGGTAATCTCTTGAGATCGTTAGATGAAAAGAACCATAAAAATCCAAAATGTTTTTTTAGGTGGGGGTTTCCAAAATTGGTCCCTTTCAGGGCGCCACCCACTTGGATATTGAATACCCTCCCTGTGTAATGTGGAAAAAGCGGTCGGTGAAAATTTGCTCTTCTAGCATCACCAAAGAAACAGACGTCTTTATTGTTTAGAAAGTGAAACACACCCATTGGGGATCACTTCATCATTTTTTTAAGTGAATGAAAACATCACAAGTTGAACTGATGAAATGCAGGATAAGTGCAAACAGACTACACCCTTCCTCTTTCAGTCACAAGGAGCCGTGGTCTGCCAATTCTCCCATCGCACCCTCCCTGTCTAGGAAAGGCCCTAGTTGGCTCACAAACCCTGTACATATCTGAGCTACAACTAATCATGCCACTGTTGAGTCACCCACAGAAAAATCCCACAGACTGCTCGCTTTCCTCTGTGTGGTGTAGGGCAGTGATTTGAAAGAGCATCTTTTCCCTGTCATTTTTCCTCTTTTCGTCTGAGTCATTTTCCCCCTTTTCTTACTCACTTTCATTTCTTCCAGTTTTTAATTATCGTCGCTCTCTTAACCCATCTTTTTTCTAATCTCAAGGGGTATTTTAAAAGGATGCTTGTTCACCAGATGCAACTCTCCTAGGGCTCATTTGGAAAAAATAACAATCTTTTCTGTCCCTCCAGCTGCCAAAAGTCATCATGAGTCATGTTTTTGACTCAATTGACAGAAACACTTAATATAAATAGTTGGCCTTTCCCAGAGCTGCTTCTTAGTTGCCATTCCATCATGTTGATTTCAACTGACTGATAAGATGCACCATTTGACCAGAGCAGCTCACCTGGTCACTATGGCCTTTGTATACTTCCTGTCTCTGTTACACCAGGCTAGAGCAATCAGACGGAGTGGGTGATGAGCAAAATAAGTGACCGTCAGTGAGCATTCTAGCTCTAGAGTATCTTGTTGGAAACATTCTTGCAAAGTTACTCCTCAAAATTGGACTGGGTTCCATATGCTAAATAAGAAATTAGGTAACGTACTTTCTAAATAATATTATTTATAAATAATAATAATAATAATTATTATTCCCTAAGATCATTCCTTAATAGTGTTACTATTACAGCTCAGTATTAGTTACTTTGGAACCATGGAGAGAAACTTGTTTCAAATAGGCACAATATTTGGTTTCTTACTGTGTTAAGTTTAGCAGAGCCCAAAGGAACTATTGCTGATATTCACTATTTACTTTGTCAAAATAAAAGTTTATAAAAATTGAAAAAGATGACTCTCATATAAATATAGAATAAACATGACAAAGCCTTATTTAACTCATTAATGAGGTTTATTGATCACTGTTCAACCAGGGAAGCACAATAAGTAAGATATATGGATGTACTTTTTCCTCCCAAACACATATTTGTTTATTTCAAGGAATTGGCTTATTTGTGGGGACTGGTTAAGCAAATCTGAAATTCTGTAGGTCAGAACATCAAGAAGGGAAGTTGAATCACAAGCAGGCTGGTACCCACACGCATGGGCCAAAGCTTTTTGTGCATAGGCAGTCAGGAAAGAATGATTAGGAGCACGTTGGAACCCAAAAGGGCCCAAGGTATGTCCTCAGGGAAGGCTTAAACCCTTTTAAGGCCTTCCTACAGAATAAATCAGGCTCACCCAAAGTAATCTCCTTAATTGAAGGTGCATTGATTAAGTACTTAATTTACATCTGCAAAATCCCTTCATAGAGCACCTAGGTTAGTGTTTGAATAACTGGGAGGACACAGATTCAGCTACATAATAGCAGCTGCCTCCTTTCTGTCCTCCAACTCTCAGGAAGAATATCTCTTGTAGCCCACCTTATCTGGAAACATACTAGAAAGGCAATTCTGGAGAATGCAGTTTATCCCAGCCAAGTGACACACCACAAAGCCATATATGAATATTTATAGACTCTGTGCTATGGTCTGAGTGTGTTCTCCCAATATTCATACATTGAATCCTAACTCCCAAAGATGATGGCATTAGGACGTGAGACCTTTGAGGGGTGATTAGGTTATGAGGGTGGAGCCCACATGGTTGGGATTCGTGTGTCATAAAAGAAGCTCCAGATAGATTCCCAGCCCCTTCTACCAAGTGAAGACACAGTAAAATAGAAAATTGGTTAATGTTCAATAAGGCAACAAAACTATAATCTTGGAGGCTATCTTTTCTATCAGGCAGAAATAATTTACATCTCTACCAGACACAAATCTGATACCGAACCTCTTAATCCCAAATTCGTGTGCCCGATGCTCAGAAAACCAAACACTGAGACATCAGTGCTGGGAGATGAGAAAGATTTATTCGAATTGGCCAAAAAGAGTAGGTGGGAACCCGGGTTGCTCAAATCCACCTCTCCTAGAAAAGAAAGCAGGGGGAGTTTTATAAGCTGAGGGGCTTGGCAGGAGGGGCTGCAGGGAAGCAAAGGGGTCACTCCCGATAAGCCTCTGGGCAATCTGACTTCTGGGCTTCAACAGCTGCTAAGGGCTGACTATCCGGTGATCGCAACCTCCCCGAAGAGATTCTCTTTCTCCAGCAAAACAAGCTCACAAATCCTCGAGACCCCTGAGTCACCCCTCAAGTTAAACAGGTTAAACAGCAAATTGATTTAATATCTACAGTACCCCTCAGATACCCGGCTTCAAATCCACAAGTTAAGTTGTAACTCCATAGACTCTGAGACCTAATTAATTATAAACAGCATGTCAAACAAAGGCACATAGGCCTAGATAATTAAATAATCTTTGCATGAGCCTCTTAGACTGTTCCCGTATGACTTGGAAAGGACTTGCAGACTTCCTTTTGGTTTACTTCTAAGTTTGGATCATTTTTCTTAACAACTTATTAAATATTTTACCTTCTTTCGTTATTAAAATGATAACCTTTCTTTGCATTTAGATTTCCTGAAATATTATATTCCATGTACTTAATCAGAAATTATTGTTAAAAAATTTTGCAATTTTAGTGGTGATATCTTTTGGTCTTCTCTGATCTAGCTACATACAGTATCTAGCCCTTCACAGAGTTTCTCTGGGTATATGGGAGATGGCACTCATACTCCTAGGTACATGGGTCCCTTGAATCTACAGGATCCAAGTAATTAGAAAGGAAGAAAGAACAAAAAAGGCAAGATCATTATTTTAACTAAATGCCCTGAAGAAGTGTGATGGAAGTATTAGGAAGGAAGAATAAAAAGAGGAAAGGAGAAAATCACTATTTTTACTTGTGCAAATTTTTTTCTATAAGGAAATAAGATATAGACTTCCATTTGAAAATAACTAATTGATTTAATATAAGTTCAGTAAGAACAAACAAAATGGTGTATCTATCTTGAAAATTCCGTGCTATTAAACCTATATATTGCTGTTTTGAACACAATTGACTTATTTTCTTTTATCCTGAACTGAGGACCATATAGGTCATATTTATAAATCAATTATTCAGCAAATGTTTCTAAGTATACATGTCAAATGCACCTTGAAGTGACAAATTTGGGGAAAAAATGGAAAAATCATCTGTGCACTTTTCTTCGTTGACTTAAAAAAAACAAATACTTTGTAATAGACTTGCTACATTCTTTATTGAGATGTTCAAAGACAATTTTTCAAAAGAGTTTTCACCTTTTATGACAATGAAGACTTCACTGACATGTAAATAATAGGAAATTCATGTCTTAAACGACAAATACTAGTGCTTTGAACAAATTCATATTGATATGTGTCCAAACTACTGTTTCCCGTTAGATGACTTAGCAAGTTACTGTAATAAGTATATAACAAACATCTAACACATTTCTGTCTTTCCACTCTGACTCTTTTCCTAGTCATCATCTAACCAGCTGGCAAAATCATTATTCTAAAATTCAAGGATCTTTGTTTTACTTTCTAGCTTAAAATACTTCCGTGATGCGCATTGTCTACTGGGTCAGTGCCACTTACCTAAGCACGGTAGTCAAGGCTCTTCATGATCCAGGCTTTATTAGCTCTCCATTTTTATTTTTGGCTGTGTACAGTCAGCTTCTATGTGCACTACATCTCCACCAAAAGGAAAAGACTTGTTGTTTCTCAAATCCTCACATGAGACTTGCTGTATCATATTTCCACGTATAATTACCTGCGCAAGAAATGCTCTTCACTCACTGTCATTCTGGAAAACTTCTATTCATTCTTCAAAACTCAGCTTAGGTTTTCTTCCTCCTTGCACTATCCCTGCCTATTCCATCCACGCAGCTAAGCAATACTTTCCTAGGTTCTACGGGTGCTCTCTGGGGATAACTCTATTACAGCCCTTGGTTTATCAGTGATTCAAAAGGGTTTTATGCAAGTTTGTTGCTCCCTGAGTACAGATGCTTTGCTTTCTTTCCTTTGTTCCCAAAATCTAGCTCAGGGTTTAATTAGGTAATAGTTGTCTATTCAAAATAAACACTCATTGAATACTGAATGTAATCAGTTCCTCTGATCTGATGCTGGCTTTGGGGAACTAAAGCAGGTAAGTAGAGAAGCCATTCACCTGAGATCATGAGCATTTTCTTATCTTTATTTACTACTGGGTCTCAAATTTTACCCTGCTTTTGAATCTCCTTATTAAGACATAGATGGCTTGGCCTCCTTCCAGGGTTTCAGATTCAGTAGGTCCAGGCTGGAGTCAGAAAATGTGCATTTCCAGCCAGTGTCCAGTTGTTGCTGTTCCTGCTGCTCTAGGACCACAATTTAAGAACTGCTGCTCTATATCTACACAAACACTGAGGTGTTGAAAGGAAATATGTGTATTTAATAAATGCTTATCCAACTGATAATGTTTCAGTTGTAAAGAAAACTTAGTACAGAATATGATTTATTCTGTTCCTTTCTAAATCAGGTGAAATGGAAACATATAAATATATTTTATTTCATTTTATTCAATAAAGAAAATCAATATTCTGAGTTTTCCATCACAGTCATATATCCCCCCATTATTTTCCAATATGTTTAAAAAGATGCATTTTTAAAAAACTCTGACAATGCTAGTTTTCCTTTAAAAGAGTGAAACTGAACTTTTTTGGGGCTAAGGAGAAATTATCATAACCATCTACGTTCCCATGAAAGCAATTCACCCACTCCCCAGAAAATTGTACATACATAGTAAATTTGTCATGTTATTTTTGGTCGTCCCTGGACTCTCTTGAATTTCATAAGGGGACCCAAATAAAGAATTCTTATTTTTAAACTTATCATAAGTGGGGAGAAGGGATTGTAGAGGTAAAATGGAAACAATCTTTTAAAAAAATCAACCACTACAAAGCTACTAGAGCTAATGAACAAATTCAGCAAAGTTGCAGGGTACAAGATCAACAAACAAAAATCAGAAGACCTAAATAAATGGAAAGACATTTCATGTTTTTGGGTAGGAATATTTAATATTGTTAAGTGTAAGTAATGCTCAAAGCAATCTTCAGATTCAATGCAATTCCTATCAAAATTTGAACACCTTTTTTTGAGGAAATGGAAAAGTCAATTCTCAAAATCATACGAAACTGCAAGAGGTCCCAGGTAGACAAAACAATTTTGAAAAACAGGAACAAAGATGGACAATTCACTTTCCACTTTCAAAACTTACAATGATTCTGCAGTAGTCAAAACAGTGTGGTACAGGCAGATGGATAGATATACAGACCAGTGGAATAGAACTGAGAGAATGGAAATGAAAATACACAGCTGTGGCCAATCAATTTTTGACAAGGGTGCCAAGTCCACTCAATGGGAAAAGAATAGTCTTTTCAACAAATGATGCTGAGACAATTGCATTTCTACGTGCAAAAGAATTTTGCTGGACACCTACCTTATATCATATACAAAAATTAACTGAAAGTAGATCAACAGTGTAAATATAAGTGCTAAAACCATAACACTCTTTGAAGAAAACATAGGAGTAAATCTTCATGACCTTAAGATTGGCAATGGAATTTTAAATATGACACTGAAAGCACAAGCAACAAAAGAAAAAAAAAAGAAAAATTGAACTTCATCAAAATTTAAACCTTTTGTATTTTCATTATCAAGGAATTGAAAGACAGTCTAAAGAATGGGAGAAAATATTTGCAAATCATATATCTGATAAGTATTTAAAATTCAGCATGTGTAAAGAATTCTTAATGCTCAACAACAAAAGGGCAAACAATGAGCAAAAGACTTGAATAGACTCCAAAGATATACAAATGGCCTACAAGAACATGAAAAGATGTTCAGCATCATTAGTCACTAGGGAAATGCAAATCAAACCCACAATAAGATATCACTTCACACCTACTAGAATGGTTATAATAAAAGAAAAAAAATAAAAATAAGTGTTAGTGAGGTCATGGAGAAACTGGAACCCTGGTACATTGCTGGTAGGAATGTAAAATGATGAGAAGGTAAAACAGAAAAACAGTTTTGCTGTTTCTCAAAAAGCTAAATATAGAGTTGTTATGACCTAGCCATTCTACTCCTAGGTTTACACCCCCAAAAATTGACAACAGGGATCCAAACAGATATTTTATGCCAATGTTCATTGCAGCACTATACACAGTAGCTAAAAGGTGGAAACACCTCATGTGTCCGTCAACAGATGAATAGAGAAACAAATTGTGGTATGGACATACTATGGAATATTACTAAGCCTTAAAAAGGAATGAAATTCTGATGCATGCTACATCATGGATGAACCTTGAAAATATTGTATTATGTGAAATAAAAAGACAAATATTGTATGATTCCATTTAATGAGATATCTGGAATAGGTAAATTCATAGAGACAGAAAGTAGATTAAAGGTTACCACTGATTTCCTGGTGGGCAGGAAAGGCAGGAGAAGGCGTGGCCACCCATGCTGCCCAGGCACAATGCCGTGGAGAAGCTGTGGAAGGTCTTGAGTGGCCAGGATGACAAGGAGCAGGGCCTGACCACAAAGGTCCTGGTTGACTTGTCCCTTAGCTTCAACACCAGATTGAAGTGATTTGCCAAATGCTTTCTATGTGGCATTTCTATTCTATCCTTGGAACTGGATTGCTATGGCTTCCTAGTGGCATAAAACCTTTTGCACTGTTTTATATCCTGGGAACTATTGCTGCATTAGCCAGTACGAGCTTTTTCATGGGCCCCATGAAGCAATTGAAGAAAATGTTTGAAACAAGATTATCTTGCAACAATTATTATCCTTTTTTGTTTCATATTTACCATTTGTGCTTCTCTTTGGTGACATAAGAAGGGATTGGCCTTATAGTTCTGCATATAGCAGTTCTTGTGAATGACCTGGTATAGTCTATCATGGATCCCATATGCTAGAGATTAATTAATTAAATGCTATTCTTCTGTCCTAAGTTGAAAATCAGAAACTCATCGAAAAGAGCATTTGAAAGTTGACGCCGTGGTTTTGGTGAAGTATGCTTTTCCTGATATCACTTCAAAAACAAGTGCAGTGACAATTTCAGACCATCTGTATTCTGGTATGAACTACATGCTTGATTAAACTGTTAAATGCTTGTAACTTTAAATTCATTATGTGCCATTAATATGCCCTTCCCAAGATAAGGAGATTTTAATCATTGCCAATTGTAAATTATTTTTAGCCATTTTTTCAAGTCTTCGAAACAGCTTTGAGATGTGACTATTTAAGGGTAAACCTGTGCTGCAAGACATATTCAACTTTTTTGGCTCTTTGAAAATGTTTACATTTTTAAAATATCTTAAAAAACTTTAAAGTTTTAACTTAGTAAGCTAAAGGTTGCTTATTATGTGTAATAAAAAGAATACATAAATCTTTACAATTTTTAAATAAAGGCACACTTGAAAATAAAGATGTTTATGATGGGATGATGGAAGGGATGGATGGGGAGTTATTATTTAATGTTACAGTTTCTATTTGGGATGATGAAAAAGGTTTTAAATAAGATAGTGGTGATAGTTGCATAGCATGGTGAGTACAATTAATGCCACTGAATTGTACACTTAAAAATGGTTACTGTTGCAAAAAGAAATCAGTATAAGCAGATATAGAGAAATAAACAAAGGTATATTAAACCCCAAAGGTAAGAAGCACTACAATTACGTAGTGTTTACTATATCTAAGAGTCTTCTAGGTGTTTTTATATGTGTTAACTCACTGAATCCTCACATCAGTGTTATTTTCCTCATCTCATTGATGAGAAAATCAGGCGCAGAAAGTTTAAATAACTTGTGAGCATCACATAACTAGTATATGGGAGAGCCAAGATTTGAATCCAGGCAATTTGTCTCTAAACCCCACGCTTTAAGCCATTTATGCATTTTAACCATGCATTACTACCTCTGCCCATCCTTCAGTTAAATGCTGATTGAGGAGAATGAAGCTAGAACTATGGGAAGTAGGAAGCTAGAAGTCAGTCTGTTTTTTGGTCACTCTGGTTTCATAAGACAATAAACTTTACAAATCTAATTCCCAATTGACAAATTTTATATACTTTTGTTGTGCCTGCTGCCTTCCCAAGTGACTTTTGAGTAAGTGGTGGGATATGATGACTCTTCTTATCTGATAGCGTCATTGAATACCTGCTGTGTACATTTTTTTTAGCAATAGATAATTTATTAAAATAGATGATTTTTTAGCTTTATTGAGATATAATTGACAAATGAAATTGTAATATATTTAAAGAGTACAATGTGATGAGTTGATACACGTATACATTGTGAAAGGACTTCCCCCATTGAGTCAATTAACACACCCATCACTCCACACATTAACCCTTCCTCCTTTTTTTTGGTTAGAACATTTAAGTTCTACTCTTTTAGCAAATTTCGATTATACAATACAGTGTTATCAACTATAGTCACCATATTACACCTTAGATCCCCAGACCTTATTCATCTTATAACTGAAAGTTTGTACCCTTTTATCACCTCTCCCTATTTATCCCACTCTCCAGTTGCCAGAAACCACTTTTTGACTCTCTGCTTCTGTGAGTTCAACTTTTTTTTTAGATTCCATATAATAAGTGATACCAGGAAGTATTTGCCTTTCTCTGTTTGACTTATTTCATTTAGCATAATGCCCTCCAGGTTCATCCATGTTGTTGCAAATGGCAGGATTTTCTTCTTTTTTAAGGCTGAATAATATTCTATTGTATATATGTACCACATTTTCTCAATCTATTCTTTCACTGACAGACACCTAGCTTTTTTCTATATTGTAGCTATTGTGAATAATGCTGCAATGAACATGAGAGTATGAATATCTCTTTGAGATAATGATTTAGTTACCTTTGGATACATACCCAAGAGTGGGATTGTGGGATCATTTATGGTAGCTCTATTTTTAAATTTTGGGGGAACCTCCATACTATTTTCCATAGTGATTTTACCAATTTACATTCACAAAATAGATGACTTTTGAGGAGACATTGGAAGAACTACAATAAAAATTGTTGATAAATGTGACATTTTAATAAATGGACTTTTACAACGCTAAGAACATCATAACATAAAGCTGATCTATGTTCTTACCAATATTTCTTTTCTTTTCTGCTAATTGTAGCTTCAACAACACATTAGTTTTTATGGAGATGATAATGCATCTATCAATATTTAAGACATCTCTTGAACACCCATTTTATGTACAAGTTAATGCCAGCATCTTCCCACACCAATGATAAATTACAGAGGTATCCTGATCATATGCTTGCCTGATTATTGCTTTATTTTTTTTTCAGTATTGTTTACTATCTACCCACTTAGAGAACTTGGGAAATGTTTAAGAAATGAGTTACAATGAAATACAATAAAAATATCTTTGGATTGTGTTATTTTCATAACAGTTTGCAGTAAAATATTTATGATACTTTTTAAAATATAAGTCCTCTGTTAAATTTTAATAACCCTAGTATGAGATTTAAAATATTTAAGCACAACCCAGAAGAACTTTATATGCTGTAAGCCAATGATGTCAGAATAACAACTGTGGTCTTTTATTAGCAATTATGATTTGTAGCAATCTTTATTGCCAATTTTCACAACTCTCCTTCCATTTTTTTTTTTTCATTTTTTTTTTTTTTTTCCCTTCAATCAAGTCTTGAACTAGAGCTTTTGGCCCCTGGGATCAATCTCCACCAGACAACATAAAGCAAAACTTCCGTCTGGTTCTGTGCTTTCGCTGTTCCTGGCTGGAATTCAATTATATATAAGACACATGGCTGCTTTAAATTCAATAGGATTAAAAAAAAAAAAAAGCAGAAAAAAGGCTTTCTTCTGAGGAAACACTTGTTGATTACTAATAGGTATTATTTGAGTCTAGAAACATCCGGGATTTAGAACTTCTTTTTATACGTAATCAAGTTATTGAGGGATCTGAATGATAGATGTGGGATATAAACAGGATATTAATTAATTTTTCATCAACCATCATCTTCAATTCCATTTTAGGTTTTCTTTCTCTGAGCCTTAAGTGTATCTGAGTAGAAATGGCAGCTTTCTGGCCACTTCTATGCATTAATTAGTCTGAATCAAATAAATTCATTCTCACATTCATTTGAACGATTCTGCTTCGCCATTGTTCTCACCTCTCAGGTTGGCTTGACCTGCAATGTAGATGGTATAATCTGCTTTTTCACTCTTGCTACCTTCTTTCTCTGTATTCCTGGTTCCTACAGGGGTGAAAAAGGCGTTAGGGAAAGAGAAACAAACATTTGGAGTCTGTGGTGCTCTTACAAGTGTTCGAATGCTGAATTTCCTTTAGATTGTATTTGTGGGCCTATGAAGCCTGTGTGTTGGGATCCTCACATTGAACCGTTTACTGGTATGGGAAATACACTCTTTCTAATCACTATTTCTCTCCATTTTGCCTTCATCCACGGGTACACCCTGTAGTCTCTCATTATTGAATCTCCTCTCTGTCGAAGATGCTTTCTTGGGCAAGGTACTTTAAAGAAACTTTGAGTTAAGCTAATTTCCATTGGTACATGGGAACTCAGTACGCTAGAGATTGGCTAGTTGTTCACCAACCCATTTCCTTTTCTTTCTGGGCACAAAATTATTCTGCATTTTGCAGCTTTCCTTAAATTTGATATGAATAGGTGACTGGGTTCTAGCCAATGAAATGTGAGTGTAAGTGCCATTTCCAGGCCTGACCCACTAAAACTTTGCATGGGCAATCCTCTATGTTCTTTTTTTTTGGTGAGGAAGATTGGCCCTGAGCTAACACCTGTTGCCAATCTTCCTCTTTTTGCTTGAGGAAGAGTGATCCTGAGCTAAAATCTGTGCCTATCTTCCTTTATTTTGCGTGTGGGATGCTGCCACAGCATGGTTTGATGAGTGGTGTAGGTTCGTGCCCGGGATCTGAACCCGCGAACCTCGGCAGCTGAAGTAGAGTGTGCCGAACTCAACCACTGTGTCACTGGGCCAGCCCCCTCCACGTTCTTTTGACATCTGCCTCCTTGAGGCAGATGAGCACAGAGACCTTGGAATACACCTTTGAAAAGGATGGAATCACAAGATAAAATAAATCTGGATCCAGTTAAAGAAGAGCTGCTCGCTCCTTTGTAATTTCCATGAGCAAGAAATAAATTCTATCATACTTGAACCATTTTATACTTTGGAGTTTGTCATAGCAGCTAGCAGTACTTGAACTAATTCACTCATGCATTCTAGCTAGGCTGGTCAGATTTGGCAAATAAAAATAAAGGGCATAAACTTAAATTTGAATTTCAGATAAATAAGGAATCATATTTAAAATAAATATGTCCTATGCAATATTTAGGACATGCTTACATTAAAAATGATTTGTTGTCTACCTGAAATTCAAATTTACCTGCGCATCCTGTATTTTATGTCAACCCCAGTTCGTACCACACTAAAAAGTGGACATATAAGGCATTCCCAATGTTTCCTCTCTTGTCTTTCCACTTTCTGTGGCTGCTCCATCTGGAATCTAATTTTCAGAAAGGTGTAGAAGAAAATCAGCTTTTATCTTCTACATTCACACATGCCTTGAAATTCCAAGAGGATATATGCCAGTCTTTTCCAAAAACTCTTCGCCCCATCTACTCCAGCACCCTGGTACAAGTTTCTCCAGCTCAGCAAACATCCATCTGGAGAATGTTATGTGAGCCTGCCTTCAGTAGACTCTCTAATCTCTGTGCATGATTCTCTTGGAGCCCAATTAGCTTTGCTTGGGGCGGAGAGTATCACTATGTTCTTGATAATTATACCGCTGAACACTCAGATGAATTCTTTCCTCTGATGAATTTGAGCCTTTTTCTCACTCAAGCTAGAAGAGGTAGTGGGAGTGAAGGAAGCAGAGGTCTGGTCGATTGTTAGTAAATCCTATGACTATGTGTCTAGAAGCTCTTCTTCAGAATGTGGAGAAGCTTATTACCTGTATTGTTCTTTTTAAATCTTCAGCGTTAATTCTGAGACAACAGGAAAACTTCCATTTGATATCCAATTACGTATCTTTAGGTCATTGAAAAAATTGGGAAAATTCAGTGCTTATTTGCATACGCTTAATATCACTTGAACAAAACAGCGTTAGACAGTCAAATGTAAAATAGTTATCTCTTTTGGCCAGCATAATTCTATGTCCTGGAATTCACACCTTCAAAAAAAAAGGTTATCGATTGGCTCATAGCTTACCAAACTCTATAGCAACTCATACTGTGTGGGCTATGCTTTAGTTATGTGCTTTGTATTATTCTTTCTTGTGTCATTATATGATATTTGGAAAAATGAAATACTGAATATTAAGTTGTAGTTTTGTTTCTTCACATATTTTAAACAGTTTAACCTATATTGCCCCAAAAGTTTGATTTCTTTCTACGAAAGCTATTATATTTTTTCACATAAAGGCAGTACAATTTAATGCACTAAAACCTGATATTTAACATAATAATTCTTTCATGGTTCAAAGGAAATAATGCCCCTGAAAAATGAGAGCAACACATATTTTCAAATCACTTGGAACAAAATGAAATGGTATTTTTTTAAAATAATATACTACATGAGAGATAAGAAACTGAAGCTCCAGCAAATCTGATTACAAGGTGGGTAACAAGCTTAGGTCAGAGACAAACATTTCTACTATTATTTTTAATTTTTCTGTATCAGCTCCTAGATCCATGGGGGAAAAATGAAAATAGAAAAAGAAAAGGACTTAAATCATATAATTTTATTATATGTTATTTATATTACACAGTATTCTGTTTTCTAAATCTAATTTTCTGGAGTTAGTATCAGAAATATTTGGCTTAATAAAACAATACGGTTTATTATGGAATAGATGCTAAAAGCAAAAACAGAATGTACAGCCATCTAACATCTATTTAGTAAAAAAGTAAGGAAGCCATTCAATGGAAATCAAATTTGGTATTTTACATTATGACTTTCACTCAATATTAAGAAAATATTGAGAACATCTGCAAAGAAAAAGTAAACAAAACAGAATATATGGAGACTTATTCTTAACTCTAGATAGGAAATATTAATCGAGAACAGAGGTTGGCAAACATTTTCTATAGAGGTCCAGACAGTAAATATTTTAGGCTTTTCAGGCCATATGGTCTTTATAGCAACTATTCAGCTCTGCTATTGCAGTGAGAAAGCAGTCAAAGGTAATGCATACACGAATAAGGATGGTTGTTTCAATGAATCTATAACTACAGGCTGTTGGCTAGATTTCGTTCAAGGGTTGGAGTCTGTCCACCCTTGTTCAAGAATAAGTAGACATTATATTACTATCTCTCCCAAGCACAAAACTGTCTTCTCACGCTAATTAACTTCTCAGTTTATAAATAATTTCCAGTTCTGGTTCACGCCAGTCTTAATTTCCCACCTAGCCCTACCCTTCATTTGAAATTCATGATTGGTATATTTAAAGGCCTATTAATTTCTTCATGGCTAGGATTTTTAAGGAGAAGGGATTCTAAGTCAGATCTAATCCTTTGCCAAGCTGTTTGTGGTTTTACTGATAAAAATGTTGAGACAGCAGAGTCTATTATTCAAAAGCAGATGATTCTTTCTAGGGGGATTATACTTTTCTTAATCCATTTGATTTTATTTTCAACTTCATTTAAGGAAGATCTAAGTAAAGCACCTAGGTGATTTTGTTTTGAAGAGTTGAGATTTCTCATCAAATATTTGTAATTTATTTACAGGCAGTAAGAGCCATTTTAATTAATTATCATACTTTTGGCTGGAGCTCTCTCTGCATAGCAGGTCACTTCCTTGAAACAGCCTTCCTGATGAACTGCTACATGGGATGAATAGTATTGTGACTTTAAAAATAGCCCCTTGATGCCCGTGCACATCTGTCCCTACCCCTGAATCCCAAATGTGTATAATTAATTTTTCACTAATTCATACATTCAACAGGTATTTGTAGAGACCTGGGGTGCACAATACATTGTACTTGATGTCAAGCACTGGACGAATTTTGGCTACACCTGTAGACAGAGTTGAGTTGCTATTTGTGAAATCGGTAAATAAATGAATAAATATTCCAATAAGAAAAAAAAACCGAAGTAACTTTGTTCTTATGCATAAAGAAATATTTCTAGCTTCAATATCTTAAACCACCCAGGGTGAGATAATGATGGATCCTATGGGAACAGAATGGCCTTTTGTAGATATCTAGTGAACTTTGTTAAAGTAGAAAACTTTGGACTAGTTTCCAAAGTTATTTAAAGATTGAGATGCCTTAGCTTCTATTTTCTCTTCCTCTGGTTCCCCTAGAGACAATCCTTGTTTCATTTTATTCTCTGTCTTTGAGCCACTTTTGGTTTGGTTTCTTTCCTTCAACTGCAACAAGAAAAAAATTTTGGCTTAAACTGGGTGCTCTTAAGTATTGTCATGTATAGTTTTATCAGATGCTCCCCAGAATTCTGTCTCCCTATCTCCTACCCAAGTACAGCCAATTCTCATCACCACGATAGTTATGTTCTATAAGGTTGCTGTGAACACTGAATTAGCGAACGCTGAGCCATTGCTCATAGGGAAAATACAGTTAGGTTCCTCGGAGTCTTTGGTCACATTTTTGTCAACCAATCAGTATATAACTTTGTTTTATGTGTGTTTCTATCTAAAAACACCATATTTAAAGATGTTATTGATTCATTAACCTTGGACTCACGGCTGGCAACACTATAACTCATGCCTAAATGAAACATGCCTAACACACATATTTTCTCCATAAAGCACATCATTCTCAGGCTTAGGAAAACTAGAGAGCATTTCAGCATCATGCTTTGGAGACCATTTTAAACGGTGAAATCACCAACAAAAAGTATAAAAATGCAAATAATGTGGCACAAATAAACTGCAAAAAGGATACTTGTGGGCCGGCCCCGTGGCTTAGCGGTTAAGTGCGGGCGCTCCCCTGGTGACGGCCCGGGTTCGGATTCTGGGCGTGCACTGACGCACCGCTTATCCGGCCTTGCTGAGGCCGCGTCCCACATACAGCAACTAGAAGGTTGTGCAGCTATGACATACCACTATCTACTGGGGCTTTGGGGGAAAAAATTTAAAAAAAAAAAAAAAAAAAGGATACTTGTTTACAGAATGAGAGCTGAAACAAGAAGGCAGAACATTGTCATGTTTGACCTCATCTGGGAACATGCTCTAAAAGTGACTTCACATTTTTCAACACTCTGTGCATGTCTACAAATGACAACAAAATGGCTTGAAGTATTGATTTTGGGGTTAAAAATGCATTTCAGCAAGCGGGTGGATTTGTAAATGTGGAATCCGTAATAGTGAAGACTGACTGTACTTTTGCCGTATTTTCTTCCTTTAAATCATGTTTTCTACTTGGTTTTCTTCAAGTTTTCCTGTAGCAAGATGGGAAGGAAATAGATTCTTCTTATTACTTGATTTATATGTTTTTTTCCCACTTATTTTGGCAGTCTATACTGTCCAACTGTTATTTTTATATTGATATATCTTGATATTTATTCTAAGGGCTTACTTTCCCCATTGTTAAAGAATAGAGAGAAAGTTGACTAGTATATTTAGCAGGCAATCATATACAATTTGTCTTAAGGTGCAAATCTCATACGGCAGTATTAAGAAATATGGTAAAATATATTCTTGAATTGCCTTACAACGTTTTCAGCTTCTGCCTAAATGATGCAAATCTGTGCAAAATGAACTCCAGTAGTAATAATTTCTGACTATTTTAAGCAATGTATTTTCAAAGTCTAACTTCTGTGCTGCATAAAAAATAATTATTTGCACATATGGTTAAGTCCTCTTTGCATGCTAGACAAAAAATTTGTGACTGTAAAATTTGAGTTTATTAATAGAAAAGCACATGGTACCATATCATTTTTTTCCTGAGGAAGTCTTAGAATGTATACATGGTTATGCTGTTCAGAACAGACCCAAACAAAGTAATAGCCTGGCATATTTTTGACTCAGTTCCCAATATCTAGAGCTAGGCCCTAAGCTCAATGCAGAAAGAGACTCTGGCTCTCTTGGTCAAGGTTATTTCACTTGTATATAACATAATGCATCACACATAGCGCTCAACAAACATTGGTCAAATAAGTGAGTAAATGACCACAACCTAAAGAATTAGGAAGAATTTCTCCTCCAAAGTCCATCACCTCATGGATTTCGAGCCCTTAAAAAAAAAAAACTTCTTTTAAGATACCTTTATTTTTTCCTATCATGCTGATTTTAATATGCTTTTACAAGAAATCTCATGGAATAAACAATAATCATATTTCACTATAAATCAATATGAGTTAAAAAATACCCCACAAAATGTTGTTTTGGCTTTCCCAGGCAATCCAAATTTCGTAGCCAGCTTACTGACCCTACCTAGCCAACCATTTGGTTTATGTCTCTATACTTTCTCAGTAACTTTACACTCTGCTTACAGTCCAAGAAAAATTTAAATCAATACAAAGAAACTATAAATCAGTAAAAAGATTACTAGAAAATCTGTGAATATTTGGAAATTTAAAAATATACTTCTACAATAACATATGGGTCAAAGAATGAGTTAAAGTGAAAATTAGAAAATATTTTGAACTGAGTGATAACAAAACACCATATATCAGAACTTTGGAGTGCAGCTAAAGCTGTGGTTAGAACAAATGGATAGCCTTATATCAGAAAAGGTGAATGGCTGAAAATTAATGAGCTAAGCATTGCTCTTGGTAACTTGAGAACATTGCAAAAAATGACACCTAAACAAAACAAAAGGAAATAAATTATAAATATAAGAACCAAAATTATTAAAGATAGAAAACAAACATACATTATAGATACCTAGCAAAACTAAAAGCTGATACTTTGAAAAGACTAAAACATTGATAAGTACCTGGATAAACTGAAGAATAATAAAAAGCAAAGGAAACAGAACAACTAATAGAGGAATGGAAAAAGAAACATCACTAACATTCCTACAGACATTAAAAAGCATCATTTACAATAACTTCAAAAACATTAAAAAAGCAAAACATGGGGTACCAGCCTGGTGGCGTAGTGGTTAAGTTTACATGCTCTGCTTCGGCGGCCCAGGGTTTGTGGGTTCAGATCCCAGGCATGGACTTACATACCACTTATCAAACCATGCTGTGGCAGGAGTCCCACATATTAAAAAAGTAGAGGAAGATGGGCACAGATGTTAGCCCAGGGACAATCTTCCTCACCAAAAAAAAAAAAAAAGAATAAAAATAAAAAATAAAACAAAACATGGGAATAAATTTCTCTAAAATGTACAAGATCTCCACAAAGAAACATATAAATTATAATTGAGGGAAAATGTAAAAACATTAATAACAGAGAAATAAAACTTTTCCTGGATTGGAGGTTTCAATATTGTAAATGTCAATTTTCCTCAAATTGACCTGTAGAGTCAGTGCATTCTCAACCAAAATCCCAACAGTTTTTTTCCTAGAACTTGAAAAGCTTATTCTAAAATTTATATAGAATTACAAAGGTTCAAGACTAGCCAGGAAATTCTGAAGTAGAAGAAAAAAGTGGGAGAACTTGCTCTATTAGATGTTAAGACTTTTTACAAAACTAGTGTAGCTAAGTCAGTTGTTGATGTAAAGACAGACAAATGGAGAAACGAAGCAGAATTAGAGTCTAATAACAGATAAACACAGACACAATATATAACAAAGGTGAATTTTCAGAGCAGTGGGAAAATGATAGACTATGCAATAAATAATGTTGGATTATTGGATATACAAATAAAAAAAAAGGTAAAATGAATTTGACCCCTACCCCACACTCTGCCCAATGGATTGAAACTCTGAATGTGAAAGGGAAAGCAGTAAGTCTACCGTAAAATAACGTAGAAAAGTGCTTCCCTTTTGGGGGAGTTAAAAAAATATTTATTTAACAGAACACACACACACAAAACTAACCATAAAGAAAAATATTCATAAGCTAGAGCATATTGAAATTAAGAAATTCTGTTTATTCAAAGACAAAAATAAGATAGTGAAAAGGCAAACCACAGAGTAGGAGAAGATATATGCAACACGTATAATAAAAAAATGCTTGTTTTTTGAAACTATGATTTCTATAAATCAGTAAGAAAAAATACAATCCAAAAGAAAAATGGCCGTAAGAAATGAACAGGGGGCTGGCCCTGTGGCTTGGCGGTTGAGTGCGCGCGCTCCTCTACTGGCGGCCCGGGGTTCGGATCCCGGGCGCGCACCGATGCACCGCTTCTCTGGCCATGCTGAGGCGGCGTCCCACATACAGCAACTAGAAGGATGTGCAACTATGACATACAACTATCTACTGGGGCTTTGGGGAAAAAAAAGGAGGAGGATTGGCAATAGATGTTAGCTCAGAGCCAGTCTTCCTCAGCAAAAAGAGGATTAGCATGGATGTTAGCTCAGGGCTGATCTTCCTCACAAAAGAAAAAAAAGAAAAGAAAAGAAAAGAAAAGAAAAGAAATGAGCAGGCACTTCAAAAGACAGTTTATGAAAATATCCAAGAAACATTTAAAATGTTGCTTAATCTCATTGATACCAGATAAATAATAATTAGAAAAAATATAAGTTAATCAAGAAGAAGATATGATTATACAACCACTGGAATAGTTAAAATTACTAACAATGCCATGTGTTGACAAACATCTGTAGCACTGTAACTCCATATATTATTGATATGTTTCTAAATTGCAGCTACTTTTGAAAACTGTATGATATCATTTATTGAAATTGAACGGACACTCTATGATCCTTGCAAATCAACGTTAAAGAGGTTTACATGCCCTAAGAAAGGAAGTTCCCAATAAGTAGATGAAGCTGTGAAATTTTGTAACTGGAATATCTGTATCATTACCAGACAAGAATGGGAACTGAAAGGAGAGATTTCCTAATCTCATTTAATAGATGGAAGACACTTCTAAGCAGTGAATGGCTAGTGAGAAAGATTCATGCATAATGTAGAACTATCACTAAGGCATCACATATCAATTTGACACAAAATTCCTGCTGACTTTCTACAGAGGCTGCGTAGCCTTCAGCAACATGTGACTCAGTTGATGAAAAAATGAAACCATAAGTTTAGACAAATGGGAAATGCTAAAAATGCTTTCCCATTCTCTCACATAACACAAAATTACACTGTCAATGCCCAAGGTGCTTGGGTCATATCATTTGTGTCTTAATACGTCTAAAGTAGTACTTGAAATAAGTCTAATAAAAATTGTGTAAGAAAGCATTTTGTCAAATTTTAATCTTCAGCTTTTTTCTCTTTTAGTATTTCATAAAATAATGCTGCACATTACAATCATTGGCATCTTAGGTTTGATGATGTTTCATATGATATTGCCTCCCCTATGCTAATTCCATACATATTCATAGAACGAAGAAAAAGACAACAATATATACCACAAAATATTAAAAGTATTTATAAGCAAAAGTATAGGAATTTACCTTTAAGAATTTCATGATATTTTAGCTGATAAGATCATTCTGTGTTTCTACACTTTGAAATATTTTAATACTGGGCATGCATTAAAGAGTCTAAAATCTGGCCAATGCTGAGGGATATGAAAGAGGCCTGTTTGTAAAGGGATCTGTGACTACTTAAATCTCTAGAACCACTGCTCCCAACAAATTGGTTCAAAAATGACCAGAGACACAACCTCAGAATTTTTGATGCTACCGCTCAGTTAGAATTCTGAAATTTGCTTTTAAAGAACTCCACAGGTGATTCTGATACAAAATTAGGTCTACAGCACATTAAAAGAGTTTTCATAACATGAGATGTACTTACGTCAAGTTAAGAGGTGATTACCCACAATAACCGCTATTTATTGAACATCCCCAGGCGGTACCAGCCACTAGATTTAATTTACAGAAATAATGAAGTAGATATTAAAACTCTGTTTTTATAGATATGTATTTTTACTTGACAGTTATCTCTGTGTTTATGCCTATCCATTCATAAGCAGTTAGAGACCATATGCTGCTATTTTAATAATGAACTCTATGTTGTACACAAAAGTCAATAGCTCACATACTCTATTTCTTCTTTCTTCTGGTTTTCCATATTTGACATAAATCTGACTTTGCAAAACATTAACAAAAACAAGCAGTGTTATCAATTCCCTGTGGATTTTGTCTCACATGGGAAACGTCATGCAGGCTACTCAGATGACTTTGGATATCGGGAAGGGCATTTCATTGCTTCAATGTAGTCTTCAATGGTAGAGTGTAAAATATTGAGTGAAAATTTAAATTTCAAAATGATGATTCTTTCCCTACCCTGAATTTATTTAAACACCAATTTTTAAATTATTCCATGTTTTCTATAGTAATGACAAATGGAAAATGCAGATATTAAGTATACTTTTTAAGCCATAAAAACAATTTAAGAACTGAATGTGCATTGAGGGTATTATGCAAAGTGAAATAAGTCAGAGGGAGAAGGTCAAATACTGTATGATCTCACTCATAAGTAGAAGATAAAAACAACAACAAACAAACACATAGAGACAGAGATTGGATTGGTGGTTACCAGAGGGGAAGGGGGGAGGGAGGAGGGCGAAAGGGATAATTAGGCACATGTGTGTGGTGATGGATTGTAATTAGTATTTGGGTGGTGAACATGAGAATATGGTGTAATCCATGCAGAAATAGAAGTATAGTGATGTACACCGGAAATTTATACCGTGTTATAAACCAATGTTACCGCAATAAACAATAAATAAATAAATAAAAAGAATATATTCTATTCTTGTTTTGAGCAGACTTTGAATAGAGTAGAAGACATCTTCTTGTATTTTCACCAAGATCAACTTTAAGAGCAGTGTTCTCAAACATGGTAAACACACAGCCAATAAAACAAATAAAGGTGAACAATATTTTGTTCCTGTTAGTTAGCAGCTTTGCTGAAAATTATGTCATTTCATAACATGAGAAACTCACTTTACCAAGAAATCATACAAGATTCAAAAAGCTTTTCTTTAGTAACATGAAAATGCAATACATTCCCAGGTGTTTCATGTGTTCTTACTTTATTCGGCCAATGAGGAACAAATATAACAACTTCTCACATTAGGAAATTTCAATGAAATCTTATTAATTTACATGCTAACAAATATGTGATTATTTAATTTGTTATTTAATCTAGGATGAGCTGGAGAGAAGTATTTTCTTTTTACCATCTGTAAGGAATAGCTTTGATTATACAATTAATAAAGCTTGTAATATTTCAAAGACTCATTTCAACCTATTCCAGATAACAAAATTTTTAAAAGCTAATCTTAGCTTATGAATGGAAACTACTAGTTAGAAATTAATCTCATGTATGTACTTCAATAGGACCAGCAGGAATTCTAAAAGGAAACAGTTGTGAACAGTTAGAGAGAAAGAGAGAGAGAGAAAGGACTCATACAGAACTATGTAAAGCATGGAGCCTTGCTATGAGTTGTCACCTCCTTCCTTGTTTCTTACTGGTGCTGTCTACTCTCTTTGCTTTGCTCTGATGGGGTTCTCCATCAGGAGCAATACATTCTTCGACAATAATTAAGGCATGCAAGAGGTAAGATTTTGAAATAAAAATTACCTTATTCCCAAATTCCTATCCTATAATATATCTGGTTTCAACATTTCCAACAAAAAACAAAATATTCCATTTCCAATGTCACACTTGTACTTAGTAAAATATAATACACTACAATGGGCTTATTGTGCCCTATTCAAAGAGGCTTCACCAATGCAAGCAACTTGAATTGTCCATTTGTTTGCCACACTAGTAGTTTTTAAACCCCAGGATAATTTTCCATTGAAGGATTTGGGTTGGATGAGAACTTTCCCTTAATTTCACAACTAGAAGAGGAACAATTGGGATAGAGCAGGTGAGAAAGGAGATCCTGAGTGGTACCTTGACTGGAAGTACATCGCTAGCAGCACACATTTGAGGTTCTGGAAATTGACTTTCTTAAATCCCCATGCCATACCCTTGGAAAGTCTTTGTGAATACTCAAGAATTCAAGTTTTAAGATCACTGATTTAGAGAATATCAGTTATTTGCAAAAGGCCACACAGATTACCTTGTAATTTAAGTTCAAACTTCCTGACTTTAGAAACCAAGTTTTTAACTACCACATTACAATCCATTTATTTTTATTAAAGATAAATTCTACATAGAAAGTTGCCCATTACTTTTTAGTATTTGCAAGTATCCCACAGTCTCATTTATATCTCTCACTGTACAATGATGCTATTTTAATTACCTTAATCTGTAACTATGCCTTTTTACTGGGATTTTTTTCTTTAATGTAGTTTTAATTTTTGGAAATTAAATTTAAGCCTCAGGAAATAGTTTATCAATTGGAAACATCAAATAAACTTTCTACATTTCAATTTAGGAAATTTTAGAGTAGTGAGGTAATGATGTTTAAAAGGAAATTTTTGGTGTTCAGATTTGTGGTTTGGCTGTTCTTTGCTTCTCTAGTTTTTTTGTTCCACTTTATATTAATACAATGCTACACCATTATTATAAGATAAACATTTCAGCTTCATTCATTAGGAAAACCTCACAATTTTGTTCTAAAAACATTAATCATAGTAATTGCACTAAATTAATACTGTACATTCAAAATAATCTGTTTGCTTCTGCCAGCTGGAAATATATTTCTCACTTGGGAATAACATACAACTGCTATAGAGAGACCAACATGAAGTTCCCCTTCTGGAGAATTTTAACTGTTTTGCAATGCTAACAATGAAGGTTTTAATATTTTCCTTGTAGTTTCTCAAAATATTGTGGTTTACCATCAATAAATTGTTTTGAGGTGTAGAAAATATTGTACTTGCCATTGAAATCCAGAAGAGGAGGGCTAGAGTGAGGGAAAGTAGAAGGAAGGAATGGAGGGAGGGAGGGAGGAAGGAAGGAGGGGAGGTAAGAAGGAAGGAATGGCGGGAGAGAGGGAGGGAAGAAGAAAGGAGGCGAAGGAAAGAAGTGAGACAGATGAGTAGTTAGAAAAGAAATTTAGGATTGGAAGGGAGTTTAGATACCAGCCAGGTTAATTATTTCATTTTCTAGACTGGCATATCATCATCCAGTGCAAATTTGGGACTACAACCCATATATTCTATTGAATAATAGAGAAACAGCAAATCAATTTTCCCAAAGATATGCCTTCCTTATGGTGAAATAGTCTCTTTTTACAGTGAAGTTTTGATGGCTGACTGGTTTCCTCATACTTTATTTTGACTTATTTTCCCCTTCAGAGTTATTGCTAATAATTTTACAACAGTTGTGAAATAGACAAACAATAAAACCCATGAGCTCCTTGGGCCACAATGGATGTTATGGATATTTAATGACGTCACACAGGAAGGTCTATGGTGTCCTGGTTTCTGCCCAACAGGGTGACCCATTTTAGCTCAGATCCTAACCGGGAAATTATTTTCCCTATCCCCAAGTGAGTAATATAAAAATGTTCCATCCACCAATGCAGAACTTTGAACACAGATGCAGGAGACAATAACAGAAAGGGAGAGTTGCAGTACAAAGTAAGTGTAAAAAGAAGCCTTTCCTAGTAACAAATAGCTCATGATAAATATTTTTCAGAGCTTATTTCAGGCAGGGAATCCTCCCTAACAATAACACGGCTAAGACTGGATGCTATAGTAAATAATCAGGGGCAGAAGCTTTGTGCATATAAAGTACATCCTGAATGATTGCTAACAGAGGGTCTCCAAGTCCTCCAACTTTCTGGAGTCTCTCTCTTTTTTTAAATATGGCTGTATCTGCAACCCCATACTTTTGGGTAGTCCTCACCAAGAATTCCATGAATAATCAAGAGAATGCTTATGTTCTCTAGTCAAGACATACCTCATTCTTCTTCCCATTCTTCTATAAAGTTCATCCCTACTAAACACTGCCCCACTTTTTCTGTCTTCCAAAGAGCTGCTAAAAAGGGTAGATGTAAGTAGCAATCATTACTGTAGATTCTCTTGGGGGGTAGCCCAGTGTAGGATGGCACATGAATCATTTACAATCAAATATTACACATTTTGGTTCAGGTTTCATCACTACTGGAAATTTCTCACTAGTTCACTTTCTCCTCAGTGTCAAAGAAAACTTGTACCGGCTGGAATTAAATAGTCTTTATTCAAGACTATTGCAACAAGAGATTGAACTCAACTCCACTAAAATGCAGGGTGGGAGAGTTTTTAAGCACTAGGGGGAGCTAGTGGAAAAGCACTAGAGGACTTTAGGTGGGAGGTTGGTCAATGTGATTAGGCCCCTCGTGTTTACGGACTGGCTAATTTGTGTGTATCAAAGTTAGGCTACTACCCTCCCATAAAAACTGGTGTCTAGGGGCTCCATCTTTCTTGATTACATTTCAAAGGTATGGCCTCCCAGTCCTTAAGGAAGACATCCCTGGTAAACTGGCAGTAGGCTGGGAGAAGATTTACCTCTCAAAGGGTCAAAGAAGGAATTTATATTTGCAAGTTTTCTAAAGTAAATGCTGTAAGAAAAGAGAGGTCAGGGGCAAATAGTCAGGAATAAGCCTGTCTGAAGTTTAATTAAGCTGAAGAGAATATTAAAGCCATTTTGGTAATCAGTATCCTAGCCTCAAGTTTGTTGCTCAGCCGTTTTCTCTTTCCACAGTTTTGTCACACTCTCTCTTGTTGTTTGTACATGTTACTCTCTCTATTCTTGAGTAAGTTCAGAAACTCTAAGTTCCACTTCATCTAGAATGCAGAAAAAAATCAGTTCTCTGTTTTTTCCTTTTCTTTCAGAAAATAGCATATTTGGGATGAGTAGAGTAAGGAAATATTCACCTTTCACGCCTCAGGGGCCCTTTTCCTAAGCAAAGTGTCCTTCATACTGATGTCAATTCTTTCTATAAGAAATTGGCTGCAGTCAGTTCTTTATTCAAACAATATATTTTCCCTCATCACAAGAAAATAACGGTCAAGATTCCAATGCAACTAGCAGGACACCAGAGAAAAGACAGTTCAAATTGTTCCCAAACATGCCCACAGGGCAAGTGAGTTTGGTTGAGCTGTATCTGTGCCTTAATAAATGCAGAGGAGCCATAGGACAAGGGAAATAACTCCCCTGCCTTTGCTTCTGGAAAAGTTCTTGCTTGTTCATGTAATGTGGGTTTTACACCGACCTCTCAGGCATGTGTGAGGGATATTTTGTGTGTAGTCCTTTACTTACTAAGAATTCATTAAGCTGATTTCTGAGGGCATGCGTTTTAGTATTTAAAGTCTGAGCCTTTTGATTCTTTTTCCAACTCTGCATTGCTATTTTTATGAAGCCAAAAAAACATAGCGTCTCTCAAAGGAGAGTTAATGGACTAGTTTTGCCTGTTTTCTAGTTCAGAAAGGTACTCCCCATGGGAAGAAAGTCATAGTTTCATTAACCATTGCTGGAGCACTTTCCTGCTTTAAAATGCTGCCTTGGGGCTTTTAGTGGGTGTCTGTGAAGAAAAGTGACAGAGGATTTGATGCCATAGGTCCGACCTTCACTTCATGGGTAAAGCGGCTGTTCATTACAAAATATTCTTGTGCACTAGGCTGAGGAATTTCTTCTCTTCCCTGAGGGCTCTCATGTAGGGATAATAATGGGTCTTGATTTTTTTTTTACCTCTTTTATTAAACTAGCAGATTGATATCTGGAAGGAGACTTTGACAATCTAACCAATGATGTGTTATAATTACGCTGAAACAACTGGTCCCACGTTACTGTTTCATCAGTCACCCTGTTACCATAGGATTTGTCAAAGTTGAGATGCAGATGATATGGAATAGACTGGGTCAGAGTCTCCATTAGTCAAAAATTATATCAGCAGCTGAAAGAATGCATTTTGAATGGCACAAAAAAAATTCTTTTCTGTTTGAAGAGAAGATGCATGCATCGATGCATGATATCCACATGAGTAGGTCTCAATACTATCTTTTGAATCCTTAGGTTGATCATTTAAGTGTTTTGTTTTGGTTCCCTTCTCTATTGATTTTCTATTTATGCGTGTCTATTAGGATTAACTCTTCTTAGTCCAGTAACAATTTTGTAAAACTTGTTTTTGAAAACATTAAAATTAGTTCTTACTGATTTGAGATTTAGCACCTTAACTTTTTCAAGAGCCAAGTCACTTATCTATGTATTGCCTAATTGGTAGTATTTTTCTAAGCATCAGATGGTTGAAATGAATCAATGCATTTGAATAAATTTACCTATTCATCTATTTATCAATAAATATTTCACAATTTGTGCTTGACATGGCCGGTGTTATTGGAGAGGCTGGCTATTGTACGTATAAATGTTAAATGAATATAGAAGTTCAATATAATCTTACAAATCCCTTAAGTGTTTTTATAAATTTGGTATGACTATCCCAAAGTACATCAAAATGAAATGACTGAGACAGTACTGGTAGTGATTGTGAAGAAAAAACAATGATGAAGGAGACATGGCCTTCCAGATGCTAAACTTGCTTTACAGCACAATAATTAATACATTGTGTTAATAGAACAAAAATAAATGGATCATGGGGAAAAATAAATTAGAAACAAACTCTATATATATGGATTTAGAATATAATATACATAGTTAAAGGAGTAAATGGGAGAAACTATATGATAAAATAAATCAAGTTAGAATCACACCTTACGTTTTTTCAGTAAAATAAATGCTAAGAGACAAATCAAGTTGAATTTATTAAGTAAAACCATAAATGAAAAACTAAAAAAAACTGAAATATTTATAAACCTAGGTAAGAAAAGCCTAAGGATAAATACAGTGCAAGTATTAACAAAGAATGTATAATATATTTGGTAACCATCTATACAGCAAAATCACAACTGATATTAAAATACCTGTAATACACAAATAAAAAATATTTGCTATAATTGTACTGAAAGCTTAATATGTGTGATATATAAAGTACTTATAAAATAGATAGAAATAAAACTCAATTCACTGACCAGAGATGATGATGAAAGATAGTTCAGAGAAAAAATACAAATGGCTAATGTATGTGCCAAAAATTTCAATCACATTAGTAATCAAAGAAACAAAAGTTTATCTGATGGTGAGATTTTTAAAAATGATACAACTTGGAAAACATTTTTAAATTATATAAGAAAGCTCTTTGGCAGGATTATAGTATAATTGTTCTCAATCTTTTTAGCCTAAATCGTTCTTTTTTATAGTAAATATTTGTAATGACCCTTTGACAATCCTAAAATGAAATTTATAAATAGAATAAACTAGTAAATGAATAATTTCTAGACAAAAATAAAGTACAGTGCCTTATCTAGACTATAAAAAGAAAAAGGGATTACTCAAATTTACTAGTAAAGTTGATGACCAAACAACTATGGAGTCTATCACTCAGATTCTTGGTTACTAAGTATTGTTGGTGAAGAATGCTATGAATTGATAAAACACCTGGTAGTCTTTTTGAAGAGTTGTGTATAAACTCATTTGGGTGTATAACTGTTCCTCTTGTTCATGTTTCATTTGTTGTATAGTGATGACACTGGAAAGGAATTTATTTCAATACAATTATTTTTTAGGTTTTTAAATACAGACAAACCTTTTGTATCCATTTTCAGTAATTTTATGCAAGCAGGAATGCATATTATTGCCCAGGATGTTTCTCCCATTTGAATTCAAAATTTGCTTGACTGCAGTTATTGTTCAAGAGCTAATTTTCAAATATCTTTTGCCATCTCAACAATTCCTCTCAAAAGAGTATCATTGCTGAATGAAATAGAAGAGATTATTTCATTTGGATTTCTTTCCACCAATGGGCAGCTGCTGAGATTAACTATTTTGTAAGATTACATGGCCAACCATGCTTTGTGATATTGGTGCTATTCTGTAAGAAATAAATCTTTATTCCACCATGTAGAAGGGTTTTAAAATTTTTACTTTTTAGAAACATTGCTGTGACAGTATTACGTCCTTTAAACTTCCCTTTAAATCTTGTGTGATATGTCTTTGATAATTCCATAAGCTCATTGCTTTGTAAGATATTCCATTTATCACTTGATTCCATTGCTCCATTAGAGAGAAATGTGCAGAATTGCCACACTGGTAAATCATTTGTGAGTAAATTGATAAATTCAATTTGTAATATTCAGCCTGAATATTGTAGATCTTATTCTTTACACTGGATATTTTAAATGTGGGCTAATTTACAATGAATGTGACTGCAACAGATAAAGATCAAAGCTATGCACTTACTATATTGTGGGCACAGAGAAACAAAAAAGCAACAGGAATTTGTTTCATGTTCTTTGAGCCATAGTTTCTCTGGTCAGAGAGAAGGGTTCTCTCCCCCTTAGAGTTAGATAACTACCCACTCTCACTGTGATGACTTTGCTATCATTGCTGCCATGGTGTTGCCAAGGTGGGAAGGAAGGGGAAGAAAAATAAACAGGGGATTTCCTTCACTCTCTCTGACTCATAGAGAAACCCTTTCCTGCTGCTTGGACCAGAAATAGAGAGCTTCTCTTGGAGCTTCTTTTATCTGCCTCCAATGCACATGTCTAGCTTGTTAGCTACCTTTTGGCAAAAAAAAGAAACTTCCATTTCAAGGGGACTTAAAGTTCTGCTCTCCATCTCCCTTTCTGTGGCTACCATTCACTTTTCAGAGTTCTCAAATAGCTACCCTGTACATTCCCTCTGGGATTTATAGGTGCATTCAACGAGAAAAGCAAGGTAAAGTATGTGTATTCCATTTTCTCAGAATCAGAATCCTTGAAGGGATGTTTGTTTCAGCCAAGTATCTTTATGATATATAAGACTTGTAAAAATGCCACACTTTTTTAAGGAAACAAAGGATTTGGTGAGAAAGTATTATCATACCTCAATAAACCATACATTAATTTCCTGAAATTGAAAGTTGTCTAGGATTTTTTTTTTTGCAGTGGGGCAGATTAGTTTAATAGCTAAGATCATGGTGTCTTGGAACAGACTAGTTGATACTCATTGATTCTATATACAACCACTGTGTGTCTTAGTGTCTATGTGTGTAAAACTAGGTACTTATAACACTTACATCTTAGCGTTGTTATAAGGAATATAGCACATTAGAAATTACATGTAAAAGGACACAGAGTAGTACCTAGCAAATAATAAACACTAATAAGTGTTGGCAATTATTATTGTACAATTGTACAGTGCTTATTACAATCGTGAAACTAAATGGAAAATATACTCAAATAGAGAGAACAATCTAAAATCTAAATTGTAGATGTGATAGTACAGAATCAACAATTCTTTATAGTTTTGAACTTTAAGAGGAGAGTAAATTGCTAAACTTAAAACACAAAATGGGAGAAAGATTAGGTAAGAATCTACTTAATATGATTTTGGGGGAAATTATGATAAAATGTGTAATTTAAAACTTAATTTTATCCCTGTGAAATCTTTGATGATGTGATATTTCTTCCTATTGTTTAAATTTTGCTTAAATGATAAAATTTGCACCTGTTTGAAATAGTTTCCTCTATACAAAATAATTACCATGAACTGCAATCACAATAAACACTGTTTTATACGGTCATCATATCTGTGGGCACTGTTGAAATATCTCCCTTCTTTAGCTTCTTACGTTAAAAAGATATACATTTATTGAGAATCTACTTTATGCTAAATTCTAGGCTAGGCTCTGATTGAACATTAAATTCTGTTCAAAAATTTTACTCAAAACTCAACTCAGAGCCAGCCCTGATTACCTAGTGGTTAAAAATTCAATGCACTTAGGGCCGGCCCTGTGGCTTAGCGGTTAAGTACGCGCACTCTGCTGCTGGCGACCCAGGTTCGGATCCCGGGCGCGCACCGACGCACCACTTCTCTGGCCATGCTGAGGCCGCGTCCCACATACATCAACTAGAAGGATGTGCAGCTATGACATACAACTATCTACTGGGGTTTTAGGGGGAAAAAATAAATAAATAAAATCTTTAAAAAAAAAAAAAATTCAATGCACTTGGCTTCAGCAGTCCAAATTCAGTTTCCAGGCACGAAATCACACCAGTCGTCTGTCAGTAGCCATGCTGTGGTGGTGACCCACATAGAAGAATTAGAAGGACTTACAGCTAGAATATACAACAGTGTACTGGGGCTTTGGGGAGGAAAAAAAAAAAGAACATTGGCAATAGATGTTAGCTCAGAGTGAATTTTTCCTAGCTAAAAAAAAAAAAGAAAAATCTTCTTAAAACAAAAAAACCTCAACTCACTGAGGGTGTCTCTGGCCTATCAAAAATTTCATGCACTGACATTATGTAACACCTTTTCTGTTTGACTGTTTTCTTCTTAGCATTTATCTCTCTCTAATCTATCTAACATACTGTATTTTTATTTGTTTGACATTTTATTGGATGTTTCCCCCACTAGGATATAAGCTGCTTGAGTAAAGGGATTACTGTTTTATTGACTACTCTACCACCAGTACCATGATAAGTGTCTAGCACATATTAGGAGAGCAATAATTTTGGGGAATAAATGGTTTAACACACCTACGTGATTTTGCTTCTAAATATGTACAATGATTATGAAAAATCAAATATGTATGCATGAATCTAATAATAACTAACATTGGTACACTCAGAATGTAAAGCACAATACTTATGGGGAGGTGATGCGCTGTAGTGGTGAGGAAGAGCAGGTCTGAGTTCACATCCTTGCTCCAATACTCATTAGTTATATAACCTTGAGAAAATTATTTCATCTCTCTCTCAGTTAAGCTGCATTAACAGTAATGTTAAAAAGATCCTTGTTTTAAAGATTCAATGCATGAATGCATTCAAAGCTCTTTAACAGTGCCTGGTAAACAGGAGACTCTTAACAATAGCTGGCAATTACACATTACATCATTAGTTACTCAAAATTCTCTGCATAATAAATAGAACAGGTACTCTTTTGTTGTTTATATATATTTTATTATTATTTAGTACTCTTTTCTTTTTTTCAGTTAAGGAAAAAAATTTAAATAACAGAGCTGATAATTGACCAAACTGGAACTTGCAGTCATGTTCTTCTAAATTTATAGCCATGTTTATTCATTTATATTGCACCATCTCCAAATATTTATTGTTTCAGTGCAGGGCATGGTAATGTGTTGGGCGCTGTGGAGAGTATAAAATAAGATTCTGGTACATCGATATTCACCATGGAGTGTTTATAATGACAAACCAACAACCACCAGCCCAGTGTCTGATAAGAGATTATTGCTTAAATGAATTATGGGCATTAATAGAGTAAGACGCACGCATTCTCGTGAACTCTGGATACATATAATATATCAGTAATTAAACATGGGAATCTATTTACAGAGGATATTTCTAGGATGTAGGATTGGAGCCCTGGGGTGTGTGGTAGATGCAGTGATGCACTATCCAGATCCACCTTTGAGGAAGGATTCCTTTGCCTTGGCTTAAGGGAGTGCAGTCAGATGACAGTCTTCAGCTGTCAGCTCCTTCAGGGTTGCCTCTGCTGCAGAAAGCTGCCTTGCCCCCGGTCACACTCTTAGGGAGACCCACATCCAATGACTGAGGTGGAGGTGAGCAAGGTCAGCCATTTTGACCCAATGTACAACGCACTTGATGGGCCATTTTCTATCCTGAGCTTCCTGTGGAGTTGCCATTGAAGCTTGACTTCTCTCTGCCCAGTTCTCTTTTCTTCTCCTTCCTTCCACAGGTGTTGATCCCAAGGATGCTACTTAGTAAACACCCTGCATTAGCTGCCTGCAGTCTCATTCTCAGAATCTGATTTCTGAGAACCCAATCTGTGCTAGGGCTTACGGAAGGGGACTTTGCTGGCAGCCCAGCACTTTACTCCTGGTCAGAAAACTGCAAGATTTTTCCCTAGATAAATTGAACCAACTGCCTGGGGAAAACTTTGTAGTACTCTTGGAACTGAATAATGCTGTCTGTATAGCCTTCTTCATCTTGGAATTTGAGGACCCAGTATCTTAAGGTCCAGAAGCCTCCTATATTTTAACCAAAAAAGAAAATATTCAGGTTGATATGCTGATAAGCCAGTTATCTCTACAGATACCTCGTCAATCTTTTATTCTTAGGAAAGAACTAACAAAAAATAAACTTTAAATAATTCATGTGCCTCATTTAGAAAAAAAATTCCGAGTTTCTGGGACACACTAGGCTATCACGGTAATAGCACAAAATTTAGAGAAGCTAATGCCTAGCTACTAGAGTATTTACCCCAGGTAAAATTATATGCTCAGTTTCTAGTACTTAGTGTTGTCAAAGATCATAGCAAAAGCTAGTGTATGGAGAGAGAGAGAGAGTATTTGAAGGAAAATTTCAGTTTGTCTTCACCAAAACACTAGCCAGTATGGACCAGTGCTTCAGATTCCATGATCTGTGATCTTACGTTGTGATATATCTCCAAATAGGAGAGTAACATTAATCCGGTGTATTATTTCCTATATCTAGAGATGAAATTCAACTATCTGTAAGATCCCTTTTTATTAGGGGCAACTGAGACTTTGCTTCTTTCTTGCAAAGTTTGTAAATTTGCTATAATGGAAACCTTGAGAATTTTCTTTTTTTTCCCTAGAGTTTCATTAAAACCTCTAAGTTTCCATTTTCCCTATAAGTCTCAATTTTCCTCAAACTGTAGTGCTTTATTTGCTGTGGGAGCTGATGAATGACAATTTCTTGTGAACAAGTGGTTTTAGTAAACGATACTGTTTCCACTGCTTCTTACTGTGGAATTTCTTAGGTTGATGAAATCTACCACCTACGGAAGGATTCCCCTCACATTTTTTTTTTCCCCCATCAAGAGAATTATTCTTAGCAGAATCTTCATCTGATGCTGTATTTATTGCTTCTGGAAACCAAGAGAAGATGAAAACTTCTGCCCAAATCCCTGTATCTCATCATCTATTTTTTGTAAACATTTTATTTGGAGTAATTTTAGATTTGCAGAAAAGTTGCAAAGATAGTGCAGCGAGTTGCTACATACTCCTCATCCTGTCTACCCTGTTGTTATCATTACATTATTGTGGTGTAGTTCTCAAAACTAAGAAACCCACGTTGGTACATTACTATTAACTAAGCTCCAGACTTTATTTGAATTTTACCATTTTTCCTTAATGTCCTCTTATTCTCCCAGAAACCCATCAGGTTCCACATTGAATTTAATTATCATGTTTCCCCATTCTCCTCTGTGACGGTTTCTTAGTCTTTCCTTGTCTTCTATGATCTTGACAGCTTTGAGGAGTCTGGACAGGTATTGTGTAGAATATCTCTTAATTTGGGGTTGTTGGGCATATTTCTCATAATTACACTAGTAATCACTTGGTTGAGGTAGTCCTTGCCAGGTTTCTCCACTATACAGTTACTCTCTCTTCTCTCTTTTTGGAAATGAAGTCTCTATGCACAGCCCACACTTACGAGGTAGGAATTATGTTCTATTTCCTGGAGGGGGGGATATCTACATATACATTATTTGGGATTCTTCTGTAAGGAAGATTTTTACACCTCCTTCACCATTTATTTATTGATTCAATTATTTTATCATTATGAATGCACATATATTTATATTGTATTTTATGTTGTATTACTTTATTTTGTTAAATTGTTCTAGCTTTGGCCAATGAAAGCTTCTTCTGGTTGGCTGCTGTATCTCTTTGAAATACTCTCATCTTTTATTTTTTTTGAGCCTTTCTTACTTTCTGATACCACAAAGTGCTCCAGGCTCATCTTGTGTTATCTCTGCTACATTTTTTTTTGCAAGAATCACCATTTTTCCCAAGAGGCCCTGGTTCGTTTATTGGAGCATGGTAGTTAGAAACCAAAATCTGGGTAATGGGTGTGTTTATTGCTACTGGAATGTCATTGCTCCTGGTCCCCTCAGCACACAGAGCTAACCCGTGAATCTGTACCTGTTTCTGTATCTCTCCATCTGTGTAAATATTAAGCTAAACGTACATTCATACTAATGTCTCTGACTCCAATTCAATACCACAAATTCATTCTAGTATTCTTTCTTGCTTATTTTTATCTTCCCTCTCTGACAGTGAGAAACCTAATCCCCAGTATCCAATATCCTTTTACTTATTTTTCAACCCCAGTATACACATAAAGCAATTTCAGAATTGTTCATCTCCACCCCTGTGAGAAACAAATTTACCAAGTACAGTGTTGATGTACACTTCTTTTGTCTCTAATCATACAGTTTCCAGTGAAAACATCATTTTCCAAAGTTGCTTAGGTCAGCTCCTTTCATATGCTCACTCTCTTCAGCATAGTTATATCTTCTATTCATAATATAGTTAAATTTATTTACCACAGTCTGCAGTCTTTGTTCAGTCTTTGTGATGTAAAATTCTAGTGCTTTTTGTTTTTCATTTAAAAGGATATTTAAACAATTTTTATTGTGGTAAGAACACTTAACATGAGATCTACCCTCTCAACAGATTATTAAGTGTTCATTACATTGTTTTACCTATAGGCACAACATTGTACAGCATATGTCTAAAACTTATTCATCTTGCATAACTTAAATCTTATACCCATTGATTAGCAACTCTTGTTTTCTCCTCCCCCCAGCAACTGGCAATACAATTCTATGTTGCTTCCATGAGTTGTACTAATTTATGTACCCTATATCATGCAGCATTTCTCATTCTGTGATCGGCTAATTTCACTTAGCATAATGTCCTCCAGGTTCATCCATGTTGTTGCATTTTGTAGGATTTTTTTTTTTTTTAAGATTGAATAATATTCCAAATGTATGTAAGTACCACATTTTTTAAATGCATTCATCCATTGACAGACATTTAGTTTTTTTCCATATTTTAGCTATTGTGTATAGTGCTGCACTGAGCATGGGAGTGCAAATATCTCTTTAAGATCCTGATTTCAACTCTTTTGCATATACATCTTGATGTGGGATTGCTGGGACATATAGCAATTCTTTGTAAAAGTTTTGAGGAACCTCCATACTGTTTTCCATAGCAGCTGCATGATTTGTATTCCCACCAACAGTGTACAAGAGTTTCAATTTCTCTACAACCTTTCCAACACTTGTTATCTTTTTTTTATAATAGCCATCATACCAGGTATAAGATGATATCTCATTATGGTTTTGATTTGCATTTCCCTAGTGATTAATGATTTTGAGTATCTTTTCATGTACCTGTTGGCCATTTGTATGTTTTCCTTGGAGAAATGTCTGTTGAAGTCCTTAGCCCATTTTTAAATTTGGTTACTATTTTTTTTGCTATTGAGTTATAGGAGTTCCTTACGTATTTTGTATATTAACCCCTTATCAGATATATGGTTTGCAAACATTTTCTCCCATTCCATATATTGCCTTTCTATGGGTTTTGACAAATGGATTGATCATGAGGCCATCACCACAGGACAGTATAGATAGTTCCTTCATTCTTGAAATTCCCCATGTGTCCCCTTTGTCATTAACCTCTCCTCTCCCCTCAACTCCTGGCAAGCACTAATTTCCTTAACATCTTTTAAATGTTCAATGCCCTGAAAGTCTTACTATGTATAATAAATATGACAATTTCATTCTCTGAAATGTCACCCCATAGTTATTACATTTAGAGATATCTTAAGACTCTGTGTGTATGTGTGTGTGTGTGTGTGTGTGTGTGTGTATAACTCTAAATCCTCGGTGTGATGGTATTTGGAGATGGAGCCTTCGTGAGGTAGTTAGGTCATAAGGGTGGAACTCTCATTGAGTAGGATTAGTACCCTTATAAAAGAGTCTGTCTTGTTCTTTCTGCCATGTGAGGACACAGTAAGAAGAGAGCCATTAGTAAATTAGGAAGTGAGGTTTCACCAGATACCAAATCTGCCAGGGTCTCAATCTTGAACTTTCCACCTCCAGAACTATGAGAAATAAATGTTTTTGTTTAAGCCACCTAGTCTATGGTATTTTTGTTATAGCAACCCAAACAGACCAAGACAGGAGGGACTGTGTTTACCATATTCAGTTTTCCCTTGCAGACTTGCTTATCAAATAAGCCATTCCTCCTTTGGTGAGGAGTTAGAGAGGGGATGGAGAGAGGTTGATGTTTTAGGGGAGGTCTTTCCAAATGAAAACTGTGGGGAGTAAATATTTCCCCTAACAGTGCTGTTTATTTGCTCTCAACTTTTGGAATGAACCTACAGACAAAAAATATGGAATACCTAAAATATGATTAAAGAAGAGAATGCAAGTGTTACCTATCAATTATGGTAATTTAAAAGTTAAAGGTGCAGCTAAAAATATGACAAATGGGATAGGATAAGTGAAATATGTCGAAGGAGTAAGGCACTATTATTTTCATAATTGAATGTAGATATCAACTAAACAAAAGATTAGGTAGACTTGATGGAGCAAGAACTAGAATTTAAAATACCAACTTTGGGAAGGGAGAGGGGATTGTGTGAGTTTAATTTTTTTCTTTAAAAAAATCTTAAAATGACAAAGTAATAAACAAAAATTTATGTTAGTTATTAAAGCTAAGGAACTAACTACTAAAAGAAACTCAAACAGAGACTGTTGAAAGTAGTTGCTACAGGGAAACAAGCCTTATGTTTGTGAGATATAGGACATATTATAAACTCTTCTGTAAAATTTTATTTCTACCATGTGCATTTATTACTTGGATAAAAATTGAAAATGGCAAAAGCAATTGGTTTAAACTTTATGTAATATGCGATTCCAATGTTGTGAAAATGTCCTATCTCTAATTTTGTGACCATACACTGAAAGGAAATTTTTATAAAAACGTCATAAAATAATGAGCAGAGTGGGATCCTAACATTTGATAATAAATTGTACATTACTAACACCTTTAAAAAATAACATTTATTAAGTACCAGGAATTATTTTTTGCTTACTCTGAATCTCAAATTTTCTTAAGAAATTTCCTTTTCTCTGTGTGAATTTTTTTTAACAATGTCCTGATTTATTGTATTCCAGAGTTGCATATTGAATAAAAAAGTTTTTGTTTAAATCTGACAGGATGTGTGGCTATTTTTGTTTTAATAAATAAAATAAGTTTTTTCTAAAGTATTTTAGAGAGGCCTGAGGGACCCCTATATTCAGCTTTGGCTTTAATATTGTGGATAAGGGCTTCAAATTAGAGTTTTATTGGAAACAGTCTTAGCTTTCATGGAAATTCTCTTCATTTTGCTATTTCAGTGATTCAGAAGAACAAAAAGTACTTGAGTTCCTTCATATTTTATTAGCTTAATTGTTAGAGTAGACTAACAGACTGCCTGGAACTAATTTCTCTTTTGAAAAACAGTACACTTAAAGTGATAGTGTTCTCAGTGGAAAGCAAACTATTATTATTTCCTATTTTGGAAGGTGTGACTGCTCTCTCTAGCATTTCAGAACCTTCTGAGTGAAAACAGATAACATCCTAGTTATCCCAGCATCGGCTATTGCATGCTGGGTGTTGAGACATCACTGCTGATTCTCTTTTTGTTGTTGCGGTTGTTTTGTTTGTTTTAAAGCACAAGATTTGACTAACCAAATAGCTGCTTATGACCTCAGGTCAATGGAAATGCTTGAGCATGAGAATCAAGTCGTTAAGAGAGTTTAGACTTCCCTAAATTGTTATTCATATATCAATTATCTAATTCAGAATAAATATGACTGTTTGTCTGACCTGATCTAAGGATACACACACCAAGGATAAAGATTTCCTAATGACCATGGAAAATAAGTAATTTGGTCCTAATTCATCACAGGTTTGTGGGCTTGGAGCCCCAAAGCTACCACTACCTATGGGTTTGAGCCCCCAAAATATTGTTTTATTTGTAACAGTAGAAATGGAATTTGTCAGAGCAGGCATTTTCTGGAAAATTTTTATGATGTAACTCCAGTTGCGTATCCTGATGTTGCATAGGTTTTATGTATTATCTGCATTACACATTCTTCATTATGTATATTTTATAAGCCTAATCATTCTGGCTAAGTGGTGATCTTTTAGGGGATATATCTGACCCCAAAGGAAAAGTTAATTAAGTGTTAAAATATTCCACATCAGATTAGAGATGTAAATGGAAACAATGATTTCAACAGCGCAAAATCTCACATTAAGTGAAATGTACCAATAGAGAAGCACTTAATTATCAGAAATAAATCTAATTATTTTTCTAAACCCTTATTCCCCTTAAATCTCTAGCTAACAGCAATTATATCAGGGGAAATTTCTCTTGACATTGGTTATTAAAAATAATGCTCAACTATCTTAACTCAAAGAATTTGAGGATAGAAAATAGCCATATAAAACTATAAATATATTAGGAATGGAGTTACACATTGACCTGTTTAAAGTTTAGAACAGCATTACCTTATCTAATGAATATATCAAAGTGTATCAGATTAATTTTCAGCTGCAAAATTGATTTATTTATGCTATCTTAGCATGCCAAAAAAATTTAGACTATCAGCCAATATTATTTCTGTGCTTTTGTTTAAAATAAGAGAAAAGTAAAGTATGGATTTGCTTCCTCTAGCTGCATGTGACCTGCTCAAAATAAAATTAGTTCAACTGATTTTATTATATATTTGTTCTACTAGTTTGGGCTCTAGTTTTTGAACCGGTAGATGTATAGATTCTAAAGGGATTTTTTTTGGGTTAAATTTTAGACTGTCTTACATTGAACACACTGCATCATCCTTTTCCTCCATCCCTACCACTGGCTTCTATACTCTCCTACTGAAAATTACAAATGACTGCCATCCACCTCCATTATAAATTAATGATATTTTACTCCAATTCTACTTTCAGAGTTGTTATTATCTCTATATGATTCTCCTCATACATTTTAGGTGGGTAAGGACATTGGTCATTTTTGGCCACTTAAAATTTTTTGAACACATTGTTTACATTTTGATAGTTCTCAGAATGCACTTTAGGCCTTCAAACAAACAAAGGAAAAAACAAATAGACAAACTAAGCCCTCTATTTTCTAGCTTCCCTTTCCATTAGGGGGCAGATATGTAACGTGATTTAGGTTCTCCCCCTCAGATACTGGTTCACAACAAAATTATACCACAGTAAAGGCCTGGCATGGAGCCTTCATTTCACTGGCACTGGGGAGTTGAGGCAGTGTCCTTGTGGGCTCAGTAATGGTGGTGATCATTTTCTGACTGCCACAGAGGTATTGTGGTTCTGGCGTCTCCCTAGCACCTCCACCAAAGTTGTTTGCAGAAGCTCCAGTTTGGGTAGTTTTTCTAGCCCTTCCAAAATTCTGTCATCTACCTAATGCTGTATAATAAATCCCTTCCTGCTTATTAGCAGGTGGGGTCCACTGGCTGATCTCAAGGTTGGAGAGGAACAAGGAGGTCAATTATGAACATATTGGTTCTTTTTCAATGTATGTTACTAATTTCACTTCATCTATTTCCCAAAATCTTGGTGTTCTCCAGACTTGTTTAGCTTTATAAGAAACTCCCAATCTGCCTTCTTAAGTGGCTGAACTCTTTGGCATTCTCTCCAGCAACGATTCTAAGCGAATTCCTGTTGCTCTGCATTCTCACCAGCCATTGGTATTGTCAGTTTTATTTTTTTTAACTTTTAGCCATTTACAAATGTATAGTAGTATTATATTGCTGCTTTAATTTGTATTTCTCTGGAGACAAATAATGTTGAGTACTTTTTAAAAATTTATTTGCTGTCTGTACGTCTACCTTCTTGAGTGAATGTACTCAGATCTTTTAAACTCTTTTAAATTGGATTGTTTTCTTAATGTTGAGTTTTGTGTTCTTTGTGTATTTTTTATCTTATTTTTTCTCAGCTACATTGAAGTATAATCGACAAAAAAATTGTATATATTTAAGGTGTATAATGTGATGTTTTGATATATACATATTCCTTGTGAAATATTTGCCAAAATAAAGCTAATTAACATATCCACCACCTCACATAGTTATCATTCTTTGTGTATTTTGGATACATGTTTTTACCACATATGTTTCGCAATTCTTTTCCCCCACCCTGTGGCTTATTTTTTTGTTCTCTTAATAGTGTTTTTCACAGAGAAGATATTTTTAATTTTTAATAAAGTCCAACTAATTAACTTTTTCTTTGATGAATTATGCTTTTAGTATTGTGTCTAAAAAGTGATCACCAAACCCCAGGTCATGTGGATTTTCTCTTATGTTTTATTCTACAAGTTTTATAGTTTTGTGTTTTACATTTAGGTCTATGTTCTATTTTGAGTTAATTTTTATGTAAGGTATAAAGTTGTAAGGTTGGTGTCTAGGTTCTTTTTTTTTTTTTGCATATGGGTATTCCGTTGACTTTAGAATAAGTTTTAAAATTATGGCAAGTGGAGTCCTCCACATTCTGAAATTTATCTACCTACTTCCCTCTACCAGCCATCTTCCTCTCTCAACCACCTCCCATCTATATTACATTTATTCATTCATTTACTCACACATTCACTTGTATAAAAGGAAAATACAAAAGACCTCTTGTGTTTGGACATTTTGCTGGATTGTACTGTTCTACTCGCTCTTCTCAGATATTTCATTGACTTTTATCCCTCCAAGTCATTCCTCATACTGCCTCCCCTCATCTCTTCCTCAGAGAGTAAATTTTTACTTTTACTTCACTTCATAGTTCAGATGTTGCCATTTCTGTGGAAGCTTCCAGATCTCCTTCCCTGCCTCAGCAAAATTAATTTTTCTCCCTACTGGCACTGTTCTCCAGTAACACTTTGTTCAGGTCACTACTATATCAGCATATCAACCTGTCACATTTTATTACATTTAGCTTTATTCTTTACTATCTCCCCTCACCCTTCAATACATACTAGATGAAAGAGTCTTTGTGGGCAGTGGTTATGGCTTACTCATCTCCTTTCCATAGCATCTAACACAGTGTTGGGTCCATGTTATCACTCAAATACTGCTTGGTAAACTAGTAAATTTAAAAATAAATAATTTAAGATATTTTGACAAATACTTTCATTTCATAAATACCTTTTTTATTATTCTTCAATTCACATTAAACACAGCCCACATATTATCAATAGAATTAACTCTGCAATTTTCCAGTACAAGTTTGTTATTGATTTTTTTCATGGCATCAATTCAAGGGATGATTAAAAATCAGAAAACATAATCTTTATAATAGAAGCTAGATAAAGGAACCATGCCAACGAGTACATACACACACACACACACACACACACCCCTTATAATTCACTTTCTGATACACATTTATCACATTCGATGTCCCGAGGAGAATTAGAAACTTTGTTCTCTTCTTTATATTCTGCATAGTCTCTGCTGGTACATCTAGCTTGCCACTTAGCTTCAAGTCAGGCCACATCTTCAAATTCTGGTGTAATCTGAATGACTTTCACTTGTATCCCCCTACATTCAGGTTTTGAACATTTATGGCATACATCTTCATTTAAGAAAGAAATATATTTAGGTACTGCATGTAATCCTAACAACAGTTATTCGGGAAAATACTGACAGATAATTAGGGGATTAGGAAGAACAGGGTAGGGCAAAGATGAATCCTTGAAACGTGGAAGAGAGGCTCTCAGCAGGGACATTCGCGGAGGAGGGCATTCTGAGAAGCAGAAGATGGAGTTCCCTCTTGAGAAAAGAGGAGAGATTCACCATGCAGGTTAATTGAGGTAAAATGGGTGGTCTGTAGTGACATATGGAGTCCCTAAATCAATGTTTTCTGAAAAAGTGACCCATCATATCCTAATTTTACTAGTTATTCTGAGGAAGCGTATTCTAAACTCAAATAATCGGGGAAATGTTTTATCAATACACACTCATGGTGAAAGACAATACCTGTCAGCATATTTGTGATTCTCAGAAGTTTCCTACACTGAGGCAACTTGTATTATTTGTCTTTCTCAGAATTTTCCATACTTTTTTTTTTTCCCATGGCATACTCCTCGTCCATGTAATGAGCCTTGGAAAGTGTTCATGTATTTCTTTACTTTTTTTTCATTCTCATCATTTGTCTTTTCCATTTTCCATCAGAGGCTTGGACTGCAATGTCTTTTGGTTTTCTGTTAACGGTGTCCCAAAAGGCACACAGAATTTATCTTTTTTTATTCTTTCCTGGAGAGTAGTGTTACATCATGAATTGTGTAACACTTAATTATAATAGTGCCAAAGGCTGTGCTAAGCATGTGCAAAGAAACAGCCCCGTGTTGTTCTTAGAAGTGTGCCAAATCAGAGTGAATTTCATGTATTTTATTTTGGCTAGAGATTCCTGATCTATTTAAAATCCCCCATATTGTTTTCTAACATTAAACTTCCTATAATTATTTCTTATTATAACAAGAATATGCATTCATACAAAAATTCAGACAATTTACTATTCCATATTTTAGTACTTAGATTTTAAATTGTATTAAAGGAAAAGACTAAGTATTATGATTATTGTTACTTAAATTATATGTTTTTGACCCATGGAGAAACTTTTGCTTTATGCTTATTGAGTTGTCTCCTAGGTGTAGCCTCAGGTTTTTTCAGCAATCTTAGTTTCATTCTTTCAACCAGACTTAAAAAGAGAATATGAAGGCAATGATATCAATACTGACTTGTAGCATACTGGGATCAGGTTTCATTTTCAATTTTTGTCCGTTTCCTAACAGCGCTTAGATCTTGTGGTATAGGCTAATGGATGTCCCCAATGTCTGTTTCCCTTTTCTTCCATTATCAGAATTTTAGCTGGAAATACAGCCACATAATAGAATAAAGACTTTACCTCATAGCCTTTCTTATATCTAGATGTGGTCATGTGACTAAATTCAGACCCAAAAGGACGTTAGCAGGAGGTCCATAGGTTAACTGCCAGAAGCCTTCCTTTGCTCTCATCCTTCTCCCTTTCTCTAAACTAGTGCCTGGAGCTTGGAACCATTTTGAACTATGAGAAATGCCATCCCCTGTGGGACATGGAAGTTGCCTGGATCCTTGACAAGTTCCATATGGAGCATGATGTAAAGCACTGGACCACCTTCTCAGACTGTGACATGTAAAATAGAGAAAAATACACTTCTATTTTGCTTAGAGCATCTATTTATTTATTTACTAGCAGCCATTTCCCATAATATACATATGGATGGGGATTGGTTAGGAAAGTGCAGCCTCACTGGGCTTATAGCTCTACCATAGGAGAAAACAAATTTTTTAGAAGAGTATAATAGTGCATATTGTGCCATGCCTTTGTTTTGCCTATTAACGATTTATGATCATTATTTAAATAACAATAATTTTTAATGAATACATAAATAACAGTTAAGCAAGAATCATGGAAAAATCATAAGCTAAAATGTTTAAAACCATAAGCTACACAATTTAAAATTTAATTTTGCTGCTTACTGATATGTTATTACAGCTTCCTTCTCAGAACTTCAGTTTCTTTTCTTACTGCAGGGATAAAACCAATCAATTTAACCATAACAGATTATTAATCTGAGAACATAATAACCCTCAAAATGTACAGTGATATATATATATATATGTATATTATATGGGTAGGAGAAAACAATTTCCTTATATGATTTAGTACAGCAATTCTTACACCATGTCATGCGCCAGAATCACCTGGTGAGTTTGTTAACACTGTTTGCTGGGCCTTAGCCCTAGAGTTTCTAATTTAGTGGTGCAGGGTGGGGTCTTAAAATTTTTATTTCTAACAAGTATCCAAGTGATGCTTATGCTGTGTGTCCAAGTGCTGCACTTTAAGAACCACTAATAGATAAAACCAATAAACACGAGATCATATGTGATAAATGAATATGGATTGTGCAAAGGTAGGAGAGATTATAGTTGCTCTGGTAACCTAAGGACATTTCCCAGATGGGGGGATCTTGCAGAGAGAACTGTGATTGGCTAGTGAGGAGAAACAAGAGATGGAGACATTCCAAGCAGAGTGAACAGGAAGTCATGTGTATTTCAGATATGTATCAAAGGAGTCTAGATGAAGTGTAGATCTTGCAAAAGGAAGAAGTGGGAGAGATTGTAAACTAGACTGGTGCAAGATTTAGCTATAGCTGTGAAGAGTATTAACTAAGTATAAGCATAGGGGACAGAAAAGTTGATGGACTTTGAAGTCAGATTAGCAAAAATCACAGTTATAATTGCCTGATCTTGGGAAAATTGTTCAACTTTTACGGATCTCAATGTATTCTTCAGTAAAATGGATCTATTTCCTATGGCCATTGGGGAGATTTAATGAAAAAATACATATAGCAATTGACACAGTGCTTATCCCATAGCACTCAATAAATGACAGAATTATTTATTCCTATTTTTTACTATCGTTATTACATAGTTTCTCACCTCTGACCTCCACTTTGGTGGTCCAGGTCCAGTTATGAACCAGAGAGTCTGGGATTTAACGTTTCATATTATTGTTGTCTACCAGCCAGCCAATATGTCACCATAAATTAGTGCTTATTTTTCTTTTAAAAATGCCTAATTCACAACCTTGTTTTTCATTGTCTAGGTTTCATGATTCTACTATTTTTAAATATCTCTTTTAAGGTGATAATATTTAATAGTTTAATATTTAGTGGTTTAATGCAAAGGAAGGCCTCTTCAAATAGATAATTTAATATATTAATTTGGTGAATACATACCTTGATAAAATGAAAAAAGATATATTAGTTTTAGGAGTTACTTAGTAAAAGAAGAAAGACCATTACTTTCTTTACCTTTGAAGTATGTATGAATGTATACATAGGCGTCGTTAAGTATCTGGAGAGGGTTTTCCTTTAAAGAAAAAATTCTCTGTACTATGATTTGAATGCATTGAGCTTGACTAATTTTATATATTTCTTGAACTAATTAAATTATTGAAAAAAAGTGATTCTTTCAATTCTCTTTACCTTGCCTAATATAGGATGTTCTTTTCTTTAGAGAAAAATGAACACTTGATATGTGAGAAAAAATGTTTTCCTTTAGAAAACTATGAGCCTAATTTTTTAAAGAGGTTTACTTAGGACTTATACTTTGGAAAACGTAGCAGAACAGATAATGTGAAGACTACAAAATCCCTATCAGTTCTGGACGTAAACAGTGGTGTACTGGAACTAGCTAATACTGGTTTAGAGAGTTGATTGTTAAATCTTCAGATTCAACATAAATTTTTTGAGATCCAGTTGTGAAAACAACCATTATATTAAAATTTTTAAATTATATTAAGTGAGTTATATTAGAAACAAAGGTAATAAATACTCAAAACTCATCAATTCCTAATTATTTTAGTATATTTTTACTATTATCTACACTTTGAAGTTAGTTGTGTCTATTGTGTATGTATGATGGTAATATTAAATAATGGCGTGTACTGCGCTTTTCCCAACTCATCATTCGGTAATGTCATGTTGGTAAATTCGAATTGGCCGTGCTGAGCGTAATGAACCTTTTACAGCACAGAAGTTCTCGACTGTTCCATATGAGAGCTGACACCTTCTCTTCCACCCAGCTGGTTGTTAAACACTTACCAAGTACTGTATCACTGAATATAATATGATATGACATGCTATGTTATGAAAGAATATAATATATAATATAGAAATATATATTAAATAAAGTAAAAAAAAAATCCTAAAGTGTAAATAAAGAAGAAGCCATAGCCAGAGTAGGGAACTCATAAATTGATGTCTTAGCACTAAGTCTTGCTGCTAATCTCTCTTTGGCTTGATTTTTATGCACTTGCAAGACAGAAGAACAAGGAATTGGGCACACACAGTGTGAGATGGCATGCGACCATTATAAGTAAGAACAATACAAAAACAGAAGAAACAAACAAAAAACAGAACAATCAAAGGATTGACGTGAAAGAGGAGAAAAAAACACTCCCTTATATGTTGAGACTAGAAAGAAGTTTGTTTGTCATGGCCTGGAATCTGGTTGAGAAAAATTGCAAAAAGTTTCTTTTGAGAATATGAAACCACTGATCTTCACTCTCTTGGATTTTGGGGTTCTAATTTATACTACATGTGCCTTCTGACATAAAGTAAGTCGCAAAAAATGCCAAACATCGATTCGGTCAGATTATACTTTTGGGACACAATTGAGTTAAATTAAAAATCAATAAAAAGTGCTCACTAAAAAATACATTGTGATTTAAAAACATTTATAAATAATTTATGCCCAAACAAGAAATTTGTTATAAATCTTAAAATATTTAGACCTGTTGGTAAAGAAAATATTTTACGTCAACTATATATAGATATCTCTGGTGAGAAAGCCTGGAATCAATGATCGTCCAGCCAGCAATGAGCAAAGGCCCAATATTGATTATATATTTCTGACTAGCATTCTCCAATAAAAGAATCCAGTGTTCTTTAGAGAAATAGATGAGTTGAGGACTGGAATAAAGTACAAGAAGGGTGTGGAACATCTTTTTGGGCCAGAATGTAAGTACTCAAAAAAATAATATGTACATGTCAAAAAGATACATGAGCATGATTGCAGGGGCCTCCACTGGCTGATTTGAGCATTGGAATCAATAAGGATGAATATGGGTTATAACTGTTGCATGAAACAGGAATCCCTGGGACCATACTGACATAAATAAATAAATAAATACTTTCCAGAGCAAGATGTTCCATACCAACTAATAAATATAGAAGAAAAGATGGAACTAAAAAATCACCATTTGTCACCCATCATAATAATAGTTGATTCACGCAAGAATTTTGATGGATGCTCAAACAAATTAATTTCAAATTAGAAAAGGAAAAAGAGAAACTCTACAGCGGAAAAATCTAATGTACTCCACCTTTACCAAGTGATCAAACTTCACATTACCAAAATGGGACAAACATACATTATGATCCTTTGTTTTTGATCACTGAGAAAGACATAGCATGATTTCTGTGGTATTCTTGTAAAGAATGCATAACCTGAATCTAATCATGAGGAAACAAACACAAATTGAGAGGCATTCCACAAAATATTTCACCTGCAGTATTTAAATATATCAATGTCTGAAAACACAGAAAAAATGAAGGAACTCATTTAATTTATTAGAGATTAAAGAGATATGATGACTAAAACCAGTGCTTAATCCTGGATTTGATCTTGGCCTGGGAAAAATGCTATGAAGGGTATTACTGGGATAATTGACCAAATTAGAATAGAGACTACGGATTCAATAATAGTATTTTATCAATGTTAGACTTTCTGATTTGAGTAACTATGATGTGTTTATGTAAGTGAATACCCTTCTTCTCAGCCTGTATGTGCTGAAGTGTTTAGGAATAAGGGGGTATACTAAATGCAACTTACTCTGAAACAGATCAAAGAGAAAATAAGCACAAATAAGACAAATATGAATAAAACGCTAACAATTGATAATTTTGGTTCAAGAGAATTTGAATATTCTTCATGATATTCATATATTTTTCAATTAAGTTATCAAAAAGCCCCCCAAACCTAGGAAGATCATTTTATGCAATATTTAAGAAGAAAATTTATATCCACCAATACTTATATTTGAAAAGACAAAAACTATTTGAAAGAAACAAAACTGTATATACACATCTATATATAATATAAATGATCAACAAACCCGAAAGATGGTTGTTGCACAATACTAATAAACATATCTCTAGCAAACAAGCAAACAATGTTAAGAATGGAAAATATATAAGTTCTTATACAACAAAGTGTGCTGTATCAATAAGATTGAAATTTCAACCAAAATGCACAGATTCCTAGGAGAATGTATTTTATCAAAAATGATGCTAGATAAAATAGAAATTCTTTGTAACTTTATATCATTAAAAAAATGCATCAGTAACTAAAAAATATCCTCCCCCAACAAAATTAACAGGAACAGTACACACACACACACACACACACACGCACAGAACACTTAGCTCTAGAAATTTTACAAGGGAGATTATAATAGTTTTTGCCAAAAATGGAAAAAGGCAGAATAATATTTAAGTCAGTTCATGAGGTTAACATTATATTGGTATCCTGATGAAAATGCCAGACAAAAAAAGAACTTGAGAAAGAAAATTATCAGCTAATCCTATTTACTAACACTGATGAAAGATCCCAAATAAACTGTGAACCAATCAAATTATGAATACTAATAAAAGCCATGGCCAAGTTGGATTGATTACAGCAGTGCTAGGATGGTTCATTTATCATAAAAAAGAAAGCCATTAATGAAATTAATGATATAAATATGCCTGTGCGAGTCAGCGTGTTTTTCTTTTCTCCTTTTTACATTCTTTCAAAAGCAAAAAGGTAGGAGACAGACGCAAATTGCAGACTCAAGTGTGGAGTCTGGGCAGAAGCCTTAGGGGAAGAAGTGAAATCAAGAAGCGGATGTTTTGGGATCCTCTTCCATCAACATCATGGGGATTTCCCCACTCTGTGTCATGACGCTTCTTTCCTGGTTTACTACCCTGATTTGATGGGAGACCTCCTCTGGTATCTTCTGGAGAAAGGATGTTCAGGAAGTAAATCTCTTTATGCTACCTGGACACTAATTGTTAGTTTTTATGGGACACAATTATGGTTCAGACATAATTTTCTCTTAGAATTTTGGAAATTTGGCTCCATTTTTTTCTAGCTTTCGTTGTTACTCTTTTTTTTTTTAAAGATTTTTATTTATTTATTTATTTTCCCCCAAAGCCCCAGTAGATAGTTGTATGCCATAGCTGCACATCCTTCTAGTTGCTGTATGTGGGACGCGGCCTCAGCATGGCCAGAGAAGCAGTGCGTTGGTGCGCGCCCGGGATCCGAACCCGGGCCACCAGCAGCGGAGCGCGTGCACTTAACCGCTAAGCCACGGGGCCGGCCCTCATCATTACTCTTGATCCTGTATTAAGTCTGCCTCTGCGTCTGTCTCTGAGTCTCCTTTCCTCTGTCTCATTTGCTCTTACTCTCTCTGAAAGCCAGCAGATATTTCTTTTGCCTTAGTGTTCTAAAATTGCACAACGTTGTGTTTCAGAGTAGTCTATATTCGTTCATTTTTCTGCGCTCATTTGGGGCCATTTCAATCTGGAATTTCATGTGATTCACTTCTGGGAATAATTGCTTGATCATGTCCTATTTTTCTCTTCTCTCTTTCTGTTACTCCAATTATTTATCAATTTCATTCTTGTAGAATGGTCCTCTACTTTTCTTCTCTTTCGTTTCCTCCTATTTTCCATTTCTCTTTCCTATTTTGCTCTTCATTCTGGAAGATTCCTAAACATTACTATTCAAATCTATTGAATCTTTAATTTCTGCTATAACAATTTTTATTTTAAGGAGCACTTCTTTTGGTTTTGTTTGATTTTTCTATATATTTCTTTATAATACCATCTTGCTATTGTTTTATACATGCAATATCTTCTCTTATATTTTTGAGGTATTTAATAATAGGGTTTTTATAAAGTTGTCTTCGCTTTGCACGATATATGTTTCCTCCAAGTTGCTTTCGTTTATTTGTTTTGGTTTCTGTCTTTCATACTGAGTGCTTTCCTCAAATATTTGGTTATCTTTTGTTGTCTATTTACATTTGAGATGAGACATAGGGAAGTTGAATGGGAACTCTGTGCCTAGAAGGACTTGGGGCTTACCTGAAGGATAATTTGAGTCACTTTTAGGGGGACTTTTTCTTTTCCAGTCTCTTCCTTTTAACTGGACAGATTACCCGCAGAAGATTGTATCACTCTTTTGCTTGGAAGTTATAACTGCCAGCGGTTCAGGAGATAAATGAGGGACAGAATTAAGAGGCCTTGAAATTCAGTAGTCAAATTTAGTCAATCTTATTGTTTTCAGTTTAATACTCCAACTCCTAAAACCCGGAGAACTTTTGTTTTATCATCTCCAGAGACTGAACTTCCGGTCTTACATCATGGTGGAGACTAGTAGTCAATAGCTATGCAGAGTTAGTGCTTAATTACTTTATAAACACACATTTAACCAATTTACCTGTATTTTGGTCCCCTCTTTACCATGACTTCTAGGGGGACTTGGTGCCGTTGATGTTTGAGCTTTTAGGGGGCTCTTCAACATAAACTGGGTAATTTCTTGCCTTTCACCACTGCTAAGTAGGGAATCGACTTCCTCCTATGTGATTGTGATTAGTGAGTCTGTGCCCATCCATCTACTTTTTAACATTGAAATTTTTGTTGTTGCTTTCTCCTTTTCTCTGTCCTTCACCCTTGTTGGTTTATGCTTTTAAAAAAAATTTGTTGCCACTTTAGTTAGAATTTTCAGAATACTGGGACTTAATGCATATTTTTCCAACTGAAAATATAAAGTGGAAAAATTTAATGTCCCTAGAATATGTGACCCTAAAGAAACTTGGAGGAAGGTTTATGTAGGATGCTTTCTTATACACCTTAATTTTAGTTTTGCCCTAAATTGGCAAGACCCAAGGAGAATAAGAGCCTGAGGAAAGCTTCTTTTTAACTGTCAGCAAAGTGCCATATCTGGAGAGGGAGTAATCACCTGATCTCTGGCATGGTGGAGAAATCCATATAGAAACCAAAAACAACAATGACGATCATTATCATTGTTTGGACTATTTATTTGTGCCAGTAACTTCTCTGAGCATTTTACATACATTATCTCAAATAATTCTTATAAGGCATTTGTGAGATAATCATGTTTATTTTCATTCTATTAATGAGAAAATCGTGGGTGGGAAGAGGTGAATTAATTGACCTGATATTACCTAACTGCCATTTGGAAAGCAAAGAGTTTAACACTCCAGTCCAATTGATTCCAAATCTGTTTTTAACCACTGCATAATAAAGAATGGAAAAGCATTAATCGATCTTCTCTAGTGCTGCCCACTTCTCAGATTGATATCAGTGCTAAAGAAAAATATTATTCAAAAACTCATTCTTCTATTAAAGTCATAGCTTTAAAATTGTACTTGATTCACTTATGATCTGAAATATTATCTGCGTATGTATTTGATTTATCATCATCATTATCATCTAAAAGTCTTGACAATTTCTATGATGGGAAATTATTAGACTTATGTACAAAGTTAGAGAAAATTAAGTGTTCCACTTAATTAGGACAAAATATCATCTGCATGAGGGCATGTATAGACGGTTATGATTCAGGTTATTGAACTTAGTGTCAATTGGGCTCATTATATTCTAAGTTGTCTTTTTCTTACCAGAAAATAAAGTGGGAATTTGAAAGTTGTCAAAGCACACTAAGAATCAGAACCTAAAATTTCTTTTTTTCATGTAGAAACACAGGAATGACAGAAGGCAATTCAATATTATTCTTTAAACTAAAACGGACTTTCAATATTAGTTGAACATGTTGCTAAAACCTCTGCCTCAATGGCATTGGGTAAACATAAAAGTATATGTTTAGGGGCCGGCATGGTGGCACAAGAGGTTAAGTGCACGCGCTCCACTGAGGCGGCCCTGGGGTTCGCCGGTTCGGATCCCAGGCCGCACTGATGCACTGCTTGGCAAGCCATGCTGTGGCGGCGTCCCTTATAAAGTGGAGGAAGATGGGCACGGATGTTAGCCCAGGGCCAGTCTTCCTCAGCAAAGAGGAGGATTGGCAGATATTAGCTCAGTGCCGATCTTCCTCACAGACACACACAAAAAAGTATGTTTACTAGAGGACTTATACTATAATTCTAGATTGGTCATGAATGACAATGATTTACAGCTTTCCAGATTCTGCTTCCCTTAGAAAAGTATAAGGCAGATTCATTAACCCATCATGGATAATGCAAAAGCTTGTAGCTAGCAATAGTAGGATACCATTACTGCTCCTATGCCTGAAGGGGCAAGGAAAGGAAATGTTTGCACTACCCCAGAAATGATGGCTATTTGAGGGGAGCAATGAAATGGGAGAAAGGTCCTTTAGCAGGGAGGGAGCCAGGGGAATACTTCTCATTCTCCTCCTGCCCTCCAGTCTCCTACTGCTGTCTCCCATTGTCCAAACTCAAATATAAGGCAGAGAACAAAGAAGCCTACAGATGCAATCCGTAAATATCCACACTTGGTGGCAACGGCAGGATGCAAACAGGTCACAAGTGGATTTGGAATGGCAAGAGGAAGTATCTGTCAGAGTACTTCATGTAGTCAGCCAACATTTATTAATCCTTTACTGTAATCAGAAGATCTTTGGAAGCCAAAATGTATAATAGGCCCCATTCCTCACAGAAACAATCAACCTAATGAAACAGACCTCAAATAAATCAGGGTATTATCATATGACAACAATTAAACTTTTAACAAATAGGTGCTAGAAAAGTGCTGAGACCAATGTTTTGTAAAGATATTGTGGAAGAAGGAAAAATTCGAAGATATTAAGAAATACCTATGGGGGCCGGCCGGGTGGCACAAGCAGTTAAGTGAGCGCACTCCGCTGCGGCGGCCCAGGGTTCGCAGGTTCGGATCCCGGGCGCGCACCAACACACCGCTTGTTAAGCCATGCTGTGGTGGCATCCCATATAAAGTAGAGGAAGATGGCCGCGGATGTTAGCCCACGGCCAATCTTCCTCAAGGATGAAAAAAAAGGGGGAGGATTGACATCAGATGTTAGCTCAGGGTTAGTCCTCCTCATTAAAAAAAAAAAAAAAAAGAAATACCTATATAAATACTTAATTGCTTCAAATGAGTGAAGTTTCTATCTTAAGTTTTTGTTTTGCTCTCACATTACATACTTATGAAAAATCTTTTAGGGATGCCTTATGTTGGTCATTTAGAAATACTGATTATTTTGTAAATAAACATATATGAACGAACATATATTGAATTTTTATTTTTAATGTTTAATCTTTTCATAATGTGCCCTTAAAAATGTACAATAACTACTTTGAATGTAAAATCACATTTCATCAGCAGTTTAAATGGTAGCAAATGCTTTGTCATGATCACTATTTTAGTTCTAAAATTATTTGAGAAGAAAATCGCTACTGAATTATTTTTCAAGTCAATTCAGTTATATTTGCAGTTTCCATTAATTATTTCAGTTTAACGTTGACCCATAGTATAAAAAATCCAACTCTTCATTTTGGAAGAGGTCATGGAGAGGACATAACCGCCAGTTGACCCGAAAGCTGGACCTTGGCAATTGGAGGCTCCTCACCCCTTCCTCTGTCCTTGGAATGTATGTTTAGCTCACACGGTTCCTACAGTGGGAGCTATCTTCAAAGATACGGCCTTGAGAGAATAATGTGTTGTTGAGACTATCTGGACAGTACACATGACTGAACCCATTAAGATCTCTTTATAAACTTGGAAGATTCTGATGGGCGAGTATGGAGATATACTTCTCTTGTCGTGCCCAAGACAAACCTCCTATGTAAGCTCGCTTGCTTATTAAAATTACCACCTACCAACCTGGAGTGGACTGCATCTTTCTTTTGTCTTTCCTTGCCCTCTGGTACTAGGGCCAGTTTCAGACTTCACCTGAGAAGCTCTCGAGTTTGTGGACCACATTTGTGGATTTGTTTAGTTTGTTCATGGTGAAGAAACTGAATGAAAAAATTGATATTTTAGGGGTACAGAGAAGAAGAAATGATTCCTTTATTACTCAAAAAAGATTTCTAATGCATATGAAAAACTTTTCAATCTTTAAGCAGTCTGAATTTGCTATTCTGGTGTATAAATAGATTAAGTTTTTGGCTCTGAATTCAGTGAGTTAAGTGTATTTTCTCATTCTTCTTTGTTCAGTTTAAGTCTTTATAAACTAGTTGTGACTGTGGCTATGAGGAAACTTCAAGCATAGTCTCTGCAACAAGCTCTTATCACCTTGTGGAGTTGAAATGTCATTTCAGTACACTACAGAGAGCCTAAGGCTCACCTTGTTATAGTCATCGTTTCTGTTACTACTGCAGTGGATTTTACACTGGGATTTGTGTTTCAAGTTATTGTGACCTGGAGACACAATAGAGTATATGGTCTTTTCAACTGTCATTTATAAAATGAAAAAAGACCTACTTTTTATGAAATGAAAAAAAACTATTTTTTAACTACTAGGTTAAAAAATATATTTTAGTTTAAAGACCATGTAGTAGTTAGCAGTTCACAAGGTGTGCCTTATTGCAAATATAAGTAAACACAGACACACACACACTGGGGGGGAGGAGACTTCTGAATACTTTGCATTGAACGATAAAATTAACCTAGTCTCTTCAGCATCTCACTCTCATCAGTATAAGGCCAGCCAACCATCATCTAATTTGGTGCAGCCCAACTAAGAATTCCCTTGCTGCCTGAACTCCAGCTCATCTCTTCCTTATTCACGCAGACATGCATATTGATTATATTATATGCTGGGACTTATCATTAACCATTTTGATTATGAGTGTTTAATTTTGGCAGCAACAATATAACTGATTCAAGTTGAAAATTGATTTGCATTATAGATCCATGTCTACCTATGGAAGGATCCAAGGTATCTTCAAACTTAGATTCACCCTTGGTCATTTGATGACCATGAAACATTTCCAGAAGAGACAATGTATGAGGAGATACTAACAATCCAGGGATGGTCCTGATGATCAACAGCACAGTTTTTCAACCTCTGTACTATTGACGTTTTGGACTGAAAATTCTTTGTTGTCGGGAGCTATAGTGTGCAGTGTAAGATGTTTAGTAACATCTTCGGCTTCTACCCAGTAGCCAGTAGCAACTCGCTTCTCCCAAGATGCGACAACAAAAAATATCTCCAGGGGCTGGCTAGGTGGCGCAAGTGGTTAAGTGCGTGTGCTCTGCTGAGGCGGCCCCGGGTTGGCCAGTTGAGACCCTGGGTGCGCGCCTACGCACCGCTTGGCAAGCCATGCTGTGGCGGCATCCCATATAAAGTAGAGGAAGATGGGCACTGGTGTTAGCCCAGGGCCAGTCTTTCTTAGCAAAAGGAGAGTTGGCAGATGTTAGCTCAGGGCCGATCTTCCTCACACACACACAAAAATATCTCCAGACATTGCCAAATATTCCCTGGGTGGCAAAATTACCCCCAGCTGAGAACAACTAATCTTATCTTTGGCTGTCATATGTAGTATTCCTGGCACAAATTATTATTTTTCTTTTTGAGAAAGATAATAAATTTCCCTGGTTTAAGAAACAAGTGGTTATAATTGTTGCTTTTCCTTATAACATACTCATACAGAGAAAATGGTACTTAACATTGGCTGGAGAGAAAAAATCTAGCCCCCTTTAATTCAATCTCCACATGGCAGCCAAAATTTTATTTTTAAAATAACATTATTGGCTACTATTAGTATCCTATTAGTACCAAAGATTTCTCTGAGTAATTGGTATTTTTGAAAGGTAATTCCTTAACACAGTTTTCAAGTCTTTGTAATTTGGCTTCTGCCTCTCACTTCTCATGCCACTCCCTGACTTGCTCAATTGAAAGGATCTGCTTTAAGTTTCTCTAATGCACTGACCTCTTCACCTATAAGGACATTTGCATAAGCTTTTCTCTCCAATAGGAACGAATCCTCCTCAACCTCCTATCCTCCCTTCATACAATAATTACCCCTGGTTAATTCCTACTCAACTTGAAGATCTCAGCTTAACTATCATTACTGTGGAGAAATTTCTACTAAAATTGGCCTCCTTATTTTTATATTTTTGGATAGGACCCTATTTTTCCATTTTGTTGCATTGAAAGCAATTTACAATGATATTTATTAGCATATTTAAACTTTGTATACCTGTCTCCCCCACTAGACATTATGTGAGTAGGGACTATGTTTGGCGAACTTGTGAACACACACTAAATGTGTCAGAGAAATATTTGGGGACTGATCATCCATCCTCTGGGTCTCTTTTCCGCTCATCAGTTTTAGCACCTCCCAAATTTATGATTCCTAAACTTCTAGTTCAGGAGGTCTGTGAAAATATTTTTGTATGTCTGAATTATTGAGTGTAAAAATGAAACTGGAATATTATTTGTATAACTCAGAGGCTACATATGAGATAACTTCTCTGTAAAACTTCCAATATTATGTTGGCTATAGGTAAAATATTAAGTGAGAGTTTGGTGTGAAATAGTGCTAAGGACTATAAAACAGTTATACTAATTTTAAGAGGCTCAGAGTACACAGAAGAAGATTTGAGTGACTCCTATACAGATGGGAAGAACAAGGTCCTCAGCATATATGGTAGGTCTGATAACTGGTCCTGATAATTTAGATTTAAGGCTATGACCTCCTATGTCAAGACTATGCAAAATTGAGTATATAAAAATTTTAGCAAACCATTTCAAAATATAACATCATCATGGACTTTCATATCTCATAATTCGGCTCTTCTGTCTATGAGCCCAGAAAGGTATCAGCACTTCTTTTTCCATGGGTGAGTTGGGGGGGTTTCTTTTATTTTTTTCACCGCTAAGTAAACTGTCAGAGATCATGTTCATCTTTCTTCTGTCCAAGGGTCCATCATTGTGGGTAGAGAGACACGAAGCCTAATCGTGGTTCTTGGGTGTTCCTAAATTTCCGTGGATAAAACTGTTAGCTACAGAGGAAAATGAAGGAATGATCAGCATCTTATATTCAAACCCAAGACACTGATACTTATACACATAATATGTTTCTTGAATGAATAAAAGAAGGAGGGAAAGAAGGAAGGAAGGAAGGAAGGAAAGAAGGGAGGCAGGGAGAGAGGGAGGGAATGAGGAGGGAGGAAGGAAGGAAGAAAAGAGAAATAATAATGACTAAATCCATGTCTTTTCTCTTGAATAGAAGCACTCTGACCAACCCTTAATAAATATGTGCTTGCTCATGCACACAGCTTGCTCATCTTCTAGAAAGAATATTAGACTTGGTACAAATGCATGATGTACAGACGAAATCTGAAAAAAACACCTATACATTTGGTTTTCACAGATTACAAATAAAAACTGTTATTCATTTAAATTCATACAATCTCATTTAAAAAATTAAAGAGGCTTTGAAGGCAGATAAATTTGACAAAATGATGCACATCACCCTCAGTGTGAATTGTTATTGAGCTGTTAACCCCAGTCGTCTTTCTTTTGATTTAGAGTTAGAGGTAGGGAGGGTTGGAGATTCTCATTAGTCTTGCAACTCACTGCTTATACATTTATTCATTTTAGCTTTGATTTCTCTTACTTCTGTTCCTCTCTGTTGCTTCCTTGTGGTATCACTGAAATCTAACTCCAGTCTTCCCTCCCACCAGTCCTCTCCCCAAATGGGAGGATTTGGAATATTGCCTCAATTTTGCTTCCCCAAGGATCATTCTATCCTTCTATTTTCTCATCTAAATTCTCAGATATTTTTGCGAGTTATGTTAACTAGAGGTTTGAAAGATTTTTTTTTTTTTTTTCTGTGTGTGTGTTTTTGTTTTTAACTGGAGGAGTGGGAAGGGTGGATGCTTTCTTTGTAGCAGCTGTGATGCTTTAGGAGGAAAGAACACATTATCGCAACTTTGCTTACAGGAATGGTTTTAGAATGCACTGCACGCAGAGAAAGCATTTGTTTTCCAAAATTATTTATTATAGAAATGAATCAGATCACCAGTGCACTGTTACCATGGGCCATCTGCTGGAGATAGAAACAGCTTTGTCACACATAACCCTTACTTATATTGGCATTCCTGTTAGGGAATTTTAACTGTAATGGTCTCTCAACAGGGCATTCTTAGGTCATCAGTAGGTTAGTTGTTGTCTAGAGAATACGAGAGGGAGGAAGAACATTCAAATAAAATTATTACCCGAAATATAGCCTTTTTTTCCTGAGCTAAATGGACTCAATTTAACTACAGATGGGATTTAACCAGTTAAATCCTTGTTATAGCTATCAGGAGTCACCAAGGTACTAGAGCTTAGAATTCACAGAGCCTGAAGTTTCCAGCTCATTGCTTAACCTGCTGAGTTGTACTGTTTATTATTCTATACACAAGAATCATGGTACACAATGAGGCTGTACTAATGTATACTCTACATCTGCAGGTAGGCATTAAAAGTTGGTGTAATCAGATTGGTAGCAGAAATTAACACAGAAATCTGGCAAGCCAGAGTTTGTTTTAAGATGACAATAATCCTTTCTCTTTTTTTAAATTACCATCACTGGCACACTTTCTTTACTCAACCAATTTTAAGAGGTGCTAAGGACTTTCCTGAAACAATAACTCCAGTGTAGAATGAGGTATATCTGTTTCCGGAATAGTGTGCCAGAGAGACGCCAGCTTTATCAGGAGACCTGATTTGATCCCTATGCTGTTACCGTGTTGTGTGATCTTGAAGAATTCATTTAATCATTTGTTTTTAAATTTCCTCATCTATAACACAAGACTGGAGATACCTGCACTATCTATCTGATAAACTAATTTTATTTTATTTCAATAAAATAATTATTTTATTTTAAGTAGTAGGCCTAAAGACCCATTTACTCATTTCACATTTTTTCCCAGGCCTTTGGCTCTACCTAATTTCCAATCCAATAAACTAATGCTGGTGTACGTTATAAACATTTTTTAAAGTGAAACAGTGCTATATTATATTAAGTTGAATTACACTTAAATATGAAGCACTTTTGCTTTTGTAGCTATGATCTAAAACTTCCCTTGATATATGAAAATTTCTGGATACATTGAGCTGCAAGTTAGATACAGGAGTGATGTTCATTATTAGTGCTCAGCATCAGAAACATTGAGGAATATTGAACTATATGCTAGCAAAAGAACTTAAAAGATGTAGTAGGTATTAGACGTTTGTTATGGTCTAATGGAGAATAATATTTGCACCACAAATTACCAACAAGTAACATTTTGAATTCATGGTTTTGAATATATTTTCAAATATATATCCAGCATATTAATATATTTTTGCAATGGTTTTATGCCAAGAAAATCAAGTCTTGTTTGCTTTTATACCGCTTGGCAATGTTCAGGAGATTGTTACACTCCATTGTGAAGAATTTGAAAATGACTTTATGCTATGAAATTTTGAAGATGTTATTGTTGGCACATCGAATGGACCTTGGTGGTTGACCAAGCAGATAAAATTTCAAATGTAGTCAAAGGGATTCCCTTTATGACTGAAAGGTGTGAACATAAATGCCTTTCTTTGAAATTTCTGCATGATTTTTCTACAATTTTGTAAGTGCAGATGGATGAGAAAAATCTAATTATAATTTACAATTATTTAATTAGATCCAAAACATTTCTAGAATGTACCAATATCTATTTCAGTTGCAATTCTTGAATGTGCCAATATTTTTATCATTTATTTCCATGTTAAAAGACATTTGTCTGGCAATTGAAATATATCAACAGTGGTGTCCTGTCAACATTTTTTTGCTTGTGAATGGAAAACATTTTTATGTGACTAAGTGACCATATTCCATGTGCAACAACTATAAGACTGAGTAAAAATCACAGAGTTTAGTCTGGTACCTTATATACAGCAAAGTTATTTCTACCCACATTTAAATAAATGCATAATTGTTTTGGTACTGAATTATAATGAATCATAGTTGGAAGTGTAAATAGTAGGCCTAAAGATCCATTTACTCATTTCACATTTTCTCTTCCAGGAGTTTGGCCCTACCTAATTTCCAAGAAGACATATAACAAGTTAGGCAGCAATGTCATATCTTCACCTTCCCACCTCAAGGTAGTCAAGCCTTCGACTACCATTCAAATTAGTAGATTATATATCATTTTTATTAAAATAAAAAATATTTGTTTTTATATGAGCATACTTGATGCTTAGCTTTTTCCTCCCTCCTTTTTTTTTTTCTTAAATATTTAGTGTAAAGTTTACATATTGAATTCTGGATATAGCAAAGCTTTAAAAATGTCTATTTTGCACCCTACTAACCATCTTCACTGCAGATGTAGAACTTATAATTGTACTTCTTGTTCAAATTTCTGAACTTTTATTCTTACTAATGTGTTTTTTAAAAATCACACTTGGAAATATTATTAAGCATTTCCTATGTGTATTTTTCGTAATCTAATAAACTTCGTGAATGCTGAAGGAATCAACATTCCAAATAGGAAAGATGGCAAACTAATAGAAAAATGCCTGTTTTTAGGGAGTATAGGTAAATCTATCAATACAATAATTTTCTTTAATGATTGTCAATACAATATCCTGAAGTTGCATTTATAGTATTAATAAGGGGAAAAAATCACCTACAATATTCAAAGGTCTTTCTCTTAATTTTTTTTTTCAAAAGGACCATAGCAATTCTATGACTGTCATAGTTTCTCGACATTTTTTGAAATTTTTTCATTCCTATTATATTTAGCCCTTAGTCTTCTATACTCCTCTTCTCTCTCCCTCTTCTCTCTTCTCCTCTCCTGTCCTCTCCCTTCCCCTCCCCTCCTCTCCTCTCCTCACCTCCCCTCCTCTTCCTTCCCCTCTCCTCTCTTCTCTCCCTCTCTCTCTCTCTGTTATTTCTCATCTACTCCTGGCTGTTCCTAGACTGGCCTTTGGGAAGCAGCCAGACTCAGTTAACCTGAGTCTCGGTTTTCTCATTGCACGGTAAAGACATACACTCTTACCATATAGGGTTGTTATAAGGATTAAATTTTGTACTGAGCACTCAACATGCTTAGCATAGTGCATCAACACAATAAATAGTGACTATTATTACTGTCACCCTGAGTAATACCATTGATAATAGTGATCTTTGAACTCCAGGTACTCAGTGCCTGGTTCTCAATAAATGGTGATTAAACTGAGCTGTTTGACATATCTTGTCAAATCAATCTCTTGAACACTACTGCTGTAGTGTGCAGACCCTCATTATTGATCACCTGTTCCATTTCGAAGGCTGCTGTTCCAGTTCTTATTGCACGTCACTGCCAAGTTCTGGTAAAACAACTACATTTTCCAGGCTTATCTGCCACTGATTTTTTCTTAGGTGCCTTTTGTTTTCATTATAAGAAATTATCATTCATTATCTATCTATCCATCTATCTATCTATCTATCTATCTATCTATCATTTATCTATCAATCAATATTCTTTTTTTGTGTGTGTGTGAGGAAGATCAGCCCTGAGCTAACATCCAATGCCAGTCCTTCTCTTTTTGCTGAGGAAGATTGGCCCTGGGCTAACATCTGTGCCCATCTTCCTCTACTTTATATGAAATGCCGCCACAGCGTGACTCAACAAGAGGTGAGGCAGTGCCCGCCCAGGATCCGAACCTGCGAACCCTGGGCCGCCTAAGCGGAGCGCATGCACTTAACCGCTGTGCCACAGGACCAGTCCCAACCTATATTCTTTTTTATGCTCTATCTAAGATGTCATCTTTGTTTGTCAAATGAGAAATATCTTTGAAGACATAATTTAAATGACATGATTTCTGATTTTATTTTATTATTTTTGCTGACCACGCCCCACTTCAGCCTCAGGTATAGTCATTACCTTCTCTGCGTGCTCATTCAGTTTTGTATCTACTTTAATTTAAGCACTTATTGTATCCTTTAAAGTTAGTGTTAACCTTTATCTTTCTTTAGACCCTGAGCTCTTCTAAGATAATGTTTGTATTCTACTCGTTGAAACATCTTATAACACCTAGTAAAACGTCCAGCATATAGTAAGTTATCACTTAAAAAATGTTTGAAAGTTTATTTTAATTTTTAAGTCTCAAATTTTGGAATTAACCTTAATTTAATTTACTTTCTTGCCCTTCATTTCTAATTATTCCAAGTTCTGGTCTCTCCTTTCCATTTTCAATTTCAAAATTCTATGTTTAAAAATATTGCAAAGTATCTGTTGCCTAATATTTTCCTTATTATTTATAAACTAGATTTCTAAACTCCAGAAGAAAGTATTTCTCTTATTTCCTCATAATTCAGACCCAACTTCTTCTATCTGCAATTTGCTTTATGTACTTGGTGTATTTGATTTGTTCTATTGTTTGAAATAGGAATGAGATATGTAACATATACTTATAAAATTGCAAATAATTTATTTTAGGATTCATCCTAAGCTAACATCCACTGCCAATCTTCCTCTTTTTCGCTTGAGGAAAATTAGCCCTGAGCTAACATCTGTGCCAATCTTCCTCTATTTTTGTATGTGGGTCACCACCACAGTATGGCTTGATGAGTGGTGTCGGTCCACACCTGGGATCTGAACCTTCGAACCTGGGTGCCAGACCCAACCACTACAACCACTAATTTTTTTAAAGCAACTATTACCTGCCAAAATATATAAATGATTGTGATCCTTCTCAAGCTTGTCTTGTGAGAGAGATCACGAAAATCCACCTTTACCAACCATTCCACCAGCCCACATCTTAAAGATTGGAACATCATGGCATCTCCGCATTCTAGCAGATCACACTGTCACAAATTTTGGCCTTCTATAGCAAATCATTTTTGATTTATTATAAAGGTGTGATTTTTTAAAAATGGTGAAATTTAAAATCCTTTTAGAAAAGTTCTATTATTCGATTACTTTTAGTATTCTAATAGCAGTATATTCAAGATAAAATAATAAAAATATAAAGCTGATTCTGACTCCGGATCACTAAGTAAAATAAACTTAGAAACAGAATCATCATTTATATCAGTTTAAAACTGCAGATGTCAAAGATTGAAATAACAGAGGCAGAAAGCATATAGTTTCAAATCTCCTAGGAATAACACAAAAATGTCTGGAAAGTTGGCTTACACTTAGCTCCTGTTCTCCACATCCATTGTCAATCTCATTATTAACATCTCTCTTCTTTGCTCATGTCTTGGCTCTATAACACGTTTTACTTCTTTCCTTGCTGAAAAATCAATAGGTAAAATCAGATTTTCATTTATGTCAAAAGATTTAAGTAAAATTTTTCTAAATAGTAATCTGAACATTATCTGTTAGTAGTATCTTACAGTATTTCTATACTTTAAGTTAAACCAACTTCTGTTGTTATTTTTAAGTAACCAGTAACATCATTACTTTTCAACATACTGGTAGGAATATTTAACCATATCATAACATCTTTCTTTTACAAGACTTAGAACTAAAAAATACTTCTGGGAAAATAGAACAAAATTTAATAGTGAACTCATGAGGAAAATTGTATATAGATATTATCTATCCTAGTTAAAATACATTATTGTCTAATAGCTTCAGCACAAAAATTAAAATTTGTAATATGTATTACATTTTAATAAATGTTCATAGTCTTCGTTATTTCTAAAATTTAAATCATTTTAGTAAAAGTGTTTGCATTTACATAAATCCTACATTTCCTGTCAAGCATAAGAATGAGGTAAATTAGTAAGAGATTTTTGTAGTTGCTAGTAAATAAGAGAATATTTACATAATTTTTTTAATTAAAAAAAGGTTAACAGGTAACAGACATACACATGTACGCACACACACGTACACACAAAGGTAACACAGATATACACAAAGAAAAATGATATGAAATTTCACCACCCAGAGAAAATACTACTAACATTTATATCCTTAAATCTTAAGGTTCCTTTATGTGTATGATATCAATTTAGGAATATATATATGGAATCTATTATACATATTACTTTGTATCTATATTAAAAAAATTTTTAGCCGCGTAGAATTTCATTTAGTCGTTTTTAATTAAATTCCATTTTGTTGAATATTTAGATCATTTCCTTTGTTTATTTGTTTGTTTGTTTGATAGATTGCCTGTTGAATGAATTGGATTTTCTACCTTATATCAAATTTAGTTAATTTTTTTCACATAAAATATTTTATCTCATCCAGATTTTCAACTTTGTTAACATAAAGTGATAGAATGTGAAAGAAAGAAAGAAAGAAACTTTATCTTTTTAATTGTGGATTATCACCATTTTATTTTTGATATTGTTTTCTCTTTTTTGTTCCAGAATAGAGGAGCGTATGGTTCATCTATTTACTGTTATTTCCATAAACCTGCTCTTGGATTTCTTATTGTTTCTCCTGTTCATTTGCCATCTAGTTTGTTAATACATATTTTAATCTTTATTAATTACTTGCTGTTCTTTTCAGAATAATTTTATTTTGTGCATGTGTGGTTTTAAAAGGAGTATTTGTAAAATATGCTTTGAATTACTGCTTTGATTTTTGCCTTAACACAAATTTACTTAATGAAATATATAAAATATGTTGGTAGCTGGGCTTTCTGTATTATTATAAATAACAGGTATATTTCCCCTCAGATTCTTATTTGCTTTACATTTCCAGGTTACAATATTATTTTATTCATTTCCATGGTATTTGTGTATTCCTGAAAGTTACATATTATTTTGGATTACACCATTCGTTAACAAAACATGACCAATTTTAATGAATGGTCATTTGTCCATGCGCATAATTTACACTCATTTTCTATTCACTTTCATTTTTAAATTATGTCTTTGTCTATGCATTCACTTTTTTATCTTTACAATTTACTTTGCTTTGGGTGATTTCCTTAAAGGCAGTATAGAGCTGGATTTTATTTTCCGAGTTAAATCTGTAATTTTCATCTTTTGTTAGATCTATTTAACATGCATTTACATAAGGTTATACTTAGTCTTCCATCTCTCATTTAATTTAGTTTTTTTCCTTTCTTTAAGAAAATTTGTCTTTGTTATTTCATCTGTTTTAGTTTTTCCTGTAGAATTGAGAAGCTATACAGCCTGATTGAGATCTGCAATCTTTATTGTCATGTTTTTACATAATACATCTACATTTTTATTTCTCAGGCTAACAACTTAAATAATTAAGTGAAATTTTATTTTCTTATCCCTTTGGAAAAATTGAGCACAATCTATTTTTCTCTGATTATCCCTTTCTCAACTGCAAAGCCAAACAAAACTGGACAAGAATTTTTGCCTCAATGTATTCATATTACATTATAATTTTATTTTATCATAATTCTAATAATTAAAGTGTGTTCCCCAGCAGCAATGAGCATATCTAGCAGATAGATGTTGGTTTGATCATTTCTCAGTAAAAGTATTGAAACTACGGCTCTCTAGCGAAATGGCTTATTTTGGGTCTTGGGCAAGAGAAATATAAAGTAAGATTTTTTGTCCAAGAATGTAAAAAAGAAAAGTGCTCAAAAATGTTGGGGACAAAATAAAAGACATAGGAATCCACAGTAAATGGCTCTCACTGGCCAAATCACTGACAATTTGAGCATCAAAAAGAATAATAACACTGTTTTATATAACATAATGAATATAGAAGAATCTATAATTCAATAATAGTACTAAAAATAACGTTGAAGGTAGGCAGAAGAGAAAGCTCTTTATGCAAAATATGAACTAATAAATTAAGAAGGAATGATAGAAATAAGAAATCACTATGTTACAACTCCCATTGAAATAATTGATTCAGATAACGATGTTCAATAGATACTAAAATTATTGGCTGAAAGATTATTGAAGAATAAACTATTTCCATAGTCTCAAAGTATTGCCCCCACATGCTACTTATATATTGTAAAGGGATAAGATAAAATTTTCTTTACAATGGAGAAATCTACAGACTCACCAAACGTTTAAACTTAGCATCACCACTATTGTGTCAAACTGACATCAAGTTCTAAGGAAAAGCACTGAGAAGGCACAGTGTCCCCTATGTAACAATGTTGCCAGCAATGATGAAGAAACAATGATACAAATCCAAGTTAAGGAACAAGTGGCAAAAGCACTAGCTTAGATTTTACAAAACATCAATGTTGTGAAGAAAATAAATAAATAAAAAGATGGGTGCTGAGAGACTTGTTATGCCGTGGTTTAGAGAGGCATGACAACTAAATTCAACTTTGTAATCCATGATTGAATCTTGTATCCGGAAACAGAAAAGCACTTATAAAATAATTAGGGGACAATTTGTGATATTCGAACATGAAATTTATATTGCATAATTGAATTGTACAATACTAAATTTCTTGAGGGGATAATGCATTTATGTATTTTGGTTATGTAGAGAATGTCCCTATTATTAAGATATACAAATTAAAATCTTTGAGGATAAAGTGTCAAAGTGTCTGCAAGTGATACAAACGGTAAGACAAATTATATCTATATCTATATCTATGTATATGTATAGTGAGAAAGGTAAAGCAGTTTTGGGTGTATAGCAGTTTTGTTCATAGTTGTCAAAGCTTGGAACAACCAAAATATCCTTCAGTAGGTAAATGGGTAAATAAACTGTGATATATCCAGACCATGGAATATTACTCCATGCTGAAAAGAAATGATCCGTCAAGCCATGAAAAGACACAGAGAAAACTTAAATGAATATTACCAAGTGAAAGAAGCCAATCTGAAAAGGCAACATACTGTATTATTCCAACTATACGACATTCTAGAAAAGGCAAATGATGGAGACAATAAAAAGATAAATTGTTGCCAGGAGTTAGGGAGGAAGGAGAGATGAATAGGCAGAGCTTGAAGGATTTTTAGAGCAGTGAAACTATTCTGTATGATAGTATAATGATGGATACATGTCATTATACATTTGTCAAAACCCATTGAATATACAACACCAAGAGTGAACCCTAATGTAAACTATGAATTTAGGTGATAATGATGTGTTGGTGTAGGTTCATCCGTTAAAACGAAAGTACAAGCCTGATGCAAGATGGTCGCAGTGGGGGAGGCTGTGCATCTTGGAGACAGGGAGGTGGGGGGGGCAGTATATGGAAACTATGTACTTTGTTCAATTTTTCTGTGAACCTAAAACTGCCCTAAAAGAAAAAATATTTATAATCTAAGCTACCTATTTTCTCATAACATCATTGAGCATTAGAAATTTTTGAACTTTGCTATCTGACAGGTGACTAAGCGAACTTGTTTTGCTTTACGTGTTTTTAAACTATTAAGGTTGACTAATAGGTTTGCCATTTGTATTACTTCACTTGTTAATTGCTGATTTGTTTTTTTTGTCCCTTTTTATTCTCATGATCTGTGAAGAATCTTTATATAGCAATGATAGATTCCCTTTGTTATATTCATCATTTGTTCTGCTCATTATATTTTAACTTTACTCATGGTATCTTTTGCCACTAGAAGTTGTGATACATAGTCAAGTCTGTCTTTTTGTCTCACATTAAGATTACATAAATATTCCCCTGTATCCTCTTTAAGCACTTTTGTGGTTTGAATCTATTTGGAACTTTAGGTATGTTTCTATCGTGTGATATTACGTGTTTCACGTTGTGTTTTTCCAAATGGTTCTTCCATTTATTGAATAAACTTTTACCATTAATTTAAAATGTCTTGTCAAATTTTATATAAAGTGACCTTTTCTGGATTCTCAAAAAAAAAAAAAAAGGACATCTTGAATACTTCTCAGACCTAAAATTCCTTTCCAATGGAGTTTCCATTTTGTGGTGTTTTATTTTTGTTTTTGTTTTTTTCTGCCAGGATGTTTGCAAAATTCTTTAACATTAAAATTTTCAATAGAAAATAGATATTTATTATTTTAAATTAATATTTTCCACAAGTCTGTAATAATCTAAATATCGTCACTGTCATCATCCTGATGGTGAGCATAAACATGTATTAAACACTTTTGATATGCCAAAAACTTGACTAAGCCACTTATAAATATGATCTCATTCAATCTTCAGTACAACCTGATGTTTACATATGAGAAAAGTGAAGCTTTGTGGATGTTAATAACTTACCCAAAACCACATCAGCAATAAAGACGAATCAGGACTCAACACAACTCTCTCCAGCTCAAAATCCCATTTCTTAATCATTACATAATATTAACCCCTTTTGATCTGCAGATTCACATCCTTTTTCAGTCAATGGTTTTATTTTCATTATGCCTTTGAACATTCTATTTGATTTGTTTTATTCCCTTGTTCAGAGGCATCTGTCATTTACATATTGGATTTCTTTTTGTCTTTGCTTCTCTCTTTGACTTTCACATCCTTGATTTGTTTCCCTTAGCATTCTGGGATTTTTTTTTTTCACCTGTGTTTTTCTTGATGTCATAAATTTGTTTTTTCAGGGTAGACTATTCAGGAATTTAATTTGAAGTACATACATGATATTAATTTATAAAACAACATGGAGTTGGACAATCAAGATTTAAACACTATATCACAACCAGTTTTTCAATAACAGAATATACCTCAGATGATACAATATAGCTAAAGCATAGATTAATGAGGTAGAAAATGATATTCAGAGATGGGTTATATATGTTTAATAATTGCACAATTAAAATAGAGCTAATATATCTGGACAAGTAAAGGGCAGAATTCAATAGCAGAGAAATGACTGGCTGTTTTTAAATAATTGTGTGATTAATTAAAAATTACATATCTATAATCTTAAGAATCAGAAAATCAAAATGAAAGGGCACTGAGTTTGGATCAGATCTTAAATACAAGTCCTGATATGTGACTTGAACGAGTATCTTAGCTTTTCTGAATGTGTTTCATTATCTATAAAATGGGAAAATTGATATCTTCCCCATAATAATGTTTTGAAATAAAATAAATAATGCTTAAAGGAAATTTTAAGCTGTGAAATATGTAAAACATATACCACAATATATTATAACTATTATTATTTTGACAAAAAAATTATCATCTTTAGTTGTCAGAGCTTAGAAGAACTACAATTCTTTGCCAAGCTATTTCAGTTTGTCATTGTTGCAAGAGACCACGAATGTGCTAACTGAGTCGTGTCTCTACAGAAGGAGCTATAACCAGTATTTTTCCTTTGACATGTGTACACCCCCATAATAGATGCCTCTCTCAATTCGTAGGAGCATTAACAAATGCCAATACAGATATGCAAATGTTCAAGGGCATGTTTCTGAATAGATACTGTACAGCTTTAAAGATAAGAAAGAAATGTGAGTGTCGTAGCTGGGATTTCAGCCAGTGAGGTCTGCCATTTCAGCAGTGTGGTATACACTGGGCTTGACATGGTGGCAGTTAGCCGGAGCAACTCACGAATGTAGACAGATTTATGCAGGGTGACCTTCATGACTCAATGTGCTTGGGAGCTTTGTGATTTCCACAGGGGTTACTAACGGGACATTCCGTTGACAACCACAATGAGTGTTCTACCTCCCTGGCATTTTTAGAGCACATCTTTATGCATCAGAAAACTCCAGCCTTGCACAGGGCTGCTTTCTAAAGAGACACACTACCGGATGAATTTTGCAAAGGATAAAGTTCATCTGCATACTCATCAATTAGCTGGCTACAACCTCAGGGGTTTTTTTTTTTCCTTCAGTATTTTGCTACTTCTCTGCCACAATGCACATCCAAATCTGTGTTTCTGTGATAAAAATGATTAAATCGATGTTAGGCTCAAAGGGGATAGGGTCTGTTATAGCTGTTTGTAGGGGGTTTTAGAATTTCATTCCATCTCAGAATTAAAGGGCATTGAGGTGCTGCAGTAATGACAAAGCATACCCAAATAGCTTAATTTTCCTTATGGAAAGTGTTACTAGTCAAGTAGATTAAAAGTTCAATAGGTATATTGCATCTCGACTTCAACAAGACATTTATTTAACCCAATATCAATTCCATTTTGGAAAAGTTGAAATAATTCCAGTGTCCTAAAAGAAAGTTAATAATTGAATTGATTTCAGTTGCAAAGCAAATATCCAAAGATGTGCATCAGGTTCTACCCTTTCCTTGTCTTACACTTTGGATTTCTTGAATGATATTATAAAAATATTCTTAGTAAATTTACAGAAAGGGAAAAATGTTCAATAAAAATCATGTTCCAGAAAGATTTCTGTATGTTAAAACACTGATCTAAAGCTAATGACAATATTTAACAACAGAAATATGTCTGATTGCTAGTGAAGTTAGGGATATTTAGCTTGGGAAAGAAGAATAATTTAAAAGTAGAGGAAGCTTAATTAAAAAATATTCAATGGTCTGTCAGGAGAAGAAGAGATACTAGATACACAAGAGATAGAAGTGGAATCAATGATGTAGCATATGGAGACACCAATTTGAACTATATTTAAAGAGCAGTCAAACAGTCCAAAGAAAGAGGAGGTTGCCTCAGGATGTTTAGAGTTCTCCTTGATTGGTGATGTCCCAGTAGATGTTGGAGGACACTTGGATTCTCTATGTGTAAGGGATGGGAATGGATGGCCTTTAAATTACGACTTACCCCTGAACATCTATGTTTTTTTAACTGTTGAGCTCAGTCGATTTTGAAGTAGTTAGAAGAGGTTCACGTTCTGCTTTAATCCCTCTCTTTTTCTTTTAAAGTCCAATATGAAAATTTCAAAGTATGTTTAATTTTAAAAATAATATGGGATCACTGTGTTTGACAGTTATTAATCCTTCTCATCAAGCACTGAAAATGGGACACAGAGACATCTCATCCAAAATTTCACTGTTTTTAAAATCAAGAACACAACTTATTGTTTCCATATGATCATCCTCTCTCACCATTGAACCTAATGTGGAATAAAAAACAAACAATTACTAAAGGAGGAACTAAGATTATTTTCAATATACTTTTCCTGGTTCCAAATGCAGTGATCATTTATTCAAATGGGTTTCAATATTATATGCGATGATGCAATACCAAACTTTATCATTCTTAACATTCCATATCAACACTTTTCACCAATGTCTATCTTCGCTCTTATAAACCATCTATTTTTTAAAGTATCCCTAGCTTTTGGCACAGTAGCTTTTCATTTTTTGTTAAATGAATATATTTCGTATACTCTTCTGCATCTGAATTTTGTTTGTCCACATCTCCAGGCATTTTTACATAGAACCCCATTCCTTTTTATTGAATTGAGTAAATGCTATATTTGCCTGTAGCATCTAAAATATTCACCAAATGCTTTGAAGGTGTGTCTTTAAATCATAAGAGTCCCCGTAATCCTTTAAATTATTTTTTAGTGACATGGAATGTGTTTGCCTCTATTGATCTTTCATATTCATGAATTCTTTTAAACAATTTCTAAAATCTTTAGAAGTATGTTTATTTTTTCTTTGATCTAAATTCTTTACACCTGCTAGGACATTCTGATTGCTCTTAACATACGATAGAATATACTTTTGCAAGGTTTTCACGTAAATTGTTTTATTGATCTGATATATTGATCTATATTTTTCACAATTTTAAATTTAATTTCTCTTCTGATACTCCTATGTTTTAAGCCTTTAGAGAAACTCAGTTAATTAGTTTTTACCATTTCAAATAAGAAATATGTTTGACTCAATAGTTTAATGATTTCCACAAAAATTATGTATATTTCAAAATACTTTTTACATACTTAAGACAATTGAACACACTATATTTTCTTATATAATGGATTTAAGATAGCCACGTAGTAGCAGAATTCTAAGACAGACCTCAGGATTTACTGCTTCCTGGTGAACATGCCCTCAATAATCCCTACATTTTTTGAATACGATCAGTTTCACTCCCATGATTAGGATGTGTTACAGATCAGAAGGGATTTTGCAGATATAATTAAGGTTCCAAGTCAGTTAACTTTATGATAGATTATTTGGGTGAGCCTGAGCTAATCACATTAGTCCTTTCAAAACAGAGAGTTTTCTCCAGGAAGGTAGCAGAAGAGGTAGTCCGTGATGGGCTCCAGGTGTCCTGGAAGAAAGCAAACATTCATGTAGTGAATTGCTTATGGTAACCACATGGTAAAGAACTGCAGCCAGCATCTCAGAGCTGAGAGCTGACCCCAGCCAACATCTAAAGAGCTAGAAGGATAATGGGGACCTCAGTCCCAGAGTTACAAGGACGTGAAGTCTGCCAACAACCAGTGAACTTGGAAGAGAATCCTGAGTCAAGATGAGAACTGAAACTTAGCCAACATCTTGATTTCAGCCCATGAGACCCTGAGCAGAGAATCCAGCCACATCATGTCCAGACTTATGACCTACAGAACCTCTGAGGTAATAAAGTTTTATTGACTTAAGCCATCCATTTATGGTGTTTTGTTACACAGCAATAGAAAACTTACAAAACTCAGGAAATTTGTCATTTGAAGTTCACCAGAATTGAGAGTCAAAGAAAAGCTTCCCAAAGGTTCTCCTGAAGGAAATGTCAAGGAATGTACAAGTTTCAGGTTCAATAGAGATCATCTAACTTAATCCGGTTAAAGCTGGAAGCTGGAAGCTAACAATCAGATAGATTAAATGTCTTTCCCTAAATCGTTAATAAACATAATCGGGACCGGAACCAAGGTCTCATGACTCCAAATCAATGCTCTTTCCATAGTAAGCAACTAATTACTTATTCACGATTGGAAAAGGGAAAAGTGATGCTATAGGGAATTGTGGATATATTATTTTATTTTTAATAGTTAATATATCTCTAAAGTATCTTGCAGCTGTCCTTTCTTTCTTTTTTCTTTCTTTCCCTCCTTCCTTCCTTCTTTTCTTCCTTTTTTCCTTCCTTCCTTCCTCCTTCCTTCATTTTTACTATCCAGAATCCAATCAAGGTTCATGCATTGTGTTTGACTGTGATGTCTCTGTGTTACCTTTAATTCAGAACATGCCCTCTACTATTATTTTTCTATTACATCTATCTTTTGAAGACTCCATTTTCAAAAAGAGAAGACTCTAAGTTTGTCTTATAGTGTATCTCACATTCTGGGTGTGACTGTTTATTCATATCTCTTTTAAAATTTTCTGCATTTCCTACAGATATAAGGAAGTTAGGTCTACAGGTTTCATTAGATGCAGATAAAACATTTGACAAGAACACTATATGCGGATGTTGTGAACTTCATAGAGCATGGTATCAGGAGATGATGTAAGAATATCCTCCTATTAAAGATGCTAAGTTTGAACTTCGATGAAGATGGTAAATGCCTTTCTCTTTCCATTGTAAAGGTACATTCTTTTGTTTGTAATTAGTGAGTAATCTGTGGGGTGACGCTGTGGTACCACGTGAATATCCTATGGCTCAATGACATTTTACCCAAAGCTTTTAGCATCCATTACTGAGCCTTGCTGAATCAATTATTACATAGGGATTGAATTAGTTTTCTGTTGCTGCCATAACAAGTTACCACAAATTTAGTGGCTTAAAACAACACAAATTTATTATCTTGTAGTTCTGAAGGCTAGAAGTCAGACACAGGTCTCGCTGGGCTAAAATCTATGCACTAGCAGGACTTCAATCCTTTCTGGAGGCTCTAGGGGAGAATCTGTTTTTTTGACTTTTTCCAACTTCTAGAGGCTATCGTCATTCTTTGGCTCACAGCCCTTTTGCTCCCTCTTCAAGCAAGTGACAACAGGTTGAGTTCTTTTCACATCGCATGTCTCTGACCCTCTTCTCATAGTCACAGCTGCCAATGACCACAGGTGGTAAAGATTTTCCGCTTTTAAGGACCCATGTAATTAGATTTTTGTCCACCCAGATAATCCAGGAAAATCCCCATCTCTATGTTCTTAATTTAATTACAGCTGTAAAGTCTCTTTTGACATGTGAGGTAACATATTCAAGGACTCCAGGGATTAGGATCTAGGCATTTTTGGAAGGCCATTATTTTCCCACCACAGAGATTGCAAAATCTTGACTTGAAAAAAAGAATTCTATCATTACTTCTACATATGGTCCCTGGCATTCTTACCTAAAGGAACACTGCCCCGTCTTCTCTCTATATATTCAGAGATTATTTACATTTCAATGTGTTATCATCAATTATTCAATTTTCTTTTTTGATGCTCAAGTCAACTCGAATTGGGGAAGCTTGTTTAAGGATATTAGATAATGTTAAGAAATTATTGTATTTTCTTAAATGTGATATAAGATCTCTCCTGTGCCTAACAAAGGGCTTTTTCCACTGTACTCTATTATCTGGCCAATAAACACAGCTGTGCTGCATTAGTTTTTAAAATGTTACATACTATTTTATTGTATGTGTAATATATATCATTAATTGAATCTGTAGGATCTACCATTAGTTTCCCCTATTGATAGATATCTAATTGTTTTGCACTAATTTTTGCTACCTGAATGCAATCATGAATTTCCAGTATATGCTTTTTGCTAAATGTTTGCATTAGCATATCATTTTATTGATTAAACAACTTTTTAAAAATATATTAGACATATGACCCTCAGTCTATAGTTTCTTTTTCTGTCTCTCAACTTTGTTTATAAATCATATATCGCAGTTCATGAAGTGTTGTTTTCTATTTCCATTTTTTAAAATTTATATTTAGTTTTATTGCAACAGGAAGTATATTTTGCATTATGTCTCTATTTTTGGAATTCATTGGAGTTGCTTCTCTCTAAAAAGTGTGTGTATGTGTGTGCACATGGCATATGTCTATGGAATAGACATATATATACATATAAACACATGTGTATATGAAATATATGTATAGCTACATATTATTATTCTAAAATATACACAACATTATTCTCTACTTGCCCTGTCAGGAATTTTAGTCTGCAAATTCTACTGAGATTCCTTATATTACTCAGAGTTTTTCCTCCATATACAGTATTTCAATGCTATGTTTATTAGAAACAGTTATATCTTTATTGTGCATAGGATCCTTTATTTTACTAAAGTCATCTCGGTTTGAATTGCTGCAAAATGCTTGGAATTTAACTTATTCAGATAAATATTATGATCCTTGTTTCCTTCAGTTTGTTTTTGCTTGGTAAATCATTGTCTGTCTTTCTTTTTGTAATCAGTTTTTTTTTAGGCAAGATTGTCTTGTAGATGGTGTATATATATTTTTTCTTTTTGTTGTATTATTATAGTCTCTGAAATTTTTCTTTAAAAGCTTATCATATCTTTATTATTACAAGAGATAAATTTAGTCTTTTGTCTTCTTGAGTTACGTTTCTTTCTCTGTTCCCTTTGTTTTTGTACTTTTGTAATGTGATTTGTGGTTTTTTGCCTATCCTCCACCTGAGAAAATTTAAATGTATATAATGATTTTTTAGTTCTTTAATAAAGCTAAAAATTGAAAATTTCACATTTAAACCTGTGTCTATTAATTTATCAAATTCAATATTATTGACTCCACTCATGAAATTGGGGAAAATTTACTTTACTTTTCCCTTGTTACTCCTTGTCAACAAAATATTTTTGCTCTTAAATTTTTTGTTGGCAGTTTTTTGAGATATTTTTATTAGTCTACTACCATCTGGTTATTATTTTTATAAATTGTGTAATACTCTTTCAAAGTATGTGTTTTAACATAAAGTATATTATAAGTGTTTGTGTCTATTTTGTAACTTAATTACAGATATTATTTTCAATTAATTTTGGATTTAAATGTATTGAAACTTCATCCACAAGCCATTTTATTCTATGACTTTCCCATTTTGGTATTATTTATTTCTATTTTCTTATTGTTCATTGGCTATAACGTATCTATGACTGTTTTTCAGGATGGATACCAAAATGCTATAAATATTTCTTTCATGCATACTTGAGGATATCATTCTATTTTCTTCAGTCTTGAATAACGGTCTGGTTATTTTCCATCAGAACTCTAGATGTTGTGCAATCAGCTTCTGATATGTAGAACTGATGTAAAAATCCTGATCATTCTGGTTTCTTTTTTCTTTTTCCTTTAAGTGACTTATTTCTTCTTCTTGAACATAGTTGTAGGATTTTTTCTTTATCCTTGGACTTAATTAACTTTTTACTAAACTATTTTACTGTGTTAAACATTCACTATAAGTTTTTTTTTTCTGAAATAAGATAATGTCTTTATTCTATAGATTTGGGATTTCCTATATTTCAGGGAAGTTTAATTTTTTGAAAAATCTTTGCTTTTTTGTTTATTCTTTTTCCATTTTACCTAGTAAGAACAAATTATTACCCAAGTGTTGGAACAAAATTCTCTATATTATGGGTTCTGGATTCCATCACCTCTCTTCTCATCTGGTAGTATTATACGCAAGAATCATTAGCCAAATAAAAAATAAAGTACTGCTTTATAAATTTGGAAAATCACCCATCAAAATACAAGAGTTCTGATAAACTGTTGATGAATGCAGCTTGGTCTATTGAGGCTAGTCTAATCTTTCCCTTGAATTGGAAAAATCCACTTGACTTTAAGAAGGTCTTGCTGTAAAGAGAACGGCAGGCCGGCCTCACGTGTAGTGCTTACAAACAGAAGGCAGAATGGGGAGCAGCATGGAACTCACTGTGCCTGAGTTCAGGATGCAAAAGAAAAAGTAACAAGTGGTCTGTCTTTGGAAAGAGTAACCTAACCCACTAATAAAATACAGCTTTTTGTGTGCATCTCTTTCACCAATCAGATCAGCCATAAGATCTCTAGGTGGCACAATTAAGGTGGTACAAACAGGGGCCAGAAAATTTCCTGTAAACTGTAATTGGAAAAGGAGGAAAAAATTTACTCTTTCTAAATGTTGGCACAGAGAGGGGAGGAGGGAAAAAAGAGCACACACCATCCAGACTCATATAACATTCATGTAACTTAAATACATTGAAAAACAGAATCTCAATTTCCCTCTATTTTTCCTTTGAGTTACACATAATTTTCTGAAAATATTATTTATGCCACTAATCCAGTTTCCTATTGGGTAATTTATATTTCATGCTGGTTTTAGAGAAGTTGAAGTTTGACACTACTTTTTCACCTAAAATTATTTTTAATTAACATGGCTTTGATTTCTTGTTGTTTTTTTTTCATTTTGTATTATTAAGTAGTATTCAATACTTGAATCTACAATGAAATGTATTGTGTCTACTATTATATAACTTCTTCCAAAATTACTCTATAATTGCATTTATCATTTACTTGCTTTTCCTTTTATTCCTCTCCAATTCTTTTCTGCCACTTTTTTAAATGTTTGTGTTGGTTCCATGCTGGTTTATCGTCTTTGTTCATTTTAATTGGGAAAACCATCAGAACTCACTATTTGTTCAAGAATAATACTAGTTATGTGAGCAGCCTTTTATTTTTTTATTACTCTTGACATTTCCCCATTTCCCTTCTCCATTGCCCCCCTCCCTCAGAAGTATCATTTAGTCCTTTAGGAACTAAATTTTAGGTATAAGAATTCCTGGTTTGTGTACCTTCTTACTCATTTATTCAATTGAGGAGTATAAAAAAACAAGCTGAGGCTACTAGTAACTATTGTCATCAAGCAACTTCTCTTTAAGTTTATTGAATACTCTGACCCAAGGGGCTGCTCTCACTTTTCACACTCCTTTGATTGGTAGGGAGTTGAATACCCAGATGAGAGTCCAGATCTGTGTAGACATGTAAATATTTCTCTTTGCTCATGTTATTTGGGTCAGAAGCCACAGTGTACAGTTCCCCATCTACCTAGGGTTTTCCTTGTAGGGAGAAAACCAGTTCATACAAAATAATGTGACTTGCCTAGGAAGTCTATATGTTAAACATCTCTACCCTCCAGCTGCCATTTCACTGTGGTAGAATTAGTCCTGCAAGATGCTTCTTTTCTCTTTCCTCCTATGACCTGTCCACTCCTCAGCCTCATCTCTCCAGCTACAAGTTGTTCATAGACCCCTTCACAACACCTTTTCTTATTTCTTTCACCATATAGTCTTCTCAACTGGGCACACGTCTACTGATAATCAGTCTCTCAATTTGGTCCAAACCTTTTTTGTAACTGACTGATACTCTTCAGAGTTTACTGTATGAGGTTGTGACACTTCCTAAGCATAGAGTAGTTTTTATCTCTATTTTTTTTTCATTTCAGTACATTTTAGGCAGGGAGGCTATGAAAACATGAATTTACTCTGCCATCTTTCATGGAACTCGCTGCATTAAAGTTTTATTTTTGTAAAGCATTAGAGAAATGTGCTTGAACTGAATGAGTAAGTTGGATATGACAGCAAAGTGCTCTTGATCTTGGCTAGATGTCAGAATGTGAGTGCGTTCATGACTTCTCCAGCTGAAGGGAAGGGCACTATGCATCTACACCAGTAAATTCTACACTGCCACCTGCTTTGCAGCACAATCACTTTAACCCTCTGTTGCTGAATGCAGTGGCTTAAAAAAGACTTTTTCCTTAAAGTACATTTTGTAATTTTAAAACTCCATTCTTCATAGTTGAAGGGAAGTTCTTAGCATTTTAAGTGCGTGCCCTAAATGTACAGGCTCCCAGAAATCACAGGTGCAAATCCAGATGGGGTTAACTCATAAAGCAGATAAACTATCTTCCATGCAGCTTATGTTGTGGGATTCTTAGGAACCAAAGTCAAGTCTCTAGTTTGTTGACCTTTAAGATCCAAGATCAATTTTCCTAATAAAAGGCAGACCTTTGCACAGTTTCTGTAAAGTCACTGAAAACCTTTACCAACTGAGACACCAGATTATATGTCCCAGTCACTCTCAGTGGAATAGAGTTTATTAGTTGACATAAAAAGACCAACAGCAATATTGCTTCCTTCCCCAGTGGCAGCAAACTTTAGAAATGGTGAGGCCATTATTGCCACATACATTTTTGAGTATTTAGAATGTTTTAAGCACAGCACATATCACCACACTCAGGAAATTTAAGGGAGTATGATATGTCTAAATGAATAGTAATAATAATTTATCATAGCTAACATTCATTTAATGCTTACATTGTGCCAGAAATTTTGCTTTAAATTGAATTATCTTAATCCTAAAAGTAACCTTGAAGAGTAGATATAATTATCACTCCCTTATTACAGGAAGAGTAACTTAGATATAAAAAATAAATGAGTGGGGCCAGCCCCATGGCATAGCAGTTAAGTGCGCGTGCTCCACTGCGGGCAGCCCGGGGTTCGGATCCCCGGCACGCAGCGATGCACCACTTGTCAGGCCATGCTGTGGTGGCATCCCTTATAAAGTGGAGGAAGATGGGCACAGATGTTAGCCCAGGGCCAGTCTTCCTCAGCAAAAAGAGGAGGATTGCCATGGATCAGCTCAGGGCTGATCTTCCTCACAAAAAAATAAATTAAAAATTAAAAATTAAATGCATTACTCAGGTTTACTCAGTTCGTGAATGAATAACTTAAAATTTAAATTCTGAAATTCTAATTCCAGAGATGTACCACAACAGCTATTCTATTCCATTTCTTCTATGTATGTGCATTTTTTAATACAAGTATGTAGTTTGAAGAAGAGTGCTTACTTTGGACATAATATGCCAGTGTTGCATTAACTTTATGAAATGTAAATTTTAATCAGTGGTATTGGTACCTCATGTGCCAATCATTTTCTTTAAAAACAGAAAAAAATACAATAAAATGTTCACATATATTCACAAATACTACAGTAAAAAGATATGAATGTTACAAAAATTGAATCACAGGCAGCATGAGGCTTTACCATGCAATGTATACTTAATTAGTTTATATGCTTAAGTCATAACTAACATGGTTTAGGGGTGTCAGCATAAAATTTAGAAGTGTTTGATGCAAAGATGACTAATATAATTTCATAAAGACGTGTCTCTACTATGAATTTATATACTTAGCCCAGGTAAGTAGGAAATAAAGGGTATGCAATTTGGATGTTTTGGGGAGTCTTTTGCAGTAAGGTAGAAAACTAATATTTCAACTAGTAGAACCATTCTAAATGGATTTATCTACAGATGTCCCTGAATATACTTATATAATGTGTTTCTCCTTTTTAATATCAAAGAATGCTTTGAAGTTAGGAAAAATCATCCCACAATTCAATCATTCTCCTCCTCCCTTTTTGTTTTTATGATTATGTAACATAGGATCTTGCTTGGCTGAGTGTAGTTACATGTAGATCTATGGGTGGTTCGTGAGGTGGGGCTTACCCTCGTGCAATGGGATCTGTAACTGGTCAACATCTGTTTCTTCTCCTCTATCCTCTGAAAGGACAATTCTGAGTTGCACGTGTTTTCTCTGAAGCTCTCCAGTAGAATTGAGACCACAGGATTGAGATTTTCCAGTAAGATTGAGATCCTCCAGTAAGATTGAGCTATTCATAATCATAACCTGAAAATAATCAGGTTAATAAGAATCCAAAGATCACCACTGTTAAGATACCATTCAGATCTATTTCCATGAAATTTTTTTTTTCAAAAATGAGATAATACCGTATGTACTTTGAGAGTATTGTTAATTGTGGTTTTTTCCCCAGCTTTAATGACTGACAATAAAACTGACAAATAAAAATTGACTGACAAAAATTGTATATATTTAGGTGTACAATGTAATGTTTTGATATATGTATACATTGTTAAATGATTACCTCAATTGACCTAATTAACATATCTATCACTTACAGTTACTCTTTTTGTGTGTTTCTGGTGAGAACACTTGAGATCTATGCCCTTAGCAAGTTTCAAATATGCATTACATTATTATTAACTCTAGTCGTCACGCTGAACTTTAGGTCTCCAGATTTTATTCATCTTGTGACTGAAAGTTTGTACCATTTAACCTACATCTCCCCTTTTCCCCCACCCCTCAGCCTCTGGTAACCATCATTCTACACTGTTACTATGAGTTTGACTTTTTTGTTTTTTAGATTCCACATATAAGTGAGATCATGCAGTATTTATCTTTCTGTGTCTGGCTTGCTTCACTTAGCATAACGTACTCCAGGTTCATCTATATTGCTGTGAATTGTAGGATTTCTATCTTTTACATGGCTGAATAATATTCTGTGTATATATATATGTTTTCTTTATCAATTCATCTGTTGATGGACATGGAGGTTGTTTCTATATCTTGGCTATTGTGAATAATGCTGCAATGAACGTGGAGTGCAGATATCTCTTGTAGATGGTGATTTTATTTTCTGTGAATATATACCCAGAAGTGAGATTGCTGGGTCATATGATAGTTCTACTTTTAACTTTTTGAGGACCCTCTATATTGTTTTCCACAATGGCTGTCCCAGTTTACATTCCCGCCAACAGTGTACAAAACTGTCTTGACCCAGTGTGGAGACCCTGGCTTAAGTGGTCAGTCAGTTCCTCCTCTTGAGCAGCCAGTTAAGTCAGTACCTGAACCCCATACCCGAACCATATTCCTTATGGGCTCTCACATTGTGGGTCACTATGTAACTGCCATAATTGCCTCAGGGGTAGGCACCGGACAACAAGAAACAGCCTCTATGCCATGGAGTCTGAGAAATTATTCAAATTAGTCAATCCACAGGGAGCCTGGGAAATCCAATGCACTTGCCATACATTCACTGTCCCCACAGCTCCAACTTGCTGTTACCCTGTGCCCAGAAACAGCCACCTATGTGGCCCTGCCTGGTAGCCTTCTCTCATTTGGAGCTGTAAGCAACAAAGAGTTCTCTCTTCACCTCTCCTGTGTGTTTGAGTTGTAGTCTGCTATCAAAAGAATCTTTAAGTCTTATAAAATAAATGCATTGTTCATTTGGTAAATATAGTTCACTGAGTTATGTAAATTTTCCAAATGTTGACCAAGTTCATTTTACATTAACAATTACTCTTATTAATATCACTATCCATTTCATCAGAAAAGATGATTTGTATTGGGATGCTGTCAAACTCATGGTGGTGGAAACAAGTTTTCTAAAATTCTAAGTTTCATTTGAAAGTGAAATTTATTATTGGTCACAAATACTTGTTTTCCTTGAAGTAACAGACTCACTTCATTCATTTTGAAGAAAATGTTACCAAATACCCTTCTAGATAATCATAGCTTGTCAATTATCCTTTCAAGTAAAAATAGTGCTCCATGAAAAAAACTAGTGCAGCTGTGAATTTCAACTAGCATACAAATACTTTTTCTTGAAAAAACCATCATATTTCTGTATGCCACAGAACAGTTTCGTGAGTACTTCCCACTTCTCGCATAGAATGCCAAAAAAAGTTTAATACAGAGTTGAGCTATTTTTTTCCCCTGGGAGTGTGTGGTGAAGATGCAATAAATATTAGTACAGATTCAGGATACTTTCTCAATTTGAGCTAACACGTGATCAGTTTTACTCACCATTGCTTTTGTATCACTAGTGTAACTATTAACTGTAAAAAGGGAAATAATTTCTTAATAATATTATGAAGACTTCATGGACTTTTTGAAATTTCTAAGGGATCCATAAAAACATCTATACTTTTAGAATCACTTATGTAGTTTTAAGAATCATTTACGTAGGCATATATAGCAGTGGAACAGAATGCAGAGTTCAGATATATCAGAATACAGAGTTCGGAGATATAAATATGCATATATAGGCATATTTTTTCAATTGATTTTCAACAAAGGTGCCAAAGTGATGCAATTAAAAAGGAGAGACTCTTTTCAACAAATGTGACTGAATAACTGGATGTCTGTATTTTTAAAAACACTTTTTCTTACCTAGCCCAATTCGCAAAATAGAATTTATGGTGGATTATAAATCTAAAAGTAAGAAGAACCCATAGAAGGAAATCTTCGCAAATTTAGAGTAGGCAAAGCTTTTCTAATTAGGACACAAAAGGAAAAACCAAAAAAACAAAAATAGTGATAAAGTGCATTTTATCAAAATTCAAATTTTCTACACTTTGAAAACCACCATTAGGAAAACAGACAAGCTACAGAGAGGGAGAAGAAATTCGCCACACATACATACGATAAAAAACCTTATTCAGAATATATAAAGGAATTTTGCAATAATAAGAAGACAAATAATGCACTTGAAAATAGGCAGTGAAAAGATGCTCAAAGCTATTAGTCAATATGGGAAGTATAAATTAAAACCCCAATGAGATGCCTCTCATGGTGTGAACCCATGAGAATGGCTAACATTAAAAGATTAACATTACTCACTAAGTGTTTGCAATGATGTAGAGCAACTAGAATTCTCATATGTCATTGTTGGGATTGTAAAATGGTCTAGCCACTTTGGAAAAGATTTTGGAAGTTACTTGTAAAGTTAAATATTTACCTTCAAACCAGAGATTCCACTTCTAGGAATTTAGTTGGAGAAATAAAACACATGTCCAACCAGAAAGCTTTACATGATTGTCCAAAATATTCTTATTTATACTGTCAAAAGTTTAAAAATAAACCAAATACCCATCAACAGATAATGGAGAAATTGTATATCCATTGAAATGGAGTCCTAATCAGCTACAAAAAGGAACATCACATCAACACTTGCAACAACATAGGTGAATCTCAAAAATATACCGAGTGAAAGAAATAAGACATTTATATGAAATTCTAGAACGGCAAACTGGTTAATATGACAGAAAGCCAATTAGAGTTTGTGTTGATACGGGAGTGGGAATGGTGAGATAAATTGAAAAGGGGAATGGAGAAGTTTTTTTGAGTTAATTGAAATGTTTTACATCTTGATTGCGGTAGTGGTTACACCAGTTTGTGCATTTGTCACATCTCTTGAACTACATACTTTAAAAGAATGAATTTTATTATATATAAATTTTACCTCAACAAAAAGGATTAAATTTTAAAATTCATTTATTGCAAAAAGTTACCAGAATACTTTTATTACATAACATATAACCTAATGATGCTAACAAATTAAGTGGTTTCATTTTTATTTGTAATCTTTCATTTTATTTTTATTTGAGCACATAATTTTTACATAGTTTTAATTACAAGTTAGAGTCAATTTAGCATTTGGCTTATTTTTTCTTAACACTTTCCATGTTGCTACACAGTTTTAATAATTATCTATTTTTCTGATTTCATAAGAATCTATTAGCTCACATAATAAAATTGACTGATTTTTGAACTCTTAGGTTAAAATTTTGTAATCTGTTCAAAATAACTGCATGCCCCAACTGGAAGCAATACAAATTTCCATGAAGTATAGAATGTATAAATAAATTGTGGTGTACTCAGCAGACAGAATATTCAACACAATTAAAAAGAACAAACCTACCGCATTGAAACAACACGTGAATGTAACTTACAGATATAATGTTCAGTGGAAGAATTAATACACAAAAAGTATATTCATATGACGTTCAACAACTAATCTTTGGTGATGAAAATCAGAATAATGGTTAATTCTGAGGATGCGTTACCAAGGGGTTGAGGCAGCTGTTGGTGTGTTGGAAATGTTCTTTTGCTTATGGATGGTGGTTACATAAGTGCACATATATATAAAAGGCCATCAAGCTGTACATTTAATATTTTTGCATTTTTATGTATGCCTGTTATACTTCAGAATAGAAGCAAAAACACTAAAAACAACATAGCTAAAAACTCTATGCAACTAGCTCTCCTCACTTATTTTTTGTGATTTTTTTGGTAATTTTTTAAATTGAGGTATAATGGACATATAACATTATATTAGTTTCAGGTGCACAACACAATGATTCAATATGTGTATATTTGTATGTATTGCAAAATGATCACCACAGTAAGTTTAGTTAACACCCATCATCACTATACGTAGTTACAATTTTTTTTTCTTGTGTCTAGAACTTTTAAGATCAGCTCCCTTAGCAAATTTCAAACATGAAATATATATATATATTTTTTTTGGTGAGGAAGATTGGCCCTGGGCTAACATCTGTGCCCATCTTCCTTTATTTTATATGTGGGACACCTGCCACAGCATGGCTTGATAAGCGGTGTGTAGGTCCGCACCCAGGATCCAAACCTGCGAACCCTGGGCCGCTGAAGCGGAGCACATGAACTGAACCACTACGCCACCGGTCCTGCCCCATCAAACATGAAATATTTTTTAATAATTTAAAAAAATAATTTCCTTAGCTCTAATTTCCATGGCAAACACTGTCATTATGTTTATAGTTTCCTATACAATTTTTTTTGTGTTTGCTTGTTTTTTAAACTAGAAGAAAATGTTTTCTTCTAGTTTAAATTGCCACCAGTGATGCCTAAGTACCAGTTTTTGTATACCCTTACCAACACTGAGCACAAATATTATAAATTGTTTTTCCCTAATCTAAAGGTCATATATTTTATTTTTTCTAGTAAATGTACTCCATTTAGGGTGCAGGATTTATGTTTACTGTCATTAGGTTTCTTCCAGTCATGAGGAAGTTTCTACCAAAAAATAATTCTGCAGTGGTATTGAGAACAATGTTCAATTCACCCACATTCTGATATTTTTAAAAATCTGATAAAAGTGACATCTAGATGAATGCTCCTTTTTACTGGTGGGAGAAAGGCTAAGTGCCTTGTTGCAGCTTTCTCTTTTTGAAGAGAAAGGGTGATTGAGTGACTTTGATAGAGTTCTTAGGAGATGTGCTGATTGCCTTGCGCTTTGAGCATCAAACAAGAATATTGTTCATGAAAAGAATGGTTTTTGCCAACAGAGCCAAGTGCTTGAGGACTCGACTGAATCCTTTGTTCAAGTTTTGAGCAAATCACTCAAAATTTGACATTAAGGCTAATAAAGGGGAAAGCAATTTAGACATAATTTTGTGCCGATCATGTGCAATAAAAGCCCATGTTGAAATAAAATATCCTCATCCTCTAACTGCATATCAATGCATATTTGTTATTCCTAGCTCTATGCTATGGACTTTAAAACCTAAAATTCATGAATGATAGTTTGAAAAACTTTGGGGATGATGACAAAAGCGTGCATTTTAAATATCATTCTATCTGAGAACCAAAGGCAAGGATTTATGGTTCTTCAGTAGAGCACGGCTGCTGTTGTAAATTGTCTACTCTGATGAGATTTCCTATTTATTATGGAAGCCACTTTCCTATATTTATCACTGCCTCTGCTGCGGCATATAAGGAGGAAATGTAAAAGTAATCCATAGAATAAATGATCACATTTTAATTAGTTTTTATTTATTTCCTGAGGGAAATGATAAAAATTTATTGACAAAGATTCAGAGTAATTAGATGCTATAAAGAAAACATCAGAGATTACTTAGAAATGATTATCACACATCAGTAAACCACAAAAGAGGTTAAATAAATATGTATGTTCTACATACATATATAGGCTAAATATTTATCTTTAAGAAATTTGAGAAGAGGTTAACTTTCCTTTTCTTCTCCTTCTCCCTTTTCTTCCTCTTACTTTTTCTTCTTTAATGATTAGATGCTAAGAAAATAATATCAGTGTTACTTATTATTGCTAATAAAATGGATATAAGTATGCATAGACAAGAAAGTGAACAAATTTTGCTTTATTCCTTCTAATATAAGATATATTTTGGTTCTCTGAAATGTGATTTACAAAATAGAAACAGAGGAAACAGTGCCCTCCTCTCTCTGCTCTCAAGCATTTGGATACACTGTTCTCTCTGCCTGAGACACTCTTTCCTCAAGTCTTCCCTAGATACATTTAAATTTCAAACTGTAGGTCTCCATTTAAATGCCACTCCCTGAACCTTTAGACCAGTTCTATCCTTTTACAATATCCTGTGTTGGTTAGTTTCATCTTTCTTCTCAGATCCACTTCTTGTGCTTCCCTTCCGTTGTTCTACTGTGTATTTCAAGGGTCTCACTCTTGGAACTTATATTTTTCTCATTCCTTTTTCAAAACCTCCCAGTTGGGTTTGGCTTATAAGTGGAAGCTTGGAGGAGGAAACTGAGTGTTTCTCCTCTCTCTCTCTGCTCTGGAAAATGCTTCTGCCAGTGAGTATGTCTCCTACAAGATGACCAGGTGGCCCCATCCATGGGATCTTTTAATTCCTGTTGCTCCATTAGTCCCTCCAACTCTACAGTAATAGCAGCTTCCTGCTGTGGCTCATCTTGGGTTGACTCACAGTCCCATTTTTGCCTTCTCAGCCCTTCTAATACCTTTGTGACCAATTCCCCATATTAAAGTCCCCATCTTGAATTGGTTGGCATGGGACTTGTTTTGCTGTCAGAAATCTGATTGATAGTTATATTGTACTTTCCTTATCTGTAACATCAATCTCACTTTTACATGGTTATTTAATCTGTTATTCCAGCTAGACTAAATTGTAGATAAGAGAATTATGTTGGTCTGTTTAGTTTTTATATTTCCAGTCCCTGGAATAGATCTTGGGTCATAGAAGTCAGGCAATATTTGTTGAAGGAAGGAAGAAAGAAAGAAGGGAGAGAGGAAAGAAGAAAGGAGGAAGGAATTTCTATTTTCATATTTCTATTTCATATTAATAAAAGAAGATTTGAGTCTGTGTAATTCAGGACAAAATACCTTCCCCTTAAACAATCACATAACAGATTAGGCTTACGGGTGAGAGTGACAGAGGAAAAGAGTAATCTTTCCTGTGTTTGGTAAATCTTAGGTTGTGATTGAAGAGGCAATATGGAAAATATAAATGTGTATCTGTATTAAACAAGTGATAGTAAAAATATTTATATTTTTTCTCAGAATATGTAAAAATAATTAGCCTGATTTTAAAATTTGTATCTTTATTTTAAAAAGAAATTTTATATTTGGCTTTTTTTTTTTTACTCCCCGAGGAAACTCAAAGCAAGGCATGTCTTGGTTTGGTCAGCATCTGCTAACATCTCCATCTTGGGTGCATTTTCTGTACTACAGAGGCTGGAAAACAGTCAGCTATAGCTACAATTCCCAGAATCCTTTGACATAGGCTTCCAAGGTCTTGTGCAAGATCTGAGTTAGGGACTGAGTTCAGGAGAAGAGAGGCAGCAGGTCCGGCACATGTTGCGGGTGCAGAGTGACTGCAAGTCAAGGTGGCTGGGGTGGTGTCTGAGCATCAGGCAGTGGGTAAGGTGGTGTAACCTGGATTCAGCACTGTGATCAGTAACTTCCTGACTGTAGCAGAGGTAATAGTTCCCTACCTGAGCGTCTTCTGGGATAAGATCTGAAAATCAAACCTGGAACCTGCTGCTCCAGCCCTACCAACAATGTTTAAACACTAGATTGCCTGAACTAAATCCATTTGTACTTAAAATAGCTAGAGTGTTTTCTGTTACTCAGAACTTTGAACCCTGTCTGGACGGAACCAATTTGCATTATTATCTCTATATCATAATAAAAGTAAATTAAAATTCATGTACACATTTAATAGAAAGAAGATGATGGCATGTTTGAAAGGAAATATAAACACAGGGGTCAAGTTTTGTTTGTATTTGGTAAAATCTGAAAGGTATGAGTGGAGGAGACATTCATTCAACACAGATTCCAGAGCTGGACACTCAATGGATTATACATTAAGGAAACAATGGTAAACAAAAGCAGACAAGGTCCTTGTTCTTGTCACACTACTGTTTAAAGAGGAATATATATATATATATATATATATATATATATATATATATACACACATATACAGTCACGCACCCCATAACGACATTTTGGTGTACAACGACGGACTGCGTGTACAATGGTGATCCCATAAGATTAGTACTGTAGAGCCTAGGTGTGTAGTAGACTATACCTTGTAGGTTTGTGTAAGTACATTCTATGATGTTCGCACAATGACGAAATCACCTAATGACGCATTTCTCAGAACATATGCCCGTCATTAAGTGGCACATGACTGTATATTCAAACTTAGAAAATCTTCAATTCTTAGGCTCATAGAAAGTCACACAATTAAGTATTACATTGCAATTGTTAACTTATGAGGGAAATTTAGTTTGCTATGAGAATGTTTAATGGAATGGTTTGACTATTTGAGGGTCAAAAATACTACCTTCACAAAAAGAATATTAGGCTGATATGCAAGGATAACTTGGATTTAAATAGAAAACATGAGGGGGGGGGCCAGCCTAGTGGCATAGCGGTCAAGTTCACACATTCCCCGGTTTGGATCCTGGGCGTGGACCTACTCATTGCTCCTCAAGCCATGGGTGAGGTGGTGTCTCACACAGAAGAGCTACAGCTCTACAACTATGATACACGACTGTGTACTGGGGAGATAAAAGAAAAAGAGGAAGATTGGCAACAGATGTTAGTGCAGGGCCAATATTCCTCAAAAAAACAAAAAAGAAAGAAAACATGAGGGGAGGGGCAGAGGTAACAGGTGCAGAAGCCCCACATGAACAAGAACATGGTATGACTCAAGAAGTGAAATTAAACCATTGTTAGAGCACAGAAAACAAGGGGACCTGGAGGAAGCTGAGACTAGAGAGATGAGGCTGGGTGAAGTCCAAGGATGCAGGGCCACAGTGGCCTTGCTAATAATTTGCACCTTTTTTCTAAGAGCAATGGAGATCAGAAAAATTAAGAGAGGCATTCTCCTGTTTCTGTGTTTTATGATACAAAGGGAAATAGAGTAGAGCTGGTTCACGTGGTCAATAATTATTGGAAAGAGATTACAGGGAATATTTTTATTCTAAGCACAGTTGAGACTAAATGATGAACATTTCCTTTACTTTTTGTCTTTATTTGCTCTTCTCTGCCTTAACCACTTGTTCTTTAGTTTTGCTGTTGTTGTTTTGTTTTTAATATACTTTAATATACTTTCACTAATTGGCTTTTCCTGTCACTAGACTCAATTCTATATCATTGACAGTTGAATATTCATTTTTGATTCAAGCATTTATTTTACATCTACTCTTCTATTTCCCTACACTTTTCATTATTTAAATTTATTTCTATTTCTTAGTTTTGTCCTTAATGATATTTTAAATTTGTCTTATTCTTATTACTCTGTTGGCCATACTAAAAAAATGAGAATGCTTTGGTTGTCTGCAGATTGGTTGGTGGGGAAGGTTTTCAGAGACAAGAAAAAATAGATTTCCCAGGATTTAATAAGTGCTTAGTTATTTTGGAACATAAATCATCTTTGGGGATGGACGCAAGAATAATGCAGAGTTTTAGATGTTTTGACGAGTGATTGTGATTTTATGTCATGTCCCGTGGTGGTCTCCTTGTCATGATGAAATATAGATCCTAGTATTTGTTCTATTACAACTTTGTTATATATTTCCTGCAACTTTTAAAACAGATTTTAGATTTGTGTTAATCTTTTTAGTCATTGGTCAGTGCGAAAGAATATCAGTGCTATCTTAGGCAGAATGCGATTCAATGAATCATATATGAGGCTTTCTGTATTACTACTTCAAAAAACAATGTAGTAAAAAACAAATGGAAAAACAATGTAGTCATTTCCATAGATAGCTCAATGCAAAATAAAAGTATGAACTTGACATATACTGATTAATTTCTTTCACAAAGTGAACTAATGAGGAAGCTTTGAGAATACTTTTTTTCTGCTCTTATTTGAACAACTACATCATCCAATATTCTGAAGCTTATCAAAAATTTACCCATTTCAAATGAGAGGAAAGTTCTTCTGTTATTTCTTGAAGTAATTCAGAATAAATGACAGTGGTAAATTGAAGGAGGAATGTAGGAGAAAAATGTTAATTTTACACAATAGAAGCCAGTTTTTAAAAAAATAAAAGTATTGTAGAATTGCTCACTGATAAATATAAAAAAGGATAGAAATATAAAAAGTTTGAGAGAAGTAGAAAGTGTAAAATAATTGATACTGTCAAAATTGTAAACTTTAGAAAATCAGTTACTTAGGTAACCTGACAGCTGTGTGTTGCAAAAATCCAAATCTATCTTGCTACACTAAAGATTCTAATTTATAACTTTCCCTGAAGCTAAAACTTGTTTCCATAGAAATATCTCTAGTTTCTTCACAGACTTAAGATTCCCTTAAGGACTTCAAACCTATTGTGTTCCTAGTTTAAGAAAAAATATAAGTGACCTTTTAGTGCAATGAGCCAGCATCATTTTTGGCTTTTAAGCAAATTAATGAAAATATCACATATAAGCACACTGTGCCTCCTATTATAGGACTTTTCATAAAGTCTAACATTTAATTTAAATTGATTTTTAAGTGGATGTAATTGTTTAAAACAAAAAAATTCAAATGTAGTGAAATTTAAGACAATTTCAGAGAAACTAAATGAGAACAAGGAGAATTTTCTAATAACTTGTGTTCTGTCTGTGAAAAATATGGGAAGAACATTAATTTAAGATGGGTGATGCACACACTGGTGTTACAATAATATCTATTTAAATAATCATTTATCAATATAAGTGTATTAATAATATTAATATTCATCCTTATTTAAAATATATATTTTGATATACACAGTGTACTAAGAATAGAAGTAACATGAAAACTTATGCATTTGAAACCCAGATTACAAGCATAGATACATTTTAAATATGATTTCTCAACAATATGAATTCTGGAAGCACAAGATATTTATCTCTCATTGCTCACAGAAGTGAAGAGAAATTGTGCCTGCTTGGTAAATTTAGGCTAGGGGAATTTTTTGTTTTATTGTCCAGCTCACATTGATATAAATAAGTAATTTTGAAATTATCACTTTTTTTTTTTGCTGAGGAAGATTCACCCTGAGCTAACATCTGTGCCACTTTTCTTCTATTTTGTATATGGGTTGCCTCCACAGCATGGCTGATGAATGGTGTAGGTCCATGCCCAGGATCTGAACCCACGAACCCGGGCTGCCAAAGCTGAGCATGCCAAACTTAACCACTATGCCATGGGCCCCACCCAAAGTGTCACTTTTTTTAATGATAACTAGTATCAGTTAGGTTCATAATTGAGAACCAAAGATCGAGTGCTCTTTAGGTGTTACTCTGCACAAAACACGAGGTTATAGATTGTATTTCCTGGTAGTCATATAATCTGGTTAGTTGTGACTTTTCTATATTTTTATTGATTTACAAATGGCAATATAATTAGAGTGACTTTAATTTTGCAAAGTTGCTGCCTTAATCACCTTAATTATTCAGTGTTTTATTTTGAAAAATGTTATTACTTCAGAAAAGTTATAATAAATGGCACAATGAACCACATATACTCTTCATCTTTATCCATGAGTTTTTAACAATTTTTCTCTCATTTGCACTCTCATTGTGTCAGTATGTGTGTGTATAGGTGGTTGCATGTCTGTGTGTATGTGTAATATATTTGAGAGTTAGTTGCACTAACTCTCAAGATTTTTCACTCAAATACTTTGGCATAAATTTCCTAAAAATAAAACATAACTATAACATATTCATTATATTCAGGAATTTAACACTGATGCAATACTATCATCTAAAATAGGGTCCATATTCAAATTTCTTTGTGTTTGTCTCAGTAATACCTTTACACCTGTATTATTTTACTATGTTTTTAATGATCCAGAATCTAATCAGCATCATATCTTCTTTTAGTTGTCATGTTTCATTTGTCTTTTTGATCTAGATTTCCCCAGGCTTTTCTTATTCTAAGTAGTTCATGAAACTGACATTTTCATGGAATCCAGGACAGAGTTTTCTTTGCTGAATTTCCCTTGATTTGAATTTTTCTGATTGTTTCCTCATGATTGGACTCAAGTCAAACATTTTGGTATGAATATTACATAAGTGATGTGGTGTCTCTGTTCAACACATCAGGGGCCCCTTGCTATAATTTTATCCCTTTTGTTGTGAGGTTAGATTTGGTACTTTAGTTGAACTGTCCACCTCTGCCCCTGACCTGCTCATTTTGTTCTAACTGGGTAGTCATTTCTTCAAACTTAATCTTGATTCTTGGCCAGTTGCTCAAGCCTCAGCCTCCAACTAATTGCTCTCCTTCTACCACCAAATTTTGAGTCCCCAGTGTATTCTAAATCCCAGTCTTCCTCTGTTATAATCCCCTAAACTTGTTCAGTAAAGATACTCAGTCAATCAATTAACAAGCATATACTGAAGAATCTGAGGAATATAGTTTTTGTTGATGATATAATTTCCCAACGAAACTAAAATGTTTTTAAGAGTGAAAGAAGGTACCATGAATAATATCACCAGGGCAGATTATAAAACAAGTATCCGTATCTGTTAGAGAATTGAATCCATTTTAGCCAAGATGAACAGTTACAGATTTACTACAAGTGATTGAGCCTTTCAGAACCATCGGGTGGGCCAAGGAAGTGGAGTCTAGGTTGAGCTTTCAGGAGTGACGCTCAAGTTTCCTAAGCATCAGGGAGGGAACAGTGGTAGCTGCTGCTTCTTCATGACCAGGAAGCTGCCATCATTTCTGGCAGCTCAGTCCCGCGTTGCTCCTGTAACAACCCACACCAGCCAAGGGGATGCCTCGTGCTCTGCCTCTGGACATCCATAGAGCCGCTAAGTGCTGGACTCTTAGATTTTACTAACACTGCTAAAAATTTTAAAGCCCATGCGACCTTGCTTGCCAACAGAAACAGAAAGAACAGAAACAAAAGAAGCAGCACCAACAGCACGCGCGTTATGCTTTCACCATCAGAAATTCTGAAATAAAATTTACCCTCTAGCATTTCCCTCTGGGCTCATCCTGAAGCTACTCTTGGGAACGTTGCCAACATTGCACACTTGCTTACTTGCTTCTTCTCTATCTTCCTTTCCCAACTCCCAACAGCTTGCTCCTGGGAGCACTTCGTTAACTAGATACTGGCCACCTCAGGAAAACCTTGTCTAAAAAATGACCTCGCCAAAGAGCACTTCCACAGGCTCCCACACCACATTTACTCACTCATCCGTAATGATGCCCAGATGCTCAGTTATTATTATTGTTATGTCCGTATGCTCCTGCTATTATTATGACGAATTAATTAAGTTGCTATCTAAGGCCAAACACTCATTTATCTTCTAAATCCTATCTTTTCTTGCCTACTGAAGACATCACTTCAGCATTTCCCTCTATCTTCTCCCTTCACTCTCCTCCCTCATTATTAGATCAGTCCCATCAGTACACAAATATGATGTTACTTTCCCAATTAAACAAACAAAACTGTTCATTTGACCCCACCTCGCCTTCCAGCCACTGCTTGAGCTCATTTTTCTGTTCCTCTTTATAGTAAATCTCCTCAAGAGCGTTTCTCCTCACCCCTTAATCCCTCACCTCTAAACATTGGAGTGCCCCCTAGCCCAGTCTTTTCGATTCTATCCACATCCCCTAACTAGGTGATTTCATCAGCCTCTTAGCTTTAATTACCATTTATATGCTGAGGACTCTCAAATGTGACTCATCAGCTCAAACTACTTTCCTGGACTCCTATATGATATTTCCACATGAATATCTACTAGAAATTTAAAGTTAACGTGTCCAAATACGAGCTCCTCATCTTGTTCTTTCCATCTTTCCCAAACTTGCTGCTCCTATAGGTTTTCCAGTCTTAGTACATGTCTCTCTTCTGTTTGTTTAACCAAAGACCTGGAAAAATTCTTACATCCAGTCTGTCACTGGATGACTTTGAGTAAAAGAATAACAAAATCTGTTGGATTCACCTTCAATGCACCCAAAATTTGACCACTGCTCACCTCCCTCATTATTCCTCATTCAAGCCACCATCTCTTGTCTGGATTAATGAGAAAGCCTTCCAGGTGGTCTAACTGATTACATCTTTAATACCCTAGAACTCATTCTCAACAAGCAGCCTGATGGGTCTTCTTACACTAAATTGAAACCATGTCACTCCCTTGCTTAAAACTCACCAATGGGTGTCCATCTTATTTAGAATAAAAGCTGAAATCTTGACAGTAAACTATTGCTCTACAAGTTCTGTCCTCATGGCTTGTTACTTCATCTTCTTCAAGTCATTTGCTCTAATGTCATCTTCTCAAGGAGGCCTTCCCTGATGACCCTATTAAGATCTTAACCTTCTCCCTTCCACCAAAAGCCAATATAACCAGAAAAATTACAGCTTTTTCTATCCTCCTCCTTTATGATTGTTTCCTTCTGACCTCCCATGTTTGACCTCTCTTTGCAGTGTAAGCTCCTTGAAGGCAGGGAGTTTGGTGTATTTGGTTCACTGCTATATCCCCAGTGTCAATCTCTGGGTCTGGCACATAGTCATACTCAACAAATATTTGTTTTGCAATGTATTGTTGAATAATTTTTTCAGACCGCTTCCTCCTCTTCTCCTAACTCTAAATTATTAGCTCAAAATGACATCACTCTTTATACTGCCTTCTGATCTATTATACACATAATTCCTTGCCATGTTTATTTTTTCCACATCTATCCATCTTCTTCTGTTTTTACTTCATTCTCTATCCAACCTTAACTTTATAATCTGTCAATCTAGTCTAAACTCTCCTAAGGTCCCAAATCAGATGGACTTTGAGTTCATCAAAAGGGAATATCCCGGGTAGGCCTGATCAAATCAGGTGAATCTATTAAAAGAAGCATCACATACTTCTTGAATGAAGAGACTCGAGCATGAAAGATGCTATCATTCCATGATAGAATGGAAGAGAACAAAATGTGGGAAATAGTAAATGTGTTCTGAGTTAATATATCATTTCATATTGATTCCACACTCTTTGGGGCTTGCCAGTGCATTCTAGTATATTTGTAAGTATATGCAATGGTGCTTAATACAAAGCCTTTAGAAATGCATGTTATCTGCTTCCCACCCCCACCCCCGAAGTTACTATAAACCAAAGGTATTCAGAGAATATATGAGTCAGCTTCATTCATTCCATATAATGAGTTCAATCAGTCAGCCTCATTCATTTCATGTAACCAGCAAAATGATCCAGGATTCCTGAAGCTACTCTCTTATCTCTAGTATGTATGTGAATAAAAACATTATGTCATTCCCAGGACAGATGGAAAGCTATTTGTATCAAAGGTTTCACAAATTAGTTGCTGTTGATATGGAGATATACTAATTAGTTTTCATGAGACCAACATCAACAGTAGGAATTGAACTGTGAAAGGAGATGGAACAAATTAGTTGATATTGAATCAACTTCATGATATTGATCATGATTAGAGCAAAACGTGAAGAAAAAAGTAAATTCAAAGTGGACAAATCCTTGAAATTACATACTTTCATTTTTCAAGCTATCATTTCATTTTCTGGTTTGCTTATTTCACACTTTGCTCTTTGGATTATCTGGTAAAAAATTATATAAATCAATGAAACATCATTATGTTCTTTTCCTTTTAATTTTCCTATATGGAAGGCAATTCACACTAATTCAAAGTAGTAACTAGAAATTAGCTTTGGAGGGGCCGGCCCCATGGCATAGTGGTTAATTTTGTGTGCTCCGCTCCGGCGGCCTGGGGTTCACCAGTTCAGATCCTGGGCGCGGAGCTACACACTGCTCATCAAGCCATGCTGAGGTGGTATCCTACATACAGCAACTAGAAGGATCTACAACTATGACATACAACTATGCATGGGGGCTATGGGGAGAAAAAAAGAAAAAAGGAGGAAGATTGGCAGCAGATGTTAGCTCAGGGCCAATTTTCCTCAAAAAAAAAAAAGAAATTAGCTTTGGAGTAGAATTAGCCAGAAATAGATAAAAGAATAGGATTTTGTGCCATTTGGAGGCAAGAACAAAGGAATGTTTAAATGATTTATAACTAAATGTATTTACATAATTTTATGTACATACACGCATATATATATATATCAGAGGCAATGATAGGTGCTTAATGCATTATTTTATTTGCCTCCTGAGCCCAGATAAAGACTGTATTTCCCCAGACCCCTTCCACCAGGTGAATCATATAAATATTTCTAGTCAATACAAAATGGTTAGTAGTAATGTATATTTCTCATAGTTCTGTCCCTAAAACCTCCACACAATTCTCTATGCATCTTTTTCTCTGCCCATGGGCTGGCCAGTTGCAAAGGATCCAGCTCAGGAGTCTGATTACCTAGTGGATGGTGGCAGGAAAAGATGAAAGAGCACAGATTCCTAAAATTACCTTTTGAAGGAGAGCCATCCAGGAGAGTCATGCAATTAGAAACATCACATTGGACTTTGTGTTGGTTAAGAAAAATTTCTGTGCATGTATATGTATATAGCATATGTGTGTGTGTATATACACATACATATATGTGTGTGTATGTATGCATATATACATGCATACTTTATTTATGACAAGTCACTGAGATTTTGAGGAGGCATTAACTTGGGTGAGAAATACAGAAATTGTTACTTTGAAATAGTGTGTTTCTACAACAGCAAAAACACTGATATTGGATTCTGGAAAAGTTGCAATCCATCTAACAATAGAAAAAAACATCGGCAAAACTATTGCCTGCAGTGATTTGGGAGGCAGATTATAGGGATACTGATCTGTTACCCCTCGATAAGGAAGAAACAGAACAGTATATGTTGATTATTACTGACTACATTTGGCAAATTAATAAAGGCAAGAGTAGAGCCTGGGAATGAATTAGCCAGTTTAAAGCAGATGTGAAGGGGCACAGAGAAAGTACAGGGTTGGAGAAATCAACGTCTTCCAGACCCTAAATATTAAGAAATACAATTTTAGAGGGCTTTGTAAAATAAAAGCCGGGTAAACTGCCTCAGCTGAATAAAACAATAAAGTGACTCAGGGAAAAGATCAAGTTCAGGGTGTGTTCTTCCCAATTCTTATTCCAGGTGGCTTCAAGGTAGCTGCTTTAATTTCAAAGAGAGGGAATGAGAGTAGGAAGAAAAAGGGATCAAGAGTGGGAGTCTGGAGAGGTCTAGGAAAGAACTTTGGGTGTGGTTACCAGCACATGGCAGAGACTAAAAGCAAGTAAATCAGAAGCCAACTAAGTTTGAGTGAATCATATTACAAAAAAAATTGTATGCCTGGTTTAATAAAGTCTTTAATTCTTCAGTTTAAAACTCCCTTGGGACTGCAACTTTCCAACAGTAGCAGCAGGCTTTGAAACTTCCAAGGCCCTGAGGCGAGAATGCCCACCAACACAATACACACACACACATATATCATATATGACCAAGGAAAATACTGGACAAGAAAGAACCTACTCGAGGGCAGGACCAGGAGTCATGGAGAACAGTGGGCTTAGTGTTCCTTCCAGTGAGAAGAATCAAAGATTATTAAAGGACATCCTCGGCCTCAGGATAGGGGGCATTCTTGATGTCTTCCCAGTGAGGTTTCACAGTTACTGTGGACTAATAACTCTAATATGTCTTCCAATCTTAGCTTTCTGAAAGAAAGTGTTATTGTAATAGATCTGTCCCTACACTCGGCCATTGTGAATTGAATCTATGTGTGTGCATGGATGTGGGGAGAGTATTGGGCAGCTAACCTGTTTCTGAAGTTTCTAGGCTGTTGGATTGTAAAAAGATAGGAAATCTTGAACTTTGAATTGGATGTGGTGTCTAGCGGGGAATTTGGTTGTCTCTTTTGGGAAGATACTGAGTGTTTTCTCCACGTAGGAAGGGCAGTTACATGATTTGTGACTAGAGGGAAGGACATGGAATAGAAAATACTCTAAGTTCACAGTATTCATTTCATTTTCCTTCTTAGAACATAAGAAGACTACATTTCTGAGTATATTTGCTTTTAGGTGAAGATAAATAGCTCTGGCTCAAGGATTATAGGCAGAAGTTATATAGACCTGGCCCCCTAATCGTCCTTTGCAATCTTTCGTGCTCTGTCTTACTTGCCTTCATGATTTAAAGCACAGAATTCTGAATCGGTAGAGCCACATGAAAGGAGTCTGGATCCCTTTAGTTCATTGCTTAGAGATAGCTGCACAGAGAGCTGTGTCACTAGGAACACCACCACCAGCCATTGTGTGTGAGAGAAATAAACGCATGTTGTATTAAGCCATAAATTTTGGGAGCTGTTTGTTGGAGCTGCAAACTTTAACATCCAGACTAATTTAATACAGAAAAAAAAGAATCATAATTTTCTGTCATTTTACTCCTGGCCTCCTTGCTTCCAGTATACCATTTTCTTTGATCTGATTGAAACCTTTGATCCCAAGATCTTCTCCTGTTGTTCTAGTCTCTAAGCATCTACCATGCTTCTCTTTCTTTGCCAAAACCTGACTGTTATGGTTTGTAGCTTCAAAGCCTTCTCACCACTATCCTCAAATTTTTATACCTGGGTTTTTAAATCTGCTTTCACCACGGCAGTCTTGAGCCTTAAATAAATGGAACTTGCTGTTTTCTTTGCTTCTCCATGTGGGCTGCTCATCCTAAAACTATGCCGATTGTAGCCTATAAAATGTCTCGTCCCAAACCTCGGTTGGGTCCCTAATACTGGATATTGTTTAACATTCCCGAATTGCCTCCACTCCATCAATGTTTAACTGCCATTCTCGCCTGCCAGGTCACTTGCCCAAACTTTTGCTAGCATTTTTAACTGAGTTGGTTCCTACTCTATCCCCTCATTCTAAGCCCAAATCTTCTTCCTCTTTCATAGGAAACACTGCGAGTGTTAAGAAAAGATATTCCCAACTTCTGACCATTCTACCTTTAAACTCACTTTTTACTGCATTGCTGTCTCTCCTCTCAGAGAAAGAGGGCCCCTATACTTTGGCACTAAATTCCATCTTTTTCCCCCTGGTTCTTGTACTTTTTTCTAACAAAGATTGTTCTCATCTTTTCTATTTTTTATTTTCTCTCCATTGTCTCTTTTCCTTCCAAGTTTCTAGTGGTAATACCCAGTGCTGTTTTCAAGTATTTCCAGCTCTTCGCCCTCAGGTAAAACAATAGAATTTTACTTTGTGGTCCTTGGTGATTTGGTGGGGTCAGAGCACTAGTTACAGACAGTAAGTTACAAGCAGAAGTGAAATAAATCATTACCTGATGGGCATTTGTTGCAGAAGTCTCTCTCTTTTTCTTTGACCTAGCAGCTAGAAATGTTTGAGACGGTGGTTACTCCATCCACCTGAGTCCAAGAGGCCGACGGGTTGGACATGTAGTGTGAAAAAGAAAACATCCTTGTGGTTCTAAGCCTCTGAGAATGTGGGGTTGCAATATTGTAGCACAACCTAGCCTAGCCTAGTATAATTCTGAAACAAACAACCTTCCCTCAGGCCTATATCCACTTCAAGCTACCACTCCATCTGCTTTGTTTTTCTCTTTCAAATCGATTGAAAAGTAGTACAGATGTTTTCATCTCCTTCACTTCTCAATTTGTTACTCTCTAATATTCTTCCTTATGTTTTTATTGAAACCACTCACTGTTGTCAGGCACTGGAGACGCTATTCTATAAGGAATGACCTTGAAGTCTTAATCAACTGCCTATCTAGACACTGGAGAAGCTTTGAAATTTCGCCTTGAGCAGATTTTTGGGTCTCCCTTTCTGTAATCCTTAAGCCTATCTCAGTGTCTAGGTAGGGTAGCTTTTCCTCTGGTGATCTCAATTTTGAAAACAAAATCTAAATCCTACCAAATAACATCCAAAGAATATAAATCCTTCCCAAGTCAGGAAATGGGAGCCCTAAAACCGCAGGCTTCTGTCAAAGCTACTAGCTTGACTTGCTCTCCTTCTATTCCCATTTAAATCCGGCTGGCAGAAGCTGTATTTAAAGAAGACAGTTAAATAGAAGACCGTTCCCCAGTTCCACATATGCAAAGCTATATATTTGTCTCAGTTCAGGTTAGCAAAATGTTTCATAACTAGATGATATTAGCTTAGATTCCACACAATTTTCATTATTGGAATCTACATAGCCATATTAAAAATCTTATTGAATTTATAAAACACAAATCAAGAAGATACACTAAGAGAAAACATGGAAAATATACAGCAGAATACCATACAGAAAAGGAAATAAGTGAAATAAAACGGAATACTAACTGATTATCTCCAGCCAGTGAAAGTATGGGAAATTTTAATTTTTTAATTTATGCTGCTATTATTTTCAAAAAATTATTTTAAAATTGGTTTAGGAAGGAGTATATTTGAACATCTAGTCCTCAAGTGTTAATATGATTTTTATCATAAATTTATTTTGAGTGCTTAGTGTGGAGATTATCAATGAGAAATGATCTGAGACACCTAAACTTACCGCTGATTCAATGTTCACTGTTTACTTGTGAAAGTGGAAAAGAAATAAATTGGTTGGTGTATTGACTGTGTGTTTATTCTTTTATTTAAGACTTTTATTTAAATTTAATAAATCTAATAATGATGTATAATAGACTTTTAGTGAGGAATAGAAAACAAAAATTTAAATAAAATTGAAGTGTAGGGTACAAAATGCAAGTTAAAGAAATAGAGAATATAATTTTCAGACAGTTCTATGACTATATTGTATTCTGCAATATTGGAGAAAAAAAGAAGAACAAAACAAATTACTCATTTTTTTCTCACTGAAGTTAGGTAGGGCTATCCTGGATTTGAAAGTCAACTTGAAGAGAAATAGTCATGTTCTACTATGGGTTTCTCTGGAGAAGATGAAGGACATTTTCATATATGATATGCTAGACCAGGAAAGAATGAGCTAGTTATTTCTGGTTCCTCCTTTTAGGTAAAGCAGATTTACAATTCATAGTCTCAACACTCAAATCTGCAAAGATATAACTGTATTTATTTCTCTGCTAGTATTGTTCACTTAGCTCGTGAGCCCCAATTTCTGCCCCACAGCAAAATCAAATTAAACTTGCTTATTGGAAGTAACTTGGTTATTTCCAGGTTGGCTCAGACTCTTTGGGGTAAATAACATTTAGGTTTCTTTCACTAATTCCTTCAGTGGAATCTGTGTTCAGCCCAAGCTTATATAACATCACGGCAACTGGGCAATGCCATCTGGTTCCACATGCTCTCCTTTGCTCATTTTATGGCCAGTGTGATGGGGCCCCTTTCTGCCTAGTTTTGTCTCTGTTTCCAATGCACTAACTGCTGTTGTAACTTATTATTACACTTCTCAGCAAGGGCAGTTCATGCTGCTTGTCCCTGGGAACTTGGTCATTTCTGCCTGCGTCTCTCTCACCGGACTATGCCTCTGCCCTGACACACAGCAGTGACACAAGCCCCCTGAAGTGTGATTCAGCTCCCACTCTATCTCTAATTCTGGCAAGCCTAGGTCCTTAGCTAAATGGTGTGTCCTCTTCCCCCCAATCCACCCAATCATGGGCATTTGATAGCCAGCTGTCTTCTGAATCCTCCACTAAGGCATAGGGGGACTCTTGGATATCTTTCACACAAAGTAGAACCCAGGGGAAATTTCAGGACAAAGAAGGGGTGGGTGCTATGTTAGATTCTCTTCCATGACCTACATTACCAAAATTTCTCCCCTGTTTTGTGCATATCAACATAGTCAAGGGCCCATTGAGAGTCTACACACTTCTAGGCTTCCAGGCAAAGTGGGGCCTAGGTCCTTTTCTGTGCAAGTCCCTAAACCTATCAGGTCAGTTTCTATATTCCAGGACCTCATCCTAAAAAATTAAATACTGAGTGAGAGTCAAAGATATTGGTTAAATTCCCTTTCTCTCTTCTAAAATTCTCTCTATCCACTTAGCCAAGTTTTGAATCATATACTTTTTTCTCTTAGAAGCAGAAAAATAGATCCCATACCCTATCTTGTGTTCTTTTCTGTTTGTTGATTATTTCATCACTCAGAAATTCAGACTTTGTCTCATGAGCTATCTGGAGTCAAGCCAAGCCAAGCCCTTTTTGAAATTCAAAGCAAATTGTTCTTTCTCTCCAGTGCCTAGTTATTGCAAATCAAAAGTTCTTTGCCTTCAGTCCATTGTGTCTGATGTGAGTTGAAAATCCATTGAACAACGCAACAGATATGTTTGTTCTGGTCTATAACCAGCCTCTTCCTAAAGCAATGAATACCTGTGATTAAATGAATTAGAAATGTTCAACTAAGCAGAACAACTATGACTATAGGGGTCAAAAATTATTATTTAATATCTCAAAATTTAGCCCACAGATATGCTATTTAAAATAACCAAAAACAAAAACAAAACTGCTTTTTTAATGCAGACTTTTGCTTGTTCCTAGATGTATAAGTAAATATGAGTGTGCTGTTTATACTAGTATTTTCAGTTCATTATTTTGGGCTTGGCGTCAATAATTTATACAAATAAATAAAGCAAAATTTCTTCTCTCAAAGAGCACACATACAATAATAAAAATTGCATCACAATGTAAAGGAGAGAAATTTCTTCTTGACTATATTCTAGACTCAATACAGCTGAAAAAAATTGTCAATATTTTTATACCCTTGGAAAAAGAGCTGGGGGAAGAAATTTCAAACTCTCTATCTACTGATCGGGTAGCTCATTTGATGAGAATCTGACACATACAAAATGATATTTATTAGAGGGTGGAGTTTTATACGTAATATATGTTCTCATGTTTGCTTCACAGAAAGAAAAAAATATTCAATTCTCTCTTTAGGTTCTTATTTCCATTAGGTAGGCATGTCCACCTTCTAGATATAGTCTTGAAAAGAGCTCGTATGCAGGCTTGGAGATGCAGGCAAGAAAGAAAAGCAATAAAAAGCTAAATATATGGGCAAACATAAATTAATATTGACTAATGCAATAACAATAATGTTTTCTGGATATTAAAATGGATATGGAATTAAGATATATGATAAAAATAGTATATAACTCAGGAAAGGGAAAAAGTGGAGTTGAAATGTTCTAAAACCCTTGCATTAATTAATAAAGCAAGGATGCATGTTATGACTTCTTGGATAATAAATAAAGTAAAAGCAAAAAGTGTATATGTTCCATGTTAATAAAAAAGAAAATGTTATAACAAAAGCGAATCAGTGAAAAAGAAAGTAAGAAAAATAATTGGTACAAATAAAATGCAGTGGTAAAATGGAGATTTAAACTCAACAGTATCCTCATTGACCATTATTGTGAATAGACTACTTCAATGAAATGCAAAAGTTGTCAAACTGATTAAAAGTAAACAACTATATGCTCCTAGAATGTCACATTTAAACACAAGGTACCTGTAGGTAAAAAGTTTAAGAAAAGTAAAAGCCTAGGAAAACACAAACCATAGGAAACTGCTATTACTACATTAATATCAGACAAAGACTGACTTTCAGGGATATTCCATAATAAATAAAGAACGGATTCACCAAGAGCTATAAAAATTCTAAATGCAATTATATATGTATTATATATATAATACATTATAAAATTTATTATGTATAATACATATGATATTACCTCACATAAAATAAAGCAACAATTTAAAGAACTAAAAAGAGAAATAGAAACATCCATGATCACTGGGGAGGTTTTAACTCATCTCTCTTTATAACTCAGAAAGATTTGAAGAAATATCATTAAACATGTAGAGAATTTGAGGGTAGCAATTATCTACCTTTTTCTAAAGAAAACATAGGAAACATTAACTAAATAATTGAGAATATATATATTGTTTTTGAGTCCACATGGAACATCTGCTAAGAATCAAACATATTGGGCCATAAGGAAGTTTCGACAAACTTCTGATGATTTATATAATTAAGTATGATTTCTGAACATAGTGTAAATACAACTTGAAATTATTTGGTATAAATTATTTAACCACAGTAGAATTAAGCTAGAAATCAAGTTTTAAAACAAAATATCACTAAACAGTTTTTTCACTCTTTACTTAAGTCTTTGTGTCAATTCATTTATTTTCTTAAATATACTTTTTATTTTAGAACACTTTTAGATTGATAGAATTATTCTGACAATAGTAGTAGAGTTTCCATATACTCCACACTCAGTTTCCCCTACTATCAACATCTTACATTAGCGTGGTGCATTTGTCACAGTTAATGAACCAATGCTGATATATTCTTATAAGCGAAAGTCTATACTTTATTCAAATGTTCTGTTTTTTCCTAATGTCTTTCCCTGTTCCAGGATTGCATTCAGGATAGCACATTACATTTAGTCATCACGTCTCCCTTAGGCTTCTCTTGGTTGCTCAGACTTTCAGTTTCTCAGACTTTCCTTGTTTTGAATGACCTTGACAGTTTCAAAGGGTACTGGTCAGATATTTTGTAGAATGTCCCTCTATTGACATTTGTCTAATGTTCTTCTTGTGATTAGACTGAATTATAGTTTTCTAGAGGAAGACCAGTGAAGTAAATTGTCATTCTCAGCACCTCACATCAAGGGTACTATCTAAATGACTCACCATACTGATGTCAACCTTGATCACCCAGCTTGAGGTACTGTTCCTCAGGTTTCTCTACCGTAAAGTTACTCTTTTCCTTCACCTTCCCACACGCTGCTATGTAGGAGAATCCCTATGTGCAGCCCACATTTAAGGGATGAGGAGTTATACTCTGTTTTGCTAAGGGTGAAGTATTTACATCAACGATTTGAAATTCTTCTGAATGGGAGATTTCTCTCTTGTCCCCCATTTAGTAATTTGCTCAATCATTTGTTAACATCAGAATGGACTCCTGGGTATTTGTTTTATATTTTAGGTTAAAATCCAATACTACTTATTTACATTATTGCTCAAATTGTTAAACATTGGGAGCTCTTTCAGTTGATTCCTGTTTCCCTTTGACATACTCTGTTATTATTTTTTGTATATTTCTTTGGGTTTAGCGCTTCCTTACTTTTTCCACAAGATGCTCCAGGATCATCTTGTGTATTTCCTGTCCCAGTCCTCAAATCAGCCATTTCTCCAAGGAGCTCTGGCTTCTTTTAGTGGAGAATGGTATTAGAAACCAATATCTGGGCACTTGGTGTGCTTGTTGCTACTAGGATATTGTTGCTTCTAGGCCTTCTCAGCTAAAAGAGCATGGAGATATATGTGTGTATACTGACCTGTGTATGCTCATCTATCTAAATATTTCCATATGAAACCATCTTTATCTATGTCAAGCAAATTATGATGAATTGACTTTAAATCATTATCAAAATGATTATTCTAAACTTCTCCCTTTGCTTTTCTGTAACCTTCCACTACAACAGTGAAAAATCCATCTTGCACCATCTACTGTTTATTTACTTAATTGTGTCGTTTAAGTATACACTTTTAGTGTTTTCAGAATTGTTAAACAATACCCGTTAGGAAAAAAACTTTATCAACTGGAGTAAAATTGTTATGTACAACTCCTTTTGCTTTAGTCTTATAGTCTCCACTCATTTCCAAAGTTACTTAGGTCAGAACCTTATTCCCCAACCCCCTTCAGGGAAATTGTTTCATACATTTGTAATACTTTTAGATTCTGTTTTTCTTATTCTGAATTCCATCTTGAGATTCCCTGATGCACTCAAGTTTTTTAAATTTGCATACATTAAGGTTCACTCTTAGTGCTATAAAGTTCTATGGTTTTGGCAATGATTGATTTATTGTATTTGCCATTACGTTTTGCTACAGAACAATTTCACTGCCCTAAAATATCTCCTGTACTTCATCTATACACACCTCACCCCAGAACCCCTGGACCCACTGATCATTCCACTATATCTATATTTTTGCCTTTAAAGAAAGTCATATAATTGGAATCATACAGTATGTAGCTTTTTCAGATTGATTTCTTTTACTCATGAATATGACTTAAGATTCATCCATGTCTTTTTGTGGTTTGATAGCTGTATGAGCGCTTACCTTATAACAAAGGCAGCACTGCAGAGCAGTGGTGAGAGAATGATCTTTCCAAGAAATGGTACTGGGTCAATGAATTACACATAGATTACAGATGTAAATGTGACAGGCAAAACACTAAATTTCCTGAAAAAGATGTAGAAAAATATCCTCACAACCTTGAATTAGGAAAAACATTTTAAACAGCTCACAAAAAACATTATCCATAAGGGGAAAAAGTTGATAAATTAAACTTAATTATACAATTTCTATTAATCAAATATACCATTAAGAGAGCAAAAAGGCAAGCTACAGAGCAAAAGATGAATTTACAACTCGTATATGTGACATAGGATTTATATCCAAAATGAAAAAGGACTCCCGTGGATTAATAGGAAAAAGAAAGACTTCCCATATAATGATGGACAAAGTACTTGAAGAGGCACTTCACCAAAGAAGATACCCAAATAGTTAATAAACATAGAAAAAGATGCTTAACCTCCTTCTTACGAGTCAGGGAAACACTGATTTAAAGCAATGAGATATCATGTCACGCTCGCCACTGAGTCACTGCCTCATTAAAAGAAGGACAATACCAAGTATTGGTAAACATATGGAATACCAGGAATTCTCATACACTGCTGGAAAGAACATAGTTTGTTACAACTTTGAAAAACAGTTTGGGTTATGTTCTAAGTTTGATCATATAACCTATAACCATGACCCAATAATTCCAGACTTAGGTATAAACCCAACAAGAAGTTCACGTGTGCGTACCAAGAGTCTCGTATCACAAGATTCATAACTGAAATATTCTTAATAACCAAAATTGGAAGAAAACTCAAGTTTAGGAGTAGAATAGATTAAAAAAATGAATGGCCCATTCAGAGAACAGAATAATATGCAAGAATGAAAATGAATGAACTGCAGCTACAAAGAGCAACATTTAAAAGTCTCACAAATATAGTGTTGAAGAAAGAAGCCAGACACAAAATAAAACAAGTCTTCTATAGATAGCATAGATAGGCTATATAAATATCTACATAAGACATCAAGGATGTGTGCAGACAGAGAAGACCATGTGAGAACACAGGGAGGAGGTGACTGTCTGCAAGCCAAGGAGAGAGGACTCAGGAGAAATGCCTTCATTTTGGACTTCTGGCCTTCAGAACTGTAAGAAAATAAATTTATGTTGTTTAAGCCACCTAGTCTGTGGTATTTAGTTATGGCGGCCCTAGAGAGCTAACACAGATTATATATTTTATATATATAAATAAGATATAGAATGTTAAAAATCAGACCAAACTAATTCAAAGCTTTAGAAGTCAAGATAGTGGTTACCTCTGGGGAAAAGAGAGAGTGGTGATTGAGAAGAAGCACAAGAAAGATTCCTGGATGGCATGAATATTTCATTTGCAATAATTATTTTAGCGATATGTATATTTTGTGTATTTTTCTTTACTTATGTTATATATTTATATTATCTGTATTTATGTATTATCTGTATCTAACAATCATCGTTCTCTTAGAAAAGGCAATATAAGAAAGAATGTAAGAGCACTGGTTCTGTAGTCAGAGTCTATTCCAGGATTTAATACAGCTTTATCTTAGAAAAAGAAACCAGATCAATAAGCTCATAATATTTTGAAAAGAGAAGTGTAAGTGGAATCTGATTTCCAGATGTTAAAATATACTTAAGATATATTACATAGCTATTGGAGCACATAAATGAGTGTTTTGATCAATGATATATAATTGCTCTGATAAAATTTTAGTGTTTAACATAATTTAATAAGTTATGTGCAAGAATTACTAATTGATAGAGACTGGGTGTGGGATAAAATAAATAGCACTGAAAATTAATCCATTATTAATAATTAATTTATATCCCTACTTTACAGTATACATTGAAATAAATAGGTGAATTTTATTAGATAAGTTTAGAGCTTAAAGCATTAAAATATTTTTTAAAAGCTGACATGGATATTAATGTGATCAAACGGCAAGGGATGTTCTAGTCATAAATACAATGTAAGATATTCAAGAAGAAATGTTTGATATAGTTAAAAACACAAAAATTCCAAAAAGCAAAGTGAATAATAGCTTTTTATATGCATGAATGAGAAATATAATGTCCTTAATATTTAAAAAGTTTATACAAGGAACAGTATAGAGTGGAATTTCAGAGCTCTGATTTAGTAGTAAACAAGTTTGAATTTCAGCTTCGCTACATGTTAGCCACTTAACCATGGAAAAGTTACTTGATGTCTTAAATATTAACGGCTCATGTGTAATGTAGGGATGATAATCATATCAACTTTTTAGTTTTGTTAGAAAGATCAACTAAAGTAATGCAGTGCTTAGCATATTTTAAGCATTCAGCTATTATTGATACTATCACAATTTCTATTATTAGGTTATAAATCAATGTAAATTTTCATCATATTAGTAAAGACATAAATATAATATTCCATTTTCCTTGTGAAAGTAGTTTAGGTATAGAAAGGAAAAAAATGATGTTGTGTTGCAGAAATGAGTATGAATTGCTACAAGTTTCTCATACATAGTTGAGTTAAGAACCTGAGAATGTTAATGTCCTTTGTTCCAAGAGTGTGACTTCTATTGCATTTTTAATCTAATCTGGTTCCTTCTTAGACAGCCACTTATTTGGTTTAATTGTCTTAATTCCTTCAATGTCTATCATTTCTTTCATTGATTTAAAATATTCATTTTGTTTGTCTTTCTCTTTATACCTAGAGATCTTTCCAAGTCTGGTTTTAGTTTGCTAATTTAATGTCTTTAAAATTTTTTCTCATTATTTCTTTTAATACAGATTATAATCTTCTCCTTGTCTTCATTTCTGTCATTTATTTTACCTGATTCACTTGTTTTATCAACTTACATTTATTTGATTTTTTTTCCCTCCCTCCCTCCCCTACTCTCTCCCTTCCTACCTTCCTTCAGTCTCTCTCTTTTTTTTTTTTTACTTTCTATAATGATGTAGGTACAGTCTGGAATATTCCTTAGGTTTCTGTTGTAAATATTTATGCAACATTTGCTTTTACTTTGAAGTTTCAGGATAATTTTTGTCTTCAAGTCACAGAATATCTTTTGAATCCAAATGTTGGATTTTTCTGTTTACTAATTCTTGAATTAACAGTAGTCTAACAAGTTCTGATATTTATGCCTAAAACAGTGTTGGCAGGTTATTTTCTCCTCTATTCCATTACTGCCTACTTGGATATAGAAAGCATCAGCCTCTCAGATCTCAACCTGGATGATAACTGAAACATACGACAGCACAAAATTTAAGTTCCTAGTAAATATTAAGGTAGTTTAGCTCTGTTAAAATGATAAATGTGATTTGGCCTAGCTAATCCACTGATTTTGAAATGTAAAATTTATCCCTTAGAAATATGATACATTTTGACCACATAGAGTGTATAAAAACTTTCCAAATACACTGTTTCTGGAGCTCTTAGGAGTAATCTTCCCATTGTTCATGAACAGTTCCTTCTGTCTTGACCCTTACTGTTCCCAGTCAAAACATTGTTTTCCAAAGTTACTTAGGTTGGCTCTTCTCCACCTCAGCTGTTTCAATGAAGTTGTGTCATACAGTTCAAAACAGATTCAATTATCACATTTTGCACTTCATCCTGGGTTAGTGTGTGTGTGTGTGTGTGTGTGTGTTTAGTTTTCATACATTAAAATTTGTTTTTGTGATGCATAGTCCATTGGGTTTTGATAAATGTATGTAGTCATGGATCTACCACCCCAGTAGCATACAGAATAGTGCCATCACTCTGTGCATCCCCTTTATAGTCTACCCCACCAATTCTTGCAACCATTAATCTGCTTTCCATTCTATCGTTTTGCCTTGGTAGAATGTCATAGAAAAGGTATCATGCAATGTGTAATGTTTTGGTCCAGTTTCTTTCACTTAGTAAAATGCATTTAAGATAAATCCACGTTTTTGAGTGAGTCAATAATTCATTCCTTTTTATTGATGAATTGTGTTGCATTCTGTGCATGTACCACAATTAGTTTATTTATTCGTCTTCTAAAGGATATCTTGGTTGCTTCTAGTTTTCAGTGATTATGAATAAAGCCACTATAAATTTTCATGTGTAGGTTTTTGTGTGAACATAAATTTTCAATTCACTTGGATAAACACCTAGGTTCATGATTACTCTGTTGTAGAATAAGTCTGTGCCTAACTTAAAAAAATTCTGCCAACCTATTTTCTAAAGCGGCTGTACAATTTTGCATTCCCATTACCACTGAATGGAAGTTACCTTTGTTATACATCCTTGTCTGCATTTGTTATTGTCAGTTTTTTGGATTTTAGGCTTTCTAATAGGTGTACAGTTGTATCTCATTGTGGTCTTAATCCTCATTTCTCTGTTACAAATTTTGTTGAGCATCTTATCATATGTTTATTTGACATCATATATCTTCTTTGGTGAAGAATCTCTTTTCAGATATTTTGACTTTTTTTATTGGAGTATTTGTTTCTCTAGATTTTTCTTTTTTAAACTTCCAATCTTCCAATATTCCCAAGACAGCCAAAAAGATTCTCTTAGAAATGTTAACTGAATCATGTCACTCCCATTCTTAAAACCCACTCACAAGATTCTCCTTCCACTAAGTATAAAATGCAAAATTATGGACATGGCCTGCGTGATTTAACTCTTACATTCTTCCTCGACATCTCATGCCTTATTTCTCCTACCTCACTGTACTCCAATCACACTTGCTTTGAATTCTTCAAATGTGCAGTCTTTCCAAATTCAAAGATTTAGAACACGTGTATCCCTCTGCAACATACACTTTTCCTTCATATTTTATATTTCAGTTTAAATATCACTACTTCTGAGAAGCATTTTATAATCACATAAAATAAAAATGATTCCCCACTCAATTATTTCTTTTATTCATTCACTTCATACTCCCTACATATTTCTTTACTATCACTTATACTTTGTTATTATTTATTCATTTAAAAAATATATAATTTCTGTTTAGTCAACTAGGCTCCATGAGGTGAGCTCTAGGAAGTCAAGGACTTACCATTGTATTCCCCTCAAAAGACCAGGCAAACAATCAGCATTCAACAAATACTTCCTACCTAAATGAATTAACTTAATGGAATAGTACCATGAAAGTGATACAGATGTTGAAAAGTGTTTACCTTGATAGGGATTTGAATTTGACCTTGACAATGTATAATATGCATATCTCTCCCAGAAGAGTTTGAGTCTTGAAGTCCAAAATATTATTCTTTAGTAGGCAAAAGGCATCAAGACAATGAAATAGTGATCTATAATATATATTTTCTGCTTCAAGAAGCCCTCATGCTTTATCCCAGGGGCTCTGATCTGAATAGACGTTGTAACAGTCAAAATAATTCTTCATGGATACAGTTTCTATTTTAAGTGAGGACATTGTAGGAGGAACTCATTGCATTGATTTTTAAGGACTGATTTGTGTTAACTAGCTATGGCCCTGAAGTTCCATTGTGCATGTGCTCCCCTTCCAAGGAGTAAAAGCCTGAGCTGGTGTTGAGGTCTCAGCCTTGCTATACTCATATTTAGAGTGATTAACAAATATTGGGATCTAAACACCATATTTGAATATGAAAAAATTCATGGTCAAAAATATATATCTGTAAAAATATTTTACTTCTTCTATAGAGGCTTTAGTAAGCATGTGGACCTTTTGTATAATCAGTAACTTCTAGAAAACACTAGTGCGGCGTTTAACTTCAGTCTGTCACCAACACCACATTTCAGCAAACTTCTGTCCTCCTACTTATAAGTCGACTTTACTAATGCTTAAATCTATTAAAATGACCATTTTTGGGTAGGTGCTTTTTATAAAGAGCAAAAGCATGACTTTAATATATGAGCTAGAGGCTTGAAATTTAGTGCAAATTTGAATGGCAGACTTGACATTTGAGTTTATAAACTAATCTCAAATAACACAAAAATCAATGGCAACAATAAGGAAACATAGTAGTCCTGTGTGATGCTTTAATTGATGTGTAACTACCCTCCAAGTAAAACCTATCAGTTTCATTTGACCAAGTCAGGACTAAGTTCAAAAATAGAATCGTAATGTGTGAATGAAATTATTCAAAATAAGAAAAAAAGAACAGAAATATTTTATAGTCTTACATAAATAATATATATTAAACAGAAAGAAGTATTTTACTGACCTAGCACTTTCCAAACCAAACACATAAACTCTATTCCTACCTCTCCCTTTCTGTTAATAGTCAGTATGTTCTATGAAGATTATCTTCCAAATACTTTTTCCAACCACACCAGCACTGCTTCCTTGTTAGTCTCCTGTGCTACTACGATACTCTTAGACATTCTTTGACTATATTTTGGCATTATTTTACAAAGTGTGCTCTACGATTGCTGGCCCTTGAAATGTATGGCTAATTCAACAAATTCAATAGTTAAAAATTGTGTCAAATGCTGCATACATTCTCTCTTTCTTGGAAATTTGTGATCCACATTAGCATATTAAAATTTCTGAGAAGTCCTTACAGGATCCAAAAATCTGTTGTCTTTATTTTGGTTTACGCGAGAGGCAACTAACGAAGAAGGAAAAGGTAAATATAAGGAGAAAGTTGCAGAGGAGAAGTAGATTTCTGTTGACTCCCTAATTCCTCCAATTGGCACATCTAGGTCAGTGGTCCCGGCAGCCCACATAGATGGAAGCATTTGCCAGGTTAGAGGAGCCGGAAGAGCAAACTCACTATGTGTTTCATCCCTAACCTTATCAGTACCCGGAGACAACTTATGCCACCCTATAAGGCAATGACACTACTTCTCAGCAAGCCACATCCCAATGCTCTGATGGCTTGGTTCTATAGCTTGAAAGTCTTGCTGTGTTAGCACAAGGGGCATCTCCGCTTAGTCATTTCCTCAAAATAGGGCCAGGAGTTTTCCATTTATATTCCCTTAGGGGCTTTTATTATACATTGCCTACTAGAGCTCTAATGTAAAGCAATCTGTTTAATTTTGTCTAACCCAGTGTTCCCAAATAGATCTGACTTGAGAACCCTTTTTTCCAGCTTCCCGCTAGTATCTGATACAAATATCATGTAGGGAGTGCTGACCTAAGATGGCCCCTCCCTATATGTGTGTGCCTACATGAATACTACTATGAATAATGGATTGAAACAGCTGAGACACCATTTTTGTGATCTCTGTGGGTGAAAACCACAAAGTTACAGCTGGATACTTTTTTATGGAGTATATTTTAATGAGAACACTCTACAGCATAATATAGATACTAATATAAAGCTAAATATATAGGGCAGAATGTGGCTTATGGTATCGTTCTCCTATTTCTCTTCCCTAAGGAACTTGTAACAACCTTTAACCAGTGGGTCTGAGAGAGTTCCAATACAATTCCAGATCTTCCTCTGCCTGTGTCACTCAGTTTGTGTTGGAATATTTCTTTATTTCTATTGATCAAGTTTTGCTGAATCTTTCAGCATTTACTTTCATTTGTTCAGTTGTTTCTGAAAGTGCTAAGACCGCCTGCTCCCACACTGCCTACTTTCCTTTTCTTCCCTCATTTCTTTGTGAACTGGTTTCAGTAAGGTATGTAGTCTCCTATAACTTTCTCTATACTTGAGTAATCACATCTCTGTCTATACCAAATGTTTTGTATTTGTTTTAAATAAACTGATTATATACTATACATGATCTGAATGTTTCTTACTTAGCAACTTATTGAAATTCATTAGATGTAATTGAGCATAATTGGCATGCAATAGTATTGTGGAGTATTATGGAATGATAACACTTAAGGCTGGTGGGAATATAAGGGAGAAGTATACCGATACAATGCAAAAGAAAGTGGGAATTGATACAGCTTTTTTTGGAGAGAGATCTGCTGATATCTATTAAAATGATAAAAGTACAAATGCTTTGACCTATAAGAATAAACTCAATACAATGTAATTTATATATATATATATATATATATATATATATATATGCACGGATATATTCTATAACACCATTTATGATGATACAAAAACTATAAATAGATTAAATATGTATCAGTGATTATGTTTTAAAAAATGGTGGTGCAATAGTCTTTTAACCTGATGTTATCTTTCTCTCCAATCTATCCTTAAGCTTACTAAAAAAAATAAAATTTCTGACTTAAGATAGTGCTAACATATATTTCCTCTTTAAATTTCCACTAAAATTGGTAGAAAGGCATCATGTCAAGAGACAGTTGAATATAGAAGTTTAGAACTCAGAAATGGGTCCAGGGCTGAATATTCAAAGTTAGGAAGATGTTACTAGGGTCCTGGTAACATTCTGTTTTAGGGTTCTAGTTACCTAGATGTGTTTATTTTGAAATTTTTGGGGGCTATACATTTATGGTTTGTGTACTTTTCTCTACGTATGTTAACCTCAATAAAATATAAATTAATAAAAGATATGCCTAGTTGTAAAGTTTGACTTTCCATGGTACACTGGATTTAAAAAAATATGAATAGAATGTGCATTATCACTCCCTTCTTCATTTTTTCTTATAAACCTGCTTCTAATTGCCAACCATTTTGGAAGGAAATGGGGAAATTTAGATCCAGATCAGGATTTCTCAACCTCAGCACTACCAACATTGTTTTTGCTGAATAATTCTTTGTTGTGGGGGCTGTCTTATGAATTATAGGATATTTAACTGCTTCCCTGGCCTCCATCCACTAGATGCCAGTAGTATCCTCCCAGGTGTAGTAATCAAAAATATATTCAGACATTATCAAATGTCCCCTGGAGAGGAAAATTGCCCCTGGTTGAGTATAACTGGTCTAGATAAACTGGATATGACAAAGAAGAAAGGTTGGGCAGAATCTGAAGAAATGAAACTAGATCATTACCCAGATTAAAAATCAGATGGAAAACATGCTGAAAACTGGTCAATGAAGGGAATCAGATCAAATTTCAGAAAGCTTGAGCCAAATTCCAGGAGCAGAATTTATACCAGAGGTTTGTAAATACCAAGACTGGGTGTCGGTGTTTTCAGTCACGGAACCAATATTTGAAATTCAAGAGAAGACTAAGTTGTCATGCAGTATTCCTTTGACAAAAGAAAGACCCATAAACTCGCCATTATGATCACTGATTGTATATGTTTTTGATATCCAGCAATGCATACTCTTTAATCTCAACTATTAAGAGTGATATTTGTTTTTCTTACTCCATCTACATTTGGTCAGCTTTAGCCTTATCTGATGCTCTGAAGTATATCCACGATTTTAAGGAACAAAATCGCATGCACAAACTAGTTATCCTTTATAATTAGGTAAGTTCTTGGGTAAACAGTTCTCAGTCAGCTTGCATTAATATTTCATACCAACTACTATGGTGAATGGAGTAGCACCTAATTACTTCTTATTTCCTGTAGCATCTTTAATGGAAAGTGCCATCCATCAGCTACTATATAATGTTTTGATCTAAATGGTTGTGTTAACCCAAGTGACCCTGGGAAGTGCGGAAATGAGTGCCTCAGTGAGGGTGAAGGTACTGGCAATTTGTTAAGATTTTTATAGCTTACATAGTTAAAATTCCCCTATATTATTATGAACTGTTGTACTTTAAAGGATAAAGTATTTTCATTGGAGACTGCTCCTGTTGTGTGAAATGCCTTCAGGGGACAATCTGTGCATAACTCTGTGAGTGAGGTCTTCACTATTATAGATGAGCAGCCGACTGCCTCTTAGATTTACAGAGTTACTGCAGAGCAACATCCACAGATGCAGACAGGATTAAATTTATCACGCTCCTTCAGGGTGAGAGACATAGTTAGTACATTTTATATGTGATATGGCTTGAATTAATATATGTTTTAATTAGTCTTGCTTTCAGAGAAGCTGAGAGAACATTAAATCCCTAAGACGTTCGGGCACAAAGAATGTTTAAGCAAATGCACTGTCAAAACAACACTGCTATGATGTTTTTTCTGGATATTATTATGCTTGATCTCAGTTAGAACTTTTATCTTATGGATATTTAAAAGCATACAGAATTATTTTTCAAGCTTCACAAGGAATCATTATATTACCGAAAACATGTTTTTGGAAAGCAAATGATGCTTAGGCTGAGCATATGTTCCCCATTCTCTATTTTCTTTTGCCTTCCCCATCACATTAAGTTCACACCTACACTGGAGACATTTTGCTCAGATAGTAGTATTCCTGAGTTTTCTGTATTGCTATATAAAGAGCGGGAAAGATTGCATAGGAAATCTCAGCTGATAAAACATTTCACTCAGCCCTGTGTAGATTTACTATTCTGCATTAAGAGACCTTCTCTATTCCAACTCTCTGGACTTGTTATATATACACACATAGGGTTTTAGGAATTCCAAGAGTTTCTGAGAGATCTGGCTCATTGTGTGATTGGATGATCATCCGTGTGTGAAATGTCCTACACGATCAGAGCACGGGGGAAATATTTCTGACTCTCAGTCAGGTGCCAAGAGAAGTTCCAGGTCTTGAACAAATTTTTCCTGTGTAAACAGACTGTCCAAGGAAAATTCAATCCCATCTCTGTGGTTTGTCATCTCCATGGCGACAGATGGAGACAGGGCATTTTAGGGTCATGTCTATTTGGAGGGGGGACAGTCTATTGATATTTTTAAGTGCTTTGTAAGATTTACTAGTCTTTTGTGATCACAGGTACTTTGCTGTGGTAATGAGAACAGGCTCTAGACCAAAGTTGGCCCTCAGGTGTTTAGGTTTCTGAAATGCTATACTAAATTGAGTTTATTTTATGAATAACTATGTGCAGCTGACTCTGCTTCCTGCCTGAATCAAGTATGTGTGTGACAATAGGAGGTCTGGCTAGAATTTGGAATTAGTAGTGGTTTTAGGCTGGGAGCCCTGATAAGGAGTAGGATTGGTTTAGAGAGGAATGGAGAGGAGAGACACTGACAGAAGGTTTTGTAACGTGTTCTTATGTTTACAGGCAGCTGACAACTGCTGATACTTGACGATGTTGTTCTTACCATAGATTATGGAATCATAAAGACCTGTTTCTAATCGTGGATCTTTTTTTACTGGCATTTTGCCCTTTGGTAACTTTCTTAACCTCTCTAATACTCAACTTTCTTATTTATAATGGGAAATAGTAACTCTTGAGATTATTTTGTTTTTTGGTTTTTTTAGCTGACGAAGATTAGCCCTGAGCTAATATCTGTGCTGATTTCCTCTACTTTATATGTGGGTCGCCACCACAGCATGACTGATGAGTGGTGTAGGTCTGCGCCTGGGATCCAAACCCGAGAACCCAAGCCACTGAAGTGAAATGTGCCGAACTTAACCAGTACGCCCCGAGGCCAGCCCCTTGACATAATTATTTTAATGAAGAATTTAAGCACTAAGCACCTTTAAGGCAACTAAGAGGATAGCAAGAAATTCTAGTTGACTACTGAGGCCATTCTCCTCCATATATGACACAGGGGGCAATGGACCACAGAAATAGTTTTAATGTCTTAGGCTATGAGATTTTGAGGACAGGAACTATGTCAAAATTCACTTTGTACAACACCATTCAACACAGTCTGTAGTATACAGTGAATACCACATGGGTTAAGTTAATTGAATGACTGATGCAGTAGATCCATTTCCAAGAAGAAAGAAAAATCTGGTAGCATACTGTTATACCCAGTTGTGTGTGGTGGAATGGAATATATGAGACTGGAATAACTGGTTCCAGAATTTCTCATCATCACAGATGCAAATTAGAAGCTCACTGACCACAGTCTTAATTTTTTATGTGTAGGAATTATATTCTCGCCATTACTTTAGACCAGAAACATATCAATATATCATTTTAGATAACTTGAGGAATGAAAACCTCATTATAAATAGATAGAAGATAATTTGTTACCATGACATGACTCTATTACTAAGGAATTCCTGCCACAGATATATAGGTTAGTACTTATGAAGACTTAAGTATTGATACTTAAGCATGAAAAAGTTCTATTAATAGATGCTAATAATGTTTTACACATTTATAAAAGAAATTCCTCTATTCTCCCCCCCAAAAAGGAGTATTATATTAAATTTTAAGTTACCATACAAAAAATGTACTTTTAAAAGGTGACATTATAGTGGGTAATTCATAAAATTTGTTTCTAGTTATTTGGATGGTCTTCTCACATACATAACTGTTGTTTAAAATTGAGATTCACTGTAGTTTTTATTTTACTAATTTTAAAAATCTTTGCTCTATAAGCAAAGTACTATAATATTGGCATATTATTGATAAAGGAATTTTATTTCCTGGAGAAAGTAAACATTTTAGCTAGTTTTTTAATTAATAGGAACTGCACGTGGTTTTCTACATTTGAAATTTTAATACATCTTAAAGGTTAGGTCCTCTAAAAACTTAAAAAATTTCTCCTACTTAGACTTGACGTATAACACAGTATGAGTCTAATACTAGTTTATTTCTAAGGAAGGTGTTTAGCTCCACAGTTAATCTGCCAGAAATTAGGTCAATATAAAATACATATATTTAATTTATTTTAAAAGTTGCTAAATCTTTGCGAGCCACTTATTCCAAATATTATATTAACTCCTGGTTTACCCAGGATGTTTTCAAGCTTTAAAGCTTAGATGTAGGTTTCTAATACTAAATAAATAAATAAAAGCACTTGAGAAAGGAATATAATACTTCTCATGGAGAATATTATTGGTCAATTAAGCATATGAAGTAGACAAGGAAAAGATCTTCTCTTTCTTAAAAGTAGATTTCTAAAGATTGAGATGGCACAGTCTTTTCAGAAATGGTCAGACAGAAGCAAAGAACCTGGGAGAACACACTGCCAACAAAAGGAGACAAGGGGAAAGCACTTTAATTTTTTAATACTCTCAGTATTTTGAATATTTGTTATCCATGAAAATCAGAATTTATCTGGGGCTTGCAACCATGGAGAAAACATCGTGACAGATGGAGAGCTCTAAACCAACAAATTGATTGGTATCAATTATATGACATTTATAAAAGCAGTTTCCAAATGGGAAAACCCCATATCAGTGTGATTCCATTGCATCAGATTGCATAGACCCAACCTTGCCTCACCTACTTCCAGAGATTTCCTAGGAACTGAGATACACCTTGGGATCTCTCCTTCCTCAAAAATCTTTACCTCTCCCAACACCCTTCAAATAATCTTTCATTTTGCTTCCCAGAGAAAATTGAAGTATCATTTTGTACATACCACTATAACACTATAAAGCTACTAAAATCTAACCTACCAATATATTTTTTAGTTTTATACATACATTACTTTTTCTTTCTCCTATATAAAGATAATTTCTCTACCGTGCTTTAGATATATCTCCTCCAGGCCCCTGCCAAATATCAATGCCGTCTCAGTTGAATCCTTTTCTCTAATAAGTAAGTATGCTCAAGTTTCTCCAAGCTCTCGAAATCTTCCTTGATTCTATATCATTTTTCTTGCTCAAACATCGTATTTCATTTCTCCTTAGCAGCCAAACATTTTAAAAACCCTTCTCATTTTTTTTTTTCTTATTTCACTTGTCTCTCAATCTATCGAAGGCTGATTCTTCTTCCCCCATTGGTGAAATAGCTCTTCCCGAGGTTAGCGATCGTCTCTATGCTACTAAATCCGGAGGACAGTTTTCAAAATTGTTCTAGCTCAATTCTCAGTGGTGTTTAGTATTCCATCCTTCCATGGGCTTCCATTATACCACTTTTCTGGTAGTGTTATTGCTACTTATCTGGGAATTTCTTTCCAACCACACTGGGTAGTTCATTTTCTTCTAACTGGTCGTTAAGTACTAAACACAAAAGTTTTTCAAGGCTCTCCCTAGTCCATATTCTCTCCCTAGTCAAACTTACTCAAATCCATGGGTTCAATCACCATCTCTATTTTAAAGACTCCCAACATTTTATATTCAGTTCAGGCCTCTGCTCTGTGCTCCACTAGATCGAACTCTTAATTCTGCTTCTTTAGTTGGATGCTTCCCTTATTCTTTCTTCAGTCTCCATTTATAAGCCATCACCCAGTAATGCACATTTTACTTCTTAAGTATCTTTCAAATATGACTTTCCCTCTTCACTACTATGATGATGCAAGTACAGACAAACAAAATCTATTATTTGTAACATTGTAATAAATTCCTAATGATTTTCCTATTTTAGTTTGAATCTTACTTTCTTGTATAAACTTTTCCTTACCTCCTAATTTGGTCGGGTTCACTTTTAATATTCTTTTTTTTAAATTAATCAAGGCATTTATTTATTTTCCTGGTTTTATTGAGGTATAATTGTCAAATAAAATTGTATATATTTAAGGTGTGTAATGTAATGATTTGATATATGTATATACATTATGAAATGATTGCCATAATCAAGCTAAATAATACTTCCATCACCTCACATAGTTAACATTTTTTGTGTGTGTGTGGTGAGAACACTTAAGATCTACTCTCTCAGGAAATTTCAAGTATACACTACAGTATTATTAACTAAATCACCATGTCATTCACTAGATCCCCAAAACTTATTCATCTCATAACTGAAAGTTTGTACCCTTGACCAACATCTCCTCATTTCCCTCGTCTCCCAGCCCCTAGCAACCACCATTCTACTCTCTGCTTCTGTGAGTTAATTTTTTTTAGATTCCACATGGAAGGGAGATTATACAGTATTTGGCTTTCTGTATCTGGCTTATTTCATCTAGCATAATGTCCCCCAGGTTCATCCATGTTGTTGCAAATGGCAGGATTTCCTTCTTTTATATGGCTGAATAATATTCCATTGTGTATATAGATACATGCACACCATATTTTCTTTATCCGATCACTTGTTGATGGACACTTAGGTTGTTTCCAGATCTTAGCTATTGTGAATAATGTTGGCTGCAATGAATGTGGAAATGCAGATATCTCTTCAAGATATTGATTTTATATCTTTTGTATATATACCCAGAAATGGGACTGATGGATCATATGGTAGTTCTATTTTTGATTTTTTGAGGAACCTCTATACAGTTTTCCATAGTGGCTATATCAGTTTATATTCCTACCACAGTGCCCAGGGTCTCCCTTTTCTCCATACCGTCACAGATATGTGTTATCTCTTGTCTTTTTGAAAATAGTCGTCCTAACAGGTATGAGGTGATATCTCATTGTGGTTTTGATTCACATTTCCCGATGATTAGTGATGTTGAAGACCTTTTCATATACTTATTGGCCATCTTTGGAATTTTCTTTGGAAAAGTGAGTTTTCTTTGGAAAAATGTCTAATATTCTTTCTTAAAATCATGTTCTTATTCTTCTACTTAGTTCGTAAGTATACTTTTTCATATATGTGAACATTTTTTTCTTGTACACCCCATATTCCCACTAGCTTTTAAAAAAAGCTTTATTAAGGTATAATTGATATACAAATATTGCACACATTTAATATTTATATCTTGATATTTTGATGAGGTTGGACATATGCATACACCCGTAATGCCATCACCACAATCAAGATATTAACATATCTTTCACCTTTCCTTGTGTTCTTTTGTGCAGGTATGTGAGTGTGTTTGGTGTGAAAAAACACTTAGCATGAGATCTATCTTCTTAATATATTTCAAACTTTATAATATCTTCTTGTTAAATATAGGTACTCTATTGTACAACAGATCACTAGAACTTAGTCATCTTGCATAACTGAAAATTTACACCCATCGAGCGACAATTTCCCATTTCTCCCTTCTCCCAGCCCCTGGCAACCACCACTCTATTTTCTGCTACTATGAGTTTGACTATTTTAGATACGTCATATAGGTGGAATAATGAAGTATTTGTCTTTCTGTGGCTGGCTTATTGGACTTTGCATCATGTCCTCTAGATTTATCCATGTTGTTGCAAATAGTAGGATTTCCTTACTTTTTTGAAGCTGAATAATATTATGTTGTATGTATATACCACATTTCCTTTTTCCATTCATCTGTTGTTGGACATTTGGGTTCTTTCCGTACCTTCACTATTGTGAATAACGCTGCAATGAACATCAGGGTGCAGTTATCTCTTTGATAAACTAAATATAATAACTAAAAGGTGGAAACAACCCAAATGTCCATCAACTGCTGAATACATAAATAAAATGTGGAACATTCATGCAATGGGATATTATTCAGTCTTTAAAATGAATGATGTACAGATAAATGCTGCAAATTGGAGGGACATTGAAAGTGTTATGCTGAGTGAAAGAAAGCCAGAACAGACAAATTCATAGAAATAGAAAGCAGATTAGTGTCAGAGGTTTGGCGGCGTGGGGGAGGAATTGGGAGTGACTGCTTAATGAGCACAGGGTTTCCTTCCTTTGCATGTGATGAAGATATTCTGGAGCTAGATAGCGGTGATTCTTTCACATCATTGTGAATATATGAAATGCCATGGAATTGTACACTTTAAAATAGTAAAACTGTTACATTTTTACATGCATTTAACCACAATAATTTTCTTTTAAGTTTACGTAGGGAAAGAAGCAGCATTTATTCTGGATTCAGTTTTATCTGAATTTTAATCCCAAATCCATTGCTTACTAACCATGGGTCCATAAGCAAGCTACTTATCTTTTGAATCATAAATTAATTAATTATAGAGCCAGCACTGATGGCCTAGTGGTTAAAGTTTGGCGTTCTCACCACTTTGGTGGCCTGGGTTCATTTCCTGGTCACGGAACCACACCATTCGTCTGTCAGTTGCCATGCAGTGTGACGGCTCACATAGAAGAACTAGAAGGACTTACAACTATGATATACAGCCATGCACTGGGACTTTGGGGAGGAATAAAAAATGAGGAATATTGGCAACAGATGTTAGCTCGGAGCCAATCTTTCCCTGAAAAAAAAAAAATAATAGCAAAGGTTAAAAAAAAATTAACTATATCATGGAGGGTCATTCAATCACCAGATATTTATTGAGTCAGAGGCTGTGCTCTAGGATCTAGGGTAAAATAGAAAACAAAACCAACATTGACTCTTCATTCTTGTGGAGCTTACAGTCCAGCAGAAGAAATAGACATGAATCAAGCTACTACAGAAAAAAAACTATAATAATCACCTAGTTAATATTTGTCATTGTTTGAATTAGACATATGTAAAATACCCAGTGAAATAATCAATACAAGATTATTGTTATTATTAAGCTTTTAACTTTCACACTGAAACCTATTCTACTCCACAGAGTGGATATCTTATTGCAACCATCTGAAAATGTGTACTGTAAGTCACAAGGAGTGGACACCCTGACATTTATGGCTAAATCAGCAGGAGCCATCAGCACCTCTGAGATTTTAAATATATATTCATTTCAGGTGTGAAAGTACGTTTATACATGTACACTGTACACACACACACAGATTAATGTTACTGAAAATATTCAGAGCTCCTTTTTGTCATGTCAGAAAATAGCTTGTTCTAGTGCATATTTTTAATCAACTCACTTTTCCTCTGTTTATTTTCTGTATTCAATTTAAGGGAATGTAGTAAAGCCATATAGAACTTTATCAACTTTCTAACATAAACTCCTTTATGAACTTTATAACAATCTGAAATCTGTATGGTCTTTTCAAACATAATATCAAATCACATGTCTTGGTGTATGCTCTGAAACCACAATTCCACGCACAATGTTTGGGTTAAATCTCTTGGTGGTATCTGGCTACTTCAGATTCTAACCATGTAGAGTCCCGTGGTGATAGTCTTTTATGTTAGAACCACAAAGAGAAACAAATCCAACCAATCTTATATTTAAGCACTCTATTACATGATAGACACTACATAAGAGCAATAAACATTGGAATTCTAAAACTAGAATGATATATTTTTGACAAATGGCAGAACTTTATGAGCCCAAATGTTTTCTTAGTATTGCACCTTATTTTAGCATACTACAATATACTTGGACTCCTGGCAAAACAAGAGCTCCTGAATCATTCTAATCAGCTAACTATAAATTCTGACAACCAAATAACCACCAATCTCCTTCTTCCTTTGTGCTATGCTGACATAGTTAAGTAATTGAGCAGTCATTTCTTAAGTGATCTAGCTCCACGGATTCAGGCTTTCCAAGACACTGTAGTGACATCCCAATGTGCTCACTTGAGTAATCTTTTCCTTTGCACAGACACTTAGCCTTTAGTGTTTTCAGATGGTTCCCATATAAAGATGCTAACAAAGTCAAGATTTTGCAACAAATATTCTTATTATCAATATAACAAATAAACCAGTTCTATCTGCTGTTAAACTTTAAAAACTCAAAAAATCACAATATATGATTCATGTTAGACCATGGTTATATGAGATATAAGGACATTATATACTTATATCATGTTCAACTTTTTTCTCATATAGTTGTCAATGTGTTTTCTCTAACTGTACTTATTCTAATTTTGGAGCATAGAACCCCCTCTTAATTTGAGGAAGTACCCCTTTCTCATTCCAAGCATATAGTTCTAATAAGGGTGGAAAATCTTGCTTATTCTGAGCACAACTGATTGGTAGCATTTCTAAGCACTTTACATATATTAACTCACTTATCTTATGACATTTGTATTGGATAGGCACTATTATTATCTACATTTTACTGATGGAAATAATAAGGCCCAGAAAAATTAAGTAACTTTCCAAAGTCACATGGTTAATAAGTATCAGAGACAGAATTTGAACAAAAGAATCTGTTTCCTGAGTTCCATCCCTTACTATGCTTCAAGCCAAGCCAGTTGCTTAGTCTGCTTGGGCTGCTATAACAAATTACCGTCGGCTGGATGGCTCAAACAACAAACTTATTTCTTCCAGTTATGGAGGCTGTCAAGATGCCAGCAGATTTGGTTCTTGGTGAAAGTTCTCTTTCTGGTTTGCAGAGGGCTATCTTCTCCTTGTATCCTCATGTGCTGGAGAGCAGAAAGAGAATCAAGCTCTCCCCTGTCTCTCCTTATAAGGGCACTAGTCCTATTATGTGGTCTTCACCCTCACGACCTAATTACCTCCCAAAGGCCCCATCTCCAAATGCCATCACATTAGAGAATAAGGTTTCAATATATGAATTTTGGGGGGATACGAACACGAAGTCCATAACACTAGTCAAAGGTCTGTCTTGAATTTTTCCCATTAAGGCTCAGCTTGGGAAGGTCTAAGTCTAGGAACTTCCAGGAGGTAATATTTCCTATCTGGTGGAGAAAGGAATTCTGAGAAAATGAAGCCAATGTGGGAAAAAAAAGAGTATTGAAAGAAAAAGAGTACTGGTAGCATTGAAGATTTGTTCTCATTGCTCTGGAGACCACCTACACTCTAGCATTTTCTGTGGTTTGGCTGGTCAATAAGTTTCTCTTCTCCATAGGCAATAAAAATAGGTTTTCTAATACACTCATCTAAAACAATGTTTTAATGGTAGCAAGTTGTTGGCTCACTAAAAAAGATGTAAGGGTGTTTGCAGGCAAGGTTAGAGAGGCAACAGGAATAGGGGCAGATGTTGTAGGGCTTTGTAGACCATTGTACAGACTTTGGCTTATATTCAGAGTGAAACTGGCAGCCATTTGAGAAGAAGAGTGGCATGATCTGACTTGTGTTTTAAAAAGAATCACTTTGAGTGCTAAGTTATGTATAAGAATTGGAAGAAAGAAGATAGGAGACCAGATTGGAGGTCATTGCAATAAGTTGAGTAAGAGGTGCTGTGAATGGACTAGGCTATTACAGTGGAGACAGTGAAATGCAAAGGTGGAACCAAGGGAATTTCTTAGTGGCTTAGGAGTAGAGTGTAAGAGAAATAACAATCTTGGATGACCCCCAAGGATTTTAGTTTGAGCCAATAAAATTATGAAGTTGCCAACAAGTGAAATCGAGATCGTATGAACAATTTTTAGGAGGAAGATCAGGACTTTGAGAATAAATGAGCAGAAGGAGTGGTCAGTAGTATCAAATGCTATACAATTATCCCATAAAATAAAGGCTGAAAAAATATCAGCTTTTGATTTTATTGATTAATGGTAAATTTGTGAGAGCTGATGCAGTGCAGTGGTAGGTAAGATACTGGATTGTAAAATTAGAAATAAAAAATGATAGATAAGGATATGGAAATAATGATGACTGTCATCTTTTTTTAAGAAATATAGTTCTAAAGAAATGGAGATAAAATTGTAGGTAGAGGAAGACAGAGGATTGGGGAGGGTATATAAGCATAATTTTATAGAAATGGAAAATAATTTCCTACATTTCAAAATACATTTGATTACCACATATTTGCATTTCTTGTATGTGTGCAATGCATATGGCTATAATTTAACTCTGAGAAATGTAAAATACTTCCCTGCTCTTCAGAATATTTATCTCAGGATGAGTTAAATCAGGAGCAATTTTCAGTGAACATGACTTCCTCACCTTAACAAATTATAAAGGAAATACACTTTCTTGGGTACCGTCCAATATGATTAAAATAATGAAATGTAATATCTGTGAGAACATCTGCTTTCCCCTACCTGTTACTTTGTGTTTCCTGAAACTTTGGCACTCTTCAAAAGTGTTTGCAATCAGCTGGTGACAGAATTTTTTTTTAAATCAATAACAATCCATTAATGACACACTCCTTTTTCTTAGTTACATGCTATATTACTTCACTTTCACGTAGGTGATCATTTTTTCCTAAATGATGTTAGAATCATTCATACTGACTCTCCCCTAAAGTTCCTTATGGTGAATGTGATATTTTAAAGCTCACTATTGTTATTTTTAAAGCAGGTAAATAAAAAATTATCACAGTTTCCCTGTGTAATAGAGATTGATGGTTGAACCAAATTGCTATTTTCTCCTTCTCCCAGAGTAAAAACACTCTTGGTTTGTTTGTTTTTTTTGGTGAGGAAAACTGGCCTTGAGCTAACATTTGTTACCAATCTTCCTCTTTTTGCTTGAGGAAGATTGTCACTGAATTAACGACTTCCACTTATTTTGTATGTGAGTTGCCACCACAGCATGGCTTGATGAGTGATGTGTAGGTCTGTGCCCAGAATCCGGGCCCATGAAGCCCGGGCCACTGAAGCAGAGCATGCAAGCTTAGCCGCTACACCATCAGGCTGGCCCCACAAACCCTTGGTTTTTTAGATACACACATGACTGTCCAAAGTAAATCTTCTATTTCCCAAACTTCTTTGTTCCAAGTGATTGACATGTGACTACGCTTGGGCCAATGGCATGAATGGAAATAGTCCTGTGGCAGTTTCTTGGAACTCAAATAACATTTGCCTCATGCCCTTTATCCTTTCTCTTCATTCCTTCCTCAGTCTTACTGCCTATTGGGTATTGTTGTTATAGTTTTAGCCATTATCATATACCATGAGGACAAGGTCTATACCTTAGGAATGGGAAGTAATCGCCTAGAATGAGCTGCAACCCTGAAGACTTTGCAGAGTTGACATGCCACCCTTGCACTTTTTACCCCTAAATTCTTGCATGAGATAGAAGAAAAGTTTTTATTTATTGAAGCCACTGTTTGTGGTCTTTGTCATTTATAACTGAATCTTAAATGATATATCGTGATTCTTATTGTGAAATTTTACAATGTGTAGAATAATATGTCTTTTAAGTAAAAAAAGTTATAATTACCATCCTATTTCTACTACCCATTTCATATCTATATTTTCACACTTTTTTAAAAAGTTTTTTTGAAGTATTATATACACTGAGAAAAATGTACAATCATTAAGAGAATTTAGCTGTGTAACCTGCACCCAGTTAAAGAAACAGAACGTATACAGTGTATCAAAAAATTTCCTCATATAAACCCTAGACTTGAACCATTTGAAGATGCGTACTATATTGACTTCCAACAATATCAATTGGTTTTGCCTGCTCTTGATTTTGGGAATCATTCTAAATATGGTCTTCTTTTTTGCAGGGGGAGGGTCTGGCTTCTTTCCCTCAACATTATGCTTATAAGATTCGCGTGATTTCACATCGCAATTGTTGTTCATTCTTACTCTTGTATAGCTTTCCATTGTGTGAAAAAAAGGTATAGTTAATAAGGAGGTGTGCCACCTGGATCTCCTTGTAAGGAAGGCCTTGCTGTCCAGCTGCTGGGAGAATGGTCAGCAGACAACCTCTAGATCTCAGCGTCTTCAGGGTCAGCCTTAGTTGCAGAGAGACAGTTTTTAAAGAGCTCACATCTTTCTCTGGGGAAGCTAGCATCTGCTGATAGAGAAGGTCAGGGGTATAAAGGCCTGGCCATTTGGTCCCAATAACGTACACTCTGATAGGCAATATTCACTTTGGATTCATGCCCCCCCAGGGTTGGCTGAGCTTCTGTCAGACCTGCATCACAGTTCAGTTCTTTTTCTTCCCAATCATGCTTCTTTCCTCTTCCCTTAACAGATATTGATCCTTAATAAAGTATCTTTTTCCACACATCCCAACTGGTGATTGTTGGAGCCAAGAAAGCAGGGGATAGATGGGGGTTTCAGTGCTGAATCACTACTGTCAGACTCGCAATGAAGACTCCCTTACCGGTGATAGGCAGAGCACAGATAACCCCAGGTACGAGGTCATGATCCGATTATTAAAATGTTCACCAGTAGTGAATTGGGAGAATGCCAGTGGTGGGAGAGAATGTATCAGGTATTGCAGATGTATCATGAAAAGAGTAACAATAAGAAAAATGGACCAAATAGCTATTGCTAATTGTCATTGCTACTCTAAAACAGTGGTTCCCAATTAGGGACAAGTTTGCTCTTGTCCTCCACCCCCTGCTATCACTTCACGGTGACCATGAAGTGAGTGCTGTCAGACCTGTCATTTCACAAGGTTGAGGGGCCCACAAATAAGTCACTGTAAAATGGAAGTGGTTTATCTGGGAAGGAGCACAAGCAAGACCAGAGGGCCCAAGCAAGCTGCATGAGCAGATAACCAAGACTCCCTCGGCACATATCAAGGCTACACCAGTGCTCCTCCCTATAGTGCTTACACTATAGTCATGTGGGGAGTATCTTGCAACTAGCTAAAAGAGGAGGGAGAAAAATGACCAAGTTTGGTTGACAGATGATTGACTTGAAAATAGGTGGTAACTGCAGTATAGCCTCATTCAAGAGTGGCCATGAAAGAGATTAGTGAGAAAGAATCCTCCCACTGGGCAGAACTTCAGGTCATGCACCTTGCCTTCCAATTTGTGTGGAATAAGAAGTGTCTCAAGGTTAAAATACATATAGACTCATGGGAAGGGACAAATGAGATTGAGAGCTAGTCAGGGAACTGAAATAAAATAAAATAAAATAATTAAAAATGGAGAATTAGGAAGTGTGGGGTAGAAGCATATATATGGACAAAGGAGAACGGTAACAAAGAGTGAAGAATTTGTACAGCATATAAATGCCTACCAGAACGCATAGACTGTGGAACAAGTGCTAAACAACTATGTAGATTAAAAAAAAAAAAGCCAGGTGACCAGCCAGCCTTTGTCATTGACTACTCCAGTGCTGGATCAAGGAGCACACAGTGGAAGTAGCCATGATAGCAGAGACAGAGGCTATGCATTGGTTCCATGACACAAGCTCCCGCTTTCCAAGGCTGATCTAGTTATCACTGCTAGCAAATATCCAACCTTCCAGGAACAGAGACCAGCACTGAGTTACAAATATGTCACTATTCCTTGAGGTGGCATACTGGCTAGTTGGTTCCAAGTTGACTGCTTGAGTCCTCCCATTTTGGAAGAATCAACAGTTCATTGTTATAGAAATAGACATGGATTTTGAGTATAAATTTGACTTTTTTGCCTGCGTATCCTCAACCAGCTCTACTATTCAAGGGTGTTTGGAGCAGTTGATCCACATACATGGAATTCCACATAATATTTCTTCAGATAAGGATTCACTGTTTATAGCAAAATAGACGTAGGATTGCATCCCACCATAGTCCAATTCATCAATTTCTCTCATTATGATTAGTGTGTTTTGAGTACTTGTTAAGAAATTCTGTGTATTCCAAAGTCATGTAGATATTCTCCTAGGTATTTACTAAAATCTTTATTGTTTTACATTTTATATTTAGATCTACAACACATCTGGAATTGATTTTCTGTGAATCATATGAAGTAGGGGTAATTTATTTTTTCTTTTTCCATATGGATATTCAATTGACCCACCACGATTTATTGAAAAGTTTATCCCTTCCTCTCTACACCACTTTATCGCTTTTGTTATAAATCAAAAATCTGAATTCATGTTGGAATTCTATTTTTTTCTCCATTGCTTGATAACACAATCCTGTGCCAATACACACTGTCTTAATTCTTATAGCTTTATTAAGTTTAGGTATCTAACAGTATACGTTATCTAGCTTCTTCAAGTTCGTCTTGACTCTTATGGGTCCTTTGCATTTCCCTAGAAATTGTACGTTGAGTTTCCTAATTTCTACCCAGAAAACAAAACTTAATGATATTTTTATTCTGATTTATTGAACATATAGGTAAATTTGAGAAGGATTAACATTTTTTACAACATCTAGTCTTCCAATCCATCAACATTTGTTAGGTCCTCTTAAGTTCTTAATTCTTTAACAAATTAAAAATATATCTACAATAAAAATTTCCATTTCCTTATCTCTTAAGCTTTCCTTATTCCATTGCCATCTGCACTTCACCACTTACAAATTGACTCAAGCTTTTCTAATCAAGTTCACCAATGGTTGTATTTATATACAGAGGAGGCTTTTACTCCTTATTTTGCTTAACCACAGGTATTTGATACTGTTTTTTGACTACTTCCTCCATTATGAAAATCTTCTTCCTTTGGCTTCTAGTCATAATCCTTTTCTGGATTTCTTTCTACTGCTAGGATGCTCTTTCATGGTTTTCTTCTCTGGTTTTTTGCCATCCTTTAAATGTCACTGTGATGCAGGATTCTTTCTTAAATCCTGTTCTTTTCTCATTCTAAATATGCCGCTGGGTCATTCAACCAATTCAATTTGTTTTAATTATAAATGAGATGTTGATTGTTCCTAGTTTTAAAAATATCTGGTTTAAATCTCTTCCTAGGCATTAGAACATATATCAAACTGTCTTCCTAAATAGGTGGCTCAAGGGATATCAGAATCAATATATCCAAAATAAAACTTATAATCTAATCTTCCCAGCCTAAGCCTTCTCATGTGTTTCCTATTTCAGTTAATGATATCTCAGCCATCCCATTTACAGAAATATTAACATAATCATGACCATTTCTCTTCTTTCTCAAACTCAAAAATCTAATGAATCACCTGATAATTTCTCTCCTAATTTGTTGGCACTACCTTATATAAGATATATATACACACACACACACACACACACACACACACAATGGATTTGAGCAACATTCCAAACAGGGTTCTCTGTCTCTAGACTTGATTATGTTGATATGGAAGACTGTGCTGATTAGGAGAGTTTACCTCACAGCAGGATCTAAACACTTATAATTCTATATTAGAATGCTATGTATTAAAATAATTTAGAATGCGTATCTAAGTTCAAAAGCAAGAATGATAAATTATCAAATATCAGAAATGAAAAGTTAACTCAAAGATAGTGTTGAAATGTTGTTGAAGCTGAATGGATAATGGAATTAGGAAAGTTAATATAGGCTTAAGAATTTAGGGACTCAAGATCCTTGGAGAGATAGAACTTGAGATCTCAAGTCTGTGTGAGGCAGGGAACTGCAACTGAGTTTCAGTAATAACAGGTAACAGCCCAAAGTGATGTTCTATTCATGAAATAGGAATTTAAAAATAAGGCAATCTATCCTACAAATTTTTTGAGATCAGAAGTAGAAGAAGAGTTGCCTGTGACTATTTTTCAATGTCAGATTTGTATCATTCATGGACATGGGAATAAAATGCATATTATTCAAGACATTGACATGAAAACAGATACAAAAACAGCAAAATCCATTAGTCTCCTATTAAAGATAAACACAAATGGGCTCTGCTGAATAGTATTTACAACACAGATACTCAGGATTTCTTCAGACTATCCCAGCCCACACTCCCAACAACACACACTCCAGATAAGCCCACAGTTAAAAAAACAAACAAATAAAAAAATGTAGTATGAGAAAATGGAAAATCATTGAGTTGATAAAGTCAGAATATTTAACAATAATTTATATATCGGATCTAGAAATAATAACTTAAAAGAGTGTAGAGATATTATATTTAAAATATTTTAAAATCATGAAAGAAAAGAATGAGATAAGAACAGAATTGAATGTACCACAAATGGGCAGTTTATGTAAAGAAAACGAGCAGAAATTCTAGGAATAAAAAGTATCATTATTGCCATAAATGCACTCAGTGGAGGGGTTAAATAAATAAATAAAGGAAGAGATTTTGTTAATAACAAAATATATCTGAGGAAGTTATTCAGTATTCCATATAAAAATTAAAGATCTAGAAAATAAAAGAGAGAATTTAAGGGGTACAGAAGCAAACAAGAGAAAGTATGAGGGAAAGACAGTATTCCAAGTGATGATGGTGGAACATTTTTCAGAATTGAAGAAATGTCTTCAGTTTGAAATATGTACTCAAATTTTGAAATATCACATGTGATCCTGAACAGGATAAATTTTTAAAAATCCATATCTGGATATATTACAATTATATTGCAAAATTCTTTTTTTAAAAATCTGAAAAGCACCAGGAAAAAGAGACAATTTACTTTCAAAATAAAGATTCACTGCTAACTTCTCATGAGCAACAACACACCACAGAAGACAATGGGCTAATACCTTCAGAGTGCTCGGTAGATGGTAACTATCAATCTAGACAAGTTATATACAGAGATATTCTGTCAGTGCATCCAGAGTCAGGGTGAAATAATGACATCACCAATTATGCAAGAACAAAAGAAAAAGTGTTATTCACAGAAAGAATGACAATCTAATCAAGATTAAATGCGAATAGATTTAAAAGAAATTTTTTTTCAAAGACATAAAAATTAATTTTAAGTGATCCGTTTTACACATATTAATTTACAGTTCTATGAAAATGTATCCAAAATTTGTACACCTTGAATAAAATTGTTTTCTTTTTTTTTCATTTTTTTTTAAATTGAGGTAACATTAGTTTATAACATTACACAAATTTCAGGTGTACATCATTGTGTTTTGATTTCTGTGTAGACTACATCATGTTCACCACCCAAAGACTAACTACCATCCATCACCATACACATGTGCCCAGTCACCCCTTTCACTCTGCTCCCTCCCCACTTACCCTCCGGTAACCACCAATCTAATCTCTATATCTATGTATTTGTCTGTTGCTGTTTTTATCTTCTCTTTATAAGTGAGATCATATGGTATTTGACTTTCTCCGTCTGACTTATTTCACTTAGCATAATACCTTCAAGGTCCATCCATGTTGTCGCAAAAGGCAAGAGTTCATCTTTTTTTTATAGCTGAATAGTATGCCATTGTGTATACATACCACGTCTTCTATATCCATTCATCGCTTGATGGGCACTTAGGTTGCTTCCAAGTCTTGGCTATTGTGAATAACGCTGCAATGAACACAGGGGTACATGTATCTTGACGCATTTGTGTTTTCATGTTCTTTGGATAAATACCCAGCAGTGGAATAGCTGAATCCTATGGCAGTTCTATTCTTGTGTTTTTAGGAATCTCCATACTGTTTTCCATAGTGGCTGCACTAGTTTGCACTCCCACCAGCAGTGTATGAGAATTCCCTTTACTCCACATTGTCTCCAACACTTGTTTCTTGTCTTGTTAATTATAGCCATTCTGATGGGCATGAGGTGATATCTCATTGTAGTTTTGATTTGCATTTCCCTAATAACTAGTGATGTTGAACATCTTTTCATGTGCCTGCTGGCCATCTGTAAATCTTCTTTGGAGAAATGTCTGCCCTTATCCTCTGCCCATTTTTTATCAGGTTTTTTTTTTGAGATGTATGAGTTCTTTATATATTTTGGATATTAACCCCTTATCAGATATATGGTTTGCAAATTTATTCTCCCAAATGTTAGGTTGTCTTTTTGTTTTGTTGATGGTTTCCTTTGCTGTGCAGAAGATTTTAGTTGGTGTAGTCTCGTTTGTTTATTTTTTCTTTTATTTCCCTTCCTGGTCAGACATGGTATTTGAAAATATGCTACTAAGACCAATGTCGAAGAGCATACTGCCTATATTTTCTACTAGAAGTTTTATAGTTTCAGGTCTTATATTCAAATCTTTAATCCATTTTGAGTTAATTTTTGTGTATGGTGTAAGATAATAGTCAACTTTCATTCTTTTGCATGTGGCTGTCCAGTTTTCCCAACACCATTTATTGAAGAGACTTTCCTTTCTCCATTGTATTTTCTTGGCTCCTTTGTTAAAAATTAGCTATCCGTAGATGTGTGGGTTTATTTCTGGGCTCTCAGTTCAGTTCCATTGATCTGTATGTCTGTTTTTGTGCCAGTACTATGCTGTTTTGGTTACTACAGCTTTGTAGTATATTTTGAAATCAGGGAGTGTGATACCTCCAGCTTTGCTCTTTTTTCTCAGGATTCCTTTGGTTATTTGCAATCTTTTGTTGTTCCATATAGATTTTAGGATTATTTGTTCTATTTCTGTGAAAAAAGTTATTGGAACGTTGATAGGGATTGCACTGAATCTGTAGATTGCTTTAGGAAGTATGGACATTTTAACTATGTTAATTCTTCCAATCCAAGAGCACAGAATATCTTTCCATTTCTTTGTGTCTTCTTTGATTTCTTTCAACAATGTTTTATGATTTTCAGTGTACACGTCTTTCACCTCTTTGGTTAAATTTATTCCTAGGTATTGTATTCTCTTTGTTGCAATTGTAAATGGGATTGTATTCTTAATTTCTCTTTCTGCTACTTCGTTGTTAGTGTACAGAAATGCAACTGGTTTTTGTATGTTGATTTTGTATCTTGCAAATTTATAGTATTCATTTATTATTTCTAAAAGTTTTTTGGTGGATTCTTTAGGGTTTTCTATATCTAAAATTATGTCAACTGCAAAATGTGAGAGTTTCACTTCTTCCTTTCCAATTTGAATGACTTTTATTTCTTTTTCTTGCCTGATTGCTCTGGCTAGGACTTCCAATATTATATTAAATAAGAGTGGTGATAGTGGATATCCTTGTCTGGTTCCTCTTCTTAAAAGGATAGCTTTCAGCATTTCTCTGTTGAGTATATCAGCTCTGGGTTTGTCATATATAGCCTTGACTATGTTGAGGTACTTTCCTTCTATATCTATTTTCTTCAGAGTTTTTAATCATAAATGGATGCTATATCTTGTTGAATGCTTTCTCTGTGTCCATTGAGATGATCATGTGGTTTTTATTCTTCATTTTGTTAATGTACTGTGTCACACTGATTGATTTGCAGATGTTGAACCACCCCTGCATCCCTGGAATAAATCCCACTTGATCACTGTGTATGATCTTTTTAATGTATTGTTGTATTTGATTTGCAGGTATATGTTGAGGGGATTTTTGCATGGATGTTCATCAGTGATATTGGCTTATAATTTTCTTTTTCGTGTTGTCCTTGTCTGGTTTGGTATCAGGGTAATGTTGGCCTTGTAGAATCAACTAGGAAGCTTCCTCTCCTCTTTAATGTTTTGGAAAAGTTTGAGAAGGATGGGTATTAAGTCTTCTTCGAATGTTTGGTGGAATTCACCAGGGAAACCATCTGGTCCTGGACTTTTATATTTTGGGACAATTTGATTGCTGTTTTGATCTTCTTATTGGTGATTGGTCTATTCAAATTCTTGATTCACTTTTGGAACATTGTATGATTCTAAGAATTTATCCATGTCTTCTAGATTATGCAATTCATTGGCCTATAGTTTTTGTAATATCTTCTTATAATCTTTTGTATTTCTGAGGTGTCCATTGTAATTTCTCCTCTTTCATTTCTGATTTTATTTATTTGAGCCTTCTCCCTTTTTTTCCTGGTGAGTCTAGCTAAAGGTTTGTCAATTCTGTTTATTTTTTCAAAGAACCACTCTTAGTTTCATTGTTTTTTTTTCTATTTTTTTTGAGTCTCTATTTCTTTTATTTCTGCTCTGATTTTTACTATTTCCTTCCTTCTACTAATTTTGGACTTTGTTCTTTTTTTTCTAGTTTCTTTAAGTGCACTGTTAGATTGTTTATTTGAGATTTTTCTTGTTTGTTGAGGTAGGCCTGTATTGCTATAAACTTCCCTCTTAGAATCACTTTTTCTGTATCCCATAAATTTTGAGATGTCTTATTTTCATTTTGTTTGTCTCCAAGTATTTTTTGATTTCTCCTTTGATTTCTTCATTGACCCAATAGTTGTTCAGTAGCATTTTGTTTAATCTCCACATATTTGTGGTTTTTTCCAGTTTTCTTCCTATAGTTGGTTTCTATTTTCATATTGTTGCGATCAGAAAAGATGCTTGGTATTATTTCAATCTTCTTAAATTTATTGAGACTTGTTTTGTGGCCTAATATGTGATCTATCCTGCAGAATGCTCCATGTACATTTGAAAAGAATGTGTATTCTTTGGTTTTGGATGGAATGTTCTGTATATATCTACTAAATGGTCTAATGTGTCGATGAGGCCAATCTTTTCTTACTGATCTTCTGTTTGGATGATTTATCCATTGGTGTCAGTGGAGTGTTAAAGTCCCCTACTATTATTGTGTTACTGTCTATTTCTCCTTTTACGTCTGTTAATTACTTATATATTTAGGTGCTCTTAGGTTGGGTATATAGATATTTGTAAGTGTTATATTCTCTTGTTGGATAGTTCCCTTTATCATTAAGTAGCACCATTCTTTGTCTCTTTTTACAGTTTTTGTTTTAAAGTCTTTTGTCTGATATAAGTATTGCTACTTCAGCTTTCTTTGCATTGCCGTTTGCATGGAGTATCTTTTTCCATCCCTTCACTTTCAATGTGTGCGTGTCTTTAGACCCATATATTTGGGTCTTGCTTTTTTCATCCCATCAGCCATCTTGTGTCTTTTGATTGGAGCATTTAGTCCATTGACATTTATAGTAGCTATTGATAAGTATGTACTTATTGCCATTTTGTTACTTTTTTTCTGGGTGTTTTAATAGTTCTTCTCTGTTCCTTTCTTCTTCTCTTGCTCTCTTCCCTTGTGGCTTGATGTCTTTCCTTAGTATTATGTTTGGGTTCCTTTCTCTTAATTTTTTGTGTATTTATTATTGGTTTCTGGTTTGTGATTTCCATAAGGTTCATATATATTAACCTATGTAAATAGCAATCTATATTAATTTGGTGGTCTTGTAAGTTTGACCTCTTGCTAAAAGTTCTACTCTTTTACTCCCCTTCTCCCACATTCTATGTTTTTGATATCATATTTAACCTCTTTTTTTGTGTGTGTGTATCCATTAACCTCTTATCATGGAAATAGATAATTTTAGTACTTTTGTCTTTTGACCTCCATATTAACTTCATAGGTGGTTGCTTTACTACCTTTACTGTATATTTGTGATTTTATTTATTTTTTTGGTAATTTTATTATTCCTATTTGTGGTCTTTTCTTTTCCACTTAAATAAGTCCCTTTAACATTTCATGTAAGGCTGGTTTTCTTGGTGACAAACTCCTTTAATTTTTGCTTGTCTGGAAAACTCTTTACCTCTCCTTCCATTCTGAATGATATCCTTGCCAGGTAGAGTATACTTGGCTGTAGGTACTTTCCTTTCAGCACTTTAAGTATGTCGTGCCACTCCCTTCTAGCCTGTAAAGTTTCTGTGAGAAGACAGCTAATAGCCTTATGGGGTTTCCTTTGTTTGTAACTTGTTGCCTTTCTCTTGCAGCTTTTAGGATTCTCTCTTTATCTTTAATTCTTGACATTTTAGTTATAACGTGTCTTGGTGTGGGCCTCTTTGGATTCATTTTATTTGGTGTTTTCTGTGCTTCCTGTACTGGGATGTCTGTTTCCTTTCTTAGGTTAGGAAAGTTTTCAGCTATTATTCTTCAAATAGATTCTCTGCCCCTTTGTCTCTCTCTTCCTTCTGGGACACCTATAATACAGATGTTAGTGTGCTTGATGTTGTCCCAGAGGTTGCTTAGACTGTCCTCATTCTTTTTAACTCTTTTTTCTGTTCAGCTTGGTCGATTTCCTCTAGTCTTTTGTCCAGCTTGCTGCTCCATTCTTCTGTATCATCTACTCTCCTATAGATTCCCTCTAGTGAATTTTTCATTTCCATTATAGTATTCTTCAGTTCTGATTGGTTCTTTTATATATTTTCCAATTCTTTGTTGAATTTCTCACTGTGTTCATCTATTCTTGTCCCAAGATCACTGAGCATCTTTATGCTATTCGTTTGTACTCCTTATCAGGTAGATTGTTTATCTCTGTTTCATTTAATTCTTTTTCTAAGGATTTGTTCTATTCCCTTATTTGGAACATATTCCTTTGCCTCCTCATTTTGCCTATTTCTCTGTGCTTATATCTATGTATTAGGTAGATCAGCCACATCTCCCAATTTTGGAGAAGTGGTTTGCTGTAAGAAATGCCTTATGAGGCTCAGCAATGTGCTTCCCTCTTCTCACCAGTTCCGAATGTTCCAGGAGTATCTCCTGTGTGGGCTACCTGTGTCCTTCTGTTGTGGCAGGGTTGCTCTTACTGTAGGTGCACAGGGAGACTAGGCTGACCCCCTGGCCTGGTGGTTATAAGACTCAGCTGTGTGTGGCTGCTACGGTTCCTTCAGTCACTTTATTGGGTGGGGAGCACCCTGGTACAGTTGCCTGCAAGGTCTAATAGCACTTTCCTGTTGCACTTTTGCTGTTAAGTGAGTAGGCCCCCAGCACAGCTAGTTGCTAGGTTCAGGGGCTCGCACTTTCTGTAGACCTCTGGCCTGTGACGCTGTTGACAGCTCCCTCAGGCGTGCAGCTGGGTGGGGCTGGCCCCAAGCGTGGCAGCACACAATTGTTTCAGGTTTTGGAAGGTGGAGCAGATCCCCTATGTGGCTGTTTGAGAAGCACAAGCATGCTGCAGTTGACAGGCCCCACTCCTTGCAGTCCCACAACCTGGTCAATGCAGTCCTGTCCCATAGGCATGCCCCACACTGCTGAACTGGACCTACTTGCCCCGCTGCAGAGGTCCCTCACACCCACCTTTGTGGGCCCACAAGTTGCCCAAGGGGTTGCTGATGGGTGGGGCCAGTCCCTAGGATGGGCTACCTGCCCTGGCTGAACTGGATTAAATTGGTGCTCTAGTGGGCAGGCAAACCCCTGGCCTATTAGGTGTCCAATGGCATCTGCAAGCATCTGTGTCAGCACATCTATACTAGGTGACAGTAATGGCTGCTGCTAATGTCTTAGTACCTGGGGAGGTGGTCCTAGCTGCCTCCTGCCTCCCTTAGATGCACTTAGAGCCTATCAAATGAGTCTCTTTCACCAAAAGACTGTGCACCTTTCTTTCTGGTGATTTTGTGTTGCTTTCCCGAATGGGTGAATTTGTGTGGGCCCTTTAAGAGCAGGCTTTTCTTTCTCTTATGTTCAATAGCTTTCTTGGGGGTATTCCTCATTGTTTTTAGTAGCCAGCAAAGGCAAACATTATGACACTCATCTCAGTTGTGCTGAGTTCAAAAGCTGCTTATTGTGGCAAAACTCTCTTGCTCAGATTCCCCACTCATTCAGGAAAAGCTTCGCACCTCAAGATTGCTCCCAGCTGTGAAGCACCATGGTTAGCATGTGGCTTTTTCCTCTCCAGAAAGGTATTTCTGCCTCTTCCACCTCAGTCAGCACTATCCTTTGTTGTGGGAGTTCTTTTTATCCTGTTTCTGGTTCTCTCTCAGGGGTAATTGTTCCAAGGGTAGTTGTAAATTTGTTGTGTTGGAGGGAGGAGGTGAGTTCAGAGTCCTCCTATGCCACTATCTTCCCAGCAATCTAAATGCTAGATTTAATGGCCAGCAGAATGAATTGATAAAGCAAGTAACAAATTTAATCAAGAAAGAGCAAAGAAATGCAAAGGTTGGGCAATTTAAATATGTACATACAGAAATTTTAAAAGAAAACTAATTCTAAGGTTTTAAGATCAAAGTAAAAACAAAATAAACCTAGAAAAAGGGAGAGAGGAGTTCAGAGCCAATGTATTACAATGCCATTCCAAATTTTGAAGGAGGATAGCTATGCTGATTAACTTCAGACTCTGTTAAATATGCATATTATAAATTTAAGAGAACTACAAAAAAATAGCAATAGAATGTAAAATTTCCAAAACAGTAAGAAAAAGAAAGGGACTGAAGAATGCTTCATCAATCTAACAAAAGGTGAGAAATTTGAAATAGAAGCAAATAAAATTTGTAGCACATACAAAACACAAAAGATAAGAGAAATTATACAAATTACATCAGTACTCACAATAAAAATTTATTTTGAAAACAATATATTAAGAAGAAAGGGAGAAAAAAAGATAATTTCTAAATATATATGGAGACACTATTTATCTGAAGATTTTACAACTCCAAAGTAATACTGAATGTTATTAATGTTACACACATGTGAAATAAATGTATATGAACAGAGGTGAAAAAAGCATGTGTATATCAAGGAAACTACTTCCTCTGGAGAGGGAGGAAGGGCTAGGGGTGTGATTGGGAAAGAGGACAAATGAGATTGAATTGTATCTCTAGTGGTTTATTATTAAAAGACAATATGAAGAGAGGAAAAGGTCTTAAAAATAAAAAGAACTCCAAAGCATATACATTCTATATCACATATTAAAGAGTTCACAACTTTAAAACAAATAAATAAAAATAAACTCTTTAAAAAAGAAATTCAGTGGCCGGCCTGGTGGTGCAGCAGTTAAAACATGCGTGTAATCAGCTTCGGCGGCCCTGGGTTCACCTTGTCAAGCCATGCTGTGGCAATGTCCCATATAAAGTAGAGGAATATGGGCACTAATGTTAGCCCAGGGCCAATCTTCCTCAGCAAAAAAGAGGAGGATTGGCATCGGATGTTATGTCTAGTCTTCCTCACCCACACAAAGAACAAAAACAAAAGTTAAAAAAAAAAAAAGGAAATTCAGTTAACCCACTTAAAATGTTTAAATGATTTTACTTTGCCTCCTCAAGAGTTCAAACTCCTTAGTTTAGGTTAAAATTGCCTTTATGGACTAGCTTCTGCTTATGATCTTTGCTAATCTTTGCCAACTCCCTTCCTTGAAATGGACACATTGTGGAACTTATTTCAGGTTCATAGCTATCTGATTTACAGAATCTCCTATCTAGATTCTAACACATACTGGGCTCTGTTTGTTTCACAACTTCAGCTGGCTAATCCTTAAATATTCTTCAGATTTCAGCTTAAATATCTCCTTGTCTTAAAAACATTCCTTAACCACTTGGGTCTTTTTCATGTTACCTGAACCTTCCATATTTTATAGTTTTATGTCTTATGGTTCTAATTGATTGCTTCTCCTACCAATCCTAAAACACTCTTAGGGAAGGGCTTGTTTCTACCATATTCACTATTTCCCAAGTATCTCACACAGTGAATGGCAGATAATAGATGCTCAAGTTTTTTGTTGTTAAATGAACACATAAATAAATAAATTGCATAATCAAAATCAAGATGTGATCTCCAAAGATCTTTTTAGCATTAAAATTCGTTATTTTATAAAATACATGTATTAACTTCTGATTAACCAATGAAAACATACAAGTCTTAAAGTATTACTGAAGATTCATTTTAATTCTGACGTCAATGATTAGATACAGGAGATTCTTATGTTTGGAAATTAGTTAGTCCAGAAGCTGGAAGCCAATTTCTTTCCTCCTCACATTACATTTCAATTAAAATATATAATGTTCTTCTTTCCTTCTGATTCTTCCCCCAGTCTACAAGTTAGAAAGTAAAGAAGTGTCAAACATGCTGAGTGTTGAGTGAAACTCTCCATGGCTCTCAAAGAGAAAAATTTGTTCTTTTCTCCTAACACATCTGCTTTGTTCCTTTCACACAATTTGGCATGCTGAGCCTTATATCCCATGATAGAAATCAGATGACTTAGCCCCACGAATAGTAGTAACTATAGCCAAATTTCCCATAAAATTCGAACATAATAACTCTGTATACTAATATCTAACACTTGGGGAGGCTAAAAATCTTGTACAACACAGTCTAACTGCAAATTCATATCATGTAGCACACTGATAAATTAATACTAATCATTTGTTTGACAAACAATTATGGACCATTGTAACTACTTTACACAAGCCAATGTATTTTCTCAAACGTTTTTATTCTCTACTCTTCTCAAGGAATTTCTGGAAGAGGATTGATATCATTAAAAACAAAAAATTAAATTCCATGAGAAACGGGTTTCTGCTTTGGGGCAGCAGGCAAAAGCCAGAAATCAAGGGATAGAGTTTAGTTTATGTCAATGAAGAGAAGTAACCTCATATGAGTTTCATGAAGTGGTGGATGGCAGGAACTGTTGAAGGATTGGATCTATTAGATGCCGTTAACCCAGAATTGTGGTGTGAGTAGTAATTCTGAGGTTTCAGTCAAGGGACTCATCAATGTCCTTGTGCTCCCTACAGTGGTGAGGAGGTTGAAAGAGTTCAAAGTAGTGGGGAAATTTTTATTTCATTTCCATATCAAGTTTTGCACAGCAGCTGTTTCAAACGTTTTACTGTCTTAAAATTGCCTGAAACTCTCCGTCTGGGACTATGACCTCAAAGATACTTTACTGTTGAGTGTAAGTCCATCTTGCTTGAACTCATTCCATTTTTTTCTTCCCCTCTTTACAAGTTTCCTCCAGGTCATGATTCATTTCTCACTCCTCTATTTCTTTCAGCTTACATCAAAACTTTCAGCAAATCCTGTGAACTTGAAATGAAAATATATCCAGAATCTTACTAGTTCTGGCCATCTCCATGGCTACGATCTGGGTCTAAGCCACAATCTTTTCTCACCTGCATTTTTATAATCGCCCTCTAACTGTAACCTGCCTGCTTCTGTGATTGTCCTCTTATAATCTTTTCTCCACACAGCAGATAAAGTAATCCTTTTCATGTAACTAATCTGTTGAAAACTCTCCAACTCCAACAGTTACTCTTTTCACTCAGGATGAAAGCCAAATGGCCCATCTCATCCTCCATGAACTAAACCCTCATCACCACCCTGACCTCATCCTCTGCTACTTTCTCCCTTGCTCATTCTAGGCTGTCTCACTGCCTGCATTGCTTTCGATCTGATACATTAGCTAGGATCCCACCTTAAGGCCTTGCACTGGTCTTTTCCTCTGCCTGGAATTCTTTTCCCTCAGATTTTTACGTAGCTAAGCCATGTCTTCATTCAGGTCTTTGTTCAAGTTTCTTGTTAGTAAACCTTTTCCTTATTTAAAATTGGACCACCATTTCCTAGAATATCTTCCATAACATTTATCGCTTATTCCTCCCGCACCCCTTCCTTCCTTTCTTCCTTCCTTCCTTCCTTCTTTCTTTTTTTTCTTTTTCTTTCTCTCTTTCCTTCTTTCTTTCTTTCCTTCTTTCATTCTTTCTTTCTCTCTTTCTATCTTTCTTTCCCTTTCTTTCTTTCCTTCCTTCCTTCCTTCTTTCTCTCTCTCTCTTTCTTTTTTTCTCTGTTTCTCTCTTTCTCTCTCTCTTTCTTTTTTTTTCTTTCTTTCCCTCTCTCTTTCTTTTATTCTCTTTCTCATCCATTTGATTGAATGATAATTTTGAATGGTTAGATGTGTCCTTTTGCCAGTTAGAGTGTACGCCGCAAAGGCAAGGAGTTTTGGCTGCTGTGATCACTGCTGTTCTCCAAGAATCTAGATATAGCTGTGCCTATAGGCAGGTGATATAAGGAATAAATTATTTCCTCCTTTCTTTCTTTCTTTCTTCCTTCTTTGGATAGTGGAATAACGCCTTTCCAAGGCTATTGTTTTTGTCTGTACTATAGATCCTTTATAACATATGCCCATTAAGTACTCCTGTACATTTTTCCTTCATTCTTTACCTTTGTTTATCTCATGAACATATTCAGATTTCCCCTAACCCAGAGAAAGCCTACACCTCTGAACCTGCTTATCACACTACCACATTTTCTGACACAGCAATTTACATTCAGCACTTTTATCATGGCTCTTCCCATTCATATTTCAATTCTTTGCAATCTTGTTTTTGTTTCTTAACACGCCTGAAATTGCTTAAATGACTGTCATTATTGGCCTATTTTTATCATCAATTCATTAGTTCATTTTCAGTCCCCAGATTGTTTGATGTCTGGCTAATATTTTGAGCCAGGGACCATTCTGTCCTTTGGGAAACTTCTCTTTTGATTAATGAAGTAGATGGGAATTAGTTGAGTTTATATGTGGTCAGATTCACTTTTACTTCCAATTCTTTGGCTTTCAAAGCAGGAAGAGTTCTCAGGGCATCTTTCCTAACTATGAAATGTTTCTGCAGCTTTTAAGGGAAAAGAAACCAAGACTAACAACCTTAAGTTTAAAGCAAATATCAATGATGTTTTTTAACATAATTGTCTAGTTAATAAATATTTGTTGAAAATATACCAGGAACATGGAAAGGAACATTTGCTTAGTGCAGGAAAAGGAAAGTGGACTTTTTCTTGTTAAATTAGTATCTCATTTATTATAGTTATTTCTTATAACATCAAGGATAATATAGAAGGAGTGGAAATAACAATTTGTCAGTACATGACGTAGATGTGGAGATCACAGGAACTAGGTTTCCAAAGATAAACCTATAAAAAATTTGTTGCAGTAAAGCTACAACGTGGCCTGGTGGCATAGCGGTTAAGTTCCCTCGTTTGGCTTTGGTGATCCAGGGTTTGCTGGTTCAGATCCTGGCTGCAGACCTACTCACCGCTCATCAAGCCATGCTGAGGTGGCGTCCCACAAAGAAGAGCTACAACTCTACAACTGTGATACACAACTATGTTCTGGGGCTTTGGGGAGAAAAAAGAAAAAGAGGAAGATTGGCAACAGATGTTAGCACAGGGCCAATCTTCCTCAAAACAAAACAAAACAAAAACAAAAAAAAATAAGCCTTTGATATATTCATTTTATCACCATTTTGAGGAGCTTAACCTCAAAAAGTTCATGGGATTTACAAAAAATTATTCAGCTTATGGATCTTATTCCTGTTATTCCAGAGTTCAAGCTTTTTCTATAGTTCTGTTGTATGTGTTTATGGACGTTTGCATCCCCCTAGCTTCCAGTTTCTATGTGGAGGGATTTACACTAATGCATTGACTCCCCAAGTGCAGTCTGGGAACTCCTGAAGATTTCTTGAGACATTTTCACAGGATCCATGAAATCAGAACTATTTTCACAATATTAAGTTGTTATTTGCCCTTTTTCGTTCTCTCTTATGATAGAGATTTTGAGACTATCTGATGTGTGTTATTGCAACAGATTGAATGCAGAAGCAGATATAAGAATCTAGCTGTCTTCTATTACACAAGACATTAAAGAGATTTGGGAAAATATAAAGCAACGCTATTTCTTACACTTTTTTTTATTTTGTAAAATATAGCTAATTTTTTCATAAAACTATGTTCTTTATTTTAACACGGACTTGTTTGTTATTATTTTAAATAATTGATAATTATTTTAAATATTTCTCGGTTTAAAATTTTCAACATGGATTTAATCTACTTAAATAAAAGCTCTTTGGGGTACCTGGTAATTTTAAGAGTATAAAGGAATCCCGAGACTAAGTTTGAGAACCAATGACTAGAGCAATAATTCTAGTAACACTTCCTGTCCCTTACCCACACTTCTGCTGGGAAGAAGAGTGGGGTTATAGGATCAGCAGGTTACATCTGTTGTACTACATTTTTTTTTTCCTGAGGAAGTTTCACCCTGAGCTAACAACTGTTGCCAATCTTCCTCTTTTTGTATGTGAGCCACTGCCACACAGCATGGCCACTGACAGAGCAGTGGTGTAGATCAGCAGCTGGGAACTGAACCCAGGCCGCTGAAGCAGAGTGCACCAAACTTAACCACTAGGCCACTGGGGCTGGCTCCATTGTACCATATTTTGACTGCCGCTTATCATACCCTGTGCCTGATTTCTTAATTGGTTGAATTTAAGAAAAGGGCAGGAGGAGGTTACTTATTGCTTTCTCATGAAACACATGTGATTAGGAAACCAGAAGAATCTGAATTTCTTTCTTTCTAGCCTTGAATATTAGAAGAGAAGGACATCATTTTCCTTATTTGTAAAATGAAAATATTTGGGTGAATTAAGATCTTTCTGGCTGTACATTCTACCATCTTTTATTTTAAATAAAATCCATTTATATGATGATTATATTATACCAAAACATGATACTTCCTGTCCTCCTTCATCCTAGGTTCTATTGCTTATGGGTATACTTAGGAGAAAAACATAAATCTGCCCATAGCAATGGTACTGCTGGATATAAACTCCGAAACAAAGAAGTTTCCGTTTGAAAGATAGTTTGTCAGATATTAATGTAGGTTAATAGTAGGTTTTTTAAAAATAATCTAGTGATTTATTTGCAGGAAATTATTTTCTTAATGAAGGGGAAAATTATTGTGATGTTCTTTGCCTTTGATCAACCCTCGAGATTTGAAGAAAATCACTAGTGAATTAAGTTGGCATAAGACTCACTTACATAATGCAACTTTGATGTGCTGTGCAAAAAATTTGTTGAAAGTTATGGAAAAATAATCTTAGAATATTAAACCTACTTCCCTAGGTTTCCTCAGGCTTTCAAAAATATTTATCCTGAAGAATTTCAAGGGAAAATTCCAAAAATGTCTGCCTAAATTGGAATATTTGTAAATCAACTTAGACAAAGGTCAAAATTTACATAAAAATTAATCTGAAGATTAAAATCCAGATATATTCTGTGAATGTTTCTGTATATGATTAGGAATCAGGATTAGCTGTTCTGAGATTAATCTCATGTGGATGTTTTTAAACTAGTGAAATGTTATATTAACTATTTATTGAATAGAAATTTATATTAGTGTTCAAAATACTTGCCTAACATTTGTGATTTCAAAGGTTAAGATGACTATATTTTGTTCCAATTGGCCTTTTATTGAACACAACATAAGTACTGGGTAATACGATAGGTAATTGCAAATCCAAAATGTGTAAAAATAGTACTTTGAAACTTCTTAAAGATATCAAAATTAGCAGGTAGCTTCTGGGTGATTTAGAAACATAAATACTGATAATTTTATTGATAAGATAGAAGGACTTATGAATACTATACTAGGAGAATGTAAATGAGACAGTAAATAATTTTTCTCAGAGGATCCAGAGAGGAGGACGGAAAAGTATTTGTATTTAAGACAGGCTTTTTAGAATATGAGTTCTTCAAGTAGAGAAAGAAAGAAAGGGATCCAATAAAGACTAGAGAGCTTCAACAAGGGCATAGAAAATTAAAATCAGAATTTGATGATATAAATCAATACTAAAATAATTAGATAATAAAATCAAATTAGATAGTATAATGGATTTAAATATGTCCAAATATAAGTAGCATTAAAAAAGCTAAGTACACTAACATGGAGTAGCAGACACTGTTGTTGCCTGGCCGTATCTCTTTGGGTTGTGTATTTTAGTGCATCCTGACCTATTTTCAACTGTCTGAGGGCTCTCTCTGGTGGCTGAAGCCTGCTCTGAAAGTAAAATACTGGAGAGTAAGTGCCTACTGGGAGGTACCTTCTGCTGGTGGCTGAAGGTAGTTGGTGCATTGATACTCCAGCTCCCTCACCTTTGGCTGTCTAACTCTAAGGCACAGGTTCTACACTGATTCCTTGAGTTCCCCAGCAGGAAAAGGCTCCATATGCCTCATGATAACGGGCTTGATAATGCATTCTTTATCGGCTGCTGTCTCTTCCCTGCCTCACTTTCTTTCTTCCATATTGGTCTCACTTGGGATTATACCTTAATAAACTAAACACACTCAACTGACTGCCATCAACTTGGCTACTGGTGGAATATAAACTAAGACACATGGATTTAATTGATAACGTAGTATTATCTAAGAACCATTGAACCCTCTTATATCTTATATGATGATTCTGTTCCAATATCTTGCTTTCTCCTCTTTTAAGCTCACCAGGCAAGTTACATATGACAAATTATATAAATATATGATTTAGCATAATATAGAAGCTGCACATTTTAGTACTACAGTCTAAAAGAGTTGTTCTTCATGTCGATACCTGTTATGGGTACCTTAGTTAAAAGAGGCCATTGAGCAGGCTACTTAAAAGCAAAAAATTAGGAGTCAGACCAATTTGAAGGTTTGTGTCCTATTTCTCTGTTTTCTAACTGTGTGAGCTTTGGCAACTATTAACATCTCTAAGTCTAGTTTTTTTAATAGGAAAAAATAAGAAAATTATGAAAGTAAAACGAAATATTCAAACTCTTAGAGTTTCTAGTACGTATAAGAATACTCATTAATTATCACTTATTTTGTTTTTCTTTTGTTGATTTTATTGTTAGGTTAGGTGTTATGGTACTCAATATGCAGCAAAATATAAATTGAGATATTAGCTTTGAAATTAAAGTATATAGTTACCTTCCAGGTTATTTGAAGCCATTGCCTATTTAGGATTAAGTAATAATAACGTCTATAATTTAATAAGCTTTACTCTGTATATGCCAGACTCGGTGTTAAGCGGTGTTCAAATATTTTCTCATTTGTGACTCAACTTCATAAAAATCTTATGAGGATATTCTATTTTGGCAATGAGAAAATTAGGGTAACCAATTTTCCATCCTGGTTTGCCTAGGACTGAAGGGTTTCCTGTGATACGGGACTTTCAGTGCTAAAACTGGGAAAATCCCAGGCCAACCAGGATGGTTGGTCACTGGATAAAGGAGCATCAGTGAGGATAATTAACTTGTCCAATATCATAAATCTTGTAAGTAGAAATTTTGGGCTTGAACCTTACTTGTCTGATTTAAGAAAACCATGTACTTCATTGCCTCTTTATAACAGACTCACCCACATTGTCTCTATCCTAAAAAAAGTTTCCATGTTATATGGCATAAACCTCAGGAAGGAGCTCAAGATATCCTATAGCTATATTGTCAATATGGGTAATACCACCCCTCTTCTAGAGAGCATTTTTGAAGTCTGCAAGAGCATTTTTATTGCTACCATTATTGTAGGAGCACCACTGGAATTGGTGGGATGGTCTCACAAAATGAAACATCCTCCCAATTTAACATGACCTTTGCCTGGTTAGTCATTTGTATAGTTACCCATTGAATCCCATTTAAATATAAACCACAATTTTGATAAAGTTGAACAAAATACTATTAAAGAAGAAACATAAGAAAATTAAATAATAGTTGGTAAAAATTACAAATACTCTATATATTTAAAAATTATAACAATGATTAAAAATATAGGTTGTGAACATTACCTATTGAAAGGTTTCATTTGGGGTTGTCTATTTATTTCAGCCTTCTGGTAACGTCTCCAGAGGACTTCACTTTCTATAGTTTCTTAGCTTACTTTTTCTTTCCAACTCATCTTCTATTACACTACATCAATTAAGGTATATTTTCTTTTGTTTTTTTTTTTCAAGTTCTAGAGTCTGAATGTATGTCTTGACAGGTGGTGAGAATTCAAGATAAAACATTTGTTTTCTGCACCACTTGCATGCTATGCCATAAGGTACGGAATTATGTAGACACTACCCTTATTAACAAGGTCATTTATGATAACATAATAGTTCTTGGTTTCTCCAGTTTGAAAGTCCTTAACTTGTTCTAACATTTTATTTCTACTTCATTTGAAACTATTTTTCCTCTTTCTCTTACCGTAAACTGAAAGTCTGGTCCATTATTAACTTATTGAAACAACAGTTCTTATTCTAATATCAATCTTTTTTATGGGACTTGCTTCTAATATTACTTCTCATAAAGCTTCTCATGTACTTCTCATGTACAAACATGTGGCCACTTTGTTTTGTTTTCCAGTGTGGTAATATCTGAGCATTTATATATTAAAGTCCATATAATTTAGCTATAAATTATTTCCCTTTTATTATCCATCATATTACAGTGGACATTATTATTGCTTAAAAATTATGTGTGTGGGTGGGCTATGTTATCTTTTAATTTAACGTTAGAATAGTAGAGTTAGAATTACGAAATATTTGCTTTTTAAAGGAGTTGCTGAGTCAGGCAGAGTTGAGAACACTGCCATAGACATTCCATATTTTTGCCTTCAGCAAAGGAAATAGATTATTTACAAATAATAACAATAATAGTTTCTAAGAAGTAGATGAATTTGGTATAATCACCTTTCTTTCTCCAGTGAATGACTGAATTTAGGCTTTAGGAATTCCATTTAGATACAAAAATATGTTCTTGATCACCTAAAATGTAAGATATATTTCTCAGAGAGATTTTCAAATTCTGAGACATAGCACAACGTGGTCTCTGAGTGCACCATAGAAAAACACTTTTGGAGCCAATTGGCAAGGATTGTGTGAAAGGAAGTGTGGATAAGCTACAGCTATAAGGGTTTACAGACTCTTGTTAAAAGAGAAAGAGAAGGTGGGAGAACAAAGATCATGATTCTGGGGAATGAATCTCTGAGGAATAGTAGAAATAATGAGGTTTATATGTGTGTGTTAAATAATACTATGGAAAAGATTAAGAAACAAGAAAAGACTAAAGTTGGAATTTACATTTTTAAGAAACCGAATTGTGATTAATTGGGTATTCACTGAAATAGTTTTGTTTGGTGAAAGGGTAGGCTGTAATTTGGAATATAACGAAGGCCATTGCCCAGTGAAACACTTGTGAAATAATTGTTTTGTTTTTTTCATTCCTCCAGTAGAGAAAATTTACCCTTGTTATGATTTAGCTATGTTCCAGGAAATATGAATAAGAATTGACTGAGAAATCTTTCAAAGTCTTTTCTTGTATGAACAACAAATATTATTTAATGAGTACTCATTTTGTGCTAGACATACTGGCCAGGGTTTTTACATGTGATGTTCTTTATACCTTTTAATGACCCCCGGTTAATTATTGTTTTACCTACTTTATAAATGAGAAAGCTGATCCTAAACAAGTAATTTGACCAATGTCAGAGAGATTATATGTATTGGAGGTACAATTCAAATACTGACATAATCTTACTATTTCTTTGAGTATCCATTTACCTTATAAGTTCTACATATATGTATTCAAAGTAGATTGTGTCTAAAAAAATACAATGATAGATTCAAATACTATGATAAATATTACTGACATTCGGCAAAACTCGGCCTATTTATAAATTAGGTCCCATGATTATGAAACCTGAACAAACGTATCTCCAAAAAATCTCAACTCAGTGTTTCTCCTATTTTGTGCCCTATACATTAATACAGACCCTTCTTCTTGATCTTATGTCATCAATGACACCATCATGCACCAAATTTGCTTATTTAAAATAGTTGGTTTGCCCTCTGTCCATTTTACCTTTTAATCAATTAGCTTATTCAGCAAATATTCACATCACATCTTCCAGATTTTTTGTTTGGCATCATATGCTATTTGAATGTCTCTTTTAAATTCTCTTGAATTTGACTCATTACACATTATCATACCGTACTTGAATTACTACACTGATGCTCCGCCTGGCCTATCATCTTCACAGATTTTTCCATCTCTGCTAATATACCTGCCTCTGCCATAAGAGGGAACGCTATAGCAAAATCTAGTTATGCTTCTTCATTGCTTTAAAACTTTTAGTATTTTTTAAATTGCTTATGAGATGATGTTAAAATTCCTCCCTACGACATATAATACTCATACTTGCCGATCCACATCCAGTTCATCTGCATCGACGACTCCTAACACATCCTGTATTGTATTTAACTATTTATCTTTCTTAAATGCGTCACATTTTTTCACATATTCCTGTTTTACCTCGTTTATTCCCTCCACCCCTGCACACGCACAAAGGCTTCCAGACCCAGTTAAAATACAACCACTCTATGAAATCTTCTTCAATCTCTGCTGGTTAAATTAGTCAACACTCCCTTCCGTATTCCCGCAGTCATTTTATATCATTGTCTTTGTTATGTTGGTTTGTATTTCTCTTGTTTGCATATATGACTTTCCTTTTGGTGAGTGAGTGCCTCCATTGACCACTCCAAACAGTGAGTCCACTGTCTAAGTATTTCTGTAAATAAAGCCGGCACTTTATTACATAAGCTGATGCACTTTTGTTTTGGATGTAGTGTTAGTGCAGTAGACATCTATCTTGAAAACTTGTAATATAGGAAGATTAATATCGAAACCAGTGTGTATCCTTTGGCAAAATTAAGTATTCAATTTCTAGCGTTATCTATGTATCTTCACTATATTACCATTAAAACTTTCTGTTTATGGGAGAATCAAAGCATTTGAATCCTATATAATGAAGTGGCCAACACACACTGGATAGGTGAAGATCTGACAGAATGAAGGCTAAGTTTACTTATACTCTTTTTACCTTTAGCCCAGGAATTTGAATCTTCTCCAAACTTTTGGAATATATGGTTAGTTGAGGTGGTTATTGTTAAAGGAAATTAACAATCTCTTCCAACCATAGTGCACTGTTCATGTTACAGCTTTCAGAGTCGACAGGTGAGAAGGTGAGTGATATTCACATGTTATAGATTTCAGGAATTAATAATTCAGTCATGGAAGACTAAAAAAATTTTTTATCTATTTTATAAAATACATTCTGTTTATAGAATAATGTAAAAATCCCTTGATTTCTTTGTTATCTGTGTAGTATTAACGATAGAGACAGTTCTTGTTGAATTTAGAGGTGATAGTAGGAAGGGAGATGAAAAAAAAATGGTCAGTTCAAAGTGGAAACTAGTTGTATAATAAATATGAAACTGAAAGGCAAGATAGAGATGCAGTTATCAGGAGTAAAGGAGTAACAAGTGAGCACAAAATATGATTTTTCAATCTAAAGGGAAACAACCTAGATAAAACCACGTATCATCTGAAGCATGTGGCATCATTTCTTAAAAAGGGATTGTCTACTCAACTGTTCTTGCCTCGCTGAAAAACAAAGTTTTCTTTATTTCTTCTTGGCCAGGATTTCACAATAGACTCTTTTAATTTAATTTCCGACCTACCTTACCAGCTTCAACTTGTCTCATGTACCTTAAGGTTTAATCACGTTGAATCATTCAATATTTCTAAAACTCACCAAATGCCAAATTTTTCTTTGCCTTTACTTACCCTGTTTCCACGGTTGTCTACACAGGGGAAAGGTTTCTCCCCTAGTTTCACCTATAAAATACTTAACCCTTTTTCAAGGTTAAGTTCAAAAGTCATGACTACTATGAAAACTGACCAAGCTCTTCATGCAGAATTAACCTCTGTCTCCTCCGAACTCCTATATCATGTTATTACTGTCGATTATCGCATATATTGTTCCTTCTTTCATCTGAGTTACCATTTGAGAGAAAATAGCTTCATTTACTCAACATAGCTCCACAGTGGGGTCTTGAACTTTATGCCCACCTTGGGAATTCAATATTATCAAGTTATTACCCACCAAGAGTTGCACAGTTTTAGGACATATTTTGAAGGTAGAGCTAACAGAATATTCTGATATTGCATGTGGGTGTGACAGAAGGAGAAGAATTAAGAATGAGTCTGAGGCTGTTGGCTTGAACAACTTGAAGAATGGTGTTGGTATTTCCTACAATTAGGAGGGGAGTGTTTTTTTTTGTCAGGGTGGAGGGGGCCTGAAGTTTGTTTCAGACATATTACGTTTGAAATGCTTGCTAGATATCCAAATAGTAATGTCAAATTGACTATAAAAGTAAGAAGTTCATGTGAGATGTCTGGGCTAGAAATGCAAATGTGTGAATCATAATTTTAGATGTTATTTAATGTTATGAGGCTGAATGAGATCATCCAGGAAGAAAAGACATCTGAAATTTGTGCCTCACATATAGAGGGCATGGGGATGAGAAGGATCTAGCAAAACAAAACGAAACAAGTAAACAAACAAAAACACTGAAAAAGAGGTAGAGGAATAATCAAGAAAGAATAGCGTCCTGGAATCCACATGAGGGTAGTGACAAATATTGCTATGGATTAAGTAAGATGAGAGCTAAGAACTGATCAAGGAGATAATAACACGGTAGTCTATTGGCAACCTTGACAAAGGAGAATGGGAGGAGTGAAACTGGTGATACCAAACATAGGCAGGTACTTGCTGTAAAGGGACCAAGGATCGCAACAGCAAAAGCAGTGGATAACCAAATGAAAGTAAGCAATTGTATTTTAATTTTATTTTACAGGTCCTTGCATTATTGGGCAGCACTGGATGGAGATTCAGAGCCAAACAAAATTGTATTTATAATCGATACCCTGCATGTTCTCAAGGATGATATGTCAAGGGAAAACAATTGTCATATTTGTATTCTCTGTTGCCTATCATGAGGATTTAATAGAATAAGTACTTCATAGGGGCTGGCCCCGTGGCTTAGCGGTTAAGTGAGTGCGCTCCGCTGCTGGCGGCCCCGGTTCAGATCCTGGGCGTGCACCGACGCACTGCTTCTCCGGCCATGCTGAGGCCGAGTCCCACATACAGCAACTAGAAGAACGTGCAGCTATGACATACAACTATCTACTGGAGATTTGGGGGAAAAAAATAAATAAATAAAATTAAAAAAAAAAAGAATAAGTACTTCATAAATGTATATTGACTCTTTGTATGGTTGGTGGATAAATGTGCAGATGAATGAAAAGTGAATCTTATGCATATGGTTATGTGAAGGTAATTTCCCAGCTACCACACAAGACTTTGAAGTGTTCCTAAGAACTAGACAAATAATATATCTTAAATACATGAAATATTGGGCTTTAGAAATAAAAAGAAAACTCTCTCTCTTTACAAAGTTAAAAAATCTTACACAACGTAAAAGTCCCATTATTGGAGAGATTCCCAGGCTTTTGAAAAACAGTAAATTTAGGGAAATCATTATAAGAACCCTCCATCTTGGTGCTATTATTTTATCCTTTGCCATAATGCTGTAGTTCTCTAGCTTCTGAAAAATTCTCTCTGGCTTCTCACTAACTACAAGAGTTATGTGCTCCTCTTTTCTGTGTCCCATTCATATAGGAATTTATGTGCTTTTAGCTACCACTGGAGGAGAGTAAGTCATGTTATTGCTGTGATCCATCACCAATACTTGGAAAACATCCTCACTTTGCTTGGAATCAGAAATCTGCTATGGAAATCTGCCACCACTCCACATGGATCTCCTACCCAGCCTAGTTCAGCATGTGCCTGGTCAATGTTTCCCACTCTTGTACAGAGACACTCTTTACCCTCCAGAGCTTTGAAACTCCACGCTGGGTTACTGACCCCTCCTACTCCCTCGCCTTGACATAGACACATAGCCTCAAAGCATACATGGCTTTACCAGTAACTTTGCTCTGAATTATTCAAGAAGGAAGGAAAAATGGCAGGAAAGAGGGAGGGCCAGAAGGGACAAAAGCAAGAAGTAAGTGAAAAGGGAATACACAAATGGGGGAATAAAGCCCCTCCAGCATTCTTATGCTTACTGCTTGTGTGGTGTATGTTTTTCCATCATTTTACTTTCAACAGATCTGTATTTCAATATATAAAGTTTGTGTCTTTTAGAAAGGATTGGGTTTAACGTTCATATCCAATCTGACAAGCTCTGCCTTTTGCATTATTATATTAGTTGTTGCTATTATGATAATAATATATAGCTTTAGTTTTTCACAGTTATTTGAAGTTAAAATTGAGTGACCATGTAAAACATTACAACTTTGTAATAGTACTATTCTGTCTTTTCAGTTTTATTTAGGTATATTTAATATACAAAAATTGCACGTATTTAATGTATACATTTTGATGAATTGGACATAAGCATACACCAGTGATACTATCGCCACAATCAAGGAAATAAACATATCCACCATTTATAAAAGATTTATTGTGTACTTTTGTTTTTTTCTTTCTGTTTCTTTGGTTTTGCTGGGCATAACATTTAACATGAGATCTACCCTCTTAAGATGTTTTTAAGTGTACAGCACTCTATCATGAACTATCAGCCCTATGCTGGCTGTACAGCACATCTCTAGAACTTATTCATCATGTGTAACTGTAACTTTATACCCATTGAACAGCAACTTGCTATAGTAACCATCGCTCTATTCTCTGCTTTTATGAGTTTGACGATTCTAGATACCTCATATAAGTGGAATCAGACAGTATTTTTCCTTCTGTGACCATCTTATCTCATATAGCATAATGTATTCCAAGTCCCTCTATGATGTCACAAATGGAAGAATTTTCTTGTTTTTTAAAGCTGAATAATTTCCAATGTATGTATATATCACACATTTTTTGTTTATCCATTCATGTCTCAATAAACATTTGGGTTGTTTCCATTGTTTCCATTCCAACATCCTATGCTATTGTTGCCCTCTATATTATATACATTCATAATAAAATTCATATTATTGTTACAAGTTTTGTCTTAAACAAATTCTGAACAATATTAAGAAAATAATCTATATAATATTTTACATTTGCTCACATATTTATCATTTCTGATGTTCTTCCTTCTTTTCTGTAGATCTGTTTCCTTCTGATGTCATTTCCCTTCCTCCAGAATGACTTTAACATTTTTTGAAGTTCAAATTTGCTGATAATAAATTCTTTAATTTTTATTGATCTTAAATTTTTTTGCCTTAACTTTTGAAGTATATTTTCAGTTATGTAGAATTTGGGATTGAGAGCTTTTTTTTTTTTTTAATTTCAGGACTTTCATGATGTTATTCCATTGTCTTCCAGCCTCCACTACTTCTAAGGAGAAATTGGCTATATGAGTATTGCTGTTGCCTTATATGTAATGTACCCTTTTCTCTGGCAGATTTCAAGATTTTCAGTTTATCTTTGGTTATCAGCAGTATGACTATTGTGCCTAGGTGTGTGCTTTCTTTGTATTCTTAGATCTGAAACCTCACGATTTTCATCAAATACAGGAAATTTTTGTCATTACTTATTAAAAAATTTATTGTGCCCCACCCCAGTCGTCGTCTTCTCTGGGACTCCAATCACATGACTGTTAGGCTGCTTCATATTGTCTCACAAATCACTAGTGTTTAACGTTATCATTATTTTTTCTCTGTTCTTCAGATTAGGAAATCTGATTGATTAGAAGTAGCTGAAATCCGCGTTGAGTTCTGTCGGCTCTTGCCTGTTAGTGGGTTCCTTGAAATTTCCCTTAAAAAAGCAAAGTCAAGACAACATAAGGATTTGGGTTGAGTTTACATGCAGATTTCAGGACTTCACCCCCTATGATTCTTATCTTTCTGGGTTACCCTGGTCAGTTTCCTATACCCCCAAACTTCCTATGCTACAAGCCAAATAGACTGCAGTTTCTGTTTAAATTCTAGCTGCATTGCACTGAATGGACTGGAGATTGCCCTCATTGAAAAGAAATATGAACACAGACCTCTCCTACCACTCCCTTCTTTCAAGATTCAAACATCCTTCCATTTCTGTTCTCTTTTGTTTGCTCTTAAGTGACAGTTGTTATTGTATATTTGGTCCAGAATTCATATTTTTTATCTGTAGGAGAATTTTTTGAATAGAAGTTGCTCTGCCATCACTGGAAGCAAGACCTTTGTTTTATTATTTTTAAACTTTAAATACATAGTATATACATTCATTTATATCTATTATATATTTCCCAATAATAACATTAAAAATTTTAACAATGTAATTTATCATATTAATTAACTAAAACAAGAAATTTTATTATATCTTAAAAGAAGAAGAAAAAGAATCTGAAATTGTTCATTACCTGTTTGTGATAAGAAAATGAGATCTAGCAAATTCCTCAACATAATAAACTAGCAACCAAAAATTTACATTAAATATCATACTTAAAGACGAAAGTTTAGCTATGTTCCCCTTTATTTGGAGGAAAAAAGCAATAAAAGACAGTGCCTTCACTGCTACTATACAACATGATTTGTGGATGTTATGCTCAAAGTAATATAACAAAAAAAGATGCCTAGAGATTGGAAGGGAAGCAATAACTTTTTAATTGAAGATGATATAATTAGTAAAATAGAATACCAAACAGAATCAACACATAATCTATTTAAACTAGTTAAACTAAGAGTGGATTTAGGCAATTTCGCTGGAAAGATCAACTTGAAAGACTCAATGAAATTTTTTCTATACCATCAATGCACATCTAGGAAATAAAATATAAAATAAAGTACCATTTACAAAGGCAGCAAAATATCAACTTTTCCCATGACCTATTGGAAATAATTTAAAAGAGGTTATGACAAAATAGAACAATAAAATATTGTCATAGATGGGGCAAGAGAATTTTCATGTAATTTTAGTGCATTCCCAGCCCAAATTCCTCCAAGATATTTTGTGAAGTGAAATAAATATATTCAAAGTTTTTTTGTGGAAATGGATGTCCACTAATAACTAAGTACAGTTCTAAGAAACAAGAGCTAACGGGGAAGAATTACCCTATGAGATACTAATGTATAATTGTCTTTTAAAAATCATTAAAATAGATTTGCAGGAAATGAAAAGCAGATCAATAAAATGGAATGTAGAGGTTAGTAACATTTTATTATAAATAATAAATGTGGCCAATTATTCAGTGAGAAGGATTGTTCAGTATATGGTACAGTTAATATTGGCTCAATGCCTATATGCCTGTATACACAGCTCATTAACAAATACAGAGTTATATTTCTGCTTTGCATTGATGGGGTTCAGGACACCCTACTCCAAAATATAGTGTCTTGACATATTGAATATTTTAACCTGAAGGAGTCTGAGAAAACAGCAGAAACAAGAAGGGAGCTTTGACCTTCCCCAATCCTTCTCCTCTAAAACAGATCATAAAACCCTCACAGGAGAGGTGGCCTCCCTATTCCTGGGGGAAAGGTGTATTCTTATCTCCAAAGCCAAAGGGACACCAAGAAGAATCCAAACAAACAGGCCCTGCTAAGTTTCCCCCAGTTTACCACACTCACCTCCCACTCCTTAATGTATCATATTCCTCCATGACTGTCCACTCTTCATCAAACCTAGCATAAAAATACTCAGGTCGAACTGTTTCTTCAGGCCTTTATTTCCTTATGAAGCCTCTTGTGTTATGGAAAACAGAAACAAAGAACTAGTTCGTGTACAGCAACACAGATAAAATTTAATAAAATGTCTGTAAGATGAGAGCGAATGAGTTTATAGCAATATGTGTATCTAAATCAAAAGGATATACACATTAAATAAAATATATATTTTACAAAGATGCATATTCAAAGCCATATTACATTGACATTAGAGGGGCGCAGATGCAATGGCAAATAAAAACAAAAATAAATAAATAAAAGCCAGAAAACACCTAGTTTTATGGACAAAGGATGGAAGTATCACATAAAATGAGGGGCAAGATGAACTCAGTTTGTACTTTAACCATTCATAACCACATAGCTGTATCCTCCTCATTGTTCTTAAGTCTCCTATTACCTCTGCAGCTATTTTCCTTCTTGAGGGAAAATGTGCAGTGATAGATGGGATCAGATTCACTCATTTGGACATATTAATGTTTGTTATACATGCATCTTGAGTGACCAAAACTGTCTAACCAGCTAAATTTTCACTTTGCTTCTTTCTGTATAGGTACCATTAGGAAAAAAAAAATGTGATTTGCTCTCTCACAATCAATTACACAATTAAAACTTGTTTGTAATTTTCATTTACACTGTTTTATAGGCAATGGTACTCTTCATTCCCTAAAGGGGCTAACATAAGGGATATGGGATTATGGGCATGAAATTTTTTTGAGCTTTTAGGATGTAAAACACTCCATTAAACTAAGATATTATATTTAGCATTAGGTAGTTAGATTTGACATAATTAAAATGTCAAGAGAATTAACAAATAAAAGTTGAACAAATCAATCTGATGAAATTTGAATAGGAAAACTTGCTTCAAATTCCTTTTAGAAGAAAGTGCATTCCAGGTCAGACAGGGGGAAAAGAGCAGACAAAATTTATAGTAAAACTATATTCATTCGTTTTACAAATGCACTGTGTACAGAATTTGCAAGGTAGATGAGGGTAGACAGTAAAATTTTAAATCTTCCTAAACATTTCTCCAAGTTCCCAAGTTATCTTCTACTGAGGGAATCACTACTATTAGAGTTTTGTTTTCTTTCTAAAGATGTTCATGGATATACCCACAAGTTTGTATATGCAGGTGTTTGAGTGCAGATAGATATAGCTTTTAAAACATATAACTGATTACTTGACATTTTATTCATCAAAAATAATTCTCTATAAAATGAGATAAAATACAAAGTTTTGAATGATTGTAGAAACACTTTTTTTTTTTTGCAGGGAAGATTTGCCCTAAGCTAATGTCTTTTGCCAATCTTCCTCCTTTTTTTTTCTTAGTTTCCCCTCCCAAAGCCCCAGTACATAGTTGTGTACAGTTGTAAGTTTTTCTGGTTCTTCTATGTGAGCCACCACCACAGCATGGCTATGGCTACCGACAGACAAGTGGTTTGGTTCTGCCCCTGGGGAAATGAACCTGGGCCACCGACGTGGAACATGCCTAACTTTAACCACTAGGCCATCAGGGCTGGCTCAGAAACACTTTTCCAACTATAGAAAACAGATATTATGAGAACACCAGGTGCTGGTTACCTGGTTTAGTGTCTGGTTGCAAAGTCAGTCATTAACTACTGAATCTCTCAAACCACTTCTTGTGTTTGGGTCAGCCATACAGAAGTTCATTAGGCACAGACAGGTTAATTTTTCACACTAAGGGTTATAACTACTATATATCACACTACTCTTATTTGAAAAGCTCATGCCCTGGTTGCAACAAAAACTCCTGAAACTTTAACTAGCAATACATTTAGGGACCAATTTCCTCTCAAACCCTAGGAAGCACAGATCTACCCCTCGTGGAGTGCAAAGAGCTTCCTATGCATACAAAAGTTCCTTGTTACTGAGACTTAATAGAAAGCTGAAATTAAATATTTCTAACCTTTGACTAGAAATTTCTTTGCAAATTAATTCTTATATTCTCTCTGTACTGCAAAAGGGTAAAGACTAGAAATTTATTCCTTATGATAAAATTTGACTATAAAATGTAGTATCAGAAACTGATGTTATATTATCTGTCTCTCCATATACGTATATATATATATATATATATATATATATATGATTTTTGCATAAATGGTGAAAACAGGTTTTTAGTGTGATGACAGTATCAGAGTTTACAGAAAATATGAAATGCTGCAAAGGAAAAGAATTATTATTATTCTGATGTTATATAACAACTATTTACTGAAAGCACATTATATTTATAAAAGGTTTTAAATTCCTATCTCATTTGACATTTTTAATATACCACTTCTCTACCAAGATGGGCATTCTCTTAGTTGCTTTTATTGATACCAAAAATATTTAATTATCTCCTGTACTCTTAGGAACTTTAAAATGAAAAAAAAAATCTGGGAAATCGGCCATAAACTTACAGTCCAAGAGAAAAATGTTCCTGAAAAGACATAAGCTGTGAAGCTTCTAGTAGCTAAACCAATAACAGATGTAAATTTTCCAATTAGTTTTAATAAGGAAGAATCTATCTTTCTTTAGAAAAATTAAATATACTCATTATCAGAAAAGTGTTTTACCTTGATACCATTTGATTATATGGTGGAGAACATTTCTTTTGACATTTAAGCTTCTGATAAAATGGAAACTGTGGAGCAATAAGTAAATCCAACCCAGCCCTTGAAACCTCATTGCATCATTTGCTAAATGTGTGCATCCAGAGAAGAGACACAAGTGTGGAGCAGCTCATGAATTCTCAATCATATGCAAGCCTCTACAAAAGTCCTTGAAGCAGTCATATAGAATCTGCCTTATGCTGATAATTGCATTCAGAAAACTCACTCATCATAAGAAAGGATGATAAATAGTTATGCTGAGTCAGTGGTTGCAAGTTGGCAATAAACCTGAAGAAAATTGAGGTCATTTGTTAGACTATACAGTGCAAAGCTCTTCCCTGAGACTCAAAAAATTTCACTGATAAAATAGAATAAAATTGAAAGTGGTTATAGAATGCTATTCCTGGGGCTGCATTCTGCCAAATGGTACCCAGAGAGCAGGGAGATCAAACAAGTAAACCCAGCACATTTTTGCTAAGCAGCAGATATTTTGTTAATAATAGGATTTCAAATTTCAGAATGAACCAGATAACCGTAACACCAATTTCATCTTCTTTCCTGGAGTTTAGTTGGGGACATGAAAACCACAATTTTGAATCTCAAAATTATTTTATTGATACTACCATGCTCTAAATCACATTAATCTGATTAAATTCAATAATCATTTATTGAAAAACCACATGCAGAAATTCTGTGGTAGAGGTTACAGAGTAAAGGATGCGGTTTTTGCTTTCAAGAAAGAAATATACTTACCAACTTCCATAGCTTTCTGTTGGAACACGATCCAACATATTATTGATATTTAATTTCATATTCCTCGTCTCTCATTTGAGTATAATATATTCTACTTCAAGAATCCATTGGTATTCATCCTTGTGTTCTCAGTTCCTAAAACAATATCTTATAAAATAGACATACTTTAGTCTTGATGTGATTGATCTAAAATGATCATTTGCTATTGTTTCTGAGATTATATGCACTGATGCAAACACTTTAGAACACTTCCCAAGTGTTATAATTCTGCATAATACAAGTTCATCACTTCCCTATGCTCCAACCGTGGAGTTATGGTTCTTGTAAAAGGTATACGACCCACACATGGCTTCTCTTCTTCCTCTGATCTTTTTTTTCTATTCCCTTCTTCTCTCCTTTCCAGGCTTTCCTTATCTTATATTTTCTTCTCTTGCTTTCTTTTTCACACTGATGTAATTTCCTCTGATAATCACACTGGCTTCAAATATTCGACAGCTGCTTCTATGTAAGTGATTTATAATACAATTTTTGAACTCTCAGTATATCTCTTAATTCCACTTTAAGAATTTCTTATTACTGATAGACATCTTTGCTTGGATATCAAAATTGCATCAATTACTCAATATGTTTGTAACTGAATTTGTAACTTTCTCCTCCTGTTTTATCCACCCAAATAAGCTTTTTAACCTATGTGTTTATTTTTGTTATTGGTATTATTATTCTGTAAGTTTGAAAATATAAAAAGTTCATGACTATAAAGTATATTGCAATATATATAAAGTATAATGTTATCCAATACTATATTTTGCTGTCTTTCACAAATTCTTAATCTTTCCTCCATACTGTGTAGTGTAGTGGTTTTACTTATAGGTGCAGGCTTTGTGGTTAGACAGAGATGGATTCCTATCAGCGTACTTCCTTTTACTAGTTATGCGACCAGCTTTAAGCCTCAATTTTCTCATGTATAATATAGATATTGTAATAAATGCTGCACATTGTAGTTGTAATGAGTAAGTCAGACGAAAAAAAGAGAGAGTTGCTAGCACTTGGTAAGTAGCAAACATCAATGAATTATAGTTAATCTTATTCATTAGCAACATTACTGTACTTTACAAACTCATCAATTCTTTATTGTGAATATTTTAATTAAAAAAACTTGGGGCTGGTCAGTCACACAGCCGTTAAGTTCACGCTCTTCGCTTTGGTGGCCCGGGCTTCTCACATTTGGATCCTGGGCCCTGGGTGTGGAGCGACGCAGCACATGTTAAGCCGTGCTGTGGCAGCATCCCATATAAAGTAGAGAAAGGTGGGCACAGATGTTAGCCCAGGGCCAATCTTCCTCAGCTAAAAAGAGAAGGATTGGCAATGGATGTTAGCTCAGGGCTAATCTTCTTCACACAAAAAAATGAATAAATAAAAATAAAAAACCTTTAGGGGCCAGCCCCATGGCCTAGAGGTTAACTTCAGCGCTCTCCACTTTGGCGGCCTGGGTTTGGATCCAGGGCATGGACCTACATCACTTGCTGGCAGCCATGCTGTGGCAGTGACCCACATACAAAATAGAGGAAGCTTGGCACGGATATTAACTCAGGGTGAATCTTCCTCAAGCAAAAAAGAGGAAGACTGGCAACAGATGTTATTTCAGGGTGAATCTTCCTCAGCAACAAAAAAAAACCCCAAAAACAAAAAACAAACAAAAAACATTAAAAATGCAACAATTGAAATAATTTCACAGTGAAAACCCATATGCCTGACACCTAATTTCTGCCATTAACATTTTACTGTAATTGCTTATCACATATCTATCTACCCATCCTTCAATCCATTCATCAATTCATCTTATTTCAAGGTAAATTGCAAACATCAGTGCACTCTCTGTTCTCTACACCTAGCATGTGTACCTAGAGTTTATATTTGCTTTCTGTTTTTATTTTTGGATATAGATATATAGATATAGACACACACACACACACACACACAGAGAAATCTTAAGAATAAAAACACAAACTCTGTAATCCAAACTCCTACCAAGATATTGAACATTAGCTTCATCCCAGAAAATGCCCTCATGCTTCGACCCAGTCAATCCCCACTTTCAACTTTCAGAGGCGACCGCTGTTCTAATTTTTTCTCACCACATTAGTTTCACCTTTGAGATTATTAGCTATGCACTGTATAAGATGCCTTTCACTCAGCAAAATATTTTTGAGATTCATCCATGTTTGTGTTTGTGTCCATGATTCACTCTTTGAAAAATGAGTTTCTTTATCCATTCTCCTATTCATGGGCACCCAGGATGCTTCCAGTTTGGGGCTGTTATGAATGAGGCTCTATGAAAATTCCTATAAAATCTTCTTGTGTTCGTATGTTTTCATATTTTCTGCATACATACTTAGTAATGCAACTGCTAGATTATAGGGTAAGTGTAATTTTGGGAATATAGGAAACTACTAGAATTTTTACAAAATGTTTGTACAATTAACATTACTATAGGGCCGGCCCAGTGGCTTAGCGGTTAAGCGCGCGCTCCGTTACTGGCGGCCCGGGTTCGGATCCCAGGCGTGCACCAACGCACCGCTTCTCTGGCCCTGCTGAGGCCACGTCCCACATACAGCAACTAGAAGGATGTACAACTATGACGTACAACTATCTACTGGGGCTTTGTGGAAAAAAAAAAAGGAGGAGGATTGGCAATAGATGTTAGATCAGAGCCAGTCTTCCTCAGCAAAAAGAGGAGGATTAGCATGGATGTTAGCTCAGGGCTGATCTTCCTCACACACACACAAAAAAAATTACTATAAACTATGTATGAGATTTCAGTTGCTCTGTAACTTGTTCACATTTGGTTTTGTCTGTCTTTCAATTAGTTTGCAGTGGCTAAGGTTGTTCTGAAGTCTCTCCTCTGGTTTTTCAGTTCAGAAAAATCTTCAGTTTTATTTTAGTTTCCTCAGCTGATGGTAGCTGAGATTTGCCCTCAGACTAACAGCCAGAAAAATGGTTGCTCTCTCAGTGTCATTCCCTTTTTCCAATTTTAGACTCCCTTCTAGAATTTGTCTGCTTCTGATCATAGTCAAGTTGCTTTAAGTTTCATTTTTTTCATCAGAATTTATAATTATCCGTGAGAGGTTTGTGCCCAGTAGGAACTTAGCCATACTGGAAGCGAAACACATCAAGCCTTATAAGCCTATTTCAATATCATCCTAATTGTTCTCCTGTATTTCATTTTTCAAAAATTTCCCACTCGTTATTAACATCAATCCCAGATGAAACTTACTAATGCACATAAGTCATTTATCTGTTAAAACTGTCTTGAATGGTTTCTCTGCTTGTAGAAAAAATAGTTCCAAATCCCACAGTCTTAGCTTGGTGTTCCGGGTTGTCCATTGCCCACATCTATACTAGTTTTCAATTTAGTTTCTCACAGAATAGATACCATGTGAGAGAAAAGTTCTACAGAAAACTTATTTTTTCAAAATATACAGCACTTACCACTGAGACATTACTTACAATTTCGACCCTTAAATTTAATCTCCTAGGTAGTTTGGGCTTGAATTCCAACTTTATTATTTATTAGCTATTTAATCTTTGGTAGTAACCATCCTAATAATAGTAAGAATGTTAATATTAATAATAATACCAGCTAAAATTTATTAAATACTCATTACACTAGAGAAATCTTATTAATAAGTTGTAGAATAAGCACGCAATTTTAGACAAGACTGTTAATATATTGCTTAATTTATATATCTTCTCCCTCAGTAAGGGTGAAGCTTTCCAAATTAGAAGGAATAATTTTTTTTAAATTACACAGGAGAGGAGCTAACCATGATGGTAACATAGGAGGCTCCTGAGTCCCCCTCCTTCCATAGATACACTGAATGTACAGCTACGCAAAGAGCAATTCCCTCTGAAAGGAATCTAGAAACAAGAAGAACCACTCCTACACATCAAACAAATGAGAAAATACCCACATCAAGACGGTAGGAAAGGCTGAGACACACTCTCACCAAATACCCAAGTCCTCGCACAGTGACATACAATCGAGAGGGAACTCACAATTATCAACTTCTCCCTGAGGAGTGAAAAGCTTGGAATTCACATCCAGAGCCCCAACTTTTAATCCTTCCACCTGAGGGACGGGATCCCAAAACATCTAGCTCTGAAAGCCAATGAGGTTGTGTCCGTGAGATCCATAAGACTATACCAAACAAAAAAGCAATTCTTTCTTTCTTTCTTTTTTTATTATTTCGTTGGCATCACATGGTTTGTAATATTGTGTAAATTTCAGGAGTATATTATTATATTTCAGCTTCTGTGTAGACTGCATCGTGTTCACCACCAATAATCTAGTTTCCATCTGTCACTGTAAATTTGTGTCACTTTACCTCTTTTGCCCTCCTCCCATCCCCTTCCCCTCTGGTAACCACCAATCTGTTCTCCTTATCTATGTGCTTGTTTGTTTGTTTATCTTTCACATATGAGCAAAATTATAGAACAAAGAATCTTAAAATTTATACAGAACAATGAAAGACCCTGAATAACTAAAACAATCCTGAGAAAAAAGAACACAGCTGGAGGCATCACGCTCCCTGACTTCAAAATATACTACAAAGCTATAGTAATCAAAACAGTATGGTACTGGTACAAAAACAGACACACAGATCAATGGAACAGAATTGAAAGCCCAGAAATAAACCCACACATCTATGGACAACTAATCTTTGACAAAAGAGCCAAGAACATACAATGGGGTAAGGAAAGTCTCTTCAATAAATGGTGTTGGGAAAACTGGACAGCCACATGCAAAAGAATGAAAGTAGACCGTTATCTTACACCATACATAAAAATTAACTCAAAATGGATTAAAGACTTGAATGTAAGAACTGAAACCATAAAACTTCTAGAAGAAAACATAGGCAGTACGCTCTTTGACATAAGTCTTTGCGGTATATTTTTGAATACCATGTCTCCTCAGACAAGGGAAACAAAAGAAAAAATAAACAAATGAGATTACATCAGACTAAAAAGTTTCTGCACAGCAAAGGAAATCACCAACAAAATGAAAAGACAATCCACCAACTGGGAGAAAACATTTGCAAATCATATATCGGACAAGGGGTTCATTTCCAAAATATATAAAGAACTCATACAACTCAACAACAAAAAACAAACAACCTGATCAAAAAATGAGCAGAGGATATGAACAGACATTTTTCCAAAGAAGATATACAGATGGCCATGCACATGAAAAGATGTTCAACATCACTAATTATTAGGGAAAGTCAAATCAAAAATACAATGAGATATCACCTTACACCTGTCAGAATGGCTATAATTAACAAGACAAAAAAATAACAAATGTTAGAGAGGATGTGGAGAAAAGGGAACCTTTATACACCTTTATACACTGCTGGTGGAAATGCAAACTGATGCAGCCACTGTGGAAAACAGTATAGAGATTTCTCAAAAAATTAAAAATAGAAATACCATATGATCCAGCTATCTCACTACTGTGTATTTATCCGAAGAACATGAAATCAACAATTCAAAGAGATTTATGCACCCCTATGTTCCTTGCAGCATTATTCACAATAGCCAAGATGTGGAAGCAACCCAAGCGCCCATCAACTGACAAATGGATGAAGAAGATGTGCTCTATACATACAATGGAATACTACTCAGCCATAAAAAAAGACAAAATCGTCCAATTTGAAACAACAAGGACAGACCTTGAGAGTAGTATGCTAAGCAAAATAAGCCAGACAGAGAAAAACAAAAAGCAATTCTTAACGGTGTGCCCATATTTGTTACAGCTTCCCCCCCAGGGCAGAGGGAACAGGCAAAATCAGGCATTTCCCAGTCTTGGGAAAAGTTTTTTCTGCATACTTTAAAAGCTGCTGCCTGAGGGTCAGGCTTCTAGTTTAGCAGGCACCAGGGAGCTAGCTGTGATTCTCTCCAGAGAGTGGAGAAGTCGGTGGACAGCTCTCCTGCCTTCTCTCTCCAGCTGGCTCCAAGTCACCAGTATCTGCCTAAAAGGAGATTGTATGGACATTTGCGCCCCAGCTTTTATGGTTGCCACTGGAGCAACGAGCCTCCAGATCACCTGGATCTAATAGCCAATGAGGGCTTGCACTCACAATTCCCACAGAGCTGTAGCAAACAAATATTTCTTAGCTGGCACAGGAGCACCTCCACCCCGTGGCTACACACCTGATTCCAGCACAGACGGAGCAGGCAAAAAAGCCATCTCCCAGTGTGTCCTTGGAGAGGGCTTAACTACATCCTTTCCCAGCTGTTGACTGAGGGTCCAGCGTCTCAGTCTGCATCCAAGTGGTGACTGCAATCCTCCCCTTTGGGACAGTGGGGAGTCTTGGCACATGCTAAACTACTGAGAGGCACCAAGAACCAGGAAGGCAGCTTGGACAAGCACAAAGGCTTGAGAGAGACCAAAGAGCTCCAGACAGGCTGATAGACGAGATTCACCTCCTACAGGAGACCACTCTGTCAAGACCGGGAGAGGTGGCTGTTCTATCTAATGTGCGGAACCAACACAGAGGATCAAGGACAATGAAGAAACAAAAGAATATGTTCTAAACAAAAGAAAAAAGGCAAATATCAAGAAACAAGTCTTAATGAAACAGATAAGTGATTTACCTGATAGAGAGTTCAAAATAATGGTCGTAAATGTGCTCAGCGAGGTTGGGAGAGCAATATAGGAACAAAGTGAGAATTTCAACAAGAGATAGAAAATATGAAAAAGTACCAAGCAGAAATCACAGAACTAGAATGACAACCCCTGCTATTATTGAATTGCTGTCTCTTTCTCCCTTCAGATCTGTTAAAATGTGCTTAACGCATTCAGGTGCTCCTACGTTGGGTGGATAAATATTTACAAATGTTATATTTTCTTGATGAACTGACTCCTGAAATGAAACAATCTGTGTCTTTTGACAGATCAAGGGATAAAGAAAACGTGATGTATATATATGCAAGATGATATATACAACAGGATAACATTCAGCCTTTAAAAAGAAGGAAATCATTTGCGACAACATTGGTGAACCTGGAGGGCATTATGCTAAGGAAAATAAGCCAGACAGAGAAAGACAAATACTTATAGTATCATTTATATGTGGAATCAAAAAAAAAAAAATTTGAATTCATAGAATCAGAGAGTAGAAAAGTGGTTGCCAGGGGCTGAGACTTGGGCGGAAATATAGAGAGGTGAGTAAAAGCGGACAAACTTTCAGTTACAAGATGAATACGGTCTGAGGACCTAATGTATAACATTGTGACTATAGCTGAAAACACTATTGTCTGATGGAAACTTGCTAAGAGAGTAGAACTTATATGTTCTCACACAAAAAAAGCTACATATGTGAGGTTATGTATGTGTTAATTAACTCAATGTGGAATACTTTCATAAAGTATGCATATATCAAATTATCATATCATACACTTTAAATATCTCACAATTATATCTGTCAATTATAACTCAATAATGAAAAAAATTATGCAAGAGATAGGATCAAATGCCCCGTAATAATCTCAAATAGACATTTATCATTTTTGTTTTCTTATCAGAATTAGCAAATTAATTTTTAACATTTCTAAATTTTCAAAGCAAATTTCTCATTAACTTCTAAACTGCCAAACTGATGGCTGAAAATGGATTATAAGAAAGATAAATTTAGTCTCCAACTGAAAAGGTAATTTTCCAGCAATGTGAATTTTGGTGAGCTATTTACTTGGCATTGTCCAATTTCTCTTTCTGATTTGCCAAGTTCCAAATGAAATGAAAGCACTGGTTTGTAGATCTTCTTTTTGTTTTTTACTTTTTCCAAAAATTCTTGCCAACTGAAGCAAGTGATAAAGATAGAAAATGTGCTTTCCTCACATAAACTAAAGTCTATAATGAAGTGGAGTTAGAAATTTAACATTTTATAAGCATTTATATTTTATTAAAATGCAAAAGATATAAATTAATAGTTAATAATGTGTTTGACACTCACACTATTCAAATTCAAATAGATAACAAAAAATGCTATAAAAAGAGATATATACCTGAGGAGAGTAGACAGTACAACAATACTTATCAAAGAGGAGTATATTCTTCTTTATAAGCATAATCCTTGGTCTCAGGATTTGAAACCTAGTAGATTGCTATTTAAATATGAGTTTCTATAATATACTCCAGAGGAAGTTATCTATGAGTCTCAGAAACTTATGTGATTAATAATCTCTTTGAAAATGTGTGGGGAGTTGAATTTGTACATAAAAATCCACTCAAAAAAATTCCTTAAATTTACAAACTATCAACGCAACTAAAGTATTATTTCAGCGGAGAGGCTGGAGATATCAGTAATGGCTCTGTCGTGTCCATACTACAAATACCTGTGAAAAAGATAGTTTGCACAAATATGAAGGAGATATTTCCTAATGTGTCTAGTGTATAGATCCATATCACTCTACAGAGAAATTTGGAAGGATCCAATCTCAAGAAGTATCTCTGAATTAAGGAAAAGATCAAGTAACAACAAGAAAGGATGGCTTACTTTTCTTATATTAACCAATTCTGACCATTCATTATGGGGCTCAGTTGGAGACATTCATGAATTAGTTAGCATATTATTCTGAAAGATAAGGTAGCATACATAAAATTCCCTATAACTGAGAAAAAAGAACTGAACTAACTTCTTTTTATTTATCACAGTTCCCAAAAAGCCCAAATTACTGTAAAGGGGTCTTGGCATTGGTAAATATGATGTACTATATTTGTTTGCATTTTATGCAAGAACAAGTCTTTTTCATATAAATTTTAGCTATATTTTATTAGTGCCATCTATTAAAAGAATAGTTAAAAACAAGTTATATCCATTGCTCCTCTCTTTGTATGTAAGGAATGTGCAAATGTTTAAAAGCATTTAGCCAATGTGCTAAGAAAAAAAAACCTAAATGAAATATATTTATTATGAAATCTTAAAATATACTTTCTACTCCAAGTAATAATCATGATTTTAAAGTTTTTAATCTTTTTAAAGGAATTAAAATAAAAACTGGATTTTTTGGTTTCAGATAGGATTTTCTGGAGGCAAATTAGGAATATTCACTGCATTAATTGAACATTATTTGGTTTAATGTTTCATAATATAAGGTGATTAATTCTTTCTTTTTTTTAATAATTTTTATTTATTTATTTTTTCCCCCAAAGCCCCAGTAGATAGTTGTATGTCATAGCTGCACATCCTTCTAGTTGCTCTATGTGGGACATGGCCTCAGCATAGCCGGAGAAGCGGTGCGTCGGTGTGCGCCCAGGATCCAAACCCGGGCCGCCAGCAGCAGAGTGTGCGCACTTAACCGTTAAGCCACGGGGCCGGCCCAAGGTGATTAATTCTTGATGCATTGATGTAAATTTATGTTTTTCATCCAATGGCTGTTACTAGGCACTCAATATAGTAGCATTTCCTTTGGGCTTAAAAACAGAACTGAGAAAAATGTATTCAAAGATGTGCTCTTCCTATATAGCACATCTTTGATGTGCTATACAGTGACTTACTGAATTACTGCCAATCACGGACTCCCACATATTGAGCATCTGTGTTTGTCAGACTGTAACTGGCAATGTGTAAAAATGCAAGAGAAAAAAAAGATATGGCCAATGATCTTGGTAAACTCACATACAAGAGGTTTACTGGTATTCTAACATGTTATTAAACAAACTATTGACAGTGTGAAGAAAAATCTTTATTTCTCAATGCCTGTCATTTATTTTGAGTTTAAAGTTTAAAAAAGTCTATTTCTAGTATAATCAGACTTTTTTTGTCTTTGCATTCATTACTTTACTCAAATAACCATGTATTGTGTATCATCAACCATGCATTAGGAATAACTACGCATGAGAAATTTTTTTAGTTTGAAGGAATAAAAACACATAAAAAAAGTACCATCATTCTATAGATTCGGTTTTATTATTGGGCACATGTAAAGATAGATAAAATTGTCTTTTAATAAGCAATACCAGATCAATAGAAAATTGTAATATGTGCTGGGCCGTGGACTGAGTACTACGAATACAAAGAATGATGACAATGATGTCAATAGAAACACTGATGACAATGATAATGGCTGGCAATTATTAAATGCTTATACTCTGCTAGATACTAAGTTAATCACTTACTGCCTATCTTAAACCTTCTTTTTCTTTTAATATGCTGTTGGATTCAGTTTGATAGCATATTGTCAATAATTTTTGCATTTATGTTCATAACGAGTATGATCTGTTTTCTTGTGTTATTTTTGTCTGGCTTTGATATCAGCATAATACTGGCCTCCTAGAGTTAAAGATGTGCTGCCTCCTCTTCTACTCTTTTGATAGAGTTTGGGAAGGCTTGCTGCTAATTCTTTAATTGTTTGGTAGAATTCACCAGTAAAGTCATCAGTCTTGAACTTTTCTTTGTCAGGAGAAATTTGATTACTGACTCAATGTCTTTACTAGTTATAGATCTGTTTAGATTTTCTATTTCTTCTTGAGTCAGCTTGGGTAATTTATGTGTTTTAAGGAATTTGTAAATTTTATCTAGTTATCTATTTTGTTGGTGTATTTTTTATAGAATTCTCTTGTAATACTTTTTATTTCTCTAGATTAGTATTAAGCTAGGAAAGTAAATGTTTGAAAAGAAGAATTGAGTCATCCAAGACAGGCCATTCATCACCCATGATGTGAATGAATGAACCAGATCTTACATGGAAATCTGGAAGTTATTCACGTGCAGGGGCTGGAGCAGGACTGAGATACAGGAGTAGTGCAAAGCCTATGGGAAGTTGTTGTTTCTGGTTTTACCTCTGTAAATTTTTAGTGAAACATCTGATGGTGGGCTTGAGTTTGCTGTTGATTGGCCCAGCTAGCAGTTGGGAGGGAAATATAAACATCATGCTTAGGAAGAGCAAGAACAAAAGGCAGTTTGTCTGTCTCTCAACACTTTTTAACCAGTGGCAACCTTCAGAACTTAATAGATACTGTTTTACTTTCACCTTCCACTTATTGTGCAAGTTCGCATTTGGTCAATTCTAACTTGGAATTACATGAGAAAGGAGATTCTGGAAACCAAGTTGATGATACAATGACCAACCCAATACGTTAATCCCAAATTAAAGCTTTAACAGGGGATAACATTGTTGCACTAATTTTTCCTATAAGAATTGTCTGCCGTACTAAAATAAAAAGGCTTTCTGTGATGAGGTGGACAGAAAATAGACATTAATGAAAATGGAACTGAAAAATAGAGGGATTCCTTGATCATATCCTCTAGTAGCCTCACCATCCTGGATACTATTTATATAAGAAAAATAAAGCCATATATGGTTAAGGCAGTGTAATTTGGTTGTCCAATATATGCAGCCAAAGACAATCCTAATGGATAGACAATTTGGAAGTGGAGTATCAAAAAGGGTGGCAACTTCACCAGAAAGTTAAGCCCTAGCTCCAAGATCATGGTGCCCCAATAGAAGAATACACGAAATAAGGGCTTCCTGAAAGCCATCTGGGTATCAGAGTGGTCGCTCTCAGAAGATCTAGATAGAACAAGATATCATAAAATAAATGGAAATAAAAATCAGGAATGTAAATTAGGGTAGAAGAGATAGATTTATTTTTCACTGTAAGCAACATTAAGACCCATAAACCCCATGGTCCATCCTGTCTTCCAAGGTCTTTGATGGTGACTAATATTGAAAATGTTATTTGTTTATATAGGAATAAGTGATATAAGAGATGCAGGCAATTGCCTGCAGAGATATAATATCAAAAGAAGAATAAGAATGTGAATTGTACAAATCTAATTAATGAAGGAGCTTGTATACTTCATCAGTCTCAAAGATGCAAATCAGAGTGTTGATCCAAGAAAGAGTAGGTGTCAAAGATTACTGGCGGAATGGAGTCTGCAGTCCTAAACATGCCTCCAGGGGTGCTGGTCCTAAATTGAGGATTAGAGATCAAAATAATCAGGCTAGCTCCATCGTTTCAATGTAGAATAATAGTCTTTGAATTAAAGAATTGCTGTCAACTGAAGAAGTGATGTTTCTCTCTATGAATTAGAGGGCAGGTTGATGAACAGAAATAAGATGAAAGGTAATATTAATATGCAGAAATGATATTTAACTCAATTCTTAAATGATAAAAAGGAAAACTATATTTAAATGAACAGAGTAGAAATGTATATTTTAAGCTTTCTGTGCCTACCCAAATCATTATCAATCTAATGGTCTATTTTACTTTCTATGAAACCATTGGTTCTTAATTATTTATTGCTCTAATAGCATCTCTCCACAACTCAAGTATAAGTGATGATAGTGGAAAGGCAGGATGATATGGTGGTATATGCCTAGACCTGGATTTGATCCTTAGCTGTACTACACCATTAGCTATACTATCTTGGGGGAATTTATTAATCTTTGGAGTCTCAGTTTCCTATAATAAAATTAAAGAGTAATATATATTGGCAAGTTTTTCTGTGGACTTCATGAACAAATGTATGTAACATAATAGACTATTTTAGAAAATAGTTGTAGAAAGCTTGTTTCTGTACTTTTTTCTTGGGAATCTCAGTGTTTTATGAAACTTCATGGTGATGGAATCTGGGGACTGGAGGGATGTCAAGCAGGAATACAGCTCTGCTATAACTAGCTCTACTTTGATCTGTTTTTAATCTTGTGATTTTATATAAGATTTTGTTTAAAATCAGGTTTAGTAATAGAAAGGTAATATAGATTTGGATTTGATCTTTACAGTTAAGAGTATTCAATCTCCATGTTTCCTTTTTAGTCCTCGTAACTGTTTGAAGAGGTGTTTTTATCTTTGCATTATAGAAAAATAAAATGAAACTTTGAATTCCCAGAGTTATAACTAGCACCTGGATCTTCTAACCCTAAGACTAGGGCTTTTGATCCTTTAAATCTCACAGTAGCCAAAACACAATGCCAGTATACAGACTCAGGGATGAGGTACACATTGATTGAGTTCAGGGTTCGAACACAGAACGTTCACTACTGGATCAATACTGCCTCCTTTTCAGCATTCTGGGAGCCAAATTAGTTAATATCATACTATGTTATAATGTATTGTATATGGTAAGGGTATTTAACTAACTTCCTATCCTAGACACTTGGCCTCTAATATTATGGCCTGAACATCAACACTTTAGATGATGGAGGAGTTTTATTTATTATGTTCTTGATTTGAAAAATATATTTCCACCTAAGTACTACTGAATTTCATTTTACCTGACTTGTAAAATTTAAGTAATTTATGAAATATTTTCAGATTTATTTCTCTATTTGCTGAATTTTGAATGCTATTCTTTTAATCCATCTTTGTTTTTGGACAGAAAAAAATGCCTCAAACATAGTCAAAGCACCCTAACGTTTTTTAGATTATGGAGAGTCTTTGAATAGTTGTCTTATGTGCATATTGAAGAAAACTTTGTTAATTTTATAGTTAGAAAACAAAATGAATTTCTATGTGTCAAGTTCAGGTGTTTATATTTGCATATGTGAGTGTGTCTGTGTGTGCACACAGAATAAGATTTATTGTTCTTTATGTTAGGTTTTAAGTTATTCAGGATGAAATTACTACTTCTATATTATTTTCAGACCGAATACTAGGTTATTCTTCCCACAGTCAAATGCAACCCAAGAATAGGGTTAGCTAAAATTTCCCACACCAACTGAAACATAGATTAAACTAATTATTTAGAGAAAATGTACATGTTCATCATCCTCCAACACACAGAGTATAAACATTTGTAATTTTTTTTTTGCATATAACTTCATTCGATATCTAATTTTACCTCCTTAGTTTTTTCATCCTTGAGTTTCTGTGACTGGTTTTCTAAATTTTCATGGTATTTGAAGCTTTGCCCCTTACAAACCTAGAATTATTGTCATACCTATAAGAAATTTTCATTAATTTTGAATGTGTGTTCCAGAAGAACCCAAGTTCTTAGACTTTAATATGTAAAATATTAACTCTATTGTAGGAAAACATGTTTGATGAATAATGGGAATATTAACATTAGACTTGCTTATTTAGGTCTTAGAATCTTACTGTATTTCATGGAGCATCACAACCTAATAAAGTTTCATGGAACAGAGTTTGAGAAATTTTGATTTACTTTTTTTTTTTTTTTTAATTTTTTGTTTATTGCAGTAACATTGGTTTATAACATTGTAAAAATTTCAGGTGTACATCATTGTACTTCTATTTCTGCATGGACTACATCATGTTCACCACCAAAATACTAATTACAACCCATCATCACACACATGTACCAAATTATCCCTTTCACCCTCCTCCCTCCCCCCTTCCCCTCTGGTAACCACCAATCCAATCTCTGTCCCTATGTGTTTGTTTATTGTTGTTATTATCTACCACTTAATGAAGGAAATCATACGGTATTTGACCTTCTCCCTCTGACTTATTTCACTTTGCATCATACCCTCAATGTCCATCCATGTTGTCACAAATGGCTGGATTTCATCGTTTCTTATGGCTGAGTAGTATTCCATTGTGTATATATACCACATCTTCCTTATCCATTCGTCCCTTGATGGGCACTTAGGTTGCTTCCAAGTCTTGGCTATCGTGAATAAGGCTGCAATGAACACAGAGGTGCATGTACCTTTGCAAATTGGTGTTTTCAAGTTCTTTGGATAAATACCCAACAGTGGAATAGCTGGATCATATGGTAGTTCTATCCTTGATTTTTTGAGGAATCTCCATACTGTTTTCCATAGTGGCTGCACCAGTTTGCACTCCCACCAGCAGTGTATGAGAGTTCCCTTCTCTCCACAACCTCTCCAACACATGTTGTTTCCTGTCTTGTTAATTATAGCCATTCTGACGGGCGTGAGGTGATATCTCATTGTAGTTTTGATTTGCATTTCCCTGATAGTTAGTGATTTTGAACATCTTTTCATGTGTCTGTTGGCCATCTGTATATCTCCTTTGGAGAAATGTCTGTTCAGGTGTTGTTCCCTTTTTTTAATTGGGTTGGTAGTTTTTTTGTTGTTGAGATGCATGAGTTCTTTATATATTTTGGAGATTAAGCCCTTATCAGATGTATGGTTTGCAAATATCTTCTCCCAATTGTTAGGTTGTCTTTTCATTTTGTTGATGGTTTCCTTTGCTGTGCAGAAGCTTTTTAGTTTGATGTAGTCCCATTTGTTTATTTTTTCTATTGTTTCTCTTGCCCGGTCAGATGTGGTGTTTGAAAAGATGTTGCTAAGACTGATGTCGAAGAGCGTACTGCCTATGTTTTCTTCTAGAACTTTCACAGTTTCAGGTCTTACATTCAAGTCTTTAATCCATTTGGAGTTAATTTTTGTGTATGGTGTAAGGTAAGGGTCTACTTTCATTTTTGCATATGGCTATCCAGTTTTCCCAACACCATTTGCTGAAGAGACTTTCTTTTCCCCATTGTATGTTCTTGGCTCCTTTGTCAAAGATTAGCTGTCCATAGATGTGTGGGTTTATTTCTGGGCTTTCGATTCTATTCCATTGATCTGTGTGTCTGTTTTTGTGCCAGTACCATGCTGTTTTGGTTACTATAGCTTTGTAGTATATTTTGAAATCAGGGAGTGTGATACCTCCAGCTTTGTTCTTTTTCTCAGGATTCCTTTAGCTATTCGGGTCTTTTGTTGTTCCATATAAATTTTAGGATTCTTTGTTCTATTTCTGTGAAAAATGTTGTTGGAACTTTGATAGGGATTGCATTGAATCTATAGATGGCTTTAGGAAGTATGGACATCTTAACTATGTTAATTCTTCCAATCCAAGAGCACGGAATATCTTTCCATTTCTTTGTGTCTTCTTCAATTTCTTTCAGAAATGTTTTATAGTTTTCGGTGTACAGATCTTTCACCTCTTTGGTTAAGTTTATTCCTAGGTATTTTATTCTTTTTGTTGCAATTGTAAATGAGATGGTATTCTTAATTTCTCTTTCTGCTACTTCGTTGTTAGTGTACAGAAATGCAACTGATTTTTGTATGTTGATTTTGTATCCTGCAACTTTACCATATTCGTTTATTACTTCTAAAAGTTTTCTGGTGGATTCTTTAGGGTTTTCTATATATAAAATCATGTCATCTGCACATAGTGACAGTTTCACTTCTTCCTTTCCAATTTGGATCCCTTTTATTTCTTTCTCTTGCCTGATTGCTCTGGCTAGGACTTCCAATACTATGTTAAATAGGAGTGGTGACAGTGGGCATCCTTGTCTGGTTCCTGTTCTTAGAGGGATAGCTTTCAGTTTTTCACCACTGAGGATGATATTAGCTGTGGGTTTCTCATATATGGTCTTTATTATGTTGAGGTACTTTCCTTCTATACCCATTTTATTCAGAGTTTTTATCATAAATGGATGCTGGATCTTGTCAAATGCTTTCTCTGCATCTATTGAGATGATCATGTGATTTTTGTTCTTCATTTTATTAATGTGGTGTATTACGTTGATTGATTTGTGAATGTTAAACCATCCCTGCATACCTGGAATAAATCCCACTTGATCATGGTGTATAATCTTTTTAACGTATTGTTGTATGCGATTGGCTAGTATTTTGTTGAGGATTTTCGCATCGATGTTCATCAGTGATATAGGCCTGTAATTTTCTTTTTTTGTGTTGTCCTTGTCTGGTTTTGGTATCAGGGTAATGTTGGCTTCGTAGAATGAGTTAGGGAGCCCCCCCCTCTCCTCAATTCATGGAAGAATTTGAGAAGAATAGGTATTAAGTCTTCTTTGAATGTTTGGTAGAATTCACCGGGGAAGCCGTCTGGTCCTAGACTTTTATTTTTGGGGAGGTTTGTGATTACTGTTTCGATCTCCTTACTGGTGATTGGTCTATTCAAATTCTCTACTTCTTCTTGATCCAGTTTTGGAAGGTTGTATGATTCTAAGAATTTATCCATTTCTTCCAGCTTGTCGAATTGGTTGGCATATAGTTTTTCATAGTATTCTCTTATAATCTTTTGTATTTCTGAGGTGTCTGTTGTAACCTCTCCTCTTTCATTTCTGATTTTACTTATTTGTGCCTTCTCTCTTTTTTCTTGGTGAGTCTAGCTAAAGGTTTGTCTATTTTGTTGATCTTTTCAAAGAACCAGCTCTTGGTTTTATTAATTTTTTCTATTGTTTTTGGTCTCTATTTCATTTATTTCTGCTCTGATTTTTATTATTTCCCTTCTTCTACTGATTTTGGGCTTTGTTTGTTCTTCTTTTTCCAGTTCCTTTAGGTGCATTGTTAGATTGTTTATTTGAGATTTTTCTTGTTTGTTGAGATAGGCCTGTATTGCTATAAACTTCCCTCTTAGAACCGCTTTTGCTGTATCCCATAAATTCTGGCATGTCGTATTTTCATTTTCATTTGTCTCCAGGTATTTTTTGATTTCTTCTTTGATTTCTTCATTAACCCAGTCGTTGTTCAGTAGCATTTTGTTTAATCTCCATGTATTTGTGGCTTTTCTGATTTTCTTCCTATAGTTGATTTCTAGTTTCATACCGTTGTGGTCAGAAAAGATGCTTGGTATTATTTCAATCTTCTTAAATTTATGGAGACTTGTTTTGTGGCCTAATATGTGATCAATCCTGGAGAACGTTCCACGTGCATTTGAAAAGAACGTGTATTCTTCGGTTTTTGGATTGAATGCTCTGTATATATCTACTAGGTCCATCTGTTCTAGTGTGTCGTTTAAGGCCAATGTTTCCTTATTGATCTTCTGTTTGGATGATCTATCCGTTGGTGTAAGTGGAGTGTTAAAGTCCCCTACTATTATTGTGTTACTGTCTATTTCTGTTTTTATGTCTGTTAATAATTGCTTTATATATTTAGGTGCACCTACATTGGGTGCGTAGATATTTACAAGTGTTATATCCTCTTCTTGGATTGTTCCCTTGATCATTATGTAATGCCCTTCTTTGTCTCGTTTTACAGTTTTTGTTTTAAAGTCTATTTTGTCTGATATGAGTACTGCTACCCCAGCTTTCTTTTCATTGCCATTTGCGTGGAGTATCTTTTTCCATCCCTTCACTTTCAGTTTGTGAGTGTCTTTAGGTCTGAAGTGTGTCTCTTGTATGCAGCATATATATGGGTCTTGTTTTTTTATCCAGTCAGCCACCCTATGCCTTTTAATTGGAGCATTTAGTCCATTGACGTTTAAAGTAGCTATTGATAAGTATGTACTTACTGCCATTTTTAACTTTTTTTTTTTCCTCTGTGTTTTAGTAGTCCTTCTCTGTTCCTTTCTTCTTCTATACAGAATTGATGGTCACTTTAGTTTGACCTCTGTCTGAAAGCTGTACTCTTTAACTACCCTCCTCCCTCCTTTTATGTTTTTGATATCATATCCAACCTCTTTTTTGTGCATTTGTATCCATTACGTTCTAATCGTGGAAATAGATAATTTTTCCTATTTGTGGTCTTCTCTTTTCCCCTTAAATCAGTCCCTTTAACATTTCTTGTAACACTGGTTTCTTGGTGACAAACTCCTTTAATTTTTGCTTATCTGGGAAAATTTTGATCTCTCCTTCCATTTTGAACGATAACCTTGCTGGGTAGAGTATTCTTGGCTGTAAGTGTTTTCCTTTTAGCACTTTAAATATATCGTGCCATTCTCTTCTAGCCTGTAAGGTTTCTGCAGAGAAGTCAGCTGATAGCCTTATGGGGTTTCCTTTGTATGTAACTTGACATTCTCTTGCGGCTTTTAGGATTCTCTCTTTATCTTTAATTCTGGACATTTTGATTATGATGTCTCTTGGTGTGGGCCTCTTTGGGTTTATCTTGTTTGGGGCTCTCTGTGCCTCCTGTACCTGGATGTCTGTTTCCTTCCTTAGGTTAGGGAAGTTTTCATCTATTATTTCTTGAAATAGATTCTCTGCCCCCTTGTCTCGCTCTTCTCCTTCCGGGACACCTATAACACAGATGTTAGTGCACTTGATGTTGTCCCAGAGGTCCCTTAGACTGTCCTCACTCTTTTTAATTCTTTTCTCTTTTACCTGTTCACCTTGGGTAATTTCTTCTAGTCTTTCTTCCAGCTCACAGATCCGTTCTTCTGTATCCTCTACTCTGCTTTGGAGTCCCTCTAATGAATTTTTCATTTCCAGTATTGTATTCTTCATTTCTGATTGGTTCTTTTTTATATCTTCCATTTCTTTGTTGACATTCTCACTGAGTTCATCTATTCTTCTCCCCAGATCAGTGAGCATCCTTAACACTCTTATTTTGAACTCTCTGTCGGGTAGGTTGCTCATTTCTGTTTCACTTAGTTCCTTTTCTGGGGTTTTGTCTTGTTCCCTTACTTGGAATGTATTCTTTTGCCTCCTCATTTTGCCTCTTTCCCTGTGCTTGTGTCTATGTATTAGGTAGGTCAGCTACGTCTCCTTCTCTTGGATAGGTGACCTTATGTAAGTGATGCCTTAGGAGGCTTCCAGTGTGCTTCCCTCAGTTCTCAATGTTCCAGGGGTGGCCCCTATGTGGGCTACGTGTGTCCTTCTATTGTGGCCTGTTAGCTCTCCCTATAGGCGCCCAGGGAGGCTGAGTTTTGCTCCTGGCCAGCTGTTGTAATGCTCAGCTGCTTGTAGTTGTTGTGGGCCCTTCAGTCTCTTTATCAGCTGTGGGGAGCCCCAGCACAGTTGGCTGCAAGTTCTAATACCACATTTGTGTTGCAGTATTTCTTTTAAGTGAGTAGGCCCCCAGTGTGGCAGGTTGTTAGGCTCAGGGCCTTACAATTGCTGTAAACCTCTAGCCTATTAGGTCTCTTGTCAGCTCTCTGAGGATTGCAGCTGGGTGGGGCTGGCCTCAGGCACAGGAGGACCCAATTGTTTCAGGCTTTGGAAGGTGGGGCAAACCTCCTATGTGGGTCTTTGAGAAGCACAAGTCTTCTGCAGCTGACAAGCCCTGTTGCCCACAGGTCCACACACACAGTCAACACAGTCCTGCCCCGTGTGAGTGCCCCGACCTCCCCAAGCGGACCCAGTCTCTCCACGGCGGGAGCCCCACACACTCTGCCACCACCCCACACTCTCCACCCGCTCCTTGTGCACACCCTGTCCCGCTCAAGTCAGCTCAGTTGCCAGGCTGCAGAGAATCCAGTCACTAATCTATGCAGGCCCACACGTTGCCTGAGGGCTTGTTGTTGGGTGGGGCCAGTCTCTAGAGTGGGCTGCCTGCCCTGGCTGAGCTGGATTAAATCGGTGCTCTAGCGGGTGGAGCAGACCCTGGGCTAGCAGGTCTCAGGGAGAACTCCAATGGCGTCTGTGTCAGCATGCTCACACCAGGCCACAACAATGGCCGCCGCCAATGTCCCAGTCCCTGGAGAGGTCTCACGCCTCACCGAGATGCACTCAGGGCCTATTCAGTGAGTCTCTTGTCACCGAAGCACTGTGCACCTATCTTTCTGGTGATTTTAGGATGCTTTCTGGAACGGGTGAGTTTGTGCGCGGGCCCTTTAAGAGCCAGTTTTAGTTTCTTTGTGAACCGGGTTTTCTGGGGGTACTCCCCAATGCTTTAGCAGCAGGCAAAGTCAGATATTATGCCGCTGGTCTCAATTGTGCTGGGTCCACAAAATGCCCACAGCGGGGGCGCTCCCCGGCTCAGGGCCCCGCGCCTCCAGGGAGGCTGCATACCTGTGAGCTGCTCCCGGCGGCCGTGAAGCTGGCGGCTTGTGACGGCGGCGTTTTTCCTCTCCAGAAGGGAGTCTCTGCCTCTTCTACCCCAGTTAGGATTGTCCGTTGTTGCAGGAGTTCCTCTTATCCAGTTTTCAGTTCTGTCTCAGGGGTAATTTTTCCACGAGTAGTTGTAAATTGGCTGTGTCCACGGGAGGAGGGGAGTTCAGAGTCTGCCTACGCCGCCATCTTGACTCCGCCCCGAAAAAAACACAGTTAAAATAAGGTTTACTTGGAACATTCCTGTCTTGATTTACTTTTTGAAACTTTTTCCTGTTATATGTGCTTGGAAGGATGTGTTCAGTGAAAGGGAAACTAGAATGGACAATACCAGTTTGAAATTCCATTTATAGTTCTCCATCATACTGTGAGAAAAACAGCTTTTCTTCACCAGAAATAGTTATTTGGTCAGGATGCTTGTAAAGGATGATTCATAGAAGTAAGACACTATCCTTTCTTGTTAATGCATGCTAAACCAAAGTAATCATAATGCGTCTCACTTCTTAAATAAGGATTTAATTGAAAGCAAGAAAACAAAGGGATATTTAAATGATATCTATTCTAGATCTCTGGGCATATTCCTCTCCCCTCCAGTTGCCTTCATTTCTTTGGTATTCTTTCACTTTACACACCTGACTTCTCACAATGCCCTTTAGTTCAGCTAGCACACAAAACTATATTCTTCCTGCATAGACACTATACCTGTCGCTCAGAACACAGCAGAATTTCTTCCAGGACTTTGTACTTTCATAACTGCTTTCATTCACAGATCTCATAAAATCTGGCAAACATGATCTCATTATTCCTCAGGATATCCCTGTGAAGTTGGTAGGTGGCCAGTATTATTATCCCAATTTTGTAAAGCGTTTTATCCAGATTACATAAAGTATTACTCTCCATGCTATGCAACTTTTATGGGTGAGTAATGTGACCAAGGACATAGAAAATACAATGCAGACCTAGGAAAAGGACTTGTGCTCACAAGAAAGGCCCAGCACCTCATCACTTTAGATGTTGCTTCTCTTCTGTGTTGTGACAGACTATTGCTCAATTCTGACATATCATTTTTACCATTATTTTTTTTTAATTGCTTCAGTCCTTATGATGATTATGTTATTCTTCAGTTATTTTTCCTCTGGGTCCTAGAGGTGAATAGTCTGCATAAAACACACAAAATACAATGTAGTATATGAGGTGTATTTTGAACACCGTTATAAACCTGCTAAAATAACTTAATTATTAAACAGCTCCATTTATATGAGATACACATCAGGAATCACTGAGTTCATTAACTCTATGAATTTGGCACACTTTATCATTAAGAAGGAAGATTCTGGGTTTAGGAAGGGTAATACAATACAGGAGAGGATATATAGAGGGAGTCAGTAATTTTATATTTATTCCTTAATTAGGTGTGAATATAAGATATATTTTATGTTATTATCTGTAGCTTTTTTATATATCTAATATTTCATAATAATTAGAACGGAAGAAAAAATGTGTTCATGATGTTATCAAACAATGAGATGGATCATGTAGGAAAAAAATCAGATTTGGTGATGGGGTGCTTGAATAGTTGAAATAGTTTTTGGATGTATTATGTTGAATCATCTGTTATATAGGGGAGGTATTGAACAGCATGTGAGGATTTGAAGCCCAGAGAGACAGCTGAGACAGAGTTCTTGATTTGGAAGTCATTTGTGTATCAATTTTCCTTGAGGCTAAGGGAGCAAATAAGATTTCCTTGAGCGTTCAGCTTGTGGATGAATGAGAAGAAGAGAGTACCTAAGATTTTACTGTGAGATAAAGCAACTTTAATGAGAGAAGCAGAGCAAGAGGAGTCAAGTAAAGAAAATGATATAATGAGCTTTCAGCTCAGAGTGCAACGATGTGCCCCAGGTCCTTTCCCTGTCCCTCTTTTAGAGTTCCCTGTAGCTTTGAAGTCTTCTGGGATATTGTTGGCAGACATTCTTCAGCCTTTCTTTAGAGGAGTTTGGCTGTGAAGGGAAGAGAGAGAGAGAGACTAGAGACAGGAAGATAGCTGGAGGGGATGTGGATGTGTTTGTTTGTTTGTTTTAAACAGATTGGAGACATGTGAACATGTATAAGTAGCCAGTCAAGAAAAACAAGAAGAAATTGATGACATAAGAATGCAGTAACTAATCTGCTACTTTGTTATGCAGCAATAGATAATAAAACCAAACAGAAATCCCTTAGAAATAAAATGGGCAAAATCACGTAGAAGAGGTTGATTTCCATAATTAATAATATGATAATTATTATAGCTAATAATTTCATACTTAGTATATACCAGGCACTGTTCTCAACACATTACATGTGTTAAGTCATTTACATCTCACAACTCTATGAGAGAGTATTAATATTATTCTCTCAGTTAACGTTTAAGAAAGTGAGACACAAACAGGGTAAGTAACTTAAATGAGATTTGAACCTAGGACATCTGCTTCCAGATTCTGGACTCCTAATTATCGTGCTATGCTGTTGCTCTAGGGCTAGGTCTTTGAGACAGAAGAAAGAGATCAAGAAGATATGCAAGAGATCATAGGCTCATTGGGAGTTGAAACTTGGAGCCCAAAGTGACAATGAGAAGTTAAGCTCATTGTGAAGTGGTGAGGATGATGAGAGGCCAAAATGTGTTTATTAATCTTGTAAAGACACTCGATTTTCTAGGTTCTTCCTTTCAGAAATATTTTCTAGAAATGTGAAAGAATAAGAGGTAAGATATTCTTTCAAAGAAATTATATGAAAATTGGTTTACTGAGATAAAAGGACACATATACAAATAACTCTAATAACCCCACAAGTAATCCAACAAAGCAAACACCTAGATTTTTCAGTTACAGCACTTTTTAGCATACTTCCGAAATGCACCACGTTTAAACAATTTTCATAAATGATGTCCTAAAGTTAGGTAGTATTAACAAAGAGTTGAAATGTCTTTTCACTTGTCTGTAACATTCACTATTAAGTTTTAACAGACATATGAGTTTATAGAGAAAGACATTTTCAAATTAGAATAAATGTAAAGAAGAAAAATAGGTGTTTTGCTGATTAGGATACTAAATGCTTTTCCTGACTTGAGTATAGAGAACAAACTAGAGGTGTAGGTGTGGGTTGGGTGACAAATGACCCAGCAGATGCATTGGAAAAATAAACATACGTGTCTGTGAGAGAAATTTGCAGTTCAAACTGAAGTGATGAAACCAAACGAATCTTTGATTTCAAGAACCAAAAAGCATCCCACTTCTTGTGTCTTTGCAAACATAAAAGCATATAACGTCTCATCAAAGAGGAAACTAAACATTATCTGCATATGGAATCAAGGTTGAGATTAAGGTAGTTTTCTGTTCTATTTTTTTTTTCCTAAATAGAACTTTGTTTTTCTTACAAATCAAATTATAACAAAAATGAAGCATAAATTATTTATAAAAGTTATAAATTGAAAATGCTTTACAAAGCATACTTAAAATAGAACTCTTGTTTCTTTTTAAATGAATTATCTTTCCAAATTCCTCATGCTAGTTGAAATCTCATATTGTACTTTCTACTCAGTTATTATATTTATACATCAGTGCCACTTTTCAGTTTTTCTTTCTAGATTTTTGTTAACTTATTAACTGATATGGATTACAAATTAGTTTAAAAATGTATTTTAAATGACATTTTATTATTAATTTGTACACAATTAATGTATAAAAATTTGAAAAACATATGAAAAAATAAATTTATATCTCATAATCACTGCACTCAGAGGTAAGCATTGTTAATATTTTTGGACATAGCTTTTAAATATTTTTCTATAAAAATGTGTTGTTTTAAAGGAGTGATTATGCTGTGCATACTTTAAAAACACTTTATTTGAAACCATTCCAAGCTTACACAAAAATGTTGAAAATAAAAACACTAGAGAATACTTGTATGCCCTTTACCCAGATTTAGCTATTGTTAACATTTTGTGCCATTTGCTTTATGTACATACTATTTTAACTTTGTCTTTTGTTGTTCAATATGCTCTGAATAGCTTAAATATAAGTAAATATTCTTCTACAACTTAATTAATGGATGAAATATTTAATTGCATATTTATAATATGGTAAGACCCTAATTAAAATGCTTTACATGTATCATCTTATAAAATCATAAATAATTATATTTTATGCATATTTATGCATATTTGTGCATATTTTATGCATGACTTTATTTTATGCATATTTTAAAGATGAAGAAACTGAAGATGATGAAGGAACAGCTAAGTAACATGCCTAAGGACATCCAGCCCATAAGAGGAAGAACTGAGATTTAAAGTCAGGTGTACTAGCTACTTCTTGCTGTGTAACAAACTGCTGTAAAATGAAGTGATTGGAAAATACAAACCTTTATTCTCTTTCGGTCCCTGTGGTGCAGGAATCTGGTAGTGGCTTTCGTGGGTAGTTCTGGCTCAGGATATCCCAGGATTCTGCAATCCAGGTGTCAGCCAGGACTGCAGTAATCTCATGGTTCACCTGCATGAGGCTCTGCCTCTGAGCTTACACACATGGTGTTTGCCAGGCTTCAGAAGATCTGCTCGCAAGCGCATTGATGTGGTAGCCGGCTTCTCTTGGAATGAGTGATCCAAGAGGAAGTGAGAGAAAGCACCCAAAGGAGAAGCCACTGTCTTTTAATAACCTGGTCTTGGAAGTGACATCCCATCACTTCTGTCATATTCTATTCATGAAAAGCAAATCAATTAGTCCAGCCCAAACTCACAAGGAGGGGATTACAGAGTCTCTTGAACATTAGAAGATGAGGGTCATTGTAGGCCATCTTTGAGCCTGCCTACGCTATCAGGTTTTTCTGACTTCAGAGTCCATGACTCTAATAATTAACCGTAATGCTTTTCTACTGGAAGAGCTGTTGCTCTCTTGTGAAAATCCACCATATTTTGTGTACCGATTCTCAAGTGTGATTATTCAGGTTGCTTCCAATTTTTATTTGCTATTATAAACTTCGCTGTGACAAATAATGCTTATTTATTATCATTTTCTTAGGATTTAATAAAATAATATCTATCCATCATCTATCTATCTGTCTATCCATCTTATCTATCATATCATAAAGCAGTTATTTTTTGAAAAAGTATTAGATTTAGAGTAAGAAGATCTGGTTGTATAATAAATGAAAATCCATTTCACTTCTGAAACTCAGTTTTTTCACCTATAGACATAATTCTGGAAGGGCAGAAAATGCCACTTGTTCATCTTTGGATCCCCAGATCCTGTCACAATATCTGATTCTTTTTAGACATTCAGTACACCTTCTATATCAGAATGCTCATAAAATGTAAATGCGATATCGAATGAGAAATCATTGGCAAATTACAATAAGCTATAAAAATCTAAAGTCTTAGAAAAAAATTTAAGAAATGACTTTAGTTTATCCCCAGAAGAATTATTATCATTATTTTTAACACTTTTTATTTTTAAATCTCACTTTGACTTGTTTTAGGTTCTGATTTCTTAAGTTCCAGTATTTATTTATTTATTTAGTTAGGTAGGTAGGTAGGTAGCTATTTTGTTACTTAATTATTATTTTTTGATAATGTCATCCAGTTCTCTTGGTCCATTCTGCATTAGGTACAACCACTACAGTTTGTTTTAGACTTTCTTTATGCATTTTCATCATTTGATCACATGACAATTGGATCACCTCTAATTCTCCCACTCAATATTCTACGGTGTTTTGATTGGTATTTCAACAGTAAAAAATGCATTTCTACCTGCAAGTTCACTATGCATCGTTTTCCTTTAAAAGATTTTCTGAAATCATCATGACCTAAAAGATTGTCTTTACTTACTGGACTGCAGGTTCAAAAAGCCACCCTTCTCTGGTTCCAGTGGTTAATTTGTACAAAATTATTTAGATTGACATTAATTTAATTTATTTCAACATATTAGTTGTTCTAAAATCCATTCATGGGGCAGGCCCAGTGGCACAGCAGTTAAGTGCGCACGCTCTGCTGCAGCGTCCCGGGGTTCACTGGTTCGGATCCCGGGTACGCACCAACCCACCACTTGGCAAGCCATGCTGTGGCGGTGTCACATACAAAGTGGAGGAAGATGGGCACGGGTGTTAGCCCAGGGCCAGTCTTCCTCAGCAAAAAAAGAGGAGGATTGGCAGATGTTAGCACAGGGCTGATCTTCCTCAAAAAAAAAAATAAAATAAAAATAAATAAATAAATAAAATCCATTCATTGTGATTGCCATTTGCTAAGTTTATATCCAAATATATTCTTTTTGAAAGTTACCTATGTTTGAAAAAGGTATTTAATTATGCAAGGCAATATCAGCCTTCCAAATGAATAAAATGTTTATGATACATTCGTTTACTATAATTTAAATAAATTATTTCACCAAAAAAAAATTATTGACTTTCAGGTATTCTTTCTGATACAACAAATATTTGTAGAGTTCTCGTCATGTGCCAGGCACTGTCCTCGGTTTTAGGAGTATAATAGTATACACGCAAATGTTGTGTTCTCCTGAAGCAACATTCTAATTTCCGGAGATAGATGATAAACAAACCTACAATATTTATTTTGGTGATAAGTACTACCAATGAAAGTTAAGGTGTGTTTCCATTAGCTGTGCTATGAACTGGATATATAGGAATAAAACATGAGTTTTCCATTCAAAATCTTTCAACCTTGCAAATTATTAGATTTTCAAATGTCTGTGGGTCACTTTACAACTGATCCATCTCTCAAACGATGAATTCTTAGATATTCTGTTCATATTACACTGACAACTGGAAGACAAAATAATAAACATGGATTTTTCATATGAGTTCAGAAACCATAGGGAGTTGGGTCCACCAATTCAAATAGCCCAGCATGCTGTATTTAGTCACTGAATGGTGTGAAATAATATTTTACTTATGTATTCAATGTACCAATGGTCCAAATAGTTGTTCCAATTAAAATAACGGTTGGACCAATTTTTTTAGCATTCACCCAGCACCCTAGAAATGACAAAAGGGTAATTTCCCCTTTCTTTTCCACCAGGGTTTTGCCTAACCAGAGATGCAGGGATTTCGTATCTAACTGAAGAGAATTTTAGTAGACACAGAAATATCAAATCGGTAGTTCTTTTGTTTTTATCACATGCAATGCAGATAAACAGTGAGCACTGGCGATCAGACTCCCTTGGACAACTGTATGATGAACACCATTTCGACAAGAAACATTCCCTCTATACAACTGAATGCTTCATTTTTGAAACATACAATGTTTCCTACATGGGTTTACTGTTTGTTAAAATATTTGTTTGCAATTATGGAAACACGAATGATGTGTTCTTCGATTAAGAAGTAAGATTACCATTAAGTAAGAACTAACGATTTTATGATAAAAGGTAAGCAATTTGACATTTTAGTTTTTATTTTGTGTTTTTATTAAATGTTTTATTAAAGGCATGCTGCTACTTATAAAATGTAAACTTGGCAAACAAGACATCTAGCATCTTGTCTGGCAGTAAAAGCAAATCATTATTTTATTTCAATTCATTTTTCAGCTGTAAAAGGAAAAGAAGTCACAAGTCGATAATAAATTAAACATAAAAGCAGAGATCCAAAGGCTGGTATGTGACAAGAGATGGTACTTTTCAATGTTATATTTGGAATGAATAAATAAAAGTTATGGTCAGGCAGGCATATTAGTTTGAACTTGAGACAAATTAAATGTTTTTTTTTCAAGTAAACAAATTATTATAACTCTTGGTTTGTAAAATTATGGTAGGTATTTTATGTTTCATAATATCCTAGTTACTGACTAAAATCCAATAAAATTTTATTTGTAGAAGACCTTGAGGACACTTGCATTTTTTCAATAAACGTTAATAAAAAGAAATTTCTGTTATTTATGTTTACACTCATAAAGAATTTAAGAGTGATGCTCAGCCATCTGGTGAAGTAAAAAACAGTCTCATAACCAAGGTGAACTAGGGTAAATGCCATCATTAATGGGGTTAGAATTTGTTACCTAAAAGGTTAGTATTTGCTCAAAAAAATCATCTGTTCAATTAGATGTCCACACCCAGAGAGCCATAGTACAGTGTAAAGAGAAATAGATTTATGCTTGAAAGGCTCAGTTTAAGTCTATTGTTGGGCCTTGGCCAAAAGTCACTGACTAGTTATAGTTTTCTTATTAATAAAATGTAATTTTGTGAAAAATTGATCAAGTAATTTATGGAATTTACATTTTTGAAAAATGTAAATATATATACAATTGTAAATGTTGTTTAAAGTATATAACGACATTTAGTTATTTTATTATTAATAAATACTTGTGTGTTAGGAGTAAAATCATAGGCTTTTTATACTGACTTGAACTTCTATAAAGAATACATTTCTACAGTTTCTGAGTCTGGAGGATAATGGAAGTAAACAAAATCTCTGCCCTTAGATCTTCTAAGAGAGAGAGAGAGAGAGAAAGAGAGAGAGAGATCAATCCAGGAGACAAACACACATGACCTATCTTTTAAAAATAGATGGAGGCAGAGATTACTACAAACATCAAACTCCAGCAGAGCTCTTACCAAAATGCCAGCATGTCAGGGGAGAGGGGGCTTAAGAGATATGAGAAAAGAGGAGAGGGAGGAGGAGAACACAGGTGAAACATGGGCAAAACCACTAGTAGGAAGACCAAGCCCAACATTTTGCGTTCAACATACCACAGGTCTAGAAATTGATATTTCTCAACTACAAGGTAGGGGCTTGAAGGTGCGTGGGATGAAGGTGGACCCCTCAGAGAAGCATTGCCACTCGGGAAAGTCAGACACACAGGAAAGTGGGAGTACCCCATGTTTATGTGTCAGTAAGGGGAAAAAAGAAAGTTAGAGGGGAAAATTAAAATTCTTACAAGAATGAAAGAAACAAGATACTCCTCACCACTCCACCCATCAACAAAATTATTATACTTCACTCTCCTGACAAAAGAGGATGCGCTTGAACTAGAACTAGTGTCAACAAACTTCTAGAAACAGAAAAATCAATCAATTCAAATCATACAAATCTACTGTAAAAAAATTTCAAATCAAAACATTTCAGCTGATGAAACATCCCCACAAAGAAAACAACCAAGGATCAAAAGAAAACTAAGTATCACACAGCACTCAAAACTGAATTAAACACCCTTAAAGAAGCATTTGGAGATATTATGCAAAGAGGATCAGGAATTTGAAATAATAATGGAAATGGACAAAAAAGCAGGAAGAAATTGCAATTAGGTTCAATCAAACAGAGGAAAGAAGACAGTAATCAAGACAGTATGGTATTGGTGAAAGAATAGACAAATAGATTAATGGAACAGAATAGAGTGCCCAGAAATAGACCCACATAAATATAGTTAATTGATCTTTGACCAAGGAGTAAAGGCAATACAATGGAGCAAAAATTGTCTTTTCAACAAATGGTTCTGGAACAACTGGACATCCGCACGCAAAAACGTGACTCTAGATACAGACTTTACACCTTTCACAAAAATTAATGCAAAATGGACCACAGACCTAAATGTAAAACGTAAAACCATAAAACTCCTGGAAGATAACATAGGAGAAAATCTAGATGACCTTGGGTATGGTGATGACTTTTTAGATACAACACTAAAGGCACAATACATGAAGGAAAGAATCGATAAGCAGGAATTCATTAAAGTTAAAAACTTTTGGGGCCGGCCTCATGGTGTAGTGGTTAAGTTTGGCGCTTTCTGCTTTGGCGGCCCAGGTTGGCGGGTTCGGATCCCAGGCGCAGACCTACACCACTCGTCAGCCACACAGTGGTGATGAACCACAAATAAAGTAGAGGAAGATTGGCACAGATTTAGCTCAGGGCTAATCTTCCTCAAAACTTTTGCTCTGTTAAAGACAATGTCAAGAGAATAAGAAGACAAGCCACCAACTGGGAAATAATATTTGCTGACATCTCTGATAAAAGACTGTTATCCAAAATATACAAAGAACTCTTAAAATTCAACAACAACAAAAATACAATCCAATTTAAAAATGGCCAAAGACCTTAACAGAAACCTCACTGAAGAAGAACTACAAGTGGCAAATAAGCATATAAAGAGATGTTTCAAGTCAGATGTCATCGGGGAAATGCAAATTAAAACAATGAGATACCACTACACACTGATTAGAATGGCCAAAATCTGGAATTCTGACAATATCAAATGCTGATGAGGATGTGGAGCGAGAGGAACTCTCATTCATTGCTGATGGAAATGCAAAATCATACAGCCACTTTGGAAGACAGTTTGGCAGTTTCTTACAAAATTCAGCATACTTTTACCACATGATCTGACAATCAAGCTCCTTGGTATTTACTCAAAGGAGTTGAAAACTTATGACCACACAGAAACTCGCAGCTTTATTCATAATGGCCAAAACTTGAAAGCAACAAAGAATTCCTTCAGTTGGTGAATGGGTAAATAAACTGTGGTACAATCAGACAACAGTATACCATTCTACATTAAAAAGAAATGAGCTATCAAGCCATGAGAAGACATGGGGAAACCTTAAATGCATATCGCTAAGGGAAAGAAATCAACCTGAAAAGACTACATACTGTACGATTCCAACTATATGACGTTCTGGAAAAGGCAAAACTATGGAAAAAGTAAAAAAAAGTCAGTGGTTGTCAGGGGTGAGGGCAGTGGGAAGGGATGAATAGGCAGAGCACAGAGGATTTTTTCGGCAGTAAAAATACTCTGTATGATACCGTAATGATGGATACATGGCATTATACATCTGTCCAGACCCGTGGAATGTACAATAATGTACAATGTACAAGAGTGAACTGTAATGTAAAGTATGGTCTTTGGAGGATTATAATATGTTGGTATAGGTTCATCAGTTTTAACAAATGTACCACTCTGGTGAGGACTGTTGATAATAGAGAAGGCTATGCATGTGTGGGTGCAGGGGGTATATGGGGACTCTGTACCTTTCCTTCAATTTTTCTGTGAACCTAAAACTGCGCTAAAAATACAAAACCTTAAAAAATTGTATATATTTAAGGTGCACAATTTGGTGATATGATATAGATATACATTGTGAAATAGTCACCAAAATCAATCTAATTAACATATCTCTCACCTCAGTTACCATTTTCTTTTCTTTCTTACCTTTTTTTGTTTGTATGTGTGTGATGAGAACACTTAAGATCTACCCTCTTAGCAAATTTCAAAGTATTGTTAACTACAGTCACATTGTTATATATTAGATCTCTAGAACGTATTCATCTTTCATAACTGAAATTTTGTATCCATTGACCCACTATCTTCATTTTCCTCTCCTCTCAGTCCCTGATAACCACCATTCTACCCTCTGCTTCTATAAGTTTGACTATTTTAAATTCCACATACAAGTGAGATCATGCAGTATTTGTCTTTCTGCACCCGTCTTATTTCACTTAGCATAATGTCTTCCAGGTTCATCCACGTTGACACATATGGCAGTATTTCTTTATTTTTAAGGCTAATACATCCCATTGTATGTCTATATCACATTTTCTTTATCTGTTCATCTGTCGATGGACATTTAGATCGTTTTCACATCTCAGCTATTGTGAATAACGCTGAAATGAAGATGGGAGTGCAGATATTTCTTCAAGATCCTGATTTCATTTTCTTTGGACATGTATCCATAAATGAGATTGCTGGATCATAATCTAGTTCTATTTTCAATCTTTTCAGGAAACTGCATATGGTTTTCCATAGTTGATCAGCTATCTTTTTTTTTTTCAATTTTTGTTTTTGTCTTCTCCCGTCTCCTCACCTCTGCTTTTGGACTCCAGATATGTGTTTGTTTGTTAGACCACTGGATACTCCTTATAAGTCACTGAGACTCTATCTTTTTTGGTGCTTTTCTCTCTGTGTCTCATTTCAGTTAGTTTCTATCAACGTGCTCATTGATTCATTAGCCTACAGTGATTAAACTCTTATAATCCCATCCAGTTAATTTTACTCTTTAGATACTGTGTTTTTCATCTCTAGAAGTTCTTTTAAGTTTCATTTCATATTTACATTTCTCTGCATATTATGTCTGTGTTTTTCTTTAAATAGTGGCACATTACTGTAAGCGCTATTTTAATATTTCTAGCCATTATGCTGTTATTCCTGGGTTTCTTTTTATTGACTGATTTTTCTTCTGTGTATTCATTACATTTTCCTGCTTCTTCAATCTTGGATATTTTGAATTTTATGTTTTTGTATGTCTGGGTTTTGTTTTCTTTCTTGAAAGAGAACTGGAGTTTGTTCTGGCAGGCAGTTAAGATACTTTGGTTCAGTTTTATCTTTTGGAGGCTGGTTTTAAGCTATATGATGGTGTATGCAGAGTAACCTTTACTTTAGGAGTACTTTAGCCTAACCACTAAGGTGTGGCCATTCTGGGGTCTCTAGAGAATGCCCCAAGTCAACTTTAAGGACTGTCCACTCTGGTTGATTGAGATTCAGTTTCCAGCCCTGTAGTTGCTCTGGGAGTCATTTAGCTTCCAGTTCTCTGATCACTCCTGCTCATATCCGAGGAGTTTCACCCTATGCATTTACTTCTTTATATTCAGCAAAGACTTACGTAGACTTCCTAGACGTTCTTTTATTGCATACTCCCTACTCTCTAATACCTTGCCACACAGTTTCCAACTGCCTCAGCCTACTTGATTCATTAAAACTACTGTGCTCTGTTTGGTTTTCCCTTCCCAGCTTACACAAACAAGAAGTTGAATCCAGAGAGAAAGCTAAAGCAATTGCGTGGCTCATCTTATTGGCTTCCCTTTTTTAGGGATCATAATCTTGTGATTTCTTGTTCAATGTTTGAAACTGTAGTTTCATACGTCTGTCTAACTTCTAGTTTTTTTTTATGGCCAGGGGGAAACTCTACTCCCTAATACCTCATCATGTCCAGAAGCAAAATTCCATCTATCTATCTATTTATCTACCTATCTATCTATCGATCATCTACCATCTATCCATCAGATGTTTATCAATTTTATACACAACTATTTTGCTTACATGCTCATCAGCGTTCATTAAGTGTTTTTTTCCTTCTGTTAGGTAAACTGAACAAATATAGGTTTCCATGTAATCCTGGAAATTTTACTTTATTTGAACTTTTTTTCTTTATTTGAGATAATTTGAGATGTTTTGTTTTCAAAAACTCTTTCAGCTCTGTTTCTGTGATTTTTTTAAAAAATAGTTTCTCTCTGTCATGGTTTCCCTTTCATTTCCAGATTTAGCACTGTACATGCAGACTTTTTGTTAGTAAGGTATTTATGATATAATTTGTTTATAAGATTTCTACCAGTAAAACTTCTTTGTAAGAGAGAGTTGAGGATATAATTGAGTCTGTGGTTCACATTAACAATCACTATGTTAGTGTGGTCAAGCTTGAAAGACTTTGTCATTTAACATTATTTTGATAAGGAAGTCATTTTTCCGATGCTTATGCAGATTAAATAAAAATTACCACCTTCTTATAGTTTTCCTGCCAATGCATAATAGTTAAATTACACCAAGAAAAGACAAAAACAAATTAAGAAGGTTTTTTTCTTTCTCTTCAGTAAAATGGTTGATTGATAAAGTGAGAATAAATTGCTTTCTCTTGTACTCTTCAGAAATTGGTCATCATTGGATGATTAGCTGACAACTTTACATTTGAAATGTGCTGATTAGCCTGCTTTACCCTAACAACCCTATGATATGACCACCTTATCTTGCCCCTTAATTTTAAAATTAATGAAGTAATCATTTATTGTAGTCTTTTCCACTGTTCTGCCCAATTACTTTAGTGCTGAATGGTACTTTACATTTTTGCTGGTCCATTAGTCCCATATCATGCTCTTTCTCAACTTCCATATTCAACTACAGGATAATTAAATGTCGTCTTTTAGCATCTTATAACCTTGACATATCAATTCTCTGTTCTCAGTGGTTCAAATTAATGGATAAATGACAACCTACTAGAAATTGTAATGAGACATTACTATTTATAAAATGCTAATGCACATTAAATTCTAAATAAGAACCAATAAAATATTGTTATTACTCCATATAACTGAATGATATGGGGTATTCAGTGAGTGTTAAACTTTTAAATTATCATGTATATATGTGATATATATATATATACACACACACACCTATATACAGAGAAATAGAGATGTATGTGTTTGTGTATATTATATATATTATATATAAATACTTAAGGTAACTGCTTCAGAAACTAAAATTTTGTTAATTTTCCTTGGTTTCCAAAACCCTGTGATTATGTGTATATATATATACACACACACATATATATATATACACACATATATATCTCACATACTATGTAAGACATGTGGCAAGGGGAACCTTATTAATGTTGGAAGAGTGGGTCAGTATAAGTGTTTCTGAAGAAGTTGATTACAGATTGTGATTTGAATTATGAATAAAATTGAGTCAAGTTCTTTGGATAAATAACAACAATAAACAAACACATAGGGACAGAGATTGGATTGGTGGTTACCTGAGGGGAAGGGGGGAGGGAGGAGGGTGAAAGGGATAATTCGGTACATGTGTGTGGTGATAGGTTGTAATTAGTATTTTGGTGGTGAATATGATGTAATCTATGCAGAAATAGAAGTACAATGATGTACACCTGAAATTTTTACAATGTCATAAACCAATGTTACTGCAATAAACAAAAAATATACATTGCTCTTAATTAAAAAAAAAAAGTGAGTCAAGGTGATAATATTCAAGGAGAAAAAGAAGAAGAAGATTTGTGGAGATCTTGAGATGAGAGATATCGTAGAGCATTTGAGAACACAAAAGGAAAGCAGTGTAGCTTGAGTAAAGATTATGCAAAATGATGGAGAAGGCTGCTAGGGGTGTTTTATAAATATAGAATGACAAAATTAAAGAGAATGTGAAATTTTCATGTATTTATTTAATTATTCATTTAACATCTGCAAGGTGGTTATTATGCTTTGTATTTTGGGATTAAAAAATAAATAAGGCATGTCCCATTACTTCAAAGAAATTGCGAGCCTAGTTGAAGAAAAGGCACAAAGAGCATGGATATGAGCAAGTCAATCTAATATACAAGCATTACACCAGCCACATCAGTAGAGATGATTATATACCATTTTCAATGTAAGCACAAATTAAATTGAATTATAAAGTATTTAGAGATGCAACTTCTGGAATAATGGAGTAGGGATTTCTCAAAATCAGCCCCTCTATAAAAATAATGAGAACATCTGCACATACCGTCAAATTCAACTTTTTCGGAAATCTGAAAATTCACTAAAAGCTTGAAGAAATCCAAGGATTATTTATTCAAGAAAACAGCAATCTCTGCGAGCACAGTAAACCTTGTTGTATTTTACCTTGCCCTGACCACATCCTCCCTCAGCCCAGCTCCATGACAGCCTTGAAAGCCAACATTTTCACAACTCCAGAAGCTAGGAAAACCAGGAGCTTGGTAGCCACTGGGGGAGGTGGGACAGATGGATTTGGAGATTTCCAAATGCACCATCCCCAGAGAACTGTTGCTATCTGATTTGTCTGAAAACTCCCTGGAGAAGTTCAGTTTTCAGGGTTTGTCTCTATTTAACTTGACTCAAGAGCTCACTCTGTGTGAACAGACCTACCTACAGAGCATTTGTCAAAAACAACCAGCAACAATTGTTTAAGGTCACAGCTGCCTCAGGTAGCATCATTGCTTGAAGCTGAAAAACGGCCTCAAAAAATCTGAAGAGAAATATTGAAGATTGTGATGGTCATAGGGGGCTTTGAAAAGAATTTAGATATATCTGGAAACTTAGAAGGACATGCAGGTATCCAGGAAAGACCTGCGAAGACACAAAGCTCTCACCTCTGATTGATCTTGAGGTTCTGGAGGAGCTGAAAATGATGCCTTGGGCAGAGGGTAGACTGCTTACCAGAGTGTTAAAGGTTTAAACCAACACACACTCAGAGACCGTCAGCAAAGGTTGGGAGACTTATGAGTTCAAAGAATTTAAGGGAATTTCAGTGAGATGATTAGATGACCACTGAGTTAACCAAGCAGAGAATTCAGCAGCCACACACGACACGGAATTCAGACTTTACAGAATTAGTCCAGGAAAGTCAGTAAACAAACAAACAGTAGCAGGAACAACAACAACAAAAGCAAAAACAAACCCTGGCAGGTGGGGAAGGACTCTGATTTCCAGAGTTGTCAATATATATTATTTAGAACTTGAACACAGGTCAATTGAGATGATCTAGTCTGGGGATCCAAAAGAAAAAAAAAAGAAATATAAACAGAGAGTTATAGATCTGTAGGACACTGTCAAGCATAAAAATATACACATAGAGACTCCTAGAAGAAGAGGAGAGAGAGAGAGCAAGAAAAAGATAGGAACAGGAGGAATGTTTGAAGAAATTGGGGCCAAAAACTTGCCAAATTTTTAGTTTAGTTTGCATTATAGCATGGTACTGTTTATTTTCTATTTTTAAGAGAATTTATATGCCTTTAAATGCTAACTGTGAGTGCAACAATCAATGAATAAATTGTATTTGTTACAATCATTACAATATATTTTATAATTTATATACATGCTATTTTTCTATTTGCAATTAAGCTAAAGTTCTCAATGGTCGTGTAGTCAATAGACACTTAAAGCAGTCTTCATTTGATTTTCAGGATCTGTTTATGAGAAATAAATTGCATTATAAGATACAAAAAAAAAAAAAACAACATTAATCTGCATATCCATGAAGCTCAAAAAACTCCAAGGAGGAAAACAAAGAGATCCACAGCCTAGTTCCATTATAGTCCAACTGTCTGAAGCCAAAGACAGAAAGAGAATTTTGCAATCAAAAACAGAGAAGTGAGTCACAAAGTCTTTGCAGCTATTTCAATTTTCAATGAGAAAATTTTAGATGTTCATCTAAAAATATGTCAAGTGGTATAAAGTGTCTTGAAATTGTTATTGGAGTACTGGACATAAAGGATTTGAGGACTGATAATTTAAGATACAAGCAAGTCATGATTCATTTTGCTTGAGTGGGCAAAAAAAAAAACTGTGTGAAGGATATTTTTTAAAACCATTATTAGTTGAAGTGTAATATATGAATATAGTAAAACATTCCAGTAAAAAAAATACATGAAAAGAAATGTCTTTATCCTACCCCAGATCCAAGTACTGTTAGTGGTTTCTTCAGTATTCTACATATAAAAATGTAGATATGTACATATATATTTGACATAAAGGTTACCATGATTTGTTTTTTACAGCAAAATCTACAGATCTCCCACATCATCACCTACAGCTGTTCTTGCCTCTAATCTTTATAATTCTATAATAATTTATTGTAATATTCCAAAATATTTAGTTTATTTTCAATATTTGACTAAGAGAATTAGATTTAAGATTAACTTTCAAAGCTGAGTAGTTTTCCAGGTGGGCTTGATGGTAAAGGTAATGAAGATAGAGGGAATAGCCGTGGGCAAGGTAAGAAAGCTGAGACAGCAGAGAGCATTGTAAGGCATGAGCATAGTCTAGGATTGCTGCAGCTAACTGCTCACATGATAGAAGTGGTAGCAGATCGTGAGGCTGCATTGTGAGGCAGCAGCCTCCTGTTGAACTGTGTATGTTACTTTCCTGTTAAAAATAAACACAATAGTCAACAAACAGAACAAGAAGCAAGCCAGACATCACCAAACTCCTCACATCTTTCTAAAACATAGCTTCTGTAAGGAAAACTTCTATCAATAAACTTACTTACTTTAGGTACTTATAATGTCTGAAACAATTTGTGCAAATTTAAAAATGGTACCCTCTGGAAACGATGACAGCTTGAAAGCATGAGTGTACCAGTATTAATATGTTTTAATGTTTTTAAATTATTTATTTATTTATTTATTTTTTCCCCCAAAGCCCCAGTAGATAGTTGTATGTCATAGCTGCACAGCCTTCTAGTTGCTGGATGTGGGACGCGGCCTCAGCATGGCCGGAGAAGCAGTGTGTAAGTGCGTGCCCGGGATCCGAACCCGGGCCGCCAGCAGCGGAGCAAGCGCACCTAACCGCTAAGCCACGGGGCCTGCCCTATTTTAAATAATCACTAATTAATGAATGTGGTCCTGGTTATGACACTACAACAAATATATGAATTACTTCATAATTATGTAGGTATGTTAAAACTATGTATCTTAGAAATAAACTGAGCGTCAATGAGAGAAAACCAAAATTTTCTTAGGACTCTAGGGGCAAGGAATTATTTACCAAAATTTTATTAGAACAACAAATATATGGAAACCTCTAAGAACTGTTAGAACTATGTGATCTACATTACCTAGTTGAGTGCTAGAATTTGTGATTGCATATACATATTGTTGGGTGACATTCAGCCCCTTGACAAGTCACTTAAATTGCTCCTTTTCTTAGATGTTAGAAAAGATGTTAGATAAAAACATAACGGTTAACAACTTCCTCAGACAACATCATGGCATGAATCTAATTTTAAATCTTATTACTATCACAAACATCATATTAAAATATGTATTAAGCAGATTCTATAACCTCATCTGTATATTAATGCAAGATGGGAGAATTTCTTCTTTTGCCTAGACAAATTGAAGCGATTGGCAGGACGCTTCCCCTTTTCTGTGCACTTGGTTCTTTGCACTTCCTAGGGAATCATAGTATCATAGAAATTTAAAACTCACAAGAATGTGAAACCTAAAACCCTCATTTTATAGATAAAGAACTGATTCTCAGGAAGATTAAGCTACTCACCTAAAGTCGTACAAAATGGCATCAAAATGGATATTATAATCCAAGACTCATCAAAAGTTGAAACCTTTGAAAAGCTATAGCAAAATTCCATTACTTTTGTTAAATGTTACATAGGCAAAGATGGATTGACCAATAAGTCTAAAATGCAGATAAATAACACACTTTTATATTTTAACAAAATACTGACAATGATTCACTCATTTTGTCCCATTAATCTGTCTGTGGCCCGCCAATTATTCATTTAGGATTACTCTAGGACTGAGTCAGTACCTCAAGAGTAAAGTATAACATCAGTATTTAATCTCAGATGCATATATTTTGAGCTGCATAGATGATGTCTCTTTCAAGCAAAAGAAGTCCATAAAGACTCTCCACTTGCTTTTCAGAAGACAAATATTTATGTATTGGAAAGGGAGGGCAGAAGTTAAATCAACTGTATGTGCTATTGTGAGTGTTCCGATCACAAAAATTGATTTGTGAGTCACAGCTCTAATCCCTGGCTAGTCTGCCTCCAGAGTGCATGGGGGCAGAGGAACTAGAAACTTCACAAAATAAGTAAACAATTCCTCTAGATTAATAAATTCAAGGGAAATAAGTGTCATCAGGGACCGACTCTCCAAAGCAGTGGAGGATGAGGACTTCTGCGTGTGTGGATGGAGGAATGCAGGTAAGGGACATAGTCATCGGCAAGAGGCAATACATACTGGTGTTCTCAAAATACTAAGTTATTTAAGACTCATAACTACAGGGCAGCCTCAGACACAGTGGATACATCTAAGAAGCACGGAGTAGGAGCTCCTTACCTGTAAGGGAGCAGGACAGAGGCCGGACTGGAGAAGACCTATTGTCTACTCTACCAGCAGCTCTAGTGAATCTTTCCTCACACAGTTAAGAACACGAGGGGAGGATAACTACATGTGTCTGAGAGAGGGAGCCAAAGGGGAAATTTGGTAGACTTTCTTGATAATCATAGTGTCACTGTAGAGACTATATCTCTGAGACAGTCAACTGATTTTGTCCAAGTCTCAATACACAAATTTGTAATCTTTTTTATTTTATAATATCCTGGTATGATAACTACATTTTACAACGAAAAGAAAATCGTGCACAAAATTTAAGAAGAAAATTTGACTTGAAATAATATCCAGTTTCTGAAGGCAAGAGACAGACCTACATTGCTTATTGACATAGAAAATTGTCATTTTATCTAAATCAGATGAGAGAGTATTTATTCCTGGGTGATCTATGTTTTATAAGGCATTTAGATATTGTTCAATGACAACTTTCATAGAAAGATGTGAAAAACTGCTCTGTAACTGGGTATTAGCTACATATAAATTAATATTTTATTTGTTTTATTCTCTGTTTTATAAAATGTAATAGACTTCCATTTATGACCATGGTTAGTAGACAAGATTAATTTTTGTGACTATTAGAAGGTTCCTTTTCCTTTAGGCTAATGAAGCCATGATCCCCTGATGCCTTGTACTAGACATATATACATAGAGAGAGAGAGAGAGAGAGAGAAAGAGAGAGAGAGAGAAATGTGTAGGATGCTAAAAAAAATAGGAAAATGAGTAAAATGTGTGCAGGCCCTACAAATTCAGATAAGCATTTTAATATATTACCATGAGGGAAATTGATGGGAGGTTAATTGATTTTCTCTGAAGTCACACATCTGTAACCAAGCCAAGAATAAGGGAGTAAATTCCAAATTCTTGTCCTACTCTCTCATGACTACAATATTCTGCCCTTTCTCAACCACCATCACCACCACCACTGCCCTCTTTTTTTTTTCTAGGGAAAGGGAACTTCCCAGGGTATGCTAGAAAACAACATCACACAATGTGATATTTTGTCTCTGTCTTTTGTAGCATCCATCTTGTCTTCTGTTTGAATTCTAGATCAAGACAGAATTGTTAAAGAGTTTATTTAACCCTGAATCAAAAGGAATCAACGTTCAAGTTGCTGCTCATTTTGAGGGCATTAAATACCCACAGCATACATTTCTTTTAGGCTTTTTTAAAAGACAGAAATCACAGTAAAATTGAAAATTGCAATTTTCAAGCTAAATTAATTCCAAATCCATTATTTTTTCCAAATAAAAAAAATCACTTTGTTAGTTTTCAAAAGTACATGTGTTACAACTCAAATTTTGAGTGGGCAAAGTATGGAACAAAAGTTGCTTTGAACACTGTCATGAAATTACTTTTTGAAAAACAATAAAGCAAAGAAATGTTCTATCAATATCTAACCTTGGCCACATGTTAGGAAAGTTTTATATATCAAAATAGTTTATCCATACCGATTTTCTGATAATAAAGGGACTTTTCTTGCTATATATGATTGAAAAATTTTTCTTCCATTTCCTTTCAACTTTTATCAAAGTTGGGTAAAAGATTTAGTAGCAAATGGCATAAGTAATGGTAGGAAGGATTGACTCAAGAGTAAAATCACCAGGCCAGCCTAGTGGCATAGTGGTTAAGTTCAATGTGCTCCTCTTTGGCAGCCTGAGTTTGCAGGTTCGGATCCCGGGTGTGGACCTACAGCACTCATCACGCCATGGTGTGGTGGCGACTCACATACAAAATAGAGAAAGATGGGCACAGATGTTAGCTCAGGGTCACTCTTCCTCAAGCAAAAAGAGGAAGATTGGCAACAGGTGTTTGCTCAGAGCCAATCTTCCTCACCAAAAAAACAAAAAAAAAATAAAGAAAGAAAAAAAAGAAAGAAATTATATAGTATCTTTTAATTAAAAAAAAAAAAGAGTAAAATCAGTCCCTGGGGAGAAGTGTTTGTTAGGCAGCATAAAGATCCTTTCCTTTACCTATGGTTTCTGGCTTTCACTTCAGAATGCCGTGAGGTTGTCCCTCATATCTTATTCCTGCACAACCATGTGTGCGTCCCACAAAGAAGAGAGATCTTCTCCTGGTGTGACTAATTCCTCCAGCCATCTGCTTTCCCACCATTGATCCTGATGTGTCTCCATATAAGAAACACATGCACTGGTCAAAAATCATCCCTCCAACAATCAGAACTAGAAATGAACACTTCAAGAAAGTGTCTCACAGAGGATATGTTTTTGCATGAAGAAAATGCCATCCAGAGTTGAATGTAAGGGGTATTGTAGAATGATTGAGAGAAAGGGCCAAATTCATTTTCCAAGGTAACGACTCTTCAAAAGAATGCTAAAGGAAATGGCATCTTTAGCCTATAATATGAAGGACTAAACAAAATTATGTATTATTGTAACCAGCTATGAGTAAACAGCTTAATTAAAGAAGCATGTTGAAGATGTTTTTTAAGCAGATTTTCTACATAGTTATGGAATGTTGGTTGTGTGAATGAGCTTTGAAATCAGACAGATTGAAATTTATGTTCTGGCCCAACCACCTACTTTATGGCTTGATCAAATTAATAACCTTTTATTTTACTGAAGTTACTGTGGAACTCTTTCAAATAAAAAATTGGGAGGTTACTAATATAGAATTTTCGTTCAAAAACTCTGTGTCTTAGCTATCTGCCTTGGTTTATTTTTAGATGCTCTTATAAGAATATGATGTAAGAGGTGAGGAAGACATAAAGACGATGGTTCTTCCTGAAATGGGATGTAAGAAATTAATAGCAGGTGCTCTGGCATATGAACAAACAGCCTCCAGAGGCCCAGTGTGAAGCAGCCTTTACACAAAAAGACTAACTTGCCTGTTATTGAATTCTTCCTAGGGAGTTCACAAATTTTCACTCCACAGGTTTTCTCTTATTCATTGTTGCTGTGATTTTCTTATCTATTTTTAATTTATTTTCTTATGATAAAATTTAGAGGATTGCGTGTCCCCTTGCTCCTGTAGTGAAGTGAAGAGTTTTCTGCAGCCCTAAATATCAAATGCTCTCCCACCATGATGTTGTTTATTACTAGATAAAAGTCGGTAGATTATCACTCCCTAGGACAACACAGAGGACCACTACTTATCCTGATCCCATCCCGTTCTTATTCTATGACCATACAAAGTGCATCCTTTTTAAACAGAAGTATTGAAGTGTATATTAACATCCTCCAGGCTTTTTGCAAGTAGTCAGCTTTATAACTCTATTTGTATCTTAGAAGCATATTTACCAGATGTTATTTATAAGTGCGGCTGTGCTTTTTATAAATGCAGTTATCAATAAACTTTATGAGGAATTATTACATAGGATAAATAACATGTTGAAACACATTATTACTATTCCTGGGGAATGTTTGGGATACATCTGAGGTTTCTCAAGGGAGAAATTTAATTATATTTTCTTCAAAGCTTTAACTGCTGTTGCTAGTGGTGTTGCCAGCATCTTGGAGAAAAATAAATGTAACATTTCAATTATTATCATTAATGTTTTAAAATCATAAGGTCACATGCATTCTTATATGCTAACAGTAGAAACGTGACATAACATTTCTCATTATTCAAGATCATACTTTAGGGGGAGAGGAGTCAAGATGGTGGCGTAGGCAGACTCGGAACTCACCTCCTCCCGCGGACACAGCCAATTTACAACTACTCGTGGAAAAATTACCCCTGAGACAGAACTGAAAACTGGATGAGAGGAACTCCTGCAACAACGGACAATCCTAACTGGGGTAGAAGAGGCAGAGACTCCCTTCCGGAGAGGAAAAACGCCGCCTTCACAAGCCGCCAGCTTCACGGCCGCCGGGAGCAGCTCACAGGTACGCAGCCTCCCTGGAGGCGCGGGGTCCTGAGCCGGGAGCGCCCCCGCTGTGGGCATTTTGTGGACCCAGCACAATCGAGACCAGCGGCATAATATCTGACTTTGCCCGCTACTAAAGCATTGGGGAGCACCCCCAGAAAACCCGGTTCACAAAGAAACTAAAACTGGCTCTTAAAGGGCCCGTGTGCAAACTCACCCATTTCAGGAAGCACCCTAAAATCACCAGAAAGAAAGGTGTACAGTGCTTTGGTGACAAGAGACTCACCTAATAGGCCCTGAGTGCATCTCGGTGAGGGGTGAGACCTCTCCAGGGACTGGGACATTGGCGGTGGCCATTGTTGTGGCCCGGTGTGGGCGTGCTGACACAGATGCCATTGGAGTTCTCCCTGAGGCCTGCTAGCCCAGGGTCTGCCCCACCCGCTAGAGCACCGATTTAATCCAGCTCAGCCAAGGCAGGCAGCCCACCCTAGAGACTGGCCCCACCCAACAACAAGCCCTCAGGCAACGTGTGGGCCTGCATAGATTGGTGACTGGATTCTCTGCAGCCTGGCAACTGAGCCGACTTGAGCGGGGCAGGGTGTGCACAAGGAGCAGGTGGAGAGTGTGGGGTGGTGGCAGAGTGTGTGGGGCTCCTGCCGTGGAGAGACTGGGTCCACTTGGGGAGGTCGGGGTGCTCACACGGGGCAGGAATGTGTTGACTGTGTGTGTGGACCTGTGGGCGGCAGGGCTTCTCAGCCGCAGAAGACTTGTACTTCTCAAAGACCCACATAGGAGGTTTGCTCCACCTTCCAAAACCTGAAACAATTGGGTGCTCCTGTGCCTGAGGCCAGCCCCACCCAGCTGCAATCCTCAGAGAGCTGACAAGAGACCTAATAGGCTAGAGGCTTACAGCAATTGTAAGGCCCTGAACCTAACAACCTACCACGGTGGGGGCCTACTCACTTAAAAGAAATACTGCAACACAAATGTGGTATTAGAACTTGCAGCCAACTGTGCTGGGGCTCCCCCCACCTGATAAAGAGACTGAAGGGCCCACAACAACTACAAGCAGCTGAGCATTACAACAGCAGGCCAGGAGCATAACTCAGCCTCCCTGGGCGCCTACGGGGAGAGCAAACAGGCCCCAGCAGAAGGATACACGTAGCCCACATAGGGGTCACCCCTGGAACATTGAGAACTGAGGGAAGCACACTGGAAGCCTCCTAAGCCATCACTTACATAAGGTCACCTATCCAAGAGCAGGAGACGTAGCTGACCTACCTAATACGTAGACACAAGCACAGGGAAAGAGGCAAAATGAAGAGGCAAAAGAATACATTCCAAGTAAGGGAACAGGACAAAACCCCAGAAAAGGAACTAAGTGAAACAGATATGAGCAACCTACCTGACAGAGAGTTCAAACTAAGAGTGTTAAGGATGCTCACTGATCTGGGGAGAAGAATAGATGAACTCAGTGAGAATGTCAACAAAGAAATGGAAGATATAAAAAAGAACCAATCAGAAATGAAGAATACAATACTGGAAATGAAAAATTCATTAGAGGGACTCAAAAGCAGAGTAGAGGATACAGAAGAACGGATCTGTGAGCTGGACGAAAGACTAGAAGAAATTACCCAAGGTGAACAGGTAAAAGAGAAAAGAATTAAAAAGAGTGAGGGAGTCTAAGGGACCTCTGGGACAACATCAAGCGCACTAACATCTGTGTTATAGGTGTCCCGGAAGGAGAAGAGTGAGACAAAGGGGCAGAGAACCTATTTCAAGAAATAATAGATGAAAACTTCCCTAACCTAAGGAAGGAAACAGACATCCAGGTACAGGAAGCACAGAGAGCCCCAAACAAGATAAACCCAAAGAGGCCCACACCAAGAGACATCATAATCAAAATGTCCAGAATTAAAGATAAAGAGAGAATCCTAAAAGCCGCAAGAGAATGTCATTTATGTACAAAGGAAACCCCATAAGGCTATCAGCTGACTTCTCTGCAGAAACCTTACAGGCTAGAAGAGAATGGCACGATATATTTAAAGTGCTAAAAGGAAAAAACTTACAGCCAAGAATACTCTACCCAGCAAGGTTATCATCCAAAATGGAAGGAGAGATCAAAATTTTCCCAGATAAGCAAAAATTAAAGGAGTTTGTCACCAAGAAACCAGTGCTACAAGAAATGTTAAAGGGACTGATTTAAGGGGAAAAGAAAAGACCACAAATAGGAAAAATTATCTATTTCCATGATTAGAACGTAATGGATAATGATGCACAACAAAGAGGTTAGATATGATATCAAAAACATGAGGGAGGAGGGTAGTTAAAGAGTACAGCTTTCAGACAGAGGTCAAACTAAAGTGACCATCAATTCTGTATAGAAGAAGAAAGGAACAGAGAAGGACTACTAAAACACTGAGGAAAAAAAAAAAGTTAAAAAATGGCAGTAAGTACATACTTATCAATAGCTACTTTAAACGTCAATGGACTAAATGCTCCAATTAAAAGGCATAGGGTGGCTGACTGGATAAAAAAACAAGACCCATATATATGCTGCATACAAGAGACACACTTCAGACCTAAAGACTCACAAACTGAAAGTGAAGGGATGGAAAAAGATACTCCACGCAAATGGCAATGAAAAGAAAGCTGGGGTAGCAGTACTCATATCAGACAAAATAGACTTTAAAACAAAAACTGTAAAAAGAGACAAAGAAGGGCATTACATAATGATCAAGGGAAAAATCCAACAAGAGGATATAACACTTGTAAATATCTACGTACCCAATGTAGGTGCACCTAAATGTATAAAGCAATTATTAACAGACATAAAAACAGAAATAGACAATAACACAATAATAGTAGGGGACTTTAACACTCCACTTACACCAACGGATAGATCATCCAAACAGAAGATCAATAAGGAAACATTGGCCTTAAATGACACACTACAACAGATGGACCTAGTAGATATATACAGAGCATTCCATCCAAAAACCGAAGAATACACGTTCTTTTCAAAGGCACATGGAACATTCTCCAGGATTGATCACATATTAGGCCACAAAACAAGTCTCCATAAATTTAAGAAGATTGAAATAATACCAAGCATCTTTTCTGACCACAACGGTATTAAACTAGAAATCAACTATAGGAAGAAAATCAGAAAAGCCACAAATACGTGGAGATTAAACAAAATGCTACTGAACAACGACTGGGTTAACGAAGAAATCAAAGAAGAAATCAAAAAATACCTGGAGACAAATGAAAATGAAAATACAACATGCCAGAATTTATGGGATACAGCAAAAGCAGTTCTAAGAGGGAAGTTTATAGCGATACAGGCCTATCTCAACAAACAAGAAAAATCTCAAATAAACAATCTAACAATGCACCTGAAGGAACTGGAACAAGAAGAACAAACAAAGCCCAAAATCAGTAGAAGAAGGGAAATAATAAAAATCAGAGCAGAAATAAATGAAATAGAGACCAAAAACAATAGAAAAAATTAATAAAACCAAGAGCTGGTTCTTTGAAAAGATCAACAAAATAGACAAACCTTTAGCTAGACTCACCAAGAAAAAAGAGAGAAGGCACAAATAAGTAAAATCAGAAATGAAAGAGGAGAGGTTACAACAGACACCTCAGAAATACAAAAGATTATAAGAGAATACTATGAAAAGCTATATGCCAACCAATTCGACAATCTGGAAGAAATGGATAAATTCTTAGAATCATACAACCTTCCAAAACTGGATCAAGAAGAAGTAGAGAATTTGAATAGACCAATCACCAGTAAGGAGATCGAAACAGTAATCACAAACCTCCCCAAAAATAAAAGTCTAGGACCAGACGGCTTCCCTGGTGAATTCTACCAAACATTCAAAGAAGACTTAATACCTATCCTTCTCAAACTCTTCCAAAAAATTGAGGAGGGGGGGAAGCTCCCTAACTCATTCTACGAAGCTGGCATTACCCTGATACCAAAACCAGACAAGGACAACACAAAAAAAGAAAATTACAGGCCAATATTACTAATGAACATCGATGCAAAAATCCTCAATAAAATACTAGCAAATCGCATACAACAATACGTTAAAAAGATTATACACCATGATCAAGTGGGATTTATTCCAGGGATGCAGGGATGGTTTAACATTCGCAAATCAATCAACGTAATACACCACATTAATAAAATGAAGAACAAAAATCACATGATCATCTCAATAGATGCAGAGAAAGCATTTGACAAGATCCAGCATCCATTTATGATAAAAACTCTGAATAAAATGGGTATAGAAGGAAAGTACCTCAACATAATAAAGACCATATATGAGAAACCCACAGCTAATATCATCCTCAATGGTGAAAAACTGAACGCCATCCCTCTAAGAACAGGAACCAGACAAGGATGCCCACTGTCACCACTCCTATTTAACATAGTACTGGAAGTTCTAGCCAGAGCAATCAGGCAAGAGAAAGAAAGAAAAGGGATCCAAATTGGAAAGGAAGAAGTGAAACTGTCACTATTTGCAGATGACATGATTTTATATATAGAAAACCCCAAAGAATCCGCCAGAAAACTTTTAGAAGTAATAAACGAATATGGTAAAGTTGCAGGATACAAAATCAACATACAAAAATCAGTTGCATTTCTGTACACTATCAACGAAGTAGCAGAAAGAGAAATTAAGAATACCATCCCATTTACAATTGCAACAAAAAGAATAAAATACCTAGGAATAAACTTAACCAAAGAGGTGAAAGATCTGTACACCAAAAACTATAAAACATTTCTGAAAGAAATTGAAGAAGACACAAAGAAATGGAAAGATATTCCGTGCTCTTGGATTGGAAGAATTAACATAGTTAAGTTGTCCATACTTCCTAAAGCCATCTATAGATTCAATGCAATCCCTATCAAAGTTCCAACATCATTTTTCACAGAAATAGAACAAAGAATCCTAAAATTTATATGGAACAACAAAAGACCCCGAATAGCTAAAGGAATCCTGAGAAAAAGAACAAAGCTGGAGGTATCACACTCCTGATTTCAAAATATACTACAAAGCTATAGTAACCAAAACAGCATGGTACTGGCACAAAAACAGACACACAGATCAATGGAATAGAATCGAAAGCCCAGAAATAAACCCACACATCTATGGACAGCTAATCTTTGACAAAGGAGCCAAGAACATACAATGGGGAAAAGAAAGTCTCTTCAACAAATGGTGTTGGGAAAACTGGATAGCCATATACAAAAAAATGAAAGTAGACCCTTACCTTACACCATACACAAAAATTAACTCCAAATGGATTAAAGACTTGAATGTAAGACCTGAAACTGTGAAACTTCTAGAAGAAAACATAGGCAGTACGCTCTTCAACATCAGTCTTAGCAACATCTTCTCAAACACCACGTCTGACCGGGCAAGAGAAACAATAGAAAAAATAAACAAATGGGACTACATCAAACTGAAAAGCTTCTGCACAGCAAAGGAAACCATCAGCAAAACGAAAAGACAACCTAACAATTGGGAGAAGATATTTGCAAACCATACTTCTGATAAGGGCTTAATCTCCAAAATATATAAAGAACTCATGCATCTCAACAACAAAAAAACTACCAACCCAATTAAAAAATGGGCAAAGGACCTGAACAGACATTTCTCCAAAGAAGATATACAGATGGCCAACAGACACATGAAAAGATGTTCAAAATCATTAACTATCAGGGAAATGCAAATCAAAACTACAATGAGATATCACCTGACGCCCGTCAGAATGGCTATAATTAACAAGACAGGAAACAACATGTGTTGGAGAGGATGTGGAGAGAAGGGAACTCTCATACACTGCTGGTGGGAGTGCAAACTGGTGCAGCCACTATGGAAAACAGTATGGAGATTCCTCAAAAAATCAAGGATAGAACTACCATATGATCCAGCCATCCGCTGCTGGGTATTTATCCAAAGAACTTGAAAACACCAATTTGCAAAGGTACATGCACCCCTGTGTTCATTGCAGCGTTATTCACGATAGCCAAGACTTGGAAGCAACCTAAGTGCCCATCAAGGGACGAATGGATAAAGAAGATGTGGTATATATACACAATGGAATACTACTCAGCCATAAGAAACGATGAAATCCAGCCATTTTTGACATCATGGATGGACACTGAGGGTATAATGCAAAGTGAAATAAGTCAGAGGGAGAAGGTCAAATACCGTATGATTTCCTTCATTAAGTAGTAGATAATAACAACAATAAACAAACACATAGGGACAGAGATTGGATTGGTGGTTACCAGAGGGGAAGGGGGGAGGGAGGAGGGTGAAAGGGATAATTTGGTACATGTGTGTGGTGATGGGTTGTAATTAGTATTTTGGTGGTGAACATGATGTAATCTATGCAGAAATAGAAGTACAATGATGTACACCTGAAATTTTTACAATGTTATAAACCAATGTTACTGCAATAAACAAAAAATTAAAAAAAAAAAATCATACTTTAAGCACAAGAGCCAATCCAAATAGACGCAATATCAGAATTTTGGCAGGGGCTTAAATCTTAGCAGTTTTAAACTATTTGTCTAATCAAGCTCAATTAGTTATTCAGCTCTTTGCTTTTAGGAACTCGGATACTTCTATTAAAAAAAAAAACTGAGTTTGGTTCACTGATCTTATTTCATAGATTGGAATTTTTCATTTTAACCATTTCAGGGTTTTTTCATTTTGTTGTATTCATTCAATATGAACAAAGTATATAAGAATGAGCACGAAATTTTCAGTAATTGAAGAGACTTAAATTGATGTATTGTTTTTAAAACATATTTGGTAAAAGATGACCAGTTGCTCTTTCTAAATTAGATGTCCATATGACAGTAGGGCCTTCTGTATGGAGAGTTTTATTTTAATGAGAAAGAATTAATGGTGTAGTGGTTAAAGTTCATCGTGCTCCACTTCGGCCGCCCGGGTTTGTGGATTTGGATCCCTGGTGCAGACCTACACCACTTGTCAGCCATGCTGTGGTGGCAACCCACATATAAAACAGAGGAAGATTGGCACAGATGTTAGCTCAGGGCAAATCTTCCTCAGCAACAAAAAAAACAAAGAATTAATAATGCTGTCAGGGCCACTCTCTTTCGATGGTCAGTTTTACAATTCACTTGTCTATTTGATATTTTTATCTGTGAATTTTCTATATTATCAAATATGTTAAAGAATATGATTCTTCTACTATTCTGTTATTATTCTAATCAAAAGGCAGTTCTAAAGCAGTACTTGTCTGCAAACTTTTTTCCAGCCTATAGCAATATTAATACAAAAATTGAAATTAGATATTTAGAAACTATTAAAGAAATTTCACAGAATAATTTTATGTCTGTTGAATCTAAAAAATCTGGACCTGTATTTTCTATGTCTTTTTTATTATTATTTTTCTAGCAATTAATTTTGTTGTATTTTACAAAAGTATTGCTCCATAGTAGGTTAGTGATGGTGGAAATAAACTTGGTCTTTTAGCACAAACAGCTTAGACGATCATTGAAATTTGAGGCAACATAGATTCAATTTCAATTTCTTTCTCTCTGCTTGCTCTTTGTATGTTATAAGAAAATATCTTAATAAGCCAAGTTCCTCAGTAGGGTAACAGAATCACGTGTTCTCTGCGTTCAAGCAGGTTTCAACCAAAATGAGATCAAGAAGCCAGGCGCTCCAGCAGGACAAGGGGCAGTTTCCAGATTCCAAGCCCCTGGATCACCCTCAGGCAACAACACAAAGTGAATTTCCTTAATGCTGATAGCTGCCTGTAGAGGTCCCTGCTCAGACTGCAGAGTTCACATTTAAAGTGAAATGCAATGACGTGTGGAATATGCTGTCAAGGCAGCTACAGAAGCGAAAAAGACAGACTTCTCAAAGCTCAGGCTTTGCTTAGTTTTGTTTCCCTGTCGTGTGTTGATGCTGATACAAGGGACCTTGTATTTCTCTGGACTTTACTATGTAGACATTCCTTCAGGCAACATATATGGCAAAACCACAAGGAAACTACTTTATCAATTGGCTTTGGTGGAGCAGAGTCATTTTACCATTTACTGAAGGACACTCCGAAGCAGTCAGATACAACTCAGAATTCATGGTTTGGGACTGAGTTACCCTAGCTGCTTTAAGAAGACTGCAAAACGTTAGTTGTTAGCAGATAAACAAAGAAATGTCAAGAGCAAGGTGGCGGGTATGTGGGAGCAGTGGTGGTCAAAAGACAGAACCTGGAAAATCTTCACAGAATAAAATTATTATTTAGTTTCTCAGTTTCCAGTCTCTTTTCCCTGTCAACCTGTTTACCAAAACACTGCTACTAGAGTTTCACATCTAAGAATCTAATCTGATCATATGACTCCTTCTTTCAATGACTACAGCTTTTAGAACAAAATCCTGAGTCTTTGACATAAGATGTAAGTCTTTTAATCAGGTTTCTGTTAGTCTCCCCCCTTGCATCCACACACACACACCCATCTTCACCTCTCCCTCCGCTTCTCACTATATGCACACCTCTGCATTGAACTTTGTTAAACTACTTTCAGCTCCCAAATAAGCCATGCCTTCTTAACGACTGGGTCTCAGTAGCTTACCAATGTTTATTTCTTGCTCACACGCATGTCCATTGTGCGTCCTGTGACAGAGAAAAAAAAATGGTGGAATTATACAGCGGCTTTTAAAACTTCTGCTTGTCACTTTCTTCTACATTTTATTGCAAAAACAAGTAACACAGTCAAGGTTATTGGGTTAAGGAGGGGTTTCAGGAAAGGGTCAGTAGGGGAGACAATGGCTATTTGTAAACAATATGGAAGTCTGTCATATCATCCTTCAAGAGTTAATGTTCTGCCATGACCTCGTCTGCTTGCCTCTGACATACCCTATGACTCTGTAATAGAAACATCTGTGTCTCTTTCCTACTAGCTTGGAGATGATTGCAAATATGCACTATGCATTCCCACAATTAGCATACCTTTGGCACTCAAAATATTTCTGCGTGGAAAGAGAGAAAGAAGGAAGAGAAGAAGGAAAGAAGGAAGGAAGATAGGTTAGGAGTAGAAATGGTTGTAATATACTTGCAGCATTGAATCCATTGAAGGAAAAAGACAAGCTTGCACAAGTCAATAGTTCATTTATTGATTATTTGGGGTATCAGAACATAAAAATATCTGAAAATATATATTTGATTTATATGGTAGAATTATGAGGTTTTCATTGCATAGTTTATAAGAGGCTCAACTTCCTTTGGAGACTGATGGAGTCTTTTTTCTTTTCTTTCTTTCTCTCTCTCTCTCTCTCAATGGGTAAGTATAACATATTTAAAAGTATTGACTTTGGAGTCAAATGACCCTGGTTTTACAAAAAATTGTGCCTGTGAATGTCTCCATTGGGAATCTTCCAGACTCTTTCAGTTTATCAGGAATTTCCTGCCTTATTGACCTCTCCTTTTAACTTGGACCTGATGGTTAATAGTTTATCATTAATTGATTCCTTATCATACTAGTCAAAACAGCCTTTCCAATATAGTAGTTCCCCCTCTTACCTTCAGGGGATGCGTTCCAAGATCCCCAGTGAATGTCTGAAACCGCAGATAGTACTGAACCCTATATACATTATGTTTTTTTCTGACACATACATATTTGAGATGTAACAGCAAAACTACCATGAATTTCTTTTTTGGTCATCCCAATTTCATGGATAGAAGATTCGTTCTTACTGTAGATCTTAGCAACCTCAGCATATGATTTTTTCCTGTCCTTATTAAGTTGAGAACTTTCATCTTTTCACTTAAAGGAAGCATTTTAGGGCTTCTCTTTGGCATATCCAAATTGCCAGCATCACTAGTCTTGCGCTTTGGGGCCATTATTAAGTAAAATAAGGGTTACTTGAGCACAAGCATCGCTTGGACAAAGGGATGATTCATGTCCCAGGCAGGACAGAGCGGGATGGTGCGAGATTTCATCACACTAGGCATCAGTTTCATCACAGAAGGGCACACAGTTTAAAACTTATGAATTATTTATTTCTGGAATTTTCCATTTAATATTTTTGGACTGTGGTTGAGTTTGGGTAACTGAAACCACAGAAGATGAAACTGTGGATAAGAGGGGACTACTGTACTTTATTATATGTGACTCTCAACCTCTCTTCAACATTAAGACAATTAGCAGAAAATTCTGCATCCTACTTTCTGAAATTCTGTGGCTATTCCATTGAATTTCCTCATTTTTTTCCTCTTCTCTGGACGTTCAACTGCTTAGTATGTCCAAGCTTACTCTTTCATCTGCTCTGTTTCAAAGACACATCTCTTTGCTTTGAAAAGTTTACTCCTTCACCATGTCAACTGAAGAAACAATTCTGCCTCCACCTCTTCCCATCACCAATTATTCTATTTTTTATCTTTAATTTTATGCTTTCTGTTCTTTGATCTACAGACAAACACACACACACTTCTCCACTTAAATAGCAAACAAACAAACTAAGCTCTCTCAAACTTTCCATCCCACAAAACTAAGCCTTTCTGTTCTCTCACATATTGTGGAAGCAAAAGGTATGTGAACCTCCCCATATATGAATATCCAGTTATTTATTCTGTTTTTCTCTCAACAACTAGGTAAAATTTTTTTTCTCCTTCTCTAGGATACTAACCAAATCATCAAACTTAATCATAATTAAGTGGCTTTACTTCAATCTTTAACCTCCTTAAATTCTAGGGTATAACACTAAATTTCTTCTCTTTTTCCATATGTAAAACTTCATACACTATAAATAATTGACACATTATTACTTTTTAAAATTTGGAGAATCTTTAAAAAATATAAGAATTAGAAAACTGACCGGGTGTCTCATTGATATTTCAATAGTGACCCTATGTTGACAGCTTTTCTTCTCCAATAAGAATATCTAATAGTAATACTATTACCTCAGCATATGCCCATAATTTTATTCCTATACTTCTATGATATTTCACGTAATGATAAAATCCAATAGAGTTTATAATTTAAACATTATCATTCTGGTACTCCAAGACTAACTTATTAAACATAATGGGATGCTCCTATCTTTATTTCTCATATATTGAGCAAAATAAGGCAGTAAATACATAAAATATAAGTATATTTAAGTAATACCCATTTCAAATTTCATTCTTTCATTAGAGTTGCGATCTAATACTAACATAGCCTTCAATAGATTGCATAATTTTGAGCCTTTAGTTTTGCTTGGCATCTTGTAAATTTTCCTCTTCTTTTCTATGTATGTACCACTTATGTGCAAAGCATGCTACATATGTAGAAAGGCAGAAGAAGAGATAGATTAGTAAACAGAGATTATTGATAAATGGATAGAATTGGAAGGATGAATGAATGAATAAATGGGCAGATTTACAATGAATGGTGGACATTTCTTGATGCATACCAACATCCTATTCATTCTCTTTACAACAGTAGCTAGATTTTACTTTGGAGCACCAAGTCACAGTCTCTATGTTTCAGATAGCTATTGAGTTTTGACTCTGTCCGGAGCTCCAAAGGAAGGCTTTGATTGTCTTAAGCTAATCATAGTAATTCCATTGTTGTTGTCGTTCTTGATGTATGTCACGGAGATTGCTCCAGGGTTGGTAATAATTTAAAACTAAGACAAGCTAGCAGATGGTGTTCTCCTAGCCCCAGTAATTGGTTCAGGGGACCTAAGTTAGTCTGACTGGAGGGAAGCCCAAAATTTCTCTTAAATAATTGCAAACTTGATGCAATGCTCTTCTCTTAGACGGAAAAATAAATGCGTGTAACCCAAATGGAAAGCCATCTGGCCACCATGAGGAAAAACAGGCTAAGGATGAAGTCAACATAGTGAGGAAGACAGAGCTGAAAGAATCACAAACAAATGGATACACAGCTTTAAAGAGATCATCAACCTGTGGATCAAGCAAAGTGCTCTCTAGCTCTAGACTTTTCAGCTTATGAGCCAATAAAGTCCCTTTATTATTTAAATGGGCTAGTTAAATTTTCTGTTACTTGTTCTGACCAATATTTATATGATATCAACAAATGATAGATAAGTAAATAGATGAATACATAGATAGATACATAGATAGATAGATGATAGATAGATAGAGCACAAACATCATGACACAGGATAAAGAAATGAGATGTATTTGTCCTTAGAATAAAATCAGATAGCTTACTGGAATGAATATTTATCTGTGTGATCTATGAAAAATCTATCTGATTTACTGGTTGCTAGAATACTTTAGTTTTCTAATGCTGAAAGCAACCAAGCTTTTATGTATGACAATCTTGATCATCAAATCAGTTCATGTGGGTGACAGTTGTTGATCAATCTTCCAATGCAATCTTCAAAAAATGCAATGACCATATGTCAGTTAATCTAGTTGAGTTGCATATAAATGGCTGCATTTATTCTGAAATTTTATTATCTATGAAGTAAGAAGAGATTTTGCTTTTGATTTTATAACCCCTAACGAACAGCAAAAGGAAATGTTTAGTTCTTAGAGAATGAACTAACAGAAGTCTCTTAGTACAGTGTGAAGCTGGCAAACTTTCATTTGAATGCCTAAAGAAACAAAATTAAGTATCTAAAATTTTGCCAACCAAAATTTGAGTATGATTTTTTTATTTGTTTTTTTTCTTTCAACAGTATAATGGCATTATTTATGGTAAAATAATTTATATAGCCTCAGAAGAATAGGGTTTGAATTATAGCTCTGCCTTTTAACCATTGGCAATCTTAAACCAGCTATTTAATCTCTGTAAATTTCATATAAATTCTATGTAAATTCTATATAAATGAAAGGTATTATTGTTAACCAGTATTGAATACTGATATACATATGTGTGTATGTATATATGTGTGTGTGTGTGCATGGGTGTGAGAGACCTATTGTTAACCAGCATTGAATCCAGATACATATGTGTGTGTGTGCACATATATAATAAATAAGCATTATATATTGTCTAAAATAAGTTAAATTAATAAATAAGCCTTTCATTGTTTAGATAAATTTGATTTGATATAATAACCATCTTGCCGAAGTTTTGAGTTCAATACCTTTGGGGACCTGTGGCTTTATTTCTGCAATTGACATTTTTAAAGTGGGCCAGCCACCTTGCAAATAGAGTTTATTGGTTAAAAGTAAAACTTTATGATAGAGAAAAAAAAATCATTGGACTTGAATGAAATCTTTAGTTTAGCCCCTGCTCGATTCACAAATGATCAGTGTTATGCTAGTCAAACTGTGTATCTTACAGAGCTTCATTTATCTTACCTATAAAATAGGGATAATAAATCCTAACTCAGAGATGTTTGGAATAAATTATATTACATATGTGTTAGAAGCACTTTCGAATCTCAAAGGCAACACATAAAAGATTATTACCAGGAACTAAGTACATCTGTGATTGAAGAGCATCCTAATTAGTGGAAAAATAACTGGAGTTTTCTATCTAGTAGTGGTACATATTAGTTTAAATTTAGACAGTATATCTCTTGTAAATATTTCCTATTATGTTCCTGTTGTATCTCCTATTTTCTCATAGTAAAAGGATATACTCTAATCTGAATAGAACTTTCAGACCCTCTGAAATAAGGGAAAATAAAGCTTCTTTTAACACCTAATAACAGGTCTTTAAGAAACAAGTTGCACACAAACTTTTTCATCTAAGAAATAAACAAGAGAAAGTATTGTGTGACTTCATTTGGAAAGATACAATTAATGTTTTTAAAGAACCTCCAGTAATCTGTGCATTTTCAGTGTATTCCATCATCAATATTCCCACTAAGTATATGAACGAGGAACTTTTTTTTAGAATTTGGTAAGAGATACAAGGTAAGAGATGGGAAATATGAGCATCACTTGGAATCAATACAGGAACATATAACAATGATATTTCCTCCCCTAATAAGCTTAATTGGCGAGAAAAAAAGAGATGGGCTGGGAAAGATGAACGCAATAATTTCTAAGTTTTTTCTTAACTCCAAATCTAGACTCATTTACTCAGATCTCAAGTAGACATATTCCACTGATATTTCAATGCTACTGAAAATGAAACTTCCAAACCTAAACTCACCATTGTTTCAGATCCATTCTTGCTCCCTAGAACTGTCATTCCATGATCTCTCTCTCAGTAAATGGATCACTCAGTTACTTAAGACAGAAACCTGAGCATTAGTTTCTTTCTTCCCTCTCACTCCAGCCTAATCAATCACCAAATTGTTTTAATTCTGCCACCTAAATGTTTCTCAAATCTGCTGTCCACTTCTCTTACCTTCACTGCCATGTCCCCAAATCAGACCTCTTTCATTCCTTACCTATTTTCCTTCAGTAGTCTTCTCTTCATCTCTCCAGTCCCATTCTCATTAAAGCGATTTTCCTCAAGTGTAAATCTTATCCCATCACTCACTTGATCATCATTAGCTCCTACTGTTTTCAAGAAAAGTTCAAACTCTTTCTTCACATGGTTTATAAGGAGCTTCATGATCATGACCCATTTATCTCTCCAGTCTTTCTCCTCTAACCCTCCCCAACCATAGTTGGACTAAATTACTTCAGTTTACTTCCTCTCTTATCTTGGGATGCTGCTACACTGCCCTCTTTGTCTGTTATCACTCTCCTGACCATAATTCAGCCGACCTGCTCCATTCATCATTAAGGTCACTCAGTCATGCAGACTTCCCTGATAGCTCAAAATTTAGCTTGGGAATTTTTCCTGCATGAACAGCCTACCCTGCTGTGTTACTATTTGATTGCCTGTGATCCCCAGTAGTCCATGAGCTTCATGAACATAAAGACCATACTGACCTGTTCACATTGCATTCTCATTACCTAGAGTAGTGCCTGGAACATTCACAGCAGATTCTTAAAACACATTTGGAGAAATGATGAACCTTTATAGTTTTAATAAATTTAATTCGATTATCTAAACCTTTCTGGAGAAAGTGGTGTATGTTAGCCAAATAATGTCATGCACTTTTCTCCTCACATATGTTGAATTGAAACCAACACTGAATTAATTCCTTATAGTTCAGAAGAAATGTTGTGATTGAGTCTCAGCAAGACTTTACTCCTGGATATGACCTGGCTTCTAACACCTATATCTTTGGTTTCCAAAACAAAATTGTATCTTGCAGTAAACCTTAAGGGAAGGTAGAAACTGAGTTGGGCATTATTCCTGACTTTTACATTACAGGAGAAGCAAAAATTCTGTTTGAGTAGTACATATGAAAGAAACCTTTCCTGGGAATTGCTCTGAGCTTCCATTTCAGAACCATGGTGCTATTTCAGTTAAGATTTCTGACTAGGCAGCCTATTTAGCTACAAAAGAATGTTAGAAAAAGTCATTAAAGCTCTGTTTGCTGCCCGCCCATATGGGAAAAACTAGAGCACTAACTGTTCAGAAAAGAAATGGGAAACAAATTGAATATACTAATTAGCATAAATTATTAAACTACTGTCATCTAAAGCAGTATTTGTTACCAAAAAAAAATCTCATTTTATTATTTTAAAAAATTCGAATAAACAGATCCCCATGAAAGATACAAAGCAGCATAAATAATTATATTGTGTTCATATTTATGAAATGTGTGACAAATTTTCCTTCTTTTCCTAAAAAGGAAAGCATATTAATTATTTCTATTACTTTATTTTTAATGTCTTCAATAAAGATTGGTTGAGGAATAAGAGACATTATAAGAAGAGCTTTTGGGAAATAGAGTATAAAAGAAAAGATTAGTAATCTAGCATGGACATATTCTCTGTTAAAGGTAAAATTTGCATTCAAAATTTTTAAAAAAGCTTCACAATTGGCACAGCACACCAAATAAACTACGAGGTCTGAAGAATGTAGAAATCAGACATATTGATCAGAGCTATGAAAGAAATTTGGTTTGGACTGGATAAATGAGAAAAAAAGTGTCTCAAATTGATTTTGCTTTACTGATTCCATCCTCTAAACTTTGATACTAATTCTGAAAGCATGGCCTGGCAATTGTTCTACATAGACACAATGCCATTGAAGCAATTTCTTCTTCCCTCCTTCCCCTTAACAAATTAGATGCCTAGAATATATAAGAGAAAAATCATTTACCTTCTCTCCCATTTTTTCTTCTCTTCTCCAAGTGGTACAGTCTATACAGTATAGTGCCTTAAAGTCACACATGTCACAAAAAAGAAAAACTAGTGTTTTAGCCATTTTTTTCCCTCTCTTCTTGCTACAGGCTATGGAAGATTAACTCTGCTAAAAATAATACTTAGTTCAATGAAGGGATCATTCACACACTGGCAACAGAAGGTAACTCTGTGACCAGCCCACGCAAAGAGAGTCTTAAAATACATACATCCTCCAAATGGTATGTATTTAGAGTAACTGCAATTGTATTGCTTCAGGCAAAGTACTTATACATGTAAGACCAGACGAACTGGCAGAATGTGCTGAACAATTAACTTTTGTATTAAATTAAAACCATTCTCTTTTAATTTCAGTTGATCACAGGGCATACAACACGAAGGTAAAAAATAGCTGAAGGGTATATGACAGAAAAAAAAACTTCACTGTTTCAAATTTACTAGTAATTAAGACAGCTGTGTGAATAATGAAACATGCAAAAGTCAATTTTTCCTACCACCACATATTTGGGGAATTTTGATTTAAGTTTATAAAAAATAATAAATTCACATATAAAAGTTTGAATGTATTTTTTTGGTGAGGAAGATAAGCATTGAGCTAACATCTGTTGTCAATCTTCCTCTTTTGGCTGGGGAAGATTGGCCCTGGGCTAACATCCATGCCCGTCTTCCTCTACTTTATATATGGGACGCCACCACAGCATGGCTTGATAAGTGGTGCATAGGTCCACGCCTGGGATCCGAAACTGCGAACCCATGGCTGCCAAATTGGAGCACGTGAATTTAATGACTATGCTACTGAGCCGGCCCCCGAATATTTTTTTAATTTAAGGGAAATACCATTGTAATTTCTTGGTTATACCATATTTGTGAATTGCAGAGAAATTAAATGATACAGCATTTTTAAAGAGGTAAATTAAAATTGCCCAATATCTAACAAACCCAGCAATTACTATATCTTAAAAGTTTGGATTTTCTTCTATGCAATTTTATTCAAAATTATATTCAGATTTGATTCCATACAAATGCATTCAAATTAAAAGTAGGATAATGATACACATACTATTTTATAACTTTCTAAATAGCAGACACAACTCGAGCATTTGCATATTAAAAAATGTCTCAAATCATGAATTCAAGGTTTGTACAATATTCCACATTATGATTCCTTATTACTGAAACTTTTAATTGTCTTAATGTTTTATTATTCTAAACAATACTATGTTTTGACTGTCTTGAATAAATCTGTGATTATTGCTTTTGAATTCCTTCCTAAAATATTTATACCTAAAACACCAGACTTAGGCAATGAAAACTTTATTCAATACTATTGCAATACTATTGCCACAGGTGTCAAGACTATTGCAGTGAGAGGGACTGAACTCAGCTCTGCTAAAACAAAAGGTGGGGGAGTTTTTAAGTCCTAGGTGAGCTAGTAGAACAGACCAGAGAACATTAAGGGGAAGGTTGTTTAGTGTGATAAGGCCATCTGTTTGCTAATTGGCTCTTATCAAAGTTAGGCTGCTACCCTCTCATAGAGGCTGGGTGGTAAGGATGCTATCTTTCTTGATTATTACATTTCAAAAGGATGGTTCCCAGGTCCTTGGGAAAGACATTCCTAGGTATTAGGACTCAGGAGGCTGGGAGGTTTGCTTCTCAAAGTGCAGAGAAAGAATTTATAATTGCAAGTTTTCTAAAGTAAAGGCTCAAAAGAAAGAGAAGTCAGGGGCCCATAGTCAGGAGGAAATCTGCCTAAAATTTAGTCAAGCTGAGGAGAGCATTAAGGCTATCTTCGTATATAAATAAACAACCAACCCAGGATTGTCCTTATACGATTTATATTTTCACGTATTGTGCCACCATCATCACTAGCCCAGGTTATTTTCTTTTATCCTTGACCCTTCTAACTTTGTGAATTTTACTATTATAATTTGGGAAATGATGTTTACATTATATATCTTCTCATGCAATACTTCCTTATAATATACATAATCTGCTCTGTCATCACATTTACATTATGTAACTGCAGTCTTTCTAGGTTCAAATACACAATTTAAATTTTAAAAGATCTGTATGTAACTGGTAACTAATGGATAGATTTTTATGAACTCTTTGATATAACTTCTTATAAGAATTCAAAGACAGATATTTTCACATAAAACAGAAATGTAAGTCCCTTTTAGAGAACTAAGCAACAAACACATGTTTTCATTAGATGCCATAACAAATAACAGCCCTTAGATTTCACCACTGTAGTACAATACAAAGATACAGATCAGTTTTCATGGGAGAAAGATTGACAGCAAATACAAAATTAATAGAAAAGCATTTACATGACACTAATATCACTGAGCAGTTTAATTTAAAAGGAGTGGCATCCAGAAATGACTGTTTTTTATACTGTGGTTATAGTTCTCATCAAGGAAAATGAAATTGCCAAGTACTGTGTGTAAATTCTTGCAAATTCATGCTTCTGGGTTTATATTTCTGCCATTGTCTGTGTCTTTAAGTGACCTCAGACCGGCTAATTAATCTTTCCTCTTTGCCTTGGCCTTTTCATCCATTAAATGTGCCTACAGGGAGATTTGTCAGGCTAACACATAAAGTAGTTCCATCAAAGCATCAAATTGCAAGCCAGAAGAAGAATACAAAATAACAATGGAGCCCACCAGCTCTGCTTTCAGGAGCACTTTTATTTCTAACACCTGCATTTCACATCAAATTGCAAAGTACAGTTGCCTCTGGGAATATCTGGGGAATGTAGGTGTTAATGCCAACTATTTAGCATTTGGGGATCATAACCGTGAACAGAATAAATTTTAATTATTGTTGCAGTGCGACTTTCGCTCAAACAAGTTGTCATTAGTGAGGGGGCAGAGGGTAATAGGGAAAATATCACAAGGAGGGGCTCAAACACATAAATAAGGGAGTGCAATTCCCAGGATGAATGGATATTATTTTCTGCTTAAAAAAGAAAGGAAAGGGAGCGAGACAAGGCGATGTACAGAGAAAAGAAATACTGGCATGCATAGAAATGAATTGTTATCTTTTCTCTATACCCTCCTTTAAATCTGTGAGATGTGACTGCCAGATTTCAAATTATCTTATTGAGACATAGACAAGGACATGTTGCAGATCTGTGATGATCAATAGGACAGCCACTAACCTCATATGTCTACATTGCCCTTGAAATGTGGCTAATCTGAATTGAGATGTGGTGTTAAGTATGAAATACACACTAAATTCGAAGCCTTGAAAAGAATGTACAAGATCTGTCTTAGACTGTTGGGCTATTATAACACAATACCGTAGACTGGATAGCTTACAAACAACACAAATTTATTTCTCACAATTCTGGAGGCTGGGGAGTCCAAGATAAGTCACTGATAGATTCAGTGTCTGGTGAGCACCTACTTCCATGTTCATAGACAGGCTGTCTTCTGGCTGTGTCCTCACATGTCAGAAGGGCCGAGGGAGTTCTTCAGAGTCTCTTTTATAAAGGCACTAATCCCATTCATGAAGCCTCCATCCTCATAGCCTAATCACCTCCCAAAGATCCCACTTTCAAATACCATCATATAGGTTTCAACATAGGAATTTTGGAAGGATACAAACATTCGATCTGTAGCAAGATCTCATTCATATTTTTTAATGTTGACTACATATTGAAATTTTATTTGAATATATTGGGGTAAAATATTCTTAAAATTAAATTTATCTCTTTCCTTTTACTTTTTTATGTAGCTATTAGAAAATTTAAAATGATATATGTAGCTATCGTTGTATTTCTACTGTATAGCAGTGTTATAGAAAATAGAGATACCTATAGGTTCTGCCTAGAGGCTTTAAAGAGACGCTGAAAATAAGAACCTGTGAAAGTTAAAGTGTTGACAACCTCTCAGCACATCCTCATGCATGCAGCAGAAACAGAAATGTGAAGGCAAGACTTTTCCTTCTCCCCCTCAGCTGTCACTGATGAAAGTCATCCACAGATTGAAATGTCATGACCAGGAAAAGGTGAGCTCTAATATTCCTCCTACTAGTTTGAATTTCTGTTTTTTTTAATTGAAATATAATTGACATATAACATCGTGTAAGTTTAAGGCGTACAACACGTTGATTTGATATATTTATATATTACGATGTGATTTACCACCTAGCGTTAGCTAATACCCTTATCACATCACATAATTGTCATTTCTTTTTTGTGGTGAGAACACTTAAGATCTATTCTCTTAGCAACTTAGAAGTATATAATACAGTATTGTTGACTATAATCACTATGCTGTGCATTAGATCTACAGAACTTATTCATCTTCTCACTGCAAGTTTGAACCCTTTAACCAACATCTCCCCAATTCCCTCACCCACTAGCCCCTGGAATCCATCATTCAACTGTTTCTATAAGTTTGGCTTTTTTAGATTCCACATATGAGTAATATCATACCATATTTGTCTTTCTCTGTCTGACATCTCACTAAGCATAATGTCCTCAAGGTCCATCCATGTTGTCACAAAGGGAAGGACTTCCCTCTTTCTCATGGCTGAATAATAGTCCATTGTGTGTGTGTGTTGTGTGTGTGTGTACACATATATATGTAAATTTACATATATATGAAAAATATTTACATATATTTATAATATATATTTTATATATATATTTGAAATATATTTATAATATATAGTCTCATAAAATCCGGCTAGAAAATTCAGTCTTCATTCTTTCCTCTCATTCACCTTCTCTCCTCATGCTTAATATCTTTCTCAAAAATGAAACTAATTATGTGATCTCTCTGCTAAATGTATCTCAATACTTCCCCATTGTCTACCAGATAACTTCCAACATTCGTGGTCTTATGTTCAATGTCTTTTCTGACCTGGTCCCAGTTGACTTTCCAAATATTCATACATTATACTATTTTTCTACATTGATCAGTTATTCACTTTAAAGAATGCTGCTTTGTCTTTTCTATAAATCAGTTCACAACATTCCACCCCCTACCCCCCGCCAGGGAATACCTCACACCAATCTCTGACTAGTCAGTTGAGTGACAAAAAAATACATTCATGTCCACCCCCAAGGGACCTGTGAATGCGACTTTACTTGGAAGAAAGGGTCTTTGCAGATGTAATGAAGTTAAGAATCTTGAGATGAGATCACCCTGGGTGGACCCTACACCCCATGACAATGTCCTTATAAGAGACAGAAGAGAAGACGATAGAGTAGAGGAGAAGACCAAATGAAGATAGAGGCAGAGATTGGACTTATACAGCCACAAGCCAAGGAACATTTGGAACCACCAGAAGTTGGAAACAACAAAAATGCATTCTTCCCTAGAGCCTTCAGGAGTGTGGGCCAGCCAATACCCGAGTGTGGACTTCTGGGCTCCAGAACCATAAGGGAATACCTCTCTGTTGTTTTAAGCAATCAACTTTGTGGAAGTTTGTTGTAGTAACCATAGAAAACTAACGCACTACCAGAAAGCAGAGATTATGAACGCAAAAGAACAGCAAGTATTGTATTGTTACTTATGTTTCTATTTAGGCTCTGCTGTCCCACTTTGATTAAAGTTCTTCAATAAAAGCCATCATCTCTTATCCCTCAAAAAAAAAAAAAAAAAAAGAAAACTAATGCACTGACCAAATTACCAAATTCTATTCCTCTTGCCAGTGAAGTATTCTCACCCTCAGAAAAGTAATCTTACCCGCTTCCACAGTGTTTTTTACACATTTTTTATGATATCTATAACTTGCTACTATATATAGTAAGTATTCAGTAATTTTCTTTCTTTTACTTCCTAGACTGTTGGTGCATTGAGGAAAGTGATAATACTTTATTTTATTTCTTTAGTTATCTCTATTCCCATAGTATCTACAATGTCTCATATATGGTACTAGTAAATGCTAAAAGTATCAGAAATGCTAATAAATATTGTACAAATAAATATTTTATAGACAAAATTCAAAATTCTGCTTTGAAAAATTATTTGATTCTTCTAAGTCCTCAGCGATTCAACAGGAAGTTCTGTCTGGTTTTTATTTCATATTAAGGATACTTTTGGAATGCAGCTTTGAAATATATATATATAATTATATAAAATGTATTATGTATATATATAATTATCCTCAAGATGTAGTATTTTGAAAAACGTATTTATAAATTTTTGTTTCTTTTTTAATGAAATACTTCAGTGAGAAAAAATTTAAAAAAAAATCTTGGTTCTTTATAATAATGTCCTCAAATCCAATAAGGGCTTGGAATTAAAATATCATATCTTGAAATATAATCATAATTTTTATACACATTCTATTTGAAATATGAATTGTTGAAATAATCTTGTCTTAAGAAACTGTATAATTTAGGTGAAGTACCTTTTGTAAGACTATTTAAAGGAAAGGTGTAGGTTGTGTATTTTCTTTTAATAATACGCTGTTTTCCTTCTGCAAAGCAGCATAAGTAGAACTTCTCTTCTGAAAGATGTTTGTGGGGAGAATAATTGCTAAAAGGAGATTGGTGACAATATAGTCATATAATTTATCAGATAACATCTTAACAAATAGTAGTTCATATAATGGTTGATTTCTACAATAAGAAAATAACACAAAATGAAAATAAAACCGATTTTCACCTCATTTCAAAAAATAAATGTCAACATAGTTGAATGCAATTTCTATAATTTCAGATTATACAACTTAGTATGATATCATTACAGAAAGTGGGAACTATCATTCTCCATTAATATAATTTTATCTTTTTCCAAAAAAAAATCTTGATCTCATCCTCAAAGTAAATACATTTTCTCATAAAGTTCTTGCACACTCCCCTCATCTCAGGGATAACCAATACTAGACTATGAAAAAAAAATAGAAATAAAATTCTCAACCTTTTTATCTTGATTCAATTAACGTATTTTGTTGAGTATCTGGCATATAGCTAGGTCCTCCATAAATGCTTATTAAATAAATCAATCTCGCTTACAGTAGTTTCTTTTTTTACAATGGACTTTAATCTTAGAAGACAAAGTTCAATCTGTTTCTTTTTTAAAAATAATTGTAAGAAGCTTTTATAAAATAAATTTGCAAGCACATTACTCTTGTAATAATTACCTTCCATAACAGTGTCTGAGTGAATAAGTGTTTTAAAATGTACTTCAGTAGCACAAATATATTATTTTTAATTATCTGTATTAATATTTCATCTTCTTTCCTTCTGTCACAAAGGAAGGATTGCTTTCTTATTTTCTGGTTCTCTCTCCTCCCACTTGAAGAGGACTATCACCCCACTATTGAGTCCCAACTCGCCTAAGTATACTTAACTGTTCCCTTTTATAATGAAACTTCTTTGTCTTTATATAGATTGAAGTCTATTCTATATTCTTGAATCTCCCTTGACTTGACATTCTATTCTGGTTTGTCACAGTCTATTTTGTTGTAGAAACTCATTTCTGTTCCTTTGATGGTCTCTAGAGATAAAAGTCTCAAGGCTATGGAACTGTTTGATAGCAATTCCTCATCTTGAAGATTCACATTCAATGTCAGTTGTATGAATTAGCATCCCACTGCTACATGTGCCGGAGGCCTGTGGTTTCAGTTTCTCACAGGTGAATTATTTATTTCAAGCTATTGCCTTGAAATATTGTCCAGCTCCCTCTCCCTTGCTCAGGCTTATGGATAGAATTTCACCAGCTCTCTTTTCATGATGGTACAACCTCTCAAGACTCCTGGTTTTCCTCAGGAAGATCAGCTCCCGTTCCTCACACATATGTAACCTGCTGCCTCAATTCTCCTTGAATAACTATCAAACTCCAGACCTCCATGTGCCAACCTATGCTGGTTGCTCTGCCACTCTTTCAAATTCACTATCTTTGAATTTTCATTTTCTATTCTTTTGAGACATCCATTCACTTATCTCTTGTGGATTCTCTATTGCTTGGCTCTTCTTTCTTGGTTTACTCTCTTATTTTAGTGAAGTACATTCTGTACTAGCTCCCTAAGAAAGGAAGAAAAGGTTAACAAAAGGTGAATTTTTGAGACCTTGGATACCTGGCAATATCCTTATTCAATATGAATGTTTGATGGAATAGTCGTCTTGGGATGAAATATTAGATTGGATATTTCCTTAAAAATGTTTAAGACTTTTCTCAATTTTCTTCTACTTTAGATGTGACTATAGAAGATTCTTATATCATTCTTCTTTATGAGCTTTGATTGTAATTGTCTCCCTCTCCTTCTCTGTAAGCTTTTTTTTGTGTGTGAGGAAGATCAGCCCTGAGCTAACATCCGATGCCAATCCTCCTCTTTTTGCTGAGGAAAACTGGCCCTGAGCTAACATCCGTGCCCACCTTCCTCTACTTTGTATGGGACGCTGCCACAGCATGGCTTGACAAGCAGTGTGTGGGTGCGTGCCTGGGATCTGAACCTGCGAACCCTGGGCCGCCACAGTGGAGCACTCGCACTTAACTGCTTGTGCCACCGGGCCGGTCCCCCCTTGTCTGTAGGCTTTAAGTTTCTTTATTCATAATGTTTCAAATATTTTCTGTCTTGGTATGAAGGTTTTTTATGTCTTGGGCTGGTTTTTGATGGATTGATTCTTCCAATATAGAAAATAATCCTTTTTGCTTATGTAACTTTTCTCATATATTTATTTCATTCAATATTTTTAAGGAACTACTTTGTTGCAAGGTGTTTTGGATACTTGGAACACATGAGAGAATAAAATGGAAAATCTATGCCTTTATATAGATATATTTTAATGGAGGTAGACAGATTTTTTTTTAAGTATATTTCAAGGAATATTAAAAGATGATCAATGAAAAGGAAAAATAGCTCCAGGGTAAGGGAAATTGGGAGGTCTTGGGTCATAGTGCCAGATTGCAATTTTCAATGGGGTGGTCAGGATGGTTTGCCTGGGAAAGAGAAATTTGATAAAAGATATGAAAGAAGTAAGGGAGAAAGTTATTTGATTATCTGGGTGATGAGATTTCCAGGAAGAGGGCACAGTCACCCCGATGACCCCATGCGGGAACATGCTACATTGTTCAATAGGGTAAGCATGGCAGAAGTAACAATCAAGAGGGGAATCAAAGGAAAGTGATTAAGTGGGTGGGAAGTAGGAGATGAAGTCAAAAGGGAAATAAAGTAATAAAGGGTAGATTTTAAAGAACCTTAAGGGTAGGGCAATAATTAATTGTATAAACTAAAACCTTTTTAAGAATGAAAATGTGAACTAATAATAATTATGTAAGGAAAATAGGAATAATCTGAAATTGTCAAGGGCAAATCAGGACATATGTTTACCTTAATTGTATATAATTTTAATACATTCCATATTACTTTGAGTGAATTCAGGAGATGTTCCTTTTCTTTTTCTTTTTTTTTGAGCAGATGAGTGACATGATCTGAATTAATTTTTAAAGGGATGATCATTGTTGCTGTGTTGAGCCCAGATGGTAGAAAAACAGGGTGAGAACAAGGAAACAAGTTAGAAGTTCACTGTAGTCATCTGGATGGGAAAAGACAGTGGCTCTGACCAGGGCGATGGCAGTGGAGGCGTTGAAAAGTAATTGGATTCTAAATATATTTTAAAGGTATAAGTTCAAGTTATCCTGCTAGATAAGTGAAGGGAATGAGTAGGCAGTTCCCTGGGATTCTAGTTTTCCAGGTGAGGAAGCACAGAGGAGCAAAAGAATTCAAGGAAACTATAATTAATGACTGTTGAGCTGACTAAGGAAAGAAGAAAGACATCAAGTGCCCAGGGAGGATTGAAAAGTGAAAGGATAGTGAGTAAGATCCTGAAGGTTCTACGGATTATTAGAGATGGGCTAACAAATGGAGAAAGTGAGCCAAAAAACTTTTGTTTTGTTTTTTCAAGAAAATGGAAAAGAAAAATTGATGAGTTGCCTGGGAGGATGAGACACTGGGAGTGAATGGTTGAGACTGACTCACAAGAGAGAAGTTAAGGAACTGAGAGGCTAGGATTTTAGCAGAATCAGCTCATCTATATATTTTTGGTTTTTTTGTTTTTTGTTTTTTGTGAGGAAGATCAGCCCTGAGCTAACATCTGCCAATCCTCCTCTTTTTGCTGAGGAAGACTGGCCGTGGGCTAACATCCGTGCCCATCTTTCTCCACTTTATATGGGACGCCGCCACAGCATGGCTTGACAAGCGGTGCGTCGGTGCGCGCCCGGGATCTGAACTGGCGAACCCCGGGCCGCTGCTGCAGAGCACGCACTTAACCGCTTGTGCCACCAGGCTGGCCCCTCAGCTCATCTATATTGAAGTAACCAATAATTAAGACTGAAATAGTGTTAGAGAAAATTATAAAGAGCCAGGGGCTAAACTAGATAGGAAGTAAAAGGGAATGGCATGAAAACCAGTGAATGACCACAAATGTGAGGCATTCGTAAGTAACATAATTTGATCACAGGAGATTCAATGCTGGGTATTTTTAGGCAGAAAGGACTATAAATGGAATAGATTCAGCAATGACGCCAGTTGTCTTGAGGGCATTTATCAAACTTGGTTAATTTAAGAATCACTGTTCATGGCCCTGTGGAGTTTGGGGAACCAAAGGTAAGTAAGGCCCCTCATGGAGGGGCAGCCAATGGATGAACCTATGTCAGGCTGGGCCCAATAGGATCATCTGAAGAGTAAAAATGAGCTAGTAGTAAACCCATGCACCTGTCAGTACCGCCCCACACACATACACTCCTACCCCATTTGCCCTTCACCATTGCTGAGCACAAGGGGAATAAAAATTTCTCCTAAGAATTTATAAAATTATCAAGCAGATTTGCAGGTTCATAACACTCCAATGGCTTAAAAAAAATTATTTAAGGTGGCCCCTGTCTGGTAGTAAAGCCAGGCACTTCACTGAAGCAAAAGCAAATTCTCTCCAAAGGATTCATTTTTACTCCACGTCTCAATTTTCTACAGACAAAAAAAAAAAAAAAAAATCCATAGAAAATTGGCAGCTGAAAAAAACAAAGTCATTGAACCCACAAAAAGCCAAATTGCTATGATTGAAAGCCAAAAAAATGACAACAAAATCATATCCTCAAAAGGATTATATATGGGAATTACTAGAGAAAGAAAATTAAAAATGATTGCTATGTTTTAATGGATAATCAAGATGTTTGAAAATTTGTGTGAAGATCAAGTAAACTGACATTTTAAAAAAATCTTCAATAATATGATTTAAAGTCATAATTTGCAACTGAAGAGAGAATGAGATATCTGGAAGAGAGAACTATAGAAGAGGGAGTATTTGGCTAAGAGACAACAGGAAAATACCAGCAAATCAATCGCAAGTCTCCTTTAATGCTTTTATTTTTCCACTATGCAACTTTACCCTAGAATGTCTCCAACAATTTTGTTTCCTGAAATTCAACCTTCTATTACATATAGATCATTTTGTTTCATAACTTATAACATGCCTCTTTTAGAAAAAGAAGAGATGAGTAGGTTTCTTGCCATAATATAAAGTGTAAGCCAATTTAACATATTATTCAAACTTTAGTAGTTTCAGTTTGGAAAGTATTATCTCACCTTTCAATAGAATGTCTTTAATGAGGTAAATATTCTTTAGGTTGTTATTTCAACAATGTTACAGGTTTTGCTATCAAGTATGAATGGTGACTTGAGTAGAATCGTGGTACACTAAAGTTTTTATAGTCATTAGAAATTATCTAGTCTCTGGGCCGGCGCCGTGGTTTAGCGGTTAAGCGCGCGAGCTCTGCTACTGGCGGCGCGGGTTAGCATCCCAGGCGTGCACCGAGGCACCGCTTCTCCGGCCATGCTGAGGCCACATCCCACATACAGCAACTAGAAGGACTTGCAACTATGACATACAACTATCTACGGGGGCTTTGGGGGGAAAAAAAAGGAGGAGGACTGGCAATAGATGTTAGCTCAGAGCTGGTCTTCCTCAGCAAAAAGAGGAGGATTAGCATGGATGTTAGCTCAGGGCTGATCTTCCTCACAAAAAAAAAAAAGAAAGAAATTATCTAGTCTAATCCATTATTCTATTTATAAGAAGATCAAAGTGTATACAAAGAAAACATAGTTATGTAATTTTGAACTGTTGGTGACTTCATTGTGTATATTTGTTGTTTAGGCTAAATATTTTTAATTGCTATAAAAAGCAGAATTTTGAATTCGAAATATATCAATTCAATTTCCTAATATAATTGTTAACTATTTTTGTGACATTACGTAAGTTGACTAACATTTCTGAGCATTGATTTCTTCACGAAAAAATGACAATACTACTAGCCAGTATGGGATTTTTTATTAGGAGAAAACAAGATAATATATATGAAAGCTTTATTTGAAGCTAGTAAATATTATTTTTACCATTAATATTATTACTGACAACCTAAATTAAGGCAGAATATTTCAACTTATAAGCATTCCATAAAATGATTTTCCTTAAAACATTGAATCCTATGTGAGTTGGGAAATAAATTTCAGCATTTTCTTTTTTATCTCATTCTGAGAAGACTATCTTTGAAACACACAGCTATGAACTCCAGGAATTAATTTTCCAAAGCCAGCATATAGACAAATAAGAACACATGATATAATTAAGAAGGAAAGCACCATGCTGCTCCGTAAGAAGAAGAGTAGGAAAAAAGAAATAAGAATGTCATTTCATAATGGGAAGCAGGAGGAAACAACTTAAAAAATTTTTTTTTAGAAAAAAATAAAGACAGGTTAAAATAGCACTCAGCTTGCAACGTCAGAACAGTTTAAAAAATCTTTATGTTATCGTTAAGCCAGCAGAGAGGAGGAGTCACCACAAAGTATTTGTGGGCTTTAATGACAGTATTTTCCACAGTTCACATTTGAAAACATACATTTCCTAATTTCTGGAATTTAAATGTATCTGTGAAATAATTAACAGGAACAGACATAACAAGAGTATCTTTTATGACACTTAGCTAAGATTTTTACCACTACATTTGTAACTGGGAGGATCAGTAGTAAATACTCTAATAAACAGGATTGATATCATTTTATGTGCAGTCATAGATACATATATAGATGCATTAGTTAGTTTTTGCTGCCTAACATATTATCCCAAAATGTAGTGGCTTTAAACAACAATCTATCATCTCACAGTTTCTGTTGCTCAAGAATTCAGCCATATCTTAGCTAGGTTCTCTGGTTCAGGATCTCTTACAAGACTGCGATCAAGGTGATGGTGATCTCAGCTAAAGACTCAACAGGCTGGGAGGCTCAGAAGCAGGGCAGGATCTGCTTCCCAGCTCCATCATTGTCATCGGCAAGATTCATTTCCTCAGGGGTAGTTGAACTGAGGAACTCAGTTTCTCACTGACCGTTGGCCAGAGGTCTCTCTCAGGTCCTTGCTAGATGGACTTCTCCATAGGGCAGTTCACAATATGGAAGCTGGCTTCCGTCAAAACAAGCAAGTGAGAGAGCAAGAGAAGGTGAGCAAGAAAGAAGCCAGAGTCTTTCTGTTGCCTAATCTTTGAGCTTTTCACCATACTCTTTTCATTAGAAGTAAGTCACTAGGTCCTGCCCACATTAAGGATCATAAATTATGTATAATACAAGAATACTAGATGGGGGTCATTGGGAGCCATCTTAGAAGCTGACCGTCACAACAGACCATATATAGATACATAAATATGTATATAAATACATATACAGAAGAATATATAAATAGAAAATATGTTCATGCTAAATATCTAGTAAAACATACATTTTTAAATTTAGGTTTATTTCTTTTAAATTAATCTTCTTGGTTGCATTTTAAATGTTCAGAGTATAGGGGGCCAGCACTGTGGCCTAGTGGTTAAGTTTGGCGTGCTCTGCTGTGGTGGCCTGGGTTCGGATCCCAGGTGCTGACCTACATTACTCATCAGCCATGCTTTGGTGGCTGCCCACACATAAAGTAGAGGAAGACTGGCACAGATGTTAGCTCAGGGCTAATCCCCCTCAGCAAAAAAAAAAAAAGTTCAGAATATAAATAATTTTAAATATTGCTAGAGTGTTCTTGAAAATTTATAATTCCAAATTTCACTTATAAGCAAGAAAATCATGCCTAGAATTTGTAGAGCAAATGAAGAGTAGTACTGGTTTCAAGAATGATGGCTAGACAAAGTGTAATCCAATTTTAGTTGGCTACAGATTATTGTATCTTTGATACATTTATTTGCAGTTATTTACATTTTTCTGAGAAGGTTATTTCCACTTTTTTCAAACATTTTTGACAAAGTATTTTAAAACAATTTCTTCACGTATTCTCAAAACATTGTTTCCAAATTATGAAGCTCTGGTGACATACTTAGTGATGTCTACTAAGTATACTTAGTATACTTGTCATACTAATTACTGACAACTAGTTAATTTCTAAATGAGTATGTGTAAGACTCCTCATTTCATATGAATGTGAAAAAAACAGTAATAAGTTAAATTATTATCAAAGGCAACAGAGAAAGAAAAATATTAACAAAATGAGTATATTGGTTATCTTACAAAAAAAGAACACTAAGGTAAACGTTAATATGATTAATATATTGCAACAAAATCAAATAGTTATATTTTAATACAGTTGTGTTGCTTAACGACAGGGATGTGTTCTGAGAAATGTGCCGTTAGGTGATTTCATCGTTGTATGAACATCATAGAGTGTAGTTATACAAACCTAGATGGTATAGCCTACCACACATCTAGGCTATATAGTACTAATCTTATGGGAGCATTGTCACATGAGCAGTCCATTGTTTACCAGAACATTGTTATGTGGTGCATGACTATATTAAAAATACTTTGCTGCCAGAAAAATGTTGAATTGTCATCTCATACTCCTCTGAGGGAGTTCTAACAGCAAAGATATTTTGTGTGTCTTCTGCTAAGGGAATTTGCATTTTCTGGCCCATGGCTAATGGTACCTATAATATTAATACGTTTCAAAGGAATGTCAAGCTTGCTACACTGACAGAGGCACTTTGGAAAAGCAAGCTAGAGAGGTAAATGTCAGTTCATTTTGAGAAATTCTCTTCTGATTAGTCAACTATTAAAAAAAGTAATTATTCAAAAGCTGAGGTGAAATTCAAAACACTGTATGTAACAAACAATATTGCACTGTCAGTCATCAATGAGAATAGAACTGACTCTTAAGTATAACATTCAAACAGAAGATACTGTTTGAATGACAACTTAGGATAACAGAGCAGACTGTGGCAGTTATAAATGCTCTACACATTGCCTTTTGATCAATGACCCCATGGGCATACTAATTTTCTTATTTTAATTCACATGGGAACATATTGTGGTAGAGGAAGTAGTTAGTAAAAAATAAAATGCAACTTAAAGATAGAAATAAAACTCGATAAATATGAAAAATTTTTACTCATACCCATTCTGTGTATTTTATGATAGATACAGCACATACTTGAAAGTAATTTAAAAATTAATATCATTTAGGAAATGGAACTTCAGAAACACAAAATATAGATCTTTAACAATGATAGTTTAGCCTCTCTCCTTGCTTCTGAGCAAGAGCACTATAGTCTTTTTTGTGTATTATCAATTATTTACTAAAACTTTTAGAGTTGTAAGTCATCATCACAACTAAATCCAGAGTCTTAACAAAACTATTCTTTTAGCCCTTGGCTTACCATCTTTGATCAGATTCACACATGTGAATCTCACTACTGTAGGGATTACAAAGACTTGGGAGAAATAGTACTTGATACAAAAAATGTACAAAATAAAATAATACTAAAATATGGGTATAATAATTCTGTAATGAAAAACCTGTTTATTTTCTGTCATTTGCAATCCTAGGAGCCCTAACTCTTTGTAATGTAGGGCAAAAGACTTTCACCTTATGTCCACAGCTAATAGTTCCACTTCTGTAAATCCCATCCTACCTAGTCCTTCTATTGTGTGTTCCCCCCTTTTAAAAATATTTTCCACTTCTCTCATTATATTATAACCTTGCCTTCAATTCTCTCTTACTTAAAACTAACAACTAACTAAACAAATTAAAAACCTTTACCTTCCATAACAACTCCTTTAATATTACATATTCTTTCATAGGCAAGATTTTTGACATGATAACCTACCCAGTTATAGTCACTGCTTCCTTATCTCCCATTCATTTGTTTTATCTTTTGAAATGCAGTGTCAATCCTTCTCTCTCTGGGAATTTTTACGGGAATTTCCCAGCCTTTCCAATGGAATTGCTTCTCAAAAGGATTATATATTTCACAGAGCAAAGTTCTACTTTCTATTCTCCTCTCCCTCTGGGTATGTCACCTAATTGTAGTTCTAGTCCCTTAATGATTATAGTGAGAAGGGTGTTGAGAGAGTGAGAGAACAGGCAAATTTCCACAGGAAACAGCCTCATGCAGTTGGAGTGTAAGGTTGGGGGCGCTACTCAGCGTTCTGATTAGAATGACTTTATACATCCAATGTAGAAGCAGAGAGAGGTGGGCTATTTCTTTCTAATTTACTCCCTGTTATGGGTTGTATTTTGTCTCTCAAAAAGATGCTGCATCCTAGCCCTCAGTATCTGTGCATGTGTGTGTATTTGGAAATAGGGTATTTGCAGATGATCAAGTTAAGATGAGGTCCTTAGGGCAACCCTAATTCAGTGTGAATTTGTCCTTATAAAAAAGAGAAATGTGTACACAGAGACACACACACAGGGAGAACATCATGAGAAGAGTAAGGCAGATCAAGATGATGTATCCTTTGCCAAGAAATGCCAAAGACTGTCCACAAGCAACCAGAAGCTAGGGGACAGTCGTGGAACAGATTCTCCCCCACAGTAGGAACCAATTCTGTTGACAACTAGACTTTGGACTTTTAGCCTCCGGAGCTGTGTGATGATAAATTTCTGTTGTTTAAGCCATGCAGTTACGGGGTCTTCGTTATAGAGCGCTAACAAACTAATATATTCCCAAACTAGTCATGTATTCTGTTTCAGAAACAAAGTATTGAGATCATTATTTTTGCTTCAGTCAGTTTTATCAGAGAGGCACTTGTAGGAAAATTCTTTCAAACCTGAAAAGAAAGGATATATTTTGTTTCCAATGATGTTGAGAAATGTCCTGGAATTATAAACATTCATGGATTCTTTTTTAATGAGAAATTAAAAGAGAATTTATCAGGTAAGCAAGGATGCTATCATTCTACACCATAAATTTAAAAATATCTTAGATGTGAAAATAAGATTTATTGTAATTTATTATTGTAAAAATAGTACATATTCTCTGTAAAAATTTGAAATAAAATGCTGATGTATATATGAAGGCACAATAAAAAAATGGCTCATGATATCAGTACCCAGAGATAAATACTATTCCCATCTAGCCATATTTTTTCTATTTTTAAGTATACTTTTATAATTTTATTTAAAATGTATCCTCAGTGTTTCCATATGTCATTAAATGATAATAGCAAGAAAATGTTGACTATAATCAGCAACATTAATTGGGCACTGGTTCTCTGCCAGCATAGTATGGATTCAGCCTATAGTTTGATTGACATAACACTATATTTGTTTTGATTGTATAAATATTTTTACGTACCTCTGGATATTTCTTTTGTGTAAATTCCTGGGTGTTCACACAACCATTTAAAATGCTTTTGGCAAATATTGCAAAGTTGCACTTCAACAATATTATATTGAATTACAGCGCTTCTAGAAAATTATGAGAGTGTTCATTTGGCCCAAACCTACTGATACTGTATGTTAAAAAACAAAACTGGCAATTTGGCAGTTATATTGTTAGTTAAATCTGGCAGTTAATTTATATTTCTGTAAACGTTAAATATATTTATGGGCGATTAATATTCTTTTTAAATCAGCTCTTGTGATATGCATTTGGTTGTCTCTTTCTGAGGTTGTTCACAACAAGGATCTGTGGGAGATCAAGATTTGGCCACCCTGAAATATATCTCTTTACCTTGATTGTTTTCTCTGAAGGACATTTGACCTCCCCCACTAACTGCCTAAAGAATTTGACATGGTGGCTCCTTCCTGGAACAGATCTTCTATCATGATGGCTATAAAGATAATGTAGGATAGAGATTACAATAGCAAAGGCACCAAGCCTCTTTTATCAAAAAACTCTGTCTCTCCCTGACCACATTATCTATAGATGACCCCGAAAAGAATTGTCCTCCTGCCCTCTGAAGTCCCAGGCCACTACCCACCCCCAACACGCTCCTCGCCTTTAGCTGCAATACTTAAGCAAGCAGCTTAGACAGAGGGACGAGTTGCTCATTTCTGAGTTTCTCCCATGTATACATGTTATTAAACTTGGTATTATTTTCTCCTGCTAACCTGTCTTGTTGATTATTTGGCCAGCCATAAGAACCTTAAGGAAAAGGGCAGAGGGAGATTCTCCCTCTTCCCCCGACAGATCATATCCTGGTTATTTTTATATTATATAATCCACCCATTCCTTTGCCCCAGTTGATCAGATAATGTGCAGCTACTAGATCCAATTGGAGCCATAAAATTATCTTCTTCAGCAATTTAGAATTGGAAAATCATAGAATTCAGTAAGTTTCTATTAGTATCTTTAACTAGGAAATACTATAAAGCTAAGTGTGAGCAGCCACTTCTGGGTATGTTCATCATGAAGCAGATGAGGAGTGTTACACATGCACACTATTCAAAATGCGCTATATCTGCGTTGTTCAGTATATTAGCTGCTATCCGCATGTGGTTATCGATTATTTGAAATGTGACTAGTGTCACAGAGGAGGTGAATTTTAAATTTTATTTAATTTGAATTAATTTGAATATAAATAAATAGTCACGTGGCTAGAAGCTATTAGACTGAACATTGCAGCTGTAGACAGAAAAGGATGAAGCTTGTGTGCAGGGAAAAGAGAAAGGAGAGATTTTGTGGCATTCGAGAAATGGAGGGAATAATGACAGTCTCTGAGAGCTTTTGAGTTCCTGGTTCTTTGTCCTAGTTTCCGATGAAGGTGAGCTGCACGTTTCTGCTCTGGATTCAGTCATATTCCTCTAATATTATAAATAATGCCCCAGCTCTTCTCTTGGGTTATTTTTCTGTTCATGTTTTCTACTTAATCAATTTTTGAAACATACATTTTCCTAGAGGGTTGTTTGTTTAGTTGGGAATTTAATAATCATAAGAATTCATTGTATTTTCTAAAAAAAAAGATGTTGTCCTTATATGTGATAGTGTATTTCCTTTCTCATGACTAATTAACTATATGTATCTCTTTTTTCTTGACAAGAGTAGTCTAAATTCCTTAATTATTTTTTCAGTTTGCTTAGTTAAATGATTTGTTTTTTTGTTTAAATTCATTTTTTGCTGCCCTCTTTCCATTTATTGTAATTTGAAAAATCTCCTAATGCCATATAAAGAAATACTTCTTTTAAATACCAGATCAGGTGTTTTTTATCACAACAATTCTACCCAACTTAAGAAAAACAAAATATTCCAAGCATACTCAAACTCCTTCAGGGAATATAGAAAATGTAATCAAACCGTAACTCACGTTTATACTATGATGCTTATCCTTGATATCAAAACTAGAGAAAAAAAGTGTGAAAAAAATTACAGGCCAATCTCATTCTGAAATACACAAAATCTTAAGCAAAACATTAACAGACCTCAGTAAAGTATTGTCGGGGGAAGAGGGAGAATCCCCCTCTGCCCTTTTTCTTAAGGTTCTTATGGCTGGCCAAATAATTAACAAGACAGGTTAGCAGGAGAAAATAATACCAAGTTTAATAACACGTATACATGGGAGAAAACAGGGACACTGCGTTTCTCAACACAATAGCAGAAATTCTCGTTTTAAATACCATGTTCAGCCAATGACAAAGGAGGATTTTGGGGGTGGGGGGAGTCAGTTACAGGAGATTACCACTAAAGCACAGTAAACAAGAGTAAGGTTATTATTCAGATTTAAGGCCTCACCTTCCACATTGATAAACCTCTAGAAATGAGGCCATCCCTCCTCTTCCCAAAACAGAGAGGCAGATACCTTTACAAATGGAGATTTCCCTTATAAATGTAAATGTTTGGCAACTCCTTGCAGGGCCATCCAGAGAATGTGGCCAGAGAGACAGAACTTCCGATAAGATGGGCTTGTTGGTGCCTTTTCTATTGTAACCTCTATCCTACATTATCTTTACAGCCATCATGATAGATCTGTTCCAGGAAGGAGCCACCATGTCAAATTCTTTAGGCAGTTAGTGGGGGAGGTCAGATGTCCCTCAGAGAAAACAATCAAGGTAAAGAGATATATTTTAGGATGGCCAAATCTTGATCTCCCACAGTATAAAGAATATGTCATTACGTAATTGGGTTAATCTCAGGAGAACGATTCAAGACCTTATTGGGAAATGTTTTTAAATGTTGTAAATAATTAAATATATATATCAAAACCACAGAGAGGTTCGATAAGGTAACACTGTCAGTAGTCCCAAAATGGATATAAAGATACAATGTAATTAAAATAAAAAACCTCTAAGAATCCCCATGAATGAGTTTTTTTGGTAGATAAATTTGATTACTTTATCTAAAATTTTTGGGTAAGTAAAAGACCAGTAAAAACAAACATACTCCCGAAAAAGAAGAATAAGATGGTAGGACATATCCTGTCATCTATCAAGAATTATTATAAAGCAATGTCATTTAAGCCCACATAATACTGGTGCTGGAATAGTCAAATTGGCTATGCGAACAGATTAGAGAGCCCAGATACAGGCCCCCAAAATACAAAATTCAATTCTGAGATATATGACATTACAGACCCCAGAGGAAAAGAGACATTAGTCATTATGTGATGAATGGAAAACTGATTATTCATATAGGGAAAGAGGAAGTCACACCACTCACAACACACTCAAAAAGCAATTATAGCAATGTGAAATGTAAAACTTTAAAAAGCTTACAGGAAATTATTTACAACTACTTTTATGACCTTAGCATAAGAAGGGGTATTAGAAACAAGATAAATCTGACTACATTGAAATTAAGAACTTCAGTTTACTAATATATACTGTGAAAATGTCAAAAAGACAAAGCACAAGTTGAAGAAAATACCTGAAACACATATGATTAACAAAGGATTTGTATGCATGCAGAGAATATTAAGTACTTCCACAAATTCATAATCATAATAACAACAAAACAATACAAAAATGAACAAAAATGTAGAGAGGCAACTCATTTATTTACTCATTTACAGATATTTACTTAGCATCAACATATGCTAAGTAATGATGTAGGGTATGTTGCTGTGAAAAAGCCAAATAAAAATCCTTATCCTCATGAAACATATACTTTAGTGGTGGCAGGCAAAAAGTAAAATAACATACCAAGTATGTTAGAAAATAATAAATGCTATGGAGAAAATAAAGCAGAAAAGATAAGACGGGGGTAAAGATAATGGGTTGGGGAGAAGGTAGAGATTTCAATGTGAAGAACGTTCTTCATAAGCAGGTGACCTTTGAGAAATGACCTGAAATAAATGAAAGGCAAGTGATGAAGTTACTGGGAAAATCATTTTCCAGGCAAAAGGAAGATTAGGAGCAAAGGCTCTGAGTATCAAGTGTGTTTGGTAGACTCAAAAATCATCAAGCAAGCTAGTGTGATTGAACTGGAACAAGAGAAGACTACAACAAGAAAAGTAGAAGCAATTGGGGATCAGACCAAGCAAGCTCTTATAAGCCATTCTTAGATAATATTGGTTCAATATCCTTTGTATCAGAGAAATTAAAGTTAAGACCAATATGAGTATTATTTTATGCCACTAAGAGTAGAAAAATTGGTTCAAAATTACAAATCTTGGTGAGGATGTGAATAAACACCAATTTTTGCTGGTAGAATTCTAAATTCTAGAACAATCTTGGAAAGCAATCCATCTACCCAGGACCCAGATTTCCATTTCTAAATTTATAGAGAAACCCTTTTATATGTGCTCCAGCAGATATATACAAGAAGTTGTTCATGACAATATTATTTATTCTAGCAAAAATTGGAAACAAACCACCCAAAAGGCCTACAGTCACACAGTGCAATATTGTACAGCAGAGGAAATAAATGAACTAAAGCTGTGGGAAAGACAAATTTCAAATCTATAATGTTGAATAATAATAACATATGGAAGACTATATTCAGAATGATACCATTTTTAAATGCTTATAAAGAGGTAAACATATCTTGTTTATGAAAATATAATAAGGGATAAAGGAATACAAAAAGATAAGGAACGACAATCATAAATTTCTTAATAATGATAACCTTAGAGAGACAACAGGGGGATGAAATGGGAGAGGAGTAAATTGAAATATGCAGTTATCATTACTGTTCTAGTCCCAAAGTTGGGTAGTTAGTTCATAAGTGTTGAAGGGTTGTGTTACATATATATTTTTTATCTATCAAATATTGTTAAGTAGATCCTTTACATATAAGTAATAACACAGGCATAGTAAAATTTATGTAAAGTCAAATGATTCAATGTGATTGTCTCGTATTAATTTAGACTCAGGTTGAACATTTTACTAAAGCATGATATATTAGTTTCCTGTAGGCTTTTGTAACAAGTTACCACATTAGTGGCTTAAACCAACAAATTTTATTCTCTCACAGTTCTGCAAGCTGGAAGTCCTAAATCTGGCAGAGCCTCAGTTTCTCTGGGGGTCTATGGTAGAACCCACTCTTGGCCTCTTCCAGCCTATAGTGGCTGCAGCATTCCTGGCCTTTCCTTGCATGTGGCTGCATCATTCCAATTCTATATTTGTTTTCTTGTTGCTTTCTCCCCTGTCTACGTGTCTTCTCTTCTAACTCCATTCTCCATCTGCCTTTCTACGATAAGGACATTTGTCATTGAATATAGAGCCCACCCTGATAAACCAGGATTATGTCTTCATTTCAAAATCCTTAACTTAATCACGTCTGCAAAGACCCTTTTACCAAATCAGATTAACAATCACAGGTTTCAAGGATTTGATGTGCATATCCTTTTTCTGGGTCAATTTTCATCCTACCACATATAATTATGGTATTCAATGATTATTATTTGATTCTTAAATCAAGTTAACAACTTGAGATTAAGGTTTTTACAATTCATTAAAGTAGAGTTCCTTAAACGTCCTGTATAAATTAGGCAAATTTTATAAATTTCTAACTGTGTGAAGGTCCGCTAGCTGGGTATGTCTACTCACTCTTCTGAAACTCTGCACACACATTTCATAAATCATAGAGCTTAAAAGTATCTCCAGAGGTCAGTTACTGTCTTTCCTTGCCTCTAGGCACAGCTACATTGAAACTAACTCAGGAGGAGAGGTGTCTATTCTGTTCTTAAAGATCTCCAGCAAAAGAGATTATACAACCTCTCCCAGCAACACATTTTGGCATTTCAAGCATTGAATATTTAAAATCTAACTCTTACATTCCAGAGGCCTGGGAAATAGAAAAACCTTTACAACTTGCACATTTACTAAGAAGTCCCAACAATCGATGCAGTGGACTGCAAATAGGCAAATGAGAAAAACTAGAACAATGAACAGATTTCATTTTTATATTACCACTGATATTATGAAACTCAAATACAGTTTGGCATAGGGATCCATTTTGACCTTGTTTTTTCTAGTCTTTTGAGAAAAAAAATGAGTTTTCTCTTTACAAAAAAGCAGCTTTAGCCTGGAGTGATTGAAAATATATGAAGAAAGCTTTTCAAGTTCATTTCACTCCCACAAATTTTTCTCTCTAATACCAAGTCATTTCAAGATGGGGAAGAGGGAACGAAGTTAGGGGAGGACCCATGTGAGGGGAGGAGAGAAGCAAATATGGAAATAATATATAAGCACAAAATAGTCTGGTTGTTCTAACTCTTAAATTATACCAAAAGTTTTACAATTTCACTTGATAAGGTATAAAAAGAGGATGGATATGTTAAAATCTCTGTTATTTTATGAAAGAGATTTAATCCAGATGAAAGTAGCAAAGTATGCTTTGCTCACAAAATATTTTGATTATCTCCTTTACGTTCTCAGGTACATTTTTACTGACAGCATTTCTACTGATAAATAGCTCAAATAACATTCCACATTTTACAAGGCAAGGGTATCATCTGATTCATTGTCCTTAGAAATCAGTAATTTTGCAGGTAACTGCTTTGCTCTGTCATTCTAGAGATTATGCAGGGTGTGGTGTGGGTATTTCACCTTCAGAATAAACAGGAGGAAAGGGATAGTCTGGGTAGACCTGGGCTACCATCTAAGTGCAGTACAAGTGGAAAACAGCTTTTTTACATTTCCATATTCTTGTTACCTAGTGTACTTATTACCTAGTGTAAATAAGATAATACAGTCTACTTATCTGTAAAGCAGAGACCTAAGTGTTGATTTTTAAAAGTTTCTCTGAGACTTTTGGGAAGGGATTGCTTTAATCCCAAGTGATTCTTGATTATTAGTATAAATGGTCTAGTGTTTCTTATATACATCCTGTTTACCATCACTGCATTTAATGCAACATAATTCAACTCGGTTGATTTTTCAAAAAATGATAGTCATGTGACAATGAGCCTAATCTTTGGTGATACTGCTTACTCACTGTACTTTTTTTTTTTTTTTAAAGATTTTATTTCTTTTATTTTTTTTCCCCCCAAAGCCCCAGCGGATAGTTGTATGTCGTAGCTGCACATCCCTCTAGTTGCCGTATGCGGGACTCGGCCCCAGGATGAACGGAGAAGTGGTGCCTCGATGCGCACCCGGGATCCGAACCCGGGCCACCAGCATCACAGCACGCGCACTTAACCACCAAGCCACAGGGCCGGCCCTTACTCACTGTACTTTAAAGAATGGTTTTAAGTAACATGCATAATATCCCTCAGGAATAGTTCAGCGTCTGATAAATTTAGGATTTAGTCAAATGTAAGTATAAAGTCTGAGATGATAATTTACCACTTGGAAAAATGATGTCAAACCAAGGGACTGCTGCAATCTAGTAGCTGCTGGAAAAAACTGACCAACAAGAAAGGAACCAGGAATGGAATGTGGGCGTGCTGATAAAGGTCACACTGTATTTTGATTTCCTTGAATATATTTCAAGATACAGAATAAGATCTCAAGAGGGTTGAATGCTATGTGATTTTTACTAAACAGTTTCTTCCCTAATACATAATTGTTAGCTTAAAACTATTTCTTTCTTCGACTTTGAATTTATAAGAACAACTGACAATTTGTTGTTTGTGAGAAGTTTTGCCTATTCTACTTGTCTCTTTGGGGATTTCATGAGCTTAAGTTTGCCAGAAAAGGGAAATTTTCTTCAATCAGGTAATTGTGAATAATGTCTTATCTAGTATGGATGTGGAGGGATAGGGAAGGAGACTGAGAAGGGTAACAAACTGTGAACAGTGGAATAGCTTTTTTCATCATAATAATCTCAGGAAAATTGTACATTTCTACCTTACTGATAGATATAGAGTAAAATGCTTTGGATTACAGGAGCCATCCCAGTGGCGCAAGCAGTTAAGTGCGCACGCTCCGCTGCGGCTGCCCGGGTTTCCCTGGTTCGGATCCCAGGCGTGCACCAACACACTGCTTGACAAGCCATGTTGTGGTGGCATCCCATATAAAGTCGAGGAAGATGGGCACAGATGTTAGCCCAGGGCCAGTCTTCCTCAGCAAAAAAAGAGGAGGATTGGCAGATGTTAGCACAGGGTTGATCTCATAAAAAAAAAATGTGTTGAATTGCAAAAATAAAATAAATTCAGTCAATTCTTCAGTTGCAAAGTCTTTCTTTAAAAGTTTTTCTGTAAATTGTTAGTTTAGGATAAAAGAGTATCTTAAATCACAGAAAATTTTCCAGAAAAATAGAAAACTTATTTTAAGGTGGGAAAAATTGTTATTACTCACTAAAGTCTCTGAATATGGAATATAGTCCAGGAAAAATCTCCCTGTGTAGTTAGTTCACTTTTTTTTTTTATTTTTTTTATTTATTTTGTTTTTTTATTTATTTTTTTTTTATTTTTATTTTTTTTGTGAGGAGATCAGCCCTGTGCTAACATCCGCCAATCCTCCTCTTTTTTTTGCTGAGGAAGACGGCCCTGGGCTAACATCTGTGCCCATCTTCCTCCACTTTATATGGGACGCCACCACAGCATGGCTTGCCAAGCAGTGCGTCGGTGCGCGCCCGGGATCCGAACCAGCGAACCCCGGGCCGCCGCAGCGGAGCGCGCGCACTTAACCGCTTGCGCCACCGGGCCGGCCCCTAGTTCACTTTTAAATATCTTTCTTTTTAAATCCTTAATGTTGACAACCCAAGGGATTGGCCAATCTCTTTCCCTTTCACTTATCTCATTATATTTTACCAGGGATGTTTCCTTGAGTGAGGTGAGCAGATAGAAGTGGAATAATAAACATAGTCAATGAGACTTAGAAATTTACATTGAAGGAACAGCATTTGAGGAAATGACCATGAGTGAATATGGGAATTTTCTAGTCCATCATCCCTTTATTTTCTTTCCAACGCCAGTACTCTGTACCCAACAACACAACTTCATACCATTTTTTCAAACATTGTTTTGCAAACAGTGGTATCTGTCTTAACAGGAAAAAGGGAGGAAAATGAAAAGAAAATCCCAAATGGTGTTTATAGGGAATAAACAAAATGCTTGTAGATCCTTGCTTGACTAATCACTCTGACATCAAACCTCTTAATCTTGAGTTAGTGTGCCTGACATGCAATAAGCCATTCACTGAGACACTGGTGCTTGGAGATAGAGAAAAGTTTATTCTACTTGGCCAAAACGAGAAGGCAGGAGGACATGTTCTCTCAAATCCATCTTAATGAAAGAAGAAAGCAGGAGGTCTTTATAGAGCTAAGGGGTTTGGGAGGAGGAGTTTCTGAGAAACAAAGGAGAAGTCTATGTTTCTTTAACTCCAGATAAGCCCTTGGGCAGCCAGACTTCTGGATGTCAATGGCAGTTGGGAGCTGCTTATCTGGTGATCCTAATTTCCTTGAAGGCATTCTTTTTCTTCTGCAAAACAAGCTCATAGATCCTTGCGACCCTTGAGTCACTCCTCAGGTTAAACAAGAAAACAGCAAATTAACAAGATTAACTTCTTTTTATCTGTGTGTCTGTGTTGAGAACAGTGTTGAAGGATGTTCATGTTCTTATTGAATATTTACAACATCCCTTAGGTACCTGGCTTCAACTCCGCTTGGGAAGTCATGTCTCAGGGCCCTTTACATGCAAGAACTATTTGGTTAGAGCAAAACTCCACAAACATACCATAATCAGTTCAGGGTCTTGAATGCTAAGTTATTGGTCCAAAATAAGTTGCTCTGTATACAAAATGTTAATATGAAGAATAATAATAATTCATGTGAATATGTGAATTTTAATTTTAATATAGATTGTGATTTCGTTTCAAAATGAATGGAGCCTTTGTTTTGAGTCGTTGTGATAGACCATCAGAGAAAATTATATACTATAATGGCATTTAAATGCAGGTAATACTGAATAAAATATTTGTCATCACTGGGAGAATAGAAGTGGTTCACATGTTAGAATCATATAATCAGGAACCAGGAATGATTTATACAAAGAATGAGTTCCTTTGCAAATTGAGGAAAAACTAATACTACGGGAAGAATGTTTATCACCTAGGGCATTTCACAAAATGATGAGAATGGCTTTACAAATGGTAGAAATATTGGAAGGAAATATTTGAGGGGCCAAACTAACCCTTTTATGATAGTTTTGGTTCCATGACTCAAACATACAAATTATTGAACAAACAGTGATCTCATCTGGATAACCCAAATGTCTCTGTTCAGGTTCCAGAATTGTTATGTTTTGTAGTCATGGTGATTCACACATTGAAATTTTTTTTCACTTCAGTGTGTTATTTTATTAAGGGCTGTCTTAGAAAACAAGATTCATCAAAGAAGGGAGTATGTAAAATGACAGATATGGCTGTCAGCCTGATCCCTTAATTCCTAGGTTAGAGATTAGGATTTGGCTAATTGCCTTTTCCTACAACCTATGGAATAAGGAGTATAAAATTTATATGCAGTACATTAATTGAATGTTTAAGATTTCATTTTAGTGCCCCTTCTACTTGGTCATTTTCTGGAGAACTGAGGATCTGGGAACAAGTGGAAGACTGCAGTGTTGGGTTAGTAAGTAGTGCCCTAGGGGGCAATGGAATTAGATTTATTCATCTAGAAAATATTTTAAATGCATACGGAATGTTTAGGAAAAAGCATAGTAAATGAAATGTTATGCTACCCACTCAGGCTTTAGGAAGAAACTATTTCTTTGAATGGATCTTTGGTTACCTCTTTTGATCACCAAGAATGAGGTGTAGGCATGAAAAGTCAGGGGAAAGAAGGTCTGCTTTTAATATTGGCCTTATACCAGATGAATGAAAGGATCTTTTCCAACTGATATATGGAGTACATTAGCTCAACAGGTCTAGAGTTTCTGCATTGCAGATGGGGCTGAAGACATGACTATATGAAATGATTTTGTGTAGCATCACTTCTCTGCATTTTTCTTATTAAGCAGTAGATGCCTGAATAAGATCTTTTAATATTCTCATAACTAAATGACACACACGCAAAGAAAGGACTTTTTACCTGGTGTATGATGGGAATATCTCCAATAATAAGGTTGAAATAATGCGAAGTCATGAAGCTCCTGTCAGTTATCCTACTTAGATACCGCATTGTTCTAAATGCTGAGGCAAAGTTTACCTAACAGAGGGAAAGAATAACAAGGCAAGAGATCAAACTGATCAGGGCCAGTTGCACTAATTAAAATCAGTTCAAAATTTAAAAGTGAATGGCAAGCATATTCATAGTGTTCTAAAATATTTTATCTTCTTCAGGGAAAATAATCAATTTGAAGAGAAGTAGACAGTGCCATTGAGGTGAGAAGGTGGCAAGTTCTTTTAATATCTAAGAACAATTTCCATTAACATTTCTCCAAAAATATTTGTTTTGTTTTCTAGATTTAACTTTTAATGGTTTACTTGGAAGAAAATGTCTTGGCACTTCTGGAGAACTGAGAGACAAATATTATCAATAAGAAAAATTTGATGTTTCCAACATTGAGATACTTTGGAATCTTCTAGTCACACGTAAAAAATCTTTTGCCTGCTTGTTTTTCCTTTAAAAAATAAGTAAACTAAGCAATCAAAATAGTAATTCAGTGAGTTTTAAGTTGGTTATAAAATTATATAGTACGAACTGCTAAAACCAGATCAATCAAATGGAAAAAGAAATCACACAGAACTTTCTTAGCAAGAGCCAGAGTGGCTATGCAAGTTAGAATGGAGAAATTATAGCCCCTTGGAACAAACAGTTGTCATGCAGAAGAAATATGCCAACAACAGATGAGCAAAATAGTGGACAAGACTGGAGAAAATGATACCTGATGTGATTACTATAAAGCCTAGTAAAGACTTCCATGATTAAAGCTATAACCATTCCTTCTGTAGTGGCATGTAAGAGGTGATACTGTTTTGTATGAAAATTGATAAGATTTTAAGTATGCAAATATTTATAATACAAGATAAATCTATAAAATTATTTTTTTTAAGTAAAAAATGTCCTTAGAATGTAATATTCCCCAAACTTGGCTGCACTGCAGATCTATCATTTTTAAAAAATATCTATTCGGAGGTTCCACCACAGGCCGTCTGTTTCAGAATTTCCCAGGGTGAAAGTCTGATTTTAAAAGTCTGTGATTTAAAACCAAACAACCAGCTAACAGATAAATAAACAACAATAAAAAACCTCTCTAAGGACCACTGTTCTTGAGCCTTGCTTCTTCTGTCACTCTTTATTTCTCTGTGTTCTCTAAGTTTTATATCTGTATCTAGTCAGATTACCATAGTTTCTTGAAATGTCTTGCTCTGCATCTGACAAATTTGCTTTCACAATACCAGAAATTTATTTTTGTATCTTTTCAGACAGTGCACCTGCTGCTATTCAGGTAAAAAAAAAAAACCAAAAAACAAAACTAACTACAAATAATTTGGTGTTATAGATGCTTTGTTTCAATATATCTTTTATTTGTGACAAATCAAGGATCGAGTGTAATTGCCATAGAATGTGTTTAGGAATATTTCAAGTACTTAGGAATGTATTATTTCGATTTATACATTCATTTGTTTATTGCACAAGATCTGTTGAACTCTTGAACTACAGCAAGTGCCATGACCCGTGTTGGGTATAGGGTAATTGACACTCCCTTCTCTCACAGAGTTTTCATTATAGCTCAGTGGGTGTGTGTTTCTTTTATATGGAAATAGGTTCAGGTTTCTTTACAAATCTTTAGAATACCATTGGTGTTGGTTTTTTGATTTTTGTTTTCCTGAACTGGAGGCTGATTGAAGGAACAGTATGTAGCCAGTACTATCTGTAAAATAAATTAGTTATAAGACCTGTGATTTGGCTGACAGTAAAAGCAGATCGCATCAATGTCTGTCGGTCTGTGTCACAGCAGTGTTCTGATTCCAGAATAAGCCGACTACTCTCACTACTTCAGGCCAGAGTCACCTGTCTAGCAGATGTTTTCTAGCAGTTATAACGTTACGTAGCTTCCAGTGTATGCATGTATGCACTTGAATATATGCATACTTATTGTGTGTGTGCAGTATAAAATCTTTTGTACATGGTTTGCTTGTTCTTTGCTGTACTTGGCTGTTTTTTCTTTGTTTTACTTTTCTCAGATCGTTTTAGTGGACAAAGACTGCAATATCAGATTGAAATATCTGTCTACAGTGGTGATGCTAGGCTATGGGAGAAGTGTGATCAAGGAGGGGATGATGAGATTTGCATTTGGGAAACACTTTGGCAGAAATTGGAAGGAGTAGAGGAGTAGGGGACTAGAGTCAGGGAAATCATTCAGTCTCTATTTGATTGTCCAGGTAAGAAATAATGAAAATCTGTGGAGTTGGAAAGAAGGTTATTCAAGATATATTTATGAGACAGAATCAATAGTTGTTAGAGAAGAAAAGTATGGGGTAAGCGGAGTTTTACAGAGAGGGATTGTTAATATGTTTGAAAACCATGTTTCGATGGTTTTCATCCTGAGTAAATAGGCAGATGGAGAAGTCACTCACTAGAAAAAGAATATGGGTAGAAGAAGGGAGAGCTGTCTTGAGAAAGTTGCAAAGGCAATTCTGAGTTTTCTAAGTTTGTGATTTTTATACGGCAGCAATTGGATATATTTGGCAAGCAGTTGATTAAATGAATCTTGGTCTCAAAAGAGAAGTCAATTGGAAATATAGATTTGGGAGGTACCAGTGTACAAATTGAAGTTAAAATCATAGGTGTAGTTGAAGTCAACAGAGAAAATTATATATGCTAAAAATAAAGAACCCAAGGATAGAAATTTGGAGACCAAGAATATGGACAAAGAGGAAATTGTGATAAGTAATTGTCAGGGATGGAGGAAAAAAACAAGAAAACCAGAGGAGAGAGAAACTTGAGGTCCTATCAAAAAATTATTTTTACGACACAAATTTAAATGTACCCTAAGCTATGTGTGTACTTTGAAGTCAAAACCAGACCAGAGATTACAATTGATAATGTTGGCAATTAATTAGTTATGATAATTTGATTTTAACTGGAGATAGGCTAATCAAAATTTATTGTAAGGACACAGGCAATCTCTTAAGAACCAATGTTAAGAATAAGACCAGAAACAAAAGAAAAATAGGAGAAATTATTTTATCCATTTCTCATCCCTGCTTTTCTTGCTCTGTGTGTATCTGCTTCATTCTTTTGACTCTGACTTGCTCAGCATCCAATTCCCAGAGGGATGAATCACAACTGGCAGCTCTAGAGTTAACAACTTCCTCCATTCAAGGGCATCAGACTGATTGAGGGACTTTTGTCCAAATATAATAATGGATTGGCTCACTGATTCAGTTGGCATTGGGTGCCTGCTACTGGCCTCATCAACAATGCCAAAGGGAGGTCATCGTGTTATATGAACATAAATACTCATTGTAAACAAGCATCTGGATAGAATCGAATTGTCAAGGAATATTCTTGGAAAACTTGAGTGCTTGGATAGACAAAACTATCGATGACCATGAATCTTAATGTGGTGAAAGGATAATAGACAAGGCAATGTTTTAAGACTTAAGTATCTCTTAATCACTGAATCTATTTTCTTCTTTCTTTCAGATAGCAAGGATTGGAAGAGTGAGTAGGAAGAGTGGAGACTATTTTGTCATCCAAATATATGTGATATTTGAGATTTAGATAGGGAATAGGAAAAATTAGATAGCAAGGGATCTTTTTGAGAATTTATTCAAATGTATCCAAGTAGCAAGCATTTGGATAGCAGGGGATTCCCATAGTGAGATTGACACTAATACGGAAACCAGCATCTATTTCCTTCAAAAGAATAATCTGTAATGGGATATTTTCAAACTTGTTGGTTTCAGGATCCAATTAAAGTCTAAAAATTATTGCTTAGCAGTTTACAACTCAACTTGTATTTCAATACACAATAGAAGTGTTTTATATATGATTTCCATTTTATCACGTAGCATTTTCTTTTTCTTTTTGTGCAGGAGATCAGCCCTGAGCTAACATCCACGCCAATCCTCCTCTTTTTTGCTGACGAAGACTGGCCCTGGGCTAACATCTGTGCCCATCTTCCTCCACTTTATATGGGACGCCACCACAGCGTGGCCTGACAAGTGGTGCATCATGCGCACCCAGGATCCAAACTTGGGCCGCCAGCAGCGGAGCGCGCACCCTTAGCCGCTACGCCAGGGGGCTGGCCCATATCACATAGCATTTTAAAAAGGTGTGTGCATAATGGGGAAGTTTTAATAAAATTAACTTTTACTGCTTCAAAGAACTCTTTGTTTTTTTGGTATTATCTACTGATATTAAACATACTATGTATTAAAACAAAAATTTTAAATTTGTTCTTAATTAATTTAGAAGTGACAATAAATGTATGATATGTTAGCATAAATAATATTTTTATAATATAACCATATTTTTGGAAAACAAAAAAATAGTGAGAACACTAGAATTGTTTCATATTTTTTTCAAAATTTTTTAATGTTTGTCTTTTTAGAGGATATCTATATTCTCATATCTGTTTCTACATTCAATATGTCATGATGTTTTTTGTTTTGTTGAAATATATGAAGAAACATGTAGTTGAATAAGGCTTAAATTGTTGGAAAAAGATTGAGGAGATACTTGAATATAATTTAGAAAATAAGAGATATTTTAATAGCCTTTTCAGATTAGTGTGAATATTCCTTATTTGATATCATACTCTAAAGTTAGAGTAGAATTTCGAATCACATGAAGGAAGAACTGTTACATTAAAACGGGCTGGTCTTTCTTGCAATCTCACTGTGTTATTTACCCTTGCACAATTTTGTAACACCATCACTGATCATTTGGAAAACAATGGTTCACAGTAACGCATATCTTCCAAATGTTGTCACATTTTAATATAGAATGTAGAAAAATTACTTTTGTTGATATCACTACCAATTTCATCAGAAAATTCTGTAAGTATTGGAAAGCTTTCAGTCTCAGAGTGGCAGACACAAATTTTTTAAAACTCTAACTTTCACTTAAAAGATCAAATTTTATCATTAGCAACAAATTCTGTCAGTTTCTTTCCTTGAAGTAACAGGCTTACTTTGTTCTTTTGTGAGAAAACATCTACCAAATACCCAAGTCTGAATAACCATTGTTTGTCAGTCATTTTTTCAACGAAGAATAATTTCCCATGACAAAAGCAGCAGCTAGTTCAGCTAGCAACTCAATTGTACATGTGCTTTTCCTCAAGACAGCTCTCACGTTTCATCCATGGCAGAAGCATTTTATGCATACTTTCCATTTCATTACAAAGAATTTTAAAAGACACATATGCAGGAATAGAGATTTGGTATAATTAATGTATTTTATTCCTTGATTAGGATATTCGTAGGTGAAATTGTTTTTGTTCTTTTTTCATGTGAGTGTGGGGAAATGAAAAATAATATGTCTACTCCTATAGTTTGGTAACACAGTCTCAATCCATGCCCTTTTCCCGTACCAATTCCTTTTCCAACATCGGTACACCCAGTGGAAAAACACAATAACATCTTAGTATTGTGATAAAAATAGTTTTAATCTTACAGAACCCCGAAAACATCTCAGAGACAAACAGGAATCCATTGACCACACTACAAAAACCACTGAAATATAATCTAGACAAGATGAGAATATTAAACAGACAGAAGGAACTGAAGAAACATGTGAATGTCTTTTACTCTTTGTAAACAGAATAAAATAAAGAGATTATATCTCGGTGAAAACTTATCTTAAGGCATAGTAATAGAAAACATGACTTTAAGCTAGGTGCCTTTCAAGATTAAGATTGTTGTTTAAAAGTAAAGATAAAAGCTAATAGCTTTTTTTAAGTGAAAATAAAACAGGCAAATGATGATATACTCTGTGTGCTCTTTATTTCATCATCTTGCTTTTTTGACACTTAGTAATGCTAAATGTTTCCATGTTTCTCCGACTTGAATCTTTTGAACTTGCTGAGCGTTCCTTCATCTAGAACTGGTATTAGGTACCATTCATTGCTGTCAAGGTTACATGGAAAAGCTGTTTGGACGTCTTAGCCACAGCTGCCTCATCATCTCTTAGATATTATCTTCTCTTGAGTCATTTTAAAAAATGCAATAGTTGATCCATTCTCAATTCTATTCCTTATATTGACCAAAATACTCAGCTGCATTAAAATGTGTTCAGAGAGCACACGATGACCAATGACATTAAGTAGAGTCTAGATATAAAAAGAAACTTGGGGCCGGCCCCGTGGCATGGTGGTTAAGTGCGCGTGGTCTGCTACCAGCGGCCCGGGTTTGGATCCCGGGCGCGCACTGACGCACCGCTTCTCTGGCCATGCTGAGGCCGCGTCCTACATACAGCAACTAGAAGGATGTGCAACTATGACATACAACTATCTACTGGGGCTTTGGGGGAAAAAAAGGAGGAGGATTGGCAATAGATGTTAGCTCAGAGCCGGTTTTCCTCAGCAAAAAGAGGAGGATTAGCATGGATGTTAGCTCAGGGCTGATCTTCCTCACACACACACAAAAAAAACAAAGAAACTTGGGCGTATATATGTGCCTATCCAGCACACATACATATGTGCTTCTGTATTGAGACTAGTACAAAAGGTTTTCTGCCCACTATTTGTGTTTTGCTGTCAATTGTATCTACAGTGCTTAGGTTACTTACAGAGGTAAGAAAGAGGAAGCTTAGTAGTTTTTTTACACATCACTTTTTTATGGTTAACATATATAATTACTTGACATTTTAAGTAGCTGCCTGTGTTAGTCACTGTTTTCCAGAGAAACATAACCAATAGGATATATATATATCCTAGGGAGAGATTTTAAAGAGTTGGCTTACACAACTGTGGGGGTTGGCAAGCCTGAAATTTGTAGTGCATGCCAGCAGACTGGAAACTCAGCCAGTATTTGATGCTGCAGTATTGAGGCAGCATTTCTTCTTTGGGAAAACTCAGCATTTTAATCCTCAGGTCTTCAACTGATTGGATGAGGCACACCCACATTGTTGAGGGTAATCTCCTTTACTTAAAGTCAACTGATTGTAGATGTCAACCACATCTATAAAATACTTTCATAGCAACACTTAGATTAGTGTTTAATTAAATAACTGCATACTATTGCCTAGCCAAGTTGACACTTAAGACTAATCATCACACCATCAATGGGATACATGCTAGACAGGAGCTTCTGTTCAGTTATAGTTTTTGATTGTTATATATATACAATCCAATTCCACTTTTTAAAGAAGAACAAGGACTAAAATTAGACTTTTAATTGGACTCCAAGGGGAATACAAGGGACAAACTTTGGGTCATGGATTGTTTGGCTTTATTTTGAGAAAGGATTTGAGCTGTCAAAACTTTATCTTGCATTAGGCTATGGCAACTATTCTAAAGATTAAATCCTAAATTTTTGTCCTCACAGTACCTTGTTCTGGTCAGATACAGTTATAATGAATCCCTCAGGATATCAGAATAATTTCACCAAACAAATGTTTTATTTTAGTAAATAGAGCTAGAGCAGTCCAGCTAGAGAGATTCCTTCATGGGGAGAATGAGGAGCCAAGCAAAAGAGAACAGCAAGGAATTCTATGATGTCTGCTAATAATGGTCCATTTATCCTTTTTCACCCTTGTAGGAATTCTGTGCCTAGTTTCCTTTTATTCTTAATCCCAGAAAGTGTCCCATTTCTGGCTGACACACTTTTCTTCCGCTGGGAAACAAAGTACTCTTAAAGATCTGCCTGGCAATCTCATGCTTATTTCTCTTGCTAGCCTTGGCTTCCAATTTTGCACTCAGCCCTCTCCACTGACACTCAAACCTCACGAAGATTACAACTGCTATATTTGGAGCCACAAAGCATTTAGGGTTTTATTTTTATTATTAGAGAGTGAGTGATTTATGTTTTGCAATATTAAAACGTTATTTTATTTGGTTACCAAGTAACAGAAAGAAAAAACATTGATGATTTAACACAAATTTCACATTAGTTTGGACAAACCACTCAGACGGCACAAATCAGCACTTTGAACAATATATTATGGAGAAGAAAAAATGTCTGTATAAAACAACATAAATGAAATTATTTATTCTAATTATATAAATGATTAAATCATGTATACTAAATTGGTTGTACTTGTAAAGATATTGAATTTTAATATAATAATTGCTAGATTATGTTTTAAAAGTAGTAATTGTGGTTCAAGACCATAAGTTACCATAATTTAAACCAATAGCAGTCCAGCCACATGGTTTGTGTAAAATAAAGAGTGAAAGTATATTAGTCACTCAAAATTTGCAATAACTTGGGGTTCTGAATTTTTAGGTTGAAAACAATGTCATGATTTTATCCCTTCTAAATTTACTAAGAAACAAACTTTAACTGCAGAAGTTCTCTTACTTGGTATGACGATAGTCTTAACTGAAGAAGAATTAAATTGGCAGCGCAGATGTATTTAGATTCTCATCCAGAGAATGCACAAAAATCAGCCACAGCACTTGATATGAATGCAGACACCACAGCTCCACAGAAGAACTACTGAATCAGAATCTCTGTTCAAACACTGGATTCAGACTTTTACCCATGGTGACACATTGAGAAACAATATGCCTAGATTTGACACCAATAATTATCTCTTGAGGTTCATAAAAACAATTTAATCTGTCATCTAATTATGGTTATTGCTTGTTTGCTGTAAACTAAACGTCATAACTTTCATCACATTATCTAAAATATTTTATATTTTATTACATTACACTCCATATTAAAACATCCCTAAATATTTATCAAATCAATTTACATATACAAATTATTTTATAATTTAAATAAATATAAATTATTAAAACAAATTGTATTATAACATATTTAATATTACATATATATTTATATATTATTAATAATCAATATATATTTAAATAATATATAATTAATTAATATATAAATTTACATATGAGTATATATTATATTAGTAATTGATATTATTAAAATAAATTAATATAAATTACACATGATTATTTAAAGCAATATTTATCAAGGAAAAAAAAACCAAGTAAAGTGGGCAGCTTGTTACTATTTACTCTTTTTTTCACTGCTTCTTGATTAAATTTCATGTATTTTCCATTGTTATTTATAACCTTATTATATTACACACAGGTTAGAAAGGATATCTACTACCTTGGAATCTAGGAGTTTGTATTGAAGAATTGCAAAAACTTCTTTATAATTTTTTTCCCATTTTCAAGTTTGAAGAGTCACTAACTGCATACTTGCCGTTATCAAAATCAGATACAGATTTAGTTGTTTTAAAACAAAAAAAAAATACTTTTTGTTTATATTTACTAACAGTTTTTAAGTTAAAAATTTTTTTAAGGAATATTGTAAGTGCATTACATAAAGCATCTTCCTTAACTGTTACACTGCAGTTATGAGATCAAAACAGCAATGCTATATAAACTTAAAGAAATTTCATTAAGTAAAACAGTAAGGAACTTCTAACTTCAGTTCAGTTTACTGCCTTAGTTTGGATTCCCCAGAAGCAGACACTGAGTCAATGATTTGTGTGCATGTGAGTCTCTCAGGGGCAAATCTATAAGTGAATAGAGGAGGCAGGAAAAGGAAGGGGGAAATATTGGAGCAAGGATGCAATATCAGGCAAAGTCCTAGCCTCAGACAAATGCCTCAGGGGTGCTCTGGAGTGAAAATTATGCTTCAATGTTTGTCCCAACTCGTGGCGTAGGAGCTTGGCCTTCATATTTCTGTACCAATCGTTAGCTAAGGGTCTGGCATCCTTCTTTTAGCAAAATGCATTCAAAATCCATTCACTTTGTTGCATGAGTAAATAGTTACTGCTTTTTATTGCAGAGTAGTATTCCATTGTATGGATGTACCACAGTTTGTTTATCCATTCCCCTATTTAAGAATATCTTGTTTTGATTCAGTTTTTTATAGTTATGAATAAAGTCGTTATGACCATTTGCATACAGGCTTTTGTGTGAACCTAAACTTTCAATTCATTTGAATAAATAAAAGGAATGAGAAGGCTGGGTCATATGATAATTGCATGTTTAATTTTATAATAAACTGCCATACAGTTTCCAAAATGGCTTTTCCATTTTGCATTTCTGCCATTGGTGAATAAGACTTTCTGTTGCTCTGCATCCTCATCAGAATGACATATTGTCATTTAAAAAATATTTTTAATGATTTTAATATGTGTATAGTGTTACATCTTTGTGGTCTTAATTAAGATTACCTAATGACATTTGTCTAATGTTGGGCATCTTTTCATATGCTTATTTATCATCTCTGTATTTTTTGGTAAAGAGTCTTTTAGATTTTGGTATTTTGTTTTTAAAATGCATCGTTTGTTTTCTTGCTCTTAAGTTTTAAGTGTTGTTTTTATATTCTGGATAAAACTTTTTTATAGAATATGTGAGTTGCAAATATTTTCTTCCAATCTATGTTCTGTCTTCATTTTCTTCACAGTATCTTTTGAAGAACAAAAGTTTTAATTTTTATAAAGTCTAACTTATCATTTTTTTGTCTTTTATGGATCACACTTTTGATGTTGTATCTAAAAACTCATTGCCAAATCCAAGTTCATAGAGATTTTTCTTCCATGTTTTATCCTAAAAATTAAAGAGTTTTGTCCAATTTTTCTTGCACCATTTACGGTAAAGACATTGTTTTCTATACTGAATTGCTTTTACACCTTTGTCAAAATCAGTTGGCTATATGTATTGGTCAATTGTGGAGCTCTCTTTTCTGTTTTATTGTTCTATGTGTCTACCCTTTCATCAATACTACACTGTCTTGATTACAGTGGCACTTGAGAAAATGTGTACTGTGCTCTTGGGTGGAAAGTTCTATAATGATAGATTAGGTCAAGTTGGGATAACAATGTTGTCAAGTCACCTATATCCTTACTGATTTTCTAACTATTTGTTCTGTCTGTTGTTGAGAAAAGAGTGTTGAAGTCTCTGGTTATAATTGTGGATTTGTTTATTTTTCCTTTCAGATCTTTCATTTTTTTGCCTCCTATATTCGGAAGCTCAGGTGTTAGGTACACACATACACAATTAGGATTGTTATTTATGCTTAGAGAATTGATCCTTTTATAATTATATAATGTTTCTCTTTATTCCTGATAAAATTTCTAGATTTGAAGAGTTCTTTGCCTGAAATTAATAAAATGACTCCAGCTTTCTTTGATTAGTATTTTCATATTACTTTGTGTCCATTACTTTACTTTTAACCTATCTGAATCTTTGTACTTGAAGTGAGTTACTTGTAGACTGCACATAGTTGTGTCTTGCATTATTATCCAATTTAATAATTTCAATCTTTTAACTGGTGTTTAGAACATTAATATTTAAAGGTATTATTGATATGATTAGACAGAAGGTTAGCATCTTGCTAACTGTTTTATATTAGTTCCATTTGTCCTTAGTTCTTTTTTTTTTTTTTTTCCCCCCAAAGCCCCAGTGGATAGTTGTGTGTCGTAGCTGCACATCCTTCTAGTTGCTGTATGTGGGACTCGGCCTCAGGATGAACGGAGAAGTGGTGCCTCGATGCGCACCTGGGATCCGAACCCGGGCCACCAGCATCGCAGCGCGCGCACTTAACCACCAAGCCACAGGGCCGGCCTGTCCTTAGTTCTTTTTTGTTCTTTTCCCGCCTTCTCTGAGTTTAACTGAATATTTTTTATTCTACTTTATATCCTGTTTGACTAGTTTATTACATCTCTTTTTAAAAAACAAGTAGTGGCTATACTTGGGTTTACCATGTACAATTTAAAAAAAATCTGAGTTTATTTTAAATAATATCATATGACTTTATATGTAGTGTAAGTATGGTATAATAGTATATTGCTAATTCCATCCTTTCATCCTTATGGTGTTGATGGCATATATTTCACTTTTACATGTGTTATAAACACACAGTACCTCATTAAAACTGTTGGCTTAAAAGTATTTATCTTGGGGCCGGCCTGGTAGCATAGTGATTAAGTCACACACTTCACTTCAGTGGCCTGGGGTTCTTGGGTTTGGATCCCAGACGCAGACCTACACATGTTCATCAAGCCATGCTGTGGCAGCATCCCACATACAAAATAGAGGAAGACTGGCACAGATGTTAGCTCAGCGACAATCTTCCTCAAGCAAAAACAGGAAGATTGGTAACAGACGTTAGCTCAGAGCCAATCTTCCTCACCAAAAAAAAAAAGGATTTATCTTATAGAGCAATTAAAAATGAAAAGATTTACCTTCATTCATTCCATTTCTAACATTTCATATTCTTATGTAGATTAAGTTATGAGTATCATATTTCTTTTGTCTGAGAAACTTCCATTAACATTTCTTGTAGAGAAGGTCTGCTGGTAACGAATTCCCTCCATTTTTTTTCCTTAAAAAGTCTTTATTCTTCATATTTAAATGTTCTGTTAACCGGATATAGAATTATTTCTTTTGCAATTTAAAGATGTCACTCCACTATCTTCTTGTTCACATAAATTCTGATAAGAACTCTGCAGTGATTCTTATTCTTGTATTTCTGTATGCTATGTATCTTTTTTCTTCGCTGCCTTTCAGGTTCTCTCTTTGTCTGTCCTTTTCAGTATTTTGAATATGACAAGTCTGTGTGTGTGTATGTATTTGGTATGTCTCCTTCATGGATTTTCTGTGCTTTTTGGATCTGTTGTTTCATTTCTGTCACTAATTTTGAGAAAATCTTGACCATTATTTCTTCAAAATTTCTCCATTTTTCTCTCTTCTCTTTCTGAGTTTTAAAATGCGCATATGTTATACCATTGTCTATTGTCCCATAGATTTTGTATTTCAGTTCTTTTCTTTTTCATTTTTTTTCTCTTTCCATTTTAGTTTGGGTAATTTCTATTGACCTATGAGTTCACTGTTTTTTTCCTCAGCTGTGTAGTGTCTATTGACAATCTCATTGAAAGAATTCTTCATCTCAGTCACTGTGTTCTTTTATGTCTAGCATTTCCATTTGATTCATTCATATAATTGCCATCTTTCTGCTCTCATCACATATCTCATTTTGCATGTTATTTACCTTTTCTATGAGGACTTTTAACATATTAATCATAGTTATTTAAAATTCCCTGCCTAGTATTGAAACATCTGTGTCATATCTGAGTTTGGTTTAGATGATTGCTTTGTCTGTTCAGTCTGTATTCTTCTTGCATTGTTGTATTCCCTGTAATTCCTAATTCCCTGTAATATTCTTTCCTGTTGAAAACCAGACTTGTTTTATAGGACAGTAGATACTGAGATAAGTATATACATTTTTTTATGCTTGAAGTTGAGCACAACTTTCCTTCTGCTGGGCCATCAGTATGGGGCTTTATTAGCATTAATTAGATCAGGAACTTAAAAGGATTTGAAGTTTGATCTCTGCCTGGCTTGCATTTCCACACCTGGCCTTGTGTCTTCTCTTCATACTGTCCCTAGAGTGAATCTGTCTCTTGCAGCATTTCCACCGTACTTCAATATTATTTCTACTCAACACTTGCTAGACTGGTAGTGGATTAGGAGGGGTTACTGATATTCTGATTACACTTCAATCTTAGGTAGGCATTCTGAACCTGGTATTGAGGGTGTGGCCTTCACACGTGTTCCTCTCCCCCCTTCCATAATCAGGCTGGGCTTTGTACATATTCTTGCTCCTTACTCAGCTGTTGAGCTTTTGTTATCTTGCTCTATTCGCCATACTACAGTGGGTTTCCACCACCCTCAGTCTTCGTACATTTCGTTTTGTTGCTTTTCTCTCTATAGACTAAGGCCTTTGTTTCATATGAGACATGGTCTTGGTGGATTTCTGCAGTGGCTTAAGCTCCCCTCCCCCAGACAGAAACTTTCTCAGGGCTCACCTCAATTTTCTCTGTGAGTACATGATAGGGTTCTTGGAGGAAATGACTATAAGAAAGTATGAATCCCCAACCCCCATACGTGTTTCCCAGGTCTATCACACACTCATGCTAGTCCACACTCAGGCTTCAGCAGTTTGATAAATATTTCTATTTGAATATTATTATCAGCTTACATAGCACTGGGCTCAAGTCTGACCCAAGTTAGCAAATGCTACAATTCCATCTCTGCAATGTCTTCCAGTCACCTCTCTCTATTGAGATTTTCATTTTGTTCTCTGTTCCGTCACTGTAGTTCCAAGAAAATTTTTTTAAAAAATTATTAATTTTAAGAAAAATTATTAATTTGAAGTTTTTTCTAGCTTTTTTCCATTTTAATGGGAGTAGTGATGCTGTTCCCAGCTCTCTACACTTTCAATATGGAACCAGAAATTGCTATATTGTTTTTTAAAATCCAATTACAGTTCCTATTGCAGTTGCAATAGATTCATGGATTATTTGGGGTTAAAATAATATCTTAAAATTCCATAACTCTTTGCAATATATTTCATCTTTTGTATTAGTCAGAATTCAACTAGAGGGCCGGCCCCATGGCTTAGCGGTTAAGTGCTCGCGCTCCACTGCTGGCGGCCCAGGTTCGGATCCCAGGCGCGCACCAATGCACCGCTTCTCCGGCCATGCTGAGGCCGCGTCCCACGTACAGCAACTAGAAGGATGTGCAGCTATGATGTACAACTATCTACTGGGGCTTTAAGGGGAAAAAAATAAATAAATAAAATCTTAAAAAACAAACAAACAAAAAAAGATTCAACTAGCGAAACAGAGCCAGTAGGACAGGTATATATTAAAATATTTATTGCAAGGAATTGGCTTATGAGATAGTGGGGACTGGCAAGGCAAGTCCAAAATCCATAGGGCAGGTCTTAGGAAGGGGAGGTTGGAACTCTTGGGCATGAGCTTAAATGGCTGTCAACAGGTAGAATTTCTTTTTCACCAGGAAAGACTGGAGGTGCAATTAAAGACTTTAAAACTGATTGAATTAGGGCTACCTTTTATCTAGGATAATCTCCCTTACTTAAAGTCAAATGATTATGGACTGTAATCATATCTACAAAACACCTTCACAGCACTACCTACGGTAGTGTTTGTTTGAAGAGCCGGGGATGATAGCCTTGCTGAGTTAACCATCATTTCATTTTTTATTTCCATTTTCCTTTATATTGTTCATTAAGATAATAGAGATTTATTTATATTTGATTGATATATATTCTATTGCATTTGTTACTAAATAATAAATATGTAATTTTCAAATGTCTTTTTTTCTTGATATTTTCTACTTGGTTACTGTATGTATACACAGTCGTGCACCTTACAACATTTTGCCAATGTTTTTGTCAATGATGGACCGTATATACAATGGTGTTCCCATAAAATTACAATGGAGCTGAAAAATTCCTATTTCTGAAAAGAGTGAATCCTCCTCAAGAAAAGGCTCAGGCAGGTCCTTCAGGAGGTATTCCAGAAGAAGACATTGCTATCATAGCAGATGACAGCCCCATGCATGCTATTGCCCCTGAAGACCTTCCAGCGAAACTAGATGTGGAGGTGGAAGACAGTGATGATGATCCCGACCACGTGAAGCCCTAGGCTAACGCATGCATTTGTGTCTTAGTTTTTAACAAAAAAGTTTAAAAAGTAAAAGAAATAAAAAAATTTAAAAATAGAAAAATCATAGAATAAGGATATAAAAAAAGAAAATATTTTTATATAACTGTGCAATGTGTTCGTGTTTTAAGCTAAGTATTACTACAAGAGAGTCAAAAGTTAAAAAAATTAAAAAGTTTGGAAAGCAAAAAAGTTACAGTAAGCTAAGCCTAATTTATTATCAAAGATAGAAAAATATTTTTTCCTAAATTTAGTGTAGTCTAATTGCACAGTGTTTATAAAGTCTCCAGTAGTGTCCAGTAATGTCCTAGCCTTCTCATTCCCCCCCACCCACTCAATGACTCACCTAGAGCAGCTTCCAGTCCTGCAACTCCATTCACAGTAAATGTCCTATACAAGTATACCATTTTTTATCTTTTGTACCATGTTTTTACTGTGCCTTTTCTATATTTAGGCATATTTAGATACACAGATACGTATCAATGTGTTACAATTGCCTACAGTATTCAGTGCAGTAACATGCTATACAGATTTGTAGCCTAGGAGCAATAGGCTATACCATATAGCCTAGGTGTGTAGTAGGCTATACCATCTAGGTTTGTGTAAGTACACTCTATGATGTTTGCACAACAATGAAATTGTCCTAATGACACATTTCTCAGAACGTATCCCCATTGTTAAGCAATGCCTGACTGTAATAGGAAATCTATTTATTTTTCTAATTATTTTGCAAATTTTTTTTTTCTGTTTTTCGAGGAAGATCAGCCCTGAGCTAACATCCATGCCAATCCTCCTCTTTTTGCTGAGGAAGACCGGCTCTGAGCTAACATCTATTGCCAATCCTCCTTTTATTTTTTTTCCCTCAAAACCCCAGCAGATATTTGTATGTCACAGTTGCACATCCTTCTAGTTGCTGTATGTGGGACGTGGCCTCAGCATGGCCGGAGAAGCGGTGCGCCGGTGCACGCCCAGGATCTGAACCCAGGCCACCAGTAGTGGAGCATGCGCACTTAACCGCTAAGCCACAGGGCCAGCCCCTACAAATGTTTTTTAAGATGCTATATTTCTTCACTTTTCAAGCAGTGGCCATTATATCCCATACCCAATTCAAATGAGCTTTAAAAGTACAGAGCTGAATACTTCTTAGATTTCACCTAAAGATCTTTTCTGCCCGTTAGTTGCTTATTTCGTTATTGTCAGTTAATTATCTATTTCTTAACTTAACGAGACTGTACAACTCTTAAAGTGGCAAGTGTTTTGTTGTTGTCATTTTCCTTTTAGGCAATTTAAAAGTTTATTGGTATTTTAGACAGATGTTTAATCATATAAAAGAGTTAGAATCACCACATATTATTATATCATGCCCAAGATAAATTTGCTCATTTGGCAATCTTTAGACTAATCAGTTAACATAGCAGACACCAAAATTTGTAGGTATTCCATCTGGAAAGAGTAAGTACCACCATGTTTTTGTCTGAAAACTATGGCGTATGGCTGTAGTTTTTAGAAAATGGCCATTGTAATAAATAACTCATAATAGTGAACTTGTTGTGTTCAGTTCAGTAAAGGTAGAGTGGTACAGGATCATTACCCAAAGCGCATGAAATATTCCCTTTAACATTTATTACAATAAAAATTTCACTGTTTATTTTCTGTAAACATTAATGACTGCTAGGTAGATGTTTAGATCATATACTGCCTATTTCAGAGTGAAAGCTGACCAAAATTGTAAAGAACAAGAATTTTAACTCAGAATCTCACTATTTATTTCCTATATTTTCTCCTTCATTTCATCCCATAATTCTATACCAGGTACTTAGCGGATGCACACTAGTCTCAACTCTTTAACTTCCTGTCCATCCCTTCCCTTCCTGATCACCTTCCTTAAGCTCTTTCTACCACTCAGAATTAACCTACACTTTGCAAATTCCTTTTTGGCCTTGATGTGTGTAAGGCAAGTTAGTCCGATAAATTAATTTTTGCTAATGTGTCAGTTGCTTATGTTATCCCTGCTGAATTTATGAGTCTTCAAAGGAATAATTAATATGCATATCTTGGTAATTATTCTTCACTAGGGAAAATCTCCTCGCCCCCCAGAAAGAATTGCTTTTTCAATCTTCTCGTTTTTCTTATTCCACAGCTACAAATGATCAAATTTCTTTGTTGGTTTAACATGATCTATATCTAGGTGATATTCCTTAAGAGGCTGGATAGTAAATGACAAATCAAATAATTTCTTTTACGTTTAATTTCATATCAATGGTAGTATTTGGAAAAATGTTGAAACACACTGAATATATAATTATAAGTGAAATTACTTTGTTGCTCTGGTAATGCAGATCATGACAAAGCTTGATGGAACCACTAAATGTATGTATTATTTTAATTTTTTCTCAAATACACATGGAGTATTTTTTTTCTTTTAATGAATGTTAATAAAGATCATGAGGGAGGCAGTACTAAGGAGGATAAACTTATGACCATTATTATAAAACTATTTTGTTTATATAGACCTAAATATATAGAGAGAGTTAGTTTCATCACTTTCTATATCTCCTCTAAGCATCCTTCCTAGAAGCATAATTAATGGATACTTGAATAAATCTTTGTGATTCTGAATGCATCTTAGTGCCTGTTATTTTACAGAGTGTTAGGTGCTTATATGTTTCTCAATTTTCAAGTTTTTCGGATTAATGTTTACTAAAGTGGCAAGGTACAGTTTTTCAAAATTAAGTTTAGTGATTTTTGCTACGATTGTTATACTTCAAAAACGCTGGTATATTTTAATTCTAAGAAAACTTCCAAAGGACTTTAAAATAACACAAAGAGCATTAAAATTATTTATAAGTATGACTAAATATAAAACCTAATCTTCATTTTTTTTTTTTTCTCTCCCCGTTCCCCCTTACCACATCCATGTTGTTCTTTAAAGACATTGGTTTTGCTCATTAAAGTAACTGAGTTGTGTGGGACATTATTTCTAAGAACAACTAATAAGTGATAAACATACGCACACACACACACACACACACACACACATAAATTCCATGGTCAAGTAAAATCATAAATTATCAGGTTAAGCAAGCAGAAATAGCTCTCATTAAAGGGAAATGTCATTAAACACACAACTTGCAAGTTTCAACCAAAGTAGGTGAATAAGAAAGTAAAACAACAAACATATAAACAAGTATAAGAAAAAAAGACATAAATATTGCAAATGATTCCACCTACTGATCCTTTCCATTTGCTCCTGAATAAAATTGAGGTAGGAGATGTGAATTGGCTTCCGGCTGAACTGCTCTAAATTGCATACATTTTTCAATGAGGGAGCATCTGGCCATGTTGCATGTAAAACTAATGTTTAAAGATACACATTTTCAACACAATTTTGGCTTCTAAATTCAACGCAAACATTTCATGTGATCTCTACCAAGAAAACAATAAAATGGAGTAAGACCATATATTTTCCTCCAGCACGAGCTATAAGTTTAGCCATGTACATTGTATCCTTTAGAAAATTTAGGAGATTTTTAAGTGTCATTTTGTGTACTCTTGTTTTTACTCTTTAAAACCTAACTTCTAAAGAAGATGCTAATACACATATCAGAAAATATACTTCAAGATGGGGAGTAAAAGCAATTTTTCTAAACTTATTCGATGATGAAACACTATGTTCTCAAAATATTTGTCATTAATATTCTTCAGAATGACTTCTATGTAGAACACAGGTCGAGAAATGCCCTATTAAACCATAATCTCCTTGTACATGGGGTATAGTTTTGTTCATTATTGTATCTCTAGTGCCTGGTATAGTACATTTAACACATCTCAATACATATTTATTTACATAATGAATAAACAAATGCATTTATTTCTAGATAATTTTCAGCTCCAACTGTAAGAGCAAACAAATTATATGTCAACATGAAAAGACAGTTGGAAATTCTTTATTTCGGATTAAGGTTATTATTACTTCTCGTATTGTTTCAGTTTTAAATTTAATGGATTTTAGCTGATCATTTGAATTTACTTAATTACAGGAAAATAACTTATTCCTTTTTCTTTTATTAAAGAAAATTCATCTCTGCCTTTGTCTTCAGCCTTAACATAGACATTTAACACTCTCAATTTTGTTGTCACTGTAGAAGTAGGGCATGGTAAACATTTTTTGCACATGACCGTACTCTTTTTTAACTTAATTCTTTCCAATAGACATATTTATATTTCCCCCTCAGAATAGCATTTTAATTAAATCTATGTTTCAAGTTACAAACAATTGGAATGAATTTCTAAATTGTGTTGATTACCAACACCAGAATTTCTGTTCCTCTTCCTTTTCTTTCCATTAAATACTCATTAAAATATATTCATCTTCCCAGTTATAAAAAGAAAAAAAAAAGATAGATTTTATCTGTGCATGACTATATATTCCCTAGTCCTTTATAAGTCTTGTAGTAAATTTACGTGTCATGTGTTATTTAAGGGCAGTAATATTTTAAACATGAGCCTAGCCTTCTAGAATAATAACACCTACATTCCTTCTACATTCTCAATGGGTGTTGAGAAAATATTCAGCTGTGATATTTAACGGATTCTAGACATTGAGTCATTATTTAGGAAGTGAATATGCATAAAGAACAGTGATTTAGCTTTGTTCCTAAGAGTTGATAGATGAGAAACAACATTTCCTATTTTAGTGCTCTTAGAGCTATCCGCCATTCTTTCAATTGCTCCTCGTAAGCAATTATTTGAATGAAACGGACTCTCTCTTATGAACAATTATATAGCTGTGAGAAAGACTTTAGTCAACTGTGTCCATAGATAATATCTTATTGACAAAGATTTCTTTTTAAAAATGCACAACTGTGGTTTTCAGCTTATACATCTCTCTGATCTTAAAAATTAGGATTATTTACTAGTCAAAGGCTAATTTTAGGAAGAAGGAAATTATGGGCTCTTGAGAAGTAATAATATTCTTTTTCTAATTTGCTCTGTTAGTTTTTTTAACTAGACTACTCTTCTGTTCTGAGATTTAACATCTTCCATCTGCACCAGTTCTACTAATTAGGTATCTCTCTTGTTCCCTGTCCAATATCCAAATCCACATAGGTATAAGCCCTGTCCCCTAGGTGACAATTCTCCCTCATTTAGGACTGAAATAAAGCCTCTTAACTGTTCTCAGGGCTGTGGGTCTTTTACTTGAGGAGAGAGTAAACTACTGTTACTTAATTATTTCCCTGCATTTCCTAGTGTTATCTGCTCTTGCAGTGATGTTTTGTGTTGGGCAGCTGGTTGTAGGGTGATATATCATGATGGTTAAAAGCTTTTAGTCTGGGGCTGGCCCCGTGGCTTAGCGGTTAAGTGCGCACGCTCCGCTGCTGGCGGCCCGGGTTGGGACCCCGGGCGCGCACCGATGCACTGCTTCTCTGGCCATGCTGAGGCCACGTCCCACATACAGCAACTAGAAGGATGTGCAACTATGACATACAACTATCTACCTGGGCTTTGGGGGAAAAATAAATAAATAAAATTAAAAAAAAAAGAATTAAAAAAAAAAAGCTTTTAGTCTGGAACAAGACTGACTGGGTTTAAGTGAAGGCTCTACCAGTTGAACGTTGGATGATTTTGAGAGTTACAGTTTTTTTAACTCAGTTTCCCCACCTGTACACCACCACATTTAGACTAGTAACCAAAATAGTATCTTCTCAGTGGAGTTGTGAAGATTAACTCTTTTCTAGCACATAAGGTGAACTTCGGATGGCACCTGGCCCGTAGTTAATAATAATTCCTTTGAGTAGATTCCTAGATGCTGCCTATATAGGTAGAAAATTCCTAGTTGTTCTTATTATTTTATTCCATTGCAATGCTATTTTGTCAGCCTGGTCATCCTCATAGCACTTAAAGCTCTGGTTGTCCCATCAAAGTTGGCATGCTTTAAGGTTTTTTTTTTAATTCCAACCTGAGTTTGTTATTTCATGGATAGAAAATCTGTGACAATTTTAAAAATACATATTCTACGTGTGTGTGTGTGTTTCCATGGAGAGAATCCACAGCTTTAATTAGATTTTCATGAATCAAAAACTTTTAGGACCATTGATCTAGAGACCCTGTCTGAATGCACTAAATAGGTCTCATTCCTGATTCCTCCCTACCCCACATCCCTGAGTCGGCTGTATCTCATTTATTTTAGCAGTACCATAACCACATCTATACCGAGATACATTAGCACATGCATACACATTAATGAGAATCAAAAACATTATCAGAAAATGGGAAAGGCAACAAAAATTACAGAAGAAAAATTAAATAATCAGTTACATGCCTGTCACAGCAAGTTCAATACTGTTATACTCTTCCACACGCCTCTCTCTTTTTTGGATGTTAAGTTATTAAGAGCAAGCAGAACAAAAGTTTGAAGAATTGATTTTATTACAAGCACTTGATTAAGAATATCACCATAATAGCTAAGAATAAGTTTCTGTTTCTACCTGTTTTAATTTGTGTCAGTTGAATGTAACTGTACATTTTTGTTTTGATGAAATAATGCTTTACTTTATATTGCCTTAATTACAAATTAGAAATTATATTTCTGAAATGAAAGAGAAGCATACTAATTAGAGGAAGTTTCTATAGATAGGTAGGTATTCTCTTATGGTAGATGATACATTTTCAGAGATGATTCTATCTTTAGGTGAACTTACTGCATGGAAATGGTAACTAATGTTATCCTAGTGTTTGACAAGAGTACTTCCCCCAACACATACGTGCACAATAAATGCAGAATATAATCCTGCTGCATAGGCCCTTCTGAGACCTTCAAAATATGAAATGGTCTCAACTAAATTTTTCACAAATTATGACAATAATTTAGGGAGATTCAAACATACGTTATTTTTTAGGGAAATAAGATTAAGCTAAAAATAAGTGACATAAAGCATTACTCAATACAGAAGAGAGTGTAGGAGCAGATGACCATAGAGAGCCATGTTTACATGAAACCTCTAGAGCTCATCATATCCAACTCCCTTATTTTACTTTTTTTTTTTTTTTTGTGAGGAAGATCAGCCCTGAGCTAACATCCGTGCTAATCTTCCTCTTTTTGCTGAGGAAGACCGGCTCTGAGCTAACATCTATTACCAATCCTCCTCCCCTTTTTTCCCCCAACGCCCCAGTAGATAGTTGTATGTCATAGATGCACATCATTCTAGTTGCTGTATGTGGGATGCAGCCTCAGCATGGCCGGAGAAGCGGTGCATTTGTGCGCGCCTGGGATCCGAACCCGGGCCGCCGGTAGCGGAGTGTGTGCACTTAAGCGCTAAGCCATGGGGCCGGCCCACCCTTATCTTACTTATAATGAACCTTGAACCTGACCTTGCCTTATATTGTGGTTCAGATAACACACATATCTCATCAGAAGACTGTTGGGTTGAGAAGCTAAGAAGAAACTTGTTATAATGTTAGGTAGATAAGCTTGACCTAGTAACAAAGCATTAATTACTGTAATGGATGAGTGATGCTGAGCTAGGTGGGTTTCACTCAGATTTGTTTCTTGGTCCAGTACCCCATGAACGCACATCTTACTCTTAAGAGTGTAATATAAAAGGGATATTGAGAATCATAAAATTTTTACATGAGGTTAAAATGGTTGTTTCACTGACATTTCTTTAGTCATTAGAGAACAAGATACACTGCCTTAGAACCGCTTTGAAAGAGCATCTGAGGAACAAATATGGAGAGTAACTGACCACTTTGCCCCAGGACACTCTATCATAAGGGATCCTCAAGGTCACATAGGATTACCAGTGGTGCCCAACAAGAGACGGGGATACCCGCTAGGAAGCAAGGATAACTGGATAAGGATGGTTCTTGGTAGAAAGTCATAAGAGGTGACAGGTAAAGACAGAAGACAGAGGCAGCCTGCAGAAATATTGTGGCAGTGACCTTAAGACAGTGTATTTCTCAGTGGTGTGATGAGGGTGTATAAATGATAAAACAATAGGGGACCCAGAAGTAGTGGGGAAAAACATACTAAAACCCAATCAGCCTTTTTTATGAAGTCATATGAGAATTCCTAAGAAGAGTCTTCAGAATGGCAACTTTGCAGGGGGTTAGGGTCCAGTGATAGCAAAGTAGAGATAAAATCCAAAGAGATATGGGTTATATACACATGATTTAATAGAGCTTCAGACATTTGCTATGAAAAATATCAAATTGCTTGAAACAAAGACAGAAACATAGCTCAAGTCTCTTGGGTCTTACATCAGGGCCCTTTCTAATGGTTACACACATTTAAGATAATCTTCTGAGTTCTAGCAATGATGTTAAATTTCATTGGAAACCTACTTTGTCAGGTTGTCCATCTTTGTCAAAAGGTTCAAGTTTTAAAATAAATTTAATGAATGTCAGTGGTGGCGTACCACAACTGCAATAGGAAGCTTGACACCCTCCTCCTCAAGCTCTATCCCAATAAGTATAAATGAAAAAGACAGTACAAATCGTCAAAGTCAAAGCTAAGTATATTATTATATCATGGTGCTGAGAAGTGTTAAGGAGCAACCTGGCAGGGTGGAGAATTGGTTGAAAGTTAGTTTTCAGTCATGTAAGCGAAGTTAAAGATTTTTGTATCCATCTGCCAAAGTCTTGGGATTTCTTCAAGAAGTTTGTTTTTTGAAGTGAGTCTTTTGGACTCCTCTCAAATCAAATTTTCTTTAAGCAGATAGGCTTCAAACTTGAGAGGTCAAACAAGAGCTGGAGGGGAGCAAGGGGAATAGGATGCCAGAATCCTAGGCTCATAGTTTATGAAAAGGAGCTGCTGTAGTTCACACAGGTACTATCTCAGGTGATCAGAAAGGTCTAATCTAGGAGCTCTAATGCAATTTTTGGCCCTAATTTGCATAATATCTTTTTTGAGTGTTTAGAATGGGGGATCCATGACAATAATGGATTTGGAGTTTTTGATGGTGGTTATACTTGTCATGGTTAATAGATAACTAATAGGTGACAGTACGCCAAGCCCTTTAGTATATATTCAAAGTCTGTCTCTGACTTTCCCTCATACCAACCAATATGCTGAGTCATTGATTAGAGTTTTTCTAGTTTGATTGTTCAATGGGATATCTGAATACTTATAGCTAAGAAGCTGCTTTGCAACACAGTGAAATGAGAATATAAAGCATTAATTAAGCCAACCATTCTATGCAACAAAATACGAATAACATACTCTAGTCTATCAATTTTTACCTATTAATAATTTTTCCATTCCATTCTGAATGCTCTCTGTTTCTTGCTATTCTAACATGAAACTTTCATTTTTTAATGCTAAATTGAGATATATGATTTATATTTGGCTCCTTTGAGGAGAAAGAATGACATATATTGGGTTTAGTCCTATAAAATGATTCCCAAATTGGGTAGATTCACAAGGGTGCATTAGGCTTTCTCTTTAATTCTATTTTCAAGATCCTGTGATTGAAAATCTCAGATGTCATTGCTTTGCTGTTTCATGCCCAGTGTGCTGGGCAAGTCTCTCAGTGTGGTGGGTTAAACTGAAATCTACTTCTTAGAATTCATAGCTTTTCTCAACACCAGTTTGTCTTTTTATACTTCCTATATCAATTACTAGGGTAATACCTCCTCCAACCCCTCACATTAAAATCCTTGTTATATCCTTTGCTTTAACCTCTACCTCCAAGAAATCGCAATACCTCACCAATCCACTTCCGTGGTGCTTCTTGATTCCCTTTTCTCTTTCCGTCTTCTTGAATTCGGGATTTTATCATTTTTTAATTTGGCTATTGCAGTAAAAATAACTTATTAACCATATCCAAGACTGTAGACTTTCTGCCCTCCTGCCCATTCATCACATTGTTATCGTATGATCTTACTAAAATTTAGATCTAATCATGCTATCCCCCACCCAACCCACCTCCCCTCCCCCAACAAAAAAAAACCCAGCAATGCTATTGTATTTCCTATGGGACAAATCCAAGTTTCTTGAAAGGCGTTTAAAGCTCTCAACAGATTCTGATCATATTTTCCATCCTGTACCTCACACTCAGCTGATATGGTTAAACTTCACTTGGTTAATGACCCTGCCCTGAATGTATTATGCCAGGTGTTCTCTGGCATTTTTTGTGAGAAAATGTATACCTTAATATCCATGATGAGATTTTAGAAACAAGAAAAGAAACAAGTGTTGGGTGAGAACAAAGAGTTTTAATGTGATATGTTTCTGAAGTGTGCAAAAGAGTGTGATTTTTATGAATAAAAACAACAACATAACAGGAGTTTGAAATATAAAACATAAGTCTATTTTAAAATTAAAGCAAATATGAGGTACACAAAGACAATGAAATTTTATGAAAAGATAGTGAGTAATGCATCTCTTCCTGATTTCAAAAAGTTGCAGCTATCTACAAAGTAACTTTTAGTTCCACTTAGAAAGATTGAACATTTTGCAATCAAAGCTATTCCTTGGATTTCAATAAACATTCTGGTTGTGCTTGGCATCTTTCACTTTGTGAATGAAGAACTTTGTTCTCGCTGGTCTGGGAATAGTTTTTACTGGTGATGTTTTCCTTTGGCTGGGAAACAGATTAAGGGCCTCTCTTCCTGGCAGATCCTTCTTTCTATTGGATGTAACTATTGAACTTACTTAAAAGAATACTTTTATTTATTCTGGCTGTTCAAATTCATCTTGTAGATGTCTATAAATTTGAAAATTAGAGGAAATAAAAAAATAGAGTTTCTAAATGTACACCTGCACATGGGTTATCTTAAATATACCCTGGAGAGAATAAGAACAAAAAATAATAATGATATTTTAACGGCGAGACCGCACACAGGAGTAATTTATAACTACAAAATCTCTATTTTATCAAAGAATTATGTATGTAAACTTATTTTGAGTTATCAGCTTTCCTGGTCTTTCACTTTGAAATGCTTTCATCGTCAGAAGAAACAAAGCCATGTGGTTTATCATAACTGTTTGCTCTTTTCCTTGAATTCACGGAATATCTTTCAATCAGAGCTTTTTGAAATAATTATGAGAAAAAGGGAAGCATAGTTTCTTCTAACCGTGAAGAATTTTACATTTGTCTGTTGAGAAGATTAGTTTTTCTGCTTCTGGAAAATAAGTGTTTAAACACTATAAACTCTTTTATTGTAGTGAGTTTGTTCTTCTACTGGCAGCCAGTACATGAGAGACTGTCATACTTTGTAATGCTGACGAGTTGCAAAAGTTTGCCAAAGAAAAATGCAGTAGACCAAAATGGAACATCTTTGCACAAGGATTTTCTGGGATTTTCTTAGACTGTAACTGAAAAGACAGGCAACCTCATGTGTAATCTATGAAAAGGAAAATGCATCCCTCCCCTACAAAACTTTGAAAGCAGGATGATAAAATCTTTTAAAACATAATTCAAGTGCTATAGGAAAGGTTTGGAAGCTGTCTTTTCCGGCTATATTTCCCATCTGTGCATTGGTTTGGAAGCATCAATGTTGATTTTGTCTCTATACCAAAAACGATTTATCAAATGTGCATACACTCAATCACTACTAAATGGAAGCAAATTCAAAAGCACAATTTCAGGGTGTTCATTCCATTTTCCACAGGAATGATAACAATATGATCTGAAGTTTTTAGTCTTTGACTTCAGTGGGGAAAGGCCTGGAAAAAAGCTTTGTTTCGTTTTTTCCTCCATAAATGACATAATGAAAAATTATTGGTAATACAGTAGTTTCTTTTGGTCTTTAAAAGAACATAAATCATGGACAGATTATCAGACCCAGAGTGGTAGCTTCTGTATTTTTATTTATGTGACAAAAAGTTGTATTTATTTTTAAAATTTCCTTTCTTTTCTTTTTTTCCCTTATAAGATTTCTGTCCAAAGTGACTTCACATTCTTGTTCAGAAGACTTTTTGTTGATATTGTTGTCTAGTAACATAAAAGGAATATTTACTAATGAGGCACATCTGATATTGTAATGCTTCTTATAACCTTATAATAATCAAATTAAGTTTCCTTCCTTTGCAATATTAGATTTCTGCTAAGGATTAGTCACTTATCCTCAGAAGTCTTTTGTTTTTTGGTCATTAATCACTCTCTCCTTTAAGTAGAGAAAAATTAGCAGTAAAATGTCACACTTCTGGAAAAAAAGAAAAAGAAAGAAAAAGACCTCATCCTATATGAACCAAACCATGCCTTACTTCCTGAATTTGTGCCCTTTCAATAGGAAACTGTTAGGGCAGGAACTCTGTCTTCTCTAACAGCTTGAATAAAGCCAAGTACTTGTCATCACTTTGCAAATAAATAAATGATAATAATGGTGAAAAAATGAAATATTGAAACCAAACTTTTTCACTAATTCACTCTTCATTTCCCTAATATGTGGTATAATTTTAGTGAGGCTATGACTAAAATAACAAAGTCTTCGTATGGGGGAAATTGCTTTTCTGTTTTGCTTGTCCATTGTCCCCATTCATCATGTCTTCAGCCTAATGCCAAAAGGAGCCTTCATAATTTTGGCTATAAACGGCTGACTGAAAATATCAAACCCTGCTCCACCCAATACAACGCTAAAGAAAGAACTATATTTTGCAGTATCTTCTTACATTTTTAGTTTATGGGGAATTAAGGCAGCCATAAACATTAGTTGAAAATGTTGGCAAGCAAATAGGAGAATGAGAAAAGGCAAAGAAGATGGAAGAATAAGGAGGCAGACACACTCTTAGCTAGGTTTTGGCATAACTGTAATGCACATGGGAAAGCTAGTGAGTTTACTAGTTCAAGCAATTGATATCCATTTGAGGATCTGAATTATTCATATTAGCTATCTTTGTTGCATATAGAGCCAAGTTAATTAACTCCATCTTTTGCTGAGCATTTGCAGCTTCTGGATGGATTGTCTTTTAATGTTTGTGTTTCAAATAGATATTATGATTCAGGTTGAATTCTCTTCTTCAAAAGTTTAAGGGAATTAATTACAGAGCTCCAATTCAATTGCAATCTTAATAACCTTTACCATGGAGAGTGCTGTTGATCTGATTGAGTTACACAGTCTGTGTTAGGGATCTGGCCAATACTGTGTGAGAAAATTCTAAAGAGCAATCAGCTTATGTAATGACTTCAGGAAATATTGCGTTTACTGTGCTACTGTACTCACAAATATCCACTCCCTAACTAACCTCCAAACCAAGATGGTTTTGAATGCATCCTCATAATTGTAAGTCACAAACTTAGTCTCCACAGCCATTTTTCTATATTATATTTAAGGAAATTTCCCTCTGTTACCATCATTTTACCCATTCTCCAAAGAGGGAAGAGGAATCGCTGTGTGTGGCTGCACTTTCTGTTGTATTATTAATGTGTTTTTCTGATGTGCAGACCTGGGACCCAGTGCCCCTGTTTGTGCTAGGTGACACTGCCTCTTTTCAATATCTGCTTGACTTAAAGGTGGTTATCTCTTAGAAAATCAGAATACTACGCTGACAACTTTCCTGTTTTAAATATCAGAAGGTCTGTCACTCTAACAGCGAAGCCAAGAGATATAAACTGTGCAAGTTGTCACATTTCCAATCATGCAGAGGAAGTTGATCTGGGAAAAATCAGGCAGGAAGAAAAGGTGAAAAATGAAGAGAGCAGAGTTTTAGGGGTTCCAGTTAGCCATGACATCCAGCCAAACAATGTAGCAGTTATGTGAAATTTCCTAACCTACCAATACATTTTCCCTCATGCCTGGACTACCTTACATTGGGTTTCAATTATTTGCAATACCGTCTCGACTGATGCAACTTCCTTGACTTTAAGTGACAAAGGCGTATCTTCCAGTTACCTAAAAATATTAATGTTTGTTTCTCAAAGTTTATCCTTCTCTTATTTTTTCTTAAATAGAGTTCCCTTTCAAAACAAGAATATACCTTGCTAGAATTTAGCTACCTAGATATCTAATATTCTCTATACATGCAATCAATATTTTGCTCATGCACAATCAATATTTCACCTCATAGCAATTCACCTTAGCTCTTGGTCAGCAAAAATGCCTTATTACTTTAAAATGAGGCCTGCTGGCATGCTCTCTGCTACTCTGTAAACATCTCAAAGAGATTTCTTAATATCGTGAATATAAAATGATGGTAATAATATGTTTATAAGAAAAATACTGAGAAATAGTGAAGAAAATAACAAACTCTTAGTCTGAAGTCCTGGCTTCGTATGCCAGCCCTATACCTACAATGTTTATGCTTTGAGAAAGTCACTTAATCCCTCTGGTAGTCAACTTCCTCTTTCATGAGGAAGGAACACATATATGATTTATATGGATATACATATATAATATTTCATTTGGAGCTGTATAAGAACAGTTTGTAGACAGAACACCACTTTTATTGAGGAGCTGTTATGATAAGATTATTTCAGGTTCAAGTGCAAGTGTTTGAGAATGAGTCATCTTGCATGGAGGCTTCAGAGAGGATGGTACGCCGCTGTGTATAAAGGAGAAGAGGAATGTTTTGATGCTGGAAATGGAGAAGAAAAAGGGAGCTGAGGAGGAAAAATTGTTTGGATGATAACACCTGTGATAGTCTGGAATAGAAGCAATGTGGAGAACTAAAATATTGATAGGTAATTTTGGAGACAAAGGGTAAATGTGATATTCATCCTGAAAAATACCAAAAAATAATGAGTATTATTAGCTTTATCATGCACAAAAACGAGGAAATAGAAACAGCTTCAAGTTGTCTAGTCCCCCACTTCTACTACTTCTGGCCTAGGTAGAGAAAAACAAAATCCAAGTCAGGACATTTTTTCTCTGGCATGAATGTGTCTTAACTAGATGTTATTAATGGCTCAGCTCTGCAGGTCCCACACTTTCTTTATGGGTAGACTCAGAGTCATAAGTTTGGGCCTCAAGATATCAATTGACATGATGTTTCACCAGAATCAGGGCCTTATCCCTCACTAGCCAGCTCATGACTGATGGATATATAATTTCTATTAGCTCAACTACTTTATTGTTCTTGAGAAAGTCTTTCGAAATTTAAAAAAAAACAGACCACATTTCAAGTTTTAATATATTAGTATTTTCTCTGATTCATTTTAATGGGAGAGTTATAATAATTTGTTTCAAGAGAAGCTTCAATATCTTATCTATTTTATACCAACCACCTATTTCTATAATATCAAACAAAACTTTAAGAAGCATTCCAAGCACATAATGAGTTCCATGAATTTAACTTTTTCTTGGGCAATATAATGTTCTGAATTATAGAAATCTTCCAGGTTTTGCTAGAGATAAAAATGTGAACCATTCATCCTCAGTTGCTGATTGTACTAGTACTTCTTACATAAAGGTAACATAAAGAAAACCCAGTTCCTATCTGGATATGACCAAAGTGCATAATGGGACTCTTTTAACATTATAGGCCACAAAAATATTCAAATAAATATGTGTAACTTCCACTTAATTGTCTAGGCATTGTGGTTAAAAGTATGGGCCCTGGATCCAGCAGAAAATCTGGGTTTTATTCAAGTTACCTAAATGCTATGGGCCTTAGATTTCTCATCTGTAAAATGAGATTAATAATAGTATCTACTATTATGAATGTTTGGACGATTAATGAATTTATGTTCATAAAGCATTAGAACAGTGCCTGGTATATTTGGCAACCACTCTATTAACATTGGCAATTATTTCTACTACTACTATTATGTCAGTTAGATTACTATTTAGCTATGTATTATTTTGTTAAAAGAAAAATCTTTTGTATCATGTTTCTGAATGTGTAGATATAGCCATATTTAGTATAAATGAAACTCAATTTAATTATACTGACTTTAAATACTATTGTAATTTTTTAAAATCTATTATTTTAAAGATTTTTAACCCATAGTTTTCAGAACAGAACTCTAGTTCTGATGGGTAATGTAATTCGACCGTGAACTATCTCTTAAGTCCAGTCATAGAAACATATATTAAATAAAACAATGATGCTTAACAGATGACATAGATATCTAGTATTCTGCTTTGGACTACTAGAAAATTCTAGTTACTGCCAGCTGATGAATCTAAAGCTACCCTAAGACTTGCTTAGGATTAGCTCAAGAATAAGATTGTATACTAGATGAACTGGGATAATCATGACAGAAGCTACCAAAATAAATCATTTAACTCAGACAAATTTTAGCTATTTGTTCTGTAATGAAGGACCCTTATTTCTTCTTACTCATCAATAATCAATTCCATCAAGATGGGATCAACTCTAGTAATTTCAATGATTATCTCTATGTAGATGATTACACATTCTTTTTTCTGCTCCTCTCTAGCTATCGCCCTCAGTCTCCAGATCTCTCTCAATAACAGTCTCCTTGTTATTCTCGCTCATATACCCAATTGCCATCTCAAATCTTTTTTTCCCATTCAACATTATCTTTTCAATAAAACTGACTCCTTGAATTGAATTCAGTGTCACCACCCACTACGCTCTTAGGATTTAAGGCATAGATTCATATTTGACTCCTCCCTTGCTTACATATAAAATCAGCCACTAATTCCTCTCATTGCTTTTCCACTCTTCCCCTCCTTTTATTACCACTGTTCTTCCCTCAGGTGCTCATCACACCATGGATTTTAGAAACATTTTCTGCACTCGGCCTCTCTCTTCCCAAGTGCAAAGACATAAACAGCTTACACATTAGTTCTCCTACACTGTGTTCATCAGGCCTCACTGCCGTGCAAAAATTTGCACTTACTTTCTGTTACCCAAAAATAATTTTTCAACTTTTCTTTCAAGGCCCTCAACATTTGTCATGGACTTGCTTTTATTTCATTCCCTCACACACTCGCTTATTCACGCACACATTCGCTTACTTACACATTTGTTTATTTACAAAATATATGGAGTTTATGTCATGTTATGGAAGGCCATTTGTACTTAGCTTCTATCTTACTTCAACTATCTTGAAACATGCCTTACATACTTACATATTTGTTAGTCAGCTCGAGCTGCCATAACCAAATACCACAGACGAAGTGGCTTAAACAACAGAAATTTATTTTCTCACAGTTCTGAAGGCTGGAAGTCCAAGATCAAGGTGATAGGAGGGTTGGTTACTGGTGAGGCCTCTCTTCCTGGCTTGCAGACAGCCATCTTCTCACTATGTCCTCACATGGTCTTTCCTCTGTGCATGTGCAGAGAAAGAGAGAGAGAGAGATCTAGTGTCTCTTTCCCTTTTTATACGGACATCATTGCCATTGGTTTAGGGCCCCATCCTTATGACCTGATTTAATCCTAATTACCTCCTTAAATGTCCTATCTCCAAACACAGTCACACTGGGGGTTAGGGTCAACATATGAATTTCAGAGGGGGACACAATTCAGTCCATAACAACATCTCTGTCTTGAATCATCTATACTGCTATATTTCCAATTTTCCATATCTTCACCATTCCTATATATCCAAGTTCTTTGTATATTCACTATGGAGAAGCTCTTTCTTTGAAGAAGCCTTTTGCTGTTCACTTTTCTTTACGCTGCATTGCCCTGTCTCTACACAATTTGGGAAATTATGGTTTGTATCACTTGACACTAATATGCTGCCTTGCATCTATTCAGAGGCATATGAAATAGAAAAGTCTCTTCAGGCTAGAACTATACTTATTATAAGTATGTATATATGCTTATAATAATTATAAGTATAAAAATATAGTATAAAATAAGTGAAGTATAAAATAAGTATTGTATGGGTATAAAAATATATATCTATTATATATATTTTTAATCAGAGTAGAATTTCAGTTTTGCATATGGAAATCCCTTACTATATTGACTATGTTGATTAATTTTTTAAGCCTTGATTCAGAATTTTATGGACTATTTAAATACTGCACTCATTATTAGACGTGGAAATTTAATATCCAAGGAGATGAGCAACATTAATTTTTGTTTTAAATATAAAATCTATTTAAGAATATGGATTTTTGGAAAATTCATAGGCATTATAAAAAGTCACCCACATAATGGAGCACACTAGCCAATGTACTAGAGTATAATTCTAAACAGAGAATTATTGTGATATAAGAACAAGATAGACAGTCCTACTATAAATATTGTTTAAAGTGTCTTTAACTCCTGCATTTTATTCTTCTATCTTCCCACCTTAGAGAATTTTCTACCACTATCCAGTGCTTCTATTTTTGTTGTTAAGAAGGAAATCATTGAGCTAAATTTACTTCACACGAAAATATTACTTACAATGTTTTATCTTTCCCAGGACCATTTGTTTTCCAAAAAAGAAGAATTTAGGATGGCATAATATTTTTCACAAAGGGTGAAATGCAATGGTAGCATTTCAGGCATTAGCCATGAACAAAGGGAGAACTACTTCTGCAGTAGGACTCATCATTTTATTTCTTCTTAAACTGCACTTTAGAGGCAACCACACATTCCACCTTTTCAAAGATAACTCTCAACAGGAAAAAATATGCAAGACTTATTTCTCATATAAAAATATGCTGGTACTTTCTTCTCTGCTTTCTTCTGAATGTTGGAAGGTAATTCCCTATTGTTCTACACATCTTGCAAGGGAGGCACCGACTCCCTTTGTTTCAGACTACCTTTTCAAGGATGTTTATATAGCAAACAGTTTAGGAAGACAGAGATAGTTTCTCATCTGGTGCAAAGGTCAGGTGTGTTTACATCCTTAGAAGACATAGAGTCTTCCTCGAGAGCAAGGGGGCAGCATACTTACTGGCCATTAAAAAAAATCCGGGTTCCCTAAGCTCAGATTTCCTTCCTACAGGGTCAAGCACTGTGTGTGCGTGTGTCGTTTGGCCTTCTTTCTAATGCCCTGTGGGAACCAGGGCTCAGGGAACTGGGACAGAAATGCCGATAAAATCGATAAACTAGAAATTGCCGTGAATAATAAACTATCATAAACTATCCTTCATCTCTGATCCTGTCCCAATCTCATGTATCCTAACATCTGCTAAACTGTGACCTGCTAACTTCTTAGCTTGTAAGTAGGCAAAATCTCAGATGTTTCAAAATTTTTGACCCCTAAATGCTTCCATGTACTGGTCAAGATTATACTTTGCTTTTTCTTTCTCTCTGAAGGCTCATTCTCTATGTTATACGTAATCTAGATTTCAAGTTTCTAAACATGTTTACTATTTGTGTTAGTCTTCTAGGGCTACCATGACAAAATACCACAGACTGGTGGTATTTTGTGTGTGTGTGTGAGAGGAAGACTAGCCCTGAGCTAACACCTGTTGCCAATCCTCCTCTTTTTTGCTGAGGAAGGTCAGTCCTGGGCTAACATCCGTGCCCATCTTCCTGTACTTTATGTGGGACGCCTGCCATAGTGTGGCTGGATGAGTGGTGCATAGGTCTGTGCCCGGGATCCGAAACTGAGAACCCAGGCTGCCTGAGGTGCAGCACGTGAACTTAACCACTATGTCACCAGGCCAGCCCCTGGTGGTATATTTTCACAGTTCTGGAACCTGGAAGTCCAGGATCCAGGTGTTGGCAGGTATGCTTGCTTCTCAGGCCTCTAGCCTTGGCTTGCAGATGGCCACCTTCTCCTTGTGTCCTCATATGGCCTCTTATCTGTGCATGTACACCCTTGTGTCTCTCTCTTTTCTTATAAGGACACCAGTCATAATGGATTAGGGCCCACCCATCTGACTTCATTTAATCTTAATTACCTCTTTAAATGGCCTGTTTGCAAATACAGTCACACTGGGGGTTAGGACTTCAACACATGAAGTTTTGGAGGACACAATTCCATCTATAACACTATTCCCATATGTTCTAAGACAATTCCCCTCCATGAGTCTCTCTCATTTCTGTACATCTTGCCAGCAAAAGCACTAAATATCTCTTTGTTCCATACTATCTTTTAAAGGAATTTGTGTAGCCAACAGCCTTGAAAGATAGACATAGTCTCCCTCCAAAGCAAAGGGTAAGTTTGTTTTCAGTCCAGCATGACAAAACAATGTCTCCCACTGGAGGAAAGTTAGGGCAGACATGTTTACTGCCATCATATAAGATTTGGGTTTCCTGAACTTGGGTCCTTCCCCTGTTGTGTAACCTACTTCAATCTCTGGTATCTTGCCCTTGTGTCACTCTGTGTGAATTGGGATTCTGGGAACCAGCAGAAGAAAATGACAACAATTTGAGTACTATTATTGTTGAGTGCTATTACTGTAATAATTTGTCCTTTGTCCCAGACCCAGGAGTCTCATATCTTCTGCCAACATTCATGAAACTGTGACAGGCTAACTTGTTAGTTTGCAATAGGGTAAAACCTTAGGCCTTAGGGTAAAACCTTCAATTCTATGACAGGCAAATTCATAATATCTCTTCCTTAAATACAAAGCCTTTTAAGGAGAGCTTTGCGTGGCCTTCTCAGGCAGATTTATGTATCCTTTAATCTAAAAGATACTGACACTGGTTAATCTCCTCACATGGCTAGCTCCTTTTTGTTCTTCAAATCTCTGCTCAGGAGCCACCTTCTCAAGAAGTACTCCCTGAACACGGTTTTTGGTTTCCCCTATTACCTACCACATCATCCCATTTAGTACCTTTAAATCATTTAAAACAATCAGTATTGATCCAGTTTACTCATTTTTACTGGTTTGTTATTTATGTCTCCCACTAGATAGAGGTCATGGACCTGATTAGTCTTACCCACAGTTTCATCTATAGCAATAATTCTCAGTAATTCTCAGGGTATGCTATTGCCCCACCAGGAGACATTTGGCAAAGTCTGGAGGCAATTTTGGCTGTAACAACTGGTAAGGGAGTACTATTGGCATCTAGTTGGTAGAGGCCAGGGATGCTGCTAAACATCCTAAAATGCACAAGACATGACCCTAGAATAAATAATTATTCACTTTACAATGTCAATAGTGTCAAAGTAGAGTATCCTTGATCTACTGCATCCAACACAGGGTATGAGAATAAAAGGGACTGAGGATGTGTTGATTAACTTGAAAGAATATTTTTGCTATAGTATTTAGTAAATTAGAATTTGATTATATTATTCTGGCTCCCACTGTTAGTTGTTTGAGCAGAATCAATGTCCCCAAACTTAAATACTCTCATACTCGACATAGGGTATGATACATGAAAATTTGACTGCATATAAGACATCTAAAAATAATTTATGAGGAAGTATAAAATGTACTAGAGTTATATTCTAGACATTTCTCTGCACCTGTCATGTTGCATGCATCTCTAGACAAGTTTATTTCCCATCTTGTTTTGAGTTCCATCTTTAAAAAGGAAAAAACAGCTACTCCTAGCTACATACAAAGGATACTGTGGAAATTAGTAAGAAAATTAAGATAAAAAATTTAGGATCGTATACTTCTTAATATAACCTATAATTATTACTATAATATTTATACAATATTTGTACATATAACTAACACAATTGTGACAGAGATTTAAAATACTTTTTTTTGGAAATAAATTACTCATATTAAAAAAATAACAATATTAGTGCATTAGGTAAGAATTTTAATCAGTGTTGGAATTATAAACTATATGACCTAGAAAGTTTAAAGTATGTCTCAATAAGTAAAAGCTTTGAATGAATTTGTCTATTAGAAACCAAACAATACTCTTTTTCTAGAATCTGATTGATTGACACAATTCACCTGCAGGTGAAACCTTACTTTTCAACTAAAACCTAATAGTCCAAATCATATAAACTTATTTTGTGAAGGGGTCGGCTCCTATTTAGAATCATTTCTACTTCATTATGTGTGTGCCAATTATTAAATTGACTTCTTTTTGGCAAAGCGTTGATATAGAGGTTTGGGACAAGAGAGATATTGAACAGGATAGGAACATGGATAACACACAGCTCCTAGCCTAAATTTGTTGTTAGTGCTGTCGAGTCTATTCCCACTCCTAGCGACCCTGTGTACAGCAGAGCAGAACCCTGCTTGGTCTGTTTGCACCATCCTCTCACTTTCTGGTGCTTGTATCAGACAATACCCTGCTGTTATTCATAGGCTTTTCACGAACAATTTTTTTCTAAAGTAGGTGGCCAGGTCCTTCTTCCTAGTCTGTCGTAGTCTGGAAGCTCTGCTGAACCTGTCCACCATGGGTGACCCTGCAGGTATTTGCAATGTTGGTGGCATAGCTTTCAGCATCACAGCAACATGCAGCAGCCACAGTATGACAACTGACAGACAGGTGGTGTGATTCCCCGACTGAGAAAGGAACCCAGAGCTAAGAGCACCGAGTCTTAACCACTAGACCACCAGGGCTGGCTGAGACTTAAATAGATCATATTTACTGAAGTTTTCTCTATTCCTGATTTAAAATCTAATGTATGCCTGGCCCTGTCATAATTCCATATATATGTTACCTCATTTAATCTATTCCACAACTTCAAGAGGATGGCATTATTATCATTTGACTTTTAAAGAAACAACATATTTAAAAAAGATCTCATAGGTTGTAATTAAAGAGCCAATAATCAAACTTGAGATCAACACCTGTGGAGACTGTGGCCCAACAGTACACAGGCTACTTTAGAATTTTAGTTGAGACCCATTGAGTGCTGCAAGTTAAGAGTAAGACGGAACTGGAAATAGAAATATATTCACATGTACTAAGCTGAACTACAAAATCAATTCAATTATGGACTGGATTATGGTGATCTGATTCTAGCTATTCTAGCTTAACTGTCTATATGAGGCAAAATTATGTCAACTCTGACAGAAAACAGTATGTTCAGATATGCAAATAACATCTATGTTTTTTCATAAACAATGTTCATAATTAGATTTTTTTTTAAAACCAGCTATACTAGAAGATCATGTAAATAAAAAATAATAGGAAAAGCAATTGAAATGGGCCAAAGGGAAATCTAAATAGAATTGGACCATAGAAATGGAAATTTTCAAATCGAAATACTGGAGTTTAAAAGTAAAGTGACTGAAATGCAAAAATCATTAAAGGGACTCAACAGCAAATTTGAACTGGCAGAAGAAATAATCATGAACTTGAAAATAGATCAATAGAGATTATCTAATATGAAAAACAGGAAAAATAAAAAACCAGAATGGAGAAATATGAACAGAGCTGAAGAGACCTGTGCGAATTCCTTAAGTGTCCCAACTTACACACAATGAGATGTCAAAAGAGGAGGAGACAAGAAAATGAATAGGAAATGTATCTGAAGAAATAATTGCCAAAATCTTCCTAAATTTGAGAAAAAGTATAGATCTGTACATCCTGGAAGCCTAATAAACTCCGGTAGGATAAACATAAAGATATCCTTGAAACACATCATAATAAAATACAAAAGAGAAAGATAGACAGATAATCTTGAAAGACTAGACTAGCCTTCTCTTCCCTATTTTTAGTGAGTATATGAACAACTAAGCTCATTTTCCCCATATTTGCAAATGTTTTTAGTGGAGAAAGCTGGTCATGGTGTTCTCCTTACATCAGTAGGTCCCTGCCTTCACCCATTTCTTGCCTGATATTTTCTTACATTCCTACCATTCATAAATATTTTTTTAAAATACTGTACATGTAATCAAAGAGTTTTAATTTTTCAGCAGAATGGTCCATGTAGCTACTTAGACTCTTCAGTCACAGAATAGTCTGGTCGTAATTATTATTTTCACCCTTTGGAGACGACAGTTCACTTTCTATTCTCTATTGGCTTATAGGATTTGCTCTTTTCTCTATTTTCAGATTTCCTTTCTAGACACACACTTTTACCTTTATTTTATCTGTGCTTCCACATAACACTTCGAGTTTGACAAATAGTTTGGTTCTTCCTTTGCCTTCAAGAACTATGTGTACTGCCCCTGACGCTGGCTTCTGTAGGTTTTGGAAACTACCTTCTTATGTGATGTCTCTCAGGTAATCCACGTAAGGACTGCATAGGCAATGGGTATATTCCATTAATTTTTCCAATACCATTTTTCACAATAATAAATTCACCTAGAATCCTGCCTATTTCTATTGTATCATTTTTCTATATAATTTATCAATTTGAAAAACTGAGGTCTAATATTTCTCTTAATGCTTTTTTCTAGTTCCTTGAATTTGCCAAGCTTCTTCCTATACCAAGATCTTGGCACATGCAGCTTGCTTTGTATGAAGCTCTCTTTCTCTATCTCAATGCTCGGTAACTCCTAACCATGCTTCAACCTTTGGGTTGTATATAGATGTGTGTCAGTGTCAGTGTTTGTGCTGGTCTAAATACTGTATTTCTATTAAAATTGATCAAGTTGAAAAGTCTTCCCCAAAACGCTAATTGCCAAGTTATATTTTCTCATACATTTTACTCTGTTTCTTACATCCATATATATGACACTTGCAATACAGTTTCTTAACTCAACTGTAATATTCTTGCCCAATAAGTTGAATGGCATATACTTCAGAAGAGACCTTCATAATGGAGAGCGAAAAACAATATGTGTGTTCCTGAAACATATTCTTGTAACGTATTTGATTCCTGCTTATATTGAGTAAATTATCTGACTAGAATTTTATCCTGAATATATAGGGAGATTTTCATTAAAGATAAGTCAATGAAGGAAAAAGAAGATGCATAGGAAATAAAGTAAAAAGCAAATCTGCTCTTTGCTGGAAATCTTTAAAGAAAATATTTTTATATAATATGGGCTCAATATTTGCCTCTTTTCTTATAATGTATTCTTCAATAAAACATATTTCATTACTAATTAAAATGTCATGTAGAGTAAATGACAAGAGTGCTATCTTTTTCTAGTCAATGAATGCACCTTACATATTGGGAATATTTTTCTTCCTACTTTCTTAATCACCAGATGATTTAATAAATGTCAGCAAATTTTTTATAGTATTTTCTATTTCTCTGTGGGCATATGACACATTTTGTATGTTTGCTAATATTGAAATTTAAATTCAAAAATTCATTTGGTTTTGCTTCCTTCTCTCTGATAAGAGGTGAAAACATATTTTTAAATATGTCTTTATACTCTCAAAATGTTTTTACTTTTAGGCTGCAGTGTAACCCATATGAAACTTAGTTCTTTTTAAAGTACTGCTAAATTTGAAAACACGAATTTTTTTTTTCAGTCCATAACTGAGATTGGCATTTATTCAAGGTCATTGATAGATTGACATCTTTCTGGAAGGTGTATTAAATCTCAGAAAGGATGGAAGTGTGCAAACATAGGCTATTATTTAATTTACGAAGACAGGGCTAAGCGTTTTGAACCATCTATTTATCACTTTCCTAAACTTGCAGCTGCAGTAATACCAATGGTTTCAGTGAATACTGTAGGTGAACTTGAATACATTTTATTACCATATATCATATTAAGTTTCTTGCTGACTATGTATTTACTATGATCTGGCAGTGTAGGGCAGGGGTTGTTATTCTTTAGAGAAGAATACTATTCTGCTTCATAAATAGCTCTATGAATCTTATTAGCGTATCAGAATCTTAGCTAAGGAAAACATTCTATTCTACAATAATTCTTAATGGCTTAGAACTGCATTTTTGTCTTCCTATTGCCCAAGGGGTAACTTAAATTTCTATAAAAATGCTTACATCTACATAATCATCATAGGTTTTTTTTGAGAGCAGATATCATTAGACAATGTCAGTTAATTTACCTCATGTAGAAACTTCTGCCAACTTTTACCTGACATGCAATTTGTGAATTGTTTTTAGTGAATGATTGATTAATAGTTGGTTATTCTATATGAAAATAAAGTGCTTTGCATTTTCTCGATAAATTTGTATTGGCAAAGGTTATTCTTCTGCTAGACAAAGTTATGGTAGAGTTGAGAATCATGCTCATTCCATCGGAACCAGTCCAAGTAAAAAATGAAATACGGCTGTAATGGAATGGCTAAATTAATTGTTTTTGGAAAACATAACTAACACCCTCACTTTGGGAAAATTTCTTCATTGGACAAATACGTGACCTTTCTGACAACTGTCTAAATGGTAAGAATGTCTATAATGCCCTTAGTCAGGGACTCAGTGACTTTACCTCATTTTTGAAACATAGGCAACATTTGTAAAATGTTAGTAACTTCTTGCATGAATTTGACATGGCCTGAGACAGCTTCCTTGTTATAAAAAAGAAAATTTAGTGTTTCAATAACTAAATGCTCTTCAGTGAATCTGATCTCTTCCCTCACTGCCTGCCCTCATCACTTGGGATAATGAATAAGACAATTAACTCTTTATGCCAAAAATTCTGATAAGTACAATAGGGATTCGTAAGTTCATTTTATAAATGTGGAGATCAAGCCTCACTGAGATGGTCTAGCTAGCCTAAGATGACATGAGAAGACTTGGGAATCCAATTCAGTTCTCCTATATATATTTTCAAAGACAAGACAATGAAAGGAAAAGATTCATGGGAAGTACAGTAAAACCCAAAGCTATCAAATCAAATAAAGTAAAAATCAAATATATATGTGTATGTCAGATATACATATCTGAAAACTTTCTGTCAGCCCTCCCCAGAAATATCAATAGTAAATTAAAATTGCATCAATTCAAGCCCATTGCCTTAAAAAAATTGTTGCGTATGATTATGAAAGATGCTATATATTTGCATATACAGTTTCCTTCTAAGGTGAATGTGCACTGTTTGTGAAACGTAAAATGGTACACTTTGCCTCTTTACCTTCAATAAGGCTACATTTCTTTTTTTTGGTACTGATGTTGCACTTTGGCTTCTAGAAAAGGGTACAATTGTAACATGATTTCTGTGTTGATTTTACCTTCCATAAGTTATGTTGCTTCTGCTCCCATCATGGTTAGGACTGAATACAGCTCTCTATGGTATCTGAAGCTCGGAGTTTAAAGAAATCATGGCAGATGGGGCTTCTGAGAAAAATGTGTCTGCCTCCCTGCTTAGGTAGTTGAATGCAAAAGGGTTCAATATACTTAACAAGAAACAGAAACTCATTAGCTGTGGGGAAATCAAACCAGAGCATATGGTTGTTTAAAGGCCAAAATATTACCCCTCTCACCCCTGCAAAAACCTGGCATATTTGAGAAGTTATATCTTTTGAGAACCTTTGTAGAAGATTAAGGAAAAAATACACAATTGTTCTGTGTGAAAGAAAAATCACCAGAAACAGAAAAAAATATGTTTACTATGGCATTAAAAATGTACTGGAAACACTAGCATTTAACAAACTATATACCGATCCAATATGGGCACATGAACCACCTTGTAGAAAAAGTAATTATTTGCACTAACATCTCAGTAGTATTACTCTACCTTCTCAGAAATCATTTTATACCATATCAAGAATCATTCATTGTTCTTTTACCTCATTTAACATTTTTATCACAAATAAAATAATAATAGGTAACATTTACTGTGTATTCTCTGTGAGTCATGGATGAAGGTGATTTATGTAAGATGACACATTTAATCATTGCAAAGCAACCTTGAGAGACAGTACAAAGTTACCATGTCCATTTTACAGGTAAGGAAACTGAGGCAGAGTAAGGTTAGGTAATGTGCCCGTGGTGGGGTTTGCATCCAAACCCGGGCAGTCTGGCTCTAGACTCTGTGCTTACCCACAACGCTCTGTTTTCCAAAGTAACAATACCAACATCTCCTTGCAGTATTTAGAAATAATAAGCCCAGCATAAACGAACTTCTACCCAGCAAGACTAATTGAAGAGAATTTAATGAAGATATAGTGACGAGAGATTCTCATAAATTGAGGTATATGGGGTAACTATTCAGGTTCAAAACTGATTCAGCTTGAACTAAAAAGGCTGACTTATGGCCTATCAAACGTGCATTGTACATCTGCTTAACCATTATAGTAAAGAATGCACTCTCTTAAGATAAGAATGCATACGTCCCCTCCTACGCCCTATTGGTAACGCCCTATTTGTAATGCCTGGATTAGTCCCTTTCCTGACATCAGGGTCATTTGCAACTGCTAATTTGCAACTGAATATCTTTTGAAATTTTGATGAAAATGTATCTTGGGTGTGTTTAATGTATGTTCTTTGTTCTAAAAAGATATAGGACTGTACTGAAAATCCTGCTTCTCTGGGCGCTAAGGCCTTCCCAGGTTACAATCGTCACTCTGGCTCAAGTAAACTCACCTTATTTCTCTTATCTATAGAATGGTTATTGGTAATTTTGCTTTGACAATAGTTATAGAAATATGAGCAGGGTTAAAGAAACCATGCAAGAGAGATTGAGACAACTGGGAACTCACCCAAAGCAGGAAGCCATTACCACTCCTAAGTGTGAAATAGCACAGGTAGGAAATTGTGGTGAGGAAGCTGTTGTCAGAGCCAGAGCCTTCTTCCTAGAGGGACTCAGCACCTTCCAAAAATGTGGTAAGGAGACAGGAAGGGAATAGGAACAGAAATATGCTGACTCTCTCTTGTGTTTAGCAATCTCCTGCCAGTACATCTTGCCCTCTGCACACACTTGAAAGTCAGAAGTCCAGGGGCCAGGTTGACTTAGTCTAGGGGTTCAGCCCGTATCAAGACTGAGAAGGGCAGAGAAAGGATCTGGAGGTGGGGCTATGGTGGTGGTGAATGGAGAATCAGCAACACGTGAAATAAAATATTTTCTTATTACTTCTGAAAATATTTTTTATGCTGGAAGCAGTATACTTTTGCTTCCAGTATAACTAGTGGGGTTCATAAATTAATCATCATTCACAAGTAATTATTTATTAGATCTTATTATATTGTAGGTTGTTTCAGTAGTTATTTTCTTATTCTGATCTCTCATAGTGGATCACTGTCATAAAAATCACTGTAAAATTAATATATCCCTATTATTGTAAGTGGCACATAAGTCATGGAAAATTAAAACTAGCTCATTAAACAATGATATTTGAACATAAATTGTCACAGTGTTTTTCAAGTAATCAATCATACTACACCAATCTGAATATTATTTTTCAAGGAACAAAAGCTGTGTTAATTAGGAAAGCAGGGCCGGCCCCGTGGCTTAGCGGTTAAGTGCGCGCGCTCCGCTGCTGGCGGCCTGGGTTCGGATCCCGGGCGCGCACCGCCGCACCGCTTCTCCAGCCATGCTGAGGCCGCGTCCCACATACGGCAACTGGAAGGATGTGCAGCTGTGACATACAACTATCTACTGGGGCTTTGGGGGGAAAAAATAAATAAATAAAAAAAAATCTTTAAATTAGGAAAGCATATGTGTAGGTTACATTTGGTTTATCATTCATATTATCAAAAATTGATTTTAGTGTTAAAGTTTCTCTAATAAATTACTTATTGATTTTAAAACCAAAATGAAAAGCCAGTAACTCTTATAATATCTATTTGAATAATATGGCTACCAGATTTAATTGCAGCAAGAATACAATGTGGTGTTCTTTGAGTCACATTGTGGAGAATATAGTGGGTTTAATAGTCGGGAACCGTAACTGCTTTTTGAACCCATCATAACTGACAATGCCTGGAGAAGGCAATGCTTTTGAAGAAAAGATGCATTAATGATTAATTCACTATCATGTCTGGGAAAATGACCGTTAGAAAGTGAAACAGATCATTGTTACTTTTAACATATTTTTAAAACACAACAGGGTTTCCTAAGGACTTCATTTTCGGCACTGAAAACATTACCAATAATTGCACATTGTGAAATGTACAATTATGGAAAAAAACAATAGAAAGTGGTTTTTCTTCTAATGCTGATATGTTTCATGTGAAATCAATAGGCAGTACGTGATCTATACTGGGAAAAATAGCAAACATTTTATTAAGAATCATCTTAAATCATATAATTTTTGCCTATTTTTCTAGATATTTTGATAATCATTCTATACACATCATCTCATATATTCTCACAAAAACTCTGTGAGTTAGTACTAATATTGTCCATAGTTTTCAGATAATGGAGACTGAAGTTCAGAGCAGTTAATTAACTTACCCAAGTCTCATATGTTGTAAGAATTAGAGCAGAGAATGATCTCAAATAGTACCTTGACGATAAATTTTGCTTTTAGTGTACTCTAGAATATAAACTCCCTAAAGGGTAAGGACTTTAGTTGTAGCTAAATCATTAGTACTTGGGGGATAATATACATTGAAATTTTTTTTGAAGAAAAGAATTTGAACCCACGTCTACCTAACTCTGGGTATCACACTCTCAGCATCCACGCTAGGCTGCACAGGAATAAAAATAGATTTGAAAAGAGGTAATTGGAATATTTGATGTATTTTAAATGTTTGCCTTGACAACCAAAAACTTACTTAGCCATATAAACATTATGTGACAGTATGGTTATCTTCAATTTACATGTACTAGAAAACTATCAAAGACTTTTGATATTCATAAAATCTTATATATTTTATTTAAAATATTTTTAAAGTTATGAACGTAATATTAATATTACACATAATGAAAAAATAAGCAGAAGAGAATCTTAGGAAAGTATAAGAAGTAAAAGCAACATAAAGTAATATTGAAAGTAAAACAACATAAAAACCAAACTTGGAAAATGTGAAATGATCTCATTTCATACTGTTGGAAAGATTTCAAATAGGACTCTACAGAGCAAAAGAACGCAAATTGAGAATTCTAATTTCAATGTGACAACTCACATAGCATGTTGTTTAGAATAATAAATTAAACATTCATAGACATTTTTCAGCATTCTTCAACACATTTAACTGAAATTTATCAAAAATTCAGTAAGTTGATAGTATGATAAATTTTTACTGAAATAGACTGCATTATTTCATGCCAAACTCTCTTTAGAGGCTATTTTTTCTTTTTAAATGTGTTATTTGTCTACATAACGCTCAAAAGATTGAGACATAAAACCAGAAATAAACAATTAACAGATCATGGGGAACATTACTGTTAAAGGAGCTAGCTCAGTTGTATATAGCAAGTATTTCAGTCTTAACCTTGTTAAACAATTAATTCCTATAATATGAAAATTATGCATACAATATGAATCATATGAAAATACGTCCTAATTATTCTTTCAAATATTTTATTTGTTCTTGTGCAACAATAGCCTGGAAAAAAAAATACCTTTCATTTTGCACTTGTGTGTATGCTTATGATTGCCTCAACCTGCATTTCACTTTAACTCCTAGATGTACAAAGTGATTCACCATTTCTGGAATTCATTTCATTCAGAATGGAATTTTAACCCACATGAAACATTTTTTCTATAATTTGAAAAATATTTTAAAAATACTTTAAAAATTAATGTTGGTCCTGTCTTTAATATTGCATCTGATTAAAAACATTACTTTTGCAGAATGTTGATTTGGAAAAGTAAAGCCTACTTAAGTGAAGATATACTGTCTGTGAAAGAAAATGTTCACATAAGAAAAAGATTAAGCCAAAACATGTAATGATGAATGATCAAAAGGAACCTTGAAATTTAATTTTATTTTAAGGGAAAAAGAGAAAAATAAAAGTATGAATCAATTTCCCTTAATCATTCTGAAACATTTTGGGCCTTCAGCATAATCACCATTGGAAGATCCCTGGAGCTTTCGAGGAGTCGTATGCACAGCAAAAATCAAAAAGAAAACACCAAAAACTCAAGGAAAGAAAGAAACAATTCAGTGAATAAATGAAAGAAAATAGTTAGTCTAGTGCTGGGTTTCCAAGGAACGCACTGCCTGTAATCAATGTAGACAGACACAAAAGTCTTTTTAGCCCAGTTCATGCTGAGCCATTGTGTTCTTTGCAGCAAGAGCAGTATTGAAACCCAGAAGGTGGAACTCCAAGCAGCGCATGGGGTAGATTACCTCTATCTCTTAAGATTGCCCTGGTTCTTGTTTATGTATATTTCCATACAGTTTTGTTTTGGGAATGAGAAGATGCCAACAGAAGTAACAGAATTGTGTTTTGCCTTTTATTTGTAAATGAAACACAACCAGATGCTCAGAAATCAAATTAACTATCTATAGGCATTCTGGATGGCCATAGAGAGAGAGAGAGGAAAAACAACCACGCAATCTTTGCCCTTAAGAGGCTAAGGAAAGACAGAAATGTAAATTGAAAGCATATAACCCTTCTTGTGAATATGGCGATGAAGGATGCTTTGCAAGCACGTAGGAGGTTTCCTGGATAATTGGACATGATAGCTGAGATGGAAAAGTGGGAAGAATGAGTCAGCTAAGAGATGAATGAAAGAGAGCAATTTCTTGTCATAGGGGAAAAAGTGCTAAGATTTGTTCGTTGTTCAATACCACAAGAAAGTGGGTCATATAAGTATTACATATATATATGTTATATATATTATGATGTAAGTATATAAGTTATAAAATATGAGATATATATGTTATATATGTTGTTATATATATTATTATATAAATATATGTTATAAAATATGAGATAGTATTGAATTTTATGTATGTGTGTCTGGCTGTGCATGCGTGTGTGTGTGTTAAGGTAGAAAGTCGACAGAGAGAAAATGTTTTTGAAGTTTGTATGGCATTCTAAGGATTTTTGACTGGGAGTTACCAAAGAGATTGGAAAAAAAATAAGAATATCAGATTTATGATTTAGAGAACCCAGTGGTAACTCTCTCAGAATTGATTAGAAAGGAATACAATATGAAATAAGGAGAATTTTACTGAAAGGCAGGTAAGTAGTGATGAAGGATGAGAAGAACTTTATTTGTTAAAAAAAATAGAAATTAGTGTCAGACTTTTCAGATTCCAGACCTTCCATATGCCAATCCTGTGATCTTGGATAAGTACTAAAACTTTCTAAACTTCAATATAGATGTGACAGTAGCATAAATCACAGAGAATATGCTCAGCCTATTTTGAGTATATTAGCTATTATTTTAATAAGACAGAAAATGATAGCTTTATTGAAGTATAATTGATGTACATTAAACCTCATGTATTTATAGTTTACTAATTGTTGAGGTTTGACATGTGTATACACCCATGCAACCAACCCTACAATCAATATAATGAAGGTGTACATCATCCCTAAGTTTTTCCATGCTTCTTTGTAGTCCATGTTGTTTAAATCTCTTTAGAGATAATTGACTTTTTAATTTTTAAACTTTTTATTTTGAAGTAATTATAAGTTCACACAAACTTGAAAAGACGGTAAAGACATTTACTCGGTACTCTTTACCTAGTTTCCTCAAATGGATACATCTTGTGTAATTATAGCACAATATCAACACATAGAAATTGACTTTGGTGCAATGTGTGTGTGTATGTCATTTTATCACATGTGTAGATTCATGTAACCACAACCACAATCAAGATACAGAACCATACTATCCCCACAAAGAGCTCCCTCATGCTATCCCTTTATAGTCACACCAATTTCTCCCCTTCACCATGCCTCACTCCTGGCAAACACTAATCTGTTTTCATCTCTATAATTTTATCATTTCAAAAATGCTATACAAATGGAATCATACAGTAGGTGACCCTTTGGTATTGGCTTTTCTTGCTAGCATAATACTCCTGATATCCACCTAAGTTGTCACATGTATCAATAATTCATTATTTTATTGTTTTGTAGTATTCCATGGTACAGTTGTGACACACTGCTATGAACAATTATGTATAGACTTTTGTGTGAACAAACATGTTTATTTCAGTGGGGAAATACTCAAGACTGCAATTGATGAGGCATATGTTAAGTGTACACTGGTTTTGGTTTTGTTTTCACATTTTTTTTTTTCTTTAAGAAACAGGCAGCTCTTTTTCCAGACTGGTTGTATAATTTTGCATTTCTACCAGCCAATGTGTAGGAGTGATCTATTTTCTCTGAATTCTGCCAACATTTGTGATTGTCATTTTTTAAAATTTACATCTTCTAATATGTGTGTAGTGATATCTCATCATGGCCTTAATTTGAATTTTCTTTACAGCTACTGATGTTGAATATCTTTTCATGTGTTTATTTTCCATCTGTATGTACTCTGGTGTTCATTTCATGTATCTAGCCCATTTTCTAATTGGATTGTCTTTTTTTTTTACCAATGAATTTTGAGAGTTCTTTAAATATTATAAATAGAAGTCTCATGTAAAATATATGGTTTAAAATATTCCTTCCCACTTTGTAGCCTGTCTTTTCATTCTCTTAACACGATCTTTTCCAGAGAAAAAAATAATTTAGTAAGTTCAGTTTATCAATTTTTCTTCTATGAATTGTACTTGTGTTGTATCAGGTCTAAGAACTCTTCACTCAGCCCTAGACCACAAAGATTTTTCTCCTGTTTTCTTCTAAAAGTTCTATGTTTTACTTTTAAATCTATGATCTATTTTGAGAAATTTTTGTATAAGGTCAGGTTCATTTTTGCCATATGTTTCACACACACAAACATCCATACATACTATACACATATATGTGCAGAGTTTTCAGCTGTTTTTAGTGAGAGGATTATGGAAAAGCATATATATTCCATCTTTTCAGAAATGGAAGTCCCTCCAAAACTGACCTTTGAAAACATACTAATAGTAGTGGATTATGTGGTTCATAATATATTTAAAATTAAAATGTATGTCAACAATACAACAAAGAAGAGAAGAGAAGAAATGGGAACACTATTGTAAAGTTTTTATATTTTATGTAGTTTTATAATACTATTTAAATGTAAACTATGATAAGCTAAAAATGTATACTGTAAACACAAACATAACCAATAAAAATAAACAAAATACAGATGTATGGCTGATAAGCCAAAAAAGTTTATAAAATAGAATCATAAAATATACTCTATTCATAAGAATGCAGAAAAGAGGAACAAAGAACAGACAGGACATTTATAAAACAAATAGCAAGATAGTAGATTTAAACCAAGCATGTGACTCATTACATTAAATGTGAAAGGTCAAAATATCCTAATCAAAAGTCATCAGTTGTTAGGATAGATTTAGAAGCATGTAGTAACTATATGCAGCCATTAAAAAAAAAGGACTTTAAAAATAAATATATGTTTAATATAAATGGATGAAAAAAGATATATCATGCCAATCCTAATCAAATAGAAGCTGGAGTTCCTATATCAATATCAGGCAAATTATACTACCAGGAAAAAAGAAGGTCATTTAATAATGTCAGTGAAGCCAATTAATTAAGAGGATATAAACATCTTAAACATGTATATGTCTAATAACAGAACAGTGATACATGAAGCATTAGCTTATAAAACTAAAAGGATAAACAGAACAATCCACATTATGGCTATAGATTTTAATACTACTCTTTCAATAATCAAAAGGACAAATAGGCAGAAAATTATTGAGGACATATTAAACTTAGCCAGGTTGCCAGCCAACTTCATCTAATTGATATTTATAGAACACTCAAACCGACAACAACAGAATACACATTCTTTTTAAGTGCACACAGAGCACCTATCAAGATAGACCATATTTGATGAATAAAAAAGTCTCAATAAGTTTAAAAGATTCAGGTAAAACTAAGTAGTTTCTCTGGCCATAAGAGGTTTCAATTAGAAATCAACAGAAAAATACCTGGATTGTCTCCAAGTGTTTTCAAAACTAAATAAAGTTTGTTTCAACAATGCATTGGTAAAAGAGGAACTCAAAAGGGGAAATGGAAAGAATTTTGAACAGAATGAAATGAAAACATGACATCAAAATTTATGTCATCCCACTAAAGTCATGCTGAAAGGGAAACTTATAGCACTAGTATTCCTAAAACAGAAAAGAAGACCGGTATTACACCATTGATTGAAGCTTCTACCTTAAAAATTGAAGAAGAGTAACTTATATACAAAGTAAGAAGAACAAAGGAACTAATAGAGGTAAAATCAGAAATCAAAGATGTAGAGAACAGAAAAATAAAAGAATAAAAATATCAATAAAATCATAAGCTGGTTCCTTGAGAAGATCCATAAACTTGGTAAACCTCTAACCAGAATAAATAAGAATCAAGCAATTACTAACATCAGGAATGAGAAAAATGACCACAGATATTACAGAAATTAGAAAGATAACAAGAGACTATTATCAACAACTTAATGCTTGTTATTTTGAGAACTTAGATGACATGGACAATATTTTTGGACAATTTCCAAACTAACAATGCTCACTGAAGAAGAAATGGATGACCTAATAGCCAACTATCTACCACAGAAATGTAATTTTTTGTTAAAAACCTATTCATATAGAATACTGCAGGCTCAGATGTCTTCACTGGTGAATTCTATGAAACATTTAAGGAAGCAATAATATCAATTCTACACAGCATCTTCAGGAAAACTGTAGAGCAGGGAACACTTCCCAACTCATTCTATGAGGCCAGCATTACACTGATAAGAAAACCAGAAAAGTCATTATAAAGAAACCACAGACCCACAGTCCTCATGAACAGACGAATATTTCTTAAGATTTTAGCAAACTGAATCTGAAAATATAAAAAAAGGGTAATATGTCATGACAAATTTGATTTATTCCGGTTATACAAAAGTAATTTAACATTCAAAACTCAATCAATATATTTCAACGTGTTTACAAACTTAAAAAAACAAACTGTGATCATCTCAATGCGTGCAGAATAAGCATTTGACAAAATTCAACATCCATACACAGTAAAAACACTCAGTACACTAGAAATATGTGGAGACTTCCTAAATCTCATAAATGTGTTTATGAAAAACCTACAACTACCATCATTCTTAATGGTGAAAGACTGAAAATGTTCCCTCACTTGAGAACAAGACAAGGAGAATCCTCTCATGATATATTGTAGATATTGTATTGGAGCTTGTTAGCAGTGCAGTAAGGTGAGATAAAGAATTTACAGGCACCCAGATTGAAAAAGAAGTAAAATTCTCTTTATTTTTAGATACCATTGTCATCTATTTTGAAGTCCTAAGAAATCTAAAAAGTTCCTAAGACTAAAAAGTGAATTTAGCAAGTTTGCAGGGTAAAATTTCACTATTTAAAAATTAATTGTATATCTAAATACTAGGAACAAAAAAATTATGTCAAAATAAAATAAATAATATCATTGACAATAGTATTAAAGGTGGAATACTTAGAAATTAATTTCTCAAAATGGAAAAGAGGGAATCAAAAATTACTTAAGAAAATTATAATGATTGTGACTTAGTAGACTTATTGTACATTGGAGACAAAGGGAAAGAAAGTGTGTGGAACAAGCCAGGAATTTGAGGCACGATTTACCAGAAGGAAGATTAAAAGTAGACAAGAAGACTTTCTATCTTTGTCTCTCAAAGTTATGTCATCAATCAAAGAGGAAAAAAAAAAAACCTGCCAGGTAGGGGAAGACAGAGAAATGATGATTCTGTTTTCCTTGAGTATAAGTATATGTGGAACATCTAAGTGGAGAAGCTCTCCATGTCATTTATTTCATAGTTCTGGCTAGTAGAGAAGATTTTAAGTAAAGATATATGTACATTTTTAATTTCACTGACCCGTCAACATTTCAGTGATAATTGCAAGCATAGACTGTGGTTGAAATCACCCAAGAGAGGTGAAAAGGGTGATTTCTGAGGATAGAAAGCTATGAGAAACTGGCATTTAAACAGGAAGTAGTAGAAGCCTACAAAGGAAACCCAGGCGTTACCTGTGAATTAGAGACTGTCACTAAGGACACTGGAGAAAAGGGGTTCAGAAATTAGAAGTGGTCAATAATATCAAATGCTTCGAGGACTCATAATGACAATGATCTCAAATTATCTATTATGGGAAAAATATTAAAAGACACTATATCACTTTTTATAAAGCAACTGCCATTTCTACTTTGCACGTGCATTTTATCCTTTAAATCTTCTTATTCTTTTTTTTTTTTTTTTGGTGAGGAAGATCAGCCCTGTGCTAACATCTGCCAATCCTCCTCTTTTTTTTGCTGAGGAAGACTGGCCCTGGGCTAACATCTATGCCCATCTTCCTCCACTTTATATGGGACGCCGCCACAGCATGGCTTGACGAGCGGTGCATCGGTGCACTCCTGGGATCAGAACCAGCAAACCCCGGGCCGCCGCAGTGGAGCGCATGCACTTAACTGCTTGCGCCACTGGGCCAGCCCCTAAATCTTCTAATTTACTCCATATGTCAGGAAATCAAGGCTCAGAAAGTTTATGAAAGGTGCTCAGAGTCAGGCAGCTCTTAGGTGGTAGAACAAGATTAAAATCCAGAACCTACCTATTTTCTTAAACTTTTTTTTTTGGAAGTTATTTGTAAACTAGATGAGATCAGATTCAATGAATAGGTAGTACTGTCACTTGTATTAAGAAGTTAAAAAATGAATGAGACATTTATTCCTTTATTTATTCACTTATTTATTCACTGTGTATTTATGTCATATATTTAATATTTACTACATACATTCAATATTTACTATAAGTGTGGAATTTTGTTAGGTACTGTCAATACAAAAAAAATATTGAGGTGTTTATGCTAGAGAAGATTATAATGTAGTGATGGAGTGCACTTATGCTTGAAAAGTTGGTCTAGAAAGAGAAGATTATTTAGACAGCAGTTAGAAAAGAACGTATCTTCTGTAAGATGGGAAAACAATACACATTATCACATACTGAGGCAAAAAATTACCTTCAGAGAAGGAAACACTGAAGATGTAGAGACAAAGATAATGATGAGGGGGTGATTTATGGACCAAGGGTCCTGAGGAGATGTGAAGTGTGGTTACAATTTTGGAAGCAACAGTTCCTGAAAAAGTTGTTGGAATGATACCCAGGAGACTCTTCTATTACAGACTGAGTGCTTGTGTCCTCTGCAAAGTGATATATTGAAGCCTAACCCTCAATGTTATGGTATTTGGAGGTAGGGATTTGGGAGTTAATTAAGTTTAGATGAGGTCATTAGGATTGGGCCCCATGATGGGATTAGTGTTATTATAAGAAGAGGAAGAAAGATCAGAGCGTGTTCTCTCTTCTCTCTCTCTCTCTCTCTGTCTCTGTCTCTGTCACCCTCCATCATTTAAGGACACAGCAAGAAGGCAGCCAGCCATTCTCAAGATGGGAAGAGGGCTCTCGCCAGAACAAATCTGCCAGCACCTTGATCTTGGACTTCTCATCCTCCAGAACTTTGTGAAATAAATATCTGTTGTTTAAAAGCCATCCAATATATAGTATTTTGTTATGGCAGCCTGAGCTGACTGAGACTTCTGATTTATTTGCGTCCGTTTTGAATTAATGTGATAAACATAATAAAAAATAAATATTGTACATTTATAAAAGAAATACAAAAACCTGATTCATTTGGGGAAGATTATCTCAACACGAAATATTATGAGTTTCAACATTGTGAAATGTATAGCTGCATTTTCTAAGTATGCATGTTTTGCCCAAGGAATTGCAGAATTCCTTATATCAAAATTAAGCTTTACTGTAAAAAATAGAAATGCAAAATTTGAGAAACCTTAGAGAATATTTCTCATCCCTCAGGAAATCTTGTTAGTACATTCTGAACATCCAGGATAATTGATATTCTAGAAAGGAAGGTTCTATACTTTTGTGTCTCTGTGTCAGAAAATTGTTGATTTTCTTCCAACTTAAATCCTTTCTTTTACAGATTAAGCCCATTGGGTGCTCTTTTTTATCTACTTTAAAGTTATTGAACTTAAACAAAGGTTTAAAAGCCACCTTTAATTACTATTAATATATTTGATATTTATATATCAAATTTATTTTAGTTTTAATATACTAAAATTAGATTAAATGCAGAAAGATGGGCATTTGTTTCTTAGAATTACAGAAAAGTCAAATTAAGAAGAAATAAAATCAATATTGGTTACTATGAAACGTTAGGAGGAATATTTATAATAAACCAGAAAAAAATAGAAAAGGTATCTAAAACCACCAGAATTTACCTATTCAAGCAAGCTAAGGTTATTAAACTTACTACATCAAGGAAGAACTTCACCTTGACAGTGTATCAGAAGAGGGAGATTAGTAAGATATTTATAAGATTTTGGGGTCTGACATCAAATGGTTTAAGGCATATCATTGAATATAAGGAACTGATTAGAATTAACCAACGTTCATGACATTGGTATTGGTGAGGATCCGGAAGCAAATTTTGATTAGTAAAAGTTTGTTTGAAAAGCAAGCTTTTTGGCCAGGTTATCAATCTATTGCTGTGAAAATGAACTGTTTGCCCAGATGAGTACATATTTTCCCAAGAAATTATTTTGTAGAAATTCCTGAAGTAAATCCAGTAGTCTCCCATTATGCCTGGGGGATATGTTCCAAGACCCCCAGTCGATGCCTGAAACCTCAGATAGTACCAAGCCCTATATATACTATGTTTTTCCTATACATACATGCGTATGATAAAGTTTAACTTATAAGTTAGGCACAGTAAGAAATTAACAATAATAACTAATAATAAAACAATTATAACAATATACTGTAAATAAAAGTTACCTTAGATCTTAGCAACCTCAGCATACAATTTTTTTTCTTTCCTTATTAAGTCGAGGACTTTTACCTTTTCACTTAAAGGAAGCACTTTATGGCTTCTCTTTGGCATACCACAATTGCCAGTATCATGACTCTCGAAGTTTAAGGCCATTATTAAGTACAATAAGGGTTATTTGCACAGAAGCACTGCGATACCGTGACAGTCAGTCTGATGACTGGGATGGCTACTAAGAGATTAACAACAGGTGGATACGCTGCACAAAGGGATGATTCGTGTCCTGGGCAGGATGGAGCAAGCAGAATGGCAGATTTCATCACACTGCTCAGAATGGCGTGCGATTTAAAACTTACGAATTGTTTCTTTCTGGAATTTTCCATTTAATATTTTCAGACCAAAGTTGACCATGGGTAACTGAAACTATGAAATGCAAAACCACAGATAAGGATGAACTACTGTACTTATGTTATTTATTTTTAGGCTTACCATCCTGTGCAAGAATTTCCTATAGCAAATATTTAAGAAATGTTGACAATTGTTCTCAGTTCTCAGTCTTTACAGTAAAGATAGATGGGGTGATCTCAATTCTCAAGTGGTTGTTAACAAATAATTAATCAGGTGAAAAGTCCCAAATCCCGAATGGGCTGTACTTTCCTTGGAAAAACTCACTGGGAATTCAGGATCTTCTATCATTTGCTACTGAGTGATAAGGCATTTCATTTTAAGTCACTAGACCGTCTACTCTATTGGCTAAAGCCTATAGGACGTAAGTTTACACAACTTTTTTATACTGTAGTCATTTGAATTAGGTACATTTGCCATATTTGAAATGTAAGAGCCCAATTGGCTGTTATCAATACCTTTTAAATAGAAAGCTGAATTTTACAAGGGAGTATCATGGTTTCTGAATGCGTGGGTTTGCTCAGTAAATACCTAGACTAAACTTAGTCAAAACTATTGAGATTGGCATCCATTGATCATCTTTTTAAGGCTGTTTCAGGCAGCAGGAGTTTCTTATAGATTGTGCTGTGGGATCTTCTCTGCCCTAATACAAATTCTTGGTAGGATTATTGTTCTTCCTTTGAGTAGGCAGGGCAAGTTCCAGATCCTGGGGGTTCTATAGACTTTCAAAATTGGGGCTAACTCTGTTCCCTATCCTCAGCATGTGGCCCATTCTTGCTTGTGGAGGTGAGAAGCTAAAATCCTCTCTGCAGTTTGGGCTGAAGTTTTACCATTTTTTCCCTCAACAAGGTCAGAGAAGGGAAACAGGCAGCATTAGAACTTTCCCGGATTTCACTTATTTATGTGACACTGGGTTCACTGTGCAAAACCCAATTATTAATAGGATAAAATAAAACCTATTTGGTTCCATCCTTGGAAAGCAAAAATTTATCTTTAAAACAATACATGCTACCAACTCTCTACTGGAAGTCTAATGTGGTATTTAACCAAGAGGTCTGCCAGAACTGTATTCTAATGACCCAATTCTATTTCAGATTGGTGACAAAGAATGCACAGACCTTGGTTCTTAAAAATTTTTTTCATTACTTCTAACCACATTCTAACAACATCCAGCTATTTGTGACTTTTTCATTTAGGCTCTACTAAAGAATTTATAAGGGGATGTGTATGGATGTTTATGTCGCAGACCACAGATCATGCAACTTCTTAAAGCCACATCCAGTGTATCTGTTCTCCATAGCTCCCTCTCCCTTCTCTACTGCTAATAATCTACCTTTCCTTCTTTCCCCACTCATGATTCTCCCTAGCCTCTGTTAAATAGAGGGATTTAGCTCTGTCCCAAGTTTATATACCACAATCATGTTGCTCCTCAGAAGCACTATCCTGAAATCAATAGAGGTTCTGCATAAGATTTACCATGGTCCATGGAGAAAGTTCATTGCCCATTTATTGTTACTTAGGTACAATAAAAATTCCCTTTGAATTCCATCCCCATCAGAATAGGATCTGGACAGTGAAAAGAAGGCAATCTTGAGCTCCTCCTATGGGTTTAGCATTTCATTCTTCTGGCTTTAAAAAAGAAAGTGGATTCCCAAGACAAGTAGGTGATCAGAGGGTCATCACTGTTTATCTCAAGAAGGAAACTAAGCTGTTTTACTCATGGAGGAAAATAAGCAAAGAAAGTCCCACTTAGTACAACAATTACAGCTTTGCTTTTCTAATACTTGTGAAAGTTTTTTTTTTTTTAAATAACACCTTCTGCCTGGGAGGTTAGATACTAGTAAATAAAGGGCCCTTTGTGAAGAGGTGGGTATGTAAATATGGATGTAGACACTGGAGAGGATCAGTGTCTGAAAAATAACTTGGAGACTGTGAAGCCGCAAGGAAAGAATTCTTTTAAAAGTCCATGGACAATACAGAGAGTGGCCCAGACTGTAGAAAACAAACTTATTTAATGCTGTAAACATTTTTCATCACCTCCCTTCCAGTATGTACAGAAAAATATACATAACTTACCATCCTTTTGATCCTTTGAAACCTCTAGGCACACTATAGGTGCTCAGAAATGTGTTCATTTTGGCATGGGGTACAGGGTCATCCATGTGGATAAGCAGCAGACTCAATTCATAGGGTACATTTGCTGCTGTTCATATATATCTACCTTCTGAGCCTCAACTGGACCCATCAATTTCCTCTGTGGAAATCTCTTATAAGGTTGCAAAACATACTTAGCCAAAGATCGCTTCTTAGTTTATTTCCCTTCTTGTATGTTGTTCAGATGTATGGTTCCACCAAACTTAGTAGAAAAATTTGTGCATTTTCTTACTAGAAAACATGTAAACTGTATAATTAACGTCACTGTAGTCCAAGTAACAAAATGCCAGCAATATAAAATTCTCAAATTTTATAGAATGGGAAAAATTTGATCACTGCCAACTTTCTTCCATTACCGAATTCTATATTCCCTCAGAACTAATAAAATTAATCTCTCTTACCATACTCGCATAGAGAATTTAATATCCAAAAATAAAATCACGATCTGCATTTTCCCATTTTCTTTTGTTTCTCTGTTGTAGCCAAAGGTGGCTTTTCAGAACAGATTTCTTCACCATCAGAGGCAGTCTGCAGTATTTTTTTCTAGAATTGTTCCTTAAGTAATTTCTAACTGGGTTATCTCTATCTCATATGTCCTTTATTTAAAAATTTTCAGAAGACAAATAGCACACAGAAGAATATAAAGAACCACTTTCACAAATTCAGAAAACATAACCAAGTTCTCAAACCAAATGTGGTCACTACATAATCATTTCACCAATTGCCTTATATAACAGTATTCACTAACAAAAGAGGTGCTCTCAAAAGTAAATGCATAAATTATATTCTGGGCCCAAATTGCTCTTAAAAAGACTGTAGTCATTATCCATTAGGGATAAATGGAGAAAAGAGAACAAAAACCATAAGACGTTACAAAAGAGGGAGAGAGAAGGCGGGAGAGAGAGAGGGAGACAGAGAGACAGGGAGAGAGGGCGAGAGAGAGAAAGAGAGAGAGAGAACAATCAGAAGAACAAAAAGAAATGTTCCAGCCTGAATCTACCATGTGTGTATTTAAAGCTCATTAGGGAGAAATTCCCAGTCAAAAGGGTAATTATCTTGCTAGGATTGCCATACCTTGGGCAACAAAAAACCCACACACAATTTAACTCTTCTCCTTAGAGGTTAATATGAAACAATCTTACTTTGTAGTATTTTTTCTAATTATAAACTTGCAATTAGTAGATAAATAAGTTCAGGAGATCTAAAGTACAGCATAGTGATTATAGTGAATAATACTATATTGTATATATTTCAAAATTGCCAAGAGACTAGATCTTAACTGTTCTCACCACAAAAAAGAAATGATAATTATGTGACATGATAGAGGTTTTAGTTAGAGCTACAGTTGTAAGCATGTTGCAATATATAAATGTACCAAATCAACAAGTTATACACCTTAAACTTATACAATGATACACGTCCATAATGTCAAAAATTCAGAAATAGCAGAAATAAAACCACTGGATCAATAAAATAGTAATTAGTAAGAGTTTATTGTGCACATAAAAGCAGTTTGCAATCCGGGAGCTCTCAAACCAGTGGTGGAATGAGGCTCAGAGGTATATTGTTATAAAACAGCTTAGATAGTGAGAATGCAGAGGCTGTTTATTCTTTACAGCGATTAGTTATAACCTTAGAGCTTCCCTAGTGATAGAGGATTGGTTAAAAGTGGTTATCTCATGTCAATTTGGGGGGATAGTTTAAGTTTTTTTTGTGATTTTCAGAGGTATTTACAAGAAGCAGCCCAAGTTAAGTTTTACTCATATGGCTTACCTGTTTTTGTCTGCTCAGGGAATTTTCAAGTCCAGTGGCCATTTTGTGTTTGATTTTTAACAATTATATCTCAAAAAAAAAAAAAAAAGATGGGATCTCCAAGCCTTGGATTTTTCTGGAGGACCCCTTCTTTTTGGTATCTACTGTGTATATTTATTATGTATTAATTTACCTTTATTATGGGTAAGTCACTGTGCTCTGGGTATCCCAATCACAGGGCTGAATTCTAGATGTGCTTAGAAGCAGTCTATATCATCTCTAATAATGACAAATATATTTAAACAAGATATATATATATAATATATATAGCATATATAGATTATAGTGTATGGATATATATAGTATACAGTCATGCGTTGCTTAACAACAGGGATACATTCTGAGATATACATCAGTTAGGCGATTTCATCATTGTGTGGACATCGTAGGGGGTACTTAGTTACACAAACCTAGATAGTACAGCCTACTAGACACCCAGGCTATATAGTACCAATCTTACGGGAACACTGTCATATATGCGGTCCATCATTTGACCAAAGTGTTGTTATGCAGCACATGAGTGTATATATAATAGTATATACTATATGATTTGCATTTTCCAAAGCCAATCTGGATTTTCTCTTTATATTTCTTTAGTCCTAAAAGGATCTTCAAGTCTTCTTCATCTGACTTGTTTCTCCTGCTCTCATATCTTCTGTCTCCACCTCCTACTCAGAAATCCTTCTCTAATCCCTGACACCCAGATGGGTCTTCCCATTCTGTCCCATAGTTACCCTGGTGGAGAATCTTTTGTTAGTTCTGAATCTCAGCTGATGCCATTTGTGCTATGGAGGCTACCGTTCCAGGATCCCAAATAAAACGAATATATCCACTACTTAGTGATCCCTCATGGATACTGTTTCTTTGCAGATTTAGAATTACTCTGAAGACTTTGCACAAACTTCACCACAGTGACAAAACTAAAAACCATTTTTATTACCTCCTTCTACACAGCAGTTATTCCTCTCAGTACTTGTTCTGATGTTTCATGCCTCTGTCCTCTGATTTGCGTTTCTTTCTCAAATTCTATGTTTATCTCCTTCTAGAAGTTTTCTGTAACTTTAATGAATGGATGACCCAATTTTTAACATCAACTTCGTAGGTGGGTTCTTGTTCTTCACCACGTGTGTGGATAGCCTTTTATTGAATTCTAGTGTCTTCCTCTGATTTTTCTTTCTTACAGTTTTTGTCCTAACCAACAACATCATATAATTTTTTAAAATTATTTCATAATTTCTGATATGCTCCTTCCAAAGCCAAACCAATAATATTGTTTACGTTCTGATAGCTGAAAATATTTCGCCCATTAACTATCGTTTTTCCTCTGCCTTTGAGCAAACGTGATGCCTAGAGTTTTAGAGTTACAAGCATAGATTGGTTTTATTTTTTAATTAGGTGGTAGATTTGTGATAATGTTATTTAGGTGAGTTCTTTATTACAGCCCAAGAAATTAAAACATCCTCATAAAACTAAGTTTCCTCATTCCTTTTATCTTTTTTATGTGCTACTTTATTTTAAACACTATCATTTTTACTATTTTCAGGTGCTAAAGAATGTGCATGAACTAAGTAGGATTCAATTCATGACGTCAAACTGGCACAGTTTTTATTTACAGAAATTTATTTATGGATCTTGTAGATGAAGCACTTATTAATGATTTTGATCTGAGATTGCCACTGAAAATGTAGAACAAAGTAATTAAGTCCTTGTATTAATGACATGAGTATAGGGAGTAAAATAGCTAAAAGAAGATAAGCCCATTCCTTCACTAATTTTATTTTCTTAACAAAAATTACGAGGTGGTTTAGCCATCCAAAAATTCATAAAGAATAATATAATGAACATCTGTGTAATCACAACCTAGTGTGAGAAAAAGAAATTAAAAATGAAAAAAGAGAAGCTATGTGCGTTTCTCTCTCCCATACAAATGACTGTTTCCTGGCTACCTAACCTAACAACTTGCACATACCTATTAACCTAAATTTGTTTCTCATGATATCTTAAAAATTTATGTACATTGTGTATATATATGACATGCATAAATGTGATACATGCACATATGTTATGTATATATATAAGCATACATGTATGCATTTTTGCAGTCTTCACTTTGCTCGATAATGTTAGATCATAATAATGACTCTACAGGCTGAAATCACGCCAAGCAATCTTAGTAATCAATGGAAAAAATTACAATTTTCCAAGACCTTTAAAAATTGTCAAAACATTAAAATCTTTCTTACTGTCAGTGGCAAATGTATAGGGAAGTGAAAAAAAGCTAGTAAAACTAATACTTATTTAGTAACCTGTAAACTAAAATATTAGAAACATTGGTAATTAAAGTACTTTATTTCTTTGTAAAAAATACTTAGTAAGTTTTGCACAGCACTTGCCTTTTTCTCATCATATGGCTTATGATACAGATTGAGCATCCTTTCTGTTTTCAAAATTGTCATACTTCTAAGTTTGAATCAGCTTTCAACATTTATCCTTTGTGCATTCTATATTGTGACGTATGTATAACAATTCCTTTAAGATGAACGTTTTTGCTGATGTTACTTCCTCTAGCACATCTTCATCCTTCTACTCACAATCATTTTCCTCATTTATTTCAATAAGTTTGTCTTCACTAAGTTCCTCTAGCTGCATTTTTAGAGCCTCCTGTAGGCAACAGTGGCAACATTCCCATGGTCAGCTATTTCTTCTGTAATTATATTTACATTTAATTTGAATTTACTTTCAGAATTATCACATTTTATTTCTTTGCTGCACTTTTATCTTTATTGGCCAATTCCCTTTTTTGATTATCCGTTTAAAAAAAATATATCATGTGGTTTTATTACTGGGAGACAAAAAGGCAACCAAACTATGTACTTTGCTGTATGTGCATGAACTGAATAACAGATGTGCAGTGACCAATAAAAGACAGGCTTTGAAAGGAGTGATGTGGTTGGTCCCTGACTATGATGCACATCTGTTATTTACGCAGTGAATTGTGGGCAGAAGAGCCAGCAGCAAAGTTTGTACTTTATATAAGTATTCACAGACAATACATCATGGTAACTAAAACTTGAATTGTGCTGTTGGGTGACTTTTTTTAACTAAAGTATGCTAATCAAATTTCATGCGTATTGGAACCATGCAAAGTGAGGGATAGTCTACATATTTTAAAACTTTTATAAGTGATACCATGCTCGGTTTTCCTCTACAAGTTACTTTATCCTTATCAATATGTTTATATTATTCATTTACACTTATACGTGTACCATTAGTTCATTAATTTTCATGGCTGTATTTAATGCACTTAAATAAATAAAACATGCTTCTATGTTTAATCTTATATTGAAAGTCATTTATGTTTCCTCAAATATTTTATCATTATATACAGTACCGCTATGAATATTTTCCTATATCATTGGTTCTTTTTTTTTTTAAATTTTTTGTTTATTGCAGTAACATTAGTTTATAACATTGTATAAATTTCAGGTGTACATCATTATACTTCTATTTCTGCACAGATTTGATCATGTTCACCACCTATCATTGGTTCTTAAACTTATGTGCATCAGAATCATCTGAGGAGATATCAAGGTAAACAAAAAGCCAATTTCCATGCCTAGAGATTTTAATTCAAATGGTTTGGTTTGTGACCCTGAATATTTGTTATTATTAATTAATTTCTAGAAACTTCCCCATATAAGTCTAATGTACAGCCTGGATTGATAATAATAGCTCTAGGATATGTTAATAGGAGAGAAATTGCTAAATTGTAGACTAGTGCATCTTCAGTTTTATAATCTGTCCTCCCAAATGGTTGTAACAATTTATGCTTTCCCCAGAAAAATAGTAGATGTGTTCCTACATCCTTGAAGAAATTTTGAGCTTTCTGAGTATAGGTTATTAATGTTGTTACTATATGGTTTTGATCAGAGATTCATATATTCATAAGTTTAATCTTCTAAATTCATATATTTTATCAATTTTCCAATAGCACTGTTTGAGTTTTCCTTATTGATACGTGATGTTAAAACATATTCTGACTATCGGGCTGGCCTGGTGGTATAGTGGTTAAGTTTGCGTGTTCCACTTCAGTGGCCCGGGGTTTGCTAGTTCAGATCCTGGGCGCGGACCTACTCACCACTCATCAAGCCATGCTGAGGTGGCGTCCCACATAGAAAAGCTACAACTCTATAACTATGATACACAACTATGTACTGGGACTTTGGTGAGAGAAAAGAAAAAGGAGGAATATTGGCAACAGATCTTAGCACAGAGCCAATCTTCCTCAAGAAAAAGGGAGTAACTGCCTTTTAGCTTTAAAAAATATATATATTCTGAAAACTAAAACTTTATTATATGCACTTAAATATCAGATTATCTTCTGGTCTTTTTACGCTTTATATATGGTGTTTTTAGATACATAGACAATACTTTTTTCAAATTTGTTTACAGTCTTTACCAAAGTTGCTGCTTTATTGTTTAAGAAATCCTTCCTTAGACAAATGACATAAAGTTGTATTTTGATATTTTCTTCTAAAAGTATTAAAATTTTACTTTTTATCTTTAAATCTTTAATCTATATGGAACGTAAGTTTGGCCATAGTGAGGAGAACAGGTATCAAATTTTTTACATTTGTTAGACAGTGTCAAAGACATATTTATGCACCACTTGAACCATCCCTTAAGAAAGAACTTGGTGATCAAATGTGAGGAGCATGGTTAGCCGACATCCCAGGCCATACTATTCTCAAGGTAGACCCTCCAGGACAGTGACTGAATAGGACAGAGGTAGCCAAGGGAATGTTCCTCTCATTGTGACCCCAGGCAACCAAGATGGTGGTAGAGGGCTTAGCTATTTCTGTTCAAAGCAAGACTCCTCTATCTGGCAATCTTTGCTCCCAGGCTACCTTTTCAGTTATATCAAAGGTCTCAGAAAGGTCTATAGGAATACAAATGGAAGATTGTTCTTTAAAGATAGCACATGCGTCACCTTGAGAAGTCACTATTATCTCCATGGTTGCTCTGTTGTGATTCAATTCCTGTCTAACCTCATGACCTTCTTTGGTGAAGAATTTTCTGGACTCTGTGGCATTGTCTGTCTCCCTTGTCAAATTCTGAATCATAGTATATGAAATTTTCCCAACTTCTCAGGCCTCTCCAAAAACACAAAATGAAGAGGCCTGAGGACAGAAGAAAGCAGCCCAGAATTCCCCAAAAGGTTTAACATTTAGTTTTTCAATTCAAGGTCCATTTTTATTCATCTTGAATTAATTTATCCAAAGTTCTTTTTTTCTGAAAGGGAGTTTAGTGGGTCAAAATGGACCGTGGGTGATATGAGAAAAAATACTAAACACAGGGATCAGTTTATTAACATAAAAAATCTCTTTCGATTTTTCAGATAGATACCACGAGATATTTGTGCCACAAATCCAATTTCACCTGTTGGGTGTCATGCAGTAATCTATATTCAGCCAAAATTCAGCCGTATACTCCCTATGAAGTTTTCAAGCAGTATTGTATAATTTAAGTGCCTCTAAAAAAGAGTGATGTGATGCCAGGCAGTATAATGTATAGTGGGGAGATCACAAGGTAGATCTAAAGCCATAATGAAGTTGAGCTTAGGTAAGGCACTTTCACTGCAAGATATGGAAAATGAAGCAGACTTCAAATGAATATGTTCTGTTCCATTGTCCCTTTATAGGTTTTTTTTTTTTTTTCTGTGAAAGTTTAACACAAAGGCTAGCTCCTGTGATAGATCCCTAGGAATTATTTTCCATGGAGACATGAATTTCACATCCTAAATATGGTGGATTTAAAGCTATGTCCACAAATTCTTGATACTCCTCCTTTTAAAAGATAGAGTTTAGTCCCTCTCCCCTTGAGTGTAGGCTGGACATAGTGATTCATTTCCAAAGAATAGAATAAGGTGGAAGTGACATTGTGTGTTTCACAGACTAAGTAATAAAAGACCCTGTGGCTGTCTGCCTGCTCTCTCACTTGGGTGACTTGCTTTAAGAGAAGACTGCTGTAACGTGTATCAGATGTTTGCAAAGACCCGTGTGGTATGGAACTGAGGCATCCTAAGAACATTCAGCCAAGAACTAAGGCCTCCAACCACCAGCCATATGAATAAGCCTTCCTAGTAGTAGATCTCGAGCTCTAGTCAAGACTTTAGATAACTAAAGTCCTAGCTGACATTTGACAGTAACATTATGAGATCCTCAGCCAGGACTACCAACTTAAGTCACTCTCAAATTCTTGACCCACGGAAAATGTAAGGTAAATATGTATTGTTTTAAGTCACCACATTTTAGATTAATTTCTTATGCAGCAATAGATAACTAATCTACTAGTTGTAATGTAATAGGGAATTTTAGTCTTTTGACTGCCTGACCTGTTGGGATGTTTGCTGTCTAAAAATTTATTGAGTAGTTGATTCCAATTATTCAAGAAATTAACTGATTAATTACATAGAACTGGCACTAATGAAAGCCACATTGCACCCAAAGCAGAGTGGACCCAAACCCACCAGTTGAATTGACTGCGTATTATATATTTTAGTCAAGTAACAAGAAAATTGCAGGAAGATATTGGATTGTCTAAGTATTGTGTCTAGGGAGCATCTAGTATTAAGGATTTGAATCTTCTGAGATAAGTAATGTGTCTATGGGCAAGCCAGCACAATAAGCCATCAAAGAGGAAAGAAAACACTTAGGAGAATGAAAAAAAAATATCCAAGATAAGCATAATAACTACTGGTTCTGGTCATTTGGATCTTGCTTGGTGGTTGTTGGAATTTGCCTATATCATGCAGTTGTCTGATCTGATGTTCTGGATGGAAGCTACTTCCTCCTCTGAGGACCATCTGTTTCTGGAGGGTTCCTAAAACTCCTCAGCTTTAGCTTTCAGAGCATGTGATTGTTAATTTTATGTCAACTTGACTGGGTTAAGGGATGTCCAGAGAGCTGGTAAAACATTATTTATGGTCGTGTCTGTGAGGGTGTCTCTGGAAGAGATTAGCATTTGGATCAGTAGACTGAGGAAAGAGGATTCCCCCACCAATGTGGGTGAGCATCATCCAACCCTCTGAGGGCCTAAATCGAACAAAAAGAGTGAATTCACTTTCTCTGCTTGAGTCAAGAGATCCATCTTCTTCCACTTTTGGATATCAGTGGTCCTGGCTTTTGGGCGTTCAGACTCAGACTGGGACTGACACAATCAGTCCCCTTTTCCTCAGGCCTTCAAACTCAGGGTGAATTATGTCGCTGGCTATCCTGGTTCTCCAGCTTGCAGATGGCAGGTCATGGGACTTCTTGGCTTCCATAACCATGTGAGCTGATTCTTATAATAAATCTCCTCTTATGTATATCTATGTATATCCTATTGGTTCTGTTTCTCTGGAGAATCCTGACTAATACAGAGTGTAACAGTGTTTTAGTAAATAGAGCATTAATTGTGTCTCTTAGAAAGATGTGGATCCAAGGATTAAACGCTTGAGATTTTATTGATGTGATAGCTGTGAATAGTACCTTAAACATTTTTTTAAATTAAATGTTGATGGCTATCTTTTCCTGATATCTCTTCTAGATGACCAGAATTTACTTCTCTAGGTTTTAACAACATAAACAGTTTGATTAGAGGATATTGAGGAAAGGTTGTTCATAATTTGTACTTCGGATGTTAGGACTAGTTTTGTTAGAAAATTCCCTTGCAATATTTATTATATCTATTTGCAACAGGACAGTATCTAAGAAGGAAGTGATATTGGTAGATATATGGTTTTGTCTGTCGTTATCTCAATAAGGGGAAAGTTGATGAACACCCACAGGGGTCAATTACATTCTTACAGCCAGCGGCATATCCTAAGTTATGGAAGGTCAAGTGTCTTAGAGAACTTCGCCAATTTTAGTTTTAGTATTCTGTTTTCTTCCACCTTTCCCAAAGATTAGAAGTGGTATAGTAGTGAAGTTTCTGAGTAGATGGCAAAGTTTTCAAAGCTGTGTAATTATAAAATCAGCAAAATGTGCATTCTCATCACTGTGGGTTGGAATTATCAAGATTAGGGACACTAAATTAAATATTTCTCTTTCTATGACCTTCATAGCTATAACTCTCTGGCAAGGCAAAGCTTCAGTCCATTCTGTGAATAAGTAAACATCAAGTGGCTCATTTTCAAAACTCATGGGGGAGATGGATTCGAGTATTAAATCTACTTGGAAATGATCAAGGATTCTGAAGCTTGGGGTCTTGTCCATGTCCAATATTGTCACTCTTACCAGGATTATACTGGTGACAAGTGAAACATACACCAGAAAATACCCCAGTAATTTGTATAGTTTCCTTACCAAATATTAAGTATACACCAAATTTTCCTTGCTGTAATGGATAATTTTGTATAACTTTGTTTTTATAAGGTTCCACTTGAGGTCATCCTTTTGTGTGATTTGCAATCAGATTTTTTCCAACATCTTTTTTTTCTATTTCTGAAACCAATCACTGTCATTCCGTAATAGCTTCTTTGCACTTCTTCAAAGATTTGGCCTTTGAGTGCTATTATGGATTCAAGGATCTTACAAAGGCTGTCTGCATGGAATAATTATCAGTTAGGGTACTTTTCTTTAGTCTCTCTGTCATCTCTTTTTGTATGGCTTGTACCATTATAATAGTCAAATCTTCAGAAAACATTAAGAGATCTTTAACCTCTTTACCTTTTTTAATTGGAGTGCCTGTTGAGGTCAAGAACACTTAATTTTTTTAAGCATTCCAAAGTCATGAACTTTTTATCATTATACATATTAACTCATTTATCTCTCGCTAATTGGCAAGCTCTGGGGAGTGCAATGAGTATTATTATCCAGGTTGATTTTGCTTCTAGCAAATGGTATTATTCTAGTGAGGCAAGTCAAGATCTGTAGAGGTGGTTCCAGCCTGTTAATTCTCTGTTTTTGTCTTAAGATATAAGCCATCAGCAAACAGTAATAAATGTGAAATTTCTGCAAAGGTCTTTAAAAGTCTGATTGGGTCATGGATACTTCTATAACAAAGGCTATGCAATAATGAGTTTCTCATTCTCCTAGTAGTGGAAGAACAACAGCAGATTTTTGAGTTTTATAATGTTATATGAAAATGTGTTTCAGAAAAAGTAATAGAATTTCATAAGTGGTAAGCCTACTTGCCTAGCAAACTTTTGTATATTTAGTGTGCAACAAAGTTTGCACAACGTAAGAGATCATCAAACTTAAGGGAGAACTAAAAACCAAGTTGGTATGAGGTCTCCATTAGTTAAAATGCGGCTATTTCTCTGATATAAAGTGGGTAGAATTGGCCTTAGGTGAAAGACTGTAATCAGTCCAAGTATCAATGGCTGTCCCTATTTCTGTATAAATAGGTAACAAGGCTTATGATAGTAAGTGTGAATGGTACTGAAGAGGCGATTTTAAATCACAAAGTAACTACTCACATTTAGGTTCAAAGGAAGGCATTCCCTTACCAAGGACTTGGTGAAATTATATAGTGGTGTGATAATTTTAGAAAACTGGGATATCCATTTATGGCAGTAGCCAGGGAGATAGAGGAACACTTTTAATTTTTGTTAGTGACCTCAAGGTTTTGAATGGCTTAGAGTCCGCCAGAAGTGAGGGATTTATCTCATTGGGATAAATAAAGTCCTAGGCAATACACTTTGACAAATTTAACTTTTCTTTGGAAAAATTGTTTTCTTTTATTTTGTTTTTGCTGGGCCAAATCAGGAAGTAGATAGAATCAGTTTTAGAATTCATCTCACCTTTAGAACATTGCAAAAAGTAATTGGATTCAATATATTATGAACGAGAAATATTATAGGGAAATTTAAAGTTCTTAAGTCCTATGTAAGGACTTGTGAGAAGGGTGCCTCAGTAAAATTCTAAGGTAAATTGTTGTTGTCTAGGTACGTTGTTGATTTTCCTGGGAAAGATACATGGGGATTGACAACCTCAAGCTAGAAGAAACTAAACAAAGCAGAACTCAGATCAGTGACTGTAAAAGAAACACCCACAAGTGGCACTGAGGATAAAACAGTATTTGTGTTTAGAACTATTGCAAGCAGGGACTTATTATTTGTGGCCCTGTAGTTATGAATAAATCTATATCCTTATCCATTGGTTTTCTTGACGGGGAGGATTAGTTTATTACAAGGATTGGTACAAGGTACAATTAGTACTTTTTCTATTAAGCTTTCAAGTATTGGCTTTAGTTTTACTTCTAACTTCAGAGAGTAATGTATACTTTGGGTCTAGTTTTGAATGGGTTAAATCAAAATCTTGATGAGAACTTTGTTAAGAATTCTACAAATTCTATACATATAAGTAAAAATTAATAATAGTCTAGTATCTCCTGGAGATCTTCAATTTGGGTTTGATTTGGACACTAGGACACTGGTAAATCAATGTCCAAATTATCTACGACTAGATTATGAATAAGTGGGGCTCTCCAGGAAGATGCCTTCAGGAAACTACATAATCTGGTGTTTTATTTGCACGGCGATTTATGTTTAACAACTAGCTTTCATTAAAAAATGAATTTTTATACTGCAATACTCAATTTCAATTTAGCAACGTGATGTCATGGGGTGAAGAATGGGGGAGGGATGTGCGCAATCAGCTCCCAACAGTGCAAGTTGATTCTAGCATATTCTCTCCGCTAAGTTAGTGGATGTCACAAACGAGGAAAGACAATTCTTTTTTAAAAATTAGAGATGGGAGTTTTAGGATGACACATGAGGATTACCAAGATTATAGGTATCTGCTACATGAGAAGTTTGGGGAAAGTTATGTGTTGGTTCAAGGGCTTAAAGTAAATATTGTAAAACACATTTTAATTAAAAATTTTCAAAGTTATCCTTTAATATTTGGCATTTCTCCTTGTGAGTTTAAGAGTAGAATGGAAAGATTGGGCACTTGGTTCTCTTTTCATAGGAGACCTCCATTGTCCACCTACTTATTTTTTCCTTTCATTTTCTTAACTAATGCAGTACAATTATTTTTCCAATTTCTTTTCCCCTTACAGTATCTACATGTGTCTTTGTTAAGAGGTTTCCTCCACTGACAGCTTTCGTCTGGATGGGAGCATGTACTTGTTTAATCTGTAAAGCTGTCAGTCTATTCTGGGTCTTATTCTGCTTCTGTTTTAAGATTCATTCAAAATCTTTAGTCAAGTGTTATGTGTCCAGCAATGGGATCTTCCCATTGCAGTCTTTGTTGAAATATTGAATTCCCCAAAGGGCTGGTTAAGGCCATTCACACAAAGTGAGAAGAGAGTTGGGGTCAGAAATTATTCTTGAATCTAAAGGTGTTGAAGATTTCTCTCTGAAATCTACAATGGATTTGTCTTTTCTTTGCTTGCAGACCTGGATTAGGGCCTAATCTAATTTCAAGGAAAGACGACTTCAAAAAGATTTTGTCAAAACACCATAGTTTTTGTGAACACTTCCGATATTCTACGGGATTTGCAATCTGAGACTTGTAGGTCACCCTGTGTCTTCCTTATCAGCCTTTTCCATCCTTTTCTTTTTTTTTTTTTGTGAGGAAGATCAGCCCTGAGCTAACATCCAATGCCAATCCTCTTTTTGCTAAGGAAGACTGGCCCTGGGCTAACATCCGTGCCCATCTTCCTCTACTTTATATGGGACACCACCACAGCATGGCTTGACAAGATGTGCATCAGTGCGCATCAGGACCCGAACCGGCGAACCCTGCTGTAGCGGAGCACGCACACTTAACCGCTATGCCACTGGCTGGCCCCTCTTTTTTTATTTTTTTTTATTTTTAATCTGAGGTTGCTAATAACGTGAACTAATTGATATGTATTTCACAGTCCTGAATTGTAGGTCCTTAAGATTATTTCAGATTATTCTGTTTATTTCTGTCTCCCTCATCTAGGCTTTGGAAAGAATTCACAATGGCTCTCAGTTTAGACTTAGAAGTAGATTTAAAATCAACTGTAAGTGCCTTTCCCTATTTTGAATGGATTTAACTTAAAGCAGCAATTGACTTCAATGTTTCATGCTTAGCAGAATGAAAAGAAAGAAGATCAGAGGGAAGATCACTTGTGTACATTATTAGAGGGAAGAGAAAAAGCAGGATAAAAAAGCAATTGGGTTCAAGTTTTGCTTAGAGAGATCCAAAGAGAAATAATTTTTCATTTTTCTAAATTATCCATGTTCCTTTGCAAAGGAAACAAGAAAATGATTTTGAAGTCTGAGCTTCTTTTTCAGCCATTCTTGCCATGTTTGACCTGCTTAATGTTTATATTATTCCATTTTTTCTCTCTATTACTTGAAAATAAATACACGTGTGTGTGTGTGCGTGAATGCATACATTCACACAGTATAAATTTAATCAATACCTCTTCTTGGTTCTAGAACAATATAATAATATTTGAGGGTTAACAATTTTAAACTCAATTTTTATTATTATTGTCTATGTTTCACATTTTTAAATTCCCAATATTAATCTTTTAAAAATATGCAATCAATAATTTAATTCAGATGTTTACTGAAATTTTCATGTACTCTTTCTTTTTTATCATTCACCTTCATCCTAGGTTTACTTTACTTCTTAAAAAAAAATGGCCTCTAACAGTCTGCAGCTGTCAGATATAATAGCTAACAGCCATATGTGGCTATTAAAATTTAAAACAATTAAAATTAAAGAAAATTTAAAATTCTGTTACTCTGTCACGTTAGCCACCTTTCAAGCACTCAATAGAGTCATGTGGCTAGCAGTTACAGTATTGGACCATGGAGATATACAATATTTTTGTCACACAGAAAGTTCTATCGGACAGTCCTGGTCTATAGTATAGATCTATTAGTATTACTATTGCTTGGTTTTGTTTATTTGGAAATGTATATATTTTGATCCGATGATTGTGGATAAGCAAAAAGATCACTAATCATGAGCAACAAAGCTGAGTTCATGAAATGTTCCAGGCAGAGAAGACCAGCATTAGGATGCAATTTCCTTGATCAGTGCTCAAGTGGGTCTTATGCACACTCAGAGCAGATTTGATTATTTCCAACAGAAGCAGGGAAAGGTGCTCATTGTCTCCTAAAAAATCATGGCTGCTTCCATAATTTCATTATTTTACTCTTTTCCAGTTCAAAGCTGGTTTATTCTGGCCTTCTAGTCGCTGGTATATTTTCGAAGAGCAAAGTTTCTTTAATCTCATGGTTTTAAAGAGTAAATTTTCTCAGTAATATGGTTTCGTATTATAAAATATCTTGTTTCGTTTCAAAGAGTAAGGTTTCTAAGTATTATGTCCTTGATGCTCATTAGCAGAAAGAGCTTTACAGTTTCCCACACTTGAATGAGAGTTTTTCTAGGATACAGAAATTGAGGTTGACGGCTACTTCCTCCCAACTTTGAAGATATAATATCTCGGTTTGCTGGCGTATACTCTCACATAGGGAACGCCTGCTGACAGTCTAATTATGACGGCTTCCTAAGTGAGCTGTCTTTTCTCCCCAGTTGCTTTCATTTAGTTGTCTTTGGTGTTCTCCTGTTTTAGAATCATGCATCCAGGCCTGGATATCTTGTCATGTATTTTGTTTGGAATATATTGCTTAGAATGTATTTTTTTTGGAATTTGTTAGTATCAAATTAGGATATTTCTCTCTCTCAATAATTCTAGAAAATTCTTAGTCACTATGTCTTCAAATGTTACTGCTTTTTCCTTTTCTTCAGAACTCTAGCGGGATGAGTATTAGTTGTATTCTATCCTCCAGATTCCTTTGTCTCTATTTAATAATTTAGCATCTTCCTGTTTTTATTCTCTAGGCGTCATAGGACTAATTTATTCAGTTCTCTCTTATAATTATTAATTCTCCTTAAGCCATGTCTCTAATGCTGCTTACCCCATCCATTGAATTTCTAATTTCAATATTATACTCTTTATTTCTAGGAGTTCATTCATTTATGTAGTTTTCATCTCGAAGATTTTTATAAATAGTATCTTATTTCCTTCTAACTTTTTTATTTCCTTTACTTCTTAAATGTATTAAACATGCTTACATTAGATTCTATATCTGATAATTATAATATCTGGAAATCTTCCCATAATAATTTTCTTTGTTTTTTTGTTGTTTGTTTTGTTAATGATTGTTTGCTAGCATGTTTTGTAATTCATGGATGTGAGTTTATGTTTATAAGTTTAATGCTTTCCCTAGGTTAAGATATAAATCCAGTGAGGATTTGTATTTTTTTGACCTAATATCCAATAACGTTCCCAAACTGGGACCACTTTATACCAGTTTATTAGGTGAGCTTTTCTGGACTGTAGTGGTAGTAGAAATATGAATCCCAAACCTTTGTGAAAGTGTCTGTCCCTGAGTGGAATTTTTTTTTTTAGCACAGAATTTATTCTCAAACAGACAAGTTTTCTGTTCTTTTTTTTTGCCATTGTCAATTTCTTTTTTTTAGTTCATTCTTTTTCTCAGTGGTTAAGTTTTATTCTGGTTCTGGTTTGGTTTTGACCCTTTCTCCATTAGTGGCAGCAAGGATTGGAAATTTGGTTTTGTGATCTGACCATTTAGTGATCTCTGTTCGTAGAAATCTATTCTCTGTTTTCCTTCTATCTTTGGACTCCATTAACTTTTCTGTACAGGGTGTTGATGGGGTTGAGAGAAGCATGCATTTTCAAACCTCTGATTAATTTTGGAGTTCCTTCAGAAGTGCTTTTCATGGAGACTGGAGTGGGAGGGAATAGAGAGATTCTGAGGCCAGTAAGACACTAGGACAATTTTCTATAAATGGTAGATTAAGAGTGCCAAATGAGACACAAATTGGTAAGCGTTCTTCAGGGCAATAAAAGACAACCTTTGAGATTAACTTTTAATAGGACAGCAATCATTTAGATTGGTCTCAGACAAGAGTAATTTGCATTGTAATAAGTATTCCACAAGTTAACCTCTACCCTTAGAGAGTTGCAAAATATCCTAATCAATACTAAATAAAAAGTCAAATGAACTACATAGCCCTAGAAAATCAGATATCCTCAGCACTGCACTAAACGGACACTCAGTAAATCCTTGACTATTTCCAAGTTTCTGATAATTTTTCTTAACATTTCAAATACATACTTGAACTCACACAGGGTAAGGGAAACTCCACAGTGTCCACTTCCTGCAAAAAAAGAGAAGTGGTGTGTTAGTTTTCTGGGACTATAATAACAAGAGCTACAGACTGGGTGGCTTAAACAACACAAATTTATATCTCACAGTTCTGGAGGCTGGAAGTCCTACATCAAGGTGCTGGCGGGTTTGGTTTCTCCTGAAGCCTCTCTCCTTGGCTTATAAATGGACTAGTGGGGTGTTTTTTCATTATAGTGCTGGGCATTGTCTAGCAAGAATTCTCTGATTCTCTAGGGGTATGTATATGTGTTTGGCATTCTATTTATTATTGATAAAATATTTCACAACTCTCTGTAAGGGTGGAGGTTAACTTCTAGGAAATCAAAAGCAATGAAAAGAATTCTTGTTAGAGCAATAAAAATAATTTCTGTTCAGTTGAATAGATAACCCTAAAGGCTATAACTTATTGCCATACAGTAAGTTCTTTAACTAATTTTGTATGTAATGTTATTCTAATGTTTAAAAAAATTTTAATGTTGGAATATATAAATGTTTTTTCCTCAAATTACCATTATACTGCATCCCTCAATCTGTTGGTAAATTGTTGATGCGTGTTCATTTTATATATTTATGAGAGGTCTATTTTTAACTTTGCAAAATATTTTAACAGAAAGGATTTTGTCTTATCCTGTTCAGCATTTTTGGATTTTTTTTTTCCTAAGTGTGTGATTTTTCATGCTATCCAACCTTTCATATTTCCAGGAATATAAGTTTTCCTTCTATCTTTGGACTCCATTAACTTTTCTGTACAGGGTGTTGATGGGGTTGAGAGAAGCATGCATTTTCAAACCTCTGATTAATTTTGGAGTTCCTTCAGAAGTGCTTTTCATGGAGACTGGAGTGGGAGGGAATAGAGAGATTCTGAGGCCAGTAAGACACTAGGACAATTTTCTTGATTTTCTGAGGTTCCTGACTCAGCATGAAGGGCGAGAAATTTCCTGGGAACTAAGAGAAACAACAGACCTCTGACCAAGTTTAGGGGAAACTTTCTAAACGTTCTTGCTCTAAATGTGTTTCCATATAGTCTCATGGATTCCAGAAACTGTGATGACCATACTATTCCTACCCGAAATGTGTTCTGTGTTACCACAGGGACAGAGACAGCTGGTTTTGGGCAGTGCACTTCTAGGTCCAGAATTTTGCTGCAATTGTCTTTCCCACAGGCTCTAACTCATTAGTTTGCAGCCCCAAATACATATCAGAATACCATACTCTAAAAAAGACATCTAGGCTGCTAGGCTCAGACCTACTAAATCAAAATCTTTGGGATGTGGCCTCTGGGATTCTCCTTGAAAAAGAAGTTTCACAAGATTATTCTGATTCTTGAAATGTGAAAACTCATTGATTTACCCCAATATTTCTCAAACTGTGACTATACAAATCATTTGAAGGGCTTTTATAAAAATACCAATTTTTATGCCTCAAACCCAAACCTTTCAAATGGGATCAAATGAATATTCTTTGGAAACACTAATCTAGCCTATTCTTTAGGGAGAAAGAACAATTAAATATTATACAGCTGTTGCAATTGCTTACAGAGCTATTTCTCTCAACCTTATCCACTGCCCAAACCACAAAAATGCCAATAAATATCTCCTGTTAAGGGATAACATACAATCAATGATCAAAGATAGAGGTCTTCCTTATTGCCAGCTCTTTTGCATTCTTTTTCAAATTAGAAAAAGGCCAATGAACTTATGGGTTAAATCCACTGTAAATTATTTGCTTCTGCCCTTCTCAGTTCCTCTAAAAAAATTTAGAAAAAGAAAGAATAGGAAGTTATGGCATTGTATTATTGCATTATTCTAGGCTGATAGTGATAGAACATTTTTCAGTTGACCATCAGATAAGGGGCTCCCAAATGAGTTGCTGATAATATTAGGAGTTAATCCTATTATGATTGGTTCCCTTTACCCTTGCAGGCCAAGTCCCAGCACTGTCACATTTCCTAGTTTCACTGGGAGATCTGACCTCTGTAATCTTTTAGATGAAGACAAATCTGAGACTGTTGGTCAGAGGAGAGAGGACTCCCATTAATTCCCAAGTATGAGACGACTATGATAAGAAGTGGGCAAATATGGAATAAATATTTACCAAAAAGTTAAGGCACTATATTTTTTCCCAAGCAGATAGAATTAATGAGGATCTGGGTAAGAAAGAGGTACCTCTGTGTGAATCAAGGAGGAGGGGAAAACGTCTTTAAAGAAAAGAGAGTTGTGTACTGTATGAGAGACCTAAGAGGACGAAAACCAACACAAAATCTGTTTCGCAAAAACAACTTCTGGAATTTTAAACTTGGAAATATATAGACAAGTCGACAAAAAACTGAAAGAATTCTAAGACGCTGTGGAGGCAATAAATGCAGGAAGCAGTCATCATCTTAGAGGTAAGAGGACAAAGGTGATAAAGGGAAAAACTGAGAAGCTTAGAGGAAGAAGCTCCATGAAGCTTAAAATCAGACCTCTGATGAGGAGGGACCACTTTGGTTAATGTTGCCATCTTTGAGCTTGCAAAAAAGCTTGTGGGCTTTGAATCCAGACCTGTGAGGAGGAGGTACTGTTTGGCTGATGCTGGTGACTCCAAGATGGGCACACAGAGGTATCAAAAGCGAGCAGCCTCATGTGATATTAAGATACTATCACTTTTGGAAAAAATTATATTTTTCTTATCTTGTTTTTTGCAAACCTTATTGCAAATTGTTTATAAACTGCCTGCATGTAATGAGTATTGTCTCATGTTTTCATTAGTCTGTTCCATCTACAGTTATAGCTATATATTTAATCAATTACATATTTATAATTTTAATAAAATAAATTTTCAATTAATTGTCATTAGATAGAATGAAAAATGAAGTCTTAGGTGCCTGTATTCATAGGAATGATTTGTTTCATTAAATAATACTACTCTCCAGAGTTCCGAAAACAAAGAAATCTGGAAATATTGAAAGAACAAAACAAAACTCAGAAATATTAACAAAGCTTCCAAATCTGAAAAGGAAGAGAAGATATAAAATTTTTATGATGTGTGTGTGTGTGTGCGCACGTTTGGTTAATGTTGTATTTCCCTGATGATTAGTGATGTTGAGCACTTTTTCATGTACCTGTTGGTCATCTGTGTATCTTCTTTGGAAAAATATCTATTTGGGTCCTTTGCCTATCTTTAATTGAGTTTTTTGTAAAACTCACTAGGAAAAAATATAGGTATAAAACTCCTTCACATTGGTTTTGGCAATGATTTTTTTGGATTTGACACCAAAAGCAATGGCAACAAAAGCAAAAATAAAGTTGGACTACATCAAACTAAAAAGCTTCTGCATAACGAAGGAAACCATTAACAAAATGAAAAAGCAGCCTATGAAATGAGGGAAAATGTTTGCAAACTGTTTATCTGATAAGGGGTTAATACCCAAAATATAAGAACTCATACAGCTCAACAGCAAAAAAACAAATAACCCAATTAAAAAATGGGCAAAAGACCTGAATCACTAATCACTAGGAAAATACAAATCAAAACCACAATAAAATATCACCTCACACTGTATGTGTGAGAGACCTAAGAGGTCTCTCATCTTAACCATGTTAAGATGGTTATTATCAAAAAGACAAGAGCTAACAAGTGTTGGTGACGTATTGAGAAAAGGGAACCCTTGTGCACTGTTGGTGAGAATGTAAACTGGTACAGCTGCTATGAAAACAGTGTGGAGGTTTTTCGAGAAATTAGAAATAGAACTACCATATGACCCAGCAATTCTACTTCTGGGTATATATCCAACAGAAACAAAATCATTATCTTAAAGAGATGTCTGTGCTCCCATATTCATTGCAGCATTTTTCCTGATAGCCAAGGTATGGAAACGACCTAAGTGTCTGTTGACAGAAGAATGGATAAAGAATGGATATATATATATAATATACCACACATATACATATATATATATGTATATATATATATATAGGAATATTATTCAGTCTTAAAAAAGAAGGAAATCCAATAATTTGCAACAACATGGATGAACCTGAAGGGCATTCCACTAAGTGAAATAAGGCAGACAGAGAAAGACAAATACTGCATGGTATTACTTATGTATGAAATCTAAAAAAATTTTTTTAAAGTTGAACTCTTAGAAACAGAGTAGAATGGTGGTTTTAGGTGCTGGGAGTAAGGAAAATGAGGAGAGATTGGTAAAAAGGTACAAATTTTCAGTTATAAGATGAATAAGGTCTGAGGATCTAACCTACAGTATCGTGACTATAGTTGATCCACTGTATTGTACACCTGAAATTTGGTAAGAGAGTAGATCTTAAGAGCTCATCAAAAAAAAAGGAAAAAAATGTAAATATGTGAGGTGGTGGGTGGATGGGTTATTTAACTCTATTGCAGGAATCTTTTCATAATGCATATGTATATCAAATCATCATATTGTGCACTTCAAATGTTTTACAAGTTTATTTGTCAATTATTCTTCAATAAATAAAAAAAAATTATATACTCTTTGGTTGTGATAGAGATTTTCCATTTTGCAGCAATCCCAAACACCATTATTTTCTTTTTTACAGCTTTTTTGAGGTATAATTGACAGACAATAAACCACACATATTTAACACTATTCTTTTAAATCTTTGCTTAATATATGGAAAATGATGTCTCATTGGTTTCATTCATATTTGTTTAATTACAAGTGAGACTGAGCTTTAAATAAGTCAATGTTACTGTAAGAGAAAAGAAAAGAAAGAAATTTAAAAAAACTAAACACAAACTTCTAAGCAGTAGTAAGATTAAGTATTTTAAAAATAAACCTTCACTGAAGCAAATTTATTTCTCCAAATATTTAATATATCAGAAATATGTTTTCCCAAGTCAAAGTAGATTTTTTTAAGGCAAATTTATTAATTAATTTACTCAAACCATTTTTATTAAAGACTTATATGGTTGCAGGCACTGCAAGAGGTACTAGAACTACAGTGGTGAATAAAGTAGACAGATTTTCAAGTATAAGGATATGTGGAGGGACAGTAACAACACAATGTCATCAAAGCAAAGGGCAAGAGGGGTTACAATGTGTTAGGGAACACACAGGATAATGGCAAATCCAAAATTTGGGGGTCAGGGAAGAATCCCTGGGGAAGCAACATGCCCATTAAAGAATACTACAAAAGAAGGGGATAATGAGATGTTATGTCTTTAGAAATATACAAAATGAAGATCACGCAAAGACCATGCTAGATATTTTAGATTTTGTTCTAATTATAATGAAGAGTCCGTTAAAGTGTTTTAAGGAGGAGAGTGACAGATTACAATCTAGATTTTACAAAGATTTCTCTGACAATAGTTTGAAGAAAATTTTTGAGATAGTAGGACTGAAAAGAAATATTGTTGCACTTGAGAGATTATAGCTTACGCTGGTGGATTGAAAGTTGGAATTGAATAAAATAGTTGAATTAGAAAGATATGTATGAGGAGGACTCTATAGGAATTAGTGATTGGATGTGACAGAAGAGAAACTTGGAGACAATGTTAAATTCTTCAAGTGTACAAGTAGGTAGAAAGCATGTCATTCATAGAAATAATACCTACACGGTTGAATATATGGCCCTGAGACTCATGAGAAATACCTGGGTTAGAAGTATGAAGGGGATTCTTAGCAGTAAACTAACCATAATGCATATGAATACAATATATTCATTTAATTATACCATCTTGCATTTTCTTTAGAGAAATTTCTGTGTTCTTTGAAGCCCTCATATCGGGTTTTATTAGCAAATAATAGATGTTGAGCTAAGAAAACTATTCTTTGATATTTTATTTAGTTTTATAACATTAGAAAAGTTGCCTTATTAACAAAAGATTTTAATCATCAATTATATATGGCACAAAAATGTTACAAAAGCTATGATATTTAATGAAGTCTATCCAGTAAAAAATTTAGAAATTGGGATTTTTTTTGTCAAATGGAACAGAAATGAACAGTACAGGCAATCTGGTTTATGCAGTTGTCTTTTTACGTACTCTTAGGAAAATACAAAGTGCAGACACTTGCATACATGCTGATATTTTTTACACACTAGTTTTACAAGCAAAAAATTGAAGGAAAATAATATGTAATGATATTCTTATTATGTTCTTATTTTGCTAAAAAGTAATTTGTACCTTTGCCTTATTTAAGTATAGACCTAAAGAAATTGGAAATATACTTTGCGTTAGAACAGTTATAAAGGAGACATCCATTCAAGCTAACTCAAGTATAGAGAATTTCTTCTACGATATAGCAGGCAATATTATGAATATAAGTACTGAAATATATGCGTACTTCATGAGAAGTGAAGTCAGGGAGCCTCTAAGAAGAAAGAGAAAAGCTGCACTCTATCCTTCTTGTATGGGTCTCATGCTCTATCTCAGCCATTCTCCTACAGTTTTCTCTCCCATTCTCTCAAATGGTTTCTCCATGTTCATGCCCTGAAAATGATGTTATCCCAGAGACTACCTAATGTTACAATTATAAGCCACCAACTTGACTAATGTCTTGTATGAATTAGCACAAATTCTGGAGAGAGACAAGCTCTGGTTTCTGAATGGTCTTGGGTCAGGTGTAAAAGTCAGTAATCTCTGGCCAGGGAGATGGAATCATATATCATATATTGTATATCATCAAATCTATGACTCTGTAAAGTTTAAGCTTCATCACCATTTCATGTACCTCCAAGAAAGAAAAAGAAAACTCTACTAAGATGCCATTTTAAGGTGCTATTGTAAGATGCCATTGATTGCGTGATGAATCCCAATTGCAGAAATAATAAATATGATGAAATATGCACTTCAGAGTCAGTGAATAATGGTGGTACACATTTTGCTCTTTTAACAAAGACCAAAAGAAGAAGCAATTTCTAGAGACAGAAAATATGTGTGTCCAGCTCTCTCAACCTTGCGTATTTGGACTCATCTTTTACCAGTCCTCCTCTTACAACTTTGTTGCTTCTATAAGACTTTAAAAAATTTCTTCAATTAATAGAATAATCAGAAATGCAATCAGCTCTTCCATATTTGTATATTACCTAATACTTATTTGTTCAGCTGATATTACAAAGGTGACCTTGCAGTGCAGTGGAGAATGGATGGTCTTTTCATTAAATGTTGGGTCAATTATGTCCATATAGGAAAAAAAAGTCTACCTTTACCCTATGCCCAGAAGAATAGAAAATTTAATTTTGAATATGTTACAGAGCTAAATATAAAGGTAAATGTTTTAGAAGAAAACATAGGGGAACGTCTTTATAATTTTTACATAAGCAAAGATTTTTTAAACAGAACAGAAAACACGTTAACTATAACAAGAATATCTGTAAAAGTCTTCATTAAAATTAAAACACGTGTTTATCCAAAATACCACTAAGAGAATGAATTATTGCCTTTGGACTTTATCTGAGAAATATCTCTGCATTGTTTTATAATAATAAATTTTTTTAGTAGTCCACAGGAAGACACTAAGTGATAAGGAGAGGCAGATAATACAATCCACTTCAGTTTCTTTACTCCCAGAACCTGTCTTCCATTCACATTAAAAATACATAAATCTCTAATTTAATTTATTTTTGGCACATTTGCTTCATTGTAAGGAACCTGCAGAGACCTCCTGTGTAGTTCAATTCTGTTTCACAGTTGTTCACTGAACACCCACTATATTCACTGGTCTAGTTAAGACCTTTATAGTCATGGAGTAAATACTCTAATAGGAAGCCAGACAAATGTGACAGGATAGAATAGGTTTTCAAGAATAGGACAAGTGAATGTTTTTAAACAGACCTAAACAATGGATTAGATGCCACAGAAGTGAATACTGGAATATATTAATTTGAGATTTGGGCATAAATTTAAGAATACCTCCTAGTCAAAGTGCGTAAGGCATATTGAGGAAAAGGACACATTAATTAAAGCACAATGTAAGCAAAACACAAAATGTATCAGGATAACATATCAGAGACTCAAAGTTGCACGAGGAAGTATGCAAAAGAAAGAAACTTTAATTTTTATATTTCATTTATGGTATGTGAACCAGGAACATATTTTAATACATCCTTCTCTGACCAATTAGAAAAATAAAGTTCAATTAATTTTTTAAATATAATTTTCTTGATTCAATGGAGAGTACAATGAAAATATTATTAAACCCATTTTTAGGAAACATTTTGTATGTCGTTTGATGGAAAGCTAACAAAAAAATCTGTATCAAAATCATTGAACAATCAAAAACATTGGTGCACAACAAAATGGATAAGATTAACTGCAGATGTTATTACTAAGGAAAGAAGTCTGTGTACTAAGCTGAAATAGAAGCTCTAGATTCATTCAACTCCTAGGAGATAGTGACTACACAAAAGAAAGAATTTAAGCATTTAAAATTTAAAACAATCGTATTGAATCGTTAGATGCAGTGTATCCTTATTGTCACTAGAGGGAAATCTGAGAGGGATGTAGGAGAAAGAGAGTTTATTGTTATGGCTTTAGGTTGAATAAAGGATCCTGTGGAATAAATTTTCTTAACAGCATGCTTACTTCAGGGGAAAAATGAAGCATAGAATGTCTGAGAAAAAGCCATATTGTCAAGCTATATTGCAATAATTGTTTCTCAGCAAGGAACAAGATCTGTCAGACGCCCATGTTTAGACTCAAGTACTCTATTGCCATATGCTTTCATAAAATGCATGATATTTGATCAAATAGCAGAAAAACATCAACTAAAATAAGTGTTTTAAGGCAGACATCACATGATGGAAATAAGGTGATGATGAAATAATGATTTTTTAAAACAACCAACCAGGGCCGGCCCGGTGGCTTAGCGGTTAAGTGCGTGCGCTCCGCTGCTGGCGGCCTGGGTTCAGATCCCGGGCGCGTACCAACACACCGCTTCTCTGGCCATGCTGAGGCCGCGTCCCACATACAGCAACTAGAAGGATGTGCAGCTATGACTTACAACTATCTACTGGGGCTTTGGGGGAAGAAAAATAAAAAAAAAAAACAACAAAAAAAAACCAAAAAAAAAACAACCAACCAACCAACAACAACAAAAAATAACTATTGGTTGAGTGTCAGCCTTCAGCCCAAGACCCAGGGCACAATGTGCTATAAAGTAATCATTTCCTCTCATGATCATTAAAATAAATGTATCAAGAAACAGTTATAATAATTATGAACATTATTAATTTGAATGGCAAACTGCTCAGTTCAGCAGAAAAGAGCATGCAGGAATGATAGTGGAAAGTCTAGATTTTCCTTCAATTACAATCTTCTCTTTCTTTACCCCGTACTAGTCATCTCACCCAGGTAAAGTGTCACTGTCTAGCTCTACTTCCTTATGCAAGTTTTAAAGTGTTTGCTACTCCTTTCATTCAGAAGTTTTGCAGTATTTATTCTTTTATGTTCTTGTTTCTTTCTTTCACATTATGGCAAACCACCAAGGAATGCATTGACCTGCTATATATTTTAAGGTAAAGAAACAAATAAGTTATATAGCTCTGACCATAAAGATTTTACAGTCTAATTGTAGACTATCCTTTATATTTTAAAATAATTATACAAATTCAGCAGTGTGTGAGATTCCTGTGAGCTCATTATCTTTCTCTCCTAGGGTGATTTTTTTTCTAATTTTTCCTATCTCAATGAAGTACCAAATAATTTATTCATTTATACAATTTAGAAATCTGGAAATTAACTAAAACTATTCCATCTCCTTCATTCTCATGGACAGTCTATCATTAAGCCTAGTGAATTTTATCTCCCTAACACCCATCAAATCCATTTTCTTCTCTTTAAGTCTATACTACAAGCCTAGTGTAAGCCACCTTCATATCTCACGTGCATTAATCTAGTAGCCCCTTACTGGACTGCCTGCACTCACTCTTACTAAATTATAGTCTCTTCTTGATGCAGCCAGAGTGATACTTTCAAATTGCAGATCTATTTTTGTTTCTTCTCAGCTTATAATCCTTCAAGAGCTTTTCATTCTTCTGAAATTAAACCAAAACTCCTTATCAGGGACTGTAAGGCTCTGTAAGCTGGATTCTCCCTGTATCTCTGACCCATATTGTACCACGTTCATTTGCTTTTCTTGTCCTATAGTTATACTGGCCCTTGAGTCTCTCGCACTTACCATTAACCCTCTTCTACTGCTCTTTCTTCCCTCTTCTCTTGTTAATGCTTATCACTCATTCATTTCTCAAATCCATCTTTAATTCCTCCAGGAAATATTCTCTGATCTTGACAAAGGCAAATTGCTCTTTTATAGTTCTTATATCTCCCATACTTTTTCTTCATTGCACTTAAAAGTGTTAAATTTTAAGTTTTTATTTGTATCCCCACTTGACTGTCACGTGAGATGTTCTGCCCATTCTATCCACATCAAGTTGAAAACTGTTGGGGGCTGGCCCCACAGCTTAGTGGGTAAGTGCGCGCACTCAGCTACTGGCGGCCCGGGTTCGGATCCTGGGTGGGCACCAATGTACCACTTCTCCTGCCATGCTTGGCCGCGTCCCACATACAGCAACTAGAAGGATGTGCAACTATGACATACAACTATCTACTGGGGCTTTGGGGGAGAAAAAAAGGAGGAGGATTGGCAATAGATGTTAGCTCAGAGCTGGTCTTCCTCAGCAAAAAGAGGAGGATTAGCACGGATGTTAGCTCAGGGCTGATTTCCCTCACGCACACACAAAAAAAACAAAAACTGTTGGGTAAATAAATAAAACCATGAATGGACAAATAAATGAATTACCACTTAAAAAATAGAGTTTAGGGGTCGGCCCGGTGGCTCAAGCAGTTGAGTGCGGGAGCTCTGCTGTGGTGGCCCCGGGTTCCCCAGTTCGGATCCCAGGCGCGCACCAATGCACCACTTGTCAAGCCATGCTGTGGCGGCATCCCATATAAAGTAGAGGAAGATGGGCACAGATGTTAGCCCAGGGTCAATCTTCCTCAGCCAAAAAAAAAAAAAAAGAGGAGGATTGGCAGATGTTAGCACAGGGCTGATCTCCTCACAAAACAACAACAACAACAAAATAGAGTTTAAAGCATCAATTGCAGATTCCAGACTCAGTAGAGAAAGATATGCAGCCAAAAAGCTGAAGAGAAAGTTACATGGGAATGAGCTAACTGGCGAGATGAAAGCGTCTATCAATCACAGTGATCTGGCTTACGTTGAAATAGTAATTAATTGCAAAATCTTAGTGGTTAAAACATTAATATTTTCTCCAACTCATGCTGTATATTGGTTATGAATTGTCTAGGATTCTGTCTAACATTGTTTTCTCTTTGGGACCCAAGCTGACAGAGCAGCCACTGTCTGGGATATTTCTTGTTGCTGTGGCAAATAAAATGAGATAGTATGGCCAATCAAGCACTGGCTTCTAGAGTTTCCAGTCGTAAGTGACATGCAATACTTTCTTCACTCTTCACAGACCAAAGCAAGTCACATGGTCAATGCGGAAGGGAAGTGAAATTTTAACATGAACCAAGAAGTGGAGAGAACCAGGGAAATATTTGGTAAAACACAGGAAATATTTCCATAAAAGACAAAATTTGTCTGAGAGAAATTTTAGAATTCAAGGCTGAGGGAAGAACAAATAGCGGTCTATTAGGTGGCTATAGGAATAAAATTCTTGAAGTGGAATAAATATGAAATAACAAGTAGGAAAATAATAACTGTATAATATAGATCTTACCCATTGTTATATTGCTGTCATGTATATTAAAAAGACAAAACATGGGCATTATAATTATTACTCTAATTATGGTAACTGGAGAAACCAGAAGTATGCATTTATTAACAAATATTTATTGAGAACCTACTTATTTTCTGGTGAGAATGACAGACAATAAGTGATAAGCAACATAAATAAAGTGATATAAATAGTGATGTTATGGAGAAAATTAAGCAGAGTAAGCAGAATTGAAAGTGGAGAGAGCAGGGTAATGTCAGTGTGTAGTACTCAATGGTAGGCAAGGCAGTCCCCATCAGAAAGGGGACCCGTAAGCAAAGAGTAAGGAGTTCAGAGAGTCAACCATGCAGATGTTTCGCGAAAAGAGCTCCAGGCAGACAGAGTCAGTGCAAATATTCTACAGTGTGAGCATATCTTGAAAGACAAAGGAAAGCAAGGAGCCAAGTGTGACTAAAACAGAGGGAAAGAGATGACATGAGAGAGGAACGGGTTGGAGCAGGTCACACTGCTGGGGCTTTGTAGTTCATTGTAAGGACTTTGGCGTTTACCATAGTGATAATTCACTGACAGCTTTTGAGCATATTAGTGAAACGATCTGATTTATTTCTTAGCAGGATCACTTTGGCTGTTTTCTCAAGAAGCTGGAAAATCTGGCTACTTCACCAGTTCAGACAAGAGAGGATGGTGGCTCAAAATAAGGTGCTATTGGTGAGGGTGCTGAGAAGTAGTTTGATTGTAGATGTTCTCAATGTGTAGCCAAGTTGATTTCCTAACGGATTGGATACTGGTTGAGGGAGGAAAATGAGAGTCAAAAATGATTCCACGATTTAGGCCTCAGAAATAAGAAGGAAGGACGCTATCAACTGAAATGGGAATACTGAACATACAAAAGAGGTTTGGAATAGAAGATAAGGAATTCAGTTGAGATATATTGAGTTTGAATAGGCAGACTGAGCAAATTTACTTGAGATTTAGTTTAGTTTACTTTTTCTTCTAGGGCTACAATCTTTGTCACTAGAATCATAATTCAACCCCTAATCACCATTGGAATAGCTAGGGTGGATTTCTTCTTCCCTGACTCCACTGTCAACAACAACGTCTCACTCCATTACTGAGAAAAGGTACACATTTCATTTTTCTTTTCAAACTATTGCTGCTATCCTTGTTTTATAAATTTTTTGATTGGTCACCATCTATTGTCTACCTATACCCCGTAAAATTTTCTTTAAGTCAGCATACTGGAAACAGAACTCATCATCTTTCTTCAAGTCTACTCCTTTTACACTTTTTATCTCAATGATAGCCCCATTTTATGACTCATCCACTCAGAATAATGGGATGCATTTCTAACCCCTTCTTTCATGTATCTTATATTCATCTCCCGTATTTAACTCCTTTACAATTTATCTCCCAAAGAGTTGTAGATTTCACTCCCTCATCATCTCTACAATCCCCCTCTCTGTTCAGATTTTTATTACCTTGTACTTAGGCTCCTGCAAAAACTTATTACATTATCTGTCATATTCTAGGCCTCTTCTCCCTGGTAGTATTCATATTCCATTTTGCTGACAGAGCTTTGTTTTTGCCTCTTGAGACATAGTCATGTCACCATATCCCATAGTTCCCTTACTTGTAAACCTTTGTTGGCTCCAGTCCCATTGTCTATGGAATAAAAAACAGTTTCAAAGTTGTGAATAAAAAATTATATATATATATATACACATATATGACTTAATCTAGTTTATACAAATGTATCTCTACTCGCTCTCTTAGAGTCACCTTACATTTTACCTACATGGATTTCCTCAAAGATGAAATTTATTTTTGCACCTTCATGCTTTGGCAGACATTATTCCTTTTTTCCTGACAAGCCCATTGAATGCATTTCATTCAAGGACAAACTCCTAATTAAAATTATTTTTTTAAAAGAGAATTTATCTCTCACATATGTCTTTTAAGAATGTAAAATGTTTTACTTATAATTAGTTTTTACTATACTGGATCATCTTGAAGGCAATATCCGCTTTCTATTTGCCATTGAATCCCAACTGCCTAACACACTGTTTGGCCTATAGTAAGACCTTTGAATATATGAATATACGTATTCATACTGAATATATAGTGAAGTATACTGAATATATGAGTGAATAAATGAGTGTGAATGTTAAACAAATGTATTATATTTCCTAAAGGATATGTGCCTTTAGTGGAGGACCATGGATTCATATTGCCTTTACCAAAAGGATTGACTATCTTTCAGTGATAATTCAAATTGTCTGGCTGGGTTTGCAGAGGAGTGTCTTTCTACTTGCTTTTATGCTTCTTCACCTAATCAATAAAACCATATAATTTTAGCTGCCATTATAAACCATATAATTATAGCTGTCACTTAGCTATCCATGGCGACACATTATTATCATAGAGCAGGGATAACATTACTGTGCATTATTATGGTTGCTCATTAGAATTATCAGAGGAACTTTAAAACAAATACTGATAGCAAAGCATCACCCATCCCCCCAAAAAAATTCTAATTAAATCTACCTGGAGTTGGTCCTAAATGCCATGTTTTTAAAAAGGTTTTAGGCATTTCCAATGCGTAGCTGAGGTTGAAACCCAGTTATTTATGCATTTGTCAAACTTTTGCACATTAGACAATACATGTTTTGATCTTTTGTTGATATCCCAGTATTGCCATGAATGCCAGAAGACACTTGGAATTTAGCATATCATATCTTGCAATTTTAAGCATTTAAATGTTTCTCTGAGTATGAACTAGGCTAGATAAAAAAACAGGATTCAGATTCAAAGATTATTGGGAAAAATCGCTAGACTTTGACATTTATTACTTTCAGTTTGACTTACTACCAAACCAATTAGACATACTGCCAAAAGAATAACTATGCAATTAAGTACACAGATGAATAAGTGGCTCTACTCTGTCACCCCACCTCCTTATAAGAGTGACCCTGAAGTTTACTATCTCATGCAGCCTCCATCAGAAGGACTGACAACTTCACACCGGCTGCTTTTAACATAATCACTGGCAGAGGAGCCACATTAGCGCTCAAGGAAAAACATTTTTTTATAGTGTCATCAAGACTTCAGCAAGCCAAGTCGCGGCCTACCGCAGTGTGACACTATTAAAGAAATGTAGGTGTTGGCTAAGGTGATTAAGGACCCAATTCTGCTCCAACAAGGTGGAATGCCTGACATCTCATTTTGTCATCGCAACTCAATCTCAGCTAGGTATTGAGATTAATGGAGTGCTTTAAGCCTGACTTCCGCTCTGCCTTATAAAACACACAAATGTACCTGAAGACACAATTCTTTGTTGATCGTTTAGGTTCTTTGATTCTAAATATAATCACAGAACATTTATGAGACAACTTCCACATTTGGATGTCTTGAAAAGAGTTGTAGTTAAGTATGTGTTATCTCTGATATGGGTTAAATGAGATATAACTTGAATGTTACAAGACTCTTGTTGTTGTATTTGCTGCTTCCAGAATTGTGCAGTGATTCTTTTTTGATTCTATCAGTCTTACATAGTTACAGTCTTACACTGCTGGACATAACAAGGGGCCTGCATGCTGGTGTTAGAACATGTGTCTGAAACTCTGCTGGAAATAATTCAATTAACAGAGTGAAAACAAAATAGATCTTTGAATTGAGCCTAACTCAGCAGAATTGATTTGGATCAGAAAGTCTAAAACTAAAATTAAAAAAAAAACAAATCTACTTTTTCTTTTTCTTTTCTTTTTTTTTTGCAGAGCATTAAAAACTACTGGCATATTGGCAGTTAAAATCCATCTACCTTGGTAGTAGAAAATAGAGTAACTTTCTCTTTTTCCTTATTTTGTATTATTGGACAGATTAAATGCCTAGCCATATTTTTACCATTATTGTGTGTATGGGGGCATTGAGGCAGAGGGAGATTATACTGTCCCCTCTAGACTTAAGAAAATCGTTTCCTGATTGTTTTTCTGAACTGCTAAATCCCATATAAGCAGATTTCACATTACTAATTCAATGTAACTTATCACCTCAAAATAATACAAAGTTTATTATTACCAATTAAAGAGGCACATGGTAGACCTCATTAATCCAATCCAGTTTTTTAATTAAAAAATTTTTATCTAGGGCATTTAAAAGAATATAAAGTGAATGTCTAAATATAGTCAAATATTGCGACATTTTATCCCTTCTCATTATCAAGAACAGAATTAGTTCCACAGAGCAATTTCCATCCATACATTTGTGAAAAATTACTAATCATAAGACCAAAATTACTAATCACAAAACGAAAATCAACGTTTTGTTAGAACTCAGTTATTTACTGGAGGCTCTGGGAAAGTTTCTGCCTCTAAGCTCATTCAGTGGTTGGCAGAATTTATTTCCATTCAGTGTAGGACCAAGGTCCCTGTTTCTTTACTGGCTGCCGGGGGGCCAGTTTCTGCTCCTAGAAGTTACCTTCATGCCCTCTAATACTTTCCATCTGACCCCCTCCATCTTCAGGCTTGCAACAGCAGGTCAAGTTGTCCTTGTCATGATTTGAATCTCTCTGTCTTCTTTTCTGCTATCTCTTTTCCACTTCACCTTCTGATTTTCTCTTCTGCTTTTAAGGATTTATGTGATTACATAGGGCCCACCCAGAGACTCAAAGAAAATCTACCTTAAGGTTGGTAAACATAATTATAACTACATGTATCTACCTATGTAAATTAACTTGCTCGTAGGCAGAGTATGTCATCCTTTTTACTCTTCTGGGGGTTAAGGCATGGAATCTCCCTGGGGGTGATAATTCTACCTACCATAGCTATATTTTGAGTTTGTATAAATTGAAGGGCAGTCATTCATCTCTCTAAAATTTGGTATCCTGCTATGAGTGCATTAAAATAAGCAGCTTCTCATACATCTTGGGTGAAAATTTGGGGCTGGTTATTCATACAGACCCATACACACACTCGTGCATGAAAGGCCAGCAGGTTTGAAGAGCATGTGGCTTCTGCTTCCCTGCTACTGAAGTGAAATTTGGTGAAATCAAACAAGCTTTAAAGTTAGCTTTCAGCTTGCAGACATGTTTTTTTCTTTTTCTAGGTTTGAGGATGAGTTACTTAACTTCTTTCAGCCTTGGTATCCTAACACATGATATTAGGATGATTGTATCAATTTGCATGTCTCCTGCAAGATTAGCAGTTCTCTCTGTCTTTGTCTCTCTTTCGTCTATCTATCATCTATCTATCTAACTATCATCTATCTATCTATCTATCTATCTATCTATCTATCTATCTATCTATCTATCTATGTTTGTGTGCGTGTCCACCTATAACAGGCGATCAAATATATAAGCTATTTTAATTTGTATTGATGATATACTCTTATAATTAGTTTATACATAAGGAAATCAACCATACTACCTCTGTCCCAAAGAAGCCCGCTGAAATGGGCAATCAATAATGAGAATAGTTGTATCTTTTGCAGAGGAAGGCTACAATGAGAAAGATTAAGAGGACTGTTTTATTAAAAAAATCCTGGGCTAGCTCTGGTGGTTAAGTTTGGCATGCTCTACTTCTACAGCCTCGGTTTGGTTCCCGGACACAGACCTACAACACTCGTCTGTCAGTGGCCATGCTGTGGTGGCAGCTTACGTACAAAAAGAGGAAGATTGGCAGCAAATGTTAGCTCAGGACGAATCTTCTTCAGCAAAAAAAAAAAAAATCCTTATTTCGTAGATAGGTTAATATAGTTAATATTTTACATATACTATGTAAACTAAAGGTTTTCCAAATCTCAGTTTTCCATTCAAATTCTTTCAATAATCCCCACTCCAGACATACTGTGTATTTTATTTGTGAAACTTTTTTGTGATATCATAAAATTATAATAAGTAGTTGAAATTTTTGGTCTTTTATAAAATGAGGATTGCTTTTCAATAAAAAATTTTTTTAAACGAAGACCCTTTAACTCCTTAGATAAATGATATTAGCTCAATTTTTAGTTTCTGGTGATTGAAAGAAATTCAGTGGCAATACATTCTCAATTTCAGTATTTTGATAAATGTACATTTCATTAATTATATTTATGTTCATATTTTATTTATTTTATTATGTATTCTATATTTATATTTTCATTATATTGTTTTTATTATTAATTAAAATTAATTTATATTATTAATTATAACAATAAATGCTAGTACACATCTGCACACATTTTAGATACCAATTATTAGAGTTTTTGTTAGAGTTCTTACAACTGCTTAAAATATTTTTCATATGACTACATCTCAGAAATTGGGAAATTTTGGGCCAGCCCTGGTGGCCTAGTGGTTAAATTTGGTGAACTCCACTTCTGGGGCCCAGGTTAAGTTCCCAGGCGTGGATCTACACCACTGATCTGTCGGTGGCCATGCTGTGGCAGCAGCTCACATACAAAAAGAGGAAAAATGGCAACAGATGTTAGCTCAGGGTAAGCCTTCCTCAGTAAAACAAACAAACAAAAAAAAAAAAGGGAAATTTTGATAGAAAAATACTTACAGATTAAAAAAAAAAACCGTGTCTGAAGCCAAAAGGCTTATTTTGGAGCATACTTATTAAAATTAGCCGCCCATATTTATTATGAGTGGAGGACATTGTTTTAGTAGCTCTTAGCGTTAATGATATCAACTGCAATATTTCCTGAACCCAGTACGCAAAGAAACTCCAGTATTGAACGTGGAATCCATTCTGTTAGGCTATTTTCTGTTGCTTCAGTAGATTATTGGGTTTTTTTCAGGATTTTACACGTGTATAATATTTGAACTAGAGCAAATTAAGTAAACTAAATCAGTCAAACTGTCTTACTAGAGATTGTATGTTTTGCTTATAGAGGAAAATAAATTCTGATTTATTGTCAATAATCTACCTAACTTACACAAGAATTGATTTTGTAACTTTATTTAGAACACATTCTCTATTTCATATGCTATATTTTCTAAAACTATTTTGTTTCCTAGCCTCAACAGACTCCATAGATGCAAAATCAAATGGAGTGAGACAGCTTAGATTAGAGAAATTTTTATTCAATTTTATTATTTTATTCAATTTTATTATTGTCGAAATAAATTTTTCCAACTTTACTCAAAAAATGTTCCACCTCACTTTCTTTCTTATCATCTGAAATGTCAGCCAAGATCTTCTCCTTTAAGGATTTTTACGGTGAGGAGTATGGAGATAAGGTTTTGATTATTAAGTTTCCCGGTTGGCGTACATGAGCAGCTTTTCAGAGGAGCTGAGAGAGATACCAGGGAACGACTTCCTTATGATTCATTATGTTTGAGAACTGTCAGTCAGACGATGCTTATCCAAGTCTGCAAGGAATCCCAGTAGCAGGAGCCAAAGCTTACTTGATTTAGTCTCTGTTTAAATTTGCCTATTCTGACAAGAGATCTGCCACACTGGAACACACTGCAGCTACTGAGACCCTAAGAGTGTTGGAGGAGCAAAGATCTGCTATTGCCGCTGCTTACAGATACACAGGATTATTCATTCACAGCTATTCTCTAATGTTATCAAGAAGGCACAGGCTGAGTCTCAGAAATTGAACATTTCACCAATTATTGTAACTTTCAACTGAAGTGTCGTGTTGCATTTAAGTCATTAATCAAAATGAGATTCACAAAGCAATTTTTCAGTGGGAGGAAGAGACATTATTTTAAGATCACATATACCACGCACATAGTTTGATGAAATTTACTGTATCTGGCAGTCAGTCAATGGCTCTGTAAATGAAATATGTGGCTAAAATGTGTTACACTATAAGTTCTTAAAAAACTTTTCTACAAAAAAGAAGTATTTAATAAAGACCCAAAATATTTGAAGTAGACGGGAAAATGGTTTACAGCTAATAATGAGATAAAGCAACAACTTTCCTCAAGGCTAAGCTTATTTTTTTAAGTTTACCATTATTCTTCATGCTGTCATTCATAAGTGATTTAGAAATTTTTCTCCAAAAATTATCTGTGGGATGATTTCAAATTATCATTTTGCTCTGTGCAGTCTCTTAAAAGTGCAATGTGGATAAGTAGTAAAAAGAGGAAAGATCTTAATGTGGTTTTTACAAATAAAGAAACCCACTTGTTCACAGCATGCATCTGACTTAAAGGAAGTTCACATCACAGCATGAAGAAAGTTTGAAGTTAGAACCCCTGTAAAACTTAGAAAATACAAAAATGGAAAAGAAACTGTATTACACGTAAGCCACAAATAACGAATCAGTCTAAAATGAAACTTTCACCTTAAAAAATCTTTCAAAAGAAATATATATATATTACATATATATATTTTTTAAGGATTGGTTTATGTAGCTCATGCTTTCACTTGAATGGAACTGTGTTTAAATTTATTTTACACTTATCTAATATATTCATTAAATTAAGCTAAGCTGAGTTAAGATATACACTCTGAAATTCAGTGGTTAAAGAACAAGACGCTTCTTTCTCAGGGTGCGTGTTCAGGTGGGGGAGCTCTCCTCTTACAGGTAAATTGCTCATCTTTGGCTTTACCATCCATGGGGTATCTTCATGATCAGGATTTTGCCAGAAGAAGAGGAATTATCTTGAAGAAGCTCATGTGAGAAGATTACATAGGCCAGATGTGGAAGTGGGCACACATCTCTTTGCTAATATTCCACTGGAGAGAACTTCGTCACATGGCCATTATTAAATGGAAAGAAGATGGTAAAAGTACACTAGCTATATTCCCAAAGAACAGGAGAATGCAACAGGGTGCATTTGAATAGAATAGATCAGCTTACAGAAAACTGTTTGTGGTCATCAGACCCACATAACCAAGCTATCCAATCATTCATTTATACATTCATTTATTCATTCAAATAATAGAGATACAGTGTTGAGTAATACAAACAAGGTCTCTACTTTCATGGAGCTTTATTCTAACTTAATCACCAAAGAATCCGAAGACCTACTTCCCCCACCTATGGCATCAACAAGTTGGTTGAGTTGACAGTATCTAATTTAAGCCCCTTAGGCTTTCTTAGAATCCTCATTAACTTTTTCAACAAGAACCAGAATGAAATCCTACCAAATGGATCAACTCAATGTTAGATCTTTTGGAGGTTTGTTTATTAGCAACCTAGTAAAACACTTGGGAATATTTAACTTACTTATAACTAATACAAACACAGAAGGAAATATGTTACCAGGAGATATATGTCTGTTACCAAAGCATCACTGAACAAAATAAAACAGAAGGCCAGAAAAGCACTATTAAGAGATCATCTAAATATGACCTTTGATTAGTACCTTCAAACTAGCTCAACAAATATGAAACTTAGATCTCATGAGATGAGGATTCAAAGCAAAATTGTTTGGATTGTCTGCTATATTAAATATTCACATTAAAATGACTGATTAACAGGGGGCGGGCCCAGTGGTGTACCAGTTAAGTTTGTAAGTTCTGCTTTGGTGGCCGGGGGTTCACCGGTTCGGATTCTGAGAGCAGACCTACTTGCTGCTCATCAAGCCATGCTGAGGCAGCATCCCACATAGAAGAGCTACAACTCTACAACTATGATACACAACTATGATACACAACTATGTACTGGGGCTTTGGGGAGGAAAAAAGACCTATGTCTTAAGGTCTTCAAAAAAAAAAATGACTGATTAACAAAGGAAAACACATACAATGACTTTTGTTGATTCCCACCAGTATTTTGGGCAGAGGTAGAAACTACACAGTAGAGGTACTCCATTATTTCAAATAATTACTTTCTTTATTTAACCTTTTCAGACAAATGTTAGCATGGCAACAATAGAGTGATATATATATGGTCTGGTGACAGAATTTTAAAGAAGTATCATCATCCAAACTGCTGCTGTTTTGAAATTTAATCCAAAGGTAGAGTTTTACATTTGAAAATAAAAATTTATGATTTTCTGGTATTTTAAAAATTATTTCTTGGTATTATGTTAAAACTATAAACCTGATAAAAGTTTGAGATGTTGGGATACTCTCATCTGATGAAATTCTAAGAAGGTTGATTAAAAATTTTATATCCATCATTTTATTGGGTGAAATGTGGGTGTTTGAAGTCTGCATGGTAAACAGAATGTTTAAATGTTTTTGAAAATACTTTAGGAATATCTTAGGTTGGCTTCCCTCAGAAGCCAACTTTGGAACAAAGATGTAAGTGGAGGTAATTTCGGGGGGAAGTGACCCCAGAAACACTGGGAAGGAAGTGGAGGAGTGACCCAGGGAAGTGGATGCATCAAGCAAGTCACCTTTGCAAACCTCTGGGAAACAGTGTAAACCATGCCTCTGCGTTTTTTCAGCCATGGGGACAGTAAGGTGGGTACTTATCCATCAACTCTCAGTTCATCATGGGTTAAAGGTAACTTTGGGGAGCTCTAACTTGCTCAGGCCACTTGCAGCAAAAGCTGGCAGGCAGAGACGCAGGTGTTTCCAGTCAACAGCCTTGGGTTTGCAGTGATGGTGCTGAGAGAATAGGGCAAGGACACTCACAGCATTTACAATGGGGGCTAAATTAAGATTTTCAAAACTAAGATGTAAGAAAACATAGTGACTATTTCTGGCTTAAAGTCAGATAAAGTAATTTTTATTAAGTAAAACATTGCTTTTCTTCTCCATTTGCATTGGCCTTCCATGAAACACAAATTCCTTTTCAAGTTGTAGACAACTTAGTCTGAATATTATTTTTCCGTAATGTTTATTTTAGAGTTTTGAAAATAGTAGAAACTGAGATACAGCCCTGAAAGCTTTTGAAGCCAAAAATCCCCTCCAATCCTGGGAAAAACAAGTAGCAGATCTAAGCAACGATCCAGAGCTCCTGAAATCCAGCTTTATGCTTTTACCAGGAACATCATTTTAAATTTAAAATCAAACTTTATTAATCATAAAAATATTTGCTTTGAGTTTGCTTCAAAGTTTCAAAGGTGGAAACTATTTTATCTGGAGAAGTTTGCCTCCCTTATTGGCGTCTCTTTTCTGTTATAGTTTAGACATTTTGACTTTTATTAAAGCATACTGTAAAGATGTAAATCATCTTTATTTGTGAACTTTTGAAAGGTCTGAAATTAATCCATAGATCCCCCTGTGAAGCACACATAAATAGAAATTTTTTTCTTGCTTTTGTTTCGCTGACTGAAGCATTTTTAATTGAAGATCAATATACCTGTGATGAAATTACATAAATGGTGTTTATAATTATAATTGTTTACTTAAAAAAACAAAAAAGTTGAATTTATCAAGTGACTGCTTGGTGAAATTGATATCATTATTGGAATAGAGAGCAAAATTTTCAGTAGATCTACAAAACGTTCTTGATAAATTCATGCTGATTTAGGGATTCTTTACTTTCAAAAGCACTATAGAAATAGGTAATATATAGTGTGATATTTTTAAAGACAAAATAAGAAATATAACATATAAATAATTTTTAATTAGATATGTTTTGTACTCACACACACAAACACATGTACTCATACATAATGCAAGATTGGAAAGAAATATACCAAAATATTGGCAGCATTAGCAATCAAAATGGTGCAATTATAGGCACTTTATATTTTATTTTATATGCTTTTGTATTACTCAAAATTCATAAAAAGCTTGCATTATTATTTAAATCATTATAAAAAATAAAGGAATATTTTACAAATTAATTACATATACTTTAATAGCAAATGCATTGTAGGCTTATACAGTGCAACAGGAAGTGAAAATAGATGCAACTTTTTGAAAGAGAATTTGGCAGAATGTATGTTTTAATTTATTTTTGTTTTCCATACGTGTATACCCAACAATTCCACTAATAAAATAGATGTTTGTTTTTTTTTTAATTACTAAGTAAAATAATCAGAGAGGTACCAAAGGAATAGACAGTCTCTTTCACCCCCCAGGCTAGGAATTCTAAGAGCAAACGAGACAGAGAAGCATTTGTGCATTCCAGTATAAATGGAATATGGTTCCAAATTTCTGGCAGTAACAATCAGGTAATAAGATCTCAGAAAGGCACATCTAGGCAGAAGGAACCATAGGAAAATTCAGAGTATTTTGTGTTTCAAGCATTGAGACCAATCACATTAGGATATAAAACATATTGATTAGATCAGTGAAAGTACAATGAAAGGGTGAGTTGGAGGGATGAGCTCCAAATACTTTTTGATGCCTTGGCATGTATAAAATTCTAGAACTGGGTCAGTAACTTGGCAAACTAGAGATTATCAAATGAAGGACTTAATTTTTTTTGTTAGTGGACTTATTTAGTTTTTGTATAGGTGTGTTCTGTTTTCTGGTCTCTGTCAACTCAGTGAAAAGTTGAGTCAGTGCAAGAAAAAAAAGTTAGCACTACCTTTGCTACCTAGGAAACGAAGTTTAAGATCAGCTGTCGATCTCCACCACACATTTGTAATTTATAATTTGGACAAATCTGAAAGATAAGCAGTACTATTACGATTTTACAACTGAACAAAATGAAAACCAGGAAGTAATCTTGCCCAGTCATAAAGCTAATAATACAAAATTAGTACTCAAGTTCAAGTTTAGTCTGGAACTGGGGTGGATCCTTTATCAGAACAATCAGTTTTTCTTCCAGAAATGGAATATTATATATTTATTTAACAGTGGGTGTTAGTGGCTGGTGTAATTACTATAATTACTTGGGTTTTTTAAAATTTGTTTTTGCTATTGTTTATGTCTTCTATAATCATTCCTCTATTATTGAAAATGGTAAATGAACTTCTTTGGCTTTAGTAATCCAGGGGGCAAAAACAAGCATGTAATATACTGCAAAACTAAGAGTTTAGCATAAGTAGACAATTTATCACTGAATTTTATCAATGTCGTAAAAATCTACTCATCAAAAGACAACATTAAGAAAATTAATGACAAGGCACAAATTGGCTGAGAAATCTTTGTGCGCATATTTGTGACAATTTATATCCAAAACAGATAAAAATCTCCTACAAGTCAATAATAAAATAACAAACTAATATATTTTTTAATGGGAAAATCATTCATGATGGGGTAAATAGGATTGAATTTCAAGCCAGAAGTAACTAGAACATTGAACCAAATATATCAAAGAGCTGTTCTCAGACTTTGGATAGAAGGTAGCACAGGGCTATGATCCCTAAGAAAATGAAAATAAAATGAACACTCCAATCATCTTGGCTTCTGCCTAGAAGGAATGTCTGGACTCCAGTGCAGGAGAGAGAACCTGAAAGAAAACAAGGGACTCCCCGGTATGAACACCCTGAGACTGGATTTTTCCAGAGGCTAAGATGGCTGCAATCTGGAAGAGTAGAGTTCATTCAGGTGAAGAAGATGCTAATTTTAGGAATAATATTCTATATAATTTTAGGCAACAAATCTCGATAAAGAAACAATTTTACCATCAAAGCGCTTCAAGTAAATGTTTTGCATGAGTCAGTTCAGTAAATCAAAGCTGACGATCTAGAATGTCAGAATACGTAATTCAGATCAATTTTCTCATTGGAGACTACTGAAAATACAGAGAAAATATTTGAGAAAAACTTCTTAAAACATTTGAAAGCTAAAAATAAAGATAAGACTCACTAGGTCAATCTGAGATAAAACAAAAATGCATAGATATAAATTTGGCCTTGGGAGCTCATTTTGACCTGGGGTTTTGCCAATTCTGAATAAGCACCGGGCAGTATAAGCAGTACATTTGATAGGCTTGTAGGTTAAGAGAGAAAACAATGGAGTCCAGGGCACCTTAGGAGTGAAGGCTACAGCGATTCACTCTCAGAATAAGACAATCAAGTAGTAAACCAACTCTCACACGAACTGCTGTCCGGCATCAAGTCATCTCAGTGGTCCCCTACAAAACCTCCTACTCTGAAATTGGATTAAAATGACCTTAGAGTACAAGTCCCCCATGCACCCAGCAGAAGCAAACATCTTGAGAAAAATAATATCATCCTTGGTTTGAAATTATTTCCGTAAGCAGCTTTTAAACCCAAAGTCCATCACGTAATTAGAGATAATCAGTCCCATAAGGAGATAAGACAATAAGAATTAAAAACATACAGAAACAACAAACAACAGAAACAGATGCACAGAACTTCAGATAGTGGAATTATCAGAGATAGATGGTGAAAACGGTGCTTAACATGTTCAAAGACATAAATTCAAGCTTGAGAATTTTGGCTGAGATCTGGAAAGAATAAGTGACTTAGCAGATGAGAAAAAAAATAGAAATGAAATTCTAGAACTAGAAAATATGGCAATCATGTTATTATTTCAAAAGATGTGTTTAACAGCAGACCAGACATTGCTAAAGAGAGAATTAGTAAATTAAGTCAAAATATGCATAAAGAAGAACAGAGAAACAAAAGAATCAAAATAGATGAGATGATAAAAGATACTGTGAGAAGGTATGTGGTAGATTGTACTATTTTTCAGTTAATTTGTAGGTCTCCTTTTGATGAGGGAATGACCCTGTTGATGTAAACTTGATTATATGACTGGCTTTGGATAGTAGAATGTGATCAGAATGAACGTTTCTCATTTCTGAGCAGAAGTTTTAAGAGACAGGACATGGTTCTGCAATTCCCCTTTTCCCTCTGACGTAGGAAAAGCATTCTCCAGAGATGGAGGCCACTCCATTAGTCCAGATACCAGAATGACGAAGATACACAGAGCAGTGCCATAGTCAGCCAATGGCTGACATTAACAGGAAAAAACATGTTTTTTCTTAAACCACTGAGATTTTGGGTCATTTGTAATCACTCTATAGTCTAACAAAAGCTGACATAAAGTCTGCAAGGTTGAATTGAAGTGGTTGAATAACAAGAAAGAGAATATAGCGAAAACAATATTTTAAGATACAAAGGCTCAAAACTTTTCAAAATTGATAAAAGGTATCAATATATTAATTCTATTCTAACACAGCCAAATAAGTATAAATTAAAAGACCACGGCTAAGTACATTACAGTAAATCTGATACAAAAACAAAGGCAAAGAGCAAATCTACAAAGCAACCACCATGGGACCAAAAAGATTATCCTAAAGGAACAAAAAGTGGACTGAGTCCCATAGCTAATTTGTCAACAGAAATATTGGAAGGTGAATAAAAATGACACGGTGTTCTAGAAATGATGAAAAAGTATCTCCCAATGTAGAATTCATACCTATTAAAATTATCATTCAAGAATAAAGTCAAAACTGAGCTCATTCACCAGCAGCAGACCCTCTACAAAAGGAATTTCTAAAAATTATTCTTCAGGCATAGGAAAATAATGCCAGATGGAAGGTGCGAGATATAGGAAGTGATGAAGAACAATGACAATTGAAATGCTTCCTGTATATGCAGCTAATGATTGATTTGCTTGTGGAGAAAACATTTTGTGATCTCAAAGCTTCTGGAAAAGTGGAAAACTATCAGGTATATGTGCAACTGGAAAACAAATGTAACAACTGAAACATTCTAAACACCACAACCAACGTATGATTCTCTTAAGACAGCTATACAAATTTGTTGAGGCTCTGGAAAGAAATATATAATTTTTTATTTTGAAATACTTGTAGATTCATACGCAGTTGTAAAAATTAACACAGATAGATCCATATTTCCTTCACCCACTTTCCTCCAGTGGTAACATCTTGTATATCCATAGTGCGATATCACAACCAGTTATTTTACATCAATATACTCCATTGATCTTGTTCAGATTTTACTTCTTTTTCATGCATTCACTTGTGTGTATGTGTTTAGATCTGTGCAATTTTAGTGTATGCTTAGATTTCTGTGACCACCACCACAGTCAAGATATAGACATTTCTATCACAAGGATCCCTCGTGCTGCCATTTTATAGATGTACCCTTCTCCCTCTACTCCTGCCTCCATGCCTGACAATTACCAATGTATTCCTTTTTTTTACATTCAATTTATTTAATCAAAAAAAAAAAAAAAAAGCCAAAACAGTTCACCCATTTATCTCACTCCCACTCCCACCTCTGGCAACCACCAATCTGTATCTATGAGCTTGGTTTGTATTTATTTATTGTTGGATTCCACATATAAGAAAGAGATGTAATCTGTTCTTCATATCTGTAATGTTCTCATTTTAAAATGCTATATAAATGGAATCATACAGTATGCAAACTTTTGAGATTTTTTTTTTTCACTTAGCATAATTCCCTTGAGATCTATCCAAGTTGTTACTTCTATCAAGATTTCATTTCTTTTTATTGATGAGTAGTATTCCAGGTTATGGATGTACCACAGCTGGTTTGAAGATTTACAAATTGAAAGACATTTGGGTTGTTTCTGTCTTGAGGGTATAATGGATAAAGTGACTATGAATATTTGTGTATAGGTTTTTGTGTGAACTTGTTTTTATTTTTCCAGATTAAATGCCCAAGAATTTTCTGGGTCCTATGGTAAGTGAATGTTTAATATCTGTAAGAAACTACCATACTCTTTTCTCGAGAGGCTGTATCATTTAACATTCACACTAGCAATATATGAGCGATTCAGTTACTTCATATCCTTGCCAGCATTTGGTGTTCAAAACAAAACTTTAAGAAAATCATAACAACAACAAACCTGAGGAACTATTCAAAGCAAAACTGTGAATGTTAATAAAATATTGAGCTGAAAAAGCTCTAGATGTTCATAGAAAAAAATATCACCAATATTTTACATTTAATCTTCAATTCATTGTATTTTGTTCCCCAAACGCTTCCTGTGTATCACAAAGTTCATTGAGGAGGTCTCAATCAGCAAAATATCAGTCGGTGTTCTGGATTTTGGCCATTCTAATAGGCATGTAATGGCATCTTATTGTTTTAATTTGCAATTCCATAATGACATATGATTTGATCATCTTTTCACATGCTTACTTACCATCTGTATATCTTCTTCCTTGAGGTGTCTGTTCAGATCTTATGTCCACTTTTAACGGGGTTGTTTGTTTTCTTATTGTTGAGTTTTAAGAGTTCTTTGTATATTTTGGATAACATTCCTTTATCAGATGTGTCTCTTACAAATACTTTCTCCCAAAATGGCTTATTTTTGTTCCTCATTTTATTACACTTTTCTGGTGAATTTTCCAAAGTTTTAAACTCCATTCTATTGAAAATCTCAAATCCAGTTGATTAGCAACTTCTGTTACCACTTTTATTTTTTTCTATCTCACATACCATTCTCTCTCAGTGATAATATTTATCCTTTATTTCTGCCTGTTTTCTAAATTTGGTAATTAGTTGTTCTTTGAACATTTGTAGATATATGGATCCTAAATTTGTATGAGGCATCACGATAGGAGATAGACATATCAAAATGAAAAATGCAGAATATTGGCCTATAGCTTCCCAAGAAATTCATTCTCTTTTCTTTTAGGAAGATATAGTCTGCCAAATTGATCTCATTTACACTTTTGATTTTAGATATTGCATAAATACTAATAACTTCTACCATCTGTATCTCCACTCGTGTAATTCCTACTATCCTTGGACTTGTTTGCTGGGTTGCCTAATTGATTAAATTATCCTCCATATTATATTTCATGTTGGTAAACTTTAGTATTACTTCGTTCCTCTGACACACACCCTTCTGTCAACATAATGTTGAATAAATGCATTTCTTAACCAAATTTTGAACATGTGTCTTTTCTCCATCTCACAATTTGTTCTTTTTTTTCTATTATCCCTTGAGTCTTTAAGAATAGTCTCCTATCTGATTTCCTGCCTCTTTAGTTGGAACCACACTTTACATAACAATCTTGTATACATTTTTAATTGTTTGCTGTCTAAAAAGTAATTTTAAATCTATTTTTTAGATATATGTATATGTGTGTGCATATATATGATATTGGATAGATATAAATCTAGTTTAAATCTATCTAATTATCTATCTAGTTTTCTTGTGTTTAAATCTTGGGAGGGGAAATGAATAGTTATGGGCTCTGAATCTGCTAAATTATAACTGCACAATAGCTTGCAGATATTAAAAAAGTTTACAAGTCATCACATTCTGTTTGAGACGATTTTATGAGCGAGACATGAACAGCCTGCTCTGAGCAGTATTTGCCTCTCCTTATTAATAGCTTTCTATTTTATTCTTCAGCAAGAATGTATTTCATTTCTTCTGACACCTGTAATATATACATATATTAGCAGTGACTCTCAACTTTTGCTATGAAAAACATAAATCACCAAAGGAAGCGTGCATAAACAAAGGGCTGCAGGGCATAACATTGTCACTCTCCTCTTCTGTCTCAATTAAGAGAGAATGCTCATCTTTCTCTCTGTGCTTTGTGAATGCTGACAAATGTCTCACACTGCAGAATTGCCTTCTTGATTATAAAAATAGTTCCATATGTTTTTCAAAATTACTTTTATTTGAATTATTTATGCTAACTGATTGCACGTAAGTGATAGTCTATAAAAAATGTTTTTCATATCTTTGCATTTCTCTTCCCTACACGTTTTTTCCTCTTCTCTTTCATAATGTTCAGAAAATGTTGGGACAAGAAAAAGCAAGAGGAGTTTTTCATGTTAAGGAAGTGGATCTGAATTGTAATAAAGCTCACCTTGAGAAATTGCAGGTAGTCTTTATTGAGAAATTCCAAGGCAATCTGACTTTGTGGAAAATTCTCACAAAGATAACTGAAAATAGAAAATTGTGGGTATTAAACAAATAAGTAAAGAAAAAACAGCGTCAAATAATGTGATGCTACTGAATTTTCACTCAAGAGACCTGGATTCAAATTCAACCTGTACTACTAACCACAAAAGCCCCCCTTGAAAAATAATATTGTGTAAAGGATTTGACCCAGATAATCTTTTTTGCAAAATATGGGATGTAGCTTAGCTGAAATCTGATTGTCTTCCAGTTTGGTAATTTGTAACTCTAAAGTAATACTGAAAGCCTTTTTTATATTCTTAGTATATAATAGGCATTGAATATATACTATCTCACTCCATACTTAAAATAACTCTATAGGTAGGTACTATTTTATTTAAATTTAAAATAAAGAAATTGAGGTTGAAGGGAATAAGTAATGTGCCCCAAATCACAATGTCAGGGTATATCGCCTGAATCCAAGAGTCCCTGTTCTTTACTCTAGTAATAAAAAAGGCCTTGTATTTTAAAATGTAGTAGATTGTAGCTGTTAGAAAACTTCCTTCTCTGCTTTTTTGCAGTTAATAAAATCTCAACTTAAATTAGCTAAAGCACTAAGGAGACTTTATTGGTTCATATAGCTGGACAGGTGCAAATTTGTTTTTACATATGGCTTGATGCAGGATTTAACCTACATCCCCAGAAATTACTTCCTTTTCATGTGTTTCTTAGCTTCTCTCTTTTCACAATTGAGTCTTCTCTTACTACTCACAGCCTTATCCTCTGAAATTTGAATCCATAAGAAAATATTAAATTTCCCAAAGATATTCCTGATATTCCTTATGATTGAAATGCTTAGATCACAAGCTAACCTTGAACTAATCAGCGTAGACAGGAGAATGGAATGATTGGTTGGCTTAGCCTGGGTTATGTGTTCTACTTCTGCACCAGGCCTAATAGTGGGTTACAATGTATCCCTATATGAAGATTAGGATTGTTATCAAAAGAAGACATAATTGATTCTAGAAAGCAAACAAAATTCACTTTAAGTGGATATTTTCATTATTGTACACCTGAATTCTATTCTCCCTTTTTTTAACAGAACCTATATTTCCCACAAGAGAAATTTTATTATTTCTATCACAGTCCATGCTATTGGGTGGAAGGAAGAGAGATGATGCAATCCCTATATCCGGGAATATGTCTAGCCCTTGATGATCAGAGATTCACATGCTCCAGATGACGTGACTGAATCATGAATGACTATGAGAGCTGAGACCTGATCAAAACATATGGGACACAATAAAACTAGTATGCCAAAAATTTTAAAATGATAATATTTAAAATGATTAAGAAATAGATAAGGAATGGAAATAATAATGAAAGAACATCATAGAAAACATTGGAATTAAAATCAAAACAAATAATCAAAATGTTGTTAATGAAATAAAAAAATGTTTGATTGATTAAACAGGTGATTAAATGCAGCTGAAAAGAGAATTGGATGAGTGGGAAGACCACCAAAATGCAGCATAGACAGATAAAAATATATGGAATATAAAAAGATAGTTAAGAGGCTTAGAATGTGGAATAAAAATATCTCACATACATCAAATAAGAATTCTATAAGGAAAGAGCAAAAATAGTGTAGAAGGTGATAATGAAGAGACAATGGCTGAAAAATACCTCAAATAGAAGACATGTTTTTAGATTAAATAAGCATGTTAAAATAACAGAGTAAAACTTCATACATGAAAGACAAATAGATACATTAAAGACATGGATAAAAATGACATATATTAAAGGAATGGTAATTAGACTTACAACATGCTTCTTATCAAATACTAAATATTTGAAAGTAATAAATGGCATATTCAATAATTAGCCAAAAGTATGCTTAGCTAAACTAATATGAATGAGAATAAAATAATTTTCAGAGAAAGTTTGATAGAATTTGTAACTCACAATTTACCCCTGAAGGAAATAATGAAGAATGTTCTTCAGAAAGGAAATTGAACTTAGGTTGTCAGAAGAAGGTATGAAAAACAATGATGAGCAAAAGAATTTTTAAAAATGTAGGTATAGTTTAACAAAGGTATAGTTTAACAATAACAATAAAATAACTAAGTTGAGAGAGATTTAAAACAAAGTGGAACTAATCTAGTAAGCAATTATAATATGAAAAATAGGTGAGGATGATGGTAAGAAATAAATAATTTTGACTGTAATTTTCAAAAGTGAGGACTGGAGTTAGAAGAATCTAGAAAGGGATGGAAATATTAAGGATACATAGTAAAAATTTAAAAGTAACCATTAAAACAATATAAATGGAGTTTATAAAAATAAGAATAAATCTAAAGAATAGCATGAACACAATCAATCCAATAGAAGGTAAGGAAAGGAATTTAAAAAACAAATTAAATAATGGTAAAAAGATGACACAAAATAATAAAGTACAAATGATTCTAAATGTATTAGTAAGTACAATAAATATAAAGAGACTAAAATCATCAAGTAAAAGAAAATATTTTCAAATAGATTTTAAAAATAACAAAAACTCTATTCAGATGAAAGCTCCTGTATGTATATTAATATTAAATGGAAAGAACTTAAAGCAAATTAGGGATAAATGGTTAATGACAAAAGGTACAATTCACCATGAAAGCAAACTAATCTACATTTTCTATTCAATAATAATGTTGCCTCACGATTTAAGAAAAATTTGAAAATGCTCTATGCCAGACCCCTCAATTTCTACTTGGAGCAGCTCTCACACACATATAATGAGATGTGTTAGAAATATTCAAATGCTCTCTTGCCTATAATAACAACAAAATATCAGAATCAGCCATTGGTAGAGAAGTAAGACTATAGTGTTATATTCACTGAGCTACTCTATAAAGTATTTAAATTGAATGAATTAGATCAGAAATATATAAACATAATAAACAAAAACTACACCAAACAAAGGGTATTTATAGAAATATTAAAAACATTCATACACCTTTATATGAAGTATGATTAATATTTTCAGAAAAAACACACGGTTAGGTTTGCATGGCTAATCATAAAGATAATTAAAATAATGGTTACTTATGAGAAAAGAAGGAGGGAAGGAGGAGAACGTGATGGGGACTATGCTAGAAAGGACTTTATATCTGTAACATTTTAATATAAACATGAAGAAAACATAATTTTTTGCTAAATTTGAGCAAAGACAGATCCTTATATCAATTTCTGTAACCTTCGTAGTGTTGAAATATATAATAATTAAAATAATAATATAATTATTATTAAAGGATACTATATATAAGAAGCAACCTAAAGACATATTTGTAGGGGGCTGGCCCGGTAGGGCAAGCGGTTAAGTGCACATGCTGTGCTGCGGTGGCCGGGGGTTCACTGGTTGAGATCCCAGGCATGCTCCAATGCACCGCTTATCAGGCCATGCTGTGGCAGGTGTCCCATATAAAGTGGAGGAAGATGGGCATGGATGTTAGCCCAGGGCCGGTCTTCCTCAGCAAAAAGAGGAGGATCGGCAGATGTTAGCTCAGGGCCGATCTTCCTCACACACACACACACACACACACAAGACATATTTACAGAGGTAATAGCATGTTAAAAATTAGAGGCATAAATGAGCATAATCTAACATAGAAATACAGTATTCCAGGCGAATAGGGTGGTGGAAGTCTAAAAGAAGCAGGAGCTGGAACTAAACAGGTACAGTGGGGTCAGAAAGTGAGGGGTGATCTTTGAAATGTTAAAGGGTTAGAATATTTTTAAGCAAGAATGATATGATCAGATTTGTCTTTAGGGAAAAATTACTGACAAGTAATTTTTTGGCAAGATGAATTGGAAGGAAAAGAACATCCAGAATCAGGTAAGAATTTAATACTCAGGTGAAAATTGGTAATGTTACCAGTTAATACCATGACATTGGGGACTGAGAGGAGAGAAGTGATTTGAGTTGATCAACTGGACTTGAACTCTTAAATGTAGAGGATGGAGGAGAGAAAGGGATTGTCAACATGTTGATTGGTGATTCCATTAAACAAGGTAGTGGAATGGTTCTATGAAATGCAACAAGTATGCTTTGTACTTGATGAAGTCAAGATCCCTTAAGTACATTCAATTGGAAATGTCCAAAAAGCAGTAGAAAAATATTAGATTGGAGCTTAGGAGAAATATGGAAGTTAGAAACAAGTGAAATAAATATATTCTTAAAAAACACTGGCAAATAGGTGGTGGCTGAATTTATAAAAGCTGAAAAAAATCTTTGAGCAAGAGCATCTAAAGCCAGCAGAGAACATGGCTAACATTAAGCGATAGCTTTCGATTCCAATGGAAGGGAAGGGAGGAGGTAGAAGGTTATATTAAGCATTTGGGAGGAATTTTCCCATTTTTCATCATTATCAAAACGTTCAGTAGTCTCTATCTCTGTCTCTCTCTGTGTCTCTATATCTATCTCTCTCTCTCTCTCTCTATCTATCTCTCTCTCTTTCTATCATCTCCTTCCAGTCCATATCAAATGCTAAGTTTTCAACTCAGCCTCTCCTACCTCAGGCATAAGTTCTCTTAATCCCTGTAGAACTACATGTTTAACTCTTATACTGTACACTCAAGCATGTATGATTATTTGTGCACATATTATATTTTGTACTCCTCCTGGAGGGGGGAAATATGGAGTTAACAATATTTTATGTGCTCTATGGTATCTAGGGTAGAGCCTCGCACACATCAAGAGTTTATTAAATGTGTTCTTAGTGAAGACGTAAATAGCTGAAAGAGACTTTCAAAGTGAGTTATTTTCAATTGTAGCCTCCATCAATAGACATTTTATACAGTCTTAAGATTATTTTAAAATTATTCATAGCCAACACTGAGATTACTGGTTCTATCTTGATAACAGATGATTCTAGATTTCACTAAAGTGAATAATTTTGAAGAGGGGTGCAGACTTTTTACTAATTCACAATACCAAAATAACTTGCTACTTTCTGAGTAATAAGAAAATTCACTAACCCAGAAAGTGATTTTTCTCTACTCTGCTAGAATAGCTCAAAATTCTGCTGAAAGATTTACTTTAAGACATACTTGCATATATGAATATAAATTTGAAATGAAACTCCTTTAAATATTTCTTTATGCTAATGTACAATTTTGAAGCTTTAGAGAGGTTTTAGAGAGTCAAATACTTAAATACTTTAAAAGTAAATTAAAAGCTCTCTGTGATATCATATAAAATCATGAAAAATATACTTTTCTTTTAAAAAATTATGCTACTTTTTTTTTTTTTACTAGATGAGAGAGGTGACTTAGTCTTTAAAAATAAGACAAACACCTCATCCTCTATTACATCTCCTTTCATGGTTGGAGCTGGTGTGGTAAGAATTCAAAAAAGAAAAAGAAAAAAAAAAGGTTGTTAGGTATAGATTTTTAGATTTGTATGTTGAAAGCCTAATGTTCCTTAAGGAAACTGAATGACATGAGACAGTTGAATTCTTGTTAGGGAGATGTCTTTGGCTCTAGTCCTTAAGGAACCTTGGGAAGAATCTTCTCAGAGAAATCTTACATCCCAGCACGACTCTACAATCTGATCCAAATGCGAAGTGCAAAGCAAATATAGCTGACAGTCCCGTTTGTTAATTCTCCCCAATTGTCGCTAAATCTCTGAATCCTGTAAGAAATTTCTATATGTCAAAATTTGCTCAGTATCTATATCTTAATTTCTGGGAACTATTTCTCTCTGTCAATTACCCAGCAACTGGAAAAATGTCCATACTGTGCCTCCTGGAAAGCAGTCAAGTGGTGGCATCCTTACCTGAACGCCCCTCTACAGTTAACGGATCATTTCCCAGAGAGAAAACCCCACAAATTGGCATAGTGAGTCCCTGCCCCAAAACCACTGAAGTCCACTCCATCTTTTCCCTTGTTCCCTTTTCAGCACCTTGTTCTTTTTGTCAGATTCAAACTTTGTTCTGCTTGAGACCTAATTATGTTGAATTGCCACAGGTACCTTTTTTTTTTTGAATCAAAGGGGAATTTTTTGCCCTTAAGTTGTGTTCTTAGCTGCTTTTGTCTTGCAACAGCAGCCATTCAAATCTGAAATCACTTCATGTCTTGCAAAGACTGCTTTTAGACATTATTTTTCTTTTGTGTGTTTCCAGTCTCTCTTTTCTTTTCTGAAAATGTTGGCATTTACACATTTTATTCAAAAATTAAGTGGAGAGATTTGGGATTAGGTTTAAAGGAGTCCTCCTTTCTGATTACATGACAACTTACATTCATTGGGAAGGTCACGTTTTTAAGATCTTGATGTGTGGTTTGTGTTCAGTGCTACTGAAGAATAAGGGATAATGGACTCTTTTTGTGTGTGGTGTTGTGTTTGGTTTTGTTCTTAGCTTTTATCCTCTCCTCATCCAAGAAATGAGATATATCATTGTGCTCTGTCACTTTGTTACTTTGGGGGCATCTACAGAGGGTTCATAACTGTAAACAAGAAAGGCTCACTATAGCTAGTTTTAGCAAAAAAGAAATATACAAAAGAATATTTGATAACTGTTAGAATCTTCCAAAACCCCATGATCAGAGTTGGAAGTTACACAGCCAGGTGAACTGTCCAGTCCAGAGCACATAACCTCTTCAGCAAAGACACTTGTTCCATCATCACTGGGCGCAGATACCCCAGTTAACACTGTCAAGCCTTTCTACCGGAAATTCTTCCTAAAACCTCTGCCATGACTACCTCTGGGCAGCTGGATTTGACGTTACATTCACCAGAGGAAGTTCAAATAGAATCCTGCTTCTTGGACTTCTTGCCTCCCTTTTGAAGTTGGTATAAACAATTTGGATTGATGGAGTTCGTGTCAAGCGCCTGCAAGGAGGGCAGGGAAAGTGCACTTCTGACTTCAAACAAACCAAAGCATAGTGATAAGGTCTAGATATTTCTCACCCTTGCACAGGGTGTTTCAAGATTATTGACAGCCAAAAACTATAAAAAATATATGCTATGGTCCACCATTTTGACGGCTCTGCGTCAGTATACACTTTTTTTTTTTAATTTTATTTATTTTTTTCCCCCAAAGCCCCAGTAGATAGTTGTATGTCATAGTTGCACGTCCTTCCAGTTGCTGTATGTGGGACGCGGCCTCAGCATGGCCAGAGAAGCGGTGCGTTGGTGTAAGCCCGGGATCAGAACCCGGGCCGCCAGCAGCGGAGCGCGCGCACCCAACCGCTAAGCCACGGGGCCGGCCCTACACTTTTATTCCATACCCAAATATCCAAGCCACAAAAAACAATAACAGTAGCAAGAGCAGTGCCTCTGCCCGACATCCTATAAAAATCTCTCCTGTAATTAAAAACATGCTTATTCTGTCCCAAAATGAGGACCACAGTTTCATGAAATCTCTTATCGAGGTCAAAGCGTATAATCTCTGTATGACTTCTTCCTAAAATTCTCTCTTAATTCTGCCTCAATATTCTGTAATCTACGGGCTACGTTGCAAAATTAAATAGTTAATATATGCAAGTAGATGTCGAGCACAGCACAGAAGAAAATGAATCAACACTACATTTCTAATTTTTGCCATTGATTTTGAGATTTTATATCTATTACTTGTTTTCTCCACCAGCTTCCACATTCCCTTGACACTTGGTTCCACCTCAGTTGCTATCTTTTTTTTTCTTCTTCTTTTTTTTTCTTATTTTGTGGATTGATCCAATTTTTCCTGAGGGATACAAGTCTGGAGATCTCACCTATGTGGTATTTTAGTCCCATTTGTTCCTAACCTACTTCTTGCTCTATTTTGTAGCATCCACTGTATTTCCTCATGAAGTTCAGGATCATATAACTACCAACATTCTAGCACCTCTCCTTTTTTTTTTTCCTTTGCTGTTTTTCCAATAGCCCAGTGAGCATAAAATAGAGACAGGTGATCTCAACTTCTAGTATGATGGCAACATTCTTGGGTCTCTTGCTGGAAATATTCTTCCTTTGAATACTGAGACCTCCACTCAGCAGAGCCCAGTGCTGTGAGTACAGAAAGAACAATGTTTGCTAGTGGTTCACGAGATGTAATAGTGCGAGAAGCCCCTCTCATTTCGACCCATGTTTGCTGAGACGACCTATTCCCATCTCCTTATTTCCCTGAGCTTGAAGAATCAACATCATAGTCACTGATTCAGAGCATCCTGTAGTAAACACAGGGCAAAGTTAAAGAAATAAAAACTGTGTAGTAAGCTACTTTAATCATCTAGATGCAGTACTGTAAAATATCATATTCTTTACCCTTAACCAAGTTGAATTTATGACTTTAGTTGTTTAAATTAAAAATCTAGATTAATTAATTCAATCTCAAGCAAAATTAAAAATTTTATTATGCTTTGAACCTCCATTATAATTTTCATGCTTTTTTGTCATTTAATGTAAAATAAGAACTCTTATTTTTCTGTGAAATTATTTTTACTCCTAGAATTGTTTTTATTCAACCTCCTTGTAAGCCTTCATATGTGGATGAACTGGCAAAGCATGCCTTAGATAATTGAGGGAATTCAAGAAACATGAGTACGTAACAACTAGTAATAATTCAGAAATTGTACTTATTGTTAGTCTCTTTACTTGCACCTGAACTTACAATGAGCTCTCTGAGTTCTATCCCTAGAGCTATTTTTACTTTTCACATATGCCATAAAAACCTCAGTGTCATTTCTGACTTTTGAAGAGCAACGTTCTTTGTCATCTACTCTTTTTGATGTTTAATAAAAGTATTTCTGACAGTTTCAAAATTTAAAACATTCGGGAGGTTTTTATTTAGTTTTCAATCTCTTTCTATACACATACATCTATTATTATATATTTACCCTGTTTCAGAAATGTTTCTTTACATGCTTAGCAGGATGTTGAAGCTGAGCCTGGTGAGCATTGGGTTAGGAGAGGAATATTCTTCCCTCTTCTCCACATGTGTATGCACATAATTTTTGATCGTATTTGCAAAAGGGTTTTGCTTGGTATTATTTGGGGCTGACAGGGCGTTAAGAAGATTTATGCAGAAGAACTCTGAGCTCAGATGAAAGGAGTGATAGGAAAATGTGGTTCCTCTTTCCACGTCTATGGAAATAAAATATACAGCCAGAAACAAAGGGCCCTTATTTACTGAAGAACCTTATACATACTGTGCTGTATCGAGGTCAAGATGACAAGATTCAACACCGACTGAGAAAAGGTATAGTAACCTCATTTCTGTATAGAACATACTGACAACTCATGCTAGAGTGTGTAAACTACAAGGAAAAAAGCCGTCACCATGGCAGAAAGGCAGTGTCTACGGAGGCACTTACCACAGAGATTGAGGCACTAAAGTGTGCAGGTGTGTTCACATAAGGAAGCTGGAGCAGGTGAATGTGTGTGACACTCTGAGCACCCAGGGCCAGGATAACTTGGAGACACTCTGAGGATGCCCTGGTACCTTGCGTCACCATGGAAGGACTAACCTCGCCGAAGAATTTGGGTAAGTTGAAGGGGACATTATTTGTACTCACAGGCTGATGTGGCCTCAAGGTATTCCAGGTACATTTGAATCCTTTTCTGCATTCTAGTGGAGAACACTTTCTCTCCAGGTGGTGAGATAAAATCAGGCTATTAAATATTAGGAGTACAGGGATTTGAAATTTTTTTTTCTGATTACACAGCCTATACGTTTAACCAAGTACAATGTGTTAGTCATTATTACTATAGATGAGAAAAGTCTAGGTAGCAGTTTTCCTCTGTTCTTTTGTGTTAGTATGTTCCAAATTTTGTATAATGAACATACATCACTATTAAAATCAGAACAGGGAGAAGGTCAAATACCGTATGATTTCCTTCATTAGGTAGTAGATAATAACAACAATAAACAAACATAGGGACAGAGATTGGATTGGTGGTTACCAGAGGGGAAGGGGGGAGGGAGGAGAGTGAAAGGGATAATTTGGTACATGTGTGTGGTGATGGGTTGTAATTAGTATTTTGGTGGTGAACATGATGTAGTCCATGCAGAAATAGAAGTACAATGATGTACACCTGAAATTTTTACAATGTTATAAACCAATGTTACTGCAATAAACAAAAACAAACCAAAAAAAAAAATAAATAAAATAAAATAAAATCAGAACAAAATAATGTATGTTCAAAAACTTACCATGCAATCCTTTTGATCTAATACTCCATGAGCTTTTTGACATATAGAACCAAGAGAAACAAAGATTTGGGGATCAAATGTGCAATTCAGTTGAAAGCCTTTGCTAAAGAGGTTTGATTTTAATAGAGGAAACAGATGCCATATGTCAAACTTTGCATCATCTATTTGTTGTTCAAAGTTTTTGCTTCAGTGACTACTTGCATTATCTACAGTATTTCCATAGGGAAATGCTCCACAGTCATTTATGAATCATCAAAAAAAAAGTTCTCACTCAAAAACAGAGAGCCATTTAACAAGAAAGTCCTTTTGGACATTTTTCATGTCTCAGCTCAAAGTTCCCCTCCTCTGGGAAGCTTTCTTTGAATCCCACTGTCTGGTTATAATGCCCCTTCTATGTGTTCTAGAATTTTTACCAAATTGTATCATCCAACTCTCACTATACTCTAGTCGTTGCTTGATTTCTTTGTTTCCCCAGAAAATTGTAAAGTCTGGGCTGGGTCTTACGTATGCGGGAGTCCGCAATGCCTAGGTCTGTGTGCATTATATATGACAAACCATCGATAAGTATTTAACACATGAATAGAGTAAATGTTTTCTGAGTTCTCTGATTTGATTACTACATACTAATGAGTTTCTGCATCCAACTTCTGACAAAATAATTATGCTTGAAGAACACCTTAGTCTTATGTTTGAATTTTACATATTTGAAAACAGAAAATTGAGCTATCTTTCATTCCTCAGGATAAGAAAAAGATTTCATGAAAAGTAAAATTGAGAGTTGGATAATATAGTGATGATTTGTAACTTACTTTATATACTATAAAAATGTCCAGAAATATTACTACATACTATGTCTCAGTAGTAGATCCTGGAAGGAATATCAATGTGGGGTCAATTGGATTGCAGGTGTAATTGAGAGACTGGTCTGGATTCTTCCCTTTACTGACATAAACATGGCTGATGGGTTTACTAAGTTTGCCAATAAACAAATTTTAAAATTTTTTAAAATTATACATAGGAATGACATTTCCTGATGAGACTGAGTTTTAAATTCAGTTTTGTGAAAGTCTTAATTTAATTTACTGTATTCAAAGCAACAAATGGAAAATCCAAATTTTCTAACTCCCTTGTTAAACATCTCATGCTGTGATACTTTTAGATTTTATAAACAGTTTGTATCTGCCTGCATTTAGAAATAGAATTAACTTAAATTGCACCCAATAAATGTCAATTCACTTTGCCTTTTGTAAAGAAGTCAAATAATTGTCTAATAAATCCATATTTTTTTCATCGCTTGGCTCCAATTTCCACTATAATATTTTCAGGGACCAATTTCCTCTATTACTATCTACTTCCTGTGATTTTATTAAAATCTATTATTACTGGAAAAAATCTTTGCTAATCCACCTTATATTTTCTGATCTTCTAATTAACTTTGTAACTTGTATGCAAAGTATAACTCTTCTCATATTATTCCTTTATGAATGTTCAATACAATAATGACAATGGAGATGATAATTCAACAGCAAGTATTTATTCAGCACCTATTATATGTCAAGTACTGTGCTAACTTTTGAATGTCAGCTATGAGCCTACGTGAAGTCAGTGTTTTACATCACAATCTTTATGCAGTTCCGTTTATAGTAAATAGATCCATAGTAAATATATAGGAGATTTTCAAAATGTATTGTGGACAGACAGTGCTGCATTTTCTGAGTTTCTAAGATTATTTAAGATACTCATTGTGGTGTAATTCTTTCAGGCTTCTCCTTGTAAGAGGTAAGACCTGTGTCTCCTCCCCTTGAACCTGGGCAAGGTTGTCACTGCTCTAACCAATGGAGTATACTACAAGTGATGCTAGGTGACTTCTAAGGCTAAATAAGATATGGCCAGCAGTCTCTGTCTCATTGTCTTGAGGCACCTACTTATGTAAGAAGTCTGTAAGAAGTCTTTGATGTAAGAAGTCTGAAGCCAACATTCTGTGAAGAAGCCTGCCCAGGCCACAGGGAGAAGCCATGTATAAGTGCTCTGTTCAACAACCTCAGCTGAAGTTCCAGCCAACCTCCAGCATCAACCACCAGATAAATGGGTAAAGACATCTCCCGGTGGTGTTAGCTCCTGGCTATAAAGTCATCCCCGTGCATTTAGTCTAACAAGCTAAGCCCCAGACAGCAGGGAGATGAGACAAGCGAAAGAATTAGTGAACATAATAAAATATTTTTTGTGTACCACCAAGTTTTGGGGCAGTTTATTATGCAATATTAGTAACTGGCAAAGATTTAGGTTCAGAGGAGGATCATATGAAGCAGATGGACAAGGCTACTATTCTATTGGTGTCAGTCAACCTCCTTTGACAGTCTCCCATGTCCTTGCACAATAGACTCAAGAACAATGTGTCCATGGGGAACAGGGATGGAGTTTATGATCAGGCATGAACTAAGCAATGTGAGCATTAAACCAAGTGCAGCTGGGACTCTGTGCAACTGCACAGGTCACATGCTCATGAAGCCAGCCTTGACCACACACTAGGACAGAGTCAATATATTGTACTAGTTGAGAATATTGCCACAGGAGGCACACGCCTAAGCTTTAACTCTATTTTGTCAGTTTTCTAGCTGTTTGACCTTAGACAAGTTACTTAATATTTCTTCGCCTCACTGCTTTTTTCTGCACAAAAATAGTGATAATAGCATCTAATTTGTGGGGTTATTTTGAAGAGTGAATAAATTAATACATGTAAAAGCTCATGGAACCATGTCTGACATAAGTAAGCCTTCAAAAATGTTAACTACTGTTATTTTTACATAAAGCAACTGTTTTTGAAAAGCACAATTGGTGAGTCAACTCCTATTAATAATCTCTTGTTGCAGCATTTTCATAAAATCGCGTCTATATTTGGTACTAACCATTTTTGTTGTGTTTTTGAGATCCCCTGACATGAGGGAAGATCAGAGTAGGCAATCGGTTGCCATATTTACAATATTCCAGGTTTCTACTACTCAGGCATTTAACTTAGGAGACAAAATTAAGATCAATCAACTTTGCATTTGTAAATTCTGTGTATCCAATGGTATCTAACATATATATATCCAATGGAAATCCAATGTGCATTTCCTAAGGCAGGTCTGATTATCTAAATTTATTATTTCAAAAAAATTGTTAAAGGCATAATTTTATGATATCTTTAATTTAGATTTCAATATTTCAGAATTGATCCTGTAAAATAAATGTGCATGTATTTGTTTATACCCTAAAGGCATTCAGTTGACCTAATCTGGAATTCATTCTCCTGGGATGGTCAGCTAGCATTTAATCAGAAAGGCCACACTCCAGAGATAGTTACAGCAAGCATTTCCACAATCTGAATCTTGACTCAACAATAGATTTATTAATTAGCATAATAGATGTTAGAAAGTGAGTACCATTGGTAAAACTAGTAGTTTTCAAGCTATGTGGTTTGTTTAAATAGTTCCTAGAAACTCCACTTTACATGGCCAGAGTATATGATCAAGTAAGTCTTAAACCCTTATACTAAGGTATAGAACACTGGACTTGATCCCTAAAAGGTTCTGAGCTCAGTTACTCAGGCAATTTTTGATCACTTGAGTCTTCCTAGTTGTCTAGCCTAATCCTACATATAGAGGCTTTTATAGTATACATCATGTGACTATGTCAAGGAAGGTACTCTTAAAACACCACAAAGAACAAAAGCTGAATTTCATTCCAAATTACGGAAGAGGATATCAGACAGTCTACTTATCTACTCCTGAATGTCTGTAATATGGCAGAATAGGGTCTGAAGTTTTTTCCTTTAAGACTGGCAATCAAGTTAGTGGGAGTGGCTAACTCTCATCTACCTCTAATAATTGAAGATCCCAATATCTTAGGAAAGACTCAGTGGTTTATGACTAATTTGGAATAGCTCACTTTGTATTAATTACTAAATACAATTAGTTCAACTTTTCTTGTATAATTTTCATATCAATACACTCATAACTCAGAGAAAATGTTGTCAGAACCCATCCTAAGTTTTGATTAAGAAACCATCATCACTACATTTTCATGATGACAGAAAGGATGAAATTAATAAATTGACCTCACTTTGGGTCCTTCAATTATATAATCTCATTTTGTTTTCGCATTGGCTCTATAAGTATTATTTGCCTATTTTATTAATGAGGAAAACGAAGTTGAGAGATGTTTAATATCCTAACCAAGATCATATAATTAATAAATAACAGAACTAGCGTTCAAACTAGGTATATATAATTCCAAAAATCCATGTTAGTTATTGTTTCTTTTTTTCATTTTACCTTCCTTGTAGAGACATAAATAATTATAAGAATAATCCTCGAAGAGAAAGTTTTCAGAAAATTTCCAGGTGAGACACATATGAAACCTATTTTAAAAAATTATTTGGAAGTTATGTACGTTTTTTTTATCAGGTTCAACATACATATCAATATGTTAATCAATCACTAGCTATTTTTATTTTTATTTTCTTCTTTCTGTGATTTACTTAAGGGCTTTTATCGTCTATTTTAAGAATAAAGTTTAGGTCACCCCATCATGAAGGAACTACAAATTTCTGGGATGTTTACTGAGGGCACAGGGAAGATGAAATGGGGAGAGAATATGGAAGTTATACATACTTGCAACAACCGTGTGACCAGCCTCAGAAATGAAGACTAAAATGGTTATGAGTTTTTTTCTTTGGTGTTTTCATACAAAATCAAATATTAAATTAATAATTAAATACTAAAACATTCATTTATTATTTTCTTTACCTCTCTTGTTATCCTACCATCTAATGTAAAAACTCTTAATAGCTAACTTTATATCTCAGCATGTAAGTTGTAAGAGATCAAAGGGGGAATCTGATTTAGCTAGAAGGGGAATGGACATCCTTCAAAAGAACTTTGTATTCTCTTTCAAGGATAGGATTAAAGTGCTCTTGGTTGTACCTGGGGCAAGCACATCATTTTAGGAAGAAGAAGAGTTTTGCTATTGTCTTTCTTTAGACGGTAAGTATGGTTATAAGAGAGGTGTATGGCTGCCTGGTTGGTGAGTGTTAAACCAGGGTAGCTTTGAACTGTAGTAATTTAGCTAAAGTACAATTGCATTTCCCAGAGTTTCTTGCCCTGTGTATTTCTGAATTAGAGTTGGTCACAAGAGAAATTTGTATGGGATTTGATAGGCTGGAGGAACCTTTTATTTTTTTTCTCTCAGTGTCAGTGTAATGCCAGCTGCTGTTGCAGCACACACAGACTGATGCTATGCTGATCGCTACCTCACCTTTGCTTAGAGCAGCAGCACATATTTGGCATCTCCGGGTCTCCAGATCTCCTGTTTCAGTTTCTCCAAATCCTGTGCCAAGTGCCCCTGCAGATCTGTGATGAAAAGGTCCAATTTACACTGTAAATCTGCTGCATCATAAAAACCGAAGGTGTTGAGAGAAGTGAAGTCGCAACTTGCTTTCATGGGTTCCCAGTTTGCTCCTGGTCACTTTCACTTCATGCTCCTCTCCCTTCATAACTTTTGCATGTCTCAACTTCAAACTCAGTCCCAGAGATAGAGCCAAAATAGTCATACAAAGACTGCTAAACTAGCTAATATAAGTGTGTAATGTCTAATGCCTATTATTTATTTTTTATCATTCATAATGATTCTACTTCTCTCATTGAACCTTGATAAACCATGTATATAGATTTACAATAATTTCGTAAATTTCATATGCTTGATTAATGATTTTTATTCTTGTTTAATAATGTAAAGATTCGAAGATTAAAAGGATATATATATATATTTTTTTTGGTGAGGAAGATTCGCCTTACGCTAAGATCTGTCACCAATCTTCCTCTTTTTGCTTGAGGAAGATTGTCCCTGTGCCAGTCTTCCTCTGTTTTGTATGTGGGATGCCACCACAGCATGGTTGATGAGTGGTGTGTAAGTCCATGTCCAGGATCCAAACCTGCAAACCCTGGGCCACCGAAGTGGAGTGTGTGAACTTAACCACTATACCACCAAGCTGGCCCCTGAAAGGATATTTTAATTATACTGCATAAGCTAATGAAACGAAGTTATTCCAAGACAATATATGAGAACATATTTCCCAAGGTCAAATTACTTTTGAGGAAAATAAATTTTGAGGAATATATAACGAATTTTCAAATGTATAATAGACATATAAAAATATAATATAAACCTTCAATAATTAAAAGAAAGAAGTTCTGCTACAAGGATGGATATACAGATCTCTAAGTCACATCATATACAAAAGCAAATTTAAAATTATTTAAAGAAAATCATTATACATAGATGACATATGTCTCTGTGTTTCTCTCCTTATATGTGCCCATCAAGTGCTTTCACTTGTACTCTTTTGAATTACGTAAATAATAACACATATGGCGAATGAACAAGAGAGGAAGATGAGAGATCAAGTGAGAAGAAAAGAGTATAAGAGAAAGGGAAAATCCCAGCTGGAACGTGGAGTAAGACTATGTTTTGCGAGCATTCAACCATTACCTGTCAATTGTTCATTTTAGACTGATGTACTTTGCTCATCTGAGTTGCTACTGAGTCAATTGTCTGACCAATTACATTTGAAAAATCTGTCTGCAGTTTCAGTATATATTGCAATCTGCCAGACAGGAGGGGGCAGTCTTGCATAGCTTTCAAAGTGATGGTGTGGTTTATACTTGGCCATTTAGAGGGATGATTATGTGAGGAAAGGAAAGCCTCAACACCTTACCAAATTTTTTCTCTATAGAAGCCATTGTACTTGCCAAATGAAATAGGGATATATCAATGCTATCTCCTTATAATTTAAACAGTGTGCATTTTGTATTTTAGCAGTATTAATCCTTTATTAAATAGCCTCATAAGACGTGAATTGCACACAAAGCTGAATATCAAAAGAGAAACCAATAGAAAAATGAGAGTCTATAAGAAGTCAATAGATACAAGAAAGGGAATGTTCAATAAATAATTGAAAATATGCTACATATCTCATATTCAGGATGTGATGCAAATGAAAATTTTTAAAATGAGATATATTTTATGAATCCAAAAGCAAAAATATTGATTGCTTCTAATATTTTTTTGTAAGTATATATGTGCAAAAGTAATCTATGTTAATATTTAAAACATACATATTCATGTACTTAGACATCATTCCTGGTAATACTGGGGACTATATAGCCTAAATCACTTACTTGAAGAAATCAATTAAAAAGCTGAGTCATGTATACACACTTACACACATTTGAATGAATAACTATGATGGCATAAAATGAAGGAATTAGCAGAGGGCAAAAACTCAGTGAAACAGGGGTCATGGAGGTAAGGTAGTCCAATTCAGTTTTTACCTTGAGGTTATGAGCCAAATCCTAGTAAATTAGAGCTTCCATTTTTACTGTTGCGTAGAATATGAGAGATGAGAAATAAATCCTCAGACTCACCCAAGATGAAGAATAAAATTAGGGATCCGTGCATAAAAGTAGTGTCTCAAGGAACTATACCTTCAGAGAAAGGGTAAATGAGAAATAAATCAAATGTGCAGATGGGGTTAATAAGAAAATTATGGAACCTGGATCATGACGGGGTCATGTAGGCGATCTTTGAGAACTGAAGTAAGTTGGTTGTCACTCTCACATGGATTTATGTTATCTGTGTGGTCCAAAACAACTCAGAAAGATAACTTATTTAATCATAAGTTGCTATGCTGATGATGTTAGGCAACTGACAGAAGCATACACAAGCCATCTGGAGAAATCCCTTCAAACTAAAGCTTCAACATAGAAAAAGATAGAGATCCTAAAGAAAGTGAGAATTTCAGTTAATAAAATAGGATCAAAGTTTTAGGTGTAAGAGACAGGAAAACACAATAGACAGCAGAATCACATGCACTAAGACTTCTGATACTGTAATCTTTGACACTAAATATGATATTTATATTTAATATATTTAAAGAAATAAATAGAATCCTAAATATAATAAAGTAAGAATAATGGGTGAAAAGATTGTGGAGGAAAGTAACTGAAATTTAAACTCAATACATAAAAAAAGATTAGAAAAAATTGAACAAAGAAATGATGAATTAGAAGATGGGCTCAAAAGAAATATCTAAAATGCAGTACAGCTAATGAAAAAAATAAACAATACAAAAGAGTGATTAAGATAGGCTTACAGGAGGATAGATGATGAAAGTATAGCACATCGTAATGGAGTTTCAGAAGAAGCTAACAGAAATAAGAATGATGTCAATATTTTAGGAGATGTGGAGTAAAAATTTCCCAGAAGTATTGACAGAACTGTGAGAAGAAATTAACACATCCAACATTGCAGTAAGAATCTGAAACGTGATTCTCAGTACAGTCATGCTTCACTTAACGAGGGGGATGTGTTCTGAGAAACGTGTTGTTAGGCCATTTCATCACTGCGTGAACATCATAGAGTGTACTTACATGAACCTAGATGGTATAGCTTACTACACACTGAGGCTATATGGTACTAATCTTATAGGACCATGGTTGTATATGTGGTTTGTTGTCATTGACTGAAACATCATTATGCAACACGTGACTGTAACTGAAGTTCAATCAGATGAACTATTATAAGGTAAGCAAGATTTAAATATAAAAATTGACAAGCTTTATTGAGATGATATTTAGAGAGTTTTCATCCTATAATGGAGGCAATAAATTATTTTGATATACATCAGCTTTATTAAAATTGATCTAGGCCGTAAATCAGATCTCAGAAAAGTTCAAAAGATTGGTGTCAAAATGGGCACATTTTCTGCCCAAAATGAAATTAAATTAGAATTTAATAATTAAAAGATGACTAGAAAAATCCTAATGTTTGCAAATTTAAAAATACATTTCTGGGTCACAAATATATTTTTATGGAAATTGAACAAATATTTATAACTCAAATAAGAAAATGATATGCAAAAAATCTTTGAGATATAGCTAAAGGGATACCTAAAGGGAAATTCATTGCTTTCATAGTTACATTATAAGAGAAGTAGTGCTAAACTATTAATTAGATAATAATTAATGAATGAAGTTATAAAATGATATGAGCATAATACATGCAAAGAAAGTGAAAAGGTATAATAATAATATAATAAAGAATAGAAAATAAACATACAATCAAAGTGTAAACGGCACTCTTTTAGAATTTAAAGAGTTATTGAGAAGACAAACCTCTTACAAAATAAACTTAATATAAAACTAGAGAAGACAACAAACAATATTAGAAGTAAATAACTATATACAAGAATAAATGCTACAGAGCTATTCACATAATGAGAGAATTTTGTGGTACTTTTTGTTAAAGAACAAGAAATTTTGGAAGAAATGGATGAATACATATAACATACAATCATTTAAAAAGTAAGTTGGGAAGACAGACAATATGAAAAATTCTACAACCATTAAAGAAATAAATCACTATTTTAAAACCTTCCCATAAAGAAAGCATCCAGCACAAATGGATTTACAGATTAGTTCCACTATACACTTAGATTTATGTAATTCCAATCTTATATAAATATTTTCCAAGAAGAGACAAATAAAAGAACACTCTCAAATTACTTTTATTAAGGATATACAAGTTTAACACTTAATCCATGTGAGAACTCTTGTTAAAAAACCAAATGCCCCAGTAAATAAAATGAGAAAACACCATAACTAAGTTTGGCATATCTCAAAACTGCATTGCTGGTATACTATTTGAGACTCAGTTAATACAATTTTCAGTAGTTAGATATTAAAGGAAGAAAATCATATGACCATCTCAACAAATGTAGAAAATGTATTCAAGAAATTTTATTATTTATTCATGGTAAAAACAAAAAAGCTAATTAGGAGAATAATTAAAACTTCCTCTGATAAAAGTCATCTCTCACAATCTCACAATAAACATAATAGGTAACTTGAAATCGTTACTTTTAAGTCAAGAAGAAGGCATGGATGCTAATTAGCACCACTTCTATTTAATCTGGTATGAGATGCTTTAACTAGCATACTGGGGAATAAAAAGAAATAAAAGTACAAGAATTGGAAAGGAAGAAATCAAACTGTCATATTTGTAAATTATTTGACCCTCTGTGTAGACATCACCAAAGAACCTATAGAGTTACTGAGGTTAACAAGAGAGCTATTCAAATTGGCTGGTTATTAGATCAATGTGGAAAAACAAATTCCGTATTGGAATTAGCGACACACACTAACAACATTTACACACTAGGAACAGCCGGGTAGAAAAGAATTTCAAAATGATAACATTTAATTTAGCAACAAAACATGCATCAAGTACTTAGGGATACATTTAAATAAGATATGCACCGCTCATTGGTAGATAGTTATGAAACATCATTAAAATACATTAAAGAAAACCTAATGAATGCAGAGATATACTGTGTTTATGAATAGGAAGACTCTATATTACAACGGTTATGAATTCCTACAGAGTCAATGCATTTCAATCAGCACCTCTTCTGGGTTTATCAGAAAAGTTAGAACTTATGTAGAAGAGCAAAGGCCATTTTTTTTAAAAGAAAATTTTTCCTGTTCTATCAGATATATAAGCTAATAATAAAATTTTATTTCATGGTTTCATTGATGTTAAGATAAGCATTTATTTTCATGTTTAACATGCCTAAAACCATGATGCATCTTACAATAGAAGTCAACTTATAATCACTGCTAACTAGACAGCAATCATGATGCAGTAGTTGTTGTTTTTACATGAGAAAATTTTAAATATTCTAGCATCATAACTGTGTATTGGGTCAGTGGTTTAAAAGAAAGTCCCACAGACAAAGGAATAATAAAGCAGCCTTTAACACTAAGAACAAATGGGTTCATTTGGAGGGATGGGGGTGGAGTTGACCAAGTATGTTATAAATTCTCTAAGTGGGAGTCAAATTAAGCTAACTGTTTCTAACTGCAAACTCTTCAATGTTGCATAATTGTTAACGAAGGCTTTTTGTTATTTTACAAATTCTTTCAAGAAATTCTGCATCGGCAACATATTTGATGGCACAACAGATAATAAAACATGGAAATTCATATCTGTTAGTCAATATGTGTTTCAGTAAATTTTGAACTCTGAATATTGAGAAAGTTTAGAAATACTTGGCTCATTTTTCATTTTTCTTTAAATTTTTTTTACCTGTGAAAAAGAAGAGAAATGTAATAAAAATATGTGCTTAAAGAAGTCAAAAAGAATCCTTCCAATAAGTATAAAGTAAAAATTCTAAATGATTAAAAACCACTGTAGTAAGGTATATTTATCATCTTACAATTTATATCATATTTGTTCAATAAAATGTAGTCGTTAAGAAACTGATACTGGCAAATGAGACAGACTAGAGGGGCCAGAAAAACACTCATGCATATATGGGAAAATTGCTCTATCACAAATTAGGTATTCTGATCAGTGTGGAAAGGATGGACTATTAAATAAATGTTGCCAGGAAAATAATTTATCTGTATAGAAAACAATAATAAAGCAAATCCTCAACCAAATTATATATAAAAATTAATTCAGACAGGTTTAAGATTTAAATGTGAAAATCAGAAGTATAAAAACTTTAGTGACAATTACATGGGAATACTTTTGTGTTTAGAGTAGAGAAACGTTTATTAAGTGAAACAAAATACAAAACAGTGAAAAATATAGATGAATTCAACTACAACTTAAGTTCTGTTTATTAAGACACAAAACAGTGAAAAAATATATGTAAAATACCTATAACTCATGAGCGATTGGACAGCTGAATACTGACAGAACTCCTACAAATAAAAAAAAGTCAGAATAATCAAAGTAGAAAAATGGGCAAAACATGAAAATGCATTTCACAGAAGAGGATCATGAAAGGCATATAATTGTGTGAGAAAAGACACAACCTCAAGTTTCAGGGAAATGCAAAGTAAAACCACAATAACATAGCATATGTTCCCTCTTGAAATGGTATGTTTTTTATTTTTTTGTTTTTTAAATAAACTCTGATAATAGTGTACATAGACAAGGATGTAGAGCTAAGTAAAATGTCATATACTGCTGCTGAGAATACATAGTGGCATGAATATTTTGGAAAACAGTTGGGTGTTAACTAGTATTGTAGAATGTACTCACAGGCTATGTCTTAGCAATTTTACTTCTCGATATAAAGAAACTCTCATATATGTACAACAGGAGACATGTACAATGATAACCACTGAAACATTGTTGGTAATAGTCACATACTGGAAATAATGTAATTGTCCAACAAGAGTAAGAAAGGTGTATAACACATGTTGTACTAATATAATGGACTACTACACAATAGTAAAAAAAGAGAGGAACTACGGCATGTATGTTTCAATATGAGTAAGTCTCAAAACGTGATGTTGATTGGAAAGAAAAAGCAAGTCACAAGAATATACTGTCATCCATTTTATATACATTTTTAAAATAGGCCAAATTTAACAATATGTTATTGAGAGATACAGACGTATTATTAACTTAAATCTATAAAGACAAATAACAAAATGTTTAATATGAAAATTAAAATGGAGAGGATTATATTTTGGGAGGATCACATGGTAAGGGACGAATTCCAAAATATTGGCAATATATTTATTTAGTTAGGTGTTGGTTAAATAGGCATTTGCTTTGTTATGCTTTCCAGTGTTTCAACATTCTTATTATATTCACTATTTGGAATGTATGCTGTATTTCAAAATATGTTTCTAAATGTATACTACTTTAGATCCAGCAATTCTCCTTTTTGGAATCCATCCTCCAGTAATGTCAAACGTGTGGGCAAGGACACATATGTTTAATGATGTTTACTGCTACACTACTTGTCATAATAAATTTTTAAGACAACATAATTGTTCATCAGTAAGTGAGTATTTAGATAAATACACACAGACACACACACAATTACACACACACTATGCGATGCCCATATTTATTTAAAGTATAAACTATATGAAATGTATGTGGTACATTGGTGGAAAATAATCCGTTTTCAAAATAAAACAATGCCAATTTTCACATCAGAGTTTATAAGGAATTGCTTTAAAATATATATAAATAGATATGACAAATGTCATTATTTATTCACAATTATTCACTTCCTCTCTGCCTTTAACATGATTCCTTTTAGGTAAATCATACTTCCTCATTTCATTGAATTGGCCAGGTGATTTGCTGTGACCAATGAAATATAAGGAGATGTGACATATTCCAGATCCAAACAGACATGTTAAATTGTGCTTTCGTGGTTTGGTTCCACCTCTTTTCCTCACCTTCATAAGAGAACACCATACCCCAGGTGAAGCTGCTCCTTCTCTCTGAGTTCTGGAATGAGAAGAAGATGGAACCGACCTCAGATAAGCCAGATCAGCCCACCAGAGTTTCAGCCAATCAGCAGCCTTCAAGTGTGAAGGACAAGAAATAAATGTCTTGTTGTAAGTCTTTGAGGTATTAGGGTTATCTGTTACTGTAGCAATAATGACTAAAATGATAAAGAGGTGGATAAAGATATAGATAGATGATAGATAGGTAGGTGTTAGATACATATGATAAATTTTGAAGATATTTGGGTGATGATAAGATGATTGCATTATGAAGTTCAATTACAAGAGAAATCCTAGCAAAAACAGACAAACTTGAATTTTATATCATGTCAGTAACGTACCTCACAATAAAGTTCCACTTTCAGATATAGCGCCTAATACAGTGTCCTGGAATCTAACAAATCTTATCAGCTGTCTTCCTCTTTAGGACTGGAATGTAGAGACAATTAAGAAAGTAGTCTTGATTATTCTTTAATATGAAATAGTATTCTACTTTATATGTATATATATGTATTGCATATATTCATATAAGTTACATATATACATTAAATTATATACATACATGTATTTCAATAGGGCCATCAAGGATGCATCAGTGGCCCCCAGAGAGATGAGCAGCATATCAAATAAGTCCTGCCCATATCTTCATGTACTTTCCATATTTTTGTGTGCTGGAATCTGATCAGTGTACAACAATATATCTCCTTCTTGGGAATGGAATCAAAGGGAATGTGGTGTGTGCTTGTATGTGAAAGAGAAGGGTAGGCAGGCGACTTAACAACCCTCTACCTGCCAAACATCTTGAAAAGAATGTAGATCTCTCTAACCTTTTTGTCCATGTATCAAAATTCTGTTCCTAAGCTAAAATCAAAGATAAACTCTAATCAATCATTCTATCTTACTCTGATCACACTCCACCAAACAACCACTGTCCTTTTGAAACTGGTAAAATATTTAATGTGTATAGCATTCATAAGTGATGTACTAAAGTACATTCTATTGTTGTGGTAATTTGTGTATCATCTTATCCTACTAATTTCCAGAAATATGGGGACCCCTCTTATGTATTTTTAAATTTCTCTCAACAATTTGCAATAGCAGACCCTCAATATGTGTTTATCATACTAAAAAGGTAAAATACACATTCTAATTATTATCATCTTAATTGTCCACATTAAGTAGTCTAAATATTTACCCATTATACTTTGTTTCTTTTCCTTCAAGGTTGTTTAGAATGTTTTGGGATCTGGCTGGTGAGATAATCAACATATTTCTATAATATATTAATGTAAATCAAACAGGAATATAAATTGGCATATTTGAACAAAATGCACACATATTGTTTAGGAAACTTTAGAAAAATAGAGAACATCTTTTCTTATTTGTACATTTTCACATTTGTGACTTCTCTTGTAGCATGAGATAGAAGTTGCTGAGATTCGGCATAGAATAAAACAAAAACCAAAATTCTATATTTACAATTTTTAATACATACATAAGTTTATTGTAATTGCTCTATAATTTGTTTTATTTTCTCTGAAATTTATAAATGTTAGCTGTAACGGATAGTATGCTAGTCTGCAGCCTAAAGTGTTCTGCATAAGTATAGCAGCAAACATTGACTTTCCTTCATTTGAGTAGTAAGAGAAAGCCCCACTCTTTCCCTGTGTCTGAATGACTCGCAGATCCCAAACAAGAATTTTGGTTTTCCTCCAGATAGAGCAATAAACTTGCATGAAACATCAATGAATATCTTCACTCCAAGGAGACATATATAGTCAACATCTATAAAATGTTAGCTTGGTGCTGTATATTAATAGTTTCATTACAAGCAGGACTGTATGTATCTAAGTTTCATGATCTGTAGAATATGATTTGACCATCATTTGATTGAGTTTTTCTGTGTGTAATACAAAATACGCAGTTTATTGATTAATGAAAAAGCAATTATGGTGATACTTACCAGTGGCAATTTGATGACCCCATAGGGACCTAAAAGTGTAAAAAGAAATACTGGGAATGCAATTTGATACAATCAAGCATCTATTATTTTCAACTATGTGTCAGCGCTAGGGATTAGAAGAGATGTAACACCTAGTTTCGGTTCTTCAGGAGCTCATAATCTCTCTCATAGTACAGATTTATGTATGGATCTCTCTGTATGGTTTTCTATTCTGGGCTCAGAATCTAGGCTAGTGCTTCTATTTTCTCACAGTCTGTGTGAAAGACTAGGTTTGGATTTTCTTTCTCCCTTCCTTCCTTCCTTCCTTCCTTCCTTCCTCCCTCCCTCCCTCCCTCCCTCCCCCCACCTCTCTCTCCTCCTTCTTTCCTTTTTTTCTATCTTTTTAATTTACAATTTGCTGAAAACTGATACTACTTTAAAATTAAAAAAAAGAAATTATCAGAAAAATGAAATAAAAAGATATAATTTACAAGTCCAAGTTTTATTATTCATTTAAAGATGAATAAAATTATGTTTAATTAAATATTACCAGAACAAACATAGTACAGGAAAAAAGCAAATAATTAAGAATAATACACACTGTTCATTGAAATATCTGTGTGGGTAATTATGTGTAGGACAGCCGTGCTGTCCAATGAGACTTTATGCAGTGATAGAAATGTTCCATATCCAGGCTGTCCAATACAGCAGCCACTAGCTGCAGGTGACTACTGAACAATTAAAATATGTCTAGTATAACTGAGGAACTGAATTTTTAAATTTGATTTTAATTAATTTAAATTAAATTAATGTAGTCAATGTGACTAGAAGTTAACACAATAGAGAATCACATATATATGTAATTATTCTGCTGTTCCTCAATTCTGACAAAATACTTATGAGCAAAATAGTCCCTCCCTTTTTTGAACTCTTATATGTACGCTTTGAATAAACATGAAATGTATTTATATTTAAAATTTTAATGTTCTAGGTGAAATTACTTATTTCTTGATTTATTTAATCAAGGTTGGATTAACAGCAATGCTCTTTGTGGGAAAGAATATGTTTCTAAACTGTTTTATTGTTAAAAACACTCATGTAAATAGAGTTTTATCATCAGAGCAATTTCAGTAAGCCTAAGATATTCATTATTTAACTTGAATAGGGCAATTGATATTGTATTTTCAAATCTACTTTCAATCTTTCAACAGTAGCTTCATCCTACAATTTATTCCTATAAAGTAGGGATTTTCAACCTTGGCACTCTTGACATAGTTGACCAGATGATTCTTTATTATGGGAGCTGTTTTGCTCATTGCAGAATATTTACCAGCATTCCTGGCCTACCACTAGGTATTGGTAGCAAGCCCCCGTGTTATGACAACCAAAAATGTCTCCAGACATTGCCAAATGCCATCTGGGGGGGCAAAATTACCCCCCAGTTAGAACCAATATATATTTAAATTATGTATATTTAAATAAAATTATTTTTATTAAAGAAATTTACTACAGATTCATAAATTCTTCATTCTTAAACTTTCTTTTGAGAAAAGCTAAATCAGATGTTCTACAAAATATATAATGTGCTCAAAGATAGTTTTTTTTACAAATATGCACTATCAAGTTAATTATCTACTTCATTGATAAATACTATTAAATTATTGAACATGCCATCCAAAACTATAGAAATCCTGTTCTTTCAAGCTTCTAACTTTCATTAATAATGTCTACAAATTGTCAGATTTCCACACATTTGGGCTGCAGTTGGCAATCTAATTTTAAACATTATACATTGTATGTGGTCCTACTGTAAATGACTATAGGTTTTATTATATAGGTTTCGTATATAGTATATAAGTTTTTAGTATATAAGTTTCACCACATTTGACTCACCACAGAAAATTGGCAACACCCCAGTTGGTCTTTGGGGTGTTTAATAAGATGAATCCACTTTGTTGTTTCCTAGAACCCCTCATATCCAATGACTACTTTCTCTTTTCAATATCAGTCACCCACAAACAGAGTCACTAATTAATCCCTGTCATCATAAGTAATGGTGCCAACCTGACACCATAAATTTAAGGATTACACATTCTCATCACTCTAAGTTATAGCTCACTTGTGCAAATTCTCCTATTCAACAATATTTTGACTTTATCAAGACCTCTGATTAGTTGTCTCCTCCAAGTTTCCACCATCAATCAGAATGCTTTCTTCCTTGTCAACTTTAGATTTAATAATCTATCACTATAAACAATGCCTCTCAAAAAGCCTCAGCTCTATTTCTTATATTTTATTCCAATGTATTCCTCTGAAAAGTACTCAAACCTGGATAAATTTAACTATGTGCTTCATAATTTATTGAGAAAATGGAATTCATTAAAAATAACTCCTTCATTTTACCAATTCTACATCTATAAAACTATCTGTGCCATTTTTCTTTTTCATCTTCTTATTACAAATCTCCTTCCTCTCATCTAAAGCCCCTCATTCCAAGGGTGCTCTTGATTCCCATCCTTCTTGTTTTTTCCGAGTCTTTCTCTTTTACATATTATTGTACTGCATTTCCACCTCCACTGGACAATTCTAATTAATATTTAAACATATGAAAATATAATATATCTTTTAAAAAATAATTTCTTGATTCCTGATTCTTTCTGCAGCTATTGCCTCATATCTCTGCCTTTCTTTGTAAGAGAGAAAGCTCTTGGCAAAATTGTATACAAATGTTTACTTTAATTTGTTGTCATCTATTCTTTCTTCAGTATCCTCCAAACTGGATTTTGCCATCCAAAATGAGTAAATTTATTTTAAAGTAAATGATGATTCATGTTGTTCAATTTGTTGATGAATGTTTATCTTTTATCTTAAAAGCAATTTCTGTATCATCTGAAAGAATTGTGCATCAATTTCTTTAGAATACAGTATTTTATTTTGGTATCTACAACAACAACATTTCTGTCAGCCTCTTCTGTATCTCCTTGTTTTTTTTTTTTTTTTTTTTAATTTTTATTTATTTATTTTCTCCCCCAAAGCCCCAGTAGACAGTTGTATGTCACAGCTGCACATCCTTCTCGTTGCTGTACGTGGGACGCGGCCTCAGCATGGCCGGAGAAGCAGTGTGTCGGTGCGTGCCCGGGATCCGAACCCGTGCCGCCAGCAGCAGAGTGCGCGCACTTAACCGCTAAGCCACGGGGCCGGCCCTGTATCTCCTTGTTAGTTGCCGTTTCTCTATCTAACTTATAAATATTGCAGTTTGCAATTCATAAATCCTCAATCTGATATACTCTACCATAGGAAATCATTCCTTTCCATTTTCTTATGTCACAATTTGTAATTTTATTACTTGATTTTTTATTGTCTTCTTTCCTTATAAATTATGAATTCCGAAAAAGAAGGAGGAGGACTTTTTCCGCCATTAAACATCTCATGTAGAGTACAGTGCTTGGAATATAGTGAATGCTCATGTAATGTTTGTTAATTAATTATTTATAATTATAAATAAGTAATTAGACATATGTAAGTGTTACTAGTTATAAGCCATAATCAAATATTAGTGTTATCTAGGGAAGTTAAATAGAAGGGGAGAAATGATAGAGAAAAATTAAGAAATGTTTTTGGTTTATTTTTCTTTAGTCCTAATTGATTCATGCCCATTTTTGGGATTTTATCTCTTGGGAAATTGAAACTCTATTAGAAGAAATCTCATATCAAAATGTTGATTGTCTTTACTACAAGACCAAACAGCGAGCTGAGTTAACAAATAAGGTTCAACCGCTCAATCCTGAACATGCAAATTAAAAAAAATAGTATAGATATCCAGTTTTCCCAGTATGATTTATTAAAGAGACTATCCTTTTCTCATTCTGTATTCCTGGAGTTCTTGTCAAAGATCAGTAGCCTGTATGTGTGTGGGTTTATTTCTGGCTCTATTCTGTTCCATTGAACTATATGTCTGTCTTTATGCCAGTAACATATTGTTTAAATTTCTATAGCTTTGTAATATATTTTGAAATTAAGAAATGTAATGCTTCCAGCCTTATTCTACTTTCTCAAGATTGATTTCACTATTCTAGGTTTTTTATTGTTCTGTGTAAATTTTAGGATGTTTTTATCTATTTCTATAAAAACAAAATGCCATTGGAATTTTGATGCAAATGGCATGGAATCTGCAGATTGTGTCGTCTAGTATGGACTTTTTAACAATATTGTCTTCTTTATGAACATGATATGTGTTTCCATTTATTTGTGTCTTCTTTAATTTCTTTCATAAATGTATTATAACTTTCAGTGTGCAAATCTTTCAGTTCCTTGGTTAAGTTTATTCCCAAGTATTTTTTTGTTTTTGATGTTATTGTAATGGGATTGTTTTCTTAATCTCCTTTTCAGATAGGTCATTGTTAGTGTATAGAAACACAACTGATTTTTGTGTGATGATTTTGTATCCTGCAACTTTACTGAATTTGTTTATTGGTTCTAACAGTTTATTTGTGGAGTTCTTAGGATTTTCTGTATGTAAGATCATGTCATCTGCAGAGATATTTTTAATTCTTTCTCTCTGATTTGGATGCTGTTTATTTCTTTTTCTTGCCTAATTGCTCTAGCTAGGACTTCCAGTACTATTATGAAGATAAGTGGCAAGAGTGGGCATCCTTGTTTTGTTCCTGATCTTAAAGGAAAAGCTTTCAGTTTTTCACCATCAAGTGTAATGTTAACTGTGGGCTTATCATATATACTTTTATTATGCTAAGGTGCATTCCTTCTGAAAGAATTTGTTGAGTGTTTTTATCATGAAAGGTACTGAATTTTATCAAATGCTTTTTCTGCATCTGTTGAGATGATCATATGGTTTTTATCCTTCATTTTGTTAATATAGTGTATCATATATATTGATTTGTGTATGTTGAACCTTCTTTGCATCCCAGGAATAAATCCTAGTTGGTCAATTGGACCCTTATCTTCAACCATACACAAAAATCAATTAAAAAAGGATTAAAGACTTAAATATAAGACCTGAAACTATAAAATTCCTAGTGCAAACCATAGGAGAAAAGCTTCATAACATTGTTCTTGGCAATAATTTCATAGATATGATATCAAAAGCATAGGCAACAAATCTAAAATAGACAAGTGGGACTACATCAACCTAAAAAGCTTCTGCATAGCAATGGAAACAATCGACAGAATGAAGGCAACCTACATAATGGGAAAAAATATTTGCAAACCATATATCTCATAAGGAGTTAATTTCCAGAATATATAAGGAATTTTTACTTCTCAATAGCAAAAAAATGAATAAGCTGATTTAAAAATGGGCAAAGACTTGAATAGACATTTCCTCAGAGAAGACATACAAATGACCAATAGGTATGTGAAAAGGTGCTCATCATCACTAGTCTCAGGGAAATGCAAATCAACACTACATTGAGATATTACCTCACACCTGTTAGCATGGCTTATTATCAAAAAGATAGCAAATAAGTGTTGATAAGGATGTGAAAAATTTGTAACCCTGTTGGTAGGAATGCAAAATGATGTAGCCACTATAGAAAAAAATATGGATGTCCCTTAAAAAATTGAAAATAGAGGGTGGCTTGGTGGCATAGTGGTTAAGTTTGTGTGCTCCACTTCAGTGGCCCAGGGTTTCACTGGTTGGATCCCGGGCATGGACCTATGCACCACTTATCAACCCATGCTGTGCAGGTGTCCCATATATAAAGTAGAGTAAGATGGGCACGGATGTTAGCCCAGGGCCAGTCTTCCTCAGCAAAAAGAGGAAGATTGGCAACAGATATTAGCTCAGGGCTAATCTTCTTCACCAAGAGATATAAATAGAAAATAAAATTAAAAATAGAACTACTCCTGGGTATACAACCAAAATAGTTGAAATGAGAATCTCAAAGAGTTCTGTACTCCCATGTTTATTGTATCATTATTCACAATAGCCAAGATATGGAAACAACCCAAGTGTCCATTGACAGATGAATGGATAAAGAAAATGTAATGTAAATACAATGGAATATTATTCAGTCTTAAAAACATAGGAAATCTAACCAGTTGCCACGACTTAGATGGACTTGGAAGACATTAAGCTAAGTGAAATAAGCCAGTCACAAAAGGACAAATACTGCATGATTTCACTTATGTGAGATATCTAAAATAGTCAAGCTCTTAGAAGCAGAGCCTAAAATTATGATTGTCAGGGGATGGGGCAGGGGGAAAAAGAGAGTTATTGTTCAATGGGTATAAAGTTACGGTTATGCAAGGTGAATAAGTTCTAGAGATCTGCTGTACAACATAATGCCTATAGTTAGCAATATGTTGTCGTCCACTTTAAAAGAGTCCTTCTCATGCTAAGTGTTCTTACCACACACACACACACACACACACACACACACACAAAGCAAGAGGACACAAGGAATCTTTTGGAACTGCTGGATATGTTTATTACATTGATTATGGTGATGGTATCACGGGTGTATACATATATCCAAACATCAAAATGTATACATTAAATATGTGCAATTGTTTGTATATTAAGTATTCCCCAATACAGCTGGAAAAAGACAGTATGAATGTTCTTCTTAAGTTCTTACATGCCCATATAAATCAGAGAAATGAACTCTAGTCATAACAACTCATGAAACAATAGCAGTGATGAAGATGAATGAGTTATATGCTCTCCGTGTGGAACATCCTACTCGTGTACAGTGTGGCTGATCCTAGATTTTAAGAATTCTATGAAGTCCTCTACTAATTTCCAGAATAATTCTTATTCTTAAAAAGAATATGTTCCATCTACTAAATCTTTCTGTAATTGACAAGCATCACTCTAACTTGAAAGGCTTTGTCCACAAGAAGTTTAACTGTGGAATTTTTAAGTTTCAAAACAGTTTTCCCTAAACTCCCAACATATATTTTCATCCTTGCGAGCCCTGTTATAGAATTGCCTGCATGTTGATACCTAAAGATTAAAGAGCTTTCTCAGAGCAGAAAACTTGGAAGCTCTATAGTGGACTTTGTTTCCCAAGTGCTAGTCTGGTTGCTATATACCAGCTGAGGCGGCCCATATAGTGCTATAATTTGGAAATAGTCGTTGTAGGTGGTGTCAAAACAAAGTGTTGCTAAAGAAACAAATGAGGATTTTGTTTGGATCAATAATGATATGCTTGACTCCTACTTTTGACTCTTTCCTTGATAATATGCACGTGTTTTTTTAAAGAGTAAAATAACAGTAAGATCACTTGGGTCTTCAACTTTACCTCAATAGTACATTCAAAAGAGGTAACATTGAATGCTTTTGCATAATTAAATGGATATAACGGCCTGGAATTAAAGCACACAAAAAAGTTCACTCTGTCTACTTTCACCCCAAACAAACACCTGACTCATAAAAAGTCAGTGAGAGGATAGTTCACTTCGACTTTCTGGAAGCAGAAGAAATCTGAAAAGAGATAAAATTGGCTCCAAATCCTGTATAGGTTAAACATATGTGGGAGCATGTTTGTGTGTGTGTATGTGTGTGTGTGTTTTTGTGCATGTAACAGAACAAAGTTGCTCATACTCTTACAAGTCACTTATTACACTTCATGTGGAGTAATCAAATGAAGAGAATATATTCATCTCCGCTTAATGTTCAATCACTTTGAAACTTATAAATGTATAGATTTTATCTTGGCCCATGTTGACCTTGAGTTTTAGAAACCCAGATTTGCAAAGATCTGCACAGCCCTTCTTTGAGGCTAGAATCAGTGGCATAATAGGAACTGAGCATAATAGGAATTGAGCAATACGTTTTGAGCATCCCATAGACAAAAAGCTCTTGCAAGAACCTAATAGTGCCCTCTTGAAAGCAATGGGAAAAATTTATCTCGGCAAGTTATAACTGATGCCAGTCATCTCATAACCAAGTAAATGAACACAAGGAAAAACTAGGATGGAATATCTCTTTATCAAACAAATCTGAGTTACACATAGCTAGATGTATTGTTCTATCTTTCCGTGTCTAATTAGTTCTAATCCTAGAACACACTATTTTATTTGGAACTATTTGTAATTTTTGTAGGGGAATGGCTTTGCTGTGTCACTGTATTGTTGTTTCACGTCTCCACATAGACCATCTAATCATGGCTTAATCAAAGCTGACGTGAGCCTCAGCAGAACACCTGGTAATTCTCCCAGAGCATGAGAACATGGAAGGTTAGCGAGGAGCTGCTGCAAGACCCATGCCTCCCTCACTTCCCTCTTTTCCTAGACAGCTGTCATGATAGTTTCTTATCACCTCCAGAGCTCTGATGAGGTATGAGACTTTCTGCCTTGCCCACCTTATGGTACACCTGCAGGCTATAATACTGCTTAGCCACAGCGCAGAATTAATTCCTCAGCAATACAGGCCCAACCATGTATGTTTCATTGCCATATCATCTGGCCTGTTTACTTCTGTGTCATCCTATGGGACAAGGGATATGGCAGGGGGTTATTACCTTAGCTCATCTTGTTTTTCCTGTCTATGCAAGTAACAAACTGGACCCAACAAGGAATGATTGTTTCTGTACTGGTCAAATCTGCCAGCCTTATATGACAACTTTGTTGTTACCTGCTAACTAATTTGTGTTATTACTACTAATAATTACCATATTTATTAGCAGTAATAGATGACCCATATGTCCAAAATATTCTACCAAATATTTTAAAATTTATATCTTCTTAGCCACAACCTTATTTTTTCTTTCTTATAATTACAAAATACAGGATCACTAGTCTCATAAATCTGTCAAAATGTCTAAACTAAGTATAAAAGATTTTGGATACCATGAGATTTAAAATCATATGAGACTTCGTACTGTCAGAATTAAATGTTAACCATAGCTAAATGATAGCATGGACTCTCCCATAAGGGCTTGGTAAATGTATCTCTTTACCTTCATTATCTGTAACTGGTTCAAATGGATTCTCCAGAAGTTTACTTTTATTGGCAGGTCTCATAGAAAAGAAAATATATAACGGATGGGGCCGGCCCGTTGGCGTAGTGGTTAAGTTCTCGTGCTCCACTTCAGTGGTCCGGGTTCGCAGGTTCGGATCCTGGGTGTGGATCTATGCGCTGCTTCTCAAGCTATGTTGTGGCAGGTGTCCCACATATAAAGTAGAGTAAGATGGGCACGGACGTTAGCCCAGGGCCAATCTTCCTCAGCAAAAAGAGGAGGATTGGCAACAGATGTTAGCTCAGGGCTAATCTTCCTCACCAAAAAAAAAAAAAAAAAGAAAGAAAGTATATAACTGAAAAGATACTCAAACATAGTCTTTCTGATATTCCATCAACAGAAAAAATAATTGTTTGAAATATAAAATTATATGCTGGCACTTTCACTAATATAGTCACTTAAAAACCTGCAATTAAATGTGTCATGCAACAAGATCATATTAGATCTGTTCTAGCATGTCCTGAATTACACAGATGATAATTACAGATACCAATAGTTCTTCGAAATTCAAACTTCACATGCTTTTATTTGTAAAATCTGAGAAGCAAAAAGAAATGCTCCCAGTACAAATTCTTCTTCAAAGCAAACAAAGTGGAGAAATTTTGTTGTTGGTCTCTTGACATTCATTATGCTAATAACTAGGAACATCCTCTGAACCAATCAGGTGTGAAGAGAGAAATGCTACACATATCAGAAAGATGAGCTGGTTACAAGAGTGTTTGAAGTCCGAGGGAGCACAAACAGAAAGATAAGGTAACGCAAATATTAGAAACCGCAGGAAGTCATTATCCACATTAGGACTAAATGAAAACAATGAACTGATGTTATCATAGCATATAATTGCATTTGTTGCTTATACTACTGGAAGACTGCTGCTACCGTTTAACCCATGCTTGAACTGCTGATATTTGGGGGGCCTATATCCCCCACCAGCCGTTACCAGCACCATTTGCTATCTTGGAAAGAATCACTGATGGCCTCTGGAGACTTAGCAACCTGTTTTTGCCAGAGAGTCTTTAAGAGGTAAGGGGATGAAAAGTAGTGTTTGGATCCCATCTCCCGTCTACTAATCCCTTATTGATGCCATCCATTAAACAAACTTAACTGGAAGCTAGTTGGCAACGGAACCTTAGAATTAGTTTTCATGGTCCCAGGCCTTGCAATCCAGAGCAGAACATAGATGGGCAGGAATGGACTTGAGTAATAAGAGATGAGAAGTTGGCATAGTTTACAGGTTTTCGTCGAGATTACGTGGCCATTACTCATAGCCCTCTAGGTAGGGTTCCACTGCTCTCCCAGGATGGAAAATAATTTCTCCAATTCAGTGTATTCTGTCTATTTCACTATCCTGCCTACAATGATTGGCTCAGAGGTAAGCATACAAACTAAGAAAGTTTAATTATAATGAATCTTAGAACTTTTTCAAGAGGTACTGAAAAACATGCTTTATCTTTCTCTCTATTTGAATCTAAAAGTATGTGAGATGAGAACTGCTGTAGCTACGTTTTTCCACATGCAGCCCCAGAAAGACACCAAGACAGAATGTACAGCCAAGAGATTGAGAAAAATCAATTAATAATGAATTGTTTGTCTTTTGAAAATAATGTTTGAATCTGGATTGTCCAGATATGTGAAAAATTATTTTAAAAATATTTATTGATTTTTTTCTCAAGCTAGTTTTTTTTTTATTTGTAATCAAAAGTATTCTAGCTGACACGCCTGAAGTAAATGTTTTGAAAGACTCTATAACTTGAGAATAATGTACAAAAATGGTGGATGGTGACAACTTTCAGTTACAGGAACAGAGACGAGCACATTTATACATATGTTAAGGATATTTTCTCTGGATCACATAGTGTAATTATCTTCTTATAGCAAATCCATTATTTAATATGCTTTTTCTGGTGACCTCTATCACATCTCCACAGAATTCCTTTCCTGTACAACCAGAGCTAGCTATATAATTTGTAGAGCCTGGTGCCATATGAAACTCCTTGTTCAAAAAAGCAGGATAAAAGTACTATTTATCTTACTAAGGTATAAAACTTTTCTCCTCTCTTCCATGGCCTCGTTTGACTTTCATGGTATTTTTATTTGATATTTAATATAGTTCTAAGTAAAAAAAAATATGATTGTAAATCATTAACATGAATTTTATCTTTCATCTTTATATTGTATAATGCTGGTTTTAAATGGAAATATAAGAGCACTTAACTCATATGCAGATTCACCCAAATTATACAATTTGTATTTCTTCGTTTGTGCATGCCTATGTATTCATGCTTACCAATAGAGCAAAAATGCTGATGGAAACAAATTCAACTATTTTTAACTTACTTCTTGATATGTGCACTTTATGCCAACACTCTCTTCTCTTGGCTTGTTGATAAGTAAGGAATGACTGAAAGGAAAAGGAACTATGGGTTGACCTGTCTTTCCTTTTCCTTCTATGTCATCATTTTCAGCATACGTGATTGGCTAACAAGAGTAAGAAAGAATATGATAGAGTTTCTTGGTCTTTTGTGTTTCTTAAATGTCAATGCCTTCTTTCTGCCTTGGAGCAAGTTTTGGTTCCACTGGAAAGCATGGTCTCTCAAAGCTGTCAACCCTCTCGCTTACTCATTTGTAGGCATAAAACACTTACCTTGTACTCACTCTGAGTTTCACTGAAAGACCAAACATCATGGATCTACTGGAATTCTGTGCTTATGGTGCATCACCACTGCTATATGTGAAGGTAGTGACAAGGGACGGTGGCAGACATGATTATTATGTGAATCTCCCCACTCATACATATGCTCCATTATCCCATTGGACTTCACGTACAAAATCTAAAGATAAAATTATTAAGCATTTCAGCATGGTAGCAGAAGAGCCTCAAACCAAGAGTGGGACTTTTCCAAGCATAGAGCCTTATACCAAGTTTGCTTACCCATAAAGCTGGCTCTGCCTACAAGGTGAGGGGAATTGTTCTCAAGTTGCCACCTGACCCAGCACATTGCCTACCTCATGGGTTTTTTGGGACTGCCTCAGCTATTCCCACATTTTTTGGTTACCCAGTGTGTCCAGTCCTGGTTGTAGAATCCATTTTCATTCAATCTGTCAGCCTCATCCTGCAGTTCTTATCCTGAAGCTTGGAAATTCCACCTAAGTTGACTATTTCTTTCCTACTGACTCCATAAAACTTCTAGTAGTTTTTAGAGCTGCTTATCCCAAACAGTGATTGCCCTCTTGTCCTAGGCAGCAGCTGGCTTTTTCCTCATGAATTCTTTCCAAGATTTAGCCATTTAATTTGCAAATTATTATTATTATTATAGTTGTTGTTGTTGTTTTTAAGAGTCAAGTTATTTATTTATTTCTTGCAGTTGAAGTACTCCTTGATGACATCCTTGTTCTGAGACTTTTTGCCATAGTCCTTGACCACCACACAACTGCAACCAACCACTTCCCAGGGTTTTCCCTATCTGTGAATTTTACAGAGGCCTACCCATTCCCGTAGTTTCTTGTTATCAACTTTAATTAGGTTGATTGGCATTTGGCACAACTTGACATACGTAGGCTCATCGCAGTTGGATGCAAGCACACAAAGATGGGCTTGGTGCTTGTCTAAGGCTTTGGCAGCTTGGCAATTTCCACGTGCTAGGCTGTCGTGGATGAGGGCGGTCTTCGGCACCTCTTGTACAGAGGTATTAATGTCCATTACACCTCCAGCAGCCATGCCTTCCTCGGCCATGGCGGTGGGTTACGGGTGGAGCTGTATCTTGAATATACCTGAACCTGCACTTCTGTGAGACTCAGAGGTGGCAGGGAAAAAGGAAAATTCATAAATTGGTATTGAGCACCAACTGTGTGCCAGGGACTATTCTAGTAGGTACTTGAACCTCATCACTACCTTTATAGAAATTAAATTCTAGTAAAGAGAGGTAAACAATGAACAAGAAATGTAATAATTAACCACATAGTATGTTAGAATGAAAGAAGTTCTATTTTATTTTATTTATTTTTTGGCTGAGGAAGATTCACCCTGAGCTAACACCTGTTGCTGAACTTCCACTTTTTTTTGCTTGAGGAAGATTAGCCCTGACCTAACATCTGTGCCAATCTTTCTCCTCTGTATATGTGGGTCGCCAACTCAGCATGGCTGAGGCATGGTGCAGGTCTGCTCCCGGGATCCAAACCTGGGCTGCTGAAGCAGAGCCCATAGAACTTAACCACTATGCCACAACAGGCCCCAAGAAGTTCTATTTTTTAAAAAAAGAAAGAAAAGAATGGAAAGTATAGAGAAAGGAAAAGGAATTTGTGATGACAGAGATGAGTACGTGATGAACATTTTGCAATTTTAATTAGAGAAATTAGAATAGGTCTCATTGAGAATGTTAGAGTTGAACCAAGACCTAAAAGAAATGAGAGGGCTAAAATTGCTGAAATCTAGAGGAAGCGTGGTCTAAGAAGAGATGGTACAAAGATCCTAAGGCAGAAGAATTTCTGGTATGTTTGAGAATCAGTAATAAAGCTGGTGTCACTAGAGGGGAGTAAGTGAAGAGGGGAGATCTGAGAGTCAGTGGGGAGCGGAACAGGTCATAGAGGGTCTTTAGCCATGGTAAAGATTTCAGCAGTGAAATAGGGAGAGAATGCTGAGTTCTGAGTGGTATGATAACATGATATAATTTACTTTTGGGAAGTTCACTGTGCCTCCTGTGTTGAAAATATTCTATGTTATATAAAGGTAAAAGGAGACAATTATCAAGCTCCAGATAAGAGATGGTGATGGCTTAAAGGACGGTAGTAGCAGTGGGAGTATGAAAAGTGGTCAAATTCTGGATCTATTTCCCTACAGAAAGTTTACCTCAAAATGATCTCCTTTTTGCAAGGGGCAGGGCAGAGTCAAGTGTCACCAAGCACTCTTATTCTTCCTGTCTCTCTATTTTCTCTTTCTTCATCTAGGGCTTTGAAAATTCACATATGAATCTGTTCCCCCAAAATAATCAGTGAATTATCTTGGGGGTGTTCTTGGCATATATTAATGACCATTCCTTTATGACCCAATCCTTTGTGATGGGTCATAGATAACATCTATTGTCCACTTAGACATGACAGCATTTTACACCGGTCTACTTCTCTCGTAGGTTCAGGATACCACACTAGTACAGAATTTTGACAACTACATTTTAAATTCCACCTGTGAGTCCTATAGGCTTTGATCACCACACTGTAAAAATCATGTGAAGACAATTTTAATAATGCAGAAATCAATGTTAAGAATAATCAGAGTCATGGGGAATGCATTTTATGAAAACAGAATGATAGGGCACATTTAAATTTAGAAAAGGATTGCTATCTTCAAGTAAAACCATAAAAATAAAGTTTTTATTAGAAGAAACTTGAAAAGGCATTTTCAAAAACAATTATGACTGAATGATAAAAAATGGTACACATTTAAATAGGAGAGATTAAATTCAAATATAATGCAGGGCTTTGTGAATTTCAAGGATATGAAGATTATAGAGGTGTTGTGCTGAGTAGTCTTTAGCAAGAAAGCAGCCATCTGTTTTATTGTTTCAATCCTCACCTTCTTCCTACAAGGGTTTTGTTGGTCCCATGAGGTTTTTCGGCTCTGGATCAGTTATCCACGCTTAGTCAATAACTCATTCCAGAGCTCCTGAACTAATATGTTTGGGTTTGTAGTCTACATGGCTTAAGTTAATGATTTTTAAAAATGTATTTACATGGAGAAGATTCAGAGGATCCACAATACTTGCTTCAAATTTCATTTAATTATTTTACTTGTTAAAAACTATAATTCAAAACATATACACTCGATTGTACAATAGATACCAAGTCTTAGGACATGAATGACTAGCAATAGTTTTTTTCAATTATGGAGTTAGTTCAATGCATTTATATGTTTATATTAGAATTTTAAACAGTCTTCTGCCAACACCGGGCATATATTTAAGCCTTTCATTTCTATAAATAAGTAATTGACTATGAAGCTGGTAGGTCTGTATTGACTTTTTTAAAAATTCAGACATGCAAATCTTGCCATGTAAAAGTGTACAGTAGTAGACTATAACACATATTGTCATAATCTACATTTCTTCAACATGACTCCAAACTCTTCAGATCATTTGGCTGATTTTTTAAAGTCTTGAGTGATGATGCAAGATTTAGATATAACATTTCAGTTCATAATGATTTTTTTTTCTTTTAGTGATCTAAGTTTGAAAAAATATTACATTGCTGCTTTTTTCCCAAGCTTTCAGATCAATTTAATTGAAGAGGATCATGAAATGGCAATGTGAATTGTAAAAGAATAATAATAATAATAAAACGTAAGCATTTGCAACTTCTTATGTATGTGAATCAGAATTTTTTTTCAAAATGATGTAGTCAAAACAAAATATAAAATGATATTGAAGTTGATAAAAGATTGCAAATTTCATTAAGAAGCTCCCGTATCAAATGTTTGCTCCCAGACAAACGAATTCTTTCTCGTTGATGTATTGCATTTGTTTCCTACTGCTGTGTAACAAAGTACCATAAACTTTGTTGCTAAATACAGCACCTATTTTTTCACTTACGGTGCTGTAGGTCAGAAGGCCTGTGTAGAATGACTGGTTTCTCCGCTGAGGTTATATCACAAGACTAAAATCAATGTGAAGGCTAGGCTGAGTTCTCATATAGAGTCTATAGGGAAAATCCACTTCCAAAGTCATTCTTATTATTTGCAGAACTCAGTTCCTTGCAGTTGTTGGACTTAATATTCCTGTTTCATTGTTGGCTATCAGCGTTCTTTTCCCCCTCCATCTTCAAAGCTAGCAATAGATAATCTCCTTGGGTAGAATCCCTTTCATGCTTCGAATCCCCAAATGGTACAATTGGTACAATCACCCCGGGGAGTAGCCCGGGCCCTTTTAAAGGATCACACAATTAGGTAAGACCTAGTGAGGATAAACTCCCTAATGTAAAGCAACTAATTTGGGACATTAATTATATCTACAAAATCCTTTCACACAGCTCCCAGATTAGTGTTTGATTGAACAACTAGGAAAAGGTATATGTATGTGAGGGCATGGGGAATCTATGGCCATTGTAGAATTCTGCCCACCATGATTTATTTTTTTTTAAGTAACAGAAATTAGATTATGCATATTTACACATAAAAGGATCTTTTTTTCTTTTTTCATAATGTTTAATTTAAATGAGCATCTCATTGGTATAAAAATATTTGAAAGTTAATAGTTTAAGAGAATACTTTTGCACGGAAAAAATAAATACATCAAAATATTGACCATTTCAGATAGGTAATGCATTATAATTTCTAGTGATTAGTACAAAAGTGATGCATTGATTACTTTGAGTTTACAATTTCAATCCTCAGTAGTATTTTCCTGCTCTTTCCAGGCTGTCATCCCTCCTAAGGCTCTAGATCATTGAGCACAAGAGTCCACTACTGTGAATCAAGATTTCTGTAAAGATTTTCAAGACAGTCATACTATTAAAGAAACCATTAATTCATTTTAAGAGCTTATATAGAATTTATTTAGAAGTAATTTTAGATTTATAGAAGAATTTCAATGATAGCACAGAGATTTCCCATATCCCTTCACCTAATATCAACTAAGCTTAAGGTTGATGTTTTATATAACCATGGCTAATAAATAAAAACTAGTAAATTAATATTGTTACAATTCCATTAACTGAACTAGATATTTGATTTGGATTTCCCTAATTTTTCCACTAATTGTCTTCTTCTGTTACAGGATCCTATCCAAAATACCATAAATTTATTATTTGCATTTATTAGTCGTGTCTCCTAATCTCCTTCAATCTGTGACAATTTCTAGATCATTCCTTGTCTTTCATGACTTTGACACTTCTGAAGAGTATTGGTCAGATATTTTATAGAATGTCACTCAATTTTTTGTTTTCTGATGATTGGACTGGACTTATGGATTTGGTGGAGAGAGTACTGTAGAGATAATATGCCTTCCTAATTGTATGATGTTAGAGGATTACAGGATATCAACAAGAGTTATCACTGGTGAGTTTAACCTTGATCACTAGTTAACATGGTGTCTGCAAGGTTTTTCCATTGTAAATTACAATATTTCCCTTTCCTTAATCTATACTTTAGAAGTAAATCACTAAATCCAGCTCATAATCAAGGGGAGGGAATTAAACTCTACTTCCTGGGGGGAGAGGTATCAAAGAATTTGTTCACATACATAAAAATCAGTACAGTGATTAGTAAATATTTTGTGAAACATGCACTGAGGATATGCAAATGTCATGCTTCTTACAGTCTCTCCATTAATTTTAGCATTCTTCAGTATATTGTGTCTGCAGCAATTATTACTATGCTGTTTTAGGTAATTTTCTAATTCCCTCTTGTCTTTTCACTTTATTAACTAAAATTCTTCTATAAGGAAGATTTGTTTCTTCTCTCCTATTTATTTAATTATTCATTCACATTTATTTAATTAGTCTTCCTTCCTAATTAGTCATTCATTTATTTATTCTAATTTTCAGTTATAATCCAATACTATCATAATTTATCGTGTTGCTCAAATCATTCCAGCATTGGTTGCACTTCTAGGTTGTCGCCCGTGTCCCTCATGCCCCATCCATTTTCTTTTAAGCATTTCCTCACTTTCTGGCCCTAAAGGAGGCTCCAGGCTCATCTTGTATTGTTCCTGCCCCAGACCCAGAATCAGTCATTTCTTCAAGAAACCCTGGAGCCTGTGGTGCCTTGAAGGTAACCATAGCAACCACAACACATAAACCCAGCCAGACTTCTAACTAGATGAATGCAAAACCTGACACTAAAGGGACAGGCGAGTTTGTTGGAGGGCTTTTTTAATTTCTGCTACCTGCTTGGCTTCCCTTTCTATTCTTCCACCAGTAAAACCTGTCTCTTACAACTCTCACCGCTGCATGCCACTCTTATTTTTACTTGATGCTGTAAACATGGTGATGAGATCTGGGACTGGGAGTGGAGGGTGTTCCCTCGAGCTCAGATTAAACCTATTTTGTGCAGGCACTATGAGCCTAGTTCTCAGTCCTGTGACCTTCACAAGTGCCCCTGCCCCTCTTCCGGTTACGGTGGTTGGCCTGGAACATGTTTCTGCCCCTCCTCAGTGGTTTGTCCTGTGACCTCAGTGCTTTGATGGGTTTAAGAAAAGTCATTAATTTGCCCTTTGTCGAGCTTTTTTCTCATTATAAGGATGGGAGAGATGCAATTTCCAGCTCTGTTTCTCTGTTCCAAAAATTTATTTTGAATAAGTAATCTGGAAAGAGAAATTGTAGGGTACCAGTAGAAAAGTCATGAATAAAATAATAAATATTTATAACATTTAATGATCTCCCGTGTTTTTGTTATAATTTATATTAGATTAATTACATGTGTTCTGGATGCCAACACGTAGAATTTCTCCTGGTTAATTCTCCAGCATCCTAAAATTATAAGATTTAGAAGACTTGGAAGAAGTATTATTTTCCATTTGAAATCACATATCATTGCAACTTTTGTAGCACTGTTTCTTGAACACTTTGATTCTCGTGTAAACTCAAATACGATTATCCAATCATTAGTTTACTCAGACAAATCTCAACGATTTACAAATTAGCAGCACCATAAAACTTGCTCTCATCTCAAGGACACATACAATAATCAAACATATCTGAAACTTTACTCACCTAATGTATTTAATTAGTACCTAATTCATTTATTTCATCAAGTCTTAGGAGATAGAGGATACGTTCAGCTGAAACCATGCAGCTCAAAAATGTGATTTTAGCCTTAATCATTCAGAATTTAGGAGAATACGACACATGTAAACTTGTAGCTCCATAATAACAACAGATAAGAGGAATTGATAATTATCTAGAGGCTATTATTTTGTGACTGAGCTCTTTTATTGAGTGAAAGGGCAGGAGATGAGCATGCTTAACTTGCACTACTATATATTCATTGAGTGTTTGCACACGAGCACCACCCTGAAACCAAGTGCAACTGCTCTCAACTCTGGTAGACTTCTTCCTTTTATCGCTGCTTCAACTGGCAAACACACTGCACCAAGCTCTTAGAACTTTTGTATGTGTAGCAACCTCTGACAGCCTGACAGAATGTAAACCAGGTCATCTAAGCAAGCATGAGAGGGACGACTGCTTTTGAACTGGAGTTTGAGAGAACTTGTCAGGATTTTTTTCTAATATTCTAGATACAGTGTGTCCTTTTACAAAAATAGAAAGCCACTGAACTGGAACCAGTCAAAAAAGTATTAGCTTTGAATTATGACACTGTTCACCCATGACCACCAAAAAGCTTTGACATTTGAGCAGGAAGGAGTTTAGTCATTTTGAAGCCAAAGTTAAAGAAAAATAGTACTCTGAAAATTGGTGTGAAATCTTGTAAACAAATATGATAAATTTTGCACATCATTTTCTTTAAACTCTTTTTCTCATTTTTCTTCTTGAGAGGAAAGTAAATTGGAAAAATGACTTTTCCTTTATTTGTCTCGTGCCAATTAGTATATTCAGTATTTTTTTCTGAATGGAAAATAGTTATTATCATGGAATCAGTGAGGTAATAATTTTGCTTTCAAAGAGACATGAAGCCTTAAGAGAGTGAGACTTCCATATTTTTGTCTTATTTCATGATTTGTGATAATACAAAATGTTTTATTTCTAAGTTTTGTTTTACAACATTTCATGCACAATGAATGGCGCATTGAAAAATAACTCTGTGTACTCCAAGCTTTGTGGATGAAGCTACTCTGAATTGAATGACAAAATTTAACCCAAGAGATTTTGTCATATTAAACTCAAAGAAAGGTAATTATTTTTTACATATATATGGTTATTTCCTGAGTAGTATATTTAATATAACAAATAAAACTTTAATTTTGTGATATTTCTTTTGGGTTGTTTCATATTGATGTGATAGAAGTGTAGCTTCCCTGGAAGTATCACAATTCTAAAGAGAAAAGAAATCATGTTATTTAATCCTAAGCATATCTAGCTCCTCAAATAGTCAGGCTTTCTTCCAAGATCATTTCCTAGGTCCTTAATGTCGACTATAAGAAGATTTAGATATTATGACCCATTGTTCAATTTATATAGATGTCATTTGAAATAGCAATAAATCACAAACTAAAATTAATTGTGAATTTTGCTTTGGTTCCTAAACAACTGAGCTATAGGCCTCTTTATTTTTTGTAACTTGAGGTTATTTATTTCTTATGTCTTACTTATAGCAAAGCATATTTAAAGGAGGTCTATTTAAGTATTGGTATTACCTATTGCTTGCTGTCTTAAAATATGTATAGTTTTATAAAATGGAAGTTCATAGAGCAACATAACTCAATGAATCATGTGATGAATTCTAAAGTTATATATAATTAAATAAATGTAAATATAGATACAGATATATATAGTATTCTTTCCTTATATTTATTTAAAAATTAGTAGCAAGGTAAGATTTTTATACTAATAAATTTTAAATAGTTTAACAATTATATATAATAAAAGGAAGAGTATGTTAACTACCCTTAAGCTTTTAAAATAATATATTTTGAGGATATAAGGAAGTAATGAATCCATTTGAAGAATCAGGGAAAGTTTCAAGAAACAAAAACAGTGAAATTTGAAAGGAAATTAATAGGCAAGGAGAGAAAAGAGAAGGTATTCTAGGTGAGGATGCCAGCTTGAAAGGAGAGAAGGATGTGGAGGAAGGCTACACTTTTGCAGGGACAATTAGAGGAAAAAATATATATCACTATTTTCTTTTCCCTAAGATTTTAGTTTTAGTAGTATTTCACTTTTCAGATTCTCATTTTCCACTTCTTGGTTAACCATATTCAAGTTAATTAACACCTCTTTGCTATGGATCATGTCAAAGTCTCTTCATCTGGCGTTCTGAAGATAACCAATTGGAATCTTGCTAACCTTATAATTTTTGTCTGGGGAAGAACTGCCCTATTGTTGTACCAGCCCACAGTATCCTGATGCTAATATTCTAGAGCTAAAAGTGTCACTAAACTAAGAGTTAAATTTTATAATAAAAAGGGACCACATAGATCCCTCAGAGAAGTATATTGGCCCTTCTGCATGGTCGTAGTAGGTAGAATTCTCTGGTTTTTCATACCAAAGAATTGAGATGTAAAGACTACTACACAAAAAGAAAACCCGATTTGCTAAAACTAGTGTCCTATTTACATGGGGCATTTTCTTGACTACCAGGTGACACTCACATAGGTAAGATTTCTAAGGTAACCAAAAGTATTCAATCCTTTGAGGATTTAGGACTCCCCATTACCACCACTAGAGAATTATCCTTCTAAATACCAGTAATGAATTCTGGTAAGTTCTAAATCTTTATGCTGCCTGCAACATGTATGTTTAGTATTTTATAATTAATTTCAGTAAAACAAGTTCATCTGTCAACATCCTTGAGTCTCCTCATTTTACTTTTTTTTCTTTTCTTTCTTTTTTTTTTTTTTTGAGGAAGATTGGCCCTGAGCTAACATCTGTGCTAATCCTCCTCTTTTTGCTGAGGAAGACGGGCTCTGAGCTAACATCTATTGCCAATCCTCCTCCTTTTTTTTCCCCAAAGCCCCGGTAGGTAGTTGTATGTCATAGTTGCACATCCTTCTAGTTCCTATATGTGGGATGCGGCCTCAGCCTGGCTGGAGAAGCGGTGTGTCGGTGCGCGCCCGGGATCCGAACCTGGGCTGCCAGTAGCCGAGCGCGAGCACTTAACCGCTAAGCCACGGGGCCGGCCCTCTCCTCGTTTTAAAAACACATTGTGTATTGTAGTGTCTGATATGGAAAAATGTAATCATAATCCATAGCTCTATAACGCACACTTTCATAACTTGAATTAATATTAACACTTTAATAATATAAGCTTAAAATCTTTATAAGCAAACAAAGTATCCTCCAACAGGGTTCTTTATGAAGACATGCTTTCAGTAGTTTTTTATTTTTCTTTTCACTTCTTTTTAAAATAAAATTTATAAGGTTTGTTTCATAAAGTAGAAAAGTATAACAAAAACTGCCCAGAATCCAACTTCCTAGATTACCTGGGTGAATTTTTTTATTTTTTTAAATATTTTTGCTAAGGAAGATTAGCACTGAGCTAACCTCTGTTGTCAATCTTCCTCTATTTTGTATGTGGACCACCATCAAAGCATGGCCACTGATGGATGGTGTAGTTCCGCGCCCAGGAACCAGGCCCGGGCTGCCAAAGTGTAGTGTGCTGAACTTAACCACTAGGCTTCCAGGTCTGGCCCAAACTTATTTTGTTTTTAAATAAAGCAATGCATGCATATTTTTAGAAAATTAAAAAATTAGAGAAAATATTTTTAAAAATCTCCCTATCTTTAGGATATCAATTGCAATTTAAATTTAAATTGTCAAAAAGCAAGCTTTTTGACCCTCACAAATATCTCTCAAATTAATCTCTGTTCTCAGAATTTAGGCATTATCGTCTCAGAAATAATTGATATGCCTAAAAAGCATTAAATGGAAGAAAAGAAAACTCGGTGCAATTATAGACTACTTCAGATAATCTATGAAAAAATTCTCCTAACTGAAAGGAAGGTCAGTTGAAAGAATTCCATGTTTCTTTAACTGGGCAAGGGAAAAAGGGCTCTTCTATGGCAGCAGGTACAAAGGAATTGCCCTCTTGTCATGGGCAGAGTCAACCCAGTAAGTCATGTAAAAGGAACTGTAACAGCAAAAAAAAAACCCAAAACAATTGTCTTTGGACTGCTGGATGACCAACTACAGACCTCGATAAGTAAGCATAATTCTGCCTTACTAATCACTCTCATATATTCACTGTTTGATTAGGAGAGCCAGATGAGAACACACTAGCTTCCACCTTCCTAAAAATTGCTGCCAAGATTAACTTTTTGTGAACTATCTAGTTCATTAAATCAAATAGAGAATTGTGTTCTTCAGAAAGCTTTTGGGTGGTATGGCAATAAGTGCCTCTTCCTGCAGATTATCCTGCCACAAGTATCTGACCTGCTACATACACGGGAGTGAAGGAAGAGGACATAGATCCTAGTGGCACTTTTGCTTATGCAGAAATCACCATCCTTATGGTCACTGGGTTTTGCCATAATACAGGGTCTTAGACAGGGATTGGAACCTATTCAACTTACTATGCACTCTAAGAAAAATAGTGCTTCTTAGAAGATTTGTCATGCACCACGTCCCATCCAGGAAAATTTTGCTCAGGCAAATGTGACATCATTGCTAGGGAAATTATTTATACATTGTACCCTATGTGAACTTTGATGCCTCTGCTTTTGATTATGTCCGCAATACTCAATACATTGTCAAACACAACTCATGTTCTCGAGTTGAGTTGATCATGCCATTAACATGTAATATTGTGTTGATGCTGTTTTCTTTTAAGGCATCTTTTTCCTTGTTGTCAAATCACCAGGCTGAAAATATTCCCTTGGTATTTCACTATTTACTTCTTACCCTCTTATTGGTGCAGTGCTTATTTTTGGCTGGTTTGAGAGGGGCTACCCTTATTATTAAGACAGTTATTTGTGGCTGATGCTTATTAGGCCATTCAGAAGTTTTTACGGCAAATTTCCTGTGAATCTTGATGTCTTCTGGTAATGTGATTGAGAGCAAGTGTGATGTTGACTGTATCCAGGAGGGTCTATTTCTGAGCTGTCTATTCTGTTCCACTGATCGATTTGTCTATCCTTTCACCAGTACCACACTACCTTGATTGCTGTAGCTTTATAGTAAACCTTGATGTTGGTAGTGTCAGTCCTCCAAGTTTGCTCTCCTTCACTATTGTGTTGGCTATTCTGGGCCTTTTGCCTCTCCAAATAAACTTCAGGATCAATTTGTCGATATCTACAAAATTACTTTCTGAGATTTCATTAATCTGTAGATCAATTTAGGAAGAATGGACATCTTGACAATACTATCTTCCTATCCATGAACATGAGATATCTCTCTATTTATTTAGTTCTTCTTTGATTTCATTCATCAGAGTTTTGTAGTTTTCTTCATATAAATCTTGATTTTACATCTTTTCTAACACATGCATTCAATGCTATAAATTTCCTTCTACGTAGTGTTTTTGCCACATCCCACAAATTTTGATAAGTTGTATTTTTATTTTCCTTTAGTTCACAATATTTTTTAATGTCTCAAGATTCTTCGACTCGTGTGTTATTTAGAAGTGTGTTGTTTACTCCAATTATTTTGAGATTTTCACCTATCTTTCTGTTGTTGATTTATAGATTAATTTCACTGTGGTCCAAGAGGAGACATTGTGTGATTTCAATTCTTTTAAATCTGGTAAGGTGTGTTTTACGGCCCAGAATGTGTTCTACCTCACTGAATGCTCCGTCAGCTTGAGAAAAACGTGTATTTTGCTGTTGTTGGATGGAATAGTGCATATATGTTAATTACATTGAGTTGATTGGTTTGTTGGTTTCTAATAGACTTTCTGAAGTATCCAACTTTGATTGTGTATTCATTTATTTCTCCTTGTAGTTCTATCTGTTTTTGCCTTACATAGTTTGACATTCTGTTGTTAGGCACATACACATTAAGGAATGTTATATCTTCTTTGAGAATTCACTCCTTTATCTTTATATAATGCTCCTCTTTATCTCTGATAATATTCCTTGCTTTAAAATCTGCTTCATCTGATCTTAATATAGCTACTCATGTTTTCTTTTAATTACTGTTAATATGGTATATTTTTCTCCATCTTTTTACTTTTAATCTATAAAGTTGTGTCTTTATATTTAAAGTAGGGTTCTTGTAGACAACATATAGTTGGGTCTTGCTTTATGATCCACTCTGAAAATCTGTCTTTTAATTGTTGCATTTAGATCATTGACATTCAAAGTAATTATTGATATAGTTGGATTAATATCTACTATATTTTTACTGTTTTTAATTTGTTGTCATTGTTCTTTGTTGCTATTTTTGTCTTCCACTGTTTTTATCTTTTGCAGTTTTAATTGAGCATTTTATATTATTCCATTTTCTCTCAGCATACCTTTGTACTTTTTTTTTTTTACTTTTTTAGTGGTTGCCTTAGAGTTTGCAATATATATTTAGAACTAATTTAAGTCCACTTTCAAATAACACTGTACAGCTTCATGAGTAGTACAAGTCATTTATAGTATAAAATAATTCTAATTCCTCCCTCCCATTCTTTGTATCATTGCTGTTACTCATTTTACATTATACATAAGAATATATAAATAAATATATATATATGCACAAATAATTGGATACATTGTTGCTATTATTATTTTGAACCAAATCGTACCTGTTATATCAACGATGAATAAGAAAAATAATTTTTTTTTTTGTGAGGAAGATTGGCCCTGAGTTAACATCTGTTGCCAATCTTCTTCTTTATGCTTGAGAAAGATTGTCCCTGAGCCAACATCTGTGCAATCTTCCTCTATTTTGTATGTGGGACACCGCCTCAGCATGGCTTGATGAACGGTGTGTAGGTTCACACCCAGAATCCAAACCCCTGAACCTTGGGCCACCGAAGCAGAGCATGTGAACTTAAACCATCACACTATGGGGCTGAAAAATAAAAAGTTTTTATTTTACCTTCACTTATTTCATCAACAATGCTCTTCCTTTCTTTATGTAGATTTGATTTTCTGACCTACATAATTTTCCTTTTCTCTAAAGAATTCCTGGTTACATTTTTTGCAAGGCAGATCTACTGGCAAAAAAATCTCTTAAGTTTTGTTTGTCTGGGAAAGTATTTCTCCTTCACTTTTGAATAACAATTTCACAGGGTACAGAATTCTAAGCTGATAGTTTATTTCTCTCAACACTTTAAATATTTTACTCCATTCTCTTCTTGCTTGCATGGTTTCTGAGAAGTCATATGTAATTCTTATATTTTCTCCTCTATAGGTAAGGTGTTTTTTCTTCTGGCTTCTTTCAGGATTTTTCCTTTATCTTTTATTTTCTGTAGTTTGAAAATAAAATAATATTCCTGGGTGTAATTTTTTGTTTTTGGCATTTATGTTGTTTGGTGTTCTCTAAGCTGCCTGGAGCTGTGGATTGATATCTGACTTTAGTTTGGAGAAATTTCCCAGTCATTATTGTTTCAAATATTTCTTCTTTTCCTTTCTCTCTTTCCTGTCTTTCTGATATTGTGAATATTCACGTATTCTGATACATGTATTTTGTACATATTTAGTCCCACAGTTCTTGGATTCTTGTGTTTTTGTATTTTTTCAGTCTTATTTCTCTTTCCTTTTCAGTTTTGGATGTTTATGTTGATAAATCCTCAAGCTCAGAGATTCTTTCCTCAGCCATGTCCAGTCTGCTAATAAGTCCATCAAAAACATTTCTGGTACAATGTTTTTGATCACTAGCATTTCTTCTTGGCTCTTCCTAAAATATCCATCTTTGTGCTTACATTGCCCATCTGTTTTAGAATGTTGTCTACTTTATCCTTTAGAGCCCTTAGCAGATTAATCGTAGTTGTTTTAAATTCCTGGTCTGATAATTCCAACATCTTGGCATATCTGAGTCTGGTTTTGATGCTGCTCCATTTCTTTAAACTGTGCTTTTTGCCTTTTGGTGTGCCTTGTAATTTTTTCTTGATAACCAGATATGATGTACTGGGTAAAAGAACTGCTGTAGATAGGCCTTGAGTCGTGTGGTGGTGAGGTGTGGGGGGAGGGGAAACACTCTAATGTCCTATGATTAGGTCTCAGTCTTTTAGTGAGGCTGTACCTTTGGATTGTAAACTTCACAAGTGATTCTCTTTTTTTCTTACCCACACTTAGGTGGGACAAGAGGGCTGGTGTGGTCTGAAATTAGGTATTTCCTTTCCCCCAGATCAGTTAGACTATGATAAACCCCCAGACTCTGGTTAAGTAATTTCTCCTGAGAGCAGACCTTGTTAGGAGCAGAGTGCTCTGGCATATTTCATAATGGTTCCTTTTCCTCTCCCCTTGCTGGAAGCATGAGGCAGTTTTTCTCTGATATTCACTGTGAGAATCTTGTAGAGCTCCAGGAGGTATAATTTACAAAGGTGTAAAGAATTCTCAATGACTGGATCCCCCTGGAGTTTTTGTCTCTCATACTTGTCCACACTGAGCCTCCAGCATTTAGTCAATTACAGTTCAGGTTTCTCTACCCTGACACTGGTTCCCATGGATGTTTCTGATCGTGGGTTTCTGCTCTGGTAAATTGTGATTTTCCGTATTCATTGTACCTCTCTCCAATTTGGAGGGCAGAAGTTTGCCCTGTGACCTCACTTCACTCATGGATCTAAGAAGAGCTGTTGATTTTTCATTTTGTTCAGATTTTTACTTGTCATTAGGGTGGAATGGCAATGTCCAAGTTTCTTACATGCCAAACTGGAAACTGGGATTTAATTTTTCACTTTTTTTTTTTTTATAATTTTTTTTATTTATTTATTTTTTCCCCCAAAGCCCCACTAGATGGCTGCACATCCTTCTAGTTGCTGTGTGTGGGACGTGGCCTCAGCGTGGCCGGAGAAGCGGTGTGTCGGTGCATGCCTGGGATCCGAACCTGGGCCGCCAGCAGCGGAACGCGCGCACCCAACCACTAAGCCATGGCGCCAGCCCCACTTTTCTTTTTATTGTTGAATAATATTCCATTGTATGACCATACTACATTTTATTTAACTATTAATCTGTTAATGAACATTTGGATTGTTTCCACAATATGGCTATTATGCATAATGCTGCGAGGGACATTTGTGTAGGTACATTTTGTGTGTTTGTGTGTGTGTGTGGCATATGTTTTCATTTCGCTGAGTGGACTTGCTTAGTAGTATGGTAACTCTAAATTTATGCTTTTGAGAAACTGCCAGACTGTTTCCAAAGTGGCTGCACCACTTTACAGTCCCACCAGCAGGGCCTAAGGGCTCCAATTTCTTCATATCATTGCCAACACTTGTTATTTTTCTTTTTTTTAAATTTTTTGATTATAGGCATCACAGTATGTGTAAAGAGGTATTTCATTGTGGTTTTGATTTACCTTTTTCTAATGGCTAATGATGTTTAGCACCTTTTTGTGTGCTTAATGGCCATTTGTATATTTTCTTTAGAGAAATGTCTATTCAGATTCTTTGTCTGCTTTTTTTTTTTAACATAGTTATTTCTCTTTTTATTATTGAGTTTTAAGAGTTCTTAATATATTCTATATACAAGTTCCTTATTGTTGAGTAGAGTACTGTGTACTAGTGTCCCATCCCAAGGGGAGATTCTAAACACTTCTGACCATTGCATCTTGGTGTCAGAGTCCCAAGGAAAACATAACACAGTCAAGCACTGGAAGGAAAAATGCTTTACTTACCTGGTGAAGAGACTGAGCAAGATGAGCTTCAGTAGTGTGTGTTAGTCCCCTTGGACAACAGGTCTCTCCCTCTTACTGATATAGGGCAATTTGCCTATGTACACCCTTCTCTCCCGTCCCTTCCTCGTGGAGGACAGATATAATAGCAGAATTGACCAGATGCCATATGGTGTGGACGCTTTGAACTGAGACAAAGAACATTCCTAGAGCCTGAAACAGGGAAAGAGATTCCCACACAAGGAGATAGCCCAGCACAGGTTGCGTGCGCTCTTTATCTCTTGGTAAGAAAGTGTTCCAAGCCCAAGGCCCATTCCTATGTGGCTGAGTGGAGGTTTGAAGACTATGCACAGCAGATGGTCTTTCCAACAATTATTAACTACCTAGTTTGCAAATATTTTCTCCCATTCTGTGGGCTGTCTTTTCACTTTTTTTGATGGTGTCCTTTGAAGCACAAGAGTTTTAAATTTTGGTGTTGTTCAATTTTTCTCTTTTGTTGTTTGTGCTTTTGGTGTCATATCTAATAAACTAGTACCTAAACTAAAACCAGAAATTCGTTTACTGTCTATATAGTTTGCCTTTTCCTGAATGTCCTATACATGTGATCATACAGTATAAAGCATTTTCAGGCTGATTTCTTTCACTTTGTAACATGCACTTAATATTTATCTATGTCTTTGTGTGACTTGATAGATCATTCCGTTTTATCACTGAATAATATTCCATTTTATGGATGTACCACAGTTTTATACCCACTGACTTGTTGAAGGACATCTTGACTGTTTCCACTTTTTCATGGTTATGAATAAAGCTGAAATAAACATTAGTATGCAGATTTTTGCATGGATATATGTTTTCAGATAAGTTGGATAAATACCTAGGAGAACAATTGCTTGATCATATGGTGAGACAATGTTTAGCTTTGTAAGGTACTGCCAAACTATCTTCCAAAGTCGTTTTACCATTCCTAGCAGAGATGGCAGAGATGGCCTTTTGCTCCTTGCCAGAAATTGATATTGTCAGGTTTTTATTGTTGTTGTTTTGTCACATTCTCATAGAACTTCCATTTGGGTCTTCCATATTTAATATTTATTTTTCTTAGTGTTGTTACTAACAGTAGAGCAAGAGTTTGGTCTGTATAAAGATCTATGCTCACCTTCTAATCAGAGGTTTTCAAATTGTGCTTAGCTGTAAGTGGTCAAGTTGATGTAGGAACTATCTTACAGTGGTGGGCTTCTATATAAAAGAAAGTGTCCCACTAATGATTTTTTAAAACCATCTGGTATAAGAAAAGCATTCCATAAATTACACAGCTCGGAGGCAAAGGGGTTCTGATCTTTTTCCTCTTTGTGTGTTTGTATCCTCACCGATCCCTTCACCTTGCTTATGATCTCTGCTTTTCCTCACACATTTATTTTCTGTGTGGGTAATATTCATCCTAAGATCTTCATATAATACACAATTAACCAGTGTTAATAAAAGCATTCTTTTATCCCTTTCACTCTTTTATCTGAAGTGGAGTAAGACTCACTAAGCTCACACACATTTTGTGCATTTTTAACTTCATGCTGAACACCTTGATCCTTCTCAAACTCTACAATTTTAATTTATTCTTTCTTGAAATTGCTTTTGTCCTCTTTTCTTTCTTCTATAGCTGCTACATGTTCCTCAGAAAGAGTGACAAATATTAGCCGATCTCAGTAGGTGACTGGCCTGGTTCTCATGATGACCTCCTCTCCTGGATATCAAGTTGTGTTGAATAAGGTTTGTGATTTCTTGTAGCTTAAGTGGTAACTCCAAACTTTGCCACAGCAAGCTGTTCATTTGTTACAGATTACCTGGTCACCTGAGGGGGGGTCCTTTAAGGTACCCTGGCTTCCTCTCTCTCTCTTCTAAAAATCAGCATTGATTTAATAGTGTGTGTTAGCTGTGTATGTGGCCCAGTCCCCTTCGTCAAGCAGAACAATTGCAAAAGAGCAAAAGCAGAGTGATCCTTGACTGAGATATTCCAAATTGTCTCCTCTCCTCTTCCGATATCCACTATAGGACTTTTGCCTTCCAGTCAGATAGAAACAGCACTGACATTAATTAATATTCAATGGGCAAAACCATAATTAATAAGCTTAATATATCATTTTGGGAATTAGTTAAAGATAATTGTATTCATATTCAAATTTTAAGTCAGTCATTACCTTGGAGTAGCAATTTATAGAGTTCTGCTCCGTGGTCTAGAAAACATAACAACAAAGACCTGTGTTTTTGTTTTATGCCCAAGGAATAACCTTTCAGGTTAGGGTTATAATTTCTGGGTGGAGTATTTAACATAATTACATTCATAGTCAATAGAGAATCTTTTAGAGAATCGCTACTTGGAGTGTAGTTCTATAAATGTTGTATCTTGAGCCAAATTAAACATGTAAAATGTCAAGTTCTCAATCTAAGGAAAAATGTTCCCATCTGCTGTAATTATATAGAATGAAAAAGATAGTGAATGTATTCCCATTTATTGGACACAAAAGATGCACTTATTTTAAGACAAACTGTGGGGCTTTGTTGGTTCAGTTAGTAGTGTTTTCATTCAAGCAGGATAATGTATACGTTTACTCAGTGTTATGTATAAGGTAGCTAATTATACTTACATTTTACTAAAACCTGCAAATGTTCTTTGGCCAGAGTGAGAGTGCAATGGGACATGATTCTTTCTGTAATCAGTTAGAAATATCCAAATTGACAGTTTGCTTGGGTGACAGTTTACTTGGGATTTAAACATTTCTCCAATGAGGTATAAAAGTAGTTTCACTAGGGGCTGGGCCAGTGCTGTAGTGGTTAAGTTCGTGCACTCTGCTTCAGTGGCCCAGGGTTTGTGGGTTCGGATCCTGGGCGCAGACCTACGCACTGCTCATCAAGCTATGCTGTGGTGGCATCCCACATACAAAATAGAAGAAGATTGGCACAGATGTTAGCTCAGGGCCAATCTTCCTCACCAAAAAAAAGAAGAAGTAGTTTCACCAAACTCAAAATTTATACTTAAGGAAATTTATACTTAAGGAGTTTATACTTAAATTTAAAAAACTAACACTTTTTCCCGAAAACATTGCTTAGGTTCTGAAGTAGTGTATGCAATGTACATTTTTGTTAATTCTCTCTAAATTTCTTTGATAGACAATCTGTGTTCCCACAAAAGTGGAAGAAATAAAATATGATCTAAAATTCAAATACTACTTATCCATGAACAAAAGAGTTATAGTTGTTAATGAATACAAATTATCCAGACTTTACTAAAAAATAAAAAAATGAAAAGAAAGGTGATGCTCATCATCCCTGAAGTAGGCCTCATATTTACAGACTTTCTGTATCAAAATGAAAGATGGATCCCAGAAAATCCTCTCTACTTTCTTCTCAGTGTCGCTGGGCATTTCTCACAGAAATCTTAGCTGCCTTCAGTAAATTGTTTTTGGTTACAACATGCATTTCTCTCTTTCATACTACAAAATACGTTATGTGTATGCCTAATTTTGTTATTGGAAAAAGTAAGTTAATTTTTAGAGTTATCGACTTTACTTTTCAAACATATGTTGTTTCTTTTTGGGACTAAAACAAAAAGATACGTGAAAGAAACAAAAAATTCAATATTTCTCTTTTAACTGTGTTACTTAAAAATTCTATTTGGCTCACAGAAATGCAGGAAATGAGATAGAATTACATGGAAAATAACTTCTTGCTTTTACTTCTAGCAGATGTTGATGTGTTAGTATCCAACAACTGGGGATATTTTTCTTAAAGTTTAACTCACTGCATCTGCTCTATTCATCCAAAAATCCTCACCCCAATAACATACCAGCTACCATTAGGAGAGTTTTCAAGCATCCTTGTAACATAATATTTTAGTGAACTTGTATGTTACTTGATTTGAAGGAAATTGTAGAAGATATTTCATTCAGGATTATGCATTTATAGGACCCATAAAACATTTCAGGTGAAAGTTCTTAAAATCTTCCTTGGAAAAGAAAGTAAACATTTCTGTAGTGAAAGCTATCAGGAGTAGTTAAATTGACTGAATAAAATTTAAAGTGGTTAAATATTAATTAAACACATTAGAACGGGGAAAAATAAGTGAAAAATATATGTGCTTATATGGCTGAAAAACAAATTAGTTTGGGATATTATTAGAATTACTTAACCCTCATGTTTTTTTCCATAATGAAAGCATCACATAATTGTAAACTCTGTGTTATACTATTGAGAACTCTGCTGGGAATTTCTCATCAATTGAGAAGACACGTTCAATGAAGTAGATCTAATTGAAATACATGCAGATATTTAAAAATTGGGATTTTTGGAAGAATCTTTTCTTCAGTTGGTCATTTAATTGTGACTAGTGAATGGCTATTTCTATCTTTTTAAAGTTAGTTAATTCAACAAATAATTATTGAGCATCTTCTATATCACAAGCACTGTTTTCTGGAGATATTCGGATGGATTATGCAATCATTAGTTCAAGAAAGTCACAGCCAGTGGTGGAGATGACTAAATAATACAACATATTGATTACCAATTATGTAGCCTTCATTGCTCTTTTCGAATCTCTCAGTGTCACTTTGCTTGTGAAGCAGTGGCTGTAGAAACCATATACAGACTTTGCTAACCACTTTGCTTCCGGTTTGTATTGCTGAGCCCAGTTTCAGGTTGTTTACTCAATCCTACCCTTGGGGAGGAAGAGCTTTTCCTCCCAGTCTATCCTGTTGGCCTTTGAGACATTTTCTTTTTTCTTTTGTGAGGAAGATCGGCCCTGAGCTAACATCTGCCAATCCTCCTCTTTTTGCTGAGGAAGACTGACCCTGGGCTAACATCCGTGCCCATCTTCCTCCGCTTTATATGGGACGCTGCCACAGCATGGCTTGACAAGTTGTGGGTTGGTGAACGCCCGGGATCCAAACAGGCGAACTCCGGGCCACCGCAGCGGATCACGCGCACTTAACTGCTTGCACCACCGGGCCGGCCCTACATTTTCTTGACTGATCTTCAGCCATGCTCTAGGCTCACTTTGATAAAGATAGATGGGTAAACACCAAAGGTGTGGGGAAATCCCTAAAAGAAAACAAGGTTCCTAGGACCCCCATGTCCAAACATATGGATTTGGCAGGGGTCGTGCTGAGAAGGGTGGAGAAATCTTATGAAAAGGTAAATTTAAGTGGAATCTTAGAGCAGGAGTAAAGGTTCTCCAACCAGAAAAGGAGCTTGTGCAAAAGCAAGGAGATGTGAGCAAAGAGTGCATTTGGAGAGCTCAGAATATGACTGAAAGTTGGAGTGCTCGGGGTCAGAGGTCATAGGAAAATGAACAGCATAATAATGGTTTAATTTGTTTTAGGACTGGTTTATATAATCTGGTTTATATAATTCAGGGCAACATGTCTGGAAAAAAGCTTTATAGAGCTAATCCAGTGAAACATAGGGATATCATCAGTGATCAAATTCAATATACAAAACAAACAAACAAAAACATAAAGCAATTATTTTTAAGTCAATTTTTGCTTCTTATTATGAAAAGTTTAAAAATAATAAATTCATGTAAATATATTTCCTAAGTAACAAAGGGAAACATTTCTATGTGGAATAAAATTGTGATATGTCACTGTAGTTAGCATGTATTAAAATATTTAGGCCTGTGTCAGGAAGACTCCATTTCTGACAGTTAAGTGGGAGATAGAATATTCAAAAATTTACTTTCTTATCTTTTGCCAGTAAATTTTGCTGAGTGTATCATCTGTACCTCTAAGTAGAGAAAGAGATTTCTGCTATAAGAATTATATTACCCTGTACAGGTTTGGCTATAAAATAAAAGGAGGAAAAGAGAAATAGAAGAGAAAAACACTCAGCACTAGCAAGAAAAAAACATATAAGGGCAACAAAAAGAATGAAAAGAACTGTTTGATGATGAAGGAAAATCAGAGGGCCAGATATAAAAGGAAATTAAGAAAAACGACCACCGCTCCATTTAATTTGCAATGATCAAATTGTTTACTAAAATACCCTTTTAAATGAAACTCCACAGAGGTAAATAATGTGAGGAAATGTAGAAAATTATCTGTGGCTTTTTAAAATGTCCACTGCAAAGCAAATAAGCGTTAAAAAAAAAAAACTTGCTTCATAGATCTTTCATGTTTCATGGGTTTTTTCATGACATCCTGAAAATATATGCAATCCCTATTCTTTTTAAAAGAATGTTTTACCATACCACTAATTACAAAGTATATTGTTCAAGCAAAAGGGGTGAGGGCAGCTTAAATATCCCCATCTGTTTCAAAGATCTTGTTAAAATGTTTCTATGCTATTTCACTGAGTAACTATTTTATGACAAAATTATACCAAAGCATATTTTACATTAGCTGGAGCACAGTGGGGGTTGGAAAGAGTGGCAGAGGCTGTGGAGATGTCTGATTTGTTTGTTTGTTTGTTTTAACTAGTGGAAGGACCCAGGGCACTATTTAATAGAGCCAGCATCGGGAAGGTAGACAAATCACTCAACAAAAGCCAGCATACAACACATCTTATATGTCTGCATCTTTTGCTCCCTGAATTCTTCTGCTTCCTGCTGTAGGCCTTTCTCTTTATACCGATATTCACCCAGGTTAGTCATTCTTAGACTTTCTCTGTAATTAGGTAAACTTGTATCAACTGGTCATTTTTAAGAAATTAATAATAGAGTCTGTTTTTGCTATTCTGAGGAGTATGTGCATTTAATAGTCTGATGGTTTGGGTTTCTTTTTTGTTTTAAATACTAGAGTTGTATGTATGGTAAGTGTTTAGGAAGTCAGGGCTTCTGATTTTCATCTAATCTAGTGAGCATACCTTCCAGCGGTACTGGGTTCATTTCTATGTAAGTGGGTTTGAACGTGTAGTTTCCAACGCAGATGGGGCAAATTTTGCCTATTGAATTTAATGACAGAAATACAGGTATACAACTGAAAGAAGTAAAAGATTATAATCTGATGGGCAGTTTGGCAAATTAAGATAAATAAATATTTAGTCTAAGTTAAGCACTTCAAGTGTAAAATGCAAAATCGTGCAAACATAATGGTCAATGATAATACTGACAGTTTGTGTACGCGCATGCTTGTGTGTGTGGAGTGTTTTACAATGTACAAAGCATTTTCTCAAGAGGAAACAATCTCAGTGAAGGTTAGCAATTTTCTCAGAGGGACATGTAAGTCGTAGAGCCAGCCTGAATGCAGTACTGCATAAGCATAATAAGTGTCATGTCTGTGTCTCAAAATTGCATCTTTTCTCTCAAGCACATGCAGTAGAGTATTCTATTTATAATATATCCAAGATTCAGATATAGTAAATGATTTTTCAACGCAACGTGGATAAGGACGATGGCAAGATGGAACCCCATTTCTTCATCTCTGAATTTCTTTCTTCTTCCATTGTTATCTGATTATCTCATCACCAGAGTAAGTGGGAAAGAGAATTCCTGAAACAACTAAGGGTAAAAGGAAGATTAGCAAATCAACATAGAGTGAATAACCACAGTGTTCAGATGCGATTGGCGATAATAGTCTACCCTTAACCTCATTTTTCCTAGTGATTCTAATGGGTGATGGCATTAAACCAGTGAACAGAAATTCTCAGACAATTTCTTGGCATTAATCAACTTTATTTCTGTAATAAGGCCAGCGTTGGCCAAATTTATGAAATAGAAAATGTCATTATATTATTATTCCCTTTGCTTTAGCAAATATTCCACCCCTCTCATTTATGTACTGTCATCACAGGTATATCTTTTCCCACATCTAATACCTTATTTGGGATTTCTCACCCAGAGGTGCATCTCCTGATCTATTTTTGCTGTCTCTGGATTCCCCACACTTAGAATTGTGGAACTCAATATATATTTGTAAACAGAATCAAAATTCTTGGGAGTCTGCTTTCATTTTCCAAAATAATAACTAGTGTTGAGGATTCTTTTCATCCCCTATCTCAGCCCCCATTTTGGATTTTTTTTAAACCAGAGATCATCTAAAGGCAAAGGCTTCAACTTAAAAAGGGATATTCATTAGTAAATATGAAACTTGCAGTTTCACAACTAAGGAAGGCTATTGGAGTATTGTCTTTGAGCACATAACAGCTTACGTGCTTATTCCTTTTAATATGGGGACCATAATGACTTCCATGAAAAGCTGTAAATTAATCAGAGTGATTTGTCAATAAATCACTATTACATAGTGATTGAGGGAATTACACTATATTCAGAAATTCATTCATCCATAAAATATGCATGGATGCATGGCTGCTATGGCTAGGCACATCGAATATAATAGTGAACAAGCCAGACATACACATATAACACTTCAGCTTACACAGTGGTGCATTCAGTTCTGGCTCTACTATTTACAGATCTCTCTGAGAAAATTGCTAACCCTCACAGAGCAATCTCACTGAGATTGTTTCCTTATGTACAAAATAATTATTATAATAGTATATTCCTTGTAGGAATGCTGCATGGACTTTATTATGTAAGGCATATCAACTATTTACTTCAGTGCTACATAGAAAATATTCAACACCCATTAGCTCTCATTATTTTATTTTCTAATACCTGTGAGTGTATTAAGAGTCTACTCATCCCTTTTGTCTCACATAATATATTTAATCTTGTTCCTTTAGTTATACAATATTGGTGAATAGAGTGTGGGGGCAGATGTGAGAATGTATATGTATGCTAAAAATGGTTAATGGCTTTTAGAGAGAATAAAATACCCAGGAATGAATTTAACCAAGGAGGTGAAAAATCTGTACACTGAAAACTATAAGACGTTGATGAAAGAAATTAAAGAAGACACAAATAAATGGATAGTGTGTGCTATCTGTTAAAATGTTAAAATGTCCACACTACTCAAACCAATGTACAGATTCAGTGCAATCTTTATCAAAATTCTAATGGCATTTTTCACAGAAATAGAACACGCAATCCTAAAATTTGTATGGCATAAAATTGGCATAAAACAGACACATAGATCAATGGAACAGAATAGAGAGCCCAGAAATGAACCCACATATATATGGTCAATTAATTTACAGCAAAGGAGCCAAGAACACACAATGGGGAAAGGACAGTCTCTTCAATAAATGGTGGTGGAAAAACTGGACTGCCACATGCAAAAGAATGAAACTGGACCACTATATTACACTGTATTCAAAATTAACTCAAAATTGATTAAAGACTTGAATGTAAGACCTGAAACCATAAAACTCCTAGAAGAAAACATAGGTGGTAAGCTCCTTGACATTGGTCTTGGGGATGGCTTTTTGGATTTGACGCCAAAACAAAGACAACAAAAGAAATAATAAACAAGTGGGACTGCATCAAACTAAAAAGTTTCTGCAGAGCAAACTAAACCATCAAGAAAATGAAAAGGCAACCTACCGAACGAGGAAAAGTATTTGAAAATCATATATATGTATACCATAAGGGGATAATATACAAAATATATAAAGAACACATACAACTCAATAGCAAAAAAATAAACAATCTGATTAAAAAATGGGCAGAGGATCTGAATAGACATTTTTACAAAGAAGATGTACAAATGGCCAACAGGTATGTGAAAATGTGCTCAACATCACTAAACATTAGGGAAATGCAAATGAAAACCGCAATGAGATATCACCTCACGCTTGTTAGAATGGCTATCACCAAAAAGACAGGAAATAACAAGTGTTGACAAAGATGTAGAGAAAAGGGAACTCTTGTGCACTGTTGGTGGGAATACAAATTGGTGTAGCCACTATGGAAAACAGTATGGAGGTTCCTCAAAAAATTAAAAATAGAACTACCATATGATCCAGCAATTCTACTTCTGGGTATTTATCTGAAGAAAACAAAAACGCTACCTTGAAAAGATGTATGCATCCCCTTGTTCATTGAAGCATTATTTGTAATAGCTAAGATATGGAAACAACCTAAGTGTCCATTGATGGGTAAATGGATAAAGAAAATGTGGAATATATACAATGGAATATTATTCAGACATAAAAAAGATGAAAGTCTTGCCATTGCAACAACATGGATGGACCTTGAGGGCATTAGGGCATTATGCTAAGTGAAATAAGTCAGACAGAGAAAGACAAGTACAGTACAATCTCACTTTTATGTGAATTCTTTAAAAAATACCCAGTTCATAGATCACAGAGAACAGACTGGTGGCTTCCAGAAGCTAGGAATGTGGGTGTGAGTGAAATGTGTGAAAGGAGTCAAAAGGTACAAACTTCTAGTTATACAATAAATAAGTCATGGGGATGTAATGTACAGTGTGATGACTATGGTTAATAATACTGTATTGCGTATTTGAAAGTTGCTGAGAGAATATACCTTACAAGTTCTCATCACAAGAAAAAATTTTTCAACTACATATGGTGATGGATGTTAACTAGACTTATTGTGGTGATCATTTTGCAATATATACAAATATCAGGGCCAGCCTGGTGGCATAGTGGTTAAGTTCATGCGCTCTGCTTCAGCGGCCCAGGGTTCGCCGGTTCAGATCCTGGGCACAGACCTATGCACTGCTCATCAAGCCATGCTGAGGCAGCGTCCCACATAGAGCAACTAGAAGAGTGTACAACTATGACATACAACTATCTATTGGGGCTTTAGGGGAGAAAAAAAAGGAAAAAAGGAGGAAGATTGGCAACAGATGTTAGCTCAGGGCCAATCTTCCTCAAAACAAAACAAAAAAGCTATATATACAAATACCAAAACATTGTGTTGTACACCTGAAACTAATATAATGTTATATGTCAATTATACCTTAATTTAAAAAAATACAATGAATTTTCAGTAAAAAAGGGAATACTGATAAATTATCACAGATTGGAGAAGGGTAAGACAAAATAAGTAAATGGCAGTGTAGTATTCTGAAATGGATTTTGAAATGGATCCTGAAACAAAAAAAATGGACATTTGAAAAGGTTAAATTCGAATAAAGTGTGTATTTTTGTTAATAGCATTGTACCAGTGTTAGTTTCTTAGTATTGATAAATGCACCATCGTTAGGTAAGATGGCAACATTAGGAGAAGCTAGGGGAAGGATATACAGGAATTTTCTGTACCATCTTCACAACCCCTAAACTTATTTCAAAATGAAAAGTTTTTTTAAAAGGATCATTTTCAGTATTTGAGTTATCTACATTCTTGTGAAAAATTAAAGTTGTTAGTAAATAAATCACCTATGGGGAAAATTGGCCTGTGACACATTCAGTAACTCTTAATTACTCTTTCCCCACCCCCCACACAGAATACACAAGATGAGTTTAGAATATTATTGTTAAATTGAAGTATTAAAAATTGAGTCACACAAGCAATCCTGATATATATTGATGGTGAAAATTTTCTTTTTGTAAATTGCAAAGAAAAAAGAGAAAAGAAAATCTGAAGTGGCCATATAAAAGAAATAATTTTTGTTGTTGTTGTTTGGTTTTTTTTGGCTGAGGAAGATTGGCCCTGGGCTAACATCCTTGCCTATCCTCTTCCACTTTTTATGCGGGATGCCTGCCACAGCATGGCTTGATATGCAGTGCGTAGGCCCACGCCCGGGATCTGAACCTGTGAACCCTGGGCCGCCAAAGATCAGTGTGTGACCTTAACCACTATGCCACTGGGCTGGCCTCTAGGCTTTTTTTTTTTTCAGTAGAATCTTCATTGTGCTTTCTTGGGCAAAATGAATTTTTTTAAAAAAAGCTTGTATTTTAGTAAATAATAATTGATCCCTATCATCAGGCGTAGAAGCACACTCGCTTCTCATTAAGCATGCAGACATCCTTGCTTATATGGATGATCTTCATCAAAATGATGCATGTGGATTATATTTCATAATCCAAACACTTAAAACCTAATCAAGAGATTTCAGATTAATAAAATACGAAAATTATTATAAATACTGTACATGTTTGCAAATGTATAGATAGATGAGTTTCTGATCAATCATTTGACAGCTATAGCATGCCGAACACTTCAGACTGCAGTTGGTATTCTTTCTGTTTGTGGAAAATATTGATTACTCTCATGAAAGTGGAAAAGAGAAGAATGGAAAATGTCGATACATTTGTTTCCCCTTGAACAACCATCATCAAAATTAATTGAAACTCTGGATTAGTTCTAAAAGATGTTCAAGTAAATGTGAATAATTGATGTTTGTTTTTGAATAATTATTTTTATTACATAATTAATGCATGTCATTGGAGGGTATTTAGACAACAAATGTAATCATGGAAAAAAATCATAGAAAATCCCTTTGCTTGAAGAAAACTATAGTCAATTTTTTATTGTTTATTTTTTATCAGTAAGTTTTTCTTTGCAACAAAGACTGTTGGTATTCATATATGTGTGTACTAAAATTGTATTATTTCCATAAATTTTTTTTTAAATAAGACCATATTTCTGGATTTTCCTTCTTCTTATAGAACATTTCGTAGAAGTTCTTTCAACAAAGTTCTGTTGGGGTACATACACATATCTCCATTGAGAGGTTTTCTAATCACTTTAAATGTTTTTATCTGGTTGGCAGTCTTTTTAAGTTATTTTCCTTGCATTTGTTGTTTAGAAATACTACCAAAATATATCTATATATGAATTTATTTGTATTATTCTAATTGTTGTTCATTGACCTTCCTGGATAAATTCTAGAAATGTTGTACTCATTATATCTTTGCATAATGTATCTCATTCATTCTATCTCTTCCTGTGAGCTTCCTATGAGATGAATTTCAAACTTTCTCATTCTATCCTCATTGTCTTTCACATTTTCCAACTGCCAATGGAGATGCCAGTGCTGTTGGTCCACAGATCATACTTTGAGTTATGAAGCTCAATATTATCTCCCGTCTTTTACTTTTATAATACTTTGTGAAATTTTTTAAGGCAAGTGACATACTAATTATGTTCTCACCAAATCTGCATCACCTGCTGTAAACCTTATAAATGGTATTGTCATGTAAGTTACCTTTTCACTCAAGTGGCCCATATAATCAACAAGTTATATTGATAATATCTCCCAAATAGTTTAAAATACTTTCTTATTTTCTTAACTCCCATTAATGCTACAGAGTTCAGTCCTTTCTCCTTTCATGCTTCCTTCATTGAAATAACCACTTAAATTATCCCTATAGTTTTACTCTGAACCCTTCTAATCCAGATTTGTCAATAGTGTGATCTTCCAAAATTACAAATACGATTTTACCAAGGCTTAAAACCATTCTATGTCTTCCCCTTATTCAGACGATCAACAACAATAATAAAATAATATATCTTGCCTTCTACATTTTTTTGGTTTAAGCTGCTCAAATCAACTCTATAATAACTGCTGTCAAAAAAATTAAATAAATAAAATGAAAAAAATGTCATTTCACTTGGAGTTCTTCTGCATACCAAATACAAATAACTATCTTCAGGTGATATTAACAGGATATGTTGATTGAGAACCATTACAGAAACAGGAGTGTGGAAAAAAGCACAAGTCATTAAAGACTGAGAATTTACTTTTTGGTTTGCATATATGAATATGCTTGTAGAATAAGTTACAGAATATTCTCATTTCTGCTGTTTACATAGTTTATTACAGGCTTGCCGCATTAAGAATCCAGTTAATTATAAAATTATCTTAATGAATCATGGCTAAAGAATCTATGTAACTGTGGATGATTTTAACATCTTATCTATAATGCAATTAATAAATTGATACTTTACTGTCAGAGAAAATCTGACTATTATCTCAGAGCTGAGATCTACTCTGTCCATCTTCATTAAACCAATTCAACTCAGAAAATTTCCCATCCTGAACTAATTTCTTATTGCTGTGAAAGGAATTTCATATGTTGATCCAATCTAAAAGTGTGCATAGACTAAAACTCATTATCAGACTACTCTTTTCCTAGAAACAACTTCACATTTGAATTATTTCTTATATTATTGTGTTTGTTATTTCTATTGGCAAATTGTACTAGAATGGTTATTCTTCTTTGTTTTTCCTTGGTATCTTAAATTCTACTGAAGAGTAGCCCCAGGTGATCTCTATTTTAGTGCCCATTGTAATTTGCACACTGAAATGGAATTTGAAGAGAGTCAAGAGACATAGGGAAATTGTACACAGATGGAATATAATGCACAGAAATTAAGGAAATGATACACACATAGAAAATAATGTGTTGTTCTTTGTGGAAGGAAAATGAGAAGAAGAAATTACCATATATTTTCCCAAGCGATAGAGACGTACAGGTGGATGAGGATGAAAGAATATGTGGTTGTCTTGCTGTTTTAGAAGAGATTCTGTATTGGGTAAATAGCTGAGCAAAATATTTTTACATTTTTTCCTAAAATAGGATTCTAAGAAACCATGAAACATATCAATCATTATTAATAAGCTTGTTTTTTAAGTATTACTAGAGAATTGTTTTTCAGGAGGTCCCTCTCACTCAATCTCCAGCAGGTAACTTACTCCATTTACTACTGCCCCCTTTTAGATTAATCCCTCGTAATTTTTCACCTGGAATGTGGCTATAAGCATGTTAACTGTTCTTGCCCAACTTGAATTCATCCTTCTCACTGCTGTCAACATTATATTTCTCAAACAGAAATCTAACCATATTGCTCCTATATCCACAGGCCTCTAGTATAATCTCTATTACATAGAGGATAATGTCTAAACTCCTTGACCTGGCTTTTAAGACTCCTTAATATTTGGCCTAACCTATACTTTCCACATTAATATCTTCTCCACTTTGTCCTAACAGTAATGAACTTCTCACCATTCTCTGATGATGCTACACAAGTCCATGCCTCTACTTCAATGCACTTATTTTCTCTGCTTATGATATCGTCTCCCTTCCCTTCTCCTTCATCATTTAAAATCCAGTTCAAATGTCATTTCCTCTCCAATGCATTTCATTACTATGCAAGACTGCAAAGGAAAACGTGCTTAACCTTCTATGTTTCCATACCATTTTTATGTATCTTTCTGTCTCTCCTTTGTCCCTCTCTCTCTCTTTTTTACATGTTGAACTAAAAAATCTAGATTTTAATGCAATGTAAAATGTTATTAATTTGTGTAAAATTTAACTTTACTTTTAAAATATTATGGAAAGTTCCCATGTTTTATTTTTCTTACCACAGCAAATGGGAAAATGTGCTTCATGCTCTTTAGTTTTAAACCTTCTAAATTGATTAAAATTAATTAATTTTGCTTAATCTCATGATTTATATAATTAGTCTTATTTCTTCTTGGATTCAATTATGTGATATCACATAGTATTTATGGAATTTGGAAATTATCGCATTTATATCTTTCTGACATTAATGTCATTCATGGAACCCTCAATTTTTCCCCTAATATATACAAATTTCTTGAGACTATATCTATTTTTTAATCATACCTGTATCTAGATGTTAAAGTATAGAGGCTATTAAAGTGCCTGACAGGGCCGGCCCCATGGCTTAGCGGTTAACTGCGCGCTCTCCGCTGCTGGTGGCCCAGGTTCGGATCCCGGGCACGCACCAACGCACCGCTTCTCCGGCCACGCTGAGGCTGCGTCCCACATACAGCAACTAGAAGGGTGTGCAGCTATGACATACAACTATCTACTGGGGCTTTGGGGGGAAAAAATAAATAAATAAAATCTTTAAAGTGCCTGACATAATAGGAAATCAATAACATACATTGAATTTAGTTGCATCTCTCCTAAAGGACTGGTGACAATGTGCACATAAATATAAATATAGCAGAAAGTTATCATCTCTTTCAAAATGCATGATTTTAGAAGATTTACTGCCTTTTTAAATGTATTCATATTTATATGTAAGGAGATTTTAATTTAACGCATATATCCAATTTTATAATCAAAGTCAATAGAAAATTGGATTCACTTAATAGAAAATTGAACTCTTTAGAACACAATAAAGTAAACACCTATTCATTAAGAGATGGCTAATTATGACATCTTAGCATTTTCTTCTGACTTATACATCAGTACTTTTCACCATCCTTGTAGCAAGGTACTAACCATAGATTTGCAGCATAAGATACAGTCAGGCATTGCTTAACAATGGGGATACATTCTGAGAAATGAGTCATTAGGCAATTTCATCCTTGTCTGAACATCATAGAGTGTACTTAAACAAACCTAGATGCTATAGCCTAACACACTTAGGCTCTATGGACTAATCTTATGGGACCACTGTCCTGTAAGCAGTCCACCATTGATTGAACCATCTTTATGTGGCACATGACTGTATAGCAAAACATTCTATTCAATCATTTCTTTCACAGCTCCTCCAAACTCTCTTTAATAATTAAGTGTAGGGGCCAGCCCCGTGGCCTAGTGGTTAAGTTTGGCATGCTCTGCTTCAGCATCCTGGTTTGGTTCCCAGTGTGGACTTATAACACTTGTCAGCTGCCATGCTGTGGCAGCGAGCCACATACAAAACAGAGGAAAGTATTGGCACAGATGCTAGCTCAGGGCGAATCTTCTTCAAGCAAAAAGAGGGAGATATGTAACAGATATTAGCTCAGGGCCAATCTTCCTCAGAAAAAAAAAAAACTACGTGTAATTTCGCATTGTATTTTTTTCTGTATTCCCATATCTTTTTTTGATGGGGAGGGGGCAACGAGACTGCTATTTATTGGCTAACTACTACATAAGAGGTTCTATGCTTGGAGCTCAGTGAGTTCTTATAAGAGTTTTTGCTGCAAGGATTATAATCCCTATTTCATAAATGAGAAAACTGAGGATTGGGAAAGTTAACTTCAGTTCAACAATCGTAATATCTAGTTTTTGTTAACTTTTGTGTTACCCTTCCAGTCATTCAGAACTTCTGAATTAACTATAGAGAATCATTTCATATATATTTAAAAATTTGCATTTACATGAGTTTAGTGGTATGCTCGTTTTCTCTTAATCTGATAAAAACCTATTTATCCTTCAAAATTTATCTCAAAAGTTACCTCTTTATGAAACCTTCCCTCACTTAACATGGAAAAAATAATTTATTCCGTCCCTTTTTGACTTTCCCACAAAAAAATTACACTCATTTCTAGTGAACATTTTAACATACAATTTTGTGTTTGTAACTTATCTTCTCTGCTAGAATGGAAGTTCCTTGAAGACAATACCTTACATTAGTTTTCTTTGATTTACTCCAATCTACCAACAAACACTCCATGACTAAAGAGTCAAAATAAGAGTCTAAAATGAAGGTACCATATTTTAGCTCTTAAATTCTTTTTGATAAATTAGCAATATTTCGATGATTCTTAATTTGAGCGTTCTTTGAAATCGTCTGTGAATTTTTTTTAAGAAAGGGGACACTTACTCCCACCCCCATCACTATCTACTGTACAGTGGTCATGCTGTGTAGAACTAGCTTAATAGGCTGTATCATATGCTGTTGACCAGGTTAAAGATGGCTACAGTGGGACAAAATTCAATACCTGGCCCAGTCTCTTGTGATCATCATGCTTTTACAGATCTATCCACCTGTGTGTAGGAAAACCTCATAAGGGGCTTTTGCACAGGGCACACCCCATAAGGCATTACAGAAGTGATGTACCAGGCAATTACCGGGCATATTTTGTTTATATTATTTGAATTAATATAATACTATATTTTTTTCATTTTTTAGAATATCAGTAATCATTTTTTTGTCAAATATTTCCAAATAGGTTCTGAATTATCTTGACTAGTGAACAAAATCATATTTGATGATACATGTATTATTTTTAACCTCACTTTAAGGTCAACATAAATGATTATGTGCTACTTTTTCAGCAGGTTTTCTGCCCTTATTTTCAGTTCATCCTAGAAGTCTTTTACGCCTTGAGGGCTCAGGTGCTGACCTTATCTAATCTTTGAAACTTGTTTACTGTTGTTGATAATGGCATCAGGATTTATGTTTTTTGAACAGTTGATGAGATTCACAAATCACCTTTAAATTCCTTCAATAATAGGCAAATCTTTATCGAATTTTCTCTCTTAACATCAACAATTGGCTGATATCAATATTCTATTGCCTCGTTTTAAATTAAACTCTGTATTTTGTGCTGCCACGTGGAACCATTTTAGCAAAAAAGAGAGGCTGTGTGAGACTCCCATTTGATGAAATTTGGAGAATGTTTGAATATGGATGAAAGAAATTGTTTGCTTTGGTGAGGTTTCTTACCAGGTAAATATAGAACAACCGAAAAACAGGAAGAGAACTCTTGATAATGTTACTTTTATTTTATTTTTTTCCCCAAGCACTAAAAAGCAAGAGAAATATTGGCAATATTTTAATGTGGTTTTAAAAGCTACGTTCTGACTTATTACCTTTCTGCAATCTAACATTTCAAAGGGCTGTAATGATTCAAAATTGTAAGCAGGTGTTCAGAGTCAGTTTCCTTAGGATTTTAGCCCAATAAAAACAAATTCACTGGAACAGGATAGAAAAAAGGTTTTTTATTCTTTTATTTTTAAAGGACTCTACTTTTTTCTCTCTCTCTCTATTTTCTTTTTTTTTTAATTAATTAATTTTTTTGTGAGGAAGATCAGCCCTGAGCTAACATCCATGCTAATCCTCCTCTTTTTGCTGAGGAAGACTGGCTCTGAGCTAACATCTATTGCCAATCCTCCTCTTTTTCCCCAAAGCCCCAGCAGATAGTTGTATGTCATAGTTGCACATCCTTCTTTTTTTTTTTTTTGCTGAGGAAGATGGGCTCTGAGCCAACATCCATTGCCAATCCTCCCCCCCCCAAAGCCCCAGTAGATAGTTGTATGTCATAGTTGCACATCCTTCTAGTAGCTGTATGTGGGACACGGCCTCAACATGGCCGGAGAAGTGGTGCGTCAGTGCACGCCCAGGATCTGAACAGGATCTGAACCCAGGCCGCCAGTAGCAGAGCCCACGCACCCGACCGCTAAGCCACGAGGCCGGCCCTGCACATCCTTCTAGTTGCTGTATGTGGGACACGGCCTCAGCATGGCCGGAAAAGCGGTGCGTCGGTGCACGTCCGGATCCAAACTCTGGCTGCCAGTAGCGGAGTACGCCACTTAACCGCTAAGCCATGGGGCAGGCCCTCTCTCTCTCGATTTTCAAAGTGATGTTTCTACTACCACATGCACACAATAGAAGGTGGTGGTGGCGGTTAATCTTCCTAGTTAGAAAAAAAGAAAAATATATAATCAAATGACTATTATAGAATTTAAAATTTTTACATACAGAACTGAGAGTGGATCCTTCTCATCTCATTTAATTGAGCATTGTGTTTAAAAGTATCATTTTAAAATAAATGATTTTGTAACAGATATATGGCTTTATGAACAGCCAGAATTAAAAATCTTCATTTTATAGGGAGAGTAACACAGTTAATGCCTGGGTCAGGGCCTTATTCATCTAAATACCTGGTTGACCCTGAACCCCAACTTCACTCCTCGTACAATCCAGCACTAGAGGAAGCTCAGCGTGATGAGAAGGTGATAGACGAGAGTACAGGGCTCACTTGGTGCCTGTAGCTCTACATAATGAGGGGGAAGGAGACACAATGCCAGAGGAAGAAAGCCAAAGCATTAGAACCAGTGAGGCAGAAAGCATCAGGGAAGTTCAGCAGAGACAACAGGGCCCCGACCTGCAGACTCTTAATGACATAAAGGGTGTTTTTGGGAAAATGGCTGAAGCAAGTTCTGATCCCACCTTAATAATTAACAACAGCAACAGCAACAACAAAGATAATGATAATAATTATGACTACCATTAGGAAAGGATCAAGGGACTCGACACAGCATTTACGTGTAATCCTCAAACTGCTCTTGTGTGATAGTCATGACTAATAAATGAACTGAGGCTCGCAGAGGTTTAATATCCTGTCTAACTACACAGCTTGTAATCAGTGACGCTGGTGTTCCACTGTCCCGCATGATGTCCCTGAGAAGAGAGAGACAGAAAATATGCCCAGAGTATCGTTAACCGTATTAGATTACACACTGGGGATTGATTCTCAGAAACTAAAGCAGAAAGATTAGACTTCGGTGAAGGAAGAGATGCCAAGATTGGATGATCCTCAACTTATGGTCAGATGGTATAGCGAATGTTGTTCTTTAGGCTTTGCTTTAGAATGCCAATAATGACGTGGTTTAGTACTAAGACTGGTCCATAAAGATATATGTACTCTTTAATGTAATGGAAAATTTATACTGTTAATTTTAACTCAACTAAGTCGGTGTTTTTCAAAATTATTTTTAGCAGCACAACTTATATTTTTAGTTAATGAGATAATGAATAAACATTTAGGATTCCTAGTCTCTGAACAGCCCCATTCCTGTCCCCATCCCCCACAGCCCAGGGATCCTGTAAGTCTTTTTTGCTGAAATCAGTGAAAAATACACAACTACCATTTATAACCTAATTTCTATGGGGATAACGTATTCAAGTTTCACTAAGACCAGCTCACAGGTCTACTTTTTTTCTTGTCAATGGATTCTCTGGTCATCTGTCATGCATTTCCTGAGTTGTCCTCTCTCTCTTTTCAACCCAAAGAAGAGCCGAGATTGCAACTATGCTCTGACAAGGGGCATGATTATGGTAGATATTCTGAGCATATTTTACAGGATTTCAAAGTCATTAGCAGCACTATCTTTGAGAAAAAGAAATTATAATATTTGTCAATGAATTTTTATTACTCAAAATATCCTGTTTCTTTTTCAAATTTCACTTACCAAACATGAGTGCCTTTGTGTCTGCGTGTAGTTTGGTTCCATTTGAAAGGATGGACTTATGCTTAGATGGAGGAAGAACCAAATCCTGTATTTATTGACAAGGCAGAAATCTTTTGTGCATCCTAGGTTCATTTTTATTGCTGTTATTGACCCAAGGTCAAACATCTCCATTCAGTGTAAACTTTTATACATTTACTACATATTTAAGAAGATAAATATTTACTAAATATTTAAGAAGATAAGATAAATAATGTTCTATAAAATTTTCCCAACTTTATATTTTGGTACTAAGAAATAATTTGCACACATAATATGATTTAATATTGCTAATATAACACCAGTTAAATCTGTTCAGTTCATAGACCCAGAAATTTATTTTTTTCCCCTGCCTAATTTATCTCCCTGCCTAATTTATCATATGTGAGAAAAATAATAGGGTATGTATCATAAGATTATTATGAATATTGGTTGCAATAATACATGTACAATACCAGGAATATGGTAATTACTCTTTAAATATTAGCTGTTATTATTGCTTGTGTTATTGTTATTTGTTATCAATATGTTCTAAAGTCTCTAGAAGAAGAATATATTGTTTTAGAAGAAACAACAATAAATTTAGGAACTAGTCTCTATCTTACCACCCTCGATATTCTTCAATTCAAGGAGACACTGAAAATTCAAGTATTCTCAAATCTGCTTTAGACCAAATAAATCTGTCCCTTCTTCCTGAAGAGACAAAAACAATAAATTCCCCCTCATTCACATAGTTTTATGCATATTAATTTTTTGATAAACATACTCTGTAGGTTGGAACTAAAGGACTGTGAGGTATATCATGTATGTTACAGTCCATCCTTAAGCCTTAAAATACCACAAACTCATAAACATTAGAAAAGTGGTAATTACAAAAGCAAGATCACTCAACCATCACAAGGTTAAAGTCTTCTTGAGCCAGTTTAATGCCTTGAGTACACTATTTGTATTTTAATTAACTGGTTTTTTTCTTACAGGAATCTTCTTTTCAGAACTGGAAACCTCAGTTATATTTCTTGATCTTCATTGACTTATTCAACAAACAGGAGTACATGTTTAAATGCTAATCAGACAGCTGAAGTCCTACCATAGAGGTAATATTCTGCAAGGATGAAAAACTGGATCATTCTCAATGCGTGACAGGCCATGTGATTGGGCCCATGCGTGGCCTCCACTTCTGTCACAGGGCCACTTGATTCATATACTCACTATGCCAGCACCAGAGTTGCTGATTACTAAGGCTGGCTGACATCAGGGTGATCTAGTTACTGGTGCCTTTAATGTCCAACCTGCCAAAACAGAGACTAACTCTGGGTCCCCATTACTGCACCATTTCTAAAGGAGACTGGTCACTTGGGAATAACTTGGTTTTATTAGGCTTTTTCCATAATGGAGGGGCATTACCTTTATTTTATTTTTTTGTGAGGAAGATCAGCCCTGAGCTAACTTCCGATGCCAATCCTCCTCTTTTTCTGTTTTTTTGTTTTTCTTTTGCTGAGGAAGATTGGCCCTGGGCTAACATCTGTGCCCATCTTCCTCTACTTTGTAGGGGATGCCGCCACAGCATGGCTTGACAAGTGGTGCATTGGTGCACACCCAGGATCCGAACCTGCGAACCCTGGGCCAGCGAAGCAGAGCGGGCGCATTTAACCGCTACACAACTGGGCTGGCCCCAGGGCATTACCTTTAACTTCTATTAAAGAGATGGCAGAATTAATTGTAGAGCAACATAATTTGGGCCCCTTATAAACTATAGCTACTCAGTGTAAGTCTATATACCATCAATATCATTCAGCTATTAAAAATAATAGAGTTATGCCAAATGATGCAGATTGAATAAGAAAGTTTCCACAAATCCAGTGATTTTTTCTCATGGAAATATGTGTTTGACCCACCAGCATGGACTCCTACAAAACCTTGAATCAGTCCAAGGGATCCACTTAACAGTAATATGGTGTGGGAGTGGATCCACGACCATGAGATTGATCATATCACTTACCACACTATTCAGCAGCTGCTATCTTAATAGGGAGTTGGAACTGCCTGCTAAAACACAGCTGAAGTCCTCCCATAGAGGCAACATTCTGCAGGGATGGAAAACCATCCTCCAGGAAGCATATATAATCGAATCAAAGACATTTATATTATGTTGTGTCTCAAGTATGAATAAAACATGGGTCCAAGTACTAAGGGGTAGAAGCAGAAGTGGCACCATCTACCATCACTCTTAGTCAATCATCAGGAATCATTTTGCTACCCATGTGCAACCTTAAACTCTGCAAAATTAGAGCTTTAGGTGTCCAATAAACCATACTTTTGCCAGAGTACATAGCAGGAATTCCACTGATTTATAAGGTATGGATGCTGCCTGGGCACTTTGGGCTCCTTATGTTCAGGGACCAGGAGGCAAGAAGAGAAGTCACCATCTTGGCAGAGGAAACTGCCCCTGATCATCAGGAGGCTGCTGTTACACAACGGAAACACAAAGGAACGTGTGTGGATGCCAGGTGTTCCACTTGGATGCATCCGGGAACTCCTTTGACAAATTGTGACTACAAATGAACAGACTTAGCAAACCCAGTCATAGAACCGCATGATAACCCAGGGCTCAGCTCCTAAGATATGAGGCTCAGAGTTAGGCCGCCAGATAAGCCACGGGGGCCAGTGGTGGCAGGGAGAAAGTAGAACCTAGAATGAGTAATGGGGGAGTTAAGTGATGAATATTAATTGTGGCCCTGAAACAAACAACGGGGGAGAAGAGTACAGTTTTTCTCACTAACTGTTTTCATTTTCTTCTCAGAATAAAAGAGGCACCAGAATTTTGGAAGAGATGCTCCCCAAATTCAGAGATGCATATTTAACAAGCACAAAAGTGAACTATGGTAGACACTACAGAAGTCCCCACATTCCCAGTTCAAAGAAATATTTGCTGCCCAGCTGTAGGAAGTAGGGTAGCAGAGAGGCTCCTTTGTGGCTGCTTCAGACCTCCAGGGGCTGCGTTCGTTCCAGAGGCTGCCTCATACAAGGCCAAGGTGAGCGAGCTTGCGTCCTTTGAGTAGGGAGAGTACAAATGTCTGGCATTTTAGATCAGGGTAGAACACTGCGAAGAGGCAAATTTTTTTAATCCAGAGCTCCTCACTAGACGGAGTGATGCTCTATTAGACTTACACTACACTTAGACATCTCCCTCTGTCCAATCTCGATCCCTCTTCCTTCCACAGGTATCGACCCCTAAGAAATTTCTACCAACACAAATTCTGTCTCAGAACTGCTTTGGGAGAATCCAACCTCTATCTAACTAAACATCTGTATTAAGATTTTAATTCAGAATTGTGATGATTGTCACAGGGATCAACAGTAACATGTTTATGGAAATTTAAAAATAAAGCCAGGACTTTTCTAAAAGAAAGTAGGTCTGATTTTAGTGATTGGTTTGATGATGAAGAAAACTTTTCCTATAAATTGAAGAAGCTAGATCTACATTATTAAAATTGTATTTAAAAAATACATTTAAAGCATGTCACATAAAAGTCCATCTATAGCTATTATTTACTTGAACAAATTTTCTCAAAAATTACATTTATAAAAATAAAATATTAGATTAGATTATATAAATTGATAAAATGTGTGTACTTCTACCATTAAAGTGTATTCATCAATAGATATTTAAATTCATTTTAGAAAAAAATCACCATCCATCTCTATAAGAAATGAACTTCCAATACAATTTTATATTTTTGGTTTAGTAAAAATTTATAAGCATTTATAGTATATTTATGCTGTCTTGATCATGTTGTACTACTACTAATTTTTTGTGCGTGTGTGAGGAAGATCAGCCCTGAGCTAACATCCGTGCCAATCCTCCTCTTTTTGCTGAGGAAGACTGGCCCTGGGCTAACATCCATGCCCAACTTCCTCTGCTTTATATGGGACGCCGCCACAGCATGGCCTGACAAGTGGTGCATCTGCGCGCAGCCGGGATCTGAACCCTCGAACCCCAGGCCATCAACGCAGAGCATGTGCACTTAACCGCTGCACCACTGGGCTGGCCTCTACTAATTTTAATTACAAATTAAACCTTAACAAAATAACACTTAATCCTACAAATAAAAAATTTAATTAATTTTGATCCACTTACATCAAGTCAGGACACGTATGGGAGATTTTCATTTTCCACTAGTGTTCACTATCTCACAAGGAAGAGGAAAAACCAACTGAAGTCCAAGGAGTACAGATTAATTTAACTTAGACTTTTAATAAAGAGAAAATAAACATATCATACAATTACTTTTAAAATCAACATCCAGGTGTATCAGGATCTACTCATTAAAAAAAGAAAAACTACAAAAACTTTATCATGTTTCTGCAAGAATTATACAAATGTGGAGGAGGATGAGAAAAAAGAAAAATGTAGGACAAATATACTTGTTTTCTATACCATGCTATACTATTATATACTACATTGTACTATATATAATTGTTTTCTAAAATTCTAAATATAAAACACAGGACTAATTTTGTATTACTTCTCTTTAAAAACGATGCTTTATTTTTACAAACAAGATTTCTACTAAGTTTGAAATATAACCATTTAAAATGTTTTCTTATTCAAAAAAAAGTTAGACAATAAGAAAAACAAACAATTCTAGAAGTAGGAATTATCCATCTTTAGAAAAAATAGTTTAATGGAATAATTCTTATCATATGCTCCTTATGATTATTGTCACTAAAATCTTAGAAACGGTTTATATATTGACAACTGTGGGCATAAATAGAGTCTGTTTCAGTGTGGAACGATAAAACTTGGATAATTCTGGCATTTGTGTGTAAATTCCCTATTCTTTCTCTGAGGGGAGCTAACTATATGCAAAATTACAACAGAATATAAACATGACACAAATAGTTGCTGGAGGGAACCGATGAGGGCATAGTGAGAGACTACTGGGAACAACGGAAAGAATGAAATTACAGCGCAGCGAGAGAACTGGCCTGGGTGTCCTAGAGTTCATATAATTTACTTGAGCAGAGCCAAAACATGAACAAAATAATGCAGTGTGAACTACATTGCTGAATGCTAAGGGGAAACTCAGTAGGAGAAATATGATTTTAGTTGGGTTAATTACGTGAGAATTCTAAGAGTAGGTGGGTTTTGGGAATAATTTTATAGCAGGATGAAGAAAAAAATCAGAAAGTTAAAAAATAACATAGGTTCTTTCTGTTGGTCCCTTAAAGCAAGAGCATAGAAGCTGAAGGTCCTTAGCACTGAAACCAGCATAATAATATTAAGCAATACTGAAACCAGACGTATTTTCTTTTCTTCATGTTAAATGATACTAGAAACAGGTGTGATTTGCCACCCTCCTACTAAAACAGTACTGAGAACAGGCAAATATGGCTGAGAATCTTGCTTTAGGTAATATTTGCTCCTGTAAGATAAGACAATGAACCAAGTAAACTAGCCTATTTATCAAAATTAACGAATTGCTCATCAAGGTTTCTTTAAGAGCCATACCTTGCTGTGTATACCCATCCAAAATTATTATGCCCTAAACTATGGCCAATCCCAACCAGCTTTCTCTTTTGCAAATTTCCCCATAAAATCACAGTCTTCAACATAAAACCCTCAGACAGTCCCAAGGTGGTGATCTCCAGTACATTACATTACAGCTCCATTACAGCTGAGTTTAATAAACTCAGCTTCGTTTATTCAACAGATTTTTCTGGAGTATTTTGGGGAATGGACCGTTGGTAACCTGAAGCCGGGAAAATTATCTTGTTAATAACTTTGTTGACAAACCCACTGTATTATAAGATCACAAACAAAAGAAACGAAAAAGAAAACTAAATAATTTTCCGTATAATCTTTCTGGTTACTTAATAGTTTAACAAGACACAAAAATTTGCTTGAGGCTACAAATAATTCAGGAAAAAAATGGTTTTGTTTCATATATGTATCATCTACTCTGGGGAATAAAGAAAGTTAGTAAAAAAGAACAAAGAAAGAATATGAAAACAATGAAAGGAAAAACACAGTACTGTACCTTATAGATATGGTACCTATAGGTTGACCGACTTCTAATACTATTGCCGTATTTTATACTTCTGGTATGTTAATGCCTAAAGAGATACCACGTATTGTTTAAAAGATGGTGTATTTTAAGTTCTACGTTTTGCAATGATAGACAAGAAAAGACTATAGGAAGAAATTACGTTTTTGGTAAAAGAACCAATCACTGAGTGGCAATATGTACAACTTAAAGCTTTTGCTTACAGTTTTAGGAATTTTATTACCCTAGTCATTTAGCATCTCAAATTTGAGGAAATAAACACCTTCATCAGAAAGAACTAATATTAGAATTCTAATGATAGTTGCCCAAGCTGATGTGCAATGTTGATGTTCCCTAAATTTTTATATATCTATGTTTACAAATTGCTTTTTTCACATCTTACATATGTTCAATAAGACCATTTGCTCTACATTTAACACATTTAATTCTTATATTATAGGCATATTTTATATTTCTTCCTCTTAAGAAATGAGGAGCCAAACCAAATTGAACTTGTGTACTCCGTGTGCCAGCACAAGATAAGAAAACCAGTTGAGGAACTAGAACTTTGCTCAGGCAGCTTTCTATTTTATTCTCTTCTAAGCAGCAGAAGCTGGTTAATTCCTACTTTACCACTCCATTATTAAAGGCACCCAGGAAACTCTCTCTGGGTCTACTTCTCTCCATGACTTTATAATTCTGTTCATCTACTAATTGACTCTCTTCAATTCAAACTCCTGTGTTCAGGCCTCTGATTTGTTTATTTTAGTATCGTATTTCTTGGGGAAATTCATTGGAAATCATAAACTGCTGGTCAGCCTATAGATGCTTGATGCTGAAGAGAGAGAAAAGCAAAACAAAACAAAATGAGAATTCAGGGTCAAAAGCCTGGTCCACGGAAGCACACTCTCCAGTTTGGAATATCTGTGTGCTCTGAAAAATCTGTTTTTGAGTGATCATAGGTAGTTAGTGGTCACAGAAAACACGTAAAAAGTTAATATAAATGTTTTTCTTGATAAAACAGCTTATATACAGGACTCAGATTGCTACAGATAACATTTCAGTGGACTTGAATAAAAATAAACTTAGTAAGAACTAGCAGGAACAACATACAGCCCAGTGAGACCCATAAATATAATTATCATGAGATGTGGGACCTACTAAGGAGATCAGCACTTGGAGAAAATAAATCCCAATAACGCTAAACTTTAAATATACCAGTCCTCTCAGGGACTTAAATACCCGGGTCAAATCTGTTCAACCTCTGATTGGATTAGGTGATCTAGCATTGCTCCTGCACATAGCCTAGGTGACGGACATATGCAAATGTGAATTCTTTCTGGAGAAACAGAACATCATCAGGATATTATGCCTGCCTTATTTGTTCTGTACACAGTCTGTGTGGATGAGGAGGCAAAAGAAGCCGTGTATCTGTTTAGCTTTTGGGTCTCCTCATGAGGTGAAGATTCTGTACCTGCCGGAAATCCTACCTTGTATCCATCGGTAAAGCTGTGTAAATGTAGAATTAGATCAAAACCTAATTATGTCTGATGAGTCTGATGGCAATCTTGAAGCCCAAACTAGGATGGTGCTGCTGCAGTTTTTATAGCAGATTAGACAGAGGTGATGGTAGAATTAGTGATAGATGTGGAAAAAAATGTAGAATACAGCATAGGGAGAAAAGAGGAAGAAAATAGAAAAAGGTCATGAGATATGGGAAATACAGAGAAAGGGTCTAATATTTATCTAAATGAAGTTCCAAAAGAAGATAAAGATAGTATTATAGCTTTATTTCTTCAGCTGGATGTTGGGCATATGGTGTTCATCTTAATGTTATTCTTTAAAATATGAATGTCCCTTATGCATGTATGTGTAACTATTTAATATCTAAAACTAATAATTAAAATGTAAGATTCTTTCCATCTGGTAAGTCACACAATCTAAGATAAAGGTTCTTACTTAAACTTTATAACTGCTTTTACCGTATTTTTGAGAATGTATATCATCTCTGCAGGAAAAAATGCATACTCCCATATAGCAAATATTTTGAATATAAATTAGAGGGTTCATGTTCTAAACACCTCATGGAACAACAGTAACAGTATATACAAAATGTAACTATTGGTTTTAACTAGGGGTGTTGGAGAAAGCTGACAATTGGAGATGGGAATTCATTGGCGTGGCAGGCTTTTATTGAATTAGACCTTGAAAAGTAAATAGTACTTGCCATGTATATAAAGGGGAAAGTGCCTTTCAGTTAGTAGATATAAACTATGGTAGATACCTATATATCTATATACCTATATACAAGTTTGTGTCTATTTATAAATTGCATCAAATAAATTGATATTTGACGTACAAGATTGGCACACCTAAATACTTATATTAATCACATCACTTCCAACATCAGAAGAAAATGTATTTAGCATTAATATAGTTCGAGTCTACTTGCATAGTTAGGTAAAGTTGCAATACTCATAATATATTACATTTAAAAATGATTTATAATACATAATTTGTTATTAGTTACAATTTAAATGTGCCTCTTTTCAATATTCTTGCTTTAGTACTTTAGAAAATAATTACCCTGGAGTTACTAATCAAGTCTGCACTTAGGCACAAAAGGAAGATACTTAGGATTTCCACTTCACATGAGAACTCATTAAGTATTTTTGCAACAAGTTATCTAATTAACATTCTCTAAACATTAGTTGAAAGGTAAGAACGTGTTTATCATTCTGATCATGGATGATAAATTCCTTATTTTTAGCTGTGCCATGTGCCCTGGGCATGAGAGTAAATGTAACAAAAGTTAGAATAAAAGCTAAATTAATTAGTTTAAAAACCTATTTTTTTAAATCATCAATATAATTAAGGACTTGTCAACCCATGTAGTTCTTCATCTTCTCAGTGATAAGATGAAGTGATTATTTGATCATCAGTGTTAACCTATCTTCCCGAAATTTTTACTTAGTGATGTCCATCGTGTATAGGAAATTAAAGCTGAAAAGTAGAGGGCAATTATATATGCCAAGGTTCATAAAAATAAAAAGCTATTTCTTTTACAAACTCACATTATGAGCACGATTTGATTGAATTAACTGCAGAATAGAGAATTACTTATCAATTAGATTTTTGGCACAGTTAGGCAGATTTCCTCTGTTCACATGACAAATTCAATACTACTACATATTTGCTGTAGTACTGTATTAAAATTATTTGCTTACATGTTTGTCTAACCTACTAAAATGTTATACCCTGGATTGGTTCATTTGCAGCTTTTTCCCTAGCACTAGAATATCACTCTTTACATGGTATCAGCCAAAGGTGTCAAGAAAGAAAACTTCTATAATTCATCAGCATGGCAATAATATGGCCAAGTGTGATTGGTCTTTGGGGAAAGCAGACACTCTGGAGAAAGAGGATAATTTTTTTTAAAGCCAGACTTTAGACAGCCAAATCATTCATTCACCTCCTAATGAGACAATACTCCTGGGAACAATTTTCAAGACATACTGGAAGTATTCTCAACTGTGTTGTAGTAATTGTTACTGTTTACAGACCGTGGATTCCCACTTTGTCTCCTTGCCCCAAATCTTCCCCTTCGGCCACTGTATTGGCTCCTTCTAGAAGTAGCTTTATTCCTGCTTCGTAAAGTTGAGCATAGAAGGAATTCCTATTAAGCCCACTGTTCACTGAGGAGTGTTTAAATAAAGAACTGCCTTATAATATCAGTAAGTGTATCAAATGAAGACTCATGCTCGCTTGGGATAAAATGGTACAGATATACAATATGCCTTCTTGATGTTTACTCTACCTACCAGCTTATATTTAAATCTCTATTTTGGATTATTTATTTGAAACTTGTTATTTGATCTGCTATGCTAAATCTATACTGTATATTCACTGGGATTTCAATCCAGTATGCAATATAGTAAATAAAACTTAACAACAATGTGCCTTATTAGGTTCCCTAATGAATGGGAGTTCTAACAATAACAACAATTCCATATTGCTAATTTCTTTGAATTAATTTGATTCTTGACAGTGCTTTAATTGTATAAATTATTTATAAATCAAAGGGAAATTTTTCTTTTTTGTTCCGTATCTTGATATAAAACAGTGGAGTTCTATGAGCTGTTATAATATAAAAATATTCATTTTACTACTAATATTAGATTTTACTACTCTATTCAGTTGAGTATTGGACCATTCAGATTATCAAATTTGCCATAAGATATAGAAAGACTGCTCAAAACTATCTTTAACTCCTATTTTATAATTTCTTTTTGATCTAGTTTATAGCCAGACTGATGTGGGGGGTGTGTGTGTCTGAAAGTAAACTCTACCTACAGAATGTTTTTGACACCAAATGTGTGGGGGTTTTTCTCACACCAACCAGTGCTCCAACTTTCCAGGGACACCAACCTGTAGCCTACAGTTCAATTCTGACACTAACTACCTGGAGTTAGCACAGACCCACAAGATGGCTCCCCGCTTCAGACACCAATCGCAAGTAGTGGGTCTCCAGACTACCCTCACTTGGGCCCAACATAGCTGCAAATCAGAGGTTCCCACAGCCCCCTCCACAAATTTGATAATTTGTGGCTCACAGAACTCAGGGAAACACTTTACTTACTATTACTGCTTTATTTATTTATTTATTTATTTATTTATTTATTTATTTATTTATTTATTTATTTATTTATTTATTTATTTTTGTGAGGAAGATCAGCCCTGAGCTAACATCTATGCTAATCCTCCTCTTTTTTTTGCGAGGAAGACTGGCTCTGAGCTAACATCTATTGCCAATCCTCCTCCTTTTTTTTTTCCCCGAAGCCCCCACTAGATAGTTGTATGTCATAGCTGCACATCCTTCTAGTTGCTGTGTGTGGGACGCGGCCTCAGCATGGCCAAAGAAGCGCTGCATCGGTGCACACCCGGGATCCAAACCCGGGCCACCAGCAGCGGAGCATGTGCACTTAACCGCTAAGCCATGGGGCTGGCCCATTACTGCTTTATTATTATTTAAAAAATGGGCAAGTGATCTGAATAAATATTTCTTCAAGGAAGATATACGAATAGCCAATAAGCACATGAAAAGAAACTCAATCTCCTTAGTGTTTATTGAAATGCAAATTAAACCACAATGACATACTACTTCACACCAGCTAGGATGGCCATGATAATAGTAATAATAATAATAATAATAATAATAATAATAATAATAATAATGGACAATAGCCAGCATTGATGAGGACATGGAGAAATTGGAAGCTTCATTCATTAATAGCAGGAAGTAAAATGGTGCTGCTGCTGTGGAAATATTTATTGTGGAACTCAAAAAGCTCAACATTGATTTCCCATATGATACAACAATTCCATGTCTTGGTATGTACCCAAGAGAACTGAAAACGTATGTCTACACGGAAACACAGACATGAATGTTAATAGCAGCATTATTCAAAATAGCCAAAAAGTGGAAACAACCCAAATTTCCATCAACTAATGAATGAATAAACAAAATGCAGTATATCCATAAAATGGAGTATTATTCAGCCATAAAAAAGAGGGAGATACTGATGTGTTTAACGTGGATGAACACTGAAAACTGTAGACTAGGTAAAAGAAGCCAGACACAATAAGCCACATATTGTATGATTCCATTTATTTGAAATGTCCAGAATAGGCAAATCTATCAAGACAAAAACTAGATCAGCGGCTGCCAGGGGCTGGGAGTAGTGAGTAATTGGGAGTGACTGTCAACGGATACAGGATTTGTTCCTGGGTGATAAAAATGTTCCACAATTAAATAGTGGTAATTGTGGCACAACCTTGTAAATATGTTAAAATTTACCAAGTATACATTTTAAAATATATATAAATAAATATAAAGTATACATTTTAAAACAGTGAATTCTGTATGTGATATAGCTCAAAAAAAAATGCTGTGGAAGATAAAGATTGTCATTTGAAAATGAATCAATATAAATGGAAATTTTCTGACGAGGAAGAAATATCACAAAATAAATTCTTTAGCGATAGCTAAGAGCCAGGCTACACATGGTGTTATAAACTATAGTAAGGAGTTTGGTTTCATTCAAATTTCATTTGGAAGATATCCAAGTGACTTAAGCAAAGAGAGAGATGAGTGGATTTATGCTTGTGCAAATTATTCTGGCTTCCCTTTGGAGAAAAGATGGGAAGGGGAGAAGATAGAAGCAGAAAGACAATTTAGGAGAGCATACGAGTGGTCTAGGTGAGGTGGTACAGGTGGCTAGATTGGAGCGTCGTGAAACAGAGCAGATGATGTGTTTAAGACGTTTTGGAGGTGGCGGCGACAGGAATTGGATGTGGACGTGAAGGAGAAGAATCAAGAATGATTCCCACATCTCTGGCTTGAGAGGCATAGTGAATTTTGATACTTTTAAATAGGATAGGGAAAACTGAGGGTTTTGAAGGCAAAAGTAAAGTTTAAAATGTTATATAGCTCCCAAATAAATATGTCAATCTGGCAATTAAATTCCTGAGTCTGACTCTCTGAGGAGTTGTTGGGGGCTCTCTACCTTGGTTGCAATGCTTTACGCTCTCGTTTGCTGTTAGCTTGGGATTCACTTTGGCAAGCTCTTTCCAATATATTCCTTTAGGCTAGGTTTCTTCTTTCCTATATCCCAAGGTACAGAGGTAGTGGGCAGTAGTAAACTGAATTATTTCCTCAAGCATCACTGGTCAAACCTCCAAGCCCATTTAACTTCGAACATTATGTATCATCTTTGCCTTCTATTTTTGATTCCAGTCATGCACCTCATAATTACGTTTCAGTCAACAACGGACCACATATACAACAGTGGTCCCATAAGATTAGTACCATATACCCTGGGTGTGTAGTAGGCTATACCATCTAGGTTTGTGTAAGTACAATCTGTGATGTTCACACAACAACAAAGTGGCCTAACGACATGTTTTTCAGAACGAATTCCCATCTTTAAGTGAGGCATGACTGTACTTCAAATCAGCTAGACCTGATTCTGTCAATGATTCTAAATTAAACCTGCATGTGACTCACATAGTTTCATTCTATACACTTAACTCAGTTACATTTTCCAGCTCCAACTCTAGAGCTAAATCACTTTCACTAATTTAAAACACACCAGTTACCTCAGCCGGCCTCTCACACAACGGCATCATAAAATACCTCAGGGCCAAGCCTTCCCATGTTATGAAAAATCACACACGTTTTTGCCATACATAGTCCTACAATGCTGCAGACTATTTCTAGACTATTGTTAGGTTTGGCTAAGTTCCTTAAGATGAAAAATATACAATATTATAATTCTGAGCATTAAGAATTAAATTGCCACCATTGTAGGTCTTTTGAGTTCCTGGACCCAATTTCAACATTGGTTTCCTACACCACCAATAATTCTTTGGACACCAAGTGGGTGTCCTTACAATTCAACTCGATTCTGATGCCTATCTACCAGGAGATAGTGTCTAATTCCACCGGTTAAGGGTTCAGTCCTCCAAGACTGCCCACCACCCCAACTTTAGCTGCCCAGGATATCACCTGTGCTTCTGATCTACCAAGTATAGATTGGAGGTTCCAAGAACTCTGTCCAATTCAGGATGCTAGCCTCAAATCCAGGTTGTTCCCTGTACTGCTGACTGACTGACTATAAATTAGAGGTTTCCATGACCTCCTCCTCGGGTTCAATTAATTTGCTAGAGCAGCTCATAGAACACAGAGAAATATTTTACTTACTAGGTCACTGGTTTATTGTCAAAGAATAGAACTCAGGGACAGCCAAATGGAAGAGATGGATAGGGCAAAGTATGGGGAAAGGGCACGGAGCTTCCATGCCCTCTCGCAGTGCACCACTCTCCCAGCACCTCCATATGTTCACCAACCCAGAAGCTCTCTGAACCCTGTCCTTCTGAGTTTTTATGGAGGCTTCATTACATAGGAATAATTGATTAAATCATTGACCATTAGAGATTGATCCAACCTTCAGGCCCTCTCCCCTCCCAGGAGGTCCGGAGAGTGAAACTGCAAGTTCCAACCCTCTAGTCACTTGATTGGTTCTCCTGGCAACCAGCCCCCATCCTTAGGGTGTTTTCAAAAGTCCCCTCATTAACATAACAAAAGACACTTTTTATCACTCTCAACACTTAGGAAATTCCAAAGGTTTTGGGAGCTCTGTCAGAAAAGGGGACAAAGACCAAATATAATTTCTTATAAATCACACTATCACAGTAGGTAATCAATAGAATATGACACACAATCTGCTGGTAGCTCCAGTAGAAAGCTTAAAAATGCTCTGAGCATCAGCAGAATCAAAAAAGGCCAACAATTAGTTAAAATACATATTCTAATAAAAATCTGCATACCACTTTTCTAGTTTTTAAATAGCATGACTAGTGCAGACTTTATTTAAAACAGGTTAATTAAATTAATGAATATGTTTTAAAATAAAAACGCTATTTGTCTTTTCTACAGAACAGAGATTCTCCAAAGACCAGTGGCCATTCTATTCCATTACAGGTCTCTAAAGGTACAGATTTTCTGAATCTCAATACAAAAGGCCCAGTGTGACTTTCTGAGTGTGCTGTGAAAATGTTCTGGCACTATTCCTTTTTTTTAATGTGTCTTTTTTTTTTCAGCTTTATTGGAATATAATTGACATATAACATTGTGGAAGTTTAAAGTGTACAACCTGATGATTGGTATTACATACATACTGTGAAATCATCACTGGTCCCATTTCTTTTGTTGTTGACAAAGACCAAATCAGAAAGCAATTAGTAACTGTAAATTTATTATTTACCTGGGCAGCTCACAAATACCATGATAAATTCTTTAACAATTTGTAAATTTATATACAGATTGCTAAACATAATGATGATTCAATGTATGTATAGCAGCTGTGAAATTTCTAAAGATAACTTAATGAAAGCACGCCATTCTGTCAACAATGCTCTGCAAATTGTGCCATTAAAGCTGGTGACAGTGATATGGGAGATTTGATGGTTTCATTCATTTAACAATTATTTTCTGAAGTGTACTGTATGCCCAGAATTTTGCTAGGTGCCAGGAATTTAGGGTTGAATAAGAAACAGGCATTGGTTTAATGGGATCGTTATTTAATGGGAGAGACAATTCAAACAAATAATTACAGCACAGTGAGATAAGTGCTAAAATGAAGGATTGTATAAGGTGCTACAGAAGCACAGAGGAGGGAAACCACACTCTGCTTGCTTTTTGAAGGGAAGAAAATCATAAATTTAGCTTAATAGTGTTCATCAGGCCTTTCTGCAACTTAGGGAGGGATTAATCAAGGAAGACAGAAGCATGACTCATGTTTTAAGATAATTACAGCCTAGAAACTTCATTTTAAGTAAAATGTTGTGAGACAAATAAAGATACATTTTAAAAAAAGCATTGCCTACAGCACTGTAGGTGTATACATAATTTATACATGAATAGTATTGCTTTTTCAATGTAGAAAAATGATTTGAAGACAAAGGTGGGGTAAAATTGCATGAACAGTGATCAGTTTGAATGATAGAATGACTAGATTATCTGTGCCTTTTAGGCACATCTATCACAAAAGTTAACTGTTTCTGATATTATCATATTTTGATCTCGCTACATTTAAATCCAATTTATTCTTTGCTTATCATTTTCTATAATCAAGAAGTGGCCATCAATGTGTTTGCTATTTGCTTGCACCTACATTTATTATAATTAGTGATAAAGAATTTCTTAAGAATTAATGTTTCTATTTTTATGCTTTGCATTTGTTGTTGTTTTTTTATCTATGCAGCATTTATAACTTCACCCTTTTTCATTTCCATTTTAATATAATTGATTCTCTTTATTTTTTCCAAGTCTGAAAAAAGTTTTGCATTCTTTTTTTCAAAGCCAACAGAATATTTGACTTTGTTGATGTTATGAGAGGTTCGGGGATTCGATCGGAGACGTAAAAGACACTTTCCACTCCAAACAAATGGACTGAAGGTATATTTTATTATATAGAGGATAGTAAAGGCGACAGTCTGCAAACAGATCAAATAGGTCAAATATTAAGAGGAAAAAACATCAGCCCGACTGGAAAGGGAAAACACCCACATCGGCTGAAGAGAAATGACACAAATCAACCAGAAAGAGAAACACCAGGTTGACCGAAAAGAGAACACATCAAATCAATTACTTCATATCAAATCAATTACTTCACATCAAATCAGTTACTCACAACATCCACGCCCCACTGCCGGGAGAGTCCTGTCAATCGACACGGCTGGGCAAGGATCACACGTCCTGGGCAAGGTGTCCCCTCCACACGTGGAACTCTCACCGGGTCTCAGTTTCCAGCAGTTTTTATACCATCAGTAATTTTCAGAGTAAGCAATTACAGAGCTTGCAGAGCAAGCATTTAGTGTTTCCATGCATATAAATGGTGATCAGTGGTGTACGTGCACTGAGCCCCCTGGCTAACGTCCCAGTCCAGTAGTTGTGTACGTGCATTGTTCTCTTTGGTTATCGTCCTAGCCCGGCACAGATGGCCAGTCCATCCCGTGCTACGACGCTCCAAGAGCCTTGAAATGTTACAACTTGCAACTCTCTCCGTGGGGGAAAGGCCAGTTCCCGGGAAAAGGCCAGTTCCCAACACACAGAAAGCAGCTTTGTATTTCTTTTTTGTGCTGGTGGCTGTAGGTCAATGGAGCGGCCAAACATGGCTGTACTCATGTCAAGACAGTTGATTCTATTTTTTCTCTTTTCTATTTCATTAATGTGTTCTTATCTTTAATACTTTAATACTTTTTAAGAGATACCTTTTTATTTTTGGTGAGAAAGATTAGCCCTGATCTAACATCTGCTGCCAATCTTCCTCTTTTTGCTTGAGGAAGATTGTCTCTGAGCTATCAAGTGTGTCAATCTTCCTGTATTTTGTATGTGCAATGCCGCCACAACATGGCTTGATGAGTGGTATGTAGGTCTGCACCCAGGATCTGAACCCACAAACCCCAGGCCACCGAAGCAGAGCATGTGAACTTAACCACTATGCCATCGGGCCGGCCCTGAGAGAAACTTCTTTTTTATATATTTATCTTGTTATTCTTTGAGTAACTGCTTATGTTAGATGTTTAGCTTAGTATTTTCTAGCCATTTTTCTTCTCTAATATTGTGTTTAGGGTAAGAAATTTTGCTGTAACCATTGTTCTACTCTTTCAGTAGTATTGAGTTTTAGTGTTTTTGTTATTATACAGTTCTAAATATTTCTAATTTCTATTATGATTTCTTCTTGATCCAGAAGTTATTCAGGAAGTAAAATATTAATTTAATAAGTTTATGAAATTTTTGTTAAAATTTTATTTTTTTTGTTACTTAGTTTAACTATGATGGAAATATTCTCTTATGATAATGCTGATTGAAAGTTTGTTGATGCTAGCTTAATGTCTTATACATGGCCAATTTTGTAAACATCCTGTGTATGCTAGAAGTCAACGTGAGGTTTCCAAATATTGGTGGCACTACGTATACAGAAATTAGATCATATTTATTAATTGACTCTCTAAATATTTCTATTTTCTTACTGAATCTTTGTCAGCTAGAGGTATCAAGTTCAGATACAGGATTTTTTAAAACTCCCATTGTAAATTTTTTCCTTGCAGGATTATCAGTGTTTACCTTATGTATTTTGAAGCTCTATTTCCTGCATGTAATTATTAAATTATCATTATTTCCTACATTGTTGAAATTTTTCTCCTGTAATGAACCTCACGCACTTTAATCCAGTTTTTTACCTTAGATCTATATTTTTGGGCTTCTGCTTGGTGATTACATCTTTTCTCATTCTAATTTCTTTCAAGTTCCTTATTCACTTATTCAATCATATGAACATTCATTATTGATTCATTCATATCCACTCATTCACTTGTTTGTCTCTTGCAAACATCATATACTCAATTTTCTACTTATCTCATTTGAATACCTCTTTCTGCATATTTTAGTCTATTTATAATTGTTGAATTTTCATGTATTTATACTTATGGCAAATGAATTATTTTGTACTTTTTATTTTTCTTTTCTGATATATTTCACTATTAATCCATTAATGTATTCTTTTGAATTGACAGAGATTTGTTTGCTTGCTTCTTTCCTCCAATTTTCCTAATTTAACTAGTTTTGAAGTTACGCATTCTATTTCTTTTCTAAAAGTTACACTAGACATCTTTCATGCATATTTAACAAAGACTCCTTTTAAAGAGCGCATAGACCTTGGAATGCCTTTACACTGATGACTCCAAAATTATCGGTGATTGATGTTCATATTTGAGTTTGATTTTGTTTCATTTCTTAAGCTTACATATTTTGACATTAATTTTTATACTTTGTGTAATTTGGTGTATTCACTTCTACAATAAGAGTCTGACTCCATATTTTTATGTTTGAGCACCGACAGATTTTAAGCCTCAACTCTTCCTCTTCTTCTATGCCACATATCTGGGCAAGATGATATGAATACTCAGATGTTCCATCCTTTGGTGTTAAACAGTAGATTGAAACCAAACAAGTCCCTGCTTGCTTGCAGGAACTCTCACTGGGACCTCTCACCGTATACATAGTAAAAACCCAAGTCAATCTCCATTCTTTGCTCTCTCAAGGAATTTTTGAACCAGCTTGGAAAGCCTGCTCTAAATCTTTTTACACCCTCTTGGAGTGTGTGTGTGTGTGTTATCATTAGTTATCATAACTAATAATATCAGTCTTGACATCTAAGTTAAATCAGGGGTGGAGGTCCATCCTACTTCTGCAGGCTGGTCACAATAAACAATTTACCATTTCCTTTGTTTACCATTCTTTCTTACTTTTCACATTTCCCTTCAAGAAATTTTTCCTTTCTATCTGCAACTCACCATTTACATATCTTTCAGTGAACTCTCTTTTGAAACTTGTTCTCAGTGATTGTATGCCCCTTATCCATCTATTTATGGGTTTCACCCTTGATTTTGATTAATAATTTTCCTGGATATAAAATTCCAGATCCGTAATTACTTTCTCAGTGTATTAAAAGTATGATTCCTACCTGATTTTTTATTCCATTGTTATTAGTGTGGAGCCAATAGATTACATAATTGTTATAAATTGTAAATATTCTTTTATTTTAAACATATGATTTCTTTAAGGCCTTAACTTTGTCTCTGTTCCTCTGCCTATGGTGTTTTTAAATTTGCTTTAGTTTTGTTCATTTTGCTTGGGATCTTTTCTGCTTCATGAATAAATGGATTTAAAATATCCAGTGATTAACAAATATTCTCAGTTAATATCTCATTTAATTTTAATATTAACTTATTAAATTAATAATAATATTAATCACTTTCATTCTTTCAATCTCCTATTCTGGAATTCTGAATAGATATTAAAAAAATCTCACTTTATTCCTTTTTTTTCCTTTTCTTCTTGAAGTATAGTGTGAAAAGCTTAATGTATATAAATCTCAAGTGTACAGCTCAATAAATTTTATATATGCAAGCACTTATCTAATTGCCAGGATTTCAGAAGGATTCCTTCTATTGCTTTCCAGATAATACCTGTCTTTGTCCATCAGATTGCTATAACAAAATACCACAGACGGGGTGGCTTATAAACAGCGGAAATTTATTCCTTACATTTCTAGAGCCTGGTAGTCCAAGATCAGGGTGCCAGCATGGTTGGGTGAGGGCCCTCTTCTGGGTCACAGACTTTTCCTTGTGTTTTCACATGGTAGAAGGGAGCTAAGCAGCTCTGTGAGATCTCTTTTATAAGAGCACTAATCCTATTCATGAGAGCTCTACCCTCATGACGGAATCACCTCCCAAATACCTCACCTACTGATACCATCACCTTTGAGGGTTAGGATTTCAGCATACAAATTTTGAGGGGACACATTCAGACCACAGCAATACCCACTCCACAAGAAGATGCTTTAAGAACTAAAAAAACATGAGTCAGTTTTACCTGTCCTTGAACTTCATATAAATTCAATAATAAATATATGTTCCTCTGAACCTGACTTTTTTCTCATTGTTATTTCCGTGTTATGCAACAATATTTCCCCATAGCGTGGTAGTTGATTTATTGTTATTGATGTGTAACATCTCATTGTATAATAACTACAATTTGCTTATTTATTCAACTGTTGACATAACTTTGGGTTGTTTCTGGTATTTGGATACTCTATAAAAGCTGTTATAAACAATGTCTTTTGGTGAACAATTGTATTCATTTCTCTTGGTTGCATATCTAGGAGTTGGAAAGCTGACTCAAAGGGAAAATACATGATTATATTTAGTGTATACTGTCAGATTTGTTTCCAAAGTAGGTTTAAATTTTATGCTACCATAAACAATGTAGGAAAGTATCTAGTTTATTTCTTGATGTGGTGTTAATTTACATATTTACGTTTTCCTGAAGACTAACAATATTAAATACTTGATATTTTTATTGGTTATTTGTTATCTTCGAAATGTCTGTTCAATTGTTTTGCCCTTTTTATTAGACTTTTGTTTCTTCAGCTTTTCTTAGTAGCATCTTTTAAAACACAAAGGTTTTAAAATTTGATGAAGTCTAATTTATCAAGTTTTGGTTTTTTTTAATTTATTTGTGTGTTTGGTGTCCTATCAAAGAAGACTATCACAAGGTTACAAAGATTTTCTTCTATGTTTTCAGTTTATATTTGGTCAATTATCTGGTTTAAGTTAATTTTTATAAAGTCTAAGGTAAGAGTTTCTGCTTTTTCTTTTTTTATATATACAGATATTCAGTCATTCCATAAGAATTTGTGGCAAAGATTTTCTTTTTCTCCTTTAATTGCCTTTGCACCTTTGTAAGAAATTTTCGTAGGCCTACTTGTGGATACTGTATTCTATTCTATTAATCCACCTGTCTATCCTCTGCAATACCACATTGGCTTTATTATTGTAGTTTTATATTAAGTTTTGAAATCAGGTAGTAAATCCCTCAATGTTATTTTTCTTTTTTCACTGTCACATTGGCTCTTCTAGATACTTTTCATTTCTATATAAATTTTAAAAATCAGCTTGAAAGGTGGAGAATGTAAGACCAAAGACAAAGGATCTATATATAAGTACTGTACTTAAATTGATAAAGTTGTTTTCAATGGGGTCTCAACAACATTCTGAAATCACGACAAGTTTATACTGGGACTGAACAAATAAGTAAAAGGAAGGCAGACGGTTCAAGCCAGGTTTCTCACTATTGGAGTGGGAGGTTATAGACAAATAAGAGGGAAAGTTAGAATAAACCATATGATAATGTATTAGAGTTGGAGAAATTAGTATGAACTCATGTCATATATATGTATATAATTTAAATATTTATAGTTATTTATTTTACATATTTATAATATATATGTTACTATATACGTATATATTTCCTAGCTATCCAGTACAATGCTTAGAGCTGTCATCCTTGCCACATACCTGATCTCAGAGGAACATAATTCAATCTTTTACCCTTAAGTGTAAAGTTAGTAGTAAAATTTTTCAGATGTCTTCAAAGTATTTGAGAATGTGTCCTACTTTTCATATATTGATTCAAGATGTTAATATTTTATTAAGGGTTTTTGTTTCCATGTTTATGAAGAATATTATATTTTTTTATTATATTTTGTTACATATTCACTTTAGTTACTCTGACTTCATAAAATAAGTTTTCTCTCCCTCTATTTTCTGAAATATTTTCTGCTTCAACAACTCTCTATTGTTTTTACATATTTTTCCATTTATCTATTCTTATTTTGCTAGTTTTTTTTCTATGTACCAGATATTTTGTATACAAGATAATCATAGAGTCTCCTAATGGTATCTTCCAAGAGATTATAAGTTCTAGAAAGGGATCTACCAAGGAAAAGTTTTTCCCTCTCTCAAATTTTAATTGTCCAGATTTTTTCCCTAGTGGAAGCACCATGTCCCTGCAACTCACCTTGAAACAGTTCTGTCCACCTTCACTCGCAATCTCTTTTTCTCTTTCACTTTTTTATTTCATCCTTTTTCTCCACTGAGTATAAATTAATTACTTCAGAACCATCCTACGGTTTGCAAATCATCTCTCCATGGTATATAATCTGATACTTAATTCATCCAACACATTTTTATTTTCAACTAGTAAACTTTTCATTATTTTGTCTTATGCACCAATTGTGCCTGTGTTCAGGGTAAACACAATGAAATGTGTTTCTCATACAATTCTCTTTAAAGTATTGACACCACCCCCAAAGTTTGTCTCCTCTTGTTCGCCATATAGAGCCTTCAGATTATTATTGTTTTTTTTAAATTATCCAGAATTTATAGTTATCATCTGTGGGTGGGCTAGGTCTGTCAGGAGCTATCCAGTCATAGCAAAAACATTGTGTTTATTTTAAATGCTTTAGAAAATATGTGTTAATAATATTTCACATAATGAAATGTATTTCTAGGACTGGATATGCTAGAATGATTTTGAAAGGTTAAATTATTCTACTCACTAAAGACTGATTTCACATAAATCTCATTTATTGAGCACATTAACTATATCATTTTAGATCTCAGGGACCGCATTAGCAGAATTAGTTAATAATCTGGTAGTATTTCAAGGTAGTCCAGAGAGCTTATGAATGTTATTGCTCTCTGAGATAAGTTTTGGCTAAATTTCTAGATAAGTAACTAACTATAAATGAGTGTTATTGGGGATAAGGAATATCAATATATCTGTGCTGATATAATGAAAATAAATGTGCATAGAGAAAATCCAGCTATACAGCTAATACACATAAAGTTTTAAGAATAAAATGACTGGGCTGGCCCCGTGGCTTAGCAGTTAAGTGCGTGTGCTCTGCTGCTGGCGGCCCGGGTTCGGATCCCGGGCGCACACCGACGCACCACTTCTCCGGCCATGCTGAGGCCGCGTCCCACATACAGCAACTAGAAGGATGTGCAACTATGACATACAACTATCTACTGGGGCTTTGGGGGAAAAAATAAATTAAAAAAAAGTAAAAAAATATTAAAAAAAAAAAGAATAAAATGACTTTACATTATCAGATTTACTTTAAGGAAAATTCTAATATGTGGAAATACATATTCCCTTATATACTCTATCAAATTCTTGACTTTATCAGGAGGACAGTTTCTATATCTAGAATTTAAAAACAAAATGTATCACAATATCTCTCAGATTATCTGTGGATAATTTCAAAAAGAAAGAAATATGTTGAAATAAATTTTTAACCAAACTTGCGTTTGGGTTATAAAGATAATCAAGAACTTGACCTATGAAAGGGCTGATATAATTCAGAAATATTAATTTTAAAAAATGAGAATACTCTGAGATATATAGTGGAATATAAAGCTCTTAATAAAGAGCCAGTCCCTACCAAAAAGTAGCATAAAATATAATATTCCTGCCTGTGGTTTTAGCTCCCTGAGAAGAAAGGAAGTAACTCGATCATATCTTTAACATCTTATAATTTTTGAAAAGGAAAAATTGCAGCATTTGATTCTGCAGTACTTAGAGTTTATGTATTGTTTGTGTAATAACTTTGTATTTTACATATTACCATATTTTTATCATTTTTATATACAAGAATAAATCAGAATGATTATTTTTACATTCAAAGACTTAAAAATATTTTTACTGTTTTTCTACACTCAAATATATGCATTAGCATTGTTCTATATAAAACATTTTAAGGTATTTAAATGAGGAAATTATGGTAGAGAAATGAAAAATACTGATAAAAGGAAGATTATTTTTGTGATCGTGTTTACAAAAGCTGTTTATGTCGTAGGAAGGCAGCTGACAAATCCCGGTATTTCCTTCATCATTCTAATAAAACAAATTATGAGCCAAGTAAAATGTTCAGAACGTAAAGGAATCATCTTCAATAAACTCCCAAGCCACACAAGCAGCTTCACTCACTTGTATAGGACTCTCCCAGTCCTTTCAGGCTGTTATAACAAAGTACCACACACTGGGTAGCTTACAAACAGTAGAAATCTATTTCTCACAGTTCTGGAGTCTGGGAAGTCCAAGATCAAGGTGCCAGAATGGTGAAGGCCCTCTTCCTTGTTCATGGCTGGTGCCTTCCCATTGTGTATTCACATGGTGGAAGGGGCTAGAAATCTCTCTGGAGCCTCTTTTATAAGGCTCTAATATCATTCATGAGGGCTCTACCCTCATGGCTTAAGGACCTCCCAACTCTTCACCTACTGATACCATAACATTGGGCGTTAGTATTTCAACATATGAATTTTGTGGGAGACATAAACATTCAGACCAAAACATTTACAAATTATTTTTTCTTTAGAATTTAAAGTTTATACAGTTTTTAAGTTTTTTATACAGTTTACAAAGTTTTCAAGTTTATACTTATACAGTGCTTAGAAGGTTCAATGAATGGTTTCATGATCTTTTACAAAAAATAACCCATTTAGACTTCAGAACAGCTCAGCGAATTAAGTATTGTTCCTACCCCAATTTTGGAGATCAGGAAATTGGAGCTCAGAGAACTTAAGTAATTGCCCAAGATCCCAAATCTACTAAGTGGGAGAACTAAAATTTAAATTAAATGGTCTGTCCCTAAAATCAATTTTTAATCACAATGCCATACTGCAAATTCTTCTTTTTTGAATCACGGATTTATTACCACCTAGGGAAATGCTATTAGCAACGCGTGTGTTAGTTCTTGTATTCTTTGTCACCGTCCACTGACAAAGGAAAACCAGAACTGGACAGTGGTTAAAGTGGTAAAAACAGATTTTATTTAGAAAAAATACCATAATAGGAGTAAACAGACCTCAGTATAGAACAAGGCTCAATTCCCAATGCGGCATGGGCAAGTGGGAATTTATAGCCAAAGAGCAGGGTGAGGATCAGTGGATGGAAAATTACTAAGAGAAAACATCAGAGGTAGTGGAAGATTCTAGCTAAACTGACCCAACAGAATTTCTGCTGAAGGCAGGCCAGGGTGGTTAGACATCATCTGGGAAATGGTGGAGGATGAGGAACCTGAGTAGATATTGAGAGTAATCAAATATGGAGGAGGATTAGGGATTCTGGCTAAACTGAATTAGCAGGATCCTGGCTAAAATTAAACAACACAGAGACAAACATGGAAGCCCAACAGTCGAAGCCTAGTTGAAAAAGAGCTCAGAGGAGCCTGAGTAGAGTTTGGTCAAGGAGAGAATCTTTGTCACCATCTACCTGATTAACTATATAGTCAATATAGTTGTGTTGCTTAACAATGGGATATGTTCTGAGAAATGCATTGTTAGGTGATTTTGTCATTGTGCAAACATCATAGAGTGCACTTACACAAACCTAGATGGTATAGCCTACTACACACCTAGGCTATATGGTACTAATCTATGGGACCACTGTTGTATATGTGATCTGTTGTTGATTGAAACATCGTTATGTGGCACATGACATATTACTGTAACATATTACTGAGTGGATTAGTGTAACCATATTACTAAGTGGACTAAAATAGTTCCATAGTTCCCAAACAAGGACAGAGATAAATCCAGACTCTTTAGCAAGCAAAATTCACACTCAGTGGTAAAGATAAAATTCTTAAAGTGATCTATAGAACCCTACATTAACTGGCTCTTAATAAATGATTCTGGATAAATAAAAGAGTGAATACATGAATAGAATACTTCTGTTTCATTTTTCCTGTAATGTCTAAAATCAATCTCAGGATTTGAGCTTATAGGTGAGTGAGATTCACAACTCGGCATCAGGAAGAGTACAGCTTGACACTTTCTGCTGCAAAAGCAACTAAAAATAATTTAGAAAGATGTTTCAATAATTGTAAAGGGCTTCATTAGACTTTCTATTGAGCCTTCTTACAGAAATGGGGAACTTTTCAGTCGTCTGTTGTTGTTGCGTTTGCCTCTCCAGCATTGGCTTTCCCTTCCTTCTGATTCTCATTGATAGTCAGTGAAGTTTTGGGGTCACAAACTGTGTTCCTAATATTGGAGTGGAGCGTGTGATCTAGTTAGAGAAAGAATATAGTATACTTCTAATGAATTGTTCCCCATCCTTTTCTAAAGCAATTTTGATTTATTGTTTTTAACATTCTTAAATATTTTAGACACAGATTTTCTAGCTTCTTGTATATTTATTGTGTTATCTTTCTTTAAAACATCCCTAAATCGCCATATGTGTGTGTGTCCCACTTTCTGTCCTTGATTAGATTATCTTGATATTTATCTTTTTGGCATTACTCGTTTTAGGCTCTTGATTTTGTCCTTCTCTGTTTCTCTCTGTGGACCAGCATTCTCAGATTTAAGTTTGAGAAAAACTGAGGAAGCCATCGTAATTAAGGATTCATAACTACTTTTCCTGGCACTGTGAGTAAGCTCCTCCAGCTACAATCTGTACCAATAAAACAGTTGTTTTTTTTTCACAACTTCTATGCACCCAAAGCCTGTTATAAAATACTGGTACCTCTGCTTATGTTCATGAAGAAGAATCAAATATCTTACCTGAGGAAACAGAGAAACACCTTAAAGCAGCCTCCTAACTCTGTGGAAATATGTCCCATATAAAACTACATCCACACATAGGGGTGTGTGTGTGTGTGTGTGTGTGTAACAAAATAATAAGCATTTATTTCCAGAAATGGGCACTCAGATAATTTCTCTTTTTTCCTTAAAACTTTTTTACGCTATTTGAATTGTTTGCAATGAACACATAATACATCAAAAACTATTAAGTCATTTAAATTGCAGACAAAAAGATCAGTCTTTCATTTTAAAGTACATCTATGAGACACGTTTGTAAGATTTGTGTCTCAGGGTTATAATACTATAGAACAATTGTTAAAATAAAATCATTCTAATCTTTGTAAAAATTAAATGTCTTAAATAATCTCGCTATAATTAATTCCATGCCAACTCATTATGCTACAGTAGAGTGGTACTGAATCTACTATTTATACCACAACAAAAGTAAAATTATGTTTTTGGGGAAGTTTCTTCTCTCACAGACAAAAAATATTTCCTAATTTATAGGGACAAGTCAACAAATTTTGCAAGCAATGGTCAGATGTCAGATTCATATAGGAGAACTTTAGATATTTATGTAGTTTGGTAAATCTGCCTCCTCTTTAGAAAGGAATCATACAGAAAATAAATAATATGACTGTTCAGTAAAAATAATTGCACTAACACTGATTATTTAGTGATCTTAATGATTGATCACTAAAATTCACAGAGACTCTATAAAAGATTTAAATATATTTGTATCTCAAATGGTCCTGTTTTATTTTCCATATGAACATTGGCATAGAGTATTTTCCTATATATCCAATTTCAAAACTCTTACATTATATTTATTTTCTCAAAATACCCTATTCAATGTACTATACTGAGCATAATTATGAAGCAATTCATTTCCCCTTCCTTCCTGTCTTCCTTCTCTTTTTCCTTCCTTCCATCTTTCCTCATTCATGAATGATTGGACAAAGCTTATGAGATTAGGTATAGTGTTGCTGTAAAATAAAATGCAAAAGCAAGAGTGGCAACATATGAGGCTGGAAAGTTGAGCAAGGGCCAGGTTGTGGAAGATAATGAATGTCATGTGATGGTTGTACTTTGTTTTATGGCAATGAGGAGGGTTTCATTCGTAGAGTTTAACCCAAGTGAGGTCATCTTATGTTGGCATTTTAGATAAATAGACTTACCTAGTAAAGAGAAAAAACAAAAACAAGCAAGCAAGTTAGGAGGATTTTGTAGTATATCATGCAAAAACTAATTCCACTTTTGAACAGATGATTCAGAACAAAGTAAAAGAAGAAAACAAGTTTGAAAAGTAAGTTAGAGTTACTTTGGTGGAAGTTCATCACTGATCTGGATGTGGGATGTTGAGAATTAGAGGTATCAAATATGAATGTAGGGAGAAATGGAAGGAATAGTACTAACATACTTTAAAATGGAAAAAAGTCAGAGCTGAGTGTTCCTGGAAAAACCAATCAGAACTAGAGCAGAACGTGGTGATAAGAAATGATCTCTCGTAATAAATTATCACTCAATATCCCAACACAGAATACAAAATTTTGAAAATTAGATTCACACCTGAAGGATATATGTATTTTTCTGCTATTTTTTTTTTCTTTTTTTGTGAGGAGGACAAGCCCTGAGCTAACATCCAATGCCAATCCTCCTCTTTTTGCTGAGGAAGACTGGCCCTGGGCTAACATCCATGCTCATCTTCCTCTACTTTATATGGGACGCCGCCACAGCATGGCTTAACAAGCGGTGCGTCGGTGAGCACCCGGGATCCGAACCGGCGAACCCAGGGCCGCCACAGCGGAACGTGCGCACCTAACCGCTTGCGCCACCGGGCTGGCCCCTTTTCTGCTATTTTGATAAAAATAAGCTATAACTTTTAAGATCTATGTTGCCAGAAGTAGTGATGCATTAACGAGCTTAAAGAAGTTTGCACATGTATGTTTATACAGTAAATAGAGCTGTATTTACCTCGAAGAGGGTACTATTCCCAAGGAATCAGATGGAGTGGGCTAAGGATTGGGGAATCTGAAACATTGGAAAGGGGCAGAATTGGATGAGAGATAAATGGAGTTAATATGTCCTAAGTTCCTGGTATTTTCTGGAATGACAAAAATGTAACATTGTCAATTAGTATTAGTCTTTGCTAAATCAAGGATGAAATCTTTAATTTCTAGAAAATTACTAAACATACACAAGAAAAAATGGAAAGCTGAAAATAATCGATCAAAAAATTCAAGGCATGAGAAAGTGGGTACATAGACCAGGCAGAACAAATTAAAAGCACATCACGAATGAGAAATTATATTAAGTGTAAATACACTAAATATAATCAAGTTACTAAATAAATAACATCCAAATGTATGCTGCATATAATAAATATATATAAAGATTTGTTATGTAGAAGATTTGAAGGTAAAATAATTGAAATTAGTGTTTATAAACACACTATGCAAAGGAAAGCTAACGATTCTATGTTATAACACGTAAGAGATATCAAGGAAATTTAATTACTAGAGATAAAGAGGATAATTTATAATGTTGAGAGATTCAATCCATCTATTCTAAACATTCTGCACTTGATGGCATGGTTTCAATACATACAAAGAAAAACAACAACACAAATAGACAGAAAAAAAAAGAAAGAAAGGAAACCACCATATGGGGGGTTTAAACACACTTCTATCCGAGGTACACAGAACATGAAGACAAAATATCAGTAAAAATATAAAAGATTTGACAACATTAATAAAATTTTCCTTATACAAAGCTTTTTACCCCCCCATATAAGCAAAATTCCTTTCAAGTACACGAAACACTTACAAAAATTCAGCATTCTTGATGTTCTGGTACCAATTCCAATGTGGGGTGGGTGTTCCCCACACCAACAACAAGCAATTCTCTGGATATCAGCTGGGTACCCTGCAATTCAACTCAATTCTGCCACTGGAGACAGTACCAGATTCCACAGGTTAAAAAATCAAGTCCTACAAGACTCCCTCCCACTTCTTCTTCAGATGCGCATCACGAGCCCAGGTTGTTACCTGTATTTCTGATCCAGTGGCTATAAATCAGAGGTTCCCAAGACCCCTTCCTCAGGTTCAATTAATTTGCTAGAGTGGCTCACAGAATTCAGAGAAAGATTTTACTTACTACTAGATCATGGTTTATTATAAAAGGATATAACTCAGGACCAGCCGGATGGAAGAGATGCACAGGGCAAGGCAGGGGAAAGGGCGTAGAGGAGCCCTCTACGCCCTCTCCAGGCGCACCACTCTCCCAGCACCTCCACGTGTTCACCAACCTGGAAGCTCACGGAATCCTGTCCTTTTGGATTTTTAGGGAGGCTTCATTACAAGTCATGATCGATTCACCCTCCAGGCCCTCTCCTCTCCTGGGAGGTGAGACTGAAAGTTCCAACCCTTTAGTCACCTGGTTTATTCTCCTGGCAACCAGCCTCCATCCTTAGAAGAGGTCCAAAACTCACCTCATGAACATAACAAAAGACACTTTTATCTCCCTTATCACAGGAAATTCTGAGGGCTTTAGGAGCTGTGTGTCAGGAAAGGGGATGAAGATCAAATATTTATTTCTTATTATAAATCACAGTGTCACGAACATAAACTGGATCAAAAAGTAAAAGAAAATCAAAAGATTGAAATCATGCAGAATATAGCCTCTGATCACCCTGCAATTAGCTAAAAGTAACACAAAGGTAACTAGCAAATTTATTTAAGATTTGATTTAAATATGTAGAATTATAAATAGCCTATGGCCTAAGAAGAAATTATAATATAAATAGGATTTTTATCTTAATAATTACAAAATTAGGACAGTGATAGTGATACTTAAGAGAATAGTTTTAAGTATACATAATAGAAGGAAAGTGAAAGTTATGAGTTAATCATTTATATAAAAAATAGAAAATAGGATTTCCAATTTAGATGTAGAAATGTTGCAAGAGATCATCACTCTACTCTCACTCTAAAAGCCAAAATGAGCCAGTTAATCCACAAAGCCATAAACACTTCAGCCTATCAGAGAACTGAGGCCTTTGAGACATATAACAAAAATAAACTCCAGAAAGGGCTTCAGCTTAGCAATTCTGAAATTGCTTGACATACTAGAGTTGTTCATACAGGTTGAACAAATAAGTAAATTAATGACAGATAATGAGTCAAGTTTCTCACAGAGTAAAGAGTAAGCAAGGGGGAAAAGGTAAATGAACTCTGTAGCGCTAGAACAGAGTCAGAGATATCAGTATAAACCCATGTTTACTTTACTATATATACATGCTGATACACACACACACAAACATATGCATACAGAGTCATGCACCACATAATGACCTTTTGTTCAAGGACACACCACATATATGAGGGTGGTCCTGTAAGATGAGTACCATATAGCCTAGGTGTGTAGTAGGCTATCCCATCTAGGTTTGTGTAAGTACACTCTACAATCACGCAATAATGAAATCGCCTAATGCACACATTATCAGAATGTGTCCCTGTCTTTAAGTGACACATGACTGTATGTGTATGTAAATAATACTTAGAATATTTATACATAAGTTAGTATATATTCATATATTTCTTGGCTCTGTCTACTGAGAGTACCTTAAGCAGTGATACACCAGTAGCTTTCAACACAACTCAGATCTTGGTTTCTAAATACCATTTTCCAATTTAAAAAGAAAAATTCAGGGATCCTTGGAAAACTAGCTGATTCTAGGCCCAGGGCGGGAAAAATAAAATATAAGCCCAGGGTGTTGTGTAGTGACAGAAAGAAAGGAAATTCTAAAATATTAATAATAGAGGTATAGCAGAAAGACAGAGGAGCCAAGCTGAAAAAGAGCTAGCTCTGAAACTGGAGCAATTTGAGATAAAATGAATAATGTCAGGGCCCGACCTGGTAGCGTAGTGGTTGAGTTCACATGCTTCACTCCAGTGGCCTGGGGTTCACGGGTTCGGATCCCAGGCACAGACTTATGCACCACGCATCAAGCCATGCTGTGGTGGCGTCCCACATATAAAATAGAGGAAGATGGGCATGGATGTTAGCCCAGGGCCAATCTTCCTCAGCAAAAAGAGGAGGATTGACAAGAGATGTTAGCTCAGAGTTAATCTTCCTCACCAAAAAACCCCCAAAAAACAAAACAAAACAAAAAAATGAATAATGATAGTATTTGGTGATAATCCAGAGAACAAAATAGATATTGATGAGTATATAGTAATATAAATAACTGATTGAATATGTAAATAAAATGGGGAGAAGAGAAAAATCTTATAGAAGAATTCCAATATATTCAATTATATATTCAGATACTCCTCCCTCCAGGAGGTGTAGTTTAATTCCCCTGCTTTGAGTGTGTGCTGGACTTAATGAGTGCTTACGAAAAAGATTGTACAGGAAGGAAAAAGAAATACTAATTACATTACAACAACCAGGCAAACACCATCTAAACCAGTGATCAAGGTTGACTTTATCAGTGATGTCATGTTTTTAATTGTGAACCCCTGACATGATGCTATGGGAAGGGCAGCACACCTCTGTGGTATTTTTCCAAAAACTTTTTACCACAGTCTAAACGGGAGAAAGCATCAGTCAATCCTAAATTGAGGGCTATTCTACAAAATGTCTAACCAGTATTCTTTAAAAATATCAAGGTCGTGAAAAACTAAGAAAAACTGAAACTCAGATGGAGGATACTAAGGAGACATTACAACGAAATGCAATATGATATCTTGAAAGGGATCCTGAAAAAGGGTAGCTTTCATTTTCTTAGATGTAAAAAATGTTGAGTTTCATTTAAATTACAAATTTCTTTTTCATCATCAAAAAATAAAGTGGGAGAAATTATATTATTTTATATACACACACACACATCTATATATATCCAACAGCATGTATAAAGAATAGAAAAAGAACTGTACTATTCAACCAATAAAATTTAAAAAAACAATAGAAAAATGGGCAAAAGTCTCAATAAAGTCACTTCACCAAAGAAAGTATCCAAATGGCAAAAGGACATAACGAAAAAAGTGCTCAATTATTTAGTCAACAAGAGAATACAAATTCAAATTACAATGAAGTACCACCACTCAGTCACTTGACCGGCTATAAATACACATGATAGTTCCTGCTGACTAGTATGTGAATTAATTGGAACTCGCATACACTGCATGAGTTGATAAAACGCCTTTGGAAAATTATTTGATAGTTTCTACTACTGGTGACTATTTACATGCCTTATGATCTAGCCTTTCTATTTATAGGTATATACCCAATAGAAATGTATTCATAAGTTCACCAAAAAATATGTACAGGAATGTTCATAGCAGCATCATTATCAATAGCCAGAAAACAGAAACATCTTAGATATCAATCAAAAGAAGCACAGCTAAAAATTTTTGATATATTTATATAATTAATTGCTATTACACAATTAAAATAAGTAAATTATTGCTACACCAAAAGACCTTGATGGATCTCAGCACAATGGCGTGTAAGATAAGCTAGACCAAAAAAGGAGAGTCAGTACTGAATGATGAATTTATATAAAGTTATAAAAAGGACAAATATAATTCATGGGATTTAAAGATCAGGTAAAATGGTTGCCTTTCAGGTAATGACTGGGTTGGGACTCAGGGTGCAGAAACAGGAGAGTGCTCCTGCATTGAAGATAATATTCTATTTGTTGATTTAGGTGATGGAGACCCAGGTATGGTCACTTTATGTAAATTAATTGTGCTGTACCCTTATGATTTCTGAATTTTATAAATATATTTTATATGTCAATAAAACTTTAAAAATACAACGTGATTGATGTAATATAAGATAATCATTGTTCTATTTTCTTAGTCCATAAAGAGTTCTTTTAAAAATAGTAGAAAACAAAACAAAATACTACTTTTAACTTAAAAGCAAGAGAAAATTATTCTAAAGTGAACTGTGTGTGTTCATGTTCTTTTAAGTGATTAAGTTATTCAAAAGATCTCAAAAGAATATGTGATAAAGTGACAACAGGACCAGAAAAATACTTGGAAATAAATCTATTGTAAAAAAAATAGTTAAAGGGGGCTGGCCCAGTGGCGTAGTGGTTAGGTTCACGCACTCCACTTCAGCGGCCTGGAGTTTGCAGGTTTGGATCCTGGGTACTGACCTATGTACCGCTCATCAACCCATGCTGTGGTGGCAGCCCACATACAAAATAGAGGAAGATGGGCACGGATGTTAGCTCAGGGCCAATCTTCTGTACCAAAAAAAAAAAAAATGTTAAAGGGACAAGAATTAACGATATCAGAATAAAAATGAGTTCAGGGAAAATTTTCTTATATATACATTCATTTTTCAATTATGTTCTTCCAATTCTGTTTAACAACATTTAATCAACTTACCTAGAACAAGAAAGTGAATAAAACATAATAACACTATACATTTTATATTGACTTTGGAATACATATAAGACAATAATAAAATATTTGAATGAGATTAGAAATACCTCACTTCTAAAGTTGTGCATATATTTTATTCTTCTTAAAATAGAAAGCCATTCTATCACCTCTTTTTATTCCCCAGTTACGAAAATAAAATGACTTTATTGAGGTCGATTTAAATATATTTGAGCTATCAAGTAAAATACAGGTTCTAAGACATCGGTAATCTTGAGCCGCTTCCCGCAACTGAGTTTTAAGAAATATTTCAATAAATTAAAATCTTTGTATTTTAATCTTTCCAAAAGAGTAAAATGGGATGAATTTAAGGCCTGCATAATTGAAGATTGAGTTACAATAGTGAACAGAAATATATGCTCTAGCATGCTTTTATAACAAAGCATGTTTTCCATCATGCTCTTTAGCATATTCTCAGGTGATAGTGTAGAAATGAGTGAAAACTAATATGTGTTGACAGTCCAGATTAGCTCCTCAAACTTGAGTTAGATCTGAGTTTTCTTTGTAACCTCGATTTTCAATGTATTTCTAGAAAGCATGGTAAAAACTAGACAATAATCATAACTGTCACAGGTGTCTTGCCAAATAAAACAAGATATGTTATTGCTCATGCCAGACAATTTAAATTCATTTTCAAATAGACAAAATAAAAGAATTTGAGTAAAAGTAGACACTTCTGAATGGGTATGCCAAAAGTCTGTATCCTAGTTTCCTTGGTATGATATAGATTTCTTAAAATGACACATTTGTTTTGTCATTCATGCATTGGATAATTATGCAGCTTCTACTATAAGCAAGGCCCTGTTATGGATGGTCACACAAATGAACAAAACAGGTGAATATTCCCGCTCTCATGAAGTTTACATTCCACTAGAATGTAACTTGTTTTCCGCATTCTTAATCCTGGTCTGCGGGACTTGGGACAATTGTTTTGAACATAGGGTGGTTCAATCTTGAAACAAGGGTGAAGTAATTCTACAGACTACCACTAGAGGGCAGAAGAGAGTCAGGCAACTGTCGTGAAGACATATTCAGGGATCGGTTGTCGTTCATACCAGGACAGGCTTCCCCACTAAGGGAAACTCAGGCACCAGAGCCAGAGAACTGTTTTGATTAAGCTCATTATTTTTAAATTAAATAATGGAGCAGAAATCTTTCCCAGAGCCAAAGTGTGTTTGCATTTCAAAAGTAGTAAGGGGACAATTTTCATTTTATCGTTCTGCACTTATACTTCTATTATAACTCTCACTTTAATTCTGCGTTATGTTATTTTTATTTGTTTCCATGCTTGTTGTCAACCACCATTATACGTAAAATTTTTGAAAGCTGGGGCCGTGTCTCACTCGGGCAGTTCTTTAGCTTAGCAGACTCTCTAGGGATTCTGTTTCAGCATTCATCATCATCAGGGTTGAGAGAGGCAACTGCAAGATATTCCCAGATGAATGATTAGGGAAGCAGAGATACAAAGGAGGGTCATCCTTCATACATTTGATAGGCTCAGGTGTGTTAAAAGCCAAGATCAATGCCTGAAAAATCAGTGAGTGTGCCTTAAAGTGTATTCTTTTGATGAAGTGTAAAGGAAGTATTTATTCAATGTGTAATGTGTGCCAGTGTTACAGGCTTTGACATGCATTACTTCATTTATTAATCTCAACAATTTGGTCAGATAGATTGCTCATTTCATTTTACAAATGAGGAAACTGAGACACAAAAAGTTTTAGCAACTCACCTAATATCACAGAGCTAGCTAGTATGTATTGAAGCTGTTAAAGGAAAAAAATCACACCAAAAAAGATGAGAAGGCAGAAATTGATTTTATTCTGATACTAATGCCAACAATAGGGGTGAAGGCACAGACAAAGTCCCATCTCACAAAGTTGATGCGAGAGCATATGGATCATGAAACAAAGAAAATAACTTTTTAAATGTCACAGTATTTTTTCTAAACTAGACAATACAAGGCTTCATTTTTGTAATATAGTTGATTGATAGAAGAATCATTAAATTACCAGTATGATAAATACGCAAAGAATAAATCAGAGAAAGAAAACATATTAATGATTTTCAAAACATCACCTCCACCCATACATACACAGCTTTACATACTATAGGTCTCCCTTTGTAAAATAAGCCCAATATCCAACATCTTTATTCAGCAAGATACACATTTCAACATTATTGGGAAGGTGAAAATTTAGAAATGACTTAAGTACTCGACAATTTAGAAATTCTTCAAGATACTTCAGGATATTCTATATTATAGAGCTATTAAATCCATGCTTTAATATGAATATAGCCAGGGAAAAGAATACCCAATGATAGAGAAACAGTACAGAATAAGAACTGGAGTGCAAGTAGTGGTCTTTCCCATCATCCAGTAAAAACAGGTTGTTTTTTCCTTTCTTTCTTTCTTTTATTTTTATTTTCTCATCTTCCACGATCCTGAAAATTTTTCTGAATTAAAAAAAAAACATAATTTTGAAAATAAACTAATACTTTAGAACTGTTATATATAAATTCCATGCAGTTTAAGGAATGGTTCCTGATCTTAGAGGGATAGCTTTCAGTTTTTCAGCATTGAGGATGATATTAGCTGTGGGTTTGTCATATCTGGCCTTTATTATGTTGAGGTACTTTCCTTCTATCCCCATTTTATTCAGAGTTTTTATCATAAATGGATGCAGTATCTTGTCAAATGCTTTCTCTGCATCTATTGAGATGATCATGTGATTTTTATTCATTTTATTAACGTGGTGTATCACGTTGATTGATTTGTGAATGTTGAACCATCCCTGCATCCCTGGAATAAATCCCACTTGATCATGGTGTATAATCTTTTTAACGTATCGTATGTGATTTGCTAGTATTTTGTTGAGGATTTTTGCATTGATGTTCATCAGTGATATTGGCCTGTAATTTTCTTTTTTTGTGTTGTCCTTGTCTGGTTTTGGTATCAGGGTAGTGTTGGCTTTGTAGAATGAGTTAGGGAGCTTCCCATCCTCCTCATTTTTTTGGAAGAGTTTGAGAAGGATAGGTATTAAGTCTTCTTTGAATGTTTCGTAGAATTCACCAGGGAAGCCATCTGGTCCTGGCTTTTATTTTTGGGGAGGTTTGTGATTACTATTTCGATCTCCTTAGTGGTGATTGGTCTATTCAAATTCTCTACTTCTTCTTGATCCAGTTTTGGAAGGTTGTATGATTCTAAGAATTTATCCATTTCCTCCAGATTGTCGAATGGGTTGGCATATAGCTTTTCATAGTATTCTCTTATAATCTTTTGTATCTCTGAGGTGTCTGTTGTAACGTCTCCTCTTTCATTTCTGATTTTACTTATTTGTGCCTTCTCTCTTTTTTTCTTGGTGAGTTTAGCTAAAGGTTTGTCAATTTTGTTGATCTTTTCAAAGAACCAGCTCTTGGTTTTATTAATTTTTTCTATTTTTTTTTAGTCTCTATTTCATTTATTTCTGCTCTGATTTTTATTATTTCCCTTCTTCTACTGATTTTGGGCTTTGTTTGTTCTTCTTTTTCCAGTTCCTTTAGGTGCATTGTTAGATTGTTTATTTGAGATTTTTCTTGTTTGTTGAGATAGGCCTGTATTGCTATAAACTTCCCTCTTAGAACTGCTTTTGCTGCATCCCATAAATTCTGGCAAGTCGTATTTTCGTTTTCATTTGTCTCCAGGTGTTTTTTGATTTCTTCTTTGATTTTTTCATTGACCCAGTCTTTGTTCAGTAGCATTTTGTTTAATCTCCACGTATTTGTGGCTTTTCTGATTTTCTTCCTATAGTTATAAAGCCTATATATAAAGCTATCCCTCTAAGAACAAGAACCAGACAAGGATGCCCACTGTCACCACTCTTATTTAACATAGTACTGGAAGTCCTAGCCAGAGCAATCAGGCAAGAAAAAGAAATAAAAGGGATCCAAATTGGAAAAGAAGAAGTGAAACTGTCACTATTTGCAGATGACGTGATTTTATATATAGAAAACCCTAAAGAATACACCAGAAAACTTTTAGAAGTAATAAACGAATATGGTAAATTTGCAGGATACAAAATAAACATACAAAAATCAGTTGCATTTCTATACACTAACAACAAAGTAGCAGAAAGAGAAATTAAGAATACAATCCCATTTATAGTTGCAACAAAAAAAATAAAATACCTAGGAATAAACTTAACCAAAGAGGTGAAAGATCTGTACACCAAAAACTATAAAACATTGCTGAAAGAAATTGAAGAAGACACAAAGAAATGGAAAGATATTCCATGCTCTTGGATTGGAAGAATTAACATAGTTAAGATGTCCATACTTCCTAAAGCAATCTATAGATTCAATGCAATCCCTATCAAAGTTCCAACAACATTTTTCACAGAAATAGAACAAATAATCCTAAAATTTATATGGAACAACAAAAGACCCCGAATAGCTAAAGGAATCCTGAGAAAAAAGAACAAAGCTGGAGATATCACACTCCCTGATTTCAAAATATACTACAAAGCTATGGTAACCAAAACAGCATGGTACTGGCACAAAAACAGATCAATGGAATAGAATCGAAAGCCCAGAAAGAAACCCACACATCTATGGACAGCTAATCTTTGACAAAGGAGCCAAGAATATACAATGGAGAAAAGAAAGTCTCTTCAACAAATGGTGTTGGGAAAACTGGATAGCCACATGCAAAAAAATGAAAGTAGACCCTTACCTTACACCATGCACAAAAATTAACTCCAAATGAATTAAAGACTTGAATGTAAGACCTGAAACTATGAAAATTCTAGAACAAAACATAGGCAGTACACTCTTGGACATCGGTCTTAGCAACATATTTTCAAGCACCATGTCTGACCGGGCAAAAGAAACAATAGAAAAAATAAACAAATGGGACTACAACAAACTAAAAAGCTTCTGCACAGCAAAGGAGACCATCAACAAAACGAGAAGACAACCTAACAACTGGGAGAAGATATTTGCAAACCATACATCTGATAAGGGGTTCATCTCCAAAATATATAAAGAACTCATGCATCTCACCAACAAAAAAACTACCAACCCAAATAAAAAATGGGAAAAAGACCTGAACAGACATTTCTCCAAAGAAGATATACAGATGGCCAACAGGCACATGAAGAGATGTTCAACGTCATTAACTAACAGGGAAATGCAAATCAAAACTACAATGAGATATCACCTCACGCCCGTCAGAATGGCTACAATTAACAAGACAGGAAACAACATGTGTTGGAGAGGATGTGGAGAGAAGGGAACTCTCATACACTGCTGGTGGGAGTGCAAGCTGGTGCAGCCACTATGGAAAACAGTATGGAGATTCCTTAAAAATTCAAGGATAGAACTACCTTATGATCCAGCTATTCCACTGTTGGGTATTTATCCAAAGAACTTGAAAACACCAATGCATAAAGATACATGCACCCCTGTGTTCATTGCAGCGTTATTCACAATAGTCAAGACTTGGAAGCAACCTAAGTACCCATCAAGGGATGAATGGATAAAGAAGATGTGGTATATATACACAATGGAATACTACTCAGCCATAAGAAACGATGAAATCCAGCCATTTGTGACAACATGGATGGACATTGAGGGTATTATGCAAAGTGAAATAAGTCAGAGGGAGAAGGTCAAATACCGTATGATTTCCTTCATTAAGTGGTAGATAATAACAACAATAAACAAACACATAGAGACAGAGATTGGATTGGTGGTTACCAGAGGGGAAGGGGGGAGGGAGGAGGGCGAAAGGGATAATTTGGCACGTGTGTGGTGATGGGTTGTAATTAGTATTGGGGTGGTGAACATGATGTAATCTATGCAGAAATAGAAGTATAATGATGTACACCTGAAATTTATACAATGTTATAAACCAATGTTACTGCAATAAACAAAAAATTAAAAAAAAAATAAAAATAAAGAATGGATTGCCTGTGTTCCTGTTTCCAGGACAGAACTATTCTGTGCCTCATAGTACAGATGTCTATGATTTTCTACTATGTTCTAATTCAGTTCCTAGAGTGGATTGAAAGCTACATTTTGAGAAAAATTCTAGATTTGGCTAAAAGCAATCTTATGATTTACTTTCAAGCACAAATAGCTTGTCACAATGTTTAGCTTGACATATAGGTAACCACTCAGATTTTATAGCATTATCTTCTTTCTGAGGGTATATATCTGATGTCTAAGAAATGTAAATCATCATTTATTATTCTGGAAGACTTTTGCCATAAACTGACTAAAATCAGTACTAATCAAATATATATTGAAAAATCTGTTAGTACAGAGTGTTAGTACAGAGTGGGGGAGATGATGGTGGGGGGCAGTTTGGAGAGAGAAGACAGTATCTATTGTGTTACTCAATGTCCTATATGAAAATATCAATGGTGAATGATATTTACAGGATATTCAGAGCCTGAAACCATTCTCCTCGTATGAATATGTACACTTCCCTAATTTAGTGGCATAGATGGGTAATGGAGAGATGGCCCATAGAATAAAGCATTAAATCTCTTACAAGATATTTATGGTTTTAAAAGTCTGGACCCAATCTACCATTATATTTTTGCCTCAGAGTTCATAAACCTCAGGGATAAAATTAGTTCTTAATTGCATTTCTTCATCTATTTTGACTAAAAAAATTATTTCTGTTCTTATAAATATATAGTTACCATATGCAGTATACTACATAATTATAAATAATTGTATTTCTTACACATTGAAATGATGAGGACAGTGAAAACAAAGGAATAAGAAGAGGATCTTAATCTAATAAAGTATATATAATATACAAAAGAATATTATTTAATTTAGTAAACACTGAGATATGTTCAGCCTACATATATGTCAAATCTTTATGTTTTTACCTATTATTCTTGCAAAGAACCTGTGCTGATAGTTTATTTGCATTTTTATTTTGTTATGTGTCCACCTGGAGAAAGCATATGCAAATGTTAATACGCTAAGCTTCTGCAAATCATTGTTTTCTGAAGTAGTAATTTATCAGAAATAGTTTTGATAAGAATAGTAAAGCTATTACTACTAAGTGGCTGAACTTCCTTATCCCCCATCACTCCAGTATGGTTCTAATTCTCCCTCAGAGACTTTTATTTCTAAGCCTTAGGAGGGAAATATGAATTGTGGGTACCTGGCACCTCTGTTTATTGCGTGTTTCTATTCCTGAGTGCTCCACTCCATCTCTAGTCTGTCTGGGATACAATCAGCCTTGATTACCAAACAATGGAAACTCCTTCAATGTTATCAGTTTCCAGGCAACCACAGCTGCCAGTCAGTAGAACCTGAACAGAAGCTTTTCCAAATAATCTTTAAAAAATATCCTTGAATACATCCTCTTCTCTCCACGACCATTATTTTTCAGGTACTCTTTAGTCTAGGACTAGATTATTGTAATTGTCTCATAATTGATTTTCTTGCCTTCAGTCTCTTCCTTCTCATTCCCCTCTTCTTAAAAATTATATACCCTTTTGGTAACTGATTTTAGTATTCCATATATAATATATATATCTATAATACTCCTTATTTATATATTGTAATTATGTATTAGTTATCTCTAGCACCAACTATAATCCTGGTTTCTTAAAGCCATGAACATCTTTATTGCATATCTGGAGTATAAGTACTCAATAATGGTTGTTGCATGAGATGAATGAGGGTGGGGATGAATTGATAATAAACTAAAATGTAAACTCTGAGAGAAAATTTATGCTTCTTACTAAACTGATTCATGTTGGGGACAATTCTCCATGAGTTTTTCATGTTACTCCGTGGGCCTTCTGAGTAAAGGGCATTGACTATCTTTTCAAGGAAGTTTGCATAGTAAATATTCTTGGAAGCTAGAAATAATATCTCCATTTAGGTCAGTGGGAAGACTTATCTCCTGATCAGTATAATAAAAACAGAATTGCCCTCTCTCCAAACTCATTCCGGGGTAAAAAAGCTACTTGTCTTTCCTCAAACATGTGTTGCTTACATTAAAGAGTAAAGACAAGGTTCTGTTCTTTCTCCAGAGGGAAGAATGGACAGGTTATCAGAAGTCCTAATAAAAGGCCAGAATCGGATCCTAATTTCAGAGTTCCTCTTCTGTCCCCATACCTACATGTACAGGTTGCATTTGGCCCTTCCTGCAACTCCCCAAGAGGATTGGGGCATGGAAATCTGGGGCTAGGAATTTATCTGGTTGCTCCTTTTGCCATAAGTCATAAATTGTCTATGTCTCTAGTCCAGAGATCTTGTGTCTTGCAAGAAAGGTAAAAAACTCAGCCCTTTCACAGTTCCTGGATCTATAAACCCACTCTAGCATTCTAATTTAATCTGCAACCATTATTTTTAGTTATCTAAGCCTGTACACACTGCTCATATATACCATCTCCCTTTAGACTGGCATATTTTTAAAAAATATATTTAAGGCTTTTTTTTTGGTTTTGTTTTTTACTGAGCAAGATTTGCCCTGAGCTAATATCCATTGCCAATCTTCCTCTGTTTTTGTTTGAGGAGGATTAGCCCTGAGCTAACATTTATGCCAATATTCCTCTATTTTGTATGTGGGTCGCCATCACAGCATGGCTGATGAGTGGTGTAGGTCTGTGCCCAAGATCCGAACCTGCAAACCTGGGCCACTGAAAAAGAGCATGCCAAACTTAACCACCAGGCCACAGGGCCAGCCCCAAAACATTTTTTAAAGAGCAGTTTTAGGTTCACAGCAAAATTGAGAGGAAAGTACAGAGATATACTAATCACCCCTGCTCCCACACATGCATAGCCTTCCCCATTATCAACATCACTCAACAGAATGGTACATTTTTTACCAAGAATAAACTTACATTGACATATCATAATCACCCAAATCCCATAGTTTACCTTAGGATTCACTCTTGGTGTTGTACATTCCATGGGTTTTGACAAATGTGTAATGGCATATATCTATCATTGTAGTGTCATACAGAGTAGTTCATTGTCCTAAAAGTCCTCTGTGCTCTGCCTGTTCATCACCCCCCCACATGTTTGGCAATCACTGATATTTTTACTGCATCCATAGTTTTGCCTTTTCCAGAATGATCCAGTTTGCCCACATCCTTACAAGCATTTGGCATCACTACTATTTTTTTATTTTAGCCATTTGGATAGCTGTATAGTGATATTCCACTGTACTTTTAATTTTCAACATCCTAATCAGTCATGAAATTGACACATTTTCCTGTGCTTATTTGCCATCTCTATATACTCATCAGTGAAATGTTTGTTCATATCTTTTGCCCATTTTCTATTTGAAGTGTTTGTTTTTTACTGGTAAGTTTTGCAAATTTCTTTACATACTTTCTATAGCAGACATTGGTTTCATATGTAATTTACAAATATTTTCTCCTAGTCTCTGTATACCTGGAAAAATCTCACTTGATCATGCTAAAATTATTTTTGTACATTACTGGATCCAGTTTGCCATTTTATTAAGAATGTTTGCATGGAAGTTTGTGGGAGAGGTAGGTCTATATTTTCCCTTGGTGTGTGTGTGCTTTTTTTGTCTGCTTTTGGCATCAGAGTAATACTGTTCTCATAAAATGAGTTGAGAAATATTCTCTCCTGTTCTATTTTCTTCTGTAAGAGATTGTTTAATATTAGTGTTAATTCTTCTTTAAATTTTTGGTGGAATTCTTCAATGAAGCACTTTAGGCCTGGGGATTTCCTTATCAGGAGATTTTTAATTAAAAATTTAATTCCTTTTATGCTTATAGGACTATTCAGGTTGTCATCTTGATTGGATTTTGGTAGTTTGTGGTTTTTTAAGAATGGGTCCATATTTTCTAAGTTTTTGAATGTATTACCATAAAGTTGTTCACAGTATTATCTTATTATCCTTTCAATGGGTGGAGTATATGTAATATCTCTTTTTATTTATTTTTTAGTAATTGAGTCTGTGCCATGTTTTCCCCAATGGGAAACCACATCTGCCATATCTTTGATATGCTCTATCTTCAATTTCCTCCATTTTTTTAACCCCCACAACTCTTTAAAGGTGCAGTTAAAATGTCACTTTTTATCTGACTTCCTTTTCTAATTGTTAGAAATCTTCCTCCGTTCTTTACTCTTCCAATATTTTTTGCTGTCAAATTTCAACTCACCAGAGGAATATCAGAAAAATCTATTGGTCAGGCAAAACTAACATTAGTAGACTTATTGTAGTAGAGGTGAATACCATCTTGACAGAGTGTTAGCAGCGTCTGTAAAAGGATTAACAGTCCCCAGTTTTCCTGGCTTCTAGCTGTACCTCCTTATAATTTTTTGTCTTCTCTTTTCCCCTCTCTGCCTTTTCTGAATATCAACCCTTCCTCTGAACCTTGAAAATTTGCAAGGCTTGCAAAAACGGTTCTCCAAAGAATTGTTCTGACAGTGGCCTGAATGGTACTGCACCCACAATTCCTAGCAGTAGTCGTGGAATCCCACAACAGTTTCTCTCTTTGCCAACATGGGTTCTGCAGCAGTTAGAGATGAGGAAAAGTTCTACCTCAGCCAAACCACAAGGACACATACTCCCCTCCTCTCCTCACCCTATAAACCTCCCGTACTCCCTGGCTCAGGGAGTTATTTGGTCTTTAGCTGCTCCCTGATGTGCGTTGGCTGAATAAAGTTTTTAACCTTTGAATCACTTAAAGTATTTTTTCCTCCCTTACCATATCCCAAAGCAAGAAAATTACATAAAGGTGTTCATAAGATTTTATGTCTTTAGTTGTGTTATTTTTAATTTGTCTTTCAAAACAGGGAATTGGTTGCGGATGGACCAATTTTATGACAATCACTTTTTATTGGTTGGCATAGCTAGGGAGAAGGACTTGAAATGAGTCTTGATAGGGAACCTGTTTTATTTGGTTTATAATCTTATTTTCCAAGAACAAGCATTTCCTGGAGGAAGCAGCTAATTTGCTATTTTATTTTTTGAGTGCCTGTTCCCAGTACTGTTTAACATAGATTCAGAATAGTATGCTTTTTTCCAGTATTGTTTAATATGATAATGTGTGGCTCTAATATTATTTAATAAAGGAATTGGATAAAAATGCAAGTTTTTGTTTTCTATGCATATATCCACTGTAGCACTAAGTTCATTTATTATAATTATTTATAATTATAATTATTACAATTACCATATTTGCCTGGCTGTTTACTCCACTACACAGTGGAGACTTATAGGGCAAAAGTTATCTTATTCATGTTTGTATGCCATTTGATGATTGTCATGTAGTTGTAAAATGCAGAGAAATGTATTTACATTAGCAGACATAGAGGATAACAACTACATAGTTTTACCATACAAAAATGCAACCAATACTTTCCAATCTAAGCTGAAGTATATTACATCACTTTTCTAATAAAGCTCAAAATCCAGGCTAGAGCAAACTTGGTTTAAAATGCATGCATTTTGCTGCCAGGAGCAAAAGTCATTGGGGTTGCATTTCTATTTTCTATTGTATCCTGTTCTAATCACAAGTGGAGTATTTAATATAAATTAAGAGTAAGAACTTACTTTGGGGATGTATAAGCTGTCTCAAGGACCCCTCAGACTCAACGTGCCTTCATGTACAATGTGGTCAACAAATACCCTGTGTCCCTAGGATTCATTCAGTAGTAAAGGAAATATTGAGAAAAAATGAGAAGGTAAAATATCAAATAACAAGAGCAAACTTTGTTTCATGGTTTGCATTTACAGCAATGTAATATTAATAGTTTATGAGAGTCCATCTTATTTCTTCAATCTGCTGTGCCTTTCCAAACATGTAGTTTCAGTAATCTTGATGGGTTGAATTAACTCATTAGAGACGTATTTGTTCCACACTAACAGCAACCAGGGACCAAGTATCTGCCAGAGCTCTCTTGGCATCCAGTGATTCTGATTGGTTATTCTGCCCAGTCACAGCACCAGAAATGTTAACCAAACTCATCTACTCTAAAATGCATGGAATATTTCTCTCATCTAGCTTTATGCCACAGTAGTAACAGACTTTTTTGAAGGATAAAGTAATGTAACAAAATAATAATATTATATAAAATATTCTTTTATTGTATTTTGTTTTTGTTTTTAAAGTTTCTTTCATAAAACACTATTCATCATTACTGATCACTTCATTGATTTCACATATATGCTTTGAACACATCAGTTACATTTGTTACTCTGACTTAAAAGAAATATAGTGCACTCTTTGTGAGCTTTAGATATTTGCAATATACGTTAGTTCATTTTTATAAACACTTTTTGAGTATCTACATTTGTTAAGCTGTGAAAGGTCCTGAAATGGGCATCATAGGTAAAATAAGGACCTATTTTTAAGAAGCAAATGATAGCAACTTAAATAAATCATTTCTATAAAGTATGACTCCAGTATGAATCTTATGCTACAGAAATCCCAAGTAGAGGCAACCCTTCTGGATGATTAGATGGCAGATGGAGGAAATTTTGACTGCTGTAATTTTTTTTTGGGGGGGGGGGCGGAGGAAGATTGGCCTTGAGCTAACATTCGTGCCCATCCTCCTCCATTTTGTATTTTGGATGCTGCCACAGCAGTTTGATGGGCACCAACAAGCCCATCTTATCAAAAATTCTGCCTCTTCCAGGCCACATTCTCTAGGTGGCCCTGCAAAGAGTTGCCAGACAGACATTTACATGTGCCTCTCCATGATAATTGTCTTCTTCCCCTCTAAAATCCCAAACCCCAACCCCCAACATCCTCCTTTGTCTTTAGCTGAAGATAGTATTTAAGAGGACAATCTCTGCCATTGTGTTGAGAAACTCAGTTTCGGATCATGGGATCTGAACCCGTGAACCCCAGGCCACCAAAAACGGAACACACAAACTTAACCACTACACCACCAGGCCAGCCCCTTGGCTGCTGTAATTTTGACTTCTGTAAATAAATAAGCTTTTATAGAATGTTCTCTGTAAATGAGAAGATCACCAGAATAAGTTGGAGAAATATACTATGTTCCTCCTCCTATGTTCTCCGATAAGAAGATTTGCAACATAGTCCAGGGAAAACTTTGAGTGAAGAGTTGGAAGAAAGATAAAACCGGTGGTGGAACTCACCAAACGTCCTTTCCAACATTCCTCATATATTTTTTTTTCTATATTTTCTATACTGTAGGTGTAGTCATTGTGCCTACGGCTAGTCAGAGTTGTTCTTATCCTGAGCAGATTGGTAGTCAATCAAAACAGTCCATTAAACATTTCGTAAGATTCTTGTGCCATTACACCATACCAATCATTGCTGTTTCAAATGTCCTTTTGGGATCATTGTTGAGCAGTTTGTTATTAAAAGTTTCCAAAGTGGGTTACATAGTTTAACTGAAAATGTAGTCCCTAATCTATTTGCCTTTGAAAATTACCTACATCACCATTGCTTGTTACAGCTCACCACAGGTTCTGAAACGAGATCAGAGGGCAGCGTGAATATACTCAATAATAAAACTGCAATAAGTTTGAATATATATCTTCCCATTATAAATTTTCCAAGAAGAAATTAAATCACTTAAATTAAATCCTTGCAAGTTAAAATCCAAAGGAATTAAAATTAAAAAATGTATCTTCTTTGATGTTAATACTACTTTGTCTCCAGTAGATAAATTTTTATTCAAAAGCCTGTATCAAGTTGGGATTCTTGCAACAGGTGAAGCTTAGGTCATTTTCACTCTATTTAAGGGTGAGTTTACTTCAGGACCTCAGGAATTGAATAGTCAAGGGTTCTGTATCTCATGTGCCACATTTTTAAGGGGTTCTGTGAATTAATAAACTACACAAACCTATCATAATACCAGCCCAATATAAACAAAGTTTAAAAATCAAGCCAAACTCTAGAGTCTAGGATAATTGTGCCAAATAAATTAATTTTTTCAGGATGCAATACTGAGTCTAATAGAAGGACTTTTGCCAAAGACCATAAAGACAATCATTTATATCTAGAGAAGATGAGATAGGCTGCGACAATGGACTTGGTTTCAGCCTACCATTAAAAGGTCAATCTATGACAATTTTCCAGAGAGTAAGACCTTTGAATTTAAAATAAATTAGGGGACATCTCTCAGCATGAGACTAATCTGCATCATTTTGCCTTTACCAAATGGAGGAGAGTCTTTATTTTATTTTATTTATTTTTGCTATCTTCTCATAGGGAATGGAAATTGAGACATTTCTGCCTACTTGCCAAATTTTGAAATTTGAAAAATTTGCAGCCTCAATCTTACATAAGAAGTCTTTCTTAAGTTTTCTCATAATTCAAAGCCTCTTAATTTCTATTTTGCCTTTGAGACTCATGTTTCTTGTAACCCAGAGGCAAATTGTGTGCGTGCAAAGTGCCCTTCACTTTGCTGTGAGCAAACTTTTTAAATCCAGAGTCAAGGCAATTGCTACACTGGATTCTTAATGCTTCCAAAGGAAGATTATCTCTTAGTTTCCACGTAGATTCCTATGAAGAATCACCCTCAGATGATTACTGATCTACCAGCCAATGTTTTTGATGCCTACACCTCTTGCAGAGAACCAAAACTACTGCTATAGGATCCACAATACACCTAAATTATTAACTTTTTCAGTCTTGAGTGGTAGGCTTCTTTCTTTCTTTTTTTTTCTGCTATATCTTACAGCAATGGTTACACCTCTAGGGTCCCACAGGACCTCTATGATTTCTTTTGTTTTCAGTATACCTGAGCCAAGAATCAGTTTAGCCTAATTCTAAATTGATCCCAGTCCTTTGGACTGTCTACTTGACAGAGAAATTCAGTTCAAGCAAGTAAAAATACATCTTAGCTTCTCATGTCCTAGAAAGCTTGTATAAGTAGACGAGAAAATTCAATTGCCCATGGAAAACAGATGAAGCCCAGCATTTCGGCTTGTCTTCTTTGGTTCCCAATGACATTTTATTTTAGGGGTTTAATTACCTCGGGAAAAATGACAGACGTAACAAATATAACAAACATGAAGAAAGGACTTTAGAATGAAAATATGATAATCCTTGTATATTGCAATTTGCCTTAGCTACAAGTAAAGAAAGGAAATTGTGTATGCTATTTGACACGATGTGTATTGAAAAATATTGAGGAAAAGAGAAGACTGCTGATACAAATGTTTTTGAAAATGCAAAGTCTGAACTGTGTTTTGCTCTCTATAAAGAAGTGAATTAAAAAAAATAAGTTCAATTACTACTAAGATATTAAAATAATAGCATTAGCTAAAAGTCATTTATGTTGTCTTCAATGTATTCTGTAGTTTTTCACCTTAAAAGTGAGTTTCTGACTTGTTTGTTTAAAAATATGTCTTTCCTGTGATATCCTGCTTTTTTAAAATTTATAGTGGTAGCCTAAAATACATAACTCGCTGGCTCACCATTATACTTACAGGAAAGCTATTTTACATATTTTTTGAGTAAAATGCATTCATTAAAAAATACCTCTGGCATCTTCGAGAAACTTGATAAAATATGGAACGTAAGGCATTGTAAATTATAGGTAATTTTATTAGATTCATTTATGTACATTTTCATATGCATATATACAAATATATATGTATGTATACACACATACACTCACTACACACATATAGACACAAATATATTTAGTAGACTATCCAATAAGTTCAGGAAAGGTTTTGCATTTTTCTTTTTACTGAATATCTAGATCATTGACAACACATAGAATCTATATATGTATAAATTACTATTAAGATCTTATTTATATATAGTTAATATTGAAATTAATATCATTAAGACTTTAATTGGTTATAATTTTTCTTGCGTTACTTTTTTTGAATCCACAGTGTTTCTTATCTAGGACTTCTACCTACAAGAAAAGTTTCATAGTAGTAATAATCAGATACAACTGTTGAGCACACACTGTGTCTGGCAGTCTTTTCGTTGCTTTGTATGAATTATTTCATCTGTCCTCCTCAGCGTGCCAGGAGGTGGGCACAGTTATTCCCATTTTGCAAGTGAGAACCCTGAGCACTGAGAGATTAAGTGGATGTTTAAGACCCCTCAGCAAATGAGAGCCACAATTTGAATTTGGGCGATCCATCTGTGGAGCTGATGCTCTTAGATATTGCATTATACGAGGTTAGTGTGCGAGCCTCCCAGTAACACACAGAGTATTGCATTGTTTAAAATTTGTTTTCCTATCCAAGAGATTTTGTTCTAGGTCCCAGAATGACTGCAATCCTCTATGTCTGAGGAGTCTTGTCTAGAGATGGGAGGAGTTCAAGCAAGTGAATTGCATCTCAAGATTCAGTGTCCTCTGCCCTAAAACAGGGAATATTCTATGAATATAGTTTCCTTATGGGACTTGAAATTAAACTATATAAAACGCTTGAAGGGCCAGCCCATCAGCATAGTGGTTAAGTTTGCATGCTCTGTTTCAGCGGCCCCAGGGGCACAGGTTCGGATCCCAGGCATGGACCTACACACCATTTATCAAGCCATGCTGTGGCAGGTGTCCTACATATAAAGTGGAGGAAGATGGGCATGGATGTTAGCACAGGGCCAATCTTCCTCGGCAGAAAGAGGAGAATTGACAACAGATGTTGGCTCAGGGCTAATCTTCCTCACACACACACACAAAAAAATCCCACAATTGATACACTTTCAAGCTCTATATAATTATGACATCATTAATAGCAATAAGAATGTCTAAAATAAAAATAATATTAATAATTTTCCTTAGTGTACGAAATCTTCTGTTCCTGCTAATTAGCTTAATAATACCCTTGCTATTTTCTTCTTTATTTACTTTTAAAATCTAGGAAAATAAATGTGAAAAGAGAAACCTTAACTTTGCATGAATTGATTATTTAATAGATAAATTCAAAACTTTAAAAAAAAATAATGAATATTAAATGCTTGGCCAAAATTCAAAGAGATTTAATTCTCTACGCTGGGCTCTAGTTAAATAATTGATCGTATTTATACGATGATGGGTGAGAGATTCAAACTTTGAGAGGCAGACGTCTTTAAAATAAAGATTTTCCAACAAAGCTCAAATAGTTTTCTAATGCTGATGAAAGTAAACAGGGCTCACATACTAACTCCTTTGGTTTCTTGGCTCTCTTCTGGTAAACCTATCCTTGAATTCTTTGAGTTAAGAAATGAAAATTTGCCTTAGATAAGCTCTGGAGATGTGACCTGGTCACTACTTGCTTGTACAAAAAGTGATCTTCCTTTTTTCCCCCTTTTAAACCCAAAATAATTGTTAGTGTTGATTTCAAATCATTACATTTATTTTTTCAGGCAGATTGAAAAATGAGCTTCCTTTAGTTCCTAAATGAAATACTACTAAGAGGGAAGAATGAAAAATCTGTACTGATAGAACTATATACAAAGTTTTGAAGAGCACATGAGGCATTCATCTCATCACCTAATTTATAACAATTGATACAAATGATCTAAAGTAGGAAATAATCTGCTTCATGTAATCATGCTCTATGAGAAACAGTTTAAGTCTATCTTTTTTCTCCAAAATCAAGAAAAAATATAATATGGAAAATAGCAAATAGTTTCAGACTATTGCTGAGGTATGGATATTCAAGGGCAATTTCGTGTGGATGCATGCTATGTGCTAGAAATTGTACACTATATGTGTAGATTAATAAATCATGGTATTTCTAGACCCTAAGGATCTCACTTCAATTGAAATATCATATGTGTCTAAACCAAGTCTAGCAGTATAAGCTGAGCAAAAGTACTTGAAATCACTAGACTGCATGGTTGATTTTCTTCGGAAATGAGAAATCCTTTGTACTATAAATGTGAGTTAATTTTTAATGCCATTACATTTTTATTCTCTTTGTTAATACAGTAAGAAAGAATATCCTTTAGGCAAGGCATCCCAGTAACTTTATAGGAAAGAAGGTTAAAGCAAGATGGACTTAAAACTTAGAGTAGATTGAGAATATATTGACCACTTAGAAGGAAAAAAAGGACAATCATAAAAATAATGTGAAAGTTTAAGTTGGTGATCACCACCTGTCAACTTAATCATCTTCCCTGAACTGTATAAAGTTTTATATCCACAAATAAAATACTAAGCAGTAGTTATCAAACGAGGATGTGCATTGGAATCACCTGGGTACTCTAAAGGAACTCTTTTTTTTTTTTTTTTTTTTTTTAAATTTTATTTATTTTATTTTCTTCCCCCAAAGCCCCAGTAGATAGTTGTATGTCATAGCTGCACATCCTTCTAGTTGCTGTATGTGGGACACGGCCTCAGCATGGCCGGAGAAGCAGTGTGTCGGTGCGCGCCTGGGATCCGAACCTGGGCCGCCAGCAGCGGAGCACGCGCACTTAACCGCTAAGCCGTGGGGCCGGCCCTCTAAAGGAACTCTTAACACTCAAGTGGTAGTGTATACTATATATATTATTTTACAAAATTTTCCTAGTAATATAATTTAATAGAAAAGTGCAATATATTAGGAAAATATTTTAAGAGCTAGGATTCAATGTCAAACTGCCAAAGGCCAAAACCAATAAATTTTTTTTTTGGTGCTTCCAACCATGCTTCTTTTCCTAATTCTTAAAAACTCAAATTGAGCGATCAACTCTGAAATTCCAAAATTATTATACTTCCCATATTACATTCTACCTTATGTTTTTAGCTATTTGTATAAAGAGAAGACTTAAGGGTAGGTAAGAATTTTCGTTGTTTTTGTGTTGCCATTTTGTTTTGTGTTTTTATGCTTTCATACCCTTAGCACCTAGCACAACTATATCACACATAGTAGGTTCTGAATAAATACTTCTTGAATTAAATCTTAGTAGATTCTCTGAAGTCCTTGTCATTAATACTAACCCTGCACATTGTTACCAGTGTTATGTCTCAGCCATATTACAGTTAATTGAGGACACTTTAGCCTGCTATTGATTGTGAGCTTCTACAAGTGAATACTATTTCTTAATATTTTATAGAATTTCTCCACTATGGCTGGCATATGTCTGATTTATATATATAGAAGTGGCTTACGGTAGGGAAGGGTGAATCCAAGGCATTTATTAGATCATCACCACCTGCCAATGTAATCCAGTTTTGAAGACACCGTTAAAGATGGCAAAGATCAAGTCAGTTGTAATTGCAAGATATTTTCTAAAATTACATTACTTAAAAACATCACCCAATTAATGCATCTGTAAAATTCCATAAATAATATTTAGTTAAATCACAAATAAATATTAGATTACATTTTGAATATTTTATCTGCTTTCAATAAATGCATATTCCTCAGTACTGAAGGATAAGTAACTATGGAATCACAAGGCTTTTTTTTCAAAATTCTACTTAGGCAATGCAAATTTACATCTAGAGTATGTAAAAGTGAATATTCATATATATTGAGATAAAGAAAGAAATGCCCAGTAAACTGAAATAATACGATTTGCTCACAGAGAAACTTGAGAACAATTTATCAAATAATCGTTCCCTGTTGTTTGAAGTCTTTAGAAATTCATATTGAATTTATTTCATTTCATGGTCTAATGAGAAAACCTTTGCATTTCTTGCTGTTGTCTGCTGATTTTAACTTCAATAAGTTTTCTGTTTAAACACATTATGAATTGATAAACACTCTCTTTTCTTTTTTTTTTTTCTGGTTATATATGTTTTTCTTTATTTTATTTATTTATTTATTTTTGTTTATTGCAGTAACACTGGTTTATAACATTGTATAAATTTCAGGTGTACATCATTATACTTCTATTTCTGCATAGATTACATCATGTTCACCACCCAAATACTAATTACAACCCATCACCACACACATGTGCCAAATTATCCCTTTTGCCCTCCTCCCTCCCCCCTTCCCCTCTGGTAACCACCAATCCAATCTCTGTCTCTATGTGTTTGTTTGTTGTTGTTATTTTCTACTACTTAATGAGGGAAATCATACGGTATTTGACCTTCTCCCTCTGACTTATTTCACTTTGCATTATACCCTCAATGTCCATCCATGCTGCTGGTGGGAGTGCAAACTGGTGCAGCCACTATGGAAAATAGTATGGAGAGTCCTCAAAAAATTAAGGATACAACTACCGTATGATCCAGCTATTCCACTGCTGGGTATTTATCCAAAGAAATTGAAAACACCAATGTGTAAAGATACATGCACCCCTGTGTTCATTGCAGCATTATTCACAATAGCCAAGACTTGGAAGCAACCTAAGTGCCCATCAAGGGACAAATGGATAAAGAAGATGTGGTATATAAACACTCTCTTTTCTGATCATGCTGAACATATTGAGTCATCAAAATGAATGTCTTTTTTCATGATGGCACTCACAAAGCAAATGCCTATATGCATCTTGAGCATCCACCTTTCACAGTTTGCTGAACTGTTTTAACCTTTTGTTTAATAATACATATATATATATATTTTTTTTTTGCAGGGAAGGATTTGCTCTGAACTAACAGCTGTTGCCAATCTTCATCTTTTTTTTCCCCCAAAGCCCCCCAGTGCTTGGTTGTATATCCTAGTTGTAAATCCTTCTGGTTCTTCTATGTGAACCACTGCCACAGCATGGCAACTGACAGATGCGTGGTGTGGTTCCATGACCGGGAGGTGAACCTGAACTGCTGAAATGGTGAGAGTGGTGAATTTTAACCACTAGACCATCAGGGCTGGCCCTAATAATATATTCTTAAAACACAAAGATCATCCTTATTCTTGTCTGTCTACACCTATTGTTCTTTGTTATTGTCTTCATCCATTAGAGGGTAAAATAGAAATGTTCGAGTTAATGTTAAATATACAGAAGGGTTATTAAGACATCTATAATGTACTCCTGATTAAAACGAAGTAAAATATACTTTTTATTAATTTTTTTCTTTGACATAATGCCTTCTCTTTTAACATAATTTATACGCAAAATATCCATTCACTTCACACATGATGTACTAAAACCAGTCCTCACTTTGCATGAGTGTAGTATATATGCATTTCACTTATCACAATTTAGTCAATTATTACCAATCAGCTAACAACACAGTTCAGATTCCACTCTTTATCTAAGACTTACCTCTTTTTCCTGGTTTGCTAACATCATCGTCATCATGAACTGGTATAGAATTCTAGCAAACACATTTTCAACATCTTTGAGAAGATCATGTGCTTCTTTTTAAATCTTCTTTAGTCTTTTAATGATATGAATTGCATTTATTGATATTTAAGTCTCAAAGCAGGCTCGCTTTCTTGGAATAAACTTAATTTGATGGTGATGTATTATACTTGTTTATACATCATTGCATTTGGATCATTAATATTTTAAGAGAAAACAGTTAGCCTTTAATATACCTTATTTTTGCCATAAAGGATACGCTGTTGTCATAAAATGAGTTAGGGTATTGTTTCCTTTTCCATTATTTGGTATACTGCATGGGAAATTATATTATTCTAGGGATTTGCCAATTTTATCTAAATATAATATTGTTCAAATGACCATTATTATCTTTTCATAATGTATCTAGGATCCATAGTGGTGGCACTTGTGTTATTCCCATTACTATTTCTTTTTTTTGTGAGGAAGATCAGCCCTGTGCCAACATCTGCCAATCCTCCTCTTTTTTTTTGCTGGAGAAGACTGGCCCTGGGCCAACATCCATGCCCATCTTCCTCCACTTCATATGGGACTCCACCACAGCATGGCTTGCCAAGCGGTGCGCCAGTGTACACCCGGGATCCGAACCGGTGAACCCTGGGCTGCTACAGCAGAGTGTGCACACCCAACCATTTGCGCCACCAGGCCGGCCCCTATTCCTAGTACTATTAATGAGTGCTTTCTTTCTTTCGTATTTATTTTTCAATCATGCTAGAAGACCATGTCTTTTATTAGACTTTCAAAATACTAATTTTTAATTTTGTTGCTTTACTGTATGTTAATTGTCTAATTCATTAATCTCTGTATCTACCTTTTCACTTCCTTTCTATCACTTATATAGGATCAATTTGTTTTATCTTTCTTTTTGAGATGGATACTTAAATAATTGATTTTAGTTTTTCTTTTTATAATAGGTCCATTTAAGTTTAAAAAGTTTGTCCAAGTATGGCTTTAGCTGCATCCCAGAAGTTTTAATATGTCATATTTTGGTATTAAGTTCAAAAGTTTTCAAATTTCAATTGTGGTTTCTACTTTGACCCTATGATAATTTTAAAGTGAAAATTTAAAAGGCTTAATTTCCAAAGATGTCAGGATTTCCTGGCGTTTTATTATTGTTATTTATCTCTAACTTAATTCTGCTGAGATTAGAGAATATAATCCAAATAACTTTTTAAATTTTTGAAAATTGTTGAGGCTTATATTGTGGCCCAGAATATTATCACTTTTGGTAAACATTTATACTTTAAAATTTGTATTTTTATGTTTTTAGGTAAAATTAATATATATATATATATGTGCATGACTATATAGTTATGTTACGGCACCATGTCCTTTTCTGCCCATCACCCAGAAAGCCAGTCACCGAGACGATGAGATTGCAGAGAGAGAGGGTTTAATCACAAGTCAGCCACGTGATGAAAATGGGAGAACAAGTCTCAAATCCACCTCCCTGAAAATAGGGACTCAGGGGTATTTATGGGGTAGGGGGCAAGGTGGTCTGAAATGACTGGAGGTGAGGAGAGATGAGGTAATTGATGATCTGCGCAAGCGTAGTCAGGCTTCATGTCTCTTCGTAGCACACATGTTCACAGAATGGCGGCGTTAGCATGCCCTGCGGGTGGGGTTCCAACCTCTTGCCGTCAAAAGGGCCCAGTTGATGGGTTGGTGGTCTCAATCTGGCCTGAAGTGGACCAGGGGTTCAGTTCCTGAAAAAAATAGGTCAAACATCCATTACCATGGTGACCCAGGCTCCAGGGAGATGTCATCCATAGGAACCCAGTGGGAGTCAGAACAGCACAGTTAACAATGAGTAAGTTTATCATGCAGATTTAAGTCTTCACCTTCCATTGTGATAAGTTTCTAGGTAAGGCCATTCCCTCCTTCCTGGTGCAGCGAAGAAGATACCTTTACAAATGGAGATTTTCTTTACAAATGTAAATGTCTCTCATAAAGGGTAACTAGAACTAAGAACGGGCTTAGCACGACCCACCCAGGTACCCGGGGATATCGATAGTAATGGCCTTTTCTGGGGGCAGGCCTCCCATCACAAACTCCTTTTGTCAGTTAGTGGGGGTGGGGGTCAAAATGTCATTCAGGCAGAGACATATTTTGAGTTGGCACATTCCAATCCCCCTTGGTTACTAGCTGCTTAATCATCAATGGCTGTTTGCTGGTTTCAGTTACATATTTACATATATATAGTTAAGTTGTTAATGATTTTTAGTCAAATCTGCTATGAACTTATTGATATTTTTTCCTGCTTATTTTATCAGCTATTGAGAGAAGTATGTGAAAGTCTCTTGATATGATTTGGGATTCATGTGTTTTACTTTTTAGTTCTACCAATTTGTATTACATATTTTGAAGCTGTGGTACTAGGTACATATAAATTTAGAATTGTTAGATTATTTAATGGACTAGTTCTATGATCATTTTATAATGTTTTTCTTTATTGTAATACTTCTTCATTTAAGCCTCCTTGAATGATATTTGTAAAACTGTACCATCTTCCTTACATTAAGGTTTATATGTACATCTTTGTCCATTCTTTTAATTTACTATCTATTGTAGTCTATATAATTATCATGTATCTCTTGTGTATATCATGGAGTGAGTTTTAAAATTTTTAATCGGTGATCGTGTTAGTACTACTTATGCAGATCAAAATATTTCTTAAATTTATTCTATTTATTCACTTTTCTTTCTCTTACTCTTTTTTTTTTTACATTCTATTTGGTTTTTGTTTGTTTGGTTTTCTGGCTTCAGCTCAAATATTTTTCTTCCAACCTTACTTCCAATTCATTAGTCCTGTGTTTTGTCGCATCCAATTTAATATTAATTTCATAATTAAGATTTCAATTTCATTCATTGCATTTTCAAATTCCATAATTTTTATTTCCTATGTTCTTGTTGATTCTAGTTCCCTAGTAAATTCTGTATCATATCATCAGTTTTCTTGAAAATACTGATCAGCTATTTTACAGTACACTTTCTGATAACTGCTACAAATGGGCCATTTGGGGTTTATTTACATTCTCTGTTGTTTCTCTTTTCTTTATTTCTTCATATGTGTGGTGGTTTTTGATTGAACTATGGGTGTTTTGTCTGAAAAATATTCTAGAGGTTCTGAATCATGTAATGTTCCTTCAGAGAAAATTCACTTTATTCACTTGCAGTAAGATGAAGTAATGGCAGATTAATCTGATAAGAAACTAAACTCACTTGAGATGGAATGAATATTTCCGCAATGCTCTGTCTACATCTGGTGCATCCTGCTCTTTTTGCATAGCCCTATAGTGTTGCATCTGCGGTCCCAGGGTACTTAGAGCACTCCCCCTCTTGGCATGTCCTAAAATGTAATTTTTATCTTCTCATCAACAAGAGACTTTGAAAAGCACCATCCTATTTTTCTACATCTTTTTGCCTTGCTTTTTGTCCTTCTGCCTAGTTCACGTAAATAAATTTGTTTTCTAGGAAAAACCACCCTGTGGGTGGGCTTAACTGCTTGAATCTACTGACCAGGAACCGGTATTTCCAAATTTCTGGCTGCCTCAGCAGTTCCAAACTCCAACTCCACTTTTTTTTATTTTATTTTTATCCATCATATATGACCTTTTATCAGAGGTTCTCCACCTGGGAACTCTGCCTGTTTCCATTAAGAATTGGCAAGTCCTCTGAAGTATAACAGTCCCGAAGAATGCCAGCTCTCTTTTCTTATGCCTTAAAATATAGTTTTAATATATCCAGCTTTCCCAGTTGTCTGTGGAAAAACTCCTGCCAGTACTGGAAGTTCTAGTTGCATTTTTAAAATGTTATTGGGATCAAACAACTTGGGAGTTGAAATATGCTTTTGGAATTAGTAACTGGGGGATTTCCAGCAACTAGCAAGCACCATTTTAATAGTACCACAGTGTACTACAGAATAAATGGTAAATAAGTGTAGAGACAGCATGTGCAAAAATACTGTTTTGAAATGTTTGAGTGAAAGAGAATGGGTAAGAACTTGAGGGACATAAGAAGCCAGAGTTTTGGTTAAACTGCATATTTTGGAGTTAGAATGACCTAGGATAAACCAGGTGTGATGTCTACAATAAGTTAAGTATAGAAAATATCAGAAATCAAGAGAGTAAGAGAGTGGTGATGCCAGATGATATCAATCTCAACTTCCAATGGTGTTACAAGAAGATGGACAAGTAATGATCTGTATGTAGCATGGGGATCGAGCACAAAGGGCATTGACCTAATCTCCGATCTGTGATATGTAGGTTGTGAGAACATAAACAACCTCCACTTGTGAAGAATGTAAGGGGACTAATGCCTACAGAAGATTTTATTTTTTTCCTTTCTTTTTCCCTCATGAGTTGTAACCAACTACACTGGATACAGAAAGTCAATAGAAAATAACAGTTAAGAGTAGAATTAGGAAGCCAAAAATCTTACAATTAACATGTGAAATTTCCCAATTTTTCCCCTTTCATGTCTAATTCCCTCGTGTATAAATGGAGAAAATAATAGTACCAAATTTCTTAGTTGTGGTACCAGTAGTACCAAGTTTCTCAGTATCCATATAATGTTTGAACAGTCCTTGGTGCATAATAAATGTTATATACATGTTAGCTATTACTGAAAGCATTTGTTTGGGACATTTAGCAAATTATCATGAAACACATGGTGATTGGAAAGAAGTAGTTATTGTCTCTTAACCAGGAAGCCACATGCTATTTTGTGCAATGAATATGAGAAGACATATATTACAAAGAAATATTAATTAGGGGACTAAATTTTTCCCAGTGTTTCTTATCAACAATAGAAGTTTGAAAACAGATCAAAACAAGCATTTAATGGATATAAGTGCTCAATTCTAACCAGTAGGAAGAAATTTCACATATGATGCAGAATTAGAACAAAAGTGTTGCCATTAACAGAAAAATTAAATTTAAGACTATGGGAAAAGTGTGGGTTAGCATTATAATATGTGAGTTTTGGGGAACACAAACACATAGTCAGTAACAGAATGGGAATAGAGAGATAAATAAGAAAAGTTCATGTACTTGTGAAGCATCCATTGTAAGGCTTCATTAATTACCTATCAAGATAGATAATACATAGAGGTGATTGATAGTAATAATGTAACCTAGTAATGATCATCAATTCTCATAAATAATGAATTTCACAAACAGAATGATGAAAATTTCTTTGTATGTATGAATAGTACAGTTTTTTAAATCTCTGGAGTTCTTTAGGAGAATATGTACTTTTAAATAATAATAAAAAATTATGTCTCAAAGTTTCTTAGCATTAAACACTTCTGTATTATTAAATGAAATAAAATCTTCCCTTAAATGATTTTGCCAAAGAACTGAGTCACCTTGTCTGACTTTGCATTCCCTTCTTGTGCCTCAGAGACAATGGAAGCCTGAGAGGGCAGATGGTGTAAACATATCAGCTGTTAACCAGGCATATCCTGGTCTCACCTGTACTGTTTCCCCTCCCCCACAGTATCAGGCTTTCTGGTGTCAAGCCTTGCTGTCACACATCTCCCTTTTGAGTGCTCTCTCCTCTTTTTATAACAATAGTATATTTGTAAAACATTGTCTTGGTTGGAAGTTTATTTCTGCAAATAATATTCAGCAATCTTCCAAAAAGCTGATATTTTGGTGTAAACAGTATAACATTAGCAAACTCAAATAAATATTTTATGTATAATCGTGTGTGTGTACAATTTCCAAGAATTGACAGCAGGCATTCACTTGGTCAGAAAAGAGATACAAATGTAATGTGACATTTTAATACAATCACAGAAAGGTCTAAAGCTATTTAAATTTAGTCGGCATTATGGTCTTGTGCATATCTACAATTATTTGTCAAAAGTAATAAAAAGTGTTGTAGTAATTGTGAGAATAAACTTAAAATGAAATTATACACAAGCAAGAAAGAAAACAGCCATCTCCACTGAAGATAAAGAAATAAAAATATGGTTGTGTTCTTGAAAAGGTAGGACAGCCTCTCTATAAAGAGACTAGATATAAAAATGGACTATTAGTTTTGACTTATCAATGAAATGATCCACTAGGTCAAAATAACCATAGGTATCTCGCCAAATATTAATGAATTTACTCAAAAAATATTCACTGCATACACTCTAAGTGCTAGATATTTAGATAGACACTAGAGATACAATAATGAAATAGAATCATAGAACCGGAATAAACAGCAACAATAGAACACAATTAGAGAACAAATTAAGTAATTATAATTCTTATATATACTTAAAAAGAGAAGTATTGTTTATTGTATAATTTTATAACAAGAGACCTGTCCTAGCTTAGAGTGGTCGAAGGCAGATTAGTTCCGTAAGAAACATAAAATAAAAGCTGAAGGAATAGAAAGAATGATCAGTAAAAAATTCAATGAGTGAGTGCTTTCTAGGCGGATAAGACGGTATATGTGGGAGACATACATGAGGGTCGTGAGTGTTCATTGTGAAAAAAATGGCAACAATATCTGGTCACGGTGAAGAAAAGGCAGAGGGACTTCTTAACTCGAGAACAATAAACCAGGGCCAAACCTTGTAAGACATTGTAAATAAAGTGGGGTTTATTCTAAGTACAGTGGAGCAGTGAAAAAATTTTAGATGGAAAATGACATGCTTAGCATGTTACTTAATTTGGTTTTCTTTAAAATCTTTTTATTATGCACATTGTGAAATAACAAAAAGCTGGCAAAAGTTCAACTGTCTATTGAAGATTAATGGTTATGTAGTTTTTCAGAAGAAAAATAATACAGGCCAGAATCTGGGATCTGCCTAAAAAGGAAGAGTGCAGAAAAAGCAACAAATTAAGGTAAAATAAAATTTTTTATTATTCTTATTGATCTAAAAGATAACTGTTTAAAGAAATAATAGTAACAATGTATTGGGTGATTAGAGCATATGGGTAAGTGAAATGAGTGATAGCAATGCCATACAGGAAGGAAGGAGGAATTGGGAATACCTTGTTATCATGGACCTGCACTAGCCATGAAGTGGCATAATATTATTTGAAGGTGAATTTAGATTAGTTGTAAATGTAAAGAGAAAACTGTAGCGTGACCACTGAGAAAACTGAAAAGGAAGCATATTTCATATGCTAACAGAGGAGATAAAATAGAATTATATAAAATGCTCAATCAAAACCAAGGAAATCAAAAAAGAGGAAAAGAAAAAAAAGAAACAAAGTACAAGTTCAATGAATAGAAAACAGTTACAAACATGGTAGATGTTAATCCAACATATCAGTAATTGCTTTATACATTAATAGCCTAAATACACCAATTAAGACAGAAATTGTCAAAGTGGGTAAACAAACAAGATACAACTACATCTTATCTACAATAAACCTGCTTTAAATATAAAAACTCTGATAGGTTAAAAGTAAATGTATGGCGAAAGATACATCATGCTATCATTAATAAAAGAAAGCTAGACTGTCTATGTTAATTACAGAGAATGAAGACTTCGGAACAAGAAAAATTAGTAAGTATAAAGGGGGTCATTACATAATGACAAGTGGTCAAGTCTCCACGAATTCCTAACCATCATTAATACGGATTCACCTAACAACTAAACAACAAAATAGATGAGGCAGAAATAGAAGATCTGCAGTGAGTAATAGACAAATCCATTACGATAGCTGGAAACTTCGAGTCATTCTTCATTAACTTATGGATGAGGAGGCAAAAATCAGAACTGATTTAGCTTCCTAACATAGCACTATCAATGAACTAGATCTAAATTATATTTTCAAATACTGCATTGAACAGCAGCATAATACACATTCTTCTTTAGCTCACATGGAACATTCACCAAGATAGAACACATTCTGGGACATAAAACACACTTTATCAAAACTTTATCAAATTTAAAAGAATAGAGTCTTACAAAGTGTGTTCTCAGACCACTCTGAAATTTAACTAGAAATCAATAACAGAAAGCTGAAATATTCCCAAATATTTGGAGACTGAACACCATACATTTTTATTTATTAATTTCTTTTGCTGAGGAAGATTTGCCCTGAGTTAACATCTGTTGCCAATCTTCCTCTTTTTGCCTGAGGAAACTTCGCCCTGAGCTAACATTTGTGCCAGTCTTCCTCTGTTTTGTTTGTGGGTCGCTGCCACAGCACGGCTGCCAACAAGTGATGTAAGTCCACGCCCAGGGAACCAAACCTGGGTCGCAGAAGTGGAGTGTGCTGAACTTAACCACTAGGCCACAGGGCCAGACCCCACCACATTTTTAAATAATGTGTGGATCAAAGAAATCTCAAGCGAGATTAAACAGTATTTTGAACTTAATTAAAAAGAAAATATAACATCAAAATCTGTGAAATGCAGAGGAAATAGTGCTTACAGGGAAATTTGTACCATTACACGAATATGTTAGAAAAAATGAAGGATCTGAATTCAATAACATAAACTCTCTTCATAGGAAACAAGAGAAAGAAGAGAAATTTAAGTCTAAAACAAACAGAAGCAAAGAAATAATAAAAAGAAGAGGAGAAATCAATAGACTTGAAAACAGGAAAACCATGGAGAAAATCAACAAAAGCAAAAGCTTTTTTTATAAAAAAATAAAAATTGATAAATGTCTAGCCAGGGTAACCATGAAAATAATAGAGAAGATGCAAATTAATAATGTCAGAAGTGAAAGAATTGTCATCAATATTTACTCCAGGACTATTAACAGGATAATAAAGGAAAATTATGAACAATTCCTTGAAAGACATAAACCACCAAATATCGTACAAGGTGAAATAGATAATCTGATAGGTCTACATCTAATAAATGAATTGAATCAATAATTAATATTCTTCTGTATAATAAAAAGAGGAGATATTTGAATAGTCACTTCATCTACAAAAAGATAAAAAATGGAAAATAAGCAAATACTTATGCACAACGTTCATATCATTTTATTTGTGATAGTCAAAAAAAGAAACAACCCAAAATGTTCATTAATAGGTGAATGGATAAATTGTGATACATGTGTACAACGGAATATTACTCAACAATAAAACTACCAGGGGCCGGCCCCGTGGCTTAGCGGTTAAGTGCACGCGCACCAATGCACCGCTTGTCCACCCACACTGAGGTGGCGTCCCACATACAGCAACTAGAAGGGTGTGCAACTATGACATACAACTATCTACTGGGGCTTTGGGGAGAAAAAGGGAAAAAAGGAGGAGGATTGGCAATAGATGTTAGCTCAGAGTCGGTCTTCCTTGCCAAAAAGAGGTGGATTGGCATGGATGTTAGCTCAGGGCTGATCTTCCTCACAAAAAAAAAAAACAAAAAAACTACCAAAGTATATATACATTGAAAAATATAATTATGCTAAATTAAAGAACTGAAACGAAAATGCATATTTCATTATTTCATGTATAATAAATCTCAAATTATGCAAACATATATAATGACAGAAAGATCAGTAATTGCCTCAGTGTAAGGCAATTGGATGAGATGTAGGAGAGGATTACAAAGGGCAAAAGGAAACTTTTCCAAGTGATGAATATATTCATCATTTTGATTATAGTGATAGTGTCATGGATACATATGTATGTCAAAATTCTTTGTAGTATTCACTTGAAATATGTGCAATTTATCGTTCAACAATTATACCTCAATGAAGTTGAAAAAATGCCAAAATAAAAAACTAACCCTTTCACCATTTACTCACAATGTGACATTTTTAAAGAACAGAGGGCAAAAAAATAAATTATATGTAGCTGCTAAGGTTTGTAAAACTACAGAATAAATCAGTACCAGCAAATGTACCTTCTCTCATTAAAAATTATGCTTGATATTTCTTGGGGGGCCATAATAATAGGTAGTGTATGAAATGTTTGGTGAAAATTCTCCTAACATGATTTCCATCTACATATATAATTCAGTGAGTCTTTTAGTCCTTCAATAAGAATGATCACAAAGAGCACTGCACCATGCTAGAGTAAGCAACGGGAAAGTGACCAAGGCATCACCCCTGCTCTCAAGGAGGTCCCTGATTAACAGGAAAGAGAACAGACCCAGAGATAAATCATAACACAGTGCAGCAGGTGCCATGACAGAGGTGTGATCAAGCAACAGTCACGATCAAGCGCTTTGGAGACACAGAGGAGACTACCATTAGCCTCTTGACGATGTTTGATGATGCTTGCCGGAAAAGGTGGCATTGATATTGGAACTTGACAGATTGGAATTAGAGTTCCCTGTGGTGAGATATCTGGTAGTGATTCTAAACAAATGCAATACCATATGAAAACAAGCACATACCGAAACATGAAATGTGTTATTTTAATGGAGTCTTTGTTCAGATGCTGCCACATACAATACCTTTTTTGTTAGTGAACATATAATTGCATCTGAGGAATAAGAAGCACACTAGTGACATACATAATGTTTCCAATTAAATGCAAAGATAATTAAGTATTTATAAGTTAGCATACACATTGAAAACTTTGGATACTGATTTGAACTTATAGTGTACATTATTCAGTTTACTAATCTTTTAAGTACGATAGAAATGTAAAGATACCAAATTAGACAGTTGCAAGGAAAGCTAGAATGGGGATATAAGATTTTACTATTACAATTAAATTTCATTTCTTATATTTAGCTTCCATTATATTTGTAAAAACCCTGGTTTACACAAAAATCTGGATATTACTAACAGAAAAAAATTTTGTCAACTAGTGCTGCTAAATGAAGACTATAGTACATGCTCCTCTAAATCCCTGCTGTTTTATGATTTTTACAGCTTTACTCATGCATAAAGATTGCATGGAATCGTTTAATTGTATAATAATAAGCAATACAAAATTTTTCTTGATAAACCTTTGTTGCATTCTAGTCAATATTTAATATTATAAAGTATAACCACATTAACAAGTAGGCCAAAAATATTTTGGTATGTGAAAGCAAAAAGGATATTATTTGATCTTCCATTTAATCTGTATTAAAAAAAGATTTATGTCTTAATATTTCTCCAGAAAATATTTATTTTTATTATGACTCTTTATCCTTAGCATATAATTTGATCAACATTTTTGTACAATTAAAAAGCAGCATCCTCCATTATATCCATTTCTTAATAACATTAGTTAGTCCTGACTAAAAACCCTTGTAAGATAACTGATTTTATTGTTTTTCTTATTATTTTTACTATTATTGGCACTAGTGTTTATAATAGCAATGCTATTACATGTTAGGCATATTAAGAAGAATTGTGTATTTAGGCATAGTAAGTATTAAGCAATTCAGTTAGGTTATTTATCCAAGGATGTACAATGACAAAACTTACTTCAAGTAAACATGTGTCTTGAATTAAGAATTCATTTGTGTTGATCACAGTTTTCTACTTTGTTCTGCATGAATACGCAGCGTAGTTTCTTCACACATTGGAGAATGACTAGAGAGCCATTGTAAAAGAATTATACTATTAAGGCCTCAGTATAACATCTGGCATCATTATTATGCTTATGTCACTAAAAAAGTGTCAGTGTTAAAAACACAATAGCACAGTATTTTCCATAGTGACTTTTGATCTTATGTTTTCAACATTGCCTACAAAATGAAGAACGAAAAGATAAATAACCAAGCAGAAAAATAAGCAAATGTGAAAGAGTCAGGCCATTTACTGACAAAAAATATTACTTGCATGTGTTAATCTATATCTAACCTCTGCCTTAATAAAATGATTGTATGTTAAACTGTAATATGATACCAATTTTTACCTATCAGATTAAAAAATGCAATGTGCTAATTATCTAGTTTAAAGAGACTATTTATAATTTATATTATGCGAATGAATGACTGAATGAATGAATGAGCCATACCTGATGGGAATGAATGTGTAATCAATTAAGAAGATGAATTTTGCATTATCAATCAAAATTTTTAATGCTTATTTTTTACGAGAAATTTTGTTTCTGAGAATTTATCTTTCAGATCAATATATATAAGGCTATTAATATTGTAAAAATCTGAAAAATTATAAGACTCAATCATCAGGGAACTGGCAAAATAAGTTATGGTACACTCATAAAGAAATGACTGTCTAATTATGTACCCTTCTCGGGACACAATGTGTAATGCACTTTCACGCAGAATAACACAGGCTTCAGATTCCTGTAGCAATAATTGTGTTAATGTTGGCAGTGGTTTACCAATGGGTTTTGTTCAAAACCCATTTGTTCAGCTCCATCATTTTTAAGTATACTTTTCAGGTTTCACTTCAGAGAGGATCTGCCTACTGCCAGTTATATGTTAACTTGATGATTGGTAGCCTGGTGGTGGTGGGCATTGGTGACATTGTCTGTTCTGATCTGGCTCAGTCTCAAGCAGGCGTTGTATACCTGTGACTCACAACTGTGGCTTTTGCACTGCTCCCGCTCCATCTCCTGGAATATTTCTGAGTACAACATATTTCCCTGCCTCTCCTCTAGGAAGAGAGCTGTTTTGTTTTCCTCTTGCTTTCCCCCAGCTGCAATAGGTTTTCTCTCCTACCTTACGGGCAACAAAGTTAGTGGCTCTTCCTTCTGTAGATAAGGATTTTATTTTTCCAAAGGGAAATGGGAGAAAATGTCTAGATGAAATTTCATGCCTCCACTGCAGCTGCTGCTATTTCCTCCCTCAGGTCTGTCCCAGGACTTCTCAGTACTCTCCCAAACGTTAGTGGGGCACACAGTGTTGCTCATGGAGAAAATGCCTGCAAGAGAGCGAGAGGGAGAACTTCCCCTATATTTATAACCTTCAGGGCTTTGGCCTCCACACGTTTGCTGATCTCTTCTGTCTCATTTCTGCCTGTACCTTTTCCAAGTAAGCTGTGTTCATATCTCATCTCTCCCTGTAGGACTTGTCTCTTCTTAGATATAGGTCCATTTGCTTACCCTATGACCTCAGTTCTCCAAAGTGTTCAAGAAAATCCTGAACTTGCTGTTTGAGGATAAGGTTTGGAGTAATTTTCTTTCCACTTCTCCACATCCCTGAATGGAATCTTTTCAACAAACTATGCTGAGAAAATTGGATATCCTTATGCAATAAATAAACCTGGATCTATACTTCAAAACAGTTATAAAAACTCAAAAGACTTAAATGCAAAACTTAAAAACTATAAAATTTCTAGAATTAAACATAGGAGAAAATATTTATGACGTTGGTTTATGAAAGATTCCTTGGATAGGACAGAGAAAATACAAACCAAAAACATAAAACATCGATAAATTGGTCTTTGCCAAACTCAAAGATTTCCTCTTTAAAGTACTCTCGTAAGAAAATGAAAAAGACAACCTACAGACTGGAACATATTTGAAACCATAATATCGAATTAAATTATTATATCCAGGGTTTAAAAAGAACTCTCAAAACTTAATAACTGGCACAGAAACAATAAAAATGGGCAAATGATTTGTGTACACATTTCTCTGAATGAGATAGTTAAAAGGACATTATGCGCATGAATAATGCCTAATATCATTTGTCATTAAATAAATGTAAATTAAAGTCACCAGGAAATACCACTACAAACCCACTAAAATGTCTTAAATTAAAAAAAAATGGGGCAATGCTAAGTGTTGTTGAAGATGTGTAGCAATCAGAATGTTCATATATTGATGGTAGGAGTGTAACATGGTACAGCCACTTTGAAAGCCATTTGTTAGTTTTTTATAAAACAAAATATGTAGTTGTTATTTTTCCCAACAATTCCTTCCTTTGTTTTTTTTCACCCAAAATAAATGAAGATACTTACTTTCATAAAGTATTTTATGTGAATATTCCCATTTAAGGATACTGAAGCATGCAGTAACAAAGTGATACAATTGGACTTCACCTCCTTTCTGTATGATCTTGAATCTTATGTGTAAAAAAAATTTCTTAGCTGGAAAATACGTAGACGATTAATTCTAAGACTATTCTTCTCTTAAGGGGAATTCTGATGTATCTAAATAATTCTCTTGAGTGCAGGTAAAACATAATTTGTATTAAACTAAATCATCTTAACCTCCTTCAAAGAAAGATACTATAAATTTTACATACTTACAGATTAAAATATGGCTTGAAAACAGTTCTTGCCTTGATGATAAACAAATTTTATTAATTATTATTATTTTTAACTTAAGAAGTTACCTAAAATTCTAATGTGCAGTATGATGATGAAGGCAGTAACTATCTAGATACATTATAATTTTGATAAAAAATAAGATTGATTTCATAATGAAAGCCATGGAAATTAAACTACAACATTGATTTTCATTATTATTATTATTATTTATCTTGTTCTAAGGAGTAATAGCTCCATGCCTTCTGAAACTGTCAGAATATTGCTTCTCCTGTGTACTTCCAGGACCATTAACCTCCAAATGCTTGAGAGATAAAATTAGCTTACATCGTAATGAAAACACATATCATGAATAAACTAAGCAGTTTTTACTTCCTTTTGAATAATGACTTTACAAAAATTATCTGTATAATATGGTAGATTCATGCTTGGCAAAACAATATACTTTTAAACTTTTATTGAAATTGTCTTAGTGAAATAGAAATTGCATCAAATGTTTGCTATAATCAAAGAAGTAATTAACTTTAATTGGAAGTCTGGGTACAAGGAGCTAGTTCATGATAGAAAACCACAAGCTAGACAAAGAAAAATACAATTTTTATTTATTCCATTATAACTCAGATCTAAAATTAAACCAATTGAAAACCTATGCACATTCTCTTTGTTTATTATCTAGATTTGAATTTGCTGAGTAGAACGGATAAATTAGGTCATATTATTTTATAAGTGAAAGGAATGAAACGCATACTTTTTTTTTCCTATCTGTCTGAATTAATAGATATTTGAAAAGTTTTAATTCTCCTTTTTTTTCTAGTTATTTAAGACCATGGACATTTGGCTCAAAATAAGATATTTGTAAAGCACTTAAAAGTACATAGAATTTGGGAAAATTAAAAAAGAGTAAGTGAGCAGCAAAATGAAATTATGTTAACATTAACATAAAAATATCATAAATTTATTAGGGATAAGTTAAGTTTGTTTTATTTTGTTTTGATTTTCTTTTATCTTTAAGCCCTAGTACTTAGCATTTCATCCTAGATAATGTCTTTAGGCTTTTAACATACAGCACCCAAAATGGGGTAAATATTACTCATCCATTTATCATTCAATAATTGTTGAGCTTCTAGTACGTTTGGCACTATACTAGTGACTGAAAGTATACAAATCAATAGCCCACGTGCTCAGGGAGTAAGAATGACAGACTGTATTAGGGCTCTGCAGAGAAATAGAACGAATAAAATATATACATAAGCAAAGAGACTTATTATAACTTATTGGCTCATGTGATTATGGAGGTTGAGAGTCCTACCTCCTGCTGTGTGCAAGCTGGAGACCCAGGAAAGCCAGTGGTGTGGTTCAAAGGCCTGAGAGCTAGAGAGCTATTGGTGTAGATTCCAGTCCAAGACTAAAGGCAGGAGAACCAGGAGAACTGAGGGCAGGGGGAGATATTCCAGTCAACAGTCAGGCAGAGAGCAAACTCAATCTTCCTCTGCCTTTTTGTTCTTTCCAGGACCTCAAAGGATTGGATGATGCCCATTCACTTTGGGGAGGGCCATCTGCTTTACTCAGTCCACCAGTTCAAATGCTAATCTCTTCCTGAAACACCTTCACAAACATACCCAGCAATAATGTTTAATCAGTTATCTGGGCCACCTGTGACCCAGTCAAATTGACACATAAAATTAGCTATCAAAAAAAAAATTATGCATCACACAGACTAAAAATTTAAAAATTATGTCCTTTGTTAATTTCAGTGACAGAGATTTACATAAAGTATCATCAAAGAACAATTTTGTAGATGGAAATTTGAGGAAAGATTGACTTTTATGAGTAACAAAAAGCTAATTCTTTAAACATCAGTTCAAGTTTAAAAGGTAAATGACAAGCAAAGGAAGAAGTAAAGAGAGTGTATGTAAAGGACCCTCACGAGCAAAGACATATCAAGAAGGAAAAATATGGTGTGTAAAAAAATGTGATGGCTGACTTGAAAATAAGATTTAAGGCAGGAAAGGCATGCACAGTTATGGTGATGGAGAATTTGAGAGGCCAGACCCAGACTGTGCATGGAGTCAATTTGACGTTAGGGAGCATGACTTTTATTCTGTAGGCATTGAGTATATTAACGTAATTATATTACAATATATCTGTGTATCAGTATTAGAAAGATCACTGATAATTATCTGGAGAACGTGTTAGAGGAAAACAAGAATGGAACATAAATTATCAATTAAGAAAATGTTAGAATAATCCCTGTGCTGTTTGATGAGGATCTGAGTGAAGGCAGAGAACGTAGTGGAGATGGAAAGGAAATGATGGATTTAACATATATTTAGGAGATAAATCCAGCAGGAATTGGTGAGTGCTTGGATGTAAGAGTAAATGATATGTGAAGAGTAAAGATGATTTCCAGGGCATGGTTTTTTCCAACCCTCCCCTCAACATATCACAGAAGCTGCTTTTACCCACGTGTGCGTGATTTCCATCTTATCACATACAGTGAACACCTCTTTTTCTTCTCTTCCTAAACCTGTCAGCATCAATTGACATGGTTAGCTTTTTCTTCCTTTTTAAGGTAATTCTCTTCTCTTGCCTTCGGGTACAACACGGGGTCTAGTTTTCTGATTATTCCCAGGTCCTCTCACCCTGTGCTACATGCTCCTGCTGTAACTGCCTCTAAATATTAGTGCTTAACCACCTTCTCTTAGCATACATTCCCTCCCTAGGTGACCCTTTCCATTTACATGGCTTCAATACATAGATGCTTGGATGATTCCCCAATCAAAACACTTGCTGTGCATTCCAGGCTTTCCTTTTAACTTCCTAACTGATATCTCTGATTAGATTAACCTCTTAAAAATGGAATTTATTTATTCCCCATGTTAAATTTGGGAGTTTGATTTAGCTCACATATGGATAATTAAGATCTTGAATATACAAAGATATTTTTTCAATAACTATTTCAGACATTATTTTAAGGTCAAAAATTAAGGGTTATTCTGGTTGTAGAAGAGAACACAACTCTGAAGCTTAACCTGATATTAATTATCTACTTGAGCTAGAAATATGTTTTTGGTTTCGTATGCTCTTTACACTTGCCTGCATTTCCATTGATGACTTATTTACTTATTTTTTTGTGTGAGGAAGACTGGTCCTGAGTTAACATCTATTGCCAATCTTCCTCTTTTTGCTTGAGGAAGATTGTCCCTGAGCTAACATCTGTGCCAGTCTTCCTCCATTTTGTATGTGAGATGCCACCACAGCATGGCTTGATGAGCAGTGTGTATGTCCGCGCCCAGTATCCGAACCCACGAACCCTGGGCTGCCGAAGTGGAGCCAGTGAACTTAACCACTACGCCACTGGGCCGGCCCCAGTGATTTTTGTTTTTAATGAGTGAATTCTTAATTTTGTGTTTACTTTGGGCCTAAAATAAGTGTCCATATATTTAATGAAGCAAATTTTTAAAAAAGACACTTTCTTGTGTCTTTTTGCTACCTTAGACCAGAAGAGAATTAAGTTTCTTCTGCCTTCTTTGACATGAATTTGTCAGAATAGAAACTGTTGGGCTGGACAGAATGAATATTTTATTTTTCTTGCTCTGCCATCTCCATTGTACTGTGTATTTTTTGATAATGGCAATCTACCCAATGAACCAAGAGGAAAATGCTGGCTTTTACATAGTAATGTCTGATTCTCAAGCAGATGGCGAGGGTAATTTATTAATCTGTTGCCTTGTTAATCATATGGAGAGTAATAATCTACCCAACAGAGGAAATTTAGTGAGTTAGGAATGTTGAAAAACATTTAAAATACAAAGATCTCTATAGTTTTAGAACTGCCACTTGCTTATAAAACCTCAGGATTTCTTTCAAAGGAGTCTTAAGAGAAAGCAAAGATCTTACAGTTTAATGTTTTTCTGATTTTCCTTTCTTTTTATTTAAAAAAAACATATTTTGACAGCAGCATGGTACAATTGGAAACTGATAGTGATGATTAATTCAATTCAATAGGAATACTCTGAATTACATTGTTGTATTTTGTAAATCACAAATAAAACTCAGTCTTATTACAGAGACTTTTATGTTTTATCTATGATAACTCTTTTTATGCTGACTAATCATAATTCATTTTTTTAATTAGTGAAAACTTGTTTATTCATTTGGTCAGCTATTCGCAATCTGATTTTTTTCTTCTGATACAAAATTCTGAACATTCTATACATACTAGAGCAAGAGAACCACTCAATGTTTTGTCGTCTTTTTTCTCTGATGTGATGTCCTTTGAATTGTCATGGATTTAATATGATACTTGACTATGAATAATAGATTATAAGTAAATCTCTTTATGAAGAAAAAGAAAGCATGAGGGAAGAGGAGCTCATGAAGATACAGAAAGATTATAATTAGGGAAACACAATTGTTGCAGGAGCGAAAGAAATTTAAGAAGGAGTGATGAAGGGAGTAAACAATTACAAAAAGAGCTGGCAAAAATAAGTAGTAAAAAAATGTTTATTAGATTTTGCAATACAATATCACTGTTATCTGAGAAAAAGCAATTTCATTGGTTTGGGGAAGACCTCACATTGCAATATATTGAATAGAGAATATGGAGTTAGGTACTTACGACAGTGATTGTAGAATGATGTAATGACAGAGGATTCCTCCTATCCCATTCACCCCAAACATCACAGGGCAGGTAATAGCCAGAAAAGAGAGGGTTGATGTTTCATGGTTGAAAGGTAATTATATTCACTTTAGATTCTTTATGCTTTTTTTATGATTTGAAAATATAAAAAGTATGTTGGATCCAGAACAACATTTACTAAATAGATTTCTCAGTAAACAACACAGAAAAGTCCAAAAGGATAATTACAGTGTTAAATTTTCAGTGCTCCTCCGTGCCATTGCATTCAAAACAAGGTAACAAATTATATTTAATGTCCTCAGGTCCACAAAACACATTTACAAGGAAATGATATCTATTAGAATATTATTTTGTTTGCATTTGTAATTTTTTATGGGTGAGATAGATTTATTTCATGTTTGTGGGTCATTTGGATTCATTTTCTGTATTTTGTTTGTATTATTTGCCCACTTTCCTTTCAATTTTGTTTTCTTTTCCCCTTAGTGTGAGTGTACCTCTGCATGTGTATGTGTGTTGGGTATACATAAAACTGGTTAAATGGTATTAAAATAATGTTAAATATGGTATTAAATTGTATTTGGTTATGTTTTCTGATATAAAGTTTGATTTTTAAATTTTCAATATAGTTATATCTGTATATTACTTGTGTTGTGGGAGTGTATACATTTTTGGTCAAAATAAAATAAAATCTTCAATTATTTCACTTATACATTCACATTTTCGTTTGTGTGGAAGGCTATTTTATACCCTGTAAATTAAAATTCATCAATATTTTCTTCAAATTCTTCTCTGGTGGTTTTTTTCCTTTACATTTAAACAATCTACTTACATTTTAACTTGTTTGACAATATGAAGTAGAAGTACAATTTCTTTTTTCCCACCTAATATATTGCAAAATCCTTTCATCCCATAATGATTTTAAATATTACATGTATCTTGTTTAAAATTTGTATACATTCTTGAATATCATCCATATGGTATTGTATGTGTGTAAGGCACATGCACACACACAAATAGAGATATGTCTACTGCCTCCAATTCCAGTTTAAATTCTTATAATTTAAAATATGTTTTAATATTTCTCTGTATAAGTATTCAATAGTTATATGTGTATTTTTCCATACAAAATTCAGAATTATTGTTTCTAAATTTATCTCTTTTGAATTTTTATTGATATTGTAATAAATATACAAATAAATTTAGAAAAATGTTCATATTATGATTGTCTGTTTTCCTTTCTATGAACATTGTATGTTCTTTTATTAATTCATTTTAGAATATTTATTAAATTTCCTGTCTGCAGCATGCTTCTAGGCACTGGAGATAAAGTGGTAAATAGAATAAACAGTCTTTTCTTTCATCATTTTGTATTTCAGGACTTTGTTTTTCATTTTTTCATTATAAATCATATATATATGTGTATATATGAACTATTCCATGAGTTTAATAGTTGCCACCAGAATTTCTTAAATGGAGGGAACCATCTTGTTTTGTGAAAAATTCGTGAAAATATTTTGATGAGTCATTTTGGGTAAAAATCTAGCCACGTTGAGTATGATTATATGGAGGAGCTCGTGCAATAAATGAGATACTTTTGTCAATATGTATAAAAAATGAGAGAATTTAATTTTCCTGTTCCTAATAAAGGGAATCTAGGCATCACTAGAGTATAAATCATGGCCATAAAGAGTTGTTTGGGAATTATGTAGTTATTACATTATTACACATAGAAAGGCTTTTACTTAGTTTGATTTATTTGAACTATTATTAGCTTATTTTTCCCATTGTTTATTTTCTTCAACATCTCCTCTTTTAGTCTGTTCCATCAAAATTTAAACACAATCAAGTTTCTTCCATCTCTTAATAAAATACACACACACTCACAAATAAAATATAAAAACTCTTTGATCTCACCTGCAGCTACTATTCTGTATCTCAACTCTAATCGAAAGCCAAATATTTTGAAAAAGTTATTGTTATATTGACTTTACAATTCTTGATTTCCCTCTCATTCCCTAGTCCAATTACAGTGGCATTTATATACCCTCCATCACGCTTTAACTTATGTTACCAGCAATGTAAATGACTTATGAGTACTAAACGCAGTGTGTACTTTTCACTACTCATTTGGCTGTAACTCTTCTTGTCATTTGGTATAGTTGCCAGCTCCCTCCTTTGAGAAATACTTACTTTACTTTACATCCATGACATCACCTTCTGCTCATTTTTATTCCATCTCTTCCCTCTTCTTACTTTCTTTGCTAATTTCTTCTCCTTAAAAATATCCTAAACTTTTAAAAAAGTATACAAATATTAATAAAAAAGTATTGATATAGAATATCTTCTGTTCTACAACATTTCCTTATATATCTCTTAGGCAATTTTCTCAATACACTTATCTTTAACTGCTACTTATCAGACATTTGACATTCATGATTGGATGGTTATTCTTATTTCTTGGTTTTCTCCTCGTATTTTTGTTTTCTTCTTTGCAAAGAGAAACACTGGGAAAATCTTCACGTTATTTTCCAGCCTGTATGTTTTGGGTAATATCTAGCTAGCTAGCTATCAATCATCTACCTGTCTATCTATCATCTCTCATCCATCTACCTCTAATTATATGCAGGAACATATATATTTTTTCTTTGATAAGGTTTTCATCACCATATTCTTCCCTTAATTGATAAAATGTTATCTTTGAATCTTCTAAGAATTTTAATTAGAGTTTTCAATTCAGTTTAACAGGTTTTACTCTTTTAATTACCCTTCTTTTCTTTCGACAGTTAATCTGTTTATATTTCATAGTCTTTTTTCATATGGCCTTATTTTGGTTTTCTCTTTAAAGCTGCTGGTTTCCACAGCATTTTTCGTGATATTTGGTTGCCCATTTATCTTTAATAATGAAGTAAGTACTTGTTTAAATGTTCTAGGTGGCTGATGTGAGATAGGCCCTTGCACAGAATGGTAAGGCTGATGGTGAGATTTTTGTCTTTTGGCAGGTTTTATTACTTTTCTTCAGTTTATTTAAATGTAATTTATCTTTTTTTTTTTACTTATTTTTTTCACTTTTTTTTTATGCGTAGGCATGATGATAATCTAAAAATTAAAATGGTAGGGATTGGGATGATAGAATGACTGATAGAGAAGGAGTCCTGCCAACATTCATACTAGCACTCTCCAGGGATCCTTGGTTTGCTTAATTACAGCCTGGTGGTCATGAGTGAAAACACTAGTTCATACTGAGTTCAAATACACGCTCAACTACTTGAAACTGTTTCACTTAGATTTTGATGAGTCACTGTGCTGCTTTATAAAATGAAGAAATACATTTCATATTACGTTAGCTTTTTGTGAAGATTAAATGCGTATATAAGTAAAAACATACATGTATATAAATGAATGAAATGCATATACACGAAAATATAATGCATTTATACTGTTCAAAGTCATTCATGTCATAAACATTCAATAAGTATCATCATCATTATCATCATCATTCCCATCTGTTTTTTGGAACAGCCTTCTGCTGATTGCTCTGTACAGTAGCCCCCCCTTAACTGCCATTTCACTTTCTGTGATTTCAGTTACCCGTGGTCAACCATGGTATGAAAATATCAAATGGAAAATTTCAGAAATAAACAATTTATAAGTTTTAAATTGCAAGCCGTCCTGAACAGCGTGATGAAATCTCACACCAGGCTGTTCCCTCCTGCCCAGGAGGTGAATCATCCCTTTGTCCAGTGTATCCACATTGTATGGGCTACCTACCATTAGTCACTTAGCCATCTTGGTTATCAGATTGACTATCTCCAGTACCACAGTACTTGCATTCAGTAACCCTTATTTTAATAATAAGTAACCCTATTTTACTTAATAATGGCCTCAAAGCACAAGAGTAGTGCTGCTGTCCATTAGGATATGCCAAAGAGAAGACCTAAGGTACTTTCTTTAAGTGAAAAGGTGAAAGTTCTTGACCTAATAGGGAACAAATAAAATCATATGTTTAGGTTTCTAAGATCTATGGTAACTTTTATTACAGTATATTGTTATAATTGTTCTATTTTATTGTTAGTTGTTAATCTCTTACTGTGCCTAATATATAAATTAAACTTTATTACAGGTATGTATGTATAGGAAAAAACATAGTATAGGGTTCAATACTATCCAAGGTTTCAGGCATCCACTGAGGGTCTTGGAACATATCCCCTGTGTATAAGGGGGGACTACTGTATGTAAAGCAGAGTGAAAGGCATTCATTGGGTGCTAGGCAGTGTTTTCGGTAGATAAACTCTCAGTAGTTTTTTTTTAATTGTGGGAAGAACAGTTAACGTGGGATCTACCTTTTAAAAATTGTGTAAGTGAGGGGCCAGCCCTGTGGCATAGTGGTTAAGTTCGTGTGCTCTGCTTCGGCAGCCGGGGGGTTCACAGGTTCAGATCCCAGGCGCGCACATACGCACCGTGTATCAAGCCATGCTGTGGCAGGCATCTCACATATAAAGTAGAGGAAGATGGGCATGGGTGTTAGCCCAGGGCCAATCTTCCTCAGCAAAAAGAGGAAGATTGGCAATGGATGTTAGCTAAGGGTTAATCTTCCTCACCAAAAGGAAAAAAAATTGTGTAAGTGTACGATACAGTATTATTAACTATTGCACAATGTTCTACAGCAATAGCTAGAAATCACTTGTGTGCATAACTAAAACTTTATCATCATTGAATAACAACTCAGTTGACTGGTTTAATCCTGCAGCTGCTGGGTTTTGTAATTTTATTTATTTATTTATTTATTTATTTATTTATTTATTTATTTTTCCCCCAAAGCCCCAGTAGATAGTTGTATGTCATAGTTGCGCATTCTTCTAGCTGCTGTATGCAGGACGCAGCCTCAGCATGGCTGGAGAAGCAGTGCGGCAGTGCGTGTCTGGGACCCCAACCCGGGCCACCAGCATCGGCGCTCACGCACTTAACCGCTAAGCCACGGGGCCAGCCCGCTGCTGGGTTTTGTCTTGGATGGATGGCAACCCCTACACACCAGCTTTTTCTTTTCCTTCCCCATTCTTTCTTTGGTCTTTGGTTCCCAGTTTGTAGGCTCTGTTTAAAAAAATGATTGTCTCTGAATCAACTTCCATTCTTACTCATATCCAAAGGCAGAAACTGTTCTTAAAATCTCGATTCCAGATCATCCAGCTTCCACATGCATTTCTGAATTTGATGCTCAGATTGCTGTCTGATGATTGACATGTTTTTTTTAAAGGAGTTTCATGAACTTGGCATCAGTTCCAATTGCCATATTATATTTCTGAAATAAGTATCTATACCTGATTTCTATATATCACTTTCTTTAGTTGACAAGACCTGATGTGAAAATGTGAAACGTGGGATATAGATTCAGAGGAGAAAGTCAACTAAATAGACTTCTCTCATATCATAAAAAAAATCCATTAATGTTCACTATAATTGGGGCTTTTCTACCAGCTGCAGATGGACATTTCCAGATGAAAGCCTGGTTCTACCCATTAGCAGATGTCGACATAAATGTATCAATTTACTAAGGTGCCAGAGCCCACATTTCTCAGAATGCAGTTTGGTTTTTTTGTGTGTGTGAGGAAGTTCAGCCCTGAGCTAACATCTGATGCCAATCTTCCTGTTTTTTTGCTGAGGAAGATTGGTTCTGAGCTAACATCCGTGCCCAGCTTCGTCCACTTGATATGGGATGCCGCCACAGCATGGCTTGACTAGCTGTGTGTCTGTGCGCACCCAGGATCCGAACCTGCGAACTCTGGGCCGCGGAAGAAGAACACGGGCACTAAACTGCTTGCGCCACCGGACTGGCCCCTGCAGTTTGGTTTTTATTGGCCACAGGAGAGCTAATTCAATTTCCAATGTCTTGATTGTATCAATGGGCACTGAAATTGGACCATCTGTCCTTACCTCTGAATATTTGCTTAAGAGTTATGGAGAATGGGCTAACAAAAAATCATTATTCTAGAATTTTTAAATATTAGAGATCCAGAATGTTCATTTATATTGAACAACGTTCCTGGTTACCATACCCCCTCCATTTTAATTATATTCTGCATTTCCAAAAAGAGCCTTTCAATTGTATGTCTTGGGAATTCAAAAGAGTAATACCAAGGAAATGTTCGATATTTATAAAAGGGTAGTTATTTTGTAAAAACATCCTGACAGGACATAAGTGTGCAATCAATGGAGTCTTTACATTTAAATTGGCAGGTAGCAATTCCATTTTCAAACCTAGGATCTTACCAAAACACGTAGTGATAAGAATAATATTCCAAAGACTTCCTCATATAACTGAAAAGCTTAAAATACTCTATTATATGAATTGTCATTTAATGAAAAAATCTTAGAATGCTTTAAGAAATGGGGAAGGAAAGCAATGTACAATACATAATTAAGAATTATTTTAGATCACTATGAATCACATGGCAATAAGATAAAATAGAAGGATATTGAGTTTTAGAGCTGAACAAGAAGAGTTCTTTATAAAAGTTTACTATATAGAAGAAAAATAAGTATTGAGAATAGATAAACTGATTGTTTAAAATGCTATTGTTTCCTGAATGTTCTGAGTCAGGCTTTGCAAACTTTACTCATTCTTGCATTGGAAATGCAGCTTCCCACACACATTTGTTTTTTTTCCTTTGGCCATAGCTTCGTATTAACCACACTACTATCTGAAAAATTATTTCCTTACTTGATACACATTTTTATTTAGATGTAATGATATGATAAACTTTATACTATCAATTTTAAAGATAAACCAGCATCATATATCATAACAAAAATTAAAAAATGGAAGCAAAGTGATAAAATTTTATTTTTAAAAATTAATAATACCCAATCACTGGCCTAGTGGCCTAGTGGTTAAGTTTGCACGCTCCGCTTCAGTGGCCGGGGATTCACAGGTTTGGATCCCAGCACGGATGTATGCACTGCTCATCAAGCCACTCTGTGGTGGCATCTCATATACAAAAAAAATAGAGGAAGATGGGCACAGATGTTAGCTTAGGGCTAGTCTGCCTCACACACACACACAAAAATAATTAAAACTACCAAAATACAAATATTGGGAAGCAATATTAAATCTAATCAAATCTCGGACATTTGCAATTGAGGATAGATAACTCAGTGGAAATAATGGAGTATCTTTATTATAGTCAGTAATATGGAGATATTTGACTTCATAGTGATTATGTTAAATGAAGAAAAGTTGGTGCTAAAAATGTGGTTTTGTGTCTCAGGTTTGATGTTATAAAACATTAATTATTCCAACATATTTGGGAATACATTTGTAAAATGAAAAACATATTTAAGAGCTTTATTTGATTACATTGGGCATTGAAATTGCTAAAGTTCATCTAACAATCCAATTAAAAGAATGAGTCATGTTAATTGAAAATCAAAGACTTGCGGGATTAAAAGAAATTAATTGTAGGCAATGCCTTCAGAGGATAGAAAATTGCTCAGAATCCAGTGGTCACTCTGAACTATGTAATAATTTTAACAACCTGTTATATACTTCTCAAATTTTTATGCATATCTACAGTGGCAAGGTGTATTGTGATTACAGTAATTTGTAGTTTGCTGCTGGTGCAATGGCTTGAATTTATTAAGAGGCCTCTATTATTGAACCAGTATGTCTGTAATTATTGCTTCCAAATTTTTATATATGGCATCTTAAAAACATGATATCAAATGAATGACTTAGAAAAATGAACTGAGTGAAATGTTTATTGGACAATAACGAAAGATTAGCAAAGTTGGCAATATTTGTAAATACATCAATTTGGCCTAAAATTATTGATTTTGCCACACTCTGGTTAACAATTTTTGCTTATGTTTTCAGCAAATATTTATGCTGCTATGGTAACCTGCATTATGTAGGAGAAATCCCTTATTATTCATCTTGTTTCCTTCACCTCTGCTTATTATTTTACCTTTTCTGTGGCATCAGTCTTGGTAAATCTTTTGCCCCTCGTTTCAATGTCTTTGGTGTTTAAGATTAAATTATATTGGTCTTCTCGTTTCTAATTCTGCATGTAAGGAGCTTGGAAGTTGCTACTCCATCCTAAAAATAAATAAAAAGCTGAACAGAATGAAAAATCAACAACTCTTCTTGAATCCATAAGAGAAGAGGACAAAAGGCAAGCCACCACCGCTAAGATTGGAGAAACAGACAGGCAAATACAGAGAGTTGTGGCTTACTGGAGCAGATACTGGGAAGATGAAACCGCAACAGGAACCAATGCTAGGTAGGAAAGCGGGAGTGTAATTGACAAATTGCTAGAAGCTCAGTGCAGACAACTCTGCAGAGTTAAAAACTCTAGGCAGATCCAGTTATCCTAGTTCTCTACAATCTCTTTCAGAGGATAGAAGCAGAAGGCATAGTTCAGAACTCATTCTACGAGGCCGGTAATATCCTAATATCAAAACCAGATAACGACATTACAAAGAAAGAAAACTACACACCAATATCTCTCATGACATAGATGTAAAAATGTTCAACAAAATGTTAGCAAATCAAATCCAAAAAAGTATAAAAAGAATTATACACTACGATGAAGTGGGATTTATCCCAGGTATGCAAGGCTAGTTCAACATTTGAAAATCAATAAATGTAATCTATCACATCAACAGACTAAAAAATAAAAATCACAGAACCATATTAAGAAACACAGAAAAAGCATTTGACAAAATCCAACACCCATTGGTGATAAAAACTCTAAGTAAACTAGGAATGGAGAGGAGCTTCCTCAACTTGATAAAGACTATCTACAAAAAACCTATAGCTAACATCATACTTAATGGTAAGAAATTCAAACTTTCCCGATAAGATCAGGTACAAGGCAAGAATGTTCTCTCTCACCACTCCTTTTCAATATCATACTGGAAGTCCTTTCTAATGTAATAGGCAAGAAAAGAGAAGAAAACGTATACTGTTTAGGAAGGAAAAAATAAAACCTTTTCTTGTCTTTTAAGGTCCACCAATGTTTACTGCACCAGAAAGACACATTAAGCAGGGTCTGTTTTTTCAGGGTGGCTTGTATTATCTTTTATTTTTACTCAATTATTTTATTGAGGTCATAATGTTTATATCATTGTGTGATTTCAGGTGTACATTATTATTTGTCAGTTCTGTATAGACTGCATCGTACTTACCATCAGTAGTCTAATTTTTATCTGTCACCGTATATATGTGCCCCTTTATCCCTTTCACTCACACCTCAACTCTCTTCCCCTCTGGTAACTATTTGTTTGAAGATGACATGATTGTCTCTGAGGAAACTAAAAAGAATTTACAAAAAAGCTCCTGGAACTAATAAGAGATTATAACAAGGTTTCAGGATACAAGGTTAATATATAAAAGTCTATTGATTTCCTATATACCAACAATGAACAAGTGGAATTTGAAATTAAACACACAATGCCATTTACATTAGCGCACCCCCAATGAAATACTTAGGTATAAATCTAACAAAATATGTACAAGATCTACATGAGGAAAACTACAAAATTCTGATGAATGAAATCAAAGAAGAACTAAATAAATGGAGAGATACTCCATGTTGATTGATAAGAAGCCTCAAAATTGTCAAGATATCAGCTTTTCCCAACTTGTTCCATAGATTCCATACAATTCCAATCAAAATCTCAGCAAGTTACTTTACGGATATCAACAAACTGATTCTAAAGTTTTATGGAGAGCCAAAAGACCCAGAATAGCCAACACAATATTGAAGGAGAAGAACAAGGTTGGAATACTGATGCTACCTGACTTCAAGAATTACTATAAAGCTACAGTATTCAAGACAGTGAGGTATTGGTGAAAAAATAGACAAATAGGCCAATGGAACACAATAGAGAGCCCAGAAGTAACCTTCATAAATATAGTCAACTCATCTTTGATATAGGAGCAAAGTCAATATAATAGAGCAAAGATAATCTCTTCAACAAATGGTACTAGATCAATTGGACATCCATATGTAAAAAAATGAATCTAGACACAAACCTTACAGCCTTTGTAAGAATGAACTCTTATTGTATCATTGACCTAAATGTAGAATGCAGAACTATAAAACTCTTAGAAGACCATAGGAGAAAACCTGTGTGACCTTGGTTATAATGATGCCTTTTTAGATAAAACATCTAAGACACAATCCATGAAAGGAATAATTGATAAGCTTGATTTTACTGAAATTAAAACTTTTGCTCTGTGATAAATACTATCAAGAGAATGAGAAGACAAGCCACAGAATGGGAGAAAATATTTACAAGAGGACTGTTATTCAAAATATACAAAGAACTCTTAAAACTCAGCAATGAGAAAACAAACAACCTGATTAAAAAATGGGCCAAAGACTTTAACAGACACTTCACCAAAGAAGATATACAGATGACAAATATGTTTATGAAAAGATGCTCCACATAATACGTCATCAGGGAAATGCAAGTAAAAACAACAGTGAGGAGCCGGCCCCGTGGCTTAGCAGTTAAGTGCGCGCGCTCCACTACTGGCGGCCTGGGTTTGGATCCCGGGCGCCCACTGACACACCGCTTCTCCTGCCATGCTGAGGCAGCATCCCACATACAGCAACTAGAAGGATGTGCAACTGTGACATACAGCTATCTACGGGGGCTTTGGGGAGAAAAAGGGGAAAAAGAAAAAAGGAGGAGGATTGGCAATAGATGTTAGCTCAGGGCGGTCTTTCTCAGCAAAAAAAAAACCAAACAAACAGTGAGATACCAGTACGAACCTATTAAAATGACCAAAATCTTGAACACTGACAACACTAAATGCTGATGAGGACGTGGAGCTACAGGAACTCTCATACATTGATAGTGGGAATGCAAAATGGTACAGTCATTTTGGAAGACATTTTAGCAATTTCTTACAAAACTCAACATACCATTACTACGTGATTCAGCAGTCACACGCCTTAGTATTTCCCAAAGGAGTTGAAAACTTGAGTCCACACAAAAACTTACACACAGATGTGTATAGCAGCTTTATTTATAATCGTCAAAAATTGGAAGCAAGAAAGATGTCCTTCAAAAAGTGAATGGATAAATAAACTGTGGTACATTTAGGCAATGGAACATTATTCAGTGCTAAAAAGAAGTGATTTATTAGGACACGAAAAGACATAGAGGAAATGTACATGCATATTACTAAATGAAAGAAACCAATCTGAAAAGGCTAATGATTCCAACTATATGACGTTCTGGAAAAGGTAAAACTCTGGAGGCAGTAAAAATATCAGTGGTTGCCATGATGAGAGAGAGTGAGGGATGACTAGGCAGAGCACAGGGTTTTTAGGGCAGTGAAAATACTCTGCATGATGCTATAACGGATGCATGTTATTATACATTTGTTCAAACCATAGAACATATGATACCAAGAGTGTATCCTTGGGTAAACTATGGGCTTTGGGTGACTCTGAGGTGTCAATGTAGGTTTAGCCTTTGTAAAATTTGTAAAATTCTGGTAAGTTAGATTGATAATGCAGGAGGTTATGTATGTGTGGAAGCAGGGAGTGTATGGGAAATCTCTGTATCTTCATCTCTATTTTATTGTAAACCTAAAACTCCTCTAAAAAAATTGTCTTTTGAAAAAATTAAATTATATTCTTTAAAAATAAGACCTTGCATGACATTAATTTTCATTGCCTGTTTCATTGCACATTTCATTTCTGTGATGTTACATGTCTATGCCCCTTATTAAAACCTGTTACAGATTCCTCGTATTATTCTTTATATGATATCTGACACTTGATGTTGAATAGTTTTATTTCAAAGTTTATGAGCAACTCCAAACAGTGACACAGAAATGCAATGGATTATTCTGATCACCAGTTCACATGAATCCAATTTTTGAATTTTTTTGTTTTTGCCAAATATTTTATTTTCTTTTGCAGTTTGTGCTTTTACAAAATAAACAGGTAAATTGTTAATGTGGTCCTCATATCTAAATATATAAGGTTGATTTTATCATAGTTGATACTAATTCTCATGGCTTCCGTTACAGCTTATATTTAGGATATAAAATATATTTCAACGAAAATGACAGATAAGTCAAACTTCAATTTACAATTATATATGTATATACATATCTTGCAAACAAAAATATTATTAATTTCTAAAACAGACCACAGTAATACTTGTGGAAATTTAGTATAAAGTAAATCCATGCTATTGGCGCTTCTCAGTTGCGCTATTCATACAGTGGTGAGAAATGTTGTTTTAATAAAAGCCGTATTCAGGGATGTGATTGAGAAATCTGAAATCCACAGTTCTGCTTAAAGTGGATAACTATACTTCTATCTACCTCCTCCTCATCCTCAACTGTAACAGTCATATCACAGGTGTGAAGGGCTGGTTATATTCTCTAACACATACTGAAATCAACACAGAATTAATAAAGTTATCCATGATATTAAAATTAAACATATTCCTATAAGATCTTCCTAAAAGCATTTTTGTTTAACATCTGTGTATTCATTCCACCCTTTGGGAATTAACAATTTACTGATGAACATAATCTTTTTTTCCCAGTTAGATTTGTAGCAAGGTTCATTTCTAGTTTTTCTTGTTTATATAATATTTTTGGATGGTCAGAAATAGTTAATGTGTAATTATTTTAATCCAGACCTTCTGGAACATAACTGAAAATAAGAATCAACTGAAGGTCTTGTAACACTATAAATACTGACTCAGTAGGTCTAAGCTATGACCTAAGATACTGTATTTTTCATAAGGACCCAGCAGGGTTCCTTTGCTGCTGTTTCAGATCACATTTTAAATAACAAAGTATAGTCCTGTGTGTCCAACACAGTAGCCACTAGCCACATGCGGCTATTAAGTACTTGACATGGGGCTAGTATGAATTGAGATGTACTTTAAATGTGAACTACATAGTGGATTATGAAGACAATGCAAAAAATTAAAAAAAATCTCATTAATGATATTTATGTAGATTAAATATGAAATAATATTTTGGATGTATTGGGCTAAAATATTATATTAAAATTAATCTCACTTTTTTCTTTTTTTTAATTGACTACTGAGAAATTTAAAGTTATATATTTGTTCCACATTATATTTATATTGAACAGTGTTGGTCTAGTCCATTGAATTTGACCTAAAGATATGATGGGGAGTAAGATTAATTTGATGAACTAATTCAAATTCAGATTTTTTCCTTATTTCCAAATTTCAGATTTTTCAAACTCCTACCACAGAGGAATCTGATGCAAAAGTCTCAGAGCTCAGGAATCAAAACAAACAAACAAACAAACAAATAACAATACGGCAACGTTAGCTGATGCCAATGTACTGTCAAGTTTGGAGGAAAAAAGGTCCTGTATAGAGATATAATTTATTTCTTCTCTTTCTTTAATGCCTAAACACAGTTTTATGCCCCGAAAGAGATACACATATCACCATATCTATTTCTAGAATGTTCAATCTATAATTTAATTTGAAGTAGATATAAACTTAATCTCCAATGTGGCTATGTGTCCCAGCATCATTTATTTAATAGTTTTTATTTCATTATGTTACAGTATCACTTGTAATCATATTATTCCTGAGACATACATAATTTTGGCTTGTTATGTTTATCAATACTTGATCAACTGACATGACTGTTTTAGTCATCATATTTTTTTTAATTAATATTAACAAATATCTTATGTAAGTGCTCCTACATTATTCTTAATTTTACATATTTTCTGTTCACTTTTAATCTGTTTATTCTTTCAGTTCCTGATAAAATTTTAAACTTTTTTTAATTCTCCAAAGCTAGCCATCACTTGCTGTCTTCCACCTGTTCAATTAGAAAACAAGTTTGTAATTGGAAGAAAATTTTATTAAAATGATAAATTAATTGAAAATTTCACATCAGTTATTGACTACATTCAAGAACATGGCATAACTCTCTCTGTCTTAAAATTAGTATACACCTTAGCACAATTATGTAAACGTTTTTACTTAGGTCTTACCTAAGTCAAGTTTAGTATCCCTAGAATTTGCATATTGTGATTATATTAGTGAATAGCATTTTTCCAGTATAATTGCTATTTATGATTGTTGGAATATATGAAAACTATTGATTTTTAAATATTTCTTTTGTAATTGGCTATCTTACTGACTTCTTAAGAGTAACCATTTTTAGCATATTGCTTTAGTGAGAGACCACCATATCATTCACAAGTGATAACAATTTATCTTTCTTTTTAAAGTTATAATTTTTATTAGATTAAACATAAAAAGAACTTCTATTTTTTATGAGAAGATTTCTATAATTTCTATGGAAACATGAGTAAGGTACATAAAAAGCTAATTGATGATTATTCAAATTATTAATAATAGACGAAAATATCTTCAAACATAAGGTTCAGAAATGTTAAGGTCAATATACTAAATTATGAAGCAAACATCAAAAGCATCAAAAATTTGATGAAAAATTACCAAGTTGTAATTGAAGAGAAAATTAGAATTAAGTGAGATAAGGATATCACCAAAGTTGCTATTTCCTTGAAAGACTTATCAGTCCCTGCAAATTTGAAATTTGTGTTTGATTTTTCACTCAGTCAAGGGGAATAGATATAAAAGCCAAAATCCACAGAAGTGGAGATATCTAATAGGAAATCTCCATCAAAATGAATTGGGACTAGAGATTGCTGTTCTCTCAGTAAAGGAGAGCCAGAAATCAACCTGAACTACAAGGCAAAATAGAGAAACCTAGAACCATGTGGGAGATTTTAACAGACAAGTCTTATTAACACATGAATCTATTCTCAATAAAAGACAGAAGAAACAGATTTAAAAAATCAGTAAATGTGTAGAAAATGTGAATAAAGTATTAACAAGTTGATCCAAATGACATGCAGAACTGAGAACACAACAAAATCAGAATTTACTTTGTTTTATTTTATATTTTCTTTTTGAAAGCTCACATGCAACATTTATAAAGGTTGACTGATACTGGACCATAAATCGTATCTCATAAATATTTGAAGATTGAAATTATTTTCTATTGTGTATACTTTGCCAACAATATAATGAACATCCAAATCAATATCAAAACAAAAAAGACATCTCCATGTGTTTGAAAATCAGGACTTGTAATTTTATACAAAAATTGCTTCAACAAAGGTTCCATAAGAGAAACTAGAAATATTTTGAGGCGAGAAATATTAAAAATATTGTATATCAAAACTTAAGAGATGTAGCGTGAACTGCATTTAGAGGAATATTAGGGAGATATGCATATGTGTATATATATATCCAAGTACGTATGTATATGTATATATGTATGTATATCTTTAACAGGAATATTAGAAAAGATAAACAGCTATATATTAATGAGGAAACATCCATCTCAGGACATAAGAGAAAGAATAAAAATATAAACCCAAAAAGTAAAAAGGAAAGGGGCAATAAAGTCAGAAATTAATGAACTAGACACAAAAACCATAGAAAGACTTGGCAATATCAACAATTGGTTCTTCAAAAAAATTGAAGCAATTGACTCATGGTAAAATTTAGCAAGTAAAAAGAGAGAAAACACAAACAATGTCAGTAATGAAAATGTACGTAACTACTGATAATATAGAATACAATAATAATTGTTTATGGCAATAAAATTTAGTGTTTAGATGGAATGGCCATATTCCTAGGAACTGACACGAGAAGAAATACAAATGAAAAGCAAAACTAAAACAAAACAAAAACTCTATATTACAATTTACAAAACTAAATTTGTGACCTCAGAGTAGAAATTTATTTCTTATACTAGACACACATATTACAAATCATGTATGTAAAATATATTAAATTTTACTACATTAAATTTGAGTGAAATAAAAGTGAAAATACACACATAAATTTGAAATATAAAGGCTTCATATCCAAAAAAACAAAGACATTCTGCAAGTTAATAAGTAAAATATAAACATTGAAAGTGAAAAGTAGGCAAATATAATGATTAACAGGAAAAATTAGGCAAATATGTAAATAAGAATTTAAAAGAAGAAGAAGCACTGATGATCCTTAAATACATGTGAAATTTTTCAACCTTTAGAAGTCATTAGAAAATAGAAACTAATATCACACTGAGATACTATTTTTAAATTACCATATGGCAATAATCAAAAGTAGGTCAATATCAAATATTGAAGAGTAAAATTGGAATAAATAGAATTCTTATCCACTGCAAGAGATGTATAGATTCATATAATCACTTGGTAAACATGCTGAGGTTTCCTGGTGAAGCTCAACACCTGACTACCTTATGCTACATCAATTTCTCTTTGATTTCTTGCGCATGTGCACGAGGAGAAATGTACATAAATGTTTATCGTAGCATTGTTCAGAATGACAAGCAAATGGATGTTTTGTGGTATGTACAATCAACGGCCTACTCAGTGAAAATGTGGGTGAATCTCTAATACAATTTTGCACAAAAGAATCTGTTCACAGATTTCATTTGGTACGACTCCATGTATTTCAAGTGCAAAAACAGGCAAAGCTTAGCTAAGATGGGATCACATTTCCTAGATATCTCTCTCGTGTGGTTCCTGGTTAAGGTGAACTACAATAGAACATTTCATGAGATTTGAAAATGCAGCAGGAGCCGTTCATTCTGAAGGACATCCTGGGTGAAGGCAGGGAGAGACAAAAGCAGAGGTGCTGGCAGGGCTCTCCTTATCAGCTGTCAGCCCTTACGGAACAACAGCAAGCCCAGGTCCACCTGAGACACCTGGCTGCAAACTCACAGAGGCAATAGCTCCAAGACCCGTTAACCTGCGTTTGACAATTACACCAGGCCTCTTCGTGCTTCCACTCTAGTAACTGGATATGTCTAACTTTCTGTAAACTCTGACGTGTTGATATGGCATGGTTAGTGATATTTTCTTATCCTTTTTGGACTTCTCCATCCTCGTCTCCTCCCACAATTATGTAAGGCCTAATTCCTATAATAAAATTCATATCCCATAATACTCATAGTGGTTTTCCTTCCCTGTTTGAAACCTTACTGGTACAACATGCGTATGTAATTTAAAAACTGTGTGCAAAAGGAAAGATATAGTTAATATAAACTAGGGGTTGTGGTTACCCCTGAGAAAGGAGGGAAGGGTGCTATTGGGAGAGGCACGTGGAAGGCTTTGGACATAACATCAATACTCTTATGTCTTGGCCTGGAGAATGGATATTTTGTATCGTTTTTGTTTTATTATTGTTTTTAAAGCATACATATATTTTTTTCATATGATCTTTTTTATGATGTGTTTTACAACTCACTGTTCAATATATTGACAAGTGGACTCCTGTTGCTTACTACCTGGAAAAACTTTTCTAAAAATAATCCACTATAAAAGAAACAAGGAAAACAAATGTAAACTAAATAACATTGAAGTAAGTTGAAACTACTATTCTTTTATGACTATAAATATTGATTTTAATTGGCTCTCCTCTAAATAATATGCAGATTTCAAATATAAATGCATTATATTAACAATTAATAATTAGTAATTATGTAAACCAAATATGGAACAAAAAATAGCCTTTATGAGAATTATAAATTAAAAATATTTTATAAAAGGATAAAAATCTTTGGGTCACATATAAGAGTTTTATGGAAGATTAGAAAGTTGGGCATATATGAATGCCTTCTTATTACACGAGTAATCATAGCCATTTGGACATAGAGTGATGAGTTCCTTTTATATAAGTAAATAAGTAAATACTTATATGCCATATAAGTAAATAAAGAATTTTGTTTTCAATGTGTTAATATATATATATATTTTTTTTTGGTGAGGAACATTGGGCCTGAGCTAACATCTGTTGCCAATCTTCCTCTACTTTGTATGTGGGACACCGGCACAGCATGGCCTGCTGAGCAGTGTGTAGGTCCATGCCCAGGATCCAAACCTGCAAATCATGGAACACAGAGGGAGAGCATGTGAACCCAACCACCATGCCACTGCGCCGGCCCCTTCAATGTGTTAATTTTTATTTGTTCAGGCATTTGCTTTGTCTAAACAAGATCTGTTTCCAATAGTCTTGTTTTGAAAGTTAAGATGAATTGCCCTTTGAAATGGCTTTTGTATTGAACTACAAATTAAAGCTGAGGATTAAATTAATTCTTTTGCCAAAAAGGTAAAACTGTCTCAATGCATTTTCTCAAGGACTGCTTTTGGAGAATTACAAGGTAAGTAATATTGCTGTCAGCATTCCCACAAGCATATGGATTTAATGGAAAGATCTTACAGAAGTCTTCCTTCAGCTTCTAAAAAGAATAAAAGTCATTCTCCAACTCATTCAAAAGGCAAATTTAGGTAAAAAACATATGGAAAATATATTTAAAAATTTAGTTTTCATTCTTCAAAATGTCAAGTCAAGTGACAGGTCTTCTGTACAGATTTGTCAACACTATCAAATAGCAAATTATTCAATTAGTTGTTTCATAGCTGAGGTTTCCAAACGTGCTATTCCATAGAGCTGTGCTATAGTTCTCTATTATTCCATATATTACACTGTAATAATAGTGTAATACTCGACCGTTTACTAATATGTCCCATTTCCTAAGTTCTACACAGGCACAGATTTTCGTCTTTTGCATTCTACCCAGAGCTACCATCTCATCTCTCTTTTTCCAGGGAATTGTCAGTTCACATCTCTCCATTTCCCTTTGTCCTTTTTCTCATGAACACACATTTTTTTGATACCAAATATTCTACAGAGTCTCAACTTCTCAGAAACATTAATGATCTTCACGCTGCCAAACCCAAATGTCAGTTCTTTTTCTTACCTTACTCAGTTGAGCAGTATTTGCAGAGAAGACAGCTTCAGGCTTCCTGAAACACATTTGTCTTTGGCTTCCAAGACATCATTGTCTCTCAATTCTGCTTCCACATCAAGTGATCACAATTATTGACTCAATGTCTCTATATGGATGTCTACTAATTATTTCAAACTTAGATTGTGCTAAACAGAACTACTCTTTATTTCTGCCTTTCCTACAATCAAATTCTATTCTTCCTCGTACACACTCTTGATCCAGTCTTTTCTTATTCAGTAAATATCAACTTCATCCTTCTGGTTGCTCAGAGCTTAAAGCTAGTTTTTCTTGACCCCTCTCTCTTACTCATCACTCCATTGTTTCGCCAATAACTGCTGGTGGCTCTACTTTCAAATACATCTGGAATCTATCTTACAACTCCTTTGCGATCAAAGCAGTAAAACCACTATCATCTCTTTCTCTGACTGTGGCAATGGTTTCCCAACTCTTCTATCTCCTTTCACTTTGGTCCCACAATGATAGTCTACTTTATACCCAGTTATTTAAATCATCTTTCAAAAATGCAAAGCAGCTTATGTCTCTCTTTACTGAAAATTCTTGTCTTGAATTAGAACTAAACCATTGGCTCTTTTGGGTCTCCAACTTTGGAGAACGCTAACTGATACACCAGCTTCCTACAGGTGTGATTACCCAGTGCAGTTCCCAATAAACTTCCTGCATGTGCATAGATCTCAGCATTGCTTTCTGAGAAACCCAATCTGTGACGGTGCCTAACAACTGACCGTGCACTAAACACCATGGATAAATTTCTTCACTATTCTATTGTAGTTCTTTGAAGGCGATAACTATTTTCAAAAATTTCCTAATCTATTCTTGTCGTGTGCAAAAGTACATGCAAAGCAAATGCCTTGAATTGGATCTTCCCCTGTTCATGACTATTCTACTAATCTCTCTGGTTTTTTAACTCATTATCCGTTTTGTACTTCACTCATTTGAAAGACCATCTTGTTCTCCCTTTTATCATCCTCTACATGATTTGTCATCTCCAACCATCCCAACTGCATTTTATACTTCTGAGAATAACATCTAAAATAAATTTGACCCTCCCATTAAAATTAAAATTTTAAAACAATGAATAAATGAACATAGGGTGAATATTGGGTCTCACTGTAAAATTATTCCAAGATCAACATGTAGAGAACTGTGAAATTTTTTTGTTTGATTGGGCACATAAGATGTATGAAAGAGAAAGACAAAATGTTGCTTACTTTCCTTTTTTGACTAAGTATTTATAGTAGCTCTTGTGTTGTAAATATGTCTCTAGTATTTATATTAGTGGTATCTGGGGCTGATAAACTGCGTTTCTTGGTAGTTTTGGTTTTGTCCATCCTGGGGTCTCCAGTTCCCATCCTATCCCCTAAATTCTTTAGATCTTCTCATCTAATTTTCCCAAAGTTACCCTGCAAAGAGCAGGGATGATAAGAAATAAAGAAGATGAAATAAATATGAGGAATAAGAAAAAGTAAGTCTTGCCCTTGGCTCATCTGGTTTCTTAATATTCATTAGGGATACTCATGACAAGCCTTTAAGACATTTAAAACAAAGTCCTTTCAAGTTTTGACATCCTCCTGTCTGGTTTTGACACTCCTCTTTAGGTCACTATTGTCTTTTACAGAAATTTTAAGAAAGATACAGCATTTCCAAGTTGCTACAATTAACAGTAGTTTCCATTAAAAAGACCTCAGAAATGAAAAGTCATATAATAAATGTCAAGACACAGATTTGAAAGTTGACATGTATAGTACATCCTTTGTAATTCTGGTGAAAACAAAATAAAAACAACAAAACTTTTAGTTTTGATTCCAATGGCATTTGCCTTCTACCTACTTGCTTTTTATTATTCTAGAAGATTAGGAACTGTGTTCTCTTTTATCTATGGAATTGTAAAGTGGATGTGTGTGTGTATTTTCCTACAAAAGTATATTTTACAAATAGAAAATAACCATATTTTAGAGTAAGACATATATATTGTTAGTGGAGTTTCCTTTACTAAGTGTATTTACCTCTGGCTTTATTACAAGGCATAGAATACCAGCAATAACATCAAGGAGAAAACTGAATGTTTCTTTCAATTGCCTCTGCTAACAATTTCAAACACAATGACTGCATTCTACTCAGATTGTTTCAAATCTGAATCACCCTGAATCAAATGACATGCAAGAGAGATGAGTAATAAATGTTCAAAGACTTTTAAAAGTTATTGCTATTACAGTATCTGACTTGGATTGTCACATTGATTACAGCTGAACAGTGAAACATACCCACAAGCAATCATATGTATTTTAGTTGATGATTCACTTTGTAAGCTTCTGTTGTCTTTCATAAAGTATTCACTTTAGGATTTTGATTTGACTTTCTATATTTTCTCTCCTCTTTTAACAACAGTTTAGGATATTAAACCTTCATTTCAAACCCCTTGGTCAATAAGGAGCTATTTTAAGTGGTGGCTTATAATAAATGTTATACTGCAGCCTTGCATTTACTACAAATAGTTCAAAATATATTGTAACAAAATATATTGTAACAAAAAGCACATTAGCATTATGTAATGCTATACAGAGCATAGCAGAACTACAAACTTACCCTCCAGATGCTTATAACCACTTCAAAAAATTAGTTTAAACTAAAAAATACCATAAATCATATTATATAATATTTTGAGTATATTAAAGTTATCCCCCATGTTACCAATAAATATATTTATCCCATACTTTTCTTTTTTTGTCTGTATATGACTGTTTATTTCTATTCCTCTAGATAATATAAAATAAATATTTATTGCCTAGACACTACATTAGCAATGAAGAACAAATTAACTTTTAAGCAGCTGAATAAAAGTGAAAAAAGTGGAGTTTTTTATGGCGCCTATATAAAACAATGCTGGAAATTAGCCTTTCATAAGACCTAGAAGCAATCTTACTAGATTCTGGGGACAATGGGAGGGAATGCACAGAGGTAGTGCAATGTGGAGTGAAAATGTGGGGTAGGCTCTTTGAGGGTAGAGAGTTGATCTTGTATATCTGTATATATTAAGTCCATATCACAGGCACTGGCACTGTGATGCAAAATAGATTATGTTCTATACATTCTGAGCAATACAGCAGTTAGGAAGGGGGAAATGATATATAGGTGTATACCCAGAAATTTCTTCACTTAAATCTGCATATTTATTTATCAAATTTCTCCTGGAAGAAACAATCATAGAAACAGCACAATATTCACTAATTGACTACTTATTTATAAAATTATTCCCACTCCATTATCTCTCCCTGAAAACTAGAATTGATCTATATCATCCACTTATCAATTCTTCACAAGTCTCTCTATTTCTGAAAGTCCAGCATTTGGAATACCTCACAATATAATGAAAAATACATAAAAATAAATAAAAAATTAAAAATCATAATAATGCTTGATATAATGAAGTTTATGAAAGTGACTTGAGAGAACTTTCGTACTCTCACAGAAAGCCAGATGAATGAGGTTCTGACAGAGTTAGTACTATAAAATATCTACATGAGGATGAGAAAATGATCAAAAATGATGTCATCATAGGAACTCCAATGGAATTTATTTTGAATATCAAGGAATTAAAGGAGATCCTTGGAAAGAGAAGAAATCTTAGAATATAGTTTGAAAATGACCTTCATATTCATTTTAGGAGAGAATCAAATATAGGATGAAGCAAGCTTTATCTTGTTATCATATTTTTTAAAAAGAAATTTTCAAGGAAACATCAATTTATGATTATTTGTTCTGTCTATAATTTCTAAAATTTAAGTATAATTTTAATAATATTTTATTAAGGACAAAATTAATGTCTATAATTTCTAAAACAGTTATAGATTTAATAATATTTTATTAAGGATAAAATTCATACACTAATTTTTTATATTTTCTAGTGTTATTTTATAAGACAATGTCTACAACAAAGTTATATGATAACTTTTGTAGAATATTTTGGATGCCTCTTTTATTTCAAATGCATTTACTTTACATAATCTGGTTTACTACTAAACATTCTCTATTATGAATACTTAGTTACATTCTGTTAATATCAGCTTTGCTTACAATTGAGGACTTTTGGGTACCTATCATGTGATTTAAACTCTGATTTGAAAAGAATTTCCAGGCTAAAAACCTATTTATCTCTTTCCGGACCTGTTTGTTCAGTTTAACATACATCTGTAGAAAATTGTGTGCCAGGCAATATATGAAGCTCTTATAAATAAAAATAGTTTTTTGCTCTCAAGAAATTTAAAATCAACACATTGTATTAAATGCCTAGGCAGCAACACTTCAATCCCGTGGTTCTATGGAAACAACTAAATGGGAGAAAATCTACAAGAATCTCCAATATTTCTGGAGGCTAGAAAAAACAATTATGTTAATAAATAATGAAATTAATATCTCTATCTGGATATACTGTTGGTCTCTCTATTAAAATATATCTTACCATGAGCTCAAAGTCTTTTATCTCCAACCATCCACAGCAACTCTTCTGACTCTAAGCTTCTCTAATTCCATCACTGATACCAAATTCTATCAATTCTTGGCTCAGAGCATAGTTACCTTGTCTCTTTCTCTTTCTCTCCACACTCTACTCCTTGTATCAAGTCAGTTAAAAAAAACATCTTGCTCATTCTTCCCTTGGGTTTTCTGTTGACTAATCATTCATATTCGAATTTCCCATAAGATAACACTATTCTATGTCCTCATGGTCTGATTAATTCATTCACACAAAAAATATCTATTGAGTATCTATTGATTCATTCGTATACAAAATAGCTATTGATGTTACATGGCAAACACAAGAAATCACATGTTTCTTCATGTGTCTTGGACAGCCAAATTGTGATGATTTGGATAAGAGGCGAGTCAGAAAGGAATCAGCTATTCATGAAAGAATAGAAACCAAAGGCGGAAGAGTGATGTTATAGGCAGAAGTATAGACACAGCAAAAAAGAACCAGGTAGCTTTATTCAGCTTCATTTCCCCTCTAATCTGCATATATATTCTTAAAGTATTTACTCACTGCCCGATGTAATCATTAAGTCATCCATCTCCCATCTCTTTTTTCATCATACCTATTTCTTAAAGTACGGCACAGTCCTATAAAGATATTCCTCTGGAGCCTACTCTCTTCTTATTCACGTTTGGGCTGATGGCTTTATGGGCTTGATGTAGAAATGTTACAATTAATATATTTAGTGTCCTCTTTTTGATGTTCACCGTCTTTTGCCGGAGGTTATTTCCTAAGAAATGATGCATGAGAGAGAAACCTGTTCGATGTTTCGCATATTGAAAAATTTAGTCTACATAGCTCCTTGAGAGATTGCTTTTAAAAGGTATAAAATTGGTGAGCCAAATTATCTCCCCTTAAAACTTGGAAACCACTTCCAGTGACCTCTGGTGTACAGTTTTACTGATGAGAAATCAGATGCCAGATAATTTTTATTCTTTTTCTAGAATTTTTGGAATTATATCTTTATACTTAGAAGTTCTGATATACAGTTTTGATCTACTTATGACTTATCATTCTTCTGCTCTTGCAAATTAATTGATTTTATATTAGTATTTTCATATATACATATATACACAAATGCATGAGATATTGTGGGTGATATGTATTATTACATAGATTTTAATTTCATGAAAAATTTATTAAAGAACAATTTATAAAAATATCTTTTATGAAAATAATATCCCTTAACTATACGTACTATATATTTCTATGCATATATATATATGCTATATCTACACAGTACATCTTCTATAGATTTCTGCTTTATATTATCCACAGTATTCAAAAGTTATCAACGTATAATAAATATTAAATGAGTGCATTTCTGTTGATTTGAGATATAATGTAGCACAGGGAAGTAGAATTATTTCATTATAAACTGAACTGCAGTTTAACAATTTAATTTGTAAATCAATATTATTAATTACTATTTTCAGTTGTGAAGGCAAGAATCTATGTACAGATATTCCATGTGTTTCATATTGAGGATATAAATATCATGTATTATCTTCCAGCACATTTGGGATGCCTTTTAGGAACTCAGAATTATTTTTTCAGAAGTCAATATTCACATACCAAATCTTACTCTTTTTTGCTTTCATCATAGATACGAGGTTTAACTCAAGGTATTTTCGCCTGCTCACTTTGTCAATTTTTTTTCTTGATCTATAAGATCAGTATGCAAGGCTATGTTATTTTTCTACTGCACACTAATAATCAAAAAGTAGTTTTTCCTGCAGGAGGTATGTCAGGGCAATTTGACAAACAGTGCTTTGAAGGATCATGACCTTGGAGGTCTCTAGCAAGCCAATTTCTGAATTTGAAGAGGCTGTCAGATTGAATTTCAAAGAACAGTATATTAATGTCCATGATTAAGACTGGAGATACCCTATGCAATGGTTTTTATTTTTTAAAATTAGACTGTAATTAGATAATAAGATCCATACACAACCAATTAGAATCAAAATTGTCTAATGAAAGGGGCATGGTGTCCAGAAGAGTACATATTTATGCCTTGGCTTACATGTGTGTTTTTGTGAGTGTTGGAAAAGCCACAGATATGGTTCAACTTTCACCCAGTTCAATTTTATAGGATGATTAAAATATTTAATGGATATGCTATTGAAATCATAAGCTTCGCCATTGCAGGAGGTGAAGATGTGTGACAGGAAAAGTTAAAGCTGAGAGTGTTAGCTTAATCTGTTAGGATCAGATCCAAGCAATTTTAATTTCCGCAGCAGAAGTGACAGTAAGATGAGCGTATGGTAAAGACACTGTTATAACTTCTCTAAAATTAACATGGAATAATATTATTATGATTTATCGATTTAAGGTAACTACTAGAAAATTTCTTGGATTCTTTTGAAGATTATTGATTTTATTTTCAGAAAGATGGGAGAAGTATTTAGGGAAGCAGGAGAAGACTTCCAAAAATTGAAGCTCCACAAAAAAACTATGCCAATAGGGCATTTATAGTTATTTTGCTGACAGAATGATAAAATAAATTTAGCATTTATGATGAAGGCCATATTCCCACTAAAATACACCTATGCACATACTTAAATGCATACATACATATAGGGTACACTCACAAAACCAATCATTGTTCCTGTGTAATTAATATGATAAAAATTAATATTTTGGGAGATAACTATGATTGCACAACTTTGCATTTCACAAAAAGATTTTTATTAAGGGAAAATGACTTGTGGAAGTCATTTTTAAGACAGTATTTCTCGTTGTATACAGAGTCATAAAATTCATACATAATAAAACTGTTATTCAGGTTATTCAAACTATTGTCCAGATCCATAAAATTATCAGATAGAGGCTATTTTAGTCAAATTCCTAGTTCAATATTCATAAAACATCAAAGTTATATTAGTAAATCTAACAATGACAATGAGAACTATAGTTATTTTTCAAGTGGTCACACAGTGAGAACAGAAACAGAAACAGAATTCGCCATTCTATAAGGACAGTTAAAGAATTTAGGTGTTATAGGCCAGTCCTAAAAAGAAAATAGTATTAAGTAAGTAAGAAAGTAAGCATTAACGCATCTTAAAATGCTACCCTACCTTATTACTCTGTCTTTATTATAATGGCATTTCTGGTTAAATCTCTAAGCTATGTCTCCATTTATGTTTGATGTTCTTATTTAATTTCTCACTATACAGAAATTTCCACTTTAAAATATAGCCTTAGAATGGAGTTTCTTCATATACTTAATTAGTTGAAGTATTTATCAGGTTTACACCATGTGGTGGGATCCTTGCAATGCGAATTACAATTGCATAACACTTGTCTCCTCCAGTACATTAGAAGCTTCAAGAAGCCAGGGACACTGATTCAACCATATAGGGCTAATGACCTCTATTCCCACTTCCTCAAAGATTAAATAGCGAACAAATGGCAATTTCCTCAAATTTCTAACACCATAGTAACAAACATAGATAATATCTGTATCTATCTTCACCTCATCCTTCTCTTCTCTTAAACAGAGGATACAGTTTTCCTCCTTTCAAAAGTCAATTCTCTCACTTGTATTCTAGATTTCCAGGATCTTTATTTCTTGTTTTTCTTGAATACTAAAATTTAACCACTCTACTAAATCATTCTCATCAATATTCACACATTCTAGGCAATCCACTTTCTAAACAAACAAAACTTAGCGTTCAAAACCAATTCCTTTATATTTCAACTTATTCTTCATGAACCACCATTCCTTCCTTTATACACTCAGTCACTTCTAAACCCACTCCAATTGTGCATTCATCTCCAACATGTCACCAGTAACTGTGATCACTTCCATGTTGCTAATTTAAATGATCATACTTTATACTTCTTTAATTTCATCTTATTAGTTTTCAAAACAAGTAAATTTTCACTTTTACTTGCATTGATTTCTGTGAGGCAAACGTGTTTCTTTTTTCTCACATCTCTTTGGAAGAGTCTTCTAATCTTAATTTTTGTGGCACAGCATTATATTGTATCATAATGTATCTAAGTATATAATGTATCTAGATATATACCAAAAATGTTTTATAGTGTTTTTAAGTAATTCATAGTTGGTAGAATTTCATTTATATGTTTGTTTAAATAAGATGCTTTGTTAAAATATCCATTTTGTATTATACAAAAATGATTTCCTGAAGGATTAGTTTTATTCAATTATATGATCTTTTCAATATTTAGATTATCTGCTAGGAAAATGTCTGTATATATTGGCACACAATGGTGATTTCTATCTTCTCCAAACTTTTCAAAATATTTTTAAGAAGGTTTACTTGCTTAAATGCATTTATATTTCAATAAACATTTTATTATAGTACATTATTTACTGTTTTAAGTTAATTTCACTTAATAAGTGAGTTCCGCATTTGTTAAATTGATAAATGTCCACACAATTTAGGTCTGACTGGCATGCAATCATATATAAATCTGTCTTTGAGATGGTCTCTGTAACTTTACACAAATTGATTACTATTTCTCAAGAATCATAAAGTATTTCACTTGTGAGAATAAATGCCATTGGATAAAGACTTACATAAATTAAATTAATGCTAGTATCTTTTTAATAATGTTAATGCACAAAATTAAATACTTTGAATAACAGTATTTAATGGTTGTAGGTTTTTAAGCTTTTATTCTTGCGAATTCCATTTTATTGAATTCTTTTAGAGCATCAGAAATACATTCTTTTTTGCCAAAATAGCTTCTAGTTGCTAACAGAGTTATAACGGGGAGCATAATATAGACAGCACATGAAATGTTACCTCAAAACATATGTGGAAAATCTTGACTGTTTAATCTGTTTAACAGTAGTATACTGTTGAGCACCTCTCTTAAATTTCTTAACCTTAAATCCTTTATTTTCAAAATATGAAATCATGGCGTTTGGAGCAACGGGAGATGTAAGATGAAGGAAAGGGAGAAGTGGAGAAGGAGGAGGAGGAGAGGAAAAACAGGAGGAGGAGCAAAGCAAAAATCCTGTCATAATCTATGGTTAGAAACGTTAACACTGAGTTCTGAGCTGGGAAGAGAGGTGGGATTATCAGCCTCCATTTGTAATTCCCAAGGAACTATAATCTGGAAAGATGAGTTTTCCATTAAAAATTTATATATATATCTTATACACATGTATAAATATACATATATGTGCTAATTTCATTATGTAGCTTTGAATTCAGTGCACACAACAAGAAGAACAATGTGCCTTAGTTTAAAAACCTGGAATGCTGGGGGCTGGCCCAGTCAAACAAGCGGTTAGGGGTGTGGGCTCCTCTCCGTTGGCCCGGAGCTCACAGGTTTGGATCCCAGGCGCAGACCGATGCACTGCTTATCAAGCCATGCTGTGGCGGCGTCCCATATAAAGTAGAGGAAGATGGCCACAGAGGTTAGCTAAGGGCCAATCTTCCTCAGCAAAAAAGAGGAGGATCAGCATCAGATGTTAGCTCAGGGCTGGTCTTCCTCACACACACACACACAAAAACAAAAAACCCGGAATGCATTTTTGAAAATAAGCATAGCCGGGACCGGCCTGGTCTCCTAGTGGTTAAGTTCATGCACTCCACTTTGGCGGCCTGGGGTTCACAGGTTCGAATCCCAGACATGGACCAACACACTGCTCATCGAGCCATGCTGTGGCAGCATCCCACATACAAAATAGAGGAAGATGGGCACAGATGTTGGCTCAGAGCCAATCTTCCTCAGCAAAAAGAGGAAGACTGGCAACAGATGTTTGCTCAGGGCCAATCTTCCTCACCAAAAAGAAAAAAAGAAAAGAAGCATAGTCCACGTAACCAATTTCTGAAAAACATAGACATTCATATAAGGTGCAAACCTACCGCATAACAGATGGAAGTCAAGGCAAAGCCGTGGATATCTCTGATGGAGAGTTACTCTCTTCCTCTGAGCCTGCTTTCTGTTCACCTGCCTGGCACATGCAGGGTTCTAAGTGTAAAATAAGCCCACACATCATATCATGCTGTAGGAAATGGCTGTGTTCTTCTCAATGCTGAGGCGTTAAGCCATTCTTGGTGACATTTTTCCAATTGCATCCGTGACTGTGTCATCACAGACCTTTCAGTTTCCTGACTTCATTCAGCATCTGAATTGGTAGGCTTTTGCAACAACACCAAACTTGACAATAATTTTTATTTTAAATAACTCTGCTCTGTAGATAACTGACTGGATAGATTTGATCGTCATTTACCAAGATAAAGAGTATAAGAAGAAAAGCGGGTCTGGTTATGCTTTGAGCTTCTTCAGTGTGATGCCTACTCGACATCCGTGCAGAAGTAAAGAAGGAGAATTTGGGTACAAAAGTGGCATTCAAGAGAAAATATGAGTTAGAGATGCAAATTTCAAAGTACACAGAGTACCATTGATTTTTAAAGCCACGATCCTGGATGAGATCTTTGAAGGAGTAAATATAGATAAAGTAGACAGGGATAATGTCTGCTTCCTAAGATGTTCGGATACTTACAGTATTTATGAAGAAAAAGTGAAGCCGGCAAATGAGACAGATGTGATAAGCGATATAATAATGGAAAGCTAAGAATAGGATGTACTGGAGACAAAGTTAAGAGAGTTTTCCAGAGTGAGAGAGAAGCTATATCAAAGGCTGTTGAGGAATCAGTTAAGAAGATAGAAATGGACCAAAGGATTTGTGAAGATGGTGATAAAGCAACTGCAAGAATAAATTTATTGGTTATCATAGTAAATCTGAAAACCAAATACAATTTAAAATTCTCAAATTAGATTATCTAAACTTTTTTGCTATGCAAACAATGTTGAAAATAAAGTCCAGCAAAAATATTATACAAATATTTAAATACAGAAAAATTAGGGTAGTGAGATTAACTTTAAAATTTAAATATTAGTAGGGTTCTGAAAACTACTTTAAATTAATAAATAGCACAATTTAATAAAATAAATGTATAAATGTGCATATCGTTGCCTCAAAATTGAAATTTAAAATTTTTAGAATTATAATTGGCAAAGGATAGAATGACAAAGTAATGGAAGGTCATAGAATCCAGAAAGTATCCTAGTATGTATCAGTACTTGATACGTGATGAATTTCAAATAAAAATTCAGTTGGGAAATGCTAGGCAAACTAAGTAATTGAATTGGCATTGCTTAGAAGAAAAAGAAAAATTAATTTAAAAAATGCACTTATTTGTTCATTATTAACAGTTATTTCAAATTTAAAAAGACATACTTGTCATGTTTTATGAAGTGTTTCAGATCACAGAAAAGGAAGGAAAGTTCACCATTCCTTTTATTAAATCATCATTAACCATAACAAAATCTGTCAAAGGTATCTCTCAAAATGCAGAAATTTCACCTTGGTCCAATATGGTTTGAAACAAAAACCAAGACTTGGATTAGGTGGGGTGATCTAAAAAGTAAGGAGGTAGGGTAGAACAGAAATCTCAAAAGAAAGTTGTCAGAAAGAAGAGATTTCTCTCTGTAGTGGATGCTTTTCCGAGGTATCCATTAAATGTAAAGAACATGAAAATAGGGAAATGTTATACATCTATGTCGCATTGTATGAAACTCTTTAGGAGAAAAATACTAATTCACGTACTAATTCTATTATTTAACACTGATACACTTTCTTAAATTGCAAAATTTTACAGGGTGGTTAAGAAGATTCAATATATAAATTCCCAAAGACGACAGTTGGCAGAAAATAGGTGTTCAATGTATTTCTTTGCTTTCCATTCTTTTTCTGAGAAAAGTGCACAGTGCTGCCAGATATTTAGTGGCATACAACAATTGCGAACATCTTTTAAAGATTTTGTCTATTCTCTCCAGTCAAAGACCACCAGGAGCACACCTGTAATAGAATACAGCCAGGTTTGTTGGCTCATGCAACAAGGCAGACAGCTGACAATGTGGGTCCATGAGGTGTCTCAGTGAAAGAGTGTTACTAGGGACTTGTTAGAGGATTTTCACTTGTGTTAAATGATTTTGGAAAAGGTCCAAGAAGTATAGTGTTGCTCTGCAGAGGATATGGTATAGGATAATCCTTTGGTTGACTATCTTAATACATTTTATCTAAAAGGCAGAAGGAAGGAAGTGGGACTAAACTTTCTACGGTAGAGAAGCAGCAGCTATACTAGCAGGGATGGGGTGGGGTGGATATTAGATCATTTGTGTGATTTGGACAGGGTTTCAGTTTTTGTTTGTGCTCAGTCATTATTATGGAGTGGTCTTGTTTATGTCTCACTCCATCATGGTCACAGAACGACTCTGAATGCATTTGGTATTCTGTGAAATTGTTTACGATCAACAGGAGTACACTATCACCCAGCTATTCAAGCCAGGACAGCTCAGCTAACTGTGGTCAGAGCTTGCTTTTTGCATTTGTCCTATATTTTGCTGATATAAGATCGCTTGAAAGGTATAAGGACTTGTGCCACGTGAGAACAAAAGTAGAAATTTTAAAATTACCTATGTCCTAGGCCTAAAGGATACGCAACGCACATACCATGCACACGGATCCAATTAATGCCTGGTCTATGGGAAAAATAAAATAAGAACAAATTATTTTAAGTAAAAATATAAATACACAAGTACATATAATTTTATATCTTTACAAAACGATAAAATATATAATATATACATATTTTGAATTCACAATTATAAATATTCCATTAAAAGATAGCCATTCAAACTTAGGAATAAGCAATGTAAATTCAAATATATCCTTACTTTTCAGTCTTTCATTTAATCTATAAAAGCACTCTGACTTTTGAGAAGTCTGTAAACATTTTATATTTTTCTATACGTTAAAACTGGAATTTTTCCATAGGCAATCAACATTTGAAATCTCAGTTGTTGCCTGACTTCTTGGCCCTCTTTCCATAGGAATATAGATCACATGGGTTATTATAAGGGAATGATTTTTTTTTTAAGATGGCAGTGTTTCAAATTCTTGCTTTCTAATACTAAACAAGCCAGTATCTATTTTCCTTGAAAGAAAATCAAACTGAAAAATACCCCCTATGCTTTTGCAATATTTTTAAAGATTTCTGATTGTCAACCTTTTGGGAAGCATAAGGATGTCTTTTGAGTATGATCTGTTCTGATATTTGGAATTTTAGGATGTCTGTAATACAAAAGCAAAAAGGAGAGTAGTTAGTTCTGTACTTGTGTGTATAAAATTTTTCAGTCTTTTCAGTAAGGGCAGGAAAAAATATTGCCGAGTGAACATCTGTTATCATTGATTCGCTCAACTGTGAAACATGTTTGCTCTACCCTTTGAAACCAGAAGTAACTGGTTAAGCCATTATCTACTTCATAATTATTATACTTCATTATATATTTCATAATTATCTACTTTAACGATTGGAAATGTGAATGTATTTTTTTATTATTATTTTTTGGAGAGTTGGCAGTGCAGGAAAATCTGTTTTCAATGCTAAATGGTTTTCAGTAGGGACACAGAAGAATCAGTGGAGATGTTGTAGGAGGGGTTGAAGAATGTAGGGTATATACATAAGAAGTAATTCACTACTTCCTGAAGATTCCCCATAGGTGTATGGAGTTTTTCTTTGCTTTAAAAAACTGATTTTTTAAAATCTTTCCACATGTATCTTCATATTCTATTATTTTCTTCTTTAAAACTTAGCCACTTCTTGGAAACAATTTGGATGAACAAATCCCAAAGAGAGTTATGTAACTATTGCTACTGGTTTCTTAGATTACTATTTTTAATAATAGTTGCTTAAAAAAAAAAAGGTGTCCTGAAAAAAGGAAATCTTTAATCCAAAGGAATGAATCTTTGAGGGTAGATGAAAAAATGTGGGAAAATAAAATATTGTCTGACAAATTATGATATAATATAAGAATATTCAGCCAATTAGAACTGACTTTAAATAACTATTCCATCACAATATAAATGGTAACAGAAAGTTCTTAATCTCTTTGACTGCAATTTCTCTCTCTCTCTTTTTTTTTTGCTGAGGAAGATTAACCCTGAGCTAACATCTGTTGCCAATCTTCCTCTTTTTTTGGCTTGAGGAAGATTAGCCCTGAGCTAACATCTGTGCCAATCTTCCCCTGCTTTATATGTGGGTCACCACCACAGCATGGCTGACAAGTGGTGTAGGTCCGGGCTCAGGATCTGAATCCGCAAAATTGTGCTGCCAAAGCGGAGCATGCCAAATTAAACCACTAGGCAAGGGGCCAGCCCCACAATATCTCATTTTTTAATATCTCTATAATAATCATCAGTTGGGTCATATTAAATTCTCATTTATGCATATAATAATAATCAAAGATGGATGATTTTATATGCAAAACTTATCTTTTAAGAATGATTGCTGTTAAGGTTAATAAGGAGTAATATAGAAAATATTTGGTCATGATAGGAACCCATCAAATCTGCTAGACTCCGAAATACCTGAAGGTGATTTTAGTTTTCTCAGTTTACCTGATGTTGGCTACTATCTTCTGCAAAACAGACACAATTGCTTGCTCACAAACAAGCAATTTTATATACGTGAATGAAAGCATCTCAAGATATCATGCTGCTTTAATATCAAATAAAAAATAAATGACTAAGATTCAGATAGAAGGTAAATGAAAACCTTGTTGTAATAAACATTTCAAAGAACAATTAAAATATCAGAACAGGAAAGAACTTAGAATTTCAGGCTTGGAAAAGAGTCAATAGGTCACTCAGACAAAGCATAATTCAAATATATGCTCTAACCAATACCCTTTAATTTGCCAATGTTTACAGAAATTACCCAAAATAATAATAATGATAATTCTTGTAAGGAAAAGAGTATTTATCAGAAATCTGATACCTGACAACATAGCCAGATTCTTTATAATGTGCATGATAACAGAAACTCTTTAGTTTTTCATCTAATTCTATTTTTAAAAAATATGGTTAAGGAAATCTATGAAGCTGAAGTCATTGAAGAGAATGTAACTAGTAAACAGGTGACCAGAAAAATTAAAAAATTGATCTTTTTTTGTAATCCTCTCTCTTAAAAGATACAATCAGTCACTTCGTACAGCTCTTTGTACCTATGAGTCATATGTGCAAGAGAATCTAGGGATAATTAGAAACTTGAAATCACTCATTTGAGATTATTTACACATGCTACACAGAATTTTTTAATCCATTCAACAGAAATCAAGTAAATACTGTTTGTAAGCCAGGAACTCTTTTAGATATCAGAGATTCAGTGATGAATAATGCAGACAAAGTTCCTGCCTTTTATAGATATTCCATCTTAGAACATTGATGTACATGTAAAATTAACTGATATCACTTAATTGTAAATGTTTATAAGCAATGAGGTCAAGATAGACAAATAATAATAATAATAATAACCAAAATTCATTGAATATCTGCATTACGACAGGCGCTGAGCTAAATAAACATTGTACTGCATTATCTCATTTAAATCTAATAAAACCTGTATTACTTACATAGCACATCTCCCTCAGTTTATAGATGAGAAAATAGAAATGTAAAAAAATTAACTAAGTTAGATTATGTCTCTCAGAAAGGAGATTATGAATAAACAAACATGAAGCAGATTTTGTTTTGTGATATTAAAGTATTAAAGAATGTATGTAGAACATTAATAAAATATTTTGCTATTTATGCACTATAAATGACAAATAGTTTACAAGATTAAAAATTTTGTACTTAAAAACAGTTTCAAACACAGCAAATTGTTTAATTGAATTTTTTTTCTAATCTATTCTTCTGTGCTGCCTATTCATAGTATATGGGCAGACTGACAAGAGCAATATGTATTTTATGAATAAACATCTGAAGAAACCAAGATACACAGCTGCTGCACATGTCAGTTTCCATCATTTATGATACTTACATATTGCCCATTATATGCTCTCCTCAGAAGGTGCAGAATGCAATCATTGCTCTCATAGCAATAATACAGGAACATTGTACAGGCTCCAGAAGGGGCGTTCTGCTGATCATGGTGGTATCCCCTACCTTAATTATGCACTCTATTTGCATTATTGAGAGCACAGTTGCTGCCAAAGAACTGTTATGATGCCAATGCAATTACACTGATATGCTGTTTCAGCATTGTTCAAATGCAAGATCCTTAATATGAAAAATTTAATCAAAAAGGCAATAGGATATTTATATCACCCCTATCAAAATGATATTTGACATAAATCAAATGTCCACACTTTAAATTTGCTAAAAAATTTAAATATAGTTTTATAAGCTTGGTAAAGAGTTAATGTACATGCAGTTTTTTTCCGTACTGAATATTTAGTTTGAAACATAAAAAATTGCTAATATTACACTATTTGTGACCACAAAAATGGCAATTTCACATGATTCTACCTAGTAAAAAGCATGGCTGCTGAATTGCCTATGTCCCTATGAATGCCAAGTTTGAGAGCTGTTATATCTGTTTATTGAATTTGATATCACTTGTTGAAAAATAAAAACAAAACATATGTTTTTAGAAGACTTCAGATTTACATATCTTACTTAAGTCTTTCAAGTTTATACATACCGTGATATGCTGCCCATAAGAGACATTTGCCATAAGCTAAATGGTCATTTAACTCCTTCAAACATTCAGCAATCATTTTACTAAGCCCTTCCTGTATTCCAGAAACTGTATTAAGCAATATAAAAACAAAGAAAAAGACAAATAGAGTCTCTCACTGATAAAATCACAAGCTAGAGAACAAGACAAATACGTAAGTCGATATTTCACGACGAAAGTCAGTCATTTCAAAAGCAGGAATAGTAATAAAGCTTTAGGTGTATATAGAGAAGTTGGGATAAGCTTAACTGATGAGATGACATTTTAACTGGGTCTTACAGAATGATAGAAATTGGTCAGGTAACAAAGTGAAGAGATATTTTAGGAGAGAAAAATATGTCTATAGGAAAGAGCTGTAAGTCAGGCTAGTGAGTTAGAGAGTAGTTAGATCAATGTAAGAGGATTCTCACCCACACTGGGAATCAAAAGAATGAAGTAGAAGGGATAGAAGAGAGTCATGGGAGAAAAAGTGGGATGGAAATTTATAATCACATAACTTGTATATCCATTCAAGGAGTTTTGATTTACGTTGTAGTCAACAGGGTTCCACGAGAGCTTTGAAATCCAAGACGGGCTCTGATCATTCCATTCAGAAAACTTTCCACGCCAGGAATGCAGGGAACAGGACTGAACAATCTGCATAAAGAACAGTCAAAAAACCCTGCTCCTTCCATTAAATGAGGAGTAGAGGACCCGCCCCGTGGCTTAGCGGTTAAGAGCGCGCTCCACTACTGGCGGCCCGGGGTTCAGACCCTGGGCGCGCACTGAGGCACCACTTCTCTGGCCATGCTGGGGTCGTGTCCCACATACAGCAACTGGAAGGATGTGCAGCTATGACATACAACTATCTACTGGGGGGCTTTGGGGAAAAATAAATAAATAAAAATTAAAAAAAAAAATGAGGAGTAGAAAAATGCCACCCATTTCTATACAGAAGTGGCAAGGAAGTACTACCTAAGTATTGAGAAGGTGCAAAGTTGATATTGGAGGTTAGAATAGCAAAGATCAGGGAAATCTTGTTACCTGTCAGGAAATCAGGAAGTGGAATGACTGAAGAAAACTTCTACCGAGTATCTCAGCTACCAGCAGCACAAAAGTAGAGGATTTTCAGACAGCAGTCTGGAGGCTCATAGGTTGGAGGTTGGCAAAATCTCTTATCTGACCCACAAAAGTCAGGATGCACCACTGCCATAAAGAGCAAAAAGCATTTCTGCTCGTCTTTCACCTTCCAACCTCAACCTTCATTCATGGAGATGTCAAAATCCATGTAGATAATCTTTCTAGCACTCTGAGCTCTCGTATTTTAATTTCCTCAATTCCAGCTATCTTTTCCTTCACCCTATGTCACCCATTGACACCCATAACAGTACTATTGTTGTCAACATCAGTAACTGTACCATCTCCAAAAATCTCTACTATTTTAGTTCTACTCTCTACCAACCTCCTGTCCTTAGAGTTTACTTAATCTAAAATCCTCACTCTGTATGTTATTCAATCACGTTTGTACCCCTTCATTTTTTCCTTTTCCACACTACTCTCACATCCTCGTTTGCCTCCTTATTCAACTTAGAGTGGAAAATTCTATTCATTTTAAGATCTATACTCTCAACTCTTATTTTTCTCTTCTTCCACCACACTTCCCCAGCAGACTTTCAACCCAAGTTACAACCAGCCCTTGACTAACGCTCCGCTTATGGCCAAGCAGTTGAAATGGCAGTGGAAAAGCACACAGCTATCTAGTCCAGCTTTAAGAAATCTCAAGTGGGCCCTCAGTGGTATTCAGAAAACCTATTATATTTTCCATTAGTTTATTCTCCCACTCTCTCAGGTAAATATTTCTCATCTTACCTCTCTCTTCAGATCTAATTTTCCTTGCCTCTAGGTCTTTCACATAGAAGAAACACACCTGTAAAATGAGGAGTCACCAGAAAATTCTGTCATTTCATACCATCCATCATACTAATGTTTTACCTCCATTGCCATACTCTGTCTGCTTCCTCTTGAAATGGTTGAACTATCCTTGCTACTACATTGGGTAAAAGCCCGCACCTTGTTGTTCCCTGGGTGACAGACACCATCTCTTGCCTTCTCTAGTTCTTTCCTGCAATATTCTCTTCTAACTCTTAAATCATCAATTTTTTCCTTCCTATTGGATCATTACCCTTGTCATATAAGAATGCTGTTATTTAGTCCATTAAAATACACTTTCTGATCCCCATTACCCAATCCAACAGTATCTGTTTCTTGCTTCTCTTTAGGGCAAATCACCTTTAAAGATGTTGTCCTTTGCCCCAATCTTTGATTTCTCACCTACCATTCTCTCCTCAAGCCACTCCAAACAGGCGTCCACTCCCACAGTTATTGTCAAGATCACCAATGACATTTTTCTTACCTATATTAATACTCATTTTTCAGCCTGCAGATTCCTATGTCTCTCAGCAACATTCAACTCAGTTGATCATTTTCTTCTCCCAGAACTTTTTGCTTCTCTTAGTTTTCAGGATGCCACAGTTTTCTTGTATTTCTTCCTATCTTAGCTTTCTCTCAAAAGTTTTCCCTATTTTCTCTTCCTCTGTCCATGCTTCAGATGTTTCCAAGGCCCCCATCCCTATGTCCTCTTCCCTTCTCTCTCCACATTCTCCCTAGGTGAGTGTTTTCTCAAATTGAGGCCTGAAAACAGAGTCATAAAATCAGTTTAATGGTTAATGGATCATGATCTATATTTTGCTTGTAATGAAATAACATATGAATTGCATTGAAAATGTCATGAACATCACACATAGTAAGTGCATGAGAAAAAGTTGTTTTACAACTGAACTGGTATACCTCTATGCTTATCTCTGAGGATGTCTGAAATATTGTATTAACTCTTGATCAAGACAGGATGAGTTTTCATGACTAATAATATATACTGTGCTATTTAAGGGTAAAAATTCCTGGAAAGCACCCAGAACAAGCTTCTTTACATTATTTGCCAATATATAAATTGATAGCTTACCCTTGGTTTAACTGCTTATACAATCTGTCTTGGAAATGTGACCAATGAGGTAGAAGAGATGCCTGGGAATAAAAACTATTTCCCGGGCTCCCCTAAAACAAAGGTTCCATGAGCATGTCTTGGTGGTTCATAAACTAAAGATGAAGTACGTCCTGTACAGCTTAGAAAGGACCCTGGTAGCTGTGCCTAGAAATCTCTAGGGCCACCGATAATTGCCTAAGCATTCTTTCTCTTGTTGTACTGCATTTTCTAACTTTATTAAAGCTTTAATAAGTCTTCAACCTGTAAAGTCTTGTGAGTCCTTTCAAATATGTATTCAATCCTGTATAATCAATGCAAGCAATTTTGTGATAATTTTATTTCAGTGTTTATATACGAATATGGGTTAAGAAGTAAAATGCTTTTTATTGTAGATTAAGAAAAGTTTGATAGGCATTGCCTGAGGTCATTTTATCCAGTCCCATGATTTTAAATACCATTTGTATGTGGTGACTCCCACATTTATATCTCTAACTGCTTCCCTAAATTCTAGATTTGCATAATGCGCTGCACACCTGACATTGGATATTAATAGGCATCTCAACTACCACACACCTACAGAAAACTTTTGATTTTTCTGTCAACTCTTGTTTTCTGCCAATTTTTTTCATATTACTATATGTCATCACCATTTACTCAATTGTTCAGGAATAAGAAAAGGAAAAACCAGGAGTTACCCTTGTCTCTTTTCTTTTTTCTACCCACTCTCCCAAATCTATCAGCAAATCCGTTAGGATTTGGTTCAAAATATCTCTCAAATCTACCAGTTGTCTCCACTAACTCTGATACTGCCCTTGACCAGGTAACTATCACCTCCTACGTAGGCCACTGCCGGTCTCCCTGTCTCTGTTCTTTCTGGAGTGCCACCTGGATTCCCCTTTTAACTAAGGAAATCATTTTCCCCAGCTGTTGGGAACATTGGCTATTGATGGCTTACAGCTGTGTTCCTCTCTTAGCACTGTCTTTAGCCAAATGTAGATGCCTTGCCTACCTTGGGGGCAGGTGGCAATTAGTGACTTGTCTGATTTGAGAATGCAAAGGCCCAGACACCATTGCTTCATTTTGGGACAACTCTGGAGGGCCAGCTTCCAAGCTCCACATGGGTTTGTCTGAGGCCTTTGCTGCAACTGCCTCACAGTTTCAATTCTCCCTCTGCCCTGTCCTGTTTTTCCTATTTTTGTTTCTAGGAAACCAAATCTAAGACACCATTTTAGAAACATTTATCCACAGAATGTTTAGAATATCTTTCCATTAAAATCAGATCAAGTCACCTCTCTCTTCAAATATCCAATGTCTTTCTACCACACTCGCAAAAAAGTACCTGGTGTGACTTTTAAGGTCCAGATTAATAATGACTCAGATTATCTCTCACTCATTTTTTTAGTTTCCTTTTTTACTCATCCTATTCTAAATGTTATGGTCACTTTTTTATTCTGGCAAAGCTCCTGTCTGTGTTAAGGCCATTGCACCAGCTGTCCCCTCAGGCTGGAATATGTTTATCCCTGATCTTCAAAGTTTAGATTCATCCTGTCATTTTAGATCTCAACGTCAATGTAACCCAGCCCCTTTAGAGAGTCGTTCTCTGACTACTAAATTGAAATCATCCTCCAATTTCCTTTATATGACATTCTACTTTAATTTCTGCATAGGTCTCATCACCAGGGTATTTTTCTGTCTTTCTTGTTTATTTATTTATGGAAGTATGTATGTGTGTTTGCATGTATGTACACATATATTTACCCATTTTTATGTTCTCCCAATTGGAATGGAAAATGTCTGAAAGCAGCAAATTCATCTATTGTTTTCATTGCTATATCCCAAGTTCATAGAACATGACCAGGACCTCAGTCGGCTGACAATAACTGTGTGGGAGATCAAGATTTGGCCACCCTGAAATCTATCTCTTTACCTTGGTTGTTTTCTCTGAAGGACATTTGACCTCCCCCACTAACTGCCTAAAGAATTTGACATGGTGGCTCCTTCCTAGAACAGATCTATCATGACTGCTATAAAGATAATGTAGGATAGAGCTTACAATAGAAAAGGCACCAACAAGCCCATCTTATCGGGAGTTCTGTCTCTCTGGCCACATTCTTTGGATGGCCCTGTGAGGAGTTGCCAGACAATCATTTACAAGGGAAGTCTCCATTTGTAAAGGTATCTCCCTCTCTGTATTGGGAAGAGGGGGGATGAGCTCATTTCTAGTGACTTATCAATGTGGAAGGTGAGCCTTGGGGCTACATAATAAACCTTACTCTTGTTTATTGTGCTTTAGTGGTAATCTCCTGTAACTGACTCCCCCAACCCCCAAAATCCTCCTTTGTCATTAGCTGAACATGGTATTTAAGATGAGAATTTCTGCTATTGTGTGGAGAAACGCAGTGTCCCTGCTTTCTCCCATGTATCCATGTTATTAAACTTGGTATTATTTTCTCCTGCTAACCTGTCTTGTTAATTATTTGGCCAGCCATAAGAACCTTAAGGAAAAGGGCAGAGGGAGATTCTCCCTCTTCCCCCGACAACTGTTTGAGAACAAGTGACATACTGGTTGACTATAACAGTATAAAACTCTTCCTTGGCTTGATTAATATTTTGTGTGATACCAGTATTGTCACAACTGGATTCCTTTATAAAAATTTCTTAAGTTGAACTTCCTGGAAACTAACTCAAAGAGGGAGATTTGTGCAGAAGTAATTTATTAGTTCCCAGGAAAACTTGGTAGGGGAGAAAAAAATAGGACCAGAATGAGAAGGAGCCAAACAAGGGGATAATATCAACTAAAGTCCCAGAGAGGATACACACTGTTCAACCATGCAAGAGTCCTCTAGACACAGTGTGGGTCACACCTCGGAACTGTCCCAATCATCAGAAAGGGACCTGGAGTATTAGCAGTCCCTCACCTCTCAGGCTTTAGTTAAAATCTGCCACTTGTGACATAAATTCATGATCACTTGTGCAGAACACACAAGCACAATACACACTGGCAGACGGAAGGCAGCTCTTCAACACAAACAAATGAGGATAAATTCAACTAAGTGAAAGAACGCCCTTGGCAAAAGGATTTGAGAGGATATGGGTGGAGCCACAATGGCGTATGTTATAATGGGGCTTTTTAAATAGAATATTAAAAACACATGAAGAGACAGTTTTTCTTAACTAAACTGAAAAATTCAATTCAAAGCCTATCAAAAAATCATAGTGTGGAACTAATACAGATATAAACAATTTTAAAGTGAAATAGAATACTTATAGACTGCTATATATGGCCATTTAATTTATGGCAAAAATGGTGATTCAACAATGGGAGGGAAAGGTTTTCTTTAACAAATGTAGTTGGAAACAGTGAATAACCATGTGGTACAGAGCTAAACTTGATCCCCAATATACCACAGCATTTATTTCAAGCTAGAGCAAAGATAAAATATTAAAATATAATGATAACATTGATGCACTAGTAGCAAGTGCGAGTAAATTATCACCTGAGAATGTGTGACTTTACTACACATGCCACAGAAACTAAAAACCATATACATTGAAAACTTGACTACATTAAATTATAAATAATCTACATAAAATTAAAATAAAAACAACAATTACAATGATGACAAATTAAAGTATTGAAGGCATGGCATTGAGACCTTTAAAGCCATTAATCCAACACAAATTATTAATATGCATTTTATAGTACTTTATCTTCCCTTCTTTGTGAAAAATAAGGCTATGAGTCAACATTTCACATAATTCATTTTGTTTCCTCTCAGAAGATTTCAAAAGACATCAAATTCAGTTTTCATTGGTGCTCATTATTAAAAGGAAGGGAAACCCCGTGGCCTGCTCAAAGGATGCTACAAATCACATCTATTTCCCTTTCTAAAAAATACCTTTCTTCCCCAAAGTTTTTCTGTTTTCTAGATTGCACATGAATACATAAGCATATGCATATTTTAATTTATACACATATATATGCATCACTGTAAATTAAAAATTAAGGATGTCATAGAGGCAATGAGGAAGTGTTGATTAAAAAGGAGGGGACTGTGGGGGAAAAAAAAACAATTATATGCAAATATCTGAAGGTTAGAAATATTGAAAAGGCAATTGTCTTGCTCTAGGTTGTCACAGAGAAGAGAACTGTGCTGATAGAAAATAAATTACATGTAAGTGAATTTTTCCTAAATATTTCCATTAAAAAGTAGAGGTAATTACTTTTTGTTATATCATGTACCTCCTTTTTATAATAGCTATGAATTATTATTTCACTTGTAATGTCAAAATAAATTTAGTAAAACATAAAATTTATATCAACAGTTACATAAGAGTAGCTCACTTTCCTTATATTCATTGTAATCACTTTACTTGTATTAATAAAGGACTTCTAGTTTCCTAAAATTTATATGCAAACGTTTTTTCCTTACTATATCTATGCCAAATTAGTATTGGACAGGTTAGTAAATTCCAAGTAATTATTAAATTCTATTCACAATGTCATTTTCAAAGTCACACCCAGAGAAAGAAGCCTCAATCTAAGAAGATTCTACTGGTTTAGAAATACAGAGTATTCCAATCCCATGACTGCTTATACTTTTGCTGATAACAAATCTCTTTATTTGTAAATTTTTAAAAAGGCAACAAAATGGGGAACATAACAAGTAAAATAAACACTAAAGGAAAAATAAAATTTCTTTAACATAAAAAAGGATATAAGCAGATTACAAAATAGTAATAACCAAAAAAAGAAAAATTCTACATGTTACTTTGAATATGCAAGAAAAAATAATAAAAATTAAGAAAGGAAGATTTACTAGCCAGAAAGCAAGATACAAAATAAAACCATAACACTTGAACCAGTTCAGTGTTATCCAAAAAACCATCATCATCATCATCATCATCATCATCATCACCACCATCATCATCACTCATTCATACAGAATACATTTGGGGAGTACTTGTCTTCTAACTAAAGATGATATTGCAGTGAACAAAACAGACATCAAACTTCTTTCTTCAAGAAGCTTATTTTCAGCAGTGGAGAGCTTACCTGCCAGACTTAAGTTACAATAAACCAGTCAATCTTCACTGAGTGCCTCTTATGTAAAAGGAACTGTATTATCTCTCTTTGACTTCCAAAACATTATGTTGTAGGTGATTGACTCAAAATGCACATTTGTCAACAGTTATCACCTCTGGAAAGGTGCAGGTACTATTTCCTGTGACAGGGAACCTTACAGGATGATTATATTGGTAGATTAGAAATGTGGTTTTAGAAATGAAAATTTTGAGATTTCCTATGGATATACAAATTGTTCTATTGAGTAGCCGTTTGAATACAGAATGTAAATTTCAGAGAAACCTATAAATTTGGAAATTGTCAGAATATAGATGCTATTTTAAAGTCCAAAACCACATGAGACACTCCAGGAAGTACAAATAAATAGAGAAAGGGAAAGATCAAAGACTGAGATGTATGTCACTCCAACAATAAGAGATATGATCCTTGGGGTTATGATGAGAACCTAGGAAGAAAGACTTAAAAAGGAAATCAATTGAGTAGGAGAAAAGCCAGGAGCACATAGAGTCTTGGAAAGCAAAATGAAGAAAATGTTTTAAAGATGGTGGAGAGATCAACTGTATCAAATATGACTGATGGGAAAAGTAAGATAAGCAGGGAGAATTGAATAAATTTAGAAAGATGAAAGTCATTGATGATCTTCCAAGAGCAGTGTCTATAGACTGAAGGGGATGTAAATCTGATTGGAGTAATTCAAGAATAAATGAGGGAGAGGAATTAGATAGTGAATCTAGATAATATTTCAAAAAATTCACTGTGAAGAAGAAAAAAGATTTGAGACTATCATTTGAGGAGCAAATGAATAATGTGAAGATTTTTTTTAGATTGGTGAAATAACAGCATGTTTTATGTTAAAGAGAATGATCAAGTAGAGAAGGGTGAACTCGTGACATTGAGGTGGGGGAGAAGTTCTCATTGTCTTGTTGACCTTACACTAATAGACAGCCAGTTATTTCCCCAGCAAAAATGGGTTTATTTGGTATCAGCAAAGAATTGCAATTTGGGGTCAGAAACCATGGTGTGCCATATGCATGTCCCCAAAAGCCAGGGGAGGAGAAACACTTTTATAGAGGGGAAGGGGAAGTTGGGAGGGCTATTGTAAACAAAGACTCCATTGGAGGAGACTGGGAATTCAAACCGTAGTGGCTTTTCATTGGCTGTGCTGTGATAGTCTCTCATTGGCTGAACTTCTTGCTGGTCAAGAAGAGGAAGTCTTTCTTCTTCCTGTTGGGCTCTGCTATCCACCTAGAGTGTGAGAGCTCCCCCTTTTGGCCTCTCAACTCCATTTTAATGAGATTTCTTTGGGACTGTGTAGTTCATCTATTTTTATTAAATTTACCTCATACATAAGAATTGTAATATCCTCAAAATCAAAAGCCATACTTATGTGTATCTTTTTTAGTACATGTGAAAATGCTGACAAATTTAATGCAGTGTAATATCAACTAGTATAAGCAAGGAAACATACAAAACTAATAGAAAATAAGATACATTGTATCCAGTGTTTTTCCAGAGACAAAATCATTATTTTCTGTATACTATGCTATATGTTTTTAGATATTTCACTGCATTTCCATAGATCCTATATTGACTGATACTGAAAAATAGTTTACTAATATAATCAAAATAAAATGCAAAACCGTGATAGGAACACCCTTTAATAAGTTATGGTAAGGACTTATTTCAGGAAAAGAAATAGGGAGGTTTTAGAAATGTGAGCAATGCAGATGAATACAATTTTTATTTGTTTTTCGACAAGAAAATATGATGGTTTAGGAGGAAGCTCAGAAAATAGAGCTTTGATGAAAATTTTTTAAAGAAGATAAAAAGCTTTTTGCCTTATGACTAGATCAGAAGAAGGGATTTAAAGCAGAAATGAGGGGGCGGGATAAGGTTTAAGTCAAAGAAAAGGAAAAAAAAAAGACAAGGATTGCAGCAGCAATCTGGGATTTATTTAAGGGGACAGTGCCAAGAGTGACAAGCCCAGGGAGGGGTTTAGAATCTGAACAGTATTATAGATGATCACATTATAGGATGGTCATATGCTTTGCTTACATAAAAACCCCGCAAGATACATTTCCCCCGATGTACTTTTGAGTGAAGAGATACTAATTTTTGTCAGTAAAACATTTATAAGATTGCTATAAATTGTCAATTTCTACTTGAAAGCTCATTGTGGTCAAGTAATCTATAATCAACATTGTTAATCATACACATAAAGGAGGTAATAATGGTGCTATTTCTAAAAAAATTATGTATATTGAGCATAATGAATAAAGAGGCATTTGGTGGTAAATTAAATGTTTTAGGGGTATTATTAAATAGAAATTGATGGATGGAAACAGTACATGACTCACAGAAGATGTTATTGTGTGTTAGTTAGGAGTTACCTAGGTCATTTCTTATACTGCGTTTGTAATATGAAAAAAATAAAGTTGAGATAATTTCCCTCCTGAACCATCCAGCAACCAATAAAGAAAAAAAATATTGGTCTACTAGTCTTAATCACTGTAGTCCCTCTCTAGCCAATCGATGTAATTTTACTTAACACTTACTCAGTATTCATCACAGCAAAAGATATTGTAAGGAATGCAAATAATTTTCCTTTGGAAATCTTACCATCTTGTTGGTTATAGACAAGAGTGGATAGATTCTAGTAGTTTAGAGGAGGAATTGACCACTGTAGGTAAGAGTGGTTCAGGAAAGCTAGTGGAAGGATTGGGAATTGAAGTATGGATTGAATCTGTGTATGAGAAAAAGAGATGGGGGAAGGCAAAGTAGAAGCACATTTTTTAGAGTTGAGAATGAGTAAGGGATATTTTGGAAAAAAGTTATTGATTTGAATGAATGAAAAGTGGGGTTTGTAGGATGGGAGAGTAGGTGGAAAAGGGGTAGTTTTAGACCATATTGAAATTCCTTGAAACACATTCTAGATTTTATACTTTAATGTCACTGATTACACTGTCACTTTGGCTGTTTCCATTTAACATCACTTCACTTTCAAGCCATTTATACAATGGCACTGATCTTTTGAATTTCAACTTATGTTTATCCTCCTTCTAAAAAAAAATCTCTATTTGCTCAGCAACCCATTCTTTTAAATATTCCATTCTTGCCTCCAAACCCTCAAATGAACCTTTCTCCCCAGCCAGCATTGTCAAATCTTCTTTTTTCCATTTATGCCGTAGAAGTTACTCCTTCTTCATATTTAATATACTTGTTCTCACTTCCATTTAACCTAGAAGCATAACCTATAGTTCACCTCATTCGCACACAGACAGTCACACACATAATGTCATTTTAGTGGTTACTGATTTTTTGTTAATTCGATTAATGTCCATCTACTTATTTGGCTTCTGGTATTTGGTTCTCCAACATACAATTCTGCTGTGTCTTGTGCATTTGTAGTGAAATTATAATTAATATAAAGTAAAGCAATGACCAAATTTTGATTTCAGAATAATTGTGAAAATATTAGAAGTTCATTGTAAAAATCCAGTCAAATTTTGTTTGCAACTCTGAAGAAAAGGCTTGTAATTCTATATCCTGGGCCACACCACCACGCTCAATCTCTCCTCACCATACGTACACACACACGCACTGAACAGAGAGCCCTATGCTTGGCATTGCTTACATCTTTCAAGGAAAAGATAATCCGTTCTAAATATATCTTGTTTGTTTTAGTGGTGACCTTCAGCATCTTTTATATGGAAGAAAATATAACCATTATAGAGCAATAGTGGTGGGAATTAGTTCAAGACTTATAGCTAATTCAGGCCAGTTTCTATCCCTGGCTCTCATCAATGCATAGACTAATCAATATTAAGAAAAAAAAAAAAGCTTTAAGAAAAGCTTAATTACAAGGCAAATTTTGTAAATAAATGTATATTAGGAAAAAGCAATACATGTTTGAATACAGTAAAATATTACTGGGATCTCTTTGTATTTTCTTATTTATCAATATTATTTCTGTTTCCTAAGTCTAGGTATTCTACAGTTTGTAATACAGAATCCTGGCACAAGCAAAATCACTATAAATGAGAGTATTTCAAGGAGCAACACATTTCCTAAAGTGCTTTGGGAACATTCACTCTCCAACTCGCTCTCCACTTTAGTGATGTACTACCCAATGAAACCAAGAGGGCATCAATACATAACTTTAATTAGAATGCAGATGCATGAGTATGCATCTGAGAAACATTGGGAGACTGCAGGAAAATAGACCATCAAGCACTGCAATGAAAAATAATGAAAAATAAAGAAGCAGCAAAAAATTATAAATCTTATGGATAACAAGGGAGGTGACCAAAAAATGCACAGCCTGAACGAGGAGACAAAAGAGAGTAAGGTGAAAGGGACAACACTGCTTAAAACAAAGGCTGAAATCAGAAAGAAATTATTTGTCAATTGCACCAGGCAATATTAGTGAATGGATTAAACTTGAGTATAAGAAAGAGATGGAGAGGGAGAATAAAAATGACATTAAGCAGTAAAATGAAATACTATTTAATAGAATAAAATTAAAGAATATTATTTAAATAAAATGTTAAATTTAAGCCATTCTTCAACATACTTGAAGATGAAAGATATCACACCTGATCACACGTGGGTAGTATTTACACGACCTCTATTGGACAGACAGACAAATGGATCTGTTTCTCAGGTGCAGGACCATTCTCAAGTCATTATACAACACTTATTTCAATGTACGTCTTACGTAAAAACACTTCTTTTGTAAAAGTAAAAAAATGGGTATAAAATCTCACCAACGCTTTATCAGTAATATAGTTGTATAAACACTACAAGAGACAAAGGGTTATAAGTGTTAATTTTAATGAAATTCTATCACATTGCTTGAAGTGGTTTGTCATAAATGCAAATCAATTTCACATAATCTTGCATATGTATATATTCTTATATTTTAATAAAGAAATATTTAAAATAATACCTCTTACTGAAAATAAAGCCCAAAAGAACTTGTACTAATTTCAGCCAAAGAAAAGTGTTGGAAGAATATTTACAATATGAAATCAACATTTTGTTGCTTGATTATATCATTTATTCAAATTAAGCCTATTTCTTCTTTATACCCGATGGGTTTTCACGTGTGTATATGTTTTAATATTGTCAGCCTTCGCTTTATTTCACTTAGTCATTGGGTTTTTACATATTACTTTAAATTTTATGTTATCAATTCTGTTCCAAGAATTTAAGATAAAATTGGTATGTGCTTTAAAATGCTCTATAGCTGCCTATATCATGAAGGTTTTTTGCTTCATTTAGTGACAACTGAAAAAATAAGGCTGCCTTTTCCTAAGCTAGCCTTATTATTTTAGAATCAGTAACATAAGAGAACATCATTAACATGCTAAAAATCATATTGGTAATGGATTTGTAAAATAAATCACTTAATTTGATTTAGCTGTGTTTAGAGGAAAATCTATAGCTTTAAATAGTAATACTAATAAAGACAATTATAAAATACATTAACTACACAATTTGATATGTTAGTAAAAGGATAAAACAGAATGAATGATAGAAGTAAAAGAAAAATAGGTACAACAAAAAGATAGTCTAACTAATAAAAAGTTAATTGTTTGAAAAGAATAAACAAACCTTTACATAACAAAACCTATGAAAGTTAGGAGGACAAATTTGCATGTGCACAAAATAGAGAATTCTAAATGCAAAATGCTCATAGAAACAAAGGGAATTAAAGTATGGTAGGAGAGGCTGAAAAACGACTATGCAAATGAATGTATTAGTAATTTGATATAATCTGTACAAGTCAATATAGAGATCAGAGAAAATAATTAATTTTCTTATAAAATATAATTTTACTGTAGAAATAGAAAAGTTAAAACAACATATTTACATTGTAATAAAGCGTGTGACTCCTTTTTTTAATGTTTGCTGACAGATTTTTAAGCCTCACAGCCCCTCCCACCCCCACTTTCCCCTTCTGACACACATCTAGATATACTTATAAGAAAGCTTGGGTGTGCCCTCTGGCATGGTGGGTGGTTCAAATCACACAACCTCTTCCGGTATGCAAGGGAACCCTCGTCTGGCCCCACCTGCTAATCACAATAAAAACTGAAGCCAGTCTCCTTTATCTGCCCTCTCTCAAATCTTTTTCAGACCTGCTTGCAAGTCACCCTGCTCTCTCCAAAAAACCTCATTATGTTAGTAACAAACCAGTAATAAACCTTTTTATTCCATCTTGGTGCATGTGTTGTGTCATAAGTCTAGACATCTGAACCATGTTTTGGGTGAGGGTTCATCTAGATTCTGTAGGTGGCTACAACACATACAACACACACACACACACACACACTACATACATGCACTTGAATGTGTGTATGTGTATGGTAAATATCATATAGCTCCCAAGCCAGAATCTTTTTTAATGGGGAGATATCAAGCAGTTATTGTTAATGTCAGTGACAAAAATGCATGCCTACTATTGCCACTATTATTAATCATTGGCTAGAAGATATTCAGTAGTTCATTTAGGAAGGAAAAGTTTATAAGTACTTGAAGAATTTTTTATTGTAACCTTCGAGTGGGGGAAATATTAACTATGACATAAATTTAAGAAGCAATTAAAGAAAAATACAGAGATTAAAAAAATGAAAATGCATATAAAATACATTGATGCATACTAATAAATACAAGATTAAAAAAAATTTGACAAAGTGGAAATAGATAATTACCTTGAGTGTCACATAAGCGGGTCATAAATTACTTCTAAAAATTCAGAAGGATCAAAACTTGAAAAACAACAACAAAAAAAGGGAAACTGCTATGGACTGAATGTTGGTGTCTTCCCAAAATTCACGTGTTGAAGCCCCAACCCTCAATGTTAGCATTCAAATTTACAAGGCAGGAGCTAAAGGGAGAAGTCCAGGATGGTGATAAAAATTTAGAGGTATCGTCATATAGAGGGTATTTAAATTTATGAGACTGGGCCGGCCCCGTGGCTTGGTGGTTAAGTGAGCGCGCTCCACTGCTGGCGACCCGGGTTCGGATCCCGGGCTCGCACCGACGCGCTGCTTCTCCGGCCATGCTGAGGCCGCGTCCCACATACAGCAACTAGAAGGATGTGCAGCTATGACATACAACTATCTACTGGGCCTTTGGGGGGAAAAAATAAATAAATAAAATCTTAAAAAAAATAAAATAAAATAAAAAAAAATAAATTTATGAGACTGGATAAGATTATAAAGGGATTGTGTTTAGAAGAGGTCCACATATTGAGCTTTGGGAAGTCATGAGAAACCAGCAAAGGAGATTGAGGATTGGTTAATGAAGTAAGCAGGGAACCAAATGTTGAATATAGCATCCTAAAAATCAACTAAACTATCTTCAAAAAGGGGAAGGATGAAGTGCATCATTTGGTATGAAAAGAGCAAGACAGAGGAAGACTGAATTGATTATTGGTTCTAGCAATGTGACTTTATTGATGACCTTAACAGGTTATCATCTGGTGGACTAGCAATGATAAAGTTGATTAGATAACAAAGAAAGAATTGGAGAAGATATTTTTCAAGAAGTTTTACTAAAATAGGGAGAAGGATAATGGAATGACAAATGAAAGGAGCACAAAATGTAAGAGGTTTTTTTTTTAAAGATGGTAGATATTGTGCACATATCCTTACTGGTAGGAATAATTCGATGCACAGGAAATCATTAATTAAAGGTATAGGAGAGAAAGGCAATATCATTAGATCACATCCTTCAGTTGATGAGGGAATAGGACTTAGTACACAAGTGGAAGATTTGGTGTTACATAGGACCAAGGAAAGTTCAACAAATGTAAAACAGGAGTGAAAGCAGTGTCTATAAATATGAATCCAGGCATGTTAGTAGGGGTGGAAACAGTGTATATGTTCTCTACTGATTTCTACTTCGCAAAAAAGTAAAAAGTAAAGTCATTGATTGAGAATGAGAATGGAAGACAAGATATTATAGGTCTGAGGATGGAAGAGAAAGGAGATATATTTGTCTGAGACAGGAGAATTTGAGTGGACCAGAAATTGTCTGGTAGTAATAAACATCAAGTGGGTCATTTCACTAACTGTGATCTTGGCAAAACAATTAACAAATACATTTCTCGGTTTCCTCATCAGAATAATAAATGATCTTTAAAATTTATTTCAAATTGACAATTTGAGCTTTTTATGTCAAGAACTGTAAGGAGTCTGAGACTTTACTGTACTTTCAAGTTCACAACATGCCCGCACAATCATAGATGCTGACAGAAGACATGAGACTCCTAGATCAAAACAAAGGACTCTGTTACTCATGGCACTGCAGGCAACAGAAGCATCATAGGTTTCTTTTGCCTTCTCAAGTCCCCATGGGAGACATTTGGAGCAGCCCAGGAGGATAGTACATACACAATGATAGGACATACACAATGAGGAATCTTGAGCTTAGGAAACTCTCAATCTTCTAAGGGAGTTACTAACAAACCTGCCCAAACTTTCTCTCAGAAGGAGACATTATCTTTATTTTCCTGGTCAGGAAACAAATCTCTCTTCTGTCCCTGAGGGAGACATTACTTCTATTCTCCTTGAAAAGATAGTCTGGAACAAAAGCTGATATAAGATATGCAGAAAAATCATGGAAAATATCTTAACATGTTATTATTGTAAATTCTAATTGAAAATAAAGGTGACTTCACTGTAAAGTGTCGTAGGTTAAAAAGGAGCAATCCAAAATGAATAGATTTATTGTTAGTATATAAAAATGCATCTGATTTCTGTATGGTGATTTCATATCCTCAACTTTACTGAATTTGTTGATTAGTTTCAACAGTCTTTTAGTTGAGACTTTGGAATTTTCTATATATAAGATCATATCATCTATGAATAAAGACAATATTACTTCTTCCTCCTGATTTGGATGTCTTTTAATTCTTTATCTTGCCTGATTACTCTGGCTGGTACTCCCAGTACTATATTTACAAGAGTAGTGAGAGTGGGCACACTTGTCTTGTTCCTGATCTTAGAAGACAAGCTTTCAATGTATCACTGTTATGTATGATGTTAGCTGTGGGTTTGTCACATACGGCCTTTACCAAATTGAGGTATGTTCCTTCTATACCCAATTTTTTGAGGGTTTTTATTATGAAAAGATATTGTATTTTGTCAAATGCTTTTTCTGCATCTGTTGAGGTGATCTTACGATTTTTATCTTTTGATCTATTAATGTGGTGCATCACATTTATTGATTTGCATATGTTGAACCATCCTTGCATCTCAGGGATAAATCCCACTTGATCGTGGTGTATGATCTATTTAATGTGTTGTTGAATTTAGTTTGCTAATATTTTGTTGAGAATTTTTGCATCTATATTCATAAGGGATTTTGGTCTATAGTTTTATTTTCCTGTAGTATTCTTATCTGGCTTTGGTATCAGGGTAATTCTGGCCTTACTAACAAAGAAATATCTGAAAAAGAAATAAAGAAAACTACCCCATTCACAATAGCTTCAAAAAGAGTAAAACACTTAGGAATAAATTTAGCTAAGGAAGTGAAAGTTCTGAACAATGAAAACTATAAGACTTTGGTGAAAGAAATTGAAAAAGACACAAACAAATGGAAAGATATTTTATGTTTGTGGATCAGAAGAATTAATATTAATAAAATGTCCATACTACCCAAAGCATTCTATAGATTTAATGTCATTGCTATCAAAATTCCAATGGCATTTTTCACAGAAATAGAAAAAACTATCATAAAACTTGTATGGAACTACAAAAGACCCCAAATGGCCAAAGCAATTTTGAGAAAAAAGAACATTGCCAGAGGTATCATACTTCCTGATTTCAAACTATACTACAAAGCTATAGTAATTAAAATAGTATGGTGCTGGCATAAAAATAGACATATAGAGCAGTGGAGCAGAATAGAAAGCCCAGAGATCACTGCCTGCATAGATGGTCAACTAATATTTGACAGGGGAGCCAAGAACACTCAATGGGGAAAGGATAGTCTCATCAATAAATAGTGTTGGGAAAATTGGATAGCCACTTGCAGAAAAATTAAATTGGACTCTTACTTTATACCACTCACAAAAATTAACTCAAAATGGATTAAAGGCTTAAACATAAGACCTGCTATCACAAAACTCTTAAAAGAACATATGGAGAAGAAGCTCCTTGACCTTGGTCTTGGCAATGATTTTTTGGATTTGACACCAAAAGCACAGGGAACAAAAGCAAAAATCAATAAGTGGGACTACATCAAACTGAAAAGCTTTTGCACAGCAAAGAAAACCATCAGCAAAGTGAAAAAACAACCTATGTAATGGGAGAAAATATTTGCAAATCATATATTGGATAAGGGGTTAATATCCAAAATATATAAAGAACTCATACAACTCAATAACAACAATTTTAAAAACTCCAAACAATCCAATTAAAAATGTGCAGAGGAATTGAATAGACATCTTCCAAAGAAGACATCTAAATGGCCAAGAGGTACATGAGAAGGTGCTCACATCTCTAATCAGGGAAATTCAAATCAAAACCACAATGAGATATCACCTCACACCAATTAGAATAGCTGTCATCAAAAAGAAGAGAGAGAACAGGTTTTGGCAAAGATGTAGAGAAAAGAGAACCCTTGTGCCCTGTTGGTGACAATGTAAATTGGTGCATCCACTGTGGAAAATAGTATGGAGGTTCTTCAAAAACTAAAAATAGAACTACCGTATGATCCAGCAATCCCAATCTGGGTATATACCCAAAGGAAAGGGAAACAGGATCTTGAATAGATATCTGCACTCCCATGTTCATTGTAGCATTATTCACAATAGCCGATCTAAGCCTCCATCAACAGATGAATGAAAAAAGATGATATGGTATATATACACAACAGAATATTATTCAGCCATGAGAAAGAAGAACATCTTGCTGTTTTTGACAACATGGATGGAACTTGAGGGTATTATGCTGAGTGAAATAAGTCAGATATAGAAAGACAAATACTGTATGATGTTACTCATAAGTGGGATCTAAAAAAGCTGAACTCATGTAAACAGAGTAGAATGGTGCTTACCACGGGCTGGGGGCTGGGGGAATTGGGGAGATGTTGGTCAAAGGGTACAAACTTGCAACTAGAAGAAGAATAAGTTCTGGAGATCTAATGCACAGCATAGCGATTATAGTCAAAAATACTGTATTATATACTTGAAAGTTTCTAAGAAAGTAGATCTTAAATATTCTCAACAAAAACGGAAATGATAATTATGTGATGTGAAATAGGTGTGATATATGTGATATAGATAGAGAAGATGAATCAAGAATATCTATAGATAGGTGGTGAAAAAAAGACATCTATCTTGGATGAGGATTATTAACTTGTCTGCCAGCACAGTTTTCTCCTAATAACTTCATACATCACACTATTCCAATTAAAGAGAATCAAAAGTTGAGAAAGTCACCTCAAGGGGAGGCACTTCAGAGGATACGTATCTGGAAATTTTAGGATGAACTCTTACTTTCCTATATGTTTGTTGGGCAAGATCTTGAAAGCTTTTAGACTAATCATGTCATCTGTGTTGGTCTCTTTATTTTGAAACTCAATCCAAAATCTATGTAAATGGTTTTATCTCTTTTCTCCTAAAGGCACTTATTATTTTTCTTTGAGGAAATGTTGGCAAACAAGTCTAATGAAATCACAGATCTTTTCTTTTTGTTTCTTGGCCTTAAGTATACTTTGGACAGAATTGCCTTCTAATAAGAAATTATTAGACAATTAATTCTATTTTTTCAAATTCTCACCCAAAATACTTTTCCTTGTTTAATTACTTTCAAATATTTCCCATTGCCTACAGAATATAACCCATATCACTCAAAATTACTTAATATTATTTTTCCAAAGATGGCAAAAGCTACATTTACGGTTGTACATACTGCCTCTGTTTTCAGCACAACCATTGTACACCATAACAATTCTGGACCATTCACAGTTCCCTAAATACGCCTTACCCTGTTGTATTTATATGACATCACTCATGTGATTATTATTTTCTGAAATATACTTTCCCTCTTCTCCATCTGAAAGTATTTACTAATCCTGGAAAGACTTTTTCAAATCTAACCTCAAATTCCCTAAAGCATTATTTCTTGCTCTTCGCATCTAGAATTATTCAAATAGATCACATATTTCTTTTCACTTTCCTACAATTTTTCTCGGCTGCATCTCAAAAAGCTTGAGCAAGGTGGCAGGCTACTGTGATTGCAGAGACGAGAAAAAAGTAGAAGGAAAAAAAGTCATTGTAATTTTAATGGCAAGAGAATTACAATAAAGAAAATAAAATGCATCAATATTTTTGAAGACTATGAAGTTACTTAACTGCTCTTATTATATTAGATTTTGAAACTCATAAATTCCAATGGGCATGGGTCCCTTTGATATGGTCGTCTCATTAAGTGTGTTTCTCTTCAAAAGCAGAGTCACATTTTAATCTAAAATATTTAGTTTTTTGAATATCTGATTAGCATGCAAGATAAATTTTCAAGTTTTTATGGACATAAAGACATCTTTTAAATACACATTTTAATAAAGTTAATGTCATGTCATAATTATATTATAAGCTTTAGTCTTTGTCATTCATGCCATTAACTTTTATTCAACGAACTGAAGAAATACTTGGCTCTTCTTTTTTACTTGCTACATGCCTTAAAATACAGCATGTAGAAAATAGACAGTTCAATTACAGTTATTCATTACCTTCTTACTCAAGTCAGTGTTACTCAACACATGAAATTTACTGGATCAACTTTTGTCCAAAAGGGCTCCCCAAAAACCAGTGAATACCTTTTTCATAATAAAAATTATGCTAAACTGATTCAAAGTAATAAATGTATACTTTGAATTCAATTTATCTAATATTAATGACTTTCTACTCATCCATCTAAAATTCCATACATTCTCTCTTTTATGTCCCAAGCTAAGTGTTAATTGGCTTTTTGGGCATGATTGTGCTGATATCAGAATCCAGTGGTTGTCTATGCAAAGCAAATTTATAACAGCCCCCTTAATACAAGGAGCTGGCATCATAGAGAAAGAGACAGTTGTGTGCAAGCATTGCAAATATAATGATGTAAGTAGTATCATTGAGTAAAAACAGACAAATGGAGAGAAATAGAATACTTATTTTTAAAGGAGGAAGCTGAAAATATTTGTGGAGATAATGGCATTAAGCTTGGTCTTTGAAGTTTGGGCAATATTTCCATAGGTAGAAGTAGAGTATTGATCGAAGAATTCTTGGCAAGGGGAATGAAAAAAGTGTTAAGTGGAGAGGGATATCAAGTGAATGTCATTCTTTGCACATGATGAACAGTCTTGTATGTAAATTTGAACTTACAAGTGTTCTTAGGGGCAACATTTCTTTGTAGTGTATAAATTATTCAGAAATTTCTTTAAAAATATTGCTGTGTGAGGGGCTGGCCTGGTGGTATAGTGGTTAAGTTTGCGTGCTCTGCTTTGGCTGCCTGGGGTTCACAGGTTTGGATCCCAGGTGTAGACCTATGCACTGCTTATCAAGCCATGTGGCAGGCATCCCATATAAAGTAGAGTAAGATGGGCATAGATGTTAGCCCAGGGCCAATCTTCCTCAACAAAAAGAGCAGGATTGGCAACAGATATTATCTCAGGGCTAATCTTCCTCACAAAGAAAAAAAAAAAAAAGAACTTGCCCACTTTGAATTTACTTTCCCAAACAAACTTTTGACCAAGAATTTCACAGCTAGCTGCACTTTCATAGTAACCAGAGAAAGCCACCACCTCCCTACCCCACACTCCCATCTAGGACAAATAGATTCGTTGGACATCATTGAGGATTCATTCTGATCTCTATTGATGTTCACTATAACAGGAACTCTATAACCTAAAGGAGTTACTCATAAAACTCAAATGCTTAGGTTTATATTATATAATTATTAAAGTCTTCTTTAATAAGGGAAGTTAGAAAACTTTCTTTAGATATTTAAATGACTAGATATCTAGAATTAAAAATGCTTTGATTTTTTTTCATATCTATCTGATTGTATATAGTTCCTAATTTGTAACATCATGATCTCTAATGACTGCAGTGTGGTTGATTTAGTGTAACAAATCTTGAGAAAAGCTGGCAATCATCTTGTGAGCTTTTAATAAACTAGTAGAGACAAGACTAGTATAGTATAGACAATTTTACTAGGAACTTTGACATCAATGGAAAGGGAGACTGTTATATAGTAATTATACCATAAGGATAGCAGATTAAATAAAAAATATATTTAGGTTTTAAGATACTTATGAATGTATGTTAGTAATGGTGGTTCAATATGGAAAAGATGAAAAGAAAATAAAGGAAAAAATTGAGACAATAATAAATTGTGACAAAATAAAGAAATAAAGGATGACAACTGACCATTAATGGAGTGGGGCTTGGACAAGAATAATGTCATGATGTGGTAGGTGTTACCTAAGGCAAGAGCACAAGTAAGGACACCTAGTTTTGGTGGGGGGAGGGAACACTTAGTCATATGTAATGAACTATAAGGGATAAAAGATGGGCAAACATTGGGAAGCCAATATCTAGACATTTTTCTAGGTTTCCATACCAACTCTTATATTACTCATTTTTTTCTTTTGTTGTAATAAAAGCCTATATTTTATTCAATGTCTATCACAAGTTTTTTGCCTTGTTTTCTAATTTATTCACAATGTTTAATATTATCTCAACAGCAATATAGGCATTTATTTTTTTCAGTCTTTTTAATTTTACCAGAGTACTATGCATATGATCAGTACTTAATGTAAGCTTTGTTGTATTGTTCATTTACTAGCAATAGAAACTAATTTTCTACGGTTCTTGATTTCCATTAAATAATAACATATTTTCTCCATTAGAGTATTGATTACATTATGAATAATTCATAGCTAAAGCATGAAAAAGTGTAGTGAAAGGATTACAGGAATATGCCAACCATCTCTAAAGCATTTAGTATTCTACACTAATTTAATTATTTTAATATTTTTGAGTTATACATTAAGAATTAGAATGTATCATTAGAGGAGAAGCTCTTAGAATTTAATAAGATTTACTTAAGTTATGTATATCTACTACTATTTCATGCTGTTGATGAACTGAAATTAGCTTGGTTGAACTTTGTCGGGAGAAGAGGGAGAATCCCCCTCTGCCCTTTTCCTTAAGGTTCTTATGGCTGGCCAAATAATTAAAAAGACAGGTTAGCAGGAGAAAATAATATCAAGTATAATAACATGTATACATGGGAGAAACTCAGAAATGAGCAACTCATCCCTCTGTCTAAGCTGCTTGCTTAAGTATTGCAGCTAAGGGCGAGGAGCGTGTTGGGGGTGGGTAGTGGCCTGGGACTTCAGAGGGCAGGAGGACAATTCTTTTCAGGGTCATCTATAGATAATGTGGTCAGGGAGAGACAAAGTTTTTGATAAAAGGGGCTTGGTGCCTTTCCTATTGTAACCTCTATCCTACATTATCTTTACAGCCATCATGATAGAAGATCTGTTCCAGGAAGGAGCCACCATGTCAAATTCTTTAGGCAGTTGGGAGGGGAAACTCAAATACTCTTCCTGAGTTCTCTGAGTCCTTATTGTCTTCAGCTCAAAATAATCCACATACCAGAGTGGTGCTTCCTGGGGTAGCTTGCCCTGAGCACCATCAACTTCATATCCTGAAAAAAATTATTTTATCCTTCAGTTCTTTTCCACATCAACAGAAAACAATTAGTGACACTGGTTAAGGTTTAAAAAAATAGAGGGTGTTGTTAAATATTTATGGGAAGTTCGGTCTATTCTATAAAATTTTGTACAAGAATTTTGGATTCAACTGTAAAAGAATGTCTGAGATGATTTCATTAGTGTTATTGCATATGCCAAATAGACTTTCTATGTTCAAGAGATATGATCATTGAAAGTTACTTCTTACTTTGATTAAACTGGAACTCAATATAATATAAAGTGAGTTACATTAAACGAGAAAAATCCAATTGATCCTACTTAAATACATCATATAAGTTAAATGAAACTCTGATAAGTGCAGGGTGGCATAAAGGAAACTTATGTACATAAATTATCCATAAAATCTGCATTGAGTTGTTGTAAAGGAACTATATTTACTCAAAATGACACTATTGCTAAGCTACATGGCTTAAATAAGGGAAATGAAATACAAGAACTGTTCCAAAAATGCTGTGAAAAGCTCCGGAGGGTGTAAAAGTCACATTCAGGACTCTGTGAGGTTCTTTCTCTCTCTCTCTCTTCAATGTGCTCTGAAATCTATCACTGTTTTACCAAGAATTGCATTTTGCTCATTTTTTACTCAGCAAAGAAGAAACATTTTATTATTTTCCAATAAAACTGTTTTTAATTTCAGAGAATTTTTTATTTCTAAAATTTTTAAGCCACTAATCAGTGAAGAATGCATTTTCTTCATGTATATATGAAATGCTGGTTTTATAATGTTACTCAATTCTTTTGATATGGTAATGTAAAGTTAATTGTATCCCTTTTCAGCTGTTGAAAACATTAATATAATTTCCTGTTAATGTAAGTAGGTGGGGAGAAGAATCAGCATATTCACTAATTAGATTTTATTTGCAATTTTACTGTCAAGCCCCATGTCTATAACTTCTAAGTTTTTAATGAGTGCCTCTCATTCCTCTATTAACATTTTTAGCTATAGAAGTATGTTTGAAATTCCAGATATATTTGAATTTCCTGAATCTTCCCTTTCATGGTAAGCATAAAGACTAATTAATATATTCTCATGCTTATATTCATAAGCAAGGAGTAGGATGTTAGTTTCCTTTATGTTTATTTGTTTTTAATAATAGTGCATTCTTTACCACAAACCTATATTGATTAATCTCATTTATTGGTAGCTTTGTTTTCCCCACTGGTTTGAATCACATATTCTGATAACTCACCAAGAGGAGCTTCCTCAGATTCTCTCTACATATCAATCAGCAATTGCATTCCTTTCATGCTCAAAACGGTCACACACAAGGCCTGCTACATAATTTGCGATGTCTACTGTTAAATAAAAATGTGGGGTCTCTTGTTCACAAATTACTAAGAATTCCAAAATGGTAACAGCAGAGTATTCAGTCAAGAGCAGGGTCCTTCTAAGCGTGGGGCCGTGTATGACTGCATAGATCACAAGTCCATGAAGCTGGCCCTGGTTACACACTATGACAGAGTCAATATTTGTAATGGTTGACAGTATGGCCCAAGGGGCCGCATGCCTAGGTTTTAATTCTATTTTATCAATTTTCTAGCTATTTGACTCACCTTGGACAAATTACTTGATAGCTCTCTGCCTCAGTGATTTCTTTTTGCACAACTAATGATAATAGTATCTAATTACTGTGTGTATATGTGTGCTTAGGAGTGAATAAATTAATACATGTAGAAGATCAAAGAACAGGATCTGATGTAAGTAAGCCTTCAACAATATTAGCTACTTACTTTTACATGAAGCAGCTATTTTTGAAAAGTATAACTGGTGGGTCAACTCTTGTAGAAAATCCCTTCTCACAGTATTTTCATAAAAGCAGCTGATATTTAGCATCAGTCCTTTTCGTTGCAACTTTGAGAACCACTGATACGAGTGAAGATCGGAACAGGCAGCTCAGGTTCCCAGATTTACACTATCCTAGTTTTATATTAGACTGGCATTTAATTTCAGAGGCAAAATTATGATCAATCAATTCTCTATTTGTAAATAAGTCTATACATCCAATGGACACACAATCTGAATTTCCTAAACCAATTCTGATGATCTAATTTTACTGTTTTCAAAGAAAGATTAAATAGAGAATTGTATATCTATACTTATATTAAAAGATTTCAGAATTGACCATGTAAATAATAAACGTGTGTGCATATTTAATTTATAGCTTGATGGCATTCAGTTAAACTAATCAAGAATGCATTCTCCGGGCCGGCCCCGTGGCTTAGTGGTTAAGTGCGCACGCTCCGCTGCTGGCGGCCCGGGTTCGGATCCCGGGCGCACACCGACGCTCTGCTTCTCCGGCCATGCTGAGGCTGTGTCCCACATACAGCAACTAGAAGGATGTGCAGCTATGACATACCACTATCTACTGGGGCTTTGGGGGAAATAAATAAATAAATAAATAAAATTATTAAAAAAGAAAAAAAAAAGAATGCATTCTCCTAGTGTGGGTATAGTCAGCTAGGATTTACTCAGAAAGTCCACAATCCCAAGGTGGCTTCCTTAAGCATTTCTATAATCCATATCTTGACTCAACCTCAGGATCTTTACTAATTACAATAATGGATGTTACAAATGAACCCCCATTCTTAAACTAGTAGTTTTCAAGCTATGTGTTTTGTTTAAAATAGTTAAAATAGAAACTCCACACTCTTGCCTGGTCAGGGCGTAAGAATGATGTAAGCCCTCACTCTTTATACTGACAAGACTCCCTTCTTGACCAAACTTTACTCAGGATCCTCTGAGTCCTTTTCTCTACCAAGTCTCAACCTTGGCTCCTATTTTTGCTGGGCCTGCATAGTCCAGCTGTAGCAAGAATCCCCACCCTTGATATCTGATCACCCTTGGTATCTGATCAAATTCCTCATCCCCTACCATTCTCCAGGTGGTATCTGATCACCCTGTGTGCCTTCAGCAAGAAATCTGTTAAGTCAATTTAGCAAGAACTTCCCCTTCCCTAAATGTCTCCTCTTAGTAATTTTTCATCCACCGACCAACCTCCTCCCTCGCACCAGCCTTCACCTGGTGTTTTTGTTCTTGTATTGGAAGGTGATTTTGATTCCCTATTATGATAGTGCTGAATAAAGTCTTCTTTACTGTTTTAACAGGGGTCAGAATAATTGTTTTTCTTCAATAACAATAAGGGATAGTACCCTGGACTTGGCCCCTAAAGATTCTGAGCTCAGCTACCGGTACAGACAGATCACCTGAATCTGCAGAGTTGGCTAGCCTAATCCTACCTCTAGAGTCTTTTATTATAGACTTCAGCTGAATTTTTCAAGGAGGGTGCTTTTGAAGCCCCACAAGAAAAAACAGGTGGGATTTTATTCTAGATGACAGAAGTGGGTATAAGAAATCTCTGCCTATCTGTTTATGAATGACTATAATATGGCAGAATAGAGTCTGAGATTTCTTTCCTTTTAGACTAGTAATGAGGTTAGCTGGGAGTGACTAACCCTCATGTACCTCTAATAATTAACAACTACCAATATCTAAAAAAATAAAAAGACTTAATAGCTGTATTAATTGGTTAAGAATAGTCACTTTACAATTACTAACAAATTAACATTTCACCTTGCTTTTTTTTGCTGAGGAAGACTCGCCTTGAGCTAATATCTGTTGCCAATCTTCCTCTTTTTTTGCTTGAGGAAGATTGGCCCTGAGCTAACATCTGTGCCAATCTTTCTCTATTTTGTACGTGGGTTGCCCCCACAGCTTGGCTGATGATTGCTGTAGGTCCGCGCCTGGGATCTGAACCTGTGAACCTGGCCGTGAAAGCAGAGCACGTCAAACTTAACCACTTCGTCATGGGGCCATCCCCTCAACTTTCTTTTAGGATTTTCATATCAATATAATCACAATTCAGAGTAAAAGTTGTCAGAACATATGCCCTAAGTTTTGGTTAAGAAAACATGACTGTCATATTTTTATTATTAGAGAAGGGTAGAAAATTAGTAATTACTGAAAGTTAACTATGCATCAATTCTTTTAATTATGTTAACCCTGAAGTGTTATTTTTCCTATTTTAATTAATGAGGAAAATGAAGTTAAGAGATGGTAAATATCCTAGCCAATATCATATAATTAATAAATAATAGAATGGGGATTCAAATCAGATATAAATAACACCAAAATCTATGGGTTTTATTTTTTCTGTTTTGATTTTTTTGTTATTTGCTTGTTGTTTTCACCTACCATGAGGTTTCCTTGAAGAGATAGAAATAATTATAGAAATAACCCTTGAATAATTATCAGCCTTGAGATAATTCCCATGGAGTGTACATAAGATACTTATTTTAAATAATTATTCAGAAGCTATGTATATTTGGTTGATTTTCAGGCTCAGGAAAGATATCAGTATCTTAATCAATAGCTTGTCATTTATCTTTTTATTTGTCTTCTTTTTGTCATTGTATTAAAGAAGTTTTATTTTCTAATAATTTTACCAGTAGCTTTTTTTCTTCTTTTCATCAATAAATTTCTCCTAGAGTACAGGCATCACGAACCTGTTTCTTATAATTTTTCTTGCTATAAAAATTTTCACTTAAGAGAATCATACTTGCTGAATTGAGATACATTATAGTTAAGGTCTTACATGAATAATCCATAACTGATAAAATAGTTATTGGACCAAAATATTCATAGTAAAATGAATACATGAGAACTTAACAGCAACGTAACCCTGCTTTCTCGTACTACCCAAACTAACTGATTGAAAAGGAAAATAACTTTTTGATCTAAGAAAGTCTGCATATCTAACCATCAGATCAAATTAGAAGTCAATCAATCACCATAACTAGGAAACTGAACAAAAAAAGTAGAATCTAGAAATAAAAGTTAAAATTCAGGTTCATAATGTGATTGAAGTTCGGTTTTGTTTATAAACATAGTTATTAAATAATGCCACTGTTAACCTTTGTAATTACCTATTATTCACTGACACTTTATAAGGTAAGAATTTAAGATCATAAAACAAATAACATATATTTTCAAATATTTAAACTGTTGAGTATTGTAATGGTTGGGCCATTAATTGTGTAATTTTGGAAACCTGGGGTAGGCAATCCTTTAGAAAAGTGTATTGAGAGTGTGCTCTATTTTAAAGTAGTTTTAAGCAGTGAGACTATGAGGATGAAGTAATAGGACACTTAAGTTTAAGAATAGGATGGAGGGCCGGCTCTGTGGCCTAGTGGTTAAGTTTGGAGTGCTCCACTTCGGTGGCCTGGGTTCGGTTCCTAGGTGTGGACCTACACCACTCGTCAGCAGCCACGCTGTGGTGGCAACCCACATACGTAACAGAGGAAGGTTGGTACAGATGTATGCTCAGGGCGAATCTTCCTCAAGCAAAAAGAGGAAGATTGACCACAGATATTACTCAGGGGCAATCCTCCTCAGAAAAAAAAAAAAAAAGAATAGGATGGAAATATAGACAGAGCTGAGGCAGCTTGTTACATTTGGTATTTCAGTTATTTAGAGTGCCAAAGTTTAAGGAGAATGAGCAAGACTTGCAAACAGGGGTTATATCACAAAGTGTCTAGTATATTATGTTGTGTTGTCAAGCTTTATCTTGTAGTGCAAAATTGATTTTAAAAAATGGTCACCTTCTTAAGAAGCGTATGTTTCATCTGTATTCGTGAAAGTTTAAATTAAGTTGCTGATGACCCAAAATAAAGTTCCTTTCTCAAATTAACAGTCATAAGGTGAGCAGTCATAATTGTAGGTTGGTTCTGCCACCATCAAAACATAACTTCAAAGGTTGTTCCCATCCAACTGGAAGGTGAGAAAAAATAGTCCAGGGCAAGCAGCTTTGTACAAATCACCTACGCTCAAAATCTGTTGACCAAACCTAATCATCTGTGAATACCTGTGCACAACTGGGAAATGTAGTCTCTAACTTTGATGTTGTGTGCTCCTAAAAGTTAAGTGGGGACAGTTCTATTACTAGAAGCACAAAGGAAGAAATAGACACTTGGGAAAAATTAATAATCTTTGTCACAATATCTCACTAATAATCCCAATTTATCAAACAGTAGATAGAAGAGATGCCTTGGCTAAACACTTGATGTACCTCCACAATACTCTAGGGGCTCTTAAAAAATACAAGTTTAGACTATTTAACAAAGGTAAACAACATAAATAGATTTACATTTCAGAATGATCGCTCTAACAAATCACTCAGTCTGAGCACTATTGACACGTTGAGCCAGATAATTCTTTGTTGTTGAGCGCTGTTCTGTGCACTTTAGGATGTTTATCGGCACCCTTGGCCTTGGCCTACTAGATGCCAGTAGCAGACCCCGCATCAGTTGTGACAATGAAATGACTCTTTGGACATTGCTGAACGTACTGGGTAGGGGGATGCAAACTCATTCCAAGTTGAAACTTACTGCTCTAACAGAAAATAAATGATGAACTGGACATTGGGGTGATAAAAGAAAATAGTCAGGACTATATTTTAATAATCAAGGCAAGGCTTGAAGAGGCCTTATTACAACACTGTAATATAAAAGGAAGATTCAAGAGATACAGAAGAAAAAACTGAAGTCAGATTGAGTACTGAGAACAAGGGCCAGAGGGATTAATTTAGGATTAATCTATTTTCAGGAATTCATTATATCAACAAATATTTATGGGATAATAACTGTATTCTAGGCACTGTTTGAGGTACTAGCTTGATTTTGTATTTACAATGTGAGTCAGTAGATGGATGGAAGATAATTTCATTAGCCAAAATAGAAAGTTTATGAAAAAAGCAGATCATTGCACTATAGGTACATTTTGAATGAGGCTTCACAAAGATACCAATCTAGTCACTCTTTTGACACCTTTTAACAGCCTTTTAGGCCAGGTATAGCACATTGATGGACGATACAATGCCTCTGCCATTCAACTCCCTATATTCTAGAACAGGAGCAATAAACAACTAAATGGAAAATAATTTTGTAAGTGTATTGCAGAAGTAAGCATGGAGTGCTGTAGAATCACATAAGAAGGACACAATACAGCCCTATGACTGAAAACTAGTTTCGTAAGGGAAGCAATATCCACACCACATCATAAAAGATGCCTGGACATTAAGCACTCAAAGGACCAAGGAAGCTAAGGAAAAGCAAATGTCTACAGTGGAATTGCATTGCAGTATGGGGACAAAAGGAAACAGGGGCATGTGACAATGGCTCATCTGGAGAACTGTAAATAGCTCAGTATGACCGGCTGATGTGTTCTAAGGGAGTACAGAAATGTAAAGAGATAAAGTTGAAGAGTTAGGAAAAGACAGATCTTTTAAGAATTCAAATTTCAAGTTAAGAAAGAAATTTAGACTTTATAAATAAAGCAATGGAAGGTCATTGAAGGGTTTTAAGCAGAGGAGTTATGTGATCAAATTTGCATTTAAAAAAAATGTACCTGGACTTCCAAGTGTAAAATAATTTAGAGCAAAGGATAGCTAAAACCAAGAAGAGAGTACATGGTATTGCAATACCACTGTGCTCATAACTAAGGGATAATCACTGGTGACAGAGAGAAATGAATAGGATCAATATATATTAGAGAAGCTTATAACCTATATATATTTTTAATTAAATTTGGATGGAGATGGGGATAGGGATGAAAGAATCAAAGGTGACTTCTAACTTGCTGATCTGGGTGGCATCATTGAATGTGTGAACATAAAGCATGATTAGTGGAAGAAGATGATGAGTTAAGCTTTGGAAAATTGGAGCATAATGTGACAGTTAAGTATTTAGGCGAAGAAAAATAGAGGGATCAGTTGGATATACAGCTTTCAAAGTTGAGAGAGAGAAGTCATGGAATTATAGATTTGGAAATCCTTGAAATTAAAGATATAGGTAGAGTCACCAGGGAGAGTGGGCTGTTAGGATAGGAACAAAGAACTAGTAAAGTATATCTCAAATTATTTAAGAGAAGAGAAGAAAAGAGTAATTCTAAAAGGGGGAACTAGGAGACTAAGAAGTTAACTAGATAAGTTTGTTACATTATAAAAAGTATTAAAATGAAGCAAACACCAAACAGTGTCAAATACTGCAGAGATTTTAAATAAGGTAAAGACTAAAAAGTCAATGGAAATCATAGAGTAGAACATTAATTTGGGTTTGGGATCAAAACTAAGTAACAGTTGATTAAAGAGTGAAAATAAGAAATAAATGAAGGTAGCAAGCAGAGAGAGAGAGAATGAGATTCAGAACATAGGTATGGGAATCAGCCTTGCACCAGAGGCAAAAGAGACCGCTTCCATTGTGAGAACTGAGAGAGCCAAGGATGAATGTATACTCAAGCTGAGGTCAAAGTATCTCTTTAGTTTAGTTTAACTTTTGTTTAACACAATCATTCTAAAAACGTACCTTTTTTCTCTCCAAAACTTTCCATAGATACAAAGGAAAAGATGTCACAAGTCCAGGGGAAATTACAGTTCTTTTAAAGAAATAAAATGAAATTATAAATAATATTAGAAGAGTTTCAGAAAAGTAATTGGAGGGATTAGAAAGTATGTTTGAAGCCTAAACTTGTGGTATAAAGGGAGTGCAATAATAAGTTTTAATTCAAATTCCTTCTGGATCTCAGCAATAAGGGAATAAAACCAGAATTAAAGCTGAGTCTTATTTTCTGCCTCAGAGCAAAACTTTTTTTCAAATTGAAAGCATAGATGTGGAAAGTGAGATAGTTTCAGAGGTTCTGAGAAATGACAGGTAAGTGGACTATTTAACGCATAATTAATTCATGGGAAAAAAGAACTAGTGTGCTTGCCAGTGTATTGAACTGCCTTGCACACCATGTAATTCCAAAATCATTCTGGTTTTCTTTCATCTGAATGTTTTAGGTCAGCATTTGAGGGAAGATTGTTATCTTTTTTCACTCTATATTCTACCTATTAGTAAGTTTTTGTATACATCTTTATGTATTAAATGAGAAATAACTGTTAATTATGAAAATGAAATTCCACCAACTACACAAAATGTAGTACTTAGGATCATTCTACCATAGGACGTACGATGATGGATTTTTGGAGTCCTTCTTAAATTTCTGAAAACTTTATAACAATCAGAAGTATAATTGTACCAGAGGATGATTCTTATATTTAGGATAATCGGTTACAGATGCACATGAAACAAGTAACTCTTATTAAGTGCTCTGACATATGGTTCAGACAATGGCTTAGGTAAACAAGAAAGAAACTCTTCTATAACATTGAACAATACAAAAAGAAATTGTGAAGCTTCTGGTTTAACAATTTGTGCTCTAATCCTTGCCTGTTGAAGTTTTCTTTAATTTGTGCTGCTCTTGCAAATCATTTCTACTGTTAGCTGGTAGTTATGGTACCTGTCATCCATAGCTGAATGAAATGATCAAATTGCTTACTGATTGCAAATACGGTTTGAATATAACACCTGTAAGTGGAAGGATGATGAAGACTGAATTCTCTGCAGCTGGGAAAACTATTTGGTATAGCTTGAAGGGTGAGTAAAAACACTAGCACTTCCAAAAAGAGGTTGAGTTGTGTCCCGCGTGTATCTTGACACCTCGCTGAGTACTTGGGACTCAGTGGTTGTACACAAATTTAGTTTGATTGAAAGAAGAAAGTAGAAATGACATTTATTTATTACCTACTTTGTAACGGGAACGATGGAGATATTTTATGTTCTTACAATATATAATAATGGACTTCCAGTTTCAGCTCTGACGTTTAAAGAGCTTGAGGGTCATCATCTCTGTTGTTAAAACAAGACAAAGCTGGAAAAACTTAAAATCAATAAGTTTCCTTTGACCAAACAGAGAAATGAATGTGCAGGGCACACTGCCCACCAAAAATCTAGACAGACAGATGAATCCAGAGAGTTACACTGAGATCTGCTTATCTGGAGCAGAAGCCACTACACCTATAAACTAGTAGGAAGAATTAAAAGGTAATTTTGATGAATTGCTAGAGACTAAGTATGCATAAATGTGAAAGTGAGTAGCTCCTGAGGGCCCACAATCTTAGGGGGCCCACACTTTTGTAGACTTTACATCCAGGAACCCCACCAGGTTTCAGTTTAAAGATCTGATAAAAAACTCTCTTGGCTGTGGCAAAGCAGAGAACAGTAATCATTGTGGAATGCATCTAAAACCTTCTCCTTAACAAAGTTCTACTCTCCAGTGGAAAAGACTTTGCTAGAGCCTCATCCCAGCTGGGGAAAGAAAATTCTTTCCATTCCTTGCCCCTCCAGTCTTCCTGTCCCACCTAAAAAAAGGAAAAAACAAATAAAAACAAAAACATAGTCAATAGGGGACAGTGCTTCAAGAAAATATATTTGGGACTCTAAAGCCAGGGAAGGATTAGGGAGCTAGGGAAGTCACCAACATTAGAAGTTAAAATGGGGTCATTACTATGAATCTGATGGACATTAAAATTATAATAAAAATACTACAAACTACTCTAAGCCACATATTTGCTATCTTAGGTAAAATGGAACAACTCCCTGCAAAAGATATACTACCAAAACTGACATGAAGAAATAGATATCCCAAATAGTCCAATATCTATTAAAGAAATTGAATAAATAATTACATATTTTCCAAAAAAGAAAGCACCAGAGATATATGATTTCACTGGAGAATGCTAATAAACATTTATGGAAGAAATAATACTGATTCTTCAAAATCTTTCCCAGAAAATACAAGCAGAGGGAACAAGTTCTAACTTACTCCACCAATCTAACAGAATGTGTGCAAGATCTGTATGCACAAAACTACTTAACATTGATGAAAAAAATCAAGGAAGATCTAAACAGATGGAGAAATAGTCCATATTTATGAATTGAAAGACTCAATATTAAGATGTCAATTATTTCCAATTTAATCTTTGCATTCAATGCAACCTCAATCAAAATCTCAACAAACTTTTATATCAATATCAAGAAACTGATTCTAAAGCCTATATGGAAAGATAAAAGACCTAAAATAGCCAACGCAAGACTGCTGAGGAAGATAACAGTTGAAGCACTGACACTATCTGACTTCAAGGTTTACTATACACTCACAATAATCAAAACAGAATATTATTGGCTATTAAATAAGCAGATTATTAAATAAATAGACTCATAGATGAATCAAACAAGATAGATTTCCCATAAATAGACCAATACAAATATAGTCAATTGACTTTTTGCATGATGCAAAAAGATGATTCAATGGAGAAAGGAAAGACTTTATACCTAATGGTATATCCAGATACGAAATGGATAATGGGACATCCGTATGCAAAAAAAAAAAAAAAAAATTAACTATTACAGCAATAATTGTCTCAAAATGGATCATGGACTTAAACGTAAAACACAAAATTATAAAACTTCTTGGAGAAAATCTATATAACCTTGGTTTTTAGTGATGAGTTTTTAGATATAACACCAAAAGTGCAATCCGTAAGAGAAAAACATTGATAAGTTGATTTCATTAAAGTTAAAAACTACTTTTTCCTGAAAGAAACTGTAAAGAGAATGGAAACACTAGTGTCAGGAGCTCAGCTGAGCTGGAAGAGAGCCCGAGCTGCCAGGTGCTGGAGCAGCCAATTAAAGCAACAAGTCCAAAATGAAAGAGTTAAGCCTTTAATCGCTTACTCGGATGGTATAAGTGATAGTCTCAAACCAGAGGAAGCACTACCTGCTCCTTCTTCCATTTTCCCCATGGAATGGCACACTGGTAGAGGGTCTGGTGAATCAGCGCAGATGTGGAGTCATCTCACTGTTGAGGGAGCCATGAACAAACAGCTCTGGCAGTTTTATGGACTCTGGGATTGGGGGAAGCAAAGAAGGGATCTAGGAGTGGAAAACTGCTGGGTATTGAGTGAGAATGGGGAAAACTGTCTTCAGGCTTTCTTCCTCCTCTTCCTCACGTAAGGAGGTCTTAGCAAAAGTACCTAAGGAGAGCTCAGCCCAAGATCTCAGATAAAGAGATCTAGGAATGCAGGTGCAGGGAGTAGGAATGTAAATATGTAAAGAACATGATGGGCCATTGAGCGCAGTTTTCCCCCAAGAGGTAAAGCCTTCATAATGGCCCATGGTTAGGACTGAAAAATCACATGTAGATTTTTAAACTGGAGCTGGACTCTTCAACTGGATATAGGCAGGAAAAAAATATTTGCAAAAAGACTTGTATATAAAATATACGTAGAACACATAAAACTCGACAATAAAAAAGCAAACAATGCAATTAAAATAGTCAAAAGATCTGACCAGACACTTCACTAAAGAAGATACATAGGTGAAAGACAGGCATAAGAGAAGGTGGTCGACACTGTTTGCCATTAGAAAATGCAAATTAAACAACAATGATATATACTACACACCTATTAAAATGGCTAAAATTTAAAAAAAAATTACAATACCAGTTGCTGCAAGGATGCAGAGCAACCACAGCTCTCATTCATTAGTGGGAATGCAAACTGGTACATCCATTTTGAAAAATAACTGACAATTTCTTTCAAAGTGGAATACAGTCTTGTTATATGGTCCAGCCATTGTTATCCTAGTTAGTTATCCAGAGATTTGAAAAATTATCTCCACACAAAAATGTCCATGTGATGTTTACAGCAACTTTATTATTCATCATGCAAAACTGGAAATAACCAAGATACCTTTCAATAGGTAAATAGATAAACAAGTTGTGGTATATCTACATAATGAAATATTATTCAGGAATGAAAAAGAATAAGCTATCAAGCCATTCAAAGTCATGTATGAATCTTAACTACATATCACTAAATGAAAGAAGCCATTCTATAAAGGCTATATAGTGCATGATTCCAATTATAGGACCTTCTGGAAAATGCAACACTATAGAGATTATAAATAGATTGGTGGTTGTCAAGTGTTTGGAAGGGAGTTGAATACATGAAGCATAGAGAAATTTTTAAATTGTTTCTAGGGTATTGAAACTCTCCTGTGTGATTCAGTAATGGTGGATACATGGCAGTGTGCATTTGTCAAAATCTACAGGACTTTATAGCACAAAGTATGAAAGTTGGTGTATGCAGATTAAAAAAAAGGAGGTCAGGGATTCCAGGATGGAATTCAGAGTGTGATTAAAAAATCAAACTGTATTTACTAATGTATGATGCAACCTACCTGAAGGAAGTAGAGAAAATGGTGCTAATCTAGATAACTTTGGAAATGAGTAGCATCTTTAAGACTAAAAACAAAATAAGCTGTATATAAGCACTGTACAAAAGTTAATAAAGTTGTCCCCAAAGGGTATGAGTTAACAGTTATGAAGCAACTATACATGTACACTTGAATTGAACAATTAAGTAAATGAATGGATGGTGGGAGCCAAGATTCTCACAGTTTGAATGGGAGGTTACAGACAAGCAAGATAAGAACACTAGAAAGATCTATGTGGTAACAGTATCAGTATCAACCAACACCAATAAAACATCAATAAAAAGTACAAGGTCTCCATAGAGAAATTAATGTGTGATTAAAGGACTGAGACAATAAATATATAAGAGGAGCCCAGAGAAACTTGTAGTTCCAGACTGTTAAAAAGTGCTCAAAAACAAACAAACAAAAAACCAAAAACCCAGCACACAATAATGGGAGTATGTCAAAGGTACAGAGGTGCCAAATGAAAGAGCTTCCAATGACCAAAGCTATACCAACTTGAGCAACAAAATAAATAATGTAGCAATGGGTTATAATCCAAATTATAAAATAAATATCCATGGGCCCATACTAATATAAATAAATGATTAAGCAAATACATTTGGAGAAGGGTCAAATTTCTCATGCAGCACAATCTCAAAAGATTTATGCAGATGCTCACATTCATGAACATAATGAATTCATAACTCCCACTTCTTAAGTCGGGCTGCACATAGTGTCTTCCTTGTGTAGAGTCCAGTATAATGTGGGGAAATAATAACTCTCCAATGGAGAAACCTCAGAAGCACTATCTCAGCCAGTTGATTAATGTCATGATCAGCAATGATAAGTCATGTTGATAGTATATATCTGATGTGATGTGATGAAAACGATTTTGTCTCTATGATCTTTCTCTAAAAGAACCACAAAATAGTCTAATCATGAGAAAACATCAGAAAGAAATCCAAAAGAGGGATATCTACAAATACATGACCAGTCCTCAAAACTGTCAAGGTCATCAAAAATAGGAAATGTCTGAAGAAGTATCACAGCCAAGAGGAGCCTAAGGAGACATGGCAATTAAATGTAATGTGATATCCTAGATAGGAAGGATAAATGATAAGAACAAAAAATGAGACTAGGTAAAGACTACAGATATATGAATACATTATGGACTTTAGTTAATACTTATGCAGCAATATTACTTTATTAATTGATACTAATTTAAGATACTAATAATAGGGAAACCAGGGTGTGGTGTATATGGGAAATCTATCTCTGCAACTTTTCTGCAAATCTAAAACCACTCGAAAATTTGAAAACAGTAAATGTTTAAAAAATTGTCAGAGAAAACCTGTGTGGTAGGTAAATGAAAAATCTAAAGCTTAGCGATATTAACTGACTCCATTTAATTCAACAGCAAAAGATAGCACTAGAAATTTCATTTAATTTTTGAATTCTAAATATTTTATTTTTGGTTAAACAAAACAATATGATAGAAAGTTCTTCATGTGAAAATGTATTCTATATTCTGAAATATTATCCAGTCTCAAGTTTCTACTCCCCCCAAAAATGTAACATGCAAATAGTAATTGAAATTTGCTTGGATTGTTATTAGGTTACTATCCTCAAAAGAGGGAACATAAAGATGTATCTTGTGTGTTTTTCCAGGATGTCCTTTGGCATCCTATAAAAGGATGTCCTTGAAGAAAGATGTTAAAACTTTCAATGACATTTTCAAAGCAGGATGTCTTGAGGTAGCCACTCTGAGTGACAGCTGAACACAAATTTCTGACTACTAGAAGAGGAGTCATGTTCACAGTACATAAATATTCACAGAAATGGTATCTTTAAATATAACTTGCAAATAATCTGACAGTAAAAATGTATTTTTATGTTACCCAGTGGAATTAAAGCGAACTTCTCTTCTTTCCACTTTCTTTTGATGAGTTTTAACAAAGTGGTTTCCAATTTCAGCATCTGCTACATTGGTTAATATTTTCAAAAAAATTGCTTGGTACTTTCAATTGGTTTTATATTAGTCTTTACTGGGTGATTGAATTTTGGGTATATTTTAAAATCATAGGATATTTTTATTTGTCCTTTGAGTCTTACATATACATATCTCTGTAAAATCCAGTGACATTGGTTAAACAGTAATGTATAAAAATATTCACTAATTATAACAGTGTATGTGGAATACTAGGGCCTCGTTGATATGGTAAGCATGGGACATTATCAACAGCTTTACTGTATTACATTCTTCACAAATACAAGAATGGTGCCTCTAAATTTAATTCTTAAGATTATAAATAAAAAAGGACTTCTACTTCAGAACAATATAGAATAAGAGGGATCAGATTGACCCTCCCCCTTGAAATAACTAAATATCCAAGTAAAATATTAAAAATAAAATACTTGTAGTTTTCATACAACAGATAGTAGACAATGCAGGAGACTGATTCCTGGGAAAGAGGACACAGACAGGATTAGTCCTATGATCACCCAGTGTATGGCCTGGAAATTGTTTCTAGGCCACAGCAGAGGGAAAGGGAATCAAAGTGGAGTCCAGGAATCTTACTAGTTCAGGAGATAAAGCTGAGTCTGGAAAATCCAAGGTGTATAGAATTTGCAGGGAAGTATACTGGAAAAGAAAAAGTTACGGAAAGACAGAGAGAGAGAGAGAGAGAGATGCCCCCTCAAGATTTTAGCTAAGGACTGAGCAGCGTCTGGGTGTGAAAAACACTATACAAGGCCAGGGATATAAACACTCAAAAGAGCAAGGGAAACAATCTCAGGTGCTCACAAAAAGTGGAGAAAATTTCCTGTTCCTATCACCTGGAGTGGAAAACTATCAATCACACGGCATCAGATAGAGTACTCAAGAGGATATTCACTCAGTAGTTACAAAAATGAGCAACAGACTGATAGCTACTTGGGTCCTATAAAGCAAGGCTTAAAAACAAGCCTTGAAACAAACAAACTGTCTCAGAGAAATTTAGTGTGTCTCAGAACAAAGCTCAATAATACTTTTGGGAATACACAAACATCTATCAGCCACTAGGGTAAAATTAAAAAATTCACAATATCTGACCCCTAATCAAAATTAACCAGACATTGAAGAAACAGAGAAACGTAAACCCTAATGAGGAGAAAAATCAACAGAATCATACCTAAAAATAGCATTATAGACTTAGTAGATAAAGGCACTCAAAGATTTACTATAATTAAAATCCATATGTTCAACAAGGTAGATGAAAGATTGAACATATTAATAACTATTAAAAATATTTAAAACGTCAATAAAATTAAATTTCTAGAGATGAAAAGTGCAAGATCTGAGAAACATACATTGTATAAAACGAACAGTAGATTAGAAACTGCAGGAAAAAAACACAGCAAGATTAGTGAACTTGAAGTCAATAGAAACTATCTAAAAAAAAATAGAGAAAAGAGGCTGAAAATGAATAAACAGACTATCAGTGAGCCATGGGACAACTTTATATGACCAACTATGTGAATAATTTAGATTTCCAAGGTAGAATAAAAAGGAGAGTAAAAAAAAATTTGAAGAATTAACAATAAGCATCATTCCATATTTTATTAAAACCATAAACCAACAGAGCCAAATTTAGCAGAGCCTAGGTACAAGAAATACGAAGAAAACTACATCATGTCACATAGAAGTTAAATTCCTTAAAAACCATTGATAAATAGAAAATGTTAAGAGCAACTAGAGGAAAAAGGAATGTTGAATAGAAACAAAGAAAATAATTATAGCTGACTTCTTTTTGAATCAATACAAGACAGAGGACAATAGACTGACATATTTTAATTACTAAAAAATAAAAGTGTAGATTACTATAACCAGCAAATATATCTTTTAAAAGCAGCAGAAAGACTTTTTCAGATATACCAATGCTGAAAGAAATAATAAACTATAAACCAGTACTATGAGAAGTCTTTCAGGAAAAAACCATGATATAATATGGAAGTCCCTGTCTATTCAAAGAAATGAATATCACTAGAAATAGTAAACATGTGTGCAATTATAAAATATTTTATTACATAAAAGTGTTTAAAGGTAATTGACTGATGTATAAATAATGGCAATATATTGTGCACTTTATTACATATGTAGAAGTAAAATTTATGATAGCAATTGCACAATGGCTGGAAGGCAGTTTAGGAGAATTCAGTTGGGAGATTCTTACTTTACACATGAAGTGTTAAAATATTAAATAATTTAAAATGCACTTACTGAACCTTAAAGCAAATATTTAAAAAAAAAGAATTATAGCTGTAGTTAATATGCCAACAAAGTTATTAAAAATGATAAATGCAATCCAAAAGAAGATAGAAAAGGAAAAGAATGGCATACAGAGTAGAATGGTGGTTACCAGGGCCTGGGGGAGGGGGAATGGGGAGATGTTGGTCAAAGAGCACAAACTTCCAGTTATAAGATGAATAAGTTCTGGGATCTAATGTACAACATGGTGACTATAGTTAACAATACTCTATTATATACTTGAAAGTTGCTAAGAGAGTAGATCTTAAATGTTCTCACCGTGCACACAAAAAAAGGGAATTATGTGATGTGATGGTGGTATTAACTAACTTTATTGTGGCAATCATTTTGCAATATATGTGTATGAAATCAACATGTGCATCTCAAACTTATACAATGTTATATACCAATTATATCTCAATAAAGCTAGAAAAAAGTAAAACAAAATTGCCTATATAAAAAAGAAAAAGAAGGGAAAAAGTACAGAGCAGACAAATAAAAAACAACATACAGTAAGACAATACATTTTATTTAAACACGACCATATCAAAAACCTCTTGACTAGACATGAACCACATTTCAACCAACTCTACTTAACTGACATTTGTAGAACACTCCACTCAACAACAGCAGAATATCTATTTTTTGCACAGAGATTATATGGCAAGAAAGACCATATTCAGGGTTTAAAGTCAGTCTCAGTAATTTTAAATTTAAAGATTTAAATTTAAAGTAAATTAAATTTAAAGATTCAAATATTTCAAAAAAGACAACAAAGCAAAATGGAATTAAATTATTTTAACGTTAAACTTTATTAAAATTAAATTAAATCAGAAATCAGTAAAAGATATTTAAAAAAATATAAATATTGTAAAACTAAATAATACACTTCTTAATAAATGATGAGTCTAATAGAATACATAACTAAATATAAAAAATTGAACTGAACAAAAATGAAAATAGCATATCAAAATTTATGAGAGGCAGGTTAGTCAGCGAGAAGAGGAAAAATTTTAGTATTAAACAAAATATCTATAATAGGAAAGTAGAAAGGTCTCAAATCAACGTTCTCATCCTCATCCTCATAAGACCTTGATGTTAAGGTCTTAAGATCAATCTCCAGATGTTACAAAGGTTAAAAGGAAGAAAAACTAAAACACAAAGGAAGCAGAAAAAATAATAAAGATAAGAAAAATCAATAAAATGAAAACAGAAAAACAATAGATGAAATGAATGAAACCAAAAGTTGGTATTTTGAGAAATTGAAAGTTACTAACTAGTGACAAAAACACATATGAAAGAATAAATCTCACTGGAAAGATAAATATAGAGCAAAGATAGTGGATTAATCACTTATAAAGCTAATAGAAGGTTAAAATACAAAAATAGTAAAAATAACAGATTACAATAATTAGTTAAGGGATACACAAGATTAAAGATGTAAAATGTGACATCAACAATATAAATTGTGGAGACGGAGAGTACTAATGTTGAGCTTTACAATGGGATCAAACTTAAGTTATCAACTTAAACTGTTATAGATATAACTTGTTATTTGTCTCCTGGTAACCACAAAGTAAAAACCTACAGTAAATACACAAAAGATAAAGAGAAAGGAATATAGTCATACCACTAAAGAAAGTCATCAAACCACAAAGGAAGAGAGTAAGAGAAGAAATAAGGAACAGAGAAGAACTACAAAAACAGCAAGAAAACAATAAACAAAATGGTAATAAGCACATACCTATCAATAATTACTTTAAATGCACATGGCCTAAATTCTCCAATCAAAAGACACAGAGTGGCTGAATGGATAAAAAAAACAGACCCATCTATATGCTGCCTATAGGAGACTCGCTTTAGATGTAAGGACACACACAGACTGAAAGTGAAAGGATGAAAAAAGATATTCCACACAAATGGAAACCAAAAGAAATCTGGAGTAGGTATACTTATATCAGACAAAATAGAATTTAAAACAAAGACTGTAATAAGAGAAAAACAAGGGTGCTACATAATGATAAAGGGATCAATCCAACAAGAAGATATAATATACTGTAAATATTTGTGCACCTAATATAGGGACACTTAAATATATAAAGCAAACTAACAGACCTAAAGGGAGAAACAGAAAGAAATACAATAACAGTAGGGGAGTTTAATACCCCACTTACATCAATAGGTAAATCATCCAGACAGAAAATCAATAAGAAAACATCAACCTTAAATGACACATTAGACCAGATGGACCAGATATTTACAGAACATTCCATCCAAAAGCAACAGAATATACATTCTTCTCAAGTGAACATGGAATATTTTCCAAGATAGATCATATATTAGGCCACAAAACAAGTCTTAATAAATTTAAGAGGATTGAAATCGTATCAAGCATCTTTTCCAACCACAATGGTATGAAACTGAAATGAATTACACAAAGCAAACAGGAAAATTCACAAACGTGGAGACTAAGCAACATACTATTGAACAACCAATGGGTCAAAGAAGAAATCAAAAGAGAAGTCAAAAAATACCTTGAGACAAATGAAAATAAAAATGTAACATATCAAAATTTATGGGATGCTGCAAAAGCAGTTTAAGAGGGAAATTCATAGTGATAAATGCCTACTTCAAGAAACAAGAAAAGTATCAAATAAACAACCCAACTTTACACCTCAAGTAACTACAAAAAGAAGAAGAAATGAAGTCCACAATTAGTAGAAGGAAAGAAATAGCAAAGATTAGAGCAGAAATAAAAGAAATGGAGAATAAAAAGACAATAGACAAGATATATGAAACTAAGAGCAAGTTCTCTGAAAAGACAAACAAAATTGACAAACCTTTAACTAGACTCACCAAGAAAAAAAGAGGTAGAACTCAAATAAATAAAATCAGAAATTAAAGAAATGTTACAAGTGACAACACAGAAATTCAAATAATCTTAAGAGACTATTATGAATAATTATAGGATGACAAATTGGACAACCTAGAAGAAATGGATAAATTCTTAGAAACATATAACCTATCAAGACTGAATCATGAACAGAAAATCTGAACAGATAGATTACTAATAAGTAGACTGAATCAGTAATCAAAAACCTTCCAACAAACAAAAGTCCAGAACCAGACAGCTTCACTGGTGAACTCTACCAATCCTTCTCAAACTTTCAAAAAATAGAAGAGGAGGGAACTCTTCCAAACTCATTTAATGAGGTCAGCATTACCTTGATAACAAAATCAGAAAAGGATGCCACAGGAAAAGAAAATTATAGGACAATATCCCTGATGAACATAGATGCAAAAATCCTCAATAAAATATAAGCAAACTGAATTTAACAATACGTTAAAAGCATCATACACCATGATCAAGTGTGATTTATTCTAGAGACACAAGGATTGTTCAACATCTGCAAATCAGTCAAAGTGATACCCCACATTAACAAAATGAAGGATAAAAATCATATGATTACCTTGATAGATGCAGAAAAAGCATTTGACAATATTCAACATCCATTTATGATAAAATTTTTAATGAAGTGGGTATAGAGGGAACCCACTTAATAACTCAACATAGTAAAGGCCATATATGACAAGCCCACAGCTAAGATCATACTCAGTGGGGAAAAGCTGAAAGCTTTTCCTCTAAGATCAAGATTTTAAGACAAGGATGCCCATTCTCACCACTTTTATTCAACATAGTATTGGACGTCTTAGCCAGAGCAATTAGGGAAGAAAGAGAAATAAAAGGCATCCAAATGAGAAAGGAAGAGGTAGAACTGTCATTATTTGCAGATGACATGATATTGTATATAAAAAACCCTAAACATTCCATCAAATAACTGTTAGAATTAATAAACAAATTCAGTAAAGTTGCAGGATACAAAATCAATACACAAAAATATCTTGTGTTTCTATATACTAATAATGAACTATCATAAAGAGCAATTAAGAAAACCATTCCATTTACAATAGCAACAAAAAGAATCAAATACCTAGGAATAAATTTAACCAAGACAGTGAAAGATCTGTATATTGAAAATTAAAAAACGTTAATGAAAAAAATTGAAGAAGACACAAATAAATGGAAAGATATTCCATGCTTATGGATTGGAAGAATTTATATTGTTAAAATGTCCATTATACCCCAAACAACCTACAGATTCAATGCAATCCCTATCAGAATTTCAATATTTTTCACAGAAAAAGAACAAAGAATACTAAAATTTGTATGGACGTATGAAAGACCCCAAAGAGCCAAAGCAATCTTGAGAAAGAACAACAAAGCTGAAGGCATCATGTTTCCTGATTTCAAACTATATTACAAAACTATGGATCAAAACAACATGGTATTGGCACAAAAATAGACACATAGATCAATGGAATAGAATAGACAGCCCAGAAATAAATCCCATGCATATGTATTTAATTAATTTATGACAAAGGAGCCAAGAATATACAATGGGATAAGGACAGTCTCTTCAATAAATGATGTTGGGAAAATTGGACAGCCACATGCAAAAGAATGAAATTGGACCACTGTCATATTGTACACAAAAATTAATTTAAAATGGATTAAAGACTTGAATGTAAGACCTGAAATCATAAAAATCCCAGAAGAAAACAGGCAGTAAGCCCCTTGGCATAGGTTTTGGCAATAATTTTTTGAATCTGACACCAAAAGCAAAAGCAACAAAAGCAAAAATAAACGTGGGACTACATGAAACTAAAAAGCTTCTGCACAGCAAAGGAAACCAGCAACAAAATGAAAACACAATCTATTGGATGGGAGAAAATACTTGCTAATCATATATCTGATAAGGGGCTAATATCCAAAATGTATAAAGAACTCATTCATCTCAACAACAAAAAAACTAACAACTCAATTAATAAATGAGCAGAACAGAGGAGAAAATCTTAATGAAAATGCTCTAAGAAAGTATTTATTACACATAATTTCAAAAGCGTGATGCATACAAAAGAAAAGTTGATAATTTAAACTTCACCAAAATTAACAGCTTTTTCTCTATTAATGTTTTGCCAAGAATAAAAATGCAATGCACAAAATGGGAGAATATATTTGCAAATTACATATCTGATATAAGATGTGTATCTATAATATATAGAAAGTTCTCAAAATTCAATTTGAAGAAACAAACAACTCATTTTAAAAATAGGAGCACACAAATTTGAAAAATCACTTTACAAACTAAAATGCACAAATGGTAAACTAGCACATGAAAACATGCTCAGCATCACTAGTCACTGAGGAATTAGACATAAAACTTCATTGAGATACCACTGCACATCCAGTAGAATGTCTGAAGTTAGAGAGATCAACTACGTCCGGTGTTGGTGAGGATGTGGAGAAAGTGGAACTCTTATACACTGCTGCTGGCAATGTAAAAATGATGCAAATACTTTGTAAAACAGCATGGCGGTTTCTCCGAAAGTGAAACAGACATTTACTACACGACCCATTCATTCAGTTTCTAGGTATTTAGGCAAGAGAAATATAAGCATGTGGCCTTGCAAATACTTGTATGTGAATGCTCAAAATAACTTTATTTGTAAAAGTCCCCAGATTCCCAGCTCCTAGAGTAGACATACCTTCTCCCAGTTACTCGATCAATCATTCATACAGGTGATGCTGGAGGTGACTTTGAAGATGTAATGAAGGTCCTGATTCAGGTTACCTTCAGATTATTCAGGTGAGCCTGACCTAATTACATGAAAATAAACCTGAATATGGACTTTAGGACTAGGGAGTCAGAGATTGGAAGCACATGAAGGATTTGACATACTGCTGTTGATTATAGAGTAGTTAGGATTTCCATCAATGCTGGTAGGCATGCACATTGTACAAAGTAACTGGAGAATAGTGAGTATCAACATTGCTTTACTATATGAGGTAAAACTTAGTTTCTTTAATGGATGCTAAAGAAATACTTAGAAATATTCACATTGATTGTGTGTGTGTGTTTGTGTATAAATGTACAGGCTTGTGCCTACACTGATGTTTATTACGTGGAGCAATCTAACCATCTTTTGTTATTATTATTTATTTATTTTTTTTTTGGCTGAGGAGGATTCACCCTGAGCTAACATCAGCTGCCAGTCTTCCTCCTTTTTGTTTTTTTTTTTTTTTGATTGAGGAAGATTAGCCCTGAGCTAACATCTGTGCTAATCTTCCTCTATTTTGTATGTGGGTCGCCGCCACAGCATGGCTGATGACTGGTGCAGGTCTGTGCCCAGGATCCAAACCCATGAACCTGGGCTGCTGACTTGGAGCACGCCAAACTCAACCACTAGGCCATGGGGCTGGCCCCAATCTAACCATCTTAAATGCAAATTATAAGGGGTTGTTAATACCATGGAGCATTAAAATATGTGTTGTCAAAATTAATTGACTATAATGGAAAATTTACTACATTGAATTTTGGTGCTTAAAAACCTGGATGCAAATTATAGAGGGAATACACTTTCAATTTGTCATGTTTTACACACGAACCCATAGACACAGATAATTACATCAACAAAAATACAAATCACAGGAGGGAAATATACAACATGCGTATAGCACTTACTGCACTTACAGGTCAGTATTTTTTATAGGTGAGTATTTTGTATCTCAACATTTCTGTACATTCTATCTTTTTCTATCTATATAATGAATAAGTACTTTGGAATAAAATGCTGAATAAAACTTAAGTTACCCAGGAGATACAATGACAAATTTCTAAGGTCACTTATTCAATGACTTTGCATCACAGCAATATTTCTACCTCTCTAAATTCATCATCTTTTTCTATGATAAATGCTCATCTATTTTCAGCCATTAGGGCCTCCTTGCTGTTTGTTCAAAATCTAGGCCATGCACAAGCCTTTCTCTTGGCCCTTGCTCACTTTTTCCTTTGCTTATTACATTCTTTCTCCATGTACCTACATGGATCACTTTCTCACTCCCTTTAAGTCTCTGTTCAAATGTCACCTTATGAAGGGATTACTCCCAGATCTCATTAAAATAGCAGCTCCCTACTCTGATGCTCACTATCCACCTCATCCTCTTTTACTTTTATCCATACCATTTATCACCATCTTTTTTTATTATTTGTTTAGTTGTTTAGCTAAAATGTTAGTCCATGAAGGTAAGGCAAGAGATTTATCTGTTTTAATTCTTACAATATTTTCAATGCCTAGACAGTGCAAAATACATTCCCAGTGCTTGATAAATAGCTGTTGAAATTGTTTGGAGAAAAGGAAATAATGAGGTCATATATTCGTATAGATTTTCCCCCTGAAACTGAATACCTTCATAAGCAATATTCATTTTCATATCCCTTTAACATACTTCCATGATAAATATTTTTCAGGTAAAAAATAATGAGTTAATGACCTGCTTAGAATATACACTAAGCAAGCAGAACTTAGATTCCAGAACTCTCTTTCTGAGTTGATTTAAGTACAACACTCCTCCAGAAGGGAGAACAATCTGACTTGACCTGCTAACCCAAGTGCAAGAAAGGGTCTTCAATTTACGGAGTGACTCAAATATGTTAAGTTCAACTGCCAAGTATGAAGGAAGATAAAGTATAATCTGAGTTTCTCTTAGAGATGTAGATGGTACCATCAGTTTATATGCCCTATAGGGAGAAGATTTGATATTTAAGATACAAAATCTGAAGGAACAATTAACTTTCCAACATGATTCAGCCTGGTTGTTCCCTGTAAAAATACATTTGCATTCCTCATTTGTTCTTTCTTTCTTTAAACTAAGAGTTCCATGAGGACAGAAATGTCTTAGAAATTCTGCCAAAATTTTAGTAATTGCCAAAAAAGACTTGGCAAAACTTAATGGCCAAGAATCTGAAAGGTAGATAAAAAGGTATATTCTAAATGATAGTAATTACTTCTATTTGTATAAGCACTTTATAGTTTGTGTACGTATATATATATTCTATTATATGTAGAAATTCTATAAACTATACACATATTTTTTCTTTTTATCCTTATAAAATCTCATGATGCAGAAAGGCTATGTGTTAGTACACTCATTTTCCAACTGAGAGAGAAAACTATTTCAGTGAGAATGAGCAGTGTACCATAGGGTACAGCTGGAAAGAGGCAAAGCAGAAGAAGTTCTTAGACGTCTGGCGAACTTCTCTTTTCCTTAACACATATGCCTATCGAATATCTGTTTCTAATTTTGAGTGGATTGTTCATTATTTATTCTTCCATTATGCTTATTTTTGTTGCACTTCTATGTCATCTAGTATAAAATAATTTACGTAATACATGTATATTACTCTTTAACACTAAAATCTTTATTTGGAGACGCAGTAGCATTTATATCTGAATGTATTAGCCAGGGTAGGTTATCTTATACCTAGGTAACAAAGCTGCCCACATTTTCAACAGTTGTTTCTCATGGTACATGACCAATGTGGGCCCGTGATGTGGAAGAGAAGAGTTTTGCTGACCCTGTCACTCAGGGACAGGCCACTGGAGGCTTCATTTCATCATGTCCTTCCACAATGCCTATGATAGGAAGACGAGACCCTAGTAAAGTTGGTGCTAGTGGGTGCTAGCCCTTATAGCTTCCACCTGAATTGAAAAAAAAAGTTTTTTTGCAAAAAAAATAAATATTTCTGCTTTATTTATTTATTTGCTGAGGCAAATAAATCACATGGGTTAGAGAAGTGAAACTCTACCATGTGCTTGAAGAAAAAACAGATATATTTGTTAGAAAATTCTTAATTTTACCAGATGTATGGCATAGTATTAAGAGAAAAGAAATCCAAATTTAGGTGAATAGAACTAATTCATGATATAAAATGTTTCAAAATATAACATGACAGGCTTACTTCTCTTTCATTAGTACCAATGTGATAATGATGAGATATGATGTTAATAAATGGTGATAGAGGCAGAATAAAAATATTTCCTTCAGATTAGTTCAGTCTCCTCAGAAAAATTCCCATTCCATAACATGGGTTTGCCATGATAAGTAACACGTAGATTGGGACTACAAATTGAAATTTTGCCCCAATTTGGAAATTTAGATCCTTAGGAAACTTCATTCACTGGAGCAATGTTTTCGCGGTTTTCAATATTTAATGAAACTCTTCACTGTCCTGAAAGAGATCTCCAGAAGAACACGAATGCTTGAAACCCAGAAGATATCATTTAGATCCCCAAATCATCATCCATATAAAATAGCCATAGATTTGTAATTAAAAATAGATCATTTCTACCTAATTCAATCTACATATACTTGCCAAGCACCTTGTTTTGTGCTGGTTTCAGCCTATCAATAAGCAGTGTTGCGGTTGGACCAGTCCTTGTGGCTCTTATTATGATTGTAAGAAGCCCTTCAGCAATAATCATTAGAAAACTTTGAAAACATAAAGATTTATTACTCACAGGACCTGGAAATTACATAGCACACCTGGGGCCACACGAGGTTGCAAGTAGAGAGAGAGAGTGTGAGCACAGGCCTGGAGTTCTGCTTTTATTGGGGTTGAAGGTGGGGGCCTAGGGTTTCATGGGCTCACTTTTTATTGGTGAATTTAAAACATAAGCGCAGGAATTTAAAGCATGGAGGCCGGTCCCGTGGCTTAGCGGTTAAGTGTGCGCGCTCTGCTACTGGCAGCCCGGGTTCGGATCCCAGGCGCGCACCGCTGCATCGCTTCTCCGGCCATGCTGAGGTGGCGTCCCACATACAGCAACTAGAAGGATGTGCAACTATGACATACAACTATCTACTGGGGCTTTGGGGAGAAAAATGGAAAAAAAAAGTTTACAGCATGGGAAGAGAAAAAAGGAAAGTAGCCTCAATGGTTAGTTATTGAAATTAACCAAGATCTCTAAAACAAAGGAACCTCAGTTGGGGGAGGTGGCCTGGCACCTTATTGAGCCATGTGGCTGGCAACGTGTTTATTTGAGATAGCCCTCTTTGAAGTGGATGCCTTGGCAATCAAAGCTTAAGTCAGGCACTTGCAGCACAAAAAAGGATAAGAACAACTGTCAGTGCCCACACTGCACACCTAATAGGTAATGGACTTTATTTTAAGTACTGGGGTTCTAAGGATGAACAAAAATTTGTCCTTGCCTTCATACCCTTAAGTTCTAGTAACTACAGAGAGGCATAGAATGCACGACTGCATAAGTAAACTCATGTCACATAGTAGTAGTTTTTTTGAATAAAGTGACATAGAGTTATCATTAGAGACTGACAGGCTGTGGGATGGGGTAACTATTTTGGTTGGATAGAGAGAAAACCGGAGGTGACATTTTATATGAGACTTAGTGAGGCTAACTGTCCCCGTTTGCCTGGGACTGAGGAGCTTCCTAGAAGACAGGACTTTTGGTTTTAAAACTGGGAAAGTTAAAAAAAAAAAAAAAAACTGGGAAAGTTAGGGGCAAACCAGAATGAGTTGTTCACCTTTTACCTGAATGAAGAGAAGGGCTGGACATGCAAAATTCTTTTGGGCAAGGATGGTAGGCAGATATAACAATAAGAATCAACACCATAGTCAGGTATCTGCAGAACAAATACTGTAATAATGAATGCCAAGGCCATTCTATACGGGCTTATTGATAAAATAGAAAATTTAGGCTCTTTTAAAGCTATTAAACAAGACAATGGTAACAGAAATGGAAACAAAACTATCTGCAACACACAAATCTCTTTTTAAACAAAGTTCCAGGGTGAATCAGCCTAATTCTGTTTTAGTTCTCTTCACCACCTTTTTAAGTTATGCAACCTAATTAACAAGCAGATTTAGATGGATATGTGACCGTACATGCATTGCTATAATAAAAGAATAATGATATAGGAGTGCATTCTGGTCCTGCCTCTTTCTGGGAACATTTGAAGATACTGTAGAAAGCCACTTCCTTTCTCCTTCACAACCCTCACATAGGCCCCTATTCAACATGAGAACTGTCAGCTACATTAAATGATTTGATCAGCAGTTTTGTCTGCTTTGGAAGTGACTCTCACATTCTTCTCTCAGTTGTCCGTTCCTAAGTGATCAGTTTATATTCTGTGGTACCTTGAAATCGTAGTTAATTTCACTTTTCATCAGTTTCTCATCTATAAAAATAGTATAATAATAATAACAACACATGTGGGTATTCTCAGTATAGGCGGACTGAGTTAAGTGGAATGAGGACACTAAAACATTCTTTTTAATTTTCGAAATAGGAATTATAAAGCATAGAAAAGAAAAACCTATTGACATGCATGTATATGACTTGTTTCTATACATTGTATAATCTCAATTTAAGCTATGCGTTAGGCAAGATTCTAACATGCACCAGCCCCCTCCATGGCCAGTGACACTCATCCTTGTATAATTCCCTCCCCTTGAGTGTAGGATGGCTTCTAATACCACTCTTGTGATAATGTTAAACGACAAAAAGGATTTTCCAAATGTAGTTTAGGTTACTAATAAATTGACTTGAGTTAATCAAAAGGGAGATTATACAGGCGGACCTGACCTAGTCTCATAGGCTCTTCAAATCTTGTTCTAGAGGTCAGAGAGGAAGAAAATATCATTCAAAACACAAGAAGGATTCCACTTCCCACTGTTGGCTTTATGGCAGGGAACAGCAGGTAGCTTGTAGGAGCTGAGATAGACCCCAACAGAGTGGATTCTGCCAATAACTTGAATGAGCTTGAAGTGGATTCTTCCCCAGAGCCTCCAGGTAAGTGTCCCACTCAAGCACTATCTTGAGTGTGAGACCTTTAACAGAGAATCCAATTGAACCACACCTGGACTTGTGACATGCAGAAATGTGAGATCATAAATGACTGTTGGTTTAAGTCACTAAGTCTGTGCTATTTTGTCATGTAGCAGTCCAAAACTAATACAAGCAGGATCGTTAATGCCAAATTCCCAAGCTCCATGACACAGGTAAGAAACACAATGTTCATCCATAACTCAAAGTGTTGCTGTGAAGTATCTAGAACAGTGCTCTTCAAAAGACATAAAACACAAACTACAAATTCAAGACACATGTAATTTTAAATTTTCTATGAATAACATTAAAAATAATGAAAAGAAACAGGCATAATTAATTATAACAATTTTTTATTTAACCTAATATATCCAAAATATTATTACTTCAAAATACAGTAAACATAAAACATTAATGAGTTATTATACATTTTGTCTGTTCTTTGTATTGTCTTCAACATACAGTGTGTATATTGCACTTACAGCATGTCGTAATTTGCACTAGCTACATTTCAAGTGTTCTGTAGTAGCCTCAAGTAGCTACTAGCTACCATATTGGGCAGCATCGATTTAAAACCCAGGATATTCTCTGTAAAGTTCCTCTTCCTTCCTCCACTCCCTTCCTTTCCATCAACCTAGTATACAATAGTAAAGGGCAACCTTACCCATGCCAGACATGTGTTTTGAATTTTATGCACATAAACAGGACTAATGAGAGAGCTTGTTACAGTAGGAGTACATTTGGGAGCTGTGTGAAAGGTTCAATTGCTCACACAAGTTAGAGAAGAAAAAAGTGTTTGTGTGTGTGTGTGTTTTAAATTACTTTTTCTTTTTTAACCTAGGAGGATATATGAAAAGTGTTGTAGAAATTCCTTAACTCTAACTTTCAGGTAGCTATTATTCGGGAATGTTCAATGCAATTCTTTCAGAGAGTAGTTATATAAGATTCATTTGGTAAGAAAAGATTCTTAACTCATGGAATTATGGAGTGAAGATGTTTGGATAAGACAACTTTCATATTCCCAGTGATTTTGACAAGGGTGAAATGGGAAGTTGAGGAAAAAATATATTACTGCTAGTATTATGTAGTGATCAATGATAAGGGATTTTTAAGTCAGATAGAGATAGATAGATGATAGATTGAAAGATAGATAATAGATAGATGATAGATAGATAGATAGATAGATAGATAGATAGATAGATAGATAGATAGATGTTGGATGCTGTGTTAACACAAAGGATTAAATTGTCAAATCAAAACACATATTACAGATATATTAAACTTCCCTAAAGACTCAAGGGTTATAGGCAAGCACAAGGCATAGAGGAGATATTATTTTTTAGAAGTGTTTAAATCCATCAGATGCAGCACCAAAAAAACATCTCTTTTTGTTTCCTGCATTAGGACACACAGGGATTTATGGTTAATAGAATTTATCACAGTAATCAGTTTTCTTTTTTGAGTATCTCCTATGTAACAGATGTTCCACGTGTGTAGTTTTGAATACACAGAACAAACATGAAAGGCTCAGAGAAGTTAATTAATATGTTTAAGGCCACTGAGAAAACAGTGATAGAGGCTCTGGATCCAGGTCACCTGCCAATAAAACAGTTTGTTAAATGGAGCAATTTTGGTTTGAGTACTGTTCCATTTTCTACACTGTTAATTACCAAATAGAACGTGTGTATGTGGCTACCTTCCGTTCTTCAACCAGCTGTGCCCCTCAACGACATAAATTCTGGTTCATTTACAGTAATCAATTTAATCTGAGCAGGAGGATCCTGTTAAATTATTTCATAGATAAGAGCCCCCTTTTCCACTAGAAAGTGCCATTAACATGTTTACAAGGAGGTTTGTTTAAAGATAATTGCATGGAGGTTTGGTTGAGGTCATTTATTCAGCTAGCCATCCCCCAAATAGAGCTGGAGTGAGTTACTTGTGGAGATTTAAATATATGTTTATAAGTTATAGATCTATTGAACAAAAATATTTTTGCACTATTGAAATAAGTAACATCCCAAAAGGTTAATAATCTGGAAACTCTGATCATAAATAACAGTTATTACATAATTTAGAATTTATAGAATTCTATATTGTACGATGTGAACCTAAGTACTGTGCCCTTACAGATATTCCCTCATTAGATATTCACAGCAACTATGTAAGATGAGCATTTTTATCCCTAATTCACAGATGAGGAAAATGAACCTCACTTATCCACAGTCTCAAAGGGAGGGAACTGGTATCTAAACTGACTTTTCTCACTCTAGTATTATTTACACTGTATGTGTGTATGCAGGAGGGACAGAAAGAGAGAGATGAAGTAGAGTAACAGAGATGAGAGAGAGAGAAAATATAAAAAGCAAAAATTAATGAGTTAGCCAGCTGCAAACAACTGCTTGAAATATCAGCTCTACCATATTGTAGGCAAACTGCATGCAACTATTAGCTTCTGTAAAACATGTTGTGTTTTGTTCATCTCAGAAAAAAATAAATCAAACTTTTGCTATCCATTATCTCACTAAATGAATATTACTGCGTGTATGTGACAGAATTGTATGAGGAGTCAGGTGGCAGAAATGAGTAGGACATTTTAATGCCAAGAGAGAAAACCAATCTGGCTCAGGGCAATCTTTTGCTTTACTTATTTATGTGATCAAAATAAGTTTTTTCAAAAAAGGAAAACAGCCAAAGCTGTATTCTATTAGTATGCCATGCCCAAGATGTAGGGAGTACAAGGTTTGGGCTCAAAAATGCCTAGCTGATTAAATTTGATAGCCTTGAAATAGCATTTTCAAAGATTTTGCAGTGGTGGGTACTGTAAAAAATAGGCCTGAATGCTGAATAAGATATCCATGGGTTTATTTGACGGATTCCGTCTAACTAAACATCTGAAGTCTAGGTTGTTTGTCCTAAAGATTTGTTAAATTTGATTTATAAAAAGGGACGGGAAGGAAGGAGATCAAATCATCTAGCCATTTCAGCATGAAAATAAATAACAGGTGCCTGTTATTGACTAGAGGGGACTTATTACTTACACTCTGAGAATTGCTTTGGGCACATAACTGAATGTTCCCCATGCACTCATCTTGTTTATTTTAAAGAAAGCAAATGTGCAGGTGTATGACTGATGTGGAGAAATTTATATGAAACGTAAAAAACAATCACATTGCAATAATTATAAATGTGTAATGATCAAATCACATCAGAAATATCCAGTTGTTAAATATGAAAATATTTGACTTTATGGGACAAAGAGGGAAATTTTCCTTTCTATTAGAATTTTCTTTAGAAATTCTAAAAACAGAACATTCAACCAACACAAAATTAATTTATAACAGAGCATGGATCATTTTGGTTATACACTAATGTGATCAACATGGGGAATTTAAATATATGAACAATCCATCCAAAATACACCTCCCCAGGCAGGAGCTAAAAAAAAATTGTGGTAGATCCATGTAAAATTTCCCTGTATTTACTCAAATTAACTTTTAGATTTCTAAGAAATTCAAGTATACCCGCTTTGACTCAATATGTTAAAAAATATAGCTTGGGAATGTCTTGGGTAAAACAGTATTCCTAAGATGGTTATAGGTATTTTCTTTTCTTTTTTTAAAAAAAATTAATTCACATAAACATTAAGCACAAAAAGTTAGCATAAATCCTAATAGTGCATTCTTGAAATTAACTTCAATATACAATACCTGGTAAGAAATTAAAAAAAAAACAAGCAGTGTTAGATTTTATATTTCAGTGCTGACAGAGCACCAGGTGGTTAAAAGATCAGACCACGTGAGATCAGAATCCTACATTTACTAGCTGAGTAGTCACAGACACCTTATTTCCTCATTCTACCTCAATGGGTTTCTTGTTAGGATTGAATGAGATTGTGTAAAGCACTTAGAAAACTTGGCACATCGTCAAGATTTAGTACATATTGGTGGTTATTACTTTTTACAGTCTTTTTGCATAGTGGCACAACCTTTCTTAAAACTCACACATAACTGAATGTTCCCCATGTACTCATCTCTTTTATTTTAAAGAAAGCAAATGTGCAGGTGTATTACTTCCAGACAGCATTGCAAAATAAAGTTGGTCAAATTCAAATACGAAGAGAGAAGAAACATAATGGATAATAAATGCCAGACATTGTGATGGAAACTGTATATATGCTGAATCATATTTACTTTTCTTAACAAAACTTCTGAAATGAAATTTTTTTTCTAATTTCCATATAATACTAAGGCTTAACAAGTGTAAATAAATTAGCCAAGGTCACACAGCTAATGTGTGTTGTTGACAAAATTTCACCTTCAGGGATAGGAGGAAGGAATGGGGTGATGATGAAGGAATGAGGAGTAAAAAGTATATGAACATTTATTTATTTATCTTGATCCATAAAGCACTTAGCAGCACGTGGTGTACATTCAGTGCCCAGTAAATGTTAGTGTTTTTCTTGGTGTTTAAGTTAATCTTCTCATTGATCCTATGCCAATTTCTTTAACTATTTCTTTCCTCACCCAGCAACCATCCATTTATGTCATGTTTTCAGTTAGTCACAAGAAATTCCACACATTCATTCAAGGAACTACTATGTCAGATATTACAGACATTACAATGGAGTAATAAATAGAATGAAATAATGTTATATAGTGGCCCACACTATCACTCTGGTATTTTGGAGGACATCAACTTGTAAATATATAGATGTCTCATTGTTATATGGATGACACTCCAACAAATGATGATGATGATGATGATAAACCTTCTGCCACTGGGGAGTGGAGGATGTGGAATTTATATCTATATGTCTCAGCTGTAGTTCTGGATAGAGCTTGCAAAATTATCTAACTCAATTCTGACCCTAGTCTAATTACAGGCTGATTTAACTGCTCTGTCTTCAAGGAAAAATAAAATGTTTTTTTTTATTTTAAGGCATAGAAGATTATGGTTCAAATAAAATGGGCATAAAGTAGAAAATCAATAATACTTCTGGGACCAAGGGAATATTTAATTTTCTAACACAGTAAGTGTAATGGAATTGAATAATAGAGGAATCCATTTTCCTACTAGACTCTAATAATAACAATAATAATATTAACAGTTAACCTTATTAAGCATTTTTCATGCTAGACACTATAATCATTTTACATATATTATCTGACTAATATTTTTTCTATTTTACAAAGGAGTCAAATGAATCTTAGAAAAGTTAAGACACTTGCATAGTATCAAATAGCTATTAAATGACTGGGTGGAAGTTACAATGGCACAAGATTGCCTCTGTTTGAGAAAGGCATTATAGAGATACAGAATGTAGCATGCAGAGAGAACTTAGAGTAACTAGAATATGCAAGTAGAGAGAGAGTCTTAAAAAGCAGTAATCTAAACACTTGATTAACAAGGAAAATTAGTAGTCAGTGTTTCTTTCAAATTATTAGATGAAAAACTAGTGTGGTACGCAGAATAATGGCTTGCTGAAGGTGTTCACGTTTCTAATCCCTGGAATCTGTGAATATGTTACTTGCATGGCAAAAGGGACTTTTAAATGTGACTAAATAGGAATTTTGAGATGGGGAAATTATCCTGGATTATCCAGCTGGGCCCAATGTAATCGCAATGGTCCTTATACATGAAAGAAGGAGTTAAAAATGTTAGAATTAGAGAAAAATTTGAAGATGCTGCACTGATGGATTGAAGATGGAGGTCTGGAGCCATGAGTCGAGGAATGTAAGTGGTCTCTAGAAGCTGGACCAGGTAAGGAAATCGATTCCCCACTGCCATCTCCAGAAAGGAATGCAGTCCTGCGAACACATTGATATTAGCTCAATAAAACCAATTTTGGACATCTGACCTCCAAAACTTTAAGATAATAAACTCATGTTGTTTTAAGCCACGAATTTGTAGTAATTTACTACAACAGCAATAGAGAACTAACAAAACCAGTCTCTGTAAAGACTAAAATATAAAAGAATATTGAGCATTTGCAGAAGTAAATATTAAGGGCAAATGCTAATGAGCAATAATAATAATAGTCACAATTTATTGAATATATGCTAAGTGCAAGACAGTTATGCTCATATTAACTCATTGATGAGGACACCAGAATTAATTCCATTTTACAGAAGATGGAAAAGTTTCAAGAATTTAAATGCGTGTCCAAGGTGGTGAAACTGAGAAATATCAGCGAGAAAGATGTGGGACTATCAGAAGAGAAATTCAGATATCTAATAAGTCATTGAATTAAAGAACATATGTCATCAATAAAGACCAGTTTAATTATTGCTGCAACAATAAACTTGGGCTACCATTCAAGTCAAAATTCTGTGGCTCAGAGTTGGTGAAAAATCTGTACAGAATGTTCTGACATCAACTTGTTTATGTGATACATATTAAATTATCTTAGAGTATAACTACAAAGTCAAAAGAATTTAAATTGATCAAGAATGCTTAATTAAATGTATTGAAATTTCTAGTAAAGTGCTAACATTTGTAGAATTTCAAAATTTATGTTGCCTCTGAACTTAAAAGAAATAATACTTAACGTTCTTGACTTACACTTCTCATATCACAGCAGAATTTTTTATCTATGTTAGCATGAAGGCAATAAATTGATATTAGGAAGGATTTACTTTTTTCAGGGGTGGGGATAGAAATAATTCTATAGCTTAGAAATATGTTAGTATATAGATTGATAACTTTCATAAACTAATGGGTTGAATTATTCCCTAGCAAAAACCAGAGAAACGAAACTAGAATTAGAATCAACAAATTATTTTATTCACATATATTTGAGGTTAAGTAAATCTAGAAATATGACTGAAAAGTCACAGAAAGATGTGAGGTGAAAGGCTTAAATCTTTTTTAGTGGAATCACTAGTGAGGGAAATTAAGGGGTTTGGATCCCAGTAGATAAAAACCTGGTGCTACGTTTAGTAGATAAAGCTGCTGCAGAATACATTGGAGAGGAACAAGGCTTAAGAAGAGATGAATTACCAGGCTTTTATAATAGTGAAAGCAAGCTACAACAACAATTGTAACAGGAAGAAAAGAAGATACATGACAGAACATCCTGAAATGTACGAGACACGTGAAAGAAAAGTTATCCTCTACATAACTTTGAACTTGAGGGAGGGAGTAATGACTTGGGGGTTTGAGGGAGAATTAGAAATGGAAGCCTATGGTAAGAATGTGTGATTATGTGATTGGGAGAATTGGGTTAACAGTAACACAAATAGAGAAGGCATCAATCATTTCAATATTGTCAAAATCACTGACCTCCAGCCTGCCATATTGAACTTGACTCTTATATAACCTTGTTCACCTTCTTGGAAACTTTTCCTTGCCTGATATTTTGAGCTATATTTACTTCCCCAGAAAAGGTTCTTGTTTGATTTTTGTTTTAATTTTTACTTTAAATATATTATATTAAATATATATTACATACATACATTATATTAAATACATATATTAAACAAATATAAACATATACAACAATCCACAACAGTATAATCGATGCCCATGAGTCCAACACCAAGCTTCCACAGTCATCAACTCACAGCCAATCTGATTTCATTATATCCCCAATATTCCTTGTCCATATTATTTAATATTTATTAAAATAGTATTTAAAAATTTAATTTAATATTATATTTTAAATAATATTTAAAAGTTATTCCTATATGACACGTATCATATAGAATTTCATCAGCATGTTTCTCTAAAAAATAAATGTTCTTTAAAAAGAAAACACATTGACAAAAGCTTTCAGACACCTATAAAATTAACAATAATTGTTTAATATCAGTATCTCCAGCCAGTATTCAAATTTACAAGTGCCTTACAAATGTCATTTTAAAAATTAAAAATATTTGCTTGAAGCTAGATCCAGATAAGGTTCATGGTTTGTGATTGATTACTGTGTCTTTATGGTTCTCTTAATCTAGTCTTTCTGCTCTGTATCTCTCTCTCACCATTCCAACACTAGCAATTAATTTGGAGAAGCAGTTGGGAAATTTGCTATTAGAGTTTCCCACAGCCTGAATATTGCTGATGACATTCTGTGTCATCCGTATTGCCTATAAATGGGTGATTGAATCTAGACATGGTCAAACTCAGATTAGACTATTTGATAAAACTACTTCTAAGGTTTGGGCCACTTCTTCCTGGGCTCTTGATTGATGTCTTTTCTTCCTGTCACAATGTTGGAGTCCCATGAGCCTCCATTTCACTTACTTCTGAGTGCTACACGATGTCTGTAGTCAACCTTGCATAGCACACAGCTGCAATAACAAGCCCCATTATATGCTGACAATTCCAAAATCTGTATTAACATTTCAGATCCCTGTCTTGAATAGCAGACCCAAACGTCTGTCTAACAGACTATGTAGTCACAGAAGTATCTCAAAATTGCTACGTTCAAAACTATGTAATTTGTATTTCCTTGAAAATCTGCTTCTTATATTCCTTATTTTAATAGGAGTTTCATACATTCAGAATATGGTCTTTAGAACTAGACAATCTTATCCATGCTCTGTCAGTTACTCTCTAAACAAATTTCATCAGTCACTTAATTAATTAATATAAAGGATTAATTTGTAAATTTGGGACACTTATAACTGTAAATACTTGAGTGAGCCAGATGCTCTTCTAAGTGCTTTATATGCATTTTCTTGACTAAATCTTACATCAACCTTATGAAGTAGGTAAAATTACTTAAGATGAGGTAACTTAGGCACAGAGAGGTTAAGTAAATTGTCCTGGCACTCTGTTTTCGGAGTCTATACTCTTGGCCTACATCTTGTAATATTTTTGAAAGAATGAATAAATAGTAAGGGTAAAAAACTTAAAATAGTGTCTGATATAAAATAACTATATGTTGACTGATATTAATATTTTTAAGTTTAGTTTCTTAGTAAGGCATATAAGACCTTTTACAAACTGGCCCTTTATTTCTTTTCCAGCCTCATCTTTATCTGCATAGCATTGGTCTTTCTCTACTCTACTGTAATTTCTCAGTGATATCTTGGTTTTTTTTTGTTCTAGAATGCCATTCTGATCACAATTGTCATCTTGAAAACATAATATATCCCTTAAGACTCAGCTCATGTGCCACTCTTTAGAAAGCCTCCTGAGACTCAAGGCTGAATTTCATGTTCCTTCTTGATGTTTGTTTTTACAATTATATCAAAGACAACCTCAAAGCCAGACTTCCTAAGAATAAATCTATTCTCTGTCTGCATATTTCCCCATCGGTTAACTTCATAGCTTGACAAATTCTGATTCCATGCTTAGCAATCCTCTTTTATAAGCCCTCCTCAAGGTCACACATAATGCTCTATTTGTTAAAGCTAATAGCTAAGGACACCCTTCTTGATTAAAAAACATAGAGGATAGATAGATAGATTTATTTGCTCTTTCTGGTAACCCTTCTCTCCCTTACTTTCCCTGACATGACTCCGGGTTTTCCATATTATTCTCTATTAGTTCATTTTCAGCTCCTTTACAGTCTCACTGTCCCCACACGAAAATGTTGATACTCCCCAGAATTCTAGCTTCAGCCCTTTCCTATTTATGTTCTATATATTATCCCTCATTGTCTATAATTTTTTACCATTTAGTTTTAACATAATAATATATCATGAAGGTAGAAGTATAGAAACATCTACTGACAATTTTGAAACTCAGGATTAAAGCTTTAAAATAAGATCAGAGATTTACATTAAAAAACTCATGTCTCAGAATTAACAGTTGAAGGGGTAGAAATAGATGAGAAGAAATTAAAAAGATGGATTTTTTTTTTTTAAGTACAGAACAAGAGACAAGATATCTACACAAAGACAGCAAACATAATCCCAAATATGTCCAGAGATGTCCCATTTTGGGAGATTAGAAGAAAAAACACAAAGGATGAAGACATAAAAGAAATAGTTAGAGAATCAGGAGAAAACACTATGAAGATCGTGTTATCCAAGGCAGAAAAGTTTCAGAAGGAAATAGTCACTAAAATTAAGTGACGTAAATTCAACTTTTATGTCTCCATTTAATTCTAGAGGTCTTTAGAGTTATCTTTAAGACTTACTGATTTTAGTAGTTCCCAAACCGTGGGTTGAAGATCCTTGACAAGGCAAGACAAAAGAAATAATAGAAGAGATTCTCATATTCCTAAACATTGTTTATAGATTACATAAATGATATGTTTTATACGCATGCAGTATTTTCATATATATTTACATATTTAGATACATATACATACATAGATACACACACATACAGGCTGTAGTAATTGAGAAATTACTGAATGTATAATTTCCTCAGCCTAGAATGGCCCTTTCTACAGGCCAATAATCTCCTCTACCTTCACAGCTAATCCCTATTCATAGTTCAAGTCTCAGTTTATCAGTCCTCTCCTATTGGTCCAATTGTTCCCATTATCCTCATTCCTTCCTCATACCACTCAATATTTTTGTAATTACTTAACAGGCACATTTATGTAATAAATATTTATGTCTGTGCTCTGTACCAGCTTACTCTGGGATGCAGTAGTGATCCAGCTGGATGATGTCCCTATCCTTATTGAGTTTAGTGTCTAGTGGAGAAACTCTCATTTAACTTTCTGTGAAAAGTACGAAGAGGTTCACAGTTCTATGCAGGCTCATAAATTAAGAACTTTATCCAGTCTGGAAAGAAGGCAAAAGTACAATAGAAAATAATTTTATGATGTAAAATATCTCCAATAAATCAAATACTTATAAGCAAGAAGGGAAAGAGATCTAAGAGCCTGACATTCAGATATACAACTTATGACTCAAGATATGTCATTAACTTGTACTTTTAAGCTTTTTGCAGCATTCTCTTTCCAAATCCCTTCATAGGCTATCTATATTTTCTATCAAGTTTGCTTCTGTACAATAAATGAACTGAATGAACATGGAGATTATATGAAGTTTGTCTCTCTCATTCTTATCCTTAATTTTATTTATAAATTTAGTTTTTACATTTTGCTCTATGAGTAATTAGATTTCACCAACTTTGTAATACAGCTTAAAATGGCCCTGAGATCAAATTATTTGGAAATTAATTAAAAAAGCAGAAGAAAAAAGAAAACCAATGCAGTGCACTCATTGAAATCAATGTGGCAGCCAAGTTTGAACTAAGGTTTGCCATGGTTCAAGGCTGCGTTGTTCTGATGTTCACATGCAGATGTCCTCAGCATGAGGTCTGGTCTTGCTCTGACTTTTACCAAAAGACTACGACTTGAAAAGATGAGAATGGTTATGTTTTAGAGACATTTCTGAGGCCTTTGCCAGCTGGTGGAGCAGAACCATTTAAAAATACAGTACCAGAAAGACTTTTAGGAGAGCTGTCAGACTTTAATACTACAAAGTTACATAATCATTGCGTTCTCTAATGCATGCCAGAAAAGAATAGTTGGGAATTAACGAGTGAGTCCAATTGCTTACTTTCCCTGATTGTGAGCAGCTCTGCCAAGCCCAGGCTGTGCCCTACCTGCTCATTTGTCAGGCAAATAAGACTTCTATACATATTATCTATAATACGATCATTGGAACATCGTTTTCTGTTGTAGCGTCACAAACAGATGTAATTCTCCCAGTTTATCTTTTAGTACGCTTGATTTTATCCAAATTTGCGTAATCGCTGTTTCCCAAGCATGCCACATGCACACCTGCTTCCTTTGTTCTGTCGTGCTGTTTTCTTCTTTGAAATACATTTATACATATTCTCTGAATATTTCTTTCCCGTGGCACCCAGTCTCCATGGCCCAGCTGGAGCTCCTCTGCTAGGCACTTATAAGTCTCACCTTTCTTCTATCACTGTCATTGCCACTGAGCAGTTGTACAACAAACATTATACAGAGTATTAAATTAATGCCAAGTATTTGAGAGGAGGTTCTAAAATAGAGTATAAGTATATTTTCTATATAATATATATACACACACACACAACAACACATACCTGTGTTTTTGAGTGCATGTGTTTCAGATATGAGTTAGATACGAAAAATATAAACACGGTACAAAAAAGTGCCATAATCATTCAAAGACAGCAGAATTTACTTCAATCTGAATCATATAGCATAATAGCAAAGACTAGCTTATATAAGTAACTATTTTAAACTTATACACATCTTTAGCTTTTTTTTGTTTTGTTTTGGTGAGGAGGATTAGCATTGAGCTAACACCTGTGCCCATCTTCCTGTATTTTATATGTGGGACGCTTGCCACAGCATGGCTTGATAAACAGTGCGTAGGTCCACACCTGGGATCCGACCCTGTGAACACTGGGCCACTGAAGCAAAGCGTGCAAACTGAATCACTACGCCACCAGGCCGGCCCTATCTTTTGCTTTTTAATTAAATTATCTCACTGATAAAAGGGCACAAGTGTTATCTACTTTGTATCCATAATTTCTAGACAAAGTTTTCTACAGATTCAACCAAAGCATATTATATACCTACTATGAGCAAAGCACCCTTTTAGGCAATTTCACAGACATTATTTCATTTTTTATCATTACATAATCACTCAATAAATAGTTGATTACAATAAAGATCAGCAAAATCACATATTTTGCTTTTCAGATTTCATTTCGGAGTCTCAGTTTGATTTTATAGTTTAATATGCTGTTTCACTGGATTAATAATATTTACTTTATAAGGACATACATTATATTAAACATATTATCTTCTGTATGATAAGAGCTCAGGATTATTATCACATTAAATTGTTTTATTTTCAAATATTTAGAATACTGGTTACCTATCCAGGTAAACAGAAATTGAACTGGGACTGTGAGTCCTAGAACTAAATAGTAAGAAAATTCTGAGGTAAAGGCACATTTACAGGATATGTATAAAAGACTTCTGAGAAGGGAAATTTGTGGAAATGGATTGACATAACAATAGATTCAAAATAGACTTTAGACATTCCTTTCTTATCCACTGGATTATTTGCTTTCCATTGGAATAAAAAGGTAGATATAGTCAACTTTAAAAATAGAATAAGGAGTTTTAAAGATAAAGACTTTCACTCTGTTAGCATTTCCGTGATTAACTGTGCATTATTAGTTATTTTGCAAACATGTATAAATTTGACTAAAACATTGTGCTCTTAGTATTTTCACATGTAACTTCCCAATACTTTCATTTGCTTCAGTCTTTGCACTGAAATTGATAAACTAATCTTCTATTCATACAGTGAGTTTTTAATGTCTTTTTAAAAATGACGTGTAGTCTTTATCTGCTCTGCTGCCCCAATGTGTTTTAAACAAGTATACGTGTAATAACATCCTTTAAAAATTAATTCCTGTCAAAATTCTTCACAGAAAAATGTGCTTATTTTTTGAGACTGGATGTCATGCAGTGAATTCTGAATAAAGAAGAAAATAGAATCAGATTTAGGGTTTAAAATTACTAATTAACCCGTCTAAAATGCCTGATGACACTAAATTTCTCAATTCCTATTAGAGTGATTCTGCTTTGTTTTAAACTTTAATCATTTAATTTTAGAGTATTAAACTTTCCCAAGTTCCTTTGAAATTAGGGGGTATAACTTGTTAAAATTTTTATAGTACAATAATGACTAAGTATTAAGCTGAATAATTGTAATATGATGAATCTCATAATTCTAATATTCCACCGATAAACTGTGGTATATAGTTAGTTCCAAATAATAAGAAAATTCTTGAAGCATGTTAGGTTTAATTTTTAACTTTTCTAAAATATTTTGACTCTCTAGAGATTATATGCCCTGAAAAGTCTTCTTGTGGGATAATAAATTTTATTACCATATCAGTAATGAGAAAAATTTTTATCTTTTTCTATGTCACCCCATAACTGAAGATAAATATATTATCTCTTTTTTATGTGTGAGAGTAGTGTTCTTATTTATTTACTTGTTTCAAGAGCGCAATGGTAGTGAACATTTAACGTCCACGCTTCTACATTTCTGAGCCACTAGTAATCTGGCCTTTTAGCCAAGATGATTGAGACTGGGTAGGTCTGAAGATCCTAGTGCCTCAACCAGCTATCATCCTCCTATCTATCCACAGAGACAGTTAGATCATTGATCATTAATATTCTCACTGGGATAACTATCTCATTGAGAAGTCCTACATAAAAAATAGTAGTCAAGGGGCCAGCCTGGTGGTGTAACTGTAAAGATTCCGTGCTCCGCTTTGGCGGCCTGAGGCTCGCGGGTTCGGATCCCAGGCGCGCACCGACGCACCGTTTATCAAGTCATGCTGTGGCGGGGTCCCATATAAAGTGGAGGAAGATGGACACGGATGTTAGCCCAAGGCCAGTCTTCCTCAGAAAAAGAGGAGGATTGGCAACGGATGTTAGCTCAGGGCTGGTCTTCCTCACACACACACAAAAAATAGTAATCGAAATCCTCAGAATTATCTGGCAGGTAAATATTTCTATAAGCTTAAAGACCGTATTTGGGTATATCTATGTTTCTTTAATCCTTGGGAAATTGTCAAATATTTAATGCTCAATGTAATGAGTGACTAATGTAGAACCTTGTTATATATGACATTGATTCTAACTTTAATTCAATTTATATCCATAAAAACTTGTGTATTATATAGCTTACAGAAAAATCTGATGACAATAGTCAAAGACAGTTCTGCCAATATTTAAAAAATATTGGCATATACAGGATGTGGCAATATTTATGCAGTAGAGTAGGGCAAACAGAGATTATCTTTAAGCAGAGACACCTTGATCAGGGATTCTAGCCTGCCAGGGATGAGACAGTCAATATCGTGGCACACTGTAACACAATTGTGATATGCTGGTAAACTGCCAAACACCTGTTTGGAAGCTCTGGGTTAAGATATTGAACATCAGTATTCATGACATCTGATATAAACTTGACTTGTACTTATCTACTGATCATCTTGGAAACGTTTTGTTTTTTTTCTTTTTAATTCTGTATACACAAGCACTATTTCATGGAGCTTATGTTTTTGCTTGGGTTCCAAGAAAAGCAGATCATTGAGACAGGGTTAAAGTGAAAATTCAGAAGTAATTCCAGAAAATGCTCATGGAGAGTGGGAACGGAAAACAAGAAAGATGAGGAAGCCAATGAGGGATGATTTCAAGAAAGTTTCCACTCTGAGGAACTGGGGCCTTATGTTAGTGCAGAGCGACAGAGAATGGTGTAGAATGCACACTTCACATTCAAGGGAGCTGGAATATTTATAGGCCATCTCCTCTGTCATTGGTGCAGGACAGCTCTGGGGGATGGGATGGCTCATGTACAGTCCTGCCATGTACGGGAAAATTGGCTCTGGCAGCCAGGGAGAAGGCTCAGGTAAAGAGAAGTGCAGGTGACAGTAAGCAATCCAGCATCATGCAGTAAAATACTAAATCTTTAGGGAATACGGACAGAGTACTTCCAGGATCTATTACTGTTTGTTTTAGTCAGACATACTGCAAAATACTATTGTTTAGTAGTTTAATAAGTCAACTGATTTTATGCTCCTAAATCAGGAGTCCAAAAACTACTGTCCACAGACCAGGTTCAAATTTGAAAAATTAATTTAAACCTGTAAAAATATAGGAAACTAAGATTTATAAATGGAATACTCTAATGAAGTTAACATTTTTTAAAAAGTCACTTATTATCTTGGGATTTCATGTAATCTGTGCAAGTTTTTCTGGTTCTTCTTTCCCTATCAGGTTAAAAAATATTTCAATAGGAGCATTTTCATTTGTATGGGAGGGTTGTCTATCAAAATATTAGCTACTGGTCTTCTAGTAAAGGTGGATTATCCATCTTCCATATTCCCATTAGAATGAGTGAGCAAACGAAAACAAGAGATTATATCTAAGCACTAAAAACTAACAAAGAATGCCATTCATATGCCAGAAAACTTGAGCAATTTAATTTTTATTAACTGCAAGGAGAGCCAGATGGAGGAATATATTAAGGATCAAGTTGTGATGATCTCTTCAGGGACAGCAATATTCTGTTTTATTTCCAGAGGTGAAGTCTTAGGAGAAGATCTAAAAGATTTCCACACGTTTCCCTGACTTAGAAGGTAAAAGACTGGAGGCTAGGAAAAGTGGGGAGACTGGTAGTGAAGAATCCAAATTTTATTGCTGAAGATTAAATGTTAAAATTAGCCAAGATGAGAAATTCCAATGGCTATATCAAATCGAAAAGTGGCAATGAAGTAAGATTTTTCTATGATGTGGAAAACTGCCCCTGTTGTAAAAGACCGCCACATCCAATAAAGAGACTGAGGATTGCCTAGTTCACAAGTTGCAAAAAAATAAAGACTACACAGAAATTAAGTTCTGCAAGTGGGATTGCTCATAGTTCTAGATGTTTCCCCATTCCCCTCAGTAACACTTAGCGGTAATATTCATTTTATTAAATACATATCCAAGTTAAAATCTGAAAGAAGGCTATGAATAGCTACCAGGAGCTGAATGGGGAAATAAAGAATCATCTTTCCTTCATTTATAGACACACTAGAAGCCTGAAATAATATTCAAAACTGAGTAAATAAGTAAAAATAATTTGTGTCTTCAAACGGTTCTGTAAGATGGCAACCAGAATGCAGTTAAGAAAATTAGAGAAAATAATTTAATAAAAATCTATTTTAGAGTCTAAATAAAACTTAAGAAGACACGAGCTTGAAGTAAAATAATAAAATTTAAAAAATGAAAGGAGAGTTGTTTGGAGAATGAGTAGATAGAGAAATGATGGAAGTAGGCAAGTACCCAGAAAGAATACAAACTCCCACAGCAGCAATGTAAAGCAGAAGTAATGGTGCAGAAAATAGAATTGGTACTATAGAGTGTAAAGTTCATTTTATACCTTTTTATTAAACTTGAACCTGTAATTTGGTGTTGGCTTTGCCCTTGCCCTTTGCAAGGTCCAATAGAAGGATGCTGATTTCAACATTATTTCGGGCAGCCCTCAATTAACGGGTCATTAAACACCACGTGATTCTTGAAATTGCTACTATATCTAATTAGTAGTGTCAGTGATGTCAGTAAAAAGAACAAGTGCTATTTGCATTGTTGTCAACATATGAATTCACTTTCAATTCTCAGAGAGGATTCTAGATATAATTTAAAAAAAAATTACCTTATTGATTATTATGTTGAAATTCTATCAATCAGTTGATGCATAAATGTATATCTATTACTGCAAGAAACAACATGTAATCATTAATGATGTTTGTGAAAGCAGTTACCCTTGTGCCTGGTTGTGATTAAGATCTTTCAAATAATTACTTTGAAAAGCGAAGTGGATTTATACTCAAGGCAAATATGAGAGAAAGTGTGTATGATGACTTTAATCATTCTGTCATTTCTGTAAATGTTTATAAAAATACTCCAAAAACTAAACCCTAGTGAGGACACGGAGCTATAGGAACTCTCATATATTGCTGGTGGGAAAACAAAATGGTATAGCCACTTTGGAAGACAGTTTGGCAGTTTCTTGCAGAACTGAACATACTCCAGATTTGGGCCATTTTAATAGACGTGTAGTGGTATCACATGGTTGTTTTTATTTTGTTTTTCCCTGTATGATATTATAGTAATGGATATATGACATTATACCCTAAGGTAAACTATGGACATTGGGTGATTATGATGTGTCAATGTAGGTTCACCATTGGTAAAAAATATTAGATTAAGGATAAAATTTTTTGGAAAGTAAAAAAGCAATAGCACATTTAAAATTTCCATTGCTATTATTAAAGAGCAGAATTGACCTAGAAGAACATTAAAAGATGGTATGAAGATCTTACTGAATGCAGAAGATGAAAATTTCTGAATAGTACATCAAACAAAGGGATGACTATGAAAAACATATAGTGAAGAACCAATATTGTAGAGCATCTTTTCATATGTATATTTGCCATCTGCATATCTTCTTTGGTGAAGTATCTGTTAAGATCTTTGGCCCAGTTTTAGATTAGGTTGTCTGTTTTCTAATTGTTGAATTTTAAGAGTTCTTTGCATATTTTGGATAACAATGCATTATCAGATGTGTCTTTTGCAAATATTTTCTCCTAGTCTTTGGTGTGTCTTCTCATTCTCTTAATATTGTCTATCACAGAGCAGAAATTTTAAATTTTAATGAACTCCAGCTTATTAGTTATGCCTTTCATGCAAGGTGTCTTTGGAATTGTATGTAAAAAAGCATCGCCATCCCCGAGGTCATGTAGGTTTTCTCCTATGATCTGCTAGGAGTTTTACAGTGTTACATTTTACAGTTAACTTTATGATCCAGTAACAGTTAATTTTTGTGAAGGCTATAAGATCTGTGTCAAAATTCATTTGTTTGCATGTGGATGTCCAATTGTTCCAGCACAATTTGTTGAAAAGACTATCGGGGGCCAGCACCGTGGCTTAGCAGTTAAGTGTGCATGCTCGCTACTGGTGGCCCAGGTTCAGATCCCGGGCATGCACTGACACACCGCTTGTCCGGCCGTGCTGAGGTGGTGTCCCACATACAGTAACTAGAAGGATGTACAACTATGACATACAACTATCTACTGGGGCCTTGGGGAGAAAAAGGGAAAAAAAGGAGGAGGACTGGCAATAGATGCTGGCTCAGGGCCGGTCTTCCTCAGCAAAAAGAGGAGGATTGGCATGGATGTTAGCTCAGGGCTGATCTTCCTCACAAGAAAAAAAAAAAAAGACTATCTTTGCTCCATTGTATTGCCTATGCTCCTTTGTCAAAGATGAGTTGACTATATTTATGAGGGTTATTTCTGGGCTCTCTATTCTGTTCTATTCTGTTAACCTATTTGTCAATTCTTTTGTAAATACCAGACTGTCTTATTACTGTAGTTTTATAGTAACTCTTGAAGTCAGGTAGCATCAATCCTCCAACTTTGTTCTTCTCCAATATTGTGTTGGCTATTCTGGGTCTCTCACCTCTCCATATAAACTTTAAAATCGGTTTGTTGATACCCATAAAATAACTTGCTGGGATTTTGATTGGGATTCTACTGAATCTATAGATCAAGTTGAGAAGAATTGGCATCTTGACAAATTTGAATCTTCCTATCCATAATTATGGAATATCTCTTCATTTATTTAGTTCTTCTTTGATTTTGTTCATCAAAGTTTTGTATTTTTTCTTGTACAGCTGTTGTATATATTTTGTTAGATTTATACTTAAGTATTTCATTTTGGGGTGCTAATGTAAATGGTTTTGTGTTTTTAATTTCAAATTCTACTTGTTCATCATTGATATATAGGAAAGCAATAGACATTTGTATATTAACCATGTATCATGAAACCTTGCTATAATAGCTTATTAGTTCCAGGAATGTTTTGTTGATTCATTTGGATTTTCTACAGAGACAATCTTGTCATCTGTGAATGAAGACAGTTTCACATATTCCTTCCCTATCTGTATACCTTTTCTTTTCTTTCCTTATTGCATTGGCAAGGACTTCCACTATAATGTTGAAAAGGAGTGATGAGACGGGACATACCTGTCTTGTACCTGATCTTATTGGGAAAGCTTTGAGTTTCTCACCATTAAGTATGATGTTAGCTATAGGTTTTTTTAGATAGTCTTTATCAGGTTGAGAAAGTCCCACTCTATTCCTACTTCACTGAGAATTTTTATCATGAATTTGTGTTGTATTTTTTCAAATGCTTTTTCTGTATCTATTGATATCGTCGTGTGATTTTTCTTTTTTAGGCTTTTGACGTGATATATTACATCTATTGATATTTGAATGTTCAACCAGCCTTGCATACCTGGAATAAATCCCACATGACAATGTCTTATAAATTCTTTTATACTTTTCTGGATTTGATTTGCTATTATTTTGTTGAAAATTTTTGCATGTATTTTCATGAGGCATATTAGTCTGTAGTTTTCTTTTTCTATAATGTCTTTGTCTGGTTTTGGCATTAGGGTAATGCTGACCTCATAGAATAAGTTAGGAAGTATCTCGCGGTTTCTATCCTCTGAAATAGATTGTAGAGAATTGGTATAATTTCGTCCTTAAATGGCCAACACATTTTTGGTTTTGCTTTTCAAAAATATTTTGAAAGTATTTTTTATAATTTATTCATTTTAATCTCTATTTTCATGAGTAATTTGGGAAAACAAAACTTAGTAATAAACTTGAACACAATCTTAAACTGGAATCTACAGGCAACATTTTTATTTTTGTGATACACCATAAAAATGCTACCTACTATTGTCTTACATGTTAAAGATGGAAGTCACAGCAACGAAATGGAACTTACAAATTTATGAAGGAAAGACCAGGGCCTTATCTAATATGATGCCTCTTAAAAGATATAAGCCCATCAAAGTGCTATACCATCATTAAATATAGTATTATCATGGAAATTCAGCAAATACTGCCTCTGTCTCTAAACACTAACACTTACATGCATAAAGTGAGTTTGCCTGAAAGACTCAAGCATAAGTCACAAATGCCAACTGGTTATGTGGTTCTGTGGCCTGATGGTTTACTCTCTCCAGGTTTTTATTCTACCTCTGTGATTTAAAACTTCCAGTTTGTAATATAAAACACTCTGGAGATAGATGATCCAGGAATTATTTCTGTTTTAAAAGTGTTCTTGCTAGGATGGACTATACCAGTCAAACGGCCAGGCACCCTCCAGGGATCTCCTGATTTAAGCTAGTACATGAAATTTTCTTTTGTATTTTGCAATTATAAATATTTGTAATTTAAAATATACTTGAAATAAAAATAAAGAGAAGCTAAATTTCCAAAATAAAAATGATAAGTGTCAATGAAAGGGATAAATGCATTAAATAATGAACACTTTTCTATGTACTTGGCATTTCTTTCATAGTTTCAACAGGATTCACTTTAAGTTTAATTGAGGAACTTATATTGAATAGTCTAACCTCATTGTTTAGTATCTTTTAAAACCATATAGTGGGATAAGAATATACAGCTTTTCAGTTCATTATCTCAAATTTTAGGAATAAAATGAGAAATACTGTATGAACCATGGCATCTATATTGCTTTAATTTTATTCATTTTCATAATAGCACTTCAATTCCACATATGACTATGTATTTAGAAAATTATTGTGTATAGGTTGCATTTCCTAAGAATTGTCTGCTGGTAAGCACATTTAGAGTTAATTCAAATTTTAGTTTTATTTCGGTTAAAGAAGAGTATGCTAGAAGGTAATGAGAAACACAATGGTTAAGATAAGTTTGAAAGCTTTAATGAAATCAGTTTCTTTCTTGGTGACCTTGAGGGTGTTCTAAATTTCTCTTCTTGATGGTGCATGTCAATAGGAATAAGAGCAATAATTGTGCCTGATGGTCCATTTCTAGTGTAGCTCCAACAAGAATATCCCATAAGGTTTGAAGGTCTTTTTATTACTCTAAGTGAAATCAATAAGCAAATTAATCCTTTTTCTTTGTGTCTTCACTCATTTTCAGAAGTAGATTGCACTTGCTGAATAAAGACATCCCTGAGTAAAGTGTGGGCTAATAATATAGCATTTGAAAAGCGTGAAGCATAGTGCCTAATATATATTAGGTACTCCATAAACATCTTTTACTTCTCACTAATTTCTCCTTTTTTCCCTCCAATAATAAGCAAAGAGATTTTATTGAATTATTTTTATAACATGTCTCTGAGAAAGAAGCAGATAGTTATCCACAGAATGAGTAATATAAAATCCATGTAGACTCTGACTACCGAGAGTTAGATTTTCATATACTCTCTGTGGAACCTGTTAGCGAACGTTGCTGGAATTGGAATAAAGGTTAGAAATAAACAAGATAGATAGTAGATTTTTAATAATAGTTATATTTTTCTTCTTTTCATAATTACACATAACTGTTAAAAAAAGTGATACATCAATTATGAATGAATGTATGCTCGAGGATGCTGGAAGTAAACAGAAGTCAGAGTCAAAAGTGGTGAACGGAGAAAATGTAATAAAGTATAATTTTGCAAATATGTGAGTAGGGTTAATGGAAACTACTAACCTGAGATCACGGAGGACCCAAGGGCTAGTCATAGCTGGGAGGCATTACCACCACTATGCCAGAATTTGCAAGAGGACAGTGGTTACTAGGAGATAGAGCTGTTTGGAGAAGGAAACCTGGTAAGAGCTGTTGCCTCTGATAGGGAAGATAGCCACCCTGCAGGGGAACAATAGGGAAGGCCCTCAGCAGAAGCCAATGTTTATCCTTTCTAACTGCTTATCTCCTGATGGTGCTCCCCGCTGGATGAATCAAACTGGAAGTTAGAGGGCAACAGAACCCATTGATACAGTTCTTCCCTGTCAGGCTCCTGGGGCCAATAGCCGGGTAAAGAGGACTAGATCCGCAGGTGCAAATAGAAAATATTCAGCACAATGCACTTTTGGTAATAAAAGTTTTGATTTTTATTATAAAATCTTTCCTTTCTTAGAAGAATTTATAGTGGAGCATTATGAAGAGTTCAGAAGCTCTAACTAAACTAAAATATTTAAACAGAGAATGAAATACCTAACTGGATGCCCACCATACATGTATTTTGAAATAAATACATACACACATACTTATATACATACATACATACATAAATAGAGAAAGCAACTGGAGGGATGTGAGAAAAGAAGAGGAAACATAACCTACAGAATGGGAGAAAACATTTACAAACCATATATCAGATAAGGAGTTAATACCCAAAATATATAAAGAACTCGCATAACTCAATAAAAAAAAAAAATCCAATTAAAAAATAGAGAAACTAAATAAACATTTTCCAAAGAAGACATCCAAAGGGCCTACAGGTACATGAAAAGGTGCTGAACATCACTAATCATCAGGGAAATACAATTCAAAACCACAATGAGCTATCACCTCACACCTGTTAGAATGGCAATCATCAAGACAAGAGTTAACAAGTGTTGGCGAGAATGTGGTGAAAAGGGAACACTTGTGCACCATTGGTGGGAATGTAAACTTGTTCAGCTACTATGGAAACCAACGTGGAGGTTCCTCTAAAACTTAAAAATAGAACTAACATGTGATCTAGCAATTCTACTTCCAGGTATATACTCAAAGGAAAACAGGATATCAAAGACATATATGCACTCTCATGTTTATCACAGCATTAGTCACAGCATCCAAGATATGGAAACAACCCAAGGGCCTGTCAACAAATGAATGGCTAAAAAAAAATGTGGTGTATATACACAATGGAATATTAGTCAGCCATTTAAAGGAAGAAAATCCTGCCATTTGTGACAATATAAATAGACCTTGAGGACATCATGTTAAGTGAGATAAGTCAGACAGAGAAAGAAAAATGCTATTATGATATCACTTATATGTGGAATCCAAAAAAGCCAAACTTGTAAAAACAAAGAGTGAAATGATGGTTACGAGGGGCTGGGTGTGTGGGAATAGGAGATATGTTGTTCAGGGGAACAAAGTTGCAACTAGTAGACGAATTGAAGATTTAAGGCATAGTATGGTAAATATAGACAACAATATTGTATTATAATTGTCAAACTTGCTAAGAGACTAGATTTTAATTATTTCCACTGCAAAAAAATAAATGATAATTATGTGACATGATAGAAGTGCTAACTATCGCTACAATGACAATCATATTACAATATATAAATGTATCAAATCAACCTGTTGTATACCTTAAATTTACACAATATGTCAAATATATTTCAATTAAAAAAATGGAAAAATTGCCAAATTAAATATCAAAATGATGATGAACTATTTCCAAAATTATAATTGTCATTTAGGTATATATGATTTTATTTACAGTTCCAAAAGTTTTCTTTCACATACATCTGTGTTGTTGAGAGTAATTTTATAATTTATGAGATTTTAAAAAATATAATCATCTGTCAATCTTTTTTATGTTTTTTATTTTTTATAATAACTAAAAAGAGTATGGTTTATTTTTTTAAACCTTTTGGTTTAGTATATGAATGAGATGCTAGGGTTAATTAATTTTTTCATCTAATAAAGGACAAATATTCATATTTAATTTTTAAAAATTTGACATAAATTTTTGTCTTGGACTTTATTGTTTCCACTTATTAGATGTCTAGTCCTGTAACAGTATTATTCTTCTGTGCCCCATTGAGATTGCCTTCACCATGCGACTAGCTTTGGCCAGTAAAGCGTGGGCTGAAATGATGTGCCCCACTTCTGAACAGAAGCTTAAGAGCCCTCCCGTGTTTATGCAATTTTGCTTCCCCTCTGCTGTGGGAGCCTTTACTCCGTCCGGATTTGAGAAACTAGGTAGAAAGGCAGACCAGCAGCCAACACATAATGTCAATGAAAAATAAACTTTGTGGGTGTAATTCACCAAGATTTAGGGTTTGCTTGTTACTACAGCATAAAGTAGTGAAAGCTGAGTAATACAATTCATTCAACTTTAATAATTTCCATATTGTGACTTGCAACAAGTCATTTAGATAGTGAAGACTCAAATAAGATCGGATAACTTCTTCTGTATTTTTAGAAAATTTTCCAACCTTAAGTATAAGGAAGGGTGATGTTGGTTTTTTTGACATTGTAGCTAGATGATTAGTCTTGGTAATGGAGGACACTTTGTTATTAGGTCTATGAAATTAGATCGCGATTTCCACATGGCAATATGTTTTCTGATTTATTAAGACTATCCTCCAAACTATTACAATCTGTGGCTGTTTTTACAGAGGAGGATAATGCAGGTTGAAATAGTTTTAGAAATATTATCGTGAAACTTTATGTACCAAGACTTTCACGTTGTATCATGTGAACTATTATTGTGTGAATTTTACAGCAAAGTTGGAATTAAATATGACTAATGGGCTTTATGTTAATAATTCACTATAAATAGTTAATGTGTTTGTTTTGAGGGAAAAAATCTAGAAGTTTATGGAAATAATGAGAAAAAACTGGTTATTGTTTAGCTTTTTATCAGATATGAGAGAAATTATAACATATAAACTATTAGAATATTAATTTTTAAGAGTAGATCTGTACTATTAATAATTCTAACTGATTCTATGACTCTCTTCCCAAGTTTAGCACATTTATTGATAAAATTTTATTTCATATTATCTGCAACAGTTTAGTGTGTCCGTTGTCCCTTTCCTCCTTTTTCAGCCTTTTGTGGGGTGATATTTGCATCTTCTGAACATATAATATAATACTCACTATAGGACTTTAATGCAGGACTAAAATGCAAATAAAAGAAAATGGTATTTTTGCTGTATACTTTATTTATTTAAGATAATGAGCTGCTAAGGATAACTTGCCAGTTTGCTTTTTGAGATATGATATAGATACGAAAATAGATCTTTTACAATTGACATGCACTGAAAAAATAAGGGTATTGAAAGTATATCCTAAAATAGAGCATAAATGCTGAGAAGGATAATGGATAAAGATGCAGAATATCTAAAATAAGTACACCTTAGTCAGCCATACATGATGAAAACATAGACTTAGAGGTAATCTGACTTAAACATATATTGCAATGAGCAGCTAAAATATTCTTCAGGCAGCCTAAAAGAAAGAAAACGTGAGAGAATCTTTTTGGCAATAAAAAATTATACATTTTTTACATACATCCTGTAAAATATTCAGTAAAACAAGTTATTTGTTAATATTATGGCATCACTGGTGAAGCAATTTATTTGACAATGATCTAAGAGATTCTGCCACCAGAGGTAAAATCTTTGATGAGGGTCATAAAGTAGCATCATGGAAGGACAAAATTTAATTTCTAATTTATATAAATAAAGGCAATATTTTCATGATGGCAAAAGATTTAACTGCAACCATTCAAGAGATATTATAGCTAGCTAGATAGATAGATAGATATACACTATCTTCAATGTGTACTATAGTAAATGCATTCAGGATGATATATATTTACACACTTTGATATATATGTGTATACTATATACATATATTACAATCATAATTTTTAATTATTTGAGTCCATTTTTAATATCAAAGTCAAATAAAATAAACTTAATGACTAGATCAAGACAAAAAATGACAGCGATATCCAAAATGGCTATTGTTGGTGAGTTTAAATGGGGAAGCCAAAAATAGTGTAGAAAGTAACGTGCTAAGGACTCTTGAAAATTGAAAATTACATAGTTGACCATAGTTATGGTCAAATAATTTATGCACACAGCAGTAATATGCTTAAATCCAGTATGAAAAATTTTAAAGTATTCAAAGAAAGAAGCATATCTTGAGTTATGTATCTAAAACTAAGGAACGAATGAGATCAGAACAGTATATTGCTGTATGACTCGCAACACCAAACCAATAGAAATTGTGGATATTGCCATTAATATTTAAAGATTTTTATTTATTTATTTTTCCCCCAAAGCCCCAGTAGATAGTTGTATGTCATAGTTGCACATCCTTCTAGTTGCTGTATATGGGACACGGCCTCAGCGTGGCCGGAGAAGCGGTGCGTCGGTGTGCGCCCGGGATCCGAACCCGGGCCGCCAGCATCAGAGAGCACGCACTTAACCGCTAAGCCACAGGGCCGGCCCGCCATTAATATTTAGGCAGACGCTTGAAATCTATGATTTAAAACACATTTTGCAAAGTGTTTTGAGTGGTTAGAAATATCCTCTTCTAACAAGTGACATTTGAGCAGAGATCTGAATGAAATAATGATTCCATGTCTAAATCAGGGGAAAGAGCATTCCAGAAAGATGGAGCATTAAATGCAAAGATCCTGAGGCAGAATGTTATTATTTGCTTTTTATAAAGAAGTCACAAAGTGTCTGATTAATGTGAAAGGACCAGTAAGAGAATAATTATACGCTGATATTCTTTTCTCTATGAGAGTCTCTATGTCAGTTGTATTGCATAGAGTGCTACCTAGTGTTAATGTTGTTCTTTAGTGTTAATAATCTGATCTATCATTCCTATCATAATTCTCTCTTTATGATGTAGATTCCTTTCTTTGACCTTCACCATACCTCGATCACAGCCCTTATCTACATCCGATCATAATCACTGATGAAAACATCTGGTGATGAAAGCAATTAAAACTTTTTAAAAATTTGAATGAAGCATTTCTTCTCAGAATCATGTCCCTCTTGACAGTGTACAAAATGGAAATGCTTACTGACTTGTAGTATTATTTTCAGAAAGATCAATGAAAACTTTAGCCTGAATTTAATATCCACCTTGATTCTTTTGCCGGGAGTGAATTTCACAAGAGAGCAGAAGAACAAGGTAATTGACTTAATTAACATAACAAAAAATCTATACCTAATCAAGCAGTCCATTCCTGTGTGGACAGCTGCTCCTTCATGAGCCATGTGGCAGATGGCTCCGTAGGAGTGGTTGGAAGAAGAAAATTCCTGAACTGATAGGCTTTTCCCTTGACAGTCACTTTAAATAGAAGCTGCTTTTGGCTATTAAAAAAAAACTTATTTTCCTTCCCCTGGTGTCTTAAATCTTCCATTGTTGCTTCTTTTTCCAATTTTGTATTCCCAAATGATCCTTTGTTCACAGAGATTATTTCAGGTGGTTGCTCTATCCACCAAACCTTTTAATTTTTATGTCTAATGACACAGAAACACTTTAACAAGAAAAACATGATATATGTTATATTCCATCCTTTGTCATGGGTTTTGGTTCTCCCACACTTCAAGGCAATACTAAAGAAATATTAAAAAAAAAATCTCTTCCTTAGCATTCTGCTTTGTATTCTCCCTTCTCTTTCTATAAAGTCAGCTTATAGCCACTTTTCATTCCCATATTACAGATCTAAAAGAAACCATAAAGTTGGTTGTTTTCCTTCCACTGAGAAAAACAAACTGTGGGCAAACGATAGGTTTATATTTCACCATTTCATCATACCTTAGTATTTTTCAAATATAAGACACTTCATATTATTTTTAGGATTTTTGCACAAGATATTTCTTGGGTTCAGTCTTCTATGCATGCACATTACCCATTAATTTATTCATCCAGCAAATACATATTCAGTTCCCGCCACATGTCCAATAATGCCTAAATACTGTGGTTGCAAATAATAAGATGCAATGCATGCCATTAATAGGGTTGGCGTGGGCTTGGGAAACATATCGGTGGATAGTTAAAATGCCAACCAGTAATAACAATGATAAAGATAAGCAAATATTATTATGAGGCTCAAAGTAAAAGCAGAATAAATTTAAGAAATGTATTCCTGAACTATATTTTTAAAAACTTACAGAACTTAGAACTTATAGAACTAAGTAATAGAACTTAGAAAATGATGATATCCAAGAATCACTTTAGGTAGTGATAGTTTGAACATATTAGTAACACAGTGATTTCTGTTGCTAGAATAAGATACAAGGCTAAGCCCAACAAGTATAAAAAATAAATAAATATATAAACCAACAAACAAATTAAGTGAGCTTTGGACTTCCAGATTAAGAAAAATGTGAGACATGGAGTACTGTATGTGTATTTACAAAAAATCTTAGAATTCAATATTTAAAGAATTACAAGACATCCAAGGGTTTGGAAATGGGAGTTATGTGTATTTCTTTTTTATGGAGATCATTTTGACAATTGTTTGGAAGATAGAATTCAAGCCATGCCAAACCCACATTAAGATTTCAATTCTGTCATTTAAACTATGTGTACTCTATCATTCTCAAAATTAAGACATTGGGCAAATTATTATCTTTTGAATAAAACAATCACCTAGTGTTTTGGTTCTGTTTTTAAAGGACTCTGAACGTCCATTTCCTCATTTGTAGCCAAACACAGTCACATTGGTTTCCTAGCATTGACTATAAACTCTGCTTAAGAACCTGAGCATTTTGAGGGATGGTTATAGTCTCATATCACTACCTTGCCACTTACTATTATGTCGTTGGATGTACGAGTAACCTAACCGGTACTGTCCTGGTAAATGTTTTAACAACTGGGATCCAGAGCATGGTGGGCTGGGGGTGGGGGTTGAATCATTTTCAGATTTCCCATATGAAAATACTCCCTCTATGGCTAATTTCAGGCCACCAATGTTTTAACCACCGGCTGACAAAAGTCTTCAAATATTTAACAATTGTTTCTTTCCCTCCATAGGTGACCCAGTATCACTGATTTAACACTTTCCTAGTCATAGTTGTCTTATTTCTATAATTATGATAAAATTTTCACGCTTATATAGTTGTTTTGAAAGGTAAGAAAACATGGTACTTGGTCATAGTAAATTTGCGGTTAAAATTAACTATTATCCAGCATCATGTTTTTCTAGATTGTGTATATTTATATAATCTGTTAAATATGTAGATATTTAGCTTCTTAAAATAGTTATTATTTTATTTTTCTCCATTTTATGTCTGCTTAAGATAAAAGCTAAATGGCCACACACTGGGGATCTTAAGTGTGTCATTGAAGAATTTGTTCTCTCAGATCTGTGCTAGGTCTATGCCTATATTCTACTTATATATATAGGCACATGATTTTGTCTTGGTATAGATTTTTGGATGATTTTCTGGCCTGTCTTTGGAAGAATAAATCTTCAGCATGACAAGACAGGATCCCATAATTTCAGAGTAACCAGGTTTTGTTTAAAAGAAACTATCTCACATTAGGAATTAAGTAGGGCAAGGACTAATGGAGAGCAAAAATGACTCTATTATCGCAGAAGGATTTGATACACTGTTTAAACGTTACTGGTCATTGTTACATGCATTGTAAAGCAAATAAGAAACTTCTTTTTATTCAAGTTGTTAGTAGAGATCCCTAATTTCTAATTTGATGCTTCCTCAAATAATGAAAGACTTGGCAGAGTTCATGACGAATATCATAACACTATATTATCTGTACCTTTAATAAGGCTAATTAATTTAGTAAGGCAAAAGACAATCATTAGTTGATTATACTTTAGTGTTTTACAAGCATAAGATACTTCATATTATTTTTAGGCTATTTCCTCAGGATATTTGTAGGGTACACTCTCTGTTGATTCCTGTTATCTGTGTATTGATTTATTCAACAAATAAAGATTCAGCACCTCCCAAGCGCCAGCAATGGCCTAATGCTGGAACTATAAATGTTAAGATACTGTCCATATCATGTATAAGAGTCAGAAGGGCATGGAGTGACGGCTAAGGACATAATTAGAATGCAGGGCAGTAATATCAATACCTGAGATATGAAAATATTATTATGTGAGCACACAGTAAGAAATCATTTTAGAATGATTCCCAGATACATTTACAGCTGAACAACTATATCTTCCAAGGGGTGTGTGTGTGTGTGTATTCATCACATTTTAGTTCTGTTATAGGATACAAGAGAAAAAAGCTTGGTCAAGTAAAAGTTATTGTCTGTAATGATATAAAGCACACTCACTTCCGTAATATGAAACCTAGAGACAGATAGATAGATATGTTGAAAGTTATAAAAAGTCATTTTTCTGTAATATTTTAAGGGTAGGTGATCTCCTATGTGATACATATTATCTATAAATTCTGTGTTTCTCTGTCCATCTACCTACCTACCTACTTGCCTATCTATCTTCCTATCTATCATTTATCTGGTAATATCTTTTAAAAAGAAATACAAGAATAGTATATCTTGAAAAGAACTGTTATCTTCAACCAAAACTAATTGCAATTGATTCTACATGCCTGGGCAGCAGCTTAGTTCACATGATTAGGGAAATAAAACTCAAAGAAATGAAAAGCTCCCTCCTTCTAATACTCTAATTGCCATAAAACTTTGACTTTAGTGAAACTTACAGCACACTGAACTCACCACCTTTTCACTGTCCCCAAACCCTTTCATGTTTTCGCTTCTCATCTTCCAAGCTTGAATTTTGTAATAAACCATCATAATTATTCACTGGCATTTACCCTCAAGAATTTGAATCCTCTCTTATTTTATTGTGCCCCTTTAAACAAACAAACCAACAAACCCAAAACTCCGGCAGAATCCAGCCTTTCATTCAGTCTATGCCTGCACTAAGATGATAGAACATGGCTTAAATAAAATCCTCAACAATACTGACTTTTCTCACTCTTCTTTCTTTAGCTAGGCAAGCCCCCACTTTTGTATTGGATCTTAGTCAAGAAATTGTTCCAATTAATTCTGTCCTTTCTGTCTCATATCAATTTTTCCCTCTCTCCTGGATGATTGACATCAGTATAGGACCATGCTCTATGTCTTCTGTGCTACAATGAAACAGAAAGAAAGAGAGCGAGAGAAAAGGAAGGAAGGGAGGAAGGAAGGAAGGAAGGAAGGAAGGAAAGACAAAGAAAAAGAATCTTAAATTCATGTATCTTTCCAGCTGCTGATACGTAACTCTCTTTTCCTTTACACAAAATTTTCTTGAAATAATTGTGTGTGTGCTGTTTTTAATTCCTCTCCCTCTATCCTCTATGGAACGTGTTTGTATTAGGCTTCAATCCTATTATTCCAATGAAACTTCTCTTAGGAAGTTCACCAATAACCTCCACATTGCTAAATAAAATTATCAAACCTAAATTCTTACCTGTTTTGACATACAAATAACATTTGAGAAAGTTCATCATTTTCTTATCCATGAAATACTTCATCATAAACGATGCTCAGATTATGCTATTGGATGGGACAACCAAATGCATAAGACATTATTTGGCAGCTAGATTATAAGATATTAATTTTCCTCAAATTAATCAATAATTAACCTATGAATTCAATATAATCCCAAATAAAATCCCAGTTTCTCTTATATTTGTTTCAATTTTTTAAACTAATTTAGACTTACAGAAAAGTAGCAAGGGTACTAATGAGTTTCCTTATGTTCCTTACCCCACTTTCCTACTGTTAACATCTTACATAACTATGAAACAATTATCAGGAACAGGAGATTATCATCATTAGGCAAATTTCACAGTAATGAATGTTGTTGACACTGGATGCTAAAATTAGTGGCTGGAAGCTTAAGGAGAAACAGGAATCATATAGTCTCAAAGTATCTCCCACAAGATAGTTATCAATTAAAAAGAGAAAGTGAATTTACAGTGAAGAAATTTGGCAGACAATAAGTTAACCAAACCAAACCAAATGTACTAACTGAGATACATTTTACAAAATAACTAATTGGTACTCTTTTGGAGAGTGTCAAGATTATGAAAGACAAGCAAAGAGAGAGTAATTTTATAATTTTTGAGAAATTCTGTAAACTCACTTTAAAATTTATATGAAGAATATAAGGTCCCAAAATAGCCAAGTAAACTTTAAAAAATTGAATGAAGAGAATAAGTACGCTAGATGTTAAGATATAGAACAAATTATTGTATTACAAATAAGTAATTAGAGTGAGACAAACAATTGAACCGTGAATAAGTATAGAGAGCTAAAAAACAAATCCATGAAAACTCAGAAACCTGATACATAATAAAACACAAAACAAAAGGAAAAGAAGGGTTGCTTTAGCAATGGCATAGAATAAATGACATACTACCTGGAGAAAAGTAAATATGGATTTGTCCCTAAAATATTACACACAGTTATATTCTAGATAGACTAAAAAAACAAATATTAAAAGGGATATCATAAGGCTAATAGAAGAAAATGTAGAATCATGTTTTTGTGACGTAGGGATGGGGAAAGCTTTCGTATACCATCCTGAAAAGAACACATCAAGGAAAATATATTATCTGTGCTTGATAACAACAAAGTTAAGAATTTCTGTGCAATATAGACACCTGAGACAAAATTAGTAGACAGAAAACAGATTGGGGAAGATATTTTCTATTTCTAAAATTGCCAACGTATTAATCTAGAAGATAAAGGAACTGCGAATTTAGGACAATGGCAACAAAAAAATAACCCCAATAGAAAAGAAAATAGGCAAAAGTTATGACAGATAATTTATAGAAAACATGTATTAGAGAAATACAAATGTAAAAAACCAATGAGCTATCACTTTTTACATATTAGAAAGATAAATAGCAAGCTGGGTAATGGAAAGAGCTAAGAATGTGAAGTTGAAGGACGTCTCATGCACTGCTGGTGGGTGTGAACAAGCAATCAAGTCTGTCTATCACACCATTATTTGTGGTAGCAGAAAGTGGAAGAAACCTACTGTTTCTCTCTGAAAAATGGATCGCCAAAATATGGTGGATGCTGAACAAGACGGTCTGAACATTCTCCTTAGTTTGACTAAACTTTAAAGAGATTTCTTCTTGACTATAGACCTCTTACCTCCCTTTTCTTGGATTATTTACTTTAGAAAAGTTTCCATTGTAAATTTTCTGCTCCTTTGAGGTGAAAATCTTCCATCCTCCCACCAGTTTTTACAACCAAGAAATATCTTTCTCAAAAACCTGGGAACTAGCCTTTTGAAATGTAATCATCAAAGAAGATACTGCCCTTATCTCCCAGTCTCTGTGGGAGGGGAGGAGCCTAACTTAGATAAGAGACAATTAGTAAACACAGATGACTAATGACATCGATCAACCTCCCCTTTAATGTCCTCCAGTACCTTTCCACCAGCTCACTCCAGGGCTTAAAAACTCTCCTGCCTTTTGTTTTTTTAGGGGAATTGAGTTTAATCTCTCTCCCCTGTTGCAATAGTCTTGAATAGAGTCCTCCTTGCCTTTTTAATTCTGCCCAGTGCAATTCTTCTCTGACAATGCACACCGGGGAGTATGATGCAGCTGTTAGGAACAATGGGAAGATGTACATTTAAAATGGCTAGGCTAAGCACAAAGCTTATCGAAAAGAAGAAAGAAATTAAATGAGATATACAACTCATCATTTACATGATATTCTTCATGTTAAAAATACAATAAGCACAGATAATTAATACTAATTTTACAATACACACAAACAACATATAAACTATATGCATATCATTGAAGCAGAGGAATGAGTGAAGTAATGAAATAAAAGTAATAAACAAATTATTATGTAATTAAACAAGAGGAGTTTGCAAAAACCAGTCAAGATAATGTGCTCTAACGTGCTGATGAATGTGATTAACTCAAACCTCTGAACACAAGGTGAGTAAAGGCATACAAACAGATAAATCACTTTCTTTTTTTTTTTTTTTTTGGCTGAGGAAGACTGGCCCTGAGCTAACGTCTGTTGCTAATCTTCCTCTATTTTTTAACGTGGGTCACGACCACTTCATGGCTGATGAGTAGAGTAGGTCTGCACCTGGGATCAGAACCCACAAACCTGGGCTGCCAAAGCAGAGCATGCCAAACTTTAACCATTATGCCCCCAGGCTGGCCCCCAAATTACTTTTTTATCAATTGGCTTCAGAGACATCAACATCTTGGTTTTCTTTCTACCTTTCTAGCTGTTTCCTCTTTATCTGCCTTATTTTTAAACACTGGAGATGTCCATGGCTTAGTCCTTAAGTTCTTTGCTTTCTGTGCATACACTTACTCCTTGGTAATTTTCTCCATCCCCATGGCATTAGACACAGTCTGTGGGCTAGTGGATCACAAATGTATGTCTCTTGTGCAGACCTCTACCCCCAAATCCAGAGTCAATATTCATCTGCTTACTAGATATCTCCCTTTGGGTACCTAAGGAATATCGTAAACTTAAAATGTCCACAAAAGAGTTGCTGATATTTCACTATCACACAAAATATAAAAATAAAACCCACATCTCTAGCAAACTACTTCTCAGTAATTTGCACCTGCATGCTTTGAGTTGCTTAAGCCAATATCCTGGATGTTTTATTGGATCTCTTCTTTGACAACCTCATCCAACTGGTCGGCCAATGATGTTTACTGTCTACAACATACATGGAGATTTTGACAACCTCTCACCATCTTTACTCTTGTCGCCCAATTCCAGCCACCATCCTTCCTTGTCTGAATTACCATGAGAGACTCCTAATTGGTCTCCCTGCTTCCATTCTTGCCCCTATAAGAAGCTTCTCAGCAGCCAGAGGGTTTTCTTAAAACATAAAACAGATTATGTCATTTCTTTTCTCAAAACTAATGTTTACTACTGATCTCAGCATAAAAGTGAAATTTAATGCAATTACTGAAAATGTTCCAGATGGCCTGAAAATTCTAACTTTTCAGCAGGGTCAGCTACTCAATTTGTGAGTCCCAGTGCAAAATGAAAATAGGGACCCCTTATGCAAAATCAGGAAAAAAGTGTTATTAAAGATACCTAAATATAAAGCTTTTATCTTTCTTCCTTCTCCAGTGTCTCAACTTGTCAGGTTTTTATTTGTTAATTAATGTCATTCTAAGTAAACAATAATTAAAAATTTTAATTATTGCATATGTTTTACTATCCATTTTTATGTTGTGAATGCCAGTTTTAATGCAAATATAAAAGCATTTAAATCATGTGCAGAAACACTGAAATTACACAATTAATATTTTATAGTTTGTACATGTGTATATATTTCATTCTTACCAGAACAGTGGAAGCACTGCAGAAACCTAACTCAGTAACGAAAGACTGAAAAGAAGCTATTGATTGCCCTATTTTTCTCTTTCCTTTCTATGTCCTCATTGTCAAGTAAATAGTTGGCTAATACAGGGAAATAATATGAATAAGGAAGATATGACAGAGTTGTACGATTGCTTGCCTTTTTTGGAACATCACTCTCTTCTTTCTGCATTCGAAGCAAATTCTAGATTGAGAAGAAAGTTTGGCTTCTCAAGGCTGTCGGTGCCCCATTTACTAACTGATAGTTGTTTCACTCCTACCTTATATTTGCTTCAAGTCTTGCTGAATTCCCGTGTTTCATAAGTCCACTGGAATTCCACGTTCATGGGACATTGTGAATGCTGTATGTGAATGAGGCTGCAAAACACTGTGGACGTGCATATTACATACATCTCCTCTGCCCACATGCTTGTTCCATTTTCCCATCAGAGTTCACTTACAAAACACAAGTGCAACAATAAAATGGGTCAGGATTTCAAGATGGCCACAGCAGAGCATGAAGTCAAGCATGAGGCCCTTTTGAGCGTGGGGTCCTGTATGACCGCACAGGTTGCATGCCGATTTCTCTGACTTCACCCTCTATTACTCCTCCCCTCATACACTGTTCCAGCAGCTTGGCTTCCTCACTCTCCCCTAACATGGCAAGCTTATCTTTGCCTCAGGGCCTGTGTACTCGCTCTTCCTCCAGACACTTGCAAGATTTCCTCTCTTTCAGTCTTTACTGTAGAATCACCTTCTCAGCAAGGTCCTTCCTGACTATCCTTCTTAACATTGCATCTTCCTCATGTCCAGAACATCTCATCCCATGATTATCTTTATTTTTCTCTTGTAAAGAGCCCTTATTTACATCTAATGTACTATGCATTTTATTTATTTAAATTATATATCTTTCCTACTAGAACGTAAGCTCCCTAAGGGAGGGAGTTTTGTTTGTTTTGATATTTGCTGTTTCTCAAGGGTCTAGAATTGTTAGTGACCAATATAAGGCGTCCAATAAATATTTAATAATGTCTTATATTTGAGTCAATGCTAAAGTGGAATTAAATCAAATAAACAACAACAAAAACAACAGCCAGGAACAAAATAGGAGGGGGGATCAAACGTTCAGCAGGAGCAGAAATTTTAAGCAAGAGAGAGGCAGCTGGATAAATATAAGCTCCTGGGTAGTATTGTCCTTTGACACTAGCAAGTGGGAGCCCCACCTTGGACTCTACGCCGCAGGGGGTCCCAGTGTGTTCTGCCACATCTTTCTCAAAACTTTCTAAGCCCTACAGTTCTCTGAGTCCTAGCTCTCCCTTTCAGGAGTGTGGACCCCACTTCTGGGGAATAGTCTAGTGAGTAGAGATTCCATGCTGGCCAGTGTGATATCTGTTTCATGAGACTGTGTGAGAATGGGCCACCAGAATGGTGCTTATACACTATTCTGAGTGTCTCACACTCATGTTAGACATAGGAAAAATTCAGGGCTGTGGGCTACCAATGGTGTAATGCTGACCCTTAGTTTGAGCTCCAGGCATAGACCCCCACCTGTCAATATTCTGATGGTGGTGCCAACTCCAGTTTGCAGTACTCCAAACTGCCACAGTGGTTGGGGTGGTAGCAGGCATCTTTTACCCCAAACTCCCACAGCCAGCACCCAAAATGGTCACCTTACCCTTTATATGCTCCACACCGTATCTCAAGCAGTAGTCCAAGGATGACCACATCTATTTCCGACAAGAGCTCTGCATTGTCAAAGGATTATTCCAGTCAATGCTCCCTCTTGTCTATAATTGATGAGGTTATCCTGTGTTCTCCTAGGTGGGTCTTATGCCATGCCAGGTTAGATACAGACAGAATACAACTACTCTTCTTGTTCTTCCCATTGGCTTGTCACCTAACCTTTCTGCTGGTGGTGATATGTGGAAGGCTGGTATGCCATCAACATTAAAAGAGATTAAATTCTAGAAACAGCAATCATAGCCTAAAGATTTCAAGAAAAATCATGGTTGGATGATGTGTCATTCTACATTTATGTTATGAAAGTTAGAATGGTATTTTAACATGACCAGAAAACAATATTCACATCCTCTTGTGTTTATGCTCATCTTCAATAAAGCTCTGTAACAACCTTTGAGAGAGTTGATGGAAGTCAGCATTCACAGGCAGCATGATGGATGATGCAGCATTATAAGTAATGATGTAACTACCATTAAGTAAATGGTATTAGGGAAATGCAGAAGCAAAAATATCTACCTTGTTTCAATACAAACAGCTTCTAAAGAGCCATGGCATTGTGAGTAGTAAGATCATTGCTCCCTTTTATAGTGGGATAAATTAAGTTAACCAGGAAGGGCACATTTAACAATAAAAACACATTTCCTGGACTTGTGTGAATAGGAAAAGATAGTGCCTGAACACTAGGAAGAATCTTCACGTGCACTGATTGGACAATAAACAACCATGTAAGCATCTCTTCTCTACTCATTATTCCAAACCATCAATAAATCATTATACCTCAGATAGACCCATGAAGTTTGTAATATATTTTTAATCTAATTGCTTATATAAACAGGGTCCCACAAAAATATGTTTGCCTGGAGATGCACACACACTAGGGGTGACCTTACCTTTGGGAATTTGCAGGCTTTATGGAGAAGGCAATGGACCTCCCACATATAGTGCATTTAAGGCACTAAGTTTCAAGGCACAGCGTGCCCCAAATGATAAATAGGATACTTAATCATAATTTTTGAACAAGAATGTAAGGCAGAAACATAATCTACTACTAAACTAGAAATCCACGCACTTCCTGTAAACTGTGTCAAATAATTTAAATTCTCCTCACTTATGTGTTCTTACATATAAAACTGGTTAATTGGATCAGATTAATAGTAAGGTCCTGTCTAAAATTCAATGTTATTTCTTTGACTCTTCCTTGAAGCCACTTTTTGTCTCCATTTCTTCAACTGTATACTGAGAATGTATGTCAACTATATTTCCTTAGGACATTGCAGAAACCAGTTAACTAATAATTTTGACACATGAAGGTCCTTGAGGCCCAGAGATAATTAGAAAAGAATCTCTCTTTTTATTATATACAAGTATTTTTTTTTCAATATGTGGTTACTTCATGTTGTTATTAAAAGAGAAGTTAATTCTGCTTGGCTTTAAATATCCATAAGAGGGTGCAAAGTCAATATCTAAAAAAGGAACCTATTAAAAACACATATAAAGGAAAATTGCAGTCAGGCAGTTACACCATCTGGGTCATATGAAAATGAGTAGTGATGAGTGTCTGCATGCTGATGGTGCTGCAGACCTAATCAACTCCCTGTCTGTCTAAGCAGTCCTGTGTACAGATTAACGAAGAGAGGTGACAGAAGAAAACCTCCTGCTGACTTGCTGTGGATAAGCTATTTTGCTCCATCAATGTCTCAGCTTTGCTTACAGGATGGTAGACTCACTCTAGCATGTGCTTTTCTGCTAATTGTTTTGACTAAATGAACCAAATCACGTAGTAAAAGGTGCCAACAACATCTGGTAGCTCTAAATCAGAATCAGTGCGGATAAACACATCCATGTTGCCTCTTACTTACTGGTGATCATAAATCAGCATGCTGCTGACCCAACCCCATATGACCCAGGGTTACCACTTCATCAGGCAGAAGACAGATTTCTCAGGGCTTTCAGTGCTGATTTCCTTTGTCCTATTTCCAGGATAGTTTCTAAAGACAATGGAACTTCTTTTATTTTGTTCCTTTCCAGGAGGTTGTTTTGTAGTTCTAACCACTGGGCTATCTCAAACTTGGCCTGAGAATTTTATTTTCTTTTGTAACAGTCATCTCTTACACATAAGGCACATTAAAATAAAAGCCAATAATACATTTTGGAGCATTGGAAGATTTTTTGTCTACAAATTTCTACATTTATTTGGAAATTTATGGAACATGTTATCTTTAAAGTTCAAAATCAAGTAAATATTTTAAAATACATATGGGTATTGGGACCCTAGCCTCTTGGTGGAACTCATCTCTTTAAAGCTGAGCAACAATTAGATATTTTGATAAAGAGAATGGTTTCCGTATAAATGTATGAATTTTGGCACTTACAAAAGGCAGTAACTTATTGGGCATGGATCAATAATATTTTAATAAATGCTCTACTACTCTAAGCTGGGTCTAGAACATAATGGAACTTTGCTAGCTTGGTATTCAAAATAGCCTAGGTCCAAAATATCTTCCTTACTATAACTTATACTATTCACTCAGATAGAACTCGCCATTACTGTCAGATTCAGCTACTTATTGATTACTGAATATACCAAGGCACTTTTGTGCAAATTGCAAAGAGACACATGAATTACAAACCTCATATTTTCCTTCAGGCTAAATTGTGTCAAGGCTATGGTATAGTTTTTGACAAATTAAATCCAGGCAAGAAATCAGCCGCCCAGCCCTTTGAGCCTTTGCACATTGCCTTTACCAAAAAAGTGTAGGTAGGAGGTTTCCTGGCGTAAATTTACAGGATTTGTGGGAACCCGAGGCAAGAGGAAAATTAGAGGCTTACAGACAATATCTAAAACTTTAAAACGTTTTTGCATATTTACATATATATATATATATAGAGAGAGAGAGAGAGAGAGAGAGAGAATTATTTAGATCCACAAGGAAAATCTTTAAATAAAATTTTTTCCACTATCTTGGCCAATGAAGCATCATAAATACATGCAGGTTTTCTGATGAAAAGAGGCTGTAGAATGAGAGAGACAGAAATTAGTAAGCAAACACAGAAAATATTGAGAATCAAACTAAAATATATAATAATATTTCAATATTTACATTCTTGTATAGTAGCTAAAGTTATTATTTTCCCTTTAGAGAAACTTTCTGCAATACAAATTTTAGTGTGCTGAAAATATCATTTAAAATAATTAACATCTCTAATTGACTTATTTCAATCACATCTACACTTTGTTTCAGGAGCAGAATTTCTCATGTTCCTGGATCTTGCAAATCCTTCAGAGTAGTGGGGAGGGGATGTAGTAAATTGTCCTATGATTGAGTTTTGAAGAACCTACTGATACTAATGGTCTATAGTAAGCATAAAACATTTTTCAAATTCTATAAAGCAAAACATTTTGGTTGTCCCCCTTTTCTTTGTTCCACACATTGTGAGCTCAATTTGTTAAATCTTTCTTATTAAGTTTTTCTCTATTGTTAATGGGTCAGGGATAGGAAAGAAGAAAAGAAAAGAAAAAAGAGGAGTAATTTCAGCACAACCTTGTCCTGTCTACCCTCCCAACCCCAAATCCTTAGAAATTTAGATGCAACAATGCCTATTTTTTAAAATGAATGATCCATGGCCTATTCAGAATGCCTCTGCTTGCGACAGAATTTTTTTTTTACCTTTTCACCACCTTCAAACTTTTGTCTAAAGAAAAGTGGGATACCATTTCAAATTTCCTAAACCACCTTTAAAATATGTATACGTTATTCAAATCTTTTCCGTAACACTTTTTTATATGCTAATAAGATAGGTAGTAATTAACATTTCTTCTAACATACTCTTGAAATTAGTCAAAATCGTTTAATGCTCAATACTACATCTCATTTTCATTACTTCATCCGCATAGGTAACCAGAATTATGCTGAAGTTCATATGCATTGCCCAAAGATATTTTTTAATTTATTAAATATGTAAGTACTGACAAACAATAAATATCGTTACCTTAGTATTTTAAATTCATATCATTCTTAATGTGTCAGTTCCATGCAAGACATTGCATCAGTAAAGAAATTTATAAAAATTTGCAATTATTGTAGTTTAATACTATAGTACTAATAAATTCATCTATTTACCTATCTTATTTACTCAAACAGTCAGTGCTTAATTTTAATTGTACCCCAGGTACTGGTATGGTTCCTTAGAAGAAAGATTTTGCTTTCGAAAGAGTTCACAGTCTTGGGGCCAGCCCAGTGGCCTAGCGGTTAAGTTCACGCGCCCCGCTACGGCAGCCCAGGGTTCGTGAGATCGGATCCCCACCTGGACTTACTCACCACTTGTCAAGCCATGCTGTGGCAGCGTCCCATATAAAGTTGAGGAAGATGGGCATGGATGTTAGCCCAGGGCCAGTCTTCCTCAGCAAAAAGAGGAGGATTGGCAAGGGATGTTAGCTCAGGGCTAATCTTCCTCGCACACACACACAAAAAAAGGAATTCACAGTCTTATGGATCTGAGAAACTCTTAAACCTATGAATGCAAAATTATGAAGTAAGAATAAATATAGTGATATTTTTGGGGTGTTATGAAGATAAGACAAGGTTCTACCTGACCCAGTACAAAGATCTATACCTAGAGACAGATCATTTAAGATTTCTACAGTAAAAGATTTTTAGCTGTGACTTTTTAAAAATCTTCCTTCCTTTCTTCTTTTCTTACTTCCTTTCATAAACTAAACTAAATTTTTCCTAACTCTATAGCTGTATGTGAAACCTTTATATAATAACATAGTTTGTTCACAGGCTACTATATTGAACTGAAATTTATCTGACTAGGCTAATATGAGTGTGCCCTACCTTGGGAGTTGCAAAGGCTTAAAGTGGCTCAAATTTATAGGAAACTCAAAATAGAGTTGATACTTTGTGAACAGCAAAAGTCACCATCCATATCAGCATTGCTCTGCAAATGCATACATGCTGAACCAATTTACCTGGAATTTTATTGTTTTAATTGAATCCAGTTAAATCAAAGAAAGAAATGCATATTAATTGTAATAATTCAGAGAAAATTTAGAGTTAACAGATAATTCAGGATGTCACTAGTATGTGGCAATGCAAGATTAAGCAATTTCATTAAAATTGACTGACATGTCCAAAGTCAAATTGCCATTTAACATTATAGTTGGAATTGAAACTAAGGCTCTTATCAACTAGTACTGTGCTTTGGAAAGTAGTTGCTAAAATAAAGAACTGCTTTTCCATGGCAATGTGGTGCTTAAATAATGGGTGCTTTAAGAAAATCTGAGACTATCCTTTTCTCATAGTTTTTTTGACGCCCTTGTTGAGATCAGTTGACTGTAGATGGATGGGTTTATTCCTGGGATCTCTATTCTGTTTCATTGGTCAATATATTTATATTTATGCCAGTATCACATTGTTTTAATTTTTTGTTTATTGCAGTAACATTGGTTTATAACATTGTAAAAATTTCAGGTGTACATCATTGTACTTCTGTTTCTGCATGGACTACATCATGTTCACCACCAAAATACTAATTACAACCCATCACCACACACATGTACCCAATTATCCCTTTCACCCTCCTCCCTCCCCCCTTCCCCTCTGGTAACCACCAATCCAATCTCTGTCCCTATGTGTTGGTTTATTGTTGTTATTATCTACTACTTAATGAAGGAAATCATACGGTATTTGACCTTCTCCCTCTGACTTATTTCACTTTGCATCATGCCCTCAATGTCCATCCATGTTGTCACAAATGGCTGGATTTCATCGTTTCTTATGGCTGAGTAGTATTCCATTGTGTATATATACCACAGCTTTTTTATCCATTCGTCCCTTGATGGGCACTTAGGTTGCTTCCAAGTCTTGGCTATCGTGAATAAGGCTGCAATGAACACAGGGGTGCATGTACCTTTGCAAATTGGTGTTTTCAAGTTCTTTGGATAAATACCCAACAGTGGAATAGCTGGATCATATGGTAGTTCTATCGTTGATTTTTGAGGAATCTCCATACTGTTTTCCATAGTGGCTGCACCAGTTTGCACTCCCACCAGCAGTGTATGAGAGTTCCCTTCTCTCCACAACCTCTCCAACACATGTTGTTTCCTGTCTTGTTAATTATAGCCATTCTGACGGGCGTGAGGTGATATCTCATTGTAGTTTTGATTTGCATTTCCCTGATAGTTAGTGATTTTGAACATCTTTTCATGTGTCTGTTGGCCATCTGTATATCTTCTTTGGAGAAATGTCTGTTCAGGTCTTTTGCCCATTTTTTAATTGGGTTGGTAGTTTTTTCGTTGTTGAGATGCATGAGTTCTTTATATATTTTGGAGATTAAGCCCTTATCAGATGTATGGTTTGCAAATATCTTCTCCCAATTGTTAGGTTGTCTTTTCGTTTTGTTGATGGTTTCCTTCGCTGTGCAGAAGCTTTTTAGTTTGATGTAGTCCCATTTGTTTATTTTTTCTATTGTTTCTCTTGCCCGGTCAGATGTGGTGTTTGAAAAGATGTTGCTAAGACTGATGTCGAAGAGCGTACTGCCTATGTTTTCTTCTAGATCTTTCACAGTTTCAAGTCTTACATTCAAGTCTTTAATCCATTTGGAGTTAATTTTTGTGTATGGTGTAAGGTAAGAGTCTACTTTAATTTTTTTGCATATGGCTATCCAGTTTTCCCAACACCATTTGTTGAAGAGACTTTCTTTTCCCCATTGTATGTTCTTGGCTCCTTTGTCAAAGATTAGCTGTCCATAGATGTGTGGGTTTATTTCTGGGCTTTCGATTCTATTCCATTGATCTGTGTGTCTGTTTTTGTGCCAGTACCATGCTGTTTTGGTTACTATAGCTTTGTAGTATATTTTGAAATCAGGGAGTGTGATACCTCCAGCTTTGTTCTTTTTTCTCAGGATTCCTTTAGCTATTCGGGGTCTTTTGTTGTTCCATATAAATTTTAGGATTCTTTGTTCTATTTCTGTGAAAAATATTGTTGGAACTTTGATAGGGATTGCATTGAATCTATAGATGGCTTTAGGAAGTATGGACATCTTAACTATGCTAATTCTTCCAATCCAAGAGCACGGAATATCCTTCCATTTCTTTGTGTCTTCTTCAATTTCTTTCAGAAATGTTTTATAGTTTTCGGTGTATAGATCTTTCACCTCTTTGGTTAAGTTTATTCCTAGGTATTTTATTCTTTTTGTTGCAATTGTAAATGGGATGGTATTCTTAATTTCTCTTTCTGCTACTTCGTTGTTAGTGTACAAAAATGCAACTGATTTTTGTATGTTGATTTTGTATCCTGCAACTTTACCATATTCGTTTATTACTTCTAAAAGTTTTCTGGTGGATTCTTTAGGGTTTTCTATATATAAAATCATGTCATCTGCAAATAGTGACAGTTTCACTTCTTCCTTTCCAATTTGGATCCCTTTTATTTCTTTCTCTTGCCTGATTGCTCTGGCTAGGACTTCCAATACTATGTTAAATAAGAGTGGTGACAGTGGGCATCCTTGTCTGGTTCCTGTTCTTAGAGGGATAGCTTTCAGTTTTTCACCATTGAGGATGATATTAGCTGTGGGTTTCTCATATATGGTCTTTATTATGTTGAGGTACTTTCCTTCTATACCCATTTTATTCAGAGTTTTTATCATAAATGGATGCTGGATCTTGTCAAATGCTTTCTCTGCATCTATTGAGATGATCATGTGATTTTTATTCTTCATTTTATTAATGTGGTGTATTACGTTGATTGATTTGCGAATGTTAAACCATCCCTGCATACCTGGAATAAATCCCACTTGATCATGGTGTATAATCTTTTAACGTATTGTTGTATGCGATTTGCTAGTATTTTGTTGAGGATTTTCGCATCGATGTTCATCAGTGATATTGGCCTGGAAGTTTCTTTTTGTGTTGTCCTTGTCTGGTTTTGGTATCAGGGTAATGTCAGCTTCGTAGAATGAGTTAGGGAGCTTCCCCCCCTCCTCAATTTTTTGGAAGAGTTTGAGAAGGATAGGTATTAAGTCTTCTTTGAATGTTTGGTAGAATTCACCAGGGAAGCCGTCTGGTCCTGGACTTTTATTTTTGGGGAGGTTTGTGATTACTGTTTCGATCTCCTTACTGGTGATTGGTCTATTCAAATTCTCTACTTCTTCTTGATCCAGTTTTGGAAGGTTGTATGATTCTAAGAATTTATCCATTTCTTCCAGATTGTCGAATTGGTTGGCATATAGTTTTTCATAGTATTCTCTTATAATCTTTTGTATTTCTGAGGTGTCTGTTGTAACCTCTCCTCTTTCATTTCTGATTTTACTTATTTGTGCCTTCTCTCTTTTTTTCTTGGTGAGTCTAGCTAAAGGTTTGTCTATTTTGTTGATCTTTTCAAAGAACCAGCTCTTGGTTTTATTAATTTTTTCTATTGTTTTTTTGGTCTCTATTTCATTTATTTCTGCTCTGATTTTTATTATTTCCCTTCTTCTACTGATTTTGGGCTTTGTTTGTTCTTCTTTTTCCAGTTCCTTTAGGTGCATTGTTAGATTGTTTATTTGAGATTTTTCTTGTTTGTTGAGATAGGCCTGTATTGCTATAAACTTCCCTCTTAGAACCGTTTTTGCTGTATCCCATAAATTCTGGCATGTCGTATTTTCATTTTCATTTGTCTCCAGGTATTTTTTGATTTCTTCTTTGATTTCTTCGTTAACCCAGTCGTTGTTCAGTAGCATTTTGTTTAATCTCCATGTATTTGTGGCTTTTCTGATTTTCTTCCTATAGTTGATTTCTAGTTTCATACCTTTGTGGTCAGAAAAGATGCTTGGTATTATTTCAATCTTCTTAAATTTATGGAGACTTGTTTTGTGGCCTAATATGTGATCAATCCTGGAGAACGTTCCATGTGCATTTGAAAAGAACGTGTATTCTTCGGTTTTTGGATGGAATGCTCTGTATATATCTACTAGGTCCATCTGTTGTAGTGTGTCGTTTAAGGCCAATGTTTCCTTATTGATCTTCTGTTTGGATGATCTATCCGTTGGTGTAAGTGGAGTGTTAAAGTCCCCTACTATTATTGTGTTACTGTCTATTTCTGTTTTTATGTCTGTTAATAATTGCTTTATATATTTAGGTGCACCTACATTGGGTGCGTAGATATTTACAAGCGTTATATCCTCTTGTTGGATTGTTCCCTTGATCATTATGTAATGCCCTTCTTTGTCTCGTTTTACAGTTTTTGTTTTAAAGTCTATTTTGTCTGATATGAGTACTGCTCCCCCAGCTTTCTTTTCATTGCCATTTGCGTGGAGTATCTTTTTCCATCCCTTCACTTTCAGTTTGTGAGTGTCTTTAGGTCTGAAGTGTGTCTCTTGTATGCAGCATATATATGGGTCTTGTTTTTATCCAGTCAGCCACCCTATGCCTTTTAATTGGAGCATTTAGTCCATTGACGTTTAAAGTAGCTATTGATAAGTATGTACTTACTGCCATTTTTAACTTTTTTTTTTCCCCTCAGTGTTTTAGTAGTCCTTCTCTGTTCCTTCCTTCTTCTATACAGAATTGATGGTCACTTTAGTTTGACCTCTGTCTGAAAGCTGTACTCTTGAACTACCCTCCTCCCTCCTTTTATTCTTTTAAGATCATATGCAACCTCTTTTTGTGCATTTGTATCCATTACGTTCTAATCGTGGAAATAGATAATTTTTCCTATTTGTGGTCTTCTCTTTTCCCCTTAAATCAGTCCCTTTAACATTTCTTGTAACACTGGTTTCTTGGTGACAAACTCCTTTAATTTTTGCTTATCTGGGAAAATTTTGATCTCTCCTTCCATTTTGAATGATAACCTTGCTGGGTAGAGTATTCTTGGCTGTAAGTTTTTTCCTTTTAGCACTTTAAATATATCATGCCATTCTCTTCTAGCCTGTAAGGTTTCTGCTGAGAAGTCAGCTGATAGCCTTATGGGGTTTCCTTTGTATGTAACTTGACATTCTCTTGCGGCTTTTAGGATTCTCTCTTTATCTTTAATTCTGGACATTTTGATTATGATGTGTCTTGGTGTGGGCCTCTTTGGGTTTATCTTGTTTGGGGCTCTCTGTGCCTCCTGTACCTGGATGTCTGTTTCCTTCCTTAGGTTAGGAAGTTTTCATCTATTATTTCTTGAAATAGATTCTCTGCCCCCTTGTCTCGCTCTTCTCCTTCCGGGACACCTATAACACGGATGTTAGTGCGCTTGATGTTGTCCCAGAGGTCCCTTAGACTGTCCTCACTCTTTTTAATTCTTTTCTCTTTTACCTGTTCACCTTGGGTAATTTCTTCTAGTCTTTCTTCCAGCTCACAGATCCGTTCTTCTGTATCCTCTACTCTGCTTTTGAGTCCCTCTAATGAGTTTTTCATTTCCAGTATTGTATTGTTCATTTCTGATTGGTTCTTTTTTATATCTTCCATTTCTTTGTTGACATTCTCACTGAGTCCATCTATTCTTCTCCCCAGATCAGTGAGCATCCTTAACACTCTTAGTTTGAACTCTCTGTCGGGTAGGTTGCTCATTTCTGTTTCACTAAGTTCCTTTTCTGGGGTTTTGTCCTGTTCCCTTACTTGGAATGTATTCTTTTGCCTCTTCATTTTGCCTCTTTCCCTGTGCTTGTGTCTACGTATTAGGTAGGTCAGCTACGTCTCCTGCTCTTGGATAGGTGACCTTATGTAAGTGATGGCTTAGGAGGCTTCCAGTGTGCTTCCCTCAGTTCTCAATGTTCCAGGGGTGACCCCTATGTGGGCTACGTGTATCCTTCTGCTGTGGCCTGTTTGCTCTCCCTGTAGGCGCCCAGGGAGGCTGAGTTATGCTCCTGGCCAGCTGTTGTTATGCTTAGCTGCTTGTAGTTGTTGTGGGCCCTTCAGTCTCTTTATCAGCTGTGGGGAGCCCCAGCACAGTTGGCTGCAAGTTCTAATACCACATTTGTGTTGCAGTATTTCTTTTAAGTGAGTAGGCCCCCACCGTGGCAGGTTGTTAGGCTCAGGGCCTTACAATTGCTGTAAGCCTATAGCCTATTAGGTCTCTTGTCAGCTCTCTGAGGATTGCAGCTGGGTGGGGCTGGCCTCAGGCACAGGAGCACCCAATTGTTTCAGGTTTTGGAAGGTGGAGCAAACCTCCTATGTGGGTCTTTGAGAAGTACAAGTCTTCTGCGGCTGAGAAGCCCTGCCTCCCACAGGTCCACACACACAGTCAACACAGTCCTGCCCGTGTGGCGCCCGACCTCCCCAAGTGGACCCAGTCTCTCCACGGCGGGAGCCCCACACACTCTGCCACCGCCCCACACTCTCCACCCGCTCCTTGTGCACACCCTGCCCCGCTCAAGTCAGCTCAGTTGCCAGGCTGCAGAGAATCCAGTCACCAATCTATGCAGGCCCACACGTTGCCTGAGGGCTTGTTGTTGGGTGGGGCTAGTCTCTAGGGTGGGCTGCCTGCCCTGGCTGAGCTGGATTAAATCGGTGCTCTAGCGGGTGGAGCAGACCCTGGGCTAGCAGGTCTCAGGGAGAACTCCAATGGCGTCTGTGTCAGCACGCTCACACCAGGCCACAACAATGGCCGCCGCCAATGTCCCAGTCCCTGGAGAGGTCCCACCCCTCACCGAGATGCACCCAGGGCCTATCAGGTGAGTCTCTTGTCACCGAAGCACTGTGCACCTTTCTTTCTGGTGATTTTAGGATGCTTTCTGGAACGGGTGAGTTTGTGCGCGGGCCCTTTAAGAGCCAGTTTTAGTTTCTTTGTGAACCGGGTTTTCTGGGGGTACTCCCCAATGCTTTAGTAGCAGGCAAAGTCAGATATTATGCTGCTGGTCTCAATTGTGCTGGGTCCACAAAATGCCCACAGCGGGGGCGCTCCCCGGCTCAGGGCCCCGCGCCTCCAGGGAGGCTGCGTACCTGTGAGCTGCTCCCGGCGGCCGTGAAGCTGGCGGCTTGTGAAGGCGGCGTTTTTCCTCTCTGGAAGGGAGTCTCTGCCTCTTCTACTCCAGTTAGGATTGTCCGTTGTTGCAGGAGTTCCTTTTATCCAGTTTTCAGTTCTGTCTCAGGGGTAATTTTTCCACGAGTAGTTGTAAATTGGCTGTGTCCACGGGAGGAGGTGAGTTCAGAGTCTGCCTACGCCGCCATCTTGACTCCGCCCCCCCACATTGTTTTAATTACTATAGGTTTGTAATATAATTTGAAAACAGAAAATGTGATGTCTCAAGCTTTGTTCTTCTTTTTCAAGATCGCATTGGCTCTTCAGGATATTTCATGATTCAATAAGAATTTTAGGATTTTTTTTTATTTCTGTGAAAAATGTCATTGGGATTTTGATAGAGCTTGTATTAAATCTGTAGATTACTTTGGGTAGTATGCACATTTTATCAGTATTAATTCTTCCAATCCATGAACACGGAGTTTCTTTCTATTTTTGTGAAAGCATGGATGGACCTGGAGAGCATTAGACTAAGTAAAATGAGGTAGAAACAGAAAGACAAATACTGTATGGTCTTATTTACATATGGAATCAAAAACGGTCAAATAGTAGGGCCGGCCCGGTGGCATAGCGGTTAGGTGGGCGCGCTCCGCTTTGGCGGGCCCAGGTTCGCAGGTTCGGATCCCGGGCTCGCACCGACACAGCGTTTGTCAAGCCATGCTGTGGCAGCATCCCATATAAAGTAGAGGAAGGATCGCATGTTAGCCCAGGGCCAATCTTCCTCAGCAAAAAGAGGAGAATTGGCATCAGATGTTAGCTCAGGGGTAGTCTTCCTCACCAAAAAAAAAAAAAAAAGTGAATTGGTTTATCTCATAGAGGCAGAGAGCAGAATAATGGTTACCAGGAGCTCAGGAGAGGGGAAATGGGAAGGCAATGGTTAAAGGGTGAAAAGTTTCAGTTTACAAGATAAGTTTTGGAGATGTACTATATAGAATAGTGCTTATAGCTAACACTACTGTATTGTATACTTAAAATTTGCTAAGAAGGTATATCTTATATTAATTGTTCTTATCTCAAAAAATAATAATACTAATAAAGAGGCAGGAGGTAACTTTGGGAAGTGATGGATTTGTTTATGGCCTTGATGGTGGTGGGTGATGGTTTTATGGGTTTACACATCTTTAAACTCATCAACTTGTGTACATTCAATATACACAGGTTTTTGTAAAAAAAAGAAAGAATACCTGAGAAATCATTGCTTTCAAATTTACTAATTCTCTTAACTCTTCTGATAACTTTAATCCTGTACTATATATTGTGGTTTGAAACTTTGAAATTCTTTCCCCATAATTATATTCAGTAGTATCTCTCTCCCTCTCTCTCTCTCTCTCTCTCTCTAATCGAGCCCTTTATTGCTTCTACCACCTGAGGTAGATTTTAAAACAGCAATCTAGGGAGAACATAAGATACATAATGGCTCACTTATAGTTTAATTGGACTAGTTCATAATAAATATAATTTAGAAAAAAAGTCTCCAGTGTTGAAAAAAGTATCATGATTTCAATCAGATCTGCACAATTAAACAAAAATGCAGAGCTATGCTCGAAAAATATGCTAGACCCATCTTCGTATGCCAAACTCATTCCTATCACATGTCCACAATAATGCACAATAGTCAACAATAAGAGATTCACTAGACATTATTACTTATAAGTTTTCTATTTGTAAAAATCCGTTTCAATGTTTGTATCAAACTTCTTAGTGCTTTTTGAGATATATTGGTTTAGTGCTGGTTTCAAAATATAAAAATAAAATAATTTAAAAAAAGAAAGAGAAAATAAAAAAATTTACCTTTTTAAAAGAATAGCCCCAAGTTGTGAATAAACCAAAAATTTTTAATAAAAATATAAACTTTAATGATACAGACATGTCTGCTTGGTAAATTTTAAATTATACTATAACAATACTTTATTGAATTAAAATATACTATGTTTAATTTCTATGCACAAATATTATACTAACTTTTATGTTGTTATTGCTATCCTTACGTAAATTTGACAGTAAAGATTATCGAATAAATAAATCTTAAGTAATTGAAATGACTTTTATTTTAATATTTTAACTAATAATAAATTCTAAATAATATACGAATTTCTAATCAATCATCACATTCTTTAGATTATTGTATTAAGGAGTGACATATAAAAGACCATATATATTCATTATCATTTGGGTAATAAATATCAGAGTAATTATTATGATTGTATTATTTGCAGAATTGATAATAGTATTGAGGCAATGATAAAGAAATAACATTTTTGAGTGCTTGCTGTGTCCTGCTGAAAGTAGTACATGCATTATATCAGAATATCCTCATAATACTGCTACAGTTTACAAATATATGAAACTGGGAATTAAGTTAAATAACTTGCCTAAGGCCCCCAATTTAGAAAGTGTTAAAGCTGAAATTTATAAAGAATGTGACGAATGTGACTAAATCCAGAGCCCATGTACCTTATCTCTACTCGAAAATATATGGTCACTTACATACATTCTCCATATTACGTCTGGCTTTTGTGATGAAGGTTACCTCCCATTTACTTCCTCAAATATGTTGCAATATAAGTTTATTTCTTAAAAGTAATTTTAACAGGGGCCGGCCCCATGCCTTAGCGGTTAAGTGCGCGTCCTCCGCTACTGGCGGCCCGGGTTGGGATCCCGGGGCGCGCACCGACACACCAATTCTCTGGCCATTCTGAGGCTGCGTCCCACATACAGCAGCTAGAAGGATGTGCAACTATGACATACAACTATCTACTGGGGCTTTGGGGAAAAAAAAAAAGGAGGAGGATTGACAGTAGATGTTAGCTCAGAGCCGGGCTTCCTCAGCAAAAAGAGGAGGATTAGCATGGATGTTAGCTCAGGGCTGATCTTCCTCACAAAAAAAAAAAAAGTAATTTTAACAAACCTATACGAATCACTCCCTTTATGAATGGAATAGCTGTGCTATACTGAATTAGTGACTAGTGATGTCTATTGGGTTCACTGTCAACACATCTTTGTTTGTCAGACTTAAGATATGTCTATCAAATCTGTGTATATAGTGACTGAGCTTGGTATTTCGGAGAGCCTTTCCAGCTTTGCAGGGACCATGTGTCTGTAATTCATGATGGTTGCAACTAGATGGTGATATTGTCATCATTGCCAATGGATAATTTTCAGATACCTTAAAAGAAATGTTAAAGAACAAAATCCTTTACCATTAAAATCTTTGTTGCAAAACATAACACCATATTTTACACAAAAAAATCAAAACTTATCACTGTTTTATGTACTTATTTTATTATTAAAAATAAGAAACAGAGTATATAGTAATCTATCCTTTTTTGTTTGTGTGTGAGGAAGATTAGCCCTGAACTAACATCCATGCCAATCCTCCTCTTTTTGCTGAGGATGATTGGCCCTGGGCTACCATCTGTGCCCAACTTCCTCTACTTTATATGGGTCGCCGCCACAGCATGGCTTGATAAGCGGTGTGTCGGTCCGCACCTGGGATCTGAACCCGCAAATCTGGGCCGCCAAAGCAGAGCGTGCAAACTTAACCGCTATGCCACCGGGCCAGCCCATCTATCCTTTTATGGAGTGCTTACTATTTGCCACTGTGCTAAGTTTATTGAATGTGTTCTCTCATTAATCCTCACAAAGAAATATGAGATGAGTGCTAATGTTGTCAAGTAACATGTGTGGGGTCTACTATAGTTTTAGAGCCAGAATAGTAATATAAACATTCTAACCCAAAGCCCAGATGTAAATTTAGTCACTCTACTGTGTATATAAATGTTTTGTTTTGTTTGTTTTTTAATATTTTTATAACAAATATAAAGATATTATTTGGCAATACATTTAAATTTCTTTAGTAAATATCCTCCACTACATAATAATTTTTCATGAACAAAAAATTGTATTTTTAATCATTCCTTTGACAGTAAAGTGCCTAAAACTTGATAGGAGTCTCATGATTATTTCAATATTTTTTCCTAGGGCACAGATCTTGAAAACATTCCAAGACGTGGAATATACATCTTTATTAACTATATTAACTATACTTAATAGTAATGCACTGTGTATGTGAAATTTGCTAGAAGAGTAGATTTCAAGCTTTCTCACAACATGGACCAAAAAAATGGTAAGTAAGTGAGGTTATGGATATGTTAATTAGCTTGATTGGAGTAATCAATTCACAATGTATACTTATATTAAAACATCACATTGTATATCTTAAATATATACAATTTTTATTTATCAATCATTCTTCAATAAAGCTGAGGGAAAAGGATGTGGATAGAAATCATTTAGGTATTTGAAATTTGTCTTTATCCAGTTATGACACTGGGTCTCAAATTTATTTGACATCCATTAATGTGCTATATTCATTCAATGGCCACTTCCAAACTTTATATGAGAAATTGTATTGTCAGGAAAGAGTTCTATTGCAGGTTTCAGGTAAGTGCATGCGTATTTCATTTCAACATCTAAGAATAAGAAAAGAAGCATCATATGTGAAAAATCTTTATCTAACCAATTCTAAGGAATCGCTTTCAAAAGACATAAAATAAAATGACTGAGCAATGAGGTATCATTGCATTATGATATAAATTGGCAGAGATTTTTTCTTTTTCAATCTTTTGTGAAATAACAGTGTATCTTACAATCACTGACATCCTGGGTTAATGAAATACATCCTGCCATGACAAAAATAAACCCAGGTGGCAAGCCAAATAGTGACTATTTCTTTGACTTGAGGGGGCAGAGAAAATCTCTATGAGGACGTAATAGTTTTCCAAAGATCTACATAAAAAGAAAGGGTTGGTTTGCAATAGCTGTGTGGGAGAGCACTTGCAGATATGTAAAATGTGTGTAAAGGCCCTATATTGGAAGACATACTGTCCTAGTTGAGGAATGGAAAACAGTTTAAAAACACAGAATGTGACCAGAGCTTTTTAGGAAAGGGGGAGGGATGTAGGAGTTGAGGTCTGAGCAGCAGGAAGAGGCCAGATCAAGTGGAGCCCTATAGCCTATGCTGAAAAGTTTGGATTTTCTTCTATGCGATATGCAAAAAACCTGAAAGTTTTAAAAAATCCAAGCATCACAGAACTAAGGATGCCAGTTTCAGAGTTTACTTCCATCAGGAAATTTAAGTTTTCCATTTTCAAAATAACTTTGCATCAAAGGAGTAAATGAATAATGTAAGGAGATAATCTTTCTAATCATCCTTCCTAAGCAAAATTAGTTATCATATTTTGCTTCCATTCATATCCAGTAATAATTCATCTTGTTTTCTTCAGTGTAAAGAATTTTTGATGAGATACTTTTAAAAAACACTATGACAAAACAAATGGAACTGAATTTTACATCATGATTTTCATTATTTTAAAGATAAGAAATTACAAGTAATTAGGTAAAAATGTGCTAACAGGTGTTTTAAACATTTTCCTCTTTGGTTGAAGTATTGCCAGTGGTTATATTTTTTTCATTTTTAGGTTTCCATAACATTTAGATCCACTTTTTCTATTTGATGTACATTCATTTATGGGGGGAAGAAAAATATAACTAGTCCCACCTCCCCTCCCAAAGTAAAAATCAAAACAAAGTTCTTGTTTACTTTGTATCAAGCTATAAAAAGTAGTTCAGAGTTTGGCCATAGTCCTATAACCTTGGGGAAAAAATAGTTTGTCTTGAATTAAGGCTGAAAAAGGGGTAGCTCATGAAACAATCTGCTTTGGAGACTCTGAAACAGAGGTAGACAAGGTACAGCCTTTTTCTATTTTTTTTCTTGCTCTCCAGGCATGGTAAAGTGAACTTTTTGAAAAGACTTTAGGTGGAAAAACACTAAGATATCACCAGATTGAAACAAAAATTTTAAATGTCTGGTAGTAAGAAACATAGAAACTGTAATACTATGATGGGATTCAAAATTGTATAAGCACTTTGAAAAGTAATTTGGCAATTTCTAGTAAATTTGAAGACATGCCTGGATATGCATTATATATATATGATATCATATATATATAATATATGTAGAAAAGTTATATATATGTTATATCTATATTTATATAGATATAAATCTATATCTATATATATAACAGAAAAACTTCTTTTACTTGGGTACTAGGAGAAATATCTAAGAGAGTTAATCACAAATTGCTTATAGTAGCCAAGCATAGAAACAATCTAAATACTCATCAGGAGGAGGATGGGTAAGAAAGTTGCAATATTGTTAAAGAAAATATTATGTTTCAATGAAAGAGAATTGGCTAGAGATTCATGATATGTATAAATCACGTATAAATTTTTTAAAAAGAGAAATGCTGAGCAATGAAGGCAAGTTACAGACCAAGCATATATTAATATCTATATATTCAACATACTTCTGAAATAATGATTGCTAGGTTGATGATAGATGAATAGATAGATATTTAGAAAAGTGTCAGGGTCTGGTAATTGCACACAGTGGTATAAATATTTCTATTTTATTTTACTTCTTAAGTTGATTGCTGGGTTCAGAAGTGTTTATTACATTAATTGTCTCAAAAATGTATAACAATGCAAAAGAAACCATTTGCAATAGAAAAGAATACATGATAAAATGTGTATATATATGTTGCAATCTGTTCATGATGAACATCTCATGACTTCAAAAATGCGCAGTAATGTTCTGCCATGTAGCTACAATTAATATGATTTACTGAAAAATTTTTATTTTTTTCTGTACATCCAATTTGGTATAAAAACAAATACCAAATTGGATTTCCCCTTTTTACTTTAATTCAATAAAATTATTTTCAACATGGGCATTGATTATTACTTACTGTGATTATATATTTAACAAGTAATTAATTATGTATATAATAAATAGTATTTTTTGAGTATCATAAATCCATTTTCCGGGTCAAAATTTTCTTTCACGCTATATCTCAGATGCACAGAGTACATTGATTTTCTTCTATAGCCATCTTGCTTTCCCTCTAAACCACAGCTTTTTGTAAAAAGAGTAACAACTCAGTGTTGACTTGAATTTTTAGTACAGCCTAATCTGATAACGTAAGCAATCCATTCAGGTAGTTACTTTTTTGCCCTTTGAACCAAAGTTTCAGTCCCTCAGTGTGTGTGTGTATGTGTGTGCACATATATGATACAGATTATGCAATTCCATGGTGGGAGGGAAGAACTGTGTCCTTGAAGAAGATACCCATTGCCTCAGTCAATTTCCAGAATTGTGCCTTTTATCTATATGGGATTGCGTACCCTGCTGACATCAAGAGGGAATCTGAATTCCTTCAGGGAAGGAATCCCAGAAAGAATCTGAATCTGTGGCTGATGAGATTTGTGATCGGGTCTCAGGTTTGCTCAGAACCTTTTTGCAATCCCTGGCTGACCCTGTCTCACCTCTTCTCCCACTGAAAACTGCTGTGACTCCCGGGAGGTCTGTTCCCCAATGATCAGTGCAGAGATGTCCCTTCCCTGTAAAGGTGACTCCAGTCTGGTAAACTTTTTAGCCAGATATCAGTAACACCACAGAGCATAACAGGGTGAGAACTGCCTGGGCTCTGCCCTGAATGTGCGAACCCCACTAGTAAGAAATTGGGAAATACATATTTCACTCCTTCACTCTATGGTCCGTCTTCCTTCTCTTTCCCACAATTCTCTGAGTCAGAAAAAGAAATATGAATGAGAAAGAAAAATACGAATAACTGCTCCTCCTTTTCCAATTATAGTTTTAGCCTCATTGTATTTTTCTTTCCCAGGTAAGATCCAGTTAGATACCTAATCATGAAATTACCCCTGCTTCCTGACAGCATCCAATCCAAGGCAAGGCCCTGCTCCCTTAAACTCTTCCAACATCGTGTAACAAAAGCCCAAGTCCTTTAATAATTCCTTTCTATCATTCCATCACTGAAACATCCCACAAGTACCCAAGGTGTGCATTCTCCTTCATTGCAATGAATAATGAGTCCAACTTGTTCAACTATGGAGGTACCCCTGGTAATCTTTGGCTAAAGGGCATTGGCACTTTACATACGTCATTCAAGGTATAATATTCAAAGTTAAAAACATAACTCTCATTCAAATATAGAATAAACACACATCAAATATTTTGCTCATTAAATAGCAAGAGAATTAGTAGATGATAAAGCTGGTTAAACAGAAAACATTTGAGGAACTGGGTCTTTATACTCACTTTGAAAAAAAAAATTGTTAGAACAATACATACAAAACTGGTTCTATAGAGAGTATAAAAAAAAAGAAAAGAAAAAATAAAATAACTTTGGTGTTTGGTGGTATCTTTTCTACTGAGCAGAAATTGACAAATTATCGTGTCAATTCATAGCCTATTCAAATGCTAAATCACAAAATCAATTACACTTAAAATTTCTTAGAATATGAAATAATTCTTGGGTGAGATTGATAAACAGTGTTTCTAGGTAACATTGAAATGAAATGCTGTATTCTTTATTGATTTCCATGTTTTAGATAATTTTTTTCTTGACAGACATATCTTCCTAAAGGTAAGAGCGTGCATATCTATCACAGACAAAGGGAGAAATGTTCTTTACGATGGATAAACTATGTATAGTAGATTACTCAGACATGGCTGGGGGAAAATATTAAAATTTTGGAAAATTACCTCTCAAGACATGTAGTTAGGCTTGCAGACAACTGTCTTGCCACATATCTATTTTGCATGGTCATAATCTGAATATTCTTTAATGTTTCCCTCTGCATTCCATATGTAACAAATCCTAGTCTAACCCCAGGTAGAGTAAGATGAGCAAAAATAATAATTCCCTCATTCCAAGCTTGCCTCCTCTCTCTAAGAGTTTGGTTAAAGGACTTTTCCATGTTCAAACAAGGCGGAATTGTACTGGGGGAAAAATTACTAGTAGCATTTAGAGGTGTCAATATTCTGTTAGATACAAGTATTTAAGAGTTCAGGCTCTTGGTCAGATTGCTCAGGACAAATCCAGATTCTAACTTTTATTAGAAGCACGGTCTTTGACAAGCAGCATAATCTTTTTCTTATCATGTGTCAGTCTCAGTTACTTACTGTGTAGAGATATTAGGAAGAATAATGTTTTATTCAATGAAAATTTAAGTACAGAGCTTCGAGGGGAGAATAGTGAGGAAAAAAAGTCCTGGCCTTCGTGTAGCTTGCTGTCTGGGAGAAGAGACATAGACCATTTGGGGGAGAATTAAATAAGGCAGTCACATAAAGAATTAAGCATAATATCTAATGCCATACCTGCTCAATCAACATAAAATATTCTTTTTATAAAAATATAAAATGTTGTTTCTAATTTTTTATATAAAAATCTAGAAAATAAAGGTGTTTAAAAACTCTTAAATGGCTTAAATAAATTCACCAATAATATTTTTTTTTAAATTTTTTGTATATTGCAGTAACATTGGTTTATAACATTGTAAAAATTTCAGGTGTACATCATTGTACTTCTATTTCTGCATAGATTACATCATGTTCACCACAAAAATACTAATTACAACCCATCACCACACACATGTACCAAATTATCCCTTTCACCCACCTCCCTCTCCCCTTCCCCTCTGGTAGCCACCAATCCAATCTCTGTCCCTATGTGTTTGTTTATTGTTGTTATTATCTACTACTTAATGAAGGAAATCATACGGAATTTGACCTTCTCCCTCTGACTTATTTCACTTTGCATTATACCCTCAATGTCCATCCATGTTGTCACAAATGGCTGGATTTCATCGTTTCTTATGGCTGAGTAGTATTCCATTGTGTATATATACCACGTCTTCTTTATCCATTCGTCCCTTGATGGGCACTTAGGTTGCTTCCAAGTCTTGGCTATTGTGAATAACACTGCAATGAACACAGGGGTGCATGTACCTTTACAAATTGGTGTTTTCCAGTTCTTTGGCTAAATACCCAACAGTGGAATAGCTGGATCATATGGTAGTTCTATCCTTGATATTTTGAGGAATCTCCATACTGTTTTCCATAGTGGCTGCACCAGTTTGCACTCCCACCAGCAGTGTATGAGAGTTCCCTTCTCTCCACATCCTCTCCAACACATGTTGTTTCCTGTCTTGTTAATTATGGCCAATCTGACGGACGTGAGGTGGTATCTCATTGTAGTTTTGATTTGCATTTCCCTGATACTTAGTGATTTTGAACATCTTTTCAAGTGTCTGTTGGCCATCTGTATATCTTCTTTGGAGAAATGTCTGTTCAGGTCTTTTTCCCATTTTTTAACTGGGTTGATAGTTTTTTTGTTGTTGAGATGCATGAGTTCTTTATATATTTTTGAGATTAAGCCCTTATCAGAAGTATGGTTTGCAAATATCTTCTCCCAATTGTTAGTTTGTCTTTTCGTTTTGTTGATGGTTTCCTTTGGTGTGCAGAAGCTTTTTAGTTTGATGTAGTCCCATTTGTTGATTTTTTCTATTGTTTCTCTTGCCCGGTCAGACGTGATGTTTGAAAAGATGTTGCTAAGACCGATGTGGAAGAGCGTACTGCCTATGTTTTCTTCTAGAAGTTTCACAGTTTCAGGTCTTACATTCAAGTCTTTAATCCATTTGGAGTTAATTTTTGTGTATGGTGTAAGGTAAGGGTCTACTTTCATTTTTTTGCATGTGCCTATCCAGTTTTCCCAACACCATTTGTTGAAGAGACTTTCTTTTCCCCATTGTATGTTCTTGGCTCCTTTGTCAAAGATTAGCTGTCCATAGATGTGTGGGTTTATTTCTGGGCTTTCAATTCTATTCCATTGATCTGTGTGTCTGTTTTTGTGCCAGTACCATGCTGTTTTGGTTGCTATAGCTTTGTAGCATATTTTGAAATCAGGGAGTGTGATACCTCCAGCTTTGTTCTTTTTTCTCAGGATTCCTTTAGCTATTCGGGGTCTTTTGTTGTTCCATATAAATTCTAGGATTCTTTGTTCTATTTCTGTGAAACATGTTGTTGGAATTTTGATAGGGATTGCATTGAATCTATAGATGGCTTTAGGAAGTATGGACATCTTAACTATGCTAATTCTTCCAATCCAAGAGCATGGAATATCTCTCCATTTCTTTGTGTCTTCTTCAATTTCTTTCAGAAATGTTTTATAGTTTTCGGTGTACAGATCTTTCACCTCTTTGGTTAAGTTTATTCCTAGGTATTTTATTCTTTTTGTTCCAATTGTAAATGTGATGGTATTCTTAATTTCTCTTTCTGCTACCTCGTTGTTAATATACAGAAATGCAACTGATTTTTGTATGTTGATTTTGTATCCTGCAACTTTACCATATTCGTTTATTACTTCTAAAAGTTTTCTGGTGGATTCTTGAGGGTTTTCTATATATAAAATCATGTCATCTGCAAATAGTGAGAGTTTCACTTCTTCTTGTCCAATATGGAACCCTTTTATTTCTTTCTCTTGCCTGATTGCTCTGGCTAGGACTTCCAGTACTATGTTAAATAGGAGTGGTGGCAGTGGACATCCTCGTCTGGTTCCTGTTCTTAGAGGGATAGCTTTCAGTTTTTCACCATTGAGGATGATATTAGCTGTGGGTTTCTCATATATGGTCTTTATTATGTTGAGGTACTTTCCTTCTATACCCATTTTATTCAGAGTTTTTATCATAAACGGATGCTGTATCTTGTCAAATGCTTTCTCTGCATCTATTGAGATGATCATGTGATTTTTATTCTTCATTTTATTAATGTGATGTATTACGTTGATTGATTTGTGAATGTTAAACCATCCCTGCATCCCTGGAATAAATCCCACTTGATCATGGTGTATAATTTTTTTAACATATTGTTGTATGCGATTTGCTAGTATTTTGTTAAGGATTTTTGCATCGATGTTCATCAGTGATATTGGTCTGTAATTTTCTTTTTTGTGTTGTCCTTGTCTGGTTTTGGTATCAGGGTAATGTCAGCTTCGTAGAATGAGTTAGGGAGCTTCCCCCCCTCCTCAATTTTTTGGAAGAGTTTGAGAAGGATAGGTATTATGTCTTCTTTGAATGTTTGGTAGAATTCACCAGGGAAGCCGTCTGGTCCTGGACTTTTATTTTGGGGGAGGTTTGTGATTACTGTTTCGATCTCCTTACTGGTGATTGGTCTATTCAAATTCTCTACTTCTTCTTGATCCAGTTTTGGAAGGTTGTATGATTCTAAGAATTTATCCATTTCTTCCAGATTGTCGAATTGGTTGGCATATAGCTTTTCATAGTATTCTCTTATAATCTTTTGTATTTCTGAGGTGTCTGTTGTAACCTCTCCTCTTTCATTTCTGATTTTACTTATTTGTGCCTTCTCTCTTTTTTCTTGGTGAGTCTAGCTAAAGGTTTGTCTATTTTGTTGATCTTTTCAAAGAACCAGCTATTGGTTTTATTAATTTTTTCTATTTTTTTGATCTCTATTTCATTTATTTCTGCTCTGATTTTTATTATTTCCCTTCTTCTACTGATTTTGGGCTTTGTTTGTTCTTCTTTTTCCAGTTCCTTCAGGTGCATTGTTAGATTGTTTATTTGAGATTTTTCTTGTTTGTTGAGATAGGCCTGTATCGCTATAAACTTCCCTCTTAGAACTGCTTTTGCTGTATCCCATAAATTCTGGCATGTCGTATTTTCATTTTCATTTGTCTCCAGGTATTTTTGATTTCTTCTTTGATTTCTTCGTTAACCCAGTCGTTGTTCAGTAGCATTTTGTTTAATCTCCACGTATTTGTGGCTTTTCTGATTTTCTTTCTATAGTTGAGTTCTAGTTTCATACCTTTCTGATCAGAAAAAGATGCTTGGTATTATTTCAATCTTCTTAAATTTATGGAGACTTGTTTTGTGGCCTAATATGTGATCAATCCTGGAGAATGTTCCATGTGCCTTTGAAAAGAACGTGTATTCTTCGGTTTTTGGATGGAATGCTCTGTATATATCTACTAGGTCCATCTGTTGTAGTGTGTCGTTTAAGGCCAATGTTTCCTTATTGATCTTCTGTTTGGATGATCTATCCGTTGGTGTAAGTGGAGTGTTAAAGTCCCCTACTATTATTGTGTTACTGTCTATTTCTGTTTTTATGTCTGTTAATAATTGCTTTATATATTTAGGTGCACCTACATTGGGTGCGTAGATATTTACAAGTGTTATATCCTCTTGTTGGATTGTTCCCTTGATCATTATGTAATGCCCTTCTTTGTCTCTTTTTACAGTTTTTGTTTTAAAGTCTATTTTGTCTGATATGAGTACTGCTACCCCAGCTTTCTTTTCATTGCCATTTGCATGGAGTATCTTTTTCCATCCCTTCACTTTCAGTTTGTGAGTGTCTTTAGTTCTGAAGTGTGTCTCTTGTATGCAGCATATATATGGGTCTTGTTTTTATCCAGTCAGCCACCCTATGCCTTTTAATTGGAGCATTTAGTCCATTGACGTTTAAAGTAGCTATTGATAAGTATGTACTTACTGCCATTTTTTAACTTTTTTTTTTCCTCAGTGTTTTAGTAGTCCTTCTCTGTTCCTTTCTTCTTCTATACAGAATTGATGGTCACTTTAGTTTGACCTCTGTCTGAAAGCTGTACTCTTTAACTCCCCTCCTCCTTCCTTGTATGTTTTTGATATCATATCTAACCTCTTTTTTGTGCATTTGTATTCATTACGTTCTTATCATGGAAATAGACAATTTTTCCTATTTGTGGTCTTCTCTTTTCCCCTTAAATCAGTCCCTTTGACATTTCTTGTAGCACTGTTTTCTTGGTGACAAACTACTTTAATTTTTGCTTATCTGGGAAAATTTTGATCTCTCCTTCCATTTTGAATGATAACCTTGCTGGGTAGAGTATTCTTGGCTGTAAGTTTTTTCCTTTTAGCACTTTAAATATATCGTGCCACTCTCTTCTAACCTGTAAGGTTTCTGCTGAGAACTCAGCTGATAGCCTTATGGGGCTTCCTTTGTATGTAACTTGACATTCTCTTGCGGCTTTTAGGATTCTCTCTTTATCTTTAATTCTGGACATTTTGATTATGATGTGTCTTGGTGTGGGCCTCTTTGGGTTTATCTTGTTTTGTACTGTCTATGCTTCTCGTACCTGGATGTCTGTTTCCTTCCTTAGGTTAGGGAAGTTTTCATCTATTATTTCTTGAAATAGATTCTCTGCCCCCTTGTCTCGCTCTTCTCCTTCCGGGACACCTATAACACGGATGTTAGTGCGCTTGATGTTGTCCCAGAGGTCCCTTAGACTGTCCTCACTCTTTTTAATTCTTTTCTCTTTTACCTGTTCACCTTGGGTAATTTCTTCTAGTCTTTCCTCCAGCTCACAGATCCGTTCTTCTGTATCCTCTACTCTGCTTTTGAGTCCCTCTAATGAATTTTTCGTTTCCAGTATTGTATTCTTCATTTCTGATTGGTTCTTTTTTATATCTTCCATTTCTTTGTTGACATTCTCACTGAGTTCATCTATTCTTCTCCCCAGATCAGTGAGCATCCTTAACACTCTTAGTTTGAACTCTCTGTCAGGTAGGTTGCTCATTTCTGTTTCACTTAGTTCCTTTTCTGGGGTTTTGTCCTGTTCCCTCACTTGGAATGTATTCTTTTGCCTCCTCATTTTGCCTCTTTCCCTGTGCTTGTGTCTACGTATTAGGTAGGTCAGCTACGTCTCCTGCTCTTGGATAGGTGACCTTATGTAAGTGATGGCTTAGGAGGCTTCCAGTGTGCTTCCCTCAGTTCTCAATGTTCCAGGGGTGACCCCTACGTGGGCTATGTGTGTCCTTCTGTTGTGGCCTGTTTGCTCTCCCTGTAGGCACCCAGGGAGGCCGAGTTATGCTCCTGGCCAGCTGTTTTAATCCTCAGCTGCTTGTAGTTGTTGTGGGCCCTTCAGTCTCTTTATCAGGTGTGGGGAGCCCCAGCACAGTTGGCTATAAGTTCTAATACCACATTTGTGTTGCAGTATTTCTTTTAAGTGAGTAGGCCCCCAGCGGGGCAGGTTGTTAGGCTCAGGGCTTTACAATTGCTGTAAGCCTCTAGCCTATTAGGTCTCTTGTCAGCTCTCTGAGGATTGCAGCTGGGTGGGGCTGGCCTCAGGCACAGGAGCACCCAATTGTTTCAGGCTTTGGAAGGTGGGGCAAACCCCCTATGTGGGTCTTTGAGAAGCACAAGCCTTCTGCAGCTGACAAGCCCTGCCGCCCACAGGTCCACACACACAGTCAACACAATCCTGCCCCGTGTGAGCGCCCCAACCTCCCCAAGCAGACCCAGTCTCTCCACGGCGGGAGCCCCACACACTCTGCCACTGCCCCACACTCTCCACCCGCTCCTTGTGCACACCCTGCAACGCTAAAGTCGGCTCTGTTGCCAGGCTGCAGAGAATCCAGTCACCAATCTATGCAGGCCCACAAGTTGCCTGAGGGCTTGTTGTTGGGTGGGGCCAGTCTCTAGGGTGGGATGCCTGCCCTGGCTGAGCTGGATTAAATCGGTGCTCTAGTGGGTGGGGCAGACCCTGGGCTAGCAGGCCTCAGGGAGAACTCCAATGGCGTCTGTGTCAGCACGCCCACACCAGGCCACAACAATGGCCGCCGCCAATGTCCCAGTCCCTGGAGAGGTCTCACCCCTCACCGAGATGCACTCAGGGCCTATCAGGTGAGTCTCTTTTCACCACAGCACTGTGCACCTTTCTTTCTGGTGATTTTAGGATGCTTTCTGAAGTGGGTGAGTTTGCGCCAGGGCCCTTTAAGAGCCAGTTTTAGTTTCTTTGTGAACCAGCTTTTCTGGGGGTGCTCCCCAATGTTTTAGTAGCAGGCAAAGTCAGATATTCTGCCACTCGTCTCGATTGTGCTGGGTCCACAAAATGCCCACAGCGGGGCCGCTCCCGGCTCGGGCCCCTCGCCTCCAGGGAGGCTGCGGACCTGTGAGCTGCTCCCGGCGGCTGTGAGGTTGGCGGCTTGTGAAGGCGGCGTTTCTCCTCTCCAGAAGAGAGTCTCTGCCTCTTCTACCTCAGTTAGGATTGTCCGTTGTTGCAGGAGTTCCTCTTATCCAGTTTTCAGTTCTGTCTCAGGAGTAATTTTCCACAAGTAGTTGTAAATTGGCTGTGTCCACGGGAGGAGGTGAGTTCAGAGTCTGCCTACGCCGCCATCTTGACTTCCCCCCTCCCCAATAATATTTTATGACATTGATTTTCTTAGAAAAATGTTTATTTCCATAGATTAAACAAAGTTTAGGGATGTAGACATGCATCTGTCCTTTCAATACTAGAACTAAAAAATGTTCATACTCATCACCTATCCAAATAATGATAAATTCCAAATTAATATCCCTCAAATAAAAGAGGTTTGACTGCATTTATTTGCCTGGAATATGCTAGAAAAATCTGTTGATATGAAAGATTAAAGAAACTGTCTTCTATGTCCCATGAAAAGAAAATTCATCTTCTATGTCTTGTGATATTCACCTTGTCTTTCAAGAGAAGACTGGGTGAGTTAAAACGACTTTTAAAAATAAATAAAAATTAAATATCATTTTAACTGTGTTTATGAGAGAAATAAAACTATCACCAAAATAATAAGTCTTCGGGGACCGCATTAAGAATCTGGTTTGTAACAACTCTCCAATCAATAGTAGAGTAACAGGTTGTTTCCTGCTCTGTGGCAGCATAAATTACTGTAAACTTAACTCCCATTTAAACCACTAATCTTCCTGAGCAATACAGATAGTAGCACTAAATAATTGCATTTCATCCCTTCATACACTGGGTTTGCAGCTGCATAGACAGTCCACAGAGGACAGCAATTCTAAGCAAGGTAATCTTCTCTAATAAGTTCAATTTTCTCCAAGTGATGTAGCGCTGATCTATACATACTTATTAATGAAATATTCCTATATCTGCAGTTTACTGATTTGAAGGATGCATGCAATCAATAAACTTAAAAAAAAAAAAACACTGAAGAACTAAATACTAGTAGATATTTGATCAGTCTTGTATTTTAGAATTTGCAACCACAAGCTCTTTTTATTGAAAGGCAAGGGGTTCAAAACAAAAGAGTTTAGAAAATTTTGGGAATTCAGCATGTTTAATACCAAGTAACCATTTAACTAATATGGGCACCAGATATATATTGAAATATAACTTGGTAGAAGATTCAGCATCTCTTTTCTCCTTTCCTCTCTGCAAGTTTTCAAATTTGTAACAAGCTTTGTTACAAGCAATTTGACAGTAACAAGCGTTTATTATATGGCTGTCGTTGTGTTCGAGACTTTTACAGTGATCTAATTTAATCCTTTCCTTCTCCTTATGAACTATATACTATTAGGATTCCAGTTTAAAGATAATGAACCTCAAAATGGAGAGATTAAAATAACGTGGTCAAGATCACACAGCTGGGAGGAAGTGGTGTGTAAATCTGAAGTCAGAGCTGCTGCTCTTGACTATTCCTGGGCTGCCTTGATAGGCTGTCACCATCTGCTCCTGCAAGTCATTATTTTCTTGTACAAATCTAACGTTAAATGCAGTTTTTTATTATTTCCATATTAGATAGGAAGGCAGAGTTCAGGTACCAACCAAAAGTGATAATATTGCAATTGCACTAATATTGTAAAAATTGAATACATCTGTTATTTTTATGCCTTTAGCACACAAACTTTAAATTGCTATATGAGGCTTTCTCATATTGAATCTTCAGTTCTTTTTTGTTTATTCTGGGCTTCATAGTGTTCGACTGGGTGAAGTCATAAAGGCCTGTAGATCAACAACAGGATCTGTAACCGATTAACCAATTTACTACAAAGTACGAAGGGGCGAATTTCTGATAGTGCCTGTAGTAGGAACTAGGGTTGCAGAAATGAATCAAGGTACATATCCTGCCCTTAAGACTCAGTGTACTTAAGACAAGGATTAAATGAATAATAACAATTCAGTGTAAAAATATTAAAGATGTGTTGGCAATTAGAAGAAAACTGAACTATAACTTACATGGAAAGGAAAAGGTATCCTCAAAGAGTGATATCTGAATTCCGCTGGAAGGACTCTGTCACCAAAGTGCCAGGTTCATGGTACTACATACATTAGGGATGTTATATTGGGTGATTCTTCAGGCATCTGAAATTGGGTATATCTAAATTTGAACTCATTTTTCCACACAAATCTGTTTTTCTTTTTGTTCATTTTTTTTTCCTGTGAGAAATTGTCAATTGCCAAAAGACTCATGAGTAGGAAGTGGCTAAACCCAGTACATAAACCCAGTGACATATTCTAAACTTTTAGTCTGGCTCCACTTGCTGCATATTTAACACTACTACGACTCAGAGAACTTCAAATATTTTTCCTCTGTATGCCATTAATAATTTAGAAAAAAAATTACCTGTTTACACGTGTTTAAGGTGACATCTAAAATATCCTAAAATTTTAAATAGCTGAAAATTATAAGCTTTGGGGCACTTTCTGTAAATATTGAATTGTTAAAAACGTGTAAGTCTCAAAAATTAAATTTATTCTAGGGAAAATCAAAATCACATGAATTTGATACTCTGGTAGTTAAGCACAGTGGTTAAGAGGAAAGATTATGGGGCCAGACTATCTGGGTTCACGCTTAGTTTTTCCCTAATTATTTGTGTGACTACAGTCTAGCTATCTAACTCCTCCGTGCCTCAGTTTCCACTCCTTTAAATGAGGATAATAGTAAGACATATCTTATAGAGTTATTGTGAGGATAAAAATGATTAATGTAAGTAAAGCACTTAGAAAGCTTCCTGGAACAAAGTAAGTACATTGTAAGTGTTAGGTATTACGATTACTATCATAATCCTTCTAAAGTATATGAAAAAGCTCTTATTTAATAGGTAGAACTTTAAATAATTCTATTTCCATCTTGAACTCATGATTTCCACTCACTCCAATAACTTCATTTTTTTAATATACTAGATTCATATATAATAAATCAATTTTCTTAATATAATAAATTTAGGCTCATCTTTTCATACTTTTCTTCATCAAAAAATTGTAGGTAAATAAGAACTTAACTTCTAAAAAAATATTCTGCAATTGTAATAATATAAGCATTAAAATTTTCTTCTGGATTGAGTAGTCATTATAAATTTTAGTATTACCTCATTGATCAAAACAACATAAATATGTAACAAATTTTAATGACAATTTAATATAAGAAATAAACATTTAATTGAAAATATGTAGCCTAATGGATTAGATGGGTCTGCTCTTTTATTCTGTACTAATATATCTCCATAAATGTTTTTACTTACTGCTAGAAAGAAATGGTTTTTCTATTCATACCTTTTTTTCCTAGGGTAAAATATTGAGAAACAGTCACATCAATAAATATACAAGAATGGAATGGGAATCATTAGAGAAATGTCACTTGATACTTTGAACTTATCTCAAGTTTTATTTTAAAATTTACATAACGTTTGTCATCAAAAATACTTTTAGGGCCAGCTGTGGTGGCCTAGTGGTTAAGTTTGGCACGCTCCACTTCGGTGGCTCGGGTTCAGTTTGTGGGCATGGACCTACACTACTCATCTATTAGTGGCCATGCTATCATGGCAGCTCGCATTCAAACTAGAGGAAGATTGGCAACAGATGTTAGCTCAGAGTGACTCTTCCTCAGCAAAAAAAAAAAAAAAAAGAATACTTTATTTATTGCTCCATTATTCCTTTCTAAATATTATTGAACACAAAGTATTGGAAATCATCCTACCTCAAAAAGTATTTTTAGTTGTTGTTAATAAGTGAAAAATCAGGCAGCAATCCTTATAATTGTTCCCTTTTTTGGGCAACAAAGACATTTTCACAAGCTGGCCAATCTACCTGAGTAATATCCTAATGGGTGAGATATGGTTATGCTTCCTCTCCCCTAGAACTGGAGAAGAAAAGGGAGCCGTAGGTGCACTTTAAGGATATAACACAAATGGATTTTATAAAGCTAGAAATTGATTAACTTAATATTATTTGTGAGAGGTCAGCCGGGTGGCATAGTTGTTAAGTTCTCGCACTCCACTTTGGTGTCCTCGGATTTGCAGAGTTCAGATCCTGGAGGCGGACCTATGCCCCACTCAGCAAGCCATGCTGTGGTGGCGTCCCGTATAAAGCAGAGGAAGATGCACAGATGTTGGTCGAGGGCCAATCTTCCTCAGCAAAAAGAGGAGGATTGGCAACAGATGTTAGCTCACGGCTAATCTTCCTCATCAAAAAAAAAAAAAACTTTTGAAAAGATTTTGAACACCTTTGGGGCATGAATAACCCAGTTTGAAGGTCATTGTTGTAGAGCACTATCAAGCTAGAAGCAGAGTCATTATTGACATCTCTATCCCTTCACATGACTTTCCACCTTTTTGCAACATCCAATCAAGCTGACATGAAACTTATCTCATCAATTCTATATAAGAGATGTCTTCTAAATTGAGCTTTCTTCTCCAGAGCACTGCTATCGTGAGGTCATAAAATCACCATCTCTTTCCTGGAGTTCGGTAAGAATCTTTTATTTGGCCTCAACATCAGTTTTCCCCACTACCAATTGACCTGCCTTATAGCTGCCAGAGTTATTGTTAAAAACAAACAAACAAAACATGATCATGCCAGTTTTTTTTAATACCACACTAAATGGGCTTCCTGTTGCTCAAAGTCACACGCAAAGCATCTCACGACGTGTCCTCCATCCATATGTCCAGTTGAATCTTCCACCACTTCATCCCACGCATGCTCCACTTCTAGCTCCCTTGAATTTGCTGTTCTCCAAATATAGCTCAGTCCTGTCAGGGTTGTGAGACTTATCACATCTCATTTCTACTCCTTGGATTCAACTTTTTATTCTCTTCCTGCAAGTCCTTACCCATGACAATATATTAATATTCCTTAAAGATCCAGCTCAATAGTTTTCCTCACTCCCACTACACCAATTCAAGACAAACAACAAAACAAACTGCCCCACCTTGCAGCAGAGTTTGTTCGTTCTCTTTCTAGATTTTCACAACACTTTGATCTTAAACTCAATTTCAGCCAGGTTGATCATACAAATTATTGTGCAATTGGATTTTTGCACAAAAATATTAATAATTGCATAATGACGATTAGTCCAATTTGGAGTAAAACTGTGATGTATGGTTACTTTGATTTTAGCAGATACCCTGCAGTAGTGCAATTGGCTGGTTGAATGCCTTTTCCTATTAGTCTGTGAGTGTCTTCATGGTATATATTGTGTTTGATCAATATTTGTATCTTAGTGTTTATCACATCGTTGTGTCTTAATAAATATTTTTGAATAAATGTATATAAACTTGTAGACTCAGATGTATTAAATACACTGCACAATGAGTTGTTATTATGTACATACACATTGATTAATATTGTAGAAATACTGGCAAGAGTTTTGGCATATAAAATAGCTAAAAACCTAGGGTTGTCTAAGGAACCATTCTTGCTTTACTTGGAATATTTTTCCATATTTTGTTATTAATGAAAAATTTTATTGAACTCTATTCATATAGAAAAGTGTGAAAATCATAAACGCACTTATATTTATCAAAATTGATAAATTTTAAAAAGTAAATACACTCATGAATCAGAACCCAAATTAAGAGATGGATTATTAGCAGAATCCCATGGAAGCCCTTTCTGCCTACTTCAAGTCACTACCCTCCTGACCCTGGGATAAATAATATTCTGACTTATAACACCTTGATTAGTTTTCCTATCTTGCTACTATATATGATTTAAATCATATTGGATGTATTCTTTCGTATATGATTTTTTCTCTCAACATTATTTTTTGACAACTTTCGAACAGTATGAATACTCTATGATTCAGCAATTAAAGCATATCTGTGTATATCCAACAAAAACTCATGCACACATTCACCAAAGACATGAGCAAAAATATTGAGAAGCACTATTTATAGTTGTCTCAAATTTGAAATAAATGAAAATTCTATCAATAGTAGAATTCGGTATACTCATGTGTACTCATGTAATGCAATGCCATACAGAAACGAGAAACCACTTGAAACAATATGGATATCTGACAATATAATTTTGAATGGAATAATTTATATTTCTGTTTAACCCTCATCATTGATGACTTACAAGTATTAGTAATTATAAGCTTTATAAATTAAGCCAAAAATATGCTATTAAAGTAAAACATTCAGGAGAACAGTAAACATATGCGCTGTGATATTGAATTTCAAACAAATACACAATTTCCTGGTAGCCACCAAAAATAAAATAGCCTTTTGAAAAAGCCCTTATCAGGCTGTTTGTCCTTTAATATAAATAGATAGATAGATGATAGATAGATAAATACAAATTTATATGGATATAATATATATAGAATAGACACATAGATATCTATAGATATTCAGATATAATCTAATTAGAAATCTATAGGCAGATTAGACTATATCTAAATATCTATAGATATCCATATATCTATTCTATATATATTCTATCTATATAGATTTATATCTATTTATGGATTTCTATCTATCTATCTATCTATCTATCTATCTATCTATTGAAATGATAAATCCAAACGTTCATAAACCACAATTTCACCGGGTGAATATAATTTAGGCAAAACGCCATAGCTTTCTATTTACATGTTTATTTCATCAAGAATTCTTATTTTATCTTGTAATACTTATATATGTATAAAGTCTCAACTATTCTTTACAAACATTGAAGTCAATACTTTATCTACTCATTTCATATGTAGAAATGTCTCACTCCATTATAGTTATACTTCTTATATTATTTTATGATTCTAGTGGATTAAAATTGAGAACAATCATTAGTAATATGTTTGTAATTTATAAAACAGATTGAAATTTTACCATAAATGTATAATAATAGAGTAGTTTTAAGACATCCACTTACTTACAGAAATATACAAAATGAGCTACAGCTTCACATAAATTACGGGAAAATGAATGAATGGTTATAATGAGAGGTTTTATTGAAAACAGCATATTTGAACATTTTGATTCATGTTCATTATATAATTTTTTAAAAAATGTACAGCATGATGACTATAGTCAATAATATTCTATTGTATATTTTGTAACTTTGTATGGTGACAGAGGGTAACTAGACTTATTGTGGTGATCATTTCATAGTGTATACAAATATCAAATCATTATATTGCACACCTGAAACTAATATAATGTTACATGTCAATAATATCTCAATAAAAAAACCTATTATATAAATTTTGCTTTTATAACCAATTGTCACAAAATGAATATTTACTTGTATCAGCTTTTAACTGAAGAAATAAAATATACCTAGCAATGTACCAATAGGTTTTCAAAACAATTAAAATGCCATTGAAATAAAACGATCAATTTGTGTGATACATAGTGAGCCAGGGCAAGGTATTAGGAAAGAATTATCTTTAATAACCCTTCAAGTAAACTTTAAAACTACAAGCAAGAACATTGTTTGGCAATAAACATGAATGCTGTTTTCACAAGCAAAATGCATTGTCCCAAGAGTCTTGCAAATATTACTACAACATTATTGAGAAGAGATATATTTACGTGCAATCTAAGAAATGTAAAATAAGTGAGATGGAGAGGCAATGACAGTGACATTTCTTATAGTATTTTTAAAAAGTGAATTATTTCAATACAAAGAAATCCCAATCAAACGTTTCTCTTAGGTTAATAATCAACAATATGCATACTACGAAAAAACAAGGAAAATGCTGACACAAACCATGCATGGTCCAGAAATGCCTTGAAAGCGAAAGTCACAAATATCCTCAAGCATAAACGCTAATGAAAAATACTCTGGGCACAAACCTTACACTTGACTTATTCTTTTGTAAATGGCATTTTGGCAAAAGCAATTTTTATACATGGAATTCTTGCTTAGAGTGAGTAGTAGATAGAAAATAACACAGAGATCCAAGTGGAAAGGAATGGGAGTTGTTTGAGGATTTTAGGTTTTTAATCTCCCAGAAAGATAGAATTTGAATTTGTTTTTCCTTTGTATTAAGTTTTCCTTCCATTCATCCATCTCTCCCTCCTTCCTTCCCCTTTTCCTTCCTCTTTTCCTTTCTTCTTTCCCTCCTTCCTTCCTTCTTCCCTTCCTTCCTTTTCATTTTCTCCTCCTCTACCTCTTCCTCCCCCTCCTTCGTCTTCATCATCATCTTCATCTTATAATGAATGCTACACAGCTTCATCCATGAGCACATTGAACAATATAGTTAAGTTACATTTTTGAAAACTTAGAAGATCTAACATTAGTTTGCTTGCTCATTAAAGAAACATTTACTGAGTACAATTATGGAAGGGAATCTGAGATCTGGCAATGAAAGTCTGAATAGAAGTATCTTTAGTGTCCAGAAACTCTATAGGCTAGAATGTTGTGTTGAGTGAATAAATCAGTAAAAAGTAAAAAAGTTGTTAATACCTTCAAGGTCCATCCATGTTGTCGCAAATGGCAAAATTTATCATGCTAAGGGAAATAAGTTAGACAGAGGAAGACAAATACAGTATGATTTCACTCATATGTGAAAGATAGATAAACAGACAAACACATAGATACAGAGAGCAGATTGGTGGTTACCAGATGGAAAGGGGAATGGGGGGAGGACCAAAGGGGTATTTGCATGGTGACAGATGGCAATGGTGACACCATTTGCATGGTGACAGATGGCAACTAGACTTTTGGTGGTGAACACGATGTAGTCTATGAAGGAGTTGAAATATAATGATGTACACCTGAAATTAATATCATATTATAAACCAATGTTACCTCAATAAAAAAATAAATTAACAAAAGAAGTTGTTAAAGGCACTGGTAAATGTGGTTTTAGAGTACATTCCTAGTACAATAACACAAAGAAATAACTGGTCAATTCCCTCTGGGAGCGTTGAGAAAATATGATAGGAAAGGTCATAAGTGGATATCCACAAGGTGGACAGGTCATTCTAAGATGAATATAAGCAAAAAAGATGGTTTGGAACGTCCTGGTACACTCATACCAAACTATAGTTGGTCATTACAGGTTCCATACAGAATTCCAAATAATATACGTAGAGATAGATACTGTCCCCTCCAGGATGTGGAGCTTAATTCCTCTTCTCTTGAGAGGAGACTGGACTTAGGACTGGTTTCTAAATAACAGACTATAGAAAAGGAAAAAAATAGTAACTTTACAGTAGAAAAAACTGGCAAATATAACCTTAAACAAGTTATCAGTGTTAACATCACGGGTGATAACTATATGACACTTGGAGCCTGATTATACGTGGAGGGTGAAGTGAGGAATGAAAATCAATCTTGGGTCAGAGTGAATCAATCTATGTTTGTCTTAGCAAGGTAAGAGTACAGGAGGGGAGCCAAGCGGGGAGAAAGGGTGATAATCGTTTCCATTTTAGACACAGTTTCTCTTTCTGTGTGATACCCATTCAAAGCTCTCCAGAAGATAATTGGCCTTTAAACATAATTCTAAAGCTTATGAGATATATGTTGGCAACCATTCCATGACGAGAAGGTGAAACATCTAACAACCGGATGATGAGTTTAATTAGGAATGTCACTAAAGTGAAAAGATAAGAAGGCCAATAACAAATATCCTAGGGAATACCACTGATAAGGGAAAGAATGTAAAAGACTCCAAATCTATCATCTGGAAGGCAGTAATCAACACAAGGGCAAATGTAAATTATACAAAAATAGAAAGAATAAACTATACACTGTACCTTGATATAGAAAAGGCATGAGAGATTAGTTTTATGGTGGAGAAATTGGGAGATAAAATTGGGAGAAAGGTCAAAAGACTATGTGACATTTATTTTTAATAGATAATATAAGAAACCAAGACCTGGCTTCAAGAAATCAGTCATCTAAAATGTATGGACATAACTATGACTTCAAGTAGAATTAAATACATTTTATAAAAGCGATAAAGTGCTAATAAATATAAATTGATACTTAGAAAAAGGCACATTCAAGTCTAACTTGAGTAGTTAAAGAAAATATTATATTTGCTATATCTTGAAAAGGTAAGGAAACAATATGCTCAGGAATGGAAAGGAAATAAACAAAGACAGAAATTGAAAAAATAAGTCTAATTAAAGTGAAAGCTTAGGAAATTTGAAGAGGATCAGCAGGATAGTACACTGTAAAAAGATGTTCAGGTGAAATTGTTGGAAAATTGAAAGCTCTATTAGGTAGATTGTACTTTGCTGAATCTATAAACACAAGCTAAATACTAAGCTAAAATTAATTTTGATAAAAAGTATGACTATGAAGAATTCTATATTTTGGGCCCATTATAGTCTCAGATAAATTTGAGGTGAGGAGGGTACAGGAAACCACACTAAGTGCACAAGACATGTTACCTGATAATTCATTTAGATATGACTAGGAAAAAATTTTGTCAGGCAAAAAAATCATTGAATCTCAAGTTAAAATTAGAAAACAACTTAATGAGTACATAAGAATTAACCTTTAAACTTAGTGAATACAAGTCCTAAAACTTTAGTGAAAATTACCTAGCAGGCCATTAGTCTTAAAAAATTCTCATCAGTTTTCATGATAATACTTCAAGAAGATTTTAAAGTTTCTGAAGAGTGGTTATAAAGCAGGCCAGTTTTCTAAGGAATCAACAATTACGAAAATTTATTGCTGATCACATAGCAGAAGACAAAAGAGTAAAGGAAAAATAAAGTCAATTAAACCAACTGGATACTGATGGATTAGGAGGCAAAAATTCTATTTTTGGTGAACTGTTTTGTTTGTTATCCTTTATTTTCCATTTATTAATATGTACTGAGTTGTTTAAAACATAAATCTTGTTAGTGCATAATAAATATATGTTGTTAGGCTAACTTAAGTAAATTGTACAGAAATAAACTCAAAAATGTAGTATAATGTATAGAGTCCCTAACTAGCATCAAATCTATCTTTACTGTGGATTTAAATTTTTTCAAGTTATTTTCTCTATCTCTAGTACAGTCTTGTCCACATGTAAATATATATATTTTCCAAAACTCAATGCATTTGTAATAATTTAAAGTTTTCCTTTTGTTTTAAATTTTGGGAAAATCATATTTTTTAAAAAAATCAGATACTTCCTACAAGAATGATTTCAGGGTGCTGGCCCTGTGGCTTAGCAGTTAAGTGAGCATGGTCTGCTACTGGTGGCCTGGGTTCAGATCCCGGGCACGCACCAACACACCACTCATCCTGCCATGCTGAGGTAGTGTCCCACATTCCGCAACTAGAAGGATGTGCAACTATGACATACATCTATCTACTGTGGCTTTGGGGAGACAAAAGGGAAAAAAAGGAGGAGGATTGGCAATAGATGTTAGCTCAGGGCTGGTCTTCCTCAGCAAAAAAAAAAAAGAGGAGGATTGGCATGGATGTTAGCTCAGGGCTGATCTTCCTCACAAAAAAAACCAAAAAACAAAAAAACAAAACAAAAAGAATGATTTCAGAGTCTCAGTTAAGGAATTTGAATTAAGGAAACTACAAATATAAAATATAATGAAATTATCCAAACTTAGAAATCCATATTATTTCTACTCAAAATTTTCATGAACAACTAATTTCATCATGTCTAAAAAAACGTTACGCTGCAGTGCCATAAGAATATGAACTTGCAATTAGGAAATATTACAACTAGTAGCATATAATTTTTACAATATATTTTTAAATGTAATGATATTTTCCATTGATTTCCCTCATATACGATGGCATAATAGAATTTAAATGTGAAATTAGAATTTCAAATCACATAGTATGGCACATAACTGGCCACAAAATTCAGTATCAAAAATATAATATATCAAAACAACTGTTCTGATTCTCAGTTGCCCCACAAATGTCTTTATAATTAAATCCAGGTATCTTGGGGATATCATCTAAGAAACATTGCTGAGCAACTTTTAATCATTTACAATTTGCATTTATTAATGAATATGGATATCTGTGATTATGTTACTTATTTAATAATTATTCTATGTAATCCCAAGTGTTAGTGTAATTCACACGTATTGATAATGAAATAGTTGAATTTCTGAAGAGAGAGCAGCTTAATAAAGCTGTCTTTTTAGCATAATGGGCATCGGACTCATACATTGGTTCTGCAAATGTAAAAGTACTGGAGGGATTGGATTCACAAAAGCATTAGAAAAATCAAGGAATGTGTACTGCTATAAGTGATCCAACAGGACCAATGGCATTTTAACTGAAAGTTATTTTGTGTCACCAAAAACCGTTCATGCAGCTTTAATCTGAGGAATCATTGAGCCTTTAGATAATGGAATAAATAGAAAGATGAAATAATTAGTAAACGCCCAAGATAGTCAATCAACATGGCCAATTTTTCATGTTTTCAAGATTGTCCAAGAAGAATAAAAACAACATGTAATTGTGAAGTCATTGATTCTTTGGTAAGATTCATTCAGAATGTCCCACATTGCCATTCTCACATGGCTTAAATCTCTGAACATGACTTTTTCCTCTCAATTGCTTTAAGACATATTTTATCTACATTGCCATGACATGAATTTGCCCTAAATTTACAGGCTATTTATCATTAATGAATTTATTTGTACATTCATTTATATTTATATTTATAGAGTGTGACTATATGCCAGTGCTACTACGTGGGTTCTTCAGACATAACAAAAGAACAACATATAAAAAGTCCCTGATCTAATGTACCTTATATTCTACAGAGAAGAGAAAATTAATAAACAAATATATAATATAATGAAAACTGCTATAAATAAACATAAAGAGTATTTATTCTCCCATATATTGTGAGGTCTTTGAGAACTAAACAGCTGTTTTTAAATATGTGTCATCTTTTAAAATATATTTATGCCATTATAGGTTTTGAAAGTCAAAAATTATTAAAGGAATTATATTTAAAAATATCAGCCCACTGCTCTACCATGCCTCTTCCCCACTGCTGCTTCAGAGAGGTAAAATTTTGTAATCATTTAACTTCTCTTTTCAGATATTAACACACATATTTATAAATATTAACATTAATTTCTTAAAAATTTATTAGTTTTTAATATTATCTATTTAAATTCTATTGTGGAAGATAAGGATGTTAGCCTTCCCAGCACAACATACATTTATTACTTCTTCATTACCTTAAGAGAATAATAACATAATTCTTTAAACTATTTTATCATAATAGAAATATGGCAAATGCACACACAATAACACACAGGGAACGTATCTTCCAACCTACATCTGGGTTATGAAATAGAACACCCAACAACCCAGAAGCTCCATTATGAACTCTTCTAATCAATACCTTCAAACATTCCAAAGGTAACCATTATTCTGACTTCAAAAGCCATAAAAGGTTTGACACTTTTAGACTTTATCTAAATGAAAGGAAAGTGCATGTATATTTTGCCCCTAGTATCATTTATTTAACATTATGTGTGTAAGATTCATCCATTTTATGTAAAAGTAGTTTAATATCCCAATTTATTAATATAGTATACTGTTGATGGACATTTGCACTGTTTCCACTTTTAAAGACAAATTCTGATGTTAACAATATTTTTAATACATTTTCTGTTACACTTATGCTCTCATTTCTTTACTTTCATGTAAATGCAGCTAGATTGAAGTTTAATTGACAAAACAATAATCATTTCGAGTGCTTTTCGTTCATTTGTGTAGGTAGAGATTTCTATCTGGCATAATTTTCATCTGCTTTGATAACTTCCTTCAAGATTTCTTGTAGTACTGCTCTACTATTGAGGAATTCTTATTCTGTCAACTTCTGAAGTCTGATTATGTCTTTATTTCATCTTTGTTTCTGAAGATATTTTTGCTGGGTATTTAATTCTATACTGGGAGGATTTTTGTTTCCCCACAATTTAAAGATGTTGCTCCACTGTCTCTTGGCTTGTATTGTTTCTGACAAGAGGTCTGCTGTCACCCTTATATTAGAATCTCTTTATGTAACATGCTTTTTTTCTCTGGCTGCTTTTAAGATTGATTTTGAGTACTTTAATTATAATGAAATGGTATAATTTTCTTAATGTTCTTTGTGAGTGAGATTTACTAGTCTTCTTGGATATAGCTTTAATTAAAATTTGAAAATCCTCAGCCATTATTTTTTCAAATATTTTTAAGTCCCCCTCCTCTCCTTCAGGGACCCCAGTTGCATGAAAATTAGGCTAACTGATGTCCCCCAACTGATGAGACTCTGTTTATCTTTTTTTCCTCCCTGTTTTACGTTCCATAGTTCCTGTTACTATGTCTCAAGTTCACTGTCTTTTCTCCTGCACTGTGTAATATGCTATTACTCTCAGCCAGTAATTTTTCCTCCCAGATATTGTGCATTTAATCCCTAGAAACTTAATTTGGGTCTTTTTTATATCTTTCCTCTGTCTACTAATCATACCAATCTTTCCTCTACTTCCATAAAGCAGTTACAATAATATAGTCATAATGAAGTTATACTCATACAGTTACATTACAATTATAATAACCTTTTCAGTGTTCTTGTTGACTAATTCTCTCATCTGGATCACAGCTTAGTGTCTTTCTATTGATTGATTTCTCTTCCTATTATGGGATATATTTTATTGTTTCATTGCATTCCTGGGAAGTTTTCATCAGATGTCCAACATTTTGCCTTCATTGCATGCCTGGGAAGTTTTATTGGGTGCCTAATTTTACCTTGTTGGCTCCTGGATATTTTTCTCCTTCTATAAATATACTTGAGCTTTAATTTGGAATGCAATTAAGCTACTTGATAATAGTTTGGTCATTTGAGGATTTCTTTAAATGCTTTGTTTGGTGAGATTGGCGCAGCAAGTATACTAGGGTTAATTTTTCCCCACTACTGAGTTTTCTTCTATAACTTAGAATGTCCAACTTTCCTCAGATATGATTTTCTTTTTCATTCTTTTCTTTATTCAAATATTTGTATTCATTGAATGTTTCATATTTAATGACACATTGGAAAGCTAATTTAAGTTCTAGCATTTCAACTTTTGGCATCTGGACCAGGAGGATTTATACTAGTGTGTTCCATCAGAATTGCCTTGTTGTGGAAATCTTTATTGCTTTTATGGTTGATTTTTTCCATTGGATAGATATCATACCCAAGAGAAATTTTCTAATCTCCTGAGCTGGGTATAAACCTGCTTTCCAATATTTCAGGAACTTAGTGATAGAAAACAGCTGGTGTGGAGCGTACCACTATTCAATGCAGTACTCCTGCCCACAGTCAGATTTGGTGTCTCCAAGTTCAAAGTTTCAGTCCACATAGAGATTAAACCTCTTAACTTTTGTTGGAAAGATTAAGTGGAAGTTATATGTGCAGCAAGAAGGAGGATATCTTATGGCCAAATTACTTTTTATATAGAATTTTAACCAATTCTCTTTTCAGTTTCACTTTAAATGCCAGTTTTGGATGTACCTTTATCTCCACCTCCCAAGAATTCCAGTATGCTATGGTGTACATCAGCTGGTCCCTTGGCTTCCTTGTTACTTTTATTTAAGCTTTCAGAAGCCCTTAAAATTCATGCCCCAGCCCATCTATTTTCTATTATCCAAACTGTAATTTTTGTTATTTCCTCCCCTATACTGTTTTTCATTAAGAGTTTATACCCTTTTTAATCCTTTTAAATAAATTGGATGTGGTTTTCTTTTTTCTTCCTTTCTTTTTTTTTTTATTGTGATAAGAACACTTAAAATGAGACCTGTCAATTTAATTTTTTTGTGTACAATATACTGTTGTTAACTATGGGTACTATGTTGTACAGCAGTTCTCTAGAACTTATTCATTTTACATAACCGAAACTTTATACCTGCTGAACAACTCCTCATTTCTCCCTACCCGCAGCTCCTGACAACCACCATTTTTCTCTCTTATTCTATAAGATTGATTATTTTAGATAGTTATGTAAGTTAGTTTTGTACTTTCATATGCTTTTGTGTTGCTGTTTAGCATGTTTCATTTCAACTTGAAGAAATCCCTTTATCATGTCTTGTAAGGCAAGCCCAGTGGTGATGAACTCCCTCAGCATTTTTGGTTTGGGAAAGTCTTGATCTCTCCTTCCTTTTTGAAGGACAGATTTGCAGGGTACAAGTTTCACGGTTGGTAGTTTTTTTTTTTTCTTTCAGCAGTTTGAATATGTCATCTCACTGCCTTCTGCCCTGCAAAGTGTCTCCTGAGAAATCCTCTGATATGTGAGCTTTCTTATAAGTGACAAGTCACTTTCCTCAAGCTACTTTCAAAATTCTCTCTTTGTCTTTGATGCTTGACAGTTTGAGTATAATATATCTCATTGTAGTCCTCTCTGTGCTCATCCTTAATATGATCCTTTGGCCTTCATGAATTTAGATGCCCACTTCCCTCCTCAGGTTTGGGAAGTTTTCAGCCATTATTACTGCAAATAAGCTTTCTGCTCCTCTCTCTCTCTCTTCTACTTCTGGGACTCCCACAATGTATATATTGATTTTCTTGATAGAGTCCCATAAGTCCCTTGGGCTTTTTTCACTCTTTTCCATTTTTCTTTCTTTTCTCCTTGACTGGGTAATTTCAAATGACTTGTCTTTGAGATCACTAATTCTTTCTTCTGGTTGATCAAATCTGATGTCAAAGCTCTCTATTGAATTTTCTAGTTCAATCGTTGTATTCTTCAGCTCCAGAATTTGTGTTTGGTTCTTTTTTATGGTTTCTGTCTCTTTGTAGGTATTCTCATTTTGTTCATGTGTCATTTTCCTGATTTTGTTTTATTGTCTATCTCTGATGTCTTGTAACTCACTGAGCTTCTTTAAGATGATTATTTTGAATTCTTTGTCAGGCAATTTGTAGATATCCATTTCTTGAAGATTGATTATTGGAGATTTATTTTGTTCCTTTGGTTGTATCATATTTCCCATATTATTCATGTTCCTTGTAGCTTTGTTTTAGTTTCTTGTATCTTTGTTTTAGCATCTGTGCATATGAAGAAACAGCCACCTCTCCTAGTCTTTATAGACTGGCTTTGTTAGAGAAAGACTTCCACCAATCAGCCCAGTTATGGATTCTAGGATTCTTTCAAACTTTTTTTAATGAATGTGCATTCTCCACTCCTCTCCCCACTTCCTGGGGGAGAAGTCTCTGACTTGTGCACTTTCTCCCTATCTCACATAGCTGTGCTAACTGCAGTAAACTATCTACTCTTTTTCTGTGAGGCAGTGCACTGAAAGGCCAAGATGTTGGATGCAATCTGTTCCTCTCCCTCCCTCCAGAGAAGTTGTCAGTGTTGTGCATCTTTTCCCAATCTCACAGAGCCATGCTAGCTGCAATAAGCCACCCACCCATTTTCCCAGCAGTGCGCTGATTGGCTGGGATGTTGGCTGTATGTTCCACTCCTCTCCTTCTTTCCTGGGGGATAAGTTTCAGAGTTGTCTGTCTTCTCCCAATCTTGCAATGCTGTGTCAGCCAGAGTAAACTGCCTGCCCTTTTTCCTTAAGGCAGTGTACTGAAACCAGGACATTAGACACAGGCTCCACTTCTCTCCTTCTCTCCTGGGGAAGATATCTCAGGTTTGTGTGCTTTCTCTCAATCTCACAAGCCATGGCTGCTGCAGTAAGCTGCTCACCTGTTTACTTTTTTCTTAGCTGCCTCCAGACATCCAACTATGCTGGTTCCCTCAACACTCCAGGTGAGGCAAGATAGAAACAGCCTCTTGGGCAGCACTCTGAAAGGCCAGGGACCTTAGATGCATGTTCCATTCTCTCTTTCCCCTGAGTGAGGAGTTGTTGGCCAAAGCAATCTCTCTAGGCTCTGAGCTGTGCCAGCTCGGGGGTAGGGCTGACAATTAAAGTGAAATTGCTCTTTTTACACATTCTCAGCTTTGTGGGCACCTGGGTTACTACTAATTTTTAACTGGATTCTGGACTTCTCATAAATGTATTTTGGTCCATATATTGTTGTTAAATTGGTGTTTCTGTAGAGGGATAAGAGCTGGGACTTCCTTTTCCACCATCTTGCTAATGTCAATCCTTGATTCTCTTTTAAAAAGGCATGGAACCAAATTTAAGTGCTGAACTCACCATGTCTAACTAGAAGACTCTTGTTTTATTTATCTTTGCACCCCAAGATCCGAGTGCACTACCTAGTACAAATGTGGCTCAATAAAGATTTTTGTTGATTAAATTGTACTAGATTTAATTTAATAAAATCACAATAATCATGACTAGGGCAAGTATTGAGAAATTTAGTCTGAGATTTATTTGTGGTTCTTCTATGTATTGAAATGTTCTCAGGCTATCTGTTAGTTTTAACATAGAAAATTAATAAAACAATTTTTAAATAAATATTTTACGAATTTTAAATATGTGATGAATTATGACTTTTAGTGAAATGTTATGATTCCCTTACTACTTACTAAAGATGAAGGTAGAACTTATTCATGCATTATATGGATAAAGATTTTTAGCTTTTATCTATAACATTTAGTTAGCATGATTTTTTTTTTTACTTTAAATCACATATTTTTCTATTTTTGCAGTTTAATTTGTTATACTTTCAGTTTTCATTACTACTCCTGAGCTATAATAAAATTAGGTCAATTTTTGATAAATTGTTATGAAAGGATAAAATAATGATGAAAATAAATAATATATAATTCAAGATATTATTAAACTGACGGGAAAAGCAACCTTTAAAATAGAACTTTTTATCTTAAGTGGTGAGATAAGTGAATCTGTAAATGTGGTGGTTTTGAATAAGCAAGCAAAACAAAAAACAAAAAAAGTGAGAATTGGAAGTGTGATGATGAATATCTGAAATATGAAATTTGTTGGACTTACATTATCCTATTGCCCAGTAGGTTGTCTTTTATGAATTTTCAAATAACATCATGCAGTATCAAAAATGTGAATCTTTTTCCTTTTTAATAATAAAGCAAAGAGAATCCTCCAGGAAACAAATAGTCTGTTTTCCAGAACAAAACCAAAATAATGTTCACCCATATGAAATTGATTAACTTTGTTGCTAAAGGCAAGAGTAAGCCCCAGAACAGAAACATCATTCAAAGTTGTCCTACTTATAGCAAAAACATGCCCAAGTCAAACTTCTTTTGAAGAGTTAGCAAAATCAGATATAATATTAATGAAAATATTATTCTCACAGAGAAAGCAGAATAAGCTATCAGCAAAATTCCTCCATCAAATGACAGTTAGACTTCATATAATATTAATGCATCTAATGTGGAAAAAGCAATTATTATTATATATGCATGCTAGAAGATTGTTTAATTTGCATTTGGATAAAAACACTCATTTAGAGAGTATAATTTAGCCCTTACCATATGAGTAGTTCATATAAGAAGGAAATGTGCTTAGATTTTTTTTTCTTTTCCCTAAATTCAATGCTAGTCATAAAAGAGATTTGTATTTACTTAATGGTTATTTTGTGCACCATGGTTTAGACTGTAAAATGATTAGTCTTTATGGAATATAATCTCTATGCACAGCAAGGTATGGGTTGTCCTAAATGCTCATACATATTTGCTTTAGTCACAGAAAAAGTGCGCTGGCAACAATGTTCTATTGTCATTTGCTCAAATTGAAAAAAATAATAATGAAAATGCATAATATGAACACAATCACTGAGTTTCAGCATGTATTACAAAGAAACAAGAATTGAGTAATGGATCCTGCTTTGATATAGTGAAGTATATTAATTGTTAAATAGAATGGTGCTCACATGAGTAGCTGAAATGAAGAATTGAAAGTACACATTTACGTCACAGATAATGCCAGACTAGACTTTTTAATAATAAGTGTTGTGTTTTGTTATTTTTTGTTTTGTTTTAAAGACTCTTTAAGGAAGCACCGTTTTTTCTTTGTGTGTTTGTTTGGGGTTTTTTTGAGGAAGATTGGCCCTGTGCTAACATCTATTGCCAATCTGCCTCTTTTTTCTTCTTTTCTCCCCAAAGCCCCACTACCTAGTTGTATATCCTAGTTGTAGGTCCTTCTGGTTCTTCTACGTGGGACGCCACCTCAGCATGGCTTGATGAGTGGTGAGTAGGTCCGCACCCAGGTTCTGAACCCGCAAACCCCAGCCCGCCAAAGCAGAAGGAGTGAACTTAACCACTACACCACCAGGCCGGCCCCGATAAGTGTTTTTTGGAGCTATATGCCTAAATGATATTGTTAGAATCCTGAATAAATTGAATCTCTCACTTCATAGTCAAAATATGATTGTTTATTTTAAGATAATCTATAATGATTAGAACAAACAGCTTCACTGATGAAAGTTTGAATGTTACCTAACAACACTTGATGTTTATTTGTTTTTATTTATCATATAAAGGAAATAATGGCATGTCACTGAGCATATTTTGAAACCACTCCCAGTGAACCAGTGAACCTTCTAAAAATAGAATTTAAGTGAAATTTTGTTGATTTAAGCCTATGAGTAAACTTTTCAGTGACTTTGTCATTGAGCTTGAAATCAAAATCCAGACAACTTAACATAGCTGATAAAACTCTATTTAAGCTGCCTCTTTACATTTTCCTATAGCTTTGTGTCTTTCCTTTCCTGGCCACTACTGGAAATTTATTCTGTACCCATTCTGAACTATTATTTTTTCAAATCCTACTGTGCTCTCTCTTGCCTTTCAGGTAGTGGCACATACTGTTCCCTCTGGTCTTCCATAAATTTAAGGTTCAGTTTAACTTGAGAACTTCTAAAAAGTCATCCCTGACAAAAACTTTCTTTTCTTATGCATTTCAGATAAGTGAATATACGTTTGTCTCCCACAGTGCATCAGAGCAGCACATTTTATAATTTGTTTTATTGAGTGCTCATGGTTTTCGGTCCTACTTGGTAAAGTAAAAGCAGCATGATGAAAAAAATCTAAATCCATATTTTTCCCCATGTTATTACTAATGCCTCACACAATGCATTGCACAGACTACTGTCCTAAAATATATTTGTTAAATCAGTGTATTAATTAATTTCTTTATAAATGAACTTGGAACCCACCTGCTTGGTACCCATATTAAACATTTCAGAAAAAAGATATTTCAAAGATATTAACAAAATTTGAAATACTTGAAAGCTTTTAATCATCACATGTTTTCAAGTCATATTTTAAAAAATAGTACTGAAACAAAAATGGAGAGAAACATAAACCATAATTGTCCTTTGAAAACAATTTTCAGAAAAATAAAATTTAAATACGCATATTAACAATGTACTCTTATAGTATTCATTTACAATACCTTCTGCTTTAATTTGATGAGGAAATGAAGAACAATGTCAACATAAACAAGATGACTCGATATTGGCTATAATCAGATTCCAGCATCTGCTAATAAATAATTTCATCTAAAAATATTCTAGAATATTAACCCAACAGATAAGACACTGTCAAATTCATCATACAATTTATGCTTCCACTGATTAACCCAAATTTTTCTTTGGCATCTTACATACAAATATAATACATGTATTGATATAAATTTTATAACATCTAGAATAAGAAAAAAGAAGTTCACAAGGCTATGTGTGGTGTGTCTGTCAATGTGTGGTGTGTGTGTGGTGTGCAGATGAAGGCCAAGTGACAAATATGACACAAATAGACTCTGGGGAATATTTCACAATGTAAATGTATATCATTCATCAAGTTGTACGATGTAAATATATACAATTTTCATTGTCAACTGTACCTCAAAAAAATTAGAAAAAAATAGCTACGTCATATGCTGTGGCCAAAACCAGATCTAGAAAACCTGGCGAGTCATGCTGCTAACTAGGCAGACAATTGAACTAATCTTTTCACAGTTCTACTTGTGCTGCTATAACCTAAGTAACTGCTATCACAATTGATTTCAGTCACTCAGCTCCAACAAAGCAAGAGCCTCTTTGTAGTTCATTTCACATTTGTCTTTTTAATAGTTTGAACTAATCTTAATGGTGCTATGTCAGAAGAAGTTTGTGCTGAAATAGGTTAAACTATACTGATTAACGATGTCTTATGTTAATGGTCCTTTATTTAAAAGTGAGAATGCTAGAGGAGTAGACTTGTTTTATATCTGTTGCTCCTCTTCCCTCTCCTCTGCCATTCTCTCCCTCTTCCTCTCCTTCTCTTCTTTTTCTCCCTCTTCCTTTATTTCCTTTCATTATCTCTTTCTTATCAAAAGTTAAGGAAAATTGAGAAAGTATTACAAATATTAACATATTTAATTAAAATTCATTTTATTTTCTCATATCTATAAGTCCATTTTATAAATATCTACTTAAGTATAAATTATTAAGAAAGCACATAATATTACATAAGGTCCATAGTCTAACGATTATAATTAAAATAGAGAATTTGATAGGGAGGTAACTATTCCATATTTTTCAGAATATCGGCTTTTATCAATGTTCAAATGAAAATTAGACACAATCTATACCTAAGTTCTTCAGATATTAAAATATATACCTAGTGGTTTATTATAAGAATTAAAGTAATTAAATAATCATTTATTGCTTAGTGCCTACTATTATCCCATCAATTAATAATTTGACAGTTATTTAGTGAGTGCTCACTATGTGCTTGGCAATCTTATGACCACTATATGCAATGGAGCTACATTCGAATTGTGAGAAACAAACAACAGAAATCAATCAAACAAAAATGGATTTTCATAAATAAAAGTGCTGTGCAGGGTCCATTCTAGATCACATGGTTAGGGATGGCATCTCTGAGGAGGTAATATTAAATTTTTGATTTGAATTATTTGGAGAGCAGTTATGTGAAGTCTTTTGGGAAGAGTGTTTCAGGGAGGAGTCAAAAATAACAGCAATTGGTAAAAGCTTCAAGGGACAGACAAAAGGGCAAAGAGATGAAGATGAAGGCCAAGATGATAAAAGGGAGAGAAGAAGATGAAGTCAGATACACAGGTATGCGGCAGAACGTGAAGGGAATTTCTTCACCACGGTAAAGAATTTGTATTTCATTCTAATAAAGGGATACTATTGCAGTGTTTTCAGCACAGAAATGATATGAAGTGATTTAAGGTTGTTTTTCTTTTAAGTTCTCTCCAGCTGCTAAAATTAAGAATAGACTATATCAAAGGGAGAAAACAGGTAAAATGGAATTCTGTTATAAGCATCCAGAAGAGATATGATAATGCATTGAAAGTAAATGGATCAGGTTTTTTCCTTTCTTTCATTATGTAAATATTGGGTAATACTTATGATAAAGTATAGTGAGTTGTATTCATAATCTGGTATATAAAAAAGTATATAGTTATAAACGGTATACAAAACAGAAGATATTACTTGGTTTCTTTCATACAGACTCAAGAATCTGGCACTATATGGGTCTTGTGGTCTTACTAGGGAATTAGGTAATACTATACAACTTGGAATTTTCTTTTTTCAATAGGGTAAATAACTAGCCCTAGTAAGTGTGTTAATAGTGCCAATAGCCAAACACATATTTTTGAAAAAATCACTTATAATCCTATTTCATTTTAGAGAATGAATCTCTGGGCTTGTATATGTGCGAAAGGATTATTGGTGGGTGATGGAGTAGTAGGTGATTTGAGTAAGATCTTGTTTTAACTTTTCTACTATAGATTAGAAATATATACACACATGTATATTGTATGTATATACATATATATGTGTTTATATAGACACACACACACATATATCCATATATATCGTCATAGACAAACAGAATAGTTTTCCATATTTTAAAGAGGAAAAATAGAGATGTGCTGTCATTATAACATAGTATCATATCTCTCTTGTAATCATTCTCTCCCTTACATCAGTTTTTCCAGAATTGTCTTTGATATTTATCGATTTCTAGTCTGCTTGCCACTATCCTATTTCAGGTCCTTATCATCTGATGCCTGGATTACTAAAATGACTTCTCATTTAGATTTTTCTGACCTCAATCTTGTACTCCTCCAAATCATCCTGCATGCCCGTGGCAGATTAATTTGCTTAAAACACTATTTGTCAGACTTCTGGCCAAAAGCAATAAAATAAGTCTTGATATGAAATACTGTTTTCATTATTTTACTTTCCAAAAACCACTCATGGAATTTAAATGCCAAGAGGGTTATTTCCAAATCTTTGGTTAATACTCGACACGCGATGAGTTGGCCTCAGCCTGCTTAAACATCATGGTCTTGCAGTATAGTAGAAAGAACATAATCAGGAGTAAAAACACACAAATCCTGAATCCAGTCTCCATTATGTTCCTCTCTAGCTTAGTGACCTTAGCCAAATTGTATAAGCCTTTTATAAATAAATCTTTATGCATGCAATATGGTAAAATAAGGAATATTTACCTTGTTCACCTCAATGTATGATATAAGAGGAAAAACACAGGATTTAATGTCAGGGGATCTGAGCTGGGATTCTAATACATCATTTACACCTTTTATAATCTGAATTTTCTGTTACCCAACCTCTGTAATTTTAATTTCTTCATCTTTAAATGTGATATGGAGAAATTCCCATCTCACAGAGTTGTTATAAGTATTAACTAAAGCAATAGGTTGTGAATAGATCTTTCTAAATTATTAACATGTGTTTCTATTGTTAGCTACTGTTTTGTATGCTAAAAACATTCTGAACAATAAACCAGTGAGCAAAAGTTAGGGATGATTATTTTACCTGCTTTAATTTAAGAATTCCGGAAGCACATCCTGGGACAATGATTTAAGTGCAAGCAGTTTATTTTGGATTTAATCCCAGGAAACATTGGAAAGGAGTAGGGAAGTGAGAGAAAAAGGAAAAAGACAAAAGAGGGTTCACTTTTAAACAAGTGACTACTGTTGATAACTGGACCTTAATCTTGTTGGGGAGCTCTGAGAAATGACATAGAACACACCTGTTACTAGTATTCCATCTGAGGTATGGGGTACTATTTGTTTTTTTTTTAATACACCAATTCCTTTAGTCACTACTTGAGGGCCGCTGCTCTGGAGTATTAATTGTCTGGCACTTCTTGCCTACATTGCACACTAGATCAACAGACTCTGGAAGGCAGAATATGTCCTCAAGCAAAGAGGTACAGTTATTGGCACTCCCATCAGCACATTCTCAAATAATGATAAAAGTCTCCCAAAGATGTCCATACCCGAATTCTCTCAGCCAGTGAATAAATTAGGTTATATGGCAAAAAGGACTTTGTAAGTGTAATTAGTTTTATGGAGATTAAGTTAGAGAGATTATCCTAGATTATCTAGTTGGGTCCAGTATAATCACATGAACCCTTTAAAAGCAGAGAATGTTCTCAGGTTGGGGCCAGGAATAGAGGTCAGAGAGATCCAAGTGTGAGAACTCTATCCAACATTGCTAGCTTTGAAGATAAATGGGGCCATGAACCAAGGAATGCAGGAGACATTAAGGAGCTGAGAGAGGCTCTTGGAAAACAGTCAGCAAGGACCAGGGACCTCAGCCCTACAACCACAGGAGCTGGATTCTGCCAAAAGTCTGAAAGATTTAGGAAGGAGATTCTCTCCCAGAGCTTCCAGATAAGACCCCAGGCTAGCCAGTGCTTTGATGTTAGCCTTGGGGGACATGAAGCAGAGAAATCAGTTGAGTCCACCTGAATTTACGGTTGAGAAGTGGGATAATTTGTGTTGAATTATGCTGCTAAATTTGTGGTCATTTGTTATGAAGGGATAGAAAACTAATTCAAAGGGATATGGTAAATCACTCAATACAGAAAACGAAGACATTTGTTTCAAATTATTCATTCCATCTATAATGTGTCTCTCCTTCCTTTCCAAAAAACATCCAAATTGCAGGAGCTGTTCAGAGTCTCTCTTAGATTCCAGTGTTGAAACTATCCTTCTCTAAACTCAAAATGCATTTACAGTAAGACCTATATAATTTACGTTGACTATATTCTCTCTTGAATATTTCTGTTTCTGTATTGAAGAGTTTTCTCAGTAAGATTATGCAATCCTCCGAGGCAAGTATACTTTTAATATACAGGACTCTTTCTTTTATATACCTCAAGAAGACAAAAAAGGGTAAATACTGAGAAAGACTTAATAAAATACTCATCAAGTCACTACTGGGATACTGGTACTGATATATACGCACAATTCAGTTGGCGTCATTTTTCTATCTAAGTTCATCAAGAGTAGCCTCTACATAAAGAAACTTAAAATCCGCCCCCGAATCTCCCTCCCTTGTACTTGTTGCTTTATTTCTCATTTTGCTTTGCAATTTCCTATTGCTACAGGGCAGCCAAGCACAGTTCTACCTGTTCAATCTTGATTGAGCATATTTTCTCTTCTCATACTGTGGATTTACCAAGTTTTTTCCTTCTTTCTGTTTACATATTTTTTCAGACAGGCATAATTTTTTTCAATACCACACCAAGAATGATTGCCTGATTCCTGTTTAAAAGCAACGGATATCCAAAAAACAGAGACAGATTTTATTTGGCGTGAGAATTTCAAGTCAAATTTTGGCATGACAAAAGGTTATTTGGAGTCTGTTCTAGAGAGAATTCTGATTATGGTTATTTAACACGTTCATATTTATTTGTGGTTGTATAAGATTACTGTGATAAACAGAGTAGCAGAAGAAAAAATGAAAGAATGGTAGGATGAAATTAATAACAATATTTAGAAATTGAACATTCACAGCCTAATGATTGTTGAAAGTGTATATTAAGAGCATTGTTATAAAATATTTTCTATTCACGTAAAATGGCAACAAAGATAATTTTTATGTAATAAATGACTTTTTATTAGTTTTCCTATTATCTAAGGGTTTTTACATACTAATAAAAATAAGGCTACAGTTAATTCTCCAAAGACTCTCTAAATTATAACTTAAAATGACACAAAATTTTCCTTTTAACATAATACTTCTTTTAATTCCCTTACTTTCCATCATCTCTTGTTGCAGTATAACAAACCATATGTCAATCTCAAATGATATTTTAATACAAACACTTTCTTTGAAAATTCTTAGGTATAAGAGATCAGTAACACCATTCAAAAACAATCTTCATTCATAAAAACATTAAAAGTAAACCAACCCTAAAATAAATGCCATGATTAATATATTTCTGTCCTTAGTTAAATTCATCTCAAGTGCAATAATTATGATGTTTGTTCTCTTAATAATTTTGGTCATCTCATACTTAGAAAAACAACGGAATAGATATAAACAAATTATACATGTGTAAATTAAGCCATGTGACAACTCTATAGCCTTAACACTCACATGTATTTTTATAACACCTGCACATCAATTGATAAAATGACTCTGATATAAAAATAAGTAAGATAATAACAATATTAGTTGGAAAAATACTCTTTACAAACTGTTTGATTAACTGGAAGATCATCCTAATATGATAGTGTCCTCAGAAATTATTATAGAATAAATTCAGAGAGAGAGGAGAAGAGAGAAAAGAGACAGAGTGAGAAATTTCTAGCACAATAATTGGTAGGGAATTATTTTTGTATGTCATACATACCTTTTGTTCAAGGAAATATTATCAGCTATGTGTTAAGATTCATGGCTGGTTTTCATTTGATGTGAGATTTCTCAATTGTTTTAATAAAGAAATACAATCATTGTTCTGTGATATAAGAAAGAGAAAAGTACCTTGGTCATAAGTGACAGAATAATTTATTTTTTTTTCCAGCAGAAAGGCCTTAAAGTCTGTCACTGCCAATGTCAATTAATTTATAATAATAATGATAAAGAGAAAATGGTAGTTAAAACTTCAGTTGAGGGACACCTTCCATAGAATTTTAAAAAACTGTAAGTTCTGGCTTCTGGCCCAGATTAGAGGAAATGGTATTATATATTGTTAGTACTGATAGATACTGCATTTCACTTGAGAATTTTTTTAAAATCCCACCAATCATGGAAATAGGAAATGCATCTGCTTGTCCAAATGATCTTTCTTGACTTTCTAAGAAATTCTAAGAAAGCCCTACTAAGTCAAAGATGAAAAAATGAAGATTAAGATCAGTAGAATATTAACCTAGAGGTCAAAAATGACATAATTTCTAAGGATAGCTAACTTCTTTAATTTATAGTTTAGAATGAAACGGGTCTAACAGTTCAAAGAAGACTAAACTTCATTTGCACCTAATTATTTTTAAATAAGAGAAAACAATTAACAGTTGTTAAATAGGTAATAGTAATAAATAAGTAAATAGGAACATATTGAAACTATTGACACTTGCAAATTTCTCAGTGGATAAATATACTCATTAAAAAATTGACTCTATTATGTGTCATATATTTGAGTTGGCTTGGGTTATTGAAGATTACATCGAGTGGTTCAAGCATAGGAAGAACTTAAAATTTAGAGGGTTGTGTAGTCAAGTAATCAGGACAATATAATATGCAAAGTGTGATGGGGCTAACGTGAGAGAGAATAGTTTATACCAAAGAACACTGAGACATCTTTAGAAAAGGAGATGGCTTTGGAATCTGCAATTAAATTGGAAAATGTGTTAGGGAAGCAGAAAGAATATTTCAAACTGAGAAATACCCATGTAGTAATTCATAAAAAAGGATATGGCATTTGAGGGTATGTTATGAAGTATAGGCTAAAGTGTATATATGATTGAGGAGAGTGTGTTGAGATAAAGCTAGAAAGGTAGCTTGGAAGCTGAAAGAAGGCATTTAGCAGCTAGATTTCAATCTGTTTTCTTCCTGTGCTGGAGAGACATCTCTGAGAAATTCTTGGGATTCTCATGTTGGTGAAAACACTAATAAAAATTAATTTTGAGTAAGACCTGTGATTTGTGTTAGTCTGGTTTAACAAGTCAATCCTCTGCATTAGTTCAGAATCATTTACAGAAATATGCTGTATATGGTAATAAATATTTTGTATTTCATTGTATTCTGTCTACTGACAAGCTAGTAACCTAAACAGAATTAGATTTTAAGAAGGAGATTTTGGAGCAGTTTGAAGGGTGAATTATAGAGGCAAAAGAAGATTGGGTAGGAGAGCTTTGTAATTGCTTATGTAAAAGAAAATGAATAACTGAAATTGGCAATGGATTTAGAGAAGGATTATATATGAAAGAAATTTTAGTGGCAGGACCCTTTGACTGTTGGGTGTGTCTTTTAAAGTAGAGATGGAATTCAACAAAAACACTAAGGGTTTTGACTTGGGCAGTCAGTTGAATGATGATGTCATTCACAAAGAGAAAAGTACATAGCATGAAGGGCATACATGCTTAGAGGTAAAATTAATTAGCTCAGTTTAGGATATTTTGCATTTGAGACACAAGGGAAATATTCACTTGGAGATGCCCCTATAGATTTACTGACTTGATGAATATAAGTGTATCTCTCTACCTGTTCTTACATTTATGCTTATACCCATTTGCGATTATGTCCAGAATAGTTCTGTGCTATATTTCTTCCTTCAATAGTAGCTCTTAACCATGGTGTTATAGTTTTATTTGTTTTTACAATTTGTTAAAGTAGTTTTCTGTAGCTAGACTGCTTGAGATTAAAGTTAAACTATACCACTTGTTAGTGATGTGAAGCAGAATAATTTAACCTCTCCCATGACTCAATTTTCTCATCGATAATAATAGTACTTGTCTCATAACCTTCTTATGAAATGAATTAGCACACGCTTATTTTAGATGCATATAGTTGTAGTATGTTGTTGTTACGTGCTGTCAAGTTGGCTCTGACCCCTGGTGACCCTATGAATGAATGATGTGCACAATGTCCTGTCCTCAACAGCCCTACTCACCTTCTGTAGACTCATGCCTATGGCTTCCTTTATGGAGTCAAACCACCTTATATTTGGTATTCCTGTTGTCCTGCTGCCTTCTACTTCTCCCAGCATTATTGTCTTTTCCAAAGAATACTGTCTTCTCATGATGTGCCCAAAGTAAGATAGTCTCTTTTATCATTTTTACCTCTCACAATAGTTCAGGCTTAATTTGCTCTGGGATCCACTTGTTCATCTTTCTGGCAGTCCAGGATATACGTAGAGCTCTCCTCCAACACCATATTTCAAATGAATCAATTTTTTTCCCATCAGCCTTCTTCACTGGCCAGCTTTCACACTTGTACATAGTAATTGGGAACATGAAGGTGTGGATAATCTTGGCCTTGGTCTCTAATGACACTTCCTTACACTTGATGATCTTTCCTGATTCTTTCATTGCTGATCTTCCAATTTTCAGTCTTCTGTTGATTTCTTGGCTGTAGTCTCCATTCAAACTGATGACTGAACCAAGGCAAACAAAATGTTTAACAATTTCAATGTCTTCATTGTTTATGCTAAAGTTGTGTAGTTCTTCTGTAGTCATGATTTTTATCTTCTTGATGTTCAAATGCAGTCCTGCTTTGGCACTATCTTCTTTTACTTCCGTCAGAAGTCGTTTCAAGTCATTGCTGCTTTCTGCCAGTAAGATGGTATCATCTGCATATCTTAGATTGTTGATATTTCTTCCACCAATTTTCACTCTTCCTTTATCTGAGTCTAGCCCAGTTTTTTGTATGATATGTTCTGAATACAGATTAAACAGATAGGTAGATAAAATGCACCCTTGTCTGACAACTTTGCCTGTAGGAAATTATTTTGTTTCTCCATATTCTGTCCTGACAGTGGCATATAGTATATGTATACATATTCTCCTAGCACAGACTATAAGATATTTGAAGCACTAAATATTTACTATTATTATAGCTTAGTTTTCTGATGGTCAATTTTTAGCAGCAGAATTATGGTCTCTCATTGGAAAGTATCCCATATTCTTTGAAAATCATATTGCTACAGGAGTCAGAGAGAGTTGAACATTTTTTGTGAGTAGGGTAGTATTTGTGATATTATTATGCATTCAACTGGCCCTTTGAAAAAATGAGATGACGTATGGGAAGCTGGATTCATATAATTTTAAATTGGTGAAAAGCCGACAGTTTGACCTGACAGTTTAACACCAATGAGTCTATCAATCATTTCCTGATTATATTTCACCACAACTTTTATTGTATTTGAGAGCACCCTTAAGTTGAACTTTCCACACTCTGCTGCAAATGAAGTCAGTTCCTTAGAGCAGAGATTGGCTCTCTCTGTTATACAGCCTGCTATTCCTCTGGGGAAAAATCTCTGAAACAGAGCTCTGGTGCAGTGGTAGGGACAATGATTTGCTTCTATCTGAGTGACACCTCTGCTTTAGAAGCTGAGTTCGCAGTGGTTGGTGGTGCAATAGCTCCAGGTCTTTCCTGCTTACCTCTCTTGGTGTGAACCCCAAGCTCACAAGCCAAGCCCAAGGCAAATGAGCCCCCACGGTTCTCAGTGATGCTGCGCCTAAGGTAGAGTCTTTGTCCCATTATGGGGGCTATGAAGAATGGAGCCCCCACCTCTCTGCTGCACTTGTGTGGACCTTAAACTCAGCGACAGAAAGCTGTAGGCAAGATGAGAAATGCTTGTATCCTGCCCTTCCCAGGGAGACAGACTCCAGCTGGGAAGTGGGTCAGAGGGAGGGAGCCCTGTGTTCTTAGCTGTATCTCTCCCAAGTCAAATTTCCATCTCACTGGGACAGGGATGAAGGATACAGGTATTGACACAAATTTTACATGTTCTCTTAGTTCTTACCAAGTTTTAGTAGATTTTATTGAATAAATGTTTCTTCATTGGTTATATGCTCTCAGGGCCATTTCCAGAGACTTTAAATTGTTGTTTTTGTTTTTTAAAAATTTTCACCAGTTTCACTGAGAAGCAGGCATGCCAAGATCCTCACGCTCTCATGGCACCCTACTTCAGTGTTGAACTTAAACCTCATTTTCCAAACTATTTTATCAGCAAATCCATATCTTAGGGGTTGTCAGATGCTTCCCCAGTCATGAAATACTACATTACCTATTTGGATACTGTTTCATGATGTGTGATTCTTTGAAAATCTGGAAGGGGAAAAAGTGGTGAAAAGAAGAGTTTTACTGCCAAAAAATCCATCAAAATCTCTAATATTTGAAAAATGTCAAGATTAAAAGCCATGATAACTATTGATATCTATAGGAATTAAGGCTGTCTAAACCACAGAAGTTTAGAGAAAGTTTAAGGATTAGATATATTTGAAACCCCAACTCTGACTTGCCCTTGATAGGCAATACTGGAGGATTTATGGAGGTCTCTGGTGACTTTGTTCAAGCTGATAGACTAGCCACAAAGTATTTTCACAATTTCCAAAGTTGGTTGAGCTATATTCTCCACATGGGAAGAGAAAATGAAGTGTCACGGGAATACTACGCTTTTAGAATATGAATCAATTTTCCTGTTATATCAAGGTCATTGTGAATGTCAATTTCTGAGATAAAACTTCTATATGAAATATATTTAAGGATTTTTTAAAACCATGTCTTCTATATTTCTGATTTAGATCTGAGTGGTTAGGCAGGCTACTTAAAAACAACATTAGGTATTTTATATTATTAAAACCCTCTTTAGTAAGTTATTACACTAAATAAATGCCTCAGTGGCTGTACATAGTACTTTATAAGTGGTACTATTTACCATTTCTTAACTGGCCTAATAAATTTAATGCTCTTTCCCAAGAACAAAATTAATCCTGTAAAAATATGGCTCTTAAAAATCCAAAATCAGTTTTGACATGGAAAAATTTGGCAGGGACACATCAGAACTAAGTACACTGTATATGTATAATCAAAATATCAGGCATGCCTCTGATAACACTAAATGAAACTTGCAGGAGGCACAGAGAAGGCCATGAAAATGTTACTACCATTTAAAGTAGATTGGAGTTGGTGATGCTACTTTAAAAAATTCTTTGCATAAACTTTCAACTCATGTTTTCAGTCCTATTAGTGACATCTTGTATTTTAATTCAACTCTTACTAATCAATGAAAGAAAATATCTAACAGACTTTGAAGGAGATGGATTTTCCAAGCAGGATTCTATGTGGAATGATGGCATATGGAATCTAATTCTCCATATCTTACCTGGAAAGAAGATTAAAGCTACAATTTAATGGTTGCAATGTGTTTGTATATTTCTCTTCCGTAGTATCAAACATATATGAATCCCATCTTATTTCCTCAAAACTATAGCCTAATGGAAAAAAAAAGTCAATCATATATCTCTGATATTGAATTGTAAATAACCAGAATAAGATTTTCTCTCTTATCTTTAGAGTCCAAGATTTAACATTTGACAGTTTGTAGCTTTCATTTTTAAGAATTTACTTCTGCTCTAATTGTAATTTTAGTTTTTTAATTGTAATTTTCTGTGCTTCTCCAATTTTAGATTTCCTTAACAATAATTATTTTAAGTGATATATCACAGTGATGAATACAAGTTATTTTTAGGTACATAGTTCCTCTATTGTTTACAAATTAAAATTTTAAATAACAGCTTTATGGGGAAAATCAGCATCCTAATACATGAAAACAATACAGTTGACAACTGTCATGGCTTACTTAGGTAAGGTAGACTGATTTAATTAGTAAAGTGAGAAAGTCCTACTCACTCATTAAATATTGTGATTTAGGCAAGTGGAAATATAATATTTTTTCTCAAAATGTTATGTCAACTTCATAATTACAAGCTATCATTTTTAAGAGTGTGCAAGATGGAAAGATTTAAAAGGCTTATATAAAATGGTAATAAATAAAATTAGGTATAAAACACATATATGTCACATAAAATAAAACTGTTTATTATGATAACATTTTATATTTTATAATTTTTTTTGGATTTTTATATTGTTTTCTCATAAAAAAACTGAAGGAGAGTTGTTGTTTTTATTTTAAAGATAAGAATATTAAAGCAAAGTGTTTGAAGTATTTTGTCCAATGTCACAAGTTGGTTTATACAGGGCCAAAACAGAATCCTAGAGGATCAAATTTTTTATTGTCATTTCACTACTCCATATTGCTTCCCAAGCAATATTTAGTAAAAAGTACAAGCGTTGATTTTTATGAGCTGTTCATCTTACTGCAACAACTCTAAGACACAGAAAATGCATTTGACAACTGCTGAAATTTCTTCTTTAAAGGACCTAAGTATTTTGAGTATTTAAACTAAATCATTTATTTTTCTGTAGAACTAAAATACTAAATTTAAATTATTCTTTGAATTGCCTGTACTAACCTTTGATGAAAAATGGAATAATAATGTACTATTTTGCATTATTTTTTCTGTACTAATTATCAGATATATTTTGGTCAATTCTTATTCTTATGCAAGTAGTCTATTGTGCTAGAGAAATTATAAAGTTCTGTAGTTTTTTAAATCATTGAAATAAGTCTAAAACTTTTATTCATATTAGGTGGCAGGAAATACAATTAAGGATGATATAAACCTGAATCTTCCCTTTTGAAATAATAAAATAATCAAAAGAAAATGGGGTGAAATAACATATGTGGAATACATTAGACAATTGAGCTTAAAATGTCAGTATGTCATTTACCTGGCTTATAATAAGTGTGTGCATGTGTGTGTGTGCATCTGTGTGTGTGTTTCACTCAGAGGTGATTGCCTCTGAGCACTTGGAGAAAGAGAAACCAATGACCATTTAAGTTTGCAGATATACTTCTGGAAAAGTCAAAGTAAAAGAAATTACAGCTAATTTTCCCTAATATTTGGAAGCACCAATAATGTGCTATTTATTGTTGCTAATGTGTCAAACATAAAAATTGATGAATCAAAATCAATTTTCATAATAAAAAATATGCATAAGTCAGAGTGGCTTAGGGAAGCAATTTCATATTTCTGAGACTCTGAAAGTTTGAATTATTTTATCAGTTAATATGAAATTTAAAAAGATGAACAGTTCAGGCATTTTTTCCAACAAATAAACAAGTTTTTGCAAGGACTAACTTCTAAATACTTAGTAATTTTGTTCTACTACTATCTCCTTTTTTTAGAGAAAAATTATATTTTGACTAAGTAAAAAAACTAAATAGTAATGAAAAATATTTGTATAGTCATGTAGAATGTAGCTATTTACTGGTAAAAATGTTTCAATTAATGGTGGCACATTTAATAAGGCAATCTTTTTTTTTATATTCCAATCTTTACATTTGTTCAACTTGCTTAAAATTCTATTTATTCACAAAATCTGTAGTAGATAAGCCCCTTTGCTGTTATTGAGGCCTGGGTTGCAGAAGAGTTGCAGTTACCCTGTACTGGTAACAGGCTTTTAGCTAGTTATGTAAAGAAAGATATTTTCATAGGTCACCTAACTCTTGTGCTCTCTTTCACAGCTTCTGAGAAAGATCTAATAATTGGCTACTTATCAATGACAATAAATTCTAGATTTTGTAATACAAATGTCTTACTCTTCCTTATCCAGCTCTCTCTAACATTCATCGTTATCATTCCCAAAACTGTAATCATGATGGTGGTTATTAATAATCCTATGCTTATACTCTCCCATTTTCCCATGCTTCCTAACTCCTTTCAAGTTTATCAGATATCTCATTTCAAAACAGAACAATTAGTTCTTTCTGAATCTCCAGACAAGTTTAGATATGTCTATTGAGTTCTCTAAAAATACCTATACTTCTATGACCTTTTTTCATTTTTTGTGTATGAGCTAGGAAGAATCTTTTCTCTTGTCAAAGAGCATATTCTCTATACTCTCAAGATCTTTCTCAAGAAATAGACTCCTTTTGTTATTGTGTTTTTCTGTTACATTATCAATAGATTTTTCTTTTCTGAATACTTCCAGTTAGCTTATAAGCAGAGTATAATATTTTATGGAATATCATAAAAAACTTGTTTACTTCTCAATTGTTCTAACAATTATTATATATTTGCTAGATATACAGATTACATATTTATATATTAAACTTCCATTCTCCTCTTCTGAAATATTTTATATTTGTAGTTTTTATATATCTTTACCTTCCACACACTCTTTAATTGTGTCATGATTTCTGAACCTACATTTCAGTTAAAGCTTCTACTACCGTGATTATTGATGACCTCCAAGTAGATAAATCCAAGGGACGTATTTTTCTGTTTATTGTACTCATGTCGGCTTCTCTGACACCAGCCTCCTGCCTCCTGATATTGCTCCTTTCTCCCTGAGGGTTCCTTTTATATCTCCTTTACCAATTTCAATCCCTTCACAAATACTCAATATGTATCTCTATCTCCAGCCCCATCTGTATATCTATCTATCTATCATCTATCTATCTATCTATCTATCTATCTATCTATCTATCTATCTATCTATCTATCTTGATATTCCACAAGCTTACTTCTCCTTTCACGGACTCCTCCTTAAAAGGCAGTTTCCTATTTTATCAGTATAGCCACCCAGTGTTCTCAGCTCAGAAGCAAGTATTACATCAAAGTGTCAGAAAATGTGCCTCACAAGTATTTTATCATATTGATATATCTGCTTCTTCTCTCAACCCAAAGCAAGTAGGTCTATTCTAGTCCTGTCCTGGGTTAATGGTAGAATAATTTGTGTCTTTATTAATGAGTTAGAAGCTCAGGCTAGTGTCTTGGCTTCATTCAAGAAGCTTGGTTTCTTCCCATCTGAAAAGTGGAGAACTCAGACTGTGAGCGAAATGACGATGTTCTTACAACAGATGAAAATTGGTATTTTGTGATATTCTTAGACTCAAGATGTAAACTGTACAGACTTTTTCTTAATCTCTTATCTAAGCAGCTTTAAATAACCTAAGATTTTGCAAGGAGAGCTTTGACCTGTAGGTATCAAAACTACTAACGTGGTCTGGAGCATTCCCAAGTGAAGCTTAGAATTATAAGTTCTATGACTAGACATGATTGAAATTGATTGTAAATGAACTCTTGTCTACTAATACTACAGATTATTGTTCCATTGTTAAACAACCTTATATTCCTGAAATCCTTAAAAACGGTGGTTAATTTTACCCTTTCATGCATTTACATTGTTGCATTCATAAACCACTTCGAATTTACATGCCATTGCTATTCCACTTGGCTGCCTTCCTTAGATCTTTACAGAATGCCTCAATTTCCACTCTCTTCATTTTAAGCATTTTAAAAATCTTTACATATTACCCCACAGCAACAGCAATGGTAAGCATTATCCTCCATGTCAGAGGTCATGACTCTGAAAGTCAGGACAGAAGTGCAGGCCAAGATTATGCATTTAGAGTTGCCACTAGAGGAATCATTTTCAAGTTCTATAATGCAGAAATTCCTCCTCTGTCAATAACTGTCACGTAAGTAAAGAAGACACAAGGCATATAATAATGTTTGTTTCACTTTTCACGGATGCCATTTGCAAAACTAAATTCATATTCATATTTATGCCATGCTTTTCTTTAAAATAGACCAAAAAATCACAAAAACATAGAAAGACCACAACTGACTTTCATTTTTAAGTCCAAAATAGAAATTGTGGCATTTTAAATGTATGTCTATCACAATCCCATAATTTACAAATAGGTTGACAACATATATTTGTCTTAGATCTTTTCTCAAAGAGCAAGCCTTTCCAGTAAAGTTAAAATTATGCTTAGAAAGTAACAATTTGTTTTAAAAATAGTATCTGATACAGCCTCTCTAACTTCCAACAGAATCTATGAAGTCAGAGAAAAAGAAAAAAGCACATAATACAATCCTTGGTTGAAGCATATCAAATCTTTGCATCCATCTGGAGGGAGGAAATTTACTTAATACAAGGACAGTGTAACTTGACTGAAAGAAGCTGCATGGCTTGGCATAAAGCAAACATCCTGGCACGAAAGTGGTTTAGGAGAACCATTTGTCTATCTTCACTTTCTATAGCCCTGTGGGAAAAATCTTACAGCATCCTTTTTCCAGTATGGGCCCTAAACTTTCAAATAGCCATAGCACGATGTACCCTACTTGCTATCAGAACTTTGGATAAACAGGTTGGAAAACAGAACATCTGGATCATATCTGGTATAAAATTAATCTGAGGTTTAGTAGAAATAGGGAGGTAGGGAACTAACAATAAAATATTTCACATGGGTAGTAAAATTCCCATAATTAAAGCACAAACTTGGGGAAAGAGTTCTGAGGGTAGCGAAAACTAGGGATTGCAACGGCTTATGTTCTTGATTTTTTCAAATACCAAAAGCAGTGTTAGAAGACATTCTCATTTAAAGTTAGCAGAGTCGAAATAAATAAATTCAGACATTGAACATTGGATTAACAACTATAGACAATACCATTCAGGCAAGAAGGAAGAGTTCAACATGCACTGAGTGGGCAGGGCAGGGCCAAAGGAAATTCCCACCTGTCTGCTAGCAGTCATTAAAACACATCGGAATTCTACTCATTTTATGATGCTGTAACAGAAACAAAGGGAACCAAGCAAAAATTACCATACAACACAAGGAAGGAAAATTTACACTGCAGCCTCAAATTTAGAGCAGCAATCCTTAAAGTTTCTTTGAAATTAAATAAAAGAAAGTTTAAGAAACTGTTTACTATCTTAACAGGAAAAAATACATTTTTTTTTTTAAACAAAACTGCAGCTGAATGGAATGGAAGAGATATAAGGGAGAAAGTGAATAAAAAATACCACAGGATGAAATGTAATGAGGGATAAATATGATGAAGAAGGATTGAAAAGAAACTTTTAAGGCAATAGCATATTTTCAATACATAACGAAGAAAATAAAAAAGAATTTTTTTTTGTAGAAAACCCAATCAGGGATGTGTAGAATAAATTTAATAAGATGTTCTAAAATGTAGAGTAGAACAGAGGAGTCACAAAGGATGTGATAAAAGATGAGAGATATGAAGGACGGAGAATGGATGTTCAACCTGGCAAATTAAGTTGCTCTGGAGAAATACATTTTAAAAACCAGGATATTAACAATATTCAAAACAATGGTCAGAAAAATTATTTGAGCTTAAAGCATGAGCATTTACATTTAAAAGTTTACTTCATTCAAAAAGAAATAAATTGGGGGCCAGCCCAGTGGCATAGTGGTTGGGTTCACAGGTTTGGATCCCGGGGGCGGACCTACATACCACTTATCAAGCCACGCTGTGGCAGGCATCCCTCATAAAATAGAAGAAGCTGGGCACAGATGTTAGCCCAGGGCCAATCTTCCTCAAAAAAAAGAGGATTGGCAACAGATGTTAGCTCAGGGCTAATCTTCCTCACAAAAAAAAAGAAAGAAATTAAAATACATTAATTCATAATAATACTTAACTCATAGAACGCCTAGAGGAATTATAACATAATGACTCTCTGTTACACAGGCATTTGCCAGGATATAGTATACAATAAATGTTACCGTATATTTTCCTATGGTTTTTAAATTATAAACTTAAAGATGAAACATAATTCAAACATACAGATGGAAAAAATAGTTTAAGCTTCAAATAAACATTTAGAAACTATTCTCCCTCTTTTTCTTCAATGATGAATGGCATAAGATCTAATAAAAATCCATGACTAAAAAAACTATACTAACTCAAGTGTTCTGTTTAGTGTAAAGATGAGAGATTGAAATAGGGTGAGAGAATAATAGATGAGCTACTTTTGAACAATTATTTGAAGATGTACTCCAGCCAATGAGAAATGAATCATACTTGACAACATAAAAATTTACAAAATGATAGTGAGGATTAATATTAGTTAAACATTATTGAGCATAAACATAATTGGCTACAAAAAATGGAAATGTTAAAAATATTTCTTAAAATAATAATACAACCTAAACAACTGTAAAGGAAAGGAAATAAGCAGATTCTGTTAATGATATTTCAAAATAGAGAGGGGATTCTCCAAGAAGAAATAATAGCGTATAATTCTTCTTAACTTACATAAGATAAAGATCAAAATATGTAATTTTATTCTTCAATCTAAATATCCTATAAAAACATTTAAAAAGAGTTTTTATTTGACATATATTTCATAAATGGTACATAGTGTAAGAGATGCAAAAAATATAGAAAGGACACGGTAAAATGGGAAATTTTCCAACATGGGCTCTGTGTACTCCCCGCTCCCAGACTCCTCATGAAAGACAACCATCATTAACAATGATCCTGAGTGTGTATTCTTTAGCACTATGTGTTAAAGAGGACAGAAAACCAACTCTAATTGACCTAAACAAAAAGAGAGAACTTTTGACTCAGTTAACTGAAGAATCCAGACTATTCTGGAACTTTAAGTGAGGTTTGATTAAGTGCTTCCAAAAAATGAAAAGACAACCTCACAACTGGGAGAAGATATTTGCAAACCATATATCCGATAAGAGGTTAATCTCCAAAACATATAAAGAACTCATACATCTCAACAACAAAAAACTAACAACCCAATTAAAAAAATGGGCAAAAGACCTGAACAGATATTTCTCCAAAGAAGATATACAGATGGCCAACAGGCACACGAAAAGATGTTCAACATCATTAACTATCAGGGAAATGCAAATCAAAACTACAATGAGATATCACCTCACGCCCGTCAGAATGGCTGTAATTAACAAGACAGGAAACAAGTATTGGAGAGGATGTGGAGAGAAGGGAACTCTCATACACTGCTGGTGGGAGTGCAAACTGGTCCAGCCACTATGGAAAACAGTATGGAGATGCCTCAAAAAATTAAGGATAGAACTACCATACAATCCAGCTATTCCACTGCTAGGTATTTATCCAAAGAACGTGAAGATACCAATGTGTAAAGGTATGTGCACCCCTGTGATCATTGCAGCGTTATTCACAATAGCCAAGACTTGGAAGCAACCTAAGTGCCCACCAAGGGACGAATGGATGAAGAAGATGTGGTATATATACACAATGGAATACTACTCAGCCATGAAAAATGATGAAATCCAGCCATTTGTGACAACGTGGATGGACATTGAGGTATTATGCTAAATGAAATAAGTCAGAGGGAGAAGGTCAAATACCATATGATCTCACTCATAAGTAGAGGATAAAAACAACAACACACAAATACGCAGAGACAGAGATTGGATTGGTGGTTACCAGAGGGGCAGCGGGGAGGGAGGAGGGTGAAGGAATGATTAGGCACATATGTGTGGTGATGGGTTGTAATTAGTCTTTGGGTGGTAACATGATGTAATCCATGCAGAAATAGAAGTATAATGATGTACACCTGAAATTTATACAATGTTATAAACCATTGTGACCACAATAAAAAAAAAAATCACTAACAACTTTCTCTCTGTCTTTATGCTCTTTCATGCTATCAGCAAAATTCGGGAAACACATAGGGTCCACGAGAAGCTCTAGGCTTTTCTTTTTTTTTTCGTTTTTTTTTTGTGTGAGGAAGATCAGCCCTGAGCTAACATCTGATGCCAATCCTCCTCTTTTTGCTGAGGAAGACTGGCCCTGGGCTAACATCCGTGCCCACCTTCCTCTACTTTATATGGGACGCCGCCACAGCATGGCTCTACAAGCAGTGCGTCAGTGCGTGCCCAGGATCCGAACAGGCAAACCCAAGGCTGCTGCAGCGGAGTGCACGCGCTTAACTGCTTGTGCCACTGGGCCAGACCCACTAGGCTTTTCTTTATCACTCTCAAAATCACTGTTGCAGTTGCACCTCCAAACTCTGTTTTCATACATAAGGGAAAGTGTCTTTTCTAGGTCCATAAAAGAAAGTGCAAGTTTTTGTCTTTTAAGTAGGAGTATCTTGTTTTCCTGATTGACTCTTTTCAGATAAGGTGCACGTATCCAAAAAATGGTGGAGAGGGGATAGAGTTCACTGACTTGCGTAAGTAGAGAGACTATATGTCACAATAGGCTGGGTCAGTCATTAGATTTGCTGGGAGAGATATTGTTTGCACCTTTTATTATGCATAATTATTAATAGCGCCTCCTCTTACTCTGAAACATGTCCAGGTTTGGATAATAAATTACATGGACATTTGGCTTAAATCATAAAAGGCTCACCCTTGAAACAAAACATGTGACTGGTAAATTTGAAAGAGTGCTAGAAAGTCAACCAGCCAGTACACATTACATAGTGTGCCCCTAAGTACTCTTTTCTATGGATTTAGGAACAGATAGATATACAAGCACACCTTTTTAAAATGAATGGCACCATACTGTGTATTATTCTATACTTAATATTTAACGATATGTCTTCAAGATTTTTCCATTTCCATTCCAAGTCAATCCATTTAGCTTGATTTCCTTTTTTCTTAACAACTACATAGTACCGCATACTATGATTATACTAAATTTATTTGACCCTTCCCCTATTGGTGGATATTTGTTTCCTTATATTATTTTAAAAGAATCAAGCAAAGCTCAATGGTATGCATTTTTATACTCATATGCAATTATTGTTGCAAAATAGATTCATAGAAATAAAGATGATGAGTCAACGTGTGTACAAACATAGTGTTGATATTTAATAATTCACTGCCTTCCCAAAGGGTTTAACCAAGTTGTAAGTCTACGAAATGTGTATGAGAGTATATATTATTTCATATTCTCGTCAAAATTTGATGTTAATCATTTTAATAGTTCTTAATTGGTGAGTAAAAATCCATATTCATGTTTTTAAATTTTCATTATTAGTAGTAAGGCTAAGCACTTTTAAAATATTGCGAATTGCCAATTCATATCATTTGCCTATTATTCTATTTTGTAGTTTGTCTTTTCCTTACAGATTTGAGAAGTTGTTTATTCTGAATACAAACTCTCTGGCTTATGTATATGCTGCAAATATATTCCTGGATCTGCCGTTTGCTTTACAAACATGTTGTTAGTTTATTTTGTAATACAGACTTTTTTCCCAAGCTATTTTCTTTATGGCTTCTGTGTATTTTACCCTGCCTACTTAAAAATTATAAAAATTATTCTTTTATTAAGATTATAAAAGTTATTCTCCATCTTAAATTCTTGGTTAATGTATTGTGATGTAGGAACATATTTTTTCAAATATACAATTTTTACCAACACAGTTTATTGAAGAGATCACCACTTCTCTTACATTTGAACTCGCAATTTCATTTATTAAATTCCCTAAAGATTTCTTTTGCATTTTGATTGCAATTGTGTGAAATATATAGATTATATTTGTTAGAATCAACATTTTACAATATTGAATTTTCCCATTCACTAACATGAGATTGTGCCCCCATTTTCTTTTCTTTTTTTAGTTCTCCTCTTTTTTTTCTTGTTTTTGGTGAGGAAGATTAGCCTTGAGCTAACATCAGTTGCTAATCCTCCTCTTTTTGCTGAGGAAGACCAGCCCCAGGCTAACATCCATGCCCATCTTCCTCTAGTTTATATGGGACGCTGCCCATAGCATGGTTTGACAAGCAGTGCGTGGGTGCGGGCTTGAGATCTGAACCCGCGAACCTGGGCCGCCGCAGTGGAGCATGCGCACTTAACCACTACGCCACTGGGCCAGCCCCTTACTGCTCTTCTTTTGTCCTATTAAAGTACATAATTTTAGAAGTCCAATGCAGTTCTTCTCCAATTTACACTTTGGTATTTCACAGATTTTAGAGTAGTTAAAAATAAGTTGTTCCAATATGTTTCCTAGTATTTTTTTGTAATAAATCTTTCATTTAAATTTTTAACAAAATACACAGCTGACCCTTCATTAATTCTAGAATCTTTCCAGTGTCTTCCCTTGGATATTCTAGGTAGAGTGTCATATTAACTACTAATAATGGCTATTTAATTTCTTCCTTTCCAAAATGAGTTTTACATTATCAGTGAGAGGTTCTATCCTTATCTTGCTTTGATTTTAGAAGAGAGTCTTCTAATATTTCATAATTAAGTATGTTGTGTTTAGAAACAGATATTCTAGCAGATCAGGAAAATATTTAATCAATTATGGCATAAATAATTACAATTTTGATTCATCTTGTTTGTGTAAGTCTCAAGAAATAATCATCAATGAAAAATGTAGGTATGATACCACTTCTATAAAATATATTAAATGAAATGGTTATACATTTGTGTGAGAGTGTGCACCTATGAGTATCAGTATGAGTACAAACTTGGAAAGAAATTCAGCAAAATATTACTGGAAACCATTAGATTTAATGATTGAATGATTAAAATTTTTTTCTTAGTAGGATTCCCTCTTTTGACAACTTCTGAAATGACTATGTATGATTTTACAATAAAAAAGAGAGAAGGTAATGTTTTCTTTAATACTCATTGTAGAATAGTGATAATAGAAATGTCCAAGTATTATAGATTAATATTATTTATATATAATAAATTTTAAATAAATATTTCCAAATGTATACTTCACATCTTTAAGAGTACAGGGAAATGACATAAAGTATATTTCTTTGCTAAAATGACTATCCCAAGTCACCCATATAAATTTCTTCTATGAATTTGGCATTTAAAAATAGTATCATTAGGGACCAGCCCCATGGCCTAGTGGTTAAGTTTGGTGTGCTCCACTTCAACGGCCCCGGTTAAGTTCCTGGGCATGGACCTACACCATCTGTTGGCAGCCATGCTATGGTGGCAACCCACATACAAAATAGAGGAAGACTGGTGCAGATGTTAGCTCAGGAAGAATCTTTCTCAAGCAAAAAGAGGAAGATTGGAACAGAGGCTAGCTCAGGATGAATCTTCCTCAGGAAAAAATAAAATAAAATAAAAATAATATCATTATATCTAGTTTAATAAAGACACTAAGAGCATAGCATCTAGAGTAACATGGACTTCGGTTTTTGTTTGGCTCTACTATTTTATTGCCAGCTGTTCTTGGATAAAAGATGTAACACTTCAACGTCTCAGGATCCTGTCTTTTATAATGGGGATAAATAGGTCATGCTTCAATGGAATACTATGAGAACTAAATGAAGTTAAAAGGAAGAGCCTAGCCCTCAGTAAAAGCTCATTTATTTTTTTATATGTAAATATTATTATTTTTATTGTTGTTATTATAATAATTATTATCATTACCATTGCTTTTTTTTTTTAGGAGAATGCTGATCTCTGTTGATTCATTTTTTTCCCTCATCATTCAATTGGATCAAGTAACTTTAAAGATCTAGCTTCCCAAATGAGAATTCCTTTTCTCCTAATCAGGGATAAAATGAAAACAAGAATTCATCTAATGTTCTGTTATTTATATGCATTTCTATGTACTGCAGCTTGACTCTAAGTTCCTGAATGCTACAGCAAGACAGATTGGTAGTGATCTATAACACTTCCGAAAAAGAAAGAGGCTCATTGCAGTGTAGTAAGTGGCAGGCCTTTTGCTGAGTATTTTGGAGGGAAGCAAATTTAGCATTACGACTTATGAAATTTCTATACTTCAGATTTTTTTCAGCAAGATCAAAATCAGATTTACATATACCTCACTTAATGCCATCCAACACAGCACAGAAAACTTTTTTTTTTTTTTGTGAGGAAGATCAGCCCTGAGCTAACATCCATGCTAATCCTCCTCTTTTTGCTGAGGAAGACCGGCTCTGAGCTAACATCTATTGCCAATCCTCCTCCTTTTTTTTTTTTCCCCACAAAGCCCCAGTAGATAGTTGTATGTCATAGTTGCACATCCTTCTAGTTGCTGCATGTGGGACCAGCCTCAGCATGGCCGGAGAAGCCGTGCGTCGGTGTGCACCCTGGATCTGAACCCCTGGCCGCCAGTAGCGAAGCCCGAGCACTTAACTGCTATGCTGCAGGGCCGGCCCAACACAAAAACATTTTAAAATGACTCTTTTCTAAAATATTTTCCTAAAAAGAACTATAGTATGTTAGAATTCATATTTTGTTCACATTCTCTATTTTATTGTTTCCTCAGAGGCAATGAGTCTTGGTATTCCAGAATGTACAGCAGGTGACACGGCCAGCTCATGAGTTGGAACGTTCCATATGTAAATGCTTCCAGCTAATGTACTACCCTGAGCTGATTGTGTATTGTTTACTTTACTACAGCTTCTGTATCTCCCGTTCAACTTGTACTCTAGTCTATAGTATGAGCCACAATGTCAAATAGAGGTAAATGTGATACCACTGGACTTTCCACACAGACATGAGGAAAGTATCATGCTGTTAGCTAAAGTGCAAGGTTTTTGGCTGGTAAAGTCACCTACAGGGGAACTAGTCTAGCAATCTGAGGGTAAACATCAGCTGCCGATTAGGGATTGATTGATGAAAATCCTTTGGCACTGAGAAGATCGTAAGAAATAACAGGGTCGCCTGAGATGACTACAACGAGTATCACGACTGGCTGGAAGAAACAATTTCCAGAAGCTCACTGTGGCTTTAAAAACATTGAAGAGGTAGAAAAAATCATTATGACCCACAGAATCAATGTGAGCTCTCATCTCCAAAAACACATCCACTGCTCTAAATGATGTATATTCTGGTAATAAAGGCCCTGGTACAAGGAAGGAACATTCCAGCTCTGACCAAGATGAATAAAATAACTGCAGATCAAACGCAGAAAGGAATCTGAGAATTTGGAAAATACAAGTAATGGGATCTAGCCCTAGCCAGTACAGCAATGCTTCTCTTAGTCATCATCTGCTTTAAAGTTTTCAACATTATCCTAGTGAGAACAGAAAGGCAAACGTATGTCAGAAATCCATTATCTATAAAATATAAATCAAGGCACATAATCATGTTTAAATTGACAATACAGGTAAATGCTTAAAGTGTTTATTTAGTATTATAGGTTTAGTCATTTTCAATGAGACATTCTTTTGTCTCTATAACATTTCAATTTAAATAATACCTTGAAATTGTTGGTTAATAAATATCCGATGATCAAGATTGTGGTATCTAGAGTAGAAAAATGGTCAGCATTAGCGACCTCCTGCTGCAACTCAGAAAGTTATTTTAACAAGGCTTCTTTTTCATTTAGGTAGGTTTCCTGCTACATGTCGCAACAATTGAATGGAATTATAGGAAATCTCTCTTTACCTTTAATTCTGAATACCTCAAAATTTCTCATCTATGGAAAGTTTTATTTCACAGCTCCTGCTCCATATACTATAGCCCTGAATCCCGTTTTTGAAGTTTTCACACTGTGGGTAGAGTCTTGTGTGGAAAACATGTAGGTTCCACTTCCGTGTATGCTGTCCTGCTTCAACTTATTAAACATGTATTGTCTCTGTAGTATTTAAACTGAAAAGTAAAATAGCATTGAATCATAAAGGGGACATTTTTGGCAAAACTATGGGGATAGTGAAAAGATTAGTGATTATCAGGGATTGCGGTTGGGGTAGAAGAGGGGATGGATGGATAGATGGAGCACAGGAGATTTTTAGGGCAGTGAAACTATATGATACTATGATGGTAGATAAATGACAAAACACATAGATCTATACAACACAGAAAATAAATTCTAATGTAGACTGTGGACTTTAGTTAAGAATAACATAGCAGCAACAATATGGATGAATTTCAAAGACATTGTGCCCAACGAAAGAAGCCAGCCTCCAGAGGTCACACCATTCATGATGACATTTACGTGACACCTTGGAAAAGGCAAATCCACAGGGAAGAAGAACAGATGACTGTTCGCCAGAGGGTGGGGTAGGGAGAGGGCTTTACTACAAAGAGGAAGCATGATAAAATATAGAACATATATACTTATATATGTATTTTGTCTATCTATATTTTATATCCATATCCATATTCCAAATATCCATATATCATATCCATATTCTATATTTTATATACATCTATAGATATATAGATATATCTCCAAATAAATGTCTCTTAAAAAGAGCTTTAAAGGAAATTTTTCTTCTATGTTTCTGCCAGAAACACTACTTTGGGGGGCTCTGCCACACCAGTCCTGGTATTCTGTGGGCCTGTTTTTCCATCTGTAAAGCAAGCTCGGTCCACAGCAGTGATTTTTCATTCATTTTTCTCCCCAGTTGCATCCCTGGGCGCTCCCTTTGTGGAAACAGGGCAGGGGCTCATTTGGAGAGAAAGGACATTCGACCTCCACTGGGTTCTGGACCCACAGCTCTGTGGCAACTGGAGTAGTCGTGCTTTTGTTTGTCTCATATGTTGTTTGTCTGCAGACCTCTCGATTAGAGTAGCTGGTTCTAAGCCACATCCCCAGGCACCTGGGGAGTTTGAACAATCCCAGATTCCAGGGACTAGTCATGAGGCCAACTCGTTTGTCCGTTAGGCAAGTGCCCCGTGGATCTCTGTGGATAACCAGACTGATGCACGGGTTCTACAGGTCAGTGATTCTAAACAAGACTTCTGAGGGGGAGCTGGAATCATGCTCCTTGCTTCACAACCCTTGGACACACATGGATTAACACAATGGGAACACTGAAAAGGTTAAGTCTAGGCCTCCCCTGCCATAGAGTCTGAAAGGACCTTAAACTTTTTCCCCCACAGGATGATTTTTTGGAAGAACACTCTGTAAACAATAAAGAGCTGTGCACAGCAGGGGGAAATGCTGTTACGAGGATGAGTGTGCTGACCACAGACTAGCAGGGGGTGACAGCATCATTCATAACAAGAGCCGCCCTTTCCTCTAAGCATGTGCCACGTGCCAGGCAGGCTGCTAGCGACTGTTTAATCCTCACAGCATCCCTGTGAGAGAAGGACTGTCATTGCTTTGACTGGTGAGGAAACTGAACCTCCAAGAAGCCCCGGGTCACATGAAGAGGAGGTGACAGAGGTGACAGAGCTGGGCCCTAGCCCGCAGCTCCAACCTTCTGAGCCAAGGCCTGTAAGAGGAAACCTTGAGGCCTGACATCAGGCCTGCCCTCTCAGCACGTGCCCCAGACAAAGAGACTAAGGCCACCTTTCATCAAAGGCTGGTGGCAGGTCACCAAAGCCACCTTGAGACCTTACCATTTGGAATAGCACTCAAATTTTTTTTTTAATTTTATATAATGAAACACTTTCTTCAAAAACTATCTTACGCCTAAATCCAATCTATAAACCCAGAGTTGGGCCTCTATGGTTGAAGGTGGGGGCAAGGGTGGCCTGAGGCTCCCAGGGTCCTAAAGAACCACTTAAAGGCTTGTTATCCAGCATGATGAGAGGTACAGGAGGTGCCATGAGGCCTAAGGCTCTGGCCTTGGTTTCCAAAGAAGGAGGTGGGATTCTGGCTGAGGTGCTCCTGGGTAGTCGCCCTGGGGGAGGGCTGCAGGAATCCTGGGTAGTCCCCTGGGGGAGGGCTATAAGATTCCAGGCCTGCCACACAGCACTGAGCACTGCTGGCAGGTCCATCTGAGTGGGCACCCTCTGCCTCACCTCCTCTCTGGCCAGGCCCCAGCGGTCACACCCTGGCACTCACAGGGTAGGAAACTTATTTTCACCATCTTAGATTTAGCGAGCTTTATTCTTCAAAGATATGGATTACAAAGTTAAAAACTGCAGTCACCCTCCCTTCTTTGCTTGCCGTTATAAAAGCCATCATCTGATTTTCTGTGTCAGTTTAAAGTAGAACGTTCAAGTTCAGATCTTGGGGCAGCGTCAACGGCAGAGCCGGGCCTCTGACCGCGAGGGCAGGGACTGGTCAGGATGGCTCACCGTTTGGCTGCGATCAAACCGACCTCCTCATCGTAGAGGTGGGGGATCACGCCCGTCGGGGAGCTGACCACGTGCGCAGTGCTCTCGCCAAACGGCTGAAGTCGTAGTGGACGAACCGCTCCCGAAAGCCGTTGTTGGGCAGGCTGATGGCCGGTACCGCTGGGTCCAGGCGCAGGGTCCAGCCTGGGCGCTGGCTGGTGCTGCGGGAGGCGCCGTGCAGCAGGGGGGACCCCGCCTCGCCTCCACGCGGTGGGTGCCCTCAGCCACAGGGGCCAGGAGGTCGCAGAGGAGCGAGGTGGGTGCGTTGGGCACAGGTACCTGCACGTCCTGGATGTCCTTGTATAAGGTGCTCTCTGCCTCCACCCGGAGCTTGATGACCGTGGCAGTCTGGTTGCTCGACGTCATGAGTTTGTTGCTGGCGGCTACACCATTGCTGATGGACAGGCTTGCTGGGGATCTGGCAGAGGCCTTTGGCCGAGGGCTGCCGGAACTGAACCCGGAGGCCACCCCGGGGTGCGGTCAACAAGGAGGGGCAGCGGCCAGCCAGGAGTGAGGGCTGCATCTTTCTGCTGGGCTGAGTCCACCGAAAACGCTCAACTGTCGGCTGTCGGGCTAGTTCAGAGAGCAGTCGCACTGCGAAGTCTCTGGAAGGGGTCGGGGGAGAGAAGACGGATCACGACCTGGGAGCCACAATTCCCTTCGGCCTGGCCTGTGGTTTCCACAACAGACACTAATCGGCTGTGCCTGGTCTTCTCAGAAGCCCTGGCCTCTCCCAGACCCTCGCTCCCCAGGTTACCTGCCCACGATCCTGAGGGCCCCACAGGAGCCCTCGTGGAAAAGTCTGCATTGAATTTTGTTGAACATTTTAAATAAAATTAGATAATTCCTGCACATTTTTTAAGGAGTTTGACATGCAGTTCACTATTTCCTGTAAGCACAAACAGAAGAAAACTCATCTAGTCTACCATGTTAGATAGCAAATTCAGAACAAAAAGTATTGAGAGTGGGAGTGTTTCACATTGGAATGGATCTTCAAGAAAACACCCTCTCTGGAAAACATTAGGTTGAGATAGATCCCAGTTACCTAGGATCATTTCAGTAAGGTTCGTCTAAACAGCTCTGTGAGAGTTGGGCCCCAAAAGCCAAATGAAGGACTCCCACAAAACAAGCCAGAAGTCAGAAGAGGTAACATCCTTGACTATCTAGAATGTTTTACTGATTTTTCATGAGACATCTGTGTCTCCATAAAAGCAAATACCCACATTGGCTTGTTGTTCTCAAGAGCTTGGACAGCTCCCCACCGGCTGTTAATGTTACTGATGCTATTTAGGATTTGTGATCCACCAGACTGCAGCCTAGAGGCTTCAGAGGAAGCACAACCCTGCCAATACCCTGGTTTTGGACTTCTGGCTTCCAGAACTGTGAGAGAATAAATTTCTGTTGTTTTAAGCCAAAAAAACCAGAATAACATATCAATATCATTTCATCAGTTGGAAAAAATGTACCCTACCAATGCAATATGTCAATAGCAGGGAAAACTGTGAGGAGGGTGGGTGAGACTGCATATAAGAACTCTCCATACTTCAATGTTTCTATAAAATTAAAATTGCTCTAAGAAATAAAGTCTGTTAATTTTTTAAAAGAGAGGTGGGGCTTTTTCCCCACTGATAACAGGACTACCCATTCAGTAGGGGATTCTATTCATAACCCCTGACAGATGGTTATTCGAGCAAGGCTTAGAAACATGAAGTGAAGGGGTTCACTCTGTCTGGGAACTGACTAATTTACTTTTCCACATATCTGATAACTTGTACTTCATTTTTCCCCCTCTCCTCATTAATAGTGTGCTTATACTTAAGCTGGAAAATTCCCTTTGAATTAAGTAGAGAAGCAATATATAACTCAATTTGTGACCTTCTTACAGATGCACACTCCTCTTAGACTATGTAAATGTGCTCTTTCTCAAATTTTCCTCAAGCAGAAATTATAAAAGTACTTATATTGCAAAATGATCCTTTGCATTCAAAATAAATAGATTTTAGATGTTAACAAAGAAAATACTTGAGTAGACAGGTGCTAAAGGTTTGTGTTATGTTAGAAATCAAGTTTGGCATTTGATGCATGTGGTCAAATTGAAGCATAAGAATATAGTAATTTTAGTAGAAAGTTTCATTGTATTGAATTGTACCTTAAGCCCCTATTCTATTATTAATCCTCTTGTTTTATCATTGACTGAAAAAAATCAGGAAGAAACAATTACCACTATGATGTGAATGGTCTCTCCTAGGACTGTAACATATTTGTAAGCATGCCCAGTCTTAGGATGCTATGTTATTTTGTTTTTTGCCAAGTGACTAACTTGAGCTCTACACCAAATTTATTCTCATATTCAATATTAGTTTTCACTTAGAAAATAGTGTTAGTTCTTTCAGATCCCAATGAACAATTCATTTTTTTGTTTATATCAAAATCTACTACTCTTTCATTTATTATTTTATTCATTACATCTGAATCTGTCCCAGATTAAATAAAAGCATATATTTAAAGGTCATATTTCTGGAATAAGTTCAAACTTGAGTTTAACTTTTCAGTTAAAACTTAAAGAAAAGCAATCAATTCACTTAAAAGGTCTAATACAAAAAACAAAGGGACATGTATTTGGAAGTGCTTGAAGAAAATACTGGTTTTATTAGATTCTAATTCATGGAGATCATAAAGCAAACTACAGCATGCTTTGCTTTAAAATGGATTCAAAATATATCTACATTTATGTTTTTCTCTTGCAATTTTATGGGAAAAATGGGGATGAAATTTATTTAAAATACAGAAATTATAACTGAGTATCATTAAATAAAAATAGAACTATAATATTTAATACTCTACAATTTTAAGATTACGACATATATACTTTTATAAAAATATAAAATTAAATTAATATTCAAAGGCATGCTAGTTTAAAACTACTTTTGTGTACTTTCATCAATTTTCATTGTTTAATTTTTCAATTTATCTTACTTTTAATTCTTTATCACTTTCACCTTTCAGGATATTATGTATAGAAAAAAATCTAAAAAATTAGTAAATGATTTACTAATATCCACGCCCTTGGTAACAAAGTATCAGTTAAATACATTATTTTTTTCCATCTATACGTGAGAAATTTTCATAGGCTTCTAAAGGTAAATCAGATTCCAGAGTCCAGTTTGCAAACTCTTCTCAGGGACATGAATTTGGATTCTGGGGCAAAGTGTGGGTTGGAGTAGGTTTGTAAGAGTTAAGAATGTGTTATAAGTTAGGGAACTGGGACATTTTTCCTTCCAGCGTTACATATATGTTGCCTTCCAGTACATTCAATTTTTATTCCACTGACATTTATTTAATGTAAGATGTAAGAAAAAAAGCTACTTAACATTTTTTCTCATGTGTTAACATCATATATATGTATATTTATAGACACATTGACTGTATAATAAATATATAACACATAAGAAAATAAAAAGATCCTGATTAATACCATCTTATTGAATATCAAAGATTAAGGAAACATTCCAGTGAAACTTACCAGTGAAAAGGGGAAACTATCAGGTTGACTCTGACTTCTTCAAGGCAGCAGTCAAAGCTGGAAGAAAATGGAACAATAGCTGTCTGACTTTGAAAGAATAATGTGATCCAGGAAATTATACCCAGTCAAATTGTCATTCAGGTATAAGGCAACTTTGAGACATTTTCGAACATCACAGCAGTCCCAGAGTAGCCACCTTGAGCACTTTTTAAAAGAAACTACTGAATCCTAAAATCCAGCCAAGCAAGGGATGAATTAAAACAAACAAACACACAAAACAAAACAAACGCCACAGCTATGGTTAAACTATGTCACAATAAATTATGGTAAGCAAGTAATCAATTGAAATATTGAAATTTGACCAAACACCTTGGGCAGTTATGCAGTTGTGGCTGGGAAACCAAGCAGAAATGGTATGGACTATTTTAAAATAAAAGTGAAATAACTATGGAATATTGTGAAGTCAGGTGAGAGAGGCGTGCATGTGTATAAGAAAGATAATCTCATTTACAGTTGAGTAACTGGAGTGTCTGTTAAGGGAACACAGACTTAATACAAAATAAAGCCATATAATAGTTCCAAATAAGATCCCCCCACAATTTTAAATGAATTTTTTTTGTGTGTGTGTGTGTGAGAAAGATCAGCCCTGAGCTAACATCTGCCAATCCTCCTCTTTTGGCTGAGGAAGACTGGCCCCGGGCTAACATCCATGCCCATCTTCCTCCACTTTATATGAGATGCTGCCACAGCGTGGCTTGACAAGCAGTGCGTTGGTGAACTCCCGGGATCCGAACCCCGGGCCACTGCAGCAGAGCACGTGCACTTAACCGCTAAGCCACTGGGCCAGCCCCTAAATGAATTTTTAAGACTAATATCTTTTTTGATAAATAGATTTTTATTTATTTATTTTTTTTTGTGAGGAAGATCAGCCCTGAGCTAACATCTGATGCCAATCCTCCTCTTTTTGCTCAGGAAGATTGGCCCTGGGCTAACATCTGTGCCCATCTTCCTCTACTTTATGTGGGACACCGCCACAGCATGGCTTGTCAAGTGGTCTGCTGGTGCGCGCCCAGGATCCAAACCAGCGAACCTGGGGCTGCCAAAGCAGAGCACACACACTTAACTGCTGGGCCACCAGGCCGGCCCCAAACTTTTGATATTTTTATGATTTTCCTTGTTACTTGGTATTTTGTATATTTTTTATAAGCCCCGTGAACATTAGAAAATAATTTTGCCTCCTGTTTAAAAATATATTACTGTATTATTTCTATTTTAGCTTTCATTAAAATCCAACTTATTTGTTAACTTATTTGTTAATTGGTTACTATCATTCTTTTATATTGGACAATAGGTTTTGTGAAGGCCATGGCAGATTTCACTCATCAGTTTCTCAGTGTATATCTTACTGTCGAGTGGTCATGGTTGCTTAATAAATGTTTTATGAATAAATTTTTAACACAAAGTGCTCTAGAAAAAACATTAAATTGACAAAATTTTCTTAGAAGGCAAAGTTACTTTCCCACTAAGAGGATTGAGTTTTTATATATTTCGTAATTTTACGAAATCCTATGTACAAAATTCATAAATTAGTATAATAGTCTCCATTCAGGAAAATTAAGATAACATAAAGCAGTACAACAGATAAGCTCATCCAGCTCTTGAGGATGGTAATGACGTTTAAGAGTGTACCACGGCCACTAAAACTGAGTCATTGTGTAGGAGAGACAATAAGAATGCATCAAGACAGCAAAGAAACATGAATATGAGTTTTAGAATTAGAAATACTTAAACAGGAATAGTCAAAATGTAAAGAGAAACAAATGGGAAGATTTAGGTCACTAAGATTTGTGTGTGTGTGTGTGTGTGTGTGTGTGTGTATGATCTGTGTGTGTTGAAAAGTAAATGTCCTATAAGATTGTGTAGGTGAACTATTGAGCCCCAGAAACTGGAATGAAGGAGGTAGTATACAATATTTAAGATATGATACTTAACACAAGGATGCTCAGCAGCGATAAAGAGATAAAGCATAAACTCATAAAAGCATAAATCAATAATCTGAAGGAGAACATTTTAAATCTCAAAAGTACAATCCAATATTTCAAAGGAGTAAGCAATCAATTTAGTTTTGATACACACAAAAACTGTCTTATTGGACACCTGTTGTTTTCTCACACCACTACTTCTGTCATATAAACTTTCCTCTCCCCTCCTCCACACACTTACACAAGTCCACATGGACACAAAGGTGAATGTGGTGAATGTTCTACAACTATATTTGTGTAATTGTCATCTTCCATTTAATTTTGTTGTTCCAAATGTGATGATTGACCCAACTTGGCCCAATAAAGGCCTATTTGTAATCAGTTAAGAGTTGAGGTTAAGATATTCCCAGCTCAGTTAGCCCGGTCCCCTGAAAAGAGGAAGTAAATTTTCCTACCAAGTGAACTAGGGAGCGTAGAAACCTGATCTATGGGAAGAGAAGAATGAAGCAGACATCAGAGAGAAATGGATGTAAGAGATAGCAGGTCCTATCAGCTTTCTAAGTTCTGGCTAATGAACTTTTCTGAGAGTTGGCCATTTTCTTGCTGCTATAGTCTTTGAAGCGCATATCAAGCCTTATAATAAACCCATTGATTTTATTTAATTAAGTTTGAATTGTTTTTTGTTATTTACAACGCAAAGAATCTGAATTAAAACAAATATATTCCACGAACACTTTACTTAACTATGGCTGCATTCTGAAATGATTTTGCCTAGCTCCACGATGAAATAAAAAGTAAGAATTTATTCTGCATGGCCTAGTTGCTCTGAATAGCTGCTGTTTAGAAACATAGGTCAATTATTCTAGGATTTAAGTGTTCTGCACTTGCTTCATAATTTAATTACTTTTGTGTTCTTATCAAAGTAATTGTGTTTCATAAATGAACTTGATATTTGTTTTGCTTCCCTCTGTTCTCAAGGAGAGATCATATCAACATAAAAAATAATGGTAATAAATCCATATTTAGAATGAGAGCTGAACCTTTAACAATTGGTAGTTTAAGAGATGTAGAGAAAGTGAACAAGGGCAAAGATGGAGTTAAAGTATGTTCTCTAACTGTCAGTAGTTGGAATTGCCTCAAGTAGAATATTCCTTTGGGGGATTAGTGAGTTAAAAAGATAAGAAAGATATGCTGGTTTCAAACTCCTGAAAGCTAGTGTAAGTCATTTACAATTTATTCTTCATGGTTTTCTTTCAAATTTTCCCTGTTACTTTCTTTAAGTCAGCTTATGGGCTTTTTCTATTTTGAATGCCCTCTCCTCTTTCCCACTTATCCACATATTATCCACCATGCAGCTCTGTCTTTTTTAGTCTCTGAATCCTTCCTAATTTTGTTAGGACTCCTCTGAATTCACATATGCTTAAGAATCTTTACCTCTTTAATGCATTGTTATAGATTCATTTCATTGCCAGTGTAACTATTTTCCATATGAATACTAACTCTCAAAATTCCAAGTTGCAAGAGGGGAAAGACTGCTTCATGTAAGTATTTCGTATTGAAATATAAGCACCTTGAAGGGAAGGACTTATGTTTCTAGCTCACCATTGCGTTGCCTGTATGCTTCGGTACTGTGGTTGAAGTTTAGTGGATGAGAAAAATGCACTGTTTGAGTGTTGACGGATTATTCTCCACAGCACGTATTAGAAAACAGTATTTGCTAAATGCAGGATATTAATTTGATAGGAATGCCATAGCAACACAGATTTATTTTCTCACATTTCTGGAGGCTAAAAGTCCTGGATCAAAATGTCATCAGGGTTGGTTTCTTCTAAGAAATTTCTCTTCTTGGCTTGTAGATGGCCATCTTCCTCCAGTGTCTTCACATGGTCTTCCCTCTGTGTCTTAATCTTCTCTTCTTATAAGGACATCAGTCATACTGGGTTAGGCCCACTGATATGACCTCATTTTACCTTATTTACCTCCGTAAAGTCCCTGTCGCTACATACAGCCACATTCTGAGTTACCGGAGATTAGGACTTCACAACATGAATTCTGGGGCCATAGTTCAGCTCATAACACTGAATAAGTGTTCTTCTACTTATTGTTATTTATCAGCAAAGTATCGAGGTATTCATGAAGAGATGTCAACAAAATACTGAAATAATTCAGACTGTCTTGTATTTTTTTTCTAGAATTCTTTGAATAGATAACTCTACTGGTAATTATTTTCTTCTATGGAAGTGTATTATACATGTAACTGAAGGATGTTGAATATATCATGGATGCCTATATGGCAAGAGTTCTTAATATGTTTTGTGATATGAATAACTTGATTGAAGCTATGGCCCATACTATCAAAAATAAAAGATATACACACTAAACATTCTGTAGAGTTTAAAAGACGTTATATACCTTAAAATGAGTCAGTGTACCCTGAGTTAAAAACTCTAACTCTAACTGTACTGTGTGCCAATGTATAGGTGGCAACATTTTTATCAGACAAAAAACAAATAGGAATGAGACAACTACAAAAAATTAAGATAGACCAATTCGTAAACTAGAGGATTTTTTCCCAATAGTCAGTCATATACAGAATTAATTAAGATATAAGCAATATCTCCTATATGACTAGTTAAAAAAGGTGTATCACCTTTCTAAACCAAAATAATTTGAGCCAAAATATTATATTTTAAAAATACAGGAAATGAATTAAATCCTGGTGTAAGAATAGTTTACTGCCTTATTTGGCTATTTTATAGATAGCTAGTCATATAGATATTTGGCTATTTTTCTCTATTTTCAAAGAAAGATGTAATAGAGATACATGAACCTAAAGACACAGTTTAAGAATTAAGAGGTTTGATGTAAAAACCTAGTAATTCATACATTATATCTAAATAATATATGCTTTAGAGATTGAATTCTTGTGTTTTTAAGGTGTTTTTAATGAATACATTTAGTACTTTATTTCTTAGATTAAAGCCTTTTCCTTAACAAAATTGGTGCATTATCCACAGTTTGGGAATAAGTCGTATTCCATTAGTTTATCAGAAAGGTGATCCTTATTGTTTTCTCTGCTGTTCTTTCCCATCATTTTAATATTTTTTTTTTTCCCCCAAAGCCCCAGTAGATAGTTGTATGTCATAGGTGCACATCCTTCTAGGTGCTGTATGTGGGACGTGGCCTCAGCATGGCCGGAGAAGCGGTGCGTCGGTGCGCGCCCGGGATCCGAACCCGGGCCGCCAGCAGCAGAGCGCACGCACTTAACCGCTAAGCCACGGGCTGGCCCTCCCATCATTTTAAATAAAATTCTATAGCAATTTTTAAAGATTTGCTTTACAAATAATCTTCCGGGTTGCCCACCCAGTGGCATAGCAGTTAAGTTCATGCGCTCCACTTTGGGGGGCCCGAGGTTCGCAGGTTCAGATCCTGGGCAAGGACCTACACACTGCTTGTCAAGCCATGCTGTGGCAGCGTCCCATATAAAGTAGAGGAAGATGGGCACAGATGTTAGCCCAGGGCCAATCCTCAGCGAAAAAACAAGAGGAGGATTGGCAAAGGATGTTAGCTCAGGGTTAATCTCCCTCACAAAAAATAAATAAACAAATAAATAATCTTCCAAAGATTTAGAGCTTGTGGAGTCCCCACCTCTACACTTTGCTGGTCACAAGTCATTTTAAAGCAACTAAATCCATTGAAAGCCAATCTGATAGGAATGTCCTGTCTGTGTAATCCTCGGGGGAGAATGTGGAAGTTACTCACACAGCCTAGCAAAAGAACTGCCTGCCAGACAAGTGTCATAGATAAATAGTCCCCAAAGGACTTTGAGGAAAAGGAAAGTCAGTCTACATCTTATAGAGAGAAGCACATTTGGCCTCATAATGACTGGATATTTTAGACATTTTAGAGTTTTCTGTCTATTTAATAATTGGATATGTAATTGCCTGAACAATTTTCCTGTGTTTTAAAAATACATATTTAACCTCCTGATACTCCTCCAACATTTTTTTAAAGCTTTTGTAATGATGACTCTTAAAAGAAAAAGGTACCTTGTCTCTCCTGCTTATGGAATCAATTACAACAGAAGGCAGAGAAGCTGGAAAAATCAGTAATGAAGCAGTGACTGACAGATGAATAGAACAGAGAACAGCAAGATCCATGAGATACCTGGGGTTTGCTGGGCAATCATGTGTTCAAGAAGGAAGGTAGGTCTCGCACAGTTAAGTATAGTACATGAATCTTGGCGGGTTGTGCCAAAAATCCAGAGTTAGTTCAAGACATGAAGTTCATTTTCAGTCGTGTTGTCACTTTTGTTTTACCTTGGTGGCTTCTCCACAACTCCAGGCATTAAAAAATAAAAATCATGTGTCTTCCACAATTCTCCCCGATAATACCGTGTGATACGGCTTGACATTTCTTAAGTTCTTGAACTTTTCAAGACAAAGAAGGGGGATGGAAAGGGGGGGTGGTGATAATATTTTCGATTAAAATACTTTTTTTAAAAAGTGTTTTTGTACTTATAGTCTCACTTTTATAATTATTTATTGAAGTTTTTGGAAACAACCATTTTGTTTGACATCTTCCTATAACGTATTCTGCTAACCATCTTAATCAGAGTATGCAGAGTATAATTTAATATTTCTCTTCTAACACAGAGCCTTCATACGACTATCAATTAGGATACTGCAGTAAGAGAATGATGCTTTAAAGTACTATTAAGAGGTGGAGGCCTTCTTGCCCTGATCTAAATGGTGCCAGATGGCTGTCTAATTAGTTACCATGCTGTATCTACATTCCACTTCTTAGCTGCTATCTCCTTTGCAGAATTTCAGTTTACAGACCCTACTCATTATTTTTCACATTTATTTGACCCAGTGTCTTCCATAGTCTAAGAGGAAATAAAATTGCAAAATTAATTACATTCTAAGACTTAACTATTATGATTAATGCAAAAGTTTGTCTTCAGTCTCACTCAAGGAGTAAAATGTTATATAAATACAACATTTATGTGTGTGTTTGTGTGTGCTCGCCCGCATAGGTTTTGAAGGTTGAATTTGGAATCCTGGGACATTAATGAGTATTTGTTTATGCATATATCTGGGCATTTTATCTCAGATTTATAATATGTAGTCTACTTTTAAACCCATTTTAAAAAAGCTACACTGTATATTTTTCAAGATACGGCACCAAAATAGTTAAAATCAATGAACTATATTCACGTCAATGTTACACTATGATGTTGCCTCTGTGAGTTTTAACCAATGACACATATTTGCTGAGTATACAGATGCCAGTGGACTACCTTCCTTAGCAACAATGACCATGTTAAAATAACCACTTCTTATATTTTTTCTTACAAAATTTCTTGAGATGAATTAGTAGTAGTCTTGATTGCAATGACTTCACATTGCAATATATGCTCAAAAGGACTCCATACTATCAAAAGCAAAGAAAACCACAAAAAGACTTGCTACCTCCCAAATCAATGTTAGCTGAGTTCAAATTACCAGTTACTAAGAAGAGAATGCAATTATTTAAAGATATATTAAACTGGACCAGAAATTCACTGTTGCATTCTGTGATTTCGTCTAATAAATAAATCGGTTGGTCTTTCAGGAATCTATGCTTGGGTTAATAACGTAAAACATTTCACATATTTTATTCAAATTTAGAAATAATTAAATATATAGACTTACTTTGCCTAACAACTGTTGAATTCATGACTTTTTTATAGGAGAAGTTAAAAAATTATCGTACTTTTCAGTTGACTCCAGTTTTTTGTTGGTGGTGGTGATGTCTTTTTCCCCAAGGATAATGACTTTTCTACCCAGAAACAAATGCAATACATGTGATTATCTTAAAAGTGATATTTTGAAGTTATGGTTTTGGACAAAGACACTCTCACCAATTTATTAGAGATAAGAGTTTGTAATCATAGCCGATCATGTTGAAATGCAAATTTTCCAACACGTTTGGATATACACGGAATGTTTTCATTTGTGTATTTTCATCAAGCAAGGGAAGTTGATATTAGCATTTTTCTCCTACTCCTCTTCTTGCTTTTCAAGTGCACTATTTCATGTTTTACAGAGCTCGTGATGGTCAGATTTAGGTGTCAACTTGGCTAGTCTTTAGTCCTCAGTTATTTACTGAAATACTAACATAGGTGTTGTTATGAAGGTATTCTGCAGAATTGATTAACATCTACAATCAGTTGACTTCAAGTCCTCCAGAATCTGGGTGGGACTGATCCAGGCATTTGAAAAGCTTTAAAAACAGAACCCAGGTTTTCCTGATTGAAAAGACATCCTGCCTGTGGACGGAAGCTTCGGCCCCTGTGTGTGTTTCCAGCTTACCTAGCTAACTCCCACTGTCGCTTAAGCCAACGCCTTGCAACAAATCATATGGTGGAACCTCGATTGATATAGTGCTCTTAGGTTTTGTTTATATTTTGTCAAAGTCTCAAAAAAAAAAAATATCAAGCACATCTGATTCCAAAATTGAATGCCTGTCTGGAAGTTGATTACCCGACTCTCATTATCTTCCAAATAACAGCTCCCTTACATTCTTCTACTTTCAACTAATACCCACAATCATGTTTCCTTCTTCCTTTGGTGAGTACAATAACCTTTCATTGCAATACATTTTATGTACCAACAATAATTATTTACTCTCCAAGTTTTGTTTACTTATTTAAACTTTGGTTTTATTGTTCAAATGATGATTTCTCTAACTTTAAAAATAATTTGGGTAACTTGAGTTTATATATAAACTAAACAATGCCTAAATTACAATGTTTTTGGATCCCTTTGTTTGTTATATAGAGGCCTTTAGGGAAAAAAAACAAAAAGCAATAACACTCTTTGTTACTCTCTGTCAGTATCATTGCTTTAAGTGTGTCTGTTTTGGAGAACGTTTCCCTCTCCTATTCCTAGTTTATCCCTATTCTGCACACTCCCTAGTTTTCAAATTCTTTTCCCTAATCCTTTTTTTTTTTTTTTTTGTGAGGAAGATCAGCCCTGAGCTAACATCCATGCCAATCCTCCTCTTTTTGCTGAGGAAGACCGGCCCTGATCTAACATCTATTGCCAATCCTCTTCCTTTTTTTTCCCCCTTTTCTCCCGAAAGCCCTAGTAGATAGTTGTATATCATAGTTACACATCCTGCTAGTTGCTGTATGTGGGGTGCCGCCTCAGCATGGCCCGACAAGCGGTGGGTCAGTATGCGCCCAGGATCTGAACCTGGACTGCCAGTAGCCAAGCGTGGGTACTTAACTGCTAAGCCATAGGGCCGGCCCCCTCCCTAATCTTCTATGTGTTATAAAACCATGAAGTCTTTCTCCTGAGATAGCAGAACTTTTAGTGTTACTATTTTATGTAATAAACGTAAGCCATATTCACTGTGAAATGTTATAGAACAATGGAAAGAAGAAAAACAGCAAGTAAACGCACACACACAAACGTGCATATATCCATTTCGATTACACTGCATACAAGAGTGCATAATTCTATATCTTGGTTTTCCTCTTAACTGTTTTATGAACCTTTATTTCATGTCATTATAACTTATTCCTGTAAAATAGCTAATCATTGAATATTTTATCACATTGACATATTATATTTTATTTAACCTCATCCTAGTATTATTAAATCTATGCTTGTTCATAAATCTTTCTCTCCATTGTCTGATATGTCCTTTGATTAAATTCTTAGATAAAATTGCTACTCAACTAGAATAAATATTTTTAGGGTACTTTTAAGTTGTTTTCCAGAAAGACACTAAGCTTTTCTATTTCTACGAATAATATAAAAGTTTTAGGAATCACTCTGTATAATAATATAAATAAGATAAAAAGATAAAAATATTTTATTTATATAAATATTTATATGTACTTATATTTATATACCTACAGACTTATATTTATAAGTATATACGAATATAATAGGATAAAAGTCACTATAATAACCTGTAGTTTTAGAAGTCACTCTAAATAATGATTGTCACAGTCTTAAAAGTTGAACATGAACTGGGGACTTTGTTGTTCACTTCAGTTTGACTAATTTACTAAAGAGGTTGCAGCACCACGATGTATCTCTCACTATAAACGACTTGCTAGAGATGAAATGGAATTTTCCTAAAATTCCTGGAATTTTCCTGCTAATGCAAAGACCACTTTATTCAGAGAGAATAAAAGGTGATCAACAACTCTGAAGGATCTAGTGAAAATTGTGAATATGGTTAAAGCATTGAGACTGAGGCAAATCTGTGGTTCATGAGGGGAAAAAATGGGCAGGGAATTCAAGATTGCTTTATCATTATTCAGTTGGTCCTCTGTTGAGTGGAAACGTACTCACACAAAATTTTGATAAGAGGGATGAGATTAAAAAAAAACACATTTCTTTGTGATACTGATGACAGTAAAGACCATTTCTATATTTTAAAGTGTCTTGCTCAAGTGGTACATCTTAACAAAAGATTGAACATGTTGCATAGTTTTAACATTTCACTTCATGGCTGAAAGCTCATTTAATTTCAAGCGTAAAATCAAGATATTTTATGGAATGGTTCAAGAGCTTGAAAATTTTCCAATATTTGAGAGTTTTCTTCATTCACTACAGAGAGAAATTGATGACACATGATTGGACAAATTTAAAAAGAAAAATGCTAATGCAACCAAAGTTTGAATTAGTGATTTTTTTCACTACTAATATTTGAAGCATCTACTTTTCTAGGTTTGTTTGCTTGTTTGTTCTTTGTTTACTTAAAAAATAACTAAATCTTCCTCTATAATTTATCAGACTATCAATATCCACATATGCTTGCTTGCTACTATCCACAATGCCATATAAATATGAGTTAGATTTTTCTAATCCAGCAGGATAAAGAATAGGGCAAACTATTTATACATAATTTTTGAAAATCTAAAAACGACACAAAAAGTTGACCAAAATACTGCTCTAAAGTCATTTTGTCTGAGTGGACATTTTTTATGTTCCTATATATGAAGTATATAAAACTGCATGTTTTAATTTTGTGATAAGTATTTTGCTTAAAGGATTTTGCTTCTTTCATTTTACTTAGATTTATTTGTACCTGAGGTCGTGCTCCCCAGAGAACAGACTCTGGAACAGAGATTCGTATGCAGAAGTTTACGGAGGGAACACTTAGTAACAATACCTGTAAGAGAACATGAGGAACAGGATGTGCACACAGAGAAATTAAACAATGGCTGTGTTGCAAAAAAACCAGTCCCACAGAAAACTCTGGAGCTGTGATGACCTTTCAGAGTTGGCTCTAATTCAGGTATGAGGGCCAGGCTTTCTTACCCCACTGTAGCCTGCCTTGTTCCTCCTATTTAAATTTAACTAGATGTGGGCTGCTCTTGAGGAGAGGTAAATTCTTTTGCTGGCTCCCTCAATTATAGCTGAGTTAAAAACAAAAAATATATATATTTTTTGTATTTTATCTCATCAGAAAAAAGTGAATTACAGTGCACTATCAAGCAAGTTTAAAATTATAGATTTTGCTAAAATAGTGGATTAACTTTGAACTGATTGTGGGTTTATTTTACTTATCCTACCCTTTTCTGAGCATCTACTATATATAAAGATTGGTATTATAAAGTACAAAAATATAAAGCATAAAGTATATAAAGTATAAAAAATGCAAAGCAGTACTCATGCTCTTGAGTAGTTAGAAGAGATGATTGCTCAAGTAACTGCAATGCATTGTACTATTAATAATTTAAGAGTTGTTATAAATCAAGTTGTTGGGTATTCTAAACAGAAAGATATCTATTTATAGAGTTCAGAAAAGTTTTGATAAGAGTTAGCATTTGTTTGAATTCTTAAAGAATGAATAGAGTTTTGAGAGGCAGAGATGAATATCAAGATCATTCTAGGCCAAGTGAAGTGCATTGGAAAGAAATAGAAATGCCAAAGTGCAAAGCATTTTGAGAGAACAATGATTATCTGAATCTGATGAAACATCAGGCTGTGAACAGTAGTGTTATATTGTCAGAAGATTAGATTGTTCAGTTTCTCAGATGTCAAACTGACCCTGCACTCAAGTCTTGGGGCCGTGATGGAGAGTGATGCTGTCTTGACACCATTGATAAAGCACTCCTGCCCCCGTTCTTGCTCTCAGGCTCCACAGCAAGTAACCAATGGTCCTAGTCATTCTAGCTCCAAAATGTATTTCAGACCTGACCGCCTGTCACCACTTCTACTACTACAACCCTAATTCTAGCTCTCATCCTCTGTCATCTGGACTGTGGCAGTAACTTCCCAATAGGACTCAGTTTAGCTCTTGCCTCCATATAATCCATTCTCCAGACAGCAGGGAAAGACATCTTTTAAAATACAAAACAGATCATTTCACTCTTCATTCTGAAGGCTTCCCATGACTTTACATGGATGGCATTGAGATTAAAAGCCAAACTCTTGAACTTGACCTGCAAGGCCTGACAGGATTTGTTCCCTGATTACCTTCTTGTCTTCTCCCTTAAAATCATCTCTCTTGCTCACTAATCTTCCTGGATTCTTACACTTTCTAGATTTATTACATTTGAGGCTTTTGTTGCTCTCTTTTCTGAATCCTAACGGTCACATGGCTGCTACTGTTCATCACTTGTATTTTGTCTGAAGCATTACCTCCTCAGAGCATCCTTTGTTAAGTGAGCATCTAAAACAGCTTTCTTATGATCATTCTCAATCAAATTGCTTCTTCAAGACATTTTTATCCTGTTTGTTTATGTTTTTCTGTCTTCTTCCAATAGAATGTAAGCTTCAAGAAAAAAGTCCTTACTTATTTTCCATGCGTAAACAGCATCTAGAAGAGTGGATAAATTTTTTTATGAAGGCCACGGAATATTAGCAAATGGTAATAATATTCATTATAAAATATCTACAAAATTGGTATATTCCATAAAATTTAAGAAATTGGAAAAAATAATTTGGGTGAGTCTCTGTAAATTTTTGTCTCAGAATATGAATCCCTAAAGTATTCTAGAAGTTATTTTTTTAAAGGATTCACAAATATTTAGTAATCATAGGATTGTATGAAAACTAAACTTCTTAACAAAAGTGTGTAGTTTTCAGACAGTATTTCCTGAAGGATCTAGGAATGTTAATTAGATAAATGTTAGAGAGGAAGAAAACAACAGAAATAAACAACAACAAAAAACCCCAATTGATTAAATCAAAGTATGCAAACCATCTTGAAGAGACAAAATGACTAGTAGGCCTAAAAGAACCTCAATATTAGTGGAGAATGTGTCAATTTATATAAAGAATATACATAACAGAGAAATATCACTCAGTTAAATATGCACAGAAAGGAAAGTCATAGAACAAATATTAGCATGCCCATCCAAGCTCTGATGAGAGTGTATTCTGATTTAGTAGATCTGCAGTAGGGTGGGGTTCAAAAACAGCTCTAAAGGATCTTTGAAGTGATTTGTATGTAGATCTTGCATTCATAATAATTTCATTAACCCTAATCATTTTCATCTTGAATCTGTGCTAACAAAGCAAAATTTGGATTATCTCCCTCCATATTGGACCAGTTAGAGGGAGTAAATGGGCTACTTAGGCAGACTTAAATATTCTAGCAGCTGTGATACTTCTAGATCTCATTGTAAATTAATATATTGGCATCAGGCTTGTATGCTTATTTAATGTAAATCCACTCCTGAGAGATGAATTTGCTCTCTGTGTGCTGACAAAATCAGTTTCTAAGCCAGAGGGCAAGCTCCAGGACTTCGGCAAATCTACCAAGGTAATGAAAGGCCACCTTGCGAGGCTGTGGGGAGACCATCTGAAGGTCTTTGGCTTGGGGACACACAGAGCATTGAGTTTTGCTGAATGTACCATAGCATTTTCTTATTTTAGTCATTATAGTGTCTCTCCTTTAAAAAAAATGAGATTGCCTTTTAATGGTAGAAAAAAATACATTTTAAGTAATCTCTTAAGATTTGAGTGCGTTCCTGTGATTCTTGTAGTTTATAACACTATATGAGGAAGAGTTTTGTTCTATTTATTTATTTTATTCATTAATTCATTCATTGAACAAATATATTCATTTATCTTTTAACAAGATAGATATGATCCTTGTACTCACAGAGTTGAATGTTTCGATCGTATAGGTGGAAGTTAAACTAATTACAGAAACAAAATTTTAATTAAAATTTTGATAAGTCTTATAGAACAGAAGTATTGGGGAGACTAACAATATTTTAGGTTCCAGGAATTATAATTTCAAAACCTTTGCCTAGGAAAGAGCACAGTCTAATTGAAGAACTGTAACAAACTTGGCTAAAATGCAGAAAGCTAGGGAGAGTGCATTTAAAATGGCTTGTATGGGTAGAGGAATGAGACATTGTAAACCGAAAAATTTAGAAACAGGTGAAGTTATAGTAGCAAAAATGCTTTCAATTTCTGATTTCCCTCTTCTAACTTATATAGCATTTCAAGACAAAATAATGGGCCCCCAAAATGCCCTTGTCCTAATCTCCATAACCTGTGAATATGGTACTTTATATGACAAAAGAGGCTTTTGATTGAAAATCTTGAGATGGGGAAATTATCCTGGTTTATCCAGATGTCCCCAATGTTGTCACCAGGGTCCTTATAAGAGGGAGGCAAGACAATCAAAGTTAGAGACAGAGGAGACAGACAAAGGAAGCAAGAGCTGGAGTGATGACCTTTGAAAATAGAGGGAGAGGCCATGAGCCAGGGAATGCACACAGCTTCTAGAAACTGGAAAAGGCAAAGAAACATTTTTCTCTAGAGCCTCCAGAAGGAGCAAGCCTTACCAATACTGTCAAGACTGATTTTGGACTTCTAGCCTCCAAAACAGAAATATAATAAATTTGTGTTATTTTAAGCCACTAAATTTGAGGTAATTTGTTACAGCAGTGATAGAAAACTAATAACAAATGTTATGTGGTTTGATACCTGGTCTGTATTGTTAAAAATGGAGTGTTTTATACCATTTATTATAGTTAACCCAAACTAGAATGATAACTCTCTGGGGGATGGGGCTATGTTTCTGGCTTCCCTAGGGTCAAGCTATGTCCATAACATATCACATAATTTACTTGCTAATAAATTCAATGTAATGAATTGAAAAATTTTAAAACAAAATATTTTCAAGCTATTGATTTGCCTCAAAACCAATTTTTAGTTCTTACTTCATTTCCGACTTTTACCATTTATATAGGTACTGGCTAAGCTGTCTAAGGAACTTCAAGCTAGGACCAAAATGGAGGGCTCTCTTCCCATTTTTCTTCCCTTTTTTTTTTTTTTTGCTAATATCTTTTGTGCAAGTTCCCATAACTATCAATGCACCCAAAATTTGTACTTTTGCTTTTCGTAGGAGTCCTGCTTTTAGAATCTGATCAAATTTATTTTACTTAGATATAACTTGTAAAAGATATATGACTTGAGCCAGCTGGTGGCCTAGTGGTTAAGTTTGGCGTCCTCTGCTTCAGCAGCCCGGGTTCCGTTCCGGCTGGACCTACACCACTGGCCTATCAGTGGCCATGCTGTGATGGCAGCTCACAAACAAAATAGAGGAAGATCGGCAACACATGTTAGCTCAGGGAAAATGTTCCTAAGTAAAAAAAAAAGAGGAAGATTGGTAACAGATGGTAGCTCAGGGCAAATCTTCCTCAGCAAAAAATAAATAAATAACAGATATATGACTTAAAATAAGTTAATTGATCTGTCTTAGTTTACTTATCTAATAAATATGATTCAAATTCTTTTCATAGGTTTGAGATGATTATTAAAGAATAAGGTACATATAAAGTAAACGAGCAAAGTGCCTGGCATATAGATGGTGTTGAATAATCACTGTTGTACTTCCTCCTTCTCCCTCCTCTTTTCCTCTCATCAGATCACTCCAACTGTGTGACTCATTTGTCAGGGAGCTTCTCTAGACAGGCTCTCATAGTCAATTGAACCTGCAACTATTTTATGTACCAGAAAACAGAGATAAATCCAGAAAGCATGTATAAATGAATACAAATGTTTCAATATCCAACTCAGGCCTGCAGGAGAGAGAGTTTGGGGAGTATATGCTGGTGTACTTATGAGTTTCATACCGGATGAACTGATAATTCCTCCAGAGGCATTAATACTGTCTCCTTCCATTTCACAGTCAGTGCTGTCTGTGCACTGCAATATCATGAGACAGGAACTTTAAATGTCAGCATCACCTACTGTTTCCCTGACACATATCTAAAATGAACAGACTTTTAGAGTTATAGCTATTCAACCAGATTAATGCACTTGACACAGAATTGGTGCCAAATAAATATTATATGAGTCACGGAGTAAAGGGTTGAGGGTATGAAGCAGAGTGTATTTGTAACACTCATCCATGTCAAATGTTTTCTAGCTCACATCACTTGTGTGAATATTCAGCAGACATAAAAGAAGAATCTTTTTCTACCTTGCTGTGTGTGTGTATATGTATGTGTGTGTATTTGTCACTTTCTTTAATTTAGAATAGAACAAAGTCAAGTTTGTTTCTTCATTTTCCAACCTCCCGGCTATGGCAGTGAAGAGAAATGAATAAAACAAAAACGAAAACAAAAACCAAGTTTGTTATTGGGATGTCGAAGGGCCTGCAGTAACTCTATGTCCTGCAATGCTAAGCATTCCTAAGCCTGGAGGAGGAGGAGAGTCTTGAAGCAGGTGGTGGTATTTCCTCCAGAGCTGACATAACAGATAAATGCCTAATAAGCTATTCTAACCTGAATCTGACTTAAGAATTCAAACCATCTTTATTGAAACCCTCTCCAGGATATCTCACTGCTGGTGTAGAGAAGACATAATGTACATTGGGGGCTTCTGGAGCCATGCCACACTCAGTAAAATGTTTATATTCAGATAATTTTCATAATGACAGTAACTGAGAAATATTGTACCTTTCTAACGCGGACTCTCTCTCTAAAACAAACTATAATTATAGTTTATCACATACATAAGTTTTATATTTTGCAAAGCATTGGATTTTCCTTGCCACAAATAACATGCCAAAAAAATTGCTGATTGAATGGTAATAAAATTACAATTTAAAAGCAACTGGCATACGTTCCAGGCTTCGTTGTTACCTAATCTTTATTTATGTCTTTGCAACCAGCAGCTATCAAGGGGTAAAACTGTACCCTGCAGATATGACTGCAACTATAATGCAACCCAGCATTATAGGTTTATAAAGGGCAATAAACCTGATGTATTAAACATAAAGTGATAAAGTGATTGTGGAACACTTTACAGTGTAGAAATTTATAATTATCAGTTCTTCTTAAGAAAAGAGGCAAATATTTAGAAAATAGTCACTAGACTCTGACATGCTGGGCTGTGTAAAACTGATAATGAGTTGAAAATAAGACTGTCAGCAGTACATTCTCCAAAATGGTACACAAGCCATTTGAATTGAAACAATGATAAAACAATCCTTTTCTTCTTTCGGAAGGGAGTTGCTATTTAAATCTCTAGAAAATATTCCTAGAATTAGTGTGAACCAATAGAAGTATAATGTTTTTAAACCTGATGTTTAAAATAAGTGCCTAAAAGAAGTGTCAAGGATTTAAGATAAATATACTGGACATTAAAAATGTTTAACAATACAGAAGATAAAATATTTTTGAAAACCAAAATCTTTCATTTAAAGCTTATCATATTCTTTTCTAGTGAATAAATTGAAGGAGAGTGGAGAAATAATATATGTATAATTGAAATTAATATAAATGCATACCTACATTATATATATATATATCGTATTTATATAGTTTATTTTTCTACAGATTTATTGGGAAAACACAATAAAGGAAACTATTAACATCTTCATCAGTGTATTTTTGAACTTGAATTATGCTCATCTCATTGTTTTTCTATATTCAGAGAGGAATATTCCTAAGAAAACCAAGATGCTTTCCAGTTTGTAGTATAAGAAATCTTCCTTCCTCTGTGTAACATATTTCATTTTAGGAGGTTTTGGCTGACCATACCTTTTCTTAGTCACTGAGTCAAGTCTGTGGCCAAGGGCTGACCCAACAGATTTACCCCATCCTACTAATAATATTGATATCATCAGAGTTGGATGCTATCCCAAACTGGCCAATAAAAATTCTCCTCTTGATGTCTTGGTCAGTGATACCACAGGCATGATTCTCCTCCCACTGCTATGATAAATTGAATGTTTAGCCAAAATATTTCATTCCTCTCCACATCAAAATCATTGCTGCAGCGTCATCATGAGTGGAGTGTATTGTATCACCTCTTAAGGTGGGGCTTACCCAATTCTGATTCTAAGCCTTAAGAGATCGTGTATGTTCCTCTGTGTTCTTTTATGCTTCTGCAATTTCCTTTAAAAAAACATGCCTCAGTTGATGCACAGGTCTCAGGAGGAAGATGATAGTTTAGAGCCATTGAGCTGAGCACTACTTGATCACCAATGCCCAGCCACCACAGCCTAGAGCAGAATCACACCAACCAACCAGCGTATTTATAAGAATAAATGTTTATTTTTGTATGCTACCAAAGTTTTGTGGTTGGTGGTTTACTAACAATAGCTAACTGATATAGGAGCTCAGAAAAGAATGGTAACAGTGGTAGAGAAAAACTTGTGGTCAGATTTTTAATATACTGTCCAAACTTAACCAGAAAAAATATATGTAAGATATAAATGAAAAGGATAACTCCAAAGCCTTTGAATAATTGAAAGGAAAGAGTTCCAGTTTACCGAGACAGTAACTGAAGGTTATGTATAGAGCATATGTTGGGAGAAAAAATCAGGAATAATGTTTTTATAACTCGAATGATTATATGAGTTTGGAATTCGAGATAGTAGTGTCATGAGAAATATAACATTTTTGATTCATAGACACATAGTTGGTGTTAAAATCGTAATACTGGATGAGATCACCAAAGGAGTGATTGCTAGATGGAGAGTAGGGAGAAAACCAAAGTCTATAAAATTAACGGTTTTGAAATAGGAAAATAATAGTGATCAAAAGAGCTACCAATGAATTAGGAAGAAGCTCAGGGGGGGCTGGTTTCCTGGAAGCCACAAGAAGAAGGTGTGTCAAAGACAAAGAGTAATCAGCTGTATTCAATGTGGTCCACGGGTCAAGTAGGACGATAATTGGGAATTGACCTTAGATTTAACAACTTGGAAGATTTTATGGGTCTTACTTACTGTAATTGAGAAGAAAGAGCCAATTTTAAGAATTCATCTAACAATCATTTAAAATATTATTTTGTTATTAATTAATATCACCATATATATATGTCACCAAAGACATGCCCACACATGTATGCTACCACACCTATATGCTAAATGTATATGTGGATTGCTCAGCATTAAAATTTGTTTGGAGCAGCTACAATCCGTGCTTAAATAATTTTTATTTAATTTTAAACACATCTATTTTGAACCTATATTTTAAATACATACGTGTGTGTGTGCGTGTGTATTCACACGCACATAATCAAATACATACCCCTTAACTGATTGGTATAAATACTTCTCTCCAACAAAAATGGAATTTTTATTTTTAATGCTTAATGTGGTGATGATAGCCAAACTACCCTCAGAAACAATGAAAGATGTCTCATTGGTTGAGTTTTCCATTTTTTCTCATTTTCTTTAGTTTTAAAAACCATACAAATGTTCATTATACTTTATCTCGCAAGGCACTTTGGTATCAGTGTCTATGACTAGCGCATCTCAGTTTTCTGAGTGTGAGGGTAGGGTTTTTTTAATTCATAATTCGTTTTATTCATCCAACATTTATTGAGTTTATTTTATGTTGTAGTAGTTAAGAACATAGAATATAAAGTCAAATTGCTTGACTTTGGACTTTAGTTCTATTCTTCAAGGTTGTACCCTGTAAAGTCCATAGATACAACAGGGACAATATTCATACTTTACTTATACAATCATTCTATTCTTGAACTAATGCATCTTAAATGACTAGCATAGTGTATGGCTTGTTTCAAACATTCAAAATTTGTTTATTATGATTATTATTAATTCTATTACTATGTGCCAGAGCTATGATAACAATTAGAAATACAAATACACGTAAAATATGATGCCTTATCAAGAAACTCACAATTTAGTAGGAAGAGAGATGTGAAAAAAAATAAAAGCCAATGCCTTACGACAAATTCAAAGGATAGTGTAGTCACTCTTTTACTTACGTTTCAAGAAAATCTCATGAGTAAGAAATTTAAATTTTGCCTCTTCTGATGCTGATCCTGATATAGGTACTTTCGTTTATTGTCTAATTTTGTTGCTAGCTTCTGTGTATACAGAATCAGTAAGAAAAGAGGAAATGGAATCAATATTTATTAAGTACCTTCTATATGCTAGAAGAGAATAGTGATAAGTACTTTGCATACACTTATTTAATCATGTAATAATTATATGATGGAATTTTCTATTTCACAGATCACATATCCTATAATAAACAGCTGCTCCTTCAAAAGTACTCATTATGTTGTAGGCATCTTTTTAGAACTTTGCATATATTAATTAATCTAATCCTCAAATCATATCAATGAAACACATATTATTGTTTTACAGATGAGGAAATTGTTACACCCCAAAGTTTGAATACATTTCTGAGGACTGATAGGTATTATATAGTCGATTTGGGATTTGAAACCAGCCCGTGTTCTAAACAAGAATATTACGTGCTGAATTGTGTTCCTTCAAAATTCATATATTCAAGTCCCAACCTCAGTACCTCAGAAGGTAACTATATTTGGAGATAAAGCCTTTAAAGAGATGATTAAGTTAAAATGAGGCATTTAGGGTCAGGACCTAATCCAGTATGACTGGTGTCCTTAGAAGAAGAGGAAGAGACACCAGGGATGCGTGCACATCAGGAGCAAACACATGAAGACACAGCAAGAGGGCGGCCATCTGCAAGCCGAGCAGAGCGGCCTCAGAAGAACTCAGCCCTGCTGCTGCCTGATTTTGGATTTCCAGGCTCCAGAACTGTGAGAAAATAAACTTCTGTTGTTTAAATCACCCAGTCAATGTGATTTTGTTATGGCAACCCTAGCAAACTCATATGAAGGGTTTCTCAACAGTGGCCCTATTGACATTTGGGGCCAGATAATCCTTTGTCGAGGAAGGCTATGCTGTTCATTGTGGAATGTTTAGCAGCATATCTGGCCTCTCTGCTAGATATCAATAGCAATTGTTCAGTTATGACAATCAAAGATATCTCTAGATGTCACCAAATGTCTTTGAGATGTGAAATGGCTGCTGGCTGGGAACCACTGCTCTAAACTAAGAAAACCCTCAGACTCTCAGGGATTTTTAATAATTTTCCTCAACTAATGTCTTATTAAACTACATAATGAAGCTAGGACTAAAACCCAGATTCATCTGACTCCAAAGCTAACATATTTTTCAATGAAATCTCTTACTGTTGATAGGCTTACAAGTGAAGGAGGAAGCAGTTAGAATGAGGCCAGTGGTGAATGAACAGGACTGAAATTTATCTAGAGAACATCTACCCTGATGTAGAAGCACTATTCATAAATCACTACTGAGGGATCCAGGTAAACAATACCAGTAGTCCTATTTTTGAAATTAAGATTGATGAAGATCTCACTTGGAACTCATCATATCACAAAAATCTCTGTGTGTTGATCTGCCTGTCCTGATTGTTACTACTATTTTATTTTGTTTGAGCCAGATGATGTCCATAATGTTAGAAAGTGTAAGAGAAAATTTCAAGAAGTCAGAAAGATAACAGGGAGTAGGTAGAGGAAAGATGAAGAGAAGAATTGCAAATATGTTGCTTGTTTTCAATTAGTTATTTGAGTACTGCATTGTATTCTAATTACCTACTTAGTTCTCTGTCTGCCTCATTTGACTGTGAGGTCCTTGCCACACAGGATTGTGTTTTCTTTGTATCTTATATTCTTAACACTTCATACTACATCCATCATATAATCTGAATTTAACAAAAATATGCTGAATGATTAAATAAACCAAAGTCTCCCCTTAGTAAAATGCCATAAGAAGAAATAAAGAATCTATAAAACTAAAGAGAGCGTGAGATTGCAAAATAAGAAATTATTTGTCCTAAGAACAGGACAGGAGATATTAAGCTTCTGGTCTAGTGGTACAAGTGCATAATTAGCTAGAAACCATAAAACAAAAAAATACCCAAATTTTGTGGTCCATTCTAATTTGTCAATGTTTCTATACAGACTTTGATGAACTGTCGGTGAAGCCGGGTATCTGAGGGGTACTGTAAATATTAAACCAATTTGCTGTTGTTCTTGTTTAACTTGAGGGGTGACTCAGGGGTCTCAAGGATATGTGAGCTTGTTTTGCAGGAGAAAGAGAATCCCTTCAGGGAGGTTGCGATCCCCGGATGGCTGGCTCTCAGCAGCTGTTGAAGTCCAGAAGTCAGATTGCCCAGAGGCTTATCAGGAGTGACCCCTTTGTTTCCCTGAAGCCCCTCCTGCCAAGTCCCTTAGCTTATAAAACCCCCGTGCTTTCTGTTCTAGAGGAGGTGGGTTTGCGTGAACCTAGGCTCCCACCTACTCCTTTTGGACAATTGAAATAAACCTTTCTCATCTCCAAGCACCGATGTCTCAGTGTTTGGCTTGCTGGGCATCAGGTACATGAATTTGAGATTAAAAGGTTCGGTATCATCAGGAGTTCAGAATTGAAAGGGTTTTGTTGAGGCAGAAATAATGAAAGCTTACCAATGTTTTTTATCTAGCAGTGTCAGCTTGGCTCATTTTTTTTCTGGCATTTTAATGCTAATTTGTTAGAAAGAGTCTAGTATTTAGATGACTGCAATAATTTAATTATGTTTGGCCTGCAGCACATAGCTGCACGGTGAGTAGGAGTAAGCACTTCTTAGATTTTCCAATGAGTGTTTTCTGAAAACTGCATTGAGAAAAATACATTTGTATATCTGAAATTTAAGAAGAGGACTCCATAGAAACACAAAAACAAAACTCTCAAAACAACATGTTTTGGAGACATTAGGGGCAAAACAGAAAGAATTTGAAGTCAAATGTGGGAGGGAAAAGTGAAACAGACAAGAAATAAGCTTACAAGATAAAAAGAAATGTGCAGATTTCTGGGACTATTGCTGTAGAACCATAAGGATGAACTCTGGTTTAATTCTGTATTGGAATTAAATGTAGTCACACTTCCTGCTCTGTTTATAGTTTAGGTTGTAAACAATTTGGACTGTTACATTGGAAGTGGGCCAATATAAAAGGTTTTTTGCTGGTTATTTTGGGCTACTGGGGAAAGCAAAATTCTTGAGAATATCAACTTGTGTCTTAAAATAAATTCTTCACTCTTCGTCTGTTGATCATTTGGGATCATTCATATTTTACAAGATTCTACCAGATCACAAGTAAATACAATCTTATCTCTAATAATACCCATATGAAGAAAGTACCTCATTTATCTGTTGCAAAGTGGAAGTAATTTAACTCAAAGACAAACCAAAAAAAATAGAATAATAAAATACTTTGAGGCTCTAGATTTTGAGGGACCCCCTGTAAACAGCCGTATTTTGTCTGGCCCTTTTTTCATGCTATCATGACTTGTCCTACCTTAGTCAAAATGTCTAATTAAAACAACTATTTTTCCTGGAATTAGATGGAAAAGTAATATTCTCATAATAGAAATTTATAAATTATTTCTGCAGAATATATGCTTTAAATTATTTGTGATCTTTTTCTATGAGGAGAGTCAAACATATTGTGCAACTGACCTTTTTTCTTCTCTAATTCTAGCACTTGGAGTATTGTTTCATTTTAATATTTAAACGTGGAAGGAAAGTCAATTCTTCTTAATCCCACAATTATGATCAATAACATATTTTAATAAACTTTATTTAAAAGAGTTTTAGTTTTACAGAAAAATTGTGAAGATAGTCCAGAGAATTCTCATATACATCACACCCAGTGTCCTCTATTATTAACATTTTACGTATTAGTATCCTACATTTGTCACAGTTAATGAACCAGTACTGATAGATTATTATCAACTAAAGCCCGTATCTTTTTCAGATTTTATTAGTTTTTACCTAATGTCGTTTTTTTGTTCGACGATCCCATCCAGGATACGTTTTATTTAGTCTTCATGTGCGCTTAGGTTCTTGGCAGTGACATTTGCTCAGACTTAGCGTGTTTTTGATGACCTTGACAATTTTGGGGACTCTTAGTCAGGAACTTTATACAATGACCTACAACTGGGATTTGTCTGGTAGTTTTGTCAAGATTATCCTGAAGTTATGGGTTATATGGAGGATAACTACGGTGGTAAAGTGCCGTTCTCATCCATCATATCAAGGGCACATGCTGTCAACGTGACAATGTTGATGGTGACCTTGATCACCTGGCTGAGATAGTGTTTGCCACTTTTCTCCGCTGTAAAGTTACTCTTTTTTCCCTCTTTTCACATTGTGCTTTTTGGAATGAAGTGACTAAGCACAGCCCACGCTTAAGGAGTGTGGAGTTATGCTCCCCCTTCTTGAGGGCAGAGTACTTATATAAATTCTTCTGTACGGGAGATTTGCCTATGATCTCTCCTTTGTCTATTTGTGTCTGTGTGGCCACATGGATATTTATTTTACACTTTGTATTATCAACCAATACTACTTTATTTTCTTGTTCAAATTTTACAGCTTTGGCCATTGAGAGCTTTTTAGCCGGCTTCTGGGTCTCTTTGACATACCTCCATCATTGTGATTTGGGCGTGCTTTCTTACTCTCTGGCACCACACGATGATCTAAGCTCAGTTCATATATTTCCTGCCCAGGTTCTAACATGTAACATACTTTTATTTTCATTCTGCATATCCATGTAAAATATAATAAAGATATAAAAGCAATTAAGTTTTATACTTGAGAATGTAAAATTGATATTTTATAACTATTATCTTAGCATTTGAGTATAATTGCATATGTTTGATATATTATATGTAATATATACACAGATACATTTATGTATGTATAAGTACACATACACATACATGCACACACACACTCGAACATACTTTTGAAAAAGTGAATCACCAGCTATAATTAGATACTGGATCTTGAAGCTTACTCTCAGTTTTTTTAAACTTTCAAAATAATAAGATTTCCAATCAAAATCTATCTCTATTATGTGATAGATTCATCAAGCATTTCATAAAATACACATTTTGAAGTTTGCCTCAGTCCCACTTAAAAATATGGACAATTTGATGAAATTTTTTTATTCATCTTCTCAAATAAAAATACTGCATAAAATTTCTAATTTGAAAAGTACCCCAAAATTGGAAAAATAAATCATCTCATGTTGTAAAGAACTAGTGGTAGAGACAATAAATTTCTTTTAAAAAACTGAAAATCATTTAATTCAATCTTATTTTCTTTAAAAATGTTTACATCTGATTAAGTTGAAACTAAAATGGACCTCTGTGTTCTAGATATTTAAATATTCTTTTAAACGGCAATAATGTTCTTTTTTAGGCTCCCTCTGACTTTAAGGAAACAACTAAAAATTGGATGTGTAGAGAATCAACTCTTGAGCTCCGTTAATTATTGGGTACACTCCCTCAAAAAATTGCTAGAGCAGAATATTTACAGACCCAAAGCTAAATTAATCCAGGCAACAAAGGAAAGAAATGACAATGATAATTAATAGATAAGTATAATTATTTGGTAGTGTTCTCTTAATATTTAAGGGAAAATCTCTCCCTTAAGAGATAGTCTTAGGGTGCGAAAACATCACTCTTTAAAAAAAAAGGTCTAAAGTTGAAGGAAGATAGAGAAAGATGCAATAAGATTTCTCGGATCAGATCATTAGTTGCCAAGATTTTATTGGCACAAAGTTTCATATATTGTGCCATATATATATATATATATATATATGTATATATATAAATTTTATATATATTGACCAGAAAAATTTATATATATGTATATTTCATATGAAATTAAAAATTTGTTTCTGATGGAATCAGTTTGCTCCTAGTCACAAAGGAATTAAAAATATTGTCAAATTTTCTTCCACCTTGACTTTTTTATTTGTATTCAGGAGTAAGGTAATTTTAATCAAAACCATCTGAGGCTACATTTAATTTAGGCCCACATTTAGCCCACAGACAGAACTGGGGGCTGATGATAGGGCTGGAGGTAAAATGTTCTTTAACACTTTGGGGATGTACTGTTGTTGTTTTACTTTGTTTAACCTGTGTTAAAACACCACAAATTATTATTATTATTTAGTGTAGATTTCTCATATTATGATGGGAGCCTAGTATATATACCAGTGCAAACTGTCACATTATTGATAACTTTCTACCATCCTAACTCTTTTATTTAAGCAGTAATTATGAGACAAAACAGATGGAAAAATTAGAAAATGAATGGTACAGTAACTTTACTGAAAATATAGAATGAATTCAGATCTCAATCTTACACCAGTTTGAAGAGATGCCACATTTACAAATGCACTACATTCCTCTTTCTTCCTTGCCTTTTAAAGGGAGAGGAGTTAATGTTCAGCCAAGACAACATAATTAATTTTATATTGTAATTACGTCTAAATGATGACAGCTATCAGTCACCCGAAACAGCTTCAAATGTGCTTTTGACAGTTTAGTTTTGTTAATTAGGCTTCCAATTTTACAATGACCTCACCCCCAACACACACAAAAAGAGTTGCTTTAAAAGTCAGATGTTGAAAATAAAACAAGTAACATCAGTTCCACAGGAGTGGAAGATGAAATTAACTTCATTACGAATCAGTCAAATTTGGGCATAACCAAAATACATTTTACAAACTCTGCTAACTTCATTGCTCTATACAAAAATGTTATGCTTTGAAATAGTCTTTCTAATGAAATCATATTTTTATCAAATTACCTTACGATTGAATAAAACTGTACTAAATGGTTATATGTAACATTTTGGATACTATGAGTACAAGAAGACTATGAAAACCATAACCCTGGGACATAGTTGGCCTTCTATTTTTAGATATGTTTTTCAGAGCAAGGTTTGCAAATTCCAGTGTCCAACAGACAAAATTTCAGACAAGTTCTAGACAGTGATTTTCTTCTTATTTAACTCTAGAAACCACCATAATCTTTAGCCTAGCTTTGGAATAAAACTGTCTTTTTTGTTGATGTGTTATTGCTTATTTGTCATTCCTGGATTATATTTTTATGCTTCTTTTTATGCCTTGTATTTTGTTTCAAAAAAACCATAATTAGTAATGAAAGTAAATGTAAGAACTGACACCATTACTTCAACTGAAATATAATTGACATCTTGGAATATTGCTTATGAGGGAGAGGCATAAAGTATAAAGTTTCTATTTTTCACAAAGTTTATAAATAAAGTAAACCCACTAACAATCATAGATCTGTAAATTTTTTCATCCTATTTAAGCTTTGAATGTGAATATATAGATACTTAATATATCATTGAATTTAATCATAAAAATGCTACCAAAGCACAGCCTCATCAGAATTTTCAATCCTCTATTCTGTAGTCTTTTATTAAAAGTATCATTCTAATTAATTCTCCAAAACTCACTACTTTAAAAAGAGTTTCACAAAAGAATATAAAGTTTAAAATAAATCCAGAAATATATCATCTAGCAAATCTGTCTCTGATCACAGAATTCAGATTCATCCATATGGTGAATTGTGGTGTATGCTCAAATATGCTTTTAATTGAGGAAAAAACAAAGCTTGCACTGGGACTGCAATGTATCGATTTTGTCACTGTAAAACATTAGAGTAGGCTTGTTTTCATTTTTTATCTGTGGGTTTTAGGAGCCCTGTCTCTCCACTGACATATGGTAACATAACCTTCAGTACCCTTTCCTCTACTCTCCTTTCTTTTATAAGATAATTCAAATCTTCTGCTTAGAGCTACCCATTATTGAATGGAGTAAATATTGAGTGTATTATTTCATCATAAAATTATAACTCATCTATAACTTATTATTTTTCAAACATATACATATATTTAATATATGTAAGATATATATCATAAACGTGAAATGTTTATATTTACAAATCTCTGTGTTGATTCAAAGAGACAGCACCTGATATAGTAATCACAAAAATTATTATATTCATATGTAGGTTGGAGCAATACTCCATACTTCTATGTTTTACATGATTTCAAAATCCAAGTGACTAAAACTGATAAAAATCTGAATATTATTATCTCTGATTTTTTTCTACTATTTGCTTTTGGTACATTCATCCAGGAGCTGTACCTCATTGAAGGGATCCATGCTCTTCCTCCATTTTTAGTTATAACCCTAGATACTTCAAAAAATATTAGATCCATTAAATAAATTGATATGTGGGTCTGACTGATCTCCATGCACTAAGAAAAAATGTTGTCCAAGAACACAAGATATCGTTTTTTTTATACACATACACACACACACACACACACAACAGAACGTTATTCTACAATTAAAAAAAAAGAAGGAAATCCTGCTACTTGACATAACATGGATGAATCTGGAAGGCATTATGCTAGTGTAATAAACCAGATAGAGAAGACAAATACTGTATGATATCACTTATAAGTAATCTAAAAAAAAACAAAAAAAGCCAATTTCATAAAACCAGAGAATAGATTGTTGTTTTCCAGGAGCTGAGGAAAGGGGGATAAGTAGATGTACATCAAAGAGCACGAAGTTTCAGTTATAAGTTCTGAAGATTTAATGTACAGCATGGTGATGATAGTTGATAATATGGTGTTGTATACTTGAAAGTTGCTGAGACCACAAAGAAGAAGTTAACTATGTCAGGTTATGGATATTTTAATTATCTTGTTCTTGGTAATCATTCCACAATTTATATGTATATTAAATCATCATGTCATACGCTTTAAATATACACAATTATATTTGTTAATTACTCCTCAATAAAGTTGGGAGGGGAGAAAGAATGTTATATCCCATGATGAAATATGTTAAAATTATTGCTACTTTAGTTCCTAATGGTAAACTGTGAAAGAAGTCTGTGAAGGAACTCCGCTTCTACATGTTTTAAAACCTGGTAGTATATCCACAAAATTGCCAAAGTAGTGAAATTACTCCTAATTAGTGACATTAGTAATGATTTTTTACTACCTGTAATGAACTTCTGTGACTCAGGCTGTGTACTTCAAAGGTCCTAGACTACCTTATCTACAAATCGTCACACTGTTGGTAAGCACATTAACATGATTTAATAAGCCATTGTATAGAGACACCATTTCTGAACGAATAAAAATGGAAGAACTTCATATTATTTTTTAAACAGTAGATCCAGACATACGTGTTGAAGACAGTGTATGTGCTAATTCCCAGGAATTATGTGCTTTCCAAACTGATCACGCGTTGGGAGAGGAGAGCTGAAATAATCGAGGAACCTAATCACTCGCTTATTTGTTCATTTTGAATTCTTTGATATTTAAGACCATTAGGTTTAAAGGATTTGAAATTCCATGCTTATTATTTAAGTGAAGGCCTTGTGACACGTAGTAATTTGCAGAGATTGTAGGTGATTAAGAAAAATGAGTATATTAAATTTAATTCAATCTCAGCATTCATCATACATTTCCTTTGTATAAGGCATTATGCCCAGTGCTGTGGATGTATAAAAATGAAATACAATATGGTTGATGATTTAAACCAGCTAGCGTAGAGGATGCTATAAACCTTCAAATGGAATTTTCAGGTAGTGGACTTCACATAAGTTATTATATTAAAGAGTAAGCAAGTATGATATAATAAACAAGGTTCTTATCTGATAGCCATACGTGGGAACTTAATGCCAATCTTTAAATGCTGCCGTATCAAATAAGTAATTGAAACTCTTTAAGCTTGTTTTCTCATCTATAAAATAATGATAATATCAAACGCATAGGGAATTTGTTGGCATTAATAAATTAGTTGTACTGAGAGTGATAATAAATCGCAAAGCGTATTATAGATATAAGTAGTTTATTATGATGAAGTTAATGCATAGTGGTTCTTAAATATGCACAGCTAGTCAATTCTTTCATGTGTAACAAAGCTTAAATAGCACAATGCCATTTCATTTTTAACAGCTTTATTGAGGTATAACTGAAATACAGAAACTGCACATTATTAAAGCATACGATTTGATAAGTTTTCACACATTTATATACAAACCATAATTACAATCAATATAATGAGCGTATCAAATATCAAACATACCCTACATTTCCTATGTTAGCATTCCCTTTTACCCCTCCCACTTGACCCTCTAAGTCCTCAGGAAACCACTGATTTGCTTTCTGCCACCAAAGGTTAGTTTGCATTTTCTGAGATTTTTATTTAAGTGAAATCCTGTAATATTTTTTTAAATTTTTGTCTGGTCTCTTTCACTCAACATAATTATTTTGACATCCACCCATCTTGAGTGCAGTTACAGTACTATTTTTTTTAATGTAGAGTATCAAAATCCCACAATTTTTGATGCATTCACCTGTTGATGGGACTATTCCAAATAAAGCTGCTGTGAACATTGGTGTATACGTCCTAACGATGGACATATAATTTGTCTTGAGTGAATGCTTAGGAGTAGTATGACTGGATTATATTTTTGTATTGTCTTCAACTCTCTAAAAATGCTCATTAAACACATGTTTCCATATGATTCATGTTTTAAGAAATTGTCAAAGTCATTATACAAGTTTAATACCCACTTACACTTCATATGAAAAAGCTTTTTGATTGTAGCTATTCTCATAGGTGCGTAGTGTTGTCTCTCATGGTTTTAACTTGCATTTACCTATAGAATAAAGATGTTGAGATTCATATGCTTATATTCTATATGTATATCTTCTTTAGTTAAGTATCTGTTCAAGACTTTGCCAATTTTTTTATGGGTTGTGTGCTTTCTTATGATCGAGTTTGAGATATATGTATATTTGAGGCAGGAATATAAATCATATCCCTTTTAATTCATCTTGGCCAGAAGAAGAAAAGCATTTCATTTAATTTTCATAGTATTATTATAGTATGAATATTATCACCACTATTAAGTAGGATCTAAAGCCGTAAAATAACTTATATTCTTTATTACCAATCTTCCACACCATATTTACGTTTTCCTCTTCAATATGTTTTATTCCAAATACTTTAACTTTTCTTTTAGTTCTTATTTTCTAATTATTTAATTATCTGCTATTGTTCTTTGAAATTCCAAAAAAAAAATCACCAAAATTATTTGACGTTTCAAGTATAGTTTCTTAAGTCAGTGTTTTATATGTTGTTTCACAAAGCACTCATTATGTTTGACAAAGGAGGACAAATAAGTATGATGTTTAAGTTGAAAGGACTACCTCATCCCCATATCTTTTGTTTATGTGAGTTGAAGATACACTTTACGTCTCTTTATCTCATCGCTTATTCCTGCCACTGAGAGAACTACTTGTCTGATTGGTCAATAATAGACATTCATCCTGGTTTCTCAGTAGAGTGTAAATCACCTATTAAAGGAGCTTAGTGCAGGAGATATACTATTTTTATCTCTTCCCTCTTCACCATGGCCAATGGCAGTCAGCTGCCTATGGAAGTGTATTTGACTTCATTCTTAAAGTTTCACTTCAATAAGGTATTTCAAATTTGGGGGAAGATGGGCAGTTACCAAACAGTTTTGTTCTCACATTAAGATACATCCTTCAACTCAGACTTTATAAATGTTAAAGATGGTGCATTTATTATCCACAAGCTATTGTATTTTGGTTCAAAATTCAGGTTAAGCAGATGTGTAATACTTATTAGGCCACTTCAAAGACTCCAATAAGTAAAAAAAAAAAAACACTTGGATTTACCCTTTTAACTCTTTTCTGATTATTTCAGTGGAATTTTGATCATTTGATTTATGTCTACAAATTCTTGATATATGTACAGATTATATTAGAAACTGATCTGGGCCGGCCCCGTGGCTTAGCGGTTAAGCGCCCGCGCTCCTACTGGCGGCCCGGGTTCGGATCCTGGGCGCGCACCGACGCACCGCTTCTCCGGCCATGCTGAGGCCGTGTCCCACATGCAGCAACTAGAAGGATGTGCAGCTATGACATACAACTATCTACTGGGATTTTGGGGAAAAAACAAATAAATAAATAAAACTATAAAAAAAAAAAAAGAAACTGATCTTAAAGAATGTCCAGTCTAGTCCACTTATTTACTGAGAAGGCTAATCCAACAAAAGGAACTGACATATGCCAATCTTCTAATTAGAAGAGCTACCACAATGTTTTAGACCCACTGACTCTGAGACAAGTACTTTATCAGCTATACCGTATTGTTTCTGAATAGTTCCATGTTAATTTTAATTTGCTGATATGTTGAATTATTTAATTCCTTCTCTTATTTCTTAGTCTCCTGATATAGATTTTAGTTTTGAGGAACAATTGCAAAGGGTTATATAATAATTATTCTATGATGCTCTGATCTTTTTTCAAATAATCTCTGGTTCACTGTACTCTGTAGATATTGATAGTATTTATCCATTCAAAGAATAAGTTGATGTAAATTATTTTTTCCCCCCCAAAGCCCCAGTAGATAGTTGTATGTCATAGCTGCACATCCTTCTAGTTGATGTATGTGGGATGCGGCCTCAGCATGGCCAAAGAAGTGGTGCGTTGGTGTGTGCCCGGGATCCCAACCCGGGCCGCCAGTAGCAGAGCGCACGCACTTAACCACTAAGCCACGGGGCCGGCCCAAGTTGATGTAAATTAGATGAAGGGTTTTTTTTAATCTTTCTTCATTTTTAAATTACATTTTAAAGTACCTATATTCCATTCCGCTTTTGGTTGTAAAGTTAATTTTTTCAGCCATTGAAACTTGGGGAAGGGTAAAAGGAGAAAAAAAAGTTTCCTCTCCAAAAGTCAGATTGCTCCATATTTATCAAACCACGTATTTTTTATGTCCGGTTTCAAAATCAAATATTCCTGTCTAGAATAGTTTATGTGTGGTCCCGCCAGGTGGTGAGGGAGAGGGAACAGATGACTTCCCCGTGTCATTTCTCCTTTTTCGATTCCTTGGTGAAAAGATTGGTGGATTGCTAAGCCACTCTTCCACTTTATCATTGTAAAAGGTTCTATGAATCATCATAAAACAGTGGCCTTTCCATTACCCAGCATCATAAAAGTAAAGTTCTCGGAATTTATGTATGCTGAACATTGTGTCTCAGCTACCTTATGTAATGAGGCCTGATCTACAATCCTTTCATTCACTACCTGCATTTCAATTGATTTTGCCTCACTTTAAAACTATATCTCTGCCTATATATCGGACTTTTCTTTTTTTTAATTCTTATAGATTTTCTCTACGCCTATATATCTATAGGAATTTCTGTTACCCAGTAATTTCCTTTTTCACAGACATACTTTTCAAAATGGTGACACATTTTTACATGCTGGCTGACATCTGTTGTTCCCTTTCAATCTCAGAAAAGTGCTCACCAAAAATGTCTGAAAATTTTGTATGGCCATTATGTATGTAAGTAGATACTTTATTACTATCATGCACTGTGCATAAATGTATATTTTCTTTTGCTATCAGATCTCTTCTGAGTTATTTTAAATTTGTTATCTTATTAACTATAAAAATAATTGATATGTAATTGGTTAAGAGAAGAGTGAGATTGTAGATTTATTTTTTGCAAAAGTTATCTTTTAGAAAATCTTTAAAACCTATCCTTCCCTTCAGCAATTTCGTGATCATTAAACTAGTTATTGGGGCAATCTGGCCTGGAAAATCAAGATAGGAGTATTGAATTGTTCTTCATTTTGGATTTTTCCTCATCAGAAATAAATCCTCTCATAATATGTGTGCAAATTTTTGGTTCAAGAAATTAGACATACAGATATGAATAAGCCTTTTCAAATTAAAATGAGAATATTTGTATAGATCTGTTCAATATTTTATTATGCTCAGAGGATGATTCCTTATTTTCAATTCCTTATTAGATAAGAGCAAAAATCATAAAGAAAAAATGCTAAATAATTAACCAGTCCTAAAAGTTTACTTAAAATCCAGTTAAAAATATAATTCAAGTTATATTAAGTACCAGTAAAAAAACGCTCTTCTACCTTTTTCTTCAGGCCAATAAGACTGAGCTCTTTGTAGACTCAGGGAGAGAGGAAAAAATTGATACTTTGAGGAGTCAAGTATAAAATTCTGGAAAACGAAGAATAGCTCTTGAGTCTTACATCAGAATTTAAAAAGATGGAAGACGAAGATGACCCATGATTAGATTTATTGGTTTTAAGCAATGACTGACTGCCTGTGAAAAGTTCCAAATACTGATTTAAATAAATGAGATCCCAGAGAAAGAATAAGGACTTATTGACATGATGTACGTACACAAATGTTTTAATTTAACAGCATTAAAACCAAACCATGTTAAGCCATATCTACAAATGATTGATATATTAAAATGATATAATTGCTTGATTTCTTATAAAAACCCTCATGGAGAATAAAAAAGAAAAGAGAAAAAGCAAAAGTTGGATATCTGTATGAGATGTCATTGCAATGTAAATTATATTGCCAAAGCTAAGGACAGTTTATTTCTCTTCAAACTGTATAAAGTTAAAAGACATGACAATTAATAGCGGTATTCATCAGTATTATTCATAAGAAGGTTAAAGCTATATAAATAAATACACAAAAAATGCAAAAAAGGAGGTGTCTGTAGCCAATACATGCCTGTCATTAAGATAATTTCTTGTGACTTAACATATACACAAATTGTTTAAAGACAGTTGTATAATCAGCCACTTACTGTACTTTCCACATTACTTCCTTATAAACTCTGTTTTGATCTGACAACATCTCTTATATTTATATAACACTTTAAGTTTTGCAAAGAGTTTCCCTTTGCTTCTTTCTTTATAATAGCCACAAAAATAGGTTGGAGAAAATAGCATTATTGTAGTTGTACACATAAGGACACAGATAAGCTAGGTTGGGCATTTCCCCAAGATTTTACAGCTAAATAATGATAAAGGCTCAATAATAATCAATGCTGCCAGAGTTTTTGGTGGAGTATTTTTTCTTTCATATTTCCTCTTAAATTACTGTGCCAAAAATGCTTGTCTATCACTAACTCTGCTTCTGTGCCCCTCAGCTTGCAATTTTTATTCATGATTTGTGCACACAAATAAACTTGCTTCTGCACTGTCACAGAAATCCACAGCTTTGCAACTTTCTACTGTATAGTGTGCTTTGCCTTTATTTTATAGTTTTCTAAATACTTATCCCTATTGTAGGTGCTCTGCTTCATCTTTCTCTAAAGAGAAACCGGCGAGACCAATTCTAGGAAAGCAAAATAACATCTAACGTTTCATATACTGCTTTTAAGTTGAAATTAGTTATGCAAAGCAGCATATTTAGATTGGTTTAATTTGAGACAGCAGTGCCATTAGATGGCACTCTGGGTAAAGTTGACAATGTTATTGACTATATTGGAGCACTACAATTCAAGGGTTTCAGTAAAGTAAAGGGAATACAAGAATAGAGAACATTTGTAATCATACTTATTACAATGAAAAATGACTTTTTTGCTCTCTAAACAATCTAAGGTTGCCCTTTGAATCATTACACACCATTACTCAGCAAATAAAAATTAACACATTATGCAACGAGCTGTTTCTCATTAGAATACCTATGTATTATTAAGTTTAAAAATTATTTATTCTTCAGTATTTTACTGTCTTATGTAGCCAAAATCAATGTTATCAATCACTTTGTTCATATCATTTCTAATATAATGTACCAATGAAATCTAAAATCAATCAATTTTTGTAGAACTTATATGTATTTTAAGGCAATTTCCATGTATAAGTATGGATTTTGCAAACACTGAAAATATTGTTCAGAATTCCTTTTTTTTAGTAAAATAAGTACTCTAGAAATATACTTGAACATAAGTATTTTGATCCTTTCAAATTGGACTAAATATGTTTTATTAGAAGTTGTTCCATATGTCCAATCCTTCTCATCTAGTACTACTACTCCAAGAGCTTAGGAAGGGAAGCTAGGAAATAGAAGTTATGGTAACTACCCTTGAGATACGTACAAACAAATTAATAAAAGGAGGTGTCTACACAAAAGAGGCAACGATATAAGCAAATGCACATAATTTTCCTCTAAGGAACTATTATAGACCCAATAATACCCAAACTGTCTCGCATTTATTTACTATTTTATCATTACCAAAATCTGGAGAAATATCCTTGATTATTGACACTTTGCATTGCGAATACTACTACTACCACCACTACTACTACTACTAGTAATATCTACTATTTATTGAACACTCATCCTTTGACTGCAGTTGTATTGGGTTTTATACATGAACACATTTAATCATCACATTAACTCAATTAAGTACACACCAATTTAAAAAATTATTTAACAAAGAGGGAACTGAATTAATTCTTCTAAAGTAACAACACATTTCCTCTCCTTTGTTTCTTGCACTGACTGCAAGGATTTTAATTTAACTCTAAGCAAGAGTAGATTTTGCAAAGAGAATGGAAATTAAATGATATTCAGAGCAAGCCGAGAGAGAAGTATGGAAGAAACGAAACAGGAGTTAGACTGAACTTATGCTAGACTTTCTTTAGTGACTTATCATGCATGGCACCCGATTTCTTTCTGTTTTACATTTTAACGGATAATAATAGTACGGAAGCATTTTTAATATTTTAACTTTTTTGGAGAAGTGACTGAGAATGTTGTTTATTGTGTTAGAAAAAACAAAAACAACACAAAGCAGTTTCCTTTCTCATGGGGAACTGTCTACTGTATTTCTACACAGAGCTTATCAAAATCTTCTTCAACTTTTTCTTATATATAGCTTTGCTCTCATTAATACAAATTTTCCTAGGCAAAATGATTTATAAGTCTTAGAGCTTTCCACAAATATAAAAAGTAAGCCCTGTCTTTGTTTCTCAGGTAATTTCATATTTATTATTTTTATTTCAATCTGCATTGTACAAACATGTGAAGTATGAAGTTTCTATTAAAGCATAGAATAATAGTAACATGAATACCTTTATACCTATAGACTCACTAGCCAAGTTAAGAAATAAGGTGTTACCACCATATGAAATCTCCCGCTAGGAATCTTGCACTTTTCACATTTCACTCCATCATTCACAGCTGAATTTTATATTATTCATTCTCAAATATTTGTTTAAATTTATCTATTTTATAAATTTGCTTAATTGGATTCAATTATATGTATTCTTCTGTTGCTCGCCTGTCTCTCTGCATTATATTTTCGAAATCCACTCAGGTTGATGCTCTCATGTTGATGAGTCAGTTCATTCATTATGACTGCTGTAAATTCTCTTTTATTCCCTGATAAGAGGGTGGCATAATTTATTTAACCATTCTACTGCTGATGGACAATTGGGATGTTTCCAGATTTTTTTTTTTTTTTGTGAGGACGATCAGCCCTGAACTAACATCCATGCTAATCCTCCTCTTTTTACTGAGGAAGACCGGCTCTGAACTAACATCTATTGCCAGTCCTCCTTTTTTTTCCCCAAAGCCCCAGTAGATAGTTGTATGTCATAGTTGCACATCCTGCTAGTTGCTGTATGTGGGACGCGGCCTCAGCATGGCCTGACAAGCGGTGCGTCGGGATCCGAACCCGGGCGGCCAGTAGCAGAGCCGGCGCACTTAACTGCTAAGCCATGGGGCCGGCCCCCAGATTTTTGTTATTATGAAAATACTTGTCTGAATGTCCACATCTGACCCTTGGTGCACACGTTCAAAAACTTTCTCATTGACAGATATCTTGGTTTGGAGATGCCCCATATAGAAAATGAACATTCAACATTACTATGTAAAATATTAAATTGTTTTGAAAGTGGTTATTCCAATGTATACTACCAACAGCATTATTACTGAGTTCCCACTGTATTACATTCTCACCAATAATTGTTATTATTAGGTTATGTAATGTTTCAAATCTAATCATTGTGAAGGGATATCTAATAATGCTTTAATGCTTTTAATTAGCATTTCCCTGATCATTAATGAGGTTGGTCATTTTTCATGTTTATTTTTTTTGTCCTTCCCCTTCTGTCAAATTTTTGTACATATTTTTGTCTATTTTCTACAGGACTGCTTTACTTTTTTATATTAATTTGTAGGGAATATTTTATATATTCCAAACACCAATTCAAATGATCTTCATTATTTGTAGACTTCATAATTTTGAATTTGCCTACTCACTAAAATTAATTTGTAATCCTAAAATCAATACTATTGGTGCTTTCATGGTCATTTGAAGATACAGAGCAGCAAAAACTTTGAGTTGCCCAAGGCACATGCACGGTCCCAGCTGGGGTAGAAAAGGGCAATGCTCTGGTTTCTTTGTTCAGCTCTATCCTTTTTCCTATCTATTTAGTGCCACCTTTTTCAGGTTTTTGTGTTTTTTGTTGGTGATTTCACTATTTGATACAGCACTCAAGCACAGTGCTGAAGTGCTGACTAGTGTTCCTAAGTGCAAGACTGTGATATGGTTTACAAAGAAAATGAGTGTGTTACACAAGCTTGGGTCAGGCCTGTTACAGTGCTATTGACCATGAGTTAATGTTAATGAGTCAATAATATATGATAAATAGGGTGTCACCAAACAGAAACACACACAAAACAAGGTTATATATTGATTGGTTGATGAAAATATTATGACCAGAGCCTCACAGGAACCTAACCCTGTGTCTTCCTTAGGAGTAAAATTTCAGTATTTGCTAATTCTGTGTTAGGGTGACTTTACCAATGCAAACAATGATAATCAATTGTATTTTGTTGCTTGTATTTGTTGCAAATATCTTTCTCTGCGGTTTTTCTCTTCACTGCCTTTATAGGATTATTTGAAAAATAAAAGTTCTTAATTTTAATTTTATTGAATTTATCTTTTTTTCTCTGTGTTGTCTGTAAGTTTAGTTCCACATGGGTTTAAGTAATCGTTCCCTTCACCTGGTTCCTTAAAAAAAAACTCCTGTATTTCTTTACAGTATTTGTTAGTCTTACCTTCCAGCTGAATTCTTTAATCTGTTTGAAGTTTATTTTTGTTTATGGTGTAGCATAAGGATCTCTTCGAATAGCCAATATTTGCTACAGAATGTATTGATTACCTCCATTTTTGCTCTGATTTTCAATACCCAATCTGTCATAAAGCAAGCTCTATATACACAACAAATTGATCCTATTCTCCATAATCTTTGGTCTATGTTTCTGTTCCTATGCTGATATGATTTCATCTTAACTATTAAAGCTTTATATTGTATTCTGATTATTGACAGGAAAATGCAGTTCAATATTTTACTTCTTCCAGAGCATCTGGGCCTTTCTCGGCCCTTGTTCTTCCATTACATTTTAGAATGAGCCTGAGAAGTCAGTCTGTCTGTCTGTCTGTTTCTCTCTCTCTCACACACACATGCACAAACACACACACACATACAGAAAAAGTACCTGTTTGGATTATTTGGAATTGTATTTAATCTATAGATTAATTTGTGGAGAACTGGCATCTACATGATAGTCTTCTAATCTGTGATGTAAAACATCTCTCTCTCTGTGTAAGTCCCTGTTACATTTTCAATACAATTTTGCAATTTCCCCTTTAAAAGCATATTTTTACATTGATTTATTCCAAAGAATTTTACATTTTATTCTCCACTTTAACTATTTTGCTTTTTGATTACTTTGTTAACTAATAATTAGTAATATTTACAAATGCTACTGATGTTTATGTAATAATTTTGCAATCAGAAGGTACTTTTATTAATTTTATTCATGTGTTTGTGGATTATTTTTATGGTTGTCTACTCAGGCAATCGTATCATTTGTAAATAATTAAGTTTTTGTTTCTTCCTTTCTTAAAACTTGATATTATTTTTAGCCTTAAGAAGAATTGGTGCTGGAAGCATCTTTTCTTTTTCTCCATCTTACAGCAACAACTTTCAAAATATACTCTTCAAAAATGATGTTTTCTAGTTTTGTTTCATGTAGATGCCCTTCATTAGCTCAAGAAATTGTCCTATATTTCTATCATGCTTTTTAAAAATTATGACTGCAAGTTGAATTTTAGTTAGCACTTTTTGTGCACTCATTAAGATCATATTATTTTCTCCCTCAATTTGTTAATATCAAAACTAGATAATTTAAATTTCTAGCATTAAACCAACCTTGCATTCCTGGTATAAACCTGACTTGGTCATAATATATTATCATATTTACACACTGCTGAATTCAGTTCACTAATATTTTATTTATAATTTTTCCATCCATAATGAATGAGGTGGTAAAGTCTTTATCTGCATTTAGTACAAAATTTATCCTAGCCTTTGTTCCATGGAAACATGTATTTATTATTGAATTTCTTGTTTCTTGAAAATATGTTTTTTTGGTTAGGAGGAGATAGTGATGAGTGTCCCATCTGCTTTCTTTTTCTGATTCATTAATAAAAACTAATAAATCTTCTCTCCATCTCCAATAGTTATGGACGTTTGATTTATATTTGAGATAGATTGTTCTTATGCTCCCTCTGAATATATAACATTGAACATGTTGATGGAGGGAGTGTATCAAGAAAGAAGTGCAAATTTGGAAGAAACTCATTTCCTTTTCTTTCAAGGGTGAGCACTAATGAACAAATGTGAATAAAATATGCTAGTTTTCATACTACTCATCCATGAGGACTTCCTCATGTAGCAAAAACCCACAGGATCAGGAGAAGCACAAAGATCTCACTCTCTAATACAGATTTTTTAACATAGAATTGCATTTAATTTGATATATCATGTATCATATTTGAATTTATCATTGAGGAAATTCAGTGTACTTTAATGACAGTGATGTCATGAAATACAAATATAGATGCCTATATGATTTGCTTTGTCTGGAATGCATTCATTAATTTTGTTCATTTATTAATTTCATTCATTCATTATAACATTCAAATATTTGTCTATTTGGCAAATTCTCTTTCCAGTGCCTTCCCCCTGACCAACTATTGCTACTCTTTCAAAAAATGTTCTAATGTCACCACTTCCTGAAGGGAGAACCACCACTACCACCACCACACAAATAGGCATTTTGTTAGTCTGCTCAGGCTGCCATAACAAAATGACATAAACCGAGGGACTTAAACAACAGAAATTTTTTTTCTTACATTTCTCGAGGCTAGAAGTCCAAGATCAAAGCATTGGCAGGTTTGGTTTCTCCTGAATCCTCTCTATTTGGCTTATAGATGGCTGCTTTTTTGCTGTGTCCTCACATGGCTTTCCTTTGTGTACGCACATCCCTGGTGTCTCTGTGTGTCCTAATCTCCTCTTCTTAGAAGGACACCAGTCATATTGGATTAGGGCCCACTCGAAGGGCCTCATTTTAACTTAACCACTCTTTAAAGTCCCTGTTTCCAAATACAGTCACATTCTAAGATACTGGGAGTTAGAGCTTCAACATAAGAACTTGAGGAAACACAACTCTGTCCATGAGAGGAGTTCTTAAGTACTTAAGATACGATAAAGGTCGTTTCAGTTTCGTTGTGTCAAATTGTCTGTCTGTTTCTCAACAAATTTTTAAATGCTCATAGACAGAAGGCTCTGTCTTTTTATACACATATCCCCAAAGTAATGGAACAATTTTAATAAACATGTGCTTCTAGAATCAGTGTGATGTCAAGCCATATTAGAACCTAGGTTAAAAGGAAAATCAGTAATACTGGTCACGTCTTTATCTAAAGTTTTGACATTTTGTTCACCATGAATTTTTTTCCATTAATTTTGATTTTTCAAATATGGCATTAAAATGTTATTTATCTGAATTGCTGAGTTTTTTTTAAAGTCTTTTTAAGTTTTGCACCTGAGGTGCCTCACTCCCTTCATCCTACTCTTGACCCTGTCTAAAATGATGAAATTCACACCATAAAGTTCTCAGGATCAATGTTATAGTGTCCCTAAAAAGCCACAATGTGACTATCTTTAGAAAATTCTGTATCAGGAGTAATTTGTTTTCTGAAAAGTAGCACTGAGTAGGGAAAATAGTACTCCTTTAGAAGTTAGAAACCTGGATTCTAGTTTTGTCTGCCAATCATTTTCTAGTTCTGGAGTCCAACCTTGCTGTAGAGGATGGCTGGACACAGAGTCAGGGATACAAAACTCAACATATAACAGTGCTTCAACCTTCGGTTGGTTAAATTTTATAAATTCACAGTCTCATGTTCTACTTTGAGACTTTGATTCAGTATTTCTAGGATGTGATATAGAACTCTGCATTGTTTACACATTCCTCTACCTCCAAATAATTCCAATATAAATGGTCCTTGGACCATGTAGCTTTGTGGGATACAATGATTTAAATTATCATAATTTTGTTCATATAAATATAATCTGAGTTTGATTGGAGTCCCTGATGAGATTAAACGGTCAAGCTAGACTCAAGTCCCAGAGACGCTGTGGTTCTGAAAGAGTTTTAAAGACAGGAAACATAGGAATTATGGTACAAATTGATTCAGAGATGCAGTAATATCACAGAAAGACATTTACCAGAACCGCAAATCTCTAATATTTTTACTTTGTACTAATAATAATAGTCTCCGCTGCTGCTTGATCTCCTGTTAGTGTCATACACTGAGCTACTTACATTACATTTATTATTTTATGCAATTCTCACTAAATCCTACAATGGAACATTATCATCTCTGTTTTTCTGATGAGGAATATGAGGTTTATCAAACTTAAATTATTCTTCCAGGTACAGCTGGTAATTAGATGTCTTCATTTCTAGTCTGAGCTCAGAATCTGCCACAGTTAATGCTCCGTAATTGCTCGTTGAAAGAATGAGAGCCTCCGACTAGAGCAGCGTGGAATTGATTCAGAACCAGAACCCCGTAAATGCTTCTGACAAAAGTTAAGGTTGGGCTTAAAGGAAGAGCTGAGGTCAAGCATCCAGGGCCAGGGGCAAGAGCTCTCATTTGGAAGGCAGAAAGGATGCCACGGGGATCAGATCATCTGAAGGGAGAAATAAAGTGAAAGAGGAAGAGATAAACAAGAGTCAGGACAACAGGCTCACCTGTGGGAGCCAGAAGGCATGTGGAATTTAAAGGCTTACCCAGCTCTCTCACTTAAGTCTGAATTTTAAAACAGGTATGAGTTTGAAGGAAAAGGCTAGAGGTAAAGAACTGAATATCAAGAAGAAATAAATTGTGTGTATACGTGGGAAGTTTCTTTGAATAACAACACATAAACTGTTAGCTCCCTCGGGATTTGATACTTACAAAAGCCTTGGAAGCATTAGTTTTTGTTTCTATAATGAATTATACGTACTTGAATTTCCACTAACATTTCAGGGAAGAAAGCTGCTATTTTTATTAACGTTTCAGTATCTTCTAATTGTTTCCTCATCGTTTCCCAGAGCACACCTATGCCCTTGCCCACTGAATTTATATGTCTCCATTCTTCTATGATTAAAGAAAAGCCATGAGTCAATATGCGTTTATACCACTTTAGGAGACATAAACACATTTACTATTAGATAAAAAGTACTTTTCTGGCTACTTCTTAAATATTTGGGAGCTCTGAATGTGCCTATTAGTAATGAATAAAGTACATTCTTTTCCCTTTACTCTGCTTTTCCACTCGCCTCTTTCTTTTCTCTTTTCTTTCTTCTTTCTTGCCTTTGCTATATGTGGGGATCCAGTGTAGGGGTCTCAAGATTTAGTGCTTTTGTGATCACCTGATGAACTTGTTCAAAGTGCCGATTTCTCAGCCCTGCCCCTCAGAAATTATTATTCTTTACGTCCGTTGTGGATTCTATCTGTCTTTTTATCTTCCATACTTCCTGCCAGCCCAATTATTTCTGAAGTAGGTTTTAGAGGATGATATTTTAAGAAAACAGATTTTCTTAAGATGTTTCTTAAGATTTACAGATCCTTCCTTATGTTCTCAAAGAATGTAGCTTTCTAAGGCATGTGAGAAGTGATCCTGTTTAGCCTTATTGACTTAAGTCTGCATAGATAGTTAAGTAGTAGAATGCGAAAACCAATTCCTTGAGGTATATTTGTATTTTACATTAAAGCTTCTTGGGCTATGTCTGATTATGCTCATCATGTGAATTCCCATATATAAGACTATGCCTACTCCACAGTAGGCTCTGAATAATATCTGCTGGATGACAGAACAATTGCAAATTTTTACAATTATTCATTTCTCTTGTTTGTATTGTGCCCATAGTATTCATCTGTGTCTGATTTATAGGGTTTAAATAAGAATAAATTAGAACAAGGGATTTAGGCCACCCCCACCCACCCCATTTGTACAGCATTAATCATTTTCCCTTCCTAGTAATTATCAGTCTGGCTATCAAAACACCAGGGTTAACACCTGCCTCTATGGGATTATGAAGAATGGATAGAAGTGAGTAGAAACACTTGCCAATAACTCATATTAACTTGACTGAGTTCCCAAAGGCTGTAGTAAATAAAAGTTAGAAAAATACATTTTGCTATGAAGTGAGGTATAATGTACAGGCCAAACCTACATACATTTCATAAGTTCTTCTTCACCCATTTGATATAATATTCTATTTAGATAGAAAACTCAGCGTGCAAATTATTTGGAATATAAAGCTATTCAGATAAGTTTGGGGCTTAAGTTTACCTTAGATGATAAAACTTTTATAAATTGCAGAGATTATTCGCCTATATGAGGGGAACAGGAAATATTAAAAGTGCCAAGCGTAATTGCTTACCTATTCTGCCCCCTCCATCTCATACTTCTTTCAACTAATTAATTTCCATCCTCCAGATATAACTTTCCTAAGGATGGAGTTTCTCGCTACCACTGGTTGTGTTATTTCATCCTTCGACACATTTTCCCAACTCCCTGTAACTTTCTGTCTGAGCACTCTTCCCACTTTAAAGTTAAAAACCTGTTTATAGTCACTTCCCTCTATAGAGTACAATATGGAAAGGTAAAAAAAGATTCACTTTATAGTGGAGAAATCTGACAAACACTACCTCAGCCAAGTGATTAAGGTTAACATCAAGAGTAATAAATCATATTGATAGTATGTTCCCTTCATATGACATGATAAAAATGGCACTTTACCTCTGTGGTCTTATTTCCAAAAACCCATAACCCCTGGATAATTATGAAAAAAAAGCATAAGACAAATCCCAATAAAGAGAAGGCTACAAAATATCTATCACTCCTCAAAACAGTCAAGGTCGTCAAAACAAGAAAAGTCTGAGAAATTCTCATAGCCAAAGGGAGCCCAAGGAGACATGATGAGAAAATGTAATGTGGTATCCTGCATGGGATCCTGGACCAGAAAGAAGAAATTAGGTAAAATCTAAGAAAATAAGAATAAATTATGGACCTTATCTAACAACAATATGTCGTTATTGGTTCATTAATTATGACAAATGCACCATACTAATGTAAGATACTAATAATAGGAGAAATGGTGTGTGGAGTATATGGGAACTCTCTGTACTTGGTTGCATTTTTCCTGTAAATCTAAAACTATTCAAAATAAAAACATTCATTAAAAAAACTGTTTAGTTATCTGTCTTCCCTGTTCAACTCGGTGACCTCTGAAAGTCACACTGTTTCTGTTTTAATCACCTCTGTATCCTCAGTGCACAGCACACGAGGAGCTTGATAAATCATTGTTGAATGAGTGATTGAATGAATGAGTGAAATAAACATTTAATAACTGACTGTGAAAGAACCTTAATTCCCTGAATAAACTCCTATTTATATATGTAAAGAGTATTTCTTCAAACCACCAGTCCGGATGCAAATTAATGCCATCTGCCTCTTGTTCTCCCATGACCTCTTGCTCTGGGGTTCCTGCAGTTATTTTCCCAGATTGACTGCCCTAAATATCTGTTTGCTCCCAGAAGAATCGCTGTGCCCCTGTGTAATCAACATCTCTTGTTTCCTATGCCAAGCACAGTAGACAAATTCATGAAAACCAGGAAGAGCTTAGGGAGGCCCCCTAGGAACAGAGGTTCAGAGAACCTGGGCTGCTTTCTGATGCTCTTGATGCCAATAAATTACTCTCCCAAGACTTCTTGGCCAAAGTCACATCAATTATATTAGAGTCTCTGAAATATTAATATTTAGAGAATCAATTGGCTAGATAAGAGTTCTTTTTTAAAGAGAAAATACCCTTAGAAGGTCTAAGGGATTAAAAGCCCTCTCTCTTTTACCATGAATTAGTTTCAGGCAGATAGTTTTCTAATTCCCGATCTGCCTAGGGGAAATGGGGTTTTTGGTCTGAGAGGGAGATGAGAAACATAATTTTGGAAACTAGAGAGCTTCGGAGTATACAGATTTGGTATTGTGGTAGGCGGAGCACTGCCAGGATATTGGTTCGTTGGCAATTTGGCAAAAGATATCACAAGAAGTGGAAGAGGTTTAAGCTGGGGGTGGGTGAGAAATGAGTCAAACACTAAAGTCATATTAAAATAATAATAATAACAACAACAAAGACAAAGAAGTAAAAGGAGGAGGAGAAGTAGCTTCTAGTGTTGATGCTGCTCTATGAGGGGGGTAGGAAGAAGGCCCAAACATCTCTTCCATCTCCCCCTCTCTTTTATCTCACATCTGTACAGAAACCAGAACTGAAATTACTATCACTTTTACTATCATTCAGTGATATCATTGAATACACTGGCTTTTGAGGGTTAGTTTTGGAAAATAACAATATATATTTATAATATTATTTCTATGGGAAAATATCACTTCTACAAAATTAATTTAGAGAAGAAAGTACACTTACAAACCAAAACTGGCTACACAAGTGAACTGCTAGTAAACCTAAAAAACCTCCTCAGTAGGCCAGAACCCTGAGAAGATCAATTTAAATAATATTTAGCACAACATATTAATGCTTTAAATGCTGTGTAAAGGCCAAATGGTCTAATGAGTAAAATATTTGTTCAGGAATCTGGAGACCTACAATTATATTTTAAGTTTTACATGTGTCTTGCTTCATTTTGTGATCAAGTAAATTAACCTGCATCATTCTCATCATCTCTTCTAAAATCTAAAAAACATATGTGAATGGAATCATGTGTACATTCATTTGTATTTAAAATATGGTTTGAATGTCAGCTAGAAGTTAAAGGTCCACTATAAATGTGTGTACATTTTTTACTCTAAATCTGCTATTATAGAAGAGGAAATATAATAACACCACTAATAGCTTGTGTTTATTCGATACCATTCACTGTGCTAAGTGCTGAATCTATGTCCTCCCATTTAAATCTCACACCACCATGATGTGCCAATATTAACAATGTTGATTCTTTTTCCAGATGAAAAAGTGTCTGCCTCAGAGAAGTTAAGTAGCAGAGCTAAGATTTAAATTTAATTCAGTTTGACTCCAAAACTTGAGCTTTTATCCCTCTTCGATATTAATGAACACTACTTTCAAAAAGTATCACACATAGTATCGTAAATAAAATTTAGCAGACATCCAGTAGTTTTCCACTAAAATGGACACTATAATGTATATTCATTTTGAATGTGTGTTGAAACTTTGTAATGGAGATGCATATTCAAATCAGAACATTTTCTTTAAAAAAGTGACTATATAAGCCAATCATTATTTATTCTTTGTTCATTTACCCACTTCAAAAGCCATATTACTAATCATCATGAGATCGCTAAAGTAGACATTCTTTAATTATATGAAGTAATTATATTTTATGTGGGGAAAAATGACTAAAATTCATCTTTCTACTGAACACCAAATTATATAAAGTGTGTTTCTTGTCAGCTAGGATGGTTCTGTCTGTTCGCATTGCTTCCCACCCTGCTAAGAATCCACAGAATCCACAGAATCCACAGAAAACAAGTCTGTCATGAGCCAAATGCTCACCACAGGGAACTCATTCCTGCTGGCACTGAAGTAATCTCATATTAGACGAGGCCAGTTTACCTTCAGATTCATGACATGAAGACAAGAGGATACTAACAACACTTACTGGAATATTCCACTTTAAGGTTAAACAAACAAACAATGTGGTATCCTTTAACCCGAAAACAAATTATCTTTAGGATAGACTACTTAATATTAAAAGAATAGTTTGCTTATACGTGGAGAAATATTTAAATACAAATCATCTTATTTGTACTTTTTGTTTTTGGCAAAGCATTTGCGTTAGAATGAGTTGACTTCTAGCTCATTTTCTAAAGTAGAATTACACATTCCTGAATGACTTAATTACACATCAATTGATCATAATTAGTAATTTTGTACATTTTCCCACCCTATTCCAGCATGTGTGAATATTTTTTTAAATTGTGTTTTTGCAGATTTTTCTGAAACAAATGTTATAATTTATGCAGATATTTCACAATCTAACATTAAATATTAGTAATTTTTAAGATTTTTTTTTACTATAAAAATTAATCTATAAAATGTCCTGGATAAGTGGATTAGTACCATGCATGTAGGCAACCTAAAAACTTGTACTGTAGCAGAATCAGTGAGTGTGGTCTACTGTCAAGGTCCTATATTTTTCTAAAGCCACTGCATAGTAAAATAAGTAGCAACAAATGGCTATAGTTGAATGAAAGAATGACATATCTCAGAGCTGAAAAAGTCCTTAGCAAACACATTTGGTCCAGTTCTTATCCTTATATGAGACAAGATTTTTTACATACATTTTGTTGCAACCCATAGGACTTAGAGATTCAGGTATGGCTACAGAACTGAAGTCAATGTGAATTAATGATAGAGGAAGGGCTTTGTGACAAAGAGATTATCTTAGTTTCTTGATAGAAAGTAGGCCTGTTCGAGTTCTCTGTGTTAGTTTTTTCTGCTTAATTTTGATTTTAAGACAATTCCACTGGAATAGGACATGGTAAAAGGCAGAAATAATGCACTGAAGTAAATAATCTCATAAAATCTAAGATGTTTCTAGGAACTATCTGAGAATGAAGGGTCACGTGTTTTCTTAGTCTGTTAAAGTACATCAGTATCTCTAGGTAAGAAAGAATTTCTACCAGAAACAAGGGCTTTGTGAAGGAGGAAATGTTTATGTGACTGGCAATATAGTAGATAAGGTAAGGGAGACTAAAGTTTTGGGAGGAAGAAGAAGCTGACAGCATCAGAATCACGTAATTTCTAAGATGCCTTGTCCCAGACGTGAGAAGAATGAGTAGAGAAGTGAAGCTTCATAAAAGGACAGAATGAGGGAGCATTACATCTAATTAGAGAATGTGTGATAAGTGAAATATACACTCAGCAATTGGATTAGGAGGAATGTTAAGACTTCTAAAGAACTCAAAGAAAACTTCATTAAGAAAGGAAAATGCTTATCTGTTTCAGACTAGAGTATTTTCTGGTTAACAGAGTTGCCTCAATTAAAACCTTGTTCAAAATAATCTGCCCGTGCTTACACAATCGCTTACCTTGGTAAACACAATTTATTGAACAACTTAAACATTGATCATTTTGGAATTTACTATCCTTTACAATAAATATCCTTAAATTATTTATTTGTTATCATAGTTCTATACAGTATAGCTAAGGAAATTTAAGATCACAAATGGAATTCAAATCTGGGTTCCCCACTTACTGACTGTGAACCTTAGGCAAATTATATAATCTTGCTAAGCCTCGATTCAGTGTATTTTTTACTTCACCAAGTATTACCAAATTGTTCATAAGAGTTGTTCTAACTGACATTCCTACCAGCACTTCATGAGCATTTCCTTTGCTCTGTCTTTTCATCAACATTTATTTTTTCAGGCTTTTAAATTGACAGCAATATGAGTGCGAAATAGTTGTACATTGTAGTAAGAATATGTTTTTATATTTTATTGGCTTGTTTGATTTCCTTTCGTATCTTTAGCCCATTTGTATATTAGGCTATTTATATTTTCTTACTAATTTTTAGGATTTTCTATATCCCGGAGAGTAATTCATTAGAAGTTAGATACGTTGAAAAGGTTACTTCTAATTGACAGATTTTTTTGTCATGTTGAAAAGTAAATTTTAATTGCAATGTAGCAGAATGCATCAATACTTTATTTATAGTTTCCATGCTATATTTCACTTAAGAAACCTTTCCCAGCAAAGATTATCATGATACCGTTTTACCTAATATTTTTGAATTTTTACTATTCACATTTAAGTTTTTAGTAATGTGAAATTGATTTGGGGGTATGTAGTATAAGTTAAGGATCTTCTTTTCTTTTCTCTTTTAGTACTGTTTTCTCTGAGGCACATTTCTTACCTCTCCTGGTTCTCGCTTCCGTTTGAAAGTGGAACTGACCCCTGTGAGTCCTGGTGATGGTGACAGCCTATTTCTGGCTGGGTGGAAACATGGACAGGAGGTTGAAAGGGAGGGGACCGATATTTTCTCTTCTTCTTCTGCTTGGGCGATGTCTCTGGCAGCTGCTGCATCTCTTCCATAAGGCCAGCTCCTGCCGGACAGGTCCAGAACGTTTAACTTCTGCAAGTTGACGCTAGTCCCTCTGCTCAGTTAACCCAGTCTCCTCCATTTGACTCTCAGGTCTAGGGACAATCACGGCTTCTCGCTTTTTTTCTTTAGATTGCCGCAGTGTCTCCTAATTAGCTTTTCAGCCTCTTCCGTTATGTGTAACTGATCCCATGTAAATACCTTTTTTTAAAAAAAAATCATTGTATTTTAATGATTTTTTTCTGTATTTGTTGAAGTGCCCAAGTATTTTTTCTTTATCTCTTAATATTGTGCTCGATAGATTTTATATGTGTAGAATCATTCTTGTACTGTGGTAATTCCTTATTTGGTAATTTTTTTTTTTTAATATAAACCCTCTTCATTTTCATGTGCCTGAAAATAGCTTTATTTTCTCTATCTTTTTATAATGGCTTATTTTATACACACTAGATTTACAGCTATTTGCCCTAGAATGTTTACATATTCTATTATTTTCTTGTTCTCAAACTAGAATGTAACATGTTCCATGAGGGCAGGGATTTCTGTCTCTGCTCTTCATAGCTCTCTCCAGGGCATGAATACCAGTGTCAGGTAGACAGTAGGAATTTGATAAATATTTGAATATTAGATAAATGGAACTTATTGCTGTTCATGCATCTGCTGCAGTCTACTTGCAATTCCTTTGTAAATAATCTGTTTTCTCTCAAGTAGTTTTTTAAGATTTTCTTCTTTTATATGTTTTTTTTTCAGTGTTTCTACAATGTGTGTTGGTGTGAATTTACAGTTATATTTATCTCGCCCTTTAAATTTATTTCTCGTCTTTTTAAAAAAAATTCTGCAAAACTCTTGTTAATTATCTCTCTAAACATTGTACCTCTGACATTTCTTACATTCTCAGTAACTCTTATTCAAGAATGCAGGCATTGCCCACTCTCCCCTCCGTTTCTCTTACCTTTTCTTTAATACATTTGATATCTTTATCTCTCTGTAATAAATTCTGAGTTAATTACTAAATATTATATTTCAATTCACTAATTACATCTTCACGGGCAACCAGAATGAAAATGCTCTTTTCTACTAAATATTGATTTCATAGTTTATGTTTTTCTTTCCTATCTATTCTTCTTTTACATCTACTTGTATTAGTTTCACCATTTATTTGTAATGGTTTTCTTTATCAATGTGAGCTTTCTAAATATGTGTATTTTAAATCTTTGTCAAATGGCTTTCTACAGATTAAATTAAGCTTAAATGAATTCACGTATCAAGTGTTGAGTTTTGTAGGATATATTTGTAGCACTTTATTCCTTCATGTGTTTTGTAATTTTGATTTGCAGACTCATTTTGAATGGGAAGTGTTTTTATTCTGTTTTGCTTTTATTTTTATTATTATTTATATTTATTTTCTTCCTGATAGCAATTTTGCATTCTTGTATCTGACAAGTCCCCAATCTACAATGAAGTTGCGTATATTTGTAGTTATTTCAGATCATCATAAACTAGCAGGAGCGGGCTAAATGCTTCTTTCAAGTCTCTGTTTTTTGCATTTCCTTGCTGGTCCTAGATTATCTTGTATCTACAGCTTCTGACAAAATCAAAGCCCTAGACTGATGGTTGTGTTATTATTCACCATTATCCATGAAGCCTTTTTACAGCCATTTGCCTAAAGCAGTGAGTCTGGCTCCAGTATTCCATATCTTACGTATAGTTTAGTCCACATAATATCCTGGTCCCCACTGCAGGTCTCTAGCTCAGTGTCCTGCAGAGAAATGGTTTCAAACCCACTCACTTTCTCTAGTTGCTGTTTTATTTCTGGCTCATGGAGATGTTTTATCTTGCTTTTGAGCATATAAGTGTCTTTTTGATTTTCTATGGTTATATTTCTTTTGACATTGCTTTGGTTTTGAGCAAACAATGTACTCAAGTGAGAAATGACAGCTCTGCCTTGAGCATAAATGCTATGGGTTAGTTTATGTTACCTTACATTTTTGCGTTAGGGACTCACTAAATATTCCAAGGAAAAACTAAAATTTTCTGAACATTTACTTTATGTCTGGCATGTTCTAAGAATTGCAAAGGTAACAACTCAATACCAAAAACAACCTTATGAGGTAGACATTATCACTTCCATTTTCCTGAAGAGAAAACTGAACAATACAGTAGTTTTAAGGAACTTTCCCAAAGTAGCAAAATTTTGAGTTGCAGAAGCAGGATCAGAACTAGCCACTCTGATTCCAGAGCCCATTTTGCTAAACCAAACGGCAAATGCTTTGCTAAACCCTAAAATCTATGTTATTATTAGGCAGGAATAAGCATGAATTGTCTTATTTTGGAAACTTTTATTTGTTCTGTATATTGTGACAAAGTGGCACGCTTATTATATGCTCGATGACTGTTTATGACATAGCTTATGTCACCATCTCTAAGCCTCTTTAGCAGTGGCTGAAATGAGGAGAAAGTAATTCTGTTACATGCCTAGAGGAGAATAAGCTCTTTCCACCTACCTTCACCTCCTGATGCACATTACTTACGGCATGGCTGCCTATTAGAATGAACAAATTCCTCTTCCAGCATGGTGAACCCATCTGAAGGATGCCTGAAGGTAAGGTGAGTTATGCAGTATATTCTGAAAGCATGCAATATTATATGACTGCATTTCTGACATGCACGGGCTTGACAGCCTGAGAGTTCATGTATTATACATGGAGATACAGCCTCCAGTCCTAGTAACTACTCGTTAGGTGAATGACAGCTATAAACATATTGTCTATCACAGACTTTCTTAAAGTTTATTATGAGTGGATTTCAAGGTAAGGGTCTAAGCCTATATATGGTCTATGAGCTTTCTAAATCCTGGAGTTCATTCATTTAAAAAGAAGAACAATTATTGTACTACTTATATTGCTAAGACTCCACTGTAATATTCCACTTGCATCAAAAAAAGAAATGAATGTAAGTCAGGAAAAATATATTCCAATTTTAGCTTTGCTTACTAACTGACTATTTGACCTTGGACATATTACTACTCATCTGTGAGGTTCATTTCTTTTCTTTTCTTTTGCTGAGGAAGATTCAACCTGAACTAACATCTGTTGCCAATCTTCCTTTTTTTGCTTCAGGAAGTTTCGCCCCGAGCTAACATCTGTGCCAATCTTCCTCTATTTTGTATGTGGGTCGCCACCACAGCATGGGCTGATGACTAGTGTAGGTCCATGCCCAGAGTCCCAACCCATGAACCCAGGCCACTGAAGTGGAGCATGCCAAACTTAACCAGTAGGCCACAGGGCCGGCCCCTGAGGTTCATTTTTATTTGTAAATTAAGGTCTTTGTACATAGAATTCATTCCACAATACTTATGTAAGATTATGTAAAAGTTCTATACTCAAGAATAGCAGATGTCAAAGAGTGGATTAAAGTTTTTTATGGTTATAAAGTTCAGAATTATTGAATATTTTATTTTAGATTTTTTACAGAGATGTAAAACAAAAATTCAAATCTACAACACGCAATAATATTTTCTTTATTCACTTATTTTGAATGTTGGCTGATTTCTTGATTATAGTCTCTCATCAATTCTAAGCTATTGTTGAGCTTTAGAGAAAGCTGGGAACTCTTTTTATGTATAGGTAATCCATGTAGGAGTCCAATAATGAAAAGACAGAAAGGCTTACCAGCATTTGCATAGCATAAAGGTAAATATCTGAAGGAAGAAAACCAAAAAGCCTCTGGGTAACTCCCAATAAAGGGTTTGTTTTCTAGGGAAATATTTATTGGAATTTTTGGCAGGGTGTAATGGAAAAGAAATATCAAATGAGCGAAATTATTCAAGAAACAGAAAGAGCCCAAGCAAAGGACTGTAGAAGCAATTCTTGTATTCAATCTTTGGTTGTACACGAATCAATGTGTATATACAACCTATGTGTGTATACATGAATGTGTGTATGGGTAACGTGTAATATGTGCCTTCGTTTCTCATTGTACATAATGCCTTTTGATTTTAATTTCTGTATACAGACATACACACGCACTCACGAACACACAAACAGGCAGATACAAATTCTAAGAGGAAAAAATACATATACATAGTATCTTTCTTTCACTATAGTAGCTTTAAAAGTAATCTCCATTTTTTCCCGTTAATTAACCAAGAGTCTAGGTATACGTGAATGAGTTATGAATCTGTTGAGGCAAATTTAGAGGGACTAAGTCCAAAAGTCAAGGCTTTGATCTGAGGCAGGACTAAGAAATATGCAGATACAGGGCTTCAAAGTAAGGATGGGATCAGAAATGGGGATTAAGAAGTTTAGAAGAGGCTGTGTTCACAGCAAATGTTTCAATCTGCAGAGGCCACATGTATTTTTTCTTCTTGAGTTAATAAGTGAATGTATTAATTTCTTTGGTTTAAAAAACAAAAGATATAAGTTGACTTGTTTTCTTCCAAAGGCTGTATTTATTATTTTTACCCTTGCCATTTTCCATAATACTATTTTCTCTACAACAGTATTCAGTTGAAGTGCACCAACATGAATTCACTGAAAGATCCTCCACAATAGTACAGTAAAATTTTTGTAGTTGGCAAGTTATAAATGTGTATTTAAGATATAATTTAATCCAAATTTCAAAATAGCCCCTGTAAGATATGCATTTATTTTTACTGTATTTTAAACGAGGAAAGTAGGGCAAGAATAGCTTTTACTAAATGTAGTGTACTTAGAGTTGAGAAAACAAAATATGTGGCAATTTTACTTAACTGAAAGTCTTGTAAGATATTTTCCTAGTGTTAGCTTTAAATATAGGAAACTTGAGATTTGGGGAAATATAGCGTCATAGTCAAGTCCATGCAGAACACGCACACCATTTAATCATATGAATTTGATACATAAAACATACAGGATAGTTATCTTTGTAGTTTATTATTTGAAAAAGAAACATCACATTCTTCCAAGTTTTTTTCTAATAGCAAACTAATTATATAATTTGCGCATGTGCTATAATTTACTTTCCCTTCATTCTAAAAAGCAACAAATTAATTTGCTTTTTATTTGTTTTGTTGGGTGAGTAGATGGATGTCAGACAAGTAACAATGATGATTCATTTGAGATCTCCATAGCTGAGTTGGGATCATGTGGTAGAAAACAAAGCAAAGGACTTCTCTTGGACTGTGCAGACTACCAAATGTCTTCAAGCATACTGAAAAACTAGGAGGAAAGAGGTGGGAGTGTTAAGTAGATAGTGGTTAAAAATCTTAGGAAGATTTTATATGATACTAAAAGCAGATTTTTTTCGAAAATTTACAACGTTTTATTCATAGTTAAAATAAACTACCAAACATTGAAACAAATTAAAGACACCATAAGCAAACAGAAAAATGTAACAATCATGGATTGGTAGACTCAGTATTTTAAAGATGTTAATTGTCCCAAATTGATTATAAATTAAGTGCAATCCTAAGCAAAATCTCAGAAGATTTTTTTTTAACTGACAAATTTAATTTAAATTACATATTGTAAAAAGAACGACAAGCAAAACATACTCAACCTTAAAAAGTGAAGTTGGAGATTCAAGATATCAAGCATTACTATAAGGCTACATTCATTAAGGTGATGTGGTATCAGCACAAAGATAGACCAATGAAACAGGATAAAACACACAGGTATATATAAAACACATTTGAGTTTTTCCACCATTAAGCCTACAATGCGTTGAAAGAAAGGTGGCCTTCTCAGTATACGGTGCTTATGTATCTGCTTTTCTCTCTCTCTCCTTCCCTCTCTCTTTCTTGAAAATGTTTCTATTTTGCTAGCTTAGTGAAGGAGGTAATCAATACAACTATAATGAAAATTTATATGAAAGCACGTTGAAAAATGAAAAGCACTACAAAATGCAAAAAATTATCATTGATGTCATTGCTATTACCGAGAAATTTTTGTAAAAAAAAGAAGCATAGATTAGAAAGTATGTATAGGGAGGCATTAGTACGCAAGAAAAGTATTACTACAAATTTAACTATGATTTAATATATGTTAAATTTTATGAGGTTATTTTAATCTAATTTCCTAAGTGCTTAATTAACTGAATTTTTTGCTTTGGTGTTTTTAAAATTTAATTTAAGAAAAATTTCAACATGTAATATATGTTCATAATTTATAAATAAAAATAGTACTACAAGGCTTACAATAAAAAATTCCTGTCCCCTGCTCCAGATCTGCCCACTTTTTTATTCTGCTCCCTGACAATTACTTTCACAACTTCCAGCTTTCTCCCAGCATTTATTCCTATACAATCAATAACATGCATTTTCTTCTATGTCTGTTTGTTAACTGTATAAGTCATCTGTTGATTCTGAGTATAAGTGATGATGCTCCATTCACTTTGTCAAAGCCAAAATTGCACCAGAAGTTGTTAAACAAACAAGGATGAATTTATTTAAGGCTATTGCAATTAGGCAGAGAGACCAGAACTTGGTCTGAATTCAACTTTCCTGAAAGAATGAGCTGGAGAGTTTTTACAAGCTGGGGTGGGGGTTCCTGGGCCATCTGTGTTTACTAATTGGCTTTATCCAAAGAAAAGTTAAGTGCCTCCTATTTTCATAAAAGAGGTAGTTTTACAACTTGTAGCAAGGCACCTGCAGAAGTTAGTCTCCTACCCTCTCACTGAAACTGAGAGATAGAGGTGCTATCTCCATTGAGAATGACATTTCAAAGAGATGGCTTCCAGGTCCTTGGTAAAGGCATTCCTGGGTTGTAAAACAGGCAGGGAGATTTTAAACAGGTATACATCTCAAAGAGGCAGAGAAATAATTTACAAGTTTTCTAAAGTAAATGCTCTAAGAAAAGGGAGCCCATGTTCTAGAGTCAGAAAGAAGCCTGTCTGAAGTTTAGTGGGGCTTAGGGAATCATTAAGGTTGCCTTGGTCAACTTACCAACTTATGTCACAACTTTTGTTTCAATGTATTTGTAAATGTAAAAATAATCAAGATGACTAGGGTAGAATTCTAAATCTATTAAGTGTAAGGATTATATCTCCTTTTGCATTTTCCTCTTCAGAGAAAAATATTACTCCACATTTATATAATGGTAATAAAGATAGGTGGCATTTATTGAACCAAGTCTTATGCTATAGGGACATATTTCATTTGTATCCATCAAAAATAAGATATGAGTTCAGGAATTATTCTAATTTATATAATTGAGGAAACGAAGACTGAGAGAACTTAAATAATTTGAAATGAACCATAAAAACACTGTGCTCTGTCACACAAAATGTCTTGCTCTTCCCCAAACCTACAATATTCCTTTACATCTATCTGCGTTTGAATATGCTGTGGCCTCTAAAAACCGTCCACTTCCTTGAATGCAAAGTATATGTCACATTTATACTTGATGATCAACTGAAGATGTTTGCCCTAATTTTCCACATTCCTCTTATCAAGAGAATGTCAGTCTATTCCTCCTCTTGCTTCTCTAACATCCTTCACACATCTCTTACAGAGCTCATATTGTTTTATATTGTGCATGGCTATTCTCTCCCAGAGGAGTGTGAGCTCTTTGAGCACATAGAATTTATCTTATTTATTGCTGTATTATTTGGCTTAAGAAGAGTCCTGGGCGCCTAATATAATATATATTAATATTAGTGGACGAAGGGTAGAAAATGCTTCAGAACAAGGTTTATATTTAAATGGCCACTTCTGTTTGAGATGCTACCATATAAGCAGACTGATGACTCTCAACAGGACTGAGAAAGTATGTGCTCCCTTCACTTTATGAAATAAACCAGAGGCTTGATAGGAAATACAATTCAGATAAATGATGCATAAGTTGCTGCCTTACTGCATACATTTTAGTAATATAGCCCTTCCATTTAGCTGAATGTTTTCTGAATTTTTTAACACTAGTCTGAAAAAAAAAAAACACAGATTTTTTTTTTTCAAGAGTATTTTTTTAATGTGATTCTTGTAGGAAACAAATTGTGTTTCATATCATTATTGTTTTAAGTTCTATGTCATTTAATTAGTCAAACATATTGTTGAATTTATAGTGATTTGAATCACTTTCTAACATTCACTATACCCAAACAATATTGCTACAATAATGCGATGTAATGACATGATTTTAATCTAAATCAAGTAGCAAAATGAAATTAAACTCATTTACATTGACAAAATTATGATTTCAACCCTACCCCCTTTCTTTTTTTTTCATTTTTGTTTTTATTTCTTATTTTCACTTATGAAATTTTTTCCTTGATTGAATTCTATACATTTTAATACCCAATAACCATAATTGTACTTCACTACACTCTCCTTTTTATTGTTGCTATTGCTATTAAATCTGTATAAATGAAGGGAAATATTTACTTTTACTTTTGTTTGAAGTTGTGTTTTACTAGTTATGATAGAGTGTACTAAACACAAATTCTGCCACTTACAAGCCGAGTAAATGGGCAATTTCTTAACTTAGCTGCTCTTCTTTTATTGGTAAAATATTCATAATTCATAGTTTTGCTGTGAGCAATGAATGAACTAAAAGATTTGGAGCACTGAATAGGGGGCCTAGCACATAGTAAGTACTACCGAAATATTTGCTAATGATTTTACTATGGTACCCTTCCATATGGTACTATGGTACCACTTGAAACATGATAATTAAACGACCATAAAATATTGTCACTGGGAATAAAAGGAGAAAAGATTATCTATACAACAGCAGAAACATCTCACTATATTTATTTTTTTTTCCTACATGTTGGTTTGACTTTTCTTTCAACACGTTAGAATTTCATAACTGTATGAGCAGACATATCTAACTTTTTGCTTTTCACCTTGAATTTCTTCAGAGCAAATGAAATGCTTTACACTCTGCAGAATGTTCAGTGGAAAGTCCTGATAATCAGCCAGGGCCACTTGAGAAACAATTTCTGACACAGCTGCTGAATGATTTCAACGAGATCTGTGTGAACTAGGTGTGATGTTTATCTCAACTCTAAAGAGTACATGGTTTGTACATGCTCATTCATTATCTTTGTAAATATTCCGAGGAACAATCCACTTCCAGTTTAATATAAAGTCTATTGAAACAGCATCTAATAATAAATATGAATATATATCAGTGTAAATTAGAAAACACTATATTTTATATTAATTTTAGGTTGAAAATATCCACAAATGGGTAGGATGGGGAAGTATGCCAATTAGATTAGTTTCCACAGTAGTTTGATAATTTTCACAATTGGAATCAAAAACTTGTGGATGCTTAATTACCCCCAAAACATTTTTCTTTGGAAATACAAATATTTGTAACCATGGAGGTCTCTGCTTTTTGGAATGGTGAAAATAATACATCATAAACTGTATTTGAAAACTGTATTTTGTTTTTATAAATAAAACAAAATTTTATTTGATTTTCAGAATTGCTTTGATATTTGTGCTGAAGTGACATCACTCCACAGGACACAGAGGGGAAAGCTAAAGCTCAGGGAAGTGAATTAATTCTATGATCATCTCTCAATTTTGTGAAAAGAATAAATCCTTTTTTGTTTTGTTTTATTTTTACTTTTTCATATCCCAAAGGATATTATTAAACATTTAATATTAACTATTCAAATGTATGTTGAAATTTTATGTTTTAAATGTTCCGATTTATGCCCAAATGGCAAAATAATTGCACACTGTAGAAATTGCCTAGTGAAAAAATGATTGATTATGGAATTGGAAGTGTGTTTGTGATTGGTCAATTATACGAGGGTTATCACGGTGTTTAAATAAGACTGACAAAAAAGATTTAACTAGGGCCTGTTTAAAAATCAGAAGTACAGACGTACGTATAGACACTGCGCCATTTTCTGGTTGTTAGCAATTCCTGATAACCTTAGGAAGACCTTGATTTGATTCCCAGAAATTAATGTGTCCTCTTGGCAGGCCCTGGCATCCCTGGTGAGACTTTAGGGAAGGTGCAATGCCACATTTGCTGACATCAGAAATAAAAACACCTCATAAAAATTAGAGATAGTTAAGACTATGGTAAATGAGACTGTCAGAAAATTATTTTGTGATTTTCTATAAGTAGTAATTTACTGTTAACATATTATACTTTTATAAACAGTAGAGCATTATAGTAACTTCAAAATCTTTTCCTATCTTTGTTAAGAATGAGTCTTAAAAAGCTGTAGTCATAATCAGAAATAAGTGACACTTTAAAATAATGATAATTTAAAATAAATATTATTTTACGGTTTACACATAAATAATAATTTTTGAAAAATCTTTGTTATATCATTGACAGATAATGTGTTTTTAACTCTGTATAACTGAAGAGAATATTTATAAGGATTGTCAAACATTGGTATGTCACAGTTTCTAGAACTAACATTAGTTCTAGAAGAAATTCACATATGGAATGGTAGCCTGTCCTGTGCATCTACATGGAACGTCCTTTTCATAAAATAGATAGTTTTATGATATGTTTCCTATAGCGGGATTGATGTGAGAAAATTAGTTAAAAATTCCTTTTCTATTATCATAATAGTAGTTGAGGTAGTAATAATTAATAATAATTATAATAATAATGACAGTAGCAGCAAAAATGTATCTATTAATTTAAGGACTTAATCAAATGCCAGGAAATAGGCTGAGAGCTTTATTTTATATGAATTTTATTATTTAATTCTCCCCATAATCCCATGAGGATTACTGCAGAAAAGGAAGATGAAGCATAGAAATATTAGGTATAGAGCCCAAGATCATTCAGCTAGAAAGTGAGGTTCAGTATATAAAAAAGGAAATATGTGCATGTGTTTTCCCAGATATTGTGCACATACACATGCATCCATGTGTGTGCACACACATATTATATATAAACACACACGAGTATATATTAATCTATCTAGAATAAATATACCAAGAAATTGTAAGAGTGGTCATTTTTGAGCAGGGAAACTGAAGAGCAAGAATGGGAAAAACATTATCTATTTTTGTATTAATTAAAATTGCTACCAAGTAAATGCAAATATATCCAATTATTTTCATATATGTGTATTTTTAAGAAAGACAAATAATATCCTCTAATGATAAATATATATTAAATATTATTTATAAAATATATAACACTACATTAACATTTAGCATATAGTGTGTGTGTGAGAGAGACAGAGAGATAGAGAGAGAGAGATGGGGGCGGGAGAGATAATTATCTTACTAAGGGACTTGAGGATTATGTGAGTTAATGGCTATAATGAACTTAGAACAGAGTTTCATAAACAGCATAAACAATAAGCACTAAATAAATATTAGCTATTGTTATTACACAGATGGTAGAAATCTACTAGTGTCTTCATATTTAGATACATATTCTGGATGTATTCTACTCATTTACATTGTATTTAAATAACTAGTTTTCTCCTGAAGAAAATGTATTTTGTCGGCCTTTGTTACTCTCTTTAGCATTGGCATTTTTAAATTCCTAATGAGTAATAGGCTGATTCACTCGAAAATTCTAACATGGTTGGCCATTTAAATGGAAGTTGGTGTTTTCAGTAATGACCTACCTAAGTTTCGCAGCCTGTACAGATATGCGGGAATCCTTTCAAGAGACCAACCACACGATGGCAGTATTCTCAGAGGACCGTTAGATTCTAGATGATAACGTGCCATATGCATTCCCACTGGACCTACCCTGTGTAAAAAGATTAAATAACTATTTCAAGATGTGATTCAGATGGACAGTGATGTGGAGGAGAATTTTCCATAAAAACATATAATATTTTCCTGAAAAGTAATCAAATATAATGAGGAATATTTGAACTGATTATATAGGAAAAAAGAGGCTACCAGATATTAAGAAGTAAAGGAAACGATAGTACTGCAAAGCAGAATAATTCAAATAAAGTAAAAACAGAGAAAGTATGGATGAGTAAAATAATTATTTTATAAAAGAGCCAGTAAGAGAAACTGAAGAGATGAAGAGCTTGGGCACAGAGAATAAGGCAATCTTTTAAGTAATGTTTTCCTCAACTTGCACAAGAGCACAAAATTGTCATTTATTCATGTCCCATCCATGTTACAACTTTAAATTAGAACATTAAGACTGGGAATTCACCAAAAGAGTTAAATGTTAGTTTTCATTGTTTAAAACCACTTCAATCCTTATCCATATGTTAATAATATTTTCAAACAAAACAAAATAAAAGCCAACGAACAAAAATTCATATTAACAACACAATAACAACACCAATAACAGCAATAACACAAATCTAGATAGGGGTTTGAATTTAAAAATGCTTACTTTATGCCATTTTTACTTTTAAATATTATATTTCCCTTTTGTGAAGAATATTAATCTTATACTCCTCATTCCTTTCTACCCAAAATTAAAAATAAATGCAAATTGGAATCTGAAAATATAATATTCTAGTTCCTTTCTTCTCTAATAATCATACCATAATTGATGGATATTATGCTTGTTTTTAGCACTTATTTCTAAAAATCCCCCTTATTGTTTGGCAATTTATTCCTCATTCTATTTCTCCTCTATTTCATCCTAATTTGCTTTATATCTCATTTTATCTCTTCTCTTATCCAAAGTTCTACAACAAAAAAATTATTTTAAAAATTAAAATACATTTTTAAGTGTTAAAAACAGATTTCTGTTATTGAGTCCCATCTTACTTTACATATCATTCTCCTGTAGTATGTCCGATATTAGGTATAGTTTATGAAAATGCAATATATGATAGAAACATTTGATCTTATTATAGATTTTGAAATTAGAGAAAGACATGGCTGATACAAGAAAAATAATGATCTTTGTAAAACACACACACGATTAAAAACAAAATGTCTTGGAAATTATTTCCTTATATGGAAAATAGCAGTGTTGACTAGATTCTAGAGATCTCTATTTATACACACACACACACACACACACACACACACACACACACACAAATAATAAAGAGAGAGAGAGAAAGACAGAGAGAGGGGAGAAAGTACATGAACAAACTATTTCTTTGTCTTTTATGGAGTTCTACAAAATATTGAAGTAAGAATTCAATGATAATTATCAAATGAGCAAATCTGATAAGAGAATATTCTATCATGTGCTGCTTACCAACGGGGATACGTTCTGATAAATGCATTGTTGCGCATTTTGTCATTGTGCAAACATCATAGAGTGTACTTACACAAACCTAGATGGTGTGGCCTACTACACACCTAGGCTGTACGGTACTAATCTTATGGGACCATGCTGTATGTGCGGTGTATTGTTGACTGAAACATCATTATGCGGCGTATGACTGTAGCAAGTATGTCTTCGCTTGTTTCACCCACATTATAACTTCATAGAATCATTCCAAATATAATTTAAAATTTAAAAGGTCTACTTTCGTATTTATAAGAGGTCTGAAGCATTCTATAATTCATTTCTTCAGTTTTACTCTTCTTTTCCCTTCTGGTTGGATAACTGATTTAAGGAGTTTCTCAACTGGTTTCCTTGGATAATCTCACATTTGCTGTCTTGATGTTTTCCAGGTTTCATTTCCTCCATAGCCTTATTCTGCCCATGTGGTATTTAGCCTTTCGTCCTTTGGCTCCTTCTCCATCTACTAGCAAACTCAAACTAGCATAATATAGTATAAATAATAGTTGACCCTTTTAGTTGGTTAAGCTTGACTAAACACACAGCCAATAACTTGCTAAATGTGGTTGGCTTTGCGTCTGGAAATATTATCAAATTCCTTCTCTCCTTTTCTTCCCTCTACCATTTTCCTATGTCAGATATAATTTTTACTCACTTAGACAACTACAACAAACTCCTAAAACTAGCCTTTCTGCATCTGCTTTCGACCCCATTCTTTCTCTGAAGTTGTTGTTAATGTTTTATTTATAAAAACAATACACATTCATTCAGCTGGCATCTTTGAGTGCTTACTAGTTGACAATCACAGAGTAGTGTGAGTAAAAGCTTTACACGCTCCCTGCCTTCAAGGATTTTAGTCAAATTAGATGATATCACATTCTTCTTCAAATACTCTTAATCTGATTTTGTATTTTAGTAAATGATGGTGTTTTCTATTATAATACTGGCCCTCAAAGGTGGAAACCCAGCTTGTGACCATTGACATTTATATACAACAGGGGCTCCAGCTCACTTTCTTGCAAATAGCATGCACACAGTTAACTTTATTAACACAAATTTTAAAAAATATTTAGCTAGCTTTAATTTCACATTGACAAACAGAAAGCACACGACTTTTGAAGGTAATATCAGTATTTCTATTTCCTCAATTATTAAGCAGATAGTGTTCTTTAAAATTTACTTCTGTTGGACTCAAATAAAAATTAAATATTTATATTTGTAAAAGATTGCTTTTAAAAACACCTAAAATAATACATATTTATATTGGTCCCACATTGATTATAGAAATAAACTGATAAAGGCTAAAGAAAAAGTAAAAAGCGGAAGGAATGGCATGCGCATGTATTGAGAAATTAATACAAAGTTTGATTCATCATCTTGTCTTCCTTTTCAGTCTATGGTGTAAAATATTATTTTCAAAACATTATATTTTAGCAGTAGAATTCTTCCTCTCCTCCCAACAAAATCACATGCAGAACTCATGATCTAAATAGATCAAAGTGAAGATGCACTGTTGAAGGAAAAGTGTCCCCAGAATTTTGTTCAATGCTCCACCCCAAAGAAGCCTCCATGGTACTGCACGGTTGTGAAAGAACCAAAGACCATTTTTAAAAGCACTTCTCTAGGGAAACCTGGCATGGTAAGTGATTAGCCTTTTTGTGGAGATGGCAGGGATTGGTGGGTGGATGGGTATTTTCAGCTGCAAATGAACCATCCATAGTTTATATTTTTACTGCCTAGGCAGAACCATTAAAGCCAACATTATAAGTACTCCTACAAAGATTTTAGTTATTCAAAAGATAGTACGGAAGCTTCTGTGAATGGCATATCAATTTGCTCATAAGAATGCTTTTGAATGCCTTGTTTGGTTGTGTATACTTGCATAAATTGTTTCACGTAAATAACTGTAATTAAGACCCTTAAGTAGGGATAAGTGGCTAACTAGCCGTGCTTTCAAAAAGAAAAAAAGGAAGAAAGAAAAGGAAAAAAAAAGAAAAAAGAGCTTGCAATTCCTTACTGATGGTGATGCCAGCCACAGTATGACTCAAGGCCAAATTAAAAGAAATGAAGAGATCTGGGTCATGAGAAAATTAGAAGAATACTAAAAGGCATATAAATTCAGTTCAAGATTATTAGACCTAGAAGCAAAAAGCATGCTTTCAAAGTCAAGCTTTTGGTTTTGTTTTGGTGGGTGGAGTGATACTGTAGTAATTTGTCTCTCTGTTTCACGTTCCCAGCTTTATGTCGAGGATGCCTGTTGTTATATCAGATGTTTGTGATGATAATAATGTATGTGAAAATATGTGAAGCTCTATTAAGGACTATATAGACATAAAAGTCTATTAGTGATAAAAAAAAAAATATGCTAGAAATAATTTGCCTGAACAAGCTTTTGTGTTGTTCACATTTCTGAAAGGTGGTACCAACAAAGACAAGCTGTATGGGACACATTCCACTTCCTCCTTTAGTTTTGTTAACATGTCAGTAGCCCTTTAAACTACAATATTCTGTGAAGTATCCCTGATGCCAATTGTCATCGTGGATCTTCAGCTTCTAGAGAATGAGCAGCCCAGTCACTTGTTATTAAGTAAGTTTTTGATTATCCAAGGTAGTCTCTGTCTCACTTAACAGAGACGATAAGGGCTCTTTTATAATGGAAAAAAATGACCCAGTATCTTACTGTTTCTTTTTTTCCAAAATGTTATATAATCATTCGTTAAAACCTTTCTTATTTTGATATTAATTAGTTTAAGAACAGAGCTCACTAAAGTGAAACTTTTTAAGTCAAAAAAAAACTGAGAGGTAACTTCCAATACATCATTGATAATCCCAATGATATTAATAGAAAAATCTGAAAGTGTCTTATTACGTAAGTTGAGAATTCACAAATGGAGAATCTGATACAATTTACACACTGTATGGGAACAAGTAGTTTGGATAATTTACTGAAAATGAAAGGGCAATGAAATCAAAGTAAAAGATTTCTACAAAAGTGGTGAGAAGGCACATTTGGCTTTACATGTATTCAGAAAAAAAAACTATATAAAAAATTGAAATCCTTCTCATTTTTATTTATTATTTGTTTCTTTTATTACTTTTACAAAACAATGTCTTCTTTTTATATAAAATTATAAAATTTAACTAAAAAGAGATTTTTGAAAATCAATAATCCTACTCTTCCAGAAACAACTGCTGATAACATTGACATATAGCTTTTTAAATATCTTATTATAAATAATTACTCATTCATCATTCATTGTCATTAAATAGCATTCAACACACAGATTCTATGTATATATGTGTGTATATATAGAGAGAGAAAGAGAGATGCATTCTTAAGATTGGATCAGGATTCACTAGAGGAAATCTAACTTTGAAGGTAAAAATGGTGTTTCTTTTTATGCATTTTAATTCCCCACACTTGTGGACATGAGAAGAATTCCTATTCTTGTTGCAGGGAAGCCCATGAATATATTACTATTTTCTTCCAGGAATGGATTATAGAATCATACTGTTATGTGTGGTATTATAATATATGTAAGATGTACACCAATTTTAGAAGCTCTGCATGCTCCCATGTAATCCCTTTTTATGGAGAACTAAAATTCTAACTTTCTATTATTGTAAACAGCATAGACAGAAAAGATTTCGTTACAAGAATGTAGAAAAGAAAGCCAAAAATTTAAACAGAAAAAATATTTTAAAAAGCATAAAAGTGACAAAATTAACAAAGAAAATGAAAATCAAAACAACATAATTAGGCATCATTTATGGACTAAATATTTTAATAAAATATTATATGTGACAACATAATTTTGATGAAACATTATTGTCTTAATAGTGATGCATACTTAGTAATAAAATAAAACCTCCAATCACATAGAAACTTAGAAAAAAATGACAAATTGGTCTCATAATAACCTAAGGCAAAATAACTAACCTCAATATTTAGTGAACTTTATTCCAGATATGTTTATTCACATAATCAGAGAGAAAAAGATAGGTTTGGTATTTGTCACTGTCCTTGTGATATATATTCTTTGTAAATTATTCATATAATTTTCTCCCTGGGATGTGTTATGAACTTTTTACTTGTGAAAGATCCTTAGACTGAAAAATTTCCAGCATGACCCTTGGGTAACCTTAGACCCCACAACTATACCTCCCCACCTTTCACCGTTTTTGCTAAACTCGAATTGCCTGAACAACAGCTGCTAAGTTGCAAGAACAATTTATCCCTCTTCTGAGAACTGTTTTTGAACAGTTTCCATAATTGGAAACTGGCTGAACTTCAGCTGACCCCTGTGGCTCAAGCCTCCCTTTCTTCCGCAAGGTAGACCAATCTTTCTGGGTTGTTGTCAGGCTATGGCATTCTGAATAAAAGCACATGCCTAGAGGTGCTCTAGTTAATATTCTTCTACAGCTTTTGGTGTGACTGGGAGGGGACTGGATCTGCTGCTTCTAAACCAAGGCCACTTCTCCAAAGCTAGAGCGCACAGGACATACACCCTCCTCATCTTCCTTCCTTAGATTTTGCTTCTGACTAGTGCTTCACCTCTTTCTGTTGAGCATCACTAGATCTCTCTTTCTCTTTAGAGTTCTTGGTATAGACCTCTTGATTTGAACCATTTTCACTATTTCTGACTCCTATGGATCAAGTGAGATGTTGAACTGACATTAATGGGGTCTTCTTATCTATCCTTTTTTTGTACCCTTTATTTTAATATGGGCCATCAACAGTTATTCAATGAAACTCCCATTCGTTGTCCAGCATCTTACATGTACAAATGTTATGGTGCCATAGCACTAAATACTGAAGCTCTTACAGGATTTTACCAACAATAATTTAGAATTTCAGTGTCCACTTTGGGGAAATTCAGATATGAACAAAGTAATGCATCTATGTCACATCTTAGGTTTAAAGTTGTTGACTTTAAGCAAATAGACAGCCAGTTATTTCTTCAGCAAAAATAGATTTGTTCGGGATCAACAAAGAACTGCAATTTGGGATCTACAACCATGGAAGAGCCAGGCAATAAAGGGAGGAGAAACTCTGTTATAGAGGGGAAGAGGAAGTTAGAAGGGTTATTGTAAACAGAGTCCACTGGAGGAATTGAGAGTTCAAAGTATAGTGGCTTTTCATTGGCTGAGTTGTGATAGTTTCTCATTGACTGAGCTCTAGTGCAAGAAGAGGAAGTCTTCTTGTCGGGCTCTGCAATTGCAGTAGGGCGTGAGAGCTCCCCCTTCTGGCCTCCATTTTAAGTGAGGTTTCTGTTTACTAATTTTCACAAAGGGTTCAAAAACTCCAAGTAGTCCATGGACAGCATTATTTTTTCTTTGATATGAAAAGGCCTCTAAAAGATAGAAAAATTCTAAAATTGCTTCCCTGAAGGACTCCTTATAAAAGGCTAATAAAAATATGGAGACTGTTGGGGCTGGCCCAGTGGCATTGAGGTTAAGTTTGTGCACTCTGCTTTGGTGGCCCGGGCTTCGCAGGTTCAGATCCCCGGCGCAGACATACGCACTGCTTAACAAGCCATGCTGTGGTGGCGTCCCATATAAAGTAGAGGAAGATTGGCACGGATGTTAGCCCAGGGCCAGTCTTCCTCAGCAAAAAGAGGAGGATTGGCAACAGATGTTAGCTCAGGGCTAATCTTTCTCACCAAAAACAAATATGGAGAATGTAAAACCAAAACTCAAACTCTCCTTTCCCTATTCTGATTCAACTCCAGACTGGCCACCTACCGCACCCTCCATACCTCGAGTTCTTCTTCCCCACTTATATTAATTTCCCATCACTGTGTAACAAATTACCTACCACAAACATCAGCTTAAAATAATATCCATTTATTATCTCACTGATCTGTAGGTAAGAAGTCCAGGTGGGCTCAACTGCATCCTCTGTTCAAGGTCTCACAAGGCGAAAGTCAAGTTGTCTTCCAGGCTGCAATTTATTTGGAAGATCTGGAGGAGAATCCATTCCCAAGCTCACTCAGGCTATTGGCAAGATTCAGTTCTTTACTGAATTCTGGAATAATTGAGATTATTGGAAGAATGAGGTCCCCACTTCCTTACTGGCTGTCAGCTGGGTGCTGTTCTCAGCTTCGAGAGGTCACCTGCCTTCCTCTCTCAAGGCACCTTCCATCTCCAACCCAGCAATGGCACATTCATTCTCTCTCGTGACTTCCCCTTCTGTCACTAGCCAAAGAAAATTATCTATTTTTCAAGGTCTCAGGTAATTAGAATAGGGCTACTCTAATACTCTCACTATCTAAAGTCAACTGATTAGCAACCTTAATTACATCTACAAAGTCCCTTTTGTCATGTAAAATAGAGTAATCACAGAAGTAACACCAGGAGGTCCTGTGGGCCATCTAGAATTCTGTCTGCTATACCATCAGTTTGTAACTTCCGCTTGTTCAGCACTTTCACCAGACTCTCTTCCGCTATCTCCACCACACCCTCTCATTGGACAAAATCCCCTCTCAATGTCTTAAAATGTTGTCAGAAATGATGACCTACTTTGCTTATCTTACAACATAACATCTTGGTTAAAATTAGATTTGGATAATTTAGTTAAGAACTTTCCAACCTCTCATGAAGAAGGACAAAAGTTCAAAGGGAATATATTATTGTTCTAATGACTTATAGAAGGTCTAGAACTGAATCCATCATTTTACAGGCACAAGAGATATTTTTAAAAAGCTGGTTAGAGAAGACAGGATGATTGATAACCAAAATGACATCAAATATATGTATCAAAATTTGACCATGGGTAGATATAAAAAGAATATAAAAGTAGGAGAAGACCTTTTAGTATCTGACATAGAGATCTTTGCTGTCAATATCGATTGATCAATATCCAATGCTGCAAAGGGGGAAAAAGTAGCTCTCAGATTTTAGAGGCCATCTCACTTCTACCTTCAGAGAATATTCCACTCTCATCCAGGGAGAAAATATTACAACTTTCCTATCCACTTTCTTTGTTGATGGTCTTAACCCTGAAATGACAAATTTATTTAGAAAACAGAAGATAGGAGGAAGAGTACCCTCGATCGGAATTACAAGAGATTGCTGAGCACTTTGAAGATATTTTCATTTCGAAATAAAGGAAAATTAAGCTCTAATTCATAGCTCTTCTGATTATGCATTTAAATAAACTCATGTGCAAGTACATGTCTAAATCAGTATAGACGAATATACCTGTAGTTATCGTAAAGAAGACAGTCACCGAAAGAACAATTATCCTGCCTCCACTTGAAAGACAAAATCTAAATAGACAAGGGACAAACTTTGTCTGACAGAATGGCACACCTCTGAGGAATTAGCTGCTCTGGTCAGCTCAAATTTCCCTTAATAAAAAAGGAAGAAATTTCTATGGAATTGCAAATACAAAATGTTATATTTCTATTTGATACTGGGTCTACCCTCTCTACAATAAACCTTTCCATCATTTTTCCTTGGAGTAGCAAACAGGTTTTAGAGGTAAGAATCTCAAGTGACATTCATATTCTACATTTGTCTCAACCACTTCCTGTCTCTCTGGGCTTTCTTACTAGTTGATAGGCTTTACTGTCTGCTGAATCTTTTTAGAATAGACCTATTTTGCATACAGTGTGCTACTACTAAATATTGATCAGAAGGCCTCTTTCTGGAACATCCAGGAAAGGAACCCTCAGACTAATTTAATAATGTCACAGACTGATTATTTACTATCTGGCGCCTCCTCTACCAATATCTCAGAATTTAAATCTGACCACGACAGCATCTAGGCCAAAGAAAGAAGGTATGGGATGAATAAGGGACAGTGAACCTTTAAGAATCTCAACTGATCTGGCTATTCCTTTGCTGAAACTGGCCCAAGGCTCATTTAAAAACAAGACTATTGAAGGACTGTAGCACATTGTCTATGCCTCCCGCTGTCATACGTATTGGAGTGTTTCTTTTTGTTCAAAGATTGGATGTTATTCTTGACTTTTCCTGGCTAATTACCAAAAGGCACTTAGAGGATTGGTCAGTCTCATAGGATACTGTTGACGTTGGATTCCTAACTTTTTTGAACAGGCTAGCCCTATATACGATTTGACAAAAACTGTCACACCTAAGTTCTTGCCCTGGACAGACTTACTAAAGATTGTGTTCTGTAACATAAAAGATTCTCTTTTAAAAACCCATCACTCCTGAATTTCCGCATTGCCATGACTCTTTCTTTCTGTATTTGTACAGGGAAGATCATAATAAGATTTGAGGTTCTGTCTCAACAGAACAATAAAAATCAGAGACCTACTGTTTATTGACTCTGTAGCAAAAACCTACTCTCTTATTTATGTATAATTGGAGCAACCTCCAAGTTAACTGAGACTTCTGCCAACCTAAATCTTAAGATCTCCACATAACCTCTTAGTGTCTTATGCCACTCAATCTTCCTGCTACCAGACTGAGCTCCTACAAAATCCTTTTCTCTCTTACACATTTCTATCCATTGCTGTAAGATTCTAAACTCCACCAACCATTTTCTCTTCCCAGTGGATAGTATACCTTGGGGCAGTCATGCACTTGTCAGGAATTTTTCCTGTCTATAATCTCTTTGAAATTCCTTTAGACAACCCAGACTTAGAATTGCTTTTTGATGGCTTCTACTTGATAGTTGAACATGAAGGTTTTTAAGCTGGATTTGCAGCACAACCCACTCAAGTTGCTCAAATCTAGCCTTCCAAAGAGTATTCAAGTAACAGGGGATCTCGCCTTCTGTGTTTCACTCTGCTGTTTCCTAGGCCAATATAGCTAAATTTGTAGGAGTTCAGTAAAGTATCCCCAAGCATATCATCAACATGTCCCAGTGGCTTTTCCCTAGGATAAATCACAGGATTTCCTACATAACCTGTGGCTCAGAGATCTGGTTTACTAGAAACACCACCAATGTAAGACTAATATTAACCCTACTGGAAGATACTTTATCATGTATCAGTGCAGTGAAACTCCAGGAAATCAACCTTTGTATTCATGTTTTCCAGTTAAGTAGATATCATACACCCACCTCCTGGACTTCTACGCCAATAAGAGATCTAAAACTGACAATATTTCAAGATTCTCTGGGAAGTTAGCATCATGAAGGAAAAAGCTTTCCCAAAACCTTAGATCAGGCAGGAGATTGTTGATTTTACAACTCGGCCCAAGACATTGGAATAAGATCCTTAAATGACAGAAATCACTGATTTTATATTTTTTTTTCTTTTTTTGTTTCCTTTTTGAGAATGTGATTTTCCCACTGTGTTGCCTTAAGAATTTTTTTTGCTAAAATGAGGTTTTTAAAGTTTTTACCTTTAATCTTGATTCTCTGGGTAAGTCAAGAGGATAAACAAAGTTTTTGCAAATCTATAGATATCAAAGTTCCCTTGTCTACTGACTCAGGGTGGTGACAAGAACTGTTCCCCTCCCTTATACCAACAATAGCAGGATCTTGGCTAAGAGATATTGTCCGAGACTTGCTGGTGATTCCCAAGTGAATACCTGTGTTCTCTACAGTCTGTTGTTGGGTTTTCTCCAGAGTCTTAATGCTCCTAGCCACTTACTGATACGTGATTGAAATGCAACTGCAAAGACAAAAGTCACAAGGAGCCATGATGGCAGTCATCACCAATGAGTTCTAGACTGTCATCAGTGGCAGATCGGGAGTTCTGAAGAAACCTAGGTGGGTTGAGTGATGAGACTGTCTTCCCATTAACCAAGAGAGATATCCACTGTGGCCCTCATATTTCTTTGGTCTCTGCAGCTGCTCGTCCCCCTTCCTCTTGCACAGGACCCTAACTCTTGTAACAACTCTGCCCAAACCTCACTAAGATCAAATTGCACAATCACTGCTGAATCACAAGAACAGTTCCTCCTCTTCCACAAACCATTTTGACCAACTGTTCCCGATATTAGCTAAACTGTTGCTAAAGCTTTATAAAAGTCCCTGTTTTCTTACCCAAGGTAGAACACTCCTTCAGAGTTCTCACATTGCAGCACTCTGAATGAAGGCTTATGCTTAGCTGTGCTGTTGAATTCCTTCCACATATTAGTAATTCAAGAGTTTATTCAGATTATTATATATCTATATATTTTTGTTTCATTTATTCAACTATTTCTTTATTATTATCAATTACAGTTACGTGAGATCTTCTTTACATGAGATCTTCTTCTGTTTTCAATTAATATCATTTTGCCAAAAATGATTTTATCTATTTGTTTTATTCCACTCCTTAAGTCTGTCTATAACATCTCTAATGATTTTCGTTCTCTATATTTGTTTACCTCCTCCAAAAGTGGTTTAAGTATTCATTATTTTTTCTTCATTTACTCTCCCTAGTATTGCTGAGGTTCCATAATTGCAAAGAATATAGCCTATCCTATCAATCATAGAATATGCACTAAATCAGCAATCTCTATATGAGGGCTTTCCAATAAATAGAAAACATAGATTTGAGAAACAAAAAGTCGTGTGGAAATAGGACTTTCTCCATTCTCCTATTTCTAAATGAGAATTAACAATACAAGTGGCCTGTTTTTGATCCCTTATTATATATAGGGCGTGTGTATATGAGTTGCTAAAAGAGCTCTAGATGGGATCTTGGTAGAACTGAAGAAGTAGAAGAATGACCCATGACCTTTGCAGGAACTTGTTAAAAGCAATGGGATCTCTCTTCAGAAAAAAATGCACAAAAGAATTTACTTATACCTAAAAATTTACTTATACCTAAAAATTTACGTGCAGTTTTAGAGAGTTCATAGACTTCTTGAAGTCAGTTCTCATATACCTAGTATCCAAAAGAATCTACCCTTATTTTGCCTAGAAGAGCCTCCAAGTGTTTATGTCATGTCCTGTGCTTCTGTTTTGCACTTGTCTTGTAAGCCTACTTTTTTTCTTTTACCCTGGGTTGATAATAAATGAATAGTTTAAGCAAGTGACACGCAGAAAGTCATTTGAAGTGTGTTCGCTTCAAATGACTCAATTAATATTGCAATGAATATTTATTGATTCTCCCCAGAATTCATGGCACTATCACATCAAGGCTATTTGTTTTAGTGTTCTCCTGTGCACATTTGGGCAGAGATTGATGAAAGACTTTAGTTAATTTAAACAGAGAGCTTCTTTTATATAAACCCTCCCTGTAAGAGCAGAAGCACACACATTTAGAAGTGCACATTAACTAACTAATTAAATGATATGGCAAATTTGAGATAATCTGATGGATGATATTTCCAATTCTGCTTTGAAGATAAGGAACTATTTGAATAAGAGAAGAAATTCACACTGAACCCCACTCACATATCTTTGTCACTTTTTAATTATCTTTATCATGCTGCTCTATTTTGACTGTGTCAGTTATAAAAACTAGTACAAGGAAATGAATCCAGACAAAGGCATGACAGAAGATGGCACATTGGTAGCTATCATTCTGTTTATATGAAAGGCACTTAGATTTCCTGTTAAAACTGCATACTGTTATAATTCTCACCTGTCTGATTCAATGGCGAGAAGGCCAGTGTCTAAATGAATAAGGGCTTGGACAGACATTTAGGAGAAAATCAACATATGGGTAAAGAAAATATCCTAGTTCAGCATGAATTTTGCATCAGTAACGACCAGTGCCAAAGAAGGAAGGCAAAAAAGTTAGCATGGGGCATTGGGAGACAGCACCTCTATCTTGGACACTAGCATCCTTATGGTGTCCAATGACAGTGGTCAGTGGTGTAAAAAGGGCTCCTGTTAGTAGATGAGATCTTGGTAGATATAATATGAAAGAAGTCTAGATCAGGAGAGGAAGAAGGACAGATACTACATCAAAGTTAAGAGAGTGTATTTTATATTCACACATGGTATACCCCCAAGACTTCCTATTTAAGCACATGAGACATTTCAATTTCTTTTTTTGAGAGGGAGGTACATAGAATTTCACCAGTTGTGGGTGGATGTGAGAGCCAAAGATATATAGTTTATTGCATATGTGTATATAGCATCAATGAATGAATAGTGTAACAGTTCTAATCTAATGTTACATGATCACTTAATAAATATGTATGATACATATCATATCATACACATATATTATATAGATGTATAAGTATTATGAAATGATTCTTGCTATTGAAAGAGTTACAATATAGTTGGAAAAATAATTATAAATTTATCCAATGTATATGTGTACACTCTTACTCAATATCACTTCTGAGAAATAATGAATGTATGAAAAAAATAACTCCAGTATAAAGCAGTAAATGGTATATTTGATACATGAAATCATGCTAATGCAATAAGAGGTAAGTTTGGTAGTGTGGTAAAGCAAAAAGATATAAGCTCTTATAGAAGTTTTGACAATTATTAATTGCACGAATTTTGACAAATGACTTAAATTCTCTGACTTTCACTTTTCTTATTGTGGAATTTAATAAAATAGTAAATATGGCAGGAAATATACTCATTTCTTTTGCTTTATAGGAAAGTGAATCTTGGCACCTAATAAACATATAGAATATCTACATGTCTTATTTATCCTCTTTAACTGTATGTGCCTGTGATGACCAAATGAATAATGGTGTCAAAGGGCATCCTTTTCTGTGTTTATATGTATATTTTAGCACTTAAGTCATCATTCAGCATACGCTTACTTTGCTCCCATTAAACATGAGGCAATGTGCAGGCTAAGAAGTGTTTTTTGCTTATTTCTTTTTATTTTTAAAGATGGGTAGGACTCTAGTCTTCTAGACATAGCAATCTGAAGATAGAGGCAAATACTAAGTAAATGCAAAAATACATTTTTCACTGAACATTATAGTCATGATTCTGCATCCAACCGTGATACAATATTGGGTCCTAGACCTGTCCTCCCACTGTAAACAATTAGAAAACAGTTTTTTGCATGTTGGAAAGGCACCACAGGATTTTGGCCTCTCAAAGAAGGGAAATAAACAAAGTGAGTCCTAACTTTGCCCCAGCTTGTAGCCCAGAGGCAGTCTGGAGAACATAGAGGACATAGAGGGAAACCTAGCAGAGTCCAGAATTCTCTTCGAGATGCGTGCTAAGATGAGGATCAAATTTCAGGTGCTGAGTGTATAGTGAAGATTTTGTCTTCAGTGAATGGTTAAATTAATAACTCACTATGGGTTTTTCTGTTTAAGAGAAGAAACTGAAAACTCTGCCATGCTTTTCAAGTGAAGTAGGATCCATAGAGGCATAAAATAGGAGATAGAGTTTCAAGTCAGAGTTGGCAACCTTTGATCTTTTTACATAGCAGTGAATGTTTTGGAGTTGTTTTAATTTTCCAGTTATTTTCCTCTGAAGCTGTCCCAGTTTATTATATTCCTCTTAAACCTTTGTTTAATTAGGATATGACACAGTATTTTCACAGTAGTTTCTACCTTTTTGTTTTTATGATTTTAAAGGTTAAATAAGTCTTGGATTCAATTGCAGAATCTACTGTGATTCACTCCAAATAGCTCTTTCCTTTAAACGTTTCAAAACCAATATAAAATAATATAGTGGAATCTTAAAATATAATTTACAAAGGATTACATAATATTAATATTATACAGCTTGATACTAATTCAATTCAACTGACAAAAGACATATAAAAGTAAACAGGACAGACTAAGTCCAGCTCTCAATGCATTCTAGCATGGTGACAACAAAGGCATAAAGGAATAATTATATTGATAATCGAAGATAATTCTTGATAATTTAACTTATAGTGAAAAACAAAAGAATGTATTATAAATGTGGAAAGTAACTGAAGGCCGAATTAAACTTTCTATACGCTATGTATATGGTAAAACAGATTGAAACCAGAGCACATTACCAACACCCAGAAACTGCCCTCCTGTTATGTCTTCAATTGCTATACAATGGGGTGTTTCACCTTTTTTTTTTTACTTTATTTAAAAGAATTCACACAGAATGTACTCTTTTGCGTTGATTATTTTTGTTCAACATTCTGTTTGGAGGATGCATTGATGATGCTGCATGCAGATATAGATCCTCCATTCCAGTTATTGTATAGTATTCCACTGTGCAAATATATCAACTTTTATTTATTCATTCAATTATAGATAAACATTTGAGTTATTTCTAGACTTTGGCTATAATAAATAGTATGGTTATTATGTTTAATGAAATTTGGTGATGGGGGTCGATTTTAAATAAACTGTCCAGAAAGTCTCTTCTGAGGAGGTGTTATTGCAATAAGATTTATATGATGTATCAGTTACTGTCATTGCATAACAAATTATCCCAAAATGTAATAGCTTGAACAACCAATTTTTTATGCAAATAAATTTTGTGGAAAATTCAGACATGGCACAGTGGGATTGTTACTGGATACATACCCAGGTTCCTTACCCGCCACACAAGAGGGGCCAAATAAAACTAGAACTCCAGGCTTATGGCAAGGAAAGAGTTTTTATTTTGAGTGACGTCAGCCGGGGGACGAGAGCTCTCAAATTTGTCCCATCTCCCCCAAAGATGGGAGGCAAGGGGTTTTAAATGTTATGACGGAGAGCATGTGCTGGGGTTTTAGGTAAGGGAGGGGGAGCAGGTGGACGTATTGGCTGGCACCTTCCCACCAGCTTGCATTTGCCCTTGAAGACTGAATTTCTTTCCCTTGACTGTCTGGACTTTTCTGATTAGTTTTCATCTTCAGCCTGTGTTTGGCCTTGTGAGGCTGAATCTTGATGTCTGGACCTTGACTTCCTGAGAAAGACAGCTCACTCATATACTAAGAAGGGACAGAAAGACCTGGTTACTTTTAAACAACAGTTGATTATGCTGAATATGCACAGCTGCAGTTAGCAAAGCTTATCTCAGGGTCGGCCTTGTGGCTTAGTGGTTAAGTGCGTGCGCTCTGCTACTGGCAGCCCAGGTTCGGATCCCGGGCGGGCACCAATGCACCGCTTGTCTGGCCATGCTGAGGCCACATCCCACATATAGCAACTAGAAGGATGTGCAACTATGACATACAACTATCTACTGGGCTTTGGGGAAAAAAAAAAAAAAAAGGAGGAGGATTGGCCATAGATGTTAGCTCAGAGCCAGTCTTCCTCAACAAAAAGAGGAGGATTAGCACGGATGTTAGCTCAGGGCTGATCTTCCTCACAAAAAAAAATAATAATAATAATAAAAAAAAATGCTTATCTCAAAGTTTTTGTTCTCTTCTTCTAGCCCAGGGAAGATTCTTTAACCTCTTTGTGCTCGGTTTCAGGATTTTTGTCATCTGCTTCATGTTGTCTGGGACTTCAACTTGAAAGACTAGAAGGTTGGGGATGACTGAATGGCTGAGAGCTGCAATGGTTTAAAGGCTCAGTCACTCACATTTGTGGTGCCTGAGCTAGAATGACTGGAAGACCTCTACTGTGGATTACAATACATAAAAGCGGACTCTCCATGTGTTTTGGCTTTCTTACAGCAAGGCAGCCTCACAAAAGTTGGACTTATGTGACAACTCGAGACCTAAGCATAAGTGTTCCAGCCAAAAATATGGAAGTTGTATCATAATTTATGGTGCAACCTAAGATATTACACAGCGTCACTTCCATCACACTCTATAGGTCAAACTAGTCCCTTGATTCAGAAGGCTAAGACATAGAGCTATCTATAAGAAGAATGCCAAAAAAAATGGGCCCCCATCTTTTGAAGCCTCTAAAAGTCAGCCTTGAGGAAGTTATTAATTAATGCAGAGGGAGAAATAAATCTAAAATCTGTAAGTAAAGAACAAGTGTTGACTTTTTGAGAATGAGAAAAAAAATTCAGATTACCTAAGTATAATGAGAAATGAAGAGTAATAGTAGAGAGAGGCCATTTTTTTTAGAATATTTTAGGCCGTTATGTAAGCCATAAGGCATTTGGATCCTATTTTAAGTTCCAGAAAGTTACTGGAAAACATATAGGGTAGCAGCATTGTCTTATTTACATTTTAAGAATATCAGATCTTGGGGCAGAATTAGAGGTAATGGTTTGTAGGGAGGCAAGAGATTAAAAAACCTTTTAATGAATATAGGTACATAAGGATGTGGGCTAGGATGGTGGCAGTAAACACGGAAATATAGAAAAATGGATAGATAAGCTTGATCTTTATTTGGCTAACTTACTGCTCATTCAACATTCAACTCTGGATCATCATTTTCCTTGAAATCTACTCTGATCTTTTCTCTACCAACCTACCCCAACCCAGATTATTTTAAGAATTCCTATGCTGGCTTAGGAATTTACACATATAAGTATAATTTATTCATTCACAATATTATATTAAAATTATTTATGTGTTTGATTCCACAATAAAGTTCATGATCACTGAGAGCAAGAATTTGATCCTGCCTGATTTTGTGCTGGAGTCAAACAGTACTTGGAACTAAGGAAAAATTTAGTAACTGAAAAAACTGATATTCTTCTAAAATGCTTAAACATTTTAGTTAATGTTATGTAACTGTAATTAACATATTTAATATATAAATAATTGATATATGTCACAAATATGTTCTTTGGGCATAAAATTTATACACTATTATATGTATATATCTCCATAATATCTTGTCCAATTTTTCATGAAATAATTAATCAACCAACAAGAAAAGACACATTTATTTACATAATTCTTAACTCTTTTTAAAATTGTTACCAGAATGTTACCAGAAAAGAAAATATGAAGTATGCTATTTTGAGGGTTAAAACAACTAAGTTTTTACAGAAAACTGAGAATGCTCCATACTTTCTTTCAGTCTATTTAGTGTTAGTTCTGCCTTGAGGCAAAATAATGGATCAGAGGAACTGATAAAGTCATCCTAAGCCTATAATTCACCAGAAAATAGTGCAACAATTTCCTAAGGCAGTGCTGTCAGCATGAAAGTATAAAATTAAAAACAAACAAAAAATTCTGGGTTGAGGGGATTGCTGGACCTTTGTATAAGAAAACTGAGGTGAATGTATGGGGGTGAGAAGCCAAGTATTTTTGTTATTTTATTCATTTATTTATTTATTCTTTCATACAACATTTATTGAGAATCTTCAGTGTGCTGTGCACTAGGCCATAAAAATTAGTAAGAAGACATAGATCCTTCTAGCTTAAAACCATGTGCTTTACACATAACAGCTAAAGAAAGGATGCCAAAATATGTCTGCAATTCATTGACATTTCTTCCCTCCGGCCATTGTTCAGGAGTTTTATCTCACTCGACTTCTGCACACAAATCTAGGACAAATGCCAACACTAGGTAGGGGAGATTCACTTGTGAGTCACAAAACAAGGCAAGCTTGCATTTGATCATGCTGTTTTTTTCCTCTACCCAAGAGTCTATACTCTTAACTTTGGTCTAGAATATCTGGTTCCAGATCCCTACTACCATGCCTGCGACTCTGCTATCCATTGCCATACCCCTTGCTTCTAACTCATCTATGTATAAGTATATACTTTGTGCACCTTCATGAACTTGGCCCTACATTAGACCAGCTGGGTTTTCATTAACAGTTCCCCTATATATCTAGATTTCCTTTCACCGCAAATCTGACTATATCTATTTACTAGTGTAATCCTTTGTAAAATAGGGTTCTCCTCAAGGCTTTTGCACCAAGAGAACAAATTTGACAAAGAAACAAAAAACAAACATAGTCTAGAGAGATTCAGAGTAACGTAGAGGAATATTCTAGATAGCAGTCAGTCTAGCACTAAACAGTATAGATGGTAAAATAAGTGACCACCTCCAATATGCTAGTTATTCCTATTAAAAGGCTTTACTCATGTTGTAGTGAGAGCATATTTATATATTATTTGTAATTTGCTGCCAATATCAACCATTTATTCATTACATTGCTTGAATGGAGCAGATATTCTCTGAGGCCATGAAGGGAAGGGCACAAAGATTAAGAAGCCGTGAAAGCCACTGTTTAAGGTCATTTGGAAGAGACAGAAACAAAAAAATAAGCATAATACAAATTGATGCAGATCAACGTTCAAGATTTATTCAAACGTGTTTAGATTACAGAGGAAAACTTTTAAGGGAGTTGTAAGAGTGACAATTGAGCTGAAGAGTAATATGCTGGATGTTAGAAGGATAAAGGACAACCTAGGGACATTAATCAGAAAGTTCAAAAGCATAAATAAGTGAGCAATCTTGAAAAGGTTATATTTTAAAACTGTTAGAGATGTGAGAGGTTTATAGAGAAAATAGAAAGGGGTTGAACATAAAACTCTCGAGAACACCACTGGTTCAAGGTTTAGGAAGACAAGAGAAATGAAAAGCGTTTTGAGAATAAGAGGTGAGATAGAGGAGAGTTATACAGAAGTGTAAGAGAAAAATAACAATATGTATTTTTAGGGAAAAAGCTATTTTAAAACTTGTTTCACTCTTTTCTCTAGAAAGAGAAGAAAAAAAAAAAAAAAACTAACGGTGGACCAGAAGACCAATCAGAGTAATTGCGGTCAAATATTTATCAAAATAAGCCTCCTCACCTTGGTAGTGAGGCAATGGTCAATGCCTGTGCTTCTGGCTCTTCCACAGAGCATGGGCCAATTCCTTCGTGGACTCTTAGCAAATGGACTCTTAGCTAATAGCCTCCCCATTTTGCAAAGCTTACACTCATGCCATAACTTTCACTTTCTCTACACTTGCTCACTTTGTAGATATCTCAAGGACATCATCTTCCATGTAAAGTATTTAGCTTAATACCTGTTACCCAGTAAGTGCTCAACACTAACTTATCTTTGCTCTATGTATTACAATAAAGGGAATTATAATTTCCTTGTATTTATTATTATTTTATTGATTTGACTTCTCTATTTCTGTAAAATATTAGCAATTCTTTTAAGCATTGAGACACTGGAGTGTGCTAATTTAGACCAGTAGTCCTGAAAACATAGTCCCCATAACAGCAGCAGCCCAACCCCTGGGAATTTGTTAAAAATGAAAACTCAAGGACCCCACCATCCACTTACAGAATCGGAATCTCGGGCAGCGAAGTCCAGCAATCTTTGCTTCAACAAGCCCTGATGGACATTAAATTTGATATCAATGGAAAAAAGTCATCTGCCCCTCCAGAAATGCTGCATATAATCTTTAACCAACCAAGATCTCAGAAGGGCAGTCGATGTACTTTGGGTGGAAAGAGTGCAGACTTTGGAGTCATATAGACCTGGATTCAAGTCCCAACTTGGCCGATATTAGATCTGTTACCCTTGGCGTTTTCTCCACTGCTCTCTTGGCATGTCCTACCCATCTCTCAATGATATTGAAATAATTGAGATAATAAATGTAGAATGCCTGGCACATAATGGCCGTTCAACAAATGCTATTTTCTTCCACATCAGAATCGCATTTATTGAGTTGTATTATAATGTTATACATTCTGCTTTTATTAAGGGGTGTACAAGAAATGGCCCTATGGGAATTGTTTCAGCATCTATTCTACAACTGTTGTTGAGGACATTGTCCATTTTGTTATTCAAGCTCTGCTGTGTAAATTTTTATATGAGATATGACTTTAAACATCTGGATATGGAAAAGAATAGAAAACTAATAAAGACATTTGTCTAGAATATGTGCTGGGATGTTTCTTCAAAACAGAATTCATAGGTATGTAAAATATTGTAGATGACATAAGTAAATGAATTAGATCAAATTCAATAGAAAAATTAAATTAAAACATGATGTGACTGTGGACAAAATCTCAACTTAAAATACTCTTTGCATATAGATATTCTTAGCTATATAAATCAGTAATAATCCAATAGTTTGTTATTTTTTATTATTAATTCTACAGTATTTCATTCACCAAGCAAATGAATGCTAAATGTCATCGTTTTTCAAAGTTTTAATAAAGGAGAGAAAAACAGAGAAAGATGCATATACATACTAAGCATAATTTCCTAAGAATTATGAAAGCGCTAAAAAGCACATAAAAATAATATAATCCAACATTTTCACTTCAAGATGGAGAGACTTAGGCCCAAAAGACTTATTCCTTTGATCGCAGTCAATTATTTGGTGTTTAGCCTAAATTTGGAATTTAGCCTGGAAATAAAACTCCCTGATATTGTTCGATCTCCCTGGTTTCCTTCTTTGTTAGTTAGAATGAAACCTAAAATAGCAATCTCACAGTTATATCTGTTGTTTTATGATAAATGAAAATTTCAAAAGGGCAATTCATCAATCTTCTAAATTCTCTGCTTTTAGTAAATTAAATAATAAAAATCATATACAGCAAGTTGGAAACCCTACAACTATTCCTTTGCTTCCACGGCAGTTGAATGCTCTGATTTGGGAAAAATACGGCTCTTTCTTTTTTTCCCAGCTTTATTGAGGTATGATTCACAAAGAAAAATTATATATACTTAGGTCGTACTACGTGAAATTGTACTGCAATTTTTTAAGGGGTACAACACGATGATTCAATATACGTATATGTTGTGAAATGACTACCACAGTCAAGTTAATTAACACATCCTTCAGCTCACATAGTTACCATTTGTATGTATGAGCAATGAGAACACGATTTACTCTCTTAGTTAATTTCAAGTACACAACACAATATTATTAACTACAATCACTGTTCTACATTAGATCCCCAGAACTTACTCATCTTTTAACTGAAGGTTTGTACCCTTTCACCAACATCTCCCCATTTCCACCACCCTCTAAGCCCTGGCAACCACCATTCTACTCTCTGGTTTTATGAGTTTGACTTTCAGATTCTACGTATATGTGCGATTGTACAGTATTTGTCTTTCTGTACAATGGAATATTATTCAGCTATAAAAAGAAGGAAATCTTGCCATTTACAACAACATGGATGAACCTGGAAGACATTATGCTAAGTGAATATTAGCCTCTTTTTCCAGCTGGGCAGGACATCTATATTACTCTCCCACCATGATGTCATTTCTACTTCTCTCCACCTCCTTTGTGCTTACTTACATGCTCCTTAAATGCATCTTCCTTTAAACTTGTAGGTTTTCATAACGCTATACAATGTTTTTATATAAACTACTCCTCCCTTAATTCTTGTAACACACACATCTCTGTGGAAGAAATTGAAGCTCTCTATGCTCTACTTTAGTAACATGCCACAAACATGCATTCTCCATGACATCTCCTTGAACCACAATTTCTGTTTCGATCTCTTTATGACTCTAATCTTGTGCTCTTTTCATATAGAATTTCAGGCCAAGTAGAAAGTTCTGATTTATATAATTTATATTATCTTTTAATCAGACACAAAATCCAGGTTTTCTCAGTTGTAGGTTAACGTTCTTTTCTCTCTATCACACTAAATCTCCATAAAAATGGGTTTTAGTTAATAGGTTTAAAAATCTAAGCACTTTTTTAGCTGAATTTAGCATGCATATATACCAATGATACCACACTTATTTAATATTTATTAGATGACTTTTTTTAAGTAGAGTAGTGAATTATTATACAATGCTGTATTTATCATCCACCAGAAGATGGCAGTTTTCTTTGAAACTTGCTTCTATATGAATTCTCCATAGCATTTTCTATAACAAGTATATTTAATCATTACATGTTAATAATAATTTATTTTATATAACATAGAACATATTACATCAGCCTGGAGAGCAATAAAAAGAAAATTAAATAGAATAAAAATGGAAACAATCACCTAAATCATTGCTCATTTATTCATCACTTATGAATATTGAGCACCTATTATATAAAAAGGATTTTTCTAGATGCCATGAGTATCAACTTAAAAGAATGGTGCTATCTGACTTCACAAAATTCATAATTAATAAGCAAAACTGATGGGAAAACATATAAACATAGAGAGTAGAAAATGTTACTTTTTAACCATTGTCTGCTTAGAAAAATAACTTTATAAGCTAAATGGGGAAAAAATGAGACTCCTAGGATATGGATGTATGGAGCACCTAAGGCAAGAAAAAAGATGGCAAAATTTCCTGGCCACAGAAAATGGAGGAACGAGAGAAATATGGTTTTGAGCCTGAGAAGAAAAGGGCAATGGCAAGTATGTGAAGAGAAGGCTACTTAGATTAAAATTTAGACGACTAGGTTGAATGAAGGAAGAGGTGGTGGAAATTCCCTGATAGAACGGCAGAAATGCAGAATAGGAATTTCTTGTGTACAATTTGAAATATTTGCTTTCTTTCTATGTAAGCTCACAACTCTTCTGACAAATACGTAGATGGTTGGTGGACATTTGTGGAATCAAAAATTTCCCTTAGTTTTTGTCTGGCCAGATAGAGCTAAAATGGAGCAGTAGCCCAGAGCTAACCATGAGAATGTAAGCTTCTCCACAAATTTTGAGAGTGGTTTTGCATTTCCAAATAGAGAAACTGAGGCAATGATAATTTTACCTAGATCTAAAGGAGCAAGAAGGGCCCAGCTGACATCTGCAATACGTTCAAGAAAATTCCATGAAGGCTCTAATGAAGTCAAGTCATTCACGGGATACCATGAGGCCATATAGAAAAGACAGATAAACCAGGATTGGGACAAAAAGTGGGAATGAATTGAGGCTGTCAGAAACCCATTCCTGAATTAAATGATGCTAGAGATGACTGAAATTATATAGTCGGAGAATAAAGAGAAGGACTTCCTGCCTAAGGGATAATTTAACTTATTTAATCTCACATATATATTTCGATATCTAAGCTATCTGTAGTTGCTCATAATTACATTAACACCATGATAAGTTTTTCCCTAGAAATCATTTTTCTCTTTCTTTAAATTATTTTCTTAAGATAGTTTCTAGGAAACCAGCTCCTATGTCAAGGTTATGATATGGTTCCTAATTCATCTTCACAATTTTCTTTCCTCCATATGAAGTAGCAATAACAATATACGAGTCATATGCTTTACCTAGATCTGCCTGAATTGAGTATTATGATCCATTTTTCTATAAAATTATACTGTGTTTAGTTTGCATTTTATTTGATGACTATGAACTTTAATCACTCACTTCTTTTTGTTTGTTAGTTTTTCTCTTTGCAAATTGCTTAATCTCCTTTGCCTACTTATCTACTAGGCACGTATTATGTTTTTTAAAAATATAAGAGTTTTTATTATATACAGATAATAACTATTAATACATTATATTAACAATTCTGTTGTAATTTTCCATAAATTCAGGTTTTAAAATAGTCACATGCATATCTAAGATTATTAAATTATTTCCTTTTTTTACTAATAGTTTGTTAGTTTTCAAATAGTTAATCTATTTAATCTCTTTAATGGTAGCGTTAGGTCTGACAAATGGATCATTTAACTTATGTTTTCAGATTTCAAGCAGGACCTCTCAACACCCCTTAACACATATTCACTTACCCACGTGTTTGCAATGTTTTCTTTATCTGATGCTAAATGTTATCATATAATTTATTTCTAGGCTCAGTATTCTTTTCTACTGATTCATATATCTATATTTGGATCATTATAAACAACTTTTATAATGATGGTATATATTACCTTAAATGACAAGTAAGTTTACAGAAGATAAGGGGAGTATTTTGTTGGCCCAGGGAGTAGCCAAAAAGTTTTTTTTTAATTTTATCTGAAGACTATTTTATATTTAGTTATTTTCAAAAGTACCTTAATCCAAACACTTAATATTTGTTTGGAGACCCACCAGGTTCTAGCATTTTTTGGATAATTTAGTACAATTATTATAATTTTTTAAATGAAGTGAATAAAAACTGAAGAGTGAAAAAAGAAATATACATGGCTAATCAACAGATGAAGAGATGCTAAGCCCTCATAGTGATCAGGGAAATGCACATCAAGATTACAATGAGATGATATTTTACATCCAGTCAATTGGTAAAAAATTCAGAAATCTTGTTATATCAAATGTGTCAGAAGCCATTGGCCTACTGGATCTCTTAAAGATTGTTATAATGGGGTGAAAGTTGATACAACCTTTGGAAAACAGTTCCAGTAATATTGCTTACCACCATCTCAGTAATTCTACTTTTAAGTACATACCTCCTTGCACATATATCAGGGGACATATATTTTAACATTCTTATCATAACTTTTGCAATAATAAAAAAATTTGAGAAAAAAGTACAAGTGCTTGCTGACAGACAGGAGATTTGATTACTAAATCATGATATGTACATAACAGATTATTACACAGCCATGAAAATCAATGATATTAAACTACACACAATGGCATTGATCAAACTTTGTAGCATACTATTTAGAAAAAATTGTCCCAATGGACAAAATCCAGGTTTAGAGACTTTATATATAGTTTGAAAACAAAACAAATAAGCAATAAATATATATATCACATAAACATGCACGTGTATGAGCTAAATCTGAAGAAGAAAATGACAAATGCAAAATTTAGAATAGTGGTTACTATGAGAGAGATGCTAAAAGTGAGCACACAAGTATACATTAAAATTATTGGTAATGCTCTGGTTTGGGGTACATAGGTGTTCATTCTATTATTAAAGAATAAAGTAAAATAAAATACAATGAAATAAAATACCATTTATCGAAAATGAAGATATCTTTCAAGAAGAAAGAGTTTTATTTTGGTGAGGAAGATTAGCCCTGAGCTAACGTCTGTTGCCAATCCTCCTCATTTTGTTGAGGAGGATTGGTCCTGGGCTAACATCCATGCCCATCTTCCTCTACTTTTATATGTGAGACACTGCCATAGCATGGCTTGATAAGCAGTGCATAAGTCCTCGGCAGGGATCTGAACCTGCAGACCCTGGGCCGCCAAAGTGGAGTGCACAGACTTAATCCCTACGCCACCAGGCTGGCCCCAGAAAGAGTTTTAATTACGCCAGTTCTGTGCACCTGAAGTCCTTAAAAAGAAAATTTTAAAAGTACCATGCAGGTTTTGCGCATTAGATTTGCAGTGATTTTCTTTTGGCAATTTATGTTGTAACAATATGTCTTGATTGCACAATACTCTCATGGATACCTACTATAACAATTAGGGAAAGATTGTCTGATTACTTCAACTAAAATATTCCCTTTAATATTGAAATGAAAACTTGGTTCCATCTGAAGTCATCTTAGGCAAAGTGAATTAGAAAGGTGAAATACTCACTGTGCCATATAGTTTTATATCAGTGTTGGATATTACCAACCTTAAAAGAGTAAACCAAGAAAATTGCTTCAAAATCTAATTATCATTTACTAAGTTTCAGTGATAAAGTCTGAGATTCTATTTAGAGAAATATTGGATCAAGTGGAAATACAGACTCTAAAACAATTTTCCAAACCTGCCACATGGGTTGGTTTTCTACTGAACCTTGACTCATTAACATAAATATTTACACAGTTGTCCTCTTGGCTCAGCTTTTAAAACAAGTTCCTGAGTAGAATTTTTATGTTGCCCTGATATGGAGGTGCAGCTGATATTGATCGTGTTGCACTCTGTATCTCTCCCACATAATGAGATTGTAAAACAGCCCTGGAGAAAGGCATGTGTAAAAGTGATGCCGGGAAGATTTTGCTGCTTGTTTTTATTTTACCCTGGAGTCAGGTCAGAATGGTATAAACTATTCTGGTTGTGGTGTTTTGCTAATAGCATATTTAGAGAGAGTATGTTAAATGAGACTGAGAAATGACCTAATAGAGCATAATCATTAATACTTTGGAGCCAGATGGACTTTTCATTCCTTTTTTTTTTCTTTTCTGTGAGGAAGATCAGCCCTGAGCTAACATCTGTGCCGATCTTCCTCCGCTTTATGTGGGGCGCCGCCAGGCACAGCATGGCCTGATAAGCCGTGCGTCGGTGCGCGCCCGGGATCCGAACCCTGGCCGGCAGCAGCGGAGCAAACGCACTTAACCACTACACCTCAGGGCTGGCCCCTGGACTTGGGTTAAAGTGCAAGCATTCCCTATTATTGGCTCTATGTCTTCAGAAGCATTACTTAATCACTCTAAGTCTCAGTCTCTACATCTGTCAAATGGGATATTAATCATATCCACTTTTTACACTTGTTGAAAGATCAGTGTACATACAATGAAGCATGTACATTAATAAGCAACAGAAAAATTAATAAATGGCTGTTTTATTAGTATTTTATCAAACCCAACTGACTGAATCTTTCATCATCAGAGTGTGTGTGGGAGAAATGTACCGTTTTATTATATATAACATGGATAGCAACATTAGTCTTTCTCATCACTGCCGATAGTTATATCTAAGCAAGGTTTTCCAATAACTTCAAGACATCAGCAACTTTTTTCTTTTCAGTTTCTAAAAGTCTAATAGAATCTAATATCTATCTCTTAACTATGTTAAATATTTTCTTCCTTCAATATTTTCATGCCTGACTCAGGCTCCAAAGGCTACAGGGAGTAGACAGGAAACAGGCGTTCTCTTTTGCATTATTTATTTTGGCTTTGCCGTTCATTTTCCCCCATTCCCTGCACTGTCAGAGGATGAAGAGATATGAAAGAGGGGGAAAAGAGAAAAAAAAATATTGCAACATATTGGTAGTTCTCTCTTGGCCGTCAAACACCCTCAGACATGGTAGCTCTCCAAATGCAAGCCTTTTCCTCACCCAAAAATCTTTTGTGGATTGTTGAGAAACCCAGTCTTTGACAAACTTGCATTTTCTGTTTCTTGGTCGTGCAAGTGATTATTCTCACTGCTGACTACTTACTCCTTTCCCCTCTCCATAGGTATCTGGCCAACCACTCCACACAATTTTTTTTTTTACTGCCACTTCTACTTCCTTTATACTCTTGGATGAAAGCCCTTTTCAAAATAACTCAATTTAGCATTCATCCTTGGTGTCCATATATGGCCAAGAGGAAATAGGAATCTTTGTCATGCTATTAGTGATGGTTGCAGTCCCAATCTCATCTTCATTCTCTCTGAAATCAGGGGTAGCTCTAGCCAGCCCTTGTCTTGAAACTTTTTTAAAGTATGAGTAAGAACCAGTTTATATGACATGCACAAATCCGAGGAAACTAATGTCAAGCTGCCTTAAAGTTTCTCTGAAGCTCACCTTAGTTATTTGGAGCTATTTGGAGCACAGAAGAGGCTCACTTCTTTCCCCACAGAGATACACACTGAATACAGACTGTACACTGCAGATTCTCTGTAAGGAATCCTCACTACTGTCATCTCTTGATCAATCTCCTTGACTTTTCTTGTAAACTCTAGAAATGGATGATGAATTAAGAGTCACACAGGAGGTTTCATAAATTCTTAGATTGCCTTACACAAATGGTCTTGAACCTATCACTTATGGCCAAAATCCAGGAAAAGAAAAGTCACATTTAATATCCCATTGGATCCTTGTTCAAAGGAGATTAAATGACTTAATAAAATTATACTATCAGTGAGTAACAGAATCACAACCTGACTGTGGGTCTTTTAATATAATGTCTTTAAATGCAATATATACAGATGTATAGATGTCTCCATCCATATGAAAGCCTTCTTATACAATGTCCCATGCAGAAATGTGCAATGACAAGAATTCATATTATTCCTCTGTGCTTCTCTCTGCTGCAAGATTTTCAATAATTGAGTTTATGATTCTGTGATATAAAGATCAAATTTTCACTGAAATATGTATTGATGGCTCACCTTTCCAAATATATTGAGCCATGTATATGAATTCTTCTCTACTCCTTTTTTATTTGACAATAAAAAAAAAAGAAGCAGCACTTTAATGAATTTGCCCTCTATTCAGAAAAGCAAAACACAAATAAGAGCAAGACTGGGCTGGCTTTTCTTCAAGTCACTGCAGCATAAAATATGGATACTCGAAAAGAGATAAGAAAATTGCAGTAAATCCTAGTATAGATAATGTCTGATTTATTTTTAGATGATGTATTTCTTCCTTACGGGAATGATCTCACATGCTTTACTTCTAGATTTTAACCTGTTAAATTGCCGTTAGATTTTCCCACTTCCTAAGGACAGTTTGAATTCCAGCATTATTGTACCTATTACCAAGCTATTCCCAATCTGCTTAGTGTCATTTATCAGAAAACATATGTAGTAAAACAATACTGATGATTGGAAAATAAAGCACACTGTCATGCTCTATATACATTCTATCTAATATAAAATCAGAATACTCTTAAAATCAGTTGTGCACATTCTAACATACAATAAAAGTAAAAGTTTTAATAAACATGTACTCTACCTGCTCACTTCTTTGACTTACCAAGTAAGTCCTGGTTGGTTATCTGAGTTTCTCAGATTAATTGAACATAGAACAGGACCAATTCAAAGCACATTAGATTTATTTAGTAACTTCATATGCATGTAACCTTACTTTATCTGTGTGTGTACCATATGTATCAATTAATCGCTATTCTATGACAACAGAAGGAATTCATTATATTTTATTGTTTATTTTATTCTATTTTTACATTACATATTAGTATCTCTCACTGGGTAAGTGGAACTTATTTCTTTGAATTTTGATTCCCTAATTTTAACATCATACCTTGATTCTTAGATAACTTGCAGCCACTTGATGAGTAAAATTATGCTACAGATGGGCTGTCTTTCCAGATTGTTAGAGAACCAATACTTGTCTTTGAGGAACTTACATCTTCTATTTCTTGATCATGCAATTGGTTAATCTCACAGCTCACTCCTATCCTCTCATCATTTGAACATGCACAAATCCATTTCTAAAATCCTAATACCACAAGCATCATTTTATCATTATATATCAATCAGGAAACTCTGCTTCAAGAAACATAAACTTTATAGGGGGTAGTTACTGGCTAACAGAACTGAAAAGTCTGGCAATTAATCTGATTTGTTTCAGCAGCTCAATGTGTCATCAAGGGTCCAGTTTCTTTTCATCTGCCTTCTCTGCCTTCCTCAGTGTTAGCTTGTTTTAAGCTTCCTTTCCTTCACATAGCAAAATAGTTTCATTCAGGCTTCACATCAACACACACAAAATGCCAAAGAAGAAATATCATCTCAGCAGAGTCTTGAAATCATACTGATTGAAATATTTAAGTTTAAATCACCAACTGGCTTAAACTAATCAGGGCCTGTCTCCAGAAGTGGGGTCAGTCAGCAGGTCACTATTGGAAGGACTGGAAACCTAAGGAAAATATCTGGATACTTCCAGGTGTGTGTGGAAAGAGGAAATGAATGGTAGGTAGATACTCAGCAAATGTTCACCACACATAGCATGAAACAGATAAGTCTGAGAAAATATATTATTTGCAGAGTATCCTGGTATTTTCTAAATAACTTTTCTTTAGTATTCCTTTCCCCAGAATATTACTCATTTTAATGTGTTCACAATTGCCAAAGTAGTTTAGTCAATTGATCACATTAAGTGCAAACTTACTGTATGTGAACAGTAAATAGAGTTCAAAAGAAAACAACTATAAAACTTACCTCTCACTGATTTATCTCTTCTTTGATATCTTATTTACCTTGTTCTGGGAAATCATTATACTCAAAGGAACATTTGTTCAGTGAAAATACAGAAAAATAACCTGAAACAAATTTATGTTGCTATTCTAAGATTTTATTTATTTATATATTTCTAACTTAATAAACGAATTGGGACTCATTCTCCATTTCATGTACACAATTAATTTTCCCAGCGTATCATTATAGGCATACGCTAAAAGCATTATAAATTTCATTACATTAGAAACTTAATAACATTTTTCATCCATAAACAATCTATTTTTTCAGCCTGATCATTTTTTGTCAATTCTTAGAATGTGTTATCATCATGACTAAATAATAAAATTATATGTTGCTTGGATTTCATTTATTAATGTATTCATTTATATATAAATTACTTCATTCCCTACAAGACTTGCAATGGCAATCAGTGATGCTTTTTTTAGTTGATATTACCTCATTCCTAAAATAAATGGACCCAACATAAAAAAATTAGCCTTACTATTCAGAGTTTAAACAGACATTACAAAATATAGGGATAGTTTAAACAGACATTACAAAATCTAGGGATATAGACATTACAAAATTAGGGATAATTCGCTGAGAATTCCAATTAGTTCACCACTGATTGTGTTTGAGCAAATTTTCACAAAAGTTTTTACTTCAATCTTTACACATTTTAGGGTATATATTTCTATATGGACAGAGGTGTCTGAACTTAAGACTTCAAAAAATATATATTATGGCAATGGCTTTGGACATTTGGGTCTTAATAGAGAAGAGAGTGGATATTTGAAGGACAATCTACAATGAAGTGAGCATGTGTATCATTCTAGCATTATTTCTGAGATATGCACCAGTGGGTCCCGTTTTACTTCACTCATAGTTAATTACATGCAGTTTCTCAAACTGACTATGTTCCCTGTGTTATTTTGTCTTTTTTTGTGCGATTCCTCAAACTGGAATGCACTAATCTCCTTGTGCTTTAAGAGCTTCTTTCTTTGCATGCTGTAAGTATGCTCAGGTAAGTTACTTTCAAATTTTCTGTGCTCCTGTTTATTTATTCTGGGCATGGAGATAATAATAGTACTATCATATAAGATCATTGTGGTTATCAAATATAATTTTACATAAATGTATAAGTGTGATTAAAGTGCTGCCTAACACATAGGACTAATTAAAAATTGTACCTTATTAATTGTGCATGGACAACTTATGTTGGTCCTTTTAGATTCATTGTGAGTGCTTGAGGAATTGAGAGAAGGCTGGTATACATGAAGTGTGGATAGAATAGCAGAGAATAGTACAAGATGAGGCGGGAGGGAAGTATAGATTGGAACATTCTTTATCCTGAGGCAAAAGGAAACTATTGAACAATTTTAATTAGGGTTTTGTAGGGACTGGGAATTTGAATAAAGCAATCTCTCTAGAGAAGAGCTTTTAGAGTGTAATGGAAATAATCCCTTTAGCTTCATATCTGCCAGAAGGCCTCTCCTTAAACTGTCTGCAGAGAAACACCAATACCAACAGATGTTTTTAGACGTGTCAGACATAACAGATCCTGCATTAGGTTCTATAGATGCAACAGGAAACATCTTAATTTCCTATAGACAACTCACAGCTTACTAGAGCAGCATTTCTTAAACCTCGGCACTGTTGAGGTTGTGGGCCAGGTAATTCTTTGCTGTGAGGGGCTGTCCTGTGCACTATCAGATATTTAGCCGCATCCTTGGCCTCTATCCATTAGATGCTGGTAGCCAACACCCTCACTTCCAATTGTGATATCCAAAAATGTCCACAGGCATTATTTAAGCATTATTTAAATCTCCCCAGTTGAGAAACATTGTACTTAAAAAATACAAATAATTGCACCCCAGAGGACTGTGACTAAAAAGGAGGTATTAGGTTCTCTGTTATTATGTAACTGGAGGGACTAATGCTGCATCCATATATGGGGACCTGAATAGGATGGGCCTCACCTAGTTTGCCACATAATTGATCGACATATTAAACATATACTACATGGTGGAAAAAGGTCTAATTGGGCACAAAATAATCTTCATGTTAAAGAGACACATTAACAATTATTTTTGTTACCATCACTTTTCCTATTTTCACAATAATGTGGCCTCATTCGAAGCCTACTTTGTGCCCTATATAAGACAGAACCAAAGATTCAGAAGAAAAACTACTGTAAATTAAAACTTTTGCTTTATATCAGTTTGAGCTAAAATGATATTTTATATGTTTTATGGAGGGGCAGCCTGGGGTAATGGGGAATAATGAATTTATAATAAGACTTCTTGATTCTCTTCTACCACATAGGGAGGATACATTGCACATGTATTGGTTTTTATATCACCCATTGTTTTTGTAGCACTAACTTATTTCTTCTTCTTTATCTTGAGTAATCAAGGGATTACTACAATTTCTTATCATTTTAATGGTACTATTTAATTATTTTAAAAATAACATGAATTATTTAGATAATTGAAAACACAATAATTGACAAATACAAATGCCTACTCACAATATATAACTCAATACTTATTCAGACAAAGTATACCTGGAAAATATACTTTTTCAAAAATATTTGAAGCAATATTTTATTGCCTTATGCAAAGTTGTGAAGGGGAACAAAATTTGTTACCCCAGAATACATGAGGAATATTTTAGTTTGATTATTTTTTAAGAAATAAAAGACTCAGAAAGTTTTTCTTGTTCCCCCTCTTTAACTGCCTAAAAGAATTTAGATGAATGGACTGTAACAGGAACAGAGCTATCACTAGAGATATCTATAGAGAATATGGGCTAACTGTGGTGGAGGAAACCCAGCAGGGCCTAGAGGCCAGGGTCCTCTCCACGTCCCATTGTCTCTGCATGGCAGCAAACATTTTGTTTATCAAACATTTGTTTTTTCATCTCCACATGAATTGCCTTCCTCCCTTTTGAATTCCCAAACCACTATCCCCAGCAACTTCTTTGGTCTTTAGCTGAAGATGGTATTTAAGGTGGTAGCTCCAGCCATTTTGGTGAGTTACTCGGTTTTTCTGGGTCTTTCCCACGTATACCTGTTACTAAACTTTGTTTGATCTTTTCCTGTTATTCTGTCTCATGTCAATTTAACTCTTAGACAAGTTAGAAGAATCTAGAAGGGTAGAATAAAATTCCTTCCTTCCCTACAGCTGCCTTCCTATCACTTGGCAATGCTGAGAAATCCATAAAATATTTAAGTTAACAATTTTATTATTAACTAAAATAATATCTTATTTTATATGTTATTTTATATATTATAGTTATAATATAATATAATTATATTATAAAATATAACATTTTTGTTAATAATTAAATTTCCTACACTAAAGACAAAACCTGGATATATTCCCTGTGAGAATTTAAGTTTATATTTAATGTCATCATAAAATCCTCAAATATAGTTTGATAATAAGAACTTTGGACACTGTTAAAATACTCTGAAAGCCTGCTTCTTTTAGCTTAATTTAAAAAATCAAATGATTATCTTTTCAGCTTAACTGGTCAAGTAAGATATTAAGAGGGATATTTGGTGAATTTTAAGATCAGCAAATACAAATGAATTTCAATAAAATCTACCTTGTTATAAACAACATAAATAATTTAAGAAATTCCTTAATGTGGTCAATTGTTAGGACAAAACTGGACTGAACTTTTAAGAATGTTTGTATGGTTTGATCTGTTGCTCTGAAAAATAACACTTCTTCTGGGACTCATCAATTTTTATTTGCCTGTAAAGACAGTGTGTACTCTTTCTCTACAAAACACTACAGACTTTGAAATAGAAATATTTCAAAGAAATATTTTGTTATATCTTTTATTTTAATTAATAATATATTTTAAATGTTACATTAAATCTTTAAAATTCTGACAAAGAATAAAAGTAATATAAAATGTTGTATGGGCCAGCCCGGTGGCGCAGCAGTTAAGTGCACACTCTGTTGCAGCGGCCCGGGGTTTGCAGGTTTGGATCCCTGGCACACACTGACACACTGCTTGCTAAGCCATGCTGTGGCAGCATCCCATATAAAGTAGAGGAGGATGGGCACAGATGTTAGCCCAGGGCCAATCATCCTCAAGAAAAAAGGGGAGGATTGACATCGGATGTTAGTTCAGGGCTAGTCCTCCTCACAAAAATGAATGAATGAATAAATAAATAAATAAATAAATAAATAAATAAATACATACATAAAATGTCGTAGAGAACAAAATGCTTGATCTTCCCACCTACATAATGTATATGCTATCTTTTCCCAGAGATGAGAATACAAAGAGAGTTTTCAGAATTTTTTACCACCCCCTTTTTACAACTCATTGGAATGAGTTGCAGGGACTTTCACAGTAAGGAATGTCTTCCTTTTAGCTACCTTCTCCTGACTTACTTTGAGTTTGGTTTTATTTTTTTTATCCTCAGTAGAAATAGAAAACCGCTGGTCACCTCCATCAACTCGATTTTATCCACATCAACTGATACTGTTAAAAAATGAAAATGCAATAAAACAACTATTATTTTTGTCTCTTAATGCTGTCAATGATTAAGAGGCATAAACTGCAAGAGAAGTGAAAAGTTTATTTGGGGTATCAAAAATTGTAATTAGGAGAGCACAGATTCAGGTAGAAACCCAAACAGTGTCCCCCTGGGAAATAAAAGTCAGGGGTTTTTAAAGGCAAAGAAGGGAAGTTGTATTACAAAGAATTTTAATTGGAGTTGGAGGCAGAGAGCTAGTATTGACTAAAGACTGATTGACTTTGGATTCTATCTTCAGAAAATCCATAATCCTCAGTCTTTGTGATCGGGATGTCGTTTCTTCTGCTTACTTCTCAAACAATTGCTTGTAAAACAATTGCCATTTTGGCCCAGTCCAAAGGTTTGTCCCTGTCCAAGGTTCAAGACATCAAAGCAGCTTCTCTGGAAAGGCAGCTCCAACTCTATTTTAAAATGGCTCCATTATTGTCAATTTCAACAATGTTTAATCGCCAGTTTGCCTTTTTTTGCAACTTAAATGAATAGAAATTATGCGGCTGAATTCAGTGATGTGATTGCTTTTATATAGATATTTAACTTTTCACAACAATCCTTGGCCTTCGTTATTCTAGGTTGAGCAATTAAAATTCCATTAACTTTTTATTTTTCATAGAGATCTTATTTTCCAGGCCTCTGAATCATCCCTGTAAATGGTCTCTAAATTAAAAAAAAAAAAAAAAATCCCCTTGTTACTTAAAACTATATTAATTCATCCAACAAATGTTTTTTTAGTGACTACCATGAGGTAGGTACTCTGAATTTGTAGAATAAATTGTTGAACCAAAATAAGATGCTTTTTCTGGTCTTGAAGTGTTTACAGTCTTCTTCTACTCTAGTCTACTCTATCTTTCGAGGGAAAGATAATAAAAGTAATAGTTGAATGTATTAAGCATTTACTAAATGCTATGGGTGTTCTAAGCATGTAATATATATTAACTCATTTATTCTTCACAACAAGCTTATGGGGTTAATTTATTATTATTGACTTCATTTTCAGATGTGTACTGAAGATAGAAATAAACAAACAGATACGATAATTGCAGATAGAGCTATGAATAAAACAAAACAGGAGTTGAAGTGGAGGTTCTTCTAGACCAGCTGACCTGGAAATGCTTCACTGCTGAGGTGACCATTGCAATAAGACATGAATAAACGAAGAAGCCAGCTGTTCCAAGACATGTGTGGGAAGAGTGTCCCCACAGCTGCAAACTCTCTATGGTGGGAAAGAGTTTCCTAAATGTGAGAAAGTGAATGAAGTCCTATGTGAAAGAAAGGTGAATGATAGACTTGGAGAGGTGTAGACAGTGTCAGGTGATGGAGGGTGTTTGGATTTTCTGATTCTAGTTGCAATGGAAAGCCATTGAATGATTTTGGGAACTGAATTAATAAAATTTCTTTTAATTTTTTAAAGGATTATCTGGAAAGAAACAAATATAGAGTGAAGGAAAGTGCAAGCAGATGTAAATTTTGCAATCACCCGGATATAGGTGGTGTTTCATAGGTAAATCCATGGTAATGAATGAGATAGTTTGAGAAAACATCTAAGTAGAGAAGAGTTGAAGAAGACTGAGATTTGGAGGACACTAAGATTAAAGGTGGAGAGTGGAAGTGGAATCAGATACAGGGAATTTAAAAGAGGACACAGGTAGAAAATATAGGGGAGCAGAATTTGTCACCTCAAAATATGTCTGTTTAGCATAAAGATTATTTTAGGCTGATTCTTTTTAAGAAACAACAGACATGGGAGAAGCTCTGAAAACTAAGTAGAAGGTACCCTTGTAAGAGATATTTACATGAAAAAGGGAAATCTCCATTCGTAAGTGTGTCTCCCTGGCTGTACCAGGAAGAGGAGGATGACCAAATCTCTAGAAACTCTTATCAATGCAGAAGGCAATAACTTAAATTTGCATAACAACCTTATCCTTGTTTACTGTGCTTTTCTTGGTGACCTCCCATAACTGACTCTCCACCTCCAACATATTCTTTTGTCTTTGGCTGAAGATGGTATTGAAGATGATGGCTTTGGCCATTTTAGGGAGTTACTCAGTTTTCCTGGGTCTCTCCCATGTATACAGGAGGTCTACATGTTATTAAATTTCTGTTAGTTTTTCTCCTGTTAATCTGTCTCACATCAATTTAATTCTTAGACCAGCCAGAAGAATTTAGAAGGGTAAAGGAGAAAATATTTCCTCCTCTACAAAAGAAAACCAAGAAATTGAGTCCAGATGTTAACTGAAGAGAGCATTTCAAGGAGGGAGTAGTTTGTGCTGAATGCTGCCGAGGAGTTGATTAAGATGAGAAAAAGGAAAAAAAGACCTTTGGACTTTACAAACTAGCAGTCATGCTGACCTTTTTAAGAGACAATTTTGTGGAGTAGTGAGGATTGAAGATCGATTGGAATGGGTTGTAGAAAAAATAAGATATAAGGAGGTTGAAACAGTGACAATGGATGATTCTTATTTATTTCATTTTATTTATTTTATTTTATTTTATTTTTATTTTATTTTATAGTGGTAAGAACATTTAACACGAGATTATTCTCTGAACAAATTTGTAAGTGTGTAATGCATTATTATTGACTACAGATACAATGTTGTACAGACGATATCTAGAGATTATTCATCTTGTTTAACTGAAACTTCATGCCCTTTTATTAGTAACACCCATTTCCCCCTTAACCCAGTCCCTGGAAACCACCATTCCATTCTCTGATTCTATAAATTTGACTTTTAGATTCCTCAAATAAGTGGAATCACGTAGTATTTGTCTTTCTGTGACTGGCTTATTTAAGCTAGCATAATTGCCTTGTGGGGGATCAGAATTGGTCACCCCAAAATATGTCTCTTTGTCTTCATTATTTTTAAGAACAAAAGACTCTGAAAGAAACTTTGGCCTTCCCCCTAACTGCCTAAAAGAATTTAATACAGAAGGCTTGTTCCAGGAAGGAGCTAATGCCACAAGATAACTATGGTATAATGTAAAGTAAGTGTGATAAGAAAGGCACTAACAAGCCCATCTTATGGAAATTCTGTCTCTCAGACCACATTCTCAAACATCTGCTTTTCCATTTCCATGTGAATTGCCTTCTTCCCCTCTGAAATCCCAAATACCCACCCCCATCATCCTCCTTTGTCTTTAGCGAAAGATAGTATTTAAGATGAGAACCTCCGCCATTTTGGTGAGTTGCACAGTTTTTCCTGAGTTTCTCCCACGTATACAAGTTATTAAACTTTGTTTTATATTCTCCTGCTAACCTGCCTTTTTAATTATTTGACCAACCATAAGAACCTTAAGGAAAAGGGCAGGGAGGGGGGAGACTCTCCCTCTTCCCCTACATCCTCAAGGTTCATCCATATTGTTGCATACTATATGCAAAATTCCTTTATAAAGAAGGAATTTCCTTCTTTATAAAGCTGAATAGTATTCCACTGTATGTATATACCACATTTTCTTTATCTGTTTTTGGGCCGATGGATGTTTAGGTTGTTTACACATCTTGGCTATCGTCAGTAGTGCTCTAATGAACATAGGAGTGCTAATATCAGTTCAAGATCTTGATTTCAATTCTTTTTTGATAAATACTCAGAAGTGGGATTGCTGGATCACATGGTACTTCTATTTTGAATTTCCTGAGAAGCCTCCATACTGTATTCCACAGTGGCTGCACCATTTTTTATTCCCATTGATAGTGCGCAAGGATTCCAATTTCACTACATCCTCCACAACACTTGTTGTCTTTCATTTTTTTGGTAACAGTCATCCTGACTAGTGTGAGGTGATATCTCTTAGTGGTTTTGATTTGCATTTCCCTGATGATTACTGAGTATTTTTCATATACCTTTGAGCCATTTGTATGTCTTCTTCAGAGAAATGCCTAGGTCCTCAGCTAATTTTTTAATTGGGTTATTAGGTGTTTTTTTGTTTTTCGTTTTTTTTTAACTATCAAGTTGTAGGAGTTCCTTGTATAATTTAGAGATTAACATCTTATCAGATATATAGTTTGCAAATATCTTCTCCCATTCTGTAGGTTGCCTTTCACTCTATTGACTGTTTCCTTTGCTATGTAGAAGCTTTTTAGTTTGATGGGTGCCAAGAATACGTGATTGGGAAAGGATAGTCTCTTCAACAACTGGTGCTAAGAAAACTGGGTACCCATCAGCAAAAAAAATGAAATGTGACCCTTATCTTTCACCATACACAAAAAGTGACTCAAAATTGTTAAAGACTTAAAAGACCTGAAACTGTAAAACTCTAGAAGAAAACATAGAGGAAAGCTTTATGACATTGGTCTTGGGAATGATTTCATAGATACGACACCAAAAGCACAGACAAAAAGAAAAACAAATAAGTAGGACTACATCAGACTGGATTATTCTTTAAGAAAAATTTAGCATAGGAAATTAGGGCCAAACTAAAATGGCTTTGGGGTTGAAAAAAGATTTTCTTTTTTGATATGGATGATATTATAGTATATTTATTTGATGATAATGAGCCAATAAAAAGATTTAGTAAAGTGAAGAAAGTTATTTGCAGGAACAAAGTTTTGTACAACAAAGAGTTGCACAGTCCAATAGGGTAGTCACAAGTTACATGTGGTTACTTAAATTTAAATTGAAAGTAAATAAAATTAAAAACACACTCCTCAGTTGCACTAGCCAAATTTCAACTGCTCGAAAGATACTTGTGTCTAGTGCATGTCTAGTGGAAAACACAGATGAAAGTTTCTATCATCATAGAAAATTCTCTGGACAGTGCAACTTGAAAGCATGAGAAGGGAAGCGATGAGATTCCTAAAAATACAATATTGAAACAAAGTGAATCTTCTATTTTTCTCCAATTTTGATTATTGTCCAAAATTGCATTTATACTTTTAAAAATAAATCCTAACATGTATCAAAAATTCAGCTATTTGCATATTTTGGATAATAAAATATGAAAAAACAACCAACAGTCAGTTCTCTGGTTTGTTTTAGTAAGAATACTTCAGGTAGATTACAGAAGTGCATATTATACCTAGCAAGTCTTTGAACTAGCTTCAGAATGGCAAAGAATATAAATATATACATACATAAATACATATGCACATATACACACACACACAATACTTCTGTAATCTGCTGCTAAGGAAGGTACAATTACTTCTTTTCCTGTGGGACACTACGCTGAGTAAGGCAATTAGCTTAATTTTACTTGTTGGCATACCTGTCTTCCCTCTAGGCTATAAGCTTTTTTATCTTTGCATTTTCAACATCTAGCACAGTGCATAGTAGAATTTTAATAAATATAATAAATATATTGAAGATTCTTTACTAATTAATTGCAAACAAAAATAAAAAGATTGTTTCTCTCCTACATATTGACTATCAGCTTTGAAATGTCAAAAATCTGTTCCTCTTTAAATCCTTTATTTACAGCTTAGTGATTGATATATGTTAATATTTAATAATCATTTTTCATTGCTGTTTTATTACTAAATGAAAGAGCCTCAGAAATTATACATTTTACTTGAGAAACACATTCTGTATCAGTCTATGTTAATTTTCTACCTACTCTCTGTTTATTGGCATAAGGTAAAGAAAATTGGTGAAATAGTTATTTTTTCTTGAATTTGTTGTTGGGAAAATCTTATTAGTCAAACAAAAAAGCAAATGAAAAGAACAATTTATATGAGGCTATGTGGTGTAATCAAGAGTCCCTTCCAAACAAGAATTGTTGAAATCACTGCTTTTGCACATATGAGAAGCCTAAACTTGTGAGTTAATTGGGAATGAACTCAGACAAAAAATAATACGAAATAAAATCCACCCCCCTCATTCTTTTTCTGTGCTTTAAAAGATGTTCTTGTCTTAAATTTGTCCTCATTTGCATAGAACTTTTTAAAGTTTTCATTCTTCCCACTTAGTCTCCTCTATATAAACTTGACTTTGTATCCAAACCCAAGTAAATAAAGATAAAGGTGGGAACGGGTAAGAATGTACATTTTCCCTTGTTATGCAAAATTTTGAAAATAGCTTTTTCTTTTTTTCTTACTTTATATAGGAGAAAGGAAGGTGTAAAATATTTCAGGTATTAGAAGACAAGATTAGTCCAATTAGGATTTTACAATGCAGCAGACAGCTGAGTGACCTGATAAAAAGTGTTGTCTTTCTAGTCCTTTTATCTGCCTGTGAGTAGTTAAGAGGCTATTTTCAGATAGGGATACAATTGTTGAAAGGCAACTAGTTAAATTATTATAAATTTAGAAATTGTATAAATTTTATTAAATTTTCTGACTCAGTCTGGGCATGGGACATAGTTTGACTCCCTGTATTATTGACTTGAACATTATGCAGTTAATAATCTGCCCGTTGAAGAGTTTCTTCCTACTTTAGCCGCATATTCTTTATTCCAGGGACCACAATTGCAGAGGAGAATGTATCCCCGTTAGTTATTTCAATCCCTATGGCACAGAGTAGTTGTAAGTTTAGAGATAATAGACAATACTTGGCACCAAGCCTGTGTATACTAGACCCTTAAGAAATGTTAAGTGGCATTACCATCATTATCTTTACTCCCAAGGTCTAAGTGACCAGTTGTAGAAAAATATATGATAACATATATAAACATACTTATGTTGCAGAGCACCCTAAGGATTCTTTGAAATAGTGTTGGGTTGACACATGACTCTTAAAATGACTATAAATGTGAAATAAATTTAAAAATAATAAAACTCAACAAATATAAGATAGACTGTTGTATTAAATTAGAACTTTCAAGATAAACTATGTTATATTCAATTGCAATGCAGATTTTAGACATGAAAATTTTAAAAGATTTGCAATATATTTTGGGGAAGTTTGTTCCTAAATATTTCAATGTTTTTATGGATGGTTTAGTTCTTATTGTTTATGTAATGAGCCTTCTTGACATTTTTTCTTGAAAAGTAATTTATAGACCATGGTTCTTGCAAACTGGAAAATTTTACATTCAATACTATTTTATTGTTTAATTTTATCCCCATATCGTATCTCTCCAGCACAATCTTTTTTTCTATAATAAATTTTTTATTATAATACAAGTTTTTGAACATCATTATATTTTCTCTTATCCTTAAATTAACAAAACAATAGTGAACATTATAAATTTTAATATTTTCTTTGCTTTTCTATATCCTCTTAATATTTCCATTACCCATTTTTCATATGTATCACTTGTATAAAATTTTCTTGTTATCCTTTAGGATTTCTGTGGAACCTACAGAGGAAAAATTATGTGACAATTATGTGTTAATTAATTCTCCTGCCACACTATAATTTAATAAGAATAGTGGAGACAGTTTTTATAATGGAAATCTGAAATGTAACAAGCTTAAGTGATTTACGCAGAGTTCAAAAAACTCCTTAAGAAAACTTGATCAAAGTCTTATAAATAACTAACATCAAATTTTAGTAGCTACCAAAATCATAAGATAAGATTATCACATAACATTTTTCCTCTGTTTAAAATTCCATGATTGATAGTATAAAATATACACATGAAAGATGACAATCAAGTCCTGTCTTACTGTGGAATTTTTGTGCAAACTAGCACAGCTGTAGGTCAAATATGGAGACATTAATAGGTTCTATAAAGTGAAGATGTAATAAAGCAGAGCTTCTCACAATTTTTGGTCTTGGGAGCCCTTTATACTCTTGAAATTTTGTGAGGACCTCAAAGAGCTTTAGTGTCTGTGGATTATGTCTATCAATATTTATTTTATTAAAAACTAAAAATGATTATTTTAAAATATTGATTTATAACTTATTAAATATAACAATAATAAACTCATATGTTAACATAAACAACCAACTTTTATGAAAAACAACTATATTTTCTAAAAAATCAGAAACGAGTGAACAAATAAGCATTGTTTAAATTTTTTGCAATTTTTTAGAAGTCTGGCTTAATAGAAGGTAGCTGTTTTCCATATCTATGTCTGTCTTTCAATATGTGGTTTTGTATTTTTTAGTTGAAATATATGAAGATAATCTGGTTTCACACAGACATGTAGTAGAAAAAAGGAGGCATATTTTAATATTTTTAAAAAATAATTATCAAAAATTCTCTTTGATAAGATATACAGATGGCCAATAGACACATGAAAAGATGTCCAACATCATTAATCATCAGGGAAATGCAAATCAAAACAACACTAAGATATCACCTCACGCCCGTTAGAATGACTATAATCACCAACACAAAAAACAACAAGTGTTGGAGAGGATGTGGAGAAACAGGAACCCTCATACACAGCTGGTGGGAATGCAAACTGGTGCAGCCTCTATGGAAAACAGTATGGAGATTCCTCAAAGAATTAGAAATAGAGATGCCCTATGACCCAGCCATCCCACTACTGGGAATCTATCCAACAAACCTGAAATCAACAATCCAAAGAGGCTTATGCACCCCTATGTTCATTTCAGCATTATTCACCATAGCCAAGAAGTGGAAGCAACCTAAGTGTCCCTCGACTGACGATTGGATTAAGAAAATGTGGTATATATATACAATGGAATACTACTCAGCCATAAAAAAGGACAAAATTGTCCCATTTGCAACAACATGGATGGGCCTGGAGCGTATTATGTTAAGTGAAATAAGACAGGAAGACAAACACTGTATGATCTCACTCATATGTGGAATATAAACCAACACATGGACAGAGAAAACTGTATTGTGGTTACCAGTGGCAAGGGGGGTGGGGGGTGGGCACAAGGGGTGAAGGGAGTCATATATATGGTGATGGACAAACAAAAATGTACAACCCAAAATTTCACAATGTTAAGAACTATTAAAACATCAATTAAAAAAAAATTCTCTTTGATACTCTAGCAACACTTAACAAGTAGAGATTTCCTAAAGGTTTATTGCAATGTGGAATCCCAAATGATAAATATCATGAAAAATTTTGTATTCCTCTACATTTTATCTTACACTTTGACTGGATCATTTACTCATCCATAATTTTGTAACATTTCGCATTGTCATTTAATTTTTTTAACTTCATGCAATGCAATATCATGAGTTGGTCATTTGGAAAATAATTCTTCATTGAGTTATGCAGATCTGTGTTTTGATACAATTCATTATACGGTATCAAAAAAAATCACAATCATTATAACCACTGCTCTTATCAGAAGAGACTATAAGGATTGAGGCTATAAGCTGTCAATCTCATAGTGACACGCTTTTCTCCCAAATCTAATTTTCTCTTGAAAGCTTGAATCTTAAATATTATATATTTTTTTCAGACCCATTTCTTTAATTCATTTTCAGAAAATGTCTGAATAATCAAAGTTTGTCTGCCAGTTGTTTTCTCAAATAAAAATTGTGTTCCATTAAAAAATGGCTAATTCAGGTCACAAGTCTCACAATCACACAAACACTTTTCTTCAAAACAATCATTATGCTTATACATGCATCAGAAGTGCTTTAGGTATACTTGACCTTCTGTCACACAAAATATTGAAAAAACATTTACTCAAGGGTTGAAGATAACTACAATTATTTATTTTTCTGTTTCAACAAGGATCGAATTAAATGGAACCTTTTTTTTTTTAACAACAATTTCCTGACAGTGAAGAATACAATGACAAATAGTACAGTTTGGGGCTACTACATTGATTTGTATTAAGCCATCAGCAGTTTAACTCACCATTGGTTTTTTTTTTTTTAATTTATTATTTTTTTAATTTATTTATTTTTTCTCTTTTAATTTTTTGTTTATTGCAGTAACATTGGTTTATAACATTGTATAAATTTCAGGTGTACATCATTATACTTCTTTTTCCGCATAGATTACATCATGTTCACCACCCAAATACTAATTACAATCCATCACCACACACATGTGCCGAATTATCCCTTTTGCCCTCCTCCCTCCCCTCTTCCCCTCTGGTAACCACCAATCCAATCTCTGTCTCTATGTGTTTGTTTATTGTTGTTATTATCTACTACTTAATGAAGGAAATCATATGGTATTTGACCTTCTCCCTCTGACTTATTTCACTTTGCATAATACCCTCAATGTCCATCCATGTTGTCACAAATGGCTGGATTTCATTGTTTCTTAGGGCTGAGTAGTATTTCATTGTGTATATATACCACATCTTCTTTATCCATTCATCCCTTGATGGGCACTTAGGTTGATTCCAAGTCTTGGCTATTGTGAATAACACTGCAATGAACACAGGGGTGCATGTATCTTTACGCATTGGTGTTTTCAAGTTCTTTGGATAAATACCCACCAGTGGAATAGCTGGATCATTTGCTAGTTCTATCTTTAATTTTTTGAGGAATCTCCATACTGTTTTCCATAGTGGCTGCACCAGTTTGCACTCCCACCAGCAGTGTATGAGAGTTCCCTTCTCTCCACATCCTCTCCAAAACATGTTGTTTCCTGTCGTGTTAATTATAGCCATTCTGACGGGTGTGAGGTGATATCTCATTGTAGTTTTTCTTTTTTTATAATTTTATTTATTTATTTTTTTCCGTGAAAGCCCCAGTAGATAGTTGTATGTCATAGTGGCACATCCTTCTAGTTGCTGTATGTGGGACACGGCCTCAGCATGGCCAGAGAAGCAGTGCATCAGTGCACGCCTGAAATCTGAACCAGGACCGCCAGCAGCGGAGTGCGGGCACTTAACCGCTAAGCCACAGGGCCGGCCCTATCTCATTGTAGTTTTGATTTGCATTTCCCTGTTAGTTAATGATTTTGGCATCTTTTCATGTGTCTGTTGGCCATCTGTAAATCTTCTTTGGAGAAATGTGTGTTCAGGTTTTTTGCCCATTTTTTAATTGGGTTGGTAGTTTTTTTGTTGTTGAGATGCATGAGTTCTTTATATATTTTGGAGATTAAGCCCTTATCAGATGTATGGTTTGCAAATATCTTCTCCCAATTGTTAGGTTGTCTTTTCGTTTTGTTGATGGTTTCTTTTGCTGTGCAGAAGATTTTTAGTTTGATGTAGTCCCATTGTTGATTTTTTCTATTGTTTCTCTTGCCCGGTCAGACATGGTGCTTGAAAATATGTTGCTAAGACCGATGTCGAAGAGCGTACTGCCTATGTTTTCTTCTAGAAGTTTCGTAATTTCAGGTCTTACATTCAAGTCTTTAATCCATTTGGAGTTAATTTTTGTGTATGGTGAAAGGTAAGGGTCTACTTTCATCATTTTGCATGTGGCTATCCAGTTTTCCCAACACCATTTGTTGAAGAGACTTTCTTTTCTCCATTGTATGTTCTTGGCTCCTTTGTCAAAGATTAGCTGTCCATAGATGTGTGGGTTTATTTCTGGGCTTTCGATTCTATTCCATTGATCTGTGTGTCTGTTTTTGTGCCAGTACCATGCTGTTTTGGTTACTATAGCTTTGTAGTATATTTTGAAATCAGGGAGTGTGATACCTCCAGCTTTGTTCTTTTTTCTCAGGATTCCTTTACCTAATCGGGGTCTTCTGTTGTTCCATATAAATTTTAGGATTCTTTGTTCTATTTCTGTGAAAAATGTGGTTGGAACTTTGATAGGGATTGCATTGATCTATAGATTGCTTTAGGAAGTATGGACATCTTAACTATGTTAATTCTTCCAATCCAAGAGCATGGAATATCTTTCCATTTCTTTGTGTCATCTTCAATTTCTTTCAGCAATGTTTTATAGTTTTCGGTGTACAGATCTTTCACCTCTTTGGTTAAGTTTATTCCTAGGTATTGTATTCCTTTTCTTGCAATTGTAAATGGGATTGTATTCTTAATTTCTCTTTCTGCTACTTCATTGTTAGTGTATAGAAATGCAACTGATTTTTGTATGTTGATTTTGTATCCTGCAACTTTACCATATTCTTTTATTACTTCTAAAAGTTTTCTGGTGGATTCTTTACGGTTTTCTATATATAAAAGCATGTCATCTGCAAATAGTGACAGTTTCATTTCTTCCTTTCCAATTTGGATCCCTGTTATTTCTTTCTCTTGCCTGATTGCTCTGGCTAGGACTTCCAGTACTATGTTAAATAGGAGTGGTGACAGTGGGCATCCTTGTCTGGTTCCTGTGCTTAGAGGGACAGATTTCAGTTTTTCACCATTGAGGATGATATTAGCTGTGGGTTTATCATATATGGCCTTTATTATGTTGAGGTACTTTCCTTCTATACCCATTTTATTCAGAGTTTTTATCATAAATGGATGCTGTATCTTGTCAAATGCTTTCTCTGCATCTATTGAGATGATCTTGTGATTTTTATTCTTCATTTTATTAGTGTGGTGTATTATGTTGATTGATTTGCAAATGTTGAACCATCCCTGCATACCTGGAATAAATCCCACTTTATCATGGTGTATAATCTTTTTAACGTATTGTTGTATGCGATTTGCTAGTATTTTGTTGAGGATTTTCACATCGATGTTCATCAGTGATATTGGCCTGTAATTTTCTTTTTTTGTGTTGTCCTTGTCTGTTTTTGTTATCAGGGTAATGTCAGCTTCGTAGAATGAGTTAGGGAGCTTCTCCCCGTCCTCAATTTTTTGGAAGAGTTTGAGAAGGGTAGGTAATAAGTCTTCTATGAATGTTTGGTAGAATTCACCAGGGAAGCCGTCTGGTCCTGTACTTTTATTTTTGGGGAGGTTTTTGATTACTGTTTAGATTTCCTTACTGGTGATTGGACTACTCAAATTCTCTACTTAATCTTGATCCAGTTTTGGAAGGTTGTATGAGTCTAAGAATTTATCCATTTCTTCCAGATTGTCGAATTGGTTTGCATATAGCTTTTCATATTATTCTCTTATAATCTTTTGTATTTCTGAGGTGTCTCTTGTAATTTCTCCTCTTTGATTTCTGATTTTACTTATTTGTGCCTTCTTTCTTTTTTTCTTAGTGAGTCTAGCTAAATGTTTGTCAATTTTGTTGATCTTTTCAAAGAACCAGCTCTTGGTTTTATTAATTTTTTCTATTTTTTTTTGGTCTCTATTTCATTTATTTCTGCTCTGATTTTTATTATTTCCCTTCTTCTACTGATTTTGGGCTTTGTTTGGTCTTCTTTTTCCAGTTCCTTTAGGTGCATTGTTAGATTGTTTATTTGAGATTTTTCTTGTTTGTTGAGATAGGCCTGTATTGCTATAAACTTCCCTCTTAGAACCGCTTTTGCTGTATCCCATAAATTCTGGCATGTCGTATTTTCATTTTCATTTGTCTCCAGGTATTTTTTGATTTCTTCTTTGATGTCTTCTTTGACCCAGTCGTTTTTCAGTAGTATTTTGTTTAATCTCCACGTATTTGTGGCTTTTCTGATTGTCTTCCTATTGTTGATTTCCAGTTTCACACTGTTGTGGTCAGAAAAGACGCTTGGTATTATTTCAATCTTCTTAAATTTATGGAGACTTGCTTTGTGGCCTAATATGTGATCAATCCTGGAGAATGTTCCATGTGCATTTGAAAAGAATGTGTATTCTTCAGTTTTTGGATGGAATGCTCTATATATCTCTACTAGGTCCATCAGTTCTCTTGTGTTATTTAAGGCAAGTGTTTCCTTATTGATGTTTGGATGATCCTTCCATTGGTGTAAGTGGAGTGTTCTAGTCCCCTACTATTATTGTGTTACTGTCTATTTCTCTTTTTATGTCTGTTAATAATTGCTTTATATATTTAGGTGCACTGACATTGGGTGCGTAGATATTTACAAGTGTTATATCCTCTTGTTGGATTTTTCCCTTGATGGTTATGTAATGCCCTTCTTTGTCTCTTTTTACAGTTTTTGTTTTAAAGTCTATTTTGTCTGATATGAGTACTGCTACCCCAGCTTTCTTTTCATTGCCATTTGCATGGAGTATCTTTTTCTATCCCTTCACTATCAGTTTGTGAGTGTCTTTAGGTCTGAAGTGTGTCTCTTGTATGCAGCATATATATGGGTCTTGTTGTTTTATCCAGTCAGCCACCCTATGCCTTTTAATTGGAGCATTTAGTCCATTGAAGTTTCAAGTAGCTATTGATAAGTATGTATTTATTGCCATTTTTTAACTTTTTTTTTCTCAGTGTTTTAGTAGTCCTTCTCTGTTCCTTTACCCTTCTATACAGAATTGATGGTCTCTTTAGTTTGACCTCTGTCTGAAAGTTCTACTCTTTAACTCCCGTCCTCCCTCATTTTATGTTTTTGATATCATATCTAACCTCTTTTTTGTGCATTTGTATCCATTACCCTCTTATCATGGAAATAGATTATTTTTCCTATTTGTGGTCTTCTCTTTTCCCCTTAAATCAGTCCTTTTAACATTTCTTGTAGCACTAGTTTCTTGGTGACAAACTCCTTTAATTTTTGCTTGTCTGGGAAATTTTTGATCTCTCCTTCCATTTTGAATGATAACCTTGCTGGGTAGAATATTCTTGGCTGTAAGTTTTTTCCTTTTAGCACTTTAAATATATCGTGCCACTCTCTTCTAACCTGTAAGGTTTCTGCTGAGAACTCAGCTGATAGCCTTATGGGGCTTCCTTGGTATGTAACTTGTCTTTCTCTTGCACCTTTTAGGATTCTCTCTTTATCTTTAATTCTGGACATTTTCATTATGATGTGTCTTGGTGTGGGTCTCTTTGGTTTCTGTAAGGTTTCTGCTGAGAACTCAGCTGATAGCCTTATGGGGCTTCCTTGGTATGTAACTTGTCTTTCTCTTGCACCTTTTAGGATTCTCTCTTTATCTTTAATTCTGGACATTTTCATTATGATGTGTCTTGGTGTGGGTCTCTTTGGGTTTATCTTGTTTGGGGCTCTCTGTGATTCTTGTACCTGGATATCTGTTTCCTTCCTTAGGTTAGGGAAGTTTTCGTCTATTATTTCTTGGAATAGATTCTCTGCCCCTTTGTCTCGCTCTTCTCCTTCCGGGACACCTGTAACACGGATGTTAGTGCACTTGATGTTGTCCCAGAGGTCCCGTAGACTGTCCTCACTCTTTTTAATTCTTTTCTCTTTTACCTGTTCACCTTGGGTAATTTCTTCTAGTCTTTTGTCCAGCTCACAGATCCGTTCTTCTGTATCCTCTACTCTGCTTTTGAGTCCCTCTAGTGAATTTTTCATTTCCAGTATCATATTCTTCATTTCTGTTGGTTCTTTTTTATATCTTCCATTTCTCTGTTGACATTCTCACTGAGTTCATCTATTCTTCTCCCCAGATCAGTGAGCATCTTTAACACTCTTAGTTTGAACTCTCTGTTGGGTAGGTTGTTCATTTCTGTTTCAGTTAGTTCTTTTTCTCGGGTTTTGTCCTGTTTCCTCACTTGGAACGTATTCCTTTGCCCCCTATTTTGCCTCTTTCCCTGTGCTTGTGTCTACTTATTAGGTAGGTCAGCTACGTCTCGTGCTCTTGGATAGGTGACCTTATATAAGTGATGCCTTGAGAGTCCTGCAGTGTGCTTCCCTCAGTTCTCAATGTTCCAGGGGTGACCCCTATGTGGGCTACGTGTGTCCTTCTGTTGTGACCTGTTTGCTCTCCCTGTAGGCGCCCAGGTAGGCTGAGTTATGCTCCTGGTCAGCTGTTGTAATGCTCAGCTGTTTGTAGTTGTTGTGGGCCCTTCAGTCTCTTTATCAGGTGTGGGGAGTTCCAGCACAGTTGGCTGCAAGTTCTAATACCACATTTGTGTTGCAGTATTTCTTTTAAGCGAGTAGGCCCCCAGCATGGCAGGTTGTTAGGCTCAGGGCCTTACAATTGCTATAAGCCTCCAGCCTTTAGGTCTCTTGTCAGCTCTCTGAGGATTGCAGCTGGGTGGGGCTGGCCTCAGGCACGGGAACACCCAATTGTTTCAGGCTTTGGAAGGTGGGGCCAACCCCCATGTGGGTCTTTGAGAAGCACAAGTCTTCTGCAGCTGACAAGCCCTGCCGCCCACAGGTCCACACACACAGTCAACACAGTCCTGCCCCATGTGTGTGCTCCGACCTCCCGAAGTGGACCCAGTCTCTCCACGGCAGGAGCCCCTCACACTCCACCCCCGACCCACACTCTCCACCCGCTCCTTGTGCACACCCTGCCTCGCTAAAGTCAGCTCAGTTGCCAGGCTGCAGAGAATCCAGTCACCAATCTATGCAGGCCCACAAGTTGCCTGGGGGCTTGTTGGCAGGTGGAGCCAGTCTCTAGGGTGGGCTGCCTGCCCTGGCTGAGCTGGATTAAATCGGTGCTCTAGCAGGTGGGGCAGACCCTGGGCTAGCAGGCCTCAGGGAGAACTCCAATGGCGTCTGTGTCAGCACGCCCACGCCAGGCCACAACAATGGCCGCCGCCAATGTCCCAGTCACCAGTGAGGTCTCACCTCTCACCGAGATGCACTCAGGGCCTATCAGGTGAGTCTCTTTTCACGACAGCACTGTGCACATTTCTTTCTGCTGATTTTAGGTTGCTTTCTGAAACGGGTGAGTTTGCGCGGGGGCCCTTTAAGTGCCGGTTTTAGTTTCTTTGTGAACCAGCTTTTCTGGGGGTGCTCCCCAATGTTTTAGTAGCAGGCAAAGTCAGATATTCTGCCACTCGTCTCGATTGTGCTGGGTCCACAAAATGCCCACAGCGTGGGCACTCCCGGCTCAGGGCCCCGCACCTCCAGGGAGGCTGCGTACCTGTGAGCTGCTCCCGGCGGCCGTGAAGCTGGCGGCTTGTGAAGGCGGAGTTTTTTCTCTCCAGAAGGGAGGTTCTGCCTCTTCCACCTCAGTTAGGATTGTCCGTTGTTGCAGAGTTCCTCTTATCCAGTTTTCAGTTCTGTCTCAGGGGTAATTTTTCCACGAGTAGTTGTAAATTGGCCGTGTCTGCGGGAAGAGGTGAGTTCAGAGTCTGCCTACGCCGCCATCTTGACTTCTCTTAACTCACCATTGTTTTTGTACCATCAGTGCAGATGTCAACATAGAGGAAAAGGCAAATAACCTCTTGGTATTATTATAAAAATAGTTTTGAGCTTGTGGACATCTTGAGGAGAGTCTCTAAGATCATCGGTCATAGACAGACAACACTCTAAAAATCTTTTTGGTAAAGGAAGGTGTCATAACAGGGACTTCTTTTGTGCACTAAAAGTCAAATAGATTTAGTGTTATTGTTCTTCATAACATAGGGTAATTTTTAAGAGGCTAAGAGAATGAAAATTTCATCTGTGAAGTCCTTATAACTATCTCTCACACACACATACAAACTTTACAACAATCTAGGGCTCCATGAGCCCACTCTCATGACCTCTCATCTCCAAGACAGGTTTTGACATAGTATTCCTCAGTTTTATTAATTGCATGATTAGTGTACAACTTAGGATTCAGAATAAAGCAACGGGGCTACTCTATTAATTATTCTGTTTATGTTCTTTCATTTCAAATATTAAACTACCAGATGTACAACAAATATGTCAGTCAGCCCCACGATAGGGAGCATAGAAAGGAGAAAGAAGGTTGCCAAAGCTTAGAAAAAGAGATGTTTCATTCTGGAAGCAAAGAGAAAGAAATAAATGAGTTGATGTACAATTTCATCTCTTTTATCACAAATTTGCCTCAGGCTGAATCTGTGTGCTTTAATTCTAAAATCAGACATGTGTAACTGTGGACATAGATTTGTTTTGCACATGTGTGGCTTACTGGAAATATTGATGCTCAGCAAGGCATAAGATTTATCTAAAATGCAATGTGATTATTCCTTCTCACTGTAACTCCAAAAGGGAACAAATTGAAATAGCTCTATTCCCTTGTTTAAATACGAAACTATTGAAGTTGTTAGTCATAATTAAAAATATATGATATCATTATCAACATCCTTGAACATGGACTTAGGACAACAATGGCTTATAAAATAATACAGAGGAAAATTCTCTACTAAATTCCTTTAATTGGACCATGAAACATCTAAGGTAAAGAAATAATATCTTTCATTATTGGACAAGTAGTCTTAACATTTTCACTCTCTTGGTCCCAGTTCAGACCTTCATTCCCGACTCCAAAATGCCCCACAATGCAATATTTTGCCTTAATGGTACTCATGCAGTTCCATTGTAATTCATACTCATTCGAGTGGAAGAAACTCCTGAATGGAAGAGAACACTCCATATGCTATATATTAAGATGTAATTAGTAAATGATCACGAGGTAGACAGAATAAAATAAACACATACATACTGAGATTTCATATTCTCACATTGCCAATTAGATCTTAATAGATTTATTCTTTCTATACACAAATCTTGATTCTACTATACTATTATTTTTAATACTAATTATTTTCCTCTCGTGACCTATATGCATGTTTCCACATTTTCCTGTGAAACTAGCTATGCTTGTAAAAATAGCTAAGTTTGTAAAAGAAGCAAATAATTTTCAAGTGGAACAATTTTTACCTTATGTATAACCACATTCTTAGGTTATTTTGATTGTTCAGAGAAATTAATAAAGGATACCAAAGTTGGCATGATTTGACTAATAGATTGGAGAGAAAACTCAATACCTCTTATGCCAGTTATCATAAGATGTCTTGAGACATTTGCCAGAAAATTCATATATTCATTTTTTTAATTCTGTAATCACTGATAAACTCACAAAGGTAGTGAAAGAAAACTGTGTTAATTTTCTCAGTTATCCTCTGGGTAAACATAGTTTCTGATTCTAACATTAATTGAAAAACATAAAATTAGAGGCTGAAGTTATTCAAAGAGGCAGGCAAATTTACTGCTATCTTGTTAATGATTTAGTTACAGAAAATGGAGAATTGTTTTCTGGCACAGAATAGGAAAAATGAACAAAATGTAAATTTCAATAAATTAATGTTTGTTTAAATGGTTACTATGTTAACATAGAGGAATTTTTCAACATTGAAAATCCATCTTTATCATTTCGCCAAAATGAAATGGTTTCGTTTTAGAGCATGATTATCACTTAATCTTGACTAGGATTTTTCAAAGTGGAATCTCATAGGCCTTAAATATTCCCCTGAATATCCCACCCACACAAGTTTCTTTCACACACACAAATTTCTATAAAGACATTGGATCTGAAACATGAATGACGTAGCAGCCATACCTATTACAAAGTTGAAGGGAGAATTGAATAGTATTGTATCATTTTATCCACATAATAGTAACCTTTATTGCATGAAATTGGTACACTACCTTATTATAATACTTGTGGAGAATATTTTGTGCATTCTTGTTCCTTCTACCTAACTCATTAAATCCCAATAGAAATGCCTAGATCCCTGTACATTCATCTTATCAACAATCACCAGATGGTGGATGATTGCAGTACTTTCCAATTTACCATGAGATTTTTAGAGATATTTCCTGTCAAATTTTCTGTTTTGGTCCGTGGAACTTGTTTATTTCAGTGTTTAAAACAAAAATTTTGTTTTTCCTTTCATACTTTGGAATTTTTCCTAACCACACTATTTTCTTTTAAAATTATGATAGTTTGTTTAGTTTATATTCTCCTATTACAATGTTGAAAAATATTCTACAATATGGGATTCAAATTATTTTGGCATACAGTTTTAAATAGATTTTATTTGATAACTATACTCAGTGGGTATTTTTTTAGCATCTACATTATGCCAGACATTATGGTTCAGATGAAGAATATTGAAGGTTTTTTCCCTTAAAACTTAAGGTACTCTATTCCAAGATAACTTTGTCCAATTATTGAGACTGTCTTTTCAGGAAGATTCTGCTTGTGGCATAAGTTTTTCCTGGAACAAGTCCTTTACCATATTGGCTTCTGATGTTAGAAGTATTAGTGGTGTGTTGCAAATGTGTCCTCTACTTATCACTGAGGTAGAGTCATCTTTTAGTTGGAGAAATAATATGGTGTCAGCTTTAAATATTCCTTTCTATCAGATTCCATCTGCATTTTATCTAAGCGAAATGTCTTACTGTTTCAGACAGGCAGATGCAAAACTTTATGTCTCAATTTCACTACTGAGGTAGGCTTTTCCTTTGTAGTTATCGATCAGTTTATCTAAAAACAAAAAGGAAATGAGGGATTAAGATATACTCACACAGCTGTCCAAAAATGTTATTGGAATTTATCCTTGAGCACTGACATAATTATACAGATTCAGACAAAGGCATTCCAAGTATAAGCAAAGTAAAACAGGAGGCATGACCTATATTCTAGAGCCGATATTCTGTTCTAGTCTCCAGACCAGTCTGGTAGAATTAAGAGGGTAAAAACTGCAAAGGAAGGTACTTGAAGTATCTGATGACAATCATAGCTCTATAGCTGGGTGCATTAATAGAATTTGAAGATCAGAGAAGAGACTCACTCAAGTTGTTATGCAGTAGAAATATTTTCATACAATTAATTTCTTCTTATCCTTTTCTTACTGGAAAGGAACATGCACCCTTTGACTGTCACTATTGATCTCTCTGCACCAAACATATTTATCATCGTCTCACCATCATCCTGATAACTGTGAAGATTTTCTACAACAGCCATTACTTTTTTATGGAGATTAGCTTTTTTCCTTACTGAGCTAAAGTCAACTGAAATAATTGAGAGAAACAGATTGTCCAATTTAGCTCCTCCAACATAACACGTCTAGGCCTTAAGGAATAAATGCATGTTGATTTGAAACCATGGTTTCTGAGATAGAAAAGAAAAGAGATGGAGAGGAAGATTTTGCTCCCTGTCCTCCAAATCTCAATGAGAGAAAATTCACAGAATCTATTTCTTACCTTTAATCAACTCCAAGAGCTGTTTATTTTGAAATATTTTGTAGCTATTACTCACTGAATTGTTTTATGTTAGAGCAAAACTTGTGAAAATGGATATGATAGCTACATGTTAATTTTAAAAGTATGGGGGCACTATTTAAATGTAAGAAGAATAAAATATGCAACTGGAATTTGTCATAATCCAACGTGAAACTTGGATTTTGAGCCTTGGTGCTTGTAGAATCCCAGCAAATATTTTGAAAATACACACTGAAAATATTCTACTTGAAATTTACAGATTGTCTTAAAAATCTGTAATGATTCCTAACATTAATTTTGTTATATTTGTAGTTTTCTCAATTAACTTGTAGAAATTTGGAATGGTGTAATACTGAGACATTAATATTGTATTTATCCAATGGCTTTGAAAAACTAATTAAAAAAAAACCCTTGTTGTCAGTATTTAAAAATAAAGAGATAAATACACATAGATAAAAGGAGAATTTAGGCAAGCATCAAATGTTTGTGGCTGTGTATATTTTCATGCTCATTGCTATTTTGTATTAATTGTGTATGCTTGTTAGGCTTTATCATTCTTTTATAGAGAATTTTATTTAGGTAGATAACTGATGCTGATATGATGCTAATGAGGGGTATTATTAAGCTTTGTACATTTTGGACTCATCTCAAAATTCTTGAACCAAGGATCAAAAGGGGAAAAATAATACACAGTCTTTTGCTTACTTGATATACTACATTTTCTTTATTGACTAATTGAAGAAGTAATTGCATTAGTTGTGATGTTTGGCTTGTGCCTGATTTATAAAAGTTATTTTTCAAAGAACAAACAAACAGCCTAAACCTACTAAATGGTATCTGCTCTAAACCTGCTAAATGGGAACTACAATAATACAAAGACTTTTATATTAGGAATAAACTTAGAATAGCTTAACTTCTGTGACTACTAGTGATATACTGACCTTGGAAATGGTCTCCAAGTAAGCACTTAGGCATACTCTGTGGTCCTCCGTTGCCACTTATGTGCATCCAATGTGAAGTAGGAATCCAGCCAGAACCTCTAGAACCATCTTGAAGGGTTAGGAGGACTTATAAATTCTATGGGAATAGAAAAGATAATTACTCAACAATCACTAGATGGATATTATGGGGAATGGAGTCAAGGAAGATTTCCTCTGGCTGACGATGCTGTTGTAATTCCTGTTCTGTAGAGCCATCTTCATGTTGCTGAATTCTTACTTAGTTGGCATCCAGTACAGGAATTAGCATCGTGCCTGCTGTCATCCCTTTTATAATCTTTTCCTTGTGACTGTTGTACAATGATGCACTCTTATGGCTTCTAATTATTTTTATATTCTGTCTCTTTAAAAGTTTACGTAACCTTCACACTCATGGCCTCAGATCAGCTTCAAGGCTTCTGTGTGTGCATATTTTAGCGTCAATATCCACTGCTAATTAACTCATCCAATTGATGTTTTCCCATTCAAATTTTTTTTTTTTTTTTTTTTTGTGAGGAGATCAGCCCTGTGCTAACATCCGCCAATCCTCCTCTTTTTTTTGCTGAGGAAGACGGCCCTGGGCTAACATCTGTGCCCATCTTCCTCCACTTTATATGGGACACTGCCACAGCATGGCTTGACAAGCAGTGCGTCGGTGCGCGCCCGGCATCCCAACCAGCGAACCCCGGGCCTCCGCAGCGGAGCGCGCGCACTTAACCGCTTGCGCCACCGGGCCGGCCCCTCCCATTCAAATTTTTGAGAAAGAAAATTTATTTTTACCAGATTCTCTTTTCTCAACAAGTCATTATATATATCCCAGTATATTGCAGATTTTCCTGGTATATTGTAAGACGTAGCTTCTCCAATGTTTTATGCTGATGCCAAGTTTAATATGCTGGAAATAAAATCATACATGCTAGCATGGAAATTTCATTGTAAAGAGGCTGCAAAAAGAGTGGGTACAATGCATGGCATATCTAATTCACTTGGATACCTGATGGGAAAGAGTGAGAAATACTCCTGCAATGGTAAATTGAGGCCAAAGAGTCAATGCCTTTGAATGTCATACTAAATTGGTATGGATTTACTTTACAGTCAAATTTGTGAGTATATAAATATTGTGATAAGAACTGTGCTTTAGAAAAGTTAACCTGGTGGTATAGATGTAACGGAAAGAAACTGAGGATAAAGAAATCCAGGTAGCGCGTGTCCAAGAAAGATAATAAAGCATTGAATTAGAGAGGCAGTGATTGGACTAGCGAGTTGTGTACTAAGAAGGTAGATTGATTTCATAAATGTGGTAACAGGATGGCCTGAGAGAGTAATTTGTGAACTACAAGAAACATGCCTTAAGTGTCTCTTGTTCATTCTTTATCTCTGTCTGCTTCACCTCTAGGAAGTTGCTGTATTTTCTGCTGACCCACATAACATACTAAATTAGCCGCTTCTCTATATTAAATATGACTCCATCCATATTCAGACAAAATTCCAATAGCAAAGTGCTGAATTCATCCAGATTTCTTAATAAAGGCATGTTCCCAAACAGTTGTATGAATACATTGACCCAAAAGAAAATTTCCTTTTTGAGAAGTGCAAGTATTGAATAAAAATTTAGTCATAACCCTACTTTCCTCAAAAGCCCTAAACCTCTCTAGACATGATTGAGAAACTGATGACTCTACTCTTATCTTTAAGTTAGTAGTACCCTTAACATGACAGCAATACATACCTATGCCACAATTAATGATTACTTTGGAATACAATTCGTTGTTTAAAATGTATGATGCTAATTAAGGCACATTTTAATCTTGTCTGAGTTTATCTTGCCAACTAACAACTTCACCCTATCTTTCAAAATAGTTTAAAAATTCTGTCTTATATAAGAAAGATGTTTTCAAGAAATCTAATACCATGTTCTAAATCTTGGTGGACACTTTGTTGAACCTTGTGGATGACATTCTCACGTCTTTGTGATCTTAGTTCATGAAGGAAAAAGCCAGAGCAAAATGCTTTATCAGCTAATCCTCACATTTCACTTTCACACCCATGGGAGACATTCTCATTTTAGCTGACAGCTGTAAATTTTTATAATCACCATTTGATACCTAGTACTTGCAGTTTGCTGGCCACTTTGTCAGCTGTATTGACATTTGAAAGCCAGGATATACGTAAAAGGACTTTTCAGGGAGATTGGTACTTTTCTCTCCCTTGACTTGAAGCAACACTGTGGTAGGACACTCAAATTCTGCTAAGCAAGCAGACAGAGCCCCGTCAAGAGTAGTTACACTGCAATCAATTACACTTGTCAACAAGGGCATTAGAGTATGACCCATGCATGGGAAACAACGCACATCATTTTCACAGAAACATTGTATTAAACAAGGTCCACGGAAAACTGGAGCTCTCAAAAAGTTTTGCATTTTCTTTCATGAATTATGTAATATCAAATCAGACTTTTCTTTTTGCATTCTAGAATGATTTGCCCTCCTTGACACTAAAATAGAAAAAGAATATCTCTATCAGGCAACTTTCAAGTTTTATCTCAACAGGTATTCTCAAACTTATCGTGTACTATTTATATTTAGGCACATTTGTAGACAAAGTGTGAGGAAGAGCCACAAACGTAATATTTGCCCTTAAAAATGTAAGAATCATTTGCAAACATTTTCTCCTAGTCTCTCATTTGTCTGTTCACTCTCTTAACCAGCTTTTTCATGGAGCAAAAGTTTGTAATTTTCATGAGGTTTGATTTATGAACTTTGACTTGCACGAATTCACTTTTAGTGTCGTCTAAAAATTTTTCGTCTGATCAAGTATTGAAGATTTTCTCCTATGTTTTTCTTTTCTGAGCATTAGGTTTAGACTTACATTTAACTTCACGAGCCATTTTGAATTAATTTTTGTATAAAATATGAGATTTATGTTGAAGTTCCTATAGATGTCCAATTGCTCCAGCAGAATTTGTTGTACAGTCTATCCCTTCTCCATTAAATTGGTTTTGCACCTTTGTCAATTGGGCATATTTTTGAGAGTCTATTTCTGAGTTTTCTATTCTGTTCTGTTGATCTATGTATCTATCACTCTGCAACTACCACACTGTCTTGATTCGTATCTGGAATATTTAAAGAACTCCCCAAACCCAAAATTCAATAAAAACAACAACTCAATTAAAAAGTGAGAAAAATATAGGAACATAAATTCCATCAAAGAGAATACACAGATGATAAATAAGCACTTGAAAAGGTGTTCAACACCATTAGTCATTATGAAAATGCTAATTAAAACCTTGATCCAATGCAAATTAAAACCACACACATCAGAATGGCTAAAGTTTAGGAAAAATAGTGATAACTCCAAGGATGGAAAGGATGCAGAGAAACTTGATTACTCATACGCTGCTGAGAATGTCTTTCCAATTGCTGGGAATATAAGATGTTACAGACAAACTGGAAAAGAGTTTGGTAGTTTCCTAAAATATCTAAAAATAAGCTTACCATCTGACCCAGTAATTGAACTCTTGGGAATTTATTCCAGAGAAATGAAAATTTATGTTCACACACATTTGTACACAGATGCTCATAGAAACTTTATCTGTAACAGCACAAAACTGGAAACTACTCAAATGTTTTTCAATGGGTGAATGGTTAAATAAACTGTCGTACGTCCATACCATGGATTCTACTCAACAATAAAAAAGAACAAACTAATGACATGCAAGCAGCTTAGATGACTATCAAGGGAATTATGCTGCATAAAAAGAAAAAAATCTCAAAAGGATACATACTGTGTAATTCCATTTTTACAATATTCTTAAAATAACACATTTATAGAGATGATAAACAGATTGTTGTTTGCCAGGGTTTGCGGATTGAGGGTGGATGTGGGTGGTGATGGTGCGTGGATGTGCCTAGAAAGGGGTAGCATCAGGGAGCCTTGTGGTAACGGTACAGTTCTGTGTCTTGTCGTGCTTTAGTTATTTACATCTACATGTAATTTTATTGCAGAAAGCCACACACACACACACACACACACACACACACACACGAGAGCATGTATAACTAATTGGTGAGCTCTGTAGATTGTACCAATACCAATTTCCTGGTTATGATACTATATTATAGTTATGCAAGATGTTAAAATTGGAGAAGCCTAGGTAAACAGTGCAGAGGACCTCCCTGTACGTTTCTCTGCAACTTCCTGTGAATCTATAACTATTTCAAAATAAACATTTAAAAAATACTAGAACGATAAGATTCCATGCTATAGTCCAAGAACAGGCAAACCTAATCTATGTTTATATAAGTCAGAAAAGTGGATGTTCCTGTGGGAGGGGGCGTGGGAGTGATATGCACTAGGAAGATGTACAAGCGAACCTTATGGGGGCTGGAAATGATTTATATTTTGGTATGAGGGGTGGCTTTATTGGTGTATGCGGTTTAAAAATTCAGCAAACTGTACACTTAAGATTAATATACTTCATTCACTTTTCTGGGTGTATGTTACCCCAACAAATAGAAAAATAAACTATTTGTCTAGCTAGAGTGATGTGACTAAAAGTAGATACATAATCAATGCAAAGAGCAAAAGTATCGGTAGTAGTAACGTATGCTAAATTAGCTCTACAAAATGAGAAAAGAAGGGGAAAAAACTCATTGGCACAGTGTTCATGGAAAAGACGAGATTTGTCCTGTGACTGAAAAAAGTTGTGGGATTACATAGAAAGAAAGCAGAGGAAAGTTATGGAAGGACTTAAAAATATGTGACAAGAACTTTGGGCTGAGCCGTAAGTGAGGACCAGGATGTCAAAAGTCAGTTATAAGTGATGATAATGATGATAGTATTAACTAATATTTATAAGAACATTTAGTTTAACTTTCAGTAAATATTTCATGTGATTATCTCATTTAATCATCAAAACAAGTATATACCATTTTGCAGAGTAGCCATGTACCATTTTGCAGAGTAGTGCACTCCCTACTGAATGGGATTTAAACTCAGTGTAATAGAAAAGCTCTAGCTGAACTCTGTATGAGGAGGATTTCGTTATTTTTCCTGAAATGACACAAAGTTTACGCTAGGAGGAATAGAAATATAAAAAAAGGAGTTGGTAATAGTGGTTGCAAAGAGTGAGACTTCTGAACATTTTAAAGAAGGGTTCTGTTATAATGGTTACCGTCCCTCTCCTTTAGAATACCACCCAAAGGACTAGGGACCATGCATAGCAATGCTAACCAGTTAGGAGATCTAGGAGGATCCAGTACACTAGTGATTGCCAGTCTATTGGTCAGATTGTTTTATTGGAATTTGAAATATTTGAAGTCGAAGAAAATTTGTATCTAAAAGGAAGACTAGATGAGGCCAGCCTGGTGGTGTAGTGGTTAAGTTTGCGTGCTCTGCTTCAGCAGCCTGGGGTGTGCAGTTCTGATCCCAGGTGCAGACCTACGCACCGCTCACCTAGCCATTCTGTGGCGCCATCCCACATACAAAATAGAGGAAAATGGGCACAGATGTTAGCTCAGGGCCAATCTTCCTCAGCAAAAAGAGAAAGATTGGCCATAAATGTTAGTTCAGGGTCAATCTTCCTCACCAAAAAAAAAGAATTAAAAAGACGAGAACAATGCTTGTCTTAGGATTATTGAACACAAAAAGTCACATGACACAAAGGACCAGTATTATTTAAATCCTAATTTCACCAGTTCTTTTAAAGTTATATGATTGCATGGACTATAAAGATAATGTTTTACTGATACTCATGCATGTTTATTTAAAAAAAGATAATATCAGAATCATTAAACACAAGACAGCTGCATTCAAACATTAATGGAAATAACTACAAAGTCACATTGCAAAGGAGCATGACTATAGGGAGAGAAACAATTGTAGCCAGTTTTTCAAACTAACTGCGCCACATGGGAATGAAAGATTGGGTTTAATGTCAAAGTGAAAAAAAAACACCTGAAACTTAAGAATCAAAGATTATTACTATAATATTTAGGTTAAATGCAAAATCTCATTTTGCAACCTAACAGGGATACACAAAAATATAATGGCTCACACAACACTCGTGTTTACTTCTCTCTGCCATTAACGGTTCATCAGAAGCAAGCTCTTCCATAAGTCCATCAATGGACTCAGTCTAACTAGACAACTCTGTCGTCCCCTCTGGACCTAAGGTGACTATTCTTGCTACCACTTCATAAACAGCAAGAAGCAAAGGTGAAAGTCTAGGATAAGCAGATTGTCTTTAAACATATGACATAAAACTGTACCCATTACTTTTCTGTAAATGCCACTGGCCCAACCTCAGTCATGTGGCCCAGATTTAGTCATATGGCCATAAAGTGCTGCAAGGGACTCTGAAAAATGTGCTCACTGGCTGAGCATTCAATCTTCTAGGCAAAACTCAAGGAATTTTTTTTAGTGGCAAAATGGACATTAGCAGTGTCCATGAAAACAACATTTGTTGCTAAAGCGATAATGATCCTGAAGTTTGGTTTAGTTTGGAGAAACAGTCCTCAATGATGTTCTGTTGGGTAGTGGTTTCCTGGGAAGGTAATTGCTGATACATGGGTAAAGGATCCCATATTTGGGATATTTGGGAAATATTAGTGTAAAGGGAAAAAAAGTACATCTTTTCTGCACAATTTTTTTAAAAATTTAATCTGCTACTGTGTATTATAACCTTTCTAGAGAGCGACATTGTGAGCAATATTTTCTTGAGAAAATTTTTTGGAGGAACATTTAACAAAAATAGTATTTTGGGAAAAAACATATTGAGAAATATTATAATAACGTTTATTATATTTTAATGATATCTGAACGACAATAACTTATTTATTCCTGTATTTACATCACATCTTAATACTGGACACATGGTGGATATACTGCCCTTCCAATCATTCAACATCACATTTGGTTAGGGAGAATTTGAATAAATGTGTTAATCTTTATAGAAGTACGAAAATATTTGAGTTTGCAAACGTATTATGCAATACTAGACTTCCACAAGGATGGAAATATATTTATTATCATTGTTGTGTTATTATTATTTTTTGTGGTATCACCAACACCTTGAATGGTGCCAAGTACTTAGGGAACAATAAATAAATATTCGTGAAGTAAACTAATTTCACAGGAATTAGTCCTAAAAGACATACCATAAGCCACACTGATGGGTGCCAATTAATAATTTCTTTATTAATTGAAAATGCTGTTTCAGTATGTCAGAGCAAATGTGTATCCACACAAGGTTTATTGAATTGCATCTCTGAGTTGCTATGGCTCAGATATCTAGACCTCTGGGAATTTTATCCTCTTAATTCTCCTCAAACTGTATTTACTGTGGGATTTAAACAACAATATAGAACTCTTTGAAGGAACAACCAAAAAACGAAATACCTTGTTTTCAACAAAGGAATATCAGTTTGAGTACGTCACAGCCAGGTTATAAAAACATTTATCAATTTTATAGCCTCTTATTAACTGCAGCATGTGCCCACAGAGCCCAGGTACTTCACTAAAGAATGCACTTTTTCTAAATTCAAAAAAATGTGATTTGGGTATTTATAAAGTGCCTCTTAATAAACATGAATAAATTAACTCTGATTAGACTTCAAAAAGAGTTATCTCATTTTGGCCTTGATCTATTGATTATCCCTCAGTTCATCCTGACTCATCACAAATGTCTCATAATTTGGTCTTTACCTAACTTACATATGGTTGGTTGATCATCTGAATATTTTTGACCAGTTCATTGTAAATATAAGATGTTATTCTTCCACAGTGTTTGTTTTGAAATGTTTTGTTCTTAATCTTTCGTTAGAGTAGATCTCTTTGCTGCCAGAAAACTTCCTTGTCTCTCATTTCTCTTCTTATTCCAAAATGAGTCAAAGGAGAGGTTTTGGTCTTAGGACTTGTGGTAGAAAACGAAATAGATGGAAGGGAGAGAAAGTAAGTTTCCTGTGTTTATCAACCATATAAGTTCTTAAGCAATAATGTATATTTTTATTAATGCCTATCTGTATTAAGTAAGATTATGAAGTTAAAAAACAAAGAAACAAAAGACTGAAAGAACCTGTGTGTATTAGTTTGAGAGCTGACTCTAAGGGCTGAGGAGAAATGGTATGAAAGAGTAGAACAAAGGAACAATCAGTTTATCTGTCATACTTCTTCTTTTATTAAAAAAAAAAAAAGTCTAAAGTAAAATGACTAAATAAATATTTGGTCATTCTAGATGGTGAATTACCAGTAAATTACATTTTATATCTTTATGCATTTTACACCCTTATTTTCTAAATGCATTAAAATTACAAAAGCAAAATATATTTCTGTATTGTTGTTAAACTTGTACTATGTATCTAAATTTATAAAACTCTGAGAAAAAATATCTAAAAATCTATAAATGATTAGGAGTTAATTTTAACTGTTAATATTTTATTCATCTTATACTTAAAAAATATGAAATGCCCTTCCTGTGATTATTGTTTCTTCCCGTGATACCACTACTAAGTTACTAGCCTGACACAGATGCCATGGCAGCATCTCTAGGCTCTGTTCTATCACTTTCTGCTGTCTCTCCCCACCCCCTGCCCAGATATATACTCCCCCTTTTGCAACAGAAGTATACATTGGACATTGGTAATTTTCTGAAATTTTTCTTTTGCCAGCACCACCACCACCAATATGAGAAATTTGCTTTTTTCTTTTGTTTTGTTACAACACACACTTGAAAGTTCTGTGCCTTTGTTCACAACATTACCTCCACCTGCATTAAAAGTCCCTCCACGTTTGCTCCATAGAATCACTTTTAACCTTAAATCCCATTTCAGAGTCAGCCTTCTCCAGAAGACCTTTTCTTATAACTCACCAATTCCACTTCTGTCCATTCTACCTCATACGAATTCCTATTGCTACAAAGACGTGGCTGCTTTAAAGAGATTGATGGGACCTGAAAACTCTATTCTCATGGAAGCTGGAAGTCCCTGGATTGAGGCCTGATTTATACACTGTACTACAATGGATAAAAACAGATATTTTAAGTAAAAAAATATTTGTTTCTCTTCTGATCTTTGCTACTTAAAAGGTGAGTAATTTGAAAAAGCTACTCACACTTTCTAAACACTGAAACCTTCATATGCTAAATCGAGATAAGAGAATATACTTTACAGAACTGCTGTGAGGATTAAACAAGATGAAGAATGTGACATGCCTATCGTGTCTGCCTCCTGGAAGCACTCAGTAAATAGAAGTTCTCTTTCTTGATTGTCAGTAACTTTTCTACCTCCATGCTCACCAGACAGAAATCTACTCTGTTAGAGACCCCTGATCATTGTCCAAGGAGCCACTACCAAAACGTTGTACAGAAAAATATCACATGTTTTAATGTCCAAAATGTGGCGATTTAGGTAGAAGCATGTTACAGACTGAATGTTTGTGTTGCCCCAAAATTCACATGTTGAAGTCTTAATCACCAAAGTGATGGTATTTGGTGGTAAGGCCTTTGGAGGTAATTAATTAAGATTAGATGAAGTCATGTGGGTGGGTCTCCTATAATGGTATTAGTGCCCTTAGAAGAAGAGGAAGACCAGAACTCTCTCTAAATATATCTGCAATATGAGGACACAGCAAATAGGTAGCCGTCTGCAAGCCAGGAAGAGTGCGCTCATCAGGGACCAAATCAACTGGTACCTTGATCTTAGACTTCCCAGACTCTAGAACTGTGAGAAATAAATGTCTGCTGTTTAAGTCACCCAGTCTATGGGATTTTGTTATAGCAGTCTGAGCTGACTGTGACAAAGAAGGAACAACCCCTTAGAGAAAGTCCTCATACTGTTCTCAGAAGATTTCCTAAAAATTTATATGAATCCAGGCATTGATGCAAGGATAAAGAATAATAAAATAGACTGCAATTAGGGCTTATCTGATTGGAAAAGGAAATGTGTGCACAAGTAATACTAGGGAGTGAAGGGAGGAGGAAATAGAATTTTGAGGAAGGTTTGTCCAAAAAACTTTATATAAATTCAAGGTTTCACATCAATGATATTTCTTTTAAATCTCTGAGCAATTGCAAGATCAGTAGGCAAGAGTCTTTTCTTAAGTATGAAAGAGGGAGGAAAAAAACCACAAAAGGGTTTCTGTCTGAAATCCTACTGCATTGCCAGGTCACTTTTTTAACATTCAATGTTCAGTGGCTCTCTCAGGGTCTGCAAGTGTGAGTGATCTAGATATCCAGGGAGAAAAACAAATCCTCACAAGAAGAATTTTGAGAACTCTGATAAAATGCAAATTTTGTATAATATTGTTTTGTGTAAAACACAAGGAGAGAATAAAATTACCCTTTAAATGGTCTTTCCGACTTTGTGTTCTAAAATTTCTCATTTCTTATCTTGAAAAAAACTAAATTCATGTTCATTGCTTCTTACAACTAATGCGTTAATTATCTTACATTAGAACACTGAATGTATGTTTCACATTAAAAAATAATTCATGGCAATTACATTATATATAATGGTAATGCAGTTTAATCATGTAATGAATAAAATAAGTGCCCACTGTCTAGTCCAAATGTGTAATCATCACTTATAAGTTTTAAATGAAAATTCTCTCTGAATTTCAAATACTTGTACTTCTAGAATTCGTTGATATATTGAGGAAGCCTATAGAGGTAAAATTCCATTAGGACGACATGCAGTACTTCCACACTGTTTTGTTGTTATAGGCTTATCTTATAATGAATCTTTTATTTGATATCAAATGGCTGGTCAGCAGAATTAGAGTAAAATTTGAATTGATGCCCAGTTTCTCTAATTCATTAGAATGGAAAAAAAAAAAAAAAGAAAAGCCTTGAACTCAGCAGAGCTAAAAGGGAAGTTTACAGTCATCCCTATGCAGAGAACTGGAGAGAAAACTCTCTTCTAGCCAGTTTCCTTCTCATTCTCCTTCCATCTTTTTCTATTTCCCCCTCTGTCTTTACTGCTTTCTCTCCCTCTCTCTTTTGGAAACATCCTAAATATTTAGTCTGAATGAGTGATTTAAGGTTGTAGGAGGCTTCCAGGGGATGAGATGGAAATATTTGAGATTCAGGGGTATTTAAGTTAACGGAGATTTAAGAAAAAGTTCATGAAATCTTTGCTTCAGCTTCTTTTATCTCGACTTTTCTGAGCTTGGATCCACTTGACTCACTCTGGTAATGCAAATTACACTTACGTTTGGTTGTGAAATGGCTGTTGCTGGGCTAGAGACCATAGGAATCATCCACAAGGTAATTTGATTCACAGTAGAGGGTTCAATTCAATCACATTACTGAAGTTCACTCAGTATTGGCCACCTGCCCATGGTAGAAATAACTTGGTTAAAAAGAACATTTCTTTGTAATGATGTTTGCCACAAATGGATTTAAGGGAGGGAAGTGCACTCTTAATTATTTATGTGATTGTTCAGTATTTGGTTGCTTTCTATGTCCTTCATGACAGGGATCATACATCTAAAATTATGCTAAGCTAAATGAAGTGCTTAACTAGTTGACATTTGTCTATAGTGTTGTTGAGGATGATGATAATGGGTGTAATGATAACAGCAAAAATGATGATGACAACAAAGAAAAATAAGTGGCAGACTCAAACACGGGAGGGAGAACTCTTTCCTCAATGACCAGCTCTCAACAAACAAAAAACGTAACAACACTATATGGTTCTGTCTAGATTTGAAAACCCGCATTCTATGTGTAGATTGCTTACTAACTAATTTCTTGTCAGTTTGTCAATTACAATGGCTAGTTTTTCAAAAATGCCTATTATAATTTCCTTAGTTTGTGTATTAGTTTCCTAAAGCTGCTTGAACAAAGTACTACAAACTGGATAACTTAAAATAACAGAAATGTATTCTCTCGTAGTTCAGGAGGCCAAAGGTCTGAAATCAAGGTATTAGCAGGGTTGATTCTTTCTGCAGGTTCTAGGGAGAATCTGTTCTAGCTCCCAATTTCACTTGGAATAAATCCTAAATCTTTACAACAGCCTGCCTGGATCTACATGAGCTTCTGATCTCTGTCATATTTCTGAACTTATATTTTACAAAAGTCCTCACTGGCAGCGTTACAGCTCCAGTTTCCTGAATGTGCCAGGTATGCTGGGACAGGTTTTTTGTAGTTGCTATTCCTCAGCCTGGAATTCTTTTCCCCTAAATATCCATGAGGACCTCTCACATTGCCTTCAGAACTTTTCTCAAATATCATTTTTCTGAACCATTTTATCAATAATTAAAACAATGAACTCTTCACTCGCTTTATTACCTATTTCCTCCCATGCTGTCTTTCTTTTCTTTCCTTTTTTTTTTCGCCTTTTTCTCTGCGAAACTTATCAGCCTCTGACATCACATATACGGTAAAGTGCATTACTGTTCCCCTATATTTGGTGTTACTCACTGCAGAACAGAGCCAGTGAATGAAAGCTCCAGCATCCTGTTCTGGCAAGTAGACAATCCCAGTAGATATTCCAGATGCTTCTCAGGAGGTGCCAACAGAGGCAATGCAAATCACCATTGCCCAAAGCAGCCACCTCTTTAGGAGACTTTCATGTTAAATTTTTCCTCCTTCCCTAATTCCCTCTCCCCAATGTTTTATCCTGGCTTTGTAGAGTGACATCCTAAATAAATTACCCGAAGCCAAGTCTTTATCACAGGTTCTGCTTTTGTGGGAAACCAATCTAAGATATCATGATCCTTAATTTTATATTAACTTCTTTAGTGCTTTATGGTTTACACAATCTATCACAGAGAGTTTTATACATTCCCACTTACTAAGTTAGCAGAACGATGTGGTTGCTTTAGCTAAAGAAATCTGAATGACATCTTCAGGAGTCAGCGTATGTTTCACCACACTCTCATTTTCTTCACAGAAGACAAGCAGTAATGTTGCAGAAAGAGGCTGCTCTGCCCATCTGGGGACTAGAGTGAAGGCCAGGTGACGCATGGTTGCAGCCAGCCACGATGGACCTCTAATACAGAAAAAAAAATTCTTTACTATTCTTAGTTGTAGAGACTTTTTGGGTTGTTTAATACCAAAGCAGCAAAACCTTGTCTATACTGACTGATGGATCTTATAATTTACTCAGCTATGTATTTACTGTTTGTCTCCACCTCATCATAACATAAGCTCCAAGAGGCAGGGAATTTTGCATTTCTATTCCCTAATCCACGCCGTCTACCTAGAACAGTCCAAAGCACATAGGACATTCACACCTATATGAAAAGTCAGGAGGCAGCATAGTCAACTCACTGTCCCTGAAACACAACTGATGAACTCCCACACATGAAATTTGGTCATGCATTTCCTCTAACTCAAGAGGTTTTCAAGCACTTGCAATTTAACCCAGTTAGAGTTACCAGATAAAATACAGGATGCCCAATTTAAGTTTCTGGCAAAGAACAAACAATATAAGACACTTAAGCTAAAAAAAATATTTTCAATTTTTTGTCTGAAATTCAAATTTAACTGGTGTCCTGTATGTTTATTTGCTATAGTATTTGCCTTTGTTTGCTAAATCTGGCACCCCTATACCCAGGTGCCATTTGTCAATGTCTGGAGACATATGACAATACCTACACCTAAGAATTAATTGGCCCACAATGTCAATAATGCTAAGATTGCAATACCCTAGGATCTGGACTGCTTTTCTGTTCCTTTCTGTACATCTGATTTCTATGCACCGTCCTTTGCCGTTTGTCTTAAATATCACTGGCTTCAATAAGCTCTTGTTTCCCTTTCAGAATTTTATTTGCTCACATCATTCCTATATTTTCTTTTAACCTTAGGCATCTTTCTGTATTATTTACAAATGGCATACAGTCAAAGCTCCAAAAGTGTCTAAGATATCTGGGGCAGACAGAAACCTATGTTTTTCCTTGTATCCAAATCATCTGAAAAGATGCCCTGTATATAAAGATATTTAATGTGTATTGAGTGAGAGAGTGAATAAATAAGGACAAATACCGGCAGATATATGAATTTCCATGCAATACTACTTTCATTCTGAGTTGGCCATTGGCCGACTACTTCTTGTGACCCAAAGAAGGCAGTGATTCTATCGCCAGTTGAAATTCTCTAATGACAGGCAGTCTTTTGCACTCTTAAATTTATCTTGTCTATCATCTTCCCTATATAGAATAAAGTGTTTAGCATCTTTCCACTGTATTTCTTTTTTTTTTTTTTTGTGAGAAAGATCAGCTCTGAGCTAACATCCACGCCAATCCTCTTTTTGCTGAGGAAGACTGGCTCTGAGCTAACATCTATTGCCAATCCTCCTCCCTTTTTTTTTTCCCCCTCCCCTGAAGCCCCAGTAGATAGTTGTATGTCATAGCTGCACATCCTTCTAGTTGCTGTATGTGGGATGCGGCTTCAGCATGGCCGGAGAAGCGGTGCGTAGGTGCGCCCCCAGATCTGAACCAGGGCCGCCAGTAGCGGAGTGCGCGCACTTAACCGCTAAGCCACTGGGCCGGCCCTCCATTGTATTTCATATGTATTTTTATCTGGGAATATCATTCCATAATAAGGAGAGAAATTTCAATTACGAGATCTTTCAAAAACGTTGCCAAAATGAATTGTAATTTAAAAAATCCCACTCAATCAAAACTCATGCAATATTATAATTAAACAGAGGACATTATTTTAAAAATTAAAATTGCGTTTTTATCTCTAGTCCCATACCATTGCTGATTTATTTTTTTGGGCAGTGGCAGGGAAGGGTCTGGCTTGTTGCCGTTTTAATATTATTCTCAAGATGCATTTTTCTGAGATGAAGCCAAGAACAGTTGAGAGCCTCTTGAGAGAATTTTGAGCTAGATCAGCTCACAAAACTTACTTACTTACTCTGATTCAAGTAAAATATTTAAATCTGTACATAGATATAGATACACATATATGTGGTTTTAATTCAGTTGTTATATATGCTTAAGTTGTGCATATGCTGTGTAACTCATGTTGCTTTTCAGCAAATAGTTGCAGATATTGACATGTGACCTCTATACCTTGTTTTAGAAAAATTAGTAAGAATAATATGAGCACAAGGGCAAGTGATTTTAAAAACAAATACCTATGGGCATTTTGCTAATAACTAAAACTACTACCAGAAATATATAAAAGCCTTGGTTGAAAGATATTTAAAAAAATGTGAATATATGCAAAATAAAGCCATTTGGGGTGGATATTAGTTAAATAATAACATAGTCTTGTTCCTTTCAAAACTGAAGCATAAGCAGCAAGATGGAATGGAAGCTCAAGTGAATCGTTAAGTATTTCTTTAGTAGCAGGAAAAAATCTGAAGTCTAGAACAAACAGGGTTATAGGGGTAAATAACTGTATAAACTCCCATATTTTGTACAAAAATGTACATCAGTCCAACCACCACGCTGTGAGTGTAAATGCAATTTTTCATTTTGTGTCTCTTGAAATGCTTTAGTAGACTTAATTGTAGGTTTGCTTCCCTGCTTAATAGCTTTCTTTCTTCTATCCCCAGTCAATTTTGCTTAAATTTTTCTTTAAATGTCTAAAGAACAGCTACTGGTTAAAGCTGAATTTACTCCAACTTTGTGTCTTGTAAATGATAATAAAGTCCTATTTACTTCTTTATCTTTACAGTAAATTAATTTAATACCAAAAGGAAACAGACCTAATCAGGTATATTTTTTCTAGGAAAAATTTATCAAAGATTATAATTTTCCATCATTAAAAAAAGAAGAAGACTTCTGCTTTGGGGAATATATGTTGAGATAGATATATTTTTCTTTACTCCTCCTGCTAAGTACAAATATAAAACCTAGACATTATATGTAAAACAAATGTAAGAAGACACTGAACAGTGGAAAGAAGATAGACCATCCAACGACTCAGGACTCAAATAATAACATGTTTGTGAACTCCCTGGGCTCCTAGTATTCCAGACTAGGAACTGAAGAAGTTGAAAACCTGGAAATTCCAACAGAAAAAGAAAAACAATGCCCCAATAAAAGTCTGCTCTCTCTGGTAAAAGGACCAGGAAAGGGGCAGCTTAGTAAGGTGGATGACTTTTAGACAATTACCTAAAATAGAAACGCAAACTAAATCCAAATCAAGAAGAAGAAAGGAAACCATGATGATAAAGATAAAAGCAAGAAATCAATGAAATTGAAAACAAAAAAATAAATGGAAAAATTCAGTGAAACAAAGAGATGGCTCATTGAAAAGATCAATATAATTGGTAAAGTTTTAGAAAGACTGATTTAGAAAAAGAGATGATACAAATTGCCAATATTAGAAATTTTTAAAAGGGGGCTGTCACTGAGGACCCTACAGGCATCAAAAGTATAATAAGAGAATAAAGCAAATAAGTCTATATACACAAATTTGACAACCCAGACAAAATGGGCTACTTCCTTGAAAAACACAAAGTACCACAATTCACCTAATATGAACTATGTAATTTGGATAGCCCTATAACTATTAATGACAGTAAATCTTCAGAATAGTGAACCATTCTCAATTTATTTTATTAAGCTAATATTAGCCTGATACCTAAAAAAGACCAAGACAGTGCAAAAAAAAAATAGAGAGAAAAAAAACTACAGACAATATCCTGCATGAATATAGATGCAGAAATCCTTAACAAAATATTAGTAAACAGAATTCAGCAATATATAAAAAGTCATACAACATAACCAACTGAGGCTTATTCCAGGGATGCAAGATTGGATCAATATTCAAAAATCAATCAACATAATTGTCATTTTAGCATGCTAAGGAAGAAAAATCACAAAATTATAATCAATTCATACTGAAAAAGCATTTGACAAAATTCAACACCCATTCATAATTTAAAAAAAAATCTCTCGGCAAACTAGGAACAGAGGCAACTTTCTGAACTTGATAAAGAACATATACAAAATACTACAGCTAATATTTTACATAATGGTGTGAAAATTAATAAAATAAAATAAACCTTAACTAAATTGGAGTCAGGAAGGTCTGTAGGAGGAGTTCTCACACCCTATCATACATCATCAATTACACCAAACAGGAAGAGACCAACTTTGCATCTTTGACAGGAAGCAAACTACTTTACTACAGAAGGAAGATTTCTCTCCCCACCCGGCAACAGCCCAGCCAATGAGAAATTGTTGCCACTCTGAACTATTAATTTCTCCCAATGGACTTTTGTTTAGAATAGTCCCTCCCCACTCCTCCTTTTTCTCATAAAAGCAGCTCCCTTCCTTTGTTTTCTGGATTTCCCTATGATTTGCCATAGCATGCACACCCCAAACTGCAATTCTTTTGGCTATTCCCAAATAAATTTGTTCTGAGCATAAAATAACAGGTGAATTTGCTTTTCAAGTTGACAATAGTGAAAAAATGAATGTTTATCCTTTAAGATCAACAAAATAAGTACATCCACTCTCACCATTTAATTCAATACGGTGCTAGAAATTCTAGCCAGTTCAATGAGGCAAGAAAATACAATAAAATGCACACTGATCAGGAGGAAAAAATAAAACTATTTCTATTTGCAAATGACATAAAGAATCTACAAAAGAGAGATGGAGAAAAAAAACACTCTCCTAGGACTAAAAAATGAGTTCAGCAAGGTCACAGGATACAAGATAAGCATACAAAAACAATTGTATTCTATATATTAGTAATGAGTACATGAAAACCAAAACTAAAAACACAATAACATTTACAATGACTCACAAACCCAACAAAAGATTAGGATTTAGAATATATAAAGAACTCTCAAAACTAAACTTGTTTTGTTTGTAAGAGTAAACAAATCAGTTTAAATATGAGTAAAAGACATGAAGAAATAGTTCAGTAAAGAAGCTATACAGATGGTGGCAAGTAAGCATGTGAAAAGATGTTCAATTTTAGTATCCATGAGGGAAAGGTAAAGAAAGTCACACATGAGATATCACTATATACCTATCAGAATTATTAAAATAAAAAATAGTGACAATATTAAATGATGGAGATGGTACAGAGATACCAGATCACTCATACATTTCTGGTAGGAAGGTAAAATGGTACAGCTACTATGGAAAAAGAGTTTGGAACTTTCTTAAAAACAAAACAAAGCCAAAAAAAAAAAAAAAACCAAACCAACCAAACAACAAGAAAACTAAACATGCATCTCCCATGCAATCCAGCAACTGCACTCTTGTGCATTTATCCCAGGGAAATGAAGAGTTACATACGCAAAAAAAAACTGTGTGTGAATATTTATAGCAGCTTTATTCGTAATAGATCAAAACTGGAAATAACCCAGATGTCATTCAGGACACGTATGGTTAAAAATTCTGTAGTACATCCAAACCATGGACCACTACTCAGCAATGAAAAGGAACAAACTATTGATGCACACAACCATCTGAATTAATCTCCATAGAATTATATCAAGTGAAAAGAAAAAATCTCCAAAGGTTACCTATTGTATAATTTAATTTATGTAACTTTCTTAAAATTACAAATTATAGAAATGGAGACCATATTAGTAGTGGTCAACTAGATGATTGACCAGAATCCGCTTGTATCTTACATTGTAAGGCATATTAACACCTTTGGATTTTTTTTATTTCTTCTCTCGTAAACCAATTACTTTTTTCCCAACTGTACTGAAATATGGTAGACAAAAATTATATATATTGAAGGTGTACAATGTGATGTTTTGATATATGTATTCACTGTGTAATGAATACCACAATCAAGCTAAATAACATGTCTATCACCCCACATATAGTTACTTTTTTTTGTGGTGAGAATACTAGAGATCTATTCTCTCAGCAAATTTTAAATATATAATACATTATCGACTATAGTCATCATGCTATACATTAGGTCTCCAGAACTTATTCACTGGAGTCTATTTTAAATACAATGGAATGTCACTGATGAGTCATAAGATTTTAAGGTCTATATGAGAAGACAGATTTTTTCAAATATGAAACTATTTGATTGTTTCCATGAGAGGAACTGAAGAAACACATGATGAATACAGAGGTTTAAACTGAATTATGTCTAATTTATAATTTTGTTGATAACCCCACCATAACCTGAATATGCCCACCGCAGGCTCATGGTACCTTACTAAGGACTTGACACTAAATTTAATGAGTTGCTTGGTCAGTTAGAAAAGGACAAGAGACATTGTAAATAATCAATGGAATAAAAATGAGATGGAAAGTGCAAATGTGAGAAGGTGATTTTACCTCATAGAACTGACCTTTTCTTGGAAGTATGCAAGGCCAGGAGGAGGGATCATGGTCTCACTGGTAAAACACTCAGATACAACCCATTTGGACAACAAATGTGTTCTGGAAGCAAGAAAGATGACAGGGTAATGAGGTATATATACATATGGGTAAAGAGTTTCAATAACATACGTGTATCTCTAGGACTCCAGTGCTTAAAACAGAATTGAGGACCCCAGCTCCTGGCCAAAAAGACCTTTGTGTGATTTTTCAGGCCTAATCATAGGCAGTTTAAAGCCTTTACTTGGTCTCACGAGGAAGCTGCCCTCTCTACACCAGATTTGAAGCACAGCCAGTGCACTGCAGTCTGTGAAGGCAGGTACAGTCGTGGACTGAGGCCCCCTTGTCCAGCCATGCTCTTGTGAATATCTGCAATCCTAACCCAAGCACCTTCATTCAGAGACCCCTTTATCTGGAGCCTTCTGCCAAAGCCTTTCCCAAGAGCCTTTGTGGAGACTTATTGGGAGAAAGGGGAACCATGAAGTCACTTTTCTGCACTCTGACTCAATATTCTTAATACTTTTCCACTGTGCTGATTTACCTGACCCTGGACCTATACTCCTCCCCTCTTCTCTTTTCCCGCCTGGAATGCTGTGGCATGCTGTTCTACGGGAGGAACTGGGACAGGGGACGAGTTTAGCCTATTGCTTATACTATCACAGTAAGTGATTAAAGGCCTGACCGTTACTTGCATTTGGCTTGTTGTAATTGGCTACTGCTAAGCTGAGCTCCTGACAGGCCTGTTTCACTTTATTCCGGTCTGGTTAATTCTCTATCCCAGGTTAGCATAAACTTTAAATGTCTGGGGTTTACTGTTTTAAATTGAGTTAAAATATATTTTAATCCTCTAGATCCAACATAGGTTATATTTTATTACTTGACTTAGTACCATAATAAATAAGACATTTTCTGTCTCCATCATTATAATGCTATAATATGCCATATTTATTATTTCTAATATATCGTAGAACCTTTTAGAATATTGGCTTTAAAATGAATAGGTGTCAAATTTTAATAAGAATTATATGCAAACCTCATCTAGAAAGCCATAAAAAGGTTGAATATCATTTTTATATATTAACATCAATTTCTTTTTGTGGGATGGCTGCCTGATTGTTAGAAATTTGTTTAAGAAAATCTCAAGTGCATTGCAGATTTTTCATTAAACTCTGGCACATTATAAAATGACATGAGGTAATGCATGGACTATTCAGGTGATTTTATTTGCTCGGTGGTTTAGAGCCAGAGATATATCATTAGGTCAAAATTTCAAGTCATATTATATGTGCTATATGCTTATTTATCTAATGATAGCTGGTTTGCTCTCTATCACTCTAAGTGGGAAGGATTTAGGCCTTTGAATATATGACTAATATGATTAAGAATTTATAATATTCATTAATATTCTGTCCTTTCAATAGGAGATATTTTATCTCAGTTTTCCCAGTACTTAATATAGTGCTTGGGACAATGTAGGTATTCAATAAATATGGATTGAATAAAATAATTTAAAATAAATGGGTTTATGAGTTGATTATATCTCATTGGAAACTCAAAGAAAACAGGTAAAGTAGATGTTAGAATCTTGGATTCTATAAGAAAAATCATAAAACTAAGTTGTAATTTTGACATTGAAGTTCCAAATCCTGCGCCATTTTGCTCCAACAAATTTTGTCCTCACGATGTTTAATTAGGCAATTAGCATTTTTTTGTTTTTTTGTAAGGATGACTGGCCTTGAGCTAACATTTCTTGCCAATCTTCCTCTTTTTGCTTGAGGAAGATTGTCACTGAGCTAATATCTGTGCCAAACTTCCTCTATTTTTCGTATGTGGGATACCACCATGTGATTTGATGAGCAGTGTGTAGGTCTGCGCCCAGGATCCGGACGCATGAACCTCGGGCTGCCGATGTGGACCACGTGAACTTAACCACTATGCCACCAGGCCGGACCCAGGCAATTAGCATTTTCAATAGAAAGAGCCATCTCTGAATCAAGGATGGGGGCAAAGGTTGACTATGATGGAGGTCAGGGCTCTGACTGAATTTTATCATTTGAAGAAGACTTTAGTTAGGTGACCAGAAATTAAAAAATATACCTTCTACACCTCTACTTAGCCAGAAAGGTAAATAATAAATATCATTTAATACTTTGAGAAAGCTTTCTTTTCCCCCCCAGAGTATTATTATTGCTGATGTCATTGATAACTTAGAAGAAAAAATGAATTCTTATTTCACCTACATTACTGATAACCACATGATGTAGTTAAAATAACATCACATAGCTAAAGCCTTATCTGTAACATAAAGGTGAAAGGAAAGACAAAAAACATTAAAAAATATAGTAATCCTATACATTTCTTAAAAATATGTTTATACTTATCTAATAGCCATGCAGATGCATATAAGCACACTTTTTTTTTACAATCATTATAACTCAAGAATATTACTTTTTTTAAAAATTAGAGTATAGTCTTAAATTTAAGATTCAGTATAAATGTAGAACATGTATCTCATCACCCCTGGTTGCTGATATTTTAAATAAAGAAAGAAATAGTGAACAGATAGGAAGATTTTTAAAGTACAGAAAAAAATAGAGGCTTAGAATTAGATATCTGTATGTCTTCTTTATACTTAACACCTCTCATTTGTTAGTTTGCAAACTCAGGAGTTACCTGAGTGAAAGATGAAATTGGCCTCCATACATTGAGGGCAAGGAGAGACTGAAGAAAGAGGCAGACCACTCCAGATTAGTAGTTGGTGGTTTTAATAAGCAAGAGAACTTACATAGGAGGTTTGTCTTGGGCGGCCATAAGACAAGTAGATCTCTGCATCTGCCCGCCAGAATCTTAAAGTTTATATTGAGGCCTTAACTGAGTTCAGTCACCTATTAGGTTCAGATTATCTCAATAACACATTGCTCTTTCAAGTCTACGTCCTTGAAATGGCTGCTAGTATGGGAATAGTAGGAGGAACGTACATTCCAAGGAGAGTTGAGGGGGCTAAGGAACCTCCAATTGTGGGTCCAGCTCCCAGGTCAACCAACCAGTGGTCACATCCTCTGGATGATCTCCTCCAACGTCATTAGATCCCTAAGCAACTAATCAGCTTCATAATAGAGAACTTTCTAGGGATCTACTATTAATTTAAAAAAGCTTTTAAAAGTCAATGTAATTTAGATATTTAATAAATATTAATTGAAAAGCAAAGTTTTAGAAGCGTTTTAGCTAAAAACTTCAAAATGTCTAAATAAATTTTCTAAAATAACTGTTTCCTAAACTGGCTTCAATCTCTGCCTTCCAATATTTTTTTGCTAGCATCTAAAATTCATAACAAGTTCTATGAGCTCTCATCCCATTAACAAATTATCATAACTCAAAATAAGTAGTATGAACAGACATAAAACTGAAATACAACCATGAGGAGAAAGCATTATTTTGAAGTATGGCTATTCAGCACATTGAACCCAGTTTAGTTTTCTTTGTATGTTGTAATCAATGTTAATATCTGGAGGACACCATAATATAGATGTTCATCAATCAACTAAAAAATATTGAGAAATGCACTTTATATAAAAAATAGAATAATATACATGTAGTCAGCATAAGCACACTTACAAATAAAATACATATAACATATACTGAATGATATATAAGGGGTTTCTCATTGCAACAAATTTGTGAAAAATTTAAATTCTCTTTATTCTAGTTTAATCAGAGATGTCTTAAAATACTTTTATAATGAGGAAGGATTAAGAAGATAAATAGATGTGTAACTATAAAGACAGAAATATAACTAAGTAGGCTAGTTCTGTACAGCTCCTCAGAGTGAGTCTGAGCTGAATGCTAGTTATTTAGTAACAGTATCAGTACTAAATATTACTAGTATTAGTAGTACTAAATTCTAGTATTAGTGGTACTAAACAGTTCAAGTATTAGTACTAATACTAGTGCCTATCTTGTTGGGAAGCATCCTCTGCCAGGGCACCCATACTAGCTTTGGATACTGCATGTAGGAGCCATAGTTTAGGTGAATCCATGCTAAAGGTCTCTTCCATCTACTCTTATGTGATGTGGTTATGGAAGGGTAGAGGACAGATGGATGACATTTTTCTCCTCTTAAGTGTAGAAATATCCAAGTCTGTTGCTGTTGTTTGATCTTGCTGCAAGTTCACTTTAAGTACAGTCTATAACTTTTAAATTTGAGACGATTCATTTCCATGAATATCATTTGCAAGATTCATGCATCCAGTCGCTATTAATCCCAGTAGTGGATTCTTTTTTCTGATGCAGCTCTTCAGCTTTGTCGTCTCTCTCTGACATTCTCTGAACACACTCTGACCACTATCTTAATATGAAAATCGTAATTTTTTTTCTTCTCTTGGATGGAAGAAAACTTTTCACGTAGGTTTACTCTGATAAAATTTCTCCCACTCAGCAAAAACGATGAGTCTACTTATGAAAAACTAGTAAGCATTTCCTCTTATGGCAGCATCCCCAGGTTTTCGATTTAATAACTTTATGTGTAATAACATGTAGGCCACAACAATTATAAAAATGATAATAGCTAACTTTTATTGAGTGTTTATGAAAGGTTTTATGTCTGTGCCTAACACTTGATCTGCATTTTCTCATGTTTTGAAGTGCCAAAAGATAGAATGTTTGACAACTTTTAATTTTGGGGGGTATGGTGGTTACAGAGAGAAAATAAGGGAAAGATAAAGATGAGAGAAATATAATGGACATGTTAAGTTTGAGTTTTTTGTATTTCCATCTGAAATAACCTATAGTCCAGGTTGTAGGTATATGTTTCAGATCCAAAAGCACGTCGATTTTAGTTGAACACATTAGAATATTAGTTTAGACAGTCAAGCTGCAATTAATAGAAACAAACATTCTGTTGTTTAAGAAAATAAAGTGAATCCATTATAAGAAAACAAAAGTGTTTATCACAAAACTCAAGGAAAAGAATTAGCACTTGAAGAGATATCAGAAACCTAGGAAGCACTGTATATATTTCTATAACTCATCTTTAGTTCTTTCTTGGCATCTGCTAAACTGCTTCTAGCTCTGTTCACCAGATTTCTCTGCCTCTCCATCCTCCTGTCAGGATTTGACAACCTTCATTATCAGAATTCGCCTGTTACTGTTCTGATAAGAAAACAAAAATTAATTTGTTGACTCTGATCTCTCAGTTTCAATTCTGCGAAGAAAGAGAGAGAGAGTTTGTTCCAACTTGGATGATGTACATTTTTGGTCTAATCAGATATAGCAAAAGAGGACTACACCAGGCCACAGGTCTTGATGACGGTACGGGAGAGAGAAGCAGATTTCAAACTGAGGTGTCTGAGGAGTTGGGTGGATACTCCATCCCAATGAGGCAAATATAATCACTGAGAAAAGAGCATGCTGAGAAAGACTGTTAAGAACACTCGGGATGAGCACCTGGGAACCTCCACATTTAAGGGGTGACAATAAGCATATGCAGAAATGAAAACAGAGAAAGAAGACCAAAAAGGCAGAACTAAGAAAGAGCAACAGGAAAACCAATGGAGAGATAGTTTCCAAAGAATAAAAGTGACAACAATGATACGAGTCTAAAATGAAAATAGAGATCAGCAAACAGCAATCTTTGGCAAAGTTAGTGATCTCAGTTCCAGTGGAATGGGGTGGGACAGTTGTTGGATTGATATGATTTAGGAAGGAAATGCCAGGAATGGAAATAGAAGCAGTGAGTAGAACACAGTCTCAAGACTTGTGGCAGTTTAAAAAAAAGTCTATATATTGATGGGCCGGCCCCGTGGCTTAGCGGTTGAGCGTGCGTGTGTGCTCCGCTACTGGCGGCCCTGGTTTGGATCCTGGGTGCGCACCGATGCACCGCTTCTCCGGCCATGCTGAGGCCGCGTCCCACACACAGCAACTAGAAGGATGTGCAACTACGACATACAACTATCTACTGGGGCTTTGGGCAAGAAAAAAAGGAGGAGGATTGGCAATAGATGTTAGCTCAGAGCCGGTCTTCCTCAGCAAAAAGAGGAGGATTAGCATAGATGTTAGCTCAGGGCTGACCTTCCTCACAAATAAATAAATAAATAAATAAATAAATAAAAAGTCTATATATTGAGAGTTTAACCATATTCACACTTTTCACAACTACATTCTCTTAACTAGGTGGGGACAAGAAAAATAGCGCCCCTAGTCAAGAGTAATTAGCTGATAAGGAGAATACAACAAACATATTATTTACTTTTTTGTTTATTTTTGTTGAGACTTTTTAGAACTCAGATTTGAAAAATAGCAGAGTTGGCTGAATATCACTCAAATACCTTAAAACTACAGATTATTTTACCATTCACTGTGTGCATTTATATACATTATTTCACTTGATCATCAAAATCATGATCTAACTGTAATTGATTCCACATTTACAGATAAGATAACTGAAGTACAAATAAATCAAAGTGACTTGTTCAGATTACTTGACAATAGAAGGCTAGCAGGCACAGACCCAGATCTCTTCAGTTATATTTCAATTTTCCTTCTTCAGGTCACAAAATAAAATTAATTCCGGGCAACAGAAATATTAATGGATTTGTGATGAGCATCCTCTTCAAACACTTCTGCAAATGGAAACATAGTGTTCTATCCCAATCACCAAATTTAGCTCTAATGGAACGAGCACGAGATTGGAATTCAAACAGAACTGAACTTGACCACTTTGTGCCTGTGTGGCCTCACTCAAAGCATTCTATGTCTATCAACTTCAGTTTATTCATCAGTAAAACAGAATCCTGTTGCTTGTCTCCCAAAATTTGCAATAGAAAGCCTCTAACACATAGTGGGCACTAAATACTTATTGTTGAAGTGAGCAGAAACACAAATCACCAAAACAGTAGTTTTTTGATGCATTACTCTCAAATATTGGTAATCCTAAGAAAAAATTGATTGATTGAGATATTAGGAAGATGAAAATGCGAAAACAATGTGGAGTGAAACTCACACATCTTTTTAATCACTTTAATTTATCCTACTTTGCAGGTGACTTGCTAAACAAGGTGCAGGTGTTGGCTTTAATATAGCCAAATAAAACAGGAGTTAACGGTATATCCCTGTGTGTGCTGAATATAATCCACAAGCCATGTGGAGTTAGCCAAGTCTTTCACAAGTGGTTAAAGGAGGGAAAAAAAGTGTATCACAGTGCCCTGGAGACCCAATACTGCAGAGAAAATCATCAAGACAGCAATACCAAAATGGGATTTAAAAAAAGTCACCTAGAATCTACACAATTTATCAAAAGTCACAGCTGTGAAATCTCATTGTTATTCAATGCTTCAATGTCTTTATTTCTTTCACCTGCAAAATGATTCTACTCACCTTTCTCATAGGCTTTGAGAAACATAATTCTCTGAAAAATGCTTTGGAAACCTGTAATAATGATGATGATCTGGCAGCAGTATCATAAAGAAAGGGAAAAATTGTTTTGAAACTGGAATAACTAGAATGAACAGGGAATAAAGTTTGAGGCTGGCTATGAAATGTGGCAGAAGTCATAAATAATATTGTTTTGAGTTAATATAAATATGGGTTGAATTTGGCATTATGGCACTAAAATAGCACAGAATTGTTATTGGGTGCAATGGTATTTTGCTCCTGTACATCTGTTCAATGCAGCATAAATATATCTTTCCTACCTGATTGACTTTTCTCAATCATTCCTTTTCTCCAATTCTATCATGGGAAATAGATATAAGGTTAGAGTACCTTTGCACTCTTTGCTCATCACCAATTCCTCTTTCTTCCTTCAACAGCCTTGAGTGCACATGCCAGTGTGGTCAGAAGGAACGTGCGCAATATGTATATATTTATGTATATATAAAAACATACATATGTAGAACTTAAAATCAAAGCATATTAAGCGACGATGAGTAATGATAATAATAATACAATAATTAAGACAATATTTGCTAGTGCTATTGAGTCCTTGCTATATGCGCATAACTTACATTACCATACTAAGAGCTTAACTTGCATTTCCATATCTAATCCTCAATCCTGCAAAGTAAAAGCTGTTGACATTGTATGTTTTGAGGTGAGAAATTTGAGGCTTAAAGGAGTGCTCTAGTTTACAAAACTGGCCATTCAACACATGGTACAATTCTTCCTCCAGTTACTAATAACAGGAACCAGGTATGGAGAGGAACCACTCACTAGAATTCAGTCTTGGATCACAAACAGACATAGGAAGGAGGGAATTAAGATGTCCAAAGAATGGAGTCTTTAAGGGTGAAAACAAACACGCCGACAAGTTGTCCTCCTTTTTTTTTCTTTTAAAGAAACATTTTCTCAGACTTTCTTGGGAATCATAGTCACTAAAAGTGTGTACACCATATGCGCTATACATCAATACATGTTACAGCTTTGAAACAGACCTTTTGGGGCAATACAACCTTAAAAAAAATAGAATGTACAAGGTTACCCTGTCCATCTTTTTTCCAGATATGTGTATTTCAACAGCTTTGACTTAGTCACACCCTTTTGTGATGAACACACACTTTTAACATGACTCAAGTCTTAGAAATATGTATTCTATCAACCCAGAATTTGCCTCTCTGCAAAATTCAGCCATTTTTTTCTTTTTCTTTATTCTCCTTTTTTGTCCTTCTCTCCCTCTCCCTCTCCCTCTCTCTCTCCTTCTTGGTCTCTTTCTCTCCAATTTGGCTGTCTGGAAAAACAGTCCTGAAACTTATTAAGAGGCTATCAAATTCTACACCAAAGTTTTAAAATCACTATATATATAACACTACTCCTTCCAACTCCATGCAGCAATGTAAATGTTACTGTAAATAAATAAATAAATAAATAGGAGTGGGAGACCGGTTCTTAGTGAAACTTATTAGACAACTTCCTAGTAGTATCTTCCTTTTCTCAGTCCTTCCAGCTTATGCTTAATAGGCTGCTCAAATATTTTGCCTGGGAACCATCATATCAAATTTAACATATTTTTAGTGTTTTAGCAAACAACTTTAATTTTTTGCAAGTTATTTGTCCACATTTAATATATGTTCTTATAAATTATACTCTCTCTTGAAAGACTATCGATCTTTTAGAGTCAGTTGTCTAAGTTAAGGAGATTTTACAAACGCCAAATACTAAAACCCTTAAACAAAGAAAATCTAGTAGCATAAGTTGTTTGGATCAGTGATCAAGTACGCCAGTGATTCTTGCTGTTTCACATGTGTAAACTTTGGCAATGTGACTTCTTTCCTTCTAGGGTAACCTTCCATTTTCTATCTTGTTAAGTCCTATTCACCCTTCAAGGTCTTGTTCAAATGCACCTTCTCTGTGAAGATTTATCTTAATCCCCGGAGCACAATTAATAACTCTTTCCTTTGTAATGTAACTTGTTTTACTTAGCGCTCTATTTATTCTACTTATTCCATTTTTTTCTTATATAGTCATCCCTCGGTATCCATGGGGGATTGGTTCCAGGACCCCGTGAATACCAAAATCTAAGGATGCTCAAGTTCCTTGTATAAAATGGCATAGTATTTGCATATAACATACCCACATCCTCCTGTAGACTTTAAATTATCTCTAGATTACTTATAATACCTAATACAATGCAAATGCTATGTAAACAGTTGTTATACTGTATTCTTTAGGGCATAAGGATAAGAAAAAAATGTCTATACGTGTTCAGATGCAACTATTGTAGGCCTTTTGATCTGTGGTTGGTTGAACCCACAGATGCGGAACCGTAGATATGGAGGGCCCCTGACTTGCTAATAAACTCACGCAGGGCATGAAATAGTTCTATTCATCTTTATATCCAAGTGACTCGTACACTGAGGGGAGACAGAAGTTCAGTTAAGGAGCAAGAATGATATTTTAGGGAAGAATCTAGTGACTTTCCTGTAAAAAATGTGTGTAAACTCCTGTCTTATGGGCTCTCTCAGCAGGAGAGAATGAAATCAGTCTCCTGGTGTTTTTTGTTTTTGTCTGATTTTTGTTTATGTTATGAGAGGCTCGGGGATTCGATCAGAGATGTAAAAGATACTTTCCACTCCAAACAAATGCACTGAAGGTATATTTTATTATATAGAGGAGAGTAAAGGCGATAGTCCGCAAACAGATCCGAGTAAGTCAAATATAAAGAGGGAAAAACATCAGCTCGACTGGAATTGGAAAACATCCACATCGGCTGAGATAGCAGCAGATTCGAATAGGTCATATAATAAGAGGGAAAAACATCAGATCGATCGGAAAGGGAAAACATCCACATTGACTGAAGGGAAATGACACAAATCAACCAGAAAGAGAAACACCAGGTTGACTGAAAAGAGAACACCTCAGACTGGTTACTCACAACATCCACGCCCCACTGCTGGGGAGAGTCCCTTCTATTGACACGGCTGGGCAGGAATCCGATCATCAGAGGTCCTGGGCCGGGCGTCCCCTCCACAGATGAGACTCTCACCTGGCCTCGGTTTCCAGCAGTTTATATAAGCAGTTACAGAGTTTACAGAGCAAACATTTAGTGTTCCCATGCACAAATGGTTATCAGTGGCATACGTGCACTGAGCCTCCTGGCTATCATCCCAGCCCAGCAGTTGTGTACGTGCATTATTCACCCTGGTTATCGTCCCAGCCCGGCACAGATGTCCAGTCTGCTCCAGGCTGCGGAGCCCGAAGGGCCTTGAAATTTTTTTCACATTGCAACTATCTCCATGGGAGAAGGGCTTGCCCCACCAGGCAGGGAGTAGCTTTTATATTTTTTTTGTGCTGATGGCTGTATGTCAATGGAGCAGCCAAACATGGCTGTACTCATGTCAAGACAGTTTATTAGGAATGGGCTAGCTCTAATAGAGAGAAAATGAATTTCTTGAATGGGCTATTTGCTCATTTGTGAGGATGGGGGCTTGAACATAACAGGGGACCTCTGAAAACATCTTCTAAATCAGGATTTTTAAATAACTGAGCAAAGATCAAGGCTTTAGCAATTTCTATTCCTGAATATATTAAAATCATTAAAATATCAAATTTAATTAATTCTTTAGATTCTTAAAATAATTCCAGAAATAATTATTTTAAAATTGTTATATATTTTCATTTTTATATATCATAAATTGTTTTCAAAGGACAGTCATAAAAATCATGGAAAGAGTGAAAATACGTATAGGACTAATTTTGCTCAAGCAGATCAAATCAATCCAAGTACACAAATAACTAAAATCATGTTCTACTAGACAAAAAAGAATTATCAGTAGTGAATAGCTCATAACCAAATGTGTGTATGGTTATTAACTGATTTTTGTTTTGTACATGAAAATAATATTACATAAATAGTATTACTAAATATTTGTTATAAATGTCAAAACCTAAGAGTACGGTTAATTTTTTGCCGCTTTTCAAAATGCAGTAAAATCAGTAAGTCCATTTATAGCCATTTACATTATGCACCATAGCCCTGCCCTGGTAGAAATATTATAGTTTCAGGGGCAGCCCAGTGGCACAGCAGTCAAGTGCGCACACTCCGCTGTGGCGGCCCGGGTTTCGCAGGTTCTGATCCCGGGCGTGCACCAATGAACCACTTGTCAAGCCATGCTGTGGCAGCATCCCATATAAAGTAGAGGAAGATGGACACGTATGTTAGCCCAGGGCCAGTCTTCCTCAAGAAAAAGGGGAGGATTGGCATCGATGTTGGCTCAGGGCTAGTCCTCCTCACAAAAAATAAATAAATTAAAAAGAAAAAAGAAATATAGTTTCAGCATAGAATCTCCTAGCAAAGGGTTGATAATTTAGTTCTATAGCTCTGACATTAAAATGTCTTCTTATCATAAAATTATTGTAAATGTTTTACAGAATTCAGGTAAAGGCAAGAAATTTAGTTGTACTAGTGGAGGAATACCTGGACTCTTTATTTGTGTATGATGCATTAACTTACGGGTGCTGCACAGGTAGCTGGGGGACTTCATCATAATACAAAAAGCTTATGAATTGCAGTGAGACATTTGACAGTCATAGAAGTTTTCATTATTTATGAAACATAGTGACATCTTTTAATATTGGTCCTGAGATTTACTGGTGTCACTTCCAATAAAATATTTGGTAAACTCAATTGAATTATCAACATAAATGATAAGAGACATCTTAATTCAGCGTTTAAATAATTGACTTTAGGGGATTATTCTGTCGAAATTACTGAAAAGTCTTGAGAGTTTCTCAAAGATGAATATGCTAAACTCTTTTTTACTCAATGAGATACAAATTTGATGTGACTTTCCTCATTCCTTCAGTATATTTATCAGATTTGGCTTATACGTTTTCTACAAATACTTTCAAATCTGATTATATTTTCTGCAAAATATGAGCTTCACTGCTCATTGTGGTTTTCTTCAAAGCATTATCATGATTTATTCCTCTCAGAAGTTCGACTCTCACACAGCAGTTATTATTTCCTCATATTGTCTTCATATATTCACCTTTCTAAGCAAAGATACCTCAGAATAAAGAAGACATCCTTTTCATTCAAATCGATAAACACTTATTGATGTGTCAAGCAGTGAGATGGGGTTTCATAAGTCCCTCCTTCTCCTCCATACACATACCCAGGCATGTATAGAACTTCTGAAATTTAAAGTTGCTTCATCATTCAAATAAGGAAAAATCTTATATAAAAGCTTAATACATTTAGAAGATGAGACAGTCTCAGTATGTAGAAATTTCATGGTAGTTGATCTTACTTGTATGTTTCAGAACGGATTTGCCTTTAAAATCCCATCATTTCGCTGCTACCATCTGTGCTTTCTCATTGTTTCTAAGAACCACAAAAGCCTGACTCCACTGGCAGCCTTTTCAGGAACAGACTGACTTTATTTACCCACTTTTCCTTCCTTAACAGACAGACAAGCATATAATTAGACAAAAAAATTGACTAGCAACAAGTCTTCAGTGTCAGGCTTCAGATCCATTTTCTAATTTCATTTCTCTTTTTTTTTTTTTTTTGGTGAGAAAGATTGCCTCTGAGCTAACCTCCGTTGCCAATCTTTCTCTCTCTCTCTTTTTTTTTTTCGTGAGGAAGATTAGCCCTGAGCTAACATCCGTGTCCATCCTCCTCTATTTTGTATGTGGGACACCACCACAGCATGGCCTGGTGAGTGGTGCATGCATCCACATCCAGGATCTGAACCTGTGAACTCCAGGGCGCCGAAGTGGAGTGCGCGGACCTAACAAATACGCCACTGGGCTGGCCCCTCATTTCTCTTTTTCGTTGGCTTGTTGTTAGTTTTCTAGCAGTCCACCACATACTGTATTTGTTTTGCCAAAAGGACCATGTCTTATGTTGTCCACGCTTCAAGAGCACGGTTATTAGCATTTAGAGTTTCATGCGATTGTCTCAATGACTTAAAATTATGTCAAGAAGGGTTGTACAATAAGTGTTCCAGTCATTCAGCCAGGGTCTTGAATGCGTATGTTAGAAACAGGCTCCAACCTTAGTAGGAAAATAAATTTAACTTACAAGCTTCACAAGATAACTGGAGAATTATACTTACCAATACAGATAGTGCTGTTGCCAATAAATACGTCTGTCTTTGTCTGGACATACACATGCTAAACAGGACAGCACTGCCCTTTACACACATCACCAAGATTCTAATTTCACTTTCCCTTGATCTTGAGTCATGTGTTGAAGATTGAAAATCCTTGGTAGGTGCATCTCATCGACCAAACCTAGATAGCATGTTCTCACCCTCACTGAAGGATAAGGACAGGTCTGTTCCCTCAACTTCTTTCTGAAGAAAAATCTTTTTGCCTCCCAAGAATCACACAAATATGGATTTTTAAAAACTAGGAAAGGGATTTCAGATGGTAGATATTTTGACTTAAAAGCATCTATGACTAAAGCCCAGAGGCATCTCCTGTCATCAACTTTCATAAATCTTATATTCCGAGCAGAGATTGGAAACATGTATTAATAAACCTAGACCTAATGTGTAGTCCTATCTTACTATGCAATTTATAAGAAATAAGTCAGACAAAGTATATGACTTGGTGTAAAATCATGCAAGAGTCTAAAGGTATTGGTAACTTTTTAAGACAGCCAAGCCAGTAGATTCCAGAATGGAGTTCCACATTAGTTATTATTATTCATTAAACTAACAAACAAATCATAATTCTTCATACTGTTTCCTGTGGTTTTATCCAATCTACAAGGAAGATAGTGCTTATTGTAATTAAGGAATATCTTTCGTTTTTCCATTATTATATTTAGCAATAGAAAATTCAGAAGAAGCTTGATAGGATTTGCCGACAATCATTTTGAGACGGTTTTCTCAACTTCTTAAATTTGATAACATTGCAAATTATGATACATTTTTCCAAGTTCACCACAGCTGAGAAATTTATTGTGAGACTGAGATTGCAATGTCCAGTCTTATGAATTTGAAGAATATACCATGGGAAACTATTAGACATTTACTTGAAAATGCTATTGATATTTTTATTTTGTTTTCTTTTATTTTTTGTTTTTTGTGAAGAAGATCGGCCCTGTGCTAATGTCCGTCACCAATCCTCCTCTTTTTTTGCTGAGGAAGACTGGCCCTGGGCTAACATCTGCAGCTATCTTTCTCTATTTTATATGGGACACCGGCACAGCATGGCTTGACAAGTGGTACATGGGTGGGCACCCGGGATCCGAACCCGTGAACCCTGGGCCGCCGAAGCAGAGCGCATGCACTTAACCCTATGCCACCAGGCCAGCCCCTAAAATGTAGTTTTAAGCTAATGGAGAATAATTCTATGTTTAACTGAGAAAGAATGTCACAGAAATAAGAGAAAACTCGCAAATTAGATTATTTTAATTAGATTGGCTCTGCCACACATGAGTACTACAGTCGTTGGCACATTGCCTAAAAATTCTAGAGTTCAATTCTCACTTACCTAAAATAAGGATAATTGTACTATTTTAACTATTTGGTTGCTGTGGAGAGTGAGAAAACTGATGCATGCAAAGCGTTTAGCATAGGTCCTGACATATAGTAAGTACTTGGTATCATAATATGACTCTGCTGTCATGAAATCTGCAGTTCTCATTGAAAAGTGGACTTTGTTACAGAAACCCAAGTGAGATGTACCCCAGAGTCAGTATAGCAATACAGTATCAATTTTGTATCAAGTTAAGCCCTTAACCCCAATCTGTACAGTGATCCCTCTCATGGTGTCCTACAACTAGGGAAACCCAGTGTATTCAGACAGAAATACAAGAATACGGAAGTTATGGCTCCTAGAATGTGACTTTTCCTATATAAATACATCAGGGTGTATTCTGTATAATTTATTACATGTTTATTTGAAAGAGGGAGAGGGAGTGAATGAGTACTGCATTTTAGGGAAAAATATTTTTATTGAAACTTTTTGTTTAGGATCTTTCAACCATATCAGTTTCTAGTTGTAAGTTTGTATTAATTTTTTTCACACAGAGGTAACAGCATACATAATGAAATGCACAGATCTCAAGTGTACCATGTGATGTGTTTGGACAAATGCAAAAGCACCTGGAATTAACATGTAAATCAAGATATAGAAACTTTCCATCATTTCATCACCCCAGAAAGTTACTTCTTGTTCCTTTCCAATCACTTCTTCCCACCAGGAGGAAACCAGCTCTTTCTACCAACTTCTGACCATCATAGATTAATTACTTTTCCAGAGATTCATATAATTAAAACCGTACAGTACGTATTTTTTGTGTGTCTGGCTTATTTTGTCCTACATAATGTTTTGGAGATTCTTCCATGTTTTTGTGTGTTGTTAGTAGTTTATTCTTTTATTACTGATTATTATTCCATTATGTAAATATACACAATTAAATCACTCTCTTGTTGGGGCATTTAGGTTGTTCCTAGTTTGAGGCTTTTCTGAAGAGAGATGCCAGAAATATTCTTGTGCAAGATTTTTCATGATTATAAGTCTTTATTTCTCTTGGATTGATAACTAGGAATGGAAATCCTGCATCATAGGGAGTTGCATGTTTAACTTGATAAGAAACTGCCATACAATAATATTTCCAAGTTGGTTGTGCCATTTTAAACCTCCACTACCAACATTTAGTGGTGATCGGTCTTTTTAATTTGGCCATTTGAATGCATGTAAGCGGGTATCTTCTCGTAATTTCAATTTGCATTTCCCTGTTAACTAATGTTGCTGAATCATTTTTCATGGGCTGATTGGCCATGTCTATGCTCTTTTCATTGAAAAAAACCTGTTCAAGTCTTTTGCAAAGTTCTATTGAGCTGTCAGTCTTTTATTTTTGATTTGTATGAGTTTAATATATGCTGGATACAAGTCCTTTGTTAGATATATGCATTGCAAACATGTTCACTCAGTCTGTGGCTTATCTTTTCTTTTACCTAACAGTATCTCTTAATCAGAAGACACTTTAATCTTGATGAAGGCCAAGTTTTCCACTTTTTTTTTCTTTCATAGAAACTGTTTTTGAGGTCCTCTCTGAAGAATCATTGGTGCAAAGATTTTTCTCCTATATTTTCTTCTAGAATCTTTACAGCTTTAGCTTTTGCATTTATGCTTATGACCCCTCTCAAATTAATTCTAATATATTGTGTGGTATAGGAGTTTAGGGTCATATTTTTCCGTATCTGTATTCAATTTTCCCAGCTTACTTGATGAAGAAATTTTTCCTTCTCCATTGAGAAAGATCAATTTATTTTCTGGGTCAAATTCTCATTTATAGATTTGTCCATCCTAATGTAATGCTATATATTGTTGATTACTGTGATTTTATATTGACCTTGAAATCAGGTAGTGTAAGTCCTCAAATTTGCTTTGCATTTTTAAGGTTGCGTCTGGTATCATAGATCCCTTGTATTTCCACATAGACTTTGCAGTCAACTTTTCAACTTCTATGAAAACAATAATGTCTTATAATTTTTATTGATATTGCGTTGAAACTACAGAACAATTTGGGAAGAACTGATATCTTAACAAAATTGTAACTTCCAAAATATGATTATGATAGAGCTTTCTATTTATTTTATGTTTCCTTTATTTTCTCTCTGCAAAGTCTTATAATTTTCAGCAAAGAGCAAAGTTTTTACTTAAAATTTGGCTAATTTTATTTCTAATTTATTTTATGTTTTTATGCAATTATAAACGGCATTTTATAATGCAATTTTCCACTGCTCACTGTCAATATATTAAATTGTAATTTATTTCTGTATAATGACCTTTTACACTATACTGTTGCTAAATTCATGTATCAGTTTTAGTCGTTTTTTAATATTCATTTAAATATTCTAGATAAGCAATTATGTGCTCTTGAATAAACATATTTTTACTCTTCATTTACATCCTTTGTCTGACATTGATTGATTGTATTTTTTTGCACTGCCCAGGACTTTGAGGACAACGGAAATGCAGAGTGAATATCTTTCTCTGGTCTCAGTCTTCGAAGAAATAAATTCAATATTTTACCATTATGCAAAATATTAGCTAAATATATGATGATAGCTAAAGAGATTTATCAGATTTTTTTTATCAGAGTAAAGAAATTTCCTTCAATTCCTCATTTGTTGAGAGTTTTTACCATTAAATATTGGATTTTGTCATAAATTTTTCTGTATTTCCTGAAATAATACCCTTTATTCTGTAACAGGAATAAACATTTTCAAATTCAACCAACATTATAGTACTTGAATCAACTCGAATAGTACTTGAATAAACCACTTAGTTATAATGTATTATCTGTGTTATATAGTATTAGATTCAATCTGCTAGCATTGTGTTAAGGATTTTTATGTCTATGTATGATCATGAGTATTGTTTGATAGAAACCATCCATGAAACAATTTGCATATGACCTTTCAGAGAAAGTTTTTGGTTATAGACTCAATTTGTTCAGTAGATATAAGGCTATTAAATTTTTCTATTTCTTTTTGCAAGTTTTGTAATAACTTTTCTTTTTCAAGTAATTTGTCCACTTCATCTGAATCTTAAAATTTGCTAGTATAAATTAGTTAATATTCTCATTTTTTTTTTTAATATCCGTACAATCTGAATTAATATCCCCTTTTCACTTCTGATATTTGTTATTTGCCTTCTTTTTTCTCGATCACACTTGCTGGGGGTTTCACAAAATTATTAATCTTTCAAAGAACTAACTTGTCTTTTTAATATATAATTTTTGGTGTGTTTTCTATTGCACTGATTTCTGTGCTTTTTAAAATTCTTACTCTCTTCTAAAGAAATTAAGATAAAACAATGTTTTAAAATATTTTTAGTATTTATTACCATATTTACAATTTATGATGTTTCTCAGTTCTTGTGTATATGAGCTTCCATCTGGTATCATATCCCTTCTATCTAAGGGCTCTTGCTTTAGTAGTTCTTCCTGTGTAATTCTACTGGTCTTCAACTTTTGGTAGTGTGTTTTGCTTTTAATCTATAAAAGCCTATTCATTTTAATGTTTAAATAATATTTCACTGTGTACTGTATTCTGGATTAATTGGTTAGATTCTAGTACTTTAGGGATATCATTCAATTATCCTCTATTTTCCATCGTTTCTGATGAGAACTGAGCCTGTCTGCCACATCACTTTGGGTCCCAGAGAAACTGATGCCATGAGGGAAGAGGAGGCTAAAAGATTCTTTGGGAGAAATGCCTATGAAGGATACCGGGAGTGGAAAGAGGTCATAGATGTGGAGAGCCTATAGACTATCATGCAGGTTTGGTGTCTGTGAAAGGAGAGAGGGAAGAAGAATTGAGTAAGAACGTTACCAAGAGATTTCTGAGAAAGTCTTGACCAGAAAGATTAGCAGGCTCTGAGCAAAGTGTGACCAGTAGAGGAGTCCCGCATCAGGCAAGAGTGGTCTGGAACTGTTATCTCATCTGTGTCAGGAGGGAGGAGCCTGAAGGACGTATAGCTTTGGAGTCAATGACATGGTGGATCCAAAATTATAGTAGCTAGAGGCTGTTAGTCAACTGCTGACTGCAGCACAATCCCTTGAAGGGAGATCTGAGTGGTGCATTTAAATGGCTGATAGATTCTAGACATAAAGTGTCTTTATTCTCTGGCTGAATTTAATAATTTTTACTTCAACTTTGGTCTTCAGCAGTTTTACTATAATACATCTTGGTTTTATTTGTTTGTGATTTTGTTTGTTTTTTAATTCTTCTTTGAATTTAGCTACGCTTCTTATACATGTAAGTTGATGTCTTACAGCATTTGGGAATTTTCAGCATGTATTTTTTCAAAGATTCTGTATGTACCATTCTCTCTTCTCTTTTCTTTTGTAAAATCAGTTACATAGATGTGAGATATGCTTTATATTATCACACATGTCACTGAGGCTACTCCTCTCTCTCTTTTTTAATTCAAATCATTTCTCTTGCCTCTTCAGATTTGAAAAGTTCTATTAATCTGCCTTCAAATTTATTCATCTTTTCTCTGTCTTCTCCAAATTGCTATTAAGTCCATCTTAAAATATTGTAATTTTCTATTGTAGATTTTCCATTCTTTTTTAAAGTTTAAGTTTCTCTGTTGAGATTTGAATTTCCAATTTGGCAATTCATTCTTCCCATCTTGTCTGTTAAATCCTTCAATGTATCTATATTGACTGTAACATAATTTTGCCCATTAATTCTAACCTCTAGGTTATCTTGGTTCTTATACCAGCTTTTTTTAGTCTGATTATGGGTTATATTGCTTTGCTTCTTCCATGTCTAATAACATTTTTACTGTTTGCTGGATATTATGGATTATACATTGTAAGGAGTCTGGATGAATTCTGTTTCGGCAGGCAGCTAATTATTAGCAGAATCACTTGCTCCACGAATGATGTTTTTATCCTTTGTTAGTGTTTGTCTATTTTGGTTTGGTCTTGGCCTTCTATGTCTGATCAGTTCTAAGGCCCATAGCACTTTCCAGATTTTGTGGAATCTCATCCTGTACATGCATAGTCAAGTTCTTAGCCAAGGACCCACAGCCAAACCACTCTGCGTAACTTCTTTCTATCCCATACCTACCCAAACTTTCAGATACTTTAGTAGCCACAAAATCTCTCCCTACTCAGCTCAAAAAGACTGCTGTACTCTGTCTTAGCTCCACTTTCTTGTGCCATGGTCCAGAAAATGCCCCCGGTAGAAAGCCAAGTCAAATGTGAAACTTACCCTTTGTGATCTCTTTCAAAAAACGGTCTTGTACTGTCTATTGTCTGATGCCTGAAAACAAATGTCGGATATATTCTACCAGCTTTATAGTTGTTTCCTGTGGAATGGCAAGTCTGCTATAAGTTGCTTCATCATGATGAACAATATATATTTGCTTCTATCATTATTATGGAATGGAAATATTCTTTTCTTTTCAAAAAATGAATTAAAATCCTCTAGCATTTTCCATAAACTGTTATTAATCTATTGATCTTAAGTGCTTTAATTCTTCAATTGTTTAACTGAAATTGAGAAATACTTTATACTCATTAAATTTTATACTTGTAGTTTGGAACAATTGTTCTAGTTTATGATGTATCCTTTTGAAACCTGATCTGTTCAGTTGATATATGAATTTCCATTACAAGCTTTGGATCACACTAAATATTTTTTACTATTGGACTTTGCCTTTGGCTCTCTCCTTTTTATCCTTATCCATGTACTGATAAGATGTGAAAAGGAGAGAGCCAAAGGCAAAGAAAGTCCAATTGAAAACATTTCCATAACACCAGCCATCTAGGTCGAAATTGACCTGTCAATCACCATTCTTTCCATGTAAATATTAACTGATTTTGCCATAATTCATCTAATATGTATGCATGTATCTTAAAAGAGAACAATAGAACATGCCTGATGAAATAATTTAGTGAGTTCATGGGGCTGGCCCTGTTGCCTAGTGGTTCAGTTTGGTGTGCTCCACTTCGGTGGCCCAGGTTCGGCTCCTGATGCAGACCTCTACTACTCATCGGTGGCCATTCTGTGGTGGCAACCCACATAATGGCACAGATGTTAGCTCAGAGCAAATTTTCCTCAGCTAAAAAATAATAACGATAATAATTTAATGAGTTCAAAAGACTTTTTAGCTATCAGTTGTCTAAACTTACTAAGCTTATATAGCCATCTTAAAAAAATGAGAGCCTGGTGGCACTTTTATGCCAACCAGATGGTGAAATATCATCAGTTGATCATTTGTACTTATCTTCTTTCTGTTGTAGTTATAGAAAGACACATAAAAAGTTCCAAACTCACAGGGACAAAGAGAATAGGAAAGGCAACAATAATAGATTTAAAATTTTCTATTTTTTTAAAAGGAAGTGAATAAAAGATTAATACCTAACTTAGCAGAAAATGAATATATAACTTAAGTGACTACAGAAAAGCACTCCCAGCAATCTTCAGTTTGGTTGGTCACAGATTTCTGAGACCATGCTTCTCTCCCCAACCCTACCCTTTCTTACAGAGGACTCAACTATGTATCACTGGAAAAACTGAGCAAGCCTAAAAGAAAAACCATTCCCGATTCTGTCATTTGTGTTTTTCTATCAAGAATAGTAGGTCAGACCACCATCAGAGCATCTATCAGTGTCTATCAGCTGATAAACCTCCTCCATGCATACAGGCACCCTATCAGCTGTTTAAAATTCTCACTATTAATTATTAATGTTCAGTCATGGATCATCAAACCTCAGCTAACCTCTAACATGAAAGTGGGGAACTAAAACAAGTGAACAATCAATAAATTGCCTATTCGTGAAGACATGAACCTTCTGATTGAAAGGATACACTGGGTGCCAACTGCCATAAAAGAAATAAGATTTAAACCAAGGCACATTATTATGGAATTTTAGAATACCGGGTAAAAATCAGATCTTAAATCTTCTGTAAAGAAAGAGAAAGAAACAATACACAGAACCACAATACACCATCCACACAGAAATTAGACTATAAACAGTATCAAGTTTTCAATAGCTACATTTTATGACAGAATAAAACACTATCAAATTTTAGGGACACATATCAATTAAGTATACAGGGAAGAATCAAGTGTTTTGAATCACACAGGAGCTCATGAACATGTTTTTTCCTTTCCTAGAAAACTACTGGAAGGTTTTCTCCAGAAAATTAAGGGAATAATCCAAGAGAGAGGAGTGAGATATGTAATGTTATACAAAAAAGTGTCAGAAAAAGGACTAGGATGAGAGTTAATTCATTCAACCTGGGGAGAATCCAGCGTAATAGCAGGAATAGCAGGCTTGAGCGGAAAATCACAAGGAAAAAAGTGAATATCTGATGTTTGTTAGCATTTGGACAAGATCTTTTTATAGAAGTATGCCGTGTTAATCATTTCTGTTTTATGTACCATAAAGTAATGTATTGCGGTACATAAAACAGAGTTTTGTGGTACATAAAACAACAGTTTGGGGATCACAATACAGTAAAGCTATTCTAAGCCATCTTTTATCAAAATCCCTTAGATTGAGGCTACTTCGCATACACTTATATTAATATTATCACAAGAAATCATGTTCGATTATGTAAATCGTAACTTTGAACTATAATAAATTGTAAAACTGATGTTCAGAATTTTTTTAATATTATCTGCATCTTTGTTTGTAGTCCTGTTTCCATCTTAACATGAATAATTAAAGTTATTGTTCATTAAGTTCCCTCTATATGTAGGATCCATTATAGCTCTGGGAAAATGCCCACTGTCTGTCTATATATGCTACCCTCCTCTCTGGTTGCTCTTAGCAGAATGTTTATTGTTAATTTATTTATCTTCTTTTTTTTTTTTTTTTCTTTTAATTTTTGTTTATTGCAGTAACATTGGTTTATAACATTGTAAAAATTTCAGGTGTACATCATTGTACTTCTATTTCTGCATGGACCACATCATGTTCACCACCAAAATACTAATTACAACCCATCACCACACACATGCACCGAATCATCCCTTTCATCCTCCTCCCTCCCCTCCCCTCTGGCAACCACCAATCCAATCTCTGTCCCTATGTATCCGTCCATTGTTGTCACTATCTACTACTTAATGAAGGAAATCATACGGTATTTGACCTTCTCCCTCTGACTTATTTCACTTTGCATTATACGCTCAATGTCCATCCATGTTGTCACAAATGGCTGGATTTCGTCGTTTCTTATGGCTGAGTAGTATTCCATTGTGTATATATACCACAGCTTCTTTATCCATTCGTCCCTTGATGGGCACTTAGGTTGCTTCCAAGTCTTGGCTATTGTGAATAAGGCTGCAATGAACACAGGGGTGCATGTACCTTTGCAAATTGGTGTTTTCAAGTTCTTTGGATAAATACCCAGCAGTGGAATAGCTGGATCATATGGTAGTTCTATCGTTGATTTTTTGAGGAATCTCCATACTGTTTTCCATAGTGGCTGCACCAGTTTGCACTCCCACCAGCAGTGTATGAGATCTTCTTTTATTTAGTGTCTCATGTGGGAATACACATGAGCTAATAAATTCTTAGGTACAGGGATGAATAAGGTAAAGTCTCTAGGCTCAAAGTACTGAGAAATTAATGGAGGACAGAGAATTGTGTACAAATACTTGCAATGCAATAGTTGAAGACTTATCAAAATATTTGGGGGTCTAGAGTACAAAATATCTCATATAGACCATTGTTATGGACTGAATTGAGTCCCCTCAAAATACATATGTTGAAACCCTAACTTCCAATGTGTTGGTATGTGGAATGGGGCTGGGAGGTAATTAGGATTAGATGAGATCATAAGCATGGAGCTCTCATGATGGGATTAGTTCCCTTATCACAAGAGACAGCAGAGAGCTAGCTGTCTCTCTCCTCTTGCACACACAATGAAGAGGTCATGTGAGCACAGAGGGAGCTGGAGGTGATCTGCAAGCCGGGAAGAGAGTCTTCACCAAAACTCAACCATGCTGGCACTCTGATCTTGAACCTGCAGCCTCCAGAACTGTGAGAAAATAAATTTCTGTCCTTCAAGTCACCCAGTCTATGGTATTTTTTTATGGCAGGCTTAGCTGCCTCAGACAACCATTAACAAAAATCATATCACAAGTATCATTGTTGAAGTTTGCATATAGAAACCTGGAGATTTAAAATCCTTTAGATAACCTCTCTCTCATCTATAGGTCCATTAATTACAAGTCTGTTGCTTACAGGCCTAATTACTTATCAGTTCTGAAAAATATTTCCTAGAATTTGAGACCTATGAAACGCTTACAGAATTCTCTGCTTCTTGTATCTTTAACATTTCTCAAGCCGGGGGCTCTTGCTCTCTGCTCTTCCCCGGAGCATTGCTGCTAGGTTTCTACTAATAGATGCCTCACTTCAGCTACCCAGAACACGTAGCTCAATCCTAGCACACACTTACTCAGGATAAAGAAAATCCCTTAGTTACTTGTTAGAGTTGCCCCTGCCCCCAACACTTTTTATTAAACATTTTTTAAGAATAAGAGAACCATTGCTCTCTGAAATAAAGACCCAAAGACTACTTCTTCCATCTCTTATAATCAGCCCTAAAACCAGAAGAACATTCCCCTTTATCCTGTATATTTGGTCTTATTACCAATGCAAGCCACTAGAATTTAGGGGTCACACTCTCCCTGTTGTCAACATTTGGCTGTCCAGGCAAATTAATAAAATACGTAATAGAGTAAATAAGCATGGTATATATCACATAGCAGATACTTCAGCAAGTTACAAAGTTGTAAGATAAATAAAACGAGAAACAACGTATTTTTAATGAGTCACAATTTCCTAGAACTTAAATCAAAAGAAGTGGACATTGCAAGATGTTTTTCCCCCATGTCTGAGATAATTAGAGCCTCCAGATTTTGAAGTAGGAGCCTAATCTTTAAAGACCCATAACTACAATATCTCTGGGGGAAAATCAGCCTGTGGGTAGGAGGACAGCTGCATACTACAATTGTGAAGGTTACATTACAGTGGGGCTGTACTTTTCTAGGGAGTACAAATTATACATAATAGTCTTTAGTGAGATGATTAGCTATCATATTTTTCTAACACCTACAGTTTACTGGCCTTCCACATTTTCAATTCTTAGACTTAGTTTTTATCACCTTGCATTATCCTTCTATTTTAGATCAGTGCCCTTCTTTGGTTATTACTCTGTTATGCCCACAGACTCTCTAAGCATTTTAGTCCAATTCTGCCTAATCTACCCTGTTTGCCTCACTATTTTTACACTTCATTCAATATTTAATTACATTATTTTCTTCCTAATGGTGGAATATATATTTTCGATAACTTTCCAGTTTAAACATAAAGAGATGCCTTATCATTATTGGGATGCAAAACTGGTAAACCTAAACTAATGTCTTTTTTTCCTAAATTAAACAAGGTCATCAGAATCTGAAAAATATATAAATGCAAATTATTTCCATACAATTTTTATTGGTCGATTGAGATATTCAATTTATATTTCTAAGAAAATATAGGGCATTCTAAATTATTAAGCAATTGGAGCTTTATTGCAAAAATAAAAGATGGAATAACTAATCTAAGTTTTAAAAATTTAGATATGTTCCACTGCTTTAAAAATAATCAATTTTATATGCCTGATATAGCTTGACTTAAGCACTTGATATAACTGAGAGAACTGGAAGTCTTTTTTCTTCTAAGTTTTTTTCCATTTTCCTGCCAAAGATTTAAAATTTCAAATGGCCGTCTTTGAAACTATTATGGTTATAAATAAATAGCAGAAGAACTTCTGTTATTGGAGTCTTATATTCATATCACACCCATGACTTCTAAAAAGAAAAAGAATAGGAAAGATTTATAAATTTGTCACTTATCAAAAATGTTTTAGGATAATTTGAAGTATCAAAAAGTATATTTCTTTTTTTTTTAATTGATTGAAAAATTAGTTTCTATTAGCTAAGGCAAATGAGCTCTATCTCTAGTTACAGTTTGTAAGAAGTTTTTCTCTGAAAAAAATGTAATTGGGAAATTACATTTTTTAAATTTTAGGACTTAACAGACTTCTAAAATATCACAAAAAATGGTAATGCCCAACTAAAAGGAAAGTGGCATTTTTAAGAACAAATATTCCCTGTATATTCGTCAGGACTCATTTGGCAACATGCCACAGAAACCGAACCCTAATTGGTTAAAGAACAAAACAAACTAAAAATATTTCATGTATTTCTATAACAAGGAGGTCCAACGATTAAGTTCTTCTCAGGTATACCTAGATCTAGAACTATTTTCCAATTTCTCAACTAGTTCTGTTTGCCTTTACTTGTTTTCATTGTAAGGTAAGATCATCTTGTGTGTGTGTGTTGTGTGTGACAGCAATATGGCAACTGGCTATCTCAGCACAATGGTCATTCTTACTGAGTATCAATCATGTGCTAGGCATTATTCTAGTGATTGGGAATATAGGAGTGAACCAAAGAAATAAAACTCATGCTCTCATGGAGTTTGCATCTTTATGAGGAGTGACAGACAATAAATAAAATTCCGGCCCACCCATCTCGTTTTGCTGCAAACACACTGACTGACTTGTTCATCCTCCACATGTCTGACCCCATTAAAAACTTTAAGGCATTTCTCAAATAATATTCTGTTCAGTTAAGCCTTCCGTGACGACTGTAATTAAAATATCACCCCACTCCCACTGTCAGCATTTCCAATTCACTTTCCCTACTTATTTTCAACATGGCGCTGTTGTAATCTTGCATGATAGTGTTTATGGTCTCTCCAACTTAGTGTGAGTTCATGAGAGCTTTTTTTGCTTATTGCTGTATCCCAGTGATACCAGCTCAACACAAGGTTGACATAAGGGAAGCCATATTGTAGAAAAGAAACCATATTGTAACTCTGAATGACCTCTGATTAACCCAGCTGGATATGCACCCACCGGAAGATATACCTGCTTTGTAGATTTTATGGCACCTCCCAGCTGCAATAAGTTGGTAACTTTGTTCTTTTGGTTCCTTAGGAATATGATGACCCCTGGGCAGAGAGTCTATGTTGACAGCCATCATCAATGACAGCTGAAAGATCTGGGTATAGAGCATTGCTCTGGTCTCTGATGCATATTCAGTAAAACAAAAGATTATTAGGAACTAAGACCAGATGTCTGCCTCACCTGGAGACCAGATGCCTCCCCCGCCCAGAGACCAGCCCCCTATATAACTAGCCTGTAGTCTTTGTTCTGTAAGATGATTCTTTTGGCCATTAGTCAGCCATCTTCCCCCTTGCTAGCAAGCTGTAATAAGACCCTTTCTTTCCTACCACCTTGCCTTTCAAATATTAGCATGTCGTGTGGCCGGCAGACAACTTCCCCCTTGGGCAGTAACACCAGTGTTTTGAATACGCCTGTCACATAATAGGTGCTCACAAATACTTGGTGTATTATTAATTGACAAGATAGTCCAAAGAGAAGAATTGGATCCAGGCATTCTGGATCAGGAGTTTCAAATCTGTTAAAACTCTTTGTTTTACTCTTTATTTCTATTTCTATCCCTATCTTTGTTTATTCTCATAAAAACTCTCTCCATACAAATCAAACTACCCTCAGGCAGAGTCAAGTCTAAATCATCTTTTAGCAATTAAAATTCCACTGAAAAGACAAATTCTATCTGTCCCGTCATCATTATCAATTCCCTAAAAGACCCCACGGATCCCCTTCTGTGGTGGAGGAGAAAGGGGCCGTTCTGAAAAGAAAAAGCAACTCAGAAGAATAAAAAGGAACAGAATCTATTACATCCAGGATCCTAGATCAGGTGAGAAAGGTAAAACAACAGCCTTGTTGATCTTTATCATTTTCTTCTTTCCAGTAGAAAATAATGTCTAGGTTTATTATCTAAATAACAATGGTCATCGAACATCGAATAGAGTTATCAACCCAGAATATTTTGTACTTCTTAACTAAAGCAGTTAAATATCTAGATGGGGGCACTAACAAGGTTATCATTAAAGCTATTCAAGTGTTTTGTAACAGAGATAAGAATGCTGTGTTAAGACCCTTGAATTAGAATTCAGAGCAAATCATTTCAGAATTTGAGGACCCAGTGTCTTCAATTTTAGAATTGAGATTTGATGATAGGAACTGTAAAGCCGTTGTCTGCTTTAGCAATCGTTTATTCTAAATCAGGTATTTGTGAAGTTAAGAAATTTGGTGTATTTTTGAAAAAGTACCCACAAATAAGGAATATTTTTAACATATATGAGAATTTATACCTACAAATGGACACATCCCAAGTATTAGCTAATGTCTATTACTTTGTTTTCTACTAGGGGACATCCACAAATGAAAATAGCGCTAACTTTGTCAGATTCTTAACAAACTCAAGGAATTTTACTGCTATAATTATTGTTTTCTTTCTCTCTGTTTTTGGATTAAAAATATAAGAATATAGTTTAAATTTCTCTGGATACATTAATAATAAAGTTATATCAACATATATTAGATTAATCAATCAGATTATAGCTGTCACGTAACTATCACACCTTAACGTAACATCTCTCCCTTGTTAAAATTAAAATTAACCATTATTTTTATAAAAATGATCAATTAAAAACAAGCCCAAATAGGGTTATTTTGCTCTCTGATTGTAAGTGACAAAACCTCATCTATGATCATTGTTTCATGCTTCTGGGCAACAACAGAACTATTCACACTGTTCTGCTCCTTTACCAGGCCCTGTCTGCCAAGGATCACTTACCGCCTTTAAGGTGCCTCCCAGCCCGTGCTCACATGACTTGTTAAATGACTGACCAAAACAAAGATATGCTTTTCAGCAAAACTTACTGTATTGTCCTAATTATTTTGTCTATTATAGTAGTCCCCCCTTATCCACAGAAGATACGTTCCCAGATCCCTAAAGGATGCATGAAACCGCGGATGGTACTGAACCCCATATATACTGTTTTTTCCTATACATACATACCTATGATGAAGTTTAATTTATAAATTAGGCACAGTAAGAGATTAACAACAATAACTAATAATAAAGTGGAACAATTATAACAATATACTGTCATAAAAATTACCGTAGGTTTTAGCAACCTCAACATACAATTTTTTTTCTTTCAACTTTTCACTTAAAGGAAGCGCCTTACAGCTTCTCTTTGGCATATCCCAATTGCCAGATCACTTGTGCTTTGGGGCTATCATTAAATAAAATAAGGGTGACTTGAACACAAGCACTGGGGTACCTTGACTGTTGATCTGATAACCAACAGAGGTGGCTATTAAGTGACTAATGGGCGGTAGTATATACACTGTGGATATGGTGGACAAAGGGATGACTCATGTCCAGGGCTGGATGGCCCAGGATGATGAGAGATTTTATCACACTACTCAGAACAGCATGCAATTTAGAATTTATGAATTTTTTATTTCTGGAATTTTACATTTAATATTTTCAGGCTGCAGTTGACTGCTGGTGACTGAAACCGTGGGTAAGGTAGGACTACCGTATTGTTATCACCATACCTCGGCAGATTTCTCTGATATTGAACTTCATTTGTCACTCTTGGCTTCATTACAGGAAGCCTCCTTCAAACAACTTGGACTATTTTTCTGCTAACTTACTGTTAATACTCTGTCAGGACTGCTCCCACAACGTCCCAACTCTTAAAACGTAGATATCTTGTTGATTCTCTCATATTATCCCTTAAGATCCCATGCCCCAAGCTGTTTAGTTTAGCAGACTTTTGAAATCAACTCTATTAATCTGTTCCATTGATTTTTAAAATTTTAATGTGGTAAACTTTTAATTTAGAAATCAATGGAAAAATACGTTTTGTTATACATATAAAATTTCCCAATTCATTTGCCATTTTTTCTATAGCACTACAGACGCTTCTAAGCATTTATTATGCAATGAGTGAGCAATTATCTTTTATAAAAACAAAGGACAAATATTCTGAAATTCACAGTTTCACAATTGCTATAGATAAATGTGAGGTATTAATGCTTAACCTGCCTTCATAAAAATTGGAAAAAAACCCTGAAATTCTGGCAAACACTAGTGATAGATCGAGAACCAAAAAGAACAAAAGATGTGTATGAATATACACATCATATATAATATATATATAGTTAGTATGCAATATATAATATATAATATTCATATATTATTAGCTATTATCCCCACTTCAAAGTCACCTGCTACTTCTGAAGAACAACTATATTAAAATGTGATGAATAAAATTAGAGATACAAAACATACATGCCAATGTCTGAAAAGAAGCAATTGCTAAAAGATTAGCAGAAACAGATATAACTTTATAAACACAATCCCAAAGGAACAGATGGAAGTGAGATGAAAAATCTCACTTTCACCCAATAACTAGACATAGTGTTTCAAATACAGTAGAAAAGAGTTATTCCTTGAAGATATTCACTTCAAATACAGATGGAAGTGAGGTGAAAAATCTCACTTTCACCCAATAACTAGACATAATGTTTCAAATACAGTAGAAAAGAATAAACATAATAGGTAAGAATGTAGGCTCTGAAGATAGACTGCAAAGTTCAAATACTAGAATCACCCCTTCCTGGCTCTGTGGTCTTGGGGATGCCTCAGTATCTTCATGTGGAAAATTGGAATATTACCTCTCTCTTACTGGTGTGATGAAGATTCAATTAGATAATCAATGTAATTGTTTACTTAGTGCTTAGAATATAGTAAATATCAATAATTTAGGTTATTGTTTATAATAAACATTGCATTTGTTATTTGAATGTTTCCCAAAATTTGGAATAATATTCTAAGATTATATTTATTTATGCTCTCTAGATTTTTCAGAGCAAACCGTAATTATTTTTTAGAATTCCAAATATATATCAATAATTTTCTAATTCTACTGTGTCTTATAATATAAAAGACTCTGTTAAATGAATAAATAAATTTTCCATACAGCAATCTGTTAGCAGTGAAAATAAGTTATAACTATGACATATAACCACACAGTCTCCTGGTGTTCATTCTCAAAATGAGCTGTCCTAAAGAACTGTTAGGCTTAATTTAATTAATAATTAGAACCTTGAATTAGTAATTTGTCATCCAATGTATTTTAAACATTTGGAAACAACTAAAACATGCACAAATGCAAATAGTAATAGTAGCAGCAGAGGTAAAACTAACTTTAGTTAAAAGTATGATAATTAAAAGACATAAAATTATCTATATTTAATGTTTTACAACTTACAAATCTTTTGATGTCCTTTAAAAATTTTGTTCTTCCAAAATTTATTTACCAAATTATGATATAATAGCAATAATAGTATTCATAAATACAGATTAAACATCTCATTATGTCAATTACTATTATTTTAACTGTTTGATCTACAGATAGTATACAGAATTGCCTACAAATTGGATTAAAGATATTATTTATTATTTCAGGGGTCCTTTTTATTATTGGAGAATATAAAAGAAAGTACCACATTGTTAATAGGATGCAATTTCATTAAGAAATCCATAAAATAAAATTATTTGATAGAAATTTCTATTTCCAGAGTTTGGTTCTAATATAGCAGAGAGTGAATGTCCAAATTATTACCAGAAACATTTTGGAAATCTGTGACTAGCTCATCTCAGAGAATAAATGTCAGGAAAAAAATGCTCTTGTCAGGCAAAGTATTGAAATAACAGCCAATTAAATATTCATTAATGAAATAGAAATATATAGACATTATCTATGGTCTCTTATAAGACATTCAAAGAACTATTTTCAAGCATTGTTTTCCTAATTTCCAAGGCAGAAATCTAAACTTGTTTAAAATAATCTAACCCTATTAATGAATGTTTATCTTGTCTTCCCTGCCCCCCGATACGAATGTTTGTGGGTTATTATACACTGTGCCTTTGAACGGGATTGCAAATATAAAAGTGTAACAGTTTCTTAATATGATGGAAAATTGAGATAATACTTGGCCAACTCTTTCCCTGTAGAAGGCAAAAACATAAATAGGTTGGCAAAAATTAATTCCTTTCAATGTTCTGATATCTGCAAGCTTACATCATACTCTCTGTAAAATATTATAACCCATAATCTTTGCCTCAAAACACAAAGGTAGGGAACAACTTATTCTGATATTACAAAAAAGTGATAAAAACAATGTAAAAATCTCATGCATTTTCAAAAATCCCATTTTTAGAAATTAGTTCTATATTTTACATTCCACTTCATTTTGTTCAAAATGAATTCTGTTGTCATTTGTGTTGGTTTCTCATTCTTATTGTTTGAAATCTTATTTAGCTAAAAGCCAGCACAGAAAAAACAAGTCACTATGCAAAGAAATCGTGTATAATTTGAAAAGGATTATCATAATTTTATTCATGAATTTTTATTCAGAAAGCTGTTGAAGTGAAATCATTTAGAAAATAGAATACAACATATTTTTTCTACTAGGAGATTTCATCTACATGGATGTAGATGAAGAGATCTGGATAATTGTAGTTCTATTAAGTGGTGTTGATATATCTGGTGTAAGTGAACACTATCTGAAAATATTTATTTGAATATATTCAGTTAATTTAGTAGTCGTTTTTAATAGATTGGAAAGTGGAGGCCTGTTGGTTGCAGTCAAACCCATGTTTTTGTGGATTTGATTTTTCCTGGGTTCATATACAGTTGATTTTTTAAATAAATTTTAATAATAATCTGATCTATTCCTTATTGTTTGACACACAACCTGAGTCACATTGTCTTTATCGACCTGGCCCTTATATACATGAAGTAAATCAATTTAAAGTAAATTTTACCAACACTTAACATAGGTAAGAATTTGTGCATTAGTATTTTCACTTACTGTGTATTTTTGGTGACTCTTGTTTTTGTTTTTGTTTTTGGTTTTTGTGAGGAGGACTAGCCCTGAGCCAACATCCGATGCCAATCCTCCTCTTTTTTCTTGAGGAAGACTGACCCTGGGCCAACATCCGTGCCCATCTTCCTCCACTCCACATGGGATGCCGCCACAGCACGGCTCAGCAAGGGGCGCATCGGTGCGCGCCCGGGATCCAAACCCGCGAGCCCCGGGCCCCGGCAGCGGAGCACGAGCACGCAACTGCTGTGCCACTGGGCAGCCCCATGACTATTGTTTTTTTAATCAGTGTCCGCAGTGGTAAATAGGCTACATCTCCATAAGCATCAGCCTCTTCTGTTCATGTCTATTCTGAATTTCCTGTTACTTATAAGGAAACAGAGTCCTGGTCTCCAAGGCTGCCCTTCTTTCGATGCTATCAACCTGTCCTTGTATCCTGTCCTCTCTCTCTTCTCCAGGGCTCTCTCTCTCCATCACTGCCCTTTCTTACATATTCGGGCTTCTTTCTCCATTGACTCCTTGTTTTCAGAATATAAACATAATTATATGTCCACCATCTTATCCATAGATTCTGAATTTCCCTTTGCTTCTACTTTTTTCTGTCCTTACTTAACAGCAAATCTTTAAATATTTCCTAATTTCTATACAAAAGCATGTGAATTATTAAGAAATAAACACCTCAGAAAAGCTCAAAGAAGAAAACTGCAAATACTTATAGCTCCACCAAGAATAGCCATTCTCAATATTTATGTATAAAAATCCTATGCCCCTGCCTATGTACACAAATAGATATTTTAACAGAAATGGGACCATGCCACACATACTGATTGAACCAGTTAATATATCATATAACATTAAATATTATTGGACAGCAGCAGAAAATTTCTACTGTATATACTGTAATCTGGGTTCTGTCAGCAACATGCCAGTGAAGCTTCTTGCAATGTCTCCACTACTTTTCTAATATCCCAGTGGAAGGGATACTTTTAAGAATTTCTATCAGTGGCTAGTTTTTATCCCTCACTCTTCTGAGCTGCTTCTTCCTGCTGCACCATCTCTCTCTTCTGGATTCTGTATACCTCCCTGGCTGTTCTGTGCCCTCCCTGCATACCTGGATAATCCCGTCCACATTCACAGTTACAATTACCATTTTAAGATGATTATTCCCAAAGTGGTTCTCTGATCCAGCCTGCCTCGATCACTAATCCACGTGTGTGTGTGTGTGTGTGTGTGTGTGTGTGTATCTCAGTATGTATCTAAATGTCTAACAGACCAGGCAACTGAGATACAGTCTAACAAAAACCAGATCCATCATTTTCCTCATAAAAATGCTTTCCTGAGAGTATCAGGCCACACTTCTGGGTATCATTCCCAACTCAGTTCACTTCTCTCTCACTGCATGGTATTTGGATTAAATTCTGTTTCATAAATATACACATATTTATTCCCTCTTCTCACTGCCTTGTTTAGTACAGGGCAGCAACATATCTCACCAGGGTCATTGCAAAATCCACCCAAGAAGTCTATTTACCTCTTGTCTTTTCCCATCCACATCCACTCTAGGTACTTCCACCATTTCCTAAAAGCAAATTGAATCATATCATTGTCCTTCTTAAAATCTTTTAAAAACTCAATTAACCACACTTTCCAGAGCTGCAGCAACTTTTATGTCTTTCTGACCTCATCTTCATTTCTTTCCTACCCCTTCTCAGTCCACTTTCTTTCCAGTCAAACCTATCCTTTAACTGCCACTACCTCATGAGGCTTTACATAGCCTGTTCCTTCTGCCTGGAATACCTTTCCCTTCTTGTTCACCTAGTGACTTCCAAATGTTCAGGCTTCACCTGAAATCTGCCCTAAACCCTCACAATAATGTAAGCTGTTTTTTATTTCCCAACTTTCTTAATATATTATGTATATACAATCATTAACATTCACATCATTGTTATTCACATCATTGATATCTATATCATCTATACCTATCTATATATATCACAATACCTTAAAATTGATTCTACTCCTACCATCTAATTCCATGATGTGCATCTCTATTGGCTTCTACTTGACATCAAATATTTTGTCATTTCTATTTTTGTATCCACAGTGCCTGGCATGTAATAAAACTACTAATGGTGACTAATATTTACTGAGTAGTGATTCTTTGCGTGTTGTACAAATATATTCTTACAACATTTTTGAGAGTTCTTAAGAAGACCTATGATTTAGAAGTCCCACCCTCTACAAAGAATTTGATGTGTCCAAGTTTAAATGGCTAGTAAGTGGCAAATATGGGATATGGGATTTGATCTCCAGCTTTCTGGTTCTAGAGCCTCTTTCTTAACACTCAACATATATTTGTGTAATTAACAAATGAGTGAATAAGAACATAAGTTTTACACAAATGCTTCAGGTTTTTTTTAATATCTCAACCAGGGTTTTTCAATGAGTCCAGATTTGCCAGGTGATTTCCTACGTCTTCAATAAGGATAGTTTTATAATTAAATCAGAAATATTTAACTGAAATCAGAGTACTTTTGTGTAATTATCAACTAAGAGCACGAAAGAGAATTCTGTGAGAGAAGAAAGACAAGGGCCTTATGTAGCATAAGCTATGTCTGTCTCCAGCCAGTACATTCTGCATTTCCAACAATCGTACAGGGAAGCTCTATAATAGGTCTACACAGCGTAAGAATTTGTTCCTAGTATTTCCAGCCCAGATTATTATCTGTTTTGATGCAAATTTCTAACATCAAATTCAAAAGCTAAAAAAACCAAAATGGACAAAACAGAGGAGCAATAAAAATACAAAGCACAATAGTCTGGAGGAATTATCATTTCAGCCATTGAATGTAAATGCACTCTTTTCCAGAATAAAACATAGAACATTTTCTGCAGTGTTAGAGCAAGCCCAGAGTGAGTAGCCACGCTTTTACACTAAAGATGTGATATGAGAAACAAATGACAGAATCATCATAACTGAAACCTATTGATCTTTTCCAAAGTCTAATCACCACAATTTCAGAAATAACATAGGTACACACATAATTTAGTAATGCAGTGACAATGTCGTGTTGATGCAAACAAAATTTTAGAAAAGGCTGAAGAATAGCATCTGTCCTCAGGTGAAGTGTATCATGCCATCCTGATGTCTGTGTCTACCATCTGCAACTGCAAGTAATGTTTCCTCTAGAAGACAAGTCTGTTATGCCCTAAGGTAGGGGATTTCCTCTTGAAAAAAGAAAGGTACAGAGAGAAAATTGTAAAAAAGAGAATATTTCAGAATTTAAGCAGCAATGGCCTGAATAAGAATGTCATATTAAATCTTCCTAACACAAGGGGGAAAAAAAATCATCCCCCAAGACAGATGATAACAGAAGTATTTAGAATCGGGAACATAATTCTGCAAAATTGGTAAATATCAATGCCAGTTATACTGTTTAGAAAATCAAAATATTGTGTAGACACTAAGGGAAAAATGTTAAATTAGCTGGAAAAAGCTGTGCCCGTATGTCTTATCAGCACATTTATTTTAGTAAGCACCCGCATGTTCAGTCACCAACATGCAATCAAGACATGAATTTGGCCACGTAGGAGGCTGTGTGGGCAATAAAGAAAAACAAAACAACCAGAGAAAATTATTTACAATATCATTAAAACAGAGGAAAATAAGATAATGATTTGGATTCTGTTCAATTTGCATTTTCCCTAAGAATACATACAATAGTTTACTTTAGAACCAAAAGCCAAACAGACTGTATGTATTGTGGATATTATCAACAACTCGGAAGTAGACAAGATTTCTATACTAAATGTAGATACTCAAGAAACTATAAGACTTGTTTTCCTTCGAACTTTGCCCATAGCACTTGAAATAGAAATGCAACCTTGTGTCAGGTAAGATTAATTCGGTAGTTTGGCATTAGCAATATAAACCAAGGATGAGCAGCAAAACTCTAGTTAGGTGAAATTTAACATAAATATCTCCCCATATTTCTCCTTATATATCTTTCTCACCTCCTAATATCCCTCTTTTAATCCTCCTGAAACTCTATAGATAAATACTTCTCTTTGACTATTATAAACTACCCCACACAGTTAACCTGGCTTTAGCTTCCTTCACAGGATCCCAAATTTTAAAACAAATATTTTCCCGTCTCTCAAACAAGATGTATGTAATTCATTAAGCCTATCTATTTCAGATAATAAAAAACTGTGATTTTATTAAAGTAATTTATGATAAGGAGTGAATGACTGATGGATTTTTTCCCAGGTGACTTTTTGATGTAAGATAACTTCAACTGGAGATAGAAATCCTGAAGAGTATGGTAAAGTAGAGGTGGATGAATATTTAACTGGTAAAATGTTTGGGGCAGAGATTTTGAGTCATAGTGTCATTTAAATTTCCTTTCAGTAACATGTTTGCTTACTTTCTCCTCAGTCCATTATTATGCCATAATTACCAGAACCAATGATTTGATGGATACACATATAAAACAAAATATGAAAGTTAGGGATGCATCTGAAGTTGCAAAATCAGATGTCCACAAGGACCAAGAAGATATGATTAAAAAAAACGGAAGCAGATTTGAGAACACATGCCCATCTAAGCGTGGAAATTATTGCCAAATGGAAATATGGACCCTGTGTTGCCAAAAGTCCAATTTTTTAAGAGAAGCCGGTATTTACACTCTTCCGAGAAATATGCTAATGTTTAAACATTGACAACTAATTCATTTAAAAAAAAATTATATGTGAGACAAATGGAAAGCTTCAATGAGTCTAAATTCTGGGATGGCCACTGCAATGAAGTCGGCAATGTACAGACCGATGTGTTCTGCCACTCTTGTTGTACATTAGGCAAATCTCCCTAGGTCTCAGTTTTCTCGGAGGTAAAATGAAAGGATTGTGCTCAACCAAAATACTCCCCTTCAAACCTTTAATCCTTCTTATGCCATTTCATAAGCGCCTTTATTCTGCATTTTTTTGGTCATAGGATATGTAGATGTTAGATCCACTACCGGATTAGAGAAGTATTGTGAAATTATATGTTCATTTTTCATTCAACAACATGGAAAAGTACTGTTCAAAGCATTGAGTATATGGTTGGAAACAAAATTTATGAATGCCTCCCCATAGAATTTGTATCCCAGTGCATAGAAACAAATATAAACAAATAGACAAATAAAATATATAGGGAGGGTGTCAGATAACAAGTACAAGTGAGTAAATTTCAGGAAGAAAGGAGAATGGAGAGTGCTGAGGGAAGTTTTAAATTTTAAAACGTTTTAAATTTGCTGGGCAGGGGATACGTCAATAAGAATGTGACGTTTGAACAAAGACCTGAGAGAGATGAGTTCACAAACCACGCATATACCTGGAGGAAGGTTGTTCCAGAAAGAGAAAATGAGAAATACTAAAACGCTGAAACAGGAGTATGCTGAAAGTTTTGTGGTACAGCAAGACGGACAGGGTAGCTGGAGTATTTTGAGGGAAAGGGAATGTAAAAGGAGGTTAATTGGGGGGATGTTATATAGGATTTGGGGGACACAGTAAAGATTTGAGCTTTGATTCTGAGTATGATATAAACCATTAGAGAGATCTGAAAGGTGAAGTAAATTTTTCTGATTTAGGTTTTAAAAATATTGGAAGAAGGGGGCTGGCCCAGTGGCGTAGTGGTTAAGTTCGCGCACTCCGCTTGGGTGGCCAGGGGTTCTCATGTTCGGATCCTGGGCACGCACCGAGGCACTGCTTATCAAGCCATGCTGTGGTGGCGTCCCATATAAAGTAGAGGAAGATGGGCACGGATGTTAGCCCAGGGCCAGTCTTCCTCAGCAAGAAGAGGAGGATTGGCAACAGATGTTAGCTCAGGGCTGATCTTCCTCACCAAAAAAATATATATATATATTGGAAGAAGAGCATTGAAATCTTTCCATAAAATTGTAGGATTGTCTAATTCTCCCCGTACTTTGGTCAATTTTTACTTTATACATTGTTAAGCCTGTTAATATGCTAATTGACTCCTAGACATTTGGAATATCCCTCTTTATCTCTGGTATTATTTCTTGTTTTGCAGGCTGCATCTTTCTTATGATTATTATTTGTATGGCATATCTTTTAACATACTTTATCATCCCTTTTGGACGGCATATGTCTCAGTTTTGATTTTTTATTGTTATACAATTATTGAAATTTAATCCCATTAAATTCATTTAATATAATTAGTAATAGGATAGTTTTATGTCTACTATCTTGCTATGAGTTTTCAATTTGCCCTTTCTATTTTTTATTAATTTGTTCCTTTTTTCCATTATTCTTTTGAATTAAATGCATGTTTTAATTATACTTATATCTCTTCTTTCAGATTTTCAGCTCTACCTTTCTGTATATTTTCAGTATTTACTCTAGAGATAAAAATACGTCTCTTTAATTTATCACTATTTACCCTAAATTAGCATGATGTTCTTTTATATACAACAATATGAATATGTACACGTATATAAACAATATTATTCCAACAGCATCCTTACCATCTTTTGTGAAATACGTTTTTCTACATATCCTATACAACCCAAATTCCATTATTAGTTTCACTTTTAGTCAGCAATTGACTTTTAAAGAATTTAAGAAAAAAGAAACAGAAAAATAATGGTTTATATTTACTCATTTCTCCTACTTCCTTTTCCGATCTGGAGATTTGAAATTTCATCTCTTCTCCTTCCTTTTCATTCTAAAGATATTCTTTAGCATTTCTTTTGCTCTCTTAGAGACAATTCTCTCAGCTTTCTTTAATCTGAAATGTTTTATTACACTTTCATTTTTCAAAGACATTTTCACTGAATATGGCATTCTAAGTTGACAACGTCTTTTCTTTTTTTAAATTTCACTTTTTTAACGATTGTATTTCGCTACATCCTTGCCTCCATTGTTTCTGGTAAGCCACCTATAATTCTTGTTGCTTTTTCCTTGTATATAATAAAGATTTTTTTTCTCTAGTTGCTTTTAAGATTTTGTTAATTTTTGGTTTTCAGTATTTGGAATTCGAAGGATGTTACATTCATGTTTTGGTTCCTCTTCTATGTGGCTTTCTTTCCCAGAACTTTTTCCTCTCTCAATTTCCAGATGCTTTGGCACTCCTAACTTTCTTGTCTGAGTCTTACTCCTAGTATGACTGGAGATTTCCGTAGGTGTTCTAATGCCCCTTCACTATGGGAATAGGGTATAACGTCAAGACAGATGCCTTGAAAATGTGGAGTTCACCCAGTGGTACCCTATTTCAAGGGTCAAATCACCTCCAGTTCCTTGCTGATAACATAGCTATTTTGCTATTGGTTGGTAGTTTTCTTTTATTTGGTTCCAAGGTTATAACTGCTTCCTGTGTGGGAGTTAGTTTGATATAAGCTATTTTGTCGTTACTGGAACAAGAACTCAGTTTCTAGATACATTTTGAAGAAGCCAATGGGTTCAGTGGCTACAAATCTCAAAGAGGATTGCTCCTTTACATGTAATAATTAAAATGGTTCTTTTTTTATTGCTTTATGTTCCTAGTGTTCTGGCACTCATGGTTGCTGCTAGTAATCAGTGATGATTCTGTGCTATAATTTGCTCAGAAGATCAGGGTGAATCTCATAGCATATGAAATAGATGAAGTTCCTCTCTCTTAGAATCATGCTACTGACTTCTTTATCAAACCAAACACTCCTCAGCAGTGAGTATGGAATGGTAGTCAAGCCTTAGAATGATATTTCTGTAATGGAAGGTCGTGAGTTTGAAGAGAACTAGGGACTGATCAAGGCAAAAGGTCAGACCACAAGTAGCAATAGTACACAAAGAGCTTTATTTGGGCAATGCTTTGACAGATTTGCATGTGGGGAAGTCCCTCATAGCATGAGATCCTCCAGAGGAATGGCCAGCATGTGCCCGCTACCCAGAAAGGGAAAAGGCAGAGGAACTCCCAGAAGAGAGGGAGAATCAGAGAAGGGGCTTATTATCTAGATTATGTCACTCAGTGGCATGATGAGTAGTCTCTGGGTCAGAGAGGTCCAAAGGGCAGCAGAGACTTGGGGTCAGTTACAGCCCAATGGTTTATCTTATCTACAGCTAGGAGATGTTGGATGTATTTTTGCTAGATATATAAAGCCAACAGTCTCTAAATTGCTAAAAATCAGTTTATTGGGGCTATATTTAAAATAATTGCATGTGTAAAAATTTGAGTTTAGCTGAGCTAACGGGTTCTAGTCTACTGTGAAGAAGTAAATGACATAAGGCCAATACACAGGGACCATCCATTACCCGTTTATATAACTTCGATAAATAAAAGTAGGAATTTGAGTTGTATTAAATGTCCCATAGTCCTGAACAAAGGGAAGCTTATGCATGCTTAAGCTTTTGCAAAGATGGCACATGTATTAATGGTGACCCCTACTTTCCTGACGTGCTTCTGCTCCCCGTTCTTCCTACCCCTATGCAGCATCCTCTGCAAGCCACTCAGTCCACTAACTGCACCCCCTCCTCAAAAGACTGCTCCTCTCAACGCAGTGGCCCATTCTTTTTCTTGTTGCATGAAGAAACACTTTAGGATTTAGTTGAATTAGAGAAAAACACTGATCTATAGCACACATGGAGCGTGGAAATAACTGAGCTTCACTTGACCATAGTGTACACACTCACACAAGTTGAATGAATACTTCCCAAAGTCATTTGTTTTTATTTCTGAAGTAAATTTTATAAATTGCATTTTATTTTGGAATCATACCTGTTGCTCTAAACTAAATGTTTGTGTCTCCCCAAATTCATATGTTGAAACCTAATCCAGCATATGAGGGTATTTGGGGATGGAGCCTTTGAGTGGTGATTAGTGCCCTTATAAAAGAGACCCCAGACAGCTCCCTCACCCCTTCATCCGTGTGAGGACACAGCAAAGACAGCTGACTATGAACCAGCAAAAACAGGCTCTCACTGGACACTGAATCTGCCAGCACCTTGATCTTAGACTGTTCAGCCTCCAGAAGTGGGAATAATAAATTTCTGTTGTTATAAGCCACCCAGTCTGTGGTGTTTCACTAGAGCAGCCCGAATGGACTAAGGCACATTTTAATAAAATATTACATAAACAAATAAAACGTAATGTTAAAAAACTTTTGTCATTTTTAAAGGAAAACTAAATTGAGTGCTGTTAAAAAACCGTGGTACATTCATATCACTAAAAGAGTGCCATCAAATTAAGTAAAAAATTGATCTCAACTAATCTGAGAAAAAATGTATGCATTTACAAGGATTCTGCAAAGATTGTTTTGGAAAGGTCTTTACATACTTCCTCTACTTTAAAAAAAGTGAAATTGAAAAATTATAGGCAATATATTATAGCTGTGGATTATTTTAGAAAGATGACACAGCCATACATAAAAGGGGAGCTAGTTGACTATTCAGCAACAGATTCATGAATAAATATAATTTCATGCCTAAAGATGAAACAAAATTTTCATTTCATGTATCTTTTGTTTTCTATCTCTTTAACCAAATTTGCTTCAATGACCTATTATAAGTCCTGACCATATTGACTAAAAGAACTTCTCTGTTTTATGCTGAAAAAAAATAATTTCTTTCTTATTCTACCATAGTTTGGTTGCATTATTAGAGAAACTTCACTATCAAAGATTGCTAGCTTTCCTGTCTCAGTAGAATGCAGCTAACACTTAAGAGTCAGTTCCTATAACATCAATTTGATTGTAATTCTCCTTTTGACAAGAGCAGCGTGAGGATGGTGGAGAGTCAACGAGAATGGCCAGCTCATTGCACCACAGTTGGTTCTATTACTTCTTTTGTCCATAGTACGGATTGTCAAATTCCATGAGATTTGACTTTTTATCCCTTTTTATCCCAAAATACCTCAAATTTTATTTTTGTGATTATTTGGCCTCCACCAAAAAACTTTTAGAGGGAAAATTCAGTTTGTTTAAAAAACAAAACTGATTTGATAAAGCAACAAGCAGAATTCAAACTTACGTACCTAAATTGGATAGCTATATGAGTCTTTCTTAAAATCGAACAAGCAATTTTATTTGAAAAACCATAAGCAGAAAGTAAAACGACATTTCTATTAGGGCCCATGGCTTATATCAGCTGAGTTTACATGGAGTGACTTGTTTAAATGGAGTTAACTTGGTTAGCAGACAAACTACTATTTTATAATTTAGAGGTACAACCTTTAGTTATGCTCATACTTGTATACGTGTTGTTGATAATGTATTGCTATAGAAAGAACCAGTGGCTTGTCATATCTTGTAGTCAATTGTCAGATCTCTGAGATTAAAATGAGTCCTTAAAAAATATTTAAGAAAGACATGTTCTTTTTAGGAGTTTCTTTTTTGTTTTTTGTGGTTTTTTTTTGAGATTTAGTGCAGCCTCATCTTCTTCTTCCAGCTAAGATGGAGTAGCCAAGGCCAAGTTTAGAAATCTGGCTTGAAAATATCAGAGCGGCCAAGGAAACTGAGGTTTCAGGGTGTAAGATCTGGGAAAGTAACTAAGAGCTTTCCCTTTAGGGGTTTTGCTGATTTTTGACACAGGGCAAGAAGCCAAGAATCAAGAGAAAGGACTATGACTATACATTGAAAATCCAGTATTGCTTTTGGTAGACTAATGGGACTTCCAAGAAAAAAATATTAGAGTTTAAGCTCCCAAGGCTATCAGGAAAGAAGAGAGCCACAAAGAAGTGATTCTTACGCTTTGTGGTTTCCCTTCCTGGCGTTTTGTAAATTCTTAAATTGCACAGAGCAAGAAGCTAAAAAGCTAAACAAAAGCTTCTTAAAAGCACAGTGGAGTTTGAGGTAGACTCACAGTACTAAGAGGGTGGTCCTATTAATTACAAAACTACTCTCATTTGCGATGCCTGGAGAACTAGATCCTAGCAGAACATGTGAAGGAGAGGTAGATAGAGCCTTAGTAAAATGAAAACCCGCCTTGACTCAGTTCAAATCTTTATTAGATTAAAGGAATCTCCTATTCTTTTGACCCCAAAGAGGATAGGCTGAAATCTCACTAGAGGAAGATTAATGACAACATCTGATTCTTTAAAAATTTTCACTTCTGATGTCAAAAAATTAGTTTAAAATATTAGGCTAACCAAAAAATAGAAACAATAGCAAATAGGACCACAGATGATCTTGTTATTAAAATTGACAGAAAAAGACTTTAACTATGAATAATATGCTGAGGAAAATAGATCAAAGATGAGAATCTTATTACATAATTAGAATGCACAAAAAAGAATCAATTGAAATTTCTTAAACCACAAAATGAGATAATTAAATTTACTGAACTCTTTGAAAGTCTTAACAGCAGAATGGACACTGCAGAGAAGAGGATTTGTAAACTGAGAAAGAGGTTATTAGAAAATAACAATGCTAAAGAGTGGAAAGTGAAAAGAATGGAAAAGTCATAAGAAAAATATGAAACTAGATGAAAAGTTATAACATATGTGAAATTAAAGTCTTAAAAATGGAAGGAAGAGAGAAGGGTGACATAGAGGGTAAGGAGGAAAGCAATATTTGAGAATTTACAAAAAATGGTACATATTCAAGTTACTTGTTAAAGAAGTTTTATGAAAGCTAAAGAATAATCTTAAAAACCACCTATGTACATTATAATATGATTGGTGAAAATCAAAGTAGGAAAACAGACACATTAAAGGAGCAACAATAACACTGACAATGTGATGACAGCTTCCAAGTTAGGAAATGAAATTACCAACCGAAAATTCTGTTCCCAGCAAAAAGTAATTCACAAATTGAGAAAAAATTTTAAAAATTTCAGACGAACAGAAACTGGGAGAATTTGTGAACACTACACATCAGCAATTTTAGTAAATTTTCCTCACCAAAGTTTATTGGTCAATTTGTCCTTCCTTGAGTCTAATTTCCTGTAAAATTATTGCAACATTTCATATGAATTCATCTGGTGATATTAAGTAGCCATCCTGACAACACCAAAGGTTATTCTGATGAAACTTGTACCTAGATTTTTCCCAGAACTCCTTTTCTGACTCAATGGCTGGCACTACATAATAGTCTCTTTGAAACTCTCCAAAGATTTGGTCTCTTTGAGTTTCCTAAGTGCTAAGACCTTAGTGAAGGGAGATCTGCCTGTCTAGTATAATTTTCAGCCAAGAATTTTTTTTAGATTCTTACACCTTTTTACATATATTCCTACTTTTAAAATTTCCATGTCATTAAGAATTAGAGAATTTGAATATTCTTGACTTTGCTGACCATCGTTAGGTGGAGTTCTTGCTGAGGGGAAGAACTCTTTGTTGTCTTCATAGCACTTTAAAAGCATGGGCTACCCTAAGATATATTTACTATCAGTATATATATTAACCCTCTAGTTTCTACCTAATTGACAAGTTTGGGTCACTGTAATGACTTCCATCATTTGGGCAGATTTTGGTTTAGCAACAGGTCATATTCTATGGGTGAGTTAAATACTATTTATCCTTTCTGATACAGTAGTCCCCTCTTATCCGTGGTTTCACATTCTGCGGTTTCAGTTACCTGTGGTTAGCCATGGTCTGAAAATATTAAATAGAAAATTCCAGAAATAAACAATTGAGAAGTTTTAAATTGCGTGCCTTTCTGAGTAGCATGATGAAATCTTGCTCCATTCCACCCGAGATGTGAATCACCCCTTTGTCTAGCATATCCACGCTGTATATGCTATCCGCCCATCAGTCACCATCTTGATTATCAGATCTACTGCTGTGGTGTCGCAGTGCTTGTGTTCTAGTAACCTTTATCTTATTTAATAATGGCCCCAAAAAACAAGAATAGTGATGCTGGCAATTCAGATATGACAAAGAGAAGCCATAAAGTGTTTCCTTTAAGTGAAAAGGTGCAAGTTCTCAACTTAGTAAGGAAGGAAAAAAAATCATATACTGAGCTTGCTAAGATCTATAGTAAATTTTATTACAGTATACTGTTATAATTGTTCTATTTTATTAGTATTTATTGTTGTTAATCTCTTACTGTGCTTAATTTATAAATTAAACTTTATCATACATATATATATATTAAAAACCCCATATTATATATAGAGTTCAGTACTATTGGTGGTTTTAGGCATCCACTGGGGGTCTTGGAATGTATGCCCCATGGATAAGGGGGACCTACTCTATTTTCCTGTTTACGTCTTAAGTTATGATCCATCAACAAAAGGATAATTCAGTTTTTCCAGAGAAGATTCTAATGTAACTTTCTGAGGCATAGACAGCTTATGGGTAGAAGTTAGAGGGTCATGGGTTCCCCTATCTTCAGATAATGGAAAAGAGTAGCAGTATTACAATGGTGAATGGAAATGCATGAGGGAGAAAGTAGTAGGATTTTATAGGAAGTAAGGCTACTTGCAAAGAAAGCTGTATATTTTTAAAGAATAAAAGGATTTAACAGATGATGACTATCATGTTTCAAGAAGGCCCTAACCCAGTATGACAGAGGCCTCTGTTAGTTTAACTTCTGTGGCCTGTTTTCTCTAAATAAGATGGATAGTCTTTTGCCACTGCATCAAAGAAAGACTGTAGTATTCTACTGCATATGATAATCCCCATCTAACTGAACAGGAATTTCAGGCCTTGTCCAGACCTATCATACATAAAATGGTAGAAAATTTTCATAATCAGGCTAGACTAGGAGTTTGTTGAAGAACTGATCTTGAATCACAAAGGTCTAGTTAATGTTTAGGCATCCAAAGAAGTGGTTAGGTTATAGAGGTCTTAGGTTAAATCATATAGTAGTCCTGGGATTTCCAAAAAGTTGAGAACCTATTGCCTACAGTCCCCAGGGAGACGCTGAAGTCTTTCAAATTATTTATAATCACTATCCTAGGAAAACAGGTTTGTAGCATGTCAGGAGTAACGAATGGATTTAACTCCACCAGATAAATCATGTCCTAGGTAACACATTTTACTTTGACAAAAGGCTTACTTTCCCTTTGCAAACCTATGCCCTTTTTGACTAAAAGTGTAAGTAGATAGATGAGATAAATCTTAGATATCCCTCCTCTTTAGAAAATAACACAAAATCATCCATATATTGAGTAAAAGTAAAATCACAGGGAAATTTAAGGTTCTTGAAGACTTGGTGAAGGACATGAGTAGTAGATTGTCTTGGTAATCCCTGGGATAATAATGGCGGGTATATTGTTAATTTTCCCGGGAGAAAGCAAACGAGTACTAACTATTATGAGATAAAGGGACACTAGAGAAAGCAGAAGACCGATCTACAATTGGAAAAGAAAATATGTAGCCTCTGGAGGCTTCCAATATAAAAATGTATTTGGGTTTGATACCATGGGGAAACTCGGAAACTAGAAATGCTTGTTCTATCTATGGCTCTGAAATTCTGAACAGACCTATGTCCTGACTAGAAGAATAAGAGCGTTACAAGGACTAGTACAAGGTATGACAAGTCCTATATTAGGCTTTCGTCCTTTAGCTTTCCGTTTTAGAGAATGTTGTACAAGTTTGAGCAGAAGTCAGATAGGTTCAACCCTAATAATTCTGCCTATATAAGTAGAAATTGTTTCCCACCAGAAATTTGACTCTTCCGTGACCTTTAGTTCACACTTTATTTAGACCAGAGGTTGGAAAACTATGGCCTATAAGTCAAATCTGTATGTTGCCTATTTTTTGTAAATAAAGTTTTATTGGAACACAGCCACATTCATTCATTTACATATTGTTTTGGGCTGTTTTCGCACTATAAAGGCAGAATTAAGTAGTTTTTACAGAGATATTATGGCCTGCAGAATTAGCAAACAGAAAAAGTTTGCTAATCCCTGACCAAGAATAATGGGAGGAAGACTTTCTTAACTCAAATTAATTAGTAACATTAAAGTACAGTTGAGTTTTAAATGCTTTTGTACTCAAGCATTTTCAAGTTTAAAAAAATGAAAAAGAGAAAAGTAATTCTGGTCTTCATAAGTACCAGAAAGTTTCTAGCTGAACTTCCCAGAGAGAAAGAAGGAATTTAAAGGAAGACAGTCATGGTTAGAGAATTGAATTGAAGGATTCAGCTTTTATCAGAAATACAAACTGAATTTATTCTCTCTACAGAAAGACTGAATAGACAGAAAATACGATTAAATGTGATGGCCATTCTTCTAAATATCTCTGGATGCATTGCTTTTGTGGCCCCAGAGTACTATGAACCACTTTTAAGACTTTTGCAAAACATTTAATAAACCTCAGAATGTAATGAGATTAACATTATCTTAGGAAGCACTCATCATCCCGTGACATATGGCTAATATGTTTTTGTTCCCTATTGATTTATGCTATTACTTAAAATTACATATATATATATATATATATATATATATATATATTTTTTTTTTTTGTGAGGGAGATCAGCCCTGAGCTGCTAACATCCATGCTAATCCTCCTCTTTTTGCTGAGGAAGACCGGCTCTGAGCTAACATCTATTGCCAGTCCTCCTCCTTTTCTTCCCCAAAGCCCCAGTAGATAGTTGTATGTCATAGTTGCACATCCTTCTAGTTGCTGTATATGGGATGCCACCTCAGCATGGCCAGACAAGTGGTGCGTCGGTGCCCACCCCGGGATCCGAACCCTGGCCGCCAGTAGCGGAGTGCTCAAACTTAACCGCTAAGCCACAGGGCCGGGCCCAAAATTACATATATTTTTCATGTGAAGATTTATTAGGTCCTGTTAGTCAAATAGATAACATCGTACACCCATAATTTAGAATTTCTCATGCTAAAAAAAAACTAAATTTTCTCTTCACTAAAATAAATAAGTGAAAAATAGGCAAATTAAAAAAAAATCTGTCTAAAAATTATTGAGGACTTTTTATGTGCCAGGTACTATGATAATACTACACATAGAAAGTATCATTTAATTATTATATAACTGATCTAGTAGATGTGGTGTTCCCCTTTTACAGATGAATAAACTGAGACTTAAGGAGGTTATGTACTGTATCCAAAGTGAAACAGCTGGTCACTGGCACACCTCAGTTTAAACCCAAGAATCTCAGCTCCAAAGTCTGTGCACTTAACACTCAGTTCTACTGATAAAGAGCTGATAATTAAAAGCACTGTTATACCCATTATCTACACCTCAAAGCAAAATAAATTCTCGATCAATTAAATATTTAACTATAATGGTATAATTCAACTATTTTGTAGATTATCTAATTTTAGCCTAGAAAATTAGCCAAGAGTTTTCTCTCATTAAACTTTGTTTTGACAGGTTTCCAGAATCACCACTTTACTTTGCATTATCTTACCTTGCAGAGCAAGATATCAATTGACTACAAAGTGTTTGGAAATAAAACTAGCAATGTAGAGTATTCTGAATGAGCATGAGATTGCAGAGTGGAAAAAGGATTTGGAAAACTGTTAGGACCAGTGCAGTAGTACAGGTGAGAGATGAAAGTGGCTCATACAGGGGAGTTGTGCTGGATGTTGTGAGAGATGGTCAGACTCTTAATTTATTCTGAATAGAAGAAGACATGACCAGAGGTGAAAAAAAAAAAAAAATATATATGGTATTGGCAGTGGCAAATAGCCTAGCTGGCTTCTCAGAGGCCTGGAAAACAAAGTGGAATATCAGATACAAGGAGGTATGGGGTAAGGCGTGTGCACAAATATTTGGGTGTGGGTGCAAACTGTGAAGATTTTTGCATCATATATTAATTCCCACCAGAAATAATCTCCCATAGAAGATGAAGCAAACAAGTGAGCAGGCAAAAATGCTTTAACCATTTGCCCTCAGCCAGCCTTTTTTATTGACACCTCAGAACTGGTACGATGGGTCTGAAAGGAATTGCCAAGGTGATAGAGATAGAGATTAATGTATGCCCAGTGGCATAGACTCATGCTTATATCCAACCTTCCAGCAATAGACACCAATTCTGAACAATAGTTTGACCACTTGGCAGCAAGTTTACTACATGGGTATCCTTCCCTCCTAGAATCAATTTTTTCTCACAGAGGCAGACATCTATTTTGGGTATAGCTTTTCCTTTTTTTCCCTCAAAGCTTCAAGATATTTGCTAAATAATGAATGGGGCTGTAATGAGAAGTCTAAAGTCCTAAATGGAAAATCTCTGAAAAGCAGTGTGGAAATTGGTAGCATCCTTGAAAAACAGCAAGTAGTATTTAGGACCCATTAGAGCAGGGTTAGGCAAACTTTTTCTGTAAAGGGTCAGATAATAAATAGTTTAGTCTTTGTGGACCAAGAAGCAAAATAGAAGAAATTATACAGAGATTTATATAGCATGAGAAATAAATATCGAAAAATTTTATTGATGAAATTTAAAATATAAAAAACATAATAACAAAGCTTTTAAAAATGCAAGTATATTGGGCCAGCCCCATGGCCTACTGGTTAAGTTCAGCGTGCTCTGTTTCGGCGGCCCGGGTTCAGTTCTAGGTCCACCACTCATCAGTGGCCATGCTGTGGTGGCGACCCAGAAACAAAATAGAGGAAGACTGGCACAGATGTTAGCTCAGGGCAAATCTTCCTGAGCAAAAAAAAAAAAAAAAAAAAAAGCAAATGTATTAAAGATCAGGATGAAATTCTTTTTCAAAGGGACAATATTTTTCCTAATTGAGGTTCAAAATCTGTGTTCCCTGCCTTCAAAACTGATTGCAAATGCTCACCTGCTAATGCTGACCTGTAAAGCAAATTTACATATTTCATCTTTGAAAGTGTCTTTTCAACACAGACAGGTAATACACGTGGCACTCACAACACTGTCATGTCGTAACACCCTCAGTACAATTTGTAATGCTATGAGAAACAGTGCAAAGAAAATACCATATACGGTCTCTGTCTCAACTACTCAATTCTGCTGGTAGAGTGGGAAAGAAGCCTTAGATAAGACTTACGTGATTAAGTGTGTCTGGATTCAATAAAATTATATTTATGGATACCAGCTGTTTAATTTAATATATTTATCTTTTCTTTTTTTTTTTTAATTTTTTATTTATTTTTTTCCCCCAAGCCCCAGTAGATAGTTGTATGTCATAGCTGCACATCTTTCTAGTTGCTGTATGTGGGACACGGCCTCAGCATGGCCGGAGAAGCGGTGCGTCGGTGCGCGCCCGGGGTCCGAACCGGGCCGCCAGCAGCGGAGCGTGCGCACTTAACCGCTAAGCCACGGGGCCGGCCCCAATATATTTTTCATGTATTCTAAAATATTATTCCTATTTTGATTTTTTTCAACATTACAATATATAAGTACAATTCTTAATCTTCAAACCACCAAAAACTGATGGAGAAGTGAAGAAGGATGGTGGATTTGGCCTGTAGGCAGGAGTTTGCTAAACCCTGCATTAGACAACATATTAAAATAGGTTCTTGCTGAAGATCCAGTAGTTCAGAAATGCTGGCAGGAGGCTGAGAATCTGGTGCAAAGTCCAGTACATAGTCAGGTGATGTTTGTACGGTCCTGAAGACAGAGATGCTTACAGAATACAATAGGCTTAATGTATGAAAACACTGGAGAGACGCCAGTGAACTAGAAGTTAGCTGAACCTTACTAGAGGTACAATCTAGTCTCAAATAAAACAGTTCTTGATTAAAATAAATTGATCAGTCAACCCTATTTATGCCCAGAAGAGAAAAGTATGAACTCTCTTGAGAGAAAGGTAATCTCATCTGAGGTTTTTATATATTTTTTATACAATATCTGTCATTAAATAAAAATTATTAGGTAGGCTAAATAACAGGATTATATTACTGAGCATCAAAGGAAAAAATGACAATGGAAACAGACACAGAGGTGGTTCAGATATTGGATTTTGATGACAAGAACTTTAAATGACTATGATAAATACATTCTAGAATGCAGAAAGAAAAAATTTCAAAATAGCAGAAAAGATGGAGTTTTTTATAGTGAATTGAATTTACATTAATTTGAATTAATTTGTATTAAGAATTAAATTGTGTTAAGAATTAATGAAAAATACAATATATCAACTTAAAGACTCATGTCATAGGTTTAACAGCAGAGTAGACGTGCCAGTAGATAGCATTAGTACACTAGAAGATGTTTCCAAGAAAAAATATGAAAACTGAAGTACAGAGAGAGAAAATGATAGTTAAAGAAAGTTGGAGAGGGCTGGAGATGTGGCTTAGCAGTTAAGTGCGCACGCTCCGCTACTGGCAGCCTGGGTTCGGATCCCAGGCGCGTACCGATGCACTGCTTCTCCGGCCATGCTGAGGCCGCGTCCCACGTACAGCAACTAGAAGGATGTGAAACTGTGACATACAACTATCTACTGGGGCTTTGGGGGAAAAAATGGGAGGAGGATTGGCAATAGATGTCAGCTCAGAGGCGGTCTTCCTCAGCAAAAAGAGGAGGATTAGCATGGATGTTAGCTCAGGGCTGATCTTCCTCACACAAAAAATAAAAATAAAGAAAGTTGGAGAGACATGGGAGTCAGTCAGGTTTAACCCTGTATGTTATTGAAAAGGTCAGACATACATACTATTGGCATCCAAGAAGGAGAAGGGAGTAAGAATGGGACAGAAACAATACTAGAAGAGATACTGGCTCAGAGTTATCCAACACTGGTGAAAGATACAATCCCACACATTCAAGAACCTCTGTTAAAACCTAAAGAAGATTGATACAATGAAAACCACAATGAGGGATATTATTATAAGACTTATGAAAACCAAGATCAAGAGAAATCTGTGAACTAGCTTAGGGGGAAAATATAAGGCACATTCCCTTCAAAGGAGCAACACAAGACATACAACTGACTTCTCGATAGAAATAAAAGTCAGCATATAAGGAAATAACAACTTTATAATTCTGAAGGGAATGTACTATCAATTCCAAATTTTATATCCAGTAAAAAGTATCATCCAGGGCCAGTCTGGTGGCACAGCGGTTAAGTGCACGCTCTCTGCTTCAGCGGCCCAGGGTTCACAGGTTCGGATCCCGGGTGCACACTGACACACTGTTTGTCAAGCCATGCCATGGCAGTGTCCCATATAAAGAAGAGGAAGATGGGCACGGATGTTAGCCCAGGGCCAATCTTCCGCAGCAAAAAGAGGAGGATTAGCATCGGATATTAGCTCAGGGCTGGTCTTCCTCACAAAAAAAAAAAAAAAGTGTCCAAAAATTTTTTGTTTTTGGTGTTTTCTAAAACACAAAGGTGTTTTCAGACAAACACACAAAAATTTTTTTACTGACAGTTCTGTAATAAAAGAAATACTTAAAAGACTGCTAAAAGCAGAGGAAATGACTCTAGAGGAAGGAAATTTAGCAACAAATTTTGGCAAAGGATAGATTATAAGTGAATATTGACTACATAGTGACTGAGAAAAACAATTATAGTAATGTCTTTGAAGTTTAAGATGTATATATAGTTGAAATGCATGACAACAATAAGGCAAACAGTGAGAAGGAGTAATTAAGTTTATTACGAATTAATGATTCAATGTAAATCAAATCAAAATACCAGCAGATTTATTTTGTGTGTATGAAATTGACAAGCTGATTTTAAAATTCATGTGAAAATGCAGAAGCAAATAAGAGCCAAGGAAATTTTGAAAAAGAACAAAAATAGGAGAACTTACATTTCAATATCTTGTCCTAGATGGGTACAAAGACAAAAGAAAAGTTTAATTGAACAGAATAAAAAATTTCATACTCAGAGATAGATAAAGTCACCTCATTTATGACAATGTGAAACCACAGTGCAGTAAGGAAAAGATAGACTTTTCAATAACTACCTTGGGTCAGTTTGATAACATAGGGATATATATATCCTATAATCACATAGGATTGATTGAAATGTGAAAGTAAAGCAATAGATTTCTTTTTTTGGAGAAAACAGGATACTATCTTCACAACCTTATTATATACAAAGGTTTTTCATTTAGGACACAGAAATTAATGACAAGAAAGGGAAAGAAAAAAGTTGAAAATTGGACTACACTAACATTAAGAACTTCTTTTCATTAAAAGACATACTACAGAGCCATAAGAATGAATAAACTAGGCATAGAACTTCTTTAACAGCATTAATCAAACCTAACATCATACTCAATAGTGAAAGACTGAAAGTTTTTCCCCAAGATCAAGAAAAAGGCAAGGATGACTGTTTTTCACTACTGCCATTCAACAGTATATTGGAAGTTCTAGCCAGAGTAATTAGCAAGAAAAGATATAAAACATTCAAATTGGAAAGGAAAAAGGAAATTATCTCTTTTTGCAGATGACATGATCTGGTACAAGATCAACATATAAAAATTAGTTGTGTTGTTACACAGCTGCAGTGAAAAATCCAAAAAGGAAATTAATAAAACAATTCCAATTACTGTAGCATCCAAAAAATAAAATGTCTTGGAATAAATTTAACCATGGTGGTGAAAGACTTGTACACAGCAAACCACAAAACATTACTGAAAGAAATTACTTAAAGGGTACAGAGTGTTCTTCTGGGATGATGAAAACTAGTTTGAAACTAGAGAGAAGTAGTGTTTGCACAACCTCGTGAATGCCCTAAATTCTACTGACTTTTATACTTTAGAATGGTTAATTGGTTAATTGTATGTTATGTGAGTTTCACCTCAATTATAAAAAAAGATGAAGAAAAAATCAGCATAGTGTCTACACAAGGAGGTAGGAGCCCAAGGGTAGGGATGTTAACTAGTGGTGTTTCTGGAGACTACTATTACTGTTACTGTTTCATTTCTTGATTTGGACACTGGTTTCAAGGGTGGTTCACTACGTGAAAATTGTCAGGCTGTATGCTTTTTATTTTGCACTTATGTAAATATATATTTTGCACTTCAATAAAATTAATAAAAATGTAATTGAATTCTCAAACTCAACTAAAATAGTTTTAAATGCAATTCTATAAGATGTCATGTCATGCACAATTTCAATAAAAAGGAAGAGTAACTTACTCAGGAATAAGTACAACAAAAACTGTTCAAGACCAAGAGAGAGATAATAATATAACTAATGAAATACACAAATGAATACAAAAATGAATGGAGTCATATGTCACATTTAGAAGGGGAAGAATATGATATCATAAAAAGGTCAATTTATCCTATACTGATATACTAAACATAAATCCAATGAAAATAATCAGAGTTTTTGTTAAATTTTATGACAATTCTAAAATTTCTATGAAAAACGTGGATGACAAACAATCAAATGACTCTTGAATTAGAAGAATAATGTGGCAGGCAGAATTCTAAGATGGCCCTCAAAGCCTCTGATGTATCTGTCCTATATATTCCCTGGAATTTGTAAGTATGGTTATCTAGTAACTTCTTTGTTTAGGATATGTTATAATGTTTTGATCAGCCCTGAGATGACATCCATACCAATCCTCCTCTTTTTACTGAGGAAGACTGGCCCTGGGCTAACATCCGTGCCCATCTTCCTCCACTTTGTATAGGACGCTGCCACAGCATGGCCTGACAAGCAGTGCATTGATGCGCGCCCGGGATCTGAACCCGGGCCGCCAGCAGTGGAGTGCGCACACTTAACTGCTACGCCACGGGGCCGGCCCCTGGGATATGTTATAATGTTATACAGCCTAGTTTCCTTAAAGAAAGGAAAATTATCTGGAGTGGGCCTGACCCAACCAAGTCAGCCCTTAAAAGGGACTGGACAGTTCCTGAAGAAAATATTTAAAATATGAGAGGGATTTATTGCAAGGGAGATACACCACTGCTGTCTTTCAAGATGGAAAGGACCATGTGACAGGAACATAGGCGTCCTCTAGGAGTTGAGAATGGACCCCACATGACAGCCAGCAAGGAATCAGGGAGCTGAGTCCTACAAATTCAAGGAAGTGATTCCTGACACACCATGAGCTTGGAAGAAGACTCAAGCTCCAAGTGGGAAGGCTGCCCAGCCTACATCTGGATTTTATCTTGGGAGACCCTGAGAATAAAATCAGGTGATACCATGCCCAGACTTCTAATCTAGCAAACTCTGAGATAATAAATGGGTATTTGAACTGTTCAATTTGCGTTTTTTGTTTTGTTTTGTTTTGTTTTGTTACAGCAATAGGAAACCAACAAAAACAAGACAGAGGAATTTGTTCTATCAGGTATCAAGTATAAACCTATTGGAATTAAACAGAGTGGAATTTGTGTCCGAAAAGAAAAGGAGTCTACTGGAATAAAATAGCAATCCCCAAAGCAAACCTGTGCTTATATGGAAACTTGGTGTTTGACTGAAGTGGCAAGCAAGACCAGTGTAGAAATAATGAATTATTCAGTAAATGATTTTGAACTAATCAGTAATCTGAGTGAAAAAAGAAAAAAGGTACCGACGCCCTCTCTTACACCACATCTACAAAAATATTCTAGATTAACAATTTAAACATGAAAAGCAAACTTTAAGATTTTATAAGTATGAGAGCAATAGTTTTATGTCCTAAGGAATGAATAGATATGAAAGCTTAAGATATGAAAAGCTTAAACAATAAAGAACAAAATTACAAAGAGGAAAAGCCAGATACTTGGACAATTTATTTGTGAGGCAGAAAACTAAAAATTCAAGTTAACACAAATTAGAGAGCATTTTGTTATGATCTAGGAAAGTAGAAAATATGGGCATATAATGTCCAGCAATCTAGTCCTGGATGTATGTTCTAGAGAACTTCTCCAACAGGTGAACATGGATATATATAAACATTTACAGCAACATTGTTTATAATAATAAAAAAAATTTAAATAAACTAAATGACCATCAACCTGAGCAAAAATAAAGGTTAGTTTATTTTTAAATGGAATATTGAAATTTGAATGAATTTGAATTCTGTATTTCAACAAGATGGATCTCACAATGTAATGTTAAATAAAATATCAAGTTATAGAAGAATACAGGTAATATAATATGCTCCATTTAACAAAATTAAAAACATGCAAGATAATATTTATGGGAAAATGCATATGCACTACAAGTGTAGAGAAATTCATGATAATGATGAATATCAAATTGGGCCAGTAGTTACCTGCGTATAGGCGAGGGGTGTTGTGAGTGATAGGGATGGAGACAAGAAAGAGACACGTATGTGGTTTTCATTATATTATTATTATTATTTTATTTCTGAAGGTGAATTGTTGGCACGTAGTTTTTTTGTTTTCGTTTTGGTGAGGAAGATTGGCCCTAAGCTAACATCTGCTGCCAATCTTCCTCTTTTTGCTTGAGGAAGATTGTTGCTGAGCTAATATCTGTGCCAATCTTCCTCTATTTTGTATGTGGGACACCACCACAGCATGGCTTGATGAGCCATGTGTAGGTCTGTGCCCAGGATCTGAACCCACGAACCCCAGGCCACCTAAGTGGAGCACGTGAACTTAACCACTACACCACTGGGCTGGCCCCTAGATACTTTAGTTTGTGTAAAATGGTATGCTTTACATATTTTTATATCTGCAATATACCATTATTTTTAAGAGACTAATTTGCATTGCTTTTATCCTTAGTTTTGAAAAACTTTAAAAAACTATCCTAAAGTTTTGAAAAACTTTAAAATTCATTATTTTATTTAACCATCATAAATCTTTGTGTGATCGGTCAGTCAGACATTTTTACTACCTATTTTTTAGATAGAGAAAACACAGTTTCGAAAATGGCAATATTCAACACAGTTTTCTGCTATCAAATTACGCATACAATTCAACATACTGAACTACTTTGTTTAAAAGGAAACAAATGTTTATTGAATGTCTACAAGGTTCCAGGATACTTACAAATCATCTCAACAAATCATGACAGCAATCCCATGACCTAGGTATCATTATATCACTATACAAGTAAGGAACCTGAGACCTGGAAAGGCTAAGTCACTTGCCCAAAAATTCTTCCCTGGAGGCAAAGCCTTATTTGACTTCTAGGTTGTTTGTATGACCACAAAATTTATGTTTATTTTGTATCTTACTGACTCTCCAAAGCACCTGGCTTCTTGGTTAGTAATTGAAGATTGAATTTCATAAAATAAAAAGAGCCAATAATTTGCTTTCTTGCAAATAAATAATCTCTAAATTAATTTGAAACTGTTTTCAAAATGGTCTCTTCTCTATGTGAAAACAAAAATCACCTAAAATTACAAAATATAATAATTTTATATCCTCAAAAATCACACTTAGAGGATTTTTTCCTCCCAATTTGCTATTCCTTGCAGTTGGCAACACTTAACTTTGAAAATTTCCACATTGAAAGTCATTTCCTCACAGACCGTAAATCCCTATACTGTAGAGTAATTCCATTTTCTTACTTATGCAACCTCACGTTCCATGCTGAGTTCTGGCTACCCTTTTGGTTCCATAATGCTGCACACTGAATCCTAAGTTTAGTTTCCTTGAAAGTCAGACCTTTCATGTCAGATTTAGTAATTGACCCAAGTACTATAAAAAGAATGTTTTAAATCATTTGCATATTAGTTAAATTAAGGCTGCCAAAAACACCTCCTGTCTGTTGACCTTCATTCTTCCTTGCTGAGGAGCTCTCTGGCTTTAATAGGAGAGGTACAGAGAAATATCAAAGTCATCATTTTGACTTCAGCTATTCAATGTTGCATCCTCATCCTTATAAGCCTGCCATTCACAAGCTTCCTGGAAAGTCAAAAGATCTTTCGAAGTGAACTTCTAACATCATAAAGTCCTTGAAAAATGGAGAAAGAAACAGAAAAGACCTCCCTCGAATTATTACCTACTATTTTAGATATTCTCAGATTGTAGTCAGAAGAAAAATGAATTTGAACAGTTACCAAGATTTCAAATTAGTGGTATTTTTCACTAGATATACTTCTTTTCCTAGTGTATTATCTATTTTCTTTAATTAATTCTGTGATTTTCTTCCTCTTCGTGGAACATCTGTTCGAGTTATAAGAGGGAATATTCCACTAACAAACATTGAGTTCTGGCTGAATTAATTTTTAGCTTTTTGAAATGTACTTTTATGAAGCAACAATAATGCATATTAAGCAGTTGTGTAATATTGTTAAATCATGACACATTCCTCAACATTTCCTTATGTGTATAAGGGGCAAAATCTGAATACAGTGTTTTCTCTAACCTCTGGGTAAAGTCAAAGAGATTTATTTATTATTTACAAATATTTAACAGCATCCCAGAAATTAGATACTAAGAGAATGAACTATACAATTTATTTAGTTTAATCTCCCTGGAGTTATCTTAATGTTACATGAAAGGTAAAGTTTCCAGGTCCCAGTGATGGGTTTTCAGTACTGTTCCTCCACATAGAAAGGCTGATCATATATTTTAATATGGTTTTGCAGATCCGCTGTGATATAGACCTGTCTAAGAAAGCATAACAAAGCTCTGCAAATATTTCGGCATTTTAAGTACAATAACTCTATATATAAACTACTGAGGGTGAGTAATTAGTTGCTTAGAAATGAGTCCCTGGGAGAAAAATACAAGGCTACTTCAAAGGTTGGATTTTCAGAAGACATACAATAGTGACACCAAAGCCCCAGGAATAAATATAACTTACTATTCTTTTCTGAGAGTAGTTTTAGAGCCCCTGGAACCTGGATTATAAAGAGCTAGTCTAGAAAATGAAGAGAGATCATTAAATATTTTAAAAATATTCAGAGACTCTAAATGCAGCCAAATCGTTTTGGGAATTTTGATTAATATTATTTTTAAAAATAGTCTATGTGTGCATTAAAAACTAATTATAAAAATAATTATAAATTATTGCTTTGAAGATCACCTTTAGATAAGATCTTGTTCGACGTCGCTCAATCTAGGATACGTTTTCAAGGAGCCATATCTTTTTTATAACTTTACAATAATTTGTTGTGTCATTTATTCTCAATCTCCTTGATGGCAACTCTTTCAGTGCAATTCAATTTCAGCGCCAAAGTTTGAGCTTAGAATTACACCATTGTTAAATATTTAAAGTGACAGCATTTAATTTATAATCTTTTGATAAGTACTTCTCATTAAACTAATTTTGGCTTGTCCTAATGTAAAAATAAAAACAACTGTCCATTATTAAACCTGAGACTCGTGTTGACTTCATAAAAAAATGATAGATTCACACCAGGTGAAAATCCATGACATCAAGTAATACTTGACGAATAAAGGTGTAATGAAAGGTGTAATAGAATTACGCACTACCCATGGTGGAATATTTACGACAAATGCAAAAGAACCTTCAATTTACCTGATATTCAAATTGAAAGCTAATATATTATGGAAAGTCCAGTTTTGTACATATCAAGTTATAACAGTTAATTTATAGTAAATGTAGTAGAAAAATTACTAATGGGTAATTAATTATATAACATGATTATTTAATTCTAATCAATTGTAATTAATTCTGAATATATTAAAATTTAATTAATATATATTCAATTTAATATTCAATTATTAAATAGTCATTCATAGTTAATTAATTACTCATATGAATATTTCATTTTTGTGTTCACTTATTTCCTTGGTCTATTAAAAAATGTACCAATGTTTAAAATAACTAGTTGTTTACCTTTTTCAAAACAACATAATTTATGCTACTAAAATGTTATTAATTGGAATTTTATTTGTTTTTGTAACACTGTTGGTATTTAATTTGTGCATGTTTGATTTCATAATTGAATTAAATATATATGCACTTTGCTATGAGCAGGGGTATTTTCGTCTATCAAGTCAATTTGATTTTAGAAACACTGATTTTAAAAATTTTTATTTCTACAAATAAAACTCAAAGCATAGGAATTGACTTTGAATTATTACATTCTAAAATTGCCAACTGTTTGACAATCTATATAAAAGGAATTATATAAATGAGAAACTATAAAAGGAAAATATAAGTGAATATTAAGTAAAGTATCTTTGAACTTCAGAACTTCATAATTCAGTAAGATAACATTAAAAATTATGGTTTTGTTTTGTAATTTGTAATAAAAAATATTTCATAAAATATAAATATCATTTCCTTATGTTTCATTGGGATCATAGCATACATTGTGACCTTTTTTTTTTTTTTTTTTTTTGGTGAGGAGATCAGCCCTGTGCTAACATTTGCCAATCCTCTTCTTTTTTTGCTGAGGAAGACTGGCCCTGGGCTAACATCCGTGCCCATCTTCCTCCACTTTATATGGGACGCCACCACAGCATGGCATGACATGTGGTGCAACGGTGCACGTCTGGGATCCCACTGGGCTAACCCCAGGCCTCTGCAGCAGAGCACACGCACTCAACCACTTGTGCCACCAGGCTGGCCCCTACATTGCGAACTTTTCGTATACCCTTTGAAGGTCTTTTCCATTGTTTGCTTCTCCTTCCTGCTCTCCTTTAGTGTTAGTATCTAACACTACACACTTATTGAAAGCTTCTCACATAAGATATATTTATGAATATCTCACAATTTCTTTTTTTCTCCTCTCCTTATTTTCCTATTATTTTGTTAGATCATTTCTACAGTTTCATAGCATAAACTGTTTACATCATCTTCTGTCACCCTATTCCAATATTTGCTTCATGATTAACTCTAATTACATTCCGTGCTGATTCTTAGTCCTTAGTAGTTTCCTCAGTCATGTTTTGATTTGTTGAATGGTACATTCTAGTTGCCACCTAAGAAGGTCTGTAGGAAAAATTATTTCTTTTGTTCAACTCTTTGTAGCTATTTAATAACGATGGACAGTTTGGCTAGATATAAAATATTTAGCATATTCTTTCTTAAGGTGAAAGTTTTAGCCTGAAAGTTAACCACTGTTTTCGTGTGCTGAATATTGATATAGAAAATCTGACCCCACTCTAATTTTTTTTCTCTAAGAAATAAATTAATGATTTCATCTGAGTGCCAAAATGATTTTTATTTTAACTAAAAGATTAATACATTTGTTAAGATCTATCTGAACATATCTTAATATATTTTGTTTTGGGGGGAAGTCAGTTATTCCTCACATGTGGCATGTTAATGATCTCTTCTTGTCACAATAGTTTGCTCTTTCTAGAAGTTCATAAAAATGGAAATAATGTAGTAGGTAATAACTCTACACTTCTTTTGCTTAGCATGCTTTTAAAATTGATCCATGTTGTTGCAAGTATTAGTTTCTGCTGGCAAGTAGTATTGCACTATACACACACGTATAATATATTTTTGACTTACCAGTTGATAGGCATTTGGATGATTTCTAGTTTGGGGCTATTATGAACAAAGCTGCTATAAATATTAACTCAAAAGTCTTCACGAGACATATGCATTTGTTTCTCTTAAGTAAATACCCAGAAGTAAAATTACTGGGTTGTATGGTCAGTTTCTGTTTAATTTTATAAGAAACTGATAGCGGAGTTTTTGAATGTGACTCCATTAGTTTGCATTCCCACCAGCAATATATAAAGTTCCATTTGTTTCATCTCCTCACAGACACTTGCTATTGTCAAGCTTTTACTTTTCACTTTTAAACAGTTTTATTGAGGTATAACTGATATACTAAAAAAATGCACATATTTAACATATATAATTTGATGAGTTTGGACATACGCGTACACCCATAAAACCATCACTGCAATCAAGGTAATAAGATGTGTCCATCACCTCTAAGTTTCCTTGTGTCTCTTTGTCTTGTTTATTGTGGTAAGAACACTTAACATGAGATCTACCCTCTTCACAAATTTTTTTTTCTTTTTTTTAATATATTCTTTTGTTGTTGTTGCTGTTGTTGTTGTTGTTTTTTGTGAGGAAGATCAGCCCTGAGCTAACATCTGATGCCAAACCTCCGCCTTTTTGCTGAGGAAGATAGGCCCTGGGCTAACGTGATATGGGATGCCGCCACAGCATGGCTTGACAATCAGTGCGTCCGTGCGCACCTGGGATCCAAACCTTCGAACCCTGGGCCACCGCAGCGGAGCGCGAGCACTTAACAGCTGCACCACCGGGTCGGCCACTTAACAAATTTTTAAGTGCGCAATACAGTATGGTTGACTATAGGCAATATGCTGTACAGCAAATCTCTAGAACTAATTCAGCTTTGCACAACTGCAACGTTTTTGCTTATTTTGTTTATCTTTATTTTTCCCTAGATTTATTGAGGAATAATTGACAAATATAATCGTATCCATTTAAAGTATACAACATGATGATTTGATACACATTGTGAAATGATTACCAAGATCAAGATAAGTAACACATCCATTATCTCACATAGTTAAATCTTTATTGTTTGTGGTAAGAACTTTTAAGATCTACTCTTAGAAAATTTCAAGTATACAATACCATATTGTTAACTATAATCTCCATGCTGTATATTAGATCCTCAGAACTTATTCCTCTTATAACTGAAAGTTTGTATGCTTTGACCTACGTTTCCGCATTTCCCTCTTCCCCCAGGCCCTGGCAACCACCATTCTATTCTCTGTAATATTCCACATATAAGTAATATCATACAGTTTTTGCCTTGCTCTGTCTGGCTTATTTCACTTAGCATCATGTCCTCCAGATTCATCCATGTTGTCACAAATGGAGGATTTCCTTTCTTTTTATGGCTGAAGAATAGTCCGTTGTATGTGTATACCACATTTTCTTTATTGTATTCCTCCATCAATTGACACTTAGGTTGTTTCCATATCTTGGCTATTGTGAATAATGCTACAATGAACATAAGAGTCCAGACATCTCTTTGAGATACTGAGTCCATTTCCTTGGTATATATACCCAAGAGTGGGATTGCTGGATCGTATGATAATTCTATTTTTAAGTTTTTGAGAAACCTCCATACGGTTTTTCATAATGGCTCTACAAATTTGCATCCCCACATACAGGGCAGAAGGGTTCTAATTTCTCCACATCCTCAGCAACATTTGCTCTCTTATGTTTTTGATAACAGCCATTCTAACAGGTGTGAGGTGATATCTTACTGTGGTTTTAATTTGCACTTCCCTGATGATTAGTGACGTTTAGCACCTTTTTATGTACCTGTTGGCTATTTGAATGTTTTCTTTGGAAAAATGGCTATTCAGATCCTTTGCCAATTTTTTAATTGGATTATTTGGGAATTTTTTTGCTATTGGGTTGTACGAGTTTGTTATATATTTTGGATATTAATCCTTATCATATATATATTATTTGCAAATATTTTCTCCCATTCTGTAGGTTGCCTTTTCAATTTACTGATTGTTTCCTTTGCTGTGTTGAAGCTTTTCAGTTTGATGTAGTCTCACTTATTTATTTTAGCTTTTGTTACCTGTGCTTTTGGCACCTTATCCAAAAAAATCATCGCCAAGACTAATGTCAAGGAGCTTTTTCCTTGTTTTCTACTAGTTTTATGGTTTCAGGTCTTACACTTAAATCTTAATCCATTTTGAGTTAATTTTTGTGAATATCGTATGATTGGGATTAAGTTTCATTTTTTTGCATGTGAATATCCAGTTTTCCCAACACTATTTATTGAAAAAACTATTCTTTTCCCATTGTGTGTTCTTCATGCCCTGTCAAAGATTAGTTGACACCACATGTGTGGGTTTATTTCTGAGTTCTGTATTCTGTTCCATTGGTTTATGTGGCTGTTTTTATGCTGCTACCATACAGTTGAACTACCATTGTGGTTTTCTTTGGCATTTCCCTGATGACTAATTGTGTTGAGGATCTTTTCCTGTGCTTGTTTTCCCATTCACCCACCATTTGTTTTTAACGAAAGAAGCAATTGCTCCACATCAGATCAGGCAATTGAAATTGTCAGTGTTTTTTTTTTTTTTTAATTTTTTTAAATTAATTAATTAATTATTTTTCCCCCCAAAGCCCCAGTAGATAGTTGTATGTCATAGATGCACATCCTTCTACTTGCTGTACGTGGGACGCGGCCTCAGCATGGCCGGAGAAGTGGTGCGACGGTGCGCGCCCGGGATCCGAACAGGCCGCCAGCAGCAGAGCGCGCGCACTTAATCGCTAAGCCGTGGTGCCAGCCCGTCAGTGTTTTTTAATTTAACTATTTTAGTGGGTGTGTAGTGGCATCTCCTTGTGGATTTAATTTGTATTTCCTTGATGAGCAATGAGACTGACTTTATATATTTTATCGGTCTTTTCTGAAGCACTTTCTGTTTAAGCCTCTTCCTCATTTTTTAAATTTGTCTTTTTTTAATTGATATGTAGGAGTTATTTTAATATTCTGGATAAAAGTCAGCTTATGTGTTGAAAATGTCTTACCCCAGTCTGTGGCTTGACAGTTCCTAAATCAATGATGTCTTTAGATAAATCTTTTAATTTTTTAACTTAGACATTTCTATGTCCTGTTTAAGAAATATTTCCATATCTCAAGGTTTTTTCTAAATTTCTTCTATAAGCTGTAATGTTAAATGCTTCACATCTACAATCTATCATGAACTATTTGTGGATACTTAGAGAAAATGATTAAGTTTCATTTCACTTTTTCTGTTGCATAGCCAATGGACTCAGCACCACATTTTGGAAAGACTAACTCTTTTTCTCTTATTCCACAGTTGAACTTTAGTCATAAGTCAATAATGATTCTGTTTTCTCAGTTTCCATTATATTCCATTGTCTATTTGTCTATCCCTTTACAAATGCCTCGTAGTGTACATTACTGTAGCCAAACTTCTAGTCCAGAATGTAGTACATACAGAGGGAAGGTACCTCAGTACCTCCAATTGGCAAATTCAGTTTGGTTTTCCTGTTCCTAAAAAAAAATCCCAACAATTTGAGATTGATCATACTACATCTCTTTCTCTTTTTTGTTTTCTTTTCTTCTGTGTCTCATCATTTCCCTTTCTAATGCTCCTTTTCTTGCAAAGGATTCCTACAAATGACCTTTTCGAATCAGCAGCTAATGGTAAGTATACGCTTATAAAATTTAGATATTTTAATGTGTTTGTGTGAGAGAGTCTAGTGATGTAATGGCAAAGAATAAAAAAATTCTTATTCTTCCTACTACCTGAGGAAGATTAAGATGCATAAAATCTAAGATAAGAGATTTAAATAGCATACTGAGGATTCAGGCAAATTGATTTCTTTCAAAACTATGGAAGCTCTATTCTAAGAGGAATAGAGGAAAAATAATAAACTACTCAAAGCCATCTGACACCAACAAAAACAAATAAGGAAACAAATTTATGGGACAATGTGAATAAACTAATATTCTAGATGATATTTTGTCACTAAGCTATATATTCTTATTGCCTTCTGTATATTTTTAAATTTATAATTATGATCACTTGGAACATTTTAAATGAAAACAATAGTGGCAAAGGTCTGTATGCTATGATGAAGTTATGGTTATCTATCAAGTGGCTATTTAGAATAATCCAGCATTTATAAGGGTGAACTGTAGAGTTTTTACTGTATCTCTCAGTGTGAACCTAAGGCTTAAACTCTCTTTTTAGAGTCATCTCTTAGTCTTAAATTTCAGCCACCTTTAGTGGCCATTTATTTCCTTTATGAAGAACAATGAGTGATAGGGTTGTATAGAAAATGGAGACTATACAACATGTTGTACTTTACAACTCTATTGATTTCATGTAGGAGAATAGGAAAAAGAGACACACACCATGGTAGAAGGATATGCTCTTGTAACCCAGAATGGATATTAAGATGCCTTGGCCACAAAAACAACATTGCCTCTTTTGATTAGCTGAAATTTTGGAAAAGTACAATATGCCTCAGGTTAATTATGAAATAAAGTAACTGCAACATTTTCAATATTGTCCCTATATCAAAACACCTTCCAAAGTATAAAAGAACACAACTGAATAAAGCAATCTTGGCTTTGCATGTAATCACAGTTTAGTTAAATAACACCAGTTTCCCAACAATACTGTTTAAATTTCAGTTACTGGACTGTATTAATTGTGAGTAATTACACAGAGACAAACTTTGGTGCTAACTCTTCTGTCCACAAATCACTATGTATATAGCAGATGTGCATCATGATCAGTTACTGATTACACCATTTCTTTTGAAACCTGCCAGTGATTGGTTACTGTCCATCTGTTATTCAGTTCACACACAGAAGGCAAAAAGTGTAGTTGTATTGCTTCCTTGTCTCTAAGTGATAAATCCACATAACAATTTACAAAAATGAATAATCAAAAGAGGAATTTGGCCAACAAAGATAAAAGTTCATTAGAGAAATAAAAAGTGATAATGCCGGAAGTAAAATTTGAATGGAATTTAACTGGATTTATAGAAGAAATAGCAGATGGTGGGAATGTTCACTGCTACAGTTTGAAAGGCTCTCGTCTTCACCAAAGAAATTTAGTGAAGTTGAACTTATCAACCTAAATAAAAAAGCAGTTGTGATAAAAAATGATGAAGCTGTTTCAGAGGCTGTGAAGCCAGCAAAAAATCACATTAATGGAACTCTTGGAGTTATTCCGTGACATTTAAAGCTCTAAGGATAAAATTTTGAAAGCTGATCTAAATTTAGAAATCAGTATGACAATTCTCCAATGCATAGAAATGATACTCACACTGTATCGTAAGATATATAATGAGAAGACAAGCATTGTTCAAACTATTCTTGATAAGTTTTTTCAAAGAAGGAAGACACTTTAATTTTCATTTCTCCTAATATTTAAGCTACATAAAAGTAAATGAATATTAATTTTACTTTTTCACTTCACTATACATAGGTATCAATGGTAAGAGTGTTTTTCAATGTTGTGATAAAATTCATGGACAATTACAATTTTTTTCATTGATTATGATAATTTTTCATAGTTTCAGCTTGCATTTTGATTGTTCTGCACTACTGTGCAATGCAAAAATTGTCTGTATTGTCCTCAGGCAATTTATTCATTGGTAGAATTTGTGTCCACAATAAGAAATGTAGTCAGAAATGCAGTCTCTACATTCAACTAAGAGGAAACTGTACAGTAAGACTAATGTGCACTGTTTCCCTTTTACTTCAGGATTAATATCATGTTAGGAGCCTTCCTAGAAGTAGGGGTCTGAAAGTTTGGAATATGTATGTTTTCATTTGCAAAGATTAGTTGGTCCATGAAAGAAGAGTGGGAGGAATGAGGGATAGGGGATGAGATATGATTATCCTCACAATTAGAAACAAAAGAGAGTGTTCCTAAGAACCATTAATTTAGTCATTCACTCATTTAACGAGTATTTTGGTGGAGTATATAGAAACTAGTTAAAGATGAAAGACAGGGCCGGCCCCGTGGCTTAGCGGTTAAGTGCGCGTGCTCTGATACTGGCAGCCTGGGGTTCGGATCCTGGGCGTGCACCGACACACCACTCCTCCAGCCATGCTGAGGCTGCGTCCCACATACAGCAACTAGAAGGATGTGCAACTATGACATACAGCTATCTACCAGGGCTTTGGGGAAAAAAAAGTAGGAGGATTGGCAGTGGATGTTAGCTCAGAGCCAGTCTTCCTCAGCAAAAAGAGGAGGATTAGCATGGATGTCAGGTCAGGGCTGATCTTCCTCACACACACAAAAAAAGATGAAAGACATTACAGCATGGATATATACAATAAGAAAGATTTACCTGAATGCCAAAATTTAAAGATGCAAGGAAAAAGGCATAATTTGGGGAGGAAATACCTTCACCAGGTGAGAGGAAATGGAATCCATAGCATGGGTGGGAGGGTTAGCCTTAGAAAAGAGCAGAGATGCATGATAATGGTAATATGGTAATAAAGAGAAAAAAGAAAATAGACAGAGTCAGGTTGTCCTATTTGGAAGCAGGACTATAAGGCAGTTCTCTTGTTTTTAATATTTTTTTCAGTGAAATAACAAAGATCATCATTAGTGAAGATGAAGAGAGGGTAGGGACTGTTTGTAATTGGCAGAGTAAAAAGTTATGAAACAGCCACCACATATTGGTAAATTATATTGACTATGAAAATATTGTAGGATTGCCCGGAAATTGCAAGGGGTCTTTTGAAGTCATAAATTCAAGGTAAAGTGATTTGCATGAGATCTCCTTCTTCCCTTTTCCAGGCGTATTCAGTTCCTTCAATATATCAAAAAATAGGAAGGCATCATTTTACTGGTTTATATATATATATTTTTTTTGGTAAGGAAGATTTGCCCTGAGCTAACATCTGTGCCCATCTTCCTCTAGTTTGTATGTGGGATACTGCCACAGTATGACTCGATAAGCAGTGCATAGGTCCACACCCAGGATCTGAACCTGCGAACCCCAGGCTGACCAACTGGAGCATGCCAACTTAACCACTACACCACTGGGCCAGCCCCTGGTTTACATTTTATAAAGTAAGTTTGAAAGAAACTAAGAGAGAGGAATGAAATTGTTAGGCTATGCATATGGATACAAGGATGGATAATGAGATCTAAAAGAGATAAAAGGGAAGTATGGACCTGGAGAATGTTCACATACAGTAAAAAGGGTGTAAAGTTAATGAACTAGCTATCCCAGTTATCTGAAGTCTTATCAAACCGAATAATACTAAGAGGAAATTTACTAGAATTTAGGGGGTGGTGGTCAGATGATGAGGCTACTGAAATCGAGATTTTAATAGTCCAGTAATAGATAAAGACAAATTCTAGAGCATCGTCACAGAAGTGGGTGGGTGAAGTTGGGCGGAAAACAAGGTCTTAGGGAAAAGCTCAAAGAAGATAGAAGCTTTACCAGGTACAAGACAAGTTGTCTCTGGGGATATTGAGCATACTCTTAGCAATGACTGGAAATCTGGTGGAGAGAAGTACAGTTAGGCGAATGCTAAAATAGAGGAATTAAAGGACAGGTCCAACTAGGTTAAAAAAGTATGTGCATTGAATTGATTAGATTAGTCTGGATAGTCAGCTACATTGATAATTTGTTGATAATAAGTCCTACTTAATACTTTCTTCTTTGAACTCAGCTTTTTGTTTCTTCGTACAGTAAATTATGCAGTGTTATGTCACAAGATGGTGGAGAGGTATCTTTGCAGGTGTAAGCTGGGGTATGTGGACCACTATTAAATTTTTCTTTGTTCAGTGTCCAACCTAGAGTAAGAGCTACGTTGCAAAGAAGTGAGAGCTACTGAAGAAGGAATTAGGACTGTATGAAATAGAAAAGTTTCTTTCAACTCAAATTCTCCACATTTGGTTTTTAATAAGCCCTATCTCCCTTATTAATTGGTATCACAGTACTTTAAAAAGGAAAAATAACATTGAGACTCATTTTTAGAAACATATAGGAAGTTATATGTTGAAACTATTTTGGTTGAGGGGCATTAACTCAAAAGAATAGAGGAAAGGATAGAAATGTCAAGGAAAAAGGAAACGCAATGTTGGGGCTGGCCCTGTGGCCTAGTGGTTAAGTTTGGCACCCTCCACTTTGGCAGCCCAGGTTTGGTTCCTGGGAGTGGACCTACACCACTCATCGGTGGCCATACTGTGGCCGTGTCCCACATACAAAATAGAGGAAGATTGGCATTCAGATGTTAGCTCAGGGTGAATCTTCCTTAGCAAAAAAAAAAAAAAAAAAAAGAAAAGCAATCTTAATTCATGGAACCTGGTAAAAGGTGTTTAAAGAGTAAACACAATTTTTCTTGATGTGGGTAACTGATCTTGGGTGTAACTAAAAGGAAGTTTATTGTGTTTCCTCGATATGATTTTTTAAACTTATTTTCCAAGTAAGAACAGTTTGCATCATAAAATATGTTTAAAATCAAAACTTATCTGAGTATAATTTACTCTCTGATGTTCCAAATACATTTGAGGATTTAGACATAACTAAACAGCTTCCTTAAATGCATCGTTTACCATTGTGCTCGGAGGGGAGGGCTGGGGTATGAGCTCTGCTCTGTCCCCCCTCGTCTCTTCAGTATGGAACCAATGTCATAAGATTCCTACAAAAACTTCTAATTTAGTGATTTAGTGAATGAGCAGTAGCTGCCAAAATCAGTCAAATGTTTTATTTGTCGTTTTGTAAGGAAATGTGTTTTCTCCTTTACAATTAGCTGTCTCTATGTCATGGACTAATCAATGGAGAATATCAACCAAGTGATTTTAAAGATATTTCTTTGTTCCTTTGTGCATGGTATGGGTTCTTATTTGTGCACTAGTTAATAAGATATAAAGTGTAAAATCTAAATATCAATAAAAGTCCTTAATTCCTAGTTATTACGACATATATACACATTTATTTGGGCGAAGTACTTCAAAGGATGAGACAAAAGCAAACATGAGGTGCCAATTCTGTGAGATTTCACGGAACACATGATTCCCATTCCATTTTGGATGGTTGATCTATATTTTCATGACATACAGAGATTGAGGGCTAAAACCCTGGGGATTTAAATACAAAAATCAATGCTTTGAATTTTATTTTAGGAGAAAATTGGTAGTAAGTACAGGTTCCTGAGGATAGAATAGTGTAAATTTAACTTTCCTTCTCTGTGTTAGAATAAAACAAATAATAAAACAAAACACAACTCTGTCTTGTTACTATGGTTCACATTTTAAATGACTCCATAGGGAAAGAGATTTTATAAGTGAAATATATTCATTTTATTTTGGCATAGGACATAGCTGTTGGCTCAACTCAATGGAGTTCTTTGTCTAGTTATTCTTTTTTAAGAGCTTACAAATCAGAGGTAACATACAATAGGGCTGTGACGTATATTCTTAGTCACACGGTTTTCAAATTCACTGAAATAACGATATTCACTGTTTTTGTTGAGCTTTTATCTACTTTAGCTTTAGTGCTAATTTTTCTTTAAGACTCCAGGATTTGTGTGTTTATTAAAAATCTTTTTTTAATTTAAGTGAAGCTGTGGAGCATACACGGGATGGATGGCCAAAATCTACTCACAGGTTGATGTTATAAAAAACACTTTATATTTAGAAATATTTTATATACTTTTATTTGGCCTATCAAATATCCATAGGTGATTCATTTCATGTAATAATAAAATAAAATATATGTATTTGGTACATATTACCTTATTATATTCCAAACAAATAATCTTGATGCAAATTTAATGAAGTCTTCATATATTGCCAGTTTGGGCTGACATAAATAGGCATTGCTTAAAAAATCAGGAACTATTCAAAATGATAAACACATCTACCAGTAATATCATTGTGAGTACCAATGAAAATTTTTAAAATTTAGATTTCTGTAAATTTTGTAATGAATATGTTTCAGATGAGCTAGAAATTGCACATTTGCTTTTCCTAATGTGTGGTAATATGGCCATTAATATAGTGTTTCTATGGATTTGTCATAATATGAACAATACGTTTAGACCAAAAGAAAGCAAATTAGGGCAATATTATGTAAGGTTGTTTAATAATTATAACGACACTACTGCAAATTATATCTGACTTTTATTGAGTGCTTCATACTCATCAATCATACTATTTTTGTGTTTTACATAGATTCTTAAATTTAGTATTAATAGCAACCACATGAGGTAGCCATTCTTACACACATTTCATGAATAGAAAAGCAAAGGCTTAGTTAACTAATGTGACCATGATTACCTAGTCAATAATGGTGAGCTAAGGTTTTATTCAGGCTATCTGAATTCCAAGCTTTACTATTTTCCTTACTGCCTCCAAATAAATGTCACATTTCTTACTTGTCCTGGTAATTCCAAAATGGTCAGGTAACATCTCCTCATATATGATAACAAAATAGCATTATTTCCTAATCAAAGAGATAATACTCATTTTAGAAGCATGAAACTACAAAAATATAGAAATAAGAAAAGTCACCCATATTAACCAATCTAACTCTGAACAGTGTTAAAATCTGGGGAAACTGTCTTCAGATATTTATATACTGTTGTATTTATAATAATTATACAGCTGTCCACTGGGCATATTTGTCCGTAGCGTTGTATTAGTTTGAGAGGGTGGCCATAGCAAAGTACCATAAACTGAATGGCTTAAACAATAGATATTCCTTGTGTCACAGCTCTAGAGGCTTAAAGTCCAAGATCAAGGTGTCAACAGGGCCATGCTCCCCCTGAAAGTACTAGGGAAGGATGTGTTCAGACCTGTCTCTTAGCTTCTGGTAGTTCTTTGGTTTATGTCAGCATAAGTCCGATATTCACATGGCATTCTGTGTCAGTGAGTGTGTCTATGTCCAAATTTCCCTCTTTATAAGGACACCAGTCGTATTAGATTAGGGGTTCACCTTACTCCAGCATGACCTCATCATAACTAATTTCATTTGCACTGACCCTGTTTGCAAATAATACCACATTCCACATTCAGTGTTTCTGGGATTTACTTTAATATTTTTTCTCCTGATGACTATTTTTTGTGTCTCAAGCCAGTTATAGATTTTTTAATATGTATACTATGCATATATTAATATGTAGTATACATATGTGACTACAACATATAAAGATAAGTGTGTTTATATATACATGTTTATGTACATATAACACATATGTGCATGTGATTTTTAGGAATTTGAGGTAGAGAGACAATAAGGCAAGTTGGCTCTATTGCCTTATTGATCTGTTCTCTCTTATCAGTATTCTCAATTCCCTCACGTGTCTCATTATACTTATTTAACAAATAATATAAAATGTAATTAAAACAAAATCATTCATTTAGTTAAATACCAATGCTAACTCCAAAATATAGAAATTCAAAAACTTTCAAATGATTCTTAAATATCCAGGATCTATCAAAGCGGTTGACAAATAGCAGACATTTGCAGATGGTTTTTGAAATATATTTAATAACTTAAATTAATCAGGTAATTCTGAATGGTTCAACTATAAAAATAAGCATTAGCTTGGCCTCTACAGTGGAAAGCTCAATTTCTTAAAAGGAGGATTCATGGCTTAATTCTCACACGTAGCCTATTATAGTCCTATTCAATGTGCATTCAGCAAATCTCAATGTTAATATGGAACTGTTCAATAGGCATTAATTGATCAATTAGTTGAAGCATTTGAGGAAATAATAGCTTATTCCAAATATGCTTTAAAACAATTAGTCACATTTTGCATCTTATAAACTGTAATTTCCATGCTAAATTTTGAATATTGTGTATAGTAAGTTTATTTTAATAAACATATAAAAACTGTGTTAAGGAGTTACTCCTATATAATTATTCAATATTAGATTAAAAATATTGTAGCTTTTGCTTGATCCACATATTTAAGGCTGCTTAGAAAAAGGGCAAAGCATCAATTAGCAGAGGGTTGCACAGCTTGTAAAATATTTTTAAACTGCTGGGAGCTCCAACCTCCATAAAGAAAGCCAATTTGATGTTAATGAAGCCATTCCTAAGAAAGGCCTAGGGAATGTAACAGAGAAAAAAAAGTATAGAAAAAAAGAATCTGACTTGCCACATTTGTAACTTAATCACTCGGGTAGACAACTAATCCCTTACTGGACCAGAAATACCATGGGGTGGGACAAAGTTCCTGAAGAAATAGCTTTTGGCAATCTTTTTTCTTTCTCCTTAGAAGAAAAGACAACCAAAGTAAAAGTCTAGCAAGAATTCACCAAAGACACCTTACCCTCCTCTGTACAGCATTTAATAGAAAACACTGTCTGTAAATGCTCTAGACTGTATTGTTAGGGTGTACAGCTATGTCAAGGCTTGATGCCCAAAGAAAACAGCTGAGGCAAATTCAGAGGCCTTTGAGCAAACCTGCAGCTATCCCAGAATTATGCCATGGATCTGAGTCCAAAGAGGTTATAACTTATTATGTTAAAAACCAGAAGTCATTTTAGCAGGTTTGTTTAAATCTTATATACAATTTTGGAAGGAGTACAGTGCCAGTCTTTAGATCACAGACGAAAGAGAGAGATTAAATGCCAAAAAGACTGGTAATAATTATCTCTATTATAGTAACAGATTTGAAACACTGATATGAGCTTGTGCTTAATATTTCTACTATCTTGCTTTAAAACGTTTGCTTGCTAACTGTCTTCTTTCTCAGGAAAATGATTTTCTATCTGTACTCCTTGGAGCACTGTTGGGCCATCCAAGGAAGAAGGAAGATGCTGATGTGGCTCCATGTCCCCACCCTAATCCACTTCTATTATACAAGAATAACTTCAAGTTCATTAATTTTGCCTTTCAGGCATTTAATCACTTCACTTGAAGACAGAGTTTTGAGGCTTCAAGAAGTTTGGAAGTTACCTAGAGTATACAATTATTAATAACTAAGGTTTATCGAGCAAACACTGTGTATTAGACCACGGGTTAAGTGTTTTCTGTATATAGTATGTTTTAGTCTTTTGAGTAAACCTAAATATTAATATCCCCATTTAACAAATTAGGACTCTGGGATGTAGAAAAAAAATTGAATAACTTGGCCAAGGTCTTAAGGCTAGTAAGTGATGTAGAGTGACATAATTAGGTTAATATTTTAATAAGTTATTTATTCTACTTACAAAAATGTGGTCTTAGTTTGGGGCTGCTTTAATAATCTCCCATAGACTAGGTGGCTTGTAAACAACAGAAATTATTTTTCACAGTTCTGGAGGCTGGAAATCCAAGATGAGAGTGCCAGTGTGGTTAGGTTCTGGTGAGAGCTCTCTTCCAGGTTGCAGAGTGCCATCTTCTCGTTGTACCCCCTCACGGCAGAGAGAGGACTAGGGAGCTCTCTGGGGTCTCTTTTATAAAAGGGCACTAATCCCATTCACGAGGGCTCCACCCTCATGACCTAATAACCTCCCAAATACCCTATCTCCTAATACCATCACATTGGGGGTTAGGATTTCAACATATGAATTTTGGGGGGACACATACATTCAGTCCATAATAAATTGTAAAATCATCTGTGATATCTGTTCTAGATTTTGTGTGTGTGTGTGTGTGTGTGCGTGCGTGTGCTGTTCTAGCAACACATTTTTCCCAATGTTTGCTCTTCTGTATTGCAAACACAAAGTCCTTAGGCTCTTTGATATCTCCACTAACATCTTCCTTCATCTCAATTATCAACCTCCATTGAGATTATTAAGCACTTACTGACAATTTCAGGCATATCACTAATTATAATGAATAAATCTCTGATGCACCTAACTCTAGAGCATGTGACATAATTATCCAATAATAAACTGCTAAATTCAGAACATCTGCCCTAGTAACTTTCAATTTGGCTTCCATATTTGAAGTGAGTTTGTTGTTTTAAAATTTTTCTTTATGAATTCTTAATACATATGGAACGTCTTTCCAGGCCTATGGTTTTACCTCAGTTGAAGGGGCTTTTCTGACTTCCTTGAAGTGTTTCTACACACACACCCCTATACACACCTCTAAAAATAAAATGTGAAGATGGTATATTTCATATGTTTTAAGTTAGACTATTCTAAACATACTCTCTAAATTTGTGAAGAACTGTATTGCTTACTGCTTCCCTGCTGGGATAGAAAAAGGAACGAATAGATAAGCAGAGGAAATGACATAAAACAGATGTTTCAGAGCCTTCAGATGTTTAAATCTAATATTATCCTACTTTTTGTCTCTGAGGTGTTCAGTGTCGCTGACCACTAAGGCATTCTTGAAAATGCCCTCCCTTCTATTCCATGGCTTTGAGACACTTTAGGAGTTTTCCTTTGAAATCTTTTTAGCAAACCACCTCAAGCTCCTTCATCGGTTATTCCCCTTCTGTCTGTTCCTAATGAGATGCTATTCTATACCACGTCGTGTTCTTTTATTCTTCTTTGCTTGCTCTAAAGAACACCCACGGGAATCTTATCCATTAATAGGCCTTTATGTAGGACCTTTGTGTTTATGACTCCAATATCTCCTCCTATCACTCTTACCCGCACTTCTATGCTACAGCAAGACTGCCCCTTCTTCCCTGGAATGTATTGGGATCAGGTTCTACCATAGGGCCTTTCTAGTAGCTGTCTGTAAGAGTGTCCTAGTGCTGCCTAACAAATTACATCATACATAGCAGCTTACAATAACATCCATTTATTAGCTCACAATTCTGTAGGTCAGAAGTCCAACAAAATGTGGCTAGGTTCTCTCTTCAGTCTATGAAGTTATTGGTGGGCTGTACTCACATTTAGATATTTTCTCTGTTGGCTGTCAGCCTGGGCCACTCTCAAGTCCTAGAGACTATTATTTTTTTCTGTGTAACTCTTTCCATCTTCAAAGCCCACAATGGTGTGTTGAATCCTTCTCTTGCTCAATCTCTGACTTCCTTCATCTCTGACCTCTAGATCTAGATTTAAAAGGCTCAAATGATTAGGTCAGGCCCATCTGGATAATCTGCTTTTTTTTCACCACACTGTTTTCTTTGTCTTCACATAAGGATGTGAAGATTTATCTTCACTTGAAGAACTTCTTCAAGTTCTTCACATGGCTGGAATCTTTTTAAGTGTTACCTCCTCAGGTAGAGTTCCTTGACCATTCAGTCTAAACCTCCTCCCTATCCAGTCACTTTTTCACAAATTACCTACCTTATTTTAATCATAGAATTTTAATTACTTCGGGTTTTATCATGTATTTATGTTTTCATTTGTATTTTTATCGGTTGCAATTCACTAGAATTAGAGGAAAATTCTTGTCAAACTTCAATGCAGCTTTATCTCTAGTTCATAGACTGGTAATAAACATTCAATAAAGCCTTATTATCAAATATACAATTCCCAAATTTAACATCTACAAGAGAAAATTCTCTCCTGAACTGCAAGCCAATGTTTTCAACTACTTCCTGGACAGATCTACCTCTGTGTTCTCCATCAACCTCAAATCCAATCTGTTGGAATAAAAGTGACTGTATACAGCTCTAATACTTTCACCTCTATCTATATTACCTACTTTAGTTAATGGCATGAGGGTGGTGGGCAGGGAGACACACCACAAGAGTAATCTATGGCCAATTAAAAAGATATTTAACCTCTTAATACAAAGCCTCTCTTTACATAAATACTGAGTTTTCGAATTTTTCTAATTTTATAAATACTATGAAATATTTGACCTCGGAAAACTGTCACCACACATTGCCTCTTGGATTAGTTCCAAAATGTTTAAAATAAGCATCACTCAATCAAAATAGGAGTTCCATAGAAAACTTGAAGATAGCCTATGTATGTTACTGTAAAAAAAATTTATTCTACTTCTGCTTAGGGAGTAGCATTTGATGATTTTATAAATGTTTTCCAACTCTAGAACTCCAGTCAAACAATAGCTTCCAAAATGGGTGGGTAAAGAGAAGAGGAAACCTACGGAAGGTGGGGATATTGATAATAGAGAAGGGAAATTAGAAATAAAATTATAAAAGATATACATTATTTTTTCAATATTCAACATATAGCCATGACTTTTACAAATTAAAAGCAATTTCCTAGAGTAATACATCAAACCTGCATTCTCAACCATTTATAGATACATATTACTTTTAAGTTGTAAAATAATATATATTACATCTCTATATTAAAAGATATAAATATATATTTATAATAGGTGTGTGTTCTTTGAGATAAAAGAAATTGTTTTTATATATTTAATATTTTTCTATTTTCAATATAGAATTTAAATCCTAAATTTATCTCAAATTTAACAAAGTTAAATTGTCTGTTTAAATAGATAATAAAATCAGTCTAAAAAGTTATTAATTGGCTGGAATCTCACCATCGAATGCTTCATTGCCCTCTCTTTTCTCTGTTTCTCTTCATTTAACATGGTTTTTTGCACGTCAGTTCTTTATATTAATTTTGGCATTACTTTTACTGAAGATACTTTATAATTCCATAGTTTATTGACCATGTACATTTCTGGAGGATACCAACAAAATATTTCAAAAGAAAAGGGCAAAATGCAATGGCACACACCTGAGCACATGGTTCGGCTTTTAGATTTCAGCTTGAATATAAACTTATGCTTGATATTTTTTTCTACGTAACCCAAAAAACTAATTTCCCATTGTTATCTTTATACATAGTCATGCATCAACGATTGTCTCTTTTTCCCAGAGTAAAGGTCGGCACTCACTTCTCTTGTTATTAGTGGCGAGGCACAATAATCAGAGTTAACACCTTGAACTTAGAATCCCAGAATTATTTTTTACTTTGTTGTCAGGATACATTTCCCTCCTTTTGTGTCCAAACCACCTGTTTATTCTAAAAGAAGCTCGGCCGACAAGTTATATGGGTTATATCATGGAAGTAACATTTATAGAGAACCATATGGGATGGGCCTGATAAAGCATTTCATCACCTAGCATATTTTGAACTGTCCTACAAAACTTTATGACTTAGTCTAAGTCTATTTGTAGGAAAAAACATTAAAAAACAGTGAAAAACTGGAATTGTAACCACAAGTTGTCCTAAAATTATACAAGGTAGTGGGGAGTCAGAAAATTCACCTTTGTTGGTTTCCATATAAGCTAAAAAACTGGGTAGCACTAGTTCATTTATTCTACAATGAAAGTGCAAAGCGATGGGGTTTTGGGATAGAGGCTTCATCAAAGACTACAGATAATTTTTTTTTTATTCTTCTGTGGTATGACTTGAACAGAGCAAATTTAAGACTGTCATTTCTAAAAAGTGTCCCCTGCTGAAATTTCTGAAATTTTATCCAGTAAGATATGAATGTACTCATTTGGGTTTAAGAATTGTGTCTCTCAGAGTCTCCTGGTAAGTTTTAATTAACTGGAGTGTAAGTAACAGATCATACTTCAGAGCTCTAAGGGATGAGATGGTAGGACAGTCCACGTGAAGAGCTAGGTCCAGACCACCCCACCAGCTGAGAATGGGGCATCACAGAGGAGTCTTCCAGGCAGCGACAAGACAGTATCAGTGCACTGAGGGCCAGGGACATGTGGTGTTTATTGCTTGATCATCAGGACAGAACATGTGGCAAAGTGCCAAAAAAGCATATGTCCTTAATAATTCTACTTAGAGGTGGCTTGGTATGATCTATTCCCACAATTGAGGAAGGGTGGTAAACAGATTAGAAGCTTAAAAGAAAACTCTGCCTGTTGTTTTAAAATGTACAAATCTTTCTAATAAATATTATCACATTTGAGGCAGTATGAGGCTATGTAATAAGTGAGAACTGTGTATAATACAGACCTATGTTAAAATTCTAGCATGAACGTTATTATAGCTGTAATGTTTGCTAAATTATACTTTATTTCTTTTATGTGCAGTTTCCTAATTGGTAAAAGGAGGATAACTATAATAACAACATTGGGTATGTCAAATAAAAACAAACCTATACTTAGGTAAGGAGATTTATTTTTTAACGACTATTTTAATAGGGAGAATGCTCTGACCACAAGATCTGCAAGCATCTCAAAATTAAACAGAAAAAGTATTTTTTTAAATAGGGAGAAGTAAGTAGAGCTAACAGAAACTTTGTTGGGGAGGAAGTAACTAGTGGGGGTAAGTAGAAAGCATGATTGGGTGTCTTAATAGGACATGTTTCTCTCTGTGGTCAGCTAATTCTTGGAATGAATCGTTAAGAGGGAATGCTAGATACCTTGTTGCTTATTTAAGCTTAGGGCCAAGCCAAAGTCCAAGGCTTTGTGGGAGGAGAGAAGCCTGCCTAAAATCTGATCAAGACAAGTAAGTGGGTAAGTCATGGGCAATTGTAAGCACTTGGTTAGGTAGCTGGAAAGACTAAATGAAATATTTTCTGCATAACCTCAGTCGGCTACTGTTATCTGATATTTATGGATGAGAGTATAAGGGTATCATTGACCCAATTTAAAAAAAAAAATTAGAAGATAAAATTAAGAGACTATCATTTTTATGGTTTATTTTTGTTCTGGTATTGGTATGCACAGAATCAAAGTTTCTCATTTTTCTTATGGCACAGAGACAGTGACCCAGTTGAGCTGACTATAGTATAATCCAAAGGAAAAAGTTATCACAATCCTTTTAAATACTTGGTTTAACTGCAGCATAGACCCTGTTTAAGAATGAATTCTACAAGTTTTGGAAGCTGAACTTTTGTTAAGTCTATGAGCTTTTATTAAGTCCATAAAAATATCATCCCTTTTTACGGCAAGATATGAAACATGATTTTAAGAGTGAACTCTTCAAAACATGTTTTTCTCAAATTTTAGGTATAAAATATCTTCGCTTAAAATTAAGCTTTCACAACTTCTTAATTTGGGGGAAAGATTGGCATTTCCTTTTCTATATAAAAGTTATCCTTCTATACCTCCATTCTGCATTCATGGTACCTTAAAGAAAAGGTAATTATTATCTTCTAAATAGAACATCCTCTGATTATTGTGTTTATGTAATTATAGCCTTCTAAATGAAACATTACAGATGCAAGAGGACATCATTTATTTAAAAATTTCAAGAGCAATATTGAAAGAAGAAAACAAATATATATACCAAATATAGTAGAGGAAGTATAGTAGTGAAAAATAAACCAGCTTGAAAAGTTTTATAGTTGGAATATAGTTGGTTCTTAGACAGGAAAAATGTGGTTCTGAAACAATACATAAGCATAATATGGCAAATTCCATATTAAAATAAAAGAGTGTTCTTCAAATGAGTGTCGTCATTTCAGCACTAACACTATTCAAAATATATTTGGTATAGCTTTATGAGACCGTCACTGAAAATTTGCTTATGAACTCCACAGGCATAAAAACAGTTCCCTACTATGTGAGAATCTACCTCTAAAAAGTTATAGCCACAGAAGTGTTAAGATGAAATTGTATAGTGTTGAAACTCTTGAGCTGTTAAGGTAGAGGAGCTCGTTAAATTTGTTACTGAGAAAGTTTTATGAATTCCGTGGTTCTAATAGGTACAAGACCAATTCTTAGCAAAAGTCATTCCAGAGGTTACCATTTTCTCCAAAATCAGTGAGGGAAAAAAATAATTCTCCCATCTTAGAATCACCAGGAAAACATCAGGGGGAGAAAGAACTCGAAAAGACATATCATACAGAATTCTACTAATAGGAAAAGAAGTCATCAAAGTAGATAATTTGTGGAAAATAATTTGATTTGAATTGGGAAAGGCAAATATTTCCTGGAGATATTTTGATGAAAACACTATTACTTAAAATCTAATTTTTAGGCGATTACAAGTTTATACTGTAAATATCTCCTTTTAGCAGTAGTTTATCCCTTAAAAATTTTAAACAAATCTCTGATGAATTTAGTTAGGCATAAAAGAACGAAATCACAAATAGAGTGAAAAATAGGAAAGGAAATGTAACACTGTTATATAAAAATATAAAATCATAATAGATCACAAAACTGAGTATTGCTATACTTGTAAAATTTACATTAAAGATAAGGTTGAGATGCCAAGATGTTTAACGGTGTGCCACTAAATAATACTAAAGCATTAACAATTTAATATCCAACCTAGCTGACTGGTTAAGTAAAATATCTCTGGCATAGTTTACAACTTCTAAATATGATCTTTTCACAGACTTTGAGAGGTATAATGATAACCAATTACTATGATATCTGTCATTTACTTTTAAATAAACACTGGGATATTATGTATGCCTTAGTTTAAGCTACTTTATGTGGCACTTATTTGTCCTAATAATTAATAATTAATCCATATGAACAATTAATGCATATTTCAAGAATGGTTATTTAGCATTAAATTAGAAAAGGTATACTTCAGAAGTGCTTACTACAAATTGATTTAGCGTCCTTCAACTTCAAGAAATATACAATTGCATTTGCAATAGAAAGTCTCACATTGCTGAAATTTAGTGGCTTGTTAATTCTTAAAATGTATATTAGAAACATATTCTCATTGGTGAAACAACTTATATTCAAGATATTTGTCATGGTTAAAATCTTTAAGACATACTCCTTCTTCTTGATAATAGGGTATAAAACTCTGGTGAGTATTCCACACTTCCTCTTTTAGAATGTGCCTGAGGCAGGATATTGTGTCTAGATAAAATTTCAAAGGATTTGAAATGATATGGAACGGTAGATTGATTTGATCCTTCTTTTGTATCAGTTGTTCTTAACTTTGGGTAATTTTGCCTCCTAGGAGGCATTTGGCAATCTCTGGAGATTTTGGGTCATCAGTCCCATGGGCAAGGAAAAGGCAAGTACCTCTGGCATCTGGTGGTAGAGGTCAAGTATGCTACTAAACATCCTACAGTGCCCAGTTCAGCCCCCACAACAAAGAATTATCTATTTCAAACTTTTGATAAAAGGTGCGACCAGAGCATATACAAGGACAATGACCTGGCACTTGTTTTCTAATTTTAACTAAGGATCCAGTAATTATCTTTCTTCAAGCTTGCTAATAACTATCTTCAATAGAACATCAAAATAAATTAAGATAAACTCATGTAAAGAACACCATGCAGTAATAAACAAGAACAAACATTTGCTACATGCACATGAATGGGTGAATCCTGTGGACAAAATATTAAACAAAATAATTAGACAAAAGAAGAGATGATACTATATCACTGGATAATTCCATGTGTATGTATATCTACACAAACAAGCAATAGAAGTCAGTCAGACTATTTGTCACTTTGGGAGGTAACGACTGAGAAGGAACATGAAAGTGGATTCTACATGCTCATAATACCTATATCTTGATCTTGGATGTAGTTATAAAAACACATTCATTTTTGTACCTTTATGTGTTTTGAACTTCATATTAACGGTATATATCATTGAAAAATAGTTTAAAAATGTAGCTAAATCTACTTAGTTGCAAAGCCATCCTAAGAACCCAACTCCATTGACTCTTAGTTATGTTATAAAAGTTTTTTGTTTACTTTACATATTATTTTTACAGTGAATTGTATCAACTATATTCAAGATGGACATAGAATGATATTGTGTGGGAAGGCACAGGTATCAATAACTGATTTAAAAAGTACTCAGAGGAGTTGTACTCTAAATACAAAAACAATTTTAAGAATAAGTCAAATAATTTATTTCCCTTTTATTTTCCTTTTTGTGTAAGACGAGTATAATATATGATAAAATATTTTCATTAATATAATAAGTATTAAAAAGGAATCCAATGAATAGGCATTGAATCACTGTTTAACTGGTAAATATTTTTTCTTTAATAGTACGTACAATACTTGTTCACTAGGCAGCTAGTTAGGTCAGCATGCCTCTGGAGGTCAAATTTGGGTTTTTGCAAATCGTCCTTCATTGGATAACCAAAAAAGATGGGACATCAGATAAGGTAAAATCCCAGGATTAGGAAAGTGAGACAGCTATGAACGCCTCTTCTTTCCTCTAAGGCAGATATCCTTACACAGAGTTCGAAAACCTATGTATAGGGTAAACATATGTCCCCATTTACTCAGGACAGTCCTAGTTTATACTTGTCTTTGCTTAATTATTAAAAGCACCCTTTTGATTCTCAAGAGTGACTCAGTTTGGACAAAAATTATGTAGTCACTCTGTCACATATGACTTTGAACTAGAAGCTCAAGCCATCTATATTTCAGTAAGTATGAGAATAACTAAATTCATCATAAATAGACTGTAGTACAATAAAATCCTTTTTGAGAAGGAGAAGGGAAAATAAGACAAGGATTCCACAAATGCAAACTAAATATATAGACAAAATAGTGATTATATATAAAAGATTGTAGTCATAAAGATATGATATACATTATATCTAGATTTAAATGCTTGTTACTGTGTTGTACAATCTTTGGAAGAAAATAAAAACCTCCCAGTAAAGGATATCATGTATGCTTAATGGTAATTTAATGAATTTAAAAAATTAAATCACAAACATTTTAATATTGTACTTGTATTTTCATAGAGGAAGTTTTAAATTCTCTCACTTTCATTATCTAAAAAGAAGTACTACTATAGCGTAGCATCCAGAAAAAAGGTTTTCTTAATTCAAGAAGAATATTATGCTTAAATAATGTTACTGGAGGCTTATAGACCAACGGGGGCCTCTTTGAATAAAATAAATTTCTCCCTATAGTGGAAAAAGCCTCAAGATATACTCATAATTAATCAGTCTTAGAAATATGCTATGTACTGTGCACAGAAAAACAAGTCGACACAAGACTTTGGTTAGAAAACAGAAAAGATGAGAAAATACAGCACAAAAAGACATGAACATACCCAAGTGTGTATGTACATATATTCCTAATTCTACATTGTGAGACCCTGGAGAAGAGGAATTGTGTTTGTATTTTTCATATTTATGTATTAATTCAGTCACTGATTTTAAAAACTATATTCATTTTTTCATAAGTCATTTAAAAGAGACAATTGTTAACAGGCTATAATGTGCCAATGGATATTACATAATATTGTGGGTAAGAGGATGGTCTTTAAAACCAGATACTGGAATTGAAGTCAGGTTTTATGAGATCCTACCTCTTTATGAGGTAGGGTATACTTAATACTTAATATAATGAGTATTAAGTGAGTTATTGTTTGTAAAGTACTTGCACATATGCATGCAAAACAGTGTTTATAAATCTTGTTATTATTATTATTGTTATCATTACTGAGATGAAAGACCTAGACTTTATCCTCAATTTGTTCTTTGGATGGTGGAGGAGATAGACAAACAGATAAATCTATTAGGATGGATTAGAAGAACTTCAGAGCTACAAACATTTCTATGTACCATGTGGCAATGAATGCAATGACTGTGGTTCAATAAACGGTACACTACTAAGAATATAACTGACTTAGATCCACGAATGTGTTTGGTATCTATTATCTTCCACATCGTTTAGGAATTCTATTAACTTAATAAGTCAAACATTTTTTGTTAGGGCCTCAAGATTCAGAGTTTCATTGACACTTTGCTTTTTTTTAACTTCCTGCTAATAAAGAGAGCCCACTTTAGTTCATTACTTTTATAACCATGGTTTGATGGAAGAGTCTAAAATAGTGAATATTGTGAATCACTCAATCCCAAATGTAATGTAAAACAAATGAGTACATTAGCAGTAAGAAGACATTCAATCTGTCGAAAGAATAATATACTAGTTTAAGCTTGAAATACATATTTTTAATCACCTGGTAGTTCAGTTTCCTCAAAGGAGTGAAAATGAAAAAAAACTAGGCTCAAAATACAAGCTGATGACTTACTAGCCCATTGGCTGTGATATTAAAATGTTTACTTTCACCATATGAAAACTCAACCTCATTTGTGCACACTGTCCAATTTCTCTCATTTTATTCCTGAATAACACACCACAATTTCCTTGGATCCAATAATGATAATAATAATAATAACAACAATAAATAATATTCTCTATTGAGACTCCTTATGCCTGCACCTGTAAAGGGCTACAAAATTTTAAAATGAAACACTTTGGAAGCCAATTCATTATATTGCTATTGATGTTATTCACATTCGAGGATCTCCAGAGGTCTGAACACTTTCCGTGTGGCTTTTAAAAATACAAAGGAAACCATATTTACCTATATCCACATTACTTCCTCAGGAACACTAAGTTGATGTTTATATCATAATATTTTCTATCATATATTATCTCAAATAGTCATACTGCATTTCTTATTTGACTGTAAATTTCATGAAAGCAGGCAATTAATCTATTTTTTTCACGTATTACATGTGTAATAAGTCCCCAATATCAGACGGGTTTACCTCTGCAATAACTTTTACACCATATTCCCCCTTTGGACTCTTCTTGACTAACATATAAACAGCAACAGCACAAGGGGACCCTGATCCTAGGCTCACTATCTGTATCCCTGTAATCTTCTATAGTTCAGTAATTCCTCACTATGCTGTTAATATTTTTATGCATTAACAAGGTTTTTGTTTTCTTTATTTCAAATTTTTACTTGTCTTCTGAAACAAGATTCTTACAAAATATCAAGTTGCTATTTGCAGTTGCATACATTTATTTTTATGTATATTTTAACTTAACACGGGTCATTGAAAAATTTTACCTACAATATACAAAATTGTAAAATACTTGAAAACATTGTTGGTAATGGTGGACTATAAAGAGTTCTTATTTATTGGTTTTGCCTGTATAAATTGATAGAGGATAATTTATACATATGTTTATGTATATATGTATATGTGTATATATATAATTTACTTACATTTCTTTCATTTTGGAGATGTATTTCACATCTAGTAATTCATCTTAGGGATATAATCATAAATGTATACAAAGAACCTAGTACGTTTTGTAATAACAAAAATTAAAAAGTGTCCCTATATAATATAGATTAATAATTGAACAGATTAAAGTCAATTAATATGATAAAAATTTTAACAGATCTTAAATATTATGTTTAGAATATATAATTTGACATAAAAAAGACTATCAAAATAATTTATGGTAAAGAAATTCACATTCAGAATGATCCCGATTTGGTAAAAACAAAAAAGAAAGAAAACAAGGAAAGGAAAAAAAAATGGCAACACACACATTCACATAAGTTAAATTTGGAAAGGAAGAAAACAAAATGTTAATAGTGGTTGTGCCTGAGGAGTATGGAATAGTTGGCCATTTTATTTGGTTCTTTCTACTTTCTAAGTGGTCTAAAATGCCCATGTAACAGATCAATGGAATAGAATCGAAAGCCCAGAAATAAACCCACACATCTATGGACAGCTAATCTTTGACAAAGGAGCCAAGAACATACAATGGAGAAAAGAAAGTCTCTTCAAGAAATGGTGTTGGGAAAACTGGATAGCCACATGCAAAACAATGAAAGTAGACCCTTACCTTACACCGTACACAAAAATTAACTCCAAATGGATTAAAGACTTGAATGTAAGACTTAAAACTATGAAACTTCTAGAAGAAAACACAGGCAGTACGTTCTTCGACATCGGTCTTAGCAACATCTTTTCAAACACCACGTCTGATCGGGCAAGAGAAAAAATAGAAAAAATAAACAAATGGGACTACATCAAACTAAAATCTTCTGCACAGCAAAGGAAACCATCAACAAAACGAAAAGACAACCTAACAATTGGGAGAAGATATTTGCAAACCATACATCTGATAAGGGCTTAATCTCCAAAATATATAAAGAACTCATGCATCTCAACAAGTAAAAAACTACCAACCCAATTAAAAAATGGGCAAAAGATCTGAACAGACATTTCTCCAAAGAAGATATACAGATGGCCAACAGACACGTGAAAAGATGTTCAAAATCACTAACTATCAGGGAAATGCAAATCAAAACTACAATGAGATATCACCTCACACCCGTCAGAATGGCTATAATTAACAAGACAGGAAACAACATGTGTTGGAGAGGATGTGGAGAGAAGGGAACTCTCATACACTGCTGGTGGGAGTGCAAACTGGTGCAGCCACTACGGAAAACAGTATGGAGATTCCTCAAAAAATCAAGGATAGAACTACCATATGATCCAGCTATTCCACTGCTGGGTATTTATCCAAAGAACTTGAAAACACCAATTTGTAAAGGTACATGCACCCTTGTGTTCATTGCAGCGTTATTCACAATAGCCAAGACTTGGAAGCAACCTAAGTGCCCACCAAGGGACGAATGGATGAAGAAGATGTGGTATATATACACAATGGAATACTACTCAGCCATAAGAAATGATGAAATCCAGCCATTTGTGACAACATGGATGGACATTGAGGGTATAATGCAAAGTGAAATAAGTCAGAGGGAGAAGGTCAAATACCGTATGATTTCCTTCATTAGGTAGTAGATAATAACAACAATAAACAAACACTTAGGGACAGAGATTGGATTGGTGGTTACCAGAGGGGGAGGGGGGAGGGAGGAGGGTGAAAGGGATAATTCGGTACATGTGTGTGGTGATGGGTTGTAATTAGTATTTTGGTGGTGAACATGATGTAATCTATGCAGAAATAGAAGTATAATGATGTACACCTGAAATTTTTACAATGTTATATACCAATGTTACTGCAATAAACAAAAAATTAAATAAATAAATAAATAAATAAATAAAATAAAATAAAATGCCCGTGCATTACTAATAAAGTCATATAAAAAACAAAACATACATTATAATAATTAAGGCTGATCCTTTTTTAATGATCATTAAAATTTTCAACATTTAAAAATTTTTAATAGCTGCATTAACATTCTATCACTAAACACATTAAAACCATTTTCCCATGCTATTTATTTATTCATTTCTTCCTGAGAGTATTAGCGTGTTATGTATGTATAAAACATTTCTTATCATTAACTTAGGAGAGAGTCCTAGAGAAACATCAGCCTAATTGACATTTTTAATTTCAGCATTTTTCCCTCTTCAATCCATTCTAGATATTTTAACAGGAAAATTTTCCAAGTAAAATATTATCATATGATTATCATAGTAAAAATAATGTTAATTTGCACCCTCATTCCTTTCAGATAAGCCCCCAAAGTTCCAAATTAATGTCCCCAACCTTGAGGATATGGCCCTACTCTCACTGCCTTCTCTTGGCCCCCATGATCTATTGGTGGCACGCCTGGATGCTCAGTGAACACATTTGCGCTCTCTCGATGCTCTGCTTTGTTTACATTATTTTTTTCTCTCTTTAGGAGGCTTTCTTGTTCTCATCTGATTTAGTTAAAGTCTTACTTATTTTAGGACCTAAGCAAGGTTTCTACTCCTGGAAATCTGTGATTCCTTCCATCCAAAAAAAAAAAAAATTCAACCTCTTGTGCATTTCAGTAGCAATGTCTTAGTAAACACTTGTAACATGCTTACATGCCTTGCAGTTTGATATACCTTTCTAGTTTGGAATCTCTAGGGGCAGAGATATGTTGTCATATCAGCTTATGTCTATTATATAATTTTGCACAAAACCTTAGATATAGGCAAAATGCTTTTGAATTAATTAAATTAGATCAAATTTCAGAAGCTCTAATATTTGGTTCTAATTTTCTTTCCTTCTAATATATCTTTAGGAACATTGCGCCTTTCAAAATTCCTGATCATTGCTAAGGATTACAATATGTATATAAAAAAACTAACATTCACAGGAGGTCCTTAGGTCAGATCCAAGATTAGACATCATTTTAAAAGACATAGGTAGGATATTTGGATACATAACTAGGGGGAGCATCATACGTCTAGTAAAATGGCCAATTTTGCTATTACTCTTACTAGAATAAGAATAGTTAATCTTCCTAATGTTTGTCAAAGTAAAGACCATTATTCTAAGAGAGTTTACCAATTACTGGTTGAACAAAAGAATTGGGCCAAAAGCCTCAAATATAAACAGGGACAACACTAGGAGAAGCTGTGTTATGATATGATCTGGTAGATGTATATACCTTTGATTTATCTGCATTAAAACATTTATTTATTTATTTATTTGTTTGTTTGTTTGTTGGTTTGTTTAAACTACGTGAGTGTAAAGACATCGTCTTAAAATCTATGGATGGTGATTACATCATTGTTTCCCCATTCACATCATGCTTACAACAAGTGTTCTTTTCTACCTTCTCTTCTCTATTTATTTACTCTCAATATCTTACTTATGGAAGAGTCAGATCTTATTGACTTCTTATAGACTTACCTGTCTGGTTCAACCTTCAACAATCATTATCTCCACCAAAGGTCTTTATAATTGATTGTTGTTGTTAGTTTTTCCAAAAATGTGAATAAAAGTCAACCAATAATTTCTTTGAAATAGTTGTTAACTTGCACACATTTTAAAATTAAAATTTCAGACTTCTATGCAAATAAGTAAATAAATAAATTTTTGGCTTATACTCTTGTTTCTAGGATAATTAAGAAAATCTTAAAAATATATATTTTAATATGACTTTGATAAATTTAATAAACTTTAACCCGACTAATTCAAGGAAAATCATTCTCCCAGCCAAAGTCTATTCTTGGCTTTTCAGATTAACTACAATTTCTCTGGGCTTTCTTTCTAAACAGCATCAAGGAGGCCTGAGACTTCGCCAACTAATATATCCTGTGAGTATAATTTGTACAGAATGATTACACCTTTAACAAAACGATAGCATATCTGAATATCCCTCCTCTCTTAAGGGACAATCCTGGTTAGCTCTCAGCTACAGCAACTCACTGGTAAATAGCTCTTCTCAATGAACGACAACTCCTAACATTTTACCTGCCCCTAAATGTACACCCTGAAATCTTGTAATTTTCTGTCTTCTATCAGAACAAAGGAATATATGTAAATTCTATTTTTGAATAGAGTGTTAAAACTTCACACAAAGCTTCCTTTAAAAAAAAAACAACAACAATTTATAAAGGTAAAACATTTTGCCTGCTTTGTTTATGAGTGTTATCTTCAGTGCCTAGCACAGCTCCTGGCACATATAAACACATAATTGTCACTGACTATGCTTTTTTTCTTTTAATTTAGAAATCAATCCTGTAGGACATCTTCTCACTATTCAGGGATGACAAGCTTCTAATTTAGCCTGGGTGGTGGTAGTCAACCTCATTTATTTGGTCAGAGTGAAATATACTTATTAAGCAACAGCCATACACCTCTTGTACACCAAGCACAGCATTAGGCAAAGAGAATACAGGGAAGAGAATTACTGGAGACTTGGTCACTGCATTCATGGATGTGTTAAGTATAGCAGGGCTGAAATCACCATGAGCTCTTGATAAGAAAAGCAGTTTCTATCTGAGGTTCATCTATGATCTAAGCAACATTACACTTCTTCTGCAAAGTTTTAATAAAGGAGAGAAAGGAAAAGAAAAGCCTACTTATAGTCTTTAATATCTTTTAGGAAACAACTACTTTGTATTTAACCATACTACATCAAAAAGTCAGAAGTCTAATAAAATATTATGCAAAATATGTAGTGTTTACAATTGATTTCTTTAATTTTTGTCTTCTGAGACATTCTTTTTAGTAATACATTCTGTTTGTGATTCTACAGAGTAAGTTATATAGCCAAAGACACTGATAACATTTGCTAACCTCAAACCCAAGGATGTTCTGTGAATGCTATTACTTGGGTTATTTAGCCTCAGTAAGTTGCATTTTAGTGCTTAAAATAATGCTGATCTCACCACCACAATGTGCTTCCCATTCCCATAAGTACTTGTCCTGATAGAATTATACCATGGGGAGATCCATAATTGTTGGTCTCTTTAATGTAATTGCCATAAGAATTGCCGTGCTTTGAACATTGAGAGGTAGCTTCAGAACATGTTGACCTCAATGGTGAAACGCTCTGTGTAGTGAGTTGCTTAGATGTTCTTCACCACTCTATGTTTTGACTCAGGTTTGAAAATATAGGGAGGCCACTAGAAGATGGGTAAAAATTGCTAGACAAGCATTAGCAAAATAAAGCCTAGTTTAAGATATTAACATCAAGTAAGTTTGCATGTAAGATAAATTCATTAAATGAGACCAAGAGAAGGTACTATAAAGTGACAAATGATAAAACCCACAGTGAGGATTGAAATACCAAGAATCTTTAAAAAACCAAATTACTGTTATAAAATATAGAAAATATAAAAATAAGTCCACAGAAACAGAAAAGTAACTTTACCAGTTCATGTTAGAGAATGTACTTGAAAGTAAGAAAAGATGTTGAAGAATTGAATAATATTTAACTAATAGTATAGGTTTTAAAATGTATTGAATTCTATGCCCTAAAAAAACAATCTCCTTATCAAATCCTCATGGAATATTTAAAAATGTTGGCTGTATATCAATCTGAGAAGGAAATCTCAATCAAATTTTTTAAAGTACCAAATAACATAGGCCATGTACTTTGACCAGTATAAATAAATGTAGTAAAAATAATAAAAGAGAAAGAAAAACAAAACAAAAATATAAACAAAAAACTAGGAACAAAATTTATTGAAAATAGTGTTGGTGTCAAAAACAGAAATTACAAACAAAATTGCTAAATATCTAAAAAAAGTTTTAATATAAAGATTACATATCTAAACTTAAGGATATTTAAATTTTTTCTGAAGGGAAAAAAACAGTTTTAGCCTGTTTCAATGTTAAATGAGAGAATAAAATTGAACTAATCATCTACTTTAAGAATTTAGACACAAAAGCAGAAAAAAGTAAATTAGGAAATGGAGAAGGAGTAGAATGACAAATATACACAAGAAATAATCCTATCTAAAAAGAACATATTCTATAAAAAGAAGATAGGGAGAAGCCACACATGCACTGAAACAAGAATGAGAAAAGTCACCACATATGCAGAGTAAATTGAGAGTCCAAGAGTACTTTGAAAAACTCATGATATGCAAATAATATGCAAATAATTTAAAGCATTCAATGAAATATAAAGTACAAATTTTTAAAAATCACTCTGTGATACAAAACCTAAGAGGCTAAATACCTTGGAAGAAACTGGTAAAACTATCATAGTCATATCATTAATAAAACTAGTTAATATTTACTGAATGCCAAACATTCCGAGCTCTAACTAAAGAGGTCTATACAGCTTATTGCATTTGCTTCTGATGGGGTCTCTATGAGGAAGTTGCATGATTTTTTCAAGTTGTAATAAAGGAAATAATGTACAAAGTGATTTTTTAAGACTAGAAAAAAAGAAGAAAATTTTGACATTTATTTTGTTAGTTAGCCAATCTAGCATTGATATCAAATCTGAGAAATCCAGAAGGAAGAATGAAAATTGCCAATTAATTTAACTGAAAAATGCCAATACAAAAAAATGAAAATATTAGCTTATTAAATTCATCAGTGTATTAAATATCTGTATATTTCATGTAAATGAGGTTTCTGTCTGGGATAAAGGTATATTTAAAAGTTAAATTAGTATAATTCATGTTAATAAATCAAGAAAGAAAATTCATATTTTCCAAAGCTGAGTAGACATAAGACAAAAGCAAATATTCAATCCTGATAAAAGTCTTTTTAAATCAGGAAAAGAAAGTTACTTACCTTACAATAGAAAAATGCACAATCCACATTATGATGGTGGTGAAAATCTAAATGAATTCTGAAGTCAGAAAGGAAAAATGACTTTTATTTAACATTGTTCTGGTACTAGGTAATGTGATTAGATTTAAAATAAGTTTGTTAGGGATACTAAAAAAAGGCAAAAATTGTTATAATTTGCCAAAGGCATAATAGCATTTTAATGAAAGTCCAATTGATTTAACTGAAACATTATTAGAAACAATAATATGTTTCAGTAAGAGGAATACAAACATAATGTATAAAAGACATCAGTAATATTTCTATATCAAAATAGTCATTAAGAAAATATAATATATACTATGTATGTTATAATATATAAAATATGTTAAATTTTATATTTAATGTTTTTTTTTTTTTTTAAAGTTGTGTTCCCAAAGCCTTTTTTTTTTTTTTTTTAAAGATTTTATTTTATTCATTTTTTTCCCCCCAAAGCCCCAGTAGATAGTTGTATGTCATAGGTTCACATCCTTCTAGTTGCTGTACGTGGGACTCGGCCTCGCGTTGGACGGAGAAGTGGTGCCTCGGGGCGCGCCCGGGATCCGAACCCGGGCCGCCAGCATCAGAGCGCGCGCACTTAACCGCTAAGCCACGGAGCCGGCCCTATTTAATGTTTTATATTTAATGTTATATTTTATATTTCTTGATGAAATGGATAATTTCCTAGAGAAATAAAATTTATCAAGCTAACTGACTACAAAAGAGATAAACAATCTGAGTAAATCAATTACTGTAGAAGAAATGGGGGAAGTTAATAAAGATCTATTTTCCCTCAAAATCACGAGGACTAGATGGTTATATGAGGATCTTTGATCCGTCCTAAAAAAATTTAAAAATATATATATAATTCTGTAGCTATTTAAACTGTTTCAAAGCACATAAAAAAGAAAGCTCCCACCTTTTTAATGCATCAAGCATAACATTGATAATAAAACTTCACAATGATTGCACAAAATTATCTATAAACCAATCTTACTTATGACTATTGATGCAAATAACCAAAGAAATAGTAATTAACAGACTCCAACAGCTCATTAAAAGAATCATACACTATTATCTAGTAATTTATTTCAGCAATAAGATAGTTCAATAATGAGAAAAATCATTGTTGTAATTCATCATATTAATAGATGTGAGGAAAACAATCTTATAATTTCCCCATATATTTTGAAAAGACAAAAAAAAGAAAATATAATAAAGTAAATATACCATTTGAAGTAGATTAATAATTTTTAAAACTAAAAGCAACAGGATATGTTTAGTATATGCAGAAAGACACCTATAAAACGTTATTAAGTTGCAGCATTATTTATCTATTACTACAAACCAAATTACTACAAACTTAGTATTCATATTTATTATTTCACAGTTTCTATTGGTCAAGAGTCTGGGCATGGCTTAGCTGGAGCCTCTGCTTTACAAGACTAACCTATATGTTGGCCTGGGTTGCAGTGTCATCTCAAGGCTTGACTGGGGAAGGATCCTCTTTGAAGATCACTTGGTGTTGGTAGAATTCAGTTCCTTTAAGCTATTGGACTAAGGGCCCTGGTTTTATCCTGGCTATCAGCCAGAGGTCACACTCAGTTCCTTGCCTTGTGGGTCTCCACATAGGGTACTGCACGTGACAATATGTTTTATCAAAGCCAGTAAGATTGTAATTTCTAGCAAGATGGAAATTACAATTTTATGGAGCATAATCATGAAAGTGCCATCCCATCACCTTGGAAATATTCTACAGGTTAGAAGCAAGTCCTAGGTCCCATCCATGACCCTATGAGGGAAAGAGAATTACAAAAGAATGCAAATACCAGAAGATGGAGGTCACTGGGGGGGCCAGCTCATTGCTTCCCATTAGAGTTTTAAAAGAATATTTAATGTTTATAGGTTAAAATACTAAATATTTAACAGTATCAATTCTCCCAGAATTAACAATAATTTGGACTTAATCTTAATTAAAATAACCTTTCCTTTTTTCTTGGAAACTGACAAAATTATACTAAGATTTTTCTGGAAATTAAGCATGTAAGAATAGAATATAGACAGGATAATGGAAAATAATAGAGTAATAAGGGATCTGCCAGTTCCTAAAACATTTATTATTATTGACAAAAAAGAGTTTGTCACTAGAGAGAAAATGGAAAATCTGTGAACACTCCCAAATGTATATTAAGTTTTATTACATGATTAGCATGACATTTTAATACAAACATAAATTCCAAATGGCTCAAAGATCTCCACTGAAAATGTAACAGGGAAACCAACTATTGGAAGAAAGTCTGTTTAAATAATTTCATAATTTTGAAGTATAGAAGGCCTTTTTAAGCTTCACCCAAGACCAGAAGCTCTTAAAGTAAAAGGCTGACAAATTATATTCTATAAGATAAAAATTATTTTATAAAAAAATATTTTATAAAAATACCATTAACAAAGGAAAAAACTAACAAACGGAGGGAAATACTTGCAAAACATGATAAATGAAGTACTCATTTCCTTAAATAACAACGATTTCGTTAAAAAAAAACAGAAAACAAACATAAACTTGAGAGGAAACACAATTTGAAAATGTCTGTTTGAAAAGATTCTAGAACTCAAACATAATTTAAGTTGTGCAAACTAACCAACCAAACAAAAACAGCTGAATTTGAATAAGCCATTAAAATAAGCTGACATCCACTGTATGTAAAGCAAACCCAAAGTAAAAATCTTACATTGTTCAAAATATACAATTTGCTATTCCTAACTTATAATTAGATGATTTTTCCACTGTGCCATACTTATCACTACTTAGGGTGCAGAAAGTACCCAGAGAGCTGCAAACTGATGTGAAGTCCTATGGTTGGTAGCCAGATGGAATCAATAAATAGCAGGTTCACTGAATCCTCAAACTGGTGTAATCTAATAGGAAGAAGTCAACAAGATTTCTGAAAGGAAAAGCATGCCTAACATTGCTTGAGTACTTCAATTGATACATAACAATGTAATGGATCAAAATAATGAATAAAAATTTGTAGATTTTAAAACAATTACGAAAGAGTGTATTCAGCCTATCTTTTTATTTTCTGTAATTTTGATGCTTTGACATCTGGGGCCTTGTCAACACTGGAGGGACTGCCCCTCTCAGGGTTAGCTAATTCTTAGTGTAAAAGATGTGTCTGTGAGCATGACTTTCATATGCAAACCATCCAATCCCCAACTATCTCCTTTTTAGGACTCTCACACTCAGGGCCACTATTCCTTTGCCCTAGATACCACAAAGCCAGGTACCAGAAAACTAGGAACAGCCCCTATGCCTCAGAGCCCTCTGAAATTATTCAAACCAGCCAACTCTAAATCTGCTTACTCTGTCCTACCCATTCCTTCCAATGGAAATCACAACAAAAGTTGTTGCCCCAGTCTTCCCTTTGACCCCTCTGTCTCCTGACCAACCCTGGTACTTCCTCGTTTGGCTTCCCAAGGTGCGGGGTGCCCCCTTCTCTTGGAATCTGTGAATATAGCAACTCTCTTCTCAATGGCAGTCGTCTCCTGATGTGCTAGACTTGCCATACCTGAAATTAATAAAACCTATATTTTAAAACAAAGTGCTTCAGCAACAGACTACCTAGAGTAGAAAGCAGATCTCTGGGATCATCATAAAAATTATATAGATAAGAAATTGACCTTAAAGTCAAGTAATAAACTTAGAGAGGTGTGGAAGTATGACTAGAGAACTCTTCAGGTGTGATATTTCTCTTTAAAAAAATTTGAATACAAATAACGTGTAAGAGGGATATTTAGTACACTATTTTATGAAGAAATGCCAACCCGATTTCATGAAAACTAAGAAGATATTGAGATGAGTGAGCAGAAAGCTGAAAGAAAAGTCCATAAATATAATGTGTTTAAGAAATAATGTTATATTTTAAACATAGTATATTGTTATTAGAGTTCACATTAACAGTGGACAATCTTCCTGAGGAAGATTCGCCCTGAGCTAACATCTTTTGCAATCTTCCTCTTTTTTTGCTTGAGTAAGATTAGCGCTGAGCTAGCATCTGTGCCAGTCTTCCTCTATTTTGTATGTGAGTCACCACCACAGCACGGCTGACAAGTGGTGTAGGTCTGCACCCTGGATCCGAACCGGTGTACCCTGGCTGCCGAAGTGGAGTGCACAGAGTTTAACCACTAGGCCACGGGGTCAGACCGCAGAAGATATTTTTAAAACATGATTATGCCACTGTAGCTTTGCAATATGAAAAGACTTTGAAGCAGTACTTGTAATTCTTAATTAATCAATTTACTCTAAATATATATTGAATGCCGATTTCCTAGATTACAGCATTCTAAAACCCAAGGATTCAAAATTTAATCCCTGTCTTTAAGGTCCCAGAATCTAACAATAGCAACAACCAAACAATCTAAAGATAAAAGATGTATGATTAATAGACTACAGAAACACAGGATGGGAGATTTTGATTTTTTTAATTGAAATTATATCCAAAGACAGATATATTTTATGAAGCTACAGGCATATTTATAACAAATTTGATCTCAAATGTATGTCATTATTTTCATTGAAAACAAACACATACGTGTAAGTCATATATTTAAATATTACATTGATATTTAAAGCATTCCTGTAGTTGAATTGTGGTCTTTTAATATCATATGAACTTACTTTTTACCTATCAATTAAATGATTTTTTAATCATTTAATCATGATTGTTTAATCATAATAAATGATTGTTATTTGTTTACCTTAAGACAGAGGCAAACTCATTTTTGTATTGATTCATTCATGCTTTAATTCAAACAATTTGTATACTATTTACTGTGTGGTGCTAGGCATTTTTCTATGTACTAGGCAATTAGAAATTATTTTAAATAAGGATAGTCATTACAAAGTAATCTGAAATATAATTAAGCCATACTTACCATTATTCCTAAACATGTAAAAATCAGTTTTCTAATAAAGACATCAAAACTACAGTGTGAAAAGGATGAACTGTCTATTGATGCAAAAAGAAATATGTCAACAGAACTGCCATTATAAATGTGATACTTTAAAATTTATAGGTGAAGTTGTTAAATTTGGATACGGAAATGGAATACTGTTAGTGAACAGAGTCCATTGTTAGGTACAAAAATTCTGATCTGTCCTTTACAGCAAGGGGTCCAGCCCAGGAATCTTAAATATATAAAATCAGCTGAGTATCAGAAATCTGATATAATTTTATTTAGGTTGGAAAGCAACACTAAGGGGCTGGCCCCGTGGCTTAGCGGTTAAGTGTGTGCGCTCCGCTGCTGGCAGCCCGGGTTCGGATCCCGGGCGCGCACCGACACACCGCTTCTCCCGCCATGCTGAGGCCGGGTCCCACATACAGCAACTAGAAGGATGTGCAGCTGTGACATACAACTATCTACTGGGGCTTTGGGGGGAAAATAAATAAAAATAAATAAAATCTTTAAAAAAAAAACGAAAAAAAACACTAAAATGCAAGTTAATACCAAAATTTGCTTTGTGAATAGTAAAACACCATTTTCAAAAGGACAATCAGAGAAACTGTAATGTAATGTAAACAATGGACAACTGACAAATCCCAAGGCAGTACGTTTTACCAGGAATATTTTAGGTTTAAATAAATTGTGTTCCAGTGTTAGAATGAAAACACAAAATTAATAGTGGCCCAGAATTAAAGAGATTATGGTTTGGGGGTTTTAATCACTAAAAAACAATCTAATTAAAAAAAAACACTCAGTATTTATTATAAGAATATGAAGAATATAAGATGGTTCCCAGAATAGAAGGATATAAGTAATAGGAACAAAAAGATAATTTCTACAGGACATCAGAGTATTAGCTCCAGAATGAATCAGCTTCTGTCAGTTCATATTTAAACTCTAGGAAGAGAAAACTTCATTGGTCTAACTTGGACCAAATGTTCCCTTCTCACTCAAAAGAAGATGGATATGGTAGTCTGTGATCAAAACTGTGATAAGCCTGAAGAAGTGGTAAGAATGGAATGTGGGCAACTCAATTATCTCTTTGATCCTTTAGATAATGGTTGCACTGAATTTTTACTGGTCCAATAGTAAACCAAAGTGAAAGCAACTTAAACCTAATTCTATTTGTCATTCTTTCTAGTCTTGGAAACTGGGACTGCATAAGATCTTTTTAGAGGGACATCATGACTTCAAAACAAACAAAATTTTCTACAGGGAATGGGTAATTCCCCCCCCAAAAATGAAATTGCTGTTACTAAAAGGGGGTGTTGAGTGGAAAGCTAGGAAAAATGAAGGAAATTCAGAAGAGATAACTGGTTTGATGAGAGATAAGTAGGGTATTCATTTCAATTCAAAAAGGATTTGCAGCATGCCTCTTCCACATGAGACAAGACACTAAATGCCTAACGTTCACAAGCTGAATCATTCTCTCTGGGTCTCTCCAATCATTTGGGAAGATTTTCTGTGTTCAACTATCTGTTCAAACTTACTTCTGAACTAAATTGATATAGGGAACCTCTCCAAGGTATCCACTTCCTGATAATGATTGAACTCTGGACACTGAAATATTACCACTTTCAACTGTCAACTAGGCCAATCCCCAAATATCTGAATGTCAATGCATTAATTTGCAAAGAGCAAATCAGAATATATGTATTATCTAAATCACGATCTGAGTTTCCAAAGATATCCTCTCTCAATATGTACTCCATCCAAATTGGTGGTACTATTCCCTGACTGGGTCCTATAGCCAAGTTTGAGACATTTCTTGAGAGCTTTAAATGTAAGTTAGATAATCTACTTATTTAGGACCCTTTCCCTGTAACTGTGCATTATACACAATGGTAAAAGAATCATGTCATTGCCTTAATTGTTTCTAATACAAATAGGTTAGCCTTACTGGGCATCTTATTGCATTTTAGTCTTAGGAGAATTGTTTGTAGGAGACAGTTCAAACAATTTAGTCCTTTAATTGGCACTTTAGATATCATCAAAGAAGGCAGACTTTTTGACAAAGTAGGACATCATGTCATCTTTCAAATTCTACCATTTGTTTATTTATGGACAGGGGTGACAATAGTGATGTATTATAATAAAATGATCAGCGTAGACCCAATTTCCCAAAGAAGAGTCTACTCTTCAAATTGAGATAAAATGAAGAGAGGTATTTTATGAGCCAGTATTTTAAACTCCATGGTCACCTAAGTCCAATTTTCCTGTTAGCTTTATCTCTCACCCAGCTAGGAGTTAGGCAACTTTTCCCTTTAGCTAGAGAGAATTTCCTCAAATGTTCGTCAGGCAATATGAATTGTGATTGCGACTTTGAGCTTTCTGTGGAGCTATGTAAATGGTAGTCCAGAAACTACAATTTTCTTGTAAAGAAAAAGCACGTTAATTGTCTACATGCTGGTCAACACAAAGCTATGAATAAAGGGTCCAACAGGCAGTAAAGTGCTGAGTGTTTTCTTAAGAATTGAGAAGAAAAAAATGTACAGTTTACCAACAAATGTTTCCTTTGAGTCTTTGAGAACCAAAACTGAATACTGATCTAATTGCTTATCCAATTTCTCATAATTTCATACACTCTGATGAAATGTGGAAAGGCACAAGGTTACCAATCAGTCAGATGTGGACTTAAATCTTCCACCCTTTACTAGATGTGTGGCATCGCATCTTCAATCTTGTGTTTCATTATGCAGAAAAATGATCGAAAGGGCTATGGAGAGGACTCAGTGAAATATAAAGCACCCATGACAACTCCCAATGCATAGTGAGTCTCCAAAGTATAGCTGTTAACACCAAAACATTATGCATGATTACCATAGCAAGAACACAAGAATCTACACAAATTGAATTGTATTTCTAGTAACGCCAAACTAAAGTAAAACTGGTTTTTGATGATGATATCTTTTCTTACTTTCAAAAGCATTATGGCTGGGCCGGCCCCAGGGCTTAGCGGTTAAGTGCACATGCTCCGCTGCTGGCGGCCCGGATTCAGATCCCAGGTGCGCACAGATGTGCTGCTTCTCTGGCCATGCTGAGGCCGCGTCCCACATACAGCAACTAGAAGGATGTGCAGCTATGACATACAACTATCTACTGGGGCTTTGGGGAAAAAAAAGGCAGAGGATTGGCGATAGATGTTAGCTCAGAGCCAGTCTTCCTCAGCAAAAAGAGGAGGATTAGCATGGATGTTAGCTCAGGGCTGATCTTCCTCACACACACACACACACACACACACAGAAAAAGCATTATGGCTGAAGAATGAAAAGACTAGCATGCCATTGGAGGTAATATCAACACCAAAGTAGTAAAGTTCACTTGAAGGTGAGGCTTAAAAACATGCATATCGTGTTTTAGAGATGATAAAGGGAAATGTCATATAATGCACTGGTAACTAATCTTGTTTATACAATGTATTAAACTATAACAATTATAGAACAAAATGTTCCTGTGATTCCAGTAGTCCCTGTGCTTCCACCTTGTAAGTGAAGCTGGACCGTGAATGAGCTTCTGTCTTAGGCCTCTTCTAATGGCACAATTGTCAGACTTTCCTTAATTGCTTTTAATATAAAGGCTTGTAGATTTTATGTAAATTGCACTAGAAGATCCTACGTGATTTATATCTTCTAAGATTTAATATATTATAGTAACTTTCCATGGTGGAGAATGGGGAACTTTAATGTAGAGGATTTCAAGTAATATGGTAATCTGAAAAACCTAGGTTTACTTATAGTTTCTAAGATTCCTAATGAAATGACCAAGAGATAAAAATAGTGAGTGAATTTGGGATTGGTCTCTGACATATTGTAAACTTAAATTTCATGTGGCTATTTTAGAAATTCTGCTATCTATAGTACACACAGGAACAGATTGAAAGGAAACTTAACTTGGTTTACTCCTCTCTTTATCTACATAAGAAGTTAGTGAAAGTGGCTTCATTAAAACACTAATAACACTCTCTAACTCAGAGGAAGGGAGAATGAAGACAAATCTGAGGACATAAGTGAGGGTACAAGTCCTCAAAGGACACCTACTCTGAACTCTGACAACCACACCCAACTCTAAGTCTATCCCTCCTGTTATTTGTATTTCTTTTAGTATTTAAATTTAAAATATTTCATCATCGTCTTCATCATCCTATTTTCATCATCACCTACATCAGCCATTTGGTAATTATTCTATTGAAGCATATTTTAGTTTAGGCAGGAAATTCTTCCCTACATTCCTACATCTGGAGACCAAGAACTATAAGCACGCAATAAATATTTGATGATACATTGTGTCCCTCATCCCCCACTACTCCAAAAGGAGGAAATCCTTGACAGCCTAGAGGTTCATATTCAACTTAAACTTGGCAATACACAACCCCATGACAATTTCATATATCCCTTTGGAGTCTCAAGTTCACTCCACCAACTTGACACTGGCTCATTTTATTTTAAATGCCAACAAAGGGTAGGTGATTGCATTTTAAATGCCTGAAGTGACTCTTCTACCAGCTTTAAATTATTGGCTATCGCTAACCCACAAGAGTTCACAACACACACACACAGTCCACTTGGTGGGCAGACTAATAAGGATGTTCTCAGGGTTTGCATTACCAACAGCTCCTATTGAGTTCAGCTCTGTGGGATCCTCAATGTAATGTGCTCTTTAAACGGATTTGTCTCTATGTGTTTCTGTCCAGGATCTTTCTTAGAGGTAACTTCACTTTAAGTTTTAAGTTAAAATGACAAAATCTTACACAATTAGCTAATCAAAATGGGAATGAAGCTCATGCGAAATCAGTTACTTAAATGACGACATTACAGATGCTATAGTGCAAGATGCAGGAAAACGACGCAAGTTTGGAATTTTAGCCTAATATTTCCAAACCTAGAATTTTAATTTAATAAAATCTGTGTTTTATTGATAAATCCCCAAATAACAGTTTCCTTTTTTAAACCAATGATTAATTTCTGTATACCAGTTATATAATATTGTTTTCATTAACTGCTATAAAACTTCAATAGCTCAATACTAGTAGAAATATCACTATAGTGATATAGTTCTATAGTGATATAGAACCATCTATAAAATTCAGCATGTAACTCTGTGAACTTAATTTTCTGCATGTTTTAACAGGCACTGGTGGCAGTTCAATAACAACCTACCAGTCAGATAAGAATGTGGCACTGGAAAATGCAGCCAAATCAAAAAGCGAAATCAATGAGAATATCCAGTAATCCCTGACAGTATTTTTTAATAATTTAGCATCAGGAAGTATGACTTTAACCATGGTTTAAAGGATGACAGTGCTGATTTTGGAGGTCAGGAGAAAAATATCATCACTGTATACACTGATAGTTATTTGTTCTCTATTGATGATGTTTAAAAAAGATATATTGTCTTATTAAGGATTACTTTTAATGTCACCAAGGAAGCAGAAAGGGTATTATAAAACTGAAAGGATAATTTGAAACAACCAATTTTAAGAACAAGCTTAGTATAGGAAAGAAATATAAAAAAATTCTAAACGCTTTTTCTCTGCTCTCCAATTCTAAGGTCTATGAAAAAAAATAGACGACCTAGTGCCTTCTTAAAAATAAATCTTGGATTTATCATCTCTTTTGTAGAGAGTAACTAATTAAGTAACCACAAAATTAAGTAAGTGAGTTTCTAGATTATTTTTAGGGGAGTCAAGAAGGGACATATGAAGTTTTTTAAAAAATGAGTTTCATATTTTATAATGCCTAACAATAGACTTCAGGTTCAATGCATTACCAAATCAATTGTACTCTGAGCAAAAATATCCCTAGAAGATTTGGAAGAACAGAGTATTGGAAAGATTATTGAACTTGGAATCAGGAGAGCTGGATCCCACTCCAAATTTTGGCATGAAAGATATTTAAAGCTACCCATAGTTTTGACAATTGTTAATAAAATGTTTGAATCCTAAGATAATTAGAGATCTTTTAAAGTTTTTTTTTGAGTTAACTTTAGACTGAGAGAATAGTTGAAAAATTCTACAGATAGTTTTCATATACCCTCCTCCAGCTTTCTTTAATATTTCCATTATACATAACCATACTGTAGTTGTCCGAACCAGGAAATAAACATTGGTACAATACTATGAACTAAAGATTTTATTCAGATTTCATCAAGTTTTCCACTAATGTTCTCTTTTTGCTCTAGAATCAAATCCAGGATCCCACATTGCATTTAGTTATTATTTATGACTTCGTTTCTTTTAGTCTGTGACAGTTCCTCAGGCTTCCTTTGTCTTTTGTAACCTTGACATTTCTGAATATTGATAATTTATTTTGTCTAATGTCAATCAATTTGGTTGAATCTGAGGCTTCTTCATGACTGGACTGAAGTTATGTAATTTTGTCAAGAATATCACAGAGCTGATGTTGAGTTGTTAAAGCATTATATCACAGGGTTCATAATGCTGCTATGTCTTACTACTGCTGAGGTTGACCTTCCTGGCTTCTCCACTATAAAATTATTGCCTTTCCTCTGTGGTTAATGTATATTTTAAGATTGATATTTATTTATCTATTTATGAATTCACTATTTTCTCAGTTTTATGGGTTATAATCAAGTACTATCATTATTTATTTTGTTGCTAAAATTGTTAGTCATCACTTCAGTTTGGCTCCTGTTTTTCAGCAAGCCTGCATCATTTTTTGAGCATGTCTTTATTTTTTGGCATTGAAGAAAGGATAAACCAGAAATTTAAAGAGTTTGGTTTCCTACAAACGGTGTGTAGAAAAGGAATGGAAAGAAGCAAATATTGGTAATAGGATAGCAGAAATTAGGAGGAAGTAACATTTCTCATTATCTTTTGTATAGTTCAGACTGCTAAAACCATAGTAATATCTCACATATTCTTCACATACCCCAAAGATAAATGAACAATTAAAATCAACCAGGATGTGAAAAACTAAAAAGGGAATATAAACCCTAACAAATAAACTAATAAAATAAGCAAATTAACTTTATTAACATGTTGATGGGTGCAAACAAAAGAACTATTTTAAGTAACTTCAGCAAACAATACTTTGAATACTGTAAAAAAAACTATACATAAATTTAATAAATATGTTTCATGCAGGGGTATGGATGGCAATTCTGAAACTGCTCTGTATATATACTATAGTTAGTCAAAAATACATTGTAGCTAGTAAGAACCAGGTTTCTCACTATTGGAGAAAGAATTTACAAATTAGGAAAGGAGGCAGGTTAAGTTTAACTCCATGGTATTCAATTGGAATTCAACTTATTAAAATAATTATGGCATAGATACATATATAGAAATATATATATAATGAGTTGTCATTCATAAAATACATTATGTGTGTGCATGTGTATAATATGTATACACATACACACAAATAATTAGGTACATAAATATAGACGTGCTTATTTTGCATGGGTTAGTATAAATACTTATATTCCCCAGCTCTATACACTGAGAAGACCTAGAAGCAATGGCATCCCAGTAGTGATGAGCACACCCAGAGCCCAGATCTTGGATTCTAAATGCCATTCTTTATTTAGATACATTTAGAATGTCTCAAGACTCCTTGTGGATTCTAGGGTTGTGGCAGGAGAAATACTTAAAGGCATTTAATATTCTAGTTCAAAAATACTCAGTTTTGTTCACTAGGGTAAGAGCATCAGTATATCAAGCAAACGTTCTTCTATTAATTTTAAAGAAATTAAAGAAGACATCTCCTTAATATCAGTGGATTAGAGCAGAGGTTTTCTAGTCATACTAAAGGAAGGAAAATGAGTGATGTTGAAGGCAACTCAAAAACAACCAAGGAGCCCTCAACTCTGCAAGCCAATGATTCCAAGACTGGTTTGTAATATGTGTATGTTATGCTTATACTTGTTCTAAGAATAATTGATTTATTTTCCCATCCCATCCCTCCAATAGAACAATAATAGGTTTTTGTTTTTAATTAGAACTCCCAAGTACATTGCTTAATAAACATATTTCTTCATTGTAAAACTATTGATAAGATATGCATAATATCCAATATCCAGATTCTAAAAACTGAGATTAGTGAGATAAATATGACACAAGCCATATTTCACAGGTACATTCCAATAGTAGATATGTGAAGAATACACAGATAGTTATAACACAAAGTATAATCTGTTAGTGTTGCAAAACAATACAAAAGCTGTATTCTGGGAAATAGATATAAGTTGATAAATAAATTCTGAAAGGATTGGAAGAGGACTATGAAAGATAGGCTTTGAAAAGGGCATGAGTATGTTAGGCTGAGGAAATCTAATATGTCAAGACATTATAAAAATGGTGAATATTTCAATATATCTTGATTCAAGGCAATCAGCTATAAAAAGGCTACAAAAAAATCTTAAAAGTCACTGTGTTAAAACCCTTGTCATTTATTCATAGATTAGATCTAGGCTGGGCAAAGATAGGAACAATTATTTCTGCTCCAAAGGTTTCTGTCATCTTCCTGGGACCAGTAGTCAGTCTGGGCATGATTTTCTTATATTTGTGGCAGAGATGTAAGAGAGCAGCTCTCAGCTTCTGTCATGTCTGCCAACATCCTATTAGGCAAAGCAAGTCACATGGCAAGCCAAGAATCAAAGAGTAGAGACAGTTACTTTGCCTATGTAAGTAGTGGGGAGAGAGTGAACAATTTCAAAAAATAATCTTTTACGGGGCCAGCCCCATGGCCTAGTGGTTAAGTCCAGTGCACTCTGCTTCAGTTGCCCAGGTTCCATTCCTGGGTGTGGACCTACACCTCTTGTTGGCGGCCATGCTGTGGCGGTGACCCACATACAAAAATAGAGGAAGACTGGCACAGAGATTAGCTCAGGGCGAATCTTCCTCAGCAAAAAAAAGAACAAGAAAAAATAATAATATTGTACAAAAAAATATTAGTTTTCTTTCAACAAAATATCCTCTCTGCGTTCTATTGTAATTCTTATGGTTTTTCTTGTTATTTGAATATGTTTCTGAATTAAGGATCAATAAACAATTTATACTTTTGTACTGGTTACCAGAATCCACTACCTTGACTTTTAATGTTTTTAGCTGCTCATAGAGCAGACAATTGTAATAATTATTAAAGTTCACCTTATTTACAATAATTCAAGACAGCATGTCAAGTTTTACATTTCATTGCATTTATTACTTATTTTGAAATGTTTGCTGTAGAATCAAAACTGAAGAATTACCAGGGGAGAAACATAAATCGTACAATCGATTTAAATAGTTCATTTAAACTAGAAAATATCATGATAGCTGTACATGGTTTTAAAAAACATTTCCCCCTCAGTTTTTACAGAAAACTTCAGTTAAAAATATACCTGAGAGGGCCAGCCCCAGTGGCCGAGTGGTTAAGTTTGGCACGCTCTGCTTTGGCGGCACGGGTTTGGTTCCTGGGTACAGACCTACACCACTCGTCTATCAGTGGCCATGTTCTCGGCGGTTCACATACAATATAGAGGAAGATTGGCAACAAACGTTAGCTCAGGACAAAGCTTCCTCAGCAAAAAAGAGGAAGATTGGCAATAGATGTTAGCTCAGGGTGAATCTTCCTGAAAAAAATATCTACTTGAGACGAGAATGCTTTTTGATATAATGATAATCAGTTAGGCAGACTAATGTAGTCCAACCATAGCATATCTAACAGTTCAAAACATGACAATCTGTCTTCTAAGAAGAACTTCTGTATCCCAAAGTCAGTGACTAGGTGCAGGATTTCAAACTGGATGGCTAGTTATTGATAAACAGAGAATCTTCATGTTCCATTGATAGTGGCTTTCTAGCTTTCCTAGTATGAACATAATTCCATCTACACTATCATGTACTTCCTGAGGAGAGTATTAGTAGATTTCAATGTGGTATGGTAAAATATATTGTACTGATGTGCAGATTCATCTTTCTCTTAGGTTGCACTATTTGCTCAGCAGAGAGTTCAAATGTTAATATAAAATACTTCGAACTGTAGGTCTCTAGTTTTTTTACAAGTGACTTTATTTACCTTAATTTTTTTACATCTAGAGTAAAGGGAAGGTCTATTTATATTTTCTATAGTTTTTAACTTCTAAGATCTGAGAGATTGAGATCCCTCACACAAATCACAAGAAAAATAAAGTATCTGGCTCCCAAAATGTGTAAATGATGGAAATCATCAATCTCTCTAGACAAAGTTATTAGGTTTTCAAATAATAACTCCAGAATGTGCTTTTAAAGTTGATCTTTCAGTTTTTACATATGTGGTCAGTAACAGTCCCTAACTTACTCTGTTCAAGCAAGCAAGATACAGATATATATATTGCAACCACTAGTGAAAGATCTGAGAACTTTGAAACTGTACAAATCGTTTTAGATTTGCCTGTATGATCTTATTTTGACTCAATAAACATGAAATCCATAGTAGATACATGTCAGTAATAGGTTTTGTAAATGTGGACATTAATCTTCTATTTCAGTGGTATTGGACATTTTTCTCATTTGATATGAAATTGTACTACATTAATTTCAGGAGTAAAAGTATGGGAAGATTTTACTCACCGAAATTATATAAGAATTGCCTTAAAATATGACCCTTCTTTCACCATATACTTTTGCTCAGAATAAATGAAATGTAATCAATCAAAAATGACCAATACACCAATTAACAATTTATATGCCAATCTCAACTTTCCTATGACAATCGTGCCTAATTCCACGCAGTCAGTAGCCCAGAATGGAATATCTATGATGCTTTATCTGTGTGCTTCTATGAATTCACAACTGTGCTTTTTAATTGATTATTGACCACTGTATTCAATGACCATACTTTAGAGTATAAGAAGTATAGTAGACAACACACTGATTAATTGCTTCTTGTTGGAAACGTAATATTTTTACTCCTTGAATTTAAATATTAAAAAATAATGCATGACAGCATACATTATTTCCCCCCAATTCGTGCGGGATACATTACAAGACCCTCAGTGGATGCCTAAAACTGCAGATATTACAGAACCCTACGGTAGTCCCCTCTTATCCGGGGTTTTGCTTTCCTCCCTATCTGCGGTTTTGTTTTTGGCAGTTTCTGTTGCCCAGTTGACTATGAGTGACTGAGACCACGGAAAATGAAACTGTGGATAAGGGGGGACTATGTACAAGGTAAAATGTTAGATTTTAAGCCATCAAATTATTTTATTTGAATGCAGCTCTCATTAAAATTTCTAGTGTGTACAGGCTATTAAAAAGACTTAAGTATTCTCCTTGTTAGCTAAACACTGTGATTATTTTGCTCACTATTAAAACCATGTTTCCCTCAACACCCCCATGCAGTCGTATTAGCTTTAATATTGCAGCCCTGATTCATGACAGTCAGCGAACATTGATTTCTATGTAACTTCTAAAGTATTCGTTTTGAGCAGAAGAGTTTTTGTTGAAAATTGTCCAGCAATATTACCTAAAATATTAAGTCATGAATATGGAATTTGTTGCATTTTAACACAGTCTCTCTTATGAATAGGTCTTTTTTGTTCTTCCTTGTGTAATTGTAACTTCTAGAAGAACATCTGGGTTTTCTCCTCAACCCTACATCAAATCCTCTTCAAAGCTTTGAGCATGAATGAATGCTGTCATGGTTACTTAGATCCTGAAGTTAAGGATAGAGGGAGAGCGGACTTGACTTCTTCTTCATGGCAATAGCCACATTGTGAGCATCCGTTGAATTTCCCATAGCATGCAAAGAAAATGAAAGTGGCATATTTCTTCTCCATTCGCTTATGCCCCACGGAATTGGAAATCTGAGTATAACGTCGCTTCTGTTTATGAAATGCCTTTGCTGTGAGGGAGTCAATAGCTCTGTGGTTAAGAGCAGTTACATTCAGTGCACTCTGGTTCTCATGAGTGTCATGCTAAGAGTCCTTTGAGAACAAAGAACCAAGAGCTTTCTGTCTTTACATAATTGGGGCCTAATTCATAACAGCATTGCACCTGGACTCTGATGTTCCTGTTTTAGGAGGGTGAAGCAACCCCTTTTTCCTTGTGATTGAAGGAAAAGCCTTCTCCACATATCTCCCCTCTCTCCCCTCCCCATTCTGCCTTTTCACAGCCAAAATAAAGGTATTAACATATTAAGCCATGTTAATCATGGAATGTACTAAAAGTTGTTTTTTATTGATTTAGCAATTCATTCATTCGGTTCATATCTGTCTTGAACGTAATAATGGTAGACAGGCACTAACTAGTTTCTGGAATTACTTCAGTGAGCAAGACAAACCTGATCCTTGTTCTCATGGAGCTTATGTCTATTGAAGTAGATAAGACAAACCAATTTAATCAACAAACAAAGTATAATCATAAATATATAATTGAATAGTGTGGAGGAAACAACAGGGTAGATGAGAAGGACATGGCCATTGAAAAAGGCAAAGGAATTAGCATTATAGGGAAAAGAACCAATATATTAAAACTCCTTGATGTGTGAGACAACTTGGCAAATTTAACGAACAGAAAGAGGGCTAGCTGGTGGAAGGTGGAATCATTTCTCAAATTGAAGAAAGGCTCTGTTGCACTTATAGGTTACTTTTAACCTATGTGAGTCCATATTTAAAATAGATCTTCTGTAGACAACATATAATTGGTTTTTCTTTTTTAATCCAACCTGACAATCTCTGTCTTTTAATTAGCTTTAATTATATTTACACTGTTCACATTTATAGTGATTATGGTATTAATACATTAATATCTACTATGTTTGCAACTGTTTCTGCCTTTTTTGGTGTAAATTGAGCGTTTTAAATGATTCCATTGTATATGTCCTTTCTTAGCATACCAATTATTCTTAATGTTTTACTACATGCCCTAGAGTTCAAAATATATAGTTTTAACTACGCTAAATCCACCTGCAAATAACACTAGGCCACCTCACATGGACCACAGGTACCTAATAATAGAATATCCCCAATTCCTCTTGCCCATATATTGTGACACTGCTGTCATTCATGTCACTTGAACACATGCTATTATCATCCAATGCATTCTTACAGTTATTACTTTAACTAGACAGTTATCTTTTAGATCAAGCAAGAATAAGAAAATAAAGGATCTTATTTTACCTTGATTTATTCCTTCTCTTGTCTTCTTTTCTTTATATAGATCCAGGTATCTGTCATTTTTCTTCTGCCTGAAGTACTTTTTTAAAAAATTTTATGCAGGGAAGTCCTGCTGCCAATGAATTTCCTCAGTTTTTGTTTTACTGATAAAGTCTTTATTTCTTCTTCACTTTTGAATCTAATACACATAAGGGTGTGTGTGTGTGTGTGTTTGTGTGTGTATGTGATGCATTTTCTAAGCTTCCTGCATCTGTTGTTTGCTGTCATTAGTTTTGAAATCCTTCAAATATTTCTTCTGCTAGATGCTCTTTTTCTCCTCCTACTGATATTCCAATTACACATGTTGCACCTTTTAAAATTCTACCACAGTTCTTAGATGTTCTCTTCTGTATTTTTTTCTATTTGCTTTCCAGTTTTGGAAGTTTCTATTAAGCTGTCTTCAAGCTAACCGATTCTTTCCTCAGCCATGTTGAGTTTTCTGACGAGCCCATCAAAGGCCATATTCATTTTTGTTACAGTGTTTTTTATTTCTAGCATTTCCTTTTAATTCTTTCTTAGAGTTTCCATCTCTCTGCTTACATTACCCATCGTCCTTGCATGTTGTGTACATTTTCCATTAGAAGCCTTAACATATTAATAAGAATAGTTATTTTTAATTCTTTGATAACTCCAACATCTCTGTGATATCGGAGACTGATGTTCAATTGTCTTTTCAGACTATGTTTTCTCTTACTTTTTGGCATGCCTTGTAATTTTTTGTTGAAACCCAGACATGTATCCGGTAATAAGAACTGGGGTAAATAGTCCTTCAGTGGTAGGATTTATGTTAATTTTGGTAGGAGTTGGGTTGCGTTTAGTGTTTGCTGTAGCTTTAGGTACTCTAGGATCAAATTCCTCTACTGTCGTTATTTTTGTCACCAGTCTTGACTTTGGGCTTCTCTGAGCATCCCTCATGAGAAAGAGTCTGCCTTTTAGAGCTCTGTCAGCTGTAATCCACTGTTCTTATACTAGAGTCCTGTTGGTGTAGTAGTGAGGGGTGGAGGAAGGAGAGAGGGTTCTATAATCTAATGTTTGAATCTCAGTCTTTGAGCCTTTGGATTGTGACCCTCACAAGCGTTGCTCCAGTGGTATAGTCCCCCACCCCCACTCCAGTCCTCTACTCCTTTTCCTGACTGCGGTCTTCCCAATCTCTTTCCTTGAAGCCTTAACTTGTGTCAACTATATTCTTTCTCCAAACTTTGAGTTAGACAAGAAAGCCAGAAGAGGCTGGATGGGAAAAATTCCTTTCACTTACCTGAGGTAAAGCCTTGGCAAAGCCTTTTCTCTTCGACGGTAGGTCTTTGTTATGGAGAATGTTCTGGGCTTGCTTCTCAAGGATTAATCTTTCCCTCCTCCTGCTGGACCCATGAGGGTATCTTTCTCAGACTTCACCCTGAGAATCTGGTGGTGTTCCTGGAGGTAAACCCACAAAAGTATGGGAACTCCCCTAAGACTATTGGCCTCAGGGGTTTCTCAATCTCATGCTAGGTCACACTCATCCTCCAGCAGTTCATCAACATTACCATTTAAGTCGTCATACTAGTGTATGTTTCCAGTACTCATTATTCTAGGTAATCAGATCTCAGATATAATTCTCTGAATGGATTTGTCTCCTGACATTTTGGATTGGCAGTTTGCCCTGCAATCTTAGTTCTCTGACAGGTTGAAGAAAAGTCACTGATTTTCAGTTTGTCTAGCTTTTTACTAATTCATAAGACCAGACATGAAAACTTCTAAGCTCTTTACTTCATGGAACTGAAATCTGACTTGTATATTTGTAATTAATGAGATTGTGAAAAAACATAAAACTTATCATAAAATTGACTTGCCTAACTGTACATCTTATATGTATGTGATAGTAGAGCACAAGATCATAAATGACCATTTCATATAAGTGTATTCAATAAATATTGGCTTATATTTTTTCACTTTTTATTAAATGGCATAGCTATTACAGTTTCCAGGTTTTTAAATTCAGCAACAAATCTATAATTGCCATATTCTCTTGCCCTATGTACTATTCCCTTATCTGTAACTTCCTTTCATTATCATATTCACAACTTGCCACAAAATTAATATAACTCAATAGACAGTGCCAAATTGGCAGAGAAGCGTCCACCAAAGCTATCCATCTACTTCTTTTTAAATTAATTTGCACATGAATTTAATAAGTTTTTAAACCTCTGCCATCTGCTCTATAATGCTTTCTCTGGTTTTGGATGATGAGGTATATACTCTCGTTTTATTACATTTTGACCTGCAGCCCCCTTCCAGCACAGAAAGAAGAGACTATAACCTGTGATCAAAATCTGGTACTTTAATCCACTTTGGCAAAGGCAGAAACTACTTGAAATGGTAGATTGACAGATTTGCTACTAAGTAACCAGTCATTGCCCGTGGAAAATAGAAATACGCCTTGTGATATTATGTTTACAGATTTTTTTTGGCCTTTAGAAGTTATTATTACCCATCAAACTTTATTTGATTATAAACAGAGAGAGAGAGGGAAAGACTCAGAAAATAAACATTAGCAAAGCCATAAAAAGTCCCTTTCTGGGAAATGGCTTGCCCTAAAAGGACGAACCACATCAAATCCAGCAAAAGCCAAACTCCGCCTTTCTCTTTGCTCCAGTGATTCCATCTGCAAGAAGCAGATATTTGGGATTTTGAGGTGATGGTGAGGAAAACAGATTTATGAGGCTAATTCTTCTCCACAAATTGACCAAATGCTGTATTCGGACATGAAAAGTTATATTAAATTCTTATTAGAAAAAACACAGCATACTTCTTAAAGAGAAAATTGAGACAATTGAATAAAATTCTAAATATATATATATTTAATCACTCCAGCAGTAACATCCGTAATTATTAACTGGAAAACACTATGGATGAAGCCAAAAAGTACAGCCAAAAATGATTGAGGCATGAATGGCCCAGCTGCCTGGGTTTAAAAGTCTCAAGTGTCCCATGACTCCAGCACATTCATTTTATGTGAGAAGAAGTTTTTCTGAAACTTTTATACATCTTTCAGCAGGACAAAGGAAAAACTTTAATTATACACTTTTGTTTTCATTTTAAAAAATAGCACTTTTTTAATTTTATGTCTCCCCATTATCTTTCCTTATTATGGAATTCTCACTATTCTTCTCAATCTAAAAGAATGTAAAGCATATAACTGAAAAACAGGAAATTAAAGGATAATTGGTAAGATCAGGCTTTTTTTTTAGTTTCTAAGAATTTATTTCATAAATATAAAATTCCCAACCAGTCATAAGGGTAAAGGATTTTAATTTATAAAGAAAAAGGAAAGAAAAATTGATATTCGTTAGCATTAAATAATTAAATTTCTGGGTAGTATGTAGCGGGAATAAGGGTTCCAAATTTCTTAATTCACCCTTGAAGACACCAACACCTAAAGAAGGGAGATAATTTGCTTTGTTGTCACAATCAACAATTTATAGATTAAAAACTCAAATCCCCATCTGTCGATTCTCAAGTCACTGTTTCTGTTGTCATAAAACTGTGGTGTGTTCTTCATCCTCTTTGATCATCCTTTTTTCCTTTCTGCCTTTAATTATCTATCCTTCAACTGAAGCACAGGACATTGAACACAATACGTTGATCACTGTTTTTCCCTGTTTATTTTGCACTGGTGTATCTTAAATCTGTTCACTTGAAAATTGTGAACTGTAACATTTTGTCCACATCATAAAAGCAAAAATTGCTACAGTTTTCCGAATTTTTTTTCCAAAATCCTACAGTCCCCAAAACAAGAATGTGATTTAGCTCACTGCACCAGCAACTTTTCAGAATAAGTTACTCTTCTGTTCTCCACATTCTGCTGAGATTTCTCGGAGTTCTCCAAACCTTGTATTGGAAGAGTCTACACAGACTAGAGTGTGCTTATGTAGGGCAGCTGGGATGGAGATCTTGGGAGGCAATGAACTGTTTTGAAAGTAAATTAGTCAATCTCTTTGAGGTAGAGTCCATGATATATTAAAGAAAAATGCTCTTGAAATGTCACTGTTCTGCATTTAGTACTCATTATGCCAAATTCTAGTTTGGTGATGATTTTTACAGCCAAATCATAAACCTTTTAAAAACAGAGTTCGCATTTAAAATGCTCAACAAACATTTAATTATAAAAACTGTCAGGTGTCTGAATAGTAGAGAAGACATATATTTCCATAGACAACACTTGCGTTTTTTTCAAGAGCAAGAAAATTTAGTAATTGTTTTCAGATAGCACAGTAGCTTTGGTTCATTTCTTTAAAAGTTGTTATTAGATACAAAAACCACTAAAATAAATATATTAACAGCACACTTATGCACATTACATTTAAACAAGGATGATTGCTGGAAACTGGATATTTTTTCCTAGCCACTGGGCTACCTGTCACCTACATACAAAAATTCCAAATGTCTTTTCACTCCTTTCTTCTTGTCATGCCTTTTAAAAAGAAATGGGTCTAGCTAGATTGTGTGTACCACCGCAAAAGCAGCTTCATATATCTAATTGCTTTCCACATACAAAGCAGCAGAAGTTTTAAACAGTAGAATTGCCACATAGATACCAGCACGGTGCAATGGATTATTTTTAACTCTCCTCCTCTATTCTCTATTCTAGCATATTCTACCCACAGCGGCAAAGTCTCACAAAGTGAAATGTCCATTATTGTGAATTTCAAATTGCACGCTGCTGGAGTTTCTGTATCCTAAAGTACGACGTAACCTATCCTAGGCAATCATTTATATTTTCCTAGTCCTTTTTGCTTTTCGATCTGGCCTGTTACCAAGTAAGAGAGCAAAGCACAATTGAAGCATGAGTACCTGTTTTACTGATCAAGAGGTTGTAAGTTGGAATTTCCCTGCAGCATCTGGCTATAAATCAGTGGCTTAAAAAAATCTGGCATGTAAATAATAGATCACTATCCAATGGAGTAGAGATTGTTATTGCAGAGGAGGAAAGAAGTTGAGAGGTTGGGAGACAGCATTTGATTCAGCAAAGGAATTGAACCTGAAAAGAGCGAAGGGATTCTAGGCTTGCTGCATATTTGGATACTATGATTAAGTGTATTGGAGGAGCAAACGCAGTGGGCAAGAACTATAATCTACATGTGCTCTTTATCATTCATTGGTGGGCATTCTGTTTGGGCTAGCTAGGCCAATGAAATAGACACAGGAAATCAATCATCTCATAGTGTTGAGATATGAAGTCAAAAGCATAGGAACTTTCAATAAATAGCTAAAATATGGGCATTTTAGCTACACACACATTATTAACTCTTACATTTATATAATTTTTATATTTTTGGAGAATTTGTAGTTATGTTCGTTTAAGACTTACAATATCCTGGTGGGATTAAAGGGGTAATATTATAATTACTAGGAGAAAATAGAGTATAGTAGTTTGAATAAGTTCAGAAGATTATATAGCAAACAAAAAACAAAGACTTGGGAAGAGAAATTGAGTTTCATAATTTCCCATTTATGTTTCCAGTTAGTTTTACAGAAACTCAGTTTCCGTCTTTAATTTCTTTTTGCATGTGAATTCTGAGAACTCAGGACTCTGAGTGCGTGTGTGCATGTCAATTTCACATGCGTGCTTGCGGAGGCCTTGCAAATGTGCACAAGGATGGCACAAGATTGATTGACAGGAAAGGTGAAGAGCTAAACATGAAGAGATAAAAGATTGGAGAATTACAGGATGAAGGGCTAATACTGAATGTAAAGAGATAAAAGCTTAGGGGAGCCTAGGAGACTTTATAGCTGGTGAGATTTGGGCAGGGAAGGAAACTTCTAGTGCTCATGGAAGACAGGATTTACACTAATATTTAACATTCAATATTTAACATAGACTTCTATGTGTATGTGGTTGGGGGTTTGGGCAAGATCCAAACATGCTGAAGGTTTTTCAATGCACTTAACAGTCCTGTTCAACAAGATATTGTTCAACCAAAAATTGTTGCTTCCAACCCTGAGACATTGATGGTTTGGAGACCATGTAGCTCCTATTTGCATATTCAAGACCTTTGCTAATAATCATCTTCATTCCCTGACATTGCAGTAAAATGTTCCAATCTCAACTAAATGTTCTAATCACTACCATTGTTTCTAGGCCCTGGCACAGCCTGTCTATAATTTCTAGTAGCAGGTACCTCCCACTGGTTCTAGTGCTTTCCTGATTGCCAACCCCCAAAGAAGTACATTCTCCAGGGAATTCTGTCTTGGCATAAGGAGTATATGAGTTCCTTTTTCTCTTTCCAGTAACTACTGAAATATAAAATAATATGTCCTTTAATTAAGTTTTTTTTACCAACTTCCAATTCCTTTCCTCACTGCCTAATTTCCTAGAGAATTCCTTGGTTATAATCCCTAATGACCTAGCATTGTATTGCATACACTGGGTTTCTACAGGAAACATCCATTTTTGAAAGGTACATCACACTAGTATTGCAAGACTGAACTCAGAGTAGTTTTTACAACATGTCCTGATATTGAAGTTGTAACCATGACAGGTAAATTTCTACTCTCTTGTAATATTAATATTAATATTATAAAAATTGAGGATATTTTATACTATCACATTTGTTCCTAATTTAGGCTGTTCATCAAAATCACCAGAGTAGTACATTTAAAGATATAGATTCTTGGACTTAGTCATTCCTTTCTGAATTATAATGATACCGTATGATATGGCATATGATGCTCTATATATTCAGAAATAAGAAAAGTTTTGTTTATTGCTTTGTTGTTATTAATTTTTTCAAATTATTTTATAATTTTTTTGACCAGAAGAAGACACTAGGTTTCTGTGTCCTTTTTTTCTAACATTTTTTAAATTGTGGTAAAATATACACAATGTAAAATTTACCATTTTAATCATTTTTTTAAGCATACAGTTCAGTGGCATTAAGTGCACTCACATTGTTGTACAGCCATCACCACCAGCCATCTCCAGAACTTTTTTCATTTTGCAAAAATGAAACTCTGTAATTATTTGAAATGTCTCTCCATTTCCCTTTCTCCCTAGCCCCTGGAAACTACCGTTCTACTTTCTGTCTAAAACAATTTGACTACTATAAGTACCTCAAATATATAAGTGGAATCATATAGTATTTTTCTTTGTGTGACTGACTTATTTCACGTAGTATAATGTCTTCAACATTCATCCTTGTAGTATGTGTTGGAATTTCCTTCCTTTTTAAGGTTGAATAAGATTTCATTATACGTATTACCACTTTTTGTTTATCTATTCTCTTTGTGCACCTTGAATGACAAAAATCTTGGAGTAAATCTTCTATATCAACTATGCAAATGTTTGTGTATTGTGTATCTGTATTTTTTTTCATTCAGACATTTAGTTGTATTTTCCTGTTAATGTCTTGTAAATGTTCTTGTTGCAAGCTATATTGTATCCCTTTTGGGGGAAATTCAATTACAAAAACAAGTTCTTATATAAGCTAATAGCTAAATGTTGTACAAATTTTTCTACACATCTAAAAACAGGAATACCTAACAGTGTGGTTAAAGTAAGAGAAGAGGAAGAAAAAGTTATAATAATTGAGTTTTTGAGCGTTCTAGACCTTTCACATATGCTATTATACCTAATGGTGATCTTAACTTCGAGATGTCACTACTTTTGCTTTATTTTTACACGTGAGGATATTGAGACTCAGAAAGCTCAGAGGGCTAGGAACTGCCTGATCTGGCTGATAAACTGAGCTCTGTATGACTCAAGATTCCACGAAGTTTTCATTGTGCCACACTAGCAATTTATTTTTATTATTTAATTATTTGAGAATATTTAATAGAAGTGTAAACATTGTTTAATATAATTATTTAATAGAAAATGTATCATTTTTAAGAGAATCAAACAACCAAGGATTATATAACTTTGAGTGCATACTACCAACTAATAGAATTATAACCAGTCTGAATCGCAGAGTCTTAATGACCTGGTTATTCCTACTTATAAAAGTAAAAAACAAGCATTATAAGAACAAGGTAAAAATAATCCATCTTAAAACAGATATTATAGTGTAATAGGCCAACTACTTATTTCATGTTTGATTTTTCTTTACAACACCGTGGAGTGAATTTCTTTCTCTTGATTGAACTCATCTAGCACCAGGAATTTCAAAGTTCTTTTTTTTTTTTAATTTTTTGTTTATTGCAGTAACATTGGTTTATAACATTGTATAAATTTCAAGTATACATCATTATAGTTCCATTTCTGCAATCCTTATATTTAGAAAATCCTTCCTTAATATTGACTTGAAATCATTCTCCCTGGAGTTCAAAATTATTAGTTAGTGTAAGTCTATCATCCAATCATATTCAATCATTCATTAGGTAGGAAGTTAACGGTACATAGTTATAAACATGAATGGATGCATATAAGCGAATGAGATAGAAATGGTTCTTTGTCGCATGATACTTATAGTCCCACACTGGAGATAAATAATAGAGGACATAATTTTAATATTTATTAATTTTGATTAAATGGAGGAAAGAAGTGAAGGGCTACAATAAAGACTATTATGAGACGGGATAATCATAGGAAGATGATAGACAGAACTTTTTTTTGTTGTTGTTGTTTATTGCAAAAACATTGGTTTATAACATTGTATAAATTTTAGGTGTACATCATTATACTTCTATTTCTGCATAGATTACATCATGTTCACCACCCAAATACTAATTACAACCCATCACCACACACATGTGCCGAATTATCCCTTTTGCCCTCCTCCCTCCCCCCTTCCCCTCTGGGCCCACCAATCCAATCTCTGTCTCTATGTGTTTGTTTATTGTTGTTATTATCTACTACTTAATGAAGGAAATCATACGGTATTTGACCTCTCCCTCTGACTTATTTCACTTTGCATAATACCCTCAATGTCCATCCATGTTGTCACAAATGGCTGGATTTCGTCGTGTCTTATGGCTGAGTAGTATTCCATTGTGTATATATACCACATCTTCTTTAACCATTCGTCCCTTGATGGGCACTTAGATTGCTTCCAAGTCTTGGCTATTGTGAATAACGCTGCAATGAACACAGGGGTGCATGTATCTTTATGCATTGGTGTTTTCAAGTTCTTTGGATAAATACCCAACAGTGGAATAGCTGGATCATATGGTAGTTCTATCCTTGATTTTTTGAGGAATCTCCATACTGTTTTCCATAGTGGCTGCACCAGTTTGCACTCCCACCAGCAGTGTATGAGAGTTTCCTTCTCTCCACATCCTCTCCAACACTTGTTGTTTCCTCTCATTAGTTATAGCCATTCTGACTGGCGTGAGGTGATATCTTGTTGTAGTTTTGATTTGCATTTCCCTGTTAGTTGATGATTTTGAACATCTTTTCATGTGTCTGTTGGCCATCTGTATATCTTCTTTGGAGAAATGTCTGTTCAGGTCTTTTGTCCATTTTTTAATTGGGTTGGTAGTTTTTTATTGTTGAGATGCATGAGTTCTTTATATATTTTGGAGATTAAGCCCTTACCAGATGTATGGTTTGCAAATATCTTCTCCCAATTGTTAGGTTGTCTTTTCGTTTTGTTGATGGTTTCCTTTGCTGTGCAGAAGCTTTTTAGTTTGATGTAGTCCCATTTGTTTATTTTTTCTATTGTTTCTCTTGCCCGATCAGACATGGTGTTTGAAAAGATGTTGCTAAGACCGATGTCGAAGAGCGTACTGCCTATGTTTTCTTCTAGAAGTTTCATAGTTTCAGGTCTTACATTCAAGTCTTTAATCCATTTGGAGTTAATTTTTGTGTATGGTATAAGGTAAGGGTCTACTTTCATTTTTTTGCATGTGGCTGTCCAGTTTTCCCAACACCATTTGTTGAAGAGACTTTCTTTTCTCCATTGTATGTTCTTGGCTCCTTTGTCAAAGATTAGCTGTCCATAGATGTGTGGGTTTATTTCTGGGCTTTCGATTCTATTCCATTGATCTGTGTGTCTGTTTTTGTGCCAGTACCATGCTGTTTTGGTTACTATAGCTTTGTAGTATATTTTGAAATCAGGGAGTGTGATACCTCCAGCTTTGTTCTTTTTTCTCAGGATTCCTTTACCTAATCGGGTTCTTCTGTTGTTCCATATAAATTTTAGGATTCTTTGTTCTATTTCTGTGAAAAATGTTGTTGGAACTTTGATAGGGATTGCATTGATCTATAGATTGCTTTAGGAAGTATGGACATCTTAACTATGTTAATTCTTCCAATCCAAGAGCACGGAATATCTTTCCATTTCTTTGTGTCATCTTCAATTTCTTTCAGCAATGTTTTATAGTTTTCGGTGTACAGATCTTTCACCTCTTTGGTTAAGTTTATTCCTAGGTATTGTATTCCTTTTCTTGCAATTGTAAATGGGATTGTATTCTTAATTTCTCTTTCTGCTACTTCATTGTTAGTGTATAGAAATGCAACTGATTTTTGTATGTTGATTTTGTATCCTGCAACTTTACCATATTCTTTTATTACTTCTAAAAGTTTTCTGGTGGATTCTTTACGGTTTTCTATATATAAAAGCATGTCATCTGCAAATAGTGACAGTTTCATTTCTTCCTTTCCAATTTGGATCCCTGTTATTTCTTTCTCTTGCCTGATTGCTCTGGCTAGGACTTCCAGTACTATGTTAAATAGGACTGGTGACAGTGGGCATCCTTGTCTGGTTCCCGTTCTCAGAGGGATAGCTTTCAATTTCTCACCATTGAGGATGATATTAGCTGTGGGTTTCTCATATACGGTCTTTATTACGTTGAGGTACTTTCCTTCTATACCCATTTTATTCAGAGTTTTTGTCACAAATGGATGCTGTATCTTGTCAAATGCTTTCTCTGCATCTATTGAGATGATCATGTGATTTTTATTCTTCATTTTATTAATGTGGTGTATTACGTTGATTGATTTGTGAATGTTAAACGATCCCTGCATACCTGGAATAAATCCCACTTGATCATGGTGTATAATCTCTTTAACGTATTGTTGTATGCGATTTGCTAGTATTTTGTTGAGGATTTTTGCATCGATGTTCATCAGTGATATGGGCCTGTAATTTTCTTTTTTTGTGTTGTCCTGGTCTGATTTTGGTATCAGGGTAATGTCAGCTTCGTAGAATGAGTTAGGGAGCTTCCCCACCCCCTCAATTTTTTGGAAGAGTTTGAGAAAGATAGGTATTAAGTCTTCTTTGAATGTTTGGTAGAATTCGCCAGGGAAGCCGTCTGGTCCTGGACTTTTATTTTTGGGGAGTTTTGTGATTACTGTTTCGATCTCCTTACTGGTGATTGGTCTATTCAAATTCTCTACTTCTTCTTGATCCAGTTTTGGAAGGTTGTATGATTCTAAGAATTTATCCATTTCTTCCAGATGTCGAATTGGTTGGCATATAGCTTTTCATAGTATTCTCTTATTATCTTTTGTATTTCTGAGGTGTCTGTTGTAATTTCTCCTCTTTCATTTCTGATTTTATTTATTTGTGCCTTCTCTCTTTTTTTCTTGGTGAGTCTAGCTAATGGTTTGTCAATTTTCTTGATCTTTTCAAAGAACTAGCTCTTGGTTTTATTAATTTTTTCTATTGTTTTTTTGTTCTCTATTTCATTTATTTCTGCTCTGATTTTTATGATTTCCCTTCTTCTACTGATTTTGGGCTTGGTTTGTTCTTCTTTTTCCAGTTCCTTTAGGTGCATTGTTAGATTGTTTATTTGAGATTTTTCTTGTTTGTTGAGATAGGCCTGAAGTGTTATAAACTTCCCTCTTAGAACGGCTTTTGCTGTATCCCAAAAATTCTGGCGTGTCGTATTTTCATTTTCATTTGTCTCCAGGTATTTTTTGATTTCTTCTTTGATTTCTTTGTTGACCCAGTGATTGTTCAGTAGCATTTTGTTTAATCTCCCCATATTTGTGGCTTTTATGATTTTCTTCCTATAGTTGATTTCTAGTTTCATACCGTTGTGTTCAGAAAAGATGCTTGGTATTATTTCAATCTTCTTAAATCTATGGAGACTTGTTTTGTGGCCTAATATGTGATCAATCCTGGAGAATGTTCCATTTGCATTTGAAAAGAATGTGTATTCTTTGGTTTTTGGATGGAATGCTCTGTATATATCTACTAGGTCCATCTTTTCTAGTGTGTCATTTAAGGCCAATGTTTCCTTATTGATCTTCTGTTTGGATGATCTATCCGTTAGTGTAAGTGGAGTGTTAAAGTCCCCTACTATTATTGTGTTACTGTCTATTTCTGTTTTTATGTCTGTTAATAATTGTTTTATATATTTAGGTGCACCTACATTGGGTGCGTAGATATTTACAAGTGTTATATCCTCTTGTTGGATTGTTCCCTTGACCATTATATAATGCCCTTCTTTGTCTCTTTTTACAGTTTTTGTTTTAAAGTCTATTTTGTATAATATGAGTACTGCTACCCCAGATTTCTTTTCATTGCCATTTGCGTGGAGTATCTTTTTCCATCCCTTCACTTTCAGTTTGTGAGTGTCTTTAGGTCTGAAGTGTGTCTCTTGTATGCAGCATATATATGGGTCCTGTTTTTTTATCCATTCAGCCACCCTATGCCTTTTAATTGGAGCGTTTAGTCCATTGACGTTTAAAGTAGCTATTCATAAGTATGTATTTACTGCCATTTTTTAACTTTTTTTCTCAGTGTTTTAGTAGTCCTTCTCTGTTCCTTTCTCCTTCTGTACAGAATTGATGGTCTCTTTAGTTTGACCTCTGTCTGAAAGCTCTACTCTTTAACTCCCGTCCTCCTTCATTTTATGTTTTTGATATCATATCTAACCTCTTTTTTGTGCATTTGTATCCATTACCCTCTTATCATGGAAATAGATAATTTTTCCTATTTGTGGTCTTCCCTTTTCCCCTTAAATCAGTCCCTTTAACATTTCTTGTAGCACTGGTTTCTTGGTGACAAACTCCTTTAATTTTTGCTTGTCTGGGAAATTTTTGATCTCTCCTTCCATTTTGAATGATAACCTTGCTGGGTAGAGTATTCTTGGCTGTAAGTTTTTTCCTTTTAGCACTTTAAATATAACATGCCACTCTCTTCTAGCCTGTAAGGTTTCTGCTGAGAAGTCAGCTGATAGCCTTATGGGGTTTCCTTTGTCTGTATCTTCTCTTTCTCTGGCTGCTTCTAGGATTCTCTCTTTATCTTTAATTCTGGACACTTTGATTATGATGTGTCTTGTTGTGGGCCTCTTTGGGTTTATCTTGTTTGGTGCTCTTTGTGCTTCCTGTACCTGGATGTCTATTTCCTTCCTTAGGTTAGGGAAGTTTTCATCTATTATTTCTTTTTTTTTTTATTTATTTTTTATTTTTTATTTTTATTTTTTTTAATTTTTTGTTTATTGGAGTAACATTGGTTTATAACATTGTAAAAATTTCAGGTGTACATCATTGTACTTCTATTTCTGCATGGACTACATCATGTTCACCACCAAAATACTAATTACAACCCATCACCACACACATGTACCGAATTATCCCTTTCACCTTCCTCCCTCCCCCCTTCCTCTCTGGTAACCACCAATCCAATCTCTGTCCCTATGTGTTTGTTTATTGTTGTTATTATCTACTACTTAATGAAGGAAATCATACGGTATTTGACCTTCTCCCTCTGACTTATTTCACTTTGCATTATACCCTCAATGTCCATCCATGTTGTCACAAATGGCTGGATTGGCCTTTTGGCTAAGATCAAGTGTAGTATCTGTTCTCATCAGTTTAATATTATTTCTGGAAATAGAATCTCTGTTCCTTTGTCTCACTCTTCTCCTTCTGGGACACCTATAACACAGATGTTAGTGCACTTGATTTTGTCCCAGAGGTCCCTTAGACTGTCCTCACTCTTTTTAATTCTTTTCTCTTTTACCTGTTCACCTTGGGTAATTTCTTCTAGTCTTTCGTCCAGCTTGCAGATCCATTCTTCTGTATCCTCTACTCTGCTTTTGAGTCCCTCTAGTGAATTTTTCATTTCCAGTATTGTATTCTTCATTTCTAATTGGTTCTTTTTTATATCTTCCATTTCTTTGTTGACATTCTCACTGAGTTCATCTATTCTTCTCCCCAGATCAGTGAGCATCCTTAACACTCTTAGTTTGAACTCTCTGTCGGGTAGGTTGCTCATTTCTGTTTCACTTAGTTCCTTTTCTGGGGTTTTGTCCTGTTCCCTTACTTGGAATGTATTCCTTTGCGTCCTCATTTTGCCTCTTTCCCTGTGCTTGTGTCTACGTATTAGGTAGGTCAGCTACATCTCCTGCTCTTGGATAGGTGACCTTATGTAAGTGATGCCTTAGGAGACCTGCAGTGTGCTTCCCTCAGTTCTCATTGTTCCAGGGTGACCCCTATGTGGGCTATGTGTGTCCTTCTGTTGTGGCCTGTTTGTTCTCCCTGTAGGCACCCAGGGAGGCCAAGTTATGCTCCTGGCCAGCTGTTGTAATGCTCAGCTGCTTGTAGTTGTTGTGGGCCCTTCAGTCTCTTTTTCAGCTCTGGGGAGCCCCAGCAGAGTTGGCTGCAAGTTCTAATACCACATTTGTGTTGCAGTATTTCTTTTAAGTGAGTAGGCCCCCAGCGTGGCAGGTTGTTAGGCTCAGGGCCTTACAATTGCTATAAGCCTCCAGCCTTTAGGTCTCTTGTCAGCTCTCTGAGGATTGCAGCTGGGTGGGGCTGGCCTCAAGCAGGGGAGCACCCGATTGTTTCAGGCTTTAGAAGGTGGGGCAAACCCCCTATGTGGGTCTTTGAGACCCACATAAGTCTTCTGCAGCTGACAAGCCCTGCTGCCCACAGGTCCACACACACAGTCAACACAGTCCCACCCTGTGTGCGAGCCCCGACCACCCGAAACGCACCCAGTCTCTCCACGGCAGGAGCCCCACACACTCCGCCACTGCCCCGCACTCTCCACCCGCTCCATATGCCTGCCCTGCCCCACTGAAGTCGGCTCTGTTGCCAGGCTGCAGAGAATCCAGTCACCAATCTATGGAGGCCCACAAGTTGCCTGAGGGCTTGTTGTTGGGTGGGGCTAGTCTCTAGGGTGGGCTGCCCACCCTGGCGGGTGGGGCAGACCCTGGGCTAGCAGGCCTCAGGGAGAACTCCAATGGCATCTGTGTCAGCAGGCCCACACCAGGCCACAACAATGGCCGCCGCCAATGTCCCAGTCCCTGGAGAGGTCTCACCCCTCACTGAGATGCACTCAAGGCCTAGTAGGTGAGTCTCTTTCACCAAAGCACTGTACACCTTTCTTTATGGTGATTTTAGGTTGCTTTCTGAAACAGGTGAGTTGGCATGTGGGCACTTTAAGAGCCGGTTTTAATTTCTTTGTGAACCAGCTTTTCTGGGGGTACTCCACAATGTTTTAGTAGCAGGCAAAGTCAGATATTATGCCACTCTCTCGATTGTGCTGGGTCCACAAAAAGTCCCCAGCGGGGGCGCTCCTGGCTCAGGGCCCCGCTCCTCCAAGGAGGGCTGCGGACCTGTGGGCTGTTCCTGGGTGGCCGAGAAGCTGGGGGCTTGTGACGGTGGCATTTTTCTCTCCAGAAGGGAGTTTCGGCCTCTTCCATCTCAATTAGGATTGTCCGTTGTTGCAGGTGTTCCTCTTATCCAGTTTTCAGTTCTGTCTCAGGGGTAATTTTTCCACAAGTAGTTGTAAATTGGCTGTGTCTGCGGGAGGAGGTGAGTTCAGTGTCTGCTTACGCCGCCATCTTGACTTCTCTCCTCAGAACTTCTTAAATAGAGGAGAAAAGACTCTGAAAAGATGGCTTTTAAGTGAAGAACCCAAATATGAGAAAAAGGCAGAGTGAGGGGAAAAATGCTTTGGCAAGCATAATGAGAAACACCGCAGGCTCTGGAGAAGGAAAAGGGCTTGGGAAGCACAAGATACCGAAACAAGATGAGTATAGGAAGACGGTGACAAGAGACACGATTGCTAAGCAGCTTTTGTAAAGCTTGTTTAAAAATTAGATGTTACATATGATCCAGCAATTCCACTTCTGAGTATATGTCCAAAAGAGTTGAAAGCAGGACCTTGAAGAGATACCTGCACATCCACGTTCATTGCAACACTATTCACAATAGCTGAGAGGTGGAAGCAACCCAAATGTCCATCAACAGATGAATGGATAAACAAAATGTGGTACATACATACAGCAGAATATTATTCAGCCTTATAAAGGAAGAGAATTCTGACATGTGCTTAGACACAGATGAACTTCGAGGACATTATGCTAAGTGAAATAACCCAGTCACAAAAAGACAAACACCATATGATTCCACTTATATTAGGTATCTTAGTAGTCAAATTCATAGAAACAGAAAGTAGAATGGTGTTTATCAGAGACTAGGGGGGTTGGGGAAAAGAGGAATCATTGTATAATGGATAGAGTTTCAGTTTTGCAACATGTAGAAGTTTTGGAAATTGGTTGTGCTACAGTGTGGATATATTTAACTCTATTGAGATACTATACACTTAGAAATGGTCAAGATGGTGAATTTAAATTGTGTGGTTTTACCTCAATTAAAAATTAAAAAAATAGATATTAGACAAACTACAATGCTTTGGAAGAAACCCCAAATTCACGAATATTATTTAAATATTTGATTTCCTCATAGAAGTTGTTGGTCAAGTTCAATATTTAGATAAGAAACATGCTTCAACACCCCAGCCTTTGAGGCATCTGAGCATGAGCAAATTTTGAAATTTTAGTATGTGAAATAATCAATTCCTTATTTCATATATTTTGAAATATTATTTATATTATAACCACTATTATACCACTGATTAAGCATCAATTATTTTTATATCAATTTCTGCCAACTGTGTGTTTTGCTACAGAACAGAGATGATTCTGTGTTACAGCATTAATATACATGCCCTGAACAAATAAATTGTATTCTTTAAAGGGACAAAAGAGGTCTTTACTTAAGGGAGTTAGTCTATAAGGATATTCTGGGAAGAGACTCCTTTTTTCTGATTATCATTGCATCCTTTTTCCTTAGATTTCCTGACAACAGTTAAGAGTTTATATATTCTGAATAAGTCAATTTCAAGCCCCATACAGACCAGTGGGAGAGAGATTTCATGTAATTTTATCTCATTATGTAGTCAGCTACTTGTCACAGCTAGAAATAGTAACCACATATGTTTCATGTTGTCAAGAAGGTACTATGGACTCTTTTTGATGATCTGGACAAAGTAGTTATTTCATATTGAGTCATTCTTTTTTTAGCTAGTAAAAGCATTAAAAATACAACATGGTTTATTTTTAAAATGTCCATTCTTTTCATTTATACCACATTTCCAGCAAGTAACATCCTATCTAAGGCAGAACAGTTTTTATGGAAAATCCATCAATATCAAGTATTTAATATTCAAATTACACGGAAATAGCTAAATTATTGTTTTATATAAATATATGAGAGAAGAGTATAATCAATTACATAATTGATTTAAGCAAACAAAGGGTTCTATAATTTCCCAACACAAATTCTACTTAATGTACGTGAAGTCAGAGAGAAACACAAAGGAAAATCTTGTTAGGTAATCTATTAATTGTGTATAATCTACAATTTTAAGGTTGTTGATCTTTCTCATCATTTCCCTCTAACATAATTATTAGATGGATTATAGTCAAAAAAAGCCTTTTAGAACCTGAGTAGCAAGTCAAATCATTTATAGATTGTGTGTTTTCCATATAAGCAATCTTACATGTTTTGAATATTTAGCATTATAAGTTTTTTATCTTGATCCATGCAGGGCTTACCTACCTCCTTTTGTTTTTCTCTCAGCACACAAATCTTTTTGTATAAATCTGTCATGACACTAGATAGATATTTGGTACTTTTAAAGCTTCATTTTAAATTCCCTGCTATATGACATTTTCACTACTATTAGGTGAATATATAAGCAGAAACAATTTTGATATTCAATTAAAAATTAAAAGAAAAAACCATACTGTGTCCTGGAAAGTTTCCAGCCAACGGAACTGAAATGTCTGCCTAGACATCCTGAGAAATGCTGCCAAACTAAAACAGAAGGAGTTACTCAAACCAACAGAAGAAATATTTTCAGGAATAACACACAGAAAAAGGAAGATGCACAGCCATGAGGAAGAAGACACCACTTTAATGATTTCAATAACCACAGATAATAGGATACTAAGTATTTCCAGACATTATTTAGGAATTCAAAGCCTCTTTTAAAATCTTCAATAGACGAGGAGCTATAGAACTAGCAGAAGTTTTATTTTTCTTTCTAGACATAATTTAACCCTGAATATGACATGAAAATTTTTTTTTTTTTTTTGCTGGGAAAGAGTGCCCTGAGCTAACATCCACTGCCAATCTTCCTTTTTTTTTTTTTTTTTCTCCTCAAAGCCCCAGTACATAGTTGTACATTGTAGTTGTAAGTCCTTCTCGGTCTTTTATGTGAGCTGCTGCCACAGCATGGCAGAAAGTAGTGTGGTTCCACAACCTAGAACTGAACTCGGGCTGCCAAAGCAGGGAGAGCACAGAACTTTAACCACTGGGCCATCAGGGCTGGCTCCCCAGAAACTTATTTTAGTGCTCACACTTTATATATTTCTACAATCATAAGTATTTTATCTATTTTCACTTCTTTCTTATAATTTTTTTTTATTTATATGTATACAAGGAATGGAACATAATCTTAGGAAGAACTGTCAGATTTGTAGTTTACCAATCAGTGTTGTAATGAATAGTCTCTGTATATGTGAAAATAAGAAATGCTGGTATAACACAATATAAATGGTAATTCTGCAATTATAATTTCCTAAGAAGGATGATTCTGAATAATTTCAATATTTTCAAGGTTATCTCTATTTAGAAATTTTAAAGTTTTATCACGTAAAAGGATAAGATTCACAGAAAAATTATTTTTTAAAAAAGCCACTATTTAAATATACAATGAAAGCAATTATTATTTTGGTAGATGAAACTCTTTCTCACAAAGTAATATACAATCATTTTTTGCTCTCAAGAAATTTTATATAGCTTGTCAATAAGCAATTAACACTTAAATTTATCCTAAACTGAAGATAAAATATAAAAAGTATTACGGTAATAGACGAATCTTGAACTGTGAACATTTGCCATTTTTAAAGTTTCTTTTAGGTTTGTAAGCTAGGTTTCGCATTTCCTTCTGTTATAAAAATGAATTTTTTTTCCTTTTGAAAAATAGCATATTCTTCTTTTTTAGTATAAATATCATTATGTTTAAAATTATTTTTGATTAGTTCCTGTTCAGTGGTTCGTAGGTTAGATATTTTTTTCCTGGCAAATGTAACCTGATTTTTCTACGATTTTGGAATTTTTAGAAGAAAAGTGACATTTTGGAAGATCAGAAGACTGATGGTCCTGATTGTGATAAATGTTGTATATGATTCCATTGCTACAGACCAGGACAGACTGAAGAAGATTTGGGCCATGTAATATCTAAATTCAGCCTTTACCATTTCCTTAAACATTTCCTTCCCAAAACATTACATAAAATCTTTGTAAAACATATTTAGATTTCTACCTCAGTATAGACTTGTCTGAAACGTGTTTCAAATTTAAGCAAAGAGGTTTTTTTTAGAAAATTATGTTTTCTAATAAAATAATCACCTAAAGAGTTTAAATGAATAAAGGGTACAATGAAGTGAATATTAATTCCTCATTATAAAACTGTTCATGTCAACTCAAATCAAATTAATTTCTTCCATAAGTAATACCAAAATTAGTTATATTAAAAAATAGAATCGGGGCCAGCCTGATGGCGTAGTGGTTAAGTTCAGGTGCTCCACTTCAGCAGCCCGGGGTTCTCAGGTTTGGATCCCAGACACGGACCTACGTACCGCTTATCAAGCCACGCTGTGGCAGGCGTCCCACATATAAAATAGTGGAAGATGGGCATGGATGTTAGCCCAGGGCCAATCTTCCTCAGCAAAAAAAAAAAAAAAGAAAAAGAAGAAGAAAAAAAAAGAAAAAAATAGAATCAAGCAAAGCAGACTTATGCTTACTTATTCATCATATTTAAATACCCAGCTTTTGTAAAACCCCAAGTATACACCTTTGAGAACAGTTCTACTACTGAGTCTTATTCAAGTTTTTATCCATGTTCTTATTGCCATCTCTAAAGTGACTGTTTCAGTTGTCACCTTACCTAACATCATTTATTTCCAAATCATGTTTATTTCAGTAAAGGGTGATCTTTATTAGACAACACAGATTCTTTAGACCAAAGCCGTTGAAAATGTTTTCTTTAGTTCTAAAAATTCGTTTCATGTAAAAATCATCATAAAAACATCTGATTTCCAGGACTCTAAAATATCAGCCTAAATATAAAGCCAAATTACTAGTATTTGAAAATGTGGCTCTATACATATCCCTATCTTTATCTTTAGTCTATAGCATTGACAAGTATACACACAGCATTTATCCAAAATGTAACTACCTTAATAAATTACTACTCTTTAGCCTATAAAATAAACAGAATACAATAAATTTCTTTCACTATATTAAAAATGGTAAATTGTGGCCTTCGTTGATGATTCCTATAACATTTAAACACCAGTCTGTGACTGGAGACATATTATGAATGCTAAAATGACAAATGCTAGAGATTGGCTCCCAAAAAATTTTCTGTCTTCCTGTCCCCTAATAAAGAGACTTGAAAGTGAAATAGATACTCAAGTTATCAGCCTCCCTACAGATAGATTTCGTGTTGTAACACACTTGTATGAGATATAAGCACAAGTCTGGCATACTTTTCCATATTGACCACATGCAAATGCCGCTTTTTTTTTGTTTCCAATTCCTTAACTTACCTACCCAGCCTGAAGAAAAACTGCCAAAAGTGAGAAAGATTAAGCACATCTCTCATTTTAGTTAGTGATATATTGGCGATTTGGTAAAGAAGACGAGTTATCTCAATTCTCTATCCTTTTAAAAGTTTACCTATCTTCACCAAGTTTTGTTCTTTCCCTTCTATATCGTCCTTCAAAAGAAGAATTGGCCCATCTCTATTGTAAGAATAACTATAAATATATACTCTTCCTTCCCTACTTTCCTGCCATCTTGGAGTTCTTGATTGGTTAGTTATTTATCAGATTTTCTATCTCGCGTTTCTCTCCACGGGATGGCTTCACACTTCTTTTTCCTTACGTTTTCTTATTAACCCTATTAATTATTTTATTGTTTATTTGCCTATCCTATCTCTAGCTTGTTATTTACTACCAAACTTCTTTAGAAAATGGATATTACTAGTGGTTCTCAAATTTTGATTTCTATGACTCATTTGCTGCCCCACTCAACTTATTCACCACCAACTTTGATTTAGCTATTATGAGGACAATCCAGGAATTTCTATTCCTAATCCAAACGGGTTCTGACTGAACTTCAGACAACACTTTCTGTCCCTAAAATGTGTCATCCTCTGCTTTGGTCTCCCTGCTGACGCGGATCAGTGAATACCAATGATTCTCTGATCAGTAAGTTATAATTTGTTCTTGATTTCCTGAAGAATTTGACCCTTGTTTCTTTCACCTCATTTTTATACACATTCTCTGTCATTGTAGGATTCTGAATTAGCCCTTGTTCTCCAAACTTCTTGGACTCCTTCTTGGTTTCCATCAATACCTCTTCCTCTTGCTTCATTTTTACTTTTGCTGTTTTTCCATTCTCTTCCCTAATCCTTGTAATATTTTTTTCCTATACTGGCTATCTTAGTTATTTAACCTCCCGTCATTTCAACTATAATCTCGTATACCAAATCTTCCTTTTCTCTTTTATTTTTCTTTAAAAATCTTATCCCACCTCTTGTGAATCTCAGTTATACATTTTAATGTTCTGCTGTAATTTTGACTTATAAATCCCTCCAGAATCTCAAAATAAACTCATCATATCCTCCTACAAACTGTTCTTATCCTAACTTTATTATTGCTTTGAATTTACCATTCTCCCAGCTACTCAAAATTCGAGATTTTTATTCATTAATTATTCCTGTTTTTTAAACCCCAATATTCAATTAGATGTGAAGTTCTAACAATCATATATTTCAAAATTACCCTTGCATCCATTACTTGTATTAATGGTCTCAAACTGTACTATCTTTCATCGGTGAAAAAATTTTGGCCTTGTAACTCATATCACTGTTACCTGTCTCTTTTCTCTCCATAATTGTCCACGGAGGTGCATCAGTCAGATCTCCCTTCAAGAGAAATTTTTGTGAGGAATATAGTGGAATGATGATCATCAGCTGCCTTACATTTAGATTTACTTCAACATTCACACTGTGGCTGCATTTCCCCTAGACTGCTTCCAACCAAAGACTGAGACACATCCTGCCAAAGGAAAAACTCCTCTAGGGGCCGGCCTCGTGGCAAGTGGTTAAGTTCGTGCACTCTGCTTCAGTGGCCTGGGGTTTGTGGGTTTGGATCCCGGGTGTGGACCTACACACTGCTCATCAAGCCATGCTGCGGAGGCGTCCCATATACAAAATAGAGGAAGATTGGCACAGATGTCAGTTGTCCCACATACAAAATAGAGGAAGATTGGCACAGATGTTAGTTGTCCCACATACAAAATAGAGGAAGATTGGCACAGATGTTAGTTGTCCCACATACAAAATAGAGGAAGATTGGCACAGATGTTAGTTGTCCCACATACAAAATAGAGAAAGATTAGCACAGATGTTAACTCAGGGGCCAATCTTCCTTACAAAAAAAAAAAAGACTCCTCTAATGGGCAATCTTTGCTTAGGCCATTTGCCTAGATCAGGTTTCCTCAGAACTGTACTGGATTCAGAGTCTCTTGCTAGCTGATTCTTGTTCCTTCCCTCTCTCCTCTAACAAGTATCAGACATGCATTGTGGACCAAAAACTTTCCCAGCCTACTCCTATTCTCTCGCACTTGTCAAAATCCTATAGTCAAAAACCACCAGGAACACATCTCGTGTTGAAAATTTGGGTTATTACTCATTCCAGAGAAAGAAAATGCACACCATAGAAACTGTGGAGTGTCTCAGTTATAGCATAGTAGAAAGAACTTATAGGATTTTGACTTGTGTTAGGTGATTTAAGGAGGATGTAACTAAGTGTGGCTTAGCTCTGTATTGGATGTTATCAGGAAGTAGGGGTAATTTTATGGCTGTATATTTTAATAAATTCTATCTATAGGAAGGGCATACTGTGAGAGGATAAAGCTACAATTGATAAAGAACCAATAGTCACTTAAATTAGCTGATAGACAGGGATTGAAAGAAACAAAAGCTGTTTCTTCTACACTCACTCCACAACACTTCTGACACCAGATGTGTGGGCATTTTCCCCACACCAATCAGTTCTCCAACTCTCCAGACACCAAATGGGTGTCCTACAACTTAACTTAATTCTCACACTACCCAGGTTAGTGCAGACCTCAGAGGTTAAGGGCTCAATCCCACAAGACTGCTCTGCCTGACTTTCGACACCAATCATAAGTCTAGGTTGTCACCTGTGTTTCTGGCCAACTGGCTATAAATCAGACATTCCACCAACCCTCTCCTCAGGTTCAATATTTGCTAGAATAGCTGACAGAACTCAGGAAAACAGTTTGCTTACTAGATTACCAGTTTATCAGAAAAGAATACAACTCAGGATCAGCTAGATGGAAGAGACGTATAGTGTAAGGTGTAGGGGAAGAAACGCAGAGCTTCTATGCCCTTTCCAGATGTGCCATCTTTTGCATGTGTTCACCAACCTGGAAGCTCTACAAATCCCTTCAGATAAGGTTTTATAATAGAGGCTTCATTGAGTAGGCATGATTGATTACATTATGGGTCATTGGTGATTAACTAAACCTAGGGGGGCAATAATGAAAATTCCAACCCTCTAATCACATGGTTAATTCCCCTGGTAACAAGCCCCCCATCCTATCCAGGAACCCTCTGCCACCTGTCATCTCATTAGCATACAAAGAGATAGAGATTCCCAGGGTTTTAGGAGCTACACGTCAGGAAACAGGGTCAGAGACCAAATATGATCAGGAATTGGGGCCAGAGACCAAATATATATTTCTTATTATGGCACAGGGATGTTTGGTAATTTGTGGCTTGCACAATTTTCATGTGTATGTTTATGGACATCACATAAGTCCTTTATGGACTTTTTATGGAATGTTATAGACTTCGTTGTGTTCCCCCAAAAATCTCATATTGAAGCCCCAACTTCAAATGTTACTGTATTTAAAGATAGGTCCTTTAGGGAGGTAATTATGGCTAAATGGGGTCATAAGGGTTGGGTTCTAATCTGATAGGACTGGTGCTGTCATATTAAGAGAGAATACATCACAGAGCTCTCTCCAGTGTGCACAGAGAAAAGGCCATGTGAAAAGGCACTGTCTATAGGCCAGGAAGAGAGTTCTCACCAGAAACCAAATCTACCAGCACCTCTATCTGGGATTTCTAGATTCCAGAAATGTGAGAACAAATTTCTGTTGTTTAAGCCATCCAGTCTGTGGCATTATGTCATGGCAGCCTGAGCAGACTAATACATGGAGGCATCTTGTTTTTATGTTGATCGATCAGAGTTGCAGAGTGGACATGATTGATATTGATGTTCTTTGAAATTTTTCATTTCGGTAGGGGAACACCCTAGCCTATTTCTGACTGCCAGGCCAGTTTATAGCAACACTAAGTTCTGGCTGATAGTATCAGGCCAGCTCCAGGATGTTAGGGTCTGCTTTTCCCTTTCTCATCTTTTATCCTTCACAGGTGTTTCCCCCAAAAAACGTGCATATATCTAATCTACTTTTGGAGTGTGTTTCTTGAAGGATCTGAACTAATACAAGTGGTACTGTGAGTGGTCTGAGAAAACAAGCAGTAAAATGAAGTTTTAAGGCTGTCCCTTATCATCCACCTGGCAGGGAAGACTCCATCCTGAGGGGAACATGAAGCACCATGCACAAGGTAGCAGGCCTATTTCTGGAAGATTTTATCGGTGGGAACCTGGGAAAACATCCCAGTGGTGGGAGATGCCTTGACTGGTAGGGGAGATGATCTAGGCATTAGAAAGTTAAAGGGGAATTAATGCCTACAAGGATAGTAAAATTGCCTGTTTACTAATAAGTTACATTAACATCCTGCAGTGGGATGATTAAGAAGAAACTGAAGGCGGTTAACAGTTAAAGGATCAACATAAGGGCCTAAGATCCTCTTCAGTAGCATGTAAAAAGGCCCTTATCTCCCACAGTGGAAGAACCACTCAGATGAGCATAAAACTCAGGATCTGAAAATCATGGTCAGAGAGCTCCAGAAATGTTTACATTTTGTCAAGTCTCGTTGGTATGCTAAAGTCAGGCATTATTCGCAAAACCTGGGACACTGAAATGGGTGATAGGCTGTCTCTGCACAGGCTCCTGAGGATTTTGGGTCTGCAGACCACTCAGAGATGAAGAGGTGACCCGTCTCTCTGTAGGATGATGTAGCATTTCCCCATGCAGGAAGACACTTCAGACCTTTACAAGGTAACGGGTGATCCTCTCAGGAGCTACTTTCCTAACTACCAGACTCAAAACAAGGGTTATACCATCATAAGCTGCCTGCGGATATGGTGAACCTGATGAGGGTGCAAAGTAATTACACCTCAAAGAAAATGCAAGATCTAGTCAGCGTATCCCATTATGAGCCAGAGAGCGTCCCTGAGAGTCTATTTGAGAGTTCAAGAGGAATGGAACACAAGACTGAATAAGAAAGAATTAATTGTCATGAGGTATTTTCTTGGAACAGGAATTAACAGCTTGGCAAGGACCTCAAGGGATGGGGCACACTTTCTACTAGGGTGGCTCTCAGAAACCTGGAGAAAATAATGGCCAAAGTTAAGCCAAGTGTAAATAATCCCTGAGTTGCCCTTACAGATGGTTAGGATGATATCAAACAGCTCAGGGAGGAAGGCCTGCTGACTGGATAGGTTATGTGAGGCCCTCAGACATGCCACAGGAACATGTTCCTTGGATGGCCAAAATGACATCACTTATCAAGGTCATCAGGAATAAGCTGGTGAGAGTGACATGGGCATCAATAAAATATTTGGTGGTGGCTCTCCATTTATGGCTTCCAGAAAAATGATAGGACTCCAGTTAAATTTGAATTTCAGGTAAACAATGAATTTTTTGGGGGGGTATAAATATATCCTTAATACTGCATGGTACGTATTTCGTGGAAATTTCAGTACATAACAGGGCTGATGGTGGCAGGGGTAGTCATAAAGCAGGCCTCATTATTACTCACGTGCTGATGTGGCCCCAAAGTAATTGATGCACTTAATTAACTGTGGCACTTAAACATCAGAAGCCAGTGTGCAAAAATTGCCAAAATATCAGGCCAGGTTAGAAGAGGAAGAAAGAGGGCTTGACCTGCAGGCAGTTTTGGAGATGACTAATAGAACATGACATCCTAATAGACAAGTCAACAACAAGGGTTCTGCTATGCATGAATGTATACAAGAAGGCAACAAGAATGGAGAAGGAAGAAGCTAAGGGCAGTCTTCCAAAGAAAAAGTCATGATGCCTTGCTTAGTACCCAGACTTCAGCCTATTTTCTCATCTGGAGTCCTTTGATGGAGGTGGTAGCTAGGCATTTAATAGGAAGAAACCTGCAACCCTATGAAAAGTATATACCATAACAATTTCACCAGTCTTTCACCAAAGAAACCTACCGCCATTTACTCAGGTGAAAGGTCACCGAGGAGGGGCCGCACCGGTGGTGCAAGTGGTTAAATGCACGCGCTCTGCTGCGGCGGCCTGGGGTTCGCAGGTTCAGATCCCAGGCATGCACTGATGCACTGCTTGTTAAGTCATGCTGTGGTGGCATCCCATATAAAGTGGTGGAAGATGGGCATGGATGTTAGCCCAGGGCCAGTCTTCCTCAGCAAAAAAAGAGGAGGGTTGGCAGATGTTAGCACAGGACTGATCTCCTCACACACACACACACACAAAAATACACTGAGGAAAGGAGAATATCCAGACATTTTGAGGACTACTGGACACAGTTTGGTTTGACACTGATACCTGCTGAATCTCCTGAAAGAATAATTCCTTGAAATGGCCAGGTGATAAATGGATACCAGGTTAAAGTTTAGCATGTAGTGGGCCCATTGAGCCATAGATCCACCCATGGTCATTTCCCCAGTCCCTGAGGGTATAATTGAGATTAACATATTGGACAGTTGGAGTAACTCTGACATTTGAATCTTGGCTTATGGACTAAGTGCTATCATAGTGTTGAAAGCCAAATCAAAGCCTGGGAAACTGTCCTTCTACCCTGGCCAAGATAGTAAATCAAAAATAATATGCTTAATAGAGGGGCATCAGATATTAGTGATCCCACTAAAGACCTAAGGATCAAAGAGTGGTAGTCCCAATCATAAATCTTGAAGAATTACTATAGAATGACACTAGCTCAACAAAGCATTACTCTTATTGTAGCTGATCTGTCAGATATGGTAGCAATGCTAAATGAATTAAATTCCAGAATGTAGTAAATTCTGCCTAGTAGAGGAGAGCCCAATACTGCTTTCAACTTTGGTAAACTTGCAGAAGGAAGAGGGATATACCAAAGAGAATGAGAAGGAATAACTTCTTACCAAATTTCTAAATATTGTTTATCAGTCATGTTTCAGCTGGCATGATTTCCTAAAATCTTAAATTTAAATTTTGGGGACCCTAAGCGACACAGCAAGTCTTCACCTGTCCAACAACTTCTTACAAGTCTTTATCAATCGCATGGAGGTAAAACATGGAAAGCTGAGGAGAGGGCAAGAGAACTAAGGAAGGTCACCCTTAAAACACACTGGGCTTCCAAGAGTGACTATGCTGCATAACAAACTACTTCAAACTTGGTGGCTTAAAACAACATATATTTATTATCTTATGGTTTCTGTGGTTCAAGAATCCAGGAATGGCCTATGTCAGCCCTCTATGGAGGGCCACACAAGCCTGCAATTAAGATGTACCCCAGTTCTGGGATCTCATCGGTGGTTTGACTGAGAATCTACTTCCAACCTTCCTCCAGTCGCTGACATTTCATTCCCGTGTGCCTGTAGGATTAATAGCAGATGGTTTATCAAAAGTCATCCAGGGCAAGTGGAGGGGAGAGGGGAAGGGATGGAGGGTAAGGAAAGAGAGGATCTGACTCCAGAGATAGGTGCTATATTCTTATGTAATCACGTGCACATAATCATGCACATCTTGTTACATTTGCCACATCCATTGGTTAGAAGAAAGTACAGGTCCTGTCCACACTGAATCAGGAGGAATTATACAAAGTTATGAACAACAGGAGGTGGAGGGCATAGGTGTTGCCTTAAAATCTGTTTTCCACACCAAGTAAAAGGTAGCAGCCTGTTGAAGTGTATTGTATAAGAGAACTAGGAAGAATCCACTTAAGAAACTATAGGTCAAAGGTTTGATGCTGAACAACAGAGCGGAGAGAGATTGCATGACAGCGAAAAGCCTAGGGTGGAAGGATGGGGCTTGAGAGCAAAGAGAATTTCCAAGGCACATAAAAGCTGGCATCCTAACTCTAAAGTAGGATGAACTATAACATTCTTTATGAAGGTGAATGCTTTATTCTTTTTTTAAAAAATTTTTTATTTATTGAAGTAACATTGGTTTATAACATTGTATAAATTTCAGGTATACATCATTATACTTCTATTTCTGCATGGATTACATCATGTTCTCATGTTCACCACCCAAATATGGATGTTTTATTCTTATAGACAGTGTAAAGATCACCAACGCCTGTCTTGTGCTCAGACCCCAAGCCCCAGTGAAGAGCAGGCCCAGATCCTGCCACCAAAACATTTGAAGCCAGTGTTGACTTGCTTCTGACTGAATTTGCAACAAGTCTCAGGCCCAGCTGAACTCTAGATTCCATTGACTCGGTCACTCTCTAGCAGCCTGTCAAAAGAAGGGATGTTTCCTTCTCTGGGGATAAATATCATTTACTTCAGTCACTACTTAGCTTTTTTTTTTTTCGTGAGGAAGATCAGCCCTGAGCTGACATCTGATGCCAATCCTCCTCTTTTTGCTGAGGAAGACTGGCCCTGGGCTAACATCCGTGCCCATTTTCCTCTACTTTACACGGGACGCTGCCACAGCATGGCCTGACAAGCAGTGCGTCAGAGCGTGCCTGGGATCTGAACCTGCGAACCCCAGGCCGCCAAAGCGGAGTGCGCACTTAACTACTGCACCACCAGGCCAGCCCCTCTGCTTAGCTTTTATAAACAATGTTGAGAATAAAATTTTAAGAAACTGTGAGACGTGCAGAAAAGGAAGAAAATGTGACCTAAGGTCAAGAGAAGCAGACCAAGATATGGTCCTGATAGTCTAATGATCAAATAGGATCACTAAAAGACTATGATAGGGGCTGGCCCGGTGGTGTAGTGGTTAAGTTCGTGCACTCTGCTTCGGTGGCATGGGTTCGTGGGTTTGGATCCCAGGCGCGGACCTACACCACTCATCAAGCCATGCTGTGGCGGCATTCCGCATACAAAATAGAGGAAAATTGGCGCAGATGTTAGCTCAGGGCCAATCTTCCTCAGCAAAAAACAAAAAAACTATATAAATGTGTCAAATGACTTAGTGGAAGAGGTTGAGAATATACACAAACAAATGGAGAATTTCCACAGACAGAAATTATTTCAAGAAGATAATAAAATGGAAATGTGAGAAATGAAAAATATATATATTATCAGAAATAAAGGATCAATTTGATGTATCTAGCAATATGATAGAATTAGCAGAAGAAAGGATCAGTAAACTTGAAGATAGGTCAGTAGAAACTAAACTTAAGTACAAAATTAAAAGTGAACAAATGAAACAGAAAAAGAAGGTCAGAGATGTGTGGGACAAAATCAAGTTGTTTAATGTATGTATAATTGGAGTCTCCAAGGAAGAGAAGAAAGAGAATAGGAGAGAAGAAATGTTTGAAGATGCAATGTATGACAATTTTGTAAAAATTAGTGAAAGACTAACCACAGATCCAAGAAACTTAGTGAACTTCAAGGAAGATAAAAAGAAAAGTATAGCTAGGCATATTGTAGATTAATGTTAAAAACATCAAAGTTAAGGGAAAGTTCTTAAAAGCAGCAAAAAGAAATGTTATATTCCACAAAGGGAATAATGATACAAATGACAGCTGACTTCTCATGGCAAATTAAAAAGACAGTAGAGAGATATCTTTCAAATGCTGAAGGAAAGTAAAATTCAACCTAGGATTATATGCCCAAAGAAAATATTCTTCAAAACTGAAGGTGAAATAAAAGTATTCTCTGACAGACAGAATCTGAGAGATTTCATTTCTAACAGATATGCACTTTAATTCCTCAAAACTAATGGGAAATGATAAAAGATGGAAGCCTACATCCACAAGGATAGTGTCTTAGTCTGTTCCAGCTGCTATAAGAAAATACCACATACTGGGTGGCTTATAAACAAACAACAGAAATGTATTTCTTACAGTTCTGGAGACTGGGAAGTCCAAGATGAAGGTGCCATGGTCATCTTCTGGTTACGGCCTGCTTCCTGGTTCATAACCAGCACCTTCTCTCTATGTCCTCACATGGTGGAAGGGGCTAGGGATCTCTCTGGAGCCTCTTTTATGAGAGCACCGATCCTATTCATGAGGGCTCCACCCTCATGACCTAGGCACGTCCCAAAGGCCCCACCTCCTAATATCATCACCTTTGGGGATTAGGTTTCAACATACGAATTTTGAGGGGACACATTCAGACCGTAGCAGAATGGAAGGAGTAAAAGACAACAGAAAAGGACATGTTAGTTATTATGTATGTATTACATATATATGCATATATACATAATTATATACAATGTATATAATATACATAATTATAAGTAATATACATAATTATGCATATAATATATATAGTTAGCATTCTATCTTTGTATAACAAGTTACCAGCCCTTTAAGCAGTAAAATTTATTTTCTCAAAATTTCTGAAGATCAGAAGCCTAGCATGTAGCAGATAGATCTGCTCAGAGAATCACTAAGCTAAAATCAAGGTATCAACTCGGGCTACAGTCATCTTCTATGCTTGAGATCCACTTCTAAATTCACTAATTATTGCCTAATTATTGCCTTCTTAAACTTTCCACATCGCCCCTCCATCTTCAAGCCAGTAATCACAGATTAAAGTCTCCTTGTGTTTCTAACTTCTCTGACATCCTCTTAGTCTTCTGGTTTCATGGGCTCATGTGATTACACTGTATCCACTCGGATAATCTTAAGTCAAGTGATTAGTAACATCTGCAAAGTTCCTTTTTCCATGTAATGGAATTTATTCTTGGACATAACAACAAGAAGCAAAGGGTCATGGGGCCAAAATGTAGCTATATATTCAAAGGATATACTAGTAACTCACTGACTATTTTAAAGCAAATTTATACATCCTGTGGAGTTTATAGTATATGTGAAAAGGAAATCTATGGCATCAAGAAAACAAATGAGAGAAGAAAAAATGAAATTATACAGTTATAAATTCCTTGTATTGTTCATGAAACAGTACAGTCTTGTGCTGCATAATAACATTTCAGTCAACAACAGACCGCATATACGACCATGGTCTCATAAGATTAGTAACATATAGCCTAGGTGTGTAGCAGGCTATACCATCTAGGTTTGTGTAAGTACACTCTATGATGTTCATACAACAATGAAATTGCCTAACTACACATTTCTCAGGACACATCTCTGTCGTTAAGCAACGCGTGACTATATAATGTTATCTGAAGGTAAAATCTAATGAAAGATAGATATTATTATTTCTAGAACAACCAGTAGAAAGTAAGATAGAGAAGTAAATCCAAGAAGTCCTTATTGTGGGAGAGTCAGATGAAATAATTTGCTTTTACTTTAAAGGGGATTCCCCAGCATGCCAAGAGCATTGGCCCCATAACACTTTACCAATGCAGCAAGTCGCTGAATCTTTGGTTCCCACCCTCTGGTGTGCACATCTTACCAAGGCCTCCAATGCACTAATTACTTTTTGCCCATCCAATCCTATTTGCATGACATCATCAATTGAGGGCACCAGGTATATTCTGTGGATGTCCAAACACTTTAGATCTCTTTGGATGATATGAAAGGGCGCAAGGCAGTTAACATAGCCCTGGGCAAACTATAACTATATAATATTATCTCTTCCAAGTGAATGTGAGCTCATTCTGATTCTCTCTCCTAATAGAGATATAAAAAAATGGATTTGGTAAATCTATGGCCTCATACCATGTGTCTGTGATCATGTTAATTTTCTCTAGCACAGATACCGCATCTGATAGAGTGTATGAAATTAAAGTTACCACTTGCTTGAGATAATGGCATTTAATTTTCATACTCCATATTCTGTTTTATTTTTGAAGGATCTGGACTTGTGAATTTAATTGAGATATGGTAGGACTACCATTCCTGCATCCATTAGTTCTTTAAGACACTATTAATTTTTAATGTTTTCTCAAAGATGTGATTGTTTTTTAATTAAAATCCTGGCTGCAGGGGAGGAGCAGTTTCAGAAGAGCCACAAAGACTTCCAAACCACAGTAGTTCCTACCACATAGGCCAAGGACCAAATGTGGTGGTTATGCCTTGTGCCAAGTAGATTGAATCTAACTATACATTTAGTGGTTAGAGAAATGACCACCAGGTAGGTCTGTGGACTCATTATGGAACCACTGGGTCTAAACTCAATTTAATACCTGCTTCCTTTTAGTCCAAAATGTATAAGCTGGTGGGAAAGAGTTGTCAAAAACTGAAGTATCTGGAGTTTTATCTGCTTTGCAAGCTTACAAGTCAACTTGACACAAGTTCTCGAAAGATAAAAAAAGACGTGAGTCTACTGAGTCAGAGACAAAGACAAAGGATTTTATTATTCATGGCACAGGAAGAATCTTGAGTTTCATTTTTTCGTTAATTTCCCCTGCTATTCAAGTCCCCTTGGGGTCCATGTGGAGTGATCCAGGTGGATATGGCAGAAAAAGTGGCTTTGCATCACAGCTGGGGGACCTCAAAACATCAAAATCCAAATCCGTGATAAAGGGCTATTAGAAACCTTGCTCAAATACCTCCCCAGAGGGAGACATTATCTTTATTATCATGGTCAGCAAACAAATCTGACCTTGCCCTGTAAGTGAACCCTATCTCTATCTTTAAAACATTCCATAACAAAAGTTGATTCAAGATACGCAAAAATTGGGAGGACCATGAAGAATCATCTACCAATAGTCACAATGCCACTTTAGGTCCCCAGATGTACATGTCATATTGTACCTTGTGACAAGTAGTCTTCAAAGCATTTAGATACTTTCCCAATTCCCTTTCCCACCAGCACAGAGTTATTGGAGAAATTGTATTTCAGTTCCTTTGGGAAAGGACTGAGATAATCATTACTGTGTATAATTTCAGTGTGGAGTCCTTCCTCCTGGGTACCTAACCTTCAGTTCAGTCAATTTGCTCTGAGTTCAAAACTAACTTAGGTCTAGAAATTGAGCAAAGCATCATGATCTTCTATTCAGGCAACTGCCCTCAGACTCATGATTATCCATCCTTGATTTCTTTGGATGGTACAAAGTTAGAATTGCCATTATTGACTGCCCACATATTTTGCCCCGGCGATATTGTGTGCTACTAAATATGCCATAACACTCTTTAGGTCTTGGCTGTCATTCTGACACTGTTGATCATTACAATAATGGAACACACATGGTGTCTGAGGGCTAAGCATTGACACCTGGTCTACATAGTTTTGCAGGACTAATATCCCTATTGTTATCATTGAGCCCAGTTTTATAACAGAATCTTCTACTGCTAGCTCTGGCTTTCAGAGGAAAGCCAGCAATGAACCGCCAAGATGCTGGTGTCCGCCCCACTCACCAGTGTATCCCTTATCACTTAGGTAAATGGAGTGACCTCCAAACCCTGAAACATGATCATCTGGTAGGTTTCAGAGAGAAGATAGTTCATTCATTTTAACATGCTCATTGCAGGCATCTCCATCTCACTTAGTATAAATCATTGCCTTTTTTTATGATTCTAGGAGCCATCATTGCAGAAGGTTTGTACCATCTCCAGGGATAGAAAATAAATATAGTTGCTTTTTTTAAAGATTAATATAACTAATAAACTCCTTTCAAGATCAATCATGAAGAGAGAAAACACAAATTAACAACATTAGCAATGAAAGAATAGACGCCAGTACGGATATGATAGTAATTAAGAGGATAATAAGGAAATACAATGAACATTATGACAATACATTTCAAAACTTACATCAAACACAAAATTTTTATGAGAAAAACAAAAATAACACAAAACCCAATTTGCCTAAACTAGCCCAAAACAAAATAGGAAATGAAAATAGCTCTGTATCAATCAACATGATTGAAAACACAATAAAATACCCATGAAAACTCTAGGCCCAGATGGCTTCACTGGTGAATTTTATTAAGACTTTAATAAAATAATAACATCTTATACAAACTCTTTTAGAAAATTCAGCAGATTGGAACAATTTCCAACTCATTTTATGAGACCAATATAATCTGGCTTGGAAATCTGATGAGAACATTATAAAAAGTAACATCACATAATAATTTCCCATCATCATACATGCAAAATTCCTTAACAACATATTAGCAAATTGTATCCATTGATATACAAATAGGATAGTGCCTCATGATCAAATTAGAGTTCGCAATCATAAAAAAACGATTTTACATTTGAAAGTGAATTTACTGCTTAAAAATATAAAGGAGAAAAGTATATGATTATCTCAGTAAATGCAAAAGAAAACGTTTGATAATATTCAACATACATTTAGAATAAAGATTCATCAATTTAGGAATAAGAGCAAGCTTCCTCGGTCTGATAAAGGGAATCCTGAAAACAAATTATAATATCACCACATAAAAAAGCATTACGTTGAGCAAAAGAAATCCCATTCAAACTGTATTTACTCATAATCTATTATTTTATTTGTATGAAATCCAAAAATAAACAAAATAATCCATGGTGCTGTAAATCAGAAAGTGATTTCTTCATGGGGTGTGGGTGCAGAGAAGAATTGGAAATTGACTGGAAAGAAACATCTGGAAACTTTGCATGATGATGGAACTGTTCTATACCTGATTTTGGATGGTGGTAGATAGGTATACACAATTTCAGAACTCATCAAAATAAAAATGCAGGAAGTCTTCACTTTATTTTATGTAAATTATACCATAAATATTAAAGAAAAAATATTAGACTTGCTTGTAATATTTTATTTTTATGTCTGGGTTCTGAATTAGCCAACTAAATGAGCTTATTTGTTTTGGTCTTGCTGGCCTTGTGCAAACACGACTCATGACTCTGACTAATGATTTACTGTCTTGTTTGCAGTGTAATGCATATTTAAGTAGTCTTGATAATAATATATTATCAGGCAAGCTGTAAAAGGGCATTTATTGATGTTTTATCCATTTCATAGGTTTTCACACCAAATTAAATAATCTATTTGCAGCCAACAATTTTTGGGTAAAATGTTTAATACAACAAATTTTTATTGAGTGCCTACTATGTACCGACATGCCTTTAGGAGCCTAGGATATATCAATAAACCAAACAGACAAAAACATTCTCTGCTTCCAAGGAGCTCACAGTTTTCCATTTTCTCTGCTAAGTACAGTTAGTCTTCTTTATGCTGCTGCTTTTTCTTCTGAAACTCCAAAAGTTGGACTTATTCAGAGCTTTTTCTTGAATCTCTTTTCTATCTACCTTAGTTCTCTTGGTGATAATATTTATTCTCATGGTTTTACACATCGTCCATTTACTGATGCCTTCCAAAATCCTATCTCTATCTGATCTCCCCACAGAGCACCGAACTCCCTTATCCAACTCCTAACTTGATGTCTACAACTGAATATCTAATAAGCTTCTCAAATATCTGAAACCAGGGTGACCATCAGTGCCAGTTTAGCCAGGATAGTCTTCATTTACATTTACAGTCTTACTGTCTTTGCATAAAAGTATTAATATGCTCCCATTCAATCTCAAAGGGATCATGATTTAGATAAATGGACATTCTATCCAAACAGCCCTCTTGATTCCACTCCCCAGTTGAGTTTTATCCATGGTAATAATGACAAATCAATTCAGCTAAGCACTCAAACAAAAATAGTGTTTTATTTTTTATGACTCTTGTTTACTTATACTCTATCTGCCAGAAGCATCTGTCATCTTTGATTTCAAAACATATTAAATCTAACCAACGTATTACATGCCACGCTCATTTCAGATTTACAACACATTTATGTTCCTTAACTGGTAGTCCTTCAAATTTTACAACCACATGGCATCCAGGGCAAAGTTCCTAAAACCTAAATTAAATGTTGCCACTCTATTGCTCAAACCCTTAAGCTTCCCATGACTCTCAGCATGAGGTACAAATTAAAACTGATAATAAATATTCTACACAATTTTGCCTATGCCGACCTGCCTGAGTTAATTTCCTACCACTATATGCTTTATTTACTCTGCTTTTGTCAAAAATGATATCTCATTGTTCCTCAAATGTGCCATTTTTTTGTGACTCCAGAGCTTTAAATTTATTGTCCCCACACCCTAGAGCACTCTTTTTCAGGTCTTCCTCACTTTCATTCAAATGTCTGCTCAAGAGCTCTTAGTTGGGAGAAAAAACTTTCAATGAAACTCTCACATTTCTTCACGCTTATTTCAAAGCATATTTAGATATTCAGAACATATTTACTCAAATTTATTTACATTCGAGGATAGTAAAGGTAGAGAATGTCTCCCTCCCCAAATATATACCAAAATTGTAAAGACAAAGACTTCAATTCTCTCTCCAGAGAGAACTTGCTTATATTCCAGGGTAATAAAGATAATATTTCTCTCTGGAGGGGAAGATGAGCAGGTATAGCAGTAGTCGATTTATAAGACTGGGAGTTTCCTAAGCATTCTTCAAGTGTGACACAGACCACTGTATATACGACATCCACTTAGGCCCACTTCTATCATCACCCCCACGTGACTTGGGAGGGTAAGGTAGTGATGCAAACGTGGAGTTCATGCTACCTGCTGTACTGTGAATAATCTACTTTCTAAATCCACTTCAGGTCATTGTCGTCTCCTCGGCTGAATCTATGTAAGTGTAATGAGCTATCCTAGAACCTAGAAGTTCCCCACACTAACAACAATTCTCAAACACCAGCTGAGTATCCTACAAGTCAACTTAATTCTGACACCGTCTACCCAGAGATGGCATCAGATTACACAGGTTAAGGATTCAGTCCCACAAGACTGCCCCGCACCCCCACTTCAGACACCAGTCAGAAGCCTAGGTTATTACAGGCTATAGAGTGGACGTTCCAATACCCACTCCTTGGATTTGATTAATTTGGTCGAGCAGCTCGTAGAACTCAGAGAAATATTTTACTTAGTAGATTACTACTACAAACTAATTATTGCTTTATTATAAAAAGATATAACTCCACAACAGCCAAATGGAAAAGATACATAGGGTAAGGTATGGGGAAAGGGCACAGAGCTTCCATGCCCTCTTCAGGAGCACCATTCTCTTCAAATCTCCAAGTGTTCACCAACCAGGAAGCTCTTCAAACCCAGTCCTTTTGGGTTTTTATAGAGGCTTCCTTTACATAGGCATGAATGATTAAATCATTGGCCATTGGTGATTGATCAACCTCCAGCCCCTCGTCCCTTCCTGGAGGTCAGAGGAGTGGGACTGAAAGTTCTAACCCTCTAATCACATGGTTGGTTCTCCTGGCAGCCAGCCTCCATCCTTAGGTGGGGTCCAAAAGTCACCTCACTAAGGTAATAAGAGACACATTTTTATCACTCTTATCACTTAGGAAATTCCAAAGGTGTTAGGAGCTATATGCCAGAAAAGGGGATGAAGACCAAATATATATTTCTTATTATAAATCACAATATCACAACAGTTTTTTAGAGATTAGATGATTCCCTTGTTCAAATGTTCCAACTGTTTTCCATCTCAGTAAAAGTCAAATCATATTTCTTATCATGCTGCATAAGGCCCTTCGTGATTGGTACCTACATCTGAAAATATATTTACCCCCTTCTTTTCTCCTCCTCTCTACTTCCATCCAATGTTCAATTCAGGCTGAAACTGCTGTTCAGTCTAAGATCATCATATCATTTCTCACTGCTTCTCATTCTCTACTGCGCCTCCTCTTCATAGAGTACCTTTCTACCTATTTCCATCGGATGAAAACCTATTGACCTTCCAAAATTCAGATCAATTGTCTCGCCTTATAAAGGATCCCTCCCTCAGAAGAGTTGGCTACTCCCTTCTTCTCTGACCACTTTATGAATATAAGGCTTTTATTCTACATAGAACCCTGCTATTGTACTCATATATGTACGTCCAACTTTCCCTTCAATTCACCAAGCTCTTTAGTAGCTACCATTTATTTAGTCCATATTGTGTGCCGGGAGGTACACCCTTTGCTCTAGATGCATATGAAGTAGATGTTATTCCTATTTCAGGTTTATAGGTTGGAATACTTCTCAGAGACTTATTAAATAGAAGAGGAAGGACGCTAACCAAAGTCTTTCAAATCTCAAAGCTCTAGTTTGCATCACTGTGTAAATTTCATAACACCTATTAGAAGAACCAGACAACATCATTCTCATTATACAGATGATAAATCTGAGCCTCAGAGATGTTAAAATTTGTCCATGCTCAGTGATAAGATTTGATTTTGTTTTTAAATTCTAGGACATTATACATATTTGCTACTCAATAAGAGATTTACAGATAAATGAATGGGTAAAGATTTCCATGACCACATAGGTTTATAGGCAAAAGAATAAAGAGAACTCAGAAATGAAGCTTAGGTATTGAGATTTTAAGCTCAGTAAATGAGTGACAGTAGCAGGTTTATTGAGTAGAGGAAGCAATTAGGTTCCATATGGCAGGTCTTGTTTTAATTATTATAAGTGTGAGGTGATGATGAGGCTTTTAGGAAAGATTTTTAACTGGCAATTTGGGGTAATTTCAGTATGAACTCCAAATCTGTTTGCAGCAAATGGTTACTGGGCTAATTTAATTTGTAGAAAGTCTGTTTAATTTCTCACATTCTGACCCACATCTGTCAATCAAAGTGAAGTACTCTTTAACACCAGGCACTGAAAAGTGAGGCACAGTCTTATTTATTGGGTGTAGTTGGGAAGTTTACAGGAGAATAGTGATACTATTGATTCATTAATTTAATAAGTAATTATTGATCATCTGTGTTGTGCAGGATGCTGTGATAGGCAATTGTTACATTTTAAGAAGTGAAGTAAGCTTACATTTTAGAGAGGGAGACATGCAATCAACAAGGACACAAGGAAATAAATTTGTAAATAACAGGTGCCGTCCTATGAAGGAAATGAACGCAAGACTATGATAAAAAAAAATAATGCCCACATACCTAGTGGGTAAAGGGAAGTTTCTTGATCACGGGGTCAGGAAATTCCTCTCTGAAGTGAAGGTCAGAATGAGGGGATGCTATTTTAAGCCTAATGTCACTTATAAATGATGCTCATTTACAGATCAATCCTAAGAAACCACTAGACCAGTTAGTTGTCCTGCCTTGTTCTAATGGTAAAATAAGAGACAGACTAAGTTGGGTCTCAAATCATTATCCTGGAAATCAAAATGTGAAGCTTTTGGTCCACCTTGCAAATGATACTCCTAGAGGTGACAACCCTACTATTTTCCAGTGGCTAACCATCTAAACAAAGTGAGTCTATTGAACTGTCTTACATAAAGCTATTATATCAAAACCGCACATACAGGAGTATTTTTTTCATTGGCTTAACTTTTTTAATAGCTTAATGCTTATAAAAACAAATGATGGAGTGAAATAGAAGTGGGATCAAGTTCATGCTATACCTATTAATGCTGTGTTATCATGTTCTGGTTTCTTAACTTCTCAGTGTCTCCATTTCCTTATAATCTAGAAAGTGAAGGATAATGGAATCAGCCTCACAGGAGTTTTGTGAGAATTTAATAATTCACATAAAGCCCTTAGCAAATGCCTAGTGTGTAGTAGGTTTCGGTAAGTGTTAACTATTATTACTTAGTTAAGATTTTGCTTGCTTACAAGCAAAACATTTCTATAGCCATATTATGTTGACTTATACAGAATTATCTCTATTCCCTTTCACCGTTAAAGCAAAATGTATTTACATCTGTGAACATTAGGCTGAATTTTTTCACTTTTATAAAGATAGGAATGGGAAATATAAATGTATACAGTAGAGAAAAATTCCCAAATTCCAGGTTAATACCTGCTTTACCTTTTTTTATTTCAACGCTAATTATATATAAATACATACATAATTTGAAGTCCTATTTTCTATAATTGTATATCTACTGAGTTGAGCTTTAATGAATAAAACATTTTGTAAGAAATTATATTACCTATTTATGAACAAAAACAAATTATTACTAAAAACAGTTTAATATATATGAGGAAGAGTAGTGTTGGAGTCTAGGTATGTGTATGTGCAGGGGTGTGTGTGTGTTGGGGTGAGAAAAGGGTAAGAGAAGAATGGGGGGGAGTTTTGTTCTTTTATTGGTAGAAAGATTATTTAGAAACAAAAACAAAATATAGAAGTTACTATGGATTTATTTGGTTATGGAATTTAAAAAGATGATTACCTCAGAATCCAGGCTTAAGACCAAGTATTTAATGGTTTTATAAATTGCCGTTAATAGCCAATACCCATTTAAATATTCAAGGTTATAGAGGACACTAAACTCTGGGTGGTAAATAATAAACATAATATGGACATGCCAGAGGAAATTCTCACAGTTTGTCCACTTGGATATCTCACAGGTTTCTCAACATGTACAAAATAATTTTTATTTATTTATCTACCTTCAACATCCTTCTGTTTCAGTCTTATATTTCTCAGTAAATAGAAATCTATTCTTTCAGTTTCTCAAGCCCAAACTTTTCAGCCACTTTTGACTCATCTCTTTCGTATTTGCCACCCTATCTATGAGCAAATTCTGTCATATCTATCTTGAAAATAAATCCCGAATCCAACTATTTCTCATAATCACTACCACAGCCCCACTGGACTATCACACTGTCAATTCTTAAGTAGGTCACTGCAATAGCTTCCAAACCAGTGTCCCTGCCTCCACCCTTGCCCCCAGTGGTCTATTCTCCAACCAGCAATCAGAAAGATCAGATTTTCTGTTAAAAAAAATCAAGTAACTTCCCAAAGTTTTTAAATGACCTACAAGCGCCCCCCCCATGTCACTGGCCTCATTTTCTACCACTTTCTCCTTTTTAACTCTGCTAACTTTCACAATGTTCTCTCCTTACCTTTACTGTTAAGCCCATTTCTGCTTTAGAGGCTATCGGTTACCACTCCTTTGACCTGAATATTTTCCCCCAGATGTCTATAGTGGTTGCCTCACTTCATTCAGGCGTCTGATAAAACGTCACTTCCACAAAGAGTCCTTTCTTGATAACTCTGCACAGAATAGCTACCCATCACCACTTGTGATCCAACCGACTTTGTTCTATCTTTCCTTAAAAAACCTGTTACTTCCGGATATGTAGTAATTTATATGATTATAGCCTTTCCTCTCTCCCTACTAGACGATACTCAAGCAAGGAGTTTACTCAGGGTGAGGACTTTGTTAATTGCTATAATCCCAGCAACTCAAAGACCGTATATGGTATGTTGTAGGTACTCAGTTATTATTATTTTTATTTAAAAAAAGAATCAATCTGAATTATTTACATAAAAATAGTAGATATATGGACAAAGACAAGTAATAAGTGTAAGAAAAAATAAGCGATAAGTGAAGAATTCTCAATATAATTTGACATCTAAGAAGGATGGAAGAACGTTCCTTAAAAGTTAATGTGCTTAATATTTGCCTACAAAATACAATTTAATTAGCATCAAAGAAAGAAATAAAAACAATATAAAACTTTTTCTGACCATTGATAAAATTATGTTGTTTCCTTACCAGGAAAATAATTTGCAGTGTTGAACTATGCACTTCACTCCTCATCAAAGATATAAATAAACTATAACAAGTCCAGAGAAGGGACTAGCCACAGTGGTTTTTAAAGTGATTAGTGGACAATCTGTATTAAAAGCACCTAGACTGACTACCAAAAGTCCAAACTCCAGCCCTAACCCAGACTCACTGAAAATGAATCTCTGAGAATGAGGTCCGTGAACATTCACGTTTTTTTTTTTTACAATCTCCCGAATTTGGCTTATGCATTCTAAAAGTTGAGACATATTATATTATATGAACGTCTGTCATTGGACTTGTGTGGGCAAAAGCCTAATTGATTGAATGGACCATGTGTCTGAGCCAACATTCCAAGTCTTATTATTTTATATTAAGGTGTTAGATCTAAATTAAAAGAAATAATTATGTTATTTTTAAACATTTTGTGCAATACTTATTAAATTAGGTATTGTGAATAATACTAAATTTCTTTTTGATTTAGCAAAAGCAGATTTTTACTTTTGGGTTTGCGTTGTTCTCTTCCCACTGAAAATATTAACTAAAATCACCAAGAGAAATTTTGGTTGTCTATGACAATGAGTATTTCTATCCAATTCAATAGGAAAGAAATGTGGATTTGGGGGAAACTTTATAAAATTGTTCTTGGGATTTTTAAAATTTATTTGTAATAAACATATCATCTCTAAAATTAGATTAGAAATCACTGAAACTTGCTGCATCTAGCAGCATACAGCCACAAAAGGCTGAGCTACATAATGCTTTCTTGAGTAGAAATTCTGGGTAAATAAACATTGCAAGATGTTAATTTTAAATAAAACTTCTCTCTAAATGAAATGCATACATGATCTTATTTGAATGTTCATATATCAAGCTGAGCTGTGGTATCTCTTAGAAAAACTGACCAAATAAAATTGGCTAATAAACATTTTTAAAACAAAAACAGTAAAAGTACACAATATTCTCTCTCTCATATTCTTACATACATGTAACAATATGGATGTGATTAGTGAAATAATAATGAGTAAAATAAGCAAAAAATAAGACAATGTACATTATGGTATTTTTTGAAGTTTTGAAAATGACTAGCACTAAATAATATAATTTTAGGTATATATATCAATTGATGAAAATATAAAAAGAAGCAGTGTAATAATAATAACGGTTATTTAGGTGTTGGAGAGAGGCAGGCAAGTGATAAGACAGTGATAAGGTTGTAGCATCTAAGTATACATAAGCTATTATAAATTAATAGTTCTTAGGTTAGGAAATGGATTCATATGCTCTCACTAAAAATATGACTTTTTGTCAAAATTTATCTCTGATGAGATTAAATAGTAATTGATTGATACAATTCAATTGTGCCTTTAATGAAAAATTAGTGTTTGATTTTGGAATATATGGGTTGGTATTTTCAAAATTATAAAATGGAAACCAATTTTAGGATGTTGAGAGAGAATTCCCTTGGAGATGGTACAGTATTTATCTTAGACACTGAAAACCAGCCAGGACCACACGTTGTATCCACTAAGAGACATAATCACTTAAAAAGAACAACAGCAACAACTACAGCAACAGTCAAACAACAACAACAACAACACCCATCCAGCTATATATGAAGATACTCAGGGATTATTTGCTTTTTATCGAGAGGCCTATTCTGGAAGGTTCCAAACAAACTATAGATTTCTTTACAGTGAATCTTCATCAATAAATTAAAGATAAGATATAATGCAATAGTTTCTAATGAAAAGTTCATATCTTCCCCCAGTAGTTCCATTCTGACATCTTAGTTTATTATTTCTACCCACTTTTGAAATCACTATATATTCTAAATATAAGGATCATGATATAAGATAATTTACAGATTTATAAATAACCTCATTAACATGCGTCTGCAGCCAAGGAAGAGGCAGCATTCACCCAAGGGGGATTTATTCACATCAAAAGGAGACAAATACCGTATGATTTCCTTCATTAAGTAGTAGATAATAACAACAATAAACAAACACATAGGGACAGAGATTGGATTGGTGGTTACCAGAGGGGAAGGGGGGAGGGTGGAGGGTGAAAGGGATAATTCGGTACATGTGTGTGGTGATGGGTTGTAATTAGTATTTTGGTGGTGAACATGATGTAGTCCATGCAGAAATAGAAGTACAATGATGTACACCTGAAATTTTTGCAATGTTATAAACCAATGTTACTGCAATAAAAAAAAATAAAATAAAATAAAAGAAATAATTAACTCTCAAAAAATAAATAAATAAATAAATAAATAAATTTTAGATAAACTGCTGAACTATTTTTCAAAGTGATTATATCATTTTTGATTCCCACTAGCAGCATTGAGAATTCCAATTTCTTCATATCACCAAACACTTGGTATGGTCAGATGTTTTAACTTTAGCCATTTTAACTACTGTGTAGTGGTATATCATTTCAATTTTAATTGACTTTTCCCCAATGATGAATAATTTTGAGCATTTTTTCATGTGCTTATTTGCCAACCATATAGCTGTGCAAATCTTTTGCCCATTTTTCATTGAGTTGTTTGTTTTCTTAATATCAAGGTATATTTTCTATTTTTAAATATATTATTGTATTTTAAAAAATTAACATGCAATAAAACTAACCTTTTGGTGTACAGTTAAAAAAAAAAAAAAAAGGAGACAGATGTGCCTTCTAACTTAAAATATTTGGAGGTAAAAGAAACTCAGTACAAATAAATGCACGTCTATGGATGAATATGAGTATGTCCTTCTAAAAGGAAAAGAAATCTGTCAATGTTTTTTTCTGTGATTTAGGGTAAAATTCCACAGTGCCTTTAGTTGTTTTCTGCCAGTAGGAAGTTTCCTTCAGATCTGATTTTCAGTGTAGTTTACTTGTATGATGAAAAAATATTCTTCTTAATGCATTAACCAGTTTGTCTGGAATCTTCTTTAACAGCTCCAAATTATTTTCTCCCATATTACACTTTCTGGGGGATGAAATAGATGACTAAAAATAAATGTGCTTATGACAATATTTTTTGACTAATTTAAATATATGTTAAAAGCTCACACATATTAAGTTCTTAAAATGTACCAGAAACTGTTGTAAACAATTTGTACATATTAACTCCTTTTAAATATCAACATCCTATGAGCTAGTGATTGTTATTTCCATGCAAAGAAGAGGAAAATCAATTAGAGATAAGTAAATTGTGCAAGGTCACATACCTAGTAAGGAATGAATCTAAGATGTGTAGTTATTGTGTTTAATGGCAGCCCCTATGCTCTTAATCATTATGCTATAACACACCACGGTCTGTTAAAAAACTATTTGCAACCGAAGAATTAAATAGCTGGAAAGGTGAGCACTATTAAATATGTGATGCAGAGAAAGCCACATTTTCAAATGTTTAAAACACTATTATGCATTGAAAATTAAAATTAATATAATTATTTTGTTTTATATACATATATTTAAAGAACATATTTTTAGTAATTCTACTTTGCAGTTGTAAAACATTCAAGTCTTTAAATGCCTAAGCTTTCCAAGCATATATCAATAACGTGTTTTGTTTATTCTGACCCTGTGATAAAACTGTTATAATGTTCTTTTGTAAACCATTGAAATGGGTATGGAATTTTAAAAACTGGTTATTCTTACACATCATGGGTTAAGTCAATCCCAGTGAAGAAACTAGGCTTCTTATAATGTAGCTACATAAAAATGTTGAGAAAAAAGAAAATTGAGTCATTCAATTTTTAGCTCGTCTATTCTGACAGGGCACTAGAAAATGGGAGTTAATATTTTCATTCAGTCATACATGTATGCAGTCATTCCAAAACCATTTTTTTTGAGTCTATGAAACACAATAAGAACAAAAAAAAATTGTTATTCTATGTCAAATAAGAGGAATAGAAAGATGAGGGGGAAAAAATCACACTGCTCCAGCCTTAGGGTTTATCCAGTCCAGATAACTTGACCTTAGCCTGTGTATATGCTGCTTATATATGTACAGTTTGAGAAAATAATTATGTAGATTTTAGATTCTAGACCAGGGGTCAGCAATGCATAGTCCAAATGCCTAGTGTGGCCTTCTGCCTGGTTTTGTTTATTTTACATAATGAGCTAAGAAACTATTTTTTACCCCCAACACTGAAAAAAATAATCAAAAGTATAACATTGTGTGACACATGAAAATTGTAGGAAACAAATTTTAGTGTATATAAATAAGGTTTTTTGTTTGTTTGTTTATTTTAACACAGACATGCTCATTCCTTTATGTATAGTCTATGGCTGTTTTTGTGCTACAAGGACAGATTTGAGTATTTATGAAAGATAGTATGGACTGCAAAGCCTAAAATATTTGCTATCTGTATCTTTATAGAAAGGTTTGTTGCCTCTCACATATACTACCTATACAGGAAACATTTACTGGAAAATTATCTCACTGTGTGAATGGAGCTGCTCATATTGAAATACTCCTTTTCTGAATAACTCAGTTAACTCTTCTTCATTAGAAATTCAGATAACGGACCATTTTGAACAGTGGTGGTGGCTGATTATTACAATGTTCACTCAAAAATAATACAAGTAATGTGTCTGTTTTCAAATATATAATATTTTATATTATATATGTGATATTACTCTATTTAATCATGATGTCAATTAAAAAAAATCTAAAGTGTAGTTCCTATACACAAGTGTTAAAATAACATTTACACAGGAAGAAATCATTAATTACTTATTTGTCAAAACATGGACTATATCTTTAGATGTAATTATCTTTTAAAATCTCTAATGCTGGTATAGATTAAAGTAGGGAACAAGGCTAATGTTGAGTGATTTATGTATACTTCAGATTTCCCAAGAGAAGATTTTTTTTTCCTGGATTATATTTTGGGATTCTCTTGCCTTGTTTTCTTAGAAGAGTTTAATTTTCTTGTAGCTGACAATACTAAAAGTTAAGTACATATTGATGACCTAGATTAAAAACAATGGTTATCCCCAGGTAAGCTATTGTTCTACAATATAAATGATAACTTTGAATTCTATACTGTTGGAACAAAGCTCTCCCTCCAGATACAGTCTTACATCAGAAAATTTTCTGGATTGACTGTATGAGAACTTCATTAGTTGTAAAGTTAAGGTACACATCTGAGAAAGAGTGGAATAATCTTCATGCATTACTGTGAATAATATTTTTCATTAACTCATTGTATGATGTAATTTGACTGAGAATACTGATAATAAATTGTCTATTCAGTTGTTAAAAAGCCCTAGGGTAGCCTTAACTGTCTTCTCTTACTATATTTTTATTTCTAAGGACCCCCTTTATGCCAGTTTCTTTCATCACAGTATATACCTTTGGCTATCCAAAATCTACATCGGCAGCTCCAAATTCCCCCTTGAGCACCAACACCGTGTCTCCAAATGTCTGTTGAATATTGCCCCTGTATGTTTCATGGACAGCTTAATCTCATAATGTCCAAATCTGAATTTATCTAGTTTTCCTTTTCTTCTCCAAATTCACTTCATGTTTAGTCTTCTTAATTTCAGTGAATAGTATCATGTCCTCTCACTTTCTGAAGCCAAGATATCAGCATCGTTCTGACATTTTCCTCGCCCTTCCTCCTGATTGCCATGCATTCTCTCCCCATACACTGAAACAACTGGAGACCAATATTTATAAATGTTAGCTCCTAAGTATCTCCCTCTCTAAGTGCTAAGTATCTAAGTACTCTCTTCTTTCCGTTTCAATAGTCACATTCTCAGTTTAGTTTATCATCCCTTATGCTCTTGATTTTTATATTAGTCTCTTTACTCGATTTCTTGCCTCAATTCATTCTCAAACTATCTTCCATAATGTTTACAGAAATGATTCAACAAATCTGCTTTAAATAATTCAGTCCACATTGCCCAAATTAAGTCCAAATATTGTATTATGGCATGAAGAGCTCTAAGTCTCCATCCTATCTCCTCTAAAATGCACATCTCTTTACTTTTAATTGCACCGAGTAATTCAGCCTCACTGAACTGGGAGCATTTCCCAGCACACACCAGTCTCCTCCTTGTGCTTCTGGGCCTTTTGACACAACACTCTCTCTGCCTGGTTTGTTCTCCTACCTTTTCTACCTAATTCCTGTTGCTTCTTTCAAGCCCAGCTTGGTTGTAACATCAACTTAAAATTTTTTCTAGTACTGTCAGTGAAAATGGCAAAGTAATGAAATCCAAAAGTTCATCTTTCTGTAAAGGTAATGAATAACTTGTAAAAACTGTCAGAATCAACATTTTTGGAACTATGGAAACTCACCAAAAGCTTGCAGCAATGAGGATAATGCTTAAGTTAGAAAAGCCGTCTGAATCTCAGTAAGAACAGAGAGCTTTGTGGCATTTTAAGTCCCCCTGTTCCCATTTCACATTCCCCATTTGTGCAGTGTCTTTGAAGATAACAACCCACAATCCTTGTATATGTACCAGTACCAGAGGGAGCAGAACAGACCTCACTTGCAAAGAATTGTGGTTGTTTGTTTTGACCTGCCTAGTGACTCCCTGGAAGACCAGCTCAAAGGATTTACCTTGATCTTGCCTAACTTTGAACTCTCCCAGTGCTAAGGCAGCTCTCTGGCACAATTGTTAAAAACATTTACAGGAGATGTATTAGCCATTGCTGTCTGGGATAATGGATAACACTTGGAGCAAATAATTGGCTAACCAAAAACCATTGGCTAACCAAAAACCATTGGTTAACCAAAAACTGGGAGGAAAGGCTTGGGAATGACATGCTTTAGCTAATAAGTGTTTTTAGGAGCTCCAACATATTCCTGGGAATCTAGAAGGCCATGTGAATTCCCAGAGCAGGGCACAGGCTCAAGAAAGAACAAAGAAGGCCTTAATCTCTCACCTCTGACTGACCTTAAGGCTCTACACAGGGAGGAAGCAAAGGCTAAGGCCGAGTTGTAAACTGCCTGGCTGAGTGTTGACGGCATGCCCAGAGTGCGTATGGAGGCCATCAGCAAAGACTGGAAGTTTATCGTTTCCAGGTGTTTTAGCAAATCTTAGTCCAATCTCTATCTCACCACTAAACTAACATGATAGAGACATTAGTGGCCTCACATGAAAAACAATACTTGATGAAATTGGTTCAGAAAAGTCACGAAATAAACAATAGCAATGACGATGAGGAGCAACAACAAATCTGAAGAGGGGGGATAATCTGATTTCCAGAGTTGCCACAATTTCATATTAAAAATATTCTGTTTTCAACAAAAAATACCATGCATAAAAATAAACAAGAAAATGGACAATAAACAGGAGGGGGGAAAATGGCAATAAATAGAAACTATCCCTAAGGAAGCCCAAATGTTGAACTTACTAGACAAAGACTAATCTACTTGTGTGTTTCTGTTTATATGAAATGTCCAGAGTAGCCAAATCCATTGAGACAAAGAATAGATTAGTAGTTTCCAGGTTAGGGGCAGGGGAAAATTAGGAATGACTCTTTAATGGGCATGGAGTTTCTTTTTGGCATGATCAAAATTTTCTGGAATTAGATAGTGGTGATGGTTATGTAACATTGATAATATACTACATACCACCAAACTGAAAAATTTAAAATGGTTAAGGTGGTGAATTTTATGTTATGTGAATTTATCTCAATAAAATTATTAGTCCCTCTCCACCACCTCCCAAAAAAAGTCTTTCAAAAATTCTCCACTTTAGGTTTGGTACCCTTTGTAGGTATCATAGGACTTATTACCTATCTCCATCAGATTCTCTTGAAATTGCTGTTTCCTTGCATGTCTTTTACCTTGACTGTGAATTCATGGGGATTAGTGATAATGTACCTCAGCCTAATAGCTAGAACTATGCTTGATGTACATATCCACTGCCCTGGAAAAAGTTAAAATAGAACCTTGCAGATGCTTACTAGGGATTTCCCTATGGTCATAAGGCAGCTTCAAAATGACAATTGTAATTGCCCTAAAGGAAGTGTCAAGAAGCAATGTAGTAGGTAGGAAATGCTACAGGTGTTCACATTTCAGAGGTGGCCAGAAAGAGCAACCTTTCAGGGGTAGCCAGAGAGGGGCTTAGTCTGAAACGTCAAAGGGCTTACTATATCTCTGAGAAAATATGATACGCACAAGTGAAACAATTCAACTACAAAACAAGATTTAGAAAATTGAAATACAGGAAATTATATGCGTTATTGGACATAGAAAAAGTAAAATATGAGAGCGAATGCTATAGAAAGAGCTAATGGGGAAATCAGAAATGGATCTGGGTCTGAATAATGGTTGCTTAAACCTTCCTTGGGGAAGTGACTCACCGTCTCCCCATCTGTAGACTGAGTTCTACCATGTTCAATTGGGTTGTTATCAAAATAAATGTGGTTAACAGATGTCCTCAAAGTCTAGACAATTAATTGGTTATGATGGAGCAAGAAGACATTTGAAAATTATGTTTGCAGGATTTGATGGCTAGAAAAATTGTAGTGCCTTAATAGAATGAGGAAGATGAGAAGTATAATCTATTTTGAGTGAAAGATGATGACCTTAGTTGTGTTTGGAGACTAAGTGGAACACAGATATAAATATGTCAGCATTCAAGGGTGAAGAGTGACCTTGTCTTTGTATAAATCCAGAGTTTGTGCAAATAAATAAAAGTAGGTACTCTTCAATTTCACTACTGGGTTTTGTTGCTTCAAATGACACCCAGAAATTCATATAACAAATAAGGAATACATTTTTAGAAAATTATCTTCTAATTCATATTTCTAATCATTGATGTAATGATTGATTCATTAATCCATTTAATCAATAGTAATTAAGGGCCTAATATATACCAGCAATAGAGGCTGAGGATAGATGGGTGAACACCATCTACAAAGTCCCTTTCCTTATGGAGCACATATCATAGAATCTATGTCAGTCAAGTAAGGTCCTCAAGTTTGGTTCAAAAATATCAGTGTGCATGTGCATTGCAAAACTGTCATTGCACAACTTTTTTTTCCTGCCTGTTCCTCAGCAGATTAATTCACTGTTGTTATTAACTTCATGGCAAGCCCCATATGCTGCCATCAAGTGGAAGCATTTTTACTAGGATTCAGTTCTGAGCTGTCCATACTGCTTCATTTGTTTTTATTTTGTGAACCAAAGATGTGCTAAGTAAAAACTAAGTGCTTATTGCTGGAGCATGGCTGAGAAGACAAGTATACCAAGGTATATCAGATGACATCCCTGTCCCGGAAAGATTTGACAGTGTAGGGAATGAAGCAGAAATTTATACATGTATGAAATTATTAATTAGAGTATGGGGTGAGATATATAGACGGTTAGCTATAAATCAACCCTGTCAAATTTAGTGTTTTAATCAGAATTCTGATATTACATTAAGAGTTAAATACCAGTGTCCCAGGATCATGGGCGGTATCAGACTATCCTGAGTCAATAGTGTAGGGAGTAGCCAAAGTGAGAGGAGGTATTTTACATCCCTTTCCAGTTTCATAGTGTATGGTAGACTCTTCATTCTCGAAAGTCAGGATGGTAGCATTTGGTAGCATACTAAATTAAAGTATGTTTTCACTTATACAACTGATTATAAATAATGTAAATCTCAAAATAGAAGTTTATAATCCTCAAATTGGGTTTTGCAAGAGTACCCTATGTCATGTTTCCTTGTCCAATAAGTTTTCAAGCTTATAATGTTATTGTAGGCATAGAGTCTGAATACTTTACCTAAATATTAAACTTCTATTAAGAAGACATTAAAGGCAAAGACGCTTCAATATATTCCTTTCTGAAACCAGGAATAATATTAACATTCAGCTGGTGAAATTCTGCATAAAAGGAAAGACCTGTTAAGAGACTTAAAATGCTAGAAGAGAGTTTGCATTTACTGTAAACACATACTAAGAACCTTGCTGTATCACTCATTAGAAATTAAAGTTCAAGAACCATTGCTAACGAAAGTAAAAAAAAATCACTGTACAAAAGTCATTTTAGTTTAGGGCCAAGAATTAATTTAAAATAATTTCACATTTGAGTTAAAGACTCTTATGTTTTGGCCTACATCTATATACTGCAAGTTCCCTTGTGAAATTTAATGAATTGTTTTATTTTAATATCAACTTTTTTTTAATTCCACTAAGAGTAAAGCTTGCTCATGGGTTTTCTTATTCATAACAATTAAGAATTCTATTATTTCCTTACTACAAATTAATTCTGCCTTTAAAAAGGTATTAAGACAGCTCTTGCTTACTTCTGTATTAAAATGTAACTGTTACTTCTAAGGGTATATATCCTTATATACTGACTGCAATAATGTGGTCTCTCTTACCCCTTGAACTACCATTATATCCCAACATACAGCTTGTTTTCATCCAGTAGGAAAACAATAATCAAGAGAAGTATATATTCACAAAATATATGGCTGTTGGCTTACCTAGACCTTGAGATGACTCTTCTGAATATACTTGATTGACAGATCACTATGCTACTCGCATTACTACTCCTAAAAATTAAAGCATCCCCAATGGAATAATTCTAAGAGGAATCTCACTATTCATTCTTCCTAATTTGAATATCTAGCTGGGGATAAACTTTCAGTTACACTTGATCTTCAAATCTTGCATCCCTTTCCTCTCTTACTTCCTTATTCATTTGTTAAAAATCTCTAGGGCTGATTTTTCCCAAATTGCTTTTTGTAAGATAGTAACTTAGGTTGAAATTACTTAAAATAAGACTCAATTTCTGAAAATTGCTAGACTTTAAAAAGGAACAAGTATTTAATTTGAATATGTGCATTCTGAATTGTCACAAGAGGATGTAGTATAGGATGATCCTAAATTAACTACATTTTCTTCCTTTTTTCAAAAATTTCATTAAGTTTCAGTGGAACAATTTTGGAAATTAAGGAACGATAACTTCAACTTCATGATTTCTACTTCTCATTTTAATTTCAGATGTGTTTCCTAAACAGATGAGGACTAAATTGTAGTCTTTGGCATGCCACTAACAACAACACCTCAGGTTAACCACAGTTCATTGACAAATTTCATCACTGAATCTTTGGAAGACTTGCCAGAGAGTTCAGTTAAGACAGTCTGTGGCACCTAATTCTACTAAATCACTAGATGGTAGTCCATCATATTTTGCTAAACTTCCTTAGGTCACTTTCTCTCCCCGAAATAATAATGGGGATGTCAAATATGGTTTGCAGTTCTCAAGAGTTTTCAAATGCATTATTCCATTTTCATTTGATTTCCCAAAATAACCATATGATTTGAAAAGAGTTGTACAAGCCACATTTTATAGATAAAACAACTAAAGCTTGGAGAGAAATGAATGCCTAAGTTCCTACTTTTTGCATATGAGAAAACAAGACTTCATTTAGGTCCTTTGATTTCAAGTTTAGTGTCCTTTTAAAAAATATTCAACTTTTAAAATTTCTGCTCATAATTCCAGTCCGTCTAATGTCAAAAACAATGATATTCTCATCATCTTACCCGGATTTGGCCTCTTTTCCTTATAAATAGGATTGTGAAAAAAACCAATGCCTTTTTTTTCAGCTCAACATTTATACATCACCTATTATATGTCAGACAATGTTCTATGTACTAGGGATTCAGATGTAAGTGTAGTATGCCATAATCTCTGAGGAAGCCAACGCACTACTAAAAAATTTATATATGCATGCAAATATATGAAAATAGAATGCATACATACAAGGTACAGAGAACATAGACGGTACAGAGGTTAGACAGGGAGCAATGCCCCTTTTGAGGAGAATGGTGGAGGTCAGGAAGGGACTTACTGGTTGTCGATAAGATGATGATACTCTACGGAAAATGGGAGTTTACTAGGTATTTAAGAGTAGAAGGAACTTCAACATAAACTAGAAAAAGAAAAAAGTATAAAGAGAGTAAGGTATTAAAGATCATGGGATTTTCAGAAAAACAGTATATTTTTATATTGCTTTAATGAACAGTGAGGTAGGAAGGAAAATAGATATGATACTGAACAGATAGGCAGTTTTGTAGAGAGAGAATGACCTTAAGTTTGAAGCCAAAAATTCCTGAATTCAAATTACAACTCTGCCATTTATTAAATGTGTTATCTTGGGAAAGTTACTCAATTTCTCTGGACCTCATTTTTTCTCTGAAATTCAGAAAACAGTGCCTACCTATTATGCATTATGAGTGCAATGAACCTAGCATAGGATATGACAACTAATAAGTGCTAAATAAATGTGAGTTGTTGGTATGGAAGAGTTTAAGCAGGAAAAAGCCAAATCTTAAATATGTAATTTTGCTATGGATCATAGATTTGTGAATCACCTTCAAATGATTTTAAATTATAAAGTATACTGTAGGGTAAATACATTCTGAACTGTCTAAACTGAGTTTTATTTTCTTTGAAAAAATTAAAATGACTGCATTTAGTACTTGATCAAAGATTCATTTTTCAACTGTTTTATTTATTTTGTATCATTTTTCTAGCTTGGTGCCTTATTTCCATTACATAACTTTAGCTAACCTAGTTGAATGTTTTTCTTCATTTAACATATGCATTTTATCATAAATAATTGTGGTGGTGTCATATTCTTATATCTGGAGAAAAGATCTAAAATACAACTCAAGTATTAAATTTCATAACTGAATAGCATATAATTTTTAATAACAAAGCCATTTTTTCAATGTTTAGTATTCACTTCAGAGGAAAATAAAGACCTGATTGCCAAAGCACATTATATCCACACTGTTTCAAAATGCACTGAAAGAGACAATTTACAAACTTTAATTATATGAAATTATACATCACAATAAATATGAACCTCAGACTTCCTCCATTATTGAGCTAGATATTGGTACAAATATATATTTATTTATTAAAATAGTTTTCCTGTGAAATTTTAGGATAACAGTGATAATTCTTGGTAGCTTTCTTTGGCAACTAGCTATAAGTAATATGTAAACAATGATTTCATTTGGTTTAGAGAAACTCTTAGACATTTAATCCTAATTCTAGGAGAGAGGTCACCAGTTTGAATCTTTCCCTGTGCTTTTCCAGTGCTGTGTTGACACTATAGAGAAAAAAGATTTTTAAAAAGTAAACATAAGTCCAGTACTGTGAGTTCATAATAAATATATACATGAGGATATATATTTAAAAATTTATGTTATAGTTAAGTATATTGTTTGCATTTAATCTCATGGAACTGTAGTCACTTTCAGATACTTGGACTGTTTCCAATATAATTTTCTCTGAGAAAATTAAGTCTGAAATTGAGCTTAATCTTAAGGAAGCAATTTTAGTTATCGAAATATCATGTGTCATTACAAAAGTCTCTCTGGGCTATCTCTATGCCTGAATTCTAGCTTTCTCTACAGTCAGTTTTGGGGGGTCTCTTTATTCTTTGAGGATGGTCAAGTCAACACCTTAAGTGAATTCCAACTCTAATCTATCTAATCACTCCTACTCTAATCTATCTATTTTTATGTCCACATCTGGATCATCTGATGACAAAGATTCATAAATGGATACTTTTTTCTTTAAGAATATCTATACACTGGGGCCGGCCCCATGGCTTAGCGGTTAAGTGCACGCGCTCCGCTGCTGGCAGCCCGGGTTCGGATCCCCGGCGCCCACCGCTTCTCCGGCCATGCTGGGGCCGCGTCCCACATGCAGCAACTGGAAGGATGTGCAGCTATGACATACAACTATCTACTGGGGCTTTGGGGGGGAAATAAATAAATAAAATCTTAAAAAAAAAAAAAGAATATCTATACACTCATTTTTTCAAAAATCTTTCTTCTGAGTGTTTTGTTTTTATGTCAGAATTCCTCAGCACCATATGCCACATAGATTTCCTTTAGATATTCTTCCCTTTTCTTCTAATTTCAAACATTTATAACTGTAACTTCAAGGTGCTATTGTTGAGTGTCTCTAGAACCTTCTGAGTTATTTTCTCATTTAGAATCTGAGGCCGTTGGATCATATCTTAATTCTGAACTAGTTGAAATATGTAACTTATTCTCTCACTTAACTAATTTATTGTTTCTTCTGTTAATTCATTTATTTGCTTACTCGTTCTTTTAGGGAACATGTGTTGAATGTCTACCATAGGCCAGAAAATGAACTATGTTATAGGTCTCAGTTACCACCGTCAAGGAAATAAATAAACTATAAATGTCAATATAATGTGATAAAAGCCATATTAGAGAGACATGGTTGACCAGGGTAGCTCAAAAGAAAACCAAACATTTTGTAGGGTCAGAAACTTTCTTGGAAGAGGTGATGTTTAACCTGATCCTAAGAGAGGGCATTCCAGTTAGGGTAGTTTGGAGTATGAGGGTGCTAAATTAGCAAGCAAGAGGGGACCTGACTGTGAAAGTCTTGGAGTTACTTGCAGGGTCCTCTATCTCCTCATTTTGGAAAATTTCACATATGTTTACCCATCAAGTTCTCTGGGTGATTTTGAGGTCATGGGTTCTGGGATGCTAGCAGCATGCTAGATTCTCAGTTCAGTTATCTGGCAAGATGCTCTAATGATCAGAGAGTGTATTCCCAAGAATGTCATTAAAAAACTCAAACTCTCTTGCCTTTTCTCTTCTGCTACAAGATCACATTTGATCTATTTATATTTGATTCTTTTATTATACATGCACTCCCAAGTCAAATTAGGCATTGTGACAGAATTATTATTGTACATACCAGTTTTGATGTATTTTAAACAAACAACTAAAATGTACTTGAGTTAGTTTTTTTAAAATCTTTCAAAGTTTTTTTAATAAAAGAAATTAGAGATGAAGACTAAGGTGATATGGTTCTTATCCAGAATCTTTTCATATCTTTTAGGAGGTAAATCATTGTGTAAAATCTAAGCAAATGGCCAGAATAAAATACTGTGATTTTTAGTTTGCCTATCAGTGAAAAGGTGACAATGACACAATCTGTACAAACATAATAGTTTGAGAAACTGCTATAAAGAGCATTGTAAAGCAAATTTAGAGGAAATAGAGTTATTTTTTAAAAGATAATTTAACAATTTATGTAGATTTTTAGTGGCAAATAAATCAGTTCTGACTGGTGTAGCTGAGAAGTCTCTGATCCTAAAGATGTCAGACACGGATCTAATCGATAGATATTGTACTTACCGAAAGATCGCTGTGAAAATCAGTTTGATTCCTCTTTATTCATGCTTAGGACCAGACTATGCAAAAACTATATCATATTATCTAAATCCAACAAAACAGAGGTAATTTATAGTTAAAATTTGGCTTAGTATCAGTTTACTGAAAATGGAAGCCAAAAAAAATGTGATTATCAGACTGACTAAACTGACTACTTTTTTTTAACAGGAGGGAAAAAAACCCACAATTTTAATTATGTGTGTACGTACACATATGAGCCCCACAAAGATATGAGACTCTTTAGACTAGATTTTAGCATCAAAACTGTTGCTTTTTAAAAACCATGTTTCTAAGAAAACATCTTTAATTTTAAAAAGCATTCTTTTATATGAGTCAGATTATTTCCATATAACATTCACAATTTTTAACTACTACACACTGAGTCACTTCTTCGTTTAATTTTCTGAAAATAAGAATAATAAAAACTCCAGAAAGAGTGGTAGTTAAATTTAGCATAATAAATGGACATTATGCTGATTGAAGGTAGTAAGAATGCTAATTTCATTTAGCTTATACTGTAGTAAAAATTTATCCATCCTTTGTAATGGAGTCACCTATAGGCATTTGGCATTTAATATATCAAAATAGCTGCAGCATTACAGTTGATGTTAGATTGAACTATTGTTAGATTGAATTATTGAACAAAGATGTTCAATAATTCATCTTTGTACTAATACTTGGCAGAGTGGACGATTGAAATAGTACACCCAATAGTACATAAGTAATATTAAACATCTACAGCTTTTAAATCTTTAGTCAGATGCCTGTTGGGTATATAACTAAGGAAAGTTTTGTCATGTTTATTTCTTTATTAGTTTCTACAAAGAAAACCAAACTTAGTGCTGTAAAAAATACATTTTGATTATAAGTTCTGCAACAATATATTTTCAGGGTGGAGAATATGCAAGTGATATGCAGAGAATAAATAGTAGTTTAATTTATTCACACAAATAGTACTTGAATAGCTACAAGTGTCAAGCTCTGTTAGGTATTCACACTATAGACATAATCCCTATCCTTAAAAACTGTAGGCTAGTTGAACAAAATAAGCCAGAACAAACAAAGAAACAAATAAATAAATAAATAAATGTAAAGGAAATGAAAAGTTACTGCAGTGGAGAATTATAGGGTCTATGAGACGCGTAACTAGTTGATGGTATCTAACTAAAATTTTGACAAATCATAAATTAAGGCAACAACAAACCTGAAATTTTAAAAATCAAGTAAATAATGTTGCCTAACATTGCCAGATCTTAATCTGTTTGAAATTCTGTTCACTAATAGTCTGGTTCATCCTGTTTCAATATTTGCTTTAATGGGAGGTATCTGGTTCAGCTGTTGCCTCTTTTCATTTATCTGTTTGTAATTTACAAGTGTAAGACTCATACATCCTATGATCTAATCCAATCAAACCATGTATTGAACATCAAGAATTATGTTTATCATATTTCATGGTGAAATTTTCCTCTAATCACAGTTTGTTGACTAGGTTCAACACAGATATTTTAAGTAGTCTAAGCATATGGTCTTAAGATTTATTCTTCACAACTTCTACCATGTACTCTTTTCCCAAATACCATTTATACCTTCTAGGTTACGATTCTAGAATGAGTCATTCTCCATGTCCTCTCCATTACTTAATACTCTATAATAATAACTCTTCAAATAGTTATTTGTAATTTAACTCCCAAACTCCTCTGCCCTTACAGACAGACCTCATTTCTGTAACTGTAGAATATATGATTTTGACAGGAAGATCTCTTTGGTAATAATAATAATAATAGTAATAATAACAATATGAACAAATATGTACCAGTTTATAATTTACCAAATAATTACAAGTATACTAATTTACCTGACACATAAACATAAATCAAACTTAATCCATCAAAACAAGGATCATTAGCATTGTTTAGATACCATAGGACATTAACAATAATAACTTCAAGAGTTATGACAAGGATTTAAACACAGGTTTTCTAACTCTAGCACATTTTCCAATCTGTCATTCTGCCTCAGGATTATGTAAAAAGTTGGTAAGTAAATGTGTATGAGAGAAGAGTTGTGTGAAGTGGACTACATATGTATGCCATGCTTATGATTAAATTATTTATGAAATGTCATCTAGACAAGTAATTAAGCATGAATTAAGGCACTAACTTCATATTTAGTATATTTCGTCTAAATATAAATAAATTACCAAAGAAAAAATTTGTAGAAAGTGAATTTCTGAGTTTAATAAAAAGCTTGTTATAAATATGAATCATATCCAAATAAAAGGAAAGTAAACTTTATGTTAAAGAGTATCATCAGATAGAAATCACAATTTATTCTATAAACGCCACTTAGAGAGAAACTATGAAATTAAGATTTATTGTTGCCAACAACTCTGCAACAGGTATATGTGTGTTCACTTTATTTTGTAATTTTAAGGGAGATAAAATGAAGCAAAGGCTCCTTGAAGGATGAATTTAAGTTACCTGCATTTCAAAAGCTAAAAACAAAACAACAAAAATAAAACACTGATGGTAGCCAACCCATCCACTTGGCAGTCATGGATTAAATTTGTTCCAGTATTTCTGAATAACTAAGACAAGAATTATAGTGAAATTACATGGCTTTACATGCCTGAGTAGAGATAGTTTAGAAATGGATTCCAGGCCACATTCTTTCAACGTGTTATTAAAATTATGAAAAATAAATAAATGACAAAAATGATAACATAAGCAAAAAATTAATGTTTGTATTTATTATAACTAAAGTATTAGTTTTTATTTTTATTTTTTGGAACAGTTCTAAAATGGTTAGGAACTTAGAAAGATTTTAAGATACATTTTTCTAATCATGCGCATGGAATTATCACTGATATATGTAGGTAAAACAAATTTGCCAAAATTCAATGGATATAAAAAAAGGAATTTCATAGTCAACTTATTTTTTAGAATCACTAAAAAACAATGTTATTAAATATGTTTCTTTTTTCTCTTTGCACTTACTCCTATTGACATCTTGAAATATTACAAGTGGAAAAAAATAGACTTCCTGTACTCAAGGCTACTATGATAACAGAAAATATAATTTAAAAAGAAATTCTAAAAATGAAAACCACCAACACAAACTACAATTTCTATAAATATTTAGTATTATTTAACAGCAAAAATATTTAATAATGAATTGATAGGTCTCAAGTTACCTGTTTAATTATAGATATGAAGTTATATTCTTTCAATAAGAAACTTACACTGTCAACTGACTTCATCCAAATATTTATGCAGAATTTAAGCATCTTATGCCTAGGCCCTGGGTACACATGGAGTCTTAGAAATTAGATGTAGAATGTAGTAATATTTTTCCTCTACTGATTGTTAAAATCTCCTTCACTAATGTAGCCCTTTTTGGTATACTAATCGTTTTCCGTTTTTAATCTTTGAGATTCATTTACACTTGCAACTATAGTCAAAATCATATTTTGCAACTACATTTGTATATCAAAGTTTGACTCAAATAACCCAAACAATTTGAGTTTATAACCAAATAATTACATAGAACATTGCATGTGGTAGGTGCATAATGTATTCCGTTAAGTTAATGGATAGAGAATTTGCCTCTATAGGATGTGAAAGCTAGTTTGCATTGTTGTTGCCTTTTAAATGCTATAATACTGGTCTTCAGAATATATAATGATTATGTTAGATTGAAAGGCATCTACCCTTGTAAAGACCATATCTAGATACTTAGTCCGTTAATTCTAGTCTCTGATATTTTTAAAATAAAATCTAAGGAATCTATATATATAGAGTTGTACTTCTTGTACTTCAAGGAGGAAATGGAAGTACATAGAAAATGAGAAAAATCAATTGGTATAAAAAGGGAGTAAACTGATAATATATCTCAATGATTAGGAAATGACATTAAAAACAGTGTTGTTACCTGGCACAAACTATCAAGAACAGCTCTCATGCTAGAGACCACCCACACAGAAAGAATATACCACAGGAAAATATGACAACAGTCTTTTTAATTGCATTGTGGTAGTAGTTTTTCTTGGTGCAATTTTTAGGTTGGCAACTTTACATTATTATTTTCGAGTTACTTAGAACAGAGGAAAAGCTATGTTCTTTATACCTTGTCATATCATAAACCAAAGGGTCATGCATCAACTGAATGTAAATGATTGTTTTATTTTCATTGTTTCGAGTTTTTTTAAGTATATTTTCAAGAATAGTAATCAATTTTATGTAATGTACACACCACAGCAAATATTTAGAAAGTTATGTTAGTTTTGGAGAAAGTTGTCTTTTTTAGGCAGAAGATAAATATATCTGGAGAGAAGATTAAGATAATGATCTCTTCTTCCCAATCTATTCAAATTATGACAGTGTAAAATAATTATTGTTTCGGGGCCACATAGGATTATGTACCTATATAACATAAATTATTCTAAACTCTTCCTACTAAAACAAAATAAAAGGCTATCCACAGATTATAGAAATATTCCGTTCCTATGTCAGGGTCCTGAATTTCATAATTTCTCTAAGTTAGATCCAAATTATTGAACGTAAAGCTCTACAAAATATTTTGCCATTCAGGTCTACTTTGCAGGTAATAAAGAAAGATTGCTAATTTAAAAATATAAATGTAAATAATACTCAACTATTAAATATCACTAGAAAAAAATTATTGATTGAAATTAACATGGAGAGTTAGCAAAAAAAACCAAAAACAATGAAACTGTTCGAAATGATCCTATTATTATCATGTTCAATATTATTATCATATAAATTAGAATTTTTTGCCAGTATTATTACACCAGGATTTGGCAGTCATGAGAATATACCTTGCTGACATTCTATGGTAGGGAGTGTAAATGACCAAGGGCTATATACGCCACCTTTGAAATCCATCACCTCATTTGCACAGAGACTGTGTCATATTGGAAGCATCAGAGATACTCAGGCAGACCAGCTCTTGGGAAAGACAGGATCCCTTTGTCAGCTGACTTTTGTTCAAGGACTCTGATGTCTTTGCAGAATTTTCCTTATACTACTCGGCAGTTTAGGATGCTTTCATCCACCATTCTCCCTTTTCCCTTCCCTCGAAATTAGAAGTGAATCACTATCTGACCCTTCACCCACCCTTTCCCAGCTTCCTATTTCCTATAACAAAGGCATTTCCCCTAATATAATCCTTTTACATTTAATGCTATCTTGATGTTTGCTTCTTGGAAGACCTAAATGAAAGGAAGATATAGAATAAAGGAATATTTTGTATTCACACAAGTACAGTCCACCCAGAGTATAGAAGAGCTATGAAATTGTATGTGCCTAAGCAAACAGCCTCAAATAGATATAAAGCAAAAGCTAATATAAAGCAAAAGCTAATAGCAATACAAGGAGAAATATACAAATGTTTGACCATAGTTGGAAAATTTCATCCAACTTATTAAAAACAACATAAGAAGATAACAAAATACAAAAAAATCAAAAGAAAATTTGAATAACACAAATAATAAGATTTGCATAGATACTCATCCATCTATTAACAGAGTACTTTATACCCATGAAATAATTTTTATACATTTGATATAATTTTTAAAAATTAATCACATATAAGTCTAAAAATAATCCCCCATAACCTAAAAAAAAATCATCTTTTCAACACCTACTGACCACAATAAATAAAAATTAACAAACCATGATAGCTTAAAACAAACATACAAATGTCAGAGATTTCCACTTGAAATAAAACTAGTCTCTCTTAAATAAATTAAGGTTGAAAAAATCAACATAAAATTACAAATTAATTAGACATAACAAAATAATTATATATACTGCAGGAAGAAAACATATCCCCTATAATTTTAAGTTAATCTTTCTTTTATAAGATAAATTAATATAAATGAATATTTAACACACAAAAAAACAGAGCAATAATGACCAAACTTTAAAAACTTAGAAGCTAGAAATTAAATTTTTTTTAATTTTGCTATTCCATCGGTTTTGTGGTATTGAATTTTATAAATATTTCTCAATTTCTATTCTCATGTTGATAAACATTTAGTTTGATTCAAGTTTTGGGCCATTGTAACACTGCATGAAGATACCTCTGTATGTCTTTTGGTGGAAATAGGCACTTCTTTCTTTGGGTGTAAACCGAAGTGTGGAATTTCTGGGACCTAGTGCAATCACATACTTAGCTTCCATAGATACTGCCTAAGAGTTTTCCAAATTGCTTGTTCTTATTCACAGTCCCACCAGCAACGTATGAGTGTTCCGACTGCTTCATAACTTCATCCACCTTGTTATTCTCAGTCTTTACTTCTAGAGATTTTTGTAGGTATATAAAGAAGCTTGTTCTGAATTTAATATACTTTTTCCTCTTCTCTTGGATAATGTGAAGTACCGTTTTATATTAATTAGTCATTTAGATATCCTTTTTCACAAAATGCTTTCTCATATCTTTTGCCCGTTTCGTAAAAATTGGGTTGTTTCTGTGTGTTAACGATGAAAGGTCTTGATATATTTGGGAAACAAATCCTTTGTCAGATATAGTGCTGAAAAAGTCTCCCAGACTGTGGCTTGCCTTTTCATTTTCTTAACAGTACATTTGATGCAATAAATTTCAATATAGTTCTAAATTTTAATATAGTCCACATTATTACTCTTTTATTTGATAGTAGTGCTTTTAATGTTCTACTTCAGAAAATATTGCCAACCTAAAGGGTATGAAAATATTCTTCTACCTTTTCTTCTAGATATGTTATTGTTTTAACTTTCATTTTTATGTTATGTCTATAGTCTACTTCAAATTAATTTGTGTTAATAGTATGTGGTAGGGGTCAATGTTCTTTTTTTCTCTTAAATATCCAGCTGAAACAGCATGATTTATGGATTCTCTTTTCCGTCTCATGGTGTATTTGTTTGTGTTTGTCCTGGTATTACACCATCAGCATTAATATGACTTCATAGTTAATTTTGATATCGTATAGTGTAAGTCTTCCAAAATTCAATTTACCCAATATTTTCTTGGCTATCCTAGGCATTTGGCGTTTCCGTAAAATTTTAAAATGATCACGTTAATTTAAGAAAAACAGTGATTTTGAATGAGACTGCTTTATGTCTATGAATTGATTTGGGGGGAATTAACAAAATGAAAATTGTGTTTTCCAATGTAAACAAGGTTTAGCTGTCCATTTTAGCCTTCTATATTAATTTGCCTCAGTAATATTTTGCAGTTTCTGGTAGAGATGACTTGTGTATTTCAAAAGATGTATTCTTAAGGTATTTTGCTTTTAATGCCACAGTAAATGATATCCTTTCTTAAAATTTTAGTTTTAATTGTGTATTGATAGTACATAAAAATAAAATTTATTTTTTCATTTTTTCCCCTTTTTCGTCTCAGAAATCTGCTTAATTCACATTTAAACTCTAAGATCCTCTTGGTGGATTATTTGGCTTTTCAATGAACATAACTAGTGTCTATGCATAATGAAAGTTTCATTTCTCTCTTCTAAATCTTTGTAACCTGTATTCCATTCTATTTTATTTCCTTTCTGGACTTCTAGGGATTCTAGTGCAACAATGAATATAAGTAGTGCTATGAGACACTCTATGTAATATTTGATGTTTATTTTTAATAAATGCTAGGATACTAAGTTCCCTGTTGTTCCAAGTTTTCAAAGCTGGATTGAGACGATCATAAGATTTTTCTCTTTAACCACAGTATGCTCTTAATGTGGTGATTTACAACAATAGATTTTTAAAAATGTTTAAACTCCAAATTTCTGGAAGTAATCTCCACTTTTTCATGACACATTATCTAGAATCTTTTTTGCATCTTTATTCTTAATAATGGAGGTGTATGTATATATATATATATATAAAAATACAATGTGATATATACATAATTTTTACCTTTATTTTTGAGAGATTTGGATCTGTAATTTTGCTTCCATATAATTCATATCAATTAAAAAATTGGACAATTGGATTTCATCAAAATTTAAAATTTCTGCTCTTTAAAAAACATCATTAGGAATATTAAAAAACAAAACAGACTACAGACTGAGAGAAAACAACTGCAAGGCATATGTCTGATTAAGGACTTGTATCTAGGTTATGTAAAGAACTCTCAAATCTCAGTTATAAGTAAGCAAACAACTCAACAAACAAACAAACAAAAATTAAAACAGATACTTCACAAAAAATATATATTTATGGGAAAAAAAACAAGCTCATGAAAAATGTTCAAATTAGTCATTAGATAAATCCAAATTAAAATCACAATAAGATACCAGTTGGAATATCTAAAATTAAAAGGAATGATCAACTCAAAATGGATTAAACACATAGACATAAGATCTGAAATTGTAGAACTCCTAGAAGAAAACATAGGGATAAAGCTCCTTGATGTAGATATGACACCAAAAGCACAGGCAACAAAAGCAAAAATAAACAAATGAATCTACATTAAACTAAAAATCTTCTGCGCAGCAAAGGACACAATCAACATAGTGAAAAGGCAACCTATAGAATGGGAGAACATATTTGCAAACCACAGATACAATAAAGGATTCAAAAAATATAAGAAACTCACACAACTCAATAGAAAAAAACAAACAATTCAATTAAAATATGGGCAGAGGAACTGAAAAGGCATTTTTCCACAGAAGACATACAAACAGCCAACAGGTACGTGAAAAGATGCTCAACATCATTAATCATTAGGGAAACGCAAATCGAAACCAGAATGAGGTATCACCTCACACCTATCAGGATGGCTATTATCAAAAAGTCAAAAGATATGTGCTGGCCAGGGTGTGGAGAAAAGGGAAACTTTGTGCACTGTTGTGGGAAAGTAAATTGGTCTAGCCGTTATGGAAAACAGTACACTATATAATCCAGTAATCTCACTTGTGGATATATACCCAAAGGAAATAAAATCACTATCTCGAAGAGATATGTGCACTTTTATGTTCATTGCAGCATTATTCCCAATAGCTGAGATACAGAAACAATGTAAGTCAACAGAAGAATGGATAAAGAAAATGTGAGATATGCACACACATACACACACCATGGAATATTATTCAGCCATAAAAAAGAAGGAAATCCTGCCATTTGCAACAACAGGATGAAACTTGAGGACATTGTGCTAAGTGCAATAAGCCAGACACACACATACTGCATGATCTCACTTACATGTGGAATCTAGTCAAGTCAAACTCATAAAAACAGAATAGAATCATGGTTACCAGGGGCAGGGGATAGGGAAAATGGGGAGATGTTGGTGAAAGGGCACAAACTTTCAATTATAAGATCAATAAGTTTGGAGATCTAATGTGCATGTGGTGACTATGGTTAATAGTACTGTATTGTATACTTGAAATTTGCTAAGAGAGTAGATCTTAAGTGTTATCATCAAAGGAAAAAAAGATAATTATATGATGTGATGGTTATGTTAATTATTTTGATTGTGCTCATTTCACAATGTATACGTATATCAAAACATTACATTGTATACATTAAGAATAAATAACTTTTCTTTGTCAATCGTACCTCAATAAAGCTGGAAAAAAATCAAAAATAAAAGGAATGACTACATTCAGTTGTGAAGAGGATGAGGAGCAATGCTGGTGAGAATGTAAAATGATATGACCATTTTGAGAAACAGTTTGTCAATTTCTTAAAAATCTAAACAAGCAACTGCCGTATGACCCATCACTCCATACATAGGTATTGACCCAGCAGAAAGCAAAGCATATGTCCACAGAAAGACATACATGTATGTTTATAGTGACTTTATTTGTAATAACCAAAAACTGAAAACAACCCAGGTATTTAATAGATGAATGTTCAAAAGGAGAAATTTTTAAAAATAGACTATTTATACATATCACAACATGGATGAATCTCAAAATAATTATGCAGAGTGAAAGAAGCCAGACAAAAAAAGAGTGCATACTCTTTTTTCTACATACTCTTTATGGCTCCATTTATACAGATTACTAGGTCCCAAGCCTCAAAGTGTCTACTACTTTGTCTGGTGTGGGGCCCGAGAATTTGGGTGTTTAACAAACTCCCAGTCATTGCTTATGTTTCTGGTCCAGAGACCGTGATTTGAGAATCACTGCTTTAAGTCCTGGCTGCTCCAAGTGTTGTCCTTAGACTGACATCTTCAGCATCATCTGGGAGCTTGTTAGATAGGATCATCTCAGGCCATGTCCTAGATCTCCTGAGTCAAAACCTGCACTTAAACAAGAAATATTAAATATCCTCCATGGGACAAATTATACCTTAAGTAAAATATGCATCACTAGAATATTTTTCTAAATTATGGGAGAAAAAATTTGTATAAATCTCATTTACTAAAAGAGCAAGGAAGTTTGGGCAACTTTTTTCTCTTTGGATAGTATACATGGTGTTTAAATTAACCTCTTGATAGGTGACTCTCTTAAATTAGTTTAAATTCCTGATTTGTCAATTCTGAACAATTTGTACATTCAATACTGATCCAGACAAGGCTGAAACCAAGAACTATTTCTCCTCTCTCTCTACCTCATTCTGTCTGAGATGACTAATTCTCTGCTATGGTCTTTGACTGGAAATATAGAGTAAAGTGAGCCTGGAATGATTGTTAATCGTGTAAAGGCATTGGGAATTTATATTTAAGACTTTCTTTTTGAAGGCGAGTGTATAAAACTTTAAATTATCTAATAAATGCTTCAAGGTTTAAAATGTGGAACACATTAGATGTTTGGAGATAAGACCATCTTCAGAGCTCTTGCAAGCTTGTATTTATTGCAGTGAGAGACTAAAGAAACCCCAATTCTACCCAAGCATATCAGTGAGATTCTTTGGCTGAAATTGAAGAGGATAAAAAATTAAGATCTTAATTTATTTAAACACTTGTTAACGTGTGGACTTTTACTGCTTTAGCTTAAGATATTTTATTTCTTGAACTCTACTTTCCCCATGGGATCTTAATATTTTTAGAGGACTCAATGATTTCATTATTCTTTAACATTGATAATCTTAAAATATTTGTGAATTTTTATGCTGCCATTCAGACTCATTGTATGACGTCTGTTTGGGACTGATTCAAGACCGTAGATAGAATAAAGAGTACATTTTCTGCTTAGAGAACAGTAAATCCTTGATCCATGTCACAGCCTACCAAGCATAAAATAAAAAACTACCTTCCAGTGGATCCAGAAAGATACACGAAGGAGCAATTGTTGATATTGGCAAAGTGGAATTATAAGTATGGACATATAATTGCTGGTCTCTTCTCAGGAAAGCAGCTACAAGTGTGGATGATTATAAGTTTAACTAATAGGCCCAATATAGTAGGCAATACTGACTGAACTTTAGAATTTCTTAGTAAGCATTTACAACCTAAAGGTCGCTGAGCACCACTCTCAGAGATTCTGATTTAATTGGCCAGTGGTGCAGCCAGGTACTAGTATGTTTTAAACTACACTAGATGGGATTCTAATGTGCTGCAGTGTTTGAGGACCACTGAGTTAGTACAAATAAAACTGGAGTAAAATGGAATTCCATTCTCCTTGCCTCATTTTTTCAGTCTATTTCCACTATTTTTGGCCACTCACTAATACCATACTCCTCCTTCTCCATGGGAAAGGTGTGACCTATACTACCGGGGAGCTAAAATGAGGGAATTAAGAAATCTTAATGTAGCACCTGCTGTATTTTCTCATCTTTTAAATAACCTGCCTTCAGAATTCACAAGTTCCCTGATAGTCTATGTGGAAAATTGCAAGGGTAGGCCTTATTCTGAAAGATATCTATATGTGGGAGAGAGGGAGAAAAAATGGAAGGCTATAGATCTGGGTATATTGGGCAAAGTTGCAGTAGAACTATTTCACCATGGCTCCTGTAGCAAATACTGTGGCGCACTAGTGAGGTAATACCTTGAGGACTGAAAGTCTTACCCATTAATGGGTCACAGCTAAATTCTTTCAAAACCTGTTCTTAGGCAAAGGGAGTTGCTTGCCCAAAGTCACTCTTCCTCCCCAGGGATGGCCTGCTTCCAATGACTATTTGATGCAAGGGTACAAAGCCTCCCCAACCAGCTACCCCTGAGATTCAACACAGGATGTCTCTGAAGAGCTACTCCAGCTTTAGATCAACTCATAGGACTGGCTGATGATTTTGTTGCAACTGCATTGCTGGTAAATTTTCCCTTCTACTCAATCCTGTTTTTTTTTAACCTCTTAAAGATATCGTTCCCGAAAGCATTCCCCAATATTCCTAAGACTCAGTTTCCTGAAGAATCAGGCTAATGACAGATGCTGTCAGGAGGAGGAAACAGTTAATAAAAATGGGATTTTGGAGTTTATTCATTGGTCTGTTGGCAACGAGGATCCCATCACTGAGTTAGGTGGAGTACTGATAGCCTCGGGCATGATATAGCAGTGTAATTGTTAATACTCTCACCAATGGTGAACTGGAAGGGTATACCAGTGAAAGGAATGCACTGAAGCATCAATATCTCAGGTGTTTGAGAGGTTCAGGGGAAGTAGCAATTATGAGAAACATAATTGCTAGGGGTGACCGATGAATCAGAGAAAGACAGCAAAAGCCTGAGTTAATTCATCGCCAATTTAACACCGTGTGTTTAAAAGCCATAGTGCCTTGGGCCGGCTCCGTGGCTTAGCGGTTAAGTGCGCGCGCTCTGATGCTGGCGGCCCGGGTTCGGATCCCGGGGGCGCCCCGAGGCACCACTTCTCCGTCCAACGCGAGGCCGAGTCCCACGTACAGCAGCTAGAGGGATGTGAACCTATGACGTACAACTATCTACTGGGGCTTTGGGGGGAAAAAACTGAATAAATAAAATCTTTAAAAGCCATAGTGCCTTGTGGGCGACATAAATGGAGACTTTTATCTCCTACAGCTGGAAAGCAGAAAGCTGAGGCTTACGGTCAGCACTTAGTTATAACGGTAATGCAGCTCCAGAGAAGATTGGATCCTCAACTAAAGTAATCCCGTTACGCCATGATCTGAGCCCTAATTGGGAAGAAGCAGGATTCTTATACTTGGGCTGGAAACGTGTTCCAATGCACATGAACTTCTGGAATCTCCTTATTCTCCTGAACTCTCGGAGACTGCAGAATCTCCTAAATCCTCCGGAACATTCAGTACTCCCTAGAATTCTCTGGGGCATCTCCGTGTTAAAACCTTTCATGTACCTTGTTTGAAGAAAACCTACCAGTTGCTGCCTTAAAATATAACATGTGTCCCTCACAGAATCTCCGCCTCTTCTCCAGTTTTGTCTATGAGAGCAATAACCAGTGTTAAGTGACAACATAACTCAACTGGGATGGCATTTAATCTACTAAAGGGAGTAAAAGAGTTCCATAGTCTTGCCAAATGTACTAACGGGAGTGAGGACCTATGTAAGGGACTGGATGCAGAAAGTCTGATATCAAGGGTATCATGACATAAAGTCTGATATGGGAGAGGTTATAAATTTGCGAACAATCTCCTATGAAACTGGATCTAAAACTCTGACGAGGATACAGGACGCAGTGCTACCTGGTAGGATGGCAGTTGAAAGCCTGGAGAAGGCAATGTCCCCCCCCCACTAAGAGAAAAATAAAAGCCATCACTACCTTAGCAGGCAGTGTAAAACGGCGTTGAGAAGCACAGCAAAATGGAATGTTGGAATGGATATCTATTATGTAAGGCTGGAAACCACTAGTCAACTATATTTTACAGGAGGCCTGAACAACACTCCATTTACCAGTCGATAAGGCATGCACTGGTGAGAAATTTAGCAGTGGTTACTCCGTAAGATTCTGTAGTTCAAGTCTGATGGTTGGAAAAACTGTTACAGAACTGGGTTCCTTGATAGCAATGAGAATGGTAATGAGTTTCCTGAAAGAAAGAAGACCATGTGATGGTTCTTAACTGTCAAAAACAAAATGGATGCGATTATTGTAATGAGCAGCAATGTCATAGTAAAACTAGCGTTTTATACTCCACTAGGGTGGAGGCTAACATCCAGCCATAGAGATTTTTAACAGGACTTGGTATCTTTGGGAGAAAAGATACATAAGGTGAGGTGTATGGCTCAATCTGAATAATCAAGGTGAGGTGTATGGCTCAATCTGAATAATCATTCTGAACAATCAAGATGAATTAAGGATGCATGATTAGGAGGTTCAGGACAGCCACTCAAAAAGGCATGATGCTGTGCCTACTTTCTGGTCCAGGGCCAGTTTTCAGACCCAGAATATTCGACTGAAGAAGCACCCAAGTTCCCAGAAGGAAGGACACTGAAAAACTATGTTATGTGTAAATAGTAATATTTCACCAAACCCCTTCCCCAAAAGATCCAGGACCATTTACTCAGGAAACAATACACTAGAGAACTTAGAATACATAAACATTTGGGGGATTGAGGGACAGAGTCCTAGTTGATGCTGATATATGTACCTGAAGCATCTTAACTCTTGCTAGAGTCACAGAATGTGGGGACCAAGTACTAAGTAAAGAAGTGGCCCAGGTCTGACTTACATCGGGGTCCACTAAGTCCACACTCACTATCACCTCGTCCTTGTTTCCCCATTCTCTGAGTGTATAATTTAACTGGAAATTCTTGTCAGAAAACCAATTCCAAGTTAGTTCCTTGGCCTGTGTAGTAAGAGCCTTTTGCATGTAAATCCTGCAAAACTACCCATCCCCTCAGCCAAGTTATTAAATATCATATACCAGAGGAAATAGGAGAGGTCAGTATTACCTTTAAGTACTTAAAGAATTCCAGGATTGTGATCTCTATTTTACACTCATTTATTCATCAAGCCATTCCTTACAAAAACAAGATGGATCCTAAAGAATGACAGTCAACTACCTCAAATTTAAGCAAGCAGTATTCATATTGCTGCTGTACAAGAGAAGCTCCCTCTTCAAGAGTATATTAACATGGCTTTGGGTACGTGGTATGTAGTAATTGATCTGGTCAATGCATTATTCTTAAACCTTACTGTGAAAGAGGACCAGAATCAGTTCACATTTACATGGGATACCCCAGGACTATGTTAACTCTCTCCCCTCTCTCATAAACATACTCCCAAGGAATCTAGACCATCAGGATATTTTTCAGACTATCAAATTGGTCCACTATATCAGTGGCATAATAATCAAACCAACTGCACAAAAAGAGCAAGTATGTTTGAGGACTTGGTAGGATCCATGGGTTCCAGAGTCTGGGAGATAAACACTAAAAAGCTTTGGGACCTACCGCACTGGTGAAGTTTTTAGTTGTCCAATGCCCTGAGGTATACTTTTCTCAAAAGTAAAGGGCAATGGATTGCATCTTGCACCACTCAAAACCACAAAGGATGCACAGAACCTGGTAGACATTTTGTATTCTGGATACAGCCTATTCCACCCTGGGTATTACTGCTTTGACCCATTTAGGTGATTTGGAAGGTTGACAGCTTTTAGTGGGACCCAGAGCAGAAAAGGTATCTGCAGCAGACTTAGGCTGTGATTCAAGCAGTCCTTCTACTTGGGCCATCTGACCTGCAGAAATAACACCACTTAGAATGTATGGCAAGCCCCAGCAGGAACATTAACACATAAAGCCTTAATTTTCTACAGCAAGGTCATGCCATCATGCGAAAACAGCACCTGGCATGCTACTGCGCACTGGCAAATTGGAAAAGCTGATTAAGAGATATAAAATGACCTTTAATTAAGAGTGTCCATCATTGGGTCCCAGCCCGGTGGTCTACTGGTTAAGTTCAGTGTGCTCTGCTTCAGCAGGACAGGTTCAGTTCCTGAGTGCAGACCTACACCACTTGTCAGTGGCCATGCTGTGGCGGGAACTCACATACGAAATAGAAGAAGATTGGCACAGATGTTAGCTCAGGGTGACTGTTCTTCAGCAAAAAACAAGCAAAGAAAAATGTCCATTATGAATAGGTTCTGTCAGACCTACCAGGTAACGAGTCAAAAGGTTGGGAAGGCCAAGCAGCAATGCATCATAAGTGTTATATGAAGTATAGGGTACAGGTAGGCCCAGAGGGGAGAAATATGCTGCACAAGCAAGTGATCCAGACTCCCATACCCTCCAATGCTGTGCCAATACCTCCCCTCAGGTCATGCCTATAGGTGCCTGGGTGCTGGCAGGGAGAGGCACTTAAACAGATGATAGAGGAAGAACAAGGATGAGCTTGGTTTGTGCATGGGTCATATAAGCACACAAACTGAAGATGCTCCTTCTATGTTATAGCCACAATCAGGTAAGACTCTGAAAGCCATCAATGAGGTGAAAACCCCCTATTGGTAGAGCTTTGACTTGACAAATTCGGTCAGTGTGCCTGGCTTCAGCAACCCCCGTGCTGTTATAATGGGCCCATGATGATAGTAAGAGAGCTACCCTCATTCACCAAGGCTAATCTAACTATTGATGCCTCTGGATAGCCAACAGAATCCAGTGTATAGGATCTGTTACAGAATCATCCCTAGAAGATACCAATGAACTTCTTGTTGGCAAGGTGATTACACTGGATTCCTTTCACCCTTGGACTTCTTTCACTATGACTACAACTGACTCACATTCTGACGTGGATTTGCCTTTCTTTCTTATAGGATTTCAGCCAGCATCATTATCTAAATATTTGTATAGTGATCTACTGACATAAGATCCTTTATTGCATCACATGGGACCAAGCAGAGGATGTGCATCAGTGAGCACATGATCATGAAATCTATTTATTCCATCACTTGCCACACACTCAACAACCACTAACCTGATAAGGAAATGGAACACTCTTGTGAAAGTTCACCTAGGACTCCAGCTTGGAGATGGTAACTCACAAGGATGGACAGCCATCCTTTGGGATGCAATGTATACTCTAAATCAATATCAATGAAAATCATATAGTTCTATGTACACAATACGTAGAATACATGGTTCGGGGCACCAAGAACCACAGAAGTGACCTCTTTCACCACCACTTCCAGTGACTCACTTAGGGTTTTTGCTTTCTGGCTCTGCAACCCCAAGTTTTGCAGGTATAGCTCTCCTGCTTATCAGCTTATCAGAGGTAGAATTCTACCAGAGGATATAGTAAGAGTTGACTAAAAGCAAAGTCATAACTACTATCCAGTAATTTGTACTTCTTGCATTAAGAGACCAGAAAAGGAGTAACCATGCTGGTCTGATTTTCAGGAGGAAGCTATTACACAATGGGGCAGGAAAGAATACATTTGGTATTTAGGTAATCTAGATGACCCACTGGGTGTCGATTACTTCCCTAAAAATTTTTTATGGTAAATGCATAAGAGCAGCAGCCACAGCCTAAGAAGTATATGGTAACCAGACCCACCCAGGCATGTAGAGATGATAGCTAAAGGTGAGGAGAAGCTAGATTAGGTAGTAGAGAAGCAAGGTGATGTGAATAAGTTGCAGCCCTGAGACCAGCTGTAGTGTCAGGGGCTGTAATTCATTCTGCTATCTTCTTCTAAGTTTTCCCAGAAAAAAAAAGAGACCATTCAGAAGCCCAGAGAACCTATTCCCCAAAGATATGAAATTATATAAAGCAAGCAGATTCAATTTACAAAGAATTTCGTTTTCCCAGCATCTCAAAATACTACTTGCTAACAATATTTGGCCCTTGACCAAACAGACTTAACTTGCTTAAGTTTCCAGCCTGTCCTCAGGGAGAATCCTGTACCCAATGACTAGCCTAGGGTAGGAACAAAGGCCTGACTTCTTTGCATCAATAACGCACGTTATTGAAGTGTTGTCTGAGCTTCAGAGCTCCACATGGGATTGCATGAGATCTCTATTGCAACTGCTGTCTTTTCCCCTCATCATCCTGTCCACAGCCTCTTAGGTAAAGTATCTACAAGTAAATCTTCATCTCACAATCTTTGTCTTATAACCAGACCTAAAGCATAATCTCCGGTCCAGACAGACAACATAATGACTGAAAACAACTCAACTATGATGACATTGGCCATTGTGTGAACTGCACGATAGCCAGTGTGGCTGGTATATGGTGGGTAAGATGGAACATAGTAAAAAATACATTCAAAGAAATAGCCAGGAACAGACCAAATAGAAATCTGTTAGCCAATATAAGGAGTTTGGATTTTACCTTAAGTGCAATAAGAAGCAGAGAACTTAACCTAGGTGAGTTATGTTGTCTAATTTTCATTTTGAAAAGATCACTTTTACTGCTGTGTGGAAATGGATTCGTAGGAGAATGGAAGCAGTAATACCCTTAAAAGCCCAAAAAAGGAGTTGTCTGTAACTTAGATGGGATGTTTAATAGAATTGGAGAAGTATGAATACGTTGAGGTGGAATTGACAAGACTTCCAATTTAATTGAATCATGGTATGATTTACTGAAATGAAAATTACTGGAAATAAAGCAGGTTAAAAAAATAAGAAAACACTGGATAGTTTTATACAGCGACTATTTCTGACATAAAATTTAAATTTTTTTACAAATAAAAATTATTAGAGCTTTAGTTCAGTTGCTTGATTATTTAAAAACTATCAAAATCTTATTCAAAAGACTTCACTAAAAAATTGCTATTGACTTCAACACATAAATTAGAATGAATTAGTCTTTTTTATCATCAACATCATAGCAACATCAATTAAAAATTCACAAATTTCTGTCATAGTGCTTTGGTAATAGGGTGAAGTTAGAAACTAGTAGCAATAAGCACTATTTTGGTCAAAACTGGTTGATTTAAAAAATTATAGTGGAGAAAGACAGCTTTTCTTTTTCTGAGTATTTTGAAAATACTTAAGCATAAAAACCTCAAAATATTATTTTGCAATCTTCATTTCATCAGAATCTTACTTGGTTAGATGATTTTCTTTTATTTGTCTCACAAGTGACCTGATATAATGTTTATGGAGCAACTATGCAGGTGTCTAAATGTAGCAAGTGCTTGGTATCCTAGGTAACACTGCAAGGATGAAAACTCAAGTCCCAACTAGAAAACAAGCTGGGTCAACGTCCAATTTATGCTTAAGGTTAAAAAGTAAAGGAGCAATCTCTACTTTATAAAAACAAAATCCCTTCCAGATCCTTTGGTTTCTCTAAATGTCATTGATGGATTAGCTTTGGCAAAGTGATTGCTAAAGCTGACCAGTACTTTATATTTAGACTGTGAGGATTAATGTGAGATCAAGTAGGTACAGGAGGAAAATGATCACAATTAGGCAGTGATGCTTACATTTATTCTAATTAACTCCTCTTTAGACTTTCTATCCTTGAGAGCTTTCCAGGTAAATTTCATGGCTGAGCCTCTTATTCAACAACTAAGTACATCCATCTCTATTTTCTCTCCACTTTGATCCACTCTTTCCTCCTTCAGACATTTAACTGTCATCATCTGCTAAAGGAAATGTTAAACATATGTTTCTTTTAAAGATTCATTTCTGAGAATGAGAACAATGCACACACGCGTAAAATTAAAGTAGGCCATTAGATTTCCAAATAGCATCCTAGACCTATGCCAGATATCTTTTAAGATAAGCCTATGATAACATTATACATAATAAAGTAAAACTGTAAATTTTACATAAACCTAATGAAATGCGTGTTATCATTACTACCAGTTAAAATAAAATCACATATTTTCCTGTAAACATACAAAAGGAGAGAAAAGGAGAGGGGATTAGGGTTACATAAGTGACAAAGTGGTCTGGTTGGATTCTATGCTGGTTCTTTAACTGTACTAAGCATCTTTATGTTTAAAGATATGTAAAAGAAACCTAGTTGGCCCTACTGCATTATTTTCCAAGTGAGTCAGAAAGTAATCAAATTTGAATTTCAGCAATATTTACAATAAATAAATGGAACAATAGTTTTCAAAATGAATATTTGTATAAGATGTATAATTTTCCACTTACATACTACATTTTCTTCTCACAGAATTTATTTTTCATCACAGATTGGAATTCCACATTCTCTCACTCTACTGATGTAACATCCTATGTGATTGATTCATTAGGTGCCTATTCTAGAGAATAGGATGCTGAAGTCATATGCACAAATGCATGGACTTTATGTTGTTTGACCAGAAAAGGAAAAGGGGAGGGAGGAAAAAAGGGAGGGAGTGATGGAAGGACCATATTTATATGTGGCAAATTATTAGAATACACAAGTGGCTAAAGGATTTTTATAGCAAGAGTTTCATGTTAAAGTTGGTAAAGTTGGTTCTATGTTAATCGGTGTTTAATAAAAAACCAAGAGCTTTATCAACAAAATTCTGTTCAGATATTTTGAAGGTCAGAGTTTTAATTTATATTACCTTGATGATTTTGAAAAGAAATAATATCATGGAAGAATATGTAGCAACACTAGCAGCAAAGAAAAACTACAGTGATCAAAACTTTGAATGTTAAAGTTGAGCCAGAAGTGCAATATCTGTCATCAATGTGAAGTTGATTAAATTGTAGAATCCAAGATGACATGGAAAAATGTAAAGAGTTATGAGAGACATAGTAGTGGATAAAGCTAGGATTTGAAGCCACCTCTGAAATGTGTCATTGCAGAAAGCACTCTGCAATCTATAAATGTTTAATCAAATAATGTTTACTAATCATTTTTCTTTTCTATGATTTATGTCTGCTTTTATTTCCTTTTGAAATGTAAATGTTTTACCATACAAACAAACAAAAAAGATGGTTAGGAACTGGAAATTATTCAAAAAGAATGACTAAAAGGTTTAAGTTTTTTTTTTTAAAGATTTAATAAATTGTTTTGAATATAAACTCAGGAAATTTTTGGAATTTATGTCATAATTAATTAAATCTAAGGAAATAAAATATCTTAATGATGAGCAGAAACTATTTGTGAAGGATCCAAAAGGAAGTTTATTGTCAAATTAAAGCAATGGAATTTTTAATAACAAATATTTTAACTGACAGGTATTGGATAAATGGATATCTTTTATTAAATAATAGAAATACATCTGTCTCAGCTAATTATTTTTCTGTCTAGGGGCATGGACTAGACCAGCTCAATATTCTCTGGAGTCTCCTTTACAGACTTTGGCTACAAAGATTCCACAATATCAAAAGATTTCTCTTTCTCATGCCCCTACCACTTTTGAAAAGTGAACATTTTGACAGTTTTCTTCATGTCTTTCAAGTGGCAGAACTTTATCTAATAAATCTTGAGAAACTATTTGATATAGACTTCTAGCTCCTAGAGAGTGAATACCTATGCTAATGCAGTTGCTTGGAAAAGATACTATAAATAATTCTAAGTTTAACGCTTATATTTAAATTTTACAGATATAAACACAAGCATATTTGTTTATGTTTTCAAAATTGGCAGTTATAAACTTTTCAGCATAATTGTTTGAGCACCCTGACTGTTGGCCCAGGAAACATGATTTGAAAAGAATTCACATTCTCCATAGAAGCAATTTTCTGTGGGTCAAGACGTGTCTTTTTCTACATTCTGAAAATAGCGAGATCCTTTTGTGCATAGAGTACGTTTTTTCTTTCTTTAAACCATGGAAAGTTCTTTCTACTAAAAGAAAATGATTTCCTCAGGATGAGATTTTATGTAAAAACTAAGAATAATATATTTTTTAAGTTCTAGTGTGTGCCAGAACTTAATACGAATTATTTCTAATTCTCAAAATTTTGTGAGGTACTGACAGGACAAACTGAAGCCATACAGAGGTTAACTAATACGCCTAAATTCACAAAGGTTAGAGAAATCAGGATAAAAACCGAGGTTATTTAACAGTAAAACCTGTGTTCTCTACTCATCTTTCCCTAAAGGTCTCCAGATAGGAAAATATACTTCTGAGAGATGATGATTTGCCCTTCTGTACGTGATTTTTCTGACCATTTAATATTGTGGCCTTTTTGCAGGAGTTTTTCACACCTAAAATGCCTAGTAAATCTTTTCCTAAACACCACCTACTAACTGCTTAGCTTTAAACAACTCTGGATGATTATAACACTTTTTCAGCAAAAATTATTACGTTCCATGCTCTGTGCAAGGAGTTGATGAGGCTAATCTAAACAAGAAACTGTTTCTACTTTCAAAGAATTCAGTATTTAGCTAGCACACACAGACAATTCAAAGTTAAAGTTTTGCCATAGCAAGAGAAGGGAAAGAAACAAATATTTAGTGGGTGGTCTCTTTGCACTAGATTCTTCATAACCTGGTTGTTATTTAGCTCTACAAGTTTAGTATCAGTGTCCTCTTAGTGTTGATCAGAGGTCAAGTTCTCTACCTAGAGATACATGAATAAGTAAGGGGAAGAGTTGGAACTTGAACCAACTATGTGGATTCTAAAATATAAGCACTTTCAACTCTATCACACAACTTTCTATAAAGTTTATGTCCAAAATAGCTCCGGAGGAGACTTTCAGTTTCAGCTCAGAGATGTTGAGATCTGGAGAGTATCATTTCTACACTGACAACAAGAAAAAAGCTGGAAAACGATGAGTTAACTACTTTACATGAGGGAATTGAGATTGCAGGGCAAACAACTAACCCCAAATCTGAAAAGAAACAGGTGACTGAAGGGAGAAACAGGATCCAGGCATTTGTTTACCTGGGAAAGAAGTTTCCAAATGTAACATAAGCAAGTAAAGTGAGTCAGCTTAACAATTTTTAACAAATTGCTAAGGGTCAAGTATGGGCTAGCATGAGGCTGTGAAGCCCGCAAGAGATGCACGCATATGGAGATTGATACCTTCTTGTGGGCTTTTCCTTCTGGAACCCCAGCAGGCTCTAACAAGATCAAGAAAATTCCTGAGAAAGCTCTCCTGTGGTGGTGGTAGGACAACAACAGCCACTGCTGATGCTTCACCCAGACTCATCTCTAGTATCTCCCCTCTGGAACAAAAAAACCTTCATCTGCAAGAAGAAGAGTTAAGAACTGTAACCTGAGGGCACAGATGGAAGTCTCCTGCTTCTGGGAGAGGCAAAATAGATAGGAAAACAAAAAGAAAACTTTACACCTTAGGGATGGCCAGAAATACATGCTAAGCTTAGTATTACATCTAGAGAGAGATAGAAGCATTTGTAAACATGACACTCCCAAGACTCAGGTTCATGGTGCCTGCCTAAGACTGATGCTTAATCAGTACAATCAAATACACCCCCATTGCATCCCCCACTATTATGCTAAGAAGTGTCAAGTGAAAATAATGGTATAAAACAACTGAGAAAGCTACAAGAAACAGATTTTCTCTAGGGTTCAGCACAAAAGATAGATCTTAAACCAAGCAGACAGATAGATCCAAAACCAAACAGAAAAATCAGACATTCAGAAAAACCCTCTAACAAATTAGCTCACTCCTTAAACACAAGTTATTACTAGAAGAATTGGAAGCCTCTGGTGCACTGAAGGTAACCATAGAAATAAGAATTTCAATACCAGCCCAATACTGACCAGATTAACAGAAACCTACATGCTGAAGACCTTGAAGAAGTAAATTTTAAAAATCATTTACCTCATTATCTAGCGTCTTATACAACCTTTCCAACTTTCAACAATAAAAATGAGGCTTACAAAAATGTTTTTTCACACAGTCTCAAGAGACAAAGCAATCATCAGAACTAGCCTCAAATATTACAAAGATGTAACCATCAGGAAATTTCATATACTTATGTTTGACATGTTAAAATTTCTAATGAAAAAATTTTTTGTTGTTGTTGGTACCATCAAGTCAATTCCGACTCCTAGTGACACCGCATACAGCAGAGCAAATCACTGCTCAGTCTTTTGTGCCATCCTCTCATTCTCTGCTGCTGTATCAACAATGCCCCACTGCTATTCATAGGGTTTTCATGGCCAATGGTTTCAGAAATGGGTGGCCAGATAACTTCCTCCTAGTCTTAGTCTGGAAGCTCTGCTGAAACCTGTCCACCGTGGGTGACCCTGCTGATATTTGAAATACCAGTGGCATAGCTTTCAGCATCACAGCAACACACAGCTACCACAGTATGGGAACTGATAGACAGGTGGTGTGGTTCCCTGACTGAGAAACAAACCCGGACCACAGTGGTGAGAGTCCTGAATCTTAAACATTAGACCATCCGGGCTGGCTAAAGAAAAAAAATTAGATAACATGAAAGATCAGACAGGTATTTTCAGCAGAAAAAGAAAAACTACAAGAAAGAATCAAACAGAGATGTTAGAAATAAAGAAAATATCATAACAGAGAAAAAGAATCAGTAGATGATACAAAAATGAATCAGTGAACTTAAAGACAAGTCAATAGAAATTACCCAAACTGAGATGTAAACAGAAAAAATAAAAACAATATGGAGTATCCAACACTTGTGGGATAATATTAAAAGGTTAAACATACATTTAAATGAAGAAAGAGACAATAGGGCAGAAGAAATACTTGAAGAAGAATGTGAATTTTCCAAAATTTGTGATAGACACTAAACCACAGATCCAAGATTAGAGAACACCAAGTAGTATAAAATACACACACCCCATTATTAACAGACATAAAAACAGAAATAGACAGTAACACAATAATAGTAGGGGACTTTAACACTCCACTTACACCAATGGATAGATCATCCAAACAGAAGATCGATAAGGAAACATTGGCCTTAAACGACACACTACAACAGATGGACCTAGTAGATATATACAGAGCATTCCATCCAAAAACCGAAGAATACACGTTCTTTTCAAATGCACATGGAACATTCTCCAGGATTGATCACATATTAGGACACAAAACAAGTCTCCATAAATTTAAGAAGACTGAAATAATACCAAGCATCTTTTCTGACCAAAACGGTATGAAACTAGAAATCAACTATAGGAAGAAAATCAGAAAAGCCACAAATACATGGAGATTAAACAAAATACTACTGAACAACGACTGGGTTAACGAAGAAATCAAAAAATACCTGGAGACAAATGAAAATGAAAATACGACATGCCAGAATTTATGGGATACAGCAAAAGCGGTTCTAAGAGGGAAGTTTATAGCGATACAGGCCTATCTCAACAAACAAGAAAAATCTCAAATAAACAATCTAACAATGCACCTAAAGGAATTGGAAAAAGAAGAACAAACAAAGCCCCAAATTAGTAGAAGAAGGGAAATAATAAAAATCAGAGCAGAAATAAATGAAATAGAGACCAACAAAAACAATAGAAAAAATTAATAAAACCAAGAGCTTGTTCTTTGAAAAGGTCAACAAAATTGACAAATCTTTAGCTAGACTCACCAAGAAAAAAAGAGAGAAGGCACAAATAAGTAAAATCAGAAATGAAAGAGGAGAGGTTACAATAGACACCTCAGAAATACAAAAGATTATAAGAGACTACTATGAAAAACTATATGCCAACCAATTCAACAATCTGGAAGAAATGGATAAATTCTTAGAATCATACAACCTTCCAAAACTGGATCAAGAAGAAGTAGAGAATTTGAATAGACCAATCACCAGTAAGGAGATTGAAACAGTAATCGCAAACCTCCCCAAAAATAAAAGTCCAGGACCAGACGGCTTCCCTGGTGAATTCTACCAAACATTCAAAGAAGACTTAATACCTATCCTTCTCAAACTCTTCCAAAAAATTGAGGAGGGGGGGAAACTCCCTAACTCATTCTATGAAGCTGACATTACCCTGATACCAAAACCAGACAAGGACAACACAAAAAAAGAAAATTACGGGCCAATATCACTGATGAACATCGATGTAAAAATCCTCAACAAAATACTAGCAAATCACATACAACAATACGTTAAAAAGATTACACACCATGATCAAGTGGGATTTATTCCAGGGACGCAGGGATGGTTTAACATTCACAAATCAATCAACGTAATACACCACATTAATAAAATGAAGAACAAAAATCACATGATCATCTCAATAGATGCAGAGAAAACATTTGACAAGATACAGCATCCATTTATGATAAAAACTCTGAATAAAATGGGTATAGAAGGAAAGTACCTCAATGTAATAAAGACCATATATGAGAAACCCACAGCTAATATCATCCTCAATGGTGAGAAACTGAAAGCTATCCCTCTGAGAACGGGAACCAGACAAGGATGCCAACTGTCACCACTCCTATTTAACATAGTACTGGAAGTCCTAGCCAGAGCAATCAGGCAAGAGAAAGAAATAAAAGGGATCCAAATTGGAAAGGAAGAAGTGAAACTGTCACTATTTGCAGATGACATGATTTTATATATAGAAAACCTTAAAGAATCCACCAGAAAACTTTTAGAGGTAATAAACGAATATGGTAAAGTTGTAGGATACAAAATCAACATACAAAAATCAGTTGCATTTCTGTACACTAACAACGAAGTAGCAGAAAGAGAAATTAAGAATACCATCCCATTTACAATTGCAACAAAGAGAATAAAATACCTAGGAATAAACTTAACCAAAGAGGTGAAAGATCTGTACACCGAAAACTATAAAACATTTCTGAAAGAAATTGAAGAAGACACAAAGAAATGGAAAGATATTCCGTGCTCTTGGATTGGAAGAATTAACATAGTTAAGATGTCCATACTTCCTAAAGCCATCTATAGATTCAATGCAATCCCTATCAAAGTTCCAACAACATTTTTCACAGAAATAGAACAAAGAATCCTAAAATTTATATGGAACAACAAAAGACCCCGAATAGCTAAAGGAATTCTGAGAAAAAAGAACAAAGCTGGAGGTATCACACTCCCTGATTTCAAAATATACTACAAAGCTATAGTAACCAAAACAGCGTGGTACTGGCACAAAAACACGACACACAGATCAATGGAATAGAATCAAAAGCCCAGAAATAAACCCACACATCTATGGACAGCTAATCTTTGACAAAGGAGCCAAGAACATACAATGGAGTAAAGAAAGTCTCTTCAACAAATGGTGTTGGGAAAACTGGATAGCCATATACAAAAAAATGAAAGTAGACCCTTACCTTACACCATACACAAAAACTAACTCCAAATGGATTAAAGACTTGAATGTAAGACCTGAAACTGTGAAACTTCTAGAAGAAAACATAGGCAATACACTCTTCGACATCGGTCTTAGCAACATCTTTTCAAACACCACGTCTGACCGAGCAAGAGAAACAATAGAAAAAATAAACAAATGGGACTACATCAAACTAAAATCTTCTGCACAGCAAAGGAAACCATCAACAAAACGAAAAGACAACCTAACAATTGGGAGAAGATATTTGCAAACCATACATCTGATAAGGGCTTAATCTCCAAAATATATAAAGAACTCATGCATCTCAACAACAAACAAACTACCAACCCAATTAAAAAATGGGCAAAAGACCTGAACAGACATTTCTCCAAAGAAGATATACAGATGGCCAACAGACACATGAAAAGATGTTCAAAATCACTAACTATCAGGGAAATGCAAATCAAAACTACAATGAGATATCACCTGACACCCGTCAGAATGGCTATAATTAACAAGACAGGAAACAACATGTGTTGGAGAGGATGTGGAGAGAAGGGAACTCTCATACACTGCTGGTGGGAGTACAAACTGGTGCAGCCACTATGGAAAACAGTACGGAGATTCCTCAAAAAATCAAGGATAGAACTACCATATGATCCAGCAATTCCACTCTTGGGTATTTATCCTAAGAACTTGAAAACACCAATTTGTAAAGGTACATGCACCCCTGTGTTCATTGCAGCGTTATTCACAATAGCCTAGACTTGGAAGCAACCTAAGTGCCCATCAAGGGACGAATGGTTAAAGAAGATGTGGTATATATACACAATGGAATACTACTCAGCCATAAGCAACGATGAAATCCAGCCATTTGTGACAACATGGATGGACATTGAGGGTATAATGCAAAGTGAAATAAGTCAGAGGGAGAAGGTCAAATACCACATGATTTCCTTCATTAAGTAGTAGATAATAACAACAATAAACAAACACATAGGGACAGAGATTGGATTGGTGGTTACCAGAGGGGAAGGGGGGAGGGAGGAGGGTGAAAGGGATAATTCGGTACGTGTGGTGATGGGTTGTAATTAGTATTTTGGTGGTGAACATGATGTAATCTATGCAGAAATAGAAGTACAATGATGTACACCTGAAATTTTTACAATGTTATAAACCAATGTTACTGCAAGAAACAAAAAATTTAAAAAAAAAAAGAAAAATACACACACCCCAAAGCAAAAATTTGATAAATATTATATTCAAACTACTGAAAAGTGTAAAAAGAAAATCTTGAAAACCATAAGAGGAAAATAGACACATTCCCTATAGAGAAAAGAAAATGATAACAAATTACAGCAGACTTCCCATCTAAAACTATGCAACCAGGTAGAAAATGGGGTGACGACTATAAAATTCTGAAAGAAAAGTACTATCTTCCCAGAAGTCTATACGTAGAATAAATATTCATCAAACATTAAGGAGAATGCCAACCCAAGGTGAAACCTCACTGCATAAAAGAAAAGGCTTACTAATGAAAGAAGGCAAGCTATCTTTGAAGTAGCCTTGTCCACGCCCTCAAAAACTCAAGACTGAATCTAACTGAGCATCTAGATTTAATCACCAATTTAAAGAAAATACAGAAAACAAAGGAATATGTAAATACCACAATATTACCACAATCAGCAAAAGACAGAATGTGGGACACTGCAGTGTAGACAACTTGGTTTCCTCTATAAATACATTGCAAGTAGAGAAAAGAATAAGAGGCAAATGAAAGCTATAAATTAAAGAGACTTAAGAGTGTGGTGATGGTTTCTTAAATATAGACATATGATCCAGTTGTACACTTCAAATATTTGCAGTTTAGTGTACCTCAATTATAACTAATAAATTTAGAAAAAGAAATATTTAAAGACAGAACAAAGACTTTCCAAGACAAAAATAAAAAATTCAATGCCAGTTGATTTACTCTACTAGAAATGTTCAGGAAAAAGAAATGTGACACAGGGCAGAAACTCAGATCTACAGAAAGAAATAAAAGTACTAGAAATAGAAAAAGATAGAATATTTTTATCTTAGTTCCTCGAAAATAATTGTCATAAAATAGTAACAATGCATTATGCACTGTGTTTTTATTACATATACAAAAACGAAATATATGACAACAATAATAGCAGGGATAGGTGGAAGGAATTGGGAAAATACTGTTAGAAGTTCTTATACTTCACATGAAGTGATTTAACATTTTTTGAAGATATACTGAGATTATTTTGAGATGTACATTATTAACCCTAGGGCAAATACAAAAAAGTTAGAAAATTTAAAAAATTAGTCAATGGAAAAATTAAAACTGAATCATGAAATATACTAAATTAGACTAGGAGCAGGCTTAAAAGAATATTTGTTTTTAAAAAAAAAAAAGGAAAGAAATAATGGAATAGAAAACAGCTAGAGAGTGTAGATTTTAATACAATCATAGCAATAATCACTTTAAATGAACAAACTCGTTCAGAATTCTGGAAAGCATTTAAGGTTTACAGCAACCAAGCAAATGATGAGTCAAAACATATGTAACTTAAAAATGGTAGAAAAATTGTGCTATTTTTACTTTTCCTTGCCCCTTACCTCCCCATGGTTTGGCAGCAGTCTTGAAGACAATAGTCTGAGTTCCCTAGTAACTGTGTGACCCTGGTTACTGGTTCCAGAGGGAGCAGAGCATACCTCATTTATAGATTACCATGCTTGTCTGCTCTAAATTGTCTAGGAGCTGCCTGTAGGACTGCTACAAGATATTCGTCTCTGTTTTGCCTTAGAACTTACCCAGGGTACAAAAGCAGCATGCATTGTTCAAAAACATGGTAAGGCAAACAAAATGCCCACAGTAACCTTAGGCAAAAGATTACAGTTGTGACATTCAAGAGACAGCCTGAAGTCTGGAAGGAAAAGCTTGAAAGCAAGTTTCTTCAGGGCATTAGGGCATTCAAATGTGCCAGGATATACTTGGGAATTTAGAAACCCACACACACGGCCAAGCTAGGGTGTGGGCAGAAAAGACCTGAGAAAACTCTGTTTTTGGTTTTGGCTGAACTCTATTCTCAGTGCAAGACAAAAGTGAAGTCTGAGAAACTGAAAACAATAGAAATCATACAAGGTTTGTTCTAGACCATAACAGATTTAAACTAGAAATTATTAACAAAAAGATATCTGTAAAATACCAAAATATCAACAATCCCTAAATAACACATGGGTCAAAGAGGGCAGTGTCAAAGGAAGTTAAAAATATCAGGAATGAAAAAAGGGGCATCACTATTGATTCCACAACCATTAAAGAATAGTAAGAAAATACTGTGAACAAATCTATCCCTATAAATTTAACATTTTAGATGAAATTGACCAGGAAACTCACTTAAGAAACAGATAATCTGAATAGTCTTATCTATCAAAATAATTGTAGAACACAGAGAAAGTTGATTGCTGGGAGCTCTTGGGTTTTATAGGACTGGAAAATAGGTAAGTATATGGGAATTTAAGGAAATGAATTAGTAATATCAAGACAATTGAGTTTAATTATACATCTATTGTGAAAACACTAAATAATATTTATCAAGGGAGTGACATGATCAAACACCAAGTTTGACCATCCTAGTTCTGTTTCTTATTACTGCTCACCAGAAAAAATGGATGTTTTTTTCCTTGTTTAGTTACATATTATGGAAGACATTCCCATGGATATTCTGATTTGGTGATTACTTATTCCAAACTATAGGTTAGGTTGTTGAGTGTACACTTCCAAGTGTCTTAGTTCTAATCATGCCTCTCTTTTTAAAAAAAGTATCACTTTCACAAGTGTGGTGTGTTGAGATCTCTAATTGAAAACCAGTAGCTGAAACTATATTATTTTCCCCATGAAAAATATCTCTAAAATTCCTTCTAAATACGTCTTCAGATGCGCTTCTTTAAAAATAACAATAATTGTTTCATAACCGTTACCTTGCCAACAAATTAAACACAAACATCTCAATCTGGCTTTTAAATCTGTCCACATTATGATTATTACCAATAATTCAAATTTTTATATCTTATTATTCCTTTTAATGCGCTCATACTACAACAAAACAGGACAACTTATAGTTCCACAAAAACGTTCTATGCATTCCATTCTTATATTCTTTCATGCGTACATCTATCAGACATTTATTGAGTTTGAGCCATGGATTAGGCACTAAGCCTATACTGTATCACTGGGAATAAAATGTGTTTTCTGCTCCCTAAAGATGTTGTAATCTAATAAGGAGATATTTAAGTGTACTTGCCAGAAAGTGAGTCTAACCAGCTTAAGCCAAAGAGGGATTTATTGCAGGATATCAGATTGAACTAAGGCTTAGGAAACAGGCAGGATCCAAGCAAGTTCTGAAAGGCAAGGCAGCAAGAACCACAGCAAAGGATTTGTCTGGTCCACCTGTTGCTGTTGTGGCAGAGGTAAAAGTGACCTCTAACTGGCTCCATGTTTTTCTAATACTCCTTTCAGTTTGAAAGTCCTGGAGGAGAGAATCTGATTGAGGAAGGGTATGCCTGTTAATGCTAGACTTCCAATGACGTGAGAGGTTGTGGTGAAGGGTAGTGCTTTATATAAACCACCTATTTTTCAGATGTCTTGTTCATTGTTTAAACTATAAATAAAGAAACCAGAATATATACATAGTATGGCTTTGAAGAATGCTTATGCAGATGTGAAGAAACGCTAAATATGGTTGATTAATACCAATAGTTACTATTAGCAGGCCGAACTGGCTTGAGGTGGAGAAGCAACAATTTTTTTTAATATCATTTTGGGTAAGAGCACGGATTGCTGTAAATAGTGTGATGATAGCTCCCAGGCAGAGTGTTAATGTTTGAATGGCTTTATTATTTTCTATCAGTGGATGGAAACTGATTAGTAAGAAGACACCTGCTACAACTATTGTACTTGAATGAAGTAGAGCTGAGATGGGAGTCAGGCATGATTGGCCAGTACAAATTCTGTATTGCAATCTGACAATCCTATACTGCTATCCAAACAGCCTTTCTTTGTGCAAGGTGCAACATAACGTATTATCTTTTATCTTTTTAAATTATACATACACTGTAATCATGGTTCACCCAATTTGCAAGGTTTAGAGTTTTGTAAGTTCTCATACTCTCAGATACATATTTGGCATACAATATTTGGTTTGCACCATCTGATGACTAATTTCATATATAGTGTAGAGAGTAAACTAGTAGAGGCTTATTTCAATTTCATTATTTCCAAGTTATTGGGAGGTATGTCATTACCATAGCGATTAAGAAGACTAACAAAAAAGTGTTTTTAAATACAACTAAAAGTTAAAAATTAAGGAAATCTTAAAATGATATATCCATTCCATGAAATGTTATGTATCCAGTAAAGGTATTCCAAAAGATATATTTATTTACATGATATGAGAGTTTTGAAAAAAGATTAAAAATGCAAATAGAGCACAATCATAAGTTTGGAAAAGAATATACATATATGCCTACAATGATTGGAAGGAAATATACCAAAATAATTAGTGTGCTTATACGGAGCTGAAGGAAAGTAGACATATCCTTTCTTTATTTTACTTTGCTGTATTTCTATTTTTGTAAAATATTATTCACTGGAAAAAATATGGTTTTGTGTAGACACACAGCATGATTGGGAGGTTTGGGATTTCAGTAGTGGGAGGAGGAAATTTGAAAGTGCTAAATCACATTTCCAGTTAAAAGTTAACACTAGTTAATATTTCAAATGGATTTCAAGTATCACAAATGACTTTAATAACACCCATTTAATAACTTGTCAACTTGCATTAATACTCATCCAGTAATTCTATTATTTCACAGAACTCGATTAACTGATGATTCTGTTTCTTACTTGACTGCAGTAAGATTTCATTTTGTTCAAACATTTACTTTAAATAAACTTTGAGGTATAATTTGCATACGATAATATTCAGCAATTTTAGTTGTATAGCTCAAGGATTTATGATAAATGTATAGTTGTGCACACATTTCCATTCTCCCAAAATTTCTCTTGCATCTCATAGTAGTCAATCCCCAGGAAACCACATTTATTCTTTCTGCCCTTACATTTTAGTTTTACCTGTTCTAAGACTTAATACAGAATTATATGAAACCATTTAATTTAAATGAAATAATTTGGTATGTACAATTTTGTATTTGGCTTCTTTAGCTCTGAGTATTTGAGATTCATCTTTGTTGTTATATGTATCAGCATTTTGTGGTTGTCGTTGCTGAGTAATATTCCATTTTACCAATATATCTAAATATGCTTATCAGTTCACCTATTGATGAAAATTTGAGTTGGAACACATATTAATCTAGTGTAAGGACCAACTTTGTCCTTATTTCCTAATTATTTTGGCTATTCTAGGTCCACTGCACTTTCATATAAATTTTGTACCAACCTGTCAATTTCAACTAAAAAAATCCTATTATTTTAGTTATTTTGTTGAATCTAAAGATTAATTTTCAGCGAATTAAAAACTGAAAATTATCATTATCCAACTTACGTGCATAATATAACTCTCCATTATTTAGTTCCTCTTCAATTTTTCTTTGCAATGTTTTGGAGTTTTCATTATATGGTCCACATATTTTGCTAAATATGTTCTTATATATTCAAATTTTGATGTTATATCCATTGATACTGCTTTATTTCATTATCCAATTGTGTATTACTAGTATATAAAAATATAAATGATTTCTCAATATAGTCCCTGTCTCCTTTGAACTTGCTAAATCCACTTATTAGCCCTTGTAGATTTTTCTGTAGATTTCTTAGGATTTTCCACGTATGCAATCAAATTTTCTGTGAATAAAAGTGGTTTTATTACTTTCTTTCCAACCTGTTAGCTTTTGGGTTTTTTTGCTCTTTTGGAGGGGCTGGAATCTCCAATACAATGTTACATAGAAGTAGTGAGAGTGGATTTCTAGAACGCATTGATATATTCCCCATCTTTAGGGTTCTACACACTTCAGCCCTCCTATTGAGAAGAGTAATAAATATCTTTAGCCTACTACTGTTCTTCCCTTGTAACAACTAACTTCTTTTGATTCCCTTTTCTATATAATTTCTAAATCAATAAAAAAGACAATGTGTCAGGGACTGTATTGATTTCTTTGGATATAGATATCACATGAAGCACAGTGACTGTGATGGAAGCAATCACTTGCTAAGATTACATAGTCCAGTATCACTAGCCAGAATTCATCTGATTTTTGGAGGGGTTAAAAAGGTGAATTAAGAGGGGATAAGCTCTGCCACCTCTATCTTCTTTCAGTCTTTGAGAATAGCAGTAATATCTGCAGTTCTACTCAGGGTTTCATGTTGCTTCTGATTTATTTTCTTAGCCAGGAATGGGTAGTTTCAAGGCTTTCCATTGAAACTACCATCTTGGCTCTATACTAAGTCCAGGAAATCAAGTGTAAAAATTCTGCCAGTTGCTAAGTGTGTCTAACGTAAATATATACTTAAGAGTCAAGAAAACAACCAGTGGTTGAGTCTGTGGATCCTTTGGACTTAGACTAGAACTCCGTATAGCACCTGGCCTCCATAAGACCCAACTTTAAATAGGGGCTGTGATTGCATTTAGGTCTTTCTGATATCAGTGTAGGCTCAGATCTTATATTTAACAACCCAAAGGAATTCCCCTTCCCCGGAGGTACAGTTACTCTTTTAAACGGCTGTAAGCCCTTTATAGAAGAATGGGGGAAATATTTACTCTACATACATGCGCTAACATTGCAAAGTTCTGCCTCAGGAATATCGAGACTTCCCTTTAATCAGTGGGATCTGGGTCTAAATGGCTCAAATCTGATAACTGGGCAAGGGATCACAATTTCCCATAGAGACAACTAATATCAACTTATACTGGCTAAATAAGTCAAGGAATAGCTCATGTTATTGCCCATCTCTCTTCTCTCTGAGATCACCATGGTCTAATAACCATAGCCTCAGATGTTTTTACATAAAGATAACATTCAACTCTGCTTTAGTCCCATTATTACCATATGTCCATCTTGACTCTAAGTGCCATAACCTGTCTTCTGCTAGAATAGGATTCTATCAGATCAAGCTCCATGGAAGCATCATTCACTGTCGATTCTGGCCTATAGAGAATAGCCAGCATTAACTTTCTTAAATACATTGATGACCTTCTCTCTAGTACATTGCCTATCACTTTAGTGTCCTCTGGGCCTTCCAAAGAACATAGTCAGGTTAAGAGTACTCCAGTCTCATGTAATAAACCTATTTTCTCAGGCCCACCACTGTGACCTCATCCTTAACATTTTGCTAAGGAGAGTCTGGCATCTCCGCATCATTTACTGTAAACCACTACCACATTCAAGCTTTAAGTAGTCCTCCCAGCATCATATTAAAACCAGCTCCTGGTATTCATACAGAGTATTATATTTTTATATCACTGAAGTGTGCCTCCAGGTAAATACTTACTTCTTACTTCTCCAGCCTTATATTATGTACTTATCCAGTGAAATACTCTCAATATCCATTCCTATACATGTTTCTGAGTTTCTGCTAGTATATATTTACCTACTAGCCCAGTTCAGAAACTTGTCTAATGAGGTTTCTTACTCATAGCAGAGACTATATTTCCCTTCTTGGACTATACTGAGAGTTGAGCATATTTATGAATTTGAGCCAAATATTGAAGATGTGGATGACCCTAAGAGGGAAAAATATCATATTGCAAGGCATTTACCTCAGCTAATTTCTTTATGTTGTGCTCGGTCAAGGGGAGATTGCACTCCAGCAACAGTGACAATGCTGCTCTCCAAGTCCAGAGATATCAGGAAAATCCAGAGGCGCAACATTCTCAGCTCAATCTTTCCCAGTAATTCATCCAAGTTCTGAGGGTCCCACTTATTCACTACCACAGCCCTGCCATCAGGGAAGCCTGAGAGGCTGAGCATTCCACATCTTTTGCATTTGTTCAACATTTAATGATTAAATCTTAGACCTCCTGTTCCAGGCTATCTGTCCTCCCATTGCAGGTACTAAACACTGCAAGAAGGCCTTCTTGATTTTCTAGCATGTCCTGAGCTGACAGTTGGCTGAAGTAAGCCTGCCATTCCTTTACTTCAAGACTTCTGGAAGACATGAAACAAGCTAAGCCACCTCAGCCTTATAAATACCTTGCCCTCACAGCTTTCAAGTGCTAGAGCTATTACATAAACCTGTGTATCTCCTTCCACTTTATTCTCATTCAACTCTCTACAGTTGAGTCTTAAAAAATATGGTAATAAAGCAAACCAGTTTTCAGCACCTCATTTATCACCAACAGTGGGGTCCTTGTTGCCGTTTGACCTATGAGAAAACCAATTTCAAAATCCCATCTTGAGAGGCTACTTTCTATTGGTACTTCCAGGACCAATTGTTTTTGTTTAAGTTCCTCCCCAGAAGCAGATCCTTAAACAAGCATTTGGAAACATGTAAGTTTGGGGAGGAGTGGAGTAACAAATTGGAAAGAATGAGAAATTGGAACAGGTGAAAAAGAAAAGCCAGTGACTGAGCACTAAGGAGCTGGTTACTATTGTGAGCAACAAGGGCTCAACCCACTCTCAGGGAATCATCTGAGAACTACATTGAATGCAACTTACAGTTATCTTTCCAGAGAACATGAAGGATGGCTCATCTATCCATTTATACAGTTGGTTGAAACTCACTCAAAGTCTCATTAAATCTCCTTACTTACTAATTCTTCTAACTGTAATTGAGTGGCATTCCACAGCAGAGAGACATCAGAGTGAGCACTTGATGTAGGAAACTGGTAAAGGCACGTGACAATCTATCCTAGCTGTGTGTGCGAAACTCAGATGGGCTGAAAGGATGTGGTGTGGAGGCTCATTTGTAACTATTGCAACAGCACGGCACCTGTGTTCCTACACAATGCCTGGCACTTAGTAGGATTTCAATAATTATTTTTTAATTATTAAATGATGAATAAATTAATAGAGTTAAATTCCTATAAGACGATGAGCTTAAAATATTAATCTAGCATAAACTACCAAATTCTTGAAAAAAAAATCCTTTACCTATTACCCCCATAAATGGATGAAAAGCTTTTCTCCTGCGATCATTTCTTTAGCTATAAAGTCTCAGCAGACAAGAGTTATCTCCTTTACGTCATCAGTGAACACTTCTCATTTCTGCATTGCACTTTCTCAAGCATTGGGTATACCTTGTGTCCTTTAGTTCAGTACTGTGTTTGTCAGTAAGGAGAGTGACTGAATTCTGGTGTGCATTAATGTGAAACATTTATGGTATTTTTATCCTTTTGAGGCAAGTGTCTGTGATATATCTTTTGACATTGGTGCTCTAATATAGCTCATTCATGTCAGATTTCTTTTAATCCCATCTACCTTGGCTGGAAAATCATTTCAGGAAGGCAGGTGAAGGTGGGGAAATCATCTTTATGCTTGCTCATGATATAATTATGTCAGAGGCTGAGGAAACTTAACAATGAGCTGCACTTTAAGCACTTTGTGATAGTCATCATCTTTGATCAGTGTTTTAAAGCTTCATTGCTGATAGAAAGGATGAAAAGCAATTATACAGCATTACTGTTGAGCTGTTATTCAAGGTCCATCATCTTTTTCACTCTTTTTCCCCCTCTGCTCTTAAGAAGAATATGTTTTATAACACTCTGACACAAGCCATTATATTTTACTTTGAGTGGTTGCAAACCACCTTTCTTCCAATTAAAGCCACTGATAAAGCATCTATGTCTTGGATTGAACTATTTATTCTATATAGGTCATGTTTATATTCATTATGAGACTTTCTTTTGCTTGCGTGTGTTTGGTCTTCCATTTAGATCTGGTTCTAAAATGCAATCAACAAGCCCTGAAGTTGTTTTGCCTCACATAATCACTCATTAGTTGAAATAGAGAAATGCATAAATTTTCGTTATACTAGAGTGATGCTTTATGGGGTATACTTACTTTTCATGTATTTTGAATTAAATAGAATTAAAGATGCATTAAACACCAAATATTACATATGGAACACATATTTGACTATTAGAACATAATAGGATATTTTGAATAAAGAAATTAGACAAGCATTTGATTTTTAAAACAAATTTAAACACAATAAAAGTTTTTTAACTTTAATACCACACTTAGGTCAAAAATTAATTTAGTCGTGGTTAAAATAATTTTTGCTATTAGGTATATATACGTAGTAAGTCATAAATACTGAATGTGGAGTAATTCAGAATATGGGCTAACTAGTCTATTGACAAACTTATTAAATGTTACTTTTAAAGAAAATGAATAACAATATATGGTACTTATGTCTTCAGTGTTAAAAAGTATATGTAATAAAATTTAATGATTAACAAAATGCTTTAGGAAAAAACAAGGCTTATGCAGTTGTAGATAGACGACTGTCACATCATTCTGAGTTTTTTTAGTTTAGAAATATGTCATTTGTATTTGCACTTATTTTTATTCAGCTACCGGGCTGTAGCCTTCCTAATTTCTTCTCCCAAAATAAAAGAGACTGATTTGCAAAGGCTTCTTTAGAGCAATTGACACAGCTTTATCTCTGTATCCCTGCACCTGGGACATATATTCTGTTCGATAAACATTAGTTAAACAACATGTGACTGAATCAGAATACCATTTGTAACATAAATGTTAAATTTGGCATTTGACATTGTAGAATTTATGACCATTTGTAGTTCTTTTTAATGGTCCTAAGCATTTTCTGACGTTGATTTAATCATCACTGTTGGTTGCCATTGTCTCCATCACCATCATCATCATTATCACCATCATCATCATTATCATCGTCATCACCATCTCTACCAGTGAAGCTAACCAGAGGCTTTCTGTATATTGATCCTCTCTCTCTCTTCCTTCCTTCTTCTCTTTCTTACTTCCCTTCCTTCTATTTAATAAATATTTTTGAGAAACTCACATTTTCCTAGTGCTATCCTTGGTGCTGAGAAAACAATGTTAAATAAGACAGGCAAGATTTCTACATATTGTAGTTCACTATTTAGAGGAAAAGGCCTGGAATAAATATGCAAACACACAGAAACAGAAAAATAATCCTAAAATTCATGTGGAACCATAAAAGACCCCAATAGCCAAAACAATCTTGAGAAAGAAGAACAAAGCAGGAGGCATCACACTTCCTGATTTCAAAATATATTACAAAGCCACAGTAACAAAAACAGTACTGTACTGGCAAAAAAGAAAAAAAGACATATAGACCAATGGAACAGAATCAAAAGTGCAGAATTAAATTCAAATATATACGGTCAACTGATCTTCAGCAAGAGTGTTAACAATACACAATGGCGAAAAGATAGTCTCTTCAACAAACAGTGTTGGGAAAACTGGATATCCACATGCAAAAGAATGAAATTGGACCCTTATCTTACACCATACACAAAAAGCAACTCAAAATGGATAAAAAATATAAACATAAGACCTGAAACTGTAATACTTCTAGAAGAAAACATAGAAGAAAAGTTTCAGGACATATGTCTTGACAATGATTTCTTGGATATGACACCAAAAGCATAAGCAACAAAAGCAGGAGTAGTCAAGTGAGACTACATCAAACTAAAAGTCTTCTACACAGCAAAGGAAACAATCAACATAGTGAAAAGGAAACTTATGGAATGCGAGAAAATATTTGTGAGCCATATTTTTGATGAGGAGTTAATATATAAGTTAACTCCTTATAAGTTAATTATATAAATAATGTATATTTATATAATATATAAATATATAAGGAATTTGAACAACTTAATAGAAGGCAAAAACCAAATAACCCAATTTAAAAAATGAGCTAAGGACTTGAATGGACATTTCTTCAAAGAACACATACAAATTGTCAACAGGTATATGAAAAGATGTTCAGCATCACTAATCATCAGGGAAATGCAAATTACAACCATGATGAGCTATAACCTCATAGCTGTCAGGATGGCTATTATCGAAAAAAGAAAGAAAAAGACAAGTGTTGGCAAGAATATGGCGAAATTAGAACCCTTGTACACTGAAAGTAGGAATGTAGAATAGTGCAGCTACTATGGAAAAAGAGTCTAGAGGTTCTTTGAAAATTAAAAATAGAACTACCTGGGGCCAGCCCAGTGGCATAGTGATTAAGTTTGCAGGCTCTGCTTTGGCAGCCTGGGGTTTGTGGGTTCAGATCCTGGATGTGGACCTATGCACTGCTCATCAAGCCATGCTGTGCCAGCGTCCCACATAGAAAATAGAGACAGATGGGCACAGATGTTAGTTCAGGGATAATCTTCCTCAAGCAAAAAAGAGGAAGGTTGGCAACAGTTGTTAGCTCAGGGCCAATCTTCCTTACCAAAGGCAAAAGAAATAGAATACCACGTGATCTAACAATCCCACTTCTGGGTGTTTATCCAAAAGAACTGAAACAGGGTCTCAAAGAGATGTCTGCATTGCTATGTTCATTGCAGTACTATTCACAATAGCCAAGATATGGAAACAACCTAAATGTACATCAACAGATGAGTAGATAGAGAAAATGTGGTATGTATATATATATATATATATATATATATATATATATATGCAATGGCATACTATCTAGACTTTAAAAAAAAGAAAATCCTATTGTATATGACAGAATTGCCATATATGACCATATGGATGTCTGGAGGACATTATGCTAAGAAAATAAGCCAGTCATAGAAGGACAAATGCTGCATGATTCCACTTAGATGAGTTATCTAAAATAATCAAAACTCATAGAAACAGAGAGTAGAATGATGGTTGTCAGGGGCTAGGGGAAGGGATAAATGAAGAGTTTGCTGTTCAATGAGTATGAAGTTTCAGTTATGCAAGATGAGTAAGTTGTAGAGATACACTGTACAACATAATGTCTTTGGTTAACAATAATGTATTGTGCACTTAAAAATTTATTAAAGAGTACGTCTCATGTTAAGTGTTCTCATCACCATTTTAAAAAAAAAGAAAATCAGTGAACAATATATTTTATAAATACAGACACAAAAATCCACAACAAAATTCTAGCAAAGTGAATCCATTAATGTATAAAAAGAACTATACACCGTTACCAAGTGATCAGTCCTAGGAACACTAGGTTGGTTTAATAGCTGAATATCAATTAATGTAATACATTACATTGATATAATTTTAAAAAATCACATGGTTATCTCAGTAGACACAGAAAAAGCATTTGACAAAAACCAACATGCTTTCATGATAGAAACACTCAAAAAACTAGGAACAGAAGGGAACGTCCTCAACTTGATAAAGGATATCTATGGAAAAACTCACAGCTAACCTCTTAATGGGCTGGATCCTTTCCTCCTAAGACGAGTAACAAGGGAGGGATGTCTGCTCTTCCCATTAACATTGCACTTTTATTAACCTGGGACTGGAGATTCTAGCTAGGAAAATTTGGCAAGAAAAAGAAAAAACTGCACCCAGATGCAAAAGGAAGAAGTAAAACTATCTTCATATCCCGCCAGATGGTGGGATAGGGCAGTTACAGCTAAAGGGCACAGGGTTTCCTTTGGAGGTGATGAACTATTCTAAAATTGTGATGATGGTTTCACATATCAGTGAATATACTAAAAACAATTGATTTGTAGAGTTTAAAAGGATATATTGTATGGCATGTGGACTATAACTCAATAGAGCTGGTTTAAAAAAGAAAAATAAATAAATATGTAAACAGCATGATGTGTCAATTAATGAGGGAGGAAAGTTTAGATTGGGCGGTTACGGAAGGCCTCTCGAAGAAGGTAAGTGCTGTACTAAGATCCAAATAATATACAAATTCACTACTCAGCTTTTGAGTATGGTGATTAAGTGGTTAAGAAATCACTAAATAATGTTAATGGTCAATTCATACTTAAACATATTTATATATCTAAAAATTTTGCCATTGTTGAAATTCAGATACATTTCAAGGTTCTTTTATTCACAAATGGAATGACTTTTTCTCAACAAAATTGTCATCAGCCTGGCTTAACAATTCTCTATGAATTTATCCTGTCTCTCTCTTTTTTTAAATTACATATTTCTTTACTAAATATACACAAAACATCTATGATAAGCTTATGTAGAAATTTTTTCCTACTATTTAATTAAAGGATAACCCACCCCTTCCTTTAAAAAACAAATTCAGACAAAAGATCATTAATGCTAGCTTTTAGATTCCACTCCTACTTTTCTCTTTTACCAAATATGTTAAAAATGGCTGCCTCCTGTCCAAGCTGAGAAATACAGACTTATGTAAAATGTACTACAGGCTCTCTTAATGGCTGCTCACTTACCAAGAGTCTCTTTGTTCTTGTATTAATATATAATCGCTCTTTTCTCAATCTAAACATCGTGGTAGTCAAAAGATAGACACAATATTGCATTTTATGCCTTCTTTCATTTCTACTATTTGTGCAAATATATGTTTTTGCACAAATATATGCTACACGTAATTGTATAAGAATTGGGTAAAAGCAACTCAATAATGACAGCAGCTTATGCAAACAAGCAATTATATCTTCCTTACAATACATGTCAGCTGTAGCTCAGGTTGTCTGGCTCTCCTGTATTGTCCTCATTCCAGGATCCAAACTGAAGGAGAACCCTCCACATATAACAAACTCTTTTCATGGCAGAGCAAAAATAAAAAGAGAGGTGGGGGAAAAAAGTGATGGCTCTTCAAGTTTCTGCTCAGAATTACTGTATTGTCTCTTCTGATTATGTTCCATTGGCCAAAGAAGTGACACCCTCTGCCCTGTTATTATTGAGGAAGACAAGTATACTCCTCTCACAGGAAGGCACTGTAAGCCACATCACAATGAGTGGGGAGATATAATTATCTTAATCTTCTTATAGAAGAGGAGAAATGAATAGTACATTTTGCACACATCTTATGCTATTAATAAAATTCATAACTTCTTGTTGTATATATCTTTTTTACCAAGAAGTTCTTCAAAGAACTTTGAGTTGCCTTGAGAAAAAATTGCAAGCCTTATCTGCCTTTTAGCCTGAGTCCTGCTGATGATGCTTATCCATGTGCCTGTGTCTCTATTATATTCTTTCCGATAAAATTCCTGACATCCATTCATGTTTGTAAATGTGTTTTCAAAATCTGTAATAGTCAAAGGACTTCAGCTTAATCACATGAGTCTCTTTAGAGGTTCTTTAAGGTTTCACAACTCATTGTATAAGTTTGAAAGTGTGTTCATCTCTTTGTCTTTCAGATACACATCATGAGAAACAGCAACTCAATAGTATTTATAAATTTGTCTTTGCACAATCTGCTTTTCCCGTCAAGTAAGACTTATACTCTTATCCTCCTTTGGTAAATCTTTTGTGATGAAATTGTTTTCTTTTTTAAGTTCCCCATTATTTTATTTCATGAACCAAGATCTTCTTATTTGTCAGAATTAAGTATAGATTGGCTGTTCTATTTCCCATTGCCTTGATCTTTACAAAAATGAAACTGCCAATAAAGTATGAAACAAATGTATATAATCCACTTTTTACTTGATTAAGGCACAGAACAGATCTCCAGGTAAGTCTAGTCTCCCATAACTAATATATATGCAGTGTGCATTATGAATGTAGTGATTATTTCATCTCCCTAATATAGCTGGACTTTTAATAACATGCATAATACAGCAATATAATGAGATATTTTCCAGTGTATTCACCCCTTTAGATTATGTCATATCATCACAAGGTATAAACATCCTCACATATAAAACTCGTGTCTTCTCTCCATAGTTCCTTCCTTTGGAATAAGGTATATTTCTGAATTTCGGTTGAAAGTTCCAACCCACAAGGATTCAAATATATCTATCTGTATGTGCCAACATTTTCTTCTCCTAATCATGTTTCTGTGTATTATTTTGTGTATCCTTTAATTATCCTGAAATTATTTCTGAGAAAAAACAAAAACATACAAATAAAAACATACATATCTATATGATTGTTTTTGTTTCTTCACCATAGTTTTTAAAATTCAGTTTTTTAATTATCTATGATTTTGGAATTGTTACACAATAACCAAATTTGATTTCTTCATTTTAAAAGAAGCTGAGGCAACAAAAACAAATACAAAGAGATACACTGATTTTGGAAGGTATTCAGGAACAAGCAAGAAAAAGGAGGAAAACAATAGAAAATCAGTCAAGAAATGAGACATACAAAAACTGTATTTGACATTTCCACAAGGGGAAAATTGTCTTCATATTCATATCAGTGGTATTCTATTCATAAAAGCGAAGAATCCAACCAGATATAGGAAAAAGTATGTTGACTAGACCTAAACAAGAAGAGACAGTCAAGGTGTTTTATAGATCTCTTACCCTTTGTAATCCAAGACACAATCAACAATCTTAGGTCACATATTTGCTTAGGTTCAGGTGAGGATTTTTCAATAGTGGAATATCCCACTAAAATATATTTGTTGGTTTCTGCATTTTTATTCCTATATTCTGCATTTTCAATCATTTTCCTATAGTTGCCATAATCATGACTGCTCATACTTTTAAGTGCTATTTATAAATTTTATAATATAAAAGATAAGGTTAAAAATAAGAAACCAAATAGTCGTTGTGTCTTTCTCTCTTTATCCTGTTCATGTATTTCAGATATAAGATTTTCTAATTCATTCTATCATCTCTGTACAGTAGAGAAAACTGAAAAATTCAGCATTGGAAGGTAGTACTCTGTACCATTCTAAGAAGCTTACAATATCTGTAAGTAATATCTGTAAAATTCTCACCTGTTTTATCCTAAAAATAGTGACTTATGCATACATACATTTAATTTTTATCTACTATTGTTTTTGTGATCATAAAGGTAATATTGGCTCAATATGTAACATTTACAAAAGAAATAACTAATAAAATGGAAAAAAATCTTTAATTCCTCACATTCAAGGACCATAGATGACTATTTTTTATTTTTGTCTTCTCTTTTACATGTTGAGATATGTGTGTGTGTGAGTATGTGTGTGTGATGAATATATATATATATATATATATATATTTCCAGGTACTCTTATGATGAAATTAAGTTTTTTCTCATGAGATTAAGTGATCTTCTGAACCATCATTCTTAACAGCTGAATAGTATTCCATCACATTTGTGCCTTATAATTTATTTAGATATTCCTCTATTGGCAGAATGTCAATTTTTATAGTTTTTCACTGCTACAAATATCCTTCTTGTTTGAACATCCTTTTATGCAAAATTTTGACAACACTGGTTGTGTCCTGATAATGTATTTCTAATAGTAATTTCTAGAATTACAGATATGAAACATTTATTTTCTAAGTTATTGACATATATTTCCACATTGCTTTCTGGAAAGGTTGTACTAATTTACATTTTTACCTCCAATGTATGAAATGACTACTATACTACAACTTAGCTGGCATTGGGTATAATCAATCTTGGAGGTCTAATTTTACAGATGAAAGACAAGGTTTTATTATTTTCATATGCATTTTTTGTTTTTGTGAGGAATATCGGCCCTGAGCTAACATCTGCCAATACTCCTCTTTTTTTTTTGGCTGAGGAAGACTGACGCTTGGCTAACATCCATGCCCATCTTCCTCCACTTTATATGGGATGCCACCACAGCATGGCTTGACAAGCGGTGCATCAGTGCATGCCCGGGATCCGAACCGGCGAACCCTGGGCTGCCACAGCAGATCGCGTGCACTTAACCGCTTGCGCCACGGGCTGGCCCCTCATATGCATTTTTTTTTAATTAATACCGAGTCCAGAGATCTAAAACGTAGCCAGTAATTACTTAGGTCATAGCTGGAGATGTTCTCAGCACTAAGATACCAGGTCACCGACAACTAGCGCCTCTTCCTGAACCATCCTTATTGCTTAGAAATAAAGCTAAGTCTGTACAGGGACTGATTCATTAAGTAGTTATAGGTACATCGAATTGTATTTCTTCCCTCATCACTGATACTATTCTTAGTGGCAATATATAAGAGTTAAATCCCCCAGGTCATATATTCCCCTCTATGTATGCATTCCCATCCTGACCTGTGCTATTTCTCTTTTAACCAGACCACCTATGTTTCCCATGTTTTCAAAATCCTCCTGCTATAATAAAAGCAAAATAATAACTAACACGTTTAAGAAGTTTCTGCGCTAAATATTTATGTAGTATCGATAAACATGCAAACAGGAGAACATAAACCACACTGCTATTTTGACAGAAATAATTGAAGATAAATAACTGTTTACTCAGTGTTGAAGAAATTAAAAAACAAAAAGGCAATACAGAGATATCAGAGAATGCAGTTCTAACCCAGGTTTAAGGAAACAAAGCAAAATATCTGACTATGTATTAGAATTTAGAGCTTGGATGTGGGAACCAGCAAAGCAGGGCCTCAGTTGTCTGGAGAGTGTCATTGCCTGACTGCGAGTGTTGCCTCTGGGTATTGCAGATGGTCACATGGAGATGGGCATTTTACTTCTAAGAAAGAGACCCCAGCCAGTTGGTGCTGGTATCTCTGATGGGTGCTGTGAGGTTGATTACAGGAGTGAAAATAAAATCTGCAAACTGAAATCCATAGCTGCCACTGGAACCAGTTGCTACTGCAGAGCATAAAAGGGTGGCGTTAAAGCTGAGAGACAATTGCTTAATGACGGGCACACATGTATTAGCCTGTTTAATTATATAGTATGGACACTAATATGCCTTCATTTTACAGATGAGTGACCTGGAAGTCATAAAGTTATTCAACTTGCCTGAGGTCACACAGCTAGCCAGGATTGAGCCCATGCTGTCTGGCTCCCAAGGCTGTGCTGGAACCAATGCTTTCACCACCTGTATATTACAAACATCCTGCTTCCTCAGACATTTCTTCGAAGACCCGTGCTTTCCTGAAGACATCCCTTGGAGCTACTTATTTTCTTATAGCCCCAAATCACATTAACCCAGGGAACTTATCATTTCCTAGTCAACTTCATTTTCATAAAATTACTTATTTAACCTTGTGTTTTTTAAAGACCATTATTTTCAGTTCTGCACTTTTTAAACTCCCTCACTGCTGTCATCTGTTGACCTACACTTCATCTAAATACCTTCCTCCACTTCCTCCCCTTTCCCATCCAAGGATGTTGAAATCAAGATCCCAGCTTTCCCATCCCAATTTTTGGTACCATCCTGGATAAAGGTACCAGTATATTCACGAAGTTAATTTGCCTAACATCTTAGGCTCTTGGTTATTGGTTTCTGCCTCACTATGCCACTCTACTCCAGTTTGGTCACTTACTCCCATGATCAGACTGTATATCTTGTTGTCATTCAGAAGCACTCACCTACAAATCCATAAATTTAACTATATCATTATCTGACTACAATCCCCTATCCTCCCAAACCTCTAATGCATTTACATTGCCTATACCTGTTTTTCAGTCTCACGGAGACCTCTGACATTTGGATCCCTCTATATGTCTAATTTAAATCTATTGGTCTCTCTCTATCATTGATTCCTTCTTTATTCTTCTTAGATTCCATGTGCCATTACATCAACTAACCTTCAAAAAAAATCTCCAAATTTATCCAGCTATAATTTCCTTAGTCAGCTCTATATCTTTCTCCAGTTTTCTATGTAGGTTATTTAAAGTCCTTTCTAAATTTTTAAATGTTCAAATTTATTTCTTCTAGGCTTAGAAGGGCTATAGACTTTAATTGTTTATAACCAAATACACCTAATTACAGACAATTATATTTTTCCTGATCTCACATTAAAATAGGAAATGTGACCCTTTTCCTGTCTTAAGCTCCTTCTGTCTGTGTTCTGCTTCTTATTGTATTGTGCCTAATTCCCATCATTATTTAAATATGTTCATGTTGACTCCACTGGAGAGAAAAAAGTCTTTCCATGAACTTATGTGTTCCTCTACTACTATCTTGTCTCTTTGCATCTCAAAATGGCCAAATTTCTCAAATATATGTCTATATTCATACTCTGTAACCCCTGATTCCCCTCTCTCATGTCAAGCTATTTTTGTTTGGCTTACATCTTGACAATTCAACTAAAATGATTCTTGCAAATATCAAAAATAACCTCCAGTTTCTAGTTTTGGAAATAACAGAGCAAGCACATTCCATCCCATTCCTCTCACAAACTAAAAATTCCTGGAGTAAATTCATAGAGTGATTAACTAACAACACTGAAAGATGAAGAGAAGAGGATGCAGTTGCTATGAACCACAAGACTTGAGTAATGACCCAGAAGTAACTTCCTAGATTTTTTTTGCCTCTTATGTATTCCAATTGTGTACTGGAGAAGTCCACTACTCAGAAACATCAAAGGACACAGACAAATCAAATAAGCAAGTAAAGTCTGATCTCTCTAGAGAAAGGAAAGCTAAATTGTGGGCCAGCAGAGAAGAAATATTTTGACGATATCTGCCTTTCTCCAGGTAAACACTGTGGTAAAAAGGTTGTACCACTCTCCCTTCTTATCTAGTGCAGAGAGTGTGAACAGAGCCCTGTCTTCTATCCCTGCCCTGCAACAAAAATGTGATGTGCCTACCCCGACCACAGTGACTATGAATGGAGTCTTACCTTTCATCTCTGTCTTGCAATAAAATGGGAGTGCCTCTTCTCACAAGACAGAGTCTGGGAGAAGAGATCTGTCATCTATTTACAACCTGCAATAATAAGGCAACACTCTTCTCTCTCCCTACCAGACATTGCAGCTATGGAGATTGTAGGCAGAGCTCTGTTCATCATTCCCTCCCTGAAAAAATAAGGCAGTGCATCTTTTTTCCCCAAAAAAAGAGTGAAGAGAGGGAGAATTTCAGAGGAGATGGCATTAGAGACAAGGATATTTTAAATCTGTGTTTGAATTGCTAGGCAGACATCAGAGTAGTCCATGCATGAAACCAACCAGATACAAAACAGCAAAAGGTTCAATAACTGAATTCTGGCGTAGAATACCACCTAGGTTCTCGATTCACCTCTAGGAAGCACACAAGTGAGACAGACCAGAATAGTACTGCAAAGACTTTGAAAACAGTTGACATTTCAACCACATCCCACAAAGTGGGTCAGGATTTATGTTCTGAACCTCAATATATTGAGTGCCTGAAAATAAATAAAGATTTAAAAAGTAACCAGGACTTTTAACATAACACTCAAAATGTCCAAGATTCAATCCAAAATTACTCATCACTCCAAGAATCAGGAAAATCTAAGCTCTCATGAACAAAGGCAATCAATAGATGTCAATACTGAGATGACACCGATGTTGGAATTATCCCATAAAATTTTAAAGCATCTATCACAAAAATGTTCTGACAAGCAATTACAAATACTCTTGAAACAAATAAAAAAATTTTTTTAAATATCAAGAATGAAATAGAAGATAGAAGAAAAAAACAAATGAAAATTTAGAACTGAAAAATGCAATAACCAAAATTTAAAACTCACTGGATGATAGCAGAATCGATAACCGAATGGAGCTGATAGAGGAAATAATCACGGAACTTAAAAATAGATCCATAGATATTACTAAGTCTGAGGAACACAGAGAAAATGAAGACAGCCTCAGAGATGGTTTTAGGACAATAACAAAAGTAACTTTGTTTTATTGTTCTTATTTTAATTCCTTTTTTTCCTACCTCTTATGACTCCTCTTGGTCTCTGCTTTTAACATAATCACCAAAGACAGTAGATCTTTTTTTTAATCTATTTTCTAAAATAGTCTTCCCTTTGTTCCATACATATTGATTCACATAGTTTTAAAATCTCTTTTAGAACTCAATGACTCCTCTCGAGTTTTTAAAATTATGTTTTATGGTTAAAAGCGAAAATTGACTGATGTCATTCTCAAAATATGTAGTCATAATAGTTAATACAACTGTATCATAAAATGGAAATGATAAAGGGACTAAAATGTAGTTAGATATGTACTTTCCTTTAAAATTGGTATATATCGATATTAGTAGATGGTAGTAAGTTACATATATAGATTTTGATCCTTAAAATGGCAGTGGTTAGCAAACTACTGCCCTTCGACTAAAACCTATCCTCCATCTGTTTTCGTACATAAATTTTCACTGGTACACAAGTATGTCCATTCATTTATGTATTGTTTATGGCTATTTTCTTTTGCTACTCTTTCAGAATTGATTAGGTGCAACAGTGCCATACATCTCACAAAGCTTATACTATTTACTATCTGATCCTTTACAGAAAATATTTACCAATACTATCTCCAAAATATATAAGGAACTCAAACAACTTAGCAAAAAAGCTAACAACCAAATTAAAATTGTGCTAAGGACTTGAATAGGAATTTCTCCAAAGAAGACATACAAATGGCCAACAGGTATGTGAAAAGATTCTCAACGTCACCAATCATCAGGGAAATGCAAATCAAAACCACAATGAGATATAACCTCACCTTTCAGGGTGACTATTAACATCAATAACAACAACAACAAAAGACAACAAGTGTTGGCAAGGATGTGGAGGATTTAGAACTCTTGCACACTGTTGGAGGGAATGTCGAATGGTGCAGCTGCTATGGAAAACAGTATGGAGGTACCTCAAAAAATTAAAAATACGACTAGCATATGAGCCAGCAATCCCACTTCTGGGTATTATCCAAAAGAATTGAAATCAGGATCTCTAAAAGATATTAGCACTTCCATGCTTATTGCACCACGATTCACAATAGCCAAGATGTGCAAACATCTTACATGTCTATCGGCAGAAGAATAGGTAAAGAAAATGTGGTGTATACATACAATGGGGGCCTGCCCACAATGGTGTGGTGGTTAAGTTCGCACTCTGCTTCAGTGGCCCAGGGTTCGCAGGTTCAGATCCTGGGTGCAGACCGATGCACTGCTTCTCACGCCATGCTGTGGTGGCGTCCCATACAAAGTACAGGAAGATGGGCATGGATGTTAGCCCAGGATCGATCTTCCTCAGCAAAAAGAGGAGGATTGGCATTGGATGTTAGCTCCGGCTCAATCTTCTTCATCAAAAAACAAAAAAATGTGGTATATATATACAATGGAATACTCTTCAGACTTAAAAAGAAGGAAATTCTGCCATATGCAACAACATGGACGAACCTGGAAGATATTATGCTAGATGAAATAAGCCAATCACAGAAAAACAAATGCTGCATGATTCCACTTTCGAGGTATCTAAAATAGTCAAATTCACAGAATCAAAGAGTAGAATCATGGTTGTCTGGGGCTGGGAGAGTAGGAAAATGAGGAGTTACTCATCAACAGGCATCAAGTTTCAGTTAAGCATGATGAATAAGTTCTAGATGTCTGATGTACAACATTATATCCATAGTTAACAATAATACATTGTTCACTTAAAAATTTGTTGAGGATAGATCTCATGTTAAGTGTTCTTACCACAATAAAATAAAATTTGAAAAATATAGATAAATCAAACTAGTGACTAAACAATGTTCAAATAATCCACAGGAAAACAGGAAAGAGAAAATAGTGGAACCAAACGACACACACACACAAACACACACATAAACAGAAAATAAGTGGTACTACGGCAGAGTAAAATGATTTCTTTAGTTTAAGTTGTTCTAATTCTCCATTTCACATTTATAATTTCAGTAGGATCTAGTCATTTAGAATGTGTTCATATATTTTACCCATTCCTTAAAATAAGTTTTTCTGTAACTACCTTCTGGTGACCAATGACATTTAAATTCTTTTTGACAAATTAATTCAACAAATATTTATTGAACACTACCATTTGGTGAATAGTTTACTAATCTTTGGAAGTTATAACAAAATTTCTTAAGATGGCTACAGTTCATATTTTAAGTGAATAACTTAACTCTAACCACTTCCCTTCCCTAGAGTCTGTAATAAAAGAATGGTGAAGGGAAGGCTATAATTTCAATGATTGCTTAGATAGATATTTATCCCTAACGGAGAAACCAGCAATTATTTAATATTAAATTATTAAATAGCATTTAGAATGCCTCCTATTACACAAGATACATATAAAACAGTCGTTTAGTGGCACTAAAGATCAAATAATTAATTCTGTCCAGTGGAAATAGGAAGCTTCTTATAAGAGATAACATTTAATTTTATATCAGAGAAGAGGGAATTTTTATTACAAGCAGAGGAAAATACATATAAAAATTATGAAAGCAAATGAGGCATATGAATATACTCAAATTGCTCTACTGGGAATTAGATTGAAATACAACATAAAAAGTATAAAAAGATAGATCTGGTTAATCACAATAAATGCAATAGTGAAGGAAAGATTTGAAGCAATATTTAAAGTGAATAAATGAAAGAGATTGGGTGAAGTAGAGGAAAAGATCTTCCAAAGATACGTTGTCATGGTGGGAAAGAGAACTGTGTGACTGTGAACCAGAAGCAGAGACCAAGAATGTGTGTCCTGAGAACGGTGGGGCAGAAAGACAAAAAAAGAATACAGAACAACAAATTGGAGAGTTTAGAAGATGTTCTTCCAACTCCAAATAAATTAAACACTAGGTAACATAAAGCCCAGGTTTTGTTGTAATCTTTGTGTCATGATTTGAATAGAATGAAAATTCATCAAGAAAAATATCTCAGAGAAAAAGCTTTACTTTTCCCTTTCATAACTTTTAGTTCAATAAAGCAAACCAAGTCAACGAAAATAAAACTGAAGCAAGAAATGTATTTTTAATACTCAAATTAAGAAAATATCAAGGTCAAAACATTGATTTCTAAAAGTTTTAAAAGTATGAGAATCAATAAGTATGGAACAGTGGGAAGACTATTTTAGACAATAGATAAAAAAGATCTACTGTCTTCCGTGATTATGTTAAAAACAGAGACCATGTGGAGCCCTAGGAGGTAGGGGAAAACAAAAGAAATTCAAATAAGAGCAATAAAATAGTTGCTTTGGTGCTTATCCATGCATAATATCTATGAGTAAGTTTCAAAATAAGAAAGCATTTGCCTCTAAAATGAATCATTGTTTGGAGATCTCATTGCATAACAATAATTTGATTATGTTTCTAAACTCAGAAAAGAAAATGCTTAGATGATTTTAGTAATCAAAATTTTTAAAGACTGGGAAGCATCGAAGCACTTAGGAATCAAAAATTGAAATAACCAAAAAGGAGACAAGAAACATCTGCATACATAAAAGTAAAAGCTGGATTTTATTACCCTAAAAACCTGACTCAAAATCTAGAGGTGAAAATAATGGAGGACAAGCCCTTTAGAAAAATATCCTTTGGTGTGTACATGTGGTGTCTTTACAGTTATTTATCACAGGTCAATTAGTTAACAACCAGATATTAGGTTCATTCCTGTATTCATTCATTCCTGTATTCATCCATTGTTTACAGTTCATTGTTTTTGTGATAACGTAGGTATTGCAAATACTGATAAATTTCTCATCTATCATACTTCAAGGTACAATAATATCATTCATCCTGTCTGAATCCCTTGACAGACTATTCTATCATGCAATAAACTTTTTCCCTTTTTGTTCTGTTGTCTCCCATTGTATTTATGGGACAAGTTTAAGAACTAGAAACTAGAAAGTTTTGCATTTGGATGGATACCTAACATGTTGAATAACCTAGCTCAGAAAGTACTAACTAATTGGCTGCTGAAGCAAATTTATGCCAAATTCTGCAACTTAGTAAGACATTTTTGACAAAGATTTAGAGTAGGTATTGATGGAAAACGATTTAATTTTCAGTTGACATATATCTTTGAAGAATAGAAAACAGAATCTAGATACAAAAATATTTTAACAGGCTGGAAACTGGTGCTGGATCTAAAAAGATGAAACTTAATAGAAACACATGACACATTCTCCCCTTAATTTCAAATACCTCATTGAATAAATTGCCTAGAGAGTAACTGTGGCTTTGTAGCCATAAACTTTGAGTTGACTTTTTAATTAATGTAGCAGCCAAAATAACAAATGAGATCTGAAGTTGTATGGATTACTAGAAATAGAATATCTAGAGTAACTTGTAAGGCAATAGCATTAATTAATTACATGCTCTTTCTCCCTGGCTAGAAAATAAGCAATATAAAAGCAGTAATCTAGTTACTTAATAGTAAACTGCTAATGTTTAGATGCTCATTTTTTGAAAGAGAAACATAAAAAACACCATGAAGAAAACAAAAATTACAACCACCAATATGTATTTTTAAATTTTGGCATAGCTCCCTCTATGCTTAATGCTTTTTAACATAAATAAAATCACTTTGGATATTTTATCTTGTGCATAATATTTTTTTAGCATAAATAACATTGTATTGGATTTTTTATATAATTTATCTACTAAAATATTGAAAACATTTTTGACATTAAAACTTCTTAATAAACATAACTGTTGCATGAGAAATAATTACTGCTTAATATTCTATTATATTAATGCACCATAATATTGACATTTAGGATTCCCATACTAACACATTCCTAATTTTATCAGGAAAATAATTGAGTCATCTTTATTTGTATTTCATACCACTTACTTTGGTTTTATTACCAGAAATTGTCAAAGGTAACAACTTGTTTTAATCATTATACATATTCTCATATTTCATAATGACTTTAGAGGAAAAAAATTTTGTGTTGATTTGCCCTCCCAATTACAAGCTAAGAAAAGCCCTCTCTTACTCTGTTCTAGTGCCACAGCTATATTCTCAAGAAGAAAACACTGAGATGGAATTTAAGGTACAAGATCTTTATTGAGAATCACCACCTGTGAATGGGAGAAGCTAGATTGGGCAAAAAAAGAAATCAAATTGCAATACAAGACTGACAAAACCTCAGCCAATATGGTAGGGAGTTCTGGAGTATGTATTGCCTTGTTAGGATGGCTCATGCCCTGTTGAAATGACAGGACCTCTATATCCCCCCTTGACTCAGTAACTCCCCACTTATGCTTAGTACGTGGGTTGCCAGAGGGACATGACTTTGGGGAAGCTGGCTTCCTGTAACTGAAGCTGGCATGAAGGAGCTGACAGCTGGAGGCCACGTGCTGGCTTCACTCTCTGTTGGTGGGCAATCCAGAGAAGTCCTTCTTTGAAGTGGGAATTGGGCAATGTATATCCATGTCTACCACATCTTGCCATCTAACTGTGTCAGGTTCGGTTAGTTGAACTCTTTGCAACTGAATTAAAGCTTAGACTCTCTCCCTTTGCAACGCCTTATTCTATTCTTGGTGTGGCTATTCTGTAGCAAATTTTAGAATCTTCCAACAGGGCTACCTTGTTTAATATGATTACCCCCATTTGTAGCAAGAAAATCCCAAATATGTGTCCACTCTTAAGAGTTAGGGCCAGAGCAGAAGAGAGCCAGTATATTCAATGTGTTGTTAATTCATAAATAAGTTATGTAACGCTACATAGTTATATGATAGCTTTCCAAAACATTAGGGAAGAAATTATGTTTCTCAATACATGTAATATCCTTGCCCTATTATCTTTGTCTGATATAATATGTAAAGATCGACTACCCTAAACTGATTTACTGAGGTTTTTTCTAATCCAAATACTAATAAAATGATCATTAATATTTAACAGATACTAATAATATACAAATTAATTTTTAAAAACATTATAGTATCCAGCATTCACACCCAAAAAATCTGTACAGGTTACCATAATAAAAATGAAATTTGTTGACATTTAATATGAACCAGACACAGTGTGAAGTGCTTTACACAGAATATCTCAATATTCCTGTCAAGTTTTGAATTAGGTGTTAGTAATATTGTCCCCATTTGACAGGTGAAAAGATTAGAACTCAAAGAGGAGCACGTTACACTTACCAAACAGTAGATGTGAGATATAGAGCCAGAGCCTTTAACCACTACACTCTCCTGTCTGGGGAAGACCATGTATAGTTATAATCCTCACTTCCAGGTAAGAAATGTACATTTTTCAGAGAAGCGTTTCAGACCATTTGGCTAAATGCAGCAACTAGAAGTCTCCATAGTCAATAGTGGAACAAAGTAGAGTTTATTTTAAAAATTACTGTAACTATTAATAAGAAATTAATGATATTTATAAATAAAAGTTTATTTTAGCTCTCTTGATGGGAAATATGATTGAAAATTAAATATACTGAAAAGTAATTAAATGCATAAAGTGCATATACTACACATATTATTTAGAAAATACTATCTCCACATTTGTGTTCAAAAATTTTCTACTAAAAGCAGCTTAATATAATAATGTGTATTTGATTCAAATCTTGCCAGTGCTAAATTTGTTCCCCAGAAAATATGAAAAACAATGGAAAAAATGTTTAATCTAACTCTTCATTTTGAAATAGGAGACATTCTTCTGTTTTTTGTGTCAATCATTCCCCGTGCAAATGCTGAAAGAAAGACAATGAGCTTACCGTTTTTGGAAGTGAATCTCTTATTTCTTTTCTGTGAAAAGTGAAGTGCTCTAGCACTTGTTGGTTCACAACCTCAGGAGATCCCCAGGTGAAATTCAAAACAGGCCCCCTAACCTAGAAGGCAAGGAGACACTGAAGAAACAGGCAGACCACTCCAGATTAGTAGGTGGAGGTTTCAATAAGCAAGGGAATTTACATAGGAGGCTTGTCTTGGGTGGCCACGAGGCGAGTAGATCTCCACCCCCACCTGCCAGAATCTTAGAGTTTATATAGAGGCCTTAATAGGACTCAGTCATGTACATAGTTCAGATGGTCTCAATAACACATTACTCTCTAAAAGCTGTGTGTTTGAAGTAGCAACTTGTATGAGAATGGTGAGCAGAAGTATATTCCAAGGACAGGAGAGGTGGGTGAGAAGCATTGCTGGGTTCCAGCTCCTGGGTCAACCTGTGGTCATGTCCTCTCCATGACCTCCAACATCACTCTATACAGTTTTGCAAAAAAGGACTGTCCTTCACATGACTCTTAGAAAGTATGCCGGGCTGCCATGCTTTCTTATCTGCGATCAATGAGCTAACGAATTGTAATTTATTCATAGCTTACAGAGTACTTGTCTTTGTTAATGCATAAATATGAATATGTACAATTTTTGTTATATAGCCTATATCTAAGAATTTGAGTAATTATTATGTTTGAATATGTGATCAAATGGGCACAATGTATTACTTTAGAGAAAAAAGAAAATCAAAATATACTATTAAAGTTAATTTTTAATTATTCATCTTATAAATTTTATTGAGTACATAAAATTATGAATTAATTTGACCATTAAAGAAAATTTGGAATAAGTAAAATGAAATGGAAGTATGAGGGAATTATGAGTTTGTTTCATTTTATTTTTATTTTAAGAGATACCCATATCATTTTTATGATCAATGCAAGTTAATGGCAAGGCTTCTAAGATATTAATTAACTTTCTGGGGATGAAATATGCTTATAGCAGTTTCCATTAAAATTATGTTTCATAGAATATTGTGGAGTACAGCTAAAGTGACTTCTATTCAAATGTCTAATGGGATATTATACCAAAATATTAATATAGATTTACCCATAATAAAAACATGCTGTGGTGGTGAGATTGAATTGTAATGATATAAATAATTCTGTTCATTCTATCAAATATCCTAAGTGTCAGATAAAGTAGGAAATTAAGTAAAATTCCTATATAATGTAGAAATAATCAGCATAAATTTCTATATAAAATTCACTTGAAACTATACTATAGGAAAAAATACGTATATGTGAAATTTTAGATTGTTATTATTACATTGACATCAAGATATTTTGAATTGCTTTGAGGCTATTACTGCAAGTAACACCTAGTTTCTTCTAAGGTATATGTTTATCATGTCTTAATTCTTATTCTTCAGTTATGTCTGAAAAGAAGCTAATAGAACACCACCAACCTATTTTACAAACCTAGAAATATATTAGTTGTCTTATGTTCTGAGGCATTAACATCCATTTAAAGTCACTGGCAGATGTATTGCTGTGATAGTGTGGATACCCATAAAGTCTCATATGGTCAGTTTACCCAAATCTCACGGGCTTTGTCATCCTAAAAATATTCCCTTTTCTTTTTTTCCCCCAAAGGGAGAGGGAGCCTATTAATAGAGTGGCTGTTGGAATCATTGTGGTGCTTCTTTTCATGGTTTCTCCCGAGAAAGTCCAGACAAAGAGAGAATTGAGAAAATGGGGAAAGAAGTTGGTCAGGCTCTTAGTCTACGTCTTCTCTATAAAAGTCTTTAGATTTATGTCAAAAAATAACAAAAATAGTTAATCTAGAATTCTGATGTCAATAAAAACTGTTACTCAAGTGTTCTGACTCTGGCATCCACAGAAAGGAAGAAGTCAACTATTTAACACAGATAACTTTTCACACATGCTTTATTATTAATTACTCTTTGAATTAGAAAGTTAGACACATTGAAAGGACCATAAACTCCTTGTGTTTGATGGCAAGAGATTTTGTAAATTAGCTAAACATTTGTATTGATCCTAAAATCTACCTAGTAGGCTTCAAGGTAAACATTGTAGCTTTGAGTAGCATTTTCCTCATGCTTTGTGTTTTGTTTTTTTTCTTTCTATTTTTCCCTAATTTCTGCTGATGGTCAGAACCACAGATTTCTTAATATGAATAACCAGGGCAGAAACTTGAGCAAACAGTCCATAACAAGAAAGAGATATTTCATTTGTTGGGCATCTTGTATACAGGATATTTTAGGGCCCCTGTTTTCCTTGTTTGGGTTCCCCAATATAAAGCAGGTTTGGGGCAAGGACTCTTATGCAGGTGTTTATTTTGAGAAGTGACACTAAAGAACCAGAATGAGAGTAGAAGAATTGAAACAAAGAAAGAGGGTAAGTTGTCTTAAGGAGTATTATTGGGATGTTTTCACTATGGACCATTGGAACTCAATCCCACTAGAGATTCTATGATGAACTCTGTAAAATGCATATCAGCCTGAGACATGAAAGAGAGTTGTATTTGTTTACCCAGGGAGTATCAACCGCCCCACCTTTATATGTGTACACATGCATCATCCTAGCTGTGTCGGCTGCAACAGTCATCCAATGCAGCTGTAGCAAAGAAACTCCATTCAGAAAGCAAGAGATTTGTTGTATATCCATGGCAAGGTGCTGTTATGCTGGAGCAAAGACCTATGGTAAAATCTATGAGGGAAACATAAAAGGTGTTGATAGAGACCACCTCTCCTTTCAGCACTCAAGACCTCTTATGCCCTACATTAAGTCCAATATACTACCCAGTAGTGATCAGCCTCAAACTCTACAAAAAACTTCATATAAGTGTGTTAATTGAATAAGCTAAAATACCAAGAACTGTAACTGGTCCCTAGGCCTTAACTGATATTCATCATCTCCCTTTTTTACCATATGTTCTAGGTTACTCTTATCTTATGCCAAGTACTTCAGCTGGTCTCAGTTTCTTGACTGATGAGAGGAGCCAGACCCTGATCCCTGAGGAATAAGAGCCTTCTGTTTCTGCACTTGTGAGGTTATAGTTGTTGCAATTGTGCATATAGTTATCACTGGGCTTGGATCATCAAAAGTTGCCCCAGTGAACCTCCTAGATTCCAGATATATTCCTTTCTGATCTATTGTGTTGGAGAAACTCTAGCAATCTTCAACAATAAGTTAACTCCTTTTGCTGTCTGTTGAACCACCCAAATAATAAGCCCAATATGATTGTGTAACAATCATAGCTTCAGGTTCAATGGAAGCCTTACTGTATCCTCTGGCAGAAGCCTCCTTCCAACCCACTCCAGACCAGGACTTTTAATCTTGCCAAACCTAAGTGTGAGAGGACACAAAGAGAAAATTCAGCAAGTGTGTTGCAGGATATAATAGTACAATTGACCAGTTCTACTTCCACCACTTAGTTCCTGGACCAAGATTCTAAGCACTGGAAAAACAACACTATCAGCTATTGATCTGATGTATATATTCCATGTTGTAGGATAGTTCCCTAAATCTGCAGAGTATTTTTCTGAAACTAACATTTTAATCTTTAATAAGCCATTCCAACATTCCATTATGCTTTCAGATCAAGCAGCATATGGCAGGACCAGTAGATCATGTAATGTGCCCATTATCATATCTTTTTCACACTAAAATGGGTCTGAGTTGATAATTGTGGGTTCCTGTGGGTGGTTGTGCTGGACGAGAAGCTGCAGTTAGGAAAAGAAAACCTTGGTGTCAAGACCGACAAGGAACAGTCATTGTCCCTTCTGAGGCAGAAATGATTCAATACAATGTTCCATTAAGTGCCTAGTTATCATTTTGAAGAATAGTACTGTATTAAAGACTGAATATTGGTCTCTACTTTTGGCAGATTTGGCCTTTAACAAAGGTAGTAACAAGATGAGCCTTGATGAGAAGGAGATAATGCAACTGCTACCGTGGCCATTCCACTCATAAACCATTTGGGCAAATACTGGGATAGTTGAGAAGAGAGACTGACTGACATCCTTAGAATGAATCAGTCTATCTACAAGGATGTTGAGTGACTTTTCCCTGGTGAACATGCTCTGGTGTGAATTACTCTAAGGCCCAAATACCTAACACATTTTGTCACTCCAAAATATCCATCCACTGTCTCTTGAAATTTCAATTTTGTTTCTCCAAGACCCCTAACTAACCATCTAAGCTATATGCCACTGCCTAGAAATAAGTGTTTAGTCATATAGTAGGCCACTTTTTCACACAAAAGGTGAGTAACTACACTTAGTGCTCACACCTATGCCCTTGGAGAGAATTTCCTGATGCATTCTTTAGGGCCACACCAAAGGAGAGCTGGAGTGCAGTATCAATCCCTTTTTGGCTTGCACCAACACATCAAGCTAATAAATCAGTAAACCAGCTCTGAATTTGTCCATCCACTGTTCTTTTGTTGAAGAAAGCTTCGCCATAACTCACGGATGTGAGTTAAAGCAAAGGCTTCAGTGCAACAGAGATAGGCAACATGGGTGTCTGACCCTTCAACTTACCTGAGCCCAACCTATAATGCACCATTTCCATCCTAAAGAGATTGCTGTTTTGTTCTCTGAACTTGTGATTCACTAGATCAGATAATATCAAAGTCGGGATTGGTAGATCTGATTACAGTCACTTGATAGTTCAGAGTGAACTGTTTAGTCTACTCTATGACCCAATACCTTGTTAGGATATCTTTCCAAATCGCAAATCATGCTGTGCTGCAAAAGGCATGGCTTTGCTCCAGAATCCTAGGGATTTGCTCTTTTCTCTCTGTTAGTTCTTCTATTGCTACTGTAATAAATTACCATAAACTTAGCAGCTTAAAACAACACACATTTATTATGTCATAGTTTTGTAGGTCATAAGTCCAGGCATGGTCTGGCTGGTTTTTCCGCTAAGGGTTGAAGGCTAAAATAAAGGCGTTGGCCAGACTGAGTTTTTGTCTGGAGAACCTGGGGAAGAATCCGCTTCCAAGCTCACTTAGATTGCCTGGCAGAATCCAATTCTTTGTTGTTCTAGTATTGTGGTCCTCATTCCTTGATGACTGTCAGTCAGAGGATACTCTCAGCTCCTAGATTTCATCTGCGTTCTTTGCTACTTGGTACTTTACATCTTCAAAGCCAACTATAGAGAATCTCCCTCATATCAAATCCTCTCATATTTTGAAGGAATGTCTCTCACAAGGAAGCAAGGAAGAACTCCATTCTTCTTAAGAACTCCCCTGATCAGATCATGTTCACCAAGGACAATCTCCCCATCTTAAGGTAAACTGACTTTTGACCTTAATTACTTCTGTAAAATACCTTGTAATATACAACATAACATAATCATTAGAGTGATAGCTTATCATATTCACAGGTTCCACACACACTTAAGAGGAGGTGCTTATAGAAGACTGACTCTAAAGACGATGTCTCAGAATGCCCCTACCACTGGTTGCAGGCCCTGAAAACATTTTGAAGCTTATCTCCCTCACTTTGGTGTGTATATACCTTACTAAGGCATCCAGAGTACTTACCATTTCTGTTTACTGGGTTCAACTAGCATGAAATCATTAACGTAGCATGATGTTCTATGAAATGTCAATGTTAACATCACTGTATACTAAATTGTGAGTGAGAGCAGAAGCATGAATACAGGCCTGAGATAAATGTGGACTGTTGTCCATTTCACGTAAAAAAGAAAAACTTTTGAACACTTTTCTCAAAACAAATTTAGAAGACATTTGTTAGGCCACAAGCTACATACCAAATTTTCCAAGTCCCCTGGAGATCCCCTCAGACAATCTGCTCATTGTACTCTAGTTCAACCCCCAGGTTTAAGGGCTTCTCACATATATCTGGGATAAGAATGAAGAGAAGGATTGTTTGTCGTTCTACCTGACCCCAAATACTCATTTGTTTTTTGGAGTGTATCATGTCTATATCTGTTCAATTGTGGTTGGTCATGTCCCTTCAAGAGTAAAACGGATAGATAATCTGTTACGTCACTATTGTCTTTCCACAGAGTCTCAGAAATTGTTTCATCCAGGTGTAAATGTCTATTTATCTGCTGAAGTTGAAGTAGAAAAAGAGAAAACATTCCTTGTCGCTTCTCATTTCTATACTTCCTTCTTCCGGGAAGTCTGGGGTTCCTTTTAAAAGCTATGAATATTGTGTAGATACATCTTTCCCATCAGCATTCCAGCCTGCAACAAACTCTGATGTGATCCATCCATCACTCTAAAACCCATCAGCCAGTGTGAGTGAGCAAGCTGAACTGTGTTGGCTTTATTTGGCTGTTGCTGAAGTCATAGCAGTTCCATCAAGTGAGCCAAAATTGAGTTTCCAGGGCTCTGGTGTCCATTTGACTTAGGAATGTTAGGGGTTCCCTCTCTTTTCAGCAAGCAACTGTCTAGGGAGGCATTGATCCCCTCCAAGCTTTGCTCTCCTCTTATCTGAGCAAACTCAGAGAAGCCTGACGGCAGAGTGGCAATCAGAATAGTGGAGAGGTTTTGTTAAAGTAATTTTGAGAGAAGATTGGTAGTCCTCTGGCATTGCACATTTGAGAACTCAGAGGCTGTGTGCTGCGTGGGTAATAATGAATAGCCCAGATTTCTACTGGACAATGGTCTCCTAACAGAGGCCTTCCTCATGCAATGTCTAAGTAGTGACATTTCCTCCTCTTTCATCTTCCAGATATTTCTTCCCCTAGAATTGTTTTAGCTTTGCTGTCATTACCCCAGTTTGTCCAGTCCTGACAATTTTCTTCCTGTCAGTTCTTTCATATTCAGTCTAGTTTCTGTATCAGCCACAGAGCTTCAGCTGCTGGCAAAGTTACCAGGAGTTTGGCCCAGAGCCGGCAAACATAAATCTCATAGATCTCCCTGCAATTCATGGGGGGAAGCTTTCCAATACAGCAGGCTGTCCCCAGATGGAATCAGAGTCCAAGGAAGTATTTCTTGCTCCCTGAATTCAGTGGTTCTCTTTCCCCCTTCTGATGGGTCAGTCTAGTGTTTTCGTTAGAGGTGAGGCTCCTATGTAAACCACATCCTACTGTCTGCCAACGTCCACAAGTTGAAATCAACGTTTAAATTTCTAACAATTCCTCCAGGTTTGGGTGTTCTGGCTTTTGAGGGGGATTAGTTACCTTCTCAGGTATTGCCACATATCTATTTGTCCTGAAATTTTCCCAAAATATCCTGGTGTTCTCTACAATATTAGGATGCTTTAGCACCCACATATAGGATGGTGGGCTCTTTTATCTTTTTCTCCCTGTCCTTAACCTTAAACCCCATACAGGACTAGAGACTCATGAGAGAGAGGCAGTGAACTGAATTACAGACAGGTTTGTCTCCCTATAAACGAAGAAACATACCTGGTTTCTGGTTACTAGCAGTTATCTGTTCCAGGCTCTCATTTTAAGTTGAATCCACCTCACAAGGATTCCTGAGTGATCTGCCTTCTCTCGGACTCTGCATTCACTCATGGTAGGTTGTGGCTTGCAGACAATGCAATAACTAGACAGCTGGCTCTCCTAATAGCCCAGGGTCTTGACTCTCAGTGGACCTGTTGACCCTCAGGCAGGAGTATGACCATTAACACCTCCTGTAACCTGTCTTTACACCCAAAAAGGTGTATATCCCATGTCCAAGGTGGTCCAGGTGACCATGATCTCTGCCCCTCCAGATGACCTAACTTCAACCCAAGACATGTGTGTCCCAGCCTCGGAGTGGTCTGAATGAACCCACAGCTGTATTCCAAAGGCCATTTCTGGTACAGGAAGAATATGTCTTTTGTGAGGATGCAACAATTTTAATTTTTATCATTGATTGCTAAGATCGCTTTGCAGGGTTCCAGTTTGAACCGTCATGTTTATGGTCCCATAATATCATGCACAGCAAGAACTATGTGCATAATAATCATTTATATTTCTATATGCTAACAACAAACAGTAGGAAATTAAAATTTTTTTTAAAAGTTCATCAGTTGTAACAAATGCATCACTCTGGTGGAGGTTGTCACTCATAGAGGAGGCTATGCATGTGTGGGGTCAGGAGGTATGGGAAATCTCTGTACCTTCTTAATTTTGCTGTGGACTTATAACGGCTCTAAAAAAGTCTTTTAAAAAATTATTTCAGGTATAGAAGACTGGCTGAACATTCAAAATCAAAATCAATCAGTGTAATGTACCACATCAACAGCCTAAAGAAGAAAAATCATGAGATCACAAAATGGGCACAGAAAATAATGGAAAATATCCAATACCCATTCATGATATAACAAAGAAACTCTCAGAAAAGCATTACTACAAAAGAACTTCCTCAATTTGAGAAGGAACATCTGAGAAAAAATCATCAAGTAGCATCATAATTAATAGTGAGAAAATGAATGCTTTACCTCAAAATCGGGGGGGGGGGTGGCGGGTAATTCTCTAGGAGGGCTAACCAAGGATCAGGGCAAGGATGTCCTCTCTCACCACTCCAATTCAACATAGTACTGGAAGTCCTTGCCAGGAAAATAAGAAAAGAAGAGGAAATAACATGTGCATAGATTGGAAATGAAGAAATGAAACTGTTTCTATTTGCAGATGACAAGATTGTCTATGTAGAAAATCCCAAAGAATTGACCAAAAAACTTCAATAACTAATAAGCAAGTCTAGAAAATTCACTGGACAAAAGACTGATATACAAAAGAGTTGCAAAGGTGATGCCCGGGGAATTTTTTTAGAATGGTGAAACTATTCTGTATGATAATGTAAAGATGAATACAAGACACTAAGCATTTGTCAAAACCTGCAGAACTTTACAGCATAAAGAGTAAACCTTATGTTTTGCAAATTTTGAAAAATCATTTAGGAGGTGGGGTGATCTCAAGATGGAATGTAGAATGTAAAAAATTATGTAAATACATTACAATTGTATGAAACAATCTCACTGAAGGGGCTAGGGGAATAAGATGCTAACGCAAGTACCTTTGGAAATGAGTGGAGTTTGTAAGATTAAAGGCAAAAGAAACTGTACATAAGACTTGTACTCTGGTTGATGAAGTTATTTCCCATGGATATACAGGTTAACCATTCTGAAACAACTGTACGTGTCTACTACAATTGAACAATTAAGTAAATGGATAGTGGATGGTAGGAACCAGATTTTTTATTGTCGAGTGTAGAGTTACAAATAAACAAGGGGAAGAGGATAGAATAATACATGTGCTAATGGATTAGAGTTGGAAACATCAATATATATTCATATTTACCTTCATATAAATACAGATTGTTACACGTAGAAATATTTATAGAAACATATATACGCATAGGTTAGGATATACACATATATCTCTTTGTTTTTTAGCTGATAGGGCCTAAAAGTAATGATAGCCTGGTAGTAATGAGGACACCTAGTATTCAGATCTTGGTGTCTAACACCATTTTCCATTGAAAGGAACCAGTGCTCCTTGGAGAAATGGTTGATTCTGAGTAGGAAATATACAAGATGAGCCTGGAGTACCTTGTAATGCCAAAAACATAAGAAAAACCTCAAAAAACAAAAACAAAAACACATATCTACAATAATGGAGGTATTTCAAAGGTACCTAGAAGATAATTGAAAGAGGTCCCTATGGCCAAAGCTAGAACAATTTAAGTGACAAAATTAATAAAGTAGTTTTATATTATAACTCAAATTATAAAATATCCATGTGTCCATATTGACATAAAAATGGTTGATTAAATTAATAAATGTGAGAGAGTAAATACATTTCCTGTTCTGATTAATTTCAAATAATTTATGTACTTACTCTGCCCTTAAGGAGGTGGAGAATTACTCCCCATTCCCTAATCGTGGCTATGAAGAGTGACTATTTTCCAATAGTATAGAACGAGACGGGGAAATAAGAGTAACTTTACCGTGGAGAAGCCTGACAAACGCAACCTCAAACTAGGTGGTCAAGGTTAACGTCAACAGTAATGAGACATATTGGGAGCATATATCCCTGATATAATCAGAATGCCTGGAGATTTTTCATTGGGTGCTAGTCATTGTGTTTGGGATTTATTTTTATGTTGGACCCTGGTTTTGTTTTGTTTTGTTTTTGTATTTCTTTAAATATTTTGGGGCTTGGTTCTGGGATTTATTCAAGTAGCTTGGAAATAATTTGACATTTCTCAGACTTGAGTTTAAGCTTTGGTAGGCAGGACAAGAGCAGCCTCTACTCTATAGCGAGTTTGGCCCCACTGTTGAGGTCATTCCTTTTGGAGTACTCTCCTTGCTATTCCAGGTGCTGAGATGGTATTTCCACTCTGGCTAATGGAGATGTAAACCACAGTTGGCCCTCTGGAATTTCTAGCGATTTTACTGCCTGCTCTCTTACTTTTGCTCCTTTTCCTGGCTTCAGGTAGTTTCCTTATGTGCACAATTGATCAGTATTCAGGTGAAGACTCAAGGGAAATACTCTGTAGATATCCATATCTCTTTATGTAGACCACTTCTCTCCAGTACTCTGCCTGTGAATTATAGATGCCTTGGCTACCCCAAATTCTAAATTTTATATCATCAAGTTTGGGAGGCTGGCAGGCTCTGGGTTCCTGTGGTTATTTAGTTTGTTTTCTCAGTAATCACTATCTTATGCTACATTTAATTCAAGTCTGAAAATTATGCTTCTTATATTTTGTCTGAATTATTAATTTTCTAAGGCAAATGGATAAATGTGTTAGTCCATCATATCTGGAAGTGAAAATACAAATGTGATGGGCTTTAAAAAATATTCACCGTCATGTAACCCTCACCTCAACCAAGATATAGACTAAAAACAAATAGCACATAAAAATTTTAAAGTTGGTATCTCTTCATTGTGAAATCATGGCTGATTGTTTTTCTTTTTGTCTGTACAACATTACAATTTTTCTTTAATAACTATTAATTTTGTACTATGAGGAAAAATTTTTAAATGTAATTATAAAACAAAAATTAGTATGTTTTACAGTTTATATGTTTCTTCTGTCATTAGAATATGCATTTTATAAGCTATTTTCTATATGATTTGTCAATAAAGTATATTTAAACATCAAAAAATATTTTAAAAATCATTTGAATTCTCCAATTGTGTTGGTATTTTACAGATGAATAATAAATATTTTTGTCAGAGCTAAATTTCTGTATTAGTTTTTAATACTCTATTAAATTTAATGTGATTTCCATTTGTGTCTGATTTTATTGTTTAAATAATAAAATCATTCATTAATCCTTCTGCACCTATGTTTTTGTCCTATTTCTGGAATTTTAAAGCAAGAATCTTCTGAAATGAGAAGATTTCCTTAATGGTACTATTTTTTCAGTGAAAAAAACAAAAGAATGATGGGCAAAACCTTTTTTTAAGAGAATCCAGCAATAATAAGAACAAAGAAAGCTGTTTATCACTATAGAACTCTGGTAACTGCATACTCTCTTAATGATTACACTAATGATCTAATGCTTGGAATTTAAAAGCTTGGCAGAACTCTTCAAACAAGCAAACAAACAAACAAACAAAACAGATCTTGGCTATGGGTTGTACTTCTCAATAACAACATTGGCTTGAGATTCACTTTGGAAAACATTGTAAGTCTTTATTATATTAAGATTCAGATCCCTCAAGTGTCTTAACTTAATTTTCAGTGTAACCAATTAAATTGTAATTCAATCAGTTATCTGGCCTAGGTTTCAAGTTTGAATTTGAAAATCTTTCTCCCAAGAAGGAAGAGGCCACTGATTTATAAATATGTAAATTTATACTCCGACACATATTATTAATCAAACTAAGAAGTTTTATTTTTAACTGGACATGAAACTTTCACATTTTTTTCTGCCTGACTGCTTACTGAAAAATACATCTACAAATCTGGTAAAGTTGTGACATTATTACAAGATAATCTGAATTTTAGTTTGTAGTTCAGGCATTGAACTACATTTTCAATAAATAATTGAAAATCAACAAAATGATACTGATTACATTTTCCAGTGAATACACATCACGTTATTTTGAAACATTTCAATGATTTTTAAAATGTAGACAGAGATTTTAGATACTTAGTATGTGTTAAGTTTAAAAAACCACTAGTTACCGGGCTATAGAGTCTATTGTCTATTGCTTCTTGTATTTGGAAATGGCTCAGCTATCTACAGAACAGTTACAAATCTCCACTTAACTGTAAACCTGCCTAATTAAGGTTACATCTGAAGATAAATATGTCTTATTTGTATAAGACATATACAAATATAATATTATTTGTATAAGGTAAATTTTCCAAAGTACAGTTTGGAAATATTTTTTACTCAACAAGCAAAAAAAAGGGAGTAGAAAACTTCCTATATTGTTTTACATTCATTTACTTTTATAAATTCCTAAATGGCTCATAGCCTAGTCCAGAGACTAATAAAAGAAAAACACGTTCAGAATTACCTCCTATTTTTGTAATAATGTGTTGTCATGAGCCATTTCTTTTTCTGCTTTCCAAATAGATTTTTAAAAATATCCTTTTGTTCCTATAGCAAAGTTAATACCAATACCAAGTTTATACCCATCTTGTACTTCTTTAATAACACAATCAGACATTTCTGAATCTCCCATAGACTGTTAATACACTTTTCGTATTGCTGGAATGCTACTGAATACTAAAATTTTTCATAGTGCACTATTATTATATTGTTTTTTTGTTCACTGTTTAAGCATGTGTAATTAACTAAATAAGCCACTTTGCCAACCTGATGTGTTCTCTTTTATAATCATGAAGCAAAGTTCTTTTAATATTTCAGAATGCACATAATTATCATTGGCATAGGCTTATTTTTACCCTGTGCCTCATAAACTTACTAGTAGTTTTTTACCTGTCATATACCATAAAGCATATCAAACTCCGCTTAACATTACATCTAATGGTAGTAGCTGGTTCTCTTGGCTATGACAAAATAAATGCTGTATATGCATCAAATTTGACCAAACAATGTTTATTTTATACTAGTGTGTTTAATGGTTTGGTTGAGAAACGCATCCCTAGAATCAATAGATCTTATGTTCAAATACCAGTAATAACCATGTATAAGTAGAAAATCTTGGTTTCCCATTGAATGTAGATTTTTAAAGAAATCTACTTGTATATTTTTAAGAAAAATAAAATAATGTGAAGTAAAAATAATTAAAATAATTACAAAAATAAAGGAACATAATTGATAGTTTATTAAACATACTTTTTAAAAATTAAAATAATAATTGTTTTATAAAAAGTAAAGCATAAAATAAAAACCTTTACAATTTTTGAAAATATAATCTATGGCATTGATAGTATATTTTCCCCATAATTAACATGTTCTAAAAAACATCTCTGCATATTTTATTTTTGAGAAATAATGGAGCTTGATATAAGCCAAACTTATAGAAAAATAATAAAAAGCAAAAACAATAGTAAATCAAATCATTATGTTGTACACCTAAAACTAATGTTATATGTCAAGTATACTTCAATTTAAAAAAATCAACTCTTGTAATGATGTATATTAAAGAGTTTATTTCGACAAACTTATTTTTGATTAAAACCAACGAGCAATGTGTATGTAAAAAATTGTAAAAAAAAAATAATTGAGAATTGTTATTAAAATCCACCAAAAATTTTTCGAATAAATTTTAAAGTTGCTTTCCAGTTATCCTAGTGTTATTTGGAGGCAAGCTCTTGGTCTAGCATTATTTTGTAGAAGCAACTATGCATTTGTCCTGCTTACTCTGCCAAAGGGACCCGAGAGATGGCACTGACACATGACAGCTGGCATCACTGAATTCATGTACCTCTATTCTATAAGCTACTAGACATTCTTCCATTAAACTCTTTTACTTCTTAAAATAACCGGAGATTCTTCTCCTCTTTACTCTTGTTCTTCCTCCCCTTTGCACTTCTTGTAAACAAGGATTCTAGAAATACAATGTCAATAGAAAAGTGATTTGATCATAAGCTTTTATAACAAAGCAATGATTTTAGAGCTGGAAAGTTATTGTAAATGACACATGTTCTCCTCCTGTGAACATGATGAGAGATAAAGTACTCTGCCACGTCCTTTACTATAAATCTCCGAGTACCATTGTCTTTAAGAGTGAGGATATAATCATGAGTCCAGCTGATGTAATGAATGTGATTCTCCTTCTTAGGCAAACTGCATAACAGTGCACCTTTTGTCAGAATCCATGTAGGCCAGCAGTAAACATCAAATTCTTTTCCCCAGTGGGTCTCAAAAAGAAAGAAGATTCAGATGTCCTTGGAAGAGAGGGGTGCAGTGAGTAATTTTTCTAGTAGCTACTGAACTCATGTAAATACCTTTCTGCTTTTTCTTTGGTTGCTTATGTACTAAGTCATAACTTTGATAAAAGATTTTGGAAAAAATAAAACAAAACTCCACACAAAGTGATAGTAAAATAAGGGCCTTTATTAAATCCTGAAGATAAAGCTAAGGGAGAAAAAATTCATCTCTAAGGGAATATAAAAGTAAAAAGAATTACTAGTGAAAAAAATTTAAAAAATGTGAGGGGAAATATTTTTTAAATTGTTGAGTGGGAAATATCAAGAAAAAATCAAAGAACAATACAAAGATAAGATTAAAAAGATTTTCTAGATAAAAGATGATTGCATAACAAAAAGAAGGGGAAGATTAAAGCCATCTAAAATATTTTACAGGAACAATTACAATATATAAAGATATTAGAATTCTACCTATGTGAACATTAAGATTATATAAAATAATGATATTCAAGAGAACAAAGGAGGAAAATGTTGAGTTCAGATAATAGATACATACATTAAAGTCATATATTTAGGAAAATGTTTGAAATATGAGTAAAAGGCATGCTTTTTTTTTTGATTTGTTGAAAAAAATAACAGCAAAGATGTACATTCTAAGAGTGAACAAAGTTTTTTTCGTATTAATAGTTTTATATGCTGTTTGATCTATATCTGTGGCCTTGATTTCTTACTTATGCCAAATATGAATAAGAAAAACAAAGAAACTTCTAAATACAGTCATGTGCCACATAATGATGTTTCAGTCAATGATGGATTGCACATATGATGGTGGTCCCATAAGATTAGTACCATATAGTCTAGGTGTCTGGTAGGGTATACCATCTTGGTTTGTGTAAATACACCTTATGATGTTCGCACAACAACAAAACCACCTAACAACACATTTCTCAGAACATATCCCCTTCATGAAGCAATGCATGACTATATTCACAGCTGGGATAGCATTTCCTTTAAAACATAACCAACTGAGGATGGACTATTGTAGACACAGGTGATGAGTGCTCTCACCCTTTTGGAACAGTTCCTATTGAGAATGAACAAAACCCAATGCCTGATCTTACAACATGCTAAACAAAAACTACTAGGGCTGGCTCTCTATGAAAGGAATAGTAGGTAGGTAAGAATATTTCCATTCAGTAGGGATAATACTATTGACTGCACAACATGAAACTTTACATACGTGTATTTGAAGAGTTAGAAACAACATACTGCGATAAAAAACAACAAACTTCCAGTTATAGGAAAAATAGGTACTAGGGATGTAATATACAACATGATGACTATAGTTAGCACTGCTGTATGGTAGGTACGTACAAAAGCTGTTAAGAAAGTAAATCCTTAGAGCTCTTGTCACAAGGAGAATTTATTTGTCTTTTTTCTTTTCTTCTTTGTTTTTTATTTGTTGTTATCTATATGAGATGATGGATATTACCTCAACGTATTGTGGTAATTTTTTCACAATATATGTAAACCAAAACATCATCCTGTATGCCTTAAACTTATAGAATGATGTATGCCAGTTATTTCTCAATAAAACCAGAAAACAACAACCACATGGATTTGGAAACCTAATCAAAGTTCACAGTCTTTGGGTTATTAGAAAACATTAAATAATAAAAGAGTTGTGCCACATTAAAAAGATTAAGAGGGTATTTTAGACAGATATAGCTGCCCAGCCATGTATTGTTTTTTCTCCATATGCAGAGAGAATTGTAAAATCAAGATAGCTAAAAACTTTAAGAAGAATTTTCAGATTAAAAGAAAACCCGAGCCTCACAGTCATGTCCTCATTGCTTTCTTACCCTTTACCAAAGTGGAGAACTCTGGGCAGGGCAGGAAGCTGATTTTAGAAGAATGAGAAAAAATTTAGATCTAGACATGTTACATTTAAGATGAATTTAAGACATCTTAGTGGAGATGTTGCCTAAGCACTGGGGTACATACAGCTGGAACTCAAAGGAGTCGTGGAGTCATTAACATAGAGGTGCTATTTAAAGTGGAAAAGGCCACAGGAAAAATGAGTATAGAGAGAGAAAAGAAGGATACTGAGGCCTAATCCCTAGAGATTCCAACATTTAGAGGTCTAAAAGAGATTTAAAGAGGGAGGGAAACTAAGAAGACTTATGACTTGTCAAACAGTATGCAAATAAATCCTTAAATACCTTTGATTGTACAGGTTGGATTATTTATAGGTGAATGTGATTGTTATTCGTTCATCATATACAAATATTATCTCTGCTCACTATGCACAGGTTTTCTTATCCCTAACGGTCTTTACATAACTAACTTTTTGGTTTTGCCTGAGGCTGGCCTCAATATCATGTTGAATATGTGGATTTAAGCTGTGACAATAATTTTCGATTATTTTTATGCCCTAGAGATAAAGGCTTCTCTTTTTGGTCCTAAAGAGTCTTTGAAATGCTAAGGACTGAAGGAAATAAGTAAGTAAAACTAGTGTTTTTGGTTTTGTTGGATGTTTTTAAACAGAATACGTTGGATAACTTCTATTTGTTTTCACAATTTGGGGTATTTTTTTAAATTTAATAGATTGAATACAATTGGTTAATAATGCAACATTTGAGCAAGAAATTTTTCTACTCTCCCCATCTTCAAATAACCCTGGTTAATACTATCTTGGGTTATAGTCATAATATAATGACTGTAGGGGACAGGTGAGTAACTTTTAATATTTTAATATTATTTCTTGCTTTTTTTTTTTTAACTGAACTGAGTGTGGAAAAGAAGAGATTTAAACATGAATCCAATTACTTCCATATTCCTTTAGCCAGAGAAAGCTCAAATTGGGATTAATGAGCACTTGGAGTCACTTTTTAAAAAACACTCTCTTGAGGTAAAATTGATGTACAAAAAGTTGCACACATTTTGAGTACATCATAAGTTTTGACAAATTTACAGACTTAAGAAATCTTCACCACACCAAGATAGTGAACATTTCCTCCACCGCAGTTTCCTAGTACCACTTTGTAATCCATTTTTCCCATTAACACCATCCAAAGACAACCATCGATCTGTTTTCTGTTATTATAGATTAAATTGTATATTTTAGAAATAGAAATTCAGTACATATTCTTCTTTGCCTAGTTACTTTCCCTCAAGATAAGGATTTTGAAAATCATCCATATTTTTGTTTTGTTTCATTCATGTATTTGCATATATCAATTGTTGCTTCCTTTTTATTGCTAAATAATATAACTTTATATGGATAGACTACAATTTATCCATTCACCGTTTATAAGCACTTAGGTAGCGTCCAGATTTTGGCTATTAAAAATAAAACGGTATGAACATTTATGTACAAGTCTTTGTATGGATATTCATTGTCATTTCTTCAGGATATTTAGCTAGAAATGCAAAGTTGGGTCATACATAGGTGAATATTTAACTGTTTAATAAACTGCCATACTGTTATCCAAAAGAATTGCACTGTCTTACATTCCCACAAGCAATGTAGAAGGGTACTAATTGCTCTTCGTCCTCACCAACACTTGGCACGGTCAGTTTTTGCTTTGTTTATTTGTTGTTGTTTTCTGTATATTGTTACTATTATTATTATTTTAGCCATTCTAATGTGTGTTTAGTTGTATCTTATGGTGGTTTTAATTTGCTTTTCCTGATAACCAATGATATTGAGTTTCTCTTGGGCTTATTAGTCATATATATGTCTTCTTTTATAAAGTATATGTTCACTTTTGCACATTTTTTATTGAACTGTTTGCCTTATTCTTGCCATGTTATAATCTTTATTCTGATTGCAAGTCTATTGTGGGATGTATATGTTGCAAATACTTTCTCCTACTCTATGGCTAGCTTTTTCATTTTTTTAATGATGTCTTTTTATCACAAAACTTTAAAAAATACTTGTCATGAAATTTAATGTATTGATTTCTTGTTTTGGGGAGGGGAGAGGAAGATTCACCCTGAGCTAACATCTGTGGCCAGTCTTCCTCTATTTTGTATGTGGGTCGCTGCCACAACATGGCCACTGATGAGTGGTGTAGGTCCATGCCTGGGAACAGATCCTGGGCCGCCAAAGTGGAGGCACTGAACTTAACCACTAGGCAGGAGGGCCAGCCCCTCAATGTATTGATTTTTAATAATGGTTCGTGTGTTTTGTTTTGTGTCTAAGAAAGCTTCATCTAGTCCAATGTAGCAAAAATGATCTCCTACTTTTCTTCTAAAAATTTTATACTTTTAGGTTTTATACTTAAGCCATGATCCAATTTGAGTTAAATTTTCGTTTATAATGTAAGTATCTATATTCATATTGAATAGATTTTCTGCATTGAAATACCTTGGCAAATTTGTCAAAATTAATTGACAATATAATGTGTGAGTCTGTTTCTGGACTCTTTTCTGGTCTACTCACATACAATGTCTACCTTTTCACTAGTACCAAACTGTCTCGATTACTGTAGCCACAGAGAGCTTTTATCATCATGGTAAAACTGAAATTCCTGGGAGTAATTTCAAAGTACCAAGATTATGTTCACACGCAAGTTCAGATGCCTCCATCGTTATTTCTTCAAATGCAATTAAATTGGAATGTATATCTGTATAGTTAAGGAAAATGAATGGGAATTAGTGTGAATCTTCTAATTACCCAGTCCCTAGAATTTTCTATTGTTAATCCTAAATTTTTAGCTACCCATATGCTTCATCTAGAGCTTCAGAAATAAGACGTCTTTTTTCTCCAGGCCTATCTGCTCTTCATTCTGGTTTCTCCACCATCTTGAATCTTCATAATTTTTTCTGTATCATAATTATTAGTTCCGCTATAAGCCATTTCCTGGATATTATTTTGTGTCATATCTGAGCTAAACTCCATTTCCTTCCTAGGACATAACCCACTTGGATTCTCCTACTTGAACCCAGGTCAGAAAACAAATCTACAATGCTCCATCCCAACTCTACCAGGGCAGTGGCATTGTGTATTATTATTGTTACCATGATTATCTACATTAATTTTAGATAAAATCTGAGAGTGAGAATCAGTAATCCAAGTCAACTCTCTTGTTGCCATGGTGAGAAAACCAGAGCCCATTCATTTTCTTATTTGTTTATTTAGTTTATATTTATTGAAATCACCACGGTTGTCAGGCACTGTGCTTGGTGCTGCAATTACAAAAAGGGAGCATGATCAGATGGGAAACAATAGTTCTGTGTGGAAATTTTATGTTTAAGACATTTTTGAAATATCCAAGTGACAATGTGAAGGAAAGAGTAAGACATACATGCGTTTGTGCTAGATCTGGTTAGGCAGAAAATACAATTCTCTTAGATAAGAGTTCTGTAGTGGTGATAGGAACATCTGCTTTAGAATCACATGTAACATGATTAAGAGGGGCTCATTCCTGGTGCCGGGATTGCCACTTCCTTCCACTACCCCCATATTATACATCATTAGATGACTGTGCCTATTATTTTTTACAATCAAAACTCTTCTTAATATAGTGTTCCAAGAAGATAGTGGCAATTGATACTATGGCAGCAAAAAGAAAAAGGACCAACAGAGAATTAGTGTAAATAATAGAAATTTAGGATTATGTTAGAATCTGGGGTAACAAAGATGCAAAATGAAGGATCCAATCATCAAAATCAGGATTGTGGGAGAGGTGAGCCTGGAGGAAGATAGGAGCTTGATATGTAATACTCAAAGCCCATAGTCAGGGCCCAAAAGGCGTTAGGGCAAGGGGATGTCTGACACCAATAAATTTACAATTCTCTTAAATAATTGGCTGCTCTCAAGCCTCTTTGCAAGCTAATAGCTGTGAGTGAAGTCCAGAGTTTGATACAGGGTTCTTAGATTTAAAATGTAGACATTACAGATTAATTTTGTTCAATTAATTGTGCCTTTAAATTCTTCTATTTTTCTATCATCAAAAAACTAAAATGGAGCTCACATAATCATAAAAAGAATTAAAGAAAAATATTTTTCAGTTTACTATGTGTGCCACATATAAGGAACTTGGGCTACTGTCTGCCAAAATAGCAGTGCAACAGACTGCTACTTCTTTAAATTTCATTTTTCCTATATTTTTTACAGTGTATTTCTCAGTGGAATTGATCTATGCCATTATGTGGCCTCTATACCACCCGGTTCTCTATGAAGCTATTTCTAAAAGAATAAAAAAGCTATGTCCATATCGTCTTTCTGAACCAATGTATGTAGCTGTTTCTCAAATATCCACTACATTTTATTTCTCTTATTTTTTTATCCAGTGTTTCTGTCTCTACTCTTGGTTTAAAAATTATTTTCTTAATCCATGTTTACAAGTACTTGATATTTACAGGTAGATTTCATGTCCTGGTAGACTTTGCTCACTCTAGCTCATAAAATTTGAGCTATTTTAATCCCTTCTCATTAGTCTATCTATTCACTCTCTTAATCTCTCATATTGCTTTTGCTGTGAGCTCCTGTTTTTCATTTATCTTGCGCTCCCAGGATTCAAATGTCTATAACTAACTGTATTCAAGCAGGCGAGTTCATATCAAATAAGGTGAAGGTAAATCATTATTTTCATGCTTGTCTAACATGACAAAACCTGCACAGATAAAAAAGTTCTTCTATGTTAATTATTCTCCAAGATTTTACTATTACGAAGCATTTATGTAGCATGATATTTGCACAACACCAAATTTTATCTTTTATATCTATGTTCCATACTTTTGTCTATTTGCTTAACATCTTGATAATTGTTTTAAGTCTTCCAGTGCCCACTTCTGAGATTAAGTCAGATGCCTAGATTTGAAAATGGTTATTATTTCTAAAACTCATCAAGTATTTGACCTCCCTCTCTGTTAGTACCAACAATATTATCTCATTGTTCATGTGTGCCTAGTTAAAGTCACAAACATATAGACGATGTAGCACCTACTCTAAAAATTATCAGTTGTAACGGTTGTGAGGAAGTCGCAGAACGGACACAAATAGTGCTGGGTAAATTCCTTTTTTAAGATGGGAATCCCTTTTGTTGGTAAAAATGTATTTCATAAAGACATCACCGTATGAAAATCAATTGATTTAAAATATCTCAGAAGTTTAAGAATATAATCATGGTATTGAGGTTTTACCTTTCAATTGTTTTGTTTTTGTGAAACAATAGTCATGTAAATATTTTTAAAACATTAGTACTTAGGTCATGACAAAGAATAAATGGTATTTAGGCTTAAGCAGAGCATGCTCCAAGGCCCCTTTATGTTATGATGATATCAATTAAAGATAATTCTGCCAGTTAATATCAGTTCTATCTCAGATATTCCATTTAGTATTAAAGTCTGTTCAGTTTATTTCCCATATGTTGTTAAATTGAGAGTTAATAGACACTTATAGCTTTGACATGGTATAAAACCAAATCAAGCTTTTATTTGAAAAGAAAAAGTTCACTTATGTTAATGAATCATGCTATGATTACTAGCCAATACAGAAAAAGAAATTGTAACAGAAAGCAAAAACTATATTTTCTATACATAAAGTTTATAACAATTAGGTCTCAAAATCAAACAGCAACTAAACTGCGGTGCCCAGGAAAAGTCAGAAGTATTTACAAGAAGAAAGCATTTTCCACCGACAGCTTCGCACCACTTATCAAGCCATGCTGAGGCAGCGTCCCACATAGAGCAACTAGAAAGATGTACAACTATGACATACAACTAGCTACTGGGGCTTTGGGGAGAAAAAAGGAAAAAAGGAGGAAGGTTGGCGACAGATGTTAGCTTAGGACCAATCTTCAAAAAAAAAACAAAGCAAAGTGAGACCATCTCCAGGTCACTTCATCTAACCAGCCCCAACATTAGAAAGGATATTCAAGGACATTTCAAAGTTTATATGGGGACATTCTGGCTACCATAATTTTCAGTTTTCATTGCAACACCTCACATTGTAGTATTATACATATGAAGGCCTAGAAAACCATACAATATCAGAATATTGCCATAAACTAGGACTGAGAGAGAACTTAATATTAGACCCTTAAAGGCAGATAGAACTGAAATGAGAAGAATCTCATCTGGCTTTTTCTTATAGACTCCTAAGTTTCCTTGTGGATGCCATAGGAATCCTTTTTTGCCTTGTGAAACTGGCTGGATAAAAGAAGATACCCCATACCTCCCCCTGTGGCTGCATTCTTATTCAGTCCTACAGGAAATAAATACATTTCCAAAACCTCCAGGGGAGGTTTTTGTTTGTTTATTTGTTTTTTAAACTAAGGACACAAGACAGAAAATCAGGATTCTGGTAATGTTGGGGGTACCTGTTTCAGAACTTCTCTGATTCTCCCAGAAGTAAGTCAACTTTCCCAAAGTCCTGAGAAGTTTTCAAGGCCCCTGGAATTCCTTGACAGTTTTATCTAGTAACAAGTAATGCGCCCTATTACAATAATGTCATGTTGTTCAAAATGATGGTTAACTATGTACAGTTATATGGAAATCAGTAATTAATAATAAATAAATAAATAAATAAATAAATAAATATCCTTCCCTAAAGGATAGCAATGGTGATTTACTTACGGAGAATGACTAAAGTCTTTCTTCACAGTTGAAACATTCGAAAAGGCTTTCATTCTTCAGAGTAAGACTACTGTCTCAGCTGCTGCTTATAATGCAATATCACCGTCCACCTTGAGGTTCCCCTTAGCTATGACCATAATTATCAACAGTTAAGGGATGAATATTCACAGTGTACGGAAAATCGCTCAAAACACTTCAGAGATTTTATCTATTCCCAAGAAGCTGTATACTGCAAACCCAAATAACAATAACAATGATAATCTCACTTAAAGATCTAAACTTGTCTCTCCTGTTTTGTCTCAACTGAAAATATATTGATACCTCACTGCATCAGCTTTGCCATTCCCCGTTGGCTATATGATAACCTGACCTGGCTAGGATTTGAGTAACATTTATTCTGTTCTCTGTTTATGGTTTGAAGTTAAATGTGACATTTCTCTCAAAAAATGCATTTTTCTTTATGCTCTAAGATCAAAGTTGTGTCTATACATGGAAAATAGTACAATGAGGCTATTTGCAAGATTTTTTTAAGGCATACATATTTTTACTTCAACTGCTAACTTGTTTAATCCTAAATACTTTTTTTCTGATATGAATAATTTAATTATTTTGTTCTTATGAATTCTTTTCATTTCTTTCCCTTCCCTTCTCGTCTTTTCTCTTTTCTAACATTCTCTACCACCCTTCCTCTCTCTCTTTCCTTCTCTTCTTTCTCCCTCCCTTTCCTTTTCTCCTTCCCACTCTCTTCCTTCTTTCCATCTTCCTTTTCGCCTTTTCCTTTATTGTTTTTATCTTAGTTTATTTGCAAGTATAGAGATAAATTTATGCCTTTGGTAGGCTATTTGGAAATACTGAGTTCAGAAATTATGTTTTCTCTTTTATCTGATTTGATGGTGTTTGTGTGTATGTGTGCAATTTTTTCCTGATTAGAAAAAATGTAGTCACAGTAAGTGACTACCTTAATTCTTAAGGTTAATTAGTAGTGATTTTTCAAAAAGTAACTGGATGGCTATGTATTGCTTACGGCAAATTATCTTATTGATAGTCAAAAATCTAGGTTAATTGGGTATATTTACAAATAAATTTATGAATTTATAAAGCATTTAAAATTTAATTTAAATGCATTTTTGTTCTCAAAAGGATTTTGATTAGTTTTAGAATTTTAGTAAAGACAACAACAGATGTACTTTAGAAGCAGGAGACAAATTTACATAAATTCAAAAAAGCAAAGTCCTTTGACGTTTCATTGGTTTATATTTTTTGTTTTCTACTTTTGTCAGCATTTTACCAGGACTGTGCAAAAATATATGTGCACACACAGATGTTGAAGCTGTGCATAAGTCCTAATATTTAAGGAACAGATGTCTGACTAAATGTGATCATTTACAATATATATAACGAGCTTATCTGTAAACTCATATTACTCAGCAGCATAGATATTCCATTATACACACACACACAAACACACACGCACACAGATCTTCCTCATCTTACAATGGGGTTATGTCTTGGTAAAGCCATCATAAGTTGAAAATATCAATCATTTGAAAATCCATTTAATACACCTAACCTACCAAACATCAGAGCTTAGCCTAGCCTACCTTAAACATGCTCAGAACACTTATATTAGCCTACAGTTGGGCAAAATTATCTAACACAAAGCCTATTTTATAATAAAGTGTTGAATATCCCATGTAATTTATTGAATACTGTACTGAAAGTGAAAAACAGAATGGTTATATGGAGACAGAATGGTTGAAAGTGTATTGGTTGTTTACCCTCGTCATATGGCTGACTGTGAGCTGTGGCTTACTGATGCTGCCCAGCATCATGAGAGAGTATCCTACCGCATATCACTAGTCTGGGAAAAGATCAAAATTCAAACTCCAAAGTACGGTTTATACTGAATGCTATCACTTTTCGCACCATGGTAAAGTCAAAAACTCATAATTCAAACTATAGAACCATTGTAAGTCAGGGACGACCTGTACTTCAAAACATGTAGTTCTTTTATCATAATAAAAGTTACAAGAATGTTTATAGATTACCTCAAGATTATCCCACTTCTGTAGGATGCTAAAGATATAATGATGCTGATGCTGAACCTCTTACTCTCAAGTTCTTGTGCCCAATGTGCAGTAAGTCAAATACCGAGACATCGGTACTTGGAGATGGACAAAAGTTTGTTTGAATTGGCCAAAATGACACGGTGCGAGCAGGGGTTCTTTCAAATCCTCCTTGACAAGAGAAGACAGCAGGTGGTTTTATAGAGCTAAGGGGCTTGGCAGGAGGAGTTTCAGAGAAACAAATGGGTCACTCCCAATAAGCCCCTGGCAAATCTGACTTCTGAGAGTCAATAGCAGCTAGTGCTGGTCATCCGGTGATGGCAACCTCCCCGAAGGCATTCTCTTTCTTCTGCAAAATGAACTCACAAATCCTCATGACCTCTGAGTCACCCCTCAAGTTAAACAAGAAAACAGCAAACTGACGAGATTCATCTATGTCTGTGTTGAGAACAAGGTAGAAAGGCAACCATGTTTTTATTGAATATCTACAGTAACCCTCAGGTGCCCGGCTTCAATGCTAATAATGATCCTAAAGAAAAACAGAGAGAAACATATTTGGGGGTTATTGAAAAGGGGACCTTATAAAAAATAATGGAAGACATTTTCTCTACCATTTTCACCCTCAATTTCCCCCCACAAACCTTCCTCCCTGCTCGCATTCCAACTTCCAGTAGGCAAGATGCAAAAATGAATTTGAGATTAATTTGAGAAATTGAACCAGAAGCTGAGCGGCATTTCTTTTTGTCTTTATATTTATTTACATTTCAATTGCTTAAGTCTGATTTACAAAGTTGGAACCAAACATATTTATCAGTAGAATATTACTTGCCACTAATTCCCTGAGAAACAATTAAAAAGCTTTTCTCTAAGGTCACCAAAGTCTTTCTTTTGCCCTTAGGAACAAATGCTTTGCATTATCTTCTCTCCACCACCCATATCTTCCAGAATTTTAGCACTTTTATTCTGCCTCATTTCCCAAAGGAAACTTGCAAACATTTGACCTTTCAAATGAGCAATAGGATGTTGAAGACTTTTTTCCTACACATTGTTCTAATACAAGTAGTCGATATTTTATTAATATGTGAATTATTAGTCAGCTCACTCATTTTCCCCTAAAAACTACATAAATATGCACTGCAAAAACAAAAAGAAAAGGTTGTAGTTAAAACAAATTAAATTATGTAATCGTTATGGCTAACAATAGGAAATGAATACAATGGAACCAAATGATAGAAATAATTGGGAACATTTAAGTGAATTAAATTCTAATAGTTTTCCAGGGTATTTTATTCATCTTCAATCCCCAATGTTAACTCAATGCTTAGAATATATTTCATATATCATTTTTTAACTAAAAAATACTAATACTCAGTATCTACCATTATAGGGTAAACTGTCAAAGAAATTTTGAGTGAATAATATGATTTGGCTGTTTCTACCTTTGAACAGCTATTTGGGTAATTTACAAAAATACTCACCCAGGGGTCAGCCTAGTGGTGTAGTGGTTAAGTTTGCTCACTCCACTTCCACGGTCCAGGGTTTGTGGGTTCATATCCCAGGTGCAGACCTACACACCACTCATCAAGCCATGCAGTGGTGGTGTCCCATATACAAAAAGTAGAGGAAGATTGGCACAGATGTTAGTTCAGGGACAATCTTCCTCAAGCAAAAAAAGGAAGACTGGCAACAGATGTTAGTCTAAGGCCAATCTTCCTCACCAAAAAAAAATACCATCCATTTAAACTTTTATTAATTACTTGACTGATTTTAATGTGTTAGAATATATATGTATATATAGAGAGAGAGAGAGGGAGAGAGGTTTTATAAATATATACGTACATGCATATACATCCATATATATTTATATGTAATGTATAATGTATAAACTTTGTGTGAGAAAATCACCATATATGCATTTTTCAGATTCATTAAAAAAAGAGGATAGATGTGTAAAACTATTTTTTTCTTAGTAAATTTCTTTTTTTCCTCTACATTGAGATTTTTTTTTTCTATTAGCTTGTTAGGACCTACTTGACCAGCCTAGGTCATCTTTACTAGTGCCCTTTCAATATTTTCAATTAGGTTATTTTCTTGAATTGCAGTTTTCAATTGTGGTTTTATTATATTATATTGTTTTTTTCCTTAGGAGTTTCCAGTTTTAATATTTTGAAATATGTTTCTCTGTTGCCTGTATCTATCATTGTCTTTGTATTTACTCTTTTCATTTCTATCTCTATGTTCCTTTCTGCTTTTTGCCATATGTATTTTGGACATACTTTAATTAGTCTTTATTTTTGAGATTGCTTTGTCATTTCTTTAATTTCTTTTCTGATTTCTGGAAGCTCAAATTTAACATTTTCCTCATTTTTTCTTCCTTTATATTTTGATGTTGAATTTTTTGCTTTCTTGCATATAAGCAATTTCTTAACTATATTTTATATTACATTTATATTATGAGTATTATATTCAGTTGCCTCCATTTTGAGCTTTTTTGGGGGGATAATCTACTGCAAAGTTTTAATTTTCTTTTTTGTTGTTGTTTGTTTGTTTTCTATATTAACTTTATATATACTGGGGTTTTTTCTCTATATTAGATTTATGTGTTTTATGCCAGAGATAAACCTAAAACAAATTGAATTAAAGAAGCTAAAATTAAATCAAAAAAAGATATCCCAAATGCAAACAGAAAGAAACAGGTTTATCAAGCAAGGTAGAATTTAGCCTCCAAACATTAAATGAGACAGATTTATAGTGTTAAAGGTCGGAATTCACAATGATTGTATAACAGCTCCAAGTATCAAGCCTACAAATAACACAGCAGCAAAATTTCTAAAGTAGAAATTACATGAAATGAAGGGAGAGAGAGAGAGGCAGACAAATCCCACCAAAAATAGGAGATTTTAATGTATTTCTCTAAATCCAAAATATTTCAAGTGGAAAAAAACATAGGTACAGAGAAGACCTAAACAATATATTTAATAAGGTATATATTATAAATATATATGTGTCAATGTTTACTGATTGGTAATATAGAAAAAAGCACTTCTTTTCAATTGCAAGAGAAAGAGTTTAAATAGAAAAAATAAATAGCACAAATAAAAATAATATAGAAGTCACAATCTGATTATACAGCACTATCTATCTGGATGTAGTTTGCCAACACATTAAGTGTCGGTAATTTGTGTATATGAAAAAGATTGATTTACAATTTTCCTTTATTATAATATGTCAGCTTTTGAAATCAAGGATATTTTGTTCTTACATTTGCTAAGAAAAGTTACCTTTTTCTGTATTCCTTGGAAAATTTTACTCAAGATAAGTGTTATTTCTTCTTATGTTGGGAGCATTCACTGGTGAATCTAATTGAGATAGATGTTTCCTTTGTAGGAAGGTTTTTAATAACACATTCAATTTCTTTAATAGATATTGGACTACTCAAAATTTCTATTTCTTCTTGTGTCAGGTAATATAATTATTTTCCCAAGGAACTAATGTATTTTCTTTAAGTTATGAAATTCCTTGGCATACAGTTGTTCACAATATCATTTTATTAACTTTTTTTGTTAGTAGAACTCCTAGCAATGTCCCTTTTATCATTCTTAGTTTTGGTTAATTGTATTTTCCTCATTCTTTATTAAAAAATTGTATTAATATTTTCAAAGAATCGACTTTTGGCTTTGTTAATTTCCTCTATTATTTGTCTATTTCATTTATTTCTGCTCTTCAGTGTTTTCTGCCTCATATCTGCTTTTTTTATGGAGGAAATTTGCTCTTTGTTCTCTAGCTTTCTGAGTTGGAAATGCTTAGGTTAACTAATTTCCAATCTTGTTATGTCCTAATATATGCATTAAGTTATAAATATCCCTTGGAGAACTTCTTTAATTACAACCCTCAAGTATGCATTTTCTTATCTCTATTATTAATCAGTTTAAAATATTGTTGACCTGGATTACTGAGCTCAACCTAGATTTTAAATTTTTTCTTTCATATTTCAATTTTTTTGTGTGTGTGTGTGAGGAAGATCAGCCCTGAGCTAACATCCGTGCCAATCCTCCTCTTTTTGCTGAGGAAGACTGGCCCTGAGCTAACATCTATTGCCAATCCTCCTCCTTTTTTTTTTTTTTCCTTTTTCTCCCCAAAGCCCCAGTAGATAGTTGCATGTCATAGTTGCACATCCTTCTAGCTGCTGTATGTGGGACGCGTCCTCAGCATGGCTGAACAAGCAGTGCATCTGTGCGCGCCGGAGATCCGAACCCGGGCCGCCGGTAACAGAGCACAGGCACTTAACCGCTAAGCCATGGGGCCAGCCCCTCAATTATTTTTAAAGTGTATTTTTCAAATACTTTATGGGCACTTGTATTTTTTCCATTTATCCTTTTGTTAATAATTTCTAACTTAAATTCATGGTGGTCCAAGAATAGGCTCTGAATAATTTTAACATTTATTTATTGAGGCTTTCTATATGGCTCAGGATTTACCAGTTATGGCAAGTGGATACCACATGGATGTGGACACCTGACATATATGTGAAGTCTTTCATTATTGGAGGCAACGTCCTCTACATGCCACTTTGGTCAAAAATTTTAATTGTATTGTTCAGGACTGGATCCTTATACTGAATTTTTCATCTCCTCACTTTGCTAGCCATATAAAGAGGTATGTTAAGGTTTCCAATACGATTTGTATTTTATCTATTTCTTCCTTTGCTCTGTTAATTTTATAAACATACACATACACATGCATGTTTTAATTGAGACAAAGTTTACATATTATAAACTCACCCTTTAAAAGTGTTCAATTCAGTGACTTTTCATCTATTCACAAGGCTCACTCCTACCTAATTCCAGAACATTGTTGTCATGTTAAAAAGAAACCCTGTGGTGGGGTAGGCAGATGGGGTTCATTTCCAGGATGGCAATGTGTGGAGTTCCACATACCCACTCCCCAGAAAAACAAGCAAAATTGATAAAAAGTATAAAACACTAAGCATTTAAAGTCTCTAGAAATTGTGTTGATCTGTATGGCTAATGAATTAAATGATTTATTTCCTATTCCCTAATGATTAATGATGTTAAGTATCTTTTCATGTACTTATTTATCATTTTTATGTCTTCTTTGGAGAAACGTCTATTTAAATACTTTGCTATTTTTTAGTTGGGTTGTCTTTTTATCATTGAGTTATAATAGTTCTTTGTGTATTCCAGATCCAAGTTCCTTCTCAGTTATATGATTTACAAAAATTTCCTATCATTCTGTGGATTTGTATTTTTACTTTAAGGACGGTTCTTTGGAGATCATAAATTTTTAATTTAATGGTATCTAGTTATCTGTATTGTTTTTTGTTCTTTGTGCTGTTAGTGTCATATCTAAAAACTCTTTCCTAATTCATGAAGGTCACGAGGATTTACACTTACTGAGTGTAAGTTTCTTCTGAGAGTTTTAGATGCTGAGTTCTTAAATTCAGATATTTGACCCATTTTGAGTTAACTTTTACATTTGGTTGAGGCAGAGGTCCAACTGCATTTATTTACAGGTGGATATCCAGAGACAGCAATGTTTGTTGAAAAGACTATTCTTTCCCTGTTGAATGGTCTTCTCACTCTTGTTGAAAATCAATTGGTCATAGCTGTGTAGATTTATTTTTGAACTCTCAAATATATTCCATTGCTTTCTATGACTATGTGTGTGCCAGTACTACGCTGTCTTGATTACTGTAACTTTGTATTAAGTTTTGACACTGGGAAGTGCAAGTTTTCTAAATTAGTTCTTCTTTTTCAAGATTATTTTGGCTATTTTGGTTCTGTTGAGTTTCTATTTGCATTTTAGGATCAGTTTGTCAATTTCTGCAATGACATTAGCTGGGGTTTTGATTGGGTTTCGTTGAATCTGTAGATAATTTGGGGCATATTGTCACCTTAACAGTAAGTTTTTCAATCCATGAACATGGGAAATCTTTCCATTTATTTAAGTCTTCTTTAATTTCTTTCACCAATGTTTTGTAGTTTCGGTAAAAGTTTTAGACTTATTTTGACAAATTATTTTTAAGTATTTTTGATGGTATTGTAAATGGAATCATTTATCTAATTTCATTTTATGTTTGCTTATATCTACTGTGTAGGAAACCATTGATGTATTTTGCTTTGATGTTGCATCCTGCAAACTTGCTGAACTTATTTTTTAGTTCTCATATATTCTAGTAGATTCCTTAGGATTTTATATATACATGATCATGCCATCTGCAAATAGTGACACTTTGAATTTTTCCTTTCCAATCTGGATGCCTTTTACTTCATTTTCTTGTTTAATTTCCCAATTTCTATAATTTGTATCCAAACAGAAAGTGCTGCCAAGGGCTTAAAGCAAATTTTTATCCTCAAGTGAGCAGAGACCAAAAAAAAAAAACAGAGAGAGAGAGAGAAAGTAGTTAAAGAAATTCCGTTCATTATTTCATGCTACTTCTAAACAACAACTAACATTGAATTTTATTGCCTCACTGTGTCACACTAAAACACAGACAGAACATTCAATTAATGTTTAGTTATCTTAGTCATGGTAATTTCAAAACTATCCTCTTAATACCACATTAATTTCTCATAATGCTAATTTCATAATAAGGAGAAATATTCTATAATTTACAACTTCTTGCAACCATTCTCCAACTTCAAGAAATTTAATAATAATAGTAATTCCTAACATAAATAATTGGCTATTTCTAGCTACCATATGTCTTAACTTGTGTCTTCTAGAAAGCATATTTGGAAGGTGTAAGTGTAGGCTGAGAATGGTGGAGATAAAAGGGAAATGAGGCAAGGAAACACTTGAAGCAACTGGATGAAATTTTACCCTGTTGGCCCCTGCTTCACTGATGTTCAGGAACAAACTCAGCAGGTTTCTTGGCAGATGTGTTTACTCAGCATGGAGGACTTTTCTTGAAGGATTGCAAGGAATTTATATGTCTGGCTATCTCCTGTCTGCTGTTTCTTTTTGCTTAAGTTTCAATCCAGGGTAAGCAAACCCCCTTGCACATCCAGGTTGCAACATTCAGAACCTCTGCCCTTGTTCACAAAGCCACATTCCCTACTTCATGGCATGGTACGTCATCTAACTAGGAAAGTGGAAAGAGGAAGGTAGTCTAGAGAGACTAAGAAATACAAGGGTTGTTTCCCTGTTTTCTGAGGTGAGAAATGCATAGTCATTATGACTTGGGTCTGACAACTAGCCTGTAGGGTAGGCAATGGATTTTATCCCATTTTACAACTGTGTAAATGATCTTCTTCAAGGTCATACAGCTAAAAGTGCTATAGGCGTAATTCAGTACGACTGCCTCAAGTGACCAGTCATAGCCTGTGGACCACATGCAATCACAGGCTCAATGTTATGTTATTATTATTCTTTCACTAAACAAAAAGAATGCTTCTTCCACCAAGTACTTGTATAGTGCTATGCAGGTAGCCTGTCATTAAGTGGAACATCCTAACAGCGTGTGGGTTTTTTATTCCATTTTGAAAATTGTGTAACATTTTATTAAAATGTTGCCCTTGTGGAACTTGCATGTATAATATGTGGGAATTTCATTGGATTTAATTTTGTATTGGTTAGGTGAAAGTTATAGTTACTTCACAAGGAAATCTATTTAATTATCTAGGAAAAGTGCAAACGTAAATAGTTCTTGATGCCCAATACATTTTCTGCCTAATAAAGATTCTTATTTATTTAAGGAAAGGGACATAATAAATACTTGATGCTGAGCTAGATTTTCCTCTGTATTTCATAGCCATAACCAGCTTCTCCAAAATCTTGCCCCATAGATGAAACACACACTTAGCTCCAGGGCTGAATTATGATCCAATAGTCTCTGAATACAACCATACTCTGATATATACGAGACAGCAGATAATTAGGAGTCATCTCTCAGTGTTCTGGATATCCTCTCTTTCTGTGCCTCTTTAAATGGACTTAGATCACCTCTGCAAACCACACTATAAGTGATATAGCTTAGGCAACAAGATATAATACAAGATTATGATTCCACTTTTACTGTCAAACCAAATTTTTTATTTCTAAGATGCTATTTAAATTCAAGTCTCTTGTTCTAAGTAACTAGAATAGAATGAATTAAAAGAAAACAAGAGTTTTGTAATGCTTTTTATTTATGAAAATAAGCCAGTATTTGGAATATGCATAGTTAAATGAGGGTTCACGAATAGAACTTTGAGTATATTCCAAACAGCCAGTTTTGCCAATAAGGACATCAGTAATCAAAACAATGATTATAGAGGCTTAATATATAATTACAAAGATGCTTCTGTATGTCTATTCTTTATTTCCCGTAATTTAATGATTCTATTTCTTCATCCTTTGGAGAAGTTTAAAGATTTATTTTTACATGAAATAATTCTCTTACTCAGATTTTAGATTTAACTTTTAATTGTGTGTGTATGTGTGTGCTCATTGGAATCATCTAAGGGTTATAGAGGATAAAACAAGTGGAAAATAGGGATCTTGACCTCAGTAGCTTTACCTTCCTTGGCTTTCACATTGGTGACAATCAATTCGAACGATTTTGTTAATAATTCTATTTAAATGGGATGTAGTAACATTAATTTATGTCTATTAAAAAACTGTTTCAATGGAAGAATGAAGTTAGGCGATCTAAGGAGTTAAAATTATCTCTCAGTAAGCTAAATTGGATTTTCTCCTACTTTTTCAAGAGACTGTATTATAAAAAGGAAAGTCTATTCCTGCTTACTGTGAATTCTTGTATTTTTCTATGTTCTAAGTACCAGATAAGCTTTACCAATTATATTCTGCTGTTCAGCGCTTAAAGTACGATGGGTCAGGGGCCGGCCCCGTGGCTTGGTGGTTGAGTGAGCGCGCTCCACTGCTGGCGACCCGAGTTCGGATCCCGGGCTCCCAGCGGCGCACTGCTTCTCCGGCCATGCTGAGGCCGCGTCCCACATACAGCAACTAGAAGGATGTGCAGCTATGACACACAACTATCTACTGGGGCTTTGGGGGGAAAAAATAAATAAATAAAATCTTTAAAAAAAAAAAAAAAAAAAGTACGATGGGTCAGCTCTAAAACAGACCAAATAGCAGCTATATAAAGTCTGACTTGAGTGTATCTTTATCTTCAAATGAAATAGATATCTTCTCTAATTAAACTTTTTCATGGTGTGGCATAGTGGTGTTACTTTCTTTTTTGAAACTTTTTTATTTTCTTACCGATATTGGCATTTTTCTTCACAACTACAGGTTATGAGAAACTCCTTGATCTTGGTGGCCTAAATTGAAGAAGGGAGATCTATCATTTTTGTAGCTTGTGGAACCCAAAGGAGTTAGGTCATTTTTTTCCTGAGAAAAATAATGTTCCTCCATAACATAGAGGGTATAAATGAATTATTTGAAATTACATTCTGCACATATGAGTGTCTGAATTTGAGTTTCCTAAATCCTCGAATCTCAGTTTTCTCCTTTGCAAAGTGGTAATAAAAATAAGAATCACTTGAAGGCTGGCCCAGTGGCATAGTGGATAAGTTTGCATGCTCCTCTTCCTCGGCCCAGATCCGTGGGTTTGGATCCAGGGTGTGGGCCTACACCACTCATCAAGCCATGCTGTGGTGGCAACCCACACACAAAATAGAGGAAGCCTGGCACAGATGTTAGCTCAGGGCCATCTTCCTCATCAAAATAATAATAGTAATAATAATCACTTCAAAGAATATAGTGTTTATACTGAATAAAATGTTTGAGTACATTGTTGGATACTTACTCTGTATTTAACACACATTAACAAATTATGTTATTATTTTTATTATGCTGATATCAATCTTTTTTTTTTTTTTGTGAGGAAGATCAGCCCTGAGCTATCATCCATGCTAATCCTACTCTTTTTGCTGAGGAAGACCGGCCCTGAGCTAACATCCATTGCCAATCCTCCTCTTTTTTTTTTTCCCTTTTTCTCCCCAAAGCCCCAGTAGATAGTTGTATGTCATAGTTGCACATCTTTCTAGTTGCTGTATGTGGGACTCCACCTCAGCATGAGCAGACAAGCGGTGCGCCGGTGTGTGCCAGGATCCAAATCCGGGCTGCCAGTAGCCGAGCACGTGTGCTTTACTGCTAAGCCACAGGGCCGGCCCCTCAATTTTTTTTTTTTTGGTGCGGAAGATCAGCGCTGAGCTAACATCCATGCTAATCCTCCTCTTTTTGCTGAGGAAGACCGGCCCTGAGCTAACATCTATTGCCAATCCTCCTCCTTTTTTTTTCCCCCAAAGCCCCACTAGATAGTTGTACATCATAGCTGCACATCCTTCTAGTTGCTCTATGTGGGACGCTGCCTCAGCATGGCCAGAGAAGTGGTGCATCGGTGTGCACCTGGGATCCTAACCCGGGCCACCAGTAGCGGAGCGTGCGCATCCAACTGCTAAGCCACGGCAACCCCTCAATTTTTAATTGACTAAAGCATTGTCATTAGAGTTAGCTCAAAATTATGATTACTGCTAGCTATCCTGGAATGGATTAACCTCAGAAAAGTGCAGTAGAGAACTGAAAGCCAGGATTTGAGTCCTAGAACACGCTCACCTCTACAAAAGGAGGTGGTTGTTGATAACTACTAGTTACCTGAGGAACTGAAAAGCAAAGCTAACCATTGGGTATGAATTGATTCAGAAATGAGTGGGCAAAAGACAGGTTTAGTAGGTGAAACTGCAGCCACCAGAAACTGGAATTTTGATTCTAATCCTCACCCACAGCAGCTCAGTGCAGTTAGCTCTGCCTTTTATCCACTTAAGAGGAAGTAGGCCTGTCATTGGCCAGTGCATCAATCCAATGATTCTGTCTACAGAGAATATTTTCTATATTAAAAAACAAAATCATTTGAACCAAACAAGAGCAACACAAAATCTAGAAATCTCTTTCCATGCCTATCTTATAACTAGAGGCAAAAATTAGTAATGTGCAATATGGGCAATATCCTTAGTCAACAGTTGAGACTTTAGAACAACAAGGTTCCAAGTAATTTGCTCCTAAATTTATTCTAGTTATTCTTTGACTCACTGCATGCCAAGTACTGCTCTAGGTTCTGGGGAAATTGAAATGAGCAAGACAAGACCACTATTTCATGACACTTATCTCCTGGTAAAAGGAGATAGAAAACAAAGAAACAAAAATATAATAAGATTGATCAGCAGTGGTAAATTATATAATATAAATAAAATATGTTAATTGAGATAAAGAATGGATGATTGCATTCAGTTCAATTTCCAGGAAAAGCCTACGCTGGTGATATTTAATGATATTTGAATGATAAGAAGTAGGCAGACATGCCAAAATCTGGGGCATAAATAGACCAGGAAGAGAAAGCAGATCATGTAAAGGACTGGAGGAATGAAACTGGGTAGTTTCAAAACTGCAAAGTCGGCCAGTGTGATTGGAGTTCAATGAGAGTGTTGGAAGATTTCAAAAAACGAAGTCAGCCAACACAGACTTAGTTAATGTTGGATTTTTTAGAATACCATACAAAGTTTGGATTTTATTCTAAGGTTAATGGGAATCCATTGAGAGTTTAAACAAGGTGTCTTCAGGATCTGACTATCTATGGAAAGATCATTCTGGTTGAAGTATAGGAAATGAAGGAATTGATTTATGGAGAATAAATTGAAAGGGAGTGAATTTTGAAGAAGGGAATTAGGATAAAATGCTACTCTATTAATGCTGGAATAGATCTGATGGATGGATTTATTTAAAGTGGTATGGTGGAGAGAGAGGATTTGTGATATATTTTGTAAATAAAGTTACTAAAATTTGCCAATAGTTTGGAAAAAGAAGGATGAAAAAAGAAAAATAATAATTCTGGACAGAAGGTTGAATGTAGGTGCAGAAATCAAGCATTCTTTTTTTGATGCTATATTTGCAATAATTATTCGAAATCCAAGTGGATACATCAAATAGGAAAGTAGACATAACTGCACATGTTTGGAGTTCAGGGAAGGAGAGGTCTATAACTCTGAGGTTGGTCAGCGTATCAATATTATTAAAGTACACCACCTTGGATAAGACTACTTTAGAAAAAAAATTAGAGAGAGAAGACAAAGAATTGCAGTACCAACCTCTGAGACAAAGAAAAGTTCCTCACACTTGGAAATCAACGTTTTCGTTCCTGGTAAAGTGAATCCCGTTGTTTCACAATATCAATACCAATTTTCCATTGACTTGGCTAATAGCAAATTGACTCTAGATGAAATAAGGACCCACTGTTTTTAGACTAAGCTAGCACATTTACATAGGTCAAATTTACATAGGTCAAATTTGAAAATGTATTCTTTCTAGGGGGAATACTGCATATGTAATTTAGATATAGATTTACTTGTAAGCAATAGAAAAACCCTCAAATTACACTGGCATAATGGCAAAAAATATCTTCAGGAACTCAGTTTACTACTCAGACTTATTCAGAGTCTGGACCTCATTCTTATGTTCCAGGGTAGCATCTGTGCACAAGGCAACAAGATGGCAAAAGGATCAAAAATAATGGGATCAAGGTGCTACCCAGTATCTCTTTAGGAAGACTCCCATAGCTGCCTTGTACAGACTCTATTTACATCTCACTGGCTGGCTGTAGTCGCACAGCCCCTCCTCAACACAAACGAGGATGGAACTGTGGTCTTTATAAGAGGTGACCATATGTCCAGCTAAGTATTCTATTTCTTTAGATGTAGTGAATGGGTATTGAAGATAACTAGTGGTCTCTGCTAGTTCCAAATTAACATTTAATAAAGAACGACGATGTTTAAAGATATAGCAAAAACTTAAGGATTATATAGTTACTTTGATATATGGAATTGTTCACATCAAAATTACTTATGCATTAATGTACACACACTATCCTCTATCCTTTTTGCTGCCCAATGTAATATGAAATTAAAGGGAAAAAACCATGAAGTTTAAAAACAAAGGCAATAGGAAATTAAAGGGGAAAATCTGTGAAGTGTTACAACAAAGTAAAATATTTAAATGAACTTGAACTGTATGTTTAAATAGAAATGCTGTTTTAGAGATAATATATGTATGGCACTGTGTACAATGTCTGAAATATATTATATCCTCCACAATGCCAGCTAACTCCTCTTTCTGCCATTCTAAGGGCAAGCAAATCTTTGCTCATGTAAAACACTATGTGTAGAACATCTGAGGAATAGTTTTAAAGAAGGAAATTTGGGGGTAATTTCAAAAAGTATTCAAGATCAAGTATATCTCTATTAGAATTTGGTGTGTGGTTTTTTTCCTCTAAATATTTTAGTTCGTTAGTAAAAAATAGGTCCACTCTCTGAAAATCTCTAAATTGTAGCTGGAGCACCAAATATTAAAAGTTGCTCCTCTGGACCTCTCCAATCACTGAAATTTTCTTTGTCCAGTCTAGAGTTAGGAGAGAGAAGTTCTACTTTCACTTGAAGAAACCAAAATCAGTTTGAAGAGCTTACTCCATAGAAAAAAGAGTGAGGTACTTCTAGCCATTATAACTGTTACCCCAGTGGTTAATGATAAAATTTATATAAGCTGTCAAAACCAGGATAAAATAAAAATTTGAATAGATAAAGGCAGTGACTTAACCACTGAATTTGAAATATTCTTGCATAGGGTGGAGAAGGTCTGTAAAAAAGCCCTAAGAAAATAAATACAAGTCTAAGAAAATAATTTATTATAAACTGTGCTCTGGTATTTTAGACCTTAAGATTGGTTCTCTTATGGGATTTGAACTTAATTAAGGCAAATTACTTCATGTGTTTCCCTTTTTCATTTCAGTTATTCCTTTTTTATCTTCCTGTAATAGTTTCATGTTCACTTTATAGAAACACATTTATTTATTAAAATTGATGAATTTCACCGAGAAATAAAAGGCTATACACTGCATTTGTTTCTCTCTTAAAAAGCAAGGAATAATAACAAAAAGAATAAAAAGAGTTGTTTCACAACTGCTACATTTTTAATCTTTAATTTTGCTATTTAAATCTCAGTAACAAAATATTTCCTATTTTTTTATTATAGGAATCTCAAATCTGAAATTGATTGTAGAGATCAGTCAGTTCAATACACCACACTGTCTCTGCTTGATCATCCCGAGCCTTTTTTGTTTTCACAGAACACAGGGAATATATGTTCTGTTTTCAGACAAATATGTAACTGTTTAAGTTCTCTAGAGTTTATTCTACCACCTTGCCCCCAAATCTTATACACATGGATCCCAGTTTAGCTCTCTAGAGTCACAAAAATTGTTAGTCATCGTTCTTCTATGTGTCCAACACTGAGTATAAGTTTCATGTCCACCACATCTTGTTTTTTCCAGGACAAAAATCTTTATTTTTATGAAACGTTTTTCATATGGTCTCTTTATGGTGGTCCAGAAGAAAGACTACATTCTTTCCTCCAATGCAGCTGAGTATAGATAACTAAGTGGTGGTAAGTTGAAGATAAAAGCAAGCAGTCTGTTCTAAATTCAGAAGTGTCTTTCAAGGAAGGAGATGTGTCGTCTACCTTCCTCTAACTTCCTCCTTCCGTTGGTTTCTTTTTTATGTGCTTGGAATTTGGTTATAAATTTATGGAGCTTATGTAAACATTTTGACTGTAAGTATGAGGGCCATATTCTAGGAAGATTTCACTGGAAATCTGGAAGTCAACTAGCTACTGATAACTTGGAGGAACAATGACCCCCACTTGAATGACAAATTTCCAGACATTTAAGTAAGGAATAAAACTTTGTGTGTAATTAAAACACTGTTAATATGGGTGTTTTCTCATTGTTGAGATGTATTCTTATGGAGATATACTCTTTTTTTTTTTTTTAATTTTACTTATTTATTTTTTTCCCCCAAAGCCCCAGTAGATAGTTGTATGTCATAGTTGCACATCCTTCTAGTTGCTGTATGTGGGACACGGCCTCAGCATGGCCAGAGAAGCGGTGCGTTGGCACGCACCCGGGATCCGAACCCGGGCCGCCAGCAGCGGAGCGCGCGCACTTAACCGCTAAGCCACGGGGCTGGCCCGGAGATATACTCTTAATGTACGTATCCTTATATAAGCTCTCATATTCCAGGTATTTTTATGTGAAGACATTTGCTACCTAAAAAAAAATAACTATATTTACATAAAACGTTAATTTATGACATGATGATGTTTAACTGATATTAAATTATAAGAAAAGAGTTGAAATAATTTTAAACATATTTAAATTTTTGACTGTTCCTCTTTACTCTCAGTTATGAAAAATGAGAGATTTTATAAGCATACTTATGCTTCTTGCTACCTTTTATACACATTCCTATAACTTGATTTTGTCAGTTGAATTATCATTTTAAATTGTCAAGATATATAACATTTACTTTCTCTTACCTAAATAGTTTGCCTTGATTCAAGGTTTAATAGAGTCCAAGTCCCTCACCAATTATTTTTTAAGTTATAGCTCTCCAAATTCCTCTGTTCTTTACTTTTATGGGTTTGTTTCTTTTCCAGATATGATAGTTTTCCAGCAGTTTTCTCAACAAATGCTCAAGGATGGCTTTGCAGACATGAGAATGCCCATTGCTTCATTGCTGAATGAATATTTTTCTGACCGTAAAATTATGAGAGTATGCTTCCTTTCCTCAAAATTTTGTTTTATTATGAGAGTATTTGAAGCCAGCATGATTTTCCGATACAAGTTCCTTTTGTGACTAGACATCCATCAGCTTCATAGGATATTTGTTAGTGCTAAGTATGTACACAAAATTTCCTGGTAAGGAATTGGGCCCTTTCAATCTATTGATTCAAGTGTATTTTAAGGATATTTTATTCTCTTGCATATCAATATCTACTGTCTTATTTCCATTTGCATTGTTCTCTGCTTCTTGAGTACCAATTACATACAGTTTGACTCTTCTTTGTCTCCGTAGTAATTACCTTCTCTAGTTTCCTTTGTGTAGCTTTTTGCTGTTGTTTTGTTTTCTATTTTGAACTCTTATGAATTGCTTGGGCCATGGGATATGAGCAGAAGTAATAATATGTGCTGCACCCGAGCATGAAAACTGTCCTCTAAGGGGCCATGTGCAGTTTGTCACCTCTCTTTCTCCCAGCAATGAGTAATAGTTTAGATGATGAATAATCCATCCACCTGGGTCCCTGAGCAAGGGTGAAATTGACCAGAGCCCTTTGCCAAGCCGAAATAGATATATAGTATGAACAAGAAATAAACCATTGTTCTTTTATACCAGTGAGATTTGGAAATTGTTTCTTACTGGAGCATAACCTATCTCTTCCTGATTGAGTGTGTAGGAGAATTTGTTTTTCTCATTTATCAGTCATATAGTTTCTTTCTTTGATTTTATTTTAATGATTTGCATTCTTCTATCCTCTCAATTATGTTTTTCTTCTCCTATTAAGTAAAGTTCAGGATGTCTAGATCTATGTTCCATGTGTTTAAACTTTTTTCTCATACCTTCCCTCTTTGTATTTTTCTACTGTGTTTTTGAACATATTTTTTATGTTTGATTTCACTAATTTGCTCTTTTTTGTTAATTTAGTACACTGTCATCATTTCCAGAATTCTAACTGATTCTTTTTCTTGGGTACGACATTCTTTGGAATCATATTTAAGATACAAATTATATTCTTTTCCAAAGACTTCTTAATTTTATTCTGCTAAATCAAACTAATTGAGGGTTGAATATTTGTTTTTTTTTTTAATTTGGCAACTTTCTTTCATGGAATTAGTCTTCTTTCTATTATTTTCTTACCTTTTTTAATGGATAATTCTTATTCCCCAGTGTCTGTTCTATGTATTTAATTCTGTTGAGGGTATGGAAACAGTAGGATTATATGGAAGTTACTAATTCCGTAAAGCATTTCCCTCATTCTTCAGTGCTAACACTGACTGGCCAACCCATTTATGCTACAGCTTCCCACTTAATAACTCTAGTGAGTGCCAGAGGGTCCAATACTCTTTCTATTAAGTTTCGTTTATTATACCTTAAAATATTCCCACTGCATCAGCAATATATTTTTGCTGTTGAGTTGAACTGTGGTTTCTCCGGTTTTGTTTCTCTATAGAATCCAAAACTGAAATCTTCTTTTTTACTGACAGAAATTCCTGAAAATTTTTGATGCATTGATGGCACTCTTTCTTGTTTTTCTCTGCTATTCTAGCTATAGGATGATGTTGTTGCTTGTTGCTTAAACTTTTCATGGGACTTGGGAGTTTGCAGGGTTGGTGATCTTGGCTTTGTCTGGAATTTGTGTCCAGTATCCTACATTTGCTTCTCTGAAGCAAAGTACAGTTTCTGTGGGAAATGTGACTATAGTTTCCAGTCTGTTGTTGTAATTGTGTAGCCTGCCTATGTGTTTCAATGGCTTACTGTCAGCTTCAGGTGATCTGTGAATTTCATTAGCATGTTTTCCATATACCCAGCTGAATCACAGATAAAGTTGCCTAATGGGATAATATTAAAAATCAAGTCATATGCCTCAATTCATTCCAAGTTGACATTGAGTCGTTAATCAACATTCTCTTGGGATTCTCATTGAGAAGTTATTAAGCGTAGCTAACTATATTATCAGGAAGTTCAGAATTCTCCATCAATTTCTCAAAAATACGAAAAAAGCATTTGTAAATAGCCATGCTAAAATCCTTTTACTCTGTATCTTTAGCATTTCATATCTGGTCTCTTTGCTTCCACTGCCCTTCTCCTGACTGTTCTCTGCACAAGATCCAAAATAATCTTTCAAATCTGATTAAGATACAGCCCTGATCCTAACACATCAATGTCTTTCCTGTAAGTCCCTACATGATCTGACATCTAGTTACCTCTTACCGTTCTTGTAAAACATTGTCTTTCTTCAGAAATTTTCCATTTGTTACTTTCCTTACATGAAATTCTCTTCCCTTACAGAAGGACATGGCTTTCTCCTGCACAGTGTACAGGTTTTATTCAAATGTGATATCTCAGTAGATGCCCTCCCTAATTATCCTGTTTCAAAGAACATGCCTCTTCCATTGTTTTTTATCTCCTTATACAGTTTTATTGTTTTTCATACTACTTTTCATTACCTGATATTGCATATCACATATCACATATCATGTGTAGATGGATAGATAGATTTAGACATAGGTATAGGAATAGATATATAGATGTAGATATAGATATAAATATATTTATAAATATAGATAGATACTCATATTAAGCAGTTATGTTCTTATTGTTTTTTACTTCTCACCAAGAGGACAGGGCCTTTTGTTTTATTCACAAGCATATTCCCTGTCCTTTGAAGAGTGCCTGGCACTCAATAACTATTTGCTGAATAAAAGTCTAAATGATGGAATGAAAGGATGAATCTTCCTCATCTTCTTGTCTATCAAAAAATAACTTTAATTATATTGCATGATTTTTTAAATCCTAATTGGCTTTTATGGGTCATTCATTGCCTTTCTAATTAGTTGTAAATCATTTGTTTGAAAAATTTTTATCAAAGTTTTCTTGACATTAGCCTGAAAATCACCTGTCCATGGAATCATTTACCTCATTTTTTAAAGAAAAATCATGTCTTGAGCATATCTAACCTTCTAGAGCTTCTAATTCCTTAAAATTTCAGAGATAAATATAATAGATAAGTGGTAGAGTATGTGTTGAAAATAACCCATCTTATAAGAAGAACCACTAAGTTATGCTGACTGTGATTCATCAGTTTTCAGTGATAATTGGTAGAGTCAAGAGCCAGGAAATTAGGGGAAAAAACCTAGGTTGATTCCTTGGTTCTGCTGCTTATCCATGTTATTTCAATTTTCTGTCTCAAGTTTCACAATGAGTGTCCTAGAAATTATACTTCAAAGGGTTGTAAATTAGTATAAGGAGAATAAATGTAAAATACCATAGAAGTAGTCAGCATTCGATAAACATATGTTAATATAATGAATAGCATGATGGAGCCAGGACAGAGCTAGGGTTCAGGTACAAGTATTAAAAAGTTGTTTTCCCACAATCTTATCTACACTGTATTTTACTGTTTTATAGCAACATTTTCTACTCTGATGATTTTTCTCTTTGAAAAAAAGATAAAGAAGTTTGATTTTTTTCCCCTTATGTTTATGTCAATGCATTTCATGACATAGAGCACTGGCTACTGTTTTTGTTGTTGTTTTCTTTGTGTGTTTTTGTCAATTAAAATGTATTGCTTGATTAAGGTTTCCTTGTTTGTAATATGATGATTGAGTGATTTCTCTAAATTTGCACATCTGCCACATCTGGACACAATAGTAAATACAAATACAAATACAAATACAAATACAAATACAAATACAAATACAAATACAAATACAGCACCTTTCTTCCCCATACAAACACACATTGCCTCCAGAGAGTAATGGCAAAAATTATTATCAGCCTTACAAATGTAAAGAGTATAAGGGTGGAGGTCCCTATATATCTCCCTATAATTCACCAGTCTGATCCCTACAGAATCAAATGGATTATGTTAGATGACAGTGGACAAGTACTAACAGCAATTGAAGCTGTTATGCCATATGTGGTGTCTTTGCTGGAGCATTAACAAGGCCTCTGGTAAAAGGAAGATGATTAGTGAGCCAGTTAATGTGTTCTTGTCCATCCTTGTTAATAAAAGAGTATCTTTCTTTTCTTTATGATTTATGCCTTTTGAATTCTATGAAGAAATATTGGCCTAAACCAAGTGCAAGGAATGGTCAGAGTTCATGGTTTTTGCATATTTTTCCACACCATTTGTTGAAAAGTATTCTACTCTTATGATTTTGGACTCTGCCTGGCCTCTAGTTTTTTCTACCCTTTGACTATAGGAGAGGGGAGTCTCTTTACATGTTTCCAGAAATATCCACTGGCTTTCACTTTCGTTAATATTTGGTGTTAATTGGTGGCTAATCACCTTCTGTCTTGCTTTGTATTTTTCTACCACATTAATAATATCCAGAAAAAAATCCAATTCCTTAATAAGTATAATAAGTATTTATACTATAAATCTCAAATGTCTAACATATCGTATTGGCCTATGCATTCTCTCCTACTAGTATCCCATTCCAATTTAGATCCTAAATTATTCCATAAGACAAAGAATTGGTAAAAATTGGAAAGGAATAAATAAAATGCTGCTATTTGTAAATAACATAATTGTATAAAGATAAACTCCAAAAGAAACTATAAATAATATATTAAAATTTATAAATAAATTTAATAAGGTCACTAGAAACAAGATAAATATACTAAAAATAATTACATTTCTATTTTACAGCAATTAATATTTATAAAATTAAATTAATAATATCATTTACAGTTGCATCAAAAATATCAATACTCAGCAATACACTAGTGAAAAATGTTCAAGACCTTTATATTAAATATTATGGTCATATTAGTTTCCTTTGCTGCTATAACAAATTTAGCAGAACGCATATTCATTACCTTACAATTCTTTAGATCAGAATTACAAAATGGGTCAGCAGAGCTACATTTCTTCTGGAAGCTCTAGGTGAGAGTTGTTTCCTTGCCTTTTCCGGCTTCTAGAGGCTGCCCATATTAGTAGGCTCATGGCTCCACATCACTTCAGCCTCTGCTTTCTTTGTCACATCTCTTTCTCTGACTCGGACCCTTCTGTCTTCCTCTTAAAGATCTTTGTAATTACATTGGGTCCACCCAGATAATTCAGGATAATCTCTTCATCTCAAAATGCTTAATTTAATCACAGCTACAAAGTCCCTTTTTGCTATGTAAAATAACATATCTACAGATTCCAGGGATTAGGATGTGAACTTCTTTGCAGGGCTGTTATACTGCCTCCCAAAATGGGGAACAGTCAAAGAAAAAATAAATGAAGATCTTTCTGCTAAACACTATGAGGAACAATTTAGGAAGGTGTAAATGTTCATGGATTAGGAGTCTAAATATTGTAGATGTCAATTTCTCCCACATCTTTCATTAGTTTCAATGCAATGCCAATTAAAATATTACTGTTTTTTTCTTACTAAATGGAAATGCTGTTTTTAAAATTTATACAAAAATTCAAAAGACAAAGTATAGCTATGATAATTTTAAATTGGCTTAAAAATTTTGCACCACTTACATTGTCATATATCAAAACTTATTATAAAATTTAGCATAATTAAGGCAATGTGGTGTTAGTGTAAAGATGAGTGAATACATCAGTGAAACAGGACAGATTAGAGATTTCAGAAATTCTCCCCCACGTATATATGTATCTGATTTCTGACAGAGCTGGCAGTACAGAACACTGAGGAAAGAATGGTCTTTTCAATAAATGATTCTATGTAAGTTATATATGCTTATAAGAAAAATAATTTTTATGCCATTTCTCATTCCACTCATGAAAACTCCAGGTACATTTATATTTACAAGTGCATTTATCTCAAGATGTGTATTTAGAACTAGAGATTTTAGAATATAATATAGGAACATTACCTGATGATATCATGGCAGGCATACAATTAATTCTTAAGCATGATATCAAAAAGCTAACCATAAAACAAAAGATTTAAAAATTGGGGAGATTGATGTCAGCAAGATGGTGGAATAGGGGTTTTCTACATCTTACCCTGAAAGAACATTAGTTTTGACAATTACCCATGGATGAGAGTACATTTGTAGACGTCTGGGAGTCCAGTAGAGAATCCTAACACGTTAATAGAGCAAAAAAGTTTGAGATTGGATGCACTGAGGAGGGTAAGAGGAAGAGTTTCACTTTACCCACATCACCCTCCCCTAAGGCAGCACAGCTCAGTACCAAGAGACACCCACTTGGCTTGTGATGTCTCCCACAGGGAAACTGAGCTGTCTTCCCCAGCTGTGTGGAACACTACCAAGGAGGCCTACTTCTTTCTCACCCCATCCAGAATATTAAGGTGGTCTGTACAACTGAGGGGCAAGAAGAGACTGGGAACATGGCAGCCAGGACTCAGAACTCATCAAAAAGATGTGACTCCTACTAATTTCTACATGGACTCCATCAGGAGGCCTGCCGAGAGGATGCTAGAGATGCTTCACCTGTGGAGCCCCCTAAATGGACCACAGACATGCCCAGTGCTCTGTGCACCTCATCCACACACCCTCACCCCCCAAGATAGGCTCCCTGAGTGTTCCCCATGAGCAGCAAGTGTGAGCCTTTACAGACAGCTAGTAAGTATACATGGAAAAAGCAAATCGGAGGCTATCATCACCCAGCCTGGCTTTGTAGGATCAAGAGAAGGCATATAAGTTTAAGAATTATCCCCCCTAACTCCAAAGAGGAAACAAGAGGTGTGGAGAAGTCATATCCACAGAAAGGTCTGAAAGATCCACAGAATCCCTAGCAAGGCTGACAAATGAGTATATCTTTCTCCTGAAGCCACTCCAGTAAAGACTGGAGGAGACTACTGCCACTTTAAATGTAAATATAGCAACACAAGACTTCAAGGAACACAAAAAATCAAGGAAACATGACACCATCAAAGGAACACAATAATTTTCCAGTAACTGACCACAAAGAAATAGAGATCTATGATGTGTCTGATTAAGAATTCAAAATAATTATGTAAGGAAGCTCAGTAAGTTACAAGAAAACACAGAAAGATAATTCAACCAAATCAGGAAAACAATACACAAACAAAATAAGAAGTTTAACAGAGATATTAAATTATAAAAAAGAACCAAACAGAAATTCTGGAGCTGAAAAATATAATAACTGAAATGGAAAATGCAGTAACAAGTAAGGAGATTGAATCAGTAATCAAAAATATTCCAACAAACAAAAGCCCAGGATCATGGAGTTTCCTTAGTGAATTCTACCAAACATTTAAAGGATTAATGCCAAACCTTCTCAAACTCTTCCAAAAAATTGAAGAGGAGGAAAACTTCCAAACTTCTTTTACAAAGCCAGCATTAGCCTTATATCAAAGCCAGAAAAGGACACAACAAGAAAATAAAATTACAGGCCAATATCTTGAGGAATATAGATGCAAAAATCCTCAACAAAACTCTAACAGAATTCAACAATACATTAAAAGGATTATACACCATGATCATCTGTGATTTATCCCTGGGATGCAAGGGCGGTTCAACATAAATCGGTAAATGTGACACACCACATTAATAGAATGACAGATAAAAATCATATGATCCTCTCAATAAGTGCAGAAAAAGCATTTGACAAAATTCAGCCTATTTTCATGATAAAAACTCTCAACAAAATTAGGTATGGAAGTAATGTACACTAAAACAATAAAGGCAGTATATGTCAAGCCCACAGCTAACATCATATTCAATGAGGAAAAGTTAAAAGCTTTGCTTCTGAGATGAAAAACAAGACAAGGATGCCCACTCTCACCACTTCTATTCAACATAGTACTGGAAGTGCTAGCCAGAGCGATTAGGCAAGAAAAAGAAATGAAAGACATCCAAATTCAATTCTATTCTATTCTATTCTATTCTATTCTATTCTATTCTATTCTATTCTATTCTATTCTATTCACAACAATCTGGATGAAACTGGAGGACATTATGCTAAGCCAGACAGACAAAGACAAACATTCTATGATCTCTCTTTAATACTGTGTTGTATACTTGAAATTTGCTAAGAGAGTAGACCTTACACATTCTTACCATACACACACACAAAGGTAAACTATGTGAGGTGATGGCTGCATTAATTAACCTGATTGTTATAATAATTTCACAATGTATACATATATCAGATCATTATGTTGTAAACTTTAAATATGTACAATTTTATCTATTAATTATAGCTCAATAAAGTTGGAGGAAAAGAAATTAAAAAATTTTTAATTAAAGAGAGTGTGTTCTTTGATCACAAGAGAATTAAATTAGAAATCAAAAAAAAGAAAGATATATGAAAATTCCTCAAACATACAGAAATTAAATGACTCACTTCTAATAACCCATGAATCAAAAAAAATAGTCACAAGAGGAATATTAGAAAATATTTTGAATTGAACAATGTTAAATAATAAAATACTTTCATCTGAAAAAATAAACTGGTAAACTGTTAGACTTTGGTTCATCAAATGATAGAATTTAAAGAGTAAAAAGGCAGGATATAAAGTGGGAGAAGAATTTTGAACAAGAATTTCCAAACAGAGTTTGGGGCAAATCCCCAAAAACATATAAAATTTTTCTCTACTACAGTAGTCATCAGATAAATCAAATTCAAGCAAGAATAATACTATATACCCAGCAATACAGGTAAACCAAAAAACAAATAAATAAAAAGAATGAAATACCAAGTGGAAACAAGGCTATGGAGCTACTAGAACACTCATATAATGCTCATGGAAGTATAAATTTTATACAACCACTTGGGAAAATTGGTTGGTAGTATCTACTAAAGTTCATAAAGGAATACCCTACATCCCAGCTATTTCACTACTGTACACGTAGGCAGAAAAGACATGTGCAACAATGATCATCACAGCACTATGATAATAGTCCAAACTTGAAGTGACCTTCTCAATTTTAATTAACGGGATGCTTTTGATATTTGGATGGGATTGTCCTTGTTGTGGTATAATTAGCATCCTCCAGTCCACCAAAAATAGCAGTACTGTCCCCTAGTCATTTTGACAACCAAAGTGTTCCCACATATTTTCAAATGGCCTCTAGTAGAGAAGTACAAGCCCCTCATGAACTGTATTACCTGAAGGCCAAGAAATGGATAATAGTGCAAAATAATAGATACCGAAATAGGGCATTGCATGAGGGCAAGTAAGTAGCTTCAGGGATTGATAGAAATGGGGCCTTTCTTTAAGGGATTGTGGGGAGTTTCAGGACGACAGACTTAACAAAAGAGTACATTGAAATTACTCTAGAAAGTGAAAATTTTAAATATTTTCTCTCATGGGTTGTCATTTCATTATATGGTTGCACAACCATGAAGTGAAAAGTTTTTACTTAGACTTTCAGTGCCAACGAAGTAACCCTGGCAGGACTGAAGCAACCTGTCTCAGATCTTCTTACTGACCCTAGTAGTGGGAGGCATTAGCCCATTGAACTGGCCATCCTTGGAGTGGATGGAGCGAAAAGACCGTAACAGAAGGCAAAAGAAGTAAGATCCAAAATGTTCTAGGAAGACATGATACAGGAAAAACCAAAAGATGGAATCATCTCCTCACCACCATAAGTCTCAAAATGAGGAAGTCTCACCAGGTAGGTAATCAGTAAGAAGATACTTGTTGGGCCCATTAAGAAGAGGGCAATAAATAGCAAGCCTCTTCCCTACCTAGGTTTAATAACAAAGAGTAAAGGAAGAGGTTAATATATAATCTTTGTTATTAATGAAGACAAATGTGGAGGGTGTAGCTTAGTTTAGCACAAAATGTACCTCCCAGCTAAATCCCCAATGAGGCAAAATTACCCAAGAGTCATTATCATGCTGGACTTGGGAATTCCTCCCATGAGGGGGAACAAAGAATGGTAGGAGTTGAGCTAAGCATGTCCAGTTATTTTTCTCAAATTTATCAACAGGGTCATTTACTACATGTCCCCAGGGAGGAGTGAGTAAAGATGGAGAGAGGCCTGGGCTCCACTTAAAGGAAGAAAATATCAAGCATGGGGAGGAAAAGTTCCTCTATCCTTCCTAGTTTTTGTTTTTTTGTTTTCCCCATGACATATTGGGCTTCAATGAAGCCCATGATTAAAACTCTGTGGCGTTTCCCTTGGCCCAAGTGATTAACAGTTTATCTGAGTAGCACTGCGTCTACTTTTCTTGAGTCCACCTCTCCAAAGATCTTCAAATGCTCCTTTGGGTATCTTCCTGAGACCATCAGGAAGATGGTATTCACTTTAGATTTTGCCATCCAAAGGGTCTGAAATGAATCAAAATAGTATATTTATTAAACTAACTCCACTATCACTCTAGACTGTCAGCTAAAAATTGACTCTTTGTTCTATTTTCATACCCAATTAAGTCCAGCCACATTATTTGACATTCTAAATCAATTAGATTGAACTCAATGAACTCAAATAACATCAATATACTTCAATAAAATTTACAAATATATTTCAACAATAGAAACATGCCAAAAATATAGAAATGCCTTCAGATTTAACACAGTTTCTCTATTACTTCTTAGGTAGAAATTCAAATTCAAAGATTAAACTTCCTTGCAATGATGTTAAAAATCAGTGAATTAAAGTTCAAAATGGAATCCTCTTCCTCTTGTGAATTAATGATTGCAGTTCTGAAGTCTTAATTTAAATCCTAAAACCATTCTCTCGATTCTCTTAATCTGTTAGTTCTTTGTTGAAAAGGTTCTTGATGTCTGGTAGGAGGTAGAAATTCCCTCTCTGGAATTGTGTGGTTCCTGCAGAGTCTCAGAAGTTGCATCAGTTTAATTCCAAGTGTCATAAGTACTACATTTATTCATTAAGCAAATATTTATTGAGCACCTCCTGTGTGACAGGCACTTTTTAAAATTCTTACGATACGTTAGTAAATAAAATAAATATCTGTGCTCTCATGAGTCTTACATTCTAGAGAAAATGACAAAATAAACACTTAATAATACATTAAGTAACAAGTTATATAAAGTTTTTGAATGTGTTATTGGAAAAAAATATATACAGTGTAAAGAGAATAGTAAGTTTGGAACTAGGGGCTGCAGATGATAGTTTTAAATAGAGTGGTCAGGGTAATCCTCTCTGAAAAGATACTGTTTAAGCATGACTTGACGTAGGTGACTTAGGATCCTGAACCATGTGGGCATTTGGGAAAATACCACGGGAGGCAGAGAAAAGTCAGAGCACAGGCCCTAAGTCCCTCTAAGTCACATGTCTCAGAGGGTATTTCAGCATCTGGTAGAGCTAAGGTTCTTTCAGTCACTGTCCGGGGATCTCTCACTGGAATGGGTATGATTCCTGCAGAGCTTCAGAAGTCACCATCATTCAATGCTAAACACTTCTAGTAAATGTAATTTGCCTTTACTTTTCTGAATTGTATAACTCTAGCTGGAAGGTATTTTCACTTCTGCTCAACATCTAATCCAGACATAGAGTTTATCTGGCATCGATAACTTTACTGTGCCTTCTAGAGTTTGGGCATATGCCCCCAGGGTACAGGTAACGTCATCTCACATACAATAGCTATATTCTAATCTTCAGCCTTCTTCTCTTAAATATGTCTGGAGTTTTTAAATTCTGGGTATGTTTGTAATAATCTGTAATGGGTAGTTCTCCAATTCTTCTTATTAAGTGTCCTTAAATCATAGCTCTCAGAGGTGTCTCTCAATGGTTTCCTGAATTCCGATTCCCTTTCAAGGAGTCATTTCCATCTATGTACTCTAGGATATTTTGTTTTCCCATGTTAAATTTTTTTGGGAATCAGTCACTATTTCTCAATTGCATTTAAAATATTTCTTTTTTTAACGTCCTTTTTAAAGCAGTTAGATACCAGTGCTTATCAGTTTAACCCGACCTTCAAGGTATCATTTTCCTCTTAGATATTTCTAATCTGTCCTCTAAGATCTCAACGTTTTCCTTAAGAATATCTCTCTTCCTCCAATTCAATCAGTCTGACTTGTTTTATTTTGTTTTTATTCCTGTACTGTTTCTATCCTGATCATCAGACTGAAGCACTCTTCTCAAATCAATCCAATTTCTTTTCAATTTCTAAGCAAATCTGACTCCAAGATTCAAAATACTCCAGACCCAGAACGTTAATGCTGCTTTATTAGTTTGCAATAGTTTCTTTAAGTTGTTTCTCTACTTCAAGTCATAAAAAATGGAATATTCTTTTAATATACAGGCTCCCAGTAATATTTATTTTATAGTTGACCATTTTTTGGGGGGGGAGGAAGAGTGGCCCTGAGCTAACATCTGCCAATCCTCTTCTTTTTTTTTGCTGAGGAAGACTGGTCCTGGGCTAACATCCATGCCCATCTTCCTCTACTTTATATGGGACGCCGCTGTCAAGCATGGCTTGACAAGCAGTGCATCGGTGCGTGCCCAGGATCCGAACCAGCGAACCCCGGGCTGCCGTAGTGTAGCACATGCACTTAACCACTTGTGCCACCCAGCCGGCCCCCATAGTCGACCATTCTTTATGGATGAAACCACAAGTTGTCATAGAAAATTAAGTTCTGTTCAGATCTAATGTAATTAAAAAATCCAGAGCCAATTTGGTCCCAAGGATTGGAGAATGATGCCTAAGAGCCTGTGGATTAACCACATGAATCCAAAGTTATCTAGCCCCTTCATAGTTCCCTCCTTTAGCCTGAATGTAGAATTGAATTTGAGCCAACCTATCTAAAGCTGCCCAAGCATGCCGGGCACTAAGAATTAAGAGCGAGGGCCTCGTTAATACTCTATAGTAATACGAAGCCTTGCTTGAATGCTTGCCTTAGGTTTATCTAAGACCTCTTTTCCAGCCACGTATCAGCCGAGGCTGTGGTCCAGACTCATAGTCCAAGTGTAGTTCAATTTGAAGATGTAGCATGTAGTCCTTGCTTAATGCCCTTTGTGTGCACTTGCCATTCAGCTCAGGCCATTTTCAAAGCCTAGCCGCACCTCCACTCAGGTCATAAATTTTACCCTTGGTTAAAAAGCAACCCCCAGACTTTTGGGTTCCCATCCAATACATAAGGAGCTTAGAAGTCACTACTGCATCTTAACAAGTAAAAATCCAAACAAATCGAAAAAAAAACCCAACAATTCTTCTTAGATCTATTAGAGAAGTGAGGTCAAAGAGCAAGCCATTGTCCCCAAAACTAGAGAGACAGACAGGTGGATAAAGACAATCACAACTTACCAGAGAGGAGACTCACAAGCAGAAAACTCCACAAGAACCACTACTGGGGTAGAAAAACCTGAACTATAATTGATGTATTGCTGGAGGTTTGGTGTGGACAAGTCTGAGAGTTAAAAACTCCAGTGGGGTCAAGTCATATGGAGGCCCCCACATTTTTGTGAGTTTTACCACTTGGAGCTCTACCAGGTTTTCACAGTGAATATTGGAAAAAATCCCCTCATGCTTCCCATAGAGGGAGGGGAAAAATAATACTTTTAAATATACCAGAGCATTCTGTTCTTTTTAATAAGGCCTGCCCTTAAGAGAAACTTTTTTTGCCAGAGCCTAACCTAGTGAGGTTTTATCAGGGCCTAATTGACCTGGGGGAAAGGAAATACCCCACCCACTCCAGCCCTCTCTAGCCATCCTGCCCCACCTCAGGCAGGGGCAGGGGTGGGGAGTGGGGGATTAGAAGCACTTCTGAAATTCACAGCTCAGGGGCACATGCTCACTAAAAGACTGAGACCTAATCATAGGAATAGAGAATGCTTCCCCTCCCCCAACACTTCACCACCACATCAGTAAAGTCTCCTTTACCAGAGTTGCTTTTATCTAGTATATCATGTCTGGATGTCAATAAAAAATTACAAGGCATACTAAACAGCAAAAGACACAGTTTGAAGAAACAGAGCAAGCATGAGAACCAGACTCAGATATGACAGGGATGTTGGAATAATCAGGCCAGGAATTTAAAACAACAATTATTAATATGTTAAGGGCTCTAATGGAAAAAGTAGACCACATGCAAGAACAAATGGATAATATAAGCAGAGAGATGGCAATTCTAAGACAGAATCACAAAGAATTCTAGAGAACAAAAACACTGTAACAGAAGTGAAGAATGCCTTTGATGAGCTCATTACTTGAGTGGACACCACTGCGGAAAGAATCTCTGAGCTTCAGGATATGTCAACGGAAACTTTCAAAACTAAAAAACAAAAAGAAAAAAAGACTGGAAAAAATGGAACAAAATATCCAAGATCTGTGGGACTACTACCAAAGGTGAAAACTACAAAAGGTGAAACATATGTTTAATGGGAGTACCAGAAGGAGAAGGAAGAGAGAAAGGAACAAAAGAAATACTTAAAGCAACAATGACTGAGAATTTCCCCAAATTAACGTCAGATACCAAAATATAGATCCAGGAAGATCAAAGAACACCAGGCAGGATAAATTCTAACAAAACCACATCTAAACTCCACCCTTAACTTTCACCAAGGCCTCCAAGCACATACACCCCAGAGTTTATAAGAAGCAACCATCAACTATAGATCAATGACCCTCAATTGAGAGCAATTTTGGCCCCCAGGGGACACTTGTCAATATCTGGAGACATTTTTCATTGTCCCAACTAGAGGAAAGGTACCACTGAAATCTAGTAGTAGAGGCCAGGAATGCTACAATGCACAAGAAACTCCCCATAGCAATGAATTACCCAGCTCTAAAAGTCAATAGTGCCAAAGTTGAAAAATAGATTTGGTTTCATGAAAATTCTTCCACTGAGTAGATTTATAACCCTGAGAGGTTTACTTAAATTCTTTGAGTTTTATCTGTAAGATGAGGGGGAAACACAATTTCACATCGTTGTTTTACAGATTAATTGACATAATGTATAATCAGTCCTTGGCACATAGCAGATAAGTGTTCAAAGACGTAAGCCTTGATGAGGATGATGACAATCGGGCTAGATGTCTACATTTTCTTCTGGAAAGCTAATCTACACCCTTTTCCACCATGTTCTCTGTCCTAGGAGGCTGAAGTCTGTAGGGACTACATCAACAGTCTCCCTTGACTTCTCGTGCCCTGTTGACTTTGGCCAGTAGGGAGTACCAGCAGTAGACTGGGAGAATAAGGAAAAGTGAAGACTGGTTATTTATTCCCTTGGCTCCCTCCCTGGAGGGTCTAGGGGTCAAAATAGCCCTTCTGTTACCAGCCTCAAGGTTTGCATTATCCCTTGTGGTTTCTCTACACATGACTGCACTTTCCTCTATACCTTTTGAAAAGAGCTCCTTTACTAAACTCTCCTCAAAATATTCAATTTGAGTGTCACTTTTATTTCTTCTCAGAACTTTGACTGGTACTATTATTATTATTTTTGTGTGTGTGTGGAGGATTAGCCCTAAGCTAACCTCCATTGCCAATCCTCCCTTTTTTTTTTCTAAGGAAGATTGGCCCTGGACTAACAACTGTGCCTTTCTTCCTCTACTTTATATGGGACACCACCACAGCATGACTTGACAAGTGGTGCATCAGTCTCTGGCCAGGATCTGAACCTGTGAACCCCAGGCAGCCAAAGCAGAGCGCGTGAAAGTAACCGCTACACCACTGGGCTGGCCCACAAGTGGTACTATTATTAATTATGATGATGATCATCATCATTATTTTTGATGCCACAATTATTTCTGTAGGGGCAAAAATCATGTTTTATATTGTATTTTCCTCAAAGTCCATAGTACTATTAAAATATAATGCAAATACAAAACAAAAACAGTGCATTTTTGTGTTTTAACTTGATTGCTACTAATATTAATTCAGCTAGGTCATTTCATTAAAAATTCTACTCATTACTAAATGATAATAAGTACATCAAGCCTGAAACAATGATAAGCAAACACAAGTATGTCATCTTTTTAATATCGAGGTTTGTAATGTTCCCTTAGAATAGTAATTTACAAGCAAATGTCTCCTATTTTACTCTCCTCTAGAATTTGGGAATCTTGAAAAAAAATTCCATTAAGCTCAACAAATCTTTAACATAAAATTTAAATAGTTGATAAGCTTCTCATATTGCAATTGTTAGCTTAGGGTTCTCAAGAGATTTGGCTCTGAAATTAGACACAATCACTTTTCTGCAAAGAAAATTACACCAATTTAATGACACTGTCACAGACTAAACCAAGCAATATACACGTTAAATAGATCAGTTGTCAAAGGTTGGTCTTCAAACTTCGTGACTTTTTAGTCCAGTAGGATAGCAAAAGTTGCTCAAATCTAGCAATCTTTTTAGTTGCCTGAGCAATTTCTTCTCAACAGTGAAAGGTCCTTTAGGATCTAAGGCATTAGGCCTATAAGTTTTATGTGATCATACAATTTATCATCCTAACTGAGACAATTGAGAGTTTAAGAGAGACTATTAATAATTACATGAGACAAGAGTTATAAACTGGGACTCTGTGAAGAAAACTGTGGTGTTTGGTCACTTTATTAAGTTCTGTCTGAACTGAACAAAAGAGCTTTTTCTTAGATTTACAGGTTCTTTCTTCCTGTTCTGTTCTAGCGCCAATGCCAAGAAAGTCTCACTTTAGGGTACTTTCTACAATTTTTCAATGGACTTTTTTTTCCTTTTGTTTGGGGAATTTAAGTGAGAATTAGCCCCTGGGTCTAACAATATTCTTGGCATTTCTATTTTTCTTCTCAGTAGGCATTAACTAAAGAAACATAACAAAATCTGCTGAGGTGCCTACATCTATCAGTATTTTTTCTTTGTGATTATAAATTTGATTTTTTTCCAAAAGGTCTACATTTCAAATAAAGCATCCTGCAGACAGGTTTGAATGCTGGTAAAAATTCCATTGAGGAAATTTCTTATTTAGTTTAAATGTGTTAGAAAATATCAGAATCAATACCACGATATAGAGAGTATTCGTTTAAGCAAATAAATGTAGCTGATTATAAAATCTTTTAATTTGAAACTTATCTATAAAGGAAATGTAGATGACAAGAATGTCAGGTACAGTTCTCTGCCTGCAGCGGTGTGAACTGATTGAGACAACAACCTTCAGTATGAGAGTCTGTAATGCAAATAAATACAGAATCACAGCATTGAAAACTCTACTGGTGCTGCTGACACGAACTGAATTAAATATAATAACCTTGTAGATGCTCATATTTCAATCAAGATATGAACATTTTTCGTGTCATTTCATGGTTCTATTTTGAAGCAATAAATCATTATCTATGTACTGCTTTGCCATGATTAAAGTTTAAATGGATGAGCTAAATTCCACTGAGCTTTGTGAAACTTTGAAAACTGAATATTGAATAACAGCTCTGAGCAGTTTGTAAATAAAAACATTCAAACGCAAAGCTCTTTCACTGTAGCTTAAAGCAGGATTTTGATATATAATGAACAGTACAATCTATGTAAGTAACTGGCATCTATGTTGATAAGTTTATCAAAAATATTCTATTAAGCCTTCATGAATTTAAAGATAAATACCTTTTTTAGCTAATACAGAAAAACTTTTGACATTCTGTAAAGTAAAATGGTATTCAAGAACTTTCTAAGCATGACCACAACTCATGATGCAAACTCCAGCATTCACAGTACTCAAAGAAATATACCTGACACATGTCACTCATCCAAAACATTGTTACCATTGAACTACAGTACATAAATGCATGAGAGTCAAGTTAACAAGATGATGGAAGGTTGTCCTGAGAGCACATTTCTTGTTGGAGCTGCATCCCAAGCTGATTTATAATAGACAAGTAAGCCTTTTTATAATAGATAGATAAGCCTAAATCTTCCAAGCATTAGTTGCTACTCTGGTGGAGTACAGCAAGTTCTGGTTTGAATAATTAAGTAGTAGCAGCAATACAGTACAAAATCCAGGTAGTTTTAAGATTTTCTGTTATTAATTCATTCATACTTCCATTTATTGATTTACTTATTCAACAGACATTCATTGTACTTTTCAGATACGGAAGATATACACTAAACACTATAGAAACTAAACTAAACTAAAGGGTGGTAGACGGAATAAAGGCCCCCAAGATGTCTACTTTCTAACCCCTGAAACCTGTGAATATTTTAAACAGTAAAAGGGATTTTGTGGATGTGATTAAATTAAGGGTTTTGAGATAAGATTATCCAGTTGGTTCCAATGTAATCACACAAATCCTTATGAATGGAAGAAGAAGGTCAGAGTCAGAAACAGAAATTTGAACATGTTACTCTGCTTGCTCTGAAGATAAAGAAAGGAGCCAGGAGCTAAGGAATGTAGGTGGCCTCTAGAAGCTGGAAAAGGCAGTTTCTCCCCTGGAGTCTCCAGAAAGAATGCAGTCCTACCAACATCCTGATTTTTGTCTGGTAAGACCCATTTTGAATTTCTGACTTCCAGAACTGTTATATTAATTCAATAATAACTTATATTATTTAACAAACAATAAATTTATGTTGTTTTTAGGCCAGAGTTTGTGGTAATTTGTTATAGCAGCAATAGAAAACTAATACACTGCCTTAATGGAAATTTGTGGGCTAATAGAACTACAGACTACATACACAACTTAACAAAACAAAGTCAGTATCTCTTTGAGAGATAAAAGCATGAGATATGATAATGAAATACTAACAATTGGTAACACTTATTGAGCACTTACAATATGCCAGGCACATTAACCTAATGTTCACAACTCTTAAGGTAAAAATATTTTCCACCGTTTCTGAGGTGTGAATATTTTTAAAACTTTATTTTACTTAAAGTAAAATTAATAGTTGGGAGAGTCAGAGCTTGAATCCATGCTGTGTGATTTCAGATCATGAAGTCCTAACCACTGTGTTATAACACCTCACCAAACACAGACTTGGGGGAGTTCAGAAAGTAGAACAATGAATAAGACTTAACCAGGCAATGGATTTGTGCATATATTAGTGGGGTGGGGAGATTACTCCTGAGACCAGGTGCAGTAAACACAACATACAACATACAAGTCCTGCATAAACATCTTAATTAGATGTATAAGTCTAATGTAGATTATAATCATAGTCACCTATATATATCATGCTTTATTTAATAGAAGGGCTTCCATTATATGAGATTTTATCTTTTTTTAGTTCTTTGGTAGCTTTCATTGAATAAGTTTTTCCCCAGAGTAATGAGAGAGCCAGTATGACATGGTGAGAACACACATACACACACACAAGCACAATGGCCTGACGCTATTTATCTTTATGTATTCCCACAAAGTGGCATGAAGCCAGGCGTATACTGAACACCCCAAATTTTATTGAACAAACAAATTAATTAACAAGGATAATCAAAATATTTTATGGTTTGAAGCATCCTAAATACCAATCTAGTGTAACACTCCTGTGAAGAGTGAATTCCTTCTCACTCGAGTGATTAGAGTCACATATTGGAGGATTTATTTTAAATGTCAGAATGAGAGATGTGTATGCTTCTATTGGAGTAATTTTACCAGTGAAGATTTTAAATTGGAAAATTACATCATAGTTTAAATTAGGAAAATGAGAAAACTAAATAGAAATGCTGTTTTGAAATTTTATTTGAGAGATAAAGGGAGTCCGCAATATTGGTTAATATCCAGGGAAATGAGAAGGAAGAGAGGCGACTTATGAAGAGTTTTTAAATAGGATTAACCAATTTTGTTGAGTGGTTGGATGCAGAGACTATTGGGAACAGAAGAAAAGATAACTCCAATATTTTGAAACTGGGCTACTGGGAGCTTCGTGGATCCACTAGTAGGCATGCTCTGATTAATTCTGTTTGGGACTTGTTGAACTTGGGACTTCACTTGGAATACTATCTTTCAGTATTCCCTTTTCTGAGAAGCCAAATTGCTGGTGGTAATTGGTAGGTTTTCATGAGAAAAAGAAATGGGAAAGGAACTCTGTGGTGAAACAATTGTTGGAGTATCTGACCTGATTAAGTGATTTCTTTTGCAAGACCTCTCTGCACCTTTAACATTGTCATATACGTCATGGTCACCTAAGAGGAGAGTGAATGCTTGGCTGCAGAAAATGTTTCCAGCATATTTTCTGTAAGATATGGTCAAGACAACATACTTTAGCAAACAGGTATAGAATTTTCTCATAGATCCTTAAAATAGAAGAATTGTGATTAGGAGAAAGAGAGTGACTGAAGATATTTAGATTATAGAATGACTGTTCAATGTGGGCAACTAAGAAAAAACGTGCATTAGAATAGAGAGTAAAGGACAAACATGGATAACTCTTACACTTTTTAGAGGGAAACAGGACTAGAACACATCAAAGAGGACAGGTAAATTAAAAAGAGAGAATTAAGGGAATCAGAACGGTATAATATCACTGGAACAAAAGGAAAAAAAGACTTCAAGAAAGACTGTCTTAGTAAAACACTAAATTCTGTATAGAGGTTGAGGGGAATGAATACTGAGGAAAAACTGTTTGGGGATCAATTTTCCTAAGTCTCTGGTTATTTCAAATGAAGCAGCTATAGAGGAATGGTGCCGTCAGAATTCAGATCGAAAGGAGCTAAAGAAATAAGAGGTAAGTAATTTGAGTCGTAAATTTATTAAAATTTTAAATATGTTGCTGAAATGCTCAACTTGAAGAGGTAACAGATTAGGAAATTAGGGAGGAAAAGATTTAGGTGGTAAAGTAGGACCTAGCATGTTTATTTGCAGAAAGAAATCATTAATAAAAGACTAATGAGATTCAATCAGGTCCGAGAGAGACACACAGCAAAAAAGCAGAAAAAAGATTAAGATAACCTTAAAGAGTGAAGATACAGGTAAGAAAGGGGATAAAAAAGATATTTTTGTAGAAATGAAAGTGAAAGTGCCTGAGGTGAGATTAACTCACTGGGAGAAGCCAAAGACAGGCAGGAGCAGGGGTCACTGCAGGGGACACAAGTATTCTGGTGGAAATCTGTATTGTTCTGGAAAGATCATTGCCTTTAGAAAAAGAGAGATGTCCTGCAGCTTGCCTCAGTCACTTTGTAACTACACACTGGGTAAGTATCTCTAACTTCTCTTAGCCTTAGTTTTCATGTTCTTTTTGTGGAAAGTGGTTTATAGATGATAAAACTGTTACAGCAGATAAAAGTTACTATAATATAGTCAAAAAAGAGAAAAATGTACACATATTTTTCCATTGCTTTGTCAAAGAATGTTTTATCCTTCAAGACACTCTGGTCTTTCTCCAATATACATGACTTCAGGCATTAAAAGTATGGTTACGTGTATTTCCCTTGTCTCTAGTTATTTGCAGTATGGATTTGGCTTGGTGATTCAGTATGCTGGAGACTTCCTGTTTGCTTCCCCAAACCACTCTCTTTTCCACGCTGCTCTGTGCCCTTGGAAGGCTGCTCTTTGTGGGCTGTGTCAGCGGGCTTCCTTGCTCTTTGTCTCTCTGTTTGATTCTCTCTATAGGAGTACCTGTCAGAGGACTGCAGTGGGGGAAAAGAGAATGGTCAGAGCCACAGGTCGGCTGCTCTCCTCTACCAAAGGCCCAGCTCCTGCAGAGCGGTTCTCTCTCCTAGAGCTGCTCTCTCTGCATTCTGATAATTGCTCCTTCACTTTTCATCTTCAGGCATTGGGGTGATAATAGCTCCAAGCTGTTGCTTGGAAGTGTGCTTCACTATTTCATTTGTTTCCCTTAACTCTGCCAGCAATTTTGTAAATAATTGTGTTTTTCCTTAATTGAATTATTTTCAATTACCCCATTTATGTGTGTCATCTGTTTCCTCCAAGGACCATGACTGAAGCAATCAGGGAATATATGTGTGTGTACACAGTGGAACATGTCCACATTTAGACAGGATCCCATTTATTAGCTATATTATAAGATTACATTCCTTATCAGTCTGTACTGATTCTTATTTCTCTAACATTGGAAGCGAGCTCTGGTCAGGCCAGTTAACTTGACAAAGTTATGTAAGCGTCTTTAGCTTTGATGAGTGAGTTCATCTAGCCTACCATGCCATTTATTTATCTCCATAATATAGACGATAAAACAGAGATAGAGAAATAGAGATTTTTGTCCAAGTCTTATTATCTGTGTCACCTTGAAAAAGTTATTTCTCATCTATAAACCGTGGATGATTATTTCACCTAATTAATAGTTTCAATGGGTAGATTAAATGGGCAATATGTGGGAAGTGCTTTGAACTGTGCCTCAGGCAGAGTACATAGTATAGAAATATTAGCTGCTCTTTGCCTTGTCTTATTCTTCTTGTCATTATTAGTATTATTTTATTATTGTTATTATTGCTAATGTTACTCTAACGGGAACAGCCATCCCACCAGAGACGTGAGTTGCCAAGGGTCCCTATAACTTCCAGTGAAGTGTGCAGAAAACAGCTTAGACTGATTACCTACGCCATTCTAAGATTCTATCGAGGCTCATTCCATTGTTCTCCATATGCCTGTTTATCTATCTCAGTCAATACCAGAAACTCAGGCCTTCCAATTCTTGCATCATCATGCAGAATATTATTCCTATATCACACCCTATATCTCACAATCCAACTCAATGAAATCCTTCAAAGCTTTCATTCCCCCCCACCTCTTCAACTGCTATGTTGAGGGCACTCTATTGACCTTACTGTGTTATCACAATGTATCTCTGCCTCATCTAGTCATATCTCCCTCTATTCAGTCTAGAGTCCATAAGTTATATGAAATTTCAACATAACTTATATGAAAGCACACTGTATCAGTCAAGATTCTACAGAAAAACAGAACCAATAGGAGATTTTCTATATAGGAATTGGCACACATGATCAATTGATTGCTGGAACTGGCAAGTCTGAAATCTGGAGGGCATGCTGGCATGCTGGAAACTCAGACAGCATTTCTATCTTATAGTCTTGAGGCAGAATTCCCTCTTCTCTAGGAAACCTTAGGTTTTGCTTTTAAGGCCTTCAACTGATTTGATGAGATCCACCCAAATAATAAAGGGTAATAGTCTTTATTTAAAGTAACAAATTATAAATGTTAATCACATCTACAAAATATCGCCACAGCTTTATCCAGACTGATATTTGACCAAAAAAATAAAACTGGACACCATAACCTAGCTGAGTTGACAGAAGATTAACCAGCACACACCCTTCAATTCTTTTCTATTATCTTTTTAACCATTTATTTGCAAAAATTCTAGCTACTAGTTTATTCTAACTATTTGCTAAATTTATTTCCCCAGTAAAGTCATGCTCCCAATCACCAAAATAGATACTTTAGGTCTCTCCTCTAGTCTTAAACCTCCAACATAGACTCTTAATCCCATCCCAACTCTTAGCTGATAAACTTGCAATAAATTTCATTAAAATAAATAAGCAATCATAGAGGAACTCCCTCATTTTTTCATCACAAAATCTGCTAAGTTGCTAGTATTTGTATCTCTGTTGTCTTTCTTCTCTTCTAGTATGACGGACGAAAGAATATCACCTGCTTTAATTGGTCCATTTCCTCCACTTGTATTTTGTAGTCCATCACATCTAGACCCCTAGAGGAATTTTGTTCTCACAACTGAACCAGTGCTCTCATGAATTATCAGGTTCTCTCTTTTCACTGGGCATTTCTAGCAAATGTTTTAGTGTCTCCTTACTTAAGAATAAACAAAAACAAATGCAAACAATCATTTTGTGGGACAATAGAGAAAACATTTTAAACTGATACATTGAGGTACATCTTTATATAGTGTTATATAGAGATAAAATTTTGTACTGTTAGGTATTCTTTGGCAAATTTTACTGAACCTTGGGACCTGAGTTAAAAGACAAGCCTAGATAGTGAAAACTCTGTAGAGATGTACCTTCCTTGAGGTAAGTGTTTAAATTTCAAGGAGTATAAAACCGTACGTTGTAAACTCAGTGACACACAGCTTGGTCTTCCCCCTAGAGACAATTATTTGTATTCCCAAGAGTAAAAACCCAAGATTCTTCCCCTTTTGTTCCCATGGAGAATTTGTTCAGGTTAGGAAAAAACATTTTCTCTCCCTCTCTCAGGAAGAGAGAAAGATAGGGTGTTTATAACCTCCCAGATTCATATTTTTGGGATTCCTCACCTACAGCAAAATGTAGTTTGAACTCTGACTTTCATCATGTCATCTCAAAAGAGAAAAATTAAAAAACTTTATATCATTGTTGAACAGCATAATATGTATTAAATCAACATGAAAGAAAAGTTATTTTTATTATTTTATACATGTCAGTAATGAATCAGATTTAGTAGTTTTGCTCTTATTCACATTTCTATTCAATTGAATGTACAAATATTAACATCCAGTTAATTATTTCAATTATACATTTTAAAATTAATTGTCATACATTGGGTGTCACTCATTATGTGACTTCAGAAACAAAAATCAGTCCAATATTTTTATAATTCAAAAAAAATAAACTAGGACTAAAATATTAACAAATAGATTTCTAAAAAGAAAGAAAGCTGGGATGTGAATTATAACTAAGTCATCTACTGATGACATAATCTCAAATATATCTGATAGTTATAGCAAATTTTTATTAAGGTAATAAGGAAATGTATACCAGAGATAAAGTAAAACAAAAGAAAAAGAAAAATTATAGCAATAATGCAGTAAATAGACTTGCTCATATCAGTTTCACAATCAGATGTTTTTTTAAAAAATACATACATATGAATTATAGAAAAATCTAGATAGATCGATAGAAGCTCTTTAATGTTGTGCCTTGTAACTTGTCAGTTCATTGGTGAACATGATGAATATACTATTTTGAAAGAAAATTTGGTGCAGTTGGATCGATGTGAGTGAGTGATTTTCATGAACACACTGGAGAACTGTGAGGGATTCCCATTTCTGGCTACTGTTTTTGTCACACCCCAGGTGGAAACATTCTTCCCTCTAGCCTAACATTAAAACTCCTGACAATGGCACACAAATGCAGACAGTCTTTGAAAGAAATGCTATCTGATTCTCATTCTTGACAAATGAGGAAATTATTTTTTGAGGATTGGAATGTGCTACTTTTTTTTAGTATAATTTTTTATACTTTTGTTTCCTTGATCGATCTTCCAATTCATGGTTACATCTGGGATCTGAATTTTGATCTAGTGTATGGAAATACAATGCTTACACATTTCCATCATTATTCTCTATACTAGTTACCATCATTTATAAAACCCACTTTGATGGCAAATTAAATGAGATAGATTGATTGATATTTCCAATAAAAAACAGATGAGTGAGTAAGCATATTTATTTCCTAGTCCATCTAAAATACCATTGAAATGACACAACACAGACGAATAAAGAATAAAATTGTAACAATGCTAGCAATGGGACAAGATGCCAACAGTGGATCAGAAATTTGACGAAATGTCTGGAAGAAAAGAGGTAAATGGGATCAGAGTGTTAGAGATTGAGCAGAAGAAAGTACAAATCAAAACAAGTTTAAAGAGAATCTTTCTAGGAGGTGATTTTAGCCCACCTTATAGTTACCCTATACTCCAATTTTTTCTTCTTTATTTTCTCAGTTATGGGGTTCACCAATCATTCGATACCCTCCTGTAAGAATTCTCAGAAGTGTGATCTGCCTGTCGTCCTCTCTTTCCCAATTGCCCTACATTTAGTTCCTCTTAGAAGATCTCCAGTGGAAAAAACCCACATGATTATTAAGAGAGATCATGGCAGATACTGATGCAAACTATGGTAGCACTTCATGTAAAAGCAGATAAAATCCACTACAGATCACCAGACATTTAATACAAAACCGTGGTATGAAAGAGAAACAAAAGTACAGACATAACAAAGAGAAACAAAGAAGACATATATATACATATATATATAAAATCATGAAGACTTCTTAAGCTCTAGGGTGCTGGTTTCTTCTTCTTCTTTTTTTTTTTTTTTACTATGCCTCACTCTGAAAATTGGCAAATTCCTGAAGAGGGAAAATTGTCCAAGAATGTAAAGCTAATGTTGCTAGAATGTATGTATATATGCAAATATATATATATATTTTTTTATCATTTCATGATTTTATTTTATTTATTTTTTTTTAATTTTTTGTTTATTGCAGTAACATTGGTTTATAACATTGTAAAAATTTCAGGTGTACATCATTGTACTTCTATTTCTGCATAGATTACATCATGTTCACCACCAAGATACTAATTACCACCCATCACCACACACATGTACCGAATTATCCCTTTCACCCTCCTCCCTCCCCCCTTCCCCTCTGGTAACCACCAATCCAATCTCTGTCCCTATGTGTTTGTTTATTGTTGTTATTATCTACTACTTAATGAAGGAAATCATGTGGTATTTGACCTTCTCCCTCTGACTTATTTCACTTTGCATTATACCCTCAATGTCCATCCATGATGTCACAAATGGCTGGATTTCATCGTTTCTTATGGCTGAGTAGTATTCCATTGTGTATATATACCACAGCTTCTTTATCCATTCGTCTCTTGATGGGCACTTAGGTTGCTTCCAAGTCTTGGCTATTGTGAATAACGCTGCAATGAACACATGGGTGCATGTACCTTTACAAATTGGTGTTTTCAAGTTCTTTGGATAAATACCCAGCAGTGGGATGGCTGGATCATATGGTAGTTCTATCGTTGATTTTTTGAGGAATCTCCATACTGTTTTCCATAGTGGCTGCACCAGTTTGCACTCCCACCAGCAGTGTATGAGAGTTCCCTTCTCTCCACATCCTCTCCAACACATGTTGTTTCCTGTTTTGTTAATTATAGCCATTCTGACGGGCGTGAGGTGATATCTCATTGTAGTTTTGATTTGCATTTCCCTGATAGTTAATGATTTTGAACATCTTTTCAAGTGTCTGTTGGCCATCTGTATATCTTCTTTGGAGAAATGTCTGTTCAGGTCCTTTGCCCATTTTTTAATTGGGTTGGTAGTTTTTTTGTTGGTAAGATGCATGAGTTCTTTATATATTTTGGAGATTAAGCCCTTATCAGAAGTATGGTTTGCAAATATCTTCTCCCAATTGTTAGGTTGTCTTTTCGTTTTGTTGATGGTTTCCTTTGCTGTGCAGAAGCTTTTTAGTTTGATGTAGTCCCATTTGTTTATTTTTTCTATTGTTTCTCTTGCCCGGTCAGACGTGGTGTTTGAGAAGATGTTGCTAAGACTGATGTCGAAGAGCGTACTGCCTATGTTTTCTTCTAGAAGTTTCACAGTTTCAGGTCTTACATTCAAGTCTTTAATCCATTTGGAGTTAATTTTTGTGTATGGTGTGAGGTAAGGGTCTACTTTCATTTTTTGGCATATGGCTATCCAGTTTTCCCAACACCATTTGTTGAAGAGACTTTCTTTTCCCCATTGTATGTTCTTGGCTCCTTTGTCAAAGATTAGCTGTCCATAGATGTGTGGGTTTATTTCTGGGCTTTCAATTCTATTCCATGGATCTGTGTGTCTGTTTTTGTGCCAGTACCATGCTGTTTTGGTTACTACAGCTTTGTAGTATATTTTGAAATCAGGGAGTGTGATACCTCCAGCTTTGTTCTTTTTTCTCAGGATTCCTTTAGCTATTCGGGGTCTTTTGTTGTTCCATATAAATTTTAGGATTCTTTGTTCTATTTCTGTGAAAAACGTTGTTGGAACTTTGATAGGGATTGCATTGAATCTATAGATGGCTTTAGGAAGTATGGACATCTTAACTATGTTAATTCTTCCAATCCAAGAGCACGGAATATCTTTCCATTTCTTTGTGTCTTCTTCAATTTCTTTCAGCAATGTTTTATAGTTTTCCGTGTACAGATCTTTCACCTCTTTGGTTAAGTTTATTCCTAGGTATTTTATTCTTTTTGTTGCAATTGTAAATGGGATGGTATTCTTAATTTCTCTTTCTGCTACTTCGTTGTTAGTGTACAGAAATGCAACTGATTTTTGTATGTTGATTTTGTATCCTGCAACTTTACCATATTCGTTTATTACTTCTAAAAGTTTTCTGGTGGATTCTTTAGGGTTTTCTATATATAAAATCATGTCATCTGCAAATAGTGACAGTTTCACTTCTTCCTTTCCAATTTGGATCCCTTTTATTTCTTTCTCTTGCCTGATTGCTCTGGCTAGGACTTCCAGTACTATGTTAAATAGGAGTGGTGACAGTGGGCATCCTTGTCTGGTTCCTGTTCTTAGAGGGATGGCTTTCAGTTTTTCACCATTGAGGATGATATTAGCTGTGGGTTTCTCATATATGGTCTTTATTATGTTGAGGTACTTTCCTTCTATACCCATTTTATTCAGAGTTTTTATCATAAATGGATGCTGTATCTTGTCAAATGCTTTCTCTGCATCTATTGAGATGATCATGTGATTTTTATTCTTCATTTTATTAATGTGGTGTATTACGTTGATTGATTTGCGAATGTTAAACCATCCCTGCATACCTGGAATAAATCCCACTTGATCATGGTGTATAATCTTTTTAACATATTGTTGTATGCGATTTGCTAGTATTTTATTGAGGATTTTTGCATCGATGTTCATCAGTGATATTGGCCTGTAATTTTCTTTTTTTGTGTTGTCCTTGTCTGGTTTTGGTATCAGGGTAATGTCAGCTTCGTAGAATGAGTTAGGGAGCTTCCCCCCCTCCTCAATTTTTTGGAAGAGTTTGAGAAGGATAGGTATTAAGTCTTCTTTGAATGTTTGGTAGAATTCACCAGGGAAGCCGTCTGGTCCTGGACTTTTATTTTTGGGAGGTTTGTGATTACTGTTTCGATCTCCTTACTGGTGATTGGTCTATTCAAATTCTCTACTTCTTCTTGATCCAGTTTTGGAAGGTTGTATGATTCTAAGAATTTATCCATTTCTTCCAGATTGTCGAATTGGTTGGCATATAGCTTTTCATAGTATTCTCTTATAATCTTTTGTATTTCTGAGGTGTCTGTTGTAACCTCTCCTCTTTCATTTCTGATTTTACTTATTTGTGGCTTCTCTCTTTTTTCTTGGTGAGTCTAGCTAAAGGTTTGTCAATTTTGTTGATCTTTTCAAAGAACCAGCTCTTGGTTTTATTAATTTTTTCTATTTTTTTTTGGTCTCTTTTTCATTTATTTCTGCTCTGATTTTTATTATTTCCCTTCTTCTACTGATTTTGGGCTTTGTTTGTTCTTCTTTTTCCAGTTCCTTCAGGTGCATTGTTAGATTGTTGATTTGAGATTTTTCTTGTTTGTTGAGATAGGCCTGTATCGCTATAAACTTCCCTCTTAGAACTGCTTTTGCTGTATCCCATAAATTCTGGCATGTCGTATTTTTATTTTCATTTGTCTCCAGGTATTTTTTGATTTCTTCTTTGATTTCTTCGTTAACCCAGTCGTTGTTCAGTAGCATTTTGTTTAATCTCCACATATTTGTGGCTTTTCTGATTTTCTTCCTATAGTTGATTTCTAGTTTCATACCGTTGTGGTCAGAAAAGATGCTTGGTATTATTTCAATCTTCTTAAATTTATGGAGACTTGTTTTGTGGCCTAATATGTGATCAATCCTGGAGAATGTTCCATGTGCCTTTGAAAAGAACGTGTATTCTTCGGTTTTTGGATGGAATGCTCTGTATATATCTACTAGGTCCATCTGTTCTAGTGTGTCGTTTAAGGCCAATGTTTCCTTATTGATCTTCTGTTTGGATGATCTATCCGTTGGTGTAAGTGGAGTGTTAAAGTCCCCTACTATTATTGTGTTACTGTCTATTTCTGTTTTTATGTCTGTTAATAATTGCTTTATATATTTAGGTGCACCTACATTGGGTGCGTAGATATTTACAAGTGTTATATCCTCTTGTTGGATTGTTCCCTTGATCATTATGTAATGCCCTTCTTTGTCTCTTTTTACAGTTTTTGTTTTAAAGTCTATTTTGTCTGATAGGAGTACTGCTACCCCAGCTTTCTTTTCATTGCCATTTGCGTGGAGTATCTTTTTCCATCCCTTCACTTTCAGTTTGTGAGTGTCTTTAGGTCTGAAATGTGTCTCTTGTATGCAGCATATGTATGGGTCTTGTTTTTTTATCCAGTCAGCCACCCTATGCCTTTTAATTGGAGCATTTAGTCCATTGACGTTTAAAGTAGCTATTGATAAGTATGTACTTACTGCCATTTTTTAACTTTTTTTTTTTCCTCAGTGTTTTAGTAGTCCTTCTCTGTTCCTTTCTTCTTCTATACAGAATTGATGGTCCCTTTAGTTTGACCTCTGTCTGAAAGCTGTACTCAGGGCCGGCCCTGTGGCTTGGTGGTTAAGTGCGCGCGCTGCGATGCTGGCGGCCCAGGTTCGGATCCCGGGTGCGCATCGAGGCACCACTTCTCCGTTCATCCTGAGGCCGAGTCCCACATACAGCAACTAGAAGGATGTGCAGCTACGACACACAACTATCCACTGGGGCTTTGGGGGGAAAAAATAAAATAAATAAAATCTTTAAAAAAAAAAAAAAAATAAAGAAGGATGTGCAGCTATGACATTCAACTATCTACTGGTTCTTTGGGGGAAAAAAATAAATAAATAAAAAAAATGAAAGCTGTACTCTTTAACTCCCTTCCTCCCTCATGTTTTTGATATCATATCTAACCTCTTTGTTGTGCATTTGTATCCATTACGTTCTAATCATGGAAATAGATAATTTTTCCTATTTGTGGTCTTCCCTTTTCCCCTTAAATCAGTCCCTTTAACATTTCTTGTAGCACTGGTTTCTTGGTGACAAACTCCTTTAATTTTTGCTTATCTGGGAAAATTTTGATCTCTCCTTCCATTTTGAATGATAACCTTGCTGGGTAGAGTATTCTTGGCTGTAAGTTTTTTCCTTTTAGCACTTTAAATATATCGTGCCATTCTCTTCTAGCCTGTAAGGTTTCTGCAGAGAAGTCAACTGATAGCCTTATGGGGTTTCCTTTGTACGTAACTTGACATTCTCTTGCGGCTTTTAGGATTCTCTCTTTATCTTTAATTCTGGACATTTTGATTATGATGTGTCTTGGTGTGGGCCTCTTTGGGTTTATCTTGTTTGGGGCTCTCTGTGATTCCTGTACCTGGATGTCTGTTTCCTTCCTTAGGTTAGGGAAGTTTTCATCTATTATTTCTTGAAACATATTCTCTGACCCCTTGTCTCGCTCTTCTCCTTCCGGGACACCTATAACACGGATGTTAGTGCGCTTGATGTTGTCCCAGAGGTCCCTTAGACTGTCCTCAGTCTTTTTAATTCTTTTCTCTTTTACCTGTTCACCTCGGGTAATTTCTTCTAGTCTTTCGTCCAGCTCACAGATCCGTTCTTCTGCATCCTCTACTCTGCTTTTGAGTCCCTCTAATGAATTTTTCATTTCCAGTATTGTATTCTTCATTTCTGATTGGTTCTTTTTCATATCTTCCATTTCTTTGTTGACATTCTCACTGAGTTCATCTATTCTTCTCCCCAGATCAGTGAGCATCCTTAACACTCTTAGTTTGAACTCTCTGTTGGGTAGGTTGCTCATTTCTGTTTCACTTAGTTCCTTTTCTGGGGTTTTGTCCTGTTCCCTTACTTGGAATGTATTCTTTTGCCTCTTCATTTTGCCTCTTTCCCTGTGCTTGTGTCTACGTATTAGGTAGGTCAGCTACGTCTCCTGCTCTTGGATAGGTGACCTTATGTAAGTGATGGCTTAGAAGGCTTCCAGTGTGCTTCCCTCAGTTCTCAATGTTCCTGGGGTGACCCCTATGTGGGCTATGTGTATCCTTCTGCTGTGGCCTGTTTGCTCTCCCTGTAGGTGCCCAGGGAGGTTGAGTTATGCTCCTGGCCAGCTGTTGTAATGCTCAGCTGCTTGTAGTTGTTGTGGGCCCTTCAGTCTCTTTATCAGGTGTGGGGAGCCCCAGCACAGTTGGCTGCAAGTTCTAATACCACATTTGTGTTGCAGTATTTCTTTTAAGTGAGAAGGCCCCCACCGTGGTAGGTTGTTAGGCTCAGGGCCTTACAATTGCTGTAAGCCTCTAGCCTATTATGTCTCTTGTCAGCTCTCTGAGGATTGCAGCTGGGTGGGGCTGGCCTCAGGCACAGGAGCACCCAATTGTTTCGGGTTTTGGAAGGTGGAGCAAACCTCCTATGTGGGTCTATGAGAAGTACAAGTCTTCTGTGGCTGAGAAGCCCTGCCGCCCACAGGTCCACACACACAGTCAACACAGTCCTGCCCTGTGTGAGCGCCCCGACCTCCCCAAGCGGACCCAGTCTCTCACGAAGGAGCCCCACACACTCTGCCACCGCCCCACACTCTCCACCCGCTCCTTGTGCACACCCTGCCCTGCTCAAGTCGGCTCAGTTGCCAGGCTGCAGAGAATCCAGTCACCAATCTATGCAGGCCCACAAGTTGCCTGAGGGCTTGTTGTTGGGTGGGGCCAGTCTCTAGGGTGGGCTGCCTGCCCTGGCTGAGCTGGATTAAATCGGTGCTCTAGCGGGTGGGGCACACTCTGGGCTAGCAGGCCCCAGGGAGAACTCCAATGGTGTCTGTGTCAGCTCGCCCACACCAGGCCACAACAATGGCCGCCGCCAATGTCCCAGTCCCTGGAGAGGTCTCACCCCTCACCGAGATGCACTCAGGGCCTATTAGGTGAGTCTCTTGTCACCAAAGCACTGTACACCTTTCGTTCTGGTGACTTTAGGGTGCTTATATGCAAATATATTAATTTCACTGCTAATATATAACACATACAGATACAGTATAGTGTGGATTCAATGTTAATTTCTGATCTTTCCTTAGAAGGGTTTTGAAATTCTTATCAAAGAGTAACTAAAATAGCTTCTCTACTCTGTTTCTCGTTTTCTTATATCAATACTATTCATACTTCTACTATTTATTGAGTGCCTACTAAATGCATGCGCTAAACTGTAGGTGATTAAGAATTTATAATCATAATATTGGTTAGTTAATATATTTTTCAATCTTCTAATGTATGCCAGACCCTACTAAATATCAGGCGTTGCTTCGGGTACTGTGTATATTTTGGTAAGCAGGACAGATAGTGACGGTTCTTTGGAAGACAGGCATGAAAAAGAAGATGCAAATAATAGAAATTCAGTTAGTGAAAGATTGCAATAAATATTAAAATAGAATTATAGAATAGAAATCAATAGGGTATAACTATAGATAGAATAGCTGTCTATCTATTAAGTGGAGAGACTTATACAGCGAGGTTTACCATATCTGTGGGTTCCGCATCTGCGGATTCAACCACCCACAGATTGAAAGGCCTAGGATGGTTGCATCCGTAGTAAACATGTACAGAATTTTTTCTTGTCATCGTTCCCTAAACTATATAGTATAACAACAATTTCCCTGGCATTTACATTGTATTAGGTATTATAAGTAATCTAGAGAAGATTTAAAGTATATAGGAACATGTGCATAGGTTAGATGCAAATACTGTGACATTTTACATAAGGGATTTGAGCATCTTAGATTTTGGTACGTGGGTGGGTGTGGCCTGGAACCCACCCACTACAGACACCAAGGGATGACTGTATTATGTGATGATGTTTGAGTTGAACCCAGACTGATGTGAAGGAGAGAGCCATATGAGAATTGGGGAGAAATGGGGAGGGGGAGGGGAGAAAATTTCCAGGCAAAGAAGATGTCGAGTTCCAAAGCTCAAAGGTAGGAAAGAGTTTGGATCATCCAAGGAACAGAAAGAAGCCAATGTATTTGCACTCTCTCAGACATAGCTTCATCTATTACTCAATGAGAATAATAAATTACTTGTAACTTAAAGCTGCTATGAGGATTAAAGGTGAGAGTGAATGTGGAATATTTAGTAGACAGTGATCTGGAATATATCAGAAGATAAATTATACTAATTATTATTACGATTATAAATTCTTAATCATCTATAGTTTATCCCATGATAATAAAGTAAAATATTATTTTTCAAGGCTCGTCTAACAACATGCACCAAAATCAGGTATTTTGAGAATTAGGATGATGATGTGGAAGATGTTTGTGGCATTAAGTTTTAGACCAAAGTGAATATATAAAAGTAAAGATAGTGAAGAATCTGCAATATGAGGTATTAAAGATAAACTTGAGTAAGATGCTTGGATTCAAATAGAGGCTCTACTACTAATTATCTACTTTCTCTTGGAGCACTTGCTAATTATCTCTGGGCTTCAGTTTCATCTTCTCTAAAGCAGAATAACGATATACAAAGTTGGTGTAAGGTCTCGCATTAAATGATTTTATTTTCAACGTAGCACTTAACTATATTTTCTGTTCATGTTTTAAATTATTTCATTTATTCATTTTATTGGTTTTTAGATTACCACAGCTAGAAGGCAAGTTCTCTTAGAAAATAAACTTTGTCCATTGTGTTTACATCTGTCTCTGGGTACCCAGAATCATGCTTGGCATGTAGAAATTATTCTATTATATTTGTTAAATGACTGAATGAAGGAATGAATGTTATTGGTTTGTTTAAAATAATATATCCATGAAACTGAAAATTTGTGTACTTTTCACAACACTTTCAGCAAGTTGAAATGATGTTAATACAGGATCAATAGTAAGATTCAGCCCTATAGGTCAGACTGGTAGATATTCTAGTGGTGATCGCATCACACAAATGTTCAGGGCTGTACGAGTCAGGAAACATAACAACAGCTGGAGACCTTGGAGACTGAATGACTAGGTGAACTAGGACAATGGGAAGAGCTGGAGTGTAAAAAATTTTATAGACACATTGAAAAAAAGACAGCCTCAATTAATGCCCTAGAGAGATACTAATAGAAAACACTTTTTCAATCAAAAATCAAAATGAGTCATTTTGAGAAACATAATTACACGTTTAAGGGGCAGCATGGTAAATAGTGATTACAAATACCCACGAAAAGAAAGATCGTTATGTGAAGGCTTTCTTGTAAAGACTACTAATTGCATCAGCTTTTTTTAGTTATGCTCATTCACATTCAATAACAGCACCATAATAAGCATCAACTTCAAACATAAAGGGCATGAAAAATCGGTACTTTCCCCCAGCATAGGTAAGATCAATTATGAGTTCCTAGTAATAGCTCACAGATTTGAGTTTGAGAGAACTAAAGATTTTTCATGAAGAGCTTTTTCTTTGAACATCCTTCCAGACTCATAAAGAAGAACTAGTCAATTGAATTCTTTCGGGGATAAATTAAGCTCACTAAATTGATTAACCTTGATATTTTTCCTAAGGTATGTTCTCTACTGGTTATATGTAACCAAAATATTTTGTAAAATATTTTCAACAAGCTGTCCTTCCTAGAGAACTTGTGTACCAGTGACTATTTAATTCTTATAGACCAATGATAAGGTTTTAAGTGGAACAAAAGCTTTTCCATCCAAGGTCAGATTTAGTGATTTCTGAGTGAAGAATTCCTGAATTTCTAGATTATAATCACCATCCTACCACTACTATCAGTATCATTATAATTACTTAATTTAGAAAATCTACAAATCCTCTTTGAAAATTATTAAACATGGGTCCAGATTATACAACATGAAAATTCTCTTCTTACTTCACTCCTTTTTTAATTTCCACTCTCCCGGTATGTTTTAAGGCATGTTTTTCCATGCTATTTTTTTGTGACCATAGAGAATAAAAGAATATTTTCCATTTTTTTAATACTAACAACAGACATTGAGTACTTTCTATGTGGCCTGCATTGTCTAAATTGTTTACATGTATTATCTCGCTTAATAAACACAACTCTATGATGCCAGAGCTATTAATAAACCTATTTTATAGGTAAGGAAATAGACATTTTAAGAATGTTAAATTGACTTGTTTCAATATGTATGCATACATATTAATATTTGTGTACTTGTGCAATATACATGTACGCATATGTGCATATATTTATGTATATCCTTATGGACATTTTTTCTGGAAAAAGAATCCTTGACAATAACTTGCTGGGTCAAATTATAGAATTATTTTTCAATTTGATAGTTATTGGAAAACTGCCATCTAATAAGACTAGAATAAATTTTACTCTCATCATCATTTAATCACATATGAAGAAGTACTTTATCTCACATCTTCAGCAGTACTGGATCTTATCAGTCCTTTGTTATATTTTCCAACATAATGGTTTTAAACATATTTATTTTGTTCGTTATTTGCAGTTATTTTTCCACTAAGATGTTAGGGATATTAACATCTAGTTATATATGTTGTAAATATTTCTTGTCAGTCTACTGCGTGTCTATCCTTGGATTGGTTTTGATCCGAATCACCAGCCTACCAAAAAAATGAACACGAACTCCTAAAGTTCATGCCAAGGTACTTTGACCTCTTTAAGTACCTTAGAAATGGATATGACTCAGATCTGCATTGTCTTTCCTGGGAGACACAGAAGTTCTCTCTGTGTCCTATTGTCTAAGATGGACCTATAACGACTTCACTAATCAAGAAGAGGAGCATCCTATATTGGAGGATATACCTCCTGGACCTTATTGTGAAACTTCTGAGTTACAATATCCTGTTAAATATAATATAAACTTATTGAATTTTAATAATGTCAACCAAGGAAGTCGTGAAATGAAATATTCACTTGAAAACTTTGATGCAAGGGACAAAAACCACACTTTTTGACCTGATTATTGCATTTTCCAAACTATATGGAATGGCAGTACCTGTTAAGTTACGTCAGCAATATAAAATATGCATGCACAGTATTCAGGTACCAAGTAAACACCACCATAAATAAATCAAAAGGTTTAAAATTACCTGCATAATAAATAGAGTGTTTATAAATGTATAGTCATTTTACAGGTACAGAAAGGCCTCTGATGTTTGACCATCTGGCGGTTTGGACAGGAGATGTCCTTGAAGCAGATGCACCTGTGAAATACTAAAACTTGCTTTGCAACTGTTAGTCAAATAAGTGGGTTTAGAAGCATAGGTATAGATAGAATAAAATATCTGGTCTTTTTGCCAGAAACTTGAAGTTGGTGCGTTAGGAAAATAAGAGCTAAATCTATTTACACGCTTCGCTTGATTCGCTGGTTTCTTCCAAACACCTGAGATGGAAAGAACAGCATTCCTCGTTGACTGCCTAGAGTAGAGAGTGGTGTTTGGGGTTAGGACGAATTGTACTAACATTGACAAACACACAAAGAGAGGAAAGCTGGGGGAGGGAAATAAAATTTATTAACTTCATTTTAAAAAAGAGAAAATTGACACTTCAACACAGAACTTCAATAATGACACAACACAGTAATGTGAACCAAAGTTTTCAAATACCAAGTCTATTATGTTCCCACTACATCATAAAATTCCAGGTAAGTTATAAACAAGAAAATTGGAAAACACAATTTTTATAAAAATCAAAAGATAAAAACTAAATTTATATAATATTTATATGGACTTATATTAGGATTAGATAAAGAATATAAAAATTAATTGCAATAGCTATATTTTAAATGAATCAAAAAATATCATGGTATTTTGCAGGATAGGGAGAGTAGAAAGAATGTTAAGAGTGAGATTCAAAAGGAGAATCATAATTATTCATTTTATGCCTTTCAGGAAGTTATATAGTTAATCTGATTTGTATATTGCTCCCTACATTTAGACTGAGAAAGCTGAATATAACACCCTTCACAATGTCCTTTAAGTTTTGACTCAAATCTTTTAAAATAAATCTAGATATAATACACTGATACACCAAAATTTCTCAGCAGAAATTCTAAACCGGCAAAACATGTTACAATTCATGTTAGTTCTTTTGCCAACAGACAAGAAAACATTTGAAGCCCTGGAGATTTTGACTCAGCTTTCTTGTTTTGACTCAGTTTTATTTCTCCTAAGGCTGAATTTGAGAAATATTTCTTTTTTTATGCTATCCACATCACTTCCCTGTTTTCTTCTTAATTCCCATTGCTATTTTTTTCTAATACAAACACATACCTGCTACGGGCAAACCTTGCCTAGGGATGTCTCTATTGATGGTGAATTCTCATGAGAACTCTTAAAAAGTTAATGCATCTATTATGGATCACATTTTGGTATACTTTATCTTAGATATAATTTAACATTTTACTTAATGTTATACTGTTTTTCTTCCTTCCTTGTCTTCTCTCCAACATGAAGTTACATTCCTTTTGAATTTTCCTACTGACAGGCATCTGATTAGCCACATAAAAAATACAGTTTCAACATCATTTGTATTAAAATTCACATTGTTCAGTAGCTGAAAAAGAATAACATCAAATATCTATGGGGTGAATTAATGTGGAGTTGAGGTCTCAATGTGCATCTCTTGCTTTGCTCTTACCTTACAAGTAACAAAGGGGTCTTCAGGGACACCACATTGAGACCTCAGTGACAGAAGGCTCTGGGAGCTCTTGGCTGACTTTGTTATTTGATAGCTGACCCAGGAAAGCTCTGACTGATGGTTAGGAGTGCCTGCTGAAAAACCACTCAGCTGGGCAGAACATGTGCTGAGACTAAATGGCAGCAGAGAATCCAAACTCCTGCCGTCTGGTGAACTGAAGTCGGCAACTGTAAGCTGGAAAAAGAGATTTAAAAAATAGACACCAAAACCACACATCTCATAGAAATTCTTCACTGGTTTAGGCATTACACAGTGCTCAACCCAAGTGAAGATTGTATTCCAAAGAACAGTTTAGAGCACAAACAACAGAACATAAAAATTTTGGACATAATGGGCTGTTTGATTCCCATAAAATAGCTGTATACGAAAGCACTGGCCTTTACAACAGTCAAGGTCTCCCCCCAGCTGTGAGTTGCATTATGCCTCCCTCTCCCAGGGTGCATGAGAGTGAAAGCCAGGGCAGTGGGTGATGGAGGATTATCAGGAATATAAGAGGACATTAGAAAAGTGGGGACAGGGCCGGCCCCGTGGCTTGGTGGTTAAGTGAGCGCGCTCCACTGCTGGCGACCCGGGTTCGGATCCCGGGCTCGCACCGACGCGCTGCTTCTCTGGCCATGCTGAGGCCGCGTCCCACATACAGCAACTAGAAGGATGTGCAGCTATGACACACAACTATCTACTGGGGCTTTGCAGGGAAAAAATAAATAAATAAAATCTTTAAAAAAAAAAATAAATAAAAAAAAAAAAAAAAAAAGAAAAGTGGGGACAAAACTGTGCCCTGTCCTTTTCATAGTGAATAAGAATTGACATTCCAAAGCCAATTCTAAACTAGGCCATAAAGCATTCAGTTATTTTCAAGCCAAGTGAAAATGAAAATCTACTCTTAAAAGTAGATATGGGTCTTATGGAGTAGTCCAAACACACAGGGAAGAAACTGAAAAGAATATCGGATCTGAAATGATATCATTCCAAGATTTTTCACTGAAAATAGGAAGAACAAGAAGAGAGCCACGAGGACAGAGAACGGCTCTCAGAAGGAGCCAGTAGATAGCAAGTCCTCATCACACTGAGGCACATGTCAGGATTCTTCTGGGAGCTGGAGTACATAGAAACTGAGCATTCAAAAGACTAGGAAAGAAGGGAGGGAAGAAGCCATCTACCCTACTCATGGAGGTATTCGGAAAAGCTGCTCCCTGATAGTTCTGCAAGTATGTCTGTCTGCTTTTGAGTGAAGGGAGGATGATACTCTATCTGTATGTCAGTGGTTTTAAGAAGAAAAACGTGAATCGTTTTTGTGGCAAATTCCACTCATCTTGACGTGCTTTGGGAACAGGAACTGCCCTTCCTTCCAATGTGGAATTTGACATTGTGCCTTCTCAAAGATTGCTTTGATGATCAGGTCGACCAGAGAGCTTGGTACAAGTTGTGGAGTAAGAGATGACTTTACTTGTAACACCATGAGGATGGTTAGGTTACAACTCCCAACATTTACAGTGTCTGGAAAGAGTCTGTAAAGATTCAAGAGGAGAAAGTGGAGCTTGCCTTTGATGAATGTGGCTTTCAGATAAATACATATATAGAGAGGATAGAATATCAGAAGTTTTAAAGGTGCCAGCATCAGCTCCAAAGCCACTGTGGTCTTGACAATGATGAACAGTGTTTTAAGTCCTCAAAGAGAGGAGCCTATGTTGTCCCCATGTGTAAAAATATCGTCTTTAAACACCAGCTTGAGGAAGGGGATTGTCGGTAACTTCTAAGTAGCAATAATATTGTTTAGTGTTGCCATTCTGACTGCTGGAATCCAGTTCTCATTCTTATTTTTGTCTCTAGGTGAGTTCCAGAGGGCATTTAGAAATGAATTGCACTGTACCCATCAGTAGCATCAACTTCTCTAGTCTCTGTGAGCATCTCTGATTCTGCATCTGGGTACACTGACTATAGTGGTTTATACCGCTAGAGTTGTCGCCGGTGCCCCAACACAGTCTGGCCACCGCATTACCCTCAAGAATGCCATTGCAGCTACACCTGCCTGGTGCTTTATGGGGAAGTTAATTTCCCTGCCCACCCTAGGCTATACTGGACCAACCTCTCTCAGGTGGCCTCCTGGGTCAAAGGCCAGAACAAAGCCAGCCTTATTTCCTTCTCTGCTTCTGCCTACACCATGCCTTTTACCATCACTGTCCTTGTCAACATGGCACTTTCTGTGCTAGATTTCAAATAGCCCTTCCTATGCCATAGGCTCTCATAGCCTTTGTCAAGATGCCAATTCCCTGCCCCAAAGCCACGTGCTAAAAGGAAGAATGATAATCTCTCTATTGCTCTCCAAATCCCAGAGGCCATTCTGCAGCCAGAAGGCTCACTCATTTCTGACCTATCTGACCAAGGTGTTCCGGACTCTCCTGGTTCTTCCCATCATTTGGCTCAGTTCTCACCAGGAAGCAATTCTGTGGCCTCAATCTAAATGTAATATGAATAAAACAAGATAGAAATTAAATGACCGATATCAGTATAAGTTGTTAAAAATATGCCTCAAGAGGACTAAAAAATCTCTGTATTTTCTTCTTTTTATCTTCTTTCATGCAATTCATCATCAAATAAGTGAATCCTGCATTTTTCCACTGTAAGACATGAAGTAGCTATTTAATTGAGGGAGAAAGTGCCTATCAAAGGGACACTCAATGGCCAACAGTGGAATGAATGAATGAACAAATGGAGATCTGACTATTTGGAGTAGAAACATAAGGCATGTAATAAGCTTAAGTTTCCCACATTTTCAAAATATTCTCCCTAAACTCTTTTCACTTATGATATTTTATACAATTCTTTATATTTTCTTCAATAAATATGAAATTTAAGCACATGGATTTAGAGGATTAATACTTCTGTTGTAAGAAAGGATATTTTCTAAATATCATAACGTATATTCTCCATATTTTACTACATGTGTCTTTGTATGTAAGCACCCTTTCCCTTCACATTGGATCTTAATTATTGGAAGAATTTGACCCAAGATTTGTCACCTAGAAAAAAAATAATGATTTTTAGAAGCAAAATAGACACTAATGGATGGTAAGGCAGGCTTTACGACCCTTCTTGAAGAATGTGCATGTAAATGATCAATCAAGCTTGTGACTCAGCTGTTACAATATAGATCATTGCTGCTATACGATGACAACTCAAATATGGTCTTACTAATCTTGCTCTTATGCCAAGATGTCAGGCAGATTTTTGTGTAATAGTGAAAATATACTGAGCAGCACTTAGATTTTAGAAGCTTCGCATTGTATCGATCCTAAAGTAGATAAATGTTGACGCAGCTTCATCCGGCGAGAGAAGGTGGGGAAGTGCTTCTGCCTCATGTGGAGTGGAGGATGGTTCTTACTGCTTCCTAAAATTATACAAGAACTCTGAGGGTGTGGTGCTTTATGAGATGCCTGGAAAAGAGAGAAAAGGCTTTTCATCTGCAGCCCAAGAATAGTAGTCACTGGAATTTTATTCCAAGCATATGTGGTCATCTGAAGCTGGCAGCTCTGTTCCTCCACGATAAACATTGTCAAAGAGCCTCTGCTATTAGTGTTCACCCTTCAGGGATCCACTGCCAGCCTTTCAGAGGTCCTGTCTCAGGGTGCATGTCACAGTGCTCACTCCACTTGCAGAATCTGCCATCATTGTCCACTTCCAAGTAACCTTTTTTTAAATCTTCGTGAGCAGGGCAAATCTACCTCCTCCGTGCTTATCACTAGAAGTAATTCTACGTGTTTTCTACGTTTAGAGAGAGAGAATATAAACAAAACTGAAAATAAATTACACAGAAGATAAGCCATATGAAAAAAATAGCCACCTTAAGACTATTGCTGATACTATGAAAGTCTCTTAACAAACATTCTTGCTGATTAATCTGGTAGCCCCAGCCAGTGTAAATAGCTGTTAGGACATTTTCTTTTCAAAAATACTTACTGTTGGCTACATATGAAAAATGAGATATCTACATATATCTATGTCATTCTCTATATAAATAAGTATTCTTTCCACAATTTTTACAATTTTAATACGTACCATCCAAAATATGTTCTTGTTAAAAATAATTATGTATCAATGGAGAAAAAAGAAGTAACTATTTACCACATAGCACATCAAAAGTCCTGTGCTAATCGGTCTAAATGATTTTTAAATTAATGTGATGTAAACAAAATGCCGGAACCTGACTAAAGATCAAGGACTACGACTTTTGAGAGCATCTGACATTAATATAGTTATTTCCTCATGAAAGATCTACCCTAGAGAAGAGTCAAATGAAGCATCTGTTTTCTGTTAATCTCCTGAAGGAAAAAAAAGAGTGAAATGTTCTAAACTGAGCTGAACAGTCATCAAACAGCTGTTTTTGTGGCAAAAAGTGAAAGGGATTATGGGCTATTTTCCTTTAGGGGACCTAAGGAAGAAATTCTTTTATCATTAGCATCAAGGAAATGTGATGATTGCATTTACTTTTCAATTGCATGCCATTTTATTGAAGTTGTTTATGTGCTAAAAACTTAATGCATTGGTACCTGAAAATAGTGCAAAGTTATGAAATTTGTGTGAAGCAAACACGTAAGACATCCTAGTCCTATTAGACATTCACAAATCCTACAGTGACATTGCCCACAGTATGTTGATTATTTTTTGCACCTGGGAAAAGAAGGAAACTGAGTTATTGATCCACTCACATTACATACACACTTACACATGCACACACATGCCCACACAGGACAGCTGCTCTCAACTGCCTGAGATACAAATGCTAAAAAAAAAATAAATAGCAATCAATATGTGTAAAATATAAATGAGAGTCAACTGTACAATCCTACTGTTCATTACTATAAATTATAGACCACCTGAAAGTGAAAAAAACTAATATTCCATTAGGCAAGAGCACTAATGAATTTTATCAGTTATTCACCAAGAATAATGTGATGTAAAACGTCCCCAAATTATGATTCCACTAGAACATAAATGTAGTCTGCCAAACTTGGTGGAAGGTGAATTACATTTTAAAAATTAATTTCTACTGCAAAAGAGATAACATTTCTAAAACTGTTCAAACTTTGGGCGAGAGAATAAAATGGTACTAAGTTATTCGGGGGATTCATCTAAGTCCCCGAGATGCATATTTCCTTACCCTATCACCTCGGGTAACTTGAATATCATGAATCTCAACTGGAAAATGGAAATGATCTCTAATTTCCCTGTCATATATTTTAAAAGGTATGGAAACCATAGGAACATTTTCATGCAGGCCAGAACCATTGTTAAACTATTCACGACTCTGTCCTCAATACCTAGCATGGTGCCTGGTTTATAGTGTAGACTCTCGTTAAATATTCACTCAAAGAGTCAGTAACATGAGCTTCCTGTTTCTTTGGAAATTTTCAGATATTTCAGCATTTCTTTACAAGCATGTCAGCTACTCACAAATTTTCTTACATACTTGCACATATGTGTATATATTTTTATCACCCTTAAGTAAACAGAATTAGAGTAATCATGATCTTAAGAGTATGGTATATTTTTTATCATTGGCACATACATGGCCTTATTCATTCATTCATTCATTCATTCATTTATATTTCCTTCCTGTCTTCCTCCCTTCCTTCCTTGTTCTTTCTTCAGAATAAAGCAATATATTCCATGAAACCATCACCCTTTCCAGAGGCTAAGACCTTGATTATAATTTTCCTCTAGCCATGTGTTCCTCCCCTATCCCATGATTCTGCCTCTCTCCATCCAAATTAACCATGTCCCTCTATTTTTTTATTTGTTATTTTCTTACTTTCCTCTTCATATATTTTTTATCTCAGTTGTATATATCTCATAAGTGAATACAGGTAAATAGACATATATTTAATTTTGAATCTTTTAACTATTTAAGGACATCATTAAGTGTGTAATTTGGGGTGACATTTTCATTTACTGTGTTTTTGAGATTTATGCATTAGTAAAGAGCACTGCAGATCATTAATTTATACCACTGTATGAGTATCCCAGTTTATTCATCTTCTATCTTATCACAGGCATTTGGATTGTTTCCTCATTTTTTACCATGCCATTGTTTATAGCATCTTTATGAATGTTCTGGTGCACATCTCCCAAGGTGCAGATGAAAAATTGATCTTAGTTATATATCTAGTTTCGTAACTGCTGAGTCATAAGATATGTGAATGTTCAACTTTATGATGCAATAACAAACCAATGAGTATAAAATGATTTCTATTCCATGTCTTAATTTGCATTTCCCTCATTACTAAGTAATTGTTTTGAAGAACAAAGGGCCTTAATTTTAAAATTATCACATTGATTAATTTTAAATAGTAAGCCCTAATGTGTACTGCTTAATAAATATATTTTAATCTTTCATATAGGGAAGGATTTCTTAAACAATACATAAGCATTTTAATTGGGGATGGTGTTGGAATTCTTCAGAATTATTTGTTGCTTTGGCCCTTAACTCTCCCATATAAACTTTAGAATCAACTTAAATTTCATAAGACACAAGTTGGGATTATGATTGGAATTATGTTGAATTTATATATTAATTTAGAAAAACTAGAGAAGCTTATGGCATTCAGCTTTTCTCTCTCTCCATTTATTTTAGCTTTCTTTAATTCACTTAACAATGTTTTATGTTTTTTCCTGTAAAGATCTTATCCCTCTTTTGCTATACTGATTGCGAGGTCTGCAATCCTATTGTAAATTCTTTCTTCTCCATTATCTTTTCACCATATCTGTCATTGGTGTAGTGAAAAGAAATTGATTTTTGTATATTAATAATTTCCAGTTACCTTTAGAAGTTGTTCTATCTGTTCTAATATTTGTCTAATAATTTTCTGATAAATTGTCTAATAATTTGGTTTTATATGTAAATGTTTAGAAATATACATTATCTGTAAAACAATAACGTTTTTCCTTTTCACAATTATTAAATCTCTAGTTTTTTTTCTTATCATATTGTGGTAGCAATAGCAGGATTTTTGTATTGTCTCTGATTTTAAAAGAAAAATTTTTTTCTAATATTTCACATTTAGGATCCTGTTTGTCTCAAATAATTTCAATAGATATTTTTTAACTGGTTGAGGAAGTCTCTTCTTTTCCTAATTTACTAAGAGTTTTAGCATTAATTTCTAACAAATTTCTTTTTCTGTCTGTTGAAATGTTTATATACTTTTTCTCTTCAACAACTGCTATGTCATACTCAGCCAAATTCAATATTTTAATTTATATTATTTGTATAATAGGAGCTAGCAATTTTCTTTTTTTTTTTCTTTCAGTATTCAATCAAGTATTTCTATTAAGGCAAATTTAAGGTTCTTTAGGACCCAGATTTAATTTGAATAAAATTGTCATGGTTTTTGTCTATCCATAATTATTATTTTTAAAAGCTTCATCCCATGAAGTATCATTACTATTTTGATGTTTTATCTATTTTTCTCATATCTGGGGAAATATCTCCAGCAAATATCTTCAGGTGTTATGATTGATGATAAAAGTCTAACATATCTGGTACACAGATGTCTATTTGAAATATGTAGTGTAAAAGAAATGATTTAGAGTTACAGAAACCCAATATGAATCCCCATTGTATCAATTACTAGCTTTGTAATGTTTGAAATTTATATACTTATTTTCATATTACTTTATTGATCTGTAATAATATAAACTTTTTTGCTTTCTGAGCATTGGAGACCCGATCTGTATGAAGGGGACAAGAAATAATAGGTATTAATTTTTATTGCCACTGCAATTACTATTATTGATATTGTCTTATAACAAATATTAAATAAGAATAAACAGAGGTAATACAAAATGAGATTTTATAAGAAAACTTGTTAGGATTCTATATTATAATAAATTCCAAACTTTCAAATAATCTGACAGTGGCAAATATGAGTACTTAAAACTAATACTGCCCATTTCTAAAATTATAATTAAGCCTTGGAGTGATAAAATGAAATTCACATTCTGTTCTTTTCTTTAAAGGGAGCATTGACTATCATTTACATATTCACAGTATAAAAGCCAGTGTATATGTGCAGATTTAGGCTTACTTAGGGGCTGATTCTAGATAGCTAATTGAGGACTTAATTCTCTATTTTGAGTACTAATAAATGATTGTTTCCATAGATACATGATGACTAATTAGAATAATGAGCTTTTCAAAATTTGTTTGTCCCATGGCTTTTAAATAAAGAACTTACTCATCATGCATTAGATATAGTTCCTATTTCTTTTTAAAAAAAATAATTATCTTATTATGCTTTTAATATAATTAGGGGTTAATGCATAGAGATAAGGTATTATGGGATTTATATTTTCAGTGATTATCATAAAAAATTAATTTGACAGACTGATTGCATGCTCTTTCTAGTAGCATTTTGTAAGGCCTGATTCTACAAATAACATGCATAATGCAGTTGGACTTTATATACACTCATTACTAATAAGTAAAACCATTAAAGATTTATTCTTTCAGACAATTCTTGTATATCCTCCCATGCTTTAGGTCCTAAAGAATAAATTTCTCTCCATCCTAAAGGCTGTGTTGTTAAAATCTTTTATATTATATTCTTTGAACAAGTTAAAACATTTTTACTTCAAATTTTGAAAAAATGTTTATCTCAGGGGCCGGACCTGTGGCTTAGCGGTTAAGTGCATGCGCTCCACTACTGGCGACCCGGGGTTCGGATCCCGGGCGGGCACCAACACACTGCTTGTCCGGCCATGCTGAGGCAGCATCCCACATACAGCAACTACAAAGATGTGCAACTATGACATACAACTATCTACTGGGGCTTTGAGGAGGAAAAGGGAAAAAAAAAAGTAGGAGGGATTGGCAATAGATATTAGCTCAGAGCTGGTCTTCCTCAGCAAAAAGAGGAGGATTGGCATGGATTGTTAGTTCAGGGCTGATCTTCCACACACACACACACACACACAAAAGTTTATCTCACTTCCTTCTATATAATATTTGAGATAGCAATCAAAGATGTGTGTAATAAAAAGTGAAGCGTGACTAATAAATAACAAGTAAATACCAGGGAAAATTCATAACTAGAAGGCCACTTTAATAGGATATGAGTACTTATATAAACCATGGAGTGTTTTTTATTAGAACAAACTTTCAGATTTAACTCTGATCTTTCTGGAAGTTCAGACAAAAATACATGGTATATGATTGCATTTTTTTTTAATTTTTGTTTATTGCAGTAACATTGGTTTATAACATTGTATAAGTTTCAGGTGTACATCATTATACTTCTATTTCTGCATAGATTACATCATGTTCACCACCCAAACACTAACTACAACCCATCACCACACACTTGTGCCGAATTATCCCTTTCGCCCTCCTCCCTCCCCCCTTCCCCTCTGGTAACCACCAATCCAATCTCTGTCTCTATGTGTTTGTTTGTTGTTGTTATTATCTACTACTTAATGAGGGAAATCATATGGTATTTGACCTTCTCCCTCTGATTGTTTCTGTACTTAGATGGAAACATATCACTTCATTGAATGAAATCACACTCATCTTTAGCTTTAGGAACAACTTTACTAACAATTCTGAATTTCTCTAATGTGGGGTTATGCTGGATTTTACATAGTAGTACATAGTATCTCCATCAACATCTATAGAGTCAAATGCAACAAGGCTTCACAACCATTTTTTTCCTAAGTAGTAGTGCTAATCAATGAAAATTGTTTATATGACTTAGCATCAAAGCACGCATTCTATCAGAGGCAGAATAATATGCAGTTTTGGTAATCTTCCTTAACATAAGATTATATACTTGAGTTCCTTGGGAAATGTATGATTTTCAAACAAACTTTCTTGAAACAGTAGGCCCTAAATATTAGTTCTCCAATAAAGCCAGTAATAGACAATAAGGAGTCCAATTCCAGGCTGAAATCCTATGTGTTATCATCCAGACTCAAATAGATAATTATAAGTTTTTGCCTAGCAGGCCTCAGGAGGGAAATTGTCCTCCCCACACCAGATTTGTGCATAGTCAGTGCATTGCAGTTTTCTAGAGGAAGTTGCAGTCAAGCCTTAGGCCCCCTGGACCAGCCATGCTCATACACATATTCGCATTCCCAGCCCAGGCACATCCATTCAGATGCATCCATAAGGAGGAGAGCCTCAGCTTCTGTTAGGGGTCGTGAGACAATTCCTTCCTCTGCACTGCACTCATCTGACTTTCATCTGGTGCCATTCCACGATGGGAAATGGAACACTGGGGAGCCTTGGCCTCTGTTTTTGGCCTCTTGCTTACACAGTCACAGTAAGCGAATAAAAGCTTGATTGTTACTTTCTGTTTCGCTCATTGTCTTGATTGACCACCTTGACACCAGGAAGCTGAACAGACAATTCAATGTTATTTTTCTCTGTTTGAAGTATGAACTATAGAGTCAATTGGATTGTTGATTTAAAGCAGATCATATTTGAGCTCAATACTTTGAATAGCAAAGTGTCAGCAGCAAAGGATCCCTTGTGAACTCGTTCACAGTGATTATAAGGACCGAAATTGTAGTTGAGGCTAGCACATTATCATAAATCTGAGAATAAATGAAATTTTATGGGAATGGTGATCAAAGTGCCATTTTAGTATAATACCATACGAAGAAGTTTACTTGATCTCATATTGAGTCAAAAGTCTGGAAACTGAAAGACAGGCAATAGGAATACACAGGAGTCAAAATTTGAAGCATGGCAATGGGAAACGCTAGAGAGGTACCAGAAGCATGACAGCAAATCATTCCATGGAGCATATTCAAACAAAAGCAATGAGATATTCAGGTTTTAAAATGAGAAAATAAATTTTAGGTCATAAATTGATCAAGTTGTACACACAAAATAAAACAGGAATAAAAAAGATGGGAAGGCATTTGTACAGTGTTGGTGGTGTGGTGGTGGGGATACATTCAAGAAAAGCAGGATTTAGAAATGTAAGAAAGCAATTTGGAGTCAGAGATAGAGCATCAAAAGCAACAAGCAAACTGAAACCAGCAGTGTGAGGTAGTGGATAGAGCACGGAGTTAGTGGACAGGGAACTTGGGTTTAGGTGAGACTTCCACACTTATTGTGTCACTCTGCTCCAGACTTGTTGCAAATGAAACAAAGCTAACCCAAAAGTGGCTTAAAAATATACACGATTTAGTCATTCACCAAAATGGGTAGGGATTGGTAGGGTTAACTTAAAATGCAACTTACTGCAGGGAATCAAAGAATTTCACAAGGCTCTGGAGTTCTCTCTCTTCTTCTCTTAGTCTTCCTTCCTCTAAATTTATTCCACCATCTAATATTAACTCTCATGAGGCATGGTTCCTATATCATAAACAATCTCTCTTTTCAAAACTCCAGGTGCAAAAGGAAGAGAGAGTCGCTTTTCCTGAAGCTTCAGCAATAGTCATAAGATTTTTTATGATTGAACTAACTGGACACCATGCTCACTCCTGATGGATCACTGTGCCTAGAGGAATATGAACTAGTGGGATGAGGGATCTTACTCAAAAGAGTGAAAGGAGGATTGTCAGATATAATATACGCAGATAACCCAGGTCCTAACCCAATGTAACCACTTAATGAATGTAGCTTCCTAACTATCTTACCTTCATAAGTTTGAATAATTAAAAAATATTTCTCTCTTTTGTATTAGGGGAGACGCCAGTCCAAAGGAAGTTTACAGAAGGGAACAAGCTCAAGGCAGTAAGAGATTGAGCAAGTGATAACCTGGATAATCTATGTTGTCATAAAGGTAGGATTTTAATAAAAACAGGAAAAAGGAGTATTAGGTATCCAGGTATATACAAAAAAAGAGTTAGAAACTGTGGCTGAAAGTTAAATTAGTAACCAGTGTCTCACATTGGTGTCCTGATTTTTCATCATTCTCATCTTATCAGATAAGCTATGGCATTCTGAGCTCACAAAATTTATACAACAAAATTGTTGAAACTTAGAATCCAAACAAAAAGCCAAAAATAAACTATTTTTCTTTACCCAATGTCCAGAGTAGACTTCACATGCACTACTAAAAACATGAATCTACATTAATATACTATAGCTAATAAGGACTTGACCTATATAACTCTTGGGTAGTGACATCTATTTTTTTTATCTATTCATTAAACCATTTATTTATTAACTAATTAATTTACTATTCAATCAAAATTTATTCAGAATCCAGTGCATGCTAAGTATTCTGCTAGATGCTGAGGGACAACAAAATTTCTCCCTTTAAGAAGCTTCCAATTATATAATAAAAAAAACTTTTTTTACATGTGATTATACATTATCTGTGATCAGCCAAGTACCATACAAAACCTTGAAATTCACTTAAAAACTAATCAACTTGTCTAAGATCCCCTCCTCATCTGAACTCTGCCTAAAGTGCCTAATCATCCTTAAGACTGAAGTCAACTCCCATCTCACCCATGACGTATCCCCTGGCCATCTACCATCTTGTCCAGCCTCCCCAGTGAGACTACCAATCTCCTATTAAGTCCTAGGGATATGAAAATAGAAAATATGTCTTACATTTCTGTAATACATCACAGTAAACATTCAACAATACATGCTGAATTAAAATGTTTATTAAAGTAAGCAACTCACAAAAGAGTCAATAGATGTATTTCCTAGGGTATGTAAGAGTCATTATACTTATTTAAGACTCTCAAGAAATAGCCCAATGTGTATAAAATATTTAGGGTGGACTTTAAAATATATAAGAAATAAATTTAATAACTTTTTTAATAACTGAAATTTTTGGATGATATTTCAAATAAAATGGAAGTAGAAGCTATTTTATCTCATTTGATTAAAATATAACAAAGGTATAAATAAATTTATAAAATATGTATGTAAGAGGAAGGAGGTAACATTCCATCCAAAAGGAGAGAGCAAATGCCTACATAGTCAATCAGTACTTCTAAATAACACTGACTTACTGTAATGAGCTTAAGATTACACTAAAATCTATTTCTATAATTCATGCTAGTTAGAAAAATCTATGAAGAAATGCTAAAAGTTAATTTAGGTTTAATAAACTTCAAATATAAGGATACAATTAAATTTTAAAATGTCAGGATGAATACACTTTAAAGTTGATTGTTCTTGCTGAATTAAACTTTAAAGTTAGCAATTCTAGCAAACAAATTTTAACTAGCAAGACAATATGTAGTTAATGACCAATCACTTAAGAAAAATTCTGATTAAATATTTTGGTTAAGTAGATGTAACCCCATGGGCACATTATTTTAGATGATAACATATTAAAAATATGTTATAAAACATAAATCTGAAGGGCCGGCCTGATGGTACAGCAGTTAAATGTGCATGCTTCACTTTGGTGGCCGAGGGTTCGCAGGTTCAGATCCTGGGCGCACACCAACGCAATGCTTGTCAAGCCATGCTGTGGCGGTGTCCCATATAAAGTAGAGGAAGATGGGCATGGCCGTTAGCTCAGGGCTGATCTTCCTCACAAAAAAGAAAAAAACATAAATCTGAGCCAGCCCTGATGGCCTAGAGGTTACAAGTTTGGCACACTCCACTTTGGCGGCCTGGGTTTGGTTCCCAGGCGTGGAACCACATCTCTTGTCTGTCAGTAGCCATGCTGTGGCAGCAGATCCCATAGAGGAAATGGAAGGACTCACAACTAGAATATATGACTCTGTACTGGGGCTTTGGGGAGGGAAAAAAAGGGAAAAAAAGGGGAGAGAGGAAGATTGGCAACAGATGTTAGCTCAGGGTGAATCTTTCCCAGAGAAAAACAAACAAACAAACAAAAAACCATGAATCTACTGAGATATAGTTTACTGTTTAAAACCGATGAGGGAAAACTGTCAGTTCGTCACATTCCTTTGCTCACTGTCATTTTTTCCTAATTTCCACAATATTGTGATTAACAACAGTATCTTATTCTACCATCTTTGAAATTAAGGGCTTGTGTTGATTCCCTTTAACTTGTAATCATTATTTCTGACTTTTCTTCTGATACACGCCTTGATAGTTAACCTTCCTTTCCTCTGTTTCTATTAAAATTTTTCTAGAATAATTCATGAAGTTAGACGTTATGGTTCCAAATATATCTGAATTTCTTGCCATAAATTAACCAAGATATTTACAATCTCTTAAAATGAATAAAAGTAAAGAAATACATCACTATAAATATAAAACCACGCCATGAAAAACATGAGAAATTTGTAACCACTTGTAATTCTGATTAGTTTCACTACACCCTTTGGATTTATAGATTTGATTTGGTCTGAGACATCTTTTATGTATCATGGTTTATTAAAATTCCCAAACTTGAATAATAATAAGGCTGTAATTAAGTTTTAAAAAACTCTAAAATGTTTACATTGTAATTCAATAATTTTTGAGGTTGAAAATGTTATTACAATGTCTCCAAGGAATTTTTAGTAATTGATTGAGATGGTTGATGATAACTATTATAATTGTTTTTGAAAAAGTGAAAATAACAAACTTTCATAATTACTGAGTGGTTTATAGACGGAACTTCTTGACTGGACAGCCCTTCTTCCAAATACTCACATGACTCACTCTCTCAGTTGAGTCAGTTATTTACTCAAATGTCACCTCCTGATAGAGGATGTCCCTGAACGGCCCCACTATCACCACTACCTAATGAAATATAATCTCATTTTTTTTCTAGCCCACCATCTTGACTCCATGCTTTAATTTTATTTTTAATGGTTGTAGCACTCACCTTTTGAACTTTTATGATGATGAAATGTTCTATACCCATTTTATCCAACAGGATAGTCAATAGTCACATGTGAGTATTGAATATTTTAAATGTAATCAATATGATACAGGGACTGAATTTTTTATTTTAATTAATTTTCATGAATTTGTACGTGGATACCATACTAGTGAAGTTTTATAACATTTATCACTACCCAACATCAATTATTTCTTATGTGTCTTCTTTATTTCTTAGTGTCTTCCACACTAGAATGGATGAGAGTAGGGACTGAGTTGTTCAGCATTGTATCTCCACAACAGTTCCTGGTACATAGTAAGAACTCAATAAATATTTGCTGGATAGATGGATGTACCATGAATATAATATTGCAATCAATTTGTTTATAAGTATGACATGGGCATCACAGTTTCTTTGTAACATGAATTTAAAGATGCTTTCTCTAAAAAAAAAGTCAATCATACTTTGTATTTATATACACTTTTAAGACTATTGTGAAGAAAGAGACTTCTAAAATAAAAGGTAAAATTGATAAACAAAGCTCAAAGTATCAAAAATACACAAGTGATTTTTAAATAGTGTCTCTAAGACACCCAACATCTGACAAATTTAGAGATAATGTTGGCCATTTGTGCCTCATTGCAAAAGAACTACCAGACCTGACTGAAACTAGAGTCACACAAGGTTTCTAAGACTCTTGCAGTCAGAAGACTTTGGGGCTAAGGAGTAGAGCAGAGTTTTAGGTTATTAAATATTATAAAGAACATACAATTTGACAACAGTCTTTACATTTCACGTAAGTCTTTTGATGTTGTTTAGCAAAATCCCAAAATATTTTATGTTTCCAGCTAAAAAAGAAAATGTATGCATTTTGAAGGTTAATTCTATGTGCTATAGATTATATCAGAAATCTGGATAGCATTTCTAAAATTCAGAAAAATCTTCCTAATTTTACTACGTTGGTAGTAAAGAATTGAAATATCTTTACATGTGCAAACCACGTTGAGTAGCTGGAAAATATGAATAGGAAGTAAAATGGAGAATGTTTTTAATTTCATTTGATGAGGGCTTCATACATTGCTGTCTCTATCAATTTGTATCTTTGTATATGATTTATGGTTGAAAACAGCTCTACTTAATTAATCAGTTATGTTTCTTCAGACAATAGTCTTCAGACAACAAACCAATCTAATGCCCCATACCTGCTATCAGCTATGTGTTTTTAGCCAGAATGATATTAATGTCAATGAATAATGAGGAAAATTTCAAATTAACTCAATGAACTAAAGTGGGGTTTTCCTGATAATAATTCAACTTTATATGTCTTAACTTTGTTTTCGGTATAGGCAGTGGGTCATTCATGACTATTTTACGTTTATGTGTACAAAGTTGATAATATTTATGTATCCTACACAGTGTGAGTACATAAAGTCTAATGATTTTTAGACAAAACAACACTGAGCTTAATATTAAGATTGCATTACTTTTACTTTACTCCTTGGCAGTATGTTTTAGGGAATAAGAATTACAAGAGCATGTCACAAGCTGTATTCAGTGGGACACTAATTCTGAAAAGATGTCAATAGGCAGTTTATAAAATAAAAGTGTTCCATAGTCATAAAACATTCTTCTCACACTCAAAATAACCATTAATAAGTCATGGGAAAATTTTCCTACACACAGTTCCAGGGAAACTAGCTTAAAAATACAAGCGTATTAACAAAATATGAATATTTGGTGGAACTCTTTGTTTTATGACTTGGTTTTTCATAGTATGTAGCATACTGCATGTGAAAAAGAGTAGGGTTCTGTTTATTAAACTAATTTGTAAGCAGGCAGGTATTTCCTATTTATTCTGGTGAATACTGTTAAGATCATTGAAATAGGCTGAACGCTGGGTTTAGTATGATGAACCATCATATGATCGCATGGATATTTCCTAATAGGAGTTATTATTTGTTGCTCATAGATTTAAATTGTGCATATGGATTTAGCAGATTAATGATATTATAGCTTCTCTAGAATAGCTGCATCAATTGTTCCAATGCCGAGCTTTTAACAATTTAAGTGATAAGTTATAGTGTCACCTCACATGTTACGTTCACCACAAAAGTCTCCAGTAACACCTCATGAAAAGAAAAACAGACTTCAACAGTAAGACAGTATCACTGCATTTCATCACAATTAAAAGAGACACTGCCAATAGAAATGTCCTCAAGAACAAGCGGTTGCGGAGCTCTTGTTAAAAAGGTTAATAAAATACAGAGAATCTATAATCTACAGAATCTGTACAACAACCGCACAAGTGGGGAGATTATGTCAATGCTCTGCTGCAGGTTATACCTAAGGAAAATATAACAATATTGTTGAATGTTTTTAAATGGAAGAGTTGGAAAAATCAACTACGAATTTCAGGGAGTTGATAGCAGCTCACATCACCTACTAATAGGAAATCTAGATTACTCACAAACTATACATCATATTCATAACATTGGTGTTCATTGCCTTGAAATATAACAGTATAATTCAGAGAACTCTCAAGGGCTGTACAAAAAATATAAAAGTCAAACCATAAGTGCTACATATATACAGCATTTACTTTGTATCAGGCACTCCACTAAGAACTTTAAATTTAATCTTTTAACTTAATCTTTGCAAAGATTCTTTAGAACAACTACTCTTTTTCCCATTTTACAGGTGAAGAAACTAATGTACACTGAGATTAAATAATTTTTCCATTAAAATTGAATAACTAGGAAGTGGCAAAGCCAGGCTTCAAATTCAGGTTAATCTAACTTCTAGTTCTTGGATTTTCAACAGGCTGTATTGTCCTGTCTGTTGTGTATCACTCGCCAGGAAAAAATTACTTCACAAGATTTTTTTGTGTTTCAAAGAGTTTGGTGAAATTTTCTGGGGGGATGGGAGAGATTAATGCATTTGTCAAGAGTTGGACGTTAATGCTTTGTGTTGATATTGCTTATTTTTATCATGAATACGAAATACCCTCCGAGAGTTTTTACACATCATTAAGGATGAATGTACATGACTGGTTTTGCATTTTCTTTCTTTAATTGAGTTATAATTTTGAATTATAGCAAATACGGCAATGTTTCTAGTGAGTCAAAACCAATGTTAAAATAAAAATTATAAATATGTGATTCCAGTGGTGAAGATAACCTGCAAGATTTTTAAAAATTTATTTGAAATAAAAGACCTCCTACAATATGTGCTTTGTGAATAAGTTCTTGAAAATAGCAGCCTAAAATCCCTTTACTTCAACAAATCATAAAAATTATAATATACCGACCACTTTGCAGCGTTTGTTCCATTTTTGGTGTAGTAACTCCAAGATACTTTTCAATATATTTTAAAAAAGAAACGACATTATAAATAATTTGCGAATATTTGTCAACAAAAGTGTATTTAGTTAAGATAAACTATGTTTATCACTTGTTAAATGGAAAACAAACCAAATTTATATACAGTATCTCTAGTGGATCAATTAGAATTGTTTTTGACTGCAGATAACAGAACACACGCTTACTCTGATATTTGTTTCATATGTGAAGACAGCTAGCAGCAGGCGTTTCTCTGAGCGTCTCTTGGCTTTTTCTCATGGCCTCAATACAGTGTACCAACAAAAGCATTACAATCTTACAGGATAGCATCCACAAAAAAGGCAGAGTTCTTAATCCCTTCTCTCATAACAGGGAAGAAAATGTTGTCCATAAGCCTTAAACAGATGTTCCTATGTCTCTTTGACCAGAACTATGTCGTATGCCTATCCCTAGAACAATCATTGGAAAAGAAGAATAGGAATATCATAGAATTAAACCCAAAATAATTTACCCCCTTAGGCTGAGTACTTTACTGTAGAAACTCTATTTGAGATCTCTTAGCAAGCGAAAAAAAGGAAGAATGCCAGAGCAACTAAATGTGTCTAATATACATGTAAAAATATAATTAAAGATTGTATTAAAAGGATATGTGTAATGTAATATTTAGTCATATGAAATCATAACTTCCATTATTTCTAACATATAAACAAGTGTTTTATCATATACCATGCAACGAAAGGACAGGTTTTTTTAATTACCAATGAATTGAGATAATACCTTGTTTTGAAACGGCTTTCCAAGTCAGAGGCTGCGGATAACTCTGCAAATACAGAACTAAATAAAATATTCTAACAGTTAAACGATCCACATTTCCATTTTGTATTATCCTCATATGGCCTGTCTACAGCATTTATGGCTTGCTAAAAAATACAAGTGTTCTACCTGACACATTATAATGGAAATTGGAAATCAAATGTGTTCTCAATATCTCAACTGAAAAAGAGCATGGGTTTAGGAACTAGGATAATTGGATTCTTAGCTCAGTTGATACTTATAATTCTACTGATCAGGAGCTCTATGAAAACACAGCCCTCCTTTCCATCTAGGTTTCAATTCTAATAATTCTCACCTATGATGAGCCTATGGGTGTTCTTAGCACACAATTGTTATGTGTGAGACCTACAGTAATAAAGTCCACTCATTCACATCTTGGCCTAAGTTAAAACTTCAGGAAAAAATGCTTTCCTTTTTTTAAAGAAAATTTTAAAATAAATACATACATACCTGAAGGAGGCCTGGTGCTGTACCTTTTTGAGTAAGCTGGGTATAAAGGAAAATTTTTAAATTTTCAGTTTAGGTATAGTCAATTTTTATTTTCTTTTCAATAGAGAAGATATGCTTATTTCTGGGTGTGCAGCATCCATTTACAACATTGCCTCAACACCCTGTCTAGAGAAACTACCTCTTCCTCATTGGGCAAGTCGAGGGACGGCTACATAATGTGACCTAGGCAAAACCTCCCCTAGAATTCAGACCTTGGGATTGAAAATAGTTGCAGATGCTAATGACAACATTATTTCCAAGGATTCTTGTTTAAGAACTTTGTGATGATTCTACATTCTTCCATCCACTGCCTGTTGGATTTTAGCCTGAATTCTCAGCCTGCATTCAATTCTGTAAACTTCCAATCTTTCCTTTAAAAAATTCCCTTTGCAGTAACGTAATAAAGAGCAATTTGTGTTGCTTTTACCCTCCAAATTTGCCTAATATTATGGCCTGCTTGTAGGAATTATAAGTGTGCTCCTCCCATGGTAATTTTTTTTTTGTAATTTAGTTAGCATGCTGTTAAATCCTCATGCTTTCTTAATTCAAATTTTTAACTTTTAGGAAAAGCAATAGTCATGTTTGTGGATTGACTTGTAAAAAAAGGTAAAAGTAGAAATAAATATTTTAAAAATGTAATTAGAACACCATTTTTCAGAAGCAAAGCTTTACAGTGAAAGGACACAGATTTGCAATACACTAAATCTCAATTTATTGAATTCTTTCCATCAGTGATTGCATCAATATTAGGCTTGTGAATATTAATGTCTTACTGTGTGTATTAAATATGGTAACACATATTGGATTTCTATCGACTTGTTTCTAAATGTGTTCCAAATATTTTAAATTCCTTGAAAACATCCGTTAGTAATACAAAAATAATAGGACTCAGGAGAGCCTGGCAGAGAGCTTCTCATATTTCAACCTATACATATTCAAGTATAGGTGCAAGGTTGTGACTTGTGTTGCATTTACCAGCTGGTACTTTCCCCCTTTAGTATGAAATTAAGCAATTTTCTCAGCCTTGAGACTATAATAATAATTGCCTCCATCAGTCCAATTTTGTCAAAACTTCATTTGTAATTCAAATGATAAAAAATAATTTGCTTTCAAAAAAAGTACATTTCAAGGCCTCTCAACCTTTTGAAGAAAGTTCTCCTTTTTTACAGACAACTCTCAGATTTTTTTTCTCATATAAATTTAAACATTATTAATGATTTCCTCTTTAGTTTTGGCTCACTATTTCTGTTGTTTAGAGTATCACAATCATGATTTCAACCCCCATTGGGGCCTGTTGTTTTTACCCAGTAAAGACAAATATTGTGATTGTCCTTCGCAAGAATATGTGTCTTAGTTAATGTGATGTGTGCTGTCAGTGTATACAGATTCAGAACTCCAGGGACTATGGACCTGAAGCTTAAGGGTATTTCCACTAGAGATCGTGTTTGCATTTTTATTAGCATAGCCTAACAACTTATAAAGTTTGAAGAATTGGGAATTTTAAGAGGTCTTGAAGAAAAAGAAGAAAAGAAAATGACAACTTTGCTCCAATTTCTCCCAGACAATAACCACATACCTTCCAATACAGCTCATACAATAGAGATTCTCTTTGAAGTAGGAATGTAAAAGAAGGTGAGGTCTACAAATTATAGATCCCCAGCCCAATTTATGTTTTCTACTTTTCTTAAAATGATGGTTTTCAATCAAATATTGGAGTTGTAGTGTGAAAATCCATTTCTCCCACAGAAGGTAACAAAACAAAACTTTCAATATTGTCTGGTTATTTTCAGAACTAGTAGGCCATTTGTCAGTTCACTTGCCACTAGATCATTGATTCTCAAACTTGACTGCTCTTTAGAATCGTTTGGGTTGCATTTAAAAATTCTCAAGCCTGGGTTCCACTCTGAGATTCTGATTTAATTGTTTGGACTGAAGACCTAGAAATCATGTTTTCAAAAGCTCCCCCAAGAGATCCTAATGTATATCGGAGCTGTGGACCATTGCCATAAAGGCTTGCTGATGATTGGTGAAAGACGCAGCCCGTAGAAAGAAATGTGAGCCTCAGGTATTCTAACCTTTACCTTCTACATTGACAGAACTTAATACTGATCTCTCTAATTAGTGGCTATTTACACCATTGCACAGCAAAATCTTCTATTGACTTTTTTTATTTCTCAGAGTTCACTTGACCTGATCCTCATGGGGGCAAAGATATTATTCCAGTCTTATTTCTACCTGATTAAAATAATTCTTAACATCTTTGTGCAGATTGTAGGCCACCGTTATTGAAACTTCAGAAAACTAGTATAAGTCCTACAATTACAACTTATTGAATAGGGTCCTTATATTTAATATTTTCCTCTTCTGATCTGCCAGCTCTAATGTTATACTGATCTACTTCTCTGTATTGAATGACATTTTTTTTAAGACAATAAGTTTGAGAGGATAACTTTTAGGGAGTAAATTTTTAAAGTTAACCTGACTGTACCATTGTACAGTTTCAAACAAGAAGAACTCAAATTTATTGTATTCCACACATATAATGGAAATGTGATATGGATAATTACAATAGTCATGCCTGACATATGTCAACCTTGTTCTATATTTTTTACATCATTTCTAATCCCTGAAAAAATCCTGCGAGGAAGGTATTATGATGTCTATTTCATAGGTGAAATTTTAAAAAGTTGTCTAGGGCCGGCCCTGTGGCTTGGTGGTTAAGTGCGTGCGCTGCGATGCTGGTGGCCTGGGTTCGGATCCCGGGTGCGCATCGAGGCACCACTTCTCCGTTCATCCTGAGGCCGAGTCCCGCATACAGCAACTAGAAGGATGTGCAGCTACGACATACAACTATCCACTGGGGCTTTGGGGGGAAAAATAAAATAAATAAAATCTTAAAAAAAAAAAAAATAAGTAAAAAAAAATAAAATAAAAAGTTGTCTAGGTTAGGTTCACACAGTTAGAAAGTACCAGATTCGTATAGCTTTTAGAAAACAGTAGGAACAGACTTCTATTCATCCAAAACCTCTGATTCATTTATTACGGCATGATTAATCTATATTTCTGGAAAAATAAAAGAGGTCTGCTTGGTCATTAAAAAGTGGTCAGTAGCATCAACTCGTACAATGTAGAAAAACATAATATCTCTTCTTGGAAAAGAATATACAAAGAAAATATGGGTATCTATGCAACTTTCTAGCACCAGGTAATTCTCATATTTATGAGAACCTTAAAAATTTCTCGGAAGCTCTTGCTACCTTCTTTTTGCACATTCCCCCCATCTCCAAATCCCACACACAAACCCCAGTGAATGAAAGGGTTAGCTGCTGTTTTGTACTCCAAACTTTGTCTCCTGGGGAAAGGAAGGTAAAAAAGAATAGGTCAAATCTTCTCTTGATGGTAATTACTAATGGAGAGATAAAAGGAAGTCCTTACCTATGGAAAATGTTTAGCATGATTTACCTGGTGTCTAGGTTGTTTATAGTAAACAAACTTGGAATTTATGGATATATGTGTCATGAAACTCTGGAAAATGTAAGATAACATATTGGAGTAACATAACCTACTCCAATGATTATAAAACTGATCTTTCATGACCTAAATAGCTTTCGCTGGCTGAGTGATGCCCTGCGTATACCACCTAGAAACTCATACATTAAATCTGGACCAGAGTGTTGTTTAAATGAAGGAAGAAAGCACCTGTGAAGAAGTGTTAATGTTACTTCTCCAAGTTTCACCTGTGTATTTCAATATCTGTACCCATTTTTGACATCATTTAAATTAATCAATTATAATACTGTATAAGATCAGATTATGAGACTGATTTGGCAGGCACCCAAAAAATAAAATAGTTAAGAATAAATCTAACAATATATGTACATGGTCTATATGAAGAAAACTATACAACTATGAATAAATAAATCAAAAATCAAAAAATATATAAATAAATACACAGACATTCCATGTTCAATATTAAGAAGACTCAGTATTGGTAAGATGTAAATTCCCTCCCACGTGATCTACAGATTCAATACAATTCCAATAACGTCACAGCAAGTTACGTTGACGACATCAACAAACTGATTCTAATGATTATATGCAAGGACAAAAGACTCATAATAGCCAACATGTCACTGAAGCAAAAAAAAAAAATTTAGAGGACTAACACTATGAAATTTTGAGACTTACTAAAAAGGCCGCAGTAATCAAGACAGCATGGTATTAGCGAAAGACAAATAGATCAATGGAACAGAATAGGGAACCCATAAACAGACCTACAAAATATAGTCACCTGATCTTTGACTAAGGGACAAAAGCAATTCAGTGGTGAAAGGATTGTTTTTGGCACAAATGGTACTGGAACAACTGGACATCCAAACGCAAAAACAAACAAAAAAAATGAATCTAGACACAGGTCTTACACTTTTCACAACAATTCAAAGTGTATCACAGACATAAATGTAAAATACAAAACTATAAAACTTGTAGAAGAAAATGTATGAAAAAATCTAGATGACCATGGATTTGACAATGAGTTTTTAAGTGCAGCACCAAAAGCATGATCCATGGAAAAAAATTAAGTTGGACTTCATTAAAAGTAAAAACTTCTGCTACGCAAAAGACACTATTAAGAGAATGAAAAAACCAGTCACACACTGGGAGAAAATATTTGTAAATCACATATCTGCTAAAGGATTTACATTCAAAATATACAAAGAACTCTTAAAACTCAACCATAAGAAAACAAACCACACAATTTGAAAATGGGCAAAAGATCTAAACATGCTCTCTCCAAAGAAGATACATAGATGGCAAATAAACATATGAAAAGATAGTAAACAACAGACATCAATAAAGAATTACAAATTTAAAAATATAAAATACCACTGTGTGTCTACTAGAATGGCTAAAATTCAAAAATATGACCATACCAAACGATGATAAGAATGCAGAGCAAGAGGATCTCTCATTCATTGCTTGTGGGAATGAAAAATGGTACAGCCATTTTGGAAGACAGTCTGGCAATTTCTTATAAAACTAAACATAGTGTTAGCATAAAATCTACCAACCACACTTCTAGGTATTTACCCAATTGAATTGAAAACTTACGTCCACATAAAAACCTGCACATGAATGCTTATAGCAACTTTATTTGTAAATGCCAAGACTGGAAGCAGACAGTATGTCCTTCAACAGGTGAATGGATAAACACACTGTGGTACGTTCATACAATGGAATATTATTCAGCAATGAAAAGAAATGAGCTATGAAGCCATGAAAAGATACAGAGTAAACTTAAAAACATATTGCTAAATGAAAGAAGCCATCCTGAAAGGACTACCTACTGTATAATTCCAACTACATGACTTTCTGGAAAAGGCAAAAATATAGAGACAATAAAGAGACAAGTGGTTGACAGGGTTTGACAGGGCACTGGTGGGTGAGGTTGAATAGGTGAAGCAAAGGGTATTTTTAGTGAAGTGAAACTATTTTGTATAATACCGTAATGGTGGATACATTACATTATACATTTGTCAAAACCCATAGAACTGTACAACAAAAAGAGTAAACTTTAATGTAAACTATAGACTTTAGTTAATAACAATGTGTCAATATTGGTTCACTAATTATAACAAATGTACCACACTACTGCAAGATGTTAATATTAGGAGAAACTGTGGGGGTGGAGGGGAGTATATTGGAAGCCTGTACCATCTGCTCAATTTTTCCATAACTCTAAAAGTGTTCAAAAAATAAAATATATTAATTAAAACAAATATATTATAAAGTTGGGTACAATATAGCCCTGGCAGAATGCCATTATTCATTGCATATAATAGAGTCCAAGTAGGTCACCCAAACTAAAAAGGAAAATCCCATCATTGCGAACATTTCCACGCCTGTTCCATGCTCTTTGTGTCATCCAGTTCCTTTGTCTGCTATCTAACCTTACCATTGCCATCTATCATCATGACAATAAAATGCTGCTGTCTGTGACAATGACAGGATAGTGTGTTCCCTGAGATGTACTCACAGGTCTGCCTATGTAGGTGAAAGAATTGTACTTTGATGATCACATGCAGATGTAAGCAATAGATCAAGTCTGCTTGTACAGTTCCTACCTTCCCTCATTGTTCCCTGAATTCAGTTTCCTGAAGTTTCACACGGAATCCATTTAGTTCCCATGGTAAGTGGACTTCCTGGAAAGTGATTCTGCCACCATGTCCCCTGTAAAGTCGCTTCCATAAAAATAATTTTTAATTATATTACTAATATAATTGATAATATTGTTATGTTAATATACAATTAATTTAATGATATAATAATTTTTATAAATTATTATTATTCTGGCATTCAGAAATGCTAATGAGCACTTATGATATGGCAGGTAGTATAGCAAGTGCTTTTTACCAGTAACACATCTTTTATCCTCACAGCAATTAAATGATAAATTTATAATGATTAGTCCTTTTTCACAAAGGAAGAAACTAAGGATTTGATAGGCTAAATAATTTTCCCAGGATCACAGCTAATAAGGGACGTAGCCAGGTTTTAAACTAAGGCAGTGTGACTTCAGAGCCTGTGTTCTTATTGCCCCTGTTATGCCGCATCCAGAGAGCTGCCATCAGATCTTCTAGACTGTGGAATTAACATAAAGTATACTGGTATAGAGGAGACTGTAATGGACAAGAAACTAGAGTTCCTGTATACATTGCCCTGTCAGGTCACGTGAGTTTTTAGAAAATTCAGGGGGTTTTAATTGATAAAATATAGTTAAGTCTATGTCCCAAAATGTATGAATATTCCTTGAGATGTTATATAAAAAGAGTATATAAAATAGTTTTTATGCTGGAAACCACTATATTCATATATATTTTTATTGTGATATAATAAAGTAAAAGCATAAATCTTAAGGGTATAGTGTAAAGTATTTTGATAAACGTATTCACCCTTGTAACTGAAACCCCAATGAAAATTTAGAGCATAACCATTACCCTAGAAGGCTCCCTCATGCCTCTTCCGTTGATCCTCCACTGTTGGCCTCCACATAGAAGTCCTTGAACTTCATTAAAATAGGATAATATTGTCTGTGCTTTTAAGCCTGGCTTCTTTGCTAAGTACCATGTTTTTAAGACTCATCTTCGTTTTTGCCTATGTTACTAGTTATTACTGGTTTGTTCCATCTAATACTAGGGGAGTTTTTCCATCTAATATTACTTAGAAGTAATATTCCATTGTATAATAGACAAATTTGTTTATATATTCTTCTATTGGTGGATGTTTGGGTTGCTTCCAATACTTGCTATATTGAATAAAGCTAAAACGAACAATCATTAAAATGCATCCTGTGGACATATGATTTCCTTCCTTTTCTGCAAACACTTAGGATTGGAATTGCTGGTTCGTAAGGTAGGTGTATCTTTACACCTTTATAAGAAACTGACAAATAGTTCTGCACAGTGGTTTGACAACTGGACACTTTCAACCCCAACAACGTATGAGAGTTCTAGTTGTCCCTTCATCCTCTCCAACATGTAATATTGTTAGTCTTTTTACTTTAGCTGTTCTGGTGGGTGTATTGTGATATCTTTATTGTGGTTTTAATTTACATTTTTCTGATGAAAACAATGTTGTCCATCTTTCCATATGTTTATGAATATTAGTATAACTTATTTTGGGAAATATTACAACCATAATGAAGGCTTGGTAGCACTGGTGTAAAGATAAATAAAGTAATAACACAGGTAGAGTCCAGAAATAGACCCAAGCATATATATGAACACCTAATTTTTAAGTTGCAAATGTAATTTATATATGTGTGTATATATATATATATTTTTTTTTTTTTACTCCCCAAAACAAATTGTATAATATAACGTTTTTCTACCAGTTGATTTTATAACTAGGACATTTTTCAAATAAATGGTTCATTTTTAAATGACTATGTATTATTCAATTATATGAATGTAGTTAAATTAGTATTCTATATTCTTATTTATATATGTTTAGATTTCTTTCTGATTTTTTATTATAAAATTTATCTAATGACCATCTTGGTAAAAATAGATTCATCAAATTATGCCATAATTTTTTTAATTGTGGTAGGAACATTTAAATAAGATTTACCCTCTCAACAAATTTTTAAGTGTACAATACAGTATTGTTAACTATAGCCACAACGTTATACATCAGATCTCTAGAATTTATTAATCTTGCATAACTGAAACTTTATACTTGTTGAATAGCAACTGCCCATTTTCGTCTCCCCCAAGCTCCTGGAAACTGCCATCTGTTTCTGTGAGTTGGACTATTTTAGATACCTCAGATAAGTGGAATCATGCAGTATTTGTCTTTCTGTGACTGAGTTATTTCACTTAGCATAATATCCTCAAGGTTAATCCATATTGTCACATATGGCAGGATTTCCTTCTCGTTTAAGATGAAATAATACTCCATTGTGTGTATATACCGCATTTTCTTTATTCGTTCATCCAAAAATGGACATTTATGTTGTTTTCACATCTTGGCTCTTGTGATTAATGTTGCAATGAATTGCAGGAGCAAATGTCTTTTCAAGATCCTGATTTCAATTCTTTTGGATAAATACTCAGAGTAGGATAGCTGGATCATACGGTAGTTCTATTTTTAATTTATTGAGTAATCTCCATACTGTTTTCCATAGCAGTTGCACCATTTTACATTCCCACCAACAGTGTACAGAGTTCCAATTACTCCATATCTTCACCAACACTTGCTATCTTTTCTTTTTTGTTAACAGCCATCCTAATAACTGTCAGGTGATATCTCATTGTGGTTTAATTTGCATTCCACTGACCATAAAAGAAAAATGTATTAATTGTTTTCACCAAGTTTAAAAATCGCTGCTTATCAAAAGACATCAATAAGAAAATGAACAGGCAAGCTACAGACTGGAAAAAAATATTTGCAACATATATCTGACAAAGGACTCATACCCAGGTTACATAAAGAACTCGTACAAGTTGATTTATGTGTACAGTTTAATAATCATAAGAACTCCTAAACACCATATAGCATGAGGTGTTAACAGAGTTCACATGAAACACTGCATCCCATGCATCTTATCCTCTCTCAAAGGTCCTTGAGGCTTCTGTGTGATACCTCTACAGTTGAAAACTAATGCTCGAATGTTGACATTTAAAGGAGCACTCTAAATAAGAGGACAATTTTTTATTTGGCTGGTTGTTTCTATTTCTCCCACAGGAAGTCTTTCTAGGTAACTTCACTGCCAAACAAGAAGGTGCTGCCTACATAGAAGGTTGCTCTCCAGCTACCACACCAATTTAAGTCGTCCAAAGTTTCCCCCAAAGCAACAGTTTAGCCTTGTCTCTGGCTATGTGGGCTAACAAAAAGAGGTTTAGTGATTTGTTCAAGGCTCCATTTGAATTGTGATGGATGTTGGACTATTCCAGTTTTCTGATAAATTCTAAAAAACTTTTATTTAGTTCCTCTAAAGAGCGAGACAATGAAACATAAATAAGTCAGGGTCTCAGATCTTAGTGAATATACATTCTTTCATCTCCCAATGAGTTGTTTTATCTGCCTGATAGGAGGGCAATCTAGTGAAAAGGAAGCTCACACACACACACACAAAAAGGGAAGGTAACTCTAAACACAGTGGGAGAATAACACATCACTTCTGATGAAAACATAGTGGCAATAGTTGCCTGCAATTTACATGAGACCTTATCTTACACTCAATGGTTCACCCCAATAAGCATTCTACAATGCCCTCCCTCTGAACACCCAGATTTCTAGCTTGGAGGGACAGCTTATCTAACACCTCTTTTTTGGGCCCTGGTTCTTAACCACTTTTATATCATTCCTACAATGCCTTGCTCGTTTAATATTACCTGAATTAATTTCATTGTCTTAACTTATCATTTTTTTCACAAATGGTACATTTCAATTAAAAATGTCTGCAGCTTTGTCTTTTGGTTCCATTAATACATTTATACCCAGAATCAAAGTAATTAGCTTCTTGTGGGTTGATCTGGTAGCTTACTTAGCACCATCTATAGCATTGCTTCCCTAAAAAAACTAAATTCCTAAAATATGAAAACTCATTTATAAACAACTTTGAAACAGAAGTAATTCATAAGTTGGAAGCTTATGAAAGATTAACTTGGTTATTCCCAGAACTACAATTATTCCTGGAAGTCAGTTGGTATCACTAGCACTTCATACTCCTCTGTTAACAATAATGTGTGTGTGCGTGTGTGTGCGTGTGTGTGTGTGTGTCTCTGGTGCATCCTCACATCCCACCCCATGCCTAAATAATAACGCTAGTATAACTACATAGACTTAGTCTATGGATGTGTTCCTTAACATTTAAAAAAATGCTGTATTTCTATATGGAAAAAATACAAAGATGGTATGCAGTTTCCAGGTTCTCTATTATTAAATGATACATCATTTAATTCGGTATTTATTTTAGGGCATTTTAGCTACTCATTAAGTAATACACTTTTAGAAAACTCTAATTATCTGAACATTATAAAGGAGAAAGAAATATCACATTGAATTATCAACAAGTGATGATTTGATTAAGTAATAAGTCCTATACTTTCCAAATCACATAATCAATAAACTCAAGTATATGGCATTCTGTAGTGAATAGAAGAGTAAATTAACAATTTCTACTTTTAAATTAGGCTTTTTATTTATATCTTTAAGATGCAAATATGAAGCAGTGTATTCATTGAGAGAACAAAGAGGGAGGAATAGAAATTTCCAATTCTCCTCGCATAGTTCCTGATTCTCTCAGTACTTCCAAATAATCAGAGCATCATAGAGCTTAAACGGGCTTTAGAGATCATCTTGTCTAGCACCCTTTTTATTGTAAATTCTTGACTCTCAGAAGGGTGCCAATTCTCTAAACAAATATATTCTAGCAGAGGAAATATCTTCATTATATGTTTCTACTATGGTTATTTAAAATTCTAATTAGGGTATTAAAGTAATTATTAAATAGAATCCTGTAAAATATTTATACCCTGTAGAGTTCAGAAGAATCACAGTAGAGCATTTCTTCCTTATGTGAATTGCATTTAAGAAAAAAAATACATGGGGCCAGCCTGGTGGTATAGTGGTTAAGTTCATGTGCTCCGCTTCAGAGGCCCGGGGTTCGCAGGTTCAGATCCCAGGAGCGGACCTACACACTGCTCATCAAGCCGTGGTGTGGGGGCATCCTACATACGAAATAGAAGAATATTGGAATAGATACTAGCTCAGGGACAATCTTTCTCAAGCAAAAAAAAAAAAAAAAAAGAGGAAGATTGACTGCAGATGTTAGGTCAGGGCCAATCTTCCTCACACACAAAAAAATAGAAATAGTATAGTTTTCCCACCATCAGTTATAAAACCTGTTAATCATGCTGACATTTAAGTGATTCTTTTGAAAAATGAAAATCAGTTACCCAAATGAAGTACATCAAAAATAACATTAAATTTTTGCCAGCTTAAATTCTGTTACCTTGCAAATTGTAATTTCTACTAAAGCATACATGAGAAGAGTCAATTATAGGAGCTAATAGGGCAAATCCATTTCTCTTAAATGCAAAACATGAACTTAGAAAAATTTTAGAATCTTGTAGCTCTTAGGGGTATATTCAAGAGCATCTCCATTTAGTAAAGAAAACTCTACACCTATTACTGAAAGATGTAAATTATATATTTTTAAGACCTCGATTGAGGAGAGACTGTATAACTTCCCACTGTAATTCATTCCAAGGTTTTAAAATCCTATTGTCAGGAATTTCTTCTGTCTACCCTACATCACTCATGCTTCAGTTGAGTCCATTACTTCTTGTTTTTTTCTCAGTATAAATTGAGAACTGCTGAGATAGGGCTGATTTAGAGATTGAAACAAGCTGAATTGTTTCCAGGGTTACTATCGCTTTGAAGAGAACATTTGAAAAACAGAGCAATTTGGGTAACTTAAGTAGAGTTAAATATAGTGAATTACCAACCACGAATAAATTTCACTGAAATAATTTGTAAAATTCTTGAGAAGTAGTGGAATTGGTGGTAACTTTACTTTTTCTTGGTTTCATACCTCCATTTCCTCGAGTAAACGGATAAACGCTCTCATTACATTAAAAACAATGTAAAGAGAAAAGCAAGTAGGCATATATTCAGAAATTTCAGAATATATAGAACTCTCCCTATATAGACAGTTCTACGTATTCTGAAGTTTTTAACTTTAAAAGAATGCCTTTCCAATTTCTTTGATTTATCTGAGTATATTCTTAAATGAATATTACAGTTCCCATCTAAGTGGGTGAAACTCAGTCACCAAGTGATGATAATTTAGGGAAGATAACAGAGAACAGCTTAAAATGGAAAACTGCATGCTGACTTTCTTGGATATTTTTCAAACCAAGTTCTCATAATTCACATAATAATGCGAGCACTCCAGGGTTTGATCAGTAGTTCTATGCCTATGACTTTCAATCCTTTCAAGGTCAGAGAAACTATGAGAAATCCTTGTCTTTGGAAGAAATACCACAGATGGACACAGAGATCTGTCTTGGAGAGAAATGATACTTTATACTCTGCATCAATCTAGAGATTCCTGTAGCACCTGTAGCTGACCTGAATCTGTGCATAACTGCAGAGAAAAATTAGCTAGGTCATACCAAACTTGGAACATTTTATCCATAGAGAAGAAAGCAGAACTTCAACAGAAAGGGAAAAGTGACTTTTAAGAGATTACAATTCAGACAATCTGCGTTATTCAGGGTGCTGGCATTCCAAATCTCTTGTACTTGACATGACTTTGCAGGTTTAGTGTTGAAAAAAAAGAAACTTTTTTGGCTTCTACCACTGCCCTACTTGAAACCGTTAAGACTAGGAGATTTTTTTCTGTAAAAAGTTTCTCATTTTTACCCTGTTGGGGGAGAGGGAGAATCTCCCTCTGCCCTTTCCCTTAAGGTTCTTCTGGCTGGCCAAATAATCAACAAGACAGGTTAGCAGGAGAAAATAACACCAAGTTTAATAACATGTATACATGGGAGAAAGCAGGGACACTGCGTTTCTCAACACAATAGCAGAAATTCTCGTCTTAAATACCATTTTCAGCCAATGACAAAGGAGGATTTTGGGGGTGGGGGGAGTCAGTTATAGGCGATTACCACTAAAGCACAGTAAACAAGAGTAAGGTTTATTATGCAGCCCAAGGCCTCACCTTCCACATTGATAAGTCACTAAAAATGAGCTCAACCCCCTCTCTTCTCTAAACAGAGACGGAGATACCTTTACAAATGGAGATTTCCCTTATAAATGTAAATGATTGTCTGGCAACTCTTCGCAGGGTCATCCAGAGAATGTGGCCAGAGAGACAGAACTTCTGATAAGAGGGGCTTGTTGGTGCCTTTCCTATTGTAACATTTACCCTACGTTATCTTTACAGCCATCATGATAGATCTATTCCAGGAAGGAGCTACCATGTCAAATTCTTTAGGCAGTTAGTGGGGGAGGTCAAATGTCCTCAGAGAAAACAACCAAGGTAAAGAGATAGATTTCAGGGTGGCCAAATCTTGATCTCCCACAACCCTTTTCCAAGCTACCATACTGGTATATTTTATGTAATCAAAATAATATATAATCAATTTCTCTTTTAGACAATTTTGTTGAGCTTTAAAGGTTTGCATGTGGAAAGAGAGAGAAAACAAAATTTGTACAGAAATATCTCATACCCAGAGAAGAAATTGCCTCAAGATAAAATATTCCAAATCCCATAAAGGGAGAAAACAAACAACAAATAATGCTGAAACCCAGAAATATATTTCCAAACCTACACAAACTCCACAACCTGAAATGAAGATTTGGTTTTTTCAAAATATGGATTATACCTATACGTGACGTACTAGTTAAAGATACAGGTTTCTGAGCATCAGCCTTGAGTTACTAAATCAAAATCTCTGAAGGTGGATCTTGGAAATTTGCATTTATAACAAGCTTCCTGTGTGATTATCTGAGCCACTAAAGTTTGACAACCACCCTTGTAAAGTTTCACTGACATGAAAACAAACAAAAGACAAAAACAACACCTCTTCCAACAAGAAGAACTTTGATGATGTCAAGATTTAAGTCTCTTTAAACTGATTAGCTTGGTTGAAGCAAAGGATCCCTTCCTCTGGCCAGAAAGCCATCTCATTAATACCGGTGTTGGCTATAAAAGCAAGATGAAGCAAGTAACAGAGTAAAAGCAATCACCCCAATGCAGGAATCTCCTTGAGGACAGAAACTATGTGGTTCACAATTGTGTCCCCAGCATAGAGTGGGCACATAAATATTTGTCAAATGAATGGGTGAACATGATCAGAAAGTTTGCCTTACCAGCGAAAGGGCAATCAATTGCCTCATTCAAAGCACAGTAAAGTCTTTTCCAGAATGTATGACCAGCTACAATATCTTGAATAATCCAGCTCCTAAGTACGTTGTGTGAGCAACTTATTGATGTACTATTATTCTTTCTGCATCTTTCTATTGTATTTCTTCCTTTTAAATTTTCAGGAAACTTTTTCGGATGTGACTTTTTATTTTATTGCAAAATGGTAAGTAGATACCTAAAATGAAAAGAAAGTTTAGATTATACCTGCATATCTTAATGCATTGATTTTAAAGCATTAAAATTTTGACAAAAATTGAGTGCTAGAAATGGGAAAATCAATATCTAGAGAATAAGTAAAACACTGTAGCAAAGGCTAGTAATAGTATGGTGGACCAAAGCAAAGGGTTTTGTAAATAAGAATTTCATAGTCTGAATAAGGCATATATGATGAATAATAGAATTTGCATAAACATATTCCCATAAAATAAAAGTTCTCAATCCAACAATCAGACAGAATTAAGGTAAATCACTTGACCTATTTATTGCAAGTCTGACTTTCTGAAAACTTGGTAAAATAAAGTTAGTGAAAACTTAATGATTACTTAAATAAAAACATTTTTATTTAAAAAATGGGAAGTCAAAACCTAACGGGTGGTTTTAAAAGTAGGGTGAATTTTGTAAGACCAGAAATAGTATAAAGATTACCTACCATCATTTCCAATCCAAATTTATATATAGCATAGATTTCAAGTATTACATATTATTTATAAATAAGATAAGGCACCTATGGAAATCTAGTGTCATCTTCATAAATAACATCAATTAATAAATAATTTATTTGTCCCAGAAAACTTTTATGTATCATCTTCTAAATGCTAAGCATCCACATATAGTCTTTGGAAGAATAAGAATGAAAACATATGGAGTCTTTATTGAAAAAAAGCCCATAGGAAATATTTCACAAATGCACTAGCTACTATTATGAAAACAATAAAATATTAAAATGAAAAAATAAAAAATAGACATTGACAAGATGGAAAGATGAAGAGAAGGAGAGTATTGTAGACAATTTCAAAAGACTTGAGATTTTCAGGGGATTTTCAGCCTCAAATAGCTGGAGTATAGGGGAAATAAGAATTGCAACAAATGAACCTGTACAGTAACTTCTTCGTCAATGACATGTGAAAGCTTGACCCGTTTTTACTATCCATCGCGTTTCAAACATGAATCCCCCGTTATCCCATATTCCTGAACCATCCCCATCCAGGCACACCTACCAGCAAAGTGTCCTACTCATCCTCTTGCATGTGAAAGAAAATAGTGTAACTCTTTTGGACTTGTAACTCTGTTTTTTTCTGAATCTCTCAACTGAGAAAGTATAGAGCAAGATTATTTTTAATGCCTCGGGGTAAAACAACATCATCAACCATACTTAACTGCAGTTAATCATCAAACCTAAGAAGAACTGGATCTGTTTCCCACGCTTAATGGTCCCCTTCGACTTGACTTGTGGTAATGGCAGCAATAAAACACCATGATCCATGCTTACTGTTGCTTGTGTGTGATTCCAGGAATGTAGTACCTTTCGTGTTGAATGAGGCGAATATTTGCAAAGTTGATAAAAAATAAACAGCTTTAGGAGTTTAAAAATGGTGTACTAATAGTCAGATTTGAATATTCCATTTTCACAGAATTTTATATGTTTGAATTCAAAATATATTTGAAATATCCATTTCTAAGCCTCCTTCTAACACCTACGTTCAAAATAGTCAATGAAGCATTGTTTCTGCCAAAGGAGTTTGAATGGAAAACCTATAGGCACGCAATCCCTGTGCATATAATAAAACATACAGCTAATAACAGTATAAATAGTTCTTTATAGTTTACAGAGTGCTGTAAATATTATCTTATACATAATTATCTTATATAATACACATAGAATTTGTGTGAGATTTCATTGTCACCACATGCACTTACTTAGAAAGAAATTGAGATCTTCAGATTATTCTTTAAGTTATACAGCTAGTAAAGTTTAAAGCTCAATCTTGAATTAAATCTTATTATTAATCCATGTGCCTTCCCAAAAATTGTGCTCCAGGTGACCAGAACACATAGCTATTGAAGGCAAAATCAAGGATGACATCATTCCAAAAAGTAATTAGCTTTGCTCTCATCCAATAATGTATCATTTTATTTAATATTAATTAAAACTCAGCTCATTTATAAATATTTATCACAGATAACTTAGAGTCATTAGAAAAGAGATTGTGGGTGGTTTAGGGGAAATCATAGCTACTAGTGGATAAAACAAATCAACTTTCATATAATTCTGATGGTCCATCAATATAATTCCAAAAGCACACCTGATGTCTATCTATCTGTCTAAAAGTCTATCTCTATTTACAGATAGTTAAGTACAGAAATATGAAATATCAGTGTGTGTATAGAAACATAACAATTGCTACCTTTTCAACATTTCAGCTATAATATGCCTTCATTAGTAGAAATAATTTTTTAAAATTATTTTTTAAGTACTTCAACAAATATCAAAATGTTTCACTATTTTTTTTTTTGCTTCTTCCCCTTCCTTTGATTTTACTTAGAATTTTAATTCTGAGTTTTAAGCTCTCTCAATCTAAGATGGAAATTGTCTCCTTCTACTTTAACTGATTAGTTCTGTATAGTTCTCCAAATCCCATCCATCAGTAAATGACTTATTAGCAACACAATTTTTTCTCTAAACCAGTATGGATTTGAGATATAAAAAGAGATATTTGGGTTTTCTACAACTTCTGCCTAAAACATTGCCAATGATCCAAGGCCTAACATAGAGATTTTCATGTAGTAGATATTCGATAAATGTTTGTAGAATTAAGATGAGAATGTAGGAGAAGGATTCAGTTCATGGAGGAGAAGTGATTTTGAGCAGAGTGATGACTCTGTCAACTTACGGCAGTTTGAATTCACCCAGCATGTGTGATTCACCTCCCCAGGGGTGACAAAGTCAAAAAAATAAAATAAAATAACCTAATCCATGGTGTCACTTTTCTTCCTCCAGTTATAATCAGAAATGAAATAGGGAGAAACAAAAAGTAAGAATGAGAAAAGATTAATTAAACTTCATGAAAGTTAAAAGTTTGGAGAAATGGAAGTTTGTACTTTAGATGACCCAGAGCATCCATTTCTAATAACTCTATAATGACAATTTTCTTTGTAAATGAATCCCTTCTCATGCATGCTATTTTAGATTAATCACAGAATCCTTTGAAAGGTTGAAATTATTCCTGCCTGGCTTTTAATGAACTTGTATATTGAGATAGAATTTCAGGGATGATTTGGTTCCTTTTGCCCATCAGGCTGGGAGGTATTAGTGTAGTCTCAGCCAGATATAAAAGTCAGAGAAAACCTTATCCAATCTGTGTGGCTTTCTTCACTGAGATCATGTTGAAGACATGATCACAGAATGGCCCCAGAATACAACCACCCAAAGCAAATTTTCTTGTTGATAAGCCATTAGATTGCGTTTCACTACCACGCAGTTTTCTTTCTGCCCCAAAGTGCAGGCATTTCAATTCAACATGCAGCCAACAGAGCAGCAAACTGCTGGCTTCTGTGGTTGATTATTTCTCATCCTCAATCCTTTAAAATAAACTAATTCTTTTTTTAGCCATTTACGTATGCTTTCTTGCAATCATTCAAAACATTTTTTGAATCTGTCATAAGTGCGCTGCACTGTGAGAGATGAAATCATCTTCGCTCTGCCTTCAATCTAGTAGAGGATTCAGACAAGTAAACAAATCATTACTCAATACACTGGGATGGGAGCTTTCAGAGAAGCAAAAGCGAAGCACACGGGTGGCATAAAGACAATGTTGTTTGCAAAGAAGGGCATACTTGTGTAGGACTTATTCAGAGAAAAAGTGGGCTTGAGAAGGTGCAGATGTGAGAGAAGTTATTTCAGCCAGAGAGAAGGGGAAGTGGAAAGGAAAAACAGTGCAAACAAGGTGAGGCCTTTTGAGAAGTAATGTGATTAGAAATATACTTTTTTTTCCTGGGAAAGATTCCCCCTGAGATAATATCTGTTGCCAATCTTCCTCTCTCTTTTTTTCCTTCCCAAAGCCCCAGTACAAAGTTGTATATTCTAGTTGCAAGTCCTTATGGTTCTTCTATGTGAGCCACTGCCTCAGCATGGCTACGGACAGACGAGTGGTGTGGTTCCATGACCCAGGAACTGAACCTGGGCCGCCAAAGTGGAGCACGCCAAACTTTAACCACTGGGACATCAGGGCTGGCTCAGAAATATACTTCTTTAGAAGAAGAAGCATAATGTACATTATTCCACTAGAATTTTGGAGTGGTAGGAAGACAAGAGGGCCAATATGTATCAGTCAGGATCAATAAAGTAAAAATAGAAATGGACAGAAGATAATATGTGACTAAATAAAAATTGAGATATTGAAAGTGATAATGAAGGGAAATATTCAACCCATAAAAGCACCATGTCTTAGATGGAATTTCTCCTGAACAATATTATGAAGTTAATTTTGGTATTATTATAGGGCAAATAAAAATTTGAGGTCATTTCTTTGTGTATTTGAAGTGAGTTTTGGAGGGTTGTCGCCATGAAAGAGAGGCTGGGGAATGATTTTTATCCACACAATAGGGAGGGATAAAATGGAAATCTTTCTCTATCTCATCAAGCTCCAAGTCTCTGAAAATTAAAAATACATTCTATTTTTCTTCTTATATTTGTACCAAACTGTAAATAAGTACTACTCTCAAAGAATCTACATACTCTAAAACTACTTTTTTTAAAAATTTCAGACCCATTCTGTATAAACAGCATCTGATAAAATTATTTTTGTACAGTAATGATGCATATCTCTAAATTTGGGTTGTGTCCAGCTTTTGAATGATCTGAGATACAATGTACATATTTATATATTAGCGGAAATAATCATGTTATTAATGCGTCAAAGGATACCGAATATTTTTTCAAACAAAAATGTTTTCAAAACTCAAAGACTAAAAGGAATATACCCATCTTGAAGGTTCAGGTCAAGAAATATTTGGTATTCAAGGAGAGGAAGGCATGGATAAGAGTGCAGAAGATCACCCAGCTTTCTCTAAACTTAAGGCCTCGCTTCCTTTTTGCCTTAATACCATTGTACAGCTCTGTTCTCTCCTATGGCTGCTATCTTCTTAAATAGGATATGAGCTGTGCAGTTGAGGAGTAAGCAATCTGACACTGCAGAAAAGAGAGAGAGCTAGAAAGACGCAATCAAAAGTACAAGCCATTCACCAATTTAATAGATCAATCCTTATCTCTAAATATCAATAGGACATAAACTTCTTTCTTTTGAATTTCCTCCCAGCCTTCAATTGAAATATCCTTGGGAAAATAAGTGCCACAAGTTTTTGATAGGCTGCCTCAAAATTCCATCCTTGTGGTAGTATAAAACATTACCCAGAAACAGTAAATTAGAGTTTCCGTTATAGCACCAAAATTCACCAAAAAAAGTTGTTAGAGTAAAATCAAACAGAGAAGACAGACACTGTAAACTGCACAGTAGCCATATTTCACCTATCAAATCAAGAGCTAATAAGCAAAAGCACACTGAGGATATGGATGATTTCAAAATACTTCAAAGCACCCTAAGTAGAATTTTCTAATTAAAAAAAATACATACAAGTCTCAAACTAGAGATCATTTAAGTTAATTAATCATCAATAGCCATATTAAACTAAGGTGAGAGACCCATGAAAGCCAAGACAGCTGCTAAGTGTTCAATTATTTGACTCCAGTGTCTTCAAAGTTGAAATGCATGGGAGCAAGTTTTCAGAACAAGAGGGAAAAAGTAAATATGTCTATGGTTGGAAGCACGGAGGGGAAAACAATGCCAACCACTATGCAAGGGCTCACTACTTCTCACCCTTTTTTTCTCTCCTTTCCAACAAATTATAGCTCTGGGGAAAAGACATAGCAAAAAATATAGAGAAATACAAAAGACAAAACAAAGAATAAAAATAGGCATTCTTGATTCCTTCCTTTATATAACCCCTCACACATATTTTATTCATCAACATGTCCTAGAACTCAAACTCCAAAACATACACTATATCAGTTCACTTCTCTGCTTTTCATGGATTACCACCAATCCAAGCCTTCAACATCTCTGCCTCCACTGCTTAAATAGCCTTCCAACTGGTCTACTGATCATCAGTTCTGCCACCATGCCCAGCACTCCTTCATTCTCCACCCAATTTCCAAGAGTCTTTCTGAAATAAAAAACAGATAGGTCAGCCCCTTCATGAAAATCCTCCAAGAACTTTTCATAGTACTTTTTGTTTTAGTTTATTTATAATTTAGATACAGCAAAATACACTGTTTGATGTGCACAGTGTATAGGTTTTGTCAATTGCTAGAGTCGTATATCCACTACGACAGTCAAGAAGGAAGGAAGGGATTTTGAAAAACGAAAATAAGTAAGACTACTTGCTCATTCCCCTTCCTCAGCTTCTGAGGACTACTTTAATTAGAGGACCCATGCAAATCCTCTAAGCAGTAGATACGTCTCACTGGACCCTTGAATGAAAACAGAGACATAACCATGTGAAGATCTGGAGGCACAGCATTCAAGGCATAAGAAATCAAAACCAAGTAATGATAAATTTGGGTATGTCTAAGTTATGGAAAGGCCAGAATGACTGTAATATGGTGAACAAAGGAAAGAGTAGTGTACATTGAGCTTGGAGAGGTGGTGGGTTCAGCTCTTGCAGAACCTTATAGGCGTAATGAAGAGTCTGGATTTTCTCCAGTTGTGACAACAGGAATGGTATGCTTTGATTTATGCTTTAAAGATACCTCTGCTGGCTGCTGAGTAGAGAATAAATTGAAAAGAAGAGGAGAATCAGATTGTTCAGCAGGAATGCTGTAGCAGTGGCTCAGGTCAGGATCATGGCATTTTGAGCAGATATCACTTAAGATGATAGAAATAGTTGAATTGGAGCTATATTGGAAATTGAAGAAATAAGATTTTCTCTGGGATTGGATGTGATGGTGGAGTGTGGCAGGGATGAAAAAGAAAGGATGCATGATTCTGTCCAGTTTTTGGCCAAAACAACTGTAGAGGGAAGAGAGACATTCTCAGAAAGAAATTAAGACCTATTTTAGACTTTGCTAAATTTAAGATTCATTTATGACATCTAATTATTATTGTACAAATCACAACAGATTTTAATTATATTACTTTAAAAACATATTATTTTCTCAATTCTCAGCCCAAGTGGCATCTCTTGTGGAACTTCACTCTTTATGTCTCCAGGCTTAGGTATACACCTTTTTTCTGCACTCATATTACTCTGTGTTCATCTCTAATATCCCAGATGATAGCAGATATAGAATTTCTTTCATCAGCTCTAGCAGAGTTCCTACCTTAGGATATATTCAATGAATAAATTTTAAATATCTGGTGTTTCTTTCTCATATTTTGATTTTTTGAATCATATATTCCCCAAAGAAGTACTTTCTACAAGTAACATTTTGAAAATATGAAAGTGTCTGGCAACCACAGCAGGCTAAAAGGAGCACATACAGCAGGAAATAGAAGAGGAAGAGATACATCAATAGGGGGACACAAGAGACAATTTGCCTAAATAGAACGGTCCAAATGCAGATAATGCAGATGTTTACCTAAAGTTAAGAGGGCTTCTTTGCTTTCAATAACTTCATGATATTTTATTAAATATGCCTTAGAATCTTTTCTTTTATGTAATAATTTATTCTCATTTTTTGGCCTTCAGTTTTGTATTTTTGGCAGTTTAAAAGATGATCCATTATTCTTTTCGTACACCCATGTCACAAAGATTCATTTTTTCATGGCCTTCTTCCTTTGTTCACATGGAGATTTTTTTTTCACCTCCCTGATATGAGATCTTGCAAGATTCCATTTGAATTAAGCTTTGGATGAATGCTCTTTATTTACCAGTTGTTGTTGAGTTGACATAAATATTATAGGTAAAACCACCATTTTCTCCTGAACATGATTTTAATCTTTTCTCTGTTATATGACCCTAACCAAAGTTGGAACCATCTTTTCCACTCTCAAGGTATATCACTGCAAGCAAATCCAAGGATTTTCAATACTGATATTTTTAGCATAATAACTTTTATTAATATAGTTGATGCAATTAAACTTCTTTCACAAGCTGAGGGTATTCAAGCATCCTACCTTTATTAAATACACAGAATAAAGTTTTGCTAAAGTTACACATTTTCCTTGATACACAAAGTTAAGACAATGCAGCATAAATTTTAAAATATCACCTAGCATAATAAAGTAATACACTGTTGAAACAATATTTATGATTTATTTTACTATTAAATGTCTATTATCTATACAAATGTATCAAGAAATTCAACTACCCACAACATTTCTGTCTACCCCTACACATTTAAAAACAGCTTAGCCACATAAACAGTCATGTAGCTCCAGAAAGAAAAAGTTTACTGAAGCAAGTAAAATAGTCTTCTAAAAAGGCTTCATGGGTTGGTGAATTCAGGAAGTAAATACCTCTTAATATTTATTCTTTCAAGATTTTTTAATGTATGAGCAATCATGATCTCCTTTATTTGCAAAGCAGTAGCATTTAGTTAAAAAATACTTATAGGCCATTTCAGTTGGAGACAGGTAGTGATGGGGAAAACATTGAGCCTTGTAACCACAACAGGGTTAACAGAGGAAATTTACAGGAAACAAAATATTTAGGGTCACTCAAATTGCAGTAACCCCAAGTATATTTTACCCAAGTGAGCAAACTTATGCAGCAGAGGAAGAGAGGGATGGGGAGTGGGGAGGAGCTGCTTGAACTATTTGCTATGGATACCACATAGCAAAAAAGTATTTCAAACATAGATTAGAAACTAAACCCTAAGTTAGATACTATGATATAGAAGAGTCATGGCTCTTTTCTTCAGGAATTTACACATTTACTGGGAATAAAGGAAACTATACATTTGAAAACAAATTGAACACAAAAATCACCATTACTTATACCTTTTGGTATCTTCATTAAGGCCTCAAACAATAGTACCTTCCCTACTAATTATTTGATTGATTTGATTAACCATGTGTTACATGCCATCAAGTCAGCTCTGACTTCTGGCAACACTATGAATGAGTGATATCCACAATGTCTCATCCTCAACAGCCCTACTCAACTTCTATAACTCATGCCTATGGCTTCCTTTATGGATTCAATCCATCTCATATTTGGTCTTCCTCTTTTCCTGCTGCCTTCTACTTTTCCCAGCATTATTGTTTTTTCCAAAGAATCTTGCCTTCTCATGATGTGGCCAAAGTAGGACAGCTTCTTCAGTTTATCATTTTTGCCTCTAGCAATAGTTTAGGCTTAATTTGCTCTGGGACAGACTTGTTCATCTTTATGGCAGCCCAGGGTATCCGTAGAGCCCTCCTCCAGCACCATGTTTCAAATGAATCAATTAACCATACTGCTTATTATCCATAAAGGTTAAATCAAAAGCCAAAATTTTAAAGATAATTTTGTTCATTTAACATGAGAGAATTTTTGCATAATTTAATATACATATTACATGATTTCATATAGAAAATGCTTTCTTTATAATAAGATATAGATTATTTCCATTATTTACCTGTTAGAGATCTTACTGTTTAAGTGGGTTAAAACAGTTTTATTGCCTTTAATTTCATCATTGAGATGTAAATCACCGTGTCTCTAGTATATTATACCTGGTAATATATTCACCATTGCTTCAAATTTTAACCTAAGCTTCACATTCCAGTTTTTTTCAGGTGATATATCATATAGTAAATCTGTAGGTTCTTAAGAGTCAAAATCTCTTCTTACTTTTGAAGTTGTTTATTGAACCAGAATTGAATCCACTATTCTTGTATTACATCCAAAGAAATGATTATGGCAAGCATATTATGCGTGTTCTACAAATTAAAAAAAAAAAACTACATGCACAATATGTTTCTGCTGACTGTTAAGAAATTATACAGTTCTCCTGATAACCTCTATTTCCTTAATTGAAAAGGTCAATTTTTTCACTGAATCATTTATTAAAATAAACACATGTAACAGCTATTATGAGCCAAGCATGGGCTCCTATTATGAAAAATAAGAAATTGATAGTTCAATAAGAAAGTCTATATTAAAACATGTTCTAAGAAAATAATTTTATAGATCTCTTATTAAAATTACTATCTATTCTTCAACAATTTCACACAGTGAGGCAACTGAAATATAATTATTAAGATGACTTACAATAAGGTCAGTATATTGAGGGACCTATGGTTAATTTTTTAATTTTCTCTTTGTTTTGTTGGAAGATTTGGGTTAAACCCTATATGATACTGTAGCTGAATTTTTAGCTCTTTATGCATTTGAAAATTCATTTTGGTTGGTAAAATTTAGTGGAGCAGCCTATGTTGCCTAGTTCTACCAGGAGATATTGCGTAAGCCACTTATCTTTCAAAAAGTCAGTCAGCATTACCCACAGCAGGGACATCATGGGAATGTAGAGGAGATGGAAGGAGCAACAGATTAAAAAAACAGCTACGTTTCATACCATATACTAAATAATAGAAACAGTTCAACCAATGAGAAGTCGGTTCTCAGTCTTGTTGTGGAACCTTAGCATAAGTAAGTCCAGCATAACACACACACACACCATCTGATGTAGCAACTCTGAAGATGCGCCATCGTAAAGCAGGTCCAACTCCTGACACTGTGATTCAGGTAAAAAACTATTAAAACAATGAAATCTACAGCTGTCAAAACATTTAACCTGCTTGATTAGATGATGTTGTGAGAACATATTTGACTCCCCAGGTTGCCAGGTGGAAGTAAGTACAGAGAGAAGTTGGCAACACCCAAGTTTGGTCTAAAAAGCATAACTCCCATGACCACTACATCCATCACTAGCCAGGCATCCTAAGGGTACACCATGCCATTAAAACCAAGATAGAATAATAAGGGTGCAGGCAGTTAGTTTGCTGATGTGCTATTTTTTCTACTTTACCCCCAATAAATATCCTATTCCTCAAAATTCTAGCAAAAATGTTTTCTTAATTTGATCACTCTTAATGTTGGGTTAGGGAGAAATGGGAAACGCTCTTAAAGTCCCTACTCACTTCCTCAGATTCCCCAGCTCACTCAGGGGCCATCTTAAATAGAGAATTTAAACAAGTCACCCAAGTTCCAACAACTTAGCTATGCATGAGCCAGACTTCATCACCAAGTCTATCTAACTTTTAAGCTTGTGCTAGTTGATGCTGCCTTATTAGTTGAATGTGGCCTGATTTTTTTCCTGCCAGTGCATTGTTAGATTTACTAGAGGGATTGAATTCATTTTTCCAAGATTCTTGGAAGGGGAACAAAGATGGTATATGCTGCCTCAGTTTGACTAATTCGCTCCCCTTGCAACAATCTGCCATCTAACTCTATGAAAAGTGGATATTAAATGAATTTTCATTTTTTCATATCAATAGTTGAAATCATCACAAATCTTCAGTAAAAACCCTACTCTAGTAAAATCATAAGATGGCCATAGAGACATTTCCCAACACAGTCTGTAACTTGATATGAGAAAACATAAAAAGAAGAAAGAAATTGTGAGCTCCTGCTTTTATTTTGCCACTGGAGTAAATGCAAGAAAATTGGCTGCCAATGAATATGACTACCACTGGTAGCTATTAGAAATTGTTTCTTTGAAAAATATTCTATGGAGGAATTACATTAATTAGAAGGTGTAAAATGAATAGCACAAAGTAATTTGGGAAATTTTTATTGGTGAATTAGAAAAGGAGAGAATTTGGAATTAATTATTAAAGAAGAAAACCTAATCTAATATTCAAAAATGATTAAAACTATGATGATAAAATAAACTTTGCAATTTTTTCTGGACCCTTGGCTACCCTTTCTAATTTACACAAAAGCCCCAAGCTCTCAGAGCTGATCCAAGCAGAACAGGCATACACTCATCATACTGCTAAGAACTTCCTATGATTTTTTAACATTCAAGGCTTGCAAAAGAATATAATCAGTCATCCTTACAGACAGGTTGTAAACCAATACCGAAAGTAGTTAATTATATTATTGTGAGCAAAGAAAATGTTTGAATACTCACAAAAGCAGACAGTGTCTATAGATTCCAAACGTATATCTGGCCATGGGATTTTTAAACCTGTTTTTAAAACAAATCAAGGATCTCAGAATTGAGCTAAACACATGATTTGTGACCCAAAGAGGTCCTAGACAGTTCTGAGTAAGGATTTTCAGATCCAAGTTTTCTGCTGAGAAAAGAGTTTGGGAAGATAAAAATGTTGTTGAAAACATTATATTGTGAAAATAAAATTGCAAGACCTAGGTGTTCTCTTTTAAGAGGAATAAAGCAAAGGAAAAAGAGTTGGATCATGAATATATGTTTATTGTAAAGAAACATTGCCTGAGGAACATTAAATATTAATTCTAGATTTCAAACTAAAGATATGCCTACACTATTCAGTCAGATACCAAAGTGAGACCTTGACAAAATAAAATATTTACATATAAATAAAAGTTTCTGTAAAGGAATTTAAAGTTTATCCTTGAATCTGCCATTCTAACACGGCAATACCAGAAGGTTGTCAATATGCCGTTAAGTTTACTTCCTTGAGAGAAATTATGATTTGAAAACCACAAGAGGTTCTCTGGTAGTAAAACAATGCAGCAGAGATAAGGTTTTTGTGTTGTTGTTAATTTAAAAACCTCTTAAACATTTATAGAGAATTTTAAATTATGTTTCATAATCATTTATTTATTCATTCAACTATAATTTATTTAGAGTTTTACAAGCTAGCAATCCAAGAGCTAGAAGATGTATAAAGTTCCTATTCTTCTGAAGTTTGTATTCTAGTTGGAATAAAATTGAAATAAAGAAAAAAATTAATGATTAAGGACATGTCAATTAGTTATAAGTGACATGAAAAAAGTAAATCAGGGTTAAATGAGAGGGAGTTACTTGCCCTGCTACTTTAGAAATCATCTAAATGTGCTTTACATGGCAGGGAAGGTGTGAGATACACAGGTACTATACAATAAGCAACATTTGGTCTGAAATTTTAAGAGGAATTTCAATGAATTATTACATTCACAGCATTGCTATCACCTTTAAAGTTAGCCTTGACCTCAGAGTACAAAAAGTACGTTGTTTTTTTGTTTGTTTTGTTTTTTGCTATATAACTCAAGCTATAATCAGAACTTTCCTGAACTAAGAGTCAGAAGACCTGGGTTCTAGTTAAGTACTCATTATTCATTCATCTCTCACTAAACTTAGTTTTCATTGATTCAATATATATTTATTGAATACTTACTAAGTGCCAGAAAGTCTTGAGTGGAAGTCTTAATATATAGTAGTAAACAATACATGTAAAGTCTTTACTCTTTTTATTTCCTTCATAGAATTTATAACAATTTAGATTAAATATGTATTTTAAATCACTGGTTCATTTCCTCTTTCCCTCACTAAAGTAAAATCTCCATGAGGTTAAGGACTGTGTCTGTGATGTTGACCACTTTATAGCTAACACTGTCATGTCGTAGATGCTCAGTAACTATCTGCAAAAACAGCAATGAAAGAAGAAGGGGGAAAGGAGAGTGGGAAGGAGGAAGAGGGGGAAGGAAGGCAGGTGCAGAGGTAGAGAGGAAGGATGGAAAGAAGGAAAGAAAGGAAGCAAGGTAGGGAAGGAAGAAAGAGGGAGGGAGGGACAGAGGAAATTCAACATATATTTATTGAGTGTCTACTCTTTATCTAACAGTAGACAAAACCTGTTGTTAAACCTTGTCTAAACCCTGTTAGACAAACTGTTTCTTCAATCAAAACAAACAAATGACAACAACAACAAACTACCAGTTTTAGGCAAGTAAATGATCATTTGAAGAGCAGAATTGCTATTGCTACGGAAGAGAAAAACACAAATGAGAGCCAATAATCCAGTTTAGGAAGGAATCAGAGAATGCTAGCTGAGAAAACTAATGCTGAGTTCTGTCAGAACTGCCTATCTTTGGATAAATTATAATTCTAAAATAAGACCTTCAACTGAAGTTCAGATGAGTATTTCTAACTGCCTACTAACTCTTCACTATGGGCCATTCCACAGTAATACAAATTCAATGTGTCCAAACTGATTTTCTCATCTTATTGTCTACAACTGCTCTCAATCATGATTTCTTCTCTTACAAATCAAGTGATCATCCATCTCATTAAACCAACAAACTTGAGAGCCTTGCTCTTCCTTATCTCCTCTATCCAAACGGTTTCTAAATCCTATCAATTTTCCACCTAAATATGTCAAAAATCCTTTCTTTCCATTTATACTTGCCCTGCCTTGTTTCAGATCTATCTTGTTTCTCTGCTAATTATAATAGCTACTTAACTAGGACTCCCTATCCCTGTTCTTGGAGCTTTCATTCTATAGCATAAAGGAACTTTTAAAATATTCAGATAGTATTATGTCATCTCCTTAATTGAAAGACTTTAATGACACTCCTTTAGTCAGGATAAACTTAGCACAAATAAAAGTTCCCTCATGATTTGGTCCATAAATATCTTCCTTACCTCATGTTCTCTATGCTCAAGTCATATCCAACTGCTTCAATTTCTCAAATATATTCTTCTTTTTCTCATCTCCATAATCTTGCATATGTTCTTTATTCTGCCTGAAGAGCTTACACCCCTTTGTGTACAATTCCTTCTCATCCTTCACTTTTCCCAAACTCCTTTTGGATAATATTACACAGTCTTAGCATCTGTGTATTCCTCTTCATAGAACTTAACACAATTCTGGGTAATAGGTGATACGTTTTGCCTTCTCTACTGAATTTTGAACTCCTGGAGGGCAAAAAGTCTTGTCTGATTCACTTGCAACAATGGATGGTACGTAGTTGGCTCTTGACAAATATTGAATAAATCAATGAAGGAATTAATTAATAAATCAACCATCAAACTTAATTTACTATCTCATCCACAAAATATTTTCAGTGGATAAGTTTATTTCTAAATTACACTTCAATGATTAAACTTCTAATCTTTATTTTAAAAGGAGAAAAATATTCCAAGATCTTATATCTTATTCTAAGAGGGAATTCATTTCTATTCTTTCCATGCAGAATATGTGTGCATGCATGAACACCTGCCTATAGACTTACTATTCAGGATATTTAGTTTTCTTAAGAGAAAACAGGATTAAATAGGAAAGATGTTCAAATATAAAATTGCACTGTTAATGTAAATTAGCTTGCCAATGAATGGTTACCTCTGATTAGTAGAACTTTAAAAATTCCAATATATGTGGATAAAGCATTTTACACTATACTGAGTTTCTTCTCACCATTTTCTTATCTTAAGAGAATTCAAAAGTCTAAATTACTCCAGGTGTAAATTTTAAATAAGTAAATGACACATATCATTTACCATTGGACACACACATGCACACACACACACACACACACACCTTGAAAGTTTAGAGATGAGCAATGAAATGGAAATTGAGTTAAGATGGATTTTTTTTTTAATATTTGAATGCTAACATCAGCAAGAAACATCAATCAGTACAAACCAGCATCTTTTTTAAAAGGAAAAAATACAAGACACAGTCCTAAGAAGGAAACAACAACAACAAAATCCTTGGACTGACGTTTAAACCTGTTCATGATTTCTAAATCTTGATTAATTCAAAAACAATAAAAATGATTCAGGAAATACTATTGACACAATAAGCTAAAACCAAACATTGAATAAGACAAACTATTCTATTATCAAACGTACTCAAGGAGAACAAAATAAACAACACTTTGTAATATAAACCCTAAGTATGAAAGAAGAAAAACCTCAGACACAATGTACCAGACAGATGTATCTTTATGAAGGGAAATGTGAGACATCCCCACACCACTAATGACTGCCTACTCCCTTGGTGCCCCAACGTTGAATCTGTGAGAAGGATGATGGTAAGTGGAAATCAATTAAACTTAAATTTACTTAAAACCTGAATTTAGTACTTCATTATTTTTGTTTAGCCATGTAACTTTCTTAGTGATACTTCGTAGACAATATTAGAAGCTTTTCCTAAATGCTTTTATTAAGGGTTGTATCATATTGTAGCAGAATTGCACATTTTCTTATTGTTCTCTATCCCATGAAAATGTAAGTTTCTTGAGAATAGAGAATATCTTTTTTACAGCATTTTTAATGCCAGCATTGCCCAGATGCATGATAGGTGTTCGTGATCTTTTGCTCCTGTTGAATAAATTGTCAGTGCCTTCTAGCCAAAGACTACCAGGAACACACTTGTAGTTAAACAAGTTGTTCTTATCAGTCATGGCAGTGAGGAAAAACACCCTTCATAGGGAATCACAGGGCATCTCAGTAAGAGGGTGTTAGAAAGGACTTATTATAGGATTTGGTCCTGTGTTAGGTGACTTTGGGGCAGGTCTAAGGAAGCAAGGATTTGCTCTGGATTTGATACAATTGGGAAGCGGGTTAATTCTGTGATTGGGTATCTGAATACATCTTACCCAGGAGAAGGTAAGCCTAGATAGAGGTCACAGCTATAATCAATAAAGCAGCAGAAGTGGTTCATATCATTCACATTAGGAGGATGTATGGTCATTTTTTTGGTTTGGACAATATCCATGTTCTTGCCTCTTTTCAAACATGATTATGGAGTAGTCTGTGTTTTTTCTTGATTCTTCATAGTCATAGAGTGGCCTTGTCTGGTGAAGATATTTTGTGAAATTTTTTAGATTTCACAGGAGAATACCAAATCCTAGGTATGTATGCCAGGCCACTCCTACCAACACAAGGCCTGCCTGCTAGTATCAGGTCAGCTTCTGAATGGCATGGGCTGCCTTTTCTTTCTCAAAAGAAATGGATTAATGAACTGCTTAATACTATTTTTTTACTCTTAGCAACTGATCCACTATTTCACAATGTATCAATTGCCTGATTGATCAAAATCATAAAAAACTTTAGTTCACCTGTCTGAAAGGAAATCCACTGGCCCACTATATAACAAACTCGCAACTGCCTTGTAGTGGTTAGTCTCCAGAGATGAGTACCATAAAGTCCTCCCCTTCCTGCAAGAGCATGTTCTTCTACCCATCAAGAGGTAGAGGTCATTTCCTTTTCTCTTGACTCTGAGGTAGCTTTAAAATTTCACTTGATCAATGGAGTAAGCTCAAGTAATGCTGTTTCATTTCCAGGACTAATCTTTCAGAGGCTCAGCTGGTTCTCCCTTTCTTCTTGGAACTGTTCGCCATCCAAGAAGCCTGACTATTCATCTTACTGTAAAAATACCTGGGCTGGCCATACGGAGAGAGAGAGAAAGGCCATGTGGAGAAACAATGAAACACCAGACATGTAAAAGAGGCCTTTTTGGACCTTTAAGCCCAACCTAACCCCAAATAAGTACATGGGCAAGACTAAGCCTGGGCAAGACCAATAGAAGAATCATCCAGTCAACCCACAGGATTGAGAACAAATAAAATGTGATTGTTATACAGCAATAAATAGTTGTACCTTCCCAGAATAAGAGTTCATCAAACACTTTAGGAGTCTACTCATCCAAAAGGAAGGTATATTTCTTGAAAGTTAGAAGAATAAAAAAGAGAAAATTGTATCATTTTCATTATGAATAATGAGAAAAAAAGCAAGTTCTTCAACAGTTTTTTCTACTACTAAATTCTAACAAATTTTAAGCAAGAAAACTTTAATGGAAAACTTTAAGTTCCATTTGTGTCTGTGAGAGAAATTTTACAACAAATGTGTTAGGAATGTCCATTTAACCATTTCTGTAATAATTCTTGATATAAGGGCATAATATTAAATAAAAATAAACGAAGACTTCAGAGAGAAACTAAGTAACATACCCCAAATGAACAACCTAATTTTATCTAAGAAGATAGAGTAGAAGTCTTACATTCTAAGCTGGGGATCTGAATAACAGACAGTTTGAGGCAATGGTTTTGGCATGGAGCTATTCTGGATAGGTGACTGAAGGAAGATAAGGCTAAGATTGCCAAATCAATAGCTTATAGGGCTGACACACAAACAGGAAGGTCAGAAAGTGCTAGCAACATTGTTGTTCCACCAGAAAGAACACGTCAACTTTCAAAATAGGCATACCTTCAAAGATACGTACAGATATAGCTAGAATTTTCCTTAAGAAGACTACTTGGATCCAATCTAGCACTTGAGTTGTAGTTACTTGAAAACCTAGAGTTCCAAACTATGGATTATATTACAGATACTGTTTTTTTCCAGAGATCTAATTGGTTTGAATCTAGTTCAAAGTGCGCATTCCCAATGGTCAAATTTGATTGGAGAGAAACCTCACAAACACATCTGTGGAACATTCAATTTCAAAGAGCATAATCTCCAGTATACATTTCACACTGAGCAAATATACTAATTGGGACATTCATGTGCTATGTTACTTAACAGTAATCATTTTTATTTTGGTAACGATCTTCTAAAAGCAATCAATGATATTATGAATATAACTATTATTGAAACTTCTTTTCAATGGTAGTTAGAAATTAGAGCCAAATATCTGCAGGAATAAACTTCATGGAAGCCGAAAGCCTATAATAACAGCGATGGTGTACCTAGGAAACTGAATTTTGATTCACCTAGCCTCACAGAAACACTAAAAAATATATTTGAGTTTTTAGCAGTTATGTGTTTTTGGTTGGCCAGCAGAGATATCACTTGAATTTAGAAGCAAATCCTGCCTCCATAATAAATGGCAGAGAGTTGTTCTGCAAAAGGAGTAACGGGCTACTCGCTGTATTCAGGAGCAGCACTGGGTACTGTTCTAGGGATTTGAAAGTCAGAGCAGCTTGTCTTTTCGACTGAGACTACTATTGTTTTCCTGGCTTTGAGTAACAGTTCTGTATATATTAAACAACCTGTATCACTGAGTCTCTGGCCATCTTTCTGCCATCATCCTCACAATGGAAGCCCTGCAGATTGATGCCTGAAGTAAGTGTAATACAAAGCGTCACACTCTGGTATGCTGACTTGGGGAGATATAAAGAAACCAAAAAATATGATCCCAGAGAAAACAGGACCGTATTTTTAACCACTCTTGGTACCAGACAACAAAAGCTGTGTAGCTGGAGAACTGGGAAATACAGCTGTAAAAGTGTGTCCTTCCCTCTTGACTCCAGGCTCGTTGGCACTTTGGCCAATTTGTTAAAAAAAACAACAAACTAGAATCTGAAGTAAGCAAAATATATAATTTCCCTGTGGCTTCTATTGGCTCAATAAATGAGGCACCTGAGGTTTTCCAAAAGAGAAAAGAACAGGAAACCACCAGATTGGGTGTCTGGCAGGCAAGGAAGCAAATACTAAAACTGAGGTCCCCATGGCCGGAATGAAGACAGCTGTAATGGTGATGCTGTGAAAGGTTGAAGCCATGTGGGCCTTGCAAGCCCCAGCCCGGCAGGCAGCAACTTTCTAGGCGTGCTTTTGCAAACTGCTGAGGTGTTAGGTGTGGGAAAGGGTAAAAAAGGAACTGAGAAGTGCTTTACCTCATACTGCTGCAGTTCTAACTGCAGGAAAAAAAAAAAAAAAAAAAGATGAGATCAGATCACAGGAAGAAGACAAAATAAGCTAAAGTCTTGGTATTACTTTTAAAGATTTTATTTATTTATTTTCCCCCAACGCCCCAGTAGATAGTTGTCTGTCATAGCTGCACATCCTCCTAGTTGCTGTATGTGGGACTCGGCCTCAGCATGGCCGGAGAAGTGGTGCGTCGGTGCGATCCCAGGATCTGAACCCGGGCTGCCAGCAGCGGAGTGCACGCACTTAACCGCTAAGCCACGGGGCTGGCCCTTGGTATTACTTTTAATTGTGAGTAACTCTGTTTTAAGATGTATGAGCTAATCTTGCTGATTTTACAGACAGGCTGAAATGAGAACAACGACCTTGGAGCATTGTGATTTGTGCAAGCTAATTGGGTTACAAATAATGGTATGCAGAAGACGGGGTATCAGAAATAATTTTCTAATTAGAACAGGTGGCCTCCAAGTGCAAATGTAAAAGTACTTAATTGAGACAGAAAACTTTAACTAGTAAGAGTAGGCAAAAGATATTTCTTTTTGAAACTTCTGCTTAAAATACGGTAAATATATGTATGGGATCTGGCCAGGAATAAAGTGTTCCTCAGCTACATCATTGTTGCAATTCTGAGTACTATACTTCATTGTTGTTCAGAACCATCCTGCACATTAGAGGGTGATTAGGGTCTCTGCCCCTTGCTCACCTAAAACAGGGCATTATCTTAGGGTCCACAGTCCTTGAGCCAAAGCACTTCTACATAATTTAAAAAAAAAAAAAAAGCTGGGTAAGTGCCACCTAAATGTGTATTTAATACATATAAACTGAGAAATTTTGATCTGCCCAAGGTTCCTAGTATATCGAATTAATATGGTCTTGTGATCATGTTGATCTCTATTTCTGACCTATTTGGTGAGGGGAAAATGAATTATCTGGGCTGAAACTAATGGAAATAAGGGGTGGGGCTGGGGAGAAGTGGTGGGGGGTGGGGATTGGCAGTGTATCTGAATCCTCCCCCAGGCGACATCTTAATTAAAAAAGTATTTTTCCTATTGTTATAGATTTAAAAAATTATGATTTAAAGCTACCATTTCTATTCTGAGAAGGGTCAGTGTGGGTAAATACATATACCTTATTTCAATATAACATGGTTCAAATTTGGGTGAAATACTTCCAAAAAGAGATTAACCAAGTGGGAGCTGATGACAGTGAGCATCTCTCTGTAGATCCCAGGTGACAAGAAGAGCTCAAATGTGACATGAGAGAAGATGCAGAGTTGCTACAAATGCTAAGCCCTTGAAAGAGGCAGTCAGCTGAGACTTTTTCCTAATGCAGGTCAAGGGTGCCTTCCACACAAGGAGTTCATGCATTTAATGGAAGTGACTCCATTTACACTAGAATGGCAACACAAATGTTTTCTGGTATAGTAAGTCTCCTGTGTGAATGCAGATACCAATTTGACAAGCAAAACAAAAACGTTGGTATTACAAGCCACCAGATAGATAGTGAATGTGAAGCAGCTAATTCATGGCAGGATCCTGTCAGTGTACACTAGTGGTACCCCATGCAGTTACCCTGCCCACACCAAGGGCAAAATAAGATAAGCAGTGACTTTTTGAAAGTTGACAAAACCATAACTACCTTCTCTCTATCAATTTACCCAGATCAAGTGACTTTGTGTTCCTTATCTGTTGAAGTCAAGCTATTGGCGCCTAAAGAATGCAAAGTCAAGCATGCACTTATGGCATGGCTTAATTCATGCAAAATGTTGAACATTTGCAATTGATCTTCTCGTAAAAATAATTTACCTAATACTTTATGTTTTCATATGGATATTAAAACCTCTGGTGATGAGTCTAAAATGACATAAAGTTACATATAAAGACATTGAGAGATATATAAATATAACATAAACATATATATGAGACAAATTTATTAGTGTCCTTTATGAATTGGATATTGTGAAACCTCACAGTATTGTAAAAATATGGACTTAAGTCATTATTCCACTTAAACTTTAGGATATAGTCTTAAAAATCTTTGATGTTCCTAGGTGTTAATTTAGTTGTATTTCCTGGCCCTCTAATATTTTTGAGTTAGGCAAAGACGATAAACATATTCATATTTTCAAAGGTTTTTAGCAATTTGAGTTCAACATCAAGGTTACCTGTGATAAAATTTGACTAATGACACAAGGGAGAATCAAAAAAAGAGACAAAAGAGTTTAGACTCAACTTCAAAGGCTTTTATTTGTCTGTATTGTCCCTTTTTCCGGCTGTTGTCTATTAACTATAGGGGATTCTAACTGAGATACTAAACATTATGTATTTAGAAAGTCTTTAGCCATCTCTCAAGAAATGGTCTGATTTCTTTCTTCTTTTTTCCTGAACTCATACAGATAAGAAGAATTCTAGACTTTAAAGCCAGTTCTAGAATGTTTGAACTTATGGTTAAAGAAAAGAAAAAAAGAAGATTCCTCATTTAAGAGATCAATCTATAATGTAAACATCTTTTTTGTAATAGCATATGTAGCATAGAACATCAAAGCAAATGGGAAAAAGAAAGTGGATCCAAACTCTCATGTTTAAAAAAATTAAGCGTTAAATAAATTGAAAATTATTGATGTGAATACATAACCTTCTGAAAAAGATCATTTTTCTGTTTTGTCACTTTAGAATCTGTTACTTTGTTGTTGTTGTCATTTAGTTTCTATTTAATAATCATAAACTTTATTCTGCAATCCAGCTAGACTTGGAGGGAGATAAGGAAAATATGGATCCCAAAGAACCACTGTGAGAGCACCAAGATTATAGGATATTTCAAGCAGTTGGGGATGAAGGGGTGCTTCTTAAACATAATTTAATAGTTTAAGTACTTATTGTATTCTGCTTGTAATTTGCTTAATTTTCTATCATATGTATGTGGATTACATTCATACATACATGGCATACATATCTTGGATTGCAAAATTCAACTATTGTTGTCAATTCTTCTGAACTTGATCTGTAGATTCAGCATAATCTCAATTAAAATTCCAGCAAGGTCTTTTGAAGGTATTAACAAAATTTTTCTCAAGTTTATACGAAATGCAGAAGCTCTAGAATAGCCAACAAAATACTAAGTAAGAACAAAGCTGGAAGACTTACAATAAAGCTATGGGAATCAAGAGAGTGTATATCAGCAAAAGAAGAGATACATAGATCCATGCAACAGAATATAGAACCTAGAAATAGATCTATGCAAATTTTGTAAACTGATCGTTTACAAGGGAGCAAAGGCACCTCAATGAGGAGAAAATAATCCTTTCAACAAATGGTGCTGGGACAATTGGATGTCCTTATGAAAAAATATAAATCAAGTCACATACATTATACTTTTCACAAAAATTAACTCAAAATTGATCATAGACCTAAATGTAAACACAAAATGGTAAAACTACTAGAAGAAAACATAGGAGTAAATCTAAGTGACCTTGGCTTTCATGACTTTCAGATCCTATATCAAAAGCACAATCCATGAAAGAAAAAATTGTAAGTTGTACCTTATTAAAATTTAAAACTTCCTCTCTGTGAAAGATCCTGTTAAGACAATGAAAAAATAAGTCAAAGGCTGGGAGAAAATATTTGCAAAACACATATCTGATAAAGTATTTGTATCCAAAATATACAAAGAGCACTTAAATTTCAAAAATAAGAGAACAAACAATCCAATTAAAAAATTGAACAAAAGATCAAAAAGACCTCACCAAAGAAAATATACAGATGGCCAATAAGTATATAAAAAGATACTCAACATTATATATCATTAAGGAATTGCAAGTTAAAACAGTGAGAAACCACTATAGACCTATTATAAATGGCTAAAATTCTAAAAACTGACAATACCAATTGCTGATGAGGATATGTATCAACAGAAACTCTCATTCATTGCTGGTGGGAATGCAAAACTACAGCAATTTTGGAAGATAGTTTATCCTTTTGTTATAAAGCTAAACATAGTCTTGCCATATGATCTGACAGTTGTGCTAACAGGTATTTACCTAACTAATTTGAAAAAGTCATCTCCTCATAAAAACCTGCACATGAATGTTCATAGCAGCTTTATTGAAAAATCACCAAAAACTGGAAGCAACCAAGATGTCATTCGATAGATGCATGAATAAACAAATTGTAGAATATACAATGGAATATTATTCAACCATAATAAAAAGTGAGCATCACACTACAAAAAGAAAAAAAGAATGAATCTTAAATACATGTAGCTAAATAAAAAAGCCAGTCTCAAAAGGCTACAATTATATAATTACCAATTATATGTCATTTTAGAAGAGGCAACACTATAATGTTGGTAAAAAGTTTAGTGGTTTCCAGGGCTTCAGGATCAGGGTGTAGGTTGAGTCGGTGAAGCACTGGGTGATTTGGGGGAGGTGAAACTATTCTGTAAAATACAGTAATGACACTATGCGTTTGTCAAAACCCGTAGAACTTTATAGCAGAAAGAGCGAACCTTAATGTATAAAAAAAAGAGAAAATCATTTACGAAGTCAGGGGAATCCCAGGATGAAATGCAAAATACAGCTAAGCAATCTAACTCTATTACAAGTGTATAAAAAAATCAAAGCTCTTGAAGAAATGGCTGATTTTAAAACTGGAGAAGGAAATACTTGAGTTGAGAACATCTTGTAGTGTCAGAAAGCAAGTGCTCAAACAGAAGGCACAATGAAGAGGTGTGTCGAAGAGACACAGGAGCCAATTTAAAGAGCTCCCAGTGGCCAAACCTGGAACATTTTAGCAACAAAATGAATAAAGTAGCATTGGATTTATAAACCAAAGTATAAAATAAATATACATGAGCCCATAGTGATATAAATAAATGACTAAAGAAGTAAAAATTACATACATAAATAAGGAAGAATGGACAAGCCTATCACACAGGAGAATATCAATTAAAGTATGTAGCTACTGCTCTCAGCAGAGATGGAGCATTAACTTTCCACCACTTAAGTCTGGGATGCATATAGTGATTCCTTCCAAAGTGTCTAGTATGGAAAGAGAGGGAAAACAGAGTAACTTTATAGTGCAGAAGGCTGTTATCAAGGTTGTCATCAAAAGCGATGTCATGTTAATAGTTTGTACCCTTGATATAATACGATGAAAATGGCACTTTGCCTCTACGGTCTTTCTATCAAAAACCTATATCCCCAGTCTAATCATCAGAAAAAAGTAGACAAATCTCAATTGAGGAACATTCTACAAAATATCTGATCAGTACTCCTCAAAACTGTCAAGATTGTTAGAAACTAAGGAAGACTAAGAAACTGTCATAGTCAAGAGGAGCGTAGGGAGACCTGATGACTAAATGTAATGTGGTGTCCTGGATGGGATACTGAACAGAAAAGGGCTATATATTTGGTAAAACTAAGGAAATCTGATGGAAGTGTAGATTTTAGTTAACAATGATGCATCAATATTGGTTCATTAATTGGAATAAATGTACCACATTAATTTAATATCCTAAATAACATGAGGAAACCCTCTGTACTTCCTTTGCAATTTTTCTAGAAATCTACAACAGTTCTAAAAGTTAAAAGTAAACTTAAAAAATAGATCAGCTTTTTATAAAAGCTATTTCTATTATTCCATGAAGCACTTTTCCAGACACTGTTAATATGTATAAGTAATAGCATTCTGAGCTATATGAAGTCCTGGAAATACTGCATATTATATAAACTCTATTCATTTGACAATGAATATGGAGCATAATGAATGGAACAGAACGAAGCATGCTCTAAAGATACCACTTACACTCAGTTTAACTCAATTTCCAAAGCTTACTGAGCAAAGAATATTGAGTATTAAAGTATGTGTTGGTGTGTGTGTGTGTGTGTGTGTGTGTGTTTGGGAGGAAAAAAGTCTACCAAAAATCATGGCACACCCTGGAGGAGCGTATGCTTGAAGTTCACTAGGAATGAATCACAGCTAAGGGATTCATGTGTGAAAGTAATAATTCAGCAAGGATTGGAAATCACTGTTCCAACTGATGTTAAAGACGTATAGGGATAAAGGCTCTTCATCATTCCTATTTAATTCTATCAAATAAAACATTTGATAGGGGTTATTAGGTCCCTGGAGAGGGACTTTCATTATCCAAACAACTTCAAACACCACTTCTAGATTTATCCTCTAGAAACCTAGGTTTCCTACTCTTAGACAAAATGTGTGGTTATGGAACACTCTCCCTGAAGTCAAGTTCTAGGCAATTTACTTTCCTTTTTATTAAAAGAACCAAATCCAAGGCCTCATATTGTACTCAAGAATTCAGATACTATAAAACATTACAATGAGATTTAAACAAAAGTTCTTGAATAAGTTTATCGATGGTCTCTTGAGCAAAGCATCCATGGAGAAAACGCAATGAGAAGAAAGAGCAGATGGAAAGTAAAGGACATGGTTAACAACAGCACAATTAGCAAGTATTTATTGTATGCTTGTTATGTGACAGGTAGGGAGAGGGTGAAGTTGTTTCAGATCATTGTCCTCAAGTTCAAGGAACTGAAAATCATACACTGTCCCCATTTCTTTTTCAAAATTTATTGTAGTGAGATACAGAATGAGAAATAAGTGATGCTGTTATAACAACATACTTCACTGAGTTATCTTGTTGCCAAGATTTTTCGCTTTAATTAGTGATTTCTAGCTCATTCATATAAACAACTTTGCTCCATATTTTTTGTAATACACTAACTGCTTTATGGTTAATCATTTAAGAAAATACAGCTGTCAAGTATATACTAGCTATGAAAGCCTTAGAATCAATTTAGAGCCAATAATTTCAATTTCATTCCGAAAGCTGTTACTAATAGAGTTAAGGTCATGCAGTTTGTGAGGAAAGCACAATATCTACCTGTCATTAACTACACAGTGACGAAAAACTAGAGTACCCCTTGGAAAGAAAGTTAGGAAAGAAACCAAATATTCAGTGGATATTATTTGAATTTAGACATTGCTGTTCCCAAATTTCATTAGTAGGGTTTACCCATTTCACAAATTTACCTCGAAACCAGACTGCTAACAATGCAGAAAATTAAGATTTAGAGTAAATATATATATATTTATATATATATATAGAGAGAGAGAGAGAGATGAGATGACATCTCAACCAGAGCATTTGTTTTTGAGAAAATATTATCTGGATAAGTGACTTGTTCTGGCCACTTTTTGAATTCAACAAAGCAATTGATAGATTCATCAAAGCAACATTAGCTTATTTATTCAATTGATTAGTTTCCTCAAAATTGTCAATCTAGGTGTAGGTACATGGAAAAAATCATTAATACCTTCTTCAAACTACAACATTCTTTTTTCCTTTATCATTAAATTGATTTTACAGATAAATTCCTTTTTAAGAAACTTGACATGGCATAACAATTACTTAGTGAAAAGGGCAGTGAAACCTAGTTCACATCTCTTGGGTTCTCTTTGTTTTCTTTAGGATTCTATCCTTGGCTTTCTGATTTGTTTCTCCACTCAAGGCTCCCATGGTAGATAGATCACCACTTATTTCATGGTAAACTTTTAATTAATTGTGTTTGCATCACTATGACTCCATCCACTTGCCTAATGACCATAATAAGATTGCTTCATTTTATTGATGCTATGGTTCCAAGCCTAACATAATACCTAACACTATGCTAAGCATTAATTAAAATATTTTATTGATAAATGTGATTTGCTTTCTCAAAATACACAGTGGACTTCTACTTGATCTGTGTGGTGGACTAGACCTTCTGAAATGCCCTCAGGCACTGCAAAATACTCAGATGTTGTTTCTACCCTCTTTATATTGTATACACAATAAAATACTAAACTCTTCGGCAAGTTCAACCCAGATCTTACTTTTATGTAATCCAGACTGTGTAAAAATCTTTTTATCCTTCAACTTATAAAGATACTGGCTTATGAGAAATTTGTAAGAAAACATAAATATTAACTAAAACAGTAGTTCAGTTTTTTAAAAATTGTTGGATGTATAATAAAGGTTTGTAAATCTATCTGTTGTGTAGATTTTTTGTTTTCATAAAATTTGTTTAAACAGATTCATCACAATGCCTTTCCATGGATCTTCTGCCAAATGTGCAAAACAATTCCCCAAACAAAACTCTGAATTAAAATTTTAGACAGAATTTTACCTGGTTAAATTTTTTCTTTATTTCAATATATTTGCTAAGAAACTAATGCTAAAAAGACTATTTCTAAATGTCAGATAAAATTTAATTTTTTGATACAAAATTGTTTTAGCTAGGATAAAGTTAAATTGTTAACTAATTTTCCCATAGAGAATAATAATTATGAAAGATTAGGTAGAAAAAAGTGTGTTCACATTATTGACTTGAATTTAATACAGGATCTAATATCTCATTTACATACACTTTCAAAGTATATTTTAATTTAGTTAAGAAGTAGAAAATGCTTATTTTAATGGCAGTCTAAAATAATCATAGTTGTGCAAAAATGGATCTATAGCAAGAATATGTTTCTTTAAGATTTATAGTTTATGTTTTAATATGTTGGAAAAAGTACTGTTGCAATCTATCCATTATCATATTATATTAACAAGAAAGGTTAGGTATGACAAAATATTTTTCAAAACTGTACACATATACCCATTTGCATCAGATTGAAAGAAGAATGGCACTGATTTCATTCTCAGATTAGAAGCATGAAATATCAATATTAATGTTAATTTTTAACAGGTAGGGGCATAATCAGAAAAACAGTATTACTAGTATTACTCCTCAAAAGAAAGCGTATCAAAAAAAACTAAAGCCCAACAACACCTATGTCACCAAAAATAACTAAATTAAAATGAAATAAGGGGGGCCGGCCCGGGGGTGCAAGCGGTTAAGTGCGCGCACTCCGCTGTGGCGGCCTGGGGTTCGCCGGTTCAGATCTCGGGCGCGCACTGACACACTGCTTGGCAAGCCATGCTGTGGCAGTGTCCCATATAAAGTGGAGGAATATGGGCACTGATGTTAGCCCAGGGCCAGTCTTCCTCAGCAAAAAAAGAGGAGTATTGGCAGGTGTTAGCAAGGGCTGATCTCCTCACCAAAAAAAAAAAAAAAAAAAAAAAAAATGCAATATGGGTGGTGTCTGTATAAGAAGAGGAAATTTGGACACAGAAAGTTACCGAGGGAAGACCATGTGAAGACATAGGGAGAAGACAGCCAACTACAAACCAAAGAGTGAGGCCTCAGAAGGAAGAAACTCTGTCAAAATCTTGATCTCAGACTTCTGGACTCCAGAATTATAAGAAAATAAATTTCTGTTGTTTAGGCCATACAGTCAATGGTACTTTATTGTGGAAGACCTAGCAAATTAATGCACCCAACATAAAGTCACAGTATATATATAATGAATTAATTGAATAAATTAAATTTAATTATTTAGATTAATAAAAATTGCATAAACTATCAAGTGAAATGAAATACCAAACTTCTTAGAACTTGAAAAAGATTCTTAAAAATTGTTCCCTCAAGTAAGAATTGACACCGCAATATAAAATAGAACAAAACACAAAAGTTCAGCTCATCAAAACTTATTAAATGCAATCGAGGTTGTAATCAGGGCAAATTCTCATATTTAAATGTTTCCTTTAATAATCAGAGAAGCTATGAAAATGAAATAACAAAGCTTTTAACTAAAAATTTTTTTGAAAAATAATAACAAATAAAAGTAGTAAAGAAAAATTGATAAACAAACTATGATGATGAAACCTCCCTGAAAATACAGAAAATCCACAGAAGTGGTAACTACCTTCCCGGGTTGGCTCATTTAAAAATGCAATGTAATCTCTAGTCAAATCAAGAAAAATAAAAATAAATAAATATGAGAAATATACACAGTATGTATGAGAAATGGACAGAACTATAGAAACTGAGTAAATATCTTGTAAAAATTTATTCTGAGATATTTGACAAGCTTCGGTAAGAACTGCCAAACTGACTCAATGGAAAAAATTAAGAAAAGTTGTTTAAGGAACAAATTTCAAATTGAAATGGACCCAGATGGCTTAACAGATTTCGCTTGCAAATTTACAAGGAAAAGTATAAATCTCATGCTAAATGAATTATTATACATGTAGAAAATACAGATGTGCCCCAATTAATATTTCAAATTCCATTTAACCCTGATATCAAAATATTTTTGCTTAATAACTTTTTGTCAAATGCTAAATAACAACCTTAAGAAAGAATGTATTTAAAAAGTCAACATAGGAGGTGGTGTCAAGATGGCAGCATAGGCGGACTCTGAACTCACCTCCTCCCACAGACACAACAAATTTACAACTACTCTTGGAACAATTACCCCTGAGAGAGAATTGCAAGATGGATACAAAGAACCCCCACAACAAGGGACAGTGCTAGCTGAGGTGGAAGAGGCAGAAATTCCCTCCTGGAGAGAAAGAAAAAAGCCACCTTCACAAGCCATGGTGCTTCATGGCCAGTCAGGAGCAATCCTAAGGTATGCAGCCTTCCCTGGAGGAGTGCGGGATCTGAGTGCAGGAGCGTTACCATTATATGCAGCTTTTGGACTCAGTACAACTCAGATGAGTGGCATACTATCTGGCTTTGCTGGCTACTAACAACAATGGGGAATACCCCCAGAAAAGCTACGGGACATAAGAGAAAAATAAAAAACCTGCTCTTAAAGGGCCCACGCACAAATTCCCCCATTTCGGAAAGCAACCTAAAATCACCAGAAAGAAAAATGCAGGATCCTTTGGTGAAGAGACTCACCTGATAGGGTCTGGGTGAATCTTGGTGAGAGGTGAGATCTCTCCAGGGACTGAGATATTGGCAGCAACCATTATTGTGACCTAGTAAAGGCATGCTGACACAGACACTGACAGATGCCATTGGAGTTCTTCCCCTGGCCTGTTAGCTCAGGGTCTGCCCCACCCACTAGAGCATGATTTAATGTAGCTCAGCCAGGGCAGGCAGCCCACCCTAGGGACTGGCCCCACCCAACATCAAGCCCTCAGGCAACTTGTGGGCCTTCATAGGCAGGGTGCCCGGATCCTCTGAAGCTGGGCAAGTAGGTCCACCTCTGCAGGGCAGGGCATGCAGGAGGAGCTGGTGGGGTGTGTGGGATGTTGGCAGAGTGTGTGGACCCTCTGCAATGGGGCAACTAGGTCTGCTTCAGGGGATCAGGGTGCATGCACAGGGCAGGACTGTGTTGATGGTGTGTGTGGCCCTGTGGATGGTGGGGCTTGTCAGCTGCAGAAGACTTGTGCTTCTCAAACAGCCACACAGGGGATCGGCCCCACCTTCCAAAGTCTGAAACAATTGGGTGCTCACTTGCCTGGGGCTGGCCCCACCCTGCTGCAGTTTGAGAGAGCTGACAAGAGCCTTGCAGGCCAGAGGCCTACAGCAATTGTAAGCCCCTGAGCCTAGCAACCAGCCACACTGGGGGCCTGCTCACTTAACAGAAAAACTGCAACAGGAATGTGCTGTTAGAACTTGCAGCCAACTGTGCTGGGGCTCCCCACACCCAATAAAGTGACTGAAGTGTCCATAACAGCCACACACAGCTAAGCATTATAACCAGCTGGCCAGGGGGACAGCCTAGTCTCCATGGGCACCTGCAGTAAGAGAAACCCTGCCACAACAGAAGGACACATGTAGCCCACACAGGGGTCACTCCTGGAACATTTGGAACTGGTGATGAGAGGAAAGCACACTGCTGGGCCTCATAAGGCAACTCTTACATAAGACCACCTCTCCAAGATCAGGAGACGTAGCTGACCTACCTAATACATAGATATAAGCCAGAGAAAGAGGCAAAATGAGGAGGCAAAGAAATATGTTCCAAGTAAGGGAACAGGACACAACCCAAGAATAAGAACTAAATGAAACAGAAATAAACAATCTACTTGACAAAGAGTTCAAACAAAAAGTCATAACGATGCTCACTGATCTTGGGAGAAGCATAGATGAACTCAGAACTTCAACAAAGAACTGGAAAATATTAAAAACAACCTATCAGAAATGAAGAATACAGTACTGGAAATGGAAAATTCACTAGAGGGACTCAAAACCAGAGTAGATGACACAGAAGAACATATCAGCAAGCTGGAAAAAAGATAGAGGAAATCACCCAAGCTGAATAGATAAAAGAAAAAAGAATTAAAAAGAACAAGAACAGTCTGAGACCTCTGAGACAATACTAAGGGCACTAACATCCATATTATAGGTGTCCTAGAAGGAGAAGAGAGAGACAAAGGGGCAGAGAATCTATTTCCTAACCAAAGGAAGGAAACAGATATTCACGTACAGGAAGCACAGAGATCACCAAACAAGATAAACCCAAAGAGGCCTACATCAAGACACATTATAATTACAATGTCAAGAATTAAAGATAAAGAGAGAATGCTATAAGCTGCAAGAGAAAGGCAACAAGTTACATACAAAGGAAATCCCACAAGGCTATCTATCAGCTGACTTCTCAGAAGAAACCTTACAGGCTAAAAGGGAGTGGCACGATATATTTGAAGTGCTGAAAGGAAAATAGCCTACAGCCCAGAATACTCTACCCAGCAAGGTTATCATTAAGAATGGAAGGAGAGATAATGAGTTTCCCAGACAAGTTAAAATTAAAGGATTTTATCACCAAGAAACCAGTCTTAAAAGAAAGGCTAACGGCTACTTCTTATTTAAGTAAGAAAGAGAAAACCATAAATAAGAATAAGAAAATTATCAAAAAAAAAAGAAAAAGCAATAAAATTATTGGTAAAGGCAAAAATACAGTAAAGGTAGCACATCAACTACCTATGAAGACAATATGAAGGACAATATGAAGGTTGAATTTTAGTACAAGAGTACTAAAATTACCTATTTCCATGATAAGACAGTAATGGATACACACACACACAAAAAAGAGATTAGATATGATATCAAAAACATAAAATGTGGGAGGAGGGGACTAAAAAAGCAGAGTTTTTAGAAAGAGGTCAAACTAAAGAGATTATCAACTTAATAAAGATTGCTATATACATAAGTTATTATTTATGAACATCATGGTAATCACAATCCAGAAACCTATAATAAATACACAAAAAATTAAGAGAAAGGAGCCCAAACATAATACTAAAGAAAACCATCGAACCACAAGGGAAGAAAGCAAGAGAAGAAAGGAACAGAGAAGAACTACTAAAACATCCAGAAAAAAGTTAGAAAATGGCAATAAGTACATACTTATCAATAGCTACTTTAAGTGTCAAAGGACTAAATGTTCCAATCAAAAGGCATAGGGTGGCTAATTGGATAAAAAGACAAGAACCATATATATGCTACCTGCAAGAGACACACTTCAGACCTAAAGACATTCACAAACTGAAAATGTAGGGATGGAAAAAGATACTCCATGCAAATGGCACTGAGAAGAAAACTGGGGTAGCAATACTTATATCAGACAAAATAGACCTTCAAACAAAAACTGTAACAAGAGACAAAGAAGGGCACTACATAATGATAAAGGGAACACTCAAACAAGAGGATATAACACTTGTAACTATTGATGCACCCAACATAGGAGCACGCAAATATATACAGGAATTATTAACAGACATAAAAGGAGAAATAGACAGTAACAAAATAAGAGTAGGAGACTTTAACACTCCACTTACATCAATGGATAGATCATCCAAACAGAAGATCAATAAGGAAACATTGGCCTTAAAAGACACATTACCAGATGGACTTAGTAGAAATATACAGAACATTCCATCCAAAAACTGCAGAATACATATTTTTTTTGAATGCACATGGAACATTCTCCAGGATTAATCACATATTAGGCCACAAAATAAGTCTCCATAAATTTAAGAAGATTGAAATAATACCAAGCCTCTTTTCTGAACACAACAGTATGAAATTAGAAATCAACTACTGGAAGAAAATCAGCAAAGCCAGAAATATGTGAGATTAAACAAAATGCTACTGAACAACAATTGGGTCAATGAAGAAATCAAAGGAGAAATAAAAACATACCTGGAGACAAATGAAAATGAAAATATGATATCCAAAAATTTATGGGATACAGCAAAGGTGGTTCCAAGACAGAAGTTTATAGTAATACAGGCCTATCTCAATAAACAATAAACAAACAATAAAAATCTCAAATAAACACTCTAACAGTGCACCAAAAGGAACTGGAAAAAGAAGAACAAACAAAGCCTAAAATCAGTAGAAGGAAGGAAATAATAGAATTCAGAGCAGAAATAAATGAAATAGAGACTAAAAAAGCAATAGAAAAAATTAATGAAACTAAGAGTTGGTTCTTTGAAAAGATAAACAAAACTCACAAACCTTTAGCTAGACTCACAAAGGAAAAAAGAGAGAAGGCTCAAGTAAATAAAATCAGAAATGAAAGAGGAGAGACTATAACGAACACCTCAGGAATACAAAAGATTATAAGAGAATACTACGAAAAGCTGTATGCCAACAAATTGGATAATCTAGAAGAAATGGATAAATTCTTAGAATCATACAACCTTCCAAAACTGAATCAAGAAGAAACAGAGAATTTAAATAGACCAATCACCAGTAAGGAGATCAAAACAGTAATCAAAAATCTCCCAAAAAATAAAAGTCCAGGACCAGTTGGCTTCCCTGGTGAATTCTACCAAACATTCAAACAAGACTTCATACCTATCATTCTCAAACTCTTCCAAAAAATTGAAGAGGAGGGGAAGCTTCTTAACTCATTCTAGGAAGCCAACATTACCCTGATACCAAAACCAGACAAGGACAACACAAAAAAGGAAAATTACAGGCAATATTACTTATGAACATCGATGCAAAAATTCTCAATGAAATACTAGCAAATTGAATACAATAATACATTAAAAAGATCATACCCCATGATCAAGTGAGATTTATACCAGGGATGCAGGGATGGTTCAGCATCTGCAAATCAATCAACATGATACACCACATTAACAAATGAAGAATAAAAATCACATGATCATCTCAATAGATGTAGAGAAACCATTTAACAAGATACAGCATCCATTTATGAAAAAAACTCTGAATAAAAAGGGTATAGACAGAAATTACCTCAACATAATAAAGGACATATATGACAAACCCACAGCTAATATCATTCTCCATGGAGAAAACTTGAAAGCTATCTCTCTAAGAACAGAAACCAGACAAGGATGCCCACTTTCACCACTCTTATTTAGCATAGTATTGGAAGTCCTAGCCAGAGCAATCAGGCAAGAAAAAGAAATAAAAGCCATCCAAATTGGAAAGGAAGTAATGAAACTGTCACTATTTGCAGATGACATTATTTTATATGTAGAAAACCCTAAAGAATCCACCAAAAAACTTTTAGAGATAATAAGTGAATACGGTAAAGTTGCAGGATACAAAATCAACATACAAAAATCAGTTGCATTTCTATACACTAACAACAAAGTAGCAGAAGGAAATAAGAATACAATCCCATTTACAATTGCAACAAAAAGAATAAAATACCTAGGAATAAACTTAACCAAAGAGGTGAAAGATCTGTACAATGAAAACTATAAAACATTGTTGAAAGAAATTGAAGAAGACACAAAAAAATGGAAAGATATTCCATGCTCTTGGATTGGAAGAATTAACATAGTTAAGATGTCCATACTTCCTAAAGCAATCTATAGATTCAATGCAATCCCTATCAAAGTCTCAACAACATTTTTCACAGAAATAGAACAAAGAATCCTAAAATTTATATGGAACAACAAAAGACCTGGAATAGCCAAAAGAATCCTGAGAAAAAAGAACAAAGCTGGAGGTATCACACTCCCTGATTTCAAAATATACTACAAAGCTATAGTCAGCAAAACACCATTGTACCGGCACAAAAACAGACATACAGATCAATGAAACAGAGTTGAGAGCTCAGAAATAAACCCACACATCTATGGACAGCAAATTTTTGACAAGGGAGCCAACACCACGCAACGGAGAAAGGAAAGTCTCTTCAATAAACGGTTTTGGGAAAACTGGACAGCCACATGCAAAAGAATGAAAGTAGACCATTATCTTATACCATAAACAAAAATTAACTCAAAATGAATTAAATACTTGAATGTAAGACCCAAAACTATAAAAATTCTAGAAGAAAACATAGGCAGTATGCTCTTCAACATCAGTCCTAGCAACATATTATCAAGTACCACATCTGACTGGGCAGAGGAAACAATAGACAAAATAAACAAACGGGACTACATCAAACTAAAATGCTTTGTTGAAGGAAATCTTCAACAAAGGGAAAAGACAACCTAACTACTGTGAGAAGATATTTGCAAACCATACATCTGATAAGGGAATAATATCCAAAATATATAAAGAACACATACATCTCAACAACAAAAAAACTAACAACACAATTAAAAAATGGGCAAAAGATCTGAACAGACATTTCTCCAAAGAAGATATACAGATGGCCAACAGGCACATGAAAACATATTCAACATCATTAACTATCAGGGAAATGCAAATCAAAACTAAGATGAGATATCACCTCACTCCAGTCAGAATGGCTATAATTAACAAGACAGGAAACGACATGTGTTGGAGAGGATGTGGAGAGAAGGGAACTCTCACACACTGCTGGTGGGAGTGCAAACTGGTGCAGCCACTATGGAAAACAGTGTGTGGAGATTCCTTAAAAAATTAAGAATAGAACTACCATACGATCCAGCTATTCCACTGCTGAGTGTTTATCCAAAGAATATGAAAACACAAATACATAAAGATATACGCACCCCTATGTTCATTGCAGCGTTATTCACAATACAAGACTTGGAAGCAACCTAAGTGCCCATCAAGGGACAAATGGATAAAGAAGATGTGGTATATACACACAAGAGAGTACTACTCAGCCATAAAAAATGATGAAATCTGGGCATTTGTGACAACCTGGATGGACCTTGAGGGTATTATGCTAAGAGAAATAAGTCAGAGGGAGAAAGCCAAATACCATATGATTTCACTCCTAAGTAGAAGATAAAAACAACAACAAAAAATCACATAGAGACAGAGATTGGTTTGGTAGTTACCAGAGGGGAAGGGGGGAGGCAGGATGGTGAAAGGAGTGATTAGGCACATGTGTGTGGTGATGGATTGTAATTAGTCTTTGGGTGGTGAACATGATGTAATCTATACGGAAATTGAAATATAATGATGTACACCTGAAATTCATATAATGCTATAAACCAGTGTTACCACCATAAAAAATAAATAAATAAAGATTACTGAGCTAAGGAAAAAAAAGTCAACATATTGTTAGTGAAATCTAGATATACATTAAAACCATGACAAAAATATATTTTATTTTGGGAAAGTAAATATGGTTTGATACTAGGATTTTTCACTTATATAATTTAATATTTATTGAGTCAAAAGAAAAAATTATATCACCTGTTGTTAAATGCTGCAATGTCTTTTGAGGAAATTATGCAATGTTTTTTGAGGAAATGATAAAACATCTTATTAAATTAAAAAAGATATTTCCTGGGGCCGGCCCCATGGCTTAGCAGTTAGGTGTGCAGGCTCCGCTACTGGCGGCCTGGGTTGGGATCCCGGGCGCGCACCGACACACTGCTTCTCCGGCCATGCTGAGGCGGTGTCCCACATACAGCAACTAGAGGGATGTACAGCTATGACATACAACTATCTACTGGGGCTTTGGGGAGAAACAGAGGAAAAGAAAGGAGGAGGATTGGCAATAGATATTAGTTCAGGGCCAGTCTTCCTCAGCAAAAAGAGGAGGATTGGCATGGATGTTAGCTCAGGGCTGATCTTCCTCACCAAAAAAAAAAAAAAAAAAAGATATTTCCTTTACATGATAAATATGTTTCAAGTAAATGGTGATATGTTAGAAATATATGTGTTAAAGTTGTGAGCAAGACAGGCCTATATTACCTGGGTGTTCTAGATAATACAATAATTCAAGAAGGAACTATGATAAATACACAGTTGCAGGGAGAATTCACCATTATTGTAGATGACACCATCTACCTAGAAAAATTCAGAACCCTTTAAACCTACTAACAATAGTAAAAGATATTCAAATGGTAACAAAATAAAAATCAATAGGTCTCTTATATGCCTACATGATGGGGGGAAATCCTAGGAAAGCCATTCTCGTGTAGCAAGTGCAAGTTTTACCATAGAATAGAATATTGCTCCCCACTGGTAAAAGACATTCTAGGAGGACTCTACCAATCTAAACGTGGTCCATGCTCACCTCCAGCCCACAACCAACCAAATCAAAGTTATTCACACAGTTTGACCCTGTCTTGTTTATTTACTTACTCTGATATCACTTTGCTCTTGTAAGAAGGGTGGTTCTATGTTAGACTTCAATATTTTTTACCAATCCTGTCTTTCCTGCCCTATATCTCATATGTATTCCTTCAAGGTTGTGGTCGATATTATCATTTTCTAGTTTTCAGCTGAGGAAAAAAATTTTCTAATATTACATTTCTTCAGCCATTTCAGTTCAAATTTGGAGGAGAGAGGTTGAGAGTTCATGCTTATTATGTCTACATCATAGATGGTCATTTTCAAGGAAAAAAAGATTTTTCTTGGTTCTAAGTAATTTTTGCCTTGAACTATTTATATTCTTATTAAAATCTTAGCTTTTTGCAGCAATATTTTTTCCTGGTATTACTTCCTCATTGTTTTTCTTCCATGAATAGTTCTAAGTGACCTTTTAGGATTGTCTGTTTTATGAAACAAGAAATGAATTGTGGTCTGTGTGCCTGTGTGTGTGTGTCTTTTACCCAACATAAGAATGCATTTTAAAAGAAAATTTGTCATTTATATTTATTTTTGTGACATTTTTATCTAAAATTTATCATATTTCATGCTTTTCCCTTGTAGAAGTTTCTTTTCTTTTCTTTTTGCTAACTTAATGTACTTTTTCCCTATTTAGTTCCTTCTTCTAACTTTACAAGTAACTACCATTAGGTTTAAACATACATTAGTCTACATTAGAAGTAATCAATATCTCTTTAGTCTCCTTCCATCCACATATGAAGTCATTTAGTTTTTCTTAACTTTCTTGTACCTAATATAATCTCTCATTTCCTATTTATATTATCATAAAATATTTAACATCATTTTAAAAATAAATCTGACATTTGCATATAGTGGTTTTTCTGATATGCAAGAGATTAATGGGTGTATACTAAAAGTATAAAACCCAAAATGAGGGAAGCTGCAGCAACAAAAAATGTCTATTTTTCAAAGGCATTAAATACAAAGCATTAATAAAATGCATTAATACAAAGAATTGTCCAAATATTTTTATAAATGTGTTTGTAACACTATACACAATAAGTGATAGATGATAGATAGATCTATATATAGATATCTAGCTATCCATTTCCTATTGGTTCTGATAGATTAATAGATAAATAGAACTATATCTATCTATCTATCGCCTATTGGTTCTATATCTCTGGAGAACCTTGACAGATATATATAGTTGCTCTAGAGTTTACCAAATACATATTAACTTATCAGACTCAGCTTCAGATTTATATGAGTTCAATTCCAGTAATATATAGAAATGTTACCCCTAAATAGCTGTATTCCCTTTTCTTAGTTTTTGTGGCCTTATATAATACACAATGTGTCTACTAATCTTACACACCCAATAATACGCTGATATGATAGTAACTTTACCTTCTGTTATAATTTCCTTAGCCCATTACAGCTTTGCCCCCACCCACTTCCTTTGTACTGTTGTATTAATTTCTATATGTTATAGGCCCATCCACCCAAATACAATTGCTTTTTAAATCAGTTAAGAGAAGAAAGGAGGAAAATATGTCTTAATAGTACCTATTATAATGACATAATTACCAAGACTTTTGCTCCTTGTTTGTGCAGATTCAAATTACCATCTGAAATCACTTGCTTTCAGCCTGAAGAACTTTCTTTAGTATTTTTGAAGGTGGGTCTGCTAGCAATGAATTATCTGCTTTTGTTTATCTGGCAGTCTATATTTCACCTTCATTTCTGAAGGATAGGTTGGAGAGATAGATAGATAGATAGATAGATAGATAGATAGATAGATAGATAGACAGACAGACAGACAGACAGGGATGATAAAGAATTGGCTTACATGATTATGGAGGCTGAAAAGTCCTACAATCTGCAGTCATAAGCTGGAGATCCAGGAGAGTTGATGGTATGCTTCCAATCCAAATCTGAAGGCCTAAGACCCAGGAGAACCAAGAGTGGATGTTCCAGTCAGAGTCAGAAGGCAGGAGAAGACTGATGTCTCAATTTGAAGACAGTAAGCAGAGAGAGAGCAGATTCTCCATTACTCAGCTTGTGTGTTCTATTCAGACCTTCAATCAATTGGATGAGGCCCACTGACTTTGGGGGGGCAAAGCAGTTTACTCAGTCTACCAATTCAAATGTTAATCATATCCAGAAACACCCTCACAGACACACCCAGAATAATACTTAACCAAATTTTTGGGCACCTCATGGACCAGTCAAGTTGATACATAAAATTAACCATCATAAGGGCCCGGCCCCGTGGCCAAGTGGTTAAAGTTCCAAATGCTTGGCTTCAACGGCCCAGGTTCATGGGTTTGGAACCTGGGCTCGGATCTACTCCACTCACCAGCTATGCTGTGGTAATGTCCCACATACAAAAAATAGACAAAGATTGACACAGATATTAGCTCAGGGCTAATCTTCCTCAAGAGAAAGAAAAAAAGAGGAGGACTGGCAACAGTTGTTAGCTTAGGGTGAATCTTCCTCAGCAAAAAAAAATAAATAAAAGAAAAAGAAAAATTAACTATCACAATATATATGAAATGCTACATTAGAAAATATCTATTTAATTCAAAAGAAAGCAATAAAGGAGAAACAGAAGAACAAAATCGACAAGAGACATATGGAAAACAAAATATAAAGTGGCAGACATAAATCCAACTATATCAATAATAAAATTAAATGTGAATGGATTACACAATCCAATCAAAAGGCAGAAATTGTTAGACTATATGGGGAAAAAAACTCATGATCCAAATATATGTTGTCTATAGGAGACACAGTTTAGATTCAGGATACAAATAGAGTGACTATACTGATATTAGAAAAAATGGACTTTAAAACAAAAAATGTTAAAAGCAAATCAAAACCACAATGAGATACCACTTCATGCTCACAAGAATGGATAAAATTTAAAAATCAGAGACAACAAGCGGTGAGGATGTGGAGAAACTGGAACCATCGTTCACTGCTGGTGAGAATGTAAAATGATTCAGCCATTTTGGAAAAAAATCTGGCAGTTCCTCAAAAGATTAGACGTAGAGTTACAATATGACCCAGTAATTCCACTCCTAGGTATATATGCAATAGAAATGAAAAGATACATCCACATAAAATCTTGTACACAAATGTTTATAGTATCATTATTCATAATAGCCAAAATGTGGAAACAACCCAATGTCTAGCAATGGATGAATTGATGAATAAAATGTGATATATACATGCAATGGAATATTATTTCAGTCACAAAAGAAATGAAGTACTAATACATGCTATAACATGGATGAACTGAAACGTTATGCCAAGTGAAAGAAGTCAGTCACAGAAGATCACATACTATATGATTCCATTCAAATGAATAGGAAGATCTATGCAGACAGAAAGTAGACCAATGGTTGCTTAGGGTTGGGAGGATAAGGCAGGGGAATAGGGTGATGATTGCTAAAGGATACAAGATTTCTTCCTTGAGGTTCAGAAAATGTGCTAAAATTGACTGTGGTAGTGATGGTTGCACATATTTTTGAATATTCTAAAAACCACTGGATTGCACATTTTAAATGAGTAACTTGTATGGTTACATAAGTTATAGCTCACTAAAGCTGTTAAAAATTCATGTCTTCTTTGAAATTATTCAAATCAAAGGAAAAAATGAATACAGCTATTAATATAAATAATATTAAATATTATTAATGTAAATAAAATATTCCACCGCTCTTTAACACAAATATCTTCTTGAAAGACGACAAACTCCACAGGGACTTTCCACTATTCTTCATTTCCACATATCATCTCCTGCCTGTGATATCCTTCCTTCACTCCTGCAACAACAAAAAAGCTAATTCTCATAATTTCATAAGCAGTTCCAATGTTACTTCACCTGACTCTTTCAGGCTACTAGTCACTAACGTGACGTGTGTTTTTATAGCACTGTGTTCATACCACAATTATAAGCATTACACTTGATCATTACTGTATATTATCACGTCAGTTTCCTCCACTACACATGAGATTTTTAAAGACAGGTCTTTAGTCATCTTTTTTTTTTTTTAATACTCAGCATTCAACACGCTCTTTGGCACACAGTAAAAATGAAGGAACACACCAATTGGAAATAGTTCTTCTCTTTCTATATTTATGTGCTTTATATTAAGGGGTGAATGTCACTCGAAGAAGCAGATATACCTCCATGTTGTACAATATCCATTTCAAGGCACCAAGGGGAGGATAGCAATATGTGAGATAAGACCATTATTTTTTTTAATTTCTGTCATTTTCATAATTTGTTTTTATAGTCAAGGACAAAGCATCTGCCCATTTATATTATTATGCTTCCAGGTTATCCAAAAGAGTGGAAATATACACTGCAATTATAATATGCTGGTACAATTTACTAAGTATATTAATTCAACTTAGCAATTAGTTCAGGGGAAGGTTTCAGTTTTTGCAGAATCAACTAGTAATTTTAATGAAAATGATTATTTTGTCTTATAAGCCCATAGGCAAGATGAACACATATTTTCATATTTCACATTTTATATTTATTTGTTTATCTAAGAGAGATGCACCTTTTGGTTTTATGGTTATTCTCATTATGTTGAAAGACTTTCTTCTCTCAAAAGAAATAAATTTGTTCAATAATGTCAATGCTAAAGAAGACATTTTGAGCAGTGACATATTCACAAAATTAGAACATGCCTTCTAATGACAACAGTATTTAGATGAATATTTGCACATCTTTAAAGATAAATCAAAAAATTGACATCCTATACCCAACCAAATTTTGAAATGAAGAAAACTCTTTATCTTCTTGATACGTTTAGCATTGCCAGTAATATTTTGATGGTGCCTATCTTTTGGAAGCACCTTCAAATGAAAGAGCAGAAGAGAAATGAACATTGGCAGGATGAAGCTTGAGGCTCCTTAAACTGTCAACTTGTCGTTTTTTAGAGAATGATATTTAGCTTAAAATGGTTTTACATTATTTCTAATGCTGCTTTTAATGTTATTTCCCATGAGTTGATATCACTATATGTACCAGAGGTAAAATATTTCTCATATAATTTATTTTCCCAGGGTATTAGATATAGTATATATTTTTACTCTTTTTAAATTTTCCCCATTACACTCCATAGTTTACTTAAAGGAGTGCTTACTTATGGTGAAACTTAATTTTTAAGGGATAATTGAGAATATGTTTTTTGTCATAAAATAAAATATCTTGTTGGAATTCATTTCATCATTTTGAAGAGCTAAAAGTTGGCCTTGGTGAACCCATGAAAATCTAGATCTTACCATAAAATATACTGTCTTAAGTAACTTTCATATTGTGATGAGAAAAATTGAAGAAGAGAAAATATATTTTCCTTTCTACCTTATCATAATAATAAATCCTATAATTGACCAGTGAATAGATTATTTTGCAACAGCAAATTAGCTAGGAACGAAGCAGCATGATTTTGTATAGAAATAAGAATACAGAAAACTTTGCTTTATTCTATACACATTCCATTTGGGGAAAACTAAAGAAATCTTGTTAAATCGATGGCATTTATACACAAAGAAATTAAGGGATTTAACTATTGTCTAGTGAATGGTTAGTACAATGTAGTCACTATGAGTTACGTTACCTGACTTGGAGAGAAAAGCCCTGGGTTCAAATTTCACTCTTCCACTTAGTAGTTGTGGGATCTTGAGCAAATGGTTTAGACTCTGAGCCACAGATGAAATATCAGATGTCCGCTTTAAATGGATCATTTTGAAATTTGAGATATGTGTTGGAAAGTTCTCAGCAGAGAGCCTGGCTCAAAATCGGTTCTGAATAGAATGTTAGCTTACTCTATATTTAATAGGATAATGTTTTGAATAGGTTAGCCCTTGCTGCATTTTCACCCAGTATTTACCATTAGCTCTGTCCTTCCCTCCTCCTCACTATCCTACTTCCCCCCCTCCCCATTTTATAAGCAACTCAATCTTCAACATTCATCACCGTAGGAGAGAGATGATCAAGTACTGGGGGAGGTCATCAAGAGGACGTGACACTCAGTTTACCCACAAGCTGAACTCTGGCAATCAGAGGCTCCTCGCTCCCTCTGCAGTCCTTGGAACGTACGTTCTGCCCCCCGTTCCCACAGTGGGAGCCATTTTCAAGGATGCAGCCTCGAGAGAACAATGTGTTGTTGAGACCTTCTGGATGGTATATATGACTGAACCAAGTTAAGGCTTCTTTATAAACGTTTAAGATTCTGACAGATGGTGTGGAGATCTACTCATCTTGCAGCATCCAGGACAAGCCTCTTAAGTAAGTCCCCTTGCTTATTAAAACCACCATCTACCAATCTGAAGTCCTCTGCCTCTTTCTTCTGTCACTCCTTGCTCTCCATGTATGGGGTGATGCGGCCCTGATATCAGTTCCCCTACATTAAACCAGCATATATGGGGTTAAAACCAAAACCATCCATCCCCTTTCCTTGCTTCTTATTTACATTCATATGTAAATACCAGTTTCTTTAACTTTTGTATCCCTGATCTTCACACACGCATGTGAAGTGTTGAGATAAGAGCAGGGACCTCCCCCACCTCACCTCGGAAGTTAAATTGTTAGAGTCCAGGTAGCCTCACGCTAAGGTTTTGGCTAGTGACGGGTCCTTTGAAGTTTATTACAGGGAAACTGATATCCAGAGAATATCAAGAAGCTGTAGCTTCCCAGACCCCAACTCTTTGGCTTCCTGGCACCAGAATCCACCATGCACCATGGAGGCAGACAACCAATGACACTCACCTGTGGATTCCCTCATCCTGCCTCCCTGCCAGCAGCCTCACAAGGCCAAAAGCAGGCTAGTGAGAAGGTGCCAACCAGCAAGGCCACATGCTCCCCATCCCTACAAGCAGCCACCTTCCCTCAACCTTTAAAAACTCTTGCCTCCCATCTTTTGGGGAGACAAATTTGAGGGCTTAGTCTCATCTCCTGGCTGACGTAACCTGAAATAAACCCCTTTCCTTGCCATAAGCCTGGTGTTCCAGTTTTCATTTTGGCCCCTTTTGCATGGCAGGTAAAAGAGCCTGTGTTTTTGACTGGTAACGTGGGGGCCAGTTTGCAAACCAACAATTGGTGATCCAGACAGACTGAAGAAATGGTTCTTGGGAAAGACGCATCTGTGGGGGAAATCCTGAGTTGGCCATCAATCTCTATGTGGGGAGAGGTGGTCTGTATGTTAGATGCTTGTGGACTACCACCCGAGTGTGGGGACACTCCAAGAATGCTGGCTGGTCTAATGTGCTTGCTTGAGAAACTGTGCACAGCATACTGCAGCAAAGAAGGGAAACAAATGCCCCCTGTAGTGGGCTGGCTACCAATGCCCAACTAGAGGCTGAAACTTGTTGGAAAGTTGGAAGAGGAGCTGAGGTTAGAGAAGGACATGTGGTTGTCCACTACTCTGCTAGCTTCAGGGCTAGTAGACAAGGTGGGAGAGCAAGATAATACATTGGAGACCTCAGTGTGTGGTTTTGCAAAGCTGAGAGGGCACAAGCTGCCATGGATTAAGGTCAAAATGCTTGTGACAAAGCCTGATTGGAACACTGTAGTGGAATCCTGGGAAAGTGAGGAAAGTGAGGAGGAGGATGTTGTGGTGATTGACAGTGAATTGAGGGAAACTGCCTGTGCTCTTTGACCTCTAAAACAAAGAAAAGCAAAAGAATAGCAACAACCACTCCAGCCAGTGGGGCAGCCCCCAATTCAGGAAACATTCATGATAAGAGAATATACTCCCACTGAGCTTATTAATGTAGCTGCCAAGTTCCAGCCAAAGGCCAGGAAAACTATCCAGGCATGGTTAGTGTAGCTCTGGGATATGGGGGCCATGGCATTTCCCTGCCTCTCTGACCAAGCAGGAGGCAGGGAAAATGAGCAACATTACCACACATCCTGCCCTCCACCAGGCCTCCACCAGCACCTGCCTGGCACTCGAGAGGTTCAGGGTACTCACTCCCTTATAGATTGGATTATTTTAGCTTGCAGTGAGGCTTGGCTCAATGAGGGGAATCTTTCCTGGGCATCCTGGAAATCTATAGAAGAAATACAACCAATTCTTAGGGAGCTAGGAATAAGACAAGCCATCTATGCCCCTGTCTTTGAAGGCCCTGATTGGGCCACATTTACAGCAGGATAAAAGTCAAGATACTCTAGTCTGCCCCCAGCTCCTGGTACGGGATGATGGTACCCATGCTGAGCCCAGTCATAGGACAAGACATTTATGATGTTGGGCAATCCATTGTTGATCTGGGGGAAACACAAATTCCAGAAATGGGTACAGGCTGTGGGAAAGACCCAAGATAGAGAGGGAGCTCAAAAAGCCAAAAGGCCATCCCAATTGTCTATAAAGCGTCCAATAAAAGTAACCCAGAAGCAAATGTGGTTTGACCTCATTGCTGCCAGGACCCCAGCTGAAAGGATAGACCAGCAACACAAGGCTGTGTTGGTCGGCCTATGGAAAGGCTTAAAACCTGAACAACAGTTCAGACCTGCCCCCCAGCCCCTCCCATCCTTGATGCTCCACCTGCTCCAGCAGAGACTTCAGTGATATAGTCCTATTCAGGGTGGGTGTCTCCCATGCCCTGGATACAGGATACAGGCCAAGATTGCCTCCAGATGAGGGCCGTTGGATGTGACTGGAGGCCTCATGTTGGGCTCATTATTCACTGGTACCCCAGAAATAAACAAAAAGTGAGGGCTCTGATTGATATTGGAGCCAATTGTACTCTAATACATAGTAACCCTAAGATGTTTCTGGCCCCCTCAGCGCCTTCAATTATTATGGAGGGCAAATGGTTATGGTCAGAAAGGTCAATGTAAGACTGCAAATTGGGCATTCTCTCCCATGAGAATATGAGGTTTTTATCTCTTCAGTACCAGAGAATATATCAGGCATTGATATCCTACACGGTGAAACTCTTCAAACCTCTATCAGTGAATTCCACCTCTGAGTTAGATTAATGAAACCGATGCTAATGAGAAACACCAACTGGGAACCAGTGAGTCTGTTACCCCTTGCAGATGAGTCTAGTAGAGGCAACCTGTCCTTATGAACTGTAGTCGCTATTCAACCCAACACTGACACCACCTGGATGGAAACATGAAGAAACTGCAGCAGTCAGTGGGCTGAACTCAGAGGGCTGATGATCACCCATAGCACTTGCCATTAATCCTTTGCACCAATAGTGGGCTGTTCTAAAGGGATTAACCCTATGGCTTGGACAATGGAAAGCCGAGGGGTAGATGATCATGAATAAATCCTCGTGGGGTCAGGATATGTATGGAAAGACATCTGGGTTTGCCTGAAGAGCCTGAAGCAGTCCTCATTGTCTTCTACATCCTGGGTCATAAGGTGCTGACACCATTTGCCTATTAGGAAGCTGATGCCCTAACTTGGATACAAGCCCTAGCACCTGACTCTTCAGTAGATAAAGCAGATTGGCTGCATAGAAAGAACAGCCACTGTAGCACCCTGGTGAGATGGCATATTGCCAAGAATGCCAGATTGCCCTTGAAATACAGTGACTTGGTTAATGCAGTAATAACTTGTCCTGTGTGTTGTAAACAACACCCAAGTCATCTGCCAAATGAGCAGTTGACTGGTGCCATTCACTTGAGTTCTCAACAGGTGAGGGATTGGCAAATTAATTATATTGGCCCCCTTTCTCCTAATGAGGGTTCTAAATATGCTTTGGTTTGTGTGGACACTGCGTCTGGACTAACCCGTTTTCCCCTGTCACAGCACAAACCAGGTTGCAACAATTAGGGGATTAGAGAAGCTGAGTACCATGTACGGATACCCTTGTGGAATAGACAGTGATCAAGGGTCACATTTCAAAGGTCATGATGTGTAAGACTGGGCAAAAGAACATGGTATTGAATGGAGGTTCCATTTCCCCTATAGCCTACAAGCAGTAAGGTTGGTAGAAATGAAGAATGGAGTATTAAAGCAGCAAATTAAATTAGTAACAGGTAAAACCACCTCGGCTGGGTGGACTAAAGTCCTGCTCCAGGCTTTATACATTTGAATGATCAACCAGTAGGGCCTGTCGCCCCATATGCCAGACTTGGGACCACTCCCTAGACGTGCAGCAATGTAAAGGTATGGAAGTCACAGGAGACAGCCATTGCCCCAACTTTCACCATAGATCAATGTGCTGTGCTGCTGAGAACACCAAGCCCCATCACTTCTGGAAAAGGCACTATCTACTAGAATTTGTAATGGGACGTTCCACCAGGATGAGTGAGTTACTTCACACCTCTGGCTGAGAGAGAACTACTCAATCTCCACTGGGATCCTATTGTCTTGCTGCAAGCCACACCTATTGAAACACACTATACCTGGAATAGAGCAGGCACCACTGAAAAAGAGGAGAAGGTGGGAGTCCTGGTCTGGCATATCCCACCTCCAATCCACCTCCTCATGCCTGACAGTGCTGCCTCCCCTGGCCAATACATACAGTATGCACAACGAGGTCAACTTCCTAGTGCTGCCAATCTCCTTCTCCTCAAGGCCAGATGGACAAGTTCTGTTTTCCACTGGTACAATCATTTGGCCACCATCTTTGTTCCCTCCATTGGCCTAGAGGACATTACAGCACACATAGAAGCTCTTACTAAATTCACCCAACAAGCCTTGAACGATAGCCAGCAAAGGCTGTCTTTACTGAACACTGAAATGTCTCAAATGAGAAAAGCCATTCTCCAAAATAGAATGGCCTTGAACATTTATTTCTGCCTGGAAAGAAGGCACCTGTGCCATTATCCAAAAAGAACATTGTATGTTCATATCTGATGAGTCTGCTAATGTATCATCTTTATTAAATCATTTGAGGACACAAGCGAACACCCTGAGTGATCCACCTCCCAGCCTAGGGCACTTGGGATCATGGTTTGGATGGTTTGGATCATGGGGCCCTTGATGGAAAAAATTGTTACCTATTTCGTGAATCATTATCCTAATCTGTGTTTTCTCTTGCATGTGCCTATATTGTTGCTATGGTATCTGCCTCCAATGCAGCCAGACAGCCACCAAACAAGCCACCTCCATGCTAATGAAACCCCTTGCTGACCACTCAAGGCACTTTGTGGAAAAGGGGGACGTGTAAGATTGTAAGAGCTGGTCACGAGGGGTGAAGTGTTGGAGGAGATTATAAAGAGGATGTAACTGCTGGTTGACCCAAGAGCTCAACCCGGGATTCAGAAGCTTCTCATCCCCTCATCTGTCCTTGAAATGTATATTTTGCCCACCATTCCCACAGTGGGAGCCATTTTCAAGGACACAGGCTTGAGAGAGCAGTGTGTTGTTGAGCCCCTCTGGATGGTATATATGACTGAACCCAGTTAAGTCCGCTTTATAAAACTTTTAAGATTCTGGTAGGCAGGGGTGGAGATCTACTCATCTTGCAGCCACTCAAGATAAGCCTTGTATGCAAGTTCCTTTGCTTATTAAAACTGCCACCAGCCCATCTGGAGTGGTCTGCTTCTTTCTTTGGTCACTCCCTGTCCTCCGTGTAGGGGGCCAATTTGTGAACCAACATAGAATAAAACTTATAAATCAATTCTGCACTTTTAAGTTGAAAAACAAATTCCTTAGGGGAATATTTTGGAAGAATAAGTGAAATAGTTGAAGAGCCAGGCTAGTCTCCTGATAAAACAAAAAAGTCAGATGAAATACAGGTGGTCCTTAACTATGTCTTCCACATGAAATCCAACTGGAGCCCAGCTCTGTTTTAGAGCAGACCATAGAATTCCACCCAGATGTTCAGCTTGCAGGAGCAGAAATGCACCACACTCCTATTTTCAGGAAATTCCCAGTGCGAGACAAGAACCCAGGGTTGTCTGTAACTTGCGTAGGGTAGAAGCAAAAGAAGAAAAGTGGCAAATAACTTTTTTCCCCTGGGCAAAATCCTGAGATGGTCTCAGAATTCCCAGCACTCACCAAGGATCAGGATGGTTAAAACATTTACTATATCACCAAAAATGTCATATAATGGTAAAGGGCTTTGAACAGTAACATATTTTTAATGGCCACACAGTGGAACTTACAGAGTAGAATGTTTTCTGTGCCTCTGAGAGGAACATATATGAAGCAGAGAGTCCACCAAATAAGGAGAAATTTTTGGTTGGGGTCAAGAATGGCACAGAGGCAACAAACATGGATAAATATCCTGGCGTCAAACACGAAGATAAGAAAATTGGTGTGGATGGGAATCATGATGCTCGTGACCCAAAAGCCATCACTTCTCTCTCCTGCCATGGTGTTGCACTTCCTAAGTCCTCCAGAACTTACACAAAGCTTCAGAAAAAGTGAGAAAATCCTGAATTGATAATGATTATGTGTGTAAATTATAGTAGAACAAGGACTCATATTTGATCTGGTTCAGTTATAGAAAAATTAAATTACATTCCTTATGCATCTGAGTTTCTAGACTGAGATTCATAGGTTCTAAGAAATAATTCAGGTCATCGAAATCTTTATTTTTAGGAATTTGTTTGACCGAAGTTATCTAGAAAGAACACTGATGTGTTTAAGTTGAAAGTACTGAAAATGCAAGGCTATCTGATAAAAAGCATCTGTGAGAAGTGGTTTAACTGGAAATCAGATTAGAAGGCACCTGGATTATCAATATTTTGAAAATAAATATCGAAGTGGCATAAAAAATTGACTGAACCTATTTCTTAACTGATTAAAAAAATGCTGCTAGTTTCTGTCAATAGGGATTTTTCTAAACCTCTCATAGACTGGAGTAATTACATGTTCTTTAATTGAGAGATAATGGATTAATTATATTTTTAAGCATTTTTTCTGTGTTCAAATATGTAAAAGTAATAACATTACAATCCTCCAGATATTTTATATTAAACTTCCAAGTATTCTCTTTCCAAATCTTTTCCTCAAGATTAAAAAAAATTATAGATATGAATGCCACATGTATATATATAAGAACTAAACTTAACTGAAATCTAATCATTTAATAAATAGTTGATAATATGTGAAGAATGTGGTAGGTGTTGTAGGAAATGCAAAGATGTATAAGATATGGTGGCTATAGAGCTGATACACCAGTGGATAAATAAGATGTACACAAATATCTATGATGCAAGATATAAAGTGGTAACATCAAAGTGAGACTGATAAACTGTGAAAATTAAGTAATTTAAGCATCACTCTGGGCATTGGAATCAGGGAAAATTTCATGGAAGAGAAAGCAGGTGAACTGGGTCTTGAGGGATGAATGTCATTTAAACAACGACAAATGGAAGAAAAGACATTCTAGGAAGAAAAATCAGAAGGAGCAAAATCATATACGTGAGTAAGTGAGAGTTATATAGATGAAAAAAATTACTTGAATTTTGGGAGAAATTAGAGCAGCACTGTATAATAGAACTTTCTGAGAAGATGAAAATATTCACTGTACGTGTTATCTAATATAGCAGCAACTAACCACACGTGGCTATGAGCACTTGAAATGTAGCTAATATGACTAAGGAACTAAATTTATAATTGTATTCAATTTTAATTACTTTAACTTGAAATTTCAATAGCCATATGTGTCTGGTGACTACCATATTGGACAGAGCAACCTTAGAGTGTGTGAATTAGATTTGTGACATATAAGGCTGAGTCCACTCTGTGAATTGAGTAATAGTGAGTAGTAGGAAACATTTAAAGTTTTCTAATAGGCGAATAACAAGATTAGTAATGTAGAAAATATCAGATGACCAACAACTGACACCCTTGTGAAAGAGTAGACAGAAATAAAACAGAAACAAGAGGAAAGGAATCTTTGGTGAACGCATTTGCAACAGTGTAGTCTACGAATAATGAGAACCTGAAACAAAATTGTCTCATTAAATGGTTGAATGTGTAAGAGAAGCATGGAATCTTCCAAAAATGCAATTGCCAGTACTTGGCACTACCTTATCCAGGAAGCCTTCCCTGACTTCTGCTCAATCTCTTCTTGCCTCTCTTCATTTTCCCCAACATCAGTTAGGAGTTTCTGGAATATGCTATCAAAGTGCCTTGGATATTTCTATAGTATTATTTTATAAGACTGTGACTTTTTGGTTGCCTTTCTCTCCCACTAGATTGAAAATTACAAGATGACAGAATGTGGTTTATAAGTCATGGCATCTCTTAGTGCTGGGAACGTGAAAGCCGTTCATATTGTGTTGATTGGATTGAGTGGATAAGAAGGAAGGTACTAATAACACACTGCTTGTCAAGTCTGAGTTGGAACGACGGTGATGCCATGAACAAAATGGAGAATGCAGAAAAATGCATTTAGCAGAAGCTCATGGATCATTGCGGACATGCTGATTTATGATTTCTGGCAACATTCAAGTAGTCAGAAAGGTAGAAAAGAAGTTAGCTGGGAGGAGAGAAGTCAGGAAAAGAGGTGTAAGCATAGGAACAAGCCACAAAAGTGGTAACTAGAGCTGCAAGTGTCTAGCAGACTGTAAAGAATGTGTGCATATAGAAAGGAAAGGAAGAAACAATTAACACAATGTAATTGTATGTTTCTTTAATGAAATAAGCAGGAGATTTGCTTATTTAATCAAAGCAATATGAAAAAATAATTGAGGAATTAGTTCTCTATGTACTACATTTTATTCTCCCAAACAAGAGTAATTGTTTTTAACCTTCCTTACATCTATTTGGGTGTTAGTGTCACTATTTCTGAGTCTAGGTAAATGACGGAGGCATTAAGAGCTCAATATCCAAAGAGTTGCTTCTGGCATGTGAGACACACACACAGACACACACACACACAGGTCTATTTCTCAAGGCAAGGTAAAAATTTGTGAATGATCATTATTTTTCCAGAGTTAATTCATTATATGTTTATACTCTTTAATGTAGCATACCCTAATATGTTTCTTTAAACTTGTTCAGAAATTTGTTGTTAGTGCCATCCAGTCAATTCCTACTCTTAGTGACCCTGTTTACAGCAGAGCAGAAGCCTGCTCGGGCTTTTTGTACCATCCTCTCATCTTCTGGTGCTGTATCAGACAATGCTCCACTGCTATTCATAGGGTTTTCCTGGTTAATTTTTTTGGAAGTGGGTGCCAGGTCCTTCTTCCTAGTCTTAGTCTGGAAGCTCCGCTGAAACCCGTCCACCATAGGTGACCCTGCTAGTATTTGAAATACCTGTGGCATAGCTTTCAGCATCACAGCAAACGCAGCTGCCACAGTATGACAACTGACAGATGGGCGGTGTGGTTCCCTGATCAGAAAATGAACTAAGGCCATGTTAGTGCAAGCACTGAATCTTAACCACTAGATTACCAAGCCTGGGCTTTTCAGCAATACATGAAATTTAATAGAAATAAAATAAATACTGGGACAAAAGTCAAAAGATCTGAGCTCTAGAGCTGACTGATAAAACAACTGACTATTCGAATGTTGGCAAATCACTAAATGTTTGTCAGCATTGGTATCATCACCAACTAATGGCTGAATTGAAACATATGACTTTTAAGTGGTAAAAAATAAATGAATTTAGATAAAGAATTAGCTTTTGAGAGATAACGTTTTAATGGTGAAAACATAACTTGATTCTAAATGCTTTTTTCTTTTTCTACAAATATTGTCAAATTTCTTTGATTATGCTGTTGAACTGTAGTAAATTATGTTTTTGTGTTATTATTTGTACCACATTCTGGGAGACAATAACTACTGAGATAACAGATGAATGCACACCACCACCATTGGCTACTATTATAATGTTGATTTATTATGTAAAGGATGCTTGTGCCATAATTAGAAATCTTTAAACAGGAAGAGAAACACATCCATCCTATTTTGGCACTTTCTATCCACATCCCAGTGGGAAGAGTTGGTTTCCATTCAACATCAGAGAAGATCAATGACTTACTACAATGATAGCTAAGTTTGTTATGTGCTAAAATGTTATGTCCACTAACTCTTCTATCGCTTACATTAAATAATTCAGGGAGGACAACAAAGACAGAAGATATGATTCATTTTTATGCAGGACATGTGGCAATAATCAATAATGAATACCAATAATTAAAGATAGGGAATCTACTAAATTAAATAATAAACTTTCAAGCAAGAGTTTCATCTTAATGATGATTTTTCTTTGCCTATTCACAGCATCTTTACCACAATTTAATTATGTATATTACTCTTAAAGGAACTAATATGTTGAAGAGGGAAACACTTTTTATAAAAGTTGTTCTAACAGAGATTATGAATCTAAAAACTTTGTTTGTAACATATGATACATGAATATGTTCTTGTAAATTTTTCCTATAGTAGAGAATCATATTCTCTAAAAAGCAAAAATTTACTATTGAGGCAAACACTTACAATTGTTTGATGCACATGCCTCCAACATTTTCCTATGCATTTAGAAATAGATCTAATTCACATATAGGGATCATACTGTATATTTTCTTATTTTACCTAATAATGTGTCTTGGCAATCTCTTCACATCCATTTATAGACATCTACTTCATTCTGTTTTTATTATGACATAGTATGTATAACATTGTAAGTGTTGCTATATTTTATTTAATCATTTCAATAATGATGAATATTTGGTTGTTTTCAATTTTTCATGATTTCAAAGTTGCACTGAATATATTTGTTCTGGATGTAATACACTTATGGGAGTAATATCTCAAGGACAGACACTAGAAAGAGAATTATTATGTAAATTGTATGAATATTTATACTTTTCGCTAAATTCTACAAATTGTCTACCAAAAAATGTGTAGCAATTGCTATTTCACTAATGCTGTACAAGAACCTCAGTTTTTCCCCACCTTGTCACCAGCATGCATGATTAACAAACTTTCGCCAACCCATTGGGGGCAAAGGGAAGAGACTTCTTTTAAATTTGCGTATCTATGACGGTTAACAGCTATTTTTAGTATTTTTCCATGAAATGTCTGCTCATGTTCTCTATTTAAATACCTTGATGTATTTTTCTATTAATATTAAAATATTACTCATTTGCTTTTTTATAGCAAATATATTTGTATGGTTAACAGTAACTGCTGAAATAAGCCTCCAAATTCTGGGGGACTAACAAAATGGAAACGTGTCTATCACTTACATAGTGCTTCTTTATTACTCACATGACACATAACTCATATAATGTGTGTGTTCCAGGTTGATGTGTGGTCTCTCAGAGATTGGGGTCTCTTCCATCTCAGGACTGACATCCTCAGGGCCCTCAAAGTCTACTTCATCCAGCCTTCAAATGGATAAAGAGAGAATGAAGGAGGCTCACTTGCTTCTTAAAACTCCTGGACTAGAAGTGAAGCACCTCCACTCGTATTTCATTCCCTGGAACTACCCTCATGGGAATAGACAATGAAAAGGAGGCTGGGAAATATTTCCCCTGGCTAGGACCAATTCCATGCTATAAAAGGGGAACATGGACTTCAGTGGACATCTAACATTCTCTGTCATAGACTGCAAATATTGTGCTCTAGGCTGTTGCTGACATTTTTTTTAAGACTTTATATTTTTAGAGCAATTCTAAGTTCATAGCAAAATTAAGAGGATGCTACAGATTTCCCATATGCTTCCTGCTCCCACACACATATAGCCTCCCCCATTATCAACATCCTGCACCAGAGTGGTACATTTGTTACAACTGTAACTGATACATCATAATTCACCCAAAGTCCATATTTTATATTAGGGTTCACGCTTGGTGTTGTACATTCTATGGATTTGGACAAATGTATAATGACATGTATCTATCATTATAGCATCATAATGAGTATTTTCATTGCCCTGTTGCTGACCTTTTAACAATTATGGAAGTTTAAAAATATATATATAAGAGATGCTAATTATTCAAACACTATTTGTTGAATTACCTAACATTTACCCAATATTCTTATCTTATATTTGCAATTTGAAACAAGTAGATGTTTTAAGCTTAGTCACACATACATAAATATCTTTGCTAAACTTTTAATGAAGACTATTTGTGAATACTTCAAAAACTTGTGTTTGCCTTCAATCTAAATTTGAAATATTTGTATATACCTAGTATCATATATATATATCTTTGTATGTGTGTGAGGAAGATTGGCCCTGAGCTAACATCCGTTGCCAAACTTTCTCTTTTTGCTGAGGAAGATTAGCCCTGAGCTAACATCTGTGCCCATCTTCCTCCATTTTGTATGTGGGATGCCGCCACAGCATGGCTTGATGAGCAGTGCATAGGTAGGTCCATGCCTGGGATTCAAACCTGCGAACCCCAAGCCACTGAAGCAGAGCGCGTGAACTTAACCACTATGCTGCGGGGCTGGGCCCAATATATTTTTTACTTATCAACTTGTATTTATTCTGTCATGCTACTAACGATTCTCTAAAAATTATTTTGATGGTTGTATCATGATCTATCATAAATTCACCATAATTCATTTCATAAGACCTCTAGTAAAGGATACTTAGTTTGTTGCCTTTCTTTTTCAAAATTAAGAAAGTTTGTGACAAACATCTAGAGACATAAATGTGTATGTGCTTTTCTGACCGTTGCTGTAAGATAAATTTCTGGAATTGAGTATTTCATAAAAGTAGGTAAACAAGGTAAGGTCCTTGTTACTCATTACTAAATTCTCCTTCAGAGATCTCAATCAATTTACATTTCATTTTTATGAGTGAAATGATCATTTTCATTTTATGACAATCTTGTCCAAATAGGATAATACTGTTTTAAAAAAAAATTGACAAACAAAAAGTGAAAAAAAGACATATCATTGATGATCTAACCTGGTGTTTTTTTAAATATCTTTCTTTTTTTATTTTAAGCTGGCATTTTTTTAAGTTATGCAAAAGGTTAATCTTTTTTTTCCTGTGTTATGGGCTCTCTATCTGTTTTTTTATTGATTTATTGGAATGCTTTACATATAAAAGATAATAATGATTTTCCTGTCAAATTTGTTCTGAAGATTTTACTTGTAATTGTTTTTAGCTTTACTTCTGGTATTTTTGACATATGAGAAATTTTTTCTCAGTTTAATATAGATGAATTTGCCAATCTCTTTATGTTTCCTATGGCCTTTTTGTTTAGAATGCTTTTCCTCTCAGAATCAGATAAATATTCCCATATATTCCAGCATTATATTCTACTTGGCTTATGACCCTTTTTAAATTCATTTTATGTTTAACTTATTGTGGACAGCTTTTTAATTTTAGTTCTGCTAATTCAATTTAAAGAAACAAATTTAAATCTCTTTGTTTCTCATTTTTTTACCTGACGTGTATAATCAGTGCCATAGAAAAAAATAAATTTATTTTTCCTCTATCATTTTTCTTTAAAGAAGTACAGAATTTTATAGTACTTCTTAGTAGATGAAGTTTTATCTACATTTGATTATTATTTTGGGTTCACTTCTTTCATCATATAAGGTAATTTAACCAGGAAACATATCATTGAAATGACTAGATTAGTAGTTTATATGCTTAAAACACAACTGTCACATCGAAACAGAGAATTATTATTTTTAAAGATGGATTCTTATTTTATCTCTTTTGTAAAAAAAAAAAAAAATACTTTTTGATTTTTTTTTCCTAGAATTACATGTATTAGTTTAGGTTATACTTGGAATTATCTAATTTCCTTATTTGACTTTTATCATAATTATTTAAAATATTTTTAAAATCAGTAGTACACATATATTTCAAACATAAAAGATTTATTTTTTATTTCAGCTTTATGGAGGTATTATTGACGTATAAAATTGTAAGATATTTAGAGTGCACATTGTCGTGATCTGATACACGTATACATTGCAAAAGGATTTCCCTCATCTAGTTAAGTTAGTTAACCCATCCATCATCTCACGTATTTTTCCTTTTTTTTTTTTAGTGAGAACATTTAAGTTCTATTATCTTAGCAAATTTCAATTTTGCAATATAACATTATCAACTTTAGTAATCATGTTTTATATTAGATCCTTAGACCTTATTCACCTTACAGTTGAAAATTTGTACCCTATTACCAACCTCTCCCTCTTTCCCTACTTCCCAGCCACTTTTCTACTCTCCGTTTCTATGAATTTGACAGCTTTTTTTTGGATTCCACATATAAGTATATGTAGTATTTGTTTTTCTCCGTCTGGCTTATTTCACTTAGCACAATGCCCTCAAGTTCCATCCATGTTGTCACAAAGGTCAGGATTTCCTTCTTTCTCATGACTGAGTAATATTTCATTGTGTGTGTGTACATATATATCTACATATATATCTCACATCTTCTTTACCCATTTATCCATTGATGGACTCTCAGGTTGTTTCCATCTTGGTTATTGTGAATAATGCTGCAACGAACGTGGGAGTGCAGATATACCTTCAATATCCTGTTTTCATTTCCTTTGGATATATACCCAGAAGCGGATTGCTGGATCACATGGTAGTTCTATTTTTAATTTTTTGTGGAACCTCCATACTGTTTTCCATAGTGGCTCTACCAATTTATGTTCCCACTGCAATGCACAAAGGTTCTCTTTTCTCCACATCCTCGCCAACACTTGTAGTCTCTTGTCTTTTTGATGATAGCCATTCTAACAGGTGTGGCTACCCTCTCTTCACTCCAAATTTTCCCTCCCAAGAGGCAACAACTTAAAACTCTTTTAATTATTTCTTCTGATATTTATAATTGTATTTCTAATAGCATATTTATTCGCACTGCCTTTTTTGCATGCCTTGTGCTTGTGGTCATGAAAATATAAAATTCTACAATCTTATCTTCCTTTTCTTACCTGTTAACACATTGCCTTAGTCCATTCAGCCTGCTATAACAAAAGTATCACAGAATGGGTAGCTATAAACAGCAAAAATTTATTTCTCATAGTTCGTGGAAGTTGGGAAGTCCAAGGTCAAGGTGCTGACATATTCAGTGTCTGGTGAGAGCCTACTTCTTGGTTCATAGATGGCTGTCTTTTAGCAGTAACCTCACATGGCATAGGAGGGGATCTCTTTTAAAAGGGCACTAATCCCATTCATGAGGGCTTTACCCTCGTGACCTAATCACTCCCCAAAGGCTCTACCTCCAAATACCATCGCACTGGCCATTAGGATTTAACATATGAATTTTGGGAACACACAACCATTCAATCTATAGCACCTGTAATGTCTTAGCCATCTGTATATTTTTGCCTTCAATGCAGATGACATAATATATTCTATTTCTATTAACAACCTTGATACATTTCCTTCCTTCAATAAAACAAATAATTTTTCTGATCAATACTCTCCAATATTATCCATTATGCTACTCTCTTTAACTACATTATTCAACATAGTCCTCATAAAAACTTATGAGTAAAGATTTTGATATTTCCATTACATATGAACAACTAGGGCACTCCTAACCGTCTTATCAAGTGGTATACATCAAATCCTATCTGCTGAATAAATCAATAATTTAAAAAAACTCAAATATTTGGATTTGGATGCACTAAAATCAAAGTACATTTCAAAAGCTTAATATAGTCATAATAAAAATATGAAAGTACCTCACGGTCAGTCTATGAAACCTTTCTAGATTGAAAGAGTTTCCACCACTACACATTCCTCATATGCAGTATTTCAGTATCAGAGTATAGCCATGATCATATCTTCTAACTTCACCATATCTTCCTTACTCCTCCAATCTCCAGTAAAAAGCCCTGCTATTCTGTGGATGATGTGCACCAACTGCATATACCAGCTTCTGAATACACATTTGTTAAATCACTCTTAACTACCATCTTCCTCCATCTTTTTTAAATAAAAGCAGTCTTCCCTACTCCAGGTTCTCCATATTTCCGGATGACTCCATGTCTATATGGACAATCCTGCCAACACCCTGGCTTCTCAGTCTGTAACTTCTTCATCTCTAGGAAAAGACTCTGTTTATTCCACTGCCACTTCCTCCATCCATTGCCACATTTTAGACATTATCATCACCCACTGAACTGCTTCTTCTACTTCAACCATACGGGTTCTCCAATTCTTTCATCCCAGTATATTACTTACACCTTTTCTTTAATATAATTTAGGCTTTCAATCTCATTATCTCTCTACATTGTCCTCCCTACTTTTGACTTTCCTTTCCCATCCAACTTCATGAACCTTCATGTCAAATCCCATACTTACCCATATACTTACCCATAATCCACAAGTCCATTGTGTATTCAAAATTTAAGGAGACTAATTAGGAAGTTATTGCAGTAATCTAATAGTAACTGAAGATAAAATCTAAAAAAATTGATGTTTATTTTAATAAAGTCATTGAGTGAAAACACTATGTCAAAAAAATAAAATGCACAGAGAACTCCATTTTCCCTTTCTTACATGCCTATGCTCTCACCATGTAGAATTTTCATTTTATCAATATGTTATCCCTGCCCCTGCCCCTCATTCATCCACCCAGCCTGGCATGGCTAAATTCTATTTATATTTTAAGGTTCAGATTAATGATATTTCCCTGACTTTGAAAAGAGAATAAAATGCTCTTGAATATGCTACATTGAGCCCTATGGTCTCCTGTCATAGTAGTGATAATGCTCTATTGTAATCTTCCAGGTTTTTTTTTTTTTCCACAGAATTGTAAATTCTCTGAAGGCAAAACCTTTGTCTAACTTTGTTTGTTAGGTCTCTCAGGTGATAGTACAGTGTCTAACACACAGAAGTCATGCAATAATCCTTTATTAAATAAACAAATAGATTAATTGATCAATTAGCACTAGCTCTGTATTGGATTAATCAATAAAAAGATGACAGAACCCATTTGAAAGAAAATCAGTAAGTTAAGATTTCAAGGGTAAGAAATCATTGAAAGTCTTAGTTAATGGTATAAAAATATAAGAGATCAAGACTTGGAAGATTCCAGTTCCACTGAAGTTTTCCTGGTGCTCTGGTTCAGCCTATGGCCAGCCCCATGACACCACATTCAAATCCTGACACTCCCCCTAGTGGGCTTGATGAAGCACCCTGCACTGGGCCATCTCCAGCAAACTGTGTCCTTTGGCTTCCTCTGGACACCTGAATACTTCAATCTCCTATTTGAGTATGGGGTGAATTATGTGAAAGGCTCATGGGGTCTTTTGAGTCTAAAGTGTATAACTTAACGTGGTATTTTAGCCACGTGAAATATTTAAAATTCACTTACACTGATTATTTGATGTCATATGACCATAAAATTTAAACACCTTACGCATATTTTACTTTATCTTATCAAACTCATTACATGAATAGACAAAGTTCCTGAAAAGGATCTCAAATTCTTCTAGAGTTAGCATTTTTGTTTGTTCTTATTTAATAGCACAAAATCAAATCTAAACTACATTACCTCTTGATTTGGTATGGTAGCTTTTATTTTTACCTTGTTAGTGAAAATGAATTTGTCTTTTTAATGTACCTTGATTTGTACATTGAAATAAAGTGTCCTAATTTGACTAACAGCAAATGTTTGCTTGTTTGCTTCTAATACTGCCTAAGGTGCTTAGGATTATAGAACATCAAATGTTTATTTACAGTGAGATAATTGCTTTAGAAATATAAACAAAAGAATGTAAAACAATCATGCATTCATCTGTATATAACTAATAGTGTTCATGGGGACAAAAATATAAGCACTGAGTTCTATGTAAGCAAAGACAATTAATGCAAACTGTATAAAAAGATTAATCCATTTCTTGTAAGACTTAACCTGATGTATACATTTAAGGCAATCTTAAACAACAGAAGAAGAGTTATTTTAAAAGGCAAAAGTCTAGTATCATAGAAAGAACACTGGCCAAAAGTCCATAATCTGTGATTTAATCTAAATTGTGCTTGTTCAGTATTTTAGATCAAGTTCTCCCAGAACTGACCCTGAGACAGGATTTGTCTTAGTATTCTAACAATGTCCATTAATAGGGAACACAGACATAGGAGCCAAATGATTTATAATGGAAGTGTTCCCGGTAGAAACCAGAAAAGGGAGCGGGAGAATTCTGCAGGGCAGGAAAGCAAGGTCTGGACTAGTATGAGAAAGTGGGGCACTAGCCTCGGGTGCAAAACCTAAAGGGGAGACACAAAACTCAGTAACCAAGATAAATTATATTTTAATGTATTATATTACACATAAATCAAAATTAATACAAAAAAACATGATGAACAAAGTGTCACTTTTTAAATAAAGACAGGCTGCTGTGTTGTTCTGTTATTTTTATAACCCTCTGCAACAAGAACAGCCATTTTCAACCAGCCCAGGGTTCCCAGTCTTCCTGCCAAGTAACCTTCTGACACTTAACAGTGGCATTTTGCATGAGATCAAACAACATACGATTTTATATATTGTCAGTTTTTTTAATTATAAAGCTTGTCTTAACTTCTTCCACTTGATTATATAGCTGCGAGAATATTTTGGTAAGTAAACATATGGGTATACATTTTTGCTTTTGGCTCTGGCTCCAATATGGCTCAGCATGTTACAGCAAAGAAAGAAAAGATGCTAAGCAAGATGCAATTTTAGGTGCAGTCTCGGATCCAGCCTAATCCCTTGAGAAAAACTGGAATGTAAATTACTCATTAAGGTTTGTCCATCTTGAGACAAAGGGTCTGGGGTTTTATCAGCAAAGCGCTGGCAATGGGACTAAGACTCGCAGGCACTTTAGGTTTTCCCTACAGACGCTCAGGACAAACCTCTCAAGAAGGTTGCAGGTGCAAAAGCCTTAACAGCAAAACACACTGACGCTGTGGAGGAAAAGGATCTGGCCAGGACAACAACAAATTTGCTTTAGGTGTCCACCAACCTTGTTTTGTGACCCCCGGCAAACAATTTAAACTCCCAGAAGATAATCCCTATCTTGAACACCTCACAGGTTTGATATAAATAACAAATGTAAGGTAGTAAATTAACTCACCATTCTCAAATTCAGTTATCTAACAATGTCCAGTAATACCTATGAGCCAGACATAGGAACTAGAAAGTGAGCCTAAAAGGGTTCTGAGTAATGAAATAATATTTCAAGTTACATAGATTAAAACTCACACACTTTATGCATAGTAGTGGTTCTCATTTTCTCTCTGAGACCCTATTTTTTATTACAGTGAGTCAATATTGCAGAATTTAGTTGTGTGATTTATAAACTCTTGAATATAAAATAAACAAATAAGAAGGTGAGAAATAGACTGTTCCAGATAGATCTGCAGGCAAACAGACAGCTTGAAGGGACAGAAATGAGAAGCGACTATCTGCCAGAGATGTGTGAATTAGAAAAATGGTAAAAATAATGTAAATGATCTCAACTATCAATTTGTATTCATTTAATATAGATATACACACAGATACATATGTGTGTACTCATGATCTGCTTTAATTAAAAAGTATTTTATGAACTTTACAAAAAATTATTTAAAATGACATAGAAAATTCTAAGAAATGAAGGAAGAGTGGTTATTCATTCAGAGGGGTAGAAAGTAGTGACGATCAGGGAATGGGGTTTGTATAGTAGAAGCAGAACTGAGAGATTCTTCCCATCCACATCTTCAGGCACTCATGCCACCATGCTCTGAAACCACTTGGTCATCTCCTTCATCACCAGATCTAGCTGGGTATAATCTCCTGGGACTAGGAGCTGGAGGATGTGTAGCATATCCACACCAATGGAGGGTGACTTTATGGTGGCAAAGGCAATAAAAGTCATGGATTGTGGTTGTAATAGTGTGCTCAAGGAATAGCCTGTGACTGTGAGACTGCTATTGGATAATGGAGCTGATATTGGGCAAAATACTACATACCTATAGAAAAAGGAAAAGTGCTTCATTGAGGCCCAAGATTTTTTTCCCATCTATTCAAGACCTCTGGAGAATATCTAACTGAAGGAAGGGTTTCAGTGCAAGCAGAGTCTTAATCAAACTCAAGAAGAGATCTCCTCAAACATTTGGCAAATTTTGCTATCTTAACATACTATACATTATGAGAGTGTTACTATTTTGGGAGGTAAACAATAGAAATCAATTTTGACTAGCAGAGGCAAAGTGAGAATTCATTATAGAGATCTAGAGATCCTGGGGTCACATACAAATTTTTTTTTAGGCTGAAAGCTCACTTAGAAAAGTGAGGAACCAGGGCAAATTGGACATTCCATGTAATAGGAAGTAATTTATAGTAGTTTTTGGTTTTCATCACTATACTAAATCAGCTCTAATAATTGCTCAGTCTTTGTGACACTATTCAAGATTCAAAGGATCTAAAGTAAATCACAGTGAACAAAGCTAGGTCCTGTGCCCATGTATGGCTAGGGATCTTCGGAAACCTTGATAAATAGCGCAATAGAGAATTCAGACAAGGAGAGTGAGGTAATGATTAGAAAGGAAATCGAAGTCCAGTAACCAGAAAAAAGAAAAGTTGAGATTATGTTGTACAAACAGAAAAACAAACTAAAAACAAAAATATTATTTAAATAAGTATCTCAAAAGCTATTAAGTGTATGTTGGTTAGACGACAGTCATATGCAGTCGAGAGCAGAAGAATTTCTGAATACTGCCCAATGACACCATGTAAGAACCAGGGACAAAATGAGAGTGATAAGCAAGTCGAAAGCCTCTAAACTGTAGTGAGAGTTGAGTTGCAATTTGAGTTCAATCTTGATGTCAACCAAAGCATAAGAGTAACATCAGAGAGCCATATTCCACCATATAGAAATTGATGCGAATACCTACTGTTTGAGTCATCAAAACAATTTTTTTTTTGTTTTGGTGAGGAAGATTGTCTTTGAGCTAGCATCTGTTGCAAATCTTCCCCTTTCTGCTTGAGGAAGATTGTCCCTGAGCTAACATCCATGCCAATCTTCCTCTATTTTGTATGTGGGATGCCGCCACAGCATGGCTCGATGAGCAGTGTGTAGGTCCATGGCTGGGATCCAAACCCGCGAACCCTGGGCTACCAAAGCGGAATGTGCAAACTTAACCACTACACCACCAGGCCGGCTCCAAAACAGTTTTTTAAATATTGGAAGTATGTGCTGAATTTTGGAGAAATTTCTATTCAAAATGATTATTTTGAATGATACTTAAATAATTATACCCTTGGATATTTGGAAATTCTGTGATTCAAGAAAAGCGTTCCCCCAGAGTTATGAATACACGAAAAAGAATTGTATCTATTGGCATGGTATGTGTACAATATTGAAAAGTTGCCATGTCAAAATTGCATACATGACCTATAAAAATATTGGGGATTGATACAGCTATGCAACTATGCAACATTTAAATTCAATGTTTAGAAGTTAGTGTACTTTTAGCGTTCTACATCCATTAATTTTCTAATAAATTAGCACATTGAAATATTTCCAAGTCATGTAAATGCCAATAGCTTTTGATTGCATACCACTCCTGAATTAAATACTGGTTTGCTCTGCAAAAGAAAAAGGAAATAAAAGTTTACACGTGCATTAAACGTTCAGCGGTGCTATGTATATGACGACTGTCAATTTCAGGAGTCTTCTGCATGCAAGCTATGTAAGTATAGCCAAATAATTGATGCAAAACTATTTGAGCGTCAGCTTAATTTACTTATCAACAAGTTAACAGCACGCTTTTTCCCCCTGCCCCTTCTTGCCTTAGCTCTCCCAGAGTCTCTGTGTGTGTCAGCTGGTTAGTGTGATTTCCAGATATTATGGCAGCATGTCAAGGATCCAATTTTACAATTTGTATTGAGGAAAAATTAGCTTTTTTATGTATATGACATAGTTAAATTAATTATAACAGCAGGTATGTTTTTCTTGCATTCAATATTTTTTGCACCTGTTTTCCACTCATTAAATAGCCTGTGCACACAAAAGTTTGCTTGGGTAGACTTACAGGGGTACCTATTTTCTTTCATGGGAAAACAGACCCATGTGAAATTTAGTATCCTTTTTTAACATCTACTGTAAAAGAGCATGTTAAAAATGCAGGGCCTTGCTCTCATCCTTTCTGATTCAGTAGGTCATCAGGTCATTTTGATGGATACCAAAATCTTAAAAATTCATCTATTCATGGCACAGAAAAATCCAATTGCTGCTTCCAGAGAGAAAACCTTTCCACGTTATCAGAATTTCACTAACGCAAAATCATGATCTGCCAGATGTTATGATACTGTCATAACATCTCTCTCTAGCATTTTGCAGAATGACCAGCAAGCATCTCAAAATGCCATAAATAGAAAGGTTTTCAACATGACTTCCACAATACCAGAAAACTTGCTGTATCTTCCGGTATATTTTCTCTTTACATGTTCTATTTTTTTAAATATTCTGAGTAGACACTTAATTTATTGTCTCAACCAAGCCTTCCCATATTTTTTTTTCTTCACTTAAGCAGGATGCCCTTAGCATAATATATCTTGTCCATGCCAGATCAGACAAATATCAGACTAAAGCAAAAGCCAACTGCTTGCCTCTGTGCAGAGTAGCAGGTAAAGAGAACCAATCAGCATGAATTCTGTCAATATGAAACTAAATTTAGACTCAAGCAGCCCAAGTAACTGACTTGGCTGCCCTTATTTCCATTGATTAAATGTGTTTAAGACCTTTAATTGATTAGGGTCAAATAACTTGAGAATAATTTCAAAAAAAATTCGAAAAAAATTATTTTTAATATGTGTTCATGTGTATATTACCAAATAAAAATAACTTTCTAACCTTCATTTATAAGGGGACGTCTACTTACATACTACGAATTAAACTCTTTCTTGCCAATTTTCACTATAGACCTAGTTGTTCAATCACTCATTCATCCATTCAATAACTTACCAAATGTCTAATATTTCAGGGCACTGGACTAGTATTTGCAGTTTTGGAGGAAAAAAGACATTGTCTATTAGGACCACAAACATTAATACAAATACTAAACAGGTAAAAATGACAACACACTATGATAAATGTTCCAACAGGACTGTGACAAGCTCCTACAGGGACATAGAAGAAGGTCATTTTCCTCAAACCAAGGAGAATAAGTAATAAATTCTGCAAAAGGAAAAAAAAAACGTCATCTGAATTTTGGTTTGAAGCCTCTTCTGGAGTTTTCCAGGCAAAGTGGGAACAAAAATGAGGGAGCAAATGTCAGGAAAAGGGAGCAGCAGTAGCTGGCAGAAATGCACAGATTTTTCAAATGTATTTTGAAGGAAATATATAGACATTGGGGAATTTTAAGTAGGGAAGTATCATATCAGAATCATGTTTCAGAAAGACCACTTTAAGTCCTCAGTAGAGAATGCATTGAATTGGACTGGGGTGTGAAGTGTTGAGGGCCTGTACAAAGTCAGTGATGACAAGATTCATAGGAAGACAGTGATTTGAGAGATATTAAGAAAATAGAATAAGAAGGAGGTGAGGGAAAGAGAGGAATCAGACATAACTTCTAGGTTTCTGATTTTGCCTGCTGGCTAGGAAATTATGATTCAGAACTTCTAGACTTCAATTGTAAAATAAGTAAGGAAAGAAATTAAAGTGATAAAATATAAGAAATATTTGAAATATTATCATTATAACACATAATCTTAAGAAATTATTCTATTTGACCACCTAAAACTGACCTTGGTTTTCATTCAAAAACCAGTCTGGTCATAAGTAAAGCTCGATAGACATTTATCAATATTGACAAACCAGAGTCTACCATGGTTCATTAATCTGAGAACCAGCAATGCATCCATTAAACAATATGAAGACCCCAATAGATCTCCCTCATCCTCCATAAATGTATGATGAATAAAACAAAACCAAAAGCTGTTTAAGAGATAACAAGAATGAAAGAATTCACAGCAGATGGTACCAGCTGTGCACATTTAATTCCAGCTCAAACAATCTGCCAAACAGTCAGAGAGAACTGCTTTTCATGGGAAATTGGAATGTCTCGGAGCCAAGGAAGAAATCGGAGAGTAGTCTTTCTGGCATTAGTTATCAAACCTTTTACTATAATTAATGTTAGTGGACACAAACCTTTCCTTCCCCTGCTTTCTTTGCACTATGTGCATTCTCTCTCTCTCTCTTTCTCTCTCATAAACGTGTATACACAAACACACATATACACATACACACACCAATGTTTCCATCAATCAAATAAAGAATAAACTCAAAGAGTTGTCAAAATGTTGTATACTAGGCATGCAACAAATATATATTAAATATAATAGGATAAAAAGGATTTATTGTGGACATTTTAAAGATACATTTTTAAGAAAATCCTAACATGTTTCAAAATGTTTATAAAGACATTAACTGTAAATAACAAAGCAAAAGTAAAGCAGAGTAGCATAAATGTCCCTCTTTAAAAAATTATATTTATTAATGTTTTATTATACATATTATATTCTCTTAGAGTTGGGAGAGAGGAAAGCCCCACTCAAGTGTGGTGACAAACTTGCCATCTTTCACAAAATTTAATTAGAACTGACAATGTTACGGTTAGTTCTTAATTCTCAAGAATTTGAACATGATGAAGTTTTCTGTGAATTTACAACAAATGCTCACATTAATTTTAAATTACAGTAGTCTGGAAAAAATGAAAATATTAACGTTAATATATTAGGAAGGAAAACCATGATCCAAATGTGTTTATTAACTTAAGTGTTAACACAAAGTCTTAAGGTCTAAGCTATAGATTTTAAAAATAAAAAGATACGCTTAAAGATATACTTAAAAAGATATGTTTGAAATGGACAAATACAACACGCCTGGAGAAGACTAGACCTGAACTCAGTGTTGAAATATGGAATTTGGATAGGCTAATACAAGATAAGCAAGTGTTAAAGGCTAGGACAACAATATCAACAAAGGCTTCAATGCAGAACGCGAATACATTGTGTGTGTACATTGATCAGAATGGACTTACTAGAAGGAGGAAGCATCCACGAATGGGGTTGACTGTGAGATTTAAGACCATCAATTTGTCCTGAAGATAATAATAATGAAGAGCCATAAAGGTTGTTTGAGAAGGTAAGATTCATGATGAAATGATTATGCTTAGCGCATGATAGAATAGAACAGAAGCTGCAAGCCTGAAGACAGTCAGGGTAACTGGGAGGTGCTTGCAATCATACTCGCATGAGATAATTACTACCCAGCTCAGATGATGGCAGCAAAACGGAAAGGGACATAGTGGAGTCCAGCATAAAGGAGACATTTTCAGATACTAGTGTTTCACTCTCCCACCACATAAGGAAGAGAGAGGTGTAAAAACAAGGTTTTGACTGAGTAGGTGCGAAGAAAAAGGCAGTGATTACAGTGAAGTTCAATCAGAAGAAGCAAATTTGGGGAAAGGGGGAGTATATGGAAGAGGATGAATGCAACATTAGCTTCATTAAGTCTGAGATGTTAGGAAGAGAACAAAATGTACATAGTTGAGGCTCAAGCTGGGGCTTCTGAGTGCTAGATCAGACACAGAGATTGACGTAAAATTCATTCTCAAAGAGGTGACGGTCATAAGAATTCATAGATATTTTGGAAAAAAAAAAAGAATCTTAATTAAAACTTATGGAAGTCTCAAAATGTTCCAATGAAGAAGGCTCCCATTTAGGGTGGGGATAGGAAGAAGAGTCCAGAAGAATAAGAGAACAGGTATCAGAAATCAAATTGAACTCCAGGAGCAGTGTTCATAACACCAACGTTGTTGGCAGTCTCAGGTACTGTATTAGTGTCCTAGGGCTGTCTTAACAAATTACTAGAAACTTGGTGCCTTAAAACAACAGGAATTCATTCTCTCACAGTTTGAAGTCAAGATGTCAGCAGGATTGATTCCTTCTGGGGGTCTGAGGGAGAATCCATTCTGTATCTCTCTCCCACATTCTGGTTACTGCCAGCACTCTTTGGCATTCCTGGGCTTGTAGACTCATCACTCCAATTTCTGCTTTCTTTGTCACATCAACTTCTCTTCTGTGTCTCTATGTCTCAAGTCTCTCTCTCTCTCTCTCTTTTTTTTTTTTTTTGGCTGAGGAAGATTGGCTCTGAGCTAACATCTGTTGCCAATCTCCCTCTTTTTGCTTGAGAAAGATTGTCACTGAGCTAACATCAGTGCCAGTCTTCCTCTATTTTGTACATGGGATGCTGCCACGCATGGCTTGATGAGTGGTGTGTAGGTCCAAGCCTAGGATCCGAAACTGCAAACCCCAGGCCGCTGAAGCGGAGTGCACAAACTTAAAAACTACTCTACTGGGCCAGCCCCTCAAGTCTCTTTCTTTTTTAAGAATACTTGCCATGGGTTTAGGGTCCACCCTAAATCCAGGATGATCTCATCTCAACATCCTTACCTTAGTTACATCAGCAAATACTGTTTTTCAAAATAAGGTGACATGCACAGGTTCCAGGGGTTAGGCCTTGGAAATACCTTTTGTGTGGGCACCATTCAACCCACTAGAGATATTTTGAAAAGGTATGGAGTGATAAGGTTATAAGGTAAGTTTTATACTATTATAGGGTTTGAGAGAGTTAATAAAAACTCTGTGAAGTAAATGGTTATTCCCATTTTACAGATGAAAAATTAAGGCTATTTTGTTATTAAAACGTGATAGCTTTCTTACCCTAAAGGCATTTTTAATCCATTTTTGGTTTTTTTTTTTTTTTTCAATCTTAAAGGCATTAGTGTATGCTGATCCAGACTCAGAAAAGCATTTGTTTTGTTGTTTTCCCTTTGGAAAGGAAGAATTTGTGTTCATCCATCATATGTCTTCTCCCAACTCTCTTCTAATCACTGAATGTGCAAGATTTCTAACCAGGACTAGAGTTGTTTATTTGTTTGTTGTTTGTTTTGACATTGTTGTTGTTTGCTTTGTGTTTTGCTTGTTTGTTGTTTTGATTGAGAAAAGGGAAAAGCTAATTGGGAAAAATAAGGATCAAGATTCTTTTCATCCCAGAAGAAGCACACTCTAAAAAATTGAAATGGACAAATTGAATGATGATCACATTGTAATCATTGGATAGCTTAACCTCCTAAGAAATGCTGCTGCTATTGTATCCATCTAGAAATCTTATGTCCATTTGAGCCTACTCTAGACATATGAAATCTCCCAAAATTCATATTGGTATTCATATACTGCATAATAAGGTAAATTCTCTATGCATTTGCAAATATAGCATTTGTTCAAAGTGTTACTATAAGCAGCCAGAGGCAAAAAATATTCTAGATCTAACTACTGATTTATATTACATATTAATGAATATTAATAGTATATATTGTATATTTTATTTTTATATATTATATTTATGTTAAATTATATAATTTAATAATTATTGAACCTTACTTAGTATGTTTATAATAAATGCCTGATGACTTCAATCAGCTTGAAAGGTTAAATTGATTCTTCTTATAAACCACTGCATACAAAATACCAAAACAAATTGATTTGCTTACTCAATGAAACAATCCATTCATTGAGTCATTTTAAAAATGTGCCACTGGAGGTTTACTTAAAATGACCAATCATTATGGTCTACTAAAGAAAAAAAATGTAGGAAATATTGGCAAGAACTCTTATTGTCTCCCAATTCCCACTTCTCTCTGGCTAAATTTACCTTTCTGGCCTCATCTGCCATGTCTTTTCTAAAAGTATCACTTAACCTAAATGATTAAATCCTAAATATGCTTATAGATTTTCTAATTTTATTTATATTTCTGGAAAAAAACATCCCTACCAAGACTTTTCCTGTCAACCATACCCAGATGATTCTAGAATAGCTCAAATGTACATCTCTTCCTTGAAGTTTCCTCCAATTCGCCAGCTATAAATAATCTCCCACCATCTTGGTGTTTTATAGGCATCTCTCTTAAAGTGGTTATATTATGTTGACATTCACTGTTGTTACTCAAGAATATATTCTATCCCTTCTATTACATTGTAAGCTCCTTAGGATACAGTAATGTATAATTCTTGTTTTTGTTTCCTTGCAATAGGAGCTCAAAATGATTTCTTAAATAAATGAATGAACACAGAGATGAAAATGATACTTGCTACACAAAGAGTAAAGGTGAAACTGATCCTTGCCCAGATGGGACAGATATTTGTATTTACAATCCAAATTAGATTATGTGTAACCAAACCAAAATCAGCTGCATTGATTTTCTTTCCTTTGATGGTCAAAATGATCTTTCTAAGTCAAGGTCAATGTTATCTTCCTCTGAAGAGAGGATGGTTATATTTTTTGGTTTCCTGTACTTTTATTCTGGGAAATATTTCAACATTTGCTAATTTTAGATACATTTGAAAAACCAATGAAATAACCGAGTTGTTAGTGATCATTTGGGAAGTTTAACCTCTGGGTCAAATTACACAGTAATGAATATTCATACTCAATATGGTTCAATCACATGCATATCTATACCCATATATGGATTATAGACTTCAAATCTGTGAAACTTCCAACAATACTATTATTAATTGTTCCTCTAATTTAAGGGTTTATAAATATTTAGAAAAAAATAACCTCACAATTATATTTACAAAAAGCTTAATGAATTCTGCTTCATCACCAGCAAAACCACTTCACTATCTTATGAAAGGAAATTAACAAGCACTTGCCTTCTACCTGTGGGCTGTGCTTTGTTCAGTTGGGGCTTCTGGGATTAAGATCAAGTACAATTTAAGAAACAAATGCTGGCACCTTTCCGGAATTAATTTTCAGTTGTAAAATTGTTTACTGCTAACGTTTAGATTTCTCAGCAAAATTTCATAAAACTGATGTTTAAGTGGATAAATAAAACAAAATATAAAGAAGGTCTCATACATGCTACCTAATCTATGATAGACTAGAAAGCTGCAAAATAAGATGTATTATTGGTTGTAGTATACTCTGAATATTAGAAAATATGCATTTATCTCAAGAAATTGTAATCAATTTTAAAGATTAGCAGAGAATATGTGGATGATAAAGTCAGAGTACTAAATTTTTAGGAGATAATAATGAGTTTATTGGCAGATAACTTCAGGGTATGAAATTAAATATGCATTGCATTTTGATAGTAATTTTGACAGATTTGGTATCTTTTGAAATCCACACCTTCGATTTATGTTCTCTAAATATTTATGTATTCTCAAGTACATTAGAGGCTGATAACACATAACTATATTAGAGTTAAAGAAATGATGATAAAAAGATCTACTACACTGGGAATTGAGATTTATTCAGATCATATCAGCAAAACAACTTTATTACTTATGAAAAGAAGAGACCTGGATTATCCTGGTTATTCAGCAAAGCTACCTTTTGCTTAACTTTTTATTTCTATTCCTCTACACGGAAACAAGTTAAGTGATTTAAGGTCTAGGGTTAGCAAGAGAGTGAAATACACAAGACAAAACAGAAAGGTCTTTAAAGATTCTCTCAATTCTTATCCCTTTTCTTTTAGGATCATTACCCACATGTCCCCCAGCTATTCATCATGGTCCTCTTCTTTCACTAAAATGGGCTTGTATTAAACTATCTATATATTATATATTATATTGTCTACATTTAGGAAGGTATCAGCTAAGAAAATTTGAATGTCGATATATTAAATTTGTTATATATGTGGCTCATGTCAAAAATAAGCTTTCTTTGGAGTCAAAGTATGCTTTGTTTGTATGGATACAGTCATAGACACTGCCTTCAGTTTTAAGACTTTTCTGTTCTCTTATTCTTTAAAATATACTATTATTACCCTTATGTGACATAGAAACTTCAGTCTCTGACTTTCTTAATTTGGTTAAAGCTTAAAAAGACTGAAATGCCTGTTAAGCTTCACTATTAATGAAATTGAAAGAGGAGGCAAGACACAAGAGGAATTAACGCCTAGGAAGTCACACCTGGTAACACAAGAGACTCATCTCCACCTCTCAACAATATTTCCCAATTAACAGTGGGACAGATACTTTTATCTGCCTGATAATTTATCTTCTTAAATATGATTGTTTAAAGAAAAGTTACCTTATCGTGAATATTAGATCTCTTTCTTTTCTCCTCACCAAATAGGGACTATTGCAAATCAAGAAAATGTACGGACTTGAATTAGAATTCCCTCATTTTTCTAGATTCAGCATTTAAAGTCAAATGTTTTATTTCTCAGGAGTTGGAGGGGTCAGACATGAGGGATCACAGAACGGGCATTTATAGAAAAATGAGTTCCTCTTTTTCTCCTACTGTCCTGGCAATGAATTCTATATATAAAGTGCAAACAAACACGAAAATGCCTGCTTGATTATTTGTAAATCATTAACATTTTTATTTTACTCTAAGATTTTTATTTTCTGCACAGACCCACAGATTTAAATTTGAGCCTTTTAATTAAAAAGTGTATTTCTTCAATCAGTGGGCATTCAGCTGTAATAGACAGGAACATTTCTATAACAAAATCAATACTGCATTTGGACAATAATCTTCATGTAAACCTGTATATCTGTGACATGAATTAAGAAAAATACTTTCCAAATTCATAACTCTGTCAAAATTACGTAATAATTTCTGAAAGAAAATACTTCTTTTCAGAATTAAAGGTAACCTCTTCCCAAGTCTTTGTGTTGTTATTTTCAGTGTACTCATTCTGTTTTGGTCATTTTTCTGTGATATTGCCCCTGTGATGCTAAAACAGAGTAGATACATACTGAGGACCGGGTTTAACATGGAACAATTTTTGAAAATGTGCTTATTTTTTCTCCCTTTTAAGTGCCAAATAAGCCATGTTTTAAAATCACACTTGATTGTATTCCATAGGTATTTTGGGGGGGACTGAAAAGGAATGGAAATTTGGCACTTCCAGTTCAAAGAACCTGTCCATTTCTGAATCTAAACTCTTTACAAAAACCCTCAAGAGTACTTAATCATTGTGATTGGCTTGATGATCCTTGCCAAGTCATTTTTTCCTTGACCTGTATGTGAGAAGATCAATAGAGTGAAAGAATTAAAAAAAAAAAAGTGGGGGGGGGAAGTGGACTTTTAGTAACTGACAAGTATAAAAAGAGAAAAAAAGGCTTTTCTTTCTATGTGTACACATATATTTTAAAATTTGATCACCTCTAAATTATCTTATAAATATTAGCTTTTCTATGATTGTGTAGGTAAATTTACTATAAAAATCATATTTTTGTTATTAGACTATTTTTTAAAAAGCATCTGTAGGAGCCAGTACAGGACAACACAGTGGGCAAGTACATTGACTCAGAAATTGGATACCATAGGTTCATATTTCCTCTTAGATATATTAGCTTGGGCAAGACAAGATAGTCAACTTCTTTGTGTATCAATTTTTTCATCTATAAAATGAGGAAAATTGTAGCACTTATCTCAGCAAGTTGTAGTGAGATTGAATAAGATATGCCACATAAACATAACACAATGTTGGGCATACAGTAGGCACTTAATGTTTGCTATTATGTTAGCTATTATTTTTTATCTCCTCTGCCTAAGTCTTAAATGAATCTATGTTTAAGTGCACTGCTTTCCCTACAGATCAGCTGATAGGTGATTTCTTCTTCCCAAATTTAGACACTGCACTTCTCCTTCTGGAAAAACTGAGGGATTTCTCATCCATGATTTTTGGCTGAAAATGTTGTTTCTGGAATACCTTTGGAAATGCTCCCTTGAAGAGGAGGCTCTTTAGCATGAAAGACAAGAGAGTGATCCAACACTAAATGTATTGGACTAAATGTGAGTTCTCCTGAGGATGACCTTGGATAAACCACTTCATTTCCCCATGCCTTAACTTCTCCCATCTGTAAAATATGATCTTCCATCCTGTCTCAGGAGCTGGGAGATACAGATAGAAAATGGTTTGTGATTTATTATGAGCTATATTGTGTGATTATTATACTAGAATCTATAGTATTGTTTAAAGTATTATGAGTTACCAGATAAATCTTTTAACAACTTCCCATGGAAATGATAGGCAGGATTCACTTAGGGAAAGATAATTGGATTAGAGGATTAGCATATTTGAAAATAAATAGCAGAAATTAGTATCTTAGTAGTAGCCATGATGGTTCCATAGTCAAAGTTTATTTTTGCACAATAATTCTTGTTAAAATACTCCTGACTTTTGAGAAATGAAGTTTTTGTTTTAAACTCCTCCTCTCTGGGTGTATAGCCATGTGTTCAAATAGATTACATACACCCAAGACTTTTATTTCCTTTTGATAAAAAGTGAATTCAGTTGAGGTAACTAACCTCTGCACACGTGGTAAGGAGGGTTTTGTTGAGTGTCCTCCTTAAGTTCAAGGACTTGTTTGCATCTAACTCCTTGTTCAGTCCAGCAAAGGCAACAGCAGCAGCAACACACCTGACATCTTCACTGAAATCAATGCCAGAGCCGCCACCAAGGTGGCAGAGCAGGCTAATGACATTTTCAGTGTTGATCCTTCCAATCATGGTCTAGTCCCAACCTTGTCACCCACTCCCGTTCGAAATCTGCATATGCGGACAATAAAAGAAAGCACTGATGGAAAGGAACAGTGTTCTGCCACATCGCCCTTAATGTACCTTTCCAAACTTAATGAGGTCAGTTGGGCGTCTACAGCTTTTGCCTCTTGCTAAGGCTTCCTACCCAGGAGAGAAATTCCTAACACACACGCGTGTGCGAACATACACGCATGTACACGCATATATACTGCACAAACACACTTGGGAAAGCACCCACGCATAGAAAATCTCATCTTTCATCATCTTCCATTAACACACACTCTTACCCTTCACTACAGCGTGCGTATACACACACAAACACACACTCCCTGCGAGAATCACAAACACAAAATGCCACGTACTCGGAGAGCTCAGAATCCTTCCTACGCCTGCAACTTGAACCCACTCACCACTCACGCCTATAGACGCTCGCAGTGTGCCCACTTCCCAGAGCAGAGCTCCCTCCAGATGCAAACGCCTGGCTCCCCTGAGCCACTAGCTCCACATCGAGCCCAGGGACAAAAGCTGGCCAGGGTAATCGTGTGGCGTATGGGTCGGGAGCCATCATTTGTGGGAATGTGGAGAGCTGCAAACTCAAATTGGGCAGTCCCCTTGACCAAGTCCTGTATTTTTCCTGTAGATAGATTCTAATCACCCTGGTAGCCTTCGGCATGCAAATGGAGCCAGAAGCAGTTTCAACTATCTATTCCAGAACCAGCGCTGCAGCTGTCCCCTTTCCTGAGATGGGATCAGATTCCCGAAATGGTCAGATCACCAATCCCGTGCCTAGTCTAAGGAACTTGCCGCTTGTAAGATCTAGGCCAGGACCACCCGAAAAATATTAGGAAATTGACATGCAGGAGCAAAACATGCTGGTCTCGGGGCGCAGCTCCCCTACACCGTGGGATGAGAGAATAACGGTCCCTCGTAGATGTGAAAGTGAAGCGGATGACTTAGCGCTGGCCAGTAGATGGCGCAAGAACTCTTCTCTTGTACAATCTTAACCCTTAAGTGGTCTGAGGGGCTGCCAAGTCCAGATGTATAGGTACATACATTTTCCGTTTTGAAAGAAACCTCCCATTTACATATTTGGGGTCGATTCAGACTTAAGACAAATGGGTCTGTTCTAGATAACTACCACCGATAAAGCAGTTTAGCTGCGGCACACGGCTGAAAAGGGGTAGGGAGGATGAAAGGGCGAACTATTTGCGGAAATGACTCTGACTCTCTCCCCACCCCATCCCCGCCCTGGGCAAGGATGAAATCGGTTTACCGAATCATAAAAACTCTGTTCCGAGTTTACACGTTAACATTTGAATGTGTAAATGCATGTGTGCAAATAAATTCTTCTCTATGATCTCTTCAATTAAATCACAGGATAATAAATGCGAGGCGTCTGCCTGAAATATACTGCCACTACAGTAGTAACACATGTCCCATAATAACGACGTGGGCATCGATGGAGCCCGATTCATTATCATCACGGTTTCCCCAAAAGCAACACAGATCCTCTGATTAAAATATTCCTTTAATGTGCTTCTGTATTCAGGCTGCAATGGAGAGCTCACTAACACAATATTTCTTGGGCTGCTTTTACAAGCAGAATTGATCTGTTCGGGGGGAAAAAAAAACCAAGCCCCTTAATTTCAGATATTGTGGGGAGTTTGTCAGAGAGCGGAGCTGGGCTTTAAGAGGCTCACTAGTGGTTTCTGGTGGTTGCTATAACGAGCTAGAATTGAGGTAGATTTTGCTGGAGGGGAAAAAACGCACAAGAAAAGACAGAATCCAGAGTAGCGGAGACTTTGTGCCCCCGTCGGAGAGATGGTTGAGTCCTCGTCAAGGTTGCTGTGGTATCCCAGAAACACCATTCACTCCGAGCTGTGACCGCGCACCAACAACAGCAACAACTCCACTGCGCCGGGCTGAGGAGCAGGAATTAGGAGCTCGCGAATAATATGAAAGGGATCCGCAAAGGGGAAAGCCGAGCAAAGGAATCCAAACCCCGGGAGCCTGACACGAGAAGATGCGCTAAATGTGGCCGGCTAGACTTCATCCTGATGAAGAAAATGGGGATTAAAAGTGGATTTACGTTTTGGAACCTCGTCTTTTTATTGACGGTGTCTTGTGTGAAAGGTAGGTCTGCTTTCGGGGTCCCCTCTGCTTTGGATGGAGGTGAGCTGACTTGTCGCCGGAGAGAGGCTAGTAGCTTACTTTGCAATTTGCACTGATAAAATAATCATGATAATACGGAAGAAGGAGTTGATTCACAGCTCCTTTTTATCCCCCTCTGAGATAGGAAATGCATTTTGCTTGCCAGATTTGGCGTTCAATGCGGTGATTGAGCTTGTGCTCAATAAATATTCTTGCAGTATGCTCAAACGAATACGTGAGTTGATTCGTATAGCCTCTAACTAGTGGATATCCAAGCAGAATTCCTCTGCAAGACTTTTCTTGGTGGTGAGGATTACCTTGATTTCTAGTCTAACCAGCGGGGTTTGATGCTTTAACTAGAATATTTATATTAAAGACATGCGTGTAAATGCTTTTTAACCCTTTCGGGTAGGAAAGTTACCGACATCCTGGGAATGTGATGATTTTAAATGCATTAGGGCACAGGGGTCTTCCAAGAATCCCACCCCCCCCCAAGATGAATGTCTGCGTGCATCTGTGAATTATTTCTACGTGAGCTCTTATGCGTTGATAAATGGTAGGGGAGCTTCCCTAGGTCCTGTGGTAGAGGTTTGGCTTAAAATGAGGCTTTAAAACGGTCTGAGAAGCCACGAAGTGTAATGATCCACATTTGGGGATGAATGAAGGTAGGAGGAAAGTCATTAGCTGATGACCAAAAAGAAAATCCCCAGCAAGTCTCAGCGTTCAGACAGGTAGAGTGAGTGTCACATGCACAGACAAGGGGAGGGGGTGGGTGGGATGTAAAATTTATTCCTAAGCAGGAAGGCAAGGGAGAGTCAGGATCATTGAAAAGAGAGCTGTCCTAGGGGAGAAAATAGATCCCCAGATCTGTTCCACAACTTCTCCTGCACCCTGCTGCCCATTAATTGCTGCAAAGAATACTCAGGAGGTGTTTATGACTCATGCCATCATTTTTGAACAATCACCTCCCCATACTCATGGCAGCTCGCATAGACGCGAGGGATGTCGCTTTCAGTGAAGCTAGTTTCAAATCCCGGGTGTCTGTGTGTCATGGGGTGGGCGGTGGGGGGAGTTTTGGCCCAGGCGCGCCACGGCTGTCAACACAAACTGGACGCTTCTTCCTTTGTAAAGAAGTGCCTCTCTGAACCGCGATCGGGCCGCGTCTCTATGAAACAGTTTATTGTCCAGCTTGCAGCTGGCTGTCCCCCCACAGAAGGCAGCCCATTTGCATTCAGTGGAAATGATAATTCATGTTTTGGGTGGAGGGAGCTGAAGGGGTTACCTCTATTAGGACCAATGATGGGTGGCATGTCTCGAATTTTAATTTACATCCCTAAATGCCAAGAAGTCGCCCCTGGTTTCTGTGGCAGCCAACTGCCTTGTAATCCCAACCTCCTCCTTAAAGCTTGATTTTTTTTTTCTTGGAGCCTCAGCGCAGCTCTAAGCCAAAACGCTTGCCCTAAGCGGCATAAGTACACTGCCTAGTGCACAAAACGCGTCTCGGGTTGCTTACAAGGGGTTTTCATAGCCGGCTCGACGCGTTAGGAGCCTCACTGGGAGGCGGTGGTTGATGGATGGCCCCGGGGCTGCCTGCTAGACGCGCGCTCGGAGTGGGGGAGGCGCAGGCAGCCAGCAACAGCTCCTGGTTGGGGAAATGTTGGGGTGGCACCTGCTAGAGGATGACCGGGGGTTAAGTGCGAGTTTTCATGTGATACCTGTTGAACCAAAACACATTCGAGGGGCAGGAGAGGGGAGGAAGTCTCCGAAGCAGGGCGAGCAAGCCAGCCTGACAAACCCTGAGCCGCGCCGCCTGCAATTACAGCCCGGCTGCCCGCACCTACCGTATTGTCCGAATAAGACGCGCCGACAGAAAGAGAGTGGCGCGTTAATTTGCTTTAAATGGCACTGGATACGGGACTCCTATCTTCTACTCACAGCTACCGGACTGTGGACTGAGATAATCGGTCTCCACTGAGTATATTCCAGTTTGGGGGACACTGGGAAGAAGAAATGTGTCACACACTGCTTTGGTCCCATCTAGAATCAGTTTTCCACGGGCCGCTAAAAAATGTTTTTAATGGTAGTAAGGCTTTTCATTGTCACTCATCTGCCACTTGGAAGGCATCTCCTATATTTTACAACTTGGAACACTGTCCTCAGATTCCGAGAAACAAACTTACATGGGCTGGAGGCTTTAGACTTGTTCCCCGTCGCCGGGTAGTGCCAATTTTGACAGTTGCTGCTGCTTCTCCTTCCCCTTCGCCTTATTTTATTTTAATTTCGGCTCAGTCTCAAGGCTTTCCTAAAACCGAGACTGCTGCAGTGGCTTAAATGTTTTTTTCTCCCAATGTCTATGCCCGCTTTTGTCTTCCACACTGTTTCTTCTGGACTCGCAGGCCCACGGGAAAGCTCAGAATGGGGAGTCGTTCTAAGGGCTTTGCAGGTCCTAATACAGGCTGGTGCAAGGGTTCAGGAAGTCCGAGGCGCGCGGTTTTCCACGTGACCAGCTGCGGCCGCCAGGATCCCTCCTTCTGCCCCCACTTTTCATCCCTCCAACTCACCTCTGCCTGCAACAGCAATGACAAAGAGGCTCAGTGGGAGGAAACGCCTCAGAGTAGAAGACAAAGTGGCCTTCGGTAGTAGGCCTGCACCGCTCAAGTGGGGTTGAAAAGAGAGCCAACCTCCTCTGGGCATTTTATCTCCACTGTCATCATCTGAAATAAAAGGTGGCGCAGGGCACCAAATTGGGGGGTGGGTGGGGGCTGCTTAGACCTGATGCGTGCCTATTTCGAGCTCACACACGCACACGCGCACACACACAGGCTGGCAGGCAGAGGTTTGTGAAATGCAGCCTGCAGGGGCAGTGTGTCTGCTTAGGTTTCACCGACATGGAAACTGTGAATCTCCAAGTCGCGCTTAAACGTCCCGCCCACGTAAAGAGACACTCAGGGGTGCTTTCCCAGGCTCGTTCTGGGGGGATCCCGGGGGAGCACACAAACGGTGCACCGAAGGTACAGAAAGCTCTGACCTGGGTCCACAGCAGGTGGGAGCCAGCGTGCCCCGCCCGTCCCCCATCCTGCGCCGCAGCGTGTTTCCACGGCTTCTCTCAGGACCCCGGACTTCGAGAAGGATCCACGTTTCCGCGTAATCTGGGAACTCCACGGAGATATTACTTCTGCCACAGAGCTCTTCTAGAAGAGAGGGGCTCACAACCTCTCCCCCGGTTAATTACTACTGGAGAGGGTCGCGGCGCCCATGAGGGAGGAGAGCTGCCAGCAGCGCTCATTAGCACCTTTCACCGGCCCCAGGGTGTCGGCGCCAGGAGGTTTCAGCCCCGCGCCTGTCTGCGGGAACTGACAGCCTCCCTCCCCACCCTCAAGGCGACAGTCTGACCTGACAGGTCAGGAAAATATCTGTCGTGTCTTGAGGGAGCTTTTTAAAGGGGGTGGGGGTGGGTTAATGTCTTAACAAATCAAACACAGCAAACAAAAATCCACCCACCTTCATCGACACCATCAACACCTTTCCCTTAAGGTTAACACGACTGAGCCACCTGCTGGGAGGTAACCTTTGTGTTTGTCAGGAGTCCATGGACCATCGGAAACTGAGTGCCTGCCTTGGCCTATGGCGTGTGCGTGTGTGTGTGCGTGTGTGTGTGTGTATTGCTGGGAGGAGGGTGTCCACATGGATTGACACGGAGGAGCCTGTGGGAGGTCTCGATAGTGGATGCATGTGTATGTTCGAGACGGAAACGTGTGGCGGTAACAGTACGTTTACGTCTCCGGGACTCTAGATGGTCGGTGGTGCTGCGGCCACCGGTGTCGCACGATCAGGCGGAGGCACCGAGAAAGCTCCCTTTCCGCGAGCTGACCGCAGCGCTGCCCTCGCTCGAACAACTTCCCCTCTAACAGGCGCTCGGGGAGTTCGAAAAACTCGTTGGGGAACAAGTATTGGGGAGTGCTGTTCCTCTGCGATCGCCCTCATCCCCACCCCAGCTCTGTCGCTGGGGAGAAAGGCAAGCAGGGGGGCAGTCCCAGGCTTCAAGCGCCACAGGGGTCTTAGTTGGACGCTAGGGGAAAGGGCAGAAGAAATGAAACAGCACGGGGTCATCCCGGTCGCCGTGTGGTCCTCTCCCAGCACCGCTGGGGCTCAGCACCCAGCCGAGGGCTGAAAGCGGGACAGGCGTGGGGTTTGCAGCGCATTGCAGAATAATAATGAAGGAGGACGACGCAAGAAACAAAGATCGACTCAGGCATCCGGGCGGATTCCCTTCTCCCAGAACACGGCGCCTTCGGGAGGCTTTGCACCACCGAGTTGCTAAGCCAACCCAATTTACTGCTCTGAAAAGGCTTGAACAGCTCCCAGCATTCTGAGCTCAACTTCCTCTGGACAGTTACCTTGTGGAAATCGTTCCGAAATGTCATTCTGCAGCACCGCACCGTATTTTCCTGAATCTTCTGGGGCTGGGGTGGTGGGGAAGAGGGGGATCGGCTGCATCCAACCAGCGTAGGAAGAGAATGTAAGCAGAAATAATTAAGGAGCAGCTTTTAGCCTCTTAAAACCCCAGTGCCAGCCCTTTGAGATCCTTCGAGGAGAAAAGGAGTAGAATTACTCAATAAGTTAAGTGCTCTAGTAGCATAGACTTAGTTACAGCAGTTATTACAGCTCCTGATATTAATTACCATTACTACTTGTGGGGTAACTGATTAGATTTTGGGTGTGCATGTCTTTTCCCTAAACACACAATTTGGTGTCTACAGAAACAGTGAAATAATAAAATAAAGCAGTAGCAAATGGCATTTATATGTGGCTCTAAATATAGTAAAACCCTATCATAAGAGAGATCTGATAGAAAAAAAAGGGAGGAGGTAAGAGAGGTAGAGAAATTAACAATGTCATTGCACTCGTGGAAAAAACTCTATTACTAAAATACTTAAGAACTCGAATCCAAATAAGTGAAGGGAACTAAACTTCCCTTCCCTAGGCTCCAAATGTACTTCTTCTTCTCCTGTCCCAAGAGATGACTTTCTTCTGCTTAACATCAGGGTCTCCGGAAAGGGCTTCAGGAGATCAAATAACTTCAATGTTTTGTTCAGTTTGGAAAAGAACTTTGAAGCACCAAGCCATGTGTCTGAGGAGGAACCTGTTGCTTTAGGCAACATGACTATATGAGAAAATACGCCTTCTTGCACCTTGAATTCCAATGTTTGGGAGATTAGAAGTAAAATGGTTGCAAATGAAGAGACTATGAAAAAATGTGTGAGGTAGAAATAAAACTTAAGGCCATTTTATTTTACCTATATATACATTAAAACATAGCTTCTCTTTCTATCTGTTTATCCATTCCCTTTACTCATAATGCAAAGAGGTGTGTAGTTCAATGGCAGTTCTGATTTGGATTTTGGATGAGATCTGGTAAGAATGATAGAACAGATTGTATCATCACCAAATTCATCTTTTCTCTTTCAGAGTGGGCAGGTGGATGATTCACAGTACTTTCCAGGGAGATCAATCTTCATGTCTACACAATTTTCTGAGAATCAGACCCCTTGTAAGGCTCTCATTCTCATCAGGAATATCACTTTTACAAATGTCACTGAGAAAAATTAATTTGTTGAATATCTTCCAGTGTTCATGGTCTCAGTGTTGATGGTCATGTTTCTTTCTCTCAAGCCTCCAATTTTGCAGCTATCAAAGGCATTTCATGCCATCAGGCCGTTTGCTAAGCTATTGCTTGGTGCTGGTTGAGGATTCCTAAGGATTAATATTTTCTATATAATCACAGATTGTTGCTCACAACTCAATTTGAAATCTCCTCTAAAAAAAGTCTAAATTTAGGACATTAACATATGCATCATATACTTTGTAATTGGATAACAAGAATGTCAATGGTAATCATGTGGCATTAGATATCACAATTTTACTCTATTGGCTCTTAAATGCTAGAACTACAGTGATTTTCAAAGTGTTCCTGAACAAGTAATATTAGTAATAATAATATCCTCTGGAAACTTGCTAGAAATATGAATCCTCAGGTCCCACCCCAGGCTTATTGAAACAGCTGCCCTGGTAGTTGGGCACAGATATTAGTGTTTTTAACAAGTCATCCAGGTAATTCTGATGTGCTTTAAAGTTTGAGAACCACTACATTACAGTACAATGGAAAGAGCAAGGGCTCTGGAGCCACCAAGACCTGAAGTCAAGTCCTGATTCTGCCAGCAATTATCTTTGTGCTAGCAACTCAGCATTCCGAAGTTTCAGTTTCGTTATCTACAAAAAAGGTTAGAATATCGGTAGGCCTATAGGAAGATTATACATGTAACATATATAGTGCCTGACACTAGTAGCTCTCATCAATATTATTAAAATACACTTCCATGCACAAAGCCAGTATGAACTCCCACACACTTCATCCCTAACACCACCAGCCCTAACTTGTCCATAGCAGTAAATTAAAAATGTAGTATCTTTTCACTAGCTATTATTTCACTTTGGCTAAGTTCCCAGGCTGTTATACATTGGAGAAACACTCTGAAATTTCTGCTTATCACCCTTACACAGTTGCTTTAGGTGCTGTCTCTATGAATCAGGGGGAGACTCATAGCTTAAAAATGTTACCCCTGCTCCTGGGCTGATTTCATCCATTGCATTTTAATATTGATTTATTTTAATATTGATTGATTAATGGACTTATGTGAATTTGTTAAATCATCTTGTCACAAATCATGGTAGTATTTACAGGGCTGGAAGAGTTCTAACGATCAGCTAGTTCACTGCTCATATTTTATACAGTAAATGTACATGCCTAGAAAGGATAAGTGATTTTTACTAGGTTACAATGATGATTAGCTCCAGAACTGAGACTAGATCATTGGGCATTCAAGTTCACGTTCAACTCTCTTTCTACTATACCTTATCAGTTTTACTACAGAGTTTGCCCAGATGGCACCAATGAAGACAATCACCAAAGTTAATATTTAAGTACCATATATCAATCAGTACCATATAAGAATATTAGTGATTATATGTTTTGTGGTAAAATTTTTTGAAAATGTTAACTACTTGTTTGGTAGAAGACAGAAAGAAATAATTATGGAATGAAAACATTTTCTAAGATTGATATAATATGTACATCAAATAAACATATCTTCAATAAATTCTGTTTCTTGACATTACAAGTCTATAAAATGAGTGTATTGACTGTTTTTCATGTTACATAAAGAATTTTGAGGGATAGTACTTAAAATCAAATTCTTATTTATTTCTTCCTATAATTTGGACACAATTTCTTATTTAAAGGCTTTTAAATCTAGAAAATTTGTTTTTAATTTATTTTCATGTTTTTATTGTATTTAAGTATATTAACATAAGATTTATGTATTATCTCTCATCTGTATTTTCATCTGCGTTTTGCTCTCCCATGTTCTATACAAGACAATGTTGTCATTCAAAACTCTAACATAGAAATAATAGTAGGTTTTATAAATATTAATATTGCAAGAACAATCAATAATGTTAAGGGGTTGTCTTCAATTTTAGTGATATGTGAAATATTTTTAAAGGCTCTTAAGGTACTGGAGTAAAATTTTCAAAATAATGAATGCTACTAAATTTGATATGTTTAAATGTTCAGAAAGGGATTGAAATATATAAAAAGTAATGAGTGATTCTTTTAAAAGCTGAGTTTTTAATGTTCAAGATTATAAAGTCCTTCTTCCTTCTTTTGCTTTATGTTAGCAAATTTTAAAGGAATATTTATGACTATATAGTTCAAAGTGATGGTGAGAATTTTTAAAATTATGACATTTTAAAAAATATGATTGGATACCACTTTGAAAGGAAATTTATAAGTAGAAATAGAGTCTCCAGAAGTGGATTTATTAAATCTTAAATAACACTGAAAAAGCAAGGGCTATGTTATAGTTTTCCATTATACAATTCCATCAGGTTGACTCCAGAATGCTCAGAGGTGTTTCATATAGAGAGAGGATGTGAGACATTATTATGTTTGGGGAAATGATACCATTGTTATGTATTTTTTATATGTGAGAAGCTCTGTGCTAAACCTTTTATATAAAGTGTGTCATTTACATTTTAAACAGTGGTTCTCTCCTTCATTTCCCTGCTTTGAATTCTAACAAGCATTTTGTGAGATAGCTGTTATCTCCTATGTACGTATTATCTCCATTTCCAAATTATCCACATTTCCTGAGGCCAGAGAGGTGCAATAACTTTCCAGGATCCTATGGTTAGCTAGAGGTTGAGTGAAATCTGAAATAATAATAGATTCAGAAGCTCATAGAGTAATCAAAGGTTAAAACTGTAAATGACTAAGTTACTAATTAAACCTCTTCATTTTTAAGAGAAAAACTGAGACTTTGAGAATTCAATTTAAAAGAAAGCCTAAAATTAATATTCTCGTTTTGTATACATATCTCACAGTTACAGTAATACATAAATTCTTAGTTTTGTAATTTTCCACATCTACTTAAGTTGCCTTTATTCTTTTAATTATGCTGTATGATAGATGTGAAAGATATTTTCCGGTTTTATAAGCAATAAGTGAAGTAAATGCATGATAATAAATAAGTTAAATATGTCACTAAAATATATAAAACTATTTAGTGCATTAAGTGCCTAAAAACAAATCAAAATTTATAACCCTTAGAGCCTAATCCAATGCTCTTGAGTAAAATTTAAAATTTATGAATGCAGATGAATTTATGGACTTCACACATAAAATAATATTTGGGCATAAAAATTGTTTAGCAATTGTGTCATAAGCCTTGGCAAATAAATTCATTCCACTTGGTACCTTAATCTTCAATTCGGTTCTGTAGAATTTGAAGGATGGGTAAGCTCTTATAACCTATCTAGTCTAGTGTCAAATAGTCAGGGAGTGTGCATTAGATTTATTTGTGGAGGCAAGGGAATGTGCTTTTTAAAAAGCATTCATATCCAAACTCCATCCACTTAGACTACTTCATTCCATAAGTGCACCCTGGTTGAAAGTACAGCTGTAGTTGTGTATCTTCACATTAAGAGGAGACAGTTCAGAGAAATGAAGTGATTTGTTAAGCTAGAGAGTGCAAACCAGTTTTTAAATTCCCTGGCGAGTGCATGTTTCTCTTTATTGAGTACTACGATAGGACCCTCTTTATTTAGTCCTAAGTGATTTATGGGAGTAAAGCTCCTTGAGAGGAGACACCGTTGTGCCTACCCCAAAATCCTAATCAGACTCAAAACAGTACATCCGGAAGTAATTGTGTAAGGAGACACAGGTACATGCATGTAATAATATTGGTAAATGAGAAATTTAACATGCAATCTAAAAACTAACTTAAAAATTAAATGGGAGAATTGAAACATAAATCATACTCTACAAAAGAAAAAATATACGTATTAAGTTATAATTAAGTGCTCAAAATTAGCATTACATTTTCTTGTAAAGGTGATAAAATGTATTTTCTTTTTTTTTTTTTTTTTAAAGATTTTATTTATTTATTTTTCCCCCAAAGCCCCAGTACATAGTTGTCTGTCATAGCTGCACATCCTTCTAGTTGCTGTATGTGGGACGCGGCCTCAGCATGGCTGGAGGAGTGGTGCCTCGGTGCGCACCCGGGATCCGAACCCGGGCCGCCGGCAGCAGAGCGCACGCACTTAACCGCTAAGCCACGGGGCCGGCCCTAAAATGTATTTTCATATGTAACAACCATTTGTAGTTTTGTCCTTTCTGAAGTTTAGACTCTCCTAAAATAAACTAGCCTTTTTCTACTTGCATTGTTAAAACATTGTGTGTATATTTTCAGAGATGTCATTTTAACCCATGTTTTTAGTTTTAAAGCTCAAATATCCTAATAATGCCCCCATGTGTACTATTTGTAGAATATACTTATTACATTGAACACTTTTTAATGGGACATCCTTATTCTAAATAGTTTTGCATCTTACAACAGCTGGATGTAGATTTCTCTAAGGTTGGCAAAAGTCAAGGATAAAGATACACCTACAATCTGTCTCTATTTCCTACAATTATGCATTCCAGAATTTTATTTAATGTTGAAAATTGACTAATTATTAGCCAAGTCCTCCATTTTAAAATTGGTTCCTATTGTTATAATAATTCTCTTTAGTTTATTGAAATTTTAAATCACAAATTGACTTGATATTTTGTTTTCAGGATCTTGGGGATGGAGAAGCAGATTGACAATTAAAGTGTGTTTTCTTAAGCTTATTCACTTTCCCATTAGCCACTGTTTTCTCATTCAGAGATACTTAATAAAAATTATCAGTTGTGTCTTATTGTTTGATACTGTTTTAATTTCTTAAATATCTATTTTAGTTTTCTATGGGGACATATCTTTTATTTTTTTGCTTGTTTGTTTACACTATGAGGGTTGTCTGATTTGAAAGAAATCTGAAGAAAAAATGTTCTTAATTTAATTTTCTCTTATAACGTACTAGGTATCTGAGGTTTATCAAATGAGTCAATAATTTTAAAACATAATTTTAGCCGTTTTTTGTTACGAGTATTTTAATATAGAGAAGTGAATATGAGTCTATCTTGTTATTCTATTAAAGCATAATAAGATACTGGTAAAAAAACTTTAATTTCAGGTAATTTGTAATTTTTAGAAAAGATTTTGTTTTCAATCTTTAAACTAATATTTTCATGTACAAAAATGACTCTTCTGAATCTTTCATTGGAGGCGTAATTTGAATTTCCCCCAAATATTGGTAATGAATTTATGCTGACCTATCTGCATGTTCTAATATTGAGCTTTGTGTTGCTAAAAGCTGCATTTGCAAGATAACGGATGAAAGTTAGGAAAAGAGGCAGAATAAACACAAATGAATCTCCTGGAGATCAAACACCTACCTTGGATTTATTGGCTCTGTGCTCTAAATGACTGAACTGTGTAGTCTAGACAAAATATTTACTCAGTGTTCACATATGTGGAGAAACCCTGAGTTAAGGTTTCCGGCTGATGTCTAAATCAAAATAGCTGAACTGATTCAAATGTTTTGTGTAAACAAATTTGCATCCAGGCTGCTAATTTGTGTGCCAACTTCCAGCTTCATAGTTTCTAAGATGATGGAGATGATAAACCCTCTTAAATGAAGTTTGCAATAGAAATGCTGACAGGCCTATGATTACCTGTATTGAGTTCATGCTCACGGCTCTTTCCATGGCTTTTTTTAAAAAAAAACTTTCATCTATAAGTCCCAGTAGTACTTGAGTGCCCTTTTATCTGTTAAATCTTTTTAAAGAAGGTCAAACAGAAACTCTTAAAATCAATTTTCTAGCAAAGTGCAAGGAAGTCTTTAATATCTGTATTAGGTTGGCAGTGTTCATTAATATATTAATGGACGAAAATCAGAAATGACATTTTGAACGTAACTTTTAAATATTACCAATGTGTAAGTCCCTAGGAATCAACCATTCTTCAATAATTTGAAGATCACTACTTATTTTTACCTGTCGTTCCATAGATTATTGAAATCTCCCTATTTTAGAAAGATTACATTCTAATTATATAATTCTTTCAAAAGCAAAATTCTCAAAGGCCTGAAAGGAAATTGGCAGATGTTAGACATATTAGGTTATATCTTGTGCTGTTTCATGTAAGTATTGCCTGAATTGTTTCTATCATTTTATTTTGGTTAAAGTCAAGTTTGGTTTATTGTGCCTTTTATTAGAATAGGATTTTTTTAAATTGAATATTGTGGCCTTGACACTATTTAAGTTAGGTGTTGTGAAAGAGACAGTGGTCAGTAGATTTGATTTCCACAAAAAGAACCAATGGCTTATTTATCAGTTCTGGGACTCATGGACACATTCCTTCAGCCATCAATCATTTATTGAGGGCCAATACGTGTCAAGCCCTCGCCTAGATTTCGAGAATACAAAGATGAAGATATAGTCACTACCCTAAAAGAAGACACAGTCTTTATTTTGAAGTAGACTTTCTGTGAACGTAATAGCAAAGCAGTCTGGTTATTGTGAAATTGTTTAGTTCTCCCATGGGATTTTCTTTCATGAAATATCAACGTAGTTTGTACCACCTTTAGTTACATATCCTATATATTAAATCTTTATCCTATCACAGGTAAGAATTAACATCCTACAGACATTGTTTGAAACTTTTCAATGAAATGCATAATTTTTGTTATCTAATGTAATGTAATTTTTAACTAAAATGTTTATTGACTCCCATCTGTTCATAACTGATATTAACTAGTTTATCCAGTATTAATGAAGATCCCACATGTATTTCTGTAACAGTGTTTGTACAGTTATATAATAGTTTGTGATCAGCAAATTGTGCTTCTTACCCGTTTTTTTTTTCCATGTTACTTCCTGCCTGAGAACTCCTAACTGGCTGGCTAATGCTTACAAATTTAAACTCAGATCTCTGCCCCTTCATTTAGTGATGCACAGGAAACAAACCTTGAGCTAATTTATCAAGGTCAACATATGCAAAGCGCAAAACAGATAACTAAATGTAAATATAACAGATTCTGTCATACTTTTCTACTCCTTATTTTTTGTCTTTATTGGAGACTTAAGTACCTATGTTGTGTTTCTCTTTGTTTTTAATCTGTGATTTAAAGAGCAACAGAAGGATCTATGAATGGTTATGGGAGGAAATACTGGCATTGGATCAATGCCAATTTTGCTACATATGAATTAAGTAGAAAGATCTATCTTTACAAGGTTAGGACATTCTTCAAATTTGATCTTGTATTTTACATTTTTCTTAGTCTCCCCACTTTGATTACTTTGATGATTCACGTTATTTTAATGTTTGCACCAACATGCTAGTTCACAATTGCCACTTCCTTATATCCTGTCACATTCCATAAAACTCACTTCTTGGTGATCTAATGATGACTTAATGTGTAAGAAACTGGATTTAATGTTTATTAATACAACCTATATTAAGGAGTTTTTCTACTTCTAAGCCTCAAAATCTTGACTATTGATGTAAGATCAAAACCAAATATTTCCATTATCTATGAAAATTGCTATCTTATCTACTTTGATTACTTCAGCAAAAAAAGTAAGTTTAGAAGCTTGAGATAAAAGAGCTTTGGGTGACTTGAATTATTTTACTTATTTTACTTAAGTTGGTACAACTAAAGGAAGGAATTTCCATATGCACCATGGTGAATTTTCAACACTCTCCATGATACATAGCATTGGCTCCGTTTATTGAAATCCCATACTAATGCATGGGAGATAATTTAAAGGATGTGCTGACTTGGTTCCATCGACGTCTCAAAAACCATGTCGAAGATTCTTCCTTTCTTTGACATAACAAAGAAGAAAGTGATCCCTTTACATTTCACACAGATATATTACACAATCAATCCTGCGCTGCCTTTCCATTCATTTTGTTTTTCCTTCTCAAGTTCTAACTCTCTTTTACTTTCAAGTATTGCTGACAATTTACATATAATGACAGTATCATAATATGGGCTATTTACTTAAAATGCAGTGGAGAGGCTCTCAAGCTGGCTTGTTTATTGTTAGTACACAGGAAAATATCAGAGAAGCCACCTATAAGATGTACAGCCAGCCTTCATGAAAACTATGAAAATGGGTAGAATTAGTTGGGGTCAGAGTTTGGAACAAGTGATCTTTTCCTACTCAGCTAGTTCTGAGAAGGGTGTTTGGATAAAAAAGACAACTGTTACCCACACATCAAGTACTTTTTAACCTCAAATTAAATGCAGTCACTAAAATTTTGTTGGTAGTGAATAAACACAAAGTAAAATAAGAAGTATTTGCATTCTTATTAATTGCATATTTAAGCACAAATATTCACAATTTATGAATTGTCTCCTATATTTTCATTTCAATTTTTATAATAGTTCAATTTTCTCTCAAGTACATGTGAAAATAGACATTTCTACTTGTTGTGATTCTTCATTTCTTTTCTCATCTCCTTGGCAGGAAACAAAACCTATTTTCCTTGTCCACTGCTGTGGATTGTGAGTGCCTCTCGTTTTAGCATCTCAATTTTGACTGATAGGTAGACTTAGGTCTTTTTTAAATTTGAGGAAACAACTTAGAAAGAGGAAATTAGCTAGCAAGTGGAGAAAATCGGATTCAAAGCCAGCCTGACCAACTCAGAACCTTTGCTCTTTTCATCACACTGAACAGGATATCATTGGCTTTGAGGCTTAAAAAAAAAAATCCCAGAGATTGAGATGAATTCTGAATTCTTTCACATGTATAAGGTTATTTCTTTTCTGGAGTGAGGATTTCTGAACATAGAGCAATTTATTTTACATGCTGCAAGATGAAAGGAAAGCAACAGAAATAGGAGAAGTCAGGGGTAAAAATTCAGAAAGGTCAGACTAGTTATGTTGCCAGAGGGACAGCCTCACGTTAGTGTTTGGACGTGCTTTGTTGAATCTTTATTGAGGTATAGTTTGCTGTTAGAATGAAAAAATATATATTGTGGAAAAAATGTAGGTGATATTATAGTTAGGTATTGTATTTAATGTTGCCTGATATTGCATTTTTTCCTTTTTACAAATTAAAATAGATAGAAAGGGATCCATAACTATAATGCATGTATAAGGTCTCGTTTCATATTTACTTATATTCTTCTTTATTTTTAATTACCCAGACTTCATGGAAACGTTTCTGTGAATTCATTTCTTAGAAATGTAAAAGACATAAGACATGTTTCCTTGACTCATGACTCTTACTGAATAAAAACAAATACGTGAAAAATCTTAAATCACCCAGCGTGGGATCTCCATTCTTAACTCAGTACCTTATAAACAGAGTAAACTCAATAAATATTTGGAGACGTGAATTGGATTATAGTTAATTGAGTTCATTAATTTAGTTTAGGTCCACCCTGGACTCAGAAAAATCAATCTATATTGCCCAAATCTTTCAGTTGTTACACGCTTCAAATGTTTCTAACTCTGTTTACAGTGGCTACTGTTATCTATTTGGATATCCAATGTTTTCTAGGAAATAAGAGAATTTATAAAAATACTGTATATCTATTCAGTATGTAAAAGTATGAATCACCTTTGCTACTTTCACTTTCGAATAAATAATCCAGTTTCTTTTACTTGAACAATCTGTATTAAAGTCCCTTAGCTCAAAATATCACTACCTCCATTATCATCATAGTAGGAACTCAAAGAATTACTGAGCCCCGATGAATTACACTGGCTATCAAAAATAATTGTTCATTGTGAGGCTCCTTCAGCACATATTTTCCAACGATACTCAACACATCAGAGAGCAAATTAATTTGGAAACATTTATTATGATTATTCTCAAGCTCTAGTCTGATAGAATAGAACATGGATTCTAATGCTGCTTACATCCTTATTGACCAGATGACTGTGCGTGCCATGTTTCCTTTAGGCTCAGTTTCCTCATCTCTTACATTCTCTGTAAACTTCACATAATCATGATAACAAATGAATCAGCATGAGAAGCACTTTATAAGGTACACATTGCCTATAATAATGACTATTGCAACAATAATAACTACTGCATTATTTATTTGAAAATATCTAAGCACACTTACTTCAATTTATTCAATAACAGATTAACCTAATAAACAAAATGAGATGCATTTCTCAAACATTAGATGAGATAATTCAGGTTTTAAATCTTCTTTTGTATATATTAGAATAACATGCTATTTAAGATAAGCCTTGAGGTAGATGCTCTTTTCTGTAAATCAGCGGGCTCCTTGATAAAACGAGTAATCACACCCTAACCCCAAATAATTGGGCTTCTAAATCAACACTCGCTATACACTGGGATAGCTTAAATGTATACCCTTTGCAATGAAGAAGTTAAATAAAAATTGTCTTCATACCTTTTAAAAGTTTTAATTAAAGAATATTAAACTTTATTATTTATTTTCTTGGATTTACGTACCTAATTATACATTTTTTACTATTTTTCTCTGTTAAAATGATGAGGTATATTAATTAGTTCCCCTGGGTGGTGACCAGCCTTGCAGTCTTAGAATAAACTCTGCTTAACCCTAGTCAGCAATTTCTTTCACATGTAATTATATTCCATTTGCCAATAAAGGGTTCATTTTATCTCTAGATTCGTTAATAAATATTTTTTTGCTGTTCTTAGAAATTTTCAATATGAAAAGCATATTTCTTTAAATTGTTTTCTTATATATTCCATTTTTTTCTAATCATATTTTCCACCAGTTTTGGCATTGTATAAGGTTGTTTTTATTCATTTCTGTGAAGAGTATTCCTCCAAATGATTTGATAATGTTCACATAAGTCATCATCACATTATTATTTATATTTCTGACTTGACTTTCTATACCATTTTCTTTTACTTTGGGTTGAACCCATAGGGTAAGAATTTTGTTAATATTTTTCTAGGAATAAAATTGTAAACACAAATACTAAGTTATTTCCCAACCTTATTTCTATTTTCAGTTTTACTCATTCCAGTTGTTTGCTTTTCTGTCTTCTGAATTTTTAGGCAGGGACATTTCATTGTATTTCTGTTTTTCTTTATGACATGTAAAATATTTTTTCTAAGTACTCCTTTGAAAACATTATTAATCTCACTATGTTAAAAGATTTTTGTGTGTGTGTGAGGAAGACTGGCCCTGAGCTAACATCCATGCCCATCTTCCTCCACTTCATATGTGGGACGCCGCCACAGCATGGCTTGCTAGGCAGTGCGTACGTCTGTGCCTGGGATCCAAATCTGCGAACCCTGGGCCACTGAAGCGGAGCATGGGAACTTAACCACTGTGCCAGTGGGCTGGCCCCCATTATTTACTTTTTAATACAGGGAAATTCTATTTTACCCTCCTAACCAAGCCAATATTTATCAAGGTGACCCCAAATATCTAGCAGATGCAGTAGCTGTGGTGCTAATGTGATTCTCTATGATTCTCAAATTAGTTGCTCTGGCCAAATTTCTCCAAGAAAGCTTGTCCCCTGTTGGAAAGTTCCAAATATACTAACCATGAAGTTCTAATTAAAATTATTGCCATTCTTCTTTGACCATTGACATATTTTTACCTTCTGTTTGATTTCCTGACACTGTTCTTGAAACAAGCTAGATCTGATAATAACCTGCCTGGGCTGAACATAGTCTCCAGAGGAAACTGCTTCCTATAATATGATCTTAGACTTCTTAGTGATTCAGAAATATAGGGAGCATATGGAGGAACCAGTGATTCTGAACACAATAGAATTCAATCAATTTATACTTAACAGTATAACAGATAGAATTTAATACTCTTCACCTTCCATAGGTGACTATAGTTTGTCATGATCGTTTTTTTTTGTATTCATGTCTATTTTTCTTTCTCGTTCTATTTATGGTATTTCTGAAGTTGATTTTAAATTCTTTTGTTTTAAATAAAAAATATATGTTCTTTTTTGTTTTTAATTTTTTATTAATTTGTTTTTTTATTGCAGTAACATTGGAGGGGGAATGTCAGATATCGTATGATCTCACTCATAAGCAGGACAAATCTGTTCTTTAAAATATATCCCCTACCTCTTCAACTTGTTGGAGTATCGTCTCTCCTTCTCAGATACATTTCTCTAGATGCTCTCTAGTCAAATTAAACTCTTCTTTCCTCACATCAACCTTAAATTTCATTTGTATCAGAATTATAGTTCTTCCCACAATTTGCCTTGTGTTCAGTAACTTACGCATATTCTATCTCCATCATGTAACAGAGAAATATGGGAGGTCAACGGCTGTGTACTCAGCAATCTTATATCTCCAAGGCACCTTGCACAGTGCTTTCTTTAGAGGTAGTAACTTAAAAATTATTGGTTGCTCTAAATGATGCTGAAATACAGCAGAATATTAACTGACTTACCATTTTCTGACATTTTAAATATTATTTTGTATATTATTTTATTTGTATTAATTAATAATGCATTAATATTTACCTTTTTTCCCATCTCCTCTAATCTTTCTTTGTAATATATTGGGTTTCAGTTCCCCCTTGACGTTTTCTAATTTGCCATTTAATTTAATTTTGTGCCATTTAACCTGCCCTTTGTTAACATTTTAATTATCGTTTGCCTGTCTTTTTTATCTGTTTTAGAATTTGAAATGTCTCTTGAAGCATTACTTATATTTCTGAAAATTTGTGGACACATTGTTCAGGTTTCTTACTTTTATAAAAGAAAAAGAAAATTGAGACAACGTATCAATTGTGTTGCATCTATTTCTCTTAGGTATTTCCACTTCAAGGTATGTTACCCCATTTCACTCATAAACTCCTATCTTCATGAACTTCCATTTTCAGTTGAGGTTTGAAACAATGACAGTGTTCAAGATATCTTTGAAGTTTGCTTCCAAAACACTCTCTGTGTAACTTTCTATTATCTCTATTGATATTATCTTTCAGATCAGAAAAAAGACATTTTCTAACTATGATTTCCTCATTGCTTTTATTTTCACCTGTCTCTATTTTATTATATTTAAATCATGAGACTTGTAGCAGATATTTAAAATCCTATGCATTTTGAAAACTTTGCACCTCTATGTTACAGTTTGATTCATCAAATTGTTCCTTTTTGTTGTCGTTGTAGTTTTCACTTAAATTATTTTCCTTAATTTTAAACATTTAAACATTTTTTTTTCTATTTCTTGTTTGAATCTTCTTTTTATTGAGCACGAGATTTTTTAGAGGAACGAAAGTGGTGTGACATGCTTTGCTCTGAGAGGCACCACTGCCTATTAGTTTGGGTCGCCCAGAGTTGTTTCACAAATAATTCTTTTTATTTTCTTTTTGTCTCTAGGGACCCAATTACATTATTGTTGTTATCAAAGCTGTTTATCGGTCTATAATGTTTTTTTATATTACCATGTTGAGCCTATATATGTAAAGAGCCAATTGTTAAAAAGAAATGTCTTATTGCCTTCCTGACAGTAGGTGTACAGTAAGCATCAATTTTGCCCATTTGATTCTTTGTGCCATTTTAGGATTGTTGGCTTTCCTCTTGATTCAAAGAGTAATAAAGAGGAAATCAGCCAAGACAGCATATTAAATCAGATTTATTTAACCTGACTCATTTTGCTATAAAAAATATCTTTAGTAAAAATAATAGAACCACTGCCAGATGAATAGTTTACAATCGGCCAATCACAAAGTTGGAAAATGCTTAGCTACTCAGTTGGGGGTTTTGTCCTTCATTTGTTCTGTTTTTAACTTACTTGGTGAAGTGGGAAGGAAGCAGATAGTGATGGAAGTGGTATAATCCAGCAACGTTATTCTACTCCTGCTGCTTCAAAAGCACAGGAGATGTCAGGATTCTAAAACCAGTCTTCAGTGCTTGGGTGGATGTAATAGGTGAGTGATTATTTGCAAGGGTGACATAGTTTATAGAAATGGAATTATAATAGTTTTTCACAGCATGAATGAATCTGACATTTTGTTTTAGAGATGCAATAATTTCCAATGCCAAGTTTTTGACTTTAAAAATTTAATAGGTTGTATAGGACTACCTAGTGAAAACTGCTGTTACATTGTAATGTTATTGGCAAGCAGGGTAAAATAGGCATAAAAAAATATGACATGTAGTAGCAAAATTCTGTACACGTTTGTAGCACAACTACCACCAGCAACAAAACCTAGAAGAGAACATTTTCAGATAGTAGGCTTTGCATTTGATTTTTTTTTTTCATTTTTAAAATTTGATCATCACTTTGCTTCATCCATTGAAAATTATTGTGGTCTGATTTATGTAAATCATGAAAAGTGAAATATTCTGAGGACTCAATTTATGTATCACACTTAACGTTCTAGTATAACAAAAGCAATGAAGGCCACAGTACAAAGAAAAATAAAGTATTTGAACATATCTTATATATTTATGTATTTGTTGCATCCTATAAAATGTGATAGAAATTTATATCTGCTATTCTAGGATACGTATAAATATTGGGGAACACAAAGAGTCTACAAAATATAGCAGTTAATATAAACATTAATAGGTCATTCATAGATTGCTTTACTATTAAAAACTGATTTTGATCTTGATTATGTTTTTTGACAGCTTAACGAGAAGTTTACTATTATTTTTATTAATATTCTCACTGCATATTCACTGGCATATAGTAAAATTGTGGAGAAAATTTTGTTCATAAGAAGCAGCTGCTGCATATGACAACCTTCAGCCAAAGTGAAAATGATACCGTTCTGAGTTTTGAATCATTTTGTATAATTCTGTTTTTCTGTTAATGCGTTCTTTTTAAACGGAAATGTGTTCGATTTCTAATGTGCCTGCCCTGTCGAGGACAAAATTTTGTTATTAAAATGATATCAACATCAATAAAATGATTATCACCTGTAGGACATTCTGAAAAATCCATTCATTTATTTGTGCAGCATTTGAAAACCTAATTCTAATTAAAAATTAAACCCTGCTCATAGTCTTGGGCGGTTTTACCTGCCATAAAGAAACCTGCTTCTGCTTTCTTCCTGCGTTGATGCTTGATTATTTTCAGTGTTCACTATAGCCTCTTTGTAGGCTTTGTCTTTAAATATTGTGGATTATCTGAGTGCCATTTTAGCTCTATTTTCTTTTCTCAGCCATACAATCTTTACTCATTGGGAAGGACCAAACTTTTAGCTTCATTTAATATATTTCTTTTGAGCTCCATACATATATTCACTGCTCAGTAGACTCTCCTTAAGACATTGGAAACTCATTAAATATAAAAGGTGGGCCGGCCTGGTGGTGTAGTGTTTAAGCTCACGTGCTCCACTTCTGTGGTCTGGGGTTTGTGGATCTGGATCCCAGGCACAGACCTACACACTGCTCATCAAACCATGCTGTGGTGGAGTCCCACATACAAAATAGAGGAAGATTGGCACAAGATGTGAGCTCAGGGCCAATCTTCGTCGCCAAACAACAACAACAACAACAACAAAAACAAAAGGTAACATGATTTCCACCTACCTAGAACTAGAAACTACTTTTTTCTATATTAAATAATTTCATTATGATCCAATTTGTGCAATCCAGAAAATGGAGATTCTCAATCTCTTTCTCTCACTCTCTCTCACCCTCTGTTGCCCAGTAGAAATATAATGAGAGCTACTTATGGAATTTTAAATTTTCTAGTATCCATTTAAAACAGTAAAAAGAGACAGAATAAATTATTGTAATAATATATTTTACTTAACCCAATATATCAAATATTTTATCTTTCTAACATGTAATCAATATAAAATAAATAATGAGATATTTTACTTTCTTTTTATCCCTACAAAGTATTTACAATTCAGTCTGTATTTTGCACCTTCAGCACATAAAAATCTAGATACCAAACTTTTTAGAATAAATATTTGATGTATAGTTAGATACCACAAAATTTATAGTTGAAACAGTGGATTCATATATGCAAGTTGCTCCAAAGGTAACTAAAAAAATTCCAAGAACTGAAAAATGTTTTTTTTTTTAATATTCTCATTCACATTGACAAAACTTGTTCATCAATTTTGAAAGACTTGATTTGACATAAAAGCAAAAGTATATCAGTTTCACAATTAATTCTGTCCAAGATAAGTAAATTCACTAACTTTCAAGTCATCTCAGTTTTATTAATACCAAATTGAAAGGAGTATTGTGTACTTTGAAAGCAACTCTAAATTTATCTATATCAACAATATTGTTGAAATTTTTCTTACAGTGTTTGCAGCCAATTTATTTATCACTCTCACTAGTAATAGAAATATTCATGGTAATTCATGAATTTGAAATCATTTTTATTGCATTGTATTATAAAATGTTTATTTCAATAAAAATAATTATATCTGTCTAGCAAGTTAGCTTTTCATTTTATTGAAGCTTAGAATTTAGCTCATGCATATTCACTATGATATCAATGAGGAAACATAAATCACACTGCTGATTTTGGTCTTTGATTATTGAATATTTGGCAAGAAGTCCTTTTGTTTCAAGAGAATCTTGAATTGGAAGTAACAGGATGGTAAATATTTGTAAAATTCAGTCACAACTCAACCAAAAAGCATTGGCAATAAACACAGATCTTTAAATCCATTGTCTTCTCTTTCTTTCAACAGTTTCACAAACTGGTGATGAATTCATAGCTTCTGCATGTATACACCTACAATTTTTAACAAGTGTATCCATGACACTTTGAAATGATGCACTGTCTCTTGTTTTTAAATTTTAATAAATCCTAATATTTGACCTACCATATCTTGAGCAATCCATCTGTTCTGATAGAAATTAATTAAATCATATCTAGTTGAAATATTCAGTTGACAGATGTAAGTTTTCTTAAAATATTTATGTCATGAATTCAATTCTTTAGGCTGTGAATTGACATTTCTTCATAAATTTGAAAGTCCTTCAAGCAAACCATACCACAGTATTAATTTGGGCAGTGTTATATCGCATGACTCATCTAAAGGTCAAAAAGAGTACTTGCAATTTATGCAATTTTATATCAATTGAAATTTGACATTAGAAATTCTTATGATCTACATTCAATCACTTGCTTAATTAAAGATTAACTTTTGTAAAAATTATTAAAATAATTGTTTAGTTGTTTTGCAAATTACTTTGTTTTTTCCCTCATAACAAAATTGTCATAACTAAAATAATAATTTATCATCTCTACACCTAAAACAGATTTTCTGTGTGTGTGTGTATGTGTGTGTGTATCAGAGACATTTTATTCCTGTGAAAAATTAAGAGCTCAGATCCTATTAAAATTGTTTTTAAAATTTTTGTTGAACATTTTATTCTTATTTCAAGTGACAAATTTCTTTAATTCTTTTTTTAATGTTAAGAAGAAACTGCTTATCAAATTCACTATATATTTGCTGAAAAAATCTCAATGTCATCCATCTTATTATCATTTTTTCTTTTTTTTACAAATAGCCTTTTCATTTTGCTCTGAGGCAGCAAATTTAATCCAAATAGCAACATAGCTTCTTCCAGTCTTTTTGTTTATTTCCAACTTAGTGCTGACTTCTTCAGCATTAGTTGAGTCTGCACGAGTAGTATTTTTATGTTGCTTTAAGTTAAAAAGTTTGTTCATGTTTATAATCTAGAAAAACATTTAAATTCTATTATGTTAAGACAATATTTTGATTTATCAAATACAGTTTTCATAAGTATCACCATAACTTGTGCTTTCTATCTGAAATATTCAAATAAATACCTTAAAAAGTTATAAGGGTGCATAGGAAAAAATAATACAAACTATATCAATCCATTGATACTGACCAGATCAGTGATAAGTTTATCCACAATACCAGAAATAACACACACACTTGAAAAATGAACAATGATATAACAATAGTATCTTATGTGATGAAGCAAGGTAAAATGTAGTCCCACTAAAATAATAAAGTTGTATTTAATAGAAAAAATATTTTACACTTCTTCAGTTTTTAAATTTTAAACTTAAGTTAATTAAAATTAAATAGAATTAAAAATTCAGTTCTTCAGTGGCACTAACCACATTTCACATGCTCAGTAGCCTCATGTGGCAAGTGGTTACCATATTAGACAGCACAATTCTAGTTTGTTCTGTCAATTATCCATCTGTCCTAAAGATTTTCCAAAGCATTTCATCCTCAATTCCAATGTCTTAATTCTATCTTTCATGAAACTATTGCTATTGTCTCCTATACGGTCTCTTTTCCCTTATTGTCAATCACAAGATTGTTAAGGTTAAGATCTTTAAAAATTAAAAATTCTTTTCATATTCTTTTCATTTAAACACCATTCAAAGTCTCCCAATATCCTTCTGAAGACTTTCAAACCCGTATGTGATATGGCCCCACCTGTGTCTTTAACATTTTCATCAATATTTATAGAAGATGTTCAATATAAACTTTTGAAAAAATAAATGCATAAATGAATAAAGAATCTCCTATTGCTAAATATGTCACATGTTTTTACTATTTTAACAAATGAGCTTTTCACTGGAAAAAATAAAGTTCTCTTAACCTCTAATTCATCATCACTATTGAAGTTGGATAGCAAGTATGTTTTCTTCAAAACATGATATATCCCATCTATTAGGAACTAAATGTCTATGCTGCACATTACATTCTATCTTCTTTTTGTATATTATTATTATTTAATTTATAGTAATTTGAATGTTTGCCATTTCACAAGACCTTGAGTTTTGGGAGTGTGGGAACTATATTAGCTAACTTTTCTATTTTGAGGGTTTCCCATCAGACCTGGAACAGAGCAGATGCACAGTGAAGCTTAGCTGACTGTACAACCATGTATTTTAAATACCTAGACTTTTTTTATGCAGCTGATGAGAAGAATTTGCAATTATTACAATAAAATAATGGAAGATTTTCCATCATTAGACTTGAGAACCAGTGTGTCTTTAAAAATCATTTGTATAGAATGCTGTCAATTTCTGTGAGGTACAAAGTTAAATAAAATAATTTTAAAATAGGATCTAATAAAAATATAATTGACTTAGATTCTGTTCATCTTAAAGAAGAAATAATTTCAGTTAAAGACGGGTTATATATCTTTATAAACCAATATTTGAAATTGTGTTTTTAAGTTACTGAGCTTGCTATGTAATGAAAAGTTATTTCAGTCTTATTAGGATGTAATTTATAAATCTAAACTCAACCAAAGATCCATTTTGTAATTAAACCAAAATTTGATGGCAATTGAATAAATATAATTTCAAGGTAAACACAGATGATTCATACAGAGGTGGTTAATTTATCACGTCCTGTTAATTATATAGAACCTAAAAGCTATTGCTCTTTCTTCACTTCTATTTTTGAGTGCTCTGGTCCCCAAGTGTGTGATTATGTTTACATGTGAGAGAGAAACTGGCTAGGCACTTGGCCTAACTTCAAATTCCCTGGATTTGTAAGATAACTAATGCCTCTATGCTTTGTTTTTTCATCTGTAAAGTTGTCTCCTAGGTTGAGGTGAGGATTAAATACAATCATTCATGTCAGGCAAAAACGTTTTGTTAACACAGTACATCAGTGCAAGGAAGCAAGATGGGGTGAATATGGATGGAGATAGGTACAATATCATGAAATACTTTTAAACTGTAGTTTGAAGTGGAATCTGGTGAAAAAATACATATGAGAAAGCAGTGACTTCTATCAGAAAGACTGATCTCTCCCTAACATATATTTAAGTATGGAAATTAACATATGATCTTTCATCATTAACTGGCCTCCTCTTGAGCTTGGATGTTTCAATTTATAAAATAGCAAGCAAGTCCAGATCAACCATAGATTAACAATGTTTCAAGTAAAGAGTTTATTTCATTTTCGAAAATGGAAACTTGCCTATGGGTTGTTGTTCTTGGAGAAATTCAATTAACCTTAGCTTTCTCAACTTTCTGACTCTCCAGGTCTACCCAGTTCGACTAATAGTAGTTCCATCTAGGGAAGACAAGGCAAAACTGCAGACGCAAGATCCTCTGAGATATAAGCCCATGTCATCCATGGCTACTGTCATAAAATTTTAATGCCTGAGTTTACGCTTATACAAGGATCAATATGACTCAAAGTTGTGTTTCCTTAACTGGTCCTGGTTAATGAATAACATACAAAGATTGACTTAATAAAAAACATTTTGTTCCAAGTGACGTCTCCTCTCATGTATAATAGCAATGACATCAAACACTCTATAGGGTTTAAGCTCATTTAATCACTCTAGCAACATTGTGATATGTGTGTCATCTTCTCATTTTATAAAGAAGAAAAGCTGGGGCACAGAGATATTAAATAACTTGCCTGGGTCCACAGCTAGTAAATGGTAGAAACAGGATTTCAAACTAAATGTTTTGGCTTCTCAAGTCCATGGTCTTAATTATTATGCTGCAGATAAGAAAATTTTGCAGTTGTTAGAACTTAAAAAAAAAAAAAAAACGTTTCCATCATAAAACTGGCATAATACTCTCAAAGGATCCTGCCCTGAAGCTGTCAGTACCGTATTCATGTTACCAATGAAGGATTAGTTCAGCCACTCAACACCGTCCGTCATATTTAAATTAACATGGTTAATTTGGAAATAAGGGTTTTGTATTTCTTTTGGTCTAGGCTGCTATAAAGCCTATAAACACACGGAATGAATAATCCGTTTTAGGCTTTTATGTATTTAAGAAGCATTGACTCCTTATTTTGAGAAAAGCTAGCTCAGTTGATTCAGTCTCACAAACCAAATTACTTACTGAAGGTTTCAGCTTTAAAAGAATCCCATCATAATCCAGAACTGGTACATGTAATGATATATGTTTTTATTCATTGATATCAAGAAATATAACATTTTGGGGGCCAGCCCGGTGGCACAGTGGTTAAGTTTGAGTGCTCCGCTTCAGCGACCCAGGCAGGGTTCACAGGTTCAGATTCCAGGTGCGGACCTACACACCGCTCATCAAAGCCATGCTGTGGCAGCGACCCACATACAAAATAGAGGAAGATTGTCACAGATGTTAGCTCAGGGCTAATCTTCCTCAAGTGAAAAAAAAATAAAGAGGATGATTGGCAAGAGATATTAGCTCAGAGTGAATCTTCCTCATCAAAAAAAAAAAAAAGAAATATAAAGTTTTCTTTTCTAATTAGGGTGTTTCCGTCTTAAGGAAGATCTAGTTATTTGATCTAGGGCACAGATCAGAAAAGAATGAGCCTCACAGAGGATTTAGTGGTGCCACACAAACCCCAACTTAACAGTTTCCTAACTAAAGTTACTTTGGCCTCTGTGTCTCTGGTGGTTGATGCTTTAGTAGGATATCAATTGACTCCAGGTACGTGGAGAGGCAGCCAGAGAACATGATTCCATGTTTAATGATCGGCAAGCTCTCATAGGCTAAAATGATTTTTCCTGACATGATTTCTTATAACAGCATCACTATACACATCATTGCCCTTTTGTGAGACATTATTTGACAAATGACTCACTTTCTCCTTCACAGCATTTTATTATTACATTTTATACATTCAAAATGGTCTTTCCCATAAAAAGTTCTAAGGAACACAAGATAGTAGCTATAAACTGATTTTGTCTGGAACCAGCTGTGTGAACATCATCAGATCACTTAAGCTCAATTACTTAAATTCCCTGGGCCACATTTGCCTTCTCTATAAAATAAACTGAGAACTGGATTGTTATATATGTACAGTGATTGGATATATTCTACATATTGACCTTATTGACTTAACTAAACCATATGATCTCCATAGATCAAGATTTTTAGGGGGAAGAGTTTTGCATATGGAAAATTAAGTTAAAAGGATAGTGGTGATAATAATGACATAGGATAATCAGAAGAAAGAGCTGGTTATTGGGGAGATGGAGAACAAGATTTTAGAGACTGGGTTTGAGATGCTAGTAAGACAGTTTTTCATTGACATCCAGTAAACAATAAAAAATGAGTGTTTATATTTTCAAGAAAATATAATAATAGATACCATCTATTGAATGTGTATTATATGCTTCAAAACTCTTTAAACATATGAGTTCATTTAATGCTCACAGCAATCCAGCATTTGGGAGACTTCTTGTATGGCCATTATTTTTTAATACACCTGAGTAGTGGGGAGTGTTAAGAACACAAAAAGAAAAGAGTAAAATGCCAATGACAGAACATTGGAGACTGCTTATTTCTAAAAGTAGAAAGTGGGTGATGACCTAATGAAAGAGACAGAAGAAGAATAATTATAGAATTTGGAAGAGAGCTATGAGGGTTCACCGATAGGGAATACAAGCGTATTTAAGCAGGAGGGGAACATGTACAACACTGAAGGCATTAAAGGTCAGAGGAAAAAGAGCACTTGGAGAGGATTATTGGATGTAGCCATTGATAAATAACCTTTTAATGATCTGTCTCAGTAGAGTGGTGGAGGCATAAATCAGTTTGCAAGGAATTGAAGAGATACTAGGTGATGAGAAAATGTAGACACATGTACATAGTTTTCCTAACGAGCCTGTGATGTGGCCTGTTGGAGAGGTGAAGAGGACAGGATTTGCTGGAGCCCTGGTAGTTAGAATGTATCTTAAATACATATTATCCATGACAAAATAGAACACAAAAACAAACAAACAAACAATAAGAAACCCACAGATATCAGTGTCTATATCTATTTGTGTGTGAGAATTTTTTTACCATGCATAGAGTATGGAGACTATATCAACATCTATGATGATGGATATAAGGCAATGAGTAAAGAAAGAACAGAGCAATGTAAAAGTTATTTGTTTATGTAAAAAGGAAACAATATGGTTATTTTAAATAGAGGAGCTGGATGTGTTTGCCTGAGGATAAGGCGGGCTGTATCCAGCCCTCCACTTATAGGTGTAGAGATTTTCTTTCTTCAGTATGCAGGGGAGACCAAATAGCTTTGAGTAACTAAATGCCATCAAGATTAAAACTAACAAAAGAATTCCAATCTATTAATTCCCACTGAGAACGAGGAGTGTCATGAGGTTCAAAAAATGCTGCTGTCTCTGTGATCCTCCACTGATTAAAAAAAAATATATATATATATATATGTAAGTTTTTATTATTTGCCAGGAACTGTGCTAGGCGTAAATATACAATGCTGACCAAGGTATACTTTTGTGGAGTTTACAGTGCCTTTGTCTTTGCAGTCAAGCTCCCTGGCAAACTAAGATTTGCTTTAGTGAAAATAGAAAGGAACTCAAGAAATTTAGATAATGTACAAAATGTCTCATTTGGAGGATGTATTTCAGAAATAACTCACTGTTGGCACAGGATTTAGAAACATTTGAAATTTTGTTGCAAATTTTCTTTTTATGTCTGGTGGAAATGTAGGCATTGCAACTGTGTGCATGCTTCTTTGCTCCTTTTTTTATTATTTCTATTTTGGTCGATACCTTTGTTTTCTCTTTAGATCGGAAATGCCCTTGTTTATGCAAAAACTGTAGAAGACAGCTCCGTTTGTTTAGAATTATGTCTATGTTGCCTAATTGAAAGAAATTCTTGAGTCTCCTCTTTTCTTTTATTGTTTTAACCTTCTGCTAAGCTTGTTGGGTCAGTTAACTTCTGTCACCGAAAGTTGGCAACTTCATTTCTTTAATTTTCAAGTTCACGAGGAAGGTCTTACCATGACTTTCAACTACTGAAAACGATTTCATGTTTGTGGATTTTTTTTTTTTATGCGTAATTGTTTGTAATTGTAACAATGGTGCACATAGAATCACAGAATAATTTCATCAATTAATGGCTTTTCATTCTTATACATTAAAAGCAATTGAGGAACTATCAAAAAATTCTGCTGCCCATAGTGTGATATACTGACATGTGAAAACCACTGAGTTAGATTATTCATTTCCTCGCTCAGTCTAGAATGTCCCTAAGGAATTCCTGAAGATAAGTGGTTAATTTCATGTTTGTTTAATTTTTTTTTTTTTTTTTACTATTTTGCTAAGTAGCTCTAGTTAATTGTTGAAAAACACTTTCCTACACAGAGTAACTCTGGTTAATTGTTTAAAAACAGATCTTTTTTTCTATAACTTTAAACTTTGGTCCTAGGTGTACTTCAAAGAGCTACTTAGAATAAATCTAATCCTTTGTCCAGGTTGTAACTCTTTAGAAATTTCTAGATGTTACTTCTTTTCTAGGCTGGCTATCAATATATTTTCAATTGTTTCTCACAATATCAGATTTATTAATTCAACGGAGAACCCATTGACGTCTGGACATAGGCCCTGGTGGGACTATTTATACTTTTAAAATTGGTAAATGCTACAAATCAAGTCTTTTTTTTGGATGCCGCTTTACTGGCAAACACTGTATATGCCCTATGCGCCATCATACCACATGCTAATACATAGTATTTTTGCACATAGAATCCAAAGTGTGCCTATGAGGTAGGTATGTACATGTATATGAATAATTATGATATTGTTTAAAATGTCCATGGTTAAAGTCATTGCCAATGAGTCTCTTAAATGTAGATCCCTGAATCCTACCTTGATACCTTAGATTGGATCTATGCAGTGCAAAGGCATCTAGACTTTATCTGTCCTCATCCTGAGCACTATAATTCAGTTGACGCAGGTTTAATTGCAATGTTGTAAAATTATTGTATGTGTCTGCTGACTTAAATTTCAGCACAGTTCAAAAGATACATATTGAAGACTTGCCATATCCCAACCACTAAACTAGGTTCTAGACAGATAGCAAAAAAGACATATATCCTTCCTTCAAGAAATTTAAGGACAAATTCTCTTGTGATCAGATGAAACTTCAATAGTCTTTTCATACGAAACATTATTAATTATAGCTCTTCACTTAATTGGAAGACTCCACGTTTATACCTTTTTCAAATTTAGTTTTTACTCCCAGCTCATTATTCCAGCATGTGTAATTCTCATTAAATTCTAATTTAGCTACCTTTTCTAACTTCTGTAACCTACTAATTTGGTAAATACAGCTTGTGAACTGCTGTATTCAAATTTGCTAAATGTGTTCAATGCCACTACAGGCCAAAACAGAGCACTGTGGCATGTCCCTAGAGACAATTATTCAGGTTACCAGAAATTTAATAATAGGCTATTGTAGATACAGTTTTTGAAGGATCTGTAATACACCACTGTCCAGTTTATATGCCCACAAATTATCCATGTACGTACCATCAGTGATAATATAGCTTACATAAGCCTTTAATAAATGACAGCTTTAATTGTTGTTTCTAACAATCTCACTTAAATTTATTGTTTAAATCAAGACATACACTCTGTGGAATTCTCCTCTTTCAGTAGATTATAATAGATTAGAAGGAAAAAAAAAGGACTTTGTTGCATCATCCTTATTTTACTTATGAGGAAACTAGGCCCTGTGTATATATCTATATATGCACACACACACACCTTGACTAAGCTTATGTAGCTTAGTATTAGACCTAAAACCACATTGTCTGACTCTTGGTTCATTGTTTTGTCCACTATGACATGATTTACATTACTTTTTCATACTGAACTATTATTGGCACCTTACCTTTTTTTCTTTTTCTTTCTTTTTTTTGGGGGGGGGGGTGAGGAAGATTGACCCTGAGCTAACAACCATTGCCAATCTTCCTCTTTTTGCTTGAAAAAGATTGTCCCTGAGCTAACATCCTTGCCAATCTTCCTCTATTTTGCATATGGGACGCTGCCACAGCATGGCTTGATGAGCAGTATGTAGGTCCATGCTCGGGATGCAAACCTGTGAACCCCGGGGCTGCCGAAGCAGAGCACGTGAACTTAATCACTATACCACTGGGCCGGCCCTCCTCACCTTTTTTTTAAATGTACTTAACAGTTTATGTCTCTTTAATATTCTAACTTTCTCCCTTAACATTTAGATTAAAAATTACCTCCTCTATAACGTCTACTGTCACTTCCCTGGATAAAATTAGTGTTACCTCTTCATGCTTCACAGCATTTGTGCACAAATCTATCACAGCCCTTATCACATGTCTGTTTTTCTATGATCCTGGGTATGCCAATAGTGTACATTTTATATTATGTTAATCTCTATGTATCAGAATTGAACACACCTCTTTAAATTGGTAGATGCCTAATGTTTGCAAATTAGGATAAATATGTCTGTTTTAGATTTGTGCTGCTGTTATGTGTCAAACTCTTTTTTTCTCATAGTTCTAGAATTTACTTTCTCTCTTACTTTGAAGTTTGACAATTTTACCACATACAATTTCTGACAACACTTCTTATCCTTATGATTTATCAGGTAGTAACAATGGTTGTAAGATCACATCTGCAAGTTGTTGTATTATCCAGGGACATAATGCAACGCAAGTCATCTAAAACAGCTTGATATCCTCTAAGTAATCGTCTCACTAATGCTGAGCTTCAAGCCCCTCTTAGTCATGATTATTCTATACTCTCTCTAATAAAAAAAGAAAAGAAAAAGCATGCATTCACCTTATACTGTATACTCTAGATCTTAAGCTGATACTTTCCTTCCTCATTTATCAATTTTGAAGATAACCTTTAAAAAGATTTTTGTTGTTGTTGCCCTTGCACTTACAATTTTTACAATCCTTAGATTATCCTAAATTTTAGTCTGCCTGATATTGATCATACAGATTGTGCCACCTCCATTTGTCTTTACCCTTGGAATGTTCTTATCCCCTCATTTGCACGTAACCATTTATGGGAAGCTCTCTCTGAAATTGATTTAGTTTTCTTTTTCCTAATCATCACAATGATTTATTGTTATCATTTCCATATTTTTTAATTTTTATAGGACTCACTCGTCTTATTTCATCTTTTCAATTAATAAAAATGATACGACACATCATTTTGCATTTTATAGTTACTTTCACATACCATTTAGGCTGAAAGACATTATGATTCACTTTTTATTCAGGAGAAAATAAGACTTATTGTTAAGAAACCTGCCCAAGTTTGCCTAGCTCTCAAATGACAGAGATGTAATTCAAATCCAAGTCTTCTCATGTGAAAACTCATGAATTTCCTAATACGTAATGCTACCTCTGGTTTCAGGTTTTGTAAGTATATCATCTTTTAGCATTAATTTTATGCAAATGACTTTTTCTAATAGTAAGGATATATATAGAGAGAGATAGATAGATACAGAGAGATATATACGTGTATATGTGTCTGTGTATATCTCTCTCTATAGATATAGATATGACAATTGATAATAACAATACTCAACATTCTTTTCATGATTGTTGGGATTAAATACAAAGACAGCTTCTTTACTGCTTTATGAGATTGCTAAGGGAGTACATTTTCAGCAATGTATTAAGTGATCTTCATCGATTCAGATTGAAAACCCCAGCATGTCTAGACAATTTATGCTCACCATTAGCAAAATAAACTTCACGAGGGCAGGGATTTGTTTTGTTTTATATAATAAGGACCTAGCTCCATGTCTTGCGCATAATACATTTATAATACTCACACAAACACACACCCACATAATTTTTTTGAGGGACAAATTGTGTCAATTTGTTTCTTTCTTTTTAATCTGCAACAGGAACACAATTCATTAATTCTAGCAACCAATGTCATGCCATGTTATTCCACTTTTCTGTCTCTTTGTCTTTTTTTTCTCAAAATGGTTATGCCATGTTTTTATTCTCAGGTACCAGGAGTGCGTGCCCATGTACATACAGTATAAATGGCACATATTTGTAGGAGTGGGTAAATAAATATGTGGATTAAAATGTTTGCTAAACAAGTGAGTGAATGAACAGATACCCTATTCAGACAGATATCAGGATATCATTTTAGAATGATAATATAGTTGTTTCCCTTTTTTATATGTAATTTCTCAATATATAACAAGATATATGTGTTGAAGACTTGCTAAATTGCAGTCACTAAATTAGGTTCTAGAGAGAGAGAGAAAAAGACATATATCCTGCCTTCCAGGAATTTAAAGCTAAATTTTCTTGTGATCAGATGAAATTTCTATGAATTATCAATATGAATAAACTTGTGTTTATTCATTTTTTTGTTTAAGTTTATAAACTTATGTTTATTCATTTCATGCTTACTAAGTTGTTTTAAACAACTTAGAGCATGTCTTATTTCTCCCTGGTTGCTACATATCAAGCCACGGTAATAATAACACATTATTTTATATCACACCACATTTTATTTATTATAAATGATTTACACACACTGACCATCATTTTTGTTATTCATATAGCATATGTAAATATGATCATAGATTTTTAAAATATAGAGCATATGTTTTGACCCATTCTTTTAAATTTTGGAAGAAATGTGTTGTATGTTAGATTCATTTTAGAAATTCTACAGGACACAGTTTTAATTAAGAAATATTCAAAAATAACATTTCAAGAAAGTAGTTATTAATGTTTTTAATTCATATAATTATTTCCTTAAGTTGGCTTTGGGACTCATTTTGGTGGTTGAGTTATTCCAGCTCTCTTGCTTGAAACTGAAAGTTTACATGTGAATAGGTCATAAGGCATTGCTTGGTCATGCATGATACAGCAACACTACAGCTGTAACTACTCTGGTTCACATCTCCGTGTGGGAGCCAACGTGGTTCTTTCTATCATTCAAGGATGGAAAAGCTCTCTAATTTCAACCACACACAAATGTTTGCAGAGGGGAAATACGGCTTGAATGGTGAGATGAACCTTTTATCATTATAATTTCAAAAGAAGTATTTACTTTTACATTTGCTACGGATGAATTTAAAACAGCTGTTACTGGGTGTTTCAGAAGAATTTTTCACAGTATTAATACAAAAATTACTTTCCTTTTAAAATTTCATAATCATAGGAAGTAATCATGTTTTATTATTGCTTTTTTCCTTTCTGTGTCCTCTAAAAAGAAGAAGAGGGGAGAATGGGACGATTCCAAACCTCAGCCTGATGCTTTTGCCAGATTTTCTATATATATAGTTTTCTTTTTTTCCTGGATTCTTTATTTATTTGAAATATTTTTTTTTAGACCAGAAGCTCTTTTTATTTGGATCCAAAAGAGATTTACAAGATGGTACTATGGAAACAGAAAGTAAATATAATTTAAAATATCAGATTTTGTGTTAAACTCTTGCTTTTTTACATGTGCTCTATGTTACTCTAGTGATATTATCTTTTCAAGAAGACTGTTAGGAATAGAGCTGTCAAAATTAGTCTCTGGTTGTTTAATTATTCATCATATTTGTAACACAAAAAACAGTTTTTCATTAGTTAAAATTAAAAAAAAAATGATGAATCCTAGAGAAAAAGCAAAGCTAAAATGGACACAGCTGTGGGTTTATTAAATCCAATTCATTCTTAATTTAGCAAGAACTCCCACTGATTCTAAAGATAGTTTTGCCTGAGTAAGGACTGAAAAATTGGTCTTTATATTCAGAGGGTGCAATTGTATTTAATGCTTGGATAGTTATTCTATTCTGTCTTGAAGTCAATAGTGCACCTGGTTTATAACTTAATGTTCAGAACCAAAACATGTTCCCTGACAAATTTAAGCTATAAAAAATGAATCAGCTACTTAAAAGATATACTTTACTATGGCACACTGTTGTTGTTTGGTCTTTTAACAAATCATTTACTAGTAAAATAAAATGTTTAGCTCTTTGTACTAATATCTCACAGGTCTTCTCTATATTTATTTGCCTACATTTTAATATCAGTAATGGATGTTTGCATATGGGAATTGTGAAAGATTTTCAGAGTTCAGATGAAAAAATTGGCTGTGAAGAAGACTATCACATTTTCTTCTACTATCACTTCACATAGCTCCACTGTCAGAAAATGAAGAAGATGATTATAACAGTGAATAAGATTAGGCCAGATGTGTTTACTTGTATTAATGCATATCCTCACTAGATTATTAAATCCTGGGACATTATGTTCTCACCATCTAACTTGCAATATTGACAGAAAGTACAGATATACTTCTGAGTAGTTTTGAGCAACTTCTCCTGGTACTTGAAGCCGGGCCTTACATCAATCCATGTCTTAACGAAAATAAACATCCTGTAATTAATTGTTTTTATTTATTTATTTATTTAATTTAAACTTGAAGTATAATTAATCAGTATTTTGGCAAAAGGGATTCTGGTTGCTTTCGTGACTATTCTTTCAATACCCAAGACTGTCAAATGCAAATGAATGTCATCTTGCTGTGATGGTTAATTTTATGCGTTAACTTTGGTGATAAAACCTAATAATCCTTCATCATGAAGAAAGCTGTGAAATCAGAAAATTAAGGTAAAAGACTGGTTGCCACTCAAAAGACATTATGAAATGATAATCAAAGCCACAAAGAGCTATCTGACTGAAGCAAATATGATCTTTTCTAACGGTTTGCATTGTGTTTAGTGAAACACTCTGCTTTTTTTAACTTTTTGTGTGTGTGTGTGTGAGGAAGATTAGCCCTGAGCTAATATCCGTTGCCAATCCTCCTCTTTTTGCTGAGGAAGACTGGCCCTGAGCTAACATCTGTTGCCAGTCCTCCTCTTTTTGCTGAGAAAGATTGGCTCTGAGCTAACACCTGTGCCTATCTTCCTCTATTTTATATGTGGGACACCTGTCCCAGCATGGCTTGCTAAGAAGTGCACAGGTGCACGCCCGGGATCTGAACCCATGAACCCTGGGCCGCTGAAGCAGAGCACACAAACTTAGCCATTACGCCACCAGGCCGGCCCCCAAAACACCCTGCTTTTAAAGGCGTTTGCATACATAAGAAAAAGTTTTTCTTAATGTTGCCTTTACTTTTTAACCAGATTTTAAAAATCTACTTAAAGCTTCTTTTCTTCTTCTATTTTTTTTAATTCTATGTAGTTCATTTGAAAGTAATGATTATTTGTAGGACTTTGTTGCCTTTAATGTGCTTCCTTATATACCTTATGCTTTATCCTATATCTTGCATTTCTGTATACTGATTACTACTTAAAAATACTACTAAAAAAATAGTGTTTTGTTCTACCTTTCCCTGACCCGTTCCCCTTGCTCTCAAATGGCATTAGATACCTCAGAAAGCCAATTTTATTATTGTACCCAATGATTTCTCCATTTCCATAGAACAATGTCCGCATAATCCAGGCGTTCACAACTCTCTGCAAGGCCTTGAACCTACATTTTCACAGATCTCTTATTCCTCTGTGTGGAAACTCCCCTCAGAGACAGTAGGCAACTCACCTTCTAAAATTAGCTATGCACTTTGCTTTGTTCACTTAGCTCATCTGGAATTCTTCCTTTTTGTTTACTCATTCATATTGATCAAGTTTTTTGATTGTATCTCATATTCCAGATTCTTGGATGACGCCTTCTGGAATTGACCTCTTTCCACTGAAACAAATATCAGAAAACCCAATTCTTGTCCAAGTTCTGTCATTGTTACTTAAATGACCTTAGCAAAATAATGAATCTCTCACTCTCCATCTGTATTTTATAGATTCTAAATAAGTGCCCTCTGAGTTTCTTCCAGCTTAAAATTCAGCACACCATGATTATAAACATCCCTCCATTGAGTCTTAGGGACATGTGCCTATAACTCTGAGCAAACTCAACATTCTCTCTTTCTGTTTATTAAAACTAATATAACTGATTTTTTAAATATTAACTTTACTAAGTGATTTAATACATATTAAATATTAATAAAGATAATTCATTGGAATGCCACTAATGTCTACCATTCCCGATACCTGGTATATATGTCAGGCACTGGACCAGGCATTTTACATTCATTTTTCTAAGTCCCCTACCCCAAGGATTTTGAAAATATTAGAGCCATTTGAAGAAACAGTAATGAAACTTAGAGAGGTTACGTCATATTCTAAGAGTCCCAGAAAGTTCATACTGGAGCCTGATTACAAACCAAGCTCAGCAGATTTTAAAGCATATGTTCCTTCCTCCACCTCATTGCACATTCAAGTTCTCTATTTTATAACCATTGCCACAGCCACAAATCAGTGCTGGCTCTGAACCCCAACGATAGGCGAGGTGCTGTGCTAAATTCTCCTATGAAATAGATTCTATTATTATTTTTCCTTCCGTACTTGACAAAATTGAGAATTAGAGAACTTAATTTTTCTAAGTACTGTCAGTATAGAGCCATTTTCAAACTTGCATCTGGTATTAAAAATCTTGCTTCTAGCCTGTATACTATAGCATTTCTATTTCACCCCAGGAGCTATTATCTACCTTAATCTAGGCGTCATGTACCAATCATTTCACTTTTCTTTTCCTACTGGAATTGGAAAAGCTATGGATTAGTACACTTGTGGATTAGAAGATTTAGAGACAAAACAAAACACAATACTCTTGCTAAATCATGCAAATGCCTTCTCTGCTGTATACTTTGGGGATGATTTTCCAACCTCCCTGGAAGCCAAGTTCCATGTTTTTGAAACAAAATGATAATGGTTTTTGGGAGGATTAAATGAGAAGATACAAGTGCAAATGTTTCATCAAATGAGATACAAAATAAATTTTTTATTTTCGTTTTGTGACAAGTGGTTTTCTGGATCATGTCCCACAAATTGGCAAGCTTTCTAGGTCAATTACTCTCACTGAATTACTCACCATATGAGAATGAGATCTAGGTTTCTTTCCATTCTTATCCCTTATTTTTGCATATCTCTCCCTTCTCTATGTATGTCCTTTTTTCTTTGTTTATTTTGGTTTTACTTGCTTTGGGGTGTGTGGTGTGTGTGTGTGTGTGTGTGTGTGTGTGTGTGTTTAGCTATCTACCAGAGTTTTTGGCACTGAAACATATTTTTCTCTGAATTGTTCCTCAAATTATTCCTCTATTGGAGTGGGTCACCCTGCCCTTGATAACTCCATAGCTTCTTGCTCAATTCTTTTGCCTCTGGGATATATGTTGAGTATCTCCCCTTTCGGGGACTGTTTCCTGGGCTTTCTATTTCTTTTAATTTTCTTTCCTGAAAATTTGCCTTAGAGAAAACAAGGTACCCGTAGTTCTGAAGGTTTTTGCATTTATCTCAATAATTGTCCTCTTGCTGATAGTAACTTTTCTCTTCTTTTTCTTCTCCTTCCTCCTCCTCCTTCTTCTCCTCTTTGTTTCTCCTCTACTCTTCCTCTTTCTTCTTCTTCAGTTTCATAACTGAACACATTTTAACTAGACTTGATCGTGCCGTTACTTTCAGAAGAGTTACCCAGGAATCTTGACAGTGCCCTAGTTACGTTTTCCTGTGAATACGGTTTTTCTTTCCATGTAGAGTTTTTGACACTTGACCACTACCTTAGTTTTAATATATTAAATGTCCCATGGCTACAGTGGCTTTATTGGTCAAATAGAAATCTGGGCAGTTCTAGAATATCCAGGATTTTTAGTCAACGTACCCATATTTAAGGACACAGTTCTTTGCATAGAGTAAGTAGCTGATGAATATATGTTTATTAACCAGACTCCCTTGTGAGGAAACTCCTAATTTAGATTTTTGACCTCTCCAGACAAGCAATCAAGAGTTTAGTAAAGGCCATGTCTACATGTAATAGTATGTAGTATTTATTGTCAAAATAAGCCTCTCAAACCTCTCAAAATACCAGTGGCTTAAAACAAAAGCATTTATTTAGCTCAAAAATCTGAAAGTTAGTTGGAATTTTCCACTGGTCTTAGCTGGACTTGTTCACGTGATCAAGTATTAGTTGGCTGTCAGTGGAACTAGGTTGACCGTGGTTGATATAAGTGGGGTGACTTGGTTATGATCTACCTGTCTCAACTTCCAGCAAAGCACACCTGGGCACGTATTCACAGTGATGGTGAGGCACAAGAGCTGAAGTAAAAATGCACAAGTGCTTTGTCAAGTCTCCACATGCTCCACATCTGTTAACACGCCATTGGCCAAAGCAAATCATACTGCCAAATTTCAGAACCAAGGGGCGAGGAAATAAACCCAGCTCCTTTAAAGACAGGAACTGTAAAGTCACATAGCGAAGGACATGGATACAAGTATTGAAGAATTGGAGCCATTAATGCAATCAATCTTCAGTAATTCAATGGATCTACCATTGTACATGTTGTAAATATATAGGAAATGGCCTTTATTTTTGAGATTAGTAAAGCAGAGATTCCATGTCATATGAAATAATAGACTTATTTTCTTTACACTACTCCTTAAATGCTCCCTCCTTTTCCAATTTTTCAAAGTTATATAGTTTTAAAATCTGACTTTATGAGTCAAAGACTTTAATACCTTATTTTGCATATCTTCCCTGATTTTTGGCAATTTATCTTTTGTGCACTGCCTTTAAGTAGATATCAGTCATTGAAAATGTCACATCTTTCTGTCTTAACTTCTGTGTTGCAGTTTATTTTAAGTAGACCATTAGTTACTTCTTTGAAACTTGAGCTCCTTGAATTCTTCATTGTATCAAAGTTATCTGTTCAGTCATTTTACAGCAACTCAAGCTGGCGACATTTTCAAAAATTAACTGGTTAAGAAAATTTACTGTATATTGCGCAACTTGGTATGGATTTGCATTCAAAATTGAATTCTAGCTATTGAACTTGTAGCATTTCTGAAGTATAGTGTGTGAGCTCACTACTATAACATTATGGAAAAATATTCAAATTAATACTTGAAAAGCAAGAAAACATAAGCCATTCCTCAACTAAAGTTAATTATTTTATGTTTCTCATATTACTGAAGAGAGAAAATGAAAACTCTTTATTTTCTTATTAATGTGTTAGTAGTGGAGCTTCATGAACCTTTCAAGGTACCATGTGAATGTCAAAATGTAAGTGAAAGGAAAAGAAACAAGAGCTTAACTATAACCCTTTCATATTTAATTTGAGGGATGTTAACTGAGTTATTTATCAGTGTGCTCTCCACTTTACATTTCTTTAAATTTTGTACTACTGAGGAGATAATTTTGACTACTAAAAGAATATTTCATATGGGAAGAATACTTCCCCTAAAATAAGTAGTTGACTACCAAAAAATGTATTATTAATCTAATTTTGGTAAAAGACCTAAAATTTTACTTATCTTTTAAATTTTTATATTTTTGAAAAAATAGCTCTGTCTTGCCTTAGTGTTTCGGTTTTGTTAAAAAATAATAGATAGCCATGTTATGTAGGTGGCAAAGGATGGAAAAGATTTAAGAATTATTTTCAGTAAAACTGAGTACTATTCAAATTCTTGTAAGTGCTATTTAGACTCTAAAGTAAAGTCATATTTATACAAAGGAATACTCCTTAATTAAATTAATATAAAATATATAAAATCTGTTTTGATGAATTTATTTGGGCAAATGTAAAAAGTTAAATTCTCTTCATTTACTTTTGAAAGCTAATGAATCTACTGAATAAAGATAATAGAATGAAGAGGTCACTAGCCTATCAGTAAAGCTTTTTTTTTGTAGATGCTGAGGAAAATATTTAAAGGAAGGCATTGTCTAATGAAATCAAAACTATAGAAACATTTTTGCTATCTGAAAAGAAAGCACTGTAAAAAATAAAATTTTGGTCAGGCTATGAAATACAAAAAGATTACTTCAGCTGAATTTATAATTGTATGGCTTTCTAATTTTTTTAGCATTAAATTACTTATGATTATAAATTACAAGAGAACATTGGTTATTTTTAGCAGTTCTAGCATGTCAGCAAAATTCCTCATAATTTAGTCTAAATTAAAGTTATTGCATATGTTTATTATTGGATATGTTATGATTTTTCTCTAAGTTGTGCATTTAAGCAAATTTAAGAAGTGTTTCAGTTTGGTAAATGTAGTTTCTTCAAGCAAATACCATGTTACATATAATTATCTATGATTGTGGTGAGGAAGGAAAAGAGCTGAAGAACAAAGAGCTACATGCTTTCGTCTTATGACCATAAACATGATATAAAAGGACAATATTAGTAATGCGTTCAGAATACAGAAAGGCTAATGCATCTTGATAGATTTTTTTAAATTTGTGCCTTCCTTTCATCATTTGCGTTTTACAAAGGTAAAGGATGCATTTGGTTTCAGTGAATGACCTTTAATTTAAGGCAACTTGGGTGGGAGGGGGGCTTGGTTTTTCAGATGACAATTTATTAATTAAAGACATATAATATGCTATAATCTACGGGGAGTATAACCTAAGTCATACCCTGTGGTTAAGGCTCACAGTGAGGTGAAGGAGAAAGGCATGTCACTGAAACAAAGTGGAATTAGAGAATTAGTGTATTGGTGGGAGAGTGGCATTCTTACTGGAAATCTGGAAAAACATCCTAAAGGAAATACTATTTGAGAATGATGCTGAAGGTTAGTGGCATCTCGTAGATGGAAGCAGGAGGAAGGGTATTCAGGCCTTGGGAACTGCAGAAATCCTCCTATCATTGGGAAAGTGCAGTGCATGCGTAACCTCAGAACATACTTCTGTGATTGGAAAGATAAGCAAGTTGTAGCCAGAACATGGAGGGTTTTGAGTGCCATGATATTATCTTTTGATTTTATTATCATGAAAAGAAGAAAACTACATTTTTCTTTTTTTAGTTTGAAGGGGGACAGGCACTGATTTGGGTTAAGAAGATAAATATTAGGAGGAATAGTGAACTGAAGGAGCAACGACAGTAGGTAAGGACAGCAGATAAGGAAAACAAATGCCTTGACATTTGTTTAGATGAGATGTATGAAATCTTGAACTGGAGATAAAGCATGTTTGGGCACCAAAAATATATAAAGAAATCATCAAAGGGGGGAATTGAAACAAAAAAAGAAAACTGACACAGGTATGTGGGGGAGGAGCTGAAGATGACAGGGCATGCTACTTCAAGAGATTGTGGGAATTATTTTCAAATAATTAACCATGATAGAGGACAATATAATTTAACTTTTTTCCAAGCATTTTTCTATTATTTCATATTATTTCCCACTTCATTGAAACTATTCTTTCTTATTATTTCACTAATAAATATGTATAGAGTGACTACTAAATGTTAATATATAATTTTATATCCCTCCCAAAATATTGTCACTGTTTCCAAATTTTCATTTCTACATCCACTATTATCACTGTCTGTAACTTTACCTTTATTTGTTTAGAAAGAGACATCTGAAATGAAACTACTTTAGTGTCTTTGTTCCACTTCGAATTTTCTCCTCCTCTTTGTTGTTCTTTAACCTTAAATTCTGTCATTGAAAAAGAAATATTTTTTTGGCAGGATAAACTCAATTCCTTTTTGTTTTTAATTTTTCAATGCCCAAGTACCTTGTTCTATCTTATATAATCCTTTTCATAATATCTTCTTTTTCCTTTTTTTCTCTCTGAAATGACTCCTCCCCATTGGAATATATATGAACAAGAGTCCCAATCAAATATATTTGCCCTTGATTCTGTCCTTCCGTTAAAAGGCACCCTTGGGCGACCCCGTGACTTAGCGGTTAAGTGCGCGTGCTCCGCTACTGGCGGCTCGGGTTCGGATCCCAGGCCCGCACTGACGCACTGCTTCTCCGGCCATGCTGAGGCCGCGTCCCACATACAGCAACTAGAAGGATGTGCAACTATGACATACAACTATCTACTGGGGCTTTGGGGAACAAAAGGAGGAGGATTGGCAATAGATGTTAGCTCAGAGCCGGTCTTCCTCAGCAAAAAGAGGAGGATTAGCACGGATGTTAGCTCAGGGCTGATCTTCCTCTCACACACACACACACACACACACACACACACACACAAAGGCACCCTTGATTCTGTCCTTCCGTTAAATGACTAACATACTCTTATTCCTTCTTTGCCAACCTTCTTGAAAGGCTGACACCAATTATTTCCTATTTGTTTCCTTACTACTTATTTCTTATTGTCTTGCTATATGTCTGCTTCTCTCACAACTTTGGTGAAACTGTTATATTGAAGGTCCTAAGCCTCCTTGGCTTGCTAGCAGTATTGGATATTTTAGAGCCTCTCCTCATTCTTAACATTCTTCATTCACTTGGCTACTTGGATGCTGTTGGTGGCTCTTGTTCTTCCTTCTGCTAGCCTAAATAAACACAATAGCCTGTAATGTTCTATCCTTATCCTTTTTCTTTTCTCTTCCTACACTGGGATAACTGTATCTCTTTTTACAGCTTCAACTGTGCTCCAGATCAGTCTTTCTTTTTCGTGTTTTCTCAGTCTCTGCCTCTCCTTTCACTCTCTTTTCTTATCTTTAGATTTACATTTCCAAAGCTTGTTTCTGGAGGTCCAATTCCTTTGTCACAAAGTGTGCAAATAAAAATTCCTCCTCCTTTCCTAAATCTGCACTTTTTTTATGTTTTTAATAAAGGTACCAATAAAACCATCTTTAATTTTTCCCAATTGTTTGTTCTCCATATCCAATTACTTCCATAGGTCTTACCTCTGCTTCTTTGATTTGTAATCATTAGTTCTGTTTGCCAAAGTTCCCGTTCTCCTCGAGTCTGGGCACATGGTAATGGTAGTCTCCTACTTCCTGATCTCTTTGTGGTTAAATGAGAAAAATAAGTGTGAAGCCAAAGTCGTGTGTGTGTGTGTGTGTGTGTGTTACTTCTGGGGCAAAGCACTTAATTTGATGGTATGAGATGGTGATGGTCTCAGTTTCCTATCCTAGAAGAGATATTGGCGCTGCTCAAAATGGTAGCTGGGTTTCTGAGTGTCTGTGATGAGAAGAGACATCTTCTTATGATGGACATGTTGTACATGTGAGAAATATATCTTGCTGCCGTAAGCTACTGGCATTTGGGGATTGTGTGTTATAGAATAACCTAGTTTATACTACTTGATAAACTTGTTCCTTCTCTAAGTCTTATGACCACCACACTGTTTGAAGCCCAAATTGCCTCTTCCATAATCCATAATTGGACAAACGTCCCAACTTGCTTCCCAACCTTTAGCTTGACCATTCATTTCTGCTTCCTCACCATTGGCAATTTTTAGGTTAAAATTGTCTTTAATGAATATTTCCCTTCCCTACTGATGTTTTAGTCGTTTTTACTTACTGGTAGTATAAGAATTAATAAGAAAATAAAACATATATTCATGAGTTTGTTTTCTTATGGTGTTCATTTGTATACATATTCAATGAATATATATTAACTGCCTACTATGTGCAATAATCTAGCATTGCAGCACTGAATAAAACACATAAAGGTCCCGGCCCTTATGGAGAATACATTCTAGTGTCATTTAAAATGAGAGGAAATTTATAATCAAGTTAAATGTCTAAGAAATCCGAGAATGTAGAAGAAATAATTTATGATATACCAGCTTATTGAAATATTGTGTAATGTTTAAGCTGATACTTCTTAATCCTAACTTAGCAGCACAATTCAATCGTTAAGAATGTAGGCTTTGAAGTCATATTCAAATATCAGCTCTATCTCCTACTAGCTCAGCCTAAGAATCTCACTTGTAAAATGTGGACAGTAATAGTAGCTATTAAAATGTGAGGATTAAATATGATCATCTATGTAAAACGCCCGGTATAAAGTAATTGCTCAATCAGTGCTAGTATTGTTATTTTTCCCTTTGATGATATTACAGATATTAAAATTATATTTTTAAAGAATATCTATTAATATGTGAACATTCTCAATGAAACAATGCTACATATAAAATGCAGCATTAAAACTTTATATATCTTAATGTTATAATCTTACAAACATTAATAAATTTGTCAATTTATTTTGTAAAAGATGGATATGAAACTTTATAGATCATATAATTTTAGTTTTGAATATTCTTGCACAATTTCTTTTATATCTTGAAGATTTTACCATAAAACACATCAGGTAATATATTTTGGACCATAAAAATAAGTACTAGATGATATTTTACTTGTATGTTTTTTCCATGAAGATAAAAAAAGATATATTTTGTTGTTCAATGTCTTATTTATTTATTTCGAGAAAAGTATATCTACAACATGGTTCAAATGATACTGCATGGTTCAAATAACGATTTTCCTAACTTTTCTATTCTGCTTTATGAAAGAATAATGCTACCAAGTGTTGGCTCAACTACATGATTAAGGAAGATATCTGCCAAAACTAGAAAATTGCAGAGTATTATGAAATTGTAATTTTGTAAGCACAGATTTTGCATAGCATTGGCAGTGCAAACTGTCTCTTGAGAACCAAAAACCGTCAGTATGTGCCTATTAATTTTACCTTTTATTCATTGGCACATGATAAAATAAGATCTAACAATGCTATAAATAAATAAGCAATGAGTATCAACACTTGTAATTTAACTAATCTATCCCTGCTGCTTTCAACTAGGAAAGCAAGCAAGCATGAAACAATCCCTTTATGTTTCCCTTCAGACGATGAAGGAACTAACAGGACTTTGGAAATATGAAAGTAAATGTCTTAAAAATACATAGATTGAAATTTTTTTTTTAAATATAGAAACTATAAAGAACTGAGCATTGGCGTTCGAATAACTTAACATAGTGATAATATGTGAAATGTAGGCAAGTTACCCACATACATATATTGATAGCAAATCACTTTTTTCCTAAAAGCATGAACAAGTGAAATGCCCGTTTACATAAATTTTAGCATTGATGACTAACTATAAAATTTAAACAAAAGGAAGCCACTTAACCAAAATTGTCAACCACATATTGTAAAGGGCATACCATTCATAGAGTCACAGGATCTGAAAACTGAAAAACATCTAAACACATATTTATTTCAAGGTCTTGTCTAATGCAGAGATGCTTTCTGTTAATACAGCCACACCTCGTTTTACTGCACTTTGCTTTATTGTGCTTTGCAGATACTGAGTTTTTTTACAAATTGAAGGTTTGTGGCAACCCTGCTCTGAGCAAGTCTATCAGTGCCATTTTTCCAATAACATTTGCTTACTTCGTGTCTCTGTCACATTTTGGTAATTCTCGCAATATTCTCGCAATATTTCAAACTTCTTCATAATTATCATATATGTTATGGTGATCTGTAGTCAGTGATCTTTGATGTTACTCTTATAATTGTTTTGGGGCACCACCAACCACACTCATACAAGACGGCAAACTTAATAGATAAATGTTGTATGTGTTCTGACTGCTCCATCAACTGGCCGTTCTCCCATCTGTCTCCCTCTCCCAGCCCGTCCTGTTCCCTGAGACACAACAACATCGAGGCCAATTAATAACCTTACAATAGTCTCTAAGTGTTCAAGTGAAAGGAAGAGTCACATGTCTCTTACTGTAAATCAAAAGCTAGCAATGATTAAGCTTAGTGAGGAAGGCATTTTGAAAGCTGAGATAGGCTGAAAGCTAGGCCTCTCACACTAAACAGTTAGCCAATTTGTGAAATACAAAAGAAAATTTCTTGAAAGAAATTTAAAAACGCTACTCCAGTGAACACACAAATGATAAGAAAGCGAAACAGCTTCCTTGCAGATATGGAGAAAGTTTTAGTGGTCTGGGTAGAAAACTAAATGGGTCACAACATTCCCTTAAGCCAAAGGCTAATCCAGAGCAAGGACCTAACTCTCTTCAATTCTGCGGAGGCTGAGAGAGGAGAGGAAGCTATACAAGAAAAGTTTGAAGTTAGCAGAGGTCAGGTTATGTAATTTAAGGAAAGAAGCCATTTCCAGCAAGTGCTGATGTAGAAGCTGCAGCAAGTTATCCAGAAGATCCAGCTAAGATGATTAATGAAGGTGGCTACACTCAACAACAGATTTTCAAGGTAGACGAAACAGCCTTATATTGGAAGAAGATGCTATTTAGGACTTTCATAGCTAGAGAGGAGAAGTCAGTACCTGGCTTCAAAGCTTCAAAGGATAGGCTGACTCTCTCATTGGGGGCTAAAGCAGCTGGTGACTTTAAGTTGAAGCCAGTGCTCATTTACCATTCTGAAAATCCTAGTACCCTTAGGAATTACTCTGCCTGTGCTCTATAAATGGAACAACAAAGTCTGGATGGCAGCACATCTGTTTACAACTTGGTATACTGAACATTTTAAGCCCACTGTTGAGACCTACAGCTCAGAAAAAAAGATTCCTTTCAAAATAGTACTGCTCATTGACAATGCACCTGGTCACCCACAAGCTCTGATGGAGATGTACGATGAGATTAACGTCATTTTCATGCCTGCTAACACAATATTCATTCTGCAGCCCATGGATCAGGTAGTAATTTCAGCTTTCAACTCTTATGAAATGAAATGAAACTCTTCAATGAAATGAAATACATTTCATTATGCTATAGGTGCCATAGATAGTGATTCCTCTGTCAGATCCAGGCAAAGTAAATGGAAAGCCTTCCGGAAAGGATTCACCATTCTAGATGCCATTAAGAACATTCATGATACGTGGGAAGAGGTCAAAATATCAACATTAACAGGAGTTTGGAATAAGTTGATTCCAACCCTCATGGATAACATTGAGGGGTTCAAGATTTCAGTGCAGGAAGTAAGTGCAGATGTGGTGGAAATAACAAGAGAACTAGAATTAGATGTGGAGCCTGAAGATGTGACTGGATTGCTGCAATCTCATGACAAAACTTTAACAGATGAGGAGTTGCTTCTTATGGATGAGCAAAGAAAGCGGTTTCTTGAGAAGGAATCTACTCCTGGTGTAGATGCTATAAAGATTGTTGAAACGACAACAAAGGATTTAGAATATTACATATTCTTATTTGAGAAAGCAGCAGAAAGGTTTGAGCGGATTGACTCCAATTTTGAAAGATGTTCTACTGTGGCTAAAATGCTATCAAATAGCATCTCATGCTGCAGAGAAATCATTCATGAAAGGAAGAATCAATTGATGCAGCGAACTTCATTGTTGGCTTGTTTTAAGAAATTGTCACAGCCACCCCAGCCTTCAGCAACCACCATCCTGGTCAATCAGCAGCCGTCAACATGGAGGCAAGATCCTCCACCAGCAAAAAGATTATGACTCACCGAAAGCTCAGATGACGGTTAGCATTTTTTAGCAATGAAGTGCTTTTTAATTAGGGCATGTAAGTTGTTTTTTTGACATAATGCTATTGCACACTTAATAGACTACAGTATAACGTAAACATAACTTTTATATGCACTGGGAAACTAAAAAATTTGTGTGACTCGCTTTATTGTGATATTCGCTTTATTACAGTGGTCTCGAACTGAGCCCGCAATATCTCTGAGGTATGCCTGTATTCTTTATGGTGTTCCTCTGCTTCTATCTCCTTTAAGATACGAGGATGTTTATATGCTTTATTCTTCTTATCCTCATAGTCTACTGTTCTAAATGTTTAGGGTAACATTCTATTTCAATTGTCTTACAAGGTTTTCATAGAGCCCACATTAGCTTTGGTTTCTTTATCTTTCAACTATGTGAAATCTATGAAGATTTGTCTGTTAACTGATAGAAAATGTGGATTACTGTTGGTCCAGTCAAACTTAAACAAGGATTATAAATGCTCTCCAATCCACAAATAAAAACTTAATTGATATGGATAACTCTTAACCAAATTACCAGTATACAACAAATATATATCTAGTGGAGCTCTTTTGAACCTTTTTGAACCTCTAATTCCTGATTGTGTGTCATGCTCAAATATATGGTGAAGCTCTAAAATTCACTTTCCTTCTACTTGATATCTTTCCCTGTTTGTTTCAAATATCAGTGCCTAACTTACAGAGCCAATACCTTCACAAACACAACATGCCACTACTATCCACTCCTTTCTTTTCTCCTTGGCCATTTTCATTATTTCCCCTCCCATAGTTAATGCTACAAATATGCTAGTTATGCTACAAATGCTTATGTTAGAAATATTAAAGAAGATTTGTGCGACTCTGACTGCTTCCAAAAGTGGTGACCAAAAGATGTAAAAAATATCACATTTTTACATTTTTTAAAATATGGTCACTCCATTTTTGAGCTAAGAGCCAAAAAAGAAAAAAATGGAGGGAGGCATATAATATCTTTCAGCCTAGCAGATTTATTTTGTGTCCATTTTTACAGATTTGGCCACAGGGGCTAGGGAGGGGAAAAAGGCTGTTAGATTCTGGAAAATATGTTGATCATCAGTCTTAGAATTTATTTTTGTGAACTTTACATTTTCTGACCTTTATAATCACTCTATTGTAAAGGGGCCAGATCATAGTTTTTTAGCCAAATACAATTTGAAACTGGAAACTTCATTTCTAAAGCATAAAAATATTTCGTAAACTGACTAAAACTTTCATTTTGATGTAATCTTTTTATTAATGAACTTTTTATTTAATTATTTTATTTTTATTTATTAATCAACTATTTTTTAATGAATCTGCAACATTAATATTGCATACAACATTGGCTAATCCGAATAGAGATATCACTGCACATTTTACACAGAGCCAAAACTATGTCATCATTTCCTTTTAGAATAGTACCAAAATTTGTTATTTTATAATTCGGTACATGTGTGTGGTGATGGGTTGTAATTAGTATTTTGGTGGTGAACATGATGTAGTCCATGCAGAAATAGAAGTACAATGATGTACACCTGAAATTTTTACAATGTTATAAACCAGTGTTACTGCAATAAACAAAAAATTAAAAAAAAAAAAAAAAAAAAAAAAAAAAAAAAAAAAAGAATCTAACCAAACGTTAGATACTTTACAAATAGAGATAAATATAATTTTCACCATTTCAAATAATCAACAATGTATGCAAAAAGTATATAAATCACTTTTTGTCGTGTCTAACAAATCTTATGTTTTCTTTTAAATAGTTTAATTAAAATATAATTCACGTATCATACAGTCCCTCTCTTATTAACATACAATTCGATGTTTTTTAGTATATAGGTGGGGTTGTAAAGCCATCACTCCCCTCAAAAGAAACATTTTGTGCCCCCCCCCAAAGAAACCCTGTATCTAATAGCAGTCTCTCATCATCCTTCCCCCCAGCTCCTCCCAGCCCTAGGCAGATACTAATCTCCTTTCTGTCTCTATACATTGTCTATTCTGGACATTTCATATAAATGCAGTTATAAAATATGTGATCTTTTATAACTGCCTTTTTAAACATATCTTAAAGCTTTCAAGGTTCATTCATGGTGGAGCATATATTAATACTTCATTTCTTTTTAGTGCCAAATAACGTTCCATTGTACCACATTTTATTTATCTATTCATCAGCTAATGAGCATTTAGGTTTGTTCTACTTTTTGGCTATTATAAATAATACTGCTAGGAACACTGATGTACAAGTTTTTCTGTAAATATATGTTTTCACTTCTCTTATATATACTTAGGAATGGAATTGTTGGGTTATAGAGTAACTTTATGAATAACTTTGTGAGGAATTGTCAAACTGTTTTCCAAAGGAGCTGTACCATTTTACATTCCCACCAGCAATGCGTGAAGGTTCTAATTTCTTCACATTTTCACCAATACTTATTATTATCTTTTTGATTACAGACATGCAAATGGGTGTGGTTTTGATTTTCATTTCCCTAATGATTAATGATGCTGAACACCCTCCTTTTTTTCATGCAGTGAAAAGGGATATGCACAAGAAGACCATTTCTGAGATCATCTTAAGGTTCAAACACAGTCTTTGTCCATCAACTTTCTCCTACCCCTCAACACCACTCAGTTCCATCACCACATTTAAGCTTCATTCCCTCAAAGCTTTAGATCATACATTTCTTTTAGGATCAGAAAACATTTTTATCCAAATTTGACCTTGGTCCAGCAGTCATGACTGGAAAATAATTAGATATATATTGCTACCTATCTGAAGTGCTGTTAGGACAGAAAGGTAGTTGTCTGCAGGAAATGAAAGCTACTATGTTGAAAGATACTAATTATAAAAACAACTTTGGAAGAATAGCCAAATAGTCCAGAACAAATGAAGAAATACATGGAGTCCTGGGTGGGAAAAACCATTAGTATAAAGATGCTATTTTTCCCCAAATCATCTATAACTTTAATGCTGTATCAATCAAAAGAGAATGGGATTTTTGGAAATATTGACTTGGCAATTATTCTAAATGTACTCAGAAGAATCAACTTTTAAGCAAGGACAGGGTATTCTGAAAAATGAGAATAAAGTAGGGACTTGACTTACCAGATCAATTACTAAGAAGTTGCAGTAATTAAACTGTATTATCGGTGCAGTAATAATAGCTAGAACAACGAAACAAAATAGAGAATCCAGATACAGACCCATGGTTGTAGCATTTCAAGTCAGTGGAGAAATAATGGTGTATTCATTAAAGAGCTTTGAAACAATTAGCTATCCATTTCGGGGTGGGGTGGGGTGTGGTGGGTGGGAAATGTTAATATATCTATCTCATACATTAAGCCAAATAAATTCAAGATGGATTAAAAATCTAAATGTTAAGAATAAAACTATGAAATTACTAGAAGGAAAAACAAAAGAATATTTTATAATCTTGGGGGTTGGAGAAAGTGTCCCAAGATATCAAATCCCAGGTCCATAGATAACAACGGCTAACACTTTTATAGCATTAACAACGTGCCAGCATTGTTCCAAGCATACAAAAAATATCAACCCACTTAATCCTCACAACCCTGTAAGTGAAAGTTATATAATTTTCCCCATTTTACAGATGAAAAAACTTAGACATAGTTAAATAACTTGCTCAGAGTTACACAATAGTAAGAGGCAAAGCTGGCGTTGGAACCCAGCAGTCTAGCTCCCGAGTCCGGTCCTTCACCACAACGCTTTACTTCAAAAAGACACATAGATTCAAAATAAAATATAAAGAGAAGAAAAAAAGACAAATTGAAAGAAAATCTTTGCCACACACATAACAGACAAGGAGGCTGGAAAGAATTCCTACAAATTAATAACATAAAGGCAACAGAATGAGACAAAGACCAACAACCACTAGGAAATGGGTAAAGAATAGGAAAAGATAGTAAAGAAGAAACATAAATGTCTACAAAACATATGAAAAATTGCTCCATTTTAATAATAATCATGGAAAAGCAAGTTAAAAAAAGAGATATTTTTCATGATTCATATGGACAAAATTTATTAAAACTGGTAAAATATGGTACTGGGATAGCGTGTAAGGCATAGCGCACTATCGTACACAGTTGGCAGGGGTGTAAACTGATACAACCTTTCTAGACGGTAATTTTTACAGTTCCTATCAAAATTTAAAATAGGCAGTATCTTCAATCCAACATTCATTCATTTGTTCTTCAAACAAATATATATTGAACACCTTTTATGTGTCAGGCATTGTCCTATGTGCTGAGAATAAAAGTGAAGAAGATAAGATCCCTCTCATACACCTTATATTTCAGATAGAAGAGAGAGGGAATAAATAAGTAATGAAATAAGTAATTTATCTGATAATGATAAGTCTTATAAAGAAACAAACTGCGATTTGATAGCGGATTACTGAGCTCCTTACGTTTTATGTGTTAGACAATTTATGCTACAGTTACAGAGGATTTCTATGGTTCTCCTTTAAAGAGAAACTATTCCTTTCGATATTCTAATTTGCTACCAATTTATCCACTGATTAAAATATTTATTCAGAAAGGTACTGTGCTGTAAGACATACAAAGATACCGAAGATCTTAGCACTTGAACATCTTGCACTCTATTGGAAAAAATAAAATGTACGCAAGAATTTTTTCACCAGTCAAGTTTACAGATATCAAATGATGAAAACTTGCTGAATAAGTGCAATAAACAATAACTTCCTGTGTATTAGAGTGGAAACAAAAAATCACAAACAATTTTTAACCCAAATCTACATGTGATAGGACTGGTAACTTAGCAACTGATTAGTTGTTCTCCTGTATAATGCTTTACTAAAACTTTGAGATAGCTCCTGAACACTTTCTAATGGTAACTGAAATGGTTAAATACATACATATTGCACAGAGTCCAGCACTTACTTACATATGTGATCCACAGTTTTCATACAGAATACAGGGTCTTCCAGTTCATCTAAGAGCTCCACAGTGTTGCATACAGTAATCACTTAAAAAATGATTCCCAGTGAGAATCTTGTTTCACTACAAAGTCTGAGCACTCTGGGGTACATTTAAAGCATAATTAATTTCTTTTTTCAAATAATCCCTTAGAGAGTTATTTAAAAGAAGGACGTATAGCATATTTAATTTAATTAACTATGACATGGTTAGTGAAGTGGACATTGATTGTCATTTGGAGCTCCTCTCCTCACTGATTTCAATTTAGGAAGAAGAAAATCAATTGTTATTGTTGGCAGGAAGGAACTGATATGTAAGCTGGCTTATTTTCCAGGACCCAGCTACCACTGGATCTGAGCAGCAATTTGAGTTGAAAAATGAACCTCCTCGTATAGGAAAATTATTAAAATAAAGCATTACTCCTTAAAGGTAGTTTTGAATAAAACAACAGAAAATAAAACTTTATTTAGTAAAGGTAAAAGATCAGGGAGCAATAATGATGGAGTGAGACTCAGCAAGTAGGGAAAGTTAAATGCCAGGAAATTTAATAAGTCTGAAATGCCTGCACAGAAATAGTTGTTAAATTAATCACACGCTTTCTTACATATTTCATTCAAATTTTGGATTTTTTGAGACAAGGCAGTCAAATCAGGCATTGATATATGATCACCGTCTGATTAAAGTCATTAACTATGAATATGTGGACAGAGAGGTTAGTAAACTAAATGGAGACCTCATTAAATTTAACTGTTAATCATATTTGTGTTTGATGTAAAGTTTTGTTACTTTATTTGCAAAGGCCATAATGATTTCAGAGAAAAAAAAATTAGTCACTGAAATAGTATCTCATTGGCTATATGTAAAGGGAATGTATATGGCCATTATGTTGTTTCTGCCATTCCTTGAACACATGCTATTTCATGCCTCCGTGTCGTTAGATTGATTTTCCTCGAACACACCACTCTTTCTGTTTTAATCTTCCAATTCCAAGTCGTCCTTTAAAGCCAAACTCAAAGTCACATTTTATGTAAAACCTTCCCAGAATCCTCCAGTCAATTCTTTATTCTGGTTCTCTTTGCACCTTGTTAACACCTTGACTACAGTTCTTAACATATTTAGTTATGTTTTTGTTGATTTCTTCCAATATACTCAATTTCTTGAAAATAGAGTCTATGACTTTAATATATATATATGATATCATCTAGCAAAATTTCCTGCAACTTGGTAGGCAAACAAATGTTCATTAACTCAAAGAGCACAAAGGCATCTAAGATTGTGGCTTAGTAAATAATTTTATAAAATTTAGCTTACAATTTTTCTTTGCTACAAAAAGTGGAAAACACTTGTTAAAGAGGTAAAGATTCTCATAAAAGTTTAGAAAGACAGCACTAGAATTTTTTTTTGTGGAAGATACTTTGGAATCCTATCTTATTTAGCATTTCAAGAAAATTTTCCCTCTAGCCCATTCTCATTTAGAAATATAAACTCAATTGGGAAGGATTAAATGACTAACAGCATTTCCTGAATTTTGTTCCAGGGGAAACAAAGTTAATAGGTGTTCAGTGAAAAAGGATTTCAAAGACAAAATTTGTTTTAGACACAGCAAATACAATAGTCCTCTTATTTTTGGAAATTTCACAGTGCACATTAGAATTCCTTAGTACCTACTTATAAAAGTGCTAGAGTATATTTATTATTGCTAGCAAGCTATCTGGGGGCAAAATCAGCTCCAGAATGCATAGTCCATATAGTCTGTGTACTTTAAAACTGCAAAGATCTGTTATTATACCAAACCTTTCTTTATAAAATAAAGCATATAAGTGTTTTACAAAACACTTACTAATATGCTATTTCATTTGATACTACAAATGTGGGTCTGGGAGTCTGCTTCTTTGTTCAGATAGATGCAGTGACAAAGGCCTCCCAAAAGTTGAATGTTCATGTTGGGTGATTTTTATAAAAAAATTAAATTGAGGAACAGAATGATAGCTTTCTTGACCTTGAAAGAGTCTCCAACCATGAGTTCTTTCCATCCTCCATGTGTAGGAAAGCTAACACAAATAAAGCCAACAGCTTTTGTTATCTATTGTAATTTATTCCTGCTTTCAAGTTGTGTTTGTTATTCTTGGAGCTAAGTGAATTTGCACCAACTGTGAAACTGTCGAGCAGCTGTCTCTTTTTCCTTTTCTAATAACTTAACAACAATTGGTAATCTATAAGTAGCATCATTTGCCCACTCTAACATTGGGAAGACCTCATTTCAATTTCTTCTCAATATATGGAAGTGGAGATGATAGGTACCTTATCAAGAAACATATTCATCATGATTTCTCCAGCTTCATCTTGCTTCTCAGGTTAATACCTCTGTCATTATGAAGGATGAGTCAAATTTTAAAAAAAGTTCGTTTTTGCCTGTTAAGTCACTTTTATGTCTTGTGAATCCTTTTTCAATACAAAGTATATGAGCCTCAGTGGTTTCTTGAGTGTTGTGCAATAGAAAGGGAGACCAAAAGGCCCTGCCTATTAAGCTTTCAAATAGTTACTTAACAAAAATCTCAAATTATCAGCAGTCTTTACCAAGCACGATATGCCCTTCAGATTCTATGGTGTGCAGAAATGAAGTATGAGACATAAAGATAGATAAGATGCATACTTTCAAAACATGCCTATATGATACATGGTAGCATCATTCATTCTTACAGCAAATTAGTTAATTGTAAAATGAATTGGAAAATATAGCATAATATGATACAGTATACGAAAATCAGGGCAAAAGAAGGGAGAGATGAGAATATTCAGTATGCAATGGAAAGACTAGCCAGCTCCAGTGGCCTAGTGGTTAAGATTTGGCACTTTCACCACTGAGTTCATTTCCTGGTCAGGAAACCACATCACCATCTGCGGTTGTCATAATGTGGTGGCTGGGTGTTGTTTTGATGCTGAAAGCTATGCCACCAGTATTTCAGATACCAGCAGTGTCACTCATGGTGGACAGGTTTCAGTGGAGCTTCCAGGCTAGACAGACTAGAAAGAAGGACCTGGCCATCCACTCCCAAAAAAATTGGCCATGAAAACTCATGAATAGCATTGGAGCATTGTCTGGCATAGTGCTGGAAGGTGAGAGGATGGCGCAAAAAGGCCAGGCAGGGTTTTGCTCTTCTGTACACAGGGTTGCTAGGAGTCAGAACCAACTCGATGGCATTAATAGCAAATGGAAAGACCAAAAAGTCATCATCAGTTCATGAAAATGCAAATAATTTTCTTTGTGTGTTGCTGTCTCCTTGCTGGTGACTTTGTGGGTTTCTTATAAGGATCATCTGAGATAGTATATGTGAAAGTGATTCCTAAGCTATAATTTTCTATAAACATGTAAAATATTAGTATCATCACCTGTAAGTCTGTGAATTATTTTCTGAATACTTGTTAACAAATAAATCATTACAGCGATAAGATCATGAATTTATTTTACGCTCATCTTCTAATAGTTCAGAATTTAGTTATATAACTTATTCTAGAACTCAGTGTATTATTCAGGTTAATAATGTGGCATCCAGGCCAGATTTCCTCCTATCCTAGCTTTGACTTTGTTTAAGTTATTTAATCTCTCTGTGCTCATTTCCTCATCTATGAAGTGAAGATAGTAGTAGCCCCTACCTTGTACGGTTTTTGTTGAGATCAAATAAGTTAATATAAGTAAAGCGCTTAAAGAACTGTTCCTGTCACATGGTATACACTCAAAATCTGTTTTCTACTTTTGTTGGTATGATGTTCCAAGATTAGATGCTATTTTAACAACAGAAAACTGTGGGACAGAGGAAGTAAACCTCTTAGAGTCACACAACAGACCCCTTATAGGCACTGGCATCAGGCTAAATTATGTCTGAATTGTAGTTCCTTTGCCATAACCTATCTAGGACTCCTAGGTTCTGTCTATTCCTCCCTCTTATCTTCTCCCTACTCTCCTGTCAACTCCTGAACCACAAAGGAGAAATGTATCAGCACTCTTTGTTGATTTGGTATAAGAAATATCGACCTCTTTACTGTGTAATGCTGTACTATCTGTGGGTCGACATCCTCTCCTTCAGCTGTAATCTAGACCAACCAGCACCTTAGACAAAAGATTTTTTGTGCTTTACCCTCAAAACTAATGAAAATTTGTTGTTTTTAGAATGATATCCAGCAAGAGTTTGTGTGTTGGCTCTGCCAATTATTAGGTATGTGATACCTCTGTGTCTATTTTCTCCTGTAGCAATAGGGGTCATAATATGAGTTCTTAGATTAGATGTAGAACTTTCTTTTAGAAAATGGTAATAATACATGTAGATCAGTTCCCCACGCTTAGTACGCGCTATATGTTAGCATATGCTTCTTTTTTTTTTTAAAGATTTTATTTATTTATTTTTTCCCCCCAAAGCCCCAGTAGATAGTTGTGTGTCACAGCTGCACATCCTTCTAGTTGCTGTATGTGGGACGTGGCCTCAGCATGGCCAGAGAAGCAGCGCCCCCGTGTGAGCCCGGGATCCGAACTCGGGTCGCCAGCAGTGGAGCACGCGCACTTAACCACCAAGCCACGGGGCCGGCCCAGCATATGCTTCTTTACTGTTGCTGCTCAGACTATTTTGCTTTTCCTCATTATTTTTCCCTACCTGTTTACTTCCTCTTCTGTTTTTCATTCTTCTCGTTCTTCATCCTCCTCTTCTGCCAATCATTGTCATAGTCTTTTCTTTTTCTGGATCCCCTTTTTGAATCCTCGCTTCTGCTCACATCCCACATTCAGCTCTGTCAATGTATATATTGCATCTTCTCACCCATACTTTATTCTCCCCTCATTCCCACAGCTGTCATTCACATTGGGCCCTTATTTTATAAACCCTGTGCTATTATCATGCACTCTTTCATGTTTTCATATAATAAAACTTCAGATTTAATCAAGAGATCTAGTTACTAATTAAAACATCCCCCAAACTAGTCATAACTTCCCATAATTTCTAAATGCCATGCATTGTTACAGTTACAACATTGGTTCTCTAATATAAATAATTACTTCTAAAGCCATGGAACTGTGAGGAATTTGTGCAAAGTCTTGTATACAAACTAATTATCCCATGTTACCACCATGGGAAACCAACAGGAGCATTTATGCATATTTGATTTGCTCTTCTAATTACTTCAGTGTTTCATCATAACCAACCAATTTGGGTAACACTTGTAATATTTGAACACTTGAAATGTGCATACGTAGTTCCTATTGTTAGCCCCTAAATCTAGGATAACTTTTGCTTTACTTTATTATGAATCTTCTCCTGCCTAATTTCTTAATCTTAATATTTCCAGATATTTTTGTTAAATATAAATATCAAACTATGTGTATAGCAAACTCAGTCTATATAATTTTAAGGCGATGTCTGAGGGTTTGCCAGTAGTATTCTTTGCCAGTATTCTTTGCATCAATTTGCAGTTCCTATTTCTCTAATGCATAAATCTTGTCAACTTCAGAAAAATCTAGGTGCTTTCCCAGTTCTGTTGCCAACATGAGGAATCTTTTCCTTATCTTTCCAAATATGGAGTTTTCTTTAGAAATGTTATTTTGCAGTCATAGGACTGATTTCTTTTAAGATTCCCAAGCTTAAGCGTTTATAAATAGGTCCCAAAGAAGTTTCACAACATATTTTGAGAAATAAAAGTATCTTTAGAATAAATATAAATTTATTCTAAAATTTATTCTAAAAATAAATAAAAGTATCTATAGAAAAAATATATTGGGGACTAACCAAAGGATAATTCTCATTTGAATACATCATGCATTATTTCAATTAGTCACTTATTAATTAAGAATTATGAGCTCCTTTTTAAATGCCAGGTCCTTGATTGAACCCAAGGCCACATATAAAAGATAGTAAGACAAGTCATTTTATCCATTAATGGTACTGATCTTTAAAGGAGTATTATTTTCCGTAATTACAAAATACCATGTGAACCTCTTAAAAGGTTTACAGCGTGACAATGCAAGAAACTGAATAAATAAATTAATAATTTTAAAATGTGAAAAGCTCTATAATGGAGATACATAGAAAGTTCATTAAGAGTACCCCGGAACTTAATTAGAAAATGTTCTACAGAGGAAGTGACATTTTTTCCTGGCTCCTAAAGTACAAGAACAATGAAGACTCTCCAAATTAAGAAGCTAGGATGGGAAATTATACAGAAACGAAACAGCGTGGATGAATGAAATACCGCATTGAGACTATTTTGGCATCGCTGTGTCGGGTGTATAGGTGTTCGGGCAGTCACAGATTTGAAAGGGAAGACAGATTTAAAAAGCTCAGAGAACAGAAATAAATGGACTTTTATTGGAGACCTATTATTGGCAAAACAATTTGTAATCATTGTTTTACCTAATGTTTTCAAAGATTCCACGAGGGAGATGTTAGGGCCCCTCATTTAAAAATGAAAAATCTAACATGTAGGGAGGTTTAGCGTTTCCCAAGGCCACACAGCTAAGAAACTGCAGAACTGGATCAAAGCCTGGAATGTCTGCCCACAGAGCTTGCCCTGTTTCCATTCCACGTACTGCCTCAAGAAGTTCACTACAGAGCGTAGAGGATGGATTGCAAAGAACCTTATATGAAATAATGAATACTTTATTAACAGGCAATGTGGAGCCACCACATTTTTTAGATTTAGAGTGGTGTCATCAGTCTAGGTTTTATAAGATAACTCAGGCAGCAATATACACAACAGAATAAAGCAAGGACTCTAGGACAAGGAAGGTAAAGAAAAAGATAATGGCAATAATGACAATAAGAATTAACAGTTATTGAACACAGTGAGTCAGTCATTATGCTAATACTCTACCAATTATTTAATACTCAACAAAATTCTTAAAGGTGGGCAATTTTACTATGCTCATTTTTCAAATATGGAAATGAGATCAATTAGTCCAGGTCTGTATCAATATTAGCCCTAAAAATCCTTTGTTTCGGAAAGTCCCTCAATCTAGTGCAAACTGAGATTGTTCATCACCTAGGTCTTGAATTGATTAAGCAATTCACCCAGGATCAAATAACTAGCATATAGTGAAGCCAGAATTTATTTTTTTTATTTTTTTTTTTTTAAAGATTTTATTTATTTTATTTTTTCCCCCCAAAGCCCCAGTAGATAGTTGTATGTCATAGCTGCACATCCTTCTAGTTGCTGTATGTGGGACTCGGCCTCAGGATGGACGGAGAAGTGGTGCCACGATGCGCACCCGGGATCCGAACCCGGGCCACCAGCATTGCAGCGCGCGCACTTAACCACCAAGCCACAGGGCCGGCCCGAAGCCAGAATTTAAATTTAGACAATCTTACTTTGGAAAGATGTATGTCCTTGGGCAGTTACCTAATCTTTTTATGGTTTAGTTTCTTCAAGGTCAGAATGAAGATAACATCAATTTCCACCTTGTAGAGTGTTTTAATGATGAAAGTGAAATGATATAACCCATAGAAATGCTTAGGCCAGTGTGTAGCATATCAAAAGAGCTCAATACATGTTAGCCACTTTATTCATAACTGCACTATTTTTATATGAATATTTTGTAGGAAAGATAAGAGAATAAACTGATGATGGAGAATGGACAGATTGAACTAAGGGCCCAAGTTTTCGGGGGGTTTTTGTTTTTGTTTAAAGTTGTTGCTGTTTTGTTGTTAATGTTTAGAGACTGGCTAGATAGTAACTCCATTAATTTAAGAAGAATTTAAAGAGGAATATATTTACTTGTGAGAAATAATAGGATTTGTATTTAAAATACTGAATTTGAAATGCAAAAGGATATTCATTTTGTCCTAAATATGTGTTCTAGTCTATTCCAGCATGTTAACAGTAGGAATTAGCCACAGGTGGACAGATAATCATAATCCTGTGTCACGCGAATTTAACATTAATGCCAGTGGACTTTTTCTATTTTGTTAACAACTTTGATGTAGCAAGTTGCCATTTTACACCTTGATTTATTTTCGTAAATATCACCCAGTAATGAGGCAGAGAAAGAAAAACAGAATAGGAAGATGAGTGACATCTGTCCTCCAAGACATCTGTAACTCAAACACTTCCAGGGCTCATGCACTCATGCTGCAATTATTTCCATGGTGCTTTAGAGCTCATGATAAACAGCTATCTTATTTGATTACCAAATACATCTCAGTAGCTAATATCTGTGTGCTAAAAATATCTCTGTAATGGAAATCAATAAAGCTAAAGTTGTGAAAAGAGCAATTCAGATAGCTGAAGATGCCTTTGCTGAAAGGAATGCATGCTGGTAAATTCACAACTTTAGCAACTATAATCATGTAAATGTTTCTCTTTGGAGTGAATTTCCTTGGTGATCATTTTTTAGTTTGTTAGCCTATTTTAAAGGCTATGGTACATATATTCAATTCAATACAACAACCATGTCTGGGTACCTATTATGTACCAGACATTGGTTTAAGTGCTGTGAATTAAAAATTACAAAAAACAGTAAGGATATCAGTTTTCTACTCAAACTCAGTTATATGGTTCAAAAAAGGCACCAGATAACGATAATTCAATATGATAACATGCCAAATAGATGGTTGGAAGGTACAAAAGCAAACTAATCATCTTCTATTCAAAATGGTTTTCTCAGGGGATGGTCCCACAATTTATTCATTCATTCATCCAAACCAGAAAGCTTATTTCTCTCTCTCATTTTCCACCTCAAATTCATTATTATCCTTTATCTCCACTATATCTCAGTGGCACTTTTTACTTTTCATGCTGGTGTTATTGTCCACAAGAACAATTATGTTTGCCTCTGCCCTCATCTCAATCCTGCACATAAAATATAAATCTGATTATGGAGTGTCCCTTGCTTAAAATCCTGTATTTTAGCTCTCTATTACCTATACTCCTTAGCATAGCATATAAAGATAATCAAATGCTGGTTGAATGAATGAATCTATTCTCTACTGGCCTATCCAGGCTCATTCTTTACTTCCCCCCAAATAGCAGGACATCTAGCCCAACAGAGCTGCTGACTTTATGAATATGCCATGATCTCAGGTGCCTCTGGTTCTTCTGTGTTACTGTTCTTCTGCTCTGTTATCCGCTTCAATCACATTCACATTATGACGTCTTCCTCACCTTCCCATACATATTTCACCTTTCCTAACCACCCTCAAGATTTAAAATCCCCCTTCTCTCAGCTCTACATGCACTATGTCTAATCACCTCTGTGATTATAGCTATGCTATTAGTCTTTGGAATTCTTTAATTGACCACGAACAACTCGTGGGCATGAATTTTACCTTGTTTATCTTTGTTGCTCCAATGCCTTATATAGTCTTTGAAATATAGCAGGTTACTAACGTATCTGTTGATTATTAAAGGCATGTATACAGTGGGCAAGTGGTGTAGAAGTGCTACTGTATTCATAAAAGTAGAGTAATAACAACCATTTATTAGTCCATTACATTTTACACTTTACAAAAAGTTTTACAGACATTATCTCATTTCAGTCTCATTGATGCGATGTCAGTTATTGTAAAGGTAAAATATAACTATGCCAAAATGAGAGATGTCATTCTTGTCTGGGTTTTTTTTTTTTTTCCCCTGCTGGATCCTTAACAACTAAACCAGCAAGTACGTGTCCAATTTAACAAAAAATAACTTGAATTTTGCCATCCAAACCATCACTTCATTTGTTTTGAAACAAAATGATCTTCTGTTGTAAAGGAATACTTCCAATTCAAAATATTTCTTGCCTTTCTGCATCAAAAAAAGAATTTTTCCAAAGTTTAGTTCTAAGAAAAAACCTGAAAGCTTTCATCATATATGTGTTCTACATATGCCATCACTGGAAGCTCTCTTCCTTCGTGTGTCCCTTTCTTATAAATTTTGGATAATATGTTTTCTGCGCAAAGATTTTCTGATTTAGTGTGCTTGTGAAGCATTTGAAGTAGTAGTTTGAAATGCAATATCTGGGCTTAATCCCAATAGATCGTTGTTCATTAAAACTGAGTGGGGCTCAGTAATCTTATCTAACAAGTACTACAGCTTATTCCGATGGAGTGGTCTGTGGACCATACTTTGAAAAAGATTGGTGAATTTGGCCTAATAGCTATGATTGTCACTAAATGCCCATTTTCTGCTTTTTGGGTCAAAATGTCAGTATCTTTAGGCCTTAGTTTTCTTATTTGTAAAATACAGGCTTTTTATATACATACATACACATATTGAGAGAAAGAAAGGCAGAGAGAGAGACCCTAACAGTATATGTCGAATTATGCTAGTCAAAAGAAGTACAAAGGGGCCCACGGCCTAGCGGTAAAGTGCGCGCACTCCGCTGCTGGCAGCCCGGGGTTCGGATCCCAGGCGCGCACCAACGCATCGTTAGTCAGGCATGCTGTGGTGGCGTCCCACATAAAGTGGAGGAAGATCGGCACGGATGTTAGCTCAGGGCCAGTCTTCCTCAGCAAAAAGAGGAGGATTGGCATGGATGTTAGCTCAGGGCTGATCTTCCTCACACACAAAAAAACAATTTAAAAGAAGTACAGAGATGAATAAATGTAAAAGCTTTTATTTATTAGGCGTTCCTTGTGTGCAGGCACTGATTTAAATTGCCTTCCTGTATCAGTTCAATTAATATTCACAATCACCTTTCTTAATGACATGTATTCTCATCCTCATTTTACAACAGAGGAAAGTGAGTCATAGAGAAGGTACCTAATTCACTCAGGAGCCTATGCTTGTAAATGGTCACAATAGGATTGAAATCCAAAAAATCTGCTTTAGAGACATCCATTCCTCACCCTTAACAACTGTGTTTGGATTCTGCCTACCAAAATAACAAAGGCAGGAGAGGGAAGAGAAGAGAATACTGGCACAGCTTCGGCTGCATTTCCATATATTTGGGCTTTTCTTCCAAAACATTTTGTATTTTTAGCACAATATTTCTTAAAATGCAACTAAAATTCAACGCTGTTTCACAGGAGCAGTTAGAATGATGTCATGAAAGATTTTCTACTATCTGATGATACAACTTTATTTTTAAAGGTTCATAGAAATGTCTAAAAGAAAATCATGAAAGCTCCAAAATAAAACTTAATGAGAAATAAATAGACAATCCTCATATAACAAGAAACAAATGACCACTAAATATGAGAAAAACATTCAATTGGATTTTAATAAAAATGCAAATTAAAACAACAATGTGATAGCACGAGCCATCTTTCCTGAATTGCATCTTTTAGCGTTTTCCAATTTCTTCTTTTCTCTCCCCACCCCCTGCCATAAACTTTAAATATTATTGCTTCTCAAGTAAAATCTTGGGAAATTGATCTTTTTCTGCACAGTTCCCTTGGGAGATTTTATCCTCTCTCATGGTTTCAAGTAAATGTTAAGGAATTCACAAATTCTATCCCCAGGCCTGGCATCCTCTCTCAAGTGCAGACTAATATTTAACACTTCTGTTCTCCCAAGGAAAGGCAAGGCCAAAAAGTGTTAGGCAAGGCCATGGTGTGAAATCAGCACAAGGTTTATTGAGAACCTCTTCTTGAGAGTGAACTCCTGATCAGTCCTCAAACCTGTCACAGCCTCCAGGGGGCATCCACGAATCCAGTGAGCTCATTTTTACTTTATACATTACATCATTAGAGCTGGGCATAAGCAAGATCTGTCCTCAATGTTTTAGGACATTGGTAAGTCATCTTTTCTTATTTCGTTTCTGAATGAGTATGGTTTTCATTATTTTTTTTTTTCAGAATCCTTATTTCCTTTACTTATTAGCATCCTAAAGTAAATTCTTAAGGCCAAGTTGGTTTATGCATACGCTGACTATTAAGCTATTCTCTAAGCTCCAAATTTATCCATCTTCATTGAATATAAAAAAAAAATCTACACTCTGTTTTGGGTGTTGGGGCTGAGGTTATGCGAATTCAACTTATCCCATGTCAGCTGCTTTCTATGAGGTTCCACAAATAAGGGTACTAGAGCGCAAATGGAAAGACAGAGGAGAGGCGAAGTCTCTTGCAGCTTCCTGTGTTCTTGCTGTTCTTGGCAGGGAAGCTCCAGTGCAGACTTGAGCCTCAGCAGTTGCGCTTCATTTAATTCTCCAGATTCTTTTAGCACTTCCCAAAGCAACCTCATTATGCCTTCTCAGATGTACCAGAACCAGCTAAGCAATGCCTTCTCCTCTGAGACTGGATTCCCACATCTTTGGGATCCCTTCAATGAGCTTCTGGGCTCTGATAGACCCAAATCCTTCTCTCTGTTTCGCCAGTTCAGTGGATGCGAGCTGCTGTTATTTCCCATATGATTCAGTGTTTCACATTATCTGCCTTCAACACTTGTTTAGCCAATGCTCTATATGTTCTTTCTGTTGAAACACCTAGCGTGGTTTTTATGTTCCTGACGAGATCCTGACTGATACACCGTACTCACAGATTCTCACCTAAAACCTTCAAAAATGAACAGTGTATTTTCTCAGAGGAAACAGAATTCATTTATTAAATATATTTTAAACATCCTCCAAATGTCAGATACAGAGTTAAGTGCTAGGGATACTTAAGTGCTAGAGTAAACAAAGTTATTTTCTCCAGAATATTACAGTCTAGTAGAGGAGAAAGAGAAGTCAATAATTATAATATTGACCATGGATTCATATTTTAGTTTTAAGGAATGAACATTGGATAAAGCATCAGGACATGTTCCCAAGTATGGTGGAAGTTTGGGGTAAGAAATGAGTGTTGACCAGTAAGATGAGACACAACCTGTAAATGATTGTATTCCAGGTAGTTTTCTAAAGACTATAAGAAATAATAAGATGGTGAATCTTAATCACATACATTAGAAAAGTTCCTTTGACAAGAGTTGGAGAATGGTTAGAAAGGGGGCAATTAGGAATCAAAGTGAAATCAAAGTGACCAATTAGGAACATTTGGCCACCCATCCTATGAGACACAATGAACACTTGAATGAAGGGAGTGACAGCTGCAAATGGGGAGAAGGAGACAGAGCCCAGAATTATTAACAATATAAGACAGGACTGATCAGCCTGTGAGAAACCTCCCATCTGGTTCAAATAATTTAAATTTCAGAAACTTTCTCAGTTATAAAAAATTATTCAAAAGTCAATTACCAAATCCCAATTTTCCAAAACCCTAAAACCACTACTTACTGGACATTATTGCCTGATGATCTGCAGGCAGCTGGAAATCAACATGATCAAAATGAAATTCATTGTGTCTCTTCAAACTGTATTTTCCTCAGAACCCTCATCTTGTTGAATCATGCTGCCATCTCTAGAGGTCAAGTGTGTCTCCTCTTTGCCTCATTCCACTCATCCAGTTTTCCCGATTGTCTCATTTGAATGTGCATCTCTTCATTTCTACTTCTAGTGGGGGTCCTGTGTCAAGCCTTCCTCAAAGTAGGGACCATTTTAGTAAACATACAACTGTTCTCCTTTTTTTTTTTTTTTTTGTTAAATCTCGCCTTAGATTCTTTTTTTTTTACCCTTTTTTTTGTGTGTGTGTGTGAGGAAGATCATCCCTGAGCTAACATCCATGCTAATCCTCCTCTTTTTGCTGAGGAAGACTGGCTCTGAGCTAACATCTATTGCCAATCCTCCTCCTTTTTTTTTCCCCAAAGCCCCAGTAGGTAGTTGTATGTCATAGTTGCACATCCTTCTAGTTGCTGTATGTGGGACGTGGCCTCAGCATGGCCAGAGAAGCAGTGCGTCGGTGTGCGCCCGGGATCCGAACCCGGGCTGCCAGTAGCAGAGCGCCAGCACTTAACCACTAAGCCACAGGGCCGGCCCTCGCCTTAGATTCTTGAAATTTAATCTTTCTACAGCACAAATTTGAACAGGTGATTACTTTGCTTAAAAAATTTTGTCATTCAAACTGACCCGTCCATCTCTCACTTTCATGTACCAACTTTTCTAATTTCTCTATTCTTTTCAATATACAGCTATTTGAATTTTTTAGCACTTATATCCTTGCTTTTGTCCCTTTGTGCCTGTCCAAATGCTATTCCCTCTTTGTGAAGAAACTGTTCCTCTTTCTCACCCTAACCCACACTTATTCTCTCAAGATTCATGTCATGTCAACATCATATCCTTTATGTAATTCTAATATTTAGCAACTGCGTTATTCTTGTGTAGATGTGCCTAATAACTATTTGCTGAATAGAATCACTGAGTTTGCGAGACTTATAATATAGACTCACTGGGTTTTCCCCATTTATTCTTACTGTCTGATTCTAATATTCAGTCATAATTCCTTCACATTTCAGGGTGTGGCACTAATGTTCAGGAAAAAGTTTACTGAGTTAACATACCTTAATTACGCAATGATTCACTTCATTTTTTTTTTTACAAAAATGGTCACAAAAAAAAAATAAAGAGAAACACTAAAACCCAAAAGAAAAAAAATGATGAAGGATTCAAATGTACAAGTCGCTGAAGAAATATAAAAGGCTAACAATTATAAAAAGTGACTCATCATCAAATTTAAGTAAAGCAAAACTATAATAATTTTTTGACTGTCAGGTTTTTGTTTTTTTTTTGTGTGAGGAAGATTAACCCTGAGCTAACAACTGTTGCCAATCTTTCACTTTTTGCTGAGGAAATTTGGCCCTGCACTAACATCCGTGCCCATCTTCCTCCTCTTTATATGGGACGCCACCACAGCATGGCTTGACAAGCGGTGCCTCGGTGTGTGCCCGGGATCCGAACCCCAGGCAGCCAGCAGCAGAGCGCTACACCACAGGGTCGCAGAGCTGGCCCCTTGACTATCAAGTTTTGATTGTTTATAAATCATAACAACCAATGCTAATGAGGGTGGCGTGAAATTGAAATTGTAATTCAAAATTCCTGTCAGTTTAAATTGGTAAAATACTTCTTGAGAATAGCAATATGTAAAAATAAATCTAAAATCATATTTTGCACAAGTATTTCCACATGTGATGCTCTAAGCAGACATTCAGATATGCAGTCCAAGATGTTTGTTATGGTAATATTTATAAGAGTAAAAACTTAAAACTTCCCTAGCAAAGGGAGATGTTTAAACATATTTTGTTACAATTAACTAATTAGATATTTAAAATATATTAAGTAATTTTTACCTATGCTAATGTAAATAAAATAAAGAGATATAAATCTGATTATACAATATGATCATAATAATACCAAAATTACCTATTTGTGAATGGGCAAAAATAAAATAGGAGAGACTATTTCAAAATTGTAGCGTAGGTTATCTCTGTGTGGTGGGACTATGTGTATATTTCTATGTTTGTATTTCTATATTCTATATTTCTATGTTTGTATATTTCCTTAATTTTTCAAATATAGTCTCTTTCATAAATTTATATTTTACTTTCTTTGCAAAAGTGGTCATTTGATTAGTTAATTAAATGTGTTTTTTGACCTCCCAGAGCCTACACTGCAAGGGGACATGCACTTTTCTTTTTTCCTTGCTCATTGTATCCCTCAGAAACCACCATATGAGGGGCATTAGATACTTTTAACGTTTGTTTAATAAGTGAATAAATAATTGGATAGTACTTTAAAAAGAGTTTTCTTTATTCAATAGAAATTGAATTATTCTAATGAAATTTAGGTTTTGTAGCTCTGCATTTGCTCAAGCCCCTCAAAAACCTAGAAAAGACCCTAGTAATTTTCTTTTTGTAATTTTGCGTTCTTTTTCTTAAAGTGAGATCTCCAAAAGAATAAACTTAAGGACTTAAAAGCCTAGATCTGTCTCTGCTCCTTGAATGTTCTTTATTCTCATAAATTTGTCTTTCATATGGTAATGTTTCATTTTGTACAACCCTCTGTAATTCCCAAATATGCTATATAAGTTGATTTTTTTCACTTACACCTTAATTATTCTACGAAAACTATTTAATTGTGCTTTTCTTTCTGCTAGCATCTAGGAAACCAGTTTAGTTTACCTGTAGTGATAAATTCATATCAGTTGTGCCAAATAAAGAGAAAACCTCCTAAAATAATTTGACAACTTTATTGAGGAGAAACATCTATTTTTGAAGTCAAGAAACATTGTGCAAGCTTGGCATTTATATATGGAGACAAAATTTGGATCTATTCCTAGCTGAAAGAGCTGACTGCCTGAAAAAGGCCTGAGGGAAGAAGTGAGAAGCAATCTTCTGAGGTTTGCCTTTTTTTCTTTCTTTTCTTTTTCTTTTGGGTTATTTGTTTTACTTCCGACTGCAGGACTTCAAGATACTGTTTTCTGGTTGCATCACGTATTTTGCAAAGCATTTGTCTCTGAGTAGCACACATCAAAGATAGGAGAATATAAAGCATTCCTTGGGCAAGATGGAACTTTCATTTGGTGACTTATTTATAAGTTAAAAGTAATTGCTGCAGGTATCAATTTGTTTAATTCACAGAATACAGAAATAGTTTAAAATAATTTTTTTGTACTGTAACGGAAGGTTATTGTTGGGGCACTTTGGTTTTGAAATTGGATGTGTTAGTATTTATGGTTGATTTTCATTGCCAATCTCTGGGAAACTGGCATCATTTACTCTTTATCAGCAAGTTGTAGGAACATTAGGCTTGGATTAAGATCCATTTCAATAAAAGGCATTTACATTGGTACCTCTTTTTCTAATTATTTCTCCTCCTTCTAAATCAAAAAGAGAGGAAACAGACAAGCATTTTTCATATGTAAATATTCAGGAAATACAGTTCAGAGACAGCGTGTTCTTTTCAACTATATTTTGTTCGTGCCCTAGTTTGAGAAATTTAAAGTGCAGTGGTAAATAAACTGAACTGGAAAAACATATGTCTTGTTAAATTAAAATGTAATAAAATAAACGTGTAAAAAAACAACTTTCCAAAAAAAAATAAAATTACAAGTCACAGAAACATCAACATAAATACATTAAAGATTTTATTTCACTCATTAATCAATGAGGAAACCGGGTAGATATTATAACTGGTTAAAAAGAGAATTCTTCAAAGAACAGAAACACTTATAGAAGAGGAATATTGAAATGAATATGCAAATAGAGGCAAAACTGGGAAGTCAATTGAACATCTACTGGAATGGACCAAATTTGCATTGCCATCAGTTTTCTACAACTTGAGGAGTGCTAAAATAGCTTCCATAGAACAGGAATTAGATAAACAGGAGGGATGTACCCTAGTATAAATAACGCATAGTTTTCCTTTGATGCACAAATTTTTCCTACAGGACAAGGCCACTAAAGTAGAAAGTCATTGTTTTCTGTTTTCTAGCTATAAGAGAAATCTAACCTTTGTTTAAATATAATAAAGCACACAAAGATTATATTATTAGAAGAATCTTAAGTTAAATTAAAATGTTATTGAATTACAGAGGGGTTGGAGTATTTGAAGATGTGGAATTCATTGCAAAGGTCTTTCATAACCATATCCTTTCTATCTTGATTACTGACACCCCGTTTGCTTAGGTGCTGAAGCCAAAACCTTGGGAAGTACTCCTGAGGTCTTCTTCCTCATGCCACACATTCGACCTATCATTCCGTCCTCATGTTGTAATTCCACTGCCTGTCTTAAAACCAACGAGTTCACTCCAATTTTATTGCTTCCTTCCTAGACCAAGCTTATATCATTTATATTTCTCCTGGACGATTGTAATAGCCTCCTTACTGGCACTCTTGTGTTTGCTCTTATCTCATGCTATTCTATAATTCACAAAACACTCACAATTGTGTGTGTGTGTGTGTCTTTGTAATTCTCAGGAAACCCCTTCATTACCAAGAGGGGATATGCAGATTGATATTTTTTCATTCTAAGCAAAAGAAAATATTAGCATGGTTTGTACACCCGGATGGGTTCCGTTCATTATAAATTACTTCCTGCCCTTATGACTAAACTCAAATGTCCCATCTGTGGGAAAAAAGAGACCCTTTTTTATTGGCCAAGTGTTTCCCAGAGTGATGATTTTTACCTGTAAATGAAATGATATTATTATCCTACTTAAACTCTAATGATAATACAGTTTTTCACAGAGTGGAATCCAAATTCTTTTCATCTTGTAGCACTGCAACTTGGGGCAAATTGTGCTTCTTTCAATTCTTTTAAAGCAGGGTTTCTCAAGCTCGGCCCCTTATGAGGGACTGTGCTGTGCCCTGGAGAATGTCGAGCAGCATTCCTAACCTCTACTCACTGTATGCCAGCATCCATCACACACACATACCCCTCGGTTGTGACAACCAAAAATGTGTCCAGCCATTTGTTGCCAAATGTCCCCTGGAGGGCAATATTTCCCCTGGTTGAAAACCACTGCTTTAAAGCACCAAAATTTCTTGCACCTGGACATTTCCATATGAGTTTCCTCTACAAGCGAGCCTCATCTTTAGACTGTACCCATGGCCGGGTTCTTCTCCCTCTAAAAGTCTCAACAAAACATCTCTTATTCTGGGATGCCTTTCTTGTCCATTCAATCTAAAACTATTATCCACTCTTATGCTCTCAGGATTAAACACTATAATTTTATTCATATAACTTATCACAGTATGTAATTAGATATTTATTTATTTAACATCTGCCTCTTCAACTAGACTATAGCTCCAAATAGAGGCAAAATATGTCAGTTTGTTTCACTATTGTACATTCAGATCTTGGCACAGCGTTGAAGTAGGGGAGATACTATATACATATTTTTTGAATATGTGAATGAAAGTTAGAATTGATCTCCCCACTCATAAATTGGGGTCTTCACATTACATCATATTTGGAAGCTGTTCAGTGTCTTACTGTGCTTATCAAACTTGTGACACCAATAATAAATGTCTTTCTAAGGTTTATGCCTACAGTAAAGAACACCATATTTCATACAAGCATTTATTATTATTATTATTATTTTTTATCTCCACACGGGAAATTCTAGAGAAGCCAGAAAAATATATGGAATTCTGCGCTATTAATTTAGAGGCATGCTGACTTTCTATAAGGCCTATTTATTCATTTCTTTGTTAGTCTATTTTATTCCCTGAGTAGTTTATCCATTTAAATATCGACTTAGATGATCATTTTGAAGATAAGTGATTCTGAAAATCTTTCACAAAAGCATGCACACCTCGGTTTCATGCATGCTCCTCACACTTATTCTTTATAAAAATCTGTTTTGCAAATTTTTTATCTAACAAAGACTTTGAAAGTACTGAATGAATAACTTTTGATAGATAAATCATTACTCAATATGATTTCCTTTAATAATTTTGTGTTGGAAGCTTTCTTTTATACATAAAGAAATTGAATTCTAGTGTAGATCTCAAAGCTAGTTAGCAGAATTGTGGTGAAATGCAGGGGGTCCCATGTCGAGTCTGGTGCTTTTCCAAATAATAGCGTTTCTATCCTTTGTGAAAGTATATATTTGGTATGTTTTATAAAAATTGTATAACACAAACTCAAGCAGAAAAATTGAAATATGCGCTTTATTTGGAATAAAAATATAGTCCAAATGAACTAAAAATTCACCTCTCAGAAACCTGCTACATAAGGCAAAATCATAGGAAAACTCTCAGTGTGAATTGCAATGTTTGTTTTGTATTTCTTACTTTTGACTTATCAATATCTCTTAAAAAGTAGTAAGAAATAGATAAATCAGTTATTCAGATATTATTTCATAGGTTGGATATCTTATTTGTATCATACTGAGATAATTTATCTTCCCTGTATTTTAAAAAGCAAACAATGTTAGTGAAGGTAAACTTTCATTTAATGAGGATTTTAAAAAATTGATATCAATGGTTGTTTCAAATTTTGATTTCTTATATATTAATTTCTTTCAAACATCAAAACCAAATATAGCATCATAAGAGGACAAAATTTGCCACCTGCCATTAAGTATATTGTACATTCCCCCCTGTCCCCCTGTTTGTTGAGTATTTAAATTGACAAATTTTGAACAAAATATATCAATCTGGGGGGCCAGGCCAGTGGCATATCAGTTAAGTTCGCTTGTTCCACTTGGATGGCCCGGGGTTCACTGGTTTGGATCCTGGGCACGGACCTACTCACTGCTCATCAAGCCATGCTGAGCCAGCATCCCATATAGACCTAGGAGGAGCTACAACAAGGATATACAACTATGCACTGGGGCTTTGGGGAGAAAAAATTAAAAAAGGAAGAGTAGCAACAGATGTTAGCTCAGGGCCAATCTTCCTAAAAAATATATATATATATCTATATCCATTTGTTGTAATCGTCTTAATTAAAATATGAATTATTAAGAAAATAATTTTAGAGCATGTATTTACTTTTTTTGTGTGTGTGTGTGAGGAGATCAGCCCTGAGCTAAGATGTGCCAATCCTTCTCATTTTTTTGCTGAGGAAGACTGGCTCGAGGCTAACATCCATGCCATCTTCCTCCATTTTATATAGGACGCTGTCACAGTGTGGCTTGCCAAGCAGTGCGTCGGTGCACGCCCGGGATCCCAACCGGCGAAACCCAGGCCACCGCAGCAGAGCGAGCGCACTTAACCACTTGCGCCACTGGGCTGGCCCCTGTGTTTACTTTTAAATACTTCCCTTACCATAAGAAAAATATACTCAAATATTAAAGATATTTCTTTAATATTTAACATTAAAGAAAATGTTTATTTAAGCATTAGAAGTTTTTATATCAAATCAAATAAATTTTATATTTCAAAGGCTATTTGGAAATATTTTTGTATTACTGCAGGAACCTACTTTTTGGCATACATAGCCTACTTTTAAAAAAATAATTAAATTTCATCTTCTATGTTCAAAAATACACATTTATAAATGTCCATAATTATGAAAGGCATTGAATCATCTTATTAAAATGATGAGCTTGAGTTAATCTTAAATAAAAAAGAAACTGCTAGATCAAATAGGTTTTATTTATATTTTAAGACTGTTTGATTTTTAAAGTAGTTTTTTTTTTGTTGTTTTTTGAGAAGAAGATCAGCCCTGAGCTAACATCCATGCTAATCCTCCTCTTTTTGCTGAGGAAGACCAGCTCTGAGCTAACATCTATTGCCAATCCTCTTCCTTTTTTTCCCCCCAAAGCCCCAGGAGATAGTTGCGTGTCATAGTTGCACATCCTTCTAGTTGCTGTATGTGGGATGCGGCCTCAGCATGGCCGGAGAAGCAGTAGGTCGGTGCGTGCCCAGGATCCGAACCCGGGCCACCAGTAGCGGAGTGTGCGCACCTAACTGCTAAGCCACGGGGCCAGCCCTAAAGTAGTTTTACATAAGCTTAAATGTTCATGTATGTACAATATAATAAATTACAAAACCTTATTAGTTTTTACTTTAACATAGGGTAATAATACTTATGATACTACACAAATTAATTAAGAACATGTTAAAACAAAAGATTTACATTTTATCTAACAAAACAACTTTCTTTACGAGATGTTACTTATGTGTCTTCTCATAATGGTAAAAAGAGTCAGACTACAACCATTATTTAGGACTACAGCCAAGGCAAATATTACAACCACATTTTTAACAGCCTTTGAAGTTTTGGCTGTGTGAAGGCGATCAAATTGTTGGATAAACATAACTGGACACAATATCTTAAATAGAACCCACTATTTATAACTTACTAAACAATGAAACTATAATTTTCAAAAAGTTAAACAACACTATTCCCATTCAAGTATAGAATATACATATGTCAAACTTTTATTGAACTCATTAATCAGGAAACCAGCACAATGGTTAAGCTGTTCAGAAAGCATTTAGGATGCTGGGAATTTATGAGTTCTGAAGACAAAATGTTGAAATAAGATGCAAGGTTAGGTACAGAACTGGCTAATATCCTACAGGGCAATAAAACTATCACCTCTGAGATTATCTTTTCTACTAGACAGAAAATAATTGTTTCTCTACCAGACAAAGATCAACAATTTCACAGATAATTTCATGGAGTCAGTTTTTTAATCGTTTGCTAATTGAATCAATAAAAATTACATTCACAAAGATAGTTAAATAATTCTTTGGTGTGCCTCTTAGACAATGCTCCAGTATGACATTAAAAGGACACACAACCATTTTTTGCTTTGTTCTTAAATTCTGGATATTTTTTATAATATCATCAACAAAATTAATTACATACGGCTTCTACTAATTTTCAGTTTCTTTCACCTAAGTAATTCATGAAGACGCTTATCTTTGTTATGATGTGGCTGGCTCTTATTTCATTTCCAAGTTCTTCTAATTCTTATGTAAGCTATTTCTATCATATTATACTCTTAAATATAGCACTCATTTCATGTTGGCAGATTTTTTAAATTGTCTCATTAAAAATAATTGCTAGACATTTTATGTAGTTGTTCCCAGAGCAGTCTATTTTTTTTTTCTTTTGAATGATCTCTCTTATCTTTATAGCTAAGGAGGTTTGTTTCTTTTGATACTCTTTGCATAGTATTTATTGATAGTTTCTTAATTTCTTGGGCATTTACGGGTGTATTTGTGTGAGATCGTCTTCAGCTTTTAATCTATTTTGGAGTGTTTTCTACCGGCTGCCTTTGATTTCTGCCTGCTCCCTTCAGTAGGGGGAAGATAACTTCTAGATTATAATCTAAGTTTAAAGTGAGTTTTCCATATTGCAAATATATTCTTGGCAACTCTAGCACATAGTAGATGTTTAATATGTATTTGTTGACTAACTGACCTCAGCAACATGGGCACCATTATATGCTATTAAGCTTCTTTTCCGGTGTAGAAACTTTTTATTTTGTGGGCTGTATTAACAATGCTTTGAGAAGAACATGAGGATTTTCTTAGGGAAAAACACCTGCTATCTATACCCATTATTCAGTGGTGTTCCACTCTTAGGATGACATCTTTTTGCACCGTTGTCTTGAGATTGATTTTGTTGGTGAGGCAAAGCCATACAAAGATTTTGATAAACTTTTATATGTAACGTAAATCCCCATTGTTTTCTTATACATGGTAATGTGAGTAGTCACAACTTTTTAAAAAATTGCTTTAAATGTCAATATTGTAGAACGCTGTCCTCCAACTGTGAAAGCATATACAATAACGTCCAGGCAGGATAAGCATATAAGCAGCATTAATCCTACCCTCATGCTAAATCCTTCCTGTATTATGGTGTTTCTTTTACTGAACACTTTCTGCTCTTTAACAACAAAGTGCATATGGAAGTGTTCACAAAGAAGAATGGCATAAGTAGTTGGATTCGAATGGGAGTTAAATGATGAAATCACCAACTCTTGCCGAGCTTTGTTAAGAATACTTTCAGACATTCTCAATTTCTCCACAGCTGGGCTCAAAATATTAATAGATAATATAGATGTTGAATTTGAAAAACAGTGTGAATGTGTCCTGTTCCAAAAATATATGTTTTACTAGTTTCTACTTGTCTGAAATTCTCACCCTTAATCCATTTATTCGCATTTACTTAATGTTAGTATAGATGAAGGATCATACCTTTGAATTACTGCATTGGCTCTCAATTTTTCTTTTAGAATATAAACTCTAGAAGAAAATGTAAAAAATTACTCTGAAAACATTTAATGCTGATTTACTTATCCGAGGTTAATAAACTAGCTAGCTAGAAAAAGTCTAGAGATAATGAAATATAAAACACTAGGGTTTTAATACATAATGGGCCAATGAAAAAACAGAGAAGTCAGATGGAATAGGGGGCAACGGATGCAAATTCAAATTTCTCTATTTCTAAGTATTTCCTAGCACTAATCTTATCTCTAGGAAAAACATTAGGAAGGCCCGGGGTAGACATAGTGTTGTCTGAATAAAATTCAAACTATTTTCATTCATCAAAATAATATTCTAAAAACAGGCAAGGAATATACAGCAATATATTCTTTGTATAGGTTATAAATGTTATTTTAAATATTGTTTACATTCCCATATATTATTTGCTGTTCATAATTTATTTATCAGAGAGTAAACTTTTTCAAATATATGTGTATGTATATGTACACACTATGTTTGAGTGTGTGCACATATATATATGTACATATATATATTGCTCTTCTAAGTTGTATATATATGTTTACTATTTAAGTACTTTTTATATAAATAGAAATATGGATAAGTATTGATATAGACATATATATATAGAGAGAGAACTATTTGGGGATAGTCCTCCTAATAGAAAAACATTTGATTACATATGAATTTTGGAGAAGTATCCAGTTAAATGTTAAATTGTTGACTCGCATTGTGGCTTCATAGAAATGAGATATCATATAGTTCTTCCGTCTTATACATTTAATGAAACTGACGTGACAACTCAAGATGGATAGCATAGATTACTGGGAACAATATGTTATGGTGGACATCCATTGGTATGTGAGCCAGGTGATCTGGACATAGTTTTAGCTCTTTTAGTAACTTCATGTGGTGCCTTAGTAATCCATGCTCTGGACTATCTTATCTTGTTAATGTGTCAACTATAAGTGAAGAATTCTAAATTCCTTTTAAGTTTTATTATGTTATTAAATAGGGAAAATTAAAAAAAGAAAACAAAATGGTTGATAATATTTCAAAGGCATAATAAAGTTAATAACAAACATTTTTATTTCTTCAATTTACGTATCAAAGCTGAAAGCACTGGGCTGTGTGAATTCATGTACATACATATTTAAGCAATTTTAAATCCATATATGACGGCCGGCCCCGTTGCTTTGCCGTTAAGTGCGTGCTCCGCTACTGGCGGCCCAGGTTCGGATCCCAGGCGCGCACTGACGCACCGCTTCTCCGGCCATGCTGAGGCCACGTCCCACATACAGCAACTAGAAAGATGTGCAACTATGACATACAACTATCTACTGGGTCTTTGGGGAAAAAAAAAAAGGAGGAGGATTGGCAATAGATGTTAGCTCAGGGCCACTCTTCCTCAGCACAAAGAGGAGGATTAACACGGATGTTAGCTCAGGGCTGATCTTCCTCACAAAAAATAAATAAATAAATAAATCCATATATGAAATTGAAAAATATTGGGAGAAGGCATGTATGGTATCAATAAATTAGAACAGGGTCCAAAATAAAAGATTTTAATTGTATGTCCATAAAAACAAAGATAACATCACCAATTATCCTATTTTATAATAAATCAATAGAAAAATAATTTTTTCAAATAAATCAACACAGAAAGTTTTTTTTTCTTGAGTAGTTTTGAGTACAGATTCGTAGCAGTTGTTATGTGTGAAGGCACAGAGTATTGGAAAGCCATCTGTGTGTGTCTGATTCCAGCCAAAATCTTTTCCTTTACTGTTATTGAAAGATTAGAGGATTTGATTCTGCTTCACAGTGGCTGTTGGGACTAGTAGTTAATCCTGATGAAGATCAAATAAAAATGCTAATTTTAAACAGTTAAAATTTTTATTATATCATCAGAGAAATTTTACAGCATAATACACCTCTATATTTTTTACTGTTCAAAAGCTGGGCATAAACATACTTTTTCCATGCTTTTAGGGTGGTGCAAAATAAAGCAGCCAGATTTCTTACAATTGTGTGCCAAAATCTAAGAGGTTCTATAATTCTGGGGATAAGATCAGGATTCTCCCTACTAGCTACATGCTTGTTTCATTTGCATCAAAATCAGAGTATAAATTATTCGTGAAACAGTAAAAATTTAGCAGAATGATAAATTAAGTTCATGCAATCCAGCTTCTCATGTTATATATTAGGAAATTGAGGCTCAAGATATTAACAGATTAATCCTTGCATTCATCCCTTGTAGCTTCAACATCTAAACTACCAACCAAGTAAAAGTTTACCAAATTAATATGGTTACTACTAAGGATATTAAGAGAACAAAGGATATTAACTGTAGATTTGTGTCGCTAATATGAACAGATTCAAAATAATATTGTTATGGTACTTCATAGAATTTTAAAATTACAAGATACCTTGAGGAAGAAGCATATTCTCTTACATAAAAATGTCTTCCCAAATACTGACAAAACAGGAAAAAATTATAGTTGGCCTTGCAGAGTCACAAAATTCTGAGCGAACAATTAATCAATGGGTTTAATCATCTTGACCTCACTTTAATTTCATTTAACTACTATGGATCTCTAGACTATCACTTTGCTTAATACTCACACAAGTCTAAAATCATTTCCACTGTGTTTAAATTCTACTTGCTGTAATTTTGTTCTCCTTGGAATACTCCCATATGAGCACTTTTCCTGTGAAAAGTGTTAATTTCCTTCTTTGCTTTTTACTTCATAAACTAATAACCACAATTCATTCAACCATTTCTCATACAGCCTATTTCACAACCCTTTAATATTTCTGATGATCTCTTTGGAATCTCTTGAATGTGATTATTTCCGTTTCCAAATTGAGTAGCTAACACTATTCTTCTCTGCTTAAAGATTTACTTTACAATTCTTATACGTAATTCATCTGTGATTCTTTGCCTACATCCCACTGCTCTTTGTTGTGATAACCTTCCAATATCATTGACTCATGTTAAGCTTATGAACACTGTCGCTGAGTTTCAGGGCAACCGTCATCCAAGCAATGCAAAGGCAAATAATGATAATAATGATAAGCTTGATTTGCATGGAATATAAATTTGAGAAAACAAACAAAAGAAACTAACAATTCTGCTTCTGTTATGTAGCAGATATTGTTGAGACGTATATATAATATTTATATTTTGCAATTTATAAACACAAGCAACAAAAATTAAAGGTACAAAACTCATTGATATTGTCAGTATTCCACATAATATATTCATATTTTATTCATATATGTATTTATACTTGAAAAAGGGTTTTAAAAATAATACAGAAATTAACAGAATACTGTATCCTCAAAAAGGATATAGTTGAGAAATATGTTTGAGAAGAGAAATATGTAAGCAATTAACTATAAAAGAAAAATGGTACATTCACTAAATGATTATCTAAATTGGTGTGAAATAACATGAATTTTGAGAAGATTACGCTTCATAAAAATTGTGGACAATTTCAAACATATACAAAAGTAGAGAATATAATATAATTAACCTCCATGTACCCATAACCCAGGTTAGAAATTATAATCTCATGGCCAAGCTAAGGTTTTCTTTGCCTAGTTTTATTGACATATAATTGACATATAACATTGTATTACTTTAAAGTATACAACAGGGCCGGCCCGGTGGCTTAGCGGTTAAGTGCGCGCGCTCTGCTGCTGGCGGCCCGGGTTCGGATCCCGGGTGCGCACTGATGCACCGCTTCTCCGGCCATGCTGAGGCCACGTCCCACATACAGCAACTAGAAGGATGTGCAGCTATGACATACAACTATCTACTGGGGCTTTGGGGGGAAAATAAATAAATAAATAAAATCTTTAAAAAAAATAAAATAAAGTATACAACATAACTATTTGATATATGTAAACATTGTGAAATGTTAGCCACAATAAGTTTAGTTAACATCCATCACCACACATGGTTACAAAATGTTTTCTTGCAATGAGAACTTTTAAGATCCGCTCTCTTAGCAACTTTTTGATACACAATACAGTACAGTTAACTATAGTCACCATGCTGTACATTACACCTCCAGAACATATTTATCTCATAACAAAGTTTGTACTTTTTGACCACCTTCACCCATTTCACCCCCCACCTCCAACCCCTGCTTTTGACAACTGCCAATCAATTCTCTGTTTCTATAAGTCTGGTTTTTCTAGTTTCCACATGTAAGCGAGATCATACAGTATTTGTCTTTCTCTGTCTGATTTGTTTCACTTAGCATCATGCCCTGAAGGTCCATCTATGTTGTCATAAATGGTAGAATTTTCTTATTTATATGGCTGAATAATATTCCATTGTATATATATATATATATATATATACCACATTTTCCTTATTTATTCATCCATCAATGAACACAAGTTATTTCCATGTCTTGGCTACTGTAAGTAATGGTACAATGAACATGGGAGTGAAGATGTCTCTTTGAGATAATGATTTCCTTTCCTTCGGATATATACCCAAAGTGAGATTACTGGATCATATGGTACGGTAGTTCTATTTTTACTTTTTTGAGGAACTTCCATACTGTTTGCCATAGTGGCTACACCAACTTATATTCCATATTCCCACCAACAGTACACAAGGGTTCCCTTTTTTCCACATCCTAGCCAACACTGCTATCTCTTGTCTTTTTGGTGTTAGCCATTCTAACAGTTGTGACGTGATATCTCACTGTGGTTTTATTTGCCACAATGATTAGTGGTGTTGAGCACCATTTCACATACCATTTGTATGTCTTCTATGGAAATTGGCCATTTGTATGTCTTCTATGGAAAAATGCCTATTCAGTTCCTCTGCCTATATTTTAATTGAATTTTGTTTTTTTGCTATGGAGTTGTGTGAGTTCTTCACATATTTTGGATATGAACTCCTTATCAGATATATGATTTGCAAGTATTTTCTTCAATTCTGTAGGTTGCCTTTTCATTTTGTCGATGGTTTTCTTTGCTGTGCAAAAGATTTTTAGTTTGATGTAATCCCATCTGTTTATTTTTTCTTTTATTACCTTTGCTCTTGGTGTCAAATCCAAAAAATTCATTGCCAAGACCAATGTCAAGGAGCCAAGCTGTTTTATTTATACTTGTAACTACTTTTCCCCTCCATAGATTATTTTGGGACACATCCCAGGAATAAAGATAATCCATTATTAATCTTATAATAACTTTATATCACCTGACTTCAAGATAAAGCCAAACTGCTTAGAGGTGTGGAAACTTTTTTAAAAAGCACATTTTTGTGGGAGAATTAGAGTAGGCCTAATGGGAAGTGGTCAGTAAAAATTGCATATTGTGCTCATAGAATGAGAAGATTCAATAGGGATGGAAGTTATAGAAGAGACTTCTTGTTAGAGAAGCATAGTAAAATCACTGAGAAATGAATGTATATAATATGTTCAGGAAAGCACTGTAGTCTAGAGAGAGAATGGGGAATGGACCTTGAAAAGTAGGACAAACGAATTTGCAGATGGCTTTGAATGCCATAATTGGAGTTTGAATTTCTTTCTTACAGGGAAAGAAATACCATGATTTTGAGAAAATTCATACATGCATTCAATAAATGATCTATAATGATCTTTCACAATATGCTTCTTTAAGCTTTAGTAACAATTCATTGATTCTACAATTGTCCACAAGACAAAGTCAAACACCTAAGTAGAACTTGACAAGGTCCTTTATACCCTAGCTTTTGAAGAAAAGGCTGGAAGGTGAGTCAAAAGCTTATGTTCCGTTCATGTTCAAATACTTGCCACTATAGTTTGTTACAGTCTTCTGTGTTTGAAAACACTTTGTTCTCAGCTGGGAATGTCTTTTTCCTCTTGTCAGCAATCTGTTAATATGTTTATCAGTGAGAAACTTCTCTCTTTCTTAAGGCAACCAAAACAGATTCAAGATAAATGTAGATGGCAAGAATTCATTAGAGAATTTGGATCCCACAATTCCATTTCACTCTTCTCAAAACCCTAGTCTTATCTCTATTATTACTAGCACACAGATTCTCCAGGACTACTATGCGTTGATTAACTAAAATAAGGGTGAAATTATTTTTTACCTGAATCATTATTCTCATGTAAAACATGGTAATGAATGGATAGAGATTAACTATAGTAAAGACACTAATACTGGCCCCAGGAATGAAAAAGATTAATATTCTCCTTTTGTTTGCCTCATTTGCTATCATTGAGCATATTAAGTTCTATTGATGAATAATTTTTGTGGGACATTTTTCATTAAATTATACTTCAATGGATGTGTCTGTCCCAGAAGATTAATTTTTGGGACAGCAAAACTACCCACCATTCCTTGAAGATTCTCTATAGTGCTCTGTCAATCCCAGCAATCTGTGTCCATTTCCCCACCAAATGTTACCTTCAGTGAAGAAAAATTCAGATAAATAAAGATTAAAGGAGACTCAAAGTAGGACTAGATGTAATCTAGATACAACATGCACTGACAGAAAATTTTAGAACATAAAGTAAATATCAGTCAATTATTAGGACACGGAATCAGATCTTCATAATACAGTTTTTTTTTTAATTTTATTTATTTATTTATTTTTTCCCCCAAGGTCCCAGTCGATAGTTGTATGTCATAGCTGCACATCCTTCCAGTTGCTGCATGTGGGACACGGCCCCAGCATAGCCGCACAAGCAGTGCGTTGGTGCGTGCCCGGGATCCGAACCCAGGTGGCCAGCAGTGGAGTGCGCGCACTTAACTGCTAAGCCACCGGGGCCAGCCCTTCATAATACAGTTTTAAAGCCTAAGGGTATTGACAATGTGTGATGAGGTCACCATTTTCTTTGCCAAGGTTATTCCTCCTCAGCCTTATAATCTCAGATGAAAGAATTTGAAATGGTAAAAACTTAGATTTTGCTTTAAACTTTAGCATGTAGGCCGGTTAATATTATGATACGTAAGGAACAGTAACACATCAAGATCTTTATATGAAAGAACCTATTTATCCACATTCCACTGGGAAACTTACTGCAAAGGAAACTGCTAATATATAGAAGACATCCAGATCCAGAAGACATTATACAGATAATATGTGTGTATAGACATGCACATTGTAGCACCACTTGATTTGCTAAGTGTGAAACTTTTGATTTAAATGCCAGTACTGAGTCTAGCAATCCAAGCTTATCCAAGATGAGATCTAGCATATCTATTCTGTTCTCATAAATGAAAATATTCTGTTTTGGGAGCTGAAACCTTTCCCCTGAGGTTGATCTCATAGGTAAAAAATTTTCTCCTAACGACTGGGGAGAACAAAGTTGATAGTCAAAAGGAGGAAATGTTGCCTTAGAAGTTGGGTAGTCTGGCAGTTGGTCAAGTTATGCTATTTGGAGGCAAAATTATTTGAGAAAAGAAAATTTCCGCTTGACTTGTTTCCCAAAGAGGACAAATAGGCAGTGTAATTAAGAATTTAATTTTCAACAAACATTTTTGCAGCACTCAATATTGCCAGGCAATATCAAATCAGCATGTAGCAACAGGATTCATCTCCAATGATGTTTCCATTTCATTTCATTGGTGGAAATTGACCATAACTATGTAAATAGGTAAATAAAATAATTTATATTTCAATTACTATGAATCAAATAAAAGGGGACCGTGTTAGAGAGCATACAGTGAGGAGGTTAAGTCCATTTTAGATATGGTGGCCAGGGAAGGCTATTCTATGGAGGTATGGTTTGAGTTGAGACTTGAATTATGAAAAGAAGGCAGTTCATGCAAGGGTCAGGAAAACAGAATGTTCTAGACATAGGAAATAGCAAATACAAAGGTCCTGCATGGGAAGACCTTGGTTTGCTTGAGAAATGTAAAGGAGGCCAGGGGCAAGGAACATAGAAAGCAAGGGGGTGCATCATGTAAAACGAAGATACAAAGATAAGTAGGAACTAGATTATGGAATGTCTTTTTAGGCCATGGTAAAGAGTTCAGTTTTATTTTCATTTCAGTAAGAGAGGTTCAAAATCTTGGAGGAATCATAATTTTGTTTTAAGTTATAATAGGCAAATTTACGTGCAAGATTTGTAAAGCAATACCTGGGTTTGGAGAAAATGTAAAGGAATTTGTAAATAATAAAAATACTAGAAGATAAATTAAAGTGCCAAAATAATGATAAGGATTCATTTTACATTTGCCATAATTGGCTCAAAGTTTTGAAGAAAAACTTAAAAATTGGCAAAAACAATATATTGTGCTAGGACTCGTATTGAATGAGAAGAAAACACAGATAATGTGCTGTTGTTTCTAAACAGGGATATGTGCTGGACATTTGACCATGCGGACAATTTATTTTATAATAATTATTACCAACTGATTAGCAAGCATTCATTCAATTTAGGAAACACTAACTAGACTCCTTTATCCCCTGGAAGTGAATTGTTAATCCGATTTAAATGAGTCAATCACACATATGATCTTGAATATTTTACCTGCAGCCTTAGACAGTGCTCATATCAACATATTTGGAAAGCTATTTTTGAAACCTTAGCTTCAAGGGAATAACCTAATTTCAATAAACAAGGTTTTGTTGTATATTTAAATACTGTGGAGAAAAGAGAACCTTTTTGCTTTAACACCAATGATTTACATAACTCTGGTTCTTCCTAGTGTAATCATTGTGTAAGTATAATTTTTCATGGTTAATACATCATCCCAAGATACGGTAGATATTAAGATATAGCAGATTATGATTATGAGAGTTTATAAAAAGTGTCTAGCTTCATTTCTATACTGTAAATCTTGTAAATCAGCAAACAAATTTTGTCAGGGTGTAAACACACATATTAGACACTCAAACTTTTAACTTTCTCAAGAAATTATTTTGGAGATGAGAAAAAAAATTATATTTTAAGTTACTAAGGGGGTTGGGGATGGGAGACCACTGCTTATTATCACTATTGCACATTATAAACTAAAATAGTTTTATAAAACAGTATTTTCAACCAGCTATGGTTCTCATCAAGGTATTTGGTTTTGTTTTGCCCATTATACTTCAGTGGGTTTTTCTTCATAAATAGGGAAATCTAATTGGGGAGGGGGAGGCTTGAGGTACTTTACAGGAACAAATCTGATATTTTGCAAGCAGTGTCCTGCCTTCAGACTTGTGTCTTACAAAGAATATCTCTGAAAATAACTTGTCAGAGAGCTCTTTGGTGAGGTCTGAAAAGTAAGCCAAAAGCTAAATAATGCAATTCTGTCACCTAAAAAAATAGAAGCAAGCAATACGAAACAAAATAACGAAAGCTAGAGCAACTGGTTTATTAATGACAACAGGCAGGACCACTGTCTGGGACACTCATAGGTTTTAGTATCACACCCTAGAGTATTTATCCTTTTGTTTTTTGGAAGAAATTATAGATGTAGTCCTGGATGCAGTCTTAGGATTAGTTGGTATGGTGAATACACCAATTGCATAGCCTATGGATAAAAGTATTCTTGGTTTAACATTAAAATAAAAAAACTATTTGTTAAACTGGAAATTTTGTAAGTTCTAAGGGAAATATTTACAATGTGTTTTTGAATCATTTTTTCCAGTCAACTTTAAAAAGTCATTTATTATAACAAAAAATATAAGTGGTATGTATTAAAATTATAGATTTTATGGATTAATGGAATTATGATTATGACACATTGAAACAGAGGGCCATGTAAAAAAACACTCTTGAACCAGCCTTGATGGCCTTGTGGTTAATGTTTGGCACTCTCACTGTTTCCGTGGCCCAGGTTCACTTTCTGGACATGGAACCACATCACCTGTCTGTCAGTTGCCATTTTGTGGTGGCACCTCACGTAGAAGAACCAGAAGGACTTACACCTATAATACAACCATGCACTGGGACTTTGGGGGAAAAAAAAAATGGAGGAAGATTGGCAACAGATGTTAGCTTAGGGCAAATCCTTCCCTGCAAAAAAAACCCAAAAAAACGAAAAACACTGTCATTATTGTATTGATAAACTTCACCCATAGAGAGTCATTCTGGGGCAGGTGTGCAGCAGTGGAAAAGGCATGTATGTTACACACAGAAGACCCATGTTCAAGTCTAACTTTTGTTTCCTGACAGTGAACATTATTTCTTGTACAAAATCATCATAATGAAAACAACTCTGCCAACCATTATGGTTTATGAATACAGAATGAAAAAACATACAGGAAAGTTTTCTTTTAATTAGAAATGCAAGAGAAGACAATTTTTGTGATGCTGAATTTCAACATATTAGTTTTAGTTCTATGAATTTCTTGCAAAACATTCTCAGTGAAGTTAACATGGAATTAGGTAAAACTGAAACTTTAATATCCATTTTTATCTCCAAAGGATTATATATTTCTTCTTTTGACTGATTTGCAAATTCAATTCATTATAATACTGCTTTAAATTTATTTTTACTCCTGAATTATGAAAATATATTATTTTAGATATTTTACTTTTTGAATTATGTTTAATGTAAGTTTCTCAAAGGCTAATGATCTAGACTGTGATGCTTTTGAATCCTTAATAGCAGCTTACTTTTCAACCCCCGTGGCTGACTCTTCCAGGTTAAAATGAGTTATCTAAAATTTCCTTCTACTTACATTTACTCTACTTGCTGTGAAAAGTCATAAGCCCTTGCTCACTTCCCTTAAGGAAAGCTCACCAGGTCTTTGCCTTAGGCATTGTAGTAGTTCAATGTTTCACATAAATGTATTCTACAGAACATGAGTCTAAGGAGCAATATTGACAGGTGTTTCATGAATAAAGGGTTGCAAGGGCAGTTTGAGAAACATGGCATACCATAAATCCCCACTTTAAGATGCACATAACAGAGTAACCAATTAAAAGTTTTAAGAAATGTATGGTAAAGAAATCTGTTTATTATTTTTTAAGTTTTTTAACAATACTTGAACTCAGAAGCTTTTTCTATGTAACATGAAATGGTATATTTCTAGGCTAATGCATTTTTTTCAGAATATAGTTTTTGCAGAGAACAGAGAGCACAGCCGTGAACAAAGCCTTTCACTGTGTGTTTTCCTTTCCCAAATTTCCCAGATACAGCAAGTTTTAGAAGACCTTGTATGTATTTTGGAGAACATAGATCAATAAGGAAAAATTATTCAAAATTTTTAATTATTGTAGCAAGATAGCTTCAAATATAACTGATAGAGTTGAAAGATTCATTTGGGTCCAGATATTCCATCTTCTTCCTGTATGTAATCATGACAATTTCATCTGTAGATGTCTTGTTGGGCCTAAAGTACATGTTTTGATGAAATATGTTTATCAAGCCAGAATATTACATTTTCATATTCAGAAATATTTGTTTCTTCTTAAGCACATAGTATGTTTGAAGGCGATATCTTGGAGAATACAAATGTAAAGGTAAGGTAGTATGGTGACAAGACTCTCCTCAACTATACGTTGATACTATTTCCATTTCTATTCATATCCCCACGCTTTATCCATAGTCTGTAACAGCTCTTTTTAAACACCAGCTCTAATAAGAATAAGCAGGCCAAGAAGTGTAGAACGAGTCTTCTAAAGAGACATGGGGGGCGGGCCGGGTGGCGCAATGGTTAAGTGCGTGTGCTCCACTTGGGCCGCCCTGGGCGTGCACTGACACACCGCTTGTCAGGCCATGCTGTGGCAGCATCCCATGTAAAGTGGAGGAAGATGGGCACGGATGTTAGCCCAGGGCCAGTCTTCCTCAGCAAAAAAGAGGAGGATTGGCATCAGATGTTAGCTCAGGGCTGATGTTCCTCACAAAGAAAAAAAAAAAAAGATACATAGTGATGTTGTAACAAATGGTGCTGGAACAATTGAATGTCCACATGCAAAAAAATAAAAAAAGGAACCTAGATGTAGACCTTACACCGTTTGCAAAAATTCACTCACTGCATGATTTTAGTAAGATGGTAGAATAGGAGATTCCAGCCCTTGTACCTCCACGGAAATACCTATTTAACAATCATTCACAGATGAAAATACCTTTATGAGAGCTCGGATTACAGGTGAAATGTTAAAGCACACCACTCGAGCACAGAATAGAGAAAAGGTGTACTGAGAGGGTAAGAAAAACAGTTCCAGTGTCCCCACATCACCCCTCCCGTGAGCCTGCACAGTGCAGCACTGAGACATCCCCTCAGCCTGCACGTTCTCCCGTGAGAGAAAGAAAAAGTGAAGTGAGTGTTCATCTTCCCCAGCCTTCCGGGCACTACATGAGAAGGCTACTTCTGTCATACCTCACCTGGAACACTGAGGGAATCAGCATGGCTAGATCAGCAAGGGGTCATTAAGAACAAAGAAAAGGGAAGGGGCTCTCAACAACTAGTGTGCAGATCTCAACAGCTAACCCCTGGCTCCTGGCACTGGGCCTGACTGTTCCCTCCAGCGCCGGCCCTGCCCACTCATGAACTCTGAAAAACAGCCCACTCAGAATGTCTGGCTCAAAGGCTTTCCCTGCTGAAGCCAGTCTATAAAGCGACTGCTCCTACAAATCAGCAGACACCAATGCAAGGCTACAAGAAACACAAAGAATCAGAGAAACATGACACCACCAAAGGAACAAAATAAAGCTTCAGGAACTGACCCTGAAGAAATGGAGATCTATAAACTGTCTGAGAAAGAATTCAAAATAACTGTCTTAAAGTAGCTCGGTGAGCTGCAAAAGGACACAAATCAGGAAAATAATCCATGAATAAAATAAGTTCAACAAAGAGATAAAACCACAAAAAAGAAGTAAACAAATTCTGGAGCTGAAGAATACAATGACTGCACTGAAAAACTCAATAGAAAGCTTCAATAGCAGACTTCAGCAATCAGGAGAAAGAATCAGCAAACTCAAAGACATGTTATTTGAAATTATCCAGTCAGAGGAACAAAAAGAGAAAAGAATTAAACTTAGAAGAAAGCCTACAGGATAATAATAGTAATAAATAAATAAAGAGGCTGAGAGGAAACTTTTGAAGGTGATGGATATGTTTAAGGAAACAACAAAATGAAAAGGCAACCTATGGAATGGGAGAAAATATTTGCAAACCAGACATCTAATAAAGTGTTAATATCTATAATACATAAGAAACTACTTATAACCGAATAGCTAAAAACTAAATAACAATTTAAAAGCTGACAAAGGCACTAAATAGATATTTCTCCAAGGAAGATATATAAATGATCAACAGTTATATGAAAGGTGTTCAACAGCAGTAATTTTCAGGAAAATGCAAATCAATACAACCATGAGCTATGACCTCACACCTGTTAGGACTGCTATTATCAGGCGGAAAAAAAAAAAGATAAGCATTGGTGTGGATGTGGAGAAAAGGAAGCTGTTGCACACTGTTGGTGGGAATGTAAATTGTAGCCACTGTGGAAAACAGTATGGAGATTTCTTTAAAAATTAAAAATAGAAGTACCATATGATCCAGCAATCTCACTTCTGAGTATATATACCCAGGAATTGAAATCAAGATCTCAAAAAGATATCTGCAGTCTCGTGTTTATTGCAGTATCATTCATAGTAGATACTTGCACACCTGTGTTCATACTTGTACCCCCATATTCATTGCAGCATTATTCACAGTAGCCAAGACATGGAAGCAACCTAAATGTCCATCGACAGATGCATGGATAAAGAAAATGCAGTATACACACACACACACACATTATTCAGTCTTAAAAAGGAAAGAAATCCTTTCACTTACAACAACTTGAATGAACTGGAGGACATTATGCTTCAGGAAATAGCCAGACACGAAAGACAAATACTGTTTGATATCACTTATCTGAGGAAACTAACGTAGTTAAACTCACAGAAGCAGAGAGTAGAACGGTAGTTGCCAGTGGCTGGATGGGAGGGGGAAATGAGAAGGTATTAGTTAGAGGGTACAAAGTTTCAGTTATACAAGATGAGTAAATCCTAGAGATCCATTGTACAACATAAGCAGATAGTTAACAACACTGTATTTGCAAACTTACAAATTTACTAAAGGGGTAGATTTTATGTTGTGTTCTTATCACAAAAAAATAATAATAATAAAAGAGGATGGGAGGAAACTTTTGAAGGTGATGCATTTGTTTATGGCATAGATTATGGTGATGGTTTCATGGATGTGTACTTACCTCCAAACTCATCAGGTTGTATACATTAAATGTGTACAGTTTGTGGCATGTCAATTATACCTCAATAAAGTGATTTTTAAAAAAACTCAAATGGATCATAAATTTCAACAGATGTAAGATGCAAAACTGTCAAACTTCTAGAGGAACACAGAGGAGAAAATCTACGTAAGCTTGAGTTTGGTGATGTTTTTTGATATAACCCCAAAAGCATGATGCAGGAAAGAAAAGTGTTGATAGGTTGGACATTATTCAATTAAAAACTTCTGTGCTGTGTGGTAAACTGAATAATATCCATCCAAAGATATCAGGTCCTAATCCTTGGAACCTGTAAATGTTGCCTTATATGGAAAAAGGCCCATTGCAGATCTCATTAAGTTAAGGATCTTGACATGGGAAGATTATCCAGATGGTCCTTAAATCCAATTCTTATAAGTAAGAGACAGAGGGAGATTATACACAAGAAGAGAAAAAGGTGAAGATAGAGATTGGCATGATGTGGTCACAAAGGAATGCCGGCAGCCAACAGAAGCTAGAAGCTAGAAGAGCTTTTCCCCCTAGAACCTCTGGAGGGAGGACTGCCTTGCTGACACCAGTAAAACCAATGAATTTCTTTTTTTTTTTTTTCGTGTAGAAATAAAATCAACCTAATTTTCTTTTTTTTTTTTTTTAGAGTTACCTCTTTTTTTTTTTAAATTTTTTGTTTATTGCAGTAACATTGGTTTATAACATTGTAAAAATTTGAGGTGTACATCATTATACTTCTATTTCTGCATAGATTACATCATGTTCACCACCAAAATACTAATTACAACCCATCACCACACACGTGTACCGAATTATCCCTTTCACCCTCCTCCCTCCCCCCTTCCCTTCTGGTAACCACCAATCCAATCTCTGTCCCTAAGTGTTTGTTTATTGTTGTTATTATCTACTACTTAATGAAGGAAATCACACGGTATGTAAAGGTACATGCACCCCTGTGTTCATTGCAGCGTTATTCACAATAGCCAAGACTTGGAAGCAACATAAGTGCCCATCAAGGGACGAATGGATAAAGAAGATGTGGTATATATACACAATGGAATACTACTCAGCCATAAGAAACGATGAAATCCAGCCATTTGTGACAACATGGATGGACATTGAGGGTATAATGCAAAGTGAAATAAGTCAGAGGGAGAAGGTCAAACCAATTAATTTCTAGTCTCTAGAACTGGGAGAAAATAAATTTCTGATGTTTTAAGCCATCAATTGTGTGGTAATTTATTACAGCCGTCAACAGAAACTAATACACCCTGTGAAAGACACTGTAAAAAGAATAAAAAGACAAACCACGGACTGGGAGAAAATATTTACAAAATACATATCTGTTAAAGGACTTGTATCCAAATTTTTCAAAGATACATGTGAACAATTAATTAGCAATAAAGGCAGCTTCTGATGTGTTATTACGTCTAAAATTGCTTTGTGTAATTTGACTGTAAACTTCAAAGGCAGGAATTGTGACCCAGACCCTGTTGAGTCATAAATATTGATTAACCTTATAAGACTCAATGTGACTCAATGGTAAAGCAATCAGACTCAAAATCTAGACAAATCTGGGTTCAAATTCTTGATATACACCTGCTAGCTGTGATTCCTTTTACAACTGAAAACTTTCCTAAACTGAAGTCTTGCAATTGGTAAGAGGGGAATGTAACAGTATCAATAACGCAAGATTGTTATAAGCAATAAATAATACCAAGCATATAGGAATTTGAGCATTAATGAGTTATCAATACTATTATTATTATTATAGTATTATCTATCTAAAAATGATAGGTATTAGCTGATAATTGTTATAATTTTCATACATATTTTTAAAAGTCAATCAGAATTCAGAAAACATTTTTACATGTATACTCCAACTTTCATTGCATAACCTTGAAAGAATAGTCTGTTGTGACTGGAAAAGAAGGCTTGACTATTCTATGGATTCTATTTTGTGGTAGCACGAGTAGCTGGAGCAAAAACCATAATAGTAATAACAATAAGAAATCTTTCCGTTATGCTCTTAAAGGTTTTCACTGAAGAGGACTTGAGTGGTGAAGGAATTTACACGTGAATATTTCAATTACATTTCTTCTTATACTATGCTACCAAGAATAAGATAAAAGGTTAATTAGTTTTCTCTCATGAAGACCAAATTGAACAGAATCACTGTCTCATGAATCAAAAATGTTACTTCTGTGTGGATGGGTTGTGCACTAGAACTGCAAAACAGTTCAGAATCCATTACTGTGGGCTCTTTCCAACGGAAAGTTAAAATCAGAGAGCACAATGGGATGGATCTTCACCACTGCACCTGCACGTTTTGTATATTTATTTTTGGCAGGCATAAACACACACACATCGCTCTGCAGGTGCAAGTGAAGTATATCTGCCCCAAGGAGTTGCAGGTGTCTTGGCCAGTGGGGCCTCTGGAAGCTGGCATTCCTCAACAGGTGGGATGTGTTTAAGGCAATCCAGTATCTGTGTCCTACAGAACTCTGGTAAATGTGTCTATCCCTCAAGCCATATATGCATCATCATGAAAAATGATCCATCTAAAGTGAAGTCCTTTCATACTGACATTGTTATATACAGAGAGAAACGAATCTGAGGTAGGGTACTGGAACCACCACCTTAATTAAGAATTCTATTTTCTAGCCAAGCAAATTGGAAATTATGACAGTGCGTTCTTTGAAATGAGGAAAATTCTCTCTTCCTTCCATTTGTATGGCTGTGACAAACTAGAAAGTATTTGCTGCTCAGGTTACAAATCATTTTCTAAAGTAACTTTATGTTTTAGGAATCACCACTCTCATCTTTTGTTGTTGATGTTGTTATTAATGACCATTCTTTACTGGAACTGTGATAGAAAATTACCTAAAATTTCATATTTAGTGTCTATAGGGGATTTTATTTCTCCCCATTACCAAAAATGGCATGCAACTTTGGCTGTTGATTTTATGAACAACTTTTGTTTTAACTATTCCGTTGCTTTTTTATTGCTTATTTTTGCACTCACCCATATAACAAGTTTTTGCCTTTTTAAATTTGTTTCAAACACACGTACACCACACAAAGTAAATACTATTTCTTTTGAATTTTGGAAAATAGAAAGTAAGAAATGATAGTCTCTATCTTCTCATTTTACCACAAACTCCACCTTAATATCCCTCCATCCCCTAGAGACAATCAGCACTAGTGTTTTCTCATTTCACATTTCCTCTTGCATACAGATAAATATACTATGCTACAAAATCTTTCCCCTTTTTAAAATTTTATTTGTAAATATTATTTTTCTGTAAATATAAGATTATGCTTTGAAATTTTTCTGACAAATAGCTTTTTTCTCCTTAACAATTTCCAGGTCAGACATGTATTTCATTATTTTAAGTGATGTATTGTTTTCCACTACATGATTATGTTATAAATTATCTTTCTCTTCATGATCGCATAAGTTGTTTTAAAATTGTTGCTATTATAAATAATGCTGCCAAATATACCTGTATACAATTAAGTGTCATAATCGTAATAGTTTTTTCTCAGATAGATTCCTAGATGTGGAATTGCACAGACTGAGGATATGAACTTCTGATAATTTTCATTACTCCCTCACCCTCAAATACTTATTGATTATATCCCAACACGTTGCAAGATATCATTTATCGTCATAGCTTCAATGGCGCTATATGTTTAGACTATATATTTTTATGTTTTCCTATGTGATATTAAAAATTATATAATTTTATTTTGCATTTTCTTAATTAATTAAATCATCTTCCTTTTCAAATGTTTAGTTTTTAATTTATATTTTTGATAAAATTTTAAGATTTTTATGCTCTTGTGCTGTTTTTATTTTTCATTGATTTATAAGGTTTCACCTTATATCAGATTCCTGTGTTTGAAACATATGTTACAAATATTTTCTTTCCATCATCTTCTTTCATTTCTGTTGTTTATTGCTGTAACAAAGTTTAAATTTTTGTGGGGTGGAATTTTCTATCTCGTATTTTAGATTTTCTGAATAAAGAATAAGATAAAGCTATAACTATAAAAATGAGTGAAGTTATGGTATTTTTGCATAGTGATTTTGCACACATGGAATTTTCTCTTTTAACAAAAACTCCAACTTTTAGGTAAAAGCAAAGGCCATGATTTAAGAAAAAAATAGAGGTTTATATCAAATAACAGAACATAAGTTTTAAAACTACTTTTATATTTTATTAAATGATATTTACATTATGAAGAGAATAAAACAATACTTAGGAAAAACAACAGCCTCTACAAAGGTTTTTGCCAAGTGATACAACAACAAAACAAAACCAAACAAGTAAAAAAACCGCAATATGATGTGGATTGTCTATTTTCTTTGATTAATATACACAGTGTATTCTGGTATTTGACATCCAAATATACTAGAGTGCCAAGACTAAATCTTTTGCTTATATTAGCTCCCCTGATCACCACTAAATCATCATTTAATCCTAATAGTGATCACATGAAGTGGTTATATTAATAGGCACAATCCGCAGTTGGGAAATCCTAATTAGAAAGAACTTCTGCAGGGTCCCATAGGTGGTGAGTGGGATGAGGAGCCTCAGACTCAGGCATTTTGAACCACCTTGTGTTCTGAGTCTCCCGACTGAGTATGGTCCATCTGTCCCCAAATGATAATGAAGAAACGTCTTGCATATGACTTCTAATATTTTTAAACTTATTTTTACCTTTACATATGCAATTTAATTGTTAATTTAAATATTCAAATATGTGATACAAATTACTCATTCCTTTAAATATGTGGTTTAAATACGCAAAACAAACCATTGTGTTGTAAAAGTAAGTAATACTTCATGAATTAATAGAAATCACAAGAAGCTTCAAAAAAATTGGACACAAGACAGAAATTATCTGTGAGGAAGATGGTGGAAGTAAGTCAATATTCTGGCTGGTTTGGGGAGTATTTTCAAGGAAGAGAGGATTCAACATCTCCATCACCTTGGCGTTAAAATTCAAAGTTAACACCACCGAATCTTCAGGCTTCCTGGCTTGCAGAGGCAAATGCTGCATTTAAAATTTGTGGCAGACAGGAATAGAGCAACTAACTCCTAAGAAGAAGATGAGGAGGAATGAGCTGTTTCGCGTGTCCCATTTTTTCTCCTTCTAAACACACCAATCAGGTTAAATCGCTTCCTCTCTCTTTGGAACTAGAAAGTGTAGCATTGAGATGGGACAGTTATACTACACTACAGGAACAAACAGATGCCACATGGAACAAAATCTCAAGAGTAATAGAAGAGGTACGGCTTGAATCACTTAGAAAACAGAAAAGGGTGAAAATATTGAGTGAAGATAGATAGCTGTTTGCTAACCTGTACAATTTGCTGTGGGCTAAATGTTCCCATTAAAATATTAAACAATACTATTTCACACTGTGATAATCTTGTCACCCATACAGCACCAGAGATGGTGACTTTCTAACTACAGGGAAAATGTTCTCAACTTTTATGGAATTTTTATTACTAAAAAGTATACTAGAAAGTGTCATTTGAAGATCAAACATGATATACTTACTTTTGCTCATGGAGGTTACCAAATGGGAAATATTTTCCATTTTCCTCTTCACCTCTTCTCTGTGGCTTATGTAACTCAATAACTACTTCTATTGCTACAATTATCAAATCATATTTTCCCTTCTGGTCCATAAGGATGTCAAATATGTGAGTTGTGTTTTATTTATCTTTGTATTTCCCAAACCTAGCAGAGTCCCTAGCCTGTAGTTTTTGTTCAATAATTGTTTTTTGAATTAAATTATTTGACCAGCTGGACTTCTATGTTCAATTCTAACTCCAAATGCATCATTTTCAATTTTTAGCTACAAATGCTGTTTTCCTGGATGCTTTAAAAAGATATGAAATCTTCTGGATAACTTATTTATATGGACTATGGCCCCTCAGAGTTTACAGATATATTTATTAAAATCTATCTCAATTTCCCTTTGAGATTAGTCTGATCATTAATATACATGTATATGTAAAATAGGAAATAACCCTGAGCATAGATTTAATTGGTCAGTGCAACATTATGATTAGCTTGTATTAGGACTATATTTTCTGTAGCTAATGAATTAGTGATACTGTTTTCTTCCCAAATGATTGATATTATAAATTGTGCTTCACAGCTTATAAATGGATACAGTTCCTATAAATGTCATAAATGCTCAGTTGTTTAAAGTTACAATTTCACACATACAAATTTTAAATCACATATGGTGTTACTAAGACTACATTAGTTTTGAATTCTTTTTAAAGCCACCTGATGGAAAAAAAATGGGTTGTCTTATCTAACCTTTTTTGACAATTTATTGAAAATATGAAATTTCAATGAAGTAGATTTTATATAGCAAATTATTTTTATTTTTGCCATAAGAACAACTGAATTATTTAAATATAATGAAAGTATTCAGTGAACATTATAAGAAAATATCCTTGTTAAATATTTTGGGATATTTATACATCATAAGGTCTTCTCCTATTGACATAATTAATTTCACTGCTTTATTGCCTAGTTACAAAGTTGCCGTGGCTTCAAAATATAAGTGTTTATCATGGCACAAACCCTTTTTCTGTCTGTCATTTTGTTTATTAATTTGTGATTACTGAATTTGAAATACAAAACTGTAACATAGAGTAAAATTTTTAGAGAATAGAGAAGCAATGATATACAGGGTAGCTGTTGGGGGGAGGGGAATCAAATCAGAAAAGGCCACAACCACAATGAATTTGCAGTGAAATCAAAAGCCAGCAGATGGAGCTTTTCAGTTACTATTATGTAAGTTTCAGTTAAAGCTGCCATCTAAAACGATATATAGGAAATTTAGAAACTCCATAAATGCCGATTTGTTAAATTAAAACTACTCAATCACTACTTTTACAAAGTAGAGTATTTTCAATGAAATAATATTAAATACCCTTATCATTTTATTATACATGTTTTAGTTTCTATGAGTCCATCGAGCATCATATTACTGGTTATACAAGGAAATTTTGAGACTGAAATCATTTATCAGTGTTTTGATGTTTAGGTAATAAATGTTTATAATGTAGTAAATTTTACATGTGTCCCCGTGTTTATTGATATATCACTTCAAGCACAAAATGCATACAACAGTCCACCATGTGTCATAACCAAAATAAATCAATGTGGGAAGGCACTGTACAAATTCTTTGGTATGTTCTAATTTATGTACAAATCATTATGACACAAATACTATTATTATACTACCATTTTTTTGTTTGAGTAAATACAGAATTACAGAGGCTAAGGAACAAGCTCAAGGTCATTTGGCTACAAGGGGCTAAACTGGGATGTAAACCCTGGTCTGTCTGAATCCAGACCTAGTACTCTTAACACTGCCATGAGTTTGCCTCTATAACTTTTTAGCTATCTCGTCCTCATCCTACCACCATCTCCACTACCCTGGAGTCCCCAAAGATACTTCTTTAGAAGTATTACACATATTGTACAAAAACAAAATAAAACATACATCAAAGTTATTAAAAACAAGTCCAATGAAGAAATGATCCCTAGGGGCAGATTTGTGCTTCACAGCGTAGGCAAACCTGAGACAAAGCAATAAACTTTAACATAAAACCCTTTGCTCACCCTTTGCATCAACATCTTCTTTGTCTCTTTAGCTTGGACTTTGGAGCTTAATTTCCCATAGAGAAAGTGGTGGGTATATCTAAGCTAGTCCACGACAGCCTATTCCATGTTGAAGGCATACCTGTTTGATTTCAGAATCTTAAGTCTGAATGTTCTTTCCATATATAAGTAGGATGTATCCTTCCCACTTTTATCCCAATTCAAAGCATGTCTAGTGAGCCTCAGGCTACTATAAAATATAGAATATGGAACTAAAGGCATTTAGTTCTTTTCAAGTTTATAACTTTTTAAATTTAGGGTAAATCATTCTTTACAACAACCACTATGCATTATGGGAAATGGCTGTCTCAGAATCAGAGCCTAGAAAGATGGCTAACTGCTTTCTCTCATCTGGATACTGCCAATGGCTAGATACCCACTTGCTGTATCTCCTCCCGACCCTCTTTCTGAATTGTCAGTCCTGCCTGAGCTGCGCTTTAGCTGCCTCACACTCCCAGAGGACCCATTCATTTCCCATTCCATCTGATCCATGCCCACAGCCTCCCCCAACTCATCCCCTCCTCAGAGATCTAGCCGATTCTCAAGCACTCTAGAGAAAAGTTATACTTAATTCTTCAATTACTAGGCAATTAAACCACCCACTTACTTTCCTACGACTTTGCAAATATCTCCAGAGAATCATGAGTATTTTACAGATAAAGAACTTCAAATCCACTTGGGATCTAATGACTACCTCTGAGAGTCAAGGCACAAATCCATGACTTGTGGTTTTCCCAATTAAGGAAAGGTGATCTTTAGTTAAGGTGAGAACTAAAAATGTAATGTTGACATTTGATTTACTTGGTCAATACATTGTATAAGAATGGTAGCTGGCCAAAGTTACAAGCTTAGATCCCCCAAAAATATGTACGTACATTTATATACACACACATACACTTCTAGGAATGTAGATGGAATCATCAAGTGATTAAATGTAATATTTGTTGTACCTTCTACATATATTTAAAACCACATAACATAACTTGACATTAATAAATTTTGAAATATGTTTTTTTCATCTAATCTCATAGTTCCTAAAATCTGTAAAGTTTTGGCTTGTGCAACTCTGAGAATAGAACTGCCATTTACTGAGATGAAGAAGACTTGAGAAGACACCTAGGATTGTAGTAAAATGGGAAATATAAAGATTTTTCTGTGCTGTATTACACTGGAGATGCCCATTGACATTGGTAAATAGCCTTCCCTCCCCTCCAAAAAACAGAGGTGTTTTTCAAACTATTCATGTTTAGCAGGATCATCCTGTGTCATCGATTAATTTATATAGGCCCTTAATAATTTAGTAAACACTATTTACTAAATTACTATTTTAAATTCTCTCTCTTTGACACAGTATGTTCTGATTTTACCTAGCATCTTCTTGTATATACATATAGTGGTCTTTCATTAACTTAAATAGGTGATTCATATATGTGCAAAGAACAACCTATGGATATTTATAACTTGGTATTCCTTTATTTTTTTTTTATAATTTTATTTATTTATTTTTTTTCCCCCAAAGCCCCAGTAGATAGTTGTATGTCATAGCTGCACATCCTTCTAGTTGCTGTATGTGAGACGCGGCCTCAGCATGGCCGGAAAAGCGGTGCGTCGGTGTGTGCCCGGGATCCGAACCCTGGGCGGCCAGTAGCGGAGCGCGAGCACTTAACCGCTAAGCCACAGGGCCGGCTCTGGTATTCCTTTATTAATGGTAACAACAAACCAGAATGTTTTGCTAAAAGGAAAGCAGATAACATGAGGAAGCCAGGAGATAAGAGAAACAAGTTAGTGGAGAGCTTTAAAAAGCAAAGTAGGTCACTGAGACAAGCAGAAAATATGCAGTATCTTTTTAAAAATGAAGTAATTCTTAAAAGATATACTCCAGCCAGTAATTTTTTTTAATAGAATAGCTTAAGACTCAAAATCACAGAATACTATTTATAGAGAGAACCGCTACATGATTTGGGAAAAAAAAGTCCCCTCTAAGTAAGTGTGAAAAACTGATAAGAAACCTTGTCTAAAGAGTGAATTCACTTTAACAGGACCCTTATAAGGTCATTGTGTAGAACTGGTGAGAAAAGCAAAAATATTTCTGAGAGTCAAGTACAAATAGTTTTGAATAAACTCACTTTGCATAAAATAATGTCAAATTTAAAAAAAATCTAAAAATGTCTTGATGCTGAGAATGGAACTAAAAGAGGCACATGGTAAAAGAATGTGAGGTTAACAAATATGAGGCAATTGAATAATTTAGTGTTTCACTGTTGTAGATAATTACTGCTCTTTATAGTCGAAGGGATATAAACAGCTCAACCGCAAATTGGTGTTGTTAAAAGAGAATTTAGTACAAAAATCCTTTATCTACTCTTCTTCCTACAGCCTTGTTTCCAACGTTCATATGCAATTTTTTTTTTTTAATTAGGCATTGGCCACTATCATCCATTTATATAAGAATCTCTTCCTGTGAGAAACATTTCTTAATTCTCTCCACTCCAAGTTACTCGCTTTTTGTACTCGTCCCATGTCTTCTGGTATCTTATTGCAGAGATTTAATGTTTTACTTTTCTTCCCTCTTATCTATGAGCAGGTCAAGTCATACCTCCACAAAATTCCTCAAAGAAGACATGTCTCAATTATCACTGCTACTACTCGAAAACCCACTGTTGCTGCTGCTCCACTGTTGCAAAAGCCTGTTTCCTTATCTCCCTACTTCTACCCTTCTAGCTTCCACTTAATAATACCAGCTCTTCAAAACACATATTGAAATCATGTATTCTTCTATATCTCCCTTACCTTTATACCCCCAAAATGAAATCATTTTATGGCTTTTCATTGACCTGAAAATGCAATCTCAATTCCTTGATAAGCTGTACAAAGACCTACATGATCTGGCTCCTTTTTACCTCCCCACAAACCACCTGATTCCTATCTCCACCGCCTACTGCACTTTAGCCACACTCATCTCCTTTCTGGCTTGCAAACACTCAGATTCTTTCTAGTCTTTGTATTGTCTGTTCCCTCCTGCTTGAAATACTCCTGGCATAATCTCAGATGTCACCTCCTCAAGAGAGCCTTCACTAACTACTGTATCTAAACAACTAAGAAAGTCACCTGCTTTTTGGTCCCAGGTATAGCGCTGCCCTCGGCAGGTGTGCAGGAACGGGAAATAGGGGCTCTATTAGTTTCCTAGAGCTGTGGTAACAAATTACCATACACTTGGCACTTTAAGGCCACAGAAATGTGGTCTCTCACAGTTCTGGAGGCCAGAAGTTTGAAATTAAAGTATTGGCAGGGCTGTGCTCCCTCTGAAGGCTCTAGGGGAGAATGCTCCCTCTCCTCTTCCAGCTTCTGGTGAGGCCAGGTGTTGCTTTGTTTGTAACAGCATAACTCTAATCTGCCTGCCTCTTCACATGGCTTCTCCCTGCATCTCTGGCAGTCTTCTCCTTTTCTGTCTCTTATAAGGACACCTGTCGTTGGACTGAGTGCCCACCTTAAGGCAGGATGATCTCATCTTGAGATCCTTACCTTAATTATATCTGCAAATACTCTAATTCCAAATAAGGTCACATTCTGAGGTCCTAGAAGGAAATATCTTTTTCGAGGGGACACTATTCAACCCTCTACATAGGTGCTTTTTACGGCAATTTAATAGCAAGCAGTAAACGCTGAAATATTTTAGGAGCATCTGTTATTTCCCAGGAATGTGACTCCTGATGTGACAGACATTCATAGAAGTTAGAGCTAAAGTAAAAGCATGGTGCTAACAGGATTAGTGTTATTTTAATTAAAAAAATCATTAAGCAGCTGAAGAGAAATGGCAATTTTTCTTTCCTACAAGATTCTTGTATGCAGGAAATTCCAGAGTTTCATTCTATTTTCCATCCTCATTGATGGCAAGAAAGCATGGGTTTAAGCCAGAAATCTGGCAATGGCTCTGCCATTTATTAACTGTGTCAACATGGAGAAATTTAATTTCCACATTTAAAAGGAGGATGCTAATCCTCGTCTCATAGTGAATAAATTCAATTCTATGATCAAATGAAATATTGTTTAATTTAAATACATGCTTCTTATTCTATTCAATGTACCTAATTTATTTTTACTCTCTCTTCATTTTATCCAGATTATTTTTAAACCTAATCTAATTTTTAGATAAGTTGTAAATAATCTCATTTTTTTGACAAATATAATGTAAGGTGAAAGATTACTTCCCAGCCCTAACATTTATTTTTCTTTTCATTATTTCCTGGTGTCTTTTAATAACAGTATAAAATTATTTTTATATTTATTTTATAGGCAAATATATCTATAATAAATGTATTTTATTTTTATATTTATTTTACAGGCAACCCTCAGGCCTACTTCTATTGTATGTGTATGTAGTCACTTCCCCTTTTCCCCCAAATATATTCATTTAAGCATTTTGGGTTTCAGTCTCTTTTTATAGAAACTGTTTTTGCAAACCATTATGGAGAAATCTTTAAAATAATATTTGCAAAGCACTTCTAACTTTATAAAGTACTTTCACATGCATCATCTGTTTCATCTATTGTTCACCCCCTCATCCAACAACCACTGCATTTGCTACCATTCTTGCCACTGAGCTGGGCGCTGGGATAAAGAACTAAAAACTACCCCCCAGTACTACAGAAGCACTCTAACGGAGTGTGGTAAGTGCTACAATGGGTATACATGTTGAGTGCTGTGGTAATTTAAAAGTACAGTAAACGGTTCAGACTTGAGTGCAAAGCGTTGTCAGCCAAAAAAGTTTTATTTTATTTTTTTTTGGTACTTTTTCTGGGGAAGATCAGCCCTGAGTTAACACCTGTTGCCAATCCTCCTCTTTTTGCTGAGGAAGATTGGCCCCGAGCTAACATCTGTGCCCATCTTTCTCTGTTTTATGTGGGACACCTGCCACAGCATGGCTTGATAAGCAGTGCATATGTCCGCACCCAGGATCCGAACCTTCAAACCCTGGGCGGCCAAAGTGGAGTGTGTGAACCTAACCACTACGTCACCTGGCCGGCCCCCTGTGGGTTTTTTAAGTACATAGAAATTAGCTGTAAAAGGGAAACGGAAAATTGAGAAAGAGACAAGAGCAGATGCAAAGGTACAAAGGCTTAATGTGACTGGAGGCTGTGTTTGAAGAAGAGAGGCAGCACGAATTGAGTGGGGAAGATCCTAGAGAGCTGGCAAGTCATGCCTTGCACATGGACTTTATTCTTAAGATAATGGAAAGCCACTGAGGAATATTAGGTAAGGTGTGACATGATGTCATTTACATTTTAGAAAGCAGTGAGTTAGGAACTAGAAATAAATTGAAGAAGAGTTAAATAGGAAGTAGGAGAATAGGGGTTCTTTGGTAATTTGTGAGAGAAATCAGAAAGGTCTGATCTTACCTTATAAGTGAGATTGAAAAGAAGAGAATAGTTTTAAGTGACCTTAAGACAGTGACTAGTACTTGGCATCCAATTGGATGTTGCTCCCCAATGAATTTAAGTGACTTGCTTAAGTTTATTTGATGGTAATTGTTCACGCTCTAAATAGAGTTCTTCCTCATTTATAGTAACAGATCTTATCATGTTGCCTTTGGAAAAATATCTTTATTTTAGGGTCTGAACTCCCTAAGGAGAGTGTGAAGTTAATTCTTGAGGCTCAATGATTGTCTTTTAGTTTCCTGTATGTTTCAGTTATCTAATGCTGGAAAAGAAACTATACCCAAAACTTAGTGACTTAAAACAATAATGATATATTAATCTCTTACCCTTCTCTGGGCTGTCAAGGCTCAGCTGGGTGGTTTTTTCTCTGTGGTGTTGTCTGGGCTGCCTTTACCTATGACCCCAGCTGGGACTGCAACATTCAAAATGGTTTTACACATGTGCTGGACCTCTTCTGGGCTGGCTGGAAAGGCTGTGGTTGAATGTGTCTCTTTTCATCACAGAGTTATATTTCTGACATGGTGACCCAGGGCTCTGAGACTGAAATTGGAAACTGTCAGGCTTCTCACGAGCTAGTTCCAGAACTGCCACAGACTTACTTCTGCATTCTATTGAAAAAAGCAATTCATAGCCTACTTTGATTCAAGGAAGAGAAATGAATCTCTCTTCTTGATGGGAGTAGTGGCATGAGTATAAAGAGATGAGAAGAATTATCTGAGAATTTCTACCATGCTGCATCATTGGTGCCAACCCATTTTGCAGATCATCTCTGAAAGTAGGTATTTTTCTCTAACTATTATCTTCTTTGAAGTAAACAATATCAATTTAAGGGCATATGGTAACATGTAAATGTTTATAAAACTTGTCATTCCTCAAAATGACAATTTAATCTGGGCATATAAGAAATTATATATTTTTTGTATATGCCTGTAAGAGATTTTTGAGACATATGGCCTAGATATCTCTATAAATGCATTAAGCATCTATGCCATTTCTTGTACTTTCTCCAGTTTCATAGTGATGGGAAAATTTCATAAGCTAGTAATTCTTGTGCTATAAGACATAAATTTTATAACCATCCCATACAGGGGGAAAAATCTCCTTATAGTCTAGTATTTTCCAATTAGAAACATTAAAAGGAGTGGTTTATACATCCCTTTGGCATATTTGCTGGTCAACGTCAGAAACTGGTAGATGGAGATAAAACAAGCAATGGAACCTGATTAATTTTGTGAGAGCAGTAAGGAATCTTTTCTACCCCAGACCAAAATATTTAGTTGTGAGACTCAGAGGACCTTTTTCTTTCTTTTTTTTTGTAGTGATTTTATTTTAGAAGAACTAGAGAATTCTGTCATCTTCCCCTCTCTCTGATTCCCTCATGGTCATTCCAATTTGGCTGCCTATATTTTATATAAGTCAAATAACAGTAAACTAGTAACATTATTCAGAATCTGAAATTAATAAACATATTTTACACTTATACAGAAAAGTATCTATTGTACTGCATAGTGTTTAAGGGTCTTAAAATGAATGCATTTTAATTTATAAACACACTGAAAATTCTGTATGATACATGTAAGCCTAAATTGAAGAGGATAGATTTTAATAAATCTAACCTTAAAACACACCACACACACACACACACACACACACACACAGCGAAAACAAGAGGCAAAGCAAAAACAAAAGTAAAAAGCCTTCCGTCCTTGAGCATTCCATGACTAATTCTTTTGGTTCACTTATGTATTTGGAAGACCAAAATCTTTTTAACTGAGTATAAGGACAATATGGATGTAGCTCCTCGCCCCTCGTCCTGCCACATACCCCTGCCGTCTTGATCTCCAGGGTTGATTCTGTTATTCCTGATAATCAAGGTATCTTTTTTCATCCTCACCTTTGCTTCCAAAAGCTGTGTGCCCTAGTAAAGATAGGCATCTTAGTATTTAGACTGACTTCATAGCTTATATGAGAAGCTGCACTAAATGTGTAAGAGCAGGGCCCATGGGTTCACTTTACCTCTGTTGGACGCAAGGGTCCACTACCTGTTAAAGCTGTATGATCTTGAGAAATGATGCAAACTCTCAGTGCATCTGTTTCCTCTTCTATAAAATGAGGATAACAATAGTAGGTGCCTCAAAGTGCTGGGATAAAAACTACAGGTGAAGGTCATGCATGTTAAACACTTTAGAAGAGCACCAGGCACACAAATCAGTTAATAATGGCCTTTAATCTCATTAATGTTAATTCAATGTTTCAATGAATAGATATCAATGGTATGCGAAATGCATATTATGGTCATGGCACATTAAAATTACCTTCACTCTTCCCCTTTCCTAATTTTCTGGTTAGAGAACCAGAGGTGACTGTCTTTCTCAGTTGTGCTTATCTGGTAACTTTTGCCATTTTCAGTGGGCTTTGTTATCCATACGATGCCCAAGCCCGATACCAACCCTTTTTCTTAAGGATTTGCTTTATTCTAGGAGGTGTTCACCCCTAGGAAATTTAGTTATCTCCCTTTTGTCAGCTGACGCCCTGCTTTGGGCTCTCAGATACTCTTTTCACAATGTATGTGTTAAATATCATTTCTTTTTATTTTCATCATCCTTTGAAATACTCTTTTAAAAAAACGTTCTTTGGTTAACGCGAAAGCTTGTATCTTGACAGTAAGTCTCAAATATATCTTCTTGCTCACAGCCATCTGTCAGCAGGTTGGAGCTGGACTGTCAGTACCGTTAAACTAAAATACACTTTCAGCGGTGTGAAAACCAATTCAACGACAACTTATCTTTCACCTCCCTTTATTCCCCTGCACTACGTCACCTGCAGAATTGTGTCCCCCAAAAGGTAATGTCATTTAGCTGTCACTCACACTTGCTTTCCAAACCATGCAAGAAAAAAAACTTGCAAGGGAATTCAAAAGTCTTTGTGATTTGTTTGCTGATGTGCCAAGGGCTATAACTGCTCTTTGCAATCGCAAAAAGCCTGATTTTCACCTTTTCATGTCTTTCAATGCACTATTCCTTCTAAAGTAAATGATGACTCCAGGCCTAAAGGAAGAGCCACGGAGGTGCGGAAGGAGATAATAACCGGAACAGTTATTATTAGCGCTAGGTTAAGATGTGTAGGGTAACAACAGGAAGGGGAAAAAAAAAAGAAAAATCATATTATTGCTGCTGCAATGAAGAAAAATAAGTGTCAAAAGTAAGATAAGTTAGAAAATACAACCATGAAAGCCTTTCAGTTACTTTATTGATATATAAATATTTTCTCTGCTCATTCCAGATCAGCACTTTCTTGCAAGGATTTTTTTTTTTTTTTAATAGACGTGTTCAGGCAATAAACATGACAGGCGGCTCATGTCTGGAGGACTGTAAGACACCTCTAGATTTTGTAAAGTATAAAGAAAATGGTGGTTTAATTCAGAGTCCCCCCAGATATAATAATCTGGAATTCCATTGCCTGGCGTATCTTTATTTTGTCATAGAGAAGAAATGATGGAAAAGCAAGTCAAATATCAGACACTACAAAATCTCAGTATTTCTCAGTATTTCTTTGGTACCCCAAAGCTATAAATTGTCTATAAACAATAAAGGAAAGAATACCTGTTTGTATTCTTAACCATGGCAAGGCATAATATCATTAAAGCAATATTCCTTGTCACATAACCATAAATCATTTTACAATTTCTATGTTTCGTGGTTATCTTGTGTATTCCTCATAGTCACTTTCTTACTTTAATACTTCATTGGAGATAGGAAATAGCGTAATATCCAGATTGATTGGTGCACAGTTCACACTAACAAGCTGGGGTAAAAGTGTAGAAACCACAGTCACAGCTGTGTAAATAGCAGCTACATTCTGCGAAAGCTGCCCAGCACACGGTCACTGTGTGTGGCAGACACACAGAGATTCACTTAAAACGACAATCTAGTTTTCTTGGCTCTTGTCAGCTAGTTTTTCCACAATCAGAAAAACACACCTTGGTTTGAATTGTGACATAAGAAAGAGAGTGCTTTTGGATCCCTTAATTTATAACTGCCTTTCGAACAGCCACCCCAGAATTTGTTTTCAAGTCCGTTCATCTTATTTTTATGGTATAAAGAAGTCTGTTATGCTTCTTATCAGAGAAGAAATTAAAAGGAGAAAGGGGTTGGAAACTCGGAAAGTTAATCTACCAAGAGAGGTCCAATAACTATGTAAATTGTGTGCAATTTCAAAGAAAAATTATAGAAAATTAAAAAAACAAATCCTCCCAGAAAGGGACTATGGGTAGGGAGTGAGAAGTGAGTGGAACAAGCCTAGAACAAAAATGAAAGATCAATGACCAAATCAGCATGGTAGAGGAGGACTTACTGAAAATGAAAAGCTAAAAAAAAGCAAAGAGTGTAGCAGTGGAAACTTAAATTCTGGAGCCAGAGTATATGAATTCAAATCTCAACTCTATCACCTGACAGGGGTATGACCTGGGCAATTACTCTTTCTTCTGTGCCTGTTTCCTGAACTGAAAATTGAGAAAAGTTCAGGATTACCTCACAGGGCAGCTGAGAGGATTAAATGAGTTTTTACATAAAAAATACTTAAAATAAATGTAAGTAAATCTCAAGACTACGTGTTTCTCTTTATAAAAGTGCTAGTAAATAATAAATGAAGAATATGTCTTGAATAATCCAAATGGGCTGGAGCAAGATTGGGTCTAAATTCCGTGAGATGTATAAAGGGATCTTCCTTACTGGGTGAGCGTCCCGAATTAACTTGTGCTTATTCTTGTCTATTCAAATTTTTGGAATTTACTAGCAAGCCTACCCATCAAATAAATATTTAGTATAGACAGTCATATTAAGTACATTTTGTACCGATTTATTGAGGGAAATTTTGATGTACAAAATATGAGATTTTTGTGTGATAACATTGTTCTGTAATTTGCATTACAATTATTATAGTTAGCATAAAAATATTGTACTTTAGAAGTAATTTTGAAGGATCTTTATTCAAGTTTACATAGAAAGCCAGTGTCATTTTACTTTTCATAGTTGCTATGTCTTGAATCTAATGTCAAAGTAGGTTAGGTTTATAGACTACCTCTTGTTCTAATATGTATCAATACTTGATAATAATTATATAAATACTAAATGTTATGTTGCTTTAAGTAAACATTATGCTTTGTATCTGTGCTGAGCACTTTATATATGTTATTTTTAATCCTTATAAAGTCATTTTATGTAGTTTTAATTATGAAAATGAGGTCCAAGGAAGACAAATCACTTACCAGACCCATGTAATACTTATCCACAATAGGACTGGTGAAAGCCAATGGTTAATCCAAAGGCAAAAACATAATAATTTTGTAAACTGTAAAGTGCTGTGCAATATTAATTACTATTATTCTACCAGAAGATAACAAATGTTAAAGTTATTTTAAAGTCTATTTTCTTGCTGATTACAATGCTAATTTTATGTCATTGATTTATGTGGTTAAAATATATCTTTTATTTTAGTTATGGGAGAACTTAGGCTCAGACAATTTGAGTGGCTTGCCTATGGATGCATAAGCATCAGTTGCTGGAGTATGAAACTACATCTTCTAATGCTAATTACTTTGCATTTATTTTATAATACTTGCTATGCTTTTTGTTGATTTGATGTCTAAATGACACTTAAATATAACGCAAATGTCACATGTAAATTCATATGAAGCAAAATAAAAGAAGATTAGAGAGTCAGAGTTTATGTGGAAAAATAATACAATCAGAAGTGGACTTTCACTTTATTTTAAAGCAAACGTGGACTTACTCCAATTCTGTTCTTTCAAAGAGTTCAAATTCTATATAACCACCAAATAGATATTTTCACAATTTGCACCATGGCCAAAAAATATATATATACATATCTATATCTATATCTATATCTAAAGCACAATTTTGTTCTCAAGGGCTTTGGGATCTAACTGGAAAGAAAAAAAATATTAATACATGTGACTCAACTAGTCAGCAATAAAATACTCTACAATTACTAGAAAACTTTGGTTTTAGGTTTTTAGACATTTACAAATCAAAAGGGGCCAGAGTTAATGGGGATTTTTGTAAGAAGGGCTGAACTCGCATCTAGAACTGAGAGATGACATAAAATAATTCAAGAGCAGTAGAGCATTTTAAGTTTTAAGATTATGTTTTATTTCTCATTTTACTTATTCCTTGGAAATTGTCTTTTCCACACTCAGAGATTAATTACCTAAGTATGAAAAATACTAACATAGAATTTAGCATATTAGTACAAATCAACCCATAGAGCTACAAAGAATATGAGGAAAAGAATGTGCCAATTCATAGCTTTTCAATATAAAATTGCCACAACGTGTATGAAGTAAATTAGTATATTAATTAAACTAATTTATTTATATTTCTATTTTTTTCTGAATCATAGGATAGTTATAGAATCCATTATGTAAACTATTTTTTAAAACTTTAATAAACGCTTATTGGTTAGCGCTTGCACTTTGCAGGGCAATAGGCTTTAGAAATTTTAAGAGATAAATAATACATAATAGTCGTTCTTGACTCTATAGTCCTAATCAATTAAAAACATGAACAAGCAAAAACCTTGCAGCATATGAAAATGTTACGTTAATTTGGGGGAAAAGATGAAAATATGAGATAAGTGAATCATATAAACATTTTATATAAACTGTGAAAACATGGCAATATGAGTTGATCTCTATAAAATAATATGATAAAAATCAGTTTTTTAAACTTGATTTCATATTAAGTTCAAAATTCCAACTTCCTTCTCCTGTTTTCACACTTTGCACCTGACACGTCTCCTCCTTACTTCTTATTTCATAGTTCTGACACCGCATTAATAAATGTAATAAACTTAAAGGAATATAATTCCATTTAATTGGCACTCTCTTTTGTAGGATTCTTGCAACATATTTTATTTTTATATACATTATAAACCATTGCAAACAACCATTTGACTTTTAAGGCAATTATGAGAAAAAAGAAAACATAGTCTTTTAGAAATAGGCACTTTTTACCATTTGTGATATTTTTTCATTTCTTTCTGTAGACTCTGGTTGCCAACTGGTATCATTTGTCTTTTACCTGAAAGAAATCCTTTTTCATTTCTTATAGTGCAGGTTTGCAGAAGGTGATTCCTTTCAGCTTTCATTTTTCTGAAAAATATCTTAAATTCACCATTTCAAAAATATTTTTGCTCAATGTAAGTTGAATTGCTTTTTTAATCAATTTAAAATTTTCTTTATATTGTATTCTGACTGCAAGTATTTTTTATGAGAAGCCTGTGATTTTTCTTAGCCTTGTTCTCCTGTGTGTAATGTGGTTTTTTCTCTAGCCACTTAAAAATTTTTCTCTTTAAGTTCAGCATTTTGACTATGGTGTACCTGGCTGTGGTTCTCTTTTTCTTATCCTGCTGACCTTTGTAGATCTATAAGTCTGTGTTTTACATAAAATATGGGAGGTCTGTGCCTTTATTTTGTCTATATTTTTGTATCTCAAACTTGCTATCTTTTCCTCCAAAACTCCAGTTACACTTATTTTAAACCATTTGACATTGGCCCAACAGATCCCTGAAGTTCTGCTCATTTTGTTTCACTTTTTTCCCTCTGTAATCTTCAAAGTATATAATTTATATTGGTATGTCTTCAAGTTCACTAATCTCTTTTTCTAGTCTCCAATCTGATGTAATGTCTATCCAGTAGGTTCTAGAATTTTGCTATCATTCTCTTTTAGTTTCCATTTCTGTAAGATTCTCTATTTATTCACTCTAATTTTATCATCTTATTTTCTTTTAATATTTTAGAATAGCTTTAGAAGCTTTTATGCAATAAAAGCTTTAAAAGCTTTTAAACAGCTTTAAAAATAGCTACTTTGGCATCATTTTTGCTAGGTTCAATACTGGGCGCAACTTGGGTTAAGTTCTATTTTCTTCCTCTTCCTCCTGTTCCTCCTATTCCTTTTATCCCTTGTCCTCTTCTTCGTCTTCTTCTTGAACTATGAATTATGTTTTCCTGATTATTTGAATTTCTTGTAAATTTTGATTGATTGTGAGACATTGGGAATACTATGTTTTAGGGACTTTAGATTCCGTTATTGTCCTCTGAAGACTGCTGATTTTTGAGTTAGAAGGCAGGTGAATTATTTTCTTATCATTTTGAACTTGGGTAGTTTTGATTTTATACTTTACACTTTTTATACTGTATAACCTATGGAGAGCTCAAAGTGTTTGCCAAGCCCTGTAACTTGTCAGGACTCAGTTTCCAAACTTTGTGTCTCTGTGGATCTTGTCAAAGTTTACTTTTAGGTTTGATTGGAGTAGATCTAGAGCAGATATTAGTCTAGAGAGTGGGTTCATATTCCCAAGGCTCCTGGTGTCTCAGCTGGACATTAGAGATGGGAACAATAGGTTAATTAGGTCTTGCTACTCTAGAAAGACCAGCACTCTAATGATCTGCTAATAATCCCTTCCCTGATACTGCTCAACCTCTGCTTTCTCTGTTCCAGAAATAAACCACAGAGCAGCTGTTATTGGGCAATGCTTGGATGGTCTCATCCATGCATCTCTAGCATTGTCCTGAGTCATCAATTTATAGCGAATACGCACGTGGACTCCTGGGCATGCCTCTCTGCACAACTCTGTCTTCTCCGTGCTCCATTCCACAAACTCTAGTTTCTCTTTTGTGCCCTAAAATCTTAAATCTTCCTCCTCAACTCAGTAGGATCACAGCACTCTGTGCAAACTCCGATTTTCCATACCACCATTGGGAAATTGTTCCCAGCAGAGAGTTGGTAGGGCTCTAGATCTGAAGGTATGAAGGGAGAAAACATTGTTCTTGGAACCAGGGAGCTAATTGTTCTGTTTCTTGTGCTTCTTCCAAGAAAGGAGGAAGAGTTTGGCAGCCACTGCCTGTATCCCGTATGGAGTATGTAAGGACAATGATTATAATGACCTCTCTCTTCTCCTGCAGTTTTATCTCCTGCTGCATCTCATGTTAGCCAAATTCAGACGGAAGCCCGTGAGCTAGAGGGCAAGGGCTGGTGATGCAGTCTATGGCCGGCCTCTCAAGACAAAAACTGGCATAGGGCAAGTTGTAGAGATATCTGAGTGGAGAAAGGAAGTACCAGCATATAGACATTTCTGAATTTGAGACAATAAATCATTTTAAATTTATAATGCAAAAATACCTTTATTCACATATTTATGTAATCATTGGGGCACTGTGAAATTACATAAAAATCCAGTTTATTAACTTGGGCTATAACAATGTATATATATAAAAATGGCTCAAATACTATTGAGAGGAATATAAACTGATATTTCAGTAGACTTTACAAATATTTTAGAGTTTGAATAAGTTGAAAGATGTTGTAGTGAAGTAAAGAAGATTCAAAGCCAGTTCATAACCGGTGTAATTTTTAGAAGATTAAATAATAGTCGCTGTTTCCAATTTTCTAGGAGCTATACGTGCTTTGCTAATGCTTACAAGAATTCTCTAAGCTAAGTGTTATTATCATTCTTAATTTACGGGCAGGAAACTGAGTCTCATAAAAACTAAATTTCCCAGGATCACATAGCTATTAAATGATAAAGGCCAGTTCTAGGTAAATCCAAAATTTACTTTCTTAACAGTGCAATCTACCAAGTGTGAAAGGCAATAAAGGTTATGAGATGATTGATATAAGTAGATGGCATTTCACTTAAAGAGGAAAGGAATAATATAAACTAAAAATCAATGTTAAAATTTATTCAGAAGACGTATAAAACAGTCTGGAGAGAATGGGGCTTTATGAAATTTTTGGATTATTTAAAGGCATTGGAATTGTGCCAAAAGGCATTACCTTTGGAGCACCTATGGTTCATGGGGTATCATTGGTTATAATTAAAATCCATTTTAGTGGCTAAAGGTCAGAAGAAAATTAAGGTATTAATAACAGAAAAATCTGATGAAAAGCATCATATTAATGGACTATTTAAAAAAAAACTTTCTTTTAGTCCAAGGGAAAAAGATATAATACATAAATCATTAGAGGTAGAATGTGACATCTCTAGTCAATGTCTGATAAAACCCACAATTTCTGAAAGGTTAAATTTACAGTACTAATATATCTTGACATGATATCTTATTTGACTGCAATGCTTGATAACTAAATGTTATTCTTATCCTTCAATATTTCTTTCATGTTAATCAGATGAATTTAAAAATCATTTATATTACAGTTTTATTGTAGTATTTTTCTTGACCTTAACTTTACAATAATGTCCTGATGAACTGTTTATAAGTCTACAACTGATGTGGTAGAAATATTTCAGCTTTCAAAAGGAATATCCATTTACAGTAGTAATTCTATGCTTTTGAGAATGCATTAGAGAATCATGTACTGAAGCTAGGAAGCAACAGGAGACCATTGATTTCCTCTCTTTGTCATTTCAGGCTAGTATGTACATGGGATCTGATAATATTTGTCTAAGATAATTTCATTTGCCGGATTGATAGCCTTTCCTCCTTTACTTGATTGTTTCCGATTTCAGGAGGCATATTCTGTCCCTAATTGTTCTTTCATCACTGATTAATTTATTCCATTTTTTTTTTGCCTTGATGCTTTTACTTTAGAAACTTTCAAATACCACTGGAAACATTTTGGCTATTCTACAAGTCTGGTAATTCCATTATTATGGAATATGGTGAATATCCTAAGTAATCCCAGACTAAATGGACAAATCAACACATGGATGTTACAGTATAAAAGAGTTCAATGACCTCAAGAAAGAAAAATGTATTTCTTTCTTACCATCAAGAAGCAAAGAAACAGATATTGTGGGTATGCAAAATGGTCTGAGTAGAAAAGTTTGAAATGCAATGGCAGTCTACAATATGCCAGTGGAGCAGAATGATTGATACACTTCAGAAAATACGCCTTGGACAATCTCATCTTTTATCTTAAATCTCAAAGATATATTTATCTGATACTAGCAAAACTAGAGTAAAAATGAAATGTCAAATAACAAGTTTAACTCGTTGATGAATCAACTCAAATTTGAATATTTCTTTATTTTCCCCAGCCCCTATATTTTAGACAGCTTTTCAAAGACTCCTGTTATAGTACTTGTCATATATGTTTATAAGTTATTTGTTTGTGTCTGTTTTTACCATTAGAGTCTGAAGCTTAAGGGTTGAAACACTGTTATAAAATTTTTCTAAGGCCTAATATCCAGTATAGTGTTTGGTACCTAGCCCCTGCTCAGTAAATGATATTACCTTGAACTATTGAATTCACTGTGTATTGTTTTTGCCTGAATGATTATTTCAGTTGAGTATTGTAATATAGTTTAAACATAGGTTTTTAGAATGAAAATTCATGTTGGTTGAAAAAGATGCTGAGAGAGTGGTTGGTGTGACAGAGAATGAAGAAGAATAAATGATAAGAAACAAAGATAAAGCAACACAGGGCAATTTCTACTTCTGGCTCTGGTAAGTGGCTTGTATTGGACCAACACTTCCATCAAAAACAATTAGGAAAAACAGATGAAACTTAAAAAAAAATCAAGCTAAACAAAAAGTAGCTGTTGCTAGAATTAAATTATAATAAACACTGGAGAAAATTTTTCAGATAGATAGAAGAAAAATAAACCTAGATGAAAGGACTAAAATGATGAAATGAGTAAACATGTAGATAAATCTAAATGAATGTTGAGTGATTAAGATAATAATAGTGTCTTTTGGGTGTTTATAATATATGTATAATTAAAATCTACCAAAACAATAATACAAACACCAGGGGAGGGGGGTGGAGTTATAATGCTCTGATGTCCTTGCTTTGTTTCAGAAGTGATGAGTACTAATTTATACTTGACCCTAATAATCAAGGATGCACGTTTTATTCTCTAGGGTTACCATTAACAGAATGTGAACCTAACAAGCTAATAGACAGAAAAATGCAATAGAAACGCACACTTGATTAATATAAAAGAGGGCAAAAAGAGGAAATAAAAGATGGAATAAACAGAAAACAAATATATATATATAATTATAGTAAGTTTAAATAGATTGAATACTCCAGTTTAAAAGTAAAAACTGTCACATGAGCTAAAAAAACTAAACACTGCTTATAAGAAGTCCACCTTGACTATAATATTATAATAATTATGAGTATAGATACCAACATAAACAACCGAATGTATCTATACTAATGTCATGTAGACTTTATGGCATGGCCGTTGACAGATCTAAAAAAGTTCATTTCATAATGGTAGACAAGGAAATTCACCAGGGCTATTTAACAATTTTAACTGTATTTACCTAATAATTTACTGTCCAAATATACAAAACAAAAACTAAAATAGAAGAAAGGGAAAAATGCACATCATAGAGATTTTTAACAGTTACTCAGTAACAGATTAAGAAAACAGGAAAAAAATATGGGTAAGAGTAATAAAGATTTAAGCAGCACAATTAAAAAATCTGACCCAACTGGCATGCATTCACCCAATAATAAAGAATACACATTCTTTACAAGTCTACATGGGAAATTGATCAATATCAGATTACAATTTCTCCCTCACGAGAAGCAGACACTTCAGCATTAACATTTGTGTGATGTCCTGAGATCCAAACTGTCCTCCTATTCTGAAAAGACTAAAATAACTTAATATGTTTTTATTGATAACCTAAACTAGAGCCATGGAATTATATTTCATAGGCATCCATCTGCTAGCATATTTGATACATTTGGGCTATAGGTATTTTTCATTCTCTGACAAAATGGGGATAGGATTTTCTAGTGTTTTTATTTAAATTTGTATGTTGTAATTCAAAGAAACAATGGGATAGTTAAATTATGTGATAGGTAATTTAATGGCTAAAAATAATAATCATAGTAAAAAATAAGAGGAAGAGGAGAAAGAGGAACTAACATATATAATATTCACTATGTTTAAAATACTGTTCAAAGAGATTTGCAGTTGTTAACATGTTTAATCTTTAAAATAGGTACTCTTTATACCCTATTTTATAGACAAGGATGCTGAGACATAATGAGATTAAGTAATTGGCACAAAAGTCATGCTAGATTGTAAAATCAGGATGTCTGGCTTCAGAATCTGTGGCTTGTTGAAAAACTGGTATTTTTAATAAAACTATGAATTACATTTTAAACTTTAATTAAAGACACAAATTTAGGGGCTGGCCCCATGGCTTAGCGGTTAAGTGCACGGGTTCCGCTACTGGTGGCCCAGGTTCGGATCCTGGGCGCACACCGACACACTGCTTGTCCAGCCATGCTGAGGTGGCGTCCCACAAACAGCCACTAGAAGGATGTGCAACTATGACATACAACTATCTACTGGGGCTTTGGGGAGAAAAAGGGAAAAAAAAGAAAGAGAACAAGGAGGAGGATTGGCAATAGATTTTAGCTCAGAGCCGGTCTTCCTCAGCAAAAAGAAGAGGATTAGCATGGATGTTAGCTCAGGGCTGATCTTCCTCACACACAAAAAAAAACAGAGACAAATATAGACAAGAAAGCCTCAATTGATAACTTCATTCTTAAGAGAATACATAATAAAAAATACAGTGATCTTTCAGAGAAATGGAACCAGGTACAATTTTAAAAGGAGTTTTTCAATGACTATTTTAAACTTCCTTATCTCTAGTGCAATAATATTGCACAGATGTGACTCAAATCAGAAACTATATCAATGGTTGATAGTTACATAATTTAAAATAAAATATATAAGAAGTATTTTTATTATGGTTAAATACATTTTGGATGATGTTTGTTACATCTACTCTTCTCTTTTGCTTTATCTAGAAACCAGAAGTTTTTTGTATCTCTCAATCGATTTGAAGATATATCATATAATCCCCCAAAAGAAAACAGTAAAAGAAAGTACATATAGGAAAATAAAATAATAACCAAAGAGTTTAGAAAAAATGAGAGAAAAATTTTCCTAGGGGGTTCTTATTGTTTATAGTGGGTTGAGTTTGAAATTGAAAGACCTGAAATTTTCACTTAGCAAAAGTGAAGGGAGAATAAGTTTCATTTAAGGAAAACAGTATGTTAAAAAGAAATGGAGGTTAGATAGTTCAAGACTTAATCCAAAAAAAAGAAGAAGAAATTATGTGGCCAAAGCACAGGTTTCAATGCCATTTACGGGGGACATTTTGAAAGATAATACTAAAAATATAACTTGCCTTGCAAGTCAAGGATTTTATTTGGATTTTTCCATGAGGTCAGCTCTATTTTAGGAGGATGTCTCTCGTGACAATGTATGGAAAAGACTGGGCACAGAAGTGACTGAAGATGAGGAAATGCCACAGGTTTCATTCTCCAGGAAGCAGTTTCTGTAATGGAGATGGCTGTTTATTAGGGATTGTTCTTTAGATCAATACCTGTGGAAGGGAACAGTGTGGGGGAGAGGGAGAAGTTAGGGTGTTATTTAATCCCAATAAAGGGCTCTGCCAATCCCATAGATAACATTGGAGCAGGAATACCTCTTTAGACCGTTCTGGGTTGGAATGAATGATTCAGGCCTTTATATTCTCCCATTTATCAATCACTGGATGTGGGCTGCCCTGGAAGAAGGTGTGACCTTGGACTAGTCAATTTTCTTAGCAAAGACAATCCCCAAAGAGGACTGACAGCTGAGAGCACTCTTCCAGCTGCATTCCAGGCAGCTGTGAGAATAGTCTTTTACTCCCGTATGGGGATCTGGCATCCCAGGGTCCACCACAGAAGTTCACGTCGACAGAAGGAGTCCAAATGAGACAGTTTGAGGACCTAAGTATGATGTCATCTCAGTCATAGATTAAATAAACGTGTAAATGAATAGGAGGTTGTAAAAATCACAGATTAGCCAAAGAGTCATGAAAAGAACACGATACGTATTCTAGAAGTATCAAGATGTCAGCAATGTCAGTGTCAGCAATGTCAATGCCTGTGTGAAAACGTAAAAGCTGGATCGAAATAGGAGGCTCATGAATGAGAAGTGAAAGATTGGAGTCAATGAGTTCACACGACTCTATTGAAAAGTTTGTCAGAAAAGGAAAGAAAGAAATAATAACTATAACAATGACCATGTATTCAGCTTGTATGTGCCTAACACATAGCAAGTTCCTTCAATGATTTAAAAAAAAGTAACCTGATAGCAAAAAGACTTCACGTTATATAAGGCCACATATAACATAAATTCAAGGAATATTGCAAGTATATTTCACCATAGATCGTTTCTCTGATTAAATAAGGATAGGAGAAAATACCTAAGTGATCAGCAATGTGGAAAATTTCTGATAGTTAAGTTTTATGAACAACTTAATTAACAAGTATTGAATATTTGTGTTTTATTTTATTTTTGCATATTTTATGATGTTTCCATAAATAGTGACTCTTGTCTTAAAGGAAATTCTACAAATAATGAACATGTAGGTATAAGTTAGAAAAAAGAAATTCCCTCCTTCAAGATCAGAGGAAGAGCTATGTGAATAGAGCATGACATAGGAAAATTTTTGTGGTACAGGGAAATAAATTTTATTTATGACCTAAAAGTTTTCAATAAATAATGAAGTAAAAAAATTCACTTGCTGAAATTGATGCGGCTAAGAATAAGATTTTAGAAGAATGCAAAATGTTTGGAGCAGTCATAATGATTAGCGATGCATCATTTAATTTATCCTTGCTCCCATTTTCACTCAGTCGCTATAAAAATTTTAGTTCACTTGAGACTATCTTTCTTTTTGTCTTGCAGCTGTTTTAAAACAGGATGAAAATACACATTGGTTTACTAGTAATGATCATCCATAAATTACATGCAACCCAGGTAGATCAGTTTCCAATTATAAACCATGAATAAATACAAACCCAAAAATTTGCATTTTTAAAGATTTGTATATATTAAATAAGAAAGTAATTTTAATAAACAAAGAAATCACCTAGCCATTCTTCTGAAAAGAAGATTTATGAGAAAATCAGCGCCTCAAAATATTTTTTGCAAGTGAGACAGAACAAAAAAAAGAGAATGCTTTAATGAAATAACAAACGCTGTAACTCGTAGAAACCATTTAATTGGCATATTTAATAGCTTTATTGAAATATAATTCACATACTACAAATTTCACTCATTTAAAGTGTACAAATTCAGTAGTTTTTAGTACATTCAGAGTTGCGCAAATATCACTACAATCTAATTTGAGAACACTGCCATTATCCCAAAGAAAGACCCTGTACTTATTAGCATCACATTCCATCCTACACAACCACTTATCCCTGTCCAGCCCTAAGCTACCACTAATCATTTTGTGTCAGTATAGATTTTCCTAACCTGGAAATTTCATTGGAATGAAACCATTACATACGTGCACTTTTATCACTGGCTAATTTCACTTGGCATAATGTTCTTGAGGTTCATCCATGTTGTCACATGCATCAGTACTTCATTCTTCTTTATTGCTAAATAATATTCTATTGTATGAATATACCACATTTTCTTTATCTGTTTATCAGTTAGTGGACATTTGGCTTTTTTCCACTTTTTGGATATTATGAATAATGCTGCTATGAAAATTTGTATACAAGTGTTTTATGGATATATGTTTTCATTTCTCTTAGGTATATACCCAAGAATGGAACTGGTAGGCCTATGGTACTCTCTGTATAAAATATTAAGGAATTGCTAAATTCTTTTCCAAATGACTGCACCATTTTACATTTCCACCACAATGTATGAGGTTTTAAATTCCTCCACATCCTTGAAAATAATTGTAGGCATCCTAGCGGATATGTAGTAGTTAGCATCTCAATGTAGTTTTGGTTTCCTAATTACCAGTGATTTGGGTCATTTCTTTAATGACTAGTGATTCTGAGCATCTTTTCATATTCTCATTTGTTATTTGTCTATTTTTAGAGAAATGTCTATTAAAATGCTTTGCTCATTTTTCCATTTTATTTGCCTCTGTTGTAAAAGTTCTTTATATATTCTGAATACAAGTGACTTATCAGATATATGGTTTGCAAATATATTCTCTCATTCTGTAGGTTGTTTCTTTTGCTTTCTTGATATTATCACTTACAACAAAAAGTTTTAAATTTTGATGAAAGCCAATTTATCTATTATTTTCTTTTGTCACATATGCTTTCAGGGTTATATCTAAAAAATCATTGCCTAGCCCAAGGTCATTAACTTTTACTTCTATGTATTTTTCTAAGTGTTTTATAGTTTTAGGTATTATGTTTAGGCCTATGATCCATTTTGAGTTAATTTTTGTGTATTTTGTGGCACAGTGTCTAACTTCATTCTTTTGCATACAGGTATCCAATTGTCTCAGCTCCATTTGTTGAAAAAACTTTATTTTTGCCGTTAAATTTTTTTATCACCATCAACCATGGTAACAATGCAACTCCCTTGATTGTTAATGGAGGCCAATTAGGGAACCTGGACTTCTCTTACCATCTGACAATAATGAGACAGTGCTTCCCCACCACTTCCCCTGCTGAAGCAATCTCAGAAAAAAGCCAACTAAACAGGAAATTTAAATAAGATCTAGAATCTCATAAAATGAAATTATACAAGTTGCAATAAAAAAAAATCATTCATTATATCAAGAACCAACAGTATCTCAAACTGAATGAAAAAGGCAATCAATGAATGCCAACACCAGATGACAGGTTTTAGAATTATCTGACAAAGATTTTAAAGGTGTCATGATAAAAGAAATCCCTCAACAAACAATACAAACACACTTGAAACAAATAAAAAAAATTTAAAATGTTAGCAAAGAAATCAAAAGTCTCAGCAAAGAAACAGAACATATAAAGAAGAAAATCAAAATGTTAGATCAAAAAGTACAATAACCAAAATGAAAATCTCAATGGATGGGCTCAAGAGCAGAATGGAGGGAACAGATGAAAGAATCCAGGAACTAAAGATAGAAAAGAAATTACCTAATCTGAACAACAGGGAGAAAGTAGAATAAAAAATTTTAAAATGAACAGAGCATCAGGGACCTGTTTCTCCTTTAGCGGGACTAAAATAAAGGATCAAACATTTATGTCATTGGACTCGTGAAAGGAGACGAGAAAGAGAGTAAGGCTAAAGAAGTACTCAAGGAAACAATGACTGAAAACTTCCCAAATTTGGCAAGATATGTAAACCTACAGATTCAATAAGCTGAGTAAACTCCAAACTGGATAAACTCAAAGAAAAACATGCCATGCACATCATAATTAAACTGAAAACTAAAAACCAAAAAAATCTTACAAGCAGCCAGGGAAAAAGGATACCTTGCCTACAGGTGAAAGTCAGCAAGAATATAGAAGAACTCAACAACACCACTAACCAACAAGATGTAATCAACACTTACAGAGCACTCTATTCATCATATTGGAATACACATTCTTTTCAAGCATCCAAGGAACATATACTAAGGTAGACCAGATCCTAGGCAATAAAACTTAAATAATTTTGAATTGAAATCATCTAGAGCATGTTCTCTGATGACAATGGAATCAAGCTAGAAATCAATAACAGAAGGTTAGGAAAATCTCCAAACATTTGGAAACTAAACAACTCACTTCTATAATAACCATGGGTTTAACAAAGGAAAAGTCGAAGGAAATAAAAATACATTAAACTGAATGAAAATGAAAATACAAAATATCAACATGTGTGGGATGCAGCTAAAGCAGTACTAAGAGAGACATTTTATTGTCCTAAATGCATGCATTAGAAAAGGAAAAAAGTCTCAAATTAATAATCTAAGTTCCTACCTTAATATTCAAGAAAAAGAAGAAAAGCAGCAAAGAAACAAAAAACAGAGTAAAAAAGCAACCTACGGGATGGGAGGAAATATTTGCAAACCATCTATCTGGTAAAGGATTAATATCCAAAATCTATAAAGAACTCCTGCAGTTCAATAACTAAAAAACAATTAACTCATTTAAAAATGAGCAAAGGACTTGGATATAGATTTCTCCAAAAATAACATACTAATGGCCAACAGTATATAAAAATATGTTGAATATAACTAATCATCACAAACGTGCAAATTCAAACCACAATTAGATAGTGCCTCACACCTGTTAGAATGACCATTATCGAAAAGACGGAAAATAGGGGCTGGCCTGGCGGTGCAGCGATTACGTGTGCGCACTCCCTTTTGGCGGCCCGGGGTTCGCAGGTTTGGATCCCAGGCACACCCCGATGCACCGCTTGTCAAGCCATGCTGTGGTGGTGTCCCATATAAAGTAGAGGAAGATGGACACAGATGTCAGCCCAGGGCCAGTCTTCCTCAGCAAAAAGAGGAGGACTGGCGTCGGACGTTAGCTCAGTGCTAGTCTTCCTCACAGGAAAAAAACAAAATAGAAAATAAATGCTGGCAAGAAGGTGGAGAAACTGGAACCTTTGTGCCCTGTTGTGAGAATGTAAAATGGTGCAGCCCATATGGAAAACAGTATGGAAGCTCCTCAAAAAACTAAAAATAGAACTACTATATAATCCAGCAATCCCACTTATGGGTATTTATCCAAAAGAATTGAAATCAGGATTCAGATACTTGCACTCCCATGTTCATTGCAACATTAATTCATGATAACCAAGAAGTGGAAACAATCTAATGTCCATCGAAGGGTGAATGGATAAAGAAAATGAGGTATGTATATACAAGGGAAATCAGCTTTAAAAAAGAAGAAAATCCTGACATGTGCTACAACATGGATGAACCTTGACAATATTGTGCTAAGTGAAGTAAGCTAGTCACAGAAAGGTAAATACTGCATGATTCTATGTATAAGAGGTACCTAAGTAGTTAAATTCATAGAAGCAGAAAGTAAAATGGTGGTTGCCAGGGCGAGGGGCATGAGGAGGTTAGGAGTTATTGTTCAATGGGTATAGCATTTCATTCATGCAAGATAAAAAAGTTCCAGAGATCTGCTGTACAACAATGTGCATATAGCTAACAGTACAGTACACTTCAAAACTGGTAAGAGGATAGACTTCATAGTATGTGTTGTTTACTACAATAAAAAAAGGTTAATTGCTACAAAGTTCTTTACTTTCAGTCTTTATCATAAAAGTGCTGTGTGTCAATAAAAATGTGAATTCTTGATGATGAAAAAAAGAGCCATGTCAATATAATTGGACACGAAAGCCCAATTGCACTAAACACACGTGTGAAAAAAAGGAAAAAGTAAACACAGTGTGAATGCTGTTCTATCGTGGAACAACATTATCACAAAAGAAAACAAAAGAAATTTAAGATCATAAAAAATACTGTGCAAATAGTCATTGCATTGTTCTGTACTGTGTAGGAAAGGCAAAATATGGACAGGAAAGAAAAAAAGAAAAAATTTAATAATCTATATGGTTAAGCAAATTCTTACATGACCATATTGGATACTGGCAGGAGCTGCCAAATTTTTCCTCCTTTCTTGGAGGAAGCTCTGTGTGGAGAACAATTAGCTCCCTGTGTTCCGAGAACAATGTTTTCTCCCTTCATACCTTCAGCCCTAGAGCCCTACCAACTCTCTGCTGGGAACAATTTCCCAACGGTGGCATGAAGAATTGGAGTTTTCACAGAGTACTATGATCCCACTGAATTGAGGAGGAAGATTTAAGAATTTGGGGCAAAAAGAGCAACTAGAGTTAGTTTGTGGAATGGAGCACAGAAAAGACAGAGTTGTGCAGAGAGGGGTGCCCAGGAGTCCATGTGCATAGTCACTATGAATTGATTGCTCAAGAAAATGCTATAGATGCATGGACGAGACCATCCAGTCATTGTTGGATAACAGCTGCTCTGTGGTTTATTGCTAGAACAGAGAAAGCAGAGGTTGAGCAGTATCAGGGAAGGGATTATTAGCAGATTAGAGTGTTGGTCTTTCTAGAGTAGCAAGACCTAATTAACCTATTGTTCCCATCTCTAACGTCCAGCTGAGACACCAGGAGCCTTGGGAATATGAACCCACTCTCTAGACTAATATCTGCTCTAGATCTACTCTAATCAAAGTTAAAAGTAAACTTTGACAAGATCCACAAAGACAGAAAGTTCGGAAACTGAGTCCTGACAAGATACAGGGCTTGGCAAACACTTTGAGCTCTCCATAGATTACAAAGTATGAAAAGTATAAAGTGGGACCGGGCCAGTGGCATAGTAGTTAAGTTCACCCACTGTGCTTCGGCGGCCTGGAGTTCGCAGGATCGGATCCCGGGTGCAAACCTATACACTGCTCATCAAGCCACGCTGTGGCGGCATCCCATATACGAAATAGAGGAAGACTGGCATAGATGTTAGCTCAGAGACAGTCTTCCTCAAGCAAAAAGAGGAAGATTGGCAATAGGTGTTAGCTCAGGGCCAATCTTCCTCACCAAAAAAAAAAAGTATAAAGTATAAAATCAAAACTACCCAAGTTCAAAATGATAAGGAAACAATTCACATCCCTTCTAAATCAAAAATCAGCAACCTTCGGAGGACGATAACAGAATCTAAAGTCCCTAAACCATAGTATTCCCAATGTCTCACAATCAATCAAAATTTACTAGAAATTCAAAGAAGCAGGAAAATGCAATTCATAGTTGAAGACGACGATGAAGAAGAGGAGAAGGACTAAAAGGAATATGAGGAACAGGAAGAAAATGGAACTTAACGAGTCAAGCCCGATATGGGATTTCACAGAAATGACTCTAAAGCAGCTATTTTAAAATAGCTGTTCTGGAATTCCATCTGAAGGATATGTCACACAGGCTCACAAGGACATACATCCAAAGTTGCTCTTTACATCTTTGAAAGCACAAAAAATGAAGCCATCAATAGGATATAGGTTAAATAAATTGTTGTATAGGCGTACCATGTGCCAAAAAGCTATGTAGTCATTAAAAAAGAATGTAGTAGAAGTATACAGATGGATTCAGAATATAGTGATATTTTACAAAAATAAACTAAAAAATTCAGAAAAATATGCATCATTTGACCGGCTCTATTTGTAAAAAAAAGTATGTAATGCATAGAAATATGCATATATCTGCATGTGCCTAGAAATGGCCTGGAAAGATAAACACTAAGCTGATCACAACAACTAATCATTACTTAATCATAAGTAAATGAAGGGAGATTTTGTTTTACTTTTATAAACTCCTTTTACTTCTGATTTTTTGAGTGTGAAAATTATAAATCTCCTGTTGGAAAAATCTACTCTATTATTATGAGTAATGTGATGTTTAATCAAACAAATATAAACAAAAATGAAGATAGAATGAAGAAAACAGAAAAGAAATCTTAAAGATAGGTGTAATTTCTAATTTGCCTAGAGAAAAAAAAGGGAAAGAAATTGAAATGCATGAAATTGCTTTTCAGGTGATTGAAGAATTAGTGGACAAGGCTGGATCATGTTTTCTTAGGACATATGTCCTTTTTCTAAAACCAGCAGGGTTATGGGGCTTGAGAATATATAAAACAGTCCACATCAGATTGTAGCTGAAGGGATTCATGCTTGCATTTAGTTATGAAGCTCAAATTGGAAGCTGTTCAGGCAGAAAACTAATAGAAATGGGTGATAGCTAATTAACCTAAGGCTTCAAAGTAATTGCTCTGCAAGAAGCAATTTCAAAAGGACTTTCCTCTTTTTTTATTTTTGTAAATCATAAAATGCCCTATTTGACTTTTGGTGTGTGAGCAACAATATATGTATACGTGCAAATATTGACTTTTTTAGAATGTCCACCTTATCCAACTTCTTGGTAAGTTTTTAAAAGGCCAAAAGAATCGCAAGAACTATGCTTCATATCACATACTGGATATCCCAGGCTTAGGATTTTGCCATTTATGGAGAAAGTCAGTAGATTCCTGAAGTAAATATGCTAAGAGGATAGGGTTATACTGATCAGTTCTGCCCTGAGCTACCCACCTCACCACTAGAGTCAGAAGCGTCAGCTACTCTGAAGCATACAGCTGTTTGACAGAGAAGTGGCTCCCCTGGCAAAAGCAAGGTGCTCTTGTGAAGAGAGTGTAGAATGAATGTACAACATCTCAAATCAGCCTCTGTCTGCCACAGTCTACACCTCTGGCTTCCTATCTTCCATGAGTGGCTCCTCGCACTTTTCAAAACTGTCCATACCTATGTAGCATATACTCATTCCTTCTAAGAGAAAGGATCCCAAATTTCCTGCATTTCCACATCCAGTTCCAAATACAGATACTTTGGGTAGTATGGAGTTCTCTCCCACAAACTAGCTCGGTACCTCTGACTTAGAGCTTCACGGCACTTAAGTTTTATGTACGACCCACAGATGCAGAAATGACATCTGGGTGAAGAATTCTCATCAGACTTCTAGATCTAAGATTTAATTGCATGTAGACTAGTCTAGATACATTCTGAGGACCATCTTCTCTGACCATGTATGAATCATATGGTTTTAAATTACCGAATATGACTAACGAATATTGTATATTCATAAATAAATTAATTCCTCAAGAAACGTGGTAACTTTTCTGGGGATATCCAAGAATCAAGCTCTCAGTAATTTAGACTTCCCATAGAACTAATAAGGAAGTTCTTACAATGGCTGCTATCAGTTGCCCAGGATTCAATTTTTCAATATATTTTCTCCCCAACCTTAGGTTTCACTCTGATGTGGTTAGTTTAGAATTGTGTCCATCCTGAACCAGCCACTCTGGTTGAAGACAGAGCAATTACACAGATTTTTTTTAAGTCTGTGCCATTTACACCTCTGCTAGAATCAGAGTGGGACAAATTTCCCTAAGGTACATGGGCTACATGGTAGAGACATGGATACACAAAAAAGTTAGCATGCTTTGCCAATAAAAAGTGGAGTTAATTTTTTATGACCCAAAATGCATACTGAAATCATTAAATTCTCAATGTTGTTTATAAGTGTCTACTATTAGATTGGAAACTACTTCAGAGAAGACACTGTGTCATAAGATTGTGTTTGCCTGTTGGATCATGTAATGGATAATGAATCAAAAGTATAAAGGATTTTATTTCATCAGTTTATAATTACCAACCAAAACATGTATAATAAATGACAAGTCTTCTCATATTGTGCTAATTATGTTTCACTTAAAAAAAAATTAGATAGTTTACCTAGCTCTTAAATTGTCATTTACAAAATTATTGTTACATGGGTCTTGGAAAAACAAAAGGCTTTTTCAAAATAATATGTCTTCCAGATTGTTCTTGTTTTATATAATATTAATGTCTGTTTATTTGTCTTTTGTTGCAGGATTTATTTATACATGTGGCGGAACTTTAAAAGGACTTAATGGCACTATAGAAAGCCCTGGTTTTCCATATGGATATCCAAATGGTGCAAACTGTACATGGGTTATAATAGCAGAAGAACGAAATAGAATACAAATTGTTTTTCAGTCATTTGCTCTAGAAGAAGAATACGACTACTTATCCTTATATGATGGACATCCTCATCCTACAAACTTTAGGACAAGGTTAGTGTAATTTGAATGGAAAAGTGGAGGGAAAATATTTTATGGGTAAAAGTAGTTTATGTTAAAAAGATGTTTAACATTTGTGGTGCGATTATAATAAGGTCATATTCACCATCTAATTATTATTCATTTGGAAATATGTCATCCCATGAACAAAGTAGCTTGGTATTTCTGACTTCATAATACTAGTATATTAATATTATCTTTCAAAAAAGTGAATGTAAATTGAGTTGTGACCTCTTTAGAGTTGTTAAAGGAATTTTGTTTGTTAAAATACTTATCTCAAGTCTTCATTCTTTATGGGCGTAACTGGTAAAGTGAAAGCTACCATGTAAAGTGTCTTTCATTAGTATGTACCCAATTTTAATATACGATAATAGCAAAGACACTTGAAAATCAATATTCATATGATAGCAAAATAAGTTAATTTTAGATAATGTGTATGGATTTATAATATCTAAATATCTGAAAAATAGCCCCTCTCGTGTCACTAACTGGGACACACATTTCTTTCCATACCAATGAAATTATTTATTTTTAAGCTAGTTTATAAAATAGGTGTGAAAATTACCTGGCACCCTGACTGTTATTTAAATGGTTCTTCAGAATTTCTTTTTGGAAAACAAGATATCTAAACACATGAAGTATTTTTGCTGTCATATCAAAAACTCCTTTTAGGCATAGATCAACTCGAATTCAACCAACAAATTCGAAGTGCCAAATATTACATATTTCATTAATCCTAGATTTTTATCAATGTATGAATATTTTTCTTTAACCATAGTAAATCATTTTTTTAACTTCCAATTCAAAACATTCCAAGCAGTTAACCTGTAAGAATTAAGAACTCTTTACATACATGGCTATGTTTGAGTTATGATTCTGTGATTGTTACTCTTTCTAGTAGTTGATACTGTGTACTTGCTTTCCTGATCTATCAGTATCAAGTTTTTATATTTTCATCAGTCTTTCATCTTCTTTTGCTTTGACTTTTCCCATTTTAAATAAAAATTTGATATATATTATCTTCCCACTTTTAGTAAGAAAACATATAATACAGTGGGGGAAATGCTGCACCAAGAGGTAAGATTTGGATTATAGTGTTAGGTTTGTTGCTCACCAGCTGTCTGAGCAAGCCATGCCACTTGTTTGTGCTTAAACTGGAAGATGATAATAATAAAAAGAATGCTGTCCATCTCACGATACTCTTCTGAATATCTCTTGAGAAAATGAAAATCTCTTGAGAAATGAATATCTCTTGAGGAATGAATATCTCTTGAGCTGTATGAATATGAAATCCTTTTATTACACAATTTGAACTGTTTCCAGTGAAAATGACAGTAAAAAATGCCTGAGTTGTTTCAAACTATGTCTATGCAAAGAAAAGGTCACTAGATTGATTACAGGTAAGGTTCTATTTTTCTTTCTCTTTCTTTTTATTTTTTTTTTGTTGCCTTATATTCATTTACTGAGTATTTCTAACTTCTTTTTCTTCTTCCTGTTATACTGTTAACTCTTTTAATAGTGATCCATTTCAAAGATATACAGTATGGCAAACACACCTGATAGTGTTATTTCATCATCATTGCTGATATCATTAAAAGCTAGATGTCTTTTGTTAATGACATAGCACTAAGTCAAGATAGAAACCACACCATGGGGCACTGTGTATGCCTGTGTGCTTGCCTATACTAGTGGGTGGGTGTGGGAGTGGGTATCTGCCTTCATCTGTACACGTCCAATCAGATTACAGACTGTAAAAGAAAAAGGAAGATGCTTTTTAGACTTTCAAATCAGCTAAATTGATGTATATAAAAATACAAAGACTTTTTAATATTTTCTTTAAAACCCGCAATATATGCTATATAAGTGGTACAAATATAAAAAAGAAATAAGGCTCTCTAAATATTATCTGGTAGTTTCTATCAATTCACTGATAGTATTGTTTGTACAAGGATCTATCCTCTCTAGATCCCCTTGAAAATGAGACATACGTTTTTATTTTACCCTCTTTTTTTTTTTCTTGGTGAGGAAGATTGGCCCTGAGCTAACACCTGTTGTGAATCTTCCTCTTTTTGCTTGAGGAAGAGTGTCCCTGAGCTAACATCTGTGCCCATCTTCCTCTATTTTTGTATGTGGGGTGCCGCCACAGCGTGGCTTGATGAGTGATGTAGGTCCGCGCCTGGGATCTGTGCCTGGGAACCCTGGGCCGCTAAAGTGGAGTGTGTGAACTTAACCACTATGCCACCGGGCTGGCCTTCATTTTTTTTTTTTTTTTAAATATGGCCTCCAGAAAGTTAAGAGACTGTCAGATGGTGAAAATAAATTTATTTCTATCATTCTTTCTTTCCTTATCTGTAAATGGGGAATAACGGTATTTAATGTACAGAGATTTTATAAGGATTTTAATGTAATGAAAACTCAATAAATCTAACTTTTAGCATTTTTTGAGTGATTCCTCTGTACCTGACACTGTACTAAGTATTTTGTACTCATTATATTTAACTGCTCCCCTACTCAAACAATGTGAAAAGATTTCTTTTATCATCATCATTTTACAACTTGGAAAATGAGACTTAACATTGCTTGCCCAAAGTTAGCATTGTTAAAAGTAGCAAGAGGCATGATCATCATTGCAACCTAGATTTGTCTGAGTTCAGAACTTAAGTTCGTAAAAAATAAATAAAAACCCAAACAACAACAATAAATATATATACACATATATATATAAAATCTCTGATTTATATATTGATATATGAATTAAAGCCTATTTTTCTTAGCAATATTAGATAAAATTTAATGAATAAGAAGTAAAAACAAATACTTTTAAACAAATAACATGTAAAGATATAAACAGATAAATTACAAGTTTATTCTTGTTATTTATTTTATGGACTCTATCCTAATTTATACTCTATATCATTTTGCTCACTGTGGATATATAATGCATCTATTGGTCTTCATGCTTAAAGAAATATTGTTGCTATTGTTACAGCTTATTTTAACTAGCAAGACAGAAAAAAAAATTCAATGAGTAACCTCCAGGCCCTTCCCTACCGTGTTTATATGCAAAGTATGCTGTTTGATTAGAAATTGAAACTGCTGCTGACAATTTGATTCATTTTTTTGTCTGTCTCTTTGACTCACTGTTTTCTTGTTTTTTGTTTTTCTCACATCCTCACTTAATACATGTTCTTATGGTATGTCTGCACTTCTTTATCTTTCAGAAATTCATGCTTATATTTTGTTACTTTCCATGAGCTCCAATAGATTTTTTTTAAATAGCTTGCTATACTTGCCTTGCAATAATGCAGAAAAGACGGTTTGCAGGTCTTGTCATTCTTGCTTGTATAAATAGAGAGATATGTTGGGTTTGGTAACCCCAATTTCATATTTTTAAACTATTCTCCAAATCTCCAATTACTGAGTATGCTGCTTGTCTTCCTGTTTTCTTATTTATTAAATAAAAATTGATATTGTTGGCTAAATGTGATACTTGCAGCAATGCACCATTAGAGAATTCATTTATACTTATATCTTTAGCTTAGAGCAGATGCTGGTGCATTTATAACAAATTGGTCTACTTGATGCATAAAAGTAATTGTAAGCATTGTTTACTTTTTGTTTGCTACTATTGTATTTTCTCAATAAGAAAGTTATACCAAAAGGTAAAAGGAAAAAAAAATCACCCTTAATCTCATGAAGCAGAGACAGATATATATTTAGGATCATACTATATATGCTATTTTAAGTCAATATTTAAGCCCCTTACATTAAAATATACATATTTCACATGTGACTAGAATTTTTGTAAGCATCAATTTATTGGGTGCTTATAGTTAATCTTACTACAATTCATTTAATTATTCTCCTATTGTAAGATTTTTTTTTCCTTTCATAATTAATTCAGATATCAGCATTAATTCAGATAACAGCTTCACATCATCACCTCTAGGTAAAAAGTATCCTGAAGGGGTCAGCCCAGTGGTGTAGAGGTTGATTTCGCACTCTCTGCTTCTGTGGCCCAGGGTTTGCAGGTTCAGATCCCAGGCACAGACCTACTCACCATTTATCAAGCCATGCTGTGGCAGGCGTCCCACATACAAAGTAGAGGAAGATGAGCATGTATGTTAGCCCAAGGCCAATCTTCCTCAGCAAAAAGAGGAGGATTGGTAACAGATGTTAGCTCAGGGCTAATCTTACTCACCAAAAAAAAAAAGAAATGTATTCTCAAAAAAGAGCATTTCATTCCAACCTCAATCACGGAAAGTGGCGTGGAGAAGGCTGAAGACCAGTCAACAAACAAAATATATCACAGTATCAAAACATTTTTATTCACACTTTTTAATTTTACTGTTAAAAACAAAGTTAGGTTTTAAGAATACTTAATAAAAAGAGGAGGTATGTAATTTAAGAAGATAAAATTTATGTTGTGGTCATTACTACACTATGACTATGACCTTATGACAACTACCTTCTGTTTTTTCAATTACAACTTTAGAAATAATTTATTTATACTTGATGCTCATTTCTTTGTTATTTTCCATCCCTTCCCTTTGAACCTATGTATGTCCTTAAAGCTGAGTGAGAAAAATTGCAAATATACTATGCTGCAAATAGCAAAACAGGTAATATGTTGACATAAACTCAATAAGTATTATATAGAACTTATATGATAAAAAAAATTGTAATCTAGGCTGAAAGACATAAAGATGGAAAATGGAGAGCCGAACTATATATTCATGGGTAAAATGACTAAATTTTGTAAAGCTCTCACTCTTTGAAATTGTAATACAAAACTCCTAACGTATTTTGAGTTAGTTGAAAAAATAATACAATAGTTAGTCAAACTACCACGTGAAAATAACCAGGAAAATATATAAATATGATAATAGAGAGTTTAAACTGCAAGATAAAAATATGTAATAGAAAACAAGTTTGAATGTGGTATTGGCTGATGTAAGAATAGAAGACATTTGGAACAAATCCTATATGAATTCAGAAAAACAAGAGAAGATTAAATCACAGAAGATAGTGAGAGAAACATGACAGTTCCTATTATTATAAAATATGATAAAAAATATAAAGACATTGTAAGATATGATTCTATGAATAAAAAGATGTTCTATGATCAGAGTATACTTCAAACAAAATAAATATTTAAATAATTACCAGAGGAAATTATTTGCAAGATGTATAAAACAAAAGGCTTAACGTATTTAATATAAACAACTTTTAGAAATTAGTATGAAAATTAAAATCATACAGATAGAAATGTACAAAAATATGAGCAGAGAGTTCGCAAAAGAAAAAATGTTAAAATGTTAATATACAATAAGAAACTAGTAGAACTGAATCTTCCTAGCTATCAGAAGAAGTAAATGAAAGTAACTATGCAATATTTTTCAAATGTAAAATTGTCTAAGACCTAAACAATTATAAACACAGTTGGTGAAGATATTTAGGTACTTTCCTGAATGAGAAGTGGTTTCTGAAGGATATAAATTTCAAAGAAATTTATCATAAATAAAACTTTTTAAATGTCTCCCTCTCCAAATTACATACAAATTTTCTTTGTTTTGTTTAAAGTAGCAAAATCATGAATGTTTAAAGATAGAGATTGGTAAACAACCAATGGAAAAGTCCAGCAATTAGAAAGCACGTCTTATAACAATATTTTATGGATGGGGAAAGAGTTTACAACATATTACTAGCTAGAATAAAAAACAACTCCAAAACAGTATGTATAATAATGTAATAAGATAGCTTGTGCATGTGTGTTTGTGTGTGTTTGTGTATTTATGAACCGAAAGTTTTACTCCAAAATGACAACTGTGGTTATCTCACTGTGATGGGCTTATGAGGATTTTTTTGCTAGTCTTTCGTTTCTAAGATTTTCCAGTGGCACTAGAAAATAATTAATATTCTGGTTCCTTTATATCTCTTCCAAATTTTAAGAATATTTTCCTGACATATATCATTTAATGATTTAGAATTTAAATTTCAAACTGGAAGAAATGAACATCATTATAAAAATAGGCATTGACTAATTCCACTCTCAATAATTTAGAACTTCAAATAAACCAAAACTATATCATGAAACTTTATTTTTGAACTTTTCAAATTCACAATATAAGTTTACATATTTTTTTTTTTTTTTGTGAGGAAGACCAGCCCTGAGTTAACATCTGATGCCAATCCTCCTCTTTTTTTTGCTAAGGAAGACTGGCCCTGGGCTAACATCCATGCCCATCTTCCTCTACTTTATATGGAATGCCGCCACAGCATGGCTAAACAAGCGGTGCGTTGGTGCGTGCCCGGGATCCGAACTGGCGAACCCTGGGCCACCGCAGCGGACTGTGCGCTCTTAACCACTTGTGCCACCGGGCCAGCCCCACATATTTAAATAATAATGAAAAAGGAATTATGAAGAACAAAAGTACTTTCTAGAGTTAAAAAGCATGACATGTAGGGGGCCGGCCCCGTGGTATAGTGGTTAAGTTTGGCCCATTCCGCTTGACGGCCCTGGTTCACAGGTTCGGATCCCTGGCACGGACTTACACCACTTGTCAACCAGGATGTGGCAGTGACCCACATATAAAGTAGAGGAAGATTGGCACAGATGTTAGCTCAGGGCTAATCTTCCTCAAGCAAAAAAAAAAAAAAATAATATGACGTAAATAATTATGTGTGCGTCAAAATTATTTAAATGTTTTCTAAACAATTCTTTCTTTTATTGTCCAGATAATGGCCCTAAATCAATAGGAGTAAACTTTAAGTATACATACTTATATATGCCCTTGTTCTCAATGTTGACTAAAAAGGAAAACACTGAATTATATTTTGAATTATTTAAATTAATAAATACATTATTAGAATTGAACTTTATTCTAAAGTTCAGGCATAAATTTTCTACAGCTCAATGTTCAGATCTTAAGCATACAATTAAATAAGTTTTAACAAACTATACATAAATTCATGTAACCCACAGCCTTATTAATATATGAACATGTTCATTACCCCAGAAAGTTCTACGGTATTCCTTTCCAGTCAATCCCTACCCCGTCCCAAGTTACTACTGTACTAGTTTATTTCATCATGAGTTAGTTTTGGCCTTCTAAATATTCATATAAATTGAATGTTACAATATGTATTGTTTTGTTTCTCGTCTTTTTCACCCAGCATGTTTTTGAGATTCACCCACATTATGTGTGTCAACAGTTTGCTCCTTTTTGTTGCTGAGTAACAGTTCATTTCACGAATTGTTTATTCTCCTGTTAATGAACATTTGGATTGTTTTAAGCTCTGGGCTACTCTGAATAAAGATACAATGAACATTCATGCACAAGTGTTTTTGTGGATGCATTTTCATTTCTCTTGGATAAATACTTAGTAGTGGAATTGTTGGGTTAGTGGGTAAACAAACGTTTAATTTCATTAAAAACAAAACCCTCCCAGAGTTCCAAATGTTGCCCCATTTTATATTCTGCCATCATTGTATGAGAATTCTGATTGCTCACCATTTTCACCATTTGAGGTTGTCAATCTTCTATTGTGTTTTTATTTTGCATTTCTGTGATGACTAAGAATATTGAGCACTTTTTTATGTGCTTATTCACCAATTATTGATATATATTATGAAGTGTCTTTTCAAATATTTTGCCTATGTTTAATTGGGTTTTTTCATTTGTCTTGATATTATTGTATCTTTATGCAATGTTTATACCATTTGCTTGACAAATATATACATTGCAAATGTTTTCTTCCAATCTCTGACTTGCTTTTTCATTTTCTTACACTATCTTTAGATGAGCTAAAGTTTTTAATTTTGACAAAGTCCAATTTATTAATATCTATTTGTTGGTGCTTTCTATATAGTCTGATAAATATTTGCTTATCCAAAGAGGGAAAGATAGTCTCCTGTATTTTCTTCTGAAGCTTTAGAATGTTAAACTTTATATTTAGGTCTATGATTAATCTTGAAGGTATGAAGGAGTCTTTTCCCCAACATTTTAATTTACTAAAGACTTATTGCATTGCTACAGGGCATGCCAGCGAATTAGAAAAAAAGCCAATTAAAGTTTTGATGCACCTTAGGCAGTTAATGACTCTTCTCCTTAGATATCATTACTGACTTTGGAGTATTCAAATTAATGATTGGATAGATCTCAAGGACAGATGGGGCTTCTAGAACTCTTTGTCAACATAAAAGACTCTTTCAAATCTGAGTAAGACAAGGATTCAAGCGTGTAGACAATCATTTGTTGTTTATACTAGGCATGTGGCCAAAAAGAATTGAGGTGGCTTTTAGTGAAGAAACAGACTAAATTAAACCATTAAAACAGGAGTTAAAACGTAAAACAAAAGATGTCAATGAGCTAGTTTAAATACTTTGTTCCATGGATTATATTTATTCAATGTTTTATAGCAAATCTGTGAAAGGTTTACTTCTGTTAGCCTGCTTGATATCCTAAAGCAAACTACACATGGTGTTGTGAGTCACTAACTAGCAATATTTCTTGTACAAGTCACTCACCCTCCACAAACATTCATTTTTTCATCTGTAAAATGGCATAATCAAAATGCCTGCTTGATTATCTCAGAGAGCAACTTGATGTTCTCATAAATGCAAATGATTTTAATAAATGAAAATTTCACACAGCAATCTAAAACCCTAACTAAAATTTTTAGATTAGATATCACAGATTAAGTCTTTGTGAATTCATTTAGATTTGTTAATATGTATATTCTAAGCAAAGATACAGATAGTCTGTATATGTTAAAAACAAAATTTTATGAATAAACACTCTGTGTCAGGCTATTTATATACAACTCTCATAACATCATTTCAGATATTCTTCCCAATACTATTATACAGACGAGAAAATTAAATTTCACAAGTATTGATAACTTCTCTAAGATCACAAAATTAGGTTTTCAAGAGGCCTAAGTTTGAATTTAAATAGGTTAGAGCACAGCTCATTAGTTACATTGATTTACATTTTTCAACTATACCATTTTTGAATGATGGATTAGAAGATTTCCTTTAGACAATTACAGAATCAGATAACTTTGAGGGACCACTTATTTTATAAAGTCATTTTACTAAATCTAAATTAAATGGTCAACAACATTAAAGGGTATAAGAAAAGGACCCACAATTATATCAGGATCTACTTAAAAAAAAAATCACCTATTTGCTGTTATGACATGACATGCATCCAAAGGCATTTTTGCATCATAAAAATGATTGTATAAAAGAGAACTATTCCTTCATAGATGTTTCAAGTTTGATATTCTTAAGATATCTAGAAGATATTGAGCCCACATAGAAAAAGAATTAAATTTATCAACATAAAAAATATATAATTAAGTGCATGGCCACGCAGGATCATCTTTTTAGAAATAATAAAGACATTTAAATGGTATTTTTAGAAAAAAAATCATAAGTTAACTATATATAAATTGAAAAATGTTATTTAAAAAAATTTTAACTCACATTGATTTTATAAAAGATTATAATACTAATTTGAGTGAAAGTTTGGGAAGACGAAAAATTAATTTCAAGGATTCAAGAAACATATAATAATTTTCTAAATAATCTTCTTCACTAACTGCAGATTTAGAAACACTAATCTTGGAAAATAGAAGGGGTCCTAAATTTGTACACACTCATACACCAAATGTAAGGAATTTACAAAATCAGTGGTAAAATCTGGTGATAAAATAGTGTTATCTCCAAACTATATTAAAATCAATGCATTGTATATTAGGTTTTTTTTAAATTTTGCTTTCTTGAGGTATTTGAAAATTAAAATAGAATTTCAGAATCCTGCTATATATGTGACACTTTGCTTGGTGGATAGTAGGGCTAAAAAATGTATAGAATAACTCACTATAGAAGTTACCAATATATCCGTGGTATTTTTTAAAATGCATGAACCAATCTCAGCAACCTCATTTCATTCATTTTACAAATAATGTTTTCTAATTACAAAAGTCAAGTTATTTCTGGGTGAGATGTGATCATTGGAAAATATTAATACAACTCACTGCTACACCAGATCTCTTGGGATACTGGTACTAACTGTTTAATGTGTCAATTCATACTTCCACATGAATTTCCTATATTCACTTTACTCTTAAAAATATATTTTATGTGTAAAAACATACAACAATATAACATAGAGATTATGAAGCCTTATATTAGAATGAACACCAATAAGCCTACCACTTAACAAGGACAATGCCAGTATTCGTTTCTTCCCTATCCCATCCCTGGTTTTACTCAGACTGCTTCCAGTAATAGGCATTCCCGTATTATGGCCATCATTTCCTTACTTTTTTCAAAAATATGGTTTAATCATACATGAATGTATCTCTAAACAACATAAAGTTTAATTTTGCTTATTTGTAAGTTTTATAAAATATATATCATACTGTTATAGTTTTCTGGGACTTGCTTTTTTGACTCAACATAATGTTTCTAAGAGTCATCCATGTTGTGGCATATTGCTGTACTTCTCATCCATTTTCATTCATTTTTACTCAATATTATGCATATACTACACTTTGATTATGAATAATTGCCATTTATTTGTCCATTTTCTAAAGGATATAAATTTGTATTGTTTTGCTATTACAAATAATGTGACTATAAATAAACTTGTATATATTTTCTGGTAGAGTGCAAGAGATTCTCTCAGATCTCAGAGTGGAAGGGCTGGTTCAGTGTATACGGAAGATGCAACTGTTCGAATTCATTCAAATTTGTGTAAAGTAGTTTGTTTTCCCAAGTGGTCACATCACTTTCCAATACTACCAACAATGTATACTGAATGATTTATAATGTTCAACATCTTAATATTGGACATATTCAACACTTGATATTGTCAAGGATCTTAATTTTTGATAATCCATTGCGTGTACAATGCTGTTTCAGGTTTGAATTTGTATTTTTCTGATTGCAACGAACCTTTCCCTTGTCTGATTACATTAAATATTTCCTTAGGTTTACATGCCACTCCTGAGGGTTTGGATTTACGGCAGGAAAAGAGACATGAGTCATGGAAAATTCTAGGTTTTATTGTCATTAAAAACTAAAAAAAAAAAAGAACTAGTATTTTTCTAGATGAAGAAGATAGAGAATGATCATATTTGAATGGAGATGGAAATAAAGAGTTTGATTTGGTTGTGTTAGTTTTCCAAAGCCTATTAGGCACACAAGTAGCAATATCAACTGAGTATTTGGATACACATATCTGGAGTTGAGTGGAGAAAGAAACAATGTTAAAATCATGGCTTTGGGTGAGAACATATTGGGACTAAGAAAAGATGTCCGAGAACTGAAGTATGTGCAGGTACAGAGAAGTGGGAGATCAGGAAGAAGCAGCAGAGACGGATGGAAAAGTGACAGGCAAGAGAAGTAAGACCAAACCAAGTGAGCAAGGTATCTTAGGAGCAAAGAGAAGAAAGCAGAAGGAGGCGCAATGAGCACTTATGACACATGCTAAGGCCAAACATTCCTCAAGTTCAATGAGTTGGGAACTGCCCATTGGATTTGGCAACATGAAGTTCACGTGAAACTCTGATAAAAGCTATCTTTTCCAGTGGTGTTGGGGACAAATTCAGATGCAAGTGGATAGGTTAAAAAGAGAGCAGGAAGAAACAAAATGGAAACTATGATTATAGACCATTGTCTATACAAAGAATTTGTAATGGAAAGTTCATAAAAACAGGATATACTAGAAGGAAATGTGGGAATGTCAAGTTATTTTGATTATGAATATTTATTTATACATTATATTTATTTGATGGGAGATAATCATGTTTTAGGTTAATAGGAATAATTCAATAAAGAAGAAATTTTAACGACACAGAAGGACAAAGAAACAGTTGCTAGAATGTGACCATAAGTGAGAGGAGATGAGGTCCAGGGCACAGGGTGAGGGAGTGAACTTAGAAGAATGAGAAGTTCATTCATAAGGACATGCTTTCTTAGGCATTAGCCTCCATGAGCGTATCTGAGGTGGATGTTCGGGAGTCTGTCTTTTCTGTAGCCTGCAGAGCTTCCTACCAGTTCATCTACAAGCGTTAAAGTTCACTCAAAAGTTGCTTTTTATCCCGGCTTGTGATGCATTAAGCAATATAATTCCCACAATAATTTAGTAAGCCTGCAATCTTTTTGCTTTCCTTGAGTTTCATATGTCAGTAACTATATTCAAAGTTTTGGGTTTTCTTTTCTAAACATAATTCTAAAATAGGTTTTATTTATTTTGTCCTCATCATCTTTCTTTCTCTCTGTCTCAAATTACTGGTGGATATCCTGAAGCCATGAAACATGAGAATCTGTGGGAAGATAGCACTCTTAATCTGATTGTTATTTCATAACTTTGAGGCTCCTTGTTCTCTGATCCTTTTTCAATCTTATTTAATAATAATATTTGTATCCAGAAGAAGTTGGCTGTTCCAGTTTTGGAAGGCTGTTATCTTTAAACTCTATTCCCTTTGATCTCTGCTTGAAAACCAGCCAAATCTGGTTTGAACTCTTTTTTGGTAATACATATCTATATTGTAGAATATTTGTAAAGGCAAAGACGTTGTGATATTTCTAAAGGCAGGCAATATTTTCTCACACTCACTATCTGGCTTGTTTAACCACGTTCTTAAGAATTAAAACCTCAATAGGCTCATAATAGGCCCTCAAAGTTACTGGAAAAGAAAAATGCTTTACCAAATGCTGTGCCTGCCACTGCCTAAAATAGATCTTTGTATTTCTAGCCTGTGACATCTATTTCCTCAACGCTCATTGCCCAGCTGCTAAGCCGTTGACACATGTTTTACACTTCTGTTATGGCAGTTTAACACTTAAATAGCTATTCCACAAATTTTACAAATAAGCACGAGTGGCAAAAAATGGATAGAAAATTATTCTAGTTTTAGTACTACCTTAATTATAAAAGGAACTATAAAATATTCTAAATTAAAAATAACAAGATGTTCCCAGAAGGTCATATGAATACTTTTCCAAATGAAATAATTTTTTTCTGCCTCTGACAGACGGACAATAAATCAGTTCATATGCATTCAGTAAGAAAATATTCAGCGAAAAAAATGTTCTTTTCACTCTCATCTCCCTTCAACAAGTTGAGTGTAAACAGCAAGCCGTGGAGATAACATTTTGATATAGGCATTGTGTGCAGACAGTTCCTCCAGGGAAATCTCCCCTTCTTACCCTCTTCTTGCTCCTGAGTCCCTGCTGTTTATTCTTCTCATCTAAAACCAGACCTTCACTTCTGCTTTATGAATTTTTCATCTCCGCTCTCTCTCTCGGATTGTACCTGATACATAACCCAGTCTCTCTAAATTCTCCTCCATTAGCACCTCCCCATGCTTAGCCCACATCTCCACGGAGGGGCTGGTATAGACAATGCCTTCATCTGATCTCTTGAGGTTTTCTTTCCCTGTCCTGGGGTGATAAGAGAATGTTAAAATAATAAGATATTGCATTAGATGATGAGTAGGTACTATGTTCTTGATTCATAGTAGATGCTCGATAAAATGTTTATTGATTGAAAGTTTAAAAGCAGTTTTTGAAACTGATTCATTGTGTTGATCTATTTCTTCTTGATCTATTTCTTCTTCTTAGTTACATTTTAGGTCAATAACGAACATAAAATTTTGAAAATGATCATATAAATTTATATTTGAAGTGTTTATAAATATAAAATGAATCCAACTATTATTATATCAATGTCTTTTTATTCTAGAAAAAACCTAACTTAGGTTAAAATACTTAAGTATTTTCAAAATATGTTTTGAGAGAATACTAGCAGCATTATTGCTAAGAACAAATGAAAATCATGGGAAAATATTTTCATATAAAAGCCTAAGCTCTCATTTTTTGAATGCTTACCTAACTATGCTCCTCTCATCATGCCTTTTCTCACTCCATTGAAAACTAAATTTGGGGGGCTGGCCTGGTTGCGTAGTGGTTAGGTTAAGTTCACGCAGTCTGCTTCAGCGGCCTGGGGTTCACAGGTTTAGATCCCAGGTGCGGACCTACACACCGCTCATCAAGCCATGCTGTGGCAGCGACCCACATACAAAATAGAGGAAGATTGGCATGAATGTTAGCTCAGTGACAATCCTCCTCAAGCAAAAAGAGGAAGACTGGCACCAGATATTAGCTCAGGGCCAATGTTCCTCACCAAAAAAAAAAAAAAGAACTAAACTTAATTTTCATTGTAGTATCAATCTTATTTTCATACCATCTAATTGATTTTATTTTTCTCTGTTAATGCATGCAGCTAGTATGTTACTATGTATTAGATCAAGGCCTGTTGATTAAATACATTCAATTTTGTATATAGCAACCAATTTTATTTTGTTACATATTGCTTCTTTTGCTTACTGTCACATCTAAATTATGGTGTGTTATAATGAAAGCCGAAAATTGACATTTCTTTACAAAATTTAGGAATAAGTAAAATTTTGTAGGTGAATCAAGTGCATGTTACAAAAACAATAACTTATACATTTCCATCATGAAAAAAATTTTTAGTTGTTTAAAAATAAAATAGTTATTAACAAGAATGTACATAAAATGAATATAAAAACACTTATAGTCTGTTCTTGGTCTTGCATAGGAACGAAGTCTTTGTGGTTAGGGGAGATTGTATTTGCCTTTGTATCTCTGATACTTAATGTAATACTAATGATGTAAATATTCAATAACGTTTGCTTAATGAGTAGGTCTGAGAGGACTATTAGTTTAAATAAAATAATATTTCATTAATTTGTCCAGATTAAACTTAATATTTTCTTAGAATGATTTGTTGGAGTGCTGTATCTTTCTCATCTGATTTATTACAGCATCAAATTGTTAGGTAAATGTTTCACATTTAAGTTCTCATAGTCAACTTTGACATGTTCTACGAACTAATTCTAACATACAATTTCAGAGTATAATCATATAAATATGACTAATGAAAATAAGGACAATGCAAAAAATTATGAGTGGATAATTTTGAAAATAAACCATTGAAACAAAGTATTATTGCAAAGAACTATATCATTGGTATTGGTAAAAAATCAATGAGTAGCACTATTTTTGTATTCAATGAAAAGCATATCACCTATATTTACATATACACAACCATATGTCTTTGATATTCACATCTGTGTGTGTGTGTGTACTCCATATATAACTCCATAGCTGTATGCCTAAATACATTTCACATTTTATTGATTTTTATTTTTTATTTGAGAACTTCAAAAAATGCCAAATATTAATCAGATTCAACCCAATAAAGCTGACATCTCCCTTACAAGAATCTTTCTTTTCTGTTGTTTAACACTTAAAAAAAATTTTCTCGGGGCTGGCCCCGTGGCATAGCAGTTAAGTGCGCAGTCTCCGCTGCTGGCGGCCCAGGTTTGGAAGCCCGGGGGCGCACCAACTCACCGCTGGTCAAGCCATGCTGTGGCGGCATCCCACATAAAGTGGAGGAAGATGGGCATGGATGTTAGCTCAGGGCCGGTCTTCCTCAGCAAAAAGAGGAGGATTGGCATGGATGTTAGCTCAGGGCTGATCTTCCTCACCAAAAAAAAAAAAAAAAAAAAAAAAAATTTCTCCACAAGCAACCTCTTCCAGTTTAATAATCCAGGTTGCCTAACATTCATTCAAATTATGTTTTCTTCTCATATTGGAGATTTTATTAAAAAGTATTTCTTCCACTTCAATCCAATTAAACCCTCCTATTGTGCTAGTAAAAGTCATTAAATACTCCCTTCCTTACCATGACATTATTCTTTTACTCTGGTGTTTATTTTCATTTGCAGCTTTTTTTTTTAAAGATGTTTTATGGAGGTACACTGCACATAAGAACAGAGACTAGATTATGTTTTGAGTTTGATGAATTATGTCAAATTAATACATCCGTGAAATTAGCACCATGATCAAGAAAAGAACATTGTCTCCTTCCAATCACCACCCCTCTCCCCTTCCCTCAGGGTAACTACTTTCCTAACACATGACACAAAATCTTCATTTTGCTTGTTTTTAACCATACATAAATGGAAAGATGCAGGATGCGATCTTTGCCTATGGCTTCTTTTGTTCAGCATCATGTTAGTGAAATTCAATCATGTTGTTGTGTGTAGTTGTAGTTTATTCATTCTCAGTGCTATATAGTTTTGCATTGTATGAGATGTTAGTTTATATGCTCTACTATTGATGGATATTTGGGTTGTTTCCAGTTTGGATTTATTATGAATAGTGCTGTTATGATCATTCTTGTACATGTCCTCTCATGAGCCTGTTTAAGCATTTCTGTTGGGTATGTAGCTAAATGCATAATTTCCATTTCATAGATACTGTCAAAACATTTTTCAAATTAGTTATACTAATTTACACTCTCATAAGCTGTGTTTAAAAATTGAATTGTTCCACATCCTTGTCAACACTTGGTATTCTCTGCCTTTTTAGTTTTAGCCCATCTACCATTTATTTTGGCATAGCATTCTGGTTTTAATCTGTATTTTTCTAATGACTAACAAAGTTTACCACTTCTTATATGCTAATTGGCCATTTGGATATCCTCTTATGTAAAGTGCTGCTCAAGTCTTTGCCCATCTTTCTATGGGGCTGCCCACTTTTTTATTAACAATCTGTAGGAATTCTTTGTATATTCTTGGTAAGACTTCTATCACTTTGTGTCTTTCCTTTTCATTTTCTTAATTGTATCTTTCAATAATTAGATGTTAGTTTTAATGTAGTATAATTTATCAAAATTTTTATTTATTTTTAATCAATTTGTGTTTTACTTAAAAATCTTTATTTATTCCAGGTCACAAAGATATTTTCCTCGTATTTTTATTTACTAATTTTTGTGACACTTAGATACACAATCTATGTGGAAATTATTTCTATGTATGATGTGAAGTTTCTATGTATGATGTGAAGGTATATATTTTTTGTTTTCTTTTGTTTTTTTCTACATGATTATATACTCAACTCAGCACCATATATAGAAAACAATCCTTTCTCTATTGCACCTCAGTTTATCACAAATCAAGCAGCTATTTATGTGTGGTTCTTTTTCTGGACTCTCTATTCTATTTCATTGGTCCATTTGTTAACCCTTTGACTAATACCACACAGACTTAAATACTATAGTTCTTATAATAACTAATGACATCTAGTAGTATATCTTCTCTGGCTTTGTAGTCATTAATTCTTTAAAATCACCAATAGATACATTACAATTCTCTTCAATTTAAGATACAGTCACGCACAGTATAACAACATTTGGGTCGATGATGGACCGCATATACAACTGCGGTCTCATAAGATTAGTACCATATAGCCTAGGCGTGTAGTAGGCTATACCATCTAGTTTTGTGTAAGTACATGCTATGATGTTTACACAGTGATGCGACTGCCTAACAACACATTTCTCAGAATGTATCCCTGTCGTTAAATGACGTGTGACTGTATTAATTTAATAAGACGTAACTTAACTGAAAATATATATTACAATTAATAGTTTAACATAAAATATTTTGTTTATTCTTTTCAAGCATTTATGATATGCTTGATATGCTTTTCTTATCACAGCATATACGTAAAGACAAATACGAATAACTGTGTTTAATTTTATTAGAAAGCAACACTACCATGTTTCTTCTTGTCATTCTCCTTCCATAAAATGCTTTATTTCTTAGATGGTGTCTACCAAGAAGCCACCCAATTTCCTGTCCATTTGTTTTCTGGGATTTTGTCTTTCATTGAATGCAGAAAGGAGCTTACTGTGATAGGATAACTCTTTGAAACCAAGTGCTAGAGATAACGTTGACCGATTTTCTGAATTTTACAGATCTTGTGTTGCTTATCCAAGAAACAGAAGAAGAGATAGTTTCTCTATACCAACTTTTTGGTATTCTCTATATCTGATGCAAGCATTCATGGGACACTAATTAGCGTTCAATTCCATTGTTCTCATGGTCATCCCTTCTAGAATCTGATCACACATTTACTGTCAATTCACACTGTCATATTATCACTGAAAATATTTTATTTGGAAGTTAGGGGAAGTTTTATTAGTTTCCTACTGCTCTATTTTACTCACATATATGTTCAAGCTATTGTTCTATTTCTAATATTTTTAACTATATTTTACATAATTCTTTTCAACCTCACTTTGGACTGTTTTTTGAACAGCATAATTTTCGACTTAATGTCCGTTGATTGGAAGGTATTTTTTAATTTCAATATTAAATTTCAAATGTATCTCTTTTCTTCATCTTCATCTTACATTTATACACTGGTGGTAATAATGTTAAGTTAGCAGAAAACGTATTTTGGAGTCAGACAGATCTCTGTTGAATTCTAATTTTTCCACTAAATAAATAGGAAAGGAAGTCATTTAACCTCTCTGAACTTTATTGAAAATGTGAATATAGAAAGACCATTTTCACAGTGTTTTATGGATTGAATGTGTAAAACATTAACTTAGTACCTGGCACAAAAAAGTGTCCTATAAACATTAGTGATGATAATTTTAAAATCTTGGCTTCTATGACTTTGTCTTAATACTTATATTATTATCCAGTACCTCATTTTCTCTTTCCACAAGTCTGTGATAAGGATTGTTCTTTATCCAGGTGAATGTCAATCACACTATAACATCTTTCTTTCACAGCTAAGCTTCTTAAAATAATAGTTAATATGGGCTTTCTATATTTCCTATTTGTGTTAATAATCACTGAATTTGATGTGTCATCTCACTGAAGCTACTCAGGGCAAGGTGACCTTCTAATTGCCAGGTCCATGGACTAATTTTAAGTACCCACATTAACTTTCAGTGTCAGAATAATTTGGAAAAACCGATCAACTGGTTAAAAATTTAGCAAAACTAATTGAGAGTCCCCTTAGAGTAGCAAAAAGAACATAGCCTTAATTTCTGGCTTTGCCATTTCCTAACAAAGTGACTTTTAAAAAGTAATTCCTCTTTGTAGGCTTTCTCCATTTGCAAATGGAATAATAAAAATAAAGTCTTATACAGTTATATACATTATGGGGGATAATGAGACAATGTATATTGAACACTTGATTCGTTGTAGAGACTTAATACCTGGTAGCATTTAATATTATTTCATTTGTAAAAATAGTTCTGCTGATTAGGTATAAAGGCAGCCACATAAAACATTTTGTTGACATAAATATTTTAAATTTGAAGGCATGTTTAATTTTATGTTTCAAGGTAATATGATTGTCCTTGTTAGCTAAAATTAAATTAAGCCATGCATGTATATGTGGTAATATCACATTTAATTTAATACATTATAGCAACAAGATCTATCTAATGGTTCAGAGAGTACAACAAGTAAAACACTATTCAGAATTGATTTAAGACTACATAAACATAAATTAAGTTTCAATGGAGATACCATATCATATATGGAAATACGTTTTTACCCAAGAAAAACAATATTAAAACAGTGATCTAATTTTATGATCAATAAGGTAGTGCTTTAACTGTAACTGAAAATAATATATTTGTTTATTAATTTCATTTCTCATGCTTCCTTCTTCCTATATCTTTTGTGAAAAAAATCATTTTCTACCTATGAATAGCCACCTTCCCTAATTATTTTGTGTCAGATAGGATACAACTGGAAAAATAGACAGAAGGAATTTAATATGGGAAACTAGTTTTAAAAGACTGGAAGAGATGAAACCAGGCAAAAGAAGAAGCTGTAATTCAGAAATGATTTCCTATAGGAAGGAAATACAGTTACAGGGAAAAAAGGAAGGGGCTGGAATTTCCAGAATGCAGAACACACTGGTTGCTGTGCCATACACAATGCTGTTACCATGGAAGAGGGTGTCACTTAGGGGACACTGGAGCCAAGGGGATGGGCCACTCAGCAGAGGCTGACCCCATAGAGGAGAAACCACATTGCCACTACTAGAACCACCAAGGAAGCGCTGCTTCCAGGATCAAAGCTAGAATCATCAAAGCAATGCAGCCACTTGCATAGTTGCTGCCAGAAGCAAAAGAAGAGAAAGAGAGAAAGGAGGAAAATAACTTATTTTCACCTCTCTATTTCTGATCTCTCACCAGTGCCTCCTAATATGCAGAACCCATCAGGAAGGCAGGTGGCACAGAAATCTGAACAGAGTGGAAGGATGGGCGTGGGAATGACAAACAACCAATAAATAGCTGACCCATTCCAGTTATTTTTTGCTTTCCTGTTTGTTTGTTTTAGTTTTTATTTTCCCTTATTGGGAGTACTTGCAGAATGGTCAGAATGGATGGAGTATATTGTAGACATCATTAAATTATAATGAATAGTAGCCGGGAAAGCTAGGCTAGGTGCAAAGATGAATGACCTTCAATCAAAGACATGGACTCACTCCAGTATGTAATTGAGAGTTATTAAAGAATTATGAGTAGCAAAGTAAAGTAGTACTATGGTCAAATGTTTGTAAATTGTCACTTTAGGAGGCCTTTGGAGGAAACATTAAGATTACAGGTAGGTAAGACTAGAAGCAGAAGGACTTCATAGTAATAGTCTATCAAAAGAGTTTAGATAAAAGATGAGGGTCCAAATTTAAGTAGAGTTAATGGGAATAGAGATCAGTATCTGGATTTGAAATCCATTTTATATGCTTTATATTCTATTTTAACTTATAACACTCAATTAGAACTAGAATAGACTACATTTTTCTCTCTTGTATTACCCTATGTTTCCATGTAGTAAACACTAGAGCTGTTATAATGTCATTTTTTAAATGTTTTTTTTCCTCTCTTCATAGTTCAAAAATTGAGAATCTTTGTGTATTAACACTAATGCTTCTAAAATTCACCTTAAATAAAAAAATAAATACATTCTTCCAAAAACATTTTGAGAGCTTCTTATTTGTCAGGTCATTATTCCAGGCACTGTGGATACAGACTAGTTCTCCATTCTGGTAGTGCCTATATTCTAGTGAGATCAGATGGACAATAAACAAGGACATAGGTTAGACAGATTGTGATAAATGCTTTGGAAGACATTGGTGGATTTTGGACGTCATTGGAGAAGACACATGAATCAACATATATTTTCAAAGGATCACTCTAGTAATTGAGTTGAGGGTATAACAGGAGAGAGAGATTTGCAGGGGGGCAACAGGAATTGGGGAAACTCACGAAATAATCAAGGTAAGAGATGATGGTGGCTTGGATTGTGGCAGAAGCAAAGGAGGTAGGGAGGAGCCAGCACATATACGGCGGATATTTTGTGACATTAGAGGCCATAGATTCATCTGAATTGTTAGATGCACAGAATGAGTGAGACAGCTGTCAAGGAAGACTTCAGGGCTTTTTAGCCTAAACAACAAGAAGACTAGAATTTACTGAAAAGAGAAGACTAAAGAAAAGACAGGTTTTTGAATTGAGATTTAGATTTTGGATATATGTCTGAGATGCTGATTAGACATTGAAGCTGGAATGTAAAACAGTAATCAGATATATAGGTGTAGAGGTTAGGTAAGAGGTTGTCTAGAGATAAAAATGTTACACCTATCAGAGGATATATGTTATAATATTCAGAGAGAAATTTCGTAGCAGAAATAGTGAAGTCATGCCACTATCCACATTACATAAAGTACCCAGCTAGAGTGAAGGTATGTCATGGTTGTAAAGATCATTGAAATGTCACAAAGAGAATGTGTTTCTTGGGATTTTTAAACAGGACACTAAAATAAAATGCCTGTTTTAACAGCTTTTTTGTTTGGCCATTATAAAAATTATTGAGAAGTTTTATTTAATCTACATTTTCCCTACTTTCACTCCTCTCCACTCTTTTTCCTTCTTTTTCTTCTCATGTTGTTAACGCACTAGTTCATTTTATAAGTATTACCTCCAATGTAATTATCCATTGTCTGGCTACAATTAATAAAGCTATATTTAATAGCATGCCATTTCATATGCTATCTCAAAAGTTACATTTTTGTCACATTCACAAGGATATTCAAATCTTCCACAAAATCAGCAAATACTTTAATGGGTAAATTAAGTCCATTCCTTTCTCTGTCCTCTAAGACTAAAGAAAATAATTGATTATAGTCATCTACATAATCGTCCACTTTAAATTTACAGGTAGTTTTATCTTCATAGTAGTTCGTTTCTAAATATGTCCACCAGTACTTAGTTAATGAATATGTTACCTTCTATTTTCTGTATATCGTTGTTGATCTAATGATTAAAATTACATTATTTAATTCTTTCTCAAATCATTAAAAGACCAAAGCAATATTTGAATATAAATTAATTTCTACACTTATATCATGCACTATTTTCTGCATATGATTACTTAATGTTATACTTGCCAGTGTCCTCTGTTTCAGGAATTCAATAGCTTATAAATTGAATTGCTTTCCTTTTCTTCTCATTTTACTTTATTCCATATAAAAAATAAAATTTTTCTGTGATTCCTATGAAATTCTATCAAAATTGCATCCAAATTCCAGAGTTATATGGATTTCCTCAAGAAATAGAAATGATATAATATACTTTAATGTAAAAATAATTAAAAATTCCTTTTTAAGGTAAGCATTATAAATTCAATACTTAGGATAAATTAACAGATATAAAATATGATAAACAAATGCTGATTCCTAAACCTAACTAGATATTTGGTTTAAAAAACAGTATAATGCTATCATTCTAACCTTGTCCATGTCACATAGATAGAAGAAGCTTGAGAAATGAAAATGTAAATAAGGAAGTACTATTTTTTTTTTCTATTTTCACTATGACTATAGTGATTGGCATTTGTCTGTTGTATTTATTTTACTTCTTTTAGATTTTTCATATTAGAATACATACTTATTTCAAATAAAATTTATGTCCTTGACTCTGACTCATGCTTTATAGATGATTATATACCACTGTGGATACAGACAATAACTCATTATATATGAGGATGAGCTATACTTTATACATTGGCAGCTATTAGTAGGGGAAAAAACATCTCGGTCTCCCCAGGACAATCTTGGGTATTATTTTTTTTGCCTATTTTCCCAGTGTAGTTGTTAACAAGGTGCTCTCGAAGGAGTCTCAAATCACAAAAAAATACAAAGATCTTAAAATACTTAAAATACTTCCAAAAGATTATTTTTTGGATATATCACATTGTAAATCATAATTCATAGCAAGGATTCTAAGAAATATAACAAAATCCAATAGATTTAGATGGTTATCAGATGTTTCTAGTACTTTTAGTGGGTGAAAAATAAGTGGAACATAAACACCTCATTCCCTTGAGAGAGCATGAGCTCTGGAATAAGCCATTTATATGTACTTTAGGACTTTCAAGTATAATATTATAGTTCAATAATAATAATATAGCTTGATATTTTCCCAAAGTCCCTATTAGTGGCCTAAGAAGTTCTTACCCTTGGGAGTTAAGCATATGCCTTTGAGTTCCACATTATTTTAAAAGGTAGGCAATAGCCATGACAGAGATGAACATTCTTAGTAAATTTCCTTGTAGCGTAAAAACATAAAATCTGTTTTCCCTAAACCTTATTTTTTTTTTTTTTTAAAGATTTTATTTATTCAGTTTTTTTCCCCCCAAAGCCCCAGTAGATAGTTGTATGTCATAGGTTCACATCCTTCTAGTTGCTGTACGTGGGACCTGGCCTCACGTTGAACGGAGAAGTGGTGCCTCGGGGCGCTCCCGGGATCCGAACCCGGGCCGCCAGCATCAGAGCGCGCGCCCTTAACCGCTAAGCCACGGAGCCGGCCCTAAACCTTATTTTTTATTGTAGTAAAGCATGCATAACCTAAAATTGACTGACTTAACCATGTTTAACTATACAGTTCAGTGGTTTAAGTACATTCCTTTTGTTGTGCAACCATCACTACTATCCATATCCAGAACTCTTTTCATCTTGCAAAACTGAGACTCTAGACCCATTTAACGGTAACTCCCCATTCCGTCCTCCCCTGTCAGCTGCTGGCAACCACCATACTACTTCCTGTTTCTTTGATTTTTTACTGCTCTAGGTACCTCATATAAGTGGAATCATACAGTAAAGATATGGCTATTAACCTTACAGAAAGAATTCATTATTTTTTGTTTCTTCCATGTAGGATCATGATTTCCTTAGCTTACCTTCTCATATAGGAACTTCATTTAACTTTAAAGAAATGTGATTCTTAAATGTTCTCCTTAAATGCAGTGTTAAAAATAAAATCTACTTCAACTGTCCCAATGAGTTCCTATCATAGTTATCAAGGAAATATTAAATGATTGAAATATTCTGGTGAGTTACTTTATTCTAATTACTCTAATTTTAATGTTATAATATCAACTTATGGGCAATGGAAAAAACACATATACCACGGGAGACTTTTATGTTTAAAACAGGAAACAAGAAACATAATGCAACATCTATTACAACTTCAAGTCATATTTCAATGTTTACTAAAACTAAATTATGTGTATTTGTTACTTATTATAATATCATTAATTGGTATTTTCAATGTTAGTAAATATCACTTAAGAATCTTTAAGATATTGAAAATGAAACATCAAGATGTACAGACATTATTTCTAAAATAAAAATGGAATGTTTTTACCATTAATTATGTTTGCTAATGTTTGTTGAACTTAATCATCTTTAGTGTAACTTTACACTGAAGGAGAAAATTTTACAGTTGGTTTATCTTTTTAACGTAAAAGGATGATTTAAAAAAATACTTTATATACAGTAAAACAGTTCATAACAGTATAAGAAGTAATTTATTATTTAATTTTAACCAGTTATCCAATTTAAAATGTTTGTATCTGAATTATGATTATTATTTTAAAGTAATAGATTAAAGGACTGAATGAGTTTGCATTTGACATAAAAAATTATCATTTTTTAAAAATTTTTATTTATTTATTTTTCCCCCAAAGCCCCAGTAGATAGTTGTATGTCATAGCTGCACATCCTTCTAGTTGCTGTATGTGGGACGCGGCCTCAGCATGGCCGGAGAAGCGGTGCGTCGGTGCGCGCCGGGGATCCGAACCCCGGGCCGCCAGTAGCGAAGCGCGCACACTTAACTGCTAAGCCACAGGGCCGGCCCAAAAAATTATCATTTGATAGCACTAAATTAGTTCATGAATCATGTCCAAATTCAATAATTAGTTAGGTAGAGAAATGATTGCACATATGTTCTATGTCACTGCATTCTCATATTAATATTTTCTTTATGATGTATTCCAATGAAGACAGATTATAATTTTATTTAACTTAAAATGATTAGAGAAAGTTTTCAAGATGCTATATCATTGACCAGTTGTGTGTATGTGTGTTTATATGTATATAAAGAGATAATCATCACAAAGTGCAGTTGCAAAAATTTATGAGAAAGTAGTGTTGGGCACAATGGATATAATTAATGGTTACGTACATCTTGTAAGAGTAGCTGTTATATTCTCGATTGTTTCTATCCAATAGCTTGCAAACAAAATACTACTGACTTAAAAACAGCACTAAAACTATTCTAAAAAAGAGTCTTCACTTCTCTAAATTTTAGAATAACTAGGTTAAATCGTATAGTATCTTTATCAGAATATCCTAAATTGTTACCAGCATAAAGCTTTATTTAAAACTCTCCAACTGCAGTGTTCTATTTATTTTATGTACAATATAATACTACTTCTTAATACATTTTTTACATATTTAAGACCATAAAACTGGTGATTGGCAAGGAATCTCAAAACCTTTTCTATAATTATTTTAGGTTAAATAAAATTATAATTTGTCTTCATCATTGGAACATGTCATAAAGAATATAGAATATCCCCGGGTGTGCACTAACGCACCTGTTGTCAGGCCATCCTGTGGCGGCATCCCACATAAAGTGGAGGAAGATCGGCAGGGATGTTAGGTCCTGGCCAATCTTCCTCAGCAAAAGGGGAAGACTGGCACGGATGTTAGCTCAGGGCTGATCTTCCTCACACACACAGCAAAAAGAATATAGAATATCCACGTATACATTATGTATCGGCATACAGACATTGATTGAATGTGCAGTCAATTCTCTTTTAAGAGCAAACCCTTTAATGCCTGGAGAAAAAAGACAAAGAAAATACTACCCTTCTAATATACATATTTTTTAAATACATAGATAAATAATATGTCATATACATTTCCTGTTTTGCTAAATCTGAGAGATAATAATTCATTTCTGGGAAATAAAGCCATTAATTTTGAGTTAAATTCTTATTGATGGTCATTGGATAAGTAAATCAAACAAACAATTTGCAGTATGGAAGAATGCAAGGTATACATTTATAGAATCACGGGTTTTTTTCCTTATGAATGTACAAAACCTATGAAGAAATATAGTAAAATTCATATCATAAAGTGTGTATAATACTGTCTGTGATGTCTTTGACATGTACCACAAAAAAGATGGCAAAGTTTATGAGGGAAGGGGATCACTTGACTCAATATCAAGCATTGTAGGTAACTAAAGACACATGTTTTCTGTCCCCTCTCTCTCTCCCTCCCTTCCTCCCTGTCTCCCTCCCTCCCTCTCTCTTCCTAATTGAGAAGATTTATCAATGATTGAGGATGTCATAATGTTCTCATCTCTTTCTCAGTCATAGTTTTGCCTTAAATTTACCTTAGGCAACCAGCATGTAATGGATCTTTACTAATTTTATATCTGAAATAATCAAAAGTCCTAGGAATCCTAAACTCAAAGGAAAAAAAAAACTTAGGGGGCCCGCCTGGTGGCGCAGCGGTTAGGTGCTGGAACTCTGCTTTGGCGGCCTGAGGGTTCGCTGGTTCCGACCTGGAGCGCACCTAAGCACTGGCTCATCAAACCATGCTGTGGCAGCGTCCCATATAGAGTAGTGGAAGATGGGCACGGATGTTAGCCCGGGGCCAGTCTTCCTCGGCAGAAAGAAGAGGATTGGCATCGGATGTTAGCTCAGGGCTCGTCTTCCTCACCAAAAAAAAAAAAAAAAACTTAGAAGAGCATAATAGCATATACTTCAAGTATTACACTTGGTCAAACAGTCCAAGTTTATTATGAGTGTCACCAATTGGGTGGTATAGGAAGAAAATTCTGATTGGTGTGTGAAAAAGCTTCTAATTCTCACATCTGTCATCTAGAGTGGAGAGCAATAGTAGCAAATGCTTCTGTAGTGCTTGCTAAACACCCGACATTGTTCCAAGTGATGTGCTTGTATTAACGTACTTAAAACTGACAGGAAATTAAGGAATAGGTACTATTTTCATCTATATTTTGCCAGTAAGGAAACAGAAAGGGGGGAAGTAACCTGCCCAAAGTCACACAATAGCAAATGGCAGGACTGAGGTTTGCTCCAGGTAGTCCAGCCCAGAGTTATCAATTAATGTGTTTATGCTAATTTGATGAGCCCTGAGTAGCTTCGTCATCAAAATAATTACGGTAAAAAGAATATTCAGCATGTGCTAGGCACTGAGCTAAATTTTTATAAGCATTATCCCACTTAATCCTCACAATATAACTGTGAGATAATTTCTAGTATTAACCTCATCTTATCTCTAGTTTATTGGGATAAAGTTGCCCAATACCAAATTGCTGATAAGCAGTAGAATATGTGTTTTCCAATTGTATACTCTAGAATCCAAGCTCATGGTCACTAAATTCAACTTCTTTAAAACCTCAAACTTGGGAAATAATATATTCATTAACAATTACAGGTGTTTATGCAAGGAAGGGACACTGTAAAATAGATTTAAAAGTGATGTTAACTAATTGCCCAACCTAATTTCTCTGTACTTTAAGTTTTCTCAGTGGTTCAACTAGATTGACTTTGGAATTATGGCCATTTATAGCTTTACAGATAAATGATTTGACAAATCAGAAAAAAAAAAAAGAAAATCAAGGAAAGGGCTTATTATACAGGTTTTGCAGTATTTGTAGCAGATAGAGAAGAAATTGAGAAGATTGAATTTTGAAGAAAATTTCTAGTAATATATTGAATGGGTCCTGCATAAAATGTTGATCTTGAAGATGAAACTCCAAAGTCACTGGAAAATGAGTTTTATGTAAATGGAGTGACTCTAAATATTGAGTTGAGGATATCCTCAAGCTATGTTTTTGAGGGAAGAAAATGTTTTCTCCATGGGATACTGGTTTTACAGTATTTGTGCATCGCTCAGGGTTCAGACAAAAAACAAAAAAAAATTGAAATACTTAAAGCAGGAACACATTTAATATCAAGAATTCTAAATTTAAGGCTGGGGTATGCAGGTCAGAGAGAACCTTCACTAGCTTTCAGGAAATCAGGAATTTGTGGAAATTGCAAGAAAACACTAGTGATGAGCTCAGTTATTTGCAGCACCAAAACAATTGGTTTTAAACAAGAATTCTGGTAAGCTGATGGAAAAACCTCACCTCTAACACCTGCTGGAGCCCATGCACCTACCTGCCAAGACATAATAATGGCTTACATTTTTAATTCACACTCCAAATCTTATGGAAGTACATTCATTGGTAGAATCTAATAGAGAATACCACGGGCAAAGAGAGGTATTCTGGCAAGTGTAGTTCCAAGGTGTACAGGCACTTCAATACAGTGGAAAGAATAGAAAAGAGTGGAAATGAATGCTGGTTGTCTATCTTTCTATCTGTATCTTTGCTATGTTCATAGTCATATCCATATCTATCCTAATCCCTATCCATACCCATATGTATATCAGTATCTATATCCATTTCCATATCTAGATCTGTACCAAGCACCTGTCCCTAACATTGTAATTTTGCCTTTCTCATACATGATGCCTTTTTCAGGAATTTCATATTTGATAGAAGCTTTAGCTCATTTACTCTCAACAAATGATATAATTATTCACATATTGCCACAGCCATCTTTCCCTTTAATGTTACAATTGCTGATATCTTGACATAGCCATGAATTATTGTGCTGTGCTTCATGTACCCCAATATCAACAGGGTATGCATGGTTTGTTCTCACAGAACAGTCATTACTTTAAATATCTACTTGTTGCTGTGATTTTCCAATTCATTTTGATACTAAATAGGTTAATATTTTGTTTCAACAGAGAATTCCCTGTATATCACCTGGATCATTTTTTAAAACTGTATAACCAAAGTAAAATTGCAAGATAATTCATATCTAAAAATCTTACTATGAGTAATGAGAAACCGCTGTGAGAAAGCTGGTGTTACGATACAATTTATCTTAGCTGTAGCATGCCACAGAGTGTAGACAGCAGGGCAGTGGATTTTGAGTCATAACACTAATGAAACTAAAATTTAGTGGCTGTTTCTTAGATTCCAGAAAATAAACCAGGCCATTCCACATGAATCTCTTATTCAAGGATCACAACATCCTGGGATTTTGGTAATGTTACCACTTTTTAAAAAAATTTTTTTATGCATGTGGCTTTTCTTGTTTTTGGTTTTTTTTTATGTGTGTGAGGAAGATTGGCCCTGAGCTAACATCCATGCTAATCCTCCTCTTTTTGCTGAGGAAGACCGGCTCTGAGCTAACATCTATTGCCAATCCTCCTCCTTTTTTTTTCCCCAAAGCCCCAGTAGATAGTTGTATGTCATAGCTGCACATCCTTCTAGTTGCTGTATGTGGGACGCGGCCTCAGCATGGCCGGAGAAGTGGTGCATCGGTGTACGCCCGGGGTCCAAACCTGGGCCACCAGTAGCAGAGCGCATGCACTTAAACGCTAAGCCACAGGCCGGCCCCACTTTTATTTTTAAATAAAGCTCTCTCTTTCTTTGTATTTTTTTACTCCCATGTCTGTTTCTCCCATCTCATTATAAGCATTAATATGCTAATAGCCTTTTAATTCAAAACTGTCGTTTTCACATTCATACTTTTATCTAGAGAAAGTTTAAAACATTGTAATCAGCTGATAGGCACATTAAAAATATATATATTTAAAGATCCCTTTGTTTACATTGTTAGAGATAGTATAGACTAGTCATTCGTGATTCTCAAGTCTTCCAGAATTAAAAACATCTCATTGTTAAAAGTTGACAAACATATTTACATAATGAGACAGGTATCATTTTTATCCACCAACATTGATGCTTTAAGGGTTTCCATTACATTAAGCTATAAAATGTCATGTTAATTACCATTAATTAAAAAAAATCCTTAAATGAACAGCCTATTATTTAAAGAGCGTATGCATTGACATTTTAAACGACTTTTTTGTGACTTAAATTTCTATGAATTTTGCATTAATTACCAAATAATTATTTTAACACTTTTCATATTAGTCATTGACATATAGTTATAAGTTAATTATTTAATTCTCCCTGTGACTAGTTACTCATTACAGTCTCAAACATCATTAATGTTTCTGAATCTTTTTAAGGGGAAATGCTTAAAGAATATTTTCATCTAAAAGGGGGCATGAAAAGTGATGGGAGCACTCACTTTAAGTGTGTCATTTTTAAAACATGCAACAGCTGTTGATGAGTGTTTTGCCTTGCGAAGAACAAAATGCTAAAATATGATTGGAGATGGATGTAGGATTAGGGGGCAGGGGAAATATGGGTCATAAATTAGAGACTATTAAATGTAGCATGAAAAAACAAACAACATGTTATGCCATCCTGTCTCATGAGAGAATTTACCGGAACAATGGTCATAAACTAGTCCTGGTTTATGACAAAATATTCACCAGATAACAGTGAAATGTGAAATAGAGGAAATTTTGTGAAATTTTCCTGAAGCTAAATATATTAAAAGGAAATGATTATCCTTTAATCTGAGTTCACATGCATTTTTAAGCACCAAATTTATGGTGGAAAATGTTGATTGTTGTGATGCCATAAAACAAAATACCTACTGAGCAAAATTAATACATTTCAACCCTTTATTAGCCACTCCTTCTCAAATTTTAATTTTTATGAAAAAGGATATCTGAAGGAAATTTAACATTGAGTCGTTCTAGGACTTTCCCCTGTTGTATTTATTTAGTTTTCCCAGTAGGGAAATATTTTTGCTAATCACTGTTGATATTTGCTATAAACGTATCAATAAGTACAGATGGTGGTTCCTCATTACTTTCCTGGCCTTTAATTCAATGACTTTATAATTGTAACACAGTTATTACCAGCCTCAACTACTTAAAACATGTGAGTAAAATCATGTTCTTATCTATTCCAAATATTTGTTAAGAAATTTATATGGGCAATGTGGAAAAACAAAGATGAATTAGATATGCATTCTGCCTTCATGGAAAAATCATTTCTTTTATAGGAAAATCACAGTGGGAAAAGAAATAGATTGGGGTTGGAAGTTATGGGTTTACATCTTTGCTCTACTGCCTACCAGCTGTATGAATTGAAACAATCACTGATCATTTCTGAGCCGTGATTTCTTCAATTCTAAGTCAGGGAAAACAGAGTTATGCTCTGGTATTCTTTTCAAAGGAACATAAAATGTCACTCACTATGCAACTTTATCATACATCAATAAGAAGGAAATATAATTGATAATGTAATAATTTAACAATATACGCAAAATACTAAATTTCACAAATATCTGATTGGTACAAATGACTCTATGGAAACTAACATGCTTATCCATAAAATATTATGCTTTTACAGTACCTAGAAAATACGTTAAGTTCAGGTGAAATACATGTATATTTAAATACTGTAATTTATAAAATATTAAAGATACAAATCATATTAGCTTTACCTGAAAAATGTTTTAAAATTATATAGCTGTATCCTGAAAGATATTTCAAAAAAATGTGCATAAGATATATGGGCTCCCTTTCAATTTTCAGGTTAATAACCTGTTGAAAAATAACTCTTTCCGAACAAGAGTCTCTACATAGACTATCTGAATTTTCTTAACAACTGGAATTCCTTTACATTCTTATGATTCTTGAGAACACTACACCAAGAACACAGTTTTTGGTTTGAAAAAGAAAGTATTCTGACAGTATTCACATTCACCTAGCAACCCAATTCATTAATTTAACAGTTATTTATTGAGGGCCTCTTACACGGTATACATTGCATGAACGTTATAAGCTAGTGAGTTCCAAGCATTGACTTCACAAAGCTAAGTGTCCAAAGGAGAAAGAGAGATGCTTAATAAATAATGACACACATGAATATTAAATTACAAAATGACGTCTTGTGAAGAAAAGTAACTAATGGGGTTAATATCTGAAAGTTTATTTTCAAATCAATCAAGCATTATATTATAGGAGATAGTAAAATGAGTTTCTGCAAATCCTCCTAATGATACAACTATCATGAAAATAAGTTTAAAACATACATTTACTGAAATGAAAAAGAAAACTAAATCTCCAATTATACAACATGCTGATTATTTAAAAATAACTGCAGAAAACTAGTTTCTCATAAAAGGGGAAAAATTCTTTACATTGTACTTCTCTATCATCTTGGATAATTAAATGGTAAAGGTTTTCTAAATATTATCTAAAAATATTGGATTATTTAATGTATCTGAATGAATATAAAAATCTGAGATTGCATCTAAAATAATTTATATGTTTACATGTACATTAATAGTTCAAGTATTTAATATTTTGATTTAATTTACATGCCAAAGATAATGAGAGGATGAACAGAGTGTTCACTAGAAAATGGGACACAATAATAAGTTGTAGTCTTAGACCTGGCTTCATTTTGAACTTGATCAAGTTGTTTAATTTCTCCCAGTCTCTTGTGCCTTCTAATGTGAAGATGAAATTGCATGTTTTACCTATATATAGAGATTTTTTTTAAAGTTATATTCAAATAAATTTTACATCAATAGCCTCTGAATCTATTTGTTTGGTATAATATCAACATGGGTCTCAGTGACTTAGAGTGATCACTAGGTTCCATAAGACTTCCATTTTCATTTATAGAATAAATTAATACTTATTTAGTTTTTTTAAAATGTGTATTCCAAAGCCCAAAAGAGAGCTATGCATTGGTTTTCTATTGCTGCTGCAAAAAATTATCACAAACTTAGTGGTTTAAACAACATAAATTTATTATCTCGCAGTCTGGAGAACTGAAGTCCAAAATGAGTTTAACTTGGCTGAAGTGTCAGCAGGGCTGCGTTCCTTCTAGAGGCTCTAGGGAGAGAATCTGTTCCTTGCCTTTTTCAGCTTGTAGAGGGTGCTTGCCTTTTTTTGGCTTGTGTCCATCTTCCTTCTTCATAGCCAGCAATCTCATCACTCTGACTTCCGTTTGTGTTGTCACATCTCCTACTTTCTTGGACCCTCCTGCCTCCCTCTTACAAAGACCGTTATGATTACTTTGGGTCCATCCAGACAATCTGGGACAATCTCCCATTCTTAACATCCTAACTTAATCACATTTGTAAAGTTCCTTTTGTCATATAAGATGACACATTTAAAAATTCGAGGGATTAAAGCCTGGGCATTTTTGGAGGGCCATCATTCATAACATAACATCAGACATAACGTCATAACAATCTGATTATGAAGTAAACAGGTTTTCAGACTTTTTTGTGTGTTACAAAAGCATTTGTTCTTTTTTTTTTCCTGACAATGTTTCTTATTTTTTGTGAAAAAATACTCTGAGCATTTAAAGTGGAACATGTTTTATTTTTACATCTTTATATCAAGAAGTTGAAAAATATTCAGAAAATTGTTTATTTAACAGGTAGTTACCCAGTGACCCTGCAATTCCACTACTAAATACATTCCCAATATGAATATGTATATATGCTTACAAAACATGTAACAAATTTTTATGGCAATATTATTATGAAAGACACAACTGGAAAAAATTTCACCAACAATAGAATGGGAAAATAAATTGAAGTATATTCATAAAATGAAATCCTAAAGCCATGAAAGTCAAGTCCCATATTCCTGCTACAACAGTACAAATATAATGTTGAGTCAGAGAAGCCAGAGGCCGAATAATTTTATTATATGATTTAATTTATATAAAGTTTTAAAACATGCAAAATTAATTTGTTTTGTTAGAAGTCAGGGGAGGAGTGAGATAGATTTAAATGAGAGGGAGCATAAGCAGACATTCAGTATTGGTTGCAGTGTTTTATTTTTTGAACTGAAATATGTTTAATTAGTGATAATTCAGCAGCATGTACACTTTTGATTTACGTAATCTTCTATATGGATGTTATAGTTCATTATATTATATTCACTATATATATATAGTTTATTACATATAGAACATGTTTATAAAGAAACAAGAAGACCAAGATTGTAAAATTATAAGCTTTTATGTATGTAATAGTATAACCCAAGTATATTCTGGTTATAAGTGATATATCTAAAAAAATAAGGATACCAAAATATTGGAGGTATAAAGATGTTCCAGCCTAATCAGAAAAAATGAAAGTTGTAGATTTATTACTATCAGATAAGATCAAGTCTAAGACCAAATCATCATTAGAAATAGAGTAGCACTTCATAAAGACAAAATGTTCAATTCACCAGGAAATATAATAATTTAGACTTGTATAACCTGATAATAGAGCCCCTAAATATATTTTTAAATGGTCATAACCACAAGGAAAAATATAAAAATCTACAAACATATTGCGAGATTTCAGCAGATCTCTTTCAGAATCTAATAGATCAGATTTTAAAAATACAGTCAACACATAGATCATTTGAACAGGATTAACAAATTTATAATCAAATCAAATCACAGGCTGCACCTAGCCAATGACAAATACTCATTATGGTAGGCAGAAGAACAGTCCCAGAATAACGGTTCCCTCAGAACATGTGAATATGTTACATCAAATAGCAAAAGGAACTTGGCAAATGGAATTAAGATTACAGATGTTACAATAGGAAGCTATCTGAATTATCAATTTGGGAACAATCTAATTACCCGAGCATTTAAAAGCAGAGACCTCTCCCCAGCTGGAGGCAGAAAAGGCAGCAGCAGACAGATGAAGTAGAAGGAGAGACTAGAGAGATTGGAAGAAGGAGGACTTGGACTGCCATTGCTGACTGGGAAGATGAAGGAAGGGGGCCGCAACCAAGGAATGCAGGCAATCTCTAAAAGCTGAGAATAACCCCAAGCCAACAGCCAGCAAGGAAATGGGGACCTGAGTCCTACAACTGCATGGAACTGAATCCTGGCAACAGACTTATGAATTTGGAAGCGGAAGCAGATGAAGCTCGAGAGGTGCCAGAAACGCAGCCCAGCGGACACCATTTCAGCCTTGTGAGACTCCAAGCAGACAATCAGCTGAGCTACACTCTGCCTAGACCTATAGAATTGTGAGATAACAATAGGTGTTGTTTAGGTTTGTGGTAAACTGGATTAGGAATAGGAAAATATAAGCTTATTCTTTATAAGAAAACCAAGCACATAAAAAATTTACAATATCTGACCCATAAAGCAAATCTCAATGAATTTCAAAGGATTAAATTCATACAGATAATGTTACCTGACTGTAATGCAAATGAAATATACATTGGTAACAAAATATAACTAAAGCAACCCATATGTTTGTAATTTAAGACAGAGGCTTCTAACATGGGCCAAAGAGGAAATCACAAAGGAATTTAGAAAACAGTTTGAATAGGTCACTTGCGGGATGTAGCTTATGCAGCAAAAGGAGGAAAATTTGAAGCTTTAAATGCTTATATATTCTAGAGAAACTGCTACATAAGTACATAAGAATGGACTTTTAAGAACGTTGATGAAAATGCACTAGACAAATTATAAACAAGCTACAAGTCTATCAACAGTAGGATGAATAAAATAAGTGTTGTATATTCATTGCAATGGATTTCTATACAGCAGTGGGTCTCAAAATGTGAACCATGGATCATTGAAGGTCTTGAGACATTTTCAAGGAGTCTACAAGGTCAAAACTATTTCCATAATAATACTGAGACAATATTCACCCTTTTCACTGTGTTGACATTTGCCCTCATGGTACAAAAGTAATGGTGGGTAAAACTGCTGGTGCATTAAAACATCTCAATTAGTGACCTCAAACTGTACTGGTAGTCATTAGTCATTGTATTCTTTATTGCCCCACACTTACAGTGCAAAAAAAAAACCAAACCAAAATCCAATTGTACTTAAGAATGTTCTTATTGAAGCTACAAATAATTATTTATTTCATTAAATGTCCACCCTGTAGTATCCCTCTTTTTAATAAGTGTGACAAAATGGAAAGTATGCCAAAAAAACCCTTCTTATACCTACCAAAATATGATGGTTGTCTCAAGGAAAAACAGTTATATAACTGAGTGGTCAGCTAAGCTTTTTTCATGGAACAACATTTTTATTTGAAAGAATGACTAATACATAAACTATGGTTAGTTACACTTGGGTATTTGGTATTTACTTTCTCACACGCACACACACACACAAAAGAACCTGAGCTGTTACTTCAAGGAAAACAACTGGCAGGACTTGTTGTCTATGACGAAATCTGAGTTTTCAAGTAAAATATTAGAATTTTGGAAAAATTTAATCCACCACTGTAAGCTTTAGAGTGTCTCCGAATACAAAGATATTTCTGATGAGATCAGTAGCAATAAAAATAAATGTAATTCTTTGATACTTATTTATAATGAAATGTATCAACATTTGAAAGATCTCTCTAACTCAATGAACCAATATATTTCAAATGACCAATGCATGATGTTAAAAAAAAAAAGCATGAGTAAAAATAATCTATTATATGGGCAAGGTGAACCAATGGATTTTAATGTTGAGTATAACAAATTAATTGATATGGTTTGAATTCAGCATTGCAGCTAACTTGTCAAGTTTTTGTGTAGTATCAAAAAAGAATACCCGCTTTTATTTGCAAAAGCTAGGGAATACTCTTTCCTTTTCCAACTAGGTATCTAAATGAGGCCAGGATTCTTCATATCCATCAAACAAAATAACCTATTGCAAAATATTGCATAAAGAAACAGATATGAGAATCCCGCTGCTTTCTACTAATAGCCCAGACTTTAGATTTGCAAAAATAGAATACAATGCATTCTTCTCTTTTTCTTGGAAAAGATAGTTATTTCATATTAAAATATTATTTATATCAACATGCAACATGCTTATTCTGGTTATTTTAAAATTAAGTAATAAATTCACACAAAATTTTTTCTCAGTTTTAATTTAAACAAGGTAAATATTGGTAGATCTAGCCCACAAAATTTTTGGGGGGTTCTCAATAAATTTTTAGAGTATAAGCAGACCTGAGACAAACTTGAGAACCACCGCTATGCAGCAATAAAAATATGTGGTAATTTAAGCATAGATTAATCCTACATATATAATGTTGGGCAAAAAATGGTAAGTATATAAAGAAAGACAGTATAATTCCGTTGCATAAAATTCTTAATTCTTTTCCTTACATTAATAATAAGAAATGAAAAAATATAAAAGGCAATTCATAGAAAAATAAAAAACTATCTTCATTAGTTTTAGAAAAATTTTATCCCATGAATGTGCTTTTTCTTATTTTTAATTTTTCTTTTCTAGTTTAGAAAAAAAGGCAATTGTAAGTCACCTTTTGTATAATCAAGCTTGTAACTGTATGCAATAAATTATTAGCAAAATAACTAATAAATTATGGGTAAAAATATCAGAAAAATATTTCTTATGTAAACATATGAAATATTAACCAAAAAGTAATTTGCAACTATTAATTTTAATAGAACTTGAACTTTAGAATCTGATAAAACAAAATCACTTCTCATTTGTAGACATTTCAGTTTCAAGATATCATATTTAGATCACATCTCGTCCTTTAATATTAAATCTCGCTAAATACTTTCCACTCTTTATATATATCCTAAACTCTCAGGAAAATAATTTATTTGACAAAAATGTCATTGAAGTGTCCAGCTGTTAAAATCAATGGCATAAAACACACACAAGCACATACTCTCACAACTCATTTCCCCAAGTTTGAATTAATCAATATTTTCATATAGATGATATATGTGATAGATATGATAAACAGTAATGCGAGCAGTACACACGCACGTACATAAATGTATATTTATACTTACAGTAATTGCTTTTGATGAGTGACTTCTAATCAACATGTTATAAATACATTCATATACACACGTACACAAAGACACACACACAAGCACACTTACAGAAAGCTTGGAGATTGATAAAATGACTTTTAACGCTCTTTCAACTCTATTAGGTAAAATGTCTATAACTCTAACAATTAATTCCATTTATGTTTTTAGGTTAACAGGATTCCATCTGCCACCGCCAGTGACAAGTACCAAATCTGTGTTCTCACTACGTTTGACCAGTGATTTTGCAGTTAGTGCTCATGGGTTTAAAGTGTACTATGAAGGTAAGTGATGGCAATATAAAAAGATCTCTGCCCAGTTTAATGTATTCAAACCAAAATCCTGCAGGGTGAAAATGGAACAAGAATCACCAGCAAGGAAAACAGAGTTCATCTTGTTATATCAAATCCTGTCCCGAGATTCATTTTCTTAATAATCTTTAGTATATGATAAAATGCTAGAATTAGTATGCTTTAATGTTTCATTACAGTGTGCCTAGAGCGAGGAAAATCTTTCCCTTAAATCTTCTCAGGAGCTGAGACCATGAAATCACTATAGGGTTAGTGATTTAGTTTAGTTAGTGATATAGGTTAATAAAAGGGAACCAAATGGAGAGCAACAGGAAACTAGGCCTGATTTGAGATTCAGGCATCTCAGACTCCACCCTATTCTCTTCTGTGCTTTGCCTCTCTGCCAGAAAATAAGCTGGTAATCTGTCTTCTCCGTAAATTCAAGTCAAGAGAAAAAGTCCATTAAGAGACAAGAGTTGACATCTTCCATTCTAAATCAGTCTTTCCAGTTCCACAGATCCATAATCCCTTTACCACAAAGACAAAAACTAAGAAGCTCTTGAAACTGAAGCTTTTTGGGTGGCCCAGTGGCGCAAGCCGTTAAGTGCGTGCACTCCGCTGTGGCGGCCCAGGGTTCGCTGGTTAGGGTCCCGGGCGTGCACCAATGCACTGCTTGGCATGCCATGTTGTGGCGGTGTCCCATATAAAGTGGAGGAAGATGGGCATGGATGTTAGCCCAGGGCCAGTCTTCCTCAGCAAGAAAAAAAAAAAAGAGGAGGATTGGCAGATGTTAGCACGTGGCTGATCTCCTCACACAAAAAAATCAAAAACAAAAACTGAAGATTTTTATCATCTGGAAGTTTGGCACAAAGTCTCTTGGCATCAAAACCTGACCTGAACTGATTGGAGGCCATTTATAATCTTTTTTTATCCCACGTAGTGTGGGTACTCGTGTTTCACTGTGCAAATGTTGTTCGATAATTGGGTGGTACCACAGGCTCTGCTGATGGTGTTAAAAATGTTCAGAATCTGCATGTTTTCCTTGTGTAAAATGTGAAAAAATTCTGAGAGCAAAACCAATCTATTCCGAAGGGTTTCAGACAGAGGTCATGGACTTGTAATTTCTTCTCTATATGATTTGACAATAAAATTCACCTAGTTTAGGGAAGAGCCCCTCCTTTACCCATGGGAATAGCAGACCAGATTTCAACTCACCTCCCCAGAGCCATATTACCAGAATGCATCACACCAGCTCTAATATCATCATAAGAGATACACAAATACAGTAGCAGGGCCGTTACTTTCTAATGCACGTAATGATTCGAAATATGATATGTTTAAAGAGCACACTAGAAAACAATCATATAAAATAGAGTTGCTATAGTATAAAGGGTGACAGTTTGCGTATGGGGAAAGTTTTAAACTAAACATTTCATCTAATGCTGTCTTTCTCACTAGAAAAAATACCCTCTAGCAAACAATTGAGTAAAAATATTTTCTCTTTTTTATATCCTAAATAATACCATATTGCAGCATTTTGAACACTATTTTCTACCTAATTAATTTCTGAACTGTCTTTTGTCTAGTAGAGGAGGATGCATTCCAAGACTTATTTTCCTCCGTTGTGATAGTAATATTCACTATTTTTGGAAGGTACTTTCACAATAGTTGAGTATTTTTATCTTGACAACTTAATTCATAGTTTAAAACACTATAAACACAAAGGTTTAATTTTAAGTGTAATTTTGGCAATATTGAAGGAGTTAGTAATACAATAATTTTCCATTAAAGGCTCCTTAATAGAAAACCTGTACTCAGTTCTTCAACATATAAAGATATTTTGGTTAGTTTATTCTTTCAGTAAGTATTAAGTATACTGAAATTGTAGTAACTTGGAAGATGAATTCTGATGTTGCCATGTTTTCTGGTTTGACTGTCAAGTTTCATGAAATATACTCAAAAATATTTTCGTAGCTCTACATTGTTTCTTTGTATGCAACATTAAATCTCTATCTTTTTCTGCTTCAGTGAAAATGGATTCATGTATCTTCATGACATTTAAACGTATGATTGGGAGGCCCTGACTTAAAATATAAGGTACTAGGCATCCAGGTAGTAGTGAGAGATTGGCTATGATGCTGTAGAACATCTTCAGGTATTGATTTGTGATGGTATCTTTCACCACATGTATTAATTTTCTATTGCTACCGTAACTAATGACCACGAATTTAGCAGCTTAAAACAACAAAAATATATGATCTCACAGTTTCTGTAGCTTAGAAGTGTTGGTGGTCTCTGCTAGTTTCTCTGCTCAAGGTCTTACAAGACTGAAATAAAAATGTCAGTTGGTTGGGATCTTATCAGAAGGCTCTAAAAGGAATCTACTGCCCACAGTTCTTAGAGGCCTCTCTCTCTTCCTTGTACATCTGAGAACCAGCAACTGGTGCATCGAATCCTCATCCTTGAAATCTCTCTGACTTCTCCTTCTGATGCATCTCTCTACTACTTTCTTCCCCCACACATCTCTGACTTCAGCTGGAGAAGTTGCTTGACTTTTAAGGGCCTATGTGATTAGACTCTACCCCACCTAAATAAGTAATCTCCCTATGTTAAAATCTTTAAACTTAATTACATCTCCAAAGTCCTTTTTGCCATGTAACATGACATAGTCACAGGCTCCAGAGATATTTTTTTGGGGGGGCTTCATTTGTCCTACCACACCATGTGCAACAATATATAAAATTTTATAGAGTGAGTAGCTACAAGCATTTTTTTATTTAACCATGGTCAGTGATACTATCAAGGCTAACTGGTGTATTGTGAAGTCCAGAAAATTCAATTTGAGATTTCAAAGCCCGTCCTACCTCCCTGCATTCTGGATCTATGTTATTGTTCCACAATTATCTCAAACTACATGTCTGGACCCTACCCATGGTACAATAAAATTAATATACTAATCTGGTTGTTTCCTCTAAATTTATACCTGCATGTGTTTTTTTGTTCAAGATGATTATAATGTCTGAATCTCATTTATTTTCATTTCATCTCCCTCTATATAATCATTCACTAAATTTTTCTTCATCTTTTCAAGTTTCTAAGACTTTGTCCTTGTAAAAAGAATTTATGAGATTTCTATTTATTAGTGATATTTGTGCATTTATCTTTGTTTCTCCAACTGCCAACATTGGACCACATGCATCAGAATCATCAGGAGAATTTGTTAAAATGTAGACTTCTTGGCCCCAGTTACATATCCTGAATCAGACTCGGGAGTAACGCCCTAAAATATACATTGCAATTCTAATTGTAAATCCAATGTAGAATAAATAATTGATAAATGTAAGTCAGTCTGTGATCTTCAGAGAACTTCTCTGTTGTTAGCAAACTTCTATTGCCCTACTTCAGCCCATTTACTTTAAAACTGGAAGTGATGTCCTTGTTTCATAAATTTTATTGAGTTTAAGAGCTTTTAACCATTTATTGAAAACACTTCTCTTTTAGATTTCTTGAAGTTGAAGCTATGAGTTGTTAAATTTCTGTGGAAAAGCTTCCCCATTAGTATCTAGCTGCCTATATCTTTCTTTTTCCTCATTATCGTCTACCGTATGCTTGAACTTCTTGTCACTATTTCCCAAAGTTTGTTTCACAGAACTTTGGTTTCATATGTCTGTTAATGTTAAAATAAATGAGTAAAATATTGTTCTGTGAAACAATAAATTTGAGAAACACTAATGTCTACTAAGTTGCATAGTCACAGAACCATTTTTCAAAATTTGATCAGGGTAAAACTAGTAAGAGATACAGTGGGAAATGCTCTTATGTCGTTCTAGATCTGCCAAACAGAATTCAGAATATATTCTAGTTTCTGATAAAATTTATTTTGTATACTGGAGTCCTTTTATATTTTACTTTCAAAGATGTATAATCATTCTTTATAGGTGAAAGAGCATATGGTTATATACCATGAAATATCTTACCATTTTAGAACCACTTATTGTGGAAACAAAGTAATACAATCCAAGCATATAGTGGATTATACACATACTATGTGTAATTGTTACATATTATTATATATATTATACGAAGTGGTTACTTTAATGTCTGGAATAATCTCAATGGATAATTTCAGCATATATCAGTGAACCAATTCAATTATAAGAAACAGACATAAAAATAAGAATATAGTCTTGAAAATCACTTTAAACACAAGGTAGTTATTATGCTATAATGACTGTTGATGTGTATGACTAAGTAATTAAGAAATTATAGGGATAAAAGGCTGACTTTTAGTAAATATGCTGTTAAATCATTTTCACATTTTGATTCAGAAATATAAAAATATGGCTAATAACACAACTACTAGGTAATATTTATTGAGTGATTTCTTTGTGCCAATCACAGTGCTAAACATTTTACACAGATTTTCCACCCTAGAACATTATATGAAAAATTATAATGAGCAAGAATTTAACAAAACACTAACCTTAATGTAAAAATTTGTTTAAATTCCCTACAGATGTAAACTGTACACATTTTGGAGACTTATTTTATATCTAACTATAAACTATAATTCCATTTATAGTTAAATGAATATGATAACTGATATACAGGATATCTAATAATTTCATCAGTGATGAGAAAAATTTAATACATCTCCCAATTTCAAAGAATTAAAACTCAAGTGAATGTGTTAAAAGGCAGACATGGGCTGCGTTTAACCACTTAGAATCTGTGGTATTCACAGATATTGACATTAAATAAATAAGGATTACAATTCGGGGCCTTTCTTTTGAGAAAAGTCATAAATGATACATAAAATTATTTTACTCTTTATGGATGTTTTCTTTGCTCAAAAATCTTTACTTTCTAAGGTTGGCCTGGTGGTGTAGTGGTTAAGTCTGTGCACTCCGCATCAGCAGGCTGGGGTTCACAGGTTCAGATCCCGGGTACAGACCTACACACAGCTCATCAAGCCGTGATGTGGCGGCGTCCCAAATACAAAAATAGAGGAAGATGGGCACAGATGTTATCTCAGGGACAATCTTCCTCGCCAAGAAAAAAAAATCTTTACTTTCTTGAAGTAAATAGTTTCTTTATGAGGCATTTTAAAAATACAAAATTGCTCATAGAGCATAAAAAGAAAAACAAGTTGAAAAAGAAAAATTGCTAAAGTCAATGATATATGACCTACTTAATCTTTGTGCATCATATGGAAAAGATGGGATGGCATTCAAGATCGTATTTTATTCTCCAGAAATAGAATGATTAAACTTAGTACGTAATCTCATTTCACATTGAATTTATTTCTTTTATATATGTTGTTAAATGTGTCATATCCGTCAACTGCTATAATTTATCATTTTGATATGAGTGCTAAAATGAAGTTTAATTGAGACAGCGATTAATTTAAGATTCTAATTATATGTCAAAGATTTTTGTTTGTTTGTTTCGTACATTCAAAGGCCATACATTGTGATAAGTTGTTATAATTGATAGTACACAACTAGTGGTTTAAAAGATGAGCTTGATTAAAAAATACTATAAGCTTAATTAAAAAATTAATTTGTGAATTTATCTTGATTCCCCCCTACCAAAATGTAGCAAGTTAGAAAAATATAATTTTATGTTTATTATTTGATTATAAGTATGATGGCATATCACAGAAAATTAAATTTGAAGCGATTTCTTCCTTATAAAAATAATTATGCTCTTTAATAGGACACCATTTAGTATCATAACAAATAAACATAGATAAAATGTACAAATCAAATATTTCAACAGAAATAAACAGCATCAATCATTTTGATTCAATGGATATACATACTGTATCAGATAAAATTATTTTTCTGTGTGGAGAAATAATTACATCATCAAATCCCGTTTTCAGCACTTGTTAAACAATCCTCAGCCTTAAGATGGATTTTTAGTAATTTTTGCCGTGCCACATAGGGCAACATAGTTTACAAAACGCACTCAATATTCCAATAAAAATTATACTTTTCATAGATAGTGTGATATGTAATATTGCCTAGAATATTATTTAGATTTTGTATACTCTTTTAGTTATATTTTTTAAAAGTGAAACTGTAATGCTGATGAACGTGGGAAGCTGTTTTTCATTTGGTCGTAAGTGGGGGGAGTATAATCTTAGTTCCTGCAAAGTGATAAGAGGCTCAAGCAGATGGGAAGCAGATGATGAAAAATCAAAAAGAATGCGAGAAGATAATCTGAAGCAATATTAATTAATAACACTCTTTACACAACACGTTGATGCTTCTTCTTGTAACGAAATGTGAATTGACCTCAGGGCATTGGTTGTGGGACTTTTAGTATTATTCAGGTAACTAAATGTTCATTAGTTATTGCTCTCTTTATCTAATTATTAGGTTAATGAAAACATTTCCAAATATGTAGTTAAAATAATTTAATTCTTCTAAGTAGTTTTCTTTATATTCATTTGCATTTATAATAATTTCTTTGGTTATCCGTCATCTTTGAATGCACTTATCAGTACCTTTGCTTCTTTCACTGTGCTTCTAGTTGAAGACTATTTCTCATTTTACAAACAGCTCTCTGACAGTGTGCTCTTTTGGTCATAACTGTGAAGCACTAGTCATCACTCACTATGCTTCATAGAGTATTTCATTATGCCTTTCCATACAGATATATCATCACATTTATGTCTCATAGTGATATTTAAAGGAATTTTTTCCATAAAATGATCATTACCACCTGTATTGGTTTTATATTGCTGCATAACACATTGCCACCATTGGGCAGACTAACACAACACAAATTATAATCTCATAGTTCTATAGGCCAGAAATCTGGCAGGGGTCAGATGAGTTCTCAGCTCAGAGCTCACAAGGCTGCAGTCAAGGTGTTGGCTAGCACTGTGACTACACCTAGGGCCAGGGTCCTATTCCAAGCATACAGGTTGCTGGTAGAATTTACTTCCTTGCGGCAATATGACTGAGGTCCCTCTTTTCCTGCCAGGTATTGACCGTGGACTTTTTTATAGGCTGTCTGTGGTTCCTTACCATTCCTATCCCCACTGTACAAAGGCTGCTCACAACCTGGCTTTCTTCCAGCTCAGCTAGAGCACTCTTTCTGACTTTATCTCCCTTTCCTTTTGGCTAGTAAGGAGTCCTACATAGCATAACATTATCACAGGAGGGACTAGCCCATTACCATTGCCATACAGTGTAATCTAGTGAAGGGGGAAACTATCCCATTATATCCATAGGTTCCACTTGCACTCATGGACAGGGGATGGAAATCTTGCAGCCAATCTTAGAATTGTGCCTAGCACATCATGTTGAGCGACTCATTTAGGTGATAGGTCAAAATGGGATAGAAAATACAAGACTAAAAATAACGAAAGATGTAGTTTGTTATTAATCAGCCTAAGTGGATCCATTTTTACCTAAAAAGAGATATAGTTAATGTATTCTTTACATTTTTTTCTTCTTACTTTGGTAAATTGCTTTCTTTTAGGTTAGTAAATAGCAAATCTTTATATTCTATTGCATAGGTTAGATACAATTTACTTATAATCTTATAGTGCACTTCAGATTTTTATTTTTCAAGATGACCACTTTTTAATATGAATGTGTTTTTTAATATAGCATGTCTTTCTTCTTAGTGAAAAATATAGGATAGTGTGAAAATTTTTAAAATACTGGACATGGTGTTAAAAGATCTAATATTTAATGCTAACTTTATCAGTCAGATGCTGTGAGGCTCAGTTCTTCATAATGTAAAATGAATAATATAATACTGATTCTACAAAGTTGTTTTGAAGATCAAGGTAGTTAATAATGTAACATCCACAGAGCAGTGCCTGATATGTAACATTCAAAACATGTTAGCTAGTATCTTTGTTGTTCCACCATATATAGTCAATATTACATATTGTTAATAATGATATATATCTAATATTGCATATTGAATATATAATATTCAATATTATATATTGATATATATCAATATATCCAGTGATATATTGATATATATCAATATTATATATTCAATATATATATTATATATATCAATATGTATATATATCAATATTATATATTCAATATACATATATCTATATATCCATATATCTTATAATGTTTGGTCATGTCATATAAACTCTTTGAGTTTCCATTTTCTTAAAAGGAATGCTATACCCAGCCATTTGTTTTATCTTTCTTAGAGTGTTGTTCAAATAAGAAAATGGATATGACAATCTACCCAAGTGTTATTTGGGCTAAATAAGTTATGGAGAAGCACCCTTAGCCAGGGTTTCCCCAGAATCATAGTGCTGCCAGTGGGGTAATCCACTTTCAGCTTGAACCAAGGAAAGAAATGACACTTTTCACACATGTGCAATGTTCTTCCAGTGACAAAGGTCAAAACCCTGACAGAGGCTAAGAGAAGTAATCTGCTCAAAAGGTACAGCTCTGAGCTAACAGGTAGCGCTAGAGACAAAACTGGAGCATGGCAAGGCAGTTGTTCTGATTGACTTGAAAACAAGGCACAATGGGAGAATGCCAAGTCTTATGTAGAAATTAATTGAATAAGACTTGTTAAATAAATACTGTCCTTTAAGTAAGAGTATAAACAAAAATTCATAAGACCTTTATGGATAATTATAAGAGCCTTGAAGCAAAGAACAAACATCTTGGTACAGACATTGTGGCTAGAAGAGATGATACCAAGAATCAAAAGTAACAATATGTGCCAGACTATAACAGAGTGTTCTCTTTGTCATTTTGATTAATTATAGTTATTTTCTCCTAGTGACAACAGAATAACAGAAACTACTGACCCATCTGTAAAAACTTTTTAGTTCTGTGTGTCTACATATTTTCAAGAACTGCGAAGATTCTGAGACTTTGCCACGCTGGAAAATTAACAAGTTAGCCTGCCATAGTTTCATGGATACTGGCAGAAGACACAAAACAGTTACTGAGTCAGGGAAAAGGACTTTATTACATACAGAGATAGAAATAAGCAGAGTATCAGCAATTGTTCAGGTTCCCAATGCCTCAATTCTCAGAGGGCAATAAGAAGAGGGCCAGATGGCACCCACAGAGTGGGTTGTGCTACAGAAAACGAACTCTGCTCTTAGGGAGCTGGGATCTTTTATAACAGATAGTAAGTAGACAGGCTCTTTGCTCTGGAGGGAGATAATATTTTCATATTGTTGCTGAACAAAGAGAGTGAGCATCTCTGCTTAGAAGATACGGAAAACATGAGAGGCATATGGAGAATTGTTTCCCAACACATGTGTATACTCTTCTACCACTACAGCATCTGAATTCAATAAATCTTAGACAATTTTCAACTACTTTTAAAGATTCCAAATAAAAGATACCTTTAAGTATTGTTATATGAAGATCCTTCAAATGGGTAGATGCTATCTAAAAATTTCAAAATTTTTATGGGCCATATTTAGGATTATTTTAAAAAGTACTTAATAAGAAACAACATTCTATATATACCGTTGGGTAATTTTGTAAATATCATCTGAAAATAATGAGTACCATTTCTTTCCTTCTTTTCCATCCTTTATATTTATGGGTGTTTGTTGAACTATCATTCTATAGTGTGGGATACACCTACTCCATCATGATTTCACAAGGATTTCTCCATCTATATTTATTCATGTAGTCTCTCATTTTGTCCTTTTGTACTATTTTTTATTTTATATCAGGATAATACTAGTTTATATGATGTGTTGAGCAGATTTTCTAACATAGTTACCACAACATAAATTCCAAGTGACTATAAATAATTAAATTTTCGAAATGAAAATGTATAGTCCATGAAGAAATTTAGCAGAATATTGTCAGTTCTTGGGAGAGGAAAGGTGTCTAACTACAAAAGCCAAAAGGAAAATACGCCACTAAGGAAAAGATTGATAGATTAGACTAAATAAAATGTGAAAGCTGCTGAATATAATAATAAAAATAATAAAAGAGCCATTCTTATATTAAAAGGCAAAAGAAAATGGAGATTTAAAATTTGAAATCTATAGGACAAACACATATATTTATATTACATATATAAAAACACTATTGTCTCTGATAAGAAATGTGTGAAACATATGAATTGAAAATTTACTAAAAAACTAAAAACACAAAAGCATGAGAATAAAAGATTTTAACTTAACACAAATTTATCATTAACACTAATCTTAATGTTTATAAATATTTTGACTTGTGGTTAGGGGAGAATGACAAAAGTATTTTCTGAACTTAGTAGCCATGAAGAAGAAATATGAGATGAAGTCAAAGTAATTAAAAAGGATATGTGTTCAAATGAGAGATGTATCAAATGAAATCTTTTAGATATGAGTTGATTAACATAAGAAGAGAGAATTCGTATTAACTTCTGATTATGAGTTAGAGAAAGATTTGAGATACGGAAGCAATAGATGGTATATTTTGATTTATATTGGATAGTACACAGCCTTCTTATACTGTAAATGAGAATTCCCATTTCATCAATTTTGGAAATTTTGTTTCTTTATTTTTCTGTAATTGTCCGAGGAAGTCCATCTTTGTGAAGTTTTAAAGGCTCTACATTATTAATTTAATTTAAGGAATTAGTCTGAAAGCCTGTTAGATTACATTTCAATTATCTTTAAATTTCTTTATTTATGACCATGTATTACTTCATTTTGCTCTCTTGAGTCAAGCTGATATAATTTTATCTATAGTGGAAAATATGCTAACAGTATCAGTAACTCAAACCTTATATTTTTCCAATAAACCATGTATGTCATTTTACCAGCAGCTGTTTACAAAGGCACTGAAGTACATTTATCACATGAACTAAATTTTGTCATGGAGGTCTACTTCAAATTTATATTAAATTTGTATTATTTTTGTTTCTTCAACAATAAAACTATCACTTTAGATATGCAATGTCTATCTGAAATTGATAAATAAAATTCATCATAGTATGTGATTGGGTGAAAACTAGATGTGTGCAACCCAGCATTACTTCACATAGTTTATTTTTTATAAAAATATATGACAATGATAATAGCAGTTTTAAATAAATCCTAAAGATTTCTGTGACTTTTGAATACTATTATTCAATAGTATTCAAACGCCTATTTTTATTTTCTCATGTTAACGTGTCTGTTAAATAGTCTATATTACTTTTTCACATTTTTTTGCCACTTGAAAAAAAAGTCTTTGAAAAACACTTTTTGAATGTGTTCTAGCACTATTGTATTAAGAAAAATAAGTACAATTTTAAATTGTTTATGTGATTTTACTAGAAACTTAAATGAGTCTTAGGATCATCAAAAGTTCTCAAAAGTATTTAAGGGTAAATGTGTGGAATCATAATGTGAATAAATCAACAATCCCTCAATTATTATGGAGGATTGCATAATAGCATTAGATCAGAAGTATAAAATGAGAACATCACTACATAGAAAATGCTAGAACACTGTTTATTGTAAAATTAGTTATGTCTACTAGAAATCTTGATTAATTAATAATAAAATGAAGTAAATGTTTATAAATGTAAATGAATGAACAATAAATTATATTGCTATAATAAACCAATTGCATGGTTTACTAATTATGTGCTAAGGGAAAATCCATTGATTCAGGACGGTTAGTCAGCGTTCAGTGATTGAATAGAATGATGATTCTGATTAATTTTAGGATTTCCTACCTTTGGGGTACACGGCTACATGTATGTATGAACTTAGAAACATGATGGAATCTATATAGGCCAAACCCTCTACTTGTGCACTAAATTTGGCGGTTTTGTCATTTTGTTATTTGTTTTACTCAGCAACGTTGTTTCTGCGATTGTCCTCTATGTCTTGTGTATCATCCATTTTTTCCTAATAAATCTTTCCCATTATTTTTCATAAAGCCATATGGTATTTAGCTCTCCTCTTAGGGTAAATGAAAACAAACAAATAAACAAACTTGTCTTGACCCTGAATTACCTCCAGCCCTTGCTCTATCTCCCTAGTGCTCCTTAAAAAAAAGTTCTCATAAAGATGTTTATATTTTCTATGGTCACATTGTCCATTTTTAATTTACCTCCTTGAATACATTTCAATTGGGACTTTGCCCTCTACCATTCAATTGAATCTCTTATTGTCAAGGTCACCAATGATAGAAACATTGCCAGATTTTAAGGTCCTTTTCCAAATTACTCTTCCTCTTTTCAGCATTTAACACATCGTACCCATCTCTTCTTCTTAAAACATTTCCTTTGCTTGCCTCCCAGGATGACCTTTTTTTCATTGATTTCCCCCTAATATACTTTCGTGCTTTAGACCCCTTAGGTAGGTCCTCCTGTTATTTTTTAGATATTGGAGTGACACAGGGCTCAGTCTTTGGCCCTCATCTCTATGTACACTCATGTTCTTCACGGGCTAATTCGCTCCAGTGTCTGAAACAACCACTGAACATAGCTATCATTTAGCTATTGCTATGAAACAATCACAAAACCTCAGAAGCATGCAAAATAAATGTTTATTGTTCAACCTTCTGAGGGGATTGGCTCTGTCACTCTGGTGATTTTGGCTGGACTCACTCATGTTTCTGCTTATTGACTAATCCAGTTGACCCCATCTGGGACAACTGAGGTGATCTGGCAATACTCAAGCCTCTCATCTACTAACAGGATATTTTAGGCATGTTCCCACGCCTATACCAGAGGTGCAAACATGAGAAAAATGGAAATGTACAAGCACTTTGTCAAGGTGTGCTTGATTTGGTCTACTAACCTCCCATTGGCTAAAGGAAGTCACATAAACAAGCCCAGGATCAGACCACAAGGGCACAACAGTGTTATGCGGCAGAGGGAGTGTATCAGTGGGAGATGGGATGAAGAAATGGTGGCATTTTTGCAATTATTTTACTATAATTGCCCATCATATTTTCCAACCTGATGTCTTTCCTGAATTCAAAATTGTCTCCTCTCTATGCTTTTCTCAATAAATAGCAACACAATTTTGAAATTGGCTATGTTGGGAGTATTTACACTATGGAAATCAGCAAAATGTTAAAAGCAGATTTTTTTTTCCCCCCAGAGAACTAGCTGTTAAACGTTTACCAGCCCAAAGGCAGTAAATGGCAGGCTGACTACCGAAACTAAGGCCTCATTATCTATAACCCGCATTTCTTTTTCTCTTATGTTGGTGTAAAGCAGGGCTTTCCACCCTTTTGTGTTCATAAGAACTACTTGGTGATCTTGTTAAACAGCTGATTCTTACTTCAAACAACTGACGTGGGGCTCAGGATCCTACATTTCTAACAGAATCGTAGGTGACGCCAATCCTGCTATCCCACACACCACAAACCACATGATGTAAAATCTTTTATATTTTGTTTTAAATTTTCAATGTCAGTTTGGTCATCATGTTATTCCAAAATACCATCACTAAGCTATGTTTTAGTGGCTTCAGTAGGAGTTGGAATTTGTTGCGGCTAAAGTATCCTACTTTTCCTCCTGCAACATGGTCGAAATTGATGTCAATCACTTTTCATAGTTAGAAATAAAAATCAGCTGAAAAGGGTGTTTCTGCACTCCGCCTTGTTAGTTTCACTTTTTATTATTAGGAAACAATCCCATTCTGCAAATTATGAAGTTCTTCAGTATTTCCAATTGTTAACTTCCGAAAACACTGAGTTATAAAGTCTTGTAGTGAGCAGACTGTAAGATGACTGAGCCTATTATGCCAGCTTCAATTACACTGATACTATTAGGTGATTTTGCAGCTGTCACAAGCTCTTGCTCTGGGGAAATAATGAATAGCATTGATGCTGAGAATAAAATTCTTCATATTTAAATTATTACAAATCCAAATCTTGTTATAAGAATTTTTAAGATGCATCTGAAGTGTCTTATATTCTTTAAGAAAACAAATGACTTGGATTTGAATAGTATTCTCCATTGACCTCTTTCTGGGCATGAACATATTTAAAAATAGAATATTTAGCAACACACCCAGAATAAAAGTATTTGATACTTTCATAACCTAAAGTTCAAATTTTTATTTCTGCTTCTAGTTTCTTCCTGCAATTGCTTCTCCTGAAATCTTCTTGTCCCTGTATTCACTAATAGCATGTAGGACAGTCATGTAGCACATTTCCCATCATTTGGATAATTGCATCTTTTGATATATTTATTTACTATACTAAATATTCATGTTAGACAAAGAATCAGAGGTCTAAACAATGACACAGTCTATGCATAAATTAATTAATTCATTTTCTCCTTTAAATTAGTTAATTTATTATCAACACTGTAAAATAAGTGGTAAAAATACACAATTAAGATGTTTAAAGTGAAATGATTTATAAACTAATTGCCATATATATTATTATAATTAAATATTTTTAGGAAACACATTTAGAGGCAAATATTAGATAGGGACACTTCTTAAAAATTATAAAATCTGTGTATTTTCAGTTTTAAAATCTCTGTCGTTTCAGTAATTGGTGTGGATTTGGAATATATTCTGGTTTTGTATTATGGCCACCCCTCATTAGTAGAACTAAACATGTTAATTGTATAATTTTTTATCTCCACAAACTAATGATGTCAAAGGTAATATACAATGAGGATAATTGATCCAATTAGTGATCAGATATTTCAACTTTCAGAATTGCAATATTTTTCAGCTCACTGTAAACCAAACAAACTACAGTACAAAACAGAAAAAAAAAAGTGTTGCTTCATCATTGTTTTTCTACAAAATCTTAATGTTTATAGCTCTTCACAGTTGTTAAAGTGTGTTCATAGAAATATCAACACATATGCTCTTAATTGCCAGCACAGTAAACATTCTCCATTTTATAACTTTAAAACAAACAAAAAACAAGTGAAGAATCAGAGATCAGGTAATGGGGGGAAGCTTTTATTGTACATAAGAACAGAGCTGGAATCTAAAACGTAGTCTCAATCTCTAGTTCAATTCTCTTTCCTATATGTAATGAAGGACTTAAAATATCCACAGTTTTACATTTACATATCCTAAGGTAATATTGTTGCTCAGCATTTGGAGGACTAAGAAGGGAATCATGTCTTTGTCTAATAAATCTTCCTGGGACTCCCAATTGAAGTCATGGCCTTATGTGAATTAAAGAAAGAAGAAAATCCGGTCCTTTCTTACCTTTTCATCTTCATCTCCTATTTTCCCACTTGCATTCTAGAATCTAGCCTTCTTGAACTACCCATACTTTTCCAAACGTGTAATGCCTTCACTTAATTGGCGTTCAAAAAATTACTATTGAATGAATACTGGGAAGAATGAAGAAATAAGTGCCAACTGTGATCCATGATGACTTTAATATTGTGTGTTGCTAGAAAATAAATATGATCTGAATTGTTGGATCTAAAAAGATGCCTAAAAGTTTCAGGTAAATTAGAATTCTCAGGATTTCTACTCCATTTTCATTTTTACCTATTTTATTTAAAAAGAAATGAGGAAGTTGTCCCCAATCTTGACGCATAAAACTTCAGTTATGCCTCTCTTTCTTTGACCGGATGAGGGACACTGTTATTTAGTGTTGTAAGGGGAAATCTAAATCTACACTTACAGCTCTTGGTGGAATTTAATAGCCTTTCCCATGGCCAAATTCATTTTTATGTTAATAGGGCATTGTGTTGAAACTAATGGGTCATGAGTCTCCTGTGAATAGAAGGTTCCAGTAGCAACCTTCACAAATGATTCGAATTTAGGTGCAATATTTTAACATTATAAGCTGGACTTATGGTCACTTTATAATATTTAGAGGGAATTGTGGAGTGCTGAGACTAGGTGTACCCTGGGAATATTTTCAATGCGTGCATATCTAAAGTTTTTACAATTTTACTTAATCTTTTGAGTACAGGTTTCATTCTTTTCCCTTAAAGGACTAAAATCTTAAAAGATTCTGAAATATTCCTTATACTTCAACTTTAATTCTCCAGTATGTACTAAGAACACCCAGAAAATTCTAGAAGGATGAAATGCTGAGAATTTAGCTTTTATTTTTTCTTATTAGATGAAAATAGAGGCACAGACTAGAGTTAGTACGTCTCCTCAGTTTTCTAGTTAAAAATTAAGAAAAGAAAATACAATTTATTAACAATTGTGACCCAATTAAATTAATTTTTTAATCTTTCAGCAACGAGACCAAGGAGAAAGCTCACTGAAATTCCATAGCCATTTGAAAAGTTCACTAGACAAATAGTCAATGATAAGTATATACTTTGTCAGAAAATTTTTGAAAATTTTAAGAGTGAAACTGAATATTAGAGGCCTTGCTCTTTGTGAACTTCAAAAAGTTAAATATGCTTCTAACCTTTGGATTGTCAACACAAATAACCAATAACTAATCTGTAGATAAAACAGATAAGGTGAGTTATACTTGAGCTAAGCTGAGGACTATAGCCCAGGAAGGCAGTCCTTACAAGGAAAGAAAGCATCTGGAGAAGGATGGTTTTTAGTACACTTTTATATATTTTTAGAACAAAGAACATACATCAAACATGCCCAGGATACATATTCATCAAAGTTTGAAGGAGGTGTTTAGTTACAGATTAGTAGGTCTATATGACCTTGATGTCCCAGAAAACAGACTTACCTTCAGGAGTACTAACATTGACATCATAGGAAAGGAAGTATGCATTCTTATCTTCAAAGAATGTATTCTTTTACTTTGAAATAATGTTTAATGCATCCTTATCTTTAATGGTTAAAACAGATATACAATGTATACATTGCATTAGGCCATAAGTCAGTCTTCTTTCGTTCAGGCTGAATCAGGTTTAAACCAGAATAGCTAACCCATGTACCTCAATATGTGAAAATTTCTTATCAAGATGTAAAAAGAGGAGACCTAACTAAATGACTTCAAAAATGTCTTCTGAATATTAATTCCTAAGACCTTTAATAGTAAGAGGAGGAGGGGCAGATTAGTTTTTCCAGGTTTATTGAGGTATGATTGACAAATAAAAATTGTGTATATTTAGGGGATTGTTAAAAAAATTCAACCGAGTAAATTTGAAGATCTAATTAGCTTTATTAAACGATTCATGAATCGGGCAGTATCCCATCTAGCAACTAGAAGGGTGCTCCATTTTGTATACAAAATGGAAGGTTATCATAGGCAGAAAAAGAGTGGGGCAAGAAGGTATTAGCAAAAGAAAAGAAAAGATTGTTTCAGGTCAAGACTTCTACTTTTGGGGAGAAGAGAAGGGCAAGGGTTTTATCAGGCATGTTATCTCACTAGTTCTAGTCAGGGGAATTACAGATTAACTGTTTAAGGGTCACATTCCTGGGAGGGGCTGAATTTATAGTTAAGTCTTGGTTTTTGCTGTCTTGAGGACAAAATGACTCCATTTTGGGCCTGTTATTTCTTCTTTTTAACAGTGTATAGCTGGATATTTTGACATATGTACACATTATGAAATGATTACCACATTCAAGCTAATTAATATGTCCATCATGGAGAAGTAAATTATTGAACGTGCTAAACTTTTTGAAAAAGATGGGATATAAAAGTTTAAGTGTGGCAGGATGGAGGTGTTTGCTAATTTTAAGAGGAATATCAGAGAACTTCCAGAAATTTTCAGTGCTTAATCATAGTGGGTAGCTACAGGATAAGGAGGACTGGGCCCCAAAGTGAGAATCAGGTTACAGCTCAGCAGACAAGTTGGAAAATGTACAGGTGAAGTCAAGTCGGTTGTGAACAACAGGGTCATACTCCGGATGTTAAAAAATATTTTGTATTCTGGATAGTGGTGTCAATTTGGATGTTTGCAGGTCCAAAGTGGGTGATATATACAGAAAGACATGATACCTAATTGTAGAGGAGTAGATCGTGTCAGGCATTAGGAAAGAACTGAAGGTTTGTTTGTTAGTTTTTTAATTTCAGCTTTATTGAGGTATAATTAACAAATAAAATTATAGGAATTATATCTGGAAGAAAAGTTATGTAACTAGATCCTAGGATCAGTGACAGGGGTGGCTCATAAACTGGCAGACCGAAGACATAAATTTCAGTCCACACACAGAAGCTAAATGTGCTTTCTGGCTTTCTCTGTGTATGAGGATAAGTTATGGAAGCCATGGTTTACTTTAGTGGAAAAATAATGTTTTCAGTACATGTTGCAAGGATCATGACCCATGAAAAGCTCTCATAGAAAGGAAGAGATGAGGTAGAGAGAAAAGAAAGACAGACTTGAATGGAAATGAGTAAATGGGCCAGCGATAGCAGGAGAAAAAATATAGAATAGTTGGAGATGATTAAACATCGTCATTAGAGAATATTTTTAAGTTACATAGTTAGGTAGGGAAAAATGGAGAATTACAGAGTAGTAAAGGACAAAAGAAAAAAATAACCTTAAAACTGATTTTAAGGCAGAAAAATATGAAACGAATATCAATTGTACTCGGCCAAAGAGAATATTATAGCACTAAGGTCTATCAATACCAGTGAAGGGATGACAGAATAGAAATAAAAATGTGACCTAGAATTGATAAGAAAGAAAAAAATCAATTGGTTTTGTCAACTGACTTGTCCTGATGTCCCCAGCAATCCCTATGGTAAGGGCCACTGAACTATCAGGTATCACCCCAGAAGCAATGTGAGTCCTGCTTTAGGAAATCTGACATATAACTTCAGCCCATGCATTGGTTTAGTTCAAATCTGCTCTTACAATCTGGGCTTTTAGCTTAACATCCATATTATTGATCTGTGTTCTAGTTATGAGAATTAAGTTCTTGTTCTATTGGGTTAGGGAGTCAAGCAGAACACTTGCTTCCTTATGCCCCCAATTAAACAGAATGCGTTTTCTATTTTCTATTTAACTGCTCTGATTTTCTGCTACTGGGGCTTCTGTAATCTCTTGATACGATATAGGGAGAGAGTGTCAAATTCAGATACTGGCCTTTCTTAGTTTGGTCTGCCCATCACTCTCGAAATTCTTATATCTATCTGCAGTATATATCCATGTGTTGTTTATGGTTCTGAGGAAAGAAACTTAAGATTTTAGTAAAAGATGGACTTTGAAAGGGGTTAATTTTATGTCAAAAGCTTTTCCTCAATTTTTGAGTTTGACATAAAAAATGAAATTGGGGCTAGTCATAGCAGAGAAGGCAATGGAGAGTGGACAAAACTTGGAGAGATGAAAAAGATGTTTTTTTTTCTTTGCTCTATTGAGTTTGAGTTAGTGCTAGAACATCTCATCAATATAAGAAATAGAGATACTTGCAAGTTTTCTGAATGCAGAAGATTGAAGAAAAAGGAAAAGAAGGTGAAAAATAAAGATTTTTGTAAATTTAGAAAAGATTAAAAAGGACTAAGTTGACATTTGTTTAGCCTTTTTTCCCCAGAATTACAGCCACATGTGCATTTGAGGAAAAAAATAGAATTTTTAAGCATAACAATAACCTTTGTTATTGGCGACACACCGCATTGTCAACGGTTCCATAAGTAATCACACTTGCTGGGGAAACCAATGTTCCAGACATTGGTTTATAGTTTATGGCTATTGATTCCATCAGGGAGAAATTGGAGATTATTGATTTTGACAAATGGATAGAGTCAGAGAAGGAAAGATTATTAAAAGATAGGGGATTTGTAGAAATTAGATAGAAGGACAGATGCTGAGTAGTCATGAATGTTCTTTGGAAAGTTGATCAGATTTTTAAGGATTTTTTTTTGTCTCAGATATAATAGCCGTATGAAAGAAGATGAGAAGAGTAAATTACACTTTACAGTATCTATGAAAAATTTAACTATTACATTTGGGCATAATATAGTGAGTACTGATTAGACACTAAATTTCTCTGAAGGAGTATTTGACCAGACCATGCCTGAATTATTTTATGTGCATACTTATGAAATCCACGGGAGTTCTGAGGAGAAAGTACAAAGTTTATTTTTCAATTTTTATATAAAGACATGAAAACTGTCAAATGAATCACAGCAATGGTCAGATTATGGGGAAATGAGGTCACTAAAGCTAATGCATTTTTACCTCAATATTCTGACAAATCTCTAGCACAGGGGGCAAAATTGATGTATCATATTAGTTCACGGAAATAAATGCTCCCAGTATACCCTAGCAATTTCCATAAGGGTAGTCTTTTTGGACACTAGATCATTTAAGTTATTTAAACTAGTATTTATATAATAGGTTATTTAACATTGCTAAACGATGGAAATTCCAAAGTAAATAAAGACTTAGGAATTTCTCTTACTTGAAGACATTACATGTAAGAAGACATTTTTTTTCTCTAATGAAGTAGGTGACATTAACTTTATTTTTTCCTGTACGTTCTTTAAAAAAGAATAAGTGAAAGTTAAGGAGAAAAAGCTCCGTATCTCATACCACTCTTCTTCTGACATAACAATTCTAATTGTGTAGTCAGTTTGAGGTTTAGGTCACAGTCTACCATAAAGGCCTGAAACTTTTCAACTCATTCAGTTTGAATCCACCCTCAAACTTACTTTTATCTGTGGAATACTTTATGTTTTCTACTGTTTCTGTTTGTCTCCATCATCATAAGTGAGGCACTGATAATCACAGAATTAGTGACTGTGCACATTAAAAAATTGATGAATTCTCCATATATATACTTATAAATACTTCAAGTAACATAGGTGGGAAACATGCCTAATTCATTGTTGATTCTCATTTTGCAATTAGCAGATACTGAAGGATTCTATTTACTTTTCATGTGCCCTTCTATAAACAGAATTATTTTTTATCTTGTTAGCTTAATTCCTACCTGGTAACCCCTCTAACATAGGGTACAATTTTTATACCTTCCTAAAGTTCTATAATTTCTATTTTATTTATTTTTTTATTGCCCAGTGTGACCTTGTTAAGTATGTCTACTTTCCCCATAGGTTCGAAGTCAATCTCTTTATTTTTGCTGTGATGGTATAAGCAACGGTTACTCTTCTAGTGGTTTTTATCCCAGTAAACAAGACCATTAAACTCTGTGATATTAGGTAGTTCCCTTTTGATACTTCCATGTTCCTCATCTGCCGTATCCAATCCATAATATGCATCTATCTCCTAAAGAGCTTTGAATGCAGTCTTTGCAATTTTTTTCTACATTTGTTCCATCAAATGCTTGGTCTGTTTGACCCAGTCTCCAGCCACATCCTCCGCCCTGCCACCTACAGTGGGATCTTTGTAAATAGCAATTCTGTTTGTGCCACCTCAAAGTTTAAACCATCAATAGTTTCGCATCAGTTTCAGGATTAAAACCAAAAATATTTAAGTTGGCCTAGAACTCTCTATAAGGTCTGATTGCTGTGAGCTGATTTTCTTCTCCAGCTGTCTTTACTATAGCTATTCTGGCCTTTTTTTTCAGTTCTCGTGAGAGAACCACACTCCCTTCAACCTCAAGACATGTTACACTCACTATAGTAACCACAAACTGTGGTCTGCAAGAGTGTAGCTCTCTTTGCTTTAATCGACTAAATTTAAGTAGTATTGTGACTCTCTTATTTCTGTGATAGGAGGAAACTAAGTTTTGAAATTCTTCTCCCATCTCTATTACCTGTTGTAGGAGGGTCAGGTGAGAATGTCAGAAGGGAATTCTCATGGATATGATTACATAAAATCTTGCTTTACTCCTCTCTGACATTTCCTATACTAGCCCAGAAAACTGCTATCCTTGTCTTTTTGCTCTCTTCTGTACCCCTGGTACCTAAAAACAGGACATAGCCCAGAGCCTGAGATGTAGTTATTTGTTGAATAAGTAAAAGTGTTCATGTTTATCAATTAACTTCTTTTACGTATTTAAGCTAAATCCACACCTCTTCTGCAATTAGTCTGTTTATGTACATGCATATAGAATTACAGGCATCCCTCGTTTTGTTGCACTCCACTTTATTGCTCTTTGTAGACACTGACTTGTTTACAAGACCCTCCACCAGCAAAAAGATTATGACTCACTGAAGGCTCAGATGATGGTTAGCAATTTTTAGCAATAAACTATTTTTTAATTGAAGTATTACATTGTTTTTTAGACATAATGCTATTGCACACTTAATACCCTGCAGAATAGCATAACTTTTATGTGTGCTGGGAAACCAAAAAATTCATATGATTCACTTTATCTCAATAATCGCTTTATTGTGGTGGTCTGGAACTGAACCTGCAATATCTCCAAGGAATCCTTGTTTCCTAGTTGGTAATCAGCCCATCCTTCTTATAAACTAGACTTCACATTATTGTTTCTTTCTTCAATACTATTGTCATAGATTAATTCCACTTTTTTCATAAACAAGACTCACAAACACTTACTTTTACTTATGGCAAGAGTAGCCACATCAAATGCTTTAAAGCCCAGGAAATTAATGTAACATTCCATATTAAAGAGTATTGGGGAATCGAGAATTCATGCGTGACATAAAGGCTGTCAAATTCATTTAAAAAATTCTCTGTTCAACAAAAATCTTTAGGCCAAACTCTGTATATGTACCACGAGATTTTCAACTATGAAAATGGTTGATGGCCTGCTGGCATATATATTTTCACCTTATTATAATTTGATTAAGAAATAAAAAAAAATCACAATGAAGAATAGATTCATTCTAGTGTATTCACGGTTCCAATAGGTATCTAAAATACAAGGAGAGGCATATAGCTACTATCCAAGGCTTTCTTCAGGGACTATCTTTCCCAATACTATAGGTATCTTTTAGGAAGGATATATGAATCCAAAATATTTCCATGCCAAACACCCAATGTCTTTTAGCTAAACTATCTAAGATTTTACCATTTTCATAGAGTATAACTTAACACATAATATGAATGATTTGTTCCTTTTTTTCTAAAAACCACTGTCAGTTAAGCTGACATTTTCAACAATTGCAATTACATTTATTTAAAAAAAAGACTAAGCATTTTTTAGACAATTTAAGAATTTCTTGAATATCATACCAGATTAAAAATAATTATACTTAAGAATTCATGTCCTTAATGTGGAGACATAAAACAACAGGAATTCTAAATATTAAAACAAATTAGCACTAATTTTAATCTAAATCATTTTCCAAATTATTGTCTTTGTAATATGGTACTTATGAGATGGATAAATTATGCTTTGTCTCTATTTTTAAGCATGGTGTACAACACTTTTCCTGAAGATCACCAGGTCAGAACAACAAACTGTTTCATTATTTTATCACCACTTATAAGATATCCAACATCTTCAACAACTCAGCTACTTCACAGATCCAAATGACATCACTAGAATAAATTAGATTCATGACATTTTGTTCCATGAATGTCTTCTAAGAGTTAGAAACAATGTGGTCCCTACTTAAATATTGTCCTAAATGTCTTTAAAAGTATGATTATGCCTATTTGTTGCCTCAATCTCACACATTGTCAGATACATGCAAAAGATAATATGATTCATCTTAAGAAGGTTCCAGTCACTTGCAAATGGTAGAAATTTTATCATAGGTTTTATTATATTTCAATTACATCACTATTAATATAAGAAGTTAATGTAAAACTCCCCCAATGTAACTATTGTTTTAATTCCTTTATATTACTAACAGAAGGTATAAAATAATATGCATTGCTGGTAAATTTAATAACTCATCTCTAAAATTAGGAGGTAACAATCCAATGTAGTAACTTTTAAATCCATGAAGAACAACCCCAAATTATGAATAAATGGTACTTCTGGAAATTTACTCCTCATAAAAGCAACCAGAAGTCTGAAAAAAATTTCAAAATAAAATTTTTTCAGCACTGTGAAAATTAACCAATGGCTTGTAAAAATCCAAGAAGTGTTTATTCAAGAAAAATGTTTTAATGTTATTAAGAACAATAACCTTGTGATGGATTAAATTGTCCTATTCCTATCCCCCACTTCCCCAGACCCATAATAACCTTGAAAACTAGCAGCTTCACTACCACAACAGGTGTGAAAACTAGCAACCTAACAGACACTGCAAGGGGAAGACCAGGTTTGAAGCTCATCAAAAAACTCCATCCTTGGAGAGTCATTACCATTTAAACTATCTGGCGGCCCCCTGGAAGAGTCCCATTTACCATGTTGGCCATTCTTTAACCTCATCCACAGCTCATCAGTGGGAAGAGCCCTATCCCCAGGGCATTTCTCAAAGGAAAAAAAAAGCAGCAATTTTTTAACACAGAAGCTGTCTTAGGAGGATGTGCAACTATGACATACAACTATCTACTGGGGCTTTGGGGAGAAAAAGGGAAAAAAAAAGGAGGAGGGTTGGCAATAGATGTTAGCTCAGGGCCAGCCTTCCTCAGCAAAAGGAGGAAGATTGGCGTGGATGTTAGCTCAGCGCTGATCTTCCTCACAATAAATAAATAAATTAATAAATTAATTAATTAAAACAAAAAAAGGAAGCTGTCTTAGGTAGTGATACCAGTGGATGCAAACAAGAGGCTGACCAAAAAACATCTCATATGGGGAATGGAATAGCCATAGGGGCCTTTAGAAACGTCTGACATATTCCTAGGGACTTAGAAGACCACATTCATGTGCAGAGCTGTGTTTGTGCCCAGGAAAGACAAGAGAAAACATGAAACTATGACTCTTAGCCCTCCATAATGAGGAAATGAAGGCTAAGGCAGAGTTGCAAATTGCCGGAGCATTGCATGTGTGCTCCAGCACAAAAACAGAGCCTCTCAGCAAAGTGTCAAAGATGTATTGGTTCAAGGCATTTAAAAAAATCACCATCCAATCATTAGTCAAGCACTGAGTTAAATGAGCAGACTTCAGTGGCCACACACAACAGGGGATAGTGATTTTAAGAATTAAACTAAATAAACAAGTAGTAATCACCACAACAAACCCTTTTGCATAGGGAATCTGATTTCCAGAATAGACACATTATATTTTGGGTCAAATGATTTTGTCCAGTTTTCAACAAATGTTATAAGATATGCAAAGTAACAGTAAAATATGGTCCACATGAGAAAAAAAAATAATCAATAGAAACTGTATCTGAGAAAGCCCAGATATTTGACTTACTAGACAAAGACTTTGTCAGTTATTATAAAAATGTTCAAAGAACTAAAAGAAATGACATCTAAAGAACTAAAGGGAAGTATGAGAATGATATCTCACCAAATAGAAAATAGCAACAAGATAGGAATTTTAAGAAGAATCAAAGAGAAATTCTGGAGTTGAAAATACAACTAAAATGAAAAATTTATGAGAGAGGCTTAAGAGCAAATCTGAGTTGGAAGAAGAAAGAATTAGTGAACTAAAAGATAGAAGAATTGAAATTATCCAATATGAGGACCAGAAAGGAAAAAAGAATGAACAGAACCTCAGATACTTGTAGCACCTAGTCAAATATATTAACATAAATCGTAACGGGAATCCTGGAAAAGAGGAAAGAGAAAAAGGGATAGAAAGATTATTTGAAGAAATAATAGGGAAAAAACTTCCGGAAATTTATGGAAAACATTAATCTACACATCCACCTGGACACATCAGAGTCAAATTGTCAAAAGCCTAAAACAAAGAGAGAAACTTGAAAGCACAAGAGAAAAACAACTCATCACACACAAGAGATCTTCAATAAGGTTAATAGCTGACTTCTCATCAAAAACCACAGAGGCCAAAGGCAGTGGTGAGACATATTCAAAGTGTTGAAAGTAAAAGACTGTCAACTAAAAATTCTATAATCAGGAAAACTATTTTTCAAAAATAAAGTGGAAACTAAGGCATTCCCAGATAAACCAAAACTGAGAGAATTTATCACTAGCAGAACTGTCTCACAGAAATATTAGAGAAAGTCCTTCAGGTTGAAAAGAAATGACATTAAGAAGTAACTCAAGGGCTGGCCCAGTGGCACAAGCGGTTAAGTGCACGGGCTCTGCTGCGGCGGCCTGGTGTTCTCAGGTTTGGATCCTGGGCGCACACTGACATACCGCTTGTCAAAGCCATGCTGTGGCAGTGTCCCATATAAAATAGAGGAAGATGGGCATGCATGTTAGCTCAGGGCCAACCTTCCTCAGCAAAAAAAGAGCAGGATTGGCATCGGATGTTAGCTCAGGGCTGATCTTCCTCACAAAAAAAAAAAAAAAAAGAAGTAACTCAAATCCACACAAATGAATAGAAAATGTCACTAGAGTTAATACTTAGATAATAAAAAAATACAGTATAAATGTATTTTTGTTTGTAATTCTTTTATTCTCCTATCTGAATTTAAAAAGAACTGCATAAAGCAATATGTAATTATAAAACTATGTTAATGGGCTTATGATGTATGAAGATGTATTTGTATGACAATAATAGCAGAAAGGAGAGAAGAGAGAATGGAACTTTACTGAAGGAAATTTTTTGTATACTACTGAAAATAAACTGGTATTAATCCAAACTAAATTGTTTTAAGGTAATATGTTAATTTTAATCCACAAACAAGCACTAAGAAAACAATTCAAAAATATAGAGTAAAATAAATAAGGAAATTAAAACAGTATATTAGAAAATATATATTTAACATAAGAGAAAGTACTAATGGAGAACTAGAGCAATGATATAAGATATATGAAAAAAAAAATCCAAGTAGCAGACAAATGCTAACTTATCAGTAGTCACATTAAACATAAACAGGTTAAAAACTCCAATCAAAAGGCAAAGATTGGCAGAATGGATTAAAACAAAACATGATCCACCTATATGCTAATTGACAAATATAGTGAAAGTAAAAAGGTAGAAAAATACACACAATGCAAACAGTAGCACAATGAGATCTAGAATGGATATACTAATATCAAGACCAAAATTGTTATTACAGATAAATGACATTTTATAATGATAAAAGGATCAATGCATCAGGAAGACATAACAATTATAAACATATATGCACCTAACAACTGAGGTCAAAATTACAGGAAGCAAAAATTTTCAAAAGTGAAAATAAAAATGGACAATTCAACAATAGTTGGTGACCATAATGCTCTGTTTTCAATAATGGGTAGACCCATTAGGCAAAGGATGAACAAGGAAATAGAAGACTCGTACAACACTATACACCAATTAGACTTAATAGACATGTATAGAACACTCCACCCAATAACAGAAGATATAAATCATTCCAGAGATAAACTCTTACATTGTGATCAATTGATTTTCAACAACAGTGACAAGACAATTCAATGGAGAAAGAATAATCTTTTCAAAAATTGTGCTGGGACAACTGGATATCCACGTTCCAAAGATTAGAGCTTGATTACTACTTCACGTCATACACAAAAATTAATGCAAAATGGCTCATAGACCTAAATGTAAGATTAAAACTACAAAACTCTTAGAAGAAAGTGTGAGTAAACATCATTGACTTTTGGTTAGGCAATGGCTTATTACATATGACACCAAAAGCATAAGCACTTATATCTAGATTATGTAAAGAATTCTTAGAACTCAATGATAAAAATACAAATAACCCAATTTTAAAATGGGCAAAGTTTTGAATAGTCATTCTAGAAAGAAGATATTAAAATGGCCAATAAGCACATTAAAAAATGTTCCACATCATTAATCACTAGGGAAATGTAATCACACAATAAGACCCTTTCACATCCACTAGGATTGTTAAGTAAAAAGGACTAACAATAGTAAGCAATGACAAGGACAGGGAGAAATTGGAACTCTTGTACCTTATCGATGGATACGTAAAATGTGGCAGCCACTTTGGAAAGCAGTTTGACATTTGCTCAAAATGTGTAACATAGAGTTACCATACAATCCAGCAATTTCACTCATAGGTATATATCCAAGGTAATTAAAAGCAGGTGTCCAAACAAAAACTGTACATGAATGCTCATGGCAGTACTATTCAACAATAGCCAAAATGTGGAAATAACCCAAATGTCCATCAACTGATGACTGGATTAAATAAAAAGTGGTACATTCGCACAATGGAATATTATTCAATGGCCAAAAAGAATGAAACACTAATACTTGCTATAAAATGCATGAACCCTGAAAATGGAAGACTACCCACAAACTATATTATTTCTTTTATAAATTATCCAGAAAAGATAAAGCTATAGAAACAGAATGTAGGTAAGCAGTTGCCAGGGAGTAAGGGAAGAGGGGTGTGGGGAATGCTGCTGATGAGTTAGGGTTTCTTCCTGGGGTGATGAACATATTCCGAAATTAGACAGCAGTGATGTTTCCATAACTCTGTGATTATACTAAACTACTGAATTTGACATTTTATAAGTGTTCTGTGTATGTTATACAAATTATATCTCGATGGTGTTATTAAAAAAAGAAGCTATGGATAAATAATTTTATATCAAATACATTTTTTTCTCCTTCAACTCTAGGGAGAAGTTAATACATATTATCTCTGGGGTTTATGAAGATGAAATGTGCAAAAGAAAACTGAAAACAAAGAAACAAAAAGATACAAGTTAAAATCACATCCATCACCTTTCAAATTCATGCAGATCTACTGTAGGTTTCAGCCAATTTGTCTTTTATTTATTTAAGTTTGAGTATCATACCTTTTTATATAGGCTATGAAAGTCCCTCGACTATTTGCCTACGTTTATACAATGAGAGAAACCTTTTCATTTGTTTCTCCTGAAAATCATATTACAACCAGTTAGTTAATAAAGCCTGTTGAGAATCCTGAGAACTTGCATTACATTCTAGGTACAATCTATGCCCCTCCAGAACTTCCCAATTTAATAAAGAAAAACATACCTCACACAGAGTAGAATTTCACATCTTGGAATAAGGAAAGTATGCATGTAAACATTTCACATTTAAACATTGCTTACATGAGATACAGTCCTTTGTTACAACAAATCTGCATCAAAAATCAATTAATTTCCTTTGAGAATTCAACAGGATCTCAGACTCCATTCTGTTACCCAACAATGAGTTCTTACAATAGAGAATTGTTGTTAATGAAACAGAGGAAGCAGACTGCAGTGTGATGATGATCTAATCCCTTGTCTTTACTACGGTGTTAGCATGATTTATGATTTTCAGATTGGTGAACTTCAGCCATTCTGGTAACTGTCCACAGAAATTTTAGTCACTTACTGTAAGTAGTTGGATGTTCCAAGCCAAGTCATCAAAATAGTACAGAGCTGACATAGTAGATTGCAATAAATTAAAAACATTAAATGGCTCCTCAGCCTCTGAAAAGATATCTGATAACATTTAAAGAAACAAAAAGAACTCTATCATACTAATATTTTATTCTGGTCATCAAACTAAAATGTATATGAGTGAGTACATGTCCCGACAAAAGAAAGGTAACTCTAAAATATTGACTTTCTTTTGATGCAAATAATGTACAGCTTTTTATTTTTTAAATTTTTTATTGAGGTCACCTTGGTTTATAACATTATATAAATTTCTAGTGAACATCATATTTCTACTTCTGTATAGACTGCATCATGTTCACCCCCAAAAGTTTATTTGCCATCCATCATCATACATATGTGCCCCTACCCTTTTTGCCCTACCCCTACCCCCTTGGCCTTTGGTAACCACCAGTCTGTTTTCTGTATCTATCTGTCTGTTTGTTTATTTTCCACGTATGAGTGAAGTCATACCATAATTGTCTTTCTCTGTCTGACTTATTTCACTTAGCGTAACACCCTCAAGGTCCATCCATGTTGTCAAAAATGGCAAGATTTCATTTTTTATGGCTGAGTAGTATTCCATTAACATACAGCTTTTTAATATATTAACATTCATCATTTAGTTTTCATAATTGTTTTTATTAAATTTTACATCTTTTTTTCATTTTAAATTCATAATGCAGTTACTCAAACGAGAAAAAGTTCAAATTATTTTCTTTTAAAAATATAATGGTATTAATATTTTTAGTATAATGCATATTTTACCTATCTAAAATTGTGCATATATATTTAGTTAATTTTAACATAAAGAGTTATCTTGCTTACCCAATCTAGTATTCAGTGCACATCAGGACCTATCAGGAAAAAAACAAAAACAGCACTTTCCTGATGTCAGCATGGATGCTTTTCTGAAAAAGTCAGTGATGTGTGTGAGAGGACAGGATAGAATCCTCCCACTTGAATTTTATTTTCCTTTTTGAAATGACATCCATTCTTCAGAATTTCTAATACTTAATGCCTTAGGAATAACCTCTTTTATTGAGAGATTTTGAAGTGTTTTCATTTCTGAACATCTGTACTTCCTCACTCCCATTTTAACTTACCCTTTTGTACTTGAGACATTCTTTTTCAGCAAAGACTCTAGGCAGCCAAATACACAGCACTTACAATTAGCATTCAAAGAATTCATCAGGATGATTACATATTAGATATATAATCTAGTGTACAATCTAATTTTCTTTTTACTATTTAAGATTCTACAAATACATTTTGTGAAAAGATGTTTGTGATGAAATAGATCAACATGGGCATAATTACTCTTATCCACCCTATTCTCCTCAGAAGCTAACTGCTAGGTGCCTTATACATGTTTTTGGTATGGATCTCATTCCACAAACTCAGATGGAAAAGGAAATGACTTTTGTTTTGCCTTGTTGCCTTTCATGTGGCAGAAACCTAATTTAATTCCTTTATTGACATTTTCTCCAGATTTTTCAGAGGATGAGGATAGTCGATATTTTTTCTTCTTGTTATTCTTATTTGAGATCAGAAAAGTCTCAGTGTTTCAGAACATTTTCTGCTTCTGTTTTGGTCATCCTTCCCGGAAGCTTTAAAGAAATACCAACTACTTGAATGAAAGAAAGAAAAAAGGGGTAATACAAGAAGAAAAAGCAAAACAATATAGGTAATATCTTGAAAATATGACGCTACCATATATATTATCTAGTTTGGTCCTCTCAACAATCCCTTTTGATATGTCTTATTATCTACAATTTCCAGACAAAGAAATACAAACTTGAAGAGATTAACTCCCTTGAAACCAGAAAGAAAGGAAAAAAGAAGCAAAAACTAATTGCAAAGAAATGATACAAATTTGATCTTACTATAAAGCCTCTACTTTTTGTAATTCTACATATCATTTCTCCTTGGAAGAATAATTTTAAAATGAAGATATGATTTATTTGAAGTGAAAATGAATCTCACTAGATCATCTGTTTCATGTTTAAACATATGGAAAAATAAATGAGGTTACATTTGATACACATATTTGAATGTAGGGATCTGGTTTAATAAGACATTTACTTGACATATAAGTTTACATTTAATTAGAAGGTACAAGAGAAACACATGGCTTTTGTCTCGATGTGAAACTATATTACTAATGCAGAAATTCTTAGAAATTGTCAGAAAATCCACACTATAACCAGACTTGGCTTTTATCCATTTGAAGGTTACATGTATTTCTTATGCTTTCAACATCTTTTCTTATTAATAATGACATAGTAATAATAAAAACATTTACTTCCTTAAAGATGGAATATTCAAAATTTCTGGTCTATAAGAGAATTTTACAAATACATACTACAAAAAATTGAAATGTTTCCTTTAATTGCATAATGTCACATTTTTAACAAGAAAGATTTTTTTGGTATATAACTGAATACTGCTTTTATACCCTCCAAAGTTACTCAGAGACATTTATTGGTTATGCCTTATTCCAAAACTCCATTTCTTACTCACAATGGAATATTTAAGCTATCAGAATGACTGAGTGAATTAGAACTGAATATCATTCTAATGACTAAAGCAAATTTAGAGGAAGATTTAACCTGAAGCTTATATTAAATATTAAATATTTTAGTCATCTTCCTCAACTGGGCTTACAAATATTGGCTCTTTGAAAAAGTCTCCATTTTCATCAAATTCTGATTCCCAAATCTAATGCTTCTCCAGGCACAGACAATAAAATATCTTCAGATAGGGATACCCTCAAATTCCCATCATTAAATCAACAAACCACTTACCACTTGTCATCAGTCCTCTCCTTTTTCTCTTTTGTTAAAAGAGGGAATTTATATTTCTTATTTACATTCCTTTAAACATTTCAGAATTAGCTTCCCTTCCCCCAAAGAAATTGACAACTGGAATTTTGATTGGGATTTCATTAAATAGGTAAATCGATTTAGGATAACTAACTTTTCTATTGAACCGAGTTTTCCAATTTAAGTACATGGTATATTCTACCATTAGTTAGGTCTTTTAAAATTCTCTCCATCATACTGTGTAGTTTTAATTTTAAGAGAGGACTTAGACATCTTTATTGTATTTGTTCCTATGCATCTGGAGGGTTTGTTTTTCCCCTAAGGTAAATACTATCATTTTGTAAAATTTTAGTTTTAATTATTTCTCACTGGATTATAAAGTACATTTATTGATTGATTCTGTTTCCAGCTACCTTTTAAATGTTTTTAAATACAATAGTTTGACTTTAGATATTTAAAATTGTCTACATTTTTTTCTATGAATAATAAGTGTTTTATTTCTTCCTTTCCAATTCTTATATCTTGTCCCAGTTACTACTTTTGTGTAAAAAATTTCAATTTTTTCCTAAGTTTAAGATGTCTCACTCACATATGGCTGAGAGCTGATGCTAGCTCTCAACTGTGAGCTCAGCTAAGAGAGTACCCATATATGGCCTCTCCAATGCTACAGTCTCAGGGTATTGGGCTTCTTACATGGCATGCAGGTGTTCCAAGCACAAGTGACCCATCCACAAAGTAAAAGCTATATTGCCTTTTGTGTTCTAGTCTCAGAAATCACGCAGCATCGTTTCCACCGCATTTTATTGTTTACAAGTGAGTAGCAAGCCTGCCCTGATTTAAGTATAGGGGACATAGACTTCCCCTCTCATTAAGCTGAATGTCAACTAATTTGTTGTCATTGTTTAAGATTGTCTCAGTCTACAATGTGGCCCCAAGTTATTTACATTGCTCCAACATGCAAAATGCACCCATTCCCTAATGATTCCACAAAAGTGGAATATAATTATTAGCCTCAGAGGTGATGACCACAATCTTGACATTTAAATTAGGTCCTCGAGAAGATGAGGTTACCCAGATACAACTCCTTGAATAAAATCATCCCTCTGGTTCTGGATATCATGGACTATAGAGATAAGTTGTCTACTCTCCCTCAACCTCACCTCAACACACTCAACATACGATGGGATACACATCAAATAACCTCAAAAAAACACAGCTGTTAAAGGCATGGGGTGGTGGGGGGAGCTTCCTGCGGTGGAACTCGCGTGGCAGCAGCAGCAGCGGAGGCTTCTAGTGCTTTCTTAGGCCTTTCTCTGACTGCGTGGGAAGCTGGGAGGTGGGCTGGAGGAACCCGGTAAAGGTCTGGAGTGGGATCAGGCGTAGTCGGTACCGCTAGTAGTGGGGAGGTGATATCGGACCGAGAGAGAATATTTAGGATTAGTGTTACGTGTTCAAAAATTGAAAATAAAACAACAAATCAAAAACTGGACCCTAGCACCCTGAAGAGTAAGGAGAATGTACTAGAACACACAGTGGTTGAAAAGCTTTAGTTTCTGCATTTATACCTATTTGGGGGTGGGGAGTAATCCAGTTGAAAATTCACAGGACATTAAAAGCAGGAAAGCACCCAAAAGCTCACAGAGGTCAGGTCGTTTTATAGTGAAGGAAACTGAGGTCCAGAGCTATGAAATGACTGGCCCAAGACCGTGTGATTAGTTTAATGATCACATTGCAATTGTAATTGAGGGCCAGGCAGTTTTGGTGTAGTGGTTAAGGTTCAAGCCCTGGTTCAAGACCTTTATTGGCCATTTGATGCTGTGTGAACTTGGGCAATTTACTTACCTTTGGTGTCCCAGTTCTCCCCAAATAATGGATATTATACCTGATGGAGTTGTTAGAGTTACATTAAGATTGTATAATATAGGACAGAGAAATCTGATACATATTAACTGCTCACTAAATGATTGCAATAAATTATTATAGTCTGAATGCTGTTGCTCCACTACACTGACTTCCTGGTCTTTGAGTTGGATAAGTCCTGTTTCCCACGACCTGAAGTCATACTTATGGCAATGGGAAAAAGAAACTGGCCTTGTAGATCAACTGGTGGCCATGATACAGGTGAATGCTGGTTGAGGGATGTTAAACCGAGCTATTAAAATCTTGGGAGGACAAAGGTGAACCACAGTTAGGTCTCTTTACCTCTAATTTAGGAAATGGAACTTTTGCTTAATTTTTTAATAAGTAGGGTTTTGTATTTTTTTTTTTAAGGGAAGAATTGTATTGTTCTTTAAAATGATTCTGTATCTCAGTCTTTTTCCAGCAGTGTTTGAGGGTCATGGGTGGAATCACTACCATGTTGTACATTTGCTATAATGATACTCAGAGCAGAGGGAAAGAGCGGCCTGGGAGTTCTGTGCATCAGCCAGGTGCCAAAGCAAACAAGCCAGGTAACTGGATCATAAACTGTGTTATTAGAGTAAATGTCACACAACAAACAGGTTTTGTAACCTATCTGAAAATGGATGTCATCATCCCCCCAAACCTTACTATCTTAACTCAGCGGTTCAACTAGCACATTATCTTCCAAGGACGACGAGGAGTAAACGTTTTGACAGAAGTTGTTGCTGTAGTTTTGGCAATCACGCTATTGTATCCGTTCAGTTACAGAGTTCACTTTGACCTGCAAGATAGCTTAAGGAGGTAAAGTGACAGTTGGTAAGTGGCAATGCAGGCTCAAGAGACTTGAATTTGAAGTTCCAGCATGATAACTAGCTTATGAATTGCCTTGGTCTCCACATCTTTAAAATGAGAATGAGAAATCTCCTGGATATCTTATGATTAGAGGGCTAATGGGAAGGACAAAGAAGATGGTGCACTTGATACTACTTTGAAAGGTGTAATGAATTGTGAAAATAGAAGTGGCAGCTCTTAATAACTCCTAGGAAATAATACAAGTGCCTGAACTTTATCAGGGAAGTGCAAGTTGAATACTTTGTTACTGCAACAAATGTACTTTTAAATTAAGCTTAACTGTGACCTGTGAAAATTATTTGGAGAATTTTGGTTTTTAAAGAATTTAAAGACTCTTCAGCAATATGTTTTGAGTATGTGTATCTTAAACCTACTTAATTTATAGGAAAAAAAGAGTACTATGGAAAAACTGACTCTAATTTTTCTGTAAATGAAAAACAAAATTCAAAGCTGTAAATAAGGCAATATAGATCTATTTTTAAATGGATGAGCATTTACAATAAAGACCTCTTGGAATTTTATGTACTTTTTTCCTCCTTTAAATACTTTTACTTTTTGACACGTAGTAAAATCAGAAGGTACAAAAAGTAGTAGTAAAATGGTTTATCTGTGACTGGAATCAAATTGCTTTTAAGTGGTTATTTTCCAACCTAAGACTTACAGTTTCTTATTTGCCTTAAAACTGAAGAGTTTTAGAATCGTTAAAATTTAAATGGCATTACTGGACAGTACCTAGTAATAGTAAAAATCGTTGCTCATGATGAGCACATACTGTAGGCCAGGCACAGGCATAAGCACTTTACATGCATTTTGTTTATACAACGACCCTAAAAAGTAGGTAGTATTATTACTCTCATTTTAGAGGTGAAGAAACTGAGGGCCAGAGGTTAGTAATTCACCCAATATGCCAATTTATTAAGTAGCTGAGGAGGGACGGTGACTTCTGAGTCCCTGCTCATAAACACTACTATATGTCTAACTGTAACCTTGGACAGATTATTTAATTTATCTTAGCCTTAGTTTTCTCATGTGTCGAGTTGGGATGATAGAATTTACAGGGGTTCTTACAAGGATTAGATTAGACAACTTAAGGTATCTAAAACCTACAAAACTCAAAATTTTAAAAGGGTATATTAATAGATGAATGGATAATCTACATGAAAGAAAGATTGCCTCATTTTTTGTTGCACATCACCTATTTTTTAAAATCATTCCTTTTTTTTTTTTTAAACAACCAAGGGCAATAGTTAGGTCATTTCTTCTGTTCCTCTAACTTCTCACGGATTAACAGAATTGGAGTTGAAATTTCCTAACTTCTTTTAAGAGACAAAGTCTCCAAAGAAAAGCCCAGAACCAAATGGCTTCACTGGTGAGTTCTACCAAATACTTAAGGAAGAATTAACACCAATCCATCACAAACTCTTCCAAAAAATAGAAGAGCTCATTCTATGAGACCAATATTATCGATTCCAAAACCAGACAAACACATCCCAAGAAATGAAAACCATAGACCAATATCTCTTATGAAAATAGATGTAAAAGTAGACTTAACTTGAAAAGATAAAAATTTAAATTAATAAAAATAAATTGAGCCTTCGTTTGTTTTAAAGATCTTTTTTCTGAATGACCCCTTACTGAGGATAAAGTTTCTATCTTTGAGAGGTGAAAAATTGAATATTTATATAGTGTTTGCCCATTCCTAAAGCTGATCTAGATAGTTGTCTGGATTTGCTAAAATGCGATACAGATAGAATGTGTGTGCTTCTGTTAAATAGAATATTTTGTGTTCAGTTGAAGTCTCATGTACATTGTGTATAGTAAAATAATATGGGCTGTCTTTATTTTAGAATGTGTGCTGAGAACAGAATTATAATTAACCAAGAGTAGAGCAATAACTTAGACCTTTCACAGTTCTTTAGCTCTGTCAATAATTGTGCATTTGTCTATTTCTCTTTTTATTTTCATCAATTTTTGCTTTATATATTTGTGCCTATGTTACTAGAAATATACATATTTTGAATTCTTACATCATCTAGAAGAATTAACGCTTTATCATTAGGCGTTATCCTTTTTTTAAAATTATATTATGCTTCTTATCTAAGTGTACATTGTCTGCTATTAGTCAATAATGCATGCTAGCTTTCTTTTGATTTATTTTCATCTTGTAATTTTTTTATACTTTTATATTCAACTTTCCTTAATCTTTGAATATATGTATTTCCTTTTCGTTTTTTCAGCTTTATTGAGGTATGATTGATAAATAAAATTGTAAGATATTTAAAGTGTACAACGTGATGGTTTGATGTATGTAAACATTGTGAAAGGATGCCCCCATCAAGTTAATTGACATATCCATCACCTCATATATTTACCTTTTTTCTTGGTGAAAACATTTAAATTCTACTCTCTTAGCATGTTTCCATTATACAGTACTGTGTTATCAACTATAGTCACTATGTTATTCATTAGATCCTCACACTTTGTTCATCTTATAACTGAAAAACTTTGTACCGTTTTAACCAACCTCTCCTTATTTCCCCCACCCAGCCCTAGGCAACTACTTTTCTACTCTGTTTCTATGAGTTTGACTTTGTTTTGTTTCCACATATAAGTGACACCATGCAGTATATGTCTTCGTCTGTCTGGCTTATTTCACTTAACGTAATAACGAGCTTGTTGTTGGGTATTTTCTTTGTCCAATTTGACCGTCTTTGTCTTTTTTTTTTTTTTTTTTTTTTGTGAGGAGATCAGCCCTGAGCTAACATCCGCCAATCCTCCTCTTTTTTTTTTTGCTGAGGAAGACGGCCCTGGGCTAACATCTGTGCCCATCTTCCTCCACTTTATATGGGACGCCGCCACAGCATGGCCTGCCAAGCAGTGCGTCGGTGCGCGCCCGGGATCCGAACCAGCGAACCCCGGGCCGCCGCAGCGGAGCACGCGCACTTAACCGCTTGTGCCACCTGGCCGGCCCCTGACCGTCTTTGTCTTTTAGTTGAAGTTTACAGTCTGTTTACAGTTAATTTAATTACCTATATAGTAGGACTAGTATCTCCCATCATCTTATACCATCATAATATTTGTATTCTTTTTGCTTCACCCATTCAGTGTTTTTATTTTCTTCTTTATTGTAGCTTTTTTTGGGGATCAATAAATATTTTTTCATTTTCTCCTTCCATGCTATTTGATCTTCTACCATATTTATAATTTCCATTCCATTAATATTTAATATTTTACTTTGTTTATAAGTGCAAGTTTAAAAAAAATCTGGCTACTGAATATAATTTTAGTTTCTGGGCGTAACATATATTTATAAGATCCACCTTTTTACTTTACACTCAAGAGCTTATTAAAAAGAATCTAAGGATTACTACTGGCATGACACAATGGCTTTAAACATGGTATTGTTTAGAAATAAGTCAGAGGTACATAGACCCAGATATATAAGCAATTATCCATTGACTATGACTTATCCATTGCATATGAGTTTGAGTTGCCAATTGAATATTATAATTTTAATTCACTATTATTTCAAATATAATTACTGACATATAAGTTTTATTATTGATTTTTAGATATTATATCTAATTTCACTTTTGAAAATAGAATGAGTAAGCCTCCAAAAATTGTGGAAATAACAAGTTAAGAACTTGCAGGTATGAATTATTAAAATTTATGTCAACTTTTGAACAACAAAGTCTAAGTCAACTTTAATCTGACTTTTTAAAATATTGCTAGGGAAGAGAGAAAAAGATAAAAACTAAATATTCCACCCACATAAAAAAATAAGGTTGCAAATCTTTAAATCTGTTGCAGTTGGAAACGCATTTGTGGGAAGAACACTTACAATAGAGTTACACAGACTATTTCCTTTTTTTGGTTTAGGTTGAGTTTGTATGAGAGTAATATTCGTAAAAGAGCCAGTGAGCTAATAAATGGCACTTATGGGTGATCAAATACCATAGTGAAGGTCAGGTATTTGATTACCTTAAAAGTTACTGTCTCACACACTGGACATTACTCCTATAATAGAAGTTGATGTGCACTTGATAATGAGTACTTTTTTTTTAAACTACATGAGCGGTACAAAATTCAAGTTTTCACTTTCACTACTAGTCTGCCCAGATCCTTGCTGTTCAAAATGTAGTTCATAGAATCAGCAGCACTGTCATCACCTGGTAGTGTATTAGAAATGAAAATATTAGGCCTCACCTCAGACTTACCAAATTATATTATTCATTTTAATATGATCTCCAAATGACTTTTTAATGCATATTACAATATGAGAAATACTGGTCTAGATAATTTAAAGACATCTCCAAACAGTGAAAAAGATAGAAGAAAATAAGAATAACATGCCTATGAAAATTGCCCAAATTTAAAAATAACATTTTTGAAAAATGTTTTTTTCTCTAATTCTCATCAAAAATTTGATAACCATAATTTAGTCCTTTAATATTTTTCAAGAAGTTTTAGAAAAGCAAGTATGTAAAATATACATCCTTCCACCAGTAAATAACCAATATCAGGAAGAGTACATGGAAGTTACGTAGCAATACATGTAGCATTGTTAATTACATACAGTAATAACTTTGTCCTCTTCAAAACTTTTTGGAATTTTCAAGCCAAATGAGATAAGATTTCAAGAATATAAGTTCACTTTTAATTGCAATGTAAATAATTGTGTCATTCACTTAAGACCAAAACTTTTTATTAGTAAAATAGTTAGTAAAATCATGTGCTTGATTTTCACTTAATCTTTTTGGAAGAAAATGACTTGAAATGCATCAGATTTCTTAATATGTTCATCCAGGGCTGATATTCAGCTGGTAAGCAGTGCTTATAGCCTGTGTCTAAAGGATTGTTTACTTTTCATGCCAAACCAGTTGCTACTAGCACTTCTGTTTTTAGGGAAATGAACTCTCCCTAATTTTTTGGAAAAAATACTTTCAAATCACCTTTCCTCTTCCTATTTTCTACAAAAAATGTTATTATCTATCTATGCCTATTAGAATGTACACTTTATGAAGGAAAGTCTTTTGGTATGTTATATTCAGTACTATAACTACGCCATAAAACTCCCAATAAATATTAGTTGAATTAAGGAAATTTTTCCACAGATAATTTTTTATAACAAACCTCAAATTAAAATTGATCACAATAAATTAGGACATTGGCTGAAACCAACAAAATCAAATTTAATTGTTTCATTTGAAAATATTCCCATATTTGAGGTACCATTTTGCAGCACAAAATTAATGAGCCCTAAATGTTCTTGCATTTATAGTAAAAGCGCACTCTATGCCTATGTTGTCATTCCTATGCAATGACATTATGCTTTTGGAAAGATATATATCTATGATCCAGTTTTTTCAACTATTGGAAAATATCATCGAATAATTATTCCGTATAAGAAAAAAGTTTATGAAACAGAAGTATCTGTTGTTTCTGTATAGAAAAATAAAAAATTTATTAACAACAAAGATCTAACTATAGGAAAATGGTTAAATAATTTGTAGCTTACTGACAGAGACTAATTTATGTGACAAATTATGACTATAGTAGTGTAGGAAATGTTTATGATATTATTTATGTTGCATAAAAGAGAAGAATACAAAATTATTGCAGGAATCCCGAATGTTTCCACATGCAAGTATGCGTGTATATATGTATTAAAAGAAAAACAAAATTGAAATAGAGTTGAGCAGATACAAGTAAGTGAACTAGCTTCTGATTTTCTAAGTGATTCTTTAATATTGATGAAAAATGAATATACGTGGCAAGTATAAAGGGCAAATCTTTAAGCTAAAGTGTGCAGTTATAATTCATGTCTATATGAAAAAATTAAAATTAGCTGAGAAAATTTAATCTGAAGGAGGTAAATGTGGATGTTATAGAAAATATGATAAGCTGATAATCGTTTTCAAACATTTGAAAAACTAACATAGAGAAAGGGACTAAATAGATTAATAGAAGAATAGACTAAAGAGAAGAATTAAAATCAAACATGCTGGGAGTCAGTGTTAAGATGTTAGTAACACAGTGATGCTCAGTGTAATGTAAAACATTTACATAAAATAAAATAAATCTATATTTTACAAATGGAATGGACAAAAGTAGTAAGTACTCTGCAAATGGGCACGTTCAATAGTCTTCGGATTACCTTTGTATAGGATGTTTTCGTAGAGGATTCTTGCATTTCATTTGCTGGAGTTGGGTTCAAAATATCTAAATTCTTATGACCCTATAATCCCAGTGGCACCTGCCCTTAGTTTCAGACAAAAGATCTCTGGACCTGCACAAAGACTTGAAGATTATATGGTCGAATTTCATCACATACAGAAAGTTGGGTAACACAAAAATTAGCAAAGAATTCTAAAACTGAAAGGAAGTTTACAGATTATTTCTACCAATCCCATAATTCTAAAAGGGATGAAACTGAGGTTCAAATATGTTAAGTGACATTTAACTTACTCTAATTAAGTCAACAGATGTTGTCTGTCCTGCACCTGCTAAAGGCAATTTTAAAACATCTGGCGATTGAGACAAGCTATTTAATAGAGGTCTTCACTAGCAGTTCTGTTAATCTTTAATTTCTATCCATGTATTAGTTTAAAACATCAGAAACCAAGGGACTCAGAACTTATCATCTCAGCATCCCACAGGCATGCTTTCATGGATATAGTTAATTCAACAATCTTTTGACAATTTTCCTCTCTGCAGTAGGCTCCATGCAGGCATGGTGGACACAGTGGTAAACATAGCAGTTCATAATCCCTGTCTTCATGTGGTATCAAGTCTAGACAAATGGCTGTCAATACAAATATATAGAAAGACTAATTATAAGTGTGTTGAGTATTACCCACCCGGTCAAATTTTATGGCACTACAGTGTATGTAGCAAAGTCAGGTGAGCTATCTAGGACTAGAAGTGGGGAGGGAGCAGAAAACGTTAGAGGGAGAAAAGAGAAAACTCAAGAGCAAAGATTTAGGAACAAGTGGGCAAATGGCATATCTGACATACTTAAAGTTGAATTGCAAAGTCTTAAAAATTTTAGAGAGTTATACATTTAAATATATTTTGAGATGACCGTCATTAATAGATGTTATCAGAATTTTGTATATCTATAGATGTAGGTAACAACACTCATTTTTTAAAATTCACTTGGGTTTTGACATTCTTGGGGGAAAGAATGACTGTCTTCTCTCTAACAGAGGGGAACTCATTTCAAGCTTATTCATTTAAGGCAAAGTGATAGATCATTCAGAATGATCCACTGTATCTATGCGCATTAAGACAGTAGCAAACAAACGTTCCTTCAATACATTTTTAAACAAAGTCTCTACCAGAAACAACCTCTGAGATATTAACACCTAGAGGATAGACTCACAGCTAGCATATAATGTATACTTTACTGAGTATCTGGTTTTTCAGATGTAACTTTAAGGCCAAATATTGACTTCACACGCAGTACTGAGACAGAAGAAAACTGCTGATATGTCCCTCAAACTCTAGGTTCTCTGTTACTGCTCTTTATTAATCATTTAGAAAATAATATACAACACTAAAAGAAGGAGATGTGCCATTAACAATGCAGATATAACCACATAAGAAGAGAATAGGAATGATAAAGTTCTTGGACTTGCTGAATTATGTGCTTGTATGTTTGAGTGGTGGAGAATCTTGTTATACTTTTGCGTGGATGGGTACTCAATATACGGAGTAGGAAGAAAATGCTTGGGGACTGTGTATATCTAAGTTATTTCTACAGCTTCACTAGAGCAAGGATCAAACAATTTCACTACACCTCTGTAAAGCTACTTGACTGGGGTTCTTCCTAGAATACTATTTGCACATCATTAAGTGCTAAATACTCTGCAGTGAGTTCCTTGAATTTTGTCACACATTTTGGCTATCCTTGGGAGACCAGGAGGCAGAGTTCAGTATATCTACCAACAGAATATGTAGGAGGCCTAGGAGGAGGCCTCATATGAATATGGAAACAGCCATATGTTTGGACCACTTTTTTTCAAGAGAGCTAATGATATCTTATATTTAAAGCTAAATTTCAGATCACTTTTCCTGACATTCTTTGAGTATGGCATCTTTTCTGGTAAGGGGATTGGGACAAAGCACTGTGTAATCACACTTCAGGTTTCTTTTGGTAACTTTTATTATCATCTTTACCATACCTTTACAATTGGGCATATGGGGATAGAGAAAGTGGACCTTGAATATGGAGAGTGAACAATTAAAGATACAATGTCAAAATCAAAAGACTCTAGAAGTTTTTTAAGATAAGAATGCCTTCTTTATCCAAAAAATCATGAAGACCATAAGCTATAGCTTAGTTTATGATATTAACAGCCAAAATAAAAATCTACCAAAAGAAAAAAGAGGCAAAAGATAACATGATAACACAGAATCATAAGTGTCAGAGGGGTGGAATTTAGAAAATGACCTAAGAACACAGACCCAGTGAAAGATAATTTTGACTAGGTGGCTTCAATATCTAGTCATCTTGGTAGATAAATTTTGGAGATATTTGCATTAAGTGTTTGTTCTATTGTCGTTAAACTAGCATTCTATGAGGGTTGCTAGAGAGAATGTGGGTGATACTTAATGCCTGATCTTTGTAAAATTTTATTTCTTTTAATTAGTAAACTTGAATCCTGATAAATATCCTTAGTCTCTTGTGAGTTAAGTTAGTGCCACTAATTCTCTGCAAATACAGTCCACTCTGGTCCATTGGTGGGATAAGGCACATGTCCTAGAATGAACAGCCCGCACAGCCTGTCCTAGATGGCATCAGAATTTTCTGTTGGCTTTGTGTTACTAGAGTAATTACTATAGAACTCTTCCATGGTGCCTGCTCCTCTTTTACAAGACTTGCTGTTATTGTTCTGATTTTCCTTTGTTCTCTTTTTCTCCTCCTTTTCTACTTTTTTTAAGAAGTAGATGAAGTATAATGAAAGAAAAGAAATTAAAGCTTTGTAGGGAATATATAGAAAAGGAAAATATCAAGTGCATGTCACTTTGCCTATTTTAAAACCCCAACTGGGCTATGTTTCTCTCTTTATGTAAACCAGAATTATCCTGGTAAAATATCTAATTTCTGAGTGAAAAAATGTAGATGAAATTAGGCAGAAGCAATCTCACAAAGTTAATAATACCAATATTCTGTACAGTGGTACCATTGTCAAAGTATTCCCTAAACAGATATCATTTGATCTGTATAGTACCATTATGGAATATGGAAGAAAATCATTAGACCAATTTTACAGATCAGGGAGCAATCTCAAAGAGGTAAATTATTTTCCCAAGAGCGTCAAGGAAGCCTGCTCTAAGGACAGGAAGAGAATTTATTGGCTTCTGAATCCTAGTGTGGTCCTTATCTTCTTGCCATACACTGCATCCTTCTGAGAATCTACGATTCTTATTTTAAGCAGTAGACTATGTGTTAAGAATCAGGAAACAACACTTTGTCCTTCTAACAATCAGCAGTACATGAGTTAATTTCAACTAAGGCATTGTAGAACGCTGTCTGGACAAACTGTCAGTGGCCAGAGAAACTAAACTAACCTGGATGAAAATGACTCCAGGTCAAACATCTGCTTTTTTAGACAGACTCATAAACACCATCTGTGAAGTTGCTTTTTGAATTGCAAGGATATGATTGCAATGCAAAGCTACATATATTTATGTAAAGTTATCTAAAGACAGACTGTATATTTTAAATCATATTGTGGCTCTATTACTGTGGATTTTAATATTGATGGGGGAAGACACATTAGTTGGTATCCATGCTATATTTTTAATGTAAGGATTTATTTACATTAGGTTCATATTCCACTCTAACGAAGACAATACTATGTATTTATTGCTAAGAACTAACAAAAAAAGATGAAACACTGTAATAACATTAATAACACTAACCTGATAAAGTAACTTTGGTTTGGAGACTCCCAGGAACAAACACAAAATTTTCTTTTTTTCACTAAATTTCTTTCTCTGAATTCATGTTTACCTGTCTGACACCCATACCAATTGGTTTCAGTAGAGTGCTCTCAAAGAAGTTTGTTTGAGTAATTAAATAGTACTTTCTAATATAACACATTTGCTTAGTCAGTGGATCAGAAGTAAACAAGAGTAGAATGTGCCTCTTGAAAAGCAAACTGCCTTGACTTCCTAGCATATTTAGATTAATTCTCACTGATGTGATAGTAAGGATTGGAAGTATGACTAGTGGAAAAGAGAGCAAAAACAATGAATTCAGATAAGAGCATATTTAGATTAATTGTCACTGATGTGATAGTAAGGATTGGAAGTATGACTAGTGGAAAAGAGAGCAAAAACAATGAATTCGGATAAGAGCTGAGACACTTATGGACAAGAGAAGAAGAACCCACACATGCAAAATGAAATTTTTTCTGAATGCTCTCCCTAGATGTTTTGGTTAAGTATTTCATGCAACTAGTTTCCCCTCTGCTCCCTCCAATCCCCTTTAGCTGCTTTGGTGATTCATTTAGACAATTCTGGTGTTTTAGGTAACAGTAGTGGTTTTCCTTGCCTTCTTTGGGATTAAGATAAATACAGGTTTAACACAGTGTTGAGAAAGAGCATGCTGTTTAAGACACGGCTTATCTGAACTCATCATCAATTTCTTAGTTCCCATGTTGATCAAATTTATAGTAAGAATAAAAAGATAAAAAACATTAATATATTTAGTTAGCTCTATATTGCTGAGATAGAAAAACATTACCTTTGAGGCTGAATGTTATGTAATTGCACATAGATGTTGAAATTCCATATCAGCAAGCAAATAAACCTTAATATCACAAGGAAATTCCTTCCTCTTAGATAAAAATGAGAATCAAAAGTGAACAAGAAGAATAAAGAAAACCAGGAATTTAAAGGAACAAACCTATACTGGAGCCAGAATTTAATCATGGTACAAGCCACATTTAATAATTCTCTATGCATGTGAGAAGAGACAGATGGTTAACACACACACACACACACACAAATTTTGTAGTAATTATAATGTTCTTGATTTAAGAGCACACTGTATAAGTATGATTTAGGTGAATTAATATTATAGTACTTATTTTTAGTTGCATCAGATAATATATTGGTTGTTCATAAAACTGTTAAGTTAAAATAAGGATTACTGTAAGAAAAGATGTTTGTTTATTAGCAAAAATTAATCAGCACATAGATGATTCAAGATTAACTTTCACTTGTGTACTGGGTAGGTAAATTTATTAATCATATGTTATAGAAGCTTATCCAACAATTAGAATTTAGAGTCAATGAAAATAAACACTGCCTGTATAGGTAACACAGTAGAGGATGATATGGATGTAGAATGATGTTTGTAAAAGAGAATAATTCATTATACTATTCCAGTCATAATTCTATGAAATATATTTGTTGTTTTCAGGAACTATAAAGCCTTGATTATAGATGTCAATACAGGGAAATGTTAGCCAGATCATACTTGATGACTGAATGGGTTATTGAAGCAAAATAGAGACAGAATGACCAGTTTCAGTTCAGTAGTGGGCTTGAACAAAATTAGAAAATAAACCCAAACAGAATTAGTATAAGTCCAAGTTACATTAAAAATTTGAGGTTTTAAAAACAGAAACTATGAGAATGTAAAGCACAGAATCCAGAGGAAACATGTTTTGTCCAAAAGCAATAGAACCCAGATTTCTTGTGAAAATTCCAGGTAGGTCTTTGAAGGCATGAAATTGTGGAGCGTCTATCTGTTGGGAAATACATGGTATCACCACTCACTTGGCTTGATGAGAGATTAAACGTTGTAATAACCTTCTAGGAAACATGAGGATGATTACTGTCGTTTTCAGCCCAAATTCAGGATTTTCACCCTTCCCTTAGTTTCTTCCTTGGGATTAATCGTATACTTGCCTGCCTTTAGTAATTAACAGCAGGCAGTAATATTGTCTATTACTACTACTACTAAGACTACCTCTTCGTGGTAGAAACGTCTTGTTTACCTTTGTATTTTCAATTTTCTACTCAACATACAAATACATACATGATTATACACACACACACACACACACATACAGCTTAGAGTAATGTTTTGCCCAAGAAAGTGCCTAATATGTATTTGACAGAAGAATTAAAGAATAAAATAATGAATAGACATTAAATAACTATTAAATAATTTAAACATAACTATATCAAAGTATACTTTACAATTCTAATACTACTGAAATATTTTGAAACTTCTATGTGCTAGTATATTTATAAAAGCCAAATGAATAATATAATAATAAAGGCTAATCTCTATTTTTGCCTTGTGCCATTTCTTCTTGTAAGTGTTTTATAATCATTAATCCTTTTAATATTCAATATAACTATACCGGGCAGATACTACTGCCATCCCCATTTTAAAAATGAAGAAACTAAGACACAGAAAATTTTATAATTTTCCAAGTTTACAAGATTAGGAAATTGTCGAGCTTGCATTTGGTGACGTATTATTTGGCTCCAGAACCCAAGTTCTTAAAAGTTATGCTAGTCTGAAATTAAGTTGTGGCAAACTTTGTAAAAAAGCAGTAAAAGCTATCTTGCCTTGTTTTTTTTAAATTGAACACTTAGCACAGTCTTGAATAAATATTAAAATGACCTATTTGGCAAAAGAAGTTTGAAAATTTTTTAAAAATTAATGTTGAAACCCCTTCTTTAAGAAGAAGCAAAGTGAAGCGTAGTCAGGAAGTAGTAAACAGGAGAAGCATGATCTCAAAAACTGTTCTTTATTTTTAGGTAGATTATAATAACTACTCCAAATTAAGTTCATCTTAAAGCAGTATTGCACATACCTACAAGAAAACAAACAAACAGAAACAATATATGAAAATACAAAATCACAAAAGCAATAACATTGAATGAACCTTCCTATTTCTATCAAAGTATGTCACATTGTCTATAAAGCCATGGGAATAGTTATAAAAATGAAATTTGGAACTAAGTCATATGCTTGATTAATAAAAAAAGATCACTTGAATTATTTCGATATGAGTTGCTTTGAAATGTTTCTATTAGGGAAAATTATATCAGAGCAACACTAATTTAGAAGTGCTAATATAGAGGGTTCATTTAGCATTTTAATTTGTAATATATATTTTGTATGAAAATAATTCAAGCATATAAAGTAATCATATGCAACTCTTACCTACCTGGTGATGATAAATGATAGTTATTACTCCTCACATAATTCTGTGGAATCATTTAATTATTTGTAAATGTGTTAGACTTTGAAAATTTTATACTACTTTGTATTTATCAAGTTAATGCTTTATAACACTTGGAACTTGTTTTCTTGAACTGATGTGTTTGCTGTATTTCATAATATTGCCCATATGTATTAATTGATATCAAAATAGTCCAAAGACACACTTTACAGTTTCTTTTTTTGCAATCTTTCTAAAAGCAAATATTAAAAGAGAGGAGTCTTGCTTGTTTTTATTGAATAATGAATATGATTTTGAGATTTTTCAACAAAAATTCTTTGTTGAGTTTAAGTATTAGAAAAAAAGAATAAATTTCAATATAAAATAGTATATGTAAGAATTTTGGAACTCTGTCTACCTAATTTCCAAAGTCTTTATGAGTCAGAAAAATGTTTAAGAATTTTTAGGGACTGTTATCTTTCGTACATTATCTGTATTCTTTATTTGAATTTCGTAGATTTATATTCCTTTTTTTTTTTTTTTTTTGTGAGGAAGACCAACCCTGAGCTAACATCTGCCAATCCTCCTCTTTTCGCTGAGGAAGACTGGCCCTGGGCTAACATCCATGCCCATCTTCCTCCACTTTATATGGGACGCTGCCACAGCATGGCTTGCCAAGCGGTGCGTCAGTGCACGCCCGGGATCCGAACCAGAGAACCCCAGGCTACCGCAGAGGAGCGCGTGCACTTAACCGCTTGCGCCACTGGGCCGGCCTCTATATTCCTTATTTGAACTTCACGTACAGTCGTTACATTTACTGCTTCTTTCAACAAATACTTATTGAGTGTCGCTGTTGCTGCAAGAGCTGTTTGGGTCTTGAGGCTGTTGTAACGAACAAAACGAAGTTCCTGCTCTCATTGACTAACATTCCACTGAAGGGAGATAAAAAAAATAAATAAATTCTGGTAGTAACTTCTTTGAGGAAAAATAAAGCACATTAGGAGATATAATTGGATGTAAGAGGGTGTTCTTTTGAAAAGACTAATAAGGAAATGTTTCTCTGTAAGATAGTATTTGAGTGCAGACCTGAATGAAACAAATATGAAAAATATGTACTTATCTAAAAGATGGACATTCTAAGTTGAGGGAATAGCAGATTCAAAGACCCTGAGATAGATGCATTGACTTTTAAAAATATTAAACCACCTCAAATTTCTGTGATAACCTCAATTAGTCATGACATATTATTCTTTTTATATTTGTAGCACTTAATTTACTGATTTTTTTAAAGATTATAAGAAAAAAGAACTAAAGCAAAAATAAGAACTTGTACTGTGAAGTTTAAGATATTTTTAGAAGTAAAATATACTAATAATAGCACAGGGAGAAAATAATACAACTAAAAATGGTAGTCTTCGCATATTTACTAGTTCTGTTGTCCTTAATTCCTTCAGTTGTTTCTGAGTTCCATTTAGTATAATTTTTTTTAACCCTGAAAGATTTCCTTTAGCATTCCTGTAGTTTCAGATCTCACGTCAACAAATATTTTCACTTTCAGCTTACCTGAATGTGCTTTATATCACCCTCATTTTTGAAGAATATATATATATTTTTGGATATAGAACTTTGAGTTGACAGTTTTTTTTCCTTTTACCACTTTAAAGATGTTATTCACTTGCATAATTGTCTCCATTGTTTCTGATGGAAATTTGGCATTCATACTACCATTCCTTTATGATGGTGTTTTTTTCTCTGGCTGAGTTTAAAATTTTCTCCTTCATCTTTAGTTTTCTACAATTTATCTATAATGTCCCTAGCTGTAGTTTTCTTGTATTCATCCTACTTGGGCTTTACTGAGTTTCTTGGGTCTGTAGGTTGATTATTTTCTACAAATTTAATTATATTTTGGCCATTACTTCTTATGAATGTTTTTTTTTCATTTAATTCTCTCTCTTCTTCTTCTTGAACTCTAGTTGTACATATATGAAATCTCCTGATGTTGCCCATACATTACCAAGGCTCTACTTATTTTAAAAAATACTTCATCTCTCTCTGTTCTTTAGGATAAATAATTTCTACTGTCTGTTTTCAGGTTCATTAATGTTTTTTTCTACAATATCCAATCTACTGTTAAATCCCATCAATAAATTATTCATTAGATAGTATAAGTTTCAGTTCTAAGGTTTCTAATTGATTCTTATTTGTCATTTTGATTTCTCTGCTGAGATTCTGCATTTGTTCTCTCATTATGTCTATCTTTACCTTTAAGTCCTTTAATGTAATTATAATTGGTGTTTTAAAGTCTTTATCTACTAATTCCAGTACTGTGAGATTCTTTGGTTTGTTTCTATTGAATATTATTTTCTTTGATTATAAATCAAATTTTTCTGCTTCTTTGTATATCTAGCTTTTAAAAAAATGGTATGATAGGTTTTATGGGTAGTACAGTGGAGTGGATTTGTATTATATTGTCTTTTTAGAAAATATTATTGAATTTTGGTCTGCCAAATAAATTACTGATACATCTTTTAGATCTTCTCTGGTTTTGTTTTGTTCTCAGGATGTTTTCTTTTTGTTTCCTCCTTATTTCTTGGGGATCACCTTATGTTATGGATTGGTTCTTAGTTTTAAGTCTTGGCCTTCCTTGGGTCTCAGCTGATTTCCTGAAGGTCTCAGTGAAATCTCTTCACTCCAATAATTGCATGATCTCTGATATTTGTGTTCTGTTCTCAGTCACTCATTAACCATTCTCTGTGAAGCATGGTGGACTTTTGCCCTTAACATGTGCATCTCTGGCCTTTGCCAATTTCCTGGGGAAACCCACACACAAACATTTGAGACTTGCTTCTCAAACCACCCTGCCCTTCCAGCATCTCTCTCCTAGTAGTTCTCTGTTCAAAATTCCAGCCACATCCTCAAACTCATATTCCAGTCCCTGGCTTCCCAGTTTATCACGTGCCTGATGCCCTGCTAGAGCTCCAACTCCATGTGCCAAGGAAAGTTCTGGCAAAAGTGGGTCTCACCTCATGTTTTTCTTTTTTCAAGAATTGTGGTCCTTCACATCTTGTCATTCAATGTCTGAAAATGTTGCTTCATATATTTTGTTCACTTTTATAATTGTTTATGGTGGGAGGGCAAGTCTGGTAACATTTATTCTTTTATGCTCTTAATTTTTATGAAACTTGCTCAATTTTTAAAATTACAAAAAAATATATGTTTATTGCCAGAATTGAAAAAATATAGTCAAATAGTTGTTAGAACTCTTGCCAACATCTCTTATACCTTATCCCCTATTCAAGCTCACTAATGTTAAAGGCATAGTATGAAACTTTCCTTACTATATCTCATTGTCCATGTGGACATAGACACAGTTAGATAAGAATTTTTTTTGCTTTTAAAGATACAGCTTAGTGTATACACTACTTAGTAGGCAATTTTATCACTAATCAGTATGTCATGTGCATCACTCTTGGTTGATACTTACGAATCTATTTTATTGTATGACCAAATTATAGTTATTTCAACTATTTTGTTGTGGATAGGAATTTTAGATTATTGTCACTACAAAATATATTCAGTGAATATCTTGTTCTTGTTGCTTTTTTTCTGTTTGCTGGATTCCTTCATGTGGGATTACTGGGTCAAAGGACAAAATACATTTAAATATATTTTTGGATTATTTTTGAAAACGTATAAGCAATTCTCTTCTGCCAACAATGTATAAGAATACTAGTTTCCCTCCCTCCTTGCCAAAATACATTTGGAAGTTGAATATATATCTTTCCTACCAAATTTCTTTTGAAAAGTATTTACAATAGCTGAGCTTGACTGAGGTAGAATAAAAGGCTGTTCCAAGTACAGTAAATTGTTAAAAAAAGAGAGATATAAATAATCCCACAGTTGAATGAGAACATTTGAAAGGTTAAATAGACTAGTCAGCAGAGACTCAAGCCATAAAAATGTGTAATACAGAAAAGAAGAGTGAACATAATAAGATTTATCAAGGCTTTCTTTTTTGTTTTACGTGTGCTTCCATTATCCCATTTTATGTTGGAAATGTAATTTTAGTGTGAAATTGATTCATTGGCATATTTACTTGAGAGTAAACAACTTTCAGAAAAGAAGATTTGTAGTTATGAGTTAATGACCTAAAGTGTGACTGAAATTATTGTGCCTTCAGTGGAATGTCCATTTAGAAGATAATGATTTTTCCCAAGGTCAGCTGCAATTAATTTGAAGGCACTTCCATTTTGATTAGCAGTTTCACCTATATAATTAACAACAAGTGGTCTGTCAGCCTGAGAAAGGTTAAATCTACAAATCTAGTAAGTTCTGAGGGACAACTTGAGTATGTTTTATTAATGTTTAGTTTTCCTTTTGTCTTTCTGTATAAGACAAGAAAATATTAAATAGAAACTCTTGAAACCTGCATTGACTACTTCTTTGGTTTAATTTTGAAACTGATCAATCAAGGCATGTTAGAGTTTTACCTTTCCCATAATGCTCAACATAGAGGTCATTAAATTTTGTCAAAATCACAAGCAAAGCCAATCTATCAACACCTGCAGATCAGTGAACTTCTCATATGCCTCTCTAAAACCATATAAATGGTATTTTATTAAGATTATATGAATTTGCCCTATGGTTCTATATACCATGGCATGTTTGTGTGAAAGATTTAAGTGTGTTCACACAATAGGAATCTAAATTATCCAATTCATAGAATTTCCTCTTACTTTCATATCCTGTTGGTATCACCTTGTTACATATAGAATTCTACAATATTTCAAAAGCTATAGGTACTCAGACATTTGTTATTTCACTTTATGATGACAGAAAAATCATATATTTAATATACTCTATATTTTAGACTAGAGATATATTTTAAGATTTTGTTTTAAAGAACAACATTTTATTATCTGTGCTATACACATCATATGCAAAACAACCAAATTAGTTTGAGCATATATTTATTAAGCCATCCATTCGTGATAACATTTTCAATATTCCTCTGAGTTTTTCTGAGTCAAATTGCTTCAGAGGGCTGAAAGAGTGGAATGATGATATTGTAGATTTTTTTGTAGGAAGAGTGATTGTAAAAGTTTGAAAATAGTGAGGGAAAAGACAATGATGGTCCCTGAAATGTTTGCTTGATTAGAAGGTGGATGACACAGAAAATCAGAAGTTGCATCTTTGTTATACACTGTACTTAAAACAAAAATCATGGCCCTTGTAGAGTCTCCATAATTGTATGACGCTGATGCCAATACTATACTCAAATCACCAAATATGTGTTAGCAATTTACTAAGGGTTTGGGTCAAGGATCTGCTATGAAAGTACAAAATAACCTACATTCCCCAATTATACACGTGACAAACATACTGACTCTGTGCAAATACATGGGCAGTGGACAGGTAATTAAAAGTAAATATACTTTTAAGTGAGAAATTTCTTGAGGCAGTAAATATCAGGTTTATTTGTAGCATCAGAAAGATTGGAATTTAATTGCCAAATTCTTTGTCTATTCTTTTATCCTTAAACCTTCAATAGAAGTCTAGTGATAGTGGGCCTTTGGAGTATGAAGGAAGAATGACAGTATTCCAAGAATTTGAGTTAGTGACCAGTAGTTAAGTAAAATAATTCCTACATAGAGTTGAAAGATATCACTGAGACTAGAAAAAGGTGGCTTTAAATTGAACTAACTCAGAAGCGAATATTAGCCAAACTCTTTTCTAAGAAATGGGATTCTAAAATATGATGATATTCTTCTAAGTAATATACTTTGATGGAATTAATATATATATTTATATTATACACATATGGTATGCAAATCTGATCCTATACTTAAACTACTCAGACTTATGGTAATATTTAGCTGCTAGAAAGTGTGCTATAGTGGGCAGTCCTATTAGTTGTCAAAGTTATTCACTTTCTATGATAGCGTAAATTAATGCGCATTTAGTCACTCAGTTGAAAAGTGATTAAATTAGAGACTTCTCCATGGAATTTACAATATAGATCAGATCATTTTGTAGATAGATTCTGAACATGGCTATTAACAGTTCCTCCCTTCCCTGTGTACACATGCCTGCCTCTCCTCTCATCAAGAAGTGGAGTCTACTTCGCTCCCCTTGAACATGGCCTGGTTATGTGACCTGCTTTGACAATAAATAAATAAATAAATATAAAAGGAGACATATATATAGTGGAAAGCAAAATAAACTTTTCTTTATGGACTCGAACAGAAAAGAACCACACAGGGATAGTAAAGAGCAGACACCTCACTTTATTCTGGTTTCTATTGAAGTGTAAGACTCTCAAAGACTTTTTTTTCCTTGTTTTATTTTTACTTACCTTTTTTTATTGAGGTCACATTGGTTTATAATATTATATAAATTTCAGGTGTACATCATCATATTTAGATTTCTATATAGACTGCATCATGTTCACCATCAAATATCTAGTTGCCAACTGTCACTGTACACATGTACCCCTTTACCACTTTTGCCCTCCTCCTGCCCCCTTCCTCTCTGGTAACCACCAGTCTGTTCTCTGTATCTATGTGTTTGTTTGTTTGTTAATCTTCTCTTATGTGTGAAGTCATACGGTAATTGTCTTTCTCCCTCTGACTTATTTTGCTTAATATAATACCCTCAAGGTCCAGCCATGTTGTCACAAATGGCAAGATTTCGTCTTTCTATGGCTGAGTAGTATTGCATTGTATACATATACCATATCTTCTTTATCCATTCATTCATTGTTGGGCACTTAGGTTGCTTCTCAGTCTTGGCTATTGTGAATAATGCTGCAGTGAACAAAGGGGTGCATATATATTTTTGAATTAGTGTTTTCATGCTCTTTGGATAAATACTCAGAAGTGGAATAGCTGGATCATATCTTGTTTCTATTCTTATTTTTTGAGAACTCTCCATACTGTTTTCCATAACGGCTGCACCAGTTTGCACTCCCATCAGCAGTGTATGAGGGTTCGTTTTTCTCCACATCCTCTCCAATGCTTGCTATTTCTTGTCTTTTTAATAACAGCCATTCTGACAGGTGTGATGTGATGCTTCATTGTAGTTTTGGTTTGCATTTCCCTAGTAATTAGTGATGTTGAACATCTTTTAATGTGCCTGTTGGTCATCTTTATATCTTCTTTAGAAAAATGTATGTTCATATCCTTGGCCCATTTTTTGACTGGGTTTCCTTTGTTGTTGTTGAGTTGTATGAGTTCTTTTATATTTTTTGGATATTAACTCCTTAATGGATATATGATTTGCAAACATTTTCTCCCAGTTGGTAGGTTGTTTCATTTTGTTGATGGTTTCCTTTGCCACACAGAAGCTTTTTAGTTTGATGTAGACCCATTTGTTTACTTTTTCTTTCCCTTGCCTGAGGAGACATGATATTTAGAAAGATCCTGCTAAGACCAATGTCAAAGAGCATACTGCCTATGTTTTCTTCTAGGAGTTTTATGGTTTCAGGTCTTACATTCAAGTCTTTAATCCATTTTTAGTTAATTTCTATGTATGGTGTAAGATAATGGTCTACTTTCATTGCATGTGACTGTCCAGTTTTCCCAACAACATTTATTGAATAGTCTTCTTTATCCATTATATGTTCTTGGTTCATTTGTCAAAAATTAGCTCTCCATAGATGTGTGCATTTATTTCTGGGCTCTCAATTCTGTTCTGTTGATCTGTGTGTCTCTTTTTGTGCCAGTACCATGCTGTTTTGATTACTATAGCTTTGTAATATGTTTTGAAATCAGGGAGTGTGATTCCTCTAGTTTTGTTCTTAAAACTCTAAACACAAGTCAAACAGAAAGTCTGGAGCAGAAGAACACAAATAATGAGATAAAGAATAAGGTAGAAAGTATTGGAAATAGAACAGACCCTATGGAAGAGAGAATTAGCAAGCTCGAAGAGAGAAATCTAGGAAGGATTAAGGTGGAAGAGGAGAGAGAAATAAGATTTTTTTAAAAATGGAGAAATTCTATGAGAAGTATCAAATTCAATTAGGAAAACTAACATAAGGATAATGGGTATCCCAGAAGGAGAAGAGAGGGAGAAAGGAGCAGGAAGCTTATTTAAAGAAATAATAACTGAGAACTTCCCAAACCTGGAGAAAGAACTGGGTATACAAGTACATGAAGCTAATAGAACACCTAATTAACTCAACACAAAAAGACCTTCTCCAAGGCACATTATATTAAAACTGTCAAAAGTCAATGACAAAGAAAGAATATTAAGATGGCCAGAGAGAAGAAAATGACTTGGGAACCCCCATTAGGCTATCAGCAGATTTCTCAGCAGAAACTCTCTAGGCTAGGAGAGAGTGGACAGATATATTCAAAATATTGAGAGATAAAAACTATAAGCTAAGCATATTCTATCCAACAAAGTTATCCTTCAGAAAAGTAGGAGAAATAAAGACTTTCTTAGAAAAACAAAAGCTGAGGGAGTTTATTGCCACTGGACCTGCCTTACGAGAAATATTGATAAGAGCCCTCCTACCTGAAACAAAAAAGCAAAGGTATATAAAGCTTTGACCAAGATGATAAAAAGACAGAATCAGAAAATTGCAACTCTGTATCAGAATAGGTTAGTAAACTATAACATAAGGGCTAAAGGGAAAGAAAGCATCAAAAGTAACCAAAACTACTTCAATTTAGTAACAGATTCACAATACAAGAAGAGATAATTTGTGACAACAAAATCATAGAAGGAGAAGGCAAAAAGGATGAAATCTGCATAGGATAATGGAGGTAAGATGCTGTCAGCAGGAAAAGGACTGTCTCATCTATGAGACCTTTTATATAAACCTCATGGCAACCACAAAACAAAAAATCAGTGCAGAGTCGCAAAATATAAAGAGGAAACTAAGAAACATATCACAGAAAACCATCAAACTGAAATGGCAGACAGGAACACACAAAAATATAGAACAACCAGAAAACAAAAGATAAAATGGCAGTATTAAGCCCTCATATATCAGTAATTAATCTAAATGTAAATGGGTTGAATTCACCAGTCAAAAGACACAGAGTGGCTGGATGGATTAAAAAACAAGACCCAACAGTATACTGTCTCCAGGACACCCATCTCAGCTCTCAAGACAAACATAGGCTCAGAGCGAAGGAATGGAAAATGATACTCCAAGCAAATGACAACCAAAAGAAAGCGGGTGTAGTCATATTTATATTAGATTAAACAGACTTCAAGCCAGAAAAGATAACAGGAGACAAAGATGGGCATTATGTGATGACAAAAGGGACATTAACCAAGAAGACATATTTTTACAGTTGCAATCTCTTGGGAGAAGTACTACTTCTGTTCATTAATTTTATTCCTGAGCTCACTGAGCTGTCTTTCTGAGTTTTCTTTAACTTGTTGAGTTTCTTCATGACAGTTATTTTGAATTCTCTATCAATTAGATCACAATCTTCCATGACTTCCATTTGGTTTCTGAAGAGTTGTCATTTTCTTTTTGTGCTACCATGTTACTGTAGTTTTTCATGGTCCTTGATGAGTTATTCCTCTGCTGGAGCATTTGTGGTAGCAAGCATCTTTCTTATTTGTGTAAGGCTTTTGTTACTTTGATTCTGAGCTGCTTCAGGCTGTATTTGAGAGCCTTTGCTTTCCACCCTCCACTGCCTCTGCCAGAGGCATCATCAATGCCCTCCTTGTGTTATTTGTGCCTCTGAGGTTGCTGGTGTTTTGTTGCTTATGATGTTGCTGCAGTTGTGGGTGTTGCCACCAGGGTCACTGGGCTGTGAGCACCTCTGCTGCTTTCAGGGTCACCTAGGTCTTATGTTCCCCTACTAAGGCTAGGGGAGAGGGATAGTGAGCTGGGAGCTGGGGTAATGAGCTCCTCTACCATTTCTGGATTTGTTGGGGCTATAGGAGCTGCTGCTATGGGTAGAGGGAGAAGTTGTGGGAGCCTCTACCGCTGGCCATGATGTTGATGTCACTCTCTTCAAAGACTGTAAATTGTCATTTCTGTAGTGTCACACAAGTGATCTATAACCACTTACCCTCACAGCATTTATTACTAATTTACATGTATTATGGAGATTTTATGTATATGCTTTTGATGGTGGGAATTTTTATTGTCACTATACCTCCATAATCTATGTGAGTATCTGATTCATAGTACATGCTGAATAAAGATTTGTTTTTGAGAGAAGATAACAATACATAACAAAGAATTAATATCCATATTATATAAAGAACTTCTCCAAATCAGTAAAAGATAAAACTGGCAGTCTGTTTAAAAATGAGTGTATAGATACAGGCAAGCAATTGGTAAAATAGGGAAACTAAATGCCCAGTAAAAAAAGGAAACTATACTCAGCCTCATTTGACGTAACAGAACTGCAAATTGAAACAAGAAAAAAAAAATCATTCCACAACCATCAGATTAGAAATCTCAAAATTTTAACAATATTAAATATTTGGAAGGATAAAGGGGAAAAGATGTTCTCAAACACTGTTTAGAAAGTGCAATTTATTCTAAAATCTTTGGAGAGCAGTTTTGCACTGTCTCATAAACATATACAAACTCTAAGATCCAATAATTCCACTTTAATTCTCTTCCCCTTACCTATGTAAAATTGTGTAGGTATGAACAAAGAGGCAAAGATAAATAGAATTGCTGAAGTAGTGTATAAAAATGTAGATGGGGTATGAAAACAACTAGAAGAAAAAAGCAAACTGCAAAATTACATATACGTGTGTGTATATACATATATGTATAAATAGGACAGTACTATTAATATTATGTCTTAAATTAAAATGCTCTGTATTATTTCAGTATATACATAGTGGATACAGCTCAAATTAATGAAATTGTTTCCTTCTGATGAACAAGAGTTAGGTGTGGGCCCAGGAGAGGAATTTAGGGGATTAAACTATATAGAATGTTTCTTTGTCCTCTAGTAAAACAAAACAACAACAAAAAAACAAGATTTGGTTGGTGGATACACAGGTGTTTGTCTGTCACATTATTCTCTGGATTTTTCTCTTTTTTTAAGAAACTTAATTTATTGCAGTGATGTATATTTTCCTAGCTACAAAGTATGTGATAAGTGATGTTACATAATCCCTAATTTGGATAAAACTCTCTACAGAGCCAAAGCCAAAAAGAGAAAAGAAGTACACAAAAATCTATCTTATTGCAATGAGATTTGAAAAAGTGTAACTTTATTCATGCTGATATCATTACTCAAAACCAAAGTGAATATCTTAAAACGGATGTACTCAACTAATAGAAAAATTTACTTGATTATTCACTAAACTGTTTGCCATCACCTCACCTCTGCATCCTGATCAGACTATTTTCTCTATCTTCTGTCATCTCTGACACCTGCTTTGTAAATTCTCATTGCTGTTGGGTGGTCTCAAACAACTTACGGAAAACAAAATTAGATCACATATTGACTGACCCACACGTACTCATTCCTATGCAGACACTCTGGTGACATCTTGAAATATCCTTAAATAAAACATTTATCTCAATTGTTAAACTTTCAATCAGGAAACTAGTCACTTTAATTTTTCTGTATGCTTATTTGTTGATTTCTTTGTTTTTTAACTAACCTAAAATCTTGGAAACTACCTTTCATTTACTCAAAGGAGATTTTCCTTTTTACGGGTTTTTTATTATAAAATCATTGTATGTTGTCCTCAGGTTGGCAATATTGATATCACAAGTTTCTACCTGGACTTGACCTTCAGATCATGGTCAAAGAAAATGATTGTATTGAATCTAAATTTATGGAAAAGAATTTATTCTCTAATCATAAATTAAAGAGATATTTAGATTTCATATAATGACTTAAACATTGCAACCTGGACTGTAAAAAATAACATAAAAGAAGGATTTATTTACTTGAAAATGTTCTTTTGCTGTTGTTGTCTTCTAGTGCAAAAGGAACTCTTACCAATGTTATTGAGAGTTCACTTGATCTACTGATCAAAGCCAAAGGTCAAGTAGGTGTGGTATGCACATCATTCCCAGTTTTCTTTGAATGGAGGTGCAAATTAAAATGTTTTCATACTGGTATGATATCCAAATTTAGAGGCTTCTCAGTTATTTCTCATGCCATGCCTACAGCTGATTCATAGGCGATTTGAGTTGACCTAACTCCAGTATAGCTGGTATTTGTGAAGTCTTTTGAGGGAAAATGCATAAGTCCCACATTCTGGGAAGCAGAGGTAAAAATCTTAGATTCCATTTACATTTGTAAATATTTTTTATAGATAGATAAAAACTATCTTGGCTTGCATAAAATTTTCTCAACTAACATTTGTACAGCATTCTATGGATAAAATAATTTACAGGTCTTGTTGAAGTCTGTGATATACAAATGTGGTAAGAAATTTTAATAGTCACTGCCCAAGTCAAGTGTGTCTAGTTCGATTTTGATTAGTAGTTGATACATTTTGGAGGAAAAGCTGTAGTTCAGTGTATGTCTATAGGTTCATCCATGGCAAAAGTAAAGTAATTCACAGAATTTATTTGAGCAATAAGACATCAATAGAAATAACAGAGACAAGTTTGGAAGAGTTGAGTAATCTACAAACAAGTTGAACCTATATTTCTTGTATATGCTCCTATCAGTGTGTTTTCTTTTGCAGCTGAATAGATGTCAGTATACATCTATCTCTTTTTTCTCACAGATTTTCTTTTTGTCTTCTGATTGCAGTAGATTTTCTTATTGTCTTCTGATTACAGTAGATTTTCTTATTTTCTTCATTAAAAATTGTAGCATTCGATTTTTGATAATTAGCTGTGAGTCAGTCTGCCTATAATGTGCTTTTCTGCTTGACGATAGAATAAGTTCTGCATATAGAATCTTCATCATAATCTAGCAGTTCCATGAACTTGTAAACATTGGGTCTCTTTTGATCGAGTCTTATAATATCAAATATATAGAGCTATAATTGCCTAGCTTCAAAATATCTGAAGTAACAATGCCTCAATTTTTTAGTCATTTGCTAATAAAAATCAATCACTATTCTTGCTATAAATTTTTTTAATATTTGCCCAATAAATTTCATTGAAAGAGACGATATTCAATTACCTTTTGTATACATGATGATTTTTTGTGGAAACATAAAAGTTATAAATGGGTAATATATTTTTTTCAATTACTTAGCATGGAGAAGTAGCATGCGTAATCTTCTGTTGAGGCAGCATACCATCACTGACTTGGAGGTTAAGTGACTCAAGCTTCAGTTCGCTTGCCTGAGATCTTCACAGGCTTTCAGTTTCCTAATATACCTACAATTATAAAAATAATAACTAACTTTTTGGTAGTTGAAAAAATTAAGTGAGCATGCAGATAGAGCATTTTAAAAAAGGACCTTGCATATAGTAAGCTTTTTCTATGTTAGTCTTTATTTTGAATGATATGGATGAGGGAAATAGTGGCATTAGTGGCAAATATAGCAGCGTAAACCCAAGCCACAGTGCAGTGAGGATAGTAGGCACTTGATAAATGTAAGTCTTGCGAGAGAGTGAGTAGTAATCAGTTAGGATTAAATATCCAGAAACAGTATTAAAGTTCACTTACATTTTCTCTAAATGATTCTGCATCCTACTACTTTTTAGAAATATGTTTTATTTATTTTTTTAAATAAATGAGACATGAAAGAACTAGAAGGTTGTCTTGCTTTTGCCAGTAGACTACCTTTGGGGCATCTTAAATTTTAGCTTAAAAGTAGAGAGATAACACAGGTTCATGTGCATTTTCTTATTTAAATCTCCTATGATGCACACAGTTCTTTATTAGTCTTTTTAAAAAATCTTGGTAATAATTATTTGCGTTTCATTATAATAATAATCTTAGGTAACTTACATCTACCTGGCATTACAGATTTCTTGAATGCTATCTTACTTTTGAATTTCCCATATTTGCAATAACCACAAATGTTTTTAAATCTCAAGACATTTAATACATGAAACCTAGAATCATTTCAGTTATTTGTGAATATTTTGCCCTTAAATCCACCTCCATATTAAGTATTTTATATGTTTTCCAAATCACTGCAATTTCCTTTATTTTGTAGCTTCTGATGTTAAGATTGACAGTGGTATATGCAAGATATTTTAGTGGCATGATTATCAGGCCATATGAAAATAGATTATTTCTAATAATCAGCAAAATAAATATGATACACCATTCTGAAGCTATGCATTACTTGCTACTCTAAACATTCCATATTTTGAATGATCTGTTTTATATTTTTAACATAAAATTTTCTCTTGAAAAGCAATTAAAGGACAAAAATAAATAATATTACATTTATTAAATAAATCCTAGCATATAGTTGGATGCTTTATATCCCTTATTTTATTTCCTTCTCACTAAGACTCTGTGATTCAGGTATTATTGTCCTTATCTTACAAAAACAAAGAAAATATTTAGTGAGTTTTAGTGATTTGCCAGAGGTCAGATTTAAACTTAGTTCTCCTTAGTACTTAAAAAGTTAAAATGGAAATTGAAACAAGCTTTATTTAGTTAGAAATTGAGGAAGAAAAGGAAACCTTACTATAGATTCTAAAATTCTTAGAAGGGAAAAAATATCCTCTATTCTGTATTAAAATAAATTTCTCATTAAGATCTTATAAGTTCATGCCTTTTTAATTTGAATCTATTACTCCTGACTAAGACACTTTTCGGTCATTGCTGGAGACTTCTGGAAGAGGCTTAAGATTCAGAGAACTGTTTAATAAATTTACAAAAAGTGTAGCGTAGTGTCTAAGAAGTTTTAACCTTGTTTTCAACCATTTAAGCTTAAAGGAAAGACTGTTTTTAACTCAGGAAGATAATCATTTCTTCTATTTAAAAATTAATAAAATTCTGGGGGCCTGCCGGTGGCGCAAGCGGTTAAGTGCACGCTCTCCGCTGCGGCGGCCGTGGGTTCACCGGTTCGGATCCCGGGTGCGCACCGACTCACTGCTTGTGAAGCCATGCTGCAGCGGTGTCCCATATAAAGTGGAGGAAGATGGGCACGGATGTTAGCCCAGGGCCGGTCTTCCTCAGCAAAAAAGAGAAGGATTGGCAGGTGTTAGCTCAGGGCTGCTCTTCCTCACACACACACACAAAAAATTAATAAAATTCTATTTATGACTTGACTTAGTGCATCATTAGGGTAAGCCAGCATTGCCATATCTGGTTCAGAAGGGTGGTGGAGCGGAAAGAACATGGACTTGGAAGACAGAGATACATGAGTTTAAATCTAGAGTCTGCCTTTAATGCCTTGTGTGGTCTTGGTCGAGTTATTCAACCATTCTGAGACTCAGTTTCCTCTTGTATATAATAAAAACAGTAATTTTTATTTTGGATGATTCTGATGCTAATTGGATTAAAATATATAAAATTTTCACAGTTTTTATTAGCTAAAGTAGTCATTACTATTATTAGATATTTTTCCTGTTTAATTTTGTTCTAGAAATGAAAAATCAATTACATACACTATAATCTAAGTTTAGTTCATGAAGATAGTTATTTTAATAAAATCAAAATATGTTCCTTGATCTAAAGCTTCTGATTGAAGTTGTCTAAAATTGTGTAGCAGAAATCGTAATATTCTTTACTCATACTCCATGAATCTGTGCAATTTTGTTGAAGGATTCAAGATCAACCTGAAATTTCTGGTTAAGAAACTCAAATGTGAAACCGCGATGCGTATTTATAGATGTCAGAGATACAGTTTCTAATTTTAAAATGGTGATTAATTGTGAAAAGCAAAATATGATATTTCCAGTAGCTGGACCTTTCAAAATCCAAGAGTGGAAAATGTTATTTGAAATTAGAAAACAATTAGGAAAAAAAGTATAAATATATATATATATAATATATGAGTATATATTATATGTATATATATATATATACACACACCTGTTGTGGGCAGTAAAATTGTAGCTAGTTCCTAAACATGGTCAATTGTTTTACAAAGGTAAGGGGAAACAAGAAAGTAAAAATTATTTTTAATGTTTAAAAAACAATGCAAGTAAAGAAAGAAAAATAACAATGAATATGTGTCATACTGATTAGCTAAACTATGACTACTGTGGACATGGTCATTTTGATAAAAGTTGTATTTTCTTCACATTAATTACCTTTGACTCTTACAATAACTGAATAAAATAAAGAAAATTAACTTTGTCAAGCATTTATTTCCTTTATGTTTTCTGCTTCATCAACAAGGAGCCATGAACGTGAAATATTAGAAATCTCATATATCCCTCCCCTTGTTTTTCACTCCTGCTGTTTACCTATAGCTCAAGTTAGATTAGAGTTACTTTGGTACAAATTGTGTTGTATTTATTTTGTAAATTCAACTTTCAGAACAATTCATACCTCTAATGTCAATCTCACATTAAAACTGTGAGACTTCCTTGAATTCTCAAGTTTGGGTAAGGTGTTTTTGTTAAGTATGGTGGTAGCAACACTTGTTATATGCTCACTGAACTTAAAATAGATGAATTATTGAAAAACTTAACACCTTGAATATAATGGAACAACTCATACCTTAAAATAAGTGTAATTACTAAATTACTTGTAAATATCCCCCAAAGCTTATAACCTTTGAGAGGCCAGAGACCACAGGTATGTGTTCACACTGTATCACAAGTGACAAGCACATTATCTGCTACTGTGTAGGTGCCACATTTATGGAAAGAGTGAATAAAACACTGTCACACATTATGAGTTTCTGTAGATTACTTTCAACCTTTGTTCTTTTGAAACGTAGCTAAACTTTTTACAGTAACATCAACCACTATTTTTTGTCGATGCTCTGAAACAATGCTGTTTTTCTTAAAAAGAATCAAGATTTCTTACTTCTATACAAGATTTCTTTCAAGGTATACACTTACTGCATGATCCATTACAACATTTTATAAAAGAAAAGAAATTAAAATTGATCTTTTTCTAGAAAGATGTTTTAAAAGAAGTGCTCTAATTTAAAAAGTGAGAAAAAATTTTTGCTCATTAATATTTTTCAGTATCTTCTTTTATTTAAAAAGAGAGGAAGTCAACCTAAGCATATAAATACAGAAATATATATATACACACATATGCATACTACATAATCAATTATATACTGCCTATATGTGTATATAAAGTATATATAAAATATATATACACATATAAATTGATGTTGCTATATGAAAAAGTCAGATTAGTGAGATTTTTCTTCATGTTTTATTTTAATTTTCATGTTTTTTCCCTCATATTTTATATTATCTTACCTATATAATAGAAAGTTAATTGAAGATGTCTAAAAATAGATAAAACAAGGAAGAGCAGTTTATAGACATTATTTACCAGTTTGTAATTTAACTACCATTGGGATAAAAAGATCTAAAAGGGTTAAAATCTTTTCCTCCAGGAAGCAGAACTGATGAGCAGGCATGAAGCAGTAGAAAGGTTTGAGATTAAGGATGGTAATTTTTCATTATAAGCTCTTCAGTGGTTTTTGATATTTTAATTGTATGCATTGGATAAAACTTACTTATATAAAAGTAAAAAGCATAGATTAAGAGAGCATTATAAAAGCATTTTTTAAAAAATTCAGTTGATAAACATGGCTTCCTCCATAAATTGGATCACCAATGACAATTTATCCTTCTATCATTCCATAAATTATCCAAATCTAGGTTGGTTCTAACAAAGTGCCAAATACCTGCACAATTGCTCAGGTGAAAGTTTATTGATTCCAAAGCTGATTCATTGATTCCAAAGCTGATTCAAGTGCACTTTCTTCTTCAGGCTACATATTCAACATCTATATTACTTGTTAGTATAAAGTCTATACCTATAATTAGGTTGCTGAATCATTATACTATCTCATGTTGTTTCCAAATTAAGTATAACTAGATTTGGCAGCTTGAACCAAAGATTAATCAGTCTAAATCAGTCTATGTAGAAGTGTGCCTGAATCACATCAGGTTCTGAGAATGATGGGAAAACCGGGCAACCTTGACTTACATGCTTACCAAGTACTCGTTGTTCTTTGAGGATTACTTATATTATTACTTTTGGAGTTTCGGATAGAAATTTTTCAGAATGAAAGGCAACATCAAAGAAGATCTTTAGATCAATCAGATGACAAAGGCAGTTTCCAGGTTGTGACCTCTCAAGGAGTAATCTTCTGGTCATCATCAGAGTGCCCTCTGGTGGCCCAGTCAAGTACTTCTAGTCCCTTCTCACTTGGAAGTGAACAAGGACAATAGAACTTCATTCAATTTCTACAAGAGGCTTTTCAGTCACTGGCAGCCACCCAGCAACAGTAATTTGCAAACACTGCTCTTTATTAAAATTCATTGTTGCTTTCAGAGTTAGAGAACTATAATTTGAGAGATCTGAGCAAGACCAAGAAGAAATAACATTTTATATAATCACTTTCAAGAGCTGGTATATAATTAAACACATGTGCAATTAATTTTAAGCAAAAACAGCAGCCTTTGTGCAGTGGAAAGTTGCTTTATAGTAGCTCGAGTTTATAGCAACAGAATGGATGTGATGGCAAGTGTTACAGTTTGGCACTGTTTCAGTAAATTTACAATTGCCTGAAAGCGCCATCAATAAAGCATTGTTTTTGCTTTATTTTACTTTTCTCCAGCTTTGTGGCTCTGTTTTAGTAGCAAAACATGTAGCATGTGAGTTGTGGCATTTTGGGCTATAGCTGTAGAGTGTGTAATACCAAGAAATCTACGTTGAAATTCCATTCATAAAATAAAAACAATCCTGCTCAACTGGGGGAAGAAGTACATAAAAATTTTCATATTTAACTTTTCCTATTCCTTTTATATAATTATTAACTTCATTTGTAAAATGAACTAATGTAATAATCTTATTTATGTGGGACAAAAGAAAAACTGAACTTCCTTCTATAGTTTTTAAAAAAAACAAACTTACAATTTTTATTTCGAAAAGTCACGTCTCTTTGCATAATGCTCAGGTTTTAGTAATAGCCAAAGTTGAAAGGCAGGGCCACCTTGAAAACATTAAGACATTATGTAACTCTGGCAGAACTTCCTTGCAAATACTTACATATTGTGTGAAGAATGCACAAGTTTTTTTAATGATGCATTCCCTGGTAAAATACAGTATTCTTATCAAACAATAATAAAACAGGCCATCAAACAATTTACTTTCTTGTTTAAGATCTAGTTAATGTTTAATTTAGATCATTCTGGGAAACTAAAGAATAGAGAATATTGGTTGGGTAGAGCTTAGATCATAATTTTGAAATTTGATATTTCCATTTTCAATCAACCTTTGATAGTAAACTACAGGAGGATTTTGAAATTGTAGCATACACGAAGACAACTATTATAAAATGCAAGCAACTACGTTCTCAATGAACTTCACGGCACTCTTGAAATGATGCCAGCAGAGGTTCAGAAGATAAAGAACTGCAAAACCCAGCTTTGAAATAAGAATATTTGTCAGCAGTTCAGAACCCTTCTAGAAGAGCTATGACTATAGGACACAATTTGAATCCATAAATAAGCCCCATGCAACATCATCTAGATGAAGATAACGTAAGGAGATCTTTAATATGAAGCTGTCTGTAGAAAGAGTTCTGAGAGAAAAATGCTTTGGAGTGCCCTTTCAACCTGATAGTAAATCTTGCTTCTTTGTGAACTTTCTACTTTAACCTAATTAATTAATTCAACTAGCATATAGCACTTTCTAGATGCCAGGGATTGCACAATGCACTGGAAACCATTGAGGAATAAAATAGTTATACCCTCTACCCTGAAGAGATTTATATTCTCCATAAATAATAAAAAAATAAATGTCAAGTTCAGTAATTATTTTTGCATAAATGCTATTAAAGACTGGCGATTTTAAAAAAAGGCTTCTTTGAGGCAGTGACAGTTGAGGTGAAATTGGAAGGAGGGAGTGGGTATAGGAATGGATTTGCTTTGTTTCAAAAGAACTGAAAGGAGACCTGTTTAGCTATAGTACAGTATGTTCTAGAGCACATAGGCATTTTAGGCCATGGATGGTATTATAAATGAAATGAGAGTCACTAAAAGGTTTAAACTGGGAGTGCCAAGGACTAATTTACCTTTTAAGATTATCGCTCTTGCTGTGTAGACAAATGGGTTGCAGAGAGACAAGAGTGGATTATAGAAATAGGCAGACCAAGTAGGAGCCTATCACAACATCAAGGGGAGAGATTTTGGTGGTTTGAAATAAGGTGGTAGCAGTGGAGATAGAAAGATGGGGACAGATCTGAGATACATTTTGGGGATAGGTATGGTAGAATTTGTAGATGAATTGAAGAAAAGGAATAAAGGGAGTCACAGATATAAGAATAATTTCTAACTTTCTCATTTAACAACTGTGAAGATGATGGTGCTGGTTACTGAAGATGTCAGAGACATGTCCATTTTGGACATGTTAAATTTGAGATGCCCATGAGGCATCTAAATGCAGATGTTAAGTAGGCACTTGGATGTATAAATAAGAAGCACAGAGAAGAGCTTTGGGTTGGAGATAATAGCGGGAGTTGTCAGCATGTAATCAAGCACTGTTCTCATTACTCATGTTCTGATGACCAAGGCCTCGACCTGAGAGAGCAGTTTCTGCAACAGGAAGCAGCTCCAGATATTTTCAGCTCCAGATAGTTTTTCCTATTTTCTAACCTCTAAGAAGTCATTTTATTATGTTCCATTTTCTCAGAGCTTTGTAATGTTATGTAAATTGTTATAATTTCCATAGTGATGAGATGAAGCATGGTGTAGTGGAAAAAAATCATTCACCTCACATCAAAATTTACGTCCACCCTTTATTAATGGTGTGACTTTGAGCTGGCTGCTTAAGATATCTGAGCCTCAGAGCTCAGAAGGGGGCTAAAAATACCTTCTGTACCAATAGATGAGGTGTGTGTATATTTTGTGTTAGAGAATCTAATCTAAAATATATGTCAGTAAAAAAATGATAAAGCACTTTTTAGCTTAAAGGATAACTAAAGAGAACTAAGTTGTTAATACCTGACTGTGGTTTAAAACGTTATTCCACCCAGATTGCACTTTTATGCTTGAAATATACTGTATTACTAATACCATCATGAAAGCAAGTTTATTTCTGATTAGCATGATGAGAGTCATAATTAATACTTGACATCTATTGGAAATTGAAAATTAGAAGGGGATGACTTATTATAGTCAGAAAATTAAATGGTTGATTTGCCTCTTTAGAGCTAAGTAATTTCAGATTACAATATCTTTAATATTGGCTGTTTAATGAATGTGGGGATTTTGATAATCCTACATATTATTCCAATGTTATTCCAAATGGAAACAGGATATTAACCAGGTTAAGTGCAGAATCAGGGAATACGCTGCAGTTTCTGAAATGGTCAGCAGAGAGCCTCAGTAAGGCTCCTATGAACATACTTCCATAGCTTCTGTACGTGAGTAATGGTTAAATAGTAATAACTAAAATTGCAAAATAATTGAAACAATTATTTAGTTTAAACAAAAAAGATGCTTAATACAGAGTTAAAATGTAGTAGTGTGCTTTTTCCATGAAAAAAAAAAAACTGTCCTGAATTAGAGAATGAATTGGAAGCAAAAGAAGGAATATTTAAAAATATTGATTGGTCAGGGAACTTTTTGTAAATTTTCTGTGTGGATTATATAGTAGAAAGTTCAACGTATTTCCCAAGATAAATATTTTATTTTCCCTTTTTGCAGAGAAACACCCCAAAAGTTATATGTATACAATCTTTCCTTCTATTAGGAAATTAAGACTAATTCTGGAATAGAATTTGGATTGTTTTTTAAAGAGCAAATTTCAAAGTTTGAATAATAAAAATGTGTGCTTTATCATGATAAAATATCTTTAATTTAGATTTTCTACGTTTGCTCAGAATATTCATCATAGACACTAAAAATACAAAAACAAACCTAACCTATTTTATTATTTTTATATGTACAAATGTAAGAATTCTATATCCCTGCAAAATAAATTTCCAATGTTTCTTAAACCTAATGAGCTAATGAGCTTATTTCATTGTAAAATTTGACCAGAAATGACTTGTTTTACATAAAATAACTTATGTGATTTATTCTGGGGAGAGAAAAGAATCATCTTAGTAAGAGCCACGGGAGATGATTCAAGAGATCTCTCTTGAGAGTGTTGGGATTTAACGAGGATGATAGCATATGTGCAGAGTAATTGTGATAGTAAGTAACAATAGCTTAGGCTCAGAGATTACCAAGTGTCAGGTAATGTGCTAAGCATTTTATCAGCACAATACCATGTAACCCTCATAACAGCATGTGTGGTGGTTAGTATTATCTAGTTTACATATAAGAAAATTGGGGCTCATGGACATTAAGTGATTTGTTCAAGGTTACCCAGCTAATACATGGCAGAGCTACAATGGGAATCCATGTTGGTCTCAACTCCAAGTCCACATGGTAACCACTACACAATAATGGATTGCAGAGTGTGTTGATCTTTTTAGACATATTGTAAAAAAAATAAGTATTCATGTATTAATTATTTCAGTGTTAATTCATCCATTTATACTATCTTTTATATAAGAACAACTATATTTATTGAGTCTATATGCTTATCAAATATAAGCATGTGACACCAATCCTGAGTCCCCCTATGGTGTTTAGTATTGACTGTTGCATAAACACAATCCCTCCACTTAATTCTGTCCACAAAGAACAAAAATAGTGTTATCTAATAAATTAGATAAATTATTGAATGTGCATATAACATATAATTTACAACTATTAAGGCTGTGTTGTAAAACATTTAATGATATGCTCAATTTTTACAATCTATTGCTAGAAAACATAGAGTATAAAAATTCTGTTATATATATTTTTAAGGTGTATATTTCTATATACAAAAAGCCTGAGTGTAAGCTCATCTTGATGATTATCTGTACACAGCATAATAATACTTGTTATTTTTTGTGATTATTACAATTTAAAGTTTTTCTGCAGTAAATATGCATTATTTTGTAACCAAGTAATAATCAAACCAGTACGTTTGGGGTTTTTTTTCTTTTTTGTTTGGTGAGGAAGATTAGGCCTGAGCTAACATGCGTTGCCAATCTTCCTGTTTTTGCTGAGGAATATTGGCCCTGGGCTAACATCTGTGCTCATCTTCCTCATGTGGGATGCCTGCCCCAGCATGGCTTGATGAGCGGTGCACGGGTCTGTGTCCGGGATCTAAACCTGAGCACCTCGGGCCACCAAAACGGAGCATGTGAACTCAACCACGCCACCTGGCCGGCCTCCTCAAACCAGTATTTTTAACATGGCCAAACTGTTTATAAATACTTACCCCTTGCGTTCTTTGATTTGATTCTCACAGGGCCCCTATCTGGTACATAAGACAAATATTATCGCTTCATTTAATCAATAAGTGTTTATTGAGCACTTATTATGTTCTGTACTCTGGGATAAAATGTAATAATGGACAAGATAGAAATGGTCCGTGCCCTCATGGAACTTACAGGTAAGGAAAATTGTCCCGCAGAGGGATTAAAATACTTACCTGAGGTCACACAACCAGGGTGGCAGAACGTGAGCTAGATCTCAGGTCTTCTTTAAAATCACTTTACTGTAAGTTTTAGGAGCACTCTAAAACAGACAAATAGAGTAGGAAATGATTTTTATATAAGAGGAGCGAGTTTAAATTGTGGGTGGTGTTAATGCTGGGAAGAGTTGAGGCTTTCTGCAGTGGGAAGTAAGAAGCCTTGATAGAGTCCTGAATGTGCGAGTGACTTTGACTAATAGGAAATTAGTTTATCGTTGATCTAAGACCTTCTTTTCTCCAGTTAAGGAAAACTCCTAGCTGATTCCATTGTCTCTAGTGTCTTTTTGCCATCTGTTTCAATTCAGCTTTGATTCTGTTGCCATAGTTATATTTTAAAAAGGTAATCCTGGCCATGACATTTAACTTTTGTGAAAGCCTTCCATCTGCCCCAACAATTGTAGGCTAAAGTTTAAAGTAATAAAAACGTTTACAGTCTGACCCCAGTACATCTTTATAGCTTTGCATCTGTTTGTCTACATAACCATATGCTCTAAACTCTGTGCGTTACCAATCTGTTTATCTTTCCCAAACAAGTCGTGTGTATTCATGCCTCCTGGTTTTGCAAACGGTCTCTCTTCTGAATGCCGTTTATCTTATCCTCATCAAGTGAGCTTTTATGCATAATTTAACAGCAAGTTCAAATATATTTTTCTCCGAGTTTTCCAGGTAAAATTTATTGATTTTTCCTTTCTTTTTCTGTTTCCCATAGCCCTTTGCATATGACTCTACTATCACCTAATATCATAATCAAATATTCAGGAGAGTTTCTTCTACTAGAGAGTATGTGTCTACAGAGCAGAGAACATTTTATGAAAGACATAGCACCATGCTGGGCACATAGAAATCCAATAACTGAGTAAGAATGAATGGGGGGAAATATTAATAATTTGCAGAAGTAAAGAGATAAGAAATATATGTGTTGGAGTTAAGAGAATGTCTATTCTCTCACCTCTTCTATCTGGATTCTGAATCAGTTGGAAAGCAGTCATAGTGGTCATACATGGATCAAAATATTAGCTCTGTTATACTAAAGCTGGAGATGTGGCTGCAGTGAGCCCAGGACCTAGACTCAGCCTTCCATTTCTAGCCCTCCACAAACATACCTGTTCATCCACAAAAGGAAGAGATGGAAAATGGAAGGACTCTCCTATAGGGCCAGAGCCTCCCCAGGGAGTTTATTCTGTAGAAAAAATGGAGAGGAGTACACAAAAAGTCTGCAGATGAATAGCTCAAGGGACAAAGAGACAAAAGAGGCTATCCTGAAGGTCCACAATTAGATACGTCTCTTATAGAGTGAGAAAGGGACTGAAATTTCTCCCCCAAACTTATGAGAAGGTGGCATTTCCTAATAAATGGAATGAAAGGATGTGGAGAGGAAGACATGTTTTGTCATAGTAAAAGTTGTCATCCAATATTTGTTCAGGAAGGATAGATAACTCTTCCTTTGAATGGAAATGAAGGAAAAGAGGCTAAAATTTAAAAAAAATGAGTTATTCTGGATACGGATTTATTCTAAAATGCCTGCCACTGTGAAAAAAAAAAAAACAACTCTGTTTTTTAGCATTAAATCAGCTAAATCTAGCTCTAGGTCCCCTGTCTTTGTGACGGCAGGAGATGCAATCTGCTGTGCATTAGTGAACTTTCCTCTTCCAGATATCCAGAATGAGTTCTTAAATGACCTCCCCCCAAGGATAGTGTTGCTAGATTTAGCAAAAGAAGAAATACAAGATATCTATGCAATACTTGAGAGGCTTATACTAAATAATTATTTATTCTTTGAAATTCAAATTTAACTGAACTTCCTGTAATTTATCTGGCAATCTTACTCAAAAAAGAAAATCATAATCATCACTGAGATGCTTTCTTTTTTTTTCTGGCCCACAATTTCCATTTGAAGGCTCAGTTCCAAAGCTCTTTCTTTTTGACTTCTAAGATCAGGATTTTTAGAGTAAAGCTCTCTCAATAGTCTGCTTGTGTTCCAGATACTTTGTAACCTCATGATTTTTTCTGAAATACAAAGTGGTTAACAGGCACCTGAAACTTGAAAAACACAAGAATATTAAAGATTCTTGGAGTGGGGGATGGGCAGTGCCATAGGGAATTGACCGTGTTGTGGGAAGTAGTTCTCAGTACTAAGTGTTTTCTTAATATGAAAGAAAAAAAACACAAAACCATAGCTCAATAACTTGCTTTTACAGAGGTAATATATAAGACATATGAGGACAATCATTAAATATCCTTAATATCTTGGTGTCAGTGAAGTAGAGACACAGTGACCTATAATTAAGTGGAAGGGCCTAGAGCAGCTGAGAAGTAGATGAGAGAGAGCAGGGGTAATTGAATATGGAGGAAAGTTCCATAACCTGTGCTTAGAATTTCATGACACCTATCTTATAGTAGATACATTTCTTCATTCAGTCAAACAATGTGACATCTACTTGATTGCGAGCTGTGTATACGCCACTGCAAAAGATTATAGCAGAGGTTGGATTATGGAGGGCCACTGAAATTTATGGCATCAATGTTAACTATCATCATTTTTTATTATTTTTATTTTTAATAGACTTTTTATAGAGCAGTTTTAGGCTCACAGCAAAACTGAGCAAAAAGTATATATAGTTCCATGTACCCCTTGCTCCCCCCCCCACAACTTTCTCTACTTTTTTTGAGTCACCAATGTATTTTAGTATACATCTTAGATTTATACATTTCATATATGCTTTTAAAACTGCAATTAATAGCTTAATATCAAGTAAAAAAAAATACATGCAGCATTGGTTCTCAGGCACGGAATTTAGGAGGAATTGGAGCAAGTTTTTTCCCTAGCATATAGTGAATATTGTGAACCATCATAGTGCAATAGTTCCTTCTGACCTAACTGCCTTTTTGATTGAATTTTATTACAGTGAAGAGCTTTAGCAGGTATGATATTGCTAATTGGAAAAAATGAGATTTAAGATGTTTATAATCTGTATTTTCAGAAGTCTTTAAGACCTAAATGATTACTTTTCTCCTAATAGAGCTCTAAGATCATCTAATGAAAATAATATTGTTCATAAAATATCTGAAGCATCTGCCTAAGAACCACTGCACCAGAGTGGTACAGCTGTTTACAATTGAAGAACCTATATTAACACTTCATTATCACCCCAAGTCTTTAGTTTACATTACAGTTCACTCTTGGTGTTATACGTTATGGGATTTGACAAATGTGTTGTGACATGTATCCATCATTATAGTATCATACAGAGTAGTTCACTGCCCTGAAACCCCTCTGTACTCTGCCTGTGGATCACTCCTTCCTCACCAATGTCTTCTTTTTTATTCATTCACATATTTTTTGAGTATGTACTTTGTGTACAGCAATGTGCTCTACAAACAATTGGAACAAAAATAATTGATCTCACAGTTTTGTAAATACATGGCAGTATTGAAAATCACACTTAACTATTACAGTAATATATTTTGCATACTTTAACACACAGCTTTATGCATGATTATAGTATGATTAACTTTTGAATGTGATAACTCTAGGGCAATATGGCAGTATCCTTTGCTGTTTCATCATGTTAAACGCTCTCTTGTGCAGTTATGAACAAGTTTAAAATAATGTACTGTTTTGGTATAGCTTTTTTTCAAAAAACAGTTGGTTCATGATTCAATGAAGTTCTATATTACTTCAATTTATGGAAATTAACAGGTGTTCTATCCTACAGTTTTAATATTGTTTTATGTTGTTTCTCCAGACTCAGAAGGTGAAACACTATGTATATTCAAGTTAATTTAAATTAAAATGAGACATATGCAGGTAGATCCAAAGTATTTGCTAATTTAATGACTCTAGATTCTCTAGAACACTACATATTTATTTATAAATATGTTTATACTTATAAGCATAATTATATATTTAGAAAATATCTCACTAGAAATAAATTCCTTGGATTTAGGATTATACAGTGCTTTTATCCACCTGTAACCTAATGTACCATATGCTTATAAGTGAAGTCCACTTTACAGTTCATTTATTATTTTCCAATCGATATATAAAGGCTGGGTATGGAGTTTTGTGTGAAGATACAAGACTAAACACATTGATTATTATTCTCTCCTGACACACAATGAAAATATAAAAAGGTTTTTAAATGGTAGAAACTCACAAGAATATAGATAATGGGAGAGGACTAAAACTAAACAAACAATATTTTGGAGGTTGGTAAAGCAGATGAACTAGTGGTAACAGACTTAGGAGAAACCAGAAAGTTGAATCTAAAGTCACTAGTGGGGAAAGCCAAGAAGCAATCCAGTTTACACCTCATAATGTCCAGAAAGTCTCACAAATTGGTGGCACCAGGAACCTCTAAAAGAGGCAGTGAAGGTCACACAAAACGGGAATATTAGTGAAAAATCCAATTAGCAAGCAATGAGAGGACCAAAAACATGCAGCTAGGCAACTCTCATTTCCCTACCTTAACTGAATATAGGAAGTTTATTCTTTGAAGGGGATGAAACAGTCTTTGGATGATGAGTCTCAGATAAATGAAAAGAGAGGCACAATACAAAACCCAGGTGGATTAAGTGAATGCTTCCATTCAAAATTTGGACACCCCTCTCCACACATACGTTATTTACCACTTAATCCACAGAAAGATGCCAGCTAGCTCTGTACTCTCCAAGCAAATGATTAAGGATTCTTTTATGCAGAATCCAAGCAGTCCAACAGGAAATACTTAAAGATACTGATAATATTGGGTCTTTCAACAAAATAATGAAGAAAATTACCCTATAGTGAAGTCTGCGGGTATCAAGCACTACCCATATACTCAAAGCATTTATTCAGATTTTACTCAACTACTTGTAAATATTAGCAAACAAAAATAACCTATCTTGTGAAGAAGCTCTCTAGCATAGAGGCTAAAGTCCAAAACAAACAGGATGTAACAATTTGGAGGAAACAAGGTCTAAATGAACAAAAAGAAAACTTCAAAAATGAACAAACATAAAAACTAGTATGAAAGTTCTCTAAGAGATATAACACACGGACATGATACTATAGAAAAAGAATAAGAAAATACTCATAAATTAAAAAAAAAATTAAAATGAAAATGTTGATAGAAGGTTTTTTTTTTAAATTTTTTGTTTATTGCAGTAACATTGGTTTATAACATTGTATAAATTTCAGGTATACATCATTATACTTCTATTTCTGCATAGATTACATCATGTTCACCACCCAAATACTAATTACAACCCATCACCACACACGTGCCGAATTATCCCTTTCGCCCTCCTCCCACCCCCCTTCCCCTCTTGTAACCACCAATCCAATCTCTGTCTCTATGTGTTTGTTTATTGTTGTTATTATCTACTACTTAATGAAGGAAATCTTACGGTATTTGACCTTCTCCCTCTGACTTATTTCACTTTGCATAATACCCTAAATGTCCATCCATGTTGTCACAAATGGCTGGATTTCATCATTTCTTATGGCTGAGTAGTATTCCAAAGGAGAATTCGTGGAAAACTTCCAGAAAACAAGGCAAAAAGAGAGATACAAGTACAGGAAATAGGAAAGAAGATATAAAGTAGTAGTAGCGGTAGTAATTAGAGGAGCAGTCCAATAGAACCTTCAACTAATAGTCTTAAAAGAGATCATTGATAAAATGAAGGGGAGAAAATCATCAAAAATTTTTTTCTAAAGCAGAAGACATGAGTTTCAGGACTGAAAGAGCCCAACAAGTATCCAGAACAATTGATGAAAATAGTTTCTTTCTTGTCAAATAACAAAAAACTGTAAACTATGAGAAGGTATACAGATTTTTAGCAAGAAAAATAAGCTCAAATTCAAAGTGACAAAATTCAGAATGACTTTGGTCTTCAAAACATCAACACTGTCACAGAGCCTTGCCTTCCAAATCCTAAAGTAAATGGTTTCCATACTAGAATCCTATACCCATCCAAACTATTGTGGAGTGTGAGCATAGTATAAAGACATATATAGGTATGCATTATGTATCTCTTTAACACATTCGTAGAAAGCTACTGGTATTTCATTATAACAAAGAAAGAGAACACTATGGGATGTAGAAAAGATAGGATCCAACTAAGAAGATAGTTTAATGGAATATATAGAATAATTCCTGATAATGGAAATGTAGAATAAATATCAACTTGCCCAGATGGAGAAGATTAGAATGTTTTGAAAATTTTTCTTCAGTGAGTTGAAGTTGAATGTTTGATGTATCTGAATGTATTGGGAAGAGATTCGGACAATTGGCAAATAGTTTGAAGTTGAGTTTTTACTAACATGAAATAAATAAAAAATAAATGAAGGAATATTACTAACTCCATGGAAAACAAACTTATGGAGAAAATAAAAGTAATCAGTATAACTCATAGCTTTGCTAAGAACACTAAGAATAGCATTTACATAGTTATAATGTTAACACTGAATATTTCAAGCAGAAATTTATGGGAAGAATGTGTCAGGAGGGGGATAGTTTAGGTTGAGAAAGAGAATATAACTTTCTTTTCCATTGTGAGGAGATAACTTATGTGCCTTAAAAAAACAAAAATTAGGAAATAGATATGTAAATATATTTTTTGAGAGGCAGAGGTAGATTTCAAATGAATGAGTTGAAAATAGACTTAAAACAGCTTCCAAGTCTTATACTGTCTGGCCCTGTTTTAACTCTCTGACCTCATGTCCTCCCAATATCCCCCTCAGTCAGTCCAACTAAACTGGACTCTTACTATTATTCTGTGAACATTTGAGGCCTTCTGTGCTTCAAGGTCTTTGTACTTGCAGTTCCCTTCCCTGGAATGCTTTCCCCCCAGATATCCTTATAGCTAGCTCCTTCTCCTCGTTTAGTCAGATTTTAACTTATTTTTAGTCAGATGTCACCATCTCACTGAGACCTTCCCTAGTTAACATATGTAAAACTGCCTCCCCTATCAAACTTCTTATTCCCCTTCCTTGTTTTCTATTTCTCTTTAACATTTTTTATCTAATAATATCCTAAACATTTTAAGTGTTATTTATCAACTGTGTCCCCTCTCTACACCTATTCACAAGTTTAGCTCAAAAGCTCCATGTGGGAAGGGCTATGTATTGCTCACTACTGTATCCCAGTGCCTAGACCAATGCGTGGCATGCAGTAGGTGCTTAATAAACAAGTAACCATTAGATAATATGAAGTGAATGAATGAATAAATGAAAAAAGAATTTATAGCATGCAATGAAAAATGATTTCTAAATGTATATAATGGCAAAATAAAGGAAAAAATAACATTTTTAAAGCTAAAAGGTTAATTATGTTTTTAGTGCATGTGAATTCCTTATTTTAATCAAATATCCTCAAAACATATATTGTCACAGAAAACAAAACGTGATTGGGAAAAAGAAGTAGAATATAGTTATTGATATTCTCCGTGTGAGTTCATGTGACTTGCTCTAATTTTTCAAAAGGAAATGTTAGGGAAGAAGAGCTCTGAGATCTGAGCTATTTTGTCGCCTGACATTTCTTGCAAGACTCCATTTCATTAATAGCTTCATTATGCAGAACTCAGTTATTGTCATTCAGAAACAGTTTGGAGATATATGCCACTATAGAGTTTGCATGCATAAATAAGCATATTATTAATAATCAATGGCAATTAGCACACAATGCACTTCCTCTTAAATTTAATTATATGCTTGATTAAGAGTGTTTGGGTACTTGATTAAAATAAGAAGGTCCAATGATACTTAATTCTCACTTATATTCTTATTACAATCCTAATAACTCCAGTCCTCACTCAATCCATGCATAGCTCCTGTTAATTTTAATCAGAAGTATGCATGCTCACTGAGTAAAGGCTGAAATGCAATTGGGTAGTTCACATCAGGGAAAATTGTCTGCAGTCTGACAGTGTGGAATGAGGGAAGTCTAGTGCAAGCAACTGAACAGAAGATAATTGTCATAATTGGTTTCGATTAGTTTTTCATAGCTCTGGTGAAGCAATTTCTATTGTACTATATCATGAACTATAACCAGTAACAAAACTAGTTAGCATGATTAGTAGATGTTAATGCTTTAAAAGGTAAAATACATTCTAAATGATCAACAGTGAAGATAAGTGAACTGAATTACAAGGTAAATGCATTATTGGGAAACCTTTGCCATTGTTAAATGTGACATGGTTTGAATTAAATGAAATCAGACATATTCAATGAACTCAAGCCTCATAAATACGTATTTTCTGAGGAAAATGAGTACATGTGCAAATGGCTGTCTTTTCAGTATGAAACAAGTGACCGGTAAATGAACGTTAGAATGTGGTGATATCAAGAAACTCAACATAGTTAAAATCATAGTCAGTCCCTATTAACTTGCTTAAGTAGCCCAAATAAATTTCAGTAATGCCTATGGTACCAAGGAAGAAATTGAAATATTAAAAGCCTCTTTGGCCACACACTAGGAAATTGCAGAGATAGGATTCAAAGCCAGATTTATTTGATTTCACTATTGGAGCTTTTTTCACTATATTTCATTTTCTAACAATAAGGTCGACTGCAAGAATGTATATCAACTGGGACAAGCCTGTTTGTTTTTAGTTTTCCTCCACACTCTCAGAGGTGTTTCTATAGGGAGGAAAAGTTGAACAAGAGTCCAGAAGAGTACAATAGTCAGGCTTCATTGTACTGCTTGTCATCCAGGAAACTCTCAAGGCTCCGTTTCCTACTTCCCCACCGGTATTGCCCACACCAAGATTATTGTCTTATACTTTGCTTCGATATGGGATTCAGAATTTTTTTCAAAGGAATTGAATTCCCAAAAAGATTTGAAATAATTTGAACTTATCATATTTTCCTAACTTTCCAATTCTTTGAATTAAGCTAATTCTTTAACCAAATAAAGATTGAGAGTCCAGTATGTCTGAACTGAACAGTTTGCAGTTTTAAAGATGCGCATTAAAAACATAATACCTGCCTTGATTATGGTCACAAGTCATTTTAGTAGACAGTGTTTACACATTGAAAGATAGAGAACAATGTAGAATTGAAAAAGAAAAAGAAAAACAATAAAAGGTGGCAAAATGAGATATCTTAAGACATTTGACTAAGTAATCAATGAATATAATAGAAAATAAAAACTTGTGGTTCCAGAGCAAAGGTGATCATCGTCTACTGAAGAGTTTGGATAGGCTTTATGGAGAAGGTAGGAATTGATTTGCCAGCACTGGTGGTCTAGTGGTTAAGATTCAGTTCTCTCACTGATATGACCTAGGTTCATTTCTGGTCAGGGAGCCATACCACCCGTATGTCAGTTGTCATACTGTGGCAGCTGCTTGTTGCTGTGATGCTGAAAGGTAGGCCACCAGTATTTCAAATACAAGCTGTGTTACCCATGATGGACAGGTTCTAGAAGACCAGGCAGGGTTCTGCTCTGCTGTCCACAGGGTCACTAGGAGTTGAAATTGACTCAACGGCACTAACTACCATGACAAGGAATTGGTTTAGATCTTGAAGTATAGAAACATTTAAATAGAGAAGAAACAGGAGATATTTCAAAATAAGGTAAGCAAACCTGTGAGACAGGAATACATATGACATATTGAGGGGCAGTGAATATTTGAAATAGAGCATGTGAGTAGGTGAACATAGGGAGATTTTGGAGAAGTATAAAGAGTCTGATTGTGGAGGATCTTGATCATCAAGTGGGATATTGGAGTTAATTCTGTAGGCAGAGTTGGAAGGATTATATGGGGATATTTTGAAAGAATTCACCTATAAACTCCGAAACAGGATGAAGGGAGCATACCTAAATATTAGCCAGTATTATTAGATAAGTTCTATCTCTCTCCATTTTACTTTATTTTATTTGAAAATGTTAGCCTCGGGAATGGTGAAATTTCACCTTCTACCTTTCTTATTTTCTTCTGGGTGGACTAACAATAAAATTGACACATGACCAGATTAACAGGAGAAAAACCCAATTTAATATGTAGGTATTGGAGATCATAGAGAAATGATGCTCTCCGAGATGGGCAAAGCAGGTTGCTTTTATATCTTTTTACACAAAGAAACAATAAATTTGTGAGGAATGCCAGGACAAAGAAACTTAGTTTTGGGGTAAGTCATAAGAGAGGAATTTAAAGAGTTTATGCTTGAGGTAGTAAATTAGAACAAATAACAGACTTTGTTTATGCAGGCTTCTCAGTCCTGAATTCCCTAGCTCTTATGATAAGGATATCTATCTCCTGGTACGGGGATAGTATCTTTCACACGCAAGATTTCCTGCTTTTAGGGAGAACAGAGCGAGGAGGGTCAAAATGCCTTTTTTTTTTTCTTTGCATTGGCTGCTTCTAAAGTAACTTTAATTCAAAATAATCTATATGCCATTGTGGGATATTTTGGAATGACATGTCCTGGGCCCCAACATTAGGAAAAAAAAATAAACAAAACCACATTTCTGAATCTCTTTTGTAGGGGATGTGAATTAAGTTCCACCAACTGTATGCATTTGCGTGAGAATGAAACATGGGATTTAGGCATAGGGGATTGTCCTGCAAATTCTTGCTGTTGATTTCATTACCAATGTTACATTTTTACTACAGCACTTTCCAGCTTTTTCCAGCTTCCTGTGGGTAAAGCATAGTGGCTGTGTTTGTATTTTTCTATGCTTTTGCTATGAGTCCCCGATCCTCGAATTGTAATTTCAACTGACTGCTCTTCTCCAGTCTCCTTCTGCTGTTCAGAGATTTATGGTGAAGTGGCAGTGACTCCAGGTAAACTTAATTCCGGTGATAGCCTCAAGGTTGCAGTCTTCTTATTAGGCTAATTCTGTATTTAATCAAGAGGTCCAGCCTGGAACCTGTTCCTAGAAACTACGTTAACTCCCTTGATGCTTTCAAAAATTGGTTTTTATGTCTGGTATTGATGAAATATTTGTACTGGAAGTGGTGCATTAAAATAAAAACCTAAAATACATGTTACTGTTTTGTAGTCAGGAATACTGGCAAGGAAACAGATTATGAGCTGGCGAGCTGGTGGCTTTTCTATGTTATGGCCACTGTGGTGAAGTAATTGCTTATGACAGTATGGAAGGCAGACCATTGAAGCTTTAGCTCAAAACGATGAGGTTAAAAAGAACATTGTTAATGTGTGCTGCTTGTTCCTGGCTGCCTTTGATGTGGTTTTATGACAAAGACAAGAGCTCCAGCATATACTGGCCAGTTTTCAGAGAGGTTGAAGGAATAGTCTAAAATTCCGGTGACTTACGGGTTGGGAAAGGCAACTTCTGCTGTTACAGCGGGGGATAAGAAGGCTCATTAGAGTCTCCTATTAAGTTTCTTAGTCAAAGGATGGAGTGCAGCCCTGGGGCAAAGATCAGATAAAGAATGTTGCATTTCGGGGCAGCCCTGTGGCGTAGCGGTTAAGTGCGCATGCTCTGCTGCTAGCAGCCCGGGTTCGGATCCTAGGCGCACACCAATGCACTGCTTGTCAGGCCATGCTGTGGCGGCGTCCCACATAAAGTGGAGGAAGATGGGCACGGATGTTAACCCAGGGCTAGTCTTCTTCAGCAAAAAGAGAAAGATTGGCATGGATGTTAGCTCAGGGCCGATCTTCCTCACACACACACAAAAAAACAACGAATGCTGCATTTCTAACCAAGTTTATTGCTTCAGATAACCTCAAGGTAGTTTCAATTAAAAAGAGAATGAGAGAGATGGTTAAAGCAGGTTGGGGGTGGGTGGAGATTGTTCGCTGAAAATAACTAGAAGCAAATAAACCAATTCCTAATAAGTTTTTGGAGGAAGTTCTAGCCAAATAAATCTGAGAACTCATGTGCAAATACCTTTGATTTGTCAATCCTTAAGGCAATTTTCATTAAATTTCAAACCTGCATTAGCAGATATAGGATATAAACACTGTGCACTCCCAAGGATGATCTACTCTCCCACGCCCACTTCAAATTTTCCCACAAAGTAGATCGACAAGGAAGAACCATTGAATAGGAAAGGCCTGGAGACAAACAGAGGACACAGGACAGAGGAGCACCTTCTCAAGGGCAGAACCGAGGTTTTCCAGGGTAGGAGGATCTTCATAATTCCTGTCCCACAGGATCTATTCATTTCCATGTCCATCGCCTGTGGAATATTCCCCTTTCTTCCCTTATCCACATGGGGTTATTTATTTTGGGCATCCATTTTCTGCTCTAACAGGTCACTGATATAGGAGGAACTAGAGTTGGCCTTAATGGGAAAAAATTGCTGTTCATCTCCCAGAAACCTTTGAATTTGAGCAGGATGTAGTAATGTGAAGGGGTTTTGTCAAGAGTAAAGGGACAGGAGGGAAAGTTTCTTTCTCAGAACATCCTCTGATTCAACTCCCAGTAGCCTGAAATTGAGTGTTTTTGGCAATCCAGCTCGCCTGAGTACACAAATGCAATGCCCAAGTGGATGATAGAGCAGCAAGATGGAAAAAAATCTGGGTCCCTGATGATCTGAGCGCATGGTCTATTCCCTCCTAGGCTAGGCTAGTCAGAGAGTCACATAGAAGAAATAACTGCTATCTATTTAGGCCATTTCATTTTGAGGCCTTTTGGTAGCATTAGCGTAGCATCTACCCTAAGACCTAAGACTGCTAATATGAAGGCTCTCCACAGTGTGACCCTAATATTCATTTCTGAAGTTTCATTCTATATTTCCTCATAGGTATGATATTCTGCTTAAGCCATTTGTTTTGCGTATCACCCTTGAACACATCTTGTACATTTCTCTCTCTGGGCCTTTATTCATATGATTTATTTGACTCTTCTCTTGACGCCTCTCCAACTAAAATCCTACTCATCTCATTGCATTCAATATTCTTCCTTTTGTACAAGTATATTATAAGTAACTTTTTAAAATTTTCAGCTTATGGAATCAGTTTTATTATTTAATTGCCAGAAGGTCATACTATGCATGTTTTATGTTTCCAATTGAGTTATAAGTTCCAAAAGAACAGAAATGGTGTCCTATTTTTTATATCCCTTTGACTTTTATACCTCAGGCTTCAATAATTATTTGGTGATTGGTTAATTGCTGAAATACAGTGACATCTCTCACTCATATTGGATGACTATATAATCTAGTAAATTTTCCATAATCAGCTTAACACATCTTTTTAAAGAATTAAATTACTTTTATTCAAAAGTCTTAATACAGATACTTGTCCCAATTCTGTCATAAGGAGAGGAGAGTCTATTTGTATTTTTCAATTATTCTGAATCAAGCTATCAAGTACTAACCATGCCAGACGTAGCATTATTCCATTTTTAGAAACTTTAAAGTGAGGATGGCTGCTAATATGTCTCTATTCTATATTTATATTTCTTTTGCTTTGTTAATATTCTGGTAGCTATACAGGATATAGTTAGGTTTAAATAACCATACAATTTTTCCTATTTCATGACCTTTGCACTCATCTATTTTAATACGGTGGTAGTTTACAAAACAAAAATACAGTATTGTTTTTCACTAAGTTCATTTTAGGTGGTTAAATTTGTTTTGCCAAAAAAAGGGCACAGATATTTGAAATTGAAAGAACATTAATTGCCTCTTATTAACAGATCAAAATTACATATCCATTTAACTGCTTACCCTTGGATATTGTGCAATTGATTTTCTCCACCGTGTTTGACCATTACTCTCAATCTGACTCTCAAAACTTTTATCTGTTTTGCCGGTGGGCCCTACCCACACTGCAATATCAAAACAGAATGATGTTACCTAGACAACATAAATTTTTTTAGTTGATTTTTTAAAATTTTATTTTTTTATTTTATTGAGGTCATTGGCATTTAACATTGTGTAAATTTAAGGTGAACATTATTATATTTCCGTTTCCGTATAGATTACATCAAGTTCACAACCAATAGTCTAGTTTTTACCTGTCACCATACACAGTGCCCCTTTACTCCTTTCTCCCTGCCTACACCCCATTTTCCTCTGGTAACCACTAATCTGTTGTCCTTACCTATGTGTTTGTTTATCTTCCACATATGAGAGAAATCATATGGTATTTGTCTTTCTCTGCCTGACTTATTTCGCTTAGCATAATACCCTCAAAGTCCATCCATGTTGTCACAAATGGCAGGATTCTATCTTTTTTATGGCTGAGTAGTATTCCATTGTGTATATATACCATATCTTTGTTATCCATTCATTCAGACAACATAAATTTTGTGTGTGTGTGTTTGGTTTTAAACCATCTCTTCCATTGCTTCACACTTCCTTTCCTTGAAAACACAATCAGCACACCTGAAGATTTACGTTAATTGAAAAAAATGGTGACAATAGACTTTTCTCCTTCTACTACTTGAAATACATTGTAATCTATGTCTATTCTCCACCTCCCCACACCCAAATCAATCTAGTAATCTATTTTCCTCTTAAGTAGACTAGCTGAGACAATGCTAATTTGCTCTCATTTCTTCTCCAGCAGCCAATAGTTTGTTTGAATTCCCTTTATTAAGTTAAAATAATAAAAAAAATGGCATTTGTCCTTTTGATTGCCAAATTTGAACCTCTTTGAAGCTTCAGGATGACTTTCACAATGCCAAATGTGGCCTAATGTTTGCTGCATCTCCAGCATCCAAGCGAGGACTGTGGCATGACCAGCAGCATAAGAATTATGCTAATGCTTAGGAACTGACTTACAGAAGTTAATGCATTTTCATTAAAAAACACTTTTGGCTGGCACAACTATGTAATTTGACCCATACAAGATTGCATGTTGCCAGGGTGGTCCCATGCTTATTATAACAACACAGGTTTAATTCATGATATGCCTGCAGCTCTCTTCTACTGTATCAATTCCTCTCTATTATTTTGTGTTTAAATATTTACTCCTACAAACTCTGTATGATGATCATCTTTCATATTTTTCTATTAGAGGAGATAACTCAATTAACTGAGAAATCCTTCTCTGCTTGTCAACAGCATACTACAAAATGTGCTAAGTTCTTTTTATTTTTGGGGGGTGAGGAAGATCAGCCCTGAGCTAACATCCGATGCCAATCCTCCTCTTTTTTGCTGAGGAAGACTGGCCCTGGGCTAACATCCATGCCCATCTTCCTCTACTTTATATGGGATGCCGCCACAGCATGGCTTGGCAAGCAGTGTGTCAGTGCACAACCGGGATCCGACCAGGCGAACCCCGGGCCACTGCAGTGGAGCGTGCGCACTTAACCGCTTGCGCCACCGGGTAGGCCCCGAAATGTGCTAAGTTCTTGATACACAAAGATGAATTAGAGCCCCTGTTCTCAAGATGCTCAGTCTAGTGAGGAAGCCAATGTATGCAGAAATAAATTTTGTGCAGTTATATATACTAAAATAAAAGTCCATGGGACATGATAGATGGAATAACTGATTCAAAATATTCCCCAAATGTTTGCTGAATCCAGTCTCCAAGTGAATTCTCAAACAACACCATTTATATCCTATGTGAATGAAATGGTTCAGTATCTGTAATAAAAGAACATTTTGTACCACTAAAGAAGTTGGAAAATGTATTAGTTTGTCAAATGCTTTGAAGTCTCAGGATGAGAGGTACTAGGTGGTTCAACTTGATGTTACGTTCTCCTAAATTATTTTTAATCATCTGGGAAATAAAACCCTGAGATTGATTTTCTTTAAGAAGTACAAACAACTTGGTTTTACTTCCCTTACTAGATATAATTTTACAATGTTTTAAAGCATTGTTAATTGATCTCAGCAGGATCGTGCTTCATCTGTTTGACTGAATAATTATGCATTTCCGTAGTCATGGTATCCGTTATCCTTTCATTTGATTTTTATTCCAATCTTCAAGGTCAAATTTTCTTCTTGATATTTTGATAAATATCTTGCCTGTCACAATTATCCATGTGCTCCTAACAAATTGAGTTTTTTTTTTTTTTTAGCTCTAAAGTTGTTTTAATGTGTTTATTAGTATAAATCACTCTTTTTTTTCTAAATTGCTTGGTAGAGTTTTATTGAATTTCTCCAAGGAAAACATGATGAAAACTCTGTTCTTATATAGTCCTTTATGTATACTCTCTTTCAGGATTTAAATTGTATTTTAAACTTTTTTTTTAACTTCTCTGAATTTCATTAGGCTACAATACATCAAAGATATCTTTTTATAATCACTGTGCCTGGTGTGATGCTTGATACACGATTCCAACCAACAGATGAAAGAACGAATGAATCAATGACGCCTGTAGGGAAGCTTCGTGAATTTGGTTATACAAGTCTTCTACCAGGAGTTGAGATTACACCTTGAATTTAATTTATGACTTGAGGAGTAACTGAATTTTACCCTTGACTGAATTACTACTTTTTAACTAATTTTTAAGACATCAGGAATGATCTAACATAGTTAATTAGCATTTAATGCAGACACGACCCTACCACTAGTAGATCATAACTTAATCACACCTAATTCACATGTCTCAAGTACAAAATTTATTATAATAATAAAGCTGCAATTTGTAGAGCTAATAATATCTGTCATGTATTGAGTGCTTGCTCAGCATATAAATAATTTACATATATTGTTATATGTAATCATATACAGGCATATATGTATACTATTTGGATATGAGAATATCAGCTATACATCTTCATATCCAAATAGTATGCCAACATTATTTTGGCTATTATTTTTAAAAACGAATTTTGATGATCCTTTTAACAATTATTCATATTCAAGATTGAATTAGTATTACATTAGTAAACTCACACAGTATATATCATAGATACTTATGAAAATCTCTGCTCATATGTACATTTAGAATGGATTTCCATTATTTACTGTCAATTGTGACCTTCTGAAGAGCTTATAACATCTCCCTCGAAAAACATTTAATGACAGAATAGTTTCCCTTTCTATTCATGAGCCCATGCATAAGACATGTATTTACTATGTCAAGCTATATTTGGTCAACCGTTTTGGAATTTTTTTTTTCCAATTCAGTTTCTACTCTACTGCATTCTTAAAACCTGTCTTCACTGTATTGCCAAATCTAATAACTATTGTAGTACTTTGATTCTTACAGTTTTAAATTTTGAATACACTTGTTAACTCTCCTTTTTTTTATTTAGCTAACTCCTTATCCTATTTCAGATCCCAATTTAAACCTTACTTCATCAGGAAATTCTTTTCAGACCTCCTCTTAATCAAAACAATTAAATTTTCTCAATTATCTATTTCATTATAATCTATATATTTCTTTTATCCCTCTTGTCACATTGTAATTAATATTCTGTAATCACTTGTTTATTGCCTTGGTCAACCTCAAGTTATAAACTCCAAGATGGCAGGGCCATATCTGTCATTTGCTAAACTCTATCCTGAGTATTGCCTATGATAGTTGCTTAATAAGTACTTGTGAAATGAGTATCTGATTTTCATGGGTAACAACCTACAGTTGTGAAATGATCTCAGGCTTTTTTTTTTAAGTTAGAGACATCCAGGCTTGAACCACAGTTCTACTATTTATTAGTTGGGTGTCCTTGGGAAAGTTACTTAATCTACCTGAGTCTCAGTTTCCCTTTTTGTACAATGGGGGAAATCATATATGGTGGTGGGTATTTTGTGAGGTATAAGTGGGACTATGAATGTCTAAGTGCCTAGAACAGACTATGGCTCAGAGCTGATCTCAACAATTAAGGCTATTAAGTTTCTCAAATTGTAAACTCCTAGAAAGCAAGGGAGTTGGTGTTGCTTTAACTGATACATCACAGAGCAATGCTAATGGTAACCTTGAAGAGCTTCTGGTGAATAAATTAGTTGTGCCACTTACCAAGTAGTTTGCGGTAAGTTTCCTTTTAACTAAAATAGACGAGTGTGACTAAACTCTAACCTCTGTAACACAATTGGATTTTTGTTTATCTTGGATCTTTTCCAGGTAGTATTTTGCTGTATCAACTATCTTTTACACTTCAGAATAGTTTATGAAGGCAAAATGCCTTCATATTTTTTGGTGTTAATTTCAATATCTCTGAGGGGAGGAGATAAATAAAATAGACATTTTTCCAGCAAAAAAAAGATGAATTTTAATTCGATTCAATCATTTGTTGTGGATAGAGCAGTAGACTTACATAAAGGATCTCTGACATTTTCAGTGACATATTTTGAGTATAAAGTCTTCAGACACGTTTTCCAGTGATCTCAATTCACTCAACTGCCCACTCTAAGTATTTCTGTTTTATCTACAAACACGATCTCATGGCATAGATTCTAAGAATAAATTCAAACAAGGCTGCAGTCAATAGGGAGTTTCTTTTATTTTTATTTATTTTTGCAATTAAAAAAATAATTTATCTGCCGGCCAGATGGCACAGGCGGTTAGGTGTGCACGTTCCGCTGTGGTGGCCTGGGGTTCGCCGGTTCAGATCCCGGGCGCACACCGATGCACGGCTTGGCGAGCCGTGCTGTGGTGGTGTCCCATGTAGAGTGGAGGAAGATAGGCATGGATGTTGGCCCACGGCTGGTCTTCCTCAGCAAAAAAAAAGAGGAGGATTGGCAGATGTTGGCTCAGGGCCAATGTTCCTCACCGAAAAAAAAAAATAATAGTTGATCAATGCTCAACAAACAGTCTGGTGAAAATAACTTTAAAGTACTCCCCCACAGAACATCCAATCCCATTTTAATCTTTGCGTTATGGAATATTGCATAAAAATTTGTCAGGTTTTATTTAATCACGTAAAATTATATTATTTTAATCACCTGAAACTTTTGATCAATATGTTAGTGTTGTTGAACAATCTCATCTGTTGGTGAAAGAAGATAACTTGAGTCTATTTGGCAATTGTGCTTTTAGATGTAGTTATTTGCTTCTGAAACACAACAAAGCAACAGGCACAATGTGGTTATCTCGCATGTACATTTGATGAATTAACATGAAAATTCTCTATTTTATTATTCAAATCTCTATTTTCCTTAAGAATGATTTATAATAGTTAAACAAAATCACTACTTATTGTAAAACCCATGTATATTAATGTATATTAATGACTAGTTTATAATCTGTTTTACTGAACATGGTAGGGTGTGTCTTCATTTTCCCCTTAATTCAGAGTCTTGAGAGCTGAGAGAAACAATGTCTAAAAATTAGTCTAAGTTAGCTAGTCTAAAACTCTTATTAATTAAAAAGTTAAAATATGCTACACTATTTATTTAAAAAAATCAAGACTAAAAAGTGAATGTTCAATCAGAATATAGCATTTTTGATGGTGGATTATATAACTCTTCCAGTTAATAACACATCCTTCTGGAGTCTGTGTTTTAAAATGGACATAGCTTAGAGAGAAGTCACGAATTAAAGGGTAGGGAGAGGACAAAAAGTAGAATCCATGAGCAATGGCTATAGAATTGAAATCTATTAAACCTGAATGTGAAACATCTTAATAAGTGTCTTCATGGGTTACTCAGTCTACAGAGGGTGATGAATGGTCATTCTTATTTATGAAGGTCAAAAAACAAGGGCCGTTGAAAGCAGGAATTTCCTGAAGGTGAGAACCAGATATGTTTTGGAATTATCTTCTTTGAGTTTCATTTTGAAACAGCTCAAATTCTTATCTATCTATTGGTTTAGAAATAATTCAGCCACAAGGCAGGTGATAGATTAGGTAATCTAGTAAGATTCCAATCAGTGTCATTATTCATTCCTTGATTCACTTCATATGTTTTCCATTTTTGCTTTAGGTAGTTTGTTCTGAGTAATGTTTATTTGTTCATTTAAATCAAAGTTAAATCTGAATAGAACAACTATTTAGAGTTTTCTTCCCTTTTTCTTTTTATTCCTCCACCTAACTGCTTCCTGTGAAATAATTTGAAAACTGCTTTTTCTCCTAGATATATAATTTTATGATAATTGAAGTCCTGACCTTAATTATTTTGAGGGGAGTGAGAGGGAAAGGAGTGGATTGATTCAAAGGCCACAAGTGGTAGTTTCATTACAAGTATTTCCTTTGTTAGTACTATATTCAAGGAATTGAATTCTAATTCATTTTAGCAAAACTTATTAACCTCACAATCTCTTGCAGCAAGCACCTCATCTGTTAATCAAATGAATTTTCCCCAAAATTAACTATTTTAAATAAACTGTTTACTTCCAAAGCATTTTTAAAAGAATTGCTCAAAATCACAGATAGTAAATGTTTTAAATTTTACTTAAAATAAATTTATAGGATATGCCTTAGAGAAAATAATAAAGTGAAATATTAGACATCGTTAACCTTGGTTACTGATATTTAAAATATTTTATAAATATGGTGTAAAATAAGTTAATAAGTTTACAAATATTTTACAAATACGTAAAATTAGTTTATATTATGTAAAACAAGTTTATGTTCTATCATTAAATTCTGAAGAAGCTTAAGGAAAATGCCTGTTATTTATAGAAATCATTGATAATTAATATTAGTCAAGTTCTTTACTTTTCTGGGTTTGAGAATCTAAAATAGTTGTTTTAAACTGAAAGTAAATACTTTATTTTTAATGTATATAATGCAGGTGCTATGAATCCCCAATACATTTTTCGTTGATTAAACTGACCTCACTTGAAATTCATCACTGATTTTTTTTCTTTTCACTATCATTGAAAAGTTTATACAAAAAAATTAATGTGTACTTAAGATACACTCCCAAAAGCACTATAAAAAGCACTATCCACTATTATGGATAAAAATACAAAATTTCAGCTCTGTATACACTTCTTATCTATAAATGACCATTGCTTTTATTTTATTTATTTTTTTTTTTGTGAGGAAGCTCAGCCCTGTGCTAACATCTGCCAATCCTCCTCTTTTTTTGCTGAGGAAGACTGGCCCTGGGCTAACATCTGTGCCCATCTTCCTCCACTTTATATGGGATGCCGCCACAGCATGGCTTGCCAAGCAGTGCGTGGGTGAGCGCCCAGGATCTGAACCGGCAAACCCCCGGCTGCCACAGGGGAGCGCGCACATTTAACAGCTTGCGCCACAGGGCGGGCCCTGACCATTGCTTTTATAAAGCTGCATCTACATATTTGAAACATTTTTTATTTTGATATTTTTACTTAATGTAATCATTGATATTTTAAATATCACAGTGGTTTATAATTATTTGGTTTAATATAAAATGATATTGCATGGCATTTACTAACTACACAAATGGGATGAATATCAAGACAAAATGGAAACATACCTCATTTTTGCATTGCATTGTCTTTTTTAGCTTTGTAATTTTTACAATAATTTCAGACTTTCACGTAAATTGTGAAAACAGTACAGAGTTCCCATATACTCTTGTCCAGCTTCCCTTAATATTACCTGCTTATATAACCATAACACAATTGCCGAAACTAGGATATTAACATTTGTATGATACTATTAACTAAACTATATACTTTACTCAAACTGGAATACCTTTTAGCCCATTAACTCACTACTGTTTGTAGTTCTATTTATTATTATTTGTAGAATAAAAGTAATATAATGGTAACATCATACAAAATTTAGAAAGTAATACAAGGAAAAATAGTTCTCCCTTAACCTCATTAAATTCTGGAAATTCTACTATTTCTATATATTTTATTCATTTAAAGTGAAATTGGATTTTTCTCTGAAATAAATATTATTTAAAAATATCTCTTATATTTGTATACTTGTATACTTTTAAACATCAACTAATAAAATAAGAAGGCAATAGGTAAAATACTCAGATATGTCAGGCATTTTCCAGATATTTTGCATATTGATCTAAATTAAAACTTCACAACTGTATGCACTTATTATAATTCTTATTTTATTTTCAAGGTTCAACAAATAATAGTGCTGGAATTCTAGCCCAATCTCTCTAACTTCAAAAATATGTCCACTTTTTACTGCACTATATTTTTCTCATTTCAGTGAAAAAAATATTTTCCACCCAAAATGTGTATTTTTTTAGATGAATCCTCATGGTTTAGGGTTAAGTAGAGGCATGAAAGTAATGGGGAGCATATTAATGAAGCTTGATTTGCTTATTACTATGTTAGTAGAATGTTAATTTTGAAGAAGCCATGTAAATGGTATTAATCTCAGTTTTAATTATCTGTAAAATATGAGTAATAATGATTTAAAAATTGCTACAAAGATTGAATAATATAAAATATCTAAATTTTTCTAGCACAAAAAATGATACCTAATACCTATTTGGTGAAATTTAATTCCCTTCCCATAGTTTTCTGTTACATGTATTGAAATAGAAGACATTTCCCTTTTTTTGTGACTCTCTTAAAAGGAAAAAAGACATCTGTATCTACAAGTAATTTATAAATCTAAGACATTAAAATATATATTAAAATAACTGTAAACTCTCCTTTTCCCTCTCTTATAGAATTGCAGAGTAGCTCTTGCGGAAACCCAGGAGTTCCACCCAAAGGTGTATTATATGGTACAAGGTTCGACGTTGGGGACAAGATCCGTTACAGCTGTGTAACTGGATATATCCTTGATGGCCACCCTCAACTCACTTGTCTAGCCAATTCAGTTAATACAGCCTCATGGGATTTTCCTGTTCCCATCTGTAGAGGTAAAGAAAAAAATAATGTTTATTTTTATGCTGATTGAATATTTGTTTGACAAATGAAAACATTTAAGAAGTAAGAGTTGTAATCAGACACTGTATTTGCAAAACACGTTTGGTACTTAGTGCTTGTGTCTTTTATGAAATCAGAAGCTTAAAAATATATATGTATAACATATACTGCATGAGAAGTTTAGAAAAATACTTTCTAAGATTAAACAATGTTACTTGTGAAATGAGACAAAACATATCTATATTTATATACATATTTATGCATACATTGTGTATATATGTGTCTTCATATTTATATTAGAAAACCATGGAGTTTATGATGTTTAGAAATTTAATTAGGCTGTTTTTGTTTTCATGATTTCTTTTTCATTTTGAAATATTGACTGAAGCTATGAATCTTTTAAAGTTTTCTGGTAGAGGACTTAGCTTGAGAATTTGTGGAATTAAGAGTGCTGTGCAGTTGATTATCAATGCCTATAAAGATTATTTGTATTATGGGGAAAAAATAATATACTAATGTGGACAAAAGTTCAAAGTACAGAGCCTGGAAGATAGAACATGTTCCACATTAGCTGAATTCATGCACGAATGTTGCCCACAGGAATTCTGGAGACCAACATCATTTTCTCTTTGGGCTTTTTTTCCTAACAAAACAGAAGATAAATGAGATACAATGGACATGCGCTTCTGTAATTCTTTTACAAATGAGGGGTACAAATGTCCAACCGCTCATCTAAATACTTTGTAGCTTCCTCTCAAACATGTGGCTGTGAATGTGTGTGGGAGAAACCTCTGGAAATCAGACACAGCTAGCTTCTTATCCCAGCTTTGACAACTACCATGTTAGTTACCTCAGGCAATCATATCAACTCTTTGAGATTAATTTGTCTCATTTAAGCAATGAGAGAAAAAATCCACCTGTTCCATTTGTTGTGAGGATTAAATAAGATGGTCTATACCTCCCACTTGGTAAAATATCTGTCATATGTTGCCATTCTTTCAATGATGGAAGCAGTTCCCTTTGATGCTGCTGCTATTTCTGTGACTACTATTAGCTACCATTTATTTGATCATTTATAGTGTACTAAGAAGTTTATAAACAAAACCACTTAAATTTCATAATGATATGAAACTGAAGCTCAAAAATTTAAAAATAATTGCTCAAGGTTACTCAGTAAATGTCAAGAATTATGAAGATTCTGAGATTTTATGCAACTTGCAAGTTAACAAGTTTTCTCTGCCAGTTTCTTGGATGGTGATAAAAGACACGAGACCCTTGGCTCAGAAACAAAGGCGAGTTTGTTATTCACAGAGGTGTCAGGAGACAGACTGTCAGCATTTGTGCCAGTTCTCCAAGCCCCAATTCTCATAGAATGATATGAAGTGTGTGAGATACCTGCTCATGTAGTAGGTGGTGTCATAGGAGAGGAATCATGAGTTTAGGGAAATTGAATCATTTATAAAAATGGGCATGCCTGTACTTTGCTCTCGAGGGAGACCCTGCCTCTATCTCTCAAGCTTGTAAGCAAACTTGCCCTTCACTCTGGTGAAAGAAACTATTTCTATCCTTTGAGGCTAATTGCTATACAAACGTCTTTGAAAAGATAGTCTGGTACAAAGAGCAGGACAGTTGGAATCTCTGCTCACAAGATGTGCAGAAACAATAGAGTCTTATGGGGGGGGTGAGAATGCAAGATTTGAACCCATTTTGCCTGGTTCCAAAGCCTAAACTTGTTACCATTTGATACTTTGTCAAAATAATTTGCATCTGTCTTCAAATACATTTTATGTAAGAGAAGAAATTGTTTTATGTGTGAATCAGTCAAAAGATGTATAGTCATTTTTTTTTAAAGCATAAAACTCCCTAAATCAAAAAGACTTATTAAGGTATTTAAAAGCAAGATTTTCAAGAGGTTTCAAGAGGTTTCACTACCTGAAAATTAATTTCTGTTGTGGGGCTCCTTCTTTTCCATCTCAGTTCAGATAAGAGCCTGTGGAGTCAGAAAGATCTGAGTCTAAATTCTGATTCTGCCACTTATTAACTAGGGCCTTTGAGCAAAAATTATATTGTTTTGGAAGCTATTTCTTTAGCTATAATAGGATGAAGAAATAGACAGAAATACAAAATCACAGTACTATTAGAGTTTAATATGATAGCATATGTAAAGTGCTAGATACATATTAAGTTATTATTTATGCTTTACCTTCCCACTTTTCCTTAGCATTTGGTACCATCTCCTCCCTAAAGAAAAAAATTACAGGCAACAAAAACTGGATGGATAATATCCATTATCCTTATATCCAAGTCTAATCCTAAAAACTAACACTTCCATGTTTCTTGTTGTTGTTGCTGTTTTGTTTGTTTTTGCCAGAGTATACTCTACTTCCCTACTCATTCCCAAGTCCCTTTAGGCTTATGTCCTTTGACTTCATTCTAACCTCTATGGGTTTTTTTAATCTATCAAAAAATGGCACCTTCTGTTTTTGGAAATTTTGCCTGCTCAACTTCAGTCTGCCAAGCTCACCCTTTCTTCTCTTTAACAATAATACTAATGAATACGTTTACTCATTCGAATATATTTATTAAGGGCCTACCCTGTTCAAAGCATTATTTCATGTGCTGAGGATCAAAAGATGATTAAGAAACAAGTCTTGCCTTTAAGAACCCAGTTCTAGTGGGGCTGATCATAATGTAATCAAATAATTACAATAATATGTGACAATTACTTTAATATTGGAATCTGTAGAGTGTGTTAGGCAACTTGATAAGAAAGATTTTAGTTTCTCCCAGTTGAGAGGAAGGAAGTTTAGGTACGGACAATGCTTTAAAGAGAAGATTTCACAGAGCACCTGCTAAAAATACTAACTATACAGAGCAAGACCATTTTCAATGAGGCAATAATTCTCCTTTCCAACCTCAAAAGTAGTTCTCATATGTTACTAATATTCACTAGATAAAAGTAGAATCTATGAAGTCATACTTCATAGAGCACATGATCTAATTTTCTAAGGAGCAATTTATCTCCCAGTAACCGATTTTTTTATTAAAACTTAAAGAATAGAGGAATAATGTATTTGGATTTTGTGTGATTGTCATTCAGTTTGAAAGAAAAAATAGGAGACTATTCAGTTCGTGGCTTTCCTCCTCTGCTCTTTGCCACTTGATAGCATACTGATTCTTTAATTTATAACTTTGCAGGGGGCTAATAACCCTGTAATGATCTGCTTATTGCTTTCCCTGGAGTTTACATAAAGTCTCTCCTTGATGAAACTTTGCTTTTAGAAAGTTCTTTTGATGCTTCCTAACAATGATAGTTTAATTAAGAAAAATGAATGCCACATCAACCTAGAGGGTATGGTGCAAGGGTTTTTATGTTTGTTCACAGGCTGGATGAATTTTATCAACACCATCTGCTAGTATTTGTAAAAAGCAACTAACTGCCTGATGCTGGGCTAAAGAATATTATGTAAAGAGTGAAACTAAATTCCTGTGCTCTAAATCTTAAATGAAAATACCTGGCACACGTGCCTTTTCTGCACTCTCTCCTTAGATAGACATTTCCATGACATTTATTCCCACCGAGCATTGATGTGGCCTCAGAGTCCTTCTCAACCTAGTGATCCCAACACTCTTTACTAATTAAGAGCAGTTGGCAGACAATGTGAAGTGGATATGCTATTCCTAGGTTAAACATTCCAAAATTCATAATGATATTCAGAACGGCATTTTGATATACACATCTTAGTGCAAATTAATAAAAGTGTATGCAAAGTTACACATAAATTATAGTGTTATAAATGTCCCTAAACCTGGGTCCACAACAAATGAAACCATTTGATGGAAGAATTAATGTCTTAAGATTTAAGGAGTAAATCATAGAAAATTTAAGATTGTATTAGGATGAATTTTAGATTAATTACAGAAAATTTTAAAAGGGTATTAAATTTTCTTGATGATTTGGGTATATTTATAGCCAAAAGTAAAGATCTTGGGATCCATATGAGATTTCAGGGAAGGCCCTGATCAGGGCCTTCTGATCAGGGAAAGGATATGATGTTGTAAAATGTTGACAGAGTTTATTTTGATCTGACAAGTGAGATCCTTTTGGGGGAAGGTTTGAATGTTAGTGATGTAGATGTTATATAGTCAGTTGGTGCCATGTGACCTAAACCAAATATTTGACAGTACAGATAAGCAAAAGGGCTATTGGGGGAACTGTTTCCTCTGACAAAGCAAAAGAAATTCAGTTAGCTAAATTACTAATAGGGAGTGGAGAGGGTCTTCCAAGTTTTATTTGTCTTCTTCCTAGAGACTGCCTTCTACTGCAACATGGTAAGAAAAACAGCTGATGGGGAAAAGAGCAGCAGTTTGTTTTGTCAGAACATAATTTTATTCTCCTGTTAGAACCCTTGATCAACACTTCTGGATCAAAATGTGATACTAAAACATGGAATTGGGATGAGCAATTAAAGACAATAGTTGGAGAAGGGGAAAGAGAAGGGAAGGTTTAGCTAGATGCTTTCTATATGCGAATTATACCACAAGCCCTCCACAGAAGTAATCAGAGGTTACAAGTAAAACAAACAAAAAAATCTAGTAGAGAGTTTTAAAGAGAAGTAGTACTTGTAAAGGACACATTGTTGAGACTGATATAAGGAGGCTAGTGGAAGGATGTCTGTGTTTATATGTTCCTATGCTTGGTACTCTGGAAATCATCTCAAAGAGGCATTAGAAAACAGAAGATGCTATTTATTCTGTGTATATGTCCTGATTACACACTTATGCATGTATAAATGCTGAGACATGATATTCAGAAATATGATGCTACATTAAAAATAGATCTGGTTGTTGATAAAACCGAAGTAAACAATAATTAAAAATGAAGAAAATTGGAAAATATTTTATTGAATTAAAAACCGAAACACATAAATAAGTCAGTGTCATGCTTCCATTCATTCCCATATAGTAATTAAACATCATAATAAGCTGCAAATTGAAAAATGAAAATATTTTCTGTTGTGAGATTTTCTGTACTAGATCAGAGTCTAGTTTTTTCTATTCTCTGAAACATTACTTTTTAACATTTTTTCTTCCTCCCCAAAGCCCCAATACATAGTTGTATATTCCAGTTGTAAGTCCTTCTAGTTCTTCTGTGTGAGCCACCGCCACAGCACGGCTACTGACAGAGGAGTGGTGTGATTCTGTGCCTGGGAACTGAACCCAGGCCACCGAAGCAGAATGCACTTTAACCACTAGGCCATCAGGGCTGGCCCTAATGTTTTTCTTTTGAAGCTAAAATCTGTAGTTTTTTTGTTTTTTTTTTTTTTGTGAGGAAGATCAGCCCTGAGCTACATCTGCCAATCTTCCTCTTTTTGCTGAGGAAGCCTGGCAGTGGGCTAACATCCATGCCCATCTTCCTCCACTTTATACGGGACGCCACCACAGCGTGGCTTGCCAAGCTGTGCGTCGGTGCGTGCCTGGGATCCGAACTGGCGAACCCCGGGCCGCCGCAGTGGAGCACGCGCACTTAACCCCTTGCGCCACCAGCCCGGCCCCCTGTAGTTCCTTTTTTAAACATTTGATAAAGAAAACCTAGTAAGTTGCCGCCTTCTTTTTCCTTGAATCCACTCCCAAAGAAGAGAATGTTTCAGTGTAACTCCCTGAATCATACAAAGGATAGTGTTAGTGACAAACTGTTCTATGCCAGAGAAAAAAAGAGCTCAAATGCACTGTTGAATATCAAAATGTCATGAGCCATACCTTGCATTAAGAATTTCTTTTGAGAATTGGGGCTTTTATGGTTTCATTTAGTTGACTTCCAAAGATGTTACTTTAAATATTATCTCAGGAAATGTTTTAGCACAGACTTTGAGTTTCTCCACTACATTTTCCATTATTATCTGAGCAGCATTATTTGAGCATAACTCTTGCTTTCATTAGCCCTATTATTTTACATAAAGGGATCTAGCATCTTTATGTGGACTGCTATATTTGACGGTAATGTGGAAAATATTTTGTGCATGCATTTTAATAAATAAGCAAGTTAAGCAAGAATCATTTGATAATGGGGTTGTATTATCACCTCAGCGACTGCCAGCAAAATCCCAGTGCTGTGAGGCCACAAAGAAAAATTTACAAGTGTCCCAGGTCACTTGCTGCTGCCTCATCTCTCCCTGGAAAATGCAGGCCGTTCCATCAACAATCAGGCCAACACTCAATCATCCTCTCATGTACTCTAATCTTGTTCTGAAAAGGTTTATTTGTGTGATAAAATGATGAAAATGTCCTGATTAAATTGTTATAGTAGTATCCAGCATGATGGAGCAAAGGACGCATGATTTGTCGTTGAGGGTATCAGATCTGTGAGCTGATTTGCCTTCCTGCCATGTATTACCTGAGTGTGTTGTTTCTTATGTCAAAAATTGGTTATTTTTACCTATCTCAGGAGATTGTGAATGTTACAGAGATTAGATTAAATAAGATAGTATTTAAAAAAAATATTGATGTAATGCCTAGCACATAGAAGGTACTCAAAACTTGCTAATTGGTTCCAAATACATAATAAAGTAATTAAAAAATAATATAGAAGTAATAGCTTTCACTCATTGTCTTATATGTGTGTTTAGAATATTTAAAAATATCTATTGACTGTTAAACATGTGCCTAGGGCTCTGATATAATGGAGAATATTTTTTAAAATGAGAGTAAATAACCCTGGAAAGAGTGGACTCTAGACTAATTAAAACCTTGGTTTACTTTACATCTCTGCCACTGAGACGAGAGAGAAACTTTATCTAGATATTTAATATTTCAGATCTCAATTTTCTCATCTGTATAATAGGGGAAGTCCTCACTACTTTATGGTATTATGATGAGGATTATATTAATGTATATAAAATACCTAATCTATAATGTTAAACAAGTAGTAATTACTACCTTATTTCGATCGTCATCATCAAAACAGGCATTTGAAAACCGAGCACCAAAGAATGGACATATTTAGGTTCTAGAACCAAGCTGGCAGTGGAATTAATTTTCTTTAGAGTTGTAGTGGTTGAGAGGAACTCTAAGCCCCATATTAGTCTAGCAAATTAAGTTGAGATCAGCAAGTAATACACATCAGTGGTGAAAATATGTTTCCCAAGGGTAGCAGGATTTCTGAGTCATTCATTTCTGGAAGTTCCCACATTTGAAATATATTCAATAAGTAAACTGATATCTATTAAGAAGTCACTATACATAGGCCAGACTGCTAAGTACAATGATGGATGAAACAGCCCCAGGCCTCATGAAACTTATAGTCTATTGAATATGGGGCCTTTTATTTGGAAGATGATCTATTTGGTGACCTGGGTTATCGCCCAAATGTGTGTGCTCTAATTCCACGCAAAAGGATAGTGGTATTCTTGCATAAGCGATAGGTGCCAGCCTTCTGTGTGTTTCTGATACTTAGAGAGGAAAATCAGGGCCTTCTGTTGCTACTATTTAATTGTCCTGTGCTCTGCTGCTGCAACTAACAGTGCTCCATGTTTTTTACATTCAACTCACACCTTATTTTCCCCATTTTGTATTTGTGAGTTGTATCTTCCTCCATTCAGGAAACTATTTACTTTTTTCCTTTTCCCATTCTGTATATAACTCAAACACTTTTGTTGCTTTACTCTATTGTCCAAGTTTTTTTGTTGCTTCATGTGTCAGTCTTATTTTAAACTAATCCGTTTTCTTTGACAATAAAGAGACAGTCACTAGATCTGTATTTTTTTTTTTAGTATTATATGTTATGACAGTGTATTGTTAATTTATAGAGGTTTGGGTTTTTTCTTCCTTAATGGAATGATTTCCACTTTCTTCTCTTTCTGCACAGTTCCTAGAAAAATGCTGACAATGAGTATTTTGAAAATTAAAGACAAAAGTCAGTTTCTTTTTGAGTCAGCTGAGTCTAATTGTTTATACCCATTCTGTGTAACTTGAACAATGTGCTTATACAGAGGCTTTTGTTTATTTGAAGTTTGTTGTTTGTTTTGACAAACAAGAATTGAAAGTATTTGTTCTAAATGAAAGATCCAGATTCTTTGAAGAATGTTTATATTTTTGAAGAAGTTATAACAGTTTCATAATGTTGCTCCCTAAATAAAACAGAACTTTATAAACATTAAGCAATATTCATTTCTAATGTTTATCTACATCTCAAAATATGTAGAAAGAAAGAAAAATTATATTATCTTGGTACCCACAAAGCATTCAGATGATTATATGGGACCATGACTTAAAGAAAAAATGATGGTGCATGCTTAGCCAAAAAATACATTGACAGCTTCAGGGTTCCCTGTGGTGAAATAGAGTGTTCAATGCACGATAAGAACCTTGAAAAGCAATCATCTAACTTCCTGCTAGGATATAAACTCAGTGAACCACAGCAACGACCATCTGGTATTCTGTTGCTCTTTGTAAAGCCGCTGCTCTAAAGATGAGGCAAAATAGTTGAGGATAAATGAATGGAGGAAGGAGAACGGTAGCGCACCAAACACATTGAATAATGCCATGTGACGTCTATTTTAATGGACTAGCTCCATGTGAAAAGTCCTTGTTTTTTGTGCTAAAAAAGCACAGTAATAAGAATTTTTATAGGAATCGTTCCAGAAGGACATTTAACCCATTTTTGGTCTTGGGTTCTTTCTCCCCTGTGCAGTTTTATTGGTCACCTGCTGTCTTAGTAAGTTACATTAAGGATGTGTGTGGTTGAGCCATTCAGTGATGAAAGATCTTTCATACAGTTAAGGAGAGAGGTCAAAATCTAAAAGCTGAAATTTACATGCCTTCAGAAAGTCTACTTTTTGGTCTGTTGCTCAATGTGCTTGAAATCTAAAATCTTTCTATAGTCACTTTCCTTGGGCTTTTTCCAATTGCCGATCTGACTCAAAAGAACAGAGGTAATTTCCTTTTTATTATATAATTATTGTGTATGTAAACTGGAGGTAAATATCTTAAATCTTGAAAGAGTCTTGATAAATAAGTATTTTGTGTATCATTTTTATTGTTCTATTTATGTCACTATTTCTTGGCTTTTGACCCGGCCATGTTCTCTCTACTTACTGCTTCTTATATTTGATGTTACCATAACATTCAAACAAGGTTAAAATATTAAGGTCACTTATTGTATATTTATATTTAATTTATAGCTAACATTAAAAAAACATAGTTGATGCAGTATAAAAATATGAACACATAGCAAACAAAATAAATTAAATGCAAATAAGAATAACTATGTTAAGAGAAAATAAGAGTAAGATGAAACCAAGAGCAAGGTTAATATACGAAAGTCATGTTCTGTATTTTTATATGCTTATTAGAATCAGCGTTAAATTTGGCTTTAATCCATCTGGGAACCTAAACAAATCTGGAAAACTTGATTGGTTCATAGTCTCACAAAGTAAAAGCAAACAATTTGTGATGGAAAACCAAACTTACTAAGCAGAGTGAGAAATTTCTTATGCAATACATCATAAAGAAGGCACCGTGTAATTTACTGATCTGTGTCCTTTCCAATATCAGTAAATATGAACTCAGAGAATGAGCTTCCCCGGGTTGCATCACATCATCTTACTGATGTATAAATGAGGCCTTGATATTGAAAAGATTGAGGGATGTATTCACAGTATCAGTATAATCAAAACACCCGTGCCTAATGTCACTGGCCACTGTGAGTGATGTACAAACCCAACTATCTAGACTTAGTTCTAAATGAGTTTTTGCGTATTTTCAAAATTTGACTCTCTTTGTTAGTTTGTAAATTTGGAATTTGGCCTGCAAATTAATAATCTGAGAACAGAACCAAAAGCATGTTTCTGCATTAACAGGACCTTAATTTTGTTTTATATTTTGTTACTCAATAGATGCTTAATTAATTTCCAAAATAAGTTAGTTTTTTTATGGTTAGACATTTTATATAGCAAATTCAGTATGAATATAGCTCACAAAGACTTTATGGCTTAGCATTAATTTGTAACTAATTATAAAAACAATATCAATTATTCCAGATATTCTGAAAATGTTTTATGATTGCATTTCTCATAACTCTTTCAAAATGGCTGTTGCTGCTGAATATTTGTATCTACAATAAAAAACAGATTCTAAATGGTGGAGAGGTCATTGTCAATGCAATTGTATATTTAGAAAATCATCACATTGCCTTAATATGCCTTATTATGCCTTAATAAAATTATTGGGCATTTTATTGCTCTATCCTTAAGTTTTGTTCAAAACAAATAGAATTTGGTGGTTGAAATGTTAATAATATGTTATATTATTATTATATTATATATAATTATATATAATTAATATAATTTTATATAATATATAAGGTTATAAAAATTATAACAACATATTTTCAAGTTAAAGGAGAGACAATATCTTTGTATTTATATTTACTTAACAAATATCTTTTGATTGACAATGATGGAGAAGAGATACATAACAGTTGCTGATTTTAAGGAGCTTTTGACTTATGGGAAGCACACATAAATAACTATATGCTATAGTAAAGTATAAACAGCCCCTTCTATTGTATCCTGTAAGAAAGGTACAAATAAAATGTCATGGAAAATCAGAGGCAATTAAGAATTTTGTCTTGATGAGAGGCGGATCACTCTTGACAGAGACTTGAAAAATAACTTTTATGTTCATATTGTATTGCCTCCTTTCTTTGTACCTCTTAGCATTTAATGAACACTTTCTTTGGTTCAGAGACATTTTTGAAATCCTCTACATGTAATTACCTATTCAATGTTCATACTTATGCTATATAGACTGGCTGTCATCTGGATGTGCATTTTATAGATGGGGAAACTGAGGCACGGTGAAGTTAAGAAAATTTCCCGAAGTTACATGGCTCGTAAAAGGCACTTTGGATTTTAAGCAATTTGGCTCCAATACCATGTTCTTAACCTCTGTATTATACTCTTATATGCTCTTCCCCACTGTCTTGATTATAAAATGTTCTCATTTCATTTTTTCTTTAATCTTAGCCTGTATAAATGTCTAACATTTTCCCTTGGAGTAAATCTAACCAACCACACAAACAAAAAGTCTTCATTTTATAACAGTGTACTGTTTTGTTCCTCACTTTATTTTAACTATAACTTTATTAATAATTGCCTTTCCTTGTTTCTTTGCTCTTTATCAAACAATAGTTCAACCTTTCAGGATGTTTCAATGGGTGAAATAGTGAAAGCACTTTCTAGGGCTAGCGAACAAATGTATTTAGTCATATATAAGGCGTATAGCCACATGAATATTTATAGCTGTAGTAAAGTAACACAACACTTGAGGAAACTAAAAGTGAATTGACTTTGGCTGGTGGAGACAAGTATAGAGAGGAGACATTCAGTTTCAACTCAGAAGATCAGTTGCAATCATCTTTTGGAGAGTTTCAAAACCCAGAATAAAGAGTTTGAAACTTATCATCTAAGCACGTGTAAATCATTAAGTATATTTGAAAGTTTTTGAGATGGTAAGCATGTTTTTTGACAATATGGCAACAGTTGTTCATGTAAATGTATCCATAATAAACGAGAGATCATCAGCAATAGACAGGTCTGTTTTCTCCAATGTTGCTAGCACACCCCAAAAAATTTGCACAGAAGTGGAGGATAGTTGAGGGAAGTTTCTCTTTGCCATCTGTCTTAGTCCATTCAGGCTGCTATAACAAAATACCATAGACTGAGTGGCTTATATACAACAGAAATGTATTTCTTGTAGTTTTGGAGGCTGGGAAGTCTAAGATTAAGGAGCTGGCAAATTTCAGCATATGAATTTTGGGGGGACACATACATTTAGTTTATGGCACTATCTCAACAATAATAATAACATAGCTAATATTTATTAAGTCCCTATCATGTGCTAAGGATAGTTCTAAGCATTATATAATTCTTATCTTACTTATCTTTATAAAAACTTACCAATTAGGTATTATGATTTTCTCATTACAAGTATCCACTGAGGCAAATGGAGGTTAAAAAACCCTGCCAAAATTCACACTGGAATAGGGGTTAAAACCTAGTAAAGTAGAACCATTTTCTGTAACATCTCTGCAAGATTCTAGAACCTTTGTAACTTTCCAGTGATGGTAATATTTCATATGCACAATACTCTGAATTCATTGAAAGCAAGACTATCCCAATCACTTGTCAAAGGGGAATGAATCCACCATCACTGACTTAGATAAGTCAAGATTCATTCCCCAGGACATCTGTGGATGCTCATCGGATAGACTAAAATTCCCATTAGCAAGGAAAAATTCGAGTGACTGTTGATATCCACCTTAGTAACTAGTAAAAGTTTAGTCAAGAACATGCTGTAGTTGGCCTTGGAACATTTTAGCAGAAAAGCCATCTTTAGTTTCCTTCTGGAACTCTTTCCTTTCCCATAAGTTTTAGCATCTTCACTACATGTTCTGTTTGGATTCAACATCTATCCCCTGAACAGAGCATATTGTTCCTGGATTATATTTCAGATGATTTCTTTAGAGATAAAGGAGAAGATTTCTAGGTAATGGTCAGAGATTAAAGGATGTTGTGTGGCACATGAGAGGATTATTCAATGAGGACATTTTTATGATTTCCTTCCTTAGCAATCCCCAGCAGTAATCTCAAAGGGAAAGTGTTCAGTTGTGGGGGAATAATGTAGTGCTATGAATCCTTCTAAAATTTAACTAAATTTAACTTTAGATAAACAAAGTGAGTAGTACAAATTATAGTTCATTTTTCTTTATATGCTATTGATACACAAGGTCCTGGAAAATTAGTTTGTTTCATACAATGACATTATTCTACCAGCTATCAAAATTCAGAATTATTCCTAGTTTAAACTACTTTCAACATATAATCCATGTTTGGGACAAGAGTTAAAAATAAAATTAAAGATGAAAAAGGAATAAAGATAAAGTAGAAAAGAAAAATGTGAAACTGCTTAAAATGTTGCTATATGACTGAACACTTTGTGTACCTTAGACATTGATATTTATTGGATTTAACATTAAAAAAAATTACCATTACTCCCACTCTTCCAACTGAATCAGTGGAAGTCATCTAATATGCATCAATGAACCTTGCATATTAAGCAATTTATTGTTGAGGAATACATTAAGCAATCTTGCTGAGTCTTTCTGGGATGATTGTAGAAGATAAATTTATTTCTTATGTTATTGTAAATTATGATTTCCCAAATTATTCCTCAATAAAACTTGTTAACAAATTATATAGATGAACAATGGAAAGTATTTGATTCCATTACCTTAAAGAACATTTATCATTTTGTGTTTTCAGAGAAATTGAGATATCACTCTCACCTACGGTTATTTACAAAAGTGTCAATGACCATCATTCTGACATGGGGCTTTTTTAGTGTTGTTTTTCCTGAGCCCCAGTGTTTTGATTAGCTTATAGGAAGTGAAGATTTCATTCTGTAATACTCGATTAGCAGCTAGCAGGAGTGGTGAGCCACGTCCATTGTTTTCCATCATTTGAACAATAACGCAATCAATTTATATCCCACAGCGTTAATCAAGTGACCTTTAAGTGTATTTTTCTGTTATTTTGTAGGAACAAATTATTAGTGAGAAGTAGTTTAATCATTTAATGAGAACCTCAGTCTGTTTCAGTGATTTTTCTTAATTAAATTTAGGTTAACGCCTTCTACCCTCATGGATAATTAAGCTCAAGAGATATATTATAATGGCCTTGTATGGAGATGTTTGAGATGAAGTGACCGCATTTAGAAAAAAAAAAGTAAAGACTTCAGAAGTGTTAAGAAATCTTGAAAGTCTTTTCATTTTTTTTAATATATAAAAATTGACTAACGTATGTCTTGTTTCCGTTAGAATAGGCTAGGATATGTGGCAATAACATATAACCCTGCAATCTCAGGAGATTCATAAAATGAAGGTTAAATTTTTTCTCAGTCTACCTATCCAACACAAGGAGGCGGATGGACTCTGCTGACCATAGTCACCAGCTAACTCAGGGTTATAGAGGCCCCATCTCAGGACGTTTTCCTGTAACTGCTATGGCAGGGAAAAGAAGGACAAATGGCAATCAGGCAGTGCTTTTCGAGATTTTGGTCAGGAGGTAACACAGGGTATGTCCGTTTTTATTTCGTTAGCCAAAACAAGGCGTATCTCCACAAACACTTCAAAAATGGTAGAGAAGTATAAACCTACCACAAGCTCAGAAGAAGTAGCAGAATATTTGTAAGTATTTGTAATACTTACCACATGGCTTTAACGAGTAGGTACTGGAGTTCTTAACAAGGGTGCCCCCTTTTCTTAGCTGAAAAGAACCATCAATATTGACTAACAGGCTAAGGATTCTCGAAGATGCTTGAAGAATGGGAAAACTCTTTAGAAAATCTGGCTAACTTGAAGAGATGATCTAGCACCATCATTTTTATTTTCCTCCATCATTCTTTTCCCTCTAAATGTGGTGAAATAAGGATTATTATTCCAAATTTGAGGAATATTTTCCCTATCATTAGTTTTTTATTGTGTGCCCATTAAAAATTTTGTGCATATACATATATATTTAAATCGATATCTATATACATATATTTATAACCAAGATATTTTCTGATCATATCTTTTCATAACATAATATTTTATATGCTGTGTCCAAAGTGGATGGTTGTAAAGACCCTTAACCTTAGGGTTGCAATTAAACTCAGGTATAGGCTCTTTGACTTTTGAAAGGATAAAAGAAAATATTACTACCTGTTTCACTTTGCTTCAAGAATGAATTTGGGTAACTTGCATATGAAAACTATGAGCTTAGACAGAGTCAATTCAAGTGATGGTATTCAACTTTATTATGCTCTCTTTCATCACTTGATAAAGATAAAATTAAAAAGGCAGAAATAATCTATGGGGGGACCTTCCTCATCATGCATGTGGCTCATGAATGTTTCCATCTCTTGCTCCTGCCCCTATGCTCATTGGGGATCAGTAATGTCAGCCTTTCTTTCTGCTGACATCTGCTGACTGCTTTTTATTTTCCTTTTTAATTTTTTGTCTGGAAGTGTTGGCTACATGTAGGTTTAGTACAAGCCTAACTTAATCATAATTTTCAGCACGCTTAGTGGTGATAGCAATGCTTTTTTCTGCCTTAGATGTTTGTGAACAAACACTTTCTGTGTGAAGTTCCACCCTCCTTTTCCTACTACTTATGTTTGGAAATTATTTCAAAATTCTCCATCAGGAGAGGTGATTTATAAATATATTCTAAAGAATTTCGTTTTCCCAGAAACCTCACTAGAGGCAGAAATGTTATAGTTTAAAATTCAGAACAATGCTTTATTTAGCATTATGACTTTTCAGAGAATAGCATAAATTTGATTTCTTTGCTTTTCTCTACAAGGTAGCCATTTTTACAGCTGTCACAAAATTAGATTTAAATTCAGCATAGGGAAGTTATGTATTCACAGAGAGCTCTGCTTAAGATACACATCTCATCTTCTAAAAATTTAACTACCTCTGCATTTTGAGCAACTATTTCTAAAATACTGAAGGCAAACATAGAAAGCATGTGAAATACACCATTGTTTTCTTCAACTCCATCAATGTCTAATGTATTTAGTGTAAGGTTTTTTAAGAAAATACATCTAAGGATCTTTAAATATTAACAATACATAAAGATGTTTAAAAAGTTAATTATTTTGGAATAAGTAAACTGTATCAGATGAAAACTGCACCATATTGTAGCGCACAGAAATTGCCCAGATTTTTACTTACTTTTGAAGAAATTGAAAAGAAAAACAGAACACTGTCCATAAGTATGAAGGTTTTAAGATTTTGCCTTAGTTGAAAGCTACCAAGTTAGGTCAACATTTGCCCCAAAGGGAGTCATCACTTTTATTATCCTTGTCAGGAAATCTCCCCTCTGCTCCAGAGGAAGATACTGTATCTTCTAATGCTCTGTTATACAAACATCCTTATAAAGATAGTCTAAAACAAAAGCTTAGTGTTGTGCCTAGCCATACTGGAGTCAAAGGAGATAAAAGGGAAAAAAACAACGCTGATCTTGTCTGTATTTAAAATTTTGATATCTTCCTTATGATAGAATTTTTGCATTAATTTTTATATTCATAATATTATAATTTATCTTGATTACTAAATTTTGGCACCTGGGATTAGTGCCTCACTTACATGACTTTGGTCCTTGCCCTGTAAAAGCTTCAGAAATGCCACATTATCTAACAAACACAGACTATCTTTATTGCTTGTTTTTGGCTTCAAAATGCATCCAACAGATAAGGTTAAATTCTGTTCAAAAGTTATATTTGTACTAAGCTCCAAATACATTCTTCCTTTGGGCCGGCCGGTCACTTAGCGGTTAAGTGTGCGGGCTCCGCTGCTGGCGGCTTGGGTTCAGATACCGGGCGCGCACCGACGCACCATTTCTCCGGCCATGTCTCACATACAGCAACTAGAAGGATGTGCAGCTATGACATACAACTATCTATTGGGGCTTTGGGGAAAAATAAGGAGAAGGATTGGCAATAGATGTTAGCTCAGAGCCGGTCTTCCTCAGCAAAAAGAGGAGGATTAGCATGGATGTTAGCTCAGGGCTGATCTTTCTTGCACACACACACACACAAAAATACATTCTTCCCAAGGTCTACTACTTTCTTTTTCTTTTAGATACTGAATTTAAATATTTTGGTGCTTGCCTAGATACTATAATCATAGATGTCCTCATAGATATGTAGTATACTAGTTTGTAAAATTCTTGTCTAACCTATTACTTGGCTTATTTAATCAGCTTGGATCTTGAAAAATACAAAGATCTTAAAATACTTCCAAAAGATTATTTTTTGGATATATCACATTGTAAATCATAATTCTTAGCAAGGATTCTAAGAAATATAACAAAATCCAATAGATTTAGATGGTTATCAGATGTTTCTAGTACTTTTAGTGGGTGAAAAATAAGTGGAACATAAACACCTCATTCCCTTGAGAGAGCATGAGCTCTGGAATAAGCCATTTATATGTACTTTAGGACTTTCAAGTATAATATTATAGTTCAATAATAATAATATAGCTTGATATTTTCCCAAAGTCCCTATTAGTGGCCTAAGAAGTTCTTACCCTTGGGAGTTAAGCATATGCCTTTGAGTTCCACATTATTTTAAAAGGTAGGCAATAGCCATGACAGAGATGAACATTCTTAGTAAATTTCCTTGTAGCGTAAAAACATAAAATCTGTTTTCCCTAAACCTTATTTTTTATTGTAGTAAAGCATGCATAACCTAAAATTGACTGACTTAACCATGTTTAACTATACAGTTCAGTGGTTTAAGTACATTCCTTTTGTTGTGCAGCCATCACTACTATCCATATCCAGAACTCTTTTCATCTTGCAAAACTGAGACTCTAGACCCATTTAACGGTAACTCCCCATTCCGTCCTCCCCTGTCAGCTGCTGGCAACCACCATACTACTTCCTGTTTCTTTGATTTTTTACTGCTCTAGGTACCTCATATAAGTGGAATCATACAGTATTTGTTTTTTATGACTGGCTTATTTTACATAGCACAGTGTTCTCAAGGTTTATCCATGTTGTAGCATATGTCAGAATTTCCTTCCTTTTTGAGGCTGAATAATATTCCAGTGTGTATATATAACACATTTTGCTTATCCATTCATCTATGAATGAACACTTGGGATGCTTCCATGTTTTAGCCACTGTGAATTATGTTGCTATGAACGTGGATGTACAAATACGTCTTCGAGACCCTGTTTTCAATTCTTTTGGGTATATACCCAAAAGTCAAATTGCTGGATCATATTGTAATTCTATGTTTAATTTTCTTAGGAATCACCATACTGTTTTGCACTGTGGCTGCGCCATTTTACATTCTCACCAAGAGTGCACAAAGGTTCCAATTTCTCTACGTCATTGCCAACACTTGTTATTTTCTGTTTTTTGTTTTATAGTAGCCATCCCAATGAGTGTGAGGTGGCCCCTTAACCCTACTTTTAAAAGATCAAAATACAATACAGTCAGACCACTATTCTCTTTCTAGCATCCTTTGACAATATGGTAACCCTCTTTTAAGGTCAGATATTGTGAAAGTACAGTAGTAAAAAGAGAAAGACTAGACAGAAGGTGCTGACAATTTATTTATTTATTTTTATTATGCTAGACACTGGAGATACAACTATAGAACAAACAACAGCAAAAACATAGTTCCTACCATCATGAAGAGAATAGCTTAGCAAAGAAGATAGGCACTTACATGATTTTTTCTGTGATTGTTTGTAATTACAAATTATGGTGAGTGTTATCAATGGAAAAGACTATAAAAAAGATACCATTAAAACATGTCTGCTGTTTGGCAGGAAAGTTTTAAGTTGTTTCATATGATCATAGCTTATGCAGAGATATTGCAATTGTATCCAGTTTTACTTACAACATATTTCTATTTGGCATTCTGGGAACCTGAAAAAAGAGATAATCGATATGCTTAGATTTCTTGTAAGGTTAATAAAGTAATTTTTCTCTCCTAGCAGTTTTTTCTTTTGCTTTCTAATATAAACTCCATTTAGGTTGCCATGCTCAAAATGCTTTCTGTTGGCTTGCTGCCAGTTGTAAAGTACTTAATGATGGGAAATAAAAGAAAAAAAAAATCAAGAAAATGAGTGACCACCCATAACCCTAATTCTCTAACTCTTGATTCCAGGAAAGAAAGGAATCTTTCAGAACTCATAATAGAAAACCACAGAAGCTGGGAGGCTTCATATACCTACCTCCCAACAGTTCTTATATTGCCTACATCTCTTCTATCAGTTGGAAAACTGAGAGGCCTAAATGTTGTCATTAATCACTCAGTATGTGTTTACATACTGAATATATCTATACTAAGCTTCCTACCATAGGAGCAAGTTTATTGTCAGAACCAACAAGATCTTAGTTATGCATTTTTCCAACAAAATTAAACTGTGTTTTTTCGTTCCAAAATTATAATATTCTCAGGTTTGCTCATTAGGAATGAATTTCAGACAGAGAAATAGTCACAATATATAGAATTTTCTCATACAACTATCCTTCTACCTCAATTTCTTTTTTCTTATGAGCTTTTCCTTGAATATTCAACCCTCTAGTCTTGCCCCAAGGATGATATGTAAAAGTCTCCTGGATGTTTTGTACTTTCCATACTCAAACAATAGTTTGCACTATTTAAATTTATAATGTTATTTTTCCTTTGCTCCATAGATAAAGGTGCCATGAAAGGGCCAGCCACGGTGGCCTAGTGGTTAAGTTGGGCATGCTCCACTTTGGCGGCCCAGGTTCAGTTCCCAGGCGCAGATGTACATCGTTTGTCTATCAGTGGCCATGCTGTGATGGCGGTTCATGTGCAAAATAGAGGAAGATTGCCAACAGATGTTAGCTCAGGGCAACTCTTCCTCGACAAAAAGAGGAAGATTGGCAATAGATGTTAGCTTAGGGCGAATCTTCCTCAGGAAAAAAAAAGAAGTACCATGAAAGACAAATACCTTATGATCTCATTTATATGTGGAATCTAAAAAAAAACAAACCAAGTTCATAGATACAGAGAACAGATTGGTGGTTTCCAGAGGCAGAGGTTGGGGGAATGGGCAAAATGGGTGAAGGTGGCCCAAGGTACACACTTCCAGTGATAAAATAAGTAAGTCGTGTGGATGTAAAGTGCAGCATGGTAACTATAGTTAATAATACTGTATTGCATATTTGAAAGTTGCTAGGAAAGTAAATCTTAAAAGTCCTTATCACTATAAAAATAATTTTGTACCTACGTATGAGGCAGATGTTAACTAGACTTATTGTATTTATCATTTCACAATATATACAAATATTGAGTCATCATATTGTACGCCTGAAACTAATATAATGTTATAGTCACTTATACTTGAGTAAAAAAGTACTGTGAATATATAAATAATTAATTTAGCAAACACAAAGAAATACAGGCCAAGAAAATGAACTTTTAATGACCTGCTTCTGTGTCGTGTGCTGTGCTTGATGAGGCTCATCAGCTGAAACCTTGTTATAGTTGCTCTGTGAGGTGGGCATTATCATACTTATTTAAGATGAAGAAACTGTGGAATGGTTCCTGAATCAAGTTCTAACAGAGTAGTTGATTTGGTAATTTTTACAGGATACTTAAATTATAATATTTTCTGGTTGTCTTATCCCTAAAGGAAGACTTTTTCCCACTCCAGTAATACCTTTCACTTTTTACTTACTGCTACCAGTAACTATTAGAATTATTTTTCTTACTTTGTTTAATTGCAGTCTTGCTTAGTCTCAGGCAAAATTTTAGAAGGTAGCTCCTTATACTTCATTTTTCATTATTCTCTTCACCCTCAGGCACCAAACTAACTTATTTGTTCAAAGGAAATATGTATTTATTTTAACTCTAGTTTTCTGAAGAAAATACTCCCATCATTAGGACACAAGAGAAACAAATTTATATTTCTTAAATCCACATGTGACATGATTAGGAGCTTAACCTGGTGTGGTAGCAGGGGGAATAAAAAAAGAGGATGTGACAAATATTGCATGTTCAAAAATTCCTCCATCAAATAAGAAAAACACAGTATACAAAATATTTCAACACACCTTATCTCTTTTCATCCTTAAACCAAAGCTCTGAAGTAGACATTGTTATATTCAACATTCCTTTTCCTTACTCACTCCTCATACCATTAATCTCTGCATTCTACAGCAACTGCACAATGTGTTTACTTCTGTTATTCATTTCTATTGCCATGAATTCAAATATTTATTTGCATAGGCAGCCCCACTGTAAGATTTTGAGCTCCCTGAGATTGTGTTCTGTGTGCTCAGGACTTATCCCACAGTAGTTACTCAATAAATATTTATTGAGTAAAATGAGTTTCGGAGATCAAGAAATTGAGTTTTGCCAAGAAGCAGACACTTGTTAGGCGACAGTGCTGAACTGTGGACTCAACTCTTGTAACTGTTAACTTCACAGTCGCCTAATTCCAGCTTTGATGGTCTCTATTTTGCTTTAATAAATTTCAGTGACCAAAACTCTCCTATATTCTCAAGCAAAGTTTCCTCTTAGTCACAGTCAGATGTCTTGTCAGTAATCACAACTATTAAACTATTTTGGTTTATAATTATTCAGTTCCTTAGATAATTTTCCTCTGAAAAGCGTTAAATCACTTATTCTTTTTTGTACATAAATTTTTTCTGTTTGGAATTTTAAAAATTACATGAAAACACAGGTCAAAATAAAAAATAACTAAACATTAGAAAAATTTGCAGAGGAGGGTATATTTTACACTTGTGCGCTAGATTTACCTTTTAATGGAATGCAGTTCATCTTATATTGAAATTGATACATATTTTAGAATATGATTAGAGTGATAACTGACTCATGTATTGGATAGGTTCATTTCTTACCTCTCATAGCATCGTGAGCTTAACAGAATTCTTGTAAATCATCTAATTTGGTATTTATGAACCTAAACAATCTTGAAAAAAAAGATATCTGTTTCTTATCATGGATCTCAGATAAGAGGGTAGAGGAGGAGGTAAAAACAGTATGGCTGTGATCACTCAAACTCAGTGACAACCATTGTTCGAGCAACAGCAACATATGACTAACCTCTATTGCATCTCACTACTTTTGAACACTCTAGTGACTGTGAACTCACAATATTTCCCTGTTTGGACAACTCTAAATGCAAGCCCTCTGTTACATTGAGCTGAAATTCGCATAAATTCCATCTAGTGATTCATATTGTTCCATTTGGTGCCAAACAAAATAAGTGTCATCTTTTTTGCAAATGACAGATGAAGAAATATTAGAAAATGTTTATCATAGCCCTAGTGCCCATTACCAAGTCTTTCCTTCTCCAGAGCAGTCATTGTTCTCTTAATTTTTCCTCTTATAATAATCATGAGTCTTGGCGTATTCCTTTGTATCCATTGAATTCACACTTAGAAGGGTGAGACTCAGCTAAAGAAAGAGTATCTCAAGCTGAAAAAGCAGTGAGTGAAGCAAAGAGAACTTTTCTAACTAGATGAGAATATATACTAAAAAGAGCTGTCTAGAGGGAAAAGAAGAGAAATACACACTACAAACTAGAAACGACTAAAAATTAACTAGTCTCATTCCCTAATTTTATATTATCATAGTTGTTGTTATTATTTGTAGCTTAGATACAGAGGATTGAGTTAATCACGTTTCTTATTCCTGGAACACTTTTATCAGAATTCTTTGCAAGACTTCAAGACTCCTTTCTTGTCTGGGTGCAGGTATTTATGTATGAATACATGTATATTGAATTCTCTTTTATACCCATTCTGTACTCCCATGCATCTTTCCACATAAGGAACTGCTCAAATGTGTATGTTACATCCTTTATTTTTGTGTCCTTATAAAATATGGAGTATTTTGCGTTTATATGCTTTTTTAAATTTACATAAGTGGTATTGTGCTACTGATTTCTTACTGTTTCTCACCCGTCACTCAGCACTATGATTTTAAGCTTTGTCCCAAATTCTCAACTTTGGCTGCACAAACTTCTATGAAACATCTAGTATCCCCAGGCCCTTCCAGACCAACTGGATAAGAATCTCTGAGAGTGAGGCCAGAACATCAATATTTCTTTTTTAAAAGCTCGTCAAGTGGTTCTAATACCATACTATATGGTTTCACATAGTCTTAATCTACTGCAGTACCATGACTGGACACCTAGATTGCCTCCAACTTTCTGCTACCATAAATAATACTGTGATGAACATTTCACCTATATAACTTTAAGGTCTCTCACACAAAAGATACTCTGGATATGTACTCAGGAGTGTAACTGCTGGGCCATAGGTACAATGAATTCTTGATTTGACTAATTACTTCTAAGCTATTCTCCAAAATGGCCACACTTGGTTATATTCCCACTAGTAAAGCGTTGAAGTTCTGGTTACATCTTGCCAAAATTTGGCATAATCAGAATTTCTAATATTTGCCAGAGAAGTTCAGTGTTTTCCTAAGATCATACGGTAAGATAATGGCAGAAATAAAATTCAAGTTTAAATATTTTTGACTCCAAAGCATAGATTTTTTTTTACCATATCAAAGTATCTGTAAAATAACATAGTTTATTTGTTTGATTTTATTATTAATCTTCTGTCAAAATAAAATGTCACTTACAAAACTGACTAAATTCCTTCAGGTCTATGAGAAACTTCTGTTAATATTATTATATTTAAAATCAAACAAATTTGTCTCTTCAAATTTGTATTTCTTGTTATTTTATATAATATCTCTATTATTGTTTGATAGTATGCTATATACATTACATGTATGTTTCCTGTATTTGGGCTTAAAATGTAATGATTGACCCAAACACTCTTCACTGGCTTCTCAAAAGGAAGTTAACACAACTTTGAAATTGAGAAAAAAAATTGAAGAAAAACATGTAAAAATAAATATTAAATGAGAAGGCTAGAAAATAGATAAGGATGTTTCACGTAAGTGAAACAGTGAATTGCACTTTGCCTAAAGCAGAGAAATGGATGTGATGTTAATTAGTGATGTACAAAGCGATATGACTGTTTTGAGCCTGCCAACCTAAAAAGTTTTTCACCTACAAGTATTATATATTCTCCAAAGTTAAAACATTATTTAATTTACTACGATTCTAACATTTTATCTGAAATAGTTACTCATTTAATTATTGATTAGTGGGAAATTATTTGGTCTCTCAAAAGAGATCTTCTCTTTTTTTGAGGTGCTAAATATCCTGAAATTATGTTTTCATGAAACTCTGTATTTTTCACTCACTTTTTTCTTTTTCATTTTGCTGTAGATTGTGCTCATCACGGGGTTTATAGTAGTAATTCAGAAAGCTAGAGTTGTTGCCATAAATATGGAGATAGAATTGGTAGACAGAAGTCAGTTGTTTATTTTTCCCAACACTATTTCACTTCTTTACTTTTTATGGCCTGGTCTTTTCTATCCCAGTCACTGGTATTATATGTATATTATGAAGCCCAGTAGTGATCAAGAGGGACTAAGATATGCATTCCTCAACAGTTAAAGAGGTGAAAAGTACAAGACTTGCCCCCTCTTACATTACTTTTCTATAGCTGTATAACAGAACACCATAAACTTAATAGCTTAAATCAACAATGAAATTTTATCTCACAGTTTCTGTGAGTCAGGATTCTGGGCATGAGTTAGCCGGATCTGTCTGCTCAGGGTCTCACCAGGCTGCCCTAAGCATTGTCCAGGGCTGCAATTTCGTATTCCAAGTTCACTGATTATTATCAGAATTCAGTTCCTTGTGGCTTAGGATTGGACTTCTCAAATCCTAGAGGCTGTTTGCCATTGTCTGCCATGTGGCACTCTCCTCAGCGTGACAGTTCACTTCTTTATGGTCAGTAGGAGGGCATCTGCTGCTGCTTACGCTCTTCATCTCATCTAAGAGCTCAGCTGATTAGATGAGGCCCACCAAGTAGACTATCCCTTTTGATTAGTTCAGAGTCCACTAACTAGGAACCATAATTACATCTGCAAAAGCCTTTCATCATAAAACACAAAATAATCACAAAAGTGATATCTCATTATATTCCTAGGCTCTGCCCACACTCAAGAGGAAGGGATTATACAAGAAGTGTACAACTCTGTAGAATATTCTAAAATAGTGGGAAACTTTTTCTTTTTTTTGAGGAAGATCAGCCCTGAGCTAACAACTCTGAGCTAACATCTATTGCCAATCCTCCTCCTTTTCTTTTTCCCCCAAAGCCCCAGTAGATAGTTGTGTGTCATAGTTGCACATTCTTCTAGTTGCTGTATGTGGGACGCGGCCTCAGCATGGCGGGAGAAGCGGTGTGTCCGTGCGCGCCCGGGATCCGAACCCAGGCCGCCAGTAGCAGAGCGCGTGCACTTAACCGCTAAGCCACAGGGCCCGCCCGGAAACTTTTCTACTTTGTTTGTTATTAGAGCCACAGGATGATGGCCTGTTAAGGTGTCATTGCTAAATAATTGCTGGATGAATGAATGAAAGAATCTCACCATAGCTAGGAAATTTTGCAAATACTCTAATAAAATATTTGTTGCTCAAAAAATTTCCTTCTCACACAGTGATTTTCAGAGTATTAAATGCAGATTGACCTATTTGTTAGGAAGGTATCAGTGTTCAACTAATGAGTTCTGACCCTGTATTAACTTTTTGGCTTAAATTCTGTATTGACGGCATTTGCTATTGGAACTTGATTCAGCTCACAGATGGCTCCACAGCTGTTACACCTTGGAGACTCTAGGAGTGTTTGAGGGATAACATATGTGAAAGCTCACGTTATTTCCAAAGGCGTTTCCTCCCTCATATATGGTTAAATTAGATCGTAGGGAAATATACCATTTTCATTCTTTAGCTAAAAGTAGAAGTCTAGGATTACACCATATACCGTCACAGGACTTGGGGCAGGTTGATGTTGCACCATGAGACTTTGGAAAATAAATCATTTCTCTGAGAAAATATATTTTGAGGCTTTGGAAATGAGAGGAATTGCATACATTTCAAGGAAGCCGAAAGAATGCTTTGTAACTTTAAATGAAGGACTTGAATTTTATTAACACTGTCTTGAACAGTGATTTTGCACTTTTCTACAAGCAGTATGATTTTAGAAGTGGAAATGAATTGATTGCAAAACAGAGCTGTATTAATACATAGCAAAGAAACAGTGAGGGAAGACAGTGAAACCTGAAAGATGAGGATGCAGACCACATGTCCTATATTAGAAACTTGGCTGTTTCAATAGGAGGAAGCAAACCATAGAGGCTACGGAATTGTGGTAAGCATCTTCCATGTTCCAGATATGGGGTGTAATGTAAATGAAAATATGTAAAGTCCTTGTTAAGAGATTAGTGTAAAATTTTGGACTTTTACCTCTCTTTTGTAAGTTTTATCATTGTCAGCCTCTGAAATGTTAACCTGCTCCTCAGAATATTTCAATTTCATAAAATACACATATTCAGGTTTTGTGTTGTGCATCACCAGACGTGATTTCCTTGTTTTAAATTAAGCCACTAATAATACCTATGTAAATGTTTAGAAAACTATAATTAACCTAAAGGCTAATGCATCATATGAGAACTTAGTGTTTACTTAGCTTTAATTCTTTTCTAAAAAAATGCCACTATTTGGATTATTTTTATAAATTTAAAATCTATTATTTTATAACATGCATGAAGAAATCAACAGAATTCTCTTTGTTGGTTTGTTTTACAAATTGTGAAAAAGATATACTTCTGACACCACTTCTAGACAAATAAGGCAGTGCTGAGTTGGCAATGTCATGGTGTGCTGAATGGTATCTGCATTCATTCATTATTCATTCATTTATTAAGCCAGTGTTTCTTGAGTATTTTTTCCGTACTAGGTTCTGGAAATATACTTGTGAATACAACAAAGACATGTTCCATGCCCTGGTGAAGCTTACTGACCTGTAAAGAGGCTGATAAATATATAATTAAAATAATTGTACAGAAGATACAATTACAATAGTTGTAAGAGCTATTAGGAAATGATACAGTGTTCTGTGAGAGGATATAACTGATACATAGGGTTAGGGAAGGCAACCCAAGGGAATAACATTCACATCGAAATGTGAAGAATAAATAAAACCAACATAGCAAAAGGTTGTGACGTAGATAAGACGAGTGATGAGGAGAGCATTTTAAGCAGATGGAACAACATGGTCCAAGATAGGATGAATTTGGTACTTTCGAGGGACTAAAAAAATTTGGTGCATTTGGAAAACAGTAAGTGAGAGAAAGTAGAGTGGAATATGTGTATGTAAAAATATTTAGAAATGAGACTCTGCTGCAGGGTGTTGTAAGTCATTTTCCAAATTTTTAAATTTATCCTGTGAGCAATGGGAAACCACTAAATAGTTTGGGAAAGAGAAAGTATGTTGGTATTGTGTGACCTAATTAAACCTGCATTTTCAAAGAAGATTCTAGTGACCATGAAATACATGAGAGCAGGGGCTGAGAGGAAGCTATTGTAGTGGTCCAAGCAAGAGGTACTAGTGGCTTGGGCAAGACTGGTCAGAGAGGACAGGTAGTGACATGATGGATCTGAGACATATTTGGGAAGAGAATTAACAGAAATTGGAGATTTTTTATCAATGGATGTGTGGATGAGAGATGAAGAGTTATTAAGCAGGAGAATAGAGGTGGGGGGATATTCACCATTCCTTGAAATGCAGAATGATGAAACAGAAGCATATTTGAACCAGGAAAGATGAGTTTTCTACATTTTAATCTTGAGATACCTTTAAGACATCTAAGTGGCAAAGTAAAAATAAAAACAAAAACAGAGTGTAAGATATATAGATCTGGAGCTCAGAATCGAGATGTGTGAGCTGGATTTATAATCTTGGGGATCTTTGGAATATAAATATTAGGGAGCAAGCCTGGAATGTGAAGAGAAGTGAGTCCAAGACTACATCCAGAGGCACTGAAGTATATAAGACCTACAACAGTGGGGAGAAATAGAAAAAGCTCCCGGAGACATAAGAGAAAGACCAGCCCAGTGTGATATCCTGAAAATAAAAAGAAGAGAGTGTTTTGAGAAGAAAGGTGTTCCAACTGTCAACTGTTAAGGTTAAATTTTACAATTAGATAGAAGATTGAGGCCATGGAGAATTTTATGCAATATATAGTTTTTTGAGGACAGAGTTTGACGCTTATTTTTTCTTTATCCACATCAACTCTTATAGAACTCAATAAATGATGATTAAACTAAACTGAAAAAACAATTTATAATCGGAAAGCTTCTCTTCAAATCATCTCCCTTTTATTTCTATGTATGGAAAAGTACCAGCACATGCTACCTTTAGCTTATTTATTTATTAGAGAGTGATTTTAATCTAAATGCTAATGTATTTGCAATTAAAGATGAGGCTTCTACAGCCATAAAATATATAATGTTTAATGTTGTATTTCTGTTCTATGACATAATTAAACACTCCATTAATACATGGTACAAATGCTCAGTTATGCATATCATCTTTTAAGTACAGTAAGCCCAATTTAGTTATCAATTAAATTCATAGTGATTCTGACTCTGGCTGGTTTTTATTATACATGAATTTCTTTTTACCATCAAGCAGGGAACACTTTTTATTCCTTATAACTCAGTACGTCTGCAGAATTACAGCTTATATTTTAATAACTTTTTGCATAATTATAACTAGTGCTTTGTAATTAAAAGATTTTTATGTTACCAAAACCCAATAAATATTTCCATGTATATATCCAGTATAGATAAATGATATCAGCCAGGTTGCTGTAACATTTTTTTAAAGTCTAGATCTTCTTTCCTAGCTACAATTATTATTATTATCATTATTATTTTGCTAACCCTAATTTGTTCATTCTTACTTGCATATCTTCCCTACATGGGCTTCTGTCTTTCCTTTTGCTAATCCAATTCTTTGCCTCCTTCCAAATGTTGAATAAAATGTATCTCATCTTAGGAATTATTCAAATTAGGTCCCTGATTCTGACATTAATTCTTTCATTGTTTATGTCCTCAGGTTAGGCTTTTTAAAGTGTTCTCTCTGATATATTGAGTTATAAAGTAAATCAAATGACTTGTTGATCAATTAGAGTGTGTGTATTCTGTCCCTCACACTCTTCTTACTTCTTCAGGGCTGCTGAGGTGCAAGGCTCCAGAGGGCACAATTCATATTACATGTGGCCAGGGTCTCCTAGTAGTATGTTACCTCCTATCCCAATGTAGCAAGTGGTTGTAAATACTGTGTATACTCATTTTTCTATTCCTGAGTGCTTAACTGTAAAAAACACAATCAACTCTCACTACATTGCTTTTTGGCCCTTTGTTTTCTATGCACTAATATATTTTCAATTTATGTTAGTAGATATTTTATTTACTTCAAATGAACCAAAGTATGAATACCTTAATATCCTCACATTTTATGCTATTTCTCAGATTCTTTCACTGAGAAATAAAAGCAGCATGTCTCCTTATAGAATATTTGGCCAGCTTGGTATGGTATTGAGCACCTAATTTGTGCTCAACAAATGTTGGTTGAAAGAATGAATAAATTAATTATTGCAATGGAAAGACAGCACATTATAAATCTGGTCTACCTGAATTCTGCCCTACTAACTGTGCCTGTGTGACCAAAAGCAATTCGTTTTATATATATATATTTTTTAAAGATTTTATTTATTTATTTTTTTCCCCCAAAGCCTCAGTAGATAGTTGTATGCCATAGCTGCACAGCCTTCTAGTTGCTGTATGTGGGACGCGGCCTCAGCATGGCCTGAGAAGTGGTGCATCGGTGCGCGCCCAGGATCTGAACCCGGGCCGCCAGCAGTGGAGCGCGCGCACTTAACCGCCAAGCCACGGGGCGGGCCCCTCGTTTTATATTTTTTGGACTCAGTTTTATCATCAGTAAAATCAGGATATTCATTTATTCACTTAACACATTTTTATATGTTAAATAAGTACCAACTCTGGGCCATGCACTGTTTTAGAAACTGGAGATCCAAAGTGAGCAAAACAAGCCAAATGTCTACTTTCCTGAGGTTCGCATGCTAGTCAGAGGAAGACCTGGCCGTTAATCAATAAACAAATATACAATATTTTGGACTTCACTCATCCATTTCAACAGAATTTATTAAGCAACCATGTGGAGAAATACCATTATACCTCTGGGTTGGATACCAAGATGAATAACATACTACAAATGCTTTCAATCAAATTATATCTTAGTAGGATATATGTCTCCATAATTACATTACATGATAAAACAGTAAAAGCTTCCATGGCAGCAGTAAAGATAAAAGCTGGGGTAATTCAAAGGAAAGGAGACAATTCTTCTGACTGAAATAGGGTCATGTGATTTCATAGTCCCTTGTAACAATAAGAGATGATAGTTTTGATTGATACATGCACAGATATTAAAAAGATTCGTGTTGAAATTGTAGTAAAGAAAGAAGTCCAGGATAACATTCATATTATAAATTTTATAAGGCCATCAGATCTCAAAACCTTCTGACTGCATTCCATCACACTTGGGTAAGGCCCAAGTCTTTACAATGACCTAATTTCTACATGGTCCTGTTATTTCTCTGATCCATCTCCTACCACTGGCACCTTGCCCACTCCATCCAGGCCACCCCAACAACTGTTTTGGGATTCTTCCACCCTGCTAACATACTCTCACTTCAGCCCCTAGGCACTTGCTGTTCCTTCTGCCTGGTAAGCCCTTCCCCAGAAAATGTGACAGTTCACTCCCTCACGCCCATCAGTTCTCTTTTAAATATCACCTTATTAGATAGGCCTTCTCAGACCACCCTATATAAAACAGTGCCCAGCATTATTCACACACTCTCTTTCCTAATATTCAAATGAATTATTTTCCACAAAATTAAAATTATATTTTTTAATAATAATAACATACTTTTAGTTGTTTCTTTTCCTTCTCCCCTATTAGAATGTAAGCTCTAGTATTAGAAGACTTTGTCTGCTTTATTGATTGTTGTCCTGGTTCTAGCATCTAGACCAGAGCCTTACACGTAATAGACATCAATTGATATTTAATTTGTTTCTTTTTTGTAGAAATAGAAAAAAGTATTCTAAAATTTATGTGTTAAGGCAAGAAGACTACAATAGCTAAAGTCATTTTGAAATATACAGACCTAAAGACTAAATATAGGGATTTAAGACATCCAAGTAAGTTGGTCTTTGTAAATTTTTTGTTGCGTGTGGAGTGGCCGGAGGGGCAGGCAAGCAACAGAAAACAATTCTGAATGATTCAAATAAGAAAAAAAATATTTGAAGGATATTGGATCACAAACACATTAAAGGAAGAGCTAGCTAAGCATTTGTCTTGGAAAAAGCCAAACTATCTCTGGGAATGTGAGAGACAAGATATTTTGTGAGCAACTGAGTAATTCAATATCCAAAGCTTTTAAATCTGTGCATCTTTAATTAAATTCAAGTTCTTAAGAGAGATAATGTGATTTTTACAATACTGGAATGCCTATCGGCCTTAAGGTCAGGGGTGCAGTGGGGCAGAGAGTTGGGAGTACTATGATTGTCGATCCCACCAGAACTACCTAGAATGTTGAAAGAGCAAGTCCTCAAAGGAAACATACTGCTACCAGAAAGAAGGTGGGGACTGGGGAATAATGATGACCAGACAAACTGACATATTCTAACTGTAGTTTCTGAACCTCAGAACATATTTAGGACTTCAATACTGTACATAATACATCTTTTCAGGTATTTATTTGCCATCTGTATATGATCTTCAATGAAATGTCTCTTGATGTGTTTTGCCCCTTTTTAAATTTGCTTGTTTTTTACTATTAAGTTTTTAGAGTTCTTTATGTATTTGTGATACTAGTCTATGTTGGATAGATGGCATGCGAATATTATTTCCCAGTCTGTGACTTTTCTTTCATCCTCTTAATGGAGTCTTTTGTGTAAAAGTATTTTTTAAATTTTTATAAATTCTAATTTATCAATTTTGCATTTTATTTTTATATTTTTTTAATTTTTTGTTTATTGCAGTAACATTGGTTTATAACACTGTATAAATTTCAGGTATACATCATTATACTTATATTTCTGCATGGATTACATCATGTTCTCATGTTCACCACCCAAATGTTAATTGCAATCCATCACCACACACATGTGCCAAATTATCCCTTTTGCCCTCCTCCCTCCCCCCTTCCCCTCTGGTAACCACCAATCCAATCTCTGTCTCTATGTGTTTGTTTGTTGTTATTGTTATCTACTAGTTAATGAGTGAGATCATATGGTATTTGACCTTCTCCCTCTGACTTATTTCACTTTTCATAATACCCTCAATGTCCATCCATGTTGTCACAAATGGCTGGATTTCATCGTTTCTTATGGCTGAGCAGTATTCCATTGTGTATATATACCACATCTTCTTTATCCATTCGTCCCTTGATGGGCACTTAGGCTGCTTCCAAGTCTTGACTATTGTGAATAAGGCTGCAATGAACACAGGGGTGCATGTATCTTTACGCATTGGTGTTTTCAAGTTCTTTGGATAAATACCCAACAGTGGAATAGCTGGATCCTATGGTAGTTCTATCCTTAATATTTTGAGGAATCTCCATACTGTTTTTGGTAGTGGCTGCACCATTTTGCACTCCCACCAGCAGTGTATGAGAGTTCTCTTCTCCCCACATCCTCTCCAACACTTGTTGTTTCCTGTCTTGTTAATTATAACCATTCTGACGGGCGTGAGGTGATATCTCATTGTAGCAGAAAGAGAAATTAATAATACAATCCCGTTTACAATTGCAACAAAAAGAATAAAATACCTAGGAATAAACTTAACCAAAGAGGTGAAAGATCTGTACACCAAAGACTATAAAACACTGCTGAAAGAAATTGAAGACACAAAGAAATGGAAAGATATTCCATGCTCTTGGATTGGAAGAATTAACATAGTTAAGATGTCCATACTTCCTAAAGCAATCTATAAATTCAATGAAATCCCTATCAAATTTGCAAGAACATTTTTCACAGAAATAGAACAAAGAATCCTAAAATTTATATGGAACAACAAAAGACCCCAAACTAAAGGAATCCTGAGAAAAAGAACAAAGCTGGAGGTATCACACTCCCTGATTTCAAAATATACTACAAAGCAAACCAAAACAGCATGGTACTGGCACAAAAACAGACACACAGATCAATGGAATAGAATTGAAATCCCAGAAATAAACCCACACATCTATGGGCAACTAATCTTCGACAAAGGAGCCAAGAACATACAATGGGGAAAAGAAAGTCTCTTCAACAAATGGTGTTGGGAAAACTGGACAGCCACATGCAAAAAAAATGAAAGTAGACCATTGTCTTACACCATACACAAAAATTAACTCAGAATGGATTAAAGACGCATGTAAGACCTGAAACTATGAAACTTCTAGAAGAAAACATAGGCAGTATGCTCTTCAACATCGGTCTTAGCAACATATTTTCAAGCACCATGTCTGACCAGGCAAGAGAAACAATAGAAAAAATAAACCAATGGGACTACATCAAACTAAAAAGATTCTGCACAGCAAAGGAAACTATCAACAAAACGAAAAGACAACCTAACAATTGGAACAAAATATTTGCAAACCATACATCTGATAATGGAATAATATCCAAAATATATAAAGAACTCATGCATCTCAACAAGAAAAAAACTAACAACCCAATTAAAAAATGGGCAAAAGACCTGAACAGACATTTCTCCAAAGAAGATATACAGATGGCCAACAGGCATGTGAAAAGATGTTCAACATCATTAACTATCAGGGAAATGAAAATCAAATTTTTCATTTCATAAATCCTGCCTTGGGTGTCATATCTATAAGGACACTTTGCATAGTCCTAGATCCTGAAGATTTTCTTCTACTTTGCTTCTAAAAGTTTTGTAGTTTTTCATTTTACATTTATGTCAGTGACTCATTTTGAGGAGATTTTTGTATAAAACATGAAGTTTAGGTCAAAGTGACTTCTGTTTTTTTCCGCTATAGATTTCCAATTGCTTCAGGGTCGTTTGTTGAAGGGGCTGTTTTTCTTCCGTTGAATTGCTTTTGCACCTTTCTCAAAAACAACTTGGGCATATCTGTGTGGTTCTATTTCTGGATGCTCTACTCTGTTCCATTGATCTGTGTCTCTACCCCTCTGCTGATACCATGCAGTCATGATTACTGTAGCTATATAAGTCTTGAAATTAGGTAGGTAGACCAATTCATCTCACTTCATTATGCTTTTTATAAATCATTTTAGCTATTATAGCCCACTTGCCTTTCCATATAAATTTTAGAATACTTTTTTCTATGTCTACAAATAAAAAGTGCTGGGATTTTGAAAGGAATCACATTAAACTTACAGATCAAATTGGGAAGAACTGACATCTTTACTATGTTGAGTCTTCCAATTCCTGAACACAGAATGAATCTCCACTTTTTAGATATTCTTTGATTTCTTCCATCAGCACTTTATAATTTTCAGGGTACAGTACCTGTACGCATTTTGTTAGATTTACAGCTAAGTATTTCAATATTTTTTTTTCAAAAAGTTAATCAGATAGGCAGTTATTCATATCTTCCTGGCATACTCAAATAAAAGCCATGATATATTAAATTATAGTGAGGTATTAATTCCTTTTCACATTCGTTCTCTCTATTTTCATGAAATTTGAAATAGGCCTGGAGCAAACCCCAAATAGAAAGTAGGGCTACTTGGTAAACATTCAGCTACCACTCATCAAGACAATTTGCACGGGTAGCACACCTATGCTGTAACATTCCTGTGATAAAACACATTTACCCATCTAAAATGTAAGACTATATTAGAGTATATGTAATACAAATTAAATCAATAAAAGTACTATACAGTGTCTTATCTGATTGCTTGATAAATACACAGTTGATTGGTTTTTCTCAAAAATCCACTCTTTCTTCTCTACTTCAATATTTTTGAGTGAGTTCAAATGGTAGTGTGTTTTTTATTTCAGTTTCCACATGTTCTTTGCTAGTACAGAGGAGTATAATTGACTTTTGTGTCTATGTTATATCCTGAGACATGTTGAAGTCATCCATTAGTACTGAGAGTTTAGTTGTAGATTCCTTGGGATTTTCTATGTAGGATAATCGTGTTATTTGCAAATGGGGATAGTTTTAATTCTTCTCTATATTTCTGTTTTGGTGTTTTGTTTTGTTTTTACCTTATTTCACTGGCTATAGCATTCAACATTGTGTTGAATAGGAGTGGAGAGAGAAGATATCCTTGCCTTGTTGCCAGTTATAATGAAAAGCATTCAGTCTTTCACCACTAAATATAATGTTACCTGTAAGTTATTTGTAAATGCCCTTTATCATGTTGAAGAAGATTCTCGTTATTCTCCTTTTTCTAAATTTTTTAAAAAAACCATGAATAGGTGTTGAATTTAGTCAAATGCTTCTCCTGTATCCATTAATATTATCATACGATTTTCATCATTTAGTTTGTTAATATGGTGTGATACTTTGATTGATTTCAAATATAGAGCCAGTCTTGTGTGCCTAGAATATACCCCAGCTGGTAATGGTTTATCTTTTTTTATGTATATTAGTGAGTTCTATTTGTTAATTTCTTAAGGATTTTTGTGTCTATATTCTTGAAGGATAGTGGTCCATGTTTCCTTTCCTCCTTCCTTCCTTCCTTTTTGGTGTGGTCTTTCTCTGATTTGGGTATTTTTTAAATTACAACTTTAATTTTCTTAATTGCTATAAGGCTATACACATTATATATTTCATTTCATATTGGGCAAGTTTGTGTTTTTTGAGGAATTGGTGAATTTCATCTAAGTTGTCAAATTTATAAGTTATTCATAGTGTTCCCTATTTTCTTTTTGATGTCTGCAGGGTCTTTAGTGATCTCTCATCTTCTAAACCTGATACTGGTAATTTGTCTTCTCTCCTTTTTCTTGTCAATTTTATTAATCTTTCTAAAACCCATCTCTTTTATTCCTTGTTTTTCTGTATTGGTTTTATGTTTTCTATTTCCTTGATTTCTATTATTATTTACTTCCTTCTGCTTACTTTGACTTTATTTTGTGGCGACTTGATTGATTTGAGACTTTCCTCTTTTTTAATGCGTGTGTAGTACTATAAATTTTCCTTTCGTTAATGCTTTTGCTGTGACCAGCATATTTTGCTAGGTTGTTTTTACATTTTCCTTCAGTTTAGTGTTTTCTTTTTATTACTCATGAAGCTTCCTCTTTGACTCTTGGATTATTTAGAAATAAGTTGATCAGTTTCCAAGTTTTTGAATATTTTCTTATCTTTTTGTTATTGATTTCTAGTTTGATTTCATTGTGGTTACAGAAAATATTCTATAGGATTTCAGTTCTTTTAAATTTGTTGTGGTTCGTTTTATTGCTTAGGACATGTTCTATCTTGATATATGTTTTATGGGTGCTTGAAAAGAATGTGTATTTTGCTGTTGTTGGGTGAAGTGTTCTATAAATATCAATTAGATCCTATTGATTGATGGTATTATTGAGTTGTTCTGTATTCTTACTGATTTTCTATCTAGTTGTTCTATCAATTATTGAGAGAAGAGTGTTAAAATCTGCAATTATAATTATGGTTTTGTTTATTTCTCTTTATAATCATATCAGTTTTCGCTTCATAAATTTTGCAGCACTGTTTTTTGGTGCACATACATTTAGGATTGTTATGTTTTCTTGGTGAATTGCACCTGTATCATTATATAATACCTCCCTTTGTGTTTGGTAATTATTTTTGCTCTGAGATCTACTTTATCTCATACTAATATAGCTACTCCTGTTTACCTTTGATTAATATTTGCATAATATAGCTTTTTCTATCCTTTTACTATCCATGTACCCATATTGTCATATTTGAAGTGAGATTCTTATAGGCAGTTCAGAGGTGAGTCTTGTTTTTTAGTCTACTCTGTCAATCTCTTTTACCTGGTGTATTTAGATCCTTTACCCTTAATGTAATTTTAATATTAAGGCATAAGTGTGCCCTACATTTACTTTTTGTTTTATATTTGTTCTTTTATGTTTTGTGCTTTTTGTTTTTCATTTCTCTCTTTTCTTTTTCCTGCTTCATTGTGTTTTGTTTGAACATATTTTTTAGAATTCTGTTTTGATTTATATACTATGCTTTTTAGTATATTTCTTAATCTAGCTTTGTTAGTGGTTGCTGTAGGTGTTGCATTTTATATATATATATATATATATAAAACTTATTGTAGTCCACTGGTGTTGTCATTTTACCACTTGAAGTGAAGTATAGAAATCTTACTTTGTTTTATGTCCCTTTACCCTCCTCCATTCATAATATAATTGTTGTAAATATCTTCACTACGTACATTTAAAAGTAGTATTATGATTTTTACTTCAACCATCAAACGTAAGTAGAAAATTCAAGGAGAAAAGGGATGTCTATTGTAATTACTCATGCTTTTGCTTGCTCTGTTCTTTCTTCCTCACTGATGGTCCAAGACTCCTTTTATTTTTTTTGTTTAGAGAACTTACTTTAGCCATTCTTTTAGTGCAGGTCTGCTGCTGACAAATTCTCTTAGTTTTTCTTCATCTGAGAATTTCTTGATTTTCCTTTTTTTCCTGAAGCGTATTTTTGCCTGATACAGGACTCTGTGTTGACAGCTTTTTACTTTCCTCACTTCAAAAATGTTGTGCAGCTCCTCTGGCCTTCACAATTTCTGATGAGACATATTCTGTCATTCTATTCATTTTTCACTTATAGGTAAGGTATTATTTATCTCTGACTACTTTTAATATTTTTTTCTTTCATCTTTAGTTTTCAGAGGTTTAACTCTGATGCATCTTTGTGTAGATTTCTTTGGATTTATCCTTTTTGGATTTACTCAGTTACTTGAATCTACTGATTTATGTTTCTTGCTGAATTTGGGAAGTTTTCAGCTGTTAGTCCTTTGAGTATATTTTCAGCACCAACTTCTTTCTCCTCTCCTGATATATCTGCGGCATGGATTTTGGATTTTCTGTTATAATCTCACATATCCCTGTGACTCTATTCCTTTTATTTTTCAGTTTATTTTTCTCTATTGTTCAGATTGTGTGATTTCTATTGCTTTATCTTCCAATTTACTCCTGCCTTCTTCTGTTCACTCCATTCTGTTGTTAAGTCCATCTATTGAGTGTTTTTATTTTGTTATTGTCTTTTTTCTTCAAAAATTCCCATTTGGTATTTCTTTATATCTTCTGTTTCTTTTCTGAACATTTCTATTTCTTTGCTAATAAGTTCTGTTTTTTTGACTTGTTTCAAGCAAGTTTGTAATTGTGTGATAAAACGTTTTTATAGTAGCTGTTTAAAGTCTTTGTTAGAAATTTATATTATCTCTGTCATCTTGGTTTTGGTATCTATTGTTTTTTATTGTTCGAGATCTTCCTAGTTCTTTATATGATGTGACATTTTTTATTGAAACCAACCTGGACCTTTTTTTTGACATTATATTATAAGACTCTTATCTGTAATGTTAGCTGGCTTCCTGTCTTAGTTGGTTTAGGCTGCTACAGCAAAATACCATAGACCGAGTGGCATATAAACAACAGAAATTTATTTCTCACAATCCAAGGTCAGGTGCCAGCATAGTCAGATGAAAGATGTTTTCCAGGTCACAATCTTCTCATTGTATCTTCATATGGTGGAAGGGAAGAGCTAGCTTACTGGAACCTCTTATATAAGATTATTAATCCCATTCATGAGGGCTCCACTTTTATGACCTAATTACCTCCCAAAGACCCCACCTCCCAATACCATCACCTTGGGTATTAGGTTTTCAACATATGACTTCTGGGGAGGAGAAAACATTCATACCATAGCATTCTACCTTGGCATCTCAAAATTCATGTCCTTCTCACATGTACTCAACTCAAAAGTCTAAGTCAAAAGTCTCATCTAAATATTATTTAAATCAGACATGGATGAGATGCCACCACTAAACCTGTGAAATTAGACATGTTATATGCTTCCAAAATACAATGGTAAGACAGATTTAGGATAGACATTCTCATTCCGAAAGGGAATAATAGAAATAAAAAAGGAGTAACAGGTCCCAAACAAGTTCAAAACCTTAAGGCCCACTGGCATGGGGATCCTGCCTTTCAGACCCACTGCAGGGACAGTCCTGCCCCTATGGCTTTGCTAGGTGCAACCCATGCTGCAGCTCTCACAGGTCGGAGTCTCACTCCTATGGCTCTCCCAGGCTCTACCGGTCTGGGGTCAGTGGGCAGCCCTTCCCCCACAGCTTTGTTGGCATTGTCCCTAGCAGGGACTCTTTCCAGTGACCTTGCCCTTAGAGTGGCTCTCTGCCTGAGTCCTGTGCCCATAGCTCGAGGCTGTTTCATCCTTCGAAATCTAACTGGAGGTAGCTGGGCCTCCACTACTCTGCTGGGCAGTGGATGGGCCCCCATGGTTTTGCATGGCACCACCCCCATGGCTTTGGGTAGGGATCATCTGACCTATTGAAACCCAGACGATGGCCCCCAATTTTGAAACCAAGGAGGTAGCCCAATGATCTCTGAATTGTCTTTGGGATTTGTCTTCCCTTGTCTTGAAGAATAGTGCCAGTTCACATTTGAGTAGTGCTATGATCCCATTCTACAAGATCTAAGAAGTCCAGCAAGCTTCCTTCATTCCTTCCTGTCTCCTTTCCCTTCAGTTCATACTGGCTGTTTTCCTACTGAGAGGGCTGATTAAGTCTGTGGTTCACACCCATACTAATCTCTTTATCAAAGGGTCACTTGGCCACATATCGTTAGTGTTCTTTTCCAAACATGCTTTCTCATTTTTGACAACATGCATAGGCTGAGAATTTTCCAAATTTTTAAGATCTGCTTCCCTTTTGGCTAACAATTTCATCTTTAACTCATTTCTTTCTTTTTGTACTTTACCATAAGCATTCAAGAGAAACCAGGTTGTTCCTTTAACACATTGTATAGAAATTTTCTCAACCAAATATCAAATTTCATTGCTCACAAGTTCTACCTTCCACAAAACACTAGTACACAAACACAAGTCAGACAACCTCTTTGCCACTTTATAACAAGGATCACCTTTCCTCCAGTTTCCAATAATATGCTCCTCATTTCTGAGACCTCATCAGAATGGCTTTTACTGCCCATATTTCTACCACCGTTCTGTTCATGACCACTAAAGTATTTTCTAAGAAGAGAGAGGCTTTTTCTACAGCTCTCCACTTCTCCGGAGTTCTCACCAGAATTGCTTTTAACAATCTGTTCCTGGCAATGTAGGCTTTTTCTAACATGCATCTCAAAACTCTTCCATCCTCTATCAGTTCCAACACCGCTTCCACGTTTTTAGCTGTTTATCTCGGTTTCAATCTTCTGTCTTAGTCTGTTTGGGCTGCTATAACAAGGATACGATAGACTGAGTGCTTATAAACAGCAGACATTTATTGTTCACTGTTGTGGAGACCAGAAGTCCCAGATCAGGGTACCAGCCTGGTCAGGTTCTGGTGAAAGCCCTCTTCCAGTTTGCAGACTGATGACTTTTCGCTTTCTGCTCACGTGGTGGAAGAGGCAGCTAACTCTCTGGGTCCTCTTTTATAAGAGTATTAATCCCATTCATGAGGGCTCTGCCCTTATGATCTAGTTACGTCCCAAAGACCTCACCTCCCAATATCATAACCTCAAGTATTGGGTTTTCAACATGTGAAGTTTGAGGGGACGTATTGAGACCATAACATCTGTTCTGTCACCACTCTGGTGGGGAGTGGGTACACCACCTCATTACTGCCAGTTGAGTTAGAAGTCCAGTTTCCTCACTTGCTCTCCATTGATACCCCATTGTAGGGACTCCTCATTACTGTTGATTACTGTTTTTAGTTCTGGCTCTCCGTTAGACTGCACTGATACCTCCCTTATTGGAAGGGGTAGGAGTACCTTGTTACTGCTTCCCATGTGGTCTCCAGTGACACCTCAGGCAATAATTGCCTCATTACTGCTAGGCTCTGGTGAAAGAGCCAACTCTCCAGAAGTTCTTCTTTGACACTACCCCAGTGGCAAAGAGGAAGGGTATCTTATTACTGTCAGGTGGCAGAGGAAGTCGTGGCTCCCCACATGGACTCCAGTGACATTTGGGAAGTTGGAACATTCAGCACTGGCCTGCCTGGTGAAAATACCAGTTGTCTACTCAGCCTTTTCTGATGCCGCCCTAAGAATGGGGCATTGGGTCTGGTTGTTACAGCCTCAGGAAGGATTAAGTCTAGGCTTCCCACTCATCCTTTACAGGCATAGATGGGGGTGGGGCCACAGTTTTTTCTGTGGTGTTTGGCTGGAGTAGAGTGATTATATCGTCTATAAATTTTCTATCTTGCTAGGCTGCCCCTTTTGGGTAGAGTGTGCAGGCATTAGTTGGAGTTTTTGTTTTATGTGCCTGTTGGCATTTCGGAGTTGTCAGCTTCTTAAAGCTCCAAGTCGGATATATGAAGGAAAAAAAAAAAATCTCTAAGGAACTCACCGTTATATCATTCTTCAGATGCTGAGGTCCCTAGTCAGTTTGCTTTCTTCTCCCTACATTTAATAGTTTTCCTACATTTGTTTTCTGTGTAATGTCCAGTGTTTTTTGTTGTAATTAGTGGGAGCAATGGGGAAAAGAATGTCCAGTCCATCTTCCTGGCAGTTGTCACAGTGTATTTTGAATACTGATAACTTTAAAGCAGTTTTATTCATTGAGTGTGCTTTAAATAAACATTATCAAAATTGCATCACTCAGCATGTATATATTTGAATACCTACTATGTGCCATGCATTGTACTGGGAATTAAGGGAAAACAGTAAACATAGAGTTGGATATTAAAGGTAGTTACCATAGAACATGCACATATGTATTCCTATGCTAGTCATTTTACTGGCATTTAATTTGTAGTTCCCACCAAATAAGTTGATGGGTTCTAGTTATACTTAGAGGTTTGTCCCAACCCTAAAGATTCATTGTGTGTCTTAAGAATGAATCTAATTTGAAATAAGCTCTCTAAATAAACTCCCCATGCATATATATTTGAAACTCTCATGTTCACTATAAGAACAATTACATACGTAATAGTAGGCATTGGATAGAAGACCTGAAGCAATAGGTCAAATTAGTAAGTATGGTTATGTTATTGTGATGGGATTTGGGACATGGGAAAAAGAAGAAAGATTTCAGAGTGAGAGACAGCTATAATTGAATTTCAGCTGTGTGACCTTGGGGAAATTATTTAGCTTCTCTGAATCTCAATTCCCTGTCAAAGTTACTTTCAGAAATAAATGAGTTATACATATATATATGGTCATGTGCGGCACAACAACATTTCAGTCAATGACAGACTGCGTGTATGACAGTGGTCTCATAAGATTAGTACCATATAGCCTTGGTGTGTAGTAGACTATACCATCTAGGTTTGTGTAAGTGCACTCTATTTGGTTCACACAATGACAAAATCACCTAATGATGCATTTCTGAGAATGAATATTCATCATTAAGCCACACATGACTGTACATGAAAGCATATAGAGTTTCTCAAAAATACTAGATCCTTCCCCTTTTCTCTGTTTAATGATATTTTCAAATGTAAATAAAACTGATTGAGTAGATTATAAAAGACTAAACATCATCTTATAGTTAAATTTCCCTTAGTACTATGTGAGCTGTCTTCCTATGTCTGCCATCAGTGGAATGAAGTCTCAGTAGACAAAACCATGCACATATTGGTGGTTATCAGAAATATAGGGACTCAGGTTTGAGGGATTGAGATAAAGTACTAAATATTTAATAGCAAGTAATTATTCCTTAATATAGTCTAATTGTTACCAGATACATACCCAGGTCCTTTACCCGCCACACAAGAGGGGCCAAATAAAACTAGACCCCTAGGCTTATGGCAAGGAAAAAGTTTTTATTTCGGGTGACATCAGCCGGAAGACGAGAGCTCTCAAATTTGTCCCGTCTCCCCAAAAGTTGGGAGGCAAGGGGTTTTAAAGGTTGTGAGGAATGTGGCTGCTTGTAGGGAGAGGGAACCTGTGGTCTTGCTAGTCAGCATTTTCCCACCAGCCCGCTTTTGGCCTTGTGAGGCTCCCAGCAGGGAGGAGGATGGTGAGATAAGGGAATCCGCAGGAGGGTGTCCTTCAACCATCTCTGTCTCTGTCTCTGTCTCCACGGTGGATGATGGATTCTGGTGGCAAGAAGCCAAGAAGTTGAAGTCTGAAAAGCTTTAGCTTCTTGATGTCAGTTTCCTTGTAACAAACCTCAAGAAGTGATAATTAGCCAAAACATCAGTGTGAGCCCAGCTTGAGGCCATCTGGGCTTTTAACAATTAGTAACTTATATCTGCCTTGTGAAGTTCAGGGATACAAAAAACCAATAGTTACATATGAATGTAACATAGAAAAGCAGGGAAAGAGGATGAGTGCTTTTGGTTTTAACCCCGCATATTCTGGGTTTAAGGTAGGGGAACTGATATCAGGGCCAGTATCATAATGGCTTTTGGAAATCTGAAGCAAAGCATTTAAGATGCCTGTAAAAAAGAGACATATATTAGACTACTGGGCTTGTGTTGCAACTATTTTTTCCTGTGTAAACTCCACAAAGGCTTTCAGCACTAGGACCAATAAGTGCGATTGACAATATAAATAGTAATAGCTCTTAAAAAGCCATAAGGAGTCATAAACTCAACAACGATATAGAGTTGTGCAAAATGACAAATTTCCCATGCTTGGAAAGAAAATCTAAATTTTTGTTTGAAGATAAAAGTATGAAGGCAAAAATTCAATTTAAGTTATGTTAAGTTTTATCATAAATAAAAAGTGGAGGAAAGTTTAAAATAAGAATTTCTGGTTTTAAAAACCTGGCTTGGCCTTCTCATCATAGCATTGACTTATTTCAGCACATAAGGACATATAATCATTCGTTAATCCAATGTTTTTTGAGTTGTCTGGGCTTATAATTTGTTATTTTTATGTATAGTTTGTATACTTTAATCATATATCATTGCAATTAATTTGAGTTGTCAATGATGATTATTCATTTGCATTTGCTTTTTCTCCTTGTTAAAGGTGTCTGGTTGAACTTGGTTTATAATAGTTTGCATTCTTATCACTGTTGACAAGAAAAAGCATCTATTTTCATATGAATAGTCTTAAAACAACATATCTGTTGCCACAAGTAACCCAGTATTTTCAGTTCATATGAAGATTATTAATAAAGTAGGAATAATCAAAATATTATTTTTTTGCTTATAACACCTTCCCAAAACAAATATTGCCAAATACCATATTTTATACCAGGATTTGATGAGATTTCTATTCCTCACGTGAAATGCAAACATTTTTGCTGTTCTGAGGGGACTGAATTTACAAGCCCTTATAAGCCAGTGATGAATCAATTTCTGTTTCTATTTTGTCCCAGATTCTTTTTTGATGGTTCTAAAATTTTAAATTTTTAGTCACAAGTGGTGACATTGACCCTCAAATTGCCTGCAAACCACTAGAAAACTATTTAAGATGTGTCTTCAATGATAGCTAACTTATATTCAAGACAGTCCATAAGTACAGCAGACTAGGGGAACAATTGGGATTAAAAAATTAAAACTCTAAATTGAGTGGCCTTTGGAAATTTTGCAAAGTGGAGTTTTAGGTAGAATTAAGTAAGTGTGATTTTGGTAAGGGAAAAATAAATTTTTAAGGAATAAATAGAGCAGGAGAATATTTGATATATCAGAGAATTGCAATGTGTGTTCAAAGTTTTTAAGCAAATTTGTCTTGGAAGAAAAGTACAAAATAGAAAAGATTGAGACCTAACTTGGGACCCAATTGTGTCATTCTGTGGAGTTTGGACTTAATTCTGATAAGAAATTGTGATGTAAATGGGATGTGAGAAGTTGATTACATTGGGAAGAAAGGAAATAAAAGAAGATAAATTAAAATGGTAGAGGCTGAATTGAGAAACTCTTTTTAAAAAGTAAATCCAATAGCACTCTCTTTGGGGCTGGCCCCGTGGCTTAGCGGTTAAGTGCGCGCGCTCTGCTACTGGCAGCCTGGGTTCGGATCCCGGGTGTGCACCGACGCACCACTTGTCCCGCCATGCTGAGGTGACATCCCACATACAGCAACTAGAAGGATGTGCAACTATGACATACAACTATCTACTGGGGCTTTGGGGAGAAAAAGGGGAAAAAAGAAGGAGGATTGGCAATAGATGTTAGCTCAGGGCTGATCTTCCTCACAAAAAATAAATAAATAAATGTAGTTTTAATTTAAAAAAATAACACTGTTCATAAAGTGGTAAAAAATCTTAAGTAATCATTATATTTTAAGTAATCTTAATACACTAATTACAAGAAATTTTGTCTCTAGACAATGTCAAGTAAAACCTCCTATCCTTCATATTATTTCAAACCCTTAATCCTGGGTCTCCTGCATTTAACTTTATCTTGACGCCCAATCTCTTGACCCTCCCATGGCTGCAAATTTGTCTCCACACTCCTGGCTTCAGATTTTCCCTCTCCAGAGCAGAGGCCATGCTCCATAATTTTTTGCCACCCCCTGGCCTGTATTCAAGTCTCCAGTTGAATCTGGCCAGCAAACACCAAACTTGAAATCTAGTTATTCCTGGTTTCTCTTTCTGTAGCCAGAATGCCGAGCACTGGAGAAAACTACGCAACCTTGTATTCTGGTGATACTACAGATTTTTAATCTCCAACCTCAGCTAAGCACTTTATGCACTTGGACTCTTTAAATTTGCTGATTGATTGCCATTTCCATCATCCTTGCCAACGGTATCTGAATCTTTATTGCTCCCCTTCAGCCTGCTGCTCTATCTTATCCCCTTTTGCTAAGCACACTTGCTTTTTGTATTACAGAGAAACCCAGGCTAAAATCATGAACTCCATTAACTTTCTCACCTAACAGCTGTCCACAAATTTATTTATATGTGCATTGACTCTCACTTTCTTGGCTAATTGCTTGATTTATGGCTCTCCTTTTCCAACTAAATCTGCTAGGATTTTGACCGAGGGTTATTCTGTATAAACCATCATCTATGAAATGATCTATGTTTCTGACTTCTCCCACTACTTGTGAACATCCAATTTTATAATCCCTCCTCACACCCATGTTTCAAAAAAAAGTAAATTCTTGCTATTTTCACTTTCTCACTTCCCACTAACCTCTTAATCCACTAAAACCAGACTTGTGCCTCCACAACTCTAAGCAAGACAAATTAACTTTGCCGATGTCACCGCAAAAAATTTATTTAATAAATTTGATAGGTTCTTTTCTGTCTTTATCCTACTCAAGTTATCTAACTTACACATGACTAAGAAAATCCTCTTAGATCTTGTGTTTGTCTTCTTGAACCCCATGTTTCACCATGACCTCTAAATCAAACGATTTATGGCCCATACCAAATTATTCACAATTCTGTAGAGATCGGCTGCCTAATGTGGTAGCCATTAGCTAAAGATGGCTATTTAAATTTTAATTAATTATAATTAAAAATACTCTTCATCAGTCACACTAGCCACATTTTAAGTGCTCAACAGCCTCATGTGGCTAGTGGTTACCATAGTGGACAAAGCAGTTAGTAGCAAATACCTACTTGTCTTCTATGGCTGAGAGCACTTTTCGTTGTCTTTGAATATTTTCTGTTGTCAGCACTGCTTCCCGATACCAGAGACACTTAGCAATTCCTTCCTTTATTTTCCAACTGTACATGTACTTAATTTGTTCTTATAGTACTTATAAATTTATCTTGCTTAGAGTTTTGGAGGCAGAAGCCTGGTTTTAGTGGATTATTTATGAATAATGAAGTGATGAAAAATGATTATTTCAGTATGTATGCAAACACAGTAAAAATATAGATAATTTAAATAACCTACAAGCTCAGTTGTAAATCCAGTTCTTTGGCCCTAGTTATGTTTCTTTAGACTGAATAATTTTCTTGATTATTGATATCAATTAATATGTATTGTTTTCCTGCTGGGGAGATGGCTTTATATAAAAAATGGCTTTGTGAAACTGAAAAGAATATTTGAGTAGACTGTATATCTAAACACTACACAATTTAGCTGAGTTTAAGGAGAGTTGGAGTCTATATTCTAGTCAGAATATGTGAGTTTCTTCTTACTGTATATTTAAAGTCTATATTATTTAAATATTATAAATTCCCATATGCTTAGAAAATAATAAATTTAGGTCCTGTGGGCAGTTAACTTCAACTTCACTTATGTATTTTGCCGCCAAATCACTGTTTTCTTAGAAGCCAAATCATTGTTTTCTTTATTTGGAATGATCCAAATCAAGGACTCTTGAAAAATCATCCAAGGAAATTTATCCTTTTATCCTCCACAAGACACTACTACTGGGTTGACATCTGCAAAAACATGTACTAATAAATTTGAATTAAGCCCTAAAATATGAGGTGATTTAAAAATATTGCAAAATATATTTTATGTCTGAATTTAACTGAAAAATGCTGAATTTGTCTGATTTCTTTTGTATTAATTCTTTCATATAAAAATATTCGAGCATCTATTATATATCAGGAACTGTGTTAGATCCTGAGAATGCAGATAGGCATAATGTAGGACTTGAGAAACTTATAGGAAGTATGGGAGAAAGACATGTAGCCATAATTAAATCATTATAAGTGTTGTGAGATGGTACTTTGTGGTTTTGATTTTCATTTCTCTAATGATTAATGGTGTTAAACAACTTTTCATATGCGTGTTGGCCATTTGTGTAGTATCTTTGGAGAAATGTCTATTCAAGCCTTTTGTCCATTTTTATTTGCGTTATTTGACTTTTTTGGCATTGAGTTGTAAGTTTTCTTTATATGTTCCGAATATTAACCCCTTATCAGATATTTGATTTGCATATATTTTCATCCGTAGGATGACCTTTCACTCTGTTGATAGTGTCCTTTGTTGTACAAAATTTTTAAGTTTGATGTAGTCCCTTTTTTTGGTCTATTTGTCTGTTTTGCTTCTATTGTCTGTGTCCTTGGTCTTTTTATTCCAAGAATATACTGTGGGAAACTTTATCCACCATCAAGATGCGGTCTTAAGCCAGAAACTTCAGAATGATCTTTATGTTTTCGTTATAAGGAGTCCGGTTACTTACTTTCTTAAAAAAAAATAACTGGAAGCTACAAGATAAACTTCACACATCTTAACTAAGGCATATAACTTGCTAATTTGGACTCAGCATGCGTTTTCAACATCATTACGTATAAGCTCCCTTCCCTACTTCCAGTGCACAGCCACACTAGGCTCTTTCTGTTTCCAGAATATATCTTGATAGTGACTACTCATATGTTCTGTCTTTGGAAAACCCTCTCTCCCTCTATTTGTCAAACTCCTACTCATCCTGTGAAGACTTTACTACATTCTCCTAGCTGTTTCTCTCTCTGATCTATCACTGTTGTGTGCAGATTAATCTTATTTCACTTCTCTTGTAGGAATACAATTACAATGCATACAAAGCACTTAGTACAGTGCATACCACAAAGTGCTCGATACATGTACTGTATTATTTTAACCATAATAATTATTTTAAAAATACTGGTATTGATAGTATGATAATAGTATTAATTATATCCATATTGCTATTATATATTTATTAATAAGTTAGATTTTCAAAATATCATAGAGTCAAAACATGTATAAACTAAAAGTTCTCTATGAATTTACTAGCTTCATCTATCTTCCTATCTCTGAGACAACGAATTCATGACCTGGCACAAGATTCCAGGTTGCATTATGTAGCCAGAGTCACCCTTGAGACATCTCTTTAGGAGGATGAAAAACAAGGGCAATGTGCAATTTTTATTTCTAATTATAGGTTGGAATTCCCCACTCAGCTCCTTATATTTTCACCTCTCTTTCTTCTTTGCTCTTGTTACCTTCTCAGCACGAAATGTTCTCCACTCTCTCTTCCCTTCTCATATTTGGCTAATTTTATAGTCATGCGTATACAAACTAGTCAATATTATACAAACTTGCATAGTTCTTCATGAAGCCTCTTAGGGATAGCCGCCACTCCTTAGTATTTCCAAAATGTCCTGTGTTTTTTTAAATGCAATTTATAATTTCCTGCTGGACATGGACTTCCTGAGACTCTAATACTTCATTCATCTTTTGATCCTTAATGCCTAACACAGTGCTTGGTCTTAGCAGGTTGCCAATAAATCTTTGTTCAGTGAAGGGAAATTTCATTACACTTCTCTATCAGGTCACCCATGTTAGTAAGGTGGGCTAGCCTTCCTTTTTTATCCTTAACTCTGATTATTAGGGGAGGCTGAGTAGTTTGCTTGAACCTTTCTGGCTAGGGTTCATTCTTTATCATTGGGATTCTGAAGGAAAATAGAGAACATTTCCCTGATGCCTGGAAAAAATTGGACTAAGCTATCCTTTCCATGCCTTCTATCCCCTGTGCCCCACTGTGGTGCCCTCTAGATCTTCAAAGGTTGGGAGTACTCCCTGAGAAAAGACATATCAAGCTTACTGAATTGCAATCATTGAATTTCTGTTGCCCAAGATTATGCTTACAATATGAAAAGATAAATATAAAAATATGTGTAAAATTGAACTCTGTGTATTTGAAAATCCAGTCTTCATTATGCATTTTATTATTGTTTCTGTATGCAACAGTTAGTACATGCCATTATCATTGCTAAGAAAATATGAAACTTCTACTAATTATTCCAAATGGAAGACAGTCTAGTAACAGACCACTAACTTTCTCAAATATGTTTAAATGTTTCAGTAAACAGAATATTTTGAGCAGAAATGCATTTTGAGATTTAATAAAATATCATGTTAGCCAATTTGACATAAAAAATCATGCCATTTAGTTGACTTTTTCACCGTGCCTCAGGAAGTATATTTATTTAGCACCACACACTACTTGTAAGCATTTAATCTGTAGCTATGGTTTAATTTGAAAGTAAGAAAACAGACAATGAGAGCAATATTTTGAAATTATTCTTTAAATTATAAAGTTATTGGAATTGGTTTATGTATTAAAACATATTCAGAATTTACTTAAGGAAGCCCCTGAGCATATACTAACTGTATATTTTAGTTTTTAAACATATTAACTTCTTTTTATATTTGGAAATGCATTTTAATTATATTTATGATTTATTAATGATTTAAATCAATGCATCTAGGTCTTTCTCTTTCATACAATTTTAGCACATTTTTACTTACTATGATTTATATAATACGATACTTTAAAAAATTTAGATTGACATAACCATTGATTAATAGAATAAAATTTCTACATGCAAATTTTGTTTTCTAACTTTATTTTTTAAATGTAAAATCTGTTCTACAGTGAGATAATCTTTGAATTTTACCCATTAGGGGAAAAAACTGTTTTCATGGATTTTGTTTTAATATGCAAGCAGCAAGCTATAACTCTGTAGTCCTTATTGCCTACCTACCATCCTTTCTACCTCTCTTTTTTTCTCTTCTCTCTTCATTCATCATTCACTCATTCAAGTAAATATCATTAAGCCTCTATTAAGTGCCAACCACTCTTCTAGGAGCTAAATATTCACCAGGAAACTCAACATGCTTAGTTCCTTCATGGGATGGGACACAAAAACAAAACAAAAAAAAAAACAATTTTGTAACTAGTAGTTACAAAAATGCAAATTATAGTATAGGTTATGAGAGAAAGAAACAAGAGGCTGAAATGAAGAAACAAGGGTCTGAAATGAAGAATAGTGGAGCTCTATTTCAGATAAAGTGGTCAGAAAAGACCTCCTTTTGAAGGTGACATTTAAACTGAACTCTAAAATATGATAGAGCAATTTTCTATCTTCTAATTTTCTAATAGAGTGAAGAGTGGAGTAAAGAATATTCTAGGCAGAAGAAAAGTCATACAACACCTTGGTTGGAGTATTTGATGAAATGAAAGAAGATCTTAGTGGTTGGTTTGGAGCTGGCAGCACAATAGGAAAGGAAAATTGGGGGACCAGGTCATATAGGTCTCTGGAACTTATAGAAAAGACTTCTGATTTTGGTCTAAATGGAATCAAAACCACTGAAGCATTGTGGGAGGAGTAACATGTTCTGACATATTTTTAGAATATCAGTTTTTCTGCTGCTGGGGACATGGATTAAAGGAGATTAGAATTTAAGCGAGGAAACAAGTTAGGAGGAGGATGCAGATGAAAGTGTGGATCAAAGGATTGAACCTGGAGATGTGGAGAAGTTAGCATATTCAGGATTTATTAGAGATAGAATGAATAGGACTTGCTGGAGACTTTAGATGTGGGGGAGTGGCATGAGAGAAAGAAGGAAATACAGAGGGTTTCTGTTTGAGCACCAGAGTAGGTGGTAGTGCTGGTCGTCCCAAGAGTATCAGTACAGCCTGGCACACAGTCAGTACTCAGTAAATGTTGTTTCACCCTGAATGGCTGATTGAATGAATGAATACCTAAGAAAAGGTGGTGAGTATGGAGGGAAATTATAACCTCATTTTATTGATATAAATGTTGAGATGTTTGTGAGATATCCAAGTGGACATGACAGGTGATTGTTGATATGTGATTTTGGAACTTTGATTTCTAATTTGTGAGTCATTCTTCACTCAATAATCTCCTTTCCACAAATCTTAATTAAACACTTCCTGGGAACAAGGAACTCTGAAAGTCAAAAGGGAATTTTGAGATAAGGCACCGCCCTGCGCTCAGAGAGTCTATGGTGACCTGAAGACACACACACGTAAATATAGTACTATGTAGTGCTATTGTGATCTGTAAACACTTAGGTCAAAACAATCATCTGGCCTGGAAAAGTCAGGAAAACATTCTTAAGGGAAGTAATAACTGAGATTATGCTGAAAGCAAAAGTTATCTAGTTAGTGAAGTAAACAAGAGGGGAAGGAATTATCTAGGAGGAGATGGGAAAAAAATGGGACTCACTTGTGCTGATGATGGGAGTGCTTGCTGTGTTAACTGGGAGGAGGGAGAAGCTGTGGAGGGAGCTGTGGAAAGAACTGAAGCCTGAAAAGGAAACAGAGTCCTCTGCTGTTATGGGAGGCAGGAATGCCTAAATTGACCAGTCAACAATATAAACAACAATATAAAAAACTTGTATGTTCTCTTCCCCTTTTCTCTTCCTTTTGCTCTTCTCCTTCCTTTTTTTATTCTTCTGCCAATTTGTGTTAACCATTTCTTAATATCTGTCTGAGATCTTACTCGCTCATCAAAATTACCTTTATTAATCCTACCCTAATTATGGTTGTTACTGCCGTCAAGTGGATTCCAATTCTTAGTGACTCTCTGTACAGCAAAGCGGAACCCCGCTTGGTCTTTTTGAGCCACCCTCTCACCTTCTGGTGCTATCTCAGACAATGCTCTGCTGCTAGTCACAGGGTTCTCATGGCTGATTTTTTTGAAAGTCGGTGGCCAGGTCCTTTTTCTTAGTCTTAGTCTGGAAGCTGAAACGTTCCACCATGGATGACTCTGCTGGTATTTAAAACACCGGTGGCATAGCTTTCAGCATCACAGCAACACACAGCCACCACAGTATGACAACTGACAGATGGATGTTGTGGTTCCCTGATCTGGAAACGAACCTGGGCCACGGAGGTGAAAGTGCCGAATCTTGACTACTAGACCACTGGGGCTGGCAAATTATTACTTGTTTTTCCTTTTTTTAGTATCAACTTTATATAACGTTTATTTATATTTGTTAATAGATACACTTTATATATTTTCAAATATATACATTATTATGTTTTCACACACAAGTATATGTTTACCGGTTTTTGTGTATGTGTGTGTGTGTGTGTGTAGGAATTCAAATATTTTTCCAATTTGTGTCCCACTGTGGTAACCCAGGGTGATCTCCTCATCATTTCAAAATCAGTTGATTAGCAACCTTAATTGCACCTACAACTTTAATTCTCTTTTGCCTTGTGAAATAACATAGTCATAGGTTATCAGGGATGGCATCTTTTGGGTGAGGTATTATTTTGCCTAATACATATTGTTAACACTGTTTTTCTAAATCCACATGATTCTACTTATTAGCTATTGGGGGATACATTTATTAACCTCTCTGAGCTAATTTCCTCATCTGTAAAATAGGCCTGTTAATAAGGTTTAATTAAACAATACCAGTAAAGTATTTAACACAGGGTTTGCATAGTACATATGCTCAATCACTGAAGCTACTAAATCCAGTGTACCTAATAATTAGCTATGTCCATGTGGACTTCAGGTAGAAAGAAAGATGATGTCTCAAGAAGAAATCACATAATTGGCTAAAGCACTTCAGCAAAAATGGTTTATTTTCTTTTTCATTTTTTTTTAAATTTTTTGTTTATTGCAGTAACATTGGTTTATAACACTGTATAAATTTCAGGTGTACATCATTATACTTCTATTTCTGCATAGATTACATCATGTTCACCACCAAAATACTAATTACAACCCATCACCACACACATGTGCCGAATTATCCCTTTCGCTCTCCTCCCTCCCCCCTTCCCCTCTGGTAACCACCAATCCAATCTCTGTCTCTATGTGTTTATTTATTGTTGTTATTATCTACTACTTAATGAAGGAAATCATACGGTATTTGAACTTCTCCCTTAAGTGCAAAGTGACTTATTTCACTTTGCATAATACCCTCAATGTCCATCCATGTTGTCACAAATGGCTGGATGTCATCGTTTCTTATGGCTGAGTAGTATTCCATCGTGATATATACCACATCTTCTTTATCCATTCCTCCCTTGATGGGCAATTAGGTTGCTTCCAAGTCTTGGCTATTGTGAATAATGCTGCAATGAACACAGGGGTGCGTGTATCTTTACGCATTGGTGTTTTCATGTTCTTTGGATAAACACCCAGCAGTGGAATAGCTGGATCTTATGGTAGTTCTAGTCTTAATTTTTTGAGGAATCTCCATACTATTTTCCATAGTGGCTGCACCAGTTTGCACTCACACCAGCAGTGAATGAGAGTTCCCTTCTCTCCACATCCTCTCCAACACATGTTGTTTCCTGTCTTGTTAATTATAGCCATTCTGAAGGGCATGAGGTGATATCTCACTGTAGTTTTGATTTGCATTTCCCTGAGAGTTAATGATTTTGAACATCTTTTCATGTGTCTGTTGGCCATCTGGATATCTTCTTTGGAGAAATGTCTGTTCAGGTCTTTTGCCCATTTTTTAATTGGGTTGTTAGTTTTTTTTCTTGTTGAGATGCATGAGTTCTTTATATATTTTGGATATTATTCCCTTATCAGATGTATGGTTTGCAAACATCTTCTCCCAATTGTTAGGTTGTCTTTTTGTTTTGTTGATGGTTTCCTTTGCTGTACAGAAGCTTTTTAGTTTGATGTAGTCCCATTTGTTTATTTTTTCTATTGTTTCTCTTGCCCGGTCAGACATGGTGCTTGAAAAGATGTTGCTAAGACCGATGTCGAAGAGCATACTGCCTATGTTTTCTTCTAGAAGTTTCATAGTTTCAGGTTTTACATTCAAGTCTTTAATCCATTTTGAGTTAATTTTTGTGTGTGGTGTAAGGTAAGGGTCTGCTTTCATTTTTTTGCATGTGGCTATCCAGTTTTCCCAGCACCATTTGTTGAAGAGACTTTCTTTTCTCCATTGTGTCTTCTTGACTCCTTTGTCAAAGATTAGCTGTCCATAGATGTGTGGGTTTATTTCTGGGCTTTTGATTCTATTCCATTGATCTCTGTGTCTGTTTTTGTGCCAGTACCATGCTGTTTTGGTTACTATAGCTTTGTAGTATATTTTGAAATCGGGGAATCTGATACCTCCAGCTTTATTCTTTTTCTCAGGATTCCTTTAGCTATTCGGGGTCTTTTGTTGTTCCATATAAATTTTAGGATTCTTTGTTCTATTTCTGTGAAAAATGTTGTTGGAACTTTGATAGGGATTTCATTGAATCTATAGATTGCTTTAGGAAGTATGGACATCCTAACTATGTTAATTCTTCCAATCCAAGAGCACGGAATATCTTTCCAATTCTTTGTTTCTTCTTCAATTTCTTTCAGCAATGTTTTATAGTTTTCGGTGTACAGATCTTTCACCTCTTTGGTTAAGTTTATTCCTAGGTATTTTATTCTTTTTGTTGCAATTGTAAATGGGATGGTATTCTTAATTTCTCTTTCTGCTACTTCATTGTTAGTGTATAGAAATGCAACTGATTTTTGTGTGTTGATTTTGTATTCTGCAACTTTACCGTATTCGTTTATTACTTCTAAAAGTCTTTTGGTGAATTCTTTAGGGTTTTATATATATAAAATTATGTCCTCTGCAAATAGTGAGAGTTTCACTTCTTCGTTTCCAATTTGGATCCCTTTTATTTCTTTTTCTTGACTGATTGCTCTGGCTAGGACTTCCAGTACTATGTTAAATAAGAGTGATGACAGTGGGCATCCTGGTCTGGTTCCTGTTCTTAGAGGGATAGCTTTCAGTTTTTCACCACTGAGCATGATATTAGCTGTGGGTTTCTCATACATAGCCTTTGTTATGTTGAGGTACTTTCCTTCTATCCCCATTTTATTCAGAGTTTTTATCATAAGTGGGTGCTGTATCTTGTCAAATGCTTTCTCTGCATCTATTGAGATGATCATGTGATTTTTATTCTTCATTTTGTTAATGTGGTGTATTACATTGATTGATTTGCAAATATTGAACCATCCCTGAATACCTGGAATAAATCCCACTTGATCATGGTGTATAATCTTTTTAACGTATTGTTGTATGCGATTTGCTAGTATTTTGTTGAGGATTTTTGCATTGATGTTCATCGGTGATATTGGCCTGTAATTTTCTTTTTTTGTGTTGTCCTTGTCTGGTTTGGGTACCAGGGTAATGTCGGCGTTGTAGAATGAGTTAGGGAGCTTCCCCCCCTCCTCAATTTTTTGGAAGAGTTTGAGAAGCATAGGTATTAAGTCTTCTTTGAATGTTTGGTAGAATTCACCAGGGAAGCCGTCTGGTCCTGGACTTTTATTTTGGGGGAGGTTTTGATTACTGTTTCGATCTCCTTACTGATGATTGGTCTATTCAAATTCTCTACTTCTTCTTGACCCAGTTTTGGAAGGTTGTATGATTCTAGGAATTTATCCATTTCTTCCAGGTTGTCAAACTGGTTGGCATATAGCTTTTCATAGTATTCTCGTATAATCGTTTCTATTTCTGAGGTGTCTGTTGTAATTTCTCCTCTTTCATTTCTGATTTTACTCATTTGTGCCTTCTCTCTTTTTTTCTTGGTGAGTCTAGTTAAACGTTTGTCAGTTTTGTTTATCTTTTGAAGGAACCAGCTCTTGGTTTTATTAATTTTTTCTATTGTTTTTTTAGTCTCTATTTCATTTATTCCTGCTCTGATTTTTCTTATTTCCCTTCTTCTATTGATTTTGCGCTTTGTTTGTTCTTCTTTTTCCAGTTCCTTTAGGTGCACTTTTAGATTGTTTATTTGAGATTCTTCTTGTTTGTTGAGATAGGCCTGTATTGCTATAAACTTCCCTCTTAGAACCGCTTTTGCTGTATCCCATAAATTCTGGCATGTCGTATTTTCATTTTCATTTGTCTCCAGGCATTGTTTGATTTCTTCTTTGATTTCTTCATTGACCGAGTTGTTGTTCAGTAGCATTTTGTTTAATCTCCACGTATTTGTGGCTTTTCTGATTTTCTTCCTATAGCTGATTTCTAGTTTTATACCATTGTGGTCAGAAAAGATGCTTGGTATTATTTCAATCTTCTTAAATTTATGGAGACTTGTTTAGTGGCCTAATATGTGATCTATCCTGGAGAATGTTCCATGTGCATTTGAAAAGAATGTGTATTCTTTGGTTTTTGGATGGAATACTCTGTATATATCTACTAGGTCCAGCTGTTCTAGTGTGTCATTTAAGGCCAATGTTTCCTTATTGATCTTCTGTTTGGATGATCTATCCGTTGGTGTAAGTGGAGTGTTAAAGTCCCCTACTATTATTGTGTTACTCTCTATTTCTCTTTTTATATCTGTTAATAATTGCTTTATACATTTAGGTGCACCTACATTGGGTGCGTAGATATTTACAAGTGTTATATCCTCTTGTTGGATTGTTCCCTTGATTGTTATGTAATGCCCTTCTTTGTCTCTTTTTAGAGTTTTTGTTTTAAAGTCTATTTTGTCTGGGGCTGGCCCCGTGGCTTAGCGGTGAAGTTCGTGCGCTCCACTATTGGCGCCCGAGTTTGGATCCCCGGGCATGCACCGACGCACCGCTTGTCCGGCCATGCTGAGGCTGCGTCCCACATACAGCAACTAGAAGCATGTGCAACTGTGACATACAACTATCTACTGGGGCTTTGGGGGAAAAAATGAGGAGGATTGGCAATAGATGTTAGCTCAGAGCTGGACTTCCTCAGCAAAAAGAGGAGGATTAGCATGGATGTTAGTTCAGGGCTGATCTTCCTCACACACACACACACGAAAATAATAATAATAAAGTCTATTTTGTCTGATATGAGTACTGCTACCCCAGTTTTCTTTTCATTGCCATTTGTGTGGAGTATCTTTTTCCATCCCTTCACTTTCAGTTTGTGATTGTCTTTAGGTCTGAAGTGTGTCTCTTGTATGTAGCATATATATGGGTCTTGCTGTTTTATCCAATCAGCCACCCTATGCCTTTTAATTGGAGTATTTAGTCCATTGATGTTTGTTTAAAGTAGCTATTGATAAGTATGTACTTACTGCCATTTTTTAACATTTTTTTTCTCAGTGTTTTAGTAGTCCTTCTCTGTTTCTTTCTCTTTCTATACAGATTTGAAGGTCTCTTTAGTTTGACCTCTGTCTGAAAGCTCTACTCTTTAACTCCCATCCTCCTTCATTTTATGTTTTTGATATCATATCTAACCTCTTATTTGTGCATTTGTATCAATTACCCTCTTATCATGGAAACAGATTATTTTTCATGTTTGTGGTCTTCTCTTTTCCACTTAAATCAGTCCCTTTAACATTTCTTGTAGGACTGGTTTCTTGGTGATAAACTCCTTTAATTTTTGCTTGTCTGGGAAATTTTTGATCTCTCCTTCCATTTTGAATGATAACCTTGCTGGGTAGAGTATTCTTGGCTGTAAGTTTTTTCCTTTTAGCACTTTAAATACATCGTGCCACTCTCTTCTAGCCTCTAAGGTTTCTGCTGAGAAGTCAGCTGATAGCCTTATGGGGTTTCCTTTGTATGTAACTTGACATTCTCTTGCAGCTTTTAGGATTCTCTCTTTATCTTTAATTCTGGACATTTTGATTATGATGTGTCTTGGTGTGGGCCTCTTTGGGTTTATCTTATTTGGGGCTCTCTGTGCTTCCTGTACCTGGATGTCTGTTTCCTTCCTTAGGTTAGGAAAGTTTTCATCCATTATTTCTTGAAGTAGATTCTTGGTCCCTTTGTCTCTCTCTTCTCCTTCTGGGACACCTATAACACGGATGTTAGTGTGCTTGATGTTGTCCCAGAGGTCCCTTAGACTGTCCTCACTCTTTTTAATTGTTTTCTCTTTTACCAGTTCAGCTTTGGTAATTTCTTCTAGTCTTTCGTCCAGCTTGCAGATCCGTTCTTCTGTATCCTCTACTCTGCTTTTGAGTCCCTCTAGTGAATTTTTCATTTCCAGTATTGCATTCTTCATTTCTGATTGGTTCTTTTTTATATCTTCCATTTCTTTGTTGACATTCTTACTGAGTTCATCTATTCTTCTCCCCAGATCAGTGAACATCCTTAACACTCTTTGTTTGAACTCTCTGTCAGGTGGGTTGCTCATTTCTGTTTCACTTAATTCCTTTTCTGGGGTTTTGTCCTGTTCCCTTATTGGAATGTATTCCTTTGCCTTCTCATTTTGCCATTTCCCTGTGCTTGTGTCTATGTATTAGGTAGGTCAGCTACGTCTCCTGCTCTTGGATAGGTGACCTTATATAAGTGATGCCTTAAGAGGCCTGCAGTGTGCTTCCCTCAGTTCTCAATGTTCCAGGGGTGACCCCTATGTGGGCTATGTGTGTCCTTCTGTTGTGGCCTGTTTGCTCTCCCTCTAGGCACCCAGGGAGGCCGAGTTATGCTCCTGGCCAGCTGTTGTAATGCTCAGCTGCTTGTAGTTGTTGTGGGCACTTCAGTCTCTTTATCATGTGTGGGGAAACCCAACACAGTTGGCTGCAAGTTCTAATACCACATTTGTGTTGCAATATTTCTTTTAAGTGAGTAGGCCCCCAGCATGGCAGGTTGTTAGCCTCAGGGGCTTACAATTGCTATAAGCCTCCAGTCTTTAGGTCTCTTGTCAGCTCTCTGAGAATTGCTGCTGGGTGGGACTGGCCTCAGACACGGGAACACCCAATTGTTTCAGGCTTTGGAAGGTGGGCCAAACCCCCTATTTAGGTCTTTGAGTAGCACAAGTCTTCTGCAGTTGACAAGCCCTGCCACCCACAGGTCCACACACACAGTCAACACAGTCCTGCCCTGTGTGTGCACCCTGACCTCCTGAAGTGGACCCAGTCTCTCCACAGCAGGAGCCCCACACACTCCATCACTGCCCCACACTCTCCACCTGCTCCTTGTGCACGCCCTGCCCTGCTCAAGTTGGCTCAGTTGCCAGGCTGTAGAGAATCCAGTCACCAATCTATGCAGGCCTGCAAGTTGCCTGAGGGCTTGTTGTTGGGTGGGGCCAGTCTCTAGGGTGGGCTGCCTGCCCTGGCTGAGCTGGATTAAATCAGAGCTGTTGTGGGTGGGGCAGACCTGGACTAGCAGGCCCCAGGGAGAACTCCAGTGGCGTCTGTGTCAGCACGCCCACACCAGGCCACAACAATGGCCACCACCAATATCCCAGTCCCTGGAGAGGTCTCACCTCTCAGTGAGATGCACTCAGGGCCTATCAGGTGAGTCTCTTTTCACCAAAGCACTGTGCACCTTTCTTTCTGGTGAGTTTCGGTTGCTTTCTGAAATGGGTGATTTTGCGCATGGGCCCTTTAAGAGCTGGTTTTAATTTCTTTGTGAACTAGCTTTTCTGGGGGTACTCCCCAATGTTTCAGTAGCAGGCAAGTCAGACATTATGCCACTTGTGTCAATTGTGCTGGGTCCACAAAATGCCCACAGTGGGGCCACTCTCCGGCTCAGGGCCCCATTCCTCCAGGAAGGGCTGCTGACCTGTGGGCTGTTCCCGGGTGGCCGTGAGGCGCTATGGCTTGTGAAGGCAGCATTTTTTCTCTCGAGAAGGGAGTTTCTGTCTTTCCACCTCAATTAGGATTGTCCTTTGTTGCAGGAGTTCCTTTTATCCAATTTTCAGTTCTGTCTCAGGGGTAATTTTTCCATGACTAGTTGTAAATTGGCTGTGTTCGCGGGATGAAGTGAGTTCAGAGTCTGCTTACACCGCCATCTTGACTTTTCTGGTTTATTTTCTTGATGTGGGCCTAAGAAGGGTAAGAGATGGACAGAACATATAAGAACAAAACTGTATAATACCTCTTTTCATGTATCATTTTTTTTTCATTCTCTGGTTTATATCTTAACAGCGACAAGAAAATAATCTCCCTAAATAATCCAGATTTGAAATATTATTAGATGATATGAGAGATAGTTGAATAAATATTTATTTTTAAAGGTTTCCTATTTTAGTTATAATTCTTCGTTTGAGATCTTAAAATTTAGCACATTAAAAAAAGTAAAGAAGAACTGTGAACAAATCCCCAGTTTTTCCAGAAGTTGAGCTTTAATGATCTTTAGCTATTTGTTAGGATTTTCTTCCAATGTTTTCATCAACAGTTTTGGATAATAAGCCCTTTAGGGAAAGGATTTACTTGTTCAATATTTTTGTTTGTTGGTTGGTTGGTTGGTTGGAGAATTTTCAGCCGTTGTATAGCATTTTTGAGGTTAGAGCCCAAAGCCTCTTCAGCTCTAGATTGAGACAGAGACTGAACTCTAGTATTCCTTGGGCAGTAGGTCTCTGGGTCTAGCTACGTCTGGGAATTAAATAGCACATTGGATTGAAGCTTTTACTTGCGTACCTCATTAGTAGCATTTAAAGTAGCCCTGGTAGTTGGTTCTAACAAATTCATCTTCATAGAAAACAGTGGTACATAATAATATACACTGGAAGCATTAGCACTCCACCCTGACAGCCTTTTCCTGAAGGACAAGAGAAGCAGATGCTTTTTTTGCCCCAGTATTTAACACAGTTGATTGTGCATAACTAATTCTTTTGCTAATCTTGTCTGGTGTCAATCTTTTGGTTTTTAGTAGAGGTTTCCTTGGAGGATTTAGCAGAACACATGGCTGACCTGCATGCTTCTTTATCTCCAGGGCTAGAGTAAAATATTAGCACACAAAGCTAAATTGATCTGAAAAAACATAAGGCACAAAAAGCTGGTTTTATGCAAATGTTAACACTGTATAAAACAGCCCTTGGACATCATTTAAAGTGCAGCTTTACCTCACTAACTGGTTCTCTGACATTTGGATGGATGCTAAAATTAACCATTTAGAAAAACTTAAGCTTTGCTGTTCCTAGAGCCCTACATGTAAAAATGGGTATCTTCTACCCCTGTTTACTCCTTGTCTGACTATGCAGCCAAGTTTTCATTTATCATGCCAAGAGAAAAATTATTCAAAAGAGCAGAGTATCGAAAACTCATTTACATTTGGCTTTGGACTTACCTTCCCAGTTATAACTGGCTTTGGACTCTATAAAAATAACTTTGTACTCCTTAACCACATAGCAACTGACATTGTGAAAAGGTGACCCAGATAAATAATAGGTGGCAAGGTTTGGGATGAACAATACACAGCTAAAAATTTACACCTGAGCTATGGATTGGCTATGATTTTTGATAAATGCATTTTTGCTATAGCAGCTTTTGTTGTATTAGAATCTGATATATATTTCTTACATTTTTGCTATAGCAGCTTTTGTTGTATTAGAATCTGATACATATTTCTTGTACAATACCTTGTACAAGATTGATGCTCAAATTGTCTGCTGAATAAATGAAATCATTGTTTACATTTACCTGTAGCATAAGTCATTGATTAGAGGTATTAAAGTTTTCATTTTATTTCTTCTTAACTTTGAATTTCAAAATTGATCAAAAGAAAATCTAATTTTGATCAGCACAAAAAAATACTTTGTTTTGAAACAGGAAGTTGTATTAAAGCTAAAAGGCAATCATCAGCAAAAATTATACAATAATGATCTGCATAATTTCCTATTTGATTCCATCTCATTTCAGCAGACAATTGTGGACTACACCATTACCGAGAAGAAAAAAAGAAAAAAAATTAAAGAAAAAAGAAGTAACAATCACATTAAACCAACCTGAAAATACATCCTGAGCATTGTTGCTCAGAATGTACTTTTGAGATACAAAAAATACAAGTACTTATTTAGTTTAGAATAAATAACAAAACAAAGAAAAAATATCATTAAGGGACCAGATTTATTCAGTTCATTTAATTTTAGTAAGAATGAATTTCTTGAAGCACATAGGAAGTATACAATTAAGTAGAAATATTTCAATATATTATAAATTTTGTCAACATTCTATGATATAATTATGAGTTTGCACAAGAGGATTTTGTATGTCACATTGCATAATCCCATTAAAAATTTGAAAAAAATTATTATACTTGAAGTAGTTTGCAGATAGACTCATTATAACCGCATTTTTTTAGACATTTTAGTGATGTGTGTTATGTATTTGTATGTGTGTGAGTGTATACATACACATAAACACATATTTTACATTGCTTTTAGTCTAACACCTCAACTGTGAATTTAAAAATCATTAGAAAAACCTTTCTATTTGTGTAATAAATATAAACATCCAAATTGTTTAAGTAATTTAAATAAAAATTAAATACTCTAAGTCCACATTTTTGAGAAAATAATCCAGAGTAATAATACAAAAACACTATGGAAATGTTATAATGAGAGTTTTATTTTCATAAATCACTGTAATCTTGTGATTACACTTTACTAATAAACAAATCTGAATGTAACTATTTTTCCTATTGATTCTTGTTCAAGTATAGAGGATGACAAATTGAGATAGAAATTTGCCATAAACATTATTTATTTTCATCATGTGTGCTTTGGTCTGGTCAGGAGGGATTTTCTAGAAAAAGTAAAAAAGTACAATCCTTGTTTTCTATGTCTTTGGTTTGGTTTGGTTTGGTTTCCGTTCTTCTTTTAGGCATCTCCTTCCATTACCCCATGTTGTCTAGATCACTGTGTATGCTGGTGCACTATATTCTTTACTTTTTCTCTTTTGTTTTTTATATCAAACTGTGGTGTGTGCAGTGGTTAAAACTGTTCTCTTAGATGGCTTCATTTGAAACTTGGCTCTACTGCTTTTTAACTGTGTGATCTTGGGCAAGTTACTGACCTTTCTGTGCCTCAATTTTCTCTCCTATATTTACAAATAATTATTGTTTTGTTTTCTTCTGTTTTCCTCATAGAGTTATTATTAGTATTAAATTTGATGATGTATTTTAAAGGCTTAAAACAGTGTCTTCATATACACAATGAATAATAGCCTTTGGTAACCAAAATTATCTAGTTTGTGTTTCACTATATATCTACTTTCTTCTGAATTTCATTGGTTAGAAACAGGTTCCAAAGGAAACTGATATTTAAAATATAGTAAATTCAGGAGCAGATTGGGAGAGAGCCTGTTTTTAAGCAATCAGGCTCTGTAGAACTCTTCAAATTATACTAAAATTATTCCATAATTTGCCTTTTTACAGGTCTTCTGATGGACAAGGATTTGCTACTTTTTTTCCTCACTTTCTATTCTCTTCTTACTCCTCTATTTTGTAGCATAAAATGAGAAACAAGCAGCAGCAATGAACCCGTCATTTAACTAGTAGAAATGGCAAGATTGAAATGAACTATATGCGACTGAGAGTGCCTTCTCTATCCCCCTGCTGTGGCAATTTTGTCAGAAGGAGTAACAAGTCAATTGTGCCATCACCTTGCTGGAAACTTCTCTTCACCTACAACAATAAAACTTGTAGGATACTGATGAAGAAAACAGAAAACATGTAACTGAGAGTCTGCTGGCAACATTTAAGTCAATAAATTTGCACAATCAAAATAATGATAATTTTACAAATAAGAAACTGCTTAGAAGAAGTTTAAGTAAATTGATTTAGGTCACACAATATATTAGTGTCAGATTTGTCCCCAGGTCTCTGTGATTCTAGAGCACTGACTTTTAAGCTCAACATAATACTGCCTCTCAAATGATTGTCCAAGAAATTTCGTGAACGTACTGGAGAGTAAAAAATATATTTAATCGGGTAATATATTATTTAGGTACCTACCATAAACCAGTCCTGTTCTGGGTACTTGGGATAGTATTGTACTAATGTATTAGTAATGTAGTCAAGACCTCATAACATTTATATTGTACAGGTAAATGAGAAAAGAACAAAAACTACTGGATAGTCGTAAGTTGAATGAAGAAAATATAACAAGATGATGTGACAGAGGCCAAAGTGGGACTGGTTTAGCTGGTATAGTCGTTAGTCAAGGAAGGCCTCACTGGTTTGAATGGCATCATATAGTCAGCGTTGGGAATATCTTGACGAAGAAGCCATCAGCCCAGGGAATAGTTAGAACAAAGGTCCTAGAGTTAGAAGGAGCTTTGTTAAATTTAAGAAAATGAAAAATTAGCAATGTGACTTGAGTTTATTGAGAGGTCTGTGGATTAAGATCATTTAAGGTCATCGTAAGTACATTAGTTTTATTCCAAACTTGAGAAAAGCTACTGGAATGTTACAAACAGGAGAGTGTGAGTGGTATCATCTAATTTCCACTTTAAAAAATACTCTTGACTTTACTGTAGGAGTAAATTTTAATGGGACAAGAAGGAGGGATTGAAGTTCATGGGATATTAATTTGGTCCCATTGAGAAATGATGGAGCATGGATAAGTCAACCAAAAATATAGAGAGAAATAGACAAATATTTATATATATATATTTAAAGTGAATAGCACAGTGACTGTCACAAAATGAATACTCAGATATGTAGCTACCATTAATTGTATTAAACATGATTCCTATCTTCCAAGAACTCAGTGTCTATCTGGAAAGATTTGAGAAATACACATACTCTGATTTTAATGACCATTTATTATCATTCTTAGAAGAATAGTGCTAGACAAAGTTAAAAGTGTCTCTTTTTTCCTCAATAAAATGATTTGTACCTACACCTGGAATGGTAAAATCAAGGAATCAGTAAGCGTGAATTGGAAGAGAGAAATACTCTAATTTTTTGTGAAATTAAGTCAATGATATCCTCCAAAGCCATTGTATTCAATATCATTTAAGGTGGATATTCTGGCTACCCATTAAGGGCCAAGCATATTTCTAAGCACTGACAATACAATGAGGAGAAAGACATTGTTTCTATGCATACAGGGTTCAATTCTTGCTGTTTAAATGAGCCTTATCTTACATAAAATAAATCAACAGAAATTTTAAATTTAAACTTTAAACAGAAATTTAAATTTTAAACTCAAGTTTAAAGTTTTCCATTTTCAAGTAAGCTGGGCTCAAGTTCTGTAATTTTGGATATGATAAAACACTGCAGGAGATTTATAAAAATAAACACAAGATATGAATGCATGTTTAGTGATCTGGCCCATGAAGCAGAACAGGGAGATAGCTTCTCAAAATACATCAAATTTAAATGTGAAATTGGAAATTCCTTATTTCAGGAAGTAAAAAAAAAATTCACTTGACAAAATGAGTTCCAGTGGGATGGATTCCCATTGTTTATATAATTAATAGTCCATGTTGCGATAATGAACAAATCTTGACATCACAATTGTCTAATTTAGTAAATATTTATTTCTCACCCATGCAATATCCATTGTAGGTTTGGTGACCCATCTTGATCTTGTAGTTATTGTCATCTGTGGTTATTGTTATTTTGAGAAGTCTGTGAATTAAGATCATTTAAGGCCGTGGTAAAGACATTAGTCTTATTTCAAATTCAAGGAAATCAATTAAAATGTTACAAACAAGAGGGTATGTGTGACATGATCTGATTTCCACTTTTAAATGATGCTCTAGGCTTCCCTATATCTGATTTCCACTTTTAAATGATGCTCTAGGCTTCCCTATAGAAAATAATTTATAAAAGGACAAGAGAAGAAGATGGGATTGAAGTTATGGTCTATGTCATTCCCAGGCAGAGAGGATGTCACAGGATATTTTTAAGGACTAGGCTTGGATATGACTTGTCACTTTCCCCAGTTCCCATTAGACAGCCCTTAGCTTCAGGGCACCATCCTAACATTCTTGGGTGGGGGTAATATGTAGTTTTGCTGAAGAAATAGAGCAATAAACACATAATATTGTTTCTGCCTCACAATATTTGCAGTCAGAGTCTTGGAAGCAAAGTTTCCTCATGTCTAAATGGTAAGCATATCTTCTGTTTTACTTATCCTCAGCCACTGCTTCAAACTCCTACAGTTTTTGAGAGTTTCCTCTCCAGATGACAGTCAGTAACTCCTCCTACTAAAATTTATGCAATCAATCACTATGAAATGAACAAAGATTTTTGAAAAGATAATTGCTACCAAAATTAGTTAATACATTTTATATATATTAAAGATTCCCTTTAGGCAGTTGAATAGATGGTGAAGAGGATTGAGCTAAATGACGTAGATTGCAGAATCATCAGTATACCTGTTGAAATAGAGAGAGTAGATAATATCACCCTGGGAGAAAGTATATATCATGAAGAGAACAGTAGATGCCTGGGAAACACTGCTATGAAAGTAACTAGTAAAGAAAGGAGGCAAGGGGGTCGATGGATAAGAAGTGGTTTAGATAGGTACAAGGGTGATCAGTAAAGTATTTCTTTCACATGGAAGCCAAAAAAGGGAAGGGTTCTCAAAAGGAATGGGTTAATAACAATGTCAAATGTCACAGAGACACCCAATAAAAAAAATTACTGAACAAGTATGAGTCCTTTAGGAAGTCAATGGTGGATTTAGAAAAAGGGTTTCAATAGAAAGTGTGAAGAGATTCATACAGTCAATTGCAGTCAACTGAGGGATGACTAAGAGGTGAATTAAGAAGCAACATTAAACAAAGGTAAATTTTCTGAGAAATTTGGAAAGGGAAGAGGAAAAATTTACTGTTAAGAAAGGATGATTAATGGATCAAGAAAAATTTACTTTGTCTTGCTATTTGGAGCTGGGGAGTGTTGACTTCATTTGTATTTGGACTTTTAGGATGATCTTGGAGAGGTATTTATCAGCTTAAGTGATCCCAGCCAGAGTATAGACCTGGAGTTAGGTAGACGATGCGGTCAAGTACCTAAGTGAATGGATTATCTATTTTGCAGGAGTTAGTACAGTGATTCTTTTTTTTCTTTATAATTTTATTTATTTTTCCCCCAAAGCCCCAGTAGATAGTTGTATGTCATAGCTGCACTTCCTTCTAGTTACTGTATGTGGGATGCGGCCATGAGGCCGGACAAGCGGTGCATGCCCCGGATCCGAACCCCGGCCGCCAGCAGCGGAGCACGTGCCCTTAACCGCTAAGCCACGGGGCCGGCCCAGTACAGTGATTCTTGATTCTAGCTATGCATTAGAAACACCTAGGGAACTTCAAAAAAATTGCCCCACCATTGACCCTACGTCAACCAATTACACAGGAATCTTGGGTTTGGAGCTGAATTAAGGGTATTTTTAAACGCTCTTCAGATGTTTCTGATGTTCAGCCTGTGTTGAAGCAAAGGTGATAGGACTTTGGAAAGTTTGAGAGAGATCATACCCTGAACATTCTCACTTTTTAAAATGAAGTAGCATTCAAGGTTGCCTTCTGAGAGTAAAAGCTTCAGATGGAGTGGAGGCTCAAGGACAGAAACAAAGGTTAAAAATGAGACGTAAACAAGGACAAGGCTTTTATAAAATAGAAAAAACTGAGATGGCGTCTACTAGCTTTACTGAAATTATAGTTCTCAAATTGCAAATTCCTGGGCTCTTCCCTGGATCTACTGAATCAAAAACCCTGGGAGTGGGGCCCAGCAATCTGTTTTAACAAGCCCTCGAGGTAATTCCCATTCACGCTAAACTTTGAGAAGCGCTGACCTGGGTCAATCCTGGATGTCTGGATCACGCTGGGTTTCTAATCACCATCTCAGGGAATTTAGGAAGAGGAAAGCCAGATCTGACGACTCTCTCAGAGATTTTAGTTAAAATATAACATATATACAGAAAAGCCACAACTTATAAGTGTACAGCTTGATAAATTTTCACAAAATGAGCACAGCCTTGTTGCTAGCATCCAGATCAAGAACAGAATTATTACTGGTAAGTGAGAAACCTCTCGAATACTCCCTTCCCTCTCAGTCATTATCTTGCTCGTCTTTGAAAGTAAACATCCTTCTGATTTCTAGCACCACAGATTATTTTTACCTATTTTCAACTTTATAAAATGAAGTGTTACAGTATGTACTCTTCAACCAGTGGTATTCTCTGTGAAAGTCATCATATTGTTGTATGTAGTAGTAGTTTATTCATTTTCATTGATTGATCGTGGTGCATTATAGGACTAAACCACTAATTATTTGTGTGTGACAACTTTGATGAATATTTGGGTTCTTTCTAGATTTGGTTATTATAAATAATGTGTCTATGAACATTCCTATAAATATGTTTTGATGCACATCTGAGAAAATGCCTAGTAAACGAAACATTAAGTCATAGGATATGGATAGCTTTATTAGAAAGCTCTCAGTGAGTTTTCCCAAGTGGCTGTACTAACTTACAGTTACCAGAAGCATATAGGAATTCTAGTTGTTTCATGTCCTTGCTAAACTTACATTATTGATCTTTGTCACTTTAAACATTCTGGTGTGTGTGTAGTAGAGAATCATCGTGGTTTTAATTTGAGTTTCTTTAATAACTAATGAGTTGAGTACCTTTCTTATATGTCCATTGGCAATTGGTCCATCCTCCATTGTGAGATGCCCACTTTAGTCTTTTGTCCATTTTTCTATTAAGTTGTTTGCCTTTTTCTTAATGTTTTGTAGGAGGTCTTTGGATGAGCCCTCATCAGTTACGTGTGTTGGAAATATCTTCCACTGTGTGCCTGGACTCTCTCAGTGAAATCACTTAAGAAATAGAATTCCAAATTTTAATGTAGTGTACTATACCTGTTTAAGAAAACACTGTCAATCCTCAGGACATGAAGATGTCTTCTATTGTGTTTCAGAAGCTGTATTGTTTCACTTTTCATAGTTAGATCCATGGTTCATCTGGAATTGATTATTGTGTATGTATATACAGTTAAACGAGCACAATTTATTGAAAAGATACTCTATTTCCACCACTCTGCAGTGCTGCTTTGGTTATAAATCAAGTATTTAAATGACTCTGTGTGAGTGTGTGCACGCGTGTGTGTGTTTCTGAAGACTTTATTCTGTTCCATTGGCTTACTGGTCTATATTTACTTTTAATTCCTCATTGTTTTGATTAGTGTAGCTTTGTAATGACTTAGTGTTGATTATTTAGCTTTATTTTCCTTTTAAAGATTGTCTTCGTTATGTTTAGCTATTTGCGTCTCTAGATAAGTTAAAAAATCAGCTTATCAATGTACATATATGCATACATTAAATAAATACCCCCCCACAACCACCCAAATTTTGATTGAGATTGCACTAAAAGCATAGATTAATCTGGGGAGAATTGACATTATTAGATTATCAGTCTGAAAATGTGGAATATCTATTTATTTACGTAGATCTGTATTTTTTCTCAAAAATATAAGTAGAGCTTTACTCAGGCTTTTCACGTTTCACTATTTTTATTTCTAGATACTTGAGATTTTATTCTATTAGAAACGATATTTTTAAAATTTCACTTTCTAATTGTTTATTGCTGATACATTTTTGTATATTGCCCTGTATTCAGAATCTTGCTAAATTCACACATTGTTATGTATTTTATCTGGTGATTCTCTTGACATTCTACGTATATAATTCTGCCGTCTGCAAGTAATGAAGTTACACTTTATTGAAGTTAAATATGAGAAAAGTCTAAAAATTAGCTAACTCCCACCTTCTGGGTGCTGAATAGAAATAAGCATTTTCCAATTAGACTCTCATTTTTTATTATAAAGCTTTTGGCCTACAACATACGTTTTATTCTTAAAATATGTTTGGCAATTCCTCTCATCCTTCTTCTTTGTTTTGACCTTTTGCTTCAGTGATCATACTATTCCTCTGCTTTGGAATAGTGATGTGTTCATTGTGATTCTCTTTTTAGTCTACTCCATAGAGGGCTCAGAGATCAGAATCTAATTTGATGACTAGTTTAAATAATTATATTCACTCATTTATTTATTTCATATTTAATTTAATAAATTCATATCAACCCCTATTATATATAAATCTTTTTTTAAATAATAGAAATATCATGTGAACAAAAATAGATACAATCCCTTCCTTTACAGAGCTAATAAACTAGAAGGAGACAAAAATTCCAAATGCCCATGTGGAAAAAACTCTGCCATCAACATGTGGCCTCTATGGTCACCCTGGGCCACAACATCAAGATAACAGGGCCAAGCATCCAGATAGCATAAGTAGAAAAAAAATGTGGATGATCTTGTGGGAGGTTTTTATGGGCAAAGCTTGTAATGATAGCTCACTTCACTTACAATGTATTCACCAGAATTCGGTTACATGGCCTAACTTAGATGTGAGGAGCACTAGAAACTTTGCCCTGGTTGAGCAACTGTTTCCAGCAACAACTGCACATGTGAAAGTGGGACAGGAATTTTGGTGCCTAGCGAGATACCTCTGCCATACAAAGATGCCAGAAAACCTGTGCTTCTTATGTCTGTGGGGTTTTAGTTTTCATCAAGTTTGGAAATCTTTTGGCCATTACGTCTTCAAATAGTTCTCTGTGCCTCCCTCCATCCCACAACATTTTGGGAACTTCAGTATCACCTGTGTTCAACTGCTTGATATTTTGCTATAGGGGAAAATCTTTTTTTTTTTTTTTTAATGTTCTTCCATTCTCTTTGCTTCATTTTGAATAATTTCTATTGCTCTATCTTCAGGTTCACTGTGTTTTATTGTGCAGTATCTAATCTGCTGTAAGGCCCATTGAACAATTATTTTTATTTCTAAAAACATATTTTTCATCTCTTAAGGCTTTATTTTGTTACAGTTTATATCTTCGTTTTCTTATATCTCGCTATGTGCACTGTGTTTACTTTTTCTGTAAAGGGATATATGGTAAATATTTTAGACTTTGCATGGTAAATATAATCTCTATCATATTTATCTTCTGTTCTGATCTGTTTTTCATTTGTTTTTACAATCCTTTAAAATTATACAAATCATTATTAGCTCTCAGGTGATACCAAAACAGGGCAGAGGCAAGATATATCCTGGGCTATAGTTTGCCAACCCTTGCTTTAAATAGTAGAACATAGTTATATTGTCTGTTATAAAGTCCTTATCTGCTAATTCCATTATCTCCATCATTTTTGTTCTGTTTCTGTTGACTGATATTTCTCTAAGCAATGGGTCATATTTTTTGCTTCTTAGTGTGAGTACTCATTTTTTACTAGATGTTGAACATTGTGAATTTTAAGTTATTGAATATCTGGATTTAGTTATCTTCCTTTAAAAAATATTGGGCTTTCTTCTGGTATACAGTGCAGATTCATTTGGTTCAGTTTGTGTCTTTTGAGGTTTGTTTTTAAGTTTTAGGGTAGTTCTAGAGTAACCTTTACTCTAGGGTTGGTTAGGCCCTCTACTTAAGTGCTTCCCTTCTGAAGTTTCTCCTGAATACTCTAGTTATTTATAGAGTACTCTTCCCCCATTGCTGGAGGAGGTAGAAAAATACCCAGCTCTGTGTGCTCTCTTGGAACCATTCAGCTCACAGATCCCTAGCCTCTCTTTGCCTGATTTTGTGGAATTTTACCCTTTGCATGCATGTGTTAGTATTTAGCAAATACCCAGGAGACCACTATGCAGATTTTGTGTGTTCTTTTTTTACAGAGCTCCCTCTCCTCTGGAATTCTGTCTTACAACTTACAGGCATCTCCTGCTCCCTGAACACTGTCTACTCAGCTCAGGAAGAACACCATGTTTTATTTATAATTCCCCTCCCGAGTCTCTGGTCCTGAATGTGCTTCTAGACAGAAAGCCAGGCAATTATATGGCCCTCACCCTTTGTTCCTCTCCTTTCTGGGATCACATTTCTGTATAGCACTGGTCTAGTGTTTGAAAATAGTTATATTTTGCTCAGTTTTTAATTTTTTTTTAAGAAAAGAATGTAAATTTGCTCCCTGTTTCTCTGTCATGGTTCCATCTTGATTTAAAGTTTTTTCCCCAGAATTTTTAAATAATTTAAGTAATCGTTGAATAAATGCTTGTATTTTTTTTTAATTTGGAGATTCTGAGAAGTATTTTAAGCTAAATGTGAAAAAAGAATCCACATATTTATTAATTACTTTCCTCAGTGCATTAACTTACCCTCTCATTTTCTGGACATGTCTCTTAGGAAGGGAAATGTAAATTGAGGAGGGAGATTTGCTCAAAAGCATATTCGAGTATTCAGGAATAAACCATCAGTGCTGAAATGACATTATACTTAGTTTTCTCTCCCTTTGCATGAGGTGTTCATCTGGATAAGAGATGAATGTTTTTCTTCGAGTTGTTGTAAATCTGTTTCTCAGATGAATTTAATTTTATCTGTTTTAGTATGAAAGAAGCTGAAGGAGCTGGACTGAGAAATGAAAATGATGAGAACCCTTTAATTTTCCTTCATAATCATCAAAAATCCACTTTTCTTTTCTTTAAAACTTGGATAGCATTATTTGTTGTGCCTTGACAAATGTAAAATAAAACTAGCAGTCTAGAAGGTGTGCAATTTAACTACCCACTTGCTCAATTTTCTTCTCTATTGGAAAAGAGTTTCTCCTTAAACACAAAGATGCATAAGATTGAACTCTTAAATGTAAACAAGGACAGCTATACAAATGGAACTTGTGCTCTGTATATATAACATAATGGATAATTAATGAGTATAATATTTGCATAGTTTGTCTAATTAAGAGGTAGACAGCAGTGATGCCTGTCTTGGGAAGGAGCAAAAAGCCCCACATAGATGTCAGTTTTACTTGAGTGCTGATGGAAGGTTGAGATTTAGCAAGGGAGATTTGCAGAAAAATTTCCCATAATAAAGTCTGAGATTGGATTGAATGCTTAGCATCTGGAATTGACCAAGTATGCTCATCTTCCACAATTTACAGTTCATTTCACTTTTGTGATAAACAAGCTTATTTTCTATCATCCCCACCCCCCATCTCTAAGCTATTTCAGAAGAAACTAATAGCAGGGCAGAGCACAGTATGAGATCAGTGTCTGAAAAGATGTGTTACAGAAAACTGTTTTAGGTGGTTGTTGAAGCTGTGTGTTTTTGGTTTTCTGTTTTTTAACTGCCATGTTTTGGGGCAGTTTCAATTCACAGGATCTTAAATGAAATGTCTGGTCTCTCACCCAAAGCCAAAACAAGGTCAGATATTTTTAGTATCTAAATAAGTGTCACAGAAATTAAAAGTAAATAAAATTTAATTCTAGGAAAAATACATTTGTTGAAAAATATTGAACTTTTTTATTCATGTTTGCACTTAAATACATCTAATTTTTATTTTATTTTGTGACTTTTCTCCCTACTCTATATGAAAGAGATTGAAAGAGATTGTTTTCCAAGTTTACATAAATTCAGTTAAAGTATAGAGAAAGGAGTTAATTGATGATTTATGATATTGTAAATAATTAAGATTAGTTTTAGTAACATTTTAAATTTAACGTAATTTTTATCAATAGATTTGATTACATTAAGAACTTGAGGCAGTTGATAGTATTTCCCCCAAATAATTGGAATAGGTACCAAGTCAAAAGGATTCATTTTTTAAAAATTCCTTATTCCTTAAAGACCACCTTGCCCTCGTTGATTTCATTGGCTGAATTGTTTCTTTTCTTCCTGTTTTACAACAGACTGATTCTGCAAGTTTCTTAACATACAACTTGCTATCATGTAGCCTATGTGTATGTGCATACATATACATATATAAAAAAATTAACACACCTTAAATCTTACAACCTATACACTTTTCTTAGAACAAGAGTAGAGAAACCACCAACCTTTCTATTATTTACTTATTTTTTACTTATTTTATTATTTATTATTCCTTATGTATCACGTGACTACATTTTGAAGCCATCATAACTTCTAGTTAACCTCAAGAGAAGTCTAAGATATTTAATCACATTGTTTTACCATTTAGATGAAGAAATATTATTCTTAAAAATTGGCCTAAGAGGGGTATTATGACTTATTTTGCCATGATGCTATTTATTCTAAAGTGCCTACAAAGACCAAACTAATTTTTTGAAGATACTGAGATAAAATGTGCTGAAACACTGAATAAGCAAAAGATAGTTTATCTTTAGGAAGCAATAAAATATGCAAAAATTTGCCCAGACTCTTGATTCAGCTGCCTAATCTGTGTCCTCTATTATCTTCTTCGTCCCTCATCTCCATAGAACAGCCACAATGAAATTTTTTAAACCAAAATTCAATCATGTCCTCTCTTTGCTGAAAACCCATCAATAACTTTCCATTGCTCAGAAGAAATTCCATAGCCTTGTCAGAAAGCTACAGCAAGGCATAGCCTCTAGTGGCCCTTCCAACCTCATTTGGTACCTCACAGCCTTTCAGCATCTTGGCAAAGGCAAACAGACTTGCTTTCAGTTTGAAGGCCCATTTCCTCTAGTGAAAGAGTCAGTGTACCTGCTCAGAACACTTTTCCTTATACTTCTCATCTAGTTAATGCTTACTGTTGACCCTTCAGTTTTCTAATCCAGCATTGCTTCATCAGAGAATCCTTGTTCCTGAATTCCCTAACTAGTTTGAAGCCCCAAACATACAACATCAGTACTAAATGCTCCTTCTTCATGGTACCTGACAGAAATGTAATTTTATGTGTTTATTTTGTCATTTGGTTAGAGCTTTACTCTCTACCTGATAGAATGAGATCATGCTAACCTTTGATCATCATTGTAGCCTGAGAGACTAACGTAGTTCCTCCTGGTACTTAGTATATCTTAATGAATGTTTTTTTGAACAGATGACTAAATAAACTTTAAAATTCACAGAAAGTTTGTACAAATAACGAATATGATCTCATGTGTATCTTGAGTCTGTTAAAAAATGGTTCTATTGAATAACCTTCTGTGAACCCTGCCCTTTCTGTGAATTGTTGGACAAATATGTTGCAGGCAACACTAATCAAACAGGCAAGCCTGGTGGCCAAGACAGAGTGATGCTGAAAGGCTGAAGGTCCTATCAATGACAGGATTTGTACCAACTGACTTTGATCAGAGACCAGACAATGTTACTTAGCAGAAAGGGCACAGCACTAGATTTAAGAGTTTCATGGTTTGTTCTAATGCTGCCCTTCACTTGTTCTAACTCTGGTATAAAATAACAATGTTGATTTGGGTAATACATTCTGCTGTAAGAGTCTATGATTACAGAAAATGTATTGGTTTTCATAAATATTGTATTAAATCCAGGCCAAATCAGACTACAAAGATTCTAGCATTCAAGTAGATCCACCTAGCCAAAATGTTGTATATCTAACATGTACTAAAAGAAAACTTTACCTATTTCACAATTTTGTCAGATACTGATTCTATGATAGTCTCTGTAGTAATAAAGAGATCAAACAGGAATGCTGAGCAAAGAAGTGGATACAAGAATTGGCAAGAGCATTGGTTGAATGTTGGAAGAGCTGGGTTCCTGCCTTGTTTTCAAGTGCAAGTCAGTCATACTTTTGGGTGTAAGTTATTTTGCTGTAAAATGAGAATTTCTCTGGAGTGAGCTATTCTGAGAGTTGCTCTCCATTTCACGTGTCAGGAGTTCAGGATTATTACTCTCTTCTGTGAGCCTAGATTGAGGAACTTCAAGGAGATCATGCGGAGAAATTGATTTGTATGCCCTGGAGCTTAGGGGACAGGTATATTATTATCAAAACCATGGCTGAAATATTTAAATGTCTATTGTAAACCCAGAGGGCTGCATTTGGAAAGAAACTGCATTTCCACAGAGGATGAATAAGTGGGCGTGTTTGCATTTGACCAAATGCAGATTTTTTTTCTTTAAGTAGTTTCTTTTTTTTTTTTTAGTTTTTATTTATTGTGAAGTTTTTGTTGTACATTATTGCTTATCAGTCACTATATAAGTGCATCCCTCCACCCCTAGCCCCTGGTAACCACCAAACAGTTCTGTCTGTCCGTGTGGTGGTTTATCTTCCACATATGAGTGAAATCATGCACTGTTTGTCTTTCTCTTTCTGGCTTATTTCACTTAACTTAATATCCTCCAGGTGCATCCATGTTGCAAATGGGACGCTTTTGTCTTTTTTTATGGCTGAGTCATATTCCATGGTATATATATATATATATATACCACATCTTCTTTATCCAATCATCAGTCGAGGGACTCTTGCATTGCTTCCATGTCTTGGCTATAGTGAATAATGCTGCGATGAACATAGGGGTGCATAAGCCTCTTTGGATTGTTGATATCAGGTTCCTTGTGTAGACACCCAGTAGTAGGATAGCTGGATCATAAGGTATTTCTATTTTTAATTTCTTGAGTAATCTCCATACTGTTTTTCATAGAGGCTGCACCAATTTGCATTCCCACCAGCAGTGGATTAGGGTTTCCATTTCTCCACAGCCTCTCCAGCATTTGTTGCTTTTTGTCTTGGTGATTATAGCCATTCTAACGGGCGTGAGGTGATATCTTAGTGTGGTTTTGATTTGCATTTCCCTGATGACTAGTGATGTTGAGAATCTTTTCATGTGCCTATTGGCCATCTGTATATCTTCTTTGGAGAAGAGTCTGTTCATTTCCTCTGCCCATTTTTTGATTGGGTTGTTTGTTTTCTTATTATTCAGTTGTGTGTGTTCTTTATATATTATGGAGATTAATCCCTTGTCAGATATATGGTTTGCAAATATTTTTTCCCAGCTGGTGTGTTCCGTATTCATTTTGATCCCGGTTTCGTTTGCCTTGTAGAAGCTCTTTAATCTGATAAAGTCTCACTTGTTTATTTTTTCTTTTGTTTCCCTTGTCTGAGTAGACATGGAATTCAAAAAGATCCCTTTATGGCTGATGACGAGTAGAGTAGTGTACTACCTATGTTTGCCTCCAGGAGTTTTATAGTTTTAGGTCTCACCTTCAAGTGTTTGATCCATTTTGAGTTAATTTTTGTATATGGCAAAAGAAGATGATCTACTTTCATTCTTTTGCATGTGGCTGTCCAGTTTTCCTAGCACCGTTTATTGAAGAGACTTTCCTTTCTCCACTGTATGTCCTTAGTTCCTTTGTCAAAGATTAGCTGCCCATAGATATGAAGTTTTATTTCTGGACTTTCAATTCTGTTCCATTGATCTGTGTGTCTGTTTTTGTACCAGTACCATGCTGTTTTAATTAGTATCACTTTGTAGTATGTTTTGAAGTCAGGGATTGTGATGCCTCCAGCCTTGTTCTTCTTTTTCAGGATTGCTTTAGCTATATGGGGTCTTTTGTTGCGCCATATGGATGTTAGTATTCTTTGTTCTGTTTCTGTGAATAATGTCCTTGGGATTCTGATTGGGATTGCACTGAATCTGTAGATTGCTTTAGGTAGTACAGACATTTTAACAGTTTATTCTTCCAATCCAAGTGCATGGAATGTTTTTCCATTTCTTTATGTCATCATTGATTTCACTCAATAATGTCTTATAGTTTTCATTGTATAGGTCTTTCACTTCCTTGCTTAAATTTACTCCTAGATAGTTTATTCTTTTTGTTGCAATTGTAAGTGGGATTGTCTTCTTGAGTTCTCTTTCTGTTGGTTCGTTGTTGGTATATAGAAATGCAAGTGATTTCTGTAAGTTGATTTGTACCCTGCCACTTGGCTGTAGTTGTTGATTATTTCTAATAGTTTTCCAATGGATTCTTTAGGATTTTCTATATATGAGATCATGTCATCTGCAAACAGTGAGAGTTTCACTTCTTCGTTGCCTATTTGGATTCCTTCTATTCCTTTTTCTTGCCTAATTGCTCTGGCTAGAAGCTCCAGTACTGTGTTGAATAAGAATGGTGAGAGTGGACACCCTTGTCTTGTCCCTGTTTTCAGAGGGACGGCTTTCAGTTTTTCCCCATTGAGTATAATGTTGTCTGTGGGTTTGTCATATATGGCCTTTCTTGTGTTAAGGTACTTTCCTTCTATACCCATTTTTTGAGAGTTTTTATCATAAGTGGATGTTGGATCTTGTCAATAGCCTTCTCTGCATCTATTGAGATGATCATATGGTTTTTATTCCTCTTTTTGTTAATGTGGTGTATCACATTGATTGATTTGCGGATGTTGAACCATCTCTATGTCCCTGGTATAAATCCCACTTGATCATGGTATATGATCTTTTCAATGTATTGCTGTATTTGTTTTGCCAATATTTTGTTGAGGATTTTTGCATCTGCGTTCATCAGGGATATTGGTCTGTAGTTTTCCTTCTTAGTATTGTCTTTGCCTGGCTTTGGTATCAGGATGATGTAGGCCTTGTAGAATGTGTAGGGGAGTTTTCCATCTTCCTCTATTTCTTGGAATAGTTTCAGAAGGATAGGTATTAAGTCTTCTTTGAATGTTTGGTAAAATTCTCCAGAGAAGCCATCTGGTCCTGGACTTTTATTTTTGGGGAGTTTTTTGATTACTGTTTCAATCTCTTTACTTGTGATTGATCTATTCAGGTTCTCTATTTCTTCTTGATTCAGTTTTGGGAGGTTGCATGAGTCTAGGAATTTATCCATTTCTTCTAGATTGTCCAATTTGTTGGCATATTGTTTTCCACAGTATTGTCTTATAATCTTTTGTATTTCTGTGATATCTGTTGTAATTTCTCCTTTTTCATTTCTAATTTTATTTATTTGAGACTTCTCTCTGTTTTTCTTGGTGAGTTTGGCTAAGGGTTTGTCAATTTTGTTTATCTTCTCAAAGACCCAGCTCTTTGTTTCATTGATTCTTTCTGTTTTTTTTTTTATTTCAATTTCATTTATTTCTGCTCTGATTTTTATTATTTCCCTCCTTCTGCTGACTTTAGACTTTGTTCTTCTTTTTCTAATTCTGTTAGGTCTAGTTTGAGGTTGCTTATTTGGGCTTTTTCTTGTTTGTTAAGGTGGGCCTGTATTGCTATGATTTGCCCTCTCAGGACTGCTTTTCCTGTGTCCCATATGAATTGGTAGGGTGTATTTTCATTTTCATTTGTCTCCAGATATGCTTTGATTTCTCCTTTAATTTCATCAATGATCCATTGGTTGTTTAGTAGCATGTTGTTGAATCTCCACAGCTTTGTCACTTTCCTGGTTTTTCCTTGTAGTTGATTTCTAACTTCATGGCATTATGGTCTGAAAAGATGCTTGTTATGATTTCAATCTTCTTAAATTTATATAAGCATGCCTTTTTCCCAACATATGGTCTATTCTTGAGAATGATCCATGCGTGCTTGAGAAGAATGTGTAATCTGCTGTGTTTGGATGGAGTGCTCTGTATATGTTTATTAAGTCCATCTTATCTAGTTTTTCATTTAGGTCCATTATTTCCTTAATGATTTTCTGTCTGGATGATCTCTCCATTGACGAGAGTGGAGTGTTAAGATCCCCTACTATTATTGTGTTGTTGTTAATATCTCCTTTTAGGTTTGTTAATAGTTGCTTTGCGTACCTTGGTGCTCCTGTATTGGATGCATGTCTATTTAAAAGTGATATGTCTTCTTGATGGAGTGTGCTTTTTATCATTATATAATGCCCCTCTTTGTTTCTCATTACCTGTTTTATCTTGAAGTCCACTTTGTCTGATATAAGTATGGCAACACCTGCTTTCTTTTATTTGCCATTAGCTTGGAGTATTGTCTTCCATCCTTTCACTCTGAACCTGTGTTTGTCTTCAGAGCTGAGATGTTTCCTGGAGGCAGCATATTGTTGGGTCTTGTTTTGTAATCCATCCCACCACTCTGTGTCTTTTGATTGGAGAGTTCAGTCCATTTACATTTAGGGTAATTATTGATATGTGGGAGCTTGTTGTTGTTATTTTATCGCTCTTTTTCCCATTCTTTTACATTTCTTTTGTTTCTCGCCCCATGTGTTTTGGACTACCAATTTAGTTTGGTAGTTCTGTATGGGAGTTCTCTTAGTTTTCTCTTTCTTTATCATGTGAGAGTCTGTTCTGATTATTTGGTTAGTGGTTACCATGAGGTTTGTATAAAAAAATCTTGTGGATGTGATAGTCGATTTTTTGATGGCCTCTTATTCCCTTAGACTAAGTCGATTCGATCCCTTTCCTCTTCCCCTTCTAAGTTATTGTTGTCACATCTTATTTCTTCTTGTGTTGTGAGTTCGTGTTTAACATAATGAGGTTATATTTATGCTTGGTGCTTACCCTCCCTTGATCTTTAGTTTTATAATTAAGTGTTTGCTAATCTATTTTGATAGAGGACTGCAATTTTTCTGGTTTTGTGGACCTATTTTCCTCCTTGTTCAAAAATTTGAATCCCCTTTCTCCTTTTTCCTCAGGGATGAGGGCCTTCTTGAGCACTTCTTGTAGTGGGGGTCTTGTAGCAATGAACTCCCTTAGCTTTTGTTTATCTGGGATAGTTATTATTTCTCCCTCATATCTGAAGCATATTTTTGTGGATAGAGTATTCTTGGCTGAAAGTTTTTGTCCTTCAGAATTTTGAATATATTGTTCCACTTTCTCCTAGACTGTAAAGTTTCTGTCGAGAAATCAGCTGAGAGCCTGATAGGAAATCCTTTGATGTTATTTTTTTTGTCTAGCTGCCCTTAATATTTTTTCTTTGTCATTGGCTTTTGCCAGCTTCACTACTATATGCCTTGGAGAGGGTATTTTCGTGTTGATATATTTAGGAGATCTATTGATTTCATTCACTGGTATTTCCAGCTCCTTGCACAGGTTTTGGAAATTCTCAGCTATTATTTCCTTGAACAAGTTCTCTGCTCCTTTTTCCCCCTCTTCTCCCTCTGGAATACCTATAATCCTTATGTTGGATTTCCTAATTGAGTCAGATATTTCTCAGAGAGTTTCTTCATTTCTTTTTAGTCTTAGTTCTCTTTCCTCCTCCATCTGGAGCATTTCTGCATTGCTGTCCACAATATTGCTAATTCTTTCTTCCACATTGTCAGCTCTGATGCTTAAGGCTTCCAGATGTGTCTTTATCTCCTCTTTTGTGTTTTTCATCTCTAAGATTTCTGATTTTTTTTTTTTATAGTTTCAATCTCCTTTGTGAAGAAACTCCTAATTTCATTCAATTGTCTGCCTGTGTTTTCTCGTATTTCATTAAGATTTTTTATGGCTATTTTGAATTCTCTGTCATTAAGGTTACACGTTTCTGTGCTTTCCAGGTTGACTTCTCGGTGCTTGTCATTTTCCTTTTGGTCTGGCGATTTAATATATTTTTGCATGGTGCCTGTCAGTGTTGGCTTACTTTTCCTCATAGTGAAAATATATGGTCGCAGTTTCCTCTTGCTGCCGCTGGGTGGGGGTCAGGGGCTGTGTATATTGGCCTGCCTCAATCCGCAGGCACTCTCATCAGCTCCTGGCTGATCTGAGCCATGGCTGAGTGGAGGCTGCTGGTAGGGAAGCATGGGAACAGCTGGAGCTGGAGCGTGGGAACAGCGGGACTGGAGCACAGCTAGGGCGAAGCAGCTGGGGCTTGGATGTGGGTGGTTTGAAGTGCCACTGGGCCAAAGAAGCAGGAGCTGGAGCGCTGCTGGGCTGAGGAAGCTGGAACTGGAGTGCTACTGGGCTGAGGGAGCTGGAACTGGAGTGCTGCTGGGCCAAAGAAGGTGTAACTGGAGTGCGCTGGGCCAAAGATGCTGGAACTAGAGTACACTGAGCCAAAGAAGCTGTAACTGGAGTGTGCTGGGCCGAAGAAGGAGGATCTGGAGTGCCGCTGGGCCAAAGAAGCTGTAACTGGAGTGTGCTGGGCCAAAATTGCTGGCATGAAGTCAGCTGGAGCCTGAGCACAGGCCAAGCTGAAGCAGCTGGAGCCAGGGGAAGGGGAGGCAGTCAAGCCAAAGGAGCTGGGGGTGGGGCACGGTCCAACCAAAGGAGCTGGGGCCATGGCACGGTGGAGGCGGGGAAGTTGGGGCCATGGCTTGGTCCAGCTAGAGAAGCTGGGGCTGTGCCATGGTGGGGCCTGAGCTGCCACTGCCTATGGTATGGGGGGTGCAGGCTCACCCCAAGACTGGTCGGGCCCAGGCACCTGGGGGCCGCTGCCTGTGGGGGTGGAACGTGGACATGCTGCCCCTGCTGGTGGGGCCCGGGCGCCTGGGGGCCGCTGCTTCTGGGGACAGGGCTGAGCTGAATTGCCACTGTGCTGAAGCACCAGTTGGGTGAGCCAGGTGCAGGAGGGGTGCTTACTTTCGCCTCCCTGTTCTCAGAGGTTTCTTGCCTCGCTGTTGCTCTCTGGTCTCCTGAGGGGCTAGCTTGTTGAAACTCCTCTTGCAACAGTCTTGCTCCCTTCATAGAGGGATCCCCTCGGGCCGTTAGGCGTTAGGAGAGCACTGGTTTTCACACAGCAAGCTGCCCCTCCCCCTCCTCTGAGAGTCCCGTGGTCTCAGTCTCTGGTTCGCAGTCCTTGGGGAAGGAAGGGAGCTCCTCTTACCTCCTGCCACTTACTCTGGGGATTCTAGCACCTTGGTCCTCAGGTGTACAGCTGGCTGGGTGCCTCAGATGTCCCCTGTGTTGTGTGAATAGCTTCTGTTGGAATGTGAACGTCCTTTTTGTTGTGTCTTAGAGGGGGAGAGTTCAATGGGGGAAGCTGACTCCGCCATGATGCTGATGTCACTCCCCCAAATGCAGATTTTTGTGAGGGAGTTCTGGCCTGACATCTTCTTAGGTCTTGCCCGAAAGCCCCACCTGGAAGGATAAGGAGACATAGTTGGAAACAAGATGGAAGTGTACCATTATATACCCTTGGTATGAGGGAGAAATGTAATCAGCCAGCCAGAGAGACACACACCCACAACAAGGGAACTGATTGGGACACCTCTTGAGGATCTCATGAAAAGGCTTATAAGCAAAAGAACCATCTTTCTTTAATCATCTGCTAAAGCCCTTGGAAACTGGTACCAAATTAGTGCCAGGCAAATAAGAGTATTCATGTCCCCTGATCCCTTCTCCTTCCAACTCCAAGAGGAATCACAGAGTGCTCAGTGAGTAGGGGTGGATGGATAGAAATACTAGGAGGGAAAACAAAGGAGAGGAATCCACTCCTCTACCTCACCTCTGCCTCATGTGCCATAAGCCCAAGCTAGGAGGAACAAAGAACCCTAACCTAAATGAAGTCAATTTTTTTTGTGAGTACCCAGGAGTGAACATATTGATTGATAAATTGAGATTTTTGAAAAGAATGGAGGAATTTTTTCTTTAATCTGAGTGACTGAAATATCATGTGTCTGCCTGAGATTTTATCTAGAGACAAGAAAATAAACAGCTCACAAAGCTGGCTTGAATATGTTCTGTACCAGTTAGACTACAAATATATGATAGTGTAACATTTTATTTCCAAAGCAGTACTCAACCTTGGCATTGGCACTGAGAAGACAAAGAGTAGAAGTAATTTGTGGTTGGGGATGGGGAAGAGCAGGACATGTGTACCAGAGGTTAAAGTTAAGGTATTGAGGGAAGGCATTGTGCGTTCTGGTGAGAAAATTGTAGTAATATGCCTTGTAGTCTAGACAGGACCACTAGTTCATTCTAATTACTCATCCAACTTAAAAAAATAGGGAGGGCTTGCAATGAAAATAAATATTTGTCATATTTACAATGGTGTATGATGAAAATTAAATATCTTTTAAGACCAGTATATTTATGCTTTCAATTTATGAATTATGGAGTTAAATAGGTAAAGAGTGGGGCAGAAAGAAGATAAGTGGTATTTGATACACACAATATAGTAATAAAGTTGTCCCAGGTAACAAAGCATCTTGCTATTCCCTGCCCATTGTGGAGTTATGAATAGGATGCTGCCCATCTCTATTTATTAAGGTTATGGAGTGTCAGCCATTATCTCTAATAACAATTGGTCATTATAGAGCCAGATTTTTTCTCAAACATTTGACTTGAATTGAAGGAATTCCCTGAGTGGTTCAAGACAACAACATAAATCTTGAGATAATTTATTACACAAGTAAACTAGTAACCTGTTAACTTGACTGGCCTAAACAGTGTTATAACAAAGCAAATTTTATAGCTTCAACTTCTTTATAAAACAAGGAGTTTTATCTTATATTTTCACAGTGAACACAACTGCTCATATAATAACTTCTCTGTTAGCATACACTATTAGCCAAAAGTAGACTCATGTAGAATCTATGACCCCTATTTGGAAAATGAGAACCAGAGGTCCAAATGGAAAGTTAGTAGAAAATTTATTTATAATATTGTATATGCATGTATCAAATGAATACCTAGCAAAATATATTTACATTGTTTGGGGGCATAGGGAGTATATTACTGAAGATATATCAGTTACTATATTATTTCTCTGTAGTTCAAGTTTCCTGGATACGTGAAGTACTTTTATTTAAATTGCATTTCCACATTTTCAATAGCTTTTGAAACTTGCCACTGACAAAAGTTATATTATATTCTCTATTAAATCGTTTCTTCATTTTGTACATACCTATATTTAAAAGATGAAAACAGGGGCCGGCCCTGTGGCGTAGTGGTTAATTTTGGCATGTTCCGTTTTGGCTGCCCAGGTTTGCGGCTTCAGATCCCGGGTGCAGACCTGCGTCATTTGTCAGCCACACTGTGGCAGTGACCCACATATAAAGTAGAGGAAGACTGGCAACAGCTGTTAGCTCAGGGCTAATCTTCCTTAGCAAAAAATAAATAAATAAACAAGTAAGACAAAGCTCTTCCCTACGATAAACATGCACAAAAGTGATTCAAGATTTCCCATCACAGACCTTAGGAATGATGTTTCTCTTGTTTTATTCACCTCATCACCTAATCAATGAAAAGAAGTCTTGGTTCTATTATCCTGAGATCTAACTGGAATGTAGATTTTTACTTAATTTCGATGCTATTTCAAACAATGGTTATAAAATGGTCAAGATGCAGTTTATATTTATATGTGCGCTTAAAATTTTCTCATGGACTTTTCATTTTATTTAATCTGTCTATTAGTATCATATGCACTTGGTATCACAACATTTGGACTGTTATTTTTATCCAAAGATGTTAACAGAGTTGCTTTAATTGCATTTCTCTTTGTGACTTGTAACTGAACATCTCATCCTTGTTTTAACAGCTGAAGATGCATGTGGAGGAACCATGAGAGGCTCCAGTGGCATCATATCAAGCCCTGGTTTTCCTAATGAGTACCATAACAATGCTGACTGCACTTGGACCATTGTAGCGGAGCCTGGGGACACGATTTCACTCATATTTACTGATTTCCAAATGGAAGAAAAGTATGATTACTTAGAAATAGAAGGTTCTGAGCCACCTACAATATGGTAAGTAGATAGTTTCTAACCCACCATCGATGTCATTGCCTAAGGCAAACTGAGGGTCGAAGAACAGCTGTATGTGGGTTTAGATATGTAAGCTTTAGGTTTTTAAATGAACTTACAGAAAAATTGTAAGGGGCAGTTGTCAGAGCTGAGAGATATTTTTGAAGATTGGGGTACTGATATATCAAATAGATTGGAATTTGAAAACTGGAGCTTTCAGTATTTCTTTGTTAATCAATGAAAACTAATGTGACTTTATCAAATCTTGTGTAAGGAAATAAAAGTTGTTCCTAATATAATCTACAGCTGTGTTTCTCAGCATGCCAGTCCATACTTGGTGGTTCCTTTCAAATTAGTTGACTAATCTTGGAAGTGATTTTTCTTTGTTTTTGTAGACAGATCTTTTATGTACCCTGTTATGAAGGAAAAAATTAAACACTATTATCTGGGTGAGTGTGGTCTATTTCTTTAGAGACTCAACATGGTCTTGTGAAAACTGCAGAGTTTTCAGAATATGCTTTTAGTATATAATTTTTTTTTTTTTTTGGTGAGGAAGATTGGCCCTGAGCTAACATCCATTGGCAGTCTTCCTCTTTTTGCTGAGGAAGATTAGCCCTGAGCTAACATCTGTGTCCATCTTCTTCTATTTTGTATATGGGATGCTGCCATATCATGGCTTGATGAGTGGTGTGTAGGTCCACGCCCAGGATCCGAACCTGCAAACCCCGGGCTGCTGAAGCAGAGCAAGTGAACTTAATCACTATGCCACCAGGCTGGCCCCTAGCATATAGTATTTTTAAAAGAAAATGTTTCTTTAAGCTATTTAAAAATTTTGAATGCTCTGATATTATTGAAGTGTAAAGTAGATTATGAATCAGTAATTGAGTGAAGAGTGATGAGATTGGTAAAGTGAAGAAATAGGTAAACACTAGACTAGGAAGGGTCTTTTAAGCCATGCAAAGGATATGATAAGAACAGTGGGAATTTACTAAAGTGTTTTATGAAAAGCAGTTACATGAAGGGGTTTGAATTTTCAAATGGTTATTCTTAGTGAAGTGTAAAGATTGATTTGCATTGGGGCTCGATTAGCTGCAGGAAGATCATGTAAGAGGTGATTGCTGTAGTCAAAGAAAAAATCATGGTAGCTTGGATAAGAAAGGTATTGATGAAGATAAAGAAGTAGAATGAGTTGAGAAATATCTAGGAGGTATAATGAAGGGGACTTTGTGGGGGCTTGAGGAGTGATAAAGAAGGTGGTGTTCAAACAAAATGTCATTTTCTGACTTAGACAAATTGGCCAAGGCAGTAGAGAGATTCACTGAATTGGAAAGTTTTGAAGGAAGGTCAAGTTTGGAGTGGGAATGCTATGAACAGTGAGATTGGTTTTAGATATATTTAGTTTGTAGTCTCTTTGGGACATGCTATTAAAGCCATCTAACAGACAACTATATCTATCTATATGATTCAGGAGCTCTGAGTAGAAGCATAACTGATATGTAGCTGATATTGATGGTAGTTGAAACAATAGGCATCAATAATATTGGCTAGATAGAGACAGAATGGACTAAGACGAGAGGGGACAAGGCCTGAGTCTGAGCATCAACAGCGTCTAAGGCCCAGTCTTAGGAGGATGATGCAGCAAAGGAGACTGAGGAAGTACATTCAGAGAGGCAGGAGGAAATCTAAGGGAATAAGGTATCACACATACAAGAAAAGTATGAAGAAATAGTAGATAATGTTGTGGACTGCTGCTGAAAGGACACTAGGTAAATTTTTTTTTTTAATGTATTTATAGTTGACTGGGTTTCAGCAAAACTACCTAGTGTTTCTGTCATCTAAATACATACCTTTTAAGATAAGACAAAAATAACACACTTAGCTATACCCACTTTTTTTTTTTTTTTTTTTTGGTGAGGAAGGTTGTCCCTGAGCTAACATCTGTGCCAGTCTTCCTCGATTTTGTATGTGGGAAGCTGCCACAGCATGGCTTGATGAGCAGTACGTAGGTCCACACCTGGGATCTGAACCTGCGAACCCCGGGCTGCCAAAGTGGAGTGCATGAAATTAACCACTATGCCACCAGGCCGGCCCCCCCACTTTGTTTTTGGTCTGTATTTTCTTCCACCTTCAGGCCCTCAATATTCAGGGTTATATAACTTTAAGTCTTCCCATAATAATTTCATGCTTGGATGCAATGAAACCCAGCAGAATCCTGGTTTAAAATGATAGAGAATTCGAAAGATATTGTTTTAGAAATTGCTACTTCTACAACAATACATATTTGAGTCATATCAAGGTGGATGATAATGCTATGAATTTTCCAATAATTATAATACCTTTTGGTATACAAGTGATCCCATTAAAAATAGAAGTTTTTAAACTTGCAGCATATTTGACTATTAGATATAATGGAGGGAATTAGAAAATGTTTTGTAGCACCTGTTCCTTTGTTACCACTGAACTCTAGAAACCAAGTCTAACACATTTACTCTGGAGATCATACTATTCCCATTTATGTTCATATAGTCACTTTCTCTTTTCAGATTAAGCATTATTAGAAATGACTTGTTCATTTCTTAGTTATAAGAACATCTATTTGTGTGTTTCTGAGTTTCTAGAACAATGTACCTCGTCCAATAACAGCTTCAGATCCACATATTTCTCTTCTCTGCATTTTCTTCTTAAATGACACCGGGCCACTTTACTTATTTCCCTCTTCCTCAGGAAGAAAATAGGAACTAAGAAATTCATTGTTTTACTGTCTTTTTACATTAGTGTTACAGTAAATGTTTAGGTGGACTTGTGAAAATCCTGGTTATACAACATACCTCAACAAGGTCATTTGGCACTTTTCAAGAAAGTGATACAAATGCCCAAATTATATTATATTTCTATAAATGTTAATTTAAAGATATATAGTGTTATTAAATTAATAATATTGTATCTAGTCACTTAAATATCATAAAACAGCATTCCTTTTAATTGTATTAGTTACAGAATTGATGTGTAAAATGATCTGTGAATAATTAAAATAGAACTTTAAATCTAGTCCTGGCCCTCTAATCCTTTTAAATCCTTTAATGTTCTCATATCTTTTTAAAGATACAGTCATCAAAGTGAGACATTTTAATTCGAGTGGCATTGCATTGGTTCTTTCTTATGAGTATGCATTACTCATATAACATTTTCAATTCATAGTAGAATTCAACAGAGAAATGTGAATAGAAGAAACATTCACATTTTTTGATTAAAATTGCAATGGTTCCTTTGACTTCAGGTCCCTCATTGGGGGACTGGGAACTTGCCACTGGCTACTACACATTATAATTTTGTTTCTGAAGTTCAGGCAGTGAGACAAGGCTTACTGTAGCCTGAGTTTGACTTTGGCAACATAGACGAAGCCAGCCCAATAATTGTGCTGCACAGAGAATATTAACAGTTAGACAATACCTTTCTTGCAAGCTTATATGCTAAATCATTAAGTTCTTGTTAAACAACAGTCAGCAGCACCACTGCATGATCCAACAGGAATGCACTAGATCCACTCAGTTATCACTGGATGATAAAACTTGATGAGACCTAGTGAATGTCCACTGATTCCATTGCAGTGAAAAATGGCGTAGCATAAAGAAACTTGAGTTCTAGTTTCAGCTTTGACTTTTTGTTGATAGATACTGTAAGTATCAAGGGGTATCAAGGGTTAGTTATGTCACCTTCCTAGATCTCAGGTTCCTCATCTGCAACATCCAATGCTTCTCCCAGCTCTGATATTGTTTGGCCTAATCTGCTTCGGTGCTATGGGAGGGAAAAGGAGGTGGAAAGTAACTAGGTAGTGCCTTATTTACAATTCCTTGGATGGAGAGTTGGATTAGATACTCTTTAAAATTTTTTCAAACTAATCTGTTTGAGTTCTTACCAATTTCATACATTCAGTGTTCATTCAGCAGTTACTTATTGGGTATCTAGTACATGGCAGGCATTGTCCTAAATGCATCTGTGACGAAAGCGGCAGAGAGGCTCGCTCCTGCAGAACTTACACCCTATCAGGGGAAAAAGACAATAAACAATAACCAATATAAATAAGATAATAATACACTCTGTCTAGAGAGTGATAAGAAGGAAAATGTGGAGTAGGGTAAGAGAGGTCAGGAGAACAGTAGTGGGTTGATGGGAGTGTATGTTTCCTAACTGAGTTTAGATTTGAGCAAAGTCTTGATGGAAGTAAGAGACTTAGCCAAGCAGATATGTCAGCAATGAGCGTTCCAGGCAGGAATAACACCTAGAGCAAAATACATAATCTAGAGCGGCCCTCATTGTGTTGAAGGAACAGCTAGGAGGTCATTGTGGCTGCAAAAGAATTGCTGTGGGTGAAAGTGGTAGAAGAGAAAGGCAGAGAATTAATGCAGTCCAGCTCAGGACCCAAATTTCAGTCTAGGTGAAATGTGAAGTCATTAAAGGGTTTTGAGCACAATAGTGATCTGACTTATTTTTTAAAGGATCACTCTGGCTACCATGTGAGGAACAAACACTAGGAAGGAAAGGTAGAAAAACAGTCATTATTTGTAGTAATCTAGGTAAGATATTATAATAGAATGAGGAAATAGCAGGGAAGATGATGAGAAATTGATATATTTTCAAGATCCAGTTAAGAGAATTTCCTAACTGATGAGAAGTGAAGTTCAAGAAAAAGAAGAAACAAGGATAGCTCTAAGGATTTTGGCCTGAAGAACTGAGGGGATGCAATAGCCATTAAGTAATATTAGGAAGACTGTTGAAGCATTTTTGGAGAGATGATCTGGAGCTTAATTCTGGACATGTTGAGTTTGGGATGGCTAATAAACATCCTGGTGAAGATTTCAAGGAGGCAGTTGGATATACACATCTTAGTTCAGAATTAAGAGTGTGGGATAGAGATCTAAATCTGGAAGTCTAAAAGTGGAAGTAAGTATTAACTAAAAAATAAGAGAGAGGGGGCCGGCCTGGTGGCACAAGTAGTTAAGTGTGCACGCTCCACTGCGGCGGCCCGGGGTTCCCCGGTTTGAATCCCGGGCGCGCACCAACGCACCACTTGTTAAGCCATGCTGTGGCGGCGTCCCATATAAAGTGGAGGAAGATGGGTACAGATGTTAGCCCAGGGCCAGTCTTCCTCAGCAAAAAGAGAGGAGGATTGACATCGGATGTTAGCTTAGGGCTGATCTTCCTCACAAAAAAATAAAAGAGAGAAAAAGACTAAGAATTGAGTCCTGGGACACTCCAACACTAAAATGTTAGCACAAAGCTAGAAGAAACCAGTGAAAGAATTTGAAAAAAAGAGTTAATGTGATAGGGGGAAAACCAAGAGAGTGTGGTTTCATGGAAGCTAAAAGAAGAAAATATACCAAGGGGAAGGAACAGATCAATTGTGTCAAATGCTGATGATAAGCCAATAAGATGAGCTCTGCCCCTGGATTTAGTAATATGGAGGTCATTGATTACTGTGATGAAAGGAATTTTGTGACAGTCTTAGTGGAGTGGTTTTAAGAGGGAGTTGCTGAAGAGAAATTGTAGATAATTAGTATAAATAAGCCTTTCAGGGACTTTTGCAAACAAAGGTGAACAAAGAAATAGGGCAATAGCTAAAGGAGGAAGTAGAGTCAAGAGAAGTTTTTTTGATTTTTGGTTTTTGGTTTGTTCATTAATCGGGAGAGATAAAACCGTGTGTTCATGCGGATGGGAATGACGGGCTAGAGTGCAAAAAATTGGTGATGGAGAAAGTAAGGAGAATCACTGGAGCAAAGTGAAGAAGTGGAGATAGTGAAAGTAATCTTCCCTTTTAGAAATCTGTTTTAGGAAGGAGGAAAAAATCCCAGGAACTATAGAGTGAAGCAGATAAGAAAATGAAGATTAAAAGATCAGGTGGGAGACTGTTCCGTGACAGAGGTTATGAGGAGTTTAATCAATTTGGAAGCTCTGCATATAGAAGTAAAAGAGCAAAGGCTTGTTATCGAAGACTAGAACTGAGAGGAATGAGTGATTGACTATCACAGACAATAATAAAGGATTCTATAATAATTGTAATTTTTTGTGTTGGATTACAGAAAAGACATAATAATAGAAAGCTTAGGAAGGCATGTTAATACACTGGAACCACGAGAGAAATGAATTCATTTTGTAAGGTATAGGGTTGGTTAAGCAGGATTTCCACAGAACACGTCCTCCCATAAGCTGGAAATGTGTAAGTTAATTATACAAATAGATTGAGATAGGAATAAAAATTTGGAAGTCATAAAAAATAAAATATGGCTAAAGTTAAAGAATGAATGCAGTGGTCAAAATCAGAATATTAGTGAAAACATATCATTCAGATCATATAACAGGAAAATTTGTTTAAATTAATTTTATTCAAATTAAGAATGCAAGAAACTATATAGTAAATTTTATGTTTTATTTAAATTATTTGAATACATTTCTTTATATTTATTAGGTGGTTAAAATAATACTAAACATTTAAATTTGAACTGATAAATTTAGTCATACAAATTTCTGTTATAGGCTGACTCCCTTCTTAAGCTAGGTTCTTCATTTGTGCCCTAGATCCTATGCTTTCTCACCTACTAAAGAGTGTCATGCCTACAATTGTCTTCATTCTCTTCTAAACCATCAGTTTTTGCTCCCTGATTGATCACTGTTCAACTAGCTGTAAGTTGGTTTGTCCTGTTTCTTTCGAACTGCGTTTTCCAAAATGACCAATGATATCTTAGTTCCTACTTTAATACTATCCCACTTGATTTATCTGCAACATTTGACTTTGTTGATCATTCTTCTTTTCTAGAACATCCATCTCCCTTGTTACTATAAAGTTGTTTCTTGTACCTTTTCTTATTACTCACTGACTATATCTTTTTAGACTTTGTTTTGGGTGGCTTATCTTTCTTCATCCTCTCTGTATATGCTGGCATCTGCCCAGCCTTTGTCTGGTTTTCTCTTTTTATTTCTGTTCACTCTACTTTGAAATTTGCATAAATTTCCATGGGTTTAATGATCTTAAGACTTTGCCATTTTTCTGATGTTAATAGTTATTAGTTCTCTTTGTTTCTATTTGTATACATACCTTTACTAAAACAACAGAATCTTAACAAGAGCTTGTGTCTGTACATTTTACACCTTAGGTACTTTATATATACATTTGTGAAATGAATAAGTGATTTTTGTCCTTTATTAAAAAAAGGACATCAGTTGACCATCTGTTTTCACTTCTTTTGCCCAATGACTGTACTTGAGTTGATTGAAGCCATATGCATTGGTTTGGATTAGGTTTAGCAGTAAAAGAAAATTAAAGTAAAAAACAAACACCAACAGGCTTGAATGAGATTTCAAGTTTTTTTCAGTGTAAAATTCTGGAGGTAGGTGTACAAGCAATATGGGAACCCCTGGTATCAAGCACTCAGGATCCTTGTATATTGCTGTTTTGTTTGTAGGTGGTCTTCATTCCAAAGATCGTATCATGTCAAAACTGCAGCCATTTAGTTTACAGTCCAGACAGTAGGAAGAAGGAGAGGGGAAAGGAAGAGCCAAAGGGTACTCATCAACTATCTCTTAAACAGGTTCTGGTTGCTGCCCTACATTTTCTATTGCATTTTCTACTACGTCTGCTTGTATTCATTGGCCAAAATTTTGTTACATGGCCACTTGGCTGTAAGAAACGCAAGAAAATGTAATTCATATTCTAGGTGGCCTTTACCCAGATATCTGTGTGTGTATCAGTATCTACACCTGTATGTGTGTGTGTGTGTGTGTATGCATTGCTGTATGTGTGTGTGTATATGCATAGCTGTGGGTATATATATATATAATATATATACTAATAGTTCCATTTTTAGCAGTATTTCTCAAATAATGCTCTTGTAATATCTGCAACAGAATTGCCTGTGTTATTTGTTAAAGTGCAGATTTCCCACTCCTACACAAATCTATTGATTTACATTCTATAGGCATGGAATCAAGAAATCTACACAGTAGGTGACTGCAGTGCATTGCTATAGAAATTAAAGCAATAATAGTTGAATTTCATCAGTATTGTAACTGTATCATATAGCTGTCCTATGAGCATCTCACAAGAGCTGTAATAATTCTTACCACTCAAAAAGTTGAGGGACATATTAAAATGATATATTAAACTAATAAGCTAATTATATAATATATACACATATGTATTTGGTATAAATTTATGTAATGAATAGCACAAAGATTGTGCTAGTGGATGAAAAAATTGTCTAAATAAATGTGATAAATTAACCAGAGGAAACTGACCATAGTCTTCATTCTGCAAAAATAAACATCACAGACAGTAATTGTATCAAACAGGTGCTCCTGTTTGCTATCTTCTGACAATTATTAGACTAAAACATGCAATGAAGCTATGATTCTATATATTACTAGTTATCCAGAGTGGTAAAGTAACTTGATTAAATATCTATTATGATTCTATAATTTTAAACTATCCTTTTTTTTTTATTGTGGTAAGAACATTTAACATGAGATCTACCCTCTTAAAATTTTAAGTGTATAATACAGTACTGTTCACTATAGGCACAATGTTGTACAGCAGATGTCTAGAACTTATTTATCTTGTATAACTGAAACTTTAAACCCATTGAATAGCAGCTCCTAGTTCTCCCTCCCTTCATCCCCTGGCAAAGACCCATTCTACTGTCTGTTTCTATGAGTTTAACTATTTTACATACCTCATATAAGTGGAATCATGCAGTGTTTGTCCTTCTGTGACTGGCTTATTTCACGTAGCATAATGTCGTCGAGATATATCCATATTGTCAAATATGGCAGGATTTCCTTCTTTTTGGAGGCTAAATAATATTCCTTTGTATGTATCTACCACATTTTCCTTATCCTTTCTTCCATCATGGTTGTTTCTCTTTAGACAAATTAAACAGAGTGCTCATCAAAGATAAGGTATTAGATCCAGAAGGGATTTTAAGGATCTAGCTGCCCAGTTTCCCCTTTGAGGGAGATGAATCCTGAGGTTCAGTGTGTATATTGAAAATTCAGAATGAGACTTGAGATCTCCTAATACTTGCTCCAGTGTATTTTTTGATAATAGTACCTCTTGTTATTATGCATGCAACCAAGCCTTTATTACAAAAATATACTGTATATAAGTAAGACATTTTAAAAACTTGAAACTTTGACATATAAATATCATAGTATGGATTAATGTTTTTAAATATAGCCTGAAGTTGCTGTTATAGATTGTGTTGAGGCTTAAATATAATTTTGCTCCAAAGAGTTAGAAATTCTGCTAGATATCAGAGAATGCCTAGTATGGTTAATCTGCCATTTTCAGTACCTTTAAATATATTTTTTCTGACTTAAGGAAAACCTATTTGGCAGTGTAATAAGAAGAGTTACCAATATATGTAAGTCTTGCTCATCCACGAAACAATGTTACAAAGCAGATGAAACCAGAATTAACACATAAATCAGGTGATTACTCAGTGAAGTATTTTCACAGGTTTCTAACAGCCACTTCCATTTAAATGCAAAATATTTCATCTCTGGTTTTTTAAGATGCAAGAATTAGTTGTTAGATGTCCCTCACATCTTTTACTTAAAAATAATTATATATATAATAAAAATATATAATTTTCATGTATACGTATATTTTGTGTATAGTTATGACAGATTTGAAGTCATCCTTCTAATTATTAGTGTGGAGAATAAAAATCGTTTAGTGGTGTTTTTATACCTTTAAGAAGCAGACCTTAAATTTATTGTTACATCTTTATTAAATAAATTGTATGTCTAATACCTATATCCATAGAAGTAAATGAATGCCTGTTCTGTTTTTAAATTTAAGAAACTTATTTACCTACATAAAACATTTTAATTATGCAATGCACTAATCACAAATATGTTTAAACTTCAAAGGGAAAAAATGTCATCTCTGATTCCACTTTTTTTAATCTTGTGTAATCTTTATAAAGACTGTAAAACTGTACAAATCTCTAAAGTTAAACCAAAGCTCTAGTATATGAAATATATGACTAATTTCATGGTCTTATTTAATCCATAGAAATCAAACACCGTCTTGTTTGTGACTATTATCCCCGAGAAGTCCCAGTATGCGCTTTCATAATTCCTTGCTCTCCACACCTCCTCTGTACTTTAATAAAATACTCCCATGAGTATTACCCAGAGCCACTACAACTTTGAAACTCTAAACTCCAATGTTCGTCTTGCTTACACTCTTCATCTTTTTTTTAATCTTGTCATAAACTCTAGTGCTTGTCATATTCATTTTCCTGCAATTTATTAACCTGTGACTTAGCCTTGGCCGGGAGGAGACAACACTCCATTTCAACAGGAGAAAAGTGTGAAAGAACAGAGATTGTATCTGCTTTTAAGTTTATAAGTATAGTGACCAGAAAATGAGAAATATTATTTCTGGTGGTTTCTCTTTTCTCCCTGATGAAAGATGCAAGGTCATCTGCTGAAAGAGAGGGGAGGTGACAGGTTAGGATATTTGAGGAGAAGTGGGATTATTTGAAATATCTTGTGGGAAAGCAAACAAACAACTAGGGAAACGGAAGGATTGCTGCGCATTGTTTTGAACTCATTTGGAATTTTACAACATGAGTTTGTAGTGGCAACAATGGATGAGCTTGTGTATTTCTACAACACTGCTTACAACATAGATGCAAGTATGAAAAAGCAGGTGACGGCATCGCGGGGTCATGGGATGTTAGGACATTGGAGAAGGAGGTTGAAGGTATTGGTGGAGCACAGCCTGGAGATGGAAGGAAGAGACTTCCAATGGGGTTTGCCTCTTCTAAGCACACTGGTTTTTATCCGTAACTTTTATGTCTAAGTTAGTACAGACCTTTTACTCCCGAGAGCTTGCATAAAAAGAGATAAATGCTAATTGAGAATCTAAAAGTCTGTAGAATATTGTATCATATAAGGTTTTAATAATACATAGGTTGTCATATACTGGTATATATGTTTATGATACACAAATATCTTTGAGTGTTTTAATAAACTTTGAAATACGTCAAATTTGTTCATTTTAACAGGATATTTTTCTGAATGATTTCAGTTTAGTTAAATAAAATGAAACTACAATTCTTGATTTAACCATCGCTTTTGAAAGTCACCTTCTCTAACTCTCTTCCTCCTTTAGCATAATAATTTTCATAAACTAGCCTATGCTTAACTTGATTAATTACCGTTATACAGCAAATGGGTTAAAAACTCTTATAGGCGAATTTTTATCTCAAAAGTGTTTTGATGCCATAGATTCCAAAGTAATTAGCTAATTCATGTAGAACTATTTACATACAAACTAAAGCATAAAAGCTACACCTTAAAACCTATTTTGAACTCGCTTCTTCTAAATGAGCAGTGGAAGACTGTTTATATGTCACACTTCTCTGCAATGCCAGTCTCTGCTTCAATGACTCTAACCTTTTTGCTGAACACTCATTTTCTGTTCAACATACCTTCATACATTAACTCACATATTTTAAATACAGTCAGCAGTCATAATGATTAGGAAAAGCAAATCTTTTCTTTTTCTTTTTTGTTTTGTTTCCTGGATTAAGTATGGAACAGTAGAAAGAATGAATCTTGCAAACTGATAGGGAATTTTCAATTCAAGAAAAAGCAGAGGACAGACTCTTGGGAGAAGCTGCAAAGTCAACTTACAAAGGGTATAATAAAAGAAGGCAGGGAGACTTCAGCCATATTTGCACTATACCACATAAAACCAGGCAATTTTAATAACATTAAGCGTCTCTATATTTGAAAATAATACATATTTAAAAATTAATTTCCATTTATTATCTCCCATAAAGTAAAATATGTTTCTGTTTTTTTCATCCATGTATTCAACAAGGTAATTGTTCATTTGTTTTGCCTTAAGAGAAGATAACGTGCCAGTATATATTCAATATATCATTAGCTTTGTGACCTAGAGTATATAATTTATGTTCTCAGTCCAGAATTCTTTTGTGGAAATAAAAAAACAGAGTTTAATTTGGAATTTTTTTAGAGAAACAATTCTGTTTATTTAGGCTTAAGTGAATGGTTAAAAATATCTTTTGGCATAGCAGGGATTGGCTGGGAGTAAGGAAAAAGATTACTAAATTGTTCCAGGAATACCATGACCAAAAATAAAACAATATAAGAGCACAGGAAGAAGAAAGGGTCATGTTAAGTGAAAATTATCTATTGAGATGAGAGAGTGGAAGTAGCTGAAAAAGACAATAGGATACCAAGAAATTCCCTCAGAGAGTCATGACTCAGGGAGTTATCAAGGAAAAGTCACGCTTAATGTTCAGTATTAAGATGCGTGCTCAGGGGTTGAAATTTAAGCCTTAATCCTAGTCTTGTGGAGAAATTGTCAGCAATTGAAATCTGTTGAAATCAGCCTGAAACATTTGCCCCCGTGGTTGAAGAGAAATTTATCTCCACCTGACATGTGATCCCAATGTGTGTAATTTATAGACTATCAAGGAAAGTTACAGACCTATCTGGCTTCTTACTAGGTTGTAAGTTTCCAGAAAAAGAACAAAGATTTTTCTCTCTCTCAATTCTTGCCTCATGGTGCAGAATGTGTTGTGTAGTTTCTCAGGAAATAATAGATTTTAACCATGTGTGTCTTGGAGATGGAAAAAAAAAAGAAATAAAACTGCATGTATTAAATGTTAAATTATAAAGGATCTGTGATTGGGAAAGGATTTTTATAACTTGTTTTGTTTTATAAGCAATATTTTCAATTAAATTAGAGTTCATGAAAATTCTCAAAAGGATGCTGATTCAAACTGGAAATTTAATTATCAAAGAAAATTCAAGTCATACTCCAATTTGCTAAAGGAGTAGAATATCAATCAAGGAAAGACTAGACAATGTCATATTTTAAAAATAAACTCCTAATTTTTCAAGATCTTTTTCAGATCCTGATATTCTTAATGAGCATAGGTAAAACCATTATATTTAGTAGAAATGTCTTTTGAAGCCCCAGATAAGTTATAAATATTCACAACATATATTCTTAATATTAAGATAATAAATTAGAAGTACACACACAAGCACATATGCTTCTAATAATATTTTTGGATTTAATTTATCTTTGTCATAATATCTATTTTTAATAGAAGTTTTCTTTTTTGACACTTCTTTTTTCCAAGTCCAATTTATCAGCTGCTGTAACCACTTAGAATGATAAATTCCAACACTTCATAGATTTTACTTTTTGAAATCATTGCCTATTTCTGTAGAAATTAATTGAAGAAGCATGCCAGGATGGGGTGTTACTAGGAATCGTTTGAGTACTGGTTAGCTACCAAGAAGCTTTCCAAATGAGAAAATGGATTTTGTCAATCCCGACATATTGAATCTATCTTGTTAGAGCAGAGTAACATTAACTAAACTCACATAAGCTAGAATGCTAATTTAGGTATTCATTACATTCTCATCTTTCCTCCCACCATTGCTTCCCATAGTCCAGTCATAATGGCGTCCCTTCAGTTTCTTAAAATAGGACATAATTAAGTATATGCATAATTTGCATATACTTTTCCATCATCCTGAAATGTTGTACCCCTCCCTCTCCATTTTTGCCTAATGCCTATTCCCTCTTCTAATCACTGTTATGTCTTCTGTTAGTATCTAAAGTAGGTGTAATCTTCCAGTGACACTTCTACATTCCTGTCTACATCTTTCAACACTCATCAGCCTTTTCAATTACTTGTTCAATGCCTATTTTCATTGTATTCCATAAGCTCCATGAGGCAGATACCATGTTTATTTAACTTAATAATCTTAGGGCCATGCACAGGGCATATGATGTGCTCTATGCTTATTAAATGCATGAATAAATGAATGAATGATATTTGGTTATTTCATGTACCAGAAAACTTGCATCACCATAACAACATATTCTCTCCCTGAAAGTAGAGGTTTATGGCAAATCATATTCTAATTGGAAGCTTTCTTGGTGAGCACAGACTTACAACAGGAAAAGATAGTTATTAGTATTAACATCCCTAGGCTACAATAGCCAAATTTGGTCATTTCCAGAGTGACATACTTGCCACAGGGGTAAGAAAGATCAAGTCCATGGGCTGATGGGCTGCGACATTGAGTTGACTTCTAGTCCTGTGCGCTCTCTATCCCTGCTTTACTGGACAAGTTATAAACTGCTGGATTAAGATTTTACTTCCTAACTTTCGTATTCCAGCCCCATTAAGATTTTTCAGATCTTCTTGATTGAAGTTTGTGTTCTTAATCTTCACACACATATATATAGACCGCCACTTGCATAGGAAACGTAAACTAGCAGGAGCCTTAATATGTATTATGTGCTAAAAAGAAAATCTAGTCTTCATTCATTCAACAAACACACCAAACATTGTGCTGGGGAATAGATTTATACTGGTTAACAAAATATTCATGACTTCTGTTCTCATGGAACTTATGGTCTATTCCCTTCTCCATATACCTTATGGTATTAAAAGCTACTGAAGCAGTGCTAAAGACGCAGACATTCCTTGGTTTAAGACTTGTAGGGAATAGTACACTTGATCCAGTCTTCCAAATAATTCTTGTTATTACTCAGTATTTTTAATGATCTTCTTGAAGATAGAACCACATTGGTCTGGTATAATAAAAACTTATATGTACTAAGACAACTGAAAAACAAGCATTCTGTTTTTTTTTATTTATTTATTTTATTTATTAAAAATAAAGCATTTCTTTATTTTTATTTTATTTATTTTTTTGCTGAGGAAAATTGGTCCTGAGCTAACATCTGTTGCCAATCCTCCCCTTTTTGCTGAGGAAGATTCACCCTGAGCTAACATCTGTTGCAAGTCTTCCTCTTTTCATATGTGGGCCGCTGCCACAGCAGGGACACTGACAGACGAGTAATGTAGGTCTGCACCTGGGAACTGAACCCAGGCAGCTGAAGCAGAGCACACTGAACTTAACCACTAGGCTGCTGGGGATGGCCCATTGTACTTATAATTATACTGCTACCTTTTTGCTCCACATTTAATTTTCTGCACACACAGTGTTGTGGTTTTAAGATATTATGCTATTATCTTTTGTTATGTTATTGTATACAAATTCATAATATAATGGAAAATTTAGAGTTTGGATCATTATCTGTTAAGTAGCTATTACATGTAAGATATTATTCTAGAAGTTTACAGTATCATAAAAAGAAAGAAAATAACAATAAGAGTAAGCAACCTAGTTTTGTATTTTGTATTATATGCTTGAAGAAGTGGTATAGAAGTTTCAAATACAAGGAAGAGAGTGGAGGTATTTAAGAGTTCAGAAAAGAGAAACATTTAGATTGTGGTTGTCAGGGAAAATTCCACAGAAATTGTAGAACCTCAGCTGGATGTTGAAGGGTGGTATCCTTTTGGCCAGTTCCCTTAAATCCCTGCCCATGCTCTTTCCATTATGCCAAACTTACCACTTGTTTGTTCCCACATTTCATGGGTAGAATTGTGTCTCCCTCAAAAATATGTTCAGGCCCTAACCCTTGTATCTGTGAACTTGACCTTATTTGAAAATAGAGTCTTTGCAGATGTAGTCATGTCAAGATAAGGTCAGATTAGATTATCATGGGTCCAATCCATTGGCTTTTGACCTTATAAGAAGAGCGAAATTTGGATGTAGAGACACAGGGAGGAAGGACGTATAATGATGAGGCAGAGATTGGGATGGTATATCTACAAGCCAAGCAACCACAAGGAGTGCTGGCACCCATCTAGAAGCTAGGAAGAGACAAGGAAGGATTCTTCACTAGAGCCTTCAGACAGAGCATAGCCCTGCTGGCACTTCTTTTCAAAGTTCTAGTGTCTAGACTGTGAAAATAAAATTCTGTTTTAAAACACCTCATTTGTGGTACTTTGTCATAGCATTCCTAGGAAATTAATAAACAGTCATTTTCAGTAATTTGTTGGATTTTGAGAGCATATTTAAAGGGGTAGCTAAGCTCTTTCATATAGTGTACAAAACTTGTTCAAGGTTTCAAGGACAAAAAAACAACAATATGAAATAAGAATATGGTGTCGGTTCTTACGTTTCCATACTGCCATTATGTAAGAGATTGATCTCCCACACTAATCTTATGTGGGAGAAATGAAATTTAAGTTTCCCGATTCTAACAACAGAGAACTGGAAGGTAGAAAAGTAGATCGTATTCATTTTGCCTTTCATTGCTTAAAAAATAATGAATAATGACATAGATGGAAATAAATGATATTTAAAAGGTGAAAATATGATCATGGGTTTTTGTTGTGTTGAATCTCACTTAATTGAAACTGAAGGAAATACGTTTACATGGTCTGTATTATCTGTTTCAGTCAAATTTGGCTAGAAACTACACCTAGGGAAATGGCTCTTCTGTAAACTTGATGAAAAACATATATTTATTTTCCTGACCAGTTCTCTTTTTATAATGAAAATATTCATACTAGTAGAGACTGTTATAATAGAGAGTTAATGACTTCTTTAGACGGGTTTCCATTATATTTCATGCACTCCTCATCACACTGCATTAGGGAGCCTTTTGTTTCTCTCTTCTGCTGGATAGTGAGTTCCTCAAAGACAAAATGGTTCATTCATATGTGTGTTGCCTGTGCCTGGCACAGTTCTTGGTGAATGGTAGGTGCGTGATAAATATTTGTGAATTGAAATAATTATGATATTCACATCTTCAGAGAGCCGTGTCCATTCCAGGTATAGTTTATTTTAATGTAATTTTCAAATAATAAAAAGCTTCAAGACTATTCTTCAACGTTACTCCATTAAGGATGGCAGATGGAGCGCAATTTAATTAAGCATTCTGTTGTGGGGTTTTAGTTTAGACTCTTTCCTGTGTACAATTGAGTGGGTTGACAAAGTGTTTTGTTTTATTTAAGAAATGCTGAAGTCCATCTATTTGGCAAACGTCACTCAGTATATGTGCCGGAGACCATGTTGAGAGCTAAAGAAAGAGAAACAAATAAGACCCTGCTCTTGCCCACAGGAGAGAGAAGAGTGACAATTCCAAAGAATGAGGTAGAAGGTGCTATGCAAGACCAGAAAAAGAGCATCTTGACCTGGAAGTGGTAAAATATAGAGGAAGGAAAACAGTTAAAACTACCACGGCATTTTATAAATTTAAAACTCTTTAAAATCTTATCTATATGGTTTGGAAGATAACTACTCCAAGTTTCATTGCAGCAAACAGTGTCTTGTTGCAAGTCATCAAGAAATCAGAATGTTATAACAAAGAACTGAAGCAGTGGTTTCAGTGACTTCTCAAAGAATTCCAAAAAATTATATTGAATGGGAAAGCACTTCTAAATTTTTACTTCCACAGTCAACGATTCGGAGTATGTCCTCCTAGTGTGCTGCTCTTTAGCTGTATCATAAGAATGTCTTCATCTAAGTTTGTACAAAATGTTGTAGTTCCAGTTCTAACACTCAAACAATCTTCATTTTTGTCTAGCCAATATATAAATTTTTTTAAACTTACTATGTTGCCTCAAATGAAATCTTTGTATGAATTTAAATTTTAGCAGCCTATATATATATATATATATATATATATATATATATATATATAATATTCTCTCTACTTAAGAAGGAAAAAAATGAAACTAGACTGAATGGAAGAAAAATCAGAGTTTGATGTTAGGGAAAATTGTTCTGGTCATTATCTCACTATTGCCCACAAGTTCATTTGGAAAATAAGATTACATTTGGTAGAAATATAAATGTAGGTTTTATATTAATACCAAGAATTTTTAATTTGCTAACCTTAGAACTTATTAAGAATGTATTTGCCAAACTACTTTTTTATCTAGTATGTATTGGATAATGATATTTATTCCGAGAAATTCCAAAATATTTTTACCATCTCAATCATCTGTTCAATTTTAATATTCAATTTTGAAGGATAGTTTAGGATAATTAAGGATAATAAATATTTAAGAAAAAGATGAATGACAAAAAATTAGATTCAAATATTCTTTTTTTCCTGCATCAAGCTTGCTAAAAAGTTATAATAATCCTTGCCCAAAGCAGTATTTCTGTTAAGCTAAAATATATACTGCCTGTGAAACAGGAGATGTTCTCAGAGGCTTTGTTTCAATAATCTTGCATGTTTCAGAGAGTAACAGTACAAATTAGCTAGTACTCCAACCTTCTGTGTGTCCTTTGCTCCAGGAACCCTGCTTGGTTTCCTACATACTATGGTCCTGTGTTGAGGCTACTCTGTGAGCACTTCTCTCTGAGGTATTTACATGTAGATGGGATACTTAGGAGGATTCTGTCCAGCCTTACTCTTCAAATAGAATAAGAGGATGATGCAGTACTTTTAGTTAACCCATGATATTTTCACACTAATTTTCCCCAGAGAGGAACAAGATAAAATAAAATATAGACTTTATAATAAAGATTTCTACCTTCATTAAAAACCAACACGGGCATCCAAAAATTAACCACAAGTGAAGCTAAGTCCCTCAAATTTATACAAAAGCAAAATGACTAAGTTAAGCCTAAAAAAAGTCAGGACACAATTTAAATTTTATGTTCATGTATTTTAATGAAAAGTAGGCTGAACTGTCATATGATTAACATAATTTTTTAAGATAAGATTATTTTAGGGCAAAGAACATATTTTATGTTTAGTTTACTAAATTTAAGTTATTTACACAGCAGAAGCTATATACTAGGCAATGAATGTTCACAAAAATTGGTACTATAAGACGATACTTAATCTTTCTATTTAATCTCTGATTTGTCTTAACGGCATCTGTATGGCATAGGGGGAAAAAAGGGGTGTATCCCCTACTCCTCAGAACCACCGAGTAGAGCTGTGCAGGTGATACAGTGCACAGCTCCAGGAGACTCCAGTCCCATCATAGTCTATGTAAATGGCACCCCTGAGTGTTGTACAGTGCACAGCCTGTATGACTGCAAATGGTGTCCTGCCCTATGTAGAATATAGTTTGTTATTTCAGCTTTGTCGTTGCCAGGATGTCCTTCCCCTGCCCAGGCTGTACCAATGTGAATAAAAAGATTTTAACTCATTCACTTTTTTGATGAGTGAAGGAATGTCTTTCCTAACTTCACGCCTCCTCCTTACTTTTGTTCCAGGTTTTACTTTTAAATTTCACTCTAGAAACTCCAATTAGGCATCTCAGAAACCAAAGACATCATCTTGTGCTGGAGACATGCATTTTTCTGTTCTCTCCCATGTCAAAAATGCTATAATTCTCAAATTCAACCTCAAAGAGTCATTTCTGATTTCTGTTATTGTCCACTCTAAGTGGTTAAGTCATCAAGAAGTTGATGCACTCTTTGCCATTTCTTTCTTTTTTTTTTTTTTTTGTGAGGAAGATCAGCCCTGTGCTAACATCCAGCAATCCTCCTCTCTTTTTTTGCTGAGGAAGACTGGCCCTGGGCTAACATCCAAGACCATCTTCCTCCACTTTATATGGGACACCGCCACAGCATGGCTTTGCCAAGCGGTGCGTCGGTGCGCACCCGGGGATCCGAACTGGCGAACCCCGGGCCGCCGCAGCAGAGCGCCTGCACTAAACCGCTTGTGCCAACAGGCCGGCCCCTGCCGTTTCTTTCATATCACTTCCTTTCTTTGCATTCCCAGTGACATTACACCAGCCTCTCTTCACCTCTAGCCTTTGCTGTATATTGGAGGCATTTTATGACCAGTCTTTCTGACTCTACTCTCTCCCCCCTTCTTGTTAGTAATGTTAGATTAACTTACATTTTTCACATATTAACTAAAATCCTTAACCAAATCATTAACTCAAATGGCTCGCTATTGCCTTCAGGATTAATTCCAAACTTCTGAGGTTGACATGCAAAAACCTGCCCAACTTGGACCTCTTTCTACTTTTCAGATTTTACTTGTTACTGTAAGATCATTTGACTAACATCAAAACAATATACTTATTTTCTTTAAACATGCTGTGCAAATCAACTCATGTTTCGTTTTTCACACTCACTCTCTCACTTGAAACAATCCTCTTCCCCCCAAAAACATATTGAGACCAATTCTACTCCTTTTTTAAGCCTTGAAGTTTAGTCATCTTCAATTGGAAATGTACCTTATAGCTTTTCCTGTATATTTTGCTAGCATAATGCCTTTACTGTAACACATTTTTAAAATTTGTTTGTTTATGGGTTTATTTTTTTATTTTAGTGCTCTTTTTGAAGATTTTTTAATGTTTTCCTTTCTATTTTGGGGTAATTACAGATTCACATTTAATTGTAAGAAATAATACAGAGATTACGTATGCCTTTCACCTGATTTCCCCAATGGTAACTTCCTGCATAACCATATAGTACAGTGTCACAACCAGCAAATTCATTTTGGTAGAATCCATCAGACTTACTCAGATTTCACCAGTTTTACGCGCACTTATATGTACGTGTATGCACGTGCGTATGTGTTTGTGTGTATTTAGTTCTATGTAATTTTATCACATGTAAAGACTCATGTGTGACCACCATTACAGTCAAGATGCATGACAGTTCCAGATTTGTAGCCCCAGTCACCTCCCTTCCTCTCTGCTCCTTTGTATCTGGCAACCATCTCCATCTCTGTAACTTTGTCACTTCAAAGATACCGTAACACCTTTTTCTGCCTCTTGATAAATAACATGATTAATTCTTAGAAGATAAAAAAGTTGACACTTTGTGCTTCTGGTGACATTCGAGTTGTAAATAATCTTCCTAGACTTTCCCATATAATAAAACATTGGCCACATTACTATAACTGTAGTTTATAGTTTGTTACCATCCTTTCATTTGAAATCCACTGCACATATCCTTGAAACTGAGGATATAATGAGATAAAGTTTACTCAACTTTTACTTACAAATACTACATTAAGAAAGACCATTTACAATATTTTTAAGAATAAAAAACATTATTATATACAGCATGTGCTATAGCTCTACCACTAAATTGTTGGGTAAGCTTAGGCATAAGATTTACTCTGTCTGGGTTTTACATTTCTTACAGTTTTCCTTATGCTTTTGGATATTTAATCAAAAGGAGATCTATGTTTTATGATTGTAAAACTGCCTCCAACTGAAGAACTTTTTAATGTTGCTTTCCTGGGTGTTATGACACTGTCCTCCAACTTTAATTTATTATTTAAATTAATTCAGGCTATAAATTTTAAAGGACTAGACTAATGTTATAATCAGGTCATGAATTTGCCCTTGACAGTGGCAGCAAAGGATATACCAAGGAGAACTTTGATGAATAAGCATCAGCTTCAAAAGGTTATTGTGTCTGTGAGAATTCTTAATCTAGGTATTTACATAGATAACTTGCTATATATCCAGCATTCATGAATTTATTCTCAATTCTAGTTGACTAAGTTTTTATTTCCATGTTCTTACTGCCGTATATAAACAATGAGATCCATGAGTTGATGCTTCTTTTATAAAGTAACATTTTCTGTTGTGTTTATTTTCCTTAAACTCCTTCAAGTTTCAAGCTGGCTTTTGGTGAAAATGCTCAATAAGAGTACAGTAGTTGTAGAGACCATAAAAAATTGTGACTGCTTGATTCAGTTGTTTATATCCATTATTTTCCCCTGTCAAATCGTCTTTAATTAAATAGCAGAATTTACAAAAGTATTCATCTTTTATGTTACCAGTAGAAAACTTTGACCTTTGCAGGAGATCACTGGTATATTGCATTTATCTTTTCTAGCTATATTATCGTATAACTTATAATAAACAGTGGCATACTCTGCAAATATTTTTTCATCTATTATTTGTTTTCATGTGAAGATCAATATCAGCATGTCTCAGTCTTAACTGTCTTAATAATATTTGGTACCACTTAAATAGGTTGAAATAGATGAGTTACCCTGAATACTATAAGCATATTTTGTCGCTGTTATCTTCAATAAGACATTTTCAAGTATTCAATTCTTTATCTCTCTTTTGATGAGAAACGAATTAGCCAAGGCCCTCTTAGGTCTGGTACCACTGACTATCTATGTGTATTGAAGCTATTTCATGACAATCTTAAACATGAAATATTTCACAATTAGGTTGGTCATATGAGATCATTTCAGATGTTTAAAATATTTATAATGCAGGAGGGATTATACTTAGCTTGTTTGAATAGATGGAAAAACTAAGGCTAATAGTTATAAATTATAAGAGAGAGAATTTAGCTCAAGATAAGTAGACATTTAAAATAATTAATACTTTCTCCTGAATATAAATGATTGTTCATAGGTAATAAGATTCTTTCTTTGAATAGACTTACAGACGTAGACAATTGATTATCGGCAATAAGGGATTCATGAAGTCATTAGTGATTATTCTAGATGATTATTAAAATATCTTTTTAATGCCAGGCTCCTGTCTTCATTGACAGTCTCCTCAGTATTTACCATGTGTTATTAATGTTAAATGATATGTTCATCAAATAAAACCTCATCTAGCCTGAATTTTGCTTAGAGACAATGCTTGCTGCCACATCAGTTGTTTAGCCATGCACTGATCATTTCAGCCATGAAAATGTAGGCTACTATCAAAAGCAAAATTATAAGAAGTAAGATGCAGTAAATATTTGAAAACACTATTTTAACATAAGATTTGGACTGTTTAAACACATTAAATGATATTTAATTTCCATTCCCCCTAAAGTAACTGCCAATTATAAAATAATTCTGTTGTCAAATAGGAAAGCATAATATGTAGAGAAATATTTATGCCCTTGGAATAGACTTTTCTGGAGATGTTAGAAATTTATAATGGCTTTCTTCTCAGATTAAGTGTGTAACTTAAGAAACACAGTTGTGCAATATTTTTGTGGGTTATAGGGAAAATCCATGGCCATAAAACAAAGGAAATAAAGCTACAACTAGTGTCACAAAGTAGTAAACATATGGCCTTAGCCTCATAGGTCTATCGTCTACCAAATGCTCTAACTAACTATAACATGTAAGATTATGATACATAATTTCATTTATTAAGCCTCTGATGGGAGCATGCCAAAATTTACATTCTAATTTTATAGTTATCTAGGTGTCTGCAAATGACATACTATTAAAAACCTGGTGGAAAGGTCTGCCTTAAGGTTATACATCCCATAGCTCTTGATAAGATTCAGTTTCCAAATTGAAATAAGTTAATTACATTCTCCAAGGATCCATTTTCAGAGTAGATGCAGCTGTTGCATTTTCTTTTTTAGAAAGACAATTATAATTACAGGCAACTTGTTCAAGAAGATGGAATTAATAATGCATTACAATTTCAGAGAAACTGAGATTAAAGTGTTGGTTCATGTAGGAAAAAGAGATTGATGATGATAGACTAATAGAAATACATACGTGTTTGTGTGTGTGTGTGTGTGTGTGTGTGTGTGCGTGCTTTAAGTTATTTTGTAAAGAGCACATGCAAAATAATCTACCAATAATTTTTTTTTTTAAGGGAGAGTCAAGTAGCGTTTACTATATACCAGGCAGTATACGGGATATGCAGTCAAAAACAACCATTATATTTAGCAAGAAGATCTCAATCTGGCAAGGAAAACATCTGTAAATAAACAATTCCATGAACGATTCTTATAGATATGTTTAAAGCATATATCAAGCAGTATAGGAGGAAGAGAATGGCTCAAGGATTTAAGGGAAACTTCACAGAGGGAATGCTTTTCAGCAACGTCTTAAAGCAAGGCTTATAATTAATTAGGATGACAAGACTGAGTGCTGTAGGAAGTAAAATTAGGCAACGTTCCCCAGGGAGGACATTGTCAAGAACTGTGAAGGGTCAGAAGTTGCATTCCACTTGTCAGCTAACAAGTTATCCTGCCACACCTTCAAATATGCAGAAGAAGACACAAAGACGCCTAGGTCTGATCCAAAAGACTTTATTAATTATGACACAACAGGGTGAACTTCAGATTTGTGTGTTTCCCTTACCCCATTTCCCACAGGGTAACATGAAGAGGACCAAGTGATGGCTGCATGTGCAGAAGGTCCCATTGTAAGAGAGTAACCCTAAGCTGAGGAAACATGAATCTTTTATACTGAACAGTAAGAACTGCCTGTCCCTTCCTCTGGAGTAAGACACTATCTCTATCTTCAAGGCTCTGAGGAAAACTGCGCTTTGCTCCAGAGGAAGACACTAACTCTGTATTCCAAGGCTGTTTGTGATAAAAACATTCTTGAAAAGATAGTCTGGAAAGAAGGAAGTCAATGCATCTGCTTACAAGATGTGCATAAATGAGACAGATTCATGAAGTATCTCCCAATAGAAATAACCAAATGTGACATTTCTAAGAGATTAAATAGTATGTTGTGTCCCAAGAATCCCAAGAAGTCTCATATGCATAAATGATAGTGTGTTCTTCGGTCCATAAAAAGTTAAATTTCCAGAGAGATTACCTGATTATGAAGAGCTTGGTATATTTTACTAACACTTGTCTTTTATTCTGAAGGTTAATAGGTTGGGGGTGGAGGAGCAGATGAAAATGCAGAATGATTCTAATCAGGTGAGTTACATAATCAGACTTACAATTAGAAGAGTCATTGTGGCTCTGGAGTGAGGATGGAGAGAATGTAGGCACGGATACCAGCTCAGAAGCTTTGAAGATTGGCCCCCGTGTGTGATGAAAAGAAGTGGAACCAATCAAGTTATAGTCAAGCTGAGGATGAGGAAAATGATTTACATTTAACTTAGTAGAAAGTCTTTGATATTTGTAGATCAGTTGGAAGTAAGATAGTATGAAAGAGATGGAGGAATTGGGCATGTCTCATAGTTCTCTGATTCTAAATGAAATGAGGAATATAGGAAAAGGAGGAGTTTGATGGGAAGAAAAGCATGTAATTATTTAAATACTGACTTCCCAAAGGATAAGACAGGAAGTTGTTGGTAGAAGAGATTTAGAATTTGAGTGAGAATAATTTTAGGGAGTCAGAGATGAAGCTATAGGAGTACATGAGATCAAAAGAAATAAGTGGAATAATAAAAATAGAGAAGAAGAAACAACCTTGGGATATGGGCAGGAGGCGAAATTAGTGAACAAAACTGAAAGTTGTAAGAGAAGAAGGAGGAGAACGCAGAGGTTTTATGAAAGCAGGGAGAGGAGACAGATTCAGGGATGATAGTGGCCATAAGAGTTGAAAGTTGAGAGACATCAAGAAAGCAGTACATAGAAGGATTTAGAAATTAGAAGGTCTTTGAAAATTTTGGAAAGAGCTATCATCTAGAAGAATTCCATTAAGATTATGGCAGGCATTACTGGTTGATTATGCTAATTTTCTCTTCTTTCTTACCAATTTGGGGAATGGTAGAGTATTCAGTTAAATATATTTACCTTCCAACACTGTCAGACAACTATAATGGCCATGTGAAAGAATTCTGGCCAATAGAGGTTATATACAACTCACTGAGTTTGTCTTTTGGGAGAGCAATTTGAAAAAGCATACTTGGCTAGGATTTCCTTTGGCAGTTTCCCCTTCCCTTGCCCCCTACCTTCCTGCCTGCAATGTGGTAGTGATGGCTAAAAGTGTGGCAATTATCTCACTGCAAGCGTGATGATGAAAGACATCATCATGTATCAGTCTGAGTCTAGGCTATGGAGTGAAACAGATTAACCCTTAATAAGCAAAGGTTTATTTCTCACTCAAGCCAAGTCAGTTGTAGTATCAGCTCCTCTCTAGGGCAACTGCCTTTTAAACAGTGGCTCAGGAATCTAGTCCATTGCTATCTGGTAAGTGCAATTACAGCACAGGGCTTCTAAGTCAGGGAGGGAGGAGGAGAGATCAAGAGGGTCATGAAGGGGCTTTTCAGTGTCTTAGTTTGAAAGTGACAGATTTCTGCTTATAGTCTATTGACCTGAACTAGTCACATGACCTTGCCTAGCTGCAAGAGGGCAAGAAAGTACAGTCTTCAGTGTGCTTGGAAAGGATGAGAGTACTGGAAAGTACAATCATCTAAGTCACTGTTAAACAATTATTCCAGCCCTGTACTGCCCACCTCAGAACATCTCGCTGTATTCCTATTCATTACGACCACTATAAGTCACATTTTTGTCCCCTGAAGCCGAAAGGAATCCTAACAGATTCAAGAAAAAATACAAATGTTTAATTTACTTTAAATTAGGTCTCAAAATAAATACTGTTTTACATTCATGGAGTTTAAAATAAGTTAGATATTCTTAGTTCAAGTCCCATGTTACTAATATAAAACTAAGCAGACAAGGATAGCACCAGAACTGAGTGGGCACTGAAATGGAGACGGATGTGGTGTTTCCAGCTTGCAGACAGTGAGACTCAGATGTTTGCTACGATCTGCTGTTTCCTTCACTGTAAAATGAGAGGACTTCCTTGTAATAGATTAGGCATATATTTATGCTCTAAACTAGTAGGTGTCATTGTGAGTGTATGCCAAGTTTAAAATAGCCTATTCTAAAATATAAAAATAAGGCCCATTTTGAAGCAAATTAGGGAACTTAATAAAATTTACTTTATTTGGTCTTTTTGACAGGGAGGAAGGGAGTTAATATATATCAGAAAAATTATTTATCTTATCTACCTTCTTTTTATTTATTTGTTCTTTTGTTTGGTTGAGACCTGTGTTAAGTTGCTTAACTCTCAAGTCACTGTTTCTTTATCTGTAAAATAGCGTGAACAGTGAGACCCACATCAGACCTGTCAAGGTTTGGCAGTGGGTTTTTCTTGCTAGAATTATTCCATTCACACTTTTCACCTCTGGATTTGCCAGCCACAAAGCCATCAATAGCAGAATCGTTAATAGTCAAATAGAAAAGAAATTATGCTTTTTTTTTTTTTTTTTTTTTTAACAGTTGGGAAAAATGCTTTCAGGTGTAATAGGGAACTTTTCTGGCACAGGAAGCTTAGTTCTAAAAGTCCAACATGACTCTTAGTTTGTACTTCTACAATATTAAATTGCTGTTGTGGAGAAGAATGTTAGTTAATTTTTCTAACCAGGAACACAAAGATGATTGTTGACCCAGTCCTAAGGGCTAGGTGTGTTTACCACATGGAGATAGACAGGGAGTGTATGAAGACTGGTTTTTGGCCCTTTAAGTCAGTTACCTAGTCCATTGTTGAGAAATGGCCCAATAAATGGCTCAGACCTCAACTATCATATTAGTAACGTTTCTCTTGTGCAGGAAGACTAAAAATAAGGGGGGGGGTAGGGGGAGTGCAAGACATATGTTATGGGTTGGACTATATCCCTTCCTAATTCATGTGTTGAAGTCCTAACCCCCAAAGCCTGTGAATTTGAATTTATTTTGCAATAGGATCTTTGCAGATGATCAAGTTAAAGTGACATCATTAGGGTAGACCTTAATCGCATATGACCGTATCTTTATAAAAAGAGGAAATATGGGCACAAACAGGCACACAGGCAGAATGCCATGTGAAGATGGAGGCAGAGATTGGCGTGATGCTTTTACATGCCAAGGGACACCAAAGGTTGCCAGGAAACCACCAGAAGCTAGGGGAAAAGCATGGAGCAGATTCTTCATCACAGCCCTCAGAAGGAGCCAACACTGCCAACACCTTCATCTTGGATTTTTAGCCTACAGAACTGTGAACAAATAAATTTCTGTTGTTTAACCCATCCAGTGTGTGGTACTGTGTGACAACACCCTAGAAAACTAACACAAAGTATTAGAGGAAGTCATTCCCTCTCTTATGGGCCGAGTAAAAATGTGAGAGAAGAAAGTTCATTGTGTGGATTAGATGAGATAATGTATAAACATGTTTACAAAAGTGTGTCACACACAGTAAGCAGGAAGTGGTGTTGCCATTGCAATTATCGATATTTTGGTCTTGATTTTGTTAATAGTGTGATGGTCAAACCCACTGGAACCAAACAACCTTGCTTTGACTCCCAGCTCCACTGCTTTCTAACTACGTGGCCTTGGACAACTTACTTAAATTTCCCATGCTTTATTCTCCTCATGTCTAAAATGAACAATGACATTAATGCCCACCTTGTAGGAATATGGAGTTACACACGGAAGAGCTCAGCATGGGCCTACTTGGAATGCGCAATATGTTTGAACTATTATTATTTTCAATTGGTCTAAATATTTCCTTTTGCTATTTGGCAGTGAAGACTACATTCACTAAATAAAACTTAACAATAAAAATTATTTTACTGAAAATTCACCCAAAATTTTCCACTTAATCTACTGCATAATTGGGATTTTATTTAAAAAACTTTAGATAGCAATTTTTTCTTTTGTCCTGGAAACAAGATTTCACATGAACAGTTTGTTTTAAAACTTTACAGCATCTCACTAAACAATAATTAAAGTGAAGAATTGTATTCAAAGTACCCAAGTCAGTCCTCTGTAGTCAATTAGGTGTCCAGAGAAGTGCAATTATGTTTCAAACCACCAGCGCACATTGAAAACCTTGAAGCAGAATGTTGCCCTGGTGATTTTAGGATAGAACTGTGGGAGGTTGACTCAGGCCCTTTATTATCCTCAAGTTAAAGAGCCATATTAACTCTTTCAAACCATAAGCACACCATGTATCAACTAAAGCTACCCTTCTTTTCCCGCGTGGTGAATTTAGAAGAAACAAGAAACATAAGAAGTATTTTCTAATGTATTGGAAAAGCATCAAAATAAATCAGATAATTTCTGAGTGTTTCTTCCTGCTATAAAATTTTCTGTCAATTTAGAAATATTTCAGTGTTCATTTTGCCTGGAACTGTGCTAATAGTATATCCAACTGGGGTACATTTTATCCTATGTTTCAAGGCTTAAAATTATATAAATTTCAGCACTTCACCAACTTTAAAGACAGGGACATTCTTCTTAAATCTATAATCTGCTATTTCCATCAATTCTGTACTATTCTGTCTTCACTATGGATTGATAATATTGATGGTCATGTGTTTGGGGTTCATTCTTCTGTCTGAAGTAATGTAATCATTATTTTTTGGTGACATTAACACCAGAATCTTGCACTGTACTATGCACATGGTTGACGGTGAGATGAACCAGGAATATACAAGTATTTATTTCTGTCTGAATAATCTTTACTAATTTACCAATAATTGAGTATTCCGGCAGTTAAATGAGCTAATGACATACTCAACTACAAGTTATACATTCAGATAGTCTTTAAAGAGTCCTTACTTCTTTAGTAATTCATTTCAGGGTTTAGATAGTTTCTCTTCCATCTAACCTAAAATTGTCTTCTATAATTTTAGCCAACCTTATCCACTTTTGTCCTTAGAAATTATTGATAACGATAGATCACTATGTTTCCTTAAGAGCAATTTGTCTGTTTGTAGGTCATGGCTTAGTAATGTTTCGGCATGCTATGTGTTTAACAAATGTTTCTTGCATTTATAAACACTGTATACTGTCTGATATACATATATAATGTCATATATATGACATCAAAAAACTTAGTTAAGTGAAAATAAAAGTGGTTGAAATAATTATTTGATAACACATAAACACAGATGAGTGGAATAAAGCACTAACATCTTTAAATAGTGAAAAGAGAAGTTATTTAAAAATCCTAATAATCCCTCGGTAAATCAAAAGGCATTTTATAGGGAGAGCATCACAGATGGAGTGAGAGTGGTTGAGGTACGACTTAGATATACCAAGCAGGAATGATACAGTAGGAAACCACCCTAGCAACAAATGAAGTATAAATAGGATAAGATAATAAACAGAAAAATTATTTTAAATCTTAATGTAAAATTGTTTGAGGAAATGGAATCTAATCAGAATATTGTCTCTAGTTTTGTTGTCCACGTTTCCAAATACATGGGAAATGAAATAGAATAGGAAAAAAAAATAGTGAGAAGAGACTAAATGAATGAATCTGAAAGGGGTTAAATGTATTGATTTAGAAAAATATAAAAGAAATATTGCCTTGGCACCTATCTTTAAATATGATCGTCAGTTACATTCAAGAGGTTAAACATTGTGCCTAAAGAACTATTTTCGAAGACAAAGAGAAGAAAAATAATTTGGTTAAATTTAAGAAAGTATTTCACGTATGAGAAGTAGTTGAATAATGAAAAAATCATTAAGCAGAGGTAGTATCTCTAAATATAATAATTATAAAAATAGGTATATGTGTAAACAATTACACTAAGATGAAAATTTTTCTTATGAGTAAATTTCGTGTACCTAATATCTGGTTTTCCTGATTTTGGAGTTTTATCTTCATTTAAAATCTAATTTTCAAAGTACTTCATTTTAACTTTTATTCTTATTAATTTCTTTTAAAGTTTGACATGGTTTAATCTGCTTCTTATTATTCCTATAATTGTATTATTTACAAGCTTAATATTCAGCATATTTCTTCTCTCTTTTTTAGTTTTCCAACTGGTAATGGCTGCAATATATGGACAGACCCCATACTCCACCCCTCCTTGCTCCCTAACCCCTGTGGTTCTTGTAGTAATTCTCAAACTTCTTTAAGATATTCCAATAATTCTAATGTTAGATCTTCAAAAATTACTGAAATATTAGATAGATTAATAGAATAAAAATTTTTTCAAGAAGATAAAGACCCATATTATTTGTTAGTTTATTTCACCTACTACCCATTTGCTGATGAGGAGCTATTTCTCCAAAAGTTCATGATTCAACTTTGAATAGGTTTATGCTCAAATATAATGCCTTCAAATAGCCTTTTTTGACTAATGTATCTAAATTTTAAACTAAGTATCACCTTCACACACACACACACACTCTCTCTCTCTCTTTCTCTCTCTCTCTCCTGCGTGGTCATTTGTTCATGTATTCATTCAGGAAAAAATATATATATGTAGCCCACTCATTGTCAAACACTAGGCCTATGTGCTAGCAATGTTTAGTAAAAGATGATACAGTCTCTGATCACATGGGGAGTGATTTACATGAATTACTTCCGTACATTAAAGAGCTCAAAATTTAAATAAATAAATGTACTTTCAACAATGACAAAAAATTAAATAAGATCCATAGGCTCAGTTGTAAATAGCCACTGGATTTAGGACAGTCTGTGCAAAGATGTCACATTATAGGAGAAAAAGTCCGATAGACTTTGGAGAGGACTAAGGCAGTGTTGAACCTTCTGATCAATAGTAGTCCTGAGAGAGACATAGTGTAGTAGTTTTAAGTGTTGGAGTTTTAGAAACTTACAGGCCTGGGTTTAAGCCCTGTTTTGCCAATTACTAGCCATTTGTTCATGAACAGTTTAGTTAACCTAAGTTTTTCCTCATCTGAAAAATAGAATGGTCATAGAATTTTTCTACTTGATTTAAATGAAAACTATAAAAGACACTTAATTCAGTGTCTAGACTAGGACATGTGCCTCTAAATTTATTTTGGAAAATCTTCTTTATCTTCATGATTGTGAGAGAATCCTCCTGCTTTGTTGGCCCATAGTTGACAGATAAGAATGAGTTGACCACAGATAGTAATATACTAGAAATATAGAATTCCATTTTAGAGTAAGAATAGTGACTTCCATTCAGACTGGATCATTACTGGAAAATCTAGGTCCTGGTAGAATGTGAGAATTAAAGGAAACTAGAAATTTCCACTTCACCATTTTTCTATAGGCTTTATTTCCCCAGGAAACTCTTGGAGCACAAAAGATAATCAGTGATGGAATTGTCTTTTTCTTTGCTTGCCATTTCAAGAAGCAAATTCCAATCTCAGATTGCTAGGGAACCAAAAAATGGTCGTTCTGGATTCAGGCCTTAATATTGACTAACCCAAAATCAAGCTGTTCTCTTCCATTAGAAATAAACAAAATGATACCATGCTCACCCTACTCCTAACCTAATTTTTTATGGACTAGTATATCAGCATTACAAAGAAGTGTTTTTCTTAGTTCTGACCTATTTGAGAATTTAAACCGACAGCTCTGCTTTCTCCAGAGATAGTCCATGATTTGGGATGACCCTTGTCAACAGATCGTTTTCTTATACTACAAATTTGTCCTGTACATTAGAATCAGGAATGAGGACAGATTTTGATTTATCTGCACATGTGATGTGCATGATTGATGTTGGTGAGGCTTGTTTTCTCAGATTTATGGTAGGAATACAAACCCAAACAAGGTGTACTGTAGATTCTTCTCTGATTCAGTGAAAGCAGAATCGGAAGCACAGTTGATTTAAAAGGCTGAAATTAAATAAATGCCATGAAAAAGAATTCTGTCACTCTACAATATTCTATTTCTGATCAGCCAAACATATCTTTGGTCTTATTCACTATTTGGAGAGTCTATCTCATCTGTTCTTTTCTTTTCTTTTTTTAACTGAAGTTCTCTCCCTCCATCCCTTCACTTTCCACTCCATTCCTCCACCACAGTCTATAGCTATGGCCTAGACCTAATACTTTACAGCAGTTTTTCCCTCCAAGATCTACACTAAAAGCTTTACAACCCTCACAACAATCTTGAAATTCCTCTACAATTTACAGACGAGGAACTTGAAGTTTAAAACCTTAATTGTCTTGTCCAGATGACCCAGCTAATAATCGCCAGAGCTGATATTGAAACCTGGTCTTCACCCCATATCACATTGTTGAATATGAGTGCACTTCTTCCCTAATGCATCGCAAGTCTTAAACTTTCATCCCAATATCCTGTAAAATAAACAGATAAAATTTAGACGTGGCTATTCTATCACTTATCACTAATCTACTCTGTAAGACAATATACACAGCAAGATGATTTGCTTTTTCCTGAGCTTTTGGCCTTGAGACAAGAAAGAACAGAACAAAGGTCTTCACACTTTTTAAATTTGCATACCTATCAGGAAAAAAATTTTGCATACATTGCTAATATATGTTTGCTTATTTGTTTATTCATTTTTAAAGAATATATATGTGTATTAATATATATAACATTATAATATATACTACATAACAATATAGTACATGCTATAAAATATAATCATAATGTACTATATATAGTATATTATATATTAGTATATTATAGAGTAGGCTACATAAGATACATTATATAGTATATTACATAATAGTATATTATAGGGTACATGACTACATAATAGATACCAATATTAGTAAATCATGTACATTCCACATATGATATGGAGACTACTGATTTTAAGTTTCATGAACTTAATTCATAACTTCAGCTACTCATGCTGTAATATCTCCTGACCCTCATTGACATCATAATGGCGAATCTGAGGAATGTATTATAAAGATCAGATAAAGGAAAAACAGGCTGTTTTGTTCCCCCATCCCTCGTCTCTTATTTGGACTTTAATGATCTGAAACAACTTTTTGACGTCCTTGGAACTTAAAATAACAAGGTACATCTTTAGACTAATTTTATGATTTCATTGTCACAAACTAGGGGTGACTTAGGAAATAAGGTATATAGATACTTATTTATTGCCAAAGAAAATAGCTTAGTAAAATCCAAGCAAGTCCAAAGCATGGTGTTTGGTATATAGTATTTAGTGATACCTGATTAACTTATATCCAAAAATATCAACCAACAATATCAGCCAATTATATAATTGTCTATTTTTCACTAATTTATTGTGGAAACACTAGGAAATCACATAACTTGAAAATAATTATTCCATAGATGGTTAATTAAAAATATCGAGTTGTACTGATTTAAAAAATATCCAAGCTAAATTTATGGTGGCTCTGCTCTGTGGTACATAATTTTGTCATATTGAGCAACATTTTGTCTGTATAGTGGAGTAGATCCAGGATATTTTCTAGGAGATATTTGCAGAGGTGGGACGGTTCGGTGATGTGCTGTTGAACTCCTTCTCCCAAAATAAAGAAAAAAAAAAGTCCTAAGTGGTACCATGTTCCAATTCCACGGCCAACCAAGCTACTAACCTGCTGTCACTGAACATGGATTTGTGAAGAGATGTGCAGAATCAATTCTCATAATCTGGTACCCTAAGGATCCAGCTCACCACTGGATGGCTTATCTTGCTTGTTCTTCTATTAATTACCCTTTAATTATCCTTCTTCAATAGCTTAGTTTCATCCTGTTGTATTATTGATAAGAGTATCAAATACTTTTGGAGAATGAGATGGAGCTTAAATAAATCATTTATAAGAAACATGTCTTTTTAAAGACTCTCAAGTTATGTGTAACCTGTTTATTATTATTATTTTCTCATGAGTTGCTTGCTCTGTAAACATATTAAGTAGATTAGACATTAAACAGAACAAAAGATTTCAAAATAAAACAATTTATATGTATTTTTTAGCAAAATGGATAAAAATGGGGCTTTATCGATGCATACTAATTGTATTCATAAATTTATTTTTAATTTAATTCACCAGTTCAAGGGCTACTTAAAGTTAAGTAATTACTGAAGCTACTTAACAATGTTTGAAGATGAAGACAAGCTAATGAGATAATGTAAAACTCTTGAAATGATTTTAAAATATACTGATTATACTAAGCCTCTGCCATCGTAGTTATAATGAATAATATGGTTTAAGCAATGACTTTTAGACAACGCCTTTAATATATTGCAAAATGTAACAGTACTTAGCAACCTGTTAATATGCCATTTTAAATTCAGAATTATTATAATATTACAGTTATTTATATTTACTTTGCTTTAAAAATCTATAAATATAAATTACACTAAAAGGAAGTAGGATATCTTCAACTGAACAAACTCAGTGGAAAAATGTTTGGTTTGTAGGCACTTCTTTCCAACAAATAGAGAGGTGAAAATGCTGTGACATGGATCGGTAGTTTGCGGACTGATTTATTGAGAACAGCAGGTGGCTAACAACCAAACTTATAAGATGGTGTCCCTGAACAGTGCGCTTAATTTCTAGGTCAGAGTTTTAATTTTCAAAGGAAACAAAGTGTATAAGTAGTGAGTCCAACGTGAGTTGTGATTTCATCAGCAAGTTAAATATAAATCTGATAATGCAGTAAAAAATTATATATTAAACATTGAGCATACTATTTTTAGTATTAAATGTAACATCTATTTTAAATCAATATAGTTTCCAAATGAATATCCACGCAGTGAGGATATTCTTTGGATAAATAACATTTTCTCACAGCAATGACTTAATATCAGTTGGATAGAAAGTGTGATGGAAGAAGGCAGAATGTTCTATTCTTATAGTGCAAATTGAAAAGATATCAGGAAATCTGAATTCTAATCTCGACTTGTCACTATAGGGTATATAGTTTTGTTTTCTTCGCCTTTTATTTTTCTAGTCAAATTCTTTGCTAGTTAAAATAAAGGAAAACTTCAATGATTGAAACACTTGAATTCCTTCTGAAAAAGGAAAAAATGTTTATGTAAATAGTCAAAATTATTACTCAAATTAGTTCTTACTTGTAAGTTGGCCTTTAATAAAATGACAATCAGAAATCACTAAATCTATAATAAAATATAATTTCTTTCATATTTACATATGTAAACCACCCGCCAAAGCAGAAAGTACCTTTGTGTAGTTTCAGATGAATTCAGTGATGGTGTAAATGTAGCTTTGCAAAACAAGTTTCCAAACCATAGGTTTGGGAATTAGTTTGAATATGTATATATGTAACCAATGAAATGTCAATGGATAAACAATGAAAGTTGTTTGTATAAAAACAGTTTGAATGCTTTTGGGAAACTTAATAAGGACGAATAACTAAAAATTCCTATAAATTAGGTATGAACAAGATACCTTTAAAGATAGGAAGACAGCAACAGAAAATAATTAAAAGAAAAATTGTAGAAAAATCATAGAAATAATCATAGAAAAAAAATGAGAAGAATTTTTAAGCCGAGATTGTTTAATAGATATCTTTAATTCTTATTCAACTTGAAAGAAATTGGAATGGTAGAAATTATGCATCATGAATTATATATAAAGAAGACATAAAGAATTAATTACAATTATAATTATTAGACATCTACTTAGGGAAAAATTCTTGGGTTTATATCAGAAGATTGGTGAATGAGTATACATCTACATATCTTAAGGTATTTAAATAACTTATTTATCCTTTTACAGACTGTTGGATACCCTGCTTTAACTAACTTTTTTATTAACTTATCATTTCCATGTCGCAAAAACATTGAATAAAGTGCTTTTACTGTAAAACATGAATATAATTCTAGAAGTATAAATTCTAGAGCTTCAGCAATCAAATATCAAAAATACATGGAGAACTAAACCAGCTGTTAAAATCAAAACAACTTTATAAGAAAAGTCCATTTGAAATGTGAATAGTTAATTCCATCTATTCCTTTCCTATTATTATTTCCAAAATATAGGAAAATATCAGTTTGTTTGTTTCCTCTCAGCCTCATATTTCCTTTCTCCCTCTAATCCAGTATCCAGGTCATGTTCCTAGGACCTCACGTAGGACTTCACTTTCCAACTCATAACTTTGCTCTGCATTATGATTCAAACAACTATCTTGGATGACTTGAGTGTCCATGTGTATGATAATCCGTCTAACACTCTTGTACAGTCTGTTTGACATCAAAGCTCATTCTTTACGTAAAGCCGATGTAGAAACCTTTGAAGTAACTCAAGTTTTCAGGGAAAGTATACCTTCCAAAACACAAGAATGATGAGCATGGGATTCCAAACAACACTAGAGAGCAGAGAAGTACAAAACAATAAGGGACTCGAGGAGAAGCAGCCACAGAGATGGAAAGAGATAGCAGAGTTATGGCTTCCTGAAAGAGAAGAGAAAGGGTGTGTTTCAGGGAGCCATCTGCTCAGTTTGTGCAATGTCTTTTGATATAACCCCCTTTCTTCATTGGCTGTTTTTTTTTTTCTTGAAAACAATTATAACTGAATGACATTTTTTTAATAATATGTAGTACTTCTTATGAAATATATTAATACCATAGCTTAAAAGCAAAATTTTAAGCACAAATAGAAGGGAGACGAATTACTATTTTTGTTTCTATAGTTAATTGTATTTTGTCACCAATTAAGTAAGCTCAGGTTTATGGTGTTCTGTTCCAAGGACCTGCAGCTCTCAGTGTCCCACATGAAACTTGGCATGAATATGAGGCCCTGCAGTGCTCAGAAGCTACTGCTAGGTTAATTGCCTGTGATTAACTGGTATATCTTATTAAAAGAAAAAAAGTGTTACACTTGACTCTATCTTCTGCTGAGTCTCAAGCTCCTTCCTAGAAATGTCTTCTGCTTTCCACTGCAGTTCAAACAGAAAATTCCTGGGGCCTTCTTTTCCAGCCCACATGTTTTCAATGAAAACCCAGAAGCAAAGATGGCAGCTCATATCTAAATCCCTGTCTTCCTTTCTTCTTTGCTCCTAATGGATCAAACTTTCTTAAGAATAACTTGTATTTCCAAAGTGATTCATGGTTCTGAAACTCAAGGTTGTTAGTAAGCAATATCTGCATCTTCCATATAACCTCAGATTCTTTTTAACATTTTAGCCCATAGCCACTTTTAGAATTTATCAAGAGAAAAAGTACATTTAAATACATTTTTAAGCAGTAGTTTCCTTTTAGTGAATCAGTAGTTAGCAAAACTATTAGCATGGAAATTTGTATCTGATTTATGTATTAGCATTTATTGTCCTCTAGGTAAAGGCAGGATCTAAAAAGTAGGAGGGAAAATGGGTAGACTGGGGACTATGGAAGTAAGGGCAAGAATTAAAGGGCATCTGTTATCAGGGCCCTATGATTGGATAGACAAATCTTTCCTTTCTTTTCCATTTGCCAGGTGCTATATTTGTGTCTCAAAACATGAGTCTAATAGATTTTGTTTCATGAGGTGGCGGGAATGTAAATTTTGGGTGGTATAATCTAATGCAAAATAAAATCATTCAAATTGCTTTGAGTTGCCTGCAGAGATTAGCCTTTGCATGCACTTTTACTGTCAATTTCTAAACTATCTAGATTTTAATCATTATGAATGTCTTTGGGAGTCATGAGTAGACTTTGTGCTATGTATTGTAAAACATTAGTGTTGCCTTATGTAATTTCTTGACCAAATTTGTTGATTTCCAGATGGCTATAGCATCACTCACCTTTTGCCATGCTAGGCATAATGTGATTTGTTAGTTATTTGGAATACTTATAAATTGTTTATTGAAGTCTATATTGTCTCCAATATGCTTTTTTTGAATTTTATTGGATTGTGTAGGATTTTTTTAGTAGGTGACATTGAATTTTTAAGTTGAAAACCAACCATAGAGGAAAAGTACAATTTTGGCTCTTTCAGCATTTTCAAATAAATGAAGCCATAAGAAGATGTTGGGTTACAGGTATCACTTGAGAAGCTTCTTCTTTAGATTTATGGAACAGTTTTAATTAAAATATAAACAGTACCTAAGGAAACATTTGACTACAAAATTACAATTTAATATTTCCATGCTATTTTTTATCAACTCAGCATCTTTAAATGTATCATTTTAGTTATGCATGTTTTTAACACATGGATTGAGATGGAAACAGATGAATTGACATATTCCAGATCATATATCAACGTTTGACAAACTGAACTTAACTCAAGGGCTTTATTTCCTACATTTTTCTGTGTTATCTTGGATTAGAGGTTAATATTTTTCTTGTTGGTTTGAAAGAAGAAAAACTCACAGACTGATGAAAATTTTAATATTTTACACAAAATGTTTTACAAACATATTATTTAAATTTTGTCTAAAGTATAGATATTTCATTAAATTTTAGCTGGAAATATTTAAAGCTCAGGCCGGGGTCTAATGGAACTAACAGTACTGATTTGTGTCTATTTAACTGGCTGATACTCAGAGGGAAGTAGTTCGCTAATTAAAAGCAACAATAAACTCAAAGAAAGTTAGATCATGATTTTCAAAAGTTTTCTGTAAAAAAGTAATGAAATTTATTTAAAAGAAGCTTGTGTAGCCTATAATGTGAATTTTCTATGGAATTTTAATGTTTTAAGTAAAACATTTCCATATCAATAAAAGTGTTCATTTTATCAAGAATGATGAGTTCAATTTAAAGAAATTCCTTTCAAATCATTAAAATATTCTCTTTAATAGGTAAAAATGGCTGATATTTTTCTTTAATAATTCTTTTAGGAAAAACAAAATGTTTGAGGAAATTCTATTTAGTTTTTTATTTAAGTTTTGTTGAAAAAACTGTGTTACTATGTAGTTCATTACTTCAGCTGTTAACCCAAATGAGCACTGTTTTATTAAAAAAAAAAAGTTTCACGTTCTACATATCCAACTTTGGAGAACTTAATTCTGTTCATTCCATAACGTCTAAAAGTAGTAGTTATTTTGAAGCCAATAATTGTATAAGGAAGAGGATAGAATTGAAAAAAGAAAATAACTTTCCGTTTTAGTTGTGAAATATTGGAGAGTTGGTTGTTGTCATTTGTAAATATTTTCTCTCATCTCTATTAATATTACTTATAACTGAAACTTCTCTCATGACTATTTCTAATGAAATTATTTATTGATAACTTCATTGTGTGTTTTCTAATTTATGATTTGAATAATAGTGCATGATAATCAGGTGGCCAAAACTATAATACCATAAACATTTGTGAGTTGTTCTAAATCCATGTTCTGGAAACTTTTAGATTATAAAGGGCCTCACATTAGTGTCCCAGAATCCCTGATGGAGATACTTTTTTTTTTTTTTTTGACTGAAACGGAAGAGCTCAATTTTCTTTTATAAATACAAATTAATGTTAAAGTTTCTGTTCAATCCAATTTTCAGAAGTTTGTTTGAATTGGACTCTGTACTATTCTACAGTTCTAAAATAGATTGGTGACCAAGATGGGCAAGGTCTCTGCTTGCATGGACCTGATATTCTAAGGGCAGGGTTTCTGAAATTACTAAATTAATAAATAAAAGAAATAGTTTTAAAAACTGAAAAAATGTGATTATTAAAATAGCATAATATGCCAGAGCGGAGAGAGCATTTTTTGACTGAATAATGAAAGATGAGGTTAGCTAACCAGAGGATCATCTGCAGAAATGAAAGCTTAGCAAATGTTAAATGCAAAGGCCATGTGGTGAAAAAAAGTTTCCCATGTCTAAGGAAAAAAAAATGTCAATGTGCCTAGAGTGTAGTAAAGGTAAAGTTGTTTCATATGAGATGAGGGAGAAGAGTAGACAAAGACAAGAATTTCCAGGCTTTGTAAGGCCTGGGTAAGGAGTCCAGATTTAATTCCATGTTTAATGAAAAGTTAAGCATGGTAGTGACATGTAGGTTGGAAAAAGAACACTGCGGCTACTGGGTAAAGAGCAAGGTGTAGGAGTGCTCAATAGAATCAGGGGAAGAGACTATTGCGTGGTTTAATTGAGACCATGGGGACCTGGCTAGTATAATAGGAGCGACAATAAAGAAAACTGAACAGTTACAAGATGCATTTTAGAAGCAGAAGGAGATTTTCAAGTGGATTGGACTTCTGGGAGTGAGGAGAATCGAGAATTCAGAGGTGACTATTTAAAGTTTGAGCAACTCGTGTGTGATGGTGCCATTTGATGTGATGTATTGACGAATAGAAGAACGTAGTTGTGGAAAGGACATAAACATTCTGACTTAGACATACTGAGTTTGAGACAGCTATTTTAAACCCAAGTGGAGGTATTGAGTAGATAATTTGGATATATTGTGAGCATTGAAAGACAGGCAACACTTAGACACGGACAACAAGAAACTTGTTTTAGTCTCTGCTTTGGTATACTGCTACATGATATCCAGCACGCTGCTCAGTTTCTGCTGTCATTGAGGATTTTCTTTCTGACAGTGGCAGTCAGTAGTTTTCGATGTCTGCACAATGGGTTCATACTACATGGGTGTTCTACACCGATGGCCTTTGCTGCTTGGGTGTTCTTACTGTAGGCTTTGTGTACCCCCAAACACTGTTTCCTCTGCTCTGGATTTGAGATATGGCAGATCATCAGAGATGGAGTGCATATTCCCTACTGCTCCACAAGAGGTATGAACCTTATAATGTCTGGAGAGAGTTTCCCTCTTACTCATCTGTAAAAGCTCTCCTAGGACAACACTCTGAGATGCTCCCTGAGGATCTTGGGAACCTCACCGGATCTTTTCTGTGCTCTCTTGCCCTTTTCATCATACCCTCTCCACTCAACTCTCACAGTTCTTTATCCCAGCCTTGCATAAGGCCTCATGTGTGTAGCCAGTCTTTGCTTGGTATTTGATAAGACTCACCCTTAAACTGTAGGAGCAGTTCTTTCAGGGCCTCCAACTCCAGAAATAACAATGCCAAATGCCTTGTCTGTCCCATAGATAGGTGAGGATAGAGGAATAACTAGTTAAGTAATAAACTTTTCTACCCCCAAGAGAGCCACTTATCCCCTTTATAATCCCTTTTATATAATTATAAATGTCACCTATTTTATCAAATCTGGCTTTGAACTTGAAACTTAAAATAAAAATAACATTATGCCCTTCACATATTTAAATCTGTTTTGGCAGTAACCTAGGGTGTAGAAAAAATGATTTTAACATATAGTTCACATTAGAATTTTATACAAGTTTGAAGCTCAAGGGAAAAATTAGTATTGCAGTTATAGACTTGGTATTCAACATAATATGGATGATCTTTAAAGCCTGGGGACTTGGTAAGATCACTTGGCTTAAGAGTGCATACTCAGAAAAGGAGGTGTCCATGACTAAGTCTCAGGACACTGGTCTCAAATATTTTATAATGGGAGAAGGAGCTAGCAAATTACATTAAAAATGATGGGATAATGGAGCAGAAGAAAATCTAGAGTGTGGAGTGATAGGATCCCATGAAGTACTTCTCAAAGGAGACATGGAAAATTGTATTGATGCTGCTGAGGGGTTGAATAATATTAGGATGAGAAGGGAATTTGGCAAGGTTGGAGTTCAAGTTATTAACTTCTTGTTACAAGGAACTGTTATAGGAGATGATAAGAGTTGTGAATAAAACTTACAATGCTTTTTGTGACAGATAAATTAAGTAAAAGAAAATATTCTTGACAGATAAACAAATTAAGTAAAATAGAAAATAAAATATAAAATATTCTATGTAGTTATAAGTTTATGAAGGAAAATAAAGTAGGGAAAGGTGACAGACAGTGCAGGGAGGAGATAAAAATTTAAATATAGTGATCAGGGTAGCTTTTACACCAAAAAGTGTGGTAGGGAAAGTTAGGGATAGAGCCATGCAGACATCTCAGAGAATGTGTTGGAGGATAAAGAATTACTAAGTGCAAGAATCTTGTCACCTCTAGAGCCATTTAAGTAAAGTGGAATGGATAGAAGCCGGTGGGGATTAAGATGAAGAGGAAGAGTTAGATGAGGAACTGAGGACAACGTGTGCAAAGAGTTCTTTCCTGAAGTGTTACTTTGAGGGGAAGAAAAGAAATGAGGCAGTTGCTGGAGGAAAACACGGCATGATAACTATAGGATCTCTCAATAAGAGTATACATAATTTGATTGAAATGAACTATTTTTATATAATGAGAGTAGAAATTAATATCACATAATAATATTTTAATATGGTTCCTAAAATACTTCTTTATTGTTAATCTATTCCAAGGTGATTCAGGTACATGTCCCCGAAACATTCATTTGTAATCATGACAATGCAGGATATTTACATTTGCAAAGTCATAATATCCAAACTCTATTAATAGATACTGAAGTAAATTTTGACAAGTTACCGGAAACAGATCTCCAAATTCACTTTGTGAAAAATAAAGGTAAGTTTAGAGTGAAGTCCTTAAAAAATCCCCTCTTTTCACAGTTTGTTATTGACATATCTTGTCACATTTGCCCTTTGCCCTGATGGGAAAAAGTGATGGCATTTTCTTGAAGGCTAGGCGTTGACGTCTAATGCAATTCACAGTGCTATAAGCACTGTCAAGAATTTCAGATGAAGACCTGACCTTCAGGAAATTATAATATAGTTCAGTGGCCAAAGTGGTCGGTAGTGTCTTAGCATAAATGCAACATTTTTGTTGAAGTTAATGAATGAGACCTTAAAATTCTTCAAATATATATTTACATTGTGTGCTGTGTGTATAGTAGGTGGCCAGTAAACATCTGCTTATAAATTCTGTGTATAAAACTTGTTAGTACTTAAAGTTGAGTAACTGAAGAAGATTCAAAGAGGAAGTGAAATTTAAGAATTTGCAGAGCTTTTCAGAAAAAAATTAATTCACTTCTTTAACGTGAAAAAATAATATAATCTCTCTATAGAAAACTCTTAATTTTGACATAATGGAGAGACTTGAAATTCATATATATTTTGACAGATATCCAAGGTATCAATTTTGGAGATATCAACAAGTTTGTTTACAAATTACCTCATTTGGAAATAAGAGATAAAATAAGCAATAGTTTGTCTATCCAGATTATGTGCTACTCTCACTGGAAGCAGTAAGTGAAATGAAGTGACTCTTAGAATAGCCTTCCAGGCTAATGTAACTGACATTAACAACAGCATATTTTTCAATATAAGTCAGAAATGTAGCATTAACTTAGCAAAAAAATAAGCTTCAAAAGAATTACCACATTTTGAGTACATTGTGGGAAAATTGTTAGAGTGTTTTTCACTTCTAATGTTGAATTTTTGCTAAATTGTTGAAATGAGATTGGAAGATGACAATTTGGAAAAAAATCTCAATTTACAACTCCCCCTTTCTCACTCTCTTTCTCCAACCAACTGTTCCATCACTGTTGCTAGATGTGGAAGCTTCACTTTTTTGCAGAATTTTAAATTACTAAAAAATGATAATGTGTAATTCTACCCCAAATTATACAGTTAAAAGAATAAGTAATATGAGTCTCTATATAAAGTGTTTTGCATTTATGAGATGTTTGGATTGGTTCACATGCCTAACACTCTATATTTAAAGTGACTTCATGCATATTTATTTAAACTGAATTGCCCTGTGAACAACCACATTCAGAGAGCAGACACTACTGGGCACAAGTTGTGAATCTAAAATTTCTCTTTCAGATTTGAAAAACTTAAAAAACATATAAATATGTACAAATATGTATTTTTAAAATGTTTCTCTAATTTTCAACAATACTCTGTAAAGCTTCATATGAACTTATTCTGGCATTGACGTGTGATTTTTACATCGCTGGAAGAGTTGGCTAATTGTTTAATGCCGTTTTCTTATTTAAGATGTGGCAGTCTTTTTGTTTCTGATACATTGCCTCTGAACTCTGCTGGCAAGCAAATAAATCAGATCACCAGCCATACTTAATTTATTTCTGCAGCTAACTGAATATACAGTGTAGAATACAAATGTTGAAACGATATTTCTGCACATCCTAAATTTAATAGATTTAAAAGATTGTGGAATAAATCAAGATTTCTTTTCATTGTTTATTGTTCGATTTCCTCTCATCAAGCATATATAATATATATGTTACATTACATGCAGTTATGCAAGCTGGTTATATATATTATTACTCAGATGTGTGACTTCTAAGATTTATAAAGTAGCCTTACTTCACTTTAGAAATCTTATGCTTTAAATATCTATTTTGAATTTTTTTGATTTGCATTAAAATTGAGGGAATTTCCTTAATGAAGTATCCTTGTTTTTATTTCCTCCAGAGATAACTGACTATATCTATTGTTAAAAAAACAAATCCTCTTGTGAGAACATCATTTGGCCATTGGGAGTTTTTTGTAAGCTGGTGAGATATGCTGTAATGTTGGACATTATATGAAACATTCTGTAATGTGGAACGGTGTGACCCTTTCCCTGTCATTTACCCTATTATATCATATGGATATGGGTATAATGTATACTCATATAAACCCTGAAACCAGTCTCCTCAATCACCATTAATGTGATTTATAAATAGGAAAGAAATATTCTAACTGCATCCCTTAAATGTTTATATTCCTTCCTAAACTCATTTTTAAAAATTGCTAGCATCAAATCTTGCTTATTTTAAAACCTTTGTACAATTGAAAATGACAACATAAAAACATGACATGTAAATATATGATAGAATATAGCTTATCTTTTTATTTCTGAGATCTTCATATTTATTGATCTGCTTTTGTATGGGTTGCGTTTACACGTTCCCTGTTTTTAAAAAATAATCATTCTTGTCATTTGGTATGTCAACATTATGTAAAAAACAATTCTGTACTGAGCAGTGGATGGTTCATTGTTAATATTAACAAAACTGACTTGCGTATTAGAAGCCCCAAGCACTTTCTTTTAGTAGAACCGAGAAAATCAAAGACTACAACTCAGTAGTCAGGAGTGTCTGGGATATAGGCTCCCAAGTATTTCGCTTGCTGCTCTCACGTGTCTGTGATCATTTTGGAGAGTTCTGAGATGTACAAAATCAAAATGCATATGACTTCTAGCAAAGATTGCTAAATTATTAAATGCTAACTCAACAATTTGGATAGAGGAAATCTTCAAACTTGTAGATTTTGAAGATCATTAAATAACTTAGTTTAATTATTTATTCACATGACTTTAACCTGCTGGCAGAAAGTACAAAGTGAAAGTCAACACAGGACAAGGAAGAAGAACACTGCCAGATCTTTCATGGTTTCTATTTCCCTGCTGTTGTCTTAATATTGTTTCACAAGGATAATGCAGATCCAGGGAGTCTACCTGACATGTAAAATCAGTATAAAGAATGAGATCTTGTGTATTAAGACATTATACAAATTTAAAGGAATATATAAATATTGACATTTAATCATCTTTCTTTTTAATCCAGAGTATCCTTTCAGGAAATATTGCATAGTGTTCTAAAATAGTATTTAAGACTTGCATATAACTGTGACAAAAACATAAATTCTTCTTGATTGTAAAAAGGAAATATCTATAGAAAGCCTTTTGTATTCATTTCATGCCACCTTTCTGCCAGGAAGAATTGCAGTTATATCAAACTATGTTACGGTGCATGACTCCCAGTCGACTATTATTTAAGGTGCCTTATTTCCTTCGGAAGTCCATCTTTCCTCTTTGACACACTGGGTAAACATGAATATAAAAAAAGAGAGAAGGAGAAAACTTTATAAGATGCAGACCTGGTTTCAAAGAAATTGATGGTGGTATTCTGAAACAACATTGTGTAATTATCTCGGTGTGCTGCGTCAGTTAATAGTCTGTACCATTTGGTTATGCCTGCTAAGGTACAAGTGACACACACCCAGACCTATGCTGATTATTGATAGAGTTGAATGCACACCACTAAGCGATAATTAGTAATAATTTGTTCCACTATTCTATAACAGTCTGGAGTCATGTATTTAACCACTTACAAGTGAACAGTTATCTAAAAAATTTCATGATTCCTGAAATCACTACAACTAATTTATTTTAAATTCCTGGGATACTTAACTCTAGTTGTCAGCACAAGATACTCACATTTCTTTTCTTTTTTTCATTGTTTCCAATTAAGGCAATTTGATAAACATACAACTGTGGGATTTAATCATTCAATACTCTAGGCTTTTCATTATGGTAAAGTCAAAAATAGGAAAAAAAACCCAATCCTGATTGTTCAGGAATTTTTTGACAAGATTTAGCAAAGAAAATACTGACCAACTGGATGTTTGATTTTGATATCTGGAACAAATTGACACCTTTGCTCTTGACTTCCATGAACACAACTAGAAATAAATTAGGATTAGTTTATTTCAAAATATTTATTAATCTCATTCTCTATTCCACAATTTTTTAGATTTTGAGGATGCGTTAGTGAATAAAATAAATAAAAATTCTTGCCTCCTGACTTACGCTTTAGGTGATAGGGACAATGAACATAATAAATAAGTAAATAAAGGAGTAATTAAATATATACGTGAAGTAAATTGGTATGTATTTAGAAGGTGATAAGTGCTGATGAGGAAACAATAGAACAGGGTAAAAGGTGTCAGACCTGCATGATTGGGGTGGAGTGGGTAACAATTTAAAATATGGTAGTCAGGGTCAGTCTGACTGACATGATGGTAGCTGAGCAAAGACGAAGGATGCAACTGGGTGACCAGTGAGAATACTTGGTGTAAGTGCTTTCGAGAGTGATGAAACCAACTGTCCAAATGTTTTGAGGATCGATAATTTTTTTCTTGGAACTACTTGAAGAAAAGATTTCTTCGGTTTTTTTATAAATACTGAAAGTTAAATCCATTCAGTCATTTAAAGGCAGGCAAAAGCAAGAGTTATCACTTGCAAATTTTTCAGGTATTTTGGTATAAAATGAAGAAAAAGCCATGGAAAAACAAAAGTTGTCTTATAAAGATAATCTTTTCAAGACTTGCAGTAAAAATTTGGTATTTTATGTTTTTACTCTTTCATCTAAAACTACTTTTTTAACTGAAAGCAAAATGATGTGGTTAGTGTTTCCTGTTGGTCATATGCAGTTAAGTTGAATTTTGGTATTTGGAAGAACATGGAAATAGTTGTACTTTTCCATATTAGCAGAGGTATGTTTTCTCTAAACCAAACTCCAAGTGCCCAGGGTCTAGTTCAGTCCAGATGCTAGAAGAAATCTTGTACAATATATAAATTATTCAAATTGGTAGATTTATAATTTCCTTATTTAATAGTTAAATTTGCTTTTAAGGTTTTTGTTTCAATTATAGAAATATGATCAATGATTTTAATTTAGAAATTATAGATTAGAGTGGAATTAGACTTTAGTGGCATATATGTTATTGCCTTTACAAATTTAAATGTATCCGTTTAGAAGAGTTAAACTTACTCCAATGGTCCTAAGGTTATGTTAGGAAGAAAGATAGACAATATTGTGAAACATCTGGGTTGAAATGAGTAAAATTATTCAAAACCGTACAACTATGGGAGGAGCTGTGTCGAGAAGGATTGAGTAACTGATATTTGAATACGAGTATTAACGTGTTGCAGCAGGCATTCAAACAAGCATCAGAAGGTGGTTGATCTAAGTGTCCTAAGCATTTAGACTTTTTATTCAACAAAGATTTAGAAAGTGCTAACACTTTTGACTTTGTACTAGACTTTGTTTCTCTGTCCTCAAAGAATAATAATACATTTAGACAAATAATGTGATTTTGAGATAATTACTCATATAATAGAAAGAGTATAAAATGTTATTCATCAAGAGAAAAGACAAGTTTCACAGAGAAATGACATTTGAGTTGAACCATTAGGGATGAGTAGCAATTTGCCAAGCCACTTGGGCAGGAACAACATTTCAAAAAGAAGAGAAAACAGCATAAACAAACATACAGAATAATAACATGCAAGAGCTATTTGGGGAAAAACTGGAGATGCAGAAATGAGTTCAAAGAATGATGGAATGGTGCAAATCAGTAGTTTTGAACTTTGGTAACACCTGTGGGACACATTCGTGTTCATGTATTTCACAGTTATATGCCAGTTCCAAAACACTAGTGCTAATTCCCACATTTTCTTTGTTACTCAAGAAAGCATACAGGAATTCACTAAATTTTATATGAAGGAAATTACTTTAAAATTTTGGCATTTCAATTATTGCTAGTAAAAAATTACAGTGTATTGTACAATAACATCTGCACCATGTCTCTCAATATTTGGGTCATTATACCAAGTCTCTCAATAGCAATAAGATCAAAATAGAATTATCCCTTTCATCCTCCTCCCTCCCCCCTCCAAATTGGTGGTGAACATGATGTAATCTATGCAGAAAGAGAAGTACAACGATGTACACCTGAAATTTTTACAATGTTATAAACCAATGTTACTGCAATAAACAAAAAAATTTAAAAAAAAAGAAATATGTTAAGTTCATAAGACGTTAGGATGAAGAAATAAAAAGGTAAAATATGAAAAGAAAAGATAAAAAAAAGATCAAAATAGAAAAAAACTTGAACAATCATTTATAGATTTATTCAATGGAACTTACTGAGTGTCTTGTACATATCAGGCACTGTTCTGGGCACTAAAAACAGAAATACTCCTTTGAAGGGAGGTTGAATTTCTATTGAAAAAGAGAAGGAAAATAAACTTTGATGTTGCATATTTCTTATTCCCAATAGGATTTTCTGCTCCCTTCTGGGCTTATTAAACTTCTGAGTATCCTCAAAAGTCAGAATATCTAGAAATATGAGTCTCAGATATTATTATTTCCCATTTCTTCATCTTTTCGATTAGAGTTTATTGATGGCAGGACTCCCCTTTTTATCTTATATTTTTAGTGTATAGTCTATAGTAAACACTAAACAAATTGTTATTGATTCAAATAGCCATTGACCTAGAAGAAAGGAATTTAAGGTAGGGCAAAGTGAATTCATGTAAATATAAGATTTTACTTATATTTTAACTTTTTAATTTCTGCTTTTTAAAATCTCAGGATACATGACTGAATATGCTGGGTCTCTTCCTTGGGATTTCCCATCTCTGTGGTTGTATAATCATAATTGCCTAATTTTATATCGTGGCTTTATCCTCCAGAATTCTTCATTTTTATCCAAATTTAAGTCTGGGATAGTTATTACTAACTCAACATGGTTATACTTGGTCATACTCTTGGTGTTTTGTGGTTCAGATTTCCTGATCTTGCTTTAGCTCAAGTTTTGTAATCTAGACTACTGAGAATCACATTTAATAACAAAACATTTTTTGAGAATAATTCTGTTAGGCAAAGTCCTAAACAGTATGAGGGAGAGAGAGAGACAGAGAGACAGAGAGAGAGAGACTCCCAGTCTAAAGTTTCTAATACAGTATGATAAATGTTATGACCAAAGGATAGTGAAGGTATTGTGGGAGCTCTGAAGTGGAGCAGTTAACACAGCCTGGAGGATTTCTGGAAATATTTCCCTGTCACGATGATGCTTAACCCAAGTCTCTAAAAACAAGTTACTGTAAAATAGAGAAGAGTTACAGAAGGCATTCCAGGAAGAGGAAAAAGCATGTTCAAAGGCTTAGCTATGACAGAGTACATGTTTTCATGAAAGTGCAAGAAATTTATTATAGCAAGAACAAGGTAAGGAGGGGAAGGAATTGAGAAACTGAGATTTAAAATATAAATAAGAGTCTGACCTTGCAGAACTCTGGATATTTATATTCTGTATGTGTTTGAGTACCACCAAAGATTTTAAGCAAGAGATTGATATGACAGGTTTTTTGTTTGTTTGTTTGTTTGTTTGCCTGTTTCATAGCAAGAATACCAAATTGGCAACATGTAAGATAAAGTGAGGATAAATTTGTCTGGAGATAGTGAAACTAGTTAGGAAGCTCTTGGAGTAATTTTGATTATATATGTTGAGGATCTGCTCTAAATCCTGATAGTTCAGAAGGAGAATATTTAGGAAGTAACGATAACTAAAAATTGATGATAAATTAGAAGTAGGTAGATATAAAGATTCTGGAGTGATTCCCAAATTGCTGGATTGAAGAACAGTATAGAGATTGGCTTCCTTCACCAGGTTAGAGGTTGCATTAGGAGCAGCAAGTTTAGGGTCCAGCTGGCTGAGTGATCTGTAATATTTTCCTTCAGCAATCTTCGTTCCATTTCTTTCTGCTTTTTTATTCAATGAAAAGTTCCCAGCTCCAGCTGTATCCCTATATTTGTATTTAAAAGTATACATGATATTTAACATTGTTCTAGAAACTCTGGTTAAAGAAATAAAATGTGAAATTGAAGCACTTCTTTTTATTTAAAATGAAAAGACATAAATCTAGGAAAACTAGGAGAATTAAGTAAAGAACACTTAGAATTAATATGAGACAACAAGAAACTAACTAGATATAAGGTAATTACACAAAATTCATTAGAAGCAACAAGCAGAAGATATTATGAGAGCAAAATAGCAAACTCTTTAAAATGTAAAATAAAGAGGGTAATCCTAAAAAGAAATGTGAAGGAGCTGTGAAGAAAACAGCATAACTTCATTGAGAGATATCAAAGAAGACAGAGATAACTTCATCAGGCTGATACTTTTCTTGTCTATTCTAATTGAGTTGTGATTCTGCTGTACCAGTTAACTATTTTTTTTCTTTTTTTTTGTGAGGAAGATTGGCCCTGAGCTAACATCCGTGCCCATCTTCTTCTACTTTATATGGGATGCCGCCACAGCATGGGTTGACAAGCGGTGTGTCGGTGCACACCCGGGATCCGAACTGGGAATCCCGGCCCGACACAGAGGAGCACGCGCACTTAACCACTTGTGCCACAGGGCCAGCCCACCATTTTTAACCATGGTCCAGACTGTTAATTTTTTCCAAATAAATGTAATAAAATTCTAATCAGAACTTCAAAATTATTTTTCAGAAACTTGACAATAAGTTTGGAAACAAAAATAGGTGGAAAGAACTAAAACTTTAAAAAATATATATAATAATAAGGCTGGACCTTCGTACCAGCCATGAACATAGAAATACAAAGAGATGTAATGACTAAAACAATGTTGTAGGTACACATGAAAACAGATGCAGTCAATGGAACTAAGTATAAATTCTAGTATATATTGGAACATAAGGTGTGACAAAGCAAGCATCTTCATAAGAAACTGGAGAATAGAGTATTTTCAAGTGGTACTGGAAAAATTGGCAGCTGTATTGGGAAAAATTCAATCTATATCTCACCTCCCACTTTGTGCCAAAATATATCTAAAATGGATTAAAGATTTAAATGCATAAAATGGAAACAAAACTATATTGTAGGAGGTACACATGAAAATTCATTTAATTTCTGAATAGAAGTGGCTTTCTAAACATGAATACAATTTAGAATATCGCAATGAAGTAATACAGACATAACTACATAATTTTTTCAGAAAAAAAGACATTACAGACAGAAAACAAAGTAGGGGGAAAAAAACCAGAGATTCAATATCATTAATATAAAAATAATTTATACCAATTGATAAAAATAATATACTTAAAAGTTAGACTGTGTGAGTTTAAACCAAACTCTACCAACTCTTTGGGTTTGGAATGAAGGGTGGGCGAAAACCTCCCCAAGGTTAGTGGGCCTTAGACTTGTTTTTTGCAAAGCCTCACTTGTAGCCGAGGTCTAAGTGACAATTCTCCGTCATGTTAGCAAGAACAAGGTGAGGAGGAGGAGGAATGGAGGAACTGCTCCCTGTGTAGAAGCAGCACACTGACGTCCCAAGGCAAGAGGGGATGAAGAGTGAGAGCAGAAGTCTAACATCTCCCTTCCTATTTTTATTCTCCCACCCTCCAACCTGGCTGCTCCACTCCCTAACACACAAAAGGATTCAAGGCAGGACCCTCATATTCCATGTTTGGAGAAAACTTTCTCAAAGTTCTCCTTCCATCTTTCCCTCTATAATTGGTCTTGGGGGAGGGAACCAGAGGCAGAGTGAATTCTTGGTCTCCTCTGTTTGCACTCATTCTCTTGGTGACTGTATTTAGCAAGGTGGCTTTAATTACCATATGTATATACTAGTGACTCCTATATCCAACTATGTATTTGATAGCTCTGCTTGGACTTCTAAGAAGCATTGCAAGCTTCACATGTCCAAAACTGCTTGACTCTGTGTGTATACATGTGCAAGAATGTGTATAAATTATGTGTTTTTTTGTGAATATATCTCTCACATGAACTCGTAAGCTAATTGTATGCCACAATTTAACTTTCTTCTAAAAGTGAAGTAAATAATCCATTTAATTGAGGTTCTTCTTATTTAATGTTGTTTAGCTGAAATTTGGTTATATAACATAAGATTATAAATATAAATATTTATAAGATCCTAATGCCTATATTCATGTTTATAAACACATATGTTATCTTTAAGAAGGGAAAATGTAGATACAATATGCTTAAATTTGTTTTACTATGGTATTTGTTTGGTGAACATTTCTTATTCAAAGATATTCATAGAGCTATATACCATGAAATGTTTCTACTATGATATTAATTCAGTGAACATTCCTAATTCAAAGGATTTTATAGAACACTATACCATAAAAAATCAGTTTTAAAATACATTCTATTTTTAAAATTAGATTTATAGAACTCCTGAGGAATAAAATTGTATCTGAGCTGAAAAATGATATAGAGGAGGAGAACCCATTCCCAGTTTGTCGTGTTAATAGTTACTAGCTTTAAAATTGTATAAGAAGATAAAACGCCATGAAGACAAAGGAAATATCCAACAAGAAAAGCAATCATTTTCTGACTCTAACCATTAAAAATTCTGTCAGTTTAGAGATCTATTTTTAGGGGAAACTCCAGAGACAAATGCATGCTGAGAAGGAGAGGTTTTATAGTATGTCTTCCCAGAGTTGTTTTTCTTACAAGGGCTCCTTTCCTTTTGTGGGAGCCCAGCTTTGCCGTGGGAGTGCCATGGAGACCTGCTGGACACTTCCCAGAGCTACCAGAGAGCGCACACTCACCTTGTCAGATGTTCCTTTCACGAAGAGTATAAGGGGGGACGGTGAGCAGGTTTACTATGCCATGCATCCCTTAATTGCCCTGTCCTTTTATTCTCCTCTACTTCATTATGCACAGATTTACCATTTCTTATGTTAATCTGGCTAAAATCTATTATATGGTGTACCTTCATTACAGTGGAAGAGGTGGCCGTGTGTTCACTGATGTATCCCCAGCAAGAGTGCTTAGTATGTAGAAGACTCTTGGCAATTATTTGTTGAATGGCTTCTTAGCTTAGGAGAAAAGATCTTACTATAAGCATTATTTACCCTTTGTGATAGTTTTTATGTTATCTTTATGAATGTTTGACTTTAAGTATTCTATTACATGTATATTCTGTGTTCGGACTACGATTTTCTTTTATTGTTACTAGACTGTCTTTCATATTTGGTATATTTAAATAAACAGTGAGCATGTTGATAAGTGTGCTGTTACCTTCCTTTTGCCCCTAATCCACATTCAACTGTCCTGCTCTGCCTTGTTCTCTGCAGACGCCCTTGCCCTGTGTCTTCCTTTTGAGTTTAGCCATAGAAGGAACTGACTGTATCCTCTGTAACAGTCCTGGTACCAGCTCTCATTGTGTGCAGGTATCCCCATTTTTCACAGGATAGAAATCAATTCCCATAGGGACTATGGTCCATAATATAGAAACCTATTACCTTTGGTGCCACAGCATTCCATTTTGGTTCCTGTCTGACAACTCTTAAACAGTTCCTTTATTACGTTTTCTTCAAAATTCTCCCTGAGTGTGCTTGCGTTTTTTCTGGGAAATTAATAAAACATGGTTTCAATGTTTTCTTTCATTTAATAATAATAAACTATTTAATAAACTATTTATTCCTTTCCTGATGTCCTAAGCAAAAGTTACTTGAGATCTTGGAGTTTGGGGGTTTTATAGATATTGATGCACAATTAATATTAAAATTAAAAACATAGTAAAAAAAGAGATATAATTATAGTGATGTCTCTAAATGAATTCCAATATATTTGTTAATTTTTCAAATAGGGCCATGATTGTATCATAAAGTCTTCAATGTAGTAGAGGACACTGTACTTGAGGTAATCTAAAACCAGACTCTGCTTGAAAAATAAATTGAGAGGAAGAAAAATCACTGAATCTAACAGAGGTAAATAATGTAGAAAATAACATTTCTTTTATCAGGCATTCTTTGAGAGGTCCCAGGCTTGACATGACATAAACAAAAGGAAAACAAAAATAATAATATATAAAATTAAAAAAATTGAACATATACTAAAGTAATTACATTGAACAGTAAAGGTATGTACTATTGAGTTCAAGCTTTTTGAGCACTGATTGTAAGCTGAGTCTTAAACTATCAGACACCAGATGAGTAAAATAAGTGTTTAATACACACTGGACTATGTCACTATAAATTGTAATGCCCCCTTTCCTTAGAATGACTGGAATAAACAATGCGATGGTTTTCCAATTAATAAAATAGCAGTATTAACCTTATTTATCTATTTCACAGCAATCCACCATAATAAAAATCTCTATTCATTGTATTTCGTACTACATAGGTAGTATTTTCTGGAATTAAATAAAAAGAGTATGCTTAGAATAGTATGCACTACGTAGTAAGTAGCCCTCAATAAATATTGCACATTATTATTACTAACATTAACCTGGCAAAAGGTGCAAGTAGTTCAGTTGTTAAAATGTCTTCTTAAATATTTTAGGTAGAGAAGTGAGAAAATCAAAGAATTTGTGAAAATTTTAATAGCCGCTATAAATCATATTTAAGTTTTGCAGATTATGTATTTGTCTATGTACTTATATTTATAAGCATGGGAAACTAAGTTTGAAATAGAGATAGCTGCAGAAATAGAAGTAACATTGTGCTCTGTTTAAAGAAACTTGATTCCAAAAGTTTTTGTTTTGTTTATTTTGATTTGTTTCTGTGATTTTCAGAAGGCAGAGAGAGGGAAAGGGAAGTGGAAAGGAGTTGATATACACCTTCTCAGATTTATCAGCCATATTCTTTCTCAGCAAATATTTTCCTACAAAAATCTTTAATATTTTGCACATTTTCCTTATAAAATAGGTTCCATATAGATGGTATTTGGAGACATAGATCAGTGGTGATCTTGAGTAGATATTTGAAGATATTTACATCTAACTTTGAGTAAATCTGAAGCTATTCAATTTCTATACCTAGAATTATAGAAATAAGAGCTCTGTTGAGTGATGAAGGTAGAGATACTTAAAATTCAATTGTTGATTCAAAAGTACTCATATATTGTTGGGCTTAATATGAAAAAAATTATGGGAAAGTTAGGACTTACACTTTAACCGTATCTTGAGTAAGTATGCACAGATGGTTTATATTTCACATTTCCAGTGTTCTTTAACTGCAATGGTTCTAAAAATTAGGAAATGAGAAAAAATGAAGTGTTGGTCTAACATAAGTATTTTATTTAGTCAGTTCATTGAAAAAGACAAATGAAATTATTGGACTCAAGTATATAAAGGTAATGGTTGGCTAATTTACATTTTTGTTTTCAAACATTTGCTTCTTAGACCATTCTCTTGGGGTGAGTGTCACTTCAAGAGGCTTAAAGGAAAATCATCGTAAGCAATAGTATAGTTATGGCAATGGAAATATATTGAGAATCTAATTATGGGAAAATGATGAAAGTATTCCTTTACTGTGCAACGAAAAGCGGTTTAGAATATTTATAGTTTGAATGTATATATATATATATATAATATATATATAATAATAGTTGATGTTTAATTCCTCTAGTAATAAGGAGGGTGATCTTTTTTAGAGAATTTAAAATGACTTCCTATCCTTTCCTTTGAAAGAATGAGTTTATTTTGTTCCTATTTTATGCCTCTAAGCACAAGAAATATACATATTATTTTGTTAATGTTATTGACAGGCAAGGCAAAATCTCTTAAAATTATTTTTGTTTTCTTAAAGTCAGGTTTATTGAAGTATAATTTGCAGTAAAATTCACCCTTCTTAAGTGAGCAATTTTATGTATTTTGACAAACATAAATGATCATGTAGCCACAATAAAGATATTGACTGTTACCCTCACCCTCAAAAGTTGCCTCATGTCCCTTTATAGTTACTTTTCTCTCCTTACTCCCAGCCCTTGGCAACCAAGGGATTACTCTTTATAGTCTTTCCTCTTCTCAGAATGTCATAGAAAAAAATCATGCAATATGTAGTCATATAGTTTGTGATATATGGATTCTGTCCCTTACAATGTTTTTGAGATTCCTTCATGTTGTTGCATGTAGCAGTTGGTTCCTTTTTATTCGTGAATAATGCATAACTGTAGAAATGTATCAAATTTATTTATTTATTTACCATTTGTCAGTTTTTGGTGATTATGAATGAAGATGTCATAAACATTTGTATACAAGTCTTTATGTGGACATATGTTTTCACTTAGGTAAATAACTAGGAGTGTGAGTGCTGAGTTAATTGGTAAGTGCATGTTTAATTTTATAAGAAGTTGCTGCAGTGTTTTCCAAAGAGGCTGCACCACATTGCATTCCACCAGCAATGTGTAAAAATTCCAATTGCTCTTCATCCTCTCCAGACTTGCGATTTTCAGTTTTTTAAATAATAACCATTTTAATGTAGGTGTATTAGTTCTCAGTGTGATGTTCTAATTAGTCATTCTCCTATGTGGTTAGTGATATCTCATTTTAATTTGCATTTCTCTAAGGATCAGCAATATTTAGCATCTTTTCATGTTCTTGTTTTCTGTATCTCCTCCTCAGTGAAGTGTTCAATAACTTTTTGCCTATTTTTATTGTCATTGTCTTATTATTGAGTTGTGAAAATTCTTTCTATATTGTAGATATATTTCTCTTTTTTTTGTGAGGAATATCGGCCCTGAGCTAACATCCATGCTAATCCTCCTCTTTTTGCTGAGGAAGACCGGCTCTGAACTAACATCTATTGCCAATCCTCCTCCTTTTTTTCCCCAAAGCCCCAGAAGATAGTTGTATGTCATAGTTGCACATGCTTCTAGTTGCTGTATGTGGGACACGGCCTCAGCATGGCCGGAGAAGCGATGTGTCGGTGCGCACCGGGATCTGAACCCAGGCGCCAGTAGCAGAGCACACACACTTAACCGCTAAACCACGGGGCCGGCCCAATATATTTCTCTTTTAAATATGTGCATCGGAAATCTTTTCTCCCAGTCCATGGCTTGTTATTTAATTTTCTTAATGGTGTATTTTCACGAATGGAAATTTTTACATTTGATCCCGTTTACCTTTTTTTTAACGATTCGTGCTTTTTCCCTCTTATTTAAGAAATCTTTCACTAACTCAAAGTTTCACGGATTTTCTCGCGTGTTCTTCTAGAGGTTTAAACGTTTTGGTTTTACGTTCGTGTCTGTGATCCATTTTGAGTTAATATTTCTGTGTGTTGTGTAGTATGGGTTGAGAAATTTTTCTTTTCCTTTTTTGTATTTTTGTATTAAGATATCCAGTTGTTCCAGCACCATTTATTGAAAAGATATTCTTTCTTCATTCAATTACGTTGAGCCCTTAGTTGAAAATCAATTTGTCATATATTTGTGGATTTGTTTCTGTCTATTCGGTTCCATTTTTCTATGTGTTTATCAGGTCAGCAACATCACATCATTTTTATTACTGTAGCTTGATAGTCTAAAATCAACTAGCATGAACCATCCGATTGAGTTCTTTTAAAAAATTATATTGGTTATTCTAGGTACTTTATATATCCACATGAATTTTAGAATCATCAATTTCCATAAAATGTTTGCTGAAATTTTCTCAAGAATTATACTGAATTTATAGACCAATTTGGGGAAAATTGATATCATAACCATGTTGAGTCTTCCTATAAATGAATATGGCATGTCTCTCTATTTATTTAGATATGATTTATCTGTGCTTTGAAGTTTGAAGCATATGAAAAGCTGGCACATATTTTATTATGTTTATCCCTATTTCAGTTATTTTTGATGATATTGTAAGTGGTACTTTATTAAAAATTTCAATTTTCAATTATTCATTACTAGGATACAGAAGTACAATTGATTTTTGTACATTCACTTTCTAACCAGAGATCTGATAAACTCATTTATGAGATCTACTAGCATTTTGTATATTTATAGAGATTTTCAACATAGACAATCATGTCCTCTGAAAACAGAGACAGTTTTATTCTTTCCTTTAACATCGGTATGTCTTGCTTTGTTGCACTGGCAAGAACTTCCAATTCAGTGTTCAATAGGAATGGTCAGAGTAGACATCCTTAATTTCTTCCTGATCTTAAGGGGAAAGCACTCAGTTATTCATCTTCCAGAATGACATCAAAATTATATTAGCTGTACCTTTTTCATAGGTGCCCTTTCTTAGGTTGAATAAATTCTTTTACTTGTTTGGTCAGACTTTCTTTTCGTATCGTAAATAGATGTTGAATTTTGTCAAGTGTTTTTTCTAAATCTGTTGAGATGGTCATATGGTTTTACGTTTTTTTTTTTAAAGATTTTATTTATTTTTTTATTTTTTACCCCCAAAGCCCCAGTAGATAGTTGTATGTCATAGCTGCACATCCTTCTAGTTGCTGTATGTGGGACTCGGCCTCAGGATGGACGGAGAAGTGGTGCCTCGATGTGCACCCGGGATCCGAACCCGGGCCACCAGCATTGCAGCGTGCGCACTTAACCACCAAGCCACAGGGCTGGCCCAGTTTTACGTTTTTTAGTTTGTTGATGTAGTGAAACATTAATTGATTTTCAAAAGTTGAACCAATCCTGCATTCCATTTGACCATGATGAATTATACTTGTTATATACTGGTGGATTAAATTTGCTAATAATTTGATAGGGATTTGTACATCTATTTTCATAGAGGATATTTGTCTGTAGTTTTATTGCTGTGTAATGTCGTTGTCCAGCTTTGATATAAGAGTAATAGTAGCCCTGTAAAATTAGCTGGTAAGTACTTCTTTCTTTTGTTTTCAAAAAGAGTTTGGATGTAAGTGGTATTGTTTCTTCTTTAAATGTTTGGTAGACTTCAGTGTAGTCATTTGGGCCTGGAATTTTGTTTGTTGTAATGTTTCTATTGTGAATTTTATTTCTAAAATAGATATGACTATCCATGTAACCTGTTTTTTCTTCAATGAGCTTTTATAATATATGCCTTTCAAGAAATTTTTCCATTGTATCTAAGTTTTCAGATTTACTAGCATAAAGTTTGTTGTTTATAATATTCCCTTATTATTATTGAAATATCTGTATTTTCTTTAATGACAACTCCTCATTGATTTCTGATGTGACTTGTATTCTCTTTCTTTGATTTGTCTGGTAAGATGTTTATCAATTTTGTTGATCTCTTCAAAGAACAAGGTTTTAGTTTTATTGATTTTTATCTATTGTTTTTCTACTTTCAATTTCATTGCTTTCTGCTCTTATCTTTACTATTCCTTTCCTTCTGCTTGAATGGGGTTTAACTTGCTTTGTTGTTTTTTTTTTCTAATTTTTTAAAGTGGAAGCTTAGATTATTGAATTGAAACTTCTTTATTTCTAACTCAGTAATATAATACTCTAAAATTTCCTCTACTTACTGTTAATGTTCTGGTTATTGACTTAATTCAACTCAAAATTTTTTAGATTCAACTTCACCGCTTTCTTCACATTTAGATTATTTAGAAATGTGTTATTTAATGTCCAAATACTTGAGAAATTTCTAGATATCTTTTATTCTTTATTTCTAGTTTAATTGCATTTTTGTCAGAGAACATACTTTGTAAGGGCAGGCCTGCTGGCCTGGTGGTTAAGTTTCCACGATCCACTTTGGTGGCCTGGGGTTCGTGGGTTCAGATCCTGGGTGCGGACTGATGCACCACGTGTCAAGCCATGTGTGGTGGCGTCCCATAGAAAGTAGAGGCAGATGGGCCCGGATGTTAGCCCAGGGCCATTCCTCCTCAGCAAAAAGAGGAGGATTGGCAACGGATGTTAGCTCAAGGCTAATCTTCCTCACACACAAAAAGAGAGATTTCAGTTATTTTTAAACTATTGATAGTGGTTTTGTGATCCAAAATATGATCATTTTTGATTGTATCCATTTGAAAAAATATTGTTGAGTGGAATATTTTATAAATGTCATATAAGAGAAGTGGTTTAATAGAGTTGTTTAGGTCTTCAGTATCCTTACTGAATCTCTCTATACTTTATCACTAAGAGAAGATTGTTGAAGTCTCTAACTGTAATTATGGCCTTATCTCTTCTTTTGGTTCTGGCAGTTTTGTTTCATGTAAAAGTACATGGATAATGCTGGATTATTAAGTCTTATTGATAAATGTATTCCTCTATCCTACACCTCTAGGTAATATTCTAATTTATTTCTGGTAATATTCTTTGCTATAAGGTATACTTTGTATAGCATTAGTATATACCATCACATAATCTTCTGACTAATGTTTGCATGGTGTATTCTTGTATCCTTTTACTTTTAATCCATTATGTGTTTTTAACAGCTTTGCTGAGATATAACTCACATACATTAGAATTAACTCTTTTGAAGTATAAATTCAGTGGTTTCTAGTATATTCAGAGTTGTGCAACTATCACCATAATCTAAATTTAGAACTTTTTTATCACTGCAAAAAGAAAACTCATACCCAATGGCAGTCATTCCCCATCTCTGCTACCACTGGACAACCACTAATCCACTTTCAGTCCCTTAAGATTTGCCTATCCTGGATATTTCATATAAGTGGAATCATACCATATGTTGTCTTTTGTGACTGCTATCTTTCACTTAGCATGATGCTTTCAAATTCCATACATGTTTTAGCATGTACCAGAACTTCATTTTTATTGCCAAATTATGGGCCATTATATGGATATACCACATTTTGTTTATCCGTTCATCAGTTGATGAACGATTGGATTTTTTGTATCTTTTGGTTAGTATAAATAATGTTTTTGTAAATTTATATATAATTATGATCAATATTTAAGATTCCTGAAAATATTTTTATTTTGAGACATTGTAGATTTACATTCAGTTGTAAGAAATACTGTGGAGAGATTTGCATACTATTCACCCAGTTTCCCCTAGTGGCAACATCTTGCATAACTATAGTACAGTATAACAACCAGGAAATGGGTATTGATGCAATCCATTGAACTTATTCAGATTTCGCTCATTTTACATGCATTCATTGTATGTATGTATATTTAGTTCTCTGCAATTTGTTCCAAGTGTAGATTCCTGCGACCAACACCACAATCAAGATACAGAACAATTCCATCAAAAGAATCCCTCGAGCTACCGTTTTATAGCCATAGCCATGGGCTGCCTCCCCATCCCCCCAACCGCCACAACATCTAGCGACCACTGCTTTGTTCTCCATCTCTTTAATTTTGCCATTTCTAGAATGTTATATGAAAATTACACAGCATATAACCTCTTTGAATTTTTTTTTTTTTGTCTCATAATTTTTTATTTCACACCTGATGCCTTTGAGAGTCATTCAGGTTGTTGTGTGTCAATAGTTTGTTCCTTTGTATTGCCAAGTAGTATTCCATGATATGAATGTACTACAATTTGTTGAAAATTTACCTGTTGCAGAGCATTTGGGTTGTTTCAAGTTTTGGGTTAATGTACAGGTTTTTGTATGAACATAAGCTTTTATTTCTCTAGCATAATGCTCAAGAGTACAATTGCTGGGTTGTATGATAAATGCAATTTTACTATAAGAAACTAATACTCTTTTTCAGAGTGGCTATACCATTTTACAATCCCACCAGCAGTATACAAGTGGTCCAGTTTCTCTGCGTCATCATATTTGGTGTAGTCACTCTTTTTTATTTTAGCTATTCTAGTAGGTATGTCAGGGTATCTTATTGTGATTTTAATTTGCATTCCCCAAAGGCTAATGATGTAGAATATCTCTTCATGTACCTATTTTTCCATCTGTATACCCTCTTCAGTGAAATGTCTATTCATGTCTTTTCTTCATTTACTAATTTTTTTTAGTAGTTGAGTTTGAGGGTTCAAAATATGTCCTAGAGACAATTTTTTTTGCCAGATATGTGGTTTGCAAATATTATGTTCCATCATTTAGCTTGTCTTTTCATCGTCTTATTCAAGATCTTCTGCGTAGCAAAAAGTGTTTAATATTGATGAGGCCCAATTTATCAATTTTTTGTTTTATAGATCATGTTTTTGGATTTAGGTCTCAAATTCTTTGCCTAGCCTAGATTCCAAGGATTTTCTTCTAAGTGTTTTTTGAATTGTTCTATACTTTTACATCTTACATGTAAGTCCATGATCAATTTGGCGCTAATTTTTTGCATAAAGTTGAAGTTTAGATTGTTTCATTTTTTTTGCCTATAGTTGCCTAATTGATTCAGCATCATTTGTTGAAAAGGCTATTGTTTACTCCCACTTCATTCTTTCGTTTCAAATTTGTTTTAACTATCCTGGGTCCTGTGCTTTTCCTATATACATTTTATAATTACCTAGTCAATGTCTACAAAAAGAATTTGCTGAGGTCTCAATAGGAATTGCATTAAACCTGTAGATCATTTTGGGGAGAACTGACATCTTTACTATGCCAAGTCTTTCAATTCAGGAACATGGTATGTCTCTCCATTTATTTATGTTTTTTGATTTCTTTCATTGCATTGAAATTACAAAATTCATTTGTAATTTTCCTCGTACGGACCCTGTAAATGATTTACTAAATTTACACCTAAGTATTTAATTTATTTGGAGTAATTGTAAATTGTATTGTGTTTCTTATTTCAGTTTCCACATGTTTATTGTTATTATTTAGAAATGTGAATTATTTTTGTTTGTTCTTCTTGTATGTAGCAACCTGGCTGAATGCACTTATTAGTTCTAGGTGTTTATTTTGTAGATTGCTTGAGATTTTCTATATAAATAATTGTGTCCTCTTCAAATAGGGACAGTTCTTTTCTTTCTTTCCAATGTATATTCCTTTTATTTCTTTTCCACACCTTATTGCACTTGGTAAATGTTGAATAAGAATGATGTGCCATATTCCTGATCTTAATGAAAAACATTCAGTAATCTAACATTAAATACGATGTTAGTTGTAGGTTTGCATATGCTGTTTATCAAGTTGAGGTTGTTCCCTCTAGTCCCAATTTGCTAAGAGTTTTTATCATGAATCGGTGTTTGATTTTGTCAAATGCTTTTCTGTGTCCATTGATTTGGTCATTTAAATTTTCTTCTGTACCCTTTTGATATGGTGGCTTCCATTGAACCAGTCTTATATAACTTGAATAAATCTCTGTGGTCATGGTGTATAATTCTTTTTCTACCTTGGTGGGTTCGATTTGCTAATACTTTATTGAGGATTTTTATGTCGAAGTTCATGATAGATATTGGTCTGTAGTTTTTTGTTTGTGTTCTTTTGATTGTTTTTGTACTGACTTTGTCTGGTTTTATTATTAGGGTGATACTATCTCTTAAAATGAGTTAAGAAGTATTGCTTTCACTTTTATCTTCTGGAAGAGAACGGGTAAAATTGTTGTTAATTCTTTCTAACTTTAGTAGAATTTTCTATTAAAAACATCTGGATCTGGAGATTTTTTGCCAGCTCTTTAATTACAAATTCAATTTTGAAATGTTTATAGTATAATTCAACTTTTTTATTTCATCTTAATTAAATTTTGGTAGTTGAATACACACACATTATATCTAAAATATAAACAGGGTTTTTTTTCTGAAATGTGTTTAGATAAAAGTAACACTATTCTGCAGCAGCCAATTTTTATAAAAGAATATATCTGAAAGACAGGTCATGGAAATAAGGGATAAGGGGGAAACCAGAGTGGGAGTACAGATGAGGATAAGCAAGTGGAATGTGTGAATAAGGAGGTAGGGAGAGAAGAAAATTTAGTGTAGCCACTTTTCTCATTTGCTTTGCAAATACTTTTATAACAGCTGGCCTCTGAATAATTGGACTGCATAGAACAATGCTTAGCTTCTTAATGCTCTTGTTAAAACCACATAGGATTATGTGTTCTGCAGTTCAGTGACTTTTGAATATTTAACCAAGAACAGAGTCGGACATCTGTGACAACACAGCACAGCCTGGCCAGTGTAGAAATCTGTACATTCCACACACGGAATATTCATGACTTGCATAGCATGGAAGATTAGTGCTTTCAATGTCATCCCAGAAATGGATTAATTTTGGTGCTAAAAGAATTTTCCAACTTATAACATGCTGCAGGACATATAGAAAGTTGATTAATTTTTTTACTATTTTTAAAGATGCTGGTTTTTCTTGGGACTATGAAGTACATTCCTATCCAAACATGACAGAAAAAATAAAATTAGTGGTTTCTGAAAGAGTTCTATAAAATAACTCCCCTCCATGTTATTTTATTGTATGGCAAAGCATGGAAATGCAAGAGTGTTTGTTGACATAAATTTAAGAAATTCTGTGTTAAAACATATTTAAAAAACTCCAAGGGGCTATGGTTACAAAAGAACGATTCAAAAACTTTTTGACTAGTATACATTTCCCCATCCCTAAAGGAATTTTTGGTGGCTAATATTCAGTAGAACACACTTTAATAAATTTTGTAATAGGGTTTTACTTCATCTAATTTACATCTGTTCATTATCTATAATTTGAAATATGCTTGTGCATGCAGAGATAAATCCAATGGGGATCTTGCTTCCAACTTCTTCTAATTTGTAGAATATGTATAATATAATAAGATGAAAGGGGTGATAAGTGCCATAAGAAGAGTTTTAACAAGTGCTTTTGATGTTCTGGGAACAGAGAGATAATCTTCAGCTAAGGGAATTGAAGAAGACTTATGAAAGAGAATTTTAGATGGACGTTGAATAAAGAAAAGAACTAGAACTTTGATAATGGTATGAAATGGGATTATTGACAATTTATAAAGAAAAGTATAGACAAATACATAGGTGTTAAGAATATGCAAAGGTGCTTTGTGAGGACAGAGAAGGAGATTGGGCATTTATCTTAACTTTGAAACTTTAAGGCTGGCTTCGCTGAGAATGATTGAATGAGTAAATAAAGGTCAAAAAAATGATATTCATTCAGCCCTAAAGAGAAGTTCATGGAAAGGCCTGAGTTAAGATGAAAAAATGAATTTTAGGAACTAATTACCGCTCAATATAAGACAATTAATCTGAGAAAGTCTTGGAGAATGGAGCAAGCACGAGGAATGAATCTTACTTCAGTGTCAGAGAAAGATGGAGGTCAAGAGAGATGAAAGAGGGTGAGAGAGAGAGAGAGAGAGAGAGAGCTAGAAAGAGAGAGTAAGAGAGCAAGAGACAAAGAACTAAAATTAGGAGAGAGTGGGAGAATTGTGGTGGGAGAGTGAGATTTTAGAGTCATGCAGGTGAAGATTTGAATAATCATAGGTTTAAGGTTTGACTGTGTCTATGGTACTAAAGATGACACAAGACAGATAAGTCACTATTTGTGAATACTTTTAGGGATTGGAAAGATTAAAAAATAGATGTTAGAGCCACCAAAGATGACACCTGTTGCTGCAAGTGCTAATTTTGAGCAAGTTGAGAACCAGAGATCAACAGATGGCAGCAATGAGGATCTCACAGGAGGTATAAACCAAAGGCATAGGCTCAGAATAGTTTTAGGGTCTTTTAAAAAATGTGGTTCTCTTGGGTTTCTTACACTTAACTGATTTTAAAAAAAGTTTATAAGGATAATAATCATATTCTCTGAGGGACCATATAATAGAAAATGTTGCATATGATTTTAAATATCAATTTATGATTTAGTTACTTCTGCATAAAATTATATATTTTTTGCAAAGATTAATTATGGCAAGTTACACTGTACTATTGTCAATATTTCTACTGAATATGCAATGAAATTTGAATTGTCATTATCAATTTACTATGTCCAGTCAAATTTGTTAATTACTCCAGAGACGTGTCTTGAATTCTTGGATAGAAATATCTATGGTAGGTTACAAATTTATGACATTTATCATTCCATAATTTTATTTGATTTAATTCTCCTGAAGTTCAGTTTAGTAATTTAAGACGTATAATCATGAGTATGGCTGTTTTGAGTATAAAATGGAAAAGATGTTAGAAAAATTGAAACCTCATTTCTAGATGTTCTTTATCATGTTACTCTGTTTTATTTTTTTATACATCGTTTGCCACCATCTAAAATTATCTTATTCATTTATTGATATATCTTCTTTATTTTCACTTTGTAAGACCATGGATCTTGTCTGTCTTGTTTACTACATTTCCAACCCTTAGCCTCAGTGTTTGTCATATATTAAGTGCTCAGTAAATAACTGTTGAAAACACTTTATCTCTTCATTATCAAGAGATGATTCTCATTGACTTTACACTAGAATGAACCAATATGTGCTTACCTTCAAATGACCACAGTGATTTGATAAAAGGATAACAATAAGTTGTATTTAAGAAATCTGTCCTGGGGCTGGCCCAGTGGCATAGCGGTTAAGTGCACTCACTCTGCTGCTGGTGGCCCCGGTTCGGATCCCAGGCGCGCACCAATGCACCGCTTGTCTGGCCATGCTGTGGTGGCGTTCCACATAAAGAGGAGGAAGGTAGGCACAGATGTTAGCTCAGGGCCAGTCTTCCTCAGCAAAAAGGGGAGGATTGGCATGGATGTTAGCTCAGGGCAGATCTTCCTCACAAAAAAAATAAAAAGGAAATCTGTCCTTTAGTACTTAAGAAATTATCTAAATTAATTAGTTTAATAGAATCTTTCTTGGTAGCATATATTCTCAATCCTCCATTTCCCAGATCTCCTGATAACATGTGAAATATGGTGCAGAGAAATATGTATATTCATTTACTAGATTGCTCTATAAGCCATAACCAAATCATATTGTGTAAATCGTGTTTAAATATTGAGCAATGCTACGTGACCACAGTCTGGAAAGTCCATGTGACTCCCTTATAACCAATGAAGCTATTTTTCTTCTCTGGTGGCAGAGGGGTGCTGTGGTACACTTGCTTTCTAGTTCAGTATCTTAGCTTTTCTAGAGTTCTTCATAAGCTGAAGCATTGAGACTGTCAGGAATATCCTCTTAGTTCCACCCTTGTTAAACCACTTTTATTTGCTCCACCTCATGCATGTTGTGCTGCTAGCTACTGTAGCTCTAATACCTTCAGTTCCATCTCTCTCAATTCCTGAAGGTGAATTCAAGTTGCAAATTATAGTTCCATAGGAGCTATTATTTGCCTTTACTACGCTCTATTGCTGAAATTATCTTTGATGTCCCTAGGAAAGATGGGAAGTTTATCCTTTTTATTGTCCATTTCATCTTCTTTCCTCTCTCACTTCTCTTGATGTCCTTGTTGAGTTGCTTCTTATTTATTGGATCTTCTAAGGGCCTCTCTCCCAACTCTGTAGTTCAGTGTATTACACCGTCCATGTATTACAGCCTCATTACATTTAGGAATGTGTGCAGCCTGTCAAAAATAATTTAAACTTTCCCTAATGGATATTTATGCTCATTGAATCAGGGAATTGAAGAGGACCAAACTGTAAATCAATTTCTGACATGAAACATGCTACTCTATTGAAAATATAATTGTACCAAATCCAAATATTTTTTCATTGAATTGCTATTTGAACCAACCAACCAAAAAGGAAACAAAAGTAAACATAACCTGGATATTTTCTGAAAGTAATGAAGTAAAATTTTTAAACTTGTCTTAAAATTATACAAGTATATTACATATTTTTATTTACTAAATTCAGATGTGAAAAAAAACAGTCAGCTGGACCAATAAATGGTAACCCTTATGAAAAGAGAAAATAGGGCACTGATAGGGAAAAATTAAAGAAAATACATTCCAATGCAGGAGGAGAAATGAAAAGTGTATGGACTAGAGCCCAACTTATTCATGTTAGAATTCAACAAAATTGGGATTACATAGTTATATTTCCTATCCATTCTGTACACCTGTGGGCACAATGATAAAATAAAGGTGAATTCATATTTCCATGCTGTGGAAGGTGGTCATCTACTAAGAGTGATGGCTAGCTCCCAAACATCCTAGGAAAGATGGGTTTGGGGGGTTAAGGAGGGAGGGTGTTGGGTACAGAATCATTGAATCACCATGTCTACACCTTACCAGTGATTGCACGTACAATGACAGATATTCCAGTCTCCCCCTTCTGGTCCCCTAGAATGACTGACTGCCAAGCACTGAGAGAAGAGTTGTAATCACCTCCTCCTACACGCACACACACACACACACACACACACACACACACACAAACTAATAAATCAGCTGTCAATTTTGCCTTCTGATAAAGAAAAATGTATGCTTTGAAGAATGGTAAAGATACATCATATACCGGTTATTAGGAAACCTTAGTCTGAAACTCTCCTTTGCTATGTAATAATCTTGCTTTTGAGAACGTTTTACCTTGACTTTATAACACATACAGTAATTTAAATGGTTAGGTATATAGGAGTGGTATTCCTTTATTAATGAAATTAGAAAAACTGCTTCACTGAAAATTTCAAAAGATTATAAAATAAGAGAGTTACTTCATTTATTAGTTATGACCAATATATGAGGCATAGTTTCAAAATTTTGCTCAAAGTGCCTTGCTCTAAGGAGATTATGAGATAGTACCTTTGTGAATAGATATGTGGGGACTAAATATATATCCAAAATACAATCTGTTTTCTATCTATCAATTGAAGCAGACCTCCAATGCATTATAGAAGTATGTATTATAATGAAAGCTAATCGTGAAAATTTATAGTATTGTGAAATTACATTAAAATAATCCTTATCCTATGAAATGAAATTGTGATATTTGTCATCAAATGTGAAATACTGAAAATGTTAGATGAAAAAAGTATATCAATTGCTTTGAAATCTTTCTGTTTGTAACTGTGCTGTGTCAGTACTTACATAGGGAACACAAGGACCAACACTATCAGCTCAGCATCCATTATGTTTGTTATTATCTAAGAAATAAATATGGGTGAATCAAAAATCATATGTAGTTTAGAGTTGTTTTTATTAATATATGCAACCTGATTGGAACAGCACGTGTTTGGAATTGTACTGTTCTATAATTGACTTGTCTATCCATAAAATAACTATTCCTTTTGTGTTTAAAAAGTTAACAATGCAAAGTCATGAATATTGTATACAGGTAGACATTTTTGGGGGTCCCAATTCAGTGAAAATGTTTACTGCTGTAAAGCTGTTTAAATTTTTTTGTTATTGTCTTTCATAATTCAGGTTATCTGGAATGAATATACCACCACCAATTATCAGCAACAAAAACTGGCTCAGACTGCATTTTGTTACAGACAGCAATCACCGATATCGTGGATTTAGTGCTCCATATCAAGGTATATTAAATGAATGCCTCTGCCTCTTTTGATGTGTAAAATGATTTTGGTATACACAACTGCCTTTTGTGATAGAAGCAGAATATCTTCAGCATTTGTAAATGGTAATTTGAATAAGTCAAAATTGTTGTTCTCTTGCTGTGGCAATAATGTGATCATAGCTAAATTTCAGCATAAAAGTTAGTTGATTTTTATAGCACAATGCTCAGAATAAAGAATATTATGACCTTTAAAGGGTAATATGTAACAAATGTATTATTGTACTTTAATAAAGTGCTTCAGCAATTGGACATGCTACCTAAAGCTATACTTCAAAACACTGCAGAAAACCTGCAGTTGTAAATAGCCTCTTCATCAACTGAAATACATTTTCATATATAGTGTGTTTGCTATTGCTAGTTTAATTAAACTTGTTAGGATTATTATCTACCATTTTTATTAACAGGCATAATTTTAACTAAGGGGGATATGATATTTGATATATTAACTTGAAAAAACTCTGTTTAGAGCAAGATTATTATGAAGATGAAATAATAATGAAAATGTAGCTTCTACAATTCAGTGATGTTATGTGGGTTTAGTGTACTTTATCCTCAGACTACTTATGTAAATAATTCATTACATTCTCAGTGGTGTGTCAGCTGCTGTTCAGGAATAGTGAGCATTGCCACAGTTACACTTTTCCATTTATCTGTTTTTTTTTTTAATGCTTTCCTTTTTAGTAGTCCTCAGTCTTAAGCACATTGAAAATTTAATATGGTGAATTTAGGCAGCTTATAGTAATACCTAAAATGGTATTAGACCACATATTGTTTTCTGAAGTACAAATTTCAACAATTAATTTATATTTTGAAGACTGATAACCCCTCCATAGCTCTCCTATCAATAAGATTTCTCACAATAATAGCAACAGATTAATGTCATTGGTATTTAGACATTTATAATAGTATGTTGAGTATCACTATAGTAAAAATCTCTAAGATAATTTAAAAGTAAAGATTTTAGACAAAATCCACTGTAGAAAAATCTATAATTTTTATTTCTAATGTAGTTAATTTGAAAGGAAATGTGAATGCAAATATGCTCTTAAAGCTATGCATTTTATTAACATTTCTCATAATAGAATATATCACTTATCATAAAATGCTATATTTTAAAAGTAAATATTCATAGAAAAATTTATTTTCATGTATTTTATTAAAAATGACTATCCAGGGCATAGTAACTTGACTCTTACCAATTTCAACCAGTGTCACTTTTAAATTTGCAAAAATATTTTGTTGAGTTTCCAATTTCAATTTCTAAAAGTTTTGTGCTCTTCAGAAGTCAGAGAACTTTTTTTGTTGAAAAGATATAATTGTTGTGGAGCCTATTTATGTCTGAGTTGACCCCTTCTCTTGTGGAGTTTTCCAACCACATAATTTTATGGCTCTGATTCCCCTCTGCAATGAGTTAAGGCAGACGGCATGGCAGAAATTCAAAAGACTATTGTCTTTGACTTATGTGGTGATCTTTTCTACTAGATTCATGGAACCTTTCAGTCCGATGTCTTCTACTCTTTATCTGAATAGTAATAAAGTAGCACTTATTTTATATTTAAATGTACAAGTGAGAGGACAAAAATAGATCTACCTCAAAAATAAAATAGTACTTCATTTGTTTTATGCAGTATAGTTTCCTGAAACTGGTATCTTTAGATAGGGTTGTATTGCATTATAAGACAGTAGTGCAAAACTGCCAGTAGATTTGTGTATTTAGTTATTATTTACAATATTCTACCCACTGATCTTAAATTGACTTTTATAGTACTTTCAAAATTCAATTTGATTTTCCATCATTGCCTATCTGGTTTCAGCACTGAAAAATAGCATATCAGTGAATTCACTGTTGTAAAACAGAAAGGAAATGTTTTATGGAGTATGATTTATTTCTGTTTTCAGCAGGAAAAGGAGATCAAAAGAGAATAATTTTTGGTATAATCTATATCTACACAATATAGTGGAAATAAAATGGCACAAGAAAGTGGAAGCTATGATTTTATAATAAAATCAAGGAAAAGTATTATTATGTAAAAATATACCTTTGCATTGTAGCCTTTTAAAACTTTCCTGATTCAGGCTTGATTTTTCTAATTGCATTACCTCCAAATAATAATTTACCTAGGCAACATAAATTCACTTAGAGAAGTAATTTTTGAAACTATAATCAAACGAAGAAATTTGGATTAGAAAAAACTGTAATAAGCTAACATAAATAGCTGTAAAATTCACAATTCTGACACGCTGAAATACATGCCCTAGCATGAAATGGTAACCAGGCTTTTTAGATTTTTCCATGCTACTATTTCATTTCAGTGGTATCTAAATTAAAGCCAATTCAAGATCAAAAATTTTGTGGAAAATACTGTACAAAAGTCACAGCTAAGTCTCCATGTAGCATAGTCTCTTACTAACTCAAATATTTATGGAGTACTCAGTAAGTATTATTGATTTATCTATTATTTTGAATTCATTTAATGTTTTAATGAAACTCTAGATTTCCAAAGACTGATTATTTTCCTCATAGTGTTTCTATTTAACCTGTTCTTTATAAAATACCATGAAAATTAACTGCAACTTACTAAGGGTTCCTGAATGCCATTAGCTAATTTTTATCGTTTGTCCAATAATTGGTGGAAGGCATATAAACACACCAACATGCTGTCCCAGTAAAGCCTCCTTTAAGTTGTGTTATATGCCAGCTTCTTTATTAGTTTAGATATTATAATTTAAATAGAGTTAAGCAGAGGTTGAAGATAACATACTAACAAATATAATTCTGTTCTAACTGAAAAGTACTAAGAAAAGTCTTGATTTAAATAAGACGCCTTTGATATGGAAAATGCTTTCCCTCCCCCAGGTCCCACATTGAATATGTCCACTCTCATCTAAAATAAACAAAAGCATCTCTTCCCCCCACCCCCATGTTTATTTATACTGGAAATGTCTTCTTTTAAAACTCTATTATCTCTTCTTTGCTTTTAAAATGTTTTCTTTAATTTTCAACTCTCTCCCAAAGAAAATCATTTCAATGTCATTTTACTATGTTTGTCTTTGTTATTTAGTATTGTTCCTACATTCAAGTCCCATCAAACCTCTTTTGGAATTGTGCCACTTCACATCTAAATAGTGTAACTTTTCTTTAACTGTGGTGTTTGGAAGTTCTCTTATTCCTTTGTTGAAATGTCTATTTTATTTTCACTTGATCTTTATTATAAAACTAAAATCTATTTATTTTCCATTTCCATGAATTTTTGATCATGTTTTTATAATTTCTACATTGGAAGGAGATTTTCAGATGACACTCAGTTGTTCAATACAGAAAATTTTACTTCTAGATGATGTTTATTAAAAAGTATTACTTTTTATCCATAAGACTCAGTTATCCAAGTATGAAATATAATTATAACATTTTTTCATTTTAAGTTATTTAGCATTTCACATGTTTTTTTAAATATGCTATCAAAGATGCTGTAGCTATAGGTATTCACAAAATTGTCTTTGGCATGTAAGTTTAGGAATTACAACATTTAATCAATTCAAAATATCTAAATATGTGAGTATTCCTATATTATAGATTAAGTCTTCTAAATCCTTATAGATTTTATCACATTTTGATTTTTCCCTTTTCTTCCATAATTTTATGTGATTCTTCTTATGCAGGTTAATATTTTATAGACATTTATTTTCAATTTAACAAAGAAACATTAATAGTAACATAGTGTATTTTTAATTTATGAAGAAAAAATATTTTACATAGGTTCTCAAAGAGACTATCATTATTTTGGGCTCAGCTTTGCATCTTTTTGGTAAGAAATATGTTTAATGGACAGAACTTTCAAATTGTTTTGAAAATGCACTGCCATAAACCTCAATTACACAGAGGCCCTTGACATGTTCGATGCGCGTAATTTAAGTGAAAACAAACTTTGGAGTACTTACTCCATTTTTTACATTTGGAAATGTTTTGACATAAATGTGTGCACAATTATTGAACAAAGATAAATAAGATTATTGGGGATGTAGCATAGTATATCAAGGAAAGAAAAGGATTTGGGGTCAGAAGATAGGAGTTGAATTGTGAAGTTACTGATTGATGTTTGAGTTGTCTGAGCCTTGGTTTCCCCGTCAGTAAAAGGAGTCACGAGAGCAGACACGTTATTATTGTGCAAATCAAAAGGTATTAGGATATCTTATAGTAAAAGTCAGACATAAAGATACTTGTAGATAAAGTGACTGAAGATAATTCAGTGGATGGAGATAATCAACAATATGGAATGGATGAGAAATACACTTTCTAACCGTGAGGTACAGATAGCTTAAAAATTGCGATCAAACATAAAGTTTGAATCCAGGAACCACAATTAAAAAGGAAGAACACTAGGTTTTATATTTCTTACTATCACAAATGAGGATGCCCACGTTTCTCCAGGGAAAAAGCACTTTTCCTTAGAACCTAATTTTCTTTTATTTTTTGTGAGGAAGATCAGCCCTGAGCTAACATCTACCAATCCTCCTCTTTTTTGCTGAGGAAGATTGGCCCTGGGCTAACATCTGTGCCCATCTTCCTCCACTTTATATGGGACGCTGCCACAGCATGGCTTGACAAGTAGTGCGTGGGTGTGAGCACGGGATCCGAACCAGCGAACCCCGGGCCCCCAGCAAAGAGCGCGCGCATTTAACCGCTTGCGCCACCTGGCCAGCCCCTAGAACCCAATTTTAAATAGGATTTTTTTGTAAGTAAAACTGAGAAGTAGTTTCCTCTGTATAACAGATTTTTTTAATCATAAATGTAGTCCAAATTTAAAAATAGAGCACAACATGAAAGCAATCTGTTTAATTATATATATTTTTTCTAATTTTATTTAGACATCAGTTTTTCTTGTTGTACCTTCGTATATCCATTGTTAATAAAAGACAAGGAATCATATCCCACCATTCTAATTGTGAAACCCCTCCTCTAATTTGATACCCATCAACGTGAGTCATATTTATGATTTGAAGATTGGAGGTGGGAATGTGACACAATAAGAGATCAAAACTGTTGGTTTGGAAAATTCAGGTGTAGTTTACTGTCATGGGAATGTTGGACATGAACAATTGGCTACTTTTCTGGTAAAGACAGTGGACAGGGATTTGTTAGCACAATTCAAGAAGTATTCAACAAATATATATATTTTTTCATATTATGGTAGGTATTATTTAATTTTTAGTGAGTACATGTTATGGGAAAATTCATAAGCTGTATTTGAATCCTCATCTCAAAATAATCCCCTTTGCATACATAGACAAACTGCATTATTTAAGCTTATGAAGTAAGTTAGTTATTTTCGTTTACTGAGTTTTGAGAGAATAGGAAATTGAGTTTCATTGGCATATAGTGTTCGAGAATAATTTCTAATCTTGTACTTTATTTCCTTTTGATTTTATTAGTATAACCTTTTTTTCTTCAAGTCTCCTTTAATGCTGAATAATTACTTTCACCTGGAAATTCCTTATTTTTTAATTTTATTGTGGGATTAAAAAAAATAAAGAAATTTCTTTTACTTCTTGCTATATGAACCTATCTGGTCTATGGGATTCATTGTCTTAATTAGTACACTGTCTACACAACCAGCAGAGATAATTAAAAGAAGATATTTAATAGTCCAAATGGTCTAAGTAACCACTGGTCTGTCTAAAACAACCATTAAAAACTCCCTAATAGCATTTTATTCTGTTATTTAAATGTGTTTCAGTCATGCCAGTATAAAATTTAAGGCCGTTTACCATGTTAGTTGATAACGGTGTTGGAATTAAATTCTTCCATAGCTGACTATATTATTTTTCATTTCAATCCTTAAAATTTATTTGTCAATCTTCTTATGTATCTCCCAAGCCAAAATTCTGTTCATAAGTTGTGGTGTGTTTAACAGTAAATTGGCTAATCGTCATTTCATTTCAAATTTCCCTGAAATAGAAATTCTATTGTGAAACAGAACCTAGTAAACTGAGTGATGTGTTGTATATCAGAAACACAAATGCTAGTGACTCATTTTTGCTTAACTCTAGTCAAACATAACAATTTCTAGTAAAATACTTTATCTTGCTAAACATTTTAACATTTATAAAATAAAAATTAAGCCATGTGATTGTATTTAGAGTTGGAATATAGTTTTTTTTTTTTTAATTTTTTGTTTATTGCAGTAACATTGGTTTATAACATTGTAAAAATTTCAGGTGTACATCATTGTACTTCTATTTCTGCATGGACTACATCATGTTCACCACCAAAATACTAATTACAACCCATCACCATACACATGTGCCGAATTATCCCTTTCACCCTCCTCCTTCCCCCCTTCCCCTCTGGTAACTACCAATCCACTCTCTGTCCCTGTGTGTTTGTTTATTGTTGTTATTATCTACTACTTAATGAAGGAAATCATACGGTATTTGACCTTCTCCCTCTGACTTATTTCACTTTGCATTATACCCTCAATGTCCATCCATGTTGTCACAAATGGCTGGATTTCATCGTTTCTTATGGCTGAGTAGTATTCCATTGTGTATATATACCACAGCTTCTTTATCCATTCGTCCCTTGATGGGCACTTAGGTTGCTTCCAAGTCTTGGCTATTGTGAATAATGCTGCATATAAAATGAGATTTTACAAATAAAGTAGAATATTAGCAATAATGGTATTTCCTTTATCTCGCCTAGCTGTTTTATAGTCCTTTTTATTCTGGTTATGAGATAATGATATGTATTAACATTGAGACTACCCAGAATTATTATGGGCATCATTCATGAGAAGAAGGTACTTTTCCAAATGTTAAATTCAGAGTCTGATAAAGAGGATCACTTAAAACCAAATGATAATGGGTTTTTAAGCAAAGTACAGCAGGAAAGTGTAAAGAAAAAAAAAATGCGTGTACTTAAGAAATAGTCACAGAAATCAGCGTAGTTAAGATTGGAAGGAGATTCTGTTATAAAATGTTCGTTATTTTCTACAGAATTGAATGAATCTCCATCACGTTGGTACTAGAGTGACTCTTGACTTACAGTCAAAAAGGAAAATATCACAGATTGTTGCTTTAAAAAAGGCTTTTAATGCTTACACTTGCTAACTTTTCTTTCTTAAGCCCATGTTTTGATTGTTTCTTTAAAAACAAAAAATCTTTAATGCTTAAAAAATAATGTTTGCAGAGTGTTCTTTCTTAATCCAGTGTTTAATCCACATATATGGATTAATCCATCCATACATATATATGTACAGCCTTTATTGATATACCTTAAAAGGTGAAAGGCAAATTATATTAACCTTATATTACAATCTCATGGAATTTGTGAGAATCAAAAATACCTTAGTAAAATGATTGATTTAGATTACTGTCTTCAAATACAGCAACTACTATGAATAGGAGATAATCTATCAAATATCCAGTTATAATACGGATAATATTTTCTAAAACACGTAGTAGGTTTAAAATGTAGTACTTGACAACTGTAACCTGAAAAAAAATTGTTTCGGTGTAACATTTTAATTTGGCTCACACATTCTTGCTGATGATAGAATAAACTTAAAAACTACCAATCTCTTCTAGGATAAAAGTCTCTTTTGTGTTGATTCAGCTTCCTTGGGGTAAATGCTCCAAATTTCAGCGTTTAGAACACCTCCTTTTTCCTTTTTAAAAGAAAGTTTCTAGATATAAGTGATATCCTATGAGTCCTAATAGTGATGAGATGAAACTGACTGATCCATTTATAAACCCTTGTTCTCACTCATAAATATTAGCTGGTTTCAGTGGAGATGTCCCTTCTTGGTAACTAAGAATCCTGCAGAGATATACCATTGATGTCCACAAGGCTACTGTTTTATGGTCTTTTAGCATGGTCAGTTGTTCCCCTTAATGACTCTACTCCATGACACCTTTTGCTGGGTCTTCCATCCACTCCTTAGCTAAAGCTCTTTAAGCCACATTTTCTACTATAAATTCTCTTTTGCCCTTACCATAATAGTTCCACACAGGGTCTGTTAACTCATTCACAGCTATCTGTCACCCAACACCCATCTTTCAACAAAGTATAAAGCTGCCAACTTGCTGGGCACATAATACTCTGGTGCTCTGCTGAATCTAGGTATGTCTTTAAGGGGCTTACATTTTTCTATAAGTCAATGCTATAAGATTTCAGAATTAATTCCCTCAGCAAACAGAGTTTAACAAATTTATGTAGACGTTCGTACTATCCCTCACTAACCTCCAGCCTTCATGAGAGTTTTTACACAAAGGGACAGCTTCGACTTCTTCCTGTCAGATGGTGGGAGGGCTTTTCTTTTGTCATGTCCTGAGTTTTCACTAATCATGACTTTTTGTAAACCTGAGGCTTCCAGGCTTGCCTCGTTTTTTTTTGATGAGGAAGTTCAGCCCTGAGCTAACATCCATGCCAATCCTTCTCTTTTTGCTGAGGAAGACTGGCCCTGAGCTAACATCTGTGCCCATCCTCCTCCACTTTTTATGGGATGCCGCCACATCATGGCCTGACAAGCGATACGTCGGTGCGCAGCCGGGATCTGAACCCCGGGCCGCCAGCAGCAGACCGCGCGCACTAAACCGCTTTGCTATGGGGCCGGCCCCTCCAGGCTTGCCTCTTGATCTGAAAAAGGAACTATTTGAAATTTGTATTCTACAATCTGTCTCACCATAGTTTGACTCTCAAGACGAATATCTGGGTATGGACTTTAAAAAAAATGCAATTTTGAATCAAAGTTGTACAAGAACTCTTCCAATCAGAGAAATCCAAAGAACTCAAAGAATGAAGAAAGTCCACAGTGTTCAGATTAATAGTAAAAAGAAATACAAATATTTAAGATTTTCAAAAGAGCCCAGCTATTATTAGATGAGCAATTGATCTCCTTAAGGAAATAAACATATTATCTTTCCTACATAAACCTAAAATATATTCTGTATTGATTTAATAATGTTCAAGCTACATTTACAGCTGCAATTTGATTTTTTAAAAATACGTAATTCTACAATATTTACTATATTATCCCAACTAACTTTGGGTAGGACTTTCCTTTCAGTTAATGTGATTTCTATGAAGTATTTTAAATTATTATAATGTAATGAATTCATGAATAACACCTTTTTTAGTCTGTAATTGTATGAATGTCTTGTATTTCAAAGTATATCAGGTAGACTACAAAAATTGCCATTGTTTTATGGTGGTACCTCATGATGATTCAGTATTGTTCCATTAGTATTCATTTGTATATGAATATATGTGATAGAGCTTTATTCACATTAAGAAGTCTTAATTGCTCACATTTACTGTCTCTCGTGAGGGCCATTTTGTTACATCACCTAAGAATGAGCACATAACAAAAGATAATTAAGTTGATGTTTAATAAACAAAATTCAGTGTTTGATAAATTCTGTAGAGATGACAAACATATTGAACAAGTAATTTTGTTTTGAATAATGATTCAATAATTGCACAAAATGACCTCCAAAGGGCTTCAGCCAAGCACAGCAGGCACAAGCAGGCAAGCTCACAGTATATGATTGATTCCTCCGTGTCGGGATGGAAAATTGGGTCTGAGGCAATAAGCTTTGTGGACCTTACTTATGTTTATTTTACAGGCAATTTACTATGCCATTTGAAAATTACATCATGAAATTAAAATCCCTAGACTTTTAAATTCAAATTCACAGAGATATAGAGAGAGCTAAAGGCAATTTAGTAAGAGTTTATTCAAATGATTAAATATATTAACTTACGATTTTCTTTAAGTTTAGAATTGTATGGTGATGGGCAGTCACATAGGGGTCTATTTTGTGGTCATAGCTTTGGAAACACTGGATTAAACAAATTTAAACTGAGTTATTTTATTTAGGCAAATAACCCCTTTTTAGCTTATTTTGGAACTGACATTCCTCTGGACACATTTTGGGAAATGATCCTGTAAGGTATGATAGAAGGGATTGGCTTTATCTGACAATAAATTTGTCATTACCTAACCTGATCTTTTCTTCAGTTATTTAATTAACTAGACTTTTAAATGAGACAGGAAAATTGCTAATATTGTTTAACGAAACTAAAAGAATTTTTAGATTAAAGCGCTCGTTTGGGATGTGTTATAGCACATTTATTCATTCATCTCATCCATCCAGTTTTGTTCAACAAAAATATTACTGAGCACTTACTCTGTACCAGACACTGTGCTAGGCTCTATTACACAATCCCTGAATTCAGAGAGTTTCCTGTCTAGTATGTGAAAAGATGAGTGAATATTCCATTAAAGGAAAATAATTTATGAAGTATTATAATTAAGAAAATATGAGTCATGTGGGAGGAGTGAAGGAGATTGCATAGTCCAGGAAAGCTTTCAGAATGCCTGACACCTGACTTGAGTCTTGAAGGATGAAGAGTAGTTCTGGTTAGAACGGAGATGTGATAAGTATGTGGTACAAAACTGTATTAGTCCACTTTGGCTGTACAGATCACTAAAATATCGAAATAGTACTGGTTGGTAAATAGCTGCTTCTGTTAGGCCCACAGTAACTTCACTGCCTTCTTGACTCTTGAACTGCTCCGTCTCTTTCAGGACCCACTGGCTTGTCCTATCGTACAATAAATGGCTAATAGCTGGCCCAGCAGGGCATCTTCTGGATACTGCTATGGCCAACATTCACAATTCAGCTTCTAGTCCCTACCAGCTATTATTCAATATTGTCAATATCACCCCAGACCTTTTGGTTTATTACAAAGTGACCAACAATAAGCAACAATTATTGCTCTCTATTACTATTGGATGACTTTAAAAAGATGTACTGTTCACTTAAAAGAATAGCACGTCTGTGCAAATTAAAAGATATGAACAGGGCCGGCTCCGTGGCTTAGCGGTTAAGTGCGCGCGCTCTGATGCTGGCGGCCCGGGTTCAGATCCCGGGCGCGCCCCAAGGCACCACTTCTCCGTCCAGCGCGAGGCCGAGTCCCACGTACAGCAACTAGAAGGATGTGAACCTATGACATACAACTATCTGCTGGGACTTTGGGGGGAAAAAATGAATAAATAAATAAAATCTTTAAAAGATATGAACAATATAAATATTCTATCTACTGAACAAAAGCTCGAAACAGATTCTGAATTGTTTTATGGTTACCTGTTTTTCTGATTTGCAACTTCCTCAAGACAGTGATTGTCTTTTTATCTCTGTATCCCAGAGCTTACCACATTATAGGTGCCCAATTAATGTGAAAGAATGTTAGAATGCTATACATTCATATGTGTGTGTCACAATTTACAAAATATTTGCATATGCGTTATTTCATGTAATCCTCACAATATCCCATCGATTGTATTGTTATCTCTATTTTACCAAACAAGGAAAAAAGACTCTGGGACAAGCTATGCAGGCATGCCTTGCACAAGGAGACCCAAGCTAGGTGGCAGGTGGGAGCTGTGCCCCTCTGGCTAAGTAAGCCCTGTGACTATCTGCATGACCCAGAGAAAGGGGCTTATTTGTCTAATTCACTCAGACGTCCTCTTTGAGCTAATTGCAGCCCTGTGAAGAAGTGTTAAGTCCACGGTCACATTAGAAAATAGCAGAACCAGGTCTTAACCTTTAGAGTTTTCTGCTTCTAAGGCCTGTGCTAATTCCACTATGAACTTCAGCCTTAGTTGTCCCCAAATTTACAAATTCACAGAATGGATTTTTTATTTTTAGAAAATGCTAACATTCATTGAGAATCAAATTTGTGAGTAAAGTATGTGAAAATTGTGGAAATGCACTCAACTTGATTAAAAGTGACATGTTCATAAAACCATAATATCAGTTATTAAATTAGTTAATATATGTAAAGCACTTTGAATAGTGTCTGACAGAGGGTAAGCATTATATAAAATGTTAGCTATTGCTATTTTCAGCAGCAGGAGCTAGAGAAGCATCATCACCTTTATTGTTTGACTAAAATGACCTGGAAGGCAATTTCAAGCATATTATGAGTAACAAGAGTATTATTTGAAATAAGACTATCCCAACCTTTCACAGTAATTTGTTGGAGACTAATATTTATTTGATTACATAATAGAAGTGCTTGTTTGCTGATTTAAAAAAAAAAAAAAAGGAATCCATTTAATACAGGTTTCAATACAGTGGATTTTATAATGAAAATTATTCCCAGTAAAACTGTATCAAATACTTAACAGACAAACATCTTACAGATTAACCATGAGGGATAGCAGCAGAGTATATTCTTTTCTCCTATGTGTGTGCGGGGTGAAACAAATGATAAAATCATCTGCTGTTACAGACTTATTTATCCTTCTATTAGATAAGTTACTACTGACTGTTATTGGAAAAGCCAAGAAGGAAGCTGTAGCTTTTCACCTTAAGCTGAGAGAGGTAGAATAACCCTTATTAGGAAAGGTAATGGTTTCCTAATACCCAGTGCACTTTTACTGGAAAAGGTCAAATTAAAACATATTCTTGCTCTATCAAGAAAACAACCTCGTTTCATTGGGTTATATCCTCCCCCTCTAGAAAAAATAAATAAATAAATATAAGTACTGTTTAGAGTTTCCATAACTAACATGAGCCTCCAGATTTTGTGGTCATGCGCTTATGTCGAATTTCCAATCAAAAACTTATTTTTCTAGTTTATCGATATAACAAAAACCAGTAAACTCTTTTCCCAGGCGGATGTTTAAGTAAGAAATGACAATAAAAACTAAGATTGGCCAAGTAGAGGGAGGTCGAGAGTCCCAAGAATAAATTTTCCTTTCCAGAAGTATTGTTCTGGAAAAAACACATGACTAGAAGTTGATAAATATGGGTACAGACCCCACTCTGTGAATTTGAATGGATTCCTTAACATCTCAGGACTGTGAGGTCATTAGATAACGGAACAATAGACTTCTTCTAGGTCTAAACTTTTTTGGCTTAATCTGCTGTTCCCAATGCCAGTCACTCACAAAAGTTGCTCTGATAATAGCTCAGCTTCACAGTGGTATATGTATACACAGATGTGTGTATATATATAAAATTTTAAATTTTCTTGTAGCCACATATAAAGTAAAAGAAACGGACAAAATTAATTTTAATTATATTTAATTAATATGTCCAAAACATTAACATTTCAACACTTAATCTATGTAAAAATATTAATGATGTATTTTGCATTCTATTTTTCAATTAAGCTTCAAAAATCTAAATATGTATTTTACACTTACAGCACACCTCATATTGAATGCTGCATTTTCATTGGGAAGAGTTGGTTTTTTTATAGAGCAGAAGAATAATTTACTGATAATTAAAATAAATATTTCAATTTGTTAGCAATTATGATTTACTTAGGTTTCACTGTATTTCTTACCATCTGCATAAAGTATTCAAACAAACATATAATATTACATCAGTGTATGCTCCCAACACTTTCACTACAATACTACATCTCACCTAATGCAACAGTTAAAATAAAATATTGTCTGTCAAAACAATAAGGTTGCATTTAATGGAAAAATAATTTGTACTTCCCATTTCTAAATTTAAATTAAAATTAATTACAATGAAATCAAATTACAACTTTAGTTCTTCAGTCTCATTAGCTACCTTTCAGATACTTCAAAGCCACAGTGGCTATTGGTGGCCATAGTGAACTGTGCAGACTCAGCAAGTAAGGTGAATAGTCCTCTTGTGGCAGCTAAGTTAGTGCTCTCCAATTATAAGAAAGTAGAAAATTTGTTCAAAGATCATAATAAATACACTAAGAAAATATGATATAGTGTAATTTTCCTCATTGTTCCTCAGCTTTTTGTTGTTATTGTTCACTAACTCTTTATGATTTATTGTGTATGATCGTTGTACTGCAAGATCTGCCTTATTTTGGACCTTTAGAATCTATAATTAATTTTAAAATTATCATTTCCCTCCCCACCATATGCAATTTAAAATAAATCCACAGTGGGGCATAGTCATTAAGTTCACTGCGCTCTGCTTCAGCGGCCTAGCTTCACAGGTTCAGATACCGGGCGCGGACCTACACCCCTCGTCAGCCATGTTGTGGCTGCGACCCATGTACAACATAGAGGAAGACTGGCACAGATGTTAGCTCAGGGCTAATCTTCCTCAGCAAAATAAATAAATAAATAAATAAATAAATAAATAAATAAATAAATAAATAAATAAATAAATCCATAAAATATAAGCATTCAACAAAATTCCGATTTTCCCCTTTTAATACTTTTATAAACACAAATTTCTTTGAAAACCAATTTATTTTCTTTTTTTTTTTTTTTTTTTGGTGCCCTTAAACACATGCACTCTCTGTCAGACATGTAGCACAGATATGTCTCTTCCCTACCACAAAGATGTTGGGAAGGTTTAAGCTCATATTTAGGGAATGAGATGAATGTGTCTGATTGAGTATATTCTGATTATCTACCATAGGCCTGATTTCATACATTCCATTATGTTCCATTTTCCCTATAAGGATGTTGATCCTTTGATTCAGAAAGTGTAATAACTGCATGCAAAAAGCAAAATATCACATATACATGTTAAGTTTTAAGAAAAGCCTCAGATTTTTTCTAGTTTTCACAGTTACATATGCTGACAAATTCTAATAAGTAATTTTAGTTTTATAGAAGAAAGATACCTGCAACATATATCTACCCCAGGATGAAAACTCAGTTAGGTCCTGTGGTCACAGTAAACTGGTGAATTGCTTCTCTAGGGGCTGCTATAACAAAATATCACAGACTAGGTGGCTTAAACAACAGAAATTTATTTCTCACAGTAATAGAGGCTAGAAGTCCAAAATCAAGGTTTGATATGTTTGATGGCTTCTGCAGCTTCTGTCCTTGGCTTGCAGATGGTAGCCTTCTTGCTGTGTCATATGGCTTTTCCTCTGTGCACACCGTGCCTGGTGCCTGTCTCTGCATGTCCAACTTTCCTCTTCTCATAAGGCTATCAGTCATATTGGATTAGGGCCCACTCTAAAGAACTCATTTTAACTTAACCATATATTTAAATAAGTTATCTTTAAATACAGTCACATTTTGTGGCATTGGAGGTTCAGACTTTACTATATGAATTTTGGAGGGATACAGTTCATCCCATAAAACTAGAAACAGAGTTTCAATTCTGTAATTAGAATACCAAGCCCCAGATATTAATCAAAATACTAAATTTGATCGAGCGTCAAATTCTTCTTCCATCTCTCCTATCTCAAGCCTTGTTAGCCAGGTGCCTGTATAAAGAAAGAAGAGGATTGAGATTGGCTGTTCTGTTCTCTCCTCCTTGTATTTTCCTCTTTCTTCCAAACTCCTTACTTGCCACTGTTTTAGGTTTCTCTAAGATCAAACAGAGGTACAGTGGAGACGAGGTAAAGGGACTGGCCTAGAGCCAGGTCCTAAGCCTGTCACATGCTCTCTGGTCCTGATATTCAGGCTGACTCTGTCATGGGCAGTCTTGGGGCCTTTTCAGTGATTCCAATTGGGCCTCTCTCTTCTGCAATTCCTTATCCCAGGGGGAATGCATCTGTATTCTAAATGAACACTTGCCTGAGTTGGTTCCCAGTCACTTGATACTCCAAGCCTTCTTCTGCTGAGGTATTTTTCACTCCTCACTTGGCCTAGTCGGACAGGTCCTCGGATGATGCCATTTTGAATCTCTGTAACCCATGGTCCTCCTTGGTGAAACAGGAAACAAATCCTTGCTCTGAGAAACACAAAAAGATGAGGCTTATCTCAACATAGAAGTTCTCTTTTCTCTCTTAGCCACTAGATTTCCTCAACAGATGTCAGTTTTAGCTTATTCCTGTGCGAGGTCCACTTGAGCTTTCTCAGACATGAACCGACACCAGTCTTTTTTGTGTGCCGACTGCATGAAACAAACTTCAGAACTGAGCGATCCTATTGAAGCCTGCCTCACTACACTAGCACTAGAAGATATCATTCTTCCATTACTTTCTCAGAAAGGCTCTGGAAAGGGTACTCACCGATCTACAAGGGCTCTTTCAAAGGAAATAATTTCACCAATCTCCTTCACTTCTGTCTGCCCCTCTTCTATGTCCTTGCTGTGCCTAAAGTGTCCAAGAGTCACAAAACATATTCTCCTACAACTCTTTTGAAAATGATTCATATAAGAAACTGAGTCTGTCATACATTTGCTTGAATATCTTAATATCTACTAAATTAGTGCTTCCATTGAAACTGAATCAGGAAGAGCCCCTATTACACTTTCCACGCATACATACACATTCATATATATGGAAATGTTTACACACTTGCTGAAATCAATCTTTATACTTTGTCAGACTATTTAATAGCCAATGGGAACTATACTTGGTTCTATACTATACATTTTCTAGTATAGTTCAAACTATACATTTTCAATACTTGGTTTAGTATTTGTACATATGGTTTGCATCCTTGTCTTCGTTTGGTTGTAAATTTTCTCTCCCAATAATCTATCTCTCACATTGTGCTTGAACTCCTATGACATTATATAGGTCATAAACTAAATGTCAAAAGCCAACAAAGAACAGATAATGCAAAATCATCCAATAGTTGGGAAGTTCTGGAGGCTAGGTGAATCTGAGGTAAATAGAACACTGTAAAATTCTAATTTTTTTTTTCGATGAGTTATTAGGAAAGACACTAATATTAAGCTGAAGATCTGAAGTTATGTTTTGCAATGCCAGCTGATCTTATGTATTGTAATCCCAGCTATGTCACTGGTTAACTGTATAAAAATTGCTGGATATCTTTGAATATTAATTTATTCATAAAGAAAAGGAGGGATATGGATTATATAATCATTACACTCTTTTTTTGTGTAATTTTATAAAATCTTGAATGATTTGATTTTCTCATGTAAATGGTACTTCAGTGACTCTCAGTGAATTATTTGCAGATGACAAAACATTTTAGAGCATATTTATATTTAAATTTTTTTTCCAAAATTTGTGTATATATAGTTATGAGAATAAATTTTTAGGAGAGCTGTTATGCAGCTCTGACTCAAAATGAGAATTAATCAAATGAACTTGATTTCTTTATGGTCTTAATTTAAACTACATAGTCCATGTTTTATGAATATGTTGACATACACCATATATCTGTCCTAAGATGACGTTATTCATTTATATGTAGATTTTTAAGAAAGTCCCAGGGCATCTAAAACCATGGCTATGTAGCCATAGTTATTTGTTGATAGTGTAATATGGCAGTTAAAGATGTGACAGAAGAAACTGATATATTTGTCCTTCCTTTCTGGTTTACACAGTGACTCATTAGTAGCTGGGGAGGGGTTTATTTTGGCCATCTCTTGCTCTCAGTCTCTCATGATAGTAGGATGGATGGATGGATAGATAGATAGATAGATGGTAGGTAGATTTAGAGATACATCACTAGATAGATAAATAAATCACTTAATGCAAGTTAAATTACTCATCCATGGAAATTTAAGCAGGGCACCAAGTTTGTTCTAACATTTGACAATTAAAATTAAAATATGTTTGACATTTAAAATATGCTTGATTATTTTATTATTAAATTATTTAAATCCTTAAAAAAATTATTTACCAATTATTGCCAACCATGAGTAAATACTTTAATCAGTAAATGAAAAATTTAGCCTTCAATTCATTTACCTCTTTTCCCTAAAATTCTGCATAAGAATTGCTAAAAGAAACTAATGTTCTTTCTTGGTGCACAGATTTTAATTTTTAACTTTTTCCAGTGAGTTATGCTATTGATTCCACAGCTATTAAATTACCTTGAAAAAAGACACTAACTAAATCTAGTGCTAAATGCTCTCAAATGGAACGATCTTCCCACAACTACTGACAACAGGTAAAGGAAATGAGGTCAAGGTCCTTTTTTATGACAATGTTACTTTGCAAATAGAGGACCCAATATTTTAAGCCTTCCTCTGCATTGTTCAGTAATTCATATTTTTCCGAATGTTTTCTCTTTGGATGTTGAATACTTTTTAGTATACCTCTGTGTATAGATAACCCTGCAATACTCTTATCTTCCTGTGAGAATGATTTCTATATAATTTATAATGTATTTTCATGCTACATTTCTTTGCTTCTTTTGCTATAGGACTTAATAGCTCTGCATAATGCGATCCCTTTTAATTAAATAAGTAGGGCTGTAGGCCAAAATCAACCTGAATCAGAATGGGACCAATTTGTTTCACACTCTACAAGAAGGATTTTATTCCACAGTATTTTGTTGGTACTTAGAGAATAACACATTTTAAAAGTGGTACAAGTTCCACTCTTTTAACTTAATAGAAAACTTTACAAAAATGTCTGTACCTGAGGGCCTCTTTAATCAAGATAGTGTCATCAAAACCAAAAAGAAAAGAAGTGACATCCCTTTTAAAATAAACTATATTGTTACAATATATTTCTGTCATTAGTTGGGAAATAAACATTTTATATCTACTGAGACTAGATATAGGCCACAGTCTTCACAGAAGTGATAGAGATGTGTTGTCAAGGCTGTATTTATGTGACATGCGTATTTTTTTAGGATTTGATTTTTATATTGTTGAAATATACAGTTTCTTATATGATGTAATTTGAAGATAACAGTAATACTGGTTTCTATAGTACAGAAATAAACGGTGTTTCTGGAATCAGAATGTCTGCACTCAACTCTTTGTTTTTTCATTTGTTCCAAAATTATGCTTTTTCTTTGTTTCCTTTTCTAAAAATAGCTCACTAAATAATCCAGATTCCTGCATCTGTTCTTCTCCCCCTTCCCTCAAAACCTCTGTTCTGTATTCCATTTTCTCAGAGCCTATTTTGGTTTTAATTAATCCATAAAATACTACTGCTAGGTATTATAATGATTCTAATAGTTTATTTCCATTTCTAGATAAAATTGTTATCCAGGTTTTAGGTTAGGTAACTGGCAAAAACACACTTATTAAAAATACTGCAGAACAAACACTAAGAAGGCAAGTATTTTCTAAAATATAATAGGTTACTCTGATTTTTATAGGGTGCGAAGTAAAGCATCAATCTTTTGAAGAATGCATATATAAAGAAAAAATAAGTAAATAAATAAGGAAAAATTAGTAACCTCAATGCAAGTTAATTTCTATATTAAGTTATTAAACATAAGAACAGGTGCTGAATTCCTACTATCTCTCACACTTATCATGATTTATAACCTCATGTAATTCTTTAAATATTTTTCACAACCTGGAAATCCATATAAACATTGAGGTCACTTGTGGTAGATGTCGGATGAAAAATGACATGCTCTCTAGTAAAACAAGTTGACAGGAAAATCCATATCTCTACAATAAATGTTAGAAAACATGAAAAAGATGTGTAACATATGATAAAAGGTATAACCTAGTCAAATTAAATCTTTTTTCAGACCTTTAACCCAACCTGATTAATGAGCTAATTGAATCTTTCTTTATCTCCCTAAATTCTGACCTCCACCCTTCTCATCAACACAGCAAAGTTAAATGCAATATGATACTTGAGCAAACACAGACGTTTAGGCCCACGTGAGTATTTCAAAATTTCTTTTTAATTAAAGCTGATGGCCTCACTAAAGAAGGCTCATAGTTCTGATTCCAAGTTTTCCCTTCCCTGAGAGCGAGCATTCATTTTTTCTGTTTTCACAAAGACAGTTTCTAAAACTATAGTTTAACACAAGTGAAAAAAACATAATTTGTGAGTAATGAAGTTTTTTATGATTTTTGGTTATGAATGCAGACTCTGGAAAAAGGAGGCCTAGGTTCAAATCCTGTTTTCACCTTTTAGCTATTCTAGGAGCCTCATAAACTTAGCCTGTTAGACTGTAAAATAGAGATGTTAATACAACTTGTCTCAAAGAGCTGTATTAAACAAAATTATATACAAGAAAATTAACACATTGACTTACATACTAAGAACTGAAAAAGTCAGCTCTTATTGTTATAAATTTCTACCCAACAGGTTATACTTCTCTGGGCCACTTAAGATATTTTGTCTCATAGTTATTTGTAGGTCCCTCTCTTATTAATGAAGTTCCTTAAAAAACAGACCCACTCTAACCTGCCCATAGCAGTCATTCATCCTTTGACAGATATTTATTGAAGATGTTCTGTGTACTTTGCTGGGGGATAGGATGGTAAAGGAGAAGTACAAAGTCCTTGCCTTCACGGCTATTGCAATGTAGTTGAGCATACAGTCAAATAAAGTTAAACATATTATACATTAAACAAATAGGCCAAAAAAAAAAGGGAATTGTAAGTGTGAATGTGTGCCATAAGTGAAAAAATGGAAGGAGTTGGAATAGAGAATAACATAGGGGTGTAACACCTAGGTTAGGTAGATACCCCGGGAACATATCTCCCTGATGAAGTTATGTAAAAGATGAGAAGAAGCTTACTATGAGGAGAGTGGAGTAGGGGCAGTGCCAGAGCAGTGGGATTAAGGAGAACAGACCAGTCAGAAAAAAGGTTTAACATGTTCCAAGAACCTGAAGAATACTCATGTGGCTGAACCAGCAGAATTAAATGAGAGTCACCTGAAGTAATGTTGTGGAATCATGTTCTCAGGCCACGATAAGGGATACATAGAAGAATTTTAAGCAGGAGGGAGGGGCAATATAATTTAATCTTTGAGATTTTTTTTTTTTACATCTTTGTAGAAAATGTACTGTAGAGGGGCAAAAATGAAAGTGGGAAAAAGTGTTGTGTTGCGCTGTCATGGTGAGAGAAAATGACTGCCTGAAGTAGGATGAGGAGGTAACAATGAAAGGAAGGCAGATTTGATATAAATTTGAGTTGAAATTGATGGGATTTACTGATTAATTGGATGTTGATACGAGGAAAAAGAAGAAGCTGTGAATGATTTCTAAAATTTTCTTTTTAAAATACAAAAGACTCTAAGGAGAAAATTTTCTTCTTAAAATGCAAAAGACTCTTTTTAGAATACAAAAGACTCCACTCTTTATAGTGGAAAGAAAGAATCCTGTTATATTTGAGATTTAGAGTATATTTGTGTCATCACAGGAATGATCATATAGGTATGTTAAGAAGGAAGATGGACATCTATGTGTGGAGTTCACAAAGAGTTCTAAACTGGAGTTTCATTTGGGATTCAGCCCATAAATAGAACACTTAAATCCATGGTATTTGATGAGTTCCCTCAGAAGACACGAAAGTGCAAAGTCAGAGAAAAGACAATCCAGGATTAAGCCTTGAGAAATTTACTATTTACATTTTACGCAGAGGAGCAGAAACCAACGAGAGATTGAAAAGAATCTACCAAGTGTTGGTAAAGTAGATGGACAACTAGCAGAGAGTGGTTTTGTAGAAGTCCAGAAAACAGAATATTTCAAGGAGAAGGGAGGAGTCAATGTATGACATGCTCTGAAAGGTTTCCTGCTCTCCTTTATATTAAAATCTTAGAAGAATTTTTAAACTATTTATTATATCAACTTCCTCTCTACTCATTCTCTCTTGGACCAATTCCAGTCAATGTCTACCCCTACGATGAATGTAGATCACCATTGCTCAATTTTGGTATTATTTAACCGATTAACAGAATTTGACACAGTTGATTTTCCCCTCCTCATTAAAACACATTCTGCATTTGGCCTCTAGAATGCTACTCTCCTGTTTTTTCCCCTACCTTACTGGTGATTCCTCCTCAGTCTCCTTTGCTGGTTTCTCCTCAGATTTCTGATTTGTGTTTGGGCTTTTGCCCAATGTTCTTTGGGCATATCATGCAGTCCTGTGGCTTTTAGTACTCTTTGGTGATGACTCCCAAGGTTCTATCTCCAGCTCAGATCTTCTGCCCTGAACCCCAGCTTTGCATGTGCAAGTGCCTGTACAACATCTCCACTCTTGGATTTCTACTATGCTTCTCACACTTAACACCTTCATAATTGAACTGATAGTTTCTTGCAAAGTTTTCTTCTCCCAGTCTTTCTCATATCAGTGAATGACAGTTCTTTTCCATTTACTCAGGACAAATCTTTGACCTTATCCTTGATTCCTCATTTTTTCTCACATTTTATATCAGCAAGTCAAGATCAGCTCCACCTTCAAAATATCCGTAATGTAACTACTCACTTCCACCTCCATTGGAACCACCCAGTTTCCAACCATCCTCTCCTCTTGCCTCGGTCATTGCAACTTCTTCCTAATAGGTCTCCCTGCTTCTATCCTTGGCCTTCCATAGTCTCTTAGAAATAAAGCAGGTAAAATAATATTTTAAAAATCTAAGTCACAGAGTGTCATTCCTGAGCTCAGAAACGTGTAGTGGTTCTCTCTCAATCAGAGTAAAAGCTTGTCTAATTGTATGATTTAGTCTTTTTTTTACCTTGCTTACCTCACTCCTTCCTTCTCCACTCCTTTTCTTGCCACAGCAGTATCCTTGCTGGTTCTCAAAGTGTTATACGTTCTCTTGTCCTGGGGCCTTTGCATTCACTGTTCTCTCTGTCTAGAAAGTTCTTCCCTCAGATATTTGCTCAATCTCTGATATACTTCATATCTTCACTTAAATCTCACTTTCTCAGTGGGGTCTGCTGTACTATCCTATTTAAAATTTCACCTCTTTTCCTGGCATTCAACCCCTCCAGATTGCATTATTTTTCTTCATAGTGCTATTCATCATCCAAATATAAACTACCTAAAGACAGGAATATTTGACTGTTTTCTACACTGCTACATGCTGAATCACCAGAAGAATTCTTGGCATATGGTCGGTGCACAGTAAATATTTGTTAAATGAGTAAGTTGAGGACATAGAGTAGGATTTGGTAACATAGAGGTCATTTCAGTGGTAAAATTTGGGGAGAACCCTAAATGAACTTGTTTGGGGTATAAATATGAAGTGGGGAAGTAGAAATAGGTTGTGTACAATGTTTTCCAGAACTTCAGCTAAGAAGGAAGAGAGAAATGTGAAGGTAGTTAGAAGTGAAATGTAGGGTCAGGATATTGTTTTACTTTATTTTTTGTATTTTAACCTTGAAGAGTGAGAGTATATATCTGTAGTGATGTAAACGACCATTTAGAATAAGAGAAATTATTGATGCAGGAAAACAAGGAATGTAACCATAGGACCAAAGTTCTAGAGGTTTCGTAGAACTGATCCAGAGTGCAAATGGGTAGATGTTTTTTGTTTGTTTGTCTGTCTTTCGTAAAAGGAAAGATATTTCTTCTAGGATGATGGAAAGGAAAAGGGGGATAAATGTTTATTGAAAAAATGTCATTAAAATGCTTCTTTATTTACATTATTCTCAAGGAATGATAGCTAAACTGAAGTCTATTTTTCAATTTGGAAAGAGTCACACATTTCAGCATTATAAAAAATTTAAATGATTGAATTTATAAAATTATTTAATAGAATGGGAGAAAAGATAAACACACACTCTGATGTTTACCAATATGGGTATGGCCCAAAAAGAAGGCAGTAGGTGAGAAAATTAGGAAAGAAATCCTAAATAAAATAGGGACAAGTAGAGACAAAACTTGAATCTGAGTCTTTTTATTCCAAATCTCATGCTTTGTCTAATATAACTCACTATCTATTTTGCTTAAGCTTTTTTTCTCTGAATATTATAATGTTTAGCTAAGTATTTCTATACAGTTTTTCAAGAAATTACATTATAGGGGCTGGCCCCGGTGACGTAGTGGTTAAGTTCGCACGCTCTGCTTCGGTGGCCCAGGGTTCGCAGGTTCGAATCATGGGCGCGGACATACACACCGCTCATCAAGCCATGCTGTGGCAGCATCCTACATACAAAATAGAGGAAGATTGGCACAGATGTTAGCTCAGAGCCAATCTTCCTCACCAAAAAAAAGAGAGAGAGAGAGAAAAGAAAAGAAATGATGTTATAAAAGAAGTTTTTAAAAAGTCCATCCACACAGGATTTGGGAAATATATTTTAACTCTGCTATTGTTAGTTTTACCATTTTGTGACAACCAAAATGGTAGGACAGATTCAGCATAGGGATCAAACTATCAAACTTGTAAAACATCTTCAATTAGTTTTAGCCCCTGATAATGTCAACTGATATTAAAGAAAAATGCAGATATAATATCCCTTTGATGATCAAATTGCTGTCTTTATTTATATGTTGGAGGTCTGATACAATTATTCTGCAGGCTGTAAATTCCCTAGCCAATAATTACTTGCCACCTGATTGTTAGCTATTATTCATACATTCATACAACAAAAAATTCATAAACTATATCAGAGAGACAGTTGCATGGGAAAAAGAGTACTCATCAAGTAATCATAAGTCATTAATGCCCATTACAACTTTGATTCAGTGAAATGACTAATTACTCTAAAATATAGGTGAAACAGATGCTCAAGAATAAATAATTTAGAAATTGAGTTTTTACTTAATAAAAATGTTTTAACTATGTAACAAGTGTGTTGAAGAGCTGGAATCTAACTTAGAGAAGAATAAAAGAATTTTGTTCTTTCTCATCACCACCTTTGAATAAGCTCTGTCAACTTTTTCTCTTCACTATTACCCACTGAATATTGATTTTGTGCCAGGCACTGTCAGACATTTTATTTTCCATATTTCATTTCATCCTCACAACATAGGATGTAGTGGTTTTCTTTTCTCCATTTTACAAATTAGGAATTACAAGATTCATTGTTACTAATCAACTTCCTGAAGGTTTCCCAACTGTTAGGAGTTGGAGTAGGGATTCATAGCCACATCTGTCTGACATCACAGCATGTGCTCTTACCCAGTACAGTACACCTGTAAAGGACACACAAAGTACTGTGAGATTTCCATCAGAAGCAAGTACTATTGTATACTATACTATTATCACTCTCTTGATTGGCTTCTTTCAGAATCCAGAAATACTGTTACATTGACTCTTTTAATTTAGCAGAATAAATTTACCTTTGTGAGGTAGTGTTCATCTCTAGCCCAAAGTATATCTACTTTTTTTATCGCTGCTAAGATATAGGAGATATATATATATATATATACACACACAAATACTTTCATGATTTTCTACCCTCTGTCTAAAACAATTGGATATTTTTATCCCATCCACTTGAAAGAGCTTGTTTTATAAAAACCCTTGTTCAAATATCTAATTGACAGCCATGCTGAAAACTACTTAATTAATTAATTATTCTCAGTGAATGCCCCATTAATTGAATTGGTATACATATATGCTTCCCACAAAATTTGAGTTTAGGTTTGGTATTTCCCTGACTGTGCCTACATATATCTCTCCCAGAACTACTAAATCATTGTCCACTTTCAAAATCCCCTTTCTCCTTATAGACTTAATATTAAATTAGATCTTGAACCTGATAAGATGGAAGGACAGCCTAAAATGCCCTGTCCCTCATAGAAGACAAAATATTATTTTTAAATATTCTAACTGAGAATAGTAAGGACAGCTGAAAATAGACCCATTTAATCAGATATAACAAAATTCATGGAACAATTAAAGTTACATTTGATAGGTCAAATCATCTGAAGAGAATTTCAGCCATGAAAATGTTAAGGATGTGAAAAATGACAGACAAGGATTCTGACTTTCATTTGACTATTTCTGCTTCCATCTTCATGATTTCATAAAATGTTTTATGAATTAAAACTAAGTCATAGTTATATTGGTTGCTTTTGTTATTTATTTCAGGCATCTTAATTATTTAGAATTTAAATACTTAAACTTCTCAATTACTTAAAATTTCCTAATGTAAATTTTAATTAACTATTCATCACACCTCCAAGTGAGACTTACAGAGAATTAGAAATCAGAGATAACAGCAGAAAGATGTGGCAGGTTAAAATCCTTCAAACAAATCTCTCATACTAGAACTGTGGTTTCTGCGTGGCCAGAGTAACAAATGACTACTTCAAAATGCTTACTATCTTTCACGCTACCATTTATAGGTTTCTCCTCATCCCTCTCACATTACTTGCACCAAAACTGAGCTAGCTGTCATTTTCTATGTTTTTTTGTACCTCTTCATCCTTGCACAAGCTTTTCTTTCAACCTCAGTTGCCCCCTCCCACAATTGCCTACATCTCTCGAATGCAATCTTCCCTGTATTTTTCCATATATAGCAATTCAGATATGATCTTTCTTTTTTCCCATTCTTCTCTCAATTGTAGCTGATTTGTACAAATCTTATAACTCCTTTAAGGTAAAATATATGCCTTATTAACCCTTATATTCCTCTTTGGACTGAGAATAAAGCCTTGAAAATTTTCAATTTAGATATCTATCTTTTATAGAATGAGTGCCTGTAAAAAAAAACTTATTAATTTCATTTGTAGAATATTTTGTACCAGTTATATTTTATCCATTTCCAGACTCTTACAGATGTATTTTTTCAAATATAAGAATAAAAGACATTCTTACTACTTGTGATACCTAATTCTATTATTTTTAATTGGCAAGGATAGTCTTCTTCTCTATTTTGGAAGGAATAAACTGAGTTGCTTGTACAAGGATTCTAATTTCTAAATAAATATGGCTTATATGCATAGGTGTATTGGTTCTACAGTATAATGTGAAGAAGGGATGAATATGAAGATGTAGGGTGTCAATATAGTATTACACAACAAAGAACATTTATTGGACTTGGAGTCAAACCCATTAAATTCTTAGCCCTTGGAATCTCAATTTTATCAGTGATAAAACAGAAATAATAATTTCTCATATATTATATTATTGTGATAATTATATCCTGTGGTATTTTTGAAAGCACCTAGTATTTGCCATTTTAGACATACCAGGGACTCACATAGTTAATTTACCTAATTTCCTCTATGATTATTTTTCATGAAAAACATTGACAAAATAGCACTGTATATCGTCTTTATTGTATTTATTTATTCTCTTCATTGGAGTAATGATAATGAAGTTACATGCTGTGGACTTTTCCAGTTTTCAGTTGCTTTTTACATCTGATTATTTTTTACAACTCTTTTTCTGTTAGTAGCTGGATATATACATGTTCATTGAGTTGGACATAGTTAATGAAAATATGGGACATTACTCCATATATGCAAACTGTTTACTTTTAAAATTTCCTTGGTAGGTATAATCAGTACAATCATACATTTGTACTTGAGATTTGGAAGAAATGAAGTAAATATAATCTAATTTAAAATTCATGTTAGTTTTAATTATCCCATGACCATTGATTTGCCTGTTGAGTCAACTCATTGTCCCCAGTCCTCAAGAAATATTATCTCTATCCTTTATAACTGCATTACCCTTCTCTTTGGTCTGTCCTCTGATTCTATTGCTTCTCTATAATCTATTCTCTACACAAAAGTTGGATGATTTTTTTAAATACAAACCAAGTCAGACTCAAAACCTCATATGGCTTCTCAGCACATTTATTAAAAAAAAATTATTGATGCAGCTGGCTGCAATAATGTGCCACATAACGATGTTTTGGTCAATGATGCACCATGTATACAACAGTGGTCCCATAAGATTAGTACCATATAGCCTAGATGTGTAGTAGGTTTATACCATTTAGGTTTGTGTAAGTACTGTAGGGAAGGAAGAAATTTTCCTCTAACCTTCTGGATTCTTCTGGCTTGTCTAAGAATTAAATTGACATGGGACAGATTAACATGAGAAAAACAAACAAAAGTTTAATAGCAGGTATACATTGGAGAAACCAGGGAAAACTGAGTAACTAGCCAAAATGGCCAAAGCCCTCACCATAAATACCATCCTCAGCTAAAGACAAAAGAAGATGTTGGGGTTGGGGAGAGTCAGGGACTTCAAAGGGAAGGAAGGCAATTCACAGATAGGTGAAAAGGAGGAAACATTTGGAAAACAAGTGTTTGGCCACACAGAAACAGAAGAACACAGAAGGGAGCCCAACAAACTGGCTTTTATAGGTTCCTTCCTGTCTACCACTTAGTTCATGTTATGCTGAGGTGATAGCCTACTTCCTGAGAAGGTTTTTTTATCTGAATTCTTTAGACAGTTGAGGAGGTAACAAGAAAAAACTCCTGAGTCTTTTTTTTTCTTAAAAATAATCAGCCTAAAATAATCCTCATGTTAAAGAGACACATTTTGTGGTGGCAAATTTTGTTCCCCTTCAGTACACTCTATGATGTTCACACAACAATAGAATCGCCTAATGATGCATTTCTCAGAACATATCCCCATTGTTAAGTGAAGCGTGACTATTTTGGCTCTACATGATTAACCCTTGCCTGTATCACCAGACTCATCCTTACTCTTCTACTCCCTGCCTATGTCTCAGTAACATTGCTTTTCTTTCTGGAATTCATTTCCCCCAATCTTCATATAGTTGACTCCTTCTTGTCTTTTAGGTCATAGTATAAACGTTCTCTTCTCAAAGAGTCCTTCATTGACCAGGTACCAGGCACTCTCTATTATGCCACTTTTTAAATTGTGTTCAATTCACTACTAGGTATTTCCTTTCTTTGTTAATTTGTTGGTTTATTTTATGTCTTCTCCTTTAAAAATATAAGTTCTTTGAAAGGAAGATCACTTATGCTTTTTACCTTTATGTCCTCAGCAGAATAGTGCCTAGCACATGGTGGGCATTCAATAAATATTTGTTAAGCGAGTCAACAAAGAAATGCATGCTTCTTGTTAGATGCATTAGCCCATTTTCTTAATTCAAGAATTAATACATCTTGTGTCATTCTGTAGAATGCCATAATCTCATTTTCTTTTTTGTCCCATTTTAGCCTTGACATCCTTTTTATTCCTTAAAACCTCAGAGATGAAAATTTTCTGAATATCTTGGATACACTTTTTCAGCGTGTGTGATAGGCTTTAAGGGTCATGGAAGCACATTATTCACAGTCACATTTGTGCCCGTTACGCTGGCGTTTCCCTCCTGCTCACAGCATCTGTTTCTTTCAGGGACCATTCTCCTCAGCTTTTAGCATTCCCATCACTTCGTCTGTTATTTATTTGGAACACTGGTTTCAATTAGCCATTTGGATATTTTTTAAACCTCGGTACTCATTATACTTTCCATATCGTCCCAGTCAGTTTCTCATTCTGCATGGGTCTGCTTTTGGCTCTTAATATGGAGTCTCTGGTCTGATGTATTACCTTTTCAGCCTTTGCAAATGTGCATTCTGGTGCAGAAGCTCTGTAATAGCTATTTTCGAACTTTTTCGTCTTTGGAATGCTCTAGCAGGGAAAAGGGCCAGGAAATCTACTTCATTTTCTTCCAGATGCCACTGTGTCACATATTTCTTGTCATAGTAGCAAACTACTACCATCATCAACTCCCTATACACATATATACACACATGCACGCACACATGTGCACACAGACACATTACCCAGTAACAGCTAAGTGATTTGTTTAAATTTAAATCAGATCTTCCCTCTCCATTACTTACTTAGAATAAATTAGAAAATAAAATCCAAACTTCTTGCAATGGCATACAAGTCCCTACTTTCCTAATACTTAGCATTCCCTCACTGCTTTCTTGGACATACCGTCTTCTTTCTCCCTTACGTTCTTTGTATTTGACGTTCTCTCTGAGTGGAAAATTATGCCCTCAAGTCTTCCCATGACAGGGTTTTTTTTCACCATTCAGGAGTCAGCATAAGAATCTTCTCAGAGAAGATAAGCCAATGTGAATTAGGCTAGTCTCAACAACCTAGGCATTGCAGGGGAGGAAGAAATTTTCCTCTACCCTTCTACGTTCTTCTGGATGGTTCAAGGAATAAATTGACATGAGACAGGTTAACAGGAGAAAATCAAACAAAGAGTTTAATAGCATGTATTCATGGGAGAGACCCAGAAAAACCGAGTAACTCACCAAGATGGTTGAAGGCACCATTTTAAATACCATCTTCAGCTAAAGACAAAAGAGGCTGTTGGGGTAGTAGTTTGAAACTTCAAAGGGGAGGAAGGCAATTCACATGGAGATGAAAAAGCACATATTTGGTAAACAAATGTTTGCCATGCCATGCAGAGACAATGGGACGTGGAGAGGACTTTGATCTCTAGGCCCTGCCAGGAGTCTCCCCCACCACACCTAGCCCATATTCTTTGTAGATATTTCTGGTGATAGCTTTGTTCCTGTGACAGGCCATTTGTCTAAATTCTTTTAAGCAGTTAAGAGGGAGGTTAAAAAAAAACTTCCTGAGTCTTCTGTTTCTTAAAAATAATCAACCTAAAATAATCAGTATTCCAAAGAGGCATATTTTGGGGGCAAACTCTGTTCTCCTTCAGCATTCACTGCCTCCTGTATTTGTACCTTCACAGTACTAACAATTCTGAAATCACTGTGCTTACTTTCTTGGTATTTCTTTCCTTCCTTTGATCATTTTAGCAACCAGAGGGATGCCTGGAATGTATTAAATTTCTAACGCATTTTGTAGAAGGAAAGAACAAAGAAAAAGAGAGAGGGAAGGAGGGAGGAAGGGAGAGAGTGGGGACAGAAAGAGAGAGAGAGAAGGAGGAAGGAAGGAAGACAGGCAGACAACGTAGTAAAATAAATGTGTTATTTAAATTAAATTCTCTGTTCTCATGGATTCATAGATTTGTAGAGCTGAAATGGACCTTAAACATCTTGTATCCCGGTATTTCCTTTTTGGGATTTCCTGGAAGAATAATAATGGTCTATTATTTTCATAATTTCAAAAAATTTAATTAAAATTTACCCATTAAAGGGCCTCACGTGCTAACTAAAATATCAATTTTCTTTGGTTAGTGCTATAATTAAATTAACCCGGTGTTATGTTGGTTACCTCATGGCAGTTAGAATTGCTGATTAGCAGGTGCCACGATTGATTTTTAAAAATGAGCACACATTTCTTACTATGAAAGTGATTTAGTTTATTTGAAAGATAGAAGTTCTCAAAAAAAATTTCTTAGGGAAATATAATGAAAGTGGCATTTCATGATGAAAAATTTGAGAACCACTAATTCAGTCCAAACTCTTCACATGAGAAGTGAGGAAACCAAGGCAAATTGCCCACAATTTTATTCCTAGTTTCAGCATAGCCAATATTGAACCCAGAACTAATTTCAAAACAGTGTTTTTTCTCATATTGTATATAGCTCATATATGAAGTGGTGTTAAAAAATGATTATAAATAGTTATATTTTGCAAAAAGCAAAAGTATAGATGTAGTCATATTATAAATAAGCTTTAATTACTACAGATCACTTCCCTGGGCCAGCTCCAGAAAATGCACTATATATAATTTATATATACAATTCTTGGAATCACAGAATAATATTTTCTGTATCTCATCCTCTCTTTTCTACACTGCAAACTGCAGTTTATGTTACTGACTGACTCGCATATTATATTTTTATTCCAGTTTGTTTCAAGACACATCATATGAAGTTTTATGTTGACTAAATTTTAGAAGTTATTCACTTGTATAGAAAAGCAGTCTACTCTCTATCAGGAAAGCCAGAACTACACAGATTCAGAGACATTTTATAGCAGAAACCATCTTTCTGAAACGAAAATGCAGTTTTTGAGAACATATTTTGAAATGTAATCACACATAAAGAAACACTAAAGCTGACCATTTTTGCAGATAGAACCTGTAGGTGATGTCTATGGCATGACTGGGGACTCCAAGAAGCCCCGATATCCTCCCAATTCTATGCAGCCTTCTAGCTAGTGACTGAAATTCTACAACATGAGTTTCCTCTTCTAACGAAAAACCTTGGTTGACCTTGTTGTGAAACATATTTCTAATTCAACAAAGAATTCTACCTACCATTTTGAAAAAATTGATGAAGTATGTCCTCATCGGTATGGCATTGGAAAATGGAAAAATGACAACCAGGGAAAACGAATACAGACATATAAAATTTGTGTGTTAAAAAGTCAAATATTTTCTAATTTTCAGTTTTGCTTTAGAGATGATCTCCCCTTTAGAGATGATCTAAATTCTAACCACATTTAGAAATTACTAAAATTTTACTTTTTTTTTTTTTGGTTTTGGTGCAGAAGGTTCACTGTGAGCTAACATCTATTGCCAATCCTCCTCTTTCTTTGCCTGAGGAGATTTGCCTTGAGCTAACATCTGTGCCAATCTTCCTCTATTTTATATGTGAGTCACTGCCACAGCATGGCTGACAAGTGATGTAGGTCCGTGCCCAGGATCTGAACCCACGAACCCGAGCTGCCAAAGCAGTGCATGCTGAATTTAACCACTACGTCACAGGTCTGGACCCCTAAAATTTTACTTTTTAATCTCAAGAATGCATTTTATGTTTTCCATCAGTCGAAAGAACTCGTACTATCACAATACTACTTTCTTTTTAAGAAACACATTTGGTTCTGAGAAGGGATAAAAGAAATAGAAATAAAGAAAATTAGTGATACTATTGCCATTACTTTAATTTTTATTCCTGAAAAAAAAAATGTGGAATTCAAATAGTTAAATTTTACTCTCAAAATGTAATATTGCCTTTAACGAAAATACATATTACTTCATAGAAATATAGGGCACAACAGACTGTGGGACATAGTTATAGAGATATAAAGTGAAATGCCCAAGTCATAACTGAATAGGAAGCAGTATGTCACCAAGAATAAGAACACAAACTATGGAATCTGACAGTCTGAATAAAAGTGCCAGATCTATCAGGTCTTTTATTTTTATGTCCCACTCTTTCACTTTATTAAGATTTTAGCTCAAATGTCACTTTGTGTTTCCCCACCAGCTGTTATATTAATCTGTTCATTCTTTGTCTTTCTCACTTGAATGTAATCTTTCTTAGGAAACACACTGTTTGTACTACTCACCTCTGGATAATTCAGTGCCTGGCATGGAGTGGGCACTCAATAAATTCTTGTTGAATAAATACCTGAATGAATGAACGACCTAAGACCATAAACACTAGGATGAATACACGAATGAATGTCCTCATTCAAGTTATTTCCCCTCGATATATAAATTACAATAGTATCTGCTGCATATGATTGTTATGAAGATTAAATGTAAAATGTTTATCATAGAAGGTGCGTGAAGTAAGTGATTGGTAATTGTTAGAGGCTCAACTTTGGATCAGTGGGGAATGGCTGCTGAGGACTAATTGATCCTTGGGTCTCTGGGGCGAAAGACCTCATAGAAAGCATCTACTTTCCATGAACAATAAAATTTATATGGGACTGAGAAAAAAAGTTCCTCCCATGAAATTTTTGAAGATTGGAGAAGTCTTTGTAGGTAAAACTTAGGAACCAGAAATTTACCGAAGCTATGTTCATTCCAAAAAAAAAAAAAAAAATGATCCAATTTAGCAACATGGTAAGAAAGCCTCAGGGATGATAACGCGAGTCTTGTAACTATTGAGCAACAGATAATTTTCAAAGATAAGTGAAATTAGATTATTAAGAACTGTTTTATGAGAGAAAAACTATAACAGGTGAAGGAGTAAATAGTGGGAACACAGAGACATCATATGTCAAGCTGAATCTAAGTTATTAAAAAAAAAAAGACAGGCTATTGAGGTGTGGTGTGTAATTTTGCTGTATTTGCAAGTGAAACAGGTATGAAATTTAATCCCCAGACTTGGATGGGCAAGAAATGTCACTTTATTCTCTTAAATTCAAATAATTTGAGAGCCTCCATTGAACCTGACAGGAGGAAAATTCCATCCGGGTCATTATGGAGAAGGGTACAAGAAACGTTGGCACCTTCTTCTTCCCTTAAGTTGCACAAGAATCTCTGGACCCTTTGTAGTGCCTGGACAATGAGGAGAAAGGCACCCAGTCATAGTTGTTCAGGGCCACATTTCCCATGAAAGCAGGTGACCTGACATCCCTTGACAAGCCTGAGCGAAGAATCTTAGCCAAAGGTGACAGTCCAGGTTCCCAGACCTTTCCAGTTTCCTGCAACGCAACAGGGAGGGTGTGTATGTCATCGTCATATCCTCTCCTTGGCCTCCAATCCTCCCGTAGTCGTTGCCCCTCTCCTGTCACTGAATGAATCTCCTGGTGAGGCCTAGACTGTCAGGAAATGAAAGCTATGGGGAGGTCTTAGAGAGAGAAAATTTCTCTTTTAGCCCTGCAGAACTATCTTCCCCTGACTCAAGGGAATTTCAAGAAGGACCTGGAAACAAGACATGTATTGGGGAAGGAGGTGATGAGGAAGAAATACAGTGAAAACAAAACATAAATAAATAACTTCCATGTTGATTCAGACACAAGTGTTTACATGCTTGGGGAGGCTAAGTAGAGATGTACTTATTTCACAGGAGTGAGGATTGTGGTTTTTGGATTACACAATTTGGGTCCAAATCCTGCAAAGTGAGTCAGTGTATGCTTTGAAGATGCTCTGAGCTTTAATATCCTCAGCTCATAGGTACTTTTGAGAATGAAATGGATTAATTAGGACTGTGTCTAGAACATGACAAGTGCTCAGAAAATGCTGATTGCTCTTTATAACATGTTTGTTTAAATAGTTCCATTATCTAGTCATTTAAAGTAAACATATTAGAATGCCAAATAAATTTAAAGTGTCTTAATCACTTCTATTCAGAAATTTGGGGAGTTACAAAGACGCTATCCCACAGATGAGAGGAGAAAGTCTTCATCACCCTTATAAGAGTTAAAAGTATACTTCAGAGGACCAGACCCATGGCCTAGTGGTTAATTTCAGCACACTCTGTGTTCGGTTCCTGCAGGTGCAGACCTACATCACTCATTGGTGGCCATGCTGTGGTGGCGACCCATGTAGAAAATAGAGGAAGATTGGCAGAGATGTTGGCTCAGGGAGAATCTTCCTCACCAAAAACAAGTATACTTCAGAAAAATGATTGGATATTCATATTATTACATGTAGTTGTAATATACCAAAATCACCTGGGTAGACATAAAACTTTCAGGTATTTAAAACCACTTTAATGATTTAGAAACTTCTTTTGCTTTAATTAATCTTTTTCATCAGAAAGTTAACCAATTAGATTGTATATGATCTTGATCAAATAGAACACTCTTACTCAAAAAAGGCTTTTCAGAATTCAGACTTTTTTTTATGTACATCATATATTTATATAGTTAGTCCCTCTCTCTCTCTTCTCTCTCCCCCTCATATATATGTGTGTGTGTGTGTGCGTGTGTGTATATATATATATATATATATATATATATATATGTTGACAGAAGGGCATGCCCAGTGTGGCCCCCGCTCCCTAGACCTCCTGCCTGCTGGTGCCACACACAAGAAAAAAAAAAAATATATGTACATGTGGTCTCTCTCTCTCTATATATAGTATTTATAAGTCTCTCTCTCTTCTTTCTCTCATATGTATGAGAATATACATATTCTATCTATATCTATCTATCTAAAGAGTATAAGGGGGAGAGAGAGAGAGAACTGAATTTTCTACTTTCCATTTTGTATTTTCCATCATCTGAAAAAACAAGGATGGGAAAAGATCAATAGGTCAAAAAAACTTACTTGATCATTTGAGAATTATAACTATTCAATATTTGTTGCCATTTCTAGTGCCTGGAAACAATTAAAAGACCAATAAGTTCTTGCTGGAAATATCTTCAATTCAAGTTTCTACTGATTGAAGCATTGTTAAGAAAGCTGGCATCTTTTATATGAGACATCTATAGGAAGAAAATACATAGATCTCGATATGTATTTTCTTCCTCAAGTATAGAACATACGTTTTATAATGAATAAAGGGCTAAAAGAGGATATAAGCTGTTTTTAATACTAAAAAGAGGTAAGATTTAAATATACATGAAGTAAAAGGCCTTAGCACACCTCATTCAATTTGTCTTCTTTTTATTTCTCATTTCATAAAAAAGATACTTGAATGAATTTTGTCTAGATGTTCTTGTGATGTCATCACACCTACTCTCTGTCATTCCATAAGTTTTCACAGGATCGATCAAAGCACACTTACATTAAAAGGATCAATATTTGTTAATAGTTTTTACTTGCTTGTATGCAGAAAATTTTCAGAGTTTGTAAGTCTGAATTACTTTCAAAGTAGGGTTTCCAGATAATATCCAGGATACCCATTTGAATTTGAATTTTAGATAAACAATGGATAATTTTTCATTATAAATGTGTCCCAAGTACTTCACAGGTCATATAGAAAAAAAAAATGTTTATCTGACGTTCAAAGTTCCCTATATTTTTATTTGCTAAATCTAGCAACCTTATTTCAAGGTGTTCATAGTCATATAGTCAAGTCAGCTAAATGTTAGCCCTTCCTTTAGTCCATATAGCTCTAATATCTTATCCACAATTACAGCAATTTCAGTCTTTCTAAAATGACAGTCTTGTCATATCAATCTCCTGCTTAATATCCTTCAGTGACGCCTTATCTTTTCAAGCTAAGTTGAAATTTCTTGGCTCCTCAAGCGTTGGTGCCTACCTACCAAATCTGCTATCGCTCTCTCTTCATTCCTGCCATACCAAATAATTTGCAATTGCATGAGCATGTCTTGCCTTTTCCCTTGCCACACCTTTTTTTAACCTGTTACCTCTGACTAGGATGCTCTTTTATTCCTCATGCACCAGGCAAAATCTCCTCATCGTTTAAGCTAAATTCTAATGTCTCTCTCACCAGAAAAATCTTTCCCGTTTTGGAAGTATAGCTAAGAGCTTTCCAGCTGTATTTTCATTGTTCTCTGTGTATCCTTCATCGAACATATCACATGGCTCTGATTTTTTAAATTCATGACTGTTTACTTGCAAGGCGGGGATGGATATCTATGTATATAGATATATAGATATATGTGTGTGTGTTTGTACTTGATGCATAGTAGTCATTTAATTCATGTTTGTGAAATAAAAAAGAGGAAGGAGAGGGAAGATGGAAAGTAAGAAGTTTTGTAGTCAGATATTTAAAATTCTACTGAAACATAGAAAAAGGAAACATCCTCACTTTTCTTGGTATAGAAAGAATTGGGAATAGAAAGATTCACTAAGCAAATAACATTGGCTTTCTCTGGAATGAATGCAAGATAAGGTTTCTTTTGTTCAATATCTACAAAGATGTAAAAGCACAAGTCCTTTGCTGAATCTCTTTGTTCATATTTCACTCTTATTTTTCCTGTCTTTCCAAGTAACTTCTGCTCTAAATGAGATGAAATTTCTTTGTATTTAAAACACAAATGTGTGTGTCTCTTTCCAAGGGAAGATTTGAGTGAAGGAAGTTCTGATTAACCTTCTGATTTGTATCGCTCAGAGGATCAAACTCTACTCCTAGAGTAGAAAGTGTCAAAGACAATTGCCAGATGGCATAATGTTAAAATAGATGATTTTTGAGATCCTCCTTGGTCAGATCTTCACATCTTATAACTAAATTTTAACATCATCTATTTCCATAAACAAACTAAAAACCAAAACGTATCGGAAGCCAAATATAAAGGTAAATCTCAGCCATCATTGTTACAGTATTCATACCTTTGTTTTATTGATGGTATTAAAAGACAGTCGTTGTACTTATTGTCTTGAAATAAAATGCATTCTTTATAAGAAAGGAACTTGGCAGAGTAATTACATGAAGAAATATAAAGATTTACCTCTCAATATGGAAATATATGTTTTAAATACCCCAACGTATAATTATACGTAATAACCCAATATATAATATAAAATATATTTCCCTTTCCAATTAATTGTAGCCTTTGATAAGTTCTTACCATTTCTGAAGGTTTTGTTTCCTCTAACATGCTACTTTTCTAAGCCGAGATTGGTATTTATTTTTAAGCAAATCACTCTTGCTTCTAATTAATTAGCTGCTATAGAGTATTTTACAGAGTGTATGATGCAGGAAAATAAGACCTTTTTTGGCTTGAGTTTCTTATTAGCCTGCCCTATTTCAGCATATTTATGCAGATACCTGTTGCTCAGCAACCTTGCTACAATCAACACCATAATAGTCTTTCCTCCAGAATGTCAGCCCTTTCCTACCCACCCACACTTCCCTTATACCCCTCCTGTTAATAATGAACTCAGTTCTTCCAATCATGTAACAATCATATGGGATCAGATGTCAACTTATGATAAATGCCTCAACAAGAAGCATTCTGTGATCTTACTGCAAGCTTCACACTTCTCCCCAAAACATGTATTTCTCAAACTGCCCCTATTATATTTTGGAGGAGAAGAAAACTTTGCAATAAACTAATTTAAATTAAATAGTTAAGCAATCACTCCAGTATGTGTGTTTGCTCAACCAGAAAGGGATTTGTCTGATTCTAAGAGAATCATCTTGAGAGGCCAATACCTAATCCTAAAGAGCATCTGTTCAGCAGCATCTCTGTACACGGAGAGAAAAATGTAGTGGTAAAAATAGTTCCTTGGTTCCCTTTAAATCATATCACATGTGTGAAAGCAGCATTATGTATACTTTAGGCACCAAAAAAAGAGGAACACTTAGAATTAGTGAAAAAGGATGAACTCCTCACCCTCCCCAAACTAGAAGGTCATTATAGAATAGAAGGAAATAGAGGATAAACGTTCCTACAGTCATGTAATCAAGGTAAACAGGTCTCGGGGACGTGATGGGCTAGGTCATGATAAAGCCTTCTCTTATTTTTCCTTTCAGTAATGATTGGTATAAAAGATAACCCTACCAGTTCTTTTCCCTTACTTCTGCCTCTTCTCCTTCACGTTACCAAATATTGTCATTATAAAATATTTTTGGGGGGAAAATGGGGCTAGAGAATGGAATAAAAGGGAAATGCTACCCTCATTTGAGAAAACACTAATGAAGGAGTGATTTATGTGTTCTTGGATGTTTCTTCCTCTCTTTCCCTTGCTTCTGTTCTAGTACGTGCAAGATAAATTGCAATTATATTATAATTATGTGTTTTTCTATTGTTTGAACACATCTGGACAGGTTCAGTTTCTTATATTTATGTCTTTGAAAGTACATTTAACACTCGATAAATATTAATTAAACATTAAATAAAATGTTTATATTTTTGAGAAATAAGAGAGTAGTACATTTAGCCACATTCATTCTTCCCTCATACATTTATTAAACATTCAAGGGGAAGTGGGTGCTACACGTGTGTAAGACTTGATCTCTGTTTTAAAAAAATTATTACTACATAACATTTATCGGAGACAGCAAGGCTCTGAAAATGAAGGAATTCCTGAATAACATTTTGGAATAAAAGATATGTAGTATCCCTTTTTCCTATTAACACCTTTAAATCTTCCCTGAAAACTGGCAGCATTCCACAAGCTTTTGTGAGGAGGCAAATTAAACAAGCGCGTATTAGATTACATTTTGTTTGCTTAGGGGAAACCCAGAATGACAAATCCTTCTCCTTCAGCTAAATGATACGAGCTGCTGCAAGAAAGAGGTCTAAAAATACAAGATAGGGTTTTAGAAAGGTGTGGAGGGGAATTCTATCTCTTTCTCTTGTTCTTATGAAATGTGACAAGGATGCCATGACTCTTATTTCAAAACCTAGGTCTTCAAGTTTTACTGTCAGTATTGTGACTTTATAGAAGACCGTTATGCTCAGTTACACAAAAAAGACTTCAGTTTGTATTTTGGGGATATTTATTCCTGTGAGTGGTGTGTGTGTTTGTGGTTGAGCAAGTTAAAATAAAAAATGACACCTAGGACCCACCACTACACATAGTTGAGACTTCCAAAATGTATGAAAAAGAGTGATAAGATGCTGAAGCTTGATTCTGCAACTTCATTTTAATCAACTAGGTGAAGCAAGAAATGGTCCTTTAAGAGAGAATATCTTCAAGACTCTTAGAACTTCCTACTTAAAAAAATTTTTCCCTAGCGTGCTCTTACTTAATTTTTAGTACTAAGAAATGAGATGTCTATTCTCTCACATTTTTGTGACAAAACCGTGATGATATTTAGTATAACATTCATACATTTATAACATATATGTTATATAGCATGTATATTATATAACATATATTTGCCATATATAGTTACTATATATATATAGTTTTCTCATGGTTGACCAACACAGTACTCTCCATATGCTTTCTAAAACTTTTGATATTTTCTCTGTTTTATTTAGATAAAGGTATTTATGGTTGTTTGGCATGTTGAGTTTATCAAAATTTTAAACAATTCAGAATATGGGATTTTATCTTTCATGTAAACAACTTGACATTAGTACATATTTTATTGAATATTTGTTTTATAATCATTTATTTACTCATGGTAAGTAAGGGATTTAGTAGATGTATCATTAAATCTTGCTATCATCACTTTCAGCTTAGATTGCAAATATTTATTCATTCACTTTGCATATTAAATCAGTAAGATTACTTGTACTTGATAAAAACAAATACCCTTGCAAAACTTAATACTGGTTTCCCTATTTAATGCTTAGGAATTTAAATTGAAATATATAACATAAATATATATCAATATGTCAATTAATTCAGAAAGACAACTTATATTTAAATTCTCAGTTCTATTTTTAAATTAGTTTATTGAACTTATGATCATAGAAAAATTTGTTACTTGAATTACTGATTTTTTTTTTTTTACTCCACTAATGATCAGCTTCACATTTTAACATCTCAGACATCTGGATGCAGGTGACAGCATTTTTGCGTTGTCATGTCATAGTTTAATTGGCAGAATCTTTTCTTTCTTAGAGGTGCATCTTATAATCAAGAATATCTTATATTTATTTAATTAGATATTTTAAGATCATAATCTTATGTAGTTTCAACATAAATGAAGCATTTTAATTTCAAATCAAAACTTTATAAGACCAATATAGACCTACTCTTTAAAACTAAATTACAAACTAATTTTTTCAGGGTTTAGTCACTTAAAATTCTCCTAGTCAGAGAGACAATTTTATGTTAGGTAACAATTAATCGAAGATAGATCATTTATATTTATTCTGTACTTTAAGGGCTACTTTCTATTTCACTTTACCCATCTCTTCTCTACGTCGAATATTCATAGTACACACACATCCACCAATTTATACTATTAAATACTAAGCTCTACAGATTTTAGGATACTGGAATTAACAATGTTTAAAATGCAAAATACTAAAGTTATTTTCCCAGCTAAAATGTGTTTCCTGAACATTGTAACATGTAACATGCAACGAAGCACTGGCTTTGTTTTACCTTTCCCATACTCATATTTCAATTAGTTTCCAAGAGTCCTCTCTTCTTGACATGTTCCCATAAGTTTCACGTAAGTAAGATTAAATAAAAGAAATATAACATACAAATTAAAGTACTAAATATGCTAAAATTTATAGACTATCTAAATGATGGTTCAAATAGAATTGTTGCATTAGTTGTATTTAGATTTTATTTTGATGTTATTTTGTATATTTTTTCTTTTGCATGTTTTCATGTTAAATATGTTTATTGTGTTTTTCTTCATTATATATAATAATGCCACAAAATTATTCACTTAGAATTATTTTGTTAAACTTTGTTAATTAAACAAATGTTTCATTTGAAATACTAAAATTAATAGAACAGAATATATATTTTTTATATAAAATAACATGCCAATCATAAATATCTAAAAGCTAGTTCTTTGAATATACAATTATCTTTAACATGTACTTATATAATTGTATACATATTGAGCCATTCACTTATATTTCTAGCAACATATTCTGTTCTTTATTTCTGTGATGAGTTAGACAATAATTACAAAACAACATAGCATAATTTTTTTTCTAAATTCTGTAAGATAAAAAATTTAGTCAAAAAGAAATTCAAATTCAATGATGATATGAGTTTTTATTTGGTAAACTTTCTAAATGACATTTATAAATGGTTTTACATGAATTATGTTTAGTCTCTTGGAGATATATTGTTGAAATAAAAAAGCCTTCAAATGCATAATCTTCATTATAATACACAATAAAATCCAAATTTAATATTGTAAGGATTACTATTAAATAAATTTGCCAATTTACATGTGTAACTTTTGTCATTTTCCATTATCATAATTCCAAAGATCACATATAGTTATGATTTATAGAAGCATGCTTATATATGTAATCATTTCATTTTATTTTTATGTTGGGAAATATTTTGTTAAAGAATATTAATAAAATTATATTTTAGACATGTGTTTATATTGTAAACATCTAATTTTTAAATATATCTTAAGTAATTTAATGACAGGATAATCTAATTATGATAAACTACATCTTGTAAACATGATTTGATTTCAAATGAAGAATGGATTTTTCTGAATGTACATTTTCTTCCTTAACTTGGATTGTATGTCTTGTAACATAAGCATTTAATACTGTGCTATTAAAGATAACGTTTACACAATTGTGTAGCATACTTAAATTTTTTTAAAAGAAAGTAAAACATTGTATTTTAATATTGGATTAGTTATATTATACATTTAATATTGGATTGTTGCTATACATAATCCTAAGGCTTTTTCCAACATTGGCAATTACTTCATAAAACAGTTAGTATGCAAAAATGTTCAGTGTTTTTAAACTGTTAAATGGTGCATTTTGACAATTTAAAAATCTGTGTTTCACACACTGCCAATTTAAAGTGGTACCAAAATCAGTATTCTAAATTGGTCTACATTTTAAATAAAATGGTTATACAATATATGATATAACTGTATTGTGATGAATTATTTTATTGCCTTATAAGGGAAATCAATGTTACTTCTTTGTAGATCTACTATATATATCAAACATATCTAACTAAATTTAGATGCACTTCTATGTCCTGCCGTTATGAGATATAATTACTTTTCACTCTACAGAAATTTGAACATTCTAAGTAAATCCATTTCACACTAACATTGTAAACTTTGCTGTTTTGGGAAGGATGACAAAAATCTTCAAGTAACTCTTCCTTATGCAAAAAAATCTTCAGATTCCACACTTTTTCAAAGTGATGTTTTTGAAAGTTAAAAACAAAATTATCAGTTTTTCCTTCCTTTGGAATTACTCTTCATTCATTATACTATTTGAAATACCACTTTGCCATGATAAATATTATAATCATATTTCATTTGTGCAATTTGTCCTCTTTGTTATTGTTAATATTATTTTAGCATGATTATTAAATTGATCCATTCATTTATTCTTTCCTTTGAGGAATATTTCTTGAGCATCTACTATGTACCAGGCACCAGATGCTTGGGATTCAGCAGTGAATAGAATATAGAAAAAGCTCGGCCTTCATGGAGCTTGCGTCCTAGAATGGGGAGGAAAGAATATGAACATAAAATATAAGTAAAACCTAAGAACTGGTGGTAAAATATCTGGTTGAAATATATATCTGATTAGACTGTGGTTATTAAAGAAATGGATTGTTCAGTGCTTTATTCCAACATTGCACTCTGTTCTGCATTCAGGTTAAGAGAAGAGTACTGAATTTCCACTACCATTAGCCAGAAGTAGAGCTCTATTACTGAAGATTTTAAGATTGGGATTGCTAGCAAATCCTGGGGCAAACACTACCAAAGATCAATTCTAACTCTCAGATTTGGTCAGGAACTGTGTTCACCCTCTGGAGTCTTCAAGAAAATGGGTGTTTGGAATTGGTCTGTAGGTCTTGAAGAGTAGTTACAGAAGCAACGTAGACACGTTCCCAAGAATTACCCCAGAACTATTAACCCAAATATAAGAGATTATTTGAGATTAATTGTAATGACTTCAGTAATAGAATGTAACAAATAGCTATTCAGTTGACTCCATTGTTAGTGGTAGGAACATTGAGATTTGAGGCAGAGTACAAATTCCGTGATTTTTTTATACTTTTCGATTATATGTAGCAACATATGTTTGTAGTTAAATGGTTTCCTTCTTTAATGTAAACCTGAAAGCCTGGAAATTAGGATAAAGTTATGAAAAATTTTAAAGTATTAGTTTTTCATCCTGATTTCATACTTCCTTTCAAAAATGGAAGATATAATTAAATTCCCCAGGAGAATAATATGGATCAGGTGATTGTTTTTATAGTAATGAGTCCATGGGCATCCCAAATGTCTGATTTACCATGAGGTCAATTACTGAATATTAGTAGTGTAAGCATAGTTATTGCTTAATCATGTGATTAAAGAAAACTCTTACCAAAGATTAGCTTAGTAAATGTTGCTGTCTAATTTACATAGGCCACATAAATTTAGTAGAGTCTGGTCTTCACACAGTAACTTAGATAAATATTCAATAGCAACTTTTTTCTGACTGATGCTTTAAAATATATTATAAGTCTTTAAAATAATCTGATAATTGTCATACTTCATCTACCCCTGGGCCCCTCTAAATATAATCATCATTTAATTCTTTTGAATTTCTAAATCTAATTAAAATAAGAGAGGACAACTCAGGCTGAAAGAATTAGTAGCAGACATGTGCTTCTTTGCTTACTTATGAATGAGGGGACCTCAGGCTTAACTTCCTTTTTGAGTTTAAAGCAGAACCCAGACTTACTAGTCTTACTAATCACCTGCCTACAGTATAACAGGAAAAGAAAAAAAGGCAGAACATACTCAAACCACATTAAGGGGTATAACTATTTTCTTCTTGCAGAATGGTTAAAATATTCCTATATATTGTTGTCTGAACAACAATACATAGGACTATCTAATTATACTTTGTGGATAGAAGTTTGAAATGCAGTTTATTGAGAAGGCAAGTGTATAAAAACATATACCACTCATTGGCTTTAAAAAATATTTAGAAGTTTTCTGACCAGGACCTATCATTCCTAATTAGTAGCTGTACCTCCAAAATTCAAAAACTTTTTTCTTGTCAAGCATTTTAGCTGTTAAGATCCTTTTAAATATATCTTCATTCAGTTTCATGCTTCTATTATAAGATTACTTTTTTTCATTATGTAAGAATTATGTACAACCAACGACAATCTTGTAAAGAATTTAAGTAAAAGAAAAAAGAAAGCCCTAATTTGGCACCGTTAAAACATTTTTAAGTTACAATGAAATTTTAATAATGTTAAGAATGTGGAGAGATATATACCACAAAATTCTTGTGAGATATTTGGAAATTCTCAACCATCTTTTTTTTTCACTGAGGAAGAGTCTCCCTGAGCTAACATCTGTTGCCAATCTTCCTGTATTCTTTTGTATGTGGACCACCGCCACATCAGCATGGCCACTGATGAGTGCTGTAAGTCCATGTCCGGGAACCAAACCCAGGCCCCTGAAGTGGAATGCACCAAACTTAACCACTAGGACACCAGGGCTGGCCCCTCAACCATTTTTCTTTTTTTTTTTTTTTGGTGAGAAAGATTTGCCCTGAGCTAATGTCTGTGCCAGTCTTCCTCTATTTTGTATGTGGGTCGTTGCCTCAGCATGGCTGACGAGTGGCGTAGGTCCGTGCCTGGAATCTGAACCTGGGAACCCCGGCTGCTGAAGCAGAGCATGCTGAACTTAACCACCAAACCATGGGGCGGGCCCCCCTCCACCATTTTTTAAAGCTAGTTTTGTATGAATAAAAGTTCCCTGCTAATAGTTAATTTTTAGGCATTTCTAAATAAAATGATTTGTTTAATTTTAATTAGTTGAAAATTGATTAATCTCAAATTTTACTCTAAAATGGTGAAAAATATTACCTAACTTCCAAAGACAACTCAGTAAATTCTAAAGTATACACATCTTATGAAATTGAATATGTTATCATGTTGGTTGCTTTCTGGCAAATGAGGTTAAGATAGACATTTAGATAGAGTAGTTATTTCAGAGTTTCATTTTTTAATCATTTTGTTTTCATTTTAGCTTTGATTTTAAATTCTCGTTTCTTCACTTGCTTGTCTTAAAAATAGAAATTTTGATATTTTTCCCAGAAATTATGAAGAGATATGGCACAGACTATTCAAAGCATACTTTTGAGAAAAGTGTGGTTACATAGTTACCCATTCTGTCAAAACTTGTCACTTGCCAGGCGTTTGTTGCTAAAATTCATCTGTAGATAAATAATGAAGAAAATTGATTGAAGGCCACATAAAGGTTTACAATTTCACCTTTTCGCCCCTAATTTGTTACAGTTAAAATATGGTATATTTGTGTGTAATATCTATTCATAGGTTGATTGATACAAACCAACCATCAGATCTGGTTACTTCAAATTTTAGTGGTGTGTTTGTGTTTTGCTTCTTCATGTTGATTATCCTTAAGCTAATAGAAGGGAATATAATTTATTAAACTTATCAGAAAAAAATAAACAAAATTTAAAAGAAAAAGTTAGCATCTAGTGCTACTGTGTCCCACAGGTTCTTCTACATTGACCCACACTACCTCCACTGGTGAGTTAGAGGAGCATAACAGGACTACCACTGGTGCTATTGCTGTTGCTAGCACATCTGCAGATGTTACTGTATCCAGTGTTACAGCTGTCACCATCCGTAGACTTTCCGAGGAACAGCGAGTGCAAGTTACGAATCTCAGAAATTCAGGTCCGGACCCCAACACGTCCAAGGACGGGCTCTCTCCTCATGAAGCAGATACACAAAGTACAAGGAGAAGACCAAGAAATGCTGAACAGATAGAAAGAACTAAAGAGCTGGCAGTTGTTACTCATAGAGGTATTGGATGTTATTTTCTTGTGCCCATTTAGTTATAGCCAAAGCTATATTTTGGTAATGATTCTAATTAGAGAATGAGCTGAAAGAGAGGCAAGATGTAGGAAGTGAAAGAAAGAGTTCAAAGTAGCTGAAAAATATAGATAGTAACAGCCAAAACCTGAATAATTTGAAAGTCCAGAAATTAAAATAAAAAACAAGTCAAAGTGCAATGCAAATGTTGGAGGGAGGAGGGGGTAAAAATAGAAAGAAAAGAGGGCATAAAAGGGATAATAAAAACAAGTACTAGTTATCTATTGTTTTTACATCCCAGTTATGAGGTTGAGATAACATGAAAATAAAATAGCCAGTTTCAATTAATAAGTGCACATATTTACATGTTGATGATTTATCTCACGTAGTAATTTTCAGTATTTGCATGAGATTTTTATGTTACTCAAATGCTAATTAACAATAGAGGAAATAGATAATTTGATTGGGAAAAATGGAGACATTATGTCTGGTGATTGTTTTATATAGCTTACTCTTCTGCTTCTAATACCTATTGCCTGACCCATATGATTATACTGAGAACAAATTTCTCATTTGAAAAGATAACATATTCATTGAGATTATGGCTCCGAATTTAAATATTCCTTAACTTCCTAATTTATTTTTTAGAGGAAAAAAAAACACACAAAGCCAAATCATATATTGGTAATTTTCTTGTCAATTAATATAAGCCTGACTTCTAAAAAATTAGGAAGTGTAGCAAGCATATTTTTCTCTTTCTTGGTAGCAGGTTTCATTGAGCAGTTTAGGAAAAAATCAGTGTAGTATCAAAGGGATTCCATTTATATCAATATGTGCATCAGTGCAAATGTTAATTGAACATATTTCAAGTACAAAATATCTACTCCAACTCTATTTCTAGCTTATCATAAATTCTCTAAACTGGCTATGGTTTATGTAGTGTGGTTAGGCATGGTTTATACAGAGCATGATATAAGTAATGGAAAACCATTCAATGCTGAGCTCACACTAAGGAGAAAAATCAAGACATCTTTACATAAGTTGATTGAAAATCATACAGAAATATCTCAGAAGCCTATTTCCATCAGAATCCATGCTTAAAGTACTTACTTTAATTATCTTTAATAAGAAGCATTCTAAAATGAATTCTTAACATGTAGTCTCCTTTAAAGGATTAAATCAATATCAATTTGCTTCTCTATTCACTTTTCTACCATGAATATTTCCTCTCATGAGAATATAGAGATCGTAATAAAATTTATGATTTGCTTAATCAAGAAGACAGTTTTTCTTAGTACCAGGAAATAAAAATGTGCAAATATTATTAAAATATTAGGAAAAAAATCACATCTATTTAGTTTTTTCACTTTCTTTGGAAAATTGCATGAGCTAACTAACATTGAAAAACTCCCCTGTAATCATTTCATCACCCATTGATTAGTTGGTAGGTAATTTTCAGACATAGGTTTGTTATAGAAGTCAACTAATAATATAAATACTGCTTTAGCCAAAGTTTACCATCAATTGATTTGAAGAACTCTGGAGTTACAAATTAATATTTTGTAGAACTAGGAAAAATAATTCAGATTGAAAAGAGAAAAAGTAGTAGTCAATTATTAGATTAAATAAAGTTAATTAAATAATTAAATAAAAATTACTCAATCTAAAATTTTGAAGAGCATTCAAGTAAATTTCAATTAAGCATCAAGATTACTTTCTTGGTAAATTCCAAATCAGTGCTCAGATTTTCTCAGTTGTTGTCGTAATCTCCCAATGCTGTTTCAGAGTTAATACCTGTTTCACTTTTCCCCATATTTGTTCTAAAATAGTGTTTATGAATATAATATTCACTTAATAGTTCTATCTACTTTGGAAATAAATATTCTTCAGTTATTGATATTTAAATTATGTGTATTGAAAACATTTTGAATGTTGTGTTCATCATTTTTTAGTGACTTAAGTTTTCATTGTTTTATCAAATCTCTATTTTAATTAAAATTGGACCTTCTGACACCTTCCATAACCTACTAGTCTATTTCAGTGATTTCAGCTGGCTAGTTATCTATCATATTTGAGACACAAACTATTAGCATTTTGTGCAAAAAACCCCATCAATGTTAGAAGTAATGGAAATCTATTATCCTATATCTATTAATGTTTTTAAAAACCCTCAGTATACAGCTATATTTTCAGACATAAAACAATCTTTAAAGTTGTAGCAGGGCCAAATTTCTAAATTGGAATTGCTACCATCAAAGCAGTGTTCTTTTTAAAAATAATTCCAGCTCACCCAACCTGCCTGAAATGCCTACTGAGTATCAGGTTCTGTTCTCTCAGAAATCAAGATAAATAATTCATAATCCTTTTTTCAAGAGATTGAGATACAGTGGAGGACATAGAGAAAACCAGTCCTCGTGGTACAAGGAAGATTTTGTAAAGCTCATGACTGATCAGAGTACTAAAGGAGTTATATGGTGTACCCAGACAGTGAGTCATTTAATTGACATTTTAAATGAGTCAGTAAACATAATACAAAACTATTCATTCATGTTCTTCTATCCATTCTCCAGAATGTTTAAAAGGAATGACCTTTTAAAAATGAAAATCTGATCACATCACTTCACTGCTTTAAAGCTTCCAGTGGTTTCCTAACAACCTTAGGAATAAAACCAAGACTTGGTGATACCTGCAGGAAACTCCATGGTCTGGCGTTTTCCCATATCTCCAAATTCATCTCATGCAGCTCTCACAATCACTCTCTATTTTTTTGGCCAAACGTAATTTCTTTTAGTTTGTCAGACACACCATGTTCTTTCCTGCCTCAAGCTACTTTCATGAACTATTCCTTCTTCATTGTAACTCCCCGTACAAGTTCTAGCTTAAATTGTCACCTCCAGGTAGGTTAGATTTTCTTGACATAAGGCACCATTGTACCTTTCGCTTTTCCTGTCCTTGTAATCACCAGCTGTATGATTGTCCTGTAAATTTTAAGTTCTAGGAGAGTAAGGAGTGGATGAGTCTTGTTTATGCTGCATTCCTAGTGCCTAGAATAGCTTCTGACCCATAGATGTATTTAGGTAATATTTGCTAAACTAATGAATAAATATTTACAATTTCACTAGCTAGAACATTCACCTAAATTACTTAAAGGCTTAAAATTATATTCTTCAATATAATCAAATATCTATATATTTCAGTATTAAAGATTACATCATTTTGTCACAGTTATAAAAAGACTAGTGTTTTTAATCCCTTTTAAAGGCAACAATATTCTCATAAACCCACAATAATATACTGCTTTTATTATATTACCACTTCAAAACTCACAACATAAAACTAGATATAAATGCCTTTGCTTATAGCTCTTATACATTTATAAAATCAAAGGAAATTTATAATTAAATAAAACTATAAAGCCAATAAATTTCATATGAATAAATACTAATGTAACGCAATGGATATTATTTTGCTGAAATTAATTACCTTCTAAAGCATATATGAGATAGAGATTGCCATGACATAGGTTCTTTTGAGGTCTACAAGTCCATACTATTTTGCATTGTGTGACAATTTAGTATTTTTTATCATTTTTCTCTATTCACGCTGTAGTGAAATTTCCATTTTTCAGATGTCTTTTGATCGTTAGTAATTCCTAATTTACCTGTTCTCAATAACCTATGGCAATTAAAGTACCTATAGTCTACATCAGTATTGCTATGAACACAAAGAAAACATGGACCCTGAAATTGCACACAGTATTTGGGACTTAGTACTTGTGTGTACGTGGACTCAAAATCTGTGTTAATTTATGATAAATTAAATCTTAAATCACTATGACTAGTTACTTTATTATAAATAACAGCTGTGCAATTAATGAATATTCTGAAAAACACTTGGAATATTTATCAAAGATATTTTCAATTCTCTATAGGATAGTAATCCAACTAATTTTTCTATTATACTATCGGTAAAACATCAGTAATTTAATTTCAGTTATCTTCTTATAATAATTTTTTCACTTTTTACCTGTTTTTAATAAAAGAAAACCATTTCCAATTTTTCCATTTAAAAAGAGTCTTTTGATTGACATTAAAAAAAGTAAACGAGAAGAAAAATACTAATACGTAAGGTTGGTTTAGATCTTCTTTAAACTATATATTAACACCACATCACAGTTTCCTGTATTAGTGTGCAATAGTCCTCAGAATGAAAATTCAGTTTTTATTGACTGGATTTTAGTCTGCTTTTGCCACCTACTATGTGTGAGACCCTGTGCAGGTCACATGAATTATTAGAACTCAATTTCTGTATCTATAAAATAGGATCATAGTATTACGTGAGGGTTATTGCAAGGATTAAACATGGTATTGAGTGGAAGTGCCAAAAAATCTTAGATGTTTTCTCCCAATGGAAAGATAAAACCAAATTGCCCACCATTGCTGGTTAGTTTTGAGGTCAGAGAGCTAGGCCAAGTCTCCCTCTGCCCCTTGTTAGCTATATGATCTTGAGAAGTAACTTCAAGTCTCAAAGCCGCAACTTCTTAATAACTGAGACTACCTGCCTCAGAAGTAGTTGTATGAAAAAGTTTAGCACAGTTGCTGATTTATGTTCAACAAATACTAATTATTATTATTTTTATTATTATTCACCAAATGTATTTTAACTCTTGCTGTGTGCATGACATTGGACTGTATAGTAATAAAAATGAACAATGCAGGCTATGTGATCGAGTAGTCTATATAACTTTTTTAAAAAAGAATAATTACAAATTTATTAAGAGAAAAACTGCCGTAGCAGTATTTTTGAAATGTTATTGAAGTAAAGTAGAGGGACTACCTCTAAAACGTAAAAGTCAAGGAAGGCTGCAGAGAGAGTATTTGGACTAATTCTTGAAAGATAAATAAAAGTTTCAATCTAGTAGAGTGTGTTTATATCACTAAGATGCATAGAAAATGCTTTGAGTAGATACTTACTGCTGAATAGAAGTATGTTGAGTAAATAAAGTGTTAAACTATGCCTAAAGGAAGATTTACATTCACATAAATAAACCTAAAGCAATTGATGTTTTTAGTTTACGAAATATCCAGATGTTTAAAATTAGATAACAATATCTAGTGGTATTTTAATATTTAATTAATCAGAATACTTTGTTGCCTTAACTATAAGATCTCTTTTGAAATTATTTCTTAATATTTACTTAAAATACCTTTTTGAACAATCTCTAAACTTATAGCCCTAAGAGATTTCAACTCAAAGTTGACTTAAAATATCAGGACTTACGTAATAATATTATTAAAAAATTATGTGTCCTGTATTTCTAGAATTATATATTTTAGAATTAGATGGAATCTTTCAGATCATCTAACACCATTATTTTCTAGAGGAAATTGTGATCTGGCAGAGGCCGTATGAAAACCCAGTCTTTCTATTGCTAGACTAGTATTCATTCATTCTTTCATTTATTTAGGATTTATAAGGGTCTAATGTATCAAGGCCTTGTATTAGGTGATATTAAGGTTAAAATAATATACATTATAAACACAATTGAGCTTTCTTCCTCAAGGTTATCGTCTTACCATTTTAAAAATAATTGTTAAAATGTTTTACTCCACATAATTTATTTTAACATTGTTTTTCTTGTATGTGGTAGTGGAATGATTTTTCTATTTTTTTTTTTTTCAATAAGTAGACAAGTTCTGTCAGCTGTTAATGAGCAGCCTTGGTAGTTGCTGTTTTCAAGTACAAAATGTGAATATATTCTTCTGGAAAAGTTCCCACATACATATATAATAATTATAAACTCTCTTTTATTGTTTTTCCTAGTGGAAATTTAACTAATGTGACTATAACATTGTGTATAGTCAAATACATGTTATGAGCATTTGCAGCCGTTGCTGCTGTTAGTTTTGAGGAAGGGTAGTCATTCTTTCATAGTACGCTTAACAGCTAATGATCAGATCAATAGGATCAAGCAGGGTTTTAGTTTAGTTTATAAAGTAACATGGAATTATGCTTAACTGAAATTGGATATGATATAGACTTTCCCTCCTCAAAACTGGAGCTTCAAAGAAAACCTATTTTAATCATCAGTTTTAAAATAGAACTTTTTATTATTTTCACCTTTAAGGTAAGAATGGTTAATTCAGCATAAAACTATTCATTTTTAGATCAGCAGTTTTAATCCAACCATAGCAGAAATTTTTTTTGTTTGTAGCATAAGCAATATTTTTTCCCATAAGTTCATCTGAACATTTACATTGTTCAACAAAAAAGGGAAAACAGCAGACTTATCAGTTACATTTTTAAACTAAATTTCCAGTTTATTTCAGAAGTCAAATTCTATGATATGTAACAACTTTGTTGAAAAAACTGGACTGTAATATGACAAAAACTCTACTGTGTAGAAGTAACACTTTTTGGGTGCCTACTATATGCCTTTCAGTAATAGGCTATTCGGCCACACGTAAAATATATTTTAAATATTTTCAACAGTTTGCAAAGCAACTAATGCTATTTTCAAAATTTCTATTAATATTTTGATAGAGTATAAATTTGTAAATCCAAAGCATGTTCTTATTTTTTTATCTTCATAAGCAATATCACAATGAAGAAGTTAATTTATGGGTGGTTACTTAGATCTTTATGAATACTGATCTATGTCCATCAAATATCAGTTTTTTATTGAGCATATTATCTCTGTGGTAAGCATGTGATGAATTCAAAAGGAGTATAAGATATAGTCTCTATTTTCAAAGGAAAAGTTATAGAGATGAGACTACAGAGAAAAATTATTGGTCAATTCTAAGAGAGTTACTACAGAATGAGTACATGTGAGTGGGGATGAATTATAGCTGTCTTCAAATGTGTAATACATTGTTATATGTAAGAGAGATCAAACCTGTTCTGGCATAGGTTGTACAACTTAGTGTATGGAACCTCAGGAAGATACAAAATAGTTTATTATAAAGAAGACTGTTCTAATATTCAGTTTTTTCAAATATAGATTGTATGTTTCAGAAAGCAGTAAATTCTTGAATCACTAATGAGATATTCAAGCATAGCTTTCTAAATTGGGTATTTAGAAAGCATTAAGCATCAAGGAGGTGTCACAATAATATGCTTCTTACTGTCTCTTCTAATCCTGTGTCTATGAATCTATCCAGAGATATTGTACATTAATTAATGTATTTATCATCATCTTCTATTTTCTCTCGATGTTTGAGTTGATGTGGACTTATCTTTATGGTTACTAATTGTATAGCCAGTGTTAAAACAAGGATAGAAGTGTCCCATGCTGCCACCAAGCAAGTTAGAGATTGGCATTCGCCTTATCCCAGTAAATGGGAACTCAGCCACGTATACATATCCCCCAGGGGCCAGTGCCTACCTAGATGCCTTAAATTTCAAGAATTCTCTGAGGATCTGACTCTAGCTTGTGTATTATGTGGTGTCCAAGATGACAGAGTTACTCTCTTCAAGACCTCTCTATCTTTCTTTCTTTTTTCTCTCTCTTTCTTCACTTATTTTCTTTCTGATTTTCTTTATTTTTCCTTTCTTTTTCCCTTTCATTCTATTTCTTTTCTCCCTTCTCTTCTTTCTTCTTCTTATCTTCCTTCCTACCTTCCTTCCTTTCTTCTTTCCTTCCCTCCTTCTTTTCCTTTCTTTATTCCTTCCTGCTTTCCTTTCTTATTTCTTTCTTCAACAGATGTTCACTTAATACTTACACACCAGACTTTCTTCCAGTTCTTGAGGGTACAACATTGAACTAAACTGAGTAGACCCTGTTTCATTGAGTTTATATTCAAGTGGGGAGAAAAAGACAACAGACAAACAACTAACTGATGGTAGCAAGGGCTGTGCAGAACATTAAGACAAGCTATGTGATATATGGGTGACTACCTTAGTTTGGATGATCAACAAAGGACTCTTTGAGGAGTTAAAATTTAAACTGAGACCTAAAGAACAAGAAGGATACAGCCATTCTAAGATCAGAGGAGAAAGCATATCAGGCAGAGAAAACAACTAGCTAGAAAAAGCTTGAGTTTTGCTTGAGAAAAAAAAGTCCAGGGTGCCGGGACTTCAGTGGGCAAGGAGGAGAATGGTGGGGCTAAGGTAGGAAACTGGCAGAAACCAGGCCATGTAGGGTCTGAGGCCTAGGTAAATAGCTTAATTTTAATCTAAATTAGGTAGGAAGCCATTGGTGGGCTTTAGCAGAGAAGATATTATCTAATGTAACTTTTTTTAAGAATTCATTTTAGCAAGAAATTAAGGAAGAAATTTTAAGTAAATAGGAGCAGGCAGACAAATTAGTTAGGGATACAGAGGTGCAATTAACAGTTGATAGAGACTTGGAGTCTAAGTCTTAGAGGACACTTCTCAAACTTCAATGGGAACAAATCACCTGGCAGTCTTTGTTCAAATGCAGATTGTGACTTGATGGGATTGGGGTGGGATCTGAGATTCTGAATTTCTAACAAGACTACAGGTTATACTGATATACTGAATAGCAAGAACTTGCATAAGGATGATTATCATGGAGAGAGAGCAATACATACCATACAGTACCTGCTCTCTGTCTGCTTTCCACCAGAGATCTTGTCCTCCACTAGAATAATCACAATGCTGATAGGCTACATCAGATAACATAGTAAAAACTAAACTTAAATTCTGTAAGATTGACTCTAATGGTGGGAAATTCTTGAGTGGAAGGGATATTTTAGGGTAGATAGATTTTCTGGGTCAACCTTAATGACAGTAATTAATTATGCCAACACTTAAGAATGACTGAGTTGATTATATTAGTTATGATTTTACTGGAAAGATCAATGAATGTATGAATAAATGATGAAAGCATTCCCAAGTCAAATTTTAACTCATTTATTACTTTTTTACCCTAAATTCCATACCTTGAAATGATTTTATTTAATGTGTTATCAAATAACAGAAAGAAAATCATAGGTTTTAGTTTCCCTTTACTTACCATGTTTCATATTTCTGAAAGGTTGATAGATGGAAGCAAAACGTGGTGGAAAGAGGGCCGGCCCAGTGACAGTGGTTAAGTTCGCGCTCCACTTCAGAGGCCTGGCATTCGCAGGTTAGGATCCCAGGAGCATAGGCTGTGCACTGCTTGTCGAGCCAAGCTGTGACAGTGTCCCATATAAAGTGGAGGAAGATGGACACAGATGTTAGCTCAGGGCCAATCTTCCTCAGCAAAAAGAGGAGGATTGGCAACGGATGTTAGCTCAGGGCTAATCTTCCTAACGAAAAAAAAAAAAACAAACAAAAAACGTAGTGGAAAGGACACAAAAATTTATTTTTTCCAAAATCAATTCCAAGTCAATAATTTTCATGATTGAATAATTAAGCATTTTCTTCTATTTTGTATAAATGGTAAAACTGCATTTGCATGCTTGAATTCCCAAGTCCTTCTTTATGAGATTAACTGATGTATTGATTTTCATGCATGTTTAGCATAAATAATAAAAGAATAGAGAATTTATAACTTTAAAAAAATTATTTGGTTACATATGATTCATGTGCAATACTTTCATTTATTAAATTACTTATTAATTTTTTTATTAAGAACTTTGGTATTGGTAAAATAAATACATATTTAACAGGTAAGGAATTGTTAACATTTAGGTGGGTGTACTACGTATAAATATTGACTATTGTGTGCTTTATCAATATCTTGTCTTTTTTTTTTGTTTTTTCATTTTTTTTTATTTTTTCCTAATTATATTATTTTGTGGAAAATTGTGTTGTGTTGATATTTGTGGCAATTTAAAAATCCATGTCAAGAAATGTACCAATTTATAATTTAAATACATAAGTATTTATTGACTAGCATCCTCATTTTCTATTACATTGACTACGTTTCATCGCTTTTGTGAAATTATCAAAACTATGTCATTCATAACAGTAAATATATTTTTATATTTCTAATTCTTTTACATTTTGTAAAATGTAAGCTGCTTTTAGGCAGAAAGAAGAGAAAAAATAAAATGTTAGAATTTACTTAGTAACAAGTTTATGCATTTTTAAAAGGTATTAGATACAAATACTCTGAATTCCTGATGACTTTTATGGCAATATTAAGCAATGAAAATTTATTTTTTTCACAAACGACAAATCTGCAGGTAACCATTTTAACATTTTTATCCAATGCTACCCCCTCAAGCTATGTTTTTGAGTTATTCTTATGCAGAGATTTTAAGAACTTCTGATACCCCAATGTTTTTGTTTTCCTTTGAGTAGATTTTAGGAGGCATATAGCTTTTCATAATAACTAGAACCATCATCTCATAACAATGGTCTTATTTCATAAATGCTATTTTTTCAGATTTTCAACCTCTTTGTTATGCTCACCAATAATCATTAATCAGATGTCTCGGAAGCTTATTCTTTCTATTAACATATTATTTCTCATTTTTTACGCAATGGGCAAACAAGGGAAGCTGATAATAATACGTACTGCACTGATTAAAAAGGAAGGCTTAACTTGAATGATCAGATGAAAATGAGTTTGTGTGTAACTGATTTCACCAAATGGTTATGAGAGCTAATTATTTTACCTGTGAATGAGATGGTCACAGTGAATGTGACGTTCGTGACTTTTAAATCTTTTTCCTTGTTAAAATATTTTGAAGAGACTAGACTTTCTATTTGTGTTCAAAGCTAGTGCCAAAGTGGACTCCTCTGCCTTTGGAGTACGAAGAAATGGTCCTATGTTAGAGACATTTTTATCTTGTTCAGAATTATTTCAGGGCATTTTCACCCACTTTTGCAACAAGTTGCTTTCCTTGCATGTAGTTTTCTAGAGCATATGGCTGCCCTGCTGTGCACCGAATGAAATCACACAATTAAGCTTTACAATTTTAGGAAAAGAGAACCTTTGTATATGGCAGAACAGCACGGTGTTAGGTTTAGGGTGCAATGCAGAGAATATTTTTCTCTTCATAATTGTATCATTTGTATTCTACATTGTGGACCCTTGCTTTTTAGAGTTGATGCTTGATTTTTCTTTGTTTAAAATATTCTTCAAATGGGAGTTCTTCATAGTACCAAATGGGATTAAAGTGACAGAAATTTCTAGATTGATTTTATCCAGAGCCCAAAGAGGTTAGCAATTTCTCATTTAGTAGGCTTACATTAAGGGAAAACAAAAGGTCATCAACTCTTATGAACTTTCCCATTAAAAAGGAGTGGAGCCAAAGATGATTTTACTAAAAAGACTACATGATGATTTGAATTTCATGTAGGAGTTGGCTTTTCTACACCTTTTTTATTCATCTGTTCACACTTTGAAAGTATTAAGGGGCTTCAAGCCATATGATTATACTTGGCACTATCAGTAAATATGATTATACTTGGCACTATCTTTATTCAATATTAAATTCAGTTAATGAAGCTGGTTCTGCTCCGTACTAAAGTAAAACGTGGTTAAAGTTAGATATTGCTGACGACTTAAAATTTTATATTAGTTTTGGATTAAAAAGAATAAATGAAGATAAGATACACTAATCCCATCTATTTTTGGTTTTCCAAGAGTGCTTGGGAGTTCTGATTGAATATATGGAATGTTATTATTCACAGTCAGGTGGCGGTGTAGATGCTAGCATTGAAGTTTCAGAGTCCAATGAATGTATTTTACTAACATATGCATGACCTTGGGCAATCTACTTAGCTCTTCTCCATTTTTACATCTGTAGAGAGGAGGGAAATAATCCCGTTTTGAATGGGTATTTTGTGGTTTAAATAAGATAGTAGGCATATAGTACCTGTACTTTAGACACACAACCAATAAATGATACTGCCCCCTTCTGGAGCATTTACAAGAAGAAAAGATACTCTAGTTATATAAAAATCTCATAAGGTAAAGACATGTGAACACGTTAAGGAAACAATTAGCATAGAGTTTTAAATTTCTTAAGTAGCTATTTTCCTTAGAAATAAAATATATAGTTTAATGTGATATTGATAGAGAATAATGGAAACAATGATACATTAGCTCTATTTAACACTATTCATATAGATCTCATGTATAAATTATACCAAAGTAATGTGTAACATTCAATTCATCTCCAGTTTCTATTAGCCCCATATTTGTTTCTTACCAGTTTTACCCTTAATTCAATTACTCTCCAACTTCAATGTAACCAACTCTCTTAACTGTCTTTTTATCTACTCTGTCCTTGTGAATTCTCTGTGCTTCTTGGGGTGATAATTGGTAGAAAAGGACATACATGTGTGATCTAGATCTTCAGAATATTCCCTAGGAAGCAAGTTAGCAACCAATGGTAGAATGATGAACAGCCACCCGTATTTCTACTTAGATATTATCTTTTGAAGTGTAAGAGTGGTTATGGAAAATTAAGAGATGTTTAATATAGTATCTGAAAAATCAAATCTCTAATGATTTCCACGTGCCAGTGGTATATCCATCAGAGTCCATTGGGAAACAATGGAACATGGGTTAATTCAAGGAGGACTTACTTACAAAGGGATTATTTCTAAATACTTGGATATAAAGGAACCACAAGGGATCATGCTATAACCTAGCATAGTAGCAGCTAGGCTGTCACCATTTCCAACCCACTGGGACAGAGAGATAAATATATATCAGTCTGGCATGAAAGGATTAGTGACCAATTAAGGGTCCTAGTCAACTCTGGTCAACGTAATGGTGAGGGACCCTGTGGAATAATCCTGATCTTACTTTCCTCCCTCCTTCTATCCTCCTGCTGGAATTCTCCAGAAGATAAGGGAGTCTGTTGATAGAATCTAGTGCTTTGCAAACTAAAATGTTCATAAGAATTACCTGGGATCTTGTTAAACTGTAAATCCTAATTCAATAGATCCAGGGTGGGGCTTGATAGTCTGCTTTTCTAACAAACCCTCCAGTGATGCCAGTGCTGCTAGTGCAACGTCACAATTTGTGTAGCAGGAAATAGCTTTCAGATCAACCTTTTGCATCAAGAACAAGGAGGAGAATGGATCTGGAAAGGCATATGGGCAATATAGAGCATAGACGAGTTATGATGAGTGCTTTGCTGTCTTCAGTAGCCATGAACTTAGCAGCATTACCCTGCATCAAATAGAACTATCAGAGCCATCTATGCTTCTTTTTAAACAGAATCCAGGTAATGATATTAAGGCTTGTAGTGGTGAACTTGGATAAAATATAATAATCTGAAATCAGAGGGATGAGAAAATGTTATTTAAGTTACTTATTAAAGTAATAACATTTTTCTGGATGTTTATTTAAAATCATTCACTGTACTAATGAAGTTTGTGGTGGAATAGTATATTCCACTGCCCTCAGTCTGATGATATTCATTAACTGTAGTCACTATTATTTAAGCAGTTGCTTCTTTCCCAATTAGTCTCATATTAGAAAGCATTATAGTGTACATAAATGATCTCTGATGTTGAATGTAAAACAAATATGTGACATAAAATTACTTTGTTTATTTTGAATAAGATTTTTTTTTATAAACCTGCAGGTATATTTTTGTTATTAAGATTATTTGATAAGTATCGCCTAATTTTGTTATTCCCTAAGGCATCCATGTGAAAACCAGGCCCATCCTAAAATAGAGTTTGGATGTTATCATTTTTCATGTTACATTTTATAGTGAAATTATCTTTGGTAAAATTAATTCATGAAAAGAGAACAGAAATTATAAACAAAACAAACCAACAGAAAGTCATTTCCATTCCAAAGAATATGATATTTCAAAACTAAAAAGGGCCTAAGAAAATGAATGAATTGAGTGGATCTTAATATTTAACTGTAGGACAAAAGAGAAAAACATTAGTTCATTTGAAGCTGTCAGAAAATGAGGATTATAACTTAATTAAATTAAAGGCTGAGATAATTTTAAAAGTATCTGTGAACCATACCAATGGTAACTTTTCCCATATGGTGACTTTTATTATGCCAATTATAAGAATCCCTAAAGAGAATATAAAAACTCCACATTTTTCATATAATCCTGACATTTTACAGAATACCATAGCTGTAAGACCTGTTACACCAAGCATTGCGAGTGCATCTGCTGGTATCTACGTAAGTGTTATGGATTCCTGAATTTGTGCCATTTCTGGGAAGGAAGAAAGCCCATATACAAATTTTAGAGTCTTTATCCAGTAATTAGTTGTGTGATTTTCAACCAGTTGTTTAGTCCATCCACCATTTCTTAAATAAAAAGTAACAAAATTAATTGAATGCAGAAGACCTGTGAAAATTAACTAATTGATTTTATAAAATATAGTTTCTCCTTTTCACACTCGCCACTCTGTTCAGTTTTCCAGGTAAAAAAAATTACTCTTATTTCTTAGTGTGAAGTGGTTGAAAAATAATATTCTGAAGATTTAGGGTCTAGACTGATCTTATTACAACTTTGAGACCTTGTAGTTTCAGAATCTTCTTTATAAAAGTGAAAATGGGCCTGTTACAAGAATACTTAAAATATGCTGAATAACTATACATATATTCATAAAAACTAACATGATTATTTAAAGATGTTTCCATACTTTCATACTATTTTCATCAAAGGATTTGGGGAAGTTTCTAACTTTATATTAAAAAAATAAAATATAAGTTAGAAATCCAGCATGATTTAATTGTATACCATCCCTACACAGTGAAAAAGACGTAACACAAAATGGTTGAAAAATTTTTAGTATATTGCATCACCAATTGGAATGGCTTGTGAAACTGACTAGGTCTTAAAACTATAACTGGTAATAACAATGTTAAAATAACTGTCATTTACTGAACTCTTGCAATGTGCCAATTTATGGATTTTATTGTAGAATTTAAGCATAGTGGTACAATATATAACTGTAAATTTTCTTTCAACTAAAAACGGAGCATCACATAAATTTCATATTTACACATTCTTTCTGCAAGAATAAGTGCTAACCACAAACTAGCATGGTAGCATAAACAGAAGTTTAGGATTTAAAAAAAAATATTGAGGTGTCTGAATCATGTTACTTCTCTCTAGTGATTTTTAAAAGGAAGAGTACATGAGATTTTAAGTAATTACAGAATTGAATATATATCATTTCTTACTAAATTTAATTGATCTAATTCCATTTTAAATTTTTGGATCTGTATATCCCTAATATGTAAGTCCCTACAAATGAATTTTTGAAAAATGAATTTTTCAGTGCTTTCGAACATATTTAGTTGCAATTTTTCTCAACATACAGTGGCCAGGATAATTTCTCTTCTTTTATTTTAATATATTTTAAAATAAATATATTAAACAAAACATTTTGTTTTAATGTGAAATATTTTTCACAGATTTATGAGCCTCTTGTTAATATGCTGCTGAATTTATTACATATTTTTTACTGTATAATCCAGAAACATGATCTAATTGCCATATACCTCTAATCATTTTTTTAAATTACACCACACAAACATTTATAAAGCAAATATTATTTTCTCAGAAATCATATCCAGTGGTAAATCTTACATGACAGATGGTAAAGCAGACACCACAGGAATAGTACCTGGCTTTTATTCTGGCATCAGTATAGTTTCTTGATGTTTCTTCTAAGGATGATATGGAAGAAGTGACCATTTAGCAGCCTCCATGCTAAATATGTTCTGAAGAAGTATTTTGTTCTGCCAGTATAAGATGTAGAAAAAAAGTCTTAAATTTTAATGTTTTTAGGCCTGCAACATGTAGCCGTTCCTTTTAAACAAAGAAATGAACAAAATTTATCCGTGTAACACAGTTAGTTCAAACTGAAAAAGCAATAAATAACAATAAAAATGAACAAAAATTGTTTAGCATGTGAAAAGCAGAAGAAAACGAAGCACATCTTTGTGCATGTCTACATGTCTTACATTTAACGAAATTTGTTAAAAATTTATTAGAGTGTACATAGTTTTTGTGTATTTAAAAATAGTCAGCTTTACATATGAAAGTGCTTCATCTTGAACATTCATTCTTCTATTACTTCCCCCTTTTCTAATTCATAATTAATACAGGAAATCCTCCCAGCAAAATGCATTTAGTTAAATGAGCCAGGATTTACAATATTGCATTTATTCATTCAATCATAGACTCATACAACAAGTACCATATGAGTAAAATACTATCCCTGACTTTGGGAAGCTCACAGTATAGTAGAAGAAATTGACACAGACAACACACTGTCTTTTAACACTTTCTTAACCTGTACAAAAGACCACAGCATATTTTAATTTATCTCTACCATGAAATAAGTTTTACATGCTTATTACCGAAATATACTGTTAAAAAGATCAGGTTAATTTTATAAGTTAAATATGGTCACTAGAAGCACTTATTGCTTGATGGCATGTTGCTATTTAATGCATATACCTTGTAATACATAATATCAATATTTTATAAATTTACAAATTTATATTTTTATGGCATATACTTGAGATTTAATGTTTCACTGGTACATGATTTAGAGGAGAGTCTTGCAATTGGTACTTGTAATAGCTGTCTTTTCAATTTATTCATAAAGAAATATACAATATGTATTCTTTCTGTTGAAATTATAAAAAGATCAAAAGTATGTGTTTAACATATTTTAAAGTTTTTTGTGTTTAAATTTTATATTATGTTCCGTTCACTCCTTTTTATCTCCTAAAATGAATAGTCTCCTGGCCTTCCATCTTCTGCATCTGTATTACAATTATTATACTTTTTACCTTCAAGAAATATGGATTTTTTAATTCGATTTAAATTGATAAATAGATGCTTGAAAAAAAACGGCTTAGGTCCCTTTAGAACCAGGGACCTATTTAAAACTCCTTGGTCTGAGGTGACACTTTCTTAACTAGGTTTTGTCCATGACCTCACCCAACGAAAGAACCAAGTTTAGATGTAAGTGTATTACGTAAAGCTGCCCTTTCTCCACACATACACACGCACACACACACCCCTTCTGTAGTTTTCCTCATCCTTTATTTCCACTAACGCATGATAGAACTGAGCTCTTTGACGCTCTGGACTTTTCTTCTTCTTCAGTTTTCTCATTTGGGTTTACGATCTTTCATTTATTTTTCTTTGTTCTTTGAGAATTCCAGATTTGTGTTAAAACTACCATGGAATCTTTAGACTTATTTGTGATACTTAAAAGTCAAATCTTATAATGCAGAGAAAGGTAGAGGCAAAATTCCTACTTATAGTTCAAGTTTGGATTGGGAGAATCTAGAATTTTGCCTCAAAATACAAAATGCAAATTTTGTTTAAAAGAATTTTAAGACAGTAGGAAAATTCACAAGTGGCAGAACTAAATTTAGAGTAGTTGAATACTTCAGTATAACTAAACTTTTGCTTACCATGGGAGTGGGGACGTGGAAGAGAATTACAACAAAAAGCATAACTTGAGAGAGATGTAGTCATTCTTTCACTGTAAATAAAGGGTCACAGATAAAGAATCTCAGAGCTATAAAGAGACTGAGCAGTTATGTAGTCCTAGCTTCTTATTTTAAGAGAATGAGGTAAAAAGGCAGATTCTTGTCTAAAATCACACAACTAATAGTTGCTAAGAATCAGGTCTCTTAAATCCTGCTCCAGTGATCATTTTCCTCTTTTATATGTGTAGTGTGTATAGATAGTTCATAACTATATATTCCAGTAAACCATCAGACCCTATCTCTACTTTTCTACTTTTGAAGGTATTAACAAGAAAAAAATCACAAAAATCACCTTAAAATGTTTCAAAGCTGATAAAATATTCATAATTTGAACTAAGTGGGTAAAATGTCAAGTCAGAATTAGTGAAATGATCATTTTTAAACTAACAAAAATTAGTTTTGCTTTGTTGAAATTCATGAATGAGCAAAACCAGATTGCCTAATATTTCAGGCTATCATCCTTAGCTATAAACCTCATAAAAGGCAATATGTAAAAAATTCTAAATTATAGTTGAGGAAGTTAAGTGTATGCCTTGCATTCTTGTTCACGCTGGTTTTTCTGAAGAAAATAATTGATATTTAAGTGTCTCAGATCAGATTATATAACATTTTTTTAATTAGTGGGGTTTCAATTAAATAGATTTTCTTTGTTTCACTTAGTGTCATTCAAAATTTAAATAAAATCATCTTCTGAACTATTGTTTATCACTTTAAAAATACATAGCAACCGTAGTTAATCAAATAATTTATACTTAAAGGGAAATTATTCTTTTCCTTCATCCAAAATACTGAAAAAATGTTTTTAAAATGTTTCAAGTAACTTCATTGAATTCATATTTATTTTCTTTCTTAGGCAAATCCAGTCATATCTATCTTGATATAGTACAGAATGAAATATGTCATAATAGCAAAGATAGTAGCAAGGTATTTTAGATGAACTCTAAATAGTTGTAATTCACTTTCTTAAATTTTGTACAATATGGACTGACATCAATCATAGTGTCAAAAGCAATGGTTATGAAAGGAAGTGTTTATTGGCAGAAATAGTAAAGTATATTTTAAGTTTTTCTAATTATGCCATTTTCTTAAATGTGTCCTAATATTTCAATTAGGCTAAATTATCTAAAATTACATTAGTTTATTTTAAAAACCAAGTTCATTAAATTCTTCCCACTTTTACAATGTCAGTATTTTTATTTTCTAGTTTAATTTATTACACAAACTTTGATGAATTCAAGTGGTTTATGATAAAGTGTTTATGTTTTGCTCTTATATAAAAACTTGGACAGTATTAAAAAATATCTATACATATATGCAGGATTCTCCCTGTAGAACGCTTAAAATCCTTCTATGTGGTTTGGTATTTTATTACTTAGTGATTATATCGCTATTTTTTCTTTTTTCTTTTATTCTGGATACCCTATATCAGGCTCAAGAAAGCAGTTTCTTTAACTTGCATAATTCCATGCTAACAAAATTTGTCAACTTGAATTTCATTTTAAAATTGTATATCCTGATACATGTTTTTGTTTGTTTTCTTAACTAGTGAAAAAGGCCATAGATTTTAAATCTAGAGGATTTAAATTGTTTCCAGGGAAAGACAACAGCAACAAGTTTTCTATCTGTGAGTGTACTCCTTTTTTGTTACTTTCTCTAGTGCAAGAGTGAAGTTTGTGGTGTCTGTGTTGTTTGTGTGTGTTTTATAAAAATGTTTGTGTATTTACCAAATTAACTGCATTAATATCTACATAACATGCATGATTATTATTCAATATTTTCTTGTATTTAAATGTGTATTGAGTTAATGGATTAATGTGGTAAGCTCTCAAGCTCAGATTGTTTCAAAATGTAAAAAGAACTTTTGATCTAGTGTGTTAACATTCTAGTTTTGTAATTCTAGGATGTTAACATTCTACTTTTGTAATTCTAGATAAAAAATGAGTGAAATTCCTCAGATTTGTGGTTTATTGTAGGAATTTTTGTTTGAATGTAACAAAATTTCACCATAATTTTCTAAGGAAAAATGTTAATTTATCCAAATTCTTTAAGTCAATAGTCTTTTGTAAATTAATTAATTAACTAATTGAATTTTGTTTTCTTTTGAAATCTCACGAAGTGGCCTGAAATATACATATTTATGTGCTGTCCCAATACACAATTTTGCTTAACATTCAGGGATTTAGAGATCTTCTGAAGTTCATCCATGAATCTCAGAGTAAGAATCACTGAATTAGAGCATTCGTCTACATTATCATAAATGAACATAAAATTTTTAGGAAAGCTAAGCATTTTTGTAGTATAAATCAGCAGCAGTTTACAGAAATTCCCTGCCTTACTGTTCATACAGATACATATTATAAATTTTGAAAGAAGCCATTCATGATACAACATCTGAGTTCTGAAATGACATATTGATAGTAAATAAGATTAGTTATTGTAAATAACAGGTTATTTTTTAACAAGAGTATATTTTTTAGCATCATTTTTATTCAATTCCAAATCCTTTAAAGAAATGAGTTTGTAAGTATTTCTTTAACAAAAATCATTCATTATCGTTATATCAGAAAAGGACTTTACCTACGTGTGTATATGTATATAAAACAGTAAATGACACAAATTGAGCAGTCACATCAATTATCAAGAAAGAAATTTGAAGCTTGTATGTTATCCAATATTTTAAAGTTTTATAATTTTAAAATATGATGTTTACATTTGTTAGATTTCAGAATACTAACCCAAAAATAGCAGATATCAGTAGGAAATCATTGATCAAGTTGGGTTACCTGTCTGGAAAGCACTAAACAGTTCATTTCAAAGTATTTAGCTGTATAATTATGATTTCTTATTATATTTTTGGAGTTGAGAACATATTTTCAAGATTGATACTGTCAGTTTTTAGAGAAAATAAATAGTGCTATAGTATTTTTTTCATATATTAATTAGATACATTTTGGAGAGAAAGACATTTTCCTATAATAGAAAATATAAACAAAAAAGTTGTCAGATGAAGTTATTCTGACATATTAAACTTCAACATGTCAGCATGAAATAAAAATTAAATGTTTACAGACTTAAGTATTAGGTTTACTACCTTTTTTCCTAATATTTTTATGTGGCCAATATACTTATTTTGGAATTCTAAGTAGAATTATAAGCTATGACTGTTTCACTCTTTCCTTATTTTGGCTACACAAATGTTATTTTATATGCTGCATGCTTCAGGCTTTCAGATGTCCTGGGAAATTCAGGCTATTTACACTAAAATATCTAAGATTTATCATGGCATAACATTCTATACTTGGTATATTGCCTTAGTATTCAAATATATTATTTTCCTTGTTCTTGTGTAGGGGTTATGAGGGTGAATAAGAAAGGAAATTTAGACATAATAGTGTATCTGTGGAAAATCCTTGATTTTTTAAAAACTACTTTATTTAAAGAATATTTGCTTTAAAATTGTCAGGAGAAAAGATAATGAGGCAAACAAAAAAGTTAATCATGAGGCAAAAATGTTAGTTTACTTCATAATTTTAAAACAAATTTTGCATTTATCCATTACATTTTATGTAAGAGATAAAAAATACTTTTATGCTTTTTTAATTTTTATTTTTGAACATAAATAATACCATTTCAACCAAAACAAATTATTTTTACCAATTTTTTCATAGACAAAAAATAACAGGGCAACATTATTTTAAATTTAATTTTATTATAATTTTTCTCAAACATTTAATAACTAGCTTCAAAAATATATTCTCTATGGTTGTTTATAGAAAAGGGTTATATTGTTTTAATTTTTATCATTATTATATATCTATTATCTAGTAAGCATTTGGGTCTTCATCTCTGATATCATTTATTCAACACAGGCCCAAATAATTTTAAAAGGAGACAATATTTATCTGACACTTACCTTTCAAATGAAAAAATAAATAACTGAAGCTTGTGTTCTTTGGAAAAACAGTCAATTCTATTACTGAAACTGCCAGAACTGAGCATAAGTGTGGAGGACATGAGGACATTTAAAGTTTAACTAAGAAACAAATTCATAAGAGATTCGGGAAGCTGCAGGAGTGTTTATAGGGAGCATTTGGTTTTTATATTTTCAACAAGTTTTATATATAAACAAGTTTTTACATTTTAAAATGTTGAACTTAGTGAACTAGTAATCTTGCCAACTTTCCTTTTAGGTTACTCTAGATTATTAAAGTGAAATTATAAAGAAACTGTAAGTTTCCCATAATGTATTAATTTTGTTTTTATTTATTTTGTCTTCTTCAAATCCATACTTTCACTCATTCATATTATCCATTCACTCCACAATTCTATTTGAACTACTTCTCCATGGCAGCACCGTGCTAGGCTAAGAAGGTAAAAGAGTGAATAAAACACAGTCTCAGCCAGCAAGGATCCAACATTTTATCCGGATGCTCAATGAGTTAAGAGGCAACTCTGTGTAGAATATAAAGTTAGCATAAAATAACATTCTTTCAATGGGGCCGGCCTGGTGGCGCAAGCGGTTAAGTGCGCACGCTCTGCTGTAGTGGCCCGGGGTTCGCCGGTTCGTATCCCGGGCGCGCACTGACGCACTGCTTGTCGAGCCATGCTGTGGTGGCGTCCCATATAAAGTAGAGGAAGATGGGCACGGATGTTAGCCCAGGGCCAGTCTTCGCCAGCAAAAAGAGGAGAATTGGCAGATGGTAGCTCAGGGCCAATCTTCCTCACACACACACAAAAAAACCTTCACACACAAAAAAACCTTCTGTCAAAATCCATGAAGTTTGAGTCTAGAACAAGATCCAAAAGCACTGTGTTTTATAAGGTGTTATAAAAATTTAAAATCTAATATAAAATAGTTCAGAAAGGTAGAAATGTAACCAGCTAGATGAGGTAATGTGGAGATGACTTTTAGTTAGAATCTACTTGTTTTACTTTTAGAGTAGATTATGTGCTATATAAAATCAGACGCCTCAGAAAACTTGCTTATACTAACAATATTATATTTTGGTGTTGACTAATTTTATAGTGTTTTCAAGCTAGAAAATACAATAATGTGGTAAATTAAGATTCCTGTAGCATGTTTTATAAACACATATAATAAAAACACTTCAATGTTGTAAGAAATGGCAATTCATTCTGTTTTTAAAATCCTATAAATTTTGCCCTCTTCTCTTTTTTCCACTGGTGTGTGGGGAAAAGCACTCATGTTGCATTAACAATAATAATAATAAAATGTCCTTAAAGATCAGAGCAAAAAGGGTATTCCTCATAGTGATGCTCTTTTCAAGAGGCAGCACCCTGTCCATGTAATTAAACTTTTAAAGAACATTCATGTTCTCACCACTCTGCAAGTTACTTTTCAGATTAAAAGAAGTAAAAGTGATAAATCTGTTCAATAGCTTGAATGGCATTATTCAGTGAAAGCAGCTGATTGAATGAATACTAACTTCATTTGAATGTCTTGGCATCACTGCCTGTGGGCAATTATGAAATATCTAAATATCAGAGAAGAGATTATATACTTCATTCTTTATTTTGAATGTTTTTAATTAAAGAACATTAAATACGTGTATCATGCAGAAGCTCTCCTATTATCTTTGCATTTTAAATTTGGAAGTCTTTCTCCCATTGCAGATTCCAAAAACAGTGGTTTAAAGGACACTTGCAAATAGATAAAAAATAATTTGACAATTAAAATAAGAAATGGGACTAAGTAAAAATGGTGAAAGTTAGAAATACTGTCTGCATTTTAAGATAAAATGTTTGGAAAAGTGTTTTGAGTTTAAATTAGTGCTGCTGTTTGCCCTTGTTGAGCTTTCTGGACAGGATGTAGGGCTCAGAGGTGAAGAGTAGAATTTCTTGAATCAGTCCATCAAGGTTTAAACCTAGACTAAGGCACTAATCAGCAATATGACTGGAAAAATTTTTTAACTCTCCATGCCTCAGTTTCCTCACCTGCAGGAAGTATGTAATAATAGGAGCTAATCTTAAGATTGTTGTGAAGATTAAATGAGTTGATACATGTAAAGGATGTAGAATAGTTCCTGACACATAGTTAGTATCATGTAAGTGTTAGCTATTGTTAAAATTCATATTAACCTAGGATTACTTTTTTGAGGCAATAATGATGATGAAATGGAAAAATATGAAATTTTTATGTTTTTTATTTTTTAATATGTATTCCTAATGTTTTCACAGACCACTTCTATGTAAACCTATAATCTGTGTTATACATTGTAATATAATAAAGTAGCTAAACCAAGGTCATGCTACTTATTTTCCTGATCTCTATCCCATGTTAAAAAAGTCACATTTTAATAATATGTACTACTATTTATAATGTTATAAAATAGTTTAAAAAATAAATATAAAATTGCCCGTTATGTAAAAAGAGAAATTAGAATAATCGGGAAAAAAATGACTGATTATATTTTGCAAAAAGTGAGACTTGAGCTGAGTCTTGAAAATTAGGCTTTGGATAGCTAAAGAGGAAGAAAGGGAAAACTTGGAGATGTGAGGAAAACGTAAATAAAGCATGGAATGAGCATGCTAACCAGTAAAATTGCAGAACAGTGAAGAATCTGTTGGACTTGAGTTATGGCTGCATCTGGGTGGCTAGTGGGAAATATAACTGATATACTAAAAATCTAAAATCATAGAAGATTTGAACAGTAGTAAAAACTGTTTGAAGAAGTTGAGTCCTCCTCTAGCACTCAAGATGGGTTGGAGGTGAATGATAATGGCGTCACAAAATCATCAGTGATTAGGTTGGATGACAATGGGAATTTTGGTGGCATTATCTGGAGGTCATTGAAGGAGCAAGAAAGGAGCTTGGAATAGATGACAAAACTATAGATTGGAAGTCATTAGCGAAGAGGTAATTATTCAAGCCGTGAGGGAAATATAAAATATGGAGAACTGTGGTTTAATGTCTTTGAATTTCTCCACTACATGTGATATCAGGCAAACTAGGAGAGTAGCCAAAAAAATCCCAGAAAGGTAAAGAGGAATTAAATGGCAAGTCAGAAGACCAAGAAAAGTAAATACATCACATGCTTTGCATGGATCGGTGAATATGTTTTAAAGTTGGCAATAAAGGTATTGTTGGGACTGTTTAGGAAACTGATTTTTATAAAATGGAGGATACAAATGCAAAATTTCATGTCTAATTGAAAATATGACAGCTTTACCAGAGCCATGACTGTTGGTTTTCGGATGATAGTTATCTTGCTATCTGATAAATCAATTTGAGCACATTGACCAGTCTGAAGTAAACGATGAAGGGATCCAGTGGTTCTCAACATTGACTTTATGTTAGAATCACCTTGAGGATTATTAAAAAAAAACAAAAACAAAACAAACAAACAAAAACACTGATGCCCAGGGTCCTACCCGGGAGTAATTATATTAGAATATTTAGAGATAGAAACAGGGATCTTTATTCTTTAATGAAAACTCCACAGCTGATTCCAATCCACAGTGTCAGACGAGAACCATTGAAAGGTTTAGACGTTTTTCCTCTCTGGAGTCTCTATTCAGGTACTTTCTTTTCTTAAAAAGAGCAGAGGCAGATAAGTTGATGAAGAGAAAAATATGTTATTCTTCAGTTCACTCTAAGATCGAATTATGAAACAACATCACTTAGATATTTCAGAAGTATCTGGTTTAAAAATCTTCCCATTAAAAAATCTATCTTGGGGACTTACATATTCACTGGGGGTGATCACATTCACTGAAAATGTTATTAAATCTTTCATTGACTGGGTGTTCTGAAGAAACTTCTGAAAACATGTACAATGGCTAAGTAAAACATAGTCATGGAAATTGCTAGAGGGTAAAGCCATTATTTTGGTTTTCAGTATTATATCGTAATTCAGTGACATGCTTGGTAATTTGCCATCCTAGTGTTACTTTGACATTGGCAGACTAAATTGCTTTATGATATACCAAATAAGAAGAGCTAATAACCTTAAACTTTTTCCATAGTGTCTTATTTTTCTATTGCAACTTTAAAAATAAGAGGTACCCTGTCATACAGGGGTATGACAAATTACACTGTCATAACTGGTAATGACTTATTTACTGCCACTAATAACTAATAGAAACTCTGGCACTGATATCTTGGGAATACATTGCTGGAGATGTCACAATTTGATAGTAATCAAAAATAAAGTGTTAACTGTTAATGTGTTAATATTCAGAATAGTATGTCATTGACTGTGGACATCAAACTTATTTTTTATAGGTACACAAGTATAAAAATGTTTTTGTCTCATTGTTGAGTTTTAAAATTGTTTTAACTTTCTATATTTAAATATAGTGATTATAATAACAAAATACAATAATATATTTTACGTAAATTTTTAAATTAATATAATCCTTGACTTTCTTTTCTTTTGTTACAGTAAATGAAGGAGGTATTAAAACAGCTTCCAATTTATGCCCAGATCCAGGAGAACCAGAAAATGGGAAGAGAATTGGATCAGATTTTAGGTAATATTTTAAATTGTTGATTTTATTATATATTTTGTTAAAGTTTATTTTAATTTACATTTTAAAAATAGCTAATAATATGGAGATGAAGACCTGCTGACTTAAAACCATGGCAGCTAGATTCCGTTGATGTGTTACTATTAATAATACTTTGTTATTTTAAAATGACCAATTGAATAACATATCAACTTTATTAGGACACTTTTTTGGAGTTTAAATGATTAATTTCTTGTCAGGTAGTAAGTGAAAAATCATGGGATTTGGATTTGAAAGGCATGAGTTTGAATTCAGATTCTACTGCTTATTAGTTGTCTGATCTTGGGTAAATCACTCAGTCCTGTCTGCCTGAGTTGCATCTTCTGTAACATATAAATAAAATTTACCACATATAATGGTGAGTTTCAAATGAGGTACTGCCTATAAACCTTCCTGCAAATGTTCTATAAACATTTTATATGTATTTTTTAGAAGTAAACATAACTTGAATATGTTTTATATCCATCTTAGAATTAGTATTTATTTTATTAATTTGAAATTAAGTTTATAACAACCTAGAGAATGTATGTAGTATACTATGATAGCCATTAATTTACATAACTATCAAATAATATTTTTTTTAGATTTTGAATTTTCAGTAGTCCTTTGATTTTAGCATTTTACAAATAAGAGATACAAAAAATCCTGTAAAATACTAAATGATAATTTAGTTAACATTCACAGATACTTATTTTCACAAAGTATCCATGATATATTAAATTTAAAAAAATATTGGTAATGGTTATAGTTATACCACACATTTGCAATCTTCTTTATATTGTTTGTATAAAGGGCAAACGATATGCTGAAGAATATTCCTATGAAGAAAAATGATAGTTCTTAGAATAGAGATGGAAGTTTTGTCCCCAAGGATCTTTCAATATGACTTAAAGTTATATTTTGCTATACTTGGAGTGGAAAACAATAATAATATTTCAAAATGAATACTATTGTAATTTTCTAAAAATTTTGCAGAACTTTATTTAACCAGCCCCATTATTAATATAGATAATAATGTTTGAAGAAGCACACTAGAAAGAAATTCAAAAGACCTAGGATTTAGTCATACTCTGATCTTAAAAAACTAAATGACTTTATTAAAAATCAATCAGATCTCTCAGTCTCAATAATTAAAAGTGGTATTTTATAGACTACAAAGTGGTAAGCAATTTAATGAGTGTTTTTTTTATATGTTGTCTTTATTTATTATAAAGTCCTATATGGTTTTTATTATTTTATCCCCACTTTACAATAAAACTGAAGCTCTGTTTAACCCAGGAAATAATTTGATTGAACTGGAATTTGAACTTATTACTTTCTGATTTCAAAACCTGTCCTTTTAATCACTCTATTACATTATGCTTTGAAGTCAAACAAACTTCATTTAAATTCCATCCTTGCCATAAACTGTCTTGTCTTCTCCAAGAGTTGGTTTCCTCAGACCTAAAAATTAGGATAATAATACTTATCTCATAAGATTGAGGAGAAGATTACATGAGATAATGCATGCATGGTAGTAATCACAAATCTTAAGACAAAATAAGTATTCAATGAAGGCCAGCTGCTACTATGGTATGATATGATACATAGAACAATAATTATTAATATTTACTTTGTCCCTCTATTTGCAAAAATATATGGTTTATTAGAAATAGACATAAAATAATAGTAATATAGTGAGTTAAATTACCTTCGAATATAGTGGATTTCATCCTAAGATCATCTTGCAATCATGTTTCAAGCACCATGATAGATGTTAGGCATCAAGAAGCTCACAGTCAGACTAAGACATAATATAGTCATTAAGAATGTGTGGGCCAGCCCCGTGGCTTAGCGGTTAAGTGCACGCTCTGCTACTGGCGGCCTGGGGTTTGGATACCGGGCGCGCATCGACGCACCGCTTCTCCGGCCATGCTGAGGCCACGTTCCACATACAGCAACTAGAAAGATGTGCAACTATGACATACAACTGTCTACTGGGGCTTTGGGGGAAAAAAAAATGGAGGAGGATTGGCAATAGAAGTTAGCTCAGAGGTGGTCTTCCTCAGCAAAAAGAGGAGGATTAGCATGGATGTTAGCTCAGGACTGATCTTCCTCAAAAAAAAAAAAAAAAGAATGTGTGAAATGTTATGGATGCACAGAGGAGGTATAGTATTTTTGGAGGATAGAAGATGAGAATCACAGAAGGGTAACACAAAGCTAGGTCTTAAAGGATGATTAGATTCTGATATAGAGAAGAAGAGAAATCCAGAGAAGAATATTTATACATTTATACATTCATTATCTACATATATAGTTTGCCTATTATGTGCCTAGCCTTGTTCTAGGAACAAATAAACAAAAAGCAGACATAGTACATGCTCCCCCATAGTTCTTAGAATTAAATGGCAGAAAAGACAATAAATAATTAAATGAGCACATGCTGACATAATCACAAATTTAGAAAAGTACTATGAAGTCAAAAAATAAAATAAAAATACAAGCTTCTGTGACAAAAAATAAAGATGTCAGGGTGGGAAACCCACTCAATTTAAGAAGGTCCCACATCATTGATACTGGAAGAGTTTCGTACATCTAGCCTACAGGGAAGGGCTCACGTTGAGGAAGAGCTTGATGAACTGTTCCAGGAAAATAAAGATCAGTGAGTCTAAATTGTAGAATGTAAATGAGAGAAAAACATAGAGTGAAGTTGAGGAGATAAGGAGAAACCAGATCTCTTCTGCAGAGAAAGCAAATTGGCAGCTGTTCAGCCTAATCTGGACTGGAGATATGTTTTGTTTTAAGCACACAGTGTTTTTAAAAAATGGGAGCCAACATTTAAAAATCAGCAGATTTTAGACACACACACACACACACACACACACACGATTTTTGTATTGCCTTGTTAGATTTCGCAACTGAAACTGAAACCAGTGTACCTTCCTGGTTAATATCTGCTGGATACAATTAACAGCTGTTCCCTTTAGGCAGAGAAAGCTCTCTCTGATTCACCATGGTCACCCCTAGGCTACTTCATTCATTTACGTCACCTACCTATTATGGGAAGCTGTAAAGAGATGTATGAGAATAGCTTGATCCAGTTGATTGATTTTTCAGTAGATCACGCTTTATGTTTTAGATTGTGCATTGAAGAAAACAGAGGTTTTAGTTAGAAGGCAAATGTAGTAGTCTGGGTGTAAGATGGTGGAGACTTGGATTATGATGATGGCAGTGAACTAAACAGATTCAAGAAATCTTTTGAAGATAAAATACTCAGTATCTAATAATAATTTAATGAGGGAAGTAAGAAAAACAAAAAAAATAAAGGATGATTCCTAATTTTCTGTGCTTGAACATCATGAAAATGGAGTAAATGATGACATTTAATTAAATGTGGCAGTCTAGAGGTTTGAGGAGAAAAATCAAGAGTTTAGTTTTAAGATTGTAAACTTCAGATGACTTAGAGAATTCCAGATGGGTATGTTAAGTTTGTAGTTGAACATAATTGAAGTTCAGAGATAGCAGGGAACCATCAGCATATAGACATTATAAAAAAATATTAACATGACATGAGTAGAAGACATCACTTGGTGACAGTATGTAGAAGGACAAGAGAATCTATGACATAGTTGCCAAGATCTATGCTGTTTGATGATTTGGTGGAATACAAGGAGCTGTGAAATCATGCTCATATGTGACAAGAGGAATAGGAGTGTGTGAAGCAAAAGAAGGAAGTCCTTTAAAAGGAGTTGAGGAGTGCTGAATACTATTGAAAAATTGAGAATGATGAGGACAGAAGACTGTCTCTTAAATTTGACAACATGAAGGTTGTTGACAAGAGTGATTTTATTGGAGTGATAGAGGTTGAGACAAATTGAAATAGGCTGAAGAGTGAATAGAGACACTTCAGATAGGTAATAGCTTTGGAACATCAAATTCTATGAAGTAGAAGAATAATGGGGTAGTTCTGTAGTCATTAGGAAGTCAAGAGAGATTTTAGAGATACAATAAACCACAGATGTTTATTGGTTGATACAAATAATCCTGTAGAGAGGAAAATATTGATGATAGGAAAGAGAGAGTATAAGTAAAGGAACATAATTTTGTAGGAGAAAATAAACAGGATCCCAATGACTGGTAGAGGGAAATTATTTTCACTGTAGCAGGAAGGAAGATAGAGAAGTAGAGAGGAGACGCTACTAGGCTTGCAGATTTTATGATGGAAGGATGAGAGAGCTCATCTTTAACACTTTCACTTTGGTAATGCTGCATCAAGCAAAACCATCAAATGAAAAAAAATATATATGGAGAGATAGGGATGAATACGAGAGGAACCTCGAGAGTAATATTGGAAGTGGTTGTTACCAGCAATGGGAGAGCAAGCTTGATATAGAAATGTTGCTTTGTTAAGCAATTTTTTTAATTTATTTTTTTATTGCATGCTAAGCAATTTTGAGTGTCCTTTTGAGATTGATAATAATAAATCTGCCTAGTTATGTGATTTCTATCTAGCATGACTAAGCTTCCCAGGTAGAAGTATAAAAAGGAATGTGCAAAGGCATGATAAAGCTTAGAGCATTTGGGAAATTGTGAGTAATTCTTCCAGGCATAACAATTAGAAACACGGATCTGGAGCAAAGGAATCTTCAAGCAGAGATATAGGTTGGGAAATCTTTATAAAGGGAGTGGATTCGATTGTCTTTCAAGTTCAGTTTCTGCTATAAACATATCACCACTTCAGAAGCAGCAGCTAAAACATTTTTAGACTCATCTGTTTCACAGGGGGAGAAAAGAACTTTGTGTTTGTTTTAAAAGTATAAAACAATGATTATTCTCATATAAAAGACTGTGGGGGTCTGGCCCGGTGGCGCAAGCGGTTGAGTGCGCGCTCTCCGCTGCAGCGGCCTGGGGTTCGCCGGTTCGGATCCCGGGCGCGGCCCGACGCACCGCTTGTCAAGCCATGCTGTGGAGGCGTCCCATATAAAGTAGAGGAAGATGGGCACGGATGTTAGCCCAGGGCCAGTCTTCCTCAGCAAAAAGAGGAGGATTGGCAGATGTTAGCTCAGGGCCGATCTTCCTCACAAAAAAATAAATAAATAAAAATAAATAAATAAATAATAAAAGGCTGTGGGAAGCACCCCCCAAAATAAGGGGAAGCTGATAAAGGAATAAAAATCACGGACAAAAGATTCATCAGCTCAGTATGAAGTAGTGTACTTTTAGTCAGGACTTGAATCAACAGTTAATTCTCTTTTCCTGGGACCTTATCATCTCAAAGGAAAATTAGCCACTGTGAGGCAGTTACACAGTGAATCACCACCTCCACATGTGGAAGCAGGACTGGTTGTTGGACTGAAGTCCCAGTCTCTGCCCCACAAATAGAAAGGAACTCATGGCAAACTCGCCTGGTGCCCTTCACCCAGATAATACTACAGGTCTTTGAGGTTCCGGAGCTGACGCATTTCTGCAGTTTAGTAAATATCCAGGCAAGGCTAAGAAGGCAATCTCCCCCACCATTTAGTGCCTCTTGACTCACTAAATTGTCTTCTTGAAACCTCCCTCCTAGTTAAGTTGAGATGGGGGTGGGGATCATCCATTCAAATGCTCCAACTTTTTCCAGGGAAATTATACCTGCAAATTTTCCATTAATTGGTATCCTCACATCTTCTGATACATCCTTCCCGATGATAAACTATGTGTTATTCTAATGATCCTGGATGATATATATATATATATATGTATTATATATTTTATATATACATAATCTATCCTTAACAAATTCTGTGCAGATGTTCTGAAATCCATCTTTTAGAATGTGTGAGCATGTAACTTCATTTGTTATCAGCCTTGGGGCTTCAGATAAAACTGAAGACAATAGGAAATGTCTCATTTGTTAACATACTTCTCCACAAATTATCATTTTCCCCAGAGAGACAAAACTGTGAAAAAGATCTTCTTGCGCCTGTAAATGTGAAAAATTGATGAGATCCTTACCATAGAAATAAAATTAAACAAAAAAGCAAGCAAACAAATAAATAATTATAATTACAGAATGTGAAACTGTGTATAAGTCACATTGATTTGAGTCCTCCATAGATGTTTGTGTTTCTTTCATCTTTACCTGAAATTAATATTGCTTCTAAGATAAGCACACGCAGGTATGTAAAAGTAAATATAAAACAACTTTTGAATATTGTCTTCTCAGCTGTTAAGAAAGATACATGCTTTTCTCTGTTATTCATACCTTAAAAAAAACCTACTAAGACAGTATATCAAGATTTCCCAATCACCATTGGTAATCTAATGGCAGCCCCTGAGAGTATTGGCATGAGGTCTAGGGAGAGAAATTATTGCACATTGGACCAGAGCTTAGGTCTTATTTTCAAGTGCAATGTTATTTTCTCCATAACACAAATAAATTATTTAGGTAGTAGGGTGGTTTCCAATTTTTTTAAATTGGAGGCACCATTTCCCAGTAAACCAGTCTTAAAACTTAGTAGTAATTGCTCAGTGCCGGGGGTGGGTTTGGGGTGGGTTTGGGGTGGGGGGCAGACAGGAAAGTAGGAAGAGGTGATTACAACACTAAGCACCACTGATTTTTTTTTTTTTTGAACTATCTCTAGGGTCCAAACTCTCTTCCATTGCCACTTATATTCTTTAGCTCAGATTTGCACTATTTCAATAAACTCTTATTGAGTCCTGCAGGCTTTAAGGCTTCAGTGTAACGTCACTCAATACAATCAGTAAACCTCCAAAAGCATCAACAAATATGTATAAATAAATTTATTAGAATCAAAATGCTAATGTCCTTTAGTCTGAAAATTTGGAGGCTAGGAGAGAGAGAATACAGTTAAAGTACAATTTAAAAAGTTTTTTTTTAATTTTTTTTACTTAACCAAACATTGCAAAAACTAGATAGAACTGCCTTGAAATTTTAAGTGGGTCACTTCCCATATGTCACCTGTCTCCCCATATAACATAAGATTTTCTTCTCCATTCTTTTACTTTACAATATTTTTATATTGTATATACAATATAATACAATATTTTTATATACCACGTATGCAATGTATATGTATTTGTTTATGTTTTCTGTCAAGTCCCACTAGAATATCGTCTCTAACAGAGCATGGGCTTTGTTTGGTACAGCATCTACTACGCTGACAGACATATAGTAGCCACTCAATAAATATTCATTCTTTTAACAAATGGGATCTTAATAAATTTATAAAATCATTAATCTTTCAAGATTTAAAATATATAAAGCACTTCCAAGACAGAACACTAGGTAGGTGTAACTTATTGTTCTTTAGTTTTACTTTGCAATGTACATATAAAAATTATTTTCAGAATATTTTAAGAAATACTACAGCAAAAACTTTAAAAAAGTTATACAAAAACTTGAAATAGAGGAGCAAATTAAATACAAAGTAAGGAGAAGAACAGTAAAAATTAGAGCAAAAATAAATGAAATTGAAAACAGGAAATTAATAGAGAAAATTAATAAAACCAGAAGCTGGTTCTTTGCAAAGATCAATGAAATTGATAATCTCTAGGCAGGCTAACCAAAGAGAGAGGGAAGGAGGGAGGGAGGAGAAGAGGGAGGGAGAGAAGGAGTGCGGGAGAAAGGGAGAGAGGGAGAGAGAGAAGAGAAGAGAGGAGAGATAAGTGAGAGACTCAATCCAGGGACATTAAAAGGATAATAAAGCAATATTATGAACAATTCTGTGCCTACAAATTTGATAACTTAGGTTATATGGATGAATTCCTTGAAAGATACGATCTAGCAAAAACTCACACAAAGAGAAACAAATGATCTGAATATAACTGTTAATGAAATTGAATTAATAATTAAGTCTTCCAAAACAGAAAGCACTAGGCCCGAAAGGATTCATTGGTGAAGTTTATCAAACCTTTAAAGGAGAAATGATATCAATTCTCTACAGTCTCTTCCAGAAAATAGAAGCAGAGAGAACACTTCCTAACTCCTTCTATGAGGCCAGCATTACCCTGATAGCAAAATCAAAGACATTACTAGGAAGGAAAATTACAGACCAATATCTCCCATGAACATAGATGCAAAAATTTTCAACAAAATATTGACAAATTAGATTCAACAATGTATAAAAAGAATTACATACCATGACCGAGTGGGATTTATTCCAGGTGTACAAGGCTGATTCGACATTCAAAACTCAATTAACACAATTAATCACATAGATAGGCTAAGAAAGAACATCATGTCACTGTAGCAATAGATGCAGAAAAAAATTTGACAAAATCCAACACTCTCAAAAAACTAGGAAGGGAGGAGAACTTCATCAACTTGATAAAGAACATCTATAACAAACCTACAGCTAATATGATACTTAGTGTGAGAAACTGTCCCTCTAAGATTGAGAACAAAATAAGGATGTCCCCTCTCACCACTCCTATTCAATATCATGCTGGAAGTGCTAGCTAATACAATAAGATATAAAAAGGAAATAAAAGATTACAGATTTGGAAGGAAGAAATAAAAGTATCTTTTTTTGGCAGATTTTATGATTGTCTATGTAGAAAATTCCAAAGAAACAACAAATAAACCTCTGGAACTAGTGAGTGATTATAACAAAGTTGCAAGATAGAATTTTAATATAAAAAAATCAATTGCTTTCTCATATACCAGCAATGAACAACTGGAATTTGAAATTAAAAACACAGTACCATTTACATTAGCACCAAAAACGAAAGAAAGAAAGAAGGAAACACTTAGGCATAAATATAACAAAATATTTTTAAGATCTATATGAGGAAAAATACAAAATACAAAATTCTGATTAAAGAAATCAAAGATCTAAATCAATAGAGAGATATTCCATGTTCATAGAGAGGAAGACTTGATATTAGTTAGATGCCAATCTTTCTAACTTGATGTGCAGATTCAATGTGATCCCAATCAAAATCCAAGCATGTTATTTTGTGTGCCTCAACAAAATAATTCTAACGGTTATGTGGAAAGACAAAAGACCCAGAATAGCCTACGCAATACTGAAGAAGAACCAGGTCAGAGGACTGACACTATCCAACTTGAAGGCTTACCATAAAGCTACAGTGATCAAAAGAGTGTGGTAATGGCAAAAGAATAAACAAATAGATTCAAGGAACGGAATAGATAGCTCAGGATCATACACAAATATAGTCAATTGATCTTTGGTAGAGAAGCAAAGACAATTCAATGGAGAAAGGATCATCCTTTTTTTTTAAAATGGTCCTGGAACAACTGGACATGCACATGCAAAAAAGTGAATCTAGACTCAAACTTTACATCTTCCACAAAAATTAACTCTAAATGGATCATAAATCTAAATTTAAAATGCAAAACTATAAAAATTCTAGAAGATAACATAGGAAAACTTCTAGTGGCCATGAGTTTGGTGATGACTTTTTAGATATCGCACCAAAAGCACAATCCATGAAAGAAAAAAATTCATAAGTTGGACTTCATTAAAATGAAAAGTGCTGATCTGCAAAAGATACTGATATAAGGAAAAAAATGGACAAGCTGGAGACTGGTAGAAAATATTTGCAAATCACATATTTGATAAAGTACTTGTATCCAAAAAATTTTTTAATCAACAGTAAGTAAACAAACAACCCAGTTACACAATAGGCAAAGGATCTGAAAAGACCTGTCACCAAAGAAGATATTAAAGATGGTAAATAGGCATATGAAAAAATGCTCACCATCGTGTATGTTAGATACCACTACACAGCTATCAGAATGCTCGAAGTCCAAAACACTGATAATACCAAAAGCTGGTGAGGAAGTGGAGCAATAGAAACTCATTTATTGTTGGTGGGAATGCAAAATTGTAACGCCATTTTGGAGGACATCCTGACAGTTTCTTAAAATGCTAAACACAGGCTTACCATACAACCCACCATTTTCACTCCTTGGTATTTACCCAAATGAGTTGAAAACTTATGTCCACACAAAAACCTGCATGTGAATGTTTATAGAAATTTTATTCATAATTGCCAAAAATTGGAACAACCAAGTTGTGAATTGGAACCAGATCAGTATTTAAGATGATAAACTGTGGTAGATTTATACAATGGAATATTATTCAGCAATACAAAGAAAGAAGTTAGTAAGATCTGAGAAGACATAAAGAAACCTTAAATAAATGTATATTACTATGTGAAAGATGCAAGTCTGCAAAGGCTACATAGTGTATGACTGCAACTATATGATATTCTGGAAAAGACAAAACCATAGAGATAGTTAAAAGATCAGTGATTGCCAGGGGTTCACAGGGAAGAGAGTGAGGAATGAATAGGTGTTGCACAGGACATATTTAGGACACTGAAATGTGTATGATACTTTAATGGTGAATACATGATATTACGCATTTGTCAAAACCCGTAGAATACAAAGAATGAACCCTAATATAACATATGGACTTTCATTAATAAAATGTATCAATATTGGTTTGGTTCATCTATTGTAACAAATGTGCCCCACTAAGGCAAGAAGTTAATAATAGAAGAAACTCTGTGTGTTGCGGTAAGGAGAGGATGGCAACCCTCTGTACTTTCTGTGCATTTTTTCTATAAACCGGAAATTGCTGTAAAAAATAAAGTCTATTAAAAATGAAAAATAAAGACATACAAGTGATTTTATATTATATTTTGAACCAAGTGATATATATATATATGAACACATACATATGTTATTTTAACTATAAAGTTATTAAAATACTTCAAAATACTTCTCTAGAATGTTGATATAACAACCTCGAACATTTAGTTGTTTTTTTTTTATTCTCCTAGCAGGGCAGTAATCACTGAGAATGAGAAGTTTAGAGAGAGGGAAAAGAGATATTTCAATTTTTAAGAGAGATATATTCTTTGACAGATAAGAACAGTTCCCCCATCTCCGTTTCCATGGCCACAATCCTAGTTCATCCTTTATTTTTATATTTTTAGATAATTGCAGTGTCAGCTTTACTAGCTGCAGATTCTTCCCTTTTTCATCCATGTTATGTGCTATTGTCACATTGGTCTTCCAGACATCATCTGCAATAGTGTGTTTTTCCGACTCACACACCAACAGAACTTTGCTGTGGCCTACTTAGACACAAACTACTCAATTTTGGCATTCAGAGCACCTTGAAATATATCCAATCTTGCCAGATTTATTTTCCAGTTTTTATGGTGACGAATTACTCCACATAGTTTATGTCAAATGTTTCTGAGTTTTCCTGACTTCAGTTGATTTTGTTGTTTCTTCTTGCTGGAATGTTCTATTCCAGCATTTTTATCTGTGTCATCCTACACATTCTTCAAGGACTCACTCAAAATCCTCCTTCATAAAGCTTTTCTTATTTCCTCAATCTGTTACAATTTGGTTCTTAACTCCCCTAGCATTGTGTGTACCCTCATTATAGTACTTACAATGTTCTTTCCTTGCCTTTTAGAAACTTTTTTAAGTGTAAGATCTTTGGAATCAGAAATAGGATCATTCATATTTCTGTATGCCTGAAGAAGGGAATTCAATAAATGTAATGAATTGAATTGATTAAAACAGCAAAACTGCAGCTTCAGCATTTTTCCAATAATTTCTCTGATCACATGACCTTATAGCAGGACTTCAAACTCATCATAAACCAAGTGACTTATAGGCAGCAGTTGCTAAAACAGAAACATTCTCGTATGCACATAATCAATATTTTTATAATCCCTGAAGAAATACATAAGAAAATCCTTGGAGAAGTAAGGTATTTTATGGGACTTGCTATATTTTGCTTACAATTTTGTGCTCTAATCTCTAAGGTGAGAGTCCCAGCAGCTGTGTTTTGAAATCTTAAAAGCTTTGTTTCTAATTTGAAATGCCTATGAAGCATAACAGGCTTTTAGAGGGAGAAATGCTGCCAAGGAGATGTGGAAGCTGCCAGCAGCTTCAATGCTGAAAAATAAATTAAAAATTCAAATGTCTCTTAAAATTATAACCAAATGCTTGGGAAAGCTCAACTTCTGGGATCCTTAACTTAACGCAGACTTTCCTTCTGTAGGAAAGGCCTTGTCTGATGCCTTGCTTTTAAAGGGATGCCACCAGACAGGGACATGAATTTATCTTCCCCTTCAGAGCAAAGAATAATGTTGGCTCCAAAATTTGGGTTTTCATTTGGATTATTAAAACACTGGTATATCACAGTAGTGAAACAGCAGGGAACATGCGTCTCATCTGGTAATATTAAAACACTACCATAGTCAGGAAAAGCTGACTATCATGATGTAAATCCATTACACTTTTGAATATGGACCTACCTTCGCCTGTTTTCCTAACATAAGCTTCCTAAATATGCTAGCATATTCATTTGTATGTCTTATTTTGGTAATTGCAAAGAGACAATTAATAGATAGAAGCTTCCAGAGTTGTTTTGTCTATCCTCACTTCACAAATGTCTTCTAAAGAATAGCCTATACTTGTGGCACTTCCTTCTTTAGCACACAGCTATTTCCTAATATTTTGTAATGTGACTTTTTATGTCATCTCTTAGATTACCAATAACTTCATCCCTAAATTAATTTTCTCAGTCCTCATTTCCCTTGAACCTTCTGTCACCATTGTAACCTCTTTTTTGGCTTCAATGACTGAGAAATATCTTGGTTTTTATGAGTCTACTTATTCTGACCACTCATTTTTCACTCTTTTCTTTCTCCTCCCATTCCCTATAAGCATTCCTAAGGGCTACATCTTCAAAACTTGCCTCTTCTACTATATATTCTGCCTTAGGAATGCCATCACCTCTGAAGGCTTTAATAATCATGACTTTTCATATTTCTCTCAGATCTTTATTATTTTCATTTTTCTGAAATTTGGATCTTTTTAACTTTTTAAAAATTGAACTAGTCTTTCCTCCAAAACAAGTATACATCATTACAAGTGGAAGAGCATGGAATTTGGAATCAAAGGGACGTAATTTCAAATCCTGTCACTCTTATTACTTGACTTGGAGAAGCTATTTATTCTCCCCAAAGTTCTGTTTCTGTTTCAATAAAAATGGAAAGAGTAGCAGCAAACTGTACTGCTACAGAGAAGAACTAGATTATCTAACAGTCGTAAAATTGACTAATAAAGTACTCAGGGTAAAGTAGAGCTCAATAAGCTAGATTACCTGTCTTTCCTTTCTCCTCCTGATTTTCCTATGATTTTCCCAATGAATTCAGATTTAAAAATCTTCATTCTTTCTCCAAATCCTGCAACCCATTGATTCTACTTCTTCAGTCTCATTAATTCTCTTCAATTCTCGTGCTTCCATCTTACTTTAAACCCTTAAAACTTCTCACTTGTACAACAGCAATACTCTCCTATTCTATTGCAAGGTCTATTACACTTGGCTTTCAGATAAAGATTCCTAGTACACAGCTACTGCTATATTATCCCTGGATCAAAAACTCGTATCTAGGGGCCAGCCTGTGGCTTAGCATTTAAGTGTGTGCTCTGCTACTGGCAGCCCGGGTTCGGATCCTGGGCGCGCACCGATGCACCGCTTCTCTGGCCATGCTGAGGTGGCATCCCACATACAGCAACTAGAAGGATGTGCAACTATGACATACAGCTATCTACTGGGGCTTTGGGGGGAAAAAAAGGAGGAGGATGGGCAATAGATGTTAGCTCAGAGCCAGTCTTCCTCAGCAAAAAGAGGAGGATTAGCACGGATGTTAGCTCAGGGCTGATCTTCAAAAAAAAAAAAAGAAAAAAGAAAAGAAAAAAACTCGTATCTCTTCATAGAATTAAGAAATGATATAATATCAATTATCACATATAGACGTATATGTTAGCTTAAAAGCACTTTCACAAACATTATTTTGTTTGTTATTCATTAAAACATTGTACATGTAAATATTCCTATTTTGATGATGTCAGAAGTTTCCACACTTAGTAGTAATAAAGGCAGACCTTGAACTCAGTGCTTATGGCTTGCAATTTGGTGCTCTTTTCCCCTTGCTTATGCATTTGCATTCTATCATTTAAATTCTTCCTTAATACTGTTCAAACTTAACTTTCTAACATTATATTTCCAATTCAGCCACATTGTGCTACAGAATGCTAAACGTGCCTCTCACAGAAAATAAATCATTTCATTATATGGTGTGTATTTTTTAAAAGAAATGTAAAAAAAAGACAAAAAAAATACTATTCCCTTAAACTAACCAGTTGCTTAAGGCAAACTGTTCTTGCAAATGCCTCCACCATTTATCAGCTCAGTAGTATAGCACATGCTATTCTCTCTTCCTAGAATATGATCCTGCCAATGTTTGTCTATACGAATCCTATTCAGTCTTAAAACGGATTTTCATCTTCCTTGGTTTCCCATAACTTGTATCCATGTTCTCTTGGCTCATATGACTTGAATGATATTTACTTGTGTGCTTTTCTTATCACCATACTAGAATTTAATTCCGTTTCTTGAAGGCAGATACCTTCTTATTTTTTTTATCAGCAAGCCAAAAACAGTTTAGATGCCTAAGAAAATCTTGCTGGGTTGAATTTGAGTAAACCTACACTGCAACCTTCCTCTTGTGTTATGTTTTAAGACCAATGCAATTAAGACTTACCTTAATTGTATAAGTAATTGTATAAGTAAATAAGTAACTAACAATAAGCTGTTATTGTCCTTATGGAAAGCTGTTTCTGATGTCTTTGAGAAGGTTCCTTAAAAGACATATTACCTAGGTCTGAAAACAAAGAGTAATGAAACCATAAATGTTCTATGGTTGCTTGGGTCCCAGACTGCTCAGGACAATATTACCACATTAAAACTAGTTCCTATTAAAAAAGAAATCTATTTTAAGTTATGTAAATATATAGAAGAAATAGTGGGACTAGATTTTTGAAAGTTACTACAATTATGTTATCAAACTGATAGGACATTTAGAACATAAGACTAAAGAAAATATTCAACATGGGTAGACAATCTAAAAAGAAAATAAATAACGTGAATGACAAGCCTTAGTACTTACACTGTGTACACCTTCTGAGGAGCTTAGCATTTTATACTTTTTCTATTTTATCCTCATGGTCTCTTCATTATTGGAGAGGAAAAACATGCTATTATTGCAATGTTATGGTAAAAATATTAAAAAGAAAAGGTGATGCAAGGAACAGTTAGAGACGACAAATAATTTAAATCACGGTAATCTTTCACTGAAAGTTTAAATATAGACATTTAAAGTTTAAAATATAGATATTTAGAAATATATTAAAAACTGCATTTAGGAAATCATTTTTGATGCATTTCTGGCCCCATGGGACTGGAATAATTGGCATCACCCAGAAAGGAGCTCATATCCCTGTGTGGCACCCAGGGACACTTCTACATTGCCTTGCTCTGGTGGCTAGTGGAGCTTATGCTTGTGGCTCCCATAGGACTGTAACCAACAGAGAAACAGTTCTTAAACAGCTACCCCTCCCAGGGCACAGCAGGAGGCAACAGACCCAGGAGCTCAATCTTTCTGTGATGGAGGCATATTAGCTAATTATCATGACCTTGGCCTGAGGGGTCATACATTTGGGGCTGACCGTAATCCTTTTTAGAGATATTGGAAGGCGGGTGTTATCTTTGCACTCACCCTCTGCAGTTCTCCAGAGTACCAGTGTCTCCTAGAGGAGAGCTTTATATGTGTTTGGTGCCCTGGTTTTATGTCTGGTGCCCCAGTTTTTGTGGCTGTCACCCAGAGGACACCCTTTGATCACCTAGCTTTCGTGGCCAGGGGGCCTTGCATTCCTGGGTCCCATGGAACTGTGGCAATTAGAGAGACAGTTCTTGGCAGGCTACCACCCCCAGGGAACTGCAAAGACAGTGCACTGAGGCACATTCCCAGTCTTTCGTGAAGGAGGCCACTTTGCTTGTCCTGGAGCTTCAGCCTGAGGAGCAAGCTTTAGGTTTGGCACATATTTAATGGCCTGTGGAACTGTTCTCAAGGAACATAGGTTGTGGACTCCATCTTGGTCTTCTCCCTCTGCCCTGCTCCAGCTTGTCAGTATCTCCCAGAAAAGAGCTTATACACTTTTCTTGACTCCTGATTTTCACAACTGCTGCCCAGGGGACACCTCCAGATCTCCTGGGCTGGGTTAGCAGTAGGACATATGCTTGCAGTTCCACAGGACTGTGTAAATTTGCATAATTTTAAAAGCTGCTGCCTGAGGGTCTGTCTTCCAGTCAGCCTGAAACTAGGTGCTGAGATCTTTCCCTTCAGGACATTGACAGGTCTTGGCATATCCTCAACTACTGGGAGCTATTAAAAATATAAAAGGCTACTTGGACAAGCACAAAGGTTTGAGAGACAACCAAGAGCTGGGGCAGGGTTGAATGGTAAGTTTCATCTACTGCATGAGGCCACTCCTTCAAGACTAGGAGAGGTGGTTCTTTTCTTCTACCACATAGAAACCAACATAGAGAGTCAAGCAAAATGAAAAAATACAAAAATATGTTCCAAATGAAAAAATCAGATAAAACCTCAAAAAAAAAAAAACAAAAACGTAGTGAGACAGAGATAATTAATTTACCAGATAAAGAGTTCAAAGTCATGGTCATAAAGATGCTCATCCAACTAGGGAGAAGAATGAATGAATGCAATGAGAACTTCAACAAAGAGATGGAAAATATAAGAAAGTACCAAATAAAAGTCACAGAGCTAAAGAATACAATAACTGAACTGAAAAATACAGTAGAGTAGTTCAACAGCAGACTAGATGAAGCAGAAGAAAGGATCAGTCAACTTGAAGACAAAGCAGTAGAACTCACCCAATCTGAGCAGCAAAAAGAAAAAAGAAAGAAAAAGAAAGTGCAGATAGCTTAGGGGACTTATGGGACAACATCAAACAGATTAACATGCACATGTTTCCAGAAGAAGAGAGAGAGAAAAGGGCTGAAATATTAAGTGCAGAAATAATGGCTGAATACTTTCCTAATCTGGGGAAGGAAACAGACATCCAGATCCAGAAAGCCTAGAGAGTTCTAAAAAAGATGAACTCAAAGAGACCCACATCAAGACAAATTATAATTAAAATGTCAAAAGTTACAAACAAGGAGAGGATATTAAAAGCAGCAAGAGAAAAACAACTTGCTACATACAAGGAAACCTCCATAAGACTGTTATCAGATTTTTCAGCAGAAACTTTGCAGGCTAGAACAGAGTGGCACAATATATTCAGAGTGCTAAAAGAAAAAATACTTCCAACCAATACTACTCTACTTGGCAAAGTTATCATTTAGAATTGAAGGATAGATAAACAGTTTTCTCTACAGGCAAAAGATAAAGGAGTTCATCACCAGTAAACTGGTCTTACAAGAAATGTTAAAGGAACTTCTTTCAGGTAAAATCTCACTGGAAAGGTAAATATATGGTAAAGGTAGTGGATTAGTCACTTATAAAGCTGGTATTAAGGTTAAAAGACAACAATAGTAAACATAACTATGACTATAATAATTAGTTAAGGGATACACAAGATAAAAAATGTAAACTGTGACATCAAAAATGTAAAACCTAGAGAGGAATAATAAAAATGTTGAGCTTTAAGATGGGGTCAGACTTAAGTTGTTATCAACTTAAAATAGACTGTTATAGATATAAGTTGTTATGTGTAAGCCTCAGGGTAACCACAAAGCAAAAAACTATAGTAAATACACAAAAGATAAAGAGAAAGAAATATAAGCGTACTGCTAAAGAAAGCCATCAAACCACAAAAGAAGAGAATAAGAGAAGGAGAAAGGACCAGAGAGAAACTACAAAAACAGCCAGAAGACAATTAACAAAATGGCAGTAAGCACATAATTATCAATAATTACTTTAAATGTAAATAGACTAAATTCTCTAATCAAAAGAAACAGTGCAGCTGAATGGAGAAAGAAAAAAAAGACTCATCTATATGCTGCCTACAAGAGACTCATTTTAGATGTAGAGACACACAGATTGAAAGTGAAGAGATGAAAAAAGATATTCCATGCAAATGGAAACCAAAAGTAAGCTGGAGTAGCTATACTTTTATAGATAAAAAATATTTTAAAACAAAGACTGTAATAACTGGTGAAGAAAGCTGTTACATAATGATAAAGGGGTCAAACTAACAAAAGGATATAACATTTGTAAATATTTTTGCACCAAACGTAGGAGCACCTAAATATATAAGGCGTGTATTAACAGACCTAAAAGGAGAAATAGACAACAATACAATAATAGTGGGGGTCTTTAATACCCCAATCATATCAATGGATACATCATCCAGACAGATAATCCATAAAGAAACATTGTCCTTAAACAACACATTAGACCAGGTGGACTTAACAGATATTCATAGAACATTCCATTCAAAAGCAACAGGATATGTGTTCTTCTCAAGTGTACATGGAACATTTCGAAGATAGATCATATGTTAGGCCACAAAACATGTCTTAATAAATTTAAGAGAATTGAAATCATATCAAGCATCTTTTCTGACCACAATGTTATGAAACTAGAAATTAATTACACAAAGAAAACTGGAAAATTCACAAATGCGTGGAGATTAAACAACATGCTACTGAACAACCAATGGGTCAAAGAAGAACAAAAGATAAATAAAAAAATACCTTGAGGCAAATGAAAATGTAAAAGTAACGTACTAAAATTTATGGAATGAAGCAAAAACAGTTCTAAAAGAATAGTTCATAATAATAAATGCCTACCTTAAGACACAAGAAAAGTCTCAAATGAACAATTTAACTTTATACCTCAAGGAACCAGCAAAAGAAGAACAAATGAAGCCCATAGTTAGTAGAAGGAAGGAAAGAAAGATTAGAGCAGAAATAAATGAAATAGAGACTAAAAAGACAGTAGAAAAGATCAATGAAACTAAGAGCTGATTCTTTGAAAAGATAAACAAAATGGACAAAACTTTAGCTAGACTCACCAAGAAAAAGAGAGAGGACTCAAATAAATAAAATCAGAAATGAAAGAGGAGATGTTACAACTGATAGCACAGAAATACAAAGGATCATAAGAGATTACTATGAACAATTATATAGCAGCAAATTGGACAACCTAGAAGAAATGGATAAATTTCAAGAAATGTACAACCTACCATGACCGAATCATGATGAAATAGAAAATCTGAACAGACCAATTACTAGTAAGGAGATTGAATCAGTAATCAAAAACCCCCTCACAAATTCCAGGACCAGACGACTTCACTGGTGAATTCTACCAAACATTCAAGAAGAATTAATACTAATCCCTCTCAAACTCTTCCAAAGTAATAGAAGAAGAGGAAACTCTTCTAAACTCATTTTATGAGGCCAACATTACCTTGATACCCAACCAGACAAGGATGCCACAGGAAAAGAAAATTACATGCAAATAATCTCTGATGAACCCAAAGACAAAAATCCTCAACACAAACCAAATTCAACTGTACGTTAAAAGGATCATACATCATGATCAAGTGGGGATTTATTCCAGAGATATAAGGATGGTTCAGTATCCACAAATCAGTCAATGCAATACACCACATTAACAAAATGAAGGATAAAAATCATATGATCATGATTTGAGAAAATTCATTCTCAAATGAATCAAAATTCATTCAAAATGAATCAAAGGGCATTTGAGAAAATCCAACATCTATTTATGATAAAAACTTTTGACAAAGAGGGTATAAAGGGAACAAACCTCCACATAATAAAGGTCATATATGACAAGCTCACAGCTAACATATATATCATACTCAATGGTGAAAAGCTGAAAGATTTTCTTCTAAGATCAAGAACTAGACAAGGATGTCTACTCTTGCCACTTTTATTCAACATAGTATTGGAAGTCCTAGCCAGAGCTATTAGGTAAGAAAAAGAAATAAAAGTCATCCAAATTGGAAAGAAAGAAGTAAAACTGTCACTACTTACAGATAACATGATATTATGTATAGAAAACCTTAAAGACTCCATCAAAAAACTGTTGCAACTAATAAACCAATTCAGCAAAGTTTCAGGATACAAAATAAATACACAAACATCTGTTGCATTTCTGTGTACTAATAATGAACTATCAGAAAGAGAAATTAAGAAAACAATCCCATTTACAATTGAATCAAAGAGAATAAAATAGCTAGCAATAAATTTAACCAAGGAAGTGAAAGAAGTGTATATTGAAAACTACAAGACATTAATGAAAGAAATTGAAGACACAAATAAATGGAAAGACATTTCATGCTCATGGATTGGAAGAATTTATATTGTTAAAATGTCCATATTACCCAAAGCAATCTACAGGTTCAATGCAATCCCTATCAAAATTCCAATGGCATTTTTCACAGAAATAGAACAAACAATCCTAAAATTTGTATGAAAGCGAAAGACCCTGAATAGCCAAAGCAATCTTGAGAAAGAAGAACAAAGCTGGAGGCATTACTCCTCCTGATTTCAAGTTATATTACAAAGCTATAGTAATTAAAACTATGTGGTATTTGCATAAAAGCAAACACATGGATCAATGGAACAGAACAGAGAGCCCAGAAATAATCCCATGCAAATATGGACAATTAATTTATGACAAAGGAGCCAGTAATATACAATGGGAAAAGGACAGTGTCTTCAGTAAATGGTGCTAGGAAAATAGACCAGCCACATGCAAAAGAATGAAACTGGACTACTATCTTGCACCATACACAAAAAGTAACTCAAAATGGATTATAACCTTGAATTTAAGACCTGAAACCATAAAACTCCTAGAAGAAAAATAGATGGTAAGCTCCTTGACATAGGTCTTGGTGATGATTTTCTGAATCTGACACCAAAAGCAAAAGCAACAAAAGGAAAAATAAACAAGTGGGACTACATCAAAGTAAAAGGCTTCTGCAGGGTAAAGGAAACCATCAACAAAATGAAAAAGATTATCTACTGAATATCTACTGAGAAAATATTTGCAAATCATATATCTGATAAGGGCCTAATATCCAAAATATATAAAGAACTCATGCAACTCAATACCAAAAAAACAATTTGATGAAAAGTTGCTCAACATCCTTAATAATCAGGGAAATGCAAATCAAAATCACAGCGAGGTATCACCTCACACCTGTTGGAATGGCTATTATCAAAAAGACAAGAAATAACAAGTGTTGGCAAGGATGTGGAGAAAAGGGAACCCTTGTGCACTGTTAGTCAGAATGTAAATTGGTGCAGCTGCTATGGAAAGCAGTATGGAGTTTCCTCAAAAAATTAAAAATATAAACTACCATATGATCCAGCAATTTCACTTCTTGGTATTTATTCAAAGAGAACAAAAACACTAACTCGAAAAGATATACGCACCTCCATGTTCGCTGAAGCATTATTTACAATAGCCAAGATATGGAAACAACCTAAGTGTCCATCAGTGGATGAATGGATAAAGAAATTGTGGTATATACATACAATGAAATATTATTCAGCCATAGAAAAAGAATGAAATCTTCCCATTTGTGACAACATGGATGGACCTTGAGGACATTATTCTAAGTGAAATAAGTCAGAGAAAGACAAACACTGTATGATCTCTCTTATATGTGGAATCTAAATCAAAAAACAAAATAAAAAACAGACACTAAGTTCATAGACACAGAGAACAGGTTGATGGTTGCCAGAGTCAGGGGGTGCAAGATGGGAGAAATGGGTGAACTATTATTTTTTTGGTTTAAATAAGATAAATAACCACAACAAAAATTTACTCCTAAATTGGAAAAAAAAAAACAAAAACTTTTCTAATTCAAGCCACTGTCATTTCTCCCTCGAATCATCAATACAGCCCTAAATGATCTTTCTGCTACTATTGTCATTTATGATGCATTCACCACACAGCAATCAGAGCGATCTTTCAAAAACGTAGATCAGGTCACATCACTTCTCTGCTTAAAATACTCCACTGAGATCCTCTTTGCAATTAGGATAAAATTGATATTCTTAAAAATAACTGTTACAGAACCTGTTGTGTTTCTTCCTCACTGAGCTCATTTTAAATCATTCTCCCCATCTGCCACTCTGATCTAGCCATCTTGGCCTCCTTTCTGTTTTTGAAGCTTATCTAGCTCATTCCTACTTGGAGCCCTTTCTGACAGATCCCTTTTACTTGTAACTGTCTCATTGTTATTAAGATGTCAGATTATAGGAAACCTTCCCAGAGAGCCATTTTCTGACTCCTCAACCCTGTTCTCACTCTATCACTCATATCATTCCTACATGGTACTTGTCATCTGATACTACTCTACTTGTTTATTCATTTATTTACTCTCTCTATGCTGATCTTTGGCCTGATTGCTCTCAAATCGCTTCCTAGACTTTCGCTTCTCTGCTATCATGGAGAGAGTCAGGGAATGAGCCTTGTAGGCTTAGTTCCCTAGAATTCTTGCTGACTTTGGCCATTCATAGATACAAGCAAGAAACTGAAAGATGTAAATCAGGGAGAATCCAGAGTTGTCTACTTCTCTCTCTGCCTTGGGTGGCTCTAGCTCCTGAATATGGTAGTCTGAACAGAACTGTCGTTTTTTTAACGAAGTAAATCCATTCTCTGGGTTCTAGGTGCACTAATTTCTGAGTACCATGCTATTTTTCAAGTGTCTCAGCTCTTTCATTGCCTAACTATAATCAATTGTATTAAATTTCCTCCCATGGAAAGGCCTAGTGTGATTTCTGCTTTTCATCAAGACCCTGACTGGTACAGTTTGTCTCTTTCCACTAGAATGTAAACTTCGTGAGAACAGGACCTGTTCTGTCTTGTTTACCTATTTATTCCCATGCTTGTAATGTGTGGTTTAAAAAAGAAAATTTTTTTTGGCCTAGCTCCAGAGACCAAGATAGTTGCAGCTGACATAATGAGTTCAGCCTATTCAATAGTATACAAAACAAACTTATATCATATATATTTTAGAATTATAAAGATCTCATATTAGATAAATTTTTCAAGTAGTTTTTTTTCAGTGAGCCTAAATATCCATATTCTATATTCCTGTTTCCAAAGTACTTAGAATTAAAGGTGAAAGAAGAGGACAGATTGTAAAAGTGAGCTAAGTCTACAGACGTTGTAAGTCATTCAATTTAATGAACATTTACTGAATGCCTACCATGTGCCAGGCATTGTGTCAATTGCTACAGATACAAAGATGAAAAAGGAGTTTTCAATTGTATAGAAAAAAAATGGAAACAAAAAATTATAGTGCACTGTGATAAATACAATTAGAGAAATATATCTAATGTATGGAGAAAGAGATGATTAACTCTTTGGGGGCTGGAGAAAGGAGGACCAGAAAAGCCATCTGAGGAAGATGACGTCTTCACCATGTTATGAAAATGAATAGATGTTTTCCAGATAGACAGGAAGAGTAGGAGAGAATTTCAAGATGAGGGTCGAGCATGTGCACTGACGCAGAGCTCTATACCATACAGCATATTCAGGGATAGTTTGTATTGCTGAATGTGAGTACAAAGCAGGGTGGTGGATGAAGCCCAAAGAGGAGAATGCCAAGTAGACAAGGGAATGGGATACATTCCCAGTTGATGGAATAGCACCATGATTTACGCTTCACTCCACAAATGCCATGTAATTTTAAACAAAACAAAAAGGGAAAAGCAAAGCAGTATACCATAAGGTAGCTTCTAAACCCTTTTATGTAAGCTATTGCAAGTAAGGGAATACCCAAAGGAAATTTTACAAATAAAGCTTTATTTTTCCCAAATAACAGGAAGACCAGAAGAAGTACTTTCTGGCATGCGTTTGGCTGCTCAGTGATGCCATTGGGGACCAAGCCTCTTTCTATCTTTTTTCTTTATCATTCTTAGCATATTAGTTTTGAGTCTTATGCTGATTGTTTCATGATGGCAAGACGGCTGCTATTACTCTCGCTCCAGATACCAGTCCCTCTTTTAAAGCAGGAAGAAGGGCTAACAATGGCAAGGAGTTTTCTCTTTTTGAAGCCTTGTATTTTTGTTCAGGAAGAAAAGTCTTTAGCCAACTTCCATTAGCCAGAAATGGTTAAGATGCACGCCTTTGAAACAATCAGTAACCTAGTGGAATGAGATCAACATAACTGGTTTAAACTAAACATGAGTCTTCTCTGGGGCTGGTATGGAAATGAAGAACATTTACCCATATCCCCAATAAGTCAGGGTTCTGTTTAATGGGTAGGAGATAGTTGTTGAAAGGGAACAGATAGAGTCTGCCAGATATATACAGCCTAAAAAGGATTTTTATGATTTAGTCTTAATTTTGTTCTCTAATCTCATATATCAGTAATCCTTTATTGCTCATCCATCCCACTCCCACTTTCCACTTCCATTTCCACATGCATGCTTCCACACACAGACTGAATAGACCTGCTATATTCAACTGTTATTGTTCCCAGAATCTATCATGCCTGTAATCCCTGGTAATTTTGATGTGCTGCATTCTTTACATAGAATGTCTTTCTTCTCATTCTCTGTTTGGTTGTATCTGCTCAACCTTCAGTTTTTTGTTTTTGTTTTTTTTTTTTTATAATTTTATTTATTTATTTATTTTCCCCCAAAGCCCCAGTAAATAGTTGTATGTCATAGCTGCACATCCTTCTAGTTGTTGTACGTGGGATGCGGCCTCAGCATGGCCAGAGAAGCAGTGCGTCGGTGCGTGCCCGGGATCTGAACCCGGGTCACCAGCAGCGGAGTGCACGCACTTAACCGCTAAGCCACAGGGCCAGCCCTCAACCTTCAGTTTTAAGCTCAGGTTTCAACCCCAACCAGACTTTATTAGGTGCTTTTTTTCTTCCATAGCAGTCTCCACAGTTAAAATATGGTACCACAATTCATTTTTCCTGTTTATCTCCCCCTATCTGTCCATAAACTCTTTGAGAGGAGAGTCTCGTGTCTTCTTTCAACGTGGCATTCTCTGTATACCCTTTGCATAGTACCTAATGCATATCAAAGATCGCAATAATCATGGTTAGCAAGCTTTCTATTTTGTTGGGCCTGCATAGTATTTAAAGAAAAAAAATCCTTTTAGAATATAAATGGCTTTAATTAAGCAGATACTCACCTATTCACGATCAAATTTTTGGCCTTGATTGTCTAGAAGACATTTGAGATTGTAACTCCTATGTAAACACTTACTGAATGTATATTGAATAAGTGGGTTAATGAATAAATGTTTTCAGGTATGGAAGTTTCTGTCTTGAATGACTAAATAGGTGGTGGTACTATGCACTAAGATTGGAAATACAGGAAGAGGAATAGGTCTCAAGGAAAAGATGAGTTCAGTTTGGGACACTTTGAATTTGTGATCTTTCTCTGGGACATTTCGAGTGGTTACAGAAAGAGATTAAGGCTAGAGATACAGATTTATAAGAAGGAGGTTGAAGCCACATGTAGCAGATGCAGCAGGTGCCCTGCCAGTGTCCTCTCCACACTCCACTAGCTGGGTCAGCCACCTCTGGGGGTAATGAGGAGTGACTGCTAATGGATATGGGGTTTTTTCGGGGGTGATGAAAATATTCTGAAATTAGATACTGGTGATATTGTGTAACTTTGTGAATATACTAAAACCCAGTAAACTGTACACTTTAAAAAGGAAAGAAAAAAAAAATTGCAAGTGAATGGGTGAATAAATGCATATCTAGACCGACGGCTTGGTGTGTGTGCATGGGAGGGGGCAGGTAGGTTGCCAGGGTGGAGGTGGGTGCACATATTGTAGAAGATAAGGTGAAAGTGATAGGAAGTAGCCAGACCATGAGTGACCCTTACTTTCTATTTCAAAGATCTCATACTTTCTCCAGAAAACAATACGTAACCTCTGTAGAGCTTTCCACATGATATTCAATAATAGCTATTATTTATAAGATATAATCAGACTAGGTGCTTGCTTTATTGCTGGACTCACCTGACCCATACTTCCAGCTAACTACTAAGTTACTCATTCTCAAACATCTTCATTTATTGGAATCATCTAAAAATTTCAGTATAAAAATTCAGTTTCTTGAGCTTCACTTTTCACGCAATTGAGGTATGGACAGTGTGTCTGAATACATAACAAAACCCAACCCCTTGGGATTACAATGTTGATGGCCCCAGATGCACTTTGAAAAACACTGCTATACAAGAAGAAACATACTTATAATATGGAGTATAATGTTTTAGCACAAGAAATTCCCAGTTGTTTTGGATCACAGTGCCTTTAGTTATTTCAGTCATATTTTTCATGGCTCCCCAGGCCCAAAGAAATACCTAACACTTCCATTTATTAAGTAGTTTTGTCTTACAAGTTTATGTTCTAACAATTTAGTGCTATTGTGTACTGCACAACTTCTCAAACCTTGGAATCAGATTGGATATCACCACTCTCATTTCCTGTTTCACAAGGAAATGGTGTGGTACTTTCTTTTTATCACAGCAACTGCTGAAAATACAGCTTCACAACGATAAGATGTCATTGAAAGAAACACAGTGATCTAATGTTGAAACTGTGAACTATCTCAAGCTAGTGGCTTGCACAGTATATGATAGATGTCTGTGTTTCCTTCAAAAATTTGAAGTACACTCCAGCCACCTGTGCGTTCACTGCAGCAGATATGCTCAACATAGTCTGGGATTTGCAATTTTAACCAGTAAGGAAAGGCAGAAAAAATCTACAATAAAAATGAATGCAGGCCCTTTTATTTTGTATTTTAGTGAGAGCTGTTGCATGAACCAGCTACTTCTCCATCCATTATCAGAATCCAGACAAACAATAAGGTATTTGTAACTATACTGCAGAACATCAGCAAATCTCTCTAGGCTCTACATCTAAACTAGCATGCCTTATCCTAGCGTTTCCTTTCACTCTTGTACTCAGCAGATACCTCCTGTGTACTTAAGTAGCAGACACTGGGCTAGACTCCAGATGTAGGAGATAAAAGGATTAGTAAGACATAATCCTTTCCTCTAAGAGTTTACAGTCTTCAGTTTGTATCCCAGTGATTCATTAAACGTCTCTGCCATTTTGCCCAGCCCTTTAGTGTACCTCTGTATACCTGTCTGCTCTCTGTGGGGTTGTCTTTTAGGTTTCCCTCAGCTTCCAACTTTCTACTCCAAGGACAAAACCATCTTTTAACCCTTAACTAGTTCATACTCTTGGAACTCACTAAGTCTGACATACAGGGAACCACTTTGACCCTCTATTTGTATTTCTCTAGTTTTGAGCATTATGGTCTCCAACTGACCTAGTAGTTGATGGAGAGATGGTGCAGACATAGTGGAAAGATGGCACGTACAGGACCCTGTCTTCTGTAACAATCATGGTCAGATACATTGTGATAGCTAGCAGAGCTGCAATGAAAATTTTGAACTGTTCATTGTATGTTGTAGAAAGCCTAGGACTTATTTTTCTTTTAAAATTAAGAGAATCCATAGCCCAATTCTGAATTATAAAGATATTCTTTATTGTCAAACACACTGAATAATATGTTATACAACTATTTGTATTTTAGTACATTATCTATTCTTATAATCTTCCTGAATTTTATAGCTGGGAAAAAAACCTAAGAGGTGATTTAATAATTTCCATGTCACTCTCTACTCCCCAATCCCTATTTTGGACTTCAGAAAGCCGATACTAAGACTGTTTATCATTTATTAAAGCACTATTTCTTGTTTTCAGTTTTAGTTTTTGTTTATGCTAGAAAGGTACTTTTACTGCAAGGGGAGACATTAATTACAAAGTTATTTTAATTAGGATAATATAGTTTTCATAATATACATATTGGAGGAATTGCCTTTTGGCACAGTCATTATGTTAAATAAGAATGATTTAAAAGTTAAACACACCTAACTTTAAGGTTAGACACTATTTATTAAAAAGGCGTAGCAGCATTAAAACATGTTGAAGTATTTGAGGTATATTTGTTTTGGCAGATTTTCGTTAATAAAAAGCAGATTGATTCATGAAATGTTACAGCTAGAATGCACCTAGAGACAATCCAATCCAATCTATTTCAAATTTTCCTCAGTGGGCTATAATGCTGATAAACTGAATGTTAAAATTAAATTTATTTTATATTACAGGTTTAATATGGCAGTAGCAACTTAATATGCCAAATTTGCGTTACTGACATATGCAATAATTTATTATTAATTGTCAGCATCTCCATATAGGATTTAAGGTATAAATATTAAATATGGGTAGTCATTGTTCAATCTAAGTGGTCCTTCCAATCTTTAAAACATTGAGCAGTTCACAATGAAGTGGTTGCATTGTGTATTAGTCTTTACGCTTAAATATTACCCACAAAGTGCCTTGTGGGTTACTTTTGCATATTTTTACTTTGATGGCAGAATAAGTGACACAGTAACTGCTACAAGAGTAGACCAAATGGGATTTTATACAGGAAAGTGCTTTGTAAACTAGAATGCCCTATTCAAATAGTAATTCTTAATAATTCTTAATCTTCTTTTAAAAATTATTCTAAGATTTTTTGAAGACTTGATTGCCTTGGATCATTTATAACATTCGTGTATATGAATATTATGCCTTAGATCATGTATCACAAGATTCAATTTGTCTACGCCTCGGAATGTTTTCTTACTCTGAGGTGGATGTGACTTTAACTATTTACACCTCCACTTCGGTTGCTTTATTCCTCTATGACAGCTATTTTTAAACACGGGGTCACAGTCATTTGAGGGCTTTTTTACAATTAATTGGTTACTAATATTAAAATATCAAAATTTGGTAATAACCTAAGCTTTGAAAAATTAGAGACAAATATGGTTATCTTCATTGCATTGCTTAATTCACAGCTAATATGAGTGCAGGGGTGCGGGAAGGAGGGGTAGACTAGTAGTGGGTCAGTTAGAGCTCATATGTCAAGAATGTGATGTTAACCTTGCCTTATTTTATGATTATGCCTATAGGAGGCATATTTTATAGATATGCCCACATGTGAACTTCAAAACAGCATGTGATGAAAACCATTGGGATGCTTACCAACCTAACACCATAGCATTAAAACTTATCAGACCTTAGTTTTCTCACTAATTTTATTTTACATTTTGAGTTGTGGGGATTATATAATCTGATTCTAATACTCAATCCTATCAACCACTCTCTTTTTTATGGTTATAACGATAAAAATGATGCCAAACGTATTATAGCTTTTCAATTAATACTATTTTAAAAGTTTATTATTCTCAAATAATTTTAGCTCCTATCTCATATAAACACTTCTATCACAGGATACAAGTTTTCGTTTTGGGGGCTGGCCCGGTGGCCAAGCAGTTAAGTGCGTGCACCTCCGCGGCAGCCCAGGGTTCGCCGGTTCAGATCCCGGATGCGCACCAACGCACCACTTGTTAAGCCATGCTGTGGCGGCATCCTATATAAAGTGGAGGAAGATAGGCATGGATGTTAGCCCAGGGCCAATCTTCCTCAGCAAAAAAAAAAAAAAAAAGAGGAGGATTGGCATGGGATGTTAGCTCAGGACTGGTCTTCCTCACAAAAAAAAAAAAATTTTGTTTTGAGTTTTACATAAATTTTATTTTCTCACTTAAGTGTGTGTATATTGAATTTTTTCTGAATATTATGCTGTTTCCTAACTCTTTTTACTACTAACCTTCAAAAGCATTATTTACTAATTTATTCTTTTTTTTCCATCAAAGAATATCATTATCCTACTATGTGCCTTTCTCTTGCTGTATAACGCAGTTTTGGATCTGTACAGTAGGCACTTCACTTGTAATGTAAAACACTGTGGTTATCCAAGATTGAAAATCTCTGAAAAAGCCATGCTCAATCAAGACACAAAATTTGATCTGGTGATTGTTGAATATAAGATGTAAAAAAACCCCACAAAATGCAGAAACCAAAGCACCCAGTGGCAAGGATTTATCTCACAGATTCCAAAAAAAGAAACAAATATCAAGATAAAAATAAAATCTTTAGTTGTGATTTTTTTTCATAATTGTACTGAATTTTAATATCTTGGAATCTTATCAGGTACAATAGCAAGAATTTTTTGAGAATTCTGAAGTGTTAACCACAATTTATTTTCAAAGTTAAAAGGGTTCCATGATAATATGCATTATCCTTTTTTTCCAAAGGTATAGAATTATAACTTTTTAATGGCTTTTTTTTGTTGTTGTGAGGAAGATCAGCCCTGAGCTAACATCCAATGCCAATCCTCCTCTTTTCACTGAGGAAGATTGGCCCTGGGCTAACATCCGTGCCCATCTTCCTCTACTTTATATGGGACACCGCCACAGCATGGCTTGCCAAGCAGTGCATCGGTGTGTGCCCAGGATCCGAACTTGCGAACCCTGGGCTGCTGAAGCAGAGCACGCGTACTTAACCGCTGCGCCACTGGGCTGGCCCCAATGGTTTTTCCTTTTAGCTTAGTTAGCTATTTAATGAAGAGCTGTTCACATATGAAAATCCACAGTAATATTATGCTTGCCTAGTGCTCTTGTGTTTCTTTCTGAACAACCTATTCCTTTGGGATTGTTCCTTTTTCCAGGATATTGCCCCATTTGGAATTGATACATTTCTCAACCTATTGTGTTGTTTCATAGAAATCTATAAATATATGAAATAAAACCATAGGAAGGATTTACTTCTGGTAATAGAATTTAAGCTGAAGTGAAATGAAGTGCTGGAGAGGTGGGGCAGGTAGCAACATCACCTTCTAGGTATGTTTTAAGTTGTATACAAAAGACCAAGTATGGGGAGATTAAGAGGGTAGTAGTTGGTTTCAATATTGATTGAGATGGTGCGTGACTTTTAAAATTGCACAAGCCAAGATGCTCAGGAACAGTATCCAAACTGATCATAACCAATAGTGGAAAAAAAGCAGTAGATCAGGAGACTAAAATGTGAAGGTGCGTGAATGCTGAACTGGATTTTTCTTGCATTTTGGCATAGACTTGATTCTACTGATACTATCTTTGGAAAGGAATGATATTAATTTTATAAGGACAATGAAATGAGCAATATGTATAAAAAGACTATGGTGCTCTTTTATTTTTAAAGAAAAGTTTGGTATGAGTTTAAAATCTTTTAATTATCTAAAAAGCTTATCAATATAATTTAGAATGAAAACAACATATTTTGAAAATAAGGTAATTTATCATCCCTATAGAATAAATTGTATGAACGTCTAATATCTACAACTTCCTAATAAATGGGTTAATACCATAACTTTTGCTTCCAGCTTAAAATGAGAGGTTGAATATTGAAGAGAGAGAAAGAATAATTAATGGTACAGGTAATGAGAAGGAGAGATGTACTGAATCCAAAACCAGGTGGAGAAATAGCCCTTTTATAAAGAAAGACACTTGCTCTGTTTTTACAAAGAGGAAGGAAGAGAGAATGAAAATGAATAGGAAAAGAACTGAAATTCTGGAGTTAGATTAAAAACGTTAGCATTGTAGAACTTAAAGGAATTTTCACTTTTTTTTTCTAATTTTCATTTTCAAAATTTTCTACAATAATCACAAATAACTTCTGTAATTTTAAAAAGAAAACAATCATATTGTAAAAATTTCCTACTCTAAATCTCATTTTGGTAAAATTAACCTCAGAATTTCTAACGTGCAATTTTTAACTTTTAGGTCATCCTTGATGCCTGGATAATTTCTACTTGTACAGTGATAATTTTGAAAAATATACATCTGCCTTAGTGAGGAATTTCTATATCTGTATGGAAATTGTCTGGACCTTTAAATCAACCAAAAAGTAATAACTAAACAAAAAAAAATACTTAAATACAAATTCACTCTTGATATAATGCTGTCAAGATCCCTTGCTCCCTTATTTGTTAAATCCTTGTCTCTGACCCAACCACCACCATTTGTCCTTCCATATATCTGTATGAGTTTGTATTTTATTTGGAAAAATAAAATTATATTAGCTGTTGGGTTAAAATAGGAAAAAATTTATATATTTTGAAAAATTCATCTCTCAGTGGCAACTTTGACGTTATAGTGTGTTTTTGCAGTAATAACCATAATTTTTAAAAAGATAATAGCGCTTACACATGGGGCAACATAATCATGGTGAAGATTCAATACTTGTTTTCCAAACTATGTCATTGCATATCATACGCTTGATGAACTGATACTTTCAAATTAAAAATGTGTTCAATCCTTTATTTTCAAATGTTCTATCAGATTGAGTAACCTACTAAAGTGGAAGGTTTCATTTAGCTGGGCAGGGCAGATGTCTCTTCAGTGTTGACATAGAAATTACAATGGTTACAGATTGTCTTCCTTTATTGTCACTTCAGTATAATTAGATACTTTCCTAGAAATACATATTTTTAATGAAACTTCATTGTAAAGTTTGTTTGATTCAAATATTAATGCAGTTCATAAAATGTAAACACAGTGCATTTGTTCAAGATAACCATTTCCTGGATATAATCAAGCCTGGATTCTACTGAAAAGACTGCTTATTCCCTTGATTTCTGCCCTCTCTGTGTTGTTTTGCACTTTTATATTTTTGGTCTAGGATATGTTAAAGTGTAATTGTGATCCTGGTTGGAGGTGCTTGCAGAATGCCCAACAACAGTGCTTCCTTTAATAGTGAGGGAGAAATTAGTAACTTTCACAATTATTTCCGTGACTGAGAGAAGTAATTGAGTGCCAGATACGTGTTCAGCACTGTGTACTTCGTAAATGATATTTCATTACATGATCGCAACAGATGAGGAAGCTCAGGCTTATAAAGATTTTTTCTTTCTCAAAGCCATAAAGTTGGGAAAGGGAACAGTTAGGATTTAAAAGATCTCTCTGACTCTACAGCTTAAATTGTCAACCACAGCTCGAAATTACTTCCTTTTAGCATTATTAACTGGAGAAAAAATTACTGGGATTGTTAATCTCTGGGTGGGGGGAAGGATAGAAACTTCAGAGACCATCACTAGCTGTCTTTGGTATAGTAGCAAAGCACTTAGATGTCTATTATTACCAATTGCCTCTCTCCAGGCTCAGTGAATAAGTTTACTATAATCAAGAAACAAGCTCAAACACTTGTTACTTAAATGAGACGCAATTTATTACATTAACACCAAGAGCCTTTTTAAAATAGAATATCACGATCATCTGTGATCAAATACAGTGACCTTGACAGAATCATTAACTCATTAAGTTAACGAGAAAATAGTAATTAAAATGACTTCTGTGGACCAGGCTCTATACTAAGGCCTTATTTTGTTTTCAAGTTTTACCATCATTAGTTTCTAACCACTATCTCCCTAGGACAAGTCACCATCATATCATCTCCATGAGAACTAGGATAGCTGCAACAGCTAGTTAACCAAACTCCCTGCTTCTACGTTTGCCCCCTTAAAGTTTATCCTTCGCCCTGCAGCCAATACGATCACTTTAAAACATAAAGAATCGTAATGTCATTCCCTTGGCTCACAGTCCTACAATAACTGCTCACTTCTCTCAGAATAAAGGTTAAAATCCTTACCATGGCTTACCAATTGGTAAATGATCTGTCCCCAATCTCTGATTGTTTCCTTAGCTTAATTTCATGCTGCTGCCTCCCTCATTTGCTGTGCTGTAATCATTTTAGTTTCCTTGCTGTTGCTGGAACACAGCAAATGTATCAGGTAGTGGGATGTGAGTGCATGTGAATTATAAGCAATTTAAATAGCCTTGAGAGAGTATCTTACCCAAGAATAATTTTGTCCAATTAATAAGGATGTGATATCTCTTGATTAGGCCATTTTAGACAGTAAATCTGCGTTATTAAAGATACATATTTATCTTTATTATAAATATTTATATTATAAAGATAGCATTTATTTGATGTTTCTCAAAAAATATATATTTATGTATTTAACAACTTACTATACAGTAGAATATGTTTTCCAACATATTCTAACGGGATGAGAGACACAATAAGTAGACAAATACACAGTGCATCAGATAGTGTATAGGCAATAACACAAAGATTATGGGTTAGGAGTAGCTGTATTAAAAAGAACATTCAAGGAGGGCCTTATGATAAGGTCACATGTGAAGAAAATAACAGATCTAGACTCCTGGAGGAAGTATTTTCCAGACCGATATGCAAGCAAATATAAAGACCCTGAGCCAAGTGCATGCTTAATGTGTTCAAGCCACAGCAAGGCCATTATAAGCATTGCCTTTACTCTGAGTGAAATGGACAAGCATTAGAAGATTTGACACAAAGGAAGGGCATAATTTGAACTGTCTTTTAAAAAGATTGTTGAGGACGCTATTTGAGGATAGGTTGCAGGGAGGCAAGAACAGAAACAGGAAACCAACAAGATAGCAAAAAGGACTATTGTCAATAACATAGAGGAGAAATTATGGTGGCTCAGGTGAGGGTGGTGACACTGTAGAGGTGAGAAATGTGAAGTTCTTGATTTTGAAAGTGTTCATAACAAGATTTTCTCAATGGGGTCGATATGAAAAGTAAGAGAAAGAGATGAGTCAAGAATGACTCCAAGGTTTTGGGGCTTCAACTAGAAGGATGGAGTTTCCCTTTACTGAGATGGGGAAGTAAGAAAGGGCAGAGAATAGATCATCAGGTAAACTTGTAAGGCTGCTCAGGCTACAGGGTAGTCTAAATAAAACTTGGAGTCACTAAGAAGTCCCAGAAGATAATCTATTTCTTGGTTATATGGCTGTCTAATTCATGATAATTTGCTGAAATGTGCATTTTGTTTTGTACACTGTTCTGGATGTGTTTTATATTTAAAATAAAACCAGTTTTAAAAAGAAAGAATGAGAGAATAAAAGAAAATGCCTCCAGAGGAGAGTAGATTCTAACACCTAGAGGTTTCTCCCTATACTATGCCTTTCTGTTCTTTGCCATGCCACCCCTTAGTTCAGGTCTTTTGTCATCTTTAGCCTAGACCAGAGAGGTTGACTAGCTTTTTTTATAAAGAGTTAAATAGTTAAATATTTTATCCTTTGTAGGCCAAGTAGTTTCCATTGCCACTACTCAACTCTGACATGGTAGCATGAAAACAACCATGGATAAAATGTAAATGAAAGAGTGTGGCTATGTTCCAATAAAACTTTATTTGTAGACATTGAAATCTGAATTTAACACATTTTTTACATTTTATAAAATATTATTCTTTTTGTGATTTTTAAAAAATGTTTAAAAGCGTAAAGACCATTTTTAGCTCCTGGGCTGGGCGAAAACAGGCAGTGAACCAGATTTGGCCTGCAGGACCTAGTTTGCCAATCTTTGGCCTAAACTATTGGAATTATTTCTTACTGGCTCCCTTTCTCTAATTAATATTCCTTTAAAACTGCCCTCCATACTGTTCCAGAGAGATCTCCTTAGAACACAAATGTGATCATGTAATCCTCCTGCATGACAAGCTCAGGGAGCTGAAGAGGAGCTGTTCAGGCACAGGCTGGGTGAGAGGGGGCAGGTGATGCCCTCCAGGCAGAGGGGGCAGGGAGAGCAGTGCAGACAGACAAAAACCATGGCATGTGCAGAGACGGTCAGCTGCTAGAGGTACTGACCATGTGTGGCACTGGGTTAGAGATGAGGTGGAGAAGTTGGTAGGGATTTACTGCTAGAAAGCTTTTTATGCCATGTTAATGAAATTGGACTTTATTATTATTATTATTATTATTATTATTATTATTATTATTATTATTTTGCTGGTGAGTGCTGTTTAAGGATTTTGAGAAAGAAAAAAGCATGGCCAGCCTTTTATTTCAGAAAAACATCTATTACCCTTAGCAATTAAGAGTTTAAAAAATGATCATTTTAGTAACTTCACTTTCAGTGGAAAGGGAAGCAAAATCCAAATTGTAATAGGTTAAATAATAAATGGTGGATGAATTTTATTTGAAAAAAATCAGCACAATTTTGTAGTCCTAAATATTAATTTATATATATGTGCATATACATGTGGATGTGCAAATATATGTCCAAATAAATACACATATAAATACCCGCTGGAGGAGTACTGTAATATAGTGTGAATACACACCCCTTGAGTCCTGGGATTCAAGTTGGGAAGCCCACTTTTTGCTTCACATTTACCACTTACATAGAATGGGAAATTTAGTCAATTATTTAACCTTGGCTTTTACAACCAATAACAAGATAATTAAACTTGATGACAGCTTTGTACCATTCCTACTAGTGTCTTCATTAACTCACAGTAGATTCATCTGTTTATGACTTTTATTATATATTTGTACAAGTCACATTTTCGTTTTTTTTTTTTTCCCTGTAGAAAGGTACTTTTTGTAACTATGGAACATTTTTGGCCTATTGGAAATTGCCAGTAGAAGTGGGAGCCTAATCATTCATTACCTTATATGCTTCTAATCTTCATTTTTAATCCTTTGTTCAATTTTAGCCTTGGATCGACAGTGCAGTTTTCTTGTGATGAAGATTATGTCCTACAGGGTGCTAAGAGCATCACCTGTCAACGGATAGCTGAAGTCTTTGCTGCTTGGAGTGATCACAGGCCTGTATGTAAAGGTAAAGAAAAGTCTTTAAAATAAAAATACTCTCAATTACATTTTAATAATTTGAACTTTGTTCCATTGAGTATAAATTTCAATTAAATCTTTGAAGTGAAATTCAGTCTTTACTTTAAGGAAACGTTTAGTTCATGTATTTAACAACATTTGTTGAAAGTCTGTAATATGTGAACCACTGTGTTAGTCTCCCAAGAAGTCCCCAGTCTCATTGGATTGGAGCATAAAATATATAATACAAGGCAATGGAAACTTTATTGGCCTTTTTTTAAATCACAAATTTCCCTGTATGGGCATTCGTATGGGTGATATGGATATTTTTTTAACCATAGTTCTACCTCCACTTGTATGATTTGCCATTTTCATTGCTTACATGTCCAATAGTAGTGATGTTGGTGGCAGTGGGGGTGGAGCACAGGGTCTATAGTTAGTTAATTTAAACTAAGACAAATCAGTGAATGCTCTGGCTTTTACCAGTAACTGCAGATAAGATTTACTCCCACACATTTCTACAAATTATATATTTCCATATAAATTACATGAGGCCTCTTTTTTTCTAAACTTTATTAAGCTGTGTTTGAAAATGAACACCAGTGGCCTACTGGCATTCTTGATTGCTTGTTCCTTTTGTTGTTGTTATTTTTAATAACGGCATCTCTGCATATTTCAGTGTCTTGTTACTCAAAATTCTGTTAGCTCGTCATCTCCCTCAGGGGACACTTTCACTGAGTCACCACAATCTGTAGATTCCTCTCAGATAGAATAAGATTGATATCAGGGGAATAGAGAAGGGACAGATTTGAGAGCTACTGTAAAGGGAAAGGGACACAGCATTTTACAACTGGCTGGATATGGAAGGAGAAAGTGACAAGAAAGAGTCAAAGATGATGTTTGAGTCTATGAGACTAGAAAAACTTTATGCTACTACTAAGTATGAAGAAACTGAAAATGGAATTGAATGGAAGATTATCCACAGTTACTGTGATTTCATCATTGGCACTGTTTTTTAGGTACTTACTATGTGCCAGGCACTGTGCTAACCACTGTATATATTCTGTCTCATTTAATCTTCAAAACAAACTGGTGGAGGCATTATTATCTTCATTTTAGAAATGAGGCATATAAGGCATAGAGATACAGTCACTTTTCCAGCTTAAATGCCTGCAAAATGGCAACGTTCTTAAGAAAGACTATTCATAGAATGGAGAGAAAAGCCAGATTTCAAAGCATTAAAGAGGGAATAGAAAATGACAAAATGGAAGGAACAGGTAAATTCCACTCACTTGGCAGTGGCAACCCAAAGTAAGAAGAAGAGAGAGCCTAGATTTTTCTCAGGTTCAAGTAAAACTTTCCTGTCACAGCTAGATGTTTATTCATTACCTTTCTCCTTGTCACAGGGTTACAAATGACATATAGTGCAATAACACTGAACATAACTAGTGAAATGCAGATAAGAAGAAGATAAGGTAAAATAGTTATATGATCCTAAACAAAAGCTTACATACAAGTTGGTAAACAACTTTTACCATACAAGTTGGTAAACAACCAGAAGGGAAGAGAGGTGGGGGGAGGGCAAAAGGGCTAAAGGGGCGCATTTGAATGGGGATAGATGGCCACTGTATTTTTGGTGGTGAACGCGATGTAGTCTATACAGAAGTTGAAATGTAATGATGTACACCTGAAATTTATATACTGTTATAAACAAATGTTACCTCAATAAAAAAATAATAATCGAAGCAATAATACAAGAGGAAAGAAAACGTTTTACATGTTAGACTTAAATATAACAGCTGCCAGACAAATAGGGAAGCCTGACCAGTTTCCATGAAAACCATCGTCTATAAAATACAAGTATAACAATGACACAACAAAAGCAAAATTTTCCTGGCTTTGGGGTCTGAAATATCTTGCATTGTTCTTTATAAGGTAGACACTGAGTAATAAGTATTGTTGGAGTTACTTTCATCAATATCCTGGCAATGAATAGAACAGTAAACTGTATAAGGTTGATTTCTTATGGTGTCCTCCACTCAAGACAAATTATAGTTATAAGGGACAATGTAGTGAAAATTATGGTTTCAAAATGGTATGATCCAAGTATCCTGCTTCAGTTTTACATAAATTAGATGTGTGCATTTTTTGATGGCAAAAAAGAATGGGAAAATAGAGGATAGATTCAAGAAAAGGAGATTAATGTTAATGCCTGAACAAAATCTCACACAAGAGAAGTTATAGTCAGAGCATGGAATTTAAGGTCTACATTAAGTAAGATTGACTGTAAACCATCTTTTTTTCTTCAAGACTCATTTCAATAAAAAGAATGAACCATATTTATTATGATTGTAAATTGTTCAAAGGCAGAAATAATGTTACATTATTTTGCTATTTTTCATAAACTCGATAGCAGGAAGAGAAGCTCGGTACTGACTTAAATCTCAAGAAATATTTGTTGAGTATGAATGGATGATCATTTTTCTTCTATTCCAAGATAGATGATGATTGATATATATTCATTCATTCAACAGTCATTGCTGAGAAGTATAAAATTTGCATGTTCAAGCTTCATATATTGATATTATTTTATCTAAATTTTACATTTTTTCTGCAGATATTAATCATTTATACACAGTTTTATTTGCTCATTGCCTGCAAGGCACATGTGTGCATGGTTTATAAAATACATTTTGCTATTAGAAATTACTGGCTGTGGTGCTGGAAACAGTAATGGAAGGAACATGCTGAAGTAGTAATTGAAGTTTTAAAATGACTATCCACTGTGTGTCTGAACAAAGAATAGTTTCATGTCTCATGGGTGCTTGGACAGAATAAATGTGCTTTTGCCCAGACAGCAGCATAAATAGCAGTATCAGTGCGCTGCACCTTTGAGAGGTTATTAATATAGCTGCTGTCTATGTATTTTATGGTTGAGCAATCAAGAAATGGTGATTTTAAAGGGACTGAAAGTTCACACAAACAGCAAATTATGAATTAAAAGAAAAAGAGCAATTTGAAAATTAATATTAATGGATTTTACACGAACTCAGACAATAATTTTTATTCCCTAAATGGGATATGTATATTTGCCAGTTTACAGTTATGGAAACAATTATTCCTTTATTGGAAATGGACTAAATATCCAAAAGCTGGAGCTTATGCAAGTAAGCAGACTTATGCACTTGAATGGTATATAGAATGTTTATTTTAGACATTCATGATATTCAAAGAAACAGCATTTGTTTGAGAATTGATAATTTGTTAACTAGAAAACTTATTTAAGAGAGTTAATATTGATCAATTGGACAAAAAATTTTGACTAATATTCAATCTATTCATTTGGACTGCCCCAAATAACCAATGTTTTTGTCTGTTAAGCCACAAGGGAGTGAACCACTCATGGGAGTAATGGTGATTAAGGGAGGGTTAGAAAAGAAGGCCAAAGAAATACAAAAATACTGGAGACTGAAGTAAAAATCAGGGAGTCACCTTTTAATTTCTTTATTCAATCAATCATCCAATTATTTTTAAATTCATTTATTAATATACTGATTTATTTTGAATTCCGCAAACATTAATGAATGTTAGTAAGTATGCCAGATTAAATACTATAGGGGATACACAGTATGTAATGGTTTTCATTATTTTGTATTGATTTACCAGGCGTAAATATAGAACTAGGTAATATATAGTGGACTGTTTTGTTTACAAGAGAGCTACAATCCTCTGCAAAATTCAAATGAAGATTATTTCCCTGTTTGGAGATGGTCAGGCATTGAGATGGAGGAAGTAATGTATGGGCAGAATTTGGAAATTATTTTGGCTTTCAACAGAGGAAGTTGGAAGGCATTTCAAATATAGAGAATATCCATGAGCAAAATCATAGAGTAAATTCGCATATCTGGGAAATAAGGTGGAGGGGGATGGGCATTCCAGTTTGGTTGGGTATGTGAAAGAATATAAAATGAGATAATATTAGAAAAGTTATGTTATGTAACTTCTGCTGTGAAGTGTTTCTGGAAGCACCCCTAAACCTCAATTCCATTATCACCATTCTATAGTTCCAGTACTGCATCTGTCTCATGTCTTTTCATTTGAACTACAATTTTTCATACATATTTCTGGCAGACTAATTCCATCAAGATTTCAATTTTATTATGTCTCAAGAATGTTCAAAGGCCCATGTTGTTTCTCAATTTCATACTGCGAGCCAATAAAATGAAATAATTAACAATATGAACTCAGGTATCAGACTATGTCAGTTCAAATCCCTGATCTTCTACTTAAATAATCTACCCTCTTTACAATGATCAGATTTCTAATCTGTAAAAGGAGTATTACAATATATCAGTACCTACTTCATAAGGAGTTAAGAGTTTGTATGAGAATGGAATATGGTAATCAATATAAAAGCACTCAGTATATGGGCTGAAACACTAATACTTAAGGGATAGAGATGGTGGTGATTGCGGTGCTGCTGCTGCTAATAATTGTTAATTCATCTGATTTCCAAAATCAGTCATGATTTGTCTCTATCCAGTTGCTTCTTTAACTCTTACCAAAAGTTTATCCCAGCATCTCAATACTGGACAGAATCACCGCCCTAATTTTCGTATACATCTGACCTGTCTGAATGAAAGCACATCTATTAACCATATTCTCCCCACCTTTCAAAGTCTTAGTCAGGTTTCACTGCTTCCAAAAATTCTTTCCTACTTCAGTTATTCTTTATTCCTCCCCCCCTTTTAAACATTACTTCACATTTACTATCTTCACCACACAGTTTAGCATTTAGTTCTACTCTTTTTGGCAGTGGTTCTTAATCATTTCATGGGCAGTAGACTTGCTCCTTCAACCAAAACCACCTCAGAAAGAACAAAATAATCAACACTTCTGAAGTACTTGAATTTGTAATGGATCTGTTTTGACTGTTGCCAAGAAGAGGACAGTTACTAATGTGGTCCAGCCATCTATTGCTTTTGGTTAAATGGAAGGACCATAACAGGGTTCAGTTCTTTTCATCATATACAAAGTAAAAAATGGGCATACCATTTGTGTGATAGATAATTTCTGGCCAAACCTAAGAGCTATGACCCTCATTAACCAGTAGTTATTAAGGGCTTTGGGGGTTTTATAGTTTTCAATATTCTTTCACATATGTTTTAAGTTCCTACTTACATTTTATTCTTCTTCACAATGTTTAGCCCAGTGACCATTATGGCCATATCTTGTGCACGTGATAGTTGCTAAATAAACATTTTGAATACATATTGTGGAGAGATTTAATTAATTATAACAAATGGTTTAAGAAGATAGTAATGTACTGATTGTAACCAGAGAAATTTGCTCTGGTAGAAGGCTTCCTTTTGTGCAAAAGCAATTAGAAAATTTTGCCCACGAGCAAACCAGAACCTGCTGAAATTTATCAGCCAGAAACACTTAGAGCAGGTGTTTTTCTGTAGTTGTTATTGATGCCTTCTTAGTTTCATGGAATGATGTTACAGATGAGATGATGCATAATAAGGATGATATTAGCAATTAATAGAGTGACATATGGTGAAGAATATAGACAGATGGTCTAGATATGGATATTTATCATACATTCATGTTTCTTGACGGTAATTCTTTTTCTAAAAACAATAGTTTGAAATTTATTATATAATTTGCTAAGCAAATAAATTTTACTGAGCTCTAACAGTGAACATACTTTAATGATAAAATAGCATTTACCTGTTATTTGATGAGATCAATAGTGATGCATTTATGTATATCATTTAAAATTCAAAACTACCTGAACAATTAGAAATTTTGCATTTCAGTGGTACTCTTCCAACAGTTGTTCAGAAATACATTCCAAACATCTTGCCTACCTCACAAATTATTAGAAAAATATGCAAATAGTTAGCAAATAAATGACTCCCTTTTGGTATATAGGAGGGGAAATCTCCACATATATCAGTGAGAACTTTCTATTTCCAGCTCATCCATTTCCTGGCAATATGACCTTGCTCATTCATGTTACTTAACTTTTCCTGGGCTTCAGTTTGCTTTCTTATAAATTGATGAGGGCATATGTACAAAGTGATTACTGTGGACTTCTTCCAGTTTAATTCTAAATATTCTTAAGTACAAATACTGTTTTTCTGGACTTTAGAACATGTTAAGGTTATTTTTAGTCTCATGTTTGTCATAGTCTCCTTTGGCATCTATAACAAAAATACCATAAACTGAGTGGCTTATAAACAACAAACATTTACTTGTCACAATTCTAGAGGCAAGGAAGTTCAATATCATGTCTGGTCAGGACCAGCTTCCTTATTGTAACTTTCAAACTGTAACCTCACATGGTAGAAGATGTGAGGGATCTCTCTTGGATCCCTTTTATAAGGGTACTAATCCACTCATGAAGGCTGTACCCTTGTCACCTACTCACCTCCCAAAGGCCGCATCTCCTAATACCATCATTTTGGTGTTAGGATTCAACATATAAATTTGGGAGTGGGGGAGACACAATATTGAGTCTGTAGCAATGTTCTTTACCTTTGCAAGCATCGTGTTTTATCTCAGTTCCTGGCACATAGCAGGCAATAATAATAATAATCATCGTAATCATAATACATCTGATAAACTATTGTTGACAGAATATTATAATTCTCTATTGGACTATATTAGGGGTAGCAATTTAAAAATAGACAAATATTGCTTTTATTTAGTGCCAAAATTGTAGTTATCAATTACCAAACTGCTTCAAAGTAATTTAGATTCTGTGGATCTTCCATACTTCATTTACTGTTAAAAATATAAGTTCATATTAAGGTAAAGAATTATTTTTGTTCATACATTTCCTTACTATTAAATGCACCCCATAGTATGTTGATTTTAAACAATGTATATTTAGAAAAATAAAGTTGATTTTAATGTGATTCTTGATTCTACTATATGCTAAGGATTATAGTTTTGAGAGTTTTTCAATGGAAAATAAATACGTTAATTCTTAAAATTAATCAATAACAATTCTAGGAGAGTTGGGAGAGAAAAGTAAACAGGAAACAACTCTTTAATTTTTAGCATATATAATTTTAAAGGTCTGAGGATTTAAAATTGAATGGGGATAAAGTGGACTATGTCATGACCAAAGCACAAATAACTAAGGAAATCAAAATAATAACCAAATAAATCATAGATATTTTAGCTGAACTAAACAACCAAGAAAAAAACTTGAACGGTGTTACCTTTATGCAAGTATGAACAAACATAAAACTAATGAAATCAGTACAGAGAATTTAAAATTTTCAGGAGAAACTACCCATTTGAAAGAGATTTTTAAAGAATTTTTTAAATGAAATGACTTTTTTTGTGTTTGTTGTAAATCTGTAAGATCTATCAAAATTCCCCTGCAATGTAGAAAGCCTTATTTCCTGTGTTTGCTGACAGGATGTGCTATTAGCACAAAGCACCTGGAATAGATATGATGACTTAATAGCCTTTCCACTAATTCTGATCACATAAAAAGATTGGAGAAGGATAGTGGACTGAGGACTCCCTTACATAGCTTCTCCACAGTGCAAACTTACTTTTGTTTTAAAATAGCAGTAGAGCTACTTCAGGGCAGGAGAATCTGTAGATAAAATGATCACAGTGTTTCTAGAATGTCTGGCACTTTGTATATGCACTCAAAATACAGAATTGTACCATGCAAGTGAGAGAGACAATGTGAAAGGAAAAAAGATGTAAACCTGGGAAAGACATAGACACCAAATAGGAAACAAAAGGCATAGGCAAAATATACACAGACGTGACTGGTGAGAAGGGGGAAATTTTTAATATTTAAATTGAATTTATTTGAAATTTTTAAAAATCATGATTTTTACTCTTGATGTGAACATATAGAATTTATCACAAAGGCTTTCACCTTTTATTCCTTTCCTTTTATTAAAGTATAAACTATGTTCTAACTGCTTAACTAGTCTTACAATAATTTTTGTGAATCTAGGTCTATAGCATCAGCCTCCCTACCAGCTAGCAATGCCCAGCACATGGCAGACACACTTACAAATATTTCAATGAATGAAGGCTTTGTTTCCTAGTAGGCTAGATGCAATGTAAGAAGCACAGAATAGAACTGAGTAAATCAGTTTAAAAACAATATGACTTTAGATTAAGTTAGTAATAAAAGAAAGGCATAGAAGAGTTAGAAGAGACATAAACTGAAGGGGACGCCAATATGTAAGGGATCAGAGGAGGAAGTTGAGCCTGTGAAGGAGACTAGAAAAACAGCAACTAGAAACAGAGATTGATAACAGGAGAGAAGGGTGTTATGACACAACAGGGAGGAGAGATTTTATAAATGAGATGTAGTCAAAGTTGTTAAATGCTGAAAAGTGGTTGAGAAAATAAGAACACATTGACTTCAACAACCAAGAGGTCACCAGTGACCTTGGTAAAATCATTTTCATTGGAATTGTTGATGTGGCAGACACATGGCTATAGTTGAGGAGTAATGAGGTGAGAAAATTGAGGCTTACAGTAAAAAGCAGAAGCTTGACTATGAAGCAAAGGCAAGAGCTAGGTTAGTAGACAGAGAGGAGCATGCAGTGGGGGAAAGATTGTTTTTAAGATGTGAGAGGTTTAAATAATGATGGCAAAGATCTAGTGTGTGTGAGAGGTTGAAGGTACAAGTGAGAGCTGGGCAAATTGGAAGATACAGTTCCGGGACATGAAGGGTCTGGGATTCAGATAGAGAGGTTGGCATTGTCCATGGATAAGAGCTAACACACCTTCTCTGTTGAGATGGGAGACCATAAGAAAGCAACTGATGAAGGCATAGATAATTTTACAGGTGGGAAACGGAAGAAGGCATCATTCTCAAATGGTGATACTTCCCTCCTCCCCCATTTTTTTCTGTAAAGTAGGTGAGGTTATCTGAGGAGAGGAAGAAATCCAACAGCTCTGCAATGAAATAGGATGGAACTGAAGATGAAATTGACAGGAATAGGGAGCTGGGGGAAGTCACCAAGCCGTCAGCCTCTGAGAAACACACATAGCCTGAGGGTTTCGTTTAGCCCAGTGGTCCTCATCCCCCGCTGCACATTACAATCACCTAGAGAGCTTTTAAAATAAAAACCCGGGGCAGCCGGGTGGCGCAAGCGGTTAAGTGTGCGCGCTCTGCTTCAGCAGCAAAGGGTTCACAGGCCCGGATCCCAGGCGAGCACCGTCGCACTGCATGTCAAGCCGTGCTGTGGCGGCGTCCCATATAAAGTAGAGGAAGATGGGCACGGATGTTAGCCCAGGGCCAATCTTCCTCATCAAAAAAAGAGGAGGATTGGCAACAGATGTTAGCTCAGGGCTGCTCTTCCTCACACACACACACACAATCAATCAATCAATCAATCAATCAATACATACATAAATAAATACATACATACCCATGCCCAGGTCCCAACCCACATCAATTAAATCAAAGTCCCTGGAGAATAATTCAGTTAATACGTCCCCTCTGAGATAAATTAGACAATTTAACTGTATTGAGGATTCAAAAAACAGCTTGAAATAATATTCTATTTTCTTAGAAAGTCTCTCCCTCACTCCCAAGAAGTAATATGTTCACTGGCAGTCTGGTTGGAACATTTAGTTATACATATCACATTCCTGCTCTACAGAGTAGCAGAGTGGGCGTTTGATATATTCGGGTCACGGAGCAGAAACAGCGGCTCACCACTTCCTCTTCTTCCTGGACACATCCAGATCCTGAGAGCAATATAAATTTGCATGTTAAATGTCAGAGATGGACTCATTTTCATACTTATCATATATTACCAGCTGGACACGGCACCGATTTACTTTTGAGATAAGTGTTTCTTGGGAAGAAATGAAATGGGGTCACAACTGAATGAGCTGCATGTCGTTTGCACTCCCGCTGTCCCCTTCAGCCACCTTCAGCTTATTTATTCCAAGGAAACAAGACAAGACAAATGCAGGTTTGCAGCATGGAAATAATTTTGAGAAGAAAATTAAATACCTAAGTGTGACTTTATGAAACATGAATTCTTTTAAAGTTTGTCAGCAGTGCCAACATTTCAACATATGCATTACTGTTGCATCTCCTTTCTTTGTTGTCTATTGATAATGCAATTTATACAGCATTTGCTTTACTGGCTTATCATTTTAATTATTTTATTTAAAAAGACAATTTCTTATTTTAAATTGCACATTTCTATTATATAGTTAAGGTCAATATTTATGACCGACTTTTTTGCTGAGTGGTATTTCACTAGGAAATTATTTTCTTAGTTCTGGCATGAGAAAGAAAAAGGCATCTTGAAGTGTTCCCCAATTTTAAAAATGATGCTCTGAACTCATTTAAAGTTAATAAAAGTTCATGGTTGTTTTCTTTGCCTTGGGTAAATTTTTATTTCAAATTTTGAAGGATAAATATTTATGCTTAGCAAGATCTATAATTATATATTTATTGTGAAAATAAATACTCTGGGTGTTATGATATTGTTACTTATTTATTTTGCCCTACATAAGATGAGCTTTATTTTCTTTTTTTAATTTTATGTTTATTGCAGTAACATTGGTTTATAACATTGTGTAAATTTCAGGTGTACATCATTATACTTCTATTTCTGCATAGATTACATCATGTTCACCACCAAAATACTAATTACAACCCATCACCACACACATGTGCCGAATTATCCCTTTCCCACTCCTCCCTCCCCTCTCCCCCTGTGGTAACCACCAATCCAATCTCTGTCTCTATGTGTTTGGTTATTGTTGTTATTATCTACTACTTAATGAGGGAGATCATACGGTGTTTGACCTTCTCCTTCACACTTATTTCACTTTGCATAATACCCTCAATGTCCATCCATGTTGTCACAAATGGCTGGATTTCATCGTTTCTTATGGCTGAGTAGTATTCCATTGTGTATATATACCACATCTTCTTTATCCATTCGTCCCTTGATGGGTACTTAGGTTGTGTCCAAGTCTTGGCTATTGTGAATAATGCTGCAATGAACACAGGGGTGCAAGTATCTTTACGCATTGGTGTTTTCAAGTCCTTTGGATAAATACCCAGCAGTGGAATAGCTGGATCATATGGTAGTTCTACCCTTAATTTTTTGAGGAATCTCCATACTGTTTTCCATAGTGGCTGCACCAGTTTGCACTCCCACCAGCAGTGTGTGAGAGTTCCCTTCTCTCCACATCCTCTCCAACACATGTTGTTTCCTGTCTTGTTAATTGTAGCCATTCTGATGGGCTTGAGGTGATATCTCATTGTAGTTTTGATTTGCATTTCCCTGATAGTTAATGATGGTGAACATCTTTTCATGTGTCTGTTCGCCATCTGTATATCTTCTTTGGAGAAATGTCTGTTCATGTCTTTAGCCCATTTTTTAATAGGGTTGTTAGTTTTTTTCTTGTTGAGATGCATGAGTTCTTTATATATTTTGGAGATTAAGTCCTTATCAGATGTATGGTTTGCAAATATCTTCTCCCAGTTGTTAGGTTGTCTTTTCGTTTTGTTGATGGTTTCCTCTGCTGTGCAGAAGCTTTTTAGTTTGATGTAGTCCCATTTGTTTATTTTTTCTATTGTTTCTCTTGCCTGGTCAGACATGGTGCTTGAAAATATGTTGCTAAGACTGATGTTGAAGAGCGTACTGCCTATGCTTTCTTCTAGAAGTTTCATAGTTTCAGGTCTTACATTCAAGTCTTTAATCCATTTTGAGTTAATTTTTGTGTATGGTGTAAGGTAAGGGTCTACTTTCATTTTTTTGCATGTGGTTATCCAGTTTTCGCAACACCGTTTGTTGAAAGGACTTTCTTTTCTCCACTGTATGTTCTTGGCTCCTTTGTCAAAGATTAGCTGTCCATAGATGTGTGCGTTTATTTCTTGGCCTTTGATTCTATTCCATTGATCTGTGTGTCTGTTTTTGGGCCAGTACCATGCTGTTTTGGTTACTATAGCTTTGCAGTATATTTTGAAATCAGTGAGTGTGATACCTCCGGCTTTGTTCTTTTTTCTCAGGATTTGTTTAGCTATTCGGGGTCTTTTGTTGGTCTACATAAATTTTAGGATTCTTTGTTCTATTTCTGTGAAAAATGTTGTTGGAACTTTGATAGGCATTTCATTGAATCTGTAGATTGCTTTAGGAAGTATGGACATCTTAACTATGTTAATTCTTCCAATCCAAGAGCACGGAATATCTTTCCATTTCTTTGTGACTTCTTCAATTTCTTTCAGCAATGTTTTATAGTTTTTGGTGTACAGATATTTCACCTCTTTGGTTAAGTTTATTCCTAGGTATTTTATTCTTTTTGTTGCAATTGTAAATGGGATGGTATTCTTAATTTCTCTTTCTGCTACTCGCTGTTAGTGTATAGAAATGCAACGGATTTTTGTATGTTGATTTTGTATCTTGCAACTTTACCATATTCGTTTATTACTTCTAAAGTTTTCTGGTGGATTCTTTAGGGTTTTCTATATATAAAATCATGTCATCTGCAAATAGTGACAGTTTCACTTCTTCCTTTCCAATTTGGATCCCTTTTCTTTCTTTTTCTTGCCTGATTGCTCTGGCTAGGACTTCCAGTACTATGTTAAATAAGAGTGGTGAAAGTGGGCATCCTTGTCCGGTTCCTGTTCTTAGAGGGATAGCTTTCAATTTTTCATCACTGAGGATGATATTAGCTGTGGGTTTGTCGTATATGGCCTTTATTATGTTGAGGTACTTTCCTTCTACACCCATTTTATTCAGAGTTTTTATCATAAAAGGATGCTGTATCTTCTCAAATGTTTTCTCTGCATCTATTGAGATGATCATGAAATTTTCATACTCATTTTATTAATGTGGTGTATTACATTGATTGATTTGCGAATGTTAAACCATCCCTGCATCCCTGGAATAAATCCCACTTGATCATGGTGTATAATCTTTTTAATGTATTGTTGCATGCGATTTCCTAGTATTTTGTTGAGGAATTTTGCATCAATGTTCATCAGTGATATTGGCCTGTAATTTTCTTTTTTTGTGTTGTCGTTGTCTGGTTTTGATATGAGGGTAATGTCAGCTTTGTAGAAAGAGTTAGGGAGCTTCCCCCTTACTCAATTTTTTGGAAGAGTTTGAGAAGGATAGGTATTAAGTCTTCTTTGATTGTTAGGTAGAATTCGCCAGGAAAGCCGTCTGGCCCCGGACTTTTATTTTTGGGGAAGTTTTTGATTACTGTTTCGATCTCCTTACTGATGATTGATCTATTCAAATTCTCTATTTCTTCTTGATCCAGTTTTGGAAGGTTGTATGATTCTACGAATTTATCCATTTCTTCCAGATTGTCGAATTGGTTGGCATATAGCTTTTCATAGTATTCTCTTATAATCTTTTGTATTTCTGAGGTGTCTGTTGTAATTTCTCCTCTTTCATTTCAGATTTTATTTAGTTGAGACTTTCTCTTTTTTTTTCTTGGTGAGTCTAGCTAAAGGCTTGCCAATTTTCTTTATCCTTTCAAAAAACCAGCTCTTGGTTTCCTTGATTTTTTTCTATTTTTTTGTAGTCTCTATTTCATTTATTTCTGCTCTGATTTTTGTTATTTCCCTTCTTCTACTGATTTTGGGCTTGGTTTGTTCTTCTTTTTCCAGTTCCTTTAGGTGCATTGTTAGATTGTTTATTTGAGATTTTTCTTGTTTGTTGAGATATGCTTGTATTGCTATAAACTTCCCTATTAGAACTGCTTTTGCTGTATCCCATAAATTCTGGCATGTCGTATTTTCATTCTGATTTGTCTCCAGGTATTTTTTGATTTCTCCTTTGATTTCTTCATTGACCCAGTCGTTGATCAGTAGCATTTTGTTTAATCTCCACATATTAATGGCTTTTCTGATTTTCTTCCTATAGTTGATTTCTAGTTTCATACTGCTGTGGTCAGAAAAGATGCTTGGTATTATTTCAATCTTCTTAAATTTATGGAGACTTGTTTTGTGGCCTAATATGTGATCACTCCTGGAGAAAGTTCCATGTGAATTTGAAAAGAACATGTATTCTTCGGTTTTTGGAGGGAATGCTCTGTATATATCTACTAGGTCCATCTGTTCTAGTGTGTCATTTAAGGCCAATGTTTCCTTATTGATCTTCTGTTTGGATGATCTATCCGTTGGTGTTAGTGGAGTGTTAAAATCCCCTACTATTATTGTGTTACTTCTATTTCTGTTTTTATGTCTGTTAATAATTGCTTTATATATTTAGGTTCACCTACGTTGGGTGTGTAGATATTTACAAGTGTTATATCCTCTTGTTGGATTGTTCCCTTGGTCATTATGTAATGTCCTTCTTTGTCTCTTTTTACAGTTTTTGTTTTAAAGTCTATCTTGTCTGCTACCCCAGCTTTCTTTTCATTGCCATTTGCGTGGAGTATCTCTTTCCATCCCTTCAACTTCAGTTTGTAAGTGTATTTAGGTCTGAAGTGTGTCTCTTGTATGAAGCATATATATGGGTCTTGTTGTTTTATCCAATCAGCCAACCTATGCCTTTTAATTAGAGCATTTAGTCCATTGATGTTTAAAGTAGCTATTGATAAGGATGTACTTACTGCCATTTATTAACTTTTTTTTCTCAGTGTTTTAGTAGTCCTTCTCTGTTCCTTTCTCCTTCTATACAGAATTGATGGTCTCTTTAGTTTGACCTCTATCTGAAAGCTCTACTCTTTAACTCCCGTCCTCCCTCATTTTATGTTTCTGATATCATATCTAACCTCTTTTTTGTGCATTTGTATCCATTACCCTCTTATCATGGAAATAGATAATTTTTCCTATTTGTGGTTTTCTCTTTTCCCCTTAAATCAGTCCCTTTAACATTTCTTGTAGCACTGGTTTCTTGGTGACAAACTCCTTTAATTTTTGTTTGTCTAGGAAGCTTTTGATCTCTCCTTCCATTTTGAATGATAACCTTGCCTGGTAGAGTATTCTTGGCTGTAAGTTTTTTCCTTTCAGCACTTTAAATATATCGTGCCACTCTCTCCTAGCCTGTAAGGTTTCTGCTGAGAAGTCAGCTGATAGCCTTATGGGGCTTCCTTTGTATGTAACTTGTCTTTCTCTGGCGGCTTTTAGGATTCTCTCTTTATCTTTAATTCTGGACATTTTGATTATGATGTGTCTTGGTGTGGGCCTCTTTTTGTTTAACTTGTTTGGGGCTCTCTGTGATTCCTGTACCTGGATGTCTGTTTCCTCCCTTAGGTTAGGGAAGTTTTCATCTATTATTTCTTGAAATAGATTCTCTGCCCCTTTGTCTCACTCTTCTCCTTCCAGGACACCTATAACTGGATGTTAGTGTGCTTGATGTTGTCCCAGAGGTCCCTTAGACTGTGCTCACTCTTTTTAAGTCTTTTCTCTTTTACCTGTTCACCTTGGGTAATTTCTTCTAGTCTTTCGTCCCGCTTGCAGATCCGTTCTTCTGTATCCTCTACTCTGCTTTTGAGTCCCTCTAGTGAATTTTTCATTTCCAGTATTGTATTCTTCATTTCTGACTGGTTCTTTTTTATATCTTCCATTTCTTTGTTGACATTCTCACTGAGTTCATTTATTCCTCTCCCCAGATCAGTAAGCATCCTTAACACTCTTTGTTGGAACTCTCTGTCAGGTAGGTTGTTCATTTCTGTTTCACTTAGTTCCTTTTCTGGGGTTTTGTCCTGTTCCCTTACTTGGAATGTATTCCTTTGCCTCCTCATTTTGCCTCTTTCCCTGTGCTTGTGTCTACATATTAGGTAGGTCAGCTACATCTCCTACTCTTGGATAGGTGACCTTCTATAAGTGATGCTGTAGGAGTCCTGCAGTGTGCTTCCCTCAGTTCTCAATGTTCCAGGAGTGACCCCTATGTGGGCTACTTGTGTCCTTCTGTTGTGGCCTGTTTGCTGTCCCTGTAGGCGCCCAGGGAGGATGAGTTATGCTCCTGGCCAGCTGTTGTAATGCTCAGCTGCTTGTAGTTGTTGTGGGCCCTTCAGTCTCTTTATCAGGTATGAGGAGCCCCAACACAGTTGGCTGCAATTTCTAATACCACATTTGTGTTGCAGTATTTCTTTTAAGTGACTAAGCCCCCAGCATGGCAGGTTGTTAGGCTCAGGGGCTTACAAATGCTATAAGCCTCCAGCCTTTAGGTCTCTTGTCAGCTCTCTGAGGATTGCAGCTGGGTGGGGCTGGCCTCAGGCTCGGGAGCACCCAATTGTTTCAGGCTTTGGAAGGTGGGGCAAACCCCCTATGTGGGTCTTTGAGAAGCACAAGTCTTCTGCAGCTGACAAGCCCTGCCGCCCATAGGTCCACACACACAGTCAACACAGTCCTGCCCTGTGTATGCACCCCGACCACCTGAAGTGGACCCAGTCTCTCCATGGTGGGAGCCCCACACACTCCACCCCCGACCCACTCTCTCCATCAGCTCCTTGTGCATGCCCTGCCCCACTGAAGTTGGCTCAGTTGCCAGGCTGCAGAAAATTCAGGCACCAATCTATGCAGGCCCACAAGTTGCCTGAGGGTTTGTTGTTGGCTGGAGCCAGTCTCTAGGGTGGGCTGCCTGCCCTGGCTGAGCTGGATTAAGTCAGTGCTCTAGCGGGTGGGGCAGACCCTGGGCTGGCAGACCCCAGGGAGAACTCCAATGGAGTCTGTGTCAGCACGCCCTCACCAGGCCACAACAATGGCTGCCGCCAATGTCCCAGTCCCTGGAGAGGTCTCACCTCTCACTGTGATGCTCTCAGAACCTATCAGGTGAGTCTCTTTTCACCAAAGCACTGTGCACCTTTCTTTCTGGTGATTTTAGGATGCTTTCTGAAACAGGTGAGTTTGCACGTGGGCCCTTTAAGATCCTCTTTTAATTTCTTTGTGAACCAGCTTTTCTGGGGGTGCTCCCCGATGTTTTAGTAGCAGGCAAAGTCAGATATTCTGCCGCTTGTCTCGATTGTGCTGGGTCCACATAATGCCCACAGTGGGGGCGCTCCGACTCAGGACCCCGCGCCTCCAGGGAGGCTGCGGACCTGTGAGCTGCTCCCGGCGGCCGTGAAGCTGGCGGCTTGTGAAGGCGGCGTTTTTCCTCTCCAGAAGGGAGTCTCTGCCTCTTCTACCTCAGTTAGGATTGTCCGTTGTTGCAGGAGTTCCTCTTATCCAGCTTTCAGTTCTGTCTCAGGGGTAATTTTTCCACGAGTAGTTGTAAATTGGCTGTGTCCACGGGAGGAGGTGAGTTCAGAGTCTGCTTACGCCGCCATCTTGACTTCTCTCCGATATTATTACTTTTAATAACCGTTAACACATCCCACATCTCCCTGGTTATTGCCACCAAATTCTAAGGGAAAAAAAGCCATCAAAATCTTTAGATATAAAAAACGTAAAGCAAAGGAAATGAGGAACTTTTTATTGCTTTTCTAAATCTGCTTTCCCAAGGATCAAACATGGCTTTCTATAAGACTATAAGGAATGCCTTCTGAAAAGCTTCTCATTTACCATTGTTTAGATGTGTTTAGTTCTTTTCTGCGTAAAATTTCTTTCTAAATTATGCAAAGATGACATATGGTATTTTTCTTACCTATTTAGAGTATTTTAAAAAGAAAATTAAAACATAAAGACCATGTTGTTGGAAAAGTTTTGTGAGGTCTTCGTAAAACTAATCGAGTTTTCTTCATTTCTATAAACATAAAAATATTTATTAATTATGCACAACAGCAGTTATTCTGAGCCCATGGACACCAAAGGCCACATTTGGATTCTTTTTTACTTGCCCTTTTAATTATTTCATCTCCCAGGAAGTAATGACAGGACTGGCTAATGTGAACAATTTTTTTTTCCCCCCAAGTAAAGCAAAATTGCCTGATAAAGTTAAAACCTGGGAAAAGTATGATTAGCTTATTTTAGAAATTATAATAACTAAGGAAGAAAATAGTGGGCATTGTTAGATAGTATATTTAAATTTAAAACAGCAATTTCAAACAAATTATAAGAAAGTTATTGAAATGTACCTACAAACTTATAAAGATTTTACAGATCAGTAGTACTTTCAGATGCTAAAGACTAGAGTCAAAATGAACCTAAACAGGGGGAGATATATAAAGAAACTGAAGTGACGATATAGTGATTTGCCTGAGGAACTCTGATTTTAAAGAAACAAATGCAAATCATAGATGGATGGACATTGGACCATCATTGAACATTAGATATGTGTAAGAACACTTGTAAGAACACTTCCAGGCTGTCTAAAGCCAAGAAGGGTTAGCAATATACTTAAAAACCTTATAATTTAAAAAGTGTTTACTTATATGAAGTAAGGAAAACAAATATATACATATATTCATTATAGTTTAGGCTAGTATTTCCTAAAGTTATCTTTCAATATTAATAATTAATAACCACATAGAAAAGTAATAATAAACACAATAAAAAGGTATTCAGTGGTACTGTTGTGTTACTTTAACTGCAGAACTTGTCAGAATTTATAATATTCTCATTTTCTTTGTTTATCATCAAAAGTAGAAATATATAGCAGAAGCTTCCAAAAAATGCTGATCTGGGGTGAAAATTTTGGAAGGTGCTAGTTTGGTCTGTGTTATTGCAATCAGTTTCTAACTATTCTCATCTCTAGTTTCCTCTTCTCACATTTGCTTTGCATATCACTGCCAGAGTACTCATTAAAAAATCACTTTCAGTATGCCATTCCATTTTGCAGATAATTCATCGGTTTACTACTCAAGTCAAAATTCCTTACCCTGGCATTTTGGAGCCTCCAAAAACTGACCCTGAACTTGTTTTCAACTTTATTTCTTCTTAGTCCCAATCATAAACACTGCTCCAGAAAGGTAGATAAAAACCAGGCCCTGTATTAACTTCCAATATGTCTCTTTAGTGAGTGAAAAGAAACCCAGGTTTAAAGTTGGAATACTTGGGTTCAGGAACCATCTGTCTCCTCCATTGTGTGTTTAGGTTAATGTATCTCAACATTTTCTTTAATTTCCTCTCTAACAGGAATTGAGCTGACTATATTGCATATATTATCTGTAATTTGTGTAATAATTTTGCCTTTTATAGATGAGAAAATAGGTCAAGTAAATTGCTCAAGAAAACACAGTGCTGGAACCAGGATTCAAATTTAGATGTGTATCATTTCAAATTTCGTGTTTTCCAGACACTGAAAAGTACAGAATATACAAACCATGGACATGATGAGTATCAGTTAAACTTTGCCAAGTTTCACGTAAAGTTTTGGTTCTTACGAATTTTCTTGCAAATAGGATTGACTCTCAGTTCCAGCCTCTGTGAGACTTTTGGCCTCCTTAAGTAGGAACTGCTTTTCGCTGTGCCACCTAAACCCTGACTCAGCAGTATTTCTGTATTTTGTCCAGATAATTTTCCTGAATTAACTTTTTCCTTTTCCGGTTCATCTCCCCTGAGTTGTCCCTTGGAAAAGTTCTCCCTTTCTTCTTAAAACTAAGTTTCTCCCCAAATTCCAAAATATCAATCTGTTTGGTAAGTATATATTCATAGTTTTATCTTCTATTTTCTTCATAGTCAAATTTTATGATAAACATTCACATACCTAATTGTACTTCAATAATGTACCCCAGGAAGCTTGAGATAACTGTTAATCCAAACATTGATTAGTTTTGAAAGAAATAGGCAATTTTGCTCACGGATCTTCAGGCCTTATGGCCATAATCTGGAAGTAAAGGGAAACAAAGAGATTGCTTAGCAAAGAAGAATTTGGATGTGGGGGTGAGAAGAGAAGGAAAAATCTGAAAAGTTGGTGGAATATTGAGCAAATGGAAAGAGGCTGAAGCCTTAGGAAAAGCTAGCCAGTGAGAAATCCTTGGCTCAGATGAAGAAAGGATTTATGAGAAGAGAAGGATCTAATATTTAATCTTAAATTGTTTGTGTTGCTGCCATGTAAACTCCCTACCTTGTCCCATTGTCTCAAACCTTAATTAACAGGTGATCCTAGAAGTTGATAGTGGCTAGGGAAGAATAGGTGAAAATTATAAAGGATAGTTGTTTTCTTTTCCAATTATTAGAGTTTTTTTTTAAATGAAGTTGAGAGTTCTCAGCTATGGTAAGGACTTGATTTCATTAAAGCATGGAAAGATATGTGGGTCATTCTTTTGGTGAAGCTTTGGTTGCGTTGCATGATTCTGGTGATGTAAACAGTAGTCATTCTTAGCCTTGTAGACTCAGTATATGTCTCATGGGATTGTCAGAGGAATGTGTCAAGAATTATGAATTGTCTGAGATTTTACCATACTTGCAAGTTAACAAGTTAGCTTGCCACACTTTTATGGATGTTAGCTGAAGTCAAAAGACTCTATATGTCAGAGGCAAAGACAGTTTACTACTCTTCACAAGAGTGGTAGCCAGAACATCAGCACTGTTGCCACTTCCCTGTGGGAGTCCCACTTCCCACAGGGCCACGTGAAGAGGACCAGATAATAGCTATTCATGCAATGGATTGCATTACAGGAAAGGAACCCTGAGCATAGGGAATCCAAATCTTTTATAGTGAGTAGTATGCATGCCTATTCCTTTGCTCTGGAGGGAGACACTATACTCCTATCTTCCAAGGCTATTTGATATACAAACAACCTTAAAAAGAGACTCCAGAAAAAAGGCAGTTAGTGACTTTGCTTGCAATATGTGTACAACCATGATAGACCGATGGAGAATTGCCCTCTGACAATATCCACCCCTCATTTCTATTTGGGTTCTGGTGCACTTTCCCATGAGAATTGCCATTAGTCAGACTCTCTGATTAATCTAAACACCAGAGGCTAGAAACAAATCCATTTAATTTTCATCACACAGCATTTAATTAAGATTATTATCAACAAGACTCCAAACTACAGAATGAGGCCAACCTCTAGGGACCCACACCTAACTAGCAGAACAAATCACGTCAACCATCAGTGTCCACTTTAGAGAGCCAGGTGGCTTTCTCCTTTCATTTCTGTATTGATCTTTGCACTTGTCCTGAGACATTGATCCAGGTACTACAAGATGCGTTAACAATTGCCTTGGCCCACAAGGTAGAAATCTAGGACAATTCTTCCATCTCTAACAGCACTGGCCAATAGGTTGAGGCTGACCTGAATGCCTTTTGGATCAGGGATGGTGCCGTTGATCATTTCAGCTCAAGTCAGTAGCTCCCCCAAGTAACCAAGGTAGCCTCAAATGGCAAGATCTCCACAGTTATCTTATGGCTACATGACCTATAGGTCCTGTTTTCCTTAAATTCTTGAATGTCTCTTATTAACACCCCTAAGGCAGATGTCTCCATATTTTAGGAAGGGAGCCTAGTTAGTACATGTATTCCACATAAGAATAATCCCTAGGGCATATGTCATGTCTCTGGTGAGAAAGTGTTGTTTAAAATTGCTGCCTCCAACCTGCAAGTAGGACCTACATCAGTCGGGGGACCCAGGTTGACAGTGCCTTCAAATGCCTCCAGATGGTTAGTGAAGCTTAGGTTTCCCAGTTAAGTTTAAATAATTGACTTTGGTGCTTGTTTTTGGAGGGACTCTGTCTTATTTCTCTACATGCTACCAGAAGATTGGCATTTGTTCACTTCATGGAATGACAGAATTACAAGAATGCAGGTGGGGAGAATATCTGGAGATGTGAACAGGTGTTTTACCTGGGAGATGTAGAGGTTATGGTTGTCCTCTGCTTTTTCTATAGACCTCTTGGTATGTTTATAATCATGATGAAACCACTGTAAAAGACGTCTGGCAGGAGATGGCAGATCTATCAGTAAGTTAAATTTATGGACTCACAACAGTTTAGGAATGCTACATCAAGGTATTTTTCTTTAAAAAAGGCTCCTGGGGTGATTCTGAGAAAAAGATCATTAATGTCCCTTCCTCCCTCATACCCCTGTTTCCCCTATGCCAGTATGTTGTTCCTCCTTCGCCACCACAAAATCAGTGTGTCCTTTTCCAAGAGTGATAACTTCACCTTTTCTCCGATCATTATATATTCTTATATGAACATTTCATCCAGATATGGCAGATACAAGTGGAACAAGGGCATTTTTATAAAACTTACAGAGACCCAATATGTCCCCAAATTTGGTCCACGTGGGCCTCTGTAGAGGGACTCAGTGATCAGTGTGTACTTAACCAAGGGCCATTATCCTTATGATCTAGGGTTATGTCAGTCCAACAAAAGAATCCAGGTTACTGAAGCAGAGTTAAGTCTAAATCTCTTAAGGCATTTCTTACCCACACTGCAAAACCAAGCAGAGTTCTACAAACCAAGTAGGGATGTGGTTTCTGTTAGGGGAAGAAAGACAAAGCATGCCACACTAGGAATGGTCAAGGTAGAATCTCAAATTTGCAAAATAGATCTGTATATGCCCTAGCCCTTTCATCATCACCCAGGAAGTAGCTGAGAAGCAATGATCGCCTCTGGAGATGGTCTCATTCGATGACCAAACTGTCTTACAAAGGCTTGTGGACTAGGAGAAGAGAGTGACGTAGAGTTAGGAATTTTTTAAGTCTATTTTTGAAGAGGCCATTTTAACACTCATCAATTCCAATGTTGATGGTAGAGAACATGAAAGGCTCATTGAATACTTTTACTATCAGTCCATTTTTGAGTGGCTTTTGTGATAATAGTTAACTACTTTCAGACTGAAAATAGTCCTGAAAGCCAAAAACATGACAGGGTTTTTTTCAAGGGCTCCAGTGGTGTGGCTGGATTTGGCTGATCAGACTGGACCAGCAACACCATAACCTGAAAAAGTATCAACCACTGATAAAGCACTAAAGCACCACTGATAACTCTGAGAGGAGGTCAAAAGTCCAATGTAGTCAGTCTGCCAAGAGCAGGCAGGAATATGACTCATGCAATGTGACTTCCCTTACCGAAAGACAAATGGGACAGCTTTTGGCAGGAATCACAAATCTGGGATGTAATGGTCTCCTCTGCACCAGAAACAGAGTCCTTTACTTGGTGCCCAGTTTATAATAGTGTGTATTGCCATATCCAGTAGGATGATGGATCTAGGCGGCAATGGTAGCAATCTGGGTAGTGCAGGCTTGATTAGCAACTTAGTTTCAGTAAGTCTCATCAGAGAAAAGGCCCTTAATGTAGGCATCTGCATTAATGACTCAGATAGTTTAATCATTGGCTGCAATTTTTTTTCACAGTTCACAATCCCAAAGAGGTTGTCTTTCATCTTCCAATGTTTAGTTTTCGAAGTGGCAGACTAAACAGCTAGGCTATTGACAATCCAAAAGTCAGTAAATATATAAGGTTCATCAAGGGAGTATTCACCAGACCTTTGAGAAAGGCCTTGAGTTCTGCCCATTGAGTAGAGTGACCATGTCCATTTTAGTTTTGCCTGGCTAATGCTGAGTTGGAACAGCCACAGCAGACCAGTGGGTACCATGGTTGAAACAGGCCCATGTACTTAGGGAAAATTTTAAATTGATGGTACACTAAACCAGAGGCTTTTCTTGAGACAGTGTCGTAGGGGATAAGTTTTCCCCCAAAAGAAAAAGCTGCCACTTTTTCCTGTAAAGCTGATATGTCTTTGGTGCAGGCTGGATACATTCTTGAAAATGCCATTTCTATTTGACAAGCAAGGCTTACGGGCCCTCCTCACCTTGTTAGTCAATGAATCCAAGTTGACCCACCCAAAATGGGAATGTCAAGCTGGAAAGTGACAATAACTTCATGGGTCAGACATTCAGACTGGACGAGAACCCAATAGAAAAGTAATGTCTGTTTTTCAAAAAGAATGTACCTGGTAGCCTTGCCATTGACAATGGCCTCCTTTTGCCAGAGGCTCCAACTAGCAAAACCATTAGTTATAAAAACTTACAGCTGAAAAGAGTCATTAAAGTTTCAGGGATGAAAGATAATAGTACTTTTCTACATGATGATTTTCCCAACTGGGAGAATCTCCTATGGCATTTATGGGCATTTATAGTACAAGCATGTAACACATCAAAACTAATTATATATTGAACAGTAGAATCCTCAGCAACAGTACATTGAATTGGCCCAAAGGGCTCTGCTCACAAGGCCACATTAGCTTCTGTTCCCCACCGTGAACTCTATTCAGACCTCATCAATTTGATTTGCGCATCCAGTATTCCACATGACTGACTAGAAATGGTGACTTAAGTGTCTTTATCTAAGAGTCATAAGTGTTTGAATTCCTCCTTTCTCCTAAATTCTCCAGCATATTTGGAGAACTGAGTGTGGCCTTTGGCCCCCACTGGGGGTCAGAGAGACTTCAGTTCCACCCTTAATCATCCTTGTCTTTAAAGCAGCTGAGATCAGGTTGGTGGAAGAAGGGAGGAATCAGGAAACCTGGAGAGAAAGAGTGGCTTCATGCCAGCAAGCAGAGTTGAGTGTACTTTCAGTTTCGAGTAATGCAGTAGCTGCCTTCAAGAATTTTTCTAGAGGTCGAGGAGTCAGCTTTACATCCTCCAGTAAATCAACTTTGTCAGCATTGTAAACTCAATCTGCGGCAATAAAAGCGTGAATATTAGCCAATGCTTCATTTATGGTTTCCCACAAGAGTTTCTCTCAGTAAAATCTCCCCAAGAGGGCTGAAGCTCCATTACAGCTGCCAGAATCCATTGCCAAAAATTCTGAGGCCTTTTAATATTATCTCCAAATGGACCTGTGGTTGGCATTATACACTACAGAAGGGTCTGAGTCATGAGATGGTCCCACTATCGTCATTCTTCCTTATCAAACATTATTCTCCTTGCCCTCCCACCTCTGACGTGAACCAAAGTTCTAACAATTAGCCTGATTTCTTCCCATAGTGGTCGTAAATTCCCTTATTTCAGTCTTAGTGTGGGTAAGCATCTCTATAATTTCTCTGAAAGTAGGTATTATTTTCTGTCCCCTCTCCTCAGTACAAATCATAATATTGGTTGTTCCTATGGTGTGCACCTGAGACTGACTGCCATCTGTTGAGAAATTTCCCTACCTGGAGGAGACTTAGCATATGGCATTCTGTTAGGATAGCTATCTTTGATCTTACTTTACAGTACTCAACCTGCAGTTCCCTCCCCAAAACCGCCTTAACAGGCAACAAAATAGAGGACTATTTATTGCCTGGTTGACCACTCAATTTGGTCAATGTGTTTGCCATTGATTTCTAGAGACTTCTCTCAAATCCCATTAATTGGCTTGTGCGACATTCATCCTTCCTCTTCTTCTTCAAAGAAAAGCCTTTTCTTTGTCAGCATCTCATCCTCATAACCCAAACTGTCAAAAACTGTGAAGGATTTGAGATTTTACCATACGTGCAAGTTAAAAAGTTGGACTTCCACAGTTTCATGGATGTTGGCAAAAGCTGAAAGATGCCTGGGTCACAGTTTACTGCTCATCACAACAGCGGGAGTAGCCACAGTGTCAGCTTTGGTGCCACTTCCTTGAGCCCCATTTTCCACATGCCCAGATGAAGAGGACAAGATAACACCTCACATGCTGTGCGTTACAGGAGAGCAACACTGCGTTATGGAACCCCAACTTTTTATAAAGGGCAATAAGCATGTCTGCTCCATTGCTCTAGAGGGAGATATATCCCTATTTTTCAAAATTTTAGGCAAACCTGTCATTTGTTCGAAAAGGAAACACTATCTCTCTTTCTTCTAAGGCTGTTTGCTGTATAAACATTCCAGAAAAAATAATCCAAAACAAATAGTTCACATGCAAGAAATGCAAACGTGTGAAAGACCCATGGAGAACTTTCTCCCAACAGCCTAGAAACAACCTACTTGATCCTGAGGGCACTAAATTCCTCCTTGGCAGCCTGCTGTGATGGCTCTGAAAGGGATCAATCTCTTTCTCATCCATGGATACAGAGAAAGTGGTGCTAATATAGTGATTAGAAAAATGTGGCCACTGGTAGCAAGTGAAAGAAAGAAGAAAAATAATTACAAATATGAAATCAGTATAGTTTATTTTAGTAAACACTACAACTTTTCATATTGAATGTAATCTATTCTAACCAATGAAGGAACTATCAGCCAATAATTCTTTTAAGTGCTGAAGCTGATTAGAAGAACTTTCTATAGATATAGATATAGATCCAATAGACAACTAAGCAAAATTTTGGGTTAGGTGGGTATGGATGAAGAAAAATATACCATAAGAAATCATTAGTGAATTCTTTAGAATTTTAAAAACTAAAGTGCTTGCAAGGAGGATAATTTTTTAAAATATCAATGTGAAAATATAAGTTTTTATGCATATGCTTTTGGTCAATCTGATTCAATATTTTTTCAAAGGACATAGAGCAATATGATAAACTCACAGTTTACTGCTGGTTACTTGGATTTCTGCAAGAGTAGGCCTAAGAATGGCATTTTTCTGCTCTGCTAACTAGTAAATGCAGAGGCAAAACTTCTAGATTGTGCACAGTCCAGGACAATTGTAAGATTAGTGTTCAGGTTACAAGAAGGTGGATGAAAGTGTTGAAGTAGGAATAGACTTGAACTGTATAATGCATTGGAATTAAAGATTCAAAACTTTTGCATTCCACTGATATTTTAATGAAAGTTACATGTTGTATGTATGTCCAAATTGTGATCTCTATGTATATGAAATTGAAATTAAGCTCATATATCTTATTTATTAATATGTTGCTCATTTTCAAGAGCAGGTTCTGTTTACTTTATTTGAAGAGTTAGTAATCGAAACCTTGCATATTACACAATAATAATACAAAACATAAAATCAAAGAGTTTCAAGTTATGTATTTTGTGATTTCCCACAATGTTGTCCAACAACCAAGGATCTAATGTTTTATGACAGAGAAGAAAGTGCAATCTATCTTCATATAATGATCATATTATCTCATGTGTGATGAAAGATAAAACGTACTGTGGTTTAAACAATAAATTTTTTGCTGTAATTTTGCATGCAATTACCTACTTAATATATATGTGTAGGTGTGTATGTATGAGCATGTGTTTGTGTAAATGTTTACATTACATGCATACATATGTGCATTTGAAATTTTACTCAATTTTATTTTATTTTAGTGTTGCAACCAAATGTCAAATGTGTATACTAGGCACTACTGATAAGTTTATACATTTTATTGTTACCGTATTACAAAAAACATTATCATTCAAATTATTCAGAATCAGAAGTAAAGGAAGTCTGTATATAGCATTTCCCTCTGCTAAAAAGCGAAGTAATCACTAAAGCATTAATATATAACAAAAGTCTTTTCTTGACAGGTAATGTAAAAATTGGGTTTAAGAACTACAATAAGTGAAAACAGTAATGCATAGTATGTGACAAATTTCATTAATGCAAAAGCAACAGAAATGCAGTGCCATCAGCAAACTAAGAATAACTATATTATTGGCAGGAAAATTGAATTCTTCAAGCATAAGAAGGACATTTTCTTTGAAATCAGTCCACCAATATCACCATCTTCAAGTAGTAAAAAGGATGTGACTGGTATCCTTGATAGCTTTCTCCTGTTGGCACTGTAAATTTATGAAGTTATTTAACATTGGGAAGTTGCTTAAAATGTTATTGTAATGTCATTTGTGCATTTCCTACTGCATTTCCTTAGAGTAGTAAGGAAAAAATAATTTATATTTATAAAACTATTTGTATATGGATAATGATTTGGCTGGCAAATGTAAGGACAGTAAGCGATACCTATTTTAAACCTGAAATCCTCTATCTTGTTATTTGTAAATAAATCCCTGAAAATGGGACCACTCAGTGTTTATTCACTTAGCATCTTTTTAAACCTGGAGATTAGATAATAATAAAAATAAAGTTGCCTGCCACATCTACTTATTATTCCTTTTATGTTGTATTTAAACTTAGACTGTGTTGTCTCTGTCTTTCTTTTACTCTCTTCTATGCCTGTCTGGTTCACTCTTCTATCTCTTCTTGCCCTTGCTTCCCCTATACACACACACGTACACACACACACACACACACACACACACACAAAGAGGGATTGTATCTTCAGGAATTCTCTAATAAAATGCCTCTTTTCTTGAGAGAGTAACATACCAATCTATTAATACCTATGTTCAAATTAATCTGGCAGATTATTTACCAGAATGATCAATTTTCTGAGTTGTTTATCAGATGAGACTCAAGATAAGTCAGAGAATGTGATCAGTAGGGCAGAAGAAACAGAGCCCTACAGATAGACATCGAGTCTATTTCTCTCCTCCCTTCACTTCCTTAACTCTTAGCATCATGATTTCCTGTTATACTGCTGACTAAAATGTCTTTATAGACATTCTTAATTTATTCTACAAATATATATAGATTATTGATTGAGTGTATTTTATATGTCAGGCACTGGACTAGGTTCTGGGAATAAAACATTGAACAATAATGGACATGGTCTCTGCCCTCATTGAACTTACTGTCTAGTAGAAGGAAAAGAAACACACACAAACATATACACATATGTACAACTTTATTAGAATAATGAAGTCCTAAGGAGCATTTGATTCAATAAAAACATTAAATAGGGTGATTGCCTAGAAATGGGAAGGTTATCTGACCAAATAATGATTAAATTGACCTCTGAAGGATGAGTAAAATTTAAATATGAAAAGAAGGGAGAGAAATTTCCAGATGGGATGGTTTTCTGACCGAATAATGACTTAATTGACTTCTGAAGGGTGAGTAAAATTTAAATATGAAAAGGAGGGAGAGAAATTTCCAGGCAGAGGGAGTATTATGTGCAAAGGCTGTGACTACAGGAAATATGGGTGAAGCAGTTAGAAGGCCAGAGTAGCCAGCGAGTAAAGATTCCTTTGAAATAAGCATGTACAGGCAAGTAGGGCCAGGTTATGCAGGATTTTATAGGCTATGCTAAGAAAATTTGGATTCATTCGAAGAGCAATGGGAAGTCACTGTTGTTGTTTTTTAGAGGCTGAGGGTATGTATACTCAGATGTGCCTTTTGAAAACATAACATGCTGGCTATAATGTAGAGAATGGAATCAGAGGTTGTCCTGGCAAGAAATTGTAATAACTTGCATTGTTGTAATAGTGGTGGAAATGGAAAGAAGTGAATGAATTTCAGAAGTTATATAGGAGGAAAAATCCATAGGATTTGGTCATAGGACTTGGTAAATAATAAAACATAAATAAAGTGGGATTGGGTAAAAATAATTCAGCATCATAAATGACTTCTGAATTTCTGGCTTATACCATTTTCTAGTTATATGTGGTTATGTAACAAATCATCCCAAAGCGTGGTAGTTTAAACATCAACAATGTTTATTTTGCTTAAGTATCTGCAATTTGGGCAGGGCTTAGCAGGGGCAGCTCGTCTTTGTATCATTTGGCATCTGTTGGGCAATTCAAAGGCTAGCAGCTGGAATAATCTGAAGTTTCTCTTATTCATGTGTCTGGGGTTTGATGCCGGCTGATACTGAGATATGTTAGAGCTGTGGCAAGAACACCCACGTACGAACTTTCTATGTAGGTGCCTGACTTCATTATAGCAGAGTGGCTGGGTTTCAAGGGCAAACTCCCTGAGAGAGAATACCAAGCAGAAGCTTGAGAGCCTTTTATGACTTTGCCTTGGAAATCACTCAGCATCACCTCCACCACATTATATTCATTAGAAACAAGTCAATAAAGTTGGCCTCTACTCAAGGGAGGGAGTGTCAAAGAATTTGTGGACATGTTTATAATCAGCACAGATAACTTGATGGCAGATAGCCCCATTAGTGGGAGAGGAAACATTAGAAAAAGACTACGTTTGGAAAAAAATATTTTTTTTTTCTGCTTCTGATAGATTTTTAAGAATCTGTTCTGCATCCTCTACTTTTTCAGGAATTTGTTTATTTCTTGTAAGTTATTGGCTTCTAAAAACTATCTAGCCTTGACTCTTCATCTGAGCACTACTATCTCTAGCTGTTTATTGCCCCTACTGTGTCTCAACATCATCTCCAGTTTAAGTTATTTAGAATCAGACACCTTATTTTCCCTCAAAATTTCTCCTTTTCTTGAAATCTTCTTTTTAGTTGGTGGAGAAATCATTCTGGTTCAAACTCTCATTTTCTCCTTGACTCCTCACTCTCAGCACTGATCCTAATGAATTGCCAGATACAGTCAAGTCCATATTTGACAGCTATCTTACATCCACTCATCCCTAATTTTACTTCCTTTCTTCATCTTTTCAATCTTTTTCTGCCTTACTCATAATATTCTGGACAAGTGATCTTTTTGCTGATCCCAGAAGAAATCAGCCCCATTCTCTCCTCAGGATTTTGCTCTTGGAGTTTGCTCTTTCTGGAATAATTTTCTCAGAAATATTTGCCTATCTGGTTCCTTTTATTGACTCCTTTCTCTGTTCAGGCTCCCTTGACCACCACTGTTGAAGTACCTCCCCCATACTAATTATTCTCTTTTACTCCTTTAAAATTCTTTTAAATAAGATGAATAAGTTCTGGGGATCTAATGTACAGCATGCTACATATGTAGTTATATAACTTATTACACTGTAGAATTTCTAAGAGAGTAGATCTCAGGTGTTCTCATCACAAAAAAAAAATAGATAGCTATGTGAGGTGATGGATGTGTTAATTAATTTGATTGAGGTATTATTTCAAAATGTATATGTATATTAAATCATCATGTTATACACCTTAAAAAAATCATGTAGTGCAACCTTAATATATGCAGTTTTTAGTTGTCAATCATACCTCAACAAAGCTGGGGAAAAATAATAATAAAATTTTTAAAATCTTTTCATGCAACATGTTATCTAAAATGATCAGGTATTTGTAATATGAATAGTTTATATACTATTTGTTTGCTGACATCACTCATTAGAATGTAAGCTCCATGTGGTCAGACATGGTATGAATTTTGTTTACTGTTGTATCTCCAGAGCGTCTTAAAGAGGGAATTGCAAGTAGTAAGCACTAAATAAAGATTTATTGAATAAATGAAGACACAAATAAATGGAATGTGTAGATATTCTTGTTACTTCAGTAGCCCTCTAAGTGGTCCCCTCATCCAAGAAGCTTTTCTTTTCCCTTCCAACTAAAGATCACTTCTTCCAAACTCCACTGGCGTTTATTATCCATTCCGGTGTTAATGATTGTTGATCTGTGCTAAATACTTTCAGTGTGTTAGCTTGTAATGTTTTCAATTCTCATTCATATCCTTTCCTTTTCCAACTAAGTTGTATACTCCTTAAATTCCTTGTTATTTCCCATAGCAATTAATACATTAGAAGAAGCAAGTAATATGAATAGACTTTTACCTGTATGGATTTATTCTACATGAATTCATCCAATGCATCTAAATCCTTTTTAATTCTAGAAGGTAGCACATTTGATGACTCTAATAATAGCAACCAAATATTGAATACTTAATATGAATCAGGTGTTATAATATTTCTCTCTACATTATCTCCTTTATCCTCATACTAATCTGTTATGGTGATGGTAAATTTTATTCTCCTTTGATTGATGAGGAAACAAATGAGTCTCAGAGACATTAAGAGTGCTTGCCCACACAGCTAAAAAGTGGCAAGACTGGTTTCAAACCCCAATCATCCTCACTTTAGAGCCTGTGTTAATTTACCACTATATAATGCAGTGCCTCGGTGCTATCTGGGTCTATAAATCTGGCTGAAATTAATGCTCTCATAAACGAATCTTTCACTTTTGAGGCTATCATCCTGAAAAACATTGTTACACTTGGAGGTACCATGATCTCTTGAAACTCAACATAGTAAGTAAAAACTTGCTTGATTTCCCACTCCACCCACTATCTATATGACCATAGAGAAATTATTTATAAGCCTCGGTTTCCTGAGCCCTCTATAAAAGAGAAATAATCAAACCCATTTCATATACTTGTACATACATCAAATTTTTGTCATAATACCAAAATTTCAGAAGTCCTAAAACCCTATGCTTGGTTTGACTGGGTGAACTTAGTCCTTGTTAGTTTCTGTTTCATTAGAAAATAGAACAGAACCATGCTAAACAGAGAACACACAACCTAGATTGAACCTGATACCTGGAAAAGCAGAATCTTCTCCCTATAAGTTTCATAGCATTTGAATAATGGCCACACTGCTAGAGATGGCACCAAGAACCATCACCCCATTAAGGTATTCCTTCTCTCAGATGATAAAGCTAGAGGTTCTAGATATAAAATGTGAATGAGAAATGTTTCCCATCAATAATCTTAATCAATTAATTGATGGACAGTTCTGTGTGAAGGAGGCTCTGTGGTAGAAGGAAGTGCTTCCTAAGCTTGAATGTGCAGAATAATCACTTGGGGAACTTAATAAAGGCAGATTCTGACTCAATAGGTCTGGCCTAAAGCCTGGATTCTGCATTTCAAACCGGCTTCCAGGTAATGTCGATGCTGCTGCTCTGCAGATCACACTTTTAGTACCAAGAGCACAGGAAAGACTATTGCCTCAGAAGTTAGAAATCTAGGGATGTCTGTGGTGTGGCTTGAGAACCAAGTACTCTGATGCAAAAATGGGAAAATCATACTTTTCCTGCTCTCCTCTCTGGAATATTGTGAATATTAAAGGCCACGATGTATATATATGCCTATGTATATATACACACATAAATACATACATGTATGTGTGTGCTTTTAAACGGCAATATTTTAAATATAAATGACTCTTTTTTATAAATAATATACATTTTTGTTGTTGTTAGTGTCATTGAGTCAATTCCAACTCCTAGCAACCCTGTGTACAGCAGAGCGGAACCCTGCCTGGTCTTTTTGCACCATCCTCTCGTCTTCTGGAGTATATCAGACAGTGCTCCCTGCTATCCATAGAATTTTCACGGCCAGTTTTTTTAAGAAGTGGGTGGCCAAGTCATTCTTTATAGTCTGTCTTAGTCTGGAAACTCTACTGAAACCTGTCCACCATGGGCGACCCGGCTGGTATTTGAAATACCAGTGGCATAACTTTCAGCAACACACAGCCGCCACAGTATGACAACCTACAGACAGACGGGTGGTGTGGTTTCCTGACCGGGAAATGAATCCTGGCCAGAGCAATGAGAGTGCGTAATCTTAACCACTAAACCACCAAATAATATAAATAGTATAAATGTAAATAATAAGATAACATAGCATCCCTTAGCTCTTAGAAATCCTGAGGAACAGTGCATTAACTGAGTGGTCCTTTTATACACTATCTTTTCCACCTCCTTCTTTCTACATCCTTCCTTTCAAAATAAACACACTTATTACATAAGACAGGAGACGGTAAAACAAGATATATAACTCAGGTATTGTCTTTCAGCAAATACTTACTGGGTGTCTATGAAGGTCACATAATGAAAATGAATTTTTCTTGCTTTGGTATATGCTTTTTTAAAAATGGAAAATGACAAAGTTTAAAAAGGACATAGATTTCAAAGAGTTAATATGTAGAAGTTCTAGATATTTCAGGAAATTGAGTACCATCTTGAATTCAGGAGCCTCCTTCAATAGCATGGGCTTACCCTGATTATCATCTGCTTATAATATCTTTGCCCCACACTGTGAAGTCATTTAACAAAAAAGAATTTTACTTGTCATTGTTTGTGACATCTTGATGAAACTATACCTATTATAGAGTGAGGAAAAAAGTAACGTTACCTCATGTTTCTAAAATAGCTGTCCTTATAGCAAGACTTTTTTTCCTCTCTATGCCAGAGACTTATAGCAAAGACATTATCATCGCCTGTAAAAGCAGTGCTGGCAATCATTGAAAGAACTGTCATCTATCTTAGATAATGGCAATTTAACCACATGGTAAAATGCTATTGTCACTTGATGCATTTGGATGGGAAGAATGTCATTGATGTTGTATTTCTCCCATGAATTTTAATGGGAAATAAATCATTATTGAAAAAACTGACTACAGTATACTTCTATGACACTGTAAAAATTGTACATTTAAAAATTTACAAGTGCTTTCTTGGTTGCTTTTTAAAACTGTGCTCATTTCACATATATTACACGCTTGAAAATACATTCTGAAGGAAATTTCTTCTCCGTTTTCCCCAGCAGTGATGATCCGGTGGCTTGTCAGGGCATATCAGAAGATAGGAGTCTGACAGGGTGAACACACAAGGCCAGTTATAGGTGTACCTCATTTTATTGCACTTCGCTTTATTGAGCTTCACAGAGACTGCGTTTTATACAAATTGAAGGTTTGTGGCAACCCTGCGTTGAGCAAGTCTATTGGTGCCATTTTCCCAACAGCATTTGCTCACTTTGTGTCTCTGTGTCACGTTTCGGTAATTCTCACAATATTTCTAAATTTCTCATTATTATATTTGTCATGGTGATCTGTGATCAGTGACCTTTGACGTTACTATTGTAATTGTTTTGATGTGCCACAAACCACGTGCATATATGGTGAACTTAATTGATAAATGTTGTGTGTGTTCTGATCCCCCACTAACAGGCTGTTCCCCATCTCTCTCCCTCTCCTTGGGCCTCCCTGTTTTCTGAGACACAGCAATATCGAAATTAGGCTAATTAATAACCCTACAATGGCCTCTAAATGTTCAAGAGAAAGGAAGAGTCACACATCTCTCACTTTAAATGAAAAGCTAGAAACAATCAAGCTTAGTGAGGGAGTATGTCAAAAGCTGAGAGAGGCTGAAAGCTGGGCCTCTTGCACCAAACAGTTAGCCAGGCTGGGAATGCAAAGGAAAAGTTCTTGAAGGAAATTAAAAGTGCTGCTCCAATGAACACATGAATGATAAGAAAGTGAAACAGCCTTATTACTGATATGGAGAAAGTTTTAGCAGTCTGGATAGAAGATCAAAACCAGCCACAATATTCCCTTAAACCAAAGCCTTATCCAGAGGAAGGTACTAATTCACTTCAATTCTGTGAAGGCTGAGAAAAGTGAGGAAGCTTCAGAGGAAAAGTTTTCTTGAGGTTTAAGGAAAGAAGCCGTCTCCATAACATGAAAGTGCCAGGTGAAGCAGTCAGTAAGTGCTGATGTGGAAGCTGCAACAAGTTATCCAAAAGATCTGGCTAAGATCATTAATGAAGGTGGCTACACTAAACAACAGATTTTCAGTATAGACAAAACAGCCTTCTCTTGGAAGAAGATGCCATTTAGGACTTTCATAGCTAGGGAGGAGAAATCAATGTTTGGCTTCAAAGCTTCAAAGGACAGGTTGACTCTCTTGTTAGGGGCTAATGCAGCTGGTGACTTTAAGTTGAAGCCAGTGCTCATTTACCATCCTGAAAATCTTAGGGCCCTTAAGAATTGTGCTAAATCTACTCTTCCTATGCTCTATAAATGGAACAACAAAGCCTAGACGACAGCACGTCTGTTTACAATTTGGTTGACTGAATATTTTAAGCTGACTGTTGAGACCTACTGCTTAGAAAAGAACACTACTTTCAAAATATTACAGCTTGTTGACAGTGCATCTGGTCACCCAAGAGCTCTGATGGAGATGTACAATGAGATTAATGTTATTTTTAATGCCCACTAACATAATACCCATTCTGCAGCCCATGGATCAAGGAGTAATTTTGACTTTCAAGTTTCATTATTGAAGAAGTACGTTTCATAAGGCTATAGGTTGCCATAGATAGTGATTTCTCTAATGAATCTGGGCAAAGTAAGTTGAAATCCTTCTAGAAAGGATTCACTGTTCTAGGTGCTATTAAGAACATTCATGATTCATGGAGAGAGTTCAAAATATCAACACTAACAGGGGTTTGGAAGAAGTTGATTCCAACCCTCATGGATGACTGTGAGGAAGACTTCAGTGGAGGAAGTAACTGCAGATGCGGTGGAAACAGCAAGAGAACTAGAATTAGAAGTGGAGCCTAAAGTTGTGACTGAATTGCTGCAATCTCATGAGGAAACTTAATGGGTGAGGAGTTGCTTCTTATGAATGAGAAAAGAAAGTGGTTTCTTGAGATGGAATCTACTCCTAGTGGAGGTGCTGTGAAGACTGTGGAAATGACAACAAAGAATTTAGAAACAAACTTAGCTGGTAAAGCAGTGGCAGGGGTTTGAGAGGATTGACTCCAGTTTTGAAAGGAGTTCTAATGTGGATAAAATGCTGTCAAACTGCATCATATGCTACAGAGAAATCATTGATGAAAGGAAGAGTCAATCGATGTGGCAGACTTCGTTGTTGTGAAATTGCCACGGCCACCCCACCTTCAGTGACCACCACCCTGATCGTCCAGCAGCCACCAACATCGAGGCAAGACCCTCCACCAACAAAAAGATTACAACTCGCTGAAGGCTCAAGTGATGGTTAGCGTGTTTTAGCAATAAAGTATTTTTTAATTAAGGTATGTACATTGTTTTTTTAGACATAATGCTATGGCACACTTAAACTACAGTATGACGTAAATGTAACTTTTATATGCACTGGGAAACCAAAAAATTTGTGACTCACTTTGTTGCGATACTCATTTTATTGCAAGTCATCTGAAACCGAACCCACAATATCTCAGAGGTATGCCTGTATAAGGATTTCTGTCCTAAGGACCTGTATTTAAATATATCTTCTTGGAGCCGGCCTGATGGTGCAAGTGGTTAAGTGCCCGCGCTCCGCTGCGGCGGCCTGAGGTTCGCCAGTTCGGATCCCCGGTGCGTACCGACGCACTGCTTCTTGAGCCAGGTTGTGGTGGCATCCCATATAAAGTGGAGGAAGATGGGCACGGATGTTAGCCCAGGGCCAGTCTTCCTCAGATAAAAGAGAAGGATTGGCATCAGATGTTAGCTCAGGGCTGATATTCCTCAAACACACACACAAAAATATATATCTTCTTATAAGACTGTCTGGAGGTGGGAAGAGAGGGTAGACTCAATAACGTCTCAGCTTACTTGGACATTCTAGTTTAAAATTACTTTTTATAAAGTAGTTGATAGAGACTTTACATCTATAATTAATACTTGAGATATACATCTTTCTTTTTTCTCTGGAGGAATTCCAAGTTTTCTGTTTCACAGGACTGACATAACCAACACAGAACTTCTGTTAACCTGCTCATAAGTCAGTTTGAAGATTTCCCAAGCAAACATTGCATCATTGAATAAGGTTTGCAAGGTTCAAGTTAAATGCAAGAAGACAAAAGGCACTCATTTCCACAGGTGCTGCCTGGAAATGCTTGGGCAGATTGAGATCTAGAAATACACTGACACTAGGTGGGTCTGTGTGAGTCACCTCATTTGAGAAAGCCCAAACTTCCTCTTTTCAAGTCCCTTGGTGTTTCTCAAGCATACCAGCCAAATCTTTCTGTCTTTAATGATTTGGAAGTACACCAACTCATCTCTCCTCCAGACTTCGCTGCTGAAGGGAGCATAGAGTCTGAGAGCCATCTGAGTCCAGAGGAAATGAATGGCACAGCTGAATATCGTCAGGGTAACGATGGTACCTTACTGCTCTCTAAATCTAGTATCTGGGACATAAATAGAGCAGGGGATTTTCCTGGCATTTTAATTCTAAGAAAATGTGAAAAATATAGGGGCAGTGAAGGGAAAGTTTTGGAGAGAAACCCAGAGTGCATTTAACCTTCCCTTTTCCCATTAAAGAATACAATATTACAAACTAGAGATTTGCTTTCAGTTTTAAAACAACCTATTTCCTAAGTGTTTAACTTTCTAAAAATATTCAGTGGAATTAATTTTTGTTAATTGGTTGTCTTAATATTAGTATTTTAATGAGAGAGGCAATGTGTCCCAAACTTCTTGTACACTCTTCAAATCTCTTTTTCTCTTACGTTAGTCACTGCCGTAGTGACCAGTTAAGTTTTGGCAGGTACACCTGAGGTGCCTCTCCTTCTGCCTCTTACTTCCTAACCCATGACCTCTCTGATGCCTGGGACAGGAAGTCTGTGAACCTGCTTGGTCTTTACACAGGTGCTACCCAAAATTATAGAGGAGCTAATGCTTATGAGTCAACTCTTGAACTACAAGGAGATAGGAACACATGAATAAATGCATCCCCCTTCCTTCTACAGTTTCTTCTGCTATTCTGAGGCATTTTACAAGTTTCATCAGAAATTTCTATAGGATCTAATACCAGTTATCCATAGTGGTAGCCAAATGGATAACACATCCTGTATTGTCTTGCCTGCATTCCAGGCCTGTTTCACTCCCACCTGTTCCTCATTTCTGCTCCCAGAGACATATTACCAATTAAACTTCTCAAGCATAACCACCGATTAAACTTTTGTCTCAGGCACAGTTTCTGGGTAACATAGTCTGAGACATAATTTTGTGTGTGTCCTCCTTTAGCACCCCTATTGCTTTCAGTCTCCATCAGATGGTTCCAATCAACCCCTACTTGACCTTTGGCTTCGGATCATATAATTAGATTACTCATGCTTGGGGGATATTCATAAATTTATATCCCCAGAGAATGATCCTACAGGAAACTCAGGGATAGATAGCAAACACCTCTGTGTCATTCCTCCCTGGCTCTGTGAATGGCCGAAATCCCAAAGCTAATTCAGATTATTTCCCTAACTCATATAGGCATTGTTTGTGCTAACCTCCAGGAAATGGTAAAATCACTGTTGTTAGGGAATAAACATTGAAGTCAATTTCTTCACAAGATTTATAGTTGTGTTTTGGTTTGGCTTCTTTTTGGTATTATGTTCTTGGCATGTTTTTTTTTCCTTTTCTGTGGTTATGTATACACATAGGGGAGAATAGCAGTTGCTGAGATAATTTACTGTGGCTTACTACAAAATGTCACAGAGCTTCCCACCCAGGAGTGCGTTATGTACATATTTTTCACTGACTAACAGCATTTCATTACCAGGTAGAATACTAACTGTTTGAATTGATTTATGGACTAAACGAATGTGATTTTATTACTGTTGTCTTTTTGGTAATGGTCTATGTGCTGTGGGAAATTCATGACAATCCTGAGTTCTTGGACATGCAGGCTATTTTTCTACGTAAAGACTTTTATCAGTTTATTAGGTAATCAACTGTTTATCCTTTGTAGGCCATATAGCTTTAAAATTTTATTAAGTGCACTATCTATATCATAAAAATAATATGCAGAAAATGTGGAAAGAATTATGTATTACGTATTTATAAGGCTTTAGTCTTTAAGGATCAGGGGATTAAAAAGTGGGTCTAAGTATTGGAATAAACAGTATATATACATTAATAAGAAATCTTTTCATGTATTCAAACACGAAAAAAATTGACATACTATAAATGTGCATAGTGGTATAATAGTATTTATATTAAAATATATTCATATACACAAATAAAAAGAGCTACAGTGGCTAACTAGAATATTTTCTCAGTAATATTCTATTATAATTTTACCTCAAAAATAAATCAAAATTGACAAAAATATAACAAATATTTATAACATACTAGATAAGACTTAGACTTTGCCATCTAGCTGCTGTGAATTCAAATGAACTTGGGTGAATAATTTACATTCTTTAATCTCAGTTTCATTCTTTGTAAAATTCAAATAATAATTATAGCAGCTAACACTTATATAGAGCTTACTATATGCTAGACAAGCTTTAAGTTTATCAATTCATTTGATCTTCTCAATCTCTACAGGATGCTATATTATCATTTCGCCCTTACAAATGAGGAAATTGAGACACAGAGAAATTCAGTGATTTACTGTAGGCACATTGATACTAAACAATAGAGCTAGGATTTGAACCCATGCAATTCGTCTCCACTATCTGAGCTATAGTTCTCAAAAGTCATATTTATCTCATAGGTGCTGTGGTTTGTTGTTTTGTTTTGTTCTAAACGATTAAATGCTATAAAATAGGTAAAGTTCCCCACAGAGCGCCTGGTATGTAGAGAACCTTCACTACAAGCTTATTGTTACTGGTATTTGCCTTCATCTGTAGGGATTAGCACCTATGGTTACTAGTATTTGCCATCATCTGTAGGATTTACAGTATGACAGTGAACAGTTCAGCACATCTTCCAGGAAAGGAATTGCTTGAAAGTCAAAGATTCCACAACACAAGGTGACAACTGATCTAGCCTTCTTTAGATTTAAAAATCTGTTCCTTCTACTTTTTGGGGGGTTGAAGCAGAAGACCAGGGAAATAATTCCAGTGTAGTTACAATCAGGGCTAAACCAACTACCCAGTTTAAGTCAAGAAACGTTTTAAAATGTATTTTGGGTAGGGTGTCAAAAGAGTAGATAAAGTTGGCGCATACACAAATGTATTGTCAAACAAATCTTTTTACTAAGCAATTTGGTTTCAGAGCTAAATTTCTATAGTATGTATATCCAAGATTTGTTTTCAGTTACTCTTTTTTTTTTTGGCTGATCTGTCTTGTTTTTCTCTTTTCTCAACTTTATTGGGGAATAATTGACAAATATAATTGTATATATTTAAAATGTACAATGCAATGCTTTTATATGCATATAGCTTGTGGACTGATTACCAAGATCAAGATAATTAATGCATCCATCAACTCACATGGTTAACTTGTGTGTGTGTGTGTGTATGTGTGTGTGTGGTGAGAATGGTTAAAATCTACTCTCAGCAACTTTTGAGGATATAGTACTGTATTATTAACTATAGTCACCATGCTGTGCATTAGATCCTCAGAACTTATTCATCTTATAACTGAAAGTTTGTACTCTTAATGTTTATTCTAAATCAACATCAGAAGAAAAAAGAAAACAGAATCCTGGTATTTGGAATTTATGCAACTTTCATTTTTTTGACTGGTATAGATAGTTTAGAATTTAATAAATGTAAAAACTAGGAATTCCTCTAAAAATCTTTAAGAACATTTGTTTCAATACCATAAACTATTTACTTATAAATGTCCTCTTAGCTGAAAGAATTCATCACTGACCTTTTTTTCTGGGGTAGCTTAACAGCCCAGATATAATGTCACTCTCTCTTCCTAGGATGTTGAGTAAATAGTGAGTTTTATATGATCAATATGCTTACAAGTAAGAAATTTTTTCCTCCAATCATATGATCATGAAAATTGAGATTACCGATCTATTTCTTGAGCTGTTCAACTAAATACATATGGAGACTATCAAATCTATTAAGAAGAAGGAAACACAATAAAAAAAATGAGCAACAAAAAAAACACTGTTGTCATTAATTGTGGTTATACAGCAATTTTTTTGTACAGTTTTTTAGACTTTATGGTCTGGACTCAGAGAGGTTTGAATCTCATATGCAGTAGGCAACACGAGATCGGGAAGAGTCTTAGCAAGTAGGAAACATACATTTCAAGTGCTTGACAGCTTTGCCAGTGGCAAGTCTTAACAGCATTACCTTAAATATTTCATTATATTCCATTTTGTGATTGACAGTTTCTCAGAGTAAATATATAAAACGTACACATACAGCCAGTTCCAGATACATTGTGTCCTAATTTTTTTCATGTGTCTTTTTTTCTTCATCTCCAGTAACCCTCATTCTGCTCCTTGACATACCAGATCCCCTAGATGGTGTCTCAATCAAGGCTCCATTTCCTAAGGGTGTCATTCATTCACTAAACACTTACTGACTGCTCACAGGACCAATCAGTAATAATATGTGATAACTGTCCTAAAGGGGCTCACAGTATACGAAGGAAAAAAAGACAGCATAAGAGAGTAAGATATAATAAATTAGCTTATAAAGATAAAAATATGGGCGCACAGGGGAGGAACACCCTATGGAGGGTGGGTTGAGATTGGGGCTATCAAGCTGTGCTTCCCAGAGGAGTGCCAACTTAAATCCTAAAGTATGAGTAGGGTTAGATAAATGATAGGGAGAAGACCTGGGAAGAAGAGTGTGTAATTTGGTTTCTGTTAACAGGATTTTTATTTTTTCTTGAGCGTTAAAGCATTCTATTAACCAGCTTTAATATGATAGCTTCCCACTGTAATGAAAGCTGAAGTTTATGCCTTATTTCCATAATTCCTTTTCACCACAACTTCTTGGTAAAGTACAGGATAAAAAGAAGCAAAAGAGTGAACAAAAAGCAAAGAGATTAGCTAGAACAAAAGATATCCCGCTAGGTCGGTGGTTCTTAATGGGAGGGCTGCAGAATTTTACCACCCAGGGGACATTTGGCAATGTCTGGGGACAATTTTTTGATGGTCACAACTTTGACAGGGATGCCAAGGACATCTAGTGGGTAGAGGACAGGTGTGCTGCTAAACATTCTGAAATGCACAGGACAGCCCCCCACAACAAAACAAATAATTATCTAGGAGGCTGCAAAGCCCTGCATTAAGCTGATAATTGAGAATTATTTTTAGCTTCCTGAGAAGCACAGAGGACTCAAAAGTAGGAGGGTCACTATTTTTTATCACTCACGTAGGTTGATACTAATAGGCTGGTGACAATTTGTAAAGCTGAAAGGGATGCTTTCACATCCTGCAACTGGTGTTTTTAGCTCAGAGAATAAGGTTTCTACTTCATTTTAAAAGAGCCCCTGGTAAGGAGATCACACAGCGTCTTGAACAGCTCAATGTAGTTTTTCTACTTACAGACTCCTGGAGCACTAAATTATTTTTTTGTGTTCAGTTTAAACCACCCTGTAGCAATTTTTTTTAAGTTTCTAACCATAGCCTTGGAAAAGAATCTTTAAGAATTTTGGCTAGGAAGATGCTTATATTGTGATTGCAGACAGGTTTAACCATGGGCTCCTGTGGCGTGCTGTTACTTAACCCTTTTCAAGGTCTTGCCCTAGCATTTGCCAGCTGGAAAACTCACCCTCTTCTTTGTTCTAAGGTTTGTCATATGTGGAGGTATTGACTTTCCATACTAGGCTCACATTCACACACATACAAATTGGTGGATAATTGCCAAAATATTAATTTAAAATAACATTCAAGGAGGAAACTAAAGAAACGTAAATAAATGCAATATGATATCTTGGTTTAGATCCTGGAACAGAGAAAGGACATTAATTTAAAAAACAAACAAAAAACATGATGAAATTCAAATAAAGTCTGGAGTTCCATTAATAGTAATGTACCAATGATACTTTCTCAGTTTTCACAAATGTACCACGGTTATGTAAGATGTTAACATTAGGGGGGACTGGGTGAAGGGTATATGGGAACTCTGTATAATCTTTACATCTTTTCTGTGAATCTAAATTATTCCAAAATAAAAATTTTATTTCTAAAAAATAACATGATGAGGAGACTAAAATGAATAAATTGGTAAGGGTTTCTCATTTGAAAGCAATTTTTTAAAAATTATGTATGTAAGTTAGAAGCACTAAAACAGTTTGTTGCAATCCTGTAACTGAAATATCAGCTTACAATTATGTTTTCAAACTCTCTTATTTCGTTGAAATCGTAATGTACATGTTTTAATTTCACATCAAAATGAACATAGAAGTCAGACATTGCAAATCAGAAGTTTGTTGTCCAGAAGTAGCTCATATTTTTTTGGTTATTATAGGTTGATATATTTTAAAGAATTTGCAAATATTTGCAAAATTGAAGATTTCACATAAACATCCAGATTCCTAGCTTCTCTTGAAAAATTCGAACTGGCAAACTTATCCCAGGTTCAGATATGTGTGAACACTTTGAGTAGAGGTGTTCTCCTTTATCCTGGGCATATGCTTGCCAGATGGCCACACACTCCCTTCTTTTTATTCCCCACTCCCAGCCCAGTTACCAAGGGGGTCAACTGTGTGCATTTCAGCATGTGATACCTGATTTTCACATTCATATTTCACTCCTCAGTATTAAATAAATAGAGCCTTTTCGTATTTTTACTAATTTAAAATTTTGAAAGATTTAATTAAGCCCATTTGCCTGTAAACATATCAGGCTGTAGAAAATATATTCTGGAGTCCCACTTATGAAACCTTTTTTACCTGTTTATGGGGCTCAAAATTTTTAAGTGTCCCCCAACTTGTTTCAGTATGGCAGATAAAGGACGGATACATTTTCCTTTTCCATCCCATGTCTACATAATTTGGGACCAATTATTTGTTCTATCTTACTCTGAATGGTGGATTTGTGCTAAGACTTCTCTACTTCCCAAATAGATTTTTTTAAATTTTCAGAACTTTTTCTTAGATTGATATAATAATGCCATCTTATTTGCCAATCCCCCAAGAATAGGAATGAGTAGTATAAACTTAACAAGTGATCTTGGCTGTCGAAATTCCATGGAATCTTATATTTTGTTCCTTGAAATAACAACAATTTTTAAAATATAATTCTTTTTCATAAAGAAATAGACTCTCCTATGTAATATTTCTTCTATCCTAGGATTCACTCACCCAATTCCTAGAAGTAGTATCCTAGTCTCTTCTCTTTTTCTCTTTTTTTCTTTATGTGCTTTTATAAAGATCTTGGATGCCACTTTAGAGGAATATTCTACTTGTTAAGCAGGAAAAAATTTCTACTGAAATGTCATTATTTAGGGAAATGATTGGCTGTTACAGGGCCTTCATATCACCAAGGGTTTGTTAAGCCTATTTGTATAAATAAAAAGATTGGAGGGCAGAAGATAGTAAGCCTACCAAATAACAAACTACTTTGAAGTACTTTAAAAATTGCTTAGCAGTGTCACCAAGAATTAAAATCTAGCCACAATAATTTCTAACAATTCATGACAGCAGATTTATAGGATTCAAAAAAATTATTAACATTTGGTTTGGTTGTGGGATACATTTGAAAGAAATAAACTTTTTATTTATTTTTTTAAATGTTATATTATCCAGATTTTTTTTTTACATGCTTTGTCCCTCTTTGTCGTGCTTTAAATTCTCTTGTATTATTGAGCCTTTAATGAGGAAGAGTGCTTCGTGATTTGACTCCTCAGACTATAGTAAGTCTCCCAAATACATCTTCTCAGGTAACCTTGTACTTTTCCTTTCTAATGTTCTTCATGATTATATAATTAATCTTGTAATGGGCTGTTTCATATTTTTCTCTCTCCCTTTAATGTGAGACGTGTGAAGGCAAGGCCTGGTCCACAACTTTATGAACACTGGTTCTCATACTGTTGAGTGCATCATAGTTTTTTAATAAATAGTGTTTAATAGGTGAATAAATATGTTGTGCCCCTGCATTTAAAACAAAATAGAGCTACATTATTTTTTTAAGTATGTGGGAAAAAAGATATATGACTTGACTTTTTCATTCTTGTCCCTAGGCCTCTAGTTTTAAGTTTCTTAAATCCATCCTGCATATGGCACCTAGACTGATCAACTTAAATACAGACACGGTTAAGTCAAGTGCCCTTCAACATCCCCAAAGTCTTTCCTTAGTTTTGACCAAAAAAACCCAAAATCCAACAACTACCTTAGCCTGTCATATATGGCCCTCTTTGAATAAGTGTTTGTTTACCTCTCCAGCTCCATCTAAAGAATCTACTCAGCTCCAAACAATCTTAGATGTTCAGGGAATTCTAAAGTTTTCTTATAATATAATATGTTATTTATTGCCCCTTTTCCCTGTGCCTGGAAGCCCATACTGAATTTCTACTCTAAGTTCACCTGTCCTAACTTTTCAAGATTCAACTCTAACATCATCTCAAGGAGGACTTCTCTAAACTCCCAAGTTGCAAAAATGTCTACTTTTTATGTTCCCATAACACATGCTCACCTTTATCTCAGCATCTACAACACATTATTAAAATGACCGGTTTGTATCTAACTCCTCTTTAAAACTTCAAGTCTCTTAAAGAAAGGATCCTATCTTATGCAATTTTGTATTGAAATATTCTCTCAATGTTCGGTGTTGAATAAATATTTCCATAGAAAAATTATATCAAATCATCATCAAATATTTATTTGACCTTTCACTAGGAGGAAAGATTGTCTAGAGTTACAAGGGATATCCAAATTTCCCTAAGATACTTCTTTGATGAATTATTTCTTTTTGTCACATTTTAATTGAAACATTTGAATTATAAACTTTGGCCTTTTTTATTTCTTATATTTAGGTATATTTCACTTTATTTGATTATTCATTAATTAACATATTTTAAAAACTTTTTTGAGCATTTACTATGTGTTATGCGCTAAGCCAGCTTCTTGTCACAAGGAGATGATAGATGTAGCTGCTGACATAATGTAATTCAGTAGTTAAAAAATTAAAATAGAGTATTAATGCTCTACTACAAGTAAGGATTTTGAAGAATGAATTTAAGCTAGTAGGTTAAGAGCCAAAAAAGGATATTCCAGACAAAGGAAACAACATGTGAAAAGCTATGGAAGCAATTTACAGCATGGTGCATTTTCAAATTAGAAATTGTCACCTGAAGTTTCCTGCCTTTTTAGATGTAGATCAGATAGTCGAACTCCTGATTTTAAATTCTGGGGAGGTCCAATGATTTCAGTGAATTTCTTGGGCCAGTAAGTGGAAACCTAATGTCTAATAATTAATTTTGGCTGCAGATTCCTGCTTTCTTATTTTTCTGGGTTATGTCTATTCTACATAAATTCAAGTAGACATTGTCCCCAGTTTCATCTGAACAAACAAACAAAACAATTTTTAAATATACAGTTGGAAACTTGCTCTGGATAATTTGGGAAAAGATGCGGGCAGTCTACATCAAAGGTAGGCAAACAACTTGAAACTGAATATTAATACTTATATCTGTTAAATACTTTGTCCAACCAGTTGCTTAAATTTTTTTCCCCCTGACTTCTTCACTCCACACAATCTTCCTACTCTTGTCAATCTCTTATTCCTTTCTCTTCTTCCTACTTCCTTTCTCTCTTCTACCTCTTCCCTCCTGAATGGCCTTAAGAACATTGTGGTTTCGATATATATTGTGCTTAGTAATTCATCTCATTCTGTCCTACCACCTAGTTTGTCTCACTTTCTTACTGACAAAACTAGATTAAGTTAGATTTTCTTTTGTTTTTATAAAAAAGCATAATGAATCATTTATTCATATAATTTATTTCTTTTTTTTCCCCTCCCCAAAGCCCCAGTACATAGTTATATATTCTTTGGAATTCCTTCTAGTTCTTCTATGTGAGCCGCCACCACAGCGTGGCTACTGACAGACAAATGACGTGGTTCCGCACCGGGAACCAAACCCAGGCCGCCAAAGTGTAGCACGCCGAACTTTATCCACTAGGCCATCAAGGCTGGCTCATAAATCATTTCTATTACTGATTTAATGCCATATGTACTCTCATCCTAGTACCAGTAGGATGATTCAGTGAAACAAACAGCAAGGTGAGGCAGCATTGTATGTAAACATGACCTTTATGACTAAGTTAAATTACTAACAAGCAAGAACCAGAAAAAGCAAAAATAAAAGAATCTGCTTACTTTTTTTGCCTTGAAAAATCTGTGCACTATATTTCTTTTTAATAAGAATTGCATTTGATGGGTTTTAATCAAATTTATCTGATCCTGTGCAGTCTGCCTCTTGCTGATTTTAATTCTGTCCCTTTCATAGCATCGCTTCTGTTTTCCAGTTCCCTGCTTTGGGTTCATTTCATTATTATTCCACATTTATATGCTTCCTTTCAGTGAGGACAGGGATTAGACTTTCATTCTTATGCAGATGACACTCAGATGTATTTGAAGATTATTCCTAATTTTTACCCTACTTCTGACATTTTATCAGCTTCTCATGAAGACATAGAGACTGGGATGTCCAATTAAATATTATTAATCTGAACTACTTAATGATACTCCAGACACTGATTTAAATAGGTTTTATCATTCACCTTCACACGTACATGCATGTGTGTGTTTCATGACCAATAGTCAACAATCTGAGAATTCTAATTGATTCAGAAAACAGTTTCTAATCCTGTTTATCTGCATTTTAGTAACAGGTCTTTAGTATTTAGGTAAATAATTCAGTGATTTGGGGGTAGATTATATTATATGCTGTATTAAACAAAGTAAAATAAGAACAAAATGAAATTCTGACATATTAAAAGTGTTATATTTCAATGCATTACTTAAATCCCCGTTTTTGTGTTCAGATTGTTATAGAATAAACTTCAGTGTATGGTTTCACTTCATAATAAAAATAACTTTGTGTATGACTTTCCAAACTATTAGGAGCTTCCTTCCCAGAAAGGAAGTACAAGATAAAGTGTGGTTGAACATAGTCCTTCAAAACATATGCCAAATATCATGCAGAAAGTCTAAAATTGTGACACTCAACCCAGAACTCTGTATCTTATTTAATGGAGTTCTGTTTTCTGTGTGAAAACTCCACAATTCCTATTTATATCCATTAAGAGAACAGGCACTCTACTTCTGATATTGTTCTTCTCACTTGTCCTATTTTCTTTTGTCCACTTTGATTTCTGCGAAGTTGTATTCCTTTTTATAGCAAATGTTTTATGATCTCAGTTGAAAATTAATTCCCAAACCCTTTTCACTTTCTGGGCATTTTTTCCTCCCTACATTACTAATTCCTTCATTAAAAATATTTTACTTTAATTTATAAAGTCTTTTTCGCAATTTTGGAAATAGTTATTTTGTTTGAGCTAATACAGGCTTTGTATCTCCTGTAACTTCTATCTTAGAAATGATTTAATTTTCTGAGCCATTTATTTTCTCAGAGTCAATTTTTCATCATTGCATTGCTTTATCTTAAAAGCATATACATCTGCGAACATAGGATGGTTTTCTTTTCTTAGAATGTCCCTAAAGCATTTCAACTATCTCTAATAGTCAAAATGATCACATATTAATTTTAAAAGATAATGTCTCATGAAGTGTTGCCATGGATATGGACACCTTGTTATTGTGTACAAGTTCACCTTGGTTTGATTAGAATGAGTTTGTTCTTTATAAGGTTTCTACAAGAGCCATGGAAGAAAGACTCCCAAATTTCCAGAGTGGTGGAAAAAAAACATAGAAATCAAACAATTCTTTTTCTATGTCACTTCCTAAAAATTGCCTTCCCTGATCTGTTATCTACTTCCATAGGCTTTCCTGGTCTATTACTCTGATAGCGTCTTGTAAATCCAACTTTATCTACTAGTTTGGTGTTTCTCTTTCCTTCTAGACTGAAAGCTCCATGAGGGCAGGGACACTGACTGTCTTCTTTTCTTCACTACTTCCAATGTCCAGCACAATGTTTCAGAAACAGAATATGCACTCATTTAGTGTTTGTGGAATACATGAATTTGCAGAATAAAAATTGTACAGCATTCAGCTTTCATAAATGAATTGTAAATAACATTCACTAGATAGAATTTATCAGAAAAAACTATATTGAAATATCAACATTCTTTTTTTTAGTGAAAAATTTGATTTCATATTTCACCAAATAAAAGTTCTTAACGATTAGATCATATTTGTTTCTAGATCTGGAACATATTTGATGAATAAATAATAAAAAATATTAATTTTCCTTTGAGGCATTAATGATATATTGCTATGATATCAGTTTATATTTTATCAGTTTATATCAGCTTATATATAAACTGATAAAAATATTAGTATCAATTTATATCATAGACATAGAGAGTTTTAGATGCAGATTCCTATTGAAGTTTCCAAAACTATAATAGTTCTGATCCTCTCAAACAACCAACATTGAATATTTATTTGTAATAGATATGTTCTTACTTCACTACCTTGGAATACAAAATAAATTCAGTTTTTAAATTATAAATCCATGGCTGGGCACACTGTCACCACTCTCTCTTTTTCCCCTCCTAGGGCTTACTCACTCCCAGGTGACAGTCTTTTGCCTCCTGGAAAGAAAATAAATAATTAAAATCAATCCACCAAAAACCCCACTTTTGCTTCAATCAAAAGTCATGATAAAAACACAAACTATCAACCTTGTTGTGAAGTGTAGATGGTAAGGATAGAGTTCAAATACCACTGGTGGTGTTTGGGCAAAGAAGGATTCAAAAGAAACTGTGGGTAACACTTTCCCTAGTGTGCCTCTATAAGATCAGGGATAGTTCCCTTTCATGTCTGAGAAGTAGCCACACCATATCTCTCAATGTTCAATTCTCAATGACTACTAGAAGTTGTCCATCTTTAGGTACCAACACTTATTCATTTCCAATCATTTCATATTTGTGCCTAACAGTATTTATTGTCCTGCTTCACAGAACCCCATTGGAAACCTTTAAACAAATAAGTCTCTTGTTGGTACATCTCTCTTGGTCTGAACCATTCTGACTTGGTGCACTTCACAAAATTTGGTCTGTTCATACTTATTCGTTGTTACATAGTTACACATTTTTAGAACATCTAATTTTCCAAAGTACAAGTTAAGAGTTTATAGGAATATAAAGGCAATAGAAACTCTCCTAAGTTGAAATTAATATGACCAGCTTTGTCTACCACCTCTTATATAGGAGAAGAAATATAGTTTATTCCACGACTAATGCAAAGTTACTCTCAGAGATAATCTAACACTATGAGTTTTTATCCTCATCCCTGGCTAACGAGCAATGAAGTCATTGGGGTATTGAAAGATAGAAATGGAAATACTTCTGCTAGGGGTAAGATCACAATGTTTCCTAATTCACAGGTTAAAAGAAAAGGAAATATTACCAATACATCTGAATTCAAATTGATCCATCATTTTCTGTGTTTCATATGTCATCAAACATTTTTAATAACAATAGGCTATTTCTCTGAGAGAGTAAAAGCCTCATTGGACTAGAGTATAACTTCCAGGCTCTACTAAACTCATTACACTTATTGGGAGAAGCCATTAAGAGCACGTGGCGCAAGCGGTTAATTGCGCATACTCCGCTGTAGCGGCCTGGGGTTCGCGGGTTCCGATCCCGGCGCGCACTGATGCACTGCTTGTCAAACCATGCTGTGGCGGCATCCCATATAAAGTGCAGGAGGATGGGCATGGATGTTAGCCCAGGGCCAGTCTTCCTCAGCAAAAAGAGGAGGATTGGCAGATGTTAGCTCAGGGCTGATCTTCCTCACACACACAAAAAAAGCATGTAGATAACTTCTAAATATAATCATTTTAAGCCTATCAGAGAGTATGGATGATATAGTCTAACTGTCTAAGTTTACAAGTGAAAGACCCGAGATCCAGATCGTTTCGATTTGCTCAAGTGTGAACACCAAGTAAGTTGAAGATGCAGGGATAGTTGAAGATACACAAACTACAAAGCTATTTGGACTTCATCCTAATGACTACTATGAAGATATAGGCTATCATACCCCTCATAACACAGAAACGTTCCTTGCCCGAAATCTTCGAACATCCCTACGACATAGCGTGAGAGCAGCAGACAATGGAACTTACTTGTTCACACAGCTCTTAGCAAATCCTTGGTGGATGAGAATATTCACCAAAAAGTGGTAGTTTGAATTGCTACTACATCCAAAGGAAAAAAAAATGGACGATACAAACCAGAAACAACAACAAATCTCTATTGTGGCTCTCATTATTTTAATCATGTGTCCATTCATTCATTCATATATTTATTATCTACTATGTGCCAGGCACTGTTATAGGCACTGGAGACACCATGGTGGACAAAACCAAGTCCTTGCTCTCGTCAAGCTGTCATTTTAATAGGAAAAGAGACAATAAACAATGATATGTGTATATACACATATGCATATATATACATGTGTATATACTTGTGTGTAAATATGGACATCTCTATGTGTGTGTATGTGTATGAAGGTGACACTTAAAAATCTAAAGTTAAGATAGATTAGTCAGAACAGACCATCTATTGAGAATTATTTGAGAGAAACCTATACAAAGTAAGAAAAAAACAGCACTCTTTAATCCATTTGGAGTTAATTTTTGTGTATGGTGTAAGGTAAGGGTCTACTTTCATTTTTTTGCATGTGGCTATCCAGTTTTCCCAACACCATTTGTTGAAGAGACTTTCTTTTCCCCATTGTATGTTCTTGGCTCCTTTGTCAAAGATTAGCTGTCCATAGATGTGTGGGTTTATTTCTGGGCTTTCGATTCTATTCCATTGATCTGTGTGTCTGTTTTTGTGCCAGTACCATGCTGTTTTGGTTACTATAGCTTTGTAGTATATTTTGAAATCAGGGAGTGTGATACCTCCAGCTTTGTTCTTTTTTCTCAGGATTCCTTTAGCTATTCGGGGTCTTTTGTTGTTCCATATAAATTTTAGGATTCTTTGTTCTATTTCTGTGAAAAATGTTGTTGGAACTTTGATAGGGATTGCATTGAATCTATAGATTGCTTTAGGAAGTATGGACATCTTAACTATGTTAATTCTTCCAATCCAAGTGCACAGAATATCTTTCCATTTCTTTGTGTCTTCTTCAATTTCTTTCAGCAATGTTTTACAGTTTTCGGTGTACAGATCTTTCACCTCTTTGGTTAAGTTTATTCCTAGGTATTTTATTCTTTTTGTTGCAGTTGTAAATGGGATGGTATTCTTAATTTCTCTTTCTGCTACTTCATTGTTAGTGTATAGATACATACATACTCATACACTGCTGGTGGGAGTGCAAACTGGTGCAGCCACTACGGAAAACAGTATGGAGATTCCTCAAAAAATCAAGGATAGAACTACCATATGACCCAGCTATTCCATTGCTGGATATTTATCCAAAGAACTTGAAAACACCAATGTGTAAAGATACATGCACCCCTGTGTTCATTGCAGCGTTATTCACAATAGCCAAGACTTGGAAGCAACCTAAGTGCCCATCAAGGGACGAATGGATAAAGAAGATGTGGTATATATACACAATGGAATACTTATGCAAAGCGAAATAAGTCAGAGGGAGAAGGTCAAATACCATATGATTTCCTTCATTAAGTAGTAGATAATGACAACAGTAAACAAACACATAGAGACAGAGATTGGATTGGTGCTTACCAGAGAGAAAGGGGGAAGGGGGGAGGGCAAAAGGGATAATTCGGCACATGTGTGTGGTGATGGGTTGTAATTAGTATTTGGGTGGTGAACATGATGTAATCTATGCAGAAATAGAAGTATAATGATGTACACCTGAAATTTATACAATGTTATAAACCAATGTTACTGCAATAAATAAAAAATTAAAAAAAAAAGAAAAGAAAAAAACAGCAAGTGCTAAGGTCTTCGAGTGGGAATATTCTTGGTGTGTTTAAGAAAATTGCAAGTAAGTGAGCGGAAAGAGATTTACGGAATTTTCAAATATTGAGAATATGTGGGAACAGAATCGCAAAAGTTTCTCAATATTATAAAAAATTCCTGAAGATTCTGGAAGGAGAAAGTGATAGAGGTACTTCAGGGCACAATAAATCCAGAGACCACTACAGACAGGTCCCGGTTGGTATATTCTGCGCAAAAGGAATATTTAACCTGTGAGTTGTATCCTTACTCAACCAAAAAATAAAATTTCAGCTTCTCTTACTTGTGTAGTTGAAAATTATATCCAGTACAAATCTAAATGCCTGAAGGTTACAGTTGAACCAAAACATATTTCATTGTACTTAACCTTATTAGACGTTTTCCAAAGCATGGTTAACTATATCTGTTTGGCTTGAGAAAAAAACAGGAATATATTTATAGAGAGGCTAGGGATGAATTTTTTTGGCTTCTGCTACTACACTTACATCATTTTCTTGAAAGGGCATCATTCTTTTAACAGGATTTCATGATGTCGTCACCTATATTATCTCATTTAATTCGCAAACAAAACTGTAAAATGGATAAGGAAGCCATTCGTATCTCCTTTTTTAAAAACATAGGTGGCATATGCATAAAACATACAGAATATTTTAAAATAACAGCTCTCTCCAGGGCACTAAGAGTTAAGATAATCATAGATACATAGAATCTGTAAAAATTAGCTAATTTGTATCAATTCATTTTGAACTGCTGAGATCAGAAAGTCAACATCTTTATGATAGCAAGCTTTCCCCTTCAGAACATGACCTGTCTTTCCATTTATACAGGGTTTATTTTATTTCCTTCAGAAATTATTTTACAGTTCTCTTTATAGAAGTCTTGTACGTTTCTTGCCAAATATATTTTTCAAACTTATATGTTTCTTTTGCTGCTTGTGTGATTTGGATCTTTCCATTTGAATTGCTAATTATTGTTGTTACAAAACAAAACTTTAATTTCTTCTTCAAAGCCTATTTATCTGACTCTTAAATATAACACTGCATATATTGTATGTAAATTATTAAATCTCTTGAGTTTAAGTAGGAAAATATCATATGGCAAGTAAATAATGACACTTTTTTGTTTCTTTAAATTTTATAACTCTTTCCAATTTTTTCTTAGTGTATTGAATTACCTAGGACCTCTAAGACACTGTTGAATGCTGTCAGATTGTGGGCATCCATGTTTTCTTCTAATCTTTAATTGCAAAAGTTTTCACATTTTATTGTATAGTGTAATACTTGTTTTGATTTCATACATTCATTGTTATATTTAGAAGGAGTTCTCCTTTTTTCTGCTATGTGTGTGTTTCTTAGAATTTAAATCAGGACTTTCTGCTTAATTTATCAAACACTTTATGAGCACATGCTGGCTACATTAATGTCTTGGTTAGGAAAGGCTCCTTCAAATCTAAGGATGAAAATACCAAGGATTAAATATATCAAGGCTACATTAAGGAAGAAAATTTGTATCAAAATAGTGTATGAGTTCAATATAATTCAATAAAAATACCAATCCTTTTTTACCTTAACAAACTGACACATCTAAAGTTCACGGAAAAATAAATATTCAAGAATAACCAATAAAATTATGAAATTGAATAATAATGGGGAGATTTGTACTATCTATATTAAAAGTGATTAAACAGTATGATAACTTATAGAGGAATAATCATGGATCAGTGAATCAATTCCAAAAAATAAAGGCTCAGATCCATGTATGGATTTTTTTAATAGATGGATAAATAAATAGAGATATAGTTTAACATAACATAATATAATACAAATGTCATTTTACATTGGTGGAGAATAAAGTAGAGTTTACTATGAATACTCTTGGGAAAATAGCTATCCACATATTAGAAAATATAATTATATCCCCTGCTTTACACTATACAAAAATAATATCCAGATAAATGAAAAGTTTAAATATAACAATGTAAAATTACGAAAGTATGAGAATTAAATATTAAATGATATTTTCATCCTTAGATTTGAAGTAACACCTTTCCTAACCAAGACTTTAAACATAGATACCCTAAAGGAAAATACTGACAAATTTACATATTTTTTTTAAAAGTTTGCCGAGGAAGATTAATTTAAAGCAAATTAAAAAATTAAAATATTTTTATATTTTAGACTGTAGGAAAATATTTACAACACACACAAAAGCGATTAATATTGATAATATACAGGAAACTCCTATAATCAATGAGGAAAAAATAATTGAAACTAGAAAAAGTGTACATAAGCACAAAAATCACAGCAAAAGAAATAGAGATAACAATAAAAACTGCTGTTAAACCATACTAATAACGTAGAGAATTGGAAATTAAAACATTATTGACATACTTAACAGAATGACAAAAGCACAAATGGCTGACACTGTTATTTTGGTGTGAGCGTGGGGAACTATTCTCTTTCTTGTACCATTTTGACAGTATACTGAACAAACTTTTGAAGAGTAATTTACTCATATTTATCAGATTTTAAAATGCTCGCATGCTGTGGCTAAGTAATCCTTCTAAAAAGTCATCCTACAATAATAGCACAATTATAAAGCAAAAATAATAGCACAAGTATAAAGATATAAAAGCTAAGATCTTCATTCATGGATTACATAATAGAGCTGAAAAAATAAAAACCAACTTTCACTAGTGTGTGCTATATAACAAGCAAACACAAATCTCAATGGCTTTCAACAATAAGTAATTTTTCCATTCGGTTATGTTGAATGTTGGTTGCTGTGGGTCAGCTGTTGCAACTCTGCTCAAATGGCAGGTCTTCTCATTCTCCAACTGAAGATTAAGGACACCCCCTCATCATCACGTGCCATTCTCATAGTTGAAGGCAGTCAAAAATTTACAATTCTTTTGTCACCTACCGTTTAGACTTTTAAAACCTAGTAAATAAATCTACATATGCTGACCTATAGCAGTACTCAAGATACATGAGAAAAAAAAGTTTCAGAGGAATATGGATAGAATTAGTTCTTAAAACACACAAAAAACCAAGAAGTGTGTAAAAACACATACACCTGCAAAAAGGAAATATCTGCAAAAATACTGCCTAACTTGTTAAGTGGTTACTCTGGTTTAGCTGGAAGCAGATGAGAAGACCACCATGTGTACAGGTGATTTTTACTTATCACTTTATGAGTATTTTTTCTTTATTTTTATATGAAAAAAACCTCATTTTCAAAAAAGACAGTTTCTCAGTCTAAAACGTATTTACAAGGATTCTTCATCAGCATGTAGAAAGCACTTATTTTACAGTCCGTTTAAGAGCTCTGCCAAAGAACTTGGATATTTTTTTCCTTTAGTAAACATTCCTATATCACGAAAGCCACTGCACTCGCAGGTAATGAACAGAGGTGATAAACAAGGCCTTGTCCACAAGACTGTGTGTGTACACATTTTAGAAAACAAAGCATGCCAGAGAATTCCCAAGTAGTAATTGCTGCTCAAAGATGCAGTATGATGTCCTTTCAGAAAGCTGTTTCTGCTAACTTCGAACCAATCATGTGATGGCTATAAAATTTTTATTGCTATAAGTTCTGAAAATTTTGTAACTGCATTCTCCATCAGATCACTAGCACCTAAAAAGCTTTATAGATGTGGTGTTCAAATAATGTGCTGTGAGGACTACAACCCATTGTAGAACTCTGAGTAAAAGAGTTAGGAACACTTCCTATAGAAAGAAGTAGCTTATCAGCTTGGCTTTGTTTAAATGAACAGATTTTCTGCGGGCAAGTATAAAAAGGCATAACATTTTAGACTTGGAGAACATCACAGAAAAAGTGGAAAATTATAAAAATGGTACATTCAAGAAAGAGTAATAATTCTCTTCTGGTACAAGTTAAGTGTATAACTGTATAAAATGGCAGGACATTGTACTGGAAAAGAAATCTAGGTCTTCACAAGAATAATTTTATATTCTATATAGGTAGTTTGTAATTTATCCTATGGGAAATAGAGATCAAGTTTGTATGCAATTAAGTAAAATACAGTAACCCTCCTTTATCCACGGTTTTGCTTTTCATGGTTTCAGTTACCTGCTGTCAATCAAGGTCTGAAAATATTAAATAGAAAATTCCAGAAATAAACAATTCGTATAAGTGTAAAAATTATGAGCTATTCTGAGTAGCCTGATGAAATCTTGCACTGACTTGCTTTGTCCCTCCTGGGATGTGAAATATCCCTTTGTCCAGCAGTTATCCCTGTGTCCAGTGTATCCGCACTGTATACACTACCCGCTCATGAGTCACTTAGTAGCGTCTTGGTTATCAGATTGACTGTCGTAGTACCATAGTGCTTGTGTTCAAGTAACTCTTATTTTACTTTATAATGGCACCAAACCCATTATTAAGCTTGAGTAATGATGCTGGCAATTTGAATATGCCAAAGAGAATCTGTAAAGTGCTTTCTTTAAGTGAAAAGGTGGAAGTTCTCAACTTAATAAGGAAAGAAAAAAAATCTATGCTGAGGTTGCTAAGATCTACTGTAACTTTTATTACAGTATGTTAAAATTGTTGTGTTTTATTATTAGTTATTATTGTTAATCTAACTTCGCCTAATTTATAAATCAAACTTTATCATAGGGATGTATAGAAAAAAACATACCATATATAGGATTCAGTACTGTCCATGGCTTCAGGCATCCGTTGGGGGTCTTGAAGGTATCTGCGAGGATAAGGGGGACTACTGTAATCACATTATGTTTTAGAAAGATAAATATAGTAACACTAAAGAGGATAGAACAGAGAGAGAAAATGGAGTATAGAAAAGGAGTTAAGTAGCTATTTCTAGTCCAGGAAAAAGATAATGATAAAGCACTGGGTATTGGAAAGAGAAGAAAAGAAGGAAAACAGGATATTTCAGAAGAGGAATACATAGGTCTTGAGGAGTGTTTGTGTATGTGTGGGAGGGAGGTAGAGGGATTAGTTAAGAAAGATTTAGTTAAAAGCTTCCTTAAGACATTTCTGTGGAATGTCCAGCAGAGAGAAAATTACTCAAAAAATCAAGAGAAATGGCAAAATTAGTGATGTAGATTTGAGAGCTACGAACACAGAAATGACCGTTGTAGTCATAGAAGTGAATTAGATTAACTATTCAGAGAGACCATTGAACAGAGAAAATAGGTCATTAAATCAATTTATAATTATTCTATTTAAGCGTCAGAGGGAAAAAATAGAACCAGAACAAAGGGTATGGAGCATAATTATTTAAAGCAAATAGGTCAAGAATCAAGAGGGTTTAGGACTATGTAAAGGAAGGCAGAGAATTTTAAACAAAGCTTATCAATATTTTTCATTACTGCTGAGAGATCAAGTATGTGGAAAAAATGAAGAGATACTATCAGATTTAACAATTATGAGGTCATTGCTGGCACTGAGAAAGCAATTTTAAGACTGAAATGAGAGGTCAGACTGAAATACTTTCAAAAGTGAATGGGGGAGAAGAAAATGCAGTGGTGAGAGTAGAAGACTTAACAAGAAGTTGTAATGTAATGATTTCATTTATATGTGGAATCTAAAAAAGACAAAACTCATAGAAACAGAGAGTAGAATTGTAGTTGCCAGACGTGGGGCTGAGGTGTAGGAGAAATGGAGAGATGCTGGTTAAAGGGAACAAATTTCTAGTTATAAGATGAATAACTTCTGGGGATATAAGGTACAGCCTGCTGACTCTAGTTAATAATGCTGGATCATATACAGTTATGTGTCTGTTAATGACGGGAATATGTTCTGAGAGATGTGATGTTAGGCAATTTTCTCCTCGTGGGAACATCATATAGTGTACTTGTGTACTTACTCAAATCTAGATGGTGTAGCCTACTACTGTACACCCCTAGGCTGTATGGTACTAATCTTATGACACCACCATCATGTATGTGGTCTGTGGTTGACCAAAACATTGTTATGTGATACGTGACTGTACTTGAAAGTTGCTGAGAGTAGATCTTAAATTTTCTCACCACACACACACACTAAAAAATGGTAATTATATGAGGTGATGGAGATGTTAACTACCTTTATTGAGGTAATTGTTCTGCAATATACTTGTATCTAATCATCAAGTTATGAACCTTCAATGTTGTGTACAACATTGCATGTCAGTTATATCTCAAGAAAGCTGGGGAAAAACGAGCCAATTATTAAATATTCAGAAATTTTGTGAGGCCTTGATAAACCTTTGGTAGCTTAAAATCAACCAAGGTGGGACTATTTATAGCATGGAAATTGAAAAAAAAGAAAGAGTGAATGAGGGAGAAAAAAAATGGAGTAGTGAGCTTAGAAGATTTATGAGAATTTAGGTAGTAAATGGAAAGAAAAAGATTGGTGATTAATGTTGAAGGAAGAAAAATACCACTTATTTTCTCCGTATTATAAAATAACATAGTTTTATTGATTAAAATATAGAAATCAGACACAGACAAGAGAAAATTAAAAGTAACCATGAAATCACCACAAGATAGAAACTTTAAGTTGAAGGAAAGTTGCCTGGAATAAATTTATGCTAAAATATAAGCTAGAGAGAAAAAAACTAGTAAAGAAAGCTATATTTAACACACTAGAGAGGTATATATTTAGTGATAAGGTAAGACTTGGAGTTGGGAGACCTGAGCTCGAATCCTGACTATGTTGTTTGCTAGCTAAATGATTTTGGAGAAGTTAAGCAAAGTTTTGAGACCTCCATAAATTGATCTTTAAAGTGATAACTATATAAAGTCTTTAGTGCACATGAAAATATATATTTAACTGTACATCATTTAAAAATACGGTGGATTATTATTGATGGAATGGAAGAGGATGACTTGTTCAGGATTTTAATGAAATGGGGCAAAGAAATAGAATCAAAAGTGATACCACCAAGAAACTTTGTGGCTGTCAAGAAGGAAGTTAAGACACAGATGCAGTGTGGTCATTAGCTCTTTTGTTAAGTAGAAGAAAAGAAGGGTTAGAAAACTAAGGACATATTACAACTTTTAACTTTTGTGAGAATTTATTAAAATTATGTCAGTGTAGCTCTTTTTATAGTCTGAATAGTCTAATTCACAGTTATAAGAACAAAGAGTAGTTTTAATATTGATATATCAGTTATGCTATTATGAGTCCTAGGGTACTTAATAAATAGAAATGAAAATACTATTTAGATTGCTTAATCAATCTAAGACTTTCTTCTTTCTCTTTGTAGATTTTTGTTAACAAAATATTGGATAAATATACCTCTCTCCAATTCAGTGAACCTATTTACAGTCAGGACAATTTATCATCCTTCACACTTTTATTCATAACTAGTTTTCAATTAATGTTGAAAATATTGAGCTTGTGAACTTCAGGATGTAAAAATCACTCTCATTTTGATAAACGACATTAGAAAGCCATAATATGTATTTCACTGTGGTTATAATTGTACAATTTAGAATTTAAAGTCTATTTGCAAGATATTTTATTGATATGATTTTGCATGTGGTATATGCTCATCTTTTAAAATGCAAATTTCTCTTTTAGTGAAGACATGCGGCTCTAATCTTCAAGGACCGAGTGGAACCTTTACGTCTCCCAACTTTCCATTCCAGTATGACAGCAACGCACAGTGCGTCTGGGTCATCACAGCGGTGAATACAAATAAGGTAAGGGAAAACCATCTGTGGTAGAAAAGCGTAATCATAAAGACAAAGACAAAGAGATCATGAGGAAAGTGCAGTAAAGAAAATTCATAACTAAAGTATGATTTCTGCAATATTTCCTACTTATCCATTATATAAAACATAAACTTATACGAGAAATTGGAAAAGATAAATTTAAAGTAATAAATTTCTACTTCCAGTTCCTAACATATAAGTGACAACACATTAAAATTATAAATGAGTGTTTTCTGAGATACATTTTTGGAGGTTGTTAAGTGTATTATTTCTTTTTTAAAAAAGAAGCCATGAATAATAGCATTTTACTTTATATCTTTTCTGCTTGACATTTCATTCGGGTATATCATGTTTTTATACATAGCTGACTTTCCTTTCAATGTTTCTCTATTGCCATAGATCACACAGCTATTCTTTGTTATATAAGGTTGGTTTTAATGTGCTCTGCACTAATAGAGGATTCATGTTGTGGATATTTCAAAAGATTGGGTTATCATTCTATTTGACTCAAAACGAGTAATACATCTAAATATGTATGTGCCACAATACTTCAAACAAAATTATAATGGTGAATGAGTATAAGAGCAGCTGAAAAATTATCTAGTTTTCCTTTTCTACTCTCTCTGTCCTGCTTCTCCTTGTAAGAATATAGAAAGAACTAAAGAAGAAGACTCGAAATTCCTCTCAGATCATATGATACATTTTCTGGGTTGAATGAAGGAAAGTTTGCAGAGAGAGCCCATAAAACTGGGTCAGATTTAGTTCAAATACTGATTTAGAAATTACTAACTGATGACTTTAATCAAGTTATTTAACATTTTTGAAATTCAGTTTCTTTATAAAATGTGAATAATAAGAGCATGTTATTTCACAGTGTTGTGAGAAATACATGAGGTAATGCGTACAGAGTGCTCAATATAGTAAGTACTTAAAAACACATTAACTCATTGTTATTAAAGCGTATACTACCTCTCAGAATGTTTTAGGTTTTATATTCATAAAACCTAACCCTAAGAGCAGCAACCTTGTTTTAAAAATCAACTCAGTGGTCAATTACACTTGCCTTGTAGGAAAACCCTGATTTATGAATTAGAAGAACTAGGTCAAAAGCCTACTGTGCCCACAAACTACCTGTGTAAACTTGGGAAAATCACTAACCACGACCCACAGTTAGAATTATATTTTACGTTGTGGCCCAGTTCATTCCCGCTCACACACACAGTACCACAAAATAACATTTTCCTTTGCTGTATGAATGTGCTTCTCTATTTTTTATACTAATCTATTTATTTTAAAAATATTGGTCATGTCTCACTAAATCGGTTTCATGATTCACTAACAGGTTATAACACATAGTTTGAAAAATACTGTTGGAAGTTTTGCTTCCATAGATTATCACGTCAGAACACTTTTTGGAAGGCAATTGCTGACGTGAACCATAGGCACATAGCTCTCCTAGTAGGTATAAACCCCAATTAACCAAGATGCTTAATCCCTCAATATCTATAATTTTCTTCAGAAACCATTGCTCATGTTTTTCTTTTCATTCAATAACTTTAAAAGCAATCGTGGTGTTCTAAATGTCCAAAACAAATATATGGTTGGTAGAAAAAACTCTAAGATTTGAAACAGGATAAAACTGGATAGTTTCAAATCTGTCCATGTTATTAGTTGTACAATTTTAGGCAGGCCTGATCCTTGAGTTCTCAGAGCCACAGTTGTTTGTTTTTTTTTTCCCAACTATTAGAAATAATAATGCCATATCATAAAGATGTTTTACTGATTAGATAAGAAAATGTGAAATGTCTAATACAAAGTAGGATCAGGTTAAATGACATCTATTATTATTGCCAAATTTTGCCATCTTGTCAAGACATATGCTTCTCTTTAGTTATTTCTTAGAATTAGCTTATGTATTAATGCAGGAAAAAACATCACTACATACAATTTTTTTCCATATTTGATTATGTGGTTGAATAATTTATCAGTGATTGTGTCTTATACTAAAATATTAAACATTAAATTATAGTCCTTTTTACTGATTGGCTTATAAACATTGCCATTAAGCTTACTAAAAATAAAATATAATGATTGAGCGTTGCAATCTTACAGTAATATATATTTTTAAGATTATTTTATGCCCATTCCACAAGCTTCTGTAAGGTAATATTTCCTTGGGATTATAGCATTTAAATGATGTTAAAATATTAGAACTTGTACTTTAACTTGGTCTTTGAATTAATTGTTCTTCTTGTATTAAGATATGCATTTGATGTTGGTTCCATGTGTATAATAAACACTTTTCTGTCTTGACCTTTTCCTTAATTTCTATGAGGATAGTCTTCCTCAGTTTAGCTGGTCTAGTGCATTTGTCTTCAATCTAATGTGTGTATACCCCTTGGGGTACACACAATTCCCAGGGTGTACAAGGGGAATCTGGACATTGTTTTCAGATATTCCACTTTCTAACACTGTTCTGCCTGAAGACCTACCTCTATCTATTTGTTCTCCTTTATCCCTTTCCTTTTTGTGATTGCCTTTCACAGTTTTAAAGAAAGGCATATATTACCTTTCCAGCTGAAATATTAATATTTTATATTACTTGAGTGTATATAAAACTCCAGAGATCCAAAACAGGCAATTGCAGATGCATAGCTCCTGAGGGAGAGTCCTTGAGGACAAAGCAAAAAATAGATTCACTAAGAAATATTTGAAGGAGACAATACCTTATTTTATCCAAACAACAAACTTATAGAAAGGCCCATGTCTTCATCCATGTATCTATGTGTGTGTGCCTACCTGTGTGTATCTATCTATCTATCTATCTGTCTGTCTATCTATCTATCTATCATCCATCCACCTATTTTTTATCCATCTATCTGTATCTCTGTCTATCTTAGAACTAGAATTCACAATACATGGAAGTATATTATAGACAAATTTGAATTGAAACACAAAGTCTTACTTTTGAACAGAAAGAATTTCTGTTTTGTTTGATTGATTTTACAGTTTTTTCATTTATGATATACAGCGGACATTTTCTATAAATTAAATGAACTAGATGCAAGATTTTAAGGAAACTATATTTAAGGTATTTGTAAAATTCCAGTATAATAGAAATTGCATCCTTTGAAGCTATTCACACTTAGAATTGTTTTTTAAAAATAGATGTCTATTTAAAATTGTAGGAGACTGTAGTTTTCAAAATTCTTTGATCTATATGTGTACAGTTATTTGAAGGCTGTCTAGACCAGCATTGTCCAATAGAAATATAATGTGAGCCACATGTATAATTTAAAGTTTTCTAGTAGTTACATTTTTTAAAAGATGAAAGTAATTTTAATGTTATATTTTATTTAGTACCAATATTATAATTTTCGTTATCAGCATGAAATTTTAATTGCAATAATTTACCATATTTTTTTAATTCTAAATCTTTGAAATACGGAGTTTATTTAACACTTAAAAAACATCTCAATTCAGATGAGCCACATTTCAAGTGCTCAATAGCCACATGGTTTTGGTGGGTACCATGTTGTACAGGGAAAATATTGAACAGTTCCATCACCATAGAGAGTTTGACTGCTCTGCTTTAGAGAATATGAGAGGGATGGTGGTTGGTCTCGAGGAGAATAAACGCCCCATTGTAAGGGAATTACCTCAGGTGAGGTTTCTATGGGGGCTTCAAGAAAAGGGAAAAAGGGGTACTCCCATTGGCAAAGGTGACTCTGGAAGACTTGGGGTTTTAAAATTCTCAGCTTTATTCCAGAACATCCATAGTCTCTATTTCAAATTTAGAGATACCATTCCTTCTCAATTAATGCCCTAGTTTTCACATGAGAAATTGTGAGTCTATAAGTTCAGCTTATATTATAATTATGCAACTTGCGTAATTAAATTATGAGTATAGTTTTCAGCTATATCTGTCCAGTGCTACAGAGTTACCCTAGAAGGTCTCTTGTTCTCTGACCATGACTTAAACTGGAATTTTATTTCTTTCCAACTCCAGTGCAGTCATCAACAGCCTTCTCCCTCCGTAGTCCTTGTAGTCTTGGGTATGATAACCATCAAATGCGACAACCACTTGCCATGTCCCCTCAAACCTTGCCTTCAATATGTGTTTCATCCCAATCCAAAGAAGTAAATTAAATAATTGTTTATGTCATTTTCTACAGACCAGAAATTCTGATATGTCACTGCCAAAAAAGAAGCAAACCACTCCCAAAAATCCCTTCTTTGAGGGTCTATTTCTTGAGCTCTTCTTGATACCAAGGGGTATTTCAGTCAAGGTCTAGTCAGGAAAATATAACATAGATTAGTTATTTAAAACACAGGGAATTTAATTTGCAAGATTGTTATACAGATGTTTTAGTGTGGAAATAAGATTAATGTAGAAGCAATAACTGTATAAACAGACACCATCTTTCGACCTGGAGGAAGAAAGGAAAATATAGTATTACAGAATCTAAGAGTTTGTAATAGGGGCTTCATAGAATTGCAGCTCAAATTTCAAAGAAGGAAATACCCCATGCTTGGTGCTCAGACCTCTGAGGAAATAAATTTGAACCAGCAGGTTTAGGCAGACCCTAAAGCCAACTAGGAAAATAATCTGAGACATTTTATTTGCAGTGTCTCAACCCTATTATCAAAGAGCAGAATATAGAAGAGTTAGCTCAGGGTTAAGAGATAGTACATAAATAATTAGCACAGAATTGCTGTCAAATGATGTGGGAAAGCCTGCTGGTAGAGCTAGTTTAGGAGAAAACAAAAAATACAAGTTCAGTTTTAGATGTTCAGCTATATTTGAGATGTCTATTAGACTGGAGATCAGCTTAGATATAAAGTCTGGAGATCCAAAAGATAGTGATGGAGATAGAAATTTGTAAGCTGTCAGTGTGTAGATGTTATCTGAAGCCAGGAGACTGAATAAGATCACAAAATAAGTCTTAGAAGGAAAGTCAAAGTTAGAATAAACACCAGCAGATGAGCAGCTGGTAAAGGCTCATGAGTAGGGTACCTAATTGAAAATATGTTTGTATGTTTTTGTGTGTATTTCTCTTGTTGCATTTTTATATAATTGAAGACCTTACCCTTATCAGATGTATGGTTTGCAAATATCTTCTCCCAATTGTTAGGTTGTCTTTTCATTTTGTTGATGGTTTCCTTTGCTGTGCAGAAGCTTTTTAGTTTGATGTAGTCCCATTTGTTTATTTTTTCTATTGTTTCTCTTGCCCGGTCAGATGTGGTGTTTGAAAAGATGTTGCTAAGACCGATGTCGAAGAGCGTACTGCCTATGTTTTCTTCTAGAACTTTCAGTTTCAGGTCTTACATTCAAGTCTTTAATCCATTTGGAGTTAATTTTTGTGTATGGTGTAAGATAAGGGTCTACTTTCATTTTTTTGCATGTGGCTATCCAGTTTTCCCAACACCATTTGTTGAAGAGACTTTCTTTTCCCCATTGTATGTTCTTGGCTCCTTTGTCAAAGATTAGCTGTCCATAGATGTGTGGGTTTATTTCTGGGCTTTCGATTCTATTCCATTGATCTGTGTGTCTGTTTTTGTGCCAGTACCATGCTGTTTTGGTTACTATAGCTTTGTAGTATATTTTGAAATCAGGGAGTGTGATACCTCCAGCTTACACAACATCCATCTGTTCCCCATTCTTTATAAATCTGAGGAGCTGCCCCTCTCCCATTCTGGGTGGGATTGGAGGCGACTTCAGTCAAGGCACCCTGTCCTAACCTCTTCACTTTCATCTGCCCAGAAGATATCATATAGTTGTGTGTTGGAGCTGACTTTTAGCAGCTCTTGAGAGCTGATTGTTAGTTTATCAGGAATATAGCAATCTGATTGGTAAGCGTAGCCAATATTAACATGTAAATTATCTAAACGTAAATTTAATAAATTATTTTAAGAAGAAAGGTAATAATTACCTATTTATGAAACATCATTTCATAAGTATTATGCTGCATGTTACTATTAGCTGTGCTCTTGAGCTTATATACATCTGTTTTGTCCATATGATGGAACTACAATATTATGATGCGTTGCTGTACATCTTTCCCAACTCTGCGTTCAGTCACATTGGCAGCTTGAGATTGGACACAGTGGGAGAATTTACTCTATCAAAGTTGGCAAACACTGCAAATCAGAGCTTGATTTATTTATTTTTGTTAATTGTGTAGATGTTGAAAGTGATAGAGAAAATGTTAATAATGCAGATTAAATTTCAAAGTGTGTTGTGTCTGTAGTTCTTGCATTGTAAATGGCACAAAAAATTTGAGGAACTCTTCTTCCAGTATTCGAAAACTATTATGTTATTCAGTACTGAAGTCATTCATATCATTGACAAACATATGATGTTCCAACATATGTATTCATTTTTATAACTGTGTTTTACTAGTTAACATTAATGAAACTGGCAACCAACATTTGTCTGAGAACCACACTCATTAATTCATCAATTGCAACTGTAAGTTGGCTACAGATATAAAAATTTGGCAAAAAAATCAGTTAAAGCACTCTATAAGAATCAGTTGACTATGTGGAATTAAAAGCAAGGTTATTGTATATTTGTTATTATTTGTAAATCATGTGTTACATATCCTTTATAACAGTAAATTTTTTTTATGAACATATGTTTTTTTCCATGAGCCAGTTGTTAACCATTTATCAGTATACACTGATGTTATGTGACCCAAGCTAGGTCAGTCCATTTCTTTTAGGACCTTGAGAAAATGGCGCACACTGAAAAAAACACTTGAGTTGATTTATCAGAGAGACCTTCAGAATAATAGTAAATAACAACAGTTAATGTCTATTGAATGCTTATTATACACTAAGGTATTGTTCTTAACTCTTGTATATAATATTTAATTTGAGCTTTTCAACAACCCTACGATGTAGGTACAAGTATTATTTCCATTTTTCAGATAAGGAAAGAGATTAGGAAAGAAAGTAATAATGCTGATGTCTCCAGGATGTCAGTAATTCTCACAACTGAGAAAATAAAATCCATTGGGAGGTTAGTAATGAAAGATTAAATTAACCGAGCATAGAAGAATATACTTCAGAGAGAATACAGACAGGCACCTGAGGTTTACTTCAGTTTAGATTATAACTCGCACTAGTGAGTTAGTGAGTTAAGTGTCAGAAGAAATAAAATTGATCATCTAAAGAATAAGAATTGACTATGGCTTTAAAAAAAAAATGTTGGGTAACACCATCCAAAAGCACAATTGTTTTTGTATTTCAAGATTATGAATGTTTAATTTGTTTCTACATTTGGCTCACATTCACACCTTATGATTCAGAGATTATTTACTATGATCTAAATATATTAGTAAAGAAAGTCAATGAACCGGCATGATTTTAAGTGTATATATCTAAGAACTCACTTTGGATGTTTCTGACTTATTTATAAATAACTAAATTATAAATAACTTTTTCTTATTATTCTATTTAGAATAATGCATGGACAGAGTTGAGATCTAAGCGTCAAAAGCCTTGAATTCTTGTGCAGGTCATTTCACCTCTCTGAATCTCAGTTTTCCCGTCTCTAAAGCAGGAATAATCATGACTGCCCTGGCATGTCATAAGAATGTTGGAGGATCACACAAAGTAGTAAAGCAAACAGCACTTTGTATATTGGAAATTATGTTGTAAATTTAAGGTATTATAGATCCTTATTATTTATACTATCCCTTATTCCAAAGATGGTTTTCAGCGGATGATAGCATCAAATAGACCATCATCCGTATGTTGAGACATGTTGAGTGATTAAAGATGTTAAAGCATAAAAATAGTATCGAGCTCATAATGGGTGCCCAGTTAACATTTGTTATATAAATAAAAGAACTGACAGATAAAAATAATCAATGTATATGGAATATGGGAGAACTTATTAGTCATTTTGATCCAGCATAGTTTAAAATTAGTGCACAGTGGATTGCAAATATTTTGTTGGCATTTATACTGCTTTATAAATAAATGTTTACTGTATTTATAATATATTAAATAATATTTATACATGTAGAGCTATCATAAAACATACTTATTGGGTTTTTCATATATTTCTGATAAAATTTTACTATAACATTTCATATTATCCTGATACATAGATTTAGTTTCTGTTGATGGGAGTTTCTCTCCTTACCTTTTCATGGACACCTGTCCCAAACTTAAATGCAGGTAAAGAAGGGCAACCTTTTCTAGTAGGAGATGATATCCCTTTGTAGGCAGACCATTCCATTCTTCTCTTTATTTTTAAAATAAATAGTCAAGGTCAATTTTATAATGTGGTAAAAATAAATAAATTGTGAAATAGTTCATTCATATATTCACTATAGCATTTAAGCCCACAGTTTTTGTTTAGACCCGTAAAATACCCATTCACTGCTCTTCCCCGTAAACTCTTCAGGCATCAGAATACACCCTTGACTTCCACTCATAACACTGTCATCAGAAGCATTTCCATCTTGTCACTGTTCCTATTACTGCAGCTAGCCTTTTGCCACTTCATTTAGCTTGCGTACTTACAGGCACTAGTTCTTTATGCCAAATAGTCGGAGTTTTGGGACCTGTGCCAAGCTTCAGTGCCAGGTCTGAGACCTCAGCCAGGCATGGAGAGTGTCACTTTTCTGCAAACTGCAGCTGTCTTTTCTGCAAAAAGTAGACCCAAGACAAGGATTTATATGCAAGTGATATATTAAGAAACTCTGCCTAGGAAACTATTAAGGGAATGGGAGAGCAGGATAGGAAAGAAGTAGTTAAGCAAGGGTGCAATTTCAGGCAAAATCCAAGCCACAGCCTGATCCTATGCAGTGTAAATTACACCTGCGACTTTGTCCCAACTCAAAGCAAAGGAGCTGGGCTCTCTTACTTCTACATCCCATAATCATAGGCTAAGGGTTACCCAAAGTGTTCTTATGGCTTCGTCTCCATCACAGCATCCTTCTACCTCCTCTCTGAGAGATGCAGGTTCCCGCACACATTCCATGCTAGACACCCCAGATGGGAAACCGAAGCCGTGTTTGAGTGGTGGCGTGCTGGGCTGTGCCAGGACAGAGAACAGACACGCATACAACACACATGCCATGCCGCCCCTCCCTGCCCACTCATTGGCCAGGGCATGCTTGTCTGCACACATCAGCTCAAACAATAAAGGCCAGCGGATGGGAAAAAAAAAGACCTTCAGGGCTCATGTGTGGACAAAGCGTCTCCCATGGCCTGAAAGCTGTCTCCAGAAGACTTAACAGTTAAAGGCATGTAGAGGCAAACGAATATGGAAGATAGCAAACAGATAACAGAAAGAACAAGAAGCATCCATGGGGTTCTGGATGGAGCACTGACAGTGTCCACTATAGTGGAGTAGGAATAAGGGAGCAAACCTGAGGCAGCAAGCTCAGAGATAAATTGAAATCCAAGCCAGGTCGGCAGTCTTACCAAGTCATGTCTTAGAAAGAGCCTAGGAGTGAAGTGCAGATTTTGATATAAATCAGTAGGATGGAAATCAGGGAAACCGACTAGAAGATTTCCCAAGCCAAGGAAAGTGGCTGCAGTCACCATTTGTAGGATTATCCCAGCCTTGAAATAGGGGAACTCTCGAAGATGCTGACCTTTATTTCCCCTCCTCTTGACTGAATCACACCTGTTATAGCACTTCTTAACTACTCCCAGCCCCTGCCAATGGGACCTGTCCTTTTGTCAAAATGGTTTATTTAGTTGCAATATTTTATTTAAAGATTTTATTTATTCAGTTTTTTCCCCCCAAAGCCCCAGTAGATAGTTGTATGTCATAGGTTCACATCCTTCTAGTTGCTGTACGTGGGACTCGGCCTCACGTTGGACGGAGAAGTGGTGCCTCGGGGCGCTCCCGGGACGCTCCCGGGATCCGAACCCGGGCCGCCAGCATCAGAGCGCGCGCACTTAACCGCTAAGCCACGGAGCCGGCCCCAAAGTACTGAAAGGATTATCCCTGGATAGAGGACTAGAGTGATTTTCCCCCTTTACTTTTATGCTAACAGATAATTCTGTGTTAAATTTCAATAATACATGTTGTGTTTTATAATAAAAATGTATTTTAAACAATAATAAATTAATAAAAGGAGAAACATATAAGTATAGAGTGATTGACATCCTTGACTACTTCCTGCTTCTTGAAACTTTCTCTTCCCCTGGCTTCTCTATTCCCTCATTTCCTGAATTTTCCTCTACCTTTTCAGTCTTTTCCCAGTACTCATCTTCCTGTGCTATCCTCTTAAAATTCACTGTTCCTCCATGTTCTGAATTCAAACATTTTTCATTCTATATTCTTCTCTTCTTCCTTCACATATCTAAATACAAATGAATTGATTATGGCTCATTAATGAATTTGATTATAGCTCATTAATATGCCTCAAAGTTGCTTAACTCTCTCTCACCCAGATTTCCTTATTTCTCCTTTGGGTTATTGACCAACTTCCCATCTAGTGAATCTTCGTGTCATTTTACTGCCTACCCCACGCCTATTGACTCTCCAGACAAATCCAGTGTGACATTTTATTCTGAAATGTTAAAATATTTAAATAGATTCGCATAGCTTCCTGGATGAAGTCATTGACAACCTGCACTATTCTTATCTTTCTAGGTCAATACCATAACACTCTACTTCATGCCAATACGTTACTCAACCCTGTAGTTTGGGGACATGTTGCTCCTTGTTTGAGGAATATGCTTCCCCATTTTGTTTGCACCTCTCTGAACGTGTGACCTTGTTTTTTCTCGGCCATTCTCTAGGACTCAATTCATGTTTTACCTTTTCATGGAAGTCTTTCCTGTCCTCCCTCCTAGATTGGCTTAGGATCCTACTCTGCCTACTGGCTCACCAGTCATCATATTATATTGTAATTATCTGTTTACTCATTTATTTTTCTTAGTTTGACCCTTAAGAACAAAAACCATGTTTGAATCTTAGCATCCTTAACAGCTAGTACAGTAGCTGTCATGTGGGAGTTTTTCAAATGCATATTTGTTGAAAGAACTGATTAAATATTCTCAAGTAAAAATCTCACTGGTGTCTTTGCATGTTCGTTAGCTTTTCCTAGGATCTTCTCTGATTCTTATAAAAAAAGGAGGTAAAATATGCAAAAGACAAAGTATTTTTAGTTTTCCTTTTTTTACACTAGTCCTCCACCGGTAACCACTGGATGTCCTTACCAATTTATCCTCAATATTGTAATTGTTTTTGAATGACATGCATAATCAGAGCTGTCCTACATGATAATTAGATATAAATATTAAGTGATTCACATAAGTGGTGGCAATTGGTATACTTTATACAGCCAATTACAGTCTTTTGGGGGTTAACATAGGAGAGGAAAATGAGAGACTGGACAAAGAAATACTTAATTAAAAGTATCAGGATATTCAGACTTATCAGTTAGGATCAGGTTTGGTTGTCAGTAACAGAAAACTCATAACAAGAGAAACTTAAACAAGATAGGTATGTGGTCCAAGATTCATGGTGGCTCTGCTCTAGAAATTCCTCAGGGACATAGGCTAACTCACTACTCTACCATCTCCGGGGTATGTTGTTGCTCTCAAGTCTCAGTATTGTGTCTCAGGTTCGTGCATGGTGTCTCACACATTCCAGACAGCAGCTTGGGGAAAGTGATAAAGAAGAAGGAGAGCAAGGGACAAATGCAAGCTATTCCTTTTTTTTTTTTTTTTTTTTTTACGAGGAAGATCAGCCCTGAGCTAACATCTGTGTTAATCCTCCTCTTTTTGCTGAGGAAGACCGGATCTGAGGTAACATCTATTGCCAATCCTCCTCCTCCTTTTTTTTTTTCCCCAAAGCCCCAGTAGATAGTTGTATGTCATAGCTGCACATCCTTCTAGTTGCTGCCTGTGGGACGCAGCCTCAGCATGGCCGGAGAAGCGGTGCATGGGTTAGCGCCTGGGGTCCAAACCCGGGCCGCCAGTAGTGGAGCGTGCGCACTTAACCGCTAAGCCACGGGGCCGGCCCCAAGCTATTTCTTAAGAAAGCTTCCTGGAATCTGCTACAAAACACTTCCACTTTTTTTTTTTCCCCATAACTTAGCAACATGGTCATACTCAGCTATAAGAGAGATGGAAAATATAGTCTTCACTTAGGGTAACTTGGTAGTTAGAACCAGGTACCATGGAAGAAGGGGTAATGGGGTGTTTGGTAAAGGCATGACTATCTCCATTACTCAGATTTAGTCCAAAATTGATGAGTGAATAAGGAATATTCCTGTTTAAGAACTGCCTAGGAAGAAGACAGATATTAGGAAAACAACAGTATTAATAATATTAATACTGTATTATTGATATTATTAATAACAACATTAAAATGGATATGAATTGAGTGCATATGTCAGGCAATATTCTAAGCTCTTTTTAATATATCATCTCACTTAATCTTCTCATTAACTGTTTGAAGGAGTTACTATCATTGTGTCCAATTTATAGGTGCAGAAGCAAGTTTAGAGAATGTAAGTGACTTGTCTAAATTTTAAGGGTAAGTGGCCACACTAAGGAATGTAAGAGTTATGATAAGTTGGATGGTATTATGATGGTGATGGTTTTATTGCTACTCTAACACATTATTATAAATGTTGTGGCTTAAAACAACAGACATTTATTATCTTACAGTTCTATGGGTCAGAAGTCCAGCACGGGTCTCACTGCAATAAGATTAAAGTGTCAGCAGGCTGTGTCCCTTTCTGGAGGCTCTAGGGAAGAACGTTTCTTGTTTATTCATGTAGTATGCAGAATTCAATTCCATGTGGTTGTAAGACCAAGGTCCCCAGGTTTTTTGCTGGTTCTCAGCTAAGGGCCATTCCCAGCCTCTTTTCTCCATCTTCAAATCCAGCAAAGGCAGATCTAGTACTTCTGATGTCACATTTCTCTGGCACGCTATTCTGCCTTCCTCTTCTACTTTTTCTTTTTTTTTTTTTTTTTTTTTGGTGAGGAAGATTGACCCTGAGCTAACATCTGTTGCCAATCTTCCTCTTTTTGTTTGAGGAAGATTGTCACTGAGCTAACATCTGTGCCAGTCTTCCTCTGCTTTGTATGTGGGATGCTGTCACAGCATGGCCTGATGAGTGGTATGTAGGTCCATGCCCAGGATCCAAACCTGTGAACCCTGGGCCGCCAAAGTGGAGCATGCGAACTTAACTGTTACATTCCCAGGCCAGCCCTCCTCTTCTACTTTTCAGGACTTGTGTGATTAGATTGGGCCCACCTGGGTAGTCTAGGATAAACTTTCTATCTCAAAGTGCGCAACCTAGTCACATCTGCAAATCTCTTTTAACATGTAAGGTAACATACTCACAGGTTCCCTGGTAAGGCATAGATGTCTTTAGGAGGCCATTATTCTGTCTCCATTATTCTGTCTCAGGTGAGAATGAGAAGGGGCAAGGAAATTGAAGAGCAGAGGACTTTTAAGGGATGATGTCTTCATAGGGGAAGTTCTGTCCAGCAAAGGAGACAAAGAACTCTAGTATCCAAGACATACAAAGTGACAAAAGCAAATTTTGAAATCTTGACTTATGTCTCACTCTGTCCCTTTTTCTTCCCAGAGGGATCCCTTTATCCCTAGACAGATTTAAATATCATTTAATTATTCAAAAATTCCATACCATTCCCATTTCACACCTTTCACTCCCTATCCCCAGTGTTTAAGGATTATATTTCTACTTATGGACAGAGGAAGATATATGGAAAGCCTTCACGCCCAGAGAAGCTCCTCAGCATTTCTCGCTAGCCACTTGGGTTGGTCAGAAAATACTCTTCTGATATTTAAGTGGTTTAAGAAATGGGTGGTTCTAAGAAAATTAAATGAATTAATATTAATACACACAAAGGGAATAGAAACATTGATGTACATCTTCAGTTGTCAGTGTAGGAGCATGTATCCTGATAAGGTAATTTTGAGACACACTATTTTATTCAAGCAGAACATTCCTTTCCTGCTTCCCAAACTCCTCGTCTAACCATCACTCTGTCTTTAATGGTGAAAAACACAGGCAAAAAAGGAGAGGCAGTAAAATGGAAAATAGGTAAAGGAGAATCTTTTGTGTAAAAGAGACATCAAAATGTCTTCAAACTAAACTATTATTACTTCTATTAATTAAGGGCCAGCCCTATTATTCATCATTAATGTCAAGTAAGAATTATGAAATGAGAAGACTTCTTCCCTAACAATGAGAAAGGAAGAGATGGTTATGAGTGAGAGTGTAGAAAAGTGTCTGGCATGCAATAAATATTTAACAAATATTTGCTGTTGTATAGCTTGTATAAATCTCTATCAGTATATGCAAATATTGTGTGCAATTTCATATTATAGGAATCACCTAAATGCAATTATATAATGAATTATAGTTTATTTCGTTACTTTAGTGAAACAATTCTCAAATAGTTATTTATAACTTACTATGTGCAAGACACTGTAATGGCTTTAAAAATATTTAAGCTGAGTTTATTCATGACTTACGAATCATTTTTTATAACTTTTTAAACAGCTTATAGTATAGTATATAGTATAGTATAGTTTTTCAGATTATATCTTTTTTATTTCTGTGAGTTTTAACTTTTTAAAATCTGTTTTTCTGGTTATGATCATCGTTTTTCTGATATATATTTTTGTAAATGAAGGCATGGAGAGGTGTAAAGAAACAACATAAAAGCATTCTTCTTTGGATAGAATATATATTTATTCTAGGAGGCATTATATTTCTCTTATTCTTCAAATACTATTTTAACAACTTATTTCTTCATCACATGTATTTTAGTTAATTCTATAATTGCATGCCCAATATTCTGTATTGCAATTTTGCTAAAGTTAGATGCAGCTTCATTTTAACATCTTGAAAACTGAAGCAACATACAGTTTTTTTACAACACGAGAGTTTAATACTCCTAATAATAATCATTGACTTTCAGCATTCTACTTTCTCTTGAAGATGAGGTATCACTTGTGGCACAGTTTAGAGTAAAAAGTAAATATTCTGATTCTTTTCTATATTTTCTATCCTTAGTGCTAACATTTCCTCATAGTCTAATATACAAATACAAAAAGTGCCTATGTGTATACAAATATACATATTGCATAATGGTATAATGCAATTATAACTTAACTTATCTGGGCTTCTGTTTTCTCAATAGTAAAATAAAAATAATAATGCCTTCCTCATAGGGCCCTTGGAAGGATTATATGAGATAATACATGAAATACACTTAGAACAGAGTCTGGAATATAGTAAAGGTTAAAAAAAAGTTAGCAATAATAGTAAGTAGTAGTATTACTACCACTGCAACTACACTTACCACCACCAGCACCACCACTGCATTCCAGAGTGTACTGAGGCATAATGCCTCCGGCCACTGTTTGAGCTTAGCTTCCTGCTGAGCAGATAACACATGCTTTCAGGCATTTCAGAACTTGAAATATCCTTGTGGAGACTCCCTGCTGATATTAGTCATCAGAAGCCATTAGCAGATGCTTCTAAGAAGTCAGAATAGACTGCCAAGAGAGCTTGAAAAAGGAACGGAGAGAGCTGTGAGCTTTTGCTTCCTGCCCCTGAGATATTTTACTGCAGAGTAGAATGTTATCTTAATGACAACCTTAGAGTTAGTGAGAGCCATGGTCACCATTCTGGGACATAATTTCCTGCTCTAGCTGCCCAGCACCTCAACAACAGCTGCAGCTACATAGTGAGGAGAGAGGAGGGCAGTATTGTACCTGTGTATCCAACTCTTACCCTTCCTAGTATTATAGCTCTTTGGGCTTCTGGAATCTCCAACCAATGTGGAGGAGATTCACTTGGATGATTCGATTATCCTCATACAACCAGAGTCACATAGGATACATATCATCAAAGTATACAATTCTGTCTAATCCCTTTGCTTAGCATTGCGTATTTTCCAGGAGGGGGTCAGCCCCCTCCTGACCTAACAGCTTAACCACTCACGTTGTGTGATACCAGGGATAAGGATAAAAGGGAGGGAGCAAAATCTGCAGATGTAGGATGTAGTAACTGTACCCTTTTTCTGTTAGAATCTCTTCCATATCCTCCATATAAACTTTCAGTCTGTGATGATCTCTAGCATCCAAGAGCAACTGTATAAGACTTCACATATCTTGGAGTGATCAGAGGAATACCGATATAATAAACCCTAACTTTTCCTGGGATATCCTACATTTTCAATGAGTAGAAAGCTGGGTCTACAATAGATTAAAAAATGAAAAAGACAAATTTCCTGACTTCAGGAAGCTTCCAGCTAGTGATTTAAATAGAAAAGAGTAAATACAGAAATTAACAATCACAACTTGAAGGAAATACTTGGGGTGAAATAAAAGGGAGCCTGTTTAGCATTGTCAGTGAAGACCTTTCAGAGCAAGTGAGATTTAAGCCAATATTGAAGGATGATAAGGGACTACCAATGCAAAGAGGAGAGTGTCTGGGACAGAAGAAAAAGTGCTTGTAAAGGTCCGTGAAGACCCTGATGTCTTCTAGAAACTAAAGAGATGACAGGGATTCTGTGGTATAGTGGGTAAGGAGGACAATGGAAGAAATGAAGGCTGTAGAGATGAATAAGGCCCAGATCATGCAGGGCCCTCTGGGATCCATCAAAAAAATATAACGAGAAGCTATTGATAAGCACAATACCCAAACAGTTGCTCTCCATTCAGATTTCTCTCAAATGTCACCTTCTCTCTATCTCCATCACTAACCACCTTCATCACTCTCTAGCCCCTTGCTTTATTTTTCTATATAACACTTATGAGTATTTCAAGGCTTTATATTATATGACATTGTATTATATGCTACTTTCTATATTTTGTATGCTTTTGCAATGGAGGGAGGAACTAGAATAGTGCTGGTAAAGAGTAGGCTCTAAATACATATTTATAGAATTAATTAAATAAATTAAGAGTTTTTAAGTGGAGGACTTACATTATCTGATTTGTGTTTCAACATAACATCCAAAACTTAAAATAGAGGCTTATTAATTGAAGAGCAGTTCACAAAACAGGAAACAATAGTATGACTACCTCTCCCCACTCATCCCAATAACTAACCCCAAAAAGTATTCATCCATGGACTAGGAATCTTTCTCCCTCAATAGCTGTGGCAAGCAATAGATTCAATGGCAAATAATTCCTCTTGTACCCTAATTTCTTGGGCTCCTACCTAAATTGCTTATTCAGGAAGATAATTTTGGAGGTAAAGAAGGTCTTCCATAGACATTAACTGATAAAGATACATTAATTAATGACTATACTTGAAGAGATTACATAAGCAAAAATAAAGTTAACAACTGTAAATTGTAAATTGAGACTGTAATTATAAACTGAGGCACTAAATCTTGCATCCTTCCTCTTTGGTGTCATAAGAAAAATAATAAGGATATACTGAGAATGAGAATTAGAACCCACTGCGTGGTTCATTATATATAAAAGTGTATATGATTCTCACTACCATGGTTGTGTGTTTAATCATTTTGAACTAATCTCATTTTTTCAAGAAAGCTCCAAGCTAAAGATTCTCTGTATAAAAATAGATATAGATGGATAAATGGAGAGATAGATAGATATCCTGGATCAGGCTGACCCCACTACTAATGAGGGACAAAACCAGCAAAAGATTCCTTTTTATCAAAGTCACTTTAATGAGCCTCATTTAGAGGGAGAAGTCAAGATGGCGGCGTAGGCAGACTCTGAACTCACCTCCTCCCGTGGACACAGTCAATTTACAGCTACTCGTGGAAAAATTACCCCTGAGACAGGACTGAAAACTGGATAAGAGGAACTCCTGCAACAAAGGACAATCCTAATTGAGGTGGAAGAGGCAGAGACTCCCTTCTGGAGAGGAAAAAGGCCGCCTTCACAAGCCGCAGCGCCTCACAGCCTCCCGGGAGCAGCCCACAGGTCCACAGCCTCCCTGGAGGAGTGGGGCCCTGAGCCGGGAGCGCCCCCGCTGTGTGCATTTTGTGGACCCAGCACAATCCAGACAAGTGGCAGAATATCTGACTTTGCCTGCTACTAAAGCATTGGGGAGTACCCCCAGAAAAGCTGGTTCACAAAGAAATTAAAACCGGCTCTTAAAGGGCCCACACACAAACTCACCCGTTTGAGAAAGCAACCTAAAATCACCAGAAAGAAAGGTGCACAGTGCTTTGGTGAAAAGAGACTCACCTGATAGACCCTGAGTGCATCTTGGTGAGAGGTGAGACCTCTCAGGGACTGGGACATTGGTGGTGGCCATTGTTGTGGCCTGGTGTGGGCGTGCTGACACAGAGGCCATTGGAGTTCTCCCTGAGGCCTGCTAGCCCAGGTCTGCCTCACCCACTAGAGCACCAATTTATCCAGCTCAGCCAGGGCATGCAGCCCACCCTAGAGAATGGCCCCACCCAACAACAAGCCCTCAGGCAACTTGTGGGCCTGCATAGATTGGTGACTGAATTCTCTGCAGCCTGGTGACTGAGCCCACTTCAGTGGGGCAGGGCATGCACAAGGAGCGGGTGGAGAGTGTAGGGTGGTGGTGGAGTGTGCGGGGCTCCCATCGTGGAGAGACTGGGTCCACTTCAGGAGGTCAGGGCGCACACACGGGGCAGGACTGTGTTGACTGTGTGTGTGGACCTGTGGGCGGCAGGGCTTATCAGCTGCAGAAGACTTGTGCTTCTCAAAGACCCACATAGGGGAGTTTGCCACACCTTCCAAAGCCTGAAACAATTGGGTGCTCCTGTGCCTGAGGCCAGCCCCACCCAGCTCCCAGCTGCAATCTCAGAGAACAGACAAGAGACCTAAAGGCTGGAGGCTTATAGCAAATGCAAGCCCCTGAACGTAACAACCTGCCACGCTGGGGTCCTACTCCCTTAAAAGAAATACTGCAACACAAATGTGGTATTAGAACTTGCAGCCAACTGTGTTGGGGCTCCCCACACCTGATAAAGAGACTGAAGGGCCCACAACAACTACAAGCAGCTGAGCATTACAACAGCTGGCCAGGAGCATAACTCGGCCTACCTGGGTGCCTAGAGGGAGAGCAAACAGGCCACAACAGAAGGACACACGAAGCCCACATATGGGTCAGCCCTGGAACATTGAGAACTGAGGGAAGCGCACTGCAGGACTCCTAAGGCATCACTTATATAAGATAACCTATCCAACAGCAGGAGATGTAGCTGGCCTACCTAATACGTAGACACAAGCACAGGGAAAGAGGCAAAATGAGGAGGCAAAGGAATGCATTCCAAGTAAGGGAACAGGACAAAACCCCAGAAAAGGAACTAAGTGAAACAGAAATGAACAACGTACCTGACAGAGAGTTCAAACAGAGTGTTAAGGATGCTCACTGATCTGGGGAGAAGAATAGATGAACTCAGTGAGAATGTCAACAAAGAAATGGAAGATATAAAAAAGAACCAGTCAGAAATGAAGACTACAATACTGGAAATGAAAAATTCACTAGAGGGACTCAAAAGCAGTGTAGAAGATACAGAAGAATGGATCTGCGAGCAGGACAAAAGACTAGAAGAAATTACCCAAGCTGAACAAGTAAAAGAGAAAAGACTTAAAAAGAGTGAGGACAGTCTAAGGGACCTCTGGGACAACATCAAGCACACTCACATCCGTGTTACAGATGCCCCAGAAGGAGAAGAGCTAGACAAAGGGACAGAGAATCTATTTCAAGAAATAATAGATGAAAACTTCCCTAACCTAAGAAAGGAAACAGACATCCAGGTACAGGAAGCACAGAGAGCCCCAAACAAGATAAACACAAAAAGGCCCACACCAAGACACATGATAATCAAATTGTCCAGAATTAAAGATAAAGAGAGAATCCTAAAAGCCGCAAGAGAAAGACAAGTTACATACAAAGGAAACCCCATAAGGCTATCAGCTGACTTCTCAACAGAAACCTTACAGGCTAGAAGAGAGTGGCATGTTATATTTAAAATGCTAAAAGGAAAAAATTTACAGCCAAGAATACTCTACCTGGCAAGTTTATCATTCAAAATGAAAGGAGAGATCAAAAATTTCCCAGACAAGCAAAGATTAAAGGTGTCTGTCACCAAAAACCCAGTGCTACAAGAAATGTTAAAGGGACTGAATTAAGGGAGAAAAGAGAACACCACAAATAGGAAAAATTATCTATTTCCATGACAAGAGGGTAATGGATACAAATGCACAAAAAAGAGGTTAGATACGATATCAAAAACATAAAAGGAGTGAGGAGGGGAGTTAAAGAGTAGAGCTTTCAGACAGAGGTCAAACTAAAGAGACCATCAATTCTGTACAGAAGGAGAAAGGAACAGAGAAGGACTACTAAAACACTGAGGAAAAAAAAAGTTAAAAAATGGCAGTAAGTACATACTTATCAATAGCTAATTTAAACGTGAATGGACTAAACGCTCCAATTAAAAGGCATAGGGTGGCTGACTGGACAAAACAACAAGACCCATATATATGCTGCATACAAGAGACACACTTCAGACCTAAAGACACTCACAAACTGAAGGTGAAAGAATGGAAAAAGATACTCCACGCAAATGGCAATGAAAAAAAAGCTGGGGTAGCAGTACTCATATCAGACAAAATAGACTTTAAAACAAAAACTGTAAAAGAGACAAAGAAGGGCATTACATAATGTTCAAGGGAACAATCCACCAAGAGGATATAACACTTGTAAATATCTATGCACCCAATATAGGTGCACCTAAATATATAAAGTAATTATTAACAGACATAAAAACAGAAATAGACAGTAAGACAATAATAGTAGGGGACTTTAACTCTCCAATTACACCAACGGATAGATCATCCAAACAGAAGATCAATAAGGAAACATTGGCCTTAAATGACACACTAGAACAGATGGACCTAGTAGATATATACAGAGCATTCCATGCAAAAACCAAAGAATACACCTTCTTTTCAAATGCACATGGAACATTCTCCAGGATTGATTACATATTAGGCCACAAAACAAGTCTCCATAAATTTAAGAAGATTGAAATAATACCAAGCATCTTTTCTGACCACAGCAGTATGAAACTAGAAATCAACTATAGGAAGAAAATCAAAAAAGCCACAAGTACGTGGAGATTAAACAAAATGCTACTGAACAACGATTGGGTCAATGAAGAAATCAAAGGAGAAATCCAAAAATACCTGGAGACAAATGAAAATGAAAATACGACCTGCCAGAATTTATGGGATACAGCAAAAGCGGTTCTAAGAGGGAAGTTTATAGCAACACAGGCCTATCTTAACAATAAGAAAAATCTCAAATAAACAATCTAAGAATGCACCTGAAGGAACTGGAAAAAGAAGAAAAAACAAAGCCCCAAATCAGTAGAAGAAGGGAAATAATAAAAATTAGAGCAGAAATAAATGAAATAGGGACTAAAAAAGCAATAGAAAAAATTAATAAAACCAAGAGCTGGTTCCTTCAAAAGATAAACAAAATTGACAAACCTTTAGCTTGACTCACCAAGAAAAAAAGAGAGAAGGCACAAATAAGTAAAATGAGAAATGAAAGAGGAGAAATTACAACAGACACCTCAGAAATAGAAACGATTATAAGAGAATACTATGAAAAGCTATATGCCAACCAGTTTGACAATCTGGAATAAATGGATAAATTCTTAGAATCATACAACCTTCCAAAACTGGATCAAGAAGAAGTAGAGAATTTGAATAGACCAATTATCAGTAAAGAGATCGGAACAACAATCAAAAACCTCCCCAAAAATAAAAGTCCAGGACCAGACGGCTTGCCTGGTGAATTCTACCTAACAGTCAAAGAAAACTTAAGACCTATCCTTCTCAAACTCTTCCAAAAAATTGAGGAGGGGGGGAAGCTCCTTAACTCATTCTATGAAGCCAACATTACCCTGATACCAAAACCAGACAAGGACAACACAAAAAAAAGAAAATTACAGGCCAATATCACTGATGAACATCGATGCAAAAATCCTCAACAAAATGCTAGCAAATTGCATGCAACAATACGTTAAAAAGATTATACACCATGATCAAGTGGGATTTTTTCCAGGTATGCAGGGATCGTTCAACATTCGCACATCAATCAACGTAATACACCACATTAACAAAATGAAGAATAAAAATCACATGATCATCTCAATAGATGCAGAGAAAGCATTTGACAAGATACAGCATCCATTTATGATAAAAACTCTGAATAAAATGGGTATAGAAGGAAAATACCTCAACATAATAAAGACCATATATGAGAAACCCACAGCTAATATCATCCTCAATGGTGAAAAACTGAAAGCTATCCCTCTAAGAACAGGAACCAGACAAGGATGCCCACTGTCACCACTCCTATTTAACATAGTACTGGAAGTCCTAGCCAGAGCAATCAGGCAAGAGAAAGAAATAAAAGGGATCCAAATTGGAAAGGAAGAAGTGAAACTGTCACTATTTGCAGATGACATGATTTTATATATAGAAAACCCTAAAGAATCCACCAGAAAACTTTTAGAAGTAATAAACGAATACGGTCAAGTTGCAGGATACAAAATCAACATACAAACATCAGTTGCATTTCTATACACTAACAACAAAGTAGCAGAAAGTGAAATTAAGAGTACAATCCCATTTACAATTGCAACAAAAAGAATAAAATACCTAGGAATAAACTTAACCAAAGAGGTGAAAGATCTGTACACCGAAAACTATAAAACATTGCTGAAAGAAATGGAAGAAGATACAAAGAAATGGAAAGATATTCTGTGCTCTTGGATTGGAAGAATTAACATAGTTAAGATGTCCATACTTCCTAAAGCAATCTATAGATTCAATGCAATCCCTATCATAGTTCCAACAACATTTTTCACAGAAATAGAGCAACGAATCCTAAAATTTATATGGAACAACAAAAGACCCCGAATAGCTAAAGGAATCCTGAGAAAAAAGAACAAAGCTGGAGGTATCACAGTCCCTGATCTCAAAATATACTACAAAGCTATAGTAACCAAAACAGCATGGTACTGGCACAAAAACAGACACACAGATCAATGGAATAGAATCAAAAGCCCAGAAATAAACCCACACATCTATGGACAGCTAATCTTTGACAAAGGAGTCAAGAACATACAATGGAGAAAAGAAAGTCTCTTCAACAAACGATGTTGGGAAAACTGGATAGCCACATGCAAAAAAATGAGAGTAGACCCTTACCTTACACCATACACAAAAATTAACTCCAAATGGATTAAAGACTTGAATGTAAGACCTGAAACTATGAAAGTTCTAGAAGAAAACATAGGCAGTACGTTCTTCGACATTGGTCTTAGCAACATATTTTCAAGCACCATGTCTGACTGGGCAAGAGAAACAATAGAAAAAATAAACAAATGAGACTACATCAAACTAAAAAGCTTTTGCACAGCAAAGGAAACCATCAACAAAACAAAAAGACAACCTAACAATTGGGAGAAGATATTTGCAAAGCATACATCTGATAAGGGGTTAATCTCTAAAATATATAAAGAACTCATGCATCTCAACAACAAAAAAACTAACAACCTAATTAGAAAATGGGCAAAAGACCTGAACAGACATTTCTCCAAAGAAGATACACAGATGGCCAACAGACACATGAAGAGATGTTCAAAATCATTAACTATCAGGGAAATGCAAATCAAAACTACAGTGAGATATCACCTCACGCCCGTCAGAATGGCTATGATTAACAAGACAGGAAACAACATGTGTTGGAGAGGATGTGGAGAGAAGGGAACACTGCTGATGGGAGTGCAAACTGGTGCAACCACTATGGAAAACAGTATGGAGATTCCTCAAAAAATTAAAGATAGATCTACCATACGATCCAGCTATTCCACTGCTGGGTATTTATCCAAAGAACTTGAAAACACCAATGCGTAAAGATACATGCACCCCTGTGATCATTGCAGCATTATTCACAATAGCCAAGACTTGGAAGCAACCTAAGTGCCCATCAAGGGACGAATGGATAAAGAAGCTGTGGTATATATACACAATGGAATACTACTCAGCCATAAGAAACCATGAAATCCAGCCATTTGTGACAACATGGGTGGACATTGAGGGTATTATGCAAAGTGAAATAAGTCAGAGGGAGAAGGTCAAATACCATTATGATTTCCTTCATTAAGTAGTAGATAATAACAACAATAACCAAACACATAGAGACAGAGATTGGATTGGTGGTTACCAGAGGGGAAGGGGGGAGGGAGGAGGGCGAAAGGGATAATTTGCCACATGTGTGTGGTGATGGGTTGTAATTAGTATTTGGGTGGTGAACATGATATAATCTATGCAGAAACAGAAGTACAATGATGTACACCTGAAATTTATTCAATGTTATAAACCAATGTTACTGCAATAAACAATAAATTAAAAAAGAAAAATGAGCCTCATTTGTATTGTTTTCAAAATTTTTTGGTTATGTGCAACCCAACATACAAATTTTATAATGACTATCCTCCTAAAACCAATAACATTATCTGCAAGCATTGTCTTCAAAATTTGTAAATTCAATTTGACCATTTATATGTATTGTGAAATTTAAATTATATCCTCCAGTAGCTAAGTATGAATAAATGACAGAAAAGAACCATTGTTTTTGTACTGTTGTGTTACAGATTTAATATTTGATGCATTTTTCATTTTATGTAGTTTCTTCCCCTCAGTGAAACATTTGTAGTGCCATATTTAATCTGTCATTGTTACATACCAGCAATTCCCTAAAGGGGAATACCAGTGTAGAGGTGCAAAAGGCAGAGAAAAATAAGACAAAGCTGAAAGCTTTATCATTCTATCAATATCTTCCTCTGTCTCCAAACTCCCCACCTCCCTTGTCTCTAAAATATCAGGCCTTGTAAGAATTGAAACTATTAACCTGATGCTGGCAGCAAAGTGGACGAACCTAGAGGATTCCCTAGGCTGGCACTTCTCAATTTTGAATGGGCTAGTCCAGAGTCTTGGAATATATTTTCTGTAATAAAATATCCAAGTATAATATTACACTGTATAATCCTTCTAGAATATGAGAGAATAATTCTTTCCTTTAAAATGAGATTACTTTCAAATGAGTAAATGTAGGATTTGTGTGTCATATTTAAGCAATTTATATCTTACAACATTTACCTATTGTAGAAATTTCATGTTAATTTACCTTTGTATATCTCCTTTTACAAAAATAGGCGAATTAAGCAGTTATTGAACTAATTTTCCATACACATATGGAATACATATCACATGTAATTACATATCACAAAAGCAGTCAAATTTTAGGATTATTCTGAAATATATGACTTTTTAACAAATATTCTGCATATTCTGCTCTGTCTGAATTAGACTTTATCCCCAATAAAATTTGATAAACTAGTCCTATGAGGCATAGATTTTTGAGTGGGTTTTTTGTGTGTGTGTGTGAAGAAGATTAGCCCTGAGCTAATATCTGTTGCCAGTCCTCTTCTTTTTGCTGAGGAAGATTGACCCTGGGCTTATATCTGTGCCCATCTTCCTCTACTTTATATGTGGGATGCCTGCCACACTATGGCTTGATAAGTGGTGCATATGTCTGCACCCGGGATCTGAACCTGTGAATCCCGGGCCACCGAAGTGGAGTGTGTGAACTTAACCACTACACCACTGGGCCAGTCCCTTGAGTGGATATTTGAATAGTGCTTTTAGGTGTATAAAAAGAGTAAAATGATTGCAATCAGTTTTATTTGGGGTAAAGAACTCTTGATTGAGTCCACTCCTCTCCACCTCTACTTCCACAGCCAAAGTTTAAGTCCTTGCTCTCTAACCCTCCCCTGCTCCTCTTCAAATCCAGATTGTTCATGCTGCCAAAATGAGCATACGAAAAGCAAATGCAACGCTGTCAACACTTTGCTCAAAACTCATTGTTTTCTGCTCCTCATTTACAAGATAAAGCTCAAAGTCCTTAATGCAATGTAGTTCCTACCTCCATCTTTAGCCTTCCTTCTCATTACTTGTTGTCTCACAGTTTATATTACAGAAAAAAAAGAATATTTCTTTCCACTGTGCCATTTGTCATGCTCTCCCCTAAAATTTTCTTCCCCAGTTCCCATCTTTATCTTCCTTTGCCCTGTCTGGGGATTTTCTCCTTGAGGAAATCTTTCCTTTTTACTCTCCAGCTGGATTGAGTGGCTCTCATCTCTGCTTCCATATAACCCTGTGTGTCCCTAGCACTTAATGCAGGGTATTGTGATTATGTTGTATATGTCTTGTCTCCTCCACTGGATTGTGATTGCCGAGCTCTAGAAAGTATATGAAAAAGGAAGTGCTTTAATTAGATGTCAAATTGATTGTATAACACGGCATTGCATACTTAAGCTTATTTAAACTTTGTATATCTTGCACTTGTGCTTATATTATGCATTCTAGATTTCCTCAGCTGATAGCAAAAATACTTGTTAATATTTGAGTGAATTATTGCCATTCTGAAATGAACATAATGGAGAAAATGAGTTCCAGAAAAGAGAAATTTCTAGCAGCATATAGTTTAGGTAAGAAACTCTTCTTTTTGAGTTATAGTGGGCTTGCTAAAAAAAGAACTTTATCCTCAAGATCCGTTGTGAACAGATGTGAACATCTATTTTATGATGATGAAGTTATCCTAGTTAATAATAACTGCCATTTATTGAGTGCTTACTATATATGAAGCACAGTATGTGTTGTTTTACAGACTTTGTCTAATGTAATACCTACTTCAACCTTAGGAAGTATGAATTATAAATACCATATACTTCCTCAAAATAATCTAACATTCTGTGACAGAGATGAGACTTAAACCATAGCTTTGCCTATGCCCTTAACTATATTGTTCTGTTTCACTAATGAGCATAGCTTGGTATTGATATTAAAGCATCATTAATTTGTTTAGTTAAACATCGTAAAAGGTTTATTTTAATTCTGTACTAATTATATTGGGACAAAATGTCTAATACAAGAGTTAAGTGGTGGAGAAATATTGAGAAATTTCGTCAGCTTTCAGATTTATTTTGAGCAGAAAAAATACAGACTTTACTATGAGAGATAAAATAGCTTGTATCAATTCATTCTCTCTGTATTTTTTCCCAAGGAATTGGTGTAATATTTATTTGTTGTTAAATTTCAGAAATTATCTCCCTTTGCCATCACTATTTAAGACATGAAGCACATGCCCAACATCAAAGAACACACTTATAAGTTATGTTACTATATATCAGGTATTTGGCACACAGAAAGTATTTCCTAAATTTCTGACCTTTACTGTGCAAACACAGAATAGTGTGATAGTTAAGCACATGGATTGTGACGTCAGGCAAACCTGAGACTGAATTTAGTCCCATCACTGTTAGCCAAATAAACATGAGCAAATTACTTGGGCAAGGCATTACTTTAAACCAAGAATTGATTATACCTATTTATCCACTAGAATGTTTTCAGTTCAAGTACAGGAAACCTCAAATCAAATGGCTTAAATAATAAGGAAATGCATATTTAGCACAACATACTGACCAGAGGTATGCAAGCCTCGGGCATATGGTGAAAACATCTGTTGCTTAGGCTCTGGGCATCTCCATATGTTGGCTTTGTTATCAAACTACATATTGCCAAATGGCTGCAATAGCTCTAGTCAATACATCCAGATCTAGTCTCCTCCAAAGCAGACTGATTCTTTGTATTTCATTTGAACACCAAGAAATCCTTTCTCAAAAGCCTGCCAGCAGATTGCTCTTCACTTTTCACTGACCAGAATTAGGTCACATAGTAATATCTAATATTATCCCTGACAAATGAAATGGGACTAGTAAGATTGGCATAGACTGATTAGGGCCCATTCCATGGAATTTGGTATGGGGTCAGCAGTCCCTAAAGCATGAGAATGTACAGAGGAAGATATGTAGCTGAACACAATCAATTTCTTGTTAAGAAGAGAAAGGTCTGGGGTGAATAAGAAAGATGGCTTTCGGGTGGGCAATCGATAGTTTCTGCCACAATCCTCCTCTTTGGTTATCAAATATCCATCCAGATGCTTCTTTTTTCCTCTTCGTTCACTTTGAAAAATGCCTATATGAAACATGCTCTCTCTCTGCATTAATAGAGAAAACCCAAAATCTCAGCCAATTATGACATAGGACAAATCTAGAATCTCTAAGTGTTGCACTGGCTTCTCCATCATATCCAGATGTAGTTCCTCAATGTCTAAAGACCTATGGCCAAAAGACAGTGATAGAAAACAAAGATAGTGATAGAAAACAAACATGATGACTACCATAAAAACTCCCATTCAGACGAGAGGATTGAAACTACACAGAGGTCATTGGTTCCTAGAAAAATATCATATCCTGCTGGAGAGGATTGGTGAAGACTACCTTCTCTGGAAGTGGAATGAGTTTCTTAATTGACCTGGAATGTAGCAGAACCCATTTTATCTCTTGAGGACTTTACTTTGTCTTAGTGTGACATGGCTTCTGGTTCTGACTTCTGGGAGGAATTTTTTCCGTGGGACAATGCTGCTCTAGGACTTCAGTGCCATTGTATATTACAACCACTATTGCCTCTAAAACTTGGTGTTTCTACTGCTTTTGCCACCCTGTACCAGAATCTATATTTGGAGAAGCTTACCTCTTATGCCTATGCTCTGGATGCAATTAATGATGGGGAATATAGCATCTGACTATATTGGGAAGTTTTCTGTGCTTCCTATCAAGACTACTAATTCCTCAAACACAGGAGGATATTCAGGTGCTGAGTGGTCAAACTAATGTACAAATGAACACTATATATACTTTTAAGGTTAAAATAAAGCAAAGCAATACTGACACCAGTGACTCACACATTGTAAATATTTGCCAATTTTTAAAATTTCATGGGTAACAAATATAAAGTATATAATTTATAAAGTGGCAATACCACATGACCTTGTAAAATATAATAATTTAGAAGTCATGGTTTTAAATCCTCTGTGAATGATGCAGAAAAAGAAAATTATGAGACATAGATTCTATATCACTTCTATCAAAATGCTCTGTGAAAACTCATGTCTTAAACCTATGGGAAATGGATCTACTAAGCGTGTAATATTTAATGCTGTTTACAGACTTACCACTTCTAGAAAGCCAATGTTAAAATGCATGAGATTGTTCTTAACTGACTACATTAGTAGCTTAAAAGTTTTAACATAACCCTCAGTAAGCAACTCTATATAAGCCATTTGGAATCACCACTCCAAAATGGAAGCCAAGAGAGTGGCTTATTTGGCTAAAATAAATCAAGACAATTATAAATTATTTATATATTTTAGGGGCATATTTTATCATCACAGCATTCATTTCAGCAGTCCTATGAGCTAAATGCAGTTTTCTTTTTCCACCTGCAAATGATTAAAAACAAATAAGAGAGTCAAATTATGACATTTCTTTTTCTTCTAATATGCAGGATATTCTTCTTATTTTACTACTAAATATTTCAGCCCTACTACTAACTAAACATGTAGAGAAGGCATTCATATTACATTGAGGAGTATTTGTTGATTTTGGTTTTTTTTATTACCTTTTCTTTTCATTTCCACATCACACAAAGATAAAGGAATGGAAGATGGCTGTTTGGTAGACTCCATATTACAGGGGAATCCATAAAAAAGAAAATTTCACATCAGACTCTGATGTTACATATTATATTCTTGCACAAACAAAAGTTTTTTTGTTGTTTTGTTTTGTTTTTCCAAATTAACTTTATACATTATACTAAATTTTTTTTTTTCTTTTGGAAGTGTTTAGATGTACTATTTTTGAGTTTTACAACAATGTTTTATTTATATTTAAATGTTTCCAGTTAAGGCACAATTTTTATTTTTTAATGTGTAGATTTTACTTCTAAAGAACTATTACAGTAATAATGTTTAAGCCCACAAGAATCAAATGAAAATGAATGTGTTCCATAAATTCAATGAGACTGTTCTAGCATCTCGGTGACTGGGTGTCATTGAAACTGTTCAAGAATTCTAAGTGTCTAAAATTTCAGTGACAGCTCAGTGGTTAAGTGCTGATCTGAAAATATATGGATTAGTTAATAATTAATTCATCACTTAATTTAAAATGTAGAGTTCTCATTGTTACATATATACATGCATGAATCTTAGTTACAGTTCAGGGAAAATAAAGTCTACCATTAAATGGCTGTCCAAATTCTTTAGGACGTGATTATACAATAATGACTGTCAAGGGTTTGGCATAGAATTAGCAATCATTCAATCAGTCATTTATTAGACACCTAATTTGTTTCTACTAGCCTGTTAGGCTTATTAAGCCATATAAAAGAAGACATTTCCTAACTTTAAAAGCAGTGCACTCATGGATCTGTTGTGAAATGGTTTGCGGTAAAGTGGATCGTGGGATTTATTCTTTTGATAGGATGATGAGATGAGGTACTCTGAGAGGTTCTCCCACTGAAATACAAGAAACACATTTTTTCAGTGCATTGCTGGTTCACAGGAAAGCAAAGGAAATCTACAAGGCTACGCATACATACTGTACAAACACACATACATATATACATACATAAGGAAAAGAACAGTGAGCTGAAATGAAAATAGGAGATGAAATGGGAAGAAAACTTGGTTTTCCTTGGGGCAGATGGCAATAAGTCTCTGGAATTAGAAGACTAAGACTGAAGCCTAGTCTCCTTGGATCAATAGGTGAAACTGAACTTGGAACTTTAGCATTTAGCTAAAATTACCCTCAAAATGTCTTAAATTGGTGCCAACATGGTAGTAACCCTTGGAACCAGTTAGAGAAAATGAGTGAAATTATACCCAATTTAGGCCCTCAGGATTTTCAAAGCTTGAGCTCAAATAAATATAGATTTTCTATTAAATATAACTAAACACAAAGGGAGGCAAGCCCCCATGAATGAGCCACTAGAAATAACAAAGAGAGAGAGTTTCTTTGGGATATTAAGGCATTCAAAAGCCCTTTAGTGTATGGTGGAATTTAGAAGGTCACTTGCATGCCCAGGATAGGATACACGCTCAGAAAAGACCTGAGAAGACCCTAAGCTTTCACCGTTAGCTGATCTATAGGCTCAGTGCAAGCACTGAGTCATAAATGGTAAATGGTCTGGCTAAGTATTAAAGGAGTGCCTCAACACTAAGCCAGTCCTCAAAGACTGGGAGAGATGTTGCTATGCTCTGAATGTTTGTGTCCCCTCGAAATTCATCTGTTCAAATCCTAATATCCAATGTGATGGTATGAGGAGGTGGGGCCTTTGAGAGGTGAGTAGGTCCTGAGGGTGAAGCCCTCATGAATGGGATTAGTGTCCTTATACAAGACACCCCACAGAGCTCCCTAGACCCTTCTGCCGTGTGAGGTTACAGCAAAAAGATGGGCTTCTATACACCAGGAAGCTTGCTCTCACCAGATACTGAATGAGCTAGCACCTTGATCTTGGACTTTCCAGCCTCAAGAACTATGGGAAAAAGATTTCTGTTGTTGATAAGCTACCCAGTTTATGGTATTTTTTTTAGCTGCTCAAACATACTAAAATGGGTATTTTTTAAAACTCCTTGAGTTTAAAGAAATCCCAGTCAAAACATTGGATGAACACAAGTGAATCTTTCAACAATCAAGAATAACAAACCCTGGGGCCGGCCCAGTGGCGTAGCAGTTAAGTTCACACGCTCTGCTTTGGGGGTTTGGCAGGTTCGGATCGTGGACATGGACCAACACACTGCTTGTCAAGCCATGCTGTCGTGGTGTCCCATATAAAGTGGAAGAAGATGGGGATGGATATTAACCCAGGGCCCATCTTCCTCAGCAAAAAGAGGAGGATTGGCAATGGATATTAGCTCAGGACTAATCTTCCTCACAAAAAAAAAAAGCAACAAACCCTGGAGAAGGGAGAGAATCTGATTTCAAGAATTACCACATTATTATATTCAAATGCCCAGTTTTCAGCAGCAACAAAAAAATCACAAAGCATACAAAGAAACAGGAAAGTATTATCATCCAAAAGAACAAAATAAATTGACAGAAACCATCCCCAAAGAAATTCAGTCATTGAGCTTATTAGATAAAGATATAAAACTGTATTAATTATACTCAAAGAGCATAGACAAAGAATTTAAGGGATCTGTGAAAATGATATATGAACAAAATGAGAATATCAATAAAGAGGGAGAAATTATAAAAAGAAACCAAATAGAAATTTTGGAGCTTTAAAATACAATAACTGAAATGAAAATTAACTAGAGGGGTTCAGTAGCAGCTTTGATCAGGCAAAAAGCAGAATTAGTAAACTTGAATATAGGACAATTGAAATTATCCAGTCTGAACAACAGAATGAAAAAAAATGAAAGGAGCCTAAGAGACCTGTAGGACACGATAAAGTGGACCAACAAATGCCTGATAGAAGTCCCAGAAGGAGAAGATGGAGAGAAAGGGGCAGAAAGACTGTTTGAAGAAATAATGGCTAAACACCTCCCAAATTTGAGAAAGACATGAATCTACACATCCAAGAAGCTTAACGAACTCCAAGTAAGTTCAAGTCAAAGAGATCTATACCTAGACACATGCTAGTCAAATTACTGAAATGTAAAGACAAAGAGAATCTCGAAAGCAGCAAGAGAGAAGTGACCCATCATGAACAAGAAATCCTAAAAATATTAACAGCTGATTTCTTATTAGATAAAAAATGAAAGTCAGAAGGTAGTAGGATGATATATTTAAAGGATGAAAGAACAAAAATGTCAACCAAGAATTCTATATCTGGGGACTGGCCCAGTGGTGTAGTGGTTAAGTTCAGCACACTCCACTTCAGCTGCTGCACATTTGCAGGTTCAAATCCTGGGTGCGAACCTACCCACTCATCAAGCCATGCTGTAGTGGCGACCCACATACAAAATAGAGGAAGATTGCTGCAGATGTTAGCTCAGGGCCCATCTTGCTCAAGCAAAAAGAAGAGGATTGGCAACAGGTGTTAGCTCAAGGCCAATCTTCCTCACCAAAAAAATAAAAATTCTACATCTGTCAAAACTATCCTTCAAGAATGAAGGAGAAATCAAGATATACCCAGATAAGTAAAAGCTAAGAGAGCTCAGAAATAAACCCTCACATATAGTCAATTAATTTGCAACAAAGGTACCAAGACCATTCAATGGAGAAAGAATAGTTTCTTCAACAAGGTGCTGGGAAAATTGGATAACCACATGCAAAAGAATGAAATTGGATTCTTACTTGCACTGTATACAAAGATTAACTTAAAATGGATCAAAGACCTAAATTTAAGAGCTTAAACTATAAAATTCTTGGAAGAAAACATAGAAGAAATTTTGCATGATCTTGGATTTGGCAGTGGTTTCTTACATATAACACCAAGAGCACAGGCAACAAAATAAAAAAGAGATAAATTTTACTTTATTACATTAAAAGCTTCTGGGCATCAAAGGACACTATCACAGGAGTGAAAAGACAACCCACACAGTGGGAGAAAATATTTGAAAATTGTATATCTGATAAAGAATTAATATCTAGAATATATAAAGAGCCCCTGCAAGTCAGCAACAATAAATCAAATAATCTAATTTAAAAATGGGTAAAAGACTTGAATGGACGTTTCTCCAAAGAAGATATAGTATACAAATGGCCAATAAGTACATGAAAACATGCTCAACATCATTAGTCATTAGAGAAATGCGATGAAAACCACAATGAGATGCCACTTCATACTTACTAGGAGGGCTGTAATTTAAACAAAATAGAAAATAACAAGTGGTGAGGATGTGGAGAAATTGGAACTGTAATGCCTTGCTGGCGGGAATTTCAAATGTAGCAGCTCTGGAAAACAGTTTGGCAGTTCCTCAAAAAGTTAAATATAGAATTAATATATGACCCGGAAATTCCACTCCTATACCCAAAATAATTGAAAACATAGATTCAGATACTTGTGCACCAATCTTCATAGCAGCAGTATTCACAGGAGGCAAAAGATAGAAGCACCCCAAGTGTCCATCAACAAACTTATATTATAGTTAAACAAAATGAGGTATATACACACAATGGAATATTATTCAGCTATAAAAAGGAATGAAGTTCTGATACATGCTACAATATGGAACCTTGAAGACCTTGTGCTAACTGGAATAAACCAGACACAAAGAGACAAATATTGTATGATTCCACTTATATAAAATATCAAGAATAGGCAAATTTGTATGTTAGAAGTTACCAGGGACTGGGTGAAAGGGGAAAATGGGGCGTTACTGATTAATGATAATAAGGTTTAGGTTTGGTGTGATAAAAAACTTTTGGAAACAGATAGTGGTGTTGTTGCACAACATTGTGAATGTAATTAATACCACTGCATTGTATGGGTAAAAATGGTTAAAATTGCAAATTTTCTTTTACGTGTATTTACCAAATAAAAAATAGTAAACAAAAAGAGAAGATACATTTAAATAATATTGGAAATAGAAACAGGAAAAAAGTACAGACTCAGCATAGACGAAAAGAAAATGAATAACTATATGACAATGAATTTGAAAATTTTTGTTGTTAGTTTTATATTTCTAGGAAAAATTAAATGTGTCTAGGAAACATTGAAATGTTGAAATGTTTCTAGGAAAATTAAACTAATTTTAATTAACTTAATTAAATGAAATTTAATTAACATGTTTCTAGGAAAATTAAATAAATTAATTGACTCAAGAAAAAAAATAGAAAGCCTGAATAATTCTGTAATTATAAAATAATTAAGCAAGCAGTAAAAAGTCAACTCTGGCTCCCCAGAAAGAGGCTCAGATGTTTTTACAAGATAGTTCTACTTAACTTTCAAAAAATATATTATTCTCAAACTTATAGAAGCTTGTCTATAATAGAAATGAAAGTGTACACCTGTCAACCTGTTTGATGATACCAGTAAAATTTTGATACTATACTAGCAAGGGAAATCAGGGAAGAAAACTTCCTTATCTTCTTAAAGTGTATCTACCTCAATAATATTCTTAATAGTGAAACACTAGAAGCATTCCCTTTTGAGGAATGAGGTACAATTTAATGAGGCCAACTATCACCTATTCTAGTAAACATTATACCAAAGATGCAAGGCATAAGATAAAAAATAAAAAATAATTGAAAAGCAAGAATCTAAATTGTTATTTACAGAAGACATGCTTGTTATATAGAAACTAAAAATAATTTACAAAAGTTTTTAAATAATTGGGAAGTCTTATCAAGTTGCCTATGTCAATAAGCAAAAATAAATTTCATTTCTATATACCAGCAACAAACAGTTGAAAACATAAAGATATATACCATTTAAAATACCAACAACAAAAAAAAGATTTTCAAAATATGTGTAGAGAAAAATGGAGTATCTGACTTGCAAGATAAAGTCTTATTTTACAGCAATAATAGTTAAGCCAATTTGTATTGGTTCAGGGACACACAAACTGACCAAGAGAACAGAATCTAGAACCCCCAAACCAGCAGCCTCATATATAGAATCTTGATATATGTCAGAGTTTGCCATGCCGATCACTAGGGAAGGGAGGACTATTTATTCAGTTAACAGTAATGAGACAACTGCTTGCTCATATTGGAGTAAAAAAAAAAGACAGGGATGCTGTGCTAGTATTGTATTGCTGCATAACGAATTACCAAAAATGAGCAGCATGAAGCAACATAAATTTGTTGTCTCACAGTTTTCATGGGAAAGGAGTTCAGGCATGGATTAGCTGGATCCTCTTCTCAAGGTCTTACTAGAATAAAATCAAGGTGTTGTCCAGGGCTGTGATTTCATTTGAGACTGTGGGACCTCTTACAAATTCACTGGTTATTGGAAGAATTCAGTTACTGTGGTAGTAGGACTGAGGTCTTCAGTTCCCAAAGACCACTCACTGTTCCTTGCCACATCGTCCTCTCCACAACACCACAATGTGTTTGTTCAAGGCCAACAGGAGAGCATCTCTTCTAATTTATTTTGTTTCTCACTTCTAGATCTTCTTTTATTAAAGGACTTCCCTGAATTGAGTCAGGCTCACCCAGGATAATCTCCCTTTGATTAACTTAAAGTCAACTGATTAGAGGCCTTAATTACATCTGTAATAGCCCTCCATCTCATTTATATAATGTAACCTAATCATGGGATTCCTATCTCATCAAATTCATAGGTCCTGCCCACACTCAAGGGGAGGGAATTATACAAGCCATCTACACAGGAGGATGAGGATATGGGGAAGAATCTTGGGGGCCATCCTAGAATTCTGCCTACCACACATACCTATTTCATACTTTCTATGAAAGTCAATTCCCAAAGATTAAAATTTTGAGTAAAATATCTTTATGATTTTGAGTCATAGGCAATGCAGAAGTGCTGTTTACAAAATCATAAATTAACAAGTCAAATAATAAATTAATAAGTCAAATAATAACAATCAAACTTTAGTAAAATTAATAATTTCTTCTTATCAAAAGATTTAACAAAGAAAATGAAAAAGCCACCTATAACATTGAAGAAGATATTGCAACACACATAACATGTAATGTATTAGTATCCAGAACATATAAAGCTGATCTCATCTGGTGAGCTGGGCTCAATGATGTATTATGAATGAGTTATAGGTAGAACTATGATATTGATCTTAGCTCTCTGTGAGGCAGGGCAGGGACTGAGCAAAAAACTTGCATTGTAAGCAGCCTCATCTGCTCCCTTCATCGTGTCTTAAATATTATTCTTTTCTATGTGTGCTATAATGGAAAAATGTTGGGAATCGCCGAAATAAAGAATTCCTGCAGTTAATAACAAGCTGACAAGTGGTCCAAGTGAAAAATGGCCAAAATACAAATAGTCATTGCACCAAAAAGGAAACATAAATGACAAAATATATGCAACTTAATTATTAATGAAGAAAAGGCAAAAAAGATCACTTTTTACACCCACTAGATTGGTAGAAATAATGAAATCTAATGTACACAAGTTGTGAGCACTTAAATTGGTAAAATAATTTTGGAAAACCATTTGGCACGATATTATGAAATTGAAATTTTGCTTTGTTATTGTCCAGAAATTTCACTCTTAAGTATATAACCTAGAGATATACTTGTACTTTTGAACCAGAAAATGTTTAATATTGCTCACAACCATGCTGCTTATAATAGCAAAAAAATGGGAAACAACTTCAGTCTCTATTGACAGGCAATTATTAATTGAGAGTATTTATATTTAACTCCGTGTACAACAGGGGAACAATTTTTTGTGTGTGTGTGAGGGAGGTTTGCTCTGAGCTAACATCTGTTACCAATCTTCCTCTTTTTTTTTTGCTTGAGGAAGATTAGCCCTGAGCTAACATCTGCACCAGTCTTCCTCTATTTTGTAGGTGGCTTGCCGACATAGCGTAGCTTGAGTGGTGCAGGTCCACACCCAGGATCCAGGCCACCAAAGTGGAGCATGCCGGACTTGACCACTATGCCACGGGGTCAACCCCAACAATTGTTTTTTTTTTAACTGTGACCATGTAAAATGTAAAATTCAATGTTTTTTATGTATTCTACATTTAAACTTGACCAAAACAATTGCTTTAGTCAATGCTAATATACAATCATTAAAAATACAAGAAATAGGCATAATCAAAAAGAAATTTGTTATAAAGTTTAAAAAAGCCAGGATATGAAATCTATGATTTTAGAATTTACCAAAGTAACAAATAGTTATGAAAGTTATTAAAGAGATACATTTTTCATTTATTCAATAGTAATATTGGTAACCTCGAGCATTCATTTTCTTTATCTTTATTATAAATTATTTTTTCTCAAGGCATGATTGTGTATAGTACAGTATTTATGTAATTTCTTCATGTACAGAGTCATAATTATGTTATCTTTAATATTATATTAAGTTCCTAATTTAAGAATTGCAGTTTAATTAAACGTGAATTTTTGCATAGGTGCATAAACAATGTATGAATGCATGAGTATATTTTAGTAAGAAATAGTACTAAATTATTTGTCGTGGTGTAATGTGACTATCAAAGTATTGTGCTCCCAGTTTTGCCAGCACATTATAATATATTTGAGATTTTTCTGTTACCAAAAGATACACAAAAATAAACCATAAACCTGATACCTTTAAATCTGGTGATCTCGATTCAAATTTAGCTCTAACATTTTTAAAACTTTACTATTTAACAGAAATAGCACAGTCTGTGTTTTCCACATTAGCTTTATAAAAATATATGCAAATATAGGGAAAAGCACTCTCCACACATACATGTACTTTTCATAAAGCCTTCTCAAAGTAGATTTGCATTAATCATGCTTAAATGTTTCAAATAAGAGAGTTCTATAAACAGAAGCCATGCCATTTCACTGAAAATTATTACAGAAGGTACAATATAGCACATAAAAATCATTTGATAATTATAATGATTGAACTTTAGGAATAGTGTGACATGATCTGCAATGTATGAAATTTATATTTATTTGTGTATATATATATATGTATATATATGATGTGCATTTTAAATGTTTTCTGCCATTGCTTTCTTTTTGTTTTTATTACATAACGCAATATATTTGAGATGTTTGTTTCTGTTTATTGCTAGGTTATCCAGATAAATTTTGAAGAATTCGATCTGGAGATTGGCTATGATACATTGACAATTGGTGATGGCGGTGAAGTTGGAGACCCTAGGACAGTACTCCAAGTGTAAGTTCTCAGGGTTTCATTCTTGACTTAGCGTATCAGGTCTTTATGAAATTTTACTCTTATTTATTTTTTCATTGATCCCTCCCCCTACCATCAACATAAGAAGCCTAGTACCATAGTTATTATTATCAACCTACTATAGTATGTATACTAGTCCTTCTTCAATGAGGCTTAAAGCACTTGATCCAAACAGTTTCTTAGAATCTATTGCCAAACAGGAGCCGGTTGGAAATGGAGGCCTAGAGTGAAATTGCAGAGTGGTTGATTGAGACTTTGTTTTGGAAAACACCCTTACCCCCACAGAGTTTAAAAATAGACTGAAAAAGACAAGTATAAAATTGATCCCAGAGACTCTCATACTAGTATGAAAGACTGGTGGGTGCTGCTCACTTATTGGCGGCAAAATCATACCTCGCCATCAAGATTCGAAGTTGAGACCTTTATCAGTGGTTTGCCACTTGAAGTAGTTAGCAGTGAACCACTCTCAGAGTTGAGATAGTTAAAAGAGACCAAATATGGTTCTTAATGTGAGTTAAAAGAATGAACATATATTGAAAAAAGGGAAATGTTAGGAACTTATTTATTGCCTGGTTCTTGGGCTATTCATTCCAATAATCTGCCTCTGATAGTGGCATGAAGAAATGTTTCCAGGAAAGTATATTGTTTTCTCCGCTGTGAACCTCAAAAGCTTTTAGGGTGTGCGTTCTCTCAAAATTCCTTTCATGACTCTTGATTTGCAGTTCAGGCTGTGTCAATCTGATGTTTCTCTCAGTGGGGTCTTTTTGCATCACAATTACCTGATACACTTTTAAAAATGTAGATTTCTGGACTCCCATACTCAAATTACTGAATGAGTATGTCTGTTATTTGGACCCCAAAATCTACACTTTAATAGACTTACTCGGTGATCTTTATGCACACCAATGTTTTAGAACAAATGATATCAATATTTTAAAAATTATTTCCAGCATAACCAACTCCTAGAGATAATGCTCTTATCATGTGTGTATTTCTCACTGTGCAAATTGCCTAAAGGTAAGCTAATTTTCTTTTCATTTTTTTCTTTTCTTTTCTCTCCTCTTCTCTTTCCCTTTTGTTTTCTTTTTAATTTTACAGTCTCCTAGTACTATTATTCCAGAATCCTGAATAAAGCCAAGATTTTACCATATGTGTACATTATAGGTCCCTATATTATTCCCTCTTAGTTCTTCTCTTTCCAGGGCAAAACAAAAACTAAAAAAAAATAAAACAAAAACCTCTTCTTACTTGTCTTCCTGCACACTTGTCCTCAACTTTACCTCTCTCCTCCCCCTGCAACATGGATATCATTGATCAACCACAACCTTGTTGTCTATCTCTGATAGACAATAATTCCATTTTCTGTTTCCTAAGGTATGATGGATAAAAGGGCTAGTGTTTTACATGCTCTAAATGTTTGGTGATGTTGCTCAAATGGTTTGTAACTTCATTTTTAACACTTCTCTCCCTAAAGATGCTCAACATTTTTATCAGGATGTTAAGCCTGGTAGGCATTTCACCACACTGGACTTCATAACTTGCAGAAATAGTATACAGTTTCTTCTAGATTTCCTTGTGGTTTTATACATGATAGTTTGGATTTTGTTATACTGTAATATTGTATTGGACATTGGCAGCTATAGAGCTAATCTGATCAGTAGGTACGTTTTTTTGTTGTTGTTTGGTAAGTGCAGTGTTTTAAAGAACTGAATATTACATATACAAATCTGAATTTGTGGTTTCTCTTGACAAGCTGACAACACTAGACCGGGACTATCACATAGCAAAAACTAGCTGGACCTATCTTCTGCCCCCTTTAGAGAGGGCACAGGTTCTCCATGGCCACTAATCCTTGTATTGCGTTGTACTTGGGCTTCTAAGAACTTTTGCATTGCTTGGCTGGGACTGTATCTAATTAGATATATGACACCGGATACAACACAAAATATGATTTGAACCTTAAATTTATTGTTTTTTTCCAAATAAAAATGTGTCTGTTTCTTTATCTGACACTTTATAAAATTTGAAGTTTCTGGACGTTAATGATATATAGCAAATTTGGTGAATGATTCTCACACATTTTGAGACCTATCTTTCTAAATAGTTGATAGGTCACGTCATATGTACTTCAGAAATGCAACTGTAAAATATGTATATGATGGGAGATAGCTCCTTTTTTCTGCTTAAGATAGAAGACTGGATATCAGCTTTAAATTCTTCAAAACGTGGACATAGAAAGGCAGGCTGGCTAGTCGATTGACTAAACAATATTTCTTAAGAGGCTTTTGTCCTCTTTCTATCTGCCACAAAACAAAACTTAGTATCTAAGCATCAGATCAAATATTAGAAGTCATCTTGTATAACTAATATCCCAGATCATAGATGATATATCTTCCTTCAGCCACTCTCTTAAGAAAAAGATCTGTGAGCTAATTAATATCACAAAATTATGGAGAGAAAAATTATAGACATACATATTTACAGTAATCCAATAAGACACAGAAGGGTGATGTCAAAATTAGTATCTTAAATATCCAACCATTATAACTAGTAAAATGTAAAAGAGAGCATTTATTGGGATATTCTAAAATGAATTTTTAAAATCCTGTATTGAATGCATGAGATCAAATAGCAGATGAGGCAAAAAGCATGGAATAATTAAATGAAATAAATAGACTTACAACTGATTTTTTTTGAAGAAGATAATCCCAAAGTTAGCTAAACAACATAGAACCAGATAAAGAACAAATATGTTGATGGGAAGTTCCCTTATAACCCAAATGAATAGTCAAATGGAAATAACTGTATTTTACAGACTAAGCTGAGTTTTCTTCTGCTGTTAGTACTGAAAGAAGACAAAGTTGCATTTTTCATATTCTCGCATTCTTGCTGTCATATTGTCTGTAGTTTGTGTAGTCCTTCTACTTTATGACTTGTTGTATTTCCCTCACTCTGAGAAGTTATATTAATTTTGAAAAATCTATGTGATGCCCATTTTTATTCTGTATATGTCTGTTTATAAACACAGGAAATGTGTTTCTCAAATTTGCTTTTCTCTCTTAGAAACAAAATTACGCTTCTCTGCAGCTATAACTCTCTTTTCCTTGAGTAAGGATGACTATGACAGAACTTAGGTAGCACCCACCTCCTAGACATAGTTAAATAGAAGCTGGCTGAGTGGCTAACAGAGATTCTGCAGAGTTGGAAATAGATCAAAAGTTCCTTTGAACTCTAAGACTCTGTGATAAGAGAGCTTACTGGATTTGTATCCACTGAAGAAGCTGATTTCTTAATAAATTTAACTTTCTCGACTGCAGACTCACCCATGGCATTTGCAGGGCCAACAGTACAAATGCAAATGGAAATTCACATATCAAATGTCTAAATATTAAAAGTTATAAATCAAGCTACATATTGTTAAATGCATGTTCCATCCTCGTACCCTGACAAATGTATATTCATAACAACCTGGAAGGACAAGGTTGAATTTAGAATTCTAGGACTTGTGTGATTTCATCGTTGAGACAGGAAGGCATGGGAAAATGTGGTCATAGCCTCATCTTGCAGCTGGCCATCCTCTCTTCCAACCTCAGCTCCATCTTTCACAAGGATGCATATAGACACCCCAGCCTACACGTTAAACTGTTCATGCCTCCCTGCAAATGTTGCCCACCGGGCCAAAGGATGCACATATGGGTCATATGTTCCAGACCTAGGAATATGGATCTGGTAAATAAGCCCATGCAGCTTCAGGTAACAGGGCATTCCAGGCTACCCAGTACCAGTGAGTTCTAGAACAGTACTTCTCAAACAAACTGTAAAATGGATTTGTTTTTATTTCCAATCCATCTTGAACTGATACTTTTGGAAAGTGAGAGAAGATTAAATGCCCAGAAAAATGAAATCAAAATGCATATAAATACAACCGTATTGTTTTTCTCATAATGAAATTCACCAGGCAAAATTACTCTTTCAAATTATGCTAGAAGTTTGAAAGCCTTACTTCTAATTTCTGTACTTCTCACCTGATGGACTGGAAACTAGTCTAGGATCTCAAAGGGGAAATGGGAGAGGGATGCAGGAGCCAGGAAGGCACATTCCAGGGCAGGAGTTGGGCTACAGAAAGGAGGGGAGGAGGACCCTCTACAGGAAAGGGATCAGGGAAGGGGCATATTTTGCCTAAGTTTAAAACAGTATTACCTATGTGGCATAGTAAATTATCCACATCTTATTGGAGTGATATCAGCATCATGGCAGAGTGAGCTGTTCCCTTAGTCTCTTCCTCTTAAGTTACAAACAAACAGACATTCATTAACCAACAGAGGATTCCCTATGAAGCACAATAGGATATCTGAAGATCCATGCAGCCATACATCTGAAGGTAGGGGGGTGCTGGATCCCCAGGAAGCAGTGGAAGGAGGTGAGTGGATCCCCTCCCCCTCGATAGCAGCAGTGATCTAGGTTGCGGGTCCTCATGCAGCTGCTGGTGCACAACTCTAAGAGGTGGGGGAGCAGGCAGGCCTGCATGTGAACACTTAACTTTCGGAGTTGCAGTCTGGCCCATGGAAACATTCCACGCTGAATGGCATGGCTCAGCCACCACATGGGTGCCCCCACCAAGTGCAGCAGCCCAAGCACATGAGCACAGAGTGGGCCCACATGTGCAAAAGAAAATGCCCCTCCCTCCTTGCCTAGTGCACCAGCTCAGCTGGTACCCGGTCAAGGCAGTGGTTCTGCACCAGAGTGTCTGCATGTGTGTGTGTGACTCACCAAGTGGCTGCAGCCAGCAGGGAAATGCATGGGCACAACTTCCAGCAGACACGGCGGGTTCAGAAAACACAGCTTCTGTTCACCCCCCACCCCAGAGGTGGCAGGTGGAATCTTCAACCTGATACGACCACTATGCACCAGCAAAGGATCACTTCATCAAACACCATGAAGAACTACATTAACACTTCAGAGCAGAAGTAAAATGACAAGTGAGAAGCCAATCCTGAAGTCACAGAAATTGTACAGTCTAAATGACAGAGAATTCAAAATAGTTGTCATAAAGAAACTCAACAAGTTACAAGAAAATTCAGAAAGACAGTTCAGTGAACCCAGAAATAAAGTTAATGAGCAGAGGAAATTCTTCACAAAAAAGATTGAAACTATAAAAAGCAAACAAACAAATTCTGGAGATGAAGACCACAATGAATGAGATAAAAAAATAATCTAGAAACATTAAGAAGCAGAGCTGACATTATGGAGGACAGAATTAGTAATTTAGAGGACAGAAACGTAGAAACGCTTCAGGTGAAGGAGGAGGAGAGAACTAAGACTTAAAAAAATAAACTCTTTGAAAAATATACAACTCAATTAGGAAAACCAACATAATGATTATAGGTATTCCAGAGGTAGAAAGGAGAAGAGACCTTGTTCAAAGAAATAATACCTGAGAACTTCCTAAACCTGGGGAAGGAACTGGACTTACAAGTGTATGAAGCCAATAGAACTCCTAATTACATTACTGCAAAAAGACTTTCTCCAAAGTATATGATAATAAAACTGGCAAAAGTCGATGACAGAGAAAAAATATTAAGGGCAGGAAGGCAGAAGAGAATAATCTACAAAGGAACCGCTATCAGGCTTTCAGCAGATTTTTCAGCAGAAACCTTACAGGCTAGGAGAGATTGGCATCATATATTCAAAATACCGAAGGACAAAAACTTTCAGCCAAGAATATTGTGTCCAGCAAAGTTATCCTTCAGTGGATAACTGAAGGTTAACAATGGAGAAATAAAAGCTTTCTCAGATAAACAAAAGCTGAGAGAGTTCATTGCCACTAGACCTCCGTTACAAGAAATGATCAAGGATGCTCTCATACCTGAAACAAAAAGGCAAAATTTTACAAAGCCTCGAACAAGGGGATAAATAGGCAGACAAAATCAGAAAATGGTGGCCCACTGTCACCATTAGCAAACACTTAATTATAATGTAAAGGATACAGTGAAGGAAAACATCAAAAATAACTATGAACAAGGGCTGGCCCCATGGTGTAGCGGTTAAGTATTCACACTCCACTGCTGGTGGCCTGGGTTTGGATCCCAGGCCCACACCAATGCACTGCTTGTCAGGTCATGCTGTGGCAGTGTCTCACATAAAGTAGAGGAAGATAGGCACGGATGTTAGCTCAGGGCCAGTCTTCCTCAGCAAAAAGAGGATTGGCAACAGATGTTAGCTCAGGACTAATCTTCCTCACACACACACACACAAAAATTATAAATATTTCATTTTAATAACAAACTCACAACACAAAACATAGTAATTTGCAACAACAGTAACTTACATGAGGAAGAGGAAAAGGATGGGACCTGCTTAGGCTAATGGAGATAAGAGACTATCAGAAAATGGACTATCTCATCTACAAGATCTTTTATATGAACCTCATGGTAACCACTAATCAAAAAATCAGAGCAGAGCCACAAATCATAAATAAAACGAAAATTGAGAAAACTATCACAGAAAACCACCAAACTGAAATGGCAATCAGAAATACAAGGGAAGAGAAACAGAGAAATGTAGAACAACTGGAAAATAAGAGATAAAATGGCAGTATTAAGCCCTTATATATCAATAATGACTCTAAAAGTAAATGGATTGAATTCTCCTATCAAAAGACACAGAGTGGCTGGGTGGATTAAAAAACAAGACCCAACATTATGCTGCCTCCAGGAAACACATCTCAGCTCTGAAGACAAACCCAGGCTCCGAGTGACAGGGTGGAAAATGATATGCCAAGCAAATGGCAAGCAAAAGAAAGCAGGTGTTGCCATACTTATATCAGACAAAGCAGAATTCAGGATAAAAAAGGCAATGAGAGAGAAAGTGGGGCAGTATATAATGATAAAAGGGACCAAGAGGACATAACACTTATGAATATATCTGCACCTAACACAGGAGCACAAAAGTATGGAAAGCAACTATTACCAGACCTAAAGGGAGAAATTAACAGCAACACAATAATAGTAGGGGACCTCAACACCCCACTTACATCAATGGATATCTCATCCAGACAGAAAGTCAACAAGGCAATGTTGGATTTAAAGGAAAAACTTGAGCAAATGGACTTAGATATATATAGAACATTCCATCCAAAAACAGCAGAGTACACATTCTTCTCAAGTACACATGGAACATTCTCAAAGATAAACCATATGTTGAGAAACAAGGCAAAACTCAATAAATTTAAGAAGATTGAAATCACATCAAGCGTCATTTCTGACCACAATGCTATGAAACTGGAAATCAACTACAAGGAAAAAGCTGAGAAAGTCACAAATATGTGGAGACTAAACACGCTACTGAAAAACCATTGGATGAATGCAGAAATCAAAGGGGAAATTAAAAAATACATGGAGGCAAATGAAAATGAAAATACATCATACCAACTCTTATGGGATGCAGGAAAAGCAGTTCTAAGAGGGAAATTCATAGCAATACAGGCCTACCACAATAAGCAAGGAAAATCTCAAATAAGTAATCTTAAACTAAATCTAACAGAACCAGAAAAGAAGAAAAAACAAAGCCCAAAGTCAGCAGAAGGAGAGAAATAATAAAAATTAGAGCAGAAATAAATGAAAGAGAGATAAAAAAAGAAACAGTGGAAGCGTCAGTGAAACTTAAGAGCTGATTCTTTGAGAAGTTAAACAAAATTGACAAAACCTTAGACAGACTTACTAAGAAAAAAAGAGAGAAGGCTCAAATAAACAAAATTAGAAATGAAAGAGGAGAAATTACAACAGATATTGCAGAAATTCAAAGGATTATAAGAGAATACTATGAAAAACTATGTGCCAACAAATTGCATAACCTAGAGGAAATGGATAAATTCTTAGACTCATACAACCTCCCAGAACTGAATCAGGAAGAAATAGAGAATCTGAATAGATGAATCACAAGTAAAGAGATTGAAACAGTAATTAAAAACCTCCCCAAAGCCAAAAGTCCAGGGCCAGATGACTTCTCTGGAGAATTCTACCAAACATTCAAAGATGATTTAATACATATCCTTCTCAAACCATTCCAGAAATTTGAAGAAGACACAATACTTCCTAACTCATTCTATGAGGCCAACATCACCCTGATAGAAACCAGACAAGGACAACACAAAGAAGGAAAATTAGAGGCCAATATCACTGATGAACACAGATGCAAAAATCCTCAACAAAATATTTGCAAACTGAATACAGCAATACATTAAAATGACCATACACCATGATCAAGTGGGATTTATACCAGGGAGGCACAGATGGTTCAACACCCACAAATCAATCAATGTGAAACACCACATTAACAAAATGAGGAATAAAAATCACATGATCATCTCAATAGATGCAGAGAAAGCATTTGAGATGATCCAACATCCATTTATGATAAAAACTCTGAATAAAATGGGTACAGAAGGAAAGTACCTCAACATCATAAAGGCCATATATGACAAACCCACAGCCAACATCATATTTAATTGTGAAACACTGAAAGCCATCCCTCTGAGAACATGAACAAAACAAGGGTGCCAAGTCTTGCCACTCCTATCCAATATAGTACTAGAGATTTTGGCCAGAGCATTAGGCAAGAAAAAGAAATAAAAGATATCCAAATTGGAAAGAAAGAAGTGAAACTTTCACTGTTTGTTTGCAGATGACATGATCATATATATAGAAAACCCTAAAGAATCCACCAGAAAACTATTAGAAATAATCAACAACTACAGCAAAATTGCAGGGTACAAAATCAACTTACAAATATCAGTTGCGTTTCTATACACTAATAATGAACCAGCAGAAAGAGAAGTCAAGAATACAATCCAATTTAAAATCACAGCAAAAAGAATAAAATGTTTAGGAATAAATTTAACCCAGGAGGTGAAAGGCCTATACACTGAAAACTATAAGACATGATTGAAAGAAATCAAAGAAGACATAAAGAAATGGAAAGATATTCCATGCTCATGGATTGGAAGACTAAAGATAATTAAAATGTCCATATTACCTAAAGTAATCTATAGATTCAATGCAGTCCCAATCAGAATCCCAAGGACGTTTTTCATGGAAATAGAACAAAGAATCCTAAAATTTATATGGAACAACAAAAGATCCCAAATAGCTAAAGCAATCCTTAGAAAAAAGAACAAAGCTGGAGGCATCACAATTCCTGACTTCAAAATATGCTACAAAGCTATAGTAATCAAAACAGCATTGTACTGGCACAAAAGCAGATGTGCAGATCAATGGAACAGAATTGAAAACCCAGGAATAAAACCACACATCTACGGACAGCTAATCTTTGACAAAGGAACCAAGAATATACAATTGAGAAAGAAAAGTCTCTTCAATAAATGATGTTTGGAAACCTGGACAACCACTTGAAAAAGGGTGAAAGTAGACCATCATCTTATAGTGTACCCAAAAATTAACTCAAAATGAATTAAAGAAAATATAGGCAGTACACTCTTTGACATGGGTCTTAGCAGCATCTTTTCAAATACCATGTCTACTGAGGCATGGGAAGCAAAAGAAAAAAATAAACAAATGAGACTACATCAGACTAAAGAGCTTTGGCAAGGCAAAGGAAACCATGAACAAAACGAAAAGAGAACCCACCAAATGGGAGAAAATATTTGCAAATCATATATCCAACAAGTGGTTAATTTCCAAAATATATAAGGAACTCATATAACTCAACAACAAAAAACAAATAACTCAATCAAAAAATGGTCAGAGAATATGAACAGACATTTTTCCAAATAAGATATACAGATGGCCAACAGGCACATGAAAAGCTGTTCAACATCACTAATTGTAAGGGAAATGCAAATCAAAACTACAATGAGATATCATCTTACACCTGTCAGAATGCCTGTAATTACCAAAACAAAAAATAACAAATGTTGGAGAGGATGTGGAGAGAAGGGAACCTTCATACATTGTTTGTGGAAATGCAAACTGGTGCAGCCTCTACGGAAAATAGTTTGGAGATTTCTCAAAAAATTAAAAAATACAATCCAGCCATCCCACTACTGGGTATTTATCCAAAGAACTTAAAATCAACAAGTCAAAGAGATTTATGCACCCCTATGTTCATTGCAGCATTATTCACCATAGCCAAGACATGGAAGCAACCCAAGTGCCCATCAACTGATGAATGGGTAAAGAAGCTGGGGTATATATATACCACGGAATACCACTCAGCCATAAAAAAGACAAAATTGTCCCATTTGCAACAACGTGGATGGACCTTGAGAGTATTATGTTAAGTGAAATAAGCCAGCTAGAGAAAGACAAACATGCCATGATTTCACTCATATGTGGAAGATCAAGGAACAAATGGATAAAGAGAACAGCTTAGTGGTTACCAGATGGGAAGGGGGTTGGGGAATAGGCGAAAGGGGTAAAGTGGCACATATATATCGTGACAGATAAACATTAGTCTTTTGGTGGTGAGCACAGTACAGTCTATGCAGAAACTGATAAATAATAACGTACACCTGAAATTACACAATGTTATAAACCATTATGACCTCAATAAAATAATTAAAAAAAAAACAAGAATTTATTGAAAAACCCTAGTTGAAGAGAATTTATTTTAAATAATGCTCTTCCAACAGGTAAACCTAGTTTCCATTTAGACATTTTATTTAGCAGTCTGTTTACTCATCTGTGAACTCCTTTTTGTATTTTATTAAGTTTGATCCATGTGCTAGAGAGTAACTTCTGGCACCAAAATTATTTTTTAAATAAATTTATTTTAGAAGATTTAATAGCTGAATGTCAGATAACATAATAAAAAAAATGGAAAATACATTCACTTAACAGAAAGCCATATAATATAATATTTTAAAGTCTTTTATAAAAGGATGAATTTAGCCTATATTTAATTTTATAAGTTCTGATTAATTTAATAAACACAGGCTACATCACCTTGATAAACACTGAATCAGATATGGAGCATTTCAACCTATTCTATTTAGGTCATGGATTGAATTAAGCATTGGAAACATATGGTGTTTTTGTTTCTCATTTTCTTGCAATATTTAGGTTCTAAAAGGTAAAATCAATTGTCATATTCTATTCCAGAAAAAAATGTAGTCCATAAAGGCATAACATGTTCAACAGCTAAAATAATCCTCCTAAAAAGGAATTAGTTTGAAGGGTTTTTAAAAATAATTCTCACAAAAATTTCTTTCCCTGAAGTACAAAGCATATAATTTTTGCAATTCAATAACATAAAAATAATTTTTGTGCTACCCTTCTTCACTTTGAGACTTTGGCTCCAAGGAAATACTCATGACAAAGTTATAAGCAATAAAATTATTTAGTAATAGAGAATGCTCTATAATTGGATATCATATGCAGTACTATGTTCTCTGTATAGTTTTATGAGATGAAAATTCCTAAAATAATGCAGATTTAAGCTGCAAACTTAAATTCATAATTTAGACATTTGTTGCTCCTGCCATTTGCCGTACAATAATCTATTGCCCATATGTAGACTTTTCTCTCTCGCTCTCACTCTTGTTCGTTTTCTCCCCAATGGAGTTACTTGGACAGTGTTTTTTTTTTAAATAGCATTTCATTTCTGGCACCTTCATGGTGGTGTAGTGACAAGTGTCAATAGAGATCAGAATATGAACTTGACCAGTTGATAATAATTCAGATAATAGTGTTGGTGTTTTTCTCTTTTTAATCAGCAATATTTGTATTGTGGTAGGCATTTCAAAAGTGGTTGTGGAATAAGAAATTGGGACAAAATATAGAAAGGTATCTAAATAAGATTTCCTCCCACAAATATTAAGTATTATAAGCACAACACTTTGTTAGAATGCTAAATATATATGATGAAGTATCCATAGATGAGTATAAATATGTATGTGCTGAGATCTTGACCTTCAAATTCTCTTTTCTACAAACAAATGTTGTTGTAGAAATCCATATGAAATGAGAACCATGATAAACACTCTCATACACATTATGCTTTTGAATTAGCTAAGAAATTAAACTTCTAAAACCTAAGTCCATAAACGACGTAAAAGCCACAATTGTTGACTACTCAATTACCTAATAGAGTCAACATTTGTGTAGTCCCACCATTTCATAGTACTTCATGTATTTTTATTTTAAAACTATATATTATTTTTTCAGTATATTGATCCACTTTTTTTGCCTTTTTATTTTTTTTCAGCTTTACTGCAGTATAATTAAAAAAATTGTAAGATATGTAAAGTGTATTACATGATGATTTGATATACATATACATTGTGAAAGGATTTCCTCTATCAAGTTAACACATTCAACACCTCACATATTTAACTTTTTGTTTGTTTGTTTGGTGAAAACAGTTAAATTCTACTCTCTTAGCAATTTCAATTATGCAATACAGTTTTATCAACTATAATCACGATGTTACACATTAGATCCTCAGACCTTATTCATCTTATAACTGAAAGTTTGTCTCCTGTTACCAACCTCTCCCTAATTCCCTTACCCGGCCAGCCCCTGACAACCACTTTTCTACTTTCTATTTCTGAGTTCAACTTTTTTTTTTAGATTCCACATATAAGCAATAACATGCAGTATTTGTCTTTCTCTGTCTGATTTATTTCATTTAGCATGTGGCTCTCCAGGTTCTATGTTGTTGCAAATGACAGGATTTCCTTCTTTTTTAAGGCTGATTAATATTCCACTGTACATTTTTTTGATCCATTCATCTGTTGACAGACACTTAGGTTGTTTCCATACCTTAGCTATTATGAATAATGCTGCAGTGAACATGGGGTTATAGATATCTTTTCAAGATAATGGTTTTGTTTCCTTTGGATATTGACCCAGAAATGAGATTGTTGGATCATATCATATTCTTAATTTCTTGAGGAACTTGCATACTATTTCAGAGTGTCTGTACCAGTTTACATTTCCACCAATAGTATACAAGGGTTTTCTCTACATTCTCAGCAGCATTTGTTATTTCTTGTCTTTTTGATAATGGCCATCCTAAAAGGTGTGAAGTGATACCACTTTCTGATGTCACCCTACTGGTGATATTTCAGGGTTTTTTAATCTAATTTTTTGCAGCCATCTTCATCTTTAGTGAATTTCGTGTATCCAAAATGAATGTATAAATCACCTTTGAGAGCACTCTATTAGAAGAATACTAAATGCATTTCCCAAAAGACAAAATTTGCCTATTTGTGTGATACAAAAAATATGTAGGAATTTAGGAGTACAGTTTTTTTCTCTAATGGATGCATCCATATGCCTAGGGTGATTATAAAGAAAATCAGGCATTGATACTAATAGAAATTTTACAGATCCTGTCCTTTATTTTATATTGTATTTTAGTGCTTGAAGAATATTTCTGAGTGTATGTATTTAGGGCTTTTACTTTTTTATTCTAGCATGAAGGAACTAACTAGGAGGATTAGAATGCATTATGAACACTAAGGTTACTCAGCTTATAAACAAACAGGTGTTAAAGAAGCTTTTTTTCCCTAAGTTTACAGACAATAGGTTCAACAGGGTGTTTTAAAAACATGTTAAAACTATTTGAAGACTCATTTGAGACTCTCTTGAGAATGATCTAAGACTGTCTCCTCTATGGCCCAAAAGCACCCTTTATTGTCAGGAATGGACATTGAGTACAAAGTTGTCCAAAGCAGGTAGATCCTATGGTTTGAGTCTAAACCAAGGTCTTTGAGAGGCTGTTGAGAGGAATTAGCCATTGAAGATACATGCAAAGAGCAGGGCTGTAAGTGAGATACCTAGTGTTGAGAAAATATAATTAAAAATAAAATCATCTACCAACCCGGTGAATTCTTTCCACAAAATGTTGAAAAGACTGAATTAATTTCACTATTGAATAATATTTAAACCAGACTGTGATGCTCATTGTAGGTAATCTACTAAAGAGATTGGTAAAAGAGAAAAAATCTCACCCATTTGTATAGACAGGCACATACAATTCATTACACATATGTTAATTATCCTATCAATAGAAAAAGTAAACTTTTCCTATCTTTATGACAAGCAGGAAGTTACATCCTGGAGGCAAGTACCTAGACTTTAAGTCTCAGAGAAACAGGTGACAGGGCACCATCTTTCTTCACGTTCTCATTTCAAAGAGAAGACTCCAAGGTCTCCAAGAAAGACACTCTTGGGGTGCAAAACTGGTAAGAGGTTTGTTTAGCTTTTAAAACATTTACATACATCTGAAAAGAATCAGAGAAAGCAAGCATTTATAATTTCAAATTTTCTAAAGGAAATGCTAAAGAGAAGTGGGAGGAGAGGAGAGTTCTGTTTCCCTTTTGGCACCAGGGAAAATTTGAACTCTATTTTTTTTAAATTTTGTATTTGCACTTAAAATTTTTCTTTTTGTGACTATTTTATAATAAAACTACAATTTTCTAATTAGCTCTATTGCTGTTTCTACTTTCCTCTGAGCAGTTTGCAGTCATCTAAACATACAGCAAATCCACAGTAAACTACAAAGCAAAGCAATTATCAGGAATACAATGGGATGAATTTAAAAACTCAGTACAATATTAACTTTGGAGGAATAACCTTTAAATATATTATACCATGCTAAATGGTTAAAGCACATTCTTGATTAGCAATGGACAAGAATTCTCCATCATACCTTAATTTTACAAACTGCTGTGATGTCTATATTGCTTACGCTTTCAAGTGATTAACTATTTGAGTATTATTTTGTAGTTCCTTGTGAAATCATACCCAATCCAAACCTGAAAATTAGCCTCATCACCCTGGAGCCCGAATCTGAAATTTTGACTAACAGTTTTTCTCAAAAGGCCAATAAATTTCTCCTGAGTTCCCATCAATCACATAAGTAACATTATAAGATAATCTAGGCTCTTCAGTAGTTATTTCATGTTTACAAATAATTTTTGTCAGACAGGAAAAACAAAGATACCCAGAACCATTATCTAGTATTATTATGAGGCACCGATTGAATGGTACATATTGAACTTCCAGTGTTCAATATACCTGGCTCTAATTGTTGTGAGTCTTGAAAATGAACCCAGCCTACAGGCCGTTTTTTGCAGAGATCCAAATCAATAGTTACATTATTATAACAGTCAATTAAATCTCCATGAATTAGGGCCTCCTCTGTGGCTTAGCGGTTAAGTGTACGTGCTCTGCTGCTGGTGGCCAGGGTTCGGATCCCGGGTGCGCACTGACGCACTGCTTCTCCAGCCATGCTAAGGCCGCATCCCACATACAGCAACTAGAAGGATGTGCAGCTATGACATACAACTATATACTGGGGCTTTGGGGGAAAAAATTTAAAAAAAAAATTAAATCTCCATGAATTATAGACATCCACTTTTGTTTATTTATCTATACTTGGACTGGAAAGAACCCGTACCTCAAAGTTAATAAGTGACATTAGACCTGTCTTCTGTCGTCTTAATCTGTAAATGTCAGCTTTCTGTTTGTCTCTTAATTAGATGCTTTTTACCTTGCACCATCCTTTCAGTCAAACCAGTTAACACAGCTGATTTTTGTGTGTGTCAAATTTACAGTTTGAGTATCTGAAGGCACATTAGTTACTTTTACTTTGGTATTATACAAAATTAATGAGGTGTTCTTGTTTTTACTTTGCCAATAATTGGATTGCTGGACCTATAAATGCAGATCATGTCTGTACTGGTGTAAGAGAAAAATTACATCAGGCCAGTTAAACAGTCAGGAAAGACTTTATTCAAGACTATTGCAGTAGGAGTCAGGACTGTTGCAATAGAAGCCAAGACTGTTGAAATAGGGAAGAGAAATTGAACCCAACTCTGCTGAAACAAAAGGTGGGATGGTTTTTAAGTGCTAGTGTAAGCTAGTGAAAAAGTACTGGAGAACTTTAGGTGGGAGATTAGTCAATGTGAATAAGCCATCTGTGTTTGTAATAGTAGCTCATCAAACCTGGGCTCTTATACTGCTACAGAGACTGGGAGAAAGGAGTGCTATCTCCTTTTGTGATTACATTTCAAAGAGATGCCTCCCAGGTCCTTGTAAAAGACATTCCTGGGTTGTAGAAGATTTACATCTCAAAGGTCAGAGAAAGGATTTACAATTGCAAGTTTTCTTTTTCTTTTTTTTTGTAAGGAAGATCAGCCCTGAGCTAACATCCATGTCAATTCTCCTCTTTTTGCTGAGGAAGACCGGCCTTGAGATAACATCTATTGCCAATCCTCTTCCTTTTTTCCCCTTTTTCTCCACAAAGCCCCAGTAGATAGTTGTATGTCATAGTTGCACATCGTTCTAGTTGCTGTATGTCAGACGCTGCCAGGGATCCAGACAAGTGGTGCGTCGGTGCACGCCAGGGATCTGAACCTGGGCCACCAATAGCGGAGCTCGCACACTTAACTGCTAAGCCATGGGGCTGGCCCCCTACAATTGCAAGTTTTCTAAAGTAAATCCTCTAACAAAAGGTATAGCAGGAGCCTATAGTCAGGAAGAAGCCCCTGTAAGGTTTAGGTAAGCTGAGGGGAACTTTAAGGCTGTCTTGTCCACTGGGAGTACAATTTAGAGCTGTTTGGAAATACTGATTGTGGGAAATATTAATGGGAGAACAGAAAGAACAAGTAGTGTAACAAATAATATGTTTGTTTTCTAATAAAATGTGATTCTTAATGTAATTGAAATAACACTGTTACGGGCACATTGGGTTCTTGTTGTCCCCTAGGATAGAAATCAAGAGAGACAACAGATGGGAATAGAAAAGTAAGAGTTTATTAGCTTGTGCACAAGGGAGGCACAAGGGAGGCAGTGCAGAAAGGAAAGGGGCAGGTGACTGCCTCATTAGGGAGTGGGATTGTGGGGCTTTTATTAGGCAAAGTTTGGGGGACAGTGCCTTGTCAGGGCATGTAGAAGTGAGACTTTTCTTGTGCTTGCACTGTTGTTTGACATTCCACCACATGTGTTGCATGTATAACTAGCATGCTAGCTCTCCACCTCTGGGTGTGATGTTTAGCATGGTAATGGGGCTAGGGTCACCTTCAGACAACTCCTGGGTGCTAGGGTGCATGCATAAGCCTGGGAAAGTCCAGAAACTGCAGAATGTGGATCTTGGTGGTGTCGGGAAAGAGAGAGAATCCCCTTCCGCCCTTTCCCTTGAAGTTCTTCTGGCTGGCCAAATAATTAAAAGACAGGTTAGCAGGAGAAAATAATACCAAGTTTAATAACATGTATATGTGGGAGAAACCAGGGAAACTGAGTTTCTCAACACCATAGTGGCTATTCTCATCTTAAATAACATCTTCAGCTAAAGACAAAGGAGGATGTTGGGGGTGGGGAGGGAGACAGAAGGGAGACAGAAATTACAGTAATCAAGGGTATGCAGATTTAAGTCCTCTCCTTCCGTACTGATAAGAGTTTCCACAGGTAAGGTCATCCTCCCCTCTTCCCAAGACAGAGAGGGCGATACCTTTACAAATGGAGAGTTCCCTTATAAATGTAAATGTTTGTCTGGCAACTCTTTGCAGGGCCACCTAGAGAATGTGGCCTGGGAGAGACAGAATTTTTGATAAGATGGGCTTGTTGGAGCCTTTCCTATTGTAACATCTATTTTACATTCTATTACAGCCATCATATGATAGTGGCTCCTTCCTGAAATAGGTCTTCTATGTTAAATCTTTAGGCAGTTTGGGGGAGGTCAAATGTCCGTCAGAGAAAATAATCAAAATAAAGAGACATATTTCAGGGTGGCCAATTTTGATCTCCCACAGTGGCCTCTCTCTGATTCTTCTGGCTTGCTGATTGGTTAGGGCCCTTATCTTGTTAGGCCAGGGGCCTTCAGATGGCCCTGTCTCATTAGACTTGTTCCTATCTCAACACTACTGTGAATAGGACAGCAAGGCAGTGCATGAGAATCATAAGTTCGCTAGAATACCGTCTTTCAATTGAGTTTAGTGCCATTATCAGTTATTCGAGAAAATTTAAGTTTCAAGAGTTTTGTGGGAACCACTGTCCAGTCCTTCTGAGGTACTGGCTTCAATTGGCAAGCATGGATCCACCTGGGTTTTTCTTTCACTTTGATAGACATTTGGGTGATCAGCAACACTTGCTCCAGCACAGCAACAGCCTATCTTTTCTCTAGAACATTTTTAGGTAGGCGGAATCTCCCCAGTCAATAGATGTGGCAGACTTCTTCCTTCAAGGTCCTTATAACTTTATGTCTCAGAGCTTTTAGGAAAGAAAGAAGCCCTTTGAAGTATTGAACATGATTATGAGAGGATTCAGTTAAATCAGGCACAGGACATGATCTCTGACCCAAATTCATAGGCTTGCCAAATGTAAATTTAAAGGGAAAAATATCATGCTTGCTTGCAGAGATTGCATTACTTATTAACAAGGCTAGCAGTAAAGTTCTAAGCCATTTTAATCTAGTATATTGCTGAATCTTAGCAAATGAGTTTGATTTATCTTATAAGAATCTGTAGATATTTGCATAATTACTGGATGACAGTGGAAATAAGATTACTTCCTCTCTCTGATTCATTATGCTCTAGTATCCCAAAAGTGGAAAATATGTGTATTAAGAGACTTTACCACCTCCTGAGCATTGGCATCTGAAGAAGGAAGGACTTCAGACCATCCAGATGTAAATATACACCATAACTAGACAAAATCTCTTACTTTCCACAGGCACTAATTCTATGAAATCCAAATGAGGCCGAGTTTCTGCTAAAGTTGGTTGGGGAAAACTGCCTACACATACCTTGAGAGTGGCATGTAAAGAATTTTGCTGACAGATTGCTCATCTTTTTAATATGTTTTGAAATAACTTCACTTTTTAGGTAGATGTAGTAAAAATCTAATGGCTTTAAAATCCCTTCGTTATGTAGGTGATTATATTGAGGACACGAGATTACTAAGCAAGCCAATGAGGACTGTGGCATGGGAATGATTTTTTTACATAATTCCCATAGTTCAGTGGAGTTTCTTTTAGCCCCTTTTCAATCTATTTGTATATTTCCTTTTGTGAAGTATATTTTTGGAAATTAACAAAAATTGTTATATTAAATGTGAGGCTTCTAACTTTGAAATCTGCCACATTTTAACAATGGCCTTTGTAGGTCTGTCAGCAAAATCCTTGCCTTTAGAAGTTTTCATTTTGCCCTGCATGAGCTCTACAATGGATTACTGATCTGAGTAGGCAGTTTTATAGCCTCATACAAATCAACTGTCAGTTATTATATGTGTATGTATATATATACATTATTATATGTGTGTATATATAATTATATATAATAATTCTATAAATTATATTTATACAAATATAAAACATATATATAATAATATGTGTGTATGTATGTGTGTGTGTATATATGTGTATGTGTGTGTGTGTGTATATATACATATATATATATATATATATAATTGTAACTCTTGTTACTGCTATTGACTAGGCTGCTCGTGCCCCCTTAATTCTAGGGAAAATATGAGCTTCCAAAATTTCATAAGAAGTCACTCATAGCATATGAAGCCTGAAGTTGGCCACTTTTATCCTGAGTACATAACCCATCAGCAAACATTACACTGGCATTGTAAACAACGGTATCAGATAAATCAGGTCAGGGCCTGGTGTCTTCTTCTATTACTATTGTACAATCATGATCGTCTATTTGATCAGGTTCTGATAAAAGACTAACAGGATTTAGGAGGTTGCATCTCCCAAGCACAATACTAGGATTGAATAATAATGCTTGTTCAAAACTAGTCTAATGACATACTCACAAATTCTGGATCTCATGCACTTGTAAGATAGCTGTCAGAACATGTAGGACATGCAGATAAGTTAAGCAACCAAAGGTAGAGCTTGAGCCTACCTTTGGTAAAGGTAAAGCAGCAAAGGTAAGGGCCGGAGGCTTTTAAAAGTGCATGTGCTGCTGTCACAGCATTCCAGTATCCATAGTGCCATAGCCTCCAGAAAAACTGAGAAATACGTTATTGATGTGTGGTCTAATAGCAACTTTTGAGTTACAATTCCGAAAGTAGCACCTTTCTTTCCATGACAAAGCAAATAGAAAATCTTCTCAAAGTTTGGAATCCCCAAAGCTGAAATGATAGCCCATTTTAGTTCAAAAACCTCTTCAGACTCTACAGACCAAATCTGAGCATCTGAGCAATTATCATGCAATTGCTCTATCAGAAGTTTTGCCCACTCTGCAAAAGCTGGAATCCACTGTCTACAACAGCCTACTAGTCCCCAAAATTATCTGTTGTTTTTTGTAATAGGGTATTTCATCTGCAAAATGGGTTGCCTCTTATATTCTAACACTTTGGGACCTCCAGCATCAACAGATGCCCTAAATATTTTACCTCTGTTGGCAGTATAGCAATTTATCTAGTGAGACCTTATGCCCTTGTGAAGGCAGGAATTGTAACAAAGCCAAAGCGTCAGTTTTGCTTTGTTCTTTAGATTCTGATGCTACCAGCAAACCATCTATATATTGAATACTTATAGATTCTCCTCGTGGGACAGCTTTCTTTAAGTTATCCTGTAAATTACTAGAGAAATAGTAGGAGAATACTGAAACTCTTGAGGAAACTTTGCTGTAAATACTGAACTCCTCCATGAGTAAGAGCAAATAAGAATTTAGACTTGCCCACTAGAAGAGCAGGGAGAAAAGCTAGAGCACAGATAAATTGGAGAAAAACTGCAGATGATGGCACCAACGTTATAATAGTTGCAGTGTTAGGAACTGCAGGCATTAATGGAACAATGGATGTATTTCCTTCTTTAAGATCTTGTACAAAGGTGGACCATCTTTACCAAATTTAGCTTCCTTCTTTTCTGGAAGTTTGGTAGTATTAGTAGGTATTACAGGGTTAGTACTCTTTTATAATTATCCCTTGTTTTCTAGTTCTTTTTTTAACTGGTTTTATTCCTTTTAATTGAACTCTTGACAAAAAGTATTGTTTGACACATCGCCATGGCTTGTGCTTTTGATAAGCTATTTCTGTTGGCTCTACATCTCATATTAAACCAGTATTATTATTCCGAGGGCCCAAAGCCATTCATTGATTTGTTTTTGCTCAGGGTGCTTTTCCAGCACAGCATGAGCCTGCCACTCTTTGCTATATTCCTTTTCTTTCAGAAGGCACAGAGTAACCAAATCAGCTGCTTTCTTTTCAGGGCGTTCAACAGACACTCCAGATGGAGTATACAATATGGTAGTCTTAATTTGCACAGGAGATCTCTCCCCTATAGGTTTACAGGAGAATCAGGAGAAAGTAAGAAAACATGTTCTTCAGTCAGATGATCTATTCATGTGGGAACCACAGAAGAAAAGGAACAAATATAAAGTTGATTCAAAATACCAACAACCTGTATTACTTTATGACCCGATGGAAAGTGGGGAATTTCTGGTGAAATTTCAGAATAAGTAGCACCAGTGTCTCCTAGAGAAAGCAAAGTTATGTTAGCCTGAGGGAAAGTTATTGAAATGAATATTTCACCAGTTCTTACCTCTGAGATTCCCTCAACCTGTCAATAGTAAACCATTTGCCAATTATTCCCTAGCCTCTGTGCTTTCCCGATTCCCTTGTTTCTGCAATTTTTGCATCTACTGGAGTCTCTTTTCTCCAATCTCTCTTCCAGTGTCCTAACTTCTTGCAATAATGACATACAATTTTCTTTTCTTCCTTTTCTCTCTTTATAAATTGGCCAGAGTAGAGATTATTTACTTTAGTAAATAATTTTAACTGAACAGTTAGCACAGCAATTTTTAACTTCTTTTCTTCTTCATATTTCTCTAGGTTGTCCCCAATTTGAGTAACTGCTGCCAAGATCTGAATAATAGTCTGTCCTTGCCATTCTACCACGTTTTCCCTAATTTGAGGTTTGACAGTCAGCAAGAGAGCCAAGAAAAAGGCAGATGGGACCAAAGGATCATTTTGATCTACCCCTGGTCCATGCTAGTAAATTTTGGGAAAGTCTTGACAAATTGCTGATGGAAAATAGTGGAGGACTTATCCATTTTCTGGATACACCACTACCATTTCTCTGAGCTCACATTTAGAGGAAAGCCTCCAAGTAACACTATGAACAATTGCTTTCGATGGATCTCTCAAGCCCTTAGTTCTTGCATAGTTATGGAAGGTGGCAGCTAGTTGGCTACTCCTTGCTGTGATGGGTCATCTTCTGGTCCCCAGTGTGCTTGTTCCATCAAATGAATGAAGTCTGCTGGTCGCAGAATTCCACACAGTAGCTACTGCACATCCCCGAGTGTGGGGATGTAAATTGAAAACACACTGTGGAGGACTTCTGTAGGCTTCTGGGAAATAGGGAAAAGAGCTTTCATAGGAATAATATCAGCAGGCAGGGAGGCTGAGTAGGTTCTCACTGGCAGTAGCTTCACTGGTCATCACATAAGAAGAACTGGTTTTCTTTACATTGTTACAAGAAAAATGTAGAATTATATGGCTTTTGGCATCTTTCCCATGTTGATATATTTAGCAACCTAGAACTTTTTTTTTTTTATTTTGCTTTTTTCTAAATGATCAGTGAAACCATTCTACATCCTATAATTTCCATATGGGCACATAGTCCTTTACACCAGTTCTCAACTATTCCCTAATCATACCTCTTTAAAATTTCTGCTTTCCTAGACGCATGCTGTATAGATGATAAGGGACTCCTGCAGATAGAATCCGTGCTAAGACATAGAGTGGGGTCAGGGTTAGGACATGAGTCACGCAAGCCTGTGTTCTCAGACAAAGCAGGTAATTCATTACCAGCTAAATAAGTTGTGCCCTCATCCTTCTTTGTAGGGAAATCCGCTAACAAAGAGAACCACATATCTAAAAGATCATCACTTCCCTCTTTCCAGGAGTCTATTTGAAGCAAGAAGGATAAGGAGACGCAGGGGACACAGAGGGAGCAGAGGAAGTACAGAAAGGAAGAAGAGGGTTCTGTGAAAGAGAAAGTACCTTTAATTCCCACATTTCCTCTTCCATTCTTCTCGGTCTTTCCTTCTGGTTATCCAAATCATTTTTTAACTTTCCTCTTAGAATGTTATCTATCCAGTAAATATTAGTAATTCATTTCCTTGGAATGAAGCCCTTCTAAAACATTCACAAATCCTGAAAGATTGGATTGTCATATGTATTCCAAATGTGACAAAAAGATATTAACTGTTGAAGAGAAAGAACTACAGGCAACATTCCTGGCTTCCCGTATTTTTCCACCATGAAAGCCAGTCATGATCCTGATGGGATTTTAAAGTCCATTTTCCCATGCTTACTCAGTACTAAAATCTTGAATTTGGAAAGAGTGGTTCATCCAGCTAGTATTCCAACAGAGCAGAGCACTAGAAGGGAGACTTCTTATAATTCAGGATCTCTTATACGACTGTTGTGTGGCCACAAGACCTTCGGCTGCTTCATTTAATTCAGGAACTGCCATTTGTATCTCATCCGCATTACCAAATTGTTAGGTAATACAATTAAAAATAAAATCTTCTGCCAACCCAGTTAACTCTCTCCACAAAATTAGAAAAGAATGAAACAGTTTTAATATTGAATAGGCATTAAACCATAGTGTCATGTGCATCACAGGCAATCAACTAAGGCGATTGCAAAGAGAAATAAATCTCACTATTCTACGTAGTCAGGCAGATACAATCTATTACATATGTGTTAATGGTCCTTATCAAAAGGAAAAATAAAACTTCTCCTATCTTATGACAGGCAAGAAGTTACATCATGGAGCTATGTGCCTCGGCTGAAACTCTCACAGAAACAGGGAGACAGAGCGACATCCTCCTTGATGTTCACATTTCAAAGAGATGGTCTCCCAAGGTCTCCAAGAAAGACATTCATGGGATGCAAAATTGGCAAGAGGCTTATTTAGCTTTTAGAAGATTTACATACATCTGAAAGAAATAGATACCATTTACAATTTCAGGTTTTCTAAAGGAAATGCTAAAGAGAAATGGCAATTTCTCTTTCCTTTTTGGCATCAGGGGAAATTTTAATTTAACTATTAATTCTTTAGGTTTATATTTACCTTTACACCAACAATGAGTTGGGAACTAGGTAGAATCATGGCAAAGAGCAGAACACGTTAGCAAGGAAACAATTTAGCCTGTATGTATTAGCTGTTCTTTATGAGCTGACAAAATTACCATCCTAGAGGTTTGGGACTGGTAAAAGAGTTCAGGACTGAGACAGTTATAAGAGGATATAATAAAGAACAATAATTAAATTTTCCCATGAAATCATTTTTTAATATTCACCGTGAGATAGATTGTTGGCATATTTGATATGGTCTAGCTGATGCACATTCTATAATTTTAAATGCTCATGCCCACTTCGTAATAAGTTTACTTTACTTTCTGTCATGTCTCTAAGCTTGAGTCCTCACTCTTGTCCATAAACTGCTCTACTGTAGCTCAAAAGACTAGTACTTATGAACTCATCAATTTGAAAATTGAAAGTTCACATGCCACAAAGTTTAATTGAAAGATGTTTTCAAATGATAGTGTATATGTATATATATGCATACATATATGGTAGTCCCCCCTTGTCTGTGGTTTCACTTTCTGCAGTTTCAGTTACCCGTGGTCAACCACAGTCTGAAATATTAAATGGAAAATTCTGGAAATAAACAATTAATAAATTTTAAATTGTGTGCCATTCTGAATAGTATGATGAGATCTTGCTCTATCCCACCTTGAATCTTCCCTTTGTCCGTGATATCCATGCTGTGTACGCTGCCCGCCCTTTAGTCACTTAGTAGGCATCTCAGTTATCAGATCAACCGTCCTGGTACCACAGTGCTTGTGTTCAAGTAACCCTTATTTTACTTAATAATGGCCCCAAAGTGCAAGAGTAGTGATGCTGGCAATTTGGATATGCCAAAGAGAAGCTGTAAAATGCTTCAAGTGAAAAGGTGAAAGTTCTTGACTTAATAAGGAAAGAGAAAAAATCATATGCTGCAGTTGCTAAGATCTACAGTAAGAACATCTTCTATCTGTGAAATTGTGAAGAAGGAAAAAGAAATTTGTGCTAGTTTTGTTATTACACCTCAAACTGCACAAGTTACAGCCACAGCATATGATAAGTGCTTAGTTATGATGGAAAAGGCAGTAAATTTGTGGATGGAAGACATGAACAGAAAACGTGTTATGATTAACGGCAATGTGTTGCACCAGAAAGCGCTGAGCTTATACAAAGACTTCAGCGAAGGGTCCCTTGAAAGGACTGACACCAAGCCATTTACTGCAAGTAAGGTATGGTTACACAGATTCAGAAATAGATTTGGATTGAAAGAGGGAGAGACCACATTCACGTAACTTTTATTACAGTATATTGTTATAATTGTTTTATGTTATTATTAGCTATTGTTGTTAATCTCTTGCTGTGTCTAATTTATAAATTAAACTTTATCATAAGTATGAAGGTATAGGAAAAAACATAGCATATATAGGGTTCAGTAATATCCATGGTTTCGGGCATCCACTGGCAATCTTGGAAGGTATCCCCAGCAGATAAGGGGGGACTACTATATGTACTAGACATACAGATATACACATATATTATGAAGGAGAATGTATGTGTGTGTATGGTTTATATTATAATAATTTTAAATTTGCTTTGGCAGGAAGAAATTGAATATAATCTAAAGTTCTGTAATATATTGATAGTATCTTGATATTTCACAATGTTCCTCAATATCATGCATAATCCCGTAATTAATTCATAGACTCAGTTTATTTGTGATAGAGGACCATAATCTGTAGCACTGGACACCAGTGACATAGCTATACTGCTAATGCAGTCTGCTGCTGATGTTTTACAATTTTGGTGGCTGACTAGTGAGCAAGGCATTTTGTTGCCCTGGTCACTTCAAGGATATGGTCATCCGTGCTGCCCTCTGCTAGTCTAATTATAGCATTGCTTCATCCAGGGGACTGTTTTATGCTCTCTTAGGGTACCCTTTTTATTGAGAAGGGAAACTTTATGCCTTCTCTCCTAATGTAATTTTCCAGCAATCTTCATGGTTTTAGCGGTAAAATAGGTAAACACTTAGGAATTTCTTCTTTTAAAAACCTATCTTTTTAGTATGTAATTTAGAATTCCCTATCAATGTGGATATTTTACTCAGCAGTGAATCCATTTTTTTCCTCTTTCTATTCTTGACAGACTTTTCCCCCTAAGGTGTTATTTACTCATTTGCTTTCCTCCTTTATATAACCCTTGGCTTTGGTTCAAATATGTGATTGCAACATTATTAATGACAGAGGAAACATGAAGTAATTTCCCTTGTTAGGGTTATAAAATTGAGCTTTACGGAACGAGATTATTAATGCGTAGATTTAGTGATGCCACATCAAATTAGCAGCATATTCTTTAAAGTAAAACCATTTACAGTGAACCATACGTGACATGGACAGCTTGACATAAGTATTGCAAAGGGTTATATTATATTCCTTGTCATTTTATTGTTTTTCACAGTACTTAAATATTTTGCAATATTTCTTTAGAATGGTGTTCTTTGAAACTTGAAAAGTTAAAGTGCATTCCTGTTAAAAAACAAACTGTAAGATTTTTATAGATCCCCCTTTTCTTTGCAGTTCAAAAAGAAGTATAAGATTCTCTGATGGTCTAAAATTTAGTATCTTGCCTCAGAGATATGAATGATCTAACCTAGTTAAACACATAAAATTATACTTGTTTATAATAAATCTTGATCACTAAATTGTGCCATTTGTTCTGTTACATCAACACATAGTCTTGTAAGTTTATCTGACAGATTTTTTTCTAGCCAAGAAAGTATTGAGAAACACGTCTGTCTCATAATTTGCATGCAGAGGTTGCTTTAATAACCCATTTCTCCCTTCTTTGTCCATACCTTTTTAGGCTGACTGGAAGCTTTGTGCCAGACTTGATAGTGAGCATGAGTAGCCAAATGTGGCTGCACCTTCAAACAGATGAAAGTGTCGGATCTGTTGGCTTCAAGGTTAACTACAAAGGTAATGATGAATTGCTACTATGGGAAATATGTTATCTTAATACCAACAGAGAATACTTTTAAATTCATGTTTAATTGCATCTGCAAAATAGGTTTCCCAGAACAAAAGCAAAAATATATTTCAACAAAATACTTTCCTCTTTAAATTAACTACAAATGTTGATTTCACTTTTCCTTGAGTAAAATTAGGGTTTTTTTTTTAATTTAAAATATATCTATTTTGCATACCTTATCTCTCCCCAGTCCACTATACTATCCCTATGCTTTAGTCACTCTGGACTCCTAGCCTTTCCCAGAATAGACAATGTAATTGTATGCACTTTATATAAATTTGCCTGGCCAAAAATCTACGAGTTATTAAATGCTTAAATACAAAGCAAAGAGCTTAATTCTTCAAAGAATCCAGGGTACCAGTTTTTTTTTTTGTAATCTGTCAGTGATTCTCTCAGATCAAATACATTGTCTTAGTATTCAGATTATCAACTCCTATGTAAATCATAGACCACAAATGTGTTAAATTGTTACTGCCTGTCCCAGTGTTGGTAGTGATACAAACTGATAATGAATTACATAAGTATAACAGAATCTTTTGTTCTAGTTTCTTTTGTAAGAGATAGATGCAAGCATTGTAAAATCATGAATATCTTTGACACATGATTAACCTGATTAAAGTCAAATAGAGGCAATGGATATATAGACACAATATACATATAAGAAATTCAAATTTGGAATTTTGACTGAAAAAATATCCAAGTGTTAATAAATACAATTAAAATTCAATTTAAAAGATGAAAATATCAGGGCCGGCCCTGTGGCACAAGCAGTTGAGTGTGCGTGCTCCTCTGCGGTGGCCCGGGGTCCGCCAGTTCGGATCCCAGGTACGCACCGACGTACTGCTTGCTGGGCCATGCTGTGGCAGGCGTCCCATGGAGAGTGGAGGAAGATGGGCGTGGATGTTAGCCCAGGGCTGGTCTTCCTCAGCAAAAAGAGGAGGACTGGCAGATGTTGTCTCAGGGCCAATCTGCCTCACCAAAAAAAAAAAAAAGATGAAAATATAAATAGACCATCAAAAAGTTACATTGCTTGAATTTATTATTTCTATTGTGGTAAAAATCATTATTCTCTATCTTGTCGCTAAAACAATGGCTTATCAGTAAACTAAAATTCTCTTAATTGCATAATAATTTTAACCAGAGTTTCCTTTTTCAAATACTAGCTTGCCATACCTTTATATCTGGATGCATGGAAATGAATGCATCATATTGTCAGAGAGACAGGACACATGCATCCTGTGTTTTTAACTTGTGACTAAATTTGGTACTATGCTAATTGGAATGGTTCAAGAAATCTGTATAAATGTCAGTTTAAAAAAATTAAAAGGTTAGCCTCATTATAATTTTAAATATATTTCTCCTCCATTTAAAACCCACATTTATCCCCAGTAAATAAAACAAAGTTACAAAGTTTAAAGAATCGTCAGCGTACGTTGAAAGTAGCTATGTCTTGATTTTTTCTTTTTTCTTATTTTTTCCCCTCATTTGGCTAAGTGAACCTGGTGTCCTTATATTCTTCTTGATTTTATTATTTTCCTCACTCTATGAAGGTTATCTGTCAGAAAACGTACAGTCATTTAAACCTGAGAAACTATATTAATCATTAATGATAATGCTTCGACAAACAACGCAGTTATTAAAGCTCATAAACAGTTTGGAGCAGCAGGGGAGTTCTGTGGATATTGACAAAGGTCTCCACTCAACTGCAGTTCAAGAGCTGGAAGTACCTTGTAAAGTAGCACAATTAAGCATTACTTTGTTTTTTTTCTGCTCAGTTTTCAACAAGAGTAATTCAAAAAATATTTCCTAACTATCCACTATGTGCCAGCTACTAAATGAGTTGTTGAGTACAGAAAGAACGGCTAGATATTATCTCTTTCAGGAAGATTAGAATATAGTGACAGATAAAAATATACCCAACTATTCATTTACAAATATCCACAGAGATGAGATATTTGAAACCAACCCAGGAGACTCTTTATGAATAATGCCTTTATTCTTCGCCCTCCCTTCAACCTGGTTTCTTCCAATTTGACCTTCATGCTGCTAGCGATGAGATTCCCACGGCAAAGAGGTGATCGTAGTACACTTCTGCTTAAAATGTTTTCATAACTTTTCGTTGCCTAGAGATAAAGTACAAAACCTCCAAAGATCTTATCTTCCAGCTTTCTTCACCCTGTTTTTGTCTTTCTCCCTACAATCCAATTTTATCCAATCCAGTTGTCTGAACCCAGCAAGTTGTTTCACACTTCTCTGGACATTCAGTAAATTCTACCTGGATCCCTATTCTAATTCTAGCTCAGCGTCAGATCACTCATCCTTCGAGACAAATTCCAATATTTTTTCTTCTGTGAAACCTTCCTTAACTCCACCCATAACGAAAGAATAATTTTTCTGTTTTATAAAACCTATCCCATATATATACACTATGTAAGCAAATGGAAATATGTTATATTCATCTTTATATTTCTATTAGCAACCCCCTTCTATGTCATCATAGGTGATTAATGATTATTTGTTGAGTAAAGCTGAACAAATGATTTGACATAGATAATATGGTATAAAGTAGGGTAAATATGTCCTCAAAAGTTTAGTTTACTATGATTTTTTTTCCTACTGTGAAAATCATATTTTTTCTTTCTCCATAATTTAAAACCTGAGCTCAAAGTTGAAGCAGGGTTCATTTTGAGAAGTTTCAAATTTTGATGTGCAGATAGCTTGAGCAACGTCGCCTACTAAAAATAATTTTCATAATTACCATGCTCTCTGTTAAGTAATGAGTTGGTTCTAAATGGAACACCTGCTAAAAAACCTTTCCAGATTTGGTCTAAAGATTTTTTTTTTTTGTCATTTGTAGATTTTGCATGAGATAACATTAAAGGTAGAGCTTCTGTAAATTAAATGTATATTTCGTCTTTTAAATTTAAAAAATTTTAAAAGTAGTGACTAGATTACGTAATTTAGACTTTGTTTTGCACAATATACTTTAGTTCTTAAGTTGTGTTTTGCTAATTGCCTAAAAACTGTTTTTGAAACTTGGTTTTAAGGAAAATAATATTTCAAATGAAATCTCTGGTTAGAAACCCAAAATAGCAAAAGATTAAAAACTGGCCTGCTCTGGTAGAACTGGTGTGGGAAGGAGGATTGACACCCCTCATTGGTCAGACTACCCCTCATTCCCTCCAAACGTATGAAGAACCCTACTGCTCCAAAAAACGTAGTTTGAAAATGACTATTCTAAGACCATACTACTGACTGAGAGACCAAAAATTTATCTGTGAATGTAAAATGATACATAATTGCCTGATTAAGTTTTCATTATCTTCAGAACTTCAGCCTCAATCTTTGGAATCATCAATGCTTTTTTCTGTAGAGTTTGGACAGTGCCTATCCGAAAATATTAGAAAACAGCAAATGATGCAAATCAAGAAAATAGTCCTTTATTATAAATGCAATTCATTCTTATTCAATTAGTATTCATTTATTGTTTATGATGTGCATGGCAGTGTGCTGATTACTGTATGCAATAACAGAAATGAATAAAACTCCGCCAGACTCTTGATAAGTTTAATGATATTCTTTACTTATTAAAACAAGTCATGTCCATGTTGGGTACAACAAGTCACAGCTGTTTCAATTCACAGGAGATTGATGAGTTTGCCGAAATTATGATTCAAGATATGACAGTCGGTCTTCCTGCTGAAAAGGAAGAATAACCTTGCCATCCATCTTGCCCCATTACCCTTAAAGACATTCTTTTTGTTTTCTTTTTTTCTTTATATTGTTGTTATTTCAAATGCATATTAACCAGAAAGGAAGCAAAAAGGAAGATACTTTTTTTCCAGTGGACACATTAGCATCCATTAACACTGCCCTATTCTTTTGGACATATTTTCATCTTCATCTTAGAAAACCTAAGCAACATTAAAAGGATAATTAATAAATACTAATAGCCTTGTGTATTGCAATCACTTTGACTCCATTAGTTCATTAAATCACATTAGAACTCCAAGAGATAAGAATTATTACTCATTTTTGCAGATCAGAAAACTGGCTAGGATGTAAGCACCACGATGATAGGAAATTTGGTCTGTTTTGTTCGCTGTTGTATTCCCAGTACCTAGCACAAGCCTAACACATAGTAAGCACTCAATAAATATTTTGGAATGTGTGAACGTATGAACATGAGTGTCAGATTATTAACTTATTGCAGAACCTATATGCAACTCTAAGTTTACTGACTTCACGCTATTCTCCATTATGTAATGTTACACCCAGGTAGATTTTGAGGGGTTTTGGGAAGCAGAAAGTTCAAAGCCTGGAGACAAGCTGGAGACCCCCATCAGCGTAAAAAGCATAAGGGCACCACAAGATTGAGTTAAATTACTGATCTACCATTGTCTCATCAGGCACACATAAAACTAAAGCATGCACAAGGGCATGTGCACACAACACACAACAAAAGCCGCCTGATTTCAAATGTCTGTACATTTTTATTTCCACACGGTTGATATTCTTTAGGAATATTTGGTAAGAGAGCTTAAAATCCATGTCAGAGGCATGTAAGAAAAATCTCCAGCCTTTACAGAGTTCTGAAAGTGATATTATATCCTCTTTTTAGAAATAAGACATTGTAATTGTTTGATTAATTTTTCGTAGTGTGATAGTGTGTATTCTCAACAATGCAGTTTTAATAGTAAGCACTTACTGAGTGGTTATATACTATTGTTAGCACATGTATTGGTTCATTTAATCAACTGCAACAAACCTACAAGGTAGGTAGTATTATTATCCCTATTGTGCAGATGAAGTCATTGAGGCACAGCAAGTTAGGTAATTTGTTCAAGGTCACATGGCTAGTACAAGGCAAAATTAAGATATGACTCTGAATTCTGTGTTTTTAGACTGCTGCCTTTCAGAAACTTTATAGTATTTTCATAAAACATAGCTTAAAGTTAAATTTATTTATATATTTACATAGCTCTCAACTAAAGTACATGGCTAGAGTTTAAAATTTTGTTGAAGCAATCTGCTTTTATGGGCTGACCTAAAACTTTGAAATGGAACATTTTCATGGAAAATGGTGATTTTCTTGGAAAATGGTGATTTTCTTAAATATTTAGACTCATTGATTTTTATGATTTAAAGTAAGCACAGAGTCCCTTTCCCTCATTTCCCTCGTTGCAGAACTGAGGAATAGAAATTCCATTACTTGTTCAAATTCAGGTCTTTAGTATTTAGGACATATGCCAGAGATAAGATGGATTGATACCAAAGATTTGAAAATTAAACAATTATTTACAAGTATTTGACCCAAATTTAACTTCAAATTTAATTAAAAACTTTAATGCTCAATCTTTTAATACACTCTCAGATTCAATTTACTAATAATTTGATTATAATTTTTGCATCTAATTAAATGTGTGAATTCGACTGTAGTTTCTTTTTATGCTAGTTTCATAAAATTTGAATTTTAAGATTATAGCAGTTTCACAGAATGAATCAGGGAGTTTGTCAATGCTCTGGGATAATCTCAATAACATAAGAATTACACATCTTTAAGAGTAAGAAAGAACGTATAAAACCATTTGGGCATTTTTACATAAAGATAAATATTTAGTAAATTTTAACTTTTTTTCCTATGGCTATAAGTCTCTTCCTATTTCCTCTTTGATTAATGTTGGTCATTTACGTTTTGTTAGAAAAATTCCTAGGTTATAAATAATAATTTTCAAATGTATTGACATTTTCTATGTATTTTATTTCTTAAAAAAAGCTGTTTAAAAATTAATAAAGAAATCCAGATAATTTATTTACGGTGTGTATTAATTTCAGGGAGTAAATTTTTTCTCTCTCTCTTTACCTGCATCTGCTTTTTTGCTTGCACAGTAATCTTTCCACTTTCTTCTGGGAACTGATCTACTCTAGGCTTTGATGAACTTTCTTCCAATTCTGTATAGCTCTATAGGTTTGGGGAGAACTAATCAGAATTCCTTTTGATACGGTTATCAGTCCAGGATCTGGGGCAATTGATATAGATTCTAGATGAAAGAAAATCTTTTTTCTGAGGTTGTAAACTCTAAGGGTCATTTAACTTCATGCTATGGGGGGCCGACTTTTGTTACCTTATGTCAATAACTTGCAATAGAAACAGTGCAGAACCAACAGATGTAAAACGGTATTGTGGACATAATTGAAACTCCTGAATGCCTGAAAGGAACACTAGACCTTGGTTTTCCAATTGCATGACGGTATAAACTTTTCCTTGTTTAAGCCATGGCGAGTTCAATTTCTGTCATTTATAACTAAATGAGCCTTAATTAACACACCTGTCACCTCTTTGTTGTTTAATTCCTTCAATGTAGAAAAAAGAGAATATCTACGTTATAGTTTAATGCTTTCAGAATCAGATATATTTCTTTCTTTATTTTTAAAATATGTTAGCATGGAAAAACACCATAAATGGGTCCAAAGGGGAGTGTGTATTAGTGTTGAATTCAAATACTTATATTTGAATAAGTAGTATTCAATATGTTCATTGTTATTGTTTTTTTTCCCTAGGAAAGGAAACGTAGAACTATTGGAGTTCCAAAATTACCTTCTGCTAGCAGTATACATCCATAGTGGGCAAAATTCTTTACTAATCTTACCACCTGTGCCTTAATGCCATTATTTATGAACTAAGTTTTGGTACCAGTTTGTTTTGTCCTCAAATCATATAAGATTGATTGAGATGTTTTGAAACTAGCATCAGTTTCTTGGTTCTTATGTGATTAATTATGACACTGAGACATAATCTTGCTTAGTTATCACAAAAATCATGTTGTGGGATAATGAAAAAAATTATGTAAAATGTTTCTGATTCTTTTTTCTACCTTAAGATTTCTGCTATGAATAGTTCAGACCCATATATATATGGTCAATTGATTTTCAACACAGGTACTAAGGCGTTCATTGGGGAAAGGATATTCTTTTTTTAATAAATGGTACTGAAACAATTAGATAGCCACATGACAAAAAAGAATGTCAACCCTTACCTCACACAATATACAAAAATTAACTTGAAATGGATTATAGACCTAAATATAAGAGCTAAATCTATAAAATGTTTGGAAGAAAACAGAAGAAAAGCATAGTTAGCTTGGTTTAGGGAAAGTTTTCTTAGATAGAAGACTAAAAGCATGTTAAATGCTATGGACTAAGTGTTTGTGTCCCCCCCAATTCATACTTTGAAGCCCTAACCCCCAGTGTGATGGTATTTGGAGACAGGACCTTAAGGAGGTAATTAGATTTAGATTGTCCTGAGGGTGAGGCCTTCCAGATGGAATAAGTGCCCTTATGAGAAGAGATGCCAGAGAGCCTGTTCTCTCTCTCCAAGTGCTTGCGCTGAGACAAGGCCTTGTGAACACACAGAGTGAAGGCAGCTGTCTGCAAGCCAGGAAGAGAATCCTCACCAGAATCTGACCATGCTGGTGCCCTGATCTTGGACATCCCAGCCTTCTGAATTGTAAGAAAAATATTTCTGTTGTTGAAGTCACCGGGTTTATGGCATTTTGCAATGGCAGCCCAAGCTAACTAAGACATTATGGAAGAAAATAATTGATAAATTAGACTTCATCAAAATTAAAAACATTTGATCACCAAAAGGCACTGTTAAAAAAAATGAAAAGGCAAACTGCAGACCAGAAGGAAATAATTGAAATTTTATATATGTATATATAAAATAAAGGACATGTACCCAGAATATCTATATAATGAATTTTAATAACTCAGTAGTAAAATAAAGCAATTATCCAATTTAAAATGAGTAAAATAATTGGCCAGACATGTGACCAAAGAATAGATACAGATAGCTAAAAAGCTGTGGAAAAATGCTCACCATCTTTGTCATTAAGACAATGCAAATTAAACCCACAAGGAGATACCACTATATGTGCTCTAGAATGATGAAGATTAAAAAGTGTTGACTTGGGGAGGAAGTGGAACAACTGGACCTCTCACATGCTGTTTGTAGGAAGGTAAAATTGTATACCCACTTCTGAAAACAATTTAACAGTTTCTTAACGTTAAACATGTGCCCCCCATACAACCCAGCCACCTCACTCCTAGACATTTTCCCAAGAGAAATGAAAGCAAATGTCCATACAAGACTTGTACATACAAGAATATACATAGCAGGTCTTTTTAAAAATCTCCTCAAAATGGAAACAAGCTGAATATTCATCCATAGGTGACTATATAAACAAAATGGGGTGTGTCCACACAATGGAATACTACTCATCAGTCAAAAAGAGGAAGTGATTAACACATACAAAAACATGGATGAAAATCAAAATAATTATGCTTGGTTAAAAAAAGCCAGTCAAAAAAAAGAGAGTACATCCTGCATGTGTCTATTTATATAAAATTCTAGAAAATGCTAACTAAAATTTATAGTAACAGAAAGCAGATTATTTGTTTTTTGACACTGAAATGAGAGGAGGAATGCATTGCCAAGGGGCTGGAGAAACCTTTTGTGGTAATCGATATGTTCATTGTCTTGCCTATGGTGATGGTTTCACAGGTGTACACATATGTTAAAATTTATCAAAGTATACTTTTAAATATGGGCAATTTATTGTTCATCAGTTATACCTCAGCGAAGCTGTAAACAAAGTTCTGTGTTAACATTACCAAGTAATGTTTTGAAATGAACAGTAATGTAACTGTATTATTTTAATGGCATTATTATTTTGAGAGAAATAAGAAAAAGATTAGGAGCAAAATGTTTCAACAATTTTTGACAAGAAGGCAAGAACAATGTTTCATTCAAAAGGATTTTAAGTAAAAGAGAATAGTATATTCTCAGAATTTATTTTTTAAGTGCTGAAGTGGTAATACTTCACAGAATTCAAGTTGTTCTTTTTTTTTGGTAAGTTAAATCAATCAAAAAAAAGAGTGTCAATGATATAATAGCTCTTATGATAAGGAAAATTTATACCCAAGCAACCAATGAAGTGGTGAAAATTGAATTCATTTTTTTCATTTTCCATTAAAACACTCTTAGGCTTATGCAAGGTGTTACAAAGTGAGAATTCATTATAATCACTTATTTCTTAATCCTGGTGGTACGTGCCTAAGAAAACCTGACTTGTTTTTGTGAGGAACTGATTCTTATTGAAACTGGAAACATCCTTCTTTTTCTACAGTTATATGAGATTTTTTCATTTTTGCTCCATTATATGATTTTTTTCATCTCTTTATTAGGATATTTCTCCAGAAGTCACCATATGTAGGATCCCAAAGTTAAGCCTTGTTATATTTCAGATTAGAGTCAGTTGAAAAAAGTCTTCACCACATAATATGTTTATATAGTGGAGAAATGATATCTGGCAAAAGAGTTAATTGTATGTATATTTTTTTGGCCTTTTAGTTAGTACATTTAAATGGAAATCCATCATTGTACTCCCATAGTACTTACCACAATTCAAATGATGGTCCAATAAACATATCAAACTGTAATCTGTAAAAGAGCTCATTGAAATTAATGTAAACCAAAACGGCTTTCAATATTAAAAAATTACTACATTACTAACACTTGGTTCTAAATTTTTAATTTTAAAAACATGCTTTAAAGCAGAAAACTAATAATGAATGGATAATAGATAAAGATCTTTCAAGACTTTGTTTGAAATTGAGGAATCCCCCAAATCTTCCCATATATTTCTTAGTTTTCTAGTGGCATAAAATCAAATTAGTGAAATAAAATTATGTAAGGCATAGTTATATGATTTTTTTAATTTTACAAGTATTTCTTATTTCTCCATATCCTGTCCTTTAACTCAAGTGAATTCAGTTTAACCAGATCAAAGTCATCTATGGACCATGCTTAGATAATGATTTGATATTCTCTTAAAAATGCCTTCTGTCAATAATAAAAACAATGTTTATATTGAAAATAAAACTGAAATTTCTGGTTACTTAGGAACTAAATTATTTGTCATATACTAACATAATATTAGCATGTTCCAGAGGTATATTTCAATGTTTGCACAATTGGATTGAAGTCTACATTCATTTATGCAAATAACTGTTTTCCTCTGGGGTGTTCCATGTGCATCACTGATTCAATATTTGCTGAAAGGATAGCGTTCATATCTTTACAACGAGGAGCTTGGACTAAGTCTGCATTTCCTTTGAGTTCTAACATTCTCTTATTAGATTTGATAAATTAAATATTGATATATTCATTGTACTGTCCAAGAATATTATACTCAAAATTCATTCATTATAGTAAACTGATACACCTTCAGTGGGACGTTCTCTGTATGAGTTCCAAGGTAAATCTCTCCCTCAGAATTTACTCCAGATTGAATGCCTTATTATCTGGTGGTGGTCTGTCAACACTGGACCAGTCAGCCTCCTTGAGTTTTCCCATTATTGTGTCTTTTGAGATATCTCTTCATCTCATTTTCATTTTCGTTTTTGAAATCTTGTAATTTGTGAAAAGTGGTTTCTCTTTTCTAGGAAAAATTACAAAGTCACATGTAGTATTTTGTGTGGGATTTTCATGATAGCATTTCAATCTGCCTCTCACAATAAAGAGAGCTTTTAAGCATGACTCATGAAATCTTTTAGAGTAAGGTTTATTCTTTTTGTTCTTGCTCGTTAGCTTAAAGGATTATTTTATTTTACATTCAATACATCAAGTTCCTTCAGAAAACTATTGCTCATAAAATACCCAGTTTGATTTGTTTATCCCAATGTGTTGTGAGAACTAAGCCCTTTGTTTCTACACCCCCAGAATGAGAATGAGTGGCAGTGGAATATTAAAATTAATGTCAATTTTAAAATGTTCATTGAGTTTCAACAATGTGCCAGGCATTGTGGAGAAGATGGGGTGCATAGCAAAAAATAAAAGACTTAGTCATTGCTTTCAGTCTAGTGGAACAAAGACTGACACTTAACAAGTAATTGTAAATGTGATGAGTGCTAAGAATGAAAAATAGAATGTGCTTTTTGGAGACCTATAACAAGCCACCTAATGCAGGCTTCAGGAGAAAGGAAAGCTTTCTTGAAGAGGTGAACTTGGACTGAGAGCTGAGGCTGCGTAGGAGTTATAGGCTGGGGAGCATGACCAGCGTGTGCAGAAGACAAGTTCCATTGGAGCAGCCGTTAGAATTTCAGGATGTATGGCAAAAATGCAGAGAGAGAAAGCTGGGAGGTAATGCTAGCTAAGGCTGGAGAGATGGAAAAGAGCAGGTCTTTCTTTGGTGCAGGAGCCTTGTATGAATCTATGATGACGCAAGATGTCCATTTTTCCCATGGAAGCAAACGATCACTCCACCCACTCCCAGGTAGGCAGCTTTTTCAGTTTTCCCCCGGACAAGGACTAGTATATATTAAAATAATGAAATCATAGAGCATTGAAGCTGAAAGAGACTTTTGAGGTAATTGAATCAAATATACTCATTTCCTCTAAGGTGAGGAATTGAGGCCCATAAAACTTGATCGATTTTTCTCACAGTCACTATAGGTGGTGCCTAAGCCCGAAGTGGAGCTGTGAGCTATTGCTTCTGAGAGGCGCTTTCCGTTGCACTACATTGCTTCACACTTGGCACTTCTCCATGCATCCAAGGTATATATATAGTTGACTGATTGATTGACAAATACACGTTTGTGGTTGTACAAGGCCTTTTTAAAATCATCACAATTTCTGATGAAAATAATGTGATTTTTTTCCTCAATGCCGGTAATCATTTAATTTCTATTGCTTGCTCACTAAAAACCTTGGGCAACTGTCTTAAGCATTTGAAGTCTCAGTTTACTCATCTATAAAATGAGAAGAATGATAGTTTTTAACTTACTGGATTGTTGTGAAAATTAATGTGAAAATACATTTAAAGGCTTAACAAGCCTTGTGTTTGTGTTACTATTATTACATAGAAAACAAATCTATTATGTAGATATATAAAATTCTACATTATATAAACTTTTTATATTTTCACAATGTGTGGATTATTCATAAACATTTCTATTATAATCTGGGAAGTGCAACTTACATTTATTTAGTTTGTCTTCGAATATGTCAAATGTGGAAGAATGTTTTAGTGTGATTAAAATAGAACCCAACTAGCAATGAACGAGTAGAATTGGAAATTAAAAATACATTACCATTTACGTTAGCACCCCCCAAAATGAAATACTTTGGTACAAATTTAATAAAATATATATGTATGAGGAAAATTACAAAACCCAGATGAAAAATATCAAAGAAGAATTAAATAAATGGAGAGATAGTCCATGTTCATGAATAGGAAGATTCAATATTGTTAAGATTGTTCCCAACTTAATCTATAGATTCAGCGCAATCCCAATCAAAATTCCAGCAAGTTATTTTGTAGATATCAACAAACTGATTAGAAAGTTTAAAGTGTATACAGAGAGGCAAAAGACCCAGAATAGCCAACTCAATGTTGAAAGAGAACAACAAAGTGAGAGGACTGACAGTACCCGACTTCAAGACTTACTATAAAGCTATACTAATCAAGACAGTTCAAGACAGTGTGATACTGGTGAAAGAACAAACAAACAGATCAGTGGAACAGAATAGAGAGCCCAGAAACAGACCCACATAAATATAGTGAACTGATCTGTGCAAAGGGGCACAGGCAATACAATGGAGCAAAGATAGTCTTTTCAACAAATGGTGCTAGAACAACTGGACATCCACATGTGAAAAAATGAATCAAGAGACAGACCTTACATGCTTCACAAAAATTAACTCAAAATACATCATAGACCTAAATGTAAAATGCAAAACCATACAGTTCCTAGAAGATAGCATAGGAGAAAACCTAAATGACTTTGAGTATGGTGATGACATTTTAGATACAGCACCAAAGGCATAACCCATGGAAGAAGTAATAGGTAAGCTGAACTTTGTTAAAATTGAAAACCTCTGTTCTGCAAAAGACAATGTAAAGAGAATGAGAAGATGAGCTACAGAATGGTAGAAAACATTTGCAAAAGACATCTGATAAATGACTGTTATTCAGAATATGCAAAGAATTCTCGAAGCTCAACAGTAAGAAAATGAACAACTCAATTAAAAAAATAGGTAAGACATGAATAGACACTTCACCAGAGAAGATATACTGATGGCAAATAAGCATATGAAAGATGTCCCACATCATTTGTAATTAGGGAATTGCAAATTAGTACAGCAATGAGATACCACCATACACCTATTAGAATGGCCAAAATCCAAAACACTGACAACTCCAAATGCTGATGAGAATGTGGAACAATAGGAACTCTCATTTATTGCTGGTGAGAATGCACAGATTGTGCAGCCGCTTTGGAAGACATCTGGCAGTTTCTTAAAAAACTAAACATATTCTTACTATATGATCCAGCAATTGTGCCCCTTGTATTTACCCAAATGAATTGAAAACTTATATTCACACAAATTCTACACATGTATGTTTATAGTAGCTTTATTCATAATTACCATAACTTGCAGCAACCAAGATGTTCTTCAATAGGTGAATGGATAAATAAACTGTGGTGCATCCAGACAATCAAATATTATTCAGTGCTAAGAAGAAATGAGCTAACAAGTCATGAAAAGACATGGAGGAAACTTAAATGCATATTCTAAGTCAAGGAAGCCAATCTGAAAAGGCTACATACTGTACGATTTCAACTATGTGACATTCTGGAAAAGGCAAAACTATGGAGACAATAAAAAGATCAGTGGTTGCCAGGAGATAGGAAACACAGAGAGATGAAAAGGCAGAGCACACAAGATTTTAAGGGCAGTAAATCTATTCTGTATACTACAATGGTGGATATATGTCATTATACACTTGTCAAAACTCATAGTATGTGCAACACCAAGAGTGAAACCTAATGTAAACTATAGACTTTGGATGATGAAGTGTCAATGGAGGTTCATTGATTGTAACAGATGTACCACTGTGGTGCAGGATGTCTATAGTGAGGGGAGCTGTGTGTTTGTGGCGGCAGGGAGCTTATGGGAAATCTCTGTACTTTTGGCTCAATTTTGCTGTCAATCTTAAAACTTCTCTAAAAAAGTGAAGTTTATTACTTTAAAAAGTAATAAAAATTTTTAAAAGTATAATGCAATAGTACTCCCAAAGAAGTCTAGAAATATTTGTAAAATGATAGTATTTTGTATTAATAGAAATATTTGAAAGCTTTGGGTGGTCGCTCCCATCTGTTTAATATAGTTTTCTGACTTAATCTACTACTCAATTTCCATGGCTGCTTTCCAGTCTAGGAAAAGAAACAAAACAAAACATTCCCAAGGACATCAGTAAGCGGAGTCTTCTGGCCAGTACCCAGAACTGTCTGGCCAGAACTGTCATTCATATTGATTGTAGCTTTCACAGCATTTCAGACGATATTAAGTTTATTTCAGAGAAAAAAGCTTTGACTTAAATTGACTTGCAAAAACCACTCAAAATAATAATATTATCATTTTCTGCTTCGTATATCCCTGGTAGCAATAAGGAGATGGACTATTCTATCCCTCTTTTAATTCAATTGTGAAGCCAAGTACAGTGGTTACCAAGTTGGGGCATTTCCAAACTAATTCTTCAAACAGTAGAAAATCTATTTTCTTCTGTTCCTATGAAGAACACTGGGCACTTGGATTAAATGATCTTTTTATAAATATCTTGGTTTACACTTTTTAAATAAACATGTTGTCTATATATGCTGCCAATTTTAACAGTTCATAAATAACTTAATAAACAACTAATAGTTATTAAGTACCCATCTGTATATGAAGCTGTTAGATACATGAAATGGACATCCTAAATAGGATGAAATGACTCATACAAATAAAAAATTCAAACAACACATACACTGTAAGATAGAGAATTCCATTGGCAGACAATATCTATTAGATTAGACATAATTTTTTTCTGTTCATGGTTTGTGTGCTGTGAAGTTATGTGGGAAGGGAAATCTCATCTTGCTTCTGCTTAAGGAAAGAACCTGACAAAGCCTGGGATAGTTTTCTGAACTTTTACAGATATTTAAAAAGATATATGATCATGACATTTGCATGTCTTTTATTTTGGGGCACAGTATCTCCAAATTTGGGTCAGAAAAGATGTATAGCCTTCTGAAAATCTGATTCTTTGAGCTTAAAAGAAGAATATGAAAGGGGAAAAATAAAATACTAATAAATGTGCAAAGGCTGTTTACATGTTAATCATCAGATCCAAAAGCAGTTATGTTTAGGGTCCTTTTACAAATAGGTTGAAAGGTCAATAAAAATGTAGGATGAGATCTGAAATAAATTAAATTACATTCTTATCATAGGTCTTTACACCAGTGAAACAACTAAAAATCCTTACCCAAGAGTGTATTTCTCAAACAGCCATGATGTAGAATTAACAGACAAAGGCTTCTGAGGGAAATGGAATGAAATAATATAATATTCATTGCTTTGGGACTGAAGAATAGTTTTTAAAATTAATTTAAATATTCATTAACATTCAGAAATATGTAATAGAATTTTTTGTCAAGCTCACATTACCTCAAATCTGCTGCTCACAATGTTCTTTAAGGCAATCTTCCCATCACTTTTAGATCTGAAGAAAGGAGATCAAGGTTTAATGCAATAGAGACTTGCAAGACGCCCTACAAAATATGCCTTTTAACGTGAGATTTGGAAATCTGAACTAGCCTAGATGATGAGATTTGGATAGCAACATACCAAAAGTAAATGAAAACAAATAAATTACGTCTTTTTGAATAGTTCAAATTCTCATCACCTAACTCAGCGAATTTCAAGTTTGTATTTATAAGCTGATGGTTATTTTTCTAAGAAAAATAATTTGGTGGATTTTTTTGTGGGGAAATTTATGGAGACAGTAAAAAAACTAAGAAATATGAATCAATGAAGGAGAAATGTAATAATGATAAAAGAATAGTCACATTGAATTAGAACCCTATTTTTTTGTATCCAGTGCACTTCCTTTGACAATGTAAATTAGAAGAGTATGGTCATTGTGCATACACAGTTAGTGCTGCTGTTAGGTCTCCCAAAGTGTTAATAAGGAGCCAATTGGAAAATGGAAATCGAGCTCTATTACTCTCTAAAAGATAAAGTGATCTCTGAAAATCTACTATCTCCATTTGTGGCTTACTTGGAACTGTTAGGAAAGGAACAGTAGCTAACATTGTTTGTACACTTATTCTACACCAGACATCATGCCAGAAGTCATAAATATGTTATCTCATTTAAACTTCACATATACAAACACTTCAGTTCGTCGAGTGCCACATTTAAATAATCATGTGACTTTGAGGCGCACTCAATTGTTAATAATAATCCATGTATTTTGCTTTCTTCTAAGTAGTTCTATAGTGAAAAATCCTCCGTGAATATTTAAATATATTAATTTCTTCACAAAAATATTTATATAACAAGATTCAAATATAAAAGAACAATGGTTTCAATTTATTTAAAAAAAACTAGTTTATAAATTATTCTTAAAGAATAGAATTAAAAAGTAAGGAATTCAAAATGATAAATGCTTAATTCAGTGATACTTTAAATTATAATTCATATTCTTCATTTATGTATTCACTCAATTAATATTTCTTAAATACTTCTGGTGTACGTACCTACTCTATGAAAGGTGCTGTGGACATGAGCTCTTCTTTTAAGTCAATCCCTGCCTTATCAGTCAAGAGATAGACATAGACGTAAACAAATAAAAATGCATTGTTGTGAATGTAGTAATAGAAGCTTGTGCTAATTACAATGGTAGCATAGAGGAGAGAGTAATAAATTTGACAAGGGACAAGGTATCAGGGCAGGCTTCAGATAGGACGTAATATCAGGTCAGCAAAGGTGGAGATATAAGAGGTGTACACCCTAGACAGTACTGCGCGTGGGCAATGTACAGAATCCTGACAAGCTTGGCTCAAAGGGATCAACTACAAGTAGTTATTATTTCTGAAGCATAAAGATAAGAAGGAAGGAGCACCAGCAGATGAGACTAGAAACTGACCTTTAGGCTTTTGGGAACTTGGTTGTTTAGTATGGGAGATTCTTGTGGGAAGATTTGAGGAATAGGCAGTTAATATCAGCTAAAATGTAGTGATTATAACACGTTAGTATGTTATAGAATAAGCTCTACAATTCAGAGACGTGTTACACGTCTGAAATAGAAATCTTGGTAGATTTAGTGGTAATTAGGTAACTGGAAACTCAATGATGCGCCCAAGTGTCCCTGAGAAAATTGTAAGACATAGGATAAAGAGCATGGGTGAAGAGCAAACATGAGCATGAATAGACAAGCTGCCAGATATCTGCTGATGGGTTTCAATGCAGATAAATTTACAGGCATGGAGTCAGGGGAAGAATCAAGAAAGCATGGGTTTTCATACCTGATGATTTCAATTTTCTTTGAATTAGGAAACAAGGTGTGCTTAGAACATTTACAGTAAGAGGAGAAGGGAGTGAGGAGGGTACCAAGATGAATGTAATTGCTCTAGCCTCACAACACCTCAACTCCAAAGGTAGCAAGAAAAACTGTCTTGCTTCCCTGAAAGCTCAAACAAAATCCTCCTTTTTTCTGTTGTGTTCTCTCTACTTTTGCAGAAAATATGATGATGTATTATTATTCTATCCATGATCCTACCCTTATTTTAATCTTAGTTATAAAATTAAAATATGAACTTCTCACAATTAGTTCTTTGCCAAAATTTTCCCAGTCATCTCTTGGTTAGACAAAGTTCCTCTCCTAGTATATTCCGTAGAGGGCCACATGTATACAATATTCCATCAGTTCTTCGTGTTGAAGACTTTTTCTATTGCTTTTTTACCTAAAGGACAGCTTAGTTGGACATAATATCCTGTGAGTGTACTCTGTTCTCTTAAGTTTCTTGAAAATACACCTTCACTGTTGCCTTACTTTGCATGTATTTTGGAGAAGTCTGATACAAGTCTAATTCTGTGTCTTTGTGAGTTCTTTCAACTTACTACCTGGAGGTCCTCAAGGATTTTTTCTTTTTCTTTAACTAAAGAATTCATTAGAATTTAACTCAGAGGTGACTGTACCAGGTCAACTTTCTCTGGCACCTACTAGGTCCTTTCAAGTCTAGACTTGAGGCTTCTTTTATTTTTGGAAATTTTCTTAGATGGTACATGTAGATATTAGTTCTGTTCCACAGTTTTGATTTTCTTCTTCAGGTATACTAAATTAACTTACGTTATTTATCAGTCTTCTATTTCAGCTGCTTTCTCTCTGATCCATTTTGTTTCTTCTTTATCTCATTTTCGTTCTCCTGGTTTTTTCTTTTTCCTGCTTTTAGTCATTGTCCTTTATAAAATTTTCATTTGAATGGTTCTCCCTTGGGTGCCTTGTAATTTATCTTCACTACTAGTATAATTTTATCTTTTTCTTCTATCTCTTTCCTGAGTTAAATCAACTTTTGTTTCATTATAACCTGTTTATGTCCATTTATAGTCCTGCTATTTATATTTCTGATTCCAGGAGCTTTTTAATATCCCTAGTTCCTTGTTTGAGTATATTTAATTTAGTTTGGAATGTTGTATTACAATTTTATTCAACTCCATGGTTGTTTTCAGGGAAAAGTGTTTATAATCAGAAATGTGTTGATTCCCGTTTCTGATTTATCACAGTAGCTTTGTGTAGATATGATTGGCTTTTTTCTATTTCTTTTCATTTCATGGATAGCTTTCCTAGTTTTAGAATGCTCTCTTCTTTCCTCTTCTTTTTTTTTTTTTTTTTTTTTTGGTTAGGAAGATTGATCCTGAGCTAACATCTGTTGTCAATTTTCCTCTTTTTAGCTGAGGAAGTTTGGTCCTGAGCTAACATCTGTGCCCATCTTCCTCTATTTAATATATGGGACACTGCCACAGCATGGCTTGATGAGTGATGCCTAGGTCCATGCCTGGAATCTGAACCCGTGAACCCTGGGCCGCTGAAGTAGAGCATGAAAACTGTCCTCTTCTTGACAGTTTCTTTTATGGATGGTGTTGGTGGGGTTAAGAAAAAGGTTGGCATGTCTGTTTCTCTTTCGTTTCTTTGGGATTCTTCATTTTTTCCTGTTTTTTAAAAATTATTTTCCTTCACTGCCTCATTTCCAGTGAGTACTATCCTTTCACTATATGTGTGTATCTGCCTCATAATTAATGCTCTCTGAGGCTGCTACTTCTAGGTCCCACACGCTTTAAATCCCCTCCATTTAATCAGTGCTGTGAACTACCAAGTCACAGTAATGTACTTAGTATTTTTTCACTGAGTGTTTGACCTTCTCTTTCTGAGGATGATTTTGCCTGTACTTTGTTTATGTCCTCTGTGCCTTTTTACTCTATTTTTTATAGACTTTCTTAAGCTTCCCTTCCTATACTCTATATGAAGAGTCAGGCAGGTGGACTCTGTAGGAATTTTCTTTTTCTCTATTTACAGACAAGTAGGGGTGTAGTATTCTGAAGGCATAGGTCATGCGTGGCTTTATTTTCATCTTTAGCTATTTAGATAGTTTTTAGGGGCATTGTAGGGGAGATTCAGAATCAGGCAGCCACTATTTTTCTCCAGACATAATCATATAGTCTTGATATTTAGAGTTGACACAGATCTTATAGTTCATCAGGTTGGAAACCCTAGTTTATGGATGACAAAGCAGGAGGCCAGAGAAAGTAAGTAAAGTGGTTAGAGTCAAGTGTCAGTTTTAGGTAGGAAATGACTGAATTCTGAATTTCCTTGCTCTGAGTTCAGTCTTTTCCCAATATTCTCTGTTCCTTCTAAAAATTAAATGCAAGTCAATAATTTTGGTTTCTAATATGATACCTAAAATGATAAATTATCAACATCATACTTGAGCAATAAAGTAGTGATAGATATTTTGGAACTGATTAGGTGAATATTTTCAGTAAATTTTACAATGAGTGAGCAAGGCATCACTCAGTGAACAAGAAATATGGTTTACTTAAAAGAGCTGAGGAGTTTTGTTTTTTATGTACCTGAAATATGTTGAGAGTTGAAAGATTAATTTTTATTTCAATAAATGTTTGCAATAATTTGAAACCTACAATTGTGCTGTTATTATTAATAAAATTGTCTCCTTCACTTCACTATTTATCTTTAGTGTAGAACTTTCTTATGGTAGAAATCTAATTTAGTTTTGGTTTATTGTAGTGTTCAGTTGCACATGAGAATAATAGATTTAAATATTATGCATTGTCTTCTAGGTTCTCAGTGTCACATATTTTCTTTACTTTAGTCAGATGATCATCATCAATGGAGGGTTGAGAGATTCCAATTATATATGAATGCAAACAAAACTATGTATATGTTAGTATATATGTAATATGTATATATATAAACACTTTACAACTTTATCTAGTTAAATTATTTTTCAATAATTGTGAGAAAACATCATGTAATTTTTTATATAATTCTGATTCCAGCAAAAATAAGAGTATTTCATTTACTCTGAAAAAGTCAAATGAGGATTCATTAAAAAACAAAACATCTTATTAAATGAAATTTCATCTAGAATTATAATTTCAGAGGTGCAACTCATCAGAAATATTATGAGCCAATTATGTTTAGTGAAGATTACAGACATGGAATGCGTAATGAAAGCTCACAATTATGATATCCAAATCTTTCCTAATATTTTCATAATGTTCATAAGATTAAAATTGAGCACCATTTTTAATTGATAGTGAAAAATATGAAATTTGAAACGTAATTGCCTTTTAAGCTTCTCTAAAAAGTGACTAATATCAAAGTGCTTCCGTTGAACAGAAAAGTGGCCTTAACAGTGTCTAAAAGGGACAATGGGAGAAGATGAGGTCACAGAGATAGTGGCAAAAGTAGGGGGACCCCTGTTTAGATCATATAGGTCTTAATAGGTTTTGAATTATACTCAGAACTGAGAAGTCATTGGAGGGTTTTGAGCAGAAGAGTGATTATGTGTTTTATATATTCTAAGTATCATTATGGCTGATGTGTTGAGAAAACATCTTAAGAAGGCAAACACTGGGCCGGCCCCGTGGCTTAGTGGTTGGGTGCGCGCGCTCCGCTGCTGGCGGCCCAGGTTCGGATCCCCGGCGCGCACCGATGCACCGCTTCTCCGGCCACGCTGAGGCCGCATCCTCTACAGCAACTAGAAGGCTGTGCAGCTATGACATACAACTATCTACTGGGGTTTTGGGGGAAAAAAATAAAATAAATAAATTAAAAAAAAAAAAAAAAAGGCAGCAAACACTGAAACAGAGAGAGTAGTTAAGGATCTATTGCAAGAGTCCAGGTGAGAAATCCCTGTGGATGGGAACAAGGTGGTAACTGTGGGAAGAGGTAAGACTGTGGGAAGAGCAGGCTCAGGGGCAAAAATCAAAAATTTTTTTTTCATATATAAGTTTGAGATGTTTACTGATATCCAAGTAGGCATATGGAATAGATAGTTGGATATATGACTCAAAAGCTTAGAGTAGAAGTTGCAACAGATGATCCACTGTGTCAAATGCTATTGAGAAGTCAAAAAAGATGAAGACTGAAAACTGACTACTGATTTGGCGGAATGAGTGACCTTGACAAAGCATGACTGGAATGGCATTATGAGTGGTTGGTGAAAGAGGAATTAGAGGCAATAAATACAGATAACTCTGTAAAAGGATAATAGCTGGAGGGAAATGTGAGACAAAAGGAATTTTTTGATTTTTTGTTTTGTTTTTACAAGGAGATACTCAGCAAATTCTCATGTTGATGTGAATAACCTAGTACAGTGCTAGTCGAAGTATTGGTCCATAAAGCATGTGTGATAAGTCCACAAAGAGAAAATGAGTTTGTGCCAGAACAGAAATCAGTGTACCACTGCTTTCACTGACAAAGCCTCGCTATGAAAAAAATTGTCAGGTGAATTAAACAGTATGTTTAAGGACGTAGTTGATTTACATTCTGGAAAAAGTCCTTATTTTGTAGCAGATTAGTAACAAATGTTTGGTGGATTTTACTTTTAGTAGCACTGAAGTAATGGAAGGGAGAAAATTGTTGAAGCAATAGAGAGAATGGTAGCAGCTTCCTGCTGTTGCTAGCCCCGATGAGCTGCACTGTTTGTTAATTTTATCAAACTCTGCCTACACCCAGGTTTGGTGTGCCATTTGTTGCCTGCCAGGATCCTGACTGATATATTTATCACACCTTTATTAAAGCCTTCTGGGTGTCAAACTCTCCTGTTGGATAGACAGCTGGATGAGGGAGAGAGAAAGATCATTGTAAATCATTTAAATGTTGGTTGAAAGAAAGGAGGACATAAATAAACAATATGTCCAATTCCTTTGCAAAACACTAGACTCTCACTCATGGCCACACCTTAAAATCACCTGGAACACTTTAATAATATACGCCTTCCTCCAGAGAATCCAATCTTATTCATCTAAAGTGAGTCCACAGATTAACATTCTTAACTTTCCCTGAGGGATTCTGATATATAGCCAGGCTTGGGAACTGCTTTAATAAGGATTCAGAGATATAAAAAGCCTTGCTCAATGAACTCCAATAACTAACAATCTAGCAGAGGGAAAAGGCCTTGTAAATAAATAGCTTCATTCAATGAACGTTAAACAAAAAGATCATTTATGAGAAAAATTTAATATTATTGATAAAATTATGAGTAGATATATAAGTGGATAATCATTTGCAAATGGTTTAGACGTCTATACAATCAGGCATTATTTAAAATAATAATAATCATGATAGCAATTATGGCATATAGCATAATTATAATGCAATTCGTAGATATGAAGCATGAATCTAGTGCTTTACTTATATTAACTCTAATTTAAACTCCATACATTCCTAATAGGGTAGGTATTGTTACTAACCAGTTTTTACAGATGAGGAAACTGAGGCACACAGAGGTTAAGTAACTTGTACATGGCCACATAGCTAGTAAATAGTCCAAGTCAGGATTTGGACCCAGGCCATGTAGTTTTAGTGTCCATGTCCCTAATCACCAATCCATTTCTCTCTAAGGAATTGTTGCTCATTTTTTGACCTCACTAGCTTGATGTATCATCCCATGTCTCTGTTGTGTTTTGTTTGATTTGTTGTCCTATTTTATGTTGTTTCACACTACCTTTATGCATTTCTGCTGCCGAAATTAACTGCTCTCCCTCTGCAAGTAACCCAATGTCAAATTATTATGGTATCATTTCTAAGACATTGCTGTCTTTTGCTGTAAATTCTTGTAAACTTAATTTGCTTCTGTACTGTCCTCTTCCATTCTTTATGTACAGCTTCATAATCTCTGCTTTTCTTCAAAATACTTCCTGCACAATTTTATCTCCTTACTTTACTTTTACTTCAAGAATCCCATCTATAGCAAGTGAATTATTGTACATTCCTATGAGCTTTGTTGATGTTAGTGCTGTCAAGTCTGATTTCTAGTGACCATGTGTACAGCAGAGCAGAAACCTCCCTAGTCTTTTTGCACTATCCTGTCACCTTCTGGCACTGTATCAGACCATGCTCTGCTGCAATTCATAGGAGTTTTCATGGCCAATTTTTTCGGAAGTGGGTGCCAGGTCCCTCTTAGTCTGTCTAGTCTGGAAGCTCTGCTGAAACCTGTCCATCATGGGTGACTCTGCTGGTATTTGAAATACTGGTGGCATAGCTTTCAGCATCACGGCAACACACAGCCACCACAGTATGACAACCAACAGACAGTGATGTGATTCCCTGACCAGGAAACAACCCAGGCCACTGAGGTGAGAGCACAGAGTCTTAACCACTAGACCATCGGGACTGGCTATGAGCTATGCCCTTATTAATTGTCTGTTACTCCTGACCTCCCTTAGTCTTTACAAAAGACTGGAAAGCCAAGACATTATTTACATTTTGCAGTTGTTTTAAAGATTCATTATCTCACCCATGTCCCAATTCTAATAAGTAGTTCAGTTGGGATTTAAACCCCCCAATTCTGATTCCACAGTTCTTAACTACTGCAATTTGCTGTGCCATTAGAAAGACTGATCTCCCAAGTTAAACATAAGTTCTTTCTCTCCAGTGCTGCCTGTTCTTTTGCATTAAATTGTCCCCTGGCCATAGCAAAGTGGCCAACTATCAAAGGAAATCAGCCTCTCTACACCTGGGGCCGTGAAGGACAGCAAAAATGCTTTCTCAGGTTTTGTTTTTACCATTTATTGTCTACTGAATGATAGTTACATCACTAGTAAAGATGCAGCTTTTTAAAAATTGGCAGCATAGCCCTCAGTAAATTTTCTCAGGTAAGAGTTGCTGAGACATCTTTATTTATATCAGCCACTTGTTGATATTTTAAACATTTATATATTTTTTCATTATCAAAGTATATCATATAACTTACCAAATAAAAATTCTTAGAAGATATAAAAAGAAATACATAGGAAAACATAAAAGAGAAATCAATTTCTGATCCTGGATTTAGAGAGAGGCCTCTCTTCTACTCTGTTATGTTTCGTCTATCTCTACAACTTCCAACCAAAAAATATTGCAAGAGTACTCTTCTTTTGAACAATTTAATTGCTATTAATCTTCCCAGTGTGGAGTAACGTGGATTAGATGCAAGTCCGTAGGTTAAATTTTTTTATGTTACACATGCGTAAATTTTTTCTCACAAAGCAAATCTGGTCCCTGACTCCTCCCTCTCTGGTGAAGGATAGACAGAGATAAGAACTCTTTCTAATACTATAAAATGGTAAGATCTTATAGAAATCTTTTTCATCATAGGAAACTCAGCAAGTACAAGGCCAAAGGAAATGAAAGCAGTATGAGGTGGACTAGCTCAGAGGCATAAAAGAAACAAAAATATTTTAAAGAAGAGTTAGTGGCCTGAATCACTCAGTCTTTTAAGCAGTAGAGAACTCTAGACTCTCCACTAGTTTCCACCCAAAAGTTATTAGCTAGTGGAGCTAGGTGAAGCTTGCAATAGTTCCCGAGGTTTAATGAGCATTTTGAAAAATGTATCCAGGAGATCTGTCTGATTAGAAATAAAGGACAGTATTAAGATCCACACACAAAGAAAGGAGCTGGCATAAACTAACAAAAGTTTCCCAATGAAAAATTGAAATAGAAAATTGAGAACTGGGGACATGGAAGAAAAAGCCAGCAAGCACGTACTTAGCCATGGTAAGCCCTCTGAAAATGCTTGTTGAGTGAAGAATGAAGAATGAATAATCAAGAGACAGAATGTTCACGTACACTAGAAATTAGCTTGGGAAACTGCAGCCTGATGCTTATGTGGAGAGCCAGGGACTCTAATCACCTTCTGCTCACTGGATTGCAGTGGCTCATTTTTTCATTGTTCAAGGAAATGTATGCCCTGACTCAGGAGCTTGATTAAATAATTCAGTTTCAACCACCTAATGATCATATTTACCTTGGTATCACCCTAAATCCCTCACTTTTTCTCAGTCTCCACGTCTGCTGTTTCACTAATTCCTCCTGACAGCTGCTCTTTACCTATTTCTCAAATCCATCCCCTTATTAGTATTCTTTGAGCCAGTGCCTCAGGACTTCATCATTTCTTGCTTGAACATTTAAAACATCTTCCTATCTGGTTTCCATTTTCCGCAAAACCATCCTCTCCATTGCTCAGAGTAAATATCTGAAATATAAACTTTGCCCTGTTACTTTTCCTTCTTCTTACCTTTAGTGGCTGCCATTTACCTCTTGAGTAAAATCCAGTATCTTTAATCAAGATATTAAAGTCTCTCCATGATTAGACCTTATGAGCTTATCTTCCTCTTTTCCTCATTTTCCCCAGTACCCATCACTGTATGCACCAACAATATTTTGTTTCTTGAATAAGCCATGCTATTTTCTGTCTCCTTTCCTTGCTCATCATATATGCTAGTCCTGGAATGTCCTTCCCTCACGTATTATTCAGAATCTTCCTCTGCTACCCCCTTGACCCAACCATAGCCACTATGCTTCCCAGAGTCTGCACAAATTTGTTTGCCAACCTCTTTAGTAAAGGTACTTCAATTTTCAGACTTACTAATGCAAACAGTAAAAATTTTAAAATTAGTTGCTTTGAACATACAAAACGTTAAAAAATATGTTCAAAAATGTGACAGAACAGATTTTCCTCCTAATTATTAAAAATAATTAATTTGGCTATATTCCACAAATTGTTTCTTCACCAATTAGCTATTCTTTTATTTACCAGTGTTTCACACTTTTAACAATTCATCTTTTCAAGAAAAATCAGGGCCGGCTCCGTGGCTTAGCGGTTAAGTGTTCACGCTCTGCTACTGGCAGTCCGGGTTCGGATCCCGGGCATGCACCGACGTGCTGCTTCTCCGGCCATGCTGAGGCCACGTCCCACATACAGCAACTAGAAGGATGTGCAGCTGTGACATACAACTATCTACTGGGGCTTTGGGGGAAAAATAAATAAATAAAAATTATATAAAAAAAAATCACCATTGTGCAACAGTATACAGCAAAGTATGATCTTCAACTTATTTTAATACCTCAAACAACTACCACTTAATGTATATCAAGCATATAGAAAACTGTGTTGTAGATTCAGAAGTAAAGGCAGAAGGAACCAGTGCTGACATGCTTATCACATTTTATCTGTTCAAAGAACAAATCCTTGTATACAGACTAAATTATATGAATTCATTTCTAACATTAAAACAAAAAGTTTCTTAAATCTCTCAATTGTAACCACTTAGCCATTACTTTGTAGGAGAAATAACAAATGAAGTTTTTGAACTGTATACCCTTAGTCTTCAAATTTACCATTGAGCATAAATATGGTAAATTTGAATTTTAAAGAAATATTTGATGTACTTCTTTTATTTAAGAATAAGGTAAAATTAGGCTCAATTACTTTTAATCGAAGTATAGACTTTTGAATTTTTGGAAAAAAGTAACTTTTCTTGATCCAGAAACTTACTCTTTGGAATACTTTTCTTCTTCTTTACCTTGTTCTAATTTTGATATTTTTATTAAACCTTCAAAGAACTGTATATTGATTCTATTTGGAATCATGAACAGGAAATTTTTAAATTTCAATTTAAAATTTATAAATTTTATAATTTATAAATTTTAATTTAATTTATAATTTATAATTTTATAATTTTATAAATTATAATAAAATTATAATTTATAATTTATAATTTATAAATTTAATATAATTTATAAATTATAATTTATAATTTATAAATGAAATTTATAAAATTTCATTTTATAAATGAAAATGTTCCTCTCTTCATTAATTCAACAAATCCTTTAAATATTTTCTAGTAAGTAAATATAGCAATGGAAGCCATGAGTGTATTTCTAAAAGACATTTTTCCCATTAAAATGACCACTTCTTAGTTCATTTCAATAGCATAGAACTTGCTGAAATGTCACTTGTATTACTTCTATAAGAAGTAGTTCTTTTTTGAAACCATGTAGAAAAGTAAGATATGTTGGACCACTAATAAATTCATTCTGAAAATAGAAAAAGTTTAAACCTTCAGGGAAATTTAATATTTTCAGCTGCCTATAAATTAGAAGGAAAAGTCTTAATTGGAATTTTCTAAAGTGTGGGACTGCTAGCAAGGAAAAAAAAAAAAAAAACTAAAGAATTTCATGTGTTACTGTGAAAATCAGAGAAGCATCTAGGCTTCATAATCCTGTCAAGAGGCCCATATATATTACAACAATAATTTGAAAGTAATATAGTTCCTACATGAAACAGAGGATTATTCTCTATACTCAAAATTATATTTCTGTTCATTTGAAAGCAAAGCTCGATAAATAATGTAAAAATTGAATATAATAGCAAACATTTCTGTTTTCTTTTTACGCAAAATAATTAACACAATGCACATAGTTTCTTTGGATTAAAAATAGAAGTAAAGATCCTTATTTTGCATCCAGGATGCATTATTTTAACATCTGGGTTTGAAGAGTAGTGATAGATGACACATTATTATTTCGATAAAATGGTCATGCTATTAAATTTCAAATAACATTTGTGGTATTAATAAAATATATTGGATGAAAAAGGGAGAAAAAGTTTATTGTTAATTTTGCTAAACATATTTGATAGTATTTTTTCCCTATAATCTATATCGCTAACATTTTTCTTGAGCTCTATATCAAATTGTTAATATTTTCATCAGGCTATATCATAAATCTTTAAGCTCAACATATCCAAATTAAATTCTTTACATTTCACTAAACCTTATTTTCATATTTTCTTTCTTTTTTCTTGGTGAATGATTCACCATCTACTGTTACCTAATCTAGATACTTCAGAATCATCTTCCACTCTGCCTCTCGTCTATTCTTTTTCTCAATTATGTGTTGAAACGATTCTTTCTCTCAGAAAGAGTGAGGTATTCTTATTTCAGCTATTTATTATTTTTCACTTGAATCACTGTAGTCTTCTAACTGGTCTCTCTATCCTTAGTATCTGCCTTCTTCATTCCAAATTTATCTTTATAAAGCATAAAGTTGATCATGTAATGCTCTGCTTCATTAACACAAACCAGCCAAAAACCAACCAACCAATTAATAACAACAAAAACCTTTAATAAATTTCTGTGGATTATATTATGTGAAATTAATTTAGGAAGTTAAATTTCATATAATATATAATAAAGTGTAAACTTCTTGGTATGCCCTATTGGATCCTTTATCATTTGCCTACTACTTACTTTCAGTGTGTTTACAAAGAAAATGGAAAACAACAGTGAATCTGGCAATTTAATTAAATGAAAGTCAGGTAAAGAGCTCTACTGAATATTTATTCCCTAACTGCAAGTAGTTAAAGGCATTAACAATTCACCTCTATAGCTCCCAGCACATTTGGCATAGTACCATGGACAGAACAGCTGTTTGATAAGAGGTGTTTGAATTCAGTCATCTCGTCTGATATCCTTTATTTATATATGATAACACAAATACTTTGAGAAGTAAAATATTTTGCCCAAAGTAGATAAAAGAACTGGAACTAAAGCTCAAGTTTCTTTAAGCGTGATAATATATGTGCTGCCTCTTTCTCATAATTAAAAAGATGATGTAGATAATTTTTTATAAGAACTTCACTTAAAAAAGTAGTTCTTAGTACTTGTGATGACTACGATGAAGTCTACTCAGAAAATGATAAACAATAATGTACACCCAAATTTTCACAATTTTATAAACCATTATTATCTCAATAAAGTTACTGCGGGAAAAAAAGTTGTTCTTAGTTCAAAAATAAGTGTGCATGATCAAAGACACGACAATGCCATCTGGTGGTAATTTATGCAAAGTAGCTGTGTGAAATGACCTCTGCTGCTAACAGAAGGTAAACCAGAAGGTTGGGATTGATAATACATAATTTTTCAAGCATAAGATCATAGTAAAAGTGAACAATTATGAATACATTGTTTACATAGTTCACCTTGTGAACTAAAACATTCATCTTCAAGATATTTGGCTGCAGTCAAGTAGAGTTTCACTGACAATACAATAGAGCCAGTCTCATTGGTTATAACTTCCACATGCTATACATACACGCATACAAGAAACATGATGTAATAATGCAGTAGCACCTGTATACAAACAATAAATAAATAAATATGGGGGCACGTTGAAAAATATTTCACCCATAGAAGTGTATAATCAAAAATATTCCTATATATGATTGTAAACATGTGAACTAAACACAGAAAACAAGACCCTTTATGTAAATATGTTTAACAACTTCCTAAATAGTTTTAATTCAAAATTACAAGAGCCAGAATTTTGGCAAACATCAATGTCTTGATTTATTCTTGGCTCTGAGCAAATAAGAGATAAGATTCATCATGAAAAATATTTCCGGATTTTATCTCTGGTATAGATTTCACTAGTTTACTTTGAAGCCACAGTGTTGTGTGATTCCCAAGTCAGACAGTAAAAGAAAAGTGGGTAAAACTAAATTAGCTAAGTAATATGAAAATATTTTTACAGATATTTATAAACATATATTTGTTCATATGCTTTACAACATATTTGTAATATCTAAATTAATAATTTTTCAGTGTATTTCAAGCTAAACTAGGATCAATTTATTTAAGAATTTCATTGATGGTCTCCTTTTTTTGTGGGTCATTGAGGCATTTCTATTCAGCAACATACTTAATGAGAAATAAATGAAACTATGGCATGGTCCCACCAGTAAGTAAATCTCAAGTTGGCTCCATGTTAGTAAATAATTTAGAAAAATCGACGAGGTAATTTGAAGGTGTCCCACGGTAAGTTGAAACAGAGATTGCATCTGCTTCCTTAAAAAGAGATATGGGTGACCTCTTAATCAGTCCTCCACTTTTTTCTTATGGACATTCCTGGACTAGCAAAGCCCGTTTGCAGAGGGTAGTACTCTGGGGAGAAGTTTGTTTGGATAATCACATCTTCACAAAGGAGAATATTGTCTTGTATTGTGCTTTTTAAAAAAGGAGATTTTTCCAGTAACAGATACTGTTGGCATTGCCTCTAAGACTTTTAAATCAAACAAAAACACATTGAAGTTAGAACTGTCAGAGGTCAACTGAGCCGTCCCCCTAAAAGAACAGGACTGATCTGGCTATTCTTGCTTAAGCTTGGGATTAATGCTGGACATTTTGTGGAAAATAAGACTATGAAATGTAAAAACATCTTAAATTACAAATTGCTTTTAAATCTTATTGAAATTCAAGAAGAAATGTAAGAAATGTATTATTTGTACAATACCTTGTTTGGCCCCCAAACAATGCAATGAGCACTGTTAGTTTAATATGCTTCAATTTTCATTAGCAAATATTTAAAATCTTTTGTGTTAATGCATGATTTACATTTTATATGTAATAGCTTTTAATAGGAGTTATAGATTAAGCCTTTTAGTTGTTAATAATTTAACATTTAGGTGTAGTTCAAAGGATAAAAAAAGAAAGTAAAAACTGACATATTTCATGTTTTCCCGACAAATAACTGAAATCAAGTGTCTGCCTGAGATCATCTTGGTCTATTCTACAGAGGGGACTGCTCTTGCAGACTAAAAGACAGACTTTTGCATTCATCTACCTTTGCTAGATAAAAAGTTTTACTGCTGAAAATTTTGACCCAGAATCTGCATGTTATATTGGTTTTTATTTGTAGCCGTGTCATATTCTCAAAGTTTTTAACAAAATTGATGATAGAACAGTTTTTTATGTGGAGAATGGGAAGTATTTATGGGAAAGGAGTGAGTGCAGTGGTTAAGAGTTTAGTATTAGAATCAGATAGCCTGGTTTGGATTTGGATTCTGATACTTATTTCCAATGTGACTTTCGCAAGTTACTTACTTTGCCTCAGTTTCCTCATGTGTAATATGTGGTTAATAATAATATCTCATAGTGCTGTTGAAAGGAGTACATTTAAAGTACTTAGAACAGTGCCTGACACATGCAACACTAAATAAATAATAGCTATTATTCTGAGAATGATAATTATTACTACAAGATACGATTTTGCTCAAAAATAGAACTTCTTTCAGTCAAAATTCTATTCTAAGAAAATTACAATGAATAGCGGAAACGTCATTAAGAGGCTGAGCAAATAACACATTTTACAATAATAGTTTGAAAATAAAATCAATTTATAGTTTGCAAATTGAGTAGCATAAGGCACTCTATATATTAATCAAATACAAAATGGATACGCTATCACAATATTATGTTCTATCACCATATGCAATTGTTATACAGTAGTTACTCTTTAAACATTGCCAATAAAGATCTAATCATGGGTAAGAACGAAATAGAATTTGTAATATTAGTTCTATATAATTCAGTGTAATGTAAATTTTATGAATTTGCCATTGGGGCTTTATCAATCTAAAACCTCAATTCTGATCCTAGTAGAGAATTTTTATAAGACATGTTATGACTAATTGCAAATATGATATCACGGACCCTTCTGTTGTACAGGGAGCTTCTTTCAAGATGGGTCATCAAAGACATGTGACATCTGTGCCATTTAATATAATAGGCAAAGCCTCCTTTATCTCACAGCTGTTTATTTCATTCATCTGTTCTCCTTCCTGAAAATCAGAACCAATAGGGATTTTGATTAATTCCTTCAGTTGTATATTTAGACCTTTGTTACTAACTTGCCTTTGTTAAATATATCCACAAAATAGATAGATAGGTAGGTAGGTAGGTAGATAGAGAGATAGAGAGATAGAGAGAGAGATAGATAGATAGATAGATAGATAGATAGATAGATAGATAGATAGATAGATAGATAGGTAAATGTCCACAATAATCATGTGCATTTCAAGTTACAAGTTGTTCTCCTTCTATATTAATCTCTTTAAGTAAAACATCTTTTCTTAAACTTCAATGGAAAAAGATAAGCAAAAAAATCATTGAGACACTTTAATCAAAAATGTTCCATAGACCAGTATGGTGCATTATTATCCATTGCGTTAATGTGCTAAAATATTGCTACGTTTTTAAAGTTGAAGTAAATGGGGGTGGGGTCCAAATATAAGATGCATCCAAAATGTAAAATCAAAAATAGAATAAAAAACTTCAAGGCATCCTTTCCACAATCAAAAAAAGAAAAAAACAACAAACGAATTTTGCATTCCAGTGTAGCATATGTACAACTCACAACATGATGCCAAGGCAATTATGTTATTAACTAATTGTTTTCTAAGAAAAGCAGATGGTAAAATAAATTATATTCTTGGGAGTTTTTCTTAGACTTCCTATTTCTGGAGAGTGTTCTTCCATGAAGAATTAAAACAGATTTAGTGAAAGGGCTCCCATATCAATTCACTTGAGGGAGAAATGTCTCCCTGCTCCACAGTATCACCAGTGAAATTTTGTTATTTCAAATTTATTCCTTTGGGTAACAAACTAATCTTTAAAATACTCTTATTAAGAATACCTGAAGATAGTTTTAAGTTGTCATTGGTTTTATTTGGGCACCAGAGAAAGAGACAGCTCTGTAGCTGGTCCAGACACCTCTTGGAAGCCAGCTCTTGCAAGTTTGATGGGCTGTTCCAAAATATGCATAAAGTATATACTTGGAACAAGTGACCAATATGTTATGCCCGTCTTTTCATATTATCAGAACGCATAACCTGGAAACTGAGGGGTGAAAGTGGAAGTGGCACTCCTCACTATTATACCTAATGAGCCACTCACAAAGTATTTGTTTCTAATCGCCACAAGTTTGGGCTCTGGTAGTTTAGAGGTCTGACTTCCTAAGAGAGCAAAGATTCCACTAGGAGGTGCAACAACAATTCCATTTTCCTGCGGGCTGAGATTGTTCCCTGGCCGCTTTGAGTTTCTCAAGCTGCTCCATCAACAGTCAAATAAGGGATTTTTGGTATTGGCTGGGGTAATTGATCCTATCAGTGAAAAATAGAGTTGCTGGTATACATTGGGATCAAGAAAGAGTATGTATCAAAGCCAGTAGATTTTGCAGGCTGCCAGTGAATACTTTCATGTGCAGAAATAAATTAATGGAAAAATTACAGCATTCTAGTATTGACAGGTTCATAAATGGCTTAGACACTTCAGGAATGAAGGTTTGTGTCACATCACCATGACCAGCTGAAGTGGTGGCCAAGGCCAAAATACGAAATGGTTGGTGAAGAAAGAAATTATAGACACCAAAAATGGCCTTGTGACCAGTTGCAGAAAAAAAAAAAGAATGGACTAGCTATCAGTATTTTCCTCCTGGCTTTGTTATGGACGTATTTGCATGCGTATACCAATTTGTATTCCTTCTTTTCCTCTTCCTCTACTATTTAATATAAGACATGTTGTGGTGGTGAGCCTTGTCAAATAGCTTTAAGTTGTAGGACGTCAAGACGCATTGTGACTGAGCTAGGTGATGGGAATTAACAGCAATTGCTGAGAATGTGTATTTCTCCTTTGGAGGAGAGGGTAAACATGTCTTCATTTGTACGAAGGCAGACTCCCCTGTTCAGTATTGGTTTCTCCAATGGGAAGCACTCATGTGAGATTTTTAAGGCAAAAGAGAAATAGAAGCTGCTGTTTCTCAACAGGACAGATGAGTTCAGGGTCTTCAACAAATGGCAGATATGTAGTTTTAGCAGAGGTTTCAGGACTTTCTCCCTGCAAATTGCCTACTTTGAAGTTATACACAGCTGAGATTATCAGCAGCAATTCCCCATGATTCTTGTACTTTCTGAATACTAAAAGCCACTTCCGTCCTGACTATTACTCTTCCAGCTCTACTCTGGTTTTGTTAATGTTTAATTTCCTGAATTAATTCTTCTTGTCTAAATGACAGACACGTTTCTGTTTTCCCATTAGAACCTTGTTTGATACAGTGGTAATTTCTGTATTTTCTCCTAACAAATACTTGAAATTACTGCTCTGAGACAAATGAAAGCTTTGATGGTTTTCTCCAAATCAAGGTTTGGCTTCTCTTCTCAACATACCCCATAACCATAAAATCTCAGCTTCTCCCCATCCTTTGGATAAAATCATAGCTTTGTATATTTTAAAAGATCTAAAGTGATTTTTATCTCCACTAATATAATAGCTCTCACCATGAGACAGGGAGACTAGAGTTGATTACATCCTGACTTATAGCTCTGTTCAACATTTTCTTCTTTTTGAATTGGGTCCCTCAACCACTTTGTACTGTGTGGTATCCTGAGAGAACAAAGACTCCTCAGTATTCATATAATATGTCAAATACCAGTATGTATACTTTCCTTAGCTCCAGTTTGGCCTACTTTCCAACAGCTTCCTATCAAGTTTGCTGTACTTTCTGCGTGTGCACCTTGCATTATTCATCCAATTTTTCTCCTATTCGGCCTTCCTCTGGCCACACGGGCCCATTCTTCTTTCCAAAACTCCTTTAATATTGCAAGATAAATTTTGACAATTTATATTCACTTCTTCTTTTCTTCATAAAGACCACAAAGACATAAGCAATTCAGTCAATGAAAAACTAGATGACTTGTAAGCACAAAGACGATTGGGATAGGAAATGGAATGCTGAGGCTCAGTGTCCTTAAAACTCCTCATACTGTTTGCTGGTACTACATAAAGTTGACGAGGTGTAGAGCTTATACAGGCATTTCCTACAATAACTCCTAACAGCAATTGAACAGCTCTGCTCACATTCTATATAGATCTCCTCTAATACTTCCTTGATGTTCTTTCTACTAACAGGTCCTTTTTAAAACCATTTAAATCATGTTAGACATGTTAGTTCAGGAAGAATTCCTGGTATATAGAGGCTCTTGAGCTTTTTCTGCTCACCACTTTTTCCACGTGTTTGCAATAAGGCCTTTTCTTCCCAATTTAATTCAATTTAATTTAACAACGTTGCCTAAGTATCAACCATGGTGCTGTCATGCAATTATATTCATCCTTTCCAGAAGTAGAAGGGGACATATATACCTCATATAAAATGTCTTATTGTAATTTTATTTAGTCTTTCTTTGTAAAAATGAATTATTTTCATTATGAAAGCAGTACATGCACCATAAAAAATAAAAATTAAACAGAGGAAAATATCTGTGTCCTGCATTCATCTCCAATCCTTTGCCCAAAAAGTAACATGTTTTATCATTTACTGTTTTTATTTTTTTATAGCACTTACCACGGTAACTCTACACCTAAACCTACACATCTACTTATTATTGATTTATCAAAGTTAGGCAGTGTCTTTTGATACCAGCAATGAAAACTATGAAATTAGTGTACTTACATTACTTCTCATCTATCCTAGCCACTCTATTTTCCAACTAAAGTAAGTGTATCAATACTTTATTTTTTTGTTGTTATATATGGTACTTAAATATTTATTTTTAAGCTTATTTTTATCAAAGAATAAACATAAGTGGTAGCAAGAACTGAGGAGCTTAGCATAAAAAGAAATAATCTCTCCTTCTTACCCTACAAGGAACATTTTAAACTGTTTTCATTTTCAGTTCTTTTGGGGTCGTTACCTCCACAACTCTAGATAATAAATATATGCCTCTATTTTTTACACATTTTTAGACAATATATATTTAGACAATATAAAAAAAAGGAAAAAAAGTTAAACTACTCAGTTTGGAATAATACAGTATTTTGAATAAATATTTTACAATTTAAAAATAAAAGCCATAAGAGTATTTGCAAAGAGTAAAAAAAATTAAAATTACATGTGAGCATCTAAACATCTCATACACAGATTACGAGGCCTAATTGATGGGCATATGTCTCAATTGTCAGTAATTTTTATCCAAAGTACTAGATTTTTTTCAATAAGAATGAAGAGACTGGTTATATGCATAAATCCATGTGTGCTTTCAGAAAGATAGAACATTTTTAGTAAACATAAGAATCATTCTGTCTTTTCATAAAAAGCTACCAGATTTCTATCAATAGAACCATTTTTTGACTTGTTTTTGCAATAGGAGAAATTGAATTGTTTTGCACTACGTGATTTGAACCCTGTCATTGGCCCTCCGACCTCATCTCTTACTACTTTATCCCTGGATCATTCTGGTCCAGCCACACTGGCCTTTCTGCTGTTTCATGTACGTGCCAGGCACCTACACACCTTAAGGATTTGTACTGAACTCTTCTGTCAACCTGCATGTGTGCTTGTTTCCTGCACTTTCACTGTTAAAATTTTTACTGACTATCATAAAGGAAGTATCTATGCTTTCTTGTTTTCTGCATTATTTCCCTTCACAGTACTTATCACCATCAAGAAATTATGTTTCACTTATTTATTTGCATATAAACTTTCTCCTCCTGTATGAATATATAAAGACAGGGAGTCTAGTCTTTTTAATTCATTTTTGTATTCTCAGCACCAAGAATGTTTTACCCATGCTTGATATTCAATAAAATTATAGAACTGAAAAAATAAAAAAAACTTAGGTACTCAAATATAATTATATTTCTTTTTTATCATGATTCCTGGAAAACTTACTCAACAACTACTAATTCCTTTGCCAACATCACAGTAGGCTGTTCTTGTGCCATGCTAGTCTATGATTGGATTTTGTTTTGTTTTTGTAACAGAGCCTGTCCTCTGTGTATCTGCTCATGTGCTTGCAGAAAGCTCATTTTTAGTATCTTCTGTATGAGTTGTATTGTCAGGAAGATTGTTTCATTCAACATACTTGCAAATTGCTTATGAATAATTATTAGTAGGTATTTTTGTTTCTTTCTGTTTCTGATCCGTGGTAGCTTATTGCCTGGCCCTCTGCCCTGAGTGTACTCTAGTCTTCTTTGTGTAACAGTCTGCTATACTTCTTCTCTGTGACTATCAGAGAAAGAGTTTAGTCTTCTTTTGGTAGGAAGAAAGATCCCAGTATTCTGAGTTTTTAACTCTCAGAGCTGCAAGTGGACCCATCCATCCTCATGTTTGAAGGAAAGGAAGCGTGATTCATACATCAAACCACTCAATAGCCACCCTCCCACCCCCAGCTTCAGAAACAGGCATTTCAGTGTCCTCCTATCACATAGGCTATGGTGGTACACAATAATATTTATTCAATGAAAGTGCTACTAGTGTCTTCCTTTTGTCTCAAGGACTAATTTTAACTTCTAAAATGATCTTTCATTATTGTTCTTTTTATTATTTCTTCCAAAAATCTTCAGGACCCTCATCCAAGGGAAAAGAACTAGAGGAGGGTGAGGGCCTCCAGTTTCTAGTGCAAATTTTGAATTGGGGTTAAGTGCTTTCTCCCTCCCTCTTTTTATTTGGGAGAAGTAAATTCCTTCAAAATCAACCTCAAAGAGGATGTGTATATTATACTGCTCCTCTGTAACTGTCAGTATATTTATATTGCTGTTTACTTTAGATGGTGTAGTAATATAACTATTTATTCATCTTCCAAAGATTGATAGTGGAAATAGATACTCCCTTCACTTCATTTCATAACTTCCAACATATATTTAATTCTGTTCTGGTTACTACTTGTTGAAGCATATTTATGTTATTTTCATCTACAAATTAAAGAAAAATAGGCAGTTTTTGTTTAAAATATAATTAATAAAACAATTCACTTTAAAACTTGTGCCCACAACTGTGTGATAAATAGAAATCATGACTCATTAGAAGACCATCTTGAATGTACTATTTGGTTTCAATATCAAGCCCAGTACATTTTATTAATAAAATATTTTATAATAGTTAATTTGTGTTTTTCTTAAAAACTAACTTTAAAATTATAACTTTTTCCAAAGCAAACTACCAACTATTATAAAGGTTTTTTTTTCTATTTCTTTTTAGTAAAAAGAGTGTGAAGTTGTAGTCTGCTCCAGTTCCGCCGTTAATTCAGGTGTCATCCATTAGAAATTATGTACAAAAAGAGCTGGGAATCTGTCTTTTTAACATATAACAGTGTCTGACCTATAATAGGTAGTCAATAAATACTCATTGAATGTATAATTTTCTAGGCAAACTCAACACTCTGGGTCTTGATCTCCTTTTCTTTAAAAAGGAGGAGTTGAATTGGGATATCCAGGATTAGTATTCAAGATTGTGCCTGATAAAATCGTAAATATAGTCTAAGAATCTGTTCTTGGACCTAACAGCTGAGAAATAAATTTTTAGAATTCTTCTTCCCTATGTAATCAAGTACAGATAATTAAATTAGTTTAATACCAGTGAAAATGAACTTATCTCTGCATTTGGTTTCTATAGTCTTTTCAGTTGGGAGACACATACACACTTGCAAAATAGTTGTATATATTTAATAGTTCATAAATTAAAATATTATCTGACTACAAATGCCAAAGGCTTTTGATCTTTAAAATTTTCTTTTTGTATAGTGCCCTAAAATATAGGTCCTAGGAGAATAGGATTTCTCCAGGAGAAAAATCCAGAAGCTTGAAAATTATGTTGCTCTTCATTCTTCCTCATTATGACCTAATGATGTTATATTTGGTCAAAATACCACTGCCGATGTGTGTTTGTGTCTTCTGAATTATGAAAAGCACATTAACATTCCTCAGGCTAGAGAGTTTATTCTTTGAACTGTTCACAGTGCCGCTGGCCACACTTAGATTGCAAAGGAATATTCAATCTTTCGCTTAATAGCACTCATCCTATTGAATATTTAATTATTTTCCTTAAGATGGTAAACAATTGGAATATTTTTCCCCCAAAGGGATAACATTCTTTTTCTATTCTCCTATGAAACTAATATGCTTTATTTTAATTGCAGTACTTACTATTAACAGAGAAGATTGTACAAACTTTGTCGCTTACCTCCTACTTATATATAAAATGTTCCTACAGAAGAACACAAAATTGAGTGGTTATATGTAACACACTTATTAAAAGAAGCAGTGTAGCCAAGGGCAGTAGTAGTGCTTATGAGCATGGACTGCCTAGTCAAGAGGCTCACATTCTATTTCTTGATTCGCCTCTACTAGTTGTGTGATCCTAGGAAAGATCAATGTAAACCTCAATTCTTTCAACTTTAAAACTGGATAAATATAGGATTAATTTCATAAGGTTGTTATAAAAATAAAATGAGCTAATATATATAAAATGCATGGCAAAATTCTTGGGAATATTGATTACATAAGTATTATTTTTTCTCTCATTATTATATATTATTGATATGTATATAATCAATAACATGGCTGTTCTCAAAGAGCACTACTTTTAGGTGCATTATGCAAAAGCATGTTTCTAAAACTGTGCAAAACTCACTTGTGGATTAATACATTTATTATAGACTTTCTGATATGTTTGGAATGGAGGCTGAACTGCTAAAATGAGAATTTTAAAAGCTGGGAGGACAAATGATTAAACTTTTAGCAACTGACTTAGGAAAAGAAAATCAAAAAAAGTGTATATGCGTACAAATTATAGAACCTTGAGAAGAAAGTATGTTGATTACAACTTATTCATTCTAGGTTTCATCATTCAAGTTATTAATGATATGATTAACTATTCTCTGGCTGTTGACGAAGATTAAACAATTACATCCTTAGTTCACATTATAAAACAATTACTGGTATAGATAAGGGGGTTGAAATTTTGTATTCAAGAATTTACCCTCCAAATAGATTAGAAATTAGATCCTGGAATTAGATCCATATGACTCTATGTAGAAATTTAGAAATGAGTGGAGTGATTTATTTGATGGATGAACGATTAACCATATAATGTCAGCTGACTCCCATCTTGACATTTATTTTGTTTATTCTTCCATTCAATCAAAGATTAAACTTTGAGAAATCGTTGAACCATCCCTTCCTTTCATATTAATCAGTAATTATTGCTGCTCTTTTGTAATGTTTCACATTTTTTCTATGTTTTACATTTCCGTGGCAACTACTCAAGGGTTTTTCTCAAATGGAGCTTTACTTTCTGTGCTAGACAAAAATATATGGGTGTCCTTAACATGCTAATGTAACGACACCTATTCAAATAGATATTTTTAAAATGTTTTCTGAACATTTATTTAGTAAATGTGCAAAGAAACAGACTTTTATTGTACTCAGTATAAATTTTACATCGCAAACTTGTGTGTAGGAAATGTTATATTACTTTTCAAAAAATCAGATTGCTTCTACCTCAGCATCTTCACCTGCTGAATGGCCACAAAATCTATTTGTCATTATTAGGGATTCCTCCTGTCCATTGTTCCATCCATCTCAGGGTTGTGTGAAGGTACTGGAAATCTTTCTTAGTATAGAATATTTGCGGAGGGCAATCTGTATTTGTCCCACATATTTTGGTCACCATTAACATATTTGTTACATAAGCTAACATGGTCACTTATATCAGAGTTATGGTCCTAATGCCATTCTTGAAACAGAGACAGCTTTGCTGAGGCAAAATCCTTTGAGCTCAGTTTAAGCACCTTAAGTATGACATGTGCTCATTTTCTCTGAGGTCTAGTTATCTCCATATGGTCCTGAAGACATCTTTGACTTTCTCTCTCCTCCAGGATCGGTTGCCTTTTTTAGTCTTAAAAATTAATATCTTGCACTATTTTCCAGTTCCCCTTTATAGCGTAACTCCTCAGAAAAAAATATTTTCTGTATTTGATATCACCACACCCCCTCCTGCTCTTTCAATTAGAATTTCTCCCTTGCTACTTCATTGAAACTGCTTCCTTCAAAGTCATCATTGATCATTACGTTACTAAATCCAACTGTAGTTTTTTGGTCCTTGTCTTGCTTTTGCTCTCAGCAGCATTTGACACAATTGATCATTCCTTCTTTCTGGAAATACTTTTTTTTTTTTAATTTTGTTTTCAAATTGCCAAATTGCATTTTGTTGCTATAAACTATCCTAACTTTCTTGTAACCTTACTGACACTCTTTTCAGTTTTTCTTTATTGAAACCCCTTCTGCTTTTCAACTTCTAAATGATGGAGGCCCCCAGGATTTTCCCCTTTTTCTGTACTATATATCTAGTACCATTACATACTATACATTGGTTGTTAAATCCCAAATATATATCCCCAGCTCTAATCTTTCCCCTAAACTTGAGACTCACATATCCAACTCTCTACCAAGCATCTCCACTTTGGTATTTAATGTGTATCTTATTATCATGATCCAAACTGAACTATCACTTTTCCATTTAAAACTTGCTTCACTTCACCTGTTGCTCAGGCGAGATTTCCTGAAATTAGTATTTACTCCTCTTTTTCTTTCCCACTCCACGTCTAATCCATCAGGAAAAATTGATGATGCAAGAGAGAAAGGTCAAATTTATGGAGTGATGTCCTTGAGTAGATGACAGGAAATACGATCCCATATGCAGGTTGAGTGATTGGCCTCAGATAGAAGCAGGGACAATTTATCCATCATAAAGGAAGAAAAGTAGAGTAAATATGGCAGACACAAGTAGGTTGATGGATTTGGTGGTAAGCAGATATGGAATTTACTTTCTGGCAGTGGCATATCAAGGGCAGAGTAGTGGGAGAAATGGTGATATGGGCATTGCCTACAAAAAACTTTAAAACAATAATAAATCCAACTAAAAGATATTCTGTTTTTTTAATTTTCACCAAGTGCTGGCAGTTATAAACAATGTCAGTGAAAAAAAAATCCTTTTAAAAAAATATATCTTTGGTCTAAGTTTTGAATCCGAGTTTGGCAACCTTTTTGTGTAAGGAGCCAGATAGTATTTTAGGCTTTGCAAGCCATAGACAACACGTTAACGAATGAACGTGGATGCATTTTAATAAAACTTTATTTACACAAAAATGTGGCAAACTAAATTTGGCCCATGGGCCATGTTACTCCCTCTGTTTTAAGCAACTGTCTGCATTGCAGCAGGAACAGACTCCCTCCAGCTGCTCTGACCTTAGTAGTAGTATCACTGCCTACTGGTTGTTTTTGTTTGCTCAGAGATAAAATAAAACTGTATAAGAGTGAGAAAGAGCCAAAGATATAGAAAATCTGAAGAGAGGAGCTAGAGAGGAAGGAGTCATTGAAGAGGATGAGAAAGTGAATGGACCAGGAAAATATATGATTACCTGGCAATACTAAGGGCCGTCATATGTTTATTGGTTGTAAACTTCAACTATGAGGGGCAGTTAGAATAATTTAAGTGCGTCTTCAGCCAATTTTTTCTGAGTAGGTCCACTATTGAAGTGTATTGAAATTTGAATTTAACCAGGGCTAGGATTTTTCCAGAAAAGAAGGAGGGAGCAAGACGCAGACAAAGAAGTTGAGGAAGTGTGCAAAGAAGTGATCATAATAATCAATCTGAAATGAAGGAAATGAAAGGACATTGTAGACATGATGGACCAGAGAGAATGACCTAGAAAGACAAAAAATAATTTTCAGAGTAGGATTAAGAAATTGAAGTTTAGAGATTGAAATTTTAGTATATAAATATATATATAAAACAGTCTTGCATTTGACCATGGGAATGAATGACTGAGATGGAGTGGAAGAGAGATTCATTGGAAATGGGGAGTTTGAACGGTTCTTGGGTCAAATATCCGCATGGATATGGAAGTCACCTAGAAGGATGACTGGAAATGTGTTAGCAAAAAGAGAAAAAAAGAACTGAGAAGAGTGACTAGAAACTTGTTACTTACAACGAGGAGAAGTAGCTGGTGGTAGGAACAAATGTCATGTGCTGCAAAGGAATCTTTACCCTCCAACCTTTTCCTCCCTTCTTCCAATCCAAGAGCAGTGTAGTATAAGCACTTCTGTTGATTTATGTTTCTGTTGATTTATGTTGATTTATGTTAATTTATGATTTCTGTTGCCCCATAAAAACCAGGGGCAAAGGGGTTATCTTTAGGTAGCTTTTATTTACAGCTTTGCTCACAAAAGACTCTAGGGTAATAGAATGCAAAATATACAAATGTAATAGAGAGGGATAATTCTAAAATAAGTAATACACAATCTTGTATCACTCAAGGATGGATACATTCTGAGAAATGTGTCATTAGGTGATTTTGTCATTGTGCACACATCATAGAGTGTACTTACACCAACTTAGATGGTATAGCCTACTACACGCCTAGGCTACCTGGTACTAATCTTATGAAACCACCATCATATATGTGGTCTGTCTTTGAATGAAACATCATTATGAGGCACGTGACTGTATATGATTATTCTGTTAGATTATTAATAAAACTTCCATAAAGAAAGAGATAATTATATCAGACTGTTTCAGTGTAAGAGGGAGACACTCTACATATTTTAAGAAGAATGGATTTTAATACAGTAAATTAAGTGCTTTCAAATTTATAGATAGGCTAGAGGGACATGCTAGATATAGTCCTTCAGGGATGAGAGCCAGAATCCTACGTGGGTAGGTACTAACTCTACCACAATCAAGAAGGTAGGAAATTAAGTGGCCTCTCTGAAACCAGCAAGGGCAAAGACAAACCACTGTAGCTAAGATCGAGACCAGGAAGCCAAGGCCAGGAAGCGACTTCCATTGCAATTGCTTTTCCAACATCCATGAAACTGAAGAGTGATTACTGTGATAATGCTGGGAGATGGAGGGGAACCCATGTCCCTACAACCTTTACTTGCCAGCAGAAAAAATCAGCCAAAAGCATCAGGAGATTGATCTTTCCTCTTTCCAAATGTCTTGAGGATACATCTAATTGGTATAATTTAAATAGCATACAGAATTATAGCTGCAAGGGAATCTGGTAAATATAGTTTTTACCTTCTTAGATTCTGCTGTACTGAAAAGGTGAACTATAAGTTTGTGGGACAAAACGCTGAATGTTAATTGACTGTGTCACCACAGATTTATTTTCCCTGGGAAAAGCAAACTGATTATTAAGAAAAAAAAATAGCAAAATTTTCCTGTAGTTCTTATTCTTTCCTCATTTTCATTTTGTGATTAAATTAAGCATGTTTTTAGAAGTCATATTAAGGCATTTAAAACATTTATTATAAAATAAATGCCATACATTATCTAGAGGCATTTTGTTTATTAGTCATTACTGGCATATTTCCTAAGGACTATGAAATTTTTCAATGGTATATGAAAATATTTGAAGACTGTAAAAAATAAAAACAACTCTAAAATACAAAAAAGAAAACTTATAATTGACATTAGTAAATTTTTATTTGGATATCTGTACAGACTCATTTTATAATAACTTCATTAATTATTCAATTTAATATTCAAGAAAGGTTTATTACTATGAAAGCAATAGCTATGTTAAATTTTTTATTTCTCAAGGTTTCCCGAGTATACATGATAATTTTGGAGAAATCATAGACAACTGTAATAAAGTGTACAGTATAAAAAAAAGCCAAAATCACTATTATACAAATCCTACCTTTTATGGGAAAAACATGCATAAAATATGTTGTTTTGTATTATTGTTGTAATTTGGAATAAATGGTATGTGGTTGAGAGTATTTATTTTTTCCTTTTAAAGAAACACAAGCAGACTACCAAATTAAACCAATTTACAGTTCATCAATTTGTTTCAGGTGTTTTGCAGCAGCTGACCAGGCTCATCTCTGTAACAGCTGTGCTCACTTTCACTCCAACCTCTTGCGCTCCATCCCCCTTCCGACACCGGACAAACACCATCTTCAGAGTTATGTTTCTAAATCAGAGCTGTGGCCAGGTCACTTCCCTGCTTAAGAACCTTGAATAAATTCATAATGTGCCCAGGATAAATCTCAACCTTCTTAGAGTGACCCCCTGAATTTTTTCCAGCTAGACCAGCCTGCACCCTTTTCCTGTACTATACCTTCCCCATTCCTTCTCGACCCTTGTGTTTGTGATACTACCTGCCCTTGGAAAGCTATCTTCTTTCTTATTTGGCTGACTACTCTTCACCCTTCAAGTCACTCAATTCTGTGAGGTTTTATCTCATCATCTATGCCCAAGGACATCTCTACATTTTATTTGGTAATTAAACATAAATAACCAACAAAATAAATAAGACAAGAGTATAGAAAACATAATTCCTATATTAACGAGAGTTCTTTTCTCCCTTTTAATTATCCACTTGAAATTATGATTTACTGTCATGATTTTTATAAATAATTACAATAATTTAATCAATTTAAAAAGGTATTTTAAATTTGTGAATATCTTTACTGAAAGATAAATACTGTATTTTAGTAACAAGAAACTGTTCTCTTATGTTCTTCACTTAAAGAAATGAGTTAAAAATGAGAGATAATTTAAATTACTTAGCTTGAATTGTACTATTATAATATCTATGCATTAATCTGTTACATCCACAAATGACATGGCAACTATGTATAGAGTGTAAGGCATTATTCTTCAAAGACTGATGATATTCATAAACTTCCTTCTGATTTAGAAGTTCTTAAATTCATTTTGGGCTGTCGCTGGTATTCCTTCAATAATAATCCTTCAATATAACAGAGACAGAGCGCTCTGTAGTGTGGACAAATTGTCACAGTATATCCAAAACACTGAAATTTCTAAAAGTACATCTGAGACAAATTTTTTAAGTGCCTATTCCTTTTTAGTTCTCTCCTTTTAGATGACAATCTTTTCATAAAGATTAAGTTTAGTATGCTGTATGTAATAACATTGCCTAACAGACCATTTCATCGATTTATGATTCTCTTCAAGAGATGATTTTACCTAGCAGTTATATCAGATTTGCTTGCTTGTGTATCTATTTATCTAATCTTGTTTAATCATTTGTTTTTAATGAAATATCCTGTCACAAGGGGCAGACGATTGTTTTACTTGACATATTCCAGGAGGTGTGCAAAATTGAACCAAGTGTTTATCACAGTTATTTTATTATATGATGCAAGAATTTTGACAAAAAAGCATATAGTAAGGACTATTTATTTTCCCTTTTAAAGAAACACATTTTTTAGAGTCCAGTTTACATTTTAAATGGTAAATCAAATTTCACATTACCAAAGAGCCTCCACAATTTTATCTTTTCTAAAAGTCAAAAAGAAAAACACATGATGTATAAAAAAGGAGAATTGTTCATTTCAACTCCTTTTCCTTTTCCCTTCCTCTGCCTACACATCTTCAAATTGTCTTCTCTTGTCTTATAAATTCTCTAAAACTGTAAGCCTGTTAATCTCCTTGTTTTAAAATACAACAATGATTAATTGTAAATTTTTTAGATAGAATATTTATTTAGGGTTTTTAAAATGTTCATAATTGGCAGTTAATTTTTTCTATCAGACAATATATGCAAAAATACCCAGCCTACTGCTTAGAATATAAAAAATGTAAATAAATAATTATAACATAGGTGCACAGTCTTGTAGAATACTTTCTGTGCAAAGTGAATTATCATTAAGAAAAGATTTTTATTATCCAATCTAATTGTTAACCTGAATTTTAAATCTTCCAACAATAAATTCTCTACATGGATAAACTTATCAATGGTAATGTCAGTGATGTTTCACTCCCATGGCATCACGGCAAGAATTCTGGCACCACCATTTACAGGTTTGGTGACGTTGATAAGACCTTTATTCTCTCTGAAACATTCTTAATTTCCCCTTCTGTAAATGGAAAGGACAAAGAAGCTGGTTAGAATTAAGTGAAATAGTTAAAATGAGTGAAATCATAATAGAAACTGTAAGATTATATAAATATTCTTATTCATATTATTATTTTTTCTTTTGTTTTCTAACCGAACTGCATTCATCAATTTCTCACTTTAGTTACTACAATCATCTTAAAAGTTTTTGCCTTTTAAATATAAATCCATGGGAATAATTCCAAATGTGTTGGTTTATGTTATTGCTACTTATAAAAATGTACTCTTTAGCTTCATTCACCAATGAGTATGGATCAAACAGATTTAAAATTATATATGGGAGGGATGTCACTAAAATTATGCTAAATATTTATCAAAAATAAAATATCCATTCTGATATTTCCAAAAGGATTCTTTGAAATTTTTCTATAAATATATACAATCACAAAGAAATATGAATTCCAGTGATGCAGATGTTTCCTTACTGAAAACTGACTCGATATATAGCCTTATTTAGAAATTAGAATGATTCTTCATTAGGAGTGATGTGTTCTGTCTATTAATTAAAGTTAGTCATTGAGAAATCCTCTTATTCAGTTCTCCTCCTTTGAAAATTATTGTTCATTGTGGGTTTTTTTTTTGTAAGAATTTAAGCTCTAATGACTTTGTCATATCCTTTAAAATATGAAGAAATTATTTTAAACTATTTTCTACTGCAAGCTTAATTGCTTTTGTTTATTACGATTTGACTTGCCATTATTTTCAATATCATTTTTATTCTTTCTTTCAACCACGTGCACACATAAGCACATATCCACTCACACACGAGTACATGCACACACAAGTGCACACACACATGCACATGTGTGAATGTATACTAAGTATGCCTTTGTGTCCACCAACACCAGCTGTTTGCAAGGCCCCGTGCAAAATGAAAATGTCAGATCTCTTGTTCAAAATAATAAAGAATTTCAAGATGACAACAGAAAAGCATTAAACCAAAAGTGAGGCTTTTCTGAGAGTGGGGCCCAGTGTGATTACACAGGTCACACATCTAGTAAGCAGACCAGGCTGTTCACAATCTCTACAGGAACATTGTGCAATCTTAGTAAGTATTTAGTCTTCTTCTTCTTCATTTTCTTGCTATTTGAATCAGTTATGTATAAGGAGGCAAAATGGTAATAAAATACCATTTACTGCTATTAATGTTACTTCATGGTCAGGTATAGCTATAGAATACTTGTTTTTAAATCCTCAAGATTAGAATGTGGTCATGTCTCTATTCCATGAACTTGGACAGAGTAAAATCAAACAACTGTCTTTGTATCCAGTTCTTCACCTATTAAATCTCTGATGGATAACACAACTAAGTGTTGACAAGAAAGGCTATCTATTCCTTAAAGTACAACATCCAAACTGTACTTTCAACCCATTGTACAGACTGCATTTCCACGGGAAGAAAAGAGCCTTACAGTTTTCTCCCTGGTGTAAGGAGTAAACTTTAATCTCATGACTTAAGTATAGATTTCCTAAACAGATCTCTTTTGTGTATATCCTATTTACATCAAGAATAGTCTGTCAACGATTTCTGGACTCTGCTGATAATGGAAGAGAGGGCACTATCATGACGTGTTATATTGTAAGCCTATGCAGAAGTAGTTTCGATATGAAAGTGTTGTTGATACGGTATTTTACAATTTTACCAGAAATCTGAGTCCTCCTCAATCAGTTCTTTATCAGCTTGTGTGCGTGTTGTAGTAGGTGTGTATGGAGGGGGTAGCAGGGGAAAAGTAAATTGCAACACAATCTGTTGTGTTGGACCTGGACCTCTCAGCAACAAGAACATATGTCATCTGCAGGGCCTTCTTCCCCTATCTCTGAGGAAGTTAATCCTGTTTTTGTCAAATCTGTTGATTTCATTGCTCTTGATTTCCTCTGGAACCACTCTTCATCAGTTTTCTCCTACTTCACATGTATCCTTAAAATTTTTCAGCAACTTCTTTCATTTCTATTCATTCCTCAACTCACTACAACTTGGGATCAACCTTTAGTACTCTACCTAAATTGCTCAAATAACTCTTTTTTTTTTATTGTTAACGTATAACATGAGATCTACTCTCAATAAAACTTTAAGTATTATTGTTAACTGTAAGCACAAATGTACAGCAGATCTCTAGAATTTATTCATGTGGCATAACTGAAATTTTAAATCTGTTACACAGCAACTTCTCGTTTCCCCCTCCTCACAGCCCTAACAACCATCATTCTACTTTCTGCTTCTATGAGCTCAACTATTTTAGATTCCTCAGATAAATGGAATCATGCAGTATTTGTCCTTCTATGATTGACTTATTTCACTTAGCAAAATGTTCTCAAAGTTCATCCATGGTGTTGCATATGGCGGGATTTCCTTCTTTTTATACCCAAATAATATTCCATTGTATCTATATACCACACTTTCTTTATTCATTCATCCATCAGTGGACATTTAGGTTGATTCCAAATCTTGGCTATTGTGAATAATGCTGCAGTGAACATGGGGATGCATATGTCTCTTCAAGATTCTGATTACAATTATTTTGGATAAATACCCAGAAGTGGGATTGCTGGATAGTATAGTAATTCTATTTTTAATTTTTTAAAGAAACTCCATACTGTTTTCAATAGTGGCTGGACGATTTTACATTCCCATCGAAAGTGTATGTGAGTTCTAATTGCTCCACATTCTCATCAACACTTGCTATTTTCTGTTTTTTTGATAGTGACCATTCTAGAAGGTATAAGGTGATATTTCATATGGTGGTTTGATTTGAATTTCCCTGATAACTAGTGATATTGTGTGTCTTTGCATATACCTGGTTGCAAAAGGTATTGCAACCTATTCAATGTCCTTTGCCCATTTTTAATCAAGTGACTTAGTTTTTGCTATTGAGTTGTAGAAGTTCCTTATGTATTTTGGATATTAATCCCTTATTGGATATATGGTTTGCAAATATTTCTCCCATTCTGTAGGATGCCTTTTTACTCTCTTGATTGTTTCCTTTGCAGAGCAGAAGCTTTCTAGTTTGATGTGGTCCTGCTTGTCTATTTTTGCTTTTGTTGCTTATTAAAATATTATGGTACTGGCGTAAAAACAGACATATAGACCAAGAGAACAGAATAAAACCCCAGAAATAAAACCACGTTTATAAAATCAACTTGATCTTCAACAAGGGTCAAGAATACACGATTGGGAAAGGATAGTCTTCAACAAATGGTGTTGGAAAAATGGATATCCACATGCAACAGAATGAAATTGGACCTTTATCTTACACCATACGAAAAATCAACTGAAAATGGATTAAAAATTTAAAGATAAGACCTGAACCTGTAAAGCTTCTAAAAGAAAACATAAGGGAAAGCTTCATGAATTTGGTTTGGCAATGATTTCTTGGATATGACACCAACCTTTTTTTTTTTTAAGTTTTCAGCTAACTTGAAGCCCCTACGGAATTTGAAACACTGGTAATTCTATACTAGAAACATGATCTTCCTTTGATTTCTGAGACATGATTTTTGGCCTTTTTATATACTCTCTTCATCCCTTTTGCTGGCTCCCCATCTTCCTTCTGATCTGTGAAAGATGTTTTCCACAGCTCTGTCCTTTTGTTCTCTGACTTCTCGCTGGGAAAACTCATCTATTGTAATGACTTTAACTACCTCCTCATAAATCCATATTGTAAAAGAATAAAGACTCTTTTTCTCAAACTATGCCACATATATTCATCCAGCCTCATAGCCAGTTACGCTCCCCACCATGCTCCTTGTGGCCAAATAGACGGAAATACTCAGCATCCTTAAAGCTGTTTTTACTTCTGTTCAGTTAAATTTAACACGCAGATTCGCATAGCCACTGTGAGTGTGGTACTTGGCATACATCCTGCTCTGCAGGGACATTGAGTCTAGGCCTTTTGTGCATGCTGTTCACTCTGCCTATGTGCTCTTCTACAAACTTGTCTTCCTATTTAACCCCTGCTTTCCTATTCAGTTCACAGACTACCTGCTCTATGAATCTCAACCAGACTTCCTTAGGAAAAATATGTGAACCACTCTTTTTTGAACTTAAATAACAGAGTGCATATGTTGAATAAGTCCTTTTTTGTATGTTAATAATTATTTTTTGTTTATGCATGTATCATTCTCGCTAGGCTTCTTAAGGACATTATCTTTGAATCTTCAGTGTCTCGGCTATAAAAAATAATGAGGAAGATCTATATGAACAAATAAGGAATGATTTCCAGCACATGCTGTTTAAGTGAAAAAAGCAAAGCAAAGAAGATTAAAGCCTTATATCATAAATAAGAAATACTTTTTATCATTATTAGCTCTTCATCAAAAAATGGTTAAAAGTTAGCAAGGAGAACTACTTATTAGAAATGGAATAGGATAGATAGAGATAGGCTTGACAATACATATTGAAAGGATTACAGACATATAAAAAATGTGTCTTTTAATTTTTGTATCATAATTACATACCATGAGCAAGTAGTGCCAAAAGTTCCAAGACCAGAATTTGTTTTAAATTCAAATATCTGTGTACAGATATTTTGCAAATATCCAATCTTGCTACACTTTTTGTTACCAATGAAAATTTCTTCCAAGGAATTCTGTGTTGCCATTGATATCAGAGTTAACAAGAATGCTGAATAAGATTCAGATTGTATTTCCTCTAATTAAGCTCTTGTGGTATTCCATTTCCATAAAATATATAATTGTGTGAGAATTTTGTGGTAATATGTATGATTTCCATATTGCAGGAGAGATTATAAATTGGGGTAGAAAGTACAAAAGAATTTAAAAATTAGATTGTTAACATTTAATATTCAGACATCTAAAACAAATATGTATTTATATTATGAGAGAAAAAACTATGCATATTATCTTACCACATTAAGTGTTGTCTATGATTGGTTTTCCTTTATTTTTTCTTTTCTTTGATGATTATAAATGTGGTATAACTTTAGTGGTGTACGTAGAATCTTAGAGCTAGATTTCAGTAACCCCTTTCAGCCTTCTACCTTACATGTGAGAAATTGATATTCAGAAAGGTTAAGAGACTTTTTGAGGTCACACAGATTTTAGTGGAATCACTCTTAAAATGCCAAATTGAATTTTTTTCCTGTTGTATCAAAAATCTTCTCTCTGAACAATCTATAAATCTTTCTAGATGTAAGAATTTTAAAAGTTCTGGTAAATATGACTTGTTGACATAACAACAAAGCAGAAAATGTGATATTCTCCAGGTTTACAGCCTTAATGAGAAGGTTGGCCGATATCAATGACTGTAATGGGATGTAGGAAAAAGCAGATTTGAAGTCAAATGCAGTGTTCATGGAAAACACTACAGAGAATGAAGCATTATGGAAGAATAGGAAATCATACAGACAACTATGTGTGAAAGAATGACAAAACATAAGATTTTAGAGATTACATTAGAACTGTTTATCTATTTAAAGAAATATAGAATTTCAAGAAGAGTGGGTTTTCCATTTCAAATTCCTTACTTCCTTAACATTTATGTTTAAAAAAGACTTTTCTGAAGTTAACCTTTCACCCTTACACTGAATGCTTTTAGCATATACTATTTTTATTTGACTTGGATTTGTTTAGGTGAATTTTTATAACTTTTTTTCCAAACTATTGCGAGCTTGTGGTACAGAACTATTTTTAGATGGATACTAAATTAGTTTTTATTCAGTAAGAGAATTATGAAATTATAGGAAGTCTTCATGCTTGAGGATAATTTGCATTGAAAAAATTCTGTTTAGAATGAATCTCCTTAAAACTGCCCAAAGTTCTGCACTATATGGTGAACAAAGAGAATTACACAAGACTTTATCTTGCAAATATTAAAAATTATTAAAATAAATATATTGCATTCCATTTTAGACAAAATTTAACCTTTAATTGCCATAGTACATTGATTTTTAAAATGTACAAAAAATGAGTCAAGTGCAATCTTATCCTTTTGGGAATTTTTTTGAAAAAATAATATTAAATACAAGACAATATCTTTCATTTCACATTTGACTTGTATAGCATGATCATAATGAGAGCCATTTTTGAGAAAAATATTCAGTGGTTTCCCCACTTTTCCCAAGGGCCTCTCAAATCTTTGAAATTCAAATATTTCTCTTCTGAAGTACCTAGTATGTCATCATTCTTTTGCAAGATTTGCAAAATTTACTTTCCAAACAATTTGCACTAAAGGAGCTCTTCACTGGTGTTAAATGTATTGGGCTTTTTGCATAATAGCAATTATATAAATGGTCAGTTCATTAGTGAATAATTTTATATTGTGATACTCTTCGGTTATATGGAGATTGTTATTGAACACTTACGTACTAAGGACTGCCCTGAATAACTGGATGAAACAGCTGTATCTTTTGGTATTCTACACCACTTTGAAAGGGTTATTTGATCAATCTTTGAAATGCAAACTTCAAATTTATAAAATGAGTGATTAGTCATTTTAAATATTAATTGACTTTCTACTTCAAAAATGCCTGACTGACACATAAGCACACTTCTGGATCCCTGGGCTAATCCCACCCTCCCCCTACTTTCATCTGCAGCAATGACACCACAATCTGTAAACCAAGGTCAGGTTATATCACTGTATGCTTACATGTTCATTACTGATCAAGACTGTTTTTCATCTAGCTATCAATCAAACTATCATCAGAATGCAATCATAGTTCTAAGAATAGGAGATGAGTTTAGACAATGATTTACATTAATAAATAATCTACTTCAGTCACTAAGTGTTTTAATTTGCAATAGAAATCTTCATGGGTGGAAATGTAAGCTACAGTAATGGATTCATAAACTCATTACTTGGAAAGGTCGAAAAAAGATTTTTCTTCATTGTTACCGCATTCCTGAACTGCATAAGCAAGATCGGCAGATATAGCTTCCTTTAGAATTGTAGGTATTAGTCTAAGGAATCAGGGTCAGTGCTGATGATGTCTGTATTTGTTTTTAGCACATCCAGCAGCTTTATTGCGTATCTCATCACTCCCATTTTTCTTTTTTCGCATTGTTAAGGTGACAGTATAATTTATTGTTCAATCCAGGACACTTCTGAGGATGATATGGGATGTTATTAATAACGGCAGTGACACAATTGGCATAAACTAGAACTGTCTAGGGCAAGCCAGGATTTATGGTAACCTGTCATACTACTTTTTCCTTTAAAACTTCTGTGCCAAGAAGCTCTGTCCTTCACCTTTCAGGAAAATCTGCCTTTATTCATTGGTCACTATGACTTGTCAAACATCAGTAAGTAATCAAAATATTACCTCTGTGAAAGTTTGGTGTTTTTAACAAAAGACTAAAGCCTTAAATTAAAGAAATGAAGCTCTAGTTTAGATAATTCCAAAAATCGTCCAGAGAGGGAGTATGCCTAAATGGTGCTAATTATATGCTTACTTCTCCACCTATTACTAAATTTGATATCTTGTCAAGTTCTCAGAAGTTTCTAGAAATAATATGCTTTTTTACATACAATGTTTTCTATTATCTACATTTAGGCACTCCTTCCCTTCAAGCAAATTGTGCTGGCTACAGAAAGCCACCCAATGGCTCATCCAGTTAATTAATTCTGCCTTACCTCAAGTCTTATCTCTCCCCTAGATTTTAGTCCCACTGCAGGTTGCCTTAACTTTTCTAAAAGTGAGCACAAGAGGTAAATGTTAACAATATTACTTTCAAAACTTTTAAAGAGAAAACAAAATTATTCAGCTATTTCTATGATTCCATTAGATGAAAAACTCTAATTTCTGTCAGGGAACTAGGTGCTGGCATGGGTCGAGGGATTTCTCCCATTCTTCACTGACAAAAACATATTCATTCATTTGTTCATCCGCCTGTTTATTCAACAGAGTTTACTACAGTCAAGCACTATGCTAGATGGCCGGCCCCGTGGCGTAGCGAAGTGCGTGCGCTCTGCTGCTGGCGGCCCAGGGTTCGGATCCCTGGCGCACCGATGAACCGCTTGTTAGGCCATGCTGTGGCGGTGTCCCACATGGAGTGGAGGAAGATAGGCATAGATGTTAGCTCAGGGCCAGTCTTTCTCAGCAAAAAGAGGAGGATTGGCATGGATGTTAGTTCAGGGCTGATCTTCCTCACCAAAAAAAAAAAAAAAGCACTACGCTAGAAATACAAGATGAAAGACGACGTAGTTTCTGTCTCACAGCCCAGCAGGGGACATACATACACAAACATGGAATCACAATATTCTAGAGTTAATCAAAACTCTATAGAACAGCAAAGAAAAGAACATTGAAGAATACCAAACAAGACTTATTCACCTGGAAAAGCTTTACAGATTTCATTGACCAGTGGAATCCTGAAGCATGAGTACCAAGCAGAGAAATGGAGAAATGGTACTGCAGGCTGAGGGGAGTTCATATAAATGCATGAAAGCACAGAGGAGAACTCAGTATTCAGGAGGCTGTGAGCAGGTATATGTGACTAGAATGCCAGGAACCCGTGGTGTGGTGCCTGTTAAGGCACGTAGGTCAGAATGTGAGTGGACAGAGATAACACGGGAGGGAGTTTTTAACTAAGAGCTACCAGGATCTAATAAAGGCATTTATGAAGAAAACTAATCCTGTTAGCAGTGTAAAAAGCATTTGTAGAAATACGGGGAAAAAATGTTGAGGGCCTAAGGGAAGTCCATCAATGACAACGAGATTGGCATTTAACACATCCAAGAGCCATGAGAGCACATATTCATTCATTCTACATGTATTGTACACTTATGTGCCAAATATTGTCTTAGCTGGGTGGACATCAAAATGTGAATTACGCTACTGAAGTATAATTTAAACAGAGGAGGACTTGAGCACAGTCTCTTTTTATAAAACTGAAAATTGAGATATGGTCTCTGTTCTTGCCTACCTTGGTTCTTGAGGTATATAATTAAAAATTTTAGATTTTGATGATGCATGGATGAGGATTTGTGTTAAAGTCATACATCTTAGCCCACAACTAATTCCTGTCCAAAGAGTCAAAGGTGGATGATAAATCAATAGAAGCAGTAAAAAGCATTATGTCGTTCTTGGCAGATTTCTCCATAAGGTAAGTGGGAGTGTGACAGTGATCAATATTAGAGTAGCTGTGCCTGAAACATATATTTTCCTAAAATGACATTGACCCAATAGACCCAGATCTCTTTGTATTGAGTCTAGAACACAATGCTGGAACAAAAAATTATAAATATTTGTCAAGTAAAATTAAGATAAATGAGTATCTGAGATACAAATAGAGAACACTTCAACTAATACTTATACGGGAACCTCTGATCCAAAATCTCTTTCATCATTACAAGATCAGGATCTCTCATTGGGATTTCATATGCTCAAGTTGTTTGTTTGCTGGATTGTTTGGAGGCAGAAACGGGCAAACTCATTTCTGCTCCGCTCACATTGTGCCTTGCTAACTTTTCTAAGATTTTCTGTATGTTTGTTTTAATTCTCAACAGTCTTTAAATAACCATCTTGTAATAAACTTCAACTCATATTTACCCGTATATAGGACAAGCCAGATTGGTAGAGTAACTAGGAGGTTTTGACGAAGATTATTTTTTTATTTTTTCACTCAAGTATTTCTCTCAGAGTGAAGCACTTTAGTCCCAGGGAACAAACCTTTTTTTGTTTGTTTGGTGTTTGTTTTTTAAATTCATGTATGTTCTCTGCCACCACCAGAGGGACTTTCAAAACAAGGCACAAAGAGAGAACTGTCCAATGGGCTTTTCTTTCTACTTCCTTACATTTTTATCAATTCAGGAACCTTTCACTGTACAGCCTTTTGCTTGGGAAGCTGTAAAAAGTACGGAGGAATGAGTATGATAGAAGAAGTACCTTATTAGAAATTTTTTTCTCTCTTGTGAATTGTCATTGCAAATACAACTATATCCTCAGATATTTCAAGTCATTTGGCATTTATCTTGTATAGCATTTATTAATTGTGATTTATTCACATATGATGTGTCTGGATTCTTTCCACTAGAAGGTAGACTGCTTTAGACCAACTTCTATTATTCTTTATTCCTAGTATATTATCTTACAAAGGACTGGTAAAAAGTAGTTGTTCAACAAATATGCAGTAAATGAATTATTTTCTGCTAGTCATATTTTAAAATAACTAGCTGCTGTCTCTGGAACAAACAATATTCATATATAACATTGATTCTGTGGGTAAATGTGTTCCAAATTCAAAAATGATTTACAAAACTTTAGTATCACTCAAACCATGACTTGAGATTGCTCTTAAAGAATGAGACATTCACAGTTAATAATTTAAACATAAAATATTTAATATCAAAGAGAAAAAAAGACATAGCAAGAAACCAGTGCAGTTTTAGCTTGTGCATTCATTTTAATTTGAATAATGGTAATTCTTAAAAATGTATTGAGCACTTCCTATCTGCTAAACATCCTTCTGAGTATTTTACACGGAAATATTTTCAATAAATCTTCACAAAAACTTTGTGAATTTAGCCCTGACTAGAAGAACTAATGTTCTATCATTTCTCTGAGTCAAATAACTCACTAAGTCATTTGATTTCTGAATATCAATCTTAATTCTGCTGCAGATTTTTTTTATGTTGAAGAGATATTACAGCTCTCCAAACACTTTAAAATTGCATAACCTTCTGAATTAATTTTTTCTAATTTGCTTTTATTTAACAATGACTTTAACCCACACGCACTCCATCCGCCTGCTTTCCCCCACATATATACTCCTCCTTACTTCCTTTTTCTTCCCCTTCATCTAAAGAAAATTCTCTCTCTTGTCTCTTCTCTCCCTGTTTCTCTCTCTCTCTTTCTGTCTCCTCTTTTCCTCCCTCCCTCTTCTCTTTCAGGACCGTTAGCTCACATACACACATTCTTTTTTCTTTGTGTAAATTGTAAATTATAACGTTAATTTATTTGATCCCCTCTGCCATCCCCCAGTGACCAACTCTTTCATTTGCTTAAGATTTCTTCCAAAGGTCTAACTTTTAATTCGTTTGTTTTACTGTTCAATGCGAGATACTTCTAGTTCCTTCTGGGTGTTCAGTAACTTGGCAGTCTTCCATCTAGTCCCCTCAGGCACTATCAAAAGAAAACTCTGGGAGGAGTAATAGTGATTAAACGCTCAGACTGCATATACATTTTCTCATGTCCATAGCACTCTGGAGAAATTAATTAAGCCTCACAGCACTCCTCTGAGATGTTGTTATCTGCATTTTACATGTACAAATCTCAACACAGACATTAACATTTTTGCCCAAAGTCAAAGAAAATTGTAAGTTTCCTACTGAGATTAGCATTTAATTATTACTGTTTACAGGCAGTATTGTTCTTTTGCTACTATCTCTCTCTTACTAGTGTTCTCTCTCTCACTGTCTCTCTTGATCTCTTTCTCTTTCTGAATATAACTAACATAGTCTCATTATCATGTGACTAAAATCTCTTTTCATAACATGATGTTTACAAAAATAGTAAATACATGTATTATTAGAGTTTTTTTGTTACTTCAATACCAATTACCTTATAATTTACAAATTAGTTACCTTTTTATTTATTTCTCCAGTTTTCCTTATTAAAGTTGTTCAACCCATTTTTGTATAATTGAGCTTTATGCTTATTAATTGTGCAATCAACTGTGTTCCCTAATTTGCAGTTTTATTGATATTGGTATCAATATCAATTGATATTGATATGTAGATGATCTTTCTTCATAAAAGACTACTCCTGGTTCATTTTAAAAACAACTAACAAACACTTATGTGAAAAGCTACATATTCAAATTCTAATTTATTTAACCAAAATAGAAATATAAAACCACGTTTAAATTGTGAAATAAAGTATGCATCAATCTAATGACCTAATTGATCTGGAGTGGCACAATTATATCTATTTTTTCATTTTACATTTTTGCTAAATAAGGAGAAGGACGGTCATGTATTGTTAGAGGAAGAACTATTGTTTTATTAGGACATAATGTTGTTTACTATATAGCTGCCTTCCAAATATGTTCCGTAAGAGGGAGGTGGATTCATACTCCCAGAGGGCTAATCAATGAAATTTAAAAGGTCAAACACATTCTTAACTGAAAGAGATTAACATAAAAAATTATTAGCTATTTTAAAAATACATATTGAAAGAAATCCTACCCTTTACTTGATAAAGTTTGAATTGAAATTATGTTTTCTTTTACTAAGCGTTTAGTCTATTGTAAGATAAGCATTTGGTACTTCTTACTAACCACATATGAGATTACACCAACAAGTTTTAATACCTCTTTTGATGGCCAAACTTTATAGAGTTACCCATTACTGTCTTAAGTGAAGGTTGAATTAAAATAATTTGTAGGAATAATTATCGTTTGACTTGCAGGCTTTCTAAAATAGATCTATAGGAACAAGTCTATTCTTGGTTAATGTCATCCCCAATTAATCTAATTAAATAAGTACAGAAATGAAAAAGGAACAAAACCACTAAGATTAGTGAGCACTAGCCTGTTTCAGCATATAATTTCCCCGTTCTCTTCCCATTTTAGTTAAGAGGAAGAACTTAACTGGTTTCGAGGCTGTCTCTGTGTTAAATTAGTTTATGCTGATACAAGTTTACTCTCTTAGCATCATAATGGCAAAAGAATAATGAATCCTCTCTTATCTCTGTTGCAGAGGTGTAGTCTCAAGAGTATAGCTGAAAAATCAATGCCACCTGATAACAGATGAGCAATATTTCCATCGTTTCTGCTGTTGTCATCACAAAAAAAAAAAAAATGCCTTTGAAATTAATCAACATGACTGACTTTCTACGCACTGGCTGTGAGTCAGAATTATAGTGGCATTGGCATAGACAAGGCAACATCCTCAAACATTCCTGCTTGTTTTGTAAATTCATGTCTGTGACTTCATGGACATGATCTAGACAAGTTTTAAGACATAGCCTCATTAGTTCTTTAATAGCACTAACTCCTACTTTTGAAATATACCTTTCAAGATTGACAATTTTCTTTCAACAATCTGCCTTATGGATGTCACTACTTTAATCCTGATAATTCAATTCAATTTAATAAACAAAGGTCCTTGAGCATGTTACTGCAAATGGTTGCCTGAAGAAGTAGGACAGGTATATTTTTATGAAACAAAAATCCCTAGTGAGGATGACTTAATGAGCTGTGGAATGCGCTGTGGCAAATGCAATAGGGATTCGCATTTGATATTACCTTGCAGGACTATGAATGAGCAGCAGATTATAGAAAGGTTTCCACAATTCAGGTTGTAGATGTATATTTAGAAGAGTTACAAAATAAGACTATAACCAGTACAAAGACATGACTCAACAAGAAATTTTAAAACTTAATTTGTCTAAAATGCTCTTCCGTAAATGGTGTTATTCTTGTTTAGTAAGTCTTTGATGGTTCAGTGCTATCCAATGTATAAACCCATACTGATGGAAGATGAAGCATCAGTTGTAAGAAACCAAGATTTGTATTCATATAATGTACCAATACAGATACAGAATTGAAAATTGTGCAAGGCTTTCTGACATTCTGTACTGTTTGATGTCATCTCTATGGTATGAGTATTCTCAATAAGTGATTATTATTCATTGGCTGTCACTTGAGAATGCAGTCGTGGTAGAAATTCAGTTCTTCAGGAGAACTTGAAACACTTACTTCAATTTTAGAGTAAATCAATCCTCTTAAAATGAGGTTACCAGCAACACAGATATGGTAGCCTAAGAGAGTAACATCAGGTATCTGTAATGGGTACTTTCTATTTCATGTCATAGAGAAAAATAATAATAACAGTGCTACCCCAACTGGATTAATTCAAAGACAGGGATTTTTTTTTTTTTTTGTACTCTCTGAACAGCTAAATGGTTAAGAGGTCAGATAAACCTTGATTTAAGGGTGAGATTCTGAACAGGAGTGGTTTATCACTGTCCATCCCTTGCTTTCATTATCTTGGTGTCACCTCCATCCTTATGTACTTTCTCCCAGGTAATTTCAAGAGCACTGCCAGCAGTTTCCTGGGCTATACCTGTCTAGATTTATTTCCAGTGGAAAATAGTACACCCATGTCTTGGATAGTTCAAAGACTAGCCCCAATTGAGCTTCTTTGCTTGACTTCTGTCATGTGATGGTTACTGAATCAATTACATGACAAGGATAACAGAAAGTACTGATTGACTTAGCCCTGTTAGAGGTCCACATCTGGATTTGGGGGGTGAGAATGAGGTGCAGTCAGCTTCATCTGAATACGACAAGCAAGTTAATAGAAGGTGGTTCTCTCATATCAACATCAGGATATGTTTGCACAAAAAATGGGCAAATAATGCTAGGGGTATAAAAAAAAAGCCAAAGTAAAAGCTAATATCCATTCCACTGTCCATTCCAATATCCATTTAAAGATCAAACTTTGTCACACTGCTGCACACTGTGTAATTAAATACATGTTACAAACCTAGATGAGGATGACCCATATTGAAACTCTAATATCTCATTTCCTTCACCTCCTCACTTCAAACCATCTCTTCCCATCATGCTACCTCAGCCACATAAGAAATGGTCATTCTTTATCATCACCAATAATTCCATTTCCTGTGACATTTCTACTACAAACTTCCCAGTCCATGACCTTATCTCTTTCCTTCTAGCTTTCTTATTTTAGCACTTCACAAGAAGTATATTCCAATTTATTGTGAAATCCAATTTATTTCCCTTTAATTCTTTTGCTATTCATCACTCCCTCATGTTTTGTTTCCGGTTTATTTTTCAGTTTAGTCCCTCATTGTAGTCAATCTTTTGCAAAAATCATAAAATTGCCTTCTTTACTTATTACTATTTCTATAGTACCATACTTATCTATAAACATTCCAATCATGTTTGAAAGCAAGTGTTGTCTTTCCACACAATCTTGCCAAGTAATTGTACTTCAGATTCACAACTACGAACCTCAAATGTTGATTTAATACTGCAGAATAATACATATCACTAGTGTATTAGTTTCTTGAGGACACTAGTTTCCTAGTGTAAAAAATTACCACAAACTTGGTGGTTTAAAACTATAAAAATTAATTCTCTCAGTTCTGGAGGCAAGAAGTCCAAAATCTGGCAGGGCTGTGCTGCCTTCAGGCACTTTATAAAGAGGAAAATCTGTTCCTTGTCTCTTCCAGGTTTTGGTGGTTGCCCCAGCATTTCTAAACTTATGGCCACATCACTCCACTCCCTGTCTTCGTGTTCACATTGCCTTCTCTGTGTGGTTGTGTTATCTCCCTTTGCCTCTCTCTTACTAGAACACTTATGATCACATATAAGACCCACCTAGATAGTCAAAGGTAATCTTCTCATCTCAAGATCTCTAACTTAATTATATCTACAAAGACTCTTTTTCCAGATAAGGTAACATCTGCAAGTTCTAGGGATTTGGATATCTTTTAAGGGGCCATTTTTTGGCTTACCACAACCAAAATCCTTCTTTTCGACCCTCTAAGGCCACTGTTTTATACCTTCTAAATCTACAGATTTCTCACATGCATTCTTCCTCTTCCACTAAACATCAGCTGATAATCTTCTCTGATACTCTATTAGGAAAATCGCAGCAATCATTTACGAACTTCTCGGCTTCCTACCGCTGAGTTTACACATTTAATGGTATCTCTACACTTCCTATCTCTCCTCCTTTCTGTGAAATGAAAGAATGGCCTGTGCTCCCCATCCCTGATCAAAAACCAATCCCTGTTCTTGGGCTCTGGATCCCATGCCCTCCCACCTTCCCAGTCCTGCAATCTCAAACACTGTTGGTGCGAGTATAACTTGATCCAAAAAATTTGAATATACTTGGACAATACATCAAAACAAACAAAAAAGGTTCATAACTTTTAACCAGAATTTTACTTCTAGGAATCTGTCCCACAGAAATATTCAGCCTTGAAAAAATAAAAATATAACCCAGTTCTTCAAAGCATTATTTGAAATATATAAAAAAAAGAAAATTCCGTCAGTTTGAAAATATTTAATATGCAGCGCAATTTAAAAAGAGAGAATAAGGAGAATTTCTACAGGTAAACATGGAAGAATGTTTATAATTGTTGAAAGAATCAAACAAGTAGCAAAAGCAGAACTTCGTTTATTGCGTGGTATTATTTGAGTTCAAAACAAAAGAAAAATATACATATATATGCATAGGACAAGCTCTGAAGGAGTGAAACAGTTTTAACAGTGCTCATTCATATTAAATGGAAATATGGGAGAGGTTTGACTTTGTATATATCTGTTTTCTTTTGTTCTTAACAATTAACCTGTATTGACTGATATGTATATGTAATTAATTTTAAACTATGTGTTATTTTTAGTAAAGTTCCAAGTAGATAAAATACATCTAACTCATATATTCGTTGTTTAGTGTTTTGGAACTTTATGTTACCTCGGTTTTAATTGTTAAATTTATCAAGCCATTCATCTGATAAATTTACTTATACTGTTAGGTTGTCATAATCAGTTTATTGTCTTGAGAGCACTTTATCTAATCTTAATGGAGGGGAATTAGGGCTCCAGCTGACAAAGCTTAATGCTTCCAAATAATCTGCATTTTCCATCACATAACTATCCCCAATTAACTATAGTGTTAATGCCTTTGTTTTTTACGATAAACAACAGAAAATGCTTATCAGAAAAGGAAATTAGAGCTATAGCAGATAATTTCAAATTGATGCCAAGACAAGAGTTTACAGTCTGGAAAATACGATAAGTCAAATTTTCAATACTGAGATAGAATTATCTGACTTTTTCAAAATCACTTTTTTGGTTAATGAAATTACTTCACATATAGTGAATCCACATTTTTAACGATTTATAAATACCATTTAGAATCCAACATTATTTCACTATTGCATTTCATTTTAAATAAGAGTTGGGTGAAATGTGCTTATTTCGGAAAAGTAATATAAAATAGACTAATGCTATATAATCAATCCTAGATATCAAAAATCATATGTTGTAAAATAACAGATATTAGACAATGGCATTAGTGTAAAAATGGAAACAATTAAATTTTGATTCTATCTTTTTTAATTATATATATTGGTTTATGGTAAGCATTTTTTTAAAAGCCAATTTTCAAAGTGGGAAGGAAAATTATGCCGTTTCTACTGAAGTCATTAAGAATCTTGAAGCGTTATGTAACACCCTCTAAGAACAGTCCTTGGAGTTTAAATGTTCAATCATCCCCTTTGTTAGTTTAATTCAACAGAAAATATCTTGTTCACACGCTCAACAGTCTTGGAAAGAAGCCACAGAGGATCATGATTACTCAATAAAAGAGATCTTTTATGTTTATGTTACTTTGCTCAAAATCTCATATCTGTAGCACTAAAACCAATTAATTATATTCAGTTGGAGTAAAATCAGATGCAGTTCACAGTTTATCTCTTTGACAGATAGTTGCTGGGGATTTCATATATGGCCTTAACACAGTATATGAAAAACTCACTGTGAATAAAATAGTTATTCAAAGTAGCTATATATTTTTATTGTTTTGGCTTGGATTCAATATATATTTTGAATTAAGAAAAGAGCAGATTTAACAGCATGTGAGACTTTTTAATACTATCTATATATTTTTTTGGTTTATAAATACCTGAAAGAATGATGCTAAACAAATTAATTTAAGTAGCACAGTCATTCTGTCTTTATTTCTGTATTTGATCATAACCTAAATTGGGGAATAAAGTGAACTTGAATCAGCCATTTTCCCTTGAATTTCATCCTCATTGGTGCTTGTCTATCCATTTGATATAGCATCATTTTATTGCCTAGTGTTACTAATTAAGCATTAAATTTAATACCATACATCAATTATCAAATCACTCTTTTCTCTGCATCTTTTGCTTTAATTTAATGAGGGATCTGTAGTATTTGGATTATCTTCAATCACTTTGTTGTCTTAACTATGCAAATAAAGATATGGGATTAAGAAGAATTTCAAAATAGTAAAATCCTGCTAGTTGGATAACCAATGTTCTGTCTTCCAAAATTCAACCTGAAGCTAAACTCCGCATCTAATCAACAAACACTGGTGTCAGTATGCTATGAACCAGGCACTTCGCTCAGTATTAGGCATAGAAAGATATGCGACCCTCTCTTAAATATCTGTGCCTTCTCCAACTACCACTCTGTCTTAGTCCATTCAGGCTGTTATGACAAAAATACCATAGAACGGGGAGCTTATAAACGACAGAAATTTATTTCTCACAGTTCTGAATGCTGGGAAGTCCAAGATCAAGGCACTAGTAGATTTGATATCTTTTTTTTTTTTTTGTGAGGAAGATCAGCCCTGAGCTAACACCCGTGCTAACCCTCCTCTTTTTGCTGAGGAAGACCAGCTCTGAGCAACATCTATTGCCAATCCTCCTCCTTTTTTACCGCCAAAGCCCCAGTAGATAGTTGTATGTCATAGTTGCAGTTGCACATCCTTCTAGTTGCTGTATGTGGGATGCGGCCTCAGCATGGCTGGAGAAGAGGTGCGTCGGTGCGCCCCCGGGGTCCAAACCCTGGCCGCCACTAGCGGAGTGAGCGCACTTAACCGGTAAGCCACTCAGATTTGATATCTGATGAGAACCCTCTTCCAACTTGCAGAGTGCTATCTCCTCACGGTGTCCTGACATGGCAGAAGGGGCAAGGGAGCTTTCTGGGGTGTCTTTTATAAAGAGACTAATTCCATTCATGAGGACTCTATCCTCATCACCTAATTGCTTTCCAAGCCGCTCTTCCTAATGCCATTGTTTTGGGGATGAGAATTTCAACATATGAATTTTGGGAGATCACAAACATTCAGACTATAGTACTCCTCCTTGCTTTACTATTGCCTTCCCTGCGCTTCATAAAATTATCTTGATTATTGGCCCAAATCATAGTCATTGGCTAAATACTACGAATGTATTTTAAGTCTAGGAGAAGGCAGAGGTGATATGCTAGTTAATATCATTGGCCTAGCCTACCTACACCATAACTGTATAATTTCTATTAATGTCTCTCAACAAGAAGTAACTGCTTGCATACTCAGAACAATCATACATAGGTTGCAATTTCATGTTTATTCCCCTTTCGTGCCTAAATCTCATTTCACTATTTAAAACTTAATAAGAAATAAATATTTTGTGAATTGACATCCAAATTAACTCAAACTTTATAACTTATATAACAGTTAAGTGGAAAGAAAGGCTTTGGATCTTTTTATCTTTGTTCTAAATTAGGTAAGAAATTTTGAAGGTACTGTATCATGATGTTACAAAAGAAAATAAAAGTGGCTGCTGGTCAATTCTCTTTTTAATATATACAAAAGAAAAAAAAACAACATGTATTTCAGTTGTGTTAGAAACTAATTTATGTATACGTTGTACAAAAAATGATTTAGATTTCATAGACTTGGATTTAGTCAGCTATTTGAACTACTGTGGTATGAGTTATGGAACTAATTAACGTTCACATTATTGGAGAGGAAAGTTTTTTCCTCTACCCTTCTAGGTTTTTCTGGCTGGTCTAGAAATTAAATTGAAATGAGACACATTAGCAGGAGAAAATCAAATTTAATTCTACGCATACAGGGGGTCCATGAGAATATAAGGCCCAAAGACAGTCAGGCAATTGAAGCTTATATGCTACTCAGAGCTAAGGAGAAAGAGGGTGGGGGTCTGGGACTTCAAAGCGGAGGAAGACAATTCACAGAGAGACGGGAAAAGCAAATGTTTGGTAAATAAATGTTTGCTATCCCATGCAGACACAAAGGTGCACAGAAGGAATGTGAACAAACAGGCCTTGTGAAGTTCCCCTCAGTTTAGCTCACCTAGCTCGTATGCTTTGTAGTTATCTCTGATGATAGCTCTTCTTTTTATCTAAATTCTTTTAGACAGTTGAGGGGAGGTAAAAAGAAAAACTTTCTGAGTCTTCTGTTTCTTAAAAATAATCAGCCAAAAATAATCCTCATACCATAGAGACGTACTTTAGGGTGGCAAATTTGCTCCCCTACAACGTTTCGCTTTAGAGTTAATCTTACTTTAGATGACATTAATTGTATGCCATATCTACCACCAGATCTACACAGATATCATAATTATTTACCTATTTATGGTGCCTTCCTGACTGTTACTATAAATGAAATAGCAATGCTTCTATCTAAAGCCAATCCTTCTCTAGTATATAGAGTGTCCTGCACAATCAAATTCTCTATTTCTATGAGATCATTCTCATTATCATGCAAATATGGATTTATTTTACCCTCATAAAAAAGAAGAGAAAAAAGTTATTTTGACTCTGCTTCCCCTGCCAGTTATTACCCCATATCTTTGCTTCTCTTTGCTGCAAAATTTGTCAACAGAGTTGGTCATTCTTGCTTATCTCTGATTTGCCTTTTCCCATTAGTCTTTTAAATCCATATTTCAGGGCCGGCCCTGTGGCTTGGTGGTTAAGTGTGCGCGCTGCAATGCTGGTGGCCCGGGTTCGGATCCCGGGTGCGCATCGAGGCACCACTTCTCCGTCCATCCTGAGGCCGAGTCCCACATACAGCAACTAGAAGGATGTGCAGCTATGACATGCAACTATCTACTGGGGCTTTGGGGGGAAAAAATAAAATAAATAAAAAATCTTTAAATCCATATTTCAAACAGGTTTTCACTACCACTGTGGTACTAAAACTTCTCTTGTCAAGGTCAAAAATACCCTTCACATTGCTAAGTCTAATAGTCAATTCTCTATACACATTTTACTTGAAAATAAGTATTTAACTCAGTATTAAATGCTCAGTTTTCTTCACTTTTATCCACTTGTGTTCCAGAACACTACACTCTTGAGTTTTCCTCCTGCCACATTGTTTTCTCCTCCTCTGCCCAATCACTTAATGATAATGGTCCCTTGTCCTCTTCTCTAACTCAGTTCCTTAGTTATTTTATCTAGTATGTTTTAAATACCATCCATGTGTCAACTCTCACATTTACATTGCCATCTCCTGCTGGAGCTCCAGACAGTCAACTGCTTTCTTGATATTCCACTTGGATATCTAACAATCTTCCCAAACTCAACTGAATTGATTTCCTACCAAAGTGCTTTACCTACAGTGTTCTCCGTCTCAGTTGATGGAAATTTCATCCTTCCAGTTACTCAGACCAAAATTATTGGAGACATCTTCAATTAACCTCTTTCTCTCATCTTCCCACCTCATCTCATCTATCAGCAAATTCTCTTCACTCCACTTTGAAAATAAATCCAGAATCCAATCACTTATCACCACCTTCACTGCTAACACCCTTGTCTTCCCACCATCATCAATCACCTAGATTACTGCAATAATTTTCTAATTGATTTCTCTGCTTCCACTCCTTTTATCCCTCAATACAGCAGCCAAAATGATCCTTTTAAAACTTAAGTCAGATTGTGGTCTCCTTGCTGTTCTTCCAAAACTCAAGCACGCTCCTTCCTTAGGGCTTTTCCCCTGATAGATGTGTGCTAACCCACTCATCTTTTTCAATCTTGACTCAAATGCCATTTTTCAAAGAGACCTGCCTAAACTGCTGTGTTAACAATTGTCACCAATCCATCCCTTCCAAATTTCCCTATTCTGCTTCATTTTTTTCATGCACAGCATTTATCACCTTCTAATATACTGTAAATTATTATCATGTTTATGTTGTATTGGCTGTTTCCCTCCACTAGAATATAAACTCCACAAAGACGGGTATTTTCCTTTTTCTTTTACTCTCGGGGGGAGGAAGGGTGGGAGGTTCTCCTTTGTTCCCTATGTCCCAAGTGCCTAGAGCAATATCTGGCACAGAATGGGTGTTCAAAGCATATATATTGAATAACAGAATAGGTGTGCTTAGTATGTGCAGTGTGCACAGGCAATGTGCTGTGTTAATTACCTGATTTAATCTTTCCAGCAATTCTATAAGGTGGTTATTATTCTGTTCCCTCTGGTGGGGGTGATCCTACTGAGTCGTTGTGATTTTTAAGTTATGTGTCCACAGTAACACAGTCAGCAGTAGCAAAGATTAGATTTAAACCCAGGTAGCTTGACTCTAAAGCCTATGCTTCTAATCTCTGCTTTCTCCCGTATTACTATCAGCTCATTATTGCATCTAAAACCTATATAGCAAAGTGAGTTGAATTCTGAAAACAAGGTTCCTGGTGATACTCAGGGAGAATAATAGCCCTATTTCTTGACAAGAATGAAAAGTCATTGTTGTTGACATTTGATATTTAGAATTTATCTTACACTTTAATGAAATATATCAACTAAGCCATTTGTTGCCTTCATGAGTGTGAGATGTGACATGTCAAGTATAATATACTCACCTCAAGATCTGACAAATGTAGATTGAAATGCTCGTGAGTAATGTACTGAACTGTTTTGACCCGTTGGTGGCACAGTAACAGAATAGTTACTTTCTTAGGAAATAGGGACATATTCTGTCACTGTTGGCAAGAAAATTCATGAGAAAATGAGTGATTGTCATTTTTAATTAAGAAATCTGTAATATCAATGTTCTTTTTTCTCTCTGTGTTAATATTTCCTCCAAACTGTGCAAGTGATTCTACATGCTTAAGTTAATGATTATTACATTTCTAGATTTTCAGATTTTTGAACTGACAGTTTAACTCTACATTTTATAAATGTATTAACAGATAATGATGTTTTTTGTTACCTATCAGCAAATGGTTAATGAGACCTGCTTGTTACTCACAAAAATATGTCATCTGAATACTATTTCTAATTGCTGACCTGGGTGTGTTTTAGCCTATTAATGTTTTATATGTTCAGGGAAATACAAAAGAAAACTCAAAATATTTTATGATTTATCTTCAGTTAGAAATGAATTATTTTAATACTCATTTAAATTATGACATAATCTATTTCATTGTTATTATTGCTATTACTATTTATATTGATAATATTTTTGATAGCTTATGGATAATGATTTATTTTAGGTGAGTGGTTTGTTCTTTGTTTTAATTTTGAAAATTTTAAAACAGAATGAATGATAAAAGGGGCACTGGGATACTGTTCATCTAGATTCATCAGTTTTTAAGATTTTGCCATATTGAGGCACATTCTCTGTCTCTCCCTCTCTCTCTCTCTCTCTCTATCTCTCCCCACACACATACACACACTTTATTTGTTTGTTTGTTTACTTATTTTGCTGAACTATTGAAAAGCAAGGTATAGATATCATGGTATTTTACCCCAAATAAATAAGCATCTTGTACTGATAAGGACCTTCCCATATATAGTCACAGTATTATCACTCTAAGAAAAGTAATTCCTTAACTAATATCATCTACTATTCTGTCCATTATCAGTGTTTCCAGTTGGAGCAAAAAGGTCTTTGACAGATTTTTTTAATCGAAGATCCAATTAAGTCTCACTCATTGCATTTGATTGTTATGTCTCCTTTGTCTCTTTTACTCTTAAATAGTACCCTTGCCTTTGTTGATTTTCATGATTCTGAAGTTATTGCAGACCAGTTACCTCATAGGTCATCCCAATAATAATATGTATTGAACAATTATTATTATATGAATTATCTAATATAATTCCCAATACAGCCCTATAAGATATTTTTCTTTTTTTCCTATAATGAGATAGAGTCGCAGAAAGGTGAAGTTAATTTTCAAATTTAAATATTTAGCCAGTTTCAAATCAGATTTCAAAGTATATTCATGTAACAATGCAAGATCCCTGCATCTTGAGCACATCGTATTGTGGTATTTTGTTTAAAAAAAATTATCCATGACACTTGTTGAAGACAGTAAGGCAGACTTTATTCAAGGGGAATGGGGACCCCAGAAAATAGGTATAGGGACCACTGCCATGGGGTTTTGCAGTGGGGGAGAGAGATTGGATTCAACTCTGAATGCTGCTTGGGCAAGTAGGAATTTATAGCCAAGGAGCGGAGTAGGGGTCAGTGGATAGAAAAATACTAAGAGGAAACTTCAGGGGTAAGGAGGATTCTGGCTAAACCAACCGAACAGAATTCTTGCTGAAGGCAGGCCAGGGTGATCAGACGTCACCTGGGGAGTGATGGAGGATGAGGAACCCAATCAGATATCGAAGGTGATCAGGTATGGAGGGTGGGAGTTTTCTTGCTAAACTGACTTGGCAAGGTCTTGGTAAAATTGGATTTTACAAGGTAGTGCACAGATGGGCCTAGGAGAAGATTGAGGAACCTGACTAAAGAATCTTTATCAGTTTGTAGTTTTCATTTATTTGTTTATTTGTTTGTTTGTTTTTTAGTGAGGAAGATTAGCCCTGAGCTAACATCTGTTGCCAATCCTCCTCTTTTTGCTGAGGAAAATTGGCCCTGGGTTAACATCCGTGTCCATCTTCCTCTACTTTATATGTGGGACGCCTGCCACAGCATGGCTTGATAAGCAGTGCATAGTTCCGTGCCCAGGATCCGAACCTGCGAACCCCAGGCCACCAAAGCAGAGCACATAAACGTAACCACTACACCACTGGACCAGGCCCCTATTTGTTGTTTAATACTAAGAAATTTTCATGTGTGTCCTACCTTACACGCTATGTACGGTAATATCATCCCTTCAAAATACTGGTGGTATTTGGAAAGCTAATAACTGGCAGTCAAGGGGCAAGAAACATTAAAACAAAAATAGTTCTAGGGCTTCACTGCATGTTTCTTTTCTTTATTATCAAATAGTGCCAAATGCTGGCAAAGCAAGAATGCATCAAGGAACAAAGCATTAATAAAAGCCTAAGCAAGGTAATTTTGCTAGATCAAGGATAGAGCTTGTGAAATTATTATCATTGGTAAATATTTGCTCTTCTTACATTTATTTTTCCTACACAGCCCAACTCCGCAAAGTCTTTTTGTTGTCAGTGTCATCGAGTCGATTCCAACTCCTAGCCACCCTGTGTACAGCAGAATGGAACCCTGCCCAGTATTTTTTGCACCATCCTCTCACCTTCCGACACTATATCAGACAATGCTCTGCCGCTCTTCATAGGTTTTTCATGGCTAGTTTTTTTGGAAGTGGGTAGCTAGGTCCGCCTTCCTAGTCTGTCTTAGTCGGAAGCTCTGCTGAAACCTGTCCACCATGGGTGACCCAGCTGGTAGCATAGCTTCAGCATTACAGTAACATGCAGCTGCCACAGTATGACAACTGACAGACAGGTAGTGTGGTTCCTTGACCAGGAAGTGAACCGAGGCCGCGGGGGTGAGAACACTGAATCTTAACCACTAGACCCCCTGGACTGGCACACCGAATTTATTCTGCCACATATTTGGCATATTAATATTTTTAATGTGACTGTTACTAGGGTCAAAGAAGCCACACTGATTCTGGTTTTCGCAGTGATTTTTCCAGTTTTTCACTTACCAGAGCCTTCAGAATAGCTCAGATGACTATCATATCAAATAACAAACATTGGTAATTGGTGAGGGTGACGTTTGCTGCAAGTAAGGCATTGTGCTGTTGAGCTGAGCAATTCTAGCCTAGTGTGGGCATTTAACCATATATACGAGACTCACTTTGTGATGGAACCTGTTCTAATGTTAAAGCACTGTAGTATCACAGACGAATTGGGATGTGAAATAGATTTTGCAGAAAGTGTAACACTGCAGTGAAAGGGAAGGATCAGGATACATTCCAAACTAATCATTTCAGAATAGTAAAGTCATCTAAACTTTCCTTGAAGATTAGTCTCTCTCTGCTTCCATTTATTTAATAGAAATATGGATAAATAGAAATGTTTGTAAAGTCATATTAGAATATTACCTATATTCAAAATATTATCTGTCTGAAATCTAGACTATGAGCTCCTCAACTGATGCATTTTTTTTTCTGGTAAGAATCTTTGTGCTTGGCACATAGAAAGTTTACGTGAATGCTTGTTGAATAAATTAACCACATTCTGGAGAGGGGCTGAGCTGTGTAGTGAACTACCAGCATCTCAGTATAGAACTTGCTCTGTATGTGGATGGATGTAATTCTTTGTGTTTATGTGGGATCCACATTGACCTAGAACTCTTAAAAATATAAAGTTTTGGAGACTGATCATTTTATAGGTAAACTGTGTAATACTTGGCTTTCACTGTAGATGATTTTAATATCCTATAAGGCATAATTTGAATAATACCACAGAATACTTACATTCATGCATAATAATTTGTTAATCGTATCCTTAACCTGTTGTATCAGTCAGGGTTCAGGTGAAAGCAAAAGAAAGCTCTCTAGCCATTTTAAGCAGAAACGGATAATGTGTTTTTAATGAAATTGTTGGAATGGCAGGAAAAGCAGGTCCTAGATCAGATTTCCAAAAGAGACTTCAAAGAACACTGGCAAGATACAAACTGTCAAGTGAGTGCTACCTATGCCACAGTCAGGAGGGTGGGAAATCAGGAAGTTGATGTTGGCATCGGCAAACGTTCCCATTCAGGGATCAGTGCCTTCGAAGTCACGACTGGACAATAGAGTTCGACTTCAGAGAAACCCAGTGACTATGCTTGCCTTCATCAATAGAAGCACAGGGAAGATGAGGAAGATGGCTTCTGTGTTTCTTTCACTTTTCAAATCTCACTTGAATGCCTAATTGACTACGTCTAATCCACATCTAGAATGCTAGCTGCAAAGGAGTTTAAGAGAAATTAAGCTGTTTCTTCACTCGTTTGTTGCTTTAACTTTTTAGTCTTGGGAGGTATATCGAATGAAGGTTAGAATGGATGGTGAGCACTAATCTCCCATACCTAGTTTACCTCTTTAGTTATAACAAGCTGCTTTCTAATAGCTTTCTTTGTTTTATTATTAATTCCTTTCACTCGTTTACTCTTTTCACTTACTCTCGTTCTTTCCTTGCATTCTCTGGGGCCTTGTTGTATTACTGACCATTCTACCTTAAATTTTAATCTCTTTCTGGAAAAACATACAAGTTTTACCTGGTCTTCTAATCATACTGCCAATTCTCTTCCCCATGGTAGCTATACATATTATTTATATATTTTTAAGATTCTTTGTTTATGTCGTACCTAAAGAACTTATTTTCTTTCACATGAAATTGATATAATTACTATGGCTATAAATCTGATTATTTTATTTGTTTCTTTTATTTTGATATCTGAATAATGTCTTCATCAAATTTAGATAGATTTCGGACAGATGCTTTCTGCTCCATTAAAAGATATCTGGTTGTAAATCTCTTATAAACAGAAAACAGCACTAATGCTAATCTTATGAATAGATTTACATTTGCCTTTAAGAACTTTTTAAATTATCTTCTGTGTCCCTATCTTCTGTGTTAGGTGAGGGGGCTGAAAAGATGAAATAGATGAAGTTTGTATATCTACAAACTTTCAGAAAAGTGGAGGCAGGTACAAGTAAATAGGTCATTTCAATATGTGTTCTTAGCATTTAGAGAAATGATTTGCTAAAAATGGGGGTACAGTAAAGGCTGCCTGAGGAAATGACACCTTAGATAAGTCTTGCAGGATGAATAGGAATTTTCAAGGTGAAGTAGTAAAAAATCTGAATTACAAATATGTAAAATGAAATTAAGTTTTGTTGTGTAATACTTTTCTGTCTTGCATTGCTGTGTATATAACTGTCACCCTCGGTTACCAAATTCATGTGTCTCAAGGGCATTGGGACAGGAATTGTTATGGTAGCAATGCAAAGAGAAGGAAATAGTTCAGCTTTTGATTACCCAAGTGTGATTTTGACTTGAGTTGAGAAAATAGTCTTGAAAGCCAGGCTTCGTTAGAGAGAAAATCAATTTTCTAAATGCCTTACTTCCTGTGAAACTTATCATCGTTGAGTTTCCCCTGTAAGTGTATAGAGGAGACGTCCTTCAGTCCTTCAAATTTGTGCGAGTTAGATCTTCAGGTTCACTACAATAGAAGGGGAGAAGAATATGAAGTAAAGGAAATAAAAAGCCTAAAGCCAGCATCACCACTCGCCTGAGGAATTATGAAAAGAAGTGAGACACTTAGAGGCTATTACTCAAGTACAGACTAATAACTAGCTTCCCAAGCGTTGAGTTGGGTGGAGAAGTCTGTGGGCCATAAGTGAATCTAGCTTCCGTTCAATATGTCGTGGGAGAAACTTCAGGCCGTTTTTGGTTCCACACAGTCCGGACATGTGTGGGAATGCAGTAACTCCTACCTGCCCTAGTGAATACATGTGGAGTTTCTTGTAAGACTAATGGACCCACAGAGGCCCAAGATTAAAAAACTGCCTAAGCATACATACCTTGGGAGCAAATGGGCAATTCTCTTGGATGCCCAAATTATTCCAAAAGTCCAGACTAGAATAATTTTACCTGAAGACTCATCAGTCCAAGTTAAAAATTAAGCCAACTACTGTACGTTAGCAGCAGCAGAAAAATCGAAAGATATTGGGCAGTTACTGGGCTTCCCTGTCCTGCCAGTATCCTTGATGTCCCTTAAGCTCACCCCTTTATATGGCGATTTTGAGAAAGAACAGGAGAAAGTGAAAGATTTACATGAATCAACACTTAAACTGTAAATGGATCTGTTAATACTACTTAACAGAAAGTAACTGAGTTTCCTAAAGAGGTTGCTTAAAATAATAGATCAGACTACAGTCACCAAATTGAACCATAATTGGTTTTCCCCTACCAACTTGACAAGGCATTTATATTGTGATTTGTTTTGTATCAAAATAACATTTCAGTGGGAATCCCACTCTTCCAGACAAAGCTACCTTAATTGTTGGTCAACTTGAGCTCATAGTTTAAACTCAGAGAATGTCTGTGATGGTAGATGTGAATGGCACAGTCTTTTCTTCAAATTTTCTCTCAACTTTTTATCTGAGGCCTATAGCATCACTGGCTTGTACCCAGAATCACAAATTTTATCTTCTAACCCCAACTTCATTCTCTATTTGAGATCAAAATCTCGCCCATAGGCCAAGAAAAGTTCAAGAACCAAAGTTTCTCAATTATTGCTGTCTCTCCTCTCTTTCTCCTCAGGTCTTGCACACAATTTTCTCTCCTTCATCCCTGTCCCCTTATATATCAAGTCTGCAGAGGTCCACAGACCACCAGTCACGTAATAGTGAGACATGATGTCCTAATTAGGATTCTTCTAGAATACCTTGATAGATGAGTAGTTAATAATTATTTTTTGAAAATGATGGTGTTATGTAAATCATACTGTTGTTTAGAATAGTTCTCTGTAAATCAAATATAGCAACAATTCATAAATCCAGATCACTGTGTTTAAGATTAGTCCAGTTATAACTAATTAGTGTAGACTAGAGTTTCTAATGAGGTCCAGGTTTGACTTCCAATTTTCCTACCTCTGACTTCCCTTATGATTCATGAAAATAATGTATTGGATGCTTCTCATTTACTGGATGCCAGGCATATGAAGATAATTTAGACATGTTTACTGCTCAAGGAGTCCACAATTCATTAAACTAGTTCAACTGTTTCTACTTTTTTCCCTCATATTATTTTTTCCTGTTTCTTCTGCTTTTTCACAGTCTTAATTTTGTGCACATCTTTTGAGATGTACTGTACTCTCAGTGCTGGCTTGGTCTCCACATTGGGCCTCCTGGCCTATTGTAGGGCATTTCAAAGAAAATCTCTTCATGAGGGCTGAAATTCCCCTGGAAATAACGTATTTTTCCTATAGAAATAGAGACTGTAACATCATAAAACCTTTTATGTTTTACCTAATTAAGGTGTATCTATTTCATCTGTAAGCAGCTGTATTAGTTACTGTTGCTTTAATAATGCTACTGACACATCCATTCCAGTGTTAAACCAGTAGTCTTTATTTCCTGCTCATCTTTTTGCAGGTCAGCAACTGTTAGGCTGATCTAGTTGAACTGGTCTGTGGGCTGCCTGGGCTTTGGCTCCAGAAAATGGATCCAGTTCAGATCTGCTCCTTGGGTCTCTTCTCATCCTTGGAGCAGCAAATGGCAGAAGGAGAAGCAGAAACATACAATGCCTTTTACAGAGTAAAAAGCTTTTATCAAAAACTCTCAGCAACAGTCTCATTGTAGATCTTTGGCCTATATTGCTTTGGGCCTGGCCAGTCCTAAAGCAATTGTTGGCAAGAGATGGGATTAGCATGATTAATTAGACTAATCAGAGCCCACTCTTGGAGCCAGGTAGGTGTGGGATGATGGAGAGTCAAACATCTACCTGGAGCCAGGTAGATGTGGGATGATGGAGAGTCAAACAACATTTTGGAAGAATATTTGTCCTGAGGGATAAGGCATTATATATGCAAATCCCACATTTGAGGTTCTCTTTTTTTAAATTGGAACCCTCCAAATTCATCCTGTTAACAGCATTCCTTCTTATACCAGTAATTGTCAAAGTTTATCCCAGGATCATCTGCATCAGCATCATCTGTGAATTTTGTTGGAGATGCAGTTTCTTAGGATCTACCTTAGGAAGACTGAATCAGAAACTCTGGGGTGGGGCCCACCAGTAGGAATTTTAACAAGCCCTCTTTGTGATGTTCCTAAATTTTGAGGACTATTACCCTAGGCTATGGATTTTTCCTATTTCAACTAGTAGTATTCAGCTGAGTGAGGTCTAAGGGATTATTTGCCTGTACTGGCCTAATAAAACCAAATCCTGGGGAGCTGTGAGCAGATTTTTGCAACAGCAGAGTCAATTTCATTGCTCTTGGTACCTAGAAAAAGCTTATACATATGGGTTAGTATAACCCCTCCCCCACCACCATGGTTATTAAAGCTGTAACCCTTTGTAACCCTGAAGTTCTGTTTAGCATCTCAGCTGTAATCTGTGAGTACTCTTCTCTCCAACAAGAACAAGCAAGAGAAGCTCAGAATTTAGGGCTGAGTGAACAGTTAAAGTTTTCCCTTGAGGGCCGGCCCCCGTGGCTTAGCGGTTAAGTGCGTGTGCTCCGCTACTGGCGGCCCGGGTTCGGATCCCGGGTGTGCACCGACGCACCGCTTGTCCGGCCATGCTGAGGCCGCATCTCACATACAGCAACTAGAAAGGTGTGCAACTATGACATACAACTATCTACTGGGGTTTTGGGGAAAAAAAGGAGGAGGATTGGCAATAGATGTTAGTTCAGGGCTGGTCTTCCTCACAAAAAAACAAAAGAAAGAAAGTTTTCCCCTTGAAAGTAATACTGGTAATATTTATGTTTGGGCATTGCTTTTAATGGGGAGCGAAAAGGTATATGAAAGCTTACCACCCCCTTAGTGTCTTGAAATTTTCATTTCATTATGATTGAAAGAATGAGAGTACATCTGCCTCAGATAGGAGAGTCTGAAAAACTAAAAAGAATCCTAAAATGTTTCCCCAAAAACAGTAACCGAGTTAACGATCCCGTTAACCGAGATCAAATTAACGGTTCTGCTTCCAGTGGAGTCAGGTATGTTCTGTTTTAACTGATGTTAAAAAATTATAGACATCCTATAATTTATAACATTCTTTTTTAGATTAAATTTTACAAATGACCTAGCAGCTCCATGTATGATTTTGCGCCCTGTTGCTTAGGTAACCCTCATGACTTCTTAAACTTTTTATAAGCATTTACACATATTAGACTCAAACATCGGATTCCATGAAATTAGAGTATGAATGCTGATGCTCTTATAAAATAAGTATGAGATGCCTGTTATTGAAAACATGGGGCAGTGTGGGTATCTATATTCATCTTAGCGTTGATGTATGACTTTGAATTTCCACATGTACATGAGAATTTATGAAGCAAATAATTGCTATACAGTGTGTGTTGATTTACACAGTAGATTTATTCCTGAGAAGCTGAGTATAAATCATGTTATATTTTTAAGAACACTTACAACTAAAGGTAAAATTTGTATCATTTCTTTTAAAATATAAATATTTAAGTTTGCCATTTACGTAAATCTGCTTTAAAATGTTTTCTTGATTAGTTTATGGAAAGATAAAAAAGCTGATTTCAAAACAGAATCTAAGTTCTAAAGGTAGGAATAATTTAAACTTGTATAATTTAAAACCTGTTTTTTTTTTCAGCAAATTATGTTTTTTATTAAATTATGTGGTGACTGAAAGGCTGTTTGGAAGAATTGAGGAACCATTTATTCAGAAATCCTTTTTTTTTTACATATGTAGTATATGAAAAAGGAGAATTGTGTCTAAAAGGGAATTTAAGGCTTATGTAGTCTACATAATAGCATAAAGAATTCTACTTTAGCCACTCCAACCAAGCAAGAAATTATAGATTTTTTAAATGTTGTGTAATGTAAGAATGCTCATGAATTAAGGATTATTTAGTCCTCAACCTACAAAAACAGAAAAAAAATTTAAGAGGCAAAGCGTTTATTTGGGATCAAAGTATTGCAATATGGCCGGCACAGATTCAGGCTGAAGCCCACGTAGTGTCCCAATCACAGGAGAAGGGCTCATGGTTTTTATGGGAAAAAGGAGGAAGATGAGGTAAGATGTTTTTAAGAAGAGTTCATTGGCGCTGACAAGCTAAGCTATTCTTGGCTATACAGTCATGCACCGCATAAAGACATTTCAGCCCACCAAGGACCACATATACGACGGTGGTCCCATAGGATTAGTACCATATAGCCTAGGTGTGTAGTGGGCTATACCGTATAGGTTTATGTAACTACACTCTATGATGTTCACACAACGATGACATCGCCTAACAACTCATTTCTCAGAAGGTATCCCCATCATTAAGCAACACATGACTGTACATGATTGGTTATTGATTCTATCTTCAGAACGTCTACAGTCATCAGTCTTGTGATCAAGATGATCATTCTCCTGCTGACTTTTCAAGCAATTGCTTGCAAACAATTGCTATTTTGATGCAGTCCAAAGGTTTGGCCCAGTCCAAGATTCAAGGAACGAGCCAAGCAAGGCAGTTGCTCTGGAATGGCTGCTCCGGCTCTTTCTTAAAATGGCGCCACTTACATCAGTTTTCCGTAAGTCTTTGTGTCCTTCACAGTTAGTCCACTATGTCTTTCTCAGACTTTTCTTTCCCCCACACCCAAGTCTCTCAACTCCAAGTCTTTTTAATACAAAAACAAAACAAAATTTTTTAAAATAGAAATCCTTTCCACTAAGGAAAGATTTATAATTTCTGTATGTGGTGGTTGTTGGGGAAATAGAATTAAAAGCAAAATCTCTTGCCAACCCAGAAAACCTCTCCACAAAAGCAGTAGAGAAAGAAAAACGGGTTTATTATTGAATAAGCGTTAAACTAGAATGTGATGTGCATCATAGGCATCATAGTCTCTCCACTAAAGAGACTGCAAAGAGAGAAATACATTTTACCCTTTTATATAGTCCAGCAGATACAACCCATTACATACGTGTTCTAAAGATAAAGGATAAACAGTCCTCGGGTAAGAGGACTAGCCAGCACCATTTGCTGTATACATAATTCATCCTACATTCACTTGGAATTAGGGTGACTATCTGAATTGGCTAATTGGCTTTATCCAAAGGAAAAATAAACTTCTCATGTCTTTACAATAGAGGTAGTTTTGCAACTTGGAATGAGGTACCCACCAAAGTTAGGTTTCAATCTTCCAACAGAAAAGGAGATAGGGTTGCCTTCTACCATGATGCTTATGTTTAAAAGAGGTGGCTTACAAGTTCTTAAGAAAACATTCCTAAGTTTTGAGACAAGCGAGAGGCTTATATAGCATATGAAAAGATTTATATACATTTGAGAAAGAAAGAACTGACAATTACAAGTTTTCTAAAGTGAAAGCTGTAAGATAAAGGGAAGTGAGGAGTCGTTTCTTCTATTTTCAACAAGGAGCACTAAGCCTCTTTTAAATTTGTATTTGCCTTTACACAGTCCCTTCAGTTTCTAATAGACACGGCTTTCTCTTTGTTAAAATGTGCTCTGCCCAACGCATTTTAATATTAGATAGTAGGACAGAAAAACAAAATTATTGCTTTGAGAGGAAGGCTGAACTTTAAAGAAGCTTCAGGAAAGAAGACTAGAATTTTATGAAACTCTTTTCTTTCTTGATTTTAGTAATTTTACCTTGTTTCTCTACCCTATAATTTCTAAATCAATATGCTTTAAATTGAACTAAAATCCTGTCATTAACAACCAGGTCTTTATTCTGATTTCCTTATTTGTTAATCATCCTCATTCTTCAGTACTCCCTACTCAAAATGTTTGCAACCTTTCCCAAGAGTAATCTGTGGAGACAAATCCCAAGAGATACTCCATGAAAACATGACTCTGGGGTCAAATAAGCTTTAGAAAATCGGGGTACAATTGCTTTGCAATATAAAAGTCATATTGATCAGTAAGCCATTAAATAATTTTAATGAGTTGGAACCAGCATTTTTTTTCTTTTATGAATACAATGGAATGGAATAGAAAATGTCAGAGGTCATTACTTATAGTACACTTATGGAGTTATGCATTGTTCTATGAAACATATTTTGCAGGTATTTATTTTCATGTGTGTGTCAGTGTGTGTATATAAATATAACTGTGTACTGGGGTGGGTCGTTGGAAATAAATAAACAAAAACCATGCAAATGAGAACAGAGACTATTCAAAGCATGCTATAGTCGAGGAGTCAGTCACCATCACTTGCCTTTAGCAGAAACTCAAAGGCAATCAGTGGAGTTTCTAGAGGAAGGAAGGAAGGAAGAGAGGGAGGGAGAGGAAGGAAGGAAGGAAGGGAGGAAGGAAGGCGGGAAGGAAGGAAGGAAGGAAGTAAGGGCCTCCAGTTATGCTCTAGTGGAGATTATTGGCACAGGGAAACTGGAGGTGGGCTAGCTAGAAGCAGAACATCTTATCTAATTAGTTTGGGCAGCATATGTGGCTTTCTCTGATTGATCTTGAGTTGGAAATGGAAAAAAAATTAGGGAAGATGGCTGTTGTTGACCAAGTCTAACCATTCTTGACCAGTTGCTGCAAAGGCTGTAGTCTGGCTCCTTGGACTTCTCATGTGGGGCAGAGTTCTGTTGTCATATATAGTCTGGCTATTTTTCATGTGTATATTTGTCCTTCAGATAAAAAAAGAAAAAAAAAGTTTTAAATGCATAGCCGTATACTATATACCCCTCTTAAACTTTCACAATGGAAAGTAATACTTTAAAGGGTTGAAAAATGCTACATAAATTAACATTCTTTTTGTGTGTGTGTGTGAGGAAGATCAGCCCTGTGCTAACATCTGCCAATCCTCCTCTTTTTTTTTTTTTTTTTTTGCTGAGGAAGACTGGCCCTGGGCTAACGTCCGTGCTCATCTTCCTCCACTTTATATGGAAGGCCGCCACAGCATGGCTTCCCAAGCGGTGCATCGGTGCGCGCCCGGGATCTGAACCCGCGAACCCCAGGCCGCTGCAGCAGAATGTGCACACTTAACCGCTTGTGCCACTGGGCCGGCCCCCTAAATTAACATTCTTTAGAGTATATGTATATCACAAATTCTTTTGACCATTAAGCTACCTTTTTATTCCATAATCCCTCTAAACAAGCCATTGGACTTATGTTGCTTTGGGAAATAGTTTTTATATTCATTTTCAACCTTCAAACTTCCTTCTGCACTTCTCACTTCAAATAAGTTGCAAGTTTTATCACTTATCTTTTACGAGTATTTATCAACTCTGTTTTGTTCACAACTCTACTATCCTTTACTTTGCTTTTCTTGAATTATTCTAGTAACTAATTCCAGGTCCCTCCCTTCGCATAGATTCCATGTTGGTTTTAGTTCTGTTTCTTCTTTACTCCAAAATCTTTAGTGTCTACTCCATTCTCACACATTCAATTCCACTCTGACCAGATACAAGAAGTTGTCCACTGTCTGGCTATAATTTGCTTTTCCACTCATATCTTGTAAAATTTTTCCTTGTTCAAACTTTGACATGCCTCTGTCCTTCTGTGATGTATTTTCTAATTCCTATCTATAAAAGTTCTTTTCGTTAATTGGGGACCAAATGAAAATCAGCTTCTTTGAAACAGTCTTTGATGATTGTCCCTACACTCATTCACTTCCAACCTGAAAATAATTCTTCCTTCCTCTGAATTTCTAAAACATCTTGAATAAATCACACTGCATTTTGTCACATATTGTCTTACATTAAAATTATTTATATTCATATTATATAACTAATAATATTTCTGTCTTTATACACAAAATCCATATCTTATTCAACTTTTGAAACTTCATAGTCCAAAATATCTCTTGCACATATTATACTGTTGAATGAATAAAACCAAACACCTGACTTTTTTCTAATCTTCGGTCTCCACACATTGTATCCCAAATATGACTTGATATTCTTTTAAAATTACACAGTCATTCATCTTACTATTTGAGAAGAGTTAAAATGCAGATAACTTGCAAGAAGTTACATGATGATTCATATTCAACTAAAATATAGATGATTGATATATGGTCCTCTCCTGAGATACTGGAAACAGAGCCCCCAGAGCCTGAAAGACAGACAAAGACAATGGAGAAGTGATTATCATAGTAGTCTCAGAGACCTAAATTATTTGAAGAAACCAGCTCCAAAGATCTAGTATTATATTTGTTTGTTGTTTCCATGTCTACCACCAGTGCTCCAAAATGCCTGATTAAATGTTATGTTTACCTCCTTGAGCAAATACCTATCCAATTCATCTAGGACCCCCTTTCCCCGCTACCAATGACTAGCTCAGCCCATATGGGAGCTCAATACCTGTTTCTTAGATTGAAAGAGGTTGTGTGGATAGTCCTGGGACTTAATTGCATAAAAGGATAATACTGCATCGACGATATTATTTTTAAAACAAAAGGCATATTCTGCTCATTTGTTGCACTCTGGCTTTCCTCAGTGTAGTCTTTTATAATAATAAGAGTGGTTGATTCTTCTTACTTGCTTTGCAACTAATTATAAGTCCTTTCACCATCTGGTAGATCCAGTAAGAGCAATAATGTTTAGAAATTTTTGATGGCTGCTGTTAGGCTGCTGGCAGTTATGGTTCTTTCGAAAGAATAATCCATTCTTTCTAGATTGCTATTATAGTTCAAAAAATATTGATCTATCCCTGCTTGCAAACTCTTTTAAACAGGTAGCTACAGAGATTTAGACAAAAATCTATATTTCACTTTGTTCTTTCATTCAAGGTACTTCAAAGGAAAATGTTTAAAGAATAGACAGGTTAAGTGAGGTTGTAAGTGAACATTGCTATATTGAGTCTTCTTATAAAAAAGAATGCTTCCCGATACTTTCATTTTACTGCTCCATTATTAGACTATAATTTCCTAAGGGAGTAGGATCGTGTCTCTTGAATTGACTCTATGTCGTGTTTAGTTCATTTCACACGAAGTTAGTGTGACTGCTATGTGTGGAGTATTTGTTGGATGTTCATCATCAGAATGCTTTATCAATGACTTATTCCTGCTTAGAATAAAGTCAGTCCCTTCACATTGCACACAATGGTGCCCTACATCTCCCTAACCTCATTTCTTACCTCACGCTCCTGCACCTGAACTCCAGCCATACTGAGCTACTTGAATTTCTCCAAATGTGTTTTTCACGTTATCATTCCTTTGGTCAAACTGTTCCCTCTACCCGAAATGTCACAAACTACCTATACGTCCCCCTGCAACTGCACGCGTCACTGCAAATTTGCCCAATCTTAGTTCGTGTTTCAGTTTACAGAGTCTTTTTAGCCTTTCCACTCCTAAGCAGAATCGTTCATTTTCTTCTCATGTATTCCATATATCTTATTCTAAAACTATATTATGTATCATACTTTTATTTGTCTGCATACTTGTCTTTTCCTGGTAGGCCATAATAGATTGAGTCTTATTCACCTCTGCATTCCCAACATTTAGGATATAGTACAATTTCAAGACATTTTATTGAATGAACGTACCAATAGATGATTAAATGAACAGATGAATGAATGAATGTATGAATGAGTAAGATCACTGTACCTGAAAAAATTGATAACGAAGCTATCTGTAGTTAGCTGGCTTACTGGTTGATGGCATGAGCTGAGTTGATATTTTTACATAAAAATGCTCTTGAGCACATCCCTGGGTTTCCTAATCTCAGTCAGCCCCCCATATTGTCCTTTTGTCACAGACACCCGTGGCTGGTCCCAAACTGAAGGCAAAAGCTAAGGAGGTCTTTTGAAGGAGCTTAAGGGTATGAACACCGGGTCAAGTTTTAAGGATACTATCTCAATACAAGTCAGGGAGGAGTCGCTTGTCACTTTACATTTCATCTTTAAGATATCCCTTCAATCAGAATACATGGGAAATGCATTTAACGTCTCAATTCATCTGGGAGTTTTCAAACATTTACGTTTTATGGCGTAAGTGCTGACCAGAGCATTGTTTGTTCTCTTTTTCTTAAAAATATATGCAAAAGAATTAAAAAATATATCCTGCATAAACTTATTTGGCAGTTCTTATAGACTGTTTTCTAAGGGCCGGGATTATGACATACACCTTTTTGTGGCTCTAGTTCCTAGCTCAGTTCTTGGTACACAGTGGATGCTTAGTAAATATTGAACTGAAACAAATTGATTATACTTTTAAATTGATAAGACTAGCCTTTAGATTTTCTGAAATAAGATACTTTATCATGATCAGGAAGTGTTTTTTTTTTTTTAATTGATTCCCACCTCGTCCCATTAAAATGTTTTGGCTCAGTGAAATACATTTATATGCTAAGGAACTATTGGGTTAGCATTAGTTCTCAATTTTGAAGTTGAGTAGTATATTTTGAACTGTTGTGAAATTTCAAGAAATATGTTATTAATAATACTTGAAATGCCTACTTTTGCACATGATTTATTTTTAATTAAATCAGAGGATACTCAGTCTTTTCCCTAAAAATAACCTTAGTCCCACTCTCTTGTATTCCAACATATTCTCTTGAGAGAGAGAGATGGAGGGTGGAGTTATAATTGTTGAAGGGTCTTGCATAAAACCCAAGGAAACTCATGGTCGGAAGACAGTCTGATATAATTACTGGGTTGGAGGAAAATGCTACATAATACAAGTTCATAGGGTTCCAAACCTATTGTCTTGGTCCATTCAGGCTGCTATAACAAAACGTCATAGACTGGGTAGTTTATAAATAACAGAAATTTCTTTCTCGTAGTTCTAGAGGCTGGAAGTTCAAGGTCAAGGCTCCAGCATGGTGACCTTCTGGTTAGAGTTCCCTTCCTGATTCATATCTGGTGCCTCCTTGCTGTGTCCTCACATGATGGAAGGGGGCAAGGGCTCTTTCTGGAGCCTCTTTCATAAAAGCGCTAATCCCATTCATGAGGGCTCTGTGCTCATGACCTAATCACCACCCAAAGGCCCCACCTTCTAATACCATCATCTTTGAATTTTGAGGGGACACATCCAGACCGTGGCACCTATGAAGAGCAAACTCCTTGTGTGCATGCACAGACATTAACTGTAGGTCCCTCAGTTATCCTCTAAATTCGAGACCTGGGCACTGAAATGACAGAATATAAATGGTTTTGTCATAAATACATCAATACAACCATAAAAACAACTCCAAATTAATGATATGTCAAATCAAATCATATTTAGAACCAATGAAAGGCACATTGTTTTAATCAAAGATTAAGAGTTCCTAATTCTATTAAACATATTAAGGTGTCCAATAATTTTTAAAGTGAAATATGATTAAGAATTGAGATTTTTTTTAATGCCTCTATTTATTGTATCTCAAAAGAGTAATTTAACTGCTGGCTGCAGATGTTCTATACCAGCTCTGTTGGAAATGGTAAACTTTGGGAATCTTGTCTCAGCGTATATTTACCAGCATTCTGAATTTTGAATATTTTTTATTAAATGGTTGTACCTAATCTGAAGCTTTTTAAATGTCAGTGTTTTCATCATGATTATAAAATACTTTACACATTTATTGTTGCAAATATGTCCTTCATTACTTTGCCTGTGAAGTTATAGATTTCCTTTTCAAAATATCTTTAAATGTTGACTATAGTCTCATTTGTCTGAGACGCTTGAAGGTGAGACCGAGTTTAACTCACAAGGTCTTTTCTAGCTGCGTGATTCTATATTTCACAACCTTTGTAAGCCCGTTGCTAGGGTAATGAGATTCTCAAGAGGCTCCTTAACATTAAGAATCAGCAAAACTGCAAGTTTTAGAGATCGCTTTCTTTTAACCTACACAGTTTCGCCGTGAAGTATTTGAATTACAGTGTCAACTGTTGTCAAGTCAGAGATTGATCAATGAGAATTTCTATGTCACTTTAAGGCCAGATGTTAGTCTTTGGCTGGAAATCTGATTGAATTTAAAATTAGAGTTTATTACTTTAGGCGTCAAGGATCAAAGTTACTTGGTCACTAAAAAAAACGTGTTGAAAGAGTCCTACAAATTTCAGCCACTGCTGTTTAAACCTATATTTCCAATTTTGCTCTCAGCTCGCTGCAGGAGAGCCTTCTGGAGTGCTCTGCTTGTATTCCTTCTGACCTCCCATCCTCATTTATTTCCACACCTCTTCTCCAGCTTCTGATTTCTCTGCCTCCACAGCAGGGAAGAAAAAGAGCAGAACCGGGTGCTACTCCACGGGGGCCAACCTCTGACTCTGGGAATGGATATTCACTCTGTTCCTTCCAAATTTAGCTGTGAATAATGCACAGTATTTAGCTGACTCCCAATGGAGGCAACATTTGTTAAAGAAATCTCAACCCCATTTTATATTCTAAGAGACAAAATATTGTAAGATAATAAAATCAAGTGTCAGTAGGATGCTAACTAAATTCTTTCTGTGTTGCATTGAGATTTCAGTTAAGTTATATTGTACCAGTTAGGGACGCTGTAGGAAACAAATGGCCCCTTCACACTGGGTCTGTGTGGGCAGAGCTTAAGGAAACTAACAAGAGGTTATACAGTACCCCTGGCTAGTGACAATGGGGAGCCATTATCACTTTCAGGAGTGATAACCACAGCTCTCAGAGGACAGCTGTATGGAGAGGGCAGCCTGACATAAGTTTGGCTTTCAGTAAAGGGACACAGCCATCCCAAGGTGATCAGGCAGAGGAGTTGGGGGAAAAATACCCTATTGTACTCTCTTCCCAACCTCCTCACCCTGTCTCCTGCCAGTGTCACCTGGTCCCTGATCACCGGTTGCACACAGAGAAAGTTGGGTAGCACAGGAGCATGTCTATTATGGGTCCATGTGGGTCATCCCTTACTCCCATCCTCAGGGTCAAAAAGCAGGGCAGAAAAGGGTAGAGAATGAGTCTGGAGGGGTAATCAGAAAATATCCAGCACTCATATCCTACAATTATAAGACAACTATAAAATTTAAATGATTCAAAAGACATAACTGGAATGTGTCATTCTATGATTCTCTGTATATGTAGTTCTCTGTAAGTATGAGAATTTGTGATTGTTTATATTATTTACTAATAGAATCATATGCTTTTATATGCTAACTTTTTATTGCCTTCCTTCCTTCTTTATATATTCCACAATTATTTCTTGAATATTAGGCTGAGAAAGTGTGGTATAGTGCTTAAGAACTCATATTCCAGAACCAAACCATCTGGGTTTAAATCCAGCTCTGCCACTTACAATTTGTGTGACTTTAAGCAAATTACTTACCTCTTTGTGTCCTCATAGAGCTACGTCAGGATTAAATGTAACAAGTGCTTACAACTTTGCCTGAAACATAAATAATATATAAATGTTTGTTATCACCATGTGTATAGACACTTGAAATGCAAAGGTGAATAAAAGCTCATGGGAAGAGAAAGATAAATACATAATTATAGTAAAATATATGGACCAATATAAGTCTGTCCTAAAGCCTGTAGAAGCCCAAAGAAAGGAGCGAACTAACTGTGCTTGCAAGCTCAGAGCAGTCTTTATGGAAGAGGTATAGTTTGACCTTGAGAGATGCAGAAGAATTTCACCGGGCTTTAGACACTGGGAGGATACTTTCTTTCCAGGCAGAGAAAATGACATGCCTAAGGGCACATAAGTATGAAAGGGAACAGCAAGTGTCTCAACATGCCTGACACTTAGGTAGCTTGTAGGAAAATGGTGAGAGACAAGACTGGAGAGATACCCTAGTACCTTGTCTACTAATTTTTTGCCAATGATAAGTTACTTGTCTTAGCTTTAGTTCCCTGGAAAGCAGAGGCTGAAGTAAAGCTTATGGACTTTATGGGGCAAGCAAGGGAGTCCAATTCCAAGACAGCTAAAATAAGGAGAAAAAAAGATATAATGGGAAGTAAGGGAATCAAACATAAGGTGGTATGTTAAGGAGTGTTAATGAGTGGCCACAGCCTCACAAGAAACACAGTTGTGTATTCGGTCATGTGGGCCATGAGGGCCAGCTATGCTTTGGAACCATCTATTTTGGGGAAGGAATGTTGAGCAATTTATCTGCTGGTCTCCTTCCCATCTCCTGCCTCTTGGTAGTCAAAGTTCATCCCTCATGCTTTAAGTTCTCCACAATTCCAGATGGCAGTGCAGCCCCTTAGGGAAGATCAAGCTTCCAGCAATCCGGTGGGGTCAAATCTGGGTACTGGAGATGCTATAGTTTTTGCTACAATAGACAAGATAAAGTAGGCTGTGCCAGTGGTTGCTCCATGCCACAAACTTGCAGGGGCCTGAGACAACTGGTAGTTTTAGGAAAGGTGGCGGAAGAAGTGGTCATGAGTGTCACTTCTGCCATGTTCCACTCATTAAAAGCAAGTCACTAATGCTGACCAATTATCAAAGAGAGGAGAATTCGACTCTACCTTTGGATAGGAGGAGCATCAAAGAATTTGCAGACAAGTTTTAAAACCATCACGGAACCATTTGAGAGCAAGATGCAAACATAATGCTTCATCACTCCTAAATACTCAGTTTGAATTTCACCAAAACAAAGACTGTCTCTCACATAACCACAAAACAACCATCCAAATTAGAAAATCAACATTGAGACAACATTACCAAATAATTCACAAACCCCATTCAAATTTCACTAACTGTCCAAAAATGTCTCTTTTTCTTTCCTTGTTCAGGATTCAACCCATGAAACTATTGTATTTACTTGTCATGTCTCTTTTATTTCTTTCAATATGGATGAGTTCCTCTATTTTTCCCTGTCTGTCATGACCTTGACAACTTTAAAAAGTACAGGCCTTTTATTCTATAAGACGTCCTTCGATCTGAGTCCACCCAGTTTTTCATCATATCCAAACTTAGGCGATGCATTCTTGACAGAATGATGCTCATCATCTTAGTGCATCACATCAGGAGGCAAACAATGTCAGTATAGCCTATGTTGGTTACGATGTGATTCTTGATCATCTAGTAAAATTAGTGTCTTCCAGGTTTTTCCAAGGTAACGTCACCATTTTCACGTTTGTGGTTGATACATGTTTACAGAGAGGTAATCCAAGACTACATACTTATCTTGTTGTTTATCAAACATTCACCCAGACCACAAAATCAGTGTGATGGCTACCAAATGTTGATTTTCTGTTTTCATTAATTCTACATGTTTCTAACTGTCATTCTACCTGGAGACACAGTTTTCTCTTCTCTCCCATTTATTTGTATTAGTATGGATTTATGCGTTTAAATTTTATTCAGTTGGTTGTAATCTGTCATTATCATTGTTTTCTTGGTTAAACTACCCCAGAATGGCCAGTGGAGCCCCTTCAACCTGGCCTCTACATCCTTTTGATATGTCCCCACCATTCCTTAGACACCTTTTCTTTTTTTCTTTTTTGACATAACAAGGTGTTGCAGGCTCATCTTGTATTTTTCCTTGTCCAACCCTGGAAGCAGCCTTCCTGGTTCCTTTTAGTTTAGAATAGTATTTAGATCCAAGACCTGGGCACTCAGTGTGCTTGTTGTTATAGGGGTTTATTGCTTTTAGGACTCTTAGTGGATGGAACTAGAAAATATATGTGCATACATAACATGCATATACATGTGTGTTTTTGATATATGTTCTATATACATACTTGTATACATACATTCATCTATATCCATCTATACCTATAATTTAAACATAAGTTCACACCACTTCCTCCAATTTTAGTTCAACCTCTCAGGATTCTTTGTAGCCTTCCTTTTTTCCACATCTCCTTTTTGATAACAAGAAATCTGGCTATCCTTATTCTCAATACATTTATGATTTTAATAATCCCTTCATATATACTTAATCTCCCAACTTTACTGGCTGTCTCCTTGGTCTTGGTTCTACTTGCTTGGCCCCCAGCCACGCCATCACCTACTTGACCTTACTACCTCCTCAACGCTTAGCGCTCCTCTACTGCCTTTGCTATAGGCTGAATATTTGTGTCCCCCTGAAATTCGTATGTTGAAAACTAATGCCCCATGTGATGAATTTGGACATGGGGCCTTTGGGAGATGATTAGGTCATGAAAGTGGAGCCCTGATGAATGAGATAGTACCCCAGAGAACTCCCTTGCCTCTTCCACCATGTGAGGATACAGCGAAAAAACACTGTATGTGAACCAGGAAATGGGCCCTTTCCAGACGCCAAATCTGCTGGCATCTTGATCTTGGACTTCCCAACATTCAGAATTATGAGAAACAAATTTCTGTTGTTTATAAACCACCCAGTTTATAGTATTCGTTATAGCAGGCCAGATGGACTCAGACAGCCTCCTAACCCCAACCAAGCCACTGCCTATGGAAGAAAAGGGAAGCAAAACAACTTCATATCTTTTCTGATACTGCCCTTCTCCTTCCACCTGGGATACCTTTGCTTCCTTACTCTTCTCCAGTTCACTCAGTGAGATAACTCTAAGAGAACTCAAAAGTCACCTCTTCTGTGAAGGCTTTACTTTTTGCCAACCTCTAACTCCAAGAGGACTTTGCTATACACTAATCCTCTCTTATTCATGGTTTTGCTTTCTGAGGTTTCAGTTACATGCAGTCAACCAAGGTACAGAAGAAGATGATCCTCCTGGCATATCATCAGAAGGTCAATAGTAGCCTAGCACTACATCACTCACTTTTTCTCATCACGTAGGCATTTTATCATCTCACATCATCACAAGAAGAAGAAGGGTGAATATAGTACCATAAGATATTTTGAGAGAGAGACCACATTCACATAACTTTTATTACATATATTGTTATATTTGTCCTATTTTTAGTTATTGTTGTTAATCTCTTACTATGCCTAATTTATAAATTAAACTTTATCATAGGTATGTGTACATAGGAAAAAATGTAGTATATATGGGGTTCAATACTATCTGTGGTTTCAGGCGTCTACTGGGGGTCTTAGAACATATCCCCCTCAGATAAGGGGGGACTACTATATCTCCTTTGTGCCCTCATTTAAGGGCAGGGGCCACATCTTATTTGTCTTTATATCCCTAATGCCTAGTATTATTTTGATACATATTAGAAACTAAATAAAGTTTCATAAATGGGTAATTAATGAGTGAAAATTCCTCCACAATAGCTTGGCGATTAAGACTTTGAATTCAGACAGACCTAAACTCTGCTATTCACAAGTTTTGTGAAATTGGGCAAGTTAGTGTCTTAGTCTGTTTTGGCTGTTATAACAAAAATACCATAGATAAGGTGGCTTATAAACAACAAGCATCACAGTTTGGAAACTAGGAAGTCCAAAATCAAGGCACTGGCAGATTCAGTGTCTAGTGAGAGCCCATTTCCCAGTTTGTAGATGGTGGTCTTTTCTCTGTGTCCTCACTTGGCAGAAGAGGCAAAGGAGATTTTTAAGGCCTATTTTATAAGGCACTGATCCCATTACTGAGGACTTCACACTCATGACCTAATCACCTCCCAAAGACTCCACCTCCATTTGCCATCACACTGGGGATTAGGTTTCAACATATGAATTTTGAGAGGACACAAATATTCAGTCTATAGCATTATTTAACTTCTCTGACCTTCAGTTTTCTCATCTGTAAATAGAGATGACAACAGCTCTTTCACAGGGTTGTTATGAGGATTAAATTACATAATGAATGTTTAAAAAAATGTTTTCACAGTGCTAGTACACAGTTTCAATGCTCAAAAAATGAGAGCTGCTATTATTAATAATTATTCTTTGTGCATATCTCTACTATAGCACTCATCTGTTGTGTATTAATTATTTGTTCAGATATCAGTTTTACCTCCTGGGTAAAAAAATTTCCAAGTCAATGGTATATAATAGGTGTATGTTTTTACTTACTGCATATTGTTTTCCAGTCTAAGAGAGTATTGCAGCTTCAAAATTACACCTTTATTTGAAAATACATCCTTTATTTTAAATAATATTGTATTAAAGGAGCAAAGAAAAAAATATGGTTTAAAAACAGTAGAGTAAGCATTTACTCTCAATCCTAACTCTCAATCCTAACTCAGAGCTGATGGAAAACATATTAAAAAAAACTGATACTTAAGAATAGGAAGAGAAAATCTCAATTGTTATGAGGCTGAAGGGGATCCCTAAGATAAATAAATATAAATAAACATATAAAGATATGGAATATAGAGGTAAACTGAGAAGTTCATAAACCAGTGCCACCCTAGGAGGCTGTTGCTGCAGCTTCTGCAAAGGAAGCCATTTTGTATCAGGGCCAAACCTCCAGGGAGGAGGCCACTGGCAATCTTGAGAAACTGCAGTAATTGTCACAGAGGAAAATATTTCAGCCATATAGCCAAATGCCCAGGCATGGAATGGGAGTCCAGTGCAGTTATCAAGAGCGAAGCTTCCACAACTCAGGATGAAGACTGTATCACAGATCAACAGAGGGAGGAATTTATACCTAGAGGTACAACATGATTCTGACATTAGAAGAAATAAACCTGAAAGTGGGAGACGCTGAAGGTGAAGATGGGGAATGCAGAATTTTATACTTATAGAGAAGCAGGCAAATAAAAACATGTATTTGTTTATCTTCCACATGTGAGTGAAGTCATACTTCATACAAAGGTAATTGTCTTTCTCTGTCTGACTTATTTCGCTTAGCATAGTATGCCTGAAATTTATATAATGTTATAAACCATGTGACCAACCTCAATAAAATAAATAAATAAAAATTAAAAAAATATGTATTTGATAGCTTGCTCAAAGCCAACAGTTTTGTTCTCTCCTGATATACATTTTTCATCAGAAGCTTAACTACTATTATGATTCACCAAATATATTTTCAAATATGCTGCTTTAGAAGAAAGTTTACTCTGCTACTCTCTAAGTACACTTTTGTTTATACCCAAGGAAACAATTAAAAGAGCAATCAGAAAATAATTTCAAATAATTATACTAGATATCCTCACAAAAGTAAAGAGGGAAACCGTATCCATGAAAAAATAATGGAAGGTTATGAAACGTAAAAAGTAATAAAATCATTAAATATTCAGTAAATGGCAACATAATTTTTCAGTATATAGATTGAATTTGGATTACGTAAAAGTGCACAGTGAATTAGTAAATTGGAATTTATAATGCATATATACTTGCATATATATAAATCTTCTAGAATGCAGAATAGAGAATTTTAAGAATGAAAATTTGAAAGACTGAGCAACATGAAGGCTAAATCTTGAAGTTCCAACATTCGATATAAAGGAGTTTCAGAGAGATGAGAGCATATAGGAAACAATATTTTAAAAGAAATAATGGTAACAATTTTTTAGAACTGAAAAAAAAGTTACAAGTTATTTGACAGTAGAAATCTATCAAGCACCAAGTTAAAAAAAAAAAAAAAAAAAGATTTAAAAACTGATGCCAAGTAGATGATAGTGACATTTAAAAACAGCATGTATAAAAAGGCATCCTGACACTTATGGGAAAGGAGGAACATAATTTTGAATTAAAATCCTACACCTTGCCAGCTATCATTCAGTAATGAGGGCAAAATAAAGACATTTTCAGTTGAAGAAGAGCCTATTCTTTCAATAACAGAAATAATTTCAATAGAAAGTTATAAGAGTAATAAAATTGTGTGAGCCTAGCAGCAGTGTCATCCCACCATCACCTAGTGCTTAACTCCCTATTTCCTGCTCAACATTTTCTCCATATAGCATGAATCACCTTCTAAAATAAGATGTTACTTATTTATTTTTTACTATTTGTAAACTTCCAATGGAATATACACTACCAGAGAGCAGGAATCCTCGTCTGTTTATTCATTGATCTATCCCACATAGCTGGAACAGAATCTGGTAACTCATAGGTGCTCAAATAAATATTTGCTGAAGAAATTGAATGACTGAATGATGATTTGAAATATGTGAAGTGAACTTGATTCAACTACAAGAAAATGTGGTAAAATCCATACTCTCTTTGGAACTTTTAACACAATTCTTTCAGAAATTGTCAGAGAGGGTGGTCAAAAAATAATTAAGGGCATAAATAATTTCATTATGAAAAATATAACGAATAGAATATATTTTACTGATTTATCTACTGTGAGACTTGGATATGCTTATACTGAATACTAAAGCAATAACGTTGGAAATCAACAACAAAATGATAGCCTCAACCCATAGATTTAAAAACACTTTTAAATTATTTATGAGTTAAAGAGGAAATCAAAATGGCAATTACAAACTGCTTAGAAGTGAACAAAAAAAGCTCTCCATATCAAAGCAGTACTCTGAAGGAAATTTATGGATTCAAGTGTGTTTTTTTTTTAGGAAACAAGAAATGCTGAAAATAAACTAATGATAATAAAAAAACTAAGATTTCAGCTCAAGAAGGTAAAAAAAAAATAGCAAAATGATGCAAAAGAGAATTGAAGATGGAATCCAAAAAGATAAAAAGAAAGGTCTTTAAATAAAGTCAAAACAATAGAATTGATCAGCAAAAGTTGGTTCTTTGAGTAGACTAATAAATTTGACAACCTTCTGTAAGTATGAGCAAAGAACACTGGAAGACTAATCACAAATAAATAACATTACTAGTGAGAAAGATGTATGACATATTTATAAAGAAATATTTTAAAATCTTGTAACACAATTCTATTACTAGTCAACTACTAACCTGGCAAACCTTGGAAAAAGTCACTTCTCTAACATATAAGTTGCCAGTATTGTCCCCCACCCCACTGGCCAAAAAAAAAAAAAAAATCCTTCAGTAGGAAAATAACTTTAGAGGAGATTGAAATGGTAGTCAGATATCTACCTCAAAATTATACCAGACTTAGCTCTCTTGGGCAATTTTTAACATTCAAGGATCCAACTTTTCATGTTATACAAACTAGCCTCAAGACCAGTGAAAGTTGGAAAATTACGAACCTCTTCCTTTGGTATTAAATCTGGATAGGAACAGCACAAAAAATAATATTTATAGACCAATGTCACTATGACATAGATAAAAATAAAATATCAAATCAAACCCAGTGTGTTAAAAAAAAAATCACTATAACCATCTACGGTTTCTGCTAAGGATACAAGGATGTTCAAAAATATCTCCAAAATTATTATTTGGTTAAAAAAAAGAGCAAGTTATAGAATAATACTGACTATAGAATAATACAATATAAAGTATACATATATAAAACAATACCTACATAGTTTTGTGGAGAGAATTTTTATATTTATGTAAATACAGATGTTTATAATGTTACATATTATATATGTTTTTGTATAATTATAAAATCATGGGAAAAGAACTGGAAAGATATACACCAAATTGGTGCTGGTAGATTACAGAACCAGGAATGTGTGATTGTTAGAGTGTCAGGAGAGGCCATAATTTTATCTCAAAGTTTTATGTTTTCAATTTTTATTTTCCTTTTTTTTGCTATTTGTTTGAAGACCACTGTATTAATATGATTTCATGTGACTTAAGAACCAAAGAATCACCACAGTAATTTACTACTGACATACATAGCTTCACAATGAAGATCCTAGATATTTGCGGTTTCTTTGAACGTATGTCAAAAGGGTGTTTTAATGTACTCTTAAGAAAATTTTGTGATACTTCTGTAATTCCTTTGGTTTTGCTGATTATAAATTGCAGCCTTGAAAAGAAATAGGCAATGCTTCTTTTAATTTGCTAATATTATGACAACTTTGCCTGAATAAATTACAGATCCTCCTTCTCTTTCTAGAAAAAAAAAAAAAAAATTTTTTTTCAACTTCCTTCAATTTAATTCATCCAAAAAAACATTTTTTGAGGAAAATATCTGGGTAATTTGGAAGGCAAAAGTGATTCCTGTCCTGAGGAGTTTTTTGAGGGGGTCTAGTTGGGGAAGTAATTCAATCAACAAGTACCAGAGAGAGTGGCAGACTTGGTGGGAAAGATACATATTCACTGATTGCTGTAGGAGCACGGAGGCAGAGGAGGTTACCTCGTGTCCTGGTCGCCATCTAAGGATTTACTGTATCGTGTACAGATTACAAAAATAAGAAAAGTCTTTGGGATTTGGGGAAAACGCATATGTATGTACATGTGTGTGTATGTATGTATATAGTATAGACAGAAAATCTGAATCTCGTCATCATTGTTTGGTTAGAAATAACCACGTTAGCTCTAATGACCTCAAATTCCTCATCTACAATATGAGAGAAAAACACTAATTGTTCCCTAAAGACTATTTCATCAAATCACGTCCATAAGAGTAGCAAAAGAAAAAAAACGAGATTGGAGAACATTTTCATCTTTTGCTCTTAAATATGTCAGCTATAGAGAGTGTACATCTCCTAAACCGGTTGTATGGATATTATATGCCTGAAACCCTTCGAAGGTGACTTTTATCTTCTATTTTTACAGAAATTGAAAAGGAAAGTTGTGGCGATCCTGGTACACCCTTATATGGAATTAGAGAAGGCGATGGATTTTCTAATCGTGATGTTTTAAGATTCGAATGCCAGTTTGGGTTTGAACTAATTGGAGAGAAATCCATTGTTTGTCAAGAGAATAACCAATGGTCTGCAAACATACCCATCTGTATCTGTGAGTACCAAATGCTTTGCTTCCAGATAGCATATGTTACCCTGTCCTTGCATATAATTGCTTTTGTAATTAATTGCAAAGAGCTGGAACCATGTAATTATTTTTGAACGAGTAGCACTTTGTGATACTATCTTTAACAAGCGTGCTTATGCCAAATTATAAATTTCATTACAGATTTAAATAAAGTTAACATAGTTCACTTGGTTATTGCAAAGTATATATTACATGTGTTCTCATAACACATTATTGGTGGCATTTTATAGTTTATAGATAGCACACTTCTTATGGAAATTATACATTTGAGTTAATTCTAATAGACTCATTTATTTTAACAAGATAGTATATGCTTATTTGCAATCAAAAACACTTAAAATATTTAAAGCTTATATTCTATGTATAATGCACTAACTTATTTTTGCTTGTAGATGCTCACACTAATGCATACTTAAGTGCCATTCATTTATATTGCAAAGAATAAAATTCATTAATGTTTATGTTATACAATATTCTTGGATTAAGATAATGTATTTCTTCAAATACATTAAAACATTACAATTTAACTACAACAAAAATATGATTTGTATTATCTGTTGATGCACTTTTAGGTTCAATTAAATATTATCTTCAGTACCAACAAATACAACTTACCAGGTGTGAGTGTAACATTGAAAATTGCGTGTTTTAGTTTTGAATATTCACAAATGATAATATATAAGCCAATAATCATGAAAGTAAAAATAAATTTCTGGTTTTCAAATATATGTATATTCTGTATCCAACTTATAATGATAATGCTTTACATTTGTGAAATCCTTTATTCCCTACAAAGGTATTAACACATGCCTGACTTCAATATTTAACTGGTTTAAAGAAAAAGTAGCATTTTTCAAGACCTACATTTTATCTGAATTATAATATTTACTGCAAAATATACATTTCCTTTATTGAAAGTGTTGATTATTTAACATTTTAAAGTTATTTATCATTTTTAAAGATGTAACTGAGAACTTTTAAAGTGAGTAGAGGCGAAACATTAATATATATATATTGCATAGCTAAAAAAAAAAAGAAGACATAAAGGAGCAAGCGAGCATTGCTGTTTCTCATTATGGTGTTCTTGATACATATTGCCATGATAATTTATCTTACATTTCAGCAAAATGGGTCTTTTTAGAATCTGGCAGGTGTTTCCCTGATTAAATAATATATTTTGCTTGCTCTTCAGGAAATCTAGAAGAGGCAGAGCGCACAGACCCCCTTAAGGGTTCTCCCTTTCAGTTTAGGGCCAGTGCTCATCCCTAACCAAGTTCACCTTGTGAAACTCCTGGAGTTTTTTTTTCTGTTTGTTTGTTTTTGATGAGGAAGATTGGCCTTGATCTAACATCTGTTGCCAATCTTCTTCTTTTTCCTTAAGGAAGATTGGCCCTGAGCTAACATCTGTGCCAGTCTTTCTCTATTTTGTATGTGGGACGCTGCCACAGCATGGCTTGACTAGCAGTGTGTAGGTCTGCACCTGGGATCTGAACCCTGGGCCGCTGAAGCGAAGTGAGTGAACTTAACCACTACACCACCGGGCCAGCCCCATGAAACTCCTGTTTTGAGAGAAGAAAATACACTGGGAGAGTCTGATTCGATTCTGTCAGCATCATCTAAAACTTAATAATACTTCAGAAGACTTTACTTGAAGATCTTTAGTTCTGAGTGTTCTTCCAAGGAAAGAATGTTGATATAATATTGGAGAGTCTGTTAATGTATCACATCAAAAATGAAAATATTTTTAAATCATTTTAATAGATTTTACTAAAATGTTTTACTAAAACGCATTTAGTAAAACATTTAAATAATGCAGACTAAAACAAATTTTAAAACTCTTGAAAATCCTGAGAACACTTTTTACTATTTAAAAAAAGAATTAAGTCCTGCATCCTGATATATGATAAATACTTAGCATTTAGTTTCCTTATATATCAACAATAGCTAATTTGAAAATGTAATTAAAAGATAATTTATTCAGAAAATAAAGTGATAAAATACATAGAAATTATCCTTACATAAATCCAAATAACTCACAGAAAGAAAATTATAAACTTATTGAGAAAAGAAAATTTTATGAGAAAAAAATAGAGATTGACGCCATGTTCCTGAATGAGAAGACATTATAATAAATGTGTGAATTATATAGAAATTCTTTGAAATTTCAACAAAAATCCTGACATAATTTTTTTGGGAACTGGATCTAATGTATTGACATACAGCTAGGTAAAAAAATAGGCAAGAATAGATGTGAGAATTTTTTAAAAACAAAGCACTTATGTGGATACTAAAGCATAATATTAAGTTATTATGATAAAAGTTTTGTGTTACTCACAGAAATATAACACTGGGTCAAAGGAAGTTACATAAAAACTGCATCTAGGGGGCCAGTCCCTTGGCCTAGTGGTTAAGTTCAGCGTGCTCTGCTTCAGCAGCCTGTGTTGGCAGATTTGGATCCAGGCTGGAACCTACACCACTTGTCAGTCATGTTGAGGTGGTGACCCACATACAAAAAAGAAAGGAAGATTGACACAGATGTTACCTTAGAGCTAATCTTCCTCAAGCAAAAAAGGAGGAAAATTGGCAACTGGATGTTAGCTCAGGGCTAATCTTCCTCACCAAAAACAAACAAACAAAAACTGTATCTAATATAATTAAGGGTTTAGAGTGTTATATAAACATCTACCTATCTAGCTGATAAGGGAAATTAGCATGGTAGATTTGGGTCAGCCCTTGCCCCAGGTGGGGATCATTTCAATTAGAGATTGGCAAACTAAATTCTGTGGGTAAAATCTAGCCTGAAACCTAGTCTTGTAAATAAAGTTTTATTGGAACGTAACCATGTACTTTAATTTACCTATTGTCCATGGCTGCTTTCCTCCTACAATGGCCAAGTAATTAGTTGCAAAAGAGACCATGTGGCTTGTAAAGCCAAAGCATTTACTATCCTCCCTTTACAGAAAATGTTTGCTTACCCTTAATCTAGGTCAAGAATTATAGAATCCAATGATTTCAGGATGCAGGCAGGTACAAGCGTGAAGAAGGAACAGGATAAAGTATGTGTGTACCCATTATGGAAGTGATAGGAAGCTAGAAGGCATTGACTTTTCAAGACAAGCTAGAACTCCAGGTTTTTTTCCCCTCAAATGTGAAATATGATGATTTTAGAATGTGATTTCAAATTTTTTGTAGGGGGCATAAGAAAAAAAACAATTTGTAGTCTGAATTCAGACCAATAATGGCTATCAGTTTCGAAGCCCTGCTTTTAACTCCTAACATCATTCCATACAGAAAAAAAAAAATTAAGTTAGAAATTACACATAAAAAAGAATAAAAATTATATATAATTATATATGTATATTATAATTATACATAATTTACATATATAATTAACATATAATTATATACATAATTCCATCATTCTTTTACATATTCTCCATATATATGTAGATTATCTGATCTTTTTCTTTCTTTTTATTTATTTATTTATTTTTGGGGGGAAGATTGGCCCTGTGCTAACATCGGTTGCCAATCTTGCTCTTTTTGATTTTTTCTCCCCAAAGCCCCAGCACATAGTTATGTATCATAGCTATAGAGTTGTAGCTCCTCTATGTGGGGAGCCACCTCAGCATGGCTTGATGAGCTGTGAGTATGTCTGGGCCCAGGATCTGAACTGGTGAACCCATGGCTGCCAAAGCAGAACTCTCGAATTTAACCACTACACCACTGAGCCGGCTCTCTTTTTCTTTATATTTCTGTATATAGAGAGATATATATATCTCTCTGAATGTTAATAAAAGATCTAAACTTAAAAGCAGTGTAAAAAATGCAAAAGAGATTATAATTTTTAACGCTCAAATGAAAACAAAAGTATTTATACTAAAATATTATTAACAAAATAATGTATGAATATTGTATGAATTGTAATATCGTATGAATATTATAAACTAAGCATTGATAATCTTAAATGATCAGAGTTCTTGGGCAGATAATTCCAAAAATAGAGAAAATATAAACATCTAAGAAACATATGAGAAATCTTCAACTTCACTAGTAAGCAAAGTGCAAGTTAATATAATGAGATGTCATTTTCTTATCTAATAAGAATGGCAAAATAATCACAATACTTTATGCTAGTAGGGATGTTGTACTCGTTAATGTATTTCTATTATATTTCAGTATAAATTAATATGATTTTTCTAGGCAGAAATTTAGCAAAATATTTTGAGGCTTAAAGTTCATACCTTTTGTAAATAAAATTTGGTGCAAAATCGTATGAATTCAATTTTGTTAAAAATATGTAATAAAAATCACTAGAAGAAAATGTATCATTATTTTAACTATGATTTCCTCTGCATGATAGTTTACTTTTCTGTTTATCTTTCTTCAGCTTTCTAAATGTTTTATGTGAACTTTTAAGTCAGATGTTTTGAAAAGTTAAAAAAAAGAAAACTGGTGGGTGGGGGGAAGACTTCATTTTAGTGTGGTGTGAGAGTTTAGTTGTTTTTCCAGTGTTAGCCACTAGTGATGGCTATTATAAAAGTTAATTCATCTCCTTTTCTGTTTTATAAACTATCAGTATCCCATGGCTTTGGTAGGAATGAAGCTCACCTTGTCACCACCCTCATTCCAAGTTTTCTCTGGACTACATCATCCCAGTTCTGTTAATATCCACATAGTATTTTTTTTTCTTCAGTCATTTTATGTTATTACTTTCTATGGAAATCTCTAAATATTTCTCCAATATACTTTTTTAAGCACAGAAACGAAAACTTTGCACAGCGCTCTAACACAAACATAATAAATGTCAAAATAAATTGCTGTTATTAACTCCAATTATATTTTTATATATATGCATATTTGTGTGCATATTTAAGCATACAATCATCCAGAGTATCAGTTGCCTTTTCTAATAGGTGAAAATGGTAACATTTTTTTGTGTGTTTTATAAGATAATTTACATTGTTTAATGTTATTTTTTTAAACTGCTAATTGATTATCATAATTGTAGGATATGGTAAAATATTACTTTTGAACATTTATTCTATTTTATAATCTTCTTACTTTAACAGTTCCTTGCCTCTCTAACTTTACTGCACCAATGGGAACAGTCCTTTCTCCTGATTACCCAGAAGGGTATGGAAATAATTTAAACTGCATCTGGACAATAATCTCTGATCCAGGGAGTCGGATACACCTTTCCTTTAATGACTTTGATCTCGAATCCCAGTTTGACTTCCTTGCTGTTAAAGATGGTGACTCTCCAGACTCCCCAATTCTTGGAACCTTTACTGGGGCTGAGGTGCCTTCTCATCTTACTAGTAATAGTCACATACTGCGATTGGAATTTCAAGCTGACCACTCAATGTCAGGACGTGGCTTTAACATTACTTATAACAGTAAGTATATTTTTTCCATATAACATATTTCTACAAAGTAGAGCTAGAAAGGAACCATACAAACCAGCTTTCTTGTTCCACAGATAAGGAAACTTAAACAAGTCATACACAGTCATGCACTGCATAATGATATTTCGATCCACAACAGACTGCATGTACAAAGATGATCCCATGAGATTAGTACATATAGCCTAGGTGGGCAGTAGGCAATACCATCTAGGTTTGTGTAAGCACACTCTATGATGTTCGCACAACGATGAAATCACCTAAGGACGCATTTCTCGGAACATGTCCCTGTTGTTAAGCAATACATGACTGTACATAATTGTGCCAGGGATGTCATTTAGCCCTGGATTTCCAACCATATTTTACTCCCTATTGTGTCATTTCTCTTTGTTTTTGAGAGGCCTGATAGTAAGGAAATGTTTCAAATATTATTATATTGGCCAATATATTAGCTTATTCCATTAAATCTTATAAGCATAAGCTCAAACCTACAATACATCACACACTTTGCTTCATTATTGGTATACAAGATATTCATAAACCAATAGAGGACTTTAAACAAATAATGACAGTACAGCATTATAATTCCTAAGACAAAATTCACAAGGCTACAGAAGCATCACGAAGAAGGAAATCATTAATTTAGGGGCAGTAGACCCCTAACCTGACTTAGGAAAGCTACCATGGGGGAAAAATACCTTAGTGATGAAGAATATCAGCTCTAAAGTAAAACTATGCAACTTTGCTACATGTTTAAGTTTAATAACTGAGCCTCAGTGTCCTCATAAGTTTCTGTAGGGCGTAAATTAGGTGATGCATATAAATAATTTAGCATAGACTATATGGTACCTAATAAATGCTTGATAAACATTAGCTCTTATTGTCTAGTTGGCTTTTGAACTATTATCTTGACATCTTATATTATTGTGGTTTTTTGTTCTTCTGGATTTGAGATTTCTTTGAGGTTACTTAGCTATTGTCTATCACTCATTTTTTGTATTTCAAAAGGTTGAATATTATTTTTCTGAAAAAACATGGTATAAAGATAGCAAAAAGATGAATCACATAAAGGAGAAAATATCTTAGTAGGTTAATATACTTACATATTAATTCTTCTGTTTGCAAATGTTTTACCTGAAGCCATAGAATACTAGTGATTTTTACTGTTTTTCCTTGAAGCTACCACACACTGTCAGATATTGTCCAACTTGACGAATTAATATTTGTGTCGTGTCACCATAAGATTTAGTTTCCTGCTCTTCCAAAAAGAATTACACCCCTCACCCCCACCCCAACTCATTCAATGCTGAGCTTTGACAATTAGTAAAAAATGCAATTATTGTCTTTTCAAAGAGTCACTAGTAGTGAATACTGTCAGTAATAAGTTGTCAACATATAATTGCGCATCATTAAAGTTAATTTGGCTTTGACACGTGTCATAGAGACTTGCTGTATAAAATCGTTGCTTTATCTGAAAGTCTTTTTAAAAATATTTCAAGTATATGTATAAAAATAGATACATATATGTACTTATCTATTTACAATTTTTATTTTGTCTTAAATGCATAATATTTTTAACTTTAATGTTTATGGTACCTTCAGGGTATTATGGAAATATGTCTCCTTATTCCTTGTTTTGTTTCTCTAGTAAATAATTTAATCCATCATATGCAAATTTTTATATTTAATGCTTACTATTGAAATTCTATTTTTTTCTGAAAAAATAGCTCTCAGGCATTATATATAGGAGCAACTAGGCTTAATCAAAATTGAGGTTTTTAAAATCACAACAGAAAAAAATGATTAGAAATAGGTGTACCTACAAAATATATTTTATATATTTTAGAATTTACCTTAATATTTAATGAGATAATGTTTAACTTAAAAATGACAAGAATGGATAATAAAATTATATAATTTATGAACAATGTCAAAGTGATGATTAGCAAGAAAATTTAAAACAACTGCATGTACTTATGCAGTATGAATATAAAAATATTAAAGTGTAAATACCTCATAAAATGTTTTACACTTTTAGACTTTGCTACTTGAAACATTCTTCCATTTATATTATACTAATTTAAACATTCGTAGTGTATATTTGGTCATCCAAATGAATAAAGAGATAGAGTTCATGTAATCTATAATCTATGAGAAGTTCAAGTAAGCACATTATCACCTCAGTTGTGCTGCTTGCTGGGGCTGGGCTAAATATACACCGTGGGAGACACAAGGTAAAATTAGATAGTGGTCCTGAACTGAAGAGCTTGCATTTTCTTGAGAGACATGAAACAAATAATCCAAGATACAATATGTTGTTGAGAAAAAATTAAAAGCCAGACCAGGGGATACATTTCAATGCTGTCTCTATGACCTGACGCAAGCTACTTAACTTTTTCTGAATCTCACATTACTCTTTAGAGTAAATGGCCATACTTTGCTCATCAGCCTGTTCTAAATGTTAAATGAGACCATAACATTTCTAAAGCTCCTATCACAGTGCCTAGAACATAGGAATTGCAAAAGCATTAGCTCTCTTCCCTTTTCCTAGACAACAGAAAGTAGAGGACATACTGAAAATTATAAAGAAATTGTAAGACTTTCATACTAGATTGAAATATTTCACTTTAATTCTCACAATGAGACTATCTCTGCATTCCAAACAGTGAATCACAAGAAAAGTTTGCAATGGGATATAGTCAACCTGCTTTGTATTCATATTAATTGGAATTCTATTCCAATGTTGGAATTCTGGAAATTTTTACATAGACTAAGCCTAATGATCTCCAGAAATAAGCGAAACAATTCTGTTTTGAAATTTTGTAGTCTTACAGTATAATTCATATTTTAAAATAGTCACATCTGTTATACATCACAGACAAACAGGTATGGTCAGAGGAGAGCCTCTGAGTTTTTTTTATTTTTTAAACAGACTTTTCTAGAGCCTTTTTAAAAATCACTTTTTCTCACCCCAAATACACAAGGATCTCTCTCATACTGCTTGTTTGTGTGTTTTTGTTTGTTTGCTGTTCTCAAGCATTTGGACATAATGAATGTCCTGATCCTGGAATACCAATCAATGCACGGCGGTTTGGGGACAACTTTCAATTAGGAAGTTCGATTTCAGTTATTTGTGAAGAAGGATTTATTAAAACCCAGGGAACAGAAACAATTACGTGTATTCTTATGGATGGAAAAGTAATGTGGAGTGGGCCAATTCCAAGATGTGGAGGTAAGTGTGATGGGGTCAGTGAAAAATACAACCCCATCTTCATTATGCACTGGAAGCCATAACGGGAAATGCATTGTTTTACCAGAACTGTTGCAATCTTTATCTTAAAATATTATTTAGCATTATACATTAGACATGTATAGATAACAATTACACTTTTAATTTTTCACTTTAAAATAATTTTTAGAAATCTTTTAGAAGCTCACTTTAAAAAGAGCTCTTGTTAAAAGAGACACATTAATAAATGGTAAATATTGGTTGCACATGCAAATTCTCTTTTGGATACTTCATAGTTATAGTTTAGTACACTCTATGGTTTCATTGATATTTTTCTTGGTATTTTAACAATTCATAGTATAAACTTATTTAATTTTCAAAAGTGTGTTAACTGTTATCAATTACAGTAATTAAATTTGTGCTGAAGCTGCCATTATTTAAAATGTATAATTTTTGTAGGCATAATTTGCTAAGCAATTTTTTTCAATTTTGATTTGCCCAATAAAATGTAGTCAAGAATGTTCAGGACAAATATATGTGTGTAATATATATACAGTGTTTGGAAGTATATATTTTTAAATATATACAGTCACATAAAGTCACAAAACTGTATTGGTAAGAAGGAAAGATGATCATTCTTAAAAATAAAATATATCAAGTATATAGTGTATCAATTTAGAATCTATAGGAATGTGTGTGTGTTGGTTGCGGGCGGGGGTGGGGGTGGGGCTCTATTAGAATTACCACAGTCAGGAATTAACCTTCTGAATTCTACTTTTATTCTTTCATTCTAGTACCTAAGGTTACATATCTATTTTATTAAAAAATAATAAAAGAACTGTTACTAAGAAATAGATGAACTGGAACCATGAAACACCCTTTAATAGATCACCATGTAATGATGAGGTGAACATTTTTAAATAGTTTCTTCTTGTTCTTGCTTTCCCAATTTTTCTCTTACCTGTGCCTAAACTGACAATAGAAGCTTTGTTTTCTAAATTTCTAGCTGATAAGTTGAGGACACTTAATGTATACTTTTCAAAAGTATTACAGACTTAATTACTAATTACAGCCATTACTTATAAATGTTGAGTTTCATTGAATTGAACGTTTTCATAATGTCTCATGATGAAGCAATCCAGACCATGCGATTATGTTTTCCTATTAGACCATTCACTTAGCACCTCCTTCCTCTTCTAATTGCTTTCTCATTGTAATATCAGGGGGTCAAACTAGAGGACTTCACTTGTTCTTTTTCAAACCTCAAATGTTATGGGCTTAGTAAGGGCTAGCCTGGCAATGGTTATAACTATGCTATTATGTTCAAAAAATATAATGGAGTTGCACAATAAAAGACTGAAATAAAAAGAGAAAAAAGGAAAGCAGTGATCAATTTTTTCTATCATACTTTGCCCCTGAGCTCATTCATTCTTTTAACCATAGTTCCTGACTCAGACTTGGGGAATCAGTCAGGAAAGCTAGCTCAGTATTTGAAGGAAAAGTAGGAGATGAGAGAAAAGTTTGTTTCAGGTAGAAGGAATGGCACTGGTTCAGTGTGTTTGGAGCAGAGGATAGAGGGACAGGGTTTGATGAATAACCAGTGGGGTCCAGAGCATGACATGCTTTGTAAACGATGCTAAGCAGATTCAAAATTATCCTGTGGCCAATGGGAAGCCACTTGAGCTCAGAGGTAATACGATCTGAGCTCCTCCCTCCTCTGCGCTGGGAGTTGTTTACAGCTCCAGTGGACAGACACAGAGACCACCTCTAGGTAATTGTTGAATCTCTTTGGATCCTCACGTGCCTAATTTGGTGTTGGTTTAGGAGCTGCTTGGTGCCTAGCTGCATGGGGAGGTAAAAATAATGAGGTTGACATCAACAAATCATTTTATGAATTGCTGCTTAGAGAGAACAATTTCAGTGAGATTTTTCATTGTGAAAAATGAATGGCATTACTTTTAAAAATAAGTAAAAAAAAAAATCTAGAACTCTAATTTGGCCCAGGCCAAGAGGCCCTCTAGACATCCTAAAGAGAACTTTATGAAGTTATTTCTGTATCTATGAGTGAAGTTACATGCAGTTGGCTCGTGTGCCAATTTCTGGATCCAACACCAGGGTGGGAACATCGCCAAGTATAAGGTTGAATCCAGGGAAGGCAGAGTCAGAGTGGGCTGGAAGCAATCTTACCATGGTGCTTGCCAGGTTACCTGCCGTAGCCCAGGCCATGTCTTGAGCCAGTTTCCATCCAATAAAGTAAACTACTGCCAACTGCCATATAACTAACTCTGGTGGGTTTCATTTCTTAGACTCTAATTAAGGTTGATAAAGATTTCCTTTAGTTTTTGCCTCAGTTCTACTTGGGTACTAACAACAAAAGCCTGAGACTAGCTGAGGAAATCTAATTTTTTTGTTTTCCTGAGCTCCTTATTTTTTTTTTTTAATCATCTCCCTCCCTCCACCATTCCCCAAGCTGCCACACAGCCACTCCCATTTACGCAAAGAACTGTGTTTGGGAGCCTTCTCTGCTTATGTTCTTTGTTCTTTAGACCTTCCATATTTTGACAGAAAAGTTCTGTTTATTATTTATTACTATTTATCTTTTAGGACACTATCACAGCCTCCAGTATATGCTTAATATTTTATCTAAAACTTTTTTATTATCATATTAAACATTTTATATAGATGAAATAAGTACATGGTTATATGTCCTAGTTAGTACAAATAACTTTCTACTTATATTTTATTCTCTTCCCACAAAACATTCCAAAATCAAATACTTTGTTAAAAGTTGCTTATGTGTATGGATTGCTGTATGTTAAAATTAGAAAGTAGAAAGTTATTTGTTTTAATCAGAATTTATAGAACAGGGGAAGTCAGTATAAAATGTTTTGATAAGAAAACCCAGGGCTTCAACCCACTTAAAGGTTGCCTTCTCCCCACAACTCCTCTCTACCACAATTGTCTAGAAGTTTAGGCATATAGGCAAACTAGTGATCCACCCATGTTAACCAGTCTTCAACCCTAAAACTATGGAAAATCTTTGAGAAAAATGAAAGGAAACTTTTTATCTGCCATGGTCCTTTGAATAAGGATTGTTCAGACCAAAAAGGAGAAATGAGATCATAATGTGTTACAGTTCTATGATCCCACAGCTGAACTTAGATTCATTTCAGATAGCTTAAATACAATTGTTGAACAGAATTGGGTTATGCATTTCATTCACTGACCTGAAGTTCAGCACTGATGCATTAACTAAGGATAGATTTAGGCTGTCTTTGTGAAAATTTGAACCTCTTTCTCTAGAATGGGTTGATCAAATTTCCTCATGAGGAAGAAAGATTAGATGCTTCTTAAAGTCTTGTGATCATTCAGTTTTGCTAAGGGAAAGCAAAATACATTAATGACTGTAATCGGCATTGAAATCATTCACTTTGAATTCTACCGTCAGCCTAACTCAGTTTAGTGACAATCAGTGACTCCTTCACCCACACTTAGACTGTAGCCTGAATATAACTGGCTCTATCTAGGGCCAGTCTCTGCATGGTGTCTCCTTCAAAGATACATCCTAAAGCTGTGAAGAGTAGTGTAGATGGGTCTCATAGGTCTCCTTTAATGGGCTGACAGGGATTTTTATCATGTGCCACTTAGAAAGCTTTCTAAAAATGCTCTTTTTTCTCTTTCTCCACCAAAGTTTCCCCCTCATAGCAGCTGCATAAACACTCTCCATCTCTTGCCCTGTAGTCCCCTCATGACCCCGCTGCCCTCACATTCATTTACTTTCCCGTTCCACACAGCCCAAGTCCCCTGTTGGGCACCTATGAGCCTCCTCACTAAATTCAGCCCTCAGGAAATGCAGTTTTATCATGAGAATCTTCCTCTTTGGAATTCCTTCTTTCCACCCCCTTTTTCTTTCTCATAATATGATCAAAATTCTTTTGAGAGGACTCTAAGGGCTTTGCCAGGCTCACCCAGACCATATCCTTACATGTTCCTTCTACCAGCCTAGGTGCTAGGAAATTTGGAAAGGGGGAGAACGGGGTGCGCCATAACTGTATTTGGATTTGTTTCTCTCTTCACCTGTGTGTGTGTCTGTAACTCCTGAGATATGGGTAAGATGGTGCTTTTATTTTATTTTTCTCAAGGCAATTGTGGGCAACTATATTTCCTGTACTTCACCAAGTAATGTAAACTAGAGCCATCCCTGATCCTCAAATCCTGGAATCTTTTTCTCACCCTATAAAATTCCAGAGGATTTTTAGGTACCGGAATTTTTCTTGTGACTAGTACAGCTATATAGAAGGCAAATTTTAAAGTATAATATCTGAGCCAGTCAGAGAAGTTTACTTATTGAGCTTTGGGAAACCGCTGGTCTCTACCCACCTATATTCTGCCTGAGGGCCCTCCAAAGGGCTGAGACATACCTGCCTTGTTGTTCATACCTCAGATAATCTGAGCATCATATTTGGCCTTCTTTCTTCATTGTCTCTTTTTACCATCTTAATTTAAAGTCTGTTTTGTCTGTGGCCTTCTTTCTTAAGTACAGCCAGCATTGACTCATTTTTGTCAGCTTTGATTTGCTTCACCAGATTCATGAGACCCTTTGTAGTGGGGATTGAGGGTTATTTGGTAAATTGGCTATAAGTCCGCTCTGCCATGAACAGTGCTTCTGATCCTCTCATCTCTTCATACCTTTTCTTGGAGGGTGTCTTGCCTTTAACTATTCCTATGAATTTACCACAGATCCAGAACATGTCATTCCAACATTTGCCCTCAGCTCAAATTCATCTAGATATTTATGTCCTCCAGTGTAGTGAGGCTGACTGCTGTTAGATAGAGGTTTTGATGAATCTGAGTCCACAAATAGCATCTAATGCCCAATGCTGTAGATCAGGAGTCATAACCTCAAATGCTTACAGGAGCAAGGCAGTAACAGAAATGAATTAGATGGGCTGAATAAAACAGCCTACCTTCCTAGGAAGAGTGTTGATTTCTCACTTTTATAGAGACATAGTTGCAGATAAACATTTCTCTGTTTAACAACAACAATAATAAATAATACTAGAATGATATTATTGACAACTGACAACAGTGTTCCCATTAGCCCATACAGTCCCTCCATGCACATTAGAAAAGAACATTTTTCAAGAGTAAAATGGCTTGAGTTAGTGGTTACTAAAGTCACTTTAATTGGAAATCCAACAGCAGCAACCAATCCCTTGGGGAGTATGCTAGGCCAATGAGCATGTCAGAAGCCGTATACCAACCTGTCTCCCCCCACCTTTTTTTTTTTTTTTTTTGGTGAGGAAGATTGGTCCTGAGCTAACATCTATTGCCAATCCTCCTCTTTTTGCTTGAGGAAGATTGTCCCTGAGCTAATATTTGTGCCAATCTTCCTCCATTTTGCATATGGGACACTGCCACAGCAAGGCTTGACAAGCAGTATGTAGGTCCACACCCAGGATCTGAACCTGCAAACTCTGGGCCGCCGAAGTGGAGCCCACGAGCTCAACCACTACACCATCGGGTCAGCCCCAGCCAACCTGTGTCCCTTTTGATAAGGCATCCCAATGTCTCAAGAAATTGAGAGTCCTTTGGACTTACTCAAGAACCATTTTCCAGATATTTTATGAAAAAATTTCTTGAGTTCCTCTTTTTTGTGAATTTGTGTAACGTGTGTAACTGCTCAAATCCAGTCTTCTAGCACCTAGACTCTAGCTGGAACATCTTATCCTGAATTGCACATTCTCCCTCTATTGTCATTTCAAACTCAGAGTAGTCTCTACAATATTCTTTTGGCTTTGCATTGATATTCTGCTCATGTCTGGTTCTTTTTCACCATTTGGCACTACAGTTTTTCTAATAATTTAGCCACTAGTGTAGTATGATTTGAGTCAGGCAGACTCAGAAACTATACCAAAGTACTTCAAGAAGCATTAATAAATAATAGATACTTTTACTTTGTTTTTCTTCAAGAGCTGGGATGCAAAATTTTATACAGTGCAGTCCACAGAAAGCTTTCAAATATCTTCCTATGCCGTCTCTTCCTCCATCTTCCATTCAAGGTGGCTGTTACATGGAAAAATCCCCCTCATCATCATCATTTTTCTCATGCTTACACACACAGTCCTGTCATTGCTAAGCTGTTCTCTCCCTTCCTATTTTCCTTTTCTCAGCCCCATGCCCTTGCTCACATGTATTCAGCCCCTCCCCTCCAAGCTTAAGCCTCAGGTGAAGCAGTACAAGACCTACTGACTCTACTGTACTCTGCCTCCAAGAAGGATTAGTTCTAATCTCTCTAATCCCATTCTAGTAGTTTTCAGTTGAGATTCTGTCTCCTTGGAAGCTTGGTAAATACAATTCTGCACCTCATTATAAGAAATTATGCATTGGTTTGGAAAAAAAAAAAGAAGAAGAGAGAGATCAAGTTTTTGACATCTCTTTCAAGTTACTCTCTGAGTTGCATTTCTACTTTATAAGTGCCTGCTTCTGTATTTGCCACTAATAAAGCAGTCAACGAATCCCAAAAGAACTTGAAATAGATACCATGCCATGAGACTTAGAATAAAACAAGAAAATTTTCTTCCTAGGTGCCAAGCAATGAATGCAAAGTCATCTAGAGTTTTCTGTTTTAAAAAGAAAGACATGGGCCAGCCCTGTGGCTTAGCGGTTAAGTGTGTGCGCTCCGCTGTTGGCGGCCCGGGTTTGGATCCCGGGTGTGCACCGACACACTGCTTCTCTGGCCATGCTGAGGCCGCATCCCACATACAGCAACTAGAAGGATGTGCAACTATGACATACAGCTATCTACTGGGGCTTTGGGGGAAAAAATAAATAAACAAAATTAAAAAAAAAAAATTAGGGACTCCCTGCCCTGCTGTCTTTAAAAAAAAAAAAGAAAGACAGTTGGACATAAATTAACTCTCCTATCTCTGTTGTAGTCATAGGAGGAAACTGTTCCTGGGTATGAGGATTTATTATTCATTGGTGAATGTCATTTTTTTAAAAAGAAATGCTACTGAACTATTCTGTGTAGACTGAAAGGAGAGAAGGATTTATTTGCACACCAAAAATGAGAGTTGGGTTAAAATGTATTCATTAATTTGTTATAAAATCTGAAATGCATACCACTTACTTTTTTAAATCAAATGTTCCTTAGTAGTTTAAAGTTATAAAATTATTTAACTGTTCATGGAAAAATAAGTAAAACAAGTCTAAAAATTGTATACTTTATTAAATTTCAATTTATTAAATATACTACTCAGGCTCATTTTAGTCTCCCTTTCTGGTTTCTCTTCATCTCTGTTTGTATGTGTTCCAGAGCTAGGTCTTGGATATTTTCTCCTCTCTATTTTCAGTCACTCTCTTGGTAATTTTCATCCAGTCTCCAACTTTAAATACATCTATGTGCTGATGTCTCTCAAATTTACATCTCCAGCCTAGTTCTCTGCCCTGAAGTCCAGACTCATATATTCAACTTCCTACTCAACATCTCCACTTAGATGTTTAATAGGCATCTCAAACTTCACCTGTCCAAAGCTGATCCGATCTGCTCACCCCCTATCACTCCAAACCTGCTACTGTCACAGACCTTCTCCATCATCGTTAATAATAGCACTCCATTTTTCCAGTAATTCAGGCCAAAACTCTTGGAATAATTTCTTACTCCTTTGTTTTTATCAATCATACACAATCCATCAGAAAAAAATCTGTTAGCTCTACCTTTGAAATATATTCAAAAACCATCTGCTTCTTACTTCCTCCACTGCTGACATCCTGCTCCCAGCAACAATCATCTCTGGCCTTGATTACTACAATAGCCTCCTAACTGGTCTCACTGCTTCTGCCCTTGCTCCTATTCAATTCTGTAGAAATGGTTTATTGTTTAGGTCACCTGTGCCCACAGATTAGTTTCTTCATAGTCATTTCTCCTCTGGGACTCAGAAGGCTCTGATGCATGTATACTATCTGCTTCTCTCCTCCTTTTTACTTGGCTCTTTGTCTCCCATGCCCTCTGCACTGTAGCTAGCAATGCCCTCTTTGATCTAAAGAAATCCTCTCAAGAAAAATGGAAATGGAATATTGGCCTTCTGGATTACATGGCCATGTTCTTGAATATAATTAGGATGTAATACATTCACTGGACTGCTTTATAGATAAAGAGGATTACATTTAATGAAATACGTTGGAAGAGTCAGATGAATGCTATTGGCTCAAAGCTCTTGACTTAATCAAGATGCTGACTTAAGACTAACTGAAAGAAAAGTTGCCCCTTCCTTGTGGAGACTCATAATAATTTTGGATATTGATATCATTGTAGCCTCCAAGACAAGAAAACAATAGAAGCAAAATGCCTGACTAACAAGGTATAGAGGCAGCTTTCCATGTTGCTTTGGAATTGGCAACTTAGACCCCAAGCTAAGGAGAAAAAAGCTTCAGTATCTCCCTCCATAAAAAATTGAGGTCCAAATACCCCCTACATGGCTTATTAAGTGGGTTCTAACTGACTCATCTCTCTCCTTATTAAGTGGGTTCTAACTGATTTATCTCTCTCAATCTTAACCTCAGCTATCTCACTCCCAATTTATATAAGCAACAAAAGGAAAGTAAGGGAGATCAAGACATCTTTCTGTCTATCTATCTATCATTTATCTACCTGTAACTATTGAAGTCAAAAGTTGTTCAGCTTTTCATTTATCTCCCTACAGGAAGGAGGATGTCAATCTCCTTCTCTTCAAGCCAAGCTGAAGGGAAGGGGTCTAAAAGAATCCCTCCTAGAGAATGGAGTGGCCTGTGAGAAAGAGGAACTAGAATCCCCAGGTGGATATCTGATAATACAGTATACTGCTGATCTGCCTTCTATACCAATTGAACAAGAGAAAGAAAATTGGCAAAAGCTGGCAGATTGAAGAGAGGGAAAGCTGTCTAGTTCAAACAATTTGTCAAATCAATGATGTGAGTTTCCTATGCATCAATTGAAGACCAAAGAAGGTACCTGGGCTTGGCCATCAGGTGAAGGAAGCCCAACAACCAGAGACCATAGGGTATACTGCCAGGGGTGGGAGCAGAGAGATGACTGGAAAAAGTTGAGCTTTTCCTATATCAGGGAATTATGCAGTAAGAAGCCACCCCTCCCCAACTCTTGGCCTTTCCCAAGATCTCATTTAGTCTCCTCACAGAGAACAAACATTTTCCATCTCTAACAAATGGAAGGCATCAGGGACCAGTCAGGGTTAGTGAGGGAAACGGCAAAAGCCAGAAGAGGACTATGACAGCATCATCTGCCTCATCCTTGCCCTAACACACCACAGGAAAAAGGAACTAAAAGGAAGAGGGAGGGAACGAGATGAGAATGAGGAGACAGCGTCTTCTATACTACAAGCGCTGAAGTAAATGGAGGAATGAATCAACAAGTGCTGATCCTCCATCAGCACCTTCTCCCCATCTCTCTGGCCATTGCTCAAAGGTGCGCCTTGGGTGGATGTACTGACAGTGATGAGAAAGTTAGAGGATCTGTCCACCATTTCTTTAAGGAGAGGGAGATATGGCAGTGCATGTTTGAAGGTAATAATTAGGAAAAAAAAGACAAGAAATCAATTTCTGGTTTTGTTCCACCAATTTCAGAATGTTCTGTAAAATGCTCACTCAAGCAAGAACTTCCTTGCCCTCAGCAGAGAACTCCCTGCATAACTGTGGCTTGTGCTCCTTCCTACTCCCTAATGGGATATCTGAGAGAATTCCTTGAGTGAATAGGTTGGGACTGAAGTCCCTAGAGAACAGGGAGGCAAGACTGGACTTGCATGCCTGATGAACTTTCCCTTTGAGGATAAGGGGTTTTCTCTTGAATCTCAATTAGCCTCAAAAGGAAAGGAAACCTGTCTCATTCACAGATATTACATTCTCTTTGTGGGGAGTTCTTTTGAGGGAGCAGTTAGAGTAACAATTTGATGCATAGATCAGAATTTATTTGTGGTTCTCAGAGAGAGAATGTGTGTTCACACACATACACATATTTATATCTAAAAATAAACTCCTCTTTTAGTTACATATTTAGGTAGTATTAAATTCCAGGTCTCCTGGAGGACTAACATAGGGGTAACTAATTAAGTAGCAATCTGCAGAATTTTGCTCCTAATCTCTGTGGAGCTGGATATGTGGGAGGGGAGGACGGGGGTACGGTAATGGAAGGAAATGCAGAGCTGTGATTGCTTCTCTGCAGTCCCGGCTCTTTAATTCCTATGTTTCTGGCTTCCTCTTTTTGTCCTAGATACAGACCCAACTTGTTTCCCATAATTTTCTTTGACACATCATCCAGTGTGCTGAAGTTAGAGAGAGCTGGTGGTTACTTACCACACTTATAACCATAAAACAAGTTAAAAGGATAAAATAAGGAAAGAAATGGAACCGTCATTGTTTGATAATCCCTGACGCGGCATCTAGCTTTTATCGTGCGCAGCTCCACAGAAAGGCTCGCTATCAGACCAAATGTTAGAATGCTCTCTTTTTTAAGTCACTTACAACCAAACCCCTGCAATCAAAACCCAGCTCTTCTGGTTGCCAACTCCCGTCTGAGCACCTAAGTGCCACTTCTCAGATGAAAGAGCATCTCCTGCTGTGGAACACTAGAATTCCTTAGCATTTTTTTTTTCAAGAGAATTTCGTCTGAATACAGTCTGAAGCACTTCTAATTCTTTCATACAGGTCTTAAAATATACTGCATATTTTGAACTTGTACATTCTACTTAAGGTACAGAAATGAGTCAGCGCTCCAACTTGAATTATTTATAAAAGACTTTCTTCAGGCCTTAGAAAAGTAAAACTGGATAAATGAACTATATTCTACTTTATATTTTATCCTTCATGCTCTGTTTAAAAAGGGAGGTTTAGAGGCACCAGACTGTATTTCACTAACAGATCCAAATCACCTCTTTATCCCAGGAACCTGAGAGATTATCCAGGAGAATCTTAGAGCTACAGACCAGCCACATCCTCTTAAATTTTGCCAGTGTGGTCTGTGGGCTCACAGCAATAAAATAACCCGAGGGATTGGGGTGGGGCGAGGGTCTTGTTAACAATGCAGATTTCTGGGTCTACCTTATAACTACTAAAAGTGCATCTGGGAATCTGCATTTTAACAAATTTTCTAGGTACCCACTAAGGTTTGAAAGTCTTCAAAAGCAGTAACCTCTGCATAAACCCAAAAGGTCCGCTCTGTTCCTCCACTAACTATAAGCTTCAGAAATAAAGAATTACTTGACTTTCCTTCATACACATTAATATTTCTCACTTCCTGTCTTTGCTCTTTCTGTCTCCCTTCCCCCTATCTTCTATTCATTTTTTAACATAAACCCACCTCTGACAAAATCTCCTTCAAGAACTCTTTCCTAACGTTCCTGGGATGTTACCTGTCTCGCCCCTACATTTCCAGACTGCCTACCCAGCTGAAGCCTGTACTTATATTGCATGTTAGCTGCGCCTATCTTCCTTGGAGAAATTGTGTGTCTCTTGAGGGCAGATATAATGTCATATACATTTTTTTTTTTAATTTCAGCACCTAGCATAGTATCTCCTATATAGCAGAAAGTAAATAAATGCTTACTGAATTGATGAATACATGAATAATAAATTAATTAATATTAAGGAAGCACTTAAAATGAAGTGGTTAGAATCTCAAATTTATATTAAAAATCTTTGGGTTGAATATTCTATTCCCCTAAATCTTCCATCTCTAACTTCACTAAACCTATGTTAAAGAGAATAAGATATGCTTAAATAAATGTCTCTCTTGGAAAATTAATGCAATACATCTATCACGGAAGTAGTTCCTAACCTGGCATTTAAAGATTTGAATTTGAATCTCATCTCTGTCACTACCTAGGTCTGTGTTTCTCATCAAGTCATATGCTTCATGATTTTTTCTTTATCTGCAAAACTGGCATAAGAAAGAAGCCAGCATTTTTATGCTACAAAATTGTTAAAAGAATCAAATTAAGTAATATACATAAAAGCATACTCTAAAACTGGAATGCATTATGACTGTCTTAGTTACTATGGCAGAAATGGCTAGCTGTTCACCTTTAAGCTGTGTTACCCCATTCATTATATAGTGTTGTAGGTGGAAAATAGCTACCCAGCTGAGGGACTACATTTCACAGCCTCTTTCGCAGTTAGGTGAGTAAACACAAGTAATGTAAATAACTTCCAGGCCATGGTCCATAAAAAGCACTCACAGAGTGGTCCTCCATGCTCTGTTTCCTTTCCTACCAGCTGAAATGGAAATGATCCCCAAGGCAATCTAGGAAGTCACGTGTTGAAAATGGCAGAGGTTATGAGGAGGAAGGCTATTCTGCCAATAGGTTTACTTCATTGTACTGTTCCATGAGTGTGTCAAAGAAAAATTTCACCAGACAGCGTTCAACAGGCAAGTCTTTATTCAAGACTATTACAATAGGGAAGAGAGATTGAACTCAACTGCACTGAGGGAAGGTTCTTAAGGGCTGGGTTGAGCTAGTGGAAAAGTACTAGAGGAAGTTAGGTGAGGGATCTAGAGTCTTGAAGAAGCCTGTCTAAAGTTTAGTCAAGCTGATGGCTGTTTTGGTCAAGTGAGAAATAAGCTATTCTATTAAGCTACTAAAATCTAGGTATTTATTTAGTTTACCAGCTACAATGTCCTAATTCACACAGTTAGGAGAGAGAAAAACCCAAACAGAAATAGTCCATCCCAGCCTTTGCCCAATGTAGTGATATAATGGGTATTGGTCCATACCTACTTAATGTTATTAAATTAAAATATTTTTTTCAATGGGTTGCATCTTAAACCATCTTTTATTTTTTTCCTCTAAGTATTCCCCTTTATCTTCTATCTACATCGAAGCTTTAACATCAGGCTGTGTTGAAAATGACACCTAATATAGCCAAGAGCTCCAGATTCTATTCTCTATTGTTTCTTGTGGTGTTTCACAGACTTTTTAGCCTCGGCACTGAATCTCATTATTTTTTACATAAAACTCCTTCCTGTTTTGTGTTCCTCATTTTGGTGAATGGAATCACCATCCATCCTGTTGTACATGCCGGGGGCCCAATAACCAGTTCAGACTCCTTCATCTTGCTTACTCATTGCATGTAATCAATAAATGCTTTTGAGTCTGTCTCTTAAACAGCTCTCGTATTCAGCCCGTCCTTGTTACCACCAAATTTCAGAATCTGATTATGCCTTTCCTGGATAATTGTAAGTCTCCTAGTTGATCACCATCTCCAGGAGCACTGCCCGTAGTCCATTTTACATGCAATTTCCATTTAAATGAAAATCTTATTCTTTGTATGTATGTATATGTATCCTTTGTCTACAGTTTTTCAATTGCTATGGTTCTCTTTACTGAATATAGCATACCAGGTCCTTTTCTACTCTTCCTTCATCTCCCATCACTTCTTGGTTCCCTAAAAAAGGTACTGGCATTACTCAAAAACACTGCTAACTCAACCTCTACTCTTTTGCACATGTTGTTGCTTCCATTTACAATATCCTCTCTCTCTTTTCCTCCTGGTAAACTCTGACTCATCTTGAAAACTCAAACAGAATCTCTCCCATGAAGCCTGAATTGTAGAAATTGTCCCATCTTCCAGACCCCTTGTCCCATGGACCTATCTTTTTTATAGAATTTATGATTATTACTTTTTGTTTATGTTTCTGTCTTTTGCACATGGTGCTGTGAGGAAAGGAAGAAGAGTATCTTAATGATGATATTTGGAAAGAAGTTTCTAGAGTCAAATTGCCTCTGTTCAAACCCTTGCTAGCTGGTATGCAAATTATTTAAATTCTCTACACAGCAATGTTTTTATCTGTAATAATAGTACATATGTGGTGGGATTATATCGAGCATTATATAAAATAATCCAAAGGACTTCTTACACAGTGCCTGGCGCATAAGAAATATTTGATAAATGTTTATTAGTAGAAATAGTACAAATACCATGCAGGTGCATAACTGACACACAATTGTTTGTTGAATGACTAAAATATGAATGAGTAAATGACGAATGAATGAATGGGACTTTGAAAATATCTGGTTATGTTCTTGGTCTCCTCTCTACTTTCTATATATTCCAAGTTTCCCTTGTTCAGTCAGGGATCGCTGTCTTTTACAGTCTTTCTTAAACCATAGTACATTTACACCTGGAGGTACACAAGATTATTTTAGGTGTTAAATGTATAAGCATTTCTTAAATTTCAATAGCTACATATTTATTTTTAGGCATTTTGGAAAAAATATAACTAGCACATAAAAGCTATGATTTCATGGATATTTTTGCTTAGGGCAAGTCTAAAGAAGTCATTTAAGTTAAAATAAAAGTGAGTCTATTTAAAGAAAATTATTAATTCAATAATATAAGCAGTACATGGATACGGCAAAATTATAAGGTTTGGACAACTAACTTATTGCCTTTCTGTTTGTATTGTTAGTCATATTACAGTTAAATTTCTCTTTACAAATTCAAATCTTTGTTATTAAATACTATTATTAGTTCTTTGTTCCAAAGCTCTTTTCTTATATTCTGTACTCCTTTCTGCTTTGGGCAGATTTCTACATCTGTTTTTTCTTTTTCTCTTGAATGTTTTCTCTACACTTGGTCTCTCCTTATTTTTCCTGCATTTTGTCCACTCCGTACTCTGCTGCTGTTGCTACACCGGGGCGTCTTCATGTGCCCTTCTTCCTGCCATGTGCCTGCTAGTCACTGTGATCGTGAGGTTTTTCCTGACTGAGCTCCACTGAGCATCTCTCTCTTCTCTTAAGTTTCACACCTCCTTGGGGAATCTGTTCCCATGCTGTTGGAATGACAATTTTGGAGAATTCCAACCCTATATATAAGAGAAAGAAGCTACTTCAGAATATGTCATAAAAAGTTAACTAAGAGAAGACTCATTTTTTAGCAGGGTCACTATTCAGGAAAGTCCTTTCACGAAACAAACAGTAGCCACATCTTTATGTCACTCCTTTGCTTTAAAGCCCCCTCCTGACTCTGCCTCCCTCACACTTTGGACTGAAGAACCGGCTGAAATGCTTCTGGGTAATTTTTAATCCTTTATGGCCCATTACTCAATTGTTAATTTTATGACTGATTACCTCTTTTAATGATGATCAAACTGAACTGCACAAATACTTTCTTAGAACAATATGAGTGGATGACACATTAAGTATTTCTGTCAGAAACTCTCCATGTTTCCAGGACCTTCTCTCACTAAAATACTTTACTCTGTCTTTTAAAATATGGTAATTTAAGTGACTATTATGCATGTAATTTTATTTTTGAAATACGTAATAACCCTCCAGGAAACCTAATTATGAGTCATTGCAACAAGGAAGAGTAAATAATCCTCATGAAAATGGTCTCCTTTGAAAGCTTTTTAGGAAACAAAATTAAATTCTACTAAGGAAGAAAATTTAGTTTTATATGAAAGTTCTTTCTCATAAAAATAACAAATTTTGGCAATTTCTCATAGAAAATGTTTTTTCTCAAATGGATATTTTATAGTAATGCTTTATTCCTAGGTTAATTTATAAATATTTCCTATTTTATTTGGGTTATATCAAATTATTTGAAGAATGAAAAAGAGTAAAGGTAGTGTCTGGAGCAGTAGGTTTTAGAAATTCCGTAAGGTAAAACAGAAAGAAACACATAAACACTAATAAAAAAATATAAACACATGAGATAGAGTTTAAATGGAAAGATTTAAAAAAAATAAAAATATAACATGGTAAGTCATTGGGAATGGTCTCTAATGTGTTGAAAAGCTGATATAATATACACTGGATCTTTTTTTTTCTTTCAAAATAATGTTCAATAATTCAGGTAGTCTAGTCCTTTTTTTCTATGTGTATTTCCTGAAGGTATAGAGCAGGCTAATGTAGCTGGGCTGCAGAGGGAAGGGGAGAATTTCAGAGTCTAGGCTACAGAGTAAGCAACAGCTAGCTCATGCAGGACCTTAATGGTCAACACAGACAGAAGCCATTGAAGGGCATGGTCAGATTTATGGTTTAAAAAAAATCACTCTCGCTATAGCATGGAAGACAATTAGTATGGATGAAGAGACCAGGTAGGAGGGTTTGCTCCAGGGATGAAATTATGGTAATTTAAACTAATATGGCAGCTATAGCGATAGAGAAACAAGAATGAGCCTGAGGATGGGTCAGATACAGGAGTAAATGGTAAGGATAATGGAAATATGAAAGATGACTACTTCCAGTTTTCTGGCTTATGCAACTCCATGGATGGTAGTTTCATTTACCAATACAGGAAATAATGGGAGAAGACTGGTTTTGAGGTCCTGTTTTATAAAAACTGACTTGAAAGTACTTTTGAGACTTTTAAGCCTTGTCAACTTTGGCAAGTTGCTCTTCTCTGAACTTGGTTTATTCATCCCCAAAATGAGGTGTTTACACTGAAAGATCTAATCAGAACCTACTGGAATTATGTTATCATTGTCTTTTCAATTGTGTGTGAGGTTAGGGAAAAGCAGAAGTTTAAATACATGAAATGATAAGCTGGGGATTTGAATCTGATGTTAAAAGGAAAAAGCATCAAAATGCATACCTACGAAAGGGAATGGTATGGTGCAACTGTAATTTGAAGGACTTTATTCTGATAGCTGGACTGAAGCAACAGAGAAATTAGCAGATGTGAAATCAGGGAAGAGGCTGAATCAACGAAGGCCTAAATTGTAGTAGGGACTCTAGAAAAAGGAAGATCAAAGTTTTAGACACTGTGTAGCGTGAATTAGCAGTATTTGATAACATAAATCAGAAAATGAAAAAGAGAAAAACTAAAACTAGCAACTTACATTTTTCTTCAGTCTTTGAAGATGAAGAAGATGATGGAGACACAAGAACGTATTTAAGAGTATTATCAGGAGACTTGAGGATGATCAGTTTTTCTGAGACACTGAGTGTGTAGCTATACCATATTTCAAAAAGTAATTTACTTTTTTTTTTTTTTTTTTGGTGAGGAAGATTAGCCCTGAGCTAACATCTGTTGCCAATCCTCCTCTTTTTGCTGAGGAAGATTGTCCCTGGGCTAACATCCGTGCCCATCTTCCTCTACTTTATATGTGGGACACCTGCCACAGCATGGCTTGATATAAGCAGTGTGCAGATCTGTGCCGGAGATCCAAACCCAGGCACCCTGGGCCACCTAAGCAGAGCACGTGAACTTAACCACTACACCACGGGGCCAGCCCCGTAATTTACTTTTTTTAAGGAAAATAATTATTCAATAATAAAAGTACTAGATGCACTTTTACCTTCAAAAACATTATTAACTAGCATTTAATAAGTACATATGGAGATTCATTTTAAAAATGATACGTAGTTAGTACTAAGGATAATTTCTGCAACTTATTCTAAAAGTTATATTCCTACTTGTTCTCTGATTTTATTTTTCAGCTCCATGTGGTGGCCATTTTTCAGCTCCCAGTGGATTGATTCTCTCACCAGGATGGCCAGGATACTATAAAGACTCTTTGAATTGTGAGTGGGTGATTGAAGCTGAACCCGGACACTCTATCAAAATTACATTTGAAAGGTCTCTGCAAATATTTTTCTACCTTTAAAAAAGAAGATTATCTGAAAGAATAGTTGACCTTTTCCATTTTATTTACCAAATCAATGTATAATTTTATTGCAATAGTCAATTGTTGTGCCTTGAATGCTTCAGACTTTTGCCCCCTTTTATCCTTGCAGCCTGTTTTAAAGTTAAGTTTTCTGTTTGTTTAATGCTGTGTCAGTACTATTGAGATATGCAAGATGAACCTGTTTTCTTATATATATACACACTACTGAGATATGAACATGCAACCTTTAACTTGAGTTTAGTTGTCTTGTATTTTGAAGGGCCTGTGAACTCTCCTCTGCTAGATTTCAAGAGGCAAAGCTGCTGTAAACACATTCTAGTCGATACCATATCGCAGCCTAAGACACTTACGCACACTACCATGTACCTAAACTTATAAGTCCTTTAGGAAAATGGCTGTGTGTCAAATTAATGTGTCTTAACGATTGGCCAGTTGAGGCTTTTTCCTAGGAATATTAGTGTTACTGATAAATAATCTATATCATGAAAGACTGTAAGATTAGCTATTAAGAAGGTAAAAGAATGAAACTTCTGGTCTGTGACTGGGTCACTATTCACAAATCCAAATAGAAGTATCTATATAATTTCCCAATTATATTATTGACTCCCCTCATCTCTCAACCCCTTTCTTAAAAAAAAAAAAAAAAGAACATCTGTAAGCATTGTATTCACATAGTAAACATATAAATATACAAATACAGCAGAATTATGCTCTGATTTTAAATCTTACACACATAACAAGATCCTTCCCTAATTCAAGAGGTCCTTCACTGGATTAATCTACCCATGCTCATGTTAAACTTTGAGAAGAAAACAGTTTCCATTTTGACAGATGTAAAGTATTAAACATTTCATATGAGGTCATCCAATCTTACCATGACCTACACAACTTTACTATGACTGTATTACTTTGCTACAGCTGCCATAACAATGTACCACAGACTAAGTGCTTAAATAACAGAAAGTTATTTCTTCACAGTTCTAGAAGCTAGAAGTCTGAGATCAAGATGTCAACAGTGTATTTCTTCTGAGGCCTTAGTCCTTGGCTTGTAGATAGATGGTTTTCCTCTCCCTGTGTCTTCATGTGGTCTTCCCTTTGTGTGTATCTGTTTCCTAATTTTCTCTTCTTATAAGGACACTAGTCCTATTGGATTAGGATCCACCCATATGATCTCATTTTACCTTAATTACCTCTTTAAAGGGCCTTTGTCCAAAAACAGTCACATTCTGAGGTCCTGGGGGTTAGGACTTCAACATATGAATTTTAGGGGTAAACAGTTCAACCCATGACAATGACCTACACATCAAAAAGAAGTTTTTATTTAGAATAATTTGGCAGAGTTTGTTGTTATGATGTTAAAATCATAGTCTTAGTTCAGTGGTTGACATAGCCTGTGTTGCCCCGGCAATTTTAGAAAAGCTTGAAAAGCATCTTATTTATTCAGAATCAAATCTTTGTCAAATAACATTGTTCTATGAATGTGGGACTTTAATTAACCAACCTTACTTTATTACACAGAATTCTATTTGGTTTGGAATATATAATATAATATATATAATACAATATTATTGATTGTATCAGTGAATAATGTAAAAAACTATGTCGGTTCATGTCAATGAGACAGATTTGTTATATATTTTTGATTTATTAAATTTAGAGCATCACATTTGAAGGATTAGCATGTTGATCATCATTATAATTTATCTCATATTTTGAATAAATGCATATATTATAGGTTTAAGTACATGATTTTAGTATTTTCTGTTTTGGACTTAACATTATTTTGTATCAAGAATTATGATGTTAAAATAATTGAAAATAGGTTATCATATTTACATAGCTCATAACATCTATCACCCATATAGTTCTCACTAGTTATCATCCTTCAATATCTAGATAAAAAGGTTTGAGCCCCATCCCACGTACAGAGGGAAGTTGAGACCCTCCTTAAGTTTTCCGAGAATCCCCAGGCTGCTTTTGTTTATTTCTGGGTCTGAACTCCTGCTCTCAGAGTCATCTCACCTGTGAGACACGGAGGCCGCTGCCCTCTCTCAACTCCTTACTCTGCTCCTTATTTGTATAACTTTCCTTTATTCTCACAAACCTTCTTACAAGTGGTAACCTAAGAGGAATATTGCACAATCCAGAATAATTTAAGATTAAATAAACCTTCATTGTCCTAAAATTTTTCTGATAACTCCCATCACAAGAATGATTGCCTGCATCGCTCCAGTTCCCTCTCTTATCCCAGCCCCTTTTCCATCTCTAGTCTTCTCTGCATCCAGGATCTTCAACCTTCATTTCCCACTCCCTAGCACGCCCTCCTGTATATATAGCAGGTTAAGTCTCAAAATACCTGTTACTTTTGTTATGTGGAGCAATTTAGCTATTTGTTTCTCTGAGCTCCCAACTGGGTGATGTTGGGAGATGGGGATGGGGGTGGATTTTGCCTTTCTTTCCAATATGCAAATTAAGAATTTTTTCTTAACATCAAAGATCAGTGTTCCCCTAAGAAGAATTCACCCTTTTCACCACCTCCCAACTGACACATTGAAGCCAACTTTTAAAATAACATTTGTTTTCATTTTCTTATATTCAATTTAGAAACACTGCATAAGCATAAAATAATATCACTAGAAAATTAGTTTGTTTTATTAACACAAAGAGCATTATTATGTTGAAAAGTTCCTTGGATTGCTAATAAGAGTCATTAACCATCATTAAATAAATAAATAACGCCTGATATCTTTCAGCCCTAAGTAGGCTGTCTACAGTTGCCCTCTTGAGAAGCAGTTAGATTGCAAAACAATGCTTATAATTCACAAGTGTGACTTTTGATTTGGACTTTTGTTTGAAGGCACTATTTTCTCTGTCCAGAGTTCCTAACACGTATGTCCTGTCTTTTCCAACAGGCAGTTACGTGGGCCTCTTTGTGGCTTGCCTGTTTTGTTTAGATACCTTCAAAATTCTTCAAAGTGAATTCACATGCACTGTACAGCCTATATTCTAAATCAGACCATCCCAAACTTACTTTCCTGGTGAAAAAATCTTTCCAGCGATGTTTATAAGATGTAATACTAGTTAAATACAAAAACCTAGTTTAATTTCTATAAATATAGTTACTCAGCACTTTTTACTCTGTCACTTTCTTATTCTCTTATCCGTTTACTGAGACACAAATCTTTTAAGTTAGGCTGGAGGCAAGACAATCAAATTGAAAAGTGATTTTCAATGCTAGGGTTTGTGCACAGCAACAGTGAACAGTTCTGTAGGTGAGCCAGAACAGGCCTGGGATGAGAAATGATGCCCAGTGTCCAAAGATTTTGGCTTCTCCCCACAAGCATCACTGAACAGGATTTGTCAACTGTGCCTCTTTTCTTAATCCCTAAATTACCCGCTGAAGTGAATTACAAACCTGATAGCTCCTTAACCTCCTTATACAATAATTTTTTTAACTACTTCTTGTTAATTACCCTGCACCCAGGAAGAATCAAGAGTTAGAATGATTTAAGAATTTATTAGTAGTATTTTCACTATGTTAGACTAGACAGAGCACAGCTATATCAGTATATTTCTTTTGAATCTTGCTTTATATAATCAAAATAAATAAAGTCTCAAATTCTTTTAAATGTTCTAAACTAAAATGTTTGCTTTGGGGCTTGAGTCCTCTATCCTTCCCTCATATGTGCATACATGCGAGCATGCACACACACACACACACACACACAACACACACACAAGCCCATAAGATTCTTGAGTTGTAGCTATTTGAAGAGCAAATTATTTAAATATCTTTTTCCATTTCTTCTTCCCTAAAGACCCTTTAAGTGTGTGAGATTTTGCTTTAGGGCTGACTATACTCCATGTGCTTTGTCAGGAAACTAGTTCCTTTAAAATAATCCCCATTTTAAACAGCTGTCACATGATTAAGAGTAGCTCAGTAGCAAAGCGGTAAGCAAGTGACTTCATCAAATCAAAAAATAAATGAGAGTTTGGGCCAGCCTGGTGGTGCAAGCAGTTAAGTGTGCGCGCTCCACTGCGGCGGCCCGGGGTTCACCGGTTCAGATCCCGGGTGCGCACCAATGCAGCGCTTGGCAAACCATGCTGTGGTGGCATCCCATATAAAGTGGAGGAAGATGGGCATGGATGTTAGCCCATCGGCCAGTCTTTCTCAGCAAAAAGAGGAGGATTGGCAGATGTTAGCTCAGGGCCAATCTTCCTCACTAAATAAATAAATGAGAGTTTTATCCATTAGGGTAGTGGCAAAAAATAGTCACACTGAAATCAGAAATATGTACATCTACCACTTCCTTGTTTAGTGACCTTGTAATATCTTGATGCTTCATTTTCCCTTTAGGATTGTTTTGAGAAACAGGATATCATCTTTGAATTATCTAACAAGAATTACATTCTTGAAAAACCTAATTCCCTTCTGTTTTCCAGGCAATCTCTTGTAAGGACACTGATTGCCAACTCTTTAATATTTCCTCTCATTCTGATAATATTTTTTATTGAATTTGGTTCCAAAACTGAATCGTATTTCTTACGGAGTTATGTCACTTGCTTTCCACTACTCATGAATAAAACTAATTTGGTTGAAAATGAAATTTTAAAAAATCAGATAATATAATTAAGATAGTGGCATAGCTATTTTGCAATTTTTTATATTCTCAAATATAGCAATTGATTAGAATTAATCTACAGGGAAAAAAACTGAAAAACATTACAAATATATTAGCCGTTAGTTGGCTTCATGAGATTGTCTCTAGTAGCTTGTCAATGAAATCTTAAGAATATAATTTCCTATCAAATACAAAACAAAATAACAATAATGCCAACGAACATATGTGGTTTTTTAACTGTTTATTTCTTAACATAGCCAATTAACAAGGCTTATTCTCGGATCTGAAGAGGAATTTTTGCTTTTTTCTTCCCACAGTTCCTAAATTTTGTCAATAATTGGCAGCTTCTAACTGAACTCATTTTACTATTAATCATCCTAAGCCTGTCTTTCTATTCCTTTTCTTGTCCTCAACTCGTTGACTATAAGCTCTCAGTATCAGTCTTTCAGAGAGGAACTTTTTAATTTTTAAGTTAATGTGGATTATTTCAATTTGGTCAGAATGGGTTTGGATTACACCAAGAATTTTTTTAAAGACAACAGAAATTGAGTAAAATTACATCCATTTTCATTTTTAATAACATCTAGTGGTTCCATATCATTCATTTATGATAATAAATTTAATGTCATAAACAAAGGAACACTAGATTGAGACATTCATGAGAAGTTTATACAGCTATCTTAAAACACAAAATGAAAGGAATTCAAATTACTGTGAAACCCTATTTCATTTCCCTTGTTATTATAATGTATTTTTATAGTTCCTTAGGGCAAATCTGTGATGATTTTCTTTTTAAAGATTCCCTCCTACGAACAATGTTCTCTATATCACCAGTTAATGTTGCTACTCTATTAAGAATTAAGTCTCTTTATGTTTCAATTCCAAGCAATCCCTGATTCTTCTGTATATTTTAATTTGGTTGTTATCAGCTGACTAGCTATCAAAGTGAAACTCCAATTTCAGTACTACAATAGACTGACTACAAAACATCCAAATAATGGATTCACAATGCACAATTGCCTGATCATTTATTTAAAGGACAGTGTGTTCCTATACATTTCCTACTCTAAATCATATTATTAGAAAAGTTATTTTTAGACAAATACAGCATATTCTAGGCTACAAAATAAAAAGTAAGATAAACATGAAATCCATTCATTTTACTAAGTATACTGCTTAACAAGATGTTACAATGGTACAAATTGAAAAATATCTCAATTATAGTTCTTAAACAGCATTAAATTATACACTTAATTTTGACTACTTATATGTCATGTTTATAATCATATCAGAGATTTTATAGTAAAATAAAGTTTCTAATTTTTAAATTTTCGATTCAATTTGTTTTGACCGGGTTTTGAGTTTTATTTGTTTTGGTTTTGTTTTTTGAGGAATAGTGTAGTTTAATCTTATAATACTGGAAAAGACTGGTAAGTATGATAGTAAAAGTGATTATCTGAAAATTGGTGGACATTTCAACTGAAAATTATTTTTAAAAGTGTACTGCAGATAGCTGGTTACCAAAAATGTATTGGAAGATACATTTTAAATAAGGGTAAAGTGCATGGTTAATACTTAAGTATTCAGGTCTGTTGAATACTTTTTTTGAACAACTTTTTTTGTCAAGTTGGTAACAGCCCTAGAGAAAAGAAAGATTTTTTTGTGTGTGTGAGGAAAATCAGCCCTGAGCTAACATCTACCAATCCTCCTCTTTTTCCTGAGGAAAACTGGCCCTGGGCTAACATCCATGCTCATCTTCCTCCATTTTATATGGGACGCTGCCACAGCATGGCTTGCCAAGTGGTGCATCGGTGAGCGCCAGGGATCCGAACCGGTGAGCCCCGGGCCACTGCAGCGGAGCGCACGCACCCAACCACTTGAGCCACCAGGCCGGCCCCAAGAAAGATATTTTTGTCTTTAAAATACATTTATTCTCTCGTTTATCCAATAAATATTTATTGAGTGTCTGCTATATGCAAAGCATTGACAAAAACAGACACTGTCAGACTTCATGAAGCTTATGGACTCTTAAAGGAGACAACCATCAAACACGCAAATACAACCGTCATTAGCGTCACAAAAGGCACAGTAAATTGTAGCAATATAGGAAGGGAGCTAACCTACACTGTGAGGTCATGGAAGGGCTTCCTGTGGCTATATTTAAGCTGAAAACTGAAAGATGTGTAGGAAAACCTTGGTGAAGCTAGGAAAAGAATTTCCCAAGCTGCATGACCATCATGAGCAAGAGAGTAAGATGCTCAATTTTCTATGATTCCACATAAAGTTTTTTCCACATAAAGCTAAGATTTCTGATCTAGGTTCAGAATGTGGTACAATCTTGAAGTGCGAGGAAGGAATACAAAATGCTATTTTATTGATAATGTTTCATGCATGTAAAAAATAGCTCTGTGTTGATTGCGGTTTCTAAAATAATTGTATCTTTAAAAAAAATTGAAAATGATAGCAGCAACAACAGCCAAAAATTTAAAAATAAACCAGCCAGGATAGCATAGTGGTTAAGGACAGAGATGTGGGTTTGAGGATTAGCTCTGCCATTTAAGAAAACTGTTTAGGTTCTGAAGGCCTCAGTTTTCAACCTGCAAGGTGAGTATAATTATAATACCTAACTTATAGCGTTAAGTGGGAGGTTAGATAAACTAATATAAAGTATTTAGCAGAGCTTCAGGTACTTAATAAACATCAACTACATCATCATCATTATTATTACCTACTTATAATTAGAACCACTGTTTTGAAATAAAAACTATACAAAATTTTTAATGACCAAAATAGACTTGTCAAAAACAAAAATAAAACCTCTGCATATAAAGCAGAGGTCAGATTTGAAATATATATAGAATTAAGATGAGAATCTGATTATCTGCTTGAAAATAAATATAAATCACATGGTTTTCCACAGAAATGAGGAAGACAAAAGAAAGGTGACTCCAAAAATGTGCTTCATTGATGAAAAGGGTGTTTATTTATTGAGGATAATCCATAACATTTGAAAGAAATCTTACTTATGAATAACGAATATATAAACATACCTTTTTAATGATAATTTTTCATTGGAATAAGAGCTTATAACTTTGGGCTTCACAAATGATGGGATCTTAAATAATATATAAGATATTAGGTAAGCTAAAGAAAATTATAATATAAAAATGGTAAAATTTTTAAATACTAATTCAAATTGCAATCTAAAATATTATTTTCCTGTATAGTGTTATTCTAATAAATATATTTTCTTGTGTCTCTTAATCTTAGATTTCAGACTGAACTGAATTATGATGTTCTGGAAGTTCATGATGGTCCAAATCTTCTGTCACCCTTGCTTGGATCTTACAACGGCACACAAGTACCCCAGTTTCTATTTAGTAGCAGTAATTTTATATACCTTCTATTTACAACAGACAACAGCCGTTCTAATAATGGTTTCAAGATTCATTATGAAAGTAAGTAGTGACAAAATATTTTTTAATTTCCCTACTTTGTTTCCCCTACATTTGGTATTACCATTGTATCATTAAGAGAACCAGGAGATTAATTTAAAAAAAAATCAGTGCTTTCTTTGACCTGTCAGAATGCTAATGGCTCACAAGGTGTATGTTTTAGTAAATTCTGCAATAGGTTTTCCAACAATATCTGTCTAATATCATTATGAAAGAAAATACTAAGGAAATGTCAGAGGTATCAAATAACAAATCCTAAAAAATGAGTTCAGAGGCCTGCCCAGTGGCATAGCAGTTAGGTTTGCACGCTCCACTTTGGTGGTCCAGGGTTTGCAGGTTTGGATTCTGGGCATGGACCAATGCACTGCTTATCAAGCCATGCTGTGGCGGTGTCCCATATAAAGTAGAGGAAAATGGGCATGGATGTTAGCCCAGGGTCAATATTCCTCAGCAAAAAGAGGAGGATTAGCATCGGATGTTAGTTCAGGGCTAATCTTCCTCACAAAATAAAAAAAGGTGAGTTTACCTACTAATTATTTGTGCACAGTTGTTTTTTTTCCTTTTTCTTTTTCTTTTTTTTTTTTTTTTGTTGAGGAAGATTGGCCCTGAGCTAACAGCTGTGCCTATCTCCCTCTACTTTATATGTGGGACCCCTACCACAGCATGGCTTGACAAACGGTGTGTAGGTCTGTGCCCAGAAACCAAATCTGCGAATGCCAGGCTGCCAAAGCAGAGCACGTGAACTTAACTGCTATGCCACCAGGCCAGACCGGTGCACAATTCTGAAAGTTGACAAGAGGCAATAAATATCAGTCTAAGATGTATATGAATATTGAGGGGCCGGCCCGGTGGCGCAAGCGGTTAAGTGCGCGCGCTCCGCTGCAGCGGCCCGGGGTTCGCTGGTTCGGATCCCAGGCACGCACCGACGCACTGCTTGGCAAGCCATGCTGTGGTGGCGTCCCATATAAAGTGGAGGAAGATGGGCACAGATGCCAGCCCAGGGCCGTCTTCCTCAGCAAAAAAAAAAAAAGAGGAGGATTGGCGGATGTTAGCACAGGGCTGATCTCCTCACAAAAAAAAAAAAAAAAAAAGAATATTGACAAATTCTTTTAGCATTTACTTCATAAATTCAATCATTCTTTTATATTTTACACCAATTACACACAGTTTACATTTAAAATGTTCCATTTTATTATCTTGTATAAAATATTGAAAATTCACTAACATTGAAAAATAAAATATATACACATATATGGCTATGTGTAGATGGCTAATATAACTAGTCAAAGGATATATATTAAAACAAGCTATAATTCACATTGTTGGAATCAGATTATAATAATCCCACTTAAAAGGTTATAGTTTTATTTAAAAAGTCTAAAATGTGTCTGATATTTTAAACATTTTGGTGCTTGTATATACATAGAAACAAGTCTCTTTTATTTATGAACATCTGGCATATTTATACCTGTGGACATCCACACATTTTCATCTGGAAGTACACTGCCATGTATCTTTGCTTGAAAACAGTTTTGTGAATGCATCTAGTAGCACGTTTAACAGGGTTACTGCAAGATATCTTTATATCAAGTGTAGACAGGTATTATATCACTTCTTTTTATATTCAAGTCTCCTATGTCACCTTCCCCCTCATGAAAAGATTTCTGCATTTGAAATTTGTAACTTTATATTCTATGTTGGGTGTCTTTCTTCAGTAGATCTGGTCAGTGGACTCATGGGTTTTTAAAACCATAATCAATATATATTCATTGTTTTTTTTCTTTTTAACCTTTTTAGCCACAATATTGTTTAATTATATTAACTTCCCTATATTTAGTGTTCTATGGCGTGGAAGTATATTTCCTAAACATTACCGTAAAATGCAACAAGAGGATTAACACATATTTGGACATTCAAATGAACGAAAGGCCCTTAATTCAGATCTTTAGTTTAACATGTATTTGTTAAAACTGAGTCAGAGTAGAGTCATTTTTGGAAATCTATTTCAAAATTAATTCCTTCTAGCAATTTTTATCAATATGTTAACGAATGGGCAGGTACCTTTTCTTTTAGTCCATTGTTGTTTCCTATGCCCAATAAACCACATTCAATCCCACTCCAACCAAGGTGATCTTTATCATGTGTCAGACACAGGACTGTTTTAAGGATTAAATGAAACCACACATGCAGAGTCTTATTATAATGGCTAACGTGTAGTAAGTGCTCAATAAATGGTAGCTCTAATATTTTTCCTATGAAAACTAATCAGATGAGGAATAAAAACAAGAAGACAAGCTCAAATTCATTCCTTTGTTGTAAAAGAAGAAATTTTTCATGACACTTGTTAAAGACAGCAAAGCAGACTTTTACTACAGTGGGGTTTTGTAGTAGGGGGAAAGGGATTGAGCTCAATTCTAAATACAAGTGGGAATTTATAGCCAAGGAGCAGGGTGGGGATCAGTGCATGGAAAATTACTAAGAGGAAACATCAGGGGTAGAGGATTCTGGCTGAATCTGCTAGACAGGATTTTTGCTGAAGGCAGGCCAGGGTGATAAGATATTGAGGGTGGTGACGAGGAATTTGATGAGATATCAAGGAGGGGGGATTTTCAATAAACTAACCCAACAGGATTCTTGCTAAAACTAGACTAAATTGGCCAAAGACAGAGCTCAAAGGTGAGGCCTACTCAAAAGGAGGCCTCAGAGGAGCCTGACTAAAGTTTGGTCAAGGCAAAGGGTCTTTGTCACAGTCAGAAAGTTTGTCACCTATAGGCCCTTGGTGACGTAGTCTGAGTTGTTATCGAGGACCAGTGCCTAAAAAGGCGGAGTGGAGGTGAAGAGCTAGGAGAGGCTGAGGTTGATGAGACACACACTGGATATTGGTTTTGGTCACAACTGGCCAGAAGGCAGTAACTTTCTATCTAAATTAATTTATAAGAGATCACTTTCTCTCATTTTTATTGTATTTAGTCTCGTTGCTTACTTACTATTGTGAAATAATTTCTAACGTCACAATCCTTTATCAGGAAAACAAACACAAAAAGAAACTCTTTCTATTATCACTTTCTTAATGAGTTTCCCAGGCTGAAGGTGACCAAACTATCTTTTTTAAATGAACCATTCACAAACCTCAAAATAAGTAGAGTAAAACTTTAATTATTACACTAATTAAAACTTTAAAAATACATTTGGTGTTTGGTGAATTTCTATTTTTTTTAAATTAAATCCATTAAAAGAGAAAACTCAATTTCTCTAGTGGACCAAAATTCCGTGGGAAGGATTTCTTGCAATGCTACCTCTTCTTGCACTCCAGATTTCCATTTTATTCCCTGTCCTGGGGCATTTTTCACCCCACTCTATCTTCATCTCGAAACAGGGAGATTGCAAAAACTATGCCAATAGGATAAGATTATTTATAGTTTTCAAAACATATTAAAAATAATAATGACAACATACAATAGACTTTAGGAACATAACCCATTTTTTTGTTTCAGTACAATTTTTTGCCCAGAAAAAATCACTTCTGTTTATTATGTCGTATTTCTTGAAATACAAATATAATTGTCTTCTTGGATATCTAAATATTATATAAAACAATACAATTATAAGTGGGTACAGAACAAATCCACAGAGACAGATACCAGTCTCCAAAGACATGTTTTTCATATGCGTGTATAGAAATTGTTCTTTTTTCAATTATGGAAAATGGTAGATAGCTAAAAGAATGTACAGTTTAAATAACAGTTTTTATATTTAAAGTCAATAGATATGTGAGGAGGTAGAGAAACCAAAACTAAAATGTTCAAATATCTTTATTATGTAGAATAAACAAATAAGCAGAAAATCTACTTTGAGATTTTACTTTTTTAAAAAAGTTTTATAAAATAAGAACAATGAGAAAATTTGTCAATGTCGTTTGTTATAATGCCAGTGTGAACGTCAGAAAATTTTGTACGTTGCCAAAATTTAAGAATCTTTTAAAACTATTTTTCCAATTACATTGTAATTTTTAATGACTATTTGTTAATAAATTATATTATCTCTCCATCTTCATTTTTCTCATTTTCTCAATTTTGCAACATTTCCATTGTCTTGATTTATTTGCTGGTGAGCCAGTTATGAAGTATTTCTTTCAGACTTATTCTATGACTGCTAGATGTGTACAGTACAGTAAGGGACATTAAAAAAATGCATTATTTTACTTCATCCATCAGTTGGAGAGATAAGAAGGACAAATGAAATGATTAACCTTGTACAATTCACTGACCTTTACTCTGAGTAAGCTGAAACCATTAAAATCACTTTTGGATAATTAAATTTGCTTGATTTTGCTTTTACTATAATTTGCATTGTGTGTGACCTCTTCAAACCCCATTTTCCCTGATTTCTTAAGACTTCACTATAACATCAGAGTTTTGGATAAGGGAAAGTTATGTATGAACTAGAGCATTAGAAGATCAAGATTTAAAGAAGGAGAGAGGATCTGAGCTTATCTGTTAAAGATTGAGAAGATTGAATAAATTAAGGGGACAGTTGAGGATATTTGTGGCAGAGAAATAGAGCATAAAACTAGTGAAGAGACTTACTTGACTGGTATGAAGAATGACTTTTGGGAGTTAATGGTACTTAAGAATAGTAGAGTTCAATTTGGGAATCTGCATTTCAGGGTGATGACTTTGAACTTGGTGCCATTAGCAGTAGGGTACAAGAACAATGAAATAACATGTGTTAGGGATATATGTGTCCAAAATTGTATATAGAAAAGATTGGGGATGAAAAATACTGAAAGAGAGGCCAGACATTATTGTTTGTCTTGTAGACTTGAAGTGATAAAGGCCTTGGGTAGGGTAAGAGAAGTAATAAATGACATTATGCTTTTCAGTGAGGGTGGACTTCGGATATATTTTGTGGAGGAAAAAAAATGTGAGAGGGATTCAAAGATGAATGAGAGTTTCAAAGCCTTGGGTGCCTAGAAGAATAATGGTCACATCACAATTGTTTGAAGAAATAGGAATCAATTTCAGCAAATCTGATTCCCATGAAGCTTATTCTTTGTTGTAATCCCTCTATTTCCCAGGTGTTACAGTGAATACTTATTCTTGCTTGGACCCTGGCATACCTGTACATGGCCGTCGCTATGGTCATGATTTCTCCATCGGATCTACTGTTTCGTTTAGTTGTGATCCAGGATACAGGCTGAGCCATGAAGAGCCCCTTCTATGTGAAAAAAACCACTGGTGGAGTCATCCACTCCCTACCTGTGATGGTAAGAATTCATTCAATATGCAAAATAAGCTGATTTATAAACAAAAAGAAATAAATATAGTCTTTATAAAATGAGAATTAACATAACTATAAATATTTCATACTTTTTAAATAATATCTTGAATTTAGGCAATTTTATGTTATCAAACCATTAATGAAGAAAAGAAAGAATGAATATTGATAATCAGCCAAACTTACCCCATGCCTAAGGATGCTGTATGTATTTTTTAAATGTGCTGGGGTAACCATTTTAAGTGCATGTTGTGTGCTTGGACCCTTTGACAAAGTAGCATTGAAAATGTCAAGTTGGTATCCAATGAATGCACTGAAGGTTAGATTCTTTACCTTCTGCCTTGGAAGGCAACGTGTACCAGTCCCAATTCTACGTAGCTACATAGCACAATGGCAATGTACCCAGACTGCCCTGTGGTGGTAAGTTCCTAGTTATAATAAATAGTATACCAGTGTCCTTCCCACTTCTTTGTTTCTATGGAGAATAAGTAAGAAATGCTTCATTTTTCAGAAAACACATATGAAAATACAGTGGAAGAAACTGCTTCCCTAAGATTGGGAAGTGCTCTCATACTTGCTTTATTAAAGAGCACACACAATGTAAATCTATGCATTATTTAGTTCTGGGCTTTAATTTTTATTTATAATACTATTTCCAGCTTCTATACTTACTCTTTTTTAAAGTAGAAGATCATTTCTGTCGTTTTATGATTAAATTTTCAAGTACTGTCAGTGCCATCATTTTTTATTAACAACTTTAGGCCAATTTCTTTTTATAAGAAGGTTTAAAAGAATCATCAGCACATCTTTCCTATATTACAATACTCTTTTAAATAGTCAGCGTTCTTGTGATTTTAAGTGGTGGAAACCCAACTCTACTTTCTTTTAAAAAATAAAAGCAGAATTTGTTGTTCAACTATTCAAATCTTAGAAAAGGCAGGGGTGGCGTACTCCTCATTGTTAATTATAGTCATGAATTCAAGCCTTTTGAAGAATATCTCCATTTTCTGCACAGGTTTTTCTCTGTGTATTGACATAATTCTCTTCAGCGCAGCTAGACTTTTTTCACTTGGGGGATTGGTGGTGGAGAATACACTCTCAGGAAGATGGAAACAAATAGTCTCATATCTTCAGGATCAGAGAAGAATAAGAGTTCTTCCTTGTTGTTCCAATTAGAAAAATCTCAAGAAAGGTCTCTGATTTGTCCATACCTAGACTAGTTACCGTGGTAAAGGAAAAGCGTCCATTATGGTTGGCTTTGTCCAGGTCATGTGGTACATCTATCCCTATGGTTGTGACAGACGATAGCCATGTAAAGGTACTATGTTTGCCAGGCCCTGGTAAAACCACATGGTTGGCACGAGTAGCTTCACCAAGATAGAAAAGATATGGAGGCATTGTTATCGGAAGCAGCAGAAGGATAAAAATTATCCCAAGTATACCAACATGCTTAAGTTTTATTAATAATAAAAGTGAGTATATCTAGTTTTCCTGGAAGCAGCACAGGCCCTTATCATCTCTTGTCAGTGCACCACAGTCAACCTAAAATTCAGTCTCCAACTTTTTCCATCTAATCTCTGTCCTTCACACTAAAGTTATTTCAAGTTATACCCCATGTCAGAAATACCTAATAACTTTGTGTTGCCCAAGGATGAAAGTTCAAATTACTAAACATGGAATTCATGATCCTTAACCATATGGACTCCATCCTTTCTGGTTCTGTCTCCTTCCTGCATTCTTACAAGGCATCTTTTTTTGAAAGAGCAGATCATGTCACTTTGAACCTCCATCTTGATCTGTCCTCCTCCTTTATATTTCCATTTCATTCTGAGCATATCTGGACAAGGGCTGATTAATATTCATTTTTTTAAATGTCTGAGCTTTGTATAAAGAAGCTACTTAGTTTTTTTTTTTTTTTATAATTTTATTTATTTATTTTTTCCCCCAAAGCCCCAGTAGATAGTTGTATGTCATAGCTGCACATCCTTCTAGTTGCTGTATGTGGGACGCGGCCTCAGCATGGCCGGAGAAGCGGTGTGTCGGTGCACGCTCGGGATCCGAACCCGGGTCGCCAGTAGCGGAGCACGTGCACTTAACTGCTAAGCCACGGGCCAGCCCATCTACTTAGTTTTTCATTGACTTGAACTGAACTCAACTACCCTATCATCTAGTAAACCTATTTGATTAGGCCTTTCCTCCAATCTAAACTTTTTCCCCAGAAGCACCAAGTCTAAATTTCTTATGGTAAAGGGAGGTAAAGTGAATAAACAGAGTTTCTTTTCCTGAACCAAGGACGTATCCTTGATTGGCCTAGATTTCCTGGATACTCAAGGTACAGCATGCTTCACTCTTACACACATCAGCTCTTGTGGTGTCTTCACAGCCCATAATTAACTGATTCACAAGGCAGACTGGACAATTAGGATTGGTGGTAATAATAACGATAGCTAATATTTATTGAGGGTTTACCATGTGCTGGTATTGCTACAGGTGCTTTACATATATTACATACATTTTATCTTCAAAATAACTCTGTGAGGTGAGTGCTATTATGATCACCACTTAACAGATGAGAAAACTAAGACAAGCAAAGATTAAGTACCTTGCCCTATGCCACCCCCCTAGTTAATGGCAGAGTCAAGATTGAAACTCAGGAAGCCCAGATCAGATCCTATGCACAAGTCCTCTATTACACTGCCTCCTGCTCACATTCTCCACAATAGTGAAGTACTAAAATTCTTTAAAATAAAAGTACAATTATAGATTTGTTATTCTTTCCTCAGTGATGCCACATGTTTAAGAATTTTATATAAAAATGCATATAGCTGTTTAAATACTCTATGGATACCCTGCACTACTTGGAATAAAACTGAAAAACAGGACCATTATCCTTTTTGCTATCGATTATGTCATATGGAAGGAGTACTTTGAATGCAATTCTACTTTCCATATACTTGAGTTTCTGAGTAAAAATTGATCCTTTCTAAATTCATCTTGTTTAACTATTGACCAAAGAACTTTGAACCTCAAGTCAGAAATGGTTCAGTTAGATTCTGCACTATTTAGTAAATTTGGTACCTTATCTTTCACCATGCATTTCTTAAGGAGTCTCTTTACTTCCCCTCTTGACCTCTTAGGTCTACTACCAACAGAGCAACGAGAGTAATCCTTTTATAAATTAGGACAGACCAAGACACTCCTCTGCCCAGGACCTTCTAGCATCTAACCATCCCAAGAAGAATAAAATCCAAAAAATTTTGTGTGACCTAATTGTCGCCAGGGCCCTGACTACCTCCCATGCCTCATCTCTCACCACTCTCTCTCGTTCATGCCACTGCACAGGTCTCCTGGCTACTCTTCACATGTGAAAACACTCCCTCACTCCTCTCACTCCATCCTTCCAACCCCCTCTCCCTTCTTCCTTCTTCCTGAAACAGGATTTACATAGTCACACAACTCACTCACTTTCTAATTTCACTCACTCTCCACTTAAATGGCATATCACTGACTACTCCTTATAAAAGAGTAACCCCTGCCCTGCCACTTAGACTTTTCTTCATGGCATTTACCACTCTCTAACATTATATATTTGTTGTCTGCTTTTCTACCAGAATGTAAGTTCTATATGGCAGAGACTTTGTTCTCTTCACTGTGTCCTCAGTGCCAAGAACAGTTCTTGTCACACAGTGGGTGGTCAATAAATCAGTGTTGAATGAAAGAATGAGTGAACTACACTTTCCAGCCTTTTGGGACTAGTTACTATATTTTGATTTTGCGTATATATTTTCTGCCCTTTGTCTTGTTAATGTTTTTCCTTTGCATTAGAATGTCCTAGCCCTTCCTTCAACTATGTTTATCAAAATCCTAGTCAGTCTTTAAAGGACATTAACTTGATTGTGCTTTCCCTGAATGAAGCATCTGGGCAAAATCTCAACTTTTCCTAGACCCTGTAGTTCTCTACTTGTTGTGGCATTTTTTGCTACCTTATAATCACCTAATGATTCACTAAATCAATATTTGTTAATTATAGTGTATAGGCACTAAAGAAATATTTTGGAGCATGAACAAACACTGTCTGTGTTCTCCTTTAGCTAGTGGAGTAGTTAATAATTACATTCATTTTCTTATTTTCCTAATTATATTCTTGAGGTCAAGAACCATGCGTTTTTCTTCTTCCTTTGACACATATTTTTAAAGGACATCTCCTGACACGTACGAGATTAGATTTAAAAAAAGCAAACACTTTTTACTAGCTACTTTGATTACATCTCACTCTTGACTATCTCCCCAGTGTTTTTTGTAGAACTGAGATTTGAATGGCTCTAGGAAAGGTCAGACAAGAAAAGCCAGGATAGCATTCTGCTTTGGCCAGCAAGTATCAAGGTCAGCATGTACGTCAAAAGTCACAGCCATGTAATGTTTCCTCTGTACTGGGGACATAAGGTTATCATGAATACTAGGGGTAAAGTTGAGGTCATATGCCTGGTATGACTCAACCCTTCATGAACTAGGCATTGTTAATTAAGATACCTACCTTTTTTAATAGATAGGTAGGTGGACCAATAAGTCTTGAATTGCCTAAGACGAGCCCTATTTTCACCTTTTGTCTTGGCATCCCGATTTCACCCTCAAATTATCTCATTCTGTTTGATAAACAATATAACCATCTTATTTGGGGGAAATTTAGAACTAAAGAGATTACATGATTAACCTAAGGTCACTCAAGCATTAGAGGCAGAACCCAAAATTGAACTGAATGTACTTAAACCTCATCATTTCCCTTATTCCTTCCATCTTATTAAAAGATTTGAGTACATAGGCTAAGGTAGCAAAAGAGTACATGGATTAATGTTTAGGATCCAAGAGTTCAAGATAAGCAAGTATGCATAGAACTCAAGTATAAATAGTCTCAGATAAGGGTACACAGTTCACAGTGAGGGGACCTGGAAATAGGACAAGAACAGATTTGAGATTAAAAACAAGCAAAAAATAATAATGAGATTTGTAATTCATGGCTATTTCCATGTTCCACTGCAATACTCAAAGTGTTTTGATGGATTCTGGTCTAGAAATTGTCTGTTCTCATTGTAGATAGTTTAGCACTTGCCAGGTGTGTATCACTACCGAGGGCAAGATATAATTTTAGAGGTCTGGGCAATTACATTAAAGGGCTTGGCTTTTGAGGAGACTTCGCTATTTCACCTAATTGATACCTATCATGTGACAAGGTAGTGATCATATGTGCCAAAAATCAGGAAGGATAAGAAGCTACTAACAAAGATTATTTTAATAATTGTTATTTATATTTTATATTTATTATTTTAATACTTCTAATAATTATTATTATTGTGTCTGGCTAATTGCTCTCAACTCATATTTTGGGCTATCATTGTGATTTTGTTGTGCTCCTGATATTTGTCCTTTTACATGCTTTTCTTTACTGGCTGTTTACTGTAACATCAAGTAACCAGACTTTTTATATGTATTTTATGTATATTTCATCACTCACTAAGTTCTCTGCAGTGTTTTAAGGATTCACTTTTTATATAATAATTATATTATATAACATAGATAAATAAATGTTATATAATGTCTATCTCCCGGTCCCAAGAACATATAAACCTATTATATCTATTACAAAAGTGTTTGTATCCCTAAAGATATATGGCATCAATTAGCAGGGTTGTTGGAATAAATTGGAATTCCTTCAGAAGAGGTGCTATATAGGGTAAGACAGGAGATCCATGGCATCCTTTATAGACACTCTTGTTCTAATGAACAAGAGTTCATCACATAGAATTCACATTACTATGTGAATGGCCATATATTATCTTTTTTTTTTTTTTATAATTTTTATTTATTTATTTATTTTTCCCCCAAAGCCCCAGTAGATAGTTGTATGTCATAGCTGCACATCCTTCTAGTTGCTGTATGTGGGACGCGGCCTCAGCACGGCAGGAGAGGCAGTGCGTCCGTGCACGCCCAGGATCCGAACCCAGGCCGCCAGCAGTGGAGTGTGCGCACTTAACCGCTAAGCCACGGGGCTGGCCCGGCCGTATATTATCTTGAACTAACTTAATTCTCAGCATTCTTTTTTTAAAAAATTATTCTTGGAGAAATTTTCTTAATAATCTCTATATCATTGTATCTTTTCCAATATATTTGAGTTCCATTTTCTATCTAAAAGTAAAAAAAAAATCTCACATATAAAACTTGCCTTTTATTTATCTTAATATTTTAGGCCTCTCATGATTGATTCTAATTGGCTATTTGATTTCCTCTTACATTTAGCATTCTAATAGGAAGGGATGTTTCTAGAAAAGCAAACATCATCAGATCGAAAGAATATACAGTAATAAATTAACCACTTAGACAATTAATCCAACTCAAGCTTACATTAGTCTCTATCTCTCTGCATTGTATCAATGCACATGTAGTTAATCTCTTGCAATTGCTAAAAAAGCCAATAATATAAAGCAAATACCATTCTAGATATTTGCAGTGTAAAATAATCTCATTTAGAAAGATGAAAGATTTCATTAGGATGATGAAAATGAGGCTGCTGCTGCTGATGATGGAAGATTGTTTCAATCACACACAAAGGCTTTTTGAGAAATGAGATTCTGTAAGATAGAGATCAATTAAAGATAAGAACAGACAAGGATACTGACACATTTAGGTTTTAGGTGCTTGAAAAGAGAGTGATTTGAAGATGAAAGGATTAAATGTATCTCTAGGAAAACGAACGATACTCTTGAATAATTTTTATGTATTGATCCTTTGAAGAGGAATGCTACAAAATCAAATGTAAGTGAAGGGCATCATAGTTTGCCGTAATATTTTTTTGTAGAAAAAATAACTTGATAATATGGAAAAAATCAACATTTGATTCAAGAGTGTGCTTAAGGTCATGAACTCTGGAACTAGACTGCTTGAGTTCTCTCTGTACTTGCTTTCTCATCTGTAAACTGTGAATAATTTCATTACTTTTCTCATATGGTTGTTGTAAGAGTTAATTGAGTTAATAAAAAGAAGTCTTCAGAGTAGTGCCAGTCACATTGTAAGTTCAATATGAGTGTTTGGTCTTGTTTTTGCTAAGCATTAGTGAGTGGTTGCAATTTTATCCTAAGTTTTACTAGATATAAAATAAAGTACATGTGGGGCCGGCACCGTGGCTTAGCAGTTAAGTGCATGCAATCAGCTACTGGTGGCCCGGGTTCGGATCCCGCACACCGACGCACCACTTCTCCAGCCATGCTGGGGCGGCGTCCTGCATACAGCAACTAGAAGGATGTGCAACTATGACATGCAACTATCTATTGGGGCTTTGGGGAAAAACAGGAGGAGGATTGGCAATAGATGTTAGCTCAGGGTCGGTCTTCCTCAGCAAAAAGAGGAGGATTGGCATCAGGGTTGATCTTCCTCACAAAAAAAGTAAAATAAAATAAACTTAAAAAAAAAACCATAATAAAAACATAAAGTACATGTATTTTCATATTTTTAGTTTCATCTTTCAAAAAAAAAGAGATTTAAATCACACCCTTTCCCCATTATTTACTATGAAATTTTATCTTTGAGTCAGTTCCTTTCAAGGCCTTCATCCAATACTAATATTCTCAACAGAAACCTCCACTGTGTCATAAAAATGCACTCTATATTTTGTCATCTGATTATAATCAAAGTAACAATGTAAATGTTCATTAATAATATATTAGTTTTGTTCAAAATATTTCTCCTAAATATTTTGTGTTTATGGTTAACTTAACTTTATTCATTTATCTGCAGGATGTCCCTTTCAAGTCCCACCTTCAACACAGATATGGTAGGTGCAGCTTACAGACAGAAAGTTCCCAAGAAGTTCTCCAAGTTCAGAAAAGGCTATTTGACAAAGTAGCTTTATTCAAAAGAATGATGATGTATAGAAGAGCTTTCCCTCTATAACCTGTACATGTACCAGAAACACACATGCATGCATGGGAGCACGTGCCTGACATACTTTCTAAAACTTTCACAGTCTGTTTTTGTTACATTTTTGTGTTTAATTTAACTCTCTTAATTTTGATCCTTCTGTTCACTGAGTTTTGCTCTAACTGTATGAAATATAGTTCTTTCAAATAGAGATTGTAGGTTTTACTCCAGTAGAGCATTTTCACTCATCACATTTCACTCAACTAATTCATATCATGTTGTATTGTTGGGCTTTTTGTCTGACTTTCACAATGGAGGATAAAATGAAATGTAGTGTATTAGGAATAAATTGACGTAATGTAAAAATAATCTAATAAAAAAGTAAACAATCCCCTGTCAAGAAACAGAATGAATTACAAGAAAAGTAAAAGCAGGTCAACTTAGCACCAGCATTATCAGCAAGATATAGTGGAAATGGTATACCTAGCTCTTGGATTGATCACAAAAGCACAATGAGGCTTTTTAAAAAATTGGAAGAAAATTGAGAGGTTCAGTACAAATAATTACCAATGGAGGTGTGTGCAGGCTCTAAATAGGAGCCTAGGATACCAAACCATGTATATCATTGCAATATCTTGATAGTAAACGAGATTGGAAGCATAGGCTTGTCTAGGTCTCAGGAAGGCAGCCTATAAGACAGCTCTAAAAGAGGTGCTGGTCAAGACTTTCCTTTACTCCTGGGTGGAGTAAAAGAAATAATAAAAAGAGTGGTTTTAAATTTTGTTTAGTATATACGTTAAGTCCAAGCCTTCATGCTTAAATACGTCTAGGAACGGCAGACTTATCATTTCTCGTCAGGTCAGTGTAGAATAGTAGCCAGATTGCCTCAACTCTTCTCCTTCTCAGCATTGCTACTTGGAAGAAATCATGGAAGATAATAAGGCCAAAACTCACTTTTCTGGTGACCCAGGAAAGTTGAGCAAGGATCAGAACAGACAAGGCCGAATGTCGCATTCACAGTACTTACTGCCCTTGCCCATGTCCAAAAGAGCTGGCATCTCCAAGTGGAATAGAATGAGGGGTCAACACCTCCCTGTTTTCACTAGAATATACATTCTTACCTGGCTATATCTTTGTCGTCTTTAATTTGTAATACTGATAAAATTATCTGGTATACCATAACCACTGATAGTTGTTGACTATGGTAAAAGACAATGTAAACTGTGATATGTTCTTGAATAAATCAACATTGTATTGAATTTTAATCTCTTCGGCTTTGGTTCATAAACACTTATTTATTTTTATTATCTTGGAGTATTTACTTAAAAACCTATACCCTTTCAAAAATTCCTTTTTGTTCATGATATTTCCCAGGGAAATGCAGAAGTACAGAAGCAGCCTTCAAAATTTTCACAGCTTGGTTTACTGTTTTAAAAGGAATTCTGTGAAGAATGACACATATCCCTTTAGGAATCTAAAAGAAATAACTTTGTATAATTAACAACTTATTTTCTTAAAGCTTAATAAAAGAGGGGCTGCTAAACAATTAATTACTCATGTTTAATTTATGACCAATTTATGCAAATATTGCTCATAATTAGAAATGGATAAGACAAGTACATACTTCAAATTCAAATACGGAAAGTTGAACTATATTCTCTTGGGGCCAGTATTAATTCTCAGAGGCTGTTACATACCTTTGTCTTGTCTAGTGCTGCAATGGATGAAATGATTTCCTAGTATTAGGAGAGATCTTTACATACTCCTGTTATTATCAGGAAGTAGCTTAAGCAAAGAAAATCAGACTCATTCTATTTCAAGAGAGGAGAGAGTTTTTTCAGCCTCTGCATCTCTAACTCTGACTGATCATATGACTGTATTTCTTTGTATTTTCAGCACTATGTGGAGGAGATGTTAGAGGGCCTAGTGGAACGATCTTATCACCTGGTTACCCGGAATTTTATCCAAATTCTCTGAATTGTACATGGACTGTTGATGTAACCCATGGAAAAGGTAATTTGCCTCATGCAATGACAATTGGGCTATCTTCTGAATTTTCATTGCATCTATTTTTATTTCATTGTCCTCTACAATGTCATTTTGCATGACCAAAAACAGATCAGTACTAAAATTCAATTTGAGTAAGTACATCAGAGGATTATATTTACTTTTCTGTAGTATTATATTATGCTCATGTATTTACCAGAATGGTAAAATAAGAGATATTTATTTTCTTTTGATATATTACACTAACGTTATTTGGAATTTTCATACCAACAAAACCTCAAATAGAATGACTTTTGTCTCTGGCATAGTGTTAAAGAGATTGATTTCAAAAGTTCAAAGGGAATATGAGGATGCTCTGAAATGCTGAGCGATTGTAAAGCAAACAGTACATCTTTATATACACTTGTTTCTAAAATGTTTATGATTATTTATTATAGTTATATTCCCCATGTAAATTTATAACCACTCTAGACATAATTATGTCTCAAATTTTCTATCAGAACTGCAGACGAATCTCACATTACTGAACAAGAGTATAAAATTGCACTGTGCATATGGTAGACGTTAGTAAATGTCCTTTGACCAAAAAATGAAAGGCCCTGTAGTACTAAATGTGGTTCACTGATGCAATGCAACCAAACTAGTAAACTAACAATATAAGTGATCAAGATAATAACAATGGGAAAATGACCATCCTAACGTATCAAAACAAAGATGGATTAAAATCCATTAAAATGGATTTACCTGGAAATCTCTGTGTGCTAATCTCTTAAAAAGAGTTATTCATTTTAAAAACTGCTTTGGAGAAGTAGTTTTTCTTTTAGCTCTGTTGTTATATTGTTCTTATTGTTTTTTATTATTGTATTGTACTTACTGATTTTACTATAGAAAATCTAAAAAAAAAAAATTAAAAAATTGAAAAAAAACCCTAGCAATGAGAGGATGCTGTTACAATTTTAAAAATTAAAGCTTATGGGGCCAGCCCAGTGGCTTAGTGGTTAAGTTCGTGCATTCCACTTCAGCGGCCTGGGGTTCGAGAGTTTGGATCCGGTGTTCAGACCGATGCACCACTTGTCAAACCATGCTGTAGTGGCATCCCATACAAAGTGGAGGAAGATGGGCGTGGATGTCAGCCCAGGGCCAATCTTCCTCAGCAAAAATACTAGGATAGGCAACAGATGTTAGCTCAGGGCTAATCTACCTCACAAAAAAAAAAAAAAAATTAAAGCTTGTGTTTAATACATTTGAATTCATTGTGTTTTCACAAATGAAGTTTGCCTATATTAAAATTAGATGTCATTTCATTGAGAATGAGGATTATATAGGGATTGTTTTTATAATGACATTAAATGTTATTGAGAAAAAAAACATTAAAATAAGTATTCTGGTATTGAACAGCAGGAATGAGGTGGAAGACTTTGTAAACTGTGGTTTTTGTTATTCTCCATAATACAAAACTTTCCACTGGAAGTTAACCAAAGCATCCTTTTATTCCCGTGCACAGTGGATTAATGGAGTTTAAAATAAGCTTCCTTGTATTATACAAGAAAATGGAGGGCTACATACTGCTTGCTATGTAAATAGAGGTTTAATTAACACTTAAGGTTTTGCATCTTCACAGGTTGCAAGTGTTAATTAAATCTGTATTTACATGGCAAGAAATGCAGATTTAGGTGCCTTTCTTTTAAGAGCCAACAAAATTTGTTGGAAGTAAAACTATTCCAAAGTGTAGCCAAAGTTATGTAAAGGATAATCTCTTAAAGTTTGGAGAAATTGTCAAGGTAATGTAGTCTAACCTCTCACCCAGCATTCCAGTTTCCAAGGTGTTCCAGAAATGTGATGAACTGGCCTGATATTGATACTTCCGTTGACGGGAAACTTACTCCTTGGGAAAACTTGCTCAATTTTTGTGCAAACTTTGCTCAATTTTTCTAATTGCTTGAAAATTATTCTGCAACTTTTATCCCTGTTCTGCCTTCTGGAATTATACAAAATAAAAAAACAAATTCCTGCTCCAACCTCAAGTTCCTCAAATATACGAAGTCACTACTCTGTGACTACCACGTTTTTCACGTCCCCTACCCCTAGATCTTTTTCCCAGCCTTTTCTTCCCAGACTGAAGACTCCAGTTTCTTCAATTCTTTATCTTAAGATGTCTTCATTCTCATCACCATTCTAATCACCTTTCTCTGGATGTGTTCCTGCCTATTGATATCTAAGGATATCAATATCCTTTTAAAAATGTGTTTTTCCAGAACAAAATGCAGTGTGGCATTGTCTAACTCTGCCAATTATTTTCATTAGTGAAGCCTAGATTTCCTTTCATTAACTTTTTTGCAGCCATGTCATACTACTAATTCAAAGTAAGTTTTTCTTTTCTTTTTCTTTCTTTTTTTTTTTTTGGTGAGGAAGATTGGCCCTGAGCTAACATCCGTTGTCAATCTTCCTCCTTTTGCTCGGAAAGCTTAGCCCTGAGCCAACATCTGTGCCCACCTTCCTCCATTTTGTATATGGGATGCAGCCACAGCATGGCTTGATGAGCGGTGCGTAGGTCCACGCCTACGATCTGAACCCGCAAACTCTGGGGCCGCCAAAGCAGAGCACGCAAACCCAACTGCTATGCCACTGGGAAGGCCCCTTAAAATAAGTTTTTGGTCAACTGAATCGCCTTTTTGAATATTGGGACTTTAAAGTACACTTAAGCCCAATTCCTAAAATTCTATAATTGTGCAATTGATTTTTTTCTATCTTTGGTGCAGGCCTTTATATTTACTTCTGTTATATTTGATCATATTAGTTTGAGCTAGAGTTCCTGTGAGATCATTTTGAAATGATTTACATTTCGTTTACATTTACATTATACAGTCAGAATTTTCTTAAATAGTCATGATCATCAAGACTACAGGAGTTTATAAAAATCTTAAATAGGACAGATCTAAATATCTAAATATTTAAGAACTAAGAAATTTCAAACACACCATCAGTATTCTCTTCACCACTTAAAACTAAGTCAAGGTATTTGAACACATACAATTGTACTACAGTTTCAAATTCAGTTAACTACGGTATCATTCAGCCTACATTGCTCCTTATTTACTATGATACCATAAGAAATTTTTCTTAAACACGTGACAAAAATCAAGATACTAATTATATATAGTCTACTAGAGATTTTGTGGGAAAAAATCTACATTAAAGTAACCTTAGATTCTTAGAGGTGGGCTTGTGCTTAGTTAAAGCATAGTCCAATCCTATAAGTTTAAAGATGGAAACCACTCCCCACACACACACGTGTCGGTATGGTACCCTCAAATTCATAGTTGGTGGAATGACTATAACTAAAACCTAGATATTCATGATATTTTCACTTTAAGCCCAAGTCTTTTCATATATGTCTGTAACATCAAGTGCCTTAATAGGGCTTCTTAAATTATCACTCTTATGAGAAGGTACCATGATGTTGAAACCACTGACATTTTCTTACTGTTCTCAAATGCCTATTGCCCTGTTACAGCTGTGTGTTTGCCTGTCTGCCCCCTTTTCCTGAAATGTCTAGCTCAGGGCTGCTCCTCCGCAATCTTCTGCTCACTTTTGAAGGTCATTGCCTTCAGAAGCCTCTACCAAGCCCTCTGACAAATTAGTTACCTCTATTTCTATGCTCCTATATTGACTGGTATTAATCACTTTCATAGCACTTAGCAGAATGTTTGAACTTTTGGTTTATGTATCTTTTCCCGTAGACCATGAGTTTTTTACAGTATTCTAAATCTTTATATTCCATAATGCCGAGAATCTAGTAGGTTCTTAGTATTGTTTTCTTATTTGGGTTAATTGACCTTTAGCAGAACTTTGAAGGTCTTACGTTATTTTGCAGTAGTGAAAACAGATTTTATTGTTTAACCCATAATCGGATAAACAAAAGTTTTCTTTCATAAAGTGGCTAGCTAGGGCTGAGTGACATGAAAACAATTAGCTCTCAGGTTGAAGGATTGAACAGTAACAATAGCTAACAGTTGCTGAGCACTTCCTCTGTGCAAACAAAGCACTGTGCTAAGTCACTCCTGTGTATTGTCTCATTTAAGCTCCAAGACAACCCTGTTAGAACCCCATTTTATAAATGGAGAAGGTAAGGCTCAAAAAGGCTATGTAATACTTGATGGTGGGCTCATTAATGCCACTAACAGAACTTTTAATTTTCCCACATGTTAATTCAGTGCATATCAGAACAAGCACATTTTTCTAATGAGTTTTTACTTGTCTTTTCCTTGCCTTTTGTCCATCTATTCTCCTATTATCCCCCTAGTTTTTCTTAGTTTTACTCTATAACAGAAATCAAATTGACTTGTCTGAATTTTCACTCAGATATAGCTTTTCGTTGTTTTGTAAATTTGAATAGCAGTTGATCTAGATCGCAAAGTATCTTCTTGTCATATTGTCACCCCATTCTCATTTACATCTGACTATTGTTAATTACCACTTTTATACTGAAAGAACAGAAGAACATTTGAAAGACTGACTCAATTTCTGGACTTCTAAAACGGCCCTTATATTCTTGCCCATTGTGGAGAGAAAAAAAAAAAGAAACCTGTTAACATGTTGAAAAAGAGTTTGAAAAATAGTATCACTGTACATTTCAAATTTTTTCCAAATCAAAATCACTGGTCCATTATGTAATAATAACCTTGTCTTATCATTTTTTGTGTTTTCAGTTTTTTTGCTTTGGTCTCGTTTTATATCACTTTTTTTTTTAAATATATACAATTTTTATTTGTCAATCATACCTCAAGGGGCCAGCCTGGTGGTGTAGTAGTTAAGTTCACTTACTCCACTTCTGTGGCCCAGGGTTCTCAGCTTTGGATCCTGGGCGAAGACCCACGCACCACTCATCAAGCCATGCTGTGGCAGGCATCCCATATACAAAATAGAGGAAGATGGGCACAGATGTTAGCTCAGGGCCAATCTTCCTCAACAAAAAGAAGATTGGCAATGGATGTTAGCTCAGGGCTAATCTTCCTCACAAAAAAAAATAAATAAAATAAAAATGTATACCTCAATAAAGCTGTGAAAAAAAAAGAAATATCCTTTTAAGGTTGATTTGTTCAAATCAGGATCCAAAAAAGGTCTACACATTGTATTTGTTTATTAAGTCTCTTAAGACTTTTTAATTCTCTTCTTTTTTTATACCATTGATTTGTTAGAGAAATCAAGTTGTTCGTCCTTTCTGATTTGGCTGTTTTTTTCATTGTGGTGTCGTTTAGCTTCTCTGTCCTCTGTATTTCTTGTAATTTGGTTTTAGAACTAGACACCTGATTAGATTCAGGTCAAATTTTTTTTTTTAGTCAAAAATACTTCACAGGTGGTTCTTCCAGTGTGTTCTTCCAGTGGTATCACATCAGGAGGCACAGAAGGTCTGGATGTCCTAAATTTAGTGGAGCTAAGACTGATCAGTGGACTCAGATCGTGTCAACCCGACCCTTCATTGCAAATTTCCTCGTCAATCTTTCACCTAATGATTTTATCATCCGTTGATGATTGCTGCTTAGATCTATTATTGCAGTAGGGATTGCGTAATAGTGAATTCTCTTTTTTCTTTATTTATTTTATTGTGGTAACATTGGTTTATAACATTATATAAATTTCATGTGTACATCATTATACTTCTATTTCTGCAGAGACTACATCATGTTCACCACCCAAAGACTAATTATAAGCTGTCACCACACACATGTGCCTAATCATCCTTTTCACCCTCATCCCTCCCCCCTTCCCCTCTGGTAACTACCAATCCAATCTTTCTCTCTATGTGTTTGTTTGTTGTTGTTTTTATCTTCTACTTATGAGTGAGATCGTATGGTATTTGACCTTCTCCCTCTGACTTATTTTGCGTGGCATAATACCCTCAATGTCCATCAATGTTGTCACAATTTCATCGTTTCTTGTGGCTGAGTAGTATTCCATTGTGTATATATACATGTTCTTTATCCATTTGTCCGTTGATGGGCACTTAGGTTGCTTCCAAGTCTTGGCTATTGTGAATAATGCTGAAATGAACACAGGGGTGCGTGTATCTTTACGTGTTTGTGTTTTCACGCTCTTTGGATAAATACTCAGCTGTGGAATAGCTGGATTGTATGGTAGTCCTACTCTTAATTTTTTGAGGAATCTCCATACTGGTTTCCATAGTGGTTGCACCAATTTGGTTAAAAAATTAACCAAAAACTTAACCAAAGAGGTGAAGATCTGTACAATGAAAACTATAAAACATTGTTGAAAGAAATTGAAGAAGACATAAAGAAATGGAAATATATTCCGTGCTCCTAGATTGGAAGAATTAACATTGTTAAAATGTCCATACTTCCTAAAGCATTCTATAGATTCAGGGCAATCTCTATCAAAGTACCACTTGTGTTTTTAAAAAACAATGAGGACTCCAATAATATCCAGCATTTGGAACTAAAATGTAGATAAATAATATCAAAGAATGTTACTTATCACCCCTGGGTTTTGGTTTTTGGATAAAGATTTTGGTGATATTTTTAGGTCAAGTTAAAAAGAAAGCACTTCAAGGGAAAGATGAATGTGTTAGTCATTCTTTATTTCATTTGGGGTCTTACACACAGTATGGTGTGTGGGTGTGTATATGTGTGATTGTTAGTCTTTTACGTATGTTCTAGACAATATCATTAAAAACTCACATAAGAACATAAGGCGATGCCATGCCATGCTCACCAGAAAGGAACAAATGCAAGCATCAAAAATTTTCAAGTATTAGTAAGGATAGAGAGTAACCAGATTTGATGATGGAAATGTACATTGGCACAGTCACTTTGTAAAACAGTATCTATTAAAGCTGAACATGTATATATATGTATACATATCCATCCCACAACCCACTAATTCCACTCCTAGATATCTACCCAATAGTAATAAGCACATACGTTCTTCAAAAGACATATTTGAATGCCCATAGCAGTGCCATCTGCATTCATGCTTAAATGCAAACCACCTAAATGACCATCAACTGTTGAACAGATAAATGAATGTGGTGTCTCCACAAAGTGAAATGCTATACTATACATCACTGAAAATAAATAATTCACAACTACATGCAAAAATAGAGATGAATCTCACATACTTAATATTGAGTAAAAGAACTCAGACCCAAAAGAATAGATGTTATATAAATCCAATATATAAACTACAAAGCATTTATATAAAATAGTTAAACTAACCTATGCTACTACAATGAGTGAATGGTTACTTTTGGCAAAGTGAAGTGACCAAAAATTTGCGCAAAGAGGGCCCTGGGTGTTGGTAATGTTGTGTCTGTTGATTTGGGTGCTGTTTGCAAAGGTGTGGTCAGTTTGTGAAAATTCAATGAGTTGAACACTTATATGTGCATTTCCAGTAGATTATATGCACAGGTTGAAATGTGTGAAAAATAAGTGGAGAGTCATTATATTCATTTAACAAATAATTCCTCACTATGCGTGCTTTATATTTCTCTTCTAAAGGAGAGTTAAATGTTTTTGGAAGTTGGGTGCTATATTACTAAGCACTATTTTAATGTTGTTTGAGGGGATTGCAGAAGGAAATGAAGGAGGCATGTAAAATGTTTGCCGGAAGCTGCACTTCTATTATAAATAAAGGATATGAAATTTCCTTGAAATTTTCAGAAAACTCAGGTGATTTCTTTTCAGGTATTAATTTTTAAATTTTATTTCCAAGCAGTTTCCAAGACATGACTCACTATATCTTTTATAAGGAAACTGAAGGAAAAAAAAAAAAGACCCCAAAGAAAGATAATATTATACTATACATTTGAAATATTTTATAGCAGTGCCGTTCGTTTTCAGAGAAATCAATTTCAAGGAGAATCATGGTTTTAGTTAGTTTGGTGGCTCTCTGTGTTTTACTAATATACTTTGCACAAGTCTAATTTTTCTCTTTTTCTTAATAGGTGTGCAGTTCAACTTTCACACCTTTCATTTGGAAGACCATCACGACTACTTACTGATCACAGAGAACGGTAGTTTTACCCAACCACTGGCACGCCTGACTGGTTCAGAACTTCCTTCAACAATCAATGCTGGTCTCTATGGAAATTTCAGGGCTCAATTGCGCTTCATTTCAGATTTTTCAATATCATATGAAGGATTCAATATTACATTCTCTGGTAAGAAAATAAACAAACAAATTAAAAAGCTCTTTGAGTTACAAAAAATCAGGTTTTTAAAAGTATGAGCATGACGTATGTATGACAAAACAGAGAGGGAAAAATAACAGAAAAGAAAAGAAGAAAGCAAAGAAATACCTGTCAACAAATTTTAAGGGAAGTTTAAAATACTGTAAAGATTGTCTATAGTAATACATTAAAGGGAACACGTAAACAAAAGCAAAAGTAAATTAATTCACTAAAATCTACTAGAAGTACATTAATTACATTTCTTTGAGTTGCACTCCTTCAGAGTTCTAACAGAGGGCAAAAATAACTGAAATTCCTAGGGAACTTAAAATGGAAATTCAAATATATATTTTAAAGTTTCAATTAGACTCAAAAATGAAATGTATATTAAACCAGTAATATTCTAGTTTTACATGTCTTGGAAAAGGCATAGTTTATGGGCCAAAATTAAGATAAACTTAATTTATTCATTTGGAACTAGATGATCTAGAAACAAATTAATGTGGTTATCCTTTTATTCTAGAATAACCTCATCTATAGGTAACATTATGACTTGGATTCCAGAAAAAAGTTTATAAGAACAAAGTGAATAAAAAATATTCCCATCAGTTAGATTTCGACTTTCTAGTTGAATGAAATAGTGAGACAAGTAGTTATTTCTTAATACAGAAACAAATTAATAAGTAAATCTTATGCCAACTTTCTAACATTAAAATTGTAATATTATAATTATATATATATATAATTATACAAATACTAACTGTGTTCTTCAACTATTATTCTAGTATTTGCATGGAAATAATTAAGGTATTCCATAATGAATAGTAAATAAGCATAATCAGTTTTAACCTAGAGTATTAAAAGTATGTCCAAATAAATTTTTTAAACAATAAAATAATAGCTCATCAACATGAAACAATCCCTGTAATTCTCCATTGCAATTATAGAGTAAGTGCATGCTCTGGGAATATTTTTAGATATGTTACTTCTTCTTAGGACTACGTATAAATTGTAATATTGTTGTTTAATCAACTCTACTCTCTCATCCCCTGAAGAGTGTTTAGCTGTTCATTTTCATGATGTCATTCATTGCTTGGGGAAATTTTCTTGTATAAATCTGTAATATAACAATTTTCAGTGTGTGGGCACTTCAGTCTTACATAAACCCTTGCATCTGAAGTCACATATTTTTCAGAATTTGAATTAATTGAACTACTTGTATACTAGAGACACAAGTGCCTTTGTCATTTAGACAGAAGCCATTAAGTAAAATGCATTTCAAAAGTGCAAATGATTTCATTCCAAATGTTATTTTGTGTTTGAAAATATTCATGTATTATACCATTATTGTAAGTAAAAAAATCTATGAAATGGAAATGTTTCTAATGCAGAAGAAAGAATATGAAATAAATAGCTACATTTTAAATTTATCATTCAGAAGGTGACATTTTCTCATCTATATTGAATTTTACAAATAAAAGTATTCATTAAGTTATTAGATCTTTCAGAAAAGAAGAAAGTTATGTGTGCAATTAGCATGTTCCCGTAAGTATAGATTTAGTCACTTTTGAAATGCACGACTAGGCCATAAAAGTATCCAGTTTGCAAACAATAGGAATATACTCTTAAAAGTCACTACTATGATTATCTTTGTCTTCCTCTCTGCCTAATTTACAGAGTATAACCTTGAACCTTGTGAAGATCCTGGAATTCCTCAGTATGGTAGCCGAATTGGGTTCAACTTTGGGGTTGGTGACACTCTGACCTTCTCTTGTTCATTGGGTTATCGACTAGAAGGGACATCAGAGATCATCTGTCTTGGTGGTGGCCGACGAGTGTGGAGTGCACCCCTGCCAAGGTGTGTGGGTACGTGGTCAGCTGCTTTCATTTGCTTGTACGTGTAGTCACTGTCCATGGAGTTGCATGGTTATACACTCTTTGTTTCTATAATATGTTCAATTTCTTCATTTATTTCATATTAGTTATCTCAATTTTTGTTTCCACTTGGCAATCTGGTGTACTTCAATTAACTTTTCAACTGCTCCATTCAAGCAAACATGCTTCTAATTTGTTTTCAGATGATGGGGATAAGGAATGAATAGATAGATAGATGGATGGATGAAAGGATGGATGGATAGATAGATGATAGAATGATAGAGTCATCTTTTGAGAGCTTACAGAAAATTACATTCTAGATAGATAGACAGATAGATAGATAGATAGATAGATAGATAGATAGATAGATAGATAGACAGACAGATAGATGGACAGATAGAATGATGGTCATATTTTGAGAGCTTACAGAAAATTACATTCTTTTATTCTATTGATAGATGATTTTCCATGACATCTGACTGAAATTTTGACAGTATTTTATAACTTAGAATTAACATGCATGATTAGAATTAACAAGATGATTACAAGGGAAAATGTGTCAAATAAATAATAGATAATTAATTTAAGGGCTATGAATCCATGTATTGATTCAATACGTACAATCTATATAATTAATCTATTAAGATAGGTGAATTAAGATGTCAATTCATTTCATGCTGTGAGATAAAGACTAGCAATAATTAAAATATTGAAAGTTTGGAGTCACCATCTCAACCTTTGGAAATGAATGTTTTGAATGATAAAAAGAAAAAAAGATTTCTGTATAGAAAAGAGACTTTTTCATTAGGAGTTAAGTCATTCCCTATTTAGATTAGGAAATAGGGAGGCAAGAATTTCTTCAGGTTATCAGCCATTCAGTGGTTATCAGTACTTACTTTCATGATAGAACAAGATGTAAATGGTCATTTTATAATTATTTCACAAAGCTATTAAAACTCTCAAAAACCTTTCATTTAAATTTAATTGTAAGTTTAATTGTGGGTCACAGATCTGTGTAAATTATGCTACAAAATCCGGCAGATTGGTAAAGATCTGATCTGTGGTTCAATATCTTGTCTTTTTCTATGGAGGCAAAATGCCCTCAGATGAAAATGAGAATTAAGAGGATACCTTCAAGCCTTATTCAATATATTGTCCACTATATAGAATGTGGGAATTCCTGTGGCTCCCCAAATCAAGTAAAAAAATATAATCTTCCAGGTTAATGTGGGTCTGAGGCTTTTATAGTGATGAGATTGTTTTCACAGCCCCTTCGGGTTTTATAACAGACAAGTTGATACATAACAGATGAAATTTCTTTTTAAAATCACAGACTGGACCGGCCCCGTGGCTTAGTGGTTAAGTGCGCGAGCTCTGCTGCTGGCGGCCCGGATTCAGATCCCGGGCTCGCACTGACGCACCGCTTCTCCGGCCATGCTGAGGCTGTGTCCCACATACAGCAGCTAGAAGGATGTGCAGCTATGACATACAACTATCCACTAGGGCTTTGGGGGAAAAATAAATAAATAAATAAAATTTAAAATCACAGACTTTTACAGAAATGGCACAAGTAACCACAGAGGCTTGAACCTGGGAGGTGATGAGCAGTCACACTCTTAGAACATCTTTTCCAGGAACTTATGTAGGATGCAGTCCTTCTGTTTTTTGTTGTTGTTGTTTGTTTTTCGTTTGTTTTGTTTTTTGTTTTTCCCTGCTGTTACCAGATTTGGAATTCCTCTCCTTACCTGAATTACCCTCATTTGCATTTTTGTTTGGTGTGAATATTTTCAAAGGCCACTTTTGAGAACCTTGGGAATAGTCCAAGTGAAGGCTGCAGAGTGCCTGGGTCTATATCCTGGTCATTTGATACTGGGTTAATTCACCTGTTCAAATTTCATTTTTTTCATCTGCAAAATGGTTACAACAGTAGCACCTAATTCATTGTTATAAATTAGTTACGAGGATTAAAAGAGATTAGCCATGCCAATCAAACACCCAGTACAATTCCTGGAATATAGGAAGGATTCAGAATTTAGAGGTTATTGGAACTCTTATTATATTGAGTATAATCTGCTGTCTATCCAGCCCATCAATGTAGTTTATAAAACCAATCTCAGTAGGGAATGAATTCCATTTTATAAAACACTAACATTTATGATGGTCTACTAGGTTCTTTTATATATTGTTGTGTCATTTAATCCTTACTATAATCCTGTTATTATTATTTACCTCACTTTTCATCAGAAGAACCTTAGCCTTAGAGATGTTAAATAACTTGCCCAAGATCGTCAAGGTTGTAAGGGGCAGAACCATGATTTGTATGCAATCTTTCTCATCCCCAAACTCAACTTTTTCCTATTAGATGGTTTTATCTCAAAAAGGTCTAGAGAAAGGTGAATCTTGAAGGACTCTAAGTGATGCAGAGTTAATTAATATTTTCTCTCCAAGTACCAAATGCATACCAGGCTGTTACACAGGCTGAGAAGAAATTGCTTGAGTGTACATTTTTAAAGTTTAGTCCACGTTTATAATAAATTTTAATAAATGGATTTATGAAAATCCAACTGCAAAAAAAGTAACTTCAAGTTAGTTTTGTTTTATTAAAGTATTTTGAATTTATTTGTGCCTAAATCTTTAATGGGAAGGATGAAATAAAATCACTGTATGGACAAATTTCAAAAGCAAAGTTATTGCCAAGGGAATTTTTCCCCCATTTTCAAATTAGCTGTGCTTTGCTTTTAAGCTTATTGAAATTTAAGTTAAGTCTATTGCCCTTAATAAATGCCACTCTAGGTATACATTTAAGTTACAAGATGGGGAGAAATATTCCTTCAAAGAGAATGACTTTAAAAATTTTCCTTCTCCAATTTTCTTTAAACTTTTCTTCACTACTTTGCCTATGCTTTAAAACAAATGTGTTCCTTTTTGTATTTCTGGTTCGACGTATGCATATGTATATATTTCTTATTTTGTTATCTTTTCAAAGTTCACAGTCTTTAGTCACATAATATACACATTATGTGTAACTATTCATATGAACAGACCCAATTTTAGCAATGCTAGTTTATTGGACAGTTTGTATTTCTTCTTTGATTCTTTGTACTTTTCACTTCATGTATCTCTAATGCCAATTCTCTGTTCCATACTTGTTTAAAAACCGTTGTTTAGTTCTCAGCATTGCCAACCTCATAGAAAGCTTACATTACAGACAGTGGCCAAGTTATAAGTAAGCTGGATTCCAAACATTTGCTTCTGTTTCCATTATTTGGAATCTAGATGGTGTTCCTCTGGCACAAGGTTGCAAATGATGGATACATTCCCCGAACAAACCATAGATGAGGTTTTAAATTTTATGTCAAGTGTAAAACTAATACTAACATTTACTAAAATGACTTATGTATACATAGGTTATAACTCTTTTGGCAGTAAGACAACTGATAATGAAAGCTAATTTTTGGAAACTTACTTTTTGTTTATGTATGTTTAATTTTGATTTTATGTTTAGTGTATAAATTGGTTGGTGTCTTTCGGTCTCTTGGTAGAATTTGGTGAAAATTACCTTAATTCTGGATGTTAGATGACTAATAAATAATATTTTCTTTTAAGTAATTTCCTGAGTAACCTCTGCATTAATGTTTTAAGGTGATATTTTAACAAAATATTAAAATATAATAATATCACAATATGGTCTTCACAGTCTATCAAAGATCATATCATGTAGTGTCTCTTTCCAAAAATCCACCGATGCTGTGAACATAGGTTTAGCATAACTATTTTATCAGTGAAGATACAATGTCTGTAAAAAAATGAAGGTTGCTCTCAAACTTAGGGAAAAAGCCATGACTATTACAGTGTTCTGAGTCCCAGACTTGTGCTCGGTTCACAGTAGCACACTGCTGTCTGACTGGAGACTTCAATAAAGTTGTGCGGGGGCCAGCCGGATGGTGTAGCAGTTAAGTTCATGCGTTCTGCTTTGGCGGCTCAGGGTTCACAGGTTCAGATCCTGGGCGCGGACCTACTCACTGCTCATCAAGCTGTGCTGAGGTGGCGTCCCACATAGAAGAACTAGAAGGACCTACAACTAGGATATACAACTATGTACTGGGGCTTTGGGGGAGAAAAAAGAAAAAGAGGAAGATTGGCAACAGATGCTAGCTCAGGGCCAATCTTCCACAAAAAAAATAAATAAATAAAGAGTAAAATTGGGAGGAAATCTGACCTTAATTATGGTTGATACATGGCTTAAGAGAACTCCTTATGCTGTCCTCTATTTTAATCAGAGGAAACTTCTTTGAAGATGTCCCATTTATTGGGGGTTTTTCAAGCACAGGGAAATTTATAGAGGCAGGAGAAGAATCTTGATAAATTGAAAGCATAACACCCACTCAGAAGCAGGATTCTTCTCCCCAAGTAATGGCCTCCATTGCAGGCACATAGTTCATTGTTACATTTTTGGGAAGTTGTTCAGATCTCTTTCCTGCCAAGTTTCCTCAGACGTAAAATGTGAATAATCACATCCACGATGCAAGATAGCTTATAGCTCTAAGCAATAAAAGACATGTAAATCATCTAAAGCACTGCTCAACATATGACAGTTGCTCAACAAATCTGAGTCCCTTTTCCTTGTGCCTGCAACTCTCTCTACTGCCGAACATCCGATTTTCCTAAGAGCCGCAATGACTGATAGCTGTGAGAAGTGATTTTAACCGCCCAGCAGGAGAGGAAAAAGACGAAGCAAAAGAAGAGATGAGAAAGTTGTAGTGTGCTCTCAGCAGCTAAGTACTTCACACATACGATCTCATTTACTATTTAGTGATCAAGACCAAAGTTTTACCTTTAAAAAAATACATATCTATAATTATGTTTTACATTTTGGAAAAGAAAAATATAATTAACAAGTAAAATGATATTTCAGTGAAGATATTTTATATTTAAGTTGTTGTCCTGGAGAGCCATGTTTCTAAGAAGGAAATGGATATCTGGTCACCTTTTTAAGTGGCAACCAAATGCCAAAAAACAAACAAACAAAAAAGCATAAGAAAGTTGATTACTTTGAAAATAAGAAACACTGTCCTGTTTTTGGTCAAGAAATAAGTACTTGATTTCTTTTTCTAAAGTTCAAAATTACAAAAAACACTGGCATTTCCATTGTGATGTTTCTAAATCAAGAAAAAATTTGTGCATCTTCCCTCAGCATCCAAATATTCCAGGAACCAAGCCAGGTCATGTTACAAATAAACAAAGAGCTAACGAAAGAGCATGTTGTTTTGGAAAGTAGATTAGCAAGTTAAATATTAGTAATGATTTGTCTTTAGGCAGGAGTCCACACATTTTAAGAAGCCCACGCATTTTGAAGTCACTTTAAAGACATTAATTCATTCATCTTCGTAATCCCCCATTTAACATATCCACTTCTATTTCTAATTTTATGTCATGGATTTTTTTATTCAATCTTGGACAAGTAACAACATCTTGCCTTAATCACAAATCAAATGAGAAAAATGATAACTCTACATTACATATCCACATATTTTTCTCACCTTTCTGACTTTTTAGGTAATATATGATGATAGTTTATTGTTTAGTTTAAAAATGAATTGTAATATCAGAAACAGGGCTCAGCAAATGTGAGAATTCTCTGTACTGTCATTGTAACTTCTCTATAAAGGTACAACTATTCTAAAATGAAAAGTTTATTAAAAATTCCCAAAATTGAAAGAATAAAATGCATTTTAAGAGGCAATTCATCTTTAAACAAATTCTGTTTGTTTCATTTCAACCTCCTAGCTCTCTATACTAAAATTATATACATCAGACACGCACATATGTATATCAGATATGACTGATTTATCAAGTTAGTCATCATTGTAGATATATAGCCCTGTAGAAAGTAAATTAGAATTAAGAGACTTGAATTTCTCTTAGATGTTACCATTAATTAGCTGGCTGACTTTAAGCAAATGTCTTAATTTTATGTGCTTCTCTTTTCTGGAAATGATGATGCCAATATGAGTTCTACTCAACCCAAATATTTCTTGTAAAGATAAGAGAAAAAATTAGATAGAAAAGTGCTCTGATAAGTTATATACACAAATGTATATTTATATTTTTCTTATATAATTATGTCTGAGTGCATTGATTTCATGATTTGACAATATAAAAAATCTATAATATTAACTTATACTTGTTCAGTGCTTTATAGTTTTTTTAAGAGTCTCATGCTTGCAACCTTATGAAGTAAGCAGAGGAGGTATTATTGCTATTTAACAGCCAAGAAAATGCTACTCAGAAAGCTTACAAGTAATGAGTGGAAGACTATGCCCCAAACCAACTCTTAAAACTGTTAGACCAATGTTGTGATATTCCAGGTGGCGTTTTTTTTTTTATTACCTTATTTATTGATGCACTATTTTGGACTACTACCAATTTTTTATGCAATAGACCAGGGGTGAGCAAACTTTTTCTTTAAATGCCAGATAATAAATATTTTGGGCTCTGTGGGCCACACAGTTTTGATCACACTACTAAACTCTGCCATTGTATTGTGAAAGCAGCAATAGACAATACATAAGTGAATAGATGCATCTGTATTCCAATAAAACTTTATTTACAAAAGCAGACAGCAGGCTGGATGTGGCCCTGGGGCCATAGTCTGCTGACCTCTGCAACAGACATACCAGGCTCAGTCAACTTAAATATCCCCTCTGCATTTTGGAATTTACTAGTCATTCATCCTTTAAAGAAAGAAGAAAGAATCCTTTTCCCATTCTCTATTTTTTCATCCTGGGCTCTGTTTATAAAAGTAGTACATAGTTTAATTATTTCTAAGAGAAAAGATTTCTCATGTTTTTACAAAAAGAGTGTTAAGATTGTGTGTGTGTATGTGTGTGTGTGAAGACTTATGTAGTTTATGGGTAACATAATTCTCAACCATCTCCAAATTCTTCCATATACCCAGATCTCTTCTGAGTACCAAGTCTGTGTTCCCAGCTGTACACTGGACATCTCCATATGGGCATCCTCCCACAGGCACATTGACTTCACATGCCAAAACAGAACTCATTGTCTCCTCAGCCAAATTAGCTCTTCCTTCTGCACTCTTTATTTTAGTTATGACATCATTTTCATCCAATCATCCGGGATAGAAATTGTGTCATCTTTCACACCCCCTTTCTCTCTGTCTCTAATATATTGGAGTAATCACTGAGACCTACCACCTAAAGCTATTGCTCAAATTTATCACCATTTCCATTCTCACTACCATTATCCTAGTCTAGCTGTCATTGTTCCTCATAAAGATTAACATAATAGTACAGTAATAGTAGTGTGTGCTAGGCATTGTGCTAAACCATATATATATATTCTTTTATTCACATATTCCTTTTGAAAACCATTTGAGAAAATATATTATTATTATCCTATTTAGAAAGTAGCTAGATTAATTATATAACTTGATGAAGAGCTTGAAACCAGCTCTTTCTAACTACAATGCTCATGTTTTAGCAATTACATGTGTAATTTCATTGTATTACCTCCTTCTTTCCAACTGGACTTCTTATTTCCAAATTTCCATCATCTAATTTATCTTCAATAGTGTTGCTAGTTATATTTGTTTTAATTGATGTATAACAAATTACCCACAAACCTAGCAGCTTAAAATAGCGCATTTACTTTCTCATGATTTCAGTGGGGTGTCTAGGCATGACATAACCGGGTCCTCTTCTTATAGTCTTACAAGGCTGCAATCAAGGTGTTGACCAGGGCTGAGTTCTTACCTGAGGTTCAGGATCCTCTTCCAAATTTACATGGTTATTGGAAGTAATCAGTTCCTGGTAGTTGTAGGACTGAGAGCTTCAGTTCTTTGCTCAGCTCCTAAAGGTCATCCACAGTTCCTTGCCATGTGGACGTCCTCAACACAGCTGTTAACTTCATCAAGCGAGCAAAGAGAGTCCCTCTAGTGAGTCACTGGCAAGATGTAGTTTTATATAATGTAATAGAATCACAGGAGTAATGAGAAGCAAGTCATAGTTCCCATTCACACTCAAGGGGAGGGGATTGCACTAAGGCATGAATGCTATGAGGTGGGTATCATGGGAGGTTCACCTTAAAATCTCTCTACTACATCACTTATCCTTAGAAAGACCAGATCATCTGTCTGTTCCCTGCTTAAATCACTAAGTGATTTCTCATTGCCTATTGGATAAAGTTGAAATTCCTTAAGTCCTTTCTTAGGTTGGCCTTATTGTGTTCCATACTCATTCCCCTATATGCCACCTGGAATACAGCCACAAGATGCTACATGCCATTCCCAAACATGCCAAGCACTTTCTGCACTTTAAGATGTTAAGGATGTGTTCAAGTCTAATGCATGCAAATGATCAAACTCTCACTTGTGTTGGCACAAGCTAACAAATAACTTCTTCATCTTAAGAAAGTGCATACAAAGGTACAGTGAGAAAGCACTGAAGGGATTGTTCAGTAGCTGGAGAAGCCTTTGCATTTTAATCTGTTAAACTTTCATTCCTATCACCCTACCCTAGTTCAGAACACTGTTATCTATCATTTTCTACCTGTATTATTGTAACAGCCTAAACAGCACAATAGTCTCCATTCTTGTCCAGTTACCTCAAACCAAATAGTAGTCAGAATGAACTTCTTATAATACCAATTTGATGATTTTACTCTCTTGCTTAAAATTCTTCCATTGTTCTCCGTTGTCCTCAAGATAAATTCTGTATGTTACCCTCTTGACTCCAACCCCACCCCATAATTTGGCCAAACCAATTCATTCTTCAAACTCACCTTACTTACCCCTCCTAGTATGAAGCCCTTTTTAACCTTTAAAGAGTGCGTTAGAAGTCCTTCCTACAGGTTGCATGAAGTTTTCTGTATTTCCCCTTTCTAGGACTCATAATGCTGTATTGAATTGCCTTTTTATCTACAACAGTGTTTAGCATATGGACAGCTTTCAGTAAATTGTCGAGCTGATAAAGAAATGAATATATAATATAGACAAAGCTTTATTTTCACATTTTCAACTTACTAACTTTAATTTATGTGAACAAAGCTGTACTCCAGAGGAAAACATAGTCAATTCAGCTTAATACCAATAAAGGACTGAATTGCCATTTTAGCCTGGGCCATCACACTTGTCTTTAATCTATAATGCATTTACTGTGTGGATATTAATACATAACCTCTCAAGTCTAATAAGTAAATCAACCAACCAACAAACAATGAAGGTACCTAAAAATACTACTAAGAGGAAGCTTATACTAGAAACAAAAAATATAAATTTATAGAAGTTGAATATGATGAGAAAATATTGCATCTTGTACCTATAATGTGGAATAAATTCTTCCTCAATATGTAGTCAAATTCAGAATTCAACAAGAATAGCTGACTCAAATTTTTTTTCAATGAAATCAAAAGGAAGAAAAAAAATGTGCCTGATAGAAACTGAGTATCCACAAGAGTGGGAAGAACCAATGCAATTTCCTATTTAATGGAATTGCATTGAGGACTGTGAATTTAAACTCTTCTCATTCACTTGGGATTTATAAACAAATGGATTTATAGAGAGCCTTTTATAATCTCACCAGTCCATCAGTAGATAAGCTTCTGAACTTACTCTTTTATACTGTAACTGGCAAGTTAATACATACTGTTTTATCTGATGGCTGAGCGCCCTTTGAAGGGGGAGGCTGTTTCTAGTTATCTTTGTACCTCCTGTGTGTCTACCATAAACTTTGACATATCATAGGTGCTCATGCTGAGCATAAGACATTCTGAGCATAAGAAAGTTAGTTCACCATGAGATTGATCATCATGAACCAAGTTAATCAGAGTAGACCTATCCATAATGCTGATCACTCACAGGAATACTTTCATTGAAATGATCTTCTGTGTTATTAGAGTCTCAACTTTCTTTGGACAAAAATTTTTGCTTTTTATGGTGATTTAAAATAGCAGACTCCAAAAAACACTTTATTCCCCTTGTATGTCCTCATGCTCTAACTATAAACCTTGTTGCAAGCCAAAATCTGCCTGCTAATTGGAACATTAGAAGATGAGTTAGATTTGGGATTACATAGAGGACACAGACTTCTTCAGGGGGTTGAGTTACAGAACAGGGGCAAGAAGTGGAGTATTTATTGGAATCTATGCTTCAGGGGCATGTTCTTGAAACAATTGCAATAGTGAGAGTCTCACACCAGAAAGAATAGCAAAAGTACCAGAGGAATTTGTTTTCTCTCCAACTTCTGAGTGACCTCTTCTTGGTTTTGAGAAGAATACACACCCAAGTTCAGAAATACCTAGAGAATATGCTTCCTTCATCTGTGTCTAATAAACTTAACCCAGACATATTGGGAAACATGCTGAGATAAAGGGAAATGATTAGAGCTCTAAGTAGTCTTTTAAAGAAAAATAAAAACTGTAATATTAACCTAGAAAGGATGAAATTCATCAACTTTGTCATTAGACAAACTAATTTTGGTGTTTAGCTTAATATATCTTTACTTAATTAGAAAGTGACTGGTCCCCAATACATTTTAGTGCCGGGAAAGGAGTATTTTACCTGAGGTAATAATAAAAGCTAATATTTGCTGTGTGTTTACTGTATGCCCAGCATGGTTTTATGAGATTTGAATAAGGACATTGAATCACAGGAAGGGTAAGTAATTTTCCGTAGGAGAATATGTTAACAGTATTTTTATTTGAAGCAGGTTAGATTGGGAGCAAATTTTTGATGTATGTAGAGATGAGCCATAAAGAATAAAAACATTAAATAAGCCACTGTGGTTCTGATATTCTGTACTAAACTGGTTCTTGCTTACAACAGCGACATCTGTGGCTCTCAAGAAATCCTATCATTTGGCAGTGTAGATAACTGGAGGAGATAATTAAATGTTATTGCTACTTTTAACTGAATTAGATTTTGATGCCATGTCTCAGGAGTGGGTAGGATTTAATTGAAGTTGCACTAGACTAACAGAACCTAAAAGCCTTTTGCAACAGGGAGGAAAGGTCATTGTCACGTTAGGCAAATAGATTTTAAAATTACTTCTAATTATATGTTTTCATCAAGCCCACGTGTCTATTTGCTTTGTGTTTGTGGGTGTGTAGATTTGTTTTTCCATTTCATCCTCGTAATATCAAAAATAATGGCAAAACATATGTGTGTCATTAGTACAGAGGTTGATTCCTAGTAAATGGTTTTATTGTGTGTCATCTGGTAATACACTTAGTTAATATATGTTCAATGTACCTAGGGCTTTGAAAACAGACGAAAGAACGTTGGAACAGACTAGAACTATCAATTAGTAACAGTGCATTGTACTAAGGAACCCATCAGCCTTAAGTTCAGTGGCACTAATGGGGTAGGTGTAGTCCAAGAGAGTAGAATTGTGATTATTCTGCCTAGTAATGGCATTCAACTCCTAATCAATGGTGTGTAATACATGAATTTCATTTTTTTCATCTTTATTTCTGGTCTTTAACTGTTTTCTCTTCAGCTCCAACTTACCAGTTTCAAATCCAGCTCCTTCACTGAAGGATAAAGCAGCTGAAGTCATCCTCCTTTGTTTATTATATCAAGACAGTTGCCATGGAAATAACATAATGTTATAAAATAAACATCGTAAGTTAAATCCAGAATCAAGAAGGGACATATGGGTCAGGTATGAGAGAGTGTGCTTATTGAAATAAACAATAGCCTTGGTAATCATAAAAAATGTCAAGGTAATTACTGAGAAAACACAGAAAAAAATGAACTTAGAGCCTTAGGAAGTTATTTGCAGAATTTAAATATTGCCCTTCAAGCTGATGTTTTAAAGAAAAGAATTTAGGGGATTGTTAACCTCCCACAAACTAAATTTCTGGCTATAAGCCATTTTTCTGCATCTCTGCATTGTACCCGAGTACTCTCTTATAGCTGTCTTGGAGTCCCAGTTCAAATATTGGTATGCTCAATGTGTATGTAACATTTTTCTCTTCAAGTATTTTAATCAGTCTATAAAGACTGTGTTTCAAAAGGGGATGAATAGTTTTTATTTCACGCATTTTACTCTACCTTTCCAAATTTGTACCAAATTCGTAGTTGAATTTGTACTAGTTGTAATATGCTTGGCTACAGAATTCTGCAGGCATAAAATATTAACCTTTTCCTATCGTGTAAAATTGGAATCTCAACAGAATCTGATCACTGTTTTCTGAAACAAATGCTGGGTTTTGTTTGTTATGGAAAACTTTTGATTTTTTTTTCAGATATTGTTTTGGTTTTGTGATAATGTAAGATAATTTCCCACTGGTTCAATCGTGGTATTTGAAACCACTTGTTATCATTTGCCTGTGTAAAAGACTGTAGGAGGGCTTCACCACCATATCATTGCCCCCTATCTGTAAAAGAAAACCCGGGTTATACTTTTTCTGCTTTGAAAATTTGTAGAAAAACTCCTCTGATTATAGTCTAGGCTGTATATGCCACCTTATCCCAAATTCTTTTATTCATCTAATACATATTCATTTGATGTTTGCTCCATGATCATGTAAAAGGCGTCCTGCCTTCTTTCTAAATGAAGGACAATAAAAACTGGTGAATTTTATAAAAGTACAAGCCCTCTGCTCCCCTCTCCCTACCCCTCCAACCCAACTACTTCCCCCAGGAAACAAGATCATTGCATTAGTCAGCCGTGAGCACTGATGACTCTGTGTATTACCCTCAGGTGTGTGTGGTTAAAACAAAAGGTTGAGATCCACTGATGAAGAGAATAATGTTGTAATGAGGTTTCGCACAGTCCTCTTTTTCTTGTGACCTTGGAAAAACATTAACATGCCATTACAGGTTTCTTTCTCAGGTACAATTTCAAGGATATCAACATTGACTCTATCATGTTCTATTTTCTTTCTTTTTTTCTGATCCTCTCCCCTGAAACACCCTCATTTGATTATATTTCATTTAGTGATCTCATAATGCCTTTCTCATAAAAGTAAAAACAAACAAATAAATGTACAAAGAAATACCTAAAGAGAATCAAGCAGGAATAAAGACGACATGCAAATTGCTGAGGTTTCATGAGCATCAAGGGATTTGTGAGTTGTTGATTAGTCAAAACCAAATACCCTAGATATGGAAATCATGTCTTTAAAGAATTTTCAGCCTCTTAGTAGTCTACCAAAAGCTATAATGGAGAGAAAAGAGAAATAACATTGTTGGGTGCTTATCATGTACATGGCAGTGTGGCTGGTACTATAAGGTTTTTCTCTCATTTACTTCTGACAATAATCTCGTTAAGTAGGTATTAATATTTCCACTAACCATATTGAGAAAACAATGGCCAGAGAGATGAAGTGGTTCACATTGTGTCACAGCTAGTAAAGTAAAGTATAGATTTGTCTATCTTCCAAATCTTGTAGTTCATATTCTTTACTTCACACTTTGTTTATTTGAATTTTTCCAGAGTTGTAATATTGACACAGAGTCAAGTAGCATGACTATTTTGAAAAGCATGTTGCCATTCTGGGAACGTTATTTGTTTTTTTTTTTCTTCAAGGGAAAAAAGAGAATGGTTTGGGGACTAGAAATAAAATTATGGAATTTGCCAAAGAATTTTTCCTTGAATTTGTTTATTTAATTTTCAGGATAAATATTTCTCTGGTATTTAATTCATTCCCAAATTTTGAAGGCCTTTAAGAAACTTTTTATTCAAGTTATATGCAGTGTCCATAGAAATGTTAATAAAAATAACAAGAATCAAATTTCAATGAATATTGTGAGATGATCTAGTTAGGGTTAGAATTATCCTTTTCTTTGTACATGGATGATCATGTAACATTGAAAAATTTTAAAAACTTTAATATCTATTGCTGATGATATTTCCCTTGCTGAGGACTATGTCCCCTCCACTTTTAAAAATAAGTGCTGTTCATATTAATGGATTGGCGTTCTCTCATTAAGCTCTCCAACATCTTAGCTTTGGGAAACTAAACTCAGCCCTTTGAAATTTAGTCTTCACTCATTCATTCATTCATTTATTCATTTCTTCATTAACTTACCAAACTTCGTTTGAGTGACAACAATGTTTGGCTTGCTGTGTTAGGTGATGGTGATATAACAAAGATGAATTAGATATTAGCAATTATTCTATTAGGACACATTGATGGGTTTAATATATTTATCTCTTCTACAACCCAACAAAAAATTAAATCAATCCAATTCAACAAATATTTAGTGAACACTGAGTTGGATGGTAAAGGTAAAAATATATAACGTACTCTCTCTCATCGAGGATCTCCCACTCTATTGTAAGGGGAAATTAATACCTAAGATTAATGATGACATAATGAGATGAGAGTAAGAAATAAAACTCATAACAGAGAGGAATAACATTTTTTTTTCTAGAAGGATAGGGAACAGTTTCTCAAAAATGACATTTTTGTCAAAACGAGCTGGATTTTGCCAAATAGAAAAGGTGGGGAAGGCTCCCTGGCAAAGGATATAAGATAAGTCAAACAGGTAAAATTAACGTGTCCACAAGTCTGTTTTGGTCTGAGTAGCTTTTCCACAGCTCTTTTTTGAGTCCCAGTTCAATTATAGTGAGTCAATGTGTAGCTAACACTTTCTTCTTTCTGCTTTTTAATCAATTCATGAAGGCCACATTTCCTACAATGATAGATAGTTCTTATTTCACACATTTTTCTGTGTTGTTTGGAAATTTGGGTATATGTTTTATTAGAATTGATATATTAATAAATAGCAACTCTGTAATATTCCATATGGTACAGACTCTGGACTTGGGGAAAAAACACCGTAGGTTCAAATCATGGCTTAAAACTTAGTGGTTGTGGAGCCAGCCCTGATGGCCTAGTTGTTAAAATTCGGCATGCTCTGCTTCGATGGCCGGGTTTGGTTCCTGGACAATGAACCACACCACTCGTCTGTCAGTAGCGATGCTGTGGTGGCAGCTCACATAGAAGAACCAGGACTTACAACTAGAATATACAACTACGTACTGGGTCTTGGGAGAGGAAAAAAAAATCACCTCTTTAAAAAAATAACTTAGTGATAGTGGCAAGTTGGACAAGATATTTAACCTCTCTGACCCCCATCTATATAATGGAGATACGATAAAAAATGTTTAAGTTTATTGAGTTCTTATTGGCCAGGCACTGTGCTAAGTGATTTACATGTATTAACCCGTTCAGTCTTCTCAGCAAGTATGATGTAGAAAAGTGTTATTATCATCCCCATTTTACAGATGAGACCAATAAGATACAGAGAAGTTACTTCACTTAAGTAGCTGTGTCCCCAAGATAACACAATGCTCGTTGCCTGAATATACAATCTAGTAATTCGGCACGAATGAGCTTAAATTCGTTTTTTTTTGCATACAGACGAAATTAGGAGGCGTACTCTGTCTTCAGGAAACCTGAAGATGAAAACACAGCATTCATCATTGCTTAGTGCAACAGGGCAAGGGCTGTACAAGATGAGAGGCAGACAGAGTTTGAATGATAGAGAATCTTGTATGCTATGTTAAGGAGTAATTGATACCCATTGAGATCTTTTAAGCAAAAGAATAATATGGTCCAATTTATATCTTATGAGATCTTTCAGATATTTACACGTATGGATGATGGATTTGGTTTTCCCTAGCTTTGTTTAGCTCTACTGAAATTAGGGAAATCCATTATGAAGGGGTTCTAATATCCTATATGTGTTAAGCTCATGAGGCAGAACAGTAAAATTGGAGAGGAGGGGCAGTTTTAAGAACCAAAGAATATTTGTGCTAGAGATCTTTTGAATGTTTGATTATAAACTTCTCCTTATTTTCTTCAAGTTACATGCAACAGCAGGTATTGCCTAGTAAAATCCCAATTCCTGGAATCAATTTAATGTAACATCTCCAATACTGAGGCAGATTGTTGGCTTCCCCATCAGAATTCACAGAACTCCTCTTTGATATGCTCTTCCACTGTTTTTGCATCATAGCCAGACCTCAGACCATTCCAAGAACCAGCCTCCTCTTGTGTATACCACAGAGAGAGAATAAGGAGAAATAGCCACTACTCCTGCGGCATGGTCTCCAGGCTCCTGACGGAGGAGGATTCCCACTGAATATACAATCTGGAAGTCATGGGAGAGGTCAAGGCTGAGAAAAAATTTCCAGGTTTTTAGCATGTAAATGCTATTGAAAGCCATGAGATTGGATGAGATAAGCGAGGGAGTAAGTATAGACTGAGAAGAATCCAAGCCCTGGGGCTCATCAATGTTTAGAAATCTGGGGAAAAAAACAAAAACAAAGCAAAGGAGACTGAGAAGGGGGAGCCTTTAATGTAGGAGAAAAACAAATAGAAACTGATGTCCTACAGGCTAAGTGAAGAGTTTCAAGGAGAAAGGACTAATTCCTGCCCCAAAATGCTGCTGAAAGGTTAAGTAAAATGAGGAGTGCGAATATCTATAGCCACGTGGAAGTCATTGGTGAACTTGACAAATGCAGTTTCAGTGAAGTGACAGGATGAAAGTTTGAGAAAATGGGAGAATTGCAGAGTGGATCTAGACAACTCTTTTGAGGAGTTTTGCTGAAAAGAAGATGTGTGTAATGAAGTGGTAGCTGGAGGGGAATGTTGGATCAAGAGAGTTTTTTCCCTCAACTTTTCATGATAAAATTTTTCAAATATGCTCCAAAGCTGAAAGAGTAGAATATCCATATAGGTACCATCGACGTCTAATAATTGTTGAAATTTTGCCATATTTGTTTTTCTGTTATCTTTTCTACAACATTCGAAAGTACATTGCAGACATCAGCTATATTTCACCCCAGAATATTTTAATATACGTTTCTAAAAATAAGTCCATTCATTCTCCTACATAATTATAATACTATTACCACAGCTGGAATCACTTAACATCCAGTCCATATTCAAATTTCCCCCCAAATGTCTTATATAGCTGTTTTTTGTTTTGTTTTGTTTTGTTTTGTTTTAAATTAGGATCCAAATAAAAGTTCAGGCTGATACTTCGCTGTTATGATTCTTTGGTCTATTATTTTTCCTGTAACATGACTTTTTGAAGAGACTGGGCCAGATGTCATGTAAAATATTCCATATTCTGGATTTTTCTGATTGTTTCCTTGTTGTGTCATTTAACTTTTTCAGTTACACCACTCTTTCACTTCTACTTTGCCCTCGCCCCCTTGCTGTTTGTCATGTAAACAGCAAGTTAGGTCTAAAGACTTGATTAGTTTCTGGTTAAACTTTTTTTTTTTTTTTTTTTACCTTGGTCCTTCAGGGGTGATGCTTGTACATCATTTTATATTTACTAGGTGTTATATAAAATCTAGAGGTCCCACTATTATGGATGCTGTTTGATCACATTATTGAAGGTTTTTTTTTTAATAAAATAGGAGAAAAATACATGTTTATATGCTAATGAAAATAATCCAGTGAGAAGAAATTGATGATGAGGAGAATTTTTAGCAAAATGGTAGAGTGTTGTCCTTGTGTAAGCAAGAGTAATGTACAAGCGGAGGGGCTGTACAATGTACAAACCTTAGGAACACAAGTGATCCCCAAGTGATGGATCAAGGGAGAAAAGCAGAGAATACGGGCACAGACACAAGTAGGTGGGATAATGTGGAGCTGTGCTAGTAGGAACTTATAAGAAGTTCTCTTTCAATTACTTTAGTTTTCTCTGTGAAGTAGGAGGCAAGATCATGAGCTGAGAGGAGAATGGAGGAGGACACATTGCATCTTTGAGAAGAGAAGTGAAGGTGTGAAATAGTCATAAAAGAGTGGGAGAGTGAATGGATTAGGAAATATTGGAAGCACCAAAAAAGAGGACAGAAGTTATGTTTTGAAAGAGTGACAATGAGCCGGGATCTTAAATCCAGTCAAGGAATGAAGGGGGTAGTATATGACTACAAGGGAAGCACAATCTGATGATATGTGATTTGAAGCCTAGAGTGAGGAAAGGAATAAACAATGATGAGCAATAAGCAATCCTACTCCACCTGCAGGCCCAGTAGGAAGTGGAGTATGGGAGGGAAAACAACCACGACTTGAAGAGTGCAGAGAAAGCAATGAAATGAATAACATCAGCTCTTGAGCACTTAATAACACACCAAGCGTTGATCTAAGATTTTACATATGTGTCTTCCTCACAGCAGTCCTGTGCAGGCACTATTATAATCCTCACTTTATAGACTCAGAAGCTGAGGCACAGGGAGGTTAAATAAAATGTCATGTAGTTGATAACTGAAGGAATCAGAAATCATAGCTCAGTCTGGTTCCAGGGCTTGTGAATCATTTTGATTCAGCTACCTTTTTACATAAAAATTATCCAAACCAAAATACAGATACAAATCATAGAATTATTGAAATGAACTGAGCCCCAGAACAACTGGTTGTAAGTGTTAACTTAACCATGAATATATCTTGTAATATATGCAAGCATAATTACAGAGCCAGCCCTGGTGGTCTAGTGGTTAAGATTCTCACACCCACCACCACGGCCTGGGTTCCTTCCCGGTCAGGGAACCACACCACCCATCTGTCGCTTGTCATACTATGAAGGCTGTGTGTCACTCTGATGCTGAAAGCTATGCCACCAGTATGTCAAATACCAGCAGGATCACCCATGGTAGATAGATTTCAGCAGAGCTTCCAGACTGACAGACTAGAAAGAAGGATCTAGCCACCCACCTGTGAAAAAATTGGCCATGAAAACACCAGGAATATAGCAAAGCATTGTCTGATATAGGGCTGGAAGGTTAGAGGATGGCACAGAAAGACTGCGCAGGGTTCCATTCTGCTGTACATAGGGGTGCTAGGAGTCAGAATGGACTTGAAGGCACAAGAGAAAAAAAAAAAAGACTAGTTCAGTGTTAACACTCCTCTCTAGTTTATTGATAAAACTTTTAGTCAGCAGTAACTTTAGTTAAAGCCTTTGTTCTGGCTTGGGTACTCATTTTTCTTTATGATCCTTGCTGTTTGTTGCCAATTCACATCATCAGTGTCTATACTCCACGATGGCCCAGACTGGACTAGTTGCTCTTGGAGGTGGAGCTAGGTTTTGTGGTACTTAAAGCTCAAAGAATTTGGGAGCCCTCTCTAAGAAGAATAATGCCAAGTTATGAACGTAAAATTAGGCACAGAGCCTTGAAAGGAACCCCTGTATGTGAGGGGCCCTGAAACTTAAGCTCCATTGGTAAATGAGGCTTGGTATGATTCCTGCTGGTATTCTGATTGCAGAAAAGTTGTAGTTTCCCTCTTTCAAAGACACAATACTAATCCTTAAAATATAAGCCTTCTGTCTTGTCTAGGGCTTAATAACCATATTTCTATTCCTCGTTCTGTTTCTATGTCTGTTCCTAATTGCTATTCCTCAATTTGAGTTAACTACAGAGCTATAAGAAATGGAAGTCTCCCGGGTATTTCCTTTACAATGTGAAAGTCCTTTGCTCTCAACAACCATTCTTTCATAGTCTGAATCTTATTGTATGCCATGATTTTAGGCAGGAAAAAATATCTTTCTGCTGATTTTTTTTAACCTGGAGGACTCTTCCATCTTAATCCAGAGCATGTTCTTAGTAGTCTCAACTCTCTCTTGTTAGGAGGTTTTTCTTCCTTTTCCTGTCATCCTTAATCCATGCATTAGCTACTTTCCTGAGTTACTGGTATTTAATTACTTCATGCTCCTGCTTATAAATAATTGGCATGGTAGAAAGATTTTGGAATTTTCAGTCAGAGGATCTGGATTTAAGTCCTGACTTACTACTTACTAGCTATGTTGTCTTGAACAGGTTGCTTAGTACTCTGGCCTCAATAACTTATAATTAAAATGGGGATAAAATTACTGTGACAGAAAACTGTACGGGAAAGCATGTTGCAAAATAAAAAAATCCGTTTTATTCTGTTTGCTAGTTATTTTTATATAGATGACTATGAAAATTTTACTATGAATAACGTTCCCACAGAGCTGCAGCTCCATTAAACTGCTTGGAGTGAAAAAAGCCAAAGTTAAAGACAAAGTCTTCAAAAACAAAACTGAGCCATTTGTTTCTGCTAAACCCTCTGCCTTGAGAGGGAAGACAGTGCTTACCTTTTTGTAAGACTCATCCAGAAGTACCTTTCAGATTATCTAGCTGAACCCTCACTGTCAGAGCTCTTTGGTCATAAGGCACTCGAGATTCACAAGTAACTGCTTTATGCAAGATGAACCCATAGCTCCAAGGTAGCTGAGGCCAGATGGGTTTCAGCAGCTGCAACTGTAGATAGTACCCCAATGCAGCACTCCCCTAGGCCTCTAGCTCACTGGTCCTGTTTCCTTCTAATCTCAAACTGAATTCTTGTTCAGTTTCTTCCCCCCTGAAATGTGGTCTCAACTAGGACCACGCCAGTTTATCAGGCACATTTTCATATGTGGCAGCCTCAAAGGCAGAGTTGGAGTAGGGGGTTAATGGATATCGGGTTTCATTATCTTTTCTCCCAGCAATTTCTTCTGCTCCTATTTAATTACATGGATGCAAAGAGGTACACAAAGGAGTATCCTGTCCAACTCCACTGGCAGCTGCAAACATGTATCTTGAAGGAAAGAAAAGATGAAGGTTCTCTCTACATCTACATTGCCTGAATTGAAGGCCCAGAAATGGCCTTCATACGTATAACTTAAACACATATACATACTTAAGTTTTTTAGTGAATTCCTGTTCCATGAATCATTTATTTATTCTTAAGGTTTAGCATAGAAAGGAATCCCCGGTGTACACTGGAATAGATAGTAAAAATCATAATCATTGAAATCAGTTGGTCAATATAATAGTCCTAGGATTTGCCCCATAAAAAGCCAGAGAAAGAACAGGTTACCTGCATGTTCTCTGTCCATGGAATTTGTTTTCTTAATGTAATCTGAAATTTTTGGTTTTCGACCTTCAAAGATCAATGTGGAATGTGTCCTTTTAAACAACAGAAGAAAGAGAAAACTCTTTGTGCAGTGAGATAATTACAGATTTGAAACTGCCGTGTGCTTTACTAATGAGCCTGAATATTTTTAGCTTTTGCAGGTTGTTTTCTCCTAGGCATATTTACACATAATCTACCTCAAATTGCAAAGACTTTACTTGTGCTTTAAACATTAATTCATGCTCTTGCAACTCTGTTTTAATAATGACCTGGGCCAGAAGTATGCATGATTAGAGAGTGGTAATTTTTTTTATGTGAAAAAATGGAATAATCTGGTTTATTATAGCTTGGTGTTAATGTTTTGCCTAAATAGGAAAAAAAATTCTCAATCAGTATTCCTTTTTTCCTTGTGCTAGAACATGGAAGATCATGTTTGTATACATTAATTTTAATCTATACCTCACCCAACTACACATAATCTATATTATGTTGTTGTGAAAATTTTATACGTGTATTACTATCAAATTTTTCAAGGAAAACAAGCCTGTAAGGAAATAGCCCTACTGTGTGGTGAGCACCCTGATGACCTTGCATATTTCCATGTAGGTCATGTGGATGAGGCTTGTCTCCAGTCTGACCGGACTCTTGGCAGAATGTCCTGGGGTTTTTTCTGGAATAAGGGAGATAAACAGCCTGGAGAAGAGTTGCCTAGTTTTGGTTGAGCTAGAACTTTTTGCTGCTCCCCTCTTAGGGTACAATTGCAAGCTTCTGTATAAGCCTTTAAAACTGCCTGGCTGTAATTTAGAGTTAACTCCTCAATGGCAGAGTGATCTAAAACCCATGCCATCTGTCATTTGGTCTCTTCGGTTTGGTGTCATCCTGTGGGACAAGGGATACCAGGAGATGTCGTTATGCTGATCTTGTGTTTCCTGTCTGTGTAAGTAATAAACTATATCCATTTGGACTTACTGTCACCTTACCAGCCAGATCTATGGAACAGTGACAAGGAAACTATTAGTTACAGTAGTGACCCTTGTGGCTTTATTAGCCAAGGCACTGCTGCTGGGGGACTGCTTGACCACTTGACAATGCCATAACCCATTAAAGCAACGTTCTGAATTCAAGCATTCAATAAATGCCTATAGTTCATTTATCTCTTAGGGTAGGAGCACTGTGTAGTGGGAAAGCACAATATATGTAACACAGGCATCTTCAGGCTATGTATGTTGATGTCATATATTTCTATATCTTTAAAATAGGAACAACACTAAAAATTACCTATGTCATACATGAGGATAAAGTGATACAATAATAGATATCATTTATTGGTGTTTACCAGGTACATGGCTCTGTTCCAAATGCACTACGTGTGCTAACTTAATTAATCCTCACAAAACCCTGAGTTTGGTACTATAATTATCCTCCTTTTACAGATGAAGACACAAGAGATTAAGTAATTTGCTTGAGGTCACATAGGTAGAGCCCAGATGGGAACCCAGGTATTCTGACTCTAGATTCACTTTTAATTACTGTAATATATTGTGCCTCCAGTTAATGACTGGGAGGTTCCCAAACATTACCATTTCAATGGTAGCTCCAAGAAGCTTCATGGCCACTCTTCATGGAAATATCTGCTTCTAAAATTAAATAAGCAGAGAATGGGATTTTCTTTCCCTAATTCCAGAGATAATAAATTGCTAGTACCTTCCAGTGAAAACAAGACTGATACTTAGTCCACATAAATATTATTTTCTTGTACAGGTGGAATTTATATAACAGAATGATACTATTTTTACTGTTCCTTTATTATATTTTGTTTATAATAGCACCAGTATCCCTAGGGACAACAGCTATATGCTCACAACACAGCCCCAGAATACCAGAACTCTTTCTTCTATGGCTCATAGTGATGTGGGGCCTCTGAGTTGCGAGTCTAAAAAGTATTTTCAGATGCGAGCCGCTCCTTCGTTGATGCACCTTTATTTTGTGTTCGGCATGGGGACAGGATCCATGGGCAGTAAAGAGCTGCGTGGAAGTGTCTGTGTGGGGCCATTATATACGATTTTAGCTATTTTACTTTCTATAGAAACGTCAAAGGAAAAAGTATTAGGTGATCTGGTTAGCCTCAAAGATTAGAGCATGGGGCAGATGAATGAGATGTGTCTTTGCATTCCAAGGTGGAGTATGCCTCAAGGAACACATAGGCAGGAGATTAAAGTCATTGATCACGTCCTGGGGTAAATTCATTCTCTCCGGGTCAGAGGCAATTGAGTAAGTAGGGGCATGTGAGACTGAGTGGCGTTCTCATTGAAATTGTAAAATGAGTCATAAACAAGGTTTTGACCATGTCAATAGTATATGGGTTATAATTTTATCTTTCTTTAAGAGCCACATTTGGTGGCAGCATATTATAGGTTTTGTAATTAGTAGTTTAACCATTATTGGTTAAATTTATGATATAAACGTATTCTGTATCTTGTCCAAAGTGACTGTAAAATCTTTTATTTGAACCCTTTTGCCTCAGGTTAAGGTAGTTTTCTGCATGCTTCTAGATGCCAATTACTGTGCTATCTTAACTATCTGGAAAGATCAACAAACTCTCAATTAAAATTTGCAGGTTCAATAACTTCATGACTACTTTTATGCATATTTAAAAAGGCATTTCAGGAAATGTGTTTAGGTTTTATGGGTAGGTTAACTCTTGGAAACATAAGCCTGTATTTGTTCAACTTTTGTGAAATGCTATACTTTCACGGTTCAAAGCTCCTAAATTAATCTCATATACTATAGGTTCTGACATTTCAAGTTCATGTGTTTTATGGTAGAATTTGGTATGCTATATTTTGCATAATCCAAAAAAAAACGGTTTTACTACTTTGAAGTTTCAGCTCAAAATTTGTTCATGAAATACAACGTTTAAAAAAATTAATTCATTGTAGGTTATTGCAAAACGAATCATTTTTTTATAAGTCAAAATATATGATTCAAGAGAACTTTAAAGTGATAAAAATTATGGTTATCCAAATTACCAGTAAATAATATATTTGTAGTGTATTTTATAAAATAGCATGCTTTGAGGTTTTACCTGAATGCTGTGCTCTAAAAAAGCTTAAACAGGCCACTTCAAACCATAATCTTTCAATTCTCAAATGACAACATAAAAATCTCACAAATATTTATGTAATATTATTTTAGTTTAAAATCACCTTTTGATTTATGATCCTTTAAAGAAATTTAAGATATTAAGTAATCTTCCACCTAGGATAAAAAGTTTTTAATTGTCAAATTGTATATCTAAATTTAGTTCTTGTATTCTATGCTTATCGATTTAAAGATTATATATATGATGTGAATGACCATTAGCAGACTAATTAAATATACTACTAGGCTCTAAGGGGTATTTTCAACTTTTATTCAACTTCTAAATTCCAATTAATCATTTTAATACAGTCTAATTTGCATTGCATCCTGGGCCTGTCAATGAGTGCTATGTGCTTGACTTTGATAATTCCGATTACAAAATGCACTATAAATTTACACAAACCCATGTTGCAATTAGAGAAAGGCAATGTTACTACCAAATTACTACTATGATGACTATTACTACTTGTCATTTATTGAGTAATTACTATGTGCCCAGCCTGGTCCTCGACAATTTAAGTTTTATAATTTCTAATTCTCACCAGTATAAGATAGATTTTACTTAATTCACTGATAAGGAAACTGAGGCACAAGGTTAAGTAACTTGCCAAAAGTCAATTGGCTTATAAGTGACAAAGCTGGATTTGAAGCTAGGTGAATCTGACTCCAAAACCCACTCTCTTTATGTACAGAGTCATCATATGGAAGAGGGCAACTTGGTTGGTCACTGTGTCAAGGCCTCAAAGGGTGGCATTATCCTGATGAAGTCCCCTAATTCAGAACCAGATTGCAAGGTGTGACCTCAACTTTGTGAAGCCCTCTCATGTATTTACACATGACCGACAAAATTGGTTCTACAAATATATTAATTTATTGGAAGAGGGATACATTTTATTCCAGTGATCACAATATTCATAGTCATTATCATGTTCCTCCTAACATCAGGTTGCCAAAGATACTAAATAGTAATCAGAAGGTTCTTAGTGATCTAAGAGTCAGAGCAAAATGAGATAAACAGTTGAAGGATATTTCTTCTAGGCCGTGATGGAGCTTCCAATGGCCCCCTCCCCCAGCCTCCTCCTCCCAACACGCATACATACACACAGTCGCAAACAACTTCAGGGTGACCTGAAGACTTCTGTTAAAAAGATCCTGTGTATCTGTTCCATGCAGCTAAATTCTGTTTTTTAGAATTTCTTTTTCAGTCTTACAGTTAACTATTTCCTTCTAAAATATTCTGTTTCAACCCAAAAGCTGTACAAAGTTGGACATTCAAATTATTTTTAGTTTAAATCCCATTTCTTGTATGCCTCTTAAGGTGACTGTCACCAGGGTTGGAATTTGAGTGTTTCAAAAACCTCTTAAGAACCAATTTAGTACACAAATCGTACCTTTTGCATGTGGCTGTTAACTCATTTTCAGATGCTTATGTTTAACTTTTTAAAACACTGTATTGTTATTCTCATGGGTCAGCATAAAAATTAGAGTTGTTGAGATAAACTCCCAAACTTATCCATTAGAGATTGGGATAATTATAAATGTAAAGAGGGAAACATCCCGGTTCACATTTCCTGGGGTTAGAAAATAACAATTGGTCTTATTAAATACATTTTTTTAAATTCGTACCTAGTTTGAGAAGAATGTGGAACCTAATTTAATATTAATACTCTAAAGTACTATTTTAACTAAAATTTACTGAATATCCACTGGATACCCACTCTGGGCCAAGCATGTGCTAGGCAATTGGGATATACTGTCCCTGGGGCAGTGATAAGTTCCTAGATTTCAAATAGCTAACAGTCTGAGGAAGGTATGAGCAGGTAAACAGGCAATTTTAATAGAGTGTGATAAATGCTCTAAAATGGGAGATACTTCCCAGAGGAAATGATCGCGATTGAGACGAAGGGCTAAGTAGCATGGTTACATGTGTCTTGGGAGGAATGTGTATGAGTGGGAGAGAAAATATTCTATTGAGGGGTAATGGCTCCTACAAAAGACCAGTGTCAAGAAAAAGCAGAATATGTTTGTGGTAGTATAGGTATTGACAAGCCATTTGGCTGCTGCTCAGAGATAGGGAGCAAAGAGGACACAGAAGGATTTAGATTGGGAAAATGGAGTTGGTGCCTTCTGCTTGGGAATTTGAGATGCTTATGGTGTATACATGTGGAGATATGTGGTAGACAGCAGGATGTACAAATCTAGAACTGGATAAAGAGAACTAGATTCGAGATCTAGATCTGCAAATCATAGATTGATAAATGAAAAGAGATTGCCAGAGAAAAGGTATAGAAATTTAAAAACCTGTTATATTTTCAGCATGTGAAGCATTCTAGAGAAAAGCCTATCTATCCCAGGCCTTATCTTTGACAAGTTTATAATGTTAGATGAAAAATAAAGCAAAAAGCTAGTGCCAAGGTGAGTGGTTCTAAGAGAAGTTCCAGGAAGATTGAGATTTGTATGGGTTGAAGCTGTCATGGAAGACTTTTTGAAGAAATAAGACTAAATATGTGTATAAAATGTCCAAACTAGAACATGTCAAAATGTCATTTTGACTAGGAAAAATGTCAAAATATCCAAAGTGTAAACATAATATTCTTAATTTTGTCTCCAGGAAACTTTTTGGCTAAACAAATAATATTTAGCAAAGCTGCTGATATTTATTTTTAAACAGGAACTTAAAATTCATAAACTGTTTTGAAACTTCAATACTTAGAAGCTATACAGAGTGGTTACGTTTTATATGAGTATTATGTTCCTGAAGACATCACAATTCAAACTCTCAGATCATGTGTACATTTCTGACAGTAATTAATGAAAAACAGAGGGGAAAGCTTTCTCAAAATTCATAAATCTAGAATAATAGTGATTTTCTTTTTGCTTTAATACTACTTTTAAAAAATTTTCAGCATTATTCATAATATTTTGTAGATTGCTCTCTCCTAAATTAACAGCAAAGCATATCATGATAGTTAGCCATTTTCACTGTTTTATCACTTCTAACTTCCATTCTAAAATTTTCTTTTTATTTTTCTGACATGAGCATCACCACCACTTTATGAGTACTTGGATGCTTGGAAGAAATTTCTATAAGATAATAAAATACATAAGTTATAATTACAATGACTGTTAAAATAACAGCAAAGTAATTGTCGGCACCCTTGCTTCCCCGGAGACTATTCCCAACTCAGAGCCTGAATGATCTTTCAAGACGTACATTCTGGGATCTCTAAATGTTTGTCCCTTCGATAGTCCTTTCATCAGAGCTTGAGTAGAGGAGAGCAGGGCATAGCGCAGCTGGAGTATAACAAGGAAGAGGGAGAACAGGAGGAGGTGAGGGCAGAGAGATGGGGGTGGATTATGTCATGTAGGCTTTGTGGGCCATTACGAGGACTTTGATTTTACTCAAAATGAGATGGAAAGCCGTTAAAGGGTTCTGAACAAAGGACTGTCAAAGGGACAAACATATAGGGATCCCAGTGTGTCTGTCTCTAAGGATCATTCAGGTTCCGAGTTGAGAATAGACTCTGGGAGAGGAAGAGTGGAAGCAGAAGGAGTGGTGAGTTTGCTACCACAGTACTTAAGACACTCCAGCTGCCCTGGTCTCCTTGCTGTTTCCCCAAATGCCAAGCACGTTCCCACTTGTATTTGCTATTCCCTCTACCTACAGTGCTTTTCTCTAAATGTTTGCATACTTGCTCCTTTGCTTCCTTCAAATCTCTACTCAAATGTGATTTTTCAATGAATACCCTCAGTGAATACCCTTCCTATCACTTTTCTCTAATTTTTCTCCTTAGCACTATGACCATCTGGCCTATTGTTTAATTAACTTATTCTTCTCTACTTGTTTATTGCCTGTGTGGGGGATCAGAGTTGGCCACCCCAAAATGTATCTCTTTGGTTAAGGAGAAGAAACTCTGAAATAAACTTTTACCTTCCACCTAACTGCCTAAAAGAATTTAAGATAGAAGGACAGGCCTGGGGACAGGACTATCACCATAGATAACTCTAGATATCAGTGGAGTGTGAGGGTCATTGCTAAGCTTGTTCTTATAAAAGTTCTGTCTGATGAACAGTTGCTTTTCCATTTCCGTGTGAATTGCCTTCTTCCCCTTTGAAGTCCCAAACCGCTACCCCCAACATCCTCCTTTGTCTTTAGCTGAAGATGGTGTTTAAGCTGCCTGCTTTGGCCATTCTGGAGAGTTACTCAGCTTTCCTGGGTTTCTCCCATGTATACATGTTATAAAGCTTTGTTTGATTTTCTCCTATTATTCTGTCTCATGTCAATTTAATTCTTAGAAGGTCCAGAGGGACCTAGAGGGTAGAGAAATTGTCTTCCTCCCCTACACCTGCCCCCCCTCACAGGAATTGCTGCTTCATGAAAATAAGGATTTTCATTTCTCTCTGTTTTTTTAACAGCTGAATCTTTAGTGCAAAGAACAGTGTCTAGTACATAGTAGACATTCACATAAATATTTGTGAGATGAATGAATGAGTTCCATTATAATCACTCCATAGTATTTCTCACTCAAAGCATAGTATACCGAAAGATGACAGGTATTTCCAGTTAAAACAAAAGAGGAAGCCACGTGACATCAAAATAAACATGGTTTACGACCAGTTTGGTCCACAACTTTGAAATTATGAGATTCTTTATTATTTTTTAATTGAATTATTTACATAAATTAAAATTATGTGAAGTAAGGATTTATTAATATTTGAATTAAGATATTTCAAATTTGTATAATTTAAATTTATATAAAATTAAACTCCCCACACGTGACCTGCTACAAGATTTTCTGCTTTTAATTTTTGCTTCATAGAGCACTTTTTCCATAAAGAAATTTAAGCAAGCAAGCAAACTAAAAAAAGGAAACCAAAACCTCTATCATAATAGTAACAGTAGTGGAGAAAACAGGAGCAAAGAAATAAAAATAGAGCATAGCAAACATTGATAAAGGAAAAAGAAAAATAAAGTTACCTTTAGGTGACAGTATGCTAGAACACTGAAACCATGTGTATAGAGACCATTTCTTTCAGTCAGTCTTAGAACATATGGACTTTGCTTTACAGGTTAAATTTTAAAAAATGTTTGTAATTGTGACTGTCTGAAAATATATATTGTAGGCTCACAGTATGTTTGCCCCTCTTTTATAAATTTTTTCAAAAGAATGCTGATCCCCAACACTGCTCTTAACTCATCTTCTTTAGAATCAGTTGTGTTGCTACGGAGAAGTCAGGAGGGGCTAGTTGCAACTCTCCAGCTTGCCCTGTGATTTATAATCTCCTGGCATGTTGCCTCATGCTGCAACCTATCCCTTAAATTCTTATGATTACTTAGTTACATCCCGTTAGGATACAAGACAGAGAATGTACAACTACGAGACAAGGTGAAAGATCTGCTAGGAATCTTCAACCCATCCACTGTTTCTGAGAAACTGATGTGTTGAAGACCAGGGAAGTGGACTAGTTTCTTATTCACATTCATGCAGGCCTGAGTCTCTTTAAATAAAAACTCAATGTTTATATATCTGTTATACCTGATTGGCCATGCCTCTTAAAAACGTGAGGAACATAATGAGATGAGATATTTCGTAAAAAAAACAAAAGCATTGTACAGTGTTTTAGCATATTGTGCTTCATGCCTTCAAGACCTGATTAAGTTTCACTTTCTCCGTGGGCTTTCCTCAACTTCCACAGGCAAAATTGATTATTCCATTCACAGTGCTCCCACCAAACTTGTTCATATTTGTTTTTATTAGCACTTAGCACATCACATAGCAATTTATCATTTAATCTGTCTGTTTATTTCACTCTTCTCTACTCCCAGCAAATAGCAGAGTGCCTTCTATGTACTAGAATCTCTATTCATCTCTCATATGTTTAAAATATAACCTTTTACTTTTCAGGTGCTATATTTTAGGTGCTTAGATTTCTGTCACTTAAGGGAAATATGAATTTCTGAGGTTTTATATTGACAAATTATCCATTCTATATGCAGTCTTGTCCAATAGACACAGGAAGGTGTGTTTGAATTTAATTTCATTAGCTAAAATCTGTCATGGGAGTATAAAATGACTCAACATGTGTTGTTGCCAGCGCAGATGCCACAGTAATACCAATGATTCATGTCTAGTTTGAACGGAAAAGCCATCTCCAAGGCCAATAGTCTGTTAAGGATCATTCCTTGGAAGAAAACATACAGCTGGCACTATCAATACCTAGCTCTCTTGCTTCTGATTGTTTGAATTATTTTTAAATTTCTGGAATTTGTGTGTGTGCGTGGAATCCTAAGTGCCTATTCAAAATTGGACTACTCTTTTCTGAAGATATTTTTGTCTATTTCTTTTTGCTATTAATATAAAGAATACAATAACTGATTAGTAAATTAAAGTGGCAAAACCCGAGATGGTTCATTTCTTTGGGTTAATTTGGTACATTCCATAGAATGTAAATGCTCCCTATGTTTCTGTAGAGGAGGAAGACATATCCTTTACCCACTCTGGGTCCTTCTGGCCGGGCTAAGAATTAAATTGACATGAGACAGAATAACAAGAGAAAATCAACCAAAGCTTTATAACATGTATAAATTGGAGACACCCAGGAAACTGGGTAACTCACCAAAATGGTGAGGGCTCACATCTTAAATACCATCTTCAGCTAAAGACAAAGGAGGATGTTGGGGGTGGGAGGAGTCAGTTATGGGACATTACCAGACAAGCACAGCAAACAAGAGTAAGATTATTATGTAGATTTAAGCCCTTGCCTTCCACATTGATAAGAGTTTCTAGAAAAATGGTCATCCCCCCTTCTTCCTGGTATAGAGAGGGAGACACCTTTATAGATGGAGATTTCCCTTACAAATGTAAATGTCTCTAACAAAGGGTAAATTCTGGTTTTCAGAGCTTCTCCCATGTCTGCAGTTTTTAAAAGTAATAATCCTCATTAGCCCAAAATAATCTTCATGCCAAAGAGACACGTTTTGGGGTGGTCACTTCTGAACCCCCACATAATGAAAACAAAATAATCTATTCTAGGCACAACGATCACATTTTTTCACTGAATTTTTAAATAATAAGTCATTTATCTGAAAAATGCTGTAGAATTTGTTGCTGTATTCTTGTAGCACTTCCTTTTCTTTTTCTTTTTTATTGTGGGGAAGATCAGCCCTGTGCTAACATCTGCCAATCCTCCTCGTTTTTTGCTGAGGAAGACCGGCCCTGGGCTAACATCCATGCCCATCTTCCTCCACTTTATAGGGGACACTGCCACAGCATGGCTTGCCAAACGGTGTGTCGAGCACGCCCGGGATCCGAACCGGCGAACCCGGGGCCACCACAGCGGAGCACGTGCACTTAACCGCTTGCAGCACCGGGCCGTCCACCTTGTAGCACTTTTTCTTATACGTATGTTATTCCATAGTAGTAATCATAGTTTATGTGGAATTTAAATCTGTCTTCACCTATCACATTAAAAATCACACATTTTCCCAAATGACTTCTTTATTAATCTAGTTTTAGGATACTAGACTATTAGGTCTTCACAACCAGGGATGGCTTTGAAAATCCCGCTTAGCCTCCATCTCTGTACTATTAAAATATAAACACCTTCAAATCTTTTTAAATTCACAACCATCCAAAAACATAAAACAAGAATCACAAACATCAACAACAAAAAGCCCTTCCTTCAAACCTATGTCACCCCTGGGTATCCTTGTATCTCTCTCCCTTCCTTTACAGCCAATATCATTAAAGACAGTGTCTTACTCCTTTTCTTCCCAACCTCTTAATTACCCAAAGCAGTGAACTCTTAGTATTCATCTTAATTGAAATCTCTCTGCATTTAACCGTGCTGGCAGTTCTTTTCTTGAAACTGTCCCCTCCCTAGGTTTCTGTGATACTACCTTCTTTGAATGTTCTTTTGCCTCTTTAAATTCTGATGCTCCATGGATTCTGGTCTTTGTTTTTCTTCTCAATTCATGTGTGTTCTCTGGATAAATCCTTTTATTTAAGGCTTAAGATAGCAATCCCATGACTACAAATGTGTCTAGTTGCTTAGTGGACTTCTCCGCCTGATATCTCACAGGCATACTAAAGTCATCACAGACGAAAAAAAGTTCATCAGCATACTCAAAGCCACTCCTCCTGCTGTTTTCTCTCCCTTTCCCTCTCTTTTATTCCCCCACATCCAACTAGCTCCAAGTTCAATAACTTTCACTTTTGATCTCCTCTTCCTCCATCACTTTAGTTCAAACTCTCACCATCTCCTGTTTGACACACTACAATAATCTTCTCTAGGTTGTTCTCCCTCTAGGAACCCAGGGCTGTAATCCATTCCTCATAGAGCTGCCCTAAAGGGTTTCTCAAATCTGATCATCTTTTTCTCTTCTTAAAATTCTTTGATGGATCTCCAGTGCCTAAATGACAAAGTCTGAATTTTGTTAGAATGGCATATGAGCTACTGGTCTCCTAACCATGTCAATCTAGTTTACCTATTGGTGCTTTCCTTTGAGCACTTCCGTCTGCCTGGAATCTCTTTTTCACACATTTTGATTTCCTTTGGAACCACTTCTTTGACTCAGTTCAAGGATAATCTATTCCATGAAGTTTTCCCTGATGTTATTGTCTTACTGCTCCTTTAAAAATGTTTTATTTCCTCATTTTTGCCATCCCAGGCCATTGCACAAACCTGTGTCACGCTACATGTTACACATTAGTGTATGTACCAGTTTCCATGTCTGTCTCTCTTCTAAACTACATATCACATGATGACAAGGACCTTATCCCCAAGACCTAACATAGTACCTGGTATCCTCCATAGGTATTATTGTTAATAATATTATTTTTAATGAGTAAATAAACTTAGTACAGTAGATCCCCAATAGCTCTTTATGGAAAGAAGTATGAAAGGACAATGTCAGGTTACAGGAAATCCTCCATGCTAACAGAAACTTGTATATTTGATTTAAAAAAAAAAGATTTTCAATTTATGCTCTTCAATTATGACTGCAATTCATAAAAGAATAATTCTGCATGGCAATAATGATTATCATGATTTTTCATGGTAAAAAATGAGTATAGGAAATACATTAAAAATAAATTTTTAAGGAGAAAAATAACAAATGTCAAATTAAATTCTTCCAGTGAAAATTTTGCAGAAACTCTTGATTTGCAAATAACTTTAACAAGCACTAGTTTACGCTTGAATACATACATGCATTGTATTTGGAGAGACTGGAAAGAGAAAGTCAGTTAAGTGTCACTGTTGTCTAAGAATAACAAAGGAAAGGAAAAACCAGACTTTATACAAGTAATACTAAGGAGTTTTCAAATTTTCAGTAGTGGCATAAGAAAATTAATATACCTCTGTATCCTCTAATTTGCACCCTCTTCTGAGAATCCAAGCATTATTTAAATACCTATTTGAGAAAAAATTTTCTTTGACAAAAAATTTGTAAAGAACAAATGTTTTATTGAAACTGCCTAGTCATAAAGATAGATTAGGAGAAGTACTTCTAAATATATTCAATCTTATTAATTAATCACCATTTTTAGCTGCTCCTTTCAAAGAAATTTAACGTCCATGAAATTGGTATGTATCTTATAATTGATGGCTGTCACAGATTATTGACATTTTTGCTTTCTTAGAGACACTTAAAATAATGGTACTTCTTACAATCAATGGTGTCTTAATTTGATGAAATATTGTAGAAATTAGATTTAGAACATAATGGGCTCAATTAGCTGATAAAAACTAAAAAAAAAACAAAACAAAAAAAACAACAACAAACCCCCTAATAGGTAATTTCACATTTATGCCAAAAAGAAATGGTTGATTTGGATTTGACAGTGTGAATGCGCCCACCACACCCTCCTATATGAACACAATCATTTTCACTGTTAATTTTCCTCTGGTAATAATTAAACATATGAAAAACATATGTCTACTTAATGCTACACCTTACTTGACTTAGCATACCATATGTTTAGGTTTGAAAACTTTCTAAGTTTTTTTAATAATCCAAGTCAAGTTTATTTTAACTGCTTTCTACAGAACGATTTTAAAATAACCCAAAAAAAGAGATTCAATTGCAATGCAAATTATTAAAAATAACTGCAAACTTCACTGATCATAGACATTTTTCAAATTTCCCAGCCAAATTACTGAAAAACATTTTACCAGTTTATCTGAAAATATATGACTGTGTGTACACAATAAGACGCTACCAGATTTTCCCACCCCAGTAATGGAGATTAATGATGTGTGGTCTGGCCTGTTTTTCAGTAAGTAGAAAAAATTGAAATTCAATGGATATCCCTGCTCTAGTGAATTCCTCACTGTAGGAATGACTCTTATCACCAGATTCCAGTGCACATATCGCTCCTACTCCAATCCAACTAAGGCCACATTTATCAACATATTATTTTCAACTCAGCAAAGAGTTTCATATTGCTAACTCGAATAGATTTCTTAATATGTATGTTTAAATAAAAATATTTTATATGAATAAGATTTGTTTTTCACAAAACAAAGGTATCATAACAAATAGCGTGAGGACTGGAGATTGACAGAAAATGTTTGTATTCTATAAAGAGTGCTGAAGGCCTATTCTCCAAAAATATTTTCCTAATATTCTGCTAAATTATGTAAGATGTTCATATTAATATTTCCTATGATTTAAAGATGACCTCCCAAGTTCAAATCAGAGACAGGAGACATTATCATCTATTGATACTTTAACATTGATAGTTTTATAGGAAATCTCTCTTAACAAACAGGCTTTATAAGTTAGTGACATCAGTTATCAAGAATATAGAATTCATTCTAGACCAAAGCATGAGGGAAACAAGGTGCTGGGCTTATGTTGAAGTAGGGAAAAGTGTGCTTACCTCACTTCCAGAAAACACTGCAACCCTTGAACCTTGAAGCAATAGTTTTCTGACCCAAAATCACAAAAAAATATTTTATGAATGTAGCCCATTCAATCTTCTCGTCTAGTCTTCATCTTCTGCAACTAACTTTCCAAGCCCTAAAGCCAAAAGTATTCCCTTACCACAAGAACAACAAACAGCTCACCCTAGTGACATCTCCTTTCAGACACACTTGAAAAAAAAACAACAAAACAGTTTTTTCCCTACCATACCAGAAAAACAACAAAAGAAACACTCATCCCAAGGGACTTATCTCTAGCTCAACCTTGCACAAATAAAGCCTCTCCCATACTGAGTCTTTCAGTCCCCAGAACCTGTCACAATCCCCTCCATAATGTTTTCAGAAATGTTCCTTCTGTTTGGGCTATTTTTCCCCCAATCTGCCTTCTCCCTTCACCCTTAATTTACTAATTTCAGTCCTTCAGAGAAGTCTTGACTTCACTCAGAACAGGTCAGGGCTCCCAGTTATATATGTTCACATACTGTATGCTTATTTGAATGATTATGTAGTAAACATAATCTTTTCTGCCGGCAAGTAAGTTCTATGAGGGTTTCAACTTTGTATCTCTGGTGCCCAGTACATAATACAGATTTAATAAATATTTATTAAATGAATCAATTTGTTTTTTCAAATCAGAGCATACTATTTTCTGTCTCTAGCCACTTTAAATATCTTAGTATACATTCTCCACCAAGGTACGCTGTTAAGCAAATATATTAATGGTTTATATTAGAATGACCTTATAGCTTTATTTTTATTATGACAAACATTTCCCATACGTATGTCACATCATATATGCAATTCATTGCAGCTCCTGCCTGAAAACCCTGGCATTGCCCTGATGTAGTGAGTCACAGATTTGTGTTTGTTCAGTGACAGCTGCATACCGTCCACTATGGCTAGGAGATGATGACTATTTTTCAACTCATCTTTCCCACTTGAATTTCTAGAACTTCCTTTACTCAAACTCCTCTCCCACGTAGTTGATGTTTCTTTATATAAAAACCTTATCTTCCTAGGGTCAGCTAACCATCTCTCCTCTCTTGGGGCTAGCTGTTCTGCTGCTAGTTCTTTTTCTCAGTTAATTTTAACATATCTTAAGAATATTGAATCACAGTTTTCCAATACTTGCATCATCTTATTTTTAAATATGATTTGTGAAAACTTTCTGTGATATTCATGTTATATACAATGGAAATGTTGTAGTTATGGTATTTCTTCTAGACATTCATGAACATTGCAGCCATGACTGTTATTGGTGAGAATTGTCCCTGTTAATTCAATGCGACAAAATTTCATTTATTTCATACACCATCACAGCCACCTGATGCTGGAAAGAACCATAACAGTAAAATTCCATATCAAGTCATTTTCTTCTTTATTTGGGCCCTGACATCACATCCCTTGGGACTAGAGGTGGCGCTTACATGTGGAGAAAACAGCATGTAGAAAGGCTCAGAGTGTGAGACTATGGCAAAGGGCCAGTAGTTCAGGATAGCTGCATTGCATGGTCTGTGGGAGAGAATGATGGGTTATAGGTAGAAAGAGGAACTGGGTTCACATTATAAATGGCCTCGTTGAGATTCTATGGACTTTGACTTGCTGATAGTGGGTATATTTTAGGCAGAAAGTAAAAGATCAGATTTGCACTTGGAAAATATCATCGTGTCAGCTTATTACACAACAGAGATAGAAGCATGTTCATTGCTAGACGTGGGCATATGGTCAAACTGTGCAGTTTGTTGTTAATTTCAACATCAGATCCTGTTCAATTCCAGTTGGCAAGCAAGACTGCTGTGGCCGAAGTGCAGAAAGAGAGCTTGTACAAGGCAAATATTAGTCCTACATTGGACACTGGGAAGCCAGTGTTGAGTATATTTTAAATTCAAAGATAAAATCAAAGATGAGATTCCATGTAAAAATAAATTCTTTATTAATCACCTAGCTCCTAGAGTTTGGCATTGTGGTTAAATAAGTTTCTCCTTAACTTACTGTTAGTAGAAAATTTTATTTTATTAAAACTGTTATTGAAAAAATAAATTTGTGCATTTTCCTGTGTATATAACATTCTGAACAGATTTTTATTTTTTGTGTTTCAAGATCTTCCCTTGATATGAGATAATCGTTCTGAAAGTTAGTAATAATATGTAATGGAATATAGATTTATAAATTATATGTGTGGTAAATGTGTTCTGACCTCCACGACATATCCTAGCCCACATAAAATAATCTTCTTAATTTTTAATAGAATGTCATTAAACAGTGAGTGCAGCAGTTAAAGTACAAAGAAAAAAGTCACCTAATGTACCAGTTTATCTGGGATAGTCTCAGTTTGCACCTGCTGTGTGGGGTAATTATTAATAGTGCTTCCTGAACACTAAAAAGATATTTTGATCTGCGGGTCAGCCCCATGGCATAGTGGTTAAAGTTCTTATGCTCTTCTGTGGCAGCCTGGGTTTGCAGGTTTGGATCCCAGGCGCAGACCTACACCACTCATTAACCATGCTGTGGCAGTGACCCACATACAAAATGGAGGAAGATTGGCACAGATGTTAACTCAGGGCTAATTTCATCATCAAAAAAAAAAGTATTTTGATCTGAAAGAGAAATGATATGTTTACTCTTTTAACACCATACGCAATGACAGCTGAAAATCCCAGTGTAAATCCCAGCTCTGATACACACTATTTGTTTGATTTTAGCAAGAAAGTGGACTTTGGTACCTTCATCCATAAAACTGGAGAAAACAAGTTTTACCTTGTAGAGTTTTTGTGAGGCATAAATACAGAATTGGCTTCGTGGGTGTGAAACCCATGTAGGCGCACAGGGCTCCATGCAAAGAAGTGCCCCATGCTTAGTTTAATGCTTTATTGGTCTCTTAAAATTCTTAATATATTTTCAGCAAGCAGTGGTGCATTTTCATTTTGTACAAGACCCCATAGTTTATAGTCGGTCATGATTAAATAAGAAAAGTGCTAATTTAACCCAAAATTTTTTCCTTAATTCTTCCATTCTGGTTTAAGTCTTGATACTATTTCACCAAGTAGAAAACCATTTATAGCCATTTTTAACCAACTGAAATATTAAAATATAACAAAAACAGATTATTTTTCATATAAAAGCAAATCTCCTTTAAATTATATCATATAAACCCAATAATGTTTATGGCAGAAGGCACTTGCCACCTATTCAAATGTTGGGAACTTAACAATAAATTATTAGTATATTTTAAAGGGTAGTTGAAGTATATTACTTGGCTTTTGAGGGGGTTGTAGGGGATTGTGTTTTTCTCAGTTTACACAAGTTGTTAAAATAATTTTAATGTCGTAAGTGATTCTTCAAAATTAGAAAGAGTCCTCTGGCTTTTCACACATAAATGTCTTTCTACACCTGGCTAGTCACATTGGGAACAATATAAATATCCTCAACTCTTTTTCTGTGTATTTAACAGGATGCCACCTTTGGTATTTATACTTAAAATATTCATAATGATAGTTTTAATTTATTAAGCTCCTGGTATGCCGGCACTGTGCTAAACGCTCTACAGATATTATCTACGTATGTTACCAACTTACACACACACAAAGAAAACATCCCTCTGAGGAGGGTATTATTATTTCCATTGTAATAATAATAATATTCAGGCTTAGAAAGAATAATTAACTTGCCAAAGCCACATAGATAGGAGATAGAGCTTAATTTTGAAAACTAAATCTTGAATTTTAAAGCCTGAGCTCTTAATATATCAGTGTTTTACAAGGTGGCATGCAGGAACATATTCTCAGAGCTCCGTGATTCTATAACACAATTTAAAACTGTTTGCATTCTCTAATAAATAATCTGATTGATAAGAGTCTATGTGCGTTATGGATCATCTGATTGATCCAATACATTTGTCTTCATGCCCCCACAAGCATACCTGGATTCTAATAAGGTAGCGAGGAGGAAATGAGGCATATTTCAAATATAAATGATTCTTTTCCACTAAGTGAAGGACGCGTGGCTTCATGTTGTCCTATACAGGTGAAAGTTTCTCGGCAGTTCAGAGAGGGATAAAATGATGGAGAATTGAATAATTACATAGCATAGTGTAATTAAAGGTATAGCGAACTCCAAAAGTCTGTACTCTAGCAGCTGGCTCCTTATTCACATTGCCAATGGAAATTTAATTTCAGGAAAACAAAATCGTATGCCACATTAGATGCATGTTGCTATTTTAAATTTTATTGTTTTTATAGTTTTGTTCCTGTATTTGTAAACTTGTTTTGGTTTTATAATTGTATACAGCTAAAAGCGTAAGAGCATATTTATTTTTATGTTTGAACATATTTAAGTAACATGAGAATAAAAATAATTTAAATCAGTATTGGGACTCTGTGAGGTTTTTTTTTTTTTTTTCTTTAAGGAATCTTGGAGGAACTCTATTGGGTAACACTTCTTCATGTGACTGGTTCATTGTTAGCATGGCATCATTGGTTTTGTTATTATTTTACACTATGTTGATATTATACAGACTGCTCCATCTTGATCATTTTCATTTCCTCATTAGGCTTTTTTCTTTTGCCTTATTTTTTGTTCATGTTTAAGCATTTAAAAAGTAAAGCAATTCATTATCCTTCACCTTGTTGTATACTTCCTATGACTGTTTCCATGAATCATTATTTTTAAAACCTTATTTCTAGAAAATAATGACTTGCTTTATCTTCTGTTTAGTTAAAGCTTTGAAAAGTATAACTCTCCCTGGCCTATTGTATGGTCATATGAAGCAACTTATTAGATGAGATAGAAAACCGGGTTTATTGAATTTCTGAGACATAAGGAGCATGTTTGGGAATTATAAGGACTTGTTTGATATTGCAATATTACTACAAGCTTTATAAAGTAATAAATTAAAATTAAATTTGAAAAAAATTGAGAAATTTTCAATTCTTTCTAAGTGGTTAGACATTTCCTCAAATTTTGCAAAATTAGTCCTGGAGAGTCAACAGTACCATATACTGATTATGATAATACCTTAATTCATTCTGTCTTTTAAACTGAGCTTTAAAGGTGATAGAATTTCCAAAGATGTCCAATTTGTTAGTTATTGGTTAGTGCGTTTTACCTAGTATAGCAGTTTTCAAAGGCAGTGTAGTATTTATTTCCGGTTTTGTTACTAAAGTTCTTGGATCAGGGGAATGCTGACTATTGGGAGGAAAAAGGATCAAATTCAAAAAAGATAAAAAGAAAAAGATCCTATAAGAGTCATTCTAAAGCAAAATTCATCTCTCTACTTTTTTTTTATACTTTAAAATAATTAAATTATAAAATTAAAAGTAATAAATTAATCGGAGATCTACAAGCTTAATATACATCCTGAAAAACTTTTGCTGTCAGCCTTTTCCATGCTGTCCTTTCATCTGGGAGGGGGAGAGACAGAGACTATTGTATACTTCCATTTACGTACAAGTGTCCTGTCCAAGGACAGTAGTTCCTTCTTCCAGTATATTATTTGAGAGGGAATGAATCATCTACAACACACAGCCATTCTGTACATTGTTTTCCCGTTAGGCTCTAATTAAAATAAAATGCATTTATACTTCCATACATTACATTACTTGAAAATGATAATGCTTTCTATTAAACTGTACTTCAATATTCTGTTTTACCTGCAGCTGAATGTGGTGCATCTGCAACAAATAATGAAGGAATTTTGCTCTCCCCAAATTATCCACTGAACTATGAAAACAACCATGAATGCATTTATAGTATTCAGGTTCAAGCAGGAAAGGGAATCAATATTTCAGCCAGAACATTTCATTTAGCACAAGGAGATGTTCTTAAGGTAGGTGAACTCAGACATACTTATATTTTGATCATTTTTCTTCATTAAGTATGTATTAATACATGTATATGTATATGAATATGTATCTATAATCAACTGTAGATTGCTTCTGCCATTCATAGATATCAATTTATTAATTATTTCCCATTTTCCTATTACTATTTTCATTTAGATAGAATGTTTTGTTTCCAATGTTTATTTATAATAAGTAAATTTTTATTTTATGATACATAAATTTTAGTGTTTCAGTAACATTGAATTAAGAACTTTCCTGCCAAACATCTTATATTCAATAAATATAATGTATAAAACAACATGAATGGTCATTTCTTTAAGAAATATAGTAGCAATTTGTTTTTATTTTGATGTCTATTAAATAACTTATTTTTTCTAATTATATGCATAATTCTTTGCCTTTATGACAACAAAAAATTCATATTTTATGAATATATAACACTAACAACTCAATATCTATAAATTATTTAAGAAAAAATATACTTTGTTGATAATAAATATTTAGTATAAAATTAATTAATTTGTTTTAAAAATCGGAAATAATCAAATGTCCTACTTTTTTAAATGATACAATTTTAAGCAAATATTTCCATATTTGCTGTTTCATACTTTGCAAACTGTTTTAATAAATATAGTTTATATTTATTATGAGAATAAAAATAAACACTTCTATATAATAACATTTAAATATTTTTAAAATAATTACATACATTTTTCCTAATTGTCAAGGTTTCCTTAAGCCAGGTAAGAAAATCAACATAATTCTGTTTTCACAAATCTTGAAAAAACATTATGATATCCCAGGTTGGCAGAGGTAGGGGATTATTGTTTAAACACTGATTTTAAGATTGCTTGTTCTTTTATTTTTTTAAAAAGCATGTAATTTTGATGATAATTGACGGTTCTTTAAAACAAACAGTATTGTGTGCTTCTAAGATTTGTGTGAACATGGGAAAGAGTTCCTGCAGCACACCTAGATATATACAATTTTAGTATTAATTTGGGCCATTCCTGTTTTTTGCATTTTTTCCCCAACAGGGAACAGAAATTCACTTTATAAATCCCTTCCATCTCCAGTTCGTTGTTTGAATTTCCCTGTTCAGTTTTGTTTGCTAAACTGGAGTCAACTTTTAGATTAATGGGGTGCTTGTACACAGAATTGAGGCAGTGCTTATTTTTTTCAGACTGTGGGGGAGAAATGTATCAAGACTAGATCAGAAGTGTAAACCCAGACACTAATCTGTATTGCACACACAACAATAACAAACATGTGTTTATGAGTTAACAGTCAGGCAGTGCTTCCCCGTGCCTACCACCACCCTTCCTAAAACGTTTCTCTCCTCTCGCGCTGTGATGCTGGAAATTTGTCTATTACTTTTCCATACTGAATGAGGTTTATTATTTGGAAAATTCATTTGGGATAACAGATGATACCTTTAAAAAAAATATAGCCCTACTGTGTTCCTCAGAGTGCTTTCTGACCAATGTCTTACTTACTTGGAGTAAGGTCACATGCACTTGTGACATGTGTTACTTTGAGGAAGGGCAGGACCTCAGTAATAAGTGACAATGTGAGGGGATGTGATGGTGTAAGACAAGGGAAGGCAGAAAAATTCACTGTAAGGCCCTTTAGTGTATTTCGTTAAATAATAACTTTTCTTTCATGAGTGAAAGGATGAAAATTCATATTTCCAGCAATTTTTTAAGATTTTTTGTAACTCTCCTAGAATAAATCCATATTTCCCAAAGTTGAAAAGATTATATACTAAATATTGCAATAGGAAAAACGCCAATTCAATTATCCCTCTACTGATAGCCTTGCCTGGGGTTTATTCTAAAGTATTACTTTAAAATAACTTCAGCGGGCCGGCCCCATGGCTTAGCGGTTAAGTGCGCGCGCTCCGCTACTGGCGACCGCATTCGGATCCCGGGCGCGCACCAATGTACGCTTCTCCGGCCATGCTGAGGCCGTGTCCCACATACAGCAACTAGAAGGATGTGCAACTATGACACAACTATCTACTGGGGCTTTGGGGGAAAAAAGGAGGAGGATTGGCAATAGATGTTAGCTCAGAGCCGGTCTTCCTCAGCAAAAAGAGGAGGATTAGCATGGTTGTTAGCTCAGGGCTGATCTTCCTCACAAAAAAATAAATAAATAAAAAATAACTTTAGCAAGCCACTGTATAGAGACAGTTTGGGATGGGCTTTTACACTTCAAGTCTGTCTTTGTTATGGTCTCTCCACCTGTGTAAGATGTAAAACGCTTACATGTTACCTTACTCCTCCCGTTAATCCCCTGGACAGCTATTCATTCAAAGATACCTCCTGACACAGGCACAGTTAGGCATGCACAAGCAGACGGATTCTCTCAGGATGGAAGGTCATTCGTCTAACTGCAAGCTAGTCCGTGAGAGCCCATCCCCGTCCCAGCACTGTCCACTATGAAACTTAGTGCAGTCAGTTCTCTTTCATTCAGACTAGGAAATAAGAAAAAATAAGTAAAACAAATAGTCCATTAGAGAACCCTCTGCCCCTTGACTGAGAGAACTTAAAAGCATTGTTTTTCTTTATGTGGTAGGATTGGCTATGTTCTTTGGAACAACATTCTCTTGTAATCTTTATATGAATATAAGATTTTGAAAAAGATTTATTTTTTTTTTCTGGTTTCATTTACTATAGAACATCACTGTATTGTATTCTGATAAAAACAAAAACAGCAACAACAATAAAAAATATGTGTATTTATCTTTATCTTTTCTACACACACACACACACGCACGCACACACACAACTTTCCTCTCTGAGAGCTCACCATCCAGACTGATACTCACTTACTCACTCACCCACTTTATCTTTTCCTCCCTCTTCTTTCCATAAAATACTTTATTTATTTATAACCACACTAGTAAAATTTGTATCAAGTGTAGAGGATCATATGACTCCTCTGGGTAGTTTATTCCTGGCACCGCTGCCAGATTTTCTGATTCAGTAGATCTGGGGAAAACTGTTTCAGTTGATCTGCGCTTGGGATTATGGATTTTTATAAAGCTTTCCAGATTATCTGATGACCAGCAGGGTTGGGAATTATAAATATATCCTTCTTTGGTTCTATTCCTTTCAATAGGCAGAAATATTGAACTTTTCAAACTCTCACTCAAAATATGTAATTTAATGAATTCTGTCAGTTAACATTTAGGGAATGTGTTTATTATATGCAGGCTTTAAACAATCAACAATGAATAGGTCCCATTGTCAGTCTGGTAGGACAGAAGGGGAATACCAATCAGAAATACTATTTTTGTTTTTGTTGTTGCTGTGTTTTTATTTTCAGAAAAAGACTCAACACTATGTTTAGATAAAGCAATGTAGCAGGGACTAAATTCAAGCAATCTTTTTACCACAGTTAGTAGTGTGTGTTTAATGACTTATTTCTTATGCAAAGTGTAGACTAAATGGATGATGATGGAGAAGAGCCAATAAAATAACTCAAAATTGCTTTTGAGAGTCTGAATGAAAAAGTTAGGAGAATTGATGTCATATTTATGAAAAATTAGATAGGTGAAGGAGTTGATTAATAACATTCTTTTAGAAGCATAATGTGTTGTTGTTTTCTAAGATGTGTTATTTTCAAGCTTCTTTCCTAAGCTACGTGTTGAGTCTTTGGGAGTACCACTTGTGAGAGCCTATTGTTAAATTTTCAGTAATTTTGTGAGCTAGTTGCTAAACATGGCCACTATTAAAAATCAAATTAGGGGCCGCTCAGTGGCGCAAGTGGTTAAGCGCGCACTCCGCTACAGGCGGCCCAGGGTTCGCTGGTTTGGATCCTGGGCACACACCGACGCACCGCTTGGTGGGCCATGCTATGGCGGCTTCCCATATAAAGTGGAGGAAGATCGGCACGGATGTTAACCCAGGGCCTGTCTTCCTCAGCCAAAAAAAAAAGAGGAGGATTGGCAGATGTTAGCACAGGGCTTATCTCACACAAAAAACATCAGATTAAATTAGATTACACTTAAATTAGCTTACAATTAAGTTATATTAAAAACAAAGGTAATAAATATAACTTTTCATTTCCTAATTATTTTACTACTTTTACTATTATGTGTGCTTTTTAGGTTAGTTATGTATATTGTATCTTTACAGTGAAAATACTACTTTAGGGTGTACATTTTTTGCCAATTCGGCATTCAGTGATGACAGATTGATAACTTGATATTTGCCATGGTGGGAATATTTACACTGCAGAAATTGGCAAACACCACAAATCTTGACTTGATTTATTGTTTTATTCATTGTATATACTTAAGTAGAAATGGGTTGTGTCTATAGCCATTATATTATGAATTGCACAAAAATCGAGAAAATATCTTTCTAGTATTTGAAAACTATCATTCAATTTAGCAAAGAAGTTGCTCATGTCATCTACAAACCAGTGAAGTTCTGATATAACATTGTTTATGATGTTTCACTTTCATCTTACTTATTAACATTAAAAAAATCAAGCAATATTCGTTTAGGAACTGCTCTTGTTTGTCAGCTGCAATTATAAGTTGCACGTATGAAAAACACTGAAAGCATTTTGTAAGAATCAGTTAGTTCTATAAAATTTACTATAATGAATATTGTATATTTTATTACTATTTACAAATTGCATGCTACACATCCCCTAAATCAGGAATTCACAAATGACAGTCTATAGGCCAAACTGGGCCTGACATCTGTTTCTGTAAACAAAATTTTACTGGGAAAAAACCACGTTCATTCATTTACCTATTGTCTGTGGGTGCTTTTGTGCTACAATGGCGGTAGTTAGTACTCGCAACAGAGACAGCATGCCCCTAACAGCTTAAAATATTTACTATCTGTCCTTTTCAGAAAAAGTTTGTCAACCTCTCTTTATATTAGTAAAAATTATTTTAAAAAAAGCATATGTATGGATTTTTACATGCACCAGTTTTGTTTGAGAGCTGGTTACGAAACATTTTTCAGCACACCAGTGATCCCATAAGTCCACCACACATATCTTCCAACTCTGCTTGTTATTCACTGGTAATGCTTTGTTATCTCTCCCTTCAAAAGCATTCTCTAAATATCCATTTGTATTGAGTGCTATTTTAGGCCTCATAAAACCTTTCATTCTCTCCTATACTGAGGATCACAGAAGTGAAATGATTTGTTACAGCCTGTACAGCTTGAATGGTAGAGTTAGGACTTCAGCTTTGTTACATAACCACAAAGCTAAGGCCCCTGAAAAGCTGACCCTTCACTGTGCCCCCCAGCTCCCTCACTAAAATATACTAATTCTTATAATTGAGCACACATTATATAGCTATTTCAAAGACATAAATATTTGAACACAAACCAAAGTTCTCAGCTCTGTTTCATATTTTCTTTGGAAAAAACATAATAAGGGTTAGAATATTGTCTTTTTTGATTAACCATTATAAAAATTATTCTTTCTTTTTCATTCAAACTTTGACATCTCACTCACCTTATTAGAAAAATTTATTTAAATTTCCAAATCAACCTATAAAACAAATGACCAAAAATGAAAATTCTAGTACCCATGAGCTGGAATGATTTGAAAGTTTATATGATTATACTTATGTATATGTGTAATTTGTTCCTTTTGATTTTACTTTTTTATGTACTTTCTGCTCTTGGGTTCAGATAACACTTTACTTACTAATTTAGAATATTCTATTTAGAATAGAAATATGAGAAGTAGTAACCTCAAATAAAAGTTCTGTGTGGTTCTGATCAGACCCAATATAATCACTCTGTGCTGTAAATTTACTTTTAAATGAAAGGTACATTTTGTTTGTTTTATTTTCTTATTTATGTGCTTACATTCCTTTCTTATTCAAAAGTAATTTGTCTTTGGCTACACTGCTTTGTCCTTATGCTTCCTTATATATTTGAATCCATTTGAAGGATTTTATTTACAAGTTAAACAGCATTGACTTGATCATTATTATAAAACTCTTCTCTTTTTAAAGCCTTCCTAATTAACACTTGCTTTTCATTTTGATTTAATAATTTTATACATGCTTCCAAAATTTCACAATTGAATGATCATGCTTCATTTTACTTTGATGATTAGAGTGGTGTTTCTATATTATTTGTGTCTAATTTTTACTTTTCATTGTTAAATAAACTATAGTTAGTAAGTTTTGGTGCTGAATTAGATCCTCTTAGCTGGGCTTAAGATAATTCTTTTCTTGTGAAAACGTTAGCTCTTTTATCATGCCTTCTCTTTTGATGATTATTTTTAAAATAATTTCTTTTAATCAAAGTTTCTTTTGAAAAAGAAAAAAGTATGCTTCTAGCTTAAAAAATAGAAAGACAATATAAATATGTCTCTCTTGTAGCAGACAATATTGGATTAATTTCTTTTTAATCTCCTTCAGGTTAAGAATGATGTCTCAATTTTTTTTTTTTTAATTTTATTCCCAGCACCTAACACAAAGCATAGAATTAAATATGTATTGAATTATTTTGTTACTTTTTATGTTATTGTATATAGGAATGATTTATATGTATGGAGTAAGGTAGTGGTTTCTGCTACCATTAAACTTTTTTTCTCATTACCACTGAAAATTTGAGAAAAAAAAAATTGACAGACTTTTCTTAAAAATTAAAAACAAATTTTAACGACCAACTTTTGTTGACTCAGTTACGTCTAGTAGTCGCTTAATTTATATTTCCCCTTTATTTGGCTGTTTTTGACAAACTGAAAGTTCTTACAATGTATCCACACGTGAAAGCAGAACTAATTTAATCTAAAAAAAAATTATTTATATTTAACACGGGTACGAAATTATATGTTGGAGAGAAGTAACCAGAAATGAAAGAAAAATATTCTTTGGGGTTACCTTGGCCATATTAACCACAAAATAAGATCCACTGAATTTTCTGGTTAAATGGTTTGGTTGTGAATGTGTAGTTCTAACCACAGGATTTATAAACTACACCATGTATAGAGTCATGAAACAAATGTATTCAGAAGCAGACTTCTAAAAATATTGAGCATTTTAAACTCGCAGATACAAAAGTTGTATTTTCTGATAAGCAATGTTTCCTTGCTTCTGAATTATCCCTGATGACAACTATTCTTAAGAAATGAGAAATTGAATCTTATGTAATCAAACAAAAAACATTCCTGAGCAAACAAACTTCAACATTTGGTTTAGCTTTCTTGAAGACAAATAAATTCTTGCTGATAACTAAAACAGAAACTTATTTGTGTGATAAAGTAGATTCCCCCAGGAGTTTAAGGCACTCTCGCATAATTTTGGGAAATTTGTCCATACAGCCCTCTATCTAGTACTCAAATACTCTTTTAACAGTGTTTAAATATTCTTTAACACGTTTTTTAAAAAGTTGTCAGAAAGACCTTTGAAAAAGAAGAGAGAGACTAGGAAGATATTTGCTATTAGGAATTCAATGACATGTTGGCTTGAGTTTAAGACTCTTGCTTTCTCTCTTTGTCCCTCTTATTTCCACCACCCTCTCTGTGGTAATACAAGAAGCTGGTAGAGCCTAGAGGGTGCATATGATGCTGTAGTTTCCCTCGGTCACAAGGAAGAGAGCAAGACGCGCCTTGTCACTGGAGACTTCAGAATTTCTGTGCAGAAAAGATAGGGAATGCGGGTAGAAGAGGACTCCAGGGGCTCTGACCAAAAGCTACTTTTGTGTAGCATGTTAAATAAAACCGTTGTCTGTTGTCGTGATAATGCTTAAAACCTGTATCAGTAATAAAGATACATATAACTATAAATAGCTAAAGATAAACACATACTTAAGGGAATTCAGTAAGCAGAGGGAAGAAAGAACAAATTAAAATATAAAACAGGTGATATGCATTAAATTTGAACTATGGAAGCATTAAAAGAGAAATTTGAAAATAATTTTAAAAATTATGAGAAATCTTGAGATAATGCAATTAGAGTACAGAGAGAGAGAGAGAGAGAAAGAGAGAGAGAGACTCTCTTGAACTTGACCAAATATTTAAAACTTAAGATTTTAATAGAAAACCTAAAAAGAGATTAGTCACTGCTGAAAATCTAATTGTTAGTGTGGAAGATCCAGTGAAAGATTGTTTACAGTACAAAGGAAAGATAGATAAATTTCAGAAGAAAAAACATAAGCACTGTGATACAGTTTTGGAGACTGAATATGCAAATAATAGGCATTCTAGGTGGAAAATGAAAGATTCAAATAGACAACGAATAATCAAATAAACAAAAATTCAAGAACATTTCCTTGAGTTGAAGAAAATCTTGACTCTGTAGATAGAAAAGGCTCATTATTATATTTGAATAATCAAGATATTAGAAATATAGAGAAAATTTCCCAATTCGTTTTATTAAATTAACATAATACTAAAACTTAATAAAGATAATTTGAAAAAAAGACAAAATTTAAAAATTGTACATGAGGGCCGGCCCCATGGCTTAGCAGTTAAGTGCACGCGCTCCACTGCTGGCGGCCAGGGTTCGGATCCCGGGCACGCAACAACGCACCGCTTCTCTGGCCATGCTGAGGCTGCGTCCCACGTACAGCGACTAGAAGGATGTGCAGCTGTGACATACAACTATCTACTGAGGCTTTGGGGGTAAAAATAAATAAAATCTTAAAAAAATATTATACATGAGTTTTTATTTATAAATTATAATAAACATTCTTAATAGATTATCAAATTAAACCGACAATTTAGCACAAGAAAAATATATCATGAAGATTAATATAATAATAAAAGTTCCACTGTGTACCACCTGAAAATCATTTCTTAAGTGACATCACTGTAATGAATACAAATTTTGGGGAACATTGATGCTATGGCAAAATCACTGGATTAGAAGTTTGGTGACATAATTTTTACTCTAATGCCAGGTCAGAAGTAAGGCAATTTCAGTCAAGAGACAAGTAAATTTGGGCGGTATTTCTCAACTTTTTTAATTCATTATTCACCTAAGGAGCCCCCAGCCCCAACTCCATGAAACTAAATACTATGGAATAAGATTTGTCAGGTAGAGTTGATCTTTGTAGGACCACAAATCATCATGATATCCAAGACTTTATCACCTACCCAAGAACCAGTTTGCACCCCCTTGAGGATAACTTCCGTGTTGAAAATGCATGCCTTAAAGGAAAAAGAATGGTAGCATGCATTGTTGGTAAACCTTCAATTTAACTATTGTACATTTTTTGGAAAATATCTGGCAATACATGAACATTTCAGCATAGACATCCCATATTTTGAAAACTTTCTCATTGAAATACAAGTACCAAAAAATCTGAGGTTATATGTAAAAGATGTTTATTTCAGTATTAGTTCTAGTGGAAAAATCTTGAGTTAATTAATATTGGAATGATAAAGCAAGTTGTGGTAGTGCCACTTTATGAAATATTACACAGCTCTCAAAAAGAAGAATCTATATCTACTCACCTGAAGAGACGTTGATAATGCATTGACAAAAGAAAAGCAAATGAAAGTGCAATGAGAAGTTACACCTTCAGAAGAATGAGAATGATGGAGGAATGTTTGGGAGCTCATCAATTTTGTTTTTGTATATTTTTGCCTTGTTTAATTTTTAAAAGCATTTAATACTCTTAATATTTTAAAAAATGTCAAAAATGAAATAAGTTGGGGCTGGCCCAGTGGTGTAGTGGTTAAGTTCGTGCACTCTGCTTCAGTGGCCTGCAGTTCTCAGGTTCAGATCCTGGACGCGGACCCACACAACACTTATCAAGCCATGCTGTGGCAGTCATCTCACATATAAGTAGAGGAAGATGGGCATGGATGTTAGCTCAGGGCCAATCTTCCTCAGCAAAAAGAGGAAGATTGGCAACAGATGTTAGCTCAGGGCCAATCTTCCTCACACACACACACACAAAAATGAAATCAGTTAAAGGACATAGATAAATTATAGAAATTGCAAAAGAATTTCTAATAGGTTTCATGTTATTAGAAAAGCAGGAGTTCAGTCCCCTTGAGCAAGTTACAAAAAAACAGCCAACCAACCAGCCTTGGAAACCAATCTTTCTGTAGGTATTCTCAATTTTAAATTGTCTGCCATAAAAAGGCATTATTTTTATAATAAGAGCAAAAGTTATATAACATGAGTTCAAGTATTACTTAGAGTTTACTGAGCTTAGAACTTTAAAATTATCCATGTGGATTGTAACGCTTAATCTGATATTTGTAGGAATTAATATATGTAATTGTCCTTCAGAAACATGTAGTGACCTGATTTAGCAAGAGTATGATAATTTCCTCTTCTTCATAGATGTAAATACATGACCTGAATTAGTCTTTATCGGCACATTTACATTTTAATTATAAATATATTTTGCAGATTTACGATGGAAAAGATAAAACGACTCATCTCCTAGGTGCTTTCACTGGCGCATCTATGCGAGGACTGACACTTAGTAGTACTTCAAATCAGCTCTGGCTAGAATTTAATTCTGATTCTGAAGGGACAGATGAAGGCTTTCAACTTGTCTATACCAGTAAGTATTTTGGTAGAATAAAATTGTCAAACACTGATGCTGAATATTTATTAAATAATTGCAATACACAAGGTGAAGTAATGTTCAACATTTGGTCATCAATTTGCAGTTTACAGTTCCCTTCTACATATATAATTTTATTTGACCCTAACAACAACTCTATAAATTACAGGTATTCTGACTGTTGCCATTTTACAGTTGAAAGAACTAAGATTCAGAGAGGTTAAGTAATCTGTGACTTTGGGCTTATTTATGTACTTTTTAAATAGCAACATTCTTCCCATTCCGTATTTAAGAAATACAATCACGCTTTTTAATAGATGGAAGTCCAGTGTTTGAGCTCCCATTTGTAATTGCAAAACACACTACATGTGTAGTAGTTACAGTTGGTCAGTCATTAATGATAACTATATGGTTTCAGGTAATTATGCACTAAAGAGTAGCTCAAGTTTTTAGATTGTTTTGCTTTTCTGTTGAATTGCCTTATTAAAAATAAATTCTTACACGTCTACTTTATTATACTCAAGTCAGCTATTCTGACAATTAAACAGGTAGAAGTTCAAGACTGACAACTAGAGGTAGGTGGGTTACATCAATTGTTATATGAATTAAATGAATTTATTTTACCAGTACCGTAATATAAGAAACAGATTAATTACATCGATGAACACTAAATTATATTCAAATAATATATTTATTGAGTTTCTACTCTAAGACTCTTCTAAGAAAGTTAAGCGGTTGTAAAACTGAAATGGTTACTGGCTGTGTTTAATGAATTTACACTCTGTCAGACCAAATTTGTTCTTGGAAGTTCAGAATACTCTTTTAATATAGCAAAATAAATTAAGTAGCAATATTCAGAAATCTTTACTGTTAGAATGTTTGAAAAAATCTAATGACCCCCATAAATTTTCTCAAGAAGTCAGCTGAATGGAAACTATTATAGAAACTGAAAATTTAAAAAGGTTGTAGCATCAGAGATATTCACATGGGATCCTAAAGGAAGTTTGAATCAAGTTATTATTTGTGAAAATATTCTTTTTTAATGATATGAGAAGTAAGAGACAGGAAAGTATAAAGGCTTAGTGTATTAAAATATCCTGGTGTATAATGCAGAAAGATTACTCTTGCTCCCTGTTTATTTCAAGGCTTTTTTCTACCTGTGTTAGAATTGTTACATCATTAACATTAACTAAACATAAATTAACAAAATAAATGTTGAATACATATTTTTAAATCCTGAGAACTGTTATGTACCGTGTAATTTCTAATGAAGTCCTCCCAAAGACAAATAAAAATCCAAGCAAATCATGTTTATAAATATTACTGTGTTTATGGACTGAAAGTAGTGTATTGAGGATTAGTGCTCAAATATAATTGGTATGATCTGCTCAGATGGGCAAATATTTTTAAATATGCTTTCCTCTTTCCCTTTGTTTTCTAACAAGGCTGCTGACATTTTCAAGTTATGGCCCAATCTTTATATAATAGACTTTATTCTGCATAATTTTGCATTTCTCCTTGTCTAGAGTGGTAATGGGTTTCATAGAGGAAACCTAGATTTCTTTTTCTGATATTGAAATTCTATGTAAATTGAAATTATTGATGCAAAGATACTGGGCATTGTAGGACATACCTGGGTTTTAAATTGTATAGGGTGCTCAGGTGTCTGGAGTAGAATCATTGACTTTATTGTCATTGGTGTGAGCTACTGGATGTCAAAAGAGAGAAAACTTAAAAAGCAAATACTTGAAGTCACTTTTCTTTCCTTAATGACTCTAGTTGTTCATTATAGGATGTGCATCATGATGAAGAAGGGAAGCTATAGAATTGGGAAGAGAGTATAAAAACAATTATTTTTAAAAATGGCAAATGTACATCTATAAATATTTTTCAGTCTCAGAACTGAAACTAAAATATTTCAGTCTCAAATTTGGAACTACGATATTTATAGTCTACTTCCAAAGTGTCCTAGATATCACCAGCTCAGTAAATGCTCATATGAGTTGGTGAACCAACAGCTGTGTTCTGAGCCCCAGCCATAGCACCTGTGCCCAAGCTGCTTTCTCTTTCGGGTATGCCCCACCCGCCTGGGGCATCAATTGAGCTATTGAACTTTAAGACCCATCTCAAATATTTCCCCACTGACCCTTACCCTGATTCCTTCAGCTAGAATTAGCCTAGTTTTTAATATTTCTTTTGCAGTAGTTTATATCTACAACTAGTATAACAGCTGTCACATTGTATTGTGGATATACTTTTTTGCAAACATATTGTGCATAGTTCTTCAGGGGGCCATTTCCCTTCATAAAGTCTTTAGTTAGTTTTAGTTCAATTGCATCTTTTTACATAATCTTGGTAAATTAACATGTGATCTGAATATTGATTTTATAAAATGCTTTTGTGATATAGAAGAATATTCTACTAGTCCACATATTTTAAATATTCACTAAATTCTTAGAAGCAGTAATTAATCAATTACTGAACATGAGAGAATTTGCTAAGGTGTTCAAACATGGAGAAAAATGGAAAAGACCATGTATTTGTGTTGGAATCCCCGTATCCAGTCATTCCTAAGGCCTACTCCACCCCCTCCATTCTGTGGTTGTTCTGCTTACAATTACTATTCCAGCTTTGCTTCTGAAACATCTGAGAGAACCCTGTGTGATGCAGAGGAGTTCCCAGCATTCACATTAAGAGAGTTAGAGACAAGAGAGAGGACATTTGGCTAGGACAGATCAGGTCAGGGGTCATGAGTGAGGTAGTGTTAAAGGTAGAGTTGGTGGGTCACAGAAATAAATGGTGGAGAGTATTCCAGGCAAAGAGAATAGGATGAGGAAAGGCACAGAGAATGGGAAAACCGTATTAAGCACATTCAAGACAAATACTGCAAATAGTTTACTTCAGATTAATCACACATGCCTGGCTTCTCAGAATTCTAGTTTAGCACAAACAAGCCTTTTAAGCCCGCAGTTATGTAATGACACCTACCCTATCTAATGATAGTGACGTTCTATCTATCTTTCTATTATCTGTTTTGTTGAGTTAACACTTGCTGTTGCCCGGTTATTTTCAATTTTAAGTAGACAGAATTGCATTTGGCTGAGATAAAAATGAGGAAATATTTTAGAACAGGCATTTAAAATGCATTTTATTTCAACTGTCTTATTGGTCCATTTATTATATAATTACTAAGAATAGCAAATGGACTAGTGGAAACAGTGGCTGAGATGCTACTTTTGGCTTCAAGTAATGGAAAGACCTAATCGTGGTTTAAACAACCAAGATTTATATTTCTCATATAGAAGAAAGAAGATAGGTAGGTCTTGATTCAACTGCTCAGCCTAGTCAAAAAATGTCCTGCCCCTGTCTTTATGCTGTGACATTTCCAGAGTATTCACTTTTTGTCCTCGTGCTTGTTGTGACATTGTCACAAGATGACTACTTTAACTCTGGGCATGTTCAAGGCAGGAAGAAAGAGGGAAGAGAGTAACAACCACATATGTTGCTTTTATCAGGAATGCAAAATCTTCTGTCAGACGTTCTCTTATTCCAAACTGGGCCATGTGGTTATGCCTAAATTTTTCAGCAAAGCAAGCTGGAAAATGAAGTATTTGGAAGACTAAATGATTGGTTTAGGATTAGGCCATTGTGATATAATTCCTGATATGATTCTATTACTTCTGGGAACAAAATCAGGGTTTTGTTAGTGAGGAAGGAGAGGAGACATTAAAAAGACAACTTACAATGTCTACTACAATGTACAGCTATAAAAGATATTCAAAAAAATAAGTTCAAAAATATTATATTAATATAAGCCTCCAAGATTACTGGTGTCATGAAAGCCCAGAGACTCTTAGGTGCTTAGAAAGGAAAAGCATTTGGCTCACCCATTATTAAGAGTTTTAGCTCTACTGTACTAAGAAGACAGTGAGCTTCTCGCACTTTCCTCCACCAATAAATAAATTATATGTGCATACCTCATATAAAAATGCTACACCACACTTGAAGTGAGAAAATGTCTCCTTTTTCTTCCAAAAAATTTCTCAGTCAACTCTAGTTTGATTAGACAGTTGAAGCTGTGTTGGTTGAATATAAAGCCTTTGTGACAAACTTGGTCAGATCTTGACTGCCATTAGGGAATCGCACTGCTCTTCATCTCTCCAGCCTCTCAGAATTAATTACTTCCTTGAGTCAGACCACTCTTCCCTTCTCAAAACAACAGCTGTCAAGTACTCTTGATCTTGAGAAATCAGAAACTCACCATAAATAAAGATCTAGATGAGGCATGCTTTCAGGTGCTTTATATAACACAAATTAATTCTTAATTTCCCTGTGACCCATGAAGGCATAACTGTCTTTCCTAGAGGGTGTAGGGGAGTAAAGTGAGAGAAAATTATCATTCCCTTCTTCTAAAGTTGGAACAACAGATCAGAAATTAAGATTTCAATACAGTATACTCCCTAAAACATCACTCTGCTTTGGATAACTCTGTAATAGAATTTAGCAAAACCTGATAGGCTCCTCTGACTAGACTCCTTCAGCTGGTCTATGCACATTTCAAGAATGCATTCCTGAGCCAGGCCTGATGGCCTAGTAGTTAAAGCTCAGCGTGCTCCACTTAGGCTCGGATTCGCTTCCTGGTCTCGGAACCACACCACCTGTCTGTCAGTTGCCATGCTGTGGCGGCAGCTCATATAGAAGAACTAGAACAATTTACAGCTAGGCTATACAACCATGTACTTAGGCTTTGGAGAGGAAGAAAGAAAAAGGAAGATTGGCAACAGATTTAGCTCAGCGAGAATCTTTCCTTGCAAAAAAAAAAAAAAGAGACAAAGAATGCATTCGTAAATCTGGTGTCTTTTACTGTATCTCTCTCTGAAGGCTAACTTGTAGAAACGCCATTTCTATTTGGTGACCTGTCTTATCTTCCCTTTTATTCCTCTCCTGGAACTAACATTTATTGTTCATAGGTCATAGGTTTAGGTTTCGTCTTTCCATATTAGAATGTTTTATGCTCTGAGGATAAAGAGAACAGTGAGTAAGACAAAGTTCCTATCATATGGAGCTAACTTTTTTTGAGACAAGACAAAAAATAAAGATGTAGGCAAAAGATAAGAGAACTGCATTTAGAAATCATTTATAACAGGGCAGTGGGATAGTTAATAGAGGGGATAGGGCTACCATAGCTAGTTTGTTCAGGGACTCTGTCTCAGAGGAAGTGTTACCTGAGTTGATAACTGAATTATAAGAAGGGACGATTACATACAGATCTGAGGGTAGAGGGTTCTAGGCAGATAGATCAACAAGTGCAAAGGCCTAAGAGAGGCCTGAGCTTGAGTTGTGTGGCTGCAGCTGGATAAGCAAGGAAAATTGGGCAAAATGAGAGATGAAATCAGAAGGTAGGCAGGGGAGAGGTAGACTGTATTAAGGCACTTGGATTTTATTTAAAAGGCAAAAGGAAACTTTCAACATTATCATAATATTAAATATGTTAAAAATAATAGCTAACATTTATCTACTACCTAGTAGGTATAAGATATAACCCAATGGGGGGTACTATTACACCCAGTGAGAAGAGGAGGAAAAACAAAGCACAGAAAGGTTATGTTGCTTGCCCAAGGTCACATAACTAATAAGCGCAGATATGGAAACTGAACTGAGGGGCTCTGCCTCTAGAATCGTGCTCCTAATCACTATACTATATTACCTCCAACCCAAGTTTTAGATATTTTATATTTAAAATTTCATGGATTTAACATCTTTTTCTACTGTTGATGTAAATGTAAAAAAAAATAATTTTTTAAATGTTAATGCAATTCTTAGCAAAGAAACTTTTGTCATTTTATGCCTGAGAATCTGAATGCTTTCTTATTGGCCAAATTCACTATAGGGAATGACTAAAGCCTAGTATCTTTTTTGTTGTTTATGAAGTCTTTAAACTCTATTTCTTGAAGATATGCTTCATTGCAGATTCTTTTAGTTCTATTCATTTGTAGTTACCCCACTTTCATTCAGTAGAAAAGAATTGGGTATTTTAAACAACCATCCATTACAGAGCTAAATCATACCTTTTTGATGGATTATAGCATTGTCTTCTCAAAAGCTGATCTGGTAACTGTCCATGTTGCCCAGCCATCAGGCAGTACCTGTGGGCTCAGATGTCCTTTTGTTATCACCTCTGCACATTTAATTTACTAAAACGCCCATTGGAGAAATGTCTGTTATCTCAAGGGAAAAATTCAGATACATTTGGACTCTCATAGTCCTCTAGTTCTTTTTGCTTGAAATGATTCAATAATTCACATGGAAGACAGCCATGTCAGATTTTATACTTAAATTTAAAATGTGCATTAGCTAATTTATGATGCCTTTTCTTGTGCACTAGCCTTATAAATATATAATAAATTACCCTATTTAAACACTTTAATTTAGTTACCAGCATGTTGTTGGCAATGTTAGCCATGAAAAATAATCAGATGACCTATTAACTTGAACTTTATTCTTAGTATATAATTTATTTAATGCAAATGCAAGTAGAAAATAACTAAATTACAAGGGAGCAGCAAAGTTACTCCATGCGGTTCTAATCCTATAAACCACTTAACAAATATATTTGGTATTTTCTTTATGCTTTAAATCTTGAAATTAACTAGGCAATAAAGGAAGTATTGACTAATGCTGCATTATATAGTGTAAGGTATGTTAACTAAAACATTAAAGAAATATTTTTTGATTATCTGTTATTTACATTGACATTATTGGATATAATTTCTTCATACTAGAATAACAGAAGAATAATTATCATCTTTATAGCCTTCATATCCCAAAAGCTTTGTAAATTTTGAACTTAAATATCTAAAGACCTACGGATTTACTCTTTACATAAAATTAATTTCTGGCATTTTGAAGACTTATGAGTATCAAAACTTTAAAATGCTTAGGAAAAAAAATGTCACCTAGAATAGCCATGTCTTTAAGGCAGAGAAAGATTTCTAAAACAAGATATACAAGCAAAAATCTGTCAATAGTCAGTAGCATTCTTGCCCTTCTAAGCACTTCCCTGAAGTGAAGAGATTTAGTCTCTGGCAACTACATTTCACATACTCTTTCCAGTGAAGATCTCTGCTTAGGTTCTGCCAATTAAAAGCAGTCCTGTAGGAGCTGAAAGGTGGATCAATGGAGAAGCCATTGAAAATGGCTTCCTGAACTCCTGGATTTCCTGATAGTCAGCAGTGGTGTTCTGACGACTCCTTCTGCATTTCTTGTATTTTCTCTCTAATTTCTTATATTGAATCTTAGCAACTCTGAATATCTAAGTGGCTTCTATTTTCCTGACCAAGCCCCAGTCATTAATTTTTTTTTTTAATTTCTCTGCAGCAAAACACACCATAAGCAAAGTAAAAAGATGAAACATTTTAGAAGGAGATATTTACAATATATATAACAGAAAAACATACACTCTATAGAAAGGAGTCCTACAAATCAATACAAAAAAAGTAGTCTAAAAGAAAATATGGGTAAAATAAAGTTTTACAGTAGAGGAAATTTCAGTGGCCAATAAGCAAATGAAAAAAATGCTGAATAGAAATTAAGAAATGAAGATTAAACCCAAAATAATATGCTACTGGACATTCATAAAGTTGGTAACAACTAAAAGCTGTACAGTACTAAGTGCTGATGACAATTAGAAGGACTTGAAACTCTTTTAACTTTGGGGAATGTAAATTGGTAAAGGAGAGTAATTTGGCAATATCTAGTAAAATTCCATTCCTACATATGTGTACCAACTATACATTTTGGCCAAATGCCAAATGGCTGATGGTTAAAAATTAATATTCAGGCAAAGCTGAATCTTAGCATCCCCGAATGATGTACAAATGTATGATGTACACAACACAAACTAGCACATTTTTTATCAGAACTTTATACATAGGATTTAGAGCAATGGCATTAAACAAAAGAATTCTTTACCTTACCTCCTGTTCCTCCAGTTGGAAATGCATACCATTTGTTTGTTTGTTTAAATTCTTAACTTCTATAGGCTTAAAACTATGAAGATCGTCTCTTAAAGCATTATCCTAAAGTTTGTATTTTCAAAGCGTGATATGTTTGATGTAGTTTGATTAGTGAGAAATAAGTGTGTATCAGTTTTTTTATTAGTTTCATTAGTGAGAAAAAAGGAATGCATAATTGTTCAACACTTTCTTCTTCTCTTTATTCCCATTGTATTCTTTATTATGTCTGAATCAAAGTGGATATCATAGCTGTTGTGTATGATCATGGATTATTTCCTGCTTGTGAATTTTAAAGTGGCAAAGTTGACATTCTGCTTTATATACATTCTCATGTAAATATAAAGAATTTTAAAATAAGGCTTTTTCTTGCAAGACTCGTGGGCTAAATGGAATTTAATAACCAAATATTAAATTTACTTCTTAAAAGTTATTCTGCTAAATGTTATGAATTAAATCCACCAAAGGATTCTATAGAGATTAAAATTATGATAGAATAATCTAATCTTCACTTGTCTCCTTGAAATGAGTGAAGGTAATCAAAGGTACAAACTTGCAATTATAAAATAAATAAGTCCTGGGGATGTAATGTACAGCATGGTGACTATAGTTAATAATACTATATTGTATATTTGAAAGTTGTAAGATAATTGATCTCAAAAGTTCTCATTACAAGAAAAAAAAATTGTAACTATGTGTGGTGATGGATGTTAACTGGATTTATCATAGTGATCATTTTGCAATATATACAAATATTGAATCATTATGTTGTACACCTGAAACTAATATAATGTTATATGTCAATTATATCTCAGTTAAAAAAATGAAAAAAAACTTTTATTAATGTTTTTGGTTTCAAAAAGGGTATGTTCCTCTAATATATTTTGCTAGCATACTTTCTCAATTTTCTTATTAACAATTTGCTCCCCTTTTTATTCAGCTGTTTGAAAGTTCTTACTTTTGGTACATAAAATTAACATATCTTTATTCACCATTAAATAGTCTAAAATTTAACTTTAACAATAATAAATATATATTTACATTTTAACTGAATTTCAAAAAAATAAAGCATACATGGACTTTCTTATTGTAAGTTACATCAAAAATTCTACTAACATTAAAAAAGTAAGTATTCAGATATCACTTATATATCTAAGCCATCTGCCTTATTGTATTATTGGTACAGTTTTGCTGACCAGATATGACATTACCCTATGTGAATACACAGTTCTTTATAAACAAATTAAACAGAAACTATATTGAGGTAAGGATTCAACTATTTATCTTTCAGTAGACCAAGGCAGAAGTTAAGTAAGATTAGCAGATTTTGATTGAATCTTAAGGACAAAATGAAGTTTGGATCCCTATGTGGTACATGCCCTATACAAACACTTTTGCACATGTGCTAAAGGAGACTTAGAAGTATAGCCCTTTCATAGCAGTGAATAGTTGAAAACAGTATAAACGCTCATCAGCTGGAGAATTTTGGAGTATGCCTCCAATGGAATACCACAAAGTAGTTAAAATGAATAAAATGTGTGTGTGTGAGTGTGTGTGCATAAATATAAAGGTAAAAACACAATACTAGGCAATAAATAAAGCCTCAGAAGAATTTTTTAAATAATTTTATAATTTATAAAATTTTAATACTTTCAAAACATATAACATTGTTCTTAGACATATAGATGTGGTAAAAATATAAAATATGTGTGAGAATAATATATTAATTCGGAATATTTGCAAGCTCTCAGTAGAGAAAGACCAGAAAGGGACTGAGGAGGGACACAAAAGGAGCTTTAACTTGTGTTGCAATATTTATTTCTTAATAATAGTATTAATGTGAATAGGAATCAATTAATATGAATATTAATCTGAAAACTAATCTGAATTAAAATTAATATTAATCTGAAGCAACTGTAATACTAGAATGTGATAAAGCGAGTTGGTGAGGTTGTCATGTTGTCCTTTGTAGTCTTTTGTAGGTTTCAAATAATAACTTTAAATTGGAAACTGTTGAAGAAATATACTACATAATGGCAGGAAAGGAATTAGATCTCAGTCTAAGTTATTCAGCAAGTCAAAAGGATTTAGGCAATGGGGATTTTCAGTTCATTTTTGCTCTAGAAATTTTCATTTCATCAGAGTATCAAATTTCACAAGGAATGGTGAATATTTATAGTGTATGTGATTTTTCATACACATATTTAATTGTCAGTTTCAAGTATTTGAGCTTTTCAATGAAAAGACTGGCAGCTGAATGTTTCCATAAAGATAAGACAGTTCTGAATATTTATGAATAAGCAACAATAATTCCACCAAATTGAACTAAATTATGTTGTTCTTTGTAGCTTATGTACTATTGTCCCTGTGCATTTTCATCTACAATGCAAAGTATTATAAATTATCTTAATTTACAAAGAATATCTGCATTTTACCTCATCACCAGCAATTGCCAACCACATTTACAGAACATTCAAATTAAGGAAGGATGAATTTGGTGATAAACCTTGAAAAGAGAGCTTGATTTCCATTATTTTGATAAATGATGTATGGTAAAACTCAAAAAGTGTCTGCATCTTGAATGATAAACTTAATATTATGTCTAGTAGAAGGAATGGAAACTTGTAATTTTTGAGCAGGAACACTTTAAATGTAGTGTTAAGTATGCAGATCCATGCAAAGCGATGTGTCCTGAAAATTAAAATTTGCTACTCCTGCTCTTTCTACTTCCTTGACCATGTATCCCTTACGTGTTGTGATATGTCGTGATTTGAGTTAACAGCTTCTACCCTTTTGTATGGCTCTGTTTCTGAAGCTGTTTGCATTTGCCTTTTTTTAACATATTTTTACCCAAATGGGGTTGTCACAAATTGATCCATTCAGGAAATTCCTGAAGATGTTTTTTTAAAATTGTTTCATAAATTTCAGTTTCTCATCAGCATTACTTTAGTTTCATTTTCAGTTGTCTCCTAGAGATAATTGCCTCTAAGAATCCACATTCATTCATGAACATTATTGAACGTCTGCTATGTGCCAGGATTTGTGCTGTGTAGGCATTGTGGGAAAGAAAAAAAATGAAATAATTCCAGTTTGTAGGAAAACAAAGAAAAGGAAGAAATGATTGTAAATGAATTAAAATGTGCAGATAATTCTGTGGGTTAACAGAGGAGGGAATGATTAAATCTCCCCAGAAGAGACTAGGAAGGGATCCTTATGTTCCCTGAGAGCTAATGTATCCCTCAACATACAGAAGTTATAGCATAAACTCAGTACTTTGAGCTGTACAAGTTCTGATGATTTTATTTATGTATGTTGTCATACTCCAGGAAGTCAATGATGTAAATTAGTGATTTGACATCAGTGAGCTAATTCATGCTTGTTTTGCTTTGTAGTTCAAATCCAGATTAATCCGTGCCTATAAAAGAGATACAAATCTCTTTTTAATTATCATATGATTTAAGACATACATAAAAATTTTCTTTTTCTCTAGTATTATTTGTCTTGAAATCACAGATTTCCTTCATTCATGAGGCTATCTAGAATATTCTTTATAGTTCTTTAGTCTCAGAAGCTATAACTGATATAATTTTGCACCTAGTTATCTTTAGTGTATTCATTGTATCATTTATATATTTTGTAAAATACTAAAGACAGAAGAACTCCATAGCTAGGGAGCTTAGGTTTTGATTACTAGTGTCATATTTGGTTTAAATTATGACGTATCCTATTTTAGATCTCTCAAAATCTTAACAGTGAATTGTGCTATGATTGTTAGGTTTTAACATTCATCTTTATTAATTTTATTCTGAATGTGCACACATAGTCTTCTGGATCTAGAGAGATTAATTATTATTATTTAAGTAATATAATAATAACTGTATCAGCCCCTCTTTGACCCAGTCCTTACCCCTGTAGCAACATGATGAAAATCCGATGGAAAAATCTACACAAGTGTTCAGGGACAAGGAATGAAGAAAAATGGACTTCTTTGCTTAAGGCAGCTGTCTTCCCCTCCTCTCTCAAAAGGAGGGAGAAAAACATTTGCTCCTTGGAGATGAGATGGAAAGGATCCTGGGTTTTTATTCTAATCTTCGGAATGTAAAAATATCTCTTCAAGGGCCGGATTAGCCTCCTGTGTTTCCAGTTTTTATAATCTAGAGATGTCTGTAAATCCCTGAGCCTCATTCTCCCTTGAAATGTAAACACAAACCTCCTCCAGAGTTTGGTAAATCTCTCTGGAGTCTCTCCCTACTCTTAGAGTTGTAAAATAGCTTTTCAAGTGTTGCCATTAGCCCAGGGTCCCAAGTTTCCAGTAAAAATTAATGCAGATAGCCCCAACTCTGCACATACACAAGAATATTTTCTCTACACCCCAGTATGACAACAGGTAGGAAGATTCTATTGTTTTTTTCCCTGTGAGAATTTTTGAGAGCTGTACTTTTCTGGAGAAGGCAGAATATAAAAATTTAGAGTTCTTCAAGCTAATTACTATGTTATATTACCTCTTGATAAAGTATATTTTAAGTATGAGACTATTTCACTTTCTTCTAAGACTATAAAAGTAAAGCAGTCTAAAGTTATATTTCAGTGGACATAGTTGTTACTTGGACAGTTCTGATTTCACATATTTTGTCTGAATTTTGAAGTTTTGATGATATGTCCCTCGTAGTTATATTGGTTAGAATCTATTATTAGAGGTAAATTACTTGAAGCTGGCAAGAAGCTTAGTACTGTAACAAGTCATGATATAGTCATATAGACCATGGAGTATCATTGATAAATTTGAAAAATACAACTAATTTTAAGGAAAAAAAGCTCTTTATGGCTGTTGTATACTTTCAAAATTAAATACTGTAAGAGTAATACAACTAGGAAAAAGTATGCAATCGTATTAAAATAATAGAAAGGGATGATTTGTATGGTTTTAAATCTTCCTGTTAAATTTTGTCTTTAATACATTTATATTCTTCTCACAGGTTTTGAACTTTCACATTGTGAGGATCCTGGCATTCCACAATTTGGGTACAAGATCAGTGACCAAGGCCACTTTGCTGGTAGCACTATCATTTATGGATGCAATCCAGGCTACACTCTCCATGGAAGTAGCCTTCTCAAGTGCATGACAGGGGAGAGAAGGGCATGGGACTATCCTCTGCCTTCCTGTATTGGTAGGATACTCTTAGATTTTCATGAAATATTTCTATAGAAGTGTTACAAGATATACTATACCTTTTCAAATGATTCTATCTGTCCACACACAACTCAGACCTTAAATCAAGAAGTTAATGAACTTACAGCTCAAATTTGTCAGAAGGAAATTAATGGCAAGCGAAGGGGTACTTTTCATAATCTTATCGATGACTACATTTTTTTTTGTACGATATGAAGTCATTTTATTTCTTTTATCTTTTTTTTTTTTTTAAAGATTTTATTTATTTTATTTTTCCCCCCAAAGCCCCAGTGGATAGTTGTGTGTCGTAGCTGCACATCCTTCTAGTTGCTGTATGTGGGACTCGGCCTCAGGATGAACGGAGAAGTGGTGCCTCGATGCGCACCCGGGATCCGAACCCGGGCCACCAGCATCGCAGCACGCGCACTTAACCACCAAGCCACGGGGCCGGCCCCTATTTCTTTTATCTTGACATAAAATTTAGCTCACTACAAAAATATGTTAAGACTCTTAATCATACACATTTATTGAATCTCATTGGCCAGATTTGTTTTAATATAAAAAATATTGCATACCCTGCTATCAAGGTGGATTAAAAAACAGTCAATTATTCTCAATAACTTAAAAAGGCTTTCTTTATATATACACTTTTTCAAAAATCTGAGAAAGTACATATGCCTTTTTTATGTGTATGTAGCATAACATAATTAACCAATTTCAATAAGAGACATGTGAGAGTCAGTGACATCAGATATGTTGCCTATGTGAAGCTAGAGAATGATCATTTTCTCTCTTTTTGAGTAGCTCGAGTACTGTTTTATTACTACCATCTTATAGATCAATTAATGAACGACTGGGTATGTGTGGGTGGGAGGGTAGATAGAAAGTGCTGATAAAGACCTCTGCTTTTTTTTTTCTCCTCCAAAGATCAAATAGGTGCCAGGTTGGAATACTGGGACAACTAAAGAAAACAACAATTTAACAAAACACTAACTCCTCAGTAGGGAACAAACATGCAATGATTCTTTAGTAATTCTTATTTCTTGATGGCATTTATGGAGGCACAAATCCATTTCCTATCAGGCCCATATAGATAAAATTGACCTAAATCTTCTTTTTTTTTTTTTACAGTTTTCTTAAGTTATAGTTGATACTCAAAAAACTGCACATTTTTAATGTATACAATTTGATGAGTTTGGAGACCTGAAACTTTTGAGACAAATTTTGATCTTTATGACTTGATATGGTTGCTGTAGGAATCTCCACAAAACTTGCTATAATACAAATCAAAAAAATGAAATTCTAGTTTAGAGGCCTTGCAACTAATTGCACCGTGTTTTTGATGCCATGAAACCTCTACTGGTTTATTAAAACATTGATTCACATAGAAAGCAAACATATTTTTGTCTAACCAAAATGCAATCATAGTCCTTTATTTACAGATGGCATCTGAATTTTGGATAGATAATGAGAGTAATATCTAAAATAATAATCAACCTAAATTGACAAAGCTTGGGATTCTGGAATATGACCAACAATCAGCCCACTGGCATGGGTTATGAGAAAAATGTAGCACTGATTAATTCTCTCTGAGGTTATATTCTTTGATATGAATAGGAAATACATTCAGAAAATCATAAAGGGTTATAACAGCACAGAACTATAAACTTATAAATACTGATTTGCCTTGCTGTCCCTAAAATAGAAATCACAAAACAAATATATTAAAAACCATATATTTTCTATATGTGTTGAACAAAGCTGAAGACAGTCTTCATTTTTTGGAAAGATTTAATGCAAATGGAAGGACATTTGGTCTGGGATCAGAAGATTTTAATTATGTTTACAACGAATCAGTGCACTATACTTACATATCTCCCAAGTCAAAACTTAGTGACTTAATACTGCTCAAAATTTCATGAGAGGGGTAAACTTTTTTTTGTCAATGATGGATGATCAGGGATAACAGCTGAAAACAGTTGGACGCATGGTGTGTCATGCTGATGATTTCTATGATAACAGAAGATGAAATTCTATTTTAGATGATGTTGTCTATTGTCAACAATTAATAGCTTTACCATCTGGCCTAAAATCATAATTTTCTGTGCTTATTAACCTTAAATACCTATTATAGCTGTAGTTTTTCCTCTGTCGAATAAGAAACTTTTTCTCAATTATATGATTATTTCTGGGTAATTATGTTTCTGAATCTTATACATTGATCAAACAGAAGTTAATTTTTGAAGCACCGGAACTGGAGGAATTTAACCTGTATACCTTCTTTAAACACTATTTCATTTTTATTCTTCAAACATAAGTCTTCTGTCAGAATATGGACTACAGCGCTATGGCATGTCACACTGGCTCATTTGAAGTCAAAATGCCAAATAACATTTGTCACAAGAAATATGAAGAAAAAAGAGCTATGTTTAAGTTCAAGATACAGCATAGTGCACAAAACTCCAATTTAACCTACAACTGATTAAAAATTAATCTGGAGGAATGAAGTATCAAATTTGTTCTCATAACAAATATATGCCAATAATAGTGATAAATCATAAGAAATGATGAAAAATGAATTAGTATAGTTGCATAGCTCTAGTTGTCCAACAAAGTTTTTGTTAGAAAAATGAGAAAAACCACAGTAAGTGATGGTGACATCTTAAATAATGGTATCTTCTTATTTACTTTAAAAATGACAAGTTTGAGGGGGCCGGCCCTGTGGTCTAATGGGTATGTTCACTGTGCTCTGATTCAGCAGCCTGGGTTTGTTTCCCAGGTGTGGACCTACACCACTTGTCAGTGGCCATGCTGTGGCAGCGATCCACAACAAAATAGAGGAAGATTGGCACAGATGTTAGCTCAGGGTGAATCTTCTCAAGCAAAGAGGAAGATTGGCAATAGAAGTTAGCTCAGGGCCAATCTTCCTCAGCAAAAAAAGAAATGAGAAGTTTGTTATTATTCAATTAAATTAATATTGCAATACAAAATAAAATTGCTTAGTCCTCTACTGGTGTGTATCAGTCAGGTTCTCTAGAGAAGCAGAATCAATAGAAGATCTAGATCTAGATCTATCTGTCTATCTATCTAAATAGATATTTATTTTAGGGAATTGACTCAAGCAATTTTGGGGGCTAAGTCCAAAATCCACAGGGAAATTAGAAAGGCTGGAAACTAAGGCAGGAGTTAATGCTGCAGTCTTGAGGGAGAATTTCTTCTTTTCTAGAAAACTCAGTTTTTGCTAATAAGGACTTCCAATTAATTGAATGAGGGCCACCCACATTATCAAAGGTAATCTCCTTTATTTAAAGTAAACTGATTGTAGATGTTAATCACATCTATAAAATACTTTCATGGTAACATCTAGATTAGTGTTTGACTAACTGTGTACTATAGTCCAGCCAAGTTGACACATAAAACTAACCATCACAGTGTGGTGAAATATAACATCTAAAATCTTTGAAACAAATTTGCCTATATGAATAGAACCTACAAATTTGAACCATTAAATTTTGTTGTTATTAGTTCTCCTCCAAATGCTAACACTTTGTCTTTGACTTTCTTTGCTCTAATAATGAAAAGAAAACAAAACAAAAAAACCCAAGAAGCCTAATTCAGTCATTGAATTTGAGTAAGATAGAAATAGTACAGAGAACAAAAAAAATAAACTTAGGAGAATCTTCAAATATTTAAGCAAAAAGTAAAATATTTTTGGTTTATTTTTTGGTAGGAGGATAATCTGGATAATTTTCTGCTGTATGATGTATTACACAGTGTTTTCATTGTTTCTAGGGTTTAGAGATGTAGGGCAATATACTAATTAAAATACTTATCTCTTCTCTGATACAGAGTTTCTTCTAGGGTATCTGCTTACTGAAGTAAAATCACTCTAGACATCCCAATATATTAAATAGTATTGAAATGAAGAGGGAATCCCTCCAAAATAAAAATTTAATTATATTGTATGACAATATTTATATTTTTAATTAGGTAAATTTTACAAAAATTAGAGACCATATTAAATCAAAACCAAACTAGATTTAACTGAAGTAAGAAATCTAATAAGAATGCCCCTCTGACTTTTGGGAGGTTAAAAAGAAAAGAGTTTAGAGTGATTTGAAAGAGAATAAAAGGACAATGAAATTTAGAAGTCCTGAGGGACCGAGGTCAAGATTGGTTTTTCTCAGAGGTGGGGTAGGAAGATAATGAATTATTCAGCCTGCAACCAACTAGCAGTGAGCAACTCGCCATCTGTTTCTCCTTTTTAAATTATCATTATTTAACAATACATCTTAAAATATTTGGAAGCCTAAACTCAGAGTTTTTGAGTGTGTCCTTTTTTTATTTCCTAATTAGGTTTATTTTATTGTCTTTTACGTGATCTAATTGAAACTCTATTGTTTTATTGTACAATGTATTCTTGCTTCAATCAATACCTTAATCTGAGAAACATGTATAAATGTATACTTTCAAGAAAAGGGGTAATCAATCCTTATTTTCCTTAAGGTGAAAAAATATATACTCATGAGAAATTTCTAGGTTGTTTGAAAAGGTTGGCATTAAATTTTGGCAAATTTTTTGTTATTTTTTATTAGCTGAATGTGGAGGTCGTTTTAAAGGAGAATCATCAGGAAGAATCTTATCTCCTGGTTATCCCTTTCCGTATGATAATAATCTGCGTTGTGTGTGGATGATTGAGGTAGATCCAGGAAACATTGTCAGGTAAATGGATTTCATTTTCTCAAAATTACTGGGGAATCTGAATTTCCTGATCCGTTCCTATATATAATATCAAACAATATCAAGGTTTTTCAATATTTTTTAACCTTGGCAAGAAAAAACTTGGTTTCCATCTGTTTGAAATATGAAAAAAATATTCATAAGCATGATTTATTGATTTATGGGCCACAGTGGTCCCTGCTATAATCCCTTGGAGGGAAGCTTTTCGTAGTTATAGGAGGGTGCAGAGCTGGAGAATTTTTCCTGCTTCTTGATGACTTCTACTCTTGATGACTCAACATGCTGAGTCCGCTGTTTTGATATGTATACAAAGCTGTGCAGGTCCCTATGGTAAGTTTAGCCTCACGAACATTTAGAAGAAAGAATAGAAGGGGACTCAGTGACTACTACCTGTCTTCCTGGGCTTTAGGCGTATCTCTGGAGCATCTGCTCTCTGCCTCTTTAACCATGTTTGATTTTTCTTTCCCGCTGAGTTTAGTTAGATGGCTCACAATTCTTCACATCGATGCCTGTTAGATGAAGACAGAACCATCTCCTCCTAGATCAACAAGCATCAGGTTTCCCAGGCTAACCTGTACTCTCCGTCCTGGTTTAACTATTATGGTTATGACTGGGAATGGCTTAATAAGTGAACAAATCCTCCTTGCCGTATGAGCTATTTAGCGCATTATCTCTCACAAAACAATGACTTTAAACTTAACAATTGCTGCTTTATATAAATGGAATTTCAGACAGGCTTCTGGGTGGTGCAGGAGGTCGTAGAAAACAGGTATTATCCTTCAAATAACCCACTGAAAGGTATACTCCATGCATTGCTGGATGTGAACAGTGCGTTGCTTTTGCAAGAGAATTTGCAGAACTCCAGGCTACACTGGATCAATTCTCAGCCTATTTTTCTTTAGTGTAGATCATGCATCATTTTATTTAATAGTAGAACTAGTAGAAAATATTGAATTCAACAGGATTCTGGGATTTTTTTAAATTAAAGAATCATATTTCATATTAAATTACAACCAAAATTTAAATCTGTGACAAGTCACATATCAAACATGAATATGATATATATAGAAAGAATTGAGCATGTTGATATTGGATTTCTAGTTTTTGGCACCAGTACGAAAAGTATCATTACCACACAAAAAGGGCATTCTCTGCCCAATGTGTGTACACCACTGGCTTTTGAGAAAAGGAAAGGCTTTATTGTGAGGTCAACTTGAAAGGAGACAGGAGGCAAGGCTCTCAAATCTGTCTCCCTGATTCAGGGTTTGGGGCAAAATTTAAGAGGTTAGGGGGAGCAGGCTAGTTTGTGGACATGCTGGAAGGGCAGGTTTTGATTGGAGGGCTTTAAACATTCATGGTAAGATGTGGAAGGGGCTTTTAACACCAGAGCTTTCTACACGATGGACCCCTGTCTTCCGAAGAGAGTCCAACTTTCAAGTTCTGGTTGTGTCTTGGTCCTTTTGTTTCAGTGGTGGGAGAGTCTTTGGTTCAAGGTGTTATTTCAGGTCAAGATATTCTCCTCTGCGGGTGCTCTGGCCATGTGACTTGCATTTTTTTTTTTTTTGGTTTGCCCCTGAAAAACAACCTTAACCTTCTGTGGATAAGATGGAGCCAGTTTTAACTGGTCCTAGAGGTCCTGTGGTTGCAGTAGCAGATACTGATTTTGTTAGGTTAGACAAAAAGCAAAGTAAATTTAACATGAAATAGTTTCTGTTCATTTGTTTGGGGGAGGATAGATGTTATTTTTTAAATTAAGGAAGTTTCCTTTTACTCCTAGATTAATGGATGTTAATGGAATCAACATCATAATTCCATCCATCATGGAATTATGATGTTGAATTTTTTTAAATGATTTTTCTGTATATATTGGAATGTTCATGTGATTTTTTTCTTATATTTGTCATTGTGATAAAATATATTGATTGGTTTTTGAATGTGAACTATTCTTGCATTCCTGGAATAAACCTCATTTGATTCTGATAAAACAAAGAAACAAAACTTGAAACAGTGACAAATATGTATACTATGGAGTCAGATAACTTAAGTTCAGACCACTATTCTGCCACCCTTTGGGCAATTTTATTTACTCTATCTAAACTCCATTTGCCACATTTGTAAAATTGAGATAAAAATTGTTTCTGCTTCATTGGGTCATTATAACAATTAAACAAAGAAAATATTTGTAATGCATTTTGCACAGTGCCTGACATGTACAAGATCCTCTAGAAGATTCACCTGCTGTTGCCACAGTTAAAATTCATGAACACTGAAAAGAATATATATACCTGAAATTTCTGTAATTTGCAAAGGTGGTATAATAGGACATTTCATCATATTCTAAAGAAATAAGCTATACTGCTCAAGAAAAATTCATTCAGGTTATATATGCTGTTTACATAATTCATTTTTTATCTGATAAAATAAAAGGAATATCTAACAAAGGCAAAGATGCATATTTGTTATATTCTTTATTTGAAACTAAACCTGTGGTTAGAATAATCAAACAGAAATATATGGTTTTCCTACAGCCTACAGTTTCTTGCTTTTGATACGGAAGCATCGCATGATATACTCCGAGTTTGGGATGGTCCACCAGAAAACGAGATGCTCTTGAAGGAAATTAGTGGATCTCTTGTTCCTGAAGGAATCCATAGCACTCTCAACATAGTAACCATTCAGTTTGACACGGATTTTTATATCAGCAAATCTGGATTTGCAATTCAGTTTTCAAGTGAGTTAATATTTTATTTCTTAGATGCAAAATAAGAAGGCTATTAACTAGTTCTGTTAACTTTACTGCTCAAAATTTTAATTTTAAAATTTTAATGATCTTATTCTTATTTCTAGTCTGCCTATTCATCAGCAGTTAAGGTAAAATATACTTGGAAAAAAATATAGTTCACTTTGTTAATCATTAATTAATTGTTGAGACTCTCTCTCCAATTGTCAAACCAATTTTTCTTAAAGTAAAGGTGGTGTTAAAATAATTGAGTGAATGAAATAATTACATTACAAAAACTTGTAATCTACATTTACCATAAAAGTGTATGTTTTATTTTATTTTTGTTTTGGTGAGGAGATCAGCCCTGTGCTAACATCTGCCAATCCTCCCCTTTTTTTGCTGAGGAAGACTGGCCCTGGGCTAACATCCGTGCCCATCTTCCTCCACTTTTATATGGGACACCGCCACAGCATGGCTTGCCAAGCAAGCTTCGGTGTGCACCCAGGATCTGAACCAGTGAACCCCGGGCCGCCACAGCAGAGCACGCGCACTTAACCGCTTGCGCCACTGGGCCGGCCCCAAAAAGTGTATGTTTTAAAATGTGAAATTTTTGTAGATAAGGAAGAAATGAATACTTGCCATTACAAAAAAAGCAACCCTATGTTTTTACTAATTTCATTTTTCTTCTGTTAAAGATCTTAATTATATATTCACAGATATCTTTGACAAATATTTTAGATCTACTTTTAAATTAAAGATTTCCTATAACAATAATGTCATTCATTGTAAGTAATTACCAGTGTTCAAGGCTTGTTTTCTTTTTTTTCCTTTTATGGCACTGCTAACTGGCCCAATATATGTTGTTCTGTAAAAGGAATTTTAGTTTAGTGGCTGGAGAAAATGAATGAAAACAAAAATTTTAATTTCTATATTTTTACTTTTATTTCTTTTAATGTTTATTGAAATATCAATACACACATTAAACACACATTATCTCTTTGAGAAGATTATCTAATTGATCTTCTAATTGTATAGTCTTGAAAAAATCCTATTAACAGAAACCTATTCAGATTTCCAAGATCATCTATGGAAAGAGTGCAAACCGTTATTCTTTAACTGTGCCTGAATTCAAGTCCTGACTCCTTACTGACTGCTGACTTTGGGCACCTGACCTCATCACTGAGACTGAGTTTTCTAATTCACACAGGAATAATAATGCTTATCTGAAAAATAGGTTATTAGGGTGTAACATGATCACGTGTGAACAGTACTTGGTATTGAATATATGGCGGGTCCTAATGAAGTATTATCATTACATGAATAAACGTAAAATTGAAATCCTTTGAAAATAACAGACAAAACATGAAGAACTTTTGAAATGACTGTCAACAAAATATATCTCTTTAGGTAAACAACTGGTCAATACAATTAAACAATTAACTTGTCCTTTTGTTCATAGAACACAGTTGCTTGACATAATTGACTAACATAATGAATTGTTTTGTGTTATATAAACCAAGCTCATGAGAGAGAGAAGTGTAAGACAGTGTAGAAGAGTCAATATCTGTAAATTTGTACTTTAAATATATCTTTTGACAAAATGAAAAATAAGAAAATGATCAAGTAATTCATGAACATAATGGCTTCTAATTCTGAAACACCAATTAAACATTCTTCACATTTATTTCTATTTCCTACTATTTAATTCTCTATTTTTGAAGTTAGGAATAATTTTTCAGAGAACTCCTCATGACTGCTTTTTGATTTCAGTTCTTTCTACTGGTAGTTTGGCAGCTAATAGTTCTTTCCTTTACCTTAAAGTAGCGATACATAATGTTTTACACTTAAATGGTTATTGTAATTAAATATCTCAATACAATCATGAGAAAAGGTGCTTCAAGCTAGTGTTTGTGAACGCAAAGTGCAACTGCTTAATAGAAAAAAGCTGTTTTATATGCATTTCTGGGAATTTTTAATGTAGATTTGTGAAATTAGCAATGCATTTTTATATTTATTGTATTTGTAGGGCATGTTAAAGTTATAGAAGCAATATGTGTCATACCAGATTTTTAGGAAATCTGTCCTCAAAATATTCTTTTAAGGTGCATAGTAATTTTTACTACTGATCTGAGACTAAAAATCTACCCATTGAAATAAAATTACTTTGAGGGTTAATATATTGTGAATAGCATCAGTCAATGAAAATTAGTCTCTTGGTTGGAAATCTGTGTCTATGCTTACACAGGTTTCCAAGTGTCCAGATTTCAATTGCAAAAATATTCTTTTTGTGAGTGATGTCTTGCTTGGTGCCAGGAACCATGTTAAGTGCTTTATACACATGATCTCATTTAATCCTCACAAAAGCCATGTGATATATGTTGTATCATCCCCATTTCCCAAATAAATACACTGCGGTTCAGAAAGTGAGTTAATTTGCTCAAGGTCATACTGCTAGCCGATCCCTAGTGCTGTGACTCAAATCCGCACGCGTCTGAAAAGAGCTTCGAGTGGGTGCCTGGTGCATAGTAAATGCTTAGCCCTTGTTACTGTTATTATGCTAGCATCATTATTTAGACACAAGTATTAATATGCTAGAGGAAATAGAAAGCTTTCGGTTATATGCTGTCAGTTACAGTGAAGTTCTACAATTTAATCAGCTTCTTTTCCTGATTATGCTCCCAAGGACCACATCGAAGGTCACATTTTCAAAAAGCAGGTGATTTATAAAAGTGCAGCAGTGCAGAGGGATGAAGGAAAGCTGGAGTGCAGGCATGCCCATTTAAAAGGGTCAGTTGCCTCCCTCTGGCCCTAGTCATTTTGCCCTATAGGAAGACAGGCTAATTTTAAAGTGGAACTTGAAATAAGGATTTTATGTAAAGTCATCTAATTTTCAAAGAAAACTCAAATCTTAAAGAGAATGTTAATAGACTGTAGGCCAATAAACCACTAATATAGGTCATATTTGGCTTGCAGGTCAGAATTTGGCATTTCAGTGCCTTACCTAAATTCCTCTTCCCTAATAAATCTATCTGAGTTACCCATTCATTCATTTGTTCATTTGTCCATTCTAGGAGAGTCTACGAAGGACCAGATATTAAGCATATTTATCTCCAATTATTTCTCAAATGCACTTGCCCTTTCACTCAGGCAAATTTTCTTAGGTTCATGAATACACACACACACATATACCCCCCTTACTGCCTTCTGTCTCTAAACCTTCTTTCTCACCTTAAATCTTTTTCTGCTCCCTTTTGCTTGTCTTGCTCATTCTTCGGGACTCAGAACCAAGACCTCTTTTTATAAAACATTTTTGACTTCTGTATAAAACACTTTTAAATGTTTATAAAACATTTCTTTATAAAACATTTCTGATCTCTCTTTATAAAACATATTCTAGCCCATGCTCCAGGCACCAGCTGTATTTTTTTTCCCACAAAATGATGAAAATAAATGGTTTATCTTTCATTGTTCTGGAGACGTTTTAATGATGTGATCTTTGCTCCCCAAATGTATTGTGAGTACCCTTGTCTTCCTAAATGTATATAAAGAGACATTTAGGATGTTTAGGATGATCACATAATTTATTGTTCAAATCTAAGGTAATTTTTGAAAGCAAAAGGAGCACTATTAAAAATTAAGCTAGACAATAGGCATAAACCAGGACAGTTGTAGCCAAATCAGGATGTATCATCATTTTAATAGTAAGACATTTATTCTAGCCGCACTCCCCTTACCACTACAATGCCCATTCCTCTTTTGAGCAAATAGCTGTTGTTTATTCAGTGTCAAATAGTAGATAAAGAAAAGAATGAGTCAGGCAATCGTAGCAGAACTACCTTCAGCAACGAAATGCAACCCATGAAATGTATTTCACTGAACTTGGTGCAAAGTAAATTTAACTGAAATGTAGGTCACACACCAACTTCATAATCATCAAGCCATATCAGCAGCCTCATGCCTTCTATTTCATGGTCTATTCATTCTTTGTAGAGTCTGGCGCTTCACCTCTTGGTGTTATAGACTTAATCAGAGCTGCTTAAGTCTGACATTGCTACCTCATGCTGTCCTATATGCTGTCCTTGGTTCTCAGCAGTCAGCCTCTATATCCCCTGCTTAAATTTGTAATCTGCCTGTCTCGTCCCACTTTAGTTCCACGGGGAGGATGTCTTTGGGTATCGTGCCGTCATTTGCCATAGAATAGTTGATTTTTGACAGAGCGTTTTCTGTGCTCTTCACTCTTTGACCTCTCTGTTAAGAATCTGCCCCTGCTGGGTAATACAAAATACCAAAGTCCATAGTTTATACTGTTGAAAATTCTCAAGGAAATGGATCCCTTAGCCATGAGAGGTTGGCGTCTCCCAGCCTCAAAGGACTGCAGGGTGCCCCTGCCTTTGTTCCCTTCTCATTATTACTGCCCGCATTGTTGTAACAGTTGACTAGCCACTCGCTTCATTATCCCTCCAGCCAGACTTTTCTTCACATTTCCACCTGACTGATGTTTTTAAAATACAAATCAGACATCACTCCTCTGTTTAAAATTCTTTAACAGCCACACAGTCACAAGTTCAAAACTTTGGAATTACATTTAAAGCCTCCACAATTTGCACCCAAACTACCTGCCAGCTTCATCCGTCAGTATTCACTTACGCACACCCAGTCATCTAACTTCACTGTCCTGAAGGACAATGTCCTTTAACATTTCTGCTTCTTTTGTGAACTCTCTTCCATATTCCTGGAATACTTATGTCCACATTCAAAATCTATAAATCCTTTGTCATTTTCCAAGGACCAGGAATTAATATTTCTGTTAAAATAGCCAAGACGTATTTATTAGATCTCTACTTTGTAGTTGATCTCGTCTAGTAGTGTGTGAGATATGGTCACAGTGCTCAGAGTAATTATAATACGTGATTAAATTTGAAAGATAAATACTGATAACCCATCTCTATTTCCCAATCTTTTCTAAATGCCAGGTAATTCACACTTCCTTTTCAAGAGCAGCATATAAGGCACTTGTAGATATGATGAAATATTCTCAGATGTGAACACCTAACCCATTCTGATCTTGGATGTAAGTGGAAGAAGAATTTGATACTGTTGCCCGGTCAGCTATTTTGTATTACAGCAAGTTACTTCATAGTCTGTGCTGTGGTTTGAAAGATACATAAAGCTGTCAGGCCATGAATTGACAGAATTAGGGAAAAATATGTGTTCTTGAAATATGTACAGAAATAGAGGCTCAGCAGACGTGCTGTAGAGCTACAGAATGTAGTCTGAATGATCTTGCCATGAGTGTATTCGTTGTTTATTTTATGAGGTAAATTCATAACTATTTATTTTATCATAGAAATAATTTTTAATTATTTTGCAGTAGACATTTATGGAAGCAGTGGAATTTTAAAAACTGCATTTTTAATTAAAAAGTACATACTGGATATTCATTTCTTAAGAAAGCTGATTCCACCAAGATGTCCAAAAGGAAGGCCAGTTCAGCCAATGGGGGCTGTCATGAATAGCGCGTGCAGAGATTAACAAAGATGTCAGACAAACTTATCCTTGCAAAAGTAGAAACTAAGCCCAAAAAGATAGCAGGAAAGAATCTAGAATGGTGTTTCCTCACTATTTGTAAATCCAGGTATTTTAGTACATCCGGAAACACGTGCTTACAAAAGCAGGGAATCCCACATGATCTCATTTCAATAAAACATATTTAGATAAGTGGTAAAAAAATTTTTAGAGGGAGGGCTGGCCCAGTGGCTTAGCGGTTAAGTGCTTGCGCTCTGCTGCTGGCGGCCCGGTGTTCGGATCCCGGGCGCGCACCAACACACCACTTCCACACCACTTCTCCCGCCATGCTGAGGCCGCGTCCCACGTGCAGCAACTAGAAGATGTGCAGCTATGACATGCAACTACCTACTGGGGCTTTGGAGGGAAAAAGAATAAATAAATAAAATCTTTAAAGAAAAAAAAATTTTTAGAGGGAAAATCATGTGCTGATTGGTTATTTTTCTGTACAACCTAAAAATTAGTATAATACTGAATTAAATGAGATTTTATTGCCTTGTATATCATGTTAACCTTCTATAGGCTATGAAGGGGGAAATTTTATATTCTAAAAAATGAAACAATTAAATGGTGATTTGAAGACATGATAATGTATTAACTCCATCTTCTTCATTTTCTTGATTATTTTAAAGTACCTATCTTCTATAGCCATGTTCTTTTTAGTGGAATTATTTCCTAAATAAAAGTGCTCCCTGGTATTGGAATATTCCCTGGCACCCTGCATCATTGGTAGTAATAGGCTAATTTTTCTTAAGAAATTATTAACCTAATGTGAAAGATGGGCTATTTTGATTGAGAATGTAGAGTGTATGATATTAAAACACGAGATGTTGATGAGACTTTAGACCTGACAGTGTATTAATATTTTAAGATATTGATACTTGGTATTCTTGTTTTATGAACAAATTGTCTACAAATTTTAAGCTGATAAATCATTGGAGTGGCTGTTGGGATTAACTACATGGTTTTTAGATGTTTAGTATTTACATATTAAGGAGTATGTACAAATTGCTCATAATGTCTGCTAATCATCAAAAAACCCACAATTTTTTGACATGCTAATCATCAAAAAGCTCAATAACATCTCAATTAAAAATAAACAAAAGTGATGATGATAATGCACCTTGCACACAATGTATGTTAACACACTCGAGGATCATAGTGGTGTGACTGACTGTGTAAAAACCAGAAGACATAAATCTGTTAAAAAAGTGTGACTTCGTTTAGAGCAAATGAAAACTCTGCTACACTAATTACATCACTTTATATTCTAAATTCTTTTCTACATGTATGAAAAGTGTTAATATGTCAGCTTCCTTAGCAAAACCTCACAAATAGTTAAATGAATCCAATTTTATTTCAGTCATATCAGTTGTCTCAAATAGAGAATCAATAATATCACATGCCTAAAATATTTTAATTCCAACAAGTTTTATTTATTACATCCATTTCATGAAATGAAGGATAATCTTTGGAAATTCATTTTATCAAAGATGAAACATCTGATACTATAAACTCATTAAAATTTTAACATTTCAATAATTTTAAATTTACTCAGACTTGTTTTATAGTCCAGCATATGGTTTTCTAAAAGTACTACATGCATTTGGAAAGAATGTGCATTTGCCATTATTGGATTATATAAATACCATTAGCTACAGTTGATTGATAGTGTTGTGTTTGAAGTGTTCTAAGACATTACTGGGTTTTTGTCTAGTTTTTTTTTTCAACTAGTAGAAGAGAAGTGTTGAAATGCCCAACTGAAGTTGTGGATGTCTATATATTCTTTCTGTCCTGTCATGTTTTTGCTTGATGTATTATGAAGTTCTGTTATTAGGTGCATACATTTAAGATGCTCTGTCTTCTTAATAAGTTGACTCTTTCGTTAATATGAAATAGCTCTCTTTTTCTCTGGTAATTTTCCTTGTCTTGAAGTTTACGTTGTCTGATATGAATATCTTATAATTAGTATTTGCATGGTATACCATTTATACTATGGTATACCTGTTAACTTATTAGTGTCTTTATATTTAAAGTAAGTTTCTACTCTAAATAGCACATGGTTGGGATAGCACATGGTTGAATCTTGATTTTTTTATATAGTCTGAAAAATCTCTGTCTTTTAAATGTAGTCTTTTAAACCATTAGATTACTTATGTTTAATGTAATTATTCATATGGTTGAGTTTGTTTATCATATTGCTATTTATTTTTTATTGGACCCATCTATGCATTGTTCCTTTTTTTCCATCATTTTTTTTTTCTTCCTCCATTAACTGCTTACCTAAACATTTTTTGAGGGAGCACTTACTCTAATATTTATAGAATACATCTTTAACTTATCAAAAATTACCATCAAATTATATTACACCACCTTACATATAATGTAAGAACCTTACAGTAGTGTATTTCCATTACCCCCTTCTTTCCTTCAGGCTGTTGTTTTCATTTATCTCACTTCTATATGTGTTAATACCATAATACATTTTTTAAACTTTAAGCAGACAATTGTTTTTTTAGTCTTCTTTTAATGAAACAAAGGTCACATAAAATTTTTAGAAAATTTTTTATTGAATTACAGTTGGCATACAATATTATATTAGTTTCATGTGTGTAATATAGTGATTCAACATTTATTTGCATTACAAAATGATCCCCTGATAAGACTAGTTACCATCTGTTATCATACAAAGTTATTACAATATTGTTGACTATATTCACTATGCTATACATTACATCCCCATGACATTTATTTTATGACTGAAAGTTTGTACCTCTTACCCGCTTCACCTATTTTGTCCTTCCCCCCACCCCCATCCCCTCTAGCAACCACCAATTTGTTCTCTGTATCTATGAGTCTATTTCTGTTTTGTTTTGTTTGTTCATTGTTTTTGTTTTTTTTTTAGGTTCCACATATAAGTGAAATCATACAGTATTCTTCTTTCTCTGTCTGGCTTATTTCACTTACAATAATACCCTCTAGTTCCATCCATGTTGTCACAAATGGGAAGATTTCATTCTTTTTTATGGTTGAGTAATATTCTGTTGTATATATACATATACCACTTCTTTATCCATTCGTCTACCAAGGAACACTTAGGTTGCATCATATCTTGGCTATTGAAAATAGTGCTGCAATGAATATAGAGGTGCATATATCTTTTTTAATTAGTGTTTTCATTTTCTTCAGATAGAAACCCAAAAATGCTGGATCGTATGGTAGTTCTATTTTTAATTTTTTGAGGAACCTGCATACTGTTTTCCATAGTGGTTATATCAATTTACATTCCTACCCACAGTGCATGAGATTCCTTTTTCTCCACATCCTCACCAACACTTACTATTTGTTGTTCTTATTTATAATAGCCATTCTGACAGGTGTGAGGTGATATTTCATTGTGGTTTTGATTTGCATAAATTAGTGATGCTAAGTACCTTTTGCTGTACCTCTTGGCCATCTGTATGTCTTGTTTGGAAAAATGTCTGTTCAGGTCTTCTGCCCATTTTTTAATCAGATTATTTGGTTTTTGATGATGAATTGTATGCGTTCTTTATATATTTTCAATATTAACCTATTACCAGATATATTGTTTGCAAACATAGTCTCCCATCCAGTAGGTTGTCTTTTTGTTTTGTTGATGATTTCTTTCACTATACAAAAGCTTTTTAATTTGATGTAATCTCTTCTGTTTATTTTTGGTTTTGTTGCCCTCGCCTGAGGAGTCATTTTAAAAAAAATTAAAATTTTAATATTAAAGGTAAAGTTATTTGTTTTGTGAAACAGTACAAATATAAATTTTGGTTTAACACAACCTCATGATAAAAATAAAGCTCTTATAAACTTAAGAAACAGAAATGCACTTAGAATTGACTGTGGTATACATATAATTCATAACTGCAACCAAGCAAATTCTACTGATCACAATAAAAATGTTATTAAAATTTACAAATATTTTCAGACAATGAAATAAGTGAATTACATTTTTTTATGTGTATGACAGAGTAATGCTGATTCAAAAACTAAATAAGTAAACGTTAGTATGTCAGTACCACTCTCTCTTTTTGCTGCTTATTGTCATTTAGACCTAGAGAGATTTGCATCTCTGAGGTACTCTTTTGAAAAATCAACCAAAATTCCCTAGTTTGTTGTTGAATTTTTTTGAAAACAAACCTTTAAATTTGGTTGCTGTACATTAGAATCAGTTGACAACCTTGAATCAAGATATTCAGTTATTGGAGTGCTAAAGATCCTCAGCTTTTGAAATTTTTGGTGACTTGCAGTTATTGAAAACAAAGTTTAGAAATAGGAAGATATTTAAATGTTATCTCCATAAAAGTATGAAAGTTCAAACACTGTACAAAATTAAACTTTGAAACTGTTGTGCTTTAGTATGACTTGACTTGTGAAAAGAAAAGATCTTTTGATGAAATTCTTATTTTCAATAGTATTAAATTTATATTTTATATTAGAATGGAATAAAATTGAGAATACATGAAATTATACAGCTTATAAGTGAAATATTCCAAAAAATCCTAATTTAAGACAACTTGCTTGATAACTTATATTGTAAAAATCTTTGTCAAAGAAAGATATTCTGAAAAGAAGTAAAAATTTAGTATCTATGAAAATGTTTGAGCTGAAATGTTTACACATTGTTGTATGAAAAAAAATCAAATTGAAACTTTCCTCCATTTTAAAAAATAAACTCTAAGCTTACCAGATACCTCAACACCTATAAAGAGAAACCTTTCTGAATTAAAAATAGTATGGCCTGTGGAGACAGTAGTTGAACATGCCAACTACTTAAAATTATTGAAAACACCTTTAGCAATACTAATAAAAATAAGAATACATTGAGAACCACATACTCTAGAAAAAAATAGTAAAAAACCATTAAATATGGCTAAGAAACCAATTAAAGAATGTGCATTTATGGCACAAATAATTAGTTTGTTTATCATATTTTTAACGTTTAGATAATCCATGTAAAGATGTTTCTTTGTGCACAGATATATGACATTTTAATTTTTTAGAAATTATTTTAGTTAGTTTTCGTATAAATATCTATTTTGAAAAGTTTATCAATATAATATCAATTTTGTTAGTAAATACATATTTTAATTACATAATTTAAATTACTTTTAGCTTCTTGTTTCATGCCCAGAATTTTTCAGTTTGAATGACAAAAAGTCACCTGATTTTAATACCCATTTTGTTATACAAAGCTATGTACACATCTGCTGTCCCTCTTAGATTATATTCCTTTGAAGGGCGAGGGTGTTGTCCTATTGATATTTGTATCCCCAGAACTTGACACTGCACCTGATACTTAGTAAATGTTAAATAAATCTGATTGAATAGGAAATCTTTTAATAATGCAAAATTAAAAGCACACTGATAGTATATACTGTCAGTTGGAAATAATGTAAAACCATTTTTATGTGATTTTTCTTTTTTTTAAATTAATTCTGGTGATCCCCAAATATTAGATTTCTATTTCAAATTAGACTTTTATATAATCTTTTATAATCTTTGGATATAAAATCAGTTTTCTGTATAGGTAACTTTGACAGTCTTCAACTTAACATGTCTTTTGATTTCACAAAAATTTGATCAGTGATTTTTGCCCCACTTTTGTCCACATACTGGAGCACAGAATCAATTCAAGTAGGAAAGTGTTGTCTCTTGTTAAAATATATCTCCAACATCAAGCATAATACCTGGCTCATAGTGGGTGCACAACAATTATCTGGTGAAAAAAATGAATATGTATTTTTTAAAAGAGATTTTTGTATACTTGGAAGTATTATACACTGGCTTTGAGGTTTCTTTTGCATCTCATGCTTGGAGCAACTTTGTTTCCCTCCTGAATTGATGGGAATGTCTGTCATACTGCTGTCTACTTTAACCTGACTTGCCATATCGTTAGGTATATGCTTAGAAACATAATGAAATTCTAAAGATAGTCACATTACTGAATGGCTGGCAGAGTGTAGGCCTAATAGCGGTGATGAACGTTCTTTATAAAGTTGATGGATCTTCTACAAAGCAAGGGCTCAATCAAGGGCAAAACTCTCCAGGGTGAAATCCACCTCTAGGTTCCCATCTGCATTTCAAATATTTTCTGATTGATTTGACTCTGGATGGGATTTCCTTCCAGGTTAAATATTCCCATTACCCAACTTGATTTCCTTACATAGATACTGAAGTGGAGAATATAGTGTCACTTCTTAGCCTATACAAAATGTAAGGCAATAAAACTGGAAGAGAAAAATGTAAAGCCTTGTGAATACCAAATTTGGACTATGACCTTGCTGGAGTCTCCTGACATGTTGCAAAAAAAATATAAAACTACCTCTTAGACAAACTACACAGTGAATAGTAATATCTACTGGTCTTTAAAGATTTATTTCAGAATTGATATTTTCATAGAATTATATAATTTTTGGAAGAGAACTTTAAGATTTTATCCGATACTAAACCAGGCAGGTAAAATATTACTATGCAAGTTTTACAGTTGAGGGAGCTAAAATTCAGGGAACTAATACAACCTGATCAGTGTCCCTTTTTTACTATAATAAAGACTAAAATCTAAGTCTCCTGCTTTAGATAGCATTACTTATTCAACTGCATGAAATCCAAGGTTTTTCTTTTTTGAAAGGTCTTGAGATAAACCAGTTTATACCAAAAAGTCAACTTTCTCAACAGAAAGGACACACAAGAATATATGACTGATTTTAGTGTATGTATTCTTTGTTATATAAAGCAATGCCTTAAGAAAACTGGAATGTTAATTTGCCAAAGGTTACCAAGATGGTAATTTAGACATTACCTCTGAGTGATAATTCAAGTTATCACCCACATTGTAGTTGAAACCTATACACACACTAGTTCGGATTGTGAAATCTGTATTAGGTGAGGTGCATATTTCTGATTAAATTACGCTTTCAATTAGATGAAAACAAATATAACATGAGGAGTCAGAAGTATATTTACAGTACTGATGAGTTGTAATAATGGTGAGAACTCAGTCGTATTCTGTGCTACTTAGTGCGATCTGCTTTGTTCTGAAAATACCCTTAGGTTATCCAGATAGGTTGAAGCAAATTAAAATGTAATTGTAAATGTTGCATTACTGCATACTTGGAATAAATGCTTCCCGGTGTCCAAAAAATACTGAATTACAAATAAACCTTCAGTATACACTAAAATGACTAATTGTAGTTTTGTTCATTCATTTCACATATATTTGTTTGATGAGTTATTTTTAACTATTGTGGAAGCTTCTCTTTAATTTTTTATATATAAGGTCAATTTATTCCTAGAGTATAGCAAAGCTTGATTTGATAAGGTCACATGTTACTTAGCAATAAATGCAGTTAACTCTTTCAATGGATTTAGATCATTGGTAAAGATTGAGGGCACTGTGAAAACAATTTCTTAGTAACATTAACGTAAGTTTTCTCAACTAAAGCATAAATTCTTTTTTTATTGTATGCGAAGAGACGAACTTATATATAATTAGCATAAGAATAATATATTTTGAAAAATTATTTCTTCTTATATGATAAGTAGTCATGAAATCATATTTTTATATGTCTTTTTTTAACATTCTAGTTCATGAGAATTATTAAGAGAAAACTAGTGTGGATACAAGTTGTTTTTGGTGGAATAAAAACAGTTCCATTTTGAAAGCAAAAATTTGTCATTACATTTACCTCTAACTTATTATATTAACCAGTTACAGACCCATTTTGTTAGAAACCACTGCTACCATACAAGGTAACATCGCTAGCATAAAAAAATAAGGAAAAATAAGATTTTATATATTTGCTAATGTTCAGTTTATTTCTTATGTCAATAATTTCACCTTCTATGCTGAATTTATTTCTAACAAAAGTATTTGTATCTGGGTATTATAAATTAGAAGTAAATTTGCAATGAGAGACTTTTACTTTAAAATTGGAACTGTATTACATTTATTTGCTTTTACTGACATCAATGGCTTAGGAAAAATTTGTATACACAGGTGAAATTTTAATTTTTTAAATATTTTTCTTTCCAAAAATCTGAAAATTAAAAGATTTTATAATTTCACATTTTGGACATGGTAAATTGAGGGGCCTATTAGGTATCCAAGTAAAAAAGTTAAATAGGCAGTTGAATAGAATGGTCTGGAGCTCAGGAGAGACTTTAAGGCTGAATATATAAATTTAGGAGGCATTAAGCTAAAAAGAGTATTTAAAACCCCGGGATCAGATGACATTATCCAGTGAGAAACTGCAGAAAGAAGGGAGCAGAACATTAAGGACTAATCCCTGAGGTACTCCAGCCCTCAATCATTGGGTTAAAAATGTTGAGAGACAGCAAAGATACCGAACAGGAATGGCAAATAAGCCAGAAAGAAAACCTGCAGAATCTGATGACTGAGGGGCCAAGAAAAAAAGTGCTGTGACAAACATTAGTGAGAGGTTTCTGAGAAAAGAAGGCACAAAAGTTACCACTGGATTTGGCAGCCTAGATTTAACAAGAGCATCTTAGTGATTATATTAGATGAAAGGCTGATGATGAAATTGGAGACAGTTGTACAGATTATCTCCCTCAGGAGAAGTGTTTAATAGGATTCCTGTTAAAGAAAGGAGGGAAATGAGAAAAATAGTTGGAAGAGGATGGAGATGTAATGAGGGTTTTGTTTGTTTATTTAAGATGGAAATAGAAGCCATGTTTGTACGCTCTTGGGCATGACGCAGTACAGAAGGAGGAACTAGTGATTCAGAAGAGATGATAAATGTTTAGGAATGAAGTCCTTGAGAAGTAGAGAGGGTTTAAGACCAGCAGCACAAGAGCTAGAATTAGGCTTACATAGAGCGAGGGCAACTTCTCCATTGCAACAGAAGAGGAAGCAGAGAATATGGATGCAGATGCCAGCTAGCTGATAGATTTGGTAAAATAAGGGCAGTCTTACTGCTTCAACTCTCTCAATGAACTATAAGGAAAGAAATCAGACAAAAGAGAGGACAGGAAGGAGAGAGAATGAAAAAACAGTTGGAGTGGAAATGTCCTTAGTATTTTTATTACTTAAAAAATATCATTTGGCACATATATGGCTAAATTTGGCATATATAAGGCTAAATTTTGTTTTTATTATTTCTAATAATACCTCCAAAAATAACCTTGAGTCTTTTTTGCTTCCCTTTGTGTTGAAATATCAGCAGCAAGAAATGTTTTTGTGTAGTGAAGGCTTATAAACTGCTCAGTATTTCTTGCCTTTCCATTTGAAACCAGATCTAACGTTTTTGGCTAATCCTTTCGTTAATAAACAACTGTCAAAGTTCCGTTAGTAGGATATGACTTTGTATTGTTTTATCTGGTAATGGGATAGGTTTGTGCTGAGACAATATACCATAGGAGTTAAGAGCCCTGCTGTTTATTGAGTTCAAATTCCTGCTCTAAGAGAAAGCACTTGACATCACTGAGGCTCATTTTACCCATTTAAAAATGAGGATGATAATAATACTTCATAGGAATTTGTGTTTTAGCTTAAGAGTATAAACTCAGCCTCTAGCTAAGTGTTTTGCAAACTATATGCTCTCAATAGAGATAGTAATCATTATAATTATCATTATTTTATTAGTATCTATTATAAATTAATTGCCCTTCATGTTGAATAACTATATTTCTTTCTTAGAAACAGACTTTATTCAGTTTGACACAATATATACCAATGGAATCTTGTGAATAAGACTGTAATGTTGATATCTGTGTAATTTTTGTTTTTAGTAAGAAAAAAATATATTTAAAGCCAAGTGTTGTAAATTTGTAGGTTTTTGCACTACTCCAGCCAGAATGATACGCAGGTAGATAGTTGCTCTTCTGATTTTAAAATGACATTTAAAGATCAATAACATATTTTAGAAATTTCAATTTAATTAATCATGTCATTTGAGTTTTATTATTATTGTTTTTTTATTTTTTATTTTTTTGTGAGGAGATCAGCCCTGTGCTAACATCTGCCAATCCTCCTCTTTTTTTGCTGAGGAAGACTGGCCCTGGGCTAACATCCGTGCCCGTCTTCCTCCACTTTATATGGGACGCCGCCACAGCATGGCTTGCCAAGCAGTGTGTCAGTGCACACCCGGGATCCGAACCGGCGAACCCGGGCCACCGCAGCAGAGTGCGCGCACTTAACCGCTTGCACCACCGGGCCGGCCCCTCATTTGAGTTTTATACTATAGTCCACACTTTAGGCACTTTCTATTACAAAGGCTCTATCACTTTTACTTAAGAAATGTCCTTTGGATATGGTCTCATGTCTGCATTCCCACTTTAACTGTCCTAAGTGACTGTGTCCTGTTGGGCAAGTTTCTTTTTCATTTTAAGCCTCAATTTTCTCATTGGAAAAATATGGGTAATAACAGTACCCAGACTTCTTGTGAATCAAATGAGATACAACTCATGGCACAGTGTTTGAAAGATAGTAAGTGCTCAACAAATGCTACATATTAACCATATTAACTATTTGCATACTCTTCTATTTATATAATACCTTTTTCCCTGTGACTTCTATCATTTCTACTGAATAATCAGCCGGTGTAAAGAGCACAATCTACAGCTAAGTAACAGACTAGCCAATTGATATTTCCTATTCTAGACTAACCAAAATGTAATCGCCAGTCCTTTTGAGGGGAAGGAAACAAGGAAGGGAGATCATCTTTTGTTGTCAATTTCATAAGGTTGTGAAAGTTAAATCTAAGGTATATTTGGATGTTATAGTATATAAGCCTATTGTATACACTTTCCAGAATGTTCTTTTCATGATATCATTACAGATGAGACAACAAAGTTGTTAATACCCTTTATCTTTGTTGGAATTTCTGCTTACTTTGCATAGTTATATTAGGAAAAATCTAGAATGAATGGCAGACTTAAACCTAATAGAACAAATATAAATATTCATTCTGTCAATTAAATTTGAAACACTTTGAATTAAATAAGTTAAGAAAAGAAATAGAAATTACTCATGTTAATACATCGGTGGTAAGTATATTATGTTTTGACATGTACTTTTTAAAATTTTTTATATGTTTAAAATTGTCGATAAATTAAAATACTTAATTGCAAAAATAAGTCTTCTTTCTATAGAAACACACTATATATTATTCCAGAATAGGAGAGAATAGAGAGAGAGGATCAAAGATCTACTTAAAAATTTATATAATAACAAAAAGAAAATGCAAATAAGAATGATATATTTTAGGGCCGGTCCCGTGGCTTAGCGGTTAAGTGCGCGCGCTCCACTACTGGCGGCCCAGGTTCGGATCCCGGGCGCGCACCGACATGCCGCTTCTCCGGCCGTGCTGAGGCCGAGTCCCACATACAGCAACTAGAAGGATGTGCAACTATGACATACAACTATCTACTGGGGCTTTGGGGAAAAAAATAAAAAAACAAATCTTTAAAAAAAAAAAAAAGAATGATATATTTTGAGAATTGTGTGTTCCACAAAAGTGAAAATAAGTATCAAATAAAAATTATTAATCTATTTTACATAAGTGATTAAGACTTTATTAAGTTCGAACATTATATAATTGCTTTTTTAATCATACTAATTATGTGAGATTATTTCGCTCCTAATTCCCAAGGAGATATAGCATGGCTCTTTAAATGGTTATTTACTTTCTTTAATGGCTATAGTTTCTATTTAATAGAGAAAACAAGAATGATTGATGCTAAAATTATTATAATTTTGTCTACCCATAAACACAGAGTATAACTAGTATGGAGATCAAACTTTGAATAAGTAAAGAAAATAAGACAATAGCATTCACACCAAGTAATTGTTCCTGTGTCTATTCAACTAATTGCTTTTAGAATTCGAGTAATTCCAAGAGGAAAAAATTTCTTTGGTCTTTCATTAAACCCCATCATTCTCTATTGTGCTTTAAAATCTTACTCCTAATTTGTGAATTAATTGAGAGAAAAAGGAACAGTAGGGGTTTACCACCGCTCTTTCTAAAAGTCAACCAGACCCAAAGGCAAATGCATATTTTCACATACGTGTTATATATTAGCTGTCATATCGAAGCCTTCTTATTTTAGCTACTTGGTTCCACTTTAAATCTTTAGGCACAGTAAATCTGACAATAGAGCAAAACATCTTTTTTCCCTCCAACTCAGCTAAGACACATCTATATTGACTGTTTTCATTTCAACATGTTTTTGTAACATTGTTATAGATGCATTTTTATTTTTGAGAATGTTCATCTTAAGCTTCAAGCTTCTTGCAGACAAAGTCCAGCACCTGGGAAGCCTCAAAAAACAAAAGAAATGTTCTCATAATCTTTTATGTCATTCTTATTTTTCAGTTTGAAAGTTATAACACATTTTACCTTTTTGTTGCTTCTTTCCAACAAAAACATTCTAAATGTAAATCTTGTATGTAGAACATCACTCTCCACTTACATATTGAAATAATAGAGATCCTATATACTCTCCACTATATATACACAGCCAATCCATAGATAAGTTTAGTTTTGGTGGAGGCCATCCCAGAGCAATTCAAGAAAAATTTAATGACTAAGTTTATCACAAAAATGTTTTACAAAAAATCTCTATCAATATGGGAAGATGATAATTGCCAGACCCTCTGATGCATGATGGATATTCTGCTAAGGAACACTGATGGGTATTACAAGACAAACTCACTTGGAAATCGGAACCAAGTCCTTATTCCTCTTTTGCTGATATTCTCCAATAAGAGTTCAATTGTTATTCTATTAACAACTAAAAACAATTCTATTAAAAATAACTCATATGAAGGTAGATTGAATATTTTTTAAGGTAGATTCAGATTTATACCAGCTGTAGCTTTTCTATTTATGGATATAGTCTCTATCTTTTTCATAATTTCTTAATGGGGTTTATTATTTTATTTTATTTAACTGAGAAGGAGAGAAATTATATCTCTGGGACAGTTACAGATAGAAGAGGACAGTCTAGTGTAACATTTAAGGGTTTGGGTTCTGAAATTGGACAGAGTAGTGGTTCTGTGGACAAATCTTGGTTCTGCACACTTTAGTTTTTGTCATTTAGGACAGATTACTTAATCTCCCTAAACTTTAGTTTTCTCATCTCTAAAGTAAGGCTAATAATCACACTTGACTCATAGGGTTGTTAGGAAAATTAAAGGAATTATACATGTAAAGTCCCTATCCCTGGACATTGCTCAGAAACACTAGTTTATCAGGAAAATGAAGCAAAACTACAAGACTTCTGATTATATATATATATAAAATGATCCATAGATTTTGTTTCATTTAAGTGATTAGTAAAATGACATTTGTAGTCTACATTTTGCAACCCTTTTAAAAAAGTAAGCCTTTAAAAATTACCCCTTAAAAAATAACCTTTTTTTACCCTTTCAAAAAAATAAAGAAAAAAATGATATATGTATATGTACATATGTGTGTGTGTATATATATATATGATCACTTTTGTTGTTGTTGTTGCTGCTTTTATGCAGTGTCAGGCCCAGCATCTCACCAATATCCAATTTTTTTTTCAGTTTTTTTAATTGATATGATCCTCTTGATTCCCGTACAACTTTGAGAGTCAGAGCATTACAATACTGTGTAAAGATTTTCTGGTTTCTTTGTTGTGTCTGTGTATTAGAGAGATGAACTACAAGTTTGCTGGATGGATTCACAGATTGATATATGGATGAATCTATCTATTGATCTATTGATCTGTCTACCTATCTATACCTGCCTACTTACCTACTGGGGATGTATACAATAGAATCTGTTTGTTAGTACCACCACTATACAAAACAATTTGAAGTCTGTTCAGTTCTGTGTGTGTCTACTTATTTCTTCTTTGTATTCCTAGCACCTAGCACAATGCCTGACGTGTATTCAGTTAGTAAGTGAATGAATGAGTGAATATCAGTTATGTGTCTGTAATCCAGCAATTTGTGTCATTACTTTAATGTGCAATTTAAAAAATAATTTGTACAAGTGCTGAATACATTTATGAATATAGTTTAATAATAGCTTACTTAAATGGAAATTTTAATAGCTTGTTTGTTTTGATACTTAATTGGCATATGCTTTAGAGTAAAAAAGCTACTTTGTGGTCATTCAAAATAATATTTTGTTCCATTAACCTGAATAATTAGAGTTACCTTTATTATTAAATGTGCCGTGTACTGTGCATAGAAGAATATTTTCTTTCCTATGGTCTCAGACCATCCTCCTTTTCTCTAATGATTTTTTAAATTTTGTATTTTTACATAATTTTAGATTTACATGTAGTTGTAAGAAATAATAGAGATCCTGTGTACTCTTCAACATGTCTTGGAATGACAACTTCTTGCATAACCATAGCACAATATGGCAGCCAGAAGATTAACATTGATGCAATCCATCAACCTTATTCAGATTTTACTAGTTTTACATATACTTGTGTGTGTGTTTATTTAGTTCTGTGTAGATTTGTATGACTACTACCACCACAGTCAATATATAGTACAGTTCCTCACAAGGATCCCTAGTGTTACTCTTTTCTAGCCACATCGTTTCCTTCCTTTTTTCTTTTCCTTCCATCCCCTCCCCCTACCACCGCTGGTAACCACTAATCTGTTTTCCAGTTCATAATTTTGTCACTTCAAGTATGTTATACAAATAGAATCAAACAGTATATAACCTTGTTATATAGTAGTTTTTCAATCAGCATAATTTCCTTCAGGTCCATCCAAGTTGTCACGTGTATCATCATTCCTTTTGATTGCTGAGTAATAGTCCATGGTATGAATTTACCAGAGTTAGTTTAATCATTCTACCTGTTGAAGGACATTTGAGTTGTTCCTAGTTTTCAGCTATTATGAATAAGGCTGCTATGAACATTAGTGTTCAGGTCTTTATGTGAACATCAATTTCCATTTTTCTGGGATAAACGTGCACTTGATAAGAGTCCAGTTACTGGATTGTATGGTAAGCACATGTTTAGTTTAGCAAGAAACAGCCATATTTCTTTCCAGAGTGGCTATACCACTTTATTTTCCCACCAGCAGTGTATGAATAATTTGGTTTTCTCCAGAATCTTGCCAGCATTTGGCGTTGTCATATTTTTTATTTTAGTCAATCTGATAGGTATGTAGTAATATCTCGTTGTGGTTTTAATTTGCATTTCCCTAACGGCTAATGATGTCGAACATCTTTTCCTGTGCCATCTGGTATCCTCTTCATTGAAATGTTTTTTGCCCATTTTGTAACTGGATTGTTTTTCTTCTTCCTTTTTTTTCACAGTTGAGTTTTAAGAGTTCTTTTATATTCTATACACAAGTCCTTTCTGGAATATATCCCATTCAAATATGTTCTCCTAGTCTTCAGCTCTCTTTTCATCCTCTTCACAGCATCTTTCACAGAGCATCAAAATGATAGATTTTGAGTAAATCTATTATTTAGCTACTAAAATTCCATTAACCTCCTTGAAACAAGTTAGCACACGTATTACTCAACAAAAATAAATTAAAAAGCATTTATTGTGCTGTCATTTAAAAATTGGCCCCAGCATTTTTTAAGTTGATTTTCTAAAAGCACATAGATATGTGGAAGGTTCTAAGCTGCAAGGTCTGAACTTCAAAATTGATTTTGGTAGCACCAAAACTAAAGGTTTGTTTCTGTCTGTTCATAGGTTCTGTTGCCACTGCGTGTCGTGACCCAGGGGTTCCCATGAATGGAACTCGAAATGGGGATGGACGAGAACCTGGGGATACTGTTGTTTTTCAATGTGACCCAGGATATGAGCTTCAAGGAGAGGAAAGAATAACCTGCATTCAGGTAGAAAATCGATACTTCTGGCAGCCCAGCCCACCAGTCTGTATAGGTATGAATTAAAGAACAATTAAAATTTTATATAAATATAAAACAATGGTTAAAAACTGTTATTGATGTTATTACTTAAGAACAATATTGTAAAATAGTTTCTATATTGGAGTCTAAGATTTCAGAGGTCTATGAATCTCCAAAAAATGCACTAAATTGTAAATAATCATTATTTTTCCCCTGAGGAGAGGGTCCATAATTTCATTGATTTTCAATGATTCTAAGATATTAAAAAAATAATAAATAAGGATCAAAGCTCTTGAAAAGTCCTGATCTTCCCTTATTTACTATATAAATGTAGTTCTCCACTGCTTTTAAAATTTAAGAGTGGATACAGACTCTGTCTTTGAAATGGACTATCTTGCCTCTACAATGGTTATTTCTTCTAAGAAAGAAGATATTATCGAAACTTATGTTTGACTTTCAAAGCTTTGACTTTCCATTCAATTTATGTATTCCAAAAGAACATTAGTTTTTATTTTGATGGTCTAAGGACTTGCAGCATCTTGGTTCATACCCGCAACCGGCTGCTTTTTGTCTTGATGCTCTGTTCTTGAGTCCCCAAGTTAGACTCTAGAAAATTAAGATACGTATTATATCTCTACTGGGATTGAGGAAAAGTTAGAGGGATGTACCACCCTTGGAATGAAAATAGTGAGAAAACCTGCTATATGATCTTTAAAAAAATCTTGTTTATAAAATTAAACTATTTTAATCTTAAACCTTTTACCTCAAGTGTTTTAGAATTGGTGTCATCTTGAATTTACAATACATTTTGACCAAACTATGTTCTCTCTACTCAAAATTTTATTTATTTACATATTCTCTCACTTACTACACTGTAAGCAACTCGAGAGAAGATCCCATATCTTGCTCATCATTGTATTTCTCGTAGCATTCGGCACACACCAATTTAGCATTTAGGAGACTGCGCCTTATTTTTGTTCACCTATATTCAACTCATAAATACACTTTCAATAATCATTTCACAGTGATTTTTTTGAGTCATAATGTAATAGGAAAATAATGTTTAGTAACTCAATCAGAAGTGAACAAACTTAAGCACTCAATTATTCAGATTTATTTTTTCCCTTCTTTTAACTTCATATGCAGGAGTTGCAAACTCAAATTCCGTAGTCATTCAGTGTGTCCTAGGCCTTGTTCTAAGCACTGAGGCTTTAGCAGTTAAACAAGATGGAGAAGTTCCTATTCTTATGAACCCACTTTGCAGTGAAATAAAAAATAAAAAATCTGAATTTTTATATAAGATTTTTTCTATTTTATACGTTGGAACTTTAAAAACAATGCACAAAACAAAACACATCTGAAGGCTCAAACCAGTCAGGGAGAAGACAGACAGTTCTCGACTTCTTCTGTAGAAAATGAGGTGGATGACAAGGAAAAGGCTTATTAAAGAGACAAAAAAAAAAAAAAATCACAAAATTAGGGCATAGCTTGAGCCAGTTCAGATTTAGCCATATCTCCCTTTATACTTCATTATTTCCACTTACACTATGTTGCTCTTCATGTACCATTGCAAGATTCGAAATCATCAAATGTTGATCAGTTTACATTTATTGTAACTGTACTCATAAAAGCAGAGGAAAAATACTGTTAAGAAACACTTTCAAAGAAAAAGAGACTGAAACAATGAAGTTTTCATTTGTTTGTTAACCTAAAAAATCCCAATTAAATTAAAACACCACTTTCCAATTAATTGGAATTTGATTATCTCATAAAGAAAACCTTTGTGTAAAAAGGAAATGATAGAACACTACAGACTTACTGTAGAACTTCTTGCTTTATTGTGATTCTTAGACCTCATTAAAGAGTGTTGCTTACTAGAATTACCAGAAAGCCTATGTTATGTCAAATGTTTTTATGTTTAGAATCCTAAAATAGCAAACACCTTTACACTGAAATTCTAGGAAACATAAAAATCCAAAATGTAAAAGATTAAAGAGTTTTGAGATAAGCTGTTGTAAAATTCCATTTGTAGACAAGGCTTTAGCCAGTAAGTCCTAATTCTAGAAAAAAAACAGTTGAGCACTAAATCGTACTTAAATTGAGCAGGTTGTGGAAAGTGTCTGTACGGATTATGGTGCTGTGCATTATTTTTTGGTAGGAAAAGATAGCTTGAGGAGAGGACATGCATTAGAGCTTCTCTGAGGAAAAAAATAACTTTAAAAAAAAAGAAGTCTGATAAATTGCTAAGGCTGCAAAAAGCTTGACCTCTGAAACTGATAAGAAAGAACTCCATGGTTGGAAATACTATGCCAAAGATTAAACCCTGAACTTTTTAGAAACTCCATAATTCTATGTCTCAGACCCTGGAGCGTAAAGCATTTTGCTTGCATGTAGAAGTAGTCAGCCTTATAGCAAGTACCAAACAGAAGGACGTCATCTTTAAGCGAGTTAATAGAATTCATTCCAACAAAATTGACAGTGTGAAGATTACTTTGACATTGCCAGAGGGAAAGTAGCAGCACTCAATATGAAAGTAAATAACAAAGACATTAGTGTGAGTGGGCTGCTGAGAAAGACAGTAGACACAAATAAAACTGAACTGGGGAGAAAAAATTAAGAGGATTATAAAATAGTTATCAGTAGTTGCCCATATAACTGCCTCGTGAGAAACTATGCTCAGAACAAATCATTAATGTCAGGATTCCACAGAACCTAACTGAAAATTTAATTCATAAATCTGTTTGACTTAAGGAGAATCTTATTCTGATGCCTTATGATTACACGCATAAAAATAAAAATGTATTTTCGAAATGCTATTTAAAATTTAGAATATTTAAGGCAAAGAGAATTTTCTTTACTCACTGAATGTTTGGGATATACAAATGTCAAATATTGTCTCTTCTTGTCTCAATGGCTTTTGCAGATTTTCGGAATCAACTACAGCAGTGAAATATACTGGGAAAACTTTGATAAATAATTTAAATAATAGAATCTAATGAATTTGAAAGGATCTTATGCTCAAATAATAGTATAATCATGGAAAATATCCAGTAAAATACTTAAAAATTATGTAATGGATTTTCCTATAACTTTCATGATAAAAGATATACATATATAAATATATATACAGATGTGTGCATGTGTATAAAACTTCTAACAATAAAAAAGACCAGTGTTTCTTGTGAAAAATAAAGAAAATTGAAACAAACAAAATTGCTCCCCCATGCTTCCCCAAATTACACGTAATCCCACCACCTTAGCACGTGAAAAAAAACCACAAACAACATTTTGCTATTCTTCCTGTCTTTCATTTGTATGTACATACATATATACGTTTGCCATTATTACGCATATTTCTCTAATCTTTTTCAAATTCAAATACGATTTTAAATGTTCCAAAGGCAAAATAGGCTTTTATTTTTATCAAAACACATAGCTGCAAATTAAATTACACATTCATCCGTAGTCATCTTTATTATCTTTATAATCAATACAAAGAGCCAGTAGCAATTCAACAAACATTTATGGAATGTGTAGTATGTGCTGAATTCTAGGTATAAAATAACATATAAGACACAGTCTTTAGCTTACAGATTAGTGATGAATGCAGACACCCAAATGGAATATTAAAATAAAATATAGTAAGGGAAATGATGGAGATAGGCAGAGGTTGCTATGGATACCAGAGTCGGTGGGAGAGAGCTGAAGCAGAGCCCAGGCTGGGGATTTCCAGGGAAACTTCCTGGAGGCAGTGGTGAATCTTGAAACATAAGTAAGAGTTATATAAATGTAGAAGGAAAAAAGGCATTTCAGGAAAAACAAATAGCATGGAAAAGGCATGGAAGTACAAGGAACTATAAGCAGTTTGACGGTATTTGGGTGTGAATTATGTGTCTAGAGTGGTGGTTGATGTAATTGGAAAGGTTGCAGGGGTCAGGTCATGAAAGCTGTACTAGAATTGGGGCATTATCTTTTAGGCAATGTGAAACAACTGCAGAATTTTATGCATAGGCATAGTATAATTAGATGTTTTCACTGAGAAGATGAATTGAAGGAAACTAGATTATATTAGAGGCATGGGAAAGAAGAAGCCATTGCAATATTTCTGGAGGCAGGTAAGAGTCAGATCTAGAAATATGGTAGTAGGCAAAGAAAGAAGAGCCAGGTTGAAAAATATCTACGAGGATCTATGAGGTAGGGTCTTGGTAGTGCTTCTTGATGGATTAGATGCAAGGGTGCAGTGAAGAAAAGGGAAGAATCTTAGGCCTCTAGCTTGAGAACATGGGTGGATGATAGTGCTAATCAAACAACCTAGGAATGCAGGAGAAGCAAACTTGAGTTGAGGTTTGGCTCTGTTAGATATTCTGTGTTAGATGTGCCCAGGCTATCAGGTAGAGAGAGCCAATAAGCATTTGGGCATATGGTTTAGAAGTAAGCAGAGAAATCTGCTGGAGAATATAGGAAAAAGGAGTCATTAGTGTATAAGTGGAAGATAAAATCAAAATTTGGATGTGGTCAACAAGGAAGAATGTAATGGAGTGAAAATTAGAGATGTCTAGGTAAGGAACTGAGGAGAATACTAAAATTATAAGATGAAGTGAAATTTAAAGAAGTCTTGGAAATAAAACTGAGGTCTGTACAAAGACATTAGAAGAAAATTAGAAGTAGAGTTCTAAAAACAAGGAGAGTGAATTTAAGGTGAAAGTCAACAGTTAAGAGTGACTACAGATGTGAAAACAAAGATCAAGACAGAAAAGTCTCCATTTTATTTGTCAATACAAAAGTCATTTCAGGGTGAGCTAAGAGGCATTTGTGTTGGGGGCAAGGAGGCTGAGGGAGATAGCAATGGCTGGAAAGAGAATGAGAGGTAAAGGAACCAATGAAGACATCTAGAGTCCCTAAGCAACAAAAAGGTTATTGTGTCTCTCTAAATATAATTTAAAATAAAAACAATACTAAACTTTAAGATAAGTTCTCTCTCTTTGGTGCTTTTCTCTGAGATATAACACAAGAAACTATTTTTTCCCTGCTAGTGACCTCTTTTGCTAATCATGTTAGTCCATCTATAGGTAAATACAGCACATAGATGAAGAAAGAAATGTTGAGATTAGACCTCCTTTTCAGAAGACTTAGCTGTGGAAATTAAAAAAAAAATCTGAAAGAAGGAGAGACTTTTGTTCCAAAAGAGTTACTGCAGGACAGGGGTAGGGGGAACTACTACTGTGATAAGGAGAATAATGTGACCACAAGCTCTACGAGCATCTCAAGAGTTAGGCAAACAAGATTTTTCTTTTGTAGAGTACAAAAGGCTGGAGTGAAGCGGGTGTGGGGAACTGGAGTGAGAGGGGCCAGAGTGGAGAGTAGATCAGAGAATGTGGTACTCTGATTCCAGTCTATCCTCAGCAGGGGCTGTGTGCTGGCTCAAGGCTGAGGGTGGGCAAAGTTCAGGGGACTAGAGGAAGGCGAGAAGCTTAACCAAAGTTTGGTAACAAGCATTTTATTCTGATTGATAGTGGGGATAAGCAATTCATCTTATCATTTGAGACAAGAATGGGAATTTTCAGGGTCTGTGTCTGGTCTGTCATAGGAAAATGAGAAGGACTTATTTAAGGGGTCTTCTCTAAGATGTGATAAGTGAGTCTTCTCTGAGTCTTATGGGGAAGTGTGGTTCCTCACGATAAGCAGTTTAACTAAACACAAAAGGGTGAGGAGATTTCTTAACCATCAGGTAAAAATTAACATTCTCAGTTGAAAAAAAGGTGAAAGGAAATAGCTCGTAGGGAACTTTATTTCATGTTTAGGATGAAAGAGACTCGAGCGTGTCTGTGGACAAAGGGAAGAAGCCAGAGAGAATAAAGGAGATAAATGAACAAAGGTTCTGGAGAAGGAAGAGGGCTTATGTGACACATTGAGGGTGTTATCCTGATTAATAGGAGGGACTGTTTATCCTCTGATTATAGAGAAAAATATTCAGGAGGCATCGAAATCTGAAGAGGGAAGACTACAAAAAGTTGAGATAGTTTATGTCTAATCATTTGACAAGATGTGACAAAAATGTACAAGTGATAGGTAAGCAGTGATGAATATATTAAGTCTTTGAAAATAAATATACTCAGTAAGTATGAGCTGAGGTCGTCTACTGTGACTGAGACACTGAGGCAAGGGTAGAGGGGCGTGGAGAGATGTAATAGTGGACATCCATAATTTAGATGGCAGAAATTACCAAATTGTAATGATGATTTTGCATATCTAGATTCAGGCAAAGAATAGAGATTTGAAATGTTGCCGGAACCAAAATTCTCCTCCATCCAAAACCAGTTTTGTGCTGTCAAAAGAATCTGTATGCCTTATAAGTGAATGGTAAAATTTATCTGAGAAAACTATAATTTTAAAACTCAGATAGGAGGAGAATGCTGATGTGCTGTATGTGTAGGAGACATCGTGAGATCATGAGAATCCCAACTGCGATCTCCCTCTGAAGCTGCCAGAGCTGTGTAACATATTATTTTCTGATCATAAGCTGTGTTTAACAGACTTCAACAATAATCCCCTGAAGATTCTATTCTCTGAATTGCACTGACAATTTTTTGAGCCTCTCCACTGAAGTGTTACAGAAACCTTTGTTTGGGGCTGCAATAATAAGTGCAACAGCCGTCCACTTTCATCAGTAAGTCAGGCAACTAGAATTTAGAAATATCCTAACACTCAGGATAACAGTGTTCTAGTGTAAAGTGCTGTAGGTTCTCAGACAATTATCCATTCTCACTCATTAACTATTATCAAAGCCTCTTCCTCCATAAATACATAAAAAGTTACCAGGGAAGAAACGAAAATGAGTCAAATATCTCATATCCTATTATTCTACTTATTATTACAGGTTTTGTTTGCTTTCTTTTGTTTCTAACTTCTTCTAGTAACCTTCAGACTTTTTCTTAGTAACCATGTGGAAATGATCTTTACTCCTCTTCTCAGTGTTTTTCTTTTACATGAAACAAAATAGTAATAGAAAGAGAGAGGAAATATATATATAATTTTTTCTTGTCTTATGAAGCCAGTAAAGCAGTTAAATTCAATGTATTCATGTATGTATGTACATATTTAATATTTTCATGGTCTTTCTTGAAAGACAACGCAGTATTCAATTATCCAGTACTATAAAAATTCAGGTCTGTACAAAACCTCCAAAATTTTTTTAGAGAAGTGTTTTCACAAATATTGATAACTAATAAATTTTATTAATCACTTAAGGGGGTCTTGTTTGTTTAAATTAAAGCACCCTGCGGAGGCAATTTAACAGGATCTTCAGGCTTTATTCTTTCGCCAAACTTCCCTCATCCGTATCCCCATAGCAGGGACTGTGACTGGACTGTCGCCGTCAATGCAGACTATGTTATCTCCTTGGCATTTATCAGGTGAGTTCTTATACATTTCCACATTTAAAAAATCTTTTTGGTCATTTTGCTTTAGTGTTTGCACCAGGCAAGTTTTTATTTCTATACATGACATTTTTATTATTTTTTACTAATTCTAATATGAATACTTCACAATCAACAGTTTACACAGCCTTGTATCGTAGCAAAGATGCCGGTGCAGTTCTGAAGGCTAGTGGGTGAGCATCTTCACCAGATTCCAGTGTAGAGGAAACGTGTTAAAGTTTGCATGGTTTATTGAGTCTCATAAAATGTGATCTCTCTATAACCTCTCCTCCCTCCCTGTACTTACCATCACTGCTTCAAAAAATTCAATTTTTTCTGGGGCTGGCCTGGTGGCACAGGCAGTTGAGTGCGCGCGCTCCGCTGCAGCAGCCCGGGGTTCGCTGGTTCAGATCCTGGGCGTGCACCGATGCACTGCTTGGCGGGCCATACTGTGGCGGCGTCCCATATAAAGTGGAGGAAGATGGGCATGGATGTTAGCCCAGGGCCAGTCTTCCTCAGCAAAAAAGAGGAGGATTGGCAGATGTTGGCTCAGGGCCAATCTTCCTCGCCCCCCCCCCCCCAAAAAAAAAAATTCAATTTTTCCTAAACTTCAAGACTAGAAGGTCAGTACTTCAAGGAGTTTTTTCTCCCACGTGTGCACCACCCAAACCCTTTTGAAGCATCTAAATACCCATGTGCAGCACCACCTGGTGGGCTTGGGAAGACGTATATTCTAACTACCACCCTTTCTGGTGGTCTCATTAAGTCAAGCCTACAAAGTGGAATCTGATGGATCATTTCTGTGTGATTTCTCAACAGAACTTGTCTCATGATAGAACTTTACATGGGAGTGTTCCAGAATATACATCTGTTGTTTGGGGATGTCAGTTGCAGGGTTAGCTTATTACTCGAGTAGTAGAGGGTGAGGCTTCCTGTATGGGAAAGAAGGAAGCTGAGTTGGAGCCCTAGCTCTGCCCCTGTCATCTGTGTTACCTTGGTTAAGTTCTTTATTTGAATGAACCTCTGTCTCCTCACATGAAGCTAATAGATGTTATCATAAAACCTGGCCTAACCCTTCCCTTTAAGATTTTAATGGGAGTGTTAGGTATCAGCAACTCAAAGAGTTCCTAAGTAGAAGTGTTCCTAATCTTCAGTGCCCAAGACTGATGCATGTTGGCCCTAGCAACACAACTCCTTCTGCTAGTGTGTTCAAGCTGCTTGGTATTTATGTAAAATATTAAGCTCAAATATGCAGTTTTTTCTTATATATTGAAGTTAAATTTTTAAAAAATTAAAGAAAAGATAATTTGAAGTCATGAAAATTTTAAAAAGTGTGAATATACGGAATTTTTATTTCTATAGTTTGTAGCGATACATTGATAATTGGTAATAACAAAGCAACAATGATGATAATGTTAGTTACATTTGAGGACCCAGTTATAAGACAACTTCCTGAGGTAAGTACTATTATTTCTACTTTTTTTTTTTTTTAAAGATTTATTTATTTATTTTCCCCCCAAAGCCCCAGTAGATAGTTGTATGTCATAGTTGCACAGCCTTCTAGTTGCCGTATGTGGGACGCGGCCTCAGCATGGCCGGAGAAGCGGTGTGTCGGTGCGCACCCGGGATCTGAACCGGGGCTGCCAGCATCAGAAAGCGCGCACTTAACCACTAAGCCACGGGGCCGGACCCCTATTTCTATTCTTATAGTTGAGGAAACAGCAGTATAGATATTAGAAATGTCAAGATGTATGATGCAAGGGTTAGTTTACTTATAAAATTATTGTAGTTAATAACTGAGTGGTAGAAGGCTGTATTACATGAAGTGCATGACCTAAATTTGATTTCCAGCTGTGTCATTTATGATGTGACCTTGGAGAGACCACTGATATTTCGGGGCCTTAGTATACTCATTGGGAAAATGAAAATGATAATCCCTTCCTTATACCACAGCATTATTGAGAAGACCAAGTTAGTATTTCTGAAAGTGCCTTGTAAAATAGAGTGTACCATGAGAATGTACTGACTTTCTAGTTTTTCAGGAAAAATAATCATTACAGCTAAGATTCTAAAATTTCCTAGAAAAAGACTAATTTTTGTTTTATTCTTGTTTTCCAAGAAGTAACAGATCAATATTTTGAAATATTTATTTAAGCTCAAACTAGAAATTAAAAAGAAATGTACTACAATCCACTGTTAAATAGGCTTTTGGCCTTCCAAGGCCACATGCCACTACAATATATCATTTACAAATCACTTGTTCCTAGTGATTCTCCCAACAGTGAGGTAGGTGAGGAAGTTGTAATTCTCATCAAACCTAAATGTTGCAAGAGATGAAGTTCAGAAATGTTGTGTTTCACACCAGAACAGGGGGAGTAAGTAATGAAATAAGGCCTCGTCCTCTGTTTTCTGCTCTATTACAGCAAAAGTTACTAAAATGCAGGCCTCATATTCACTGAAGGTTTCAAGAGTAATTAATTGATTTAGACTTATGAAACTACTGAATAAATTAAAACAAAATATAGCAATGTGATGGTGGTCCCCAAATTTTCTCATGTTACAGGGTCCCTTATATAAGGAAAGGTTGGGAACCTCTGCATTATTTCAGTCTTTTCTCACCACTCTTTATGAACAAGTAAACTAGCTAGGCTCCTCCCCCTTAAACATGCATACATAAAGGATTAGAGTTGTTGTGGAAACTTAACCTCTGTAAATCCAGTAGATTTGGAAATAATATCTCTCACCTAACAAGTTTCTTGTTTAGATGCAGAGATAGAGATGGTAAAACTTGACAAAATAGTTTCACCACTGATGGATGTTTAACAATGGCAAGCTTTACTAGTTTTATTTTATATCATGAACTTGTTGACTTTTCTTAATGCCCTAGTTGAGTCCATCCTTTTCTCTGCCACAGTATGAGTTAGGTAATAGACTAATGATTGCGTAGGTTCTAAATATATGGGTTCTATAATCATTATGAGACAATTCTCATAATTTTGAAGGTTGTTAGGCAAGTTTATTAGGCAAATTTTACAGTAATTTACATGCTAAAATGTCCTTATTCACACATTATTTAATTTTGACAAATAGTATATTGGTTTGATTTCTTCTACATTAAGTTCTAAAAGAAGAAAATATATTTACTTTCAGGAAAAAGAATGTCTAATGCAATGTGCCGTGCTTCATTTGAGTTATTTAAATGCAAATTTTGTATTTCAAACTTCTGTTTGAGTCTGATATGTAGAGTTGAATTTTAAAACAGCAAAAATGCTCATAAATTTCAAAGTTTAAGGCAAATAGTACCATTGACAGAGCAAAAAGAGGTTGTATTTTCATGATGCAGAATATCTAGATAAGGGTTTTAAAAAACAGATATTGTCTTCCACATTTTACTGATACAAAGTAACTTACATAAAGATAAGTAGCTGACAACGGCAGAAGCAAGGCTTGAAACTACATCTCTGACTCCAAATCCTGTACCTTTTCATCAACTAGACCATTTGCCTTACAGTGATTCGTATGCCCTGTGGACACAATGCCAACTTAGAAATATTTGAAAAAATCAAGATGTCTTTTCTCTTTTCCACTGTGGAGCTGATATTCATATTCAATGTGTTGTTGCCAGGCGAATTTTCAAAGTAGCTTATTTTGACAGGGTCTGTTGTTATTTTTAACGATATTGACTGAATTAATATATGATTATATATGATATATATATTAGACTTAATACCTTAGTAATAACCATTCCACTTGTTTTTCTCTCTCTTCCTTTTTTTTTTAGTTTTAGCATAGAACCAAACTATGACTTCCTCTATATATATGATGGACCAGACAGTAATAGCCCACTGATTGGAAGTTTTCAAGACAGCAAGTTACCAGAGAGAATAGAGAGCAGCTCAAATACCATGCATTTGGCTTTTCGGAGTGATGGATCTGTTAGTTACACTGGATTTCATTTAGAATATAAAGGTAAACATGAATGTTGATTTTAGCATTGTGATTTAAATTGTGACTATTTTACACAGGAGAATAATTTTATATTGGCCGTTGTCAATGGTTAGTTATATATGCATTTCTTGATGCAGGCTACCTACAATTCATCCCATAAAAGAGCTCTCACTCTAGGCTTTTCCTATCAGTAAGAAGAAATTAGCATTTCCCTAATTACTACCGTAGGAAATGTATCAGGCAAACAAATTAGCAATTAGTGTACTGTGGGAGTTGGCTGAGACCACAAAATATTTTTTAAAAAACAGTCATTTTTTGGAAGCTGAAGATTCACTCAAATATCTTTATTCAGAGACTACTCTCAGTGATAAGGAGAATAAATTATAGTGATAATTATGTTTCGGAAAATGTCTAAAGATATTTAAATATGTCAATATTCTGAATAAGAAGAATAAAATATAGTGAGAATTATAATATTTTAGCATATTTATGCAAGTATTTAAATGAATCAATATTACAATGCCTATGGATGTTTATAAATATATTTTTCTTAAGTTTTAACTCAATGACTATAAGAACAAGTTCAATCTTAGTTGTTTACAGTTAAAATTTATTTTTCAATAATTGAATCCATAAAGGACTTACTTATTATACATCTCAAGTTATCAGTTGAGTTCTGAAAATACATACTTTGCAATTGTTACTTACTACTTGGCTTTCTTTTTTTCATTACGAAATACTTCAATAACTGAAAATTATACAGAAAAATAAAACAAACTTCAAAGTATCCACCATCCAACCTGACAGACCTTAACATTGTGTCATATTTGCTTCAGATCTCTTTATTCTTGTCTTAAGAAATATAATATCACATATACAGTTGAAACTCCTATTGCATTTGCCATGGGAACAGGGGTGTATTTCTTCAGAACTACCAAAAGAATTCAAGATAAATTCCACAACTTCACATGGCATGGGTTAAGGAAGGCTTTTTTAGGGAAAGGAAAAATTCACAGGTCAGCAAGATATAGAAGCTTGGAGTCCTCCAATATCTCCATCATTAGTTGGAAATGCATGCAATGGCCAAGGTACCTGCTGGAAATGGACATGGTGTGGATTTCATTCCAGTGGAAAGATTGAGCCCTCTCTGGATCTCTCATCTTACAGAGCAAAGTAAGAAAATAGCTTTGTCAGTGGGAGAATATACAAGCTGCTTGGAACCAGACAGTGAGGATTTGGTGTGCCAGCTATTTGTTGGAGTTGTCTGCAAATGCTAGCTGTTCCAAACCAGGGAAGCTTAGACTTTGTGTCTGTGGGTTGGGAAGCACTGGTCTTATGGAGAGTTGAACTTGAGCACCATACCAATTTCTCCAACTGGAAGAGGCTCCCCACATCATACGCCAGGACCCAGCAAGCTAGCTATCTAGGCAACCATGATGAGCCCTCAAGGTCATTTTCAGACAGTCCTGTTCTTTTCATGACAGTATCCTCCTAATTCTGAATTTGGTGCTTATCTTTTCCATGTATGTATGCTGGTACCTATTTTTATATTTTCCTTTATGTACACATCTGTCACCCTATTTTCATGAAAAATTTTTATTTCTGTCATGTACATATCCTTGTGAAAATTTTTTTCTCCTTTTACTTTGTTTTTGAGATTTATCAATGATAGAGACATGTAAATTTAGTTCATTAATTTCTTTATGATATTCCATCATATGACTGTATCATAGTTAATTTATAAAGTTTTCTGATAGACACTTAGGTTGTTTCAGTTTTTCACTACCAGAAACGAATCATGATGAAATGAACATTCTTTTACATGCCTTCTTGAACATATTCGTGAGAGTCTAAGAAATCTATAAACCTAGGAGTGGGATTATTGGGTCAAATATCTTGAATCTAACTCCATATTTCCAAATTACTCTTAGAAGAGCTTGTACCAATTTATATTCTCAACAATCAAGAAAGCATATCAGAAACTTTACAAATTTTTAATTGAAATATAATTGACATATAACTTTATATTAGTTTTAGGTGTAAAACAATGATGTAGTATAAGTATATATTGTAAAATGTATATATTGTGTAACATCCATCACCACACATGGTTACACACTTTTTTTCTGGTGATGAGAACTTTTAAGATCTGTTCTCTTAGCAACTTGCAAATATACAATACAGTATTGTTAACTATAGTCACCATGCTTTACATTACATTTCCAGGGCTTATTTATCTTATAACTGGAAGTTTGTACCTTTTGATCACTTTTACCTATTTCACCCATCCCCCCACCCCAGCCTCTGGCAACCACCAATCTGTTCTCTGAGTTTGGTTTGCTTTTTTTTTAGGTTCCATACATAAGTGAGATCATACAGTATTTGTCCTTCTCTGTCTGAATTATTTCACTTAGCATTATGCCCTTAAGGTCCATCTGTGTTGTTACAAATGGCAAGATTTCCTCCTTTTTATGGCTGCATAATATTCCATTGTGTGTGTGTGTGTGTGTGTGTGTGTGTGTGTGTATACACCATATTTTCTTTATCCATTCATTCGCTGATGGATGCATAGGTAGTTTCCATATCTTGGCTGTTGTAAATAATGTTGCAATGAACATGGGAGTGCAGATATCTTTGAGATAGTGATTTCAAGAAACTCCACATTTTTAAAAAACCAATGTTCTTGTCGAACTTGAAAGTTGTCCATCTCATGGGTATTAAATTTTATCTTATTGTCATTTTTATTGCCTTTTCTTTAATCACTGTTAAGTTGAGCATCTTTTCATCTTTTCCCTAGTTTGCATACTGAAGTTTCCTTTTTGTGAATTACATATTCCTATTATTGTACATTTTTCTAATCAGTAGCCTGTTTGTTATTTATAAGAAATCTTTTTTGTATTGTGGATATTAATTCTTTATTATCTGTGTTGTACTAAAAATCTTTCCATCATTTTTGGCAAGTGATTTCACCTTATTTCTGGTTTCTTTTGCTGTACAAAAGTTTTAAAAATCAATATCAATGTTTAATCTTCCCTGCTTTTGTGGTCTGTGCTTTTTATGCCTAAAATCCTTCCTTATTATGAGGTCATAAAGGCATTTTCCTAAACTTTTTCTAAAGTTTTAAAGCTTTGCTTTTCACCTTTAATCTCTTTCGTCTATGTGAAGTTTATTTTTATGTAAGCTAGGCATCCAATTTTATTTTTTCCATACGGATAGTCAATTGTCCTTGCACCATTTATTGACAGATGATGCTACTGCTCTCAAACATTGGGTTTCTATATGTCTGCTTCTAAATTTCTATTATTCCATTGGCCTATTTTTCTATCTCCAGGCCAAGACTTCTCTGAATTTTAAGACTATAGCTTTAAAATAAGTCATGATATGAGGTAGGCAGAATACATCACCTTCTTCTTCTCCAGAATTATCTTATTGTCTATTAACCTTTTGAACTTTTATTTAGATTTTAGAATTAAGCTTGTTCCACCTGTTGAATTTCATTGAGACTGCATTGAATTTATAAATTATTTAGGAATAAACTGAAGTGGGTATGATATTTAATCTTCCCATTTGTTAATATGGCATATCTCTCAATTTACTCATGTTTTCTTCAGTGTCTTTCACTAATGTTTATGATTGTCTTTATGAAAGTTTTCTCATCTAAATCTTAAACGTCGTGCAGGTTCCATTGTAATTAAGCGATATTTTTATTCTTAATGATTTTGCTGGTTGTTGCTAATAATAAGACCACAATGGATTTTTGTAATTGCCTAGTATCTAGCAAACTTGCTTAACTCTTTCATTAATTATAATTTTTCTATAGAGTTTTTTGGATTTTCTATGCAAATAGTAACAAATAGCTCTGTTTCTTTCTAGTATGTACGTACTATGTATTTTTTTTCTTAGCTTAATGCTCTTGATAGGAACTTCAGCACCATGTCAAATTCAAACAGCGATAGCCGTCATCCTTGTGTCATTGCTGATTTTAAAGAGAATACATCCAATATTTTGCCTCTAAGAATGACATTTGCTATTGGTTGGCAGCAATGTTATTAAGGACTCACATTTTTTAACTCATTTTCAGAGACGTTTCAATATTATTTACATATAAAAATCATTTACCTCTATGAGTAAAGAAGTGTTAGCATATCAAGGTTAAGTAATTTGCCCAAAATCATATGGCAGGGCTAAGGTTTGATTCAGAGTGGGCTCCAGAGTCCACACTCTTATGCAAAATGTTACATATATTACCTAGAGATATTCTTTATCAATTATAGGAAGTTTCTTTCCATTCCTGGTTCACTAAAATGGTTTAATCATAAAGGGATTGAATTTTATCAACTGCTTTTTCATCAGCTATTAAAAATATCACATGATTTTCCTTTGTGAAGCTCTTAATGTTGTAAATTATAGTTTTTCTAACCTTAAAACATCTTTACATTCGTAGGATAAAACCAGTTGTTTCATTATTTTTTGTTTTTAATATACTTTGCTGATTTCAGTACACTTATTAAATTTCTGTAATTATGGTATATATTGCCATAGATTTATTACCATCTATTAAAAAATGTATCATCATTGATGTATTACCATAAGATTAGTCTATAATTTTCCTTCCTTATATTGTTCTTGTCTAGTTTTGATCAAGATTATACAGCAGAGTAACTTTGGGAGCATTCTCAGTTTTCTAGTATCTAGGATAGTTTGTGTAAGATAGGGATCAACTGTTTCTTAAACGTTTGCTAGAACTTCCCTGTAAAAATATGGACTTGGTGATTTGAGGTAGTAGAATTTTAGATTTTATAAACCTATGTAGGTTTTTTGCTTTACTAACTCTCCACACGTATACTAAAATTCAACCTTCTTAAGAGCAAGAACTCTTGTTTATTCACCCCTATATAGTGAGTGCCTTAGAATAGTACCTACACGTGGTAATTGTTTGATAATTATTTAATTGATGGGTTTTGAGCAGCTTAAACAGCTGTTTTCTGTTTTAAATCAAATCATAGTTAGAATCATAGAATAATAGCATCATTGAAATGTAAGAAACCTTAGAGATAAATTTCTGTGCTGTATTTTATAAATGAGAACTTTGCTCTTTAGAAATAGCTACTTACATCTGCAAGTTAACAGGCTTATAGATAAGACGTGTTTAAAAAAGAAAAAAAGAAAGAGAAGTAAACAGTAGAGCTAAGTTAATTGTGAATTAATGTTCAATAAAACGTTTCCAGAGATCACAAGGATAAAAGATGCAGAAAGAATGTCACAAATAGTACTATGCTCAGGGCAGATGGTGCTAATTTATTACAGATTTCTTTCTCATGGAAACTGGACTTGGCCTTACAATCCTTTCTCTACATAACATTTCACACTAAATCCATGTAATTACGCACTTAAAATAAAACCTACTTGCCCATATCTCAGTTAAATGTATGTCCATTCCTATTGCCCAGCTTGATCAATTTCCATGTCCCATTATTTCCAAAAACTTAAGATTTATGCTGCCGTGGGAAAGGGGCCACATATGCAAACTAAAAAAAAAAAAAAAAAAAAGATAATATTAATTATTTATTATGTATTTATTATAGGTACAATGATTAGCTCTTTTTAATACATTATCTCTGTCCTTCCCATGAGCAGGCACACTTATCAATGCAACAAAAATATTAAACAGCATTATGACGTAGGTATTGCTGTCTCTATTTTACAAATGATGAAATTGAGGATAAGATTGTTAAAATGAGTTGCATAAGACGATATAAATTATTATTACCAATAAGAGTAAAGGCAAATAAAAATATAAGAGTACAGGCAGAGAGAAATAGATAATCTTTCCATGAACTACAGTCCTTCTCCTTGGACCCTACAACTACTCCCCGCCATCCTCAGCTGCTACACAACACCCACTTACACTCAATTCCACAAGGTCCTATTTTTATACTCCAGAAGGTATTTCATTATGATGTTAGTACTGAGTTCATGGTACTCCCCAATCTAACCTAATTAATTCTCTGGACTGGTCCTCAAAACCCTCATCCATGGGAAAATTCCATTTCCCAACTCAGGGTCTCCAGAGTCTGTCTTTTCGTATCAGCCTCCCTATTTCCTATCCTATTTCAAAAAATGTTACCTCTTAAATTGTCTAGTTTCTTAAAGCTAATAAAGTGGTCCTTATGTTTATTTCTGCCATAGACAAGTTCCTCACAATTTCCAAGGTAAAATGTGCACCGCCAAAATGAATTGACATATATATGGAGGCCTTGGAGAATAAAAGTATTTCCTTTGCCATTTGTATTACATATCATATACCTTGACTTAAGCATTTTGATTTCTGTTAGCGCTGAAAAAGTAAAGTTGTTAAGTCCTGACTCACTCTAAATAATGCTATTTGTAGGCCTTCAATTAAAAAACCATAGATCCAGCACCTACCTCTACTAGAGCTCACACCAGAGTGTAGTTGCCATTGCTTGTGTTCATGTCTATCGCTCCATTTTCTCCTTGAAGATGGATACTGAATCTTATTTTTGTTTGTGTGCAAATACATAGTAGTAGTGCAAACAAAGCACTTGAAGGATGAATGAATGATATATTCAAACATTGCGAAAACACAAACCTGCTAACATGGATTCTGGAAGGAATACCACTTTATTTTTACATAAAGCAAATGGTGACTATCCATTTTTGGGTACTGTAGTATTGTAGATACTCCAGTATTGTAGGTAATAGTAAATTGGAGTAGAGAAATAGAAGTTTGGGGTGGAGGGGGAGATGTTTTGCTAGTTTGAAAAGAATGTCCCCAAAGTTTAAATCAGGCCTAGTCTCCATTTATCTCATTGTAATTTCAATGAGGTACAGTATTAACAAATTAATAGTTGAGTAAATATTTAGAGTTTAAACAGCGCTCTCATTTGCATTGCTTTACTATTAAGACTATTTTAGATTATAATGTTAAGTATGTCTTAAATATTTATAGTTTTAATATTTATACAAATGTGACTTTGAGTAATGATTTGTATTATTTTAACAAAATATACTGGTTTTGATGGAGAGAGAATATACACAGTTTTGTGCCACTGAAAGGGACCTGCGGCAGTTGGTGCTTTAGCTGGCAGGGAATATCAATTCATAGGCACCAATATGTACGGTGAAAGACTTATGATAGTTGTTTATACATGGTGTAAGTTAGCCACCTGCTCCAAGAACCTTAAAAGTATCATAAATTACTTCCTAAATTCAAATATCAATTTAAGGTAAGATATATTTTTTCACAGAGCAACCTATTACATTTCAACTCTATTTTGAGATATTTGGGGAGCAATCATTGAATTTCCATTACAACAATAATTTCAAAAGTAAAAAAGATACATGTATGGCTTATGTTTATTCTCAAAAGGCACCCTAGGAGATCTGGCCCTGTGTGACCTCTGCATCTTCCAATAGGGAGGGCCTCTTGGGACTGATTTTGATCAGATGAGGGGACTACAATGCATACACAACTTGAAGGCAGCTCAGCTCTTAGTTGCTGAACTCACGCCAGCAGGTACATGCCCATCCATATCTGTCAACTATTCTGGAAATAACAGGCAGCTGGATATTATATACTGTAGTCACCTCTCAAAAACAAAAATAATATATACCTAATTTTAATTATCCACAGAATGACATCATTCATAATGGTCCCTTCATGAATGTACACCTATATGTGGGAATAAACTTTGAAGTAAAATCTCTTTAACAATAAAAACATGTATGGAGCTAGCCTTGATGGTCTAGTGATTAAAGTTTGGTGCTCTCACTGCTTTGGTGGCCCAGGTTCGTTCCCTGGTTGTAGAACCATACCACTTGTCAGTTGCCATGCTGTGGCAGTGGCTCACATAGAAGAACTAGAAGGACTTACAACTAGAATATACAACCATGTACTGGGGCTTTGGGGAGGAAAAAATGTATATATATATTTATGGTTCTTCTTAGTCCAGAAAACAATATTTATGTATAAATAAATCATTAAGTGTGAATTGAACAAGCACTATTTAGTCATCGCTATTCTTGGTGTAAAATATAATAAAAACTTTACAATATTATATGCTTTTATTGCACATATGCAATAATTATATGCTTATTATATATATCAATATCTGTATTTCTCATGAATAAAATGAAAACCAGAGCATAGTAAAGCTTTAATTTTTCTAATTGAATCTTCTTCAGGGCACATTTTTCAGCTCTATAATATCAAATGTTTTCATTAAAATAAGCATTGAGGATAGTTTAAGTTCCTGTGGAAAAATTCTGAAAAATACATCTTTTGTAAAAATGAATAAAAAAAGCCATAGGTAAGATATAGGCTTTATCGCTTATGCTCACTTCTGTCTTCCAGCAGACATCTTCTAATACACTTTATTTGGTATATAAGGCCAGGAACTTTTATAGCTAGGATCTGTTCAGTAGGCAAACTACTATTAATTTAATTAATTAATAAAATTAATTATTCATTAAAAATAATGCTATCAACTTGTCTGCCTCACCATTATTTTCAAAAACTAAAATCACCTTTTCATCCACTGCCTAGACCTTTATGTAAGGATTTTCCAGGTGTTTTCAAATTTCCAGATGTAATTGCTATAGCATCCATGCAAATAAACAAGGGCAGTATTATTCATGGAAAGCTGTTCACCAAGGATTTAAACATAATAGTGGAATAAATGAATCCTCTCAAAATGAGGCTAGCAATATAAAATTGTTGCAGAGGCAATATTTTTAATTTGTCAACCACATTTCCCTGTCCTCAATGAGTAGGATGTTTGTATTACGGATTCACTGATCTGTCACTGAAACTTTTGGGAAAACTTTAAAGAAGGAAAAAGCAAACTTTTCAAAAGATGAATATTAGGTAGGTAGACTTGTCAAAGGTTTAGATTAATTCTTTTAAACAGTAATTTCAATTTCAATCCTTCCTTTTCCCTCAAAGGACTTAGCTCAATTTCAGGAAGGCCAGCTATAAATGGTAGGTTACCATTCTGCCTAAAAATTACATTGTGTTTTTCTGCTTGTTTAAGGAAAGGCTCAATGTGAAGTTTTATTCTTAAAAATAAACAAACCAGTCCCTGCAACACTAAAGCCCCATTCTTAGTGACCAGATTGAGTATTCACCCTGAGTGTTGTTTCCTGAAGACAGTGTGTGTGAATATTTTATCTGGGAAGAAATAAAGTTCCTTGGATTGGGAAGCAATTTTTATAGTGAAGTCTGCATATAATGCATGCCTGTGTGCATGTGCTTGGTAGAAGATCAAGTTATTTAGCTTTGGACTGAAACTCAAGAATCAGTTTTATCCAACTTGCATACTCCAGTATACCTTCTCCCCTTCATGCCCCTCATGTCTCTGTCACCTAGTCAGCTCATTATCTCTCAGTGCTCAGTTAAGATGTCAATTCTTCAGGAAGGTTCCTGAATACTTCCCCTTAGCAATACTCATCACAACTGCAAATATTTATTTAATGTAATTCTTTTTTTTTTTTGCTGAGGAAGATTCACCCTGAGTTAACATCTGTTGCGAATCTTCCTCTTTTTGTATGTGAGCCACCGCCACAGCATGGCCACTGATGGTGGTGTAGGTCCGGGCCGGGGAACCAAACCCAGGCCACTGAAGTGGAGCATGCTGAACTTAACTACTAGGCCACCAGGGCTGGCCCTGTAATGTAATTCTTAATAGACTTTAAATGCCATGAGGGCTAGAATATTTTCTGATTGTTCACTGCCATATTTCCAGAGTTATTTGGGTAGTAGGCTCTCAAATATTTGTTGGAAAGAAGGAAGAAAAGAAAGTAGACTTTCTTCATTCCTCTGATATCTGTTAAAATCATTTAAATGTTTGGTTCCACCATTTCCTCTTTTGAATTGAGAGAAATCTTATGTAGTGTTCTTCCTAAAGCACAAATTTCTCATCATTTCCTATAAATGTTGATGTACTTTGAACTCTGCAAACTTTTATGAATGGAAGAAATATATTTTTACTGTTGCAATTAATCAGATTGTATATATTATAATAATATAATTTCTGTAATAGCCAAACACCAGGATATTGTTGATTTAAATTCCAGTGATTCCAGAGCCATATCCAAAGATACACCCACCTCTTGACTTCCCATTTACATAAGATAAACTCCAGTGTAGAAATCACCACATTTGTTATCCTGAATTTGTGATGGCCCTTATATTGTACATTTGTGTATTATTTCTTAAGTAATCTATAATAATAATAAAATGGAAATATTAAGGCATTAACCAGATCTCTTAACAACAATGTGTTCTAGTGCCTATTCCCAAAAATGGATGAACTTATCTTTCTATTTCTCTACATATTTTCAAAATGTTCTGTCAGTCTCTTTAGTTCACTATTTGGGTACACAGAAAATAGGTCCTTTGTTGTGAATCGACTTTACTTTTCAAATTGGCTGTTACCATTAGCTTTGAAGGTGCTTAGTTTTGACATAGACTCTCCATCCAAAATATCATGGTTTGGATATTATAAAGATTTTATTGCTATTTTATAATGGGCAGACCTCTGATAGAAGTGTAGGTAATGACTAGAGGAGGTAGGTTAAGAGAAATGGTTTCAGGGAAGAGAAAAGAGTCTTTTACTTTCATCCTAGTGTTGAAATGAACTGAGCTCAGCACAGGCAGTAGTATCATTTCTATGTTCAGTCACATGGAATGGGTATACCTTATTTGGGGGAAGATCTTTTAAATAGAGAAATATTAAATTTAAAAAATCCTGCTTCTTTTCCAAAATAACTCATTGAAAATATTTATGCATGAATTATAGCACATAATAATTTGTAATAAAATCTGGTACCCTGTGTTTGACTATATATATTAGATACTAATTTTAATGAGAAGACCAATGAAGAATTTTATTCTCTTACTAATCGATATGAATTAGCAAAATGGCAGAAATGGTTAAGAGCTACTTTGTACTTCGACCGCTCAAACAGAGGCAGAAAGGGTGCTGGTGCTTTCCCTTCCATTTAGAGGTAGAAATGAAGAAATCTTAAAGGTTTCATAGAAAATAGTATTTTAAAATAATTCATTTTATATCAACACTGTTTTACAGCAAAACTCCGAGAGTCCTGCTTTGATCCAGGCAATATAATGAATGGCACCAGACTTGGAATGGATTATAAATTAGGGTCAACGGTCACCTATTACTGTGATGCTGGCTATGTTCTTCAAGGTTATTCAACACTCACCTGTATCATGGGAGACGATGGAAGACCTGGATGGAATAGAGCCTTACCAAGTTGTCATGGTAAGAAATATTTTTTTGCTGAGTTATTATTGTTAGAAAGAATCAAGAAATGTTTAAAGCCATTTCTGTATTTCTTTTTAAATCAACCTTTTAGCATACAATCTACAAGTGTTGTATAGGCAATGCAGAGATTTTATCAAGGATTTTCAAGTTTTATTTATTTATTTTTTTTTTTGTGAGGAAGATCAGCCCTGAGCTAACATCCGTGCTAATCCTCCTCTTTTTGCTGAGGAAGACTGGCTCTGAGCTAACATCTATTGCCCATCCTCCTCCTTTTTTTCCCCCAAAGCCCCAGTAGATAGTTGTATGTCATAGTTGCACATCCTTCTAGTTGCTGTACGTGGGACGTGGCCTCAGCATGGCCGGAGAAGCGGTGCGCCAGTGCACGCCTGGGATCCGAACCCGGGCCGCCTGTAGCGGAGCACGCGCACTTAACCGCTAAGCCACAGGGCCAGCCCTCAAAGATTTTTAAATCGGATTCAATAAATAAACGGTTTTGGAAAGTGCTTATATTCCCAGGTGTCTCTAAAGCAATGTGCATATTATAGTAGGCGAGCTCCCTTAGGGCAGGGATATTGCCATTCTGTTGATTTGTGTTCGGGACTTAGGGGAATGCCTGGAAAATGTGGGAGTGCTCAGGAAATACTGGCTGAGTAAATGAGTAACAAACACACTGACACAGACATTTCAACAGAAGTAGATAAATGCAATAACTTAAATATTATTAAGAATTGGTGATACATCTTTATCTGAAGTAGGGATATAGAAAAATACACATTTCTCCTAAGAATTAGGTTGTCTAAACATGACAACCAAGCCAGAGCTGCTCAGGCAGCTCCAGCAGCACTAGGAAGACTCAAAGACACAGAAAGATGGAGAAAGACCTAAAATTAGTTTTAGTAATATAATATCAGATCTGAAAGTTGCCAGATCTGCTACAGCTAAAGTTAGTAGAAGACCAGTGCATCAGATTCAGTTTGACATAAGATCAGACAATGATCACAGCCAGGAGAAGACTTCTGATCCTAGAAAAAGTCATAGGAAAAATATATTCAAGGGGAAGAGACTCAATATTTTTGAGATTAGGGCAGTCACTGAAGAGGCACCTGAAACAGAGAACACCTTCACTTGGTGTGTGGAATTTGCTAGGCAGTTAGCCTCAGTGAATGAACAGCCCTTTCAAAACGGTTTTGAGGAGATGATCCAGTGGAGACAAGAGGGGAAACTGTGGGAATCCCCAGTTAACAACGAAGCAGATTTTGATGATGGTGATTCAGAATTTCATGAATATATATTTCTAGATAAATATTTGGAGGATTTTCCGAAACAAGAACCAGTTTGCCACTTCCTGGAAGTGGTGACCTGAGGCCTTTCCAAAAACCCATATCTGAGTGTTAAACAGAAAGTCAAACACAGAGTGATTTAGAAATTATTTTAATGAAAAATGAGACATTTAAAAGAAAGTGACATAAAGTTCAATTGTAGACCAGGGAAATTTTTATTTCAAGCTGTTGGAAATGGATATTATAACTAAATAAAATAATTTTATTATAAATGTATTACTGCATGTTCAAAAATCATACGCTTGTATATAACTCAACGAGGATAGAGATACAGTGAAAAAAAACAGTAAGGAGAGAGAAACAATGATATCACTATGGAAAGTTACCTTAGACTCCCTAGTCAGTTGAATGATCTTAATGCATTGTACAAAATTGACATGGAGATGAAATCATCTAGGTCAGTTTTTCCAAATTATGGGTCACCACCAGTGAGTCATAAAATCAATTCACTGGGTCGTGACCAGCATTTTTGTAATTGATATAAAGTTGAATAAAATAAAATAAAGATAAATAAAAGGAAGAGAAAAACATTGTAATTCAAAGAACGCAGTAAGGATAAATATTATTTAGTGAAACTTTTTTCAGTTATAGATAGAGAGATAAATAAATTACAATAAATATACATATGCCCGTGTGTGTGTGTGCATGTAGGTGTGTATGTTTGCAGTGATATAAAACGTATTTCTTACTATGAATTTCAGTGGGAAAAAAACCCCAACAAATCTGGTCTGCTGGTTAAAAGTATGGATTTTTGGTGTCTCATACACATGGTAATTTTTCCTAGCTGTATAAAGTATTCACTCATTAAAATTATATGTGCGTGATTTCTACATAAGTCATTTAACCTGGTTAGGTTTATTGTTTCTTATCTCTAAAATGGAGATAATTGAAATTCTTTACTTCAAAATGTTGTTGTAAGAAATAAAGAAAAGGTAGATATCTACTAAATGGACATTCTGTTAATATCAGAACGGCTGGTTAGTTCTTGATTTGAATAGATGGTTTCATCTATCAGAAGATAAAGGGAATAAAAAGAGAAATAGTTACTTTGGATTTAATTCTGCCAAAGAGAAAAAAATAATTGATGACATGGAAATTTATAGGAAATTTAAGAGAAAGAATAGAATTTAGAGCCATACAAAAAGGAAATCTGTTTATAGCCAGGAAAACATACTAAACTTAGAAAAGCACTTTTCATAATTTACTGTCAGTAATCACTAAGAAACTGGAAAAATTCTGGGGTCCAGACAAGAAATAACCAAAAATCCTGATGGAGAAAACTCAAAGGATACAGAAAACTACAGATCAAAAGGATAGGTGTTAGTCATGGATAAATAATTAAATGGATGGCTTTCAGTGACTAAGGTGGGAAAGACAGGAGCACCAGAGTATAGCATGCATTCACCAAGAATATGCCTGCCTAAAATAATCCTATACCTTTCAAATAGGTTTCTATATTGGTAGGTCATAGAAATGTCAATTTCAGCATGGACTATGCCATAATATATACAAGTAAATCATTCTGAATCAAAAATATTTCATGGGATCAGTTATAGCCCAGTTAAGTATATTTCATGTTGGTTACATAGTCATATCTACAGACAATATGGAGGGAAGAATAGATTTGGGTTTAAATCCTCTTACTGTATCTATGACCAGAGGTGAACTGAGCCTTGATTTTTAAGTTTCTAGTACTAGATAATAGTTATTATTTCAAAAGCTTATTGTGAAGATTCAATTAATAAACGTGACACATACAGAGGGCCTCGTAAGGTTTCTAGCGAATATTGGCATATTAATAGATCTGATTTTCAACACAGTGTTCCAAAAGAAGCATAGCACTGGAAAACATGCATTACATTTTTCATTGTGTTATGTTTTAGTCAAACTAGTATATTTCTGTCATTTTAATATAGACAAATCTAACTTATTAATGTTATTATATGGCTACTCATTCACTGACTCCTGAAAATATCATAGGAGTTAGTACAGTATTTTTAAATTTCTTGAGAGAATAATTTTTACAATCAAGTTGGATATCGCTAGACTTTTGACCATAATGCTGAGATATTATGGAAATCAATAGCAGTTGCTCAATGCATGCTTTAAGTTATTAGAAAAAAAATTAAGATACGTTCATGTTAAAAATATGAGAACTGTTAATTTCTACTATCATGGAGGAGAAAAAAAGCACATGTTTTAGAACTAGATATATTTAACTCTAAACAATGATTTAAAAACAAGAAAACAGCCTGAGTCAGCTATGTGACCTTATTCAATTTATTTATTTTGTGTATTTAAGCATGAGATATATTGTGTAATTTGTAAAGTTGTTGGGAGAATTAGATTAAATAACATTTAAAGCATTTGGCTCTGTGGCTGTTACTGTCACACAGTAAGGAGAGCTTAATCCATTTTAGTTTCTTGGTCAAGTTCACACATATCTATGTTTTCCCTCATGGTGATTGTACAGAAATCCAAAACACACAAGACTGGCTGACTTTCAGATTTAATCATTTAATGTTTTAAAAGTCAAAATTAGTGTGTAAAGCATGTGCAATAGAGCTAGAAGGGTTTGTTGTTCATAAGGATAAATTCTAAGATAAATCATGTTTTTTATCAAAGCAAAATATTCATGTGATAACTAAGAAAATAATGCAGAATACTTACCATTTAAAGCAATTTAAAACAATGGCCATCTGCCCTATCCTCTTTTATTCTCCTATTCCTCAGCTGAGTCTTCTAATAATTTCTGTTTCTAATTGCTCTAATGGCTCTCTGTGACTCTGCATAACATATGAAGCTCTGTTTCTTGATTTACCAACTCTAGACAATATCTATTGATTCCTAGATATAAAAGATAAAGAGTTATGTTACATCCACTGCTCCTCTCTTCGGTGTTCTAGAGTTATATTATTTTTGGTTATTCTAGTAATTGCCTTTGTTATGTGTTAATTTGCTTATGCCTCTATTTTTAACTTCATCAGTGTTTGAGAATCAGGTTGCTAGTCTGTGCTGTTTTTCATGCTAAGTTTTACCTCACAGTAGGAATCCTGACTAAAGTTTCTGAGAACATGGGAAGGAAATTTTGACTCACTGGTACACTTTGCTTTAGAGTATGTACGTAGGGAGTTGGCTATTAGACTGTGATCCCTAAGTGCCAAAATAAGGAAAGCTTTTTATTTTATGTTTTTTCACTAAAAGTAAACACCAACATGACCATACTCTGCAAACTCTTAAATGCAACCATATTTTGCTTTTTCTTGTAATGTTGCCTTAATCTCACCCTAGAAGACCATAATAAGTTCATGAAGTCTTGGGCTACATATTACTTTTTAGCATGCAATTTATTTATACATTAATTTATCCAAGCAGACTCTTAGTAAATATTTTTTAACTTGAACTGAACCATAAGAATTTACAAAGTTTGTCTATTTTAGAAAATAGATTTTTATCATGGTTTAGAATTAAGTATACATTTTAAATCTGAAGAAAATGTTTTTAAGAGTTTATGTTGGGCAGGGGGAGATTATATTTGTCAGAAGTAGATCCAAAATGATAGCATCCTGTGGTAAGTCCTGCTGATTGATGAGAAACCCTGCAGTTTATCTCATGAGAATGTCACATATATTAAATGATAGCAGACCAGTATATCTGTACCTGCACAATTCACTTTGTGATCAAAAAAATTGTGTTTGGAAAATAATTTCTTCCCTTCTTATTTTTCACACTTTGAAAAGTATCTGTTGAAACTCTGTTACTTTAGTTATCTATAGACATACTGGATTAAAGTTAGAAGTCATATGTCATTTTTATCTATAATCTGACTCAATATTAGGTAAAGTTAGTAAAACACAAATAGTTAAAGATTCCATATTTTTCCCCTAATAATCATTACTTGATTTATTTCATCTAATGGCATTGCATTTGTTTATATAAATATATCTCTACTCTGATCTAGGGCACCAGCCATCTCTTACTTCTTAGCCTCTCTCCTAACTAGTTTCTCTCCTTCCCTTGTTTCCCCATACAGTCTCTTCTGAACACAACAAAGTAATCTTTAAAGCATATGTCGGATTATATCACATATTTACTCAAAATCCACCAGTGGCTCCCTAAATCTGAATAAATGCCAAAGATCTTATAATATGAAGCTCCATTTAATCTGCCTATATGCACACTGACTTCCCTACTAGTCTCTTTCTCTACCACACTCTGTGGGCCGCAGTGGCCTCACTGATATTTCTTCAAACCACTGCTCATACTTCTGCCTCAGGGCTTTTGCACTCACTGTCCTTTCTGCCTGAATGCTTTTTTCCCAGCCCTCTGGCTGGTTAGCTCTCTGACTTCCTTCAGGCATATGATCATTTGTCTTCTTAGTAGAAAAACCATTTCTATTTGCCCTCCCTCTACTCCCTAAAGCTCCCATGATGGAATCAATATATCTAGAATTGAAACAATATTCCCTGGGTAAAGATATCTCTGATGTGGGTAAAGCCCTAGTTATTTTAGGGCTTTAGATCTTTGAAACATAAATTATTAAATTTGGGAGTACTGGCCACAGTACCAATGCAATATTCTTTTTTTGTTTAATTGAGGTATAAGTGACATATAACATTATATTATTATATATAACATTGCATATTAGTTTCAGGTGTACAACACAATGATTCGATAATTGTATATATTTCAGAATGATCACCACAAGTCTAGTTAATATCCATCACCATACTAGTTACAAAATTTTTTTCTTGTGATGAGGAATTTTAAGGTCTATTCTCTTAGCAACTTTCAAATATACAATACAGCATTATTAACTATAGTCAGCATGCTATACGTTACATCCCTATGACTTATTTATTTTGTAACTGGACCAATGCAATATTCTTGATATTTTTCATTGCTATAGCATACACTAAGCATCCAACTGACAGATAATTATAATAATAAGACTAAGAATAAACATATTTGGACTGTTAAAGAATCGCTAGCTGGCCAATTATTCTGAAGAAGAGATAGTATCATTCATTCCTTTTTTTCAGGCATTCAGAAGTACCAGTTATATCCCTGGTCCTGCACTAATTGTTAGGGATAAAAATATGAATTCAATAAGGTCCTTGCCCTTAAAGAGTTTATAATCTGATGAGATACGGACAGGTAAGGTCCATTGCTAGAAATAAAAACAGAGTACTATGAGCACAGCATGGAGGTGTATCTGACCTAGTTACAAAGAGAGATCAGGGAAGTCTTACTTATGAGAGTGATACATGAACCGAATCTTAAAAGTATAAATAAGAAGGAACCAGATGAGGCACAAGACATGAGGAAATGCTGTGTTTCACACCTAGGGTTCAGTATATGTAAACATGTAGAGGCAAGAACAAAAAGGGAATGTTGGTGGCATTTCAAGAAGCTCAATAGGGAAAAAGCACAGGGAGGAAGACTAATGAGAGGTAACAGCTTACCTGATTTGAAAACAGTTTGAAGTTTTCTACACGCATTATTTTATACCTCACCACAACTCCATGCATTAGAGACTACTAATATTCTCATTTTCCCTTGAGGAAACCAAGACACAGAGAGAGGTTCAGTCACTTGCTCAAAGTCAAGTGTGCCTAGCTCTTCTTGGAGTCCATGCTCTTAATCATTGCCCTATAGGTAGGCTGGTTAGTTCTACAAATGACCTTGTGTTGATCTTTTTATATCTCTAGAGCCTAAGAGTACCTGCCATACTTTAGTTGGTTAACTGTTTCATTAATGGGTGCATAGCACCAAGAATAAGAGGTGAGATGTTGGGTTCTCCAATAACTGACAAAAATGATCATCTGAAATGCATTTTTGCGTTTCATTTGAAATACAACTTTGCACAGAATACAAATGCTTTAATAGATATAGTCAATGTTAACACAGTTCTTTGAAAGTCTGCAACGTTTTTTTTCAATACCTTTGTTTCCCTCTTGCTAACATAAGTCCTGAATTCTGGAAAAAAAATAATTAACTCAATCACTGATGACCCATAAGTCTGTCCAAAGTACATAAACACAAATATGTTAATATTAGACATCCAGTAGTCATCTGGCATCATTCTTTGTTCAACTTCCAACTATATGTTGAATGATAAAAGGTTTTAAAAGGAGTCCTTTTACTCTTATTAACTGAAGAGAAATCTTTGAAACAAACAAACCAAAAATAAAGTTCATTTCATAATTATAGCTTTCCGTTAGAGTTATCTCTCATTAGCAACCTCATATGACCTGCTTTTAATTAAATCATATTGTTTGAGTGTATGAAGAAGTAAGTAACTGAACTTTTATTCCAGATCTTCTGCTTAAATGGCATGACTTGCCTTGGGCTAATTTCTTCTTTCAAATATTCTTGATATTTACAAAATTTTTTGAGATGTGAAGCAAGTCTAGAGTCCCATTGCATTATAAATGCATGTAGAGATTATCTAGTCTAATATACTGAGCCATTTAGCATTTGATGTCATTTAAATATGTGATATAATTAAAGCATGTAAATGAAAGATTCATAAAACAAAGGTGTAGTGATAAATTATTTCTGAGTATCATAAAATATCTGTCTTTCATCAGCTACACATAGGAATTTTGTTCACAGATGTAATTCACAGATTATGTGTCAGAACCATGTTCTACGAGGAAGTGTAGTGTATTTTGTATTGAAAAAAGTTAAGGTAGTACTGGGAAAAAACCAAAGCCTGTCTCATTTTCATACAGTGGGGGGAAAAGTATTATTTAAAAGGAAATGGGAAGGGAAGCTGATATTATTGAGCACCTGCTGTTTTGCAGGCACTCTTATGTACATTATCACTCCATTGGCCTCCTGCATGCTAGTCTAGAGAATCATTAACATTGTTGTAAATAAATCCCTGCTGCTATGAATTCTGGAGCATACTATGTAGAGTCACCCATGTAAGAAGCAATTTGACTGCAAATCAATGCCTATAATTCAAAGCATATTTTCTGTGACCACTGACTCGGAGCTCATATTTAAACCATTTTTATTTTCCCTGTCTTTGGCTCCTCAGTCACTATGCTCTGTCTCCAGATGGGCAGTTGCATGGCCTATTATTGTATTAAGATGCCCCCATTCTTTACTACCATGTAGTCTATATTTAAGTCAGACTTCAAACATAACTTCCTAATGTGCTGCCAGTTTTTTCAAAAAAAAAAAAAAAAACAGAAAAAAATTTATTTATACAGAAAGTTGAATCAACCCAGTGATTCTCTCCTTACAGATGAAGAAAGTATGTAACAGGAACTGTTAAAAGTCATGGTAAGATTCAAATGGTATTAAGGAATAATATTAAGGTAATAAGACAAGAGATCTAAGGATAGCCAAATCTTTACTTCTATTGGGGAAACAAAAATCCTACTAACAAAGTTCATTCCACAAAACCTAGAAGAGAAAGAAAACAGTTTTATTATTGAACAAGCATATCTGGAATACAATGCACATTGCAGGCAGTCTGTAAAAGACACTGCAAAAACCAGACAGATTCTTACACAAATTTCTTCAGTAAAGAAAGAACAAATAACACTTCTTCTATCTCCTTGAGAGACAAATTGATGTGCCTTGTCCCTTATATACCTTGTGAGTGTACCTTGAAAGAATGCTGAGTTAATTTTAGAAGTAGGTGTTTACAGTACCAAAGGTGCAAGCAGCCTTGCACTATAAAATCAAAAGGTTGAGCATACTATGTTTTCAAGGAGACACCCACAAGGAGGAGGGCAGAGGTTGCTGCTTCCCTCCCCTTTATTAAACACAGAAAATTTCATTTTACACTTACACTTCAACCAGTGAACCATTCACTCTAAGATTCCTAAAGGAGATACACATGTAAAAGAAGACAGTATAGAGCTCTCTTTACAACAGGGAATTTGGTTCCAAATCCCAAGACACAAACTAATGAGTTAGACTGAAACACATGAGAGAGTTAGTGAGTAAATCTGAACCATATTTAGGCCACGATTCTAAATAGCCTCGCGTTTAAGCCAACTCTAAACTGGGTATTTCTCCTCAAGTTCCAAACCTGAGTTTTAGGTCATTTCAGATTCAGGGAAGAACTGATCTGTCCTGTTAGAAAAAGAGACAAAAAAGCAGGAAAAAAAGAGTCCTCAAATGCAACTAATATTTTCCAGACCTTCTTAGGCCAAAGCAACAATCTCTGAGCCAAGCTCCCTTAAGGAAAAGAGTAGACAGAAAATGCCAAAGACAGAAAGGTGGAATGGGAAGAATCTAGTTAGAAAAGAGGCTCCTTTTGTATCTGTGTACTCTGATGAATCCTCTGGACCTTAGAATCATCTTTTTAAGTGTATAAAATAAAGTAAAGCACATAGGCTTGAAAGATAGACCTGTTATATCGAAATATAGGTATCAAAGTACTTAAAATCTGTAATTGAAAAAAATACATTTTTGATGTAATAATATATTATTTTCTAATTAATGCCCTAAATTAGAAGTTCTAGCAGCAGGTCTAATAACTACTGTAATTTTTAGTAGTGATAAGTGAAAACAAGATTTTGAGGTATCTGCAACAATTATAATATAATATAAAAATATCTAGGATTTCTATTGGTGACCAAGTTCCAGTTACTTCTAATTCTACTGTGCTTTGTTGCCTACATTTGAAATGTAAAGGAAATGCTAAAATTCCGTTGGAAAAAATATTCAGTTAGGCTGTAGTGAAAATATAGACATTTTTTTCCCCATCCAAATTCACGGAACAAGGAAAAGAACCCCTGAATTAAAAGGAAAAGGAGAAGATGGGCCAGTTTCTCCTCCCTTTCACTCGTAGCATTGGCTCTTATTTCCCCTTGGCCTTCTAAAGGATAAAGAATCCAAAGAAGTAGAGGACCACATCCACACTGATCATTAACACTTGGGCACAGTGACCCCACCCCATGAGAAAACAGCTCTTCCTTTGGGGTGGAGTAGTCTGCCCTTCATCCTTAGGAGGAATTAAGAGGAGAGGAAAATACAACTCATGAGCTCCTCCTAGAGGGCAACAATGCCCTGGGTAGGGTTATTAAAAGGCATTCCTATCTCTCTCAAGGGAAGAGTTTGAGAAACACCAGGAAGTTGGTCCTGTCCTTTCTCTAAGCTTGGTATTTGAATCTTCCTGGGATTGATGAAGTTAGTTCGTCTTCCTAAGGCCTTTATGAAAGCCTCATTATATTGCCTCCAGGAGATGCCAGAGCAGGTCAGGAGAGTTTCTTAATTCATTTTACTTAAGCCCACACCATACACTAGATCGAACAGACGCTTCCTGTTCCCGTTCCAGTTTGAATTTTCCTCTCCTTCAAGGCTACTCAGTCAGTAAATAGTGAAGCTGGAATTCACAACTAGACCTTTCTGATTCCAAAGCTTTGGTTTTATATTGCATTCTACTATGCTACTCTAAACAACGGGTTTGAAAAATCTATGAGTTTTACATTCCATGCATTTAGTCAACAGCAAGACATTAATATAATGCATATTATATTTTTCCTAATATTCATGACATATTTATTAGATGTCTATTATATAAACAGATACTCTGCTAGTCTCCAGTGGTATACATGGTATGCAAAAAAGGACATAGGAACTTTGACTTAATAGATCTTGGAGTCTAGAGATAGTCAGACTTTAGTCAAAGAGCCATACAAATAAATATATAATTGCAAGTTAAAATCAGTGTCTTGAAAGTAATTGATGGAGTGCTGTATGATGTGGGCTTCTGAACTAGTCTGGAAGATGGGGAAGACTTTCCTGAGAAAGCAACATTTGTGAGGAGATCAGGTAGAAGTTAATAAATTGTTACAGATAAATTGTTTTCCCTCTAAACTCATTTTATACTAATATGTTCGCTGTTTTAAGTAATTTTTTAAACAATAAAAGATTGCCATCATTAAAAACTTATGACTTACAGAGAAATAAGAAATAAACTAAGCAATAAAAAAGGATTTTCATTTTTAAAAAGCACCAATAATTCAATCAAAATCATTTTAATAACTTGTCTTCCCATACACAGTTTCCTGCAAAATCATAGATCAGTGATTGCTAGGGACTTGGGAGTGAATGGGGAATGATTGCTGATGAGTATAGGAATTCTTTTTGGAGTGACAAAAATATTCTGAAATTAGATAGTGGGGTTGATTACACAACTTTATGAATATGCTAAAAAACCACTCAATTGTACGCTTTTAAGGGTCAATTTTATGGTATGTCAATTATATCTCAATCTTGAAAATGAGGGTAAAAATGAGTGACATAGTATCATCTATGACATGAGTATCATAGATGAACTACGAACACCTGCAAGATCATTATTAGTAGTAGAACTTGTATATCATAACATGGAAGATCTATCCAAGAAATATAGCTATTCATAGACCTTTGTCATAGAATGACTCTTCTTTTTCTAAGAACACACTCTCTGATGGAGAACACAGCTCATAGAGCACTAGGAGATGAAGGGTATGCCTTCTTACTCAGCAAAATCCAATGAATGAGTCCAGGCAATCAGTGAGGTGACAGATGTAGAAGTTCATATCCTACTAAGTTGACTTAGTGAGTCATTAACATGGTTTGCAGACCACTGATTACAACATTGAGATGGATTTTTTTTTAGTATTAAACAGGAATGTGAAATTATAACATGAAATTAATTCACAAGTAATAAAGACTGATTTTTGCTTTTGTCTTTTAAGTGAACAGATGAAGCAATAGAAAACTCATAGCAATATTATCCTTAGTTTTCCAGATAAATAAATGTGAATGTATCAAAAATAGTGCAGAGGAAAATGAAGAGCAAAATAAATGTTACTTAGAGTAATAGTTTATAATTTAAATTTATCACCATTATGATAAAATAGCCTTATTGAAAGCTTATCATCTAAGGCAGGTAAACAACAGGAAGGACCTGTGCTTATATAGGAGATATGAAAAGGAGCATGAAGTGAATAGCTAAGTAGTTGGGTATTTTTACTAAGATCAAGGTTTCAAACAAAGGAGGGAAAGAAGCAATAATAATTTTAATCTTAAAGTCAATATTGGGAATAATAGCTGTCTGCATTACAAGTTCATATCGCAGAGTTTAAGGGTTATGAAAAGCCTCTTAAAAAACAAAAAAAGACTCCATGGGAAATATAGCTTTCAAACACATTCTATACCAAGATTTATGATTTGTGAAATTCAATCAGGAAATATCAGGGCATAAGTAATTTAGTAGAAGTGGACCAGCACTTTTGTAGGTACAACAATTCTTTGAAACTGAAGGAGTCACAGGCTATATCTAGTAAATTATTGATTTAATAAATCATAGTGCTCTTTTGTGACCTACAAGAATTCATCACTTTAAAAAATACCTAACTTGCTTTCTGAGAAAAATGTATATACTATATAATAATTTTCATTATAGACTATATTTGATAATAAATTATACATTGCACAGTGAAAAGACACATTTGAAATTGCAAGTAGCTTAAGACTGTGTTCCATGTATTATAAAGTCTCTAAGATATCTGGACATTCAAGCAGTACCTCTTCCCTATACACAGTTTACGATTATTCTTTTTCACTCAGTGGGAAGGTACCTCTTCTTCTTCTTCAGTCCTCCTCCATCCCACATACACGATCAAACCATAGGTGGGAAGTCCTTTTCATTGGATGACTAGAAGCCTTACAACCCGGTGGCAGTCTCATGCTCTGATTTCCCTGGAACTACCACATCTGTCTACTGCATCACTGCTTCATAGTTCAGGAGTAAAACACGTATGTCACATATACTTGCATGGACACATTTTGCGTATACAAATCAAACCATACAAATTCGCCCAACAGAAAATTTAAAAAAACAAACAGAAAACAAGAAAACAAGAAAAATAATACAAAATTAAATTGTATGGATGATTTTGCTCACTCAATGAGGTCATGCTCCAGACTGATAAAATGTTAGCGTGGATTTGCCGCTGTGAAATGGTAGGCATGAGTTTGCCGTTCCCTCAGTGGAAATCAGTATCCATGTGGTTCTTGTATTGTAAAAATCTTATCACTGAATATGTTTCTAATGTTTAAAGATACATAATCTTTCATATAATGTTGCCTCTAAATGTAAAGCAACAGTGATTCCTGGTAATCAGAGAAATAGTTAAGATTTCAATCACAGAAAGAAAAAAATAAATTTATATGGATTTATTAAGAGAGGGTATGTCTCGATTCTGTCTTGGATTTAAGTGAATTTCTGGGGTAATTTCAACCAAATGAAATGTCTGTGTTATGTGCTGACTGTGGAACACCATTGTATAGTATCCTGGTCTTGGAAGCATAGTTTATTTAATCATCCAACAGACAATTATGGAGAACCTACTGTTTATCAGAACTGTTCTAGGAAGAGAAGAGAGACATGATAAGACTTGTGTGTTAGAAAAATCACTAGCAGTGGTAAGAACTTGTGGGGATGAGTGGAGCTGGTTGTCTATTGGAAGAGCCCATGTGGAAACTGCTGGCAGTCTGGATTGTGGCAGTTACAGAGCCAGAGAGGAGAGAGAGAGCCTGATAAGTTACATAAGGGTACAAGCGACAAATCAATGATGTATTGAACCCCAAGAGTCAGGGAGAGAGTGTCAAGAATAATGGCATTTTATAATAAGCTAAATTTGACACTTTAAATCTTTAAAATACTTTGGCTCTATATGTATACATAGAACAGTTCTTTAGTGCTGCAAAATCATAATTAATTTCAGTCAATAATACAAATGTTAGAATTATTGCCCAAGTGATAGCTCAATTTAGAATCATCAGTATGGCATTTCGCAAAGTGAGTTCTGGGGAACACTGGTCTTGTGAGATGTTACGCTGAAGCAGAGTCTCCATGATCAAATAAGTTTGTAAGAAAACTCATGACATTCCCCAAATCTTACTCAAGTCTCAATGAAGTCCTTAATAAATAACCCTATTTCTTTTACCCATGTATTTCCCAAATTTACTTAATCATAGAACAATTTCTTGTCATAATTAATGTGTTCTACAAAAATGCTATTAAAAATATAGATTTAAGTAAGTTGTAATCAGGAACAGGTAAGTTCTTATATTTAATACATTACAATGGGCATAGGCTGTTTAAAGCAACACAGCCAGTTGACAAAAGGTATAAGTCAAATGGCAAAAATAAGCATAGAATTCGAAGTCCTGGCTTGCTTGAATCTTCTGCTTGTTAACAGTGCCAGAAAGATAAAGGATGCCCTTTTCTGTGCTAGCCAATAAGATGAAATTAAAACAGGAAGAGAGAGTATGAAAAGCTTCTAGGAACCAATATTAGGAGAAATAGTCAAGGTGGCCTGGCTTGGTCGTTATTCCATTTAGATTTTTATAAACATAAAACAGATTGAAATAAATCTGTATCTCACAGCATAATTTTCTCTTATTTACATACTGCATAAAATATTGTCAGTCACTACAGTATTCCACATAATTGGCTATAAATTAGGCCATGCTGTAAGCACTGACCAGAAGAAACATAAAATTATTGCTACCAGTGCAAATAACAGTCTAACATAGTATTAGTTACTAAGGACTTGTGATTATACTGCAACCTTGTATATATTTATCAGTGGTTTAAAAAAAGTTTGATGTTTTTCATATTTATAAATGAGATTTTCAACAAAAGCTGTCCTAAATGTCCATTATGCAAGATAAAACATACAAAACAAATTGAGGCTGTCAGATGTGTGTTAACATAGAATGGCAGAATGCTCATGACTAAGTCACAAAGCTGAACTTGAGTTAGTAGCTCTCATTTCTATTCATACTTTCCAAATACAAAAATAAGAGCTTTTGTCACATACATTCAAAGTATTGTAATTTTGGAGCACCTTAAAATCGGAAAGAAAGTTAATGTAAAACATGCTGCTCATTCTTGAATGATTCTCTCATCAGTAGTATTATCAGTTGAATAAAGTTATCAGTGCTGAAATAACACACCTGACTAATCTCAGACAATAATGAGTAATGAGAGTGATGCATCTTTGGTTATTATTATCACTGTCAATTTGTTGTTGTTCTGGGGAGTTCTAATTTTAGTATGTTTAATTCTAACTATTTATTACCATTTTATAGACTATTAAAAGAAAAAGAGGCAGAACATTCAGTAGCTACCCTACTCAATACAACATACTGTTTGTGTTAAATGCATGTGTTTTAAATATATTGCTCTATTTCTAAACTCTGGCCAGGAATCCATCAAAAGTTTGACTTTTCCAAACTGTCATGATTCTTCTCGAGCCACCTAAGACACCACTGCATCCAGCTCTCTTAAAAAGTAAAATCAGGCATTAACTCCAATAAATTCCCAACATAAAACCTAAACCTAAGTTCTACTCTTCTCCAGCCCTCTTCTCAAGTCACAGAAGAGTGTCACTGATGCTTTCTGAAGCTAATCACTCCACTTGACTTCTTGATCTGATCTTTTCCAAGCTTTTAGGTCAGTGCTCCTGATTTCTCCTGTGTAATAACTCCTTCCTCCAGATTAAACAAGACAACGATAACAAAAACTCACTCAGCTTTGCATCTTTCCTCCAGCTACTCCCAATGTTCTCCTTCTGTTTATGGCTAAGATTCTGATTACTTTTGTATTTCTTTGTATATCATTTACTCTTCATCCAATTACAATCTGGCTACCACCTCTTTACTCTAGTTCAAGAGTTAGCAAACTTTTTCTGTAAAGGCCAGATGGTATTTTGGGCTTTGCTGGCTACATATGTCTCTGTTTGCACATTCTTATTTAGTTTTTGTTTTGTTATCTAAATCTTTAAAAATGTAAAAAAACCTTTCTTGGTATGGGCTGGAATTGGCTTGCTGCCTATAATTTGCAGAAAGCTGCTCTGGTTGAAACTACTGTATTTATAATACCCAAAACTCTGTTTTTGGTGTTTGAGGGAATCGTTCCTGCACAGGTTCAAAGCCAATTAAGAGGCAGGCTGACGGAAATCAAACCATCAGCTTTAATATTGGTAAAAGCTGAGGAGCAGTAACAATGGGCTTCCTACGTAGCTACAGGTGTCTCGCAACAACCATGGCCACCCCCTCAACGGACTCTGCCCTGAAGTACTCACGCCATGGAGAAGGAGACCAGCAAGTGTATTCTTCAGGCAGGATAGCTCCCAACCAGAAGTAGAGTTCCTGTTTCAGGCTCACCAATCTGGATATGAAAAGTGATATATAAGAATTCTACCTCCAGGGGAAAGGGGTGGGTCCAGCAGGGAGGCTTGCCTAGGCAAAAACCCTCCTTGAGGAAGCCACAGGCGTAGAGAAGAAGCTGCCTGATACCCCAGATTGCCAAGTCCACTCAGACTCCTTTTTCATTTATTACCACTTTGCAGCACTTAATATTTTTGAACACTTTCTTTTAATTGAAACCCTCTTCTCCCTTGGCTCCCAAGAGGCTAATTTCTCTGTAGCCACCCTCTATCTGATCCCATCTTGGCAATCCCCAGACCTCCTCTTTGGCCGTCTTTTCTCATTCTACATACTTTTCTGGGTGATCTTATTCACTTAAATATATCCACTATCATCTTTATGCTTTCAGTACTTAAATTTCCATTAGTAACCCAGGTATCTCTCTGAGTTCCAGAACTATAAATCCTAATGCCTGCCCCTATCTGTGAACAACAGACCCATCATCTACAAATTTGCTAGAAACATTTGTTTCACCCTCATCTTTTTTAGGAACATAGCACATCTGGGGCTGAGGTAGCAAAAAAGTCTGCCTCTATGCACTGTCAGCAACACTGGATTTAAATATAAATCATAAAAATAGATAAAGGTTGGTGAGAGAGTATTTTACTTAAATGAGTGGGTGAATGTATTTGTACAGCCATCCCTGTCCCATGTATAGAAATACTTAATCTGGTGGCAGCATAATCAGGGTTGATTTTGAGTAGAGTTTCAAAGCCTGGCAGTGAGTAAAACAATTTTCCACATGCATTTGTAATTTGGAACCAAGCAAAAAAGGGCTCATTCTGCTCACCACTATCTGGTGCCAATCAATTGCAAATGAGTCGGTGGTTGAGAAAAGAAAGTTTATATGATTAGCTAGCATAATCAGAAGATGGTGGACTGATGTCCTAAAGAACCGTCTTAAAATCATACAGAATCTTGAGGCAGTTATATAGGGTAATGGGCAGGGAAGGAGGGCGTTTAGGGATGTTGACCATCCAGTGTGATGCCCTTAAGGCACCACCTTATCTCTTACTTCTGTCATTCGTGATGGGTACCAATGCAGAATTTTTCTTTATGGAGGTCATCATATTCCTGGGGAACTCAGAGAACAAAGTTATTGTCTTATCACAGCTGGGAGATACATGTTAACAAGAGTCATAGAACTAGCAGATCATGTATTTTGCAAAAGTGAGAGGTGCTTAATCATCTAGGCTACATGCAGGCTAGAGTGCATTCTCCGAGACTAGTGAATCAGGATCATAGTTACAATATTGCTTCCTTTCCCTAAGATGGCTTCCCTCGTGCTAACTTAAGATCTAGCTGTTATAATTTCTCATCATTATAAAAGAGATGATTATCTTTACACTTTTATCATAAATGAAAGCAGGACCACCCTTATTACCTCAAGAGATAGCAAAATGACAACGTTATTATATTACTTTGTTTCTGAGAAATCTGAATACTTAAAAAGTTTTGTATGTCTACTATTTTTTATTTTTAAAATATTTGACAATGGGGATCTTGTTAAAATATGGAAATAAATGATATGCTTTAAAATCCAGTAGCTGTATTTTTTATATTAAGGAAATGTTTATAGTATACATTTTTTAAATTTTTTATAAAAATATTTTTTATCGCTTTTATTTCCTAGCACCCTGTGGAAGTCGTTCAACAGGTTCAGAAGGCACTGTTCTATCACCAAACTATCCAAAAAATTACAGTGTGGGACATAATTGTGTTTATTCCATAGCAGTTCCCAAGGAATTTGGTAAGTAAGATTCATCTCATCGTGTAGTATTTCATTCCAGACATACTTTATTTTTCACTACATGCTATTCAAAATGTTAGTTGTTTTTTAATGAAATATTTACTATTCATAAAGTACTTTATTCTACAATTCATTTTAGATAGTAGCTTTGTAATAAAATTTTGAGGTCATTTTACTCAATCTGAATTTACAGTCAAGTACACAGGTGAACAACAATATAAAAATGAAAACAGGATTGTTTTTAATTTTTAAAAATAAGTATATCCAGTAACCTTGCAAGTGCCTTCATATTGGAATTATATAAAATGGGAAATTACCAGAGCATAAAGCAAAGTCTGCTCTGCAAAATACACATAAAATCAAATAGAGAACTATTATAATAATGACAATTACAAAACAATCATATCAGTTTTATACTTTATTAACACATTTCCAGAAGGAAGAAATTTTGTTTTTGAGCACCTAGTTTCTGGGACAGCAATGAATATAAAAAGACAGCAAAGGACATTTCAGCTCCTCTTGTCAACCTGACAATCTGTTCTGCATTGGCACCGAGAAGACAACGTGTCCTTTGCTGCCTTCCCATCTCCCTGATCACAAGTCTTAGAAGTCACTTACCTGGCTTCTGAAGGTTTTGGATCTGAGATCCAGCTGGATCTAACCCAGGTTAAGCCCTGTCTATATATGGATAGGCAAAGAAAATTTAGTGAGCGGTAAAGTATGGGAGAGAGGCTGGAAGTTCAGACTTCTAGAATTTAGACTTACAGCATTGTGTTACATGGTAAAGGATTTGCTCTGGCTTTAATGAATGTCTGAGTCTGGATGACTAAGTATTTCAGCAGAAGGACATGGATTTTACCAAGATTTTTGGATCACATCTTGGCTTAACATTTCTGCTGTTATATAAAATAAGCTGATGCTTCAGTCCAATTTCTTATAACCAGATACTACCTATATATCCTCCTTTTCTGTCTTCTGAAACAAGTCCAAGATCCTCAGCTTGAGAGAATATTGTCCTCAGAAGTGAAGTACTAAACCATTTATTTTAACCTTGAAATCAAGTGATGATGACAGGATTAGCAAGGTGTCTGTTTCTGTATTCTACAAAATGTTTCTTCTTTCTAGCATTTTGATGGATTAAATCAGAGTTGAGCTATTTATTTGTGAAGACAATGACAGTTTAGAAAGAAAAACATCATCTACTTAATTGTGTTTGTTTTTTGCCTTTTGCACCCAAGAGAGTCTTTCCCTTGCTAGGGGGGTTTGTAGTCCCCAGCTACCAAAAATGTTACACTGTTGCTGGCAGAATCCTAGCAGTGATGGTTCAGAAGACTGCGAGGCTATCTGAGTCCTATTTAGAAGCCAGTCTTTAGTTGTATTATACTCTGTTCTTGGGATGCCATGTGGCCAAAAGAATGAGAAAGAGGAAAAACGGCCATTTCCTTCCCTGACACGTAGACACACTGGTCACCTGGAGATATTTTACAGTAGCCTACGTATGTTTAAAAAGAAAAGTAAACAGTACTGATTAAAATAAAAGTAAATTAACACATTCCTAAATAATGGAATCTTTATTTTAGCAGGGTAAATGTAAGTTAAATTTAATCCTTTCAATGTAAAAAATAATGCAACCAAAAATCAGTGGTTTTTAACACTAATTTTTTCCTTTTTAACAAATTGTCTTGGATTATTTATGGACAAAATCAAGTGTACTTTGATTTATTAGAAGGAAAACTGATTTTATTTTTATAAATGTTGCATCATTCTTTATTTCAAACTACATATAAAGTCAAACAGACTTGGTTTCTAATTCCAGCCTGTCGTATCTTAGGTATTTGTCTTCGGACAAATTACATAATCTCTTTGAGACTCAGTTTCTTTATTTGTAAAATGGGGATCATTATGTTTACAGAGCAGAGTTGTTGTGAAGAGTAAATGAGATTGCACATATAAAGTATGTCTCACATAGTTCATGCTCGATACCATTGGGTTTAAGAATGTCAGCTTTGGAATCAGAGTTCTGGGTTTAGAGCACAACCCGATTTGCTCTTTTTCATTGAGCAAGTCACATCATCAGCCTGAGACTTAGTTTTCTTATTTCTGAAGTAGAGGTGATAAATGTCTACCTCATGGGTTATTTTATAATTAAAGGATATAATGTATGTAAGTGATTGGCATAATAACACATAGTAAGTCATATAAACACACAGGAGCACACACACACACACTTTTCTTTATGTTCACATTCATAGACCTCCCTCCAAAAAAAGATGAAATAGAATGACCTGAATTACTAGATTAGACTGGGGTCTTAGAAGTAGCATGGCTAAAAATAAAACATTTATATTATATAAATGAAGCATGAAAGCACATATTTCGTGTTTCACATCTCTAGTAGATATCCAATTACCTAACAATCCCTTAAAATTCTGGGAGCAGAGTAGTGGAATTAAATAAATACCGATTATAGTCTTCTTCCTGTCCCTACCTTTGCCCCTTTAATGTGAGATGATCAAGCAATAGTGTTTGGGTCTCTACAAATCAAATTCCTATTTTGCTTCTGCTTCCTCTCATTCGCATTTTGCCATAATTTCCTTCTATTGCCACAGTGAGCTATGTTTTACCACTTTTTAGTATCACTTTTTACACTTTTCCTGTCATTTATCCCAAATTATAATCATTCGTTCTTCTATATCTTTTATGTGCTGACATTCTTAGAATTTTACTTTTTAAATCATTTAGCATAATAACTGTCAAATACACTTAATTCATTGTAATTGCATTTTTTACAGGGGTTAAGGTTCTAAAGTCCTTATGTAAGGAGAAAATCAAATATAATCAATCTTACCCATGAAATACCTTAAATCTCTCATAGAAGATCATCTACATGATTAGGCACAAGACATATTGTTTCTGAATAGTTCTAATAGGACATTTTCCTCCAGTGTCAGGACAGATAACAGTTTCTTCAGATAATACCAGAAAAGCTAGTTTGGTTTCTTTCAGGTCATGTGGTACCACATTACTTTATCCATTTTTGCCTGGTATAGAATTGAATTCATAGAAGTTAAATGTGCACATAATGTGAATCTACTTTTCTGGTTGGTTGAGTGAATACTATTTTGTTTGTGAGTCAATTCCTATCTTTCAGTTTTTCTAGATAAGAGAATTGTCAACTCATAATGCTTTCATGAGCATCATTGGATTTCATTTGAACCTCAGCTTTGGGGTCACTTTGGTAATATTTATTCTGCAAGATTCAGTTGTTGTAGATACTTAAAAGAATAACAATTCTGGATCAGTTGGATAGCATTTATTGATGTTTCACTCTCTTTCTTCTACACAGTTAAACTATTTTAATTAAAAATATCCTACTTTATTAATAAAATCTTTTAATTTTCCTTCATCTTTCAATTTTTAATTACCATTTGTTTCCTCTTTATGCATTACTTTTAAGTGCCAAAAATATGGAAGACAGATTTTATTTTATTTTGAATTTGGTATAGATAAGATGCTTTAGAATGTAAGAGAGTTGTTGACATTCTTAGAGGGGAAATATTTTTGTTAATGTGTATTTACACATAAATGTAGGGGCCAAAATCAAATGCAGGGAGGGGGAAATTGGTAAAATTGGGGAATAAATATTGTGGACTTCTGTTTCAACAATCCTGGCTGAGAAAAAACAGAAAGAGCAAGAATGACAGCCAAAGTCAGGTACAAGTCAGAGGCTAATGTTTGTTTTCGTCTGTTTTCTCTTGGGATAGAAGATAATGGAGTATTTATTTTAAAGCCTGAGAGAAAGACACAGTGGAGAGGGCAAAATTGAAAATTTTAGATGGACCAATTGGTAAAGCAAGATGCTTGAAGCAATTGAGGAAGATGGGATTATAAAGGGGGGGGGAGCTCCTTAAACTATAATTCAGAAGAAATGATTCATAATTAGTAACATAATACCTGAGTTAGTTTCATGTAAAATACTACCTTTTGAAATTATCATCTCTTCCTATTCTCCCAACCCTATTTGCCTTCAATCACCTGCTCCTTACATCCTAGGTATTATCTATATAAGAGAATGTATTAGTATCCTAGGGTTGCCATAACAAACTACCACAAACTTGGTGACTTAAAATCACAGAAATTTATTCTCTCACAGTTCTGGAGGCTAGACCTCTGAAATCAAGGTATCAATAGCACCTCACTCCCTCTGTTGGCCCTGGGGAAGAATCCTTCCTTGCCTCTTCCTAGCTTCTAGCGGCTTCCAGCAATCCTTGACATTCTGTGGCTTGTAGCTGTATCACTCTGATCTCTGCCTCTGTCTTCACAAGACTTTTTTCCCTCTTTGTGCAAGTCTTCTCTGTTTCTGTGTTTTTCTCTGTCCTCTCTTCTTATAGTGACACCAGAAGGGTAGGGCCCACCCTTATCCAGTATGATGTCATCTTAATCTTTAATTAATTGCATCTGCAAAGACCCTGTTTCCAAATACAGTGACATTCTGAGCTTCTGGGTGGACATGAATTTTTAGGGGGACACTATTCAACCAACTACAGAAGATAAACTATATTACCACAGTTTTATGTAGAAAATCTTACTAACATAAATTACTCTATAAAGCATATACAAATATGTATAGTCTACTCTGTATAAAAGGCACATAGAGTTACTAAAAGCTTTTGTGGATTGCTGTGGGAAAGGCTTTTTTTTTTTTTTTAAATAGCTGTCACACTTTGAATTTCTCTCCTACTTCTATGTATTTTATGTTAGTTTCTTTTGTGTGTGTGTGTGTGTGTGTGAGGAAGATCAGCCCTGAGCTAACATCTGATGCCAGTCCTCCTTTTTTTTTTTTTTTTTTGCTGAGGAAGATTGGCCTTGGGCTAACATCTGTGCACATCTTCCTCTACTTTATATGGGACGCTGCCACAGCATGGCTTGACAAGCTGTGCGTCGGTGTGCACCCGGGATCCAAACCTGTGAACCCCGGGCCACTGCAGGGGAGGGTGCACACTTATCCACTGCACCACCGAGCTGACCCCTATGTTAGTTTCTTATTCACAAACATTATCTTTCCCATCTCCCATTGCAGTATTTTTTCCTCCAGTCAACCTAGAAATGTCTTTCCCTATGACGTTGCCTACAATATAGGTTATAGTTTTTTTTTTTATTTCAAACTTTACCATAATATTATATTAAAAACACTGATAGGGACTGGCCAGGTGGCGTAGTGGTTAAGTTCACGTGTTCTGCTTCGGTGGCCTGGGGTTCACCGGTTTGGATCCTGGGCACAGACCTACTCACCCCTCATCAAGCCATGCTGAGGCAGTGTCCCACATAGAAGAACTAGAAGGACCTACAGCTAGGATATACAGCTATGTACTGGGGCTTTAGGGGGAAAAAAGAAAAAGAGGAAGATTGGCAACAGATGTTAGCTCAGGGCCAATCTTCCTTAAAAAAAAACACTGATAATGATTAGATATTAGCTATCTCATTAATTCTTATTATGTTCATTAAATTTAGTATTTCCTTTCTACCTTATAGACGTAGGTAATTACATAATGATTGTTACATGCAATTTATTTTTGAAATATCAATCATATCTTTCATATTTCTGCATAAACTTTTAGTCTTTGAAAGTAGTCTTTAAAAGGTTAGATCTCCTTAAAATTTAGGAGGAGAAAGCAAAAACAATGCATTAAAACTAAGATGCACACACATTATATATAAATCTACACATGTATGTATTTTCTTTTAGGTATCTGGACTTTCAATATGTGCTAATGTAGTTTTGACCCGTATATATACAGTTAACTATTCTCATTTTTTATGTTAAAACTGATAACCATTTTTTTATTCTGTGTGTATTCTCCTTTAAAACTCACACATATATTTGACCATTTTCCTTTTGATCTTGTATCTAGGTGTTTTTAAATGACCTATTTTATTCAGCATCATTTACATAATTTATGTTGTTGTTACCTGTCTTTATACTTTGTTCCGTAATTTATTGTCACTAATTTTCCCCATATTTTAGTCACAAATTGTTTTGAGATTCTTTTTCTATGCTCTTTAGGTCAGTACATCATTTATTGACATTCTGTTTTTCCTGGTGTGAAGTTTTCAGTAATGAATGAACCTTTATGGTCAATAAAGTCTTTTTATATATAAAGTGTATGACACTTCATTTTTAATGGTACACTTGCATCAGAATTAATGATTAGTCTTTTCTAAATATTGAATTTACTTATCTAACAGTGACAAATAATGTTTACGAAATGTGTGTTTATTCACAATTTGCATTTACTATTTATCATTACTTGTTAAACACAGAGCAATTGAAAAGAAAAGGGAACTCTTTTACTTTCCTAAAATTGATGGTTATTTTAATGTCAATATGCAGGAATTAGTATGTTAATTTTGTGCCTATAAGAAAGAAAATCCTTATTTTTTGAGCCTAACATTTTTAGAGTAAGGAAAATGCAATTATCATATGTAATTATAATTATATTATTTAATTCTTGGGGCACTATTTGTATAATTAGATCTGAAGCCATGTATGGTCACCAGATAGAACAGGATCTCCTCCTCAACTGAAATTTGCTTTGGATGTCAAGTCTCACGACCCCACACATGCACTAAGAAGGTATGGAAAGATATATTATTCATATAATGAAACTTTCTGAGAAGAGCAGGGCAGGATCCCAAGAAGATCCAAAATTGCTTAAGGGAGCAAGGAAAGCTGACTGGCTTTGGGGTTTTATTGTGGTTAGGGGGTGGTGCTGGAGTGAAAGTTCCCTAACATGGGTCAAGGCTTGTGTAGTTTGAACTTCCCACTGGTTCTAAAGGAACTTGCACCCAGGCTTTCTTATCAGCTTGCCCAGACATGGGGCAAAAGGGGAAGTAGGAGGGGTAGGGCTTGAAAGCAATCAGCAGTCAAACGTCAAAAATGGATCAAACTCTCTCACAATTCACTCTTGGAGTTTGACTGATCAGTGAAATGTGCCGTATTTCATTTAATTGAATTTGAACTTGTCTAAGTAAGCCATGATGGCACTTTATGAGGGTTATATCCAGAGACTGGTAAGGGAGGTGAACATTCCATTGAATGCCTCGTTCAAGAGGTCAACATTACATGTTGTAAGAAGTGAAATGAGTGCCTCAATCACTGTTGATAACAGCTAGAACTCTGAAGAGGATGTGGAGTGTCTTGGTGAGGTCTTCTGTTGTGGCTTTAGTATGTGTGGAGACACGTGTGGCATTGATTTATATTTTGAGTATCTCTGAGACAGGATTCCCAGAAATTTTTACCCCATAAGGGACAACCTTGGATCAGGAATTATTATTGCTGCCATTGGCTAGACCACTGGCCAGACAATTGGCAATGGCCCAACGGTTTATAAAAATGTTCAGTTGGGGCTGATTGTTGACCAGGACATCCAGTGTAAAGATGACTACCCCAAGTCTGGGCAATCATACTGATCATTGAGTCTTTTATCAGGAATGTCTTGGTTAAGGCATTAAAAGCAGCAGCTCTCCAGAGAGTTCAATGTGTGATGATGCCGGTGGTCACACTGTTCATAAGGTATACAAACTCCCTTTGCTGTGCAATCAGTTGATCCTAAGGAGCTCCTCAGATAGCTAAAAGGTTCAAAAGAGGAGTGAGCTTCTATAAAATCATGGCATCTGACAAGGAACTGAGGACAAGGAAGGCCGTGCCCTCATGCAAATGGGATACGCCAGAAGGCCTAAGTTTGACTCTAATATGTATGTATCATTTCCATTTTAGCAAGGAGGCCTTAGTGGCCATACCAAACTTGTAGGGTACTACTTCATGACCCAAGGCATAATGGACAGCTGGATATGGAGGGCCACGGACTCAGGGCTTGTGAGATCCTCTGTTTCCAGAACATACAGTATGCAGAATTGCTGCTGCAATGGCATTTGGCATGGGGCTTAGGAGAGGTGTTTCTTGCAATCAGAAGTCCGTGGGCAACTTATGGCTGACATGAGTGGTCCAGAGATGCCAAGAGGCATGAGAAGAGATTGCTAAAACCTCTACAATGAAGGAGTCTCTGGCGGAGGGGCAATGCCTATTGTATCATAATTTGGAAAGATTCTAGAGATTTTTTTTGTAGAAGCCCTCATTCAAGGTAGGCCAGTTTACTAGCAATAGCATAAATGGGCTTAAATAAAATTATAAGTGAAGAATATGTTTCCCTTGAAATCCAAAAATTCCTAAAAGATTTTGGGCTGGTTTTAACATTGTGGTGCCACGAGGGTTAATAGTTCTTTCTTAATGGTGTCAGGGAAGGAGTGGCTTTTGACTGACCAAATAATTCCTGGGGATTTAACTGAGGTAACAGGGCCTTCTATTATGTGTGTAGCAATGGAACTTACCCCTTTTTGTCAGCTCTTTTGTATTTGTATGTCTTCAATGATTCTGGCAAATGAATCTCCTTAAAGGAAGATGTCATTAGTGTGACATCATTACCCATGCTCCTGGAGAAAGTTGGATGCAGTTATGGTCCTGCCTACAAAGACAAATTGCAATGGCTGGGCTGTTGAAGACCTCCTGGGTAGTCAGGTAAATGTGCCCCTTTAAAGCTGAAAGCAAAAAGTGTTGTATCCATCAAAGTGAAGGCAAACTTTGGCTGAAAGACTACTGAAATTGGCATTAAACAGAACAATGAGCCAAATCAATAATAGCAAAATGTTTACCGGCTAATGATGTGATGGATTTGGTAATTTCAATAATATTGATTATGGGGCCCTAATGGGTAGAACCACAGAATTAAGGTTGCAGTAATCCACCATGAGGTAACTTTCATCCGTTCCAGTTTAAGAACAGCCAAAATGGGCTGTTAAATGGAGAAATAGAGGGGTTAAACACCCTTTCTCTAAATAAGTCTTTTATAATATGTTTCAATCCTTGAAGGCTCTGTTTTAGTACATATTGAACCATGTTAACTATTTTAATTGTGGGGAAAGGCTCATAGGGTCTCAAGTTGTCAAGTGTTTTGTAAGTGCCAAAGACATAATTTAATTTATTACATTTTTCGTCAGAGCTTCCATTACTATCATGGGATATTTAGGCAGGACAATAATTCTGATGACTAAGATGAGGCATACTTCTTTGCTCACTATTTTATATTTCGTATCTGCTTCAGATTATAGGGTGTGCCCTCCTTGCTTAAATTTAGTGGGATCTCCAGGAAGAACTGTAATTTCAGCCACTGTATTGACTAAGGCCATGAAGATTTGCCAATTGGTGCATCTCAGTGGATATTAAAGTTAACTCGAAACCTGTGTTGTAGAGGTACAAGAGCCAATTAGAGACATTATATATCTTCACTTGATAAATTCTTGTAGTAAATGTTGGGTTTCTAATTGAGTCAAATTGTGGGCTTTTCTTTCAATTTTTTGTTTCCTCACCTTCTATCTAGTTTGTTTATTGGTCGCTGGATATACTTTGGAGGAGGGGAGATCTCTTTACTCTGCTCATATTTATAAGTTTCTTCCTCCGGAGAGTGTCAAATCTGTGGCATCAGGGTTAAGGGTCTCACCCATCACAATTGCTGCTTTATAGAATTTAAGGATCTGGCGTTTTAAGTAGGATTTGAATTACCTCTTTTGTTGTGCCACATGGGTCCTGTAAGTGTTTTCTTCTATAAGCCTGAGGATCAGGATCTTTCTTGCAAAGAAGCCTGGGCAGGAGTGATAGCAAAACCATTTTTATAGGGTCTTACTGAGTCACCTGCTTTTGGGAGTGTAGACCTCAGCATGCCACGTGGTACCCGCTCTTCCACACAACTGGCCACCCAGTGGGCCCATATATTGCACAGGGCATGAGAATTTTTCCTGAGACTCTACAGAAGAAGGGCCAATGCCTGCTTGAGACTAACAACCAACAGTCGCAAAGTAAGAGTCATAGCTCTGAACCTGGCATTAGTCACAGTTTGTGCGGAATCAAGACATACAATTCAACCTGAGACACACAGGTAGAGCCAGGCTAAGACACACAACCCAGAGTCACTTTAAGGAAGGCCCTATCTCTTGTTTCCAAACGCCAGTTATCAAAATTTCTTATGTAGGTTGATTAAATCTATGATAAAATTATGGTAAAACTCACCAAATACAGCACAAAGCAGCACAGTTCAAAGTGCAAGATTGCTAGCAGGTAGCAGAGCTGGTTACTAAGCCAAAGCAAGAGAAGAAAGCCCCTCGGTCATGGTGGTCATCACCTAAACATCCTCCTCACGGCATCAGTTGTCGTGGTTACTCTATTGTTGTTTTGGATTTTGAGACTGACGGTACCACACAAGCATCAAGGGAGTAGGAAAATTTTTGTTACTCACATAATAAGGCTTTCTGAGGAGAGCAGAGCAGGGTCCCAAACAGGTCCAAAGTGGCATGAGAGAGCAGGGAAAGGAGACTGGCTTTAGAGTGTTTTTGTGATTATGGGGTGGGAGTGGGGTGAGGGTTCCTGAGTTCAGGTCAGTGCTTGCATGGTTTGAACTTCCCACTAGTGTCAAAGGAGGGAGAACTCAGGCTTTCTAATCAGCTTGCCCAGATGTGGGGCAGAAAGGGATGGAGAGTGGTGGTTCTTGAAAGCTGTCAGCAGCCAAACATCAAAACATGGTTTCAGACTCTTCGATACATGCTGTAATTTATAAAGCTGCAATTTATAAATTGTATAATATATATTGATTATATATTATATATTAAAACTTTATAACTTTCTATTGCTATTATATTTTCTTTCCACTTTAAGCAAAATTATTTCCTTTTAGCCTCCAAAAAAATGACTATAATATGCCCTAGAATGGCATTTGCTGAATTTTCAAAATAACTGTCAAATGATCTATTAGGTTATTATGATAAATGTATGTTTGCATTCATTGTGTAATGGATGTCAATGTTGATGTTTCACATTTCTCTCATTTTTTAAGTCATTTATAGGAAATAAATTATGCCTAATAATTCAAAAGAAAACTTTGGAAAATGTGGTGCAATAACACCAAAGTAGACACTTTACAACAATTGTTTAAATGGTGATTATGATATTTCACCATATCGGTATTTTTCCCATCCACGTTTGCTTTTATTTTTTGCTTTATTTTACCAAGATGGTAAGTTCAGTGGTTGGCCCATCAGGCTGTTTATTACTTGGCATAAGGTTGCTGCAGATTATTTTGAAGGTTCCAAGTCATAAAGTCAATGGTGGTAATAATGATAAACTGATTGAGGAGAAGATTAGAAAATTATTGTGGAATAGTGGAAAATAAACTGAACTGGAAGTCCAAAGTTCTGGATTATAGTCCTTCATCTCTCTCTAATTGGCCATATGACCTTGAGCAAGTTACTTAAGGTTTCTGGGCCTCATTTTCTTGATCTCTAAGATGAAAAGCTTTTATTCAATGGTCTCCAAGAACCTTCCCAGTTCAAAAAATATGTGAAATCTACTTTTAGATTCAAAGAGTATGCTACTGGCAGCTAGAAAAGTAAGGTATGGAAAGGTAATACCAATCTTTCTGAAATTCAAGAGTCTGCTCATAGAATCACATGGATTTATGTAATTTCAGTTCATTCCAAAGATGACTAAAATTTTAACATAAATTATGAATCTTTTATGTTCCTGCAAAAGTAAGATATGTAACAATGATATGCTACATTCTTTTTTTTCATTTTCTTTCTCTCTTTTTCTTCTTTTCTGTTTTTTAATGCATCAGAGTGTTCTTGATGGTTATCTTCACCTTTGTCTCCTCTATTATCCAAGTTCCATGAGTACTTTTGTGGGCCCTTTTCATTTTTCGTTCACTACGAATGTTAGAAGATTAATTTTCTACTCTTTTTCTCTATGGGTATTTAGGTACAAAATAATTCCTTGGATGAACTTGAATGTGCATATACAGGGAGAAAACATTACCTGCAACATTTCACTGTAAAATTGGTGGTCTTCCCTTAAGAACTTGATATGGGAAAATATATGAAGTAATGAAGAGAAAAAAGCAATGCAGATCACTATATGTATGCATAACTTTTTCTGGAAAAGTTTTTATGGAGAAGTCATTAAATACAGGCTTTTTTAGTTTTTCATTATTCTGTCATGCAGAATGACATTTGTAATATTTCATACTATGACAGATTAAAGCTAGAAGATAAATGATTCACAGAAGCTCACAGCATGCCACAGACACAGTCTTTTGTAAACATGGAATACTCATCATTTTTGACACTCTCCCACTGATCTTTTGGGATGGTATAATGATCTCTAATTGTTTAACACTGCAATCCAGTGCTGATTACAATTAAAATACAGATGTTTATTTTTTTTTTCTGTTTTGGTGACTCATATGATTTAATTTATCTGCTTTATCCCTAACAAAACAGTTAGAAATTGGAAATAATTCATTATTTTGAAATTCAATAAATTGTATTTCAAATAAGTTAGAGATTGACAGTGTTTATTTTATGGTTCGTATACAAACACACGGTGCATATGGCACATTATAGAAGTATTGTTTCAGTCCCTGAGTTGAGGGATTTAACTAGTATTCTCTCACAGTTTATATAAACTCTTCATATTTCAACCTAGCTGCTTTTGCTAAGAAGGAGAAACTTCAAAACAGATGTATAAGTAGAATATTTTCCAAATTCACTAAGGCTATGTTATCCACTAAAATACCAAACTAAATATCAGAGTTTCGTCTGTCATATCACTTCTGTTAGCAACATTTTATATAACCTATGTTTTTTTAATCTAGTATAATATTTATTTTATTGTAACAAGAGTTGCCAGTTAAAATGCAAATTAAAAACATTGACAATGGCAGATGACATAAATGAGATCAGAATTTGGGCATAATCAGTAAGAAATGGTAAACTAAAGATCCATGCCTTCTTGAAAAACAGTTAAATTCCAAAATGTTTAAAACACAGTAAGACCCAAACAAAACTAGTCTGTGGAATGAATTTGACTTTCAATCTAATATGTTTGCTTCGTTTAGAGGTGTGGAAACTTAATGACTTCCTTTCTTTTTTCTTCATCCTTTTGCTCCTCTCCACCATCTCTAAATTCATAGAAATATGCTACTATTAATTCTAACCTCATAGGTAGAGATCTATATCATATTGCTTGTAAGTGGCAGTTATTCACCAATCAGGTCAATTATTTATTTAAACAGTATGTATACACTCAGCCTGGAGCTGGAATCTGAGTATATGGTTATGTAAACAATGGTTCCTGCCCTTCAGGAGATTGTAGGAGAGGAGTTAGATAATGGAACAGTTTATTTAAAAAGAATGTGGAAACTGCTATAATAGATGTTTGTGAGGGTGCTAAAGAAAAGCAGAAGAGGAACACCTGAGGTAGACTGGTGGCAGGTTTGGAGATAGGAGTCACAACATTAGAAACACTTTCCGGATGAGATGGTGTGTGACCTGGGTGTCAGAGAATGTACAGTTGTTAGCCACTTGAACAATGTTCCAGCCAGAGAGAACACAGGCAAAGGCATAAACATATGGTACACGGTTCTGAAAGGAACTACATATTTATGTCTCTGGTTGAAGAGCAAAGCACTACTCAGAATCTAATATACTTGAAACTGGAGAAGCAGCAGAAACCAGATTATGGCAGGCTTTGTATGCCATGTTTAAATCAATTCAAAAAATACTTAAGTTCCTACTCTGCTTCAGAGAGACATTTTCTAGGCTGAGGATATATGATGCCCAATGAAACAGAAATGCTGAATTGGTCTCATTAGCATATAACTCTAGTTAAATAGATGGACAATCTAGGGGTAATATTCACCTGGCACATACTGATGCAGCCATTTCACTTGTTAGAATGTTGAAATATTTCCAAGCTGTTGGCAGTTCTCTGAATGATTCCACATTTCTCTGGCCACCTATCCCTTCCCCTCACCCTTCCATTCAGCAACTAAAGGAGTAATACCTGGCCTAGCATCAATTCTGACTGGTCTGTGCTCATGTTTTATTGATTATATATTTTGAGAGTCATCCTGTTAATATAACTGAATACACTTAAACACACACACACACACACACACACACACACACAATTATGACCTCAAATTCTGCTAATGGGAATTAAGAGAAAGGAAAAAAACAGGGTACTATAAGAGAGACAAACATAAGGATCAAATTTAGATTAGGGAGATTGGTGAAGATTGCAATATTCTATAAATTAAAGGATTAGCAGGAGGTTGAAATGTGTCGTATATGCGGTAGAAACTAATGAAGCTATTTAAGCGGGAGAATAACACAGCTGGTGGACATTTTAGGTATATTGTTGGTGGCAGGGGAAGAGTGGCTGAGAGGCCCAGGTGAGAGACAATAAGGGGACTAATTTAGGCAGTAGGAGAAGGGAGGAAAAACTCATTAGGGATATTAGAGATGAACAAAATATACATAGTGAGTATTCTAGAGTAAATCATGGTCTCAAGAGAGAAAATGATGGAAGCAGGCATCTGAGTATAAAGGGCCAAGTGATGTCACAGAGGCAATGAGATCTGGAGCCAAAGCCCTTCCTGGTGTCTGGACTTGAACCAAGTGCAGAATCCAGTCATAAGCTTTGCAGGTTCAGAAATTCAATGTTGTCAAACTTTAGGAGATTGGTTCACATAGATTCCCACTCACCAAACCCAGAGGAGACTAATTTATAAATCACAATGCCAATTAGCCAATTTATTGTGAAAGAATATCCAGCAAGCTTATCAGTCCTGGCCATTTGCCTGGAATAGTTAATTTTTATGAATAAATCTACTCCTTGGACAAATGAATATAATTATTTATCAAAGTATAGATCACAAGCTTATTGAATGTTTAGGACATCAGAAAGGGAGATTGATGTACTTATAGGTAATTTATCTCAAACTACTGTAGCTGGATGAAATATTCTTACCTACACTAGGGAAAGGAATTTCTTTCTTTAGAATTGATTACGCCAACCTTTCCCAAATTATCGGGAGGGAACATTAATACATTAACACAAAGAGTTAGGAGGACAGGTTTGTAACCTGAAAAAAGTTTGTAAACACTGGGGTAAAAAAGTTTGAAAGAGTTTTTGGTTTACTTCCTCTAAGCCTTCTCAGAATACTTAATATGCCAACGTGCATATTATCCGTGTGTGTGTTATGTGTGTGTGTACATATATTCATATATATTTGGTTGAGGCTCTTTCTTTAAAGTTGCAGCCCAATGACAATATTGCACTAATGTGTAAGTTCTTTGTGGTCAGAGACTATATTTTGTGTATTATTGAATTCCAAGAGTTTGACAATATTTGGCACATTTTTAAAAAGCTCAATATATATTTATTGACTGTGTGACTAACTGGACTAATAAATGCATCAAATAACCCTTTATCCTGGATGGGAATGGCACATTCTTATTTTTTTCTAGATTCTTGTCTACCGTTTTTAGTAACCAAAAGATTAGTATACTCATGTTTCAATCAACCAATTGCTTGCTTAATTGATAATTCCATTTTAATACTCATGAAATTAGGCTACACCTAATTTCTTAAGGAAATTTTTACAATTCATTATTTTTTCAGACAACTCACATTATGTTATGTTATTACAATTCTAACTTATTTTACTGATATACCTTTGGCTACCAATTAAAAAATTTAAAACACAAGTATTATAAGTAAGCCTGGCACTCAAAAATTATAATTTTTTAAATTACAGAAATAACATTTGTTAAATTGTAGGTGAATTTTTAAAGTTATAAAAATCTTGTTTTTATTGGCAATAGTGTTATCTGCCTTTAGATTGGTTGGAAATAGTGAGCCTGTACAATTTTATTGAGAATTTCTAGCCTAAACTGAAATTCTAGAAAGGCATAGTGCTGTTAAAATCAGACAGCATGTTCTGTGACCCATATTTCCTGCTGAAATATTTCAGTTAATTCTATAGAGAAGTATTCTGTGACACCCTTATAATATAGGAAACGATACAATTCTCATGACACAGATTCAAGTGTTCAAGAAATGTAACATCCCATCTTATCTAGAGTTTTATCGACACGTCAAAAGTTTGGAAAATGCCAGGCCAGAGTAAAGATGGGGAGTTTGGGAGCAGGGCAAAGGTAAAAAGGAACTGGGGAAAGGTTAAGATGCAACATTTAGTCCTGTAGTATCCACTGCGGCATCCTAATTCCTTTCTGATTGGAGCGCCTTAGAGAATGTGCTGCTCTATCCTTCTTATCTTGGCTGCAAGGTGCCTCCTTCACCTAATTTCACCCACATGCATCTGAATGCCTAGGTGTGTATGACTATGTCAAAGATGGATGCTCACCTGAATTTCTTCCAAGAACCAAGGCAAAAAAAGGAGCTCCTTATCCCACTCATCGTTTCCTCCCAGGATTTGGCCTGGAGAGGATTGTGTGCAGACACTCACCTCAGAGATTCTCAGCAGTGAGTAGTTTGCATTCTTGCCTGTGGACTCTCCTCTCTCCCTTCCCAGTGTAGGGAAGCTTCTACCCAGGATATTGGTGGTACAGGATAAATAGGGCAGAGGAATAACTCCATCTGACTAGCCAAGCAAATTTCCAAATACTTTTTCTTTTGATACCCAGACTTCACCTTTGAAAAGACATGAATTTGACTGTTATTTCTTTTCTGTCATGTCATCCATCTCCTAAGGCATGGTAGAAGGACTAGAATTAGTATCCTATACTGAGAGAAGCCTGCAACGTACAGCTTCTGTGGGTGGTGGGAGAAAACATTAATAAATATCACAAAATATTTTCTTGCATTATATAAATAAATTTTATAATAGAGATTCATGTATGATGCTTAGTTTTGCTTATAATTTCTCAGGATCACATCTATTTTATAACTTATAATTGACTAATAGATTAATATTTGTGTTGTTTTTCTTTAATAGCTCTTTTGGGTTTTTTTACATCATGTTTTGACCTTACATTCATCTTTAATGAGGGTTTGTGTCTAGCCATATCAATTTGAACCTAAAACATACCCGCTGCTGTAAGAGGACAAACTTTATAGCTGTGTGAGCTGGGTTCCAGTCTTGGCTCTCTGCGTTATCACTACTATGACCTCCGGCAAATAATTTATCCTCTTTGAGATGATCTCGTATAAAATAGGGGTAATTATATCACCCCCACCCTAATCCATAAGATTTTTGTAAGCAGAAAACAATAAATGTATATGTGTGTGTATGTGTATGTGTGTGTCTGTGTGTCTGTGTGCATGCAGGCTCATGTTGTAAGTTGTAGGGCGACATGTAAAGGTTAGTTATAATCTTTTCAGTGTTCTGTTTGCTCATTGGTTAATTTTAAGAAATATAACATTTTAGAATTCTATTTTAAATATATTTTGATTACTGAACAAGTGTTTGGTTCCAATTATTTTCTTCAGATAATGGACTCTCCTTCACCCTGGGAAGTACATACATGTTTCATCATAAAACCAGTTATCTCTTCTCAGTGCTTACTGCACTTGAGAAGCAACTCTGACTATAACAGCATCCTTTATTTAATAAATTTGAGCTTCACAAGCTGCTGACACTAAGCTTCGTCTATCTGATGATTGCCCTCCACACCAATTTCTAAATTCTTCTAAAATTTGCCACGTTGTCTGCCTTTTTGCTGGTTTCTGCTAATTGTTCTGTGGATTTCTTGTTTGAAAAATAAAGTCCACATTCACAGTTCTTACCTACTTATAAAGCATATCATTAGACATTTTCTTTCAGCTCTCTACCACTCATTTTTCTTCACAACATTTAAAACATAATCATCCTCCTCATTTTTTCTGCTTTAAAATTTTGTTTGATATTTACTTAGGAAATGATATGCTATCTGGGATTTGCTTCCAAATAATCTCAGAGTCTGGGTCTGCGATGGTTTTTATAAATGAAACTAGACTGTTCATGAGTAGATAATTTAAATTTTTCTATATAAAAATGTTTTCAAAAATCAATTGATCTTTCACTAGCATTCTTAAAAAGAGAGACTAGGATAAAAAATAAATATAAAATCTATACCTTTAATTTTTTTTAATCCCCAACTTGCCATCACCAAGAGTTGATTGAGGAATTGCCTGGGATAGATTTTCCACTGAAGCAACGTGCTGTGTGATGTTGTATAGGTTACCTATTCTCTCATAACTTAGATTTAAGTAGCTATGATATCTTTTTAGAGACTAAAAGACCAAGTCTTAGCCCTCGGTCAGTTAATGAGCTATGTGAAGCTGGATGAGTCATTTAATATCTCTGGGTCTCAGTTTCCTCATCTTTAAGACGAGAGCATTAAAAAAAATATTTCTAGGGACATCTTTCACTGAATTTTTTTTGTACTCTGATTATGTCTTGACCTATTTATTATGTTCTATTTCTCCTGACTATTCTGGAGGTTAGCAGCGGTGTATTTTCAGCCCAGTTCCGTCATTTACTTGCCCGTTACTTTGATCAAGTTACTTAAGATGCTTCATCTGAGGAAATAACTGTTCCAAACTAATGCCTTTCTAGTGAGAATCAGGAATCTGGTGAGAAATAATTTATTTAGATCATTTAGCATAGTACATGGCATGTACAAAATGCTCAGTTAATTTTAACTAATATTTGCCATAACATCACCTCTCATAGGCCATTATTTTTGTCTTAACTGCGTGTAATTTTTTTTCCTATTCACTGTATTTCATAGTTCATGGTTCAGAAGACAGGAAATGGTATTGTACAAAACATTTGAGGAAGTAGATTTTTATCATTTATGTTGCAGTGATATAATTAACCAAATAATAGTCATTGAAAAGTAGATTTAAAATACAGAAAATCATTTCTTTTGATTGATCTACGTTGTGTGTCACCTTATCAGTATATGTCATTTGTTTACACTGATGCCATGATAAGTAAAGGCGTATATCTGATTTTACTACTCAAGGGAACTGACTCAATATATATGGTGATAGGACCAGAGCAGTCACGTCCTGGCGTAACATAGAATGATGATAGATGTGCATAAGTTAGTTATTTGCTCAAGCCAGTAATTAAAGAAAAAAAAGCATTATTTAAACAAGCAACATATGTGCCATATAATTACCAGACAGTACATTTCTATGTGGAAGCACTAAAAAGAGTCTCATAAAGAGTTAAAGCTATCATTGAAAATGTCTTAGAACCTCAATAAAATCTTGTCTGTCAACTCAGTATTTTACATCTTTGATAAAAGCAAGTAAAATGTCTTAGATTAAGTAGTCATGTCCCTGTTTAAAAAATTTTAAACAAAATTTAATCACTAGCCTAGAAAACATGGTTTCAGTTTTGTCTACTCTGAATTCTTTAAACCACATGCATGCATTTTCAGAAAGGATGTAAAACATTCTTAGGAAATAACTATTTTTTCACATCAGCTCTTTTATTCTTCAGTTAAAGATCCTCATGTTTTCAGGAAGCTGAGTGTGTTAGTATGATGTACATATTTTAAATTTGCCTCAACCAACAACATATTAAAAACCTGAGTCCAGCACTGAAGAATAAAATATATTTCAAAAACCTCAGATATGGATTTGTTTTATAACTATTCTGATTCTTCTGCATCCAAGGACAATTTTGTAGTTTGCTAAGATCTAAACAGTATAACATAGGGAAGTCTGGAATAGGCTATATATCCTCACTTTGCTCTTACCTGAGAATCTTGCAGGCTTTACGGCAGTGTGGTCTGGCAGATTGTATGTAAACAGATCATAAATCACAGCTGGGTAGATTTCAGTCACTGGTTCAGTGGCAGAAATGTAAGCCAAATGAGCAGATGCCATGGGGAAAATTAGTATCCAAGGAAGATAATAAATTATCCCAAGCTTTGTTTAAAAAAATAGTTCTAAGTAATGAATGTCTTTACATCCAGTAAAATAGAAACACCATTAAAATCTAAATTTAAAAACTATGTTTTAAAAGATTGTTTATACTTCTTATAAGTAATTGTTAATTTGAATCACTAATGATATTAAAAGGCCATATAATTAATCAAACAAACTCGAAAAAGAAAGTACACTTAAAAAAAGTGGTTTTACTTTTAAATCATATTAAATGCTTTTTAAAACCTTCAAGAATAATGCTTCTACAATCATTTAAAAGGACTTACTTTTTGGCTTATTTTAAATATTTTTATACTAATTGTAGGAAAAAATAGAAAACATAAAGAGTTTACTTTAAACCATTTATAACTTTACTTATCCAGAAATAATTACTGTAAACATTTAAGCTTTTTTCTTTCTAGTATTTTACATTTAGTTTTAATGACATAGTAAACATTGAATATATATAATTTTCTATTCAATTTTTTAGCCAACCATATTTTAAATGTTTTCTTATGCTACTAAATATTCTTCAACATCATGATTTTTAATAGTGCTATAATATTTATTCGATCATATATTTGTACTAAAGTTTATTTAACCATTTCTATAAGACTAGACATTCAGATTGTCTCCCTGTCTCCCTTTTTTTTCCTTTACAAATAATCATTGTAATAAACATGTTTGAATATAAGTCGTTGGCTACATCTCTGATTCATTTCTAGATTAGATTCCTAGAATAGGAATTGCTAAATCAGAGGGCCTGAACTTTTTTGAAGTTCTTGATGATACATATTTCTAAATTGCTTTCCGGAAAGGTTTAGCCAATTTACAATCCCACCAAAAAGTGTAAGAAATTGCCTAGATCATTGAATTCAATTGCTCTTTTGAAACAAAGCTTATGGCATTTAGATAGAAGGTCAGTCAACTACAAATTCAAATGCACTTCTCACAATTAAGATGTCCAGAAAATAGACAATCAGTAGGAGCCTCATGGGATGCTCATACCCAGATGAATTCACCAACTTCAGTCCTCAGCTTTGCTGTTTCCCAACCAAGGTTTGAAAAGGTCTCTAGGGACTCAAGCTCTTGAACCACACTTAGAAGATACTGATTCATAAATCAGATGACATTTTGTTAATTTGCACAGAGAAATATATGTGCCAAATAGGCCAGAATAATAATTTTAGCAAGTCAATACATTCTCTCTCTGACTGGAAAGTCTTCTTAGAAAACTAAAATCTGAAGATTACTTTTTAGTACAGAATCATTTTATAAAATAATTCATTGATAAGAAGCTATACTTTCAGACTATGATAACCTAAGACATGTTTCTTTGCTGTAGATTATATCGTTACATTGCTTGACCAACAAGTAACTGTTCTTTGACTTTTATTTTCTACACTGCAAACTAGGTATCACCTTTCACTTATGGCATCTTAGTTTGGACATCTATCAATTTGTAAAACTGTATTATGTCAATTTTCATTAGCTTAGTGTTTGAAATCATTGTGCTCTCATCAGCAGAATTACAAAAACAGCTTATAGCTAAATGTTTACAACTATCTCAACTTCTTTAGGTTGTTTTTTTTCTTATCAGCTTTCCATTTCAGAAGTGAAATTTTTAAAGCTTCCATATTCTGGTGGTTCAAACTATTTGGGATGTGCACCATTCTGTATACTAATTACAATGTAAGAAAATGCAATTAGTCTTACATTACACTTTTCAGAGATCACATCAACCTTTGATAGTGTGGTTCTTAAATTTGCAGACAGTCTAATTTTTAAATCTGCCTTCTGATCTTAATAAAAATATGACATTTCTTAACCTCTCTAGACCTCAGATTCCTCATCTGTAAGATGAAGATAACAATGTTATAGAGTTGTTGGGAGGATTTTCCATGTAAAGCAATTATATACAAGTGCCCAGAATGTAGAAAATGCTCAGTAAGCTTTAACTATGATTACTTTTATTACCACATAATAGAAATGGTCAAGTCTATCTTTTCCCATATGCTTGACAAAAACATCTTCAACAATTTAAGAGGGTTTCATGTACTTTTAGAAACAAATGATATGTAAGACAAGCATTCAGAAACATAATGTTATTTCAGAATCTCTCTGTAGTATTGGGATTTCTAATATACAAACCAGCCTCTTAGTTCAGTTTCCTGAAGACTTTCTTTCTTTAATTTTGAAAAAATTTAGAATTTAAAGAGAACTATGTATTTTTAAAGTTTATATCTATTCTTAATTTACCAAATGTATTCTTAGACAGTTAGGAATATATTACTAATTGGTAAATCTGGAGAATATTCCTGTTAGAACTTCAGAACAAAACAAAGATGCCTGTAGGCATTATTATTTAATCTTATTTTAGAAATGTCATAAGATATGAGACAGGTGTATGAATATTGAACAAAGTGGCAAAATATCATTACTAGCAAATGATACAATTACACATTAGAAAATTCAAAGAAATCGAATGAAGCTTTTAAAAGGTAATAAAACTGACCAAATAAAAGATAAATATGCATTGGCTTTCCTCTATCACAGTAATAACCAGAAAGAAATATAGTTAAAACAGATTAGTATTAACATGATTTCATAAGAAGCTTTTGAGTAAAAGATTTCCAAAATCTCTGAGTCATTAAGGCTTTATTTAAAGCTAAATTCTCAAGCTCTGGTGCTTATGAATTAATTACAGCATGTCAAATGATTAGTTTTTTTTTTTTTTCTTTTCGACAAATGCTGATTAACTGTCCTTACGGAGGTTTCAATATAGATTAACAGATAAAATATATCGTACATGGGGCCAGCCTGGTGGCATAGTGGTTAAGTTCACCTGCTCCACTTCTGAGGCCCAAGGTTCGCAGGATTGGATCCTAGGCCTTCAGCAAGCCATGCTGTGGCAGTGTCCCACATACAAAATAGAGGAAGATTGGCACATATGTTAGCTCAGTGATAATCTTCCTCAAGCAAAAAGAGGAAGATTGGCAACAGACGTTAGCTCAGGGCCAATTTTCCTCACCAAAAAAAAAAAAATATATATATATATATATATATATATATATATGTATCGTACATATAACTGATAGAAAGTGCTAAGTACCCTATGAAAGATACCACATTGGATGCAATGGAAGTTGAAAACATGAGAGATGTTGGCCTGGGATTTGAATGGTACAGAATATCTTCCATGCTCAGACAACCCTAGGAAGATAGTCCAAAGGTTTAAAAAAAGAAAAAGCAAAAGTGTTGTAGGTCAGGAACTTTAATACAATTGCAAAAAAATAAGATTTTTTTCCCCAAGAGAAAATTGACAAGAATGGTGAAATTTCTGGAAGCCATATTATGTAAGGAATAATTAAAGGATGGGGAACATTTTAAGGAAGGCTTCCTGGCAAGGGAGCTTCATAGGAAATAATGTGAATGAACGGTAAGAAAATTTAGGGAGGCAGATTTTGGCATGGTATAAGAAAGGATGGTTTCTTATAGTTAGAGAAAAGCTAGATTTTTCTACTAAGAAATGAGTTTCCTTACCACACCATGGGGTCTCCAACACTGAAAATGTTGAAGTGGAGATTTTAAATGGGTACCTGCTTGATTTGGGAGGTTGACCTGAGGCTTCCTGTGGTCTATTTCACTGTTATGGTTCTTTCTCTACATTTTTAAGTGGAAAAGGATACTAGGAAGAAGTGTTTTAGATAAGCGTTTTGTACTTCAAAGCACTCCTTTCATTTTAATTATTTGTTTTTAAATACCAATTTTTACAGAACATTTTCAGAGACTGACTTTTTCTTTGAAGCATCTTTATATCAGTGTATATACATTTATTATGGGCTATGTATAACATGAGATTGCTATCTTATGTCAGTGTCCAAAAAATACAAGTCCTGTATTTGGGTTATATTTTGTTGCAATAGTTCAGCTCAGTGAATGTTAAAACTATATGAAATAATTGAAACAAAAGGAGATAGCATCAGTCTGTACCCAAGTATTCTTAGAGTCCTGTTTTGCTTAAGTGCTGTGAAACTTCTGATATCTACCTCTAATATTATATAATTCTAAAATATCAGCCTATAAATTTTTATGCCATATTTCATTTCTTATTATGCTTTTCTAGTTTTTCTGATTTTTAAGAAAAATTATTATTTTCAGATAATAGACAAAAACTGAACTGTTAAATCCCTTCAGTTATAGTGTTTTAAAATAGAAATATTAGCCATTCTTTATTTCTGTTCAAAAATGTCTAAAGTCTCAAGACAAATAGGTCAATCTTCCAAAATAAATTCCAGATGATTCAGCGTGAAAAATATACTGTTATTATTGATTTAATAAACAATATACATTGGTTTACACAATTGGAATTTCCAGAGAGCGTTGGCCTCAGGGGACGCTTGATCCAGCAGATAAAACCATGGCACCCAATACCTGATTCTTCTCTGTCTCTGCACTCAGCTTTTCACAGTGTCACCTTCATCATCAGACTCCTCTCAGTGCTCTGTGTCCCTGTCCCCAATCTCTCTCCTCCACACTACAGCTCAAGGCTCTTCCTTCTTAAAGGTAAAATGGCTTTGACAGTTCTAAACTTCATTTTATACCACATCATTAGAAGGGCAAGAGTCTCTTCCAATTTTTTTTTCAAACACAAAAGGGAAAGGAAGCTTTCTTTTTTCTTCCACGAATCTCCCCAAAATACTTCCTGATATCTCAAGGGCTCTGATTGGGTTACATTTCAATCCCTGAACTGCCCATTAAAGCCAGTGAATGGTAAATATTGATTCGCTTAAACCAATTGTGGTTATTCCCAGGCTGGGTGTAGAACCAGTCCCACTCAAATCATATGGGTTGAGAAAGAGGTTAGTAATGCAGGGACAAAAAAAAAAAAAATCAAGATATACTTTAAAAGAATAAATGTGAATGGATCTAGAGTATCAAACAAAAAAAACAAATCCACTCCACATAGAGATTCCTCATCCCAAAGATCCCTTTCAGTTCCTAACAAAGAACACTTGAATATCTACCCCACTTAAATTTACTCTGGGTTTATAATTTTAAATTCTTTCAAACACTTTGAAAAAATTTAGTGCCAATATGAAGTCAATTAAAATTTGATAATTACAATTTTCATATCTATTTGTTCACTTATGGAATTAAGTTGTTCAAGTTAAACTATTTCTGCCTTTTATAGGTTCTCAAAAATATTTGTTGAATTTTTTGAATGGAAGTTAAAAATATTAGAAATAAGTAAAAAAGTAAAAGGGAGAAATTTCACATATTATAATAACTGTTAGCACTCTTTCTGTTGAAAAAGAATTTGTAAAAACTTTGCAAAATAACCACAGAATAAAATCTAAAAACTATAAAAATCAACAAATCTATAAAAGCTTTTGATTCTGAAGCCTTGATGCCATCCCTAGGTAGAAAACAGATGAACAACTCTATTTTAATTAATGTCGTAAATAAGACGCAAATGTCATCTGTTCTTACATATAAATTTTAATATGTCTTTAACAGCATGTCTCAAAGTGTGAACAACCTGTATGAGAATTATTTGGGGTGCTGAATTAAAATGAACATTCTTATGCACACTAAAGTTTGAGGGTCTCCTGATTTATAAATCCTATACCCATGTGTTTGATTCTTGGCACCCCCAAATGTTGTCAATATTAGTGGGCCACTATGCTAGATTTCTTGCCATATTTAATAATATTTTTGATGTTTTGTGAAAATATTTATACTTGTTTAAGTAAGACAGTTAGTTGCTGAGCATGTACAGATCAGCGGACACACTATAATCAGGGGACACAGGATAACCTAATGAGTTGAGTGCAAGTTGTGTCTTTAGATTCTGGCCCCAACACTTCTTAGCTTTATGCTCTCAGGAAAGTTCAGTGATCTCTCTGAGTCTCAGTTGACCTCAAGAGTGAAATATAGAAAAACATTAAATTCTAAGTTTTATAGCATCTCCTTGGGGAACAAAATATGTGTTTACCTCTTCCTAGAACTGTTTAAGAAAAGGTTTTGTTGTGGTAGTGGGGGGAAGAACACTTAACATGAAATCTACTCTCAACAAAATTTTAAGTGCACAATACAGTATTGTTTACTATAGGCACAGTGTTGTTCAGCAGATCTCTAGAACTTACTCATCTTGCAAAACTGAAATTTTATATCCGTTAAACAGCAACTCCGCATTTCCCCCTCCTGCAACCACTGGCAACCACCTTTCTATTCTGTTTCTACGAATTTGCCTCTTTTAGATAGCACATATATGTGGAATCATGCAGTATTTGTTTAGAAAAGCTTTTAATAATATACCTTCTGTTACAAAAGATCTAACCAATGCTGAAATTACAATCGTTGCTTCTCCATGATCAAAAACTTTATTTGATTCTTTAAGTGCAGTTTTGTAGTCTCCATTACATGAAACAAGGAATTATAATGATCAGCATTAGCTTATGAAATTTACACTTGGCTTTGGAACATAATTTCATAAAAAATAGTATCATCATATGGTCGACTGCCTTTAGGCTGTACCACATGTGTCATCACAGAAAAATAACTAAATGTGTATTTCTTCAGAAAGGGTTTTTTCCTCCTCCTTTCTTAGCAATGTCTAGTGTTGAAAAGTTTTCTTTCTTAGAGCTAATTTTAATATCATATGTTTCTTTTTTATTTTAGTCATACATTGTTGAGTATAATTTACATGTAGTAAAATACAGTGATCTTAAGTGTACAGCTTGATGACTTTTGACAAGTGTATACACTTTTGTAACCATCACCCAGATCAATATAGAGAACATTTTTATTACCCAAGAAAGTTCCCTTCTGCTCCTTTGCTATCAATACCGTAACTCTCCTCTCTCTCCCCCAGGAACCACTGTTGTGATTTTCATTACTGTAGATTAGTTTTGTCTTTTCTTGAATGAAATATAAATGACATATTACTATACGTACTCTTTTTATGTCTGGCTTTTTTGTTCTACATAAAGTTTTTGAAATTCATCCATATTATTGTGTGCATCAGTAATTTGTTCTATTTTTTTTAATTGCTGAGTGGTATTCCATTGTATGAACCACAAGGCATTTATCTGTTCTCCTCTTGATGGACATTTGGGTTATTTCCAGTTTGGGCCTATTATAAATGAGGTTGCTATGAACATTGTTGTTCAAATCATTTTGTAGCCATATGTCTTTACTACTTTTGGGTCAACACCTATTAATAGAATTGCTGGATCACAAGTTAGGTGTATGTTAAACTTCATAAAAGTTGCCAAATAGCTGTTCAAAGTAGTTTACCATTTTACACTCTAGCCAACCATGTAGGAATATTAGATTTGCTCTACATGTTCACCAATATTATCAATCTTTTTAATTCCAGCCATTCTGTTTGGTGTGTACACTTCATTTTAAAGCTTTTTTTCCTAATTCTTATATAAACTGGAAGCAATAATTCAAATGAATGAATCACCAAAACTATGTGGAATTTATGCATTCAGAAGTATTTATTCAGCTCTACTACATTGTAATGAAGTATAATTTTGAGAAAGTTGTTTAATCTCTTTTTCCTCCTTTCCTGTTTCTGCAAAATGGGGATAAGTATTGTACCTACCTCATAAGGCTGTTATGAGGATTAAATGAATCAACATGTATAAAGTGCTCAGGACAGGGTCTGGCACATAGTAAGCATTCAATAGCAGTATTAATACTATTTATTAATAATAACAGTGTAATTAATAAATACTATTGAAACTATTATTCTTAAGGGCCAGACATTTTGTTAGCGATTGAGAGAAGAATGGTTATCAAAAAAAGATGTTATCTGTCCTTCATGAAGCTTATTCTCATTGAAATTAATGTAGCTGACTTTAATATAAAGATAGATGTAACTAGAGCGTTTCCCCTCCTCATCTTTAGCTTTTTTCCCCATTCATCTGAAGACAGATGAACCAAAAAAGAAAAAAGGAAAGAAAAAATCTATGTACATACTATATTTGATCAAGAAATTGTATGAGTAGCACCTCATGTAGTGATTAATATTTTACTATTTCCCCATGGACATTTTACAAACTATTGACAAGATGTATTTTACCTGATTACATCTTAGAAATTTGATCTTGTGGAACTATGCTTTTTTATCCACAAAAATTCATATTTCTCAGATTTTAATGGTATCATTCGCTCTTTTCTCTATATTTGGACTTTGGCCAAATTGCAGTTAAATAATCATGGGGTAAGTTATTTCAAAATAATTGCTTGCTACTGCATGTCTAGTTACTTCCTCTAAGGGTCATGAGTAAGGGTCAGGCATATTCATTTTATGTCTCCTGTGGTCACCATAGCCTCTGGCATTTAGTGAGAGAAGAAGAGCATTTACTTAGTATCACTGTCCTAAACCTGCTAAGCACTTTACATAGCTTTTCTAAATAAATCCATACATAAATTCCTGGCACCACTCAATAAATAAGATTAGAAAGTGAAGGGCAAAGAAAAAAGGAAAGGAGGATTATATTATTAGGATAGAGACTAAGATAATGCATCAGAGAGACCCCCAAATATAGTGGCTTGAACAAAATAGAAGTTTATTTCTCTCTTGTCTAACAGTGCCAGGGCAGACAGAGTGCGCGGGGTACTCGGCGCTGACATGCCTAAGGCCAGGCTGTTAGCCTTGTCTGCTTGGTCGAATCTGACTCACCTGTATCATATTTACACTACTATTTGTGGAAAAGGTGAAATGGATGAAATGCAGGCAGGTCATTTCCTTTTAAAACTTCCTTTTAAATGGAAGTTGTACCCATCACTTCTGCTCATAGTCTGTTGTGAGCGCTTAGTCACAGAATTACATTAGGCTGAGGGGAGCCCAGAGAGTGAGTTTCCAGCTGGGTGGCCGTGTGCCACCCTACTAAAAACTAAAAGGAAAAGGGAAGAATGGATACTAGGGAACACTGAGTTGTCTCAGCTACAAGGGAGAAGAGAAAAGAGGTAAAGGTGAAGGAAAAATACATCTTTCTGAGATGTATCAAAATCGTGTAAATTTTAGATGGAGATATTGAGGCTCAGAGAGTTAAGAAATTTACCTGTGATCCTACACTTACTAAATGTCAGAGCTGAGATGTAAATTCAGGTAGTGCAATGCTGATGATGATGTTCCCAAGCCCTGTACTCTTCCTACTACGTCTCATGCCTCCAGATGTTATTTGCATATAAAATAAACACTGTTTATCTAAAAATATTTCTACATATTATGTACATTTATGCTATCATTATTGAGATAATTGTTCCAGTCTCCAAAATGGAATTATCATTTTAAAATTATATTACCCTGCACTGTATTTTTCAAAGTGTTTACGGATACAGAATCTCATTTTATTCACCACAATACCTGTGAAGGCTACAGATGAAGTAAGACTATTACGATTTTACATGTGTGAAAATTTAGCGAGGTTCAATGTCTTGTAAATTCAGCCTGAGTACAAGACAGTGACTATCAGCCAGAACTAGAATCTATTCCTTTTCATCCTTTCTCAGAATTCAGTGCCTATTTTGAAAAAGATTCAGAAAATTTGTTAAAAAACTCATTAGAACTGCAGTGTAAAAGCCTATATTGCAAATATCCTGAGTCAAGGAGTTACTATCCTGGGTTATAATTCTTTTTAAATTTATTTAACTGAAGTCTGACTCACTCTTTCTGAGTCTGTGCTGTTGGGCCCTAGCTATACCAAGATGAATAAGATGGAATCTATGACCCCTTTGGCCAATTTAACACTGCCTAGAGAAAACTAGGGATTCCCTTTGATTTATTTGGTAGGTTTTTATAAAAGAAAAAATTTTAAAAAGCAATTGAGTTTTTTTTATCCTTTTCCTTTTTTTTCTTCCAATTAACTGTTACTCTGCTATACCCAATTAATTCAGATTTCAAGTGGAAAATTCAAGAACAGATTTAAGAGAAATTTTTGTGTGTGTGTGTGTGAGAAAGATCAGCCCTGAGCTAACATCCATGCCAATCTTCCTCTTTTTGCTGAGGAAGACTGGCCCTGAGCTAACATCCATGCCAATCTTCCTCCACTTTATACGGGATGCCGCCACAGCATGGCCTGACATGCAGTGCGTTGGTGCGCGCCCGGGATCCAAACTCAGGCTGCCAGCAGCGGAGTGCACACACTTAACCGCTTTGCCATGGGGCGGGCCCAAGAGAAATTTTTTTTAAAAGAAATGCTGAATTTAGTACTGGTGACAGCATTCTGAAAATTCACAACAGTATGAGATGTCAATGAGATTAACTCAGTCACTTAAATAGAGAAGTTGACTGTGAACTCAGCAAAATACCTCCTTGGTGACTCCAGCAGAAATCCAAATGGTGAGCATTCTGTAACAGGTTCGATTTTGTAATCAGAAATCAAAATCTGCCTCCAAGAAGTTCTACCTCTTGATGAGCTCTTTTCACCAAGAGTCCACCTCTAAAATGGCAACAGCTGATCTCAGGCTCTTAAATTTAAATGCATCAGTTTTCGCTTACATTGCAGATAGAAAACAAAATGAAAAATATATTTTCAGGTGCTAAGTGGTATATAGAATGAGCCTTGAATAACATAGGAAGGAAAGAGAGAGAGATCACTGAAATCTGAGTAATTGAAGGTATGTTTGTGGAAGCTAGAGAAGCCCTTTTGGATTTATGTAGTTAAAGAGCTTGGAAAAATAATTTTTTTGGTCTTAATAATGCTACTGTATTTACCATGCTTGTGACATTTTTGTAAGAATTAACTTTAATAAAAATCCTAGAAAGCCACCGACTTTGACTATTATAAAAAAACACTAAAATCCAACAACAACAACAAAAAAAGAGTATGTTCTGCCCTACAAGAAAAACTTTCCATATCCAAATTATATCATTTATATAGTTCATATCTGCATGGATACATAGCCCAAAAAAGCCTCTAAAGAATGGAAAATAAGGTCTTATGGGATGTCTGTATTTTATTGATGTATTTATTCCTGAATCCAGGGATTCTTTTATTCATCTGTTCAGTGACTATACGCTGAGCTCCACATCATGCCAAAGGCATGTCAAAGATGACTCCTAATCTGAGGTGTTTGCAATCTGTTCTTCTGAAAGAGCATATTCAAATTACAGATAAACTCTTCCTTTAAATAAGTATACTCTAAACTACAGTTTTATTTTCCCTTTTATGGGATATTTAAAATGAATGAAATATAGCAGAGTTTGTTTGCTTGTTGGAAATGATAATTGATAGAAATACATGGAACATGTTGGAAATAATTAAATCTACTGATGTTTCAACTTATTTCAACTGTTGATTTTACTCCAAAAGCTATTTCTTTTCAACATTCTAAGGTTGATATAACTCTTCATATCCCTTTGGATTCAGGTACTAAAGATTATATAAATCCAGTGAATTTCATTACAGTGTAGGCAGAACCTAACTTAATCAGTCTCTAGCTGTGCTCGAATAAGAGCCTGTCATTCAGCCAAGTGTCAAGTCCACATTGGATAAAGACTAGACATAAAACCGTGAGGATTTCCCACTGAGCATCCACAGTTGACTACTCATAATGGCATTTTCACTCATTCAAATGCCATATGTCTCTGCTTTGTGTAGATTTGTAACATGTTTCATTTTATTGATACACTGATTTCATTTCTAATACTTTATTTAAAATACCAGAGTTTCAGTAGACTCCTATTACACTAGCATAAAATATCCAGACAGAACTTAGGAAGAAGCAATTATTACTGAATAACAATGCAGGTAAGGGGAAAATGTGTCTATGTATATATAATAAAATAAAACTTGTCCTCAGAATTGTATTTTATTTTATTTTTTATTTTTTGGTGAGGAAGATTGGCTCTGAGCTAACATCTATTGCAATCTTCCTCTTTGTGCTTGAGGAAGATTGTCGCTGAGCTAACATCTGTGCCAATCTTCCTCTATTTTGTATGTGGCGTGCCACCACAGCGTGGCTTGATGAGCCATGTGTAGGTCTACACCCGGCCTCTGAACCTGTGAACCTCAGACTGCCAATGCAGAGCATGCGAACTTAACCACTACGCCACCGGGCCAGCCCCCTCAGAATTTTTTTAAAACAGAAAAACTACTTCTGTAGCTGGGATCAGTATATTCTAGTCAGTAGTATGGGATGTAGTATATAGTACTGTAAATAATTTTATATATGAGTAAAAGAATGGGGCCTTTTTCCAGATGCTCCTGTCTTTGTCTTAATGTTTCTCTTCGTGAATGGAGAATGACTATAAAAGTGATTTTTTTAAAAATCTAAAAAAAAAAAAACAGAAAAGATATAATCTTTTCTTTCTTATAACTTTCTTTATTATGTATATTTTAATATATTTTATATTGCAATTATTTATATACATGTCTATCTTTTTTATTAGATCGGTTTCTCAAGATGAGAACAGGCCATATAATAATAAGTGGAGTAGCTCTTAAAAATGTAGATTCCTTATTCAACATTATAACTAAGGTTCTCTGGGGGCAGCGCCTCCACAAATTTCAAAAGCATCCAAGATGATTCCCACGTACACTCTATTTGACAACCATTGAGCTAGATTAGAAACCACTTAAGAGAATGTGTCATGTCTGATTTATCTTTATTCTCTGGCGCTCAAGGCATTGCCACAAATGATTTTTAAGTTTAATTGGATTAAAATGATTTTCTTCATTTCATATCTATAGGAAATGCATTATGCTCATAAATACCCAAAAATAAAAAAATAAAGATCCTTGCAGAGTGAAAGATGGCCAAGATAGTATATCCACCAATTAACAGTGACAACACGATGAAAAAATATACAGAGGAAAAATGCACATTGTTTTTAGTGCATTGCATATCAGGCACAATTCTGAGATATAAGTCATAAATCATTTTTTAAGCTATCTTGAAAAGTGCCAAAGTTAAAAAATGTGCCCCATCTATTGTTTTGTCTTAGTAAGCAGTCTACTAACTGCTGTGAAAAGTGATTACTTAACAAAAAATATTTTAAGTTGTTACATCACATACCCAAGTTTTATTAGTTTCCAGACCCTGAGTCTGACTTTATTGAAACGCAGCTAAGAAATTTGACCTATGCTCATGATGCATAAATGTTTTCCAACTACTTTCCTACTTTTAAAAGCCAAGATTTTCAGTTTTGGCGTATACCATATGTACGAGAAGTACGATGGTTAAAAGTCAAGCTGTCTAGGTTCTCATACTAGCTTGTCTTTTACTAGCTGTATGATCATGTGCAATTATTTAATCCTTGTCAATTACCTCATCTATGAAACAGGAATATTAATACCTGCCTCACAGAATTGTTTAGGGTTTAGAGATAATGTTTATAAAGCATTTAGCTCTCTGCTGATTGTTGATATTATTTTATTGTTGTTATTATTATTATTCTTGGCATGCTAGAGGATTAATGCTATCTCCCCTACCTCCAAAAAATATTCTCTATTTTTAAGAAAAAATAACTACTTGTTCATTACCTTTCCATACATTTGTCAAAATTGACAATAGTGGAGCCATTTTAAAATGGAGTTGGAGCTACCTTTCCAGAGAAACTGCTTTGCTCTCTTGAACCTTGGACTAGGCTAAACCTTTGGACTGGGCCAGAATGGCAATTGTTTTACAAGCAATTGTTTGAGAAGTCAGCAGGAAAACAGACATCCTGATCACAAAGACTGAGGATTGTGGACTTACTGAAGATAGAATTAATAGTCAATCAATGTTTGGCCAAGACTAACTCTCTGCCTCAACTCCAATTAAAAATCTTTGTAATACAACCTCCCTTCTTTGCCTTTAAAAGCCCCTGATTTTTACTCCCTAGAGGAACACATTTGAGGTTTCTTCCTGAATCTGTGTCTCCCGAATTACAATTCTAATAGCCCAAATAAATATCTGATGTTTAAACTGTAGTAGTTTTTCCTAGATTGACACCTTGTATTTCCTGAATCAAACTTATGCTTATTTAAAAAACATTGTCCCAAAGCTGTCCCCAAAATCTCTAGTTTCACTTACTCCTCCAAAATCTATGTGCTACTTTGATTGTCAACTCCAAGAGTAGCTGTTCTTCATTATTAGGAGCAGATAAAGCAGTGTGCATCTCCATGCTTGCTGAAAGTAAGCAGTTAGTCAAGATGAACTGTGAACTGAAGACCTACTCTAGTGAACTAGTCATTGATTTTGTTTCAAAAAAATTTGAGTGTCAAGGATTTTGAAGTTGGAGGCAACTTGACAAATAAATGAACTCTGTCTTTGAGTTCATGCCCAGAGGTGAGAATGGACACAGGTTTTGTGTGGTCTGAAGCTGATCTAGTTTGGGGAGCCCTCTTGGAGAAAAGTAATATGTTGCTTTTGCAAATTTTGCCAAACCATGTATCCATGTGAACGCATTGATGGTCCACTTCTAGGGTCTTGGAAGGAGCTTGTACAAGGCAGGAGCTTTGTTAACTTCATGGTAAATTTACATCTGCCAAGAGGAGTTAAGGGATAATGTTTTCCTCTCTTTTGAGAAGTTTGTGATATCATTCTGGGGAAAAGAAAACTCCGTTATGAAAACACAAATAGTAATAATAAAATACAGCATTTTAGACAGTGTTATGTGGCATAGATTTAAGTACTAAAGAGTCCATGAAAAAGAGAGAAGAATACTTGTAGCTGTTTGGAGGAGGAGAGTACAACAAACATGCTTAAAAATGGACCTACAACAATGAGGATGATGTTAATAAATTAGTAGAGCGGATTGGAAGTTGAATCTACAAGTTAAACAACCAGCCTGCTACTAAATCTCAACTCTGCTACGTATATTGTATAAAAATAAATGCAATCGTGAGGATCATATGCCAAACATCATGCTAGGGGTTTGCATTATCATCTCATTTAATCTTTATAACAGTGGAATAATATGGGCTTATTTCATTAACTTGGCTAAAGTCCTTTTGTTAGTGAGTCTTAGTGATGGGTTTGCAACTCAAGTCTATCAGACTTGTCTCATAAGTACCACTTAACACTGCCTTGAACAACTTCTCAAGAATGCTTGGGCATGGGTGAAGATCTATAAGTTTATTCTGTCAGAAAATGGAAATACTCTAGAGTTAGTATATTTAAAAATCAATCCAATTCCCTGGTAGCTTTATCCCCTATACCCTATTTAAGAAACAAAATAGTTACTAGCCCCGTATGTACACACTAATGGGACCTTGCAAGTAAATTCAGTACAATTACCATAATAGGGATTCATACAATAAATGCAAGAAATAAGTGATTCTAGTACAAAGAATTCACCACTGAAATAGGTGATTTACTGCCTTATTTTTAACTCACTAACTCTAAAAGTTAATTATTAACTTGAATAAAAAGTACTTCTATAGTCGTTTGTAAAGCAAAAACTTATGATCAGCTTATTATTCAAAACTATTATTCAAAAACTTATTATTCAGCTAGATTGTCTTTAAGGTGACAATTACACATAAATATGTTCCTAGACTTCTCTGCCCACAAGACCTGTTGTTCTGTTCCACACAGCTGGTAAAATACATAAAAGGAACATTCTTCATTCTTTCCCTGATGTAGATCATTTTTGCCCTTGGGAGGTAGCTGTCCACAGTGCTGAGTTATTTTGTCTTCTTGGAATATGAGTTTACACTCTAAATTTATTTCTAAATAAACAGTGATAGCACTGCTCTCACACAAACTTCTGTTTGAACTGATCAGCCTGTACTTTTGAAAAAAGAATGTAATTGGGGCCACAGTTACTTTTCCGTCCCTGTAATTCATGCCAAAATGTGGTTGGATCTCAGTTAATAGTTCTAACAAAGCGTTAAAGTAAATACTCTTTAGGATTAAGTTTTTGTTTATATGTAGAAATCAAATAGTTTAACACCTAATATCATTACAAACTTTTTGACTGAGACCCACATCAAGAAGTGTTTTGCCTCTCAATACAATTCATACTTATTTTCCCTTTCTTCCTGAGATGTTTCGGATCTATTCTGTTCTCCTCTGTTCTGTTCTATTCTACTCTGTTGTGTACTACTCTAATTCATTAAAGATATAATGCTTGTTCTGATCTAATAAGGTGATTTTATAAAATATTAGTCTTGACCTTCAGTGTGAAAACATTTTTCTAAAACCTTGAGTACATAGTGAAGGGCAATACAAGATGTAATAGGCATGTTTTCCTAACTCCTGTATGATAGGAAAATATTTATTAATGTATGAGTGTTCTTGCCTTATTCCTTTCCTTGCTTTGGATTATTGCTTTGTTCACTTCTTTTTTTCCCTGAGAGAGGTATTTGCAAGTTTTCGTATGATTCAGTAGAGTTGTGTAAGGTAGAATCAAGAGAAGGGAGAGAGGGAGCCAGAACTAGAGAGATGAAAGGAAAGGATAAACTGAGGTGCAAAGTTTAGGACTGGACCTAAGGGAGGGGGATTCTCTAAGAGAGAGGAGAAAAGTTCTACAAGCTGGGCACAGGGGAGGAGAAGTTTGTTTGGAAAGGAAAAATGGTGTTACTAAGCATTATCTCCTGTCTACCCCATTTTTGGTACATTCGTACTTATGGTGAATATTGCTTAAAACGTAGACCTTCAGTAATGCTTACCACATAACCAGGCAATCCCTTAAAAGTAACACCTAGCTATAATGCATAGCAAGTTTCACATTTACGATGACAAGCGTGGGTCAGCTCAAAAGATTTTCACTTTGTAGAGAGAGTAGATTTCACAGCTCAAGGTGGCCTTCATACGTTTATTGAGTAGTGCAGTCTACAGCAATCATCCATCATTTTCCTGTTGTTCAGGCTCTGCCTCTCTCAAGAAATTGAACAATAGACACATGCCATACCTCATCACCATTCATTTTTCTTACTGTCCTTTTCTCTAAGTCATTACTAACATTCGGCAACTTAAAGTGACCTCTTGTATGTTTCATGTATAAACTAAATATACAATGAGAAACTGTCCCTTCATGAAATTATTCTTAAAGAAGTTGTCACCTCTGCTTTATATTATCAATCAGCTTTAAACAAAAATAAGTTTTAAAAAATATGGATTTTTTTAAATGATAAAGTTGAAAATTAATTTTTCTACTTAGTAATAGAACATGCCTTTAAAACATCAGAACTGAAAGGAGACATCAGGTGTCTGATATCCAGAGGTAGTGCAGCCTTCTTTCAGTTTTACTCTCTTCCAGTTGTCATTCAATGGCCTATATTCCAATGAAGTTTATTAACCTTAATATCTGTGAGGATATTGACTGGCTTGATGATAATGATGCCTGAATTATTTTCAGAGCCTGATCTTGGGGCTGGCAGAACTTAGGCAGCTGCATAGGCATCAATCCAAAGAAATAAAAATTTATGCCATCCCCACCAGAATCCTCATCTAATTACCTCAAGTGGAAGCAAAAAAATATACACACACTCACACTCACACACACACACACACCCCTCCAACAAGTAAATTAAATCCGTTTTTCCCTCTGTTAATCTCCCTCTCTCTAGTACATTTGGGACAGGCTAATGTAGGTTCCACATTACAGTTTATAATCTGTACCATCAATCTATCGACTAGTGAACTGAGTATTATCCGAAATCAGCAGTTACCATCAACTGAAATTCTGAAACTTATCGATGCTTGGCATAGGGTTGTTTACCAGGTGATTTTGGTGAACAGTTTACTATGTCTTCTAAGATATGTGTTGTCTTGTTCATAAATACTTTTATAAATTTGTATTCACATAATAAATCCCATATGTTGAGCATAAGATTTATATAATTTCTAATCACAGTAAGTAATTAAAGAATATTGGTTTGAAGGAGCAACAAATTTTCAGCAAACTGAAGACGCCCACATGCTTCAAACCGACCCTGAGTACCTAGCGTAGATAGTAATTAATACAATTGATTACGTAAATGAGTGTATTTCATCACGTAACATTTTTTCAAAGGGTAATGTATCTATTTTAGGAAGAGTTGTAGAAGGAGGTGACGGGAGTTGCTGATAACTGCTTTCTCCTCTTCCCACTTAATCTTACCTCTGTCACTCTTCTATTGAATCATTTTGTAGCTAATCCTTGGATTTGTTTGGGGAAGAGGCTAATGAGGGGGGAAATAGAGAATTGGAGCAGGATAACTGATTTTGAAAGCTTCCTGCCTTGATGTCTATAGTACAAGTACTCCCATTCAGTAAACTTATGTTTGCTCTCCTCCCTGCCTCAGACTTGTGGGACAAAACTTAAAGACATTCTAAAAGGCATTTGTAAGAAGATTTTATGCAAAAATTACTAGAGGTCAAGAGGGACACTGGCCTCGGTTTCCAAATATGATTGCTATTTCATTGACAATAGAAATGTATGGTTATTGCTTAGAATTAGATTGTTAATTTGTGTTGTCTTAACCTACTCAGGACACCAGACACTTTTTTTTAATTCCACCTGTTGCTGAAGTACAGAAACTGACATCTAATTTGTTATATCTCTATAAAGTCCACAGGATAATCGTTTCTCAGTGAATGTTATTTACTGACAAATCACTGATAATTTCTAAATTGTAAGTTCTTTATAAAAAAGAGAAAAAGTCCCTGGTGACCTATTCCCACAGAAGTTGCATACTTTCATGTTGTAAATTAATTTTTTGCCTTGGAGATTTTGGTCCTGAATGTTTTCAATTATCAATTGTCTATATATATTAGTAAAGTTTAATGTGATTTGGGGTTAGGTTTCCCACAGTTTTTGATGATTAACCACAATTTCTTTTGAAACTCTGCCTAAGAAGAAATCCATGTAGGAGGTGCCATATGAAGCCATTCTTATATCTTTTTACACTAGAAATGCAAAAATATTGTTGTATCTTTATGTTATCCTATCACACCCTGAGGTCATAGTGCTCATTTCATACACCTCTAATTCGGTACTTACTGTCTGTCTTGTATGCTGGATTGTCAGTTCCATGAGACCTGGAACTATGCCTGTCTTTTTTACCCTTGTGTCCCCAATGCCTGGTGCAGCATGAGTGCCTACCATCAAGGATTACCTTTAACTAAGAACTGAAGGCGACATATGCATATCAGAATGGGTGGTGTGGGTATTAATACCCAGGAGTTCAAGTGGGTTAAAATTTGAGGGGTTGAATAATGGGAATTCACAGAAGATTCATGGAGGAGATGAGGCTTTTTGTTTTCTGTTGGCAAGTGGTAGATGTCATACGGTTAGAGGGAAAGAGAGAAGGCATTCCAAGTAAGGAGTAGCATGAACAGAACACTAAAGAAAGAATCTCCACCACTGAATTTACCATACAGGGTGGTAAATATATGCTAATTTGTTATCTCCTCCACTAGCTTGTGAGATCCTTGAGGATGGGGACTGTATATTCTCAGCTCCAAGAATATTTATTTATGCATTACTAGCACTCAATAAATATTTGTTGAATAAATGAATATTAACCTGACTTCTAATCTGGCCGTGAATTTGAGGCCAAGTTTTCAGGTTATTGGGTTTTTTTCTTCCTTTTTCCAGATCAAATCTCTACTTGGTTGCTTAGTATATCCAACTTTTTACATTCTCTGATGAAATTATTTTATATCTCTCTTTTAAGAATAATTTTTGTGTGTGCTTAAATTCTTAATACTCCAATTTTAGCTTGGCTTTTAGTACCTTCAAATCACTTGTCCAGAGACTAAATTACAGATCAAGACTTTAAAAATTGCAAAACAGTTGCTGTTGTTTAATGGACATTAATAAATCACTAATAAGGTGTAATGATCTAGAGTTTATATCAGAAAGTGAAAGAGTGCCCATAAGTATTTTTCTGAAATAGTAGTTGTGATGGTGGGCAGGGATTTGGATAAGCTTTAGAAATTAAATACCAGGGAAACAGTTGGGGGGAAAAGAAGATGAAAATATCAAACTATTCATGCAACCCATCTGCTCGATTCCACAGCAAAACTGTCTAGGGCAGTGGTGTGATCAGATTTGCATTTTAGATTAAGTGCTTCCATAAAGGTGTGGAAAGTGGAGTTGCTCCAGATTTATACACAGGGACGTCACACAGGAGGTTAGAGATACGTGGGCCTGAATCGAGAATGCAGTGATGGGAATGGAGGGGAGAGGAGGTAGTCAATTAGATTCAAGATACATTTAGAAGAAAGAAAGTAATGACTTGTGTGCTTCTATGTATGAGGTTGTCAGAAGGAAGTACTCAAGGGAGCAGCTCCAGGGGCCCTGTACCTCAGGGCCTAGCATAGATGCAGAATAGGTCATCATAAATATTGTTAAATGGGTCTAGTGACTGAGCAGATATCTTTCCTCAAGTTGGGAGAGATTTGGCACAGGACAGGCAGCTTGTTTGTAGTTGACTGCTAGCCCTCTGTGTTGCTTCCTTAAGGAAACAAGACCATCAATCTCGATTGAACGGAACTAAATGTCTCATTTCTGTTATCGTTTTTAAGCAACTTATAGCGACTCAATTTACATTAAAGGAAGCTCTCTCAGAGATGATTGATAATTGCCTAAATAATATTGATTGTTTGTGAGACAAAACAAAATGAAAAAGGAGAGTCATGCTGACACAATCTTTTCTAACACCTGGTATTTGAAATGATTGCAAGGTATTGTGATTACCTGAAAATAGTGAAAACATTGTCTCAGCGTTTCTTTCTTTTTTTTTTTTTTTTATGTACATAATTGGAGTTTCTACGTTCATTGCACAAATATATGGTGAGTGGCATGGAAGTAGATACTGGGATACACAAATAAGTAATCTCAAGTAGTGGAGGAAAAAGATATTTAAATCAAAATTTCAAAATACTATCATAAGTGTACAACAAGAATTAGCAGTGGATACTATATAAGCATAGTTGAGCAACCTTTAATCCGATAAATTCTGAGGTAATGATAGGCAGTACTCAGTAACAGCTTCTCTGAGCTGAGTCTTCCAAGATGACTAGACATTAGCTAAGAAAATGAGACAGAGTCTAGACACACAGTCAGAGAAGCTGGGAGAGCACATAACAATTTTAGGAGATGCAAGTGGAGGCATCGGCCTGTGAAGCCTGGCTTCATGAGGGTATAGGAAAAAGGGGCCACAGAGTGTCCAGGAACCACTCATTGAATGGAATAATTCAGGTTTTTTTCAGGTTTTTACCTAATAAAATGAAAAAAAAAATTAAACAGGACATGTGATTCTATTTAGTTCATTTGATGAAAAAGAATTGTTTCTAAAAGTATTATAGAAAGTTCTCAATCAATACAAACCATCTATTGAAATGTCCAATTAATTTTTTAAAATATTTTCACCTCTCCCCCACACACACACACACCAATTCACCAGTGTTATTCATTTTACTTTTTCTTTGTCCTTCACCCACTGCAATTAAGTGAACACAGTCATTTTTTAGAGTATGTTTTTAATGATTTGGAATCATTCCAGCTCACTTTGGTTCATGTCTCCAAACCCATTGAACTATATATTCCTTCGTTTAAACAATATCAACATGATAGAGCAGTGGTTATAAGACAAAGAAATAGAACTTGACTTATTTCGGTTAAGCCATCCTATGTAGACACTTGGAATTTTTATTTCTGCTTAAAATTTAAAAGACTGGAATAGAGTCCAAACTTCAGTAAAATTTTGCTTTTCCATATTTTTCAAAATTGCATTTATATAATTAAAACATTACTCCATTACATCTTTCCTACTTGTACCATAATATTTATTTTCTTATTTTGAAATTTTTACTACTGTAATATATAATTATACATAATTATATAACCATACAATTAAACATATTATATTATACATATTATTATACATATAATAATATAATAACATAATTATATATATATATATTACAGAGTTCAATAAAAGAAACTTTTTCGCTGTCTGTATTTCTTTTCTGGCCATTATTATTTATTCATTTTCTGATTATTAGTGAAAATAGTTTTACTATATGAAGGAAGGAATGTTAAAAACAGTCCACTCTGAGTGTCCCATACGCTTGATACGCTATTGTCTACTACAGTGGTTAAAAGTGGGTGTTAGTTCAAGAGGCCCTGGATGTGAATCTCAGCTGCACAAGTTTCCCTTGGGGTGGCTTTGGGGCCTAGGTTCCCTCATCTTCAAAACAGCAATAATAATACCTACTGCCCATGTCATCGTAAGAAAAACCTGAGACAATACAGAATGAACTCCTGGCAGCACAGTAAGTGCAGCAAATGTGGCTGTGAAAGAATGACAATAGGCTCCCTTTGGATTTTTTCTTGTGGCCTCTCTTCACCCTCCACTGAATTTAAATGAATTATTGAATCCATAAATTAAGTCCAAATTAATCTGAAAGAATATTTGCAGTTCACAAATTGAAGTCAGAATATTATTTAACACATTGCACTTAACATCTCTAAATATAAAAACAAATGCATAAAAATAGAATTTAGTGTAAGATTTCTAATATATAGTTCTGATTTTCAAAACTTTACTTGTAAGTCACATGTGACCCTTTACATCATAGTGTCCAAAGGTTTTCAGAATCTTTTATTTATTCTGGAATATCATATTATGTCAAATAAATTATAATGGTTTCACTTTACAGATGATCTTTTGCTTTATGGTTATTGCTAATTAGGGCTGAGAATCATTTAAATGCAAAGCATCTCTAACAACTAACAATTAAGAAATAAAATTTAGTTACTTATTTAGAATAACTGTTATACAAGAAACATTTAGCAACAAAATTCTTATTAAATAAAGAAAAACGGAAATGTGAAAAGAAGTAAAAATTCTCTGATGGTAATTTGGATCAAGGTCAGACATACTTGGGGGAAGTTGAGTAATTTTATGGAATTACATATTGTATCCTTGATCTCTAGGGGGAATCTTAAAGACTCCATTAAAAATAAGGTTTCTTTCATTGAAAAAAAAAAAAATGTCCCATTTGTGTTTTGAAGCTAGTTACAATGGCTTTGTAAACCATTTAACCAACACATAACACAAAGTGAGTCACATGCACAAATAATTTCTGTTCCTTACAAGTTCTTAATTAATAATGATAATGTGATTATAAATTAATTTTGAAATATTCAGTTTAAATTTATTATTAATTATTCTTATCTTTGATATAGTAACTAGAAACACATTAGTGAATAGATGAGTTTGTTTTTTGAAATCATTTTTTAATTATCTTTCTCTCTGTTTACCGTTGATCAGTGCTTTGAACAGTTAACTATTCCTACAAGTAAGTTAAAAAAGTAGAGGTGATACTATTTTAGCTCTTTTTGCATTCAGATGCAAAATGATTAATTTTCAACTATTTTTCCATTGAAGACAACCCAGAACACAATTTTCACACAGTTTCTTTTAAAAGCTAAATGCCTTATACAGTTCTATAAATAAATTTTGCACGTATAAGTAAAAAGCTTCTTTATAATGTAATATGGGATATTTCCACTGGAATTATAGCTTATTAAGTAATTTAGAATATTTAGAATGATTTACACTTCACAGCTTCTGACATATCTAGACAATACAAGGACCTTGAATACTTCATCACACAGCAGTACAAGGGCTTTCACTCTCTGACAGCAGGAAAAAAAAAAAAAAGACACAAATCTGATGAGAATGAGTCAAAGAAAGGGACCTAAAAAGTAAATTATTAATTTAAATTAAGAAAAAGATTACAGTCATTCTCAGGTTACACATATGCATATTCCAATTTGAAAATACTACACTTCAGTATAAGCACTTAACTTTTTCCCATTTCTCCTCCTTAGTGCCTTGGAGTATAATGGTACAGCTATAATAAGATTAAGCAGTGTTTTCCATGCAGGTATAGTAAATTATGCACGTCTAGCAACTTGAATCTCTCTTCTCCCAGTGAAGCCCAAATCCTACTGGGATATATTTCTTGCTAGTCTAATTGGAGCTTAAAATGCATTTTCCTATAGGCTTGGTGTTGCAAATCATTCAATCTTTTTGTACTTCGGTTACCTCATTTGTAAAACAAAGAATTGAACCAAGTGATCGTTAAATCTCTTGTACAGTTAAAATTTTCTATTATTTTCATGAACTTCACTGATTTCAGGTCACATTGATATTGTGAGTTAATCTGGGCACCTGTCATTTTTAAATTGTTTCCATGAGAACGTACATTTTAATATCTTAACAGGCTGCTGGTAATATCTTTCAAACACAACCCATTCATAGGTTATAGATTGGTTTAATATGAGAGTAGAGACAGGTTATTAATCACCACTGGCCCTTGTATCACTAGTTTTCCATAATCTAGTTCTTTGTTAATGAAAGACTACCTCTCAAATATGGGATTTTATTAGTTTAATGGAGAGTTGGTTTGTTTTAACAAAATATATCTATCAATTTTCTTAAAAGGAATTAAATTGATCTATATGTGCAAAAGTTTTGGGTCAAGAGGCAGAGACTCAAACATCGATAGGTTCATTGTTTATCAACTAGTGTTACTAATCCAAATACATGTGCACCAGCTAAAGCATAAAAAATTGTCTCAAATTTCTTTCAGCCATATCTGTGTACCTAAATGATTTCAAATAAGTCAAAAGTATATATTTATATGAAAATCTGAAATATATCCATATTTATATGGATATAAAAATAAAAATAACTGTAGAAGAAAAGTCTTTTAGGGAACTGAATCAATAAATAAGACCATTTCTCCCCTAGTATATTTCATGGTGTTTCTTGAACGATACATATTCTGCAGATATATTTCAGTAACTCCTTTATACTCTATTATGTGTGTATGTACTCTCTGGGGAAGGTTAAAGGACTAGAAGAATATTTATAACATCTGATGATTTAGACTAAACGACAGACAAAGTCTCTTCCAAAATGGATATTCTGTTATTCTTATTTGTTTCCATTGTTAAAGTTACTGCTATTACTACTGAACGTCACATTTGGCAGAGTTAAAAAATAAATGGTTAATATCATTTATTTATAAAATCATGTATTGATTTTAAAATTTGTAAAAGAAGAGATTAGAAAGGTCACAGAGTATGGTGTATATTTGTGTGTGTGTGACTGATGTGTTTATGAAACACTTGCTGGGCAGGATGCTTTACAGATTAATCTTTATAACAATTTTATGGAGTGGGTATTATTTTGCAGATTAGGACAAAGATTCAGAAAGGTTTAATAGCTTGGCCAAGGTCACACAAGAGTAAGTAGCAAAGCTGGTCAAATCTAGGTTTATAGGACTGCAAATTCCAGGCTCTTTAGGACTAACATTTCATTTTGTAATAATTATGAGAACAAAAGTTAGTTAATAGACCTGCCAGTGTTCTGAATTCTAAAATCTATGCCTAAAAAATGCTGTCTACAGAACATATAACATCTTATTTATTAAGAATATATTTTTATATAAATAATATGAATGTATTTTCAAGATAACAGAAATTTACTCCTCTATTATTAATGATATTAAATAATTATTTGGCCATTTAGGACAAATGCATTTATAAATCTATTATAAAATATCTTCCCCACCTGTCTTAACAAAATATTCCCCCAAAAAAATATTTTGCTTTTTCCTTTTAGTTCGGCATCTTTATCATAGATCTTAATTATTTGTCAGATTTTGCTGTAGTTAGATTTCCTCAATGACTTTCAAGGCTGTTTGTTCACTATAGACTCCAGACTGCTTTGCTCTATAGTGTAGTGGTAAGATCCCAGGCTCAAGATAGAGGCATATCCCATGAATTCAAATCTTAGCTCTTCCCCTTGCTGGCTTTAGAATTTTTGATAGTCGTCTTATTTAAGTTTCAGTTTTTTAATATTTGAAATGGAGATAATAGCGCCTACCTCAAAAGTTGTTTTGAGGATCCGTCTAGCTATATATGTAAAGAACTTATCACAGATCCTTACATATAGTAAGGGCTCAATGAATGGTAACTAGTTGATATTATGCCTTTTTATTTTTTAATATAATCTTTTGTTTATTTAGTAAATAAATGAATATACCAGATATTACGTTTTCTAAATTTCTAGCAGCAGCAAATTTTCTTCCTTTAATTGGGCATTTCTAATGCACTCTGGTTCTGGAAAATAAGTCTCAGAACACGGCAGAATTAAATCTATAATAAGACCACGCAAGCTTGGAATTCCTTATGTTATGGAAATGTACAAGCATGACTCGCAACATGGCGAGGCTAGGACCCATGTTAAAGAGATGACTAGTGATGATTTTTTGGAAAACATAAAACTCTAAAAATGTTGCTCTATGATGTATTCCTCCATCTGTCATCCTAAAATCGATGTAAATTCTGCCAATTAAAGAGCTCTTAGGCAATGGAACTTTGAAAGTTGAGGGGTTCAGGGTGCTGCGCCTGCAGAATGGCGTGTCATGTGTTGGAGACAATATGTAGAGTGTAGTTAAAGAATTGTGTAAAAGCAAGAATTTAATCCAGACAATGTTGAATCAAATGTAAAAGTCCCATAAATAAAAGAGAGAGAGACAAAGCTGCTCTGATTGAAATGGACCTTAGAGGAATCAGGAACCGTGTTCACATAGAAGCCCTCTCATCTCCAGTGGTGTCCTCCAGAGAAAATGCTTGCTGATGGTAACTTCATAAAATTAACTCTCAACAAAAACAAGATGACAGTAAAATTTTGATCAGTTGAGTTTTACCCTATTTTAGTCTCTCTGCCTTTAAAAGACTCATATTTTTCCATAAATATATGACGTTAAAAATAAGATGAGGGTCGGGGATTTTATACATTAAAAGAGACTTTAGTGACACAGCAACTAAATGAAATGTATGGATTTTGTTTGGGTCCTGATTTGATCAAGGCAAATGTAAAAATACTGCGTTTTTTTTTTTTAGAAAATCGGGGAAATGGGATCAAGAATTGATTATTAGATGATAGAAGGAAATTATTGTTATTTTTGTTAGATGTGGAATTAGATTGTGGTTTTTTTTAAAAGTCTTTATCTGTTAGAGATGAACACTGAAGCATTTATGGAAAAAGGATATGATATTGGGAGTTGCTTTAAAGTACTCCCAGGTTGAGGATAGAGAGGGGATGAGAGATGACAAATGAAACGAAACTGGCAAATGTTGGTAAGTGTTGAAACTGGATAATGGGTTCATGAGTGCTTTACTATTCTCTCTACTTTGTATATATTTAGAACTTTCCGTAATAAAAAAAAAATCCCACGAGTTTATGTTGTAGTCCATGTGAGAATATTTTCCTGACCTAAATCTGTCTGGCCTACTTGGGATTTGGCAGACATATTCTGCCAAATATGTAGGAAAAAAAATCTTAAGAGATGATTAAAGAAAAACACTCATCCAAATTGAAATTGAGTTAAAAATAAAAGTGTTAATAAAATATTCTAACACTTTAAACTTTTAATTTTGCTTTCCTGTTTTAATTCTTTTAAACATGCAATATAATTGCTTATTGTGTTTTTCTTGATTTCATTGCTTTTTAAACACCAAATTAATTTTCAGCTGTTGGGAAATGTTACAACTGCCAAATTGCAGATAAGCTGCTGGCTTGCAGTTGAATAGACATTTGCTCCGGGAATAATTAAAGAAAATTGAACTGTATTTGCTATAAGAGGGTTTTTTACAATGCCTGTATGTTTAAAATATATCAAATAGGCGGTTTTGAAATTTTCGTGGTAAGCAAATGGTCACAGCATAGACAGAAAGCCAGCTTTAGAGAAGCCTAAAAGTAATTATTATGGATTTAGTTAGTAAATTTAGTTTATGGACTAACAGAAATATCACACAAGAAATTGCTAAGAGGAAAATAAATTAGGATTCTGTTTACTGTTATGAGTTCAGAGCAGGACTAGAATTCTGGAGCTACTAAGTTACTGGATAATGGAGCGTCATGGTCAGAGCCATGAATTTTTTTTAAGTAATATCTTTTATTTCCTAATTATTATAAAATAACAATATTAAAGTTTTGGTATATTTATTTTTAGAGTCGGAAATATCTCACTGTACTCTGTGAGCGGCTAACCTAGCACTTCTAGATTATTTGCTCTAGGGCAGGATTGGCCTCAGCGTCTATAGTGGAACCAAGCTTTTGTGTGGAGATTTTAACAGCTCCCCAGATAATTAGTATATGATTCGCATGACTCACCTTAACTAAAATGCTGTATTAGTATAAAGCACCTCATTGTGAGTTAATAGTTTACTACTATTGTACTATGATAATAACCGTGAGTATCTGGAATATGATACGTAGAAAATATAAAAGTTTCCAAAATACTGATGAAACTGACTTATTATATCAATTAATGCAATTTCTACCCAAACTTTTCCAGTGACAGATGACGTTTTAAAAATAAGTAGCACACTGATTTGATATGGGACTGATTTTAAAAGTTCTGCCTTGGTGTTTTTGAGAGTAAATGCTCATAATATTTAACTTTTATTAATATATATTTTTCATAAAATTGAAGTTTTAATTGGATACCTTGTAGTCATCTTTATTTTATTTATTTATTTATTATTTTTTCACGTGAGGTCAGCCCTGAGCTAACATCTGCCAATCCTCCTCTTTTTGCTGAGGAAGACTGGCCCTGGGCTAACGTCTGTGCCCGTCTTGCTCTACTTTATATGGGACGCTGCCACAGCATGGCCTGACAAGTGGTGCGTCAGTGTGCGCCTGGGATTCGAACTGGCGAACCCCGGGCCAACGAAGTGAAGTGCGAGCGCTTAACTGCTTGTGCCACTAGGCCCACCCCTGCAGTCATCTTTAAATGAGAAAGGCTTTAAAACCAGGAGGTATCCATGTGGTGTGATGATCTCAAAATGCAACCTTGGAGCTATTTACATAAAAAGTGGTTTCACAGTCAGAGGGTGTAGAGAGCAGAGGGTTCTGTGTATGTTACTAATTTAAAAAGGAACCCTTTCGAGGGGCCGGCTCCCGTGGCTTAGCGGTTAAGTGCGCACGGTCCACTGCTGGCGGCCCGGGTTCGGATCCCGGGCGCACACCGATGCACAGCTTCTCCGGCCATGCTGAGGCCGCGTCCCACATACAGCAACTAGAAGGATGTGCAGCTATGACATACAACTATCTACTGGGGCTTTGGGGGAAAAAATAAATGAATAAATAAAATTTAAAAAAATAAAAATAAAAAAATAAAATAAAAAGGAACCCTTTTGCACACATGGACATTTCCACAAGATTGTCTTGGAATATTCATATGAAATGAAAATATGAGTTGAAATTCATATAAAGCTAGCCAAACTTTTGGATAACCATGTCACCAACAGTAATTTTTTATGCTTTCACACATTATCAAGTACAATTCCAAACACATTTTTGATTTGAGTCTTCATTATTTTTGTTCTGTAAGTGGTGTGGGTGCACATGTGTGTTTTCTTCTGTGTTCTGTTGGTGAATAAAATGCAAGCTGAGCAAAACAAGAGTGACTTCTTCAAAAATTTTTATAAGAGCAACCAACCAGCTGAATGCCCTGATAAAATCAAAATGAACCCTAGAATACAAAGGAAGGTGTAGATCTTGCAAAAGGAGGAACGGGCATATGGAGAATCAAGGTGATATCTAACAGGAATTTATAACGTGAATTCGTTTTTCTGCCCAGACTCCCTTCTATGTGGAACTATTTCTTTTACGATGGAGTTTTAATGCCTTTGCAACAGAGGGACGTAGACTTAAGGTGAAGGAAGTAAACAAAATAAAAGTAGAATGCTCTCTCACCTTGCTCCCCATATGGAAAGCTGCTAATTACATTTTCATATTCCACTCAAAAGGATACAATACAAAACCCAGTAGTTAGAGAAGTGCATAGCCATTTTGAAATTATAAGACAAATGAACCTTGGTTAAAATAGTTGGAATTCTCTCCTAACCCAATCAGTTCTATCATTTGTTCTAAATGCATGTATGGAAAGCAGAGAATGGGAAAAGATGTGCTATGTAACATAAAAGGTCAATTAAATTGCCTATTAGTAAATTTTCACATTGAATTAGTAGCATATATATTTACAAAGCTGAGTTATTAGTAATAGTAACTAATATTTATTACCGTTTCAGGCACTGTTCAGTGTTTTACAAGTATCAATTTATGTAATATTCACATCAATGTGATGAATTTAGGTACTTTCATTATCCTATTTTACAGATGAGGAAATCAGGGCATGAAAAGGTGAAGTAACTTTCCAGTGTGGTTCATCCTGGAGAGTCTGATTCCAGAATCTGAATCCTTAATTCTTCAGTAGGCAGCTGTCTCAAATAAATAATAGTAGGGCATTTCAGACCAACAGACTAGTCATTTGAAAACATTAATCCTAAATCTGCTCAGCTGCAGATGCTGACAATCTTTAAGCTGCTTTATCCATTCTTTCCTGGAGAAAAGCAACCTTGTCATGTTATTAACTTGGCGCCATAATTAGTAAGGTACCACCCATGTGACCACTAGAACTACTACTACCCACAGAGTCCTACTGCCCTGTTTTCCTCCACCAAATTTGAACCATTTTACATCAAAGCAAGTTTGGATCAGACCTGAATTTACCACGACCTCTTAGACATTCTGATTTCAACTATTCACCACCTTCCACAGAGTGGTTAGATCTGTTCTCTTAGCCATAGCCCAGTCTGATTTTGAGTTTTTTCCTTCTCACACTAACCTGCCATTGGGATTCTGTGAATTATTCCCTTCTGAGAGAAAAACAAAATTGACAAAAACAAAATTGAAACCCTTCTTTATTTGTATAAACTCAATTTTCATTTTTAATTCAGTAATTTCAATTCTGATCACTGAATAACAGTAATCATGACCATGTTTGTTTTATTATCCTCATTTAAAGTTAATGAATGGGTAAATCAGCGAGCTTCTGTACAATGTAGCAACTAGTTATTTTGATGGCACAAGAATTAAATGTAAATTCCAAAAGTTTCAGACTTGCTTAGGCAATGGTGGAACATTTCAGTAATAATCCAGAGTAGAGTTAGGGTGGAAAAGGGAACTTTAACTTCTTTGTTCTACTTATTCATATTCTAAACAAATGCACACCCCTCTGGGCGCTAAACCATTTTATGCATTATGTCACTCCCCAGACACCCACTGTCCTGTTCTCCATAATGATACTTTCAGAGTGGCTGTTGGTCTGCACTGAGTATTCTAACAGTTAAGTCATACTAATGCTCAGGAATTTCTTTATGCCATCCCAGGCACTCTCTTGTCATTTATTGACTTACATTTGGGATGGCTAAATTAAGTAGAATGGACAAAGTTTCAGGAGTTAAATGAATGTGACCAAAGGAGAAAGGATTTGACAGAGTTTGATGTAGAAGAGGAAACATATATTCTTTGAAACTAGTTAAATGAACACTTATACCATACAAATCTTCTCAGTAAACGGAACCCTGCCTCTGTGTCTCAGTTGGATATTCTACTATAAAAATTAGATGACAAATACTTTGCTTTATCTACAAAGAAGACTGGATAGACACTATGCCTTGCCTCATTCTGAATTTATTTGCTCATGGGGAGCAAATGAACTAGGACAAATTTTAAAGTTGGGATAAACATCCTACTAGTATGGTCTAAATTGGAGGTTTCCTCTATTTAAGTGATTTAAGCAGACTATTTAACTGATTTTTAAAAATCTAAATATAGATTTCTTTAAAATGCAGCCTGGGATCCCCCCCAAATATTGTCCATTAGACGTTGGTGAAGGACTTCCTTTGAAGAATGGATTAAATGATTAGCACAGCTATGATTGGCATGGAAAAATGTGTCCAAAGTGCCCTGTCATTGGGTTATAATTAATTTAATTGGCCGTGTAACATCTTTTGATAGGTAGAAAAAGGGTAAGTTGCCCTGAATGACCAAAAATATAATTAATGGGGTCTCAGTGCAGGGATCCTCGGTGTATTGGTCATCTTTTTAACCCCAGCATTTAGCTCAGTTCCTGGTACATCAAGAATAGAATCAATAAATATTAGTTGAATTAATAAGCTGTATTCTAGGATAAAATATGTGGAAAATAAGAGACAGAAATAGTTTCAGGCATAAAATAGATTATTTGCATAAGCTTACTGTAAGTAGGGATATTTTACATATGTATTTTGTACCTTACTAGGCTTCCCTTTTCTTCATTTTTCTAGCTTACAGTAATACATATAGCATTATAAAAATGTATTTTTAACAAGAGTTAAAAACATTATTTTTAACATCTGTTATGCTCGAAGAAGGAAAAAAATTCACTTAAAGTGGTATTTCACTTAAGAAGCAGCTTAGTGTTTACAGCCTGCTCTAAGAGCCTGAGAGCAAAGTGTTTTTGATATCTAGATGCAGATCTCCAGAGAAAGGGAAAGAAGCTTGGAGCTGAGATGCAGAGAATTCTGTATATCTGTTGGAAACTAAGAAAAAGAAGATAGAAGGCTTTCTAATCATTCCAGAAAGCACAATCAGACTTTGGGGATTAATCGTAGTCCTAGAAATAAAAGTGTGTCCAGCCATTAGGTCGAGTTATCAGAATCTAGATCAGTGTTAGGTGTTTTTTTTTGTTTTTGTGAAAAAAGAGAGCATGATCATGACTCCCATACAAATATAAAATAAGCGTATATTAAAAATTTTATTTAACTCATGAATTAATGAAGGATGTTACATTGGTTCGAAAGAGAATTCAAATAACTGAAGATGATAGATAGACAGATAGGTAGGTGGATAAGATAGATAGATAGATAGATAGATAGATAGATAGATAGATAGATAGATAGATAGATAGATAGAAGGAATACTGAAATGAATTTACAAATAGATGCAAAACAGGTCTGTTCATTGGATAATAATCCACTGCAAAATATAATATATAATAATATTAATAATCCACAGCCTCCATAAGCCTAGGTGACTCAGAAGAATGTGCTGGAAAATATCTTGCTTACCAAAAAACAACTTCCAGTTGTCTTTTGGTCCACCTTAAGATCATTCACAATTTTTCCCTACATTAGTCTCAACCATGCAAAGGGTGCAATTGGTCATTCAGAACATTTTAAAAGCAGGAGACCTACTGCTGTCTGAACATAAGAAAAATAAGTAAATTAAGACATTTACAGACAGAATGGGGAAGCAAACACAAGGGTTTCCATTTAATTCTTGAGATTTCTGGCTGAGAAGGGGCGATTTGGTTCATAATTATAATTTACCAATTTAAAGAGACAATAGTTAACCTGATAATGTGTAGGAAATCAGATTACTATGCAAGTGTTCTTGATTCTTCATGCTACAACAAACTTATTAAACATGTACGTTAAAATTTTATCTTTGATGTCATGATTCAGTATCCTCTGAGTAACTTTTTTTCTAATAAAAGTTATTTTTAATTTAAAATTTCCATTGACCTTGTTAATGCAAAGTTAGGACACAGGTGAAGACAAGTAGCTTACTGATTGCTTAATAAGGCCAGATTGAACACTCCGCTCCCCAACCCCCTTCCCTTCTCAATTCCCCCCATCCTCACCTCAGAATTACTACAACAAAGTACAAGCAGAAGTTACTAACAACACTTGAAAGTGTTTTCTTTACTTAATATGATACAAATATACGGTGCTAATGGCTATATCCTTAAAAGATATAATCTTGATATACCCAATTTACAGGTGACACAAAACTGGTCTGTCTGTAGAGAACTAACAATTGAGAGCAAGAAGCCTAAAAACAAGAAAAAAGAGAGAGTTTTTTTTTTTTTTTTCCTTAGAAAAAGCTCTTGGATGACTGTGTATTTTGGTTGCTTTAGATGTTGTTTGTAAATGTAGTGGTTTGCTTGGAAATTGGACATGTTTTCTACTGGAATAGTTGCGACATTTAGGCAGAAAGAGTTAGTTAAAGGATCTTGAGTTTTAATGTTTTTCCTAATGACTTTCCAAAAAGATATAGAGAAAAAATAAATTATCTGTCAAGAACCTTGTTGCACAGTGTACTTGATTAAGCAAAGTTCCTGTGGTAAGACTGATGTGATTTTGGGGGACTGATAGGGGCATTTGGAAAGGCAGTGGCAACATCTACATTATAATAGAACCATTTAAAGACGCATTGAAAACAGATCATCCAAACACCAATCTAAACAATGCAAAAACAGAAAACAAAAACTTTCTTAATATTTTTTGGAGTATTTATGAAACAGTTTGGGAGTTGGTAGACCAAAATATGAATCTTTTAAAAAGGTCTGAACCGGAAATTTTTCAGATGACTTCTAAACCTTTAAAATAATTGACTACATGTTTCTGATTTGGTAGAAACATCAATGTGTTTTCACGACTTCTAGGAAATGTTTTAAGGAGGATTTTTTGTGAAATTTAGCACTTCAATGTTCAGGAATTGTTCAAAGAAACAACCCTGTATCTGTGTTTATTTTCTTTTACGCCCCAAAGAACTGGACTGAGATACCAGCTTATTTTAGCAGGCCAAAAAAATAAGTGTAGCTTTGTTTATAACATTATGTGTATGTGTTCATATGCAAAATTCAGCATGTTTCCAATGCACTAGCTTGTCTTCATAGGGCCACCAAAGAATGACCATAACCTTGATTTAAGGTGTAAAATATGAGGAACTATTAAAATATATATATATACACACACATTCATGCAATGTATAGTTTAATTACAGTAATGTGATTTTGAATTCATAGAAGTTACCTTGCTTTTACATTATTAAACTGAAAAAAAATCGTACTCTTTTAAACCCCACAATTTTTGTATTCCATAAAATGTTTTAAGGATAATTCTTATTATCCATTTCGTTTTTATAAAATACAAAACACAAGCTGATTTCAAATCTGGAACAGGATCTTTCTTTTAGGTTACAGTTTGGATAGTTTCTGCATCTAAAGTTAGTGTTTAATTAAAGAAAAAGTACAAAATGAAGTAAAAAAGAGATGTTTAAAAGCCTTCTTGGTAAGTTACTTCAGATCTGTACTTACCATGAAAAAATGATCATTTTGTAAAGTTTTATAACATCTCAATTGCTGAGGAATCATAAATAATATTTCTTTATTTTGGCAGGAAATTAACAATTAATATTTAGGAATCTTTTTTAACTTAGAATGTGAATTAAACACTATACCTGGAAAATATCTTGCTGATATTTTTCCAGTGATACTATTATTCATAATGGAATAGCATTTTAAAAGCAATCTTAAAAAAAAATCCCCTAATTTAAAAGTTTGTCTATCTCATATAAACGAGGAGAAAAAAATTAGAAAAAGAGAAGAGAGTCACAAAGTGAAAAGAATCAAACAACCAATGGGAAAATCAAAATGGAGTTATTATAAAGTATTAATCACCAACCTTATGATTACTGATCTAAATTAAATGTTATACTCATTTAATTAAATTTTTAAAAATAGTCTTCTTAAAATTTTATTGCTTTTAGGCCATGGCCATTACTTTTATGACCTGAAATACACGTGTCAGGCATATCAACCAATTGGCACCTATCCTCTTTTAAAGGTAGAAAAAAAGATGACTATTATATTGTAACACTTTGTTCTCTCTCTCCTCCTCTTTCTATTTTTCTTTTGTTTTTTGTTTTCGTTTTTGGATGGTTGGTGATTTGTTTGCTTCTCCTGGTTCCTGTTGATCAGTGGTGTTTGGCCAGTTTGTATTTTTCCAGACATCACTCCACGATGTTGTTGAGGTGTATGATGGGCCAACTCAGCAATCTTCTCTGTTATCTTCCCTCTCAGGATCCCATTCAGGTATCCTTTAATAGAACTGCCGTGCAACAGTTATTGATTAAAGACTGACTTTGATTGGTATTGTAGTGACAGTTGAGATTGATGTCATCCATATTAAAAATAAAGTAAACTGAAAATAGAATCACTCTATTTAAAAAAAAAAAGAATAGAAGCTCAATTAATAGTAACTCAAACTCTTGAGAAAAATATAACCAACTATTTTCTGGGATTGTAATCAAGTAAATATAATATTTAGTCAGTTAGTCTGTGGTGTTTAATGTAATATAAAATATTTAAGGATACTTTAAAGAATGAGGCAATTTGTATCAAGATGTAATTAAAGCCTACTGGTAAAAGGGTTGCAGTTGAAGTTGAACCCAAAGAAAATATGTTGTCAGTGGTAGGATATATTAAAGTAACTTGGTAGAACATAGATTGACGTTTTCAAATGACAGTATAAATTAATATAATTTGTTAGGTTCACTGAATGAAATTATTTATGATATCTTAGTGTTTGTTTTGTTGAGTAGGAGAATCACTTCCACTGAGTTCAGGTAATCAGATCACAATTCGATTTACTTCAGTTGGACCAATAACAGCTAAGGGATTTCACTTTGTTTATCAAGGTAAGTGACCCTGTAGCCTAGAAACACACTAAGGAATGATATTAGTTTCCATGCTTTGTTCAGAGTTATTGAATGATGAGATCCTATTAACCACATAGGAGAGATAAAAGTTGTGTGGGGTTTTTTGACAGTTTTGCCCTGTCCCCTCCTCCATCACTAGAGCACTGTTATTTTGACCAAAGTCAAAAAAGACCTATTGCTTCCATCATCATCAAGTTAATTGTATGATTTTCCTTCCTTCCAACATATTGTTTTCAGCACATCTATTTTTTTCTGACAATTCTTCACTCTCTACGTATTGTTTTCCTCGTACTCTAGCACTCTAAATTAAAAATGTACAACATTTTGTGCTGATATACTAGACATGCCAAGGAAATCATTACTCCATTCTAAAATTTTAGTTTCTCATTCTCTCAGAATTCAAACTTTCTTCATGGCTACTAAATATTTTTGTGTAATTGAAAGTCAGTTTACACAGTCTTTTCTCACCTTTTATAGACATCCTTCCACATTATCATTAAACTAAATTAAGAGCTATCATTTGAAATATTTTGTTTTAATTATCTATGAGCATGTAGTAGTTGTTCCCAAATGTATCTTGAACTTTATTCCTAAGAAACTTTTAAACATCTGTGATTTGATATTCTTATTAAACCCTCTAATCCCATTTATAATATTGGCTATAATATTATATTGTTTCAGTTTTAATAGTATTCCCTCTGTAAACAACATGTGGCATTATGAATTTAAAAAGGCACTATTACAAATTGAGTTGTTTTACTCAAGTCACATAAGAGGAATCAGTCTATTTGAAATTCATCATATCATTTTTTGGGCTGTTGTCAACCTCTTTAATCCCATCTGTATGTGTTTTAAAAAGAAAAAACATCCTGTTATCATTCTATTTTACTAAACCGAAAAAAAGTCACAATTGACAGACATACCTATAAAACATAAAAGCAATGTCAAATTTGATATTGTACCATTATTAAAACAAAAACTTCTATTGTTGTTAATCTGTCTGACTTCTATTCTACTTAGCCTGAACGTAGATATTGTCTTCATCAAAATAAACATGTTCTGAACAACTAAGTCTGTGAATATGCTATGAAATTAATAAAGTATTATATTTGTTTTTTCAAATTTATGTTTTTAAGGACCAACTACTGACAAAAAAATTGTTAACATTACCTCATGTAACCTGACACATATTTTTTGAACTTGGTATCCCAATTTAAAAAGAAAAAAATATATTTTTCAGTTATCATTCTATAAATTGAAATATCTAACTCAGACTACTTTGTTATATTAATGAAGAGTTTGGTAAAACAAAAAATAGAGAAAAAACTTAGTTGATGTTGTTTAAAGGATCAAAAGTAAAATGTTTTTTGAATAAAAAGTCTTGATGACAATAGCAGTATTTATTTTAAATTGTATTTTATTCTGTATGAATCTTAAAACTTTTAGAAATATATTTAAATTGTTAATTCAAGTTCTGATAAAAAATTGAGATTTCTTTGAAATTTGTTTAAATAGTTTGAAATATTTCTCTGCCAAATATGAAATTAAAATCAATAATTATTTGTACGCAGCTGTTCCTAGAACAAGTTCCACACAATGCAGTTCTGTGCCTGAACCAAGATTTGGAAGAAGAATTGGCAACGAATTTGCAGTCGGTTCATTGGTTCTTTTTGAGTGTAATCCAGGATATATTCTCCACGGATCCATAGCAATTAGGTGTGATACAGTGCCCAATTCTTTGGCCCAATGGAATGATTCCTTACCTACCTGTATTGGTGAGTGCGTCAATTTGTATGCTTTGTGATTGTACGTATTTTATATGAAAATCAGTTGTCTTACATCTTTCAATATTTCTATTTTAGATCTAATAGTTATGCATTAACTTTTAAATACTTTATTAGTTATGATATAGCTAAATATGCAAATTAGAGTGTATATTTGATGCAATTGAGGTGTGATGCAATCAATGAGGAATATTTTGTGTGGAATTAGCTGCATTCTCATTAGCTGTTTTCTCATTTATTGATTTATATGGCTGAAAATATACTTACATATTTCCAATAACAGAGAAATTTAATGCTACTAATTATTGAAATAAATGTCATTTTTTATTTTTAAAAGTTTATACAAAGATTTCTATGCCAGTATGTAAAGAATTTACATATGTTTTAAGGATCACAGACGCTGATTTTTTTGAACGTATTTTACTTTGGCTTCAAAAAAATTAGAGAATATGCATTAGTAGATAAAGCTGTTTTTTCTTTTCTCTACTAGTTATAGATATGTATAAAAAATATAAAATCGGAGATTTTCCCAGTCTTTTACAAGTATAAATGGTAATGCTTTGAATTAGTAGAATGCATAGGGTTAGGCAGAAATCTCATTATTCCAACCTTTATTTTTGCAATCCTACATCTAATTTTAATTGATAAATAGAAAATATACTTTCTAAAGTTATGGGCCCCTAGCCCTGCTAAATTATACGAAACAGATTAAAATATTCTCTAAACCACAAACACAAAAAAAGTTTAGAATCTTCTATTATTCCAGGATCATTACAATGACTTTTGGTTCTTATAGAGTTCCACAGATGAAGAAAATGTAGAAGCTTGGGAAGTTGCTTTCTTCTCTGTCCCAAGAGCCTAACTGGAAATTAATTTTTTTTAATTTCATAGTATTAAATTAAAAAAAGGATAGTAAAACTTAATCTCCGGTCAAGAAATAGTTCTAACGAGTTGAGGTTTTTTCCTTAAAGTTTTATTGGTATGTGATTTGGAAAATAAGAGGAAAGTTTTCTTAAAATAAAAGATAAGCAAAATTTTGTTTTTATTTTAATAATCTCAATTCTCAATTTTTTGATAGAGAAGACATGAGTGTGTATATGCACACATATAACATATACACTTATAATATATAAAATTTATTTTTAATGACTCATTTTGCCATACCTATACATGAAAAGAAATTACATGTATCAATAGTTTTTATTTTTAACTTTTAAAAACACCTTTTAGTGTATTTTAACACATATTTAACGTAATTTTAGCTTATGGTTCATTAAAATAAAATATATTTTTAAATTGTGAAACCATATGGAAGGTATACTCATTTCTATTGAGGAAAGAGTCAAGATAAAGTCTGTTGCTATGCATTCATAGAATATGTAATTTGTATAGGACAAATCTGCTCTAACTAGGTAAAATATCTTTTACTGTTCAAATCAGGGCATTATTCATAATTGTGCTGGGAAAATGGCATGAACCAAGGATGATTAAAAAAAAAAAAGGAAGGATAGATGGTTACACGCTCTCTCTACGAACATTGTACCTCCACAACCCAAAACAGATATATCTAGCATATTTCACGGAGCATTTCTGTTACAACCAATATTTTAATTCTGCCCACTACAAAATATAGAATGGGGACTATTCTTTTATTTGTTGAAAACCACCTACAATAGATAATTTAAAACACTGGAAGACTGTAAATAACTCTTCAGCATTTTCATCTTTCAGCTAAATAACCCCAATTTCTGATATGATTACCATTTACTTAATGCTTTCTATTTGGCAGGTTCCATGCTCAGTAATTTAAAATATATATTTATTTTAATTCTCACAGCAAACCTATGGAGAAGTTACTCTCAGAATTTACAGATGAATAAATTGAGTCTTAGAGAGGTAAAACAGTTCTTTTTAAAGTGACATTAACATAGTAAGGGGTAGAGTTGGGGCAGGATTTGAAACTAAGTTTTCTGACTCCAAATGTCAACCTAAATGATGGAGGACTGCTTCTCTTTCTGTTTTGACTTAGAGGCTAATTCTGTCCTAATTCGATTTCTACATCTTATTTATAAGGGGGAATTTCTTACCCTATTAAAATACATTTTTGACAATCAACAAGTAAAAGAGAGTAAATCATTTGGACTTGATGTTCCTCCTATTTTGTACCTAGCCTAGAGCTAGGGTTAATGGAACAAACAGATCTTCCCCTTTACATGCTTTTGTATTCTTGTAAAGATGAAGCAGATAATGTTCCTCCTTCTAAGCCACAATATATGTTGACTTCATACTCTTATAAAATCATAGTAAATAAATTATCCAAACTAAAGGAACCATGAGATGAGAGAAATGCTCCTCTATGGCTGTGCCAGAATTAACCATGCAATATGCATAAATCGGAAATTACATTGCTTTACATCAGCTTAATGATTGAAGACAAACACATGTTAATAATAAATCTCTCCAGCTTCACAATGGATTTTTAAATATTTCTCTATGAATATTAGGCATTATTCATTATTTCTGCCTTACTTTTCCCAGTAATTATTTATGTAATTTCTGTGTCACTTTATTTATGTAGATCTTGATAGAAAATATCAATGGCACATAATAGAGGGTAACTAGATAAGTAGTTGTCTTCATTTAGTTTCATATGTATGATGAAAATTCCTTCAAGATAATCATCTATTATAAAAATACAGTGATATGATGACATATGGAAACTCATAAACGAGCCCATTCATCTTTAAATATCATTGAAAAAATCCATCTATTCCTCTAGAGTGTCCCAAGAACCTACGTATGCAAAACACTGGATGTGTAAATCTATGAATTACTCCTTAAAGGTTTTGTTTGTATATTTGTCATGTTAATGTCCTAATTAATGGGGAAAAGTTATAAAGAATCATGTAAAACTGAATAAACTCTTCACAGCTGGGAATTGTAGTAGGTTCTCAGCATAAGGGTTAGTTGAGTCTTGGGTAATAGTCTTGGGCTTTGATCTTAACACTGAATTGTGGTGAGTTACTACATGATCCTAGAAAATTTGCATAATCTCTGATTCTCAATTTCCGTATCAATAAAACAGGAAAATAAGAGAACATCTTCATAGGTTTATTGTGGCTATTAAATGATTTAAACCCTTGGCATAGTTCTTGGAACCTAGTAAATATTCAAAAATTAAGCTGCTTTTGTTGTTGCCAAATCCGCCACCATAGAATCAGGGGAGAAGACTTCAATTCTAAAAATTGTTTCTAGAATACAGAACCTGCATGCAGTGCTGAGAAAGGGTTTGATACTATTGATTTTCCTTTGTTAATATGTTGTTTTAATAACACTTTAAAGTTATTATATGTAAAAATTATCTTCCACAGAAGATTTTTGCATCTTGGAAAAGGCTAAAAGCATGAACTCCTGTCATTCTTTTCAGTTCTGATTTAGGGTTTCTTGAATTCAAGATTTTTCTTTGCACTTAAAATTTTTAAGAAAGGCTTTAGGAAGTATAATGACAATTTCCTTGAGAATAATAGCAATTATTTATTAGAATATGCTGTTTGGGGGACTGTGAAATTTCTTTCTATCAATTGAGGCATTGATGGACAATTGATGCATTATCCGTTAAGGACAAAGGGTTAAAGAAGGGAGACTTAAAACAATAGACATATATTCTTCATTTGGTTTGTTTTCATTGTTTGCAAGGATACAAAATGAAAGTAAAGTTAAAATTAAAACGATTATTACAATTCTAATTGGCCTTGAAAAAATGTATTTAACCAAGGTTTGCACTCTGCGTTTTCTTCTGACCCTGAAAAATTCAAACGTTACATTATCCAAAGAAATTTTCTTTGTCCATGAAGATATAAAGATGAGACAAGGTTAGAAAAAGGAAAGAGATAAACAGGAGAAATGAGCTGACATTAAAAAAAGGTGAAAAAAAGAAAAATGAAAGAACATTTTAGGAAGAGAAAAAGGGAAATGAGAGGAAAAAAAGAGAATATTTTATGAGATGGAGAGTAGAGAATAAGAACTCTGAACTATAAACATAAGCCATTTTTGTTTAAAGCAAAAGCCTCTATTCTACATGATTATTACAAAGGTTTTTCATATGTCAGATGTGTCAGTTGGTTACTCCCAGTGTTTTTGCCATCAGAAATAGAAATCCATGTAAATAAAGGAAGGTCATGCCATTGGGTAATGGATTTATCTTAGCGAGGACAGGAGCTCCTATGGGCCACTAAAGCCTGTGAAAGACTTTCAGACCGTGCCCTGTCCATGGCTGACATTCAGCTTCAAGAGTACATGCTAGTGTAGTGTCCTCAGCCTGAATGGATTCAGCCTCACTTTCTACTTTAAGGGCAAAAGATGAGGTACCCAGGAACCATTACAATCTTCCTGTCAAAACCCATTTATCTGTAGGTCCCTGGGCTTTTTGAGAAACTTGTCACTGCATCTATGGAGAGTCCTTAAAGATAGAACAGACTACCTTTTATTTTGCATTAGTTTGAAAGTACATAACTAGAGACAGAAAATTGTATCAGATGACTTCTCTTTCCTGCCAAGAAAGAAAAGGACATATTACTTTATACCATTTAAAAAATAGTGTATACCTTGTAGAACAGGTGTAAATCTAGAAAAGTGAATATGTAACAGAAAGACATATGGGATCTGTGTGAGACAAGAAAGAGAAAGGTGATGATTCTAAATGACACGGATGATAGCTCAGTTTAGGTTTTACCATTTGGTCCTACTGCTAATCTTTACATAAATGAAAATATACGTTGCATTTCTATTTTTAACTACAAATATTTTTAGCTTCAAAATGTTCTGAATAAAAATGATTGTGTTTTAAAATATTCAAAAAAAGAAAAGTCTTGATGTCTTAAAAATTCAAATATGAGAGTCAAGTGCAGAGTTATCTCAGGTTGATATCAAAGCATTATCTTCAATTTGTGCTCATTTCCAGTATCTGTTACCTGGATAAAATGTTAACTGCCTCAAGGCCTTTGAACTTTCTATTCCTTCTGTTTGGATTACGCATCCCTGAGATATCTTTTGGACTTACTGTATTGCTTCATTCAAGTCTCCACTTGATTATCTTCTTTGGCATCCTATATAAAATAATTTTCTGCCACCGATCCTGTATTTGTTCTCTACACCCTTACCCTACTTTTCTTTTAAGCAACCACCCACCATATTATATATAATTTTTTTTTTAAATTTCTTATTCTTTTTGCCCTCCTCTTCCCTGTTTGTTTTTATGCTCAACCAAAAGAGGACCTGGCACATAATTCGTACTCAGTAAAAATTTGTTCAGTGAATGGATTTTAGCAAATAACTGTGATAATTTCCTCAATTTTTGTAGAAGTCGAACACCTTGGCCAACTTCCCAAGTCCAGGACCCATGCGTTTTCAATTTCAGTCTTTAACCACATGGTGATGCTCTTGCTTCCTTTGTTTGCTTGCGCCTTTACAAGCCATCTGAAGTTTCAGACTTCTCTGAGAATCTGTAGGAAAGATATATAGGTAAAACACAAACAATAGATTTACATATTAAATGGGTAATTTTATTCTGAGAGAGAATAAATTATTTATACTTTACTGTTTAGTTATAATCTTTGACAATCTATTTACAGGATTTTATTTTCTCTGCCTTCACCCTGCAGTGAATGCTCAGTTAACAGCTTAAGCCAAGTGAGCATCCAATTGAAACCAAAAGAAGACAGCTTTCTACCTTCTTAATGATTTCTATCTCAATTGTATTGTTTACTGCTGTCAACACTTTCATTTATTTTCTGTAGTAGTAAAACACAATAAAATGTTCAGTAATTTTGCAAAAACTGACATGCTGAAATTAAATTGTTGACTGGAAAGTAGCCCCATTAGACATGATATGTGAGTTGTGCTTTTAGGTGCTCGTAGTTAAAATGATCAAATATCAAGTTAGGGGATCCAAAAATTTAAATAATCAGGACGTAAATAATATTTAATAATCTTGTTCAAATCTGTTGTATCAACCCATTCTTAGGTAAATTACAGTAAAGTACAATAATATTTTGATAAAAACATTGGACTTGGAATAAATGTAAAACTAAAATTATGCTGAAGACTGAGTTTTCATTTTCCAAATTTGGCCTTGTTACACTTGACAACTTCTTAAAATTTTCATCTCGTAAAACCCCAAGCTCTTCTCCCTCTCAGACTCTGTGATTCAAATAACCCCCTGCGGCTATTAATAGCTCTGACAATGTATAGCCTTAGGCATAAGTACTTCTGTTAGTGGGTGGTCTCCTTTGAAAAGCCCCTGAACCTGCCTCTTATTCCCCTTAGGCAAAAAGTCTTTAATTAGCTGCTTATCCCATTACCCCTGTCTGGGTTTGTTTTCTCCAAGTCCTTTAGGGACTCAGAAAGAAATACTTTTGCTTGTATTGGCTCCAAAGCAATGCCTGTCTATGTCATCTTTTCTTAGAGTGGGGAAGAAATAGATGAAGAAATATATACAGGATCTGAACTCTCATTCATTGATTCATCTATTCATCCATCCATTCATCCATGAAAAAGTTATTAAATATAATAATGAAGAGCAATTAATTAGCATTTGTATGAAGCACTATTAAGCATTATCTCATTTAACAGTAACACCAACACCAGGAGGTAGATAAGATTATTATTTCTCTTTTATAGATAGTAAAACCTCTATGGTTTAGAGACCAAAGCAGAATTAGGATTTGAACCCAGGCACTTGATTCTTAAAGCTGTTCTCTTAATCCATATGTTACATTGTGTAATACTGATTAGAAGGGAAATTTATAATATATCTTTTTTAAAATAGGAAACAAATGTTAGGTTAAATAATTTATATGGGAAGTGAAACACTGTAAAACATTATATATGTGGTAATGCATGTCTGGGAATACTTTTATAGTATATTTTGTTGAAAAAAAATAAGAGTGATTGAAGTAGAATTAAACAAATATGGCTTGTTTAGGAAAATACTAAGAGAAAGGAATGATGCAGGAATGGTAAAGAGGTAACTTGTAACCACAAGATATACACAGATATACAATCAGTCATTCAACAGTTTATTCAATAAGCATTTACTGAGTGCTTACTAAGTGTCAGGCACTATTCTGGGCACTGGCAACATAGCTTTGAATAAGAAGATAAGATCATTGCTCTTGTGGAGTTTACATTTTACTGGAGGGAGATAGAACACATCACTAAATATATTCTCATCTTTCAGATAGTGGTAAATGCTATGGGGAAAAGTAAAGCAGAGGCTGAAGGCTAGAGGAAGACATCCAGGGCATGCTGCTGTTTTACACCCAAATGAAATGAATTGAGGGGGTTATATCAAAGTTTGGGAGGCGAGCAAGTGGATAGACTGTGAGGGGGAGAGAGATTTGACATGTCCAAGCCACAGTAAGAATACCAGGTGTCTGGAACACAGTCAGTGTCGGCTAGAGCGATAGGAGAAGACTTTGGAGAGGCAGAGCAGAGGCCAAGTCATATGGAGCCTAAAAGGCTGTGGAGAGTTTGAATCTTCTCTTAGTAGTGTGGGAATTCATTGAGCTAGTGAGTGATATGATCTTAGTTTCTGAAAAATCACTGTGGCAAGTGTAAGGAGGGGTGGAGTAGAAGCAGTAAGAATGAGTAGAAGCCTATTGCAATGATGGAAAGGAAAGGTAATGGTGATTTAGACAGGAAGGTCATGATCAATGATGAGAATTGGTAAGCTTTGGGATATAGTTTTAAGATAGAGCTGATGAAGTTTACTGATAGACTGAATGTAGATGTAAATGTGAAATCCAATGTAAGACAGAGAAATTGGGGTGAGTCCTAGATTTTTGGCCTAAGACCTGGGTGAATGGTGGTGACATTTGTTGAGAAAGGGAATAGCGTGGGGGAGAATTTCAAAATAATTGTTTTGGACATGTTAATTTTGAGATACTTATGAGACATTTTATTGCAAAACTCTGGACAGAAGTCATGGCTAGAGATAAACTAGAGATAAACATTGAGTAGTCATAGTATGTAGATAACATGAAAATTGATGCCATCACTGAGGGGTGGTGGTTAGGAAGAGAAGAGACGATGGCTTAGGATCAAGTCATAAAGTGTTACAACATTTAAAAGATCAGAAAGAGGAGGATAAGCTACAAAAAAAAATTGTGAGTGTAACCAGTAGTATTGAAGAAAGGCAGGAGAGTGTGGTGTCCTGATGGCCAAGGAAAGAAAGGCTCAAGGTGGGAGATAATTACTCATAGACTGAGTAAAATACAAATTAAGAATTGAATATCACATCACAACAAGAATATTCTGGTGACTTTGACATAGTCATTTCAATAGAGTGGAGTGGACAAAAGCCTGATGGAGTGGATGGAGGAGAGAATGGAAATGAGGAAGAGGGGATAGCTTGTCATTGCAGCAGCATGGAAGGAAATCCTAGAATGCAAAGGGTAAAAGAGTTAGAATCTTGGCACCACAGCAAGCAGAGTTCCAGACAAAAAGTTGATTACCTCATCTTCTCAGACTCCAGTCTGTTGGAAGCGATGAAAATATAAAAAGAAAACAAACAAAGCAAAACAGAAACAGACTCATAGATACGGAAAACAAATTGGTGATGGCCAGAGGCCAGGGGGTTGGAGGTGGGCGAAATAAGTGAAGGAGATTAAGAGGTACAAACTTGAAGTTATAAAATAAATGTCATGGGGATGTAGTGTACAGCATAGAGAATATGGTCAATAATATTGTAATTACTTTGTATGGTGACATATGGTAACTAGACTTATCATGATGATCATTTCATAATGTATAAAAATATCAAATTACTATGATGTACACCTGAAACTAATATAATATTGTATGTCAATTATACTTCAATTAAAAAAAAATGAAAACAATGTGAGCTATACGAGGATAGAGCTGTACAAGAAAGCACATGGTGCTATGGGAAACTATGGGTCACTTAACACACAATGGAGTCAGCAAAGAGTTAAAGAGATAGCTAAAGAGTTAAAGAGATAGATTGAATGTCCACGGATGGTAGGTGTTAGCTAGGTGAGAGTAGGTCGTACCAAGTCACAGCATTAAGAGAGTATATAGTTTAGTAGGCTGGACTGGGATAGGGGATTGGGATGATGAAGTATTGGGAAATTATGGGTGCATATAAGCCTGGAGATGTTTTTAGAGACTAACACAATTAACTATATTCATCTGCAGAATTAAGGCAAAGGGGAGATTTTTGAAGGACTTTCAGCAGTGAGGTAACATGGTCAAACTTTAATTTTAAAAAGATAGTTTTAACAGTAATGTGGAGGCTACGTTACATGGAAAGTATACCAGCCATAGCGGAGGTCTGTTGATGTGATTAATGTAGCAACCTAGAAAAAAAATGAGAGTGAGGTAGACTGGTGACGTGAAGACGGAGAGGAAGAGCATTTGTAAAGTATTTTCTTTCATCTCAGGGTCAGCACTCATCAATCACTTTTTTCCCTCCTATTTTTGGGGTGAATATCTATTTTACAATTCTTTTTGCGCTCCTGGCATGCCATTCTCAAATCACGCAAAACTGTTGGTTTTCTTTATAGGAACTAAATTCTTGCTGACCGATTTAAACCTGAATTTATATATAACCCAATAACATAGATGTATAAGAAAATACAGCAAAGTGATTTTCTCTAAATTGCCCTAGGTTTTTGCATTTGGTTTTGGAAGTAGTAAAAAACTGTATTATAAACTTTTTAAAAATTATTATTACAAATGATATATCCTTATATCTCACTGTTATAGCCACACTAGGACAAATGCCCAAGGATCATAGTGCCACTGGCGCCTAAAATAACAATAGTTGCAGCAAAAAGAAATACAATTTTATTGACTTCTTACTGTGTTCCAAGCAATGTGCCAGCTTCTTTATGTACATTATCCTATCTATGTATTTTTCACAAAAGCCCTTTGGAGACAATTGCATTACCCTTTCACAGACAAGGTATCTGAGTATCAGAGTGTTTAAGGAACGGGTCCAACATCACACAGTATTTAAAATTGTTAAGTTAGGTCATGCCCAGAACCAAGCTGGTACTATTAGTGGTATGAGAATTTAAGATTAGTACCTTTTAAAATTGATAGAAGCCTTTAGTGACTTCAGAGCAGGTCTACATACATTCTTTCTTATAGTAGTTGTTTTGGCAATAACCAAACTGGCACCATATTGAGTATTTTTCTTCCACTGAAGAACATGGACTCTGGAGCCAAACTACTGTATTCAAATCCCATCTCCATCTCTTACTAGCTATGTGATCTTGGGCAAGTTATTTAATCTCTTAGTGACTCCATTTCCTCAGCTGTAAAATGAGGAGTATACTTATTCATATCTTATTGGATTGTTGGGAGGCTTTGTGGGTTAAAATATGTAAAGAACTTAGAAGTGTGCCTGGCAAATAGGCTCTATATAAATGTTATCATCATAACATAATTGTTAGCATCATTATCATTACTCCTCAAAGGATTCTATTATTCCTCAAAGGATGGGTAAAGAGAAAAGTAACAAATATAAAACAATTCTTCAAAAAATTCTATATTTAGATATGAGCAAATTTTTTTTTTTAAGAAGTTTTTTTTTTTTAACTTTTTTGCCCCCAAAGCCCCAGTAGATAGTTGTATGTTATAGCTGCACATCCTTCTAGTTGCTGTATGTGGGATGCGGCCTCAGCATGGCCGGATAAGCGGTGCGTTGGTGTGCGCCCGGGATCTGAACCCCGGGCCGCCAGCAGCGGAGCGCGCGCACTTAACCACTAAGCCACGGGGCCGGCCCCAATGTGAGCAATTTTGAATGCAAATTTGTCAATGCACTTTTTTAGTCATATAATACAAATGATATGCTATTATTGAATTAATTATAGTATGATTTTAGATATGCCATTGTAGGGTTATCCATTAATGTTGTCTAATTATTTTTAAAATAATGGTATGGGTACCATAGGTACCATAGGCACCATAAAAACAATGGTATAGGAAGACAATTTTCTTTGTTTTTATGACTTTTAAAAAATAGCATGATTTGCTTGTGTTTGCAAGTCTAGTATCTGTCTAAGATGTTATCTCTGATCTTTTCTCTTATTTTAATCCTTTGCATTAGAATTAACTCTCTCTCTTGGATTGCTTTACTTTTAGTGCCCTGTGGTGGAATTTTAACTAAGCGCAAAGGGACTATTTTGTCTCCTGGATACCCTGAGCCTTATGACAACAATCTGAATTGTGTATGGAAGATCACAGTGCCTGAGGGAGCTGGCATTCAAGTAAAGATATTTAAATTTTTCTTCTTTTCATTGTATGTTTGAAGTTAATCTTTTCAGCGATGACAGGATGCAAGTTATTTCTAAAAGTTTAGCCAGTGCTTTTGACTGACGTGGTTGAATTTAATAGAAAGACACATTAATTTTTTTACCTGCAAGTAACAGAAAGCCAATTCAAGATGGCATAAGCAATAAGAAAAATGTGTTGCTCCACATAACATGGAATATTGGGGTAACATGATTCAAGGGCTGTTTATTTCAGAGGGTCAGTTGTGTGATTCCTGACCCGGGTTTTTCCTAACGTTTTGCTCTGCCATTCTTAGTGTGTTGGCTTAGTTCTTGGGATTCCTTTTTCACGTTGAGATGGCTGCAAAAGCTTTAGGGCATAACAGCCTTATATGGCAATGGCCAATAGCCAAAATGGAATGTCTCTATCTTAGGAACCTTTACGATAATTAAGAGAACTTGTCAAGAAACCTTCCAGCAGACTTTCCCTCCTGTCCTATTAACTAAGTTTGCAGTATATCCATTCCTAAGCCATACACTGGGCAATGGCAAAAGATTTACTATGATTTGAGTCAAACAAATCAATATTAAGTACCTGGATCAAGCAAAGGGTTCATCCTCCTCTGATGTACACAGTTCTCATTTAATTGAACAAAACAAGTTCTCTATTAGTAAGGAAGAGGGATGCTATTCTGTAAACAGTCTACCATATTATTTCAATTGTGACCATTTTTAGGGGAGCAATTTGACCAGTTATTCTGTTTTACAAGGACATTTCTGGATAAACTGATAGTATTTTACTCTGAGCCAGTGTATATTCTATGGAAGGTAATTATGCTTCACAAAATGTTACGTAGTCTATGTTTCATAAAAATAACCTGATTACTTCTCCAATTGAGTCATAAGATTTTCCTTTAGAAACTTGAGATACATGTCAGTTATGGAAACAGTAGCCAAGACATCATTCACTAAAACTGAAATTAGAGGCTAGCCCCGATGGCCTAGTGGTTAAAGTTTGGTATGCTCCACTTCAGCGGCCTGGGTTCAGTTCCCGGACATGGGACCACACCACTCGTCTGTCAGTGGCCATGCTGTGGTAGCAGCTCACATAAAATAAAAAAGAGGAAGATTGGCAACAGATGTTAGCTCAGAGCAAACCTTCCTCTGCAAAAACAAAAACAAAAACTGACATTAGATAGAAGTATAATTTTCAGTAAAAAAAAAAACAAAAAACCGCTTTTTGAGTTTATCTTTATAATTTTTCAAAAAATTCACAAAATTACTCGACTGGTGCCAGGAGTAAAATAGGTCAGTCAACCAATGATAAAACATGAAACATACATTTTCAGTGTTTTAAGGATATTAAAAATCAAAAGACTGTGGATCTATAGATCTATTCTTACATTCTGGCTAGCTGGACTATCATTTTATGGCCATCTTGTAAAATTTGGAGACAACCAATTAATCATATCTTATTATCGGAGGAATTAACAAGGATTTTAGGATTGTCCAGGTTCCAGGTTGTACAGAGGTCTGAAATGAGACGATACCTTTGGAATCTTCAGAGAACAATTGCTATCTCATGTGGTTATAAGTTTATGAAGGTTATCCTAGAGCATCTATATATTGACATCAGCTTGTCCATTTCCATCTCATCTTAAAATAATAAAAACCCTGGTATTTTCCCTCTAATTCTCATCCTCTGTTTTTGACCCCCTGTAATGTAACTTTAGCATTCACTCTCTTAGCGATCACTGAGGACTCATAGTCATTAAATCCATCGTGTTGCTCATCCTGCTTATTCTGTCAGTAACATTCTGTCCTGCCCATTCTCCCCTCACTCTTAAAACGTGTTTTCCATCCTTAGTTCTATGGCACTAATATTCTCTTAGACTTTGTTCTCTTTCCTATTCTACATCTGTGGCTTCTGCCTGTACATCTAGGAACACGGTCTCCTCTGCCTCTTCAACTCATGGTGTTCGCAAGATTCTGTGGCCTTTCTTCACTTCACCTTACACCATTCTCTCTGCCGCCTTGTCAACTTCCATGGCTTCGGCTACCATTTGGTGCTGATGATGCCCAGGACCTAAATCATAATAGATGACCAGCAACCATGCTTTCTAGATAAATGACTGAACAGATGATGATTTCTAAACCTAAATATCTAATCCAGCCCTTTCACCTAAGCTGTGTGCCCTATATCCATCTAAACTTCTTGCTGACATCTCAAATCCAATCTGTTAAAAACCCACTTCGTGATTTTTTCGCAAAATTTTGGATCTTCCCCAGTATGCTCTGTCTCAGAATGAGCTCATTCGTTCAGTCGCACAAGCCAGAAATCTTGATGGTTTTTCTTTCTCGTCTACTCTGAACCACAAAATATGTCAGGTCTGTCTTTCACAAATCTCTCAAATAAGTCTATTTCTCTCCATCTACATTTTTATGACTCAGGATTAGGTGGTCATCATTCCTGTCCCAGGATCTTATTCTCCTCCAATCCTCTCTGCCTCTTAAGGCAAAGAGAGTAAACTTCTAAAAATAAAAATCTAATACTATCACTTTCCTGCTTACGATACCTCATTTTTCCCCTATATCCTTAACTCCCTGACACAGTTAATTATGTTTTTGTGCTTTGTCCTCATTTCTTGCCTCTTTTATTCACACTAGTTTAGTTCTTTATAAAAGCCTAGCTCTCTCTTGCCTCTGGGCCTTTGTACATGTTCCCTCTGCCTGCAACACTCTCCATGGTCTCCCTTTATTTGGCTTATTCTTACTCATCTTTGTCTCAACTTAAAAACAGTTCTTGTGGAAGACCTTCCATGAACTTGAGACAAGGTTAAGTCCCCGTGTTATGTGTTCTCATAGATCCCTGTAATTTCATTATGATAACACCCATCACATTTTACTGTTATTACTTAATTATCTGTAAGCTCATGAGGGCAGTAACTACGTCTGTTCCTGCAGCTAGCACAGTGCCTGGCAGTATATGCTCAGTAAATATTTTTTAAATGAATCACTGAATACCTCCACTAGCAGTGAAGTTTTGGTCTAGTCATGCATCACTTAACGACAGGGATATGTTCTGAGAAATACATCGTTAAGTGATTTTGTTGTTATGCGAACATCACAAGAGTGTATTTACACAAACCTAGATGGTATAGCCTACTACGTACCTAAACTATATGGTACTAATCTTATGCAACCATCGTTGTATTTGTGGTTCATTGCTGACTGAAGCATCATTATGCGGCGCATGACTGGATTTTAAGGAGTTAACACAGCATGATGAACTAAGAAGACATCTCAGAAGATGTATGTTGTATATCACTTGTACTAGCCAACACTATTCAAAACTGGACACTTATATCAGTGACACCATAAAATCTTTCACTGAGGAAGTATTTTGTTTAATGATTGTACTTTAGAAAACAGAATTTCAGTTTAGCAGAGCATTTATCAAAATATAGATTGTGAAGCATATTGGGCTTTTAATTTTAAATACACTAAAGAACTACAAGCACTTTTTTCTAATTAACCTCTTATATGTATGCTAATTTTAGACATATCACTAAATCATAGGAAATTCTATAACACACACATACGTATGTAATATATGACTTATATTTGAAATTTCGCTAACTTCACCTAAAAGCTCCATGGCTAGTATACCAGGTTTAAAGCAATGCTTATTTTATTTTACTCTGTTGGGCTGAATATGTGTGTGAATAAAGAATTATATGAATATCCAATAAATCATATGTGAGATGAAATGGGATAACTATTGGTAGAAAGAAGGGAAGAAGAAACATTTGGAATGCTATAAAAGTTACAAATAATATAGAATGATTGAGCATTCTTTGGAAATAACCTCGGCAAATAGATCAGTTTTTCACATTATTATTATTACATGAGAAGTTTGCAGGGAGGAATGTATTCATTTGTTTGCCTGTTTCTTTTAGCAAAGTAAGTTGCAGGGAGAATTCCAAAGGGTTATATTCAACATTAACAAAGTTATAAAGCAAAGAGTAATCTTTATGTGATGAATCATAGGGAAAAAAACTGTTGGTTACTTAATTGCATCAATTTATAAAATGATGATCATGAGTTAATATAATCTTCCAAACAAAGTAAGTGGGATTTGAATGCCTGTATGAGGGATACCTGGTTTTAATGATTGGAAATTCCTTACCTCATACAGCTATCCCCTTGCCATGATGGACAACTCCATCTAACGAAGAGTTTTTCTGAACACTGAGTCAGTAGCTACTTCTTTTTAAATCTTTTCCTTGAGTCTCATTTGGCTTTTTCTCATAATTGGTTCTCAATCTTGAGTCTCTTACATCATGTATGTGTTTATTATGCTAAACTACATTCACAGTTTGCCCAAAGTCCTAATGGCAAATTGTAATAGTTTTCTGTGGCTGCTGTAACAAATTACCATGAATTTCATAGCTTAAAATAACAGAAATTTCTTCTCTCACAGTACTGGAGGCCAGAATTCCCAAGTCAGTTTTACTGCGCCGAAACTGAGGTGCTGACAAGGCTATGCTCCCATCCTCCACTCTCTCCCCTGCCCAGGCTCTTGAAGAGAATCCTTTCTTTGCCTCTTCCAACTTCTGGTGGCTGCCAGCAATCCTTGGTGTCTGGCCATATCACTCTGATTTCCGCCTCCATGGTCACATTGCCTTCTCTTCTGTCTCTGTCAAATCTCCCTTGGCATCTTTCTTATAAGAGCATTTATGATTACATTTAGGGCCCACTTGAATAATCCAGGATAATCTCTCTATCTCAAGATTCTTAGTTTAATCACATTTGAAAGACCTTTTTCCACATAAGGCAATATTTACAGCCTCCAGAGATTAGGACCTGATATCTTTGGGAGCCATTATTCAGTGGGCTATACATATGTATCCAGAATTAAACACATTTTCTTCCTGCTACTAAGGTAATAGGTTTTCCTGCAGATGTCTACATTTTTGTTCTTACCATCCCTCTAATCTCAATAACTCAGGAAGAAAAGATAAATTTTTCTTAAATCTTGCCTCTCACTTCCTTCTCCTATTCAAGTCATGTGAAATCCAGTAACTTCCCCTATAGCAACACACGTGACATCTGAATATCTCTTTATAACACACATGACATCTGGGTATCCATTTCTGCCATTTCTGCCTCGAACCTACTTTAGTCTTTCATTGATTCTCACACGGGCTACTGAAATAGACATTAAAATTGTCTTTTCACTTTTGTTTTCTTCACCCAGTGCAGTACTGTGCTTAAAGCACAGTCCTGATTATGCTCCTTTTACCCTCCCCTCTCGAACCTTCAGTGGAATACTCCTCAATTGTGTAATTATTATGGTGGTGTTCAGTCTTTATAGTCTCTATCTCAATCTCTCTCTTAGCTAAGATACATTAAATCCTTAATGCACACTGGGCACTACTCTAAGCTGAAATTAATTTAATTTTTACAACAAATCTATGAATTAGATACCTATATTACAAGCATAGAGATATTAACATCTCTTCTAGGGTTACATGCCAGTGAGCAGAGGGAGCCAGGAAGTTCAAACCCAGGCATTCTAACTCTAATGTCTCTTGTATTTATGCACTAAGCTCTACTCTTTCTAACTTTTCTCTGCTTTTCTAACTTTGCTTGCATATTTCTTCTTATGTAAATACCCTCCACTGTGGCTAAGTTGGATTACTGATGGTTCACTAAATCCACCTCATGGCTTGCCTCCCCTGCATTTTTACTAACTCAATAATTTCTTTCTGTGGAAAACCTCTCAATACATTTAGTTTATCTCAAATGTCAACTCTTGTGTGAATCCTTACATTTTTTTTTTAGCTGAATGTGATCTTTTTCTTTCACTGAATTGAGGGGAAGGAAATTCAGATATGAGGAGAGAATTGATCATTGTCTAAGGAGGTAGTGGTTATATTACAATCATACAGCTTTAATTCCGGTCTTCCTGTCCTGGAACATTGCCATTGGGCATAATGCCTGTCACACAGGCAGGGTATCTCTTGCCATGTGGCACTCACCCCTGGAAAAGAGACACCAGCATTCACTTGAGTGGAAGACTGATGATGGACTATTTTGTGGATAAGACATTTTTAATGAATGCAATTGTGATAATTATTTAGTGAATGAGTAAAGTGCTTACATTTATAACAGAATTTACCTAAGTAAAATAAATTTATTTTAATAAAGTTATTCCTTTCCCTTCTCCAAAACTATAAAATATGTAATAAACAAAGAGAAAAATAGATAAGATCCACAATTGTGAGGGGCCTGTGGGTTCTTGCAAAGGCGCAAGCTGTGCCAAGTGAAGTGCAACAAAGTAACACATGCCTCTTTCTTTAAATAAAATTTAACAGAGGTGAGAGAATTATACTCCAGTATTTCCTTTATCAACTTTAGGGACCTTCACATTGATTTGGTTATTACGCTCCATTCATAAAAATAACCTTTAAAAGATGTACCCAGATCAGTTACAAAGTATCACTTTTGGTCATCCATATTGAGACCTATTAAAAATGTGTATAAGGGATAATAATACTCAAATTTTTTTTAAATAAAAGAAAGACAGGAAATTGAGCAAAAGTTATGCAGATAAAGGAAAAATAAAATGTACCCAGGATAAACCTAGTTTCTAAAAAATGTATATTATAAGGTCCTATATGCTTGTGGACCACAAATCTGTTTATTTGCTAACAGCTAAAGCAAATGAGAAAACTCAATCAGTGACAAGAATCTAACACTCCAAAACATAAAAGTTATCCAATTTTTTGGAACATGCATTCAGATTCCTGGCACCGTGACATTAGATTAACCCAAAGCTTTTAATAAAGAGAATGGTCTGAGATGGTGACAGACGTCCTCAATTTATAGCCATAGTGAACACTGCTAGGTGCCCCATAGGCTTTTCTTATAAAAGTCAGCTCATATAGGCCGATGTCGTAATGGCAAAGATCTGTTCTGTTAAAATCCTTCTATGAGGGGCCACAATGATATATGGTCCAGGCTTTGAGCTCTCTCTTCTAGGGGGGATAAGTGGACAACAGTATATTTATCTTGCTAGAAATATGTGTTCTTAGAGGTAATTATTATTTTACAGGTGCAAGTTGTCAGCTTTGCTACAGAACATAATTGGGATTCTTTGGACTTTTATGATGGGGGAGACAACAATGCTCCAAGACTTGGAAGTTACTCAGGTAAATAAGAGAGCTGAGCTTAATTAAAATACATTATAATTAGGAATACAAAAATCTCTCTTTTTTTTTAAAGAGCTCCTTAGAACTCTGACTTGGTTTTAATTTGCTTTTTATAAACTATATACAATGAACTAAATTACAAGGTTAGAAGTTTGAAAGGCTTTAAAGGTAATGAAATTGCTGTTTAAAACCTTACTATGTTCTTACTGTATTTGTAAAATTATTTATTGATACTTTTATGTTAATGGCAATATTTTCAGCTGAGCAGTGGTTCAGGAATAGTACGTGTCTCCCTTTCCCTTAAAAAATAAAAAAGGATGAGCAATAATAGTTAAAAATTAGACAATGCTTAGTAATTACGGTATATCCACTCAATACAATGTATGCAGCTATTAAAATTATTATAGAGATTGCAAAACAACGTGGTAAATGCTACCAGGTACTGTTGAGTGAGAATAAAGAGAACACAAAATTATTTTTATGAAATGAATAAAATTATATAAAATTAATATATACACATATAACAAGACCAGAAGGTTTTAAAAATTGTTAAGGTTTTTAAAGGTGGTTTATACAGTAATCTAACATTTCTTTCACAACATAAAAGGTGAAATGAAGTTTTACTTTAATTTTAATTATACTTTTTAACTCTAGAAATATGAACATAGCTAAACTATTCACTTACACGTTTCAGATTTACTGAAATAAGTTTGAATGGTTTTAAGTTTTTCATAGATTTTTAAATGGAGTATGATAATCAATTTTTAGCATCACCATTCAGGAAAGGAAAGAAGAAATATCTAAAGTAGGAGTGATTTGGTTTAGGCATAAAAAATATTGTAGATATGGATTTAGATAGAAACCTTTCTTGGAAAAAGATCTCATAAAATTTTGAGTATATATTTGTTTATAATAGATTAAGTGTAATACGTTCTTAATAATAAATACAACAATGAAGATGATAAAAGTGATAAATAACAGCTATTGATTACTGAGTGCCAGCTCTGTGTGAGGCTTGTCGTACACTTCCTCATTTGATCTCTCTGGCAGTCCTGGTAGATGATTGAAGCTAAGAGAGATTAAGTTGCCTGAGGTTGTACAGCTAATGTTGGAATGAGACTGGGACCCACCTGGTGTGACTCCAGAGCCAGAGCTCCGAATCACTAAGATCCTAAAGGCAGTTGAGTGAGCTTTGAGTTTCTGTTTACTTCTGTCTTCAGTGATTTAGTTAGGACACTACGGACAGAGAGCAAGTTCAGCGGAAAAAAAGCAATAGTGTGTTCTGTAATGAATTCATCTTGATTTCTTTTGTAGAAGAATCGATGGTTAAGGTCCACAGAGTTGTGTAAAGTAACTAGGTACTTACAAAAAAATGTTTACAACTCTATCAACTCATATGCTTGCGGAACTTTATCTTAAAACATAATTGAAGCAGTTATTTTTATGCCTGTCATGTGAAACTGCTTGAGTTGAGATCTTAAGGATCTTGAACTATTACTCAATGTCAAATAGTCAAGAAGTAATTGGTTCAAGCAGATATTTCGTATTTTCATATGCATTTGCTGAGAGATAAAGCTAACACTAGTTTACAATTGGGATTTTCTTGAATGCTAACTACCAGCTGTCAGAGTATAAGAAACATTAAGGTACTTGACCTGGTATAGAAGAACATATACATGTCTATGTAGCTATATATAGATATATTTAAAATATAAAAAAGAGCAATAAATGAATATATCCTCTGAAACCTTACAAAATCTTAAGTTACCAAACCATAAAAATCACATGCAAACTTTAAAATTAAGTTTATTATTAGCTCTTGCATGGAATATTGAAATCCACAGGAAATTGAAAACGTTTATTTTAGGTGACCTGTAAAATTTACTGCTTTGACTTTCCTCAGCTCTCTTTGCGCCTATCTATTTTTAGGGCGCATCTAAATTGATCTCAAAGGTGTATCTCCTTGGAGATGATCAGAATAGTAAAATGAAAGAGAAATATTTTTATTAAAAAACTCTTGAAACAACACTTGACTAATACATATTTTCGGTGATAATCTATTGGCTGAGTAACAATTAACTTAGTTTTAGTGTAGTATTTATTATGTGATCATTTACTTGCCTTTTCAATTATCATTTCAGGAACAACAATACCCCATCTTTTGAATAGTACATCTAATAATCTATATCTGAATTTTCAATCAGACATCAGCGTTTCTGCTGCAGGATTTCACCTTGAATACACAGGTAACTATAATATTATGTGATATTCAGGAAAGTTAAGAATAAGTTTATATTAATTTTTTAAATATTACTTTTCTGAATATAGAAATTAAATGGACTTTGTCAAAAGAAAACATCCAGTCTTATTTTCTTAAGATTTTGAAATTTCTTTAATTCAGTTACAAAATTATATATATAAAGTTTTAATGATTTTCATCAGAATTTAAAAGTATATTTTTTTCTTTTTTTATTGTAAAAACACTTAGCATGAGATCTACCCTCTTAGTAAACTTTTTAAGTGCACAATATAGTAGTGTTAACTACAGGCACAATGTTGTGCAGCCGATCTCTAGAACTTATTCATCTGGCATAACTGAAACTTCATACTTGTTGAACAGCAATTCCCCATTTCTCTCTACCCCACCCTGTGGAAACCAACATTCTACTCTCCATTTCGATGAGTTTGACTATTTTAGATACTTCATATAAGTGGTGTCATGTAGTATTTGTCCTTCTGTGTCTGGCTTATTTCACTTAGCATAATGTCCACCAAGTTTTTCCATGTTGTCTCATATGGCAGAATTTCCTTCCTTTTTTTAAGACTGAATAATATTCCATTGTATGTATATATATATATATCATATTTCCTTTATCCATTCATCCCTCAGTGGACATTTAGGTTATTTCCATATCTCGGCTATTGTGAATAGTGCTGCAGTGAACATGGGAGTATGGATATCTCTTTGAGATTCTGCTTTCAATTCTTTTGAAAATATACCCAGAAGTAGGATTGCTAGATAATATTTAATTTTTTGAGAAAACTTCATACTGTTTTCCATAGTGTCTACACCATTTCACATTTCCAACAGTATTGTTTAGGGTTCCAGTTTCTCCATATCCTCACCAACACTAATTTTTTTTTAGAAAAATAAGAGCATTTTATAGTTACTGCAAGGAGTACAAATCATAATCAAAACTCCAATTTTGAGTATTTATGCACCAAATAACATAGCAGCAGTATTCTTAAAGCAAATCAGCAATAAATATAAGGAGAAACAAACAAAAATGCATCATGAAATTTACCAAAATTGACACTAGTAGAACAGAAATTCTAAATAGACCAATTCTTATAGGAGCAACATAGAATATAGTTATTAAAAATCACCCCGAAAAAAAATACCAGGTCCAAATGGCTTCACACAGAAATATTATCAAACCTTTAAAGACTAGGTAATCCTAATGCTACTAAAATTATTCCATTGGCTTTATGTGGAGTGTAACATAGGTTGCCATACTTGTCTCAGTATAAAACTACAAACCAACCTGTTTTATGAATATGATGCAAAAGCTTTATTTTGCCCAGCTCATTGAGATATATATTGAGATGTTAATATTTGCTTAATGTATTTGGGTGTTCTGATGTTAGGTGCATATATATTTATGATTGTTATATCCTCTTATTGACCCCTTTATCATTATATAATGGCCTTCTTTATCTCTTGTTACAGCTTTTGAGTAAAAGTCTATTTTGTTGGATATAAGCATAGCTATCTGTGCTCTCTTTTGGTTTCCACTTGCATAGAATATCTTTTCTCATCCTTTCACTGTGAGCCTATGTGTGTTTTTGAAGCTGAAGTGAGTGAAGTTTTTGCTTTGTGGTTACCAGGAGACTTACATAAAACATCTTATAGATATACCTGTCTATTTTACACTAACAACTTCAATCACATAAAAAAACTTATGTCACAGTTTATGTCACAATTTACCTCTTTTATATTTTGTGTTTATTAACAAATTATTGTAGCTATAGTTATATTTAAAACTTTTGTGCTAGAGTTAAGTGGTTACCACACCACCAAATTGCAGTATTAGAGAATTCTGAATTTGAATGTATACTTACCTTTACCAGTGTGTTGTATATTTTATATGTTTTCATGTTACTAATTAGCGTTCTTTCATTTCAACGTGACAGCCTCCTTTTAGCATTTTTTGGTAAAGCAGGTCTAGAGATGATGAACTCCCTCAGCTTTTGTTTGAGATGTCTGGGAGTGTCTTTATCTCTCCTTCCTCTGAAATCCTCTGAAGAATTACTTTGCTGTATAAAGCATTCTTCCTTCTTGTTTGGCCATTTTATAGTTTTATTATTTCAGAACTTTGAATATAACATCCCTCTCTGCCCTATTCTGTAAGGTTTCTCCTGAGAAAGTTGCTGATAGCATTATGCAGGTTCCCTTATAAGTTACAAGCTCCCTTTCTGTTGCTGCTTTTTAAATTATCTATTTGTCTTTGATTTTTGACAATCTTATTATAATTCATGTTGGAGAAGATCTTTTTAAGTTGAGTTTGTTTGGGGACCTATGACTTTCATGAACTTGGATGTCCAAATCTCTCCCCAGATTTGGGAAGTTCTCAGCCATTATTCCTTAAATAGGCTTTGTATACCCCCTTTTTTCTCTCTTCTCCTTCTGGGACTCCAATAATTCACATTATTTCTTTTGATTATATCCCATAGGTCATGTATGCTTTCTTCACTCTTTTTATTCTTTTGTGTGTGTGTATGTGTGAGGAGATCAGCCCTGTGCTAACATCTGCCAGTCCTCCTCTTTTTTGCTGAGAAAGACTGGCCCTGGGCTAACATCCATGCCCATCTTCCTCCATTTTATACGTGACACCGCCACAGCATGGCTTGCCTAGCAGTGCGTGCCTGGGATCCGAACTGGCGAACCCCGGGCCGCCGCAGTGGAGCGCGTGCACCCAACTGCTTGCACCACCGGGCCGGCCCCTTTTTATTCTTTTTCTTATTTTCTCCTCTGATTGGATAATTTCAAAGTCCTGTATTCTAATTCACAGATTCTTTCTTCTGCTTGACGCATTCTATTGTTGAGCTCTCTATTGCATTTTTCGTTTTAAGCACTGTATTCTTCAGCTCAAGAATTTCTGATTGATTCTTTTTTATGATTTCTATTTCTTTGTTAAACTCTCATTTTGATCGTATATTGTTTTCCTTATTTTATTGAATTATTTTTCTGTGTTTTCATGTAGCTCATTGGGCTTCCTTAAAACGGCTATTTTGAGTTCTTTACTGGATAAATTGCAAATCTCCATATCTTTGGAGTTAGTTACTAGAAAATTGTGTTCTTTTGATACCATCGTTTCCTGGATTTTTCATGTTCCGTGAAGTGTTTTGTTGCTGTCTTTGCATTTAAAATAATAATCACCTTCTCTAGTCTTTACTGATTGACTTCAGGAAAGAAATACCTTCCTTCAGTCCTCCTAGGGATTCTGAGGTTTTCTCAGACCTTCTATGGATATGAATGCTCTGCACTTCTTGCTTTCCTTTGTGACAGAATTCTTAAGCTTATATGCCTTCTCTCACTCCTGCAGAGCCAGGCTGTGTGCTGAAAACCTCCATTTTGCTTTCCCAAGGGCAGTGCTAAATGCTCAAGTTTGTGGTCTCTTCCAGATCCACAGGTTTGGGCCACCTTTCTGCACATGTTCACTAGCTGTCTGCAAAAGCTCACTCTTGTTGTCTTCAAGAACACACACAGGGAGTCAGCCATGGGGTGGTGGGGTGTGTGGCTGAGGTGCCAGAGCATGATGGGTGCCTGTGGGCCAGCTGGAGGGATCCACAGGTGAGGCATACTCATTGGCTCATAGATGGGCCTCCTGATGGATTCCCTGACTCAGCTAGTAGGGTTCACATCCTCTTGATATGATCCTCTATGAGTCCTGGTTTCTTTTTTCCCAGCTACTCACCCCCACTTGTTGTACATGTCATGTTGTACATGTCATGACTCAGTATTCTGGATGGAGTGAGAAAAAAAGTTACCTATTTCTGCTTTGGCAGCATCCTGCACAGCTGGGGAAGTCAAGCACTCACTCATACACTCCCACTTTCCGCTATAGGAGAAATTATGGGTCAGTAATAGATCTCTTGGCACTGAGCTCTGCTCCTTTGGGGAAAGGGTGATGCACATAAATTCAAACTGTTCCATTTATCCTGTGCAATGTGTCCAATCTCAATGTTTTTGGCTCCAGTGGTGTCCTGGAACTTCTCTGCTAGACTCCTAGACTTCTACAAAGAGTATCTCATCATGGGTGATTATATAATTCAGGGTGCTCTAGGCTCCCAGACCACAGCTGGGAGGGTTGGGAGCTGGTTTAAGGGGCACTTCAGGGTCCACAGCTAGGACCAAGGTCTGTATGCCTATTACCCAACACACAGATGGGTAAGACCCCTCTTGGGTCTCTTAGTGTACTGGTAACAGAACCATATGGGGCTGTTACCAAGTGCTCAGGGCTATGGAATTGTTTCTGAGTCAGCCACCTTGGTGTGGGCCTGTCTTCTCAATATGGCTCTCTTCGTTCTTGGACTACACTGAGTTTTCAAAATCTCCTACCTGGATCCTATATCTCCCACAAAGGCACTTTTGTCCATGGATGGCTGCCTAGTTGTTGTTGCTGAGGGGAAGATATGAATGAGGCACATCTTATTTGGCCATCTTGCTGACATCATTCCTCTATCTTTTTTTTTTTTTGGTACTAGCCATCTTAATAGGAGTGAGGTGATATCTCCTTGTGGTTTTGATTTGCATTTCCCTGATGATTAGAAATGTTGAACGTCTTTTCATATCTCTGTTGGCCATTTGTATGTCATCTATGGAGAAATGTCTATTAAAGTCCTTGGCCCATTTTTTAATCAGGTTATTTATTTTTGTTATTAACTTTTGGGAGTTCCTTGTATATTTTGGGTATTAACTCTGTATTAGATATATGATTTGCAAATATTTTTCCCAGTCTTTATGTTGCCTTTTCACTCTGTTGATTGTTTCCTTTGCTCTGCGGAAGGTTTCTAGTTGGATGTTGCCCCACTTGTCTATTTTTGCTTTTGTTGCCATATCCAGGAAATCATTGCAAAGACCAATGTCATGACACTTTTCCAGTATGTATTTTTCTAGGAATTTTACATTTTCAGGTCTTATGTTTAAGTCTTTAATCAATTTTGAGTTAATTTTTATATATGATATAAAGGTCTAATTTCATTCTTTTGCTTGTGGATATCCAGTTTTCCCAGCATCATTTCTTGAAGAGATTATCCACTCCCCGTTGTATATTTTGGCACCCTGTCAAAGATAAGTTGACCATTTATGTGTGAGTTTATTTCTGGACTCTATTCTGTTCCTTTCCTCTATATGTCTATCTTTATGCCAGTACCATACTGTTTTAATTATTGTAGCTTTGTAATATATTTTGATATCAGGAAGTGTGATGTCTCCAGCTTTGTTCTTCTTTCTCAAGATTGATTTGGTTATTTTGGGTCTTTTGAAGTTTCATATGAATTTTAGGATTGTTTATATAATTTGGTAAAAAATATAATTGAGATTTAGATAGTGATTGCGTTGAATCTATAGATCACTTTAGGTAGTATGGACATTTTAACAATATTAAGTCTTCTAATCCGTGAACATGGAATGTCTTTCCATTTATATATCTTTTTAAATTTCTTTCATCAATGTTTTATAATTTTCAGTGTATAAGTCTTTCACCTCCTTGATTAAGTTTGTTACTATTTTATTCTTTTTGTTGCTATTGTAAATGGGTATGTTTTTTAAATTTCCTTTTCAGATACTTTTGTGTTACTGTACAGAATTACAACTGATTTCTGATTGTTGATTTTGTATCCATCAACTTTATAGAATTCATTTATTAGTTCTAATAGTGTTCCTGTGGAGTTAGTGTTTTCTACATACGAAATCATGTCATCTTCAAACAGAGATACCTTTAATTCTTCCTTTCTGATTTGAATGCCTTTTATTTCTTTTTCTTGTTTAATTTCTCTGACTAGGATTCCAATACAGTTGTCCTCTCTTATCTGCAGTTTCTCTTTCTATGCTTTCAGTTACCCCTGGTCAACCACAGTCTGAAAATATTAAATGAAAAATTTCAGAAATAAACAATCCATAAGTTTTAAATTGCATGCTGTTCTGAGTAGCATGATGAAATACCATGCCATCTTGCTCCATCTCGCCCAGGATATGAGTCATCCCTTTGTCCACTGTATCCACACTGTATACACTACCTGTCTATTAGTCACTTAGTAGCTGTCTCAGTTGTCAGATTGACTGTCATGGTATTGAGTGCTTGTGTTCAAGTAACACTTACTTTACTTTATAATGGCCCCAAAGTGCAAGAGTAGAAATGCTGGCAATTCAGATATGCCAAAGGGAAGCTGTCAAGTGCTTCCTTCAGTGAAAAGTTCTCAACTTAATAAGGAAAGAAAAAAAATCATATGCAGAGGTTGCTAAGATCTATAGTAACTTTTATTACTGTATATTGGTATAATTGTGCTATTTTATTGTTAGTTATTGTTGTTAATCTCTTATTGTGCCTAATTTGTAAATTAAACTTTATCATAGAAATGTATAGGAAAAAATGTAGTATATATAGGGTTTGGTACTGTGAGTGGTTTCAGGCATCTATTGGGGGTCTTGGAACTTATCCCCCACAGATAAAAGGAGATTATTGTGCTATGTTGAATAGAAGTGGCGAGAGTCAGCATTTTTGCTTTACTCCTGATCTTCGATGATAAGCTTTCCGTTTTTTACTGTTGAATATGATGACAGCTGTGGGCTTTTCATATATGGCCTGTATTATTTTGAGGAACATTTCTTCTATGTCTAATTTGTTGAGTTTTTTTAATAAAATGATGTTGTATTTTGACAAATGCTTTTTCTGTATCTATTGAGATGATTGTATGATTTTTATCCTTCATTCTGCTAATGTGGCATATCATGTTTATTGATTTGTGTATGTTGAACCATCCTTGCATTCCAGGAATAAATTTCACTTGGTCATTGTGTATAATCCTTTTAATGTGCTGTTTAATATGGTTTGCTAGTATTTTGCTGTGGATTTTTGCACCTGTGTTTATCAGGCATACTGTACGATAGAATTTTTTTCTTGTAGTGTCTTTGGTTATGGTATTAGGGTAATGCTGACTTCATAAAATGAATTTGGAACTGTTCCCTCTTCTTCGATATTTTGGAAGAGTTTGAGAAGGATCTATGTTAATTCTTTAAATGTTTGGTAGAATTCACACATGAAGTCATCTGGTCCTGGGCTTTTCTTTGCTGGGAGTTTTTCAGTTACTGATTCAATCTCCTTACTCTTTATTAGTCTATTCAGATTTTCTATTTATTCATAATTCAGTCTTGGCAGGTTGTATGTTTCTAGGAATCTATCCATTTCTTCTAGGTTATCCAATTTGTTGGTGTATAATTGTTCATAGTAGTCTCTTATGATTCTTTGTATTTCTGTATGGTATCAGTTGTAATGTCTCCTCTCTCATTACAAGCATTTCCCAATGGTGAAAAAAGGAACTGGATTCTATAAAAATTCTAAAACTGAAATTAGAGTAAGTGGTTTTTCTTGTTAGCAGAGGAAATATATATTACTCTCCCAACTTCCTAGAAAAGTTTTAGACACAAAAAAGACTTATGTACCCTAGTTAAATACACATATGAGATAATGTGGTTTTTGCTACATAAAATTATCACAAGTGTAATTGGGTGGTTATTTGGGTAATTTGAGTTTACTTACCATCTCCTTGAAATGTAAGCACCAGGAAGACAGGATATGCCATAGTACAAGACCATGTCCATTTAAGATATCCTTTTGTCTCTCTCACTGAGTCCAGTCTTGGAATCTTATTAGACATTCAAAATGCATTTGTTGGCTGAATAAAGAATAATTGACACAACACCTGGAAATAGAAGATAACAAATATGTAATATTGTCATAAATCATTAACATCAGCATACCTACATTGATGCTGGTGTTCATAAAGGCATTTAGCACGTTGGTCTGTACACATTTTGTAATTCTGTTGGCTTCTGCTTCCTGAAGATATCCCACTGACGATTATCTCAACATCACTTTGTTCAGGCCACTTGACCCATGACTGTAACAGTATTATCTCCACAGGAAGTTCTGATAGAAAAGAAACTCTCTGTGGGAGAGAATAGATGCTACAATGATAGGCACATACTAAATAAATTCTAGTTAATTGATTTTTGACAATTTTTTTGGTTTTATTTTGAAGTTCACTTTCTCGCTATTGCTAACCTCAGATACAATAAATGTATCATTGTAATAGATGACAAATCAGTAAAAGAAGATTCATTCATTCATTTTTCATTCAATCAATAAATATTTTGAACACCTACTGTATGTTAGACACTGTGGTCAACATGGAAATGCAAAAATAAATGTTATAGTATCTTTCTTTGAGAATATCACAGTCTGGTAGAAGAGACAGAGAGATAAAGCAATAATACAGTGCTATGAATACAGGAATAGAGATATTGATGGTAGAGTGCACAAAATCGATAATCAATCAGCTCCATTTAGGAACTTCAGGAAATGCTTTAAACTGGAGATGACACTTTGGCTGAGTCCTAACAAATAAGCATGAGTTTTATAGTCAGACAAGAAGGAGTGGATACTTTTAGCATGAAAACTTCATGTTCAGACAGAGCTATGATACATGGCACATTAGGAGAATTGCAACTAATTCAGTATGGCTGGTGCATAAGGTTTGAGGCAGCATCAGGAACCAAGACTGCCTATATAGGCAAGACCACTCCTAAAGGGTATAGCATGTCATAATCAGAAATTTGACTTCATTATAGATGATGTAGTTCAAAAGCAGCATATGTTTGATAGTTATTTATAATACAGACTATTAAATTGTCATAATCACATAGAAACTGAAGAAACTTTTTTAAAGCCCATTGTGTACAACTCTTGTGTTTCTAAAACAGTTTGTTGAATGCCAAAAATGTCCTTTATTGTATAAGATAAATAATATAAGATCATTAATATTTAATGGGATTATTTATCGCATTATCTGTAATATTTTTCAAATTGTTATTTTGGTTAGAAACTCTTAATTATGTTCAATAAATGAAAGAAATTGAGCCATATGCTAATCAACAAAGAATAGGTATTAATAATACACAGTAGCTTACCTCTTAGAACAAAGAATTGAAAGTTTGACTACTCTTCCTAAGGGAAAACTATGACTAGCGGATTTAAATTCTAGATCTTGAAATTTTAGGTCTTGGAAACCAACATCTTTGACAAAAAAGCATACAAGAAATATGATTTAAGCATCTTTAATCATGATCTTTGATTTAAAAAGTAAGGTACGGTACCTAACTATGAGAAAGTCTGATTGGAACTGTAAAGGGATTGGAAGATGAAGGAGGTAAATCTCTCTCCTAAGCAAGCGTAAACTTTATTATGTGAAATGTTTTTCCCTTTATTTGTGATTATTTATCCAACTGTTTTACAACTAGTTATCTTTATAAAATGAGCCATCAAGGAATGCTAATATTTTCTAAATTGGTTATCTGAATTCAAGAATTTGGGAAAAACTTACCACTGGTAATGAATGAGCATAACAACAAATGATGTATCAATGTATTTTATGAGCAGTTGCTTTACGTGATAAGACCACCAACTCTCCTAATGGTCTAGAGGCTACTTACAGGAAATGGCATTTAATTTGTCAGCTTTGAATTCACATAATCTAAAGTAAATGTTCAAAAAATGATGCTTTGAGTTCAAATTGGTCCCCAGATACTATTAAAGAATTATTAGATCTCTGGATTCTCCATGGGAGAGAAAAACAGACGAAAAACGAGGAACTGTATTTAGGCAATCTAAGAACAGTATTAACTGTATTTTTCAAAAGCCACAAGGTGGAATCCTAATAGAAGATGATAAGGTGATCACCAAATTTTTTAAACATTATGTGGTGGGGCCTTAATTGAGACATCAAAACATTTGCTGAGTGCTCACTTTTAATTGGGACAAAATTCTAAAAATCTTCTGGGATTAAAGTACTACAAAAAGCGTATAAAGGTATATTAAAACATTAATTTTTATCAAATCATAACTTAATAGAAGAAGTTAAAATATTCTCCAGGTAAAAAAAGATCTTTCTTTTTGGAGAAATTAAATAAATGCCTCACGAGGCAGTTACACTTGGTAATATTGTCACTTAAAAATACTTCAGTTGCATGTCCTGTTTTTAAACAAGTCAGTGAATCTAAATTAAAATAGGAATTATAAATAGAAAAATGAGGTACAGAGAAAGAGATGAGAAAAAGAGGTACAGAGTATTGAAAAAGAGGGGCAAATAGGACAGAGGAACACATAAAGAGAGAAAAGAAAAGAGAAAATAATACTTTTAGTGGACAGAGTGAAATCAGTGCTAGAGGATGCCTAATGTTCTTTTAATTAATTAAAAACATTTTGGAATATTCTTCGTGTTTTCAACTCTATTATCTAATCAGTAAGGACATTAACATAGTTTTGCAAAGTATTGTGGACATGCAAGAGAGTGGGGGGAGGTTGAACAAGGAAATTTAAGTACAGCTTTACAGAATTAAAATGACTAATAATTTCTGCTCTAGTCTTCAAGGACAAATTTATAAAACAAGCTATAGCAGCATTTCTGGCTGCTTTGTTAATAACAAATTGAAAAGCAGTTACAATGCATTTGGTGGATAAACTGCTGCATAGAGCAGCTGTGGTTTTGGTACAGTGTCCAGCAGGGCAAACTTCAAAGGCTGTCTGATCATTCAGTGTAGACTCCAGTACATCACTTGCGGGAACTCTGAAGAATATACCCAAGCACAGTAGCTTTTTTATAAATAATCCATTTTGTTTGTGGAAAGGGCACCTTAATTTCTGTCGGGTTTCAAAATGTTAATCTTCCCTTAGTGGAGAAACATCGGTTTTGTGGTAATGTAAGAATCTGTCCACTTGTGGAGGCAGGTTATATTAACTAGACATTAAAATTTTAAAGAACTTTTGTATGTATTCAGAAGCCCCCCAAATTACTGGTTGAGATGTAAAAACACAAGAGCCTCTGTAAGAGAAAACTGTATTTTTTAATGAATATAAACAAGGAGTATAAGAAAAGTTTTTTTAAAGAATCTAAGTTTTGGTACTTAGAAAAAGCGAAATACTGAGGCAGTGGGTACTGGGAATAATAATTGTGTGTGTGAGGGTTAAAAACAAGGTAGTTATATTAACTTTTCTCCAGTGAGAAGACACCTATTTCACTGCATATCTTTGGTATTTCATTTGTGACACTCTCTGAGATAACAGTTCTGCCCACAGGGTAACATAAGGAAGGAATCACAACTGGGAAATAACAGTCTCATAATTACACTACAAATACCAGCAACAGATGCAGAAGACATTAAGGTTTGTTATAAAAGGGACAGATTTCATGGTTTTTTTTTTAATTTTTTTACCAAGAAAGTAGACTCATTTTCATATTCCTAAAGGAATATTTTAATTAGTAAAGGTTTCAGGAAACATGGCAGGTGTTCTGTCTTGGGAAATGGAAATTGGCTGAGATTCCTTTCAGCAAGTGAGTATTTTCTCCATCCGATTTTCCTACTCACTCATGAGGTTTTCAGAAAGAAAAGAATCTAGTTTATCTGATGGCACACTTACTAAACAGATATGCCTTGATTTTTATTTACTTACAAAGGAAATGCTGACAAATAGGACAGTTTTTATCATACAGTGCTCTTTTCCTCCTTGAACTTGAAATCTTGACAGTTTAACTTTGGAATGCCTGACTATTATTATTATTATTATTATTGTTAATCTGATGTTCCTTCTACCCAGTCTATCTTTCCCATGTCTTGGTCTCATTAATATTTCTAGATGCCTATTTTGATCATTTCATATCATTGTTTTCCTGTTACCTACTAAAGTAAGGCAACAATTCATTTCCTCCCATAATTTTACATCTACAGATTGCTTCCCAAATATAAGAACAAGCCCACTTGTTTATGCATCAAATATTTGTTGAGTACCTACTAAATGCTAGGTGTAAGTGCTACAAATTTGCATAAGGCCTAACCCTAAAAAACCTTTAGCCTAATTGGAAGTAAAGTCATGCAAACAAGTAATTGCAAAATTACAGTGTAAACACCATGAGTATTGTTTATGTAAGTCGCTACGTCTCAGATAATTATGCATTAAGTCATCTTGAAGTCTTGTTAAAAATCTAGCTGACAAGACCCCACCCCAGAAGATCGTGTCAGTGTTCCTGAGATTCAGCCAAGCATTTACGCTTTAACCAATCTCCCAAGATTATTCTCATAATGACCAAAGTATGAGGACGTCTTGTGGAATTTGGGTGATGACACAAAGAAGGTAGTGATCACATCTGTTAGGAGTTACTGGTGGTGGAGTCACGGGAGACTTCACCAAAGGACGAATAGAAGTTCTTTTGGCAGATAAGAATTGAAGTGTAGATATGCAAACAGCTTGGTACTTTGGAGGGACTTCCTAGAATGTGGGTGGATGTAAGAGCACTTATTCTGGAATCAGACTTAGGTTTCTGTCTTGGCGCTGCCATTCGATAGCCAAGTGACACTGGGCAATTCCTAAGATTCCCTAAAAACCCAGTTTCCTCAACTGTAATATAGAATAACACTAGCATCTAACTTGAAAGATTGTTTCGGAATTAAATGAGATCATCCAAGTAAAATGTTTATCATAGTGCCAGTTATGTAGTAAACCCTTAATAAACATCATCCTTTACTGCTGTGAGATGAACCCACATGGCTGGCATTGTCAAATGTATTTTAAAATAGATTAGATTAAGGAGGTGGCAGACACTTTCTTTTCAGAAAGAGGAGATTCATTGAAGAGTTTCAGTTTGGGGAATAACATGATCAGTTTTGAATTTTTGAAAGACCTTTTTATTTTGGAAAGTGGAGAATGCACTACAGGAAGAGAATAGGCCCAAGGAAAGGATTTGCAGTGGTTTAAATGAGAAAATCTGAAGGTGGTTAGTGTGCTTGTGTAAAGGAAATGTCAACAGATTCTGGAGATAATGAGGTAAAGTTGAAAGGGCTTATGGTCAGTTAGATGTTGGAGATGAGAGAAGCAAGTATAGAGGATGTTTCTTAGGTTTCTGATCTTCCGGTTTGGTTTTTTACTTTAGATCATGTCACTTTTTATATGATCACAGTTTTGCTTTATTCTATTGGAAAGCTGGCCTTTCAATTCTTTAGACTTTTTCTTTGATTTTTAGATGTTAGATATTGAATTAAATAAATCAAGATCAACATAAGCACTTTTATTTATGTCTAATAATTAGACCTTATACCTTGCAGTAGGATCTAGGAACCAAAGTGTTTTCTAACTTAACTAATGATAATGCCGGTACAGGTATGTGCTTTCAAGAGTGAAACTTGTATGGAAGATGCATATGGTACAACTTGCAAAGAAAGAAAAAATGACAAATGGATACCGCATTTATTATGTGCATATATATTTTTAATATTTATAATCATGCTGCTCAAACAATACAATCTTGGGGGTTATAGTTGTTCCATGAATAAATAGAATCAGGGTAATTTTTCTAAATTATAGACACACAAAGCGAGGTAATAAATATAAATTTGGAAATTTACTCCAATTACTTTTCTCTGAAACTTTGATGTCTTCTACCGATTTTAGGCTAAGTTCTAACAAATTACCTGGTATATAAATTGGTATCCAATATTAATGGAAAGATTGAGAAGAAAAGGCAATTTTGCTTTCTGTTAATAACAAAAGAGATTGAATATTGAAGAGAAAGAAGACAGGCAGAATGGAAGAAGATATATTTGCCTAGCAACCATGGGAGACACAAGGAAAACTAAGGCAAATATACCAGAGTTTCAGAGTTGGGAGAAAACATTTCTCACCGCTCAATAAAGAGAAGCTGAAACATTAGTTAAGAGAGTCTGATTAGTATTTTGCTATTTTCTAATATAAGTTATTATAAATTGACATGAAGCTACATCATTCTTTGTGTTGGGAATTGTGTGCTGGTTTAGTAGTCATGTGAATAGATGTAGCTCCTCTGAGTTAATATATTTTTTCCAACATTTTTCTTAATTAAAGTATCAAATTTTTCGGTTTCCTGATCCACAGGAGCACTGGAGATGGGATTCAATTCTTAAATTGACAATTTGTGTGTATGTGTGTTTTAACATATGTAATTGTATATCTCGCATATTTGTTGCTAGGGAAAATGTTTCTAGTGCATGAAATGCCATTAAATATATCAATTGTAAGTAGGCTTCCACAAAAAGAACTTATAATTTCTAGTTTCCCTGCCACTTGGATGCTGGTAGAGCCTCATCATTAACAGTTTCAGAATAACTATTTGATTGTAATATGCATATGTAATTTTATTAATATTTCCTTAAATTTGTTGAGGTACACATTCAAATCTCACTAATGGAAAATCCTAGAGGGACAGTTAAACATCTGTAAATCGATGAGCAGTTTTTGGTTTCGTAGTTATAAACTGTGCATGTTTTAAAAGGGGAAACCACTTGCAGTAATGATATTTGCAAATTTAAGAGTGCTCAAAGATCTCAGGACATAGTCTCCAAGGAAGGCAAAGGTACATGTTGCCATAATAAATAGAGTTCTCTCCTCCCACACCTGAGAGCACTCATGCAATTAATAATTTTGCTGTAAATCCTGGGGAAACTCAAGGAAGTCTGAAAACATCTTTCCATCCCGTGCAATAGTTGGAGGGCTTGTCTAAATACCCAAAAGCATAAAAATAATCACAAAATAGTAAATGCCCAGAAATGTATCCATTTAACTCTAGCTTATAAATAACAAAATACTCAATTCAACACAATATTTATTTTACTGCTTTTCATCCTTGAGCAATATGCTTAAGAGAGAATACATTAGGTCTTAATGAGTTTATTTTTATAATCACTAGATATGGTTTCCTCCCTTGAGCTAACTAGATAATTGATTATTTGAGAAAAATAGTGATTTTTAAGATTAGTTATATTTTTGCTTTAACTAATTTTCTTGTTCTAACTAGTTTATGCACATCATCTCATAAAATGTTAAATGTAGAAATACCTCCTGCCTAAATTAAATTGTTAATATTTATCATTTCTAGTTTAAGTTGCTATTAAAGCAGAATGTATTACATACAAATAAGTTTAATTGATGTTTATAAACACATTTCCTTTCTTAGCCCTATAAGGCCATTGCAGTTTTATCACAGTTTGTTTCCTCTTTTCTTTTAATCAAAATTTATTTCATGTTCGTCTAATTGACTTTTCACCTCTTTGTGGTGTTGACTTTGAGATGGTTTTAGCCTAAGTTTCTGAATCCCAGAAACATTGTGTTTTCGTATTCCTAAACTTTTCTTTAGCTATATCTTGAGCTAATAACACTCTTGGTCTCCTGCGTTTTCTCCCAGTAAAGCCAATAATATTTTAGCTGTATATAGAAGCTCTTCACTTGAGTCAATCACAAAACACAAGGTACTTATGTAGTTGACACTTTTATATAAATCTTTACATATTTTCTTTATATTCCTAGAGTATTTATGCGAAATCTATTGATTTTAAACATATAGAAACATACTCTCAAACAGAAAAATATATCCTTTACGTAAAATGCAAGCTGACAACTTCACTTCCATGCTTAAAACCATTCAATAGTAATGTTAACATTTGATGAAAACTGACTATGTCCCTGGCACTATTCTAAGTATTAAGCATGTATTGTTTTCTTTAAGCATCACAATGTTCCTATGAAGTTGGAATTTTTGCATTCCATTTTATAGATGAGGGAACTGAGGCATAGAAATCGTCTCAGACTTTACAAAAAACAGGAAGAAACTAGAGGAGCTAGGATGCGCACAGACGTGGTTCTTCGTAACTTTGAATTTTCCCTCCATTATCTACGGAAGGAAAATACAAGTCCCTACATTGGTTAAGACTATAAGACTGTTCACAATCTATATCCTGTCTTCCTTTTCAGCTTCCTTTTTTGCTGCATTTCCCAAAACACTCCCCTTCTTTTCCATAAAAGAAGGAAAAATCACTTAAAACTCCATTCATTTAACATACCTCTTTGCCAGGGCATCACACTCGCCTTTCCCCTCATTGTCATGAATTGGTAAAATCTATCATTTTTTAGTACTCACATAGGTTATTCCTTATGAAATAATTCTTTAAACAAAGGATGACCTTCATTAATTTTGATTGTTCCGCTACAATGTAATCATTTTTTAAACCAACCCCCTCTCCTGCTCCACCACGAGTTTCTTCAGAGCATGATAACTTATGTTGCTAATCAGTCTTTGCATTTCCAGCATTTAATATGATACAGTATACACAATAGGTGTTCAGTAATTACTTATTTAATGGATGAATGGTACCTACATTTCAGATTCTATTTAACATTTTATCATTTAACTTAGCATTATTAGATACGCTAAAATTTGATAAGTATCTAACACTGAATATTCAATTAGTTATTCAGAGTAATGCTAAGTTAAACATTAATTAAGGTAAACATACATAAAGTAAGTAAATAAAAAGTTAATGATCAAGGTAAATGTGAGCGAAGCCTACACCACGGCATGTTCCTAAACCACTACTGCCATCAGTGACTGTTAAGTCAGAATTGTTCTTTCTAAAAAAACTTATCCACAAACATTCAAGTTACATGTTACATAATAGGTGTTTGACACATATTTGTTTAGTAGATTAATTAATTTAAAATTGAGGGACATGTAATATATTTAAAACAACAAGATCTTCACTATCACTGAATACAACCTCTTATACAAAGACACATGATTCGATTGCTGGTCCTTTCTCACCTGAATTCAACTCCAATATTTTTGGTCATCATTTTCAATACATTTATACATGGGTTGTCATGTCAAATTCATGATGGAGTTTTTCCTTTTACAAAACACTGTTACTGGGAGCCTTAGCAGTAATTAAGCTTTTTTCCCTCCCTGTTTCCTTCTCTCAATGCATTAAAGATTCATTAAAATCATTATGGAATACTAGGAAGTATTATGTAAATATATATATATAATCAGAATGATCAGATATAAATGATATAATTAACATTATTTTCTACAGATTGATTCCCTTGTGAACAGAATTGGCAAGAATAATTTTTGGTTATAAATAAATGTTGGAGATGTGAAGAACTGAGGTATTAATGCTTTCAGCCAGGGTGTCTACAGTATTTTGACAGCAAATATAATTCTATGCAATTTTGACATGGATTTGTCCCTGGATTCATTTCTGTTTGTTTTTGGCTGCAACAGCAGATTAATTGATCCAATTTCCATTAAAAAATTTTACCCAGCAGCATCTTTGCTTGCCAAGGACATAATTTTACAAAATTTACACTCATGGTGCTGAGAGTGACTCAATATTTTGTTTGCCTTGGTTAAGCAGGAGAGAATCCTTTGCAACATTTGTACAAAAATTCTCTTTTTCTTTGTTGATTCCTACAAATGACCTATTGATTTTGTCACTTATAAAGAAGTGAAAAATAATTCTTAAAGAAGATCTTTTTAAATTACTATTTAATCACTCAGAGGTTTATTTGTGTAAATTAAAAAAGGACTGTAAAATATGAACTGCAAAATTTTCAGATATTTCTTTTATTTTCTTTAATGCACATAAAATAATTGGCTGCAAAAAAATGAGAGGTATTGAATATATGACTTCACCTGCTTATCTGATTACCTCATCACATTACTTTCTTCCCTGAAACAATCATTTTCAACAGATTAGCTGGTCCAACTGAAACTTTTCTAGAAAAATAAAAGGGAGCATGTTCTTGTCCCCACCAATTCTCTGCTAGTACTAATTCATCTAATGGATAAGTGACTTTATTATTTACAAACATGTTTCATGTTCATTATAAAATTTTTGTAAATGCAGGAAAATACAAGTAAGGACATACAAATCACCAGTAATTTCACAATCAAGAATCATAACCACTGCTAATTTTTGGCATATTTCTTTTTGGTCGTTTTTCTCTGTGATTATATGCATATGAGAATTTTTAACTTACAAAATTGCTATTACATGTTTATAGAGTTTTGTATCACATTTTTTAAGTTAAAACTCTTTCATAAATATTTTACTATGTCTGTATACATTATGTAAAACCCTCACTTAAAAGCTAGTGTTTCAATATTCTGTAGCATCACCATACCATAGTTTTATTTATCCTCCTCCCAGAGGAGGAAATCACCACTTCTGGATGTTAATAGTGTTCTGTGTATGTGACCCTGAACGGAGTACTTAATAGAAAGAAAAGAGAAATGAATGTGTGCAAAATTTGGCCTTCACAATAAGAGACTGCGAGAATGACTTTAACGGTGAAGAGTAGTAAATGAACTCTTCAGGGCTCCCAAGAAACTAAAATTGTACCAAAGAAAGGTGAAATGATATTGATAAGACATATATGTCTATATCATAACTTACATTTTTTTTTGTATTTAGTAATTCCTGAAAAGGGCTCTATGAAATCAGATGAATTTAATGTCCGCATTTAATACCCATTAATGGTATTAAATGTAAGATGGTAAAACAAATTAAATGTAATGGTAAAACAAATGTAAGATGGCTTCTGTCTATTCTTGGATGTCAAAATCTAGTTGGGGAAGCAAGACGTTAAATTAACCCTTAAAATTTTAAAAGTAGATCACAATTTAATTGTAACATCTTTCTTAAGTTTATAAATTCAAGATGTCAAAAAATGAAGAAATATGGAACACAGCATATGTTTAGAGACCTAACTAATTGAGGTAACTGGCATTGGAATTCCAATCCACAGACTCCCCTAATCTCCTTTAGGACTGTCTCAAATGCCTTCCCAAATGACCGATTTACTTCTCTTCACTGCCTTGCTTTCTGATCTAATCATAACTCTATCAAGTTACTGCTTTTATGTCATTATCTATCCTTAAATGTCACCAAATTTGGCATGATTTTTAACTACTGTGACCACTGTGTTATTAGATAAACTATCTTCCATTTGCAGAGACAGACATTTGTGTTTATTAAGAAATAATCAAAATAGGGATTCACTTTCTTTTTTATACTGTTCATTCATTCATGCAACCAATGTTTATCGAGTGCTTCCTTAAGATGCTGTGCTCTAAGCTGCCTTTCCAGAGCTTCCATTCTCAGAGGGGAGATAAATATTGAACAACTAATTACACAGTTATTTGCTTATTATTAGTTTACGTTAAGTGCCACAAAGGAAATGTAGAGGGTGGTGCTATAAGAACTTGTATCAGAGGGAAATCACGTGGTCAAGTAGTGAAGGAAAATATGAGGTACTGTCTTACTTTAGGATTTAGTTTTTAATGTTTTTTATTAAATGAATATATATATATAATGATTTTGGAGTGCTGACTACTTCCTCCCATCTATTTAATTATGCATTAGATTAGCTTCAAAATGTGAATTACAAAGTAATGGATAATAAACACTGGCTTTTATTGAAGATAAAAAGGTTTTAATAGGAATATATTCACATGTTTGAAAAAATGTTTTGGCAAAAAAAAATCAAACAATTTTTTTAAACCTTTAAATGAATCATTTTAGGTAAACCTGCTGCATTTAGTATGTCATTTATGTTGAAAAATAGATTGTTAATGTAAAAATACTGGAAGTGTTTTGAATTAAATTGTTATCTCCCTCTTAGAAATAATTGATTTCAAATGGTACATAATACTTTTTAGGTCTCAAGAGCTACATTTTTTTCTCCTTTCTTCTTATAGTATGTTTGGACAACAAATCTTACTCATAATTATATTTTTCAAATGTTATGTTTAATAATTACATCAAAATTTATCTATGAATTAAGAAACCCATTCTGTATGAAGGAAGAAGGAACTAGGTGATATGGATGAAGTGGCAAATAGTTTTTTAGCTGTTTTGCTAAGAGTGTTTTACAAATATAATTTCATTTTATTCTCACAATAAATTATTATTTTTTTTATTTAGGAATTTTCTTTTTAGGATTTTTTTTTTTGCTTGATTTACAGTAGAAGACATTTAGTCTGGGAGTTAAAAAAGAATGTAAGTATAATCACAGAGCTATTTAATAGTTAGCCTGCCCTGGTGGTCTAGTGGTTAATATTCCGGGCTCTCGTTGCCCTGGCCCAAGTTCGTGTTTCAGTTAGGGAACCTCACCATCCATCTGTTGGTTGTCATACTGCGGTGGCTGGGTGTTGCTGTGATGCTGAAAGCTATGCCACCAGTATTTCAAATACCAGCAGGGTCACCCATGGTGGAGAGATTTCAGTAGAGCTTCCAGGCTAGACAGACTAGGAAGAGGGACCTGGCCACCCACTTTTGAAAAAGTTGGTGATGAAAACCCCTGCATAGCAGCAGAGCACTGTCTGATGCAGCACTGCAAGGTGCAAAGGGGAGAGGATGGTGCAAAAAGACCGAGCAGGGCTCTGCTCTGCCGTGCAAAGGGTCACTAGGAGTCAGAATTGACTCCATGGTACTAACAATAAATTTAATGGTTGGTGCCATGAAATTTCAAAAGAAATGGTTTTATGGTAGAGTTCCAAAGCACATTGCTCTTAATGTCTAAAGTTAAATCTTGTTCACTGAACATTCTTTTTTTTCTTAATAAACCCCATTTTATTGCTTTTGAAGGTGATACAGTTATAATTATATGCTTTGCCATTCTGTGTGTACAAAAACACATTCACCACAAGGATAAGCACACACTGTGACTATCATCTCCTTCACTCCTTCACTCTAAGAAAATGAGAAGAAATGTTAGGAAGAAAGAGAGTTTTATTCTTTTATTTATTTATTTTTATCTCTATTTTTTATTGAAGTATAATTGCATATAATATTATATTTGTTTCATGTGTACAACATATGATTTGATATTTTTATACATTACAAAATGATCATCTAAGTCTACTTACTGTCATCATACAACCTTATTACAATATTATTGCTATATTCCCCATGGTGTACATTACATTCCCATGACTTATTTACATTATAACTGGAAGTTTTTACCTCTTGATCTGCTTCCCCTATTTTGCTCATCCCCTCACCACATTCCCCTCTGCCAACCACCAGTTTGTTCTCTGTAACTATGAGTCTATTTCTGTTTTGATTTGTTTTGTTTTTTAGATTTCATATATAAGTGAAATCGTATGGTATTTTTCTTTGTCTGACTTATTTCACTTAGTATAATACCCTCCAGGTCCACTCATGTTGTTGGAAATGGCAAAATTTCATTCTTTTTTATGGCTAAGTAGTATTCCATTGTGTGTGTGTATATATATATATATATATATATATATATATATATATATATATATATATATATATATATACACTATCTTCTTTACCCATTCATCTATCAATAGGCACTTAGGTTGCTACTATATCTTGGCTATTGGAAATAATGCTGCAGTGAACACAGGGGTGCACATATCTCTTTGAATTAGTGTTTTCATTTTCTTCAGATAAATATTGAGAAGTGAAATTGCTGGATTGTATGGTAGTTCTCTTTTTAATTTTTTGAGGAAACTCTGTTATGTTTTTCATAGTGGTTGTACCAATTTACGTTCCCATCAACAGTGCATGAGAGTTTCATTTTCTCCACATCCTTGCCAACACTTGTTATTTCTTGTCTATTTGTTAATAGCCCTTCTGATGGGTGTGACATAGTATTTCATTGTGGTTGTGATTTGCATTTCCTGATGATTAGTGATGTTGAGCATCTTTTCATGGGCCTGTTGGCCATCTGTATGTCTTCTTTAGAAAATTGTCTATTCAGGTCCTCTGTCCATTTTTTAATTGAATTGGGTTTTTTTTGATATAGAGTTGTATCAGTTCATTATATATTTTGGATATCAACCCCTCATCGGATATATCGTTTGCAAATATCTTCTCCCGTTCAGTAGGTTGCATTTTGGTTTTGCTGATGTTTCCTTTGCTGTGAAAAACCTTTTTAGTTTGATGTAGTCCAATTTGTTTATTTTTGCTTTTGTTGCCCTTGCCTGAGGAGACGTATCTAAAAAAATTATTGCTAAGACTGATGTTAAAGAGTTTACTACCTATGTTTTATTCTAGGAGTTTTATGGTTTCAGGTCTTCCATTTAAGTCTTTAATCCATTTTGAATTTATTTTTGTATATGGTGTAAGAAAGTGATCCAGTTTCATTTTTTTGTTTATGGCTGTCCAGTTTTCCTAATACTTTTTATTGAAGAGACTGTCTTTTCACCATTGTATTCTTGCCTCCTTTGTCATAGATTAATTGACCATATAGGCATGGGTTCATTTCTGGGCTCTCTATTCTGTTCCATTGATTTATGTGTCTGTTTTTGTGCCAGTACCATACTATTTTGATTACTGTAGCTTTGCAGTATAGTTGGAAATCAGGGAGCATGATACCTCCAGCTTTGTTGTTCTTTCTCAAGATTGCTTTGGCTATTTGGGTTCTTTTGTGATTCCATACAAATTTTAGAAATTATTTTGTTCTAGTTGTGTGAAAAACACCATAGGTAATTTGATAGGGATTACATTGAATCTATAAATTACTTTGGGTAGTATGGACATTTTAATAATATTAATTCTTCCAATCCATGAACACGATGTATCTTTCCATTTGTTTGTGTCATCTTCAGCTTCTTTCATCAGCGTCTTATAGTTTTCCGAGTATAGATCTTTCACCTCCTTGGTCAAATTTATTCCTAGGTATTTTATTCTTTATGATGCAGTTGTAAATGGGATTGCTTTCTCAACTTCTCTTTGTGATAGTTCATTATTAGTGTATAGAAATACCACAGATTTTGGCATATTAATTTTGTATCCTGAAACTTTACTGAATTCATTTATTAGTTCTAATAGTTTTTTTGGTGGAGTCTTTAGGGTTTCCTATATATAGTATCATGTCATCTGCAAATAGGGATGGTTTTACTTCTTCCTTTCCAGTTTGAATACCTGTTGTTTCTTTTTCTTGTCTGATTGCTGTGGCTAGGAATTCCAGTACTACGTTGAATAAAAGTGGCCAGAGTGCGCATCCTTGTCTTGTTCCTGATCTTAGAGAAAAAGCTTTCAGCTTTTCACCATTGAGTGTGGTATTAGCTATAGGTTTGTCATATATGGCCTTTGTTATGTTGAGGTATGTTCCCTCTATACTCACTTTGTTGAGAATTTTTATCATAGATGGGTGTTGAATTTTGTCAAATGCTTTTTCTGCATCTATTGAGGTGATCATGTGATTTTTTTTCTTTATTCTGTTAATGCGGTGTATCATGTTGATTGATTTGCAGATATTGAACCATCCTTGTGTCCTTGGAATAAATCTCACTTGATTATGGCATATGATTCTTTTAATGTATTGTTGAATTCACTTTGCTAATATTTGGTTGAGGATTTTTGCGTCTTTGTTCATCAGGGATATTGACCCATAATTTTCTTTTTGTATAGTGTTTTTGTCTGGTTTTGGTATAAGGGCAATGCTGGCCTTGTAGAATGAGTTTGGAAGCATTCTTGCTCTTCAATTTTTAAAAATAGTTTGTGAAGGATAGATATTAACTCTTCTTTAAATTTTTGGTAGAATTCACCTGTGAAGCCATCTTGTCCTGGATTTTTCTTTGTTGGGAGTGTTTTGATTACTGATTCAATTTCATTACTAGTGATCGGCCTGTTCAGATTTTCTGTTTCTTTCTGGTTCAGTCTTGGAAGATTGTATGTTTCTAGGAATTTATCCATTTCTTCTAGGTTGTGCAATTTGTTGGCATATAATTGTTCATAATAGTCTTTTATGATTCAAATACTTATGTGGTATCAGTTGTAACTTCTCTCTTTTCATTGCTGATTTTATTTATTTAGGCCCTCTCTCTTTTTTTCTTGATATGTCTGGCTGTTTATCAATTTTGTTTATCTTTTCAAAGAACCAGTTCTTAGCCTCTCTGATCTTTTCAATTGTTTTCTTTTTTTTTTCTTTGGTCTCTGTTTCATTTATTTCTGCTATGATTTTTATTATTTTCTTTGTTCTACAAACTTTGGGCTTTGTTCTTTTTCTAGTTCCTTTAAGTATAAAGTTAGATTGTTTATTTGAGATTTTTCTTGTTTTTTGACGTAGGCCTTTATCACTATGAACTTCCCTCTTAGAACTATTTTTGCTGCATCCCATAAATTTCAGAAAGTTGTTTTCATTTTCATTTGTCTTGAGGTACTTTTCTACTTTCTCTTTGATTTCTTTGCTGACTCTTTGGTTGTTTAGTAGCATGTTCTTTAGTATCCATGTGTTTGTGTTTTTTTCCGGTTTTCTTCTTGTAATTGATTTCTAGTTTCATACTGATGTGGTCAGAAAAAATGCTTGATTGATTTCAATCTTCTTAAAAATATGGTGACTTGTTCTGTGGCCTAACATGTGGGCTATCCTGGGGAATGTTCCATTATACACTTGAAAAGAATGTTTATTCTGCAGTTTTTGGATGGAATGTTCTGTATATATCTATTAAGACCATCTGGGCTAATATGTCTATATTAAAGCCAATATTTCCTTATTGATTTTCTATCACAATACTCTATCTATTGATGTAAGTGGGTTATTAAAGTAGCTTGCTTATTACTGTATTACTGTCAATTTCTCCCTATATGTCTTTTGATATTTGCTTTATATATTTAGGTGATCCTATGTGGGGTGCATAAATATTTGCAATTGTTATATCTTCTTCTTGGATTGACTCTATTATTATCTAATGTCCTCCTTTGTCTTTTGTTACTGTCTTTGTCTTAAAGTCTATTTTGTCTGATATGAGTATTCCTACCCTAGTTTTATTTTCATTTTTGTTTGCATGGAAAATCTTCATGCATCCCTTCACTTTCAGTCTGTGTGTGTCTTTAAATCTAAAGTGAGTCTCTTGCAGGCAGCATACGGATGGGACTTATTTTTTATCCATTCAGCCACCCTATACCTTTTGATTGGAGCATTTAGTCCATTTACATTTAAGGTAATTATTGATAGGTATGTATTTATTGCCATTTTGTTGATTGTTTTCTGATTGTTTTTGTAGTTCCTCTCTGTTCCTTTTTTCTTCTCTTGGTCCCTTACTTTGTGATTTGATGATTTTTTTAGTGTTATGTTTGGTTCCTTTCTCTTTATTTTTTGTATATCTATCATAGGTTTTTGGTTTGTGCTTACTATGAGGTTCGTATATATACACCTATATATATAGCAGTCTATTTTAAGATGATAGTTGCTTAAGTTTGAACGTATTCTAAAAGCACTACATTTTTAATCCCTGACCTCATGTTTTATGTTTTTGACATCATATTTTACATCTTTTATTTTGCGTATCCCTAACCTAATTATTGTAGTTATAGTTGATTTAACTATTTTGTCTTCTAACCTTAATTTTAGCTTTTAAGTGGCTGATCTAGTACTTTTATTATGTATTTGCCTTTACCAATGAAATTTTTTTCTTTTATGTATTTTCTTATTTCTAGTTATGACCTTTTCTTTTTCACTTAGAGAAGACCTTTCAACATTTTTTGTAAGGCCAGTTTAGTGGTGATGAACTCCTTTAGTTTTTTCCTGTCTAGGAAGTTGTTTTCTCTCTCCTTCCATTCTAAATGATAACCTTGCTGGGTACAAGTTTTGTAAGTTCTTGTTACAAAACTTGGTTGGAAGTTTTTCCTTTTCAGCACTTTAAATATATCCTGCTACTCCCTCTGCCCTGCAAAGTTTCTGCTGAAAAATCAGCTGATGGTCTTATGGGGGGGATTCCCTTGTATGTGACTAGTTGTTTTTCTCTTGTTGCTTTTAAGATTCTCTCTTTATCTTTAACTTTTGTCATTTTAATTATAATACGGCTTGGTGTGCATCTCTTTGAGTTCATCTTATTTGGGACTCTCTGTGCTTCCAGGTCCTGGATATCTGTTTCCTTCCCCAGGTTGGGGAAGTTTTCAGCCATTATTTCTTCAAATCAGCTTTCTGTCCCTTTCTCTCCCTCTTCTCCTTCTGGGACACCTATAATGCAAATGTTAGTACACTTGATGTTATCCCAGAGTTCCCTTAAATTATCCTCATTTTTTAAAATTCTTTTTTCTTTTTGCTTTTATGATTGAGTGATTTCTACTATTTTGTCTTCCAGATCACTGATTTGTCCCTCCACATCATCTAATCTGCAGTTGATTCCCTGTATTGTATTTTTCATTTCAGTTATTGTATTCTTCAGCTCTGATGGGTTCTGTCTTATACTTTCTGACTCTTTTGTTGAAATTCTCATTTTCTTCCTCCATTCTTCCCCCAAGTTCAGTGATCATTTTTATGACCATTTCTTTGAACTCTTTATTGGGTAAATTACTTATCTCTGTTTCATTAGGATTTTTTTTCCCTGGGGTTTTATCTTGCTCTTTCATTTGGAACATATTCCTTTATGTCTTCATTTTGCTTGACTCTCTGTGTTTGTTTCTATGAATTAGACAATACAGCTACCTTCCCAGTTCTGAGGAAGTAACCTTATGTAGGAGCATCTCCTGTGTAGGCTAAGTGTGCTGGCTGACTTTGGCAGACTGGCTGGAACTGGATCAAGCACGGCCCAGGTGTTCCCAGGGCATTCTGTACTGTTGCCACCCTGTCAATCACAGAATATTCTTAATGTTTCAATGTAAAATCTAATTTTAATGACACCAATATTCAATTTTGGTAATTTAGTATGCATGATTTAAGCATTCATCATTTGAAAGTTACTTATATTATTATCATTAAATATTCTTAGCAATTGGTTTGGATTCCTGTCCCGAACCACAAACTCCTAGCAGTGGAATTAAAATTGGAGACAGATATATGGTTGGTGATGTGGTATCCTTTCAGTGTGATCACGGCTATTCTCTTCAAGTAAGTATATTTTAAAATTATAGTTTTGATTTTCATTGCTGTTTCAGAATACGTTAACAGACCAATGATTTACAATCTACAAGTTTAAAACAATATTGATCTCAGGCTGCATAGTTTAGCTTTAAGTGAAAAGGTATTCAGTTTATCAATAAAATATATTCCCGATAGAAATTGCTGGAATGGGCTAATTTTTTTTTGTTTTCAAGTAACCAAAAATGATTTTGGAATCAAAATTAATCTTTACTTCACTTTTTTCTCTGTTCACATAGGATGTGACAACTGAACTTCTGGCTCTTTAGAATTTGAAAACATGAATGAAGTACTACTTAAAGCATTAAATGAAACTTCTATGATAATAAATTCCCCAAATTACTGAAAATCAGCTACAAATATATTTTGCTAAAAAAGTGAATTTGCAATATATATTCTGATTTTATGTATTAAATTGATCTTCTTTTGTAGGTTTTTTGGAAGGTCTCAAATTTATGGTCTCATAAAAATATCCCTAAAGGATAGAACCATTAAGAAATTAAGAAAAAAATTGAGGCAGAAACTATTTCACATATTAAGTAAACAAATTCCTTAGAGGAAGCAAAATTAAAAATTAATAATTTATAGTCTTTAAAGTTGTATCACAAATTATTAGTCTCAGAAGTGCAATTGAATCTTTCTGGACTTTATATTTCAATTTAGAATTTAATATACCTTTATTGACTTGAGGTATATTTTAATATTTTTATATTATATATAAATTATATATATAAATCATATATATTATATAAATTATATATATTATAATATTTTATAATTTTAATATTTTTATGAAAGAATTTTATAATTATTCTTTAACTTATCACACCTTGGATATTACAGCAATTTATTGTAAACAACTATGTATATGACCATTTCACTTATATAATCATTGCAGTATTTTAGTAGAACGTATTTTGATAGAAAAACGTTAAAACCACAATTCTAATGTGATATGAAGTCTTAATTTTTCTACTAGGACTTTGTGATTTTTCACATTTTATCACAAAGTTATATAATTATCTTTTTTATTTTAAGTCATATTAAGATTTCCAGTAAAAGTCTAAAAAATCTATAAATGACAATATATATTTAATCTTGTCTTCATAATAATCATTCACTATGTTATGTTTAATTTAGACTTTTAAAAATGTGTACTGAACTGCATTGTCTTGTTTATATAGGGTCATTCTCACATTACATGTATGCCTGGACCTGTAAGAAGATGGAATTACCCAATCCCAATTTGTTTGGGTAGGTTAAAGAACTATAAATCATTTATAAGCTTTATCGGATTTTAAAGATACACCCTTTATATAATGTTGTTCAAACCTATACTTTGCCTTTTGTCAGGTTTTATGGAAATGATATTTTGAGATAAATGTTTCACATCTTTTTTTTATTTTTTAAATTTAAATTTTTACAATTTTTTATACCAAACTTTAATATCAATGAATGACTTGAACCTGTAGAAATTGAGAAAAGATATTAGGTCTTTTGATCCCTAGAGAGTTTTCTAAGTGTGATATGATAGAAGTACCTATACATCATAAAAATAAGTATATGTCCTATTGCTTACAATTTAACCAGAATAGGTGAGGAATCTGGGGTCTACCAGAGGGAGCATGACACCCCATGAGATGTCTTCAGTGGTGACAGGCAATTGAGATATGGAATATATCAAAATGGCACTGGAGGCTTTGAAAGTATGGGGCCAAATGTTTGCCCTAACTTTATGCTGCTTCCAATTATTTCTATGCACCCTTTAATTTTTTTTCTCTTACTCATTTCTGACATCTGTATGCAACCATTACTATACTGGGCTCTACAGAGTATGAAAAAGAAATGTGAGGTATGATGACCCCTATCTTTAAAACATTTGTTTACCATTTAGAGTGGTAGAGGTAAAAGAAATGAAATAAGAGAGTAATTTAGTGTTAAGTTATACCATTGACTACACGATGGAATTTCAGACAGATGATACTGGTGTTGACTTAAGTCGTTGGGAAACATATCTTAGCCTGTGAAATTTACACAGAGTTTTGGATGATAAGTGTGATTAAGATAGATGAAGGAGGAGGACAGCACTTTCTGAGTAAGAAGACGGGCAAAAGCAAAAGAATTGGCATGGCTTGTATGACCTACTTCTGTAAAATGACCAAGCCTATGTTGTATGAGTTCCCTTGGGCTGCCATAACAGAACACCACAGACTGGACGGCTTAGATAACAGGAATTTGTTTTCTCACAGTTCTAAAGTCCAAGATCAAGGTGCTAGCAGGGTTGTTTTCTTCTGAGGCCTCTCTCCTTGGCTTGTGGGTGGCTGTCTTCTCCCTGTGTCTTCACATGGTCTTCCCTCTGTGATGAAGCACACTTGGTATCTCTTCTTCTTTTTTTTTTGCTTGAGGAAGATTCGCCCTGAGCTAACATCTGTTCCAATCTTCCTCTATTTTGTTTGTGGGTCACCGCCACAGCGGGGTCACCGACAAGTGGTGTAGGTCTGCACCCGGGAACTGAACCTGGGCTGCTGAAGCAGAGCATGCTGAACTTAACCAGTAGGCCATGGGGCTGGTCCTATTATTCTTCTTATAAGGACATCAGAACTATTAGATTAGGGTTCCAGCCTTATGACTTCATTTAACCTTAAATACCTCCTTAAAGGCCATATCTCCAAATACAGTCACATTGGGGGTTAGGGTTTTAACATATGAATATTGGGGAGACACAATACAGTCTGTAATGCCAATGTCCCATGTATACAATTCTTGTTAGAGAGTGCTGGAAAATAAGAGTAAGGATGTGTTTAATTGGCAAAAGATATTGAAAGCATTCAAACTTGAGATTGGATGATATTTTTTAAAGAACATATTTCTTTAGGTATTATAAATAATTTATAAATGCATATAATGCCAACTATGAAATTAAATATATATATATACACACACATAATGCCTACTGTAAAAATTTATATATATAGGTAATGCCAATTATATGTGTGTGTTGTATGTGGGGGGTATGTATGTGTGTTTCTAACCAATTGAGTATAAAAACTGGCAATAAAAAGAGTGCAAAGAATGAAATAAGTAGTTTATATATTCTGCTGATATGAGAGCAGAGAGGTTAGGTCTTTTGTTCGTTATCATATCCCCAGTGCCTAGAACAGTTCTCGTCTTAGGTAGGCTTCCAATAAATATTGTTTAATAAACAAACTAATATAAAGTTTTGGGATTCTACAGTATGCATTTTTTTAGTAATATTTTCCTTCTTGACACTAAATTTCCCATAACATAACGTTTTCAAAATTTTTATTTTTATTTTTATTTTTTTTTGATTTTTTGTTTATTGCAGTAACATTGGTTTATAACATTGTGTAAATTTCAGGTGTACATCGTTATACTTCTATTTCTGCATAGATTACATCATGTTCACCACCCAAATACTAATTACAACCCATCACCACACACATGTGCCAAGTTATCCCTTTCACCCTCTTCCCTCTTCCCCCCTTCCCCTCTGGTAACCACCAATCCAATCTCTGTCTCTATGTGTTTGTTTACTGTAGTTATTATATACTAATTAATGAAGGAAATCATACAGTATTTGACCTTCTCCCTCTGACTTATTTCACTTTGCATAATACCCTCAATGTCCATCCATGTTGTCACAAATGGCTGGATTTCATTGTTTCTTATGGTGAGTAGTATTCCATTGTGTATATATACCACATCTTCTTTATCCATTCGTCCCTTGATGAGCACTTAGGTTGCTTCCAAGTCTTGGCTATTGTGAATAACGCTGCAATGAACACAAGGGTGCATGTATCTTTACACATTGGTGTTTTCAAGTTCTTTGGATAAATACCCAACAGTGGAATAGCTGGATCATATGGTAGTTCTAGCCTTGATTTTTTGAGGAATCTCCATACTCTTTTCCATAGTGGCTGCACCAGTTTGCACTCCCACCAGCAGAGTATGAGAGTTCCCTTCTCTCCACATCCTCTCCAACACATGTTGTTTCCTGTCTTGTTAATTATAGCCATTCTGTCGGGCGTGAGGTGATATTTCATTGTAGTTTTGATTTGCATTTCCCTGATAGTTAGTGATTTTGAACATCTTTTCATGTGTCTGTTGGCCATCTGTATATCTTCTTTGGAGAAATGTCTGTTCAGGTCTTTTGCCCATTTTTTAATTGGGTTGGTAGTTTTTTTGTTGTAGAGATGCATGAGTTCTTTGCATATTTTGGAGATTAACCCCTTATCAGAAGTATGGTTTGCAAATATCTTCTCCCAATTGTTAGGTTGTCTTTTTGTTTTCTTGATGGTTTCCTTTGCTGTGCAAAAGCTTTTTAGTTTGATGTAGTCCCATTTGTTTATTTTTTCTATTGTTTCTCTTGCCCGGTCAGACAAGGTGCTTGAAAATATGTTGCTAAGACTGATGTCGAAGAGCGTACTGCCTATGTTTTCTTCTAGAAGTTTCATGGTCTTACATTCAAGTCTTTAATCCATTTGGAGTTAATTTTTGTGTATGGTGTAAGGTAAGGGTCTACTTTGACTTTTTTGCATGTGGCTGTCCAGTTTTCCCAACACCATTTGTTGAAGAGACTTTCTTTTCTCCATTGTATGTTCTTGGCTCCTTTGTCAAAGATTAGCTATCCATAGATGTGTGGGTTTATTTCTGGGCTTTCGATTCTATTCCATTGATCTGTGTGTCTGTTTTTGTGCCAGTACCATGCTGTTTTGGTTACTATAGCTTTGCAGTATATTTTGAAATCAGGGAGTGTGATACCTCCAGCTTTCCTCTTTTTGCTAAGGATTCCTTTAGCTATTTGTGGTCTTTTGTTGTTCCAAATAAATTTTAGGATTCTTTGTTCTATTTCTGTGAAAAACGTTTTTGGAACTTTGATAGAGATTGCATTGAATCTATAGATGGCTTTAGGAAGTATGGACATCTTAACTATGTTAATTCTTTCAATCCAAGAGCATGGAATATCTTTCCATTTCTTTGTGTCTTCTTCAATTTCTTTCAGCAATGTTTTATAGTTTTCGGTGTACAGATCTTTCACCTCTTTGGTTAAGTTTATTCCTAGGTATTTTATTCTTTTTGTTGCAATTGTAAATGGGATGGTATTCTTGATTTCTCTCTCTGCTACTTTGTTGTTAGTGTATAGAAATGCAACTGATTTTTGTATGTTGATTTTGTATCCTGCAACTTTACCATATTCATTTATTACTTCTAAAAGTTTTCTGGTGGATTCTTTAGGGTTTTCTATATAAAATCATGTCATCTGCAAATAGTGACAGTTTCACTTCTTCCATTCCAATTTGGATCCCTTTTATTTCTTTTTCTTGCTTATTGCTCTGGCTAGGACTTCCAATACTATGTTAAATAGGAGTGGTGACAGTGGGCATCCTTGTCTGGTTCCTGTTCTTAGAGGAATAGCTTTCAGTTTTTCACCATTGAGGATGATATTAGCTGTGGGTTTGTCATATATGGCCTTTATTACGTTGAGGTACTTTCCTTCTATACGCATTTTATTCAGAGTTTTTATCATAAATGGATGCTGTATCTTGTCAAATGCTTTCTCTGCATCTATTGAGATGATCATGTGATTTTTATTCTTCATTTTATTAATGTGGTGTATTATGTTGATTGATTGATTTGCGAATGTTGAACCGTCCCTGCATACCTGTAATAAATCCCACTTGATCATGGTGTATAATCTTTTTAATGTATTGTTGTATGCAATTGCTAGTATTTTGTTGAGGATTTTTGCATAGATGTTCATCAGTGATATTGGCCTGGAGTTTTCTTTTTTTGTGCTGTCCTTGTCTGGTTTTGGTATCAGGGTAATGTCGGCTTCATAGAATGAGTTAGGGAGCTTCCCCCCCTCCTCAATTTTTTGGAAGAGTTTGAGAAGGATAGGTATTAAGTCTTCTTTGAATGTTTGGTAGAATTCACCAGGGAAGCTGTCTGGTCCTGGACTTTTATTTTTGGGGAGGTTTGTGATTACTGTTTCGATCTCCTTACTGGTGATTGGGCTATTGAAATTCTCTACTTCTTCTTGATTCAGTTTTGGAAGGTTGTGTGATTCTAAGAATTTACTCATTTCTTCCGGATTGTCGAATTGGTTGGCATATAGCTTTTCAGAGTATTCTCTTATAATCTTTTGTATTTCTGAGGTGTCTGTTGTAATTTCTCCTCTTTCATTTCTGATTTTACTTATTTGTGCCTTCTCTCTTTTTTTCTTGGTGAGTCTAGCTAAAGGTTTGTCTATTTTGTTGATCTTTTCAAAGAACCAGCTCTTGGTTTTATTAATTTTTTCTATTGTTTTTTTGGTCTCTATTTCATTTATTTCTGCTCTGATTTTTATGATTTCCCTTCTTCTACTGATTTTGGCTTGGTTTGTTATTCTTTCTCCAGTTCCATTAGGTGCCTTGTTAGATTGTTTATTCGAGATTTTTCTTGTTTGTTGAGATAGGCCTGTATCGCTATAAACTTCCCTCCTAGAACCGCTTTTGCTGTATCCCATAAATTCTGGCATGTCGTATTTTCATTTTCATTTGTCTCCAGGTATTTTTTGATTTCTTCTTTGATTTCTTCGTTGACCCAGTCATTGTTCAGTAGCATTTTGTTTAATTTCCACGTATTTGTGGCTTTTATGATTTTCTTCCATAGTTGATTTCTAGTTTCATACTGTTGTGGTCAGAAAAGATGCTTGATATAGTTTCAATCTTCTTAAATTTATGGAGACTTGTTTTGTGGCCTAATATGTGATCAATCCTGGAGAATGTTCCATCTGCATTTGAAAAGAACGTGTATTCTTCGGTTTTTGGATGGAATGCTCTGTATATATCTACTAGGTCCATCTGTTCTAGTGTGTCATTTAAGGCCAATGTTTCCTTATTGATCTTCTGTTTGGATGATCTATCCATTGGTGTAAGTGGAGTGTTCAAGTCCCCTACTATTATTGTGTTACTGTCTATTTCTGTTTTTATGTCTGTTAATAATTGCTTTATATATTTAGGTGCACCTACATTGGGTGCATAGATATTTACAAGTGTTATATCCTCCTGTTGGATTGTTTCCTTGATCATTATGTAATGCCCTTCTTTGTCTCTTTTTACAGTTTTTGTTTTAAAGTCTATTTTGTCTGATATGAGTACTGCTACCCCAGCTTTCTTTTCATTGCCATTTGCGTGGAGTATCTTTTTCCATCCCTTCACTTTCAGTTTGTGAGTGTCTTTAGGTCTGAAGTGTGTCTCGGGTATGCAGCATATATATGAATCTTGTTTTTTTATCCAATCAGCCACCCTATGCCTTTTAATTGGAGCATTTAGTCCATTGACGTTTAAAGTAGCTATTGATAAGTATGTACTTACTGCCATTTTTAAAATTTTTTTTTTCTCAGTGTTTTAGTAGTCTTTCTCTGTTCCTTTCTTCTCATATACAGAATTGATGGTCTCTTTAGTTTGACCTCTGTCTGAAAGTTCTACTCTTTAACTCCTCTCCTCCCTCCTTTTATGTTTTTGATATCATATCTAACCTCTTTTTTGTGCATTTGTATCCATTACCCTCTTATCATGGAAATAGATAATTTTTCCTATTTGTGGTCTTCTCTTTTCCCCTTAAATCAGTCCCTTTAACATTTCTTTAGCACTGGTTTCTTAGTGACAAACTGCTTTAATTTTTGCCTGTCTGGGAAATTTTTGATCTCTCCTTCCATTTTGAATGATAACCTTACTGGGTAGAGTATTCTTGGCTGTAAGTTTTTTCCTTTTAGCACTTTAAATATATCGTGCCATTCTCTTCTAGCCTGTAAGGTTTCTGCTGAGAAGTCAGCTGATAGCCTTATGGAGTTTACTTTGTATATAACTTGACTTTCTCTTGCGGCGTTTAGGATTCTCTCTTTATCTCTAATTCTGGACATTTTGATTATGATGTGTCTTGGTGTGGGCTTCTTTGGGTTTATCTTGTTTGGGGCTCTTTGTTATTCCTGTACCTGGATGTCTGTTTCCTTCCTTAGGTTAGGGAATTTTTCATCTATTATTTCTTGAAATAGATTATCTGCCCCTTTGTCTCGCTCTTCTCCTTCTGGGACACCTATAACACGGATGTTAGTGCTCTTGATGTTGACCCAGAGGTCCCCTAGACGGTCCTCACTCTTTTTAATTCTCTTCTCTTTTACCTGTTCAGCTTGGGTAATTTCTTCTAATCTTTCGTCCTGCTCACAGATCCGTTCTTCTGTATCCTCTACTCTGCTTTTGAGTCCCTCTAGTGAATTTTTCATTTCCAGTATTGTATTCTTCATTTCTGATTGGTTCTTTTTTATATCTTCCATTTCTTTGTTGACATTCTCAATGAGATCATCTATTCTTCTCCCCAGATCAGTGAGCATCCTTAACACTCTTTTTTTCAACTCTCTGTCAGGTAGGTTCCTCATTTCTGTTTCACTTAGTTCCTTTTCTGGGGTTTTGTCCTGTTCCCTTACTTGGAATGTATTCCTTTGTCTCCTCATTTTGCCTCTTTCCCTGTGCTTGTGTCTACGTATTAGGTAGTTCACCTACGTCTCCTGTTCTTGGATAGGTGACCTTATGTAAGTGATGCCTTAGGACGCTTCTGGTGTGCTTCCCTCAGTTCTCAATATTCCAGGGGTGACCCCTATGTGGGCTATGTGTGTCCTTCTGTTGTGGCCTGTTTGCTCTCCCTGTAGGCACCCAGGGAGGCCAGGTTATGCTCCTGGCCAGCTGTTGTAATGCTCAACTGCTTGTAGTTGTTGTGGGCCCTTCAGTCTCTTTATCAGATGTGGGGAGCCCCAGCACAGTTGGCTGCAAATTCTAATACCACGTTTGTGTTGCAGTATTTCTTTTAAGTGAGTAGGCCCCCAGTGTGGCAGGTTGTTAGGCTCAGGGCCTTACAATAGCTATAAGCCTCCAGCCTTTAGGTCTCTTGTCACCTCTCTGAGGATTGCAGCTGGGTGTGGCTGGCCTCAGGCACGGGAGCACCCAATTGTTTCAGGCTTTGGAAGGTGGGGCAAACCCCCTGTGTGGGTCTTTGAGAAGCACAAATCTTCTGCAGCTGACAAGCCCTGAGCCCACAGGTCCACACACACAGTCAACACAGTCCTGCCCTGTGTGCTCGCCCCGATCTCCCAAAGCAGACCAAGTCTCTCCACGGCGGGAGCCCCACACACTCCACCACCGCCCCACACTCTCCACCCGCTCCTTGTGCAAGCCCTGCCCCGCTGAAGTTGGCTCAGTCGCCAGGCTGCAGAGAATCCAGTCACCAATCTATGCAGGACCGCACGTTGCCTGAGGGCTTGTTGTGGGGTGAGGCCAGTCTCTAGGGTGGGCTGCCTGCCCTGGCCGAGCTGGATTAAATCGGTGCTCTAGTTGGTGGGGCAGACCCTGGGCTAGCAGGCCTTAGGGAGAACTCCAATGGCGTCTGTGTCAGCACGCCCTCACCAGGCCACAACAATGGCCGCCGCCAATGTCCCAGTCCCTGGAGAGGTCTCACTTCTCACCCAGATGCACTCAGGGCCCATTAGGTGAGTTTCTTTTCACCAAAGCACTATGCACCTTTCTTTCTGGTGATTTTAGGTTGCTTTCTGAAACGGGTGAGTTTGCGCATGGGCCCTTTCAGTGCCGGTTTTAATTTTTTTGTGAACCCGCTTTTCTGGGGGTGCTCCCCAATGTTTTAGTAGCAGGCAAAGTCAGATATTCTGCCACTCATCTCAATTGTGCTGGGTCCACATAACGCCCACAGCGGGTGCGCTCCCGGCTCAGGGCCCCTGGCCTCCAGGGAGGCTGCGTACCTGTGCGCTGCTCCTGGCGGCCGTGAAGCTGGCGGCTTGTGAAGGCGGCGTTTTTTCTCTCCAGAAGGGAGTTTCTGCCTCTTCCACCTCAGTTAGGATTGTCCGTTGTTGCAGGAGTTCCTCTTATCCAGTTTTCAGTTCTGTCTCAGGGGTAATTTTTCCACGAGTAGTTGTAAATCGCCTGTGTCCACGGGAGGAGGTGAGTTCAGATTCTGCCTATGACACCATCTTGACTTCCTATCTCTCAAAATTTTGATTTTTAAAATGGCTTCATGGCATATACGTAGTCTAATTTGCATAGTTATTTTCTTTTTGTTACAGTTTAGTTTTTTGTCTGTTTGATATGCATTTATAAGTCTTTTTCACATACCTTCATGCACACCTCTAATTATTTACTTAGGATTTTACCTAAGTAGATTGATTATGTCATTGCATATAACTGTTTAAAAGCTTTGATAAATATTGCCAAATTGCTTTCAGAAGGTTGTATCAATTTAAATACCATCTCAGTATTATATGACAATTTCCATCTTGTTATGTTACTAGCACCAATTATTACTCAACAAATTGCTAATTTTTTTCCATTGTATATAGTTAACAAGGAACGTATTAGATGTAAGTGATATTTTAATAAAATTAAATTAGAAAGCTTAAATTTTTTTACATAGCATAAATTGGTATGCAACTCTATGGAATACTTACCAGATTTTGATGTCCCATATATCAGTGTTCAAATTTCAGCAAAGGTCTGGTAGCTATGTATGGCAAGTGTATAATTCCTTGAGCTTTTTTTTTTTTTTTTTTTTAATTTTTTGTTTATTGCAGTAACATTGGTTTATAACATTGTAAAAATTTCAGGTGTACATCATTGTACTTCTATTTCTGCATGGACCATATCATGTTCACCACCAAAATACTAATTACAACCCATCACCACACACATGCACCGAATTATCCCTTTCACCCTCCTCCCTCCCCCCTCCCCTCTGGCAACCACCAATCCAATCTCTGTCCCTATGTATCCGTCCATTGTTGTCACTATCTACTACTTAATGAAGGAAATCATACGGTATTTGACCTTCTCCCTCTGACTTATTTCACTTTGCATTATACGCTCAATGTCCATCCATGTTGTCACAAATGGCTGGATTTAAGTCGTTTCTTATGGCTGAGTAGTATTCCATTGTGTATATATACCACAGCTTCTTTATCCATTCGTCCCTTGATGGGCACTTAGGTTGCTTCCAAGTCTTGGCTATCGTGAATAAGGCTGCAATGAACACAGGGTGCATGTACCTTTGCAAATTGGTGTTTTCAAGTTCTTTGGATAAATACCCAGCAGTGGAATAGCTGGATCATATGGTAGTTCTATCGTTGATGTTTTGAGGAAGCTCCATACTCTTTTCCATAGTGGCTGCACCAGTTTGCACTCCCACCAGCAGTGTATGAGAGTTCCCTTCTCTCCACATCCTCTCCAACACATGTTGTTTCCTGTCTTGTTAATTATAGCCATTCTGACAGGCGTGAGGTGATATCTCATTGTAGTTTTGATTTGCATTTCCCTGATAGTTAGTGATTTTGAACATCTTTTCATGTGTCTGTTGGCCATCTGTATATCTTCTTTGGAGAAATGTCTGTTCAGGTCTTTTGCCCATTTTTTAATTGGGTTGGTAGTTTTTTTGTTGTTGAGATGCATGAGTTCTTTATATATTTTGGAGATTAAGCCCTTATCAGATGTATGGTTTGCAAATATCTTCTCCCAATTGTTAGGTTGTCTTTTCGTTTTGTTGATGGTTTCCTTTGCTGTGCAAAAGCTTTTTAGTTTGATGTAGTCCCATTTGTTTATTTTTTCTATTGTTTCTCTTGCCCGGTCAGACGTGGTGTTTGAAAAGATGTTGCTAAGACCGATGTCGAAGAGCGTACTGCCTATGTTTTCTTCTAGAACTTTCACAGTTTCAGGTCTTACATTCAAGTCTTTAATCCATTTGGAGTTAATTTTTGTGTATGGTGTAAGGTAAGGATCTACTTTCATTTTTTTGCATGTGGCTATCCAGTTTTCCCAACACCATTTGTTGAAGAGACTTTCTTTTCCCCATTGTATGTTCTTGGCTCCTTTGTCAAAGATTAGCTGTCCATAGATGTGTGGGTTTATTTCTCGGCTTTCGATTCTATTCCATTGATCTGTGTGTCTGTTTTTGTGCCAGTACCATGCTGTTTTGGTTACTATAGCTTTGTAGTATATTTTGAAGTCAGGGAGTGTGATACCTCCAGCTTTGTTCTTTTTTCTCAGGATTCCTTTAGCTATTCGGGGTCTTTTGTTGTTCCATATAAATTTTAGAATTCTTTGTTCTATTTCTGTGAAAAATGTTGTTGGAACTTTGATAGGGATTGCATTGAATCTATAGAAGGCTTTAGGAAGTATGGACATCTTAACTATGTTAATTCTTTCAATCCAAGAGCACGGAATATCTTTCCATTTCTTTGTGTCTTCTTCAATTTCTTTCAGAAATGTTTTATAGTTTTCGGTGTACAGATCTTTCACCTCTTTGGTTAAGTTTATTCCTAGGTATTTCATTCTTTTTGTTGCAATTGTAAATGGGATGGTATTCTTAATTTCTCTTTCTGCTACTTCGTTGTTAGTGTACAGAAATGCAACTGATTTTTGTATGTTGATTTTGTATCCTGCAACTTTACCATATTCGTTTATTACTTCTAAAAGTTTTCTGGTGGATTCTTTAGGGTTTTCTATATATAAAATCATGTCATCTGCAAATAGTGACAGTTTCACTTCTTCCTTTCCAATTTGGATCCCTTTTATTTCTTTCTCTTGCCTGATTGCTCTGGCTAGGACTTCCAATACTATGTTAAATAGGAGTGGTGACAGTGGGCATCCTTGTGTAGTTCCTGTTCTTAGAGGGATGGCTTTCAGTTTTTCACCATTGAGGATAATATTAGCTGTGGGTTTCTCATATATGGTCTTTATTATGTTGAGGTACTTTCCTTCTATCCCCATTTTATTCAGAGTTTTTATCATAAATGGATGCTGGATCTTGTCAAATGCTTTCTCTGCATCTATTGAGATGATCATGTGATTTTTGTTCTTCATTTTATTAATGTGGTGTATTACATTGATTGATTTGCGAATGTTAAACCATCCCTGCATACCTGGAATAAATCCCACTTGATCATGGTGTATAATCTTTTTGACGTATTGTTGTATGCGATTTGCTAGTATTTTGTTGAGGATTTTCGCATCGATGTTCATCAGTGATATTGGCCTGTAATTTTCTTTTTTTGTGTTGTCCTTGTCTGGTTTTGGTATCAGGGTAATGTCGGCTTCGTAGAATGAGTTAGGGAGCTTCCCCCTCCTCAATTTTTGGAAGAGTTTGAGAAGGATAGGTATTAAGTCTTCTTTGAATGTTTGGTAGAATTCACCAGGGAAGCCGTCTGGCCCTGGACTTTTATTTTTGGGGAGCTTTTTGATTACTGTTTCGATCTCCTTACTGGTGATTGGTCTATTCAAATTCTCTACTTCTTCTTGATCCAGTTTTGGAAGGTTGTATGATTCTAAGAATTTGTCCATTTCTTCCAGATTGTCGAATTGGTTGGCATATAGTTTTTCATAGTATTCTCTTATAATCTTTTGTATTTCTGAGGTGTCTGTTGTAACCTCTCCTCTTTCATTTCTGATTTTACTTATTTGTGCCTTCTCTCTTTTTTTCTTGGTGAGACTCGCTAAGGGTTTGTGTATTTTGTTGATCTTTTCAAAGAACCAGCTGTTGGTTTTATTAATTTTTTCTATTGTTTTTTTGGTCTCCATTTCATTTATTTCTGCTCTGATTTTTATTATTTCCCTTCTTCTACTGATTTTGGGCTTTGTTTGTTCTTCTTTTTCCAGTTCCTTTAGGTGCATTTTTAGATTGTTTATTTGAGATTTTTCTTGTTTGTTGAGATAGGCCTGTATCGCTATAAACTTCCCTCTTAGAACCGCTTTTGCTGTATCCCATAAATTCTGGCATGTCGTATTTTCATTTTCATTTGTCTCCAGGTATTCTTTGATTTCTTCTTTGATTTCTTCGTTAACCCAGTCGTTGTTCAGTAGCATTTTGTTTAATCTCCATGTATTTGTGGCTTTTCTGATTTTCTTCCTATAGTTGATTTCTAGTTTCATACCGTTGTGGTCAGAAAAGATGCTTGGTATTATTTCAATCTTCTTAAATTTATGGAGACTTGTTTTGTGGCCTAATATGTGATCAACCCTGGAGAATGTTCCATGTGCGTTTGAAAAGAACGTGTATTCTTCAGTTTTTGGATGGAATGCTCTGTATATATCTACTAGGTCCATCTGTTCTAGTGTGTCGTTTAAGGCCAATGTTTCCTTATTGATCTTCTGTTTGGATGATCTATCCGTTGGTGTAAGTGGAGTGTTAAAGTCCCCTACTATTATTGTGTTACTGTCTATTTCTGTTTTTATGTCTGTTAATAATTGCTTTATATATTTAGGTGCACCTACATTGGGTGCGTAGATATTTACAAGTGTTATATCTTCTTGTTGGATTGTTCCCTTGATCATTATGTAATGCCCTTCTTTGTCTCTTTTTACAGTTTTTGTTTTAAAGCCTATTTTGTCTGATATGAGTACTGCTACCCCAGCTTTCTTTTCATTGCCATTTGCGTGGAGTATCTTTTTCCATCCCTTCACTTTCAGTTTGTGAGTGTCTTTAGGTCTGAAGTGTGTCTCTTGTATGCAGCATATATATGGGTCTTGTTTTTATCCAGTCAGCCACCCTATGCCTTTTAATTGGAGCATTTAGTCCATTGACGTTTAAAGTAGCTATTGATAAGTATGTACTTACTGCCATTTTTAACTTTATTTTTTTTTTCCTCAGTGTTTTAGTAGTCCTTCTCTGTTCCTTACTTCTTCTATACAGAATTGATGGTCACTTTAGTTTGACCTCTGTATGAAAGCTGTACTCTTTAACTACCCTCCTCCCTCCTTTTATGTTTTTGATATCATATCTAACCTCTTTTTTGTGCATTTGTATCCATTACGTTCTAATCGTGGAAATAGATAATTTTTCCTATTTGTGGTCTTCTCTTTTCCCCTTAAATCAGTCCCTTTAACATTTCTTGTAACACTGGTTTCTTGGTGACAAACTCCTTTAATTTTTGCTTATCTGGGAAAATTTTGATCTCTCCTTCCATTTTGAACTTAACCTTGCCGGGTAGAGTATTCTTGGCTGTAAGTTTTTTCCTTTTAGCACTTTAAATATATCGTGCCATTCTCTTCTAGCCTGTAAGGTTTCTGCTGAGAAGTCAGCTGATAGCCTTATGGGGTTTCCCTTGTATGTAACTTGACATTCTCTTGCGGCTTTTAGGATTCTCTCTTTATCTTTAATTCTGGACATTTTGATTATGATGTGTCTTGGTGTGGGCTTCTTTGGGTTTATCTTGTTTGGGGCTCTCTGTGCCTCCTGTACCTGGATGTCTGTTTCCTTCCTTAGGTTAGGGAAGTTTTCATCTATTATTTCTTGAAATAGATTCTCTGCCCCCTTGTCTCGCTCTTCTCCTTCCGGGACACCTATAACACGGATGTTAGTGCGCTTGATGTTGTCCCAGAGGTCCCTTAGACTGTCCTCACTCTTTTAATTCTTTTCTCTTTTACCTGTTCACCTTGGGTAATTTCTTCTAGTCTTTCTTCCAGCTCACTGATCCGTTCTTCTGTATCCTCTACTCTGCTTTTGAGTCCCTCTAATGAGTTTTTCATTTCCAGTATTGTATTCTTCATTTCTGATTGGTTCTTTTTATATCTTCCATTTCTTTGTTGACATTCTCACTGAGTTCATCTATTCTTCTCCCCAGATCAGTGAGCATCCTTAACACTCTTAGTTTGAACTCTCTGTCAGGTAGGTTGCTCATTTCTGTTTCACTTAGTTCCTTTTCTGGGGTTTTGTCCTGTTCCCTTACTTGGAATGTATTCTTTTGCCTCCTCATTTTGCCTCTTTCCCTGTGCTTGTGTCTACGTATTAGGTAGGTCAGCTACGTCTCCTGCTCTTGGATAGGTGACCTTATGTAAGTGATGCCTTAGGATGCTTCCAGTGTGCTTCCCTCAGTTCTCAATGTTCCAGGGGTGGCCCCTATGTGGGCTACGTGTGTCCTTCTATTGTGGCCTATTAGCTCTCCCTATAGGCGCCCAGGGAGGCTGAGTTATGCTCCTGGCCAGCTGTTGTAATGCTGAGCTGCTTGTAGTTGTTGTGGGCCCTTCAGTCTCTTTATCAGGTGTGGGGAGCCCCAGTACAGTTGGCTGTAAGTTCTAATACCACATTTGTGTTGCAGTATTTCTTTTAAGTGAGTAGGCCCCCAGTGTGGCAGGTTGTTAGGCTCAGGGCCTTACAATTGCTGTAAACCTCTAGCCTATTAGGTCTCTTGTCAGCTCTCTGGGGATTGCAGCTGGGTGGGGCTGCCCTCAGGCACAGGAGCACCCAATTGTTTCAGGCTTTGGAAGGTGGGGCAAACCTCCTATGTGGGTCTTTGAGAAGCACAAGTCTTCTGCAGCTGACAAGCCCTGCCTCCCAGAGGTCCACACACACAGTCAACACAGTCCTGCCCCGTGTGAGTGCCCCGACCTCCCCAAGCGGACCCAGTCTCTCCACGTCGGGAGCCCCACACACTCCGCCACCACCCCACACTCTCCACCCGCTCCTTGTGCACACCCTGCCCCGCTCAAGTCAGCTCGGTTGCCAGGCTGCAGAGAATCCAGTCACCAATCTATGCAGGCCCACACGTTGCCTGAGGGCTTGTTGTTGGGTGGGGCCAGTCTCTAGGGTGGGCTGCCTGCCCTGGCTGAGCTGGATTAAATTGGTGCTCTAGCGGGTGGAGCAGACCCTGGGCTAGCAGGTCTCAGGGAGAACTCCAATGGCGTCTGTGTCAGGACGCTCACACCAGGCCACAACAATGGCCGCCGCCAATGTCCCAGTCCCTGGAGTGGTCTCACCCCTCACCGTGATGCACTCAGGGCCTATTAGGTCAGTCTCTTGTCACCGAAGCACTGTGTACCTTTCTTTCTGGTGATTTTAGGATGCTTTCTGGAACGGGTGAGTTTGTGCACGGGCCCTTTAAGAGCCAGTTTTAGTTTCTTTGTGAACCGGGTTTTCTGGGGGTGCTCCCCAATGCTTTAGTAGCAGGCACAGTCAGATATTAATCCGCTGGTCTCGATTGTGCTGGGTCCACAAAATGCCCACAGCGGGGATGCTCCCGGCTCAGGGCCCCGCGCCTCCAGGGAGGCTGCGTACCTGTGAGCTGCTCCCGGCGGCCGGGAAGCTGGCGGCTTGTGAAGGCGGCGTTTTTCCTCTCCAGAAGGGAGTCTCTGCCTCTTCCACCTCAGTTAGGATTGTCCGTTGTTGCAGGAGTTCCTCTTATCCAGTTTTCAGTTCTGTCTCAGGGGTAATTTTTCCACGAGTAGTTGTAAATTGGCTGTGTCCACGGGAGGAGGTGAGTTCAGAGTCTGCCTATGCCGCCATCTTGACTCCGCCTCCTAATTCCTTGAGCTTTTGTTTGCTCACCTGTTAAATGGGATAATAATGTCCACCTCACAGGCCTATTTCGAGAATTAAGTGAGAGAAAGTGTTTAAAGTATTTAGCACTGAACCTGTAAGACACAAGGCATTCAGAGTGGTAGCTACTGTAGTGAAAAATAGGCAGTAACTTAAGGGTCCAATAATGGGGGATAGGCTTAAAAAAAAAAGGAGGTGAACATTATAATGGAATATTTAATGACATGGACAGAGTTTACAAAATATAATTAAGTATTAAAAGGCTTCAAATGATTCACAATATGATCCTGCTTTCATTATATACATACACATATAAACACACATACATACATACATATTTTTCTGCAGAGAAAAAAAGAATATGAAAATAAACAAATTATCTGTGGGCAGTGGAATTAGAGGGCATTTTTCTTTCTTTTCTACTCATTTTTTTATATTTTAAAGATTTTGGACAATAAACATACTATATTTGGTAGACAAAGTATTTGAAGTGACATCACGGTCATATTATAGGGAGAAACCAAAGGCAGGATGTTGATTCAGGGACTGTCTTAAAACTCTAGTCATCAGGTAATAAGGTTACAGCCTCATGAACTGGAAAATAAACAATCTGCCAGATATTTTGGTGGAAGGAAGAAAAAGTCACTTAAGATTTTCAGGTAATAGAGACCAGTCAGAAGGAAGAATCAAAGATGATTTTATCTTGGAGGACTATGCTGTGGTTGTGTCCTTAACAAAAAGTATGTAATGGGGCACAAAAGAGTCTGCTGCAAAGCCCTGGTAAAACACCCAGAATTGTCATTAAAGGCTTGGAGTGTGTGAGATTGCAGAGGCACTGAGAAAATAGACATGAATGCAGAGCTGAAGGCAGATGCATTTTTATGATTCTTCTTCATATGCCTTTCATGATTTGTCATTCTTTTTTTTTTTCTCCTCATTATCTGCTTACTCTTTATTCCCTTTCCTTCTTTTTCCTCTGATTTTGAGGTTTATACTCTATAAAGGTGGGGAATGCAGAGGACAGGATTTTCAGATCATATCTAAAGAGATGGAAAGTAGCAAAATTAGAAGGACAATGAGCAGCTCAAAGACTTGAGGTTGTGAAAGCAAGAAAGCAAAAGAGTCCTTGTGTTCTTTTACTCAAAGTTCAGAATAAAGCAAAACAAACCTACAAGTGCAGTCTCACCAGAGACTTTCAAAATATTTTTGATTGGCCAAAATATTTTCTCTACCACTCATTACTTATCAGATTATGTGATGAATATATGTGGACAATCAAATTTTAGAATAATGAATTGGTGAACATTAATGGTATATATATGTTGAAAATTACTCTGGTTTAAGGATAAATGAACTGAGATTTCAGAACAATGGAAAAGTATGAGGTGTATTTTTAGATCTCAATTGTGATCACAAGTTTGAAAGAAAGGTTTATATGCAGATTGACTACAAGATTATATATATATATAGATTAGGCACATGTGTGTGCTGATGGATTGTTATTAGTATTTGGGTGGTGAACATAATGTAATCTATGCAGAACTAGAAGAATAATGATGTACACCTGAAATTTATACAACGTTATAAACCAATGTTACTGCAATAAAAAAAAAGATTTTATATATATATCCCTAGTAAAACCTGCTTGATACATACTTTACTCAGTTTACATAGTTAAAGATAACTGTCAAACTAGTTATTGATGTCATACAGAACACTGATAAAATTTGTACTGATTTTGCCTTTAGGCTATATAAGCTGAAGTTTGAGTATCTCAGTGTTGCTATTCTTAACAAGAAATAAATGAGTGCAATTGCAGGTTAAGTGTTCTGTACAGATATTCTAACTTGATGTGCAGTCATGAACTTTTATTCTTCAAACCACAATTAACAGATGTGTATTTTAGTCCTTCTATGATGAAATGATAAAAATGTGCATTTAGAGGAAAGAGTTGGTTTCTAAAATGCAATTCCTCTTTTAATACACATTAAATAGTTCTCTAAAATCATGTAAAAATTAAAACTCGGGTAGTTATCTGTTCTTATAATTTTTACTTAGCTTGTCAATAATAAATCAGTATAATAGGGATTCCAAAACAAGCACCTTTATAAATTATATCTCAATTCTCAAACTTGGGTGCATCTTTTTACTTGTTTTGTACTTCCCTATTCTTTGTCTAGATTCTTTTAGGACACAATGAGGCCATATCCCATGTGTGATATGTGAATTCCTCACATATAACCAATAGAAACCAATATTTTTCTTAAAATTTTGTATTTAGCCTCCTCACAAAAGGAGGAAAAGGTGGGAATGTTGTGAAAATGGTTCCCTCTTGAATATTGTACTTAGAACAGATATTGTTGGCTTGATTTAATTCTGAATTCTATCATCTGTGGAATGAATCAAAACATTACTAGAAGTACTTAAGGATGAAAAATAAAGTGCTTGCTGTGGAAAAGGGCACGTGCTCCTTGTTTGATTATATTTACTGCACATGAGCTACTCCTTGCTGTGCAATAATTGATTTAGCTTGCATTTATTGCAGAGAAAGGAAATATATTGTCTTTTTATGCTATTTTAGAAAATGATTGTCAATTGATTATATTTGATTACTAGTGTGTGGTGAATGAGAGTTGACAATATTCAAATTTATATCAAACAGTTTTAACTCAGAGAGTTGATTAAGACTTGAAATGATTTCAATCTGTTTTTAATACAGTAAAGTATTCTCCTATTCTGGCTCACGTGGGACCACTGTTATCTTGCAGCTCAGTGTGGTGGTGCTATGTCAGATTTCAGTGGGGTAATCCTCAGCCCTGGATTTCCTGGAAACTATCCCAGCAGCTTAGATTGCACGTGGACAATAAAGCTACCCATAGGTTTTGGTATGTATATTAAAAACACGTGAAAGAGTATTCAATATCATTAGTGCATCCTTAAAAAGAAATATCAATGTCTAATAAGAACTTATGAAATATTCACAAATTATAGTTTACTTCGGGATGACATACAGCTGTGTAAATTGAGAGGTGAAATTTGGATAATTTTGCCTAAGCCAAATATATTTCACCTGGAGTACTTGGATAATTGGAGGAATATGGGCATTTTCTAATTTTGGAGATAGACAGGTGGTAGATAACTTTATGATATTTTCCCATTTATATGTATGGATATAGCTTGCATTAGATGTATGTGGCAATGATAAATTCAATATGATTTTCATGTATAATTGTTTTTGTAACTATTTTCTTGTTGTAACAAAGTAATAATAGATAAATTATTTTCTGGCTATCTGTTGAATTCATTGTAAATAAATAAGATTTTACATTTGAAAAGGAGTATAAATGTTGTAATGTTAAGTTTGAATACCCACATAGATGTAATGCCTTTCTAATTCTAATAATATAATTCCCAGTGTTTTGGATATATTGTATTATATACGTTGCATTTAATGATTTTTCCTCACTCTTATATAACTAATATATTCTCTTGCAGCTTCTTCATATCCCATAAGTCTGTAAATGCATAAATAGAAGTACTAGACTGAGGATAGAGTTGTTCATTAAATCACAGAAGACTAGGATGAGTAGATACTCCTTGAAGTATAAACCTGGTAGATGTAGAGCAATTAAGAAATTCTGTACTATCTCACTTAGTGAGGACTGAATTTGGGTACCTCATTATCCAAAAGCATCTCCAGCCTCAGAATGCAAATTCATATTTAAATGTTTTACATAAATTTACAGAAAACATAGTTTTGATAATTCTTTACTGAATACATATTATACTCCAGGTAATGTGCTAAGTGCTGGGGATAAAATGCATAGTAAAACAGACTTTGTACATTTCCCCAGGTAAGTTACAGGTACAATGAGGAGGCAGTCAAATATGATATTTCAATAAAGTATAATAACGAGTACAGGATTGTACTTAGTAGGGACATCCAGCCTAGTCCAGGAAATACAGAAAATCTTGCCAGAGGAAGTGATGCCTGAACTGTGGCATTAAGATAAGTAAGAGTCAGCCCAAAAAAGAGGGTCATTCTGTGGGGAATGGGAAAGAGATTCTAGGTAAACATAGTGACATATGGAAAGACACAGACGAGAAAGCTAAAGAAGTTTAAGAAGTCTGGGGGCCGGCCTGGTGGCGCAAGTGGTTAAGCGCGCGCCCTCTGCTGCGGTGGCCCCGGGGTTCACAGGTTCGGATCCCAGGCGCGCACCTCTGTACCGCTTGTCAGGCCATGCTGTGGCGGCGTCCCATATAAAGTGGAAGAAGATAGGCATGGATGTTAGCCTAGGGCCAGTCTTCCTCAGCAAAAAGAGGAGGATTGGCATATGTTAGCTCAGGGCCAATTTTCCTCACACACACACAAAAAAAGAAGAAGTCTGAACACTGTGTGACTGGCCTGAGGTTTTGGGAGAACAGGAAGCCACTGAAAGAAGGATGCTGGGGGACATTCTAATGAGGATTGTTCTGGCTATAACATGGAAACACCCTTAGTTTGAAGTTGTAGTCAAATTTTAGGTCTATTGATTGAAAGAGAATAACCAGTATGGTTATTCTTATGTCCTTTACTAGCCTCTTCAGAGGGCTCAGCCTATGTCGCTTATGGAGCTAAATGAATTGTTTTAAAATAAATTATTAAACATGTTTTCAATAGTGTCATTATATCATCTTCAACTTACTTCTTACTAATGCTACCTTGATTTTAAAAACCAAGTTCATTAAAAATTAAAAAGAATACACATCTCTATTTTAGAAATGAAAATATAAAAGACTGTTTCTGATTGTATTACATTGAAATAATCCCACTGTTTTCGAGTTTAGGTTAAATCAAATAGTCTAATATATTTGAACAAGTAATTTGTATTTTTTAAATAAAATTGAATATGTATCACCAGTTAAAAACGTATTTTCTCATGTCCATGAAACATTTATCAACAAAATAATTTGTGAAAAGGGAGCTCAGGGGAAAATTTTAGAAAAAATATCTATATCTTGGAGCCTCGCATTTTACGGTTAGCATGTTGAAAGTTCAAGAAATTTGTCTGATTATACAGAAACTTGTTTAATATTTTAAAACATATTTTTAATATTTCCCAAATTTGTCTGTCCATGGAACTCTTTTTCCATGTAACAAAGAGTTTCTATGTAACTCTTTTTCCAGTAACAAAATATTACCTTACTTGAGAACCCCACGTAGTTATTAAGAGCAAAAGTTGAAGTAACAGAGTGTCTGAGTTTGAATTTCCGCTCTTTTAGGTCATTGTGTAAACTTGCACATTGTTCAGCTTCTCTGTGCCTCAGTTTCCTCGTTCTCATGGGTATCTGTGAGCATTAGATAAGCATATGTAAACAACTTAAAACAATGCCTAGTAAAAAGAAAACACTCAATACATGTCAGATTTTATTATTAGCAATTTGGAGAATGGTAGCTGTAAGAAAAACATCAAATTCACTAAAATTAAATATTAATTGATTAGACAAACATAATTCAATGAGGCTTTTATTTTATTTTTTCCATCCCAGAGAAATTTCACTGTCATATTTTAGTATTGTTTTTATTGAGACTGTATTGCAATATGACAGGATATAACAATGATCACTAGATTTTATTGAGACATATCAAATGGAGCATTATCTTCTGATAAGCAAAATATTAAAAGAGCACACTGATAAATTACATGCCTCTAGATGATATTTTGAAGTTAATTTATCCCCTATAGATAAATGACTAATTTCTAATGAAATTGTGGAATCTAAGTTAATATATAAAAACTTTGCAATCATATTTTGGCCTCAAATTGGCCTTATACAAAATACAAATTACTGAGTGGCTTTTTACCTTTGAAAATTGGTTGATGATAATTTTAAATGGTATTAAAGAGCAAGAAAGCCACATCTTCATTAGTTTTGCTATAGTGACATTGTAGTAAAATGAGAGATTATCCCATGTGACAAATAGTGGGCATTTGAGAGCACTATTCTGTTCCTTTGAACTATAGCAAAGCTAATTGTCCTGGGCAGACAGCAAACCCATGGCCCAGATCTTGAGAGTATGCCTCTCTACCTAAATGGAAATGTATCTAAGTATGTTCAAGTGAGTGTGTATTTGTGTGTGTGTATTAAATTTGGTTAAAAAAAATAAAGTCATGTTATGTTTGTTTTTCTTCTTTAGGTGTACATCTCCAGTTTGTAAATTTTTCTACAGAAACCATACATGATTATTTGGAAGTAAGAAGTGGATCCTCAGAAACTAGTACCGTTATTGGCCGACTTAGTGGTCCTCAAATACCATCTTCCCTATTTAGCACAACCCATGAAACCAGCTTGTATTTTCACAGTGACTATTCACAAAACAAACAAGGGTTCCACATTGTATACCAAGGTGAGAGGAATAATAAAAAGTGAAAGCTGATTTAGCACCAAATCAGCTGTTAGCAATCTGACCAGCTCTAAGTATTTTCAATTTCCTGTATTAGAAAGAGAAAGGAGGGGCCAGCCCCGTGGCTTAGTGGATAAAAGCGTGCGCTCTGCTGCTGGCGGCCTGGGTTCGGATCCCAGGCGCGCACCAACGCACCGCTTGTCCAGCCATGCTGAGGCCGACTCCCACATACAGCAACTAGAAGGATGTGCAACTATGACATACAACTATCTACTGGGTCTTTGGGGGAAAAAAAAAAAAAGGAGGAGGATTGGCAATAGATATTAGCTCAGAGCCAGTCTTCCTCAGCAAAAAGAGGAGGATTAGCATGGATGTTAGCTCAGGGCTGATCTTCCTCACAAAAAAAAAAAAAGAGAGAGAGAAAGGAGCCTAAACCAAAGCAAGCTTCAATTAGGAAGATTTTTTTAATAATGCAATTTTTAGGCAACTATGCAGGAGGAATGATGTCTTTCTGAGGTCTTAAAAAATCCTAACCATGAAATAGGAATTGAATTAGTCTTAATACATAATCAAATTAAGTAAGACAGTTAAGCAAGGCAAGCTGGATGTCAGAGATTTATCTTTGCTTTTATGTCAAAACGAGTGTATTAAGAAGATATTTTGTAGTACTCGTGTATTATATGTAAATTTATTTTCTTTTACTTTGTAATGATAGAAGAATATGATGTTCCTTGATTCCATTCTATTACCACGAGAATATGAAATAAATACTTTGTCAATCAAATTATATTAGGCCTATTTCTAATATGAAACTGCTGCATGACGTTGAGCATGATTTTTATCCCTTTTGAATAAAGAGTTTGGACTCGAGTAGATCTAGGCTCAAATGTTAACTCTCCCTGTTCAATCTAAAGAGGCCTAAGGCTCCACTCCATTTCCTCATTTGCATGATGCACTTAGTAATAGTACTTTCCAGATAAGTTGTTTGAACTTTATATGATAAAATGAACGTAAAATATATACCATGATGTATATCATTAGTAATTATTTAGTGCATTTTAGCTGTTTTTATTATTTCAGATCTTAAAAGTCTAAGATTTAAATTAAATATTTAAAGTTATGATGATATTTTACACAAGCAATGTAGTTCCAATGACTTCATTTTTGAATCAAAATAACTTAAAATTTAATTACATCTCTGCCCTAATTATTAAACAATTTCATGAGTATGTGATACTTTTGTATGTGAACTCCAGGAGGACAGGGATCTTTGTGTTGTTTGTTGATGTACCTGAAGGGCCTAGAACAGTAAAAGCACAATAAATATTTGCTGAATAAAAGTATATACTCAAAAGGAATTAAAAGTAGTTAAAATAGACATCGTAACATCCAACTACATGGGTCTAAAACAATTGCAATTTGTATTATGCTTGCATACATATGAGAGCATCGCACATCATCCTTTACATAAAACAGGAGTCATTTCTACCACCTCTAGGTACAGAATTAACCATGTTCCCGAGGAATTTAATTATTTCAAAAACAACTGGGCAATTGATTGAGTTTCTTTTTTGCTACTAGAAGACTCAGAGCTATATTCGTGGTCTTTATCTCTAGCAAGTGTACAGGGCCTTATGCCAAGCACTTTGCTAGTTACCTTAAACCTGGCTCTATCTTCTTTCTCCTTGCTCCTATTTTCCCTCTCTCTCTCAAAATAATGTTTTTATTTGAATGATATAAAACTAGAATTTGAACTTTACTGCATTTTTCAGTCAACATGTTCTTGAAAAAAGATCTATTACTTACATGAAAGCATAAAAGATATAGAATTTGTTACTGTTATTGATATAATATTAATATTATTGACACGAGCCATAATGTGTTACAAGGATCATTAGATATTATTTGTGAATTACATTGAATTTTAGAACTATCTCTTCTTATACTGCATTTGTATCATTGAGCTAATGGCATTTTTGAGAAATAGGTTAATTTATACAGATTCACAGAATCAGTGTTATTTTTGGATTATTTTTATGATTAGACGTTAAGAACTGTCTGAATTTTAGAAAAAGGTGTAGTGTACAATTAATCGTATCCTTCTACTGAAGAAATTAGTTCCAAAATTAATGTTATTACTGGCAACATTTATCAGGTTTGTTAAGCCCTGTATTGTATATGATATTAGGATGGGAACTTTTCTCCTGAACATTTAAAATCTATTTCTTATACTTCTTCATTAAAATAAAAAACACAGAAAGGTAAACACAGTATAAATTATCGCAGGATCACACATTTGTCTATGAATCTTATCCTAGTCAAAATTATCTACTTATCTTATTGTGGTAATCATTTCATAATATATGTAAGTCAAATCATCCTGTACACCTTAAACTCATGCAGAGCTGTATGTCAATTATATCTCAGTAAAAATGGAAAAAAATAACTTTTAAATTTGAGTGAAAATTGAAAGGGTTTATTTAACAGAATAATATATTCCAACTTCTAGTGATCAAATGATACACATCTGTCTTAAATTGGAATACCTCTTTTGGTTTTGATTTTTTTGTGTGTGGAATATTAATTTAACTGAAAAAGGTAAACTAAGAATAAAGGCACTTAATATCTTAAAAGGATTGTTCATTAATTCTGAAATCTCTACTTTAAAAATTGGAGTTCATTTTAGTAAACAACTTAGGGTAGCTTATTCAACTTCAAATATTTGGGGAATTTAGAATTGAACGGTTGGTAGCAAAATAGCTTCTGATTGCTGGTAATTTAAATTTTATTAATTTAACACAATTTTGAACTTCTTAAAAATAAAGTTCCAAATATTAATAATATATGAATGTATACATTGTTTATAGGTTCAAAATTTATTCCACGATATTTGTTAAGCACCTACTATAAGAAAGGCAATGGGCAAGGCCTTTAGGATACAATGATAAACAAAACTAACAGGACTGTGATCTCATATAGACTGTGGAACAAGAGAAGTATGAATAAATAAACATGCAGTTATACTACAGTGCCAAAAATATCATGATAACTGAACTGCAAAAAATGTACATTAGAAGGAAATTTGTTTCCTAGTACTTTATGTTATTAAATAACTTCTTTGGAGGAACTCAATAGAGGGATGTTGTTTTTTGTTTCTTTTACAGAAAAATTAGTGAAAAAAAATTCAGAAAGGCTCAGAATTAACCTTACAGATGTTTCTTTTATTCTATGTACATGCAATGTAACCAGGAAGCAATTGCATTCAATATAAAGGAGTCAGAATATATTTCATTAAAACTGTGGCTGTAGGAGTAGTTTAGATTTTCATTAAAACTTATAATTTAGATAGATTGCATGAGTGGATGAAGAAAATGAATGCATTTTTATGAATTGTACTTACATTTTAAATATGAAAATCATAGACATGAGAAGAAATTTATATCACACTGTCATTAACATCATTTATGATAAATCTGAATTACTATTTATCACCAACTATAAGCAGCACTGCATTTGTTTTGCAAGTTGCAAATAGTACTCATCTGTGGTCTTCCAAAATTTAGAAATGAAAAACATCTTTCTTTTTCCCTTTTCCAGCCTATCAGTTGCAAAGCTGCCCCGATCCACGCCCATTTCGAAATGGTTTTGTAATTGGCAATGATTTTACTGTGGGTCAAACCATTTCATTTGAATGTTTCCCTGGATACACGCTAATTGGAAATTCAGCTCTCACTTGCCTTCATGGAGTGAGTCGTAATTGGAATCATCCACTTCCAAGGTGTGAAGGTATGTTTCTAACTTGAAGCTATCTTTTAGGTGATATCATCTATGTTTAATAATTCTTTTTTTGGCACTCTTTTTTGTCTTCCTCTTCAAATAGCATGCTAAATATACAGTCTATCTTTCAATTGGAGAGTTATAGTTAGTACCCAGATCAAAACCCTTAAGGCTCCGTAATGAATAACTGATTTTATCGTGATTGGCAAGAGTCCTGACCTTCCCCATGGGAAGTGAAAATAGAGTTGATTAACACTTTAGAGCTTCTCCTCTGTGTGTATCTGTGTGGGTGTTTGTGCCTGTGTTTAATAATCATTCTTAGATAAACCGATCATTCTTATATACACCAATTACTCAGATACTGCTATTGAATTTATACTCATTTCCTCAAAAAAAATCCCTTTTAAATAAAAAGCTCTTGAATTGCTTATAAGGCCTTACATGTATACATGATATAAGACAAATGAAAGTTGAACAGTGTATGTATTCATCAAGTATTTGGAAAAAAGAGAAGACACTGTAATTTACTAATCTAGTGATAGTTAATAATAACTATATAGCATACCTCACATTGAAAAATAAAAGCTGACTATATTTTGTTCTTGGTTGCCAACTTCATTTTACATACTTAACTGAGATAAAAACATAACCTAGATGTATTTAATACTGCTTAAGAGGTATGAAATGTTTGTCTTCTCTATAATCAGTTTATTGTTATTTTATTTTAACATTTTGTTATGTATCTTTTCTGTAGCTCTTTGTGGAGGGAATATAACTGCAATGAATGGCACTATTTACTCTCCTGGGTATCCTGATGAATATCCAAACTTTCAAGACTGTTTTTGGCTTGTAAGAGTACCCCCTGGGAATGGAATCTATATCAATTTTACTGTCCTTCAAACAGAACCAATCTATGATTTCATTACTGTATGGTAAGTCAGGACCATTGTTATTGATTGATTCTGCTGTATATAACGGTGAAACAAGGCAGGAAAGAAAATATATCACAATCCTCTGTACAAATTGCCATTTGATATTTGAATTGGTGTGAGTACCTGAGGGTGACAGTATGCGTGTTGTAGAAAGAGACAAACAAGAGAAATAAATAGGTTTTGGCTTATTTGCCCATGAGATAGCTAAACACTTAGAACAAAAATTTTATGGCTAAAAAAAGATTTAAATTTATTATTAAATTAATGTGCAAAAACATGGAATTCATATCAGAGTAAGTTTAAGGTAAGAAAGTTCTCTATTTACAAAACCAGTGAAATTTAAAAGCATATGTTCAAATCGCAATTATTTAATATAACTATTAAATTTCAGTCATAATTTTTTGTAAAATAGTATATCTACATTATTATTATCCTGTTAAATGAAACATCTTTATTTAAAAATATGTTATAAAGAAAATCTCTGAATACAATTATTGACAATTGGTTAATTGCTGTATAGGTGCTAAGATTCCTTTTAAATTTAATAGTCTGTGATTCTCAAGATTGTTTTGAAGAAAATAAAAGAAGGGCAAATTTCAAGCCTTTGGGAGAATCTGGGTTGTGGTCAGGAAACCAAAGACAGTGTCATTGATTACAACGAATATAGGTGCATTTCATTTAGGTAAAAGTGTGATCTATTTTTACACTTATTTTAAAATGTTATCACCTAAATAAACATAAAATATACCAATATGATTTGGCACTCACTGGTTATTTCATCTGCCACATCTTTATCATGTTGCATGTAATACTTTCATTAAACTTGGTGCAAAACTCTCCAAAAAAAATTGATCTCAGTCTCTCTTTTTCCCCTCTGTCTCTCTCTAATAGGGATGGACCGGATCAAAACTCACCTCAGATTGGGCAATTCAGTGGCAATACTGCTCTGGAATCAGTCTACAGCACTTCAAATCAGATTCTAATCAAATTCCACAGTGATTTCACAACAAGTGGTTTTTTCGTGCTCAGTTATCATGGTTGGTATTAGCTGAGAGTTTCTATTTCATTAGGCAGTGTTTAAGATTATCCTGGAAAAATTGAATGTAATATATATTTAAACAATGATTGAAAAGGTATTAAAATTTGACACTTTTTAAAATCATTTCAAATACATTTGCTTGCAAAGAATGATCCCTTTGAAGCGTTTAGGGAGATTAAAATGCGAGTAAAAGGAAATAGGACATAAATCAGTCAGTAATTACCGAGTAGAAAATAATCATTTTTGCATGGAAACCAATAAAAGAGAACCAGCTGTTCATATTTTATTGCATGTAATTTTGAGACATCAATAGATTTTTCAACACAAAATGTTTAATCTATTCAACTTGCTGTGAGTCTTTCTAAAATTAGCATCCAATATCTTTATGCTTTGGATCCTATTACTCATTCATTTATACTCTTGTTTCAAAACTGTATCTGTTCTAGAATCTTACAGTTGTAAGTGGCTGTTCCAGACTATTAAGTTCATAGCTTTTACTCCTGTGGAATAATTTATGAAGAGTTTCAATTTTAATTCTTTGTGTAGAATTATTCTGGCTCCTCTCTTCATAACATTGACTTTTTGAGAGAATGTTCAGATGGTTTCACAGAGTTTTAAAAAATTTTCCTTTTATCTCAAATTGGTTAATATTCCCTTATAAATAAGAAAATGTTTATTTATTTTTAATGATTATATCCTTTTATCTGCTATGACCATAATTCCATAAAACACATTCTGCTTTATATGACTTTGTCAGACCAATTCCATGAGTATTTCACAGGATCAATAAGCTCTAAATTAAATTTGCAAAAGTTATATGAAAATTTGCAAGATGAACATGTACTTTGTCTATTACATTGATATACAGTTTAATGTTTTCATCTTTGTTAACTCAAAGTAAGGATATCTTTGATACTCAAAGCTTATATTCCATGAAATATTGTAAGTCAAATACAGTTATGTTCCAAGACATTTAAAGCACATTGGTCTAGAAATAGTCAGACAATAGATCAGAAAATATTTGATTTGCTTAATTTCAGCACTTGTCAGCCAGTAGATGGAACCCAATTTATGCTTCTGTAGTGGCCCACAGCTGCCAGAACTCCATGTACACTTCAGGACAGCCAATTAGAAAGTGAGGCATTCAGTCAGATAACTTTTATTCAGGCTGTTTATTTTTTAATTACTCATTTGCCTTTTTTACTAAATAGGTCATTGATGCTGGCAGTATATAGATACAGTCTAAGGCTCCAACAATAGCTTTATTACTTTGATAGAAAATTATAAATCAGGAAACAATAAATTAAATAATAGTTTAAGGTCAAAAGATGAAATAGTTGCTGAACTGTATTTTGTACATTTTCTCTCTTCATGGATCCCTGCATAAATTTTTATTATTTTGTGTCCTCCCTGAACAAGTGATAAAGAAGGGACTATTCCCTGATGGCTATAAATATCCATAAGATAACCTTATAGGGAGTACAAAATTCTTATAAAACTTAGGAGACATTTCAAAGGGGAAATATTTTCAGATGAAAGGACGTCATTGTGTGTGTGTGTGTGTATTCATATAGAAAATATAAGGATGACAGAATGTATGTATACACACATAAAATATGAATATGGATTTACATAGCCACTTAAGTGAATATATATATATATATATATATATATATATATATATATATACATATTCTCATTCCAAAGTACATTTCACCTGATTTTTGTAACTAGGTTTTGAGTCATGGATAATAAAAATAGAATTAGTTTAGGAATAAAGATGATCAAATATTGGTTTAGCACTTTGTTTTCCAGTTAACTTTGGACAAGTTACCCTTTGGTCTCCATTTTCTTCAGCTATAAAACAGTATGGTAAGATTGCTGAGAGGATTAATGAGACGCTGTATATATAGAAATTACTCCAATTACTATCATATATTAGGTTGAACCACATGAAGTTGTTGGTCAAAAAAAATGCTGAATCTTGGCAGTTTTGTGTAGCTCTACCCAAGTAAGTGCTGTTGTTATTACTATTATCAGCATTACATTGCAGAGATGGTATGAGAATTGGAGACAATGGATAATACGCAGTTCGCATAGTGCCTGGCAGAGTAGATGTTCAGTAAATGTTCCTTTTCTTACCGTGTCTCCTCTCACATTTTAAATTTTCTAATAGAGCATTTTTTTTATGTTTATACTTTAAATTTCATAATAAGGCACAATTGCCAGAGCCTAGAGAATCCTAACATTTGAGTCAATATCTCTGGGAATTTTACCCAAACCTTAAAATAATCTTGAAATTTGAGGATGTGGCCAGGGCTCACATTAAAAATTGACAAATTTTTAACAACGCTACTTAGTAGGATGATTTTCCTAAAGCCCTGGTTTCACGCTGACTCACCATTTCAAGAAAGCATGATGCCTGCATTAAATCAACTAAAACTGCCCTATAATCTGGTACACTGACTCTTACTCCCCAGCGCCTACTCTGACTCCAGTCAAATTTGTTCTCTCGCTGCCTCCTGAATTTCCATTCTTAAATGGTTTTTTTTTTGTCATCTTCCTTCTTCGTCTCACCATCTTAGGCGCCATTTCCTCCGTTTCTGGATGATTGAAACTCATAGGAATCACTACCGTCTCTTCCATGAGTGCACCTATTCTTTTCACCAAACTTTTGAAAACTTAATTACAGTATGGTGTATTGTTTAATAAGCCTTTTGAGTTGAATAATAGTGAGTGCTTTTTTGAGGACACAGATCACATTTCTGCTCCCTAACCCTTTTTTATTTTTATTATTGACTGATGGATTGACTAATTATATTTTAGTCTTATAGTGGAAAGTATGTGTTCAGATTCTTTTTAAAAAGTTGTTTAATTGAGTTTATTTGAGCTGTATTAGTGACAAGTTTTAAAAAGATCATTATACAATTATGTAGATATAGGCCCATCTCCCTTCACAGAAACGGAAAAGATGCCTATTTTCAAATTAGTATTCATACAATTAATATAATTTAAAGCAACTAAAATATAATATCCATATCTTGGGCCCATATTCAGTAGCTATAGGTTAGTGCCAAAATGAGCTCTCATAATGGTAAAAAAAATTGGTCAAGTCATTTGGTGTTTTTTAGTAAGTAAACCAGGGAGATAATTCACTATCTAACATGTATTTTAAGTCAACCGAGAATACCTAAGCTTGGAGTGGTTTACTCTCCCACTCAGTTTTCTTTAAATTCTCTTATTGATTTAATGGCTTCATCTGTTATGTCCTACCCTATAAGTCAGAAGTGGTTTTCTTAGAACTTGTATATTTATTTTATAAATTTGACAGATCAGTCTTTTCAAATGTTTTATTAAGGTTACATTGACCATTTAGGTTTTATTTATTAATATATTTTTAATATGTTTGAAAAAAGAAAAAAGGTTTTTTTCCTCTATAACCTGACTTCTTTTATGAAATCCATCATCTGAGCCAGCCATCTGTCTTTTATAAAACATCACCTTCATAAAGCCTTTCATGATCAAAAAAAAGTTCATAAAAAGCTTTGCAAAATGAAAGTTCTGTGCAATGAAAAAATAGGACAGGTGTAAATGTTGAGGCACTTTCTCTCAAATATCATATTTGTTCTTCATCTGAGGAAATGTTTTTGTCTCTCTCTGTATAGCCATAATTATAATTCCCTAAAGTAAAAGCTGAATTTTCTTGATACCTGCCATAGAGTCAAGATAGGATTGGCTTATAATAAATAATAATATGCAGTCCTAATCAATTACTCCGTGAAAGTAGAATTACACAAAACCTGTTTTAACTGCATGTTTTTGAAGACACTGACTTTGTATAATAGTTGCTATAATAGCAATAGCTACCATTTACTGAAAACTTAATATGTTGGGCACTATGCTAGATGCTTTCCATGTATTATTGCTAATTTTTGTAATAACTCTGCAAGATAAGTATTATTATCGCCATTTTAGCAATGAAAGAACTGAACAAAAAATTTGTAACTTATATAAAGCCAGAGGAGAAGTAAGTAGAAAGGCTGCCTGGAATTCAAAATAGATCTGACTCCAAAGAATGACCTCTTTTTAAATAATGACAACAGCACTAATAATAAAAGCTAAAGTACACTGAGTTCTTACTGAGTACCAGGCGATATCCTAAGCTGGTATTATTTCATGCATTGATTATATTTAATGGTATGTAAACCTGATTTTTCTCTAAAAATTCAGTAAAAGTGATTTTCATTTTTAGCAAGATGATAGGTCATGTCATTTTCTAGAATATACCCCTCCTAATTACAACTTGGAGCTTCAAACTTTTTAGTACTTCTCTTCCCCAGTACCTACAAGCTAACAACAGTATGTTAGTATGTTTATAACAACTTAGTATATTCTTCTTTATAGTTTTCAAAATGTGCTATGGTCACTGTATGAAGAGAAAATAAGTTTTATTGGAGGTCTGACTATGCCATCCGAAACAAGTAGGAGACTATAGTATAGCCAGAATATATATTTATTTAGAACAGAAGGTATCATTTTAATGTTTAAATCCATTATCCAGGGCACCTCTTTTTCTAATATCAAAGTATTAGGGAACCTCAATTTACATACAGAAGATTTTTTTAGTGAGTATAATATGATTTAAAGATTTATATTATTTATTGTTTTCTATTATTGGTACATCTGTGAAAGAATGAATTGAATTGACTTTCAGATTATTTTTTGTGTGTGTATGAGGAAGATCAGACCTGAGCTAACATCCGTGCTAATCCTCCTCTTGTTGCTGAGGAAGACCAGCCCTGAGCTAACATCTATTGCCAATCTTCCTCCTTGTTCTTTTTTTTCCCCCTTTGTCTCCCCAAAGTCCCAGTAGATAGTTGCATGTCATAGTTGCACATCCTTCTAGTTGCTGTATGTGGAATGCCACCTCAGCATGGCCGGACAAGTGGTGCGTCGGTGCCTGCCCGGGATCCAAACCCGAGCCGCCAGCAGCGGAGCACGAGCACTCAACCGCTAAGCCACGGAGCTGGTCCCCTCAGATTATTTTTAAGAAATATATTTAAAAAGCCTGTACTGTCTTTTGGGTCATCTTTTAAGGTTATGTTGCCTTTACAATAAATGCTGTATTTGGGGACAAGTATATTTAACTCCACAAAGTCTCATCCTAAAGGAGACTGCTGCAAACATAAGGATACATTTTATATAAAACATAAATCACCCTTGCTTTGAACCACGTGACCCCTCCACCTCACATAACCTGAAGACCTCACCTCCTTTTGTTGTTTGATGTCCAGAGAGCACAGGGGGTATGGACATCATACAATTATGTATATGTGTATGAAGTGGTGAAACTAGAAAACCAAACTGGTGAAACAGTAATGAGGAAAAGATAATGCTGTTTACTATTACTTAAATGACTACTTAGTGATTACTTAAATGACTAAGTCATGTCAAAATTTCTTACTATATTTTGACATGTTGCTGTATGTGCACATCCATTGATAAGTTATGATATTTATTTTCTACTATATCTTACTGTCAGTCCCCTCCAGCGAAAGTCCATTTTAGGAACATACCTTTAGTTAAACAAAGTTGGGTTTATTGGCTCCTTGTAACGAGTAAGACAACACACCATGAGGGAGCCTGCAGCATCTCAGTAAGAGGGTATTAGGAGAAGCTTGTTATAGGATTTGGGTTGTGCATGATGGTTCTGGAAATGTTTAAGGAAGCATGCTTTTCCTCTGGATTGTGTGCTGTCTGTCAGAAAGTTGGAGCTGTTCTATAATTATCTTAATACTTTTTTTCTAGAAGGTGGAAGGAATGGAACACACCTAAATCTATAGTTGGTATGGAAGTAACATTTGCTCATACTAGCTGAGATGAAAAAATCTTGGTCATTTTGGTAGTTTGGATAGTGTTCTTGTTTTTTTCTGTGCTCGGATAAGATTATGGAGAGGCCTTGTTTTTGTCTTGTTCCAACAAGGTCAAAAAGTTATCATGTCTGATGTTAGTTATTAGTGACATTGTTTATGGTCAACAGTAGAAAACCATAGTTCATCAGCTGGAGCCAGGCCAGCTCCAAGCTAACAGCACACAGGAGCTGTGTTTTGTTTTGTTTGCTTTTCAATATGCAGAATAGTTCAAAGTGATAGTTAAAGATAGCTGTAACATGTTCCTTCACAGCCAAAAGCAAACCAAACTATGGTATTGAACAGGGAGAGGAAAACAAGAGACTGACAAAGATCAAATTGTCACTGCTAATATGCTCTGATATCTACTAATGCGTCAGGTAACTCAACCATGTAGAGAAGAGACCATTGGCACACAGATTCCAATGGGCTCAGTACTAAGGCAGGATACTTTCAATTGGCTACCCGACTATGGGGACGTCAATTCATGCAAAAGATATTGGAATTATCTTATGGATAATTCAGGAGATTTCCCAATAGCTTTGTTTACTATACTTCCATTAACTCCATCCCTAGGGAAATACCAATAGTGACTTCTTGTTGGTCCATTCCTCATGATAGAGACTTTCTTCCTCTTATCTCTAAATCCAGGGATGAGCATTTTCTCTTGGTTTCTAAGATCCTCCCTCATATAGGCAGAGAAAGAAACTGATTATAAAATATTAACAAAGCAAGAGTGATATTTGTAAGTAATTTAAGCACTGCTGAAACTTACCTTGTGTCGTTTATGTCAAATCACTAGTGGATTTTCTTGAAAATGGAAAAAAAATACGTATTATTTTTCCCTCTTCGTTTGAACTGAAAGAACATTTATTTAAATACTCCTAACTCTGCTTTCAAGTGGAGCTGCTTAAACTTATTTTATATAACTTTTGAAACAACGTTGCCAAAATTACTTAACTGAACATGTAATTATTAACGCTTTTCCTCCTCCAGATCTTCCTCAAATGATGAAGTTATCATATTTGAACTCATCCAGGTCATCACGGAAGTACGCTAGTGGTTACAGAGAGCTTAGAGTTTATAAGGGAACGTAGAACATTGTGGGGGTTTTTTCCTCTGTAAAAAATACTGTGTCCTCACTCGGCAGAAAGGTTGTGTGCTTGTGCTTTTTCGGTTTAGAGAAGGAATGGCAATTTGCCAGCGTTCTTTTTTGTTTTTTTTAAGAAGCCTTTAATAGCTCAGTTGAACTGAAATAGATAAATGCAGGATTCTCTTCTGGAATTGGGTTAGATGTTTCATTACAAAGAAACTAGGAAATTAAAAATAACCAAAAAATATTGCCAGAATCCAACCCTGAAGTGAATTCAATAAGCACATTTGTTAGACCAGGAGCCAGACATCTACACATATTTGAATGAAAACAGGACACTATTCAAACAAGAGTCATCCTCAAAAGATACTGACATGTAGAATATGATGCCTTCATGTAGTTATTAAATAGTACAAGGTGTTTTAAAGCTGAGTGGCATGTCAAATAACATGATTCTTCTAAAGAGAACAAAGATTTAGATCAAATGTGTATTTTAAATGTGTAAATATCTGTCATGCAGCTTTTTCATGAATGTTCATAACTGTACAGCTGTTTCTAAATGGAACAATTCATGAAAAGCGTGGACTAAAATATACACTCATGCTCTAAAATTTAGATGACACAATTAAAAGTTTCAGTTTTGCCAGTAACTGAACGTATGGCCTTGTCTACCTCATTTCACTTTCTCTAGCTCTCCTCCTCCCTCCATCCCCCCAAAAATAAAGAGATTAGACTAGGTGATTTATAAGATAACGTCCAGCTCAAACAATCTATGATTCTAACCCATACAATATTGGGTATATTCATCCTAGACCTGTTTATTTTCTTCCAAAGTAACCAAAGTATATACATTGTAGAGGATGAGATATTGTTTTAATTCAATTAGTTATTAGGTAGTATTTATTGAATATGATTTCTAGAGCACTGCGCTAGCAGTTTTGAGACTATAGATGCATACAACATATATTATACGTGACTATAAAATGAATTGCTGTACTCCAGGACTTTATAATACAGTATAATATAAACGATATAAAACAAAAAATCACAGCATTTTCAAAATATATCCAAATTTAAATCAGAACAGGAACAAAGTGAATAGTTTGATGTGTTCAGGGGAGTCACGTGGGTACTAGCCCTTTGAATGACATCGGGTTGTGAGTAAGGTCATGTCTGATTGAGATTATATGTGTTCAGAACACAACTGCCATCACAGCAGCCACGCTCGTGTGAACCTTTGCCAAACAGGGAATGTACTCTCCCTTAGAAATGATAATATACGTCAGGCGCTGTTCTAAACACTTTACAGTATATTAACTCAATCTTAGTTCTATGTTTGTTTTGCAGATGAGAAAACTGAAGCATGGAGTCTTAGCAGTTTGCTTAAGGTCATAGAGCTAGCAAGCAGCAGAGCCGAGATTTACACACAGGCTGTCTGCTGCCAGAGTAAATAGTAGATCAGGCTGCTTTGTGCACAAAAGTAATTACTCCCCAACACAAATTGGAGGATATATATTTTCCAATGATGTTGATTGGTTTGATAGAAACATCTTCAGAAAGAGAGGCGGAGCGGCAGTGTTTAATTCTTCATCATTGCCTTCAGTTACTTCTTGTCTGATGCATCGTACCTCACACCATTGCCTGATTATACCCTGCTCCTACCCAACCAAGATAACATGCCTAAACTTTGCTCATATTTATTTCAATAACTGCCAAATCAAAAATGCCTTTCAGGAATAAAATGTAAAACTTGGGAAAAGCAGAGAATATTAATATTTTACCAAATGTTTTTATTCATCTGTGAAAACCAAATATCTTGGAGGAATGGAATTCCAATTTGATATAATATGAGCTTACCCTTATAGAGGCTTACTGTGTACAGGCACTGCTCCAAATGCTTTGCACGTGTAAACATTTTGTTCCTTATAATCACCCCTTGAGGTGGCATGAGATTATTACTGTTATCATTACTATTTTACAAATGAGGGAAAGTGAGGCAGAGGATAAGTAACTTGCCAAGATTTTCCAGTTTGTCAGCAGTAGAAACAAGATTTAAACCCAGAGCATCTGGACCAAGTCCATACTTAATTGTATTTAATGTATACTTTTTACCCATTCATTCTTTCATTTTTCTGGCATTCAGGCATTCAGCAAATATTTATTGAATGCTGCTATGTCAGGTGCTGTATTATGCCCTGAAGAGTTAGCAGTTAATAACATAAACAAAAGTCCCTGCTCTCACGCAGCTTACATTCTAGTGCAAGAAAATGAAGAGTAGACAAATAATCCTTACAGATTGTGAAAATTGCCAAAGGGAAAATAGATGTGAAACAGAGTAATTGCAAGAGGTTAACTCTAGGTGACAAGATCGGTGAAGATGTCTCTATTTTAGTCGTCTGAGGACAAAGTTATAAAAGAGATAGGAAGACAGGCTTCAAGGATGAAAGATAGATAAAAATAACATTATATAGAACATAAAGTTTTAGACATGTTATCAAATGTTACACCATCAACCATTTGAGAGCTATGTTGATAGGGAATAGAAGAGACTATGATAAGAGTTAGATCGTAGGCAGGTTTGATTTTTCAAAGTTTATGGTGAAAAATAAAGAGATGTGGTTTAATGTTTTTTATAGAGTAAGAATGGCATCGTAGGTGAGTGATATGACAAATCAGGGGTACTTGAGTTTTAAGTGGCAGAGAGGAACTGTCCATTTATTTGAAGCTAAAAATATAAACTGGTTATTAGATGGGTCTGAAGTTAATTAAACAAAGTTAGAGACCATTGGAAATCATAATCAAAACAATTTAATGTCAAGTCGTTTGGGAATACTTGTGAATATTTTAGAATCAATCAACAATTGTTTCTTTAACACTGACTGCAATATAGGCTCTCTACTAGTCTCTGTGTATCCACCTTTGTCCCCTTCCCATTGTGTTTTTTTTCCCTACCAGGGAAACTCTACCATAGCCAGAGTTATTTTTTATTTATTTATTTATTTTGTGAGGAAGGTCAGCCCTGAGCTAACATCCATGCCAATCTTCCTCTTTTTGCTGAGGAAGACCAGCCCTGAGCTAACATCTATTGCCAATCCTCCTCCTTTTTTTCCCTTTTTCTCCCCAAAGCCCCAGTAGATAGTTGTATGTCATAGTTGCACATCCTTCTAGTTGCTGCATGTGGGACACGGCCTCAGCATGGCTGGAGAAGCGGTGCCTCGGTGCGCGCCCGAGATCCGAACCCAGGCCACCAGCAGCGGAGCACGCACACTTAACCGCTAAGCCACGGGGCCGGCCCCCCAGAGTTATTTTTTTATAGGGGAAATCTGATCACGTTACTCCCAGACTTAGAACTCTTCACAGGCTTCCCACTGGCCTCAGATTAAAACAAATTAAAACAAATCCTGAGCACGGCCCATAAACTCCTGTCGGATTTAGCACAGCTTACGCCTCTCTCATCCCTTTTCACTCTCGCCGGGACTCTGACCCCAGCATGCCTGGCCTTCCTCTTTGCTGGTATTACACTTGCTGATTCCTCTGCCTGGGTTATTCATCTTTGTGTCGTCTCTCTCCCCAACACACACACGTGCACACACACACACACACACACACACGTTGTTTCAACTAGTTAAATTCTACTCATTAGTGAGATTATTTGATTGATATCTTTCTCACCAACAATTAGTGCCTATAAGGGCAGGATTGTGTCTGCTTTATTCACTATTGCATTCCCAGCACGTGTGATATGGTGTCTGGCACATAGTAGGCCCTCAATAATATATATTTAATAAACAACAAAGTGAACTGTGCTAGACGTTATAGGAAATGTAGATATGTACACAACAGTCCCACAAAAGCTAAACTTGAAACAAGAACTAACACTTTAATGAATAAGGGCAGAGCAATTCGAGACGGGAGAACACTAAATGCTAAGTATTATGATGCCAATTTCCAGGCTAGCAAGGTTGTCAAAAATGACAGTGTGGCATAGGAAATTAGCATGGCAAATACAAGGGAACTGGTAAAATTCAGGTGAAATATAGCAGACATCTCATATGAGGGATTGTGAGAATTAAGGTAATAAACTTGCCTTATCTAGGATAATAAATTTAATCTCTAGGCTATGAAAAGCCGCTGTAAATTGATAATAGCAAATTGGCAGAACCAAAATAATTCTCCAATCCAGGTTGATTTGTCTATAAATGTGGGAGAAAACATGCTTAGTTGTCAAGCAGTTTGGTTCAAATTCGGACTCTGTGAACTGGGCAAATAATTCAACCATTCTGAAATTTAGTATCCTTTTTTGTAACATGGGTATATTTATATATATCTTGATGTAGCAATTTGGTGATTAAGTGAAATAACCCACGTAAAGTACCTTGCAGAGTCGTTTGCACACAATGGATTCCATGTAAATAATGTCTTAATTCCCTTCCATTGCTTCACTTGAGTGTAGGAGGGATTGCACCAGAGACACAGAGGGCAAGGAACACCCTGTAGGCCAATTTAATAATACATGGGTGTTAGTGTCCTAGGGCTGCTGTAACAGTGTACTGCAAACTAGCAAACAGAAATCTTTTTATTTCACAGTTCTGGAGGCTAGAAGTATGAAATCAATGTATCAAGAGGGCCATGCTCTCTCTGAAGGCTGTAGGTGAGGATCCTTTCTTGCCTCGTCCTAGCTTCTGGCGGTAGCTGGAAATCTTGGGTGTTCCTTAGGTTGTAGGTAAATCACTGCAATCTCTGACCCAATCATCACATGTCTTCTCTGTGTGTCTGTCTCTGCCTCTTCTCTTTTTATAAGGACAGTAGTCATACTGGTTTAAGGGCCTACCTTAATTCCATATGACCTCAACTTAACTTACTACATCTGCAACAATCTATTTCCAAGTAACATTCTGAGGTTCCAGGAAAGATATCAATTTAGGGGGACACTATTCAACCCAGTACACAGGTGTGAAATGACAGGGGTCTACACTGAGATGTTGGCAGCGAGAATGGAAAGACACTGGACAAATTTTAAACTTATTTTAACGAACAAACTAGTAGAAGCTGATGAAGATTGAAAACAGAATTGTTGGAAGCTGTTTATGATTTAACCTTTTGAAGTACTTGGTCTTCAAGAGTCAAAAGAAAAACAGATGGAAAGGAATTCCTTTCATTATCCCTTTTCCCTTTACACTGTAATCAAAATTACATAGTTCAACCCTGAAAAGCATCTCAGGCAGGTCTAGTTTAGATCCCGTTCTCTGGCACTCTGACCTACAGTTGTCTCTATTTCATCCCCATTTGCAATTTTAGAGTTGAGACTCATCTTAGGGAAGACTTTTTGTTTATGGACTCTTTTCCTCCTGAGGAAACCTATATGTTTTGTCTGTTATTTAGCAAATCTTTGTTGGATTATAAGCATTGTGATGGAAGCTAGTTACTCAATTGTGAAAAAGGCAGATAAACAGTCTCCTCCCTCATGTTGCTTACAGTCTAGAGGGAGACACAAACAATGGACAAGGCAGCTAATAAATGAACAATAATAAATTTTGAAACAAGTCATGATTATATGTACCACAAAACAGAGTTCTGTGATGAGAAAATAACAGTAAGGGGTAAGGGGAGGGAGACAGTGAAGAGCTCAGAAGAGATGTTTATCCTGGTGATATAAAATTGGGGACTGAGACATGAAGTCAAACAAGAGGTCAAAAGAATCAGTGAAATCACTTAGGTGGAGATTGTAGAAAATTTGTTCAAAGGAAAGTTTATTCAGAATTCAAATCTATAAAATTGATGAAAATAGAATTGTGCTTATTGAGGTAGAGGTGGGAGGTAAGGAAATTACAAATCCTCAGACCCTCCATGACCCCAAGATGATCCCTTGGCTCTAGGGACACAGTTTATAAAACTGCTGGTAATGGTAAAGAACAGAGAATAAGTCAGAATTTAGCTCACAGTACCCGTGTGGTCTTGGGAAAATAACATATTATCTCTGGCCATCACATTCCTCATTAATCATAATTCACAACCTCTGGTCTTTTCAACTCTGCAACCTAATTGTCTAGGTCATTCTAAGCATGTTCTGTGGATGACAATAGTCATGGATTTCTCATTGATAAAAAAATATACTTCTTTAAAATAATGAAATAATTTATGATTAGCACAAAGATTAAAAATAACTTTACAGGCAAACAAAAGTAAGCTAATACACATATGCACATCTCTACACTTCTCAACTTCTGCATTGATCTCTCTTCTACTTTAAGATCAGATAAAATGTTCTCCTGTAAAGCATAGTCTTATAAGCATTTCTCCATGTGGGGCTCACTGTATCTTCCTCTTTCCTTTCTCTTACCTCTTTGGCATTTCTTACAATTACCTTTTACCTTGATAGTTGTGCCTCTTTTAAAGTGTAACCTCAGGAAAATGATTTTCAAAATTCTTAATGTTACTCTCAACTAAACTTTTTCTCAAAAACCCAAGTTATGTTTTTCTGCCCTGGGCTTCTTTCCCAGCAAGTCGTCTCTTCTCTAGTGGTAACCCTTCTATGTAGAGCAGTGTTTTACTTGCAATTTAACATCCCTGCACAGCGAGTGCTTTTATAAACAGGTTGAAGTACTGAAAGGAAGATGTTTGAAGAGACAGACAACAATTTACAGCAAGAAATTGAAGCAATTTTTTTTAAATTCATCCCTCTTTGTCTACATTTTGAAAATTATTCCTCTTTTTTCTGTCCTTAGTAACCTGGAATTTTATCAGCCAATTAACCTCTTACAAATGGCTTTTTGTTACATGATGATGAATCAGTGTTCAAACTTTTTGCTTATGTTTCCTCCTCCACCTGAAATGCTCTTATGCCTATGATTATCCTTCAGAACTGGAAAAATATTATTCTTTAAAATGTATCTCATCTCCTTCTCTAGGAGTGTTCCTTAACTGGTCTAGTTGATGTTCCTCAGTACTCTCACGATAGGGGCAATATTGGAGGTATGGACTTTGAAGGTAGAGGACATGGGCTGAAGTCCTGGCTAACCCCTGTACTAGCTGTATGATCTCGGACCAGTTACCATGTCTTTTAAGCCTCATTCTCTTTATCTGCATGTTGAGCTACATAAAGAACTTAACTCCTAAGTTTAAGTAATAAAATTAAGTATATAAAACATATTTTTCTTCAAATGTTATAATAGCGTAAAATATGCTTCTTGAATGAACAAGAGTATATTAAGAGTATATTACACTTTTTAAAGACTCCTAGTGAGAACAAGGCCCTACTCAAGCAAATGACTGTGATACAGATATCATATAGGGCAAGTAGCCGTGATGCTTAGATTCACAGAGACCTTTTTTGGGGGATCTTTAAATTATACCAAATAGAAATCTATCTAATCTAATGAGATGACCTGTGATGTAGATCATTAAAAATATGAAATTTAACAGCTAGAAATTTCATAAACATACTAATATAGCGTGATGAGAGAAGGCTCTGGAGCCAGACTACCTAGGTTCAAACCCCAGCTCTGCCACCTTACAATGGTGTAATTTGGACAAATTCTTTATCTCTCTTTAACAGGTTTTCTCCTTTATAAAATAAGGATAATTATAGAAATAGTTACGTAAATTAAGTGATAAAATAAGTAAAACTTTTGTGACGACTAATAGAGTTAACATGAGGAAAGAGTTTATAGTATTTCCTGCAATAGAATAAGCATTGAGTACTTGTTTGCAATTATGACTGTATGCCAGGCACTTTGCTAGGTGCAGGGGACTCTGTGATGAACCTTGGAGAAGATAGGCTTTAAGCGCATAAACAAACATGACTATCTAATTCCATATTGTGATCATGCCAAGCAAGAAAATAACAGGTGTTATAAAGCACATAACAAGAAAGACTAAAATGAAAAAATAAGGAGTTAAAAGGTTAAGTATTCTTACCAAGGGAAAATATTTTGGCATCTAAGGAATGATTTATTTTCCCTCAATGTTGTAGTATTTTTGTAAATAAAGAAATCATTAAAACAATAAATTCTACAATTTATTTTTATTCTTATAAATAAAGCTTGCATACTTTTCTTTTTTTCACATATTTGAGTGTATATCGCTGCTCAGAGAAGGAATAAACATTGTTTGTTTTTATAGCCTATCAACTGAGAGTGTGCCAGCCTCCACCGCCCGTACCCAATGCTGAAATTTTGACAGAAGATGATGAATTTGAAATAGGTAAAGTCAGTTAAATTACTTTCAAAGAAAACATACTGTGAACAGAGGTATTTGCTTAAAAAGAAACGAAAATAAAGCATAGACGCCGCCTGTCTTAGACCCTCTTTCCCTGGATTGATGGGAATTATTTCACATTCTTAAGAATGGACAGCTGTGAAGCGGAAAGGGAGTATTAGGCAAGAAGAAAGAAGTCTATATTTCCAGGATGTACAGTTAGAAAACAGCATGGAAATTTGAACCTTATAACTGTATTCTGGTATTTCCTTCCAAGTTATTTTTTTTTACAGCCTTTAGACACCGCGGTTCTAACTACTGGTCTTTGAATTCAGGCTTAAGCCTGATACGTAGAATGAAGCATATGTACGGTGTATTAGAAAACGTTTTATTTCCATATCCTTGAAAACGTTTGGTTAATTACATGCTCAATTTGATAATAAATAAAGTCCTTTTAAAACTGGGTTGTTGGACATTCAATCCCAATAATGTCTCACAATTTGAATAATGATATAAGACAAGAAGACATTTTAATGTTGCCATAATAAACTTTTATCATTATTATCCTATTGATTTTGGTTGAGAAATGTAAAAAAATCTCAATAACCAATGTAAATCTAATCTTAATCTAAAAGCAATAACTAGGACTCCTTTTAACTGCTTGATATATTTTTAATGAATAACTCTCCTGTACCAACCGGATTATTTCCTTACTACTATGGCTTATATCTAACCAGTAGGCACCAGTAGAGTCTTACTGGTAGTTTACTTTTGGCTTCAGTTCTGAATGGTCACTGCCTATGAAGTACTGGTAATTCAATATTTTGAATACCATCTCTGCTTACAGAATTTTTATATTGATTGTTATATTGATTAAGACTGAAAGAAAAAATATTCTGCTTTTACAGTTGAAACATCTGTTCATTTTTACCATTATTTTGTTGCTTATCTGAAGGCCCCTCTGTTGTTTTTTTTTTTTTTTTGATAGGTGATATTATTAGGTATCAGTGTCTTCCGGGATTTACTTTGGTTGGTAATGCAATTCTGACATGCAGATTAGGAGAACGACTCCAGATGGATGGAGCACCTCCAGTATGTCAAGGTACCATTCTTATGATAATTTACTTCCAAATATTTGTTTTGTACTTAATTCAATAATGGCAAAATTGAGAAAAATCTATTTCATATAAATATTAAATATTTAACTGGCAATTATGTTAAAAATTATACAACTCATATGTGGTATTTTTCATTCCATTATTTCTCAGATTTAACTTTAAACATTTTTGATTCTTCCAAGGATTAATTTTTCTAGTTTATCATCTCAAAGTCAGTTCAACTTATTTAAATTATTTTTACGGTGAGGGGTGCAAACGGAGGTGAAAAATAAGAGAAATCACTTTAAGTAAAGGCTCCGGTGTTGATTACCTTTACTTGGAAATAGTTTCTGTTCTAACCACTGGATTCATTAAATTTTATTGAGCACCTGTTAAGTATGGGGATCTGAGGAAAAAACAAACAGCCAACCAAACACAAACAAGTTATTAATGGTCCCTGCTGTGAGGGCAACATGGCATGAAGAAATATGACAGCAATACAGGTGGTAGCAATACAGTGTTTAGGAAACAGGCCAGGGGGCTATAGAATCATATAATTTTTAACTGTTTATGGGACAGGAAGAGCTTGATGGAGGCATTGCTCCATGAGTTATGGGTTTCAAATGACAAGTGAGACTTACTCTGGTGGAATAGAGATAGGGAAAGGGTGGTCCAAGTGGCAGGTGTATATATAAAGACATAGAAGTCAAAGACATTGGGGTAGGGACTTCAAGGAATTCACTCTGTTACAAGAGCAAGATCATGATGGACCTTGAATGACATGGTAGTGTTTTGATGTTCAGGAATCATGTATTGTTACAGAACAGTGCCTAACACATAGTAACTATTTATAAATATTGGTTAATTTGAATAAAATTGAATTGAACTTGGTTATTCCTCCCCATATTTTCTTGGATTACTTCCTTCATTGCAGTTTATTCCTGAGGGATGGAAATCTGTTTTCTGTGCAGTATCTGAATTGTTACAATGATCCTAAAACAGAACTTCTGTTTATTATTCTAAATGTGCTGTAAGTAGGAATTAACATTTGATTTTCTACCTCATTGGAGTCTTTATAAGAAAATAGAAGGATTTTCGCAAGGGGCTTTTACAGTAGCAAAAAGAAAGACATGTCTGGAGGTACAAACCAGTGCCCATGTAAGAATTTCCCTTGCTCTTAGTCAATGAGTTTAGAACATCTTGAAGTTGGTTGATTATTCTAAAGTCCATAACCTATACTCCTGATATTTAAATATCATTCGTTCAACTTCCTCCTTTATATAAGACTAGTCTTTAGCCACTTAGGATTATTTGGGATTCACATTCAGATATTTAGACATGCTAAAGGAGAAGATAGAGTCGCAGCCTTTTGGGAGATTATTCATGGGAAAATAACTTGGGCAGACGCAGGAAAGTGTGAACAAATGATTACATATCAGCACTTCTTCCTTGACCCCAATATATAAACTACATTGTGAGCTCTTGGGGGGAAACACTTCTTTTTTTATATATGGACCCCAATTCAATAAGTTTTTTAAATTAAATAAACAAAACAATCAAGATAAGCTAGTTATTTTGCAATCCCTCATCTCTCAGACTTTCAATATCTGATTTGTAAAATCGGAATTTCCTATAGATTAGTGATTGCATCTCTTCTTATTATATCTGCTGTGGAGAATACAAAAAAAGACAACAAATTTTTGTCTCCTAATAACACTTTAGATACTTGCTAAAAGTTGATAAATCATTCCTCAGAATGAGTCTATGCAGAGTTCCTATCTTAATTAATTGACCAGGCACTTAAGTTAAAAAGCTGACTTTACATTTTTATTTAATTGAATTAATTCACAAGCTTGCTAAAGCAGTCATTCGTTTGGAATCTGTTAGAACTAATCTGTATTGTTTTTAGTCTATTTTAAATTATTTGATTTTTTTCCCACTTCTCCTAAAAAAGTCTGTATCATTTTTGTTATTTTTCCCTAGATCCTCTTTAGTTCTCTATATTACACTAAAAATATGGAAAGCAATTCTAAATATGGTGATCTTCAAAGGGTTTGATATAAATGAAATATAATAGGTGATTACGTGTAGTGGTTAAAAACATGGGGTCCATCCAGCTGAATCTGTGAGACTTTGTGCACTTTAAACTTTCTGAGCATCAGTTTCCTCATATGTATAATGGGTATAAAAATTGTACACACTTCTTAAATTTGTTGTGACAAGTAAGTAAGATAATACACAAAAGGTGCTTAACAGTGTCTTTACAAGTGACAATCAATAAATATTTACTCTTATTCGTGATGGTTGTCAGACTTCTTGCTACATGTTGGATAGTACAAGAATAGATTAATTTGTGTATTTACAGTAAATTGGATCATAACAGTTTTTCAAAAGTAACATGGAATATTTGTTCAGTTCAGAACATTGGGGCCAAAACATTAAATAAGACATGGCACTTGCTTTTCAATAACCATAGCCTAGGAAGGGAGACAAAAAAAGGAAGGAAATGGCCATAAAATTGCAATAATAGAATAATAAAATAATAAAAAAGCTATCTGCAATAATAGAAGCATCCATTACAGAGGCACCGAGAAGGAAATCAACAATTCTGCTCAGGTTGGTGGAAGAAAGGTTCAGGGAGTGTTTCACAGAGGATGAGACGCTTGATCTGGGCTTGGAAATGCACTAACACTTCAAATGCAGCAGACAAGAGAAGGACATTGGAAATAGCAGCACAAATGAATGTGCTGAGTTCAAAAAGCTATAGGTAGTTTGTCCAATATGTTTGGAGCATTCTGTTTCAGAGGAAGGCCAGCAGGAAACAAAGTTGGAGAGGTAGGTAAGGCGTGAACTTGGAGGGCTTTGTGTCAAGCTTTGAAGCTGCTGAATGGTTTTTAGTGAGGGAGCAACATGCTCAGCAACCCAAACAGTTACTCATTTAGCTAAATATTCCAGAAGTATTAGATAGCTGGGCACACACTCAGTAAACCCTTCCTTAAAACTTGCTTCAACTTTTCATACGGTTATATATATCTTTCATTTCTGTATGGCAAAGCTATATATTCACTCATGTTCTTCATCTTTAACTCAAATTTTCCATTCCATTTCCAACCTTCAAGTTTATTTATTGTACATATTTTTTATTTTGTGAAAAGCAAAGGTCAGGTTTCTCTTTTTAGACTAAGAATGATGTGATAACATTTACTCAATTATTTTAAAATAATTAAAATCATATCCAGGAAGCAAATATCTCAGATTGAAGTAAGAGAAACAGAGGTAAAAAGCCAAAAAATAGAAAACAGCTCTTAGATTTAGCTGTATGATATTCTATAGTCAATTTTCAAATATTTGTATGTTAGTTATGATAATTTTACTTTCAAGTTATTTCTTTTCAAGCTGTTACCTTAATTAAAGAGCAATCATATATTGCCATAATTCACTATTTTGCTTAGCTCTTTTCTGTCCCTACATTAGTTGGAGACTTTATAACTCATTTCATTGTCCCAGGAAATGATAAATATTTAAATCCTTCATCTATTGATCTATATTCCAGCAACTATATTTGATGTTTCCAAGCCTAGCTTATTTGAACACATACTAAAAAACAAATATTCTACTTAAGGTGTGCTCTAATTATTTTGAGACACAGTGCTATCTAACTCCAAGATGGAAGTTGACGCATAGGAATTGGATTAGGAAACAGCATGGGATGTATTTCCAATTCACCAAACCCTCAAAAGTCATCTGGTCCCCTCATCACTCCAGTTGTTCAAATGTCCCCAGTAATAACACTCAAAAATTGGTCCATCCTAAGTTTAAAAACTATTTTGCAGTGGTGTACATAGGACATTTTGCTGTAGCCACTTCCACTGTTCTGATAAGCAAAAGATTCTTTATTATATTGAACCAAATCCTTTTAGGCAAATATTGGTTTACTTCTGTACAAGGTGGGCTATACTGAGCAATTCCAATCCTCTTTCCACACCATAGAACCTCAAATTCTTAAGGAAAAAAAAGGCTGAAATGGCATCACTTGAGTGATAAAGATTTGATCATCTTGGTCACACTCTCATTCCAAATGCAAATTTAAGTAGATATTTGCATTTTTTGGCCCAATGCATAACGCTACTGATGCCAACAATTAAAGCTTACTAGACTTTGAAGGCTGTTACATCATAATTATGTTTTTTGTCAACATACGACAAATTTTCTATATTTTTGTGTATATATCTATATGAATATATATATACATTCTTGGGATGTATAGCAGAGGTATTGTTATGAAATAAGAGGCTTGGGCTTTGTCTTGCATTAATGGTCTGGAGATAGCACAAAGAACTGAAAGGTGACTGGTGACGCAAAACTGTGTTAAATCCTCATGGCTTAAGCACGTTCCTGGGAACAGAAGTGGCTTTGCCTGGAATGAATACTCTGAGAGAGGGCAGTTTCCTGTCTGGCCCTACATACCTGAGTAAGTTAAACTTTGAGGAGAGAAGAAAGTGAGTAAAAGGTAAGGAAGGAAAAGGACAAGGCACACACATAGACAAGAGAGGCAGAAGGAAGAGGACACAAGAAGATGAGGAAAGGTAGAGAAAGAATATAAAGAAGCAGAAGGAATTAAATGCTTCATTTTTAAATCTTCATTATCTATCTTCCATCTTCCATGGAAGGAAAAAAAAAGGAAATCAGTACCATAAATTTTTAGGTCATTCCTCCATTTTTGAACAGCAAGCTTAACACAAATTGTCTCTTCCACCACACAATTCAAGGTATTGTCTCCTTTATAGATATTGAACATGACAGCAGAGTACTCAGTATTTAAAATGCAGTTTCACTTAGGTCTAGACACTAGCGTTAATGATATCTTTCTTTGACAGTGCTCTGTCCTGCCAATGAATTACGGCTGGATTCCACAGGAGTCATCTTGAGCCCTGGATATCCTGACAGTTACCCAAATCTTCAAATGTGTGCCTGGAGCATTTCAGTAGAAAAGGGATATAACATCAGCATGTTTGTAGAATTCTTCCAGACAGAAAAGGAATTTGATGTTCTTCAGGTGTATGATGGTAACCATGGGTTATATTTACTGGATGTTCATAAATTCAGTCCAAATGCTCTAATTACACATGAAGGCCTTCATCATAAACAACTGCTTATATGATTTTATCTTGTAGATACTTTCAGAAGTATCAACATCAGGGGGTGTAAAGGGTAATTAGGCACATGCATATGGTGATGGATTGTAATTAATATTTGGGTGGCGAACATGATGTAATCTACACAGAAATTGAAATATAATGAGGTACACCCCAAATCTATATAATGTTATAAACCAATGTTACCACAATAAAAAAAAAGGTGTCAACACCAAATTTACCTATATACCATATGAAAATTGTAGTTAACTTGATTATATTTTACAAATTGGAGATTCTTTAGCTATGGAATTAAAATGTTTAAAGCAAACATTTTATATTATATTTTAAGTTATTGTTGATGAAGTAGATTGGTTGTGGAGCAATTTCACCATATTTAATACTAAATATAAATTGGAACATAATTATTCAGTTATATCTAAATTGTATTTTTTTTTCCCTAAAGGACCAAATATTCAAAGTCCAGTGCTTATTTCCCTCAGTGGAGATTATTCATCTGCTTTTAATATAACAAGCAATGGCCATGAAGTATTTCTTCAGTGGTCAGCAGATCATGGCAACAACAAAAAAGGCTTCCGGATAAGATATATAGGTAAGTGTTACTTATAACTTCAGTACAGATCTCATCTGGGATCCTCAGTATGCTTGTGATTAAAGAGCACAGACACAGACACTGTTCAATTAGACATGAATTTAAGTCACAGTTCCTCCACTGATGTTTCTCGAGCCATTTATGTAACCTCTCTATGTCCCAGTTTCCTCATTGTAATGATAATAATTCTACATCTTTCATATAATTTTTGAAAAGATTAAAAGCACTTAAGATATTTATGACATATAAGTTAATTAGAAATTGAACTCTGATATTTTTATACTTTTTTTAATAGATTTATTTTCTTTTCACTCACAAAATGTCAATAGCATTGCTCAATTGTGTATATCTGATCTATTTAATAACTCCTTGAAATGACAAGTTTAAACACAGATAAACATACAATGGTGAAAATCTTTGTTTTTGTTATTTCCATATATTTATGAGACTTGCTAAATATGTTAAGTATTGAAAGAGAAAATGATGAACATATCATTGAAAAACCTTTAATTTTGAAAAAATAATTGTTTTGTCATTTCTGCTTTTCATTGAGTAATATTTAGAAAGATGTGGGCTGAAAATCCTTTTTACTATCAAGACAAAATAGCTTTTTCTATATGGCTTCCTGTTTATAAGGTCTTCTGAGCCAAAAATTTTCTTGTTGAGTAAGGGTATATAAATACTTCTCCATTATATGAAGGTTATATTCCTTTTTTTTAAATTTGCCATCCTAAATCATGTCAGAGGCCATGGGTGTGTGCTCAATAACAAAATACTTCAGAACCAATCAGCTGGCTCTTTCTGTACAATGTTCAGACGATGTCTCCCCAAGCCATGGGTCATTGCTGATCAGTTCAACTGAAAATTACTTTCATAAATATTTTATAAACAATTCTGACACAACAATTCTAGGCATAGACTTAAATAAGCTTTCAATTTCAGTTCTAAAGATATACTCTCAAATTTCACTCATTTATATAAATTTGTGTATATAATGAACACTTTTTGTCTATTTACTTTGATTTTGAAACTAAGAGATGATAGTTTGAATTAATTTATTAGTGTGCCTTTTACATAGTAGAAGTAACTCGTCACTGACGTCATACTACTAATATGTATACAAGTTTTATCCTTGATGGATTTCTATTAAATTTTAAAAAATGTTATCAGGCATGCAAAGGAGAAATGTTTTTAAAAAATTGAAATATATGCCCCAGTTGTCCTTAAGATTTTTCATACTTAAATCTGTTTCTGTCATATGAACAATGTAAATTTTTTTTATTAAAGTTGTGTGCAAATATGGCATTTAAAAGTCAGCACATTAAATTGTATTTTTAATAATCATAATGACTTAAAGGGAAACCATCCAAATCAAACAATTATAAGCTTTAGATTGACTGTTTTATAGACTAATCCTTATTTAGGTTGATATTCATGACAAAGTTGGTTATAAATATAGTGAAAACACCACTTTTAGCCCCAAGGACAGCTTGACATATTGAATGTATATTTTTCTTTTAGAAATGACAGGTTATGACATATATATATCCTAAGTCCATTCTATTTCTTACTATTTACCCCTAAAGTCTCATTTTTTCAGTTGAATACATTGAAGTTTCAAAAGGTAAATGGATCCTGTCAGGCTGAGTAGTCTCCAAAGTATATGTATATGTGAAAAAGTCATTTGACGTTATCCTTTGACATTTCAGACTTCAGGAGATGAAAAAAAATTTATTTTATTGGCATTTTTTATCACCATTTGTAAGTACTGTTGACAGCATGGAAACTCTTTAATAAACTAGGAGAGAGGATTATGGAATGTAGGGGGGTCTGTTTTAGACAACAACCAAAAAGAAATGCATGACCTAACATGATATAGGTGTCTGGAGATAACTTCAAAGTGACATGTAGACAACATGCTCTAAAATATTGCTACTAAGGCTGTCGCATTTAGGCTCTTCAAATGATGAGAAATACAATTACTGCAATTCAATGAAATATTTGTAGGGCTTTTGAACCAGCAGAGTGTTAAGAAAATATGATATATTTAGATTCAGAAGACATCTTCAGTGACGATAAGAATTACAAGAAGAAAGCCCAGAAATACATCTCCTAAAAGTTATGTCAATTGATTATCAAGAGGATAGAAAATAATATGAAGTAAAATTCACATAGATGGCGATTGACCTGTTTTTAAGTACTAGTATTCACTTACAGGTTTTTACAACTCTGGGTTATAAAGAATTTCTGATTCATTAATTATACAGTGATTTTTTTTTCTTTTGAAAAGCTTTCTACTGTAGTACACCAGAATCCCCGCCTCACGGATACATTATCAGTCAGACAGGTGGACAGCTTAATAGTGTAGTCCGCTGGGCCTGTGATCGAGGATTCCGACTTGTTGGGAAAAGCAGTGCTGTGTGCAGAAAGTCTTCCTATGGGTATCATGCATGGGATGCACCGGTCCCTGCTTGTCAAGGTGAAGTATATTTTCCAAAAATGGATAAACACATTAATGAAAGAGTAACCCCATTTAACTTTTTCATTTGGATCACTGAAACTTCCAAAAATATAAATATTCAGAGGCATATATAGACACCTCTCATGAAAATAAGCCTTGAAAATGCAGAATGAAAAGCTTAAGGAGAAGGAGACACAGAGTTTTCGAATTCTTCATTTGTTATTACGTGATTTATGCCTTTACTCTATCCATTTATATCATACTTTACCCATACATCTACCATTCCTATTACTTTGTTGTCAGAAAATGATTGACTCAGAGCTGGAGATTGTGTTAGTGTGGAGTCTGCGGAGAGAAAAGAAAGGATGAGAGTGGGCAAGTTCACTGAAGTGAACTTTCATGTGGAGTATGCAAAAATGTACTCCAGAGCAACAAAGTTAAAAAAGGAAAATGTAGCCAACCACCACGTTAGTTTTTCTTCATTGTTTAGCTCACTCAACAGAGATATGTCTTTCGTTTTCATACGTATTTTGTTGAAACTCAAGGCACTATGTAAGCATTGTATCCTTCTATAGCAAACAGCATGACAAGCTTCTTAATCAACCGATGGCATGTAGAGCTTTGGACTAGGTCTTGTTTTTAAAAAGAAGTTGAGTCTATTAGCTAAGTATAGTCCTAAAGACAAGTTCAACATCAGTTACACAAGAAAAGCTAATGTCATTGGACTTTGAAAATTTTCAGATATTTAACATATCACATTATTTTGTCTATATGAAGTTTAATTTTATATTTGACTTCTATAACAACTGTGAACCCTCACGTTAAAAAATGCAGAACACTCTCAGTTTGTAAATAATGGGTCTTATCCATTAGCCATATAATCTACCTGTTGGAGGCAATTTATATAAAACAAATAAAATATAAAATAGATCAATTCAATTAAAATTTAAAATTAAACAGCAAGTTAAAATGGACAAGGAATGAATATTATCAGAAACCCAAAATGGCTTCTTTTACCTATTAAACTGCAATTTCTAATTCATGAAAAGATAGCTGTCATAGGCATATCTATAAATAAACGAGAAATTAAAGAACGATTGTTTCCTTCTTCTGTTGGCAGGAAACATGGATTACTTATTAGAATTTGGGGAAGCATCATAACCTTAGTGGGTTACCAACATTGAGAGTGCTGACTTCAGGCAGAATAGATATATTTTAATAAACTATCAAAACATCTGTTTTCTTTTGACCAATGAATAGCAGGAGTATTTACAAGTTCTTAGTATTAAATAATTTCCCAGAATTGGTTTGGGAAAGAATCTTTGATCTTATAATTTCAGAATTATGGGAATTTAAAATATATAGAATAACCTCCAAATCATATGCATTTTGAATAAACATTAAAATGTTCTGAACTTTGAACTATTACATTTTGATTATGTGAGGATTGTTTTTATGTATTTTAATATGTATATTATATATATAATAATCTTTCAGAAACCTTTAGTGAAAATAATTAACTGTTGGTTAAAATAAAAAATATCCTGAACTTTCTAAAATTTTGAAATTGCTTTGTTGAGTCAGTACTATAGTTTCATTGATTTCTTTGGTGACATTTACCTATTGAGTCATTTTTTTCCATGGTTCTCAGTTTAAAATTATTCTACAATTAGAATAGGTAAATCAAAATGAAGTTTAAAAAGAAGGTATTTGCATAGTAAAATGATAAAATATTTAAAATTACAGGAGCCATTTCCAAAATTGATCTTTTATTATCACTGAAACAATTTTAAAAGATTATTTTATAAAAATATTTGTTGTATGTGACACATCTCTGTTTGGACATAACGAATTAAAATGAAATGGTTAAATGTCATTGGGAAGAGCTATTCACATATGCAAATTTTTTATTTTCTTCCAAATTTGTTTTACATTCTTAAGTCTTTACCCAATACATCCTCACATATATTTACTTGAGCTATGGTTACACAAAATGAGCACAGTTAAAGATAGAAATTTAGTTGGCTATCCCTATTTGGGTTTTGTTAGACGTTTTTTTTCTTTGTCTACACATCAAATAACCATTCATTGACTCCCCGCCACTTCAGAAATTGAACTGTTCTCATCCCACTATAAAAGTGAGTATTGTACAGTGTTATGTGGAAACAGTCACTTTGTATTCCCTGCCTCACTTTTAATTTGCGCTTTTTTGAGAGTTCTGTAGAGAAGCTTCTTTACAACCACTCGGTGATGATGGTTCTCTGAACTCGATTTGTTTTCTTTTTTTAGCTGAGGATTTAAATTGTAAGCTATCCACAGGTACAGTGTTGTCTTATCATTTTAGTATGTTGTCTTTATTTCAGTTCTAAAATATAGCCATTTTATACCAACCACATATAGGGAACCTATACTATTTAAACTATATTTCCTTTTTACTTTGATCTTAATTCAACCTATGCTACGCCAACAATGTATAGTTAATTTTTAAAACATCGGTAAATACATGATCTTTGGGAGGATTCACTAGGGAGATGGGTTATTACAAATGGAATTCTCAGAAGTCCTAAGTGGAAATATAACCATTGCTTTAACAGAAATCAGGGAACTATTTATATTTGCAGCACTATTTTAGAGGTTCTGTAATTAGATAGCAGGGGTAATAACATAATTAAATAAGATTGTTTATATAATTTATTAAGTCAGCGTACTGCTTTTCTGTCCATAATTTGCAGATTATCAAAAGACAAAAGATCAAACTATTCACCAGCAGGGAGTCTGACCTTCAGTTTTAAGAATTTTATATAGATTTCACTAAGAATTTTTCACTTTATAAGTCAATTCACATGGATAAAATTAAACACCTAAATTGTAGGTTTTATAAGAGAAGTAGAAAGAATTTTTGGTTGAAATGGGAGATAGGTAAATAGGACTTAGCGCTTGTAAATATTCAAACTAAACTCATGTATTTCTGTTCTTTATTTCTTTTGATATGAGAAAAATATAGTCACTAGTTTAGAATCTCTTTTATGAAACCTATGAGACTAGATATTTCAGAATCAGAAATTTTCTAATTTTATAAAGGTGATATAGTACATATACCAGATATTACATAATAACTCCCGCTGGTTCTGGGGCTGCACCCACATTCAAATACATTAATCTTTCTGCAGAGATATGTATAAGTATTTACACATATTTGAATATGATGTGAAAGATACAAATAATCTCACCTTAATTAGAGTTTTGCTGCCAAATATGTTATTTGAAAGCTTATTTTTTTTTCTTTTTAGAGATGCAAATTGTGCACTTGTAAAGCAAAGATGGGAAACAATCGATCTTAGAAGATTTCTGTATAGTCTTCCGAATTTATAAGATGTGAAAATATCTTATATACAGTAAACTATTTAAATGTACATTTTTACTGTAATTATCACATTATGGTAAAACTAATTTTCACCTAAATCAGGTTTATTGTAGATAAAAACCAAGACATCTAACACATCTCAATGAAATGCAGGAAAATCCAAACTAGGTTTTAAAACAGTAAGTCCTAGCCCTATATTTATTAAATATGTTTCCATACACATGATATTTCATGAATGGTGCCCAAGGACATAGAATTTTGCTGGACATAAGACAAAGCAATATCCAGCTTCCAGGTAAAATAAATCTGTTTGTTTTATTCCTGGCTAAAGTCCTGGTGAGTATTGGTTACCACCACCTTTTTAATTTTAATAATTAACTGTCAAATTGAATTGACCAAACTTTCTGTGTGATGATCCAGTCATAGGTTAGCACTAGACACACTCTATATTTACCTAACTTGCATTCTCATATAATCTGTATGAATGCTGATAACCATTCACATGCTGACAAGAAACTAAGTAAGAAACCAAGAAATAAAGCATTAATAATGTATGGATTCACCAATTTAAAAACACATTCAATAGGAGTTTGAAATAAATTATTCAAAAAGTTATGGTTCAGAAAAGCTTTCTTAGGAGGTATTCTGAAATCATTTCAGAGGAATCCCAAATAGTTTTACGTGCTTTACAGTTTAAGAGACTTATCTAATAAATAAGTGTTTTTCTGTTTCTGTAAATTTATATGTATGTATTTATTCTAGCAATTTCCTGTGGGATTCCTAAAGCTCCAACAAATGGAGGAATACTCACAACAGACTACTTGGTAGGAACCCGAGTTACATATTTTTGTAATGATGGATATAGATTGTCATCTAAGGAACTTACCACTGCCGTATGTCAATCAGATGGAACTTGGAGCAATCATAACAAGACCCCTCGCTGTGTTGGTATGTGTGTTAAGGAAATTTCATCACTTGTCTTTCTATTGGCATCTTATATGATTTAAAATTTTATATATTGCTCAAATTTTAAAACTAATCCCTGAAATGAAGTGTGATGTCTAAGAGGGAAATAAAAGTTAATTAAGCTGTCTTGTACTATGAAGAATTGGAAGACAGTATAAGGACTTTTACTCATTTTTGAAAGCTCTGGAATATTTATGTCAGAAAATTAAAGTGACTTTTCATGTTACATTACAAAGTTTCGTTTATTTTGTAAAAAGCCATTCATCAGTCAACATGTGTTTTCAATACATAGCCCCTTGAAAAAAATTTTAAAGTTTGCATTAATCAAATTATATTTTAATACATTCAGCTCTGATTTTTATAAGGATAAATGATGCTTCTGAAATGATCCATTACTTTTGGCTTTTAGGTTACTTACATTTAGAATATTTCCCATTGCTGTCAATACTGCTTTAATAGGTAAATGACTATTATATAATGGTGATAGAAAATAATTTTGATAAAATATTTGGTAGCAGCAGGATTGGAAAATGTTAGTTTAAATAAGGTATTTGAATTTTCTCTATATTTCAGTTATTTCTTCTCATATAATGCTGACATTTCAACTTAGCCATGATTTCATTTAAAATGTGGGTTGTTAAATTATTTTCAATCTTAACATAGGTGTCTAATAATGCTTCTACTTATGTTGAGCAAGTTTTGAATTAACCAAAGTTATATCACAACTCTTGCATAAAAATGTCATTCTAATAAAACAAATTTCCTCAAAATATAGTCATTCCAGAACTTAAGAACTAAGAGAGTAGATTTTTTCCATATCTGCCTATTGTGACTAATGCTACAATGAATATGAAAGTGCAGATATCTCGTCAAGATCCTGATTTCATTTCCTTTGGATATATATCCTGAAGTGAGATTGCTGAATCATATGGTAGTTCTATTCTTAATTTTTTTTTTTTTTTTGAAGAAGATCAGCCCTGAGCTAACATCCGTGCTAATCCTCCTCTTTTTGCTGAGAAAGACCGGCCCTGAGCTAACATCTATTGCTAATCCTCCTCCTTTTTTTTCCCCCAAAGCCCCAGTAGAGAGTTGCATGTCATAGTTGCACATCCTTCCAGTTGCTGTACGTGGGACGCGGCCGTAGCATGGCCAGAGAAGCGGCGCGTCAGTGTGTGCCTGGGGTCCAAACCTGGGCCTCCAACAGCAGAGCGCATGCACTCAACAGCTAAGACATGGGGCCGGCCCACTATTCTTAATTTTTTGAGGAATCTCCGAATGGGCTATATTCCATAATGGCTATACCAGTTTACATTCTCACCAACTTGTACAAGGGTTCCTATTATTCCACATCCTGTCAATTATACCTCAGTAAAGCTGAGAAAAAAAGAGATAAGAATACTTTTAAATCAGCTTCAAATAAAAGAGACAATATTAACTAACTTATATCATTGGAATGATTCATCACTAAAATGTATATCATATCCTCTTGTACTAAGGAATAAACTTGGATATAGTAATCAAAAAAAAAAGAAAGAAGAGAGTAGAGATAAGGCAGTAATAAGGATTCTAGGTGGATAGAATAATATGTACAGAGACTTTGAAGTGTGAAATGGCAGGACATGTTCAAGGAACTGCCAGCAGGACCACAGAGCTGGGGCAAGTGAAAAAGATTAACATAGAAAAGAAATTAAAAACAAATGCTAAAGGACCTTGTATAGCACAATAGTGAATGAACTAAGGCAGAGATGATGTAAAGGATGGAATAGACATGAAATATAGTTAGGGAGTAGAATAGATATGACTGACTTATTATCATTTATGGTCTTGGTTTTTTGTATAGTTGTTACATGTCCAAGCATCAATTCCTTTACCTTGGAACACGGAAGATGGCGAATTGTGAATGGCTCCCATTATGAATACAAAACTAAGGTAGTTTTCAGCTGTGACCCTGGTTATCATGGACTAGGTCCTGCTTCAATTGAATGCCTTCCTAATGGTACCTGGAGTTGGAGAAATGAAAGACCATATTGCCAAAGTAAGTATGTACTTTGGTAAATTTATTTCATAAGCTATCGTTGGTGATTGAATTGCTTGATCACTTCCTTTTCCAAACTCGCTAGAGCAATCATGGGACAACATTATTAAAAAAGGTCATTTATTCTCATTATGTTTTTAAGTTTTCTAACTATTTTTTGTATTAGTAAGTGCTTATGAAAAAAGCATTGGCTTTGGGTTCAGAAATCCTGTGTCTGGATTCTAGGTTTATCATTTAAAACAGCTAGATAATGTTTATTGTACACTTACAACTTGACAGGCACTACTTTTAGCTCTTTACATGTATTATTACATTTATTCCTTAGTTGTCATTCTATAAATTGGTTGATATTATTATATTCATTTTATCAAAAAGGAACCTGAGCCCCGCATTTAATCATTTTACATGAGTCACAGAGCCTGTAAATGGTGGAGAAATGGGATTTAACCCAAGCAGTCTGACTACAGCCCCTGGCTTTTAATCACTATGTTATATGATGTTTATTTTCTCTGATCCCAAATTTCTTAAATTAGAAAATTATGATAATATATCTCATAGTTATTATAAAGATTTAATGGTATGACGTTGAAAATGTCGGCTAGAACATGATTCACAGCAGGAGCTCAATAAATATTTATTGAGTCAAATTAAACATAAGTCATTCCATTTCCATGCATTCTTATAATATAATTGGCCAGTGTCTAATGTAGATAAGCTAACTGAACATAGGATATTCAGATGAAATATCTTGAACTTCCTTTGAACTTTCTTCACTACGTTTATTGAGTTTTTACTTTGTGCCAGGAAATATGCTAGGCTGAAAATTCATCCTTTTATTTCGTGTCCAAAACAACTCTATGGCATTTATGGCATACACACTCATAATTTATAAATAAACTAATAAAAGAATCAGAAGCCTAAATAAGATTATGATAATTAAGAAATTTAACATAGCAAACTGTCTATGTGTAGTAAGTACCTAGTATTATTTTACTTACGAATATTTTATTTCCCAATTTATTTTCTTAATGTCCATACAAGTGTAGGATTTTGGGGTTGCCCTTTTTAATAAGAAAATCATATTGTCAAATTAAAATCTCAAAAATAGTTATCTAAATTATCTTTGATATTCTAAAAATACTGCATCTGTATTTGTAAATTTTTGCCCTATTCATTTGGATTTCTCCTAGGATTTTTCTCTGTCTCCAGTCTCGTTGTTCTTCCAGTATAATTTCATTAAAAAGGCACATGGAATAGGGACGTTTCAAGGAGCTAGGAAAAAAGCATCTACAAAGGAAACATTAATTTAATCAGACATTCGACAAATGTTTGCCCAATTCCTTTGTGCTCTATCCTCTATTACGTAGAAGGGTTTAGGTGATATGTAAGATCAGGTTCCTGGCCACAGGTAAGAATGGGGGAAAGACAAGGAATCTAAGAATTGCGATTCATTGAGAAAATAGAAAGAATAGTAATTTTTCTGGTCCTCGATTTACTCATCTTTTAAATGAAAATAATATAAATATTCATATTAGTTTATAAATATTATAGCTACCTCAAAGGATTGTTGGGAAATTAGTTCAAAACAATCAGTACATTTTAAATTTTATATGCAACCATTTGAAGTTTGCAAAATTTCGATTTATTAATGTCCACCTAACGCCTAGAGCTGAAAGCCAGAGCTGGAGCCAGAATAACACACTCTGGGCTAGTGGTTAAGTAAGGGTTCTGGAGTTAGACTGCTGGGTTTCCGTTTTGATTTAGCTATACGGGCTGTGTAAACTTATTAAAGTTACTTAACTTCTTTGTGCCCATATCCTAGTATATAAATCAGATAACAACTGCACCTACCTCATAAAGTTGTTTCGAGAATTATGTAAGTTAAAGCACTAGTAATAGAGTCTGGTACGAAATAAGCACTTAATAAACATTTTCCATTATTGTTTTTAGTCTAGAAAGGCATTTCATTTGTAATCTTTAAATATGAAGGAGTCATAAGCGCTGGGTTCTGAATGACCTAGCAAGTCAGTTAATCTTTTTAAAAAATTTTTAAAGCCTGCAAACAAAATGTGAAATATGATTATATCTACTGGTTCTTGTGAGAATCAAATGATATTTCGCATGTAAAGTTCTTTATTAACTGTATAGTCTGAGCAAAAACTAGTTGTAATTACTATCTTAGCATTATTTTAGATAATGAGGAAACTTTGGCTCAGTTTGGTAAGTCACAGGGATTACCCAGCGTCATCTTGATAAGTCAGAGAAAGATTTTGGACTAATGAATTATCCTTTCTTTAATGTTGTGGAGTTTTTTTCACTACAACCTGCTGAGTGACCAAGTCGGCTATGCAAAAAATGCAAAGAAAATACCTTCGTTATGTGTCACTGTCACTTAGAAGGTTTTATGGGAACTCAAAGGGAATAAATTTTAAAATTATGTCATCTGTTTTCTCTGCATTTTCACACTCATTCAAATGTGTTTTACAGATGTCAATTTCAGTTTTAAATACGTCAAATCATAGGGAATTTAAAGTGTTAAAAGCAGGGTTTTGACCAAGTACATATTGATTGTCTAAGCATTTTTACTTTTTAATTTTTTTCAAGTTATTTCCTGTGGAGAACTACCTACACCTCCAAATGGAAATAAGATTGGAACTCAAATTTCGTATGGCTCAACAGCCATCTTTATCTGCGATTCTGGATTCATGCTTGTGGGCTCTGCTGTACGGGAATGCCTTTCTTCGGGTCTTTGGAGTGGTTCTGAAACCAGGTGCCTAGGTACAGATTTTTAAATCATTTTAACCAAACTTTTTTTTTATGCTCTGGAAAGGAGGCAGCCTTTTTCCATGATATGAGATGACAACTTATACTCACTCAATAAGGATGCTAAATACCCAGAAAATATTTAACTTTAAAAATATTTCATGGCAGAAAAGCTATTAAACGATAACTCTTAATCAACTAATATTCCAAATAAGCATCTTATGTCATTAAGGAGAGACACATTTTCTTCCAGGCATGGTGAAAATAAAAAGGTGAAAACTAATTGCTGAAAATTATATGTCTGCATACTCAGCTGGATTAATCCCTGTAGCAGTTAATTCATTCTAAACCATAGTCAATTCTCCTTTCACCGATTTGCTTAAGGTAGTGACTAAAGAAGAAAAACAATTTCCATATTTAAATATCTTTTTCCCTTTTTATTTCATAAGATTTCAACATGTTTAATATTACTTTCTATTAAAACTTTAAAACTATATTTTTTCAAACCTGATTTTAGACAAATAGGATTGTTTTCCCTTTAGGGTTCTTTGAATTCATTATGAAAAACTGTTCAGTAAAAGAAACTGAACTAGCTAGTTTGTCTTACCCCTCCTCTTTTATTATTAAAAGAATATTATGATTTATGCTTTATCTCTTTTTTAAAGTCTTCAATAATTTCTTTAATATTAAGAGGATGGTATGATTTATGCTTTATTTTTCTCTAAAATGATTTCAAGATATGACAGCAAATACTGAATTAGATATAATGAAAATTTTTCTAATAATTATTCACTTATCTGTTGGGAACAAGGCATAATCTTTTTGTTTACTAATTTAAAGTTGCTGATTACTATAAACAGGGTATTGCTAAATTTGTACAATGTTTTGTCTCTAAAATTTACTGTTTAAGAATACAATACATGGCAGAAAAGTCTATACTTCGGCAATTTGAATATATTGTTTTGCTAATAAGGTTGAAAATATTCATGGTAATACAATCGCTATTCGAAACTTAAAAAGGTGTAGCTAGAGGTTTCAGTTAAAATTCCTCTTTTACCCACTTTCAGGCATATTTTTGAATAGGTATACTTGGAAAACTAGCAACAGTGGTTTCTTTATAAGAACACATATATTTGAATAGGCTATAAGACTACAGTATGAAAACGAAAGTAGTAAATAAATTAAATCTTTCTGTATTAATACAGGATTAAATCATTAAATATTTCTTAATAGTTCCTAAACTGATTTTGGTTATGTTGATTTCAATTACAGATTATTTAGTTTACTTATATATTTGAAAGTATACATGTAAACTAAATTTAAAATACTATATTTTATGACATGTATGCCCTGATGGGCCAGCCCTCGTGGTCTAGCGGTTAAGAGTCAGTGCTTTCACTGTCGTGGCCCCGGTTTGCTTCCCAGTCAGGGAACCACACCACCTGGCTGTGGGTTGTCATACTGTGGTGGCTGCGTGTTGCTGTGATGCTGAAAGCTATGCCACCGGGATTTCAAATACCAGCACAGTTACCACAGGTGGACAGGTTTCGGCGGAGTCTTCCAGACCAAGACTAGGAAAAAGGATGTGGTCACTCACTCCCGAAAAAATTGGCCATGAAAACCCTATGAATAGCAGCGGAGCATTGTCTGATATAGGGCTGGAAGGTGAGAGGATGGCGCAAAAAGACCGGGCAGGGTTCTTTACACAGGGTCGTTAGCAGTTGGTGTCAACTCAATGGCACTAACAACAACAAAAAATTCCCTGATGAACTGTTATTATATATTGTATATTATGTACTGATTATTGTATGCAGAGGGTCGTTTTATTCACCTGTTTAGAATCCTGATTCTGTTCCCTAGAGAGACAGGGCATAAAAGAAATATTTATAAGAAAACATTGCCTCTCAGTCTATGGGGACAACATCATGGTCCATTGTAGAGGATATGGTGTTGACATCTAATATAAATTCAAAAGAATGTTGATTGGAGGAAAGCGCAGTTGCCAAACGAGCAAATCCTAGAACCTTTTGCTTGGAGTTGACCCTAAGGATTCATGTAGTCCATCCATTTTTCTCATATTTGAAAACAACTTGTCCTTATAGCCCCAGACACTTTAGGCTTAGAATGGCCACTAGAATGTTCTTATAATTGTTTCTCTAAATATAAAGCATTTATTCCTAATCCCCAAGGATCTTATTATGCATTTTTCAAGTGAAAGACATGAAAACAAACACCTGTATGCCCACCATCTAGACTCTACAATTAGCATTTTGTCATGTTTGCTTATCACGTATCTATCCATCCTTCCAGGCCTCTATCAATTGGTTTAATTTTTTGATGCATTTTGAAGTAAGTTGCAGAATCCAGTATATGTCATTGCTCGACATTTCAGCATACCCATCATTAGCTAGATTTCAATATTTGCTTACCATCCTCGTTGCCCTTTTACTGTGGCAAAATGTATATGTGAGCAACAAAATGCGCGGATCATAAATATGCTGTTAGATGAGTTTTGACAAAAGTGTACCCCAGTGTAACTCAAACCACTCTGTAGTTATAGAACATTACCATTACCTAAGAAAGATTCCTCATGGCCCTTCACAGTCAATCTGCAGCTCTCCTTCCCCTCCACCCTGAGACAATAACTGTTCTGATTTTTTTCACCATATGTCAGTTCTCTCTGTTCTAGAAAATTAATACTAATGGAATCCTAAATTATGTACTCTTTTGTGTAAGGTTTCTTTCATTTTCTTTCATCCATGTTGTTGTGTATATTGGTGATTTGGATTTTTTTATTGCTGAGTAGAATTCCATGGTGTGAATATGCCACACTTTAAACATTCCCTGTTGATAGACTCCTGGGCTCTGTCCAGTTTGGGGATATTATGAATAACGATGCTATGAATATTCATGTCGGCATATGCATTTTTTTGGTGGGCTTATGCATTCAGTTTTCTTGGATATTCAGGAGTAAAATTCCTGGAAGAGTTCTCGTTGTCTCACATTTTCTCCAGCGTGTGGTGTAACTAATCTTTTAGTTTTGTCCATTCTGTTGGGTACATAAAGGTATCTTACAAGATTTTAATTTGCATTGTCTTGATGACTGCTGATGTAGTACAGTTTCTTGGGCTTATTGGCCATTTGTAAATTTTCCTTTATGAAGTAGTGAAGTAACTTTTATATTGAACTGCCTTTTATTATGAACTATAGGAGTTCTTTATGTGTTTTGGTTGCAAGTCCTTCATCGTTATATGTTTTATGAATATTTTCTCTCAGCCTGTGACTTGCCTATTCATTTCTTTTTTTTTTGTTTGTTTGTTTATTGCAGTAACATCGGTTTACAACATTGTAAAAATTTCAGGTGTACATCATTGTACTTCTATTTCTGCATAGATTACATCATGTCCACCACCAAAATACTAATTACAACCCATCACCACACACATGTACCGAATTATCCCTTTCACCCTTCTCCCTCCCCCCTTCCCCTCTGGTAACCACCAATCCAATCTCTGTCCCTATGTGTTTGGTTATTGTTGTTATTATCTACTACTTAATGAAGGAAATCATATGGTATTTGACCTTCTCCCTCTGACTTATTTCACTTTGCATTATACCCTCAATGTCCATCCATGTTGTCACAAATGGCTGGATTTCATCTTTTCTTATGGCTGAGTAGTATTCCATTGTGTATATATACCACATCATCTTTATCCGTTCGTCCCTTGATGGGCACTTAGGTTGCTTCCAAGTCTTGGCTATTGTGAATAACGCTGCAATGAACACAGGAGTGCATGTACCTTTGCAAATTGGTGTTTTCAAGTTCTTTGGATAAATACCCAACAGTGGAATAGCTGGATCATATGGGAGTTCTATCCTTGATTTTTTGAGGAATCTCCATACTGTTTTCCATAGTGGCTGCACCAGTTTGCACTCCCACCAGCAGAGTATGAGAGTTCCCTTCTCTCCACATCCTCTCCAACACATGTTGTTTCCTGTCTTGTTAATTATAGCCATTCTGACGGGCGTGAGGTGATATCTCATTGTAGTTTTGATTTGCATTTCCCTGATAGTGATTTTGAACATCTTTTCATGTGTCTGTTGGCCATCTGTATATCTTCTTTGGAGAAATGTCTGTTCATGTCTTTTGCTCATTTTTTAATTGGGTTGGTAGTTTTTTTGTTGATGAGATGCATGAGTTCTTTATGTATTTTGGAGATTAAGCCCTTATCAGAAGTATGGTTTGCAAATAGCTTCTCCCAATTGTTAGGTTGTCTTTTCGTTTTGTTGATGGTTTCCTTTGCTGTGCAGAAGCTTTTTAGTTTGATGTAGTCCCATTTGTTTATTTTTTCTATTGTTTCTCTTGCCCGGTCAGACATGGTGTTTGAAAAGATGTTGCTAAGACCGATGTCGAAGAGCGTACTGCCTATATTTTCTTCTAAAAGTTTCACAGTTTCAGGTCTTACATTCAAATCTTTAATCCATTTGGAGTTAATTTTTGTGTATGGTGTAAGATAAGGGTCTACTTTCATTTTTTTGCATGTGGCTATCCAGTTTTCCCAACACCATTTGTTGAAGAGACTTTCTTTTCCCCATTGTATGTTCTTGGCTCCTTTGTCAAAGATTAGCTGTCCATAGATGTGTGGGTTTATTTCTGGGCTTTCGATTCTATTCCATTGATCTGTGTGTCTGTTTTTGTGCCAGTACCATGCTGTTTTGGTTACTATAGCTTTGTAGCATATTTTGAAATCAGGGAGTGTGATACCTCCAGCTTTGTTCTTTTTTCTCAGGATTCCTTTAGCTATTCGGGGTCTTTTGTTGTTCCATATACATTTTAGGATTCTTTGTTCTATTTCTGTGAAAAATGTTTTTGGAACTTTGATAGGGATTGCATTGAATCTATAGATGCCTTTAGGAAGTATGGACATCTTAACTATGTTAATTCTTCCAATCCAAGAGCACGGAATATCTTTCCATTTCTTTGTGTCTTCTTCAATTTCTTTCAGAAATGTTTTATAGTTTTCGGTGTACAGATCTTTCACCTCTTTGGTTAAGTTTATTCCTAGGTATTTAATTCTTTTTGTTGCAATTGTAAATGGGATGGTATTCTTAATTTCTCTTTCTGCTACTTCGTTGTTAGTGTACAGAAATGCAACTGATTTTTGTATGTTGATTTTGTATCCTGCAACTTTACCATATTCTTTTATTACTTCTAAAAGTTTTCTGGTGGATTCTTCAGGGTTTTCTATATATAAAATCATGTCATCTGCAAATAGTGACAGTTTCACTTCTTCCTTTCCAATTTGGATCCCTGTTATTTCTTTCTCTTGCCTGATTGCTCTGGCTAGGACTTCCAGTACTATGTTAAATAGGAGTGGTGACAGTGGGCATCCTTGTCTGGTTCCTCTTCTTAGAGGGATAGATTTCAGTTTTTCACCATTGAGGATGATATTAGCTGTGGGTTTGTCATATATGGTCTTTATTATGTTGAGGTACTTTCCTTCTATACCCATTTTATTCAGAGTTTTTATCATAAATGGATGCTGTATCTTGTCAAATGCTTTCTCTGCATTTATCGAGATGATCATGTGATGTTTATTCTTCATTTTATTAATGTGGTGTATTACGTTGATTGATTTGCGAATGTTAAACCATCCTTGGAATAAATCCCACTTGATCATGGTGTATAATCTTTTTAACGTATTGTTGTATGCGATTTGCTAGTATTTTGTTGAGGATTTTTGCATCGATGTTCATCAGTGATATTGGCCTGTAATTTTCTTTTTTTGTATTGTCCTTCTCTGGTTTTGGTATCAGGGTAATGTCAGCATCATAGAATGAGTTAGGGAGCTTCCCCCCCTCCTCAATTTTTTGGAAGAGTTTGAGAAGGATAGGTATTAAGTCTTCTTTGAATGTTTGGTAGAATTCACCAGGGAAGCCGTCTGGTCCTGGACTTTTATTTTTGGGGAGGTTTGTGATTACTGTTTCGATCTCCTTACTGGTGATTGGTCTATTCAAATTCTCCACTTCTTCTTGATCCAGTTTTGGAAGGTTGTGTGATTCTAAGAATTTATCCATTTCTTCCAGATTGTCGAATTGGTTGGCATATAGCTTTTCATAGTACTCTCTTATAATCTTTTGTATTTCTGAGGTGTCTGTTGTAACCTCTCCTCTTTCATTTCTGATTTTACTTATTTGTGCCTTCTCTCTTTTTTTCTTGGTGAGTCTAGCTAAAGATTTGTCAATTTTGTTGATCTTTTCAAAGAACCAGCTCTTGGTTTTATTAATTTTTTCTATTGTTTTTTTGGTCTCTATTTCATTTATTTCTGCTCTGATTTTTATGAGTTCCCTTCTTCTACTGATTTTGGGCATTGTTTGTTCTTCTTTTTCCAGTTCCTTTAGGTGCATTGTTAGATTGTTTATTTGAGATTTTTCTTGTTTGTTGAGATAGGCCTGTATCGCTATAAACTTCCCTCTTAGAACCGCTTTTGCTGTATCCCATAAATTCTGGCATGTCGTATTTTCATTTTCATTTGTCTCCAGGTATTTTTTGATTTCTTCTTTGATTTCTTTGTTAACCCAGTCGTTGTTAAGAAGCATTTTGTTTAATCTCCACGTATTTTTGGCTTTTCTGATTTTCTTCCTATAGTTGATTTCTAGTTTCATACCGTTGTGGTCAGAAAAGATGCTTGGTATTATTTCAATCTTCTTAAATTTATGGAGACTTGTTTTGTGGCCTAATATGTGATCAATCCTGGAGAATGTTCCATGTGCGTTTGAAAAGAACATGTATTCTTCGGTTTTTGGATGGAATGCTCTGTATATATCTACTAGGTCCATCTGTTCTAGTGTGTCGTTTAAGGCCAATGTTTCCTTATTTATCTTCTGTTTGGATGATTTATCCATCGGTGTAAGTGGAGTGTTCAAGTCCCCTACTATTATTGTGTTACTGTCTATTTCTGTTTTTATGTCTGTTAATAATTGCTTTATATATTTAGGTGCACCTACATTGGGTGCGTAGATATTTACAAGTGTTATATCCTCTTGTTGGATTGTTCCCTTGATCATTATGTAATGCCCTTCTTTGTCTCTTTTTACAGTTTTTGTTTTAAAGTCTATTTTGTCTGATATGAGTACTGCTACCCCAGCTTTCTTTTCATTGCCATTTGCATGGAGTATCTTTTTCCATCCCTTCACTTTCAGTTTGTGAGTGTCTTTAGGTCTGAAGTGTGTCTCTTGTATGCAGCATATATATGGGTCTTGTTTTTTTATCCAGTCAGCCACCCTATGCCTTTTAATTGGAGCATTTAGTCCATTGACGTGTAAAGTAGCTATTGATAAATATGTACTTACTGCCATTTTTTAACTTTTTTCTTTTTTTCCTCAGTGTTTTAGTAGTCCTTCTCTGTTCCTTTCTTCTTCTATACAGAATTGATGGTCACTTTAGTTTGACCTCTGTCTGAAAGCTGTACCCTTTAACTCCCCTCCTCCCTCCTTTTATGTTTTTGATATCATATCTAACCTCTTTTTTGTGCATTTGTATCCATTACGTTGTAATCATGGAAATAGATAATTTTTCCTATTTGGGGTCTTCTCTTTTCCCCTTAAATCAGTCCCTGTAACATTTCTTGTAGCACTGGTTTCTTGGTGACAAACTCCTTTAATTTTTGCTTATCTGGGAAAATTTTGATCTCTCCTTCCATTTTGAATGATAACCTTGCTGGGTAGAGTATTTTTGGCTGTAAGTTTTTTCCTTTTAGCACTTTAAATATATCGTGCCATTCTCTTCTAGCCTGTAAGGTTTCTGCTGAGAAGTCAGCTGATAGCCTTATGGGGTTTCCTTTGTATGTAACTTGACATTCTCTTGCGGCTTTTAGGATTCTCTCTTTATCTTTAATTCTGGACATTTTGATTATGATGTGTCTTGGTGTGGGCCTCCTTGGGTTTATCTTGTTTGGGGCTCTCTGTGCTTCCTGTACCTGGATGTCTGTTTCCTTCCTTAGGTTGGGGAAGTTTTCATCTATTATTTCTTGAAATAGATTCTTGGCCCCTTTGTCTCTCTCTTCTCCTTCTGGGACACCTATAACACGGATGTTAGTGCGCTTGATGTTGTCCCCGAGGTCCCTTAGATTGTCCTCACTCTTTTTAATTCTCTTCTCTTTTACCTGTTCACCTTGGGTAATTTCTTCTAGTCTTTCTTCCAGCTCACAGATCCGTTCTTCTGTATCCTCTACTCTGCTTTTGAGTCCCTCTAATGAATTTTTCATTTCCAGTATTGTATTCTTCATTTCTGATTGGTTCTTTTTTATATCTTCCATTTCTTTGTTGACATTCTCACTGAGTTCATCTATTCTTCTCCCCAGATCAGTGAGCATCCTTAACACTCTTTTTTTGAACTCTCTGTCAGGTAGGTTGCTCACTTCTGTTTCACTTAGTTCCTTTTCTGGGGTTTTGTCCTGTTCCCTTACTTGGAATGTATTCTTTTGCCTCCTCATTTTGCCTCTTTCCCTGTGCTTGTGTCTACGTATTAGGTAGGTCAGCTACATCTCCTGCTCTTGGATAGGTGACCTTATGTAAGTGATGCCTTAGGAGGCTTCCACTGTGCTTCCCTCAGTTCTCAATGTTCCAGGGTTGATCCCTATGTGGGCTACGTGTGTCCTTCTGTTGTGGCCTGTTTGCTCTCCCTGTAGGCGCCCAGGGAGGCTGAGTTATGCTCCTGGCCAGCTGTTGTAATGCTCAGCTTGTAGTTGTTGTGGGCCCTTCAGTCTCTTTATCAGGTGTGGGGAGCCCCAGCACAGTTGGCTGCAAGTTCTAATACCACATTTGTGTTGCAGTCTTTCTTTTAAGTGAGTAGGCCCCCAGTGTGGCAGGTTGTTAGACTCAGGGCCTTACAATTGCTGTAAGCCTCTAGCCTATTAGGTCTCTTGTCAGCTCTCTGAGGATTGCAGCTGGGTGGGGCTGGCCTCAGGCACAGGAGCACCCAATTGTTTCAGGCTTTGGAAGGTGGGGCAAACCTCCTATGTGGGTCTTTGAGAAGCACAAGTCTTCTGCAGCTGACAAGCCCTGCCGCCCACAGGTCCACACACACAGTCAACACAGTCCTGCCCCGTGTGAGCGCGCAGACCTCCCCAAGCAGACCCAGTCTCTCCATGGCGGGAGCCCCACACAGTCCACCACTGCCCCACACTCTCCACCAGCTCCTTGTGCACACTCTGCCCCGCTCAAGTCGGCTCAGTTACCAGGCTGCAGAGAATCCAGTCACCAATCTGTGCAGGCCCACAAGTTGTCTGAGGGCTTGTTGTTGGGTGGGGCCAGTCTCTAGGGTGGGCTGCCTGTCCTGGCTGAGCTGGATTAAATCGGTGCTCTAGCGGGTGGGGCAGACCCTGGGCTAGCAGGCCTCAGGGAGAACTCCAATGGCATCTGTGTCAGCACACTCACACCAGGCCACAACAATGGCCGCCGCCAATGTCCCAGTCCCCGGAGACGTCTCACCCCTCACTGAGATGCACTCAGGGCCTATTAGGTGAGTCTCTTTTCACCACAGCACTGTGCACCTTTCTTTCTGGTGATTTTAGGATGCTTTCTGAGACGGGTGAGTTTGCGTGCGGGCCCTTTAAGAGCCGGTTTTAGTTTCTTTGTGAACCCGGTTTTCTGGGGGTTCTCCCAATGTTTTAGTAGCAGGCAAAGTCAGATATTATGCTGCTGGTCTCGATTGTGCTGGGTCCACAAAATGCCCACAGCGGGGGCGCTCCCTGGCTCAGAGCCCCGCGCCTCCAGGGAGGCTTTGGACCTGTGAGCTGCTCCCGGCGGCCATGAAGCTGGCGGCTTGTGAGGGCGGCGTTTTTCCTCTCCAGAAGGGAGTCTCTGCCTCTTCCACCTCAGTTAGGATTGTCTGTTGTTGCAGGAGTTCCTCTTCCAGTTTTCAGTTCTGTCTCAGGGGTAATTTTTCCACGAGTAGTTTAAATTGGCTGTGTCCACGGGAGGAGGAGGTGAGTTCTGAGTCTGCTTACGCTGCTATCTTCTAGGATTCACTGCCTATTCATTTCTTAATGGTGTCTTTTGATGAGCAGAAGTTTTAAATTTTGGTAAAGTCTATCTTATCATGTTTTTTTCCTTTCTGGTTATTGCTGATCCTGTCTTGTTTAGAAAACCTTTCCTCAGCCATAAGTCACAAAGATTTTCTGTCATGTTTTCTTCTAGAAGTTTTATAGTTTTTTATCTTACTTTTATATCTATGATTTATCTTTAATTTATTATTCTATGCATCATAAAGTAATATTGAGATTTATTTTTTTTCCAGAAAGATATCTCCCATTAGTTCAAGAGATTTTATAATAAGTCTTGAAATTTTGTATGTAATTCTTCCCAATTTGTTCTTAATTTTCAAGATAACTTTGGATACTCTAGCTCTTCTGCAGTTTCATATAAGTTTTAGAATTGGTTTCTCCATTTTTATATTTAAAAAAAGCGTGATATGATTATGATCAGGATTGTGTTGAATCTGTAGATCATTTGGGGGAAATGGGCATCTAACAATATCTGCAACCTTGCTAAACTCACTTACTAGCTTTAGGATTTTCTTAAAATAAGATTTTCTACATATATATCATCGGAGCATAAAATAGTTTTACTTTTTGTTTCCCAAATTTATGCTTTTTCTTCCTTCTTTTGTATTAAAGTATTGCACTGGATAGGTCCAATTAAACAATGCTAAATAGAATGGTGGGCATGGTTATCCTTGTCTGATTCCCTATATCAGAAGGAAAGAACTAAATATTTCATTGTAAATATGATATTAGCAGGCGGTTTTGCTTAGCTGTCTTTTGGTGTTCTCAGACTCAATTTCCAACAACAAGCAGTGCTTCAGACACCACCTGGGTGTCCTACAATTCAGCTCAATTCTGACACTATCTACCTGGAGATAGCATCAGATTGATTAAGAGTTCAGTCCTACAAGACTGCCCCTGCCCTCACTTCAGATACCAGTCCCAAGCCCAGGTTGTTACCTGTGCGTCTGACTGACTGGCTATAAATCAGAGGTTCCCATGATCCCCTTCTTGGGTTGATTAATTTGCTAGAGTGGCTCACAGAATTCAGAGAAACATTTTACTTACTAGATCACCAGTTTATTATAAAAGAATTTAACTCAGGAACAGCCAAATGGAAGAGATGCATAGAGGAAGGTATGTGGGAAGGTCATGGAGGTTCCAAGCCAGATCTCTGTGCGCTCCCTGTTCCCTAAATCTCCTCGTCTTCATGAACTTGGAAGCTCTCCAAACTCTGACCTTTTCGGTTTTTGTGGAGGCTTCATTACATTCATTACATAGGCACCATTGATTAAATCATTGGCCATTGGCGGAGATTAATTTAACCTGCAGCCCCTCTCCCCTCTCTGGAGGTCAGGGGGGTAGACTGAAAGTTCCAACCCTGTAATCACTTGGTTGGCTCCTCTGGCAACCAGCCCTCTTCCTTAGGTGAGGTCCGTAAGTCACCTTATTAACATCACAAAAGATACCTTTGTTGCTCTAGTCACTTAGGTAATTCCAAGAGTTTTAGGAGCTCTGCCAGAAATGGGGACCACGAGCAACCATATATTTCTTATTATGAACTACAATATCACAGATGTCTTTATCGAGTTGAAAAGTTTCCTTAAATTTCTAATTTGTTGTTAGTTTTCATCATGACTGTGTACTGAGTTTTGCCAAATACTTTTTCTTTACCTATTGAAATAATCATATATTTTTTTCTCCTTTACTCTGTCACTATGGTAAATTACAGTGGTTGATATTCCATTATAAACCAACTGTTCATTTTTGGATAAAGCCCAGATAATCATGATATTATTATTTATATATGTTTCTAGATTGATTTTCTAAAATTTTATTAAGGAGTTTTGCATCTGTGTTCATGAAGGACATTGGTTTTTTCATCTGTCTTTTCCAGGTTTACTCTTGGGGCGATGATTACTTCATAAAACAAGTTAGAAAGCAATCCTTTCTTTTCTATTTTCTAAAAGAGTGTGTGTAAATTTGTTGCTTTTTTTTTTTTTTTTAACTTGAATGTTTGATTGAATTTACCAGTGAAAACATCTGAGCCTGAGTGTTTTTTTGTGGGAAGGTTTTTGCTTAAGAATTCAAACACTTTAATAGACAAAATACTATTCATATTTTCTATTTTATCTTGTGTTGTGGTATGATATGATTTTCAAAGAATTTCTTCTTTTCTTTTGAACTTTTACATGTATTGGCATAAGCTATTCTTGGTATTTCCTTATTCATTTAATTTCTGAAAGCTTGTAGTGATATCACTTCATTCGTTCCTGATATGGGTAATTTTGTTCTCTGTTTTTTGTGTGTGGATAGGACTAGCTAGGAGTTTAAGAATTTTGTCGCTATTTTTAAAGAAAGAATTTTTAACTTAGATAATGTTCTCTATTTAGGTAATGTTTTTCTATTTTCTGTTTCCTTGATTTCTGTAACAGTCGTTAGTATATCCTTCCATCTACTTACTTTGGCTTTATTTTCTCTTCTTTATTTTGCTCCTCTTTTTCCCCTTCTTAAGGTGGAATCTTAGGTCATTGATCATATATCTTTTTTTCTTGCCAATAAAAGCACTTAACGCTATAGATTTCCCCTATAAAAGCTATGAAAGCACTGCTTTAACTGTATTTCTCAAATTTTGTTATATTTTTGTTTTTATACAGATTGAAACGTTTTCTAATTTCTTAGAGACCCGAGTGTTACTAGAAATGTGTTTTCTTTTCATTCCCAATATTTGGCATTTTGCTGAGTATCTTATAGTTATCTTTATGTCATATAATCATCTTTGCATTATTTGTGGCATGCTTCTAAGTAAACTTTAAAAGTTTAGTAATGTTATATATATATAAATACACAAATAAAACTTAGATCACAGTATTAAAAATATTACCTTCTGACCCATTTTAGCGGGTCACTGTGGAATTCCGGAACTCATTGTGAATGGTCAAGTCATTGGAGAAAATTATGGCTACAGAGACACAGTTGTTTATCAATGTAATCCTGGTTTTCGATTGATTGGTTCTTCAGTGAGAATATGTCAACAGGATCACAATTGGTCTGGTCAGCTCCCATCCTGTGTGCGTAAGTAAGCATGGCAGAAATAAATAGAGACCTCTGTTCTCATGCAATTATCAGTAATTTTTTTCTTAGGTAAGATAACATAAGTTTACACACACACATATGTATATGTATAAATATATATATGTATATATTAAAGGATGAAAGACATAAACTAAATTCTCATAATTCATTTTTTTATACTGCTGTGCACTAGTCTTTAAAGTGGGGTGTGTTCAGAAGCATGTAAAACCAACCACTATGATAGTGGAAGAAAATAATAGAATGTCTATTATTATTTATGTTGTGTATAAAGACAAGAAATTAAATTCAGCTATTCTAGTATTTAATATAAATACATGATATTTATAACTGCATATTCCTATATGGAAGGCATATTCTTGACAAATTTTTAGTTATAACAACTTTAATTTGTTGAGATCACTGTGCAATAGCATCAATATTATTGTGATGTGATACTACAAAACTTTTTATAGTGAAAAGTACTTTGGATAGATTTTTTCTAATAATTATAATTATAATGGTATAGTTGTCACATCAAATTCAGATGCTGATGGAGTATAATTAGTGGGGAAAGAAATCATTAGGCATGATATGGAGGGCCATTGTTCTCATTTCAGTTCCACTGCTAATTACATGAGCTAATGCAAGTCATTTAATCTCTCTAGCCTCTAACTCCCCTTATATATAAAGTGAATGGTTAAAAGCGTTTATCATTATGGCCTGTTTTAGCTTCAAAATCCATCATGTTCTTAAATACATCAAGATTACGTATCACAGCTAATGTAATTATAATATTTAGTCATAAAATATTATATTAAATATTTAAAATTTATTTAAAAGTTTGTTTTAAAGCACTCTTTCCACTATTTTTAAATTCATACAAAGTTGTATAACTATATGTAATTTTGGAATTGTCTTAATAAAATATCTCACGAGTTCAACAAATATTCATCTGATCTTTTAAGTTAATTTACATATGAATTCACACATGAATAATAAAATGGATTTTAAAATAATACCTTTGTATTATTCTTATTTAAATATACCTGCTGTGCTTTGTGGTTCCTATATGTATGTTATAGCTTTGCCCATTTTGCATTTATTATGACTGTTATAATACAAAAGTAATAGTATAGTTGAATATTGATAACTCCATTACTTTTTCTTACTTCGCTGATTCCCTAGCAGTACACAATGTTTCACATCACAATCTATCCTATTTTGGACCTTGAAGTCAATTATTAATGTGTTTCTTATTTTTTTCTTATAATTATTTCCAGTCCCAATTACTGACATTTATATTAAAATTGATGTTAGAAAATGAGAAAATATAAAAATGTAATTGCAACATCATAGGATCAGATGATAGAGATTTTGGAGTCTTTAGATAAATAATGCATGGGACTTTTAGTGTGAATTCACAGGAAATATTTCATTTATTCTGTGACTAATTACATCCATATTTATAAATTCCATCATTGTCAAATTTTTATCCATTCAACAGAAATTCATGGGAGTTCTAGTTTCATGGAAAATACTTTAGTGTGTTGAGATTGAATAAGGTAATAGAGCATATAGTTAACAATTAAAATTGCTTTTCCAAGGTGTGCATGTGCACACGCGAACACACACACACACACAGATTATCTGATGATTTAAAGACAGCAATATTATGCTTGGGTCTGTCCTGGATTTTTTTCCCTTTCATTAATATTCAAGCATAGCCAACTAATACCACTGTTTTTCTTGTTGAATAATTGAGACTATAAATGAAAATTGGCCCTTGGGGTAAAACTGGTTTCTTTATTGATAATTTTAACAAGAATAAGATGCAGTTAAATTTCCAAATGAGTAGGTTGACATTAACAATACAGCTGAAAAATAATTGCTCTTGGGTCATTTCAAAAGTACTAAAATTGACTATGGTCTTTCACTGTGTGCAATTATGAAGCATGATTACTGGAGTTGCTCTGATTAATAGAGTGAGATGATGCAATAAAACAGTTCATAGAAATACAAAGTATTTGAGAAAAGTCAGCACTGCATCAAATCTCCAATAGAACTCTAACACTAAAAGAGTTTAAATAATTCATCTGTTACCATTATTTCAAAAATTGTTCTAAAATATCAAATATCAATTGTGAAAAAAAATAAACCAGTACGGTTGATTGGTAAGAGAATGTTAATATTGATATCTTAAGATATTAAGAAGAATTCTAATGCAGCATCATGTATCATTTTTTATTGTTCATATTATGTAGTCACATTAAGTTATTCTTCAAGTACACTTTTGCTTATCAATCTATTATTCATATAAATTGCTTGTATAAATAATATTAAAATAAACTATTTAAAAAGTAAATACAAAAAACTGCCTTCAAGCATCTTCAATTCTTAAACTTATCTAGAAAAGGAAGATCAGTTGTTTCATTCGTTTTTTCTACTGACTAGTGACATGAACTTCAATCTTTCCCAGATTTCTTTGAATTTCAGTATTCTTCTCCCCCCATAAAATAGAGAGAATGAAAAGATACCATGAAACTTTTAAATGTCTCTGTACGACTTGTATAAAATTATCGTAATTGTAAACAATTGTCTATTTTCTAATATAATATTCCTATTATATTGCACTAATTTGGCATTCTAAATTGCTCCTTTGCATTAGTAAAAGTACTTTAGATATATTTTCACATAAAAGTGGTCTACTTTCTCCATTGTTTGAAATGATTAAGTGTCATTGTCATGTGATAACTGATAACCAAATATTCTGTTTTGTGCTTCCTCCCTCCCCCAACCATTGCTATTAGCTGTTAGCTGTGGTCACCCTGGTAGTCCAATTTACGGAAGAACAAGTGGAAATGGATTCAACTTTAATGATGTGGTAACATTCTCTTGCAATATTGGGTATCTTATGCAAGGGCCAACAAAGGCACAATGCCAAGCCAACAGACAGTGGAGCCACCCTCCCCCAGTATGCAAAGGTAAAAGTCTAACCGTATTCCAGGTTAGAGCATGGTAATGTGTAACATTTGAAACAGTGCGGACAGAACAGTAGAGTTTTCAACTAATAAAACAAAAGATTTAATGTTGATGTTGTCTCATTAGCAATGCTATTTTTTTCCCTTAATTTTTAACTTATTTTTTTAAAAGTTAAAACTGGCAGGCTTTATTTCAATTGCTTAACTTTATTATCTTGTACCTATTTTATGGCTGCAAATAAAAAGTCATTGAGATCATTTTCATTTGTGATTTGCTTCGTAATTAATGGAAGTTGCCTTGGCATTTATTTTCTTCATATTTTTGGAAAAACTGTGTTTGAGGCCTGAATTGCCATGATACCTGCATTGGGGGTTTATTAATTGCTTTCTCTACAGAAACAGATAAAAGAATTTTTGATGTTTTCCATTTTGCCAAGAAGTATGATATGCATCATATTGTTTGATAAAATACAGCCAAATTATCATTTTTCTACACTTTTTATGAGTTAACTATACCTTTAAAGGTATAAAGTATCATTATGAAAGGTATCATTCTTTAAATCTGTACTCAGCATAATACTTATGGAGTTGCTAGTGTTCAAAAAATTTTTGCAAAAACGCTTTCCTTTTTTCTGTATTTTCAACCACACAGATTTTACTTCATTGTCTAGATAGCCCATGTATTAATTTTATTCCTAGAATCTTTGGTTTGTTTGATTAAATTTGCCTTTGAAACTAAATTTCTAATTGAAATCTATATGTATATATATTATTCCAAACATACCTTTCAAAATTTATCATTTGTCATTTGTTTAGTGGTGAACTGTTCTGATCCTGGAATTCAAGCCAATTCCAAAAGAGAAAGTAAAATAGAACATGGAAATTTCACCTATGGCACTGTGGTGTTCTATGACTGCAATCCTGGATATTTCTTATTTGGATCTTCAGTTTTGATATGTCAACCAAATGGACAATGGGACAAACCTTTACCAGAATGTATCAGTAAGTAGATAATGTGAATTCTTCCTTGAGAAAATACCATGGAAGCAATATGTATGTTTATTATCTTATAAAATATCTAGAGCTATGTATCAGAAGGATTTTGTCTTTAATTATGATTTTAATTATTATTTTATTTTTGATTTTATTGTTTTGAAATTACACTTCCCTATATTCTGCCAATTCAATGCCCAAATGCCATTTTTATTAATGCTAATGTGATAAATATCTCTCTGTCATTCTTTGATTTTGAACTTTGATAGAGCAGATAGAATATGAAAAGCAGACATCATTCATATCATATTCTGTGATATTACATCCCTTAGAAGCAAAAAATCCCATGATTTTTCTTTTGTACTAATATTTCAAATTTGATTTAAGGCAATATTAGTCTTACTGTAAACAGCCACCAGAGCTTCAGAATACTTGAGAATATAGACAAAAATATTACATATAACTTGTTGATCTTAAATGTTTATCATATACAGACACATACAAGTACACTAAGTGTTAATATACATCATCTTTCAAGTCATTGAACATTTAATGAGTACATTTTGTTATGTTGTGTAGGAGTTGTAAAATATAAATAAGATAAATTAGAGCAGAATGCGTATAGTTAACATGTGCAGTGAGAAAATAATTTAACAGAAATAAATAAAAATTATGCTAGGACATAGGGAACTGAACATGAATTTTAGGAATTCAGTTAGTTGATAGGTCTTAAAAATAGCCACGTCTCAAAGAATTGATGAATCTTGGACATGATAAGAAAGAGAAGAACTTTATAGATCGAAGGAGTAGTATACCAAGAAATCATTGTGCGAGTTATTTTTGGTTATACTAAATTTCTAAATTATAAAATTATTTTATGATCATATTTTACTTAGGGACACTTTCTTTATGTTCATGGGGTAGGATTTGTTGAAAGTTTTGTGACATCATTCTTACACTAATGAAGAAATAAAACTTCGTGCAATGTCTATTAAATTTCAGATTATAAGCAAATAATTAAGGCAATCATAGATCCCTTGCTTAAAAGGCATTTAACTTCTTTTTGTAGACTGACTGGTCTAATAGTTTGACTAATGCACTTACTTGGCCTTGTGTGACTATGACTAAGAACATGTAAACATGAACTTCTTCAGATTTTCTTAGTTCTCGTACACTCCTCGCCTTTCTTTATTTCCTATCACACTCCCTGGTAGTGTGCTAAGTACTCAAGGATTTTATAAGGTTCGTGTCCCCTTATGTGCTATTTAATACTCTAGAGTCATATTGCACTCAGTATTTTTCAGGTTCCAACTAAAAGGGGGCACACTAAGTTCTCAAACTACCTTACGTTATAAAGAAAATTCTACGAGGTATTGACATTTGATCCTGCGATGCTTAGCAGTTTTTTGCCTAACAAGCCACTGAGTATTTTCTTTGTACAGCATAATTTATTCGTTAATGGCCTGGAATGGAATTATTCTAGACTACATATTAGATTTGTGTCTTAGATCTATCTTCATTCCCTCTCCTTTATCCTCAAATTTCTTCCCTTTTAATTTTTGTATAGGCTTATTTTGAATCCTATATGACATCCTATGTCCTTATTTAGCCAGTCCACATTACTCCTTTCCCTAACTTTGGCATCCTTGTTCAGGCACACACGTACTTCACACCCATGCACATATGTGTATGAACACACACTCATCACCCCTCACGTACTGATACTCACTCAGTCATTTATGACTGCTTAGAATGTTTCTGTTAAACTCATGCTCAGGGTGAATGGGTTAACAGAATTGCTCCTTTAACTACAACTTCCATTTTATTTTTTAAAAAGTCAGCTTTCACATAGGTGTTTGATTTCTGGAGGTTGTATATATTTGAGCAGATAATTTACTTCTGATTTATTTTATAAAAAGGTGGTGCAGGTTGTTCGATAGGAGATATAAAAAAATTTTATATTCAATAATTATGTATTGTAGTGATTGACTGTGGACACCCTGGCATTCCTCCTAATGCAGTCCTGTCTGGTGAGAAGTATACCTTTGGGTCCACTGTTCACTATTCCTGCACAGGAAAGCGCACCCTTCTAGGCCAGTCATCAAGGACTTGCCAATTGAATGGCCATTGGAGTGGATCACAACCTCATTGTTCAGGTACCACTTGGAAAATTGGACAATGTGTGTTGGAAATTACATTATTAGTATTATTATTATTAGGAATGTATGCACAAAACAATCTAAAGAGATAACACATGTCTCTTAAAAATCTCATGAGAGAAACTATAACATTGTTTATACATTTATTGGAATACTTCTTAAGGTAATATAAATTCAGAGTGCAAATTAACACTCATCTTGTAGATAGTAAATTACAGGTATATGGTTTGAACTGTGTTGTGGCTAATGTAAAGAATTAAATGGTTTTAGGATGCTGTTCTGTTTAAAGTGCTTTTGTTTATTAAAATGGTGAACCACTCAAGTTTAAGTAGCTACTCCGGTCTAGCAGATACCAAATGTAATTTTCCCCAGAAGGCAATGTTATTTTAGTGATCTTCTGTTAGAGTTCAGTTCTATTAAACTTTCCAAGCAATTGTTTACTTAATAGCATACTTTTAAAATAAAGTCCTAAATGTTTTAAATTAAAATAAGTCAAGTTTTGTGAAAGGTATTTGTGTATCCTAACTTCCCTCGCTATTAATAGGCAACATATAATTCCTGAGTCTCTATACCCCCAATAGAATTATCTTAGAATAAGTGAATATTAAGGTTATTTTTAATTAACAATTTGTTCACAGAGTGAGTATTTGATAAGTCTTTTTTGAACTGTTTAAGCTACTGCTTTTCTTCAAAAATGTCATTTAACTTTTAGATCTGTCATGTCTCTCTATTTGATACTACTTATTCTACTTATTTTTACACATCAATCAGATATTGGTGCTTATTTTTCTGTTATTTTATTTATATATTGTCCATTACCTTTATATTATTTTATCTCTGTGCAGATCATGCTGATGACTTATTAGGAGTTGTTTTATATTGTTTTTCCTTGAGGGGCAAAAGTTGTAAAATGGTTACTTATTTCAGAATCTCCTTCTAACTGGTGGTTAATCCCTATGAAGTGACTGCCTGGGACTTCAAATTTAATCTATAGATTTAAAAAATCATCATTTTTTAATATGACTATGAAACTGATTTCAATGAGAATTAAAACTCTTATCTTGGAGCAACTCACAGTTAATTAACTCACTCAGATTACTGATTATACATAAAAACACGTAAACTTACACACATACATCCCAATGTATTAGGAAATGCTACTAAACTGCAAAAAAAAAAATTGTACACAGATATTTAAAAGCAAAATATTGATCTTAAAGTTTTGTGTGGTTAACATTACATCACATGAAAATGAGGAGATGTGAAGTGGGATTCCAAACACACAGGGCATGTCAAAAAAGGCATCTAGACAGACAGGGCATTTTCAGTGCTTATGTATTCAGCTTTCTCTCTCTCTCTGTTTCTCTTTCTTTCTCTCTTAATATATACTAATGCTATGGCAACTCTGATTAAAATTACTTAAGAGATGATAAAGGGACTTAGTAAATCCTTGACACTAAAATCAGTGTTTTAGTGTTTTATTCATGACTAGGTGTCATGAATAAAATCCTAGTCATGAATAAAATCCTTATTAGGAACTTAAGTCAGAGTTTCTGGTCTTTGATTGTTTACAACTTATTTTTATATTTTCATATATGAGAAGTGTGCAGTTCATTTATCTTTGACCAATGGTCACTGATAGAGAAAATTAGAGGATGAAATTTTAGGTTACAGGAAGTACTATACTGTAGCATTTACATTTTTCAGCATATCACAGTTCTAACAAAAAAAGATTTTCAGTAATTAGGAAATTCAGAGAAGGAAACGCAAATTACCAAATCCTGTGTTTTAATTTTAGTTTTATAAATCCATTGTCATTTGAGCCCATAGTACTTTCAGTTATAAATTTTCTATTAACTTGGTTATTAACCAGGTTCTGGAGATACTAATGAAATGTCTTAACCTATTTAATAGGTCCAAACATTACTGATATGGAAAATGACACCATATTCTTGCAACTATTTTCTTTTCCATTTAGGCTTTTTCTTATGACTGGAGACAGATGGGAAATATGAGTTACGATTTTACCTAGTTAACTTATCGTGTTAAAAACAGTATGCACAAAGACAAATGCCTCCAAGAATGCTGGAATAGATCATGAACATAGAAAATGTTTGTTGAAATAAATTAACTTGAACTGTACTGAATTGCAGGTGATGCTACTGGTACCTGTGGGGATCCAGGTACTCCCGGTCATGGTTCTAGGCAGGAAAGCGATTTCAGAACCAAAAGTTCTGTACATTTTTCTTGTGATACTGGTTATATCCTTCATGGCTCAGAAGAAAGAATATGTTTAGCCAACGGCAGTTGGACTGGAAGTCAGCCAGAATGCAAAGGTAATCTCAAGCAGCAACTAAATATATTGAAACTTCTGGAGTTTAATGTGTAACCAAATTCAATCCGTTACTATCGAAGTTACTCCTGCCAGTTCTTCTGCCCCCAACCATGGAATAAAAGCAGTAGTATTCCAGTTTCACTGACACCATCCTGTAAGAGAACTCACTGACACACAACCTGTAAGGTAATAGTTGTAAAATATCTCTCTCATGGGTCATTTATCTACAAACATTGTTCATATCATAGCAAACATCTGGATTGGAAAACTTAAAAATATCTGTTAAAAAAGGTTTATTTTCCCCTGTTTATCATAGTGCTCTATAATGTAGACACTATTGGGAAAAAAATAGGTTGTTCTTACATCAATATTACCTCAAGATCTGTGTTAGTTTTCAGGTTTGTGGAAATGGTGGTCTATGGTTAAGATTCGGAGCTCTCATTGCGGAGGCCCAGGTTTGTTTCCTGGTGAGGGAACCACACCACCTGTCTGTCGATTGTCATACTGTGGTGGGGGCAAGTTGCTGTGATTCTGAAAGCTATGTCACCAGTATTTCAAATACCAGCAGGGTAAACCATGGTGGACAGGTTTCAGCAGAGCTTCCAGACTAAGTCAGACTAGGAAGAAGGACCTGGATACCCAATTCTGAAAAAAATTGCTCGTGAAAACCCTAAGAAGGGCAGCAAAGCGTTTTCTGATACAGTGCTGGAGATGAGAGGAGGGCGCAAAAGGACCGGGCAGGGTTCCGCCCTGCTATACACTGGTTCACTAGGAATCGAAATAGACTTGATAGCACTAAGAAGAAAAAATGGAAAAATATAAAAAGATGCCTAAGTATAAATGAGATTTTTATTTATAGAATAAAATTGCTAGTAACTAGAATTCTTAAAATTTGTGGTGTTTGAGTAAAATTGTTAATTTCTGACTGACTCAGAGTTAACATAATTAAATTTTTACAAGGTTGACTAGAAAATAAAATGTTGCTGGAAATTGTCCTTATAATTTAAATTGTTCTTTTTAAGATGATTTTAGTGCCAAAACTAAACTTGCAAAGGTATTTATAAAACTTACCTGATGTTGTACCAAATGTATTCATTTTATAAATAGGAAGTAATTGCCAATAGAAACTTCCTGACAGTTTTTTGATTGATTGTATTTTAGAAACGTTTTATTATGTTTAAAATTAGTATCCTTATTCTAGGAAAGATAGCCATCTTTTTTTTAAGTGGACCAAATTTAATAATCTCAATTAAGAGAGAGTTGTAACTCAGTTGCTATTATAGGGAAAGGAGTTGAGAAACAAAGTTGTTGAGCAAAAGACAGTGAGACTAAACTGTTGTTCACTTTGTTTCTCAAACTTACTTTCCAATGGCAAAGTCTCTATAATGATGTTGTCCAGTACATGAGTGATATCTAAGCCATCCCTTTGTTCAGCTGAACCGCAAAATATTTTTAGATGAAACACAACTTGATGTTGACTTTGTTTTGTTAGTATACACATTACAGATAAAGAATAACTAGGAATTGTAGCAAATATAACAGAATTAATATTTTTCTCATAAATGGAGCTCATACAAACCATTTAGAAAAACAGATTCTAGTAGATGAATGGACAGAGGAAATGAACAGACAATACAGAAGAGCAAAAAATACAACCTATAGAAAAAAATTCTGCATAACTACTAAACAATGATAATTAAATATCAAAGCATCATTTTGCACCTGTTTTAATATGAAATTCTGGTGTATGTGCAGCAAAACTAGAACTATAAAGCATTTATAGAGGTTTTTTATGGTTATAATATTTTTAAAGTAATTTGACAAAAACACATATATATTCTTAGAGTATATATTTTTGATTTATTAACTCCACTTTTGAGGATTATTTTCCAAAAGAAAATAAAAATATTAAAGAAAACACACAATCATAAACATGCAATTTTTTATTTCTAATTGATTATGACTAGCAGCAACTGAAAATAATTTGACAACACTAGGAAAATTATTACATAAGCAATTGTATAGTTACATGATGTAATAGTGTATAGTCAATGAAATATAGAATAAAGGCCATGAAGCAATATGAGAAAATGTAAATCATATAAAATTTAGTTAAAAAATTGTGTGCTCATTAAAATCATGGGAAATGATATTCATTTGAAAGAAAGTATAAAAGGCAATACACAAAAAATGATAATACAACGGAGTGGTGAAATTTGTACTATTTTTTTCTCTTTATTTCAAATGTTTTGTAATGTTATATTACTTTAGTAATTTACAATGAAATATAAAAGCTTTCCTAGAATGTGATGGATAAAACACAAGTGAAAATAACAATATCAAATAAATGTGTTAAAATATCTTAATTTAATAAATAGAAAAATACAGATTTAAAGAATATAGCATTTTTTGACAAACTGACAAGGTTTTTAAATGATGGCACATAGTGTTGGAGAAGATGTGTGAAAACAAGCAAACTTTAAAACTATTGATACAAGTGTGTATTATTATAATACCTTGTATATGTATAGGGGGTATAAGTTTCCTGTCTAAACACATATACACACAAACATACAGCCTCATTACAGCATCACTACACGGCCACTACATACAGCAAAATTAAATATTTAAGATGCACCAAGCAATATAGATGTTACTGAAACTAAATTTACACTTCATATTTGTAAAGGTAGCCTTAACTTTTCTAAAGTACTAAAATACCTTCTTATGTTACAACAAAATTTAGTATTACATTTGACATAGGCTTGCTTTTAAGATATTTAAAAAATTCACTTATGGCATTGATGGCAAATAGTTAAAGATAATACAGAACAGTTAATCATATGACATTCGTGTTTGTGACTCCTGTTTAGGATATGTTGAAAACCATTTCTAGAATTTAGTTACTTTGTTTTCACTCGGTTTATTTTTTGTATACCTTGGTCAGGAAAGAGAGATTATAAAGTTTTAATGCAAATCAGTTATATACTTATATAAATAAAAATATACATGGATGCATTTAATATTTAAATTGTTTATATCTATCCTCTCAGAAGTATACTTAATATCAATCTCTGTTGCATCTCGATGTTATTATCTTCCAATTTTATGTGAGTTGCTTTTTTAGGCTGAGACTCTTATAATCATTCTTTGAAAGATTTTGTGGCACCCAAAGGCAATACTCTCAAGTAATTACTTTACTTTGTAAAGTTTTTTCCAAAGCTACTAACAAAAGACTTTTAAAAGAATAGCTGTTATATGATTTTCATCCCACTAATTAAACTAATAAAATCAACATAAATTCATCCTTGAATTTCAACCACATAAAATAATTTAATGATTATTTTAGGAGATTTTATATCTCCTTTGGATAATTTGAAACAATCATTTAGTCATTAACTTTTTGTGAAAGGATTTTTAATTACACTAGTTTTATGTATACTCTTTACCATTTTGTTTTATAGCTGTACAGTGTGGTAACCCAGGAACAACAGCTAACGGAAAAGTCTTTCAGATCGATGGCACAACATTTTCTAGTTCAGTCATTTATTCCTGCACAGAGGGATATATCCTTTCTGGGCCTTCAGTTAGACAGTGCACAGCCAATGGAACGTGGTCTGGAACTTTGCCTAACTGTACAAGTAAGTAAGTTTCTTCTCAATATGTTTATATCACTGGTTATGTGACAAATATTTGAGTATATAAATATGAATATGTTTGTTTTGTAATTAATAAAACCATGCAAGGTTTTGAATATTTGTAATGTTAGATTAAAAGATGGTAGTAGTGTTATGGTTAGAGTGTACACTAGTGACTTTAAGAGCAGTTAAGTACTCACACTCCACTTTGGTGGCCCGGGGTTCGCAGGTTCGGATCCCGGACGTGCACCAATGCACCGCTTGTCAGGCCATGCTGTGGTGGCGTCCCATATAAAGTAGGGGAAGATGGGCACGGATGTTAGCCCAAGGCCAATCTTCCTCAGCAAAAAGCAGAGGATTGGCATCAGATGTTAGCTCAGGGCTAATCTTCCTCACAAAAAATAAATAAATAAATAAAAGAGAGAGATTCTGCATTATAATGAAATTACTTGAAGAATTTTTTAAAATTTATTTCAAATTTCTATATATGAATTAATGCCTTTGTATGGAATAAAATAGAATTTATTTAACCAACAATAATACATCCATTGGAAAATTATGGTTGCTTATATTTATTAACAAGAACTGCAGTGACATGTAAATCATGAAAGTTTTAAAGAGGAGAGCTGTTTAGGATGTATTCAGAGACTGTAGCAGTCATGAGAAATTGCTGAAGCTTCTGTAGTGAAAGAGACTCTGGGAAGACTAATGGGAGGGAGTGCCTTGTGTATTGCAATTTAGACACATTATAGATACTTTTGCTATAGGGGGCCTCCTTAAAAGTGGGCCAATTTGTGAATAATGACATAAATGAGCTTAAGTAAAATTTGTAAATGAGGAACCTGTTGCTTCCAGGACCCAAAAAGGTGTTGGGCTTATTTTAACGTTGTGGTGCTGAGAAGGTCAGTGGTTGTTCCTGACAGTGTCAGTGGTGGCACGGCCCTCAGCTAATCTAAATAATTCCCAGAAATTTAACTGAGAAGATAGGCTTTGTGCTATGTGTACGCCAATGAACCATCTCCTTCCTTTTTTTTTTCTTTAACTCTTTTGTGAATATTTATATTTCCTGAATGAATGGCTCAAATGAATCTACTCAGAAGAGGATGGCATCAAAGTATTGTCATGTCGTATCATGATCCTGGAGAAAGTTGGTTGTAGTTAATATCTTGCCTGCAAAAATTGTGTGTGATGACAGGGCTGTTGCCATATCCTGTGTGTGTTGTCTCTCTTCAAAGGTGAAGGCAAACTATGGCTAGGAGGCTGTTGAAATAAGGACTAAATATAACATATTAGGCAAATCTACAATAGCCAAACGTTTTCCAGTTGTTGATTGGAATCAGTAAAAGTAATATTCTTGGCCCTGTGTCAGCACCAGGTACTGTTAGGTCTAATCTTTTGGGTAGTTCTTTACCCCACATTGAGCAGTTTCCTCATAGGCTGATCCGTATTCCGCTGGATACTCATGGAGTTTTCTCCCTAGATCTCCAGAGATCTGCCTCTGTCCATGTCCTCCCTGGTACTCTTGTCTCTCAAATTCAATTCACTTTATTCTCTCCTGACTCTCAGATCCATCTTTTCAACTCAGGGAGCCAACTGGGCTCTGCATGGGGTCCTCCTCCCTGTGCCATAGCCTGGAAACTCTCTTAAGGCAGTAATATGGGGTGATCATAGGACTCATCTAATTTGTTTTCTGTTACTCAAGGATCAGTATGCTTTGCTGCCTAATGAAACCTGTTGTGTGTTTATTTTTTTGTCATATTTCATCCTTTTTTTTTTTCTGGTTGTTTCAAATGGAAATTAAATTCTTCCCTGTTTCTCCTACTTATTTTGAAAATGTCTCACTTTTGCAATACTGAACAATCCATCAATTAACAAATATGCTTTACTGTTTCCATACTACACTACCCTATACGAACTTTTAGAACTCTTACTTGGTACCTTTTAAGTATCAGCTGAAATGACACATTTGTCAAAAGCCTTGCCACGACACTTCTTCCTCATGCCTTTTAGCAGAAAGTGATCTCTCTATACTGTATAACTCTTTTATGGCAATTATGCATACTGCTAAATGGTAAACTTCATAGGCAACAGTAACCAGGTCTGTTTATCTCAGTCACCCTCTAGTGTAGAGCACAATACCTAATACGTAAGAGTGACTCAATGAATAGTTGTTGACTGACTCAAAAATCTCATATGAATTTTATTTTAGCTCTTAGTATACAAGACTTACCATTCCACTCCATTTTAAAATGCTTGCAGAGAGGGCTTATAATTTTATAGATAACGTAGCACATAGTTTCTAGTAGATAGTATGTTTTCAATATATAGTTATTGAAAAGACTGAAATAATGGGTATATTCAGAGTAAAAGAAATCTGCTGAGTAACATGTCCTTCTATTTCCACAATGAATAATGATTTCATTTAATCATGGATAAATACCTGTCTTTTATTTAAGATGTTTTCCAATTTTAGTAAAGATAAACAAATAAACATACTCCAATTCTTGAGATTGAAAATACATTAATTTTTTTATTGAATCAGCTTCATTTTTCCTTAGGAAATTTTTTTTTTTTTTTTGTGAGGAAGATCTGCCCTGAGGTAACATCTGCCAATCCTCCTCTTTGTGCTGAGGAAGACTGGCCCTGGGCTAACATCCGTGCCCATCTTCCTCCACTTTATATGGGATGCCGCCACAGCATGGCTTGACAAGCGGTTCATCGGTGCGCACCCGGGATCACGAACCTGCGAACCCCAGGCTGCGGCAGTGGAGTGCGCGCACTTAGCCGCTTGCGCCACCGGGCCGGCCTCTTCCTTAGGAATTTTAAATCAAGTTAAAAATCACTCAATTCAAGACAGACTGTTTACAAACGACATAGCAAAAATATAAAGAAAGACACTATGTCAGTTCTTCAAGGAGAAATATTGTGTTGAGTAAGGTATTTCAAGCATTAGTTTTTACGTGATGAATTGCTAGTAAACTAAAAGCTGAGCATTTGTAACACTTGACTTACTTCACAGGCATAAAAGTACTAACACCCCAACAGGAATCCAAAGCAAAAGTAAAAACAAAAATATTCCCAAAAAAGAAGCGTAGAGAGAAGATTCAGTGGAAATTAAAATAGACTAAACTTCTGTAATTAAAGAATCTAACATACTGACAATGCTTATATGTGGTGATCAAATTGAATTAGCACAAATGTTTCAAATTTCTTCTCATTAATTTGCAATAGAAGTTAATTTAAATATATGATTGATAGAATCGTTTAATTTTGGAGCTGAAAGGGATTGTGTCATAGGCTCACATGTATAGATCAGGAAACTGAGGCACCAAATCACTTAATGACTTACTGACTACTGGCAGAGCTCACCGCTAAACAGTTATTTCTGTCACATAAATGGATGGAATTTCCCATTCAGTTTAATTATTTCTTATACATACCAGAAAGGTTAAATTCAAGTAAAAAATATTTTTAGTAAATTTTGATTTAATATAACTGCCTTTTGTAGGTGCTCTTTTTTCTAGTGTGTGGGTGCAAGGACCTAAATGTGAATTTGAAATGAATTAAATTAGGTATGAAAAAATTTAAAGTACCTGAGCTACATTTCCAAACCAAAGCCCTGATCACAATTTTTGGAAAACTGAACTAAACTTTCCTTTTTTTCTTTCCATTCAAATTGTTACTATTTTTACTCATAAAGAATAATATCTGTCATTGAGTGTTTATCATTTGTTAGCATTTGTGCTAAGTGCTTTACACAAATTCTCTCACTTATTTCTAAAAAAATTTATGAAGTATATACTATTATCTTCTCTATTTCACATTAGAAGAAATGGTAACTTGCAGAGAAAACACAATTTTCTTTCCTGTGGTAACACGACTAGTATATGTAGTATCTGTGAATTTAACCCAAGTCTGTTTGACTCAAGGAGCAATGTTCTTGAGTTCATTTCATTCTCTCCTTTGCATTTTAGCTCGTTTTTGTTTTCTTGCTTTATTTTCTAACTTCATTCAATGGTCAAGTATATTTGATGTGATATAAACATAGGACCTTGCTTATAATGCATATGGAAATGTTTCGTTAAGTTATAGCCTATTCCTCTCTGAACTTTTCCAATTTCTCTGCATTTACGAATTTGAGTTCTGCAAAGTTATATCATTTCTTAATGAGCTGACCACGTGTAAAATTTGTTTTTGCTCAACAATCCTTTCTGCTTAGCATTACAATTTCCTCTATATATCTTATCAATAATTTTTCCTCTATATATATTGTCAATAATTTTGTTGTTTGTCTCAAGATGAATGTCCAAATATATAGTGCAAATATATGTCAGTAATAAATCTGCAAATCTTTCAAGAGATGAAATATTTTAATATGATGAAGCAAAGGAAATGAACTGGGGTACTGTTGAATCACATTCATAATCATTGACAAAGGGGATCTGCTAGAATTAGGACAATATCAGTTGAAAGAGAGGAAGTCAACAAGATTGATGATATGATAGATGCTTCAATATAGGATGATTTGAATATGAAAAAATTAATAAAGACCCTTGAGGAAATTAATAAAGCCCTTGAAATATAGTTGAATAAATTATCCATTTACAATGGTGTAGTGAAAGTAAAATAGAAAGAAGTGAATTCTATTTGGATATTTTTCTACTTTTTTAAAATAAAAATTTGGTCACTTTTGTGTTTTTCCCTGGGCTAGTTATACTCAGGCAACTAGTTCCTCCTACATAGTGAAAATCAGAGAAGTAATCCAAATTTTAGAATATAATTTTATTTTTAACTTATAGCAATATATTTTTTTATCTAAAAATACAGTTAAAATGAAATAGAGGACAGTATGGAGATTCCTCAAAAAATCAAAGATAGAACTACCATATGATCCAGCTATTCCACTGCTGGGTATTTATCCAAAGAATTTGAAAACACCAATGCGTAAAGATACATGCACCCCTGTGTTCATTGCAGCATTATTCACAATAGCCAAGACTTGGAAGCAACCTAAGTGCCCATCAAGGGACGAATGGATAAAAGAAGATGTGGTATATATACACAAGGGAATACTACTCAGCCATAAGAAACGATGAAATCCAGCCATTTGTGACAACATGGATGGACATTGAGGGTATTATGCAAAGTGAAATAAGTCAGAGGGAGAAGGTCAAATACTGTATGATTTCCTTCATTAAGTAGTAGATAATAACAACAATAAACAAACACATAGAGACAGAGATTGGCTTGGTGGTTACCAGAGGGGAAGGGGGGAGGAAGGAGGGCGAAAGGGATAATTCAGCACGTGTATGTGGTGATGCGTTGTAATTAGTATTTGGGTGGTGAACATGATATAATCTATGCAGAAATAGAAGTATAATGATGTACACCTGAAGTTTATACAATGTTATAAACCAATATTACTACAATAAACAAAAAATTAAAAAAAAATGAAATAGAGAAGTGTGGGTATATAATGTAATTGGACTACTTATGGATTCAGTTAATAAAAAATAATTTACACAAAAATCTAGTATCTTTGGGCACCTTGCCAGAAACTGAGAATAAAAAGTTCACTAAGTAAAGTCTCTGGTTTCTAATGTTTCATAGGCCAGTGAAGTAGCTTTGATATTCCAAGCATTTTTGCTCTTTGAGAATTTCCCACCAGGTTAATTTGCAAATATACCTTTCATTTGCTTGATTGCCTAGCAACAACACACACACACACACACTCTTTTTCTGTTCTTTAAAAACCCCAGTCCAATCACATGTGTAGATGTGACAGCTATGATTTGCCTTGTCCATTTTAATGATTTCAGGAAACATTTTTGAAATAAACATAATTTAATAATAATGGTAATGCCCTTCCCATCCACCCTCATATCTAGCCATTGTAGAGATGTTGGTAAAAGGGTAAAATTTTCCTCACATGAAGTCTATCTGCTAATATTCAACCAGCTTCAGATTACGAATGAGTTGAGAAATTGCCCATTTAATTAATCTTTCTCTAAAAGTATGCCTCACAAACAGGAACTCTTCCCTCTTTTCTATACCCATTCTTCTGCAACTCCAGACAGGTCCTTACGGAACTCACTGAGAGTGCTAGAGTGTGAAGCTTCCCCAAAATAACTAGTTTTCTCATGGGTAGGTAAAAGAATATATCATAAAATCAAGGTCATGCATTTAGACATCATGCACACTTTGGCAGAGAAATTAGAAACGTTAAGAAACATCCATGGAACTAAAACAAACTGGAAGGAAAAGATCTTGGCCCTACTACCGGGAAGCTCATAACAGTACTCGAATTATAAAATTTGGTGAAGTTCTTTTCTGTGATGTTCAGACTGAGAGAAAAGATCTGAAAATTAACCACACATAAATACTCATTCAAAAACACAGGTTTGTTTGTTTTGGCAGCACAAAAACCCCTTGGGATTTTAATAGTGTGGGGTCCTTCCCTTTTGATGTCTAACAGACAGAGCCCCCTCTGGTACCTAGAGTGCAGAGTGCACTTAATGGTTTGGGAAGAAGATATAATCTGTGCCAGGACAGAGCTTGTCAAGTGGAGTAAGGATTAGCTTTCAAGCCTAAAAAGAAATATGTGTATTTGTTTCCTGGATTTTTTTTTTAACCTACCAGCACTTCTTCCAAATTGAGCAATGCCCTACATCTGGCAGATCTTGTCATTTGGGCCAGGGACAGCATACTCAATCAGATTCAGTGATAAATGAATCCAAGGCTTTTGTTCCAAATAACCAGGACCAAAACGGTCCTTACTGGGTCTTTGTTACCCACCTGAGAACTCTCAGAGATTTTCTTTTTTTTTGGTGGAGGATAGGTCAGGGAGGTGGGGCTAGTCTCACACAAGAGAAAGCTGGGGACTATCCCAGCACGAAACTGGGTGAAGTGAAGCTAAAAAGTCATATATATCTCCTTACGGAGAGAGAGCTATTCCTCAGTGCCGTGATTCTCAAACCGGGGCGATGTTTCCCAGGGGACATTTGGCCGAGTCTGGAGATATTTGGGGCTGTCACAGTGCAGGTGAGTGGAGTGTGCTATCAGTATCTACCAGGCAGAGGTCAATGCTAAACATTCTCAATGGATAAAGCAGCCCCCACAATCAAGAATTAGTTGGTCCCAAATGTCAATAGTGCCAAGGTTAAGGCTGAGAAAATCTACCTTACTGAAGTCTGAAAAGCAAACTAACGTTTGAATTGGGAGATTATGTAAAATCAGAAGAGGTATCAGGGAAATGGTTTGACCACCTTTCTGGAAGTTCATTCTGCTGTAGTAAAATTCTGTTCTGGCCTTAGAACCTGGCAAAGCATATGTGTAGTGATGCTGGGGCAAGCATGTCCATTGCTGGATTGTCTTTAATAGGAAAACAATGGGATAGCTCAAACATCTGTCCGCAGAGGTTTGGTTACGTGAATTATATTGCATGTATATCCATGTAAGGAAACATTATGTCATTAAAAATGCTACATGGATCTATGTTTATAAACGTGCAAAAATGTCCATTAGATATTGAGTAAAAAGATGAATTCTGTTATAAAATTGTGGGTAATGTAATCCTATTTTATTTAAAAATGCATATTTATAGTGCTCGTTTAAGAAGTTGGAAGAGAAAGTAGTTTTGAAGCGGCATAGACTAGAATTGCCACAGTTATGTTTTATTTTCAGCACAGAGGTTGTATACTTAGATTTATCATAAATGATTGCCCAATGGGCATCAATTACATGATAGAAGCTAATGAGAAAAACTCCCACAAAAACAAATTCAAACTTTAAAGCAATTTATGTGTTTTTCGGAATCTGAGCTATTTAATCATTCCTTACATACTCATTCACTCATTTATCCTTTAAACAAATGCTTAATCTCTTATGATGAGTTATACACTAGCCTAGGCTCTGAGAACACAGCAGTGTAGAAAAGAGACAAAATATCTTCATGGAGTTTATTGGTGTGTGTGTGTGTCTGTGTGTGTGTGTGCACACTTGTGCACTGTGTGCTTAGGGATTTTGGTGACCTTAGAAAAGATTTTCTTGCAATAAACCACAGGACCCCGTTGTCATGAAGTGATGTCTGTGATTTTTAGGGTAAAACCCTAACGAGCTAGTCGAAGGTTTTGCCTGGAAACACCGAAAGCCTTTTTTTTTGTTGCTGAAAACAAGCTGGTGATGAATGAATTGACTTGTGGAGCAGGTGCTGTTTACAAAGACTGTTGCTATTGGAAACTGCCTCTGTGACTGGCCTTTGCTTCATTAGGAAGCCACCAAACAAATCTTTCTGAGGCTGTTGTCAGGCATTTCATTCATGACGCTGCTACGATATGCAGAACTCTTTCTTAGTGCCTCTGTGAAATACACCCTCTGTCCTATCTTTCGGTGGCTGCGTCTCAGCTCATGTGCCTTACGACCGGGTTAGCTGTTCTTTCTTGCCAGGATTCTAATTCATCTGTAAAGCACTGCCCAGAAAATAACAACAATTTGTAGGCATTCTCTTTAATTTTTCTCTTCTTAATTGAAATCTCGGTTAAAAATATAAAGTAACATAGGGTAAAATAAAACAAAATAAATTGAAGACTTCTCCTTACTTTTAAATGGCTGTAAATTTTGAAACTGCAAAAAGAAATGACATTTTCTTGGTACATAAGCAGGATTTGATTTTCTATCCAATTCAGTTGTATAATTAAAAAAGTCTTTTTCTCATCAATAATTAAAGGAACAAAAATCATCCTATATGCAAAACTCTTATTAGGAGTCAGACAGAAACACTCAATGAGTGTGATATCAGCAGACTGTCTCGAGGGCTCAGAAGATTATAAGGTGGAGTGCCATGAATATTGTTCTTTAATTTAAATGCCATTATTCATGGTCTTAAAACTTCTTAGCCTCAACAGATTAAAATAATATGAAACAAATGTTGACATTCATAAATTTTAATGGTGAGTTAATAAACACAATGTAACTAGGTGCTATTAAGGTCCTTCCATGCCTTAATCTATTTTTAGTCTTTAACTCTAGACCTCCAAAATACGGGGAAGAATTAATTAAAAATAAAAACGAAAGAGTATAACCCAGATTTACCTGGTGAAATTATTTACCCCTTTATGAAAAAAAAGATTCAAAAGGCAAAAAAAGATACTAAAAGACAAGTATGCCACATGTTTTTTCTCTCCAGAAAAGTGTAACGTTCTGTGTTTGTGTTTTTCTCTTAGCCACCAGAAAGCTTATAGACAACTCATTGCCCTATATCATGCTTAAGTCATGTGCTTCAAAACAGCAAGTGCTTTTGTGGCTTATGGCTTATGTATAATCTCTGTTATACCTTATTCCTAATTGCCATATTTAAAACTATTTTTATTTTGTATGCTGTCTTAAGTCTTTTTGAAAGTTTTTGGGTAGCATCATAAATGATAATATTATATATGTAATCAGAGCCAGCTTTATGGACCAGTGCAATTGATAGAACCTCATGTTCCAAAGGGTCCTGTGCTCAGGGTTTAATGCTCTGTGATTGCTATCTCAAAATTCTTAATAATTTTATCTTTGAATTTGTGTTTTGTAACTGAGGTCCACTGGGACAATGGAGGATGTGCTGAGGGTTTGGAGCCTCTGCTTATCGCTGTTGGCCTCCCTGCCTCCCTGTCTTCTTAGGAGGGGTTATGGCCTTTTACTACCCACTACCTGGTGCCCCTGGACCTGTCTGACCTCCCCATTCCCACCTCTGCTCTGGGGCCACTGATGCCCTCTGCCCAGCTGGTCCATTGCATTGTCAGCAGAGGGAGGCTCACATTTCAACTTTGTCTTCCACTCTCTTGTGGGGGCCTGGGTACAAGCATGGGGCAGGTCAGAGTCGGGAGTATTCATGAAGTCTTGGGGCAGAGTAGGGCAGCAGCTGTCCCTGTCCTGGGCTGGCAACACCAAAGCATATGTAGCAAGCATTTGGCAGAGGCCTTTCACTCACCCCCAGTTCAAGAAGCAAGTGCATTCCAGAGTGGGGGTTGCAATTTCTTGGGGGTGGTTCGTTCACTTGGGTTGGCAATGGATTGATGGAAATGAAAAATTGGTTTCTCTGTCCCTAGCTGTGGCGTTTTTGTTTTGCACCGGGCCTACAAACTATGTATCCTGCTCTGTTTGTGATAAATTCACATTTAGTAGTTTATTCATTCTTTCATTTATTCAATAGAAATTATTCTTTTTGCACATAGCATTGTTTTAATTAAAAACTGCTATAATACCCAGTTGAGTGACACTGTGCAGAAAATATGCTTTCAGTCCAGCAAGCCTGATAAATTAGAGATTTCAGTAGCCACGTATAGGAAAACAGATTTCAAATATTATGTTAGAAATCTTGATTTTATAGGATGGCTTCTCCATGATCATATAAAACACGTTAAAAGAGGTTGCCACATCAGAGTTCCCTACAACATAATAGCATATTAACCTACCCTTTTCAGAGTCTAAATGACTGTTTCTGAACCATATGTGTAGAGTCCATAATAACATACCTGATCATAATCAGGAATTGCCAGTATGTGCTTTAAATATGCTTATGTTTTGTGATTAAAAATGAGCATGATAACTAATTTTTCCTGCTTATATGTCAAGTATGCCATATGTTTTCTACTCCTCTGTATTAAATGCATGCCACACTAACCGTCTGCTCTTCTAATCCAATACTGATAGTAATCAGTTGTGGAGACCCAGGTATACCAGCCAATGGACTGAGATATGGAGATGATTATGTGGTTGGACAAAATGTTTCTTACATGTGCCAGCCAGGCTATATAATGGAATTGAATGGTTCCCGAATCAGGACTTGTACAACTAATGGCACATGGAGTGGAGTAATGCCAACTTGTAGAGGTATGATTATGATTTCTTCAGTATTTAGAAGTGATCACCACCACATATTTACTTTTTTAATATGCAAATTTAAAGTAAATTTAAATAGTGTTTTTTGTATTGTTTCACTTTTTTTTCCGGTACTGAAAAAAGACTGCTGCAAGTTTGATTTTTAAGCCATAGAAATAATAATATATAGGATTTAAAAGTGATATTTCAACAAAAATATTATATCTTGTTGTGAGTAATGACCATAAACTTTAATGCAACCAAAACAACAAAAATATCATGTACTCTGATATGTAATCAACATCATCATTTATATGATTGATGAAAATTTAAAAGAGAAGATAACCTTAATGAATTAGAACTTTAATTTGATGATCCACTTGGGTCAAGTAATTCAAGGATGGGAGAAAAACTTTCTATAATTTGAGAACAGCCAGACTGAATTATAGATCTGCAATTTTTCTTAAAGAAAAGGAAAAATTTTTTTTTTAAGAACACAATCTAGAATTAATCTTTTAATCAACATAGGCATAAATTTGCTACTTTATGCTATTTTTTTCATTGGAAAATTTTCATAATTTTTTTGCCAATTTTTTGATTACTTATAGAATATTGTAGATGCAATGTTAGACAATTTATATTGTTTTATAATAATATTGGTTTTTAATAACGGAGATTTCTCATTCAGGCATCTTTCTAAACATCTGTGAATTGACAGTTTAATATCTCCCTGACAAAATTTAACAAAAAAGAGTAATTCCAATGTATGTCTTTTTCTTTTTGATTACATAGTTTCTGAATCAGATCACTCTAATTATATAGTTACTATATAAAAATATATGAACAGACATTTTATATTTTAGAAGTTATTTCATACATCATTAATTGATTCTGATAATGGCGATGTTCTAAAACTCCAAAAAATTATTCATATATGTTGCTAGTCATCAAAATACAATCATTCCTCATTTTTAGATTTTGTAGTTGGTACCCTTCTTTTCCCCTTTGTCCCTTATCCAACCCATCTTTCCTTGAGGACAACTTAAAACAATTTTAAAAATGAATGTTTAATAATTAATCATTTAATAATGAATTTAAAACCCTACACTAAGTCTTAACATATGAATCTAAGTGGTTAATAGAACCTATTTGTATATTTTAATGAGATACACGATCTACGTTTTCAACAATGTCACAGAATTACTCCCACATTCCTTGCTACAATGTTAACACTATATATAGCTAAACAACCCAGCTCTTCAGTCTGTCTAAAGGTCATTGGAAAATAATTTTATATAAAACCAATAATTTATCAGCTACAGTATACTGGATAGAAGGTCACCCTCTATTTGCCTTCCCTTAGATGTCAGGCAGCTTGTTATTTTGGAAGAGAATCTCTGACAACCAGTAGCCATTACATTGCCAAGAAATAGTCACATCCTAGAGGGATTAATTCCAGGGATGTTTCAGGAATACTACCAGGAGAATAAAACATGTCACAGCATATTGTCCTCTAAAGGTTAAATTAGCACATATGCTTCTTCTAATGATATTTATGTTTTTTTACATCCAGGATATTTCAACAGCTGTGTCTAATCGCTTTTAATGTAATTGCAGCTGTTACCTGCCCAGCTCCTCCCCAGATCTCTAATGGAAGGTTGGAAGGAACAAATTTCGACTGGGGCTTTAGTATTAGCTACATCTGTTCTCCAGGCTATGAACTATCCTTTCCTGCTGTTTTGACCTGTGTAGGGAATGGTACCTGGAGTGGAGAAGTACCACAGTGCTTACGTAAGTATAATTTCTGTACTTAAAATTTTATTTTCCCATTTTCACTGTCTTAGAGCTACTTTACTGAGATTACAATTGTTACTGAAAATTTTCAAGTTTTGCTAGAACAAATATGAGATTGTCAAACTCCTTTCAAGGCGTAATTAAAATTAAATGAAAGATCAGTATTTACTGATGTAGCTATTTTTCATGTAATCCAATCATTATGTTCCTTCTGCTCTGACTCTAAATTTTAGGCTAAACTGCTTTGTTCGCCAGCTTTTCTTATTTTCAAAATTATTCCTCAACATAGAGACCTTTTGAGATTAGCTCTCCTGCTGGAAAATTATTCTTATTTATGTCCAGTTTATTTCAACTGAACGCTCTAATTTTATTCCCAAATCCCTGTCTGCAATAAATCCATGTCACTTTTACATGTCATTTGAATCAGGTTCTTATGATGGTATTTGCCATGATACTGATGGTGATAATACACCTAAAATTACCAGGGTAAGCATAGAAATAAGAGATTTTTACAGAGGGTACTGTATACTATGTATTTCAGCAAGTGTCACTTCAAGGTTAATTTGGAAGATTAGAAACAAAACAAAAGTCAGATTTCTGTTTACACAAATTATTGTAGCACATGATGTGGGCATTAGTCATTCAGAAATGTCTAGTGCTATCCTTTGCCTAGTCTTCCTTTCCTTCCCAGCATGGGCTCAAGGAGCACTCCACCTGTCCCCATGGCCTTGAAGTTAGGCAGAGCTAACTGACTGAACTGCTCAGAACCCTCCAGTCTTCTCACCTCATTCAGAGTAGAAGCCAAATTGCCTACAGGCTTGTATGACCTTCTTCTTATTTTTCCCCTGATCTCATCATATGCTAATACTCTCCCCTCATCCACTCTGCTTCGGGCACACAGGCCTTCTTACATTTCTGGAACACTCAGCCATGCTTTGGCATCAGGGCTTTTGTATTCACTATTTACTTTGCCTGGAAATTTCCTTTTATTCTTTTGGCTTTTTGTTCAAATCCGTCTTCTAAGTATTGTCTTCTTTGATCACCTTATTTAAAATTTTGTATGCTGGTGTCAGGCGAAGAGGGAGAATCTCCCTCTGCCCTTTTCCTTAAGGTTCTTATGGCTGGCCAAATAATTAACAAGACAGGTTAGCAGGAGAAAATAATACCAAGTTTAATAACATGTATACATGGGAGAAAGCAGGGACGCTGCGTTTCTCAACACAATAGCAGAAACTCTCATCTTAAATATCATGTTCAGCCAATGACAAAGGAGGATTTTGGGGGTGGGGGGAGTCAGTTACAGGAGATTACCACTAAAGCACAGTAAACAAGAGTGAGGTTATTATGCAGATTTAAGGCCTCACCTTCCACATTGATAAGCCTCTAGAAATGAGGCCATCCCCCCCTCTTCCCAAAACAGAGAGGGAGATACCTTTACAAATGGAGATTTCCCTTATAAATGTAAATGATTGTCTGGCAACTCCTTGAAGGGCCATCCAGAGAATGTGGCCAGAGAGACATAACTTCCAATAAGATGGGCTTGTTGGTGCCTTTTCTATTGTAACCTCTATCCTACATTATCTTTACAGCCATCATGATAGATCTGTTCCAGGAAGGAGCCACCATGTCAAATTCTTTAGGCAGTTAGTGGGGGAGGTCAAATGTCCCTCAGAGAAAACAATCAAGGTAAAGAGATATATTTTAGGATGGCCAAATCTTGATCTCCCACACTGGCTTATAATACTGCCCTTCCAGACTTTATTCTCCTTCAGAGTCCCCTTTCATCCCTTATTTTTTTCTCCTTAAAACACACTATACATTTTAGTTATCTTGTTTATTTGGACGATGTTCTCTACTCAGTTTTACACTCCTTGAGGCAGAGATCTTTGTTTTGTTCCCTGCTGTATCTGTGGTATGTAGTGCGGTCCCTGGTAGAGAGCAAAACTTAGAATGCTACAGTAACTAAGTCAGTATGGTACTGATACAGGGGTAGAAAGTAAACCAGTGTTATAGAATAGACAGCACAGAACCATTTATTGATACCTGATATATAACAAATTGATACCGAACCAAGTAGGCTCGCCTCCTGGTGAATTAAATAAGACTCTACACCAGAGGAAGTTGTCTTACAAAGTAAAGTGTATTTGTGGCAAATAGAAGGCCATGAGGAATCATTTCCAAAGTCATGGCATCCCTGAACAAAGGAAAGCACCAACTTTTATTTGGTTGGGGAATGAATATTCAAAAGGGAGATGCGGGTATTTGCTTGCACAGGCTCAGTTGGAGAACATTCTTGCACATAATGATGTCTAAGCTTCTCATGCATGGAGAGATCTTTGCATTAAAAATAAGGCAAAGGTCATGGGCGTAGCTCTTGTGGTGAGGCTTGGTCAGTTTCAGGATGGCTGGTGATTACATCTCCTTAACACACAAAAGGAAAAGAAACAACTTGGGAAAAAAAAAGTTAATTGCTTCCAAACCCACCTTTGAGTTTCTCCAGGCACCTAGTCAGTGACAAAATCAGTGGGGGAAGAATGGGCATTTCAATTAATACAGTAAGGCAATTAGTTTACCCACACACATGCACATAACAGGATCTCTATCTTACACCAAATAACAAATCAATGCTAGATTCATTCAAGACTTAAATATAAAAGTTTTAATGATTAAGAAACTATCTAAATGACCTTAGGATAAGAAAGGATTTCTTAAACAAGATGCAAAAGGTTAAACCCATATATGAAAAAGTGGAAAATTCAACTACATTAAAAATTTTTAATTTCTCATTATCAAAAGACCAATCACAAACTTAGATAGTATAATCATTATGCATGAAAAATAAAAATAATATATAGAATATACAAAGATTTCCTAAAACAAAAAAGGCAAAACAATAAAAATGGGCAACAGACATGGACGGCTATTTCCTAACCACTGGACTGAAAAAAAAAATGTTGGACAATGTCAAGTGTTGGATGTAGAGCAATGTAAGCTTTTATATACTCATGGTGGATGTGTAAATTGACACAACTGTTTGCAAAACTATTTGCTATTATATAATAAAGTTAAAGATGTGCAGAGTCTATGGCCCAGAAATCATATTCGTAGATATATACCCTCCACAAATTTTTATACATGTGTGTCGGGGGAAGAGGGAGAATCTCCCTCTGCCCTTTTCCTTAAGGTTCTTATGGCTGGCCAAATAATCAACAAGACAGGTTAGCAGGAGAAAATAATACCAAGTTTAATAACATGTATACATGGGAGAAGCTCAGAAATGAGCAACTCGTCCCTCTGTCTAAGCTGCTTGCTTAAGTATTGCAGCTAAAGGCGAGGAGCGTGTTGGGGGTGTGTAGTGGCCTGGGACTTCAGAGGGCAGGAGGACAATTCTTTTTGGGGTCATCTATAGATAATGTGGTCAGGGAGAGACAGAGTTTTTTGATAAAAGAGGCTTGGTGCCTTTGCTATTGTAACCTCTATCCTACATTATCTTTATAGCCATCATGATAGAAGGTCTGTTCCAGGAAGGAGCCACCATGTCAAATTCTTTAGGCAGTTAGTGGGGGAGGTCAAATGTCCTTCAGAGAAAACAATCAAGGTAAAGAGATATATTTCAGGGTGGCCAAATCTTGATCTCCCACATGTGCATAAGGAAACATGTACAAGACTATTAGTATCAGCGTTGTTTTTAGTGGTAAAACTAAATAATTCAGTGCTCACACGTGTATGAATGTGGTAAAATTTATCAAGAAATGTATGGAAATGAGAAACTTGGAATTCAGGATGAGACAAAGCCGGTTATCCTGGGCCTGAGAAAAGGGATGCTATCAGAGGGATTCACAAGGAGTTTCAACAGTATTGGCAATTTTCAATTTCTTAAATTGGATGTTGGGTTCACAGATATTCATTTTATAACTTAGTGATGTTCTTATATTTTATATATATACTCTGGAATGAATGACATATTTTAGTACAAAGGAACTATATATTTAATATACATATAGAATTATGATGACTAATTGAAGACAAATTGTTAGGTACTTTGACATAGTTTATTTAAAGAGCTTCCTATTAAGTGGGCATGCGTACCACCATTTTGCTGGCCCATCAGATTATTCATAATGCATTTTTTCCAGAGAGATATTACTAACCAGTTATATTGTGTTATATATTATATTGAACATGAGAGAGAAAACTAATTTACGATTACAGTTGTGTTCTGTTATACTGCAATTTAAACAACATCCAAAGAAGCTCCTTCTAGGTAGTATGATTTATTAGAATAAGTCTGTTCCAATGCCTCAAGGTTGATGTCACACAAATTGGCCCTTAAAATTCTGGTTTATGCCAAGGATCATCTTAGAGAAGACCAGTGTATTCTAAATAAGACTAGATTTCTATGAATATTTCAGAATAGATGGGGACAAGGAGATATTACAGAGATGAATTAATGGTAAAGTTTGTTTTATATGACTGAAAAAATCTCAATCAAGAAGTTATCTTGATAGGATGTTTTGTTTTTGGTTTTATACAAATAATAATAAAATGCTATTCACGTTTGAATATAACTATGCAAATATAATAAGGCTATCTTCGTCCCAATTGCTTTACATATATTATTTATACTATACATAACAGAACTCCTGGTAAGTATGTTTAGTCATGACATTTTAATAAATAATTTGGGCTCAGAGAGGGAAATCAAATTGTAAGGACACTATGTAACTCTCCCATCATTTAGGGAACCAGCTACATTGTTATGTGGCCTAAGGTCACACTGCTGGTAAATGGAAGAGTGTGAATTCCAGTTCAGAGAAGGCAGACTTAAGACACAATGCTCTTATCCATTGAATAGCCAAATTCATTCATTTTAGGGACTTTATAAAGAGGAAAGTCTTTTCTCTTTAATTCTATTCAAAGTATGTCTTTTTATCTTAAAGTTTATGTCATTGTGAATAAACCCTATGTCTTAAGCCTCTAAACCTGGCACCAACAGGTTGTTTGGTTTAGTACCTGAAAATCTACAGATAGAAAACAGATGGAATGAAGAGGAAGGAGGGGCAGGGACAGGGATGGGGTGGTGGGGAGGACTGAGGAGTTCATATGCTTTGTATCTCCCTCTTTTCTTTTCTTTGTTGAATAAAAATAGGATTATGAGATGAATGACTCAGCAGAAATATGCGAGAGAAATACTTCAGATGTAGGTTATGAAATAACTTAGCGATAGAAACTATTGCTGAAGCTGAAGAGCTCATTGATAATGTTCCCTGAGGAAATATTCATTGAAATTCAAAACGTGCTAGAGATACAAAGATTAATAAGACAGAGACCCCGGCCTTTAGGATTTGATGTTATATTGCTAGAAGTGTTTGGATGCTAAGTAGCACTAAGGTTTACACTATCTAAGAAATGGTGAAAATGAAAACAAAACACAATAAACAAATATTTATTTTACCTAGTTACTTTACTCTGAAATTTTCCCCTCAATTTATTTTGTTTAATATTTATTTAATGATTAATTTTAACTGTTGTAAAAAGAAAAAAAATGTTCCTAAAAGAGATTTGAAAATTCAAGTTTCTCTTAGAGACTTGAATTCAGGCAAGGTCTTTCTTTCAACATTGAGCTTAAGGCTAAGGTATTCTATTGTTAATGTATTCATACATTGCAGTTTGCCTAGAGCATTTCTAGTTTATTCCTGTTGTCCTGGGAGCTGTCCTGTCCACTTAGAGTCCCCCTTTCACTCTCAAATGTGTCTTGGTTTGGAAGATGCATTTTATGACCACTCAACTGGTAACCATCTTAAGGGAGCACTTACTACTTAAAAATGTTTGTATGTTCCTATTTGTTTGCTTTATAGGGAAATATGCTTTCAGGTGCTGAATCTTCAAATTTAAAAATTGAATACATTTAAAAATGGTTAAAATGGTAAATCATATTACATGTTTTTTACTACAATAAAAAAATTGAAAGCATATGATATAGGTGCCTTTGTCTAGGTTATCTACTAGATTTGAAGCCATCTGACCTCATCCCCCATTGCACTTCTGCATGCTCACTCTGCTTCAGCCTCACTAGCCCTCTTCTTCCTCCAACATGCTAGACACGCCCCGGCATGGAGCTCTGGTGATGCTATTTCCTCTATCTGGAATGCTCTCCCTTGGAATATCAGCATAGCTAAATGCTTTGTTTCTTCCAAATCTTTCTTTTTTTTTTTTTTTTTTTATCAGTACATTTTTATTTGCAGACAACTTGATATTATGTCACCATAAATAATGTAATTAAACATTCTTTTATCTAACTTTCCCATACAATTTATACAGATATTGATTAAAAATAGATTTTGGCAAATATAATAAAATTCAAACCATATCCTAAAACATAGAACTAATACTATATGAAACGAATAAACATGACAATTGTTTCCTTCACTCTTTCCAGAGACCCACACTATTTGCCCTATAGATGAAAACTTAGATATGCTCCAACCAAAAGTTTGTATTGTCCTTAACCTTAAATTTCTGATATGTAAGGATCACGGAAGACAGTTTTGAGATTCCTTATTTTGTTAAACAAGTCATCTAGATATAAAGATTTTAAAAATGTTGCCAATATTTTTTTTTTGTTTGTTTTTGTTTTTTTTTATTGCAGTAACATTGGTTTATAACATTGCAAAAATTTCAGGTGTACATCATTGTACTTCTATTTCTGCATGGACTACATCATGTTCACCACCAAAATACTAATTACAACCCATCACCACACACATGTACCGAATTATCCCTTTCACCCTCCACCCTCCCCCCTTCCCCTCTGGTAACCACCAACCCAATCTCTGTCCCTATGTGTTTGTTTATTGTTGTTATTATCTACTACTTAATGAAGGAAATCATACGGTATTTGGCCTTCTCCCTCTGACTTATTTCACTTTGCATTATACCCTCAATGTCCATCCATGTTGTCACAAATGGCTGGATTTCGTCGTTTCTTATGGCTGAGTAGTATTCCATTGTGTATATATACCACAGCTTCTTTATCCATTCGTCCCTTGATGGGCACTTAGGTTGCTTCCAAGTCTTGGCTATTGTGAATAAGGCTGCAATGAACACAGGGGTGCATGTACCTTTGCAAATTGGTGTTTTCAAGTTCTTGGGATAAATACCCAACAGTGGAATAGCTGGATCATATGGGAGTTCTATCCTTGATTTTTTGAGGAATCTCCATACTGTTTTCCATAGTGGCTGCACCAGTTTGCACTCCCACCAGCAGTGTATGAGAGTTCCCTTCTCTCCACATCCTCTCCAACACATGTTGTTTCCTGTCTTGTTAATTATAGCCATTCTGACAGGCGTGAGGTGATATCTCATTGTAGTTTTGATTTGCATTTCCCTGATAGTTAGTGATTTTGAACATCTTTTCATGTGTCTGTTGGCCATCTGTATATCTTCTTTGGAGAAATGTCTGTTCAGGTCTTTTGCCCATTTTTCAATTGGGTTGGTAGTTTTTTTGTTGTTGAGATGCATGAGTTCTTTATATATTTTGGAGATTAAGCCCTTATCAGATGTATGGTTTGCAAATATCTTCTCCCAATTGTTAGGTTGTCTTTTCGTTTTGTTGATGGTTTCCTTTGCTGTGCAGAAGCTTTTTAGTTTGATGTAGTCCCATTTGTTTATTTTTTCTATTGTTTCTCTTGCCCGGTCAGATGTGGTGTTAGAAAAGATGTTGCTAAGACCGATGTCGAAGAGCGTACTACCTATGTTTTCTTCTAGAACTTTCACAGTTTCAGGTCTTACATTCAAGTCTTTAATCCATTTGGAGTTAATTTTTGTGTATGGTGTAAGGTAAGGGTCTACTTTCATTTTTTTGCATATGGCTATCCAGTTTTCCCAACACCATTTGTTGAAGAGACTTTCTTTTCCCCATTGTATGTTCTTGGCTCCTTTGTCAAAGATTAGCTGTCCATAGATGTGTGGGTTTATTTCTGGGCTTTCGATTCTATTCCATTGATCTGTGTGTCTGTTTTTGTGCCAGTACCATGCTGTTTTGGTTACTATAGCTTTGTAGTATATTTTGATATCAGGGAGTGTGATACCTCCAGCTTTGTTCTTTTTTCTCAGGATTCCTTTAGCTATTCGGGGTCTTTTGTTGTTCCATATGAATTTTAGGATTCTTTCTTCTATTTCTGTGAAAAATGTTTTTGGAACTTTGATAGGGATTGCATTGAATCTATAGATGGCTTTAGGAAGTATGGACATCTTAACTATGTTAATTCTTCCAATCCAAGAGCACGGAATATCTTTCCATTTCTTTGTGTCTTCTTCAATTTCTTTCAGAAATGTTTTATAGTTTTCGGTGTACAGATCTTTCACCTCTTTGGTTAAGTTTATTCCTAGGTATTTCATTCTTTTTGTTGCAATTGTAAATGGGATGGTATTCTTAATTTCTCTTTCTGCTACTTCGTTGTTAGTGTACAGAAATGCAACTGATTTTTGTATGTTGATTTTGTATCCTGCAACTTTACCATATTCTTTTATTACTTCTAAAAGTTTTCTGGTGGATTCTTCAGGGTTTTCTATATATAAAATCATGTCATCTGCAAATAGTGACAGTTTCACTTCTTCCTTTCCAATTTGGATCCCTGTTATTTCTTTCTCTTGCCTGATTGCTCTGGCTAGGACTTCCAGTACTATGTTAAATAGGACTGGTGACAGTGGGCATCCTTGTCTGGTTCCTGTTCTTAGAGGGATAGATTTCAGTTTTTCACCATTGAGGATGATATTAGCTGTGGGTTTGTCATATATGGTCTTTATTATGTTGAGGTACTTTCCTTCTATACCCATTTTATTCAGAGTTTTTATCATAAATGGATGCTGTATCTTGTCAAATGCTTTCTCTGCATTTATCGAGATGATCATGTGATGTTTATTCTTCATTTTATTAATGTGGTGTATTACGTTGATTGATTTGTGAATGTTAAACCATCCTTGGAATAAATCCCACTTGATCATGGTGTATAATCTTTTTAACGTATTGTTGTATGCGATTTGCTAGTATTTTGTTGAGGATTTTTGCATCGATGTTCATCAGTGATATTGGCCTGTAATTTTCTTTTTTTGTGTTGTCCTTGTCTGGTTTTGGTATCAGGGTAATGTCAGCTTCGTAGAATGAGTTAGGGAGCTTCCCCCCCTCCTCAATTTTTTGGAAGAGTTTGAGAAGGATAGGTATTAAGTCTTCTTTGAATGTTTGGTAGAATTCACCAGGGAAGCCGTCTGGTCCTGGACTTTTATTTTTGGGGAGGTTTGTGATTACTGTTTCGATCTCCTTACTGGTGATTGGTCTATTCAAATTCTCCACTTCTTCTTGATCCAGTTTTGGAAGGTTGTGTGATTCTAAGAATTTATCCATTTCTTCCAGATTGTCGAATTGGTTGGCATATAGTTTTTCATAGTATTCTCTTATAATCTTTTGTATTTCTGAGGTGTCTGTTGTAACCTCTCCTCTTTCATTTCTGATTTTACTTATTTGTGCCTTCTCTCTTTTTTTCTTGGTGAGTCTAGCTAAAGGTTTGTCTATTTTGTTGATCTTTTCAAAGAACCAGCTCTTGGTTTTATTAATTTTTTCTATTTTTTTTTGGTCTCTATTTCATTTATTTCTGCTCTGATTTTTATTATTTCCCTTCTTCTACTGATTTTGGGCTTTGTTTGTTCTTCTTTTTCCAGTTCCTTTAGGTGCATTTTTAGATTGTTTATTTGAGATTTTTCTTGTTTGTTGAGATAGGCCTGTATCGCTATAAACTTCCCTCTTAGAACCGCTTTTGCTGTATCCCATAAATTCTGGCATGTCGTATTTTCATTTTCATTTGTCTCCAGGTATTTTTTGATTTCTTCTTTGATTTCTTCGTTAACCCAGTCGTTGTTCAGTAGCATTTTGTTTAATCTCCATGTATTTGTGGCTTTTCTGATTTTCTTCCTATAGTTGATTTCTAGTTTCATACCGTTGTGGTCAGAAAAGATGCTTGGTATTATTTCAATCTTCTTAAATTTATGGAGACTTGTTTTGTGGCCTAATATGTGATCAATCTTGGAGAATGTTCCATGTGCATTTGAAAAGAACGTGTATTCTTCGGTTTTTGGATGGAATGCTCTGTATATATCTACTAGGTCCATCTGTTCTAAGGTGTCGTTTAAGGCCAATGTTTCCTTATTGATCTTCTGTTTGGATGATCTATCTGTTGGTGTAAGTGGAGTGTTAAAGTCCCCTACTATTATTGTGTTACTGTCTATTTCTGTTTTTATGTCTGTTAATAATTGCTTTATATATTTAGGTGCACCTACATTGGGTGCGTAGATATTTACAAGTGTTATATCCTCTTGTTGGATTGTTCCCTTGATCATTATGTAATGCCCTTCTTTGTCTCTTTTTACAGTTTTTGTTTTAAAGTCTATTTTGTCTGATATGAGTACTGCTACCCCAGCTTTCTTTTCATTGCCATTTGCGTGGAGTATCTTTTTCCATCCCTTCACTTTCAGTTTGTGAGTGTCTTTAGGTCTGAAGTGTGTCTCTTGTATGCAGCATATATATGGGTCTTGTTTTTATCCAGTCAGCCACCCTATGCCTTTTAATTGGGGCATTTAGTCCATTGACGTTTAAAGTAGCTATTGATAAGTATGTACTTACTGCCATTTTTAACTTTTTTATTTTTTTCCTCAGTGTTTAAGTAGTCCTTCTCTGTTCCTTACTTCTTCTAGACAGAAGTTATGGTCACTGTAGTGTGACCTCTGTCTGAAAGCTGTACTCTTGAACTACCCTCCTCGCTCCTTTTACTTTTTTGATATAATATCAAACCTCTCTTTTTGTGCATTTGTATCCATTACGTTCTAATCGTGGAAATAGATAATTTTTCCTATTTGTGGTCTTTTCTTTTTCCCCTTAAATCAGTCCCTTTAACATTTCTTGTAGCACTGGTTTCTTGGTGACAAACTCCTTTAATTTTTGCTTATCTGGGAAAATTTTGATCTCTCCTTCCATTTTGAACGATAACCTTGCCGGGTAGAGTATTCTTGGCTGTAAGTTTTTTCCTTTTAGCACTTTAAATATATCGTGCCATTCTCTTCTAGCCTGTAAGGTTTCTGCTGAGAAGTCAGCTGATAGCGTTCTGGGTTTCCTTGTATGTCCCTTGACATTCTCTTGCGGCTTTTAGGATTCTCTCTTTATCTTTAATTCTGGACATTTTGATTATGATGTGTCTTGGTGTGGGCCTCTTTGGGTTTATCTTGTTTGGGGCTCTCTGTGCCTCCTGTACCTGGATGTCTGTTTCCTTCCTTAGGTTAGGAAGTTTTCATCTATTATTTCTTGAAATAGATTCTCTGCCCCCTTGTCTCGCTCTTCTCCTTCCGGGACACCTATAACACGGATGTTAGTGCGCTTTGATGTTGTCCCAGAGGTCCCTTAGACTGTCCTCACTCTTTTTAATTCTTTTCTCTTTTACCTGTTCACCTTGGGTAATTTCTTCTAGTCTTTCTTCCAGCTCACTGATCCGTTCTTCTGTATCCTCTACTCTGCTTTTGAGTCCCTCTAATGAGTTTTTCATTTCCAGTATTGTATTCTTCATTTCTGATTGATTGTTTTTTATATGTTGCATTTCTTTGTTGACATTCTCACTGAGTTCATCTATTCTTCTCCCCAGATCAGTGAGCATCCTTAACACTCTTAGTTTGAACTCTCTGTCAGGTAGGTTGCTCATTTCTGTTTCACTTAGTTCCTTTTCTGGGGTTTTGTCCTGTTCCCTTACTTGGAATGTATTCTTTTGCCTCCTCATTTTGCCTCTTTCCCTGTGCTTGTGTCTACGTATTAGGTTGGTCAGCTACGTCTCCTGCTCTTGGATAGGTGACCTTATGTAAGTGAGTGCTTAGGAGGCTTCCAGTGTGCTTCCCTCAGTTCTCAATGTTCCAGGGGTGGCCCCTATGTGGGCTACGTGTGTCCTTCTATTGTGGCCTGTTAGCTCTCCCTATAGGCGCCCAGGGAGGCTGAGTTATGCTCCTGGCCAGCTGTTGTAATGCTCAGCTGCTTGTAGTTGTTGTGGGCCCTTCAGTCTCTTTATCAGGTGTGGGGAGCCCCAGCACAGTTGGCTGTAAGTTCTAATACCACATCTGTGTTGCAGTATTTCTTTTAAGTGAGTAGGCCCCCAGTGTGGCAGGTTGTTAGGCTCAGGGCCTTAGAATTGCTGTAAACCTCTAGCCTATTAGGTCTCTTGTCAACTCTCTGAGGATTGCAGCTGGGTGGGGCTGCCCTCAGGCACAGGAGCACCCAATTGTTTCAGGCTTTGGAAGGTGGGGCAAACCTCCTATGTGGGTCTTTGAGAAGCACAAGTCTTCTGCAGCTGACAAGCCCTGCCTCCCAGAGGTCCACACACACAGTCAACACAGTCCTGCCCCGTGTGAGTGCCCCGACCTCCCCAAGCGGACCCAGTCTCTCCACGGCGGGAGCCCCACACACTCCGCCACCACCCCACACTCTCCACCCGCTCCTTGTGCACACCCTGCCCCGCTCAATTCAGCTCAGTTGCCAGGCTGCAGAAAATCCAGTCACCAATCTATGCAGGCCCACACGTTGCCTGAGGGCTTGTTGTTAGGTGGGGCCAGTCTCTAGGGTGGGCTGCCTGCCTTGGCTGAGCTGGATTAAATCGGTGCTCTAGCTGGTGGAGCAGACCCTGGGCTAGCAGGTCTCAGGGAAAACTCCAATGGCGTCTGTGTCAGCACGCTCACACCAGGCCACAACAATGGCCGCCGCCAATGTCCCAGTCCCTGGAGAGGTCTCACCCCTCACCGAGATGCACTCAGGGCCTATTAGGTGAATCTCTTGTCACCAAAGCAGTGTGCACCTTTCTTTCTGGTGATTTTAGGATGCTTTCTGGAACGGGTGAGTTTGTGCGCGGGCCCTTTAAGAGCCAGTTTTAGTTTCTTTGTGAACCGGGTTTTCTGGGGGTGCTCCCCAATGCTTTAGTAGCAGGCAAGGTCAGATATTATGCCACTGGTGTTGATTGTGCTGGGTCCACAAAATGCCCACAGCAGGGGCGCTCCCCGGCGCAGGGCCCTGCGCCTCCAGGGAGGCTGCGTACCTGTGAGCTGCTCCCGGCGGCCGTGACGCTGGCGGCTTGTGAAGGCAGCGTTTTTCCTCTCCAGAAGGGAGTCTCTGCCTTTTCTACCCCAGTTAGGATTGTCCGTTGTTGCAGGAGTTCCTCTTATCCAGTTTTCAGTTCTGTCTCAGGGGTAATTTTTCCACGAGTAGTTGTAAATTGGCTGTGTCCACGGGAGGAGGTGAGTTCAGAGTCTGCCTACGCCGCCATCTTGACTCCGCCTCCTGCCCCAAATCTTTCTTCAGTGACAGACACCCTAGCCACTTTATTTAAAATGCACTCCCACCCCTCACCATCCATCACACCCACACATACACGGTTTTCTCCATAGAACTTACTACCTTCCCACATACTATGTTTTTTACTTATTAATTATGTTTATTGTTTGTTTGCTTCCCTCACAAATACATAGACTCCACAAAGGCAGGAATCTTAGTTTGTTTACTGATAAGTCCAAGTGCCTAAAACCACCTAGAATTGTATCTGTCTTTTAGTAGTTATAAAATATATTTTGAATGGAATAATATAATGAATTTGTTCAGAAATCCTAAGTTGATTTCTTCAGTGGTTGTTGTAGAACATTGAGATTCCTTGGTTTTGTATAGATTTGCACTCTGAGGGGCTTCTTTACTCTTTAAAAAACACTCAAAAATCCCTCACAGTATTTTGAAGAGGAAGGCAACAGAATACTGGAAAATGTGTTCTGAGTACATTTGTACTCAACAGAGTACAACAAAACAAACCATATCTTTTATACACATAGAAAAAGACAGAGCAATCTGGAGAATACAGTCTTGACCATTATGGGTTTGTTCTTTCTGACAGAGCCATCTGTGAATAGCATGTTTTTTCAGGAATACACTCTAACTTTACAATCTGTGTGTACAAATATGTGGTTTGATTCTTAAAAAAAAATCTACAGTTATTAAGGTAGTCTACTAGGTAGAAAATATCTGAATCAGACTACATTTTTTTAATATAACACTGAGTTGTACATTCAGTATTTATTCATGTAGACAAAAACTAAAAAAAATCATTGCAGTAGATTAATATGGATAGCATGTCACTTTAGTGTAATATTCCAATTATTTTCATTTTTTCCTGGACTGTTTACTCTGATAAATCCTAAATCTTTTCTTTAATTGTCTTTCTTTTCACTTCCAGCAAAGTTTTGTGGTGACCCTGGCATACCTGCCCAAGGAAAAAGAGAGGGCAAAAGCTTTATATACCAGTCAGAGGTTTCATTCAGCTGCGATTCTCCTTTTATATTAGTGGGATCAAGCACCAGAATATGTCAAGCAGATGGCACTTGGAGTGGTTCATCACCTCACTGCATAGGTAATATCAATTAAAGGTTGATATGCTCAGTTATTCTGGAATTACTAGGTAGCAGTGGCATTTAATGGTTTTCTTTATCCTATAATAGTTGGCTAAATATGAAAAACAAATATAAAATATAGAAAAACTTAGAAAACACTAAAAGTAGATATTATTAAAACATATGATGTTATTTTTAGCATCTAAAACCTCCAGAAGAAATACTTGAAATAATTTTCTTGTTTATCAGTAAAAAAAGAAAAAAGCTTTCGGATTAACAGCATTAAGTACTAACATTTGTATAGATCTTTATAATTAATAAAGTATATTCAAGTGAAACTAAACTTGCTCCAAAAATGTAAAAAAGATATGTTGATTTCAAAATGGCTCCAAGTACATTTCTATAATCCTAAAATTAAATGCCACATTTGGTAAACTAACCAAATAACCTGTTATTCAAGCTAACCAACTCAGACACTACCAGCCCTACCATTTTTTTATGCCTGAATCTCTTACAAGTATCAGTGAAAAATCTAAATAACTAAATCTTGTTTCTGAAAAAAACCTTTGCTTCTTGAGGGTAATATTATCCTACCTGAGATTATAACTTAGCAAAGTCGTTGAGCAAATGTTTTATGCGTGTATTCCTCTGTCGTGTGTTCTTCATTTTTCCTTAACTTTTTATCCTCAGAGATGGTTGGATGTCAAGTGCTTCTAAATTGGATGGGTTCGAAGTTCAAGAATTGTGTAATTCATATAAAATGCAGTTTACCTGAATTTCCTGCTTTAAGATTAGCAGGCTTCTTTCCAAGGAAGAGATACTCTTTATATTATTTATACTCTTTATTATTACCTGTGGCCCTTTCATTAAGCCCCAGATCACTCAAAATTGTTTTGTAAGAGAGAGATATACATTTAACTATAATTCTAAATTTTAAAGGAACATTATGTTTTTAATCTTCATTTTAGAACCCACCCGTACCTCATGTGAAAATCCAGGAGTGCCACGGCATGGATCTCAGAACAATACATTTGGATTTCAAGTGGGTACTTTAAGTAAATATTTCCCTTTGGTATAAAACTAGATCAAAAGGCTTCTTTGGTTCACGCACATATAATCCTGTTGGCACAAACAGAAAAAAAGTTAATCTTATATCTATATTCAGAAACATGTATAAGAAGGGTAACAGACAACAAAAGAGTGGAAGTAAAAGGAAATTAGGAGAAGAAAAATATACTTCAAGAAAATACCCTAACTGACCCTGAGGATAAAATAAAAGAACACTTAGAGATAGCTGTGAACATAGGAAAAGCCATAAGCAGTAGTTAGTATGTAAGAGAGAGTAAGTAAGAGTAAGTGAGGGAATAAATGAGTAAGCTCTGCAGAAAGATATGGGGACAGTGAGCAAAAGTAAAGATGAAGGAGGTTAAGGGAGAGACTTCTGAGACAAAGAGTTAGCAAATATACAAAAATGTGGTCATTCAGTAAGGCAAGAAGACTAAAATATTTTTGTCTTATATTGTGTATGTAACGCTAAAATATTTTTTAAACATTGTCGTTAATGTAGGAAATTTCTAAAAAATAATTTAACCATAACCTTTTATTTTATAGCACATAGTCAGATTGTTATATTAGAATTTTTTAGCATGCCCAGTCGTGTGTGACTGTCTTTCTTATTTTTTCCTTTTCCAATTTCAATTTTATATAGAGATTCAGCAAGTTTTTCATTACGGAGGCCTAAGGAGCCAAAGTGCATACTGATTCCAAAAGGAAATAGCTAATTTACACATTACCCAATTGCCTTGTGTTGCAGGGTCTTCTAAATTGTGCTCTTTTGTGTGAAATTCAGTGTGAACCTGAAGAACATCCATTTTTAAAGGAAGTACTCATCAAAGGTGCCATATTTTGTTGCTAAAAATAGTTTCCATTTATCTACAGTTCAGGCACAGTATGAACACTGATTTGATAGCGTTTCCAATTTTTCCAGTTTGCCTCAGGCTTGTCTAGATAATACAAAAGTGTAAAAAAGTGTCTCAGTCTCTCTTACATTGGTGTTTTCAGAAAACTTTAGATTTGTATCACCATAAAAGGTTTTATCAATTGATCTAAATCCTTAAAAATGGACAACTAGCTAAATGACATTAGTCCTCATCATAGAGATGAAGCAACAGAAACAGAAGGTGACTTGGCTTTGATCACAGAGCAAGTCAGTGACAAATATTCTGACAGAATACAGAATTTTGATGTTAGTGTCTGTGCACTAAATCTAGTGATTTTCTGAGGAATCTGAATCCTTTCTAGTAAATACCCTTTCGATAATGGGAATGGAAATGAGTAAGATTGGCCGGCCCCATGGCTTAGCGGTTAAGTGCTCACGCTCCGCTGCTGGCGGCCTGGGTTCGGATCCCGGGGTTGCACCGATGCACCGCTTCTCTGGCCATGCTGAGGCCGCGTCCCACATACAGCAACTAGAAGGCTGTGCAACTATGACATACAACTATCTACTGGGGCTTTGGGGGAAAAATAAATAAATAAATAAAAATTATAAAAAAAAAAAAAAAGAAATGAGTAAGATTGAGTGTAAAATAATTATCCAATGAAATGGATAGAATCATTAACTGCATTTTAAGAATTCTATTATAATCATTGAAAAATGTTATCACAAAGTTAACCTAACACTGAATTCACATTATTTGGCTAATAAACATATATTAGACCATTATATTCTATCTAGATAAATACGAATAGACCATATTTCAAATATGATTGTCTAATTATGTATAATTATATTAATCTCTATTAAAATTACAAATGATGTACTGAGTATGTTAAATGAGGGACATCAACTTTCTTACATGCATATGGCAGGTATGTGTCTATGTATCTATATACAATATTAATTATATTTTAATTATAAATAATTATTTATTTATAATTATAAAATATAATTTTAAAATTATAATTATAATTATAAAATTATAAAATATAATTATAAAAAAGAGCCAACAATTAAGTTATATAATTCTAGCTAATATCAATTTATTGGTAGATTCCAAATGAATATGGTCTTATATAACTGGAAAAGGCATCTTGATCGGTTGACAAAAACTCTTGCTTGCATGTAACAGAAACTATTTTGAGCTAGCTTAAGCCTAAAGGCTTTACAAGCCATGTGCAGATATGTCGGAGACCCCAGGAGAAGGGATCTAGGTGAGACTCATCAAGCCCAGAATCTAGGAACTGGGCAGCAGTATCCAGTCTTTTCCACTACTCTCTGCTTACCTACTTTGTTTTCTGTCCCTGCCGATAGGCTCTGTGGCCAAAGGTGCATCATTTCTATTTACTCATCAGCCATATACAGAAAGTGATTAATTGTCTCAATCTCAGTTCCAAATTTCCAGAGAGAGAGTTGGAATGTCTCAGCTTTTGTATTCACCCCTTGTTTGATCAGGTGACCAGTAGTTTCTTAAGTGAAAGCACAGCTGTCAGGAAGCCCCCTTCGGGGAGAGACAAGAGAAAGGGGCAAGTTATGAAGTACAGAGGCATTCAAATCATTTTCTTAATTTTTTCTCTAATGTGTTCACTCATTCACTCTCTTTTTGTATATAGATTTATATAGTAGCTTTTTGGACATAGATATAATTATTAACTTATGAGAATATATCACCTGTTTCTAGAGGTGACCAAAACTCTAGTGTTAAAAGTACTCAACAAGGGCTGGCCCCGTGGCTTAGCGGTTAAGTGCGCACGCTCCGCTACTGTTGGCCCAGGTTCGGATCCCGGGTGCGCAATGACGCACCGCTTCCCCGGCCATGCTGAGGCCGAGTCCCACATACAGCAACTAGAAGGATGTGCAACTATGACATACAACTATCTACGGGGGCTTTGGGGAGAAAAAGGAGGAGGATTGGCGATGGATGTTAGCTCAGAGCCAGTCTTCCTCAGCAAAAAAAAGAGGAGGATTAGCACGGATGTTAGCTCAGGGCTGATCTTCCTCACAAAAAAGAAAAAACAAAAAACAAAACAAAAAAACACAAAAGTACTCAACGTGATTTCTCATATACAAAATATTGTAAGTTGGAACAATTTGGGGCTAAAAATAGATTGCTAGTGAAGGGAGTAGCTGTCAAAATAATTGATACAAAATCTAGATTAATTATGGAGTAAATTCCAGGCACACATATTTCACTAACTGCTGTATCACTCTGTAAATTTATATCTGGGCTTTGTAAGACACATTTGGATTTAGGGCTTGTTACATTAAAATGATTATAGATATGAAACGTTTTTAATCTGACTCTTAGATGTTTAACTCCAAGATATTTAACACTAAGGTGTCTAACTCTACCAAAATAACCATCGTGATTCTGTATGATTTCAGGTTTATATGCAAAATTAGTACATAAGTACATTGAATGAGGTAAACATGTTACATAGTGATTTATTATCTTCAAATGATGAATGATGACATGAATTTTAAAACGAAAAACCATAAAATCCAAATTTTAAAATTAAAATCTTATGATTATTTTTGAATACAAACTCATAGGATATCTTAAAATTCAATTTTTCTTAAACCAGGTAGCTCAGGATGAAAATTGATGCTCAGTCAGTCAAAACTCCTTGCATCTCGTCTTAAGCATGTGTTAGTCCTTCATTTTTATGATCCTGCCTTTCTACTTCAATTTTGTTATTCTAAATTTGTGTATGTCTTTTATTAGAAGCTACCTCATTTTTATTGGATAAAGTGTATAATATGAACACATAATAGAAAAAGTACAAATATAAAATAGTTGTTTAAAATACAGAGGAAACATATAAATTTTGAAGCTTTAATTATATATCTGTAAAATATATATAATAACTTTCCAATATTAAACATATATATATATTTGAAAGTTGACAGAAACCATGCTGGGTACTCCACTTAAATATATAATATTAAAAATCAGACACAAATAAATACAGTGGTGAAAATTCTAGCAAAGCAAGAGCCATTTCTTATAAAATATCACAGAAGGGGAAGATAGATTTATTCAGAATGTTCTAAATTCATGCATAATTTTGATTATGCTATGTTTAGCTATCTAAACTTCATGACTTAGGAACTGACGTACAACATTTAAAAGAAGGGAATAAGGAGTTAAAGATAAAATAATAAGTGATATTTATTAATTAGACATTTTAAAATTTTATAATGCATTTGCATACAACATGCTAATTGGGACTAATTTAAAGTGATTTTTGTCTGTGTGTGTGAGGAGGATTGTGCCTAAACTAACATGTGTTGCCAATTCTCCTCTGTTTGCTTGAGGAAGATTGTCTCTGAGCTAACATCCGTGCCAATCTTCCTTTATTTTGTATGTGGGATGCCACCACAGCATAGCTTGATGAACGATGTGTAGGTCTGCGTCCAGGATCGGAACCCACCAATCCCGGGCCACCGAAGCAGAGCATGAGAACCCAACCACTATGCCACCAGGCATAGAATTTAGCTAGTCTCAATGTCCAAATGGAATTTTGTATCAAATTATGTCACATTAGGCTTAGCCTTAAGTTGCTTTAGCAGATGGGAGTAGGGATTAAAAAGGAAAGTAGAAAACAGGGTCTGCATGATAAGCCCTGAGACAGCCACTGAGCATTCTCAGACTTCAGTAGCTGGGGAAGGCCGAAGTGGCAGACTCTAGATATCTCTTTTCTTGTCCTCCACTTCTAATCATTTAATAAATCTTGTTGATTTTTTCTTGTAATGTATTTTGAGTAAATGACTTCTCTCCCAAGTCTACTGACACAAGTTAATCCAGCTTTTATCCACTCAAATCTAAAATGGCAGTGCCAGCCACATAATTCTTAGAATTTCTATTCATCATTCTTTTTATTGTTTAATAATTTCTCCCTACAATCGCTAGTTTAATTTTCCAAAGATGTTGTTTTCTACACAAATTTTGCTTGCCCTGAAACCTTGGCACTTTATATTTTTATTAAAAAAAGATTTCAAATGTCATTGCCTGCCATTTGAGACCCTTCAGAAACTGATTCTTGCTCATGACTCTGACTTTATAATTATAGCTAGAATTTATTTAAAACTTATGTGTCATCCCTGTGTAGACTGGATTATACATCCTATTTCATTTAATCCTTAAAACAAATCTCAAGACAAATGATATTATCATCTTTATTTATAGATGGGAGGTGAAGTCTCAAAGAGGAGATATACCTGATTCAAGTAATATCAGATCCAAAGTTAAAGCCGTGCATATATTATTCTGGGGTCTGTTTTTTTTTTCACTCTATCTCATTGCTTCCTACTTACTCCCACTTTCCTGCTCACTGTGGAAACTATCCATGCCAACTAATCAAATATACTATCTTTCTTCTCAAAATATACGATGTATATTTTAATATCCATACCTTTTGTCATCATATTCTTGTCTTTTCTACTTTTATATCAGTTGTTCTTAAACTTCAGTGTTCACTAAAATCATCTGGAGGGCTTGTTAAACCACAGATTGCTGGTCCCTACCTTAAGAGTTTCTGATGCAGTGGGTGGGGGATAAGGTCCAAAAATTTGCATTTCTAACAAATTCCTAGGTGATTCTGGGGTTCCTGGGCACCACACTTTAAGAAACATCATTCTATATATTTATCTAAATCTCACATCCTTATAAACTTAGTGCAAAATGAATATCTTCCATTGTATATTTCTGTTACCACCACAACCTTCAGTCAACACCTTTGCATTTAATCTCATATTGCCTTTACTGTCCTCCATATTCATTTGCCTCTTATGTTGTTAGTTATCTTTATTTCCATATGTTTCTATATCCATCTTCATTTATCTATATTTATTTAACTCCCTATCTATCTGTCTATCTGCTATTCATATATAGTTTATTGGCCTTTTGGTATCCTACATAGTTTCTTCAAATTATCGTGGCAAGATGTTTGGCACGTATAAATACACTGGGTACTCAAATATTTGAGAATGATACATACACGAAGAGATCTAAGTTTTTTCTTTATTCTTTATTTTTTCTCCAATTTTATTTTAAATCATATTTAAATTTCTTTTCTTTCCAGCTTCTATTGTGCAGAATTTCTTTTGAAAACATTTTCTTGTCCAAGATTTTTTTTTATTTGTTGCTATATTTAAAGTTGCATTGGGACTTTTGTTTTTTCTCTATAGGTAGGAAGTGTTGTACAGTTCCATTGCAAAAAAGGGCACCTTCTACAAGGGTCTACAACACGTACTTGCCTTCCTGACCTCACATGGAGTGGAATTCAGCCGGAGTGCATACGTAAGTATTGTTGTTAAGAAAATGTACTTATCATAGGTAAGAATTTATATGGATTTTTTTCTTCCAACTGTGAAAATAAATTTATATTTATACAACAGATGTCTCACATTGATTTTTTAGGTTATTATAAAATATAATTTATGTGTATAACTTTATTACTATATCATAACCCATGCTCACTGGGGAGCATTCTTTCTAAAGAAGCCAGAAGACATGAGGCACACTTTTGTTCTTTTTTTTTTTTTTTTTGAGGCAGATCGGCCCTGAGCTAACATCTGCCAATCCTCCTCTTTTTTTTTGCTGAGGAAGACTGGCCCTGGGCTAACATCCATGCCCATCTTCCTCCACTTTATATGGGACACCGCCACAGCATGGCTTGCCAAGCGGTACGTCGGTGCGCGCTCGGGATCTGAACCGGCGAACCCCGGGCCGCCGCAGCCTAGCGCATGGACTTAACCGCTTACGTCACCGTGCCGGCCCCACACTTTTGTTCTTTTTGAAAAGCTCTTGTGTTTGTGTTCTGTTTGGTCACCTGGTAATTTCAGATGATGATTAGTGTTTAGATTCATAGGTCTGCACCTATGAATCTGAAGTACTCTGCGATACAGGAGGCTCCAATGGAGTGACTCTTAATCTCTTATTACTTGTGAAACTCTCTGAGAATCTGAGGAAAGCTAGAAACATCCGTGAAAGGAAATATGCATGAACACCTTGTCCAAAAGCTTGAATACTATTTCAAGATTTCCCAGAGCTTCTAAATATGCACTGATCCTAAGCTAAGAGCACTTGTTGTACAGATTAAATAAGAACAAAGCCCAAAGACACTAACCAGTCTTTTCTGACTTATAGTTAGAAATAAATTTCAGCTGGTGAGTTACGTATCTCTTCTTTCCCTCCCACTGCTTGCTTCTTTTTATCTTCTCCTGTATCTTTTTAAATTCTGGGCTTCTTGGGGGAAACAATAAGGAGTAAGCAGAAGTAGAAATACTCCTCAGAATTCTATCTAGCTTTCAGGATTTGGTCAAGTTCAAATAAGAATTGTGACTATATGGGCCGGCCCCGTGGCTTGGCGGTTAAGTGTGCGTGTTCCGCTCCCAGAGGCCCAGGTTCGGATCCTGGGCGCACACTGACACACCGCTTCTCTGGCCATGCTGAGGCCGCGTCCCGCATACAGCAACTAGAGGGCTGTGCAACTATGACATACAACTATCTACTGGGGCTTTGGAGGAAAAAAATAAATAAATAAGTAAAAAATTAAAAAAAAAAAAAAAAAAACTAAGTCTTGTGACTATAGTCTAGCACTGTTCAGAGCCACCCAAATAAACATGGGAGCCCCTGTGGTCACGTGGCTTACTGAAAAGCACCACAAGACTCCACTGAGAAGTCATGTCGCATGCCTGGTTTGCTTATAGTATTTAATTGTATCAAAATTCCTTAGAAGATAATTCCTCAGAGTGTGTACTTTAGAGTAGCTGTGTGGGATGTAACTAGATATTTCATAGTAAACCAAGATTCTTTGATGACCTATATTTGGGATACGATGATTTAAATGAAGTTAAATAGCATCTGTACTGCCAAGCATCTCAGAATTTCTAATATGTGTATAATGTGGGTGTTGAGAATGTAACAGAGACAACCTCTTTGTGTTTATCCTTAGCAATATTTCCCCCATGGGGATTAAATTTCATTAAATGAGATTATATTAAGTATAAACCACGTAACACAGTGTTTGTCACATAGTGTTAAAAATGTTAGCTATTGCTTAAAGCTTTCTAAATCTCTATTGGGAAATTTGCTGTTTTGTTTGGGGGGGAAATTCCTTGTAGTATCTACTTCTGATTGAGAAAGGAATGATCTTTCTAAGACACAAAACAGGTGAACTGGGGGGCAGGACCAAGAAGTGCCATTAAGTATAGGTACAGTGGAATCAAGGTAGAGAATTAGGAGTGAGAGGAGACATGCAGAAAAGGAGGCAAAAAGTTAAGTGAATGAAAAGATACTGCTAGCACGTGGACCAAAAATATGGCCAGAGAATTCTATATGTAAAAAAATTATTAAATTGTAAAGTTATAAAATGTTATATTATTATTAAAATATATCAGAGCAACATAATGAGCTGTGGTTGGATTTAACTTTAGAAAATATGTTTTTAAATTTAAAATAAATATAGCAAATAAAAAATCATAAAATAACATTTCCTAAACTGGTATAGAAAATCTGAGTTTGACAAACTTTAAAAGGTGTCTTACTATGGGACTTTTTAGATCCTTTAAAATGCTAATATATATTGTGACTCTCTAAAATGGTGACATAGTACACGCTATGAGCTTAATTATTCGTAGTAAGTCTTTTTTCCCCCTCAGTTTACCTGTTAACATCTACCAGTGTTCCACAGATGATTGTTTAGGAAATGCTAGTCTATGAAATCAATATTTATATTTACATTGATGCATTTTCCTTGATTCATTAGAATAACTACTTAAAGGTATATTTATGTAAAGGCATTAACATACCTCCAAAAATATTTCATGACTCCGAACTCAAAATTTTCTTAATATGTCTATAAAAAATGAAAATTCTTCTCTTTTCTTAATATAGCCCATAGCTGTAAACAACCGGAAACTCCTGCTCATGCAAATGTAGTAGGAATGGACCTTCCATCCCATGGGTATACACTAATTTATACCTGCCAGCCTGGCTTCTTCTTAGCAGGTGGAACAGAACATAGAGTGTGTAGATCTGATAACACTTGGACTGGAAAAGTTCCTGTGTGTGAAGGTAAGTTTTCTCTACAAAAGCTTTTAACAGAAGATGTACTATTTCAGACTTCCTCAGATACAAGAGACAAAAAAATCCACTCAAATTAGCTTAGGAACAAGGGAGATTTGTTGGCCAAGTGCAAGGGTAGGAGTGACGTAGACACTTCTGGACCAGAGGCACAGAAATATTATTCAGGTTTTTTTATAGCTTCTTTTCCATGTTCCGTTTTTGCTTCTTGCCTTTACTTCTTCTTCCAGTTCTCTGTTTATGGTAGGTGCATTCGGTTCCTAGGGCTGCCATATCAAAGTACCAGAAGCTGATGGCACAAAAGAACAGAAATCTCTTCTCTCACAGTTATGGAGGCCGCAAGTCCAAAATCAGTGTCGTCAGGGCCATGCATGTGTCCTCTCAGGGCTCTGGGAAGAAGAATTCCTTACCTCTTGGCTTCTGGCTATCCTTGACATTCCTTGGGGCGTAGCTGCCTCACTCCAATCTCTACCTCCATCCCTATTTGGCCTTCTGTCTTATGTATCTGTGTATATCCTCTACTTTTCTTATAAAGACACCAGTCATTGGATTTAGAGATTATTTCAGGATTATTTCACCTCAAGATTGCCGACTAATTACATCTTCAAAGATCCTATTTCCAAATAATCTCATATTCTGAGGTTCCTGATGAACATGAATTTTGGGGGTACACTATTCAACCCACTACAGTAGGGAAAATTGCTGCCAGCATTCCTGGGTTCATACCCTTCCAATGGAGTAATTCTGGCAGAAAGAGTTTTTTCTCTACCAGAGTAGAAAGCACTGTTCAGGAGTATGATTGCCACAGTTTTGAATGGAGTCCATCTCGAAATCCATTACTCGGCCAGAGTGATATGATATTTTGACCAGATCTAGATGAAGTGTCCACTGCTGTTGTACCTTGATCAGGACAATCCCCATCTGGACAAGCCATAATGAATTTACCAAAAGAAAAAGAGTTATATTTCCAGAAGAAGGAGCAAAGGAAGTTTTTCTAGAGTTCTTGATAAGGTCATCCATAAATTCCTTTTTCTTTTCTTTTCAGGCCTTCTAATTCTTGATCTTTTGCAGCTTTCATAAATGTTAATGACTTTTTCCTTCTTGAGATATTTTCACTCTTTTCTCTTAGCTAGAGCATTGCTCAGGAATTTTTTTTCTTTTTAAAAATTTTTCATGATAGTGATCCCTACCACCTGAGATCTTATCCTTTTCTTTACTTGTCATTATCTTTCTCCGCTCCCCTGTCCTTTCATCTGCCCCTCCCCAACTCGAATACAATCTCAGTAAAAGCAGACTCTGTACAAAGTATTTACCACTGTAATTTTAACATCTAGATTAGTGCCTTGTATGTGAAAAGTGTTCAATAAATACTTGTTGAATAAATAAATGTTTTATTCCTTCATAATTCTGGCTCTCCATTTCCTTTATAAGCTTACTCTTTTCTACTCAAGCTTTTCTAAAGACTCAGTTCTTAGCCATCTCTTCCTTTTGCGCTATATTCTCTCCCTAGATGATCTCATTCAAGCCAATGGCTTCAACAGTCTGCTCTATGGAAATTATTTACAAATAAGTATTTCTAGCTCATTTATCTTCTTTTAGCTCCAGACTTATGTGTTCCATTGTTTACTTGATATCTCTTCTTGAATTCCTCAAAGCCATTTCAATACTCAGTATATGTATATCTAAACTCATAAATTTCCCTTCACCATAGTCTTCATAGGTGTTCCCTATCTCAGTGGTACCATCATCATATAGTAAATATAAATCTAGTAGTCATCTTTGACATCTTCCTATCTCATTAAATCCACCAGGATTTCAATAGGTTTTTTATCTATCCACTTTTCTGTTTTATCATCACTACTACAATAGTCTAACTCAGCATTGTCTCTACTGGGACTACTGCAGCAGCCTCCTAACTTCTCTGCCCATATCAGTACCCACTCCTTTCCAAATTGTTCTCCATCTTGTGTCCAGAATGATGTTCACCCAAGTCACTTCCCCTTCAAGCCTTTTAAAGACATTATACCGTCCTTAGGATAAAGATTTAAGTCTTTACATGGTCTAGAGGCACTGTCTGTCATAGCTCCTACAACTTCCCAGGCACATCCAGTACCCTACATGATTTCCTTGGTTTTGGGCTACCTTTAGTTTGGCTTAAAACTTTAGTTTTAAGTTTTCACCTTTGAATCTATCAGATTTCTTGTGACACCATGAGCTATCTTAACAAGTTTTGATTCTTAAATGTAGACCCTACCCAAATGATTTCTGCCTTTTTGCAGCAGGAACACATCCTCAGCCCTCAGCCTCCATGTTGGAATCAACTGTTTTCATGTTAGTTTGTGCCTCAAAAATCAGAAACAGTATCCCAAAGTGATACGGCAGCACTAATCTTCCCCTTGTCCCACTGGGCTATAATGGGAGTAGTTACTGAAGTTGATCACTCTATAACAAGAGTGTTGAGTGGGGACCAAGATGTCATGATGAACAGGACATTTTGGAGAAAATGATATGTAATGTCAGAGAATAAAATTAGCAATGCATCACATTTTGTGTGTGTGTTATTAATTATACTAACTTTTTTGTAAACATTTTCATTTCTTCTCATAGCTGGTTCCAAAACATTGGTGAAAGATCCTAGACCTGCACTAGGAACACCCAGCCCAAAGCTAAGTGGTTAGTAATTTCAGTTGTTTTTCTAGAAGTCATGATTTCTAAAAGTGTTCTACTGTTTTCTTGACAAAGTGACCATTTATTTAGAAAAGTATGTATCAGTATGGGAAAACTATGCATTTGACTATTTGGAATTTGGAATTTGATAATTTGTGTTATAAGCTGTTGAATTTCAAGCAATATAATACTGTGACATATTAATATTACAAAAATATTATTTATAGTTCCCTCTATAAAACTTCCCTTCAAAAGTATCTTTAAATTACTATAAACTAATAACAATGTTTTGCTTAAAATATTAAACTAAAAAATGAAACATTATATAACATTTTTAAATACAGATTTTCTTTTTTACAAAGGAAGGAAATACACTTGGCATGAGAGTAAAAGCTCAAGAACTTCTAGAATTTGTCCAATTTAATTTCAGTTATTAGATTTAAAAAACAAATTTTAAAACTTAGCATAGTCATTAAAAATGTGGGCTTTGAAGTTCTACAACCTTGATATAATTCCCATATTATACACTCCCTACCCTATGACCTTGAAAAAGTTATTTTATATATCTAAGCCTCCATTTCTTTATATGTACAAAAGAAATAGTGATTAGATGATTACAAATGAGCTGCATGAAAGTGAAGTGCAAAGTGCTTCACCAATAGTAAGGGCTCAATATATGAGAACTGCTTTTTTAGTATTAGTCAGTATTTTATTTACATGATATAAATGAAAAGCTACCGATAAGATTAAAGGCTATGTCTAATCTTTTACCTTGGAGACAGATTTAGCCCAGGTGTATTGAGCCAGGAACAGTGAGTGTTAGGATCAAATTTTAGTTGGATATGGAGGTTCACAATGTATATGCTATAAAAATGGAGCGCCCGCAAAACTCTGAGACACTGATTTATTCAACACTCAGTGAAAACAGACTGAATGCCACTAAGGCAATCAAAGAATATGTCAACATAGGAGAGGAAGGTTAACAATGGAGTCAGAAAACCATAATGGACAATCAATGCACAGAATTTTCCCAGGGAGATGCTGTATCTGGGAGCAGATGGGTGCTCTGAATAAAAGCTCTGGCCCATCAAGTATAAACCTGGACTGTCCTGGGCAAAACATGGCCAGTGGTCACCAATAAATAAATCGGACAGACAAAAAAGTAAAAAAGAATATGGAAGAACTAAACACAATTAATTAGCTTGACCAATATAAATATATAAAGATTTCTGCATCAAATAATTATAGAATATATATTTTCCTCAAAGGCACATGGGACAACTATAACAATTGACCATACATTAGGTAATAAATAAATCTACACAAATTTCAAAGCAAAGTTAGTTTTATCTGAACATGATGCAATTAAAAGTTAATAAGAAACTGGATAAATTTTTAAATTCTGGAATGTTTGGAAATTAAGAACAAAATTAATACTGATGAATAATTCATGAATTAAAGAAGAAATTAAAACAGAAAATATAACACTAGAACTTAGTTGTGTTGAAAAATCTAAATATCAAAACTTGGGGACTAAAGCAAAAGCAAAGTTGTAAGGGGAATTTATAACATGAAATCCTCACTTTAGAAAAGAAGAAAGCCTCAAAATTAATGAGTGAAGTGTCCCTGATATAAAAAGTGTAGCAGAATAAACAAAAGAAAGAAGAAATCAATGTAATAAAAATGAACAGATAACCCCCAAAGATACAATAGAAGAATCTCAGCAGAGCCAAATGTAGTTCGTTGAAAAAACAAAGTGAAAAATTTCTGTAAAGATTGATCAAAAAAGGAACAAAAAATAAATAACAAAAGGAAATGTGAACATAACTACGTAAAGAATAGATTAAGTAAATTAGAAATATATTAACAAAAAACTATCAATAACTGCCAAATTTTTTAAAAAAATTAAACAAAACGGACAAATTACTAGAGAAGTATATCTTACCAGAACTAACAAAAGAAAAGTTGATAATCCTGTAACAAATAAAGTAGTAGTTAAAACTATTTCCACAAAGAAAAAACAGATCCATGTGGCTCTACCGATGAGTTCTACCAACAGAACAGACCATCCCAATTTTATAAAAACTCTTCGAGTCAATAAAACTCATTCTATGGGTCCAACATAACTCTAACAACTCTGATAAAGACGTTATAAAAAAAGGAAAATTACAGGATCGTTTGACTCAAGATCATAGATGAAAAAATCCTACATAAAATCTTAGTTAATTGAATACAACTTTCTAGTAAAGATGACACATCATTACCAAATTGGGTTCATGAAAGATATGCAGGGACTTTTTCACGTTAAATAGTGCTTAAAAGTAATCTATCACATTAAGAGACTAACATGCAAAAAATTATGATCATCATAATACTTGCAAAGAAAATGTTTTATAAGATTCAACATCTATTTATAATTTAAAAAAACCTCTTAATAAATTAGAAAGGAAAGGAATTTCTTTAACCTCAGTAGAGGTATCTATAAAACTCTTGAGCAACATGATCTTAAATGGGACATTAGAAGCATTTCATTCAAAATGAATGACACACAGTGATTAAATTACTCCAAAGTAACAAGAATGAAATTTGGCAATGGTATCGAAGTCTGGAGCATGATAACTTTACTTGGCACTGCTGTGAGGCCTATAAAGCAAAGTTTAAATTCAAATATGTCTTAAAAGAAAAGATCATGACCATAATTGTCTTCCTCCTTTTCATTGATATCCACGTCAGTGATATTTGGATGACACTTCAGAGTTTACAGAGAACTTCCAAACACACAATCACATTTAAATCTCAAAATAGACTTAACAATAGAAAGAAATATTATTACTCCCATTGTACGTTGGGATATGAATGACCAAATAGTGTTTGCCTCTCCCATCCTATCCTGAGTTCCATTTCTCAGTTATGTACGGGAAAGGTGGAGGCTGGTAGTGGTGGCGTGCTACAGCCAGCAAGTAGAGGCTCATCGTAACCAATTGTGTGCATTATTCCAGACTGTGTTCAGTGATGTCATGTTGGTAGTTTGAAATCTGCCATTATGGGAATTTTACACCATAGAAATCAGCAAATACTACAAATCAGTTTTTGTGTTATTTTTTCTGGAGAGCCAAGTTGTTAAACATTTACTATCACCTCAATGATTAATCCTGATACAATGTACTTTGCTGCTGTTAGTACCTACTTCATTCCATTGCTATTTTCTCCTGCCACCAAGGTTCTCTTTCATCTCCTTCAACCAACACTCCTTAATTCCCCTAAGCGCTATAGACAAGATCATTAGGTGTAGCAGATTTTCATTAAAAGTTCGGGGGTAGCAAAGAGTACTTACAGTACAGGGCAGGGGAAAGAAACAATCAGACAGACAACAACACGTATTTACTAAGTACCTACTGCCTGCCTATTCGCCAGGCACTGCTGTTAGGACATCTTTCTCCCTTGCCAGTCCTCTCAACTCTACAACTAAGAGTCTGTTACCTCCAAATTCCTGACCTTTCTAACACAGGGCAATTTAACTTGTCACTTGTTCCTGCAAACTTGTTCTAGATATACTTTTTTTAAGCTAAAAACTCTTTCAGGTGTTTACCAAATCAAAGGCTTTTATCCATACACTGTGTCAAACTTTTTGGTAAGATTCCCCTATACATACAGAGTCTTGCAGGACGTTTGATCCTGTCCAAAACATCCATAAGACATTTAGTCCATAAGACATTTGGTCCACAAGAGGTCCTTGATATTTGGTCCTGTCCGAAATCATTTGGCATGCACCAAATATACTCATGGACATTTTGGACAGGACCGAATGTCAAGGACCTTTTGGTGTGGACCAAATGTCTTATGGATGTTTTGGACAGGACCAAATGTCTGCTAACCATACAGGGCATAGCTTTGTAGTTTGAGGTTTGGAGAGGGAGTGCCACTGGAAGGATGACTTGGCAAAGATCACAGAGCCAAGACTATGGATTTATCATAATACTAAATACATGTCTGCTAAATACGTATATTTTATTAGCAACTATGTAATGAGCTATAAGGGCCACAGTTTCTCTATTTTAGCTGCATAAAAATAATAATAGTAATCATAGCAACTAACACTTAGCTACACTCTTCACATTCATTATCTCATTTAATCTTCCTAACAACTCTAGGTTAATCTCATGTTAATTCTAAGGAAATTCAGTTTTAGAGAGTTAAGTAACTTATGTAAAACTACACAGTTTATAAATTGTAGAGGAGGAACTTAAATACAAGCTGGCTAACTGCAGCGCCTGCACTTCTAATCTGTCTGCTATATTGCCTTTGAATTGTCACAAAAAAAATCATGTTGGTTGAGATAGTCAGTAAAAACTCAACTCTTGAGCGATTTTATATTCATCCTCTACTGTAGTTCTGCTTTGTTGGTTTGCTGAGTAGAATTCAGGGAATTCATCATTTGTAACTCCAGTCTCTGTGATCAGAGGCGTAAGAAGTATGATGTGTGTAGAGAAGATCATGTAACAAATGTCAATAAGTTGTTAGGGAAAAAAAGACTTTTCCGTAAATCCGTGTCCGTCACTCACTCACTCAAATAGGCATGACTCTCTTGAATGGCTGATTTCTGGGGATGTGCTTTATGTGATGCATAGATCAATAGAAGCTTCTTTCAGCCTCTTCCCAGGATCTGAGCAGACTCTGGCATACCTAATTTGTATAACTATAAATTACATAACTAATTTACATAAAGTCTTATTTGGCTGTATGTAACATAAAGAGGGTTTCTTCTTTAGATGCAAGTTTTTTTTTTTTTTTTTTTTTTTTTTTTTTTAAAGATTTTATTCATTTTTTGCCCCCAAAGCCCCAGTAGACAGCTGCATGCCACAGCTGCACACCCCTCTAGTTGCTGTATGTGGGACTCGGCCCCGGGATGGACAGAGAAGCGGCGCCTCGACGCGCACCCGGGATCCGAACCCGGGCCGCCAGCATCGCAGCGCGCGCACTCAACCACCAAGCCACAGGGCCGGCCCTAGATGCAAGTTTTATAACATTAGAATATTCTTTGATTCTACCACAATTCTCTCTCCCGTGCGAGTTCGGCAATTCTAGTGACAGTTCTTTTATTTCAAAAAATACCTCTAAACCTCAAAGCTGTCAATATGGTGGGTCCCTGTTCTTCCTTAGGAGCATCTATTATTGGAATAACTGAGCTCAATATTCTGTAAGGAGGACAAAGGAGCACCCCTTTGGACAGTCTTCCAGGGCTATTCTGCAAGAGGGGCTTTAAATCTATGCTCTTCCTCATGTGAATCTATTCCCACTGGTGTGGAAAAAGCAGGTCTTTTGGGCCTTGTATATAGACTGACTTGGCTCAGTAAAATCATTTTATTTTCCTTCTGAAAGAAAGATATTATTATAGGAAACCAAAATAAGTAAACGATATTTATTTGGATTCTAAATATAAGTCTCATGTCTTTCATTGGTGTTATTTACTTATCTGTTATTGATGACTCGTGTACAAATCTAGATCATGATGATTTTGGTTTATTCTAAAAAAAATTGAAACACTTTTATGTGAAAAGTTCATTTTATGACATACATCCTACGTTATTCTGTATTTAGCAACATATCATTATTCAATAAAGTAATATTCATTAATCTACTATTTAATGCTTATATTTACAGGGCATCGTAAAATTAATATATGTGTTTATTTAATCTATTCACAGTTCCTGATGATGTGTTTGCCGAAAATTATATATGGAAAGGCTCTTTCAATTTCAAAGGGAAGAAACAACCCATGACCTTGACGGTTACTAGTTTCAATGCTTCCACTGGGAGAGTCAATGCGACGCTGAGCAATAGCAACATGGAACTGCTCCTTTCAGGTATCCCATTAAAGAACAGCAAACAATGCCTTTGTGCTTTCATTTCCATCATTTCATCATTTTTGTTAGTGATTTTTATGCTGTGAAATATTTGTTACTTTTTTTGATGACATTCATAATTCATTCAGAAACAAGGCTTTCTAGTTTTTGCATTGACGCATGAATATTACTATATAAGTATAAAACTCTGTGATTCTGAAATAAGCTCCCTCAAGGATGTTTTTATGTAGCTAGAATGAAATGTCATGAAACAGAACAGAACTTTTAATTTGAATAGAACTAAATCTTTATTCTCATAACAGCAAAGAGACCGGATCAGTGATTTACAAGCTATTTTATGGTCACAAAATCATTTCCTCAAATGAGAATGTTTAGGTTGAAACCATAATTTAAGACAGAAAAGGGAGAGCTACACGTACTTTAAACAGGCATAAAGAACCCAGATCCCTATCCACCTGCTCAGCCCTCTCAAGTTTCTGTTTGCTCTATCTAGTGCACAATTCCCTCACTATCTCTGATTGCTCTGGTTTTTCTGACATGCAGATGTTTTGTCAAATGTCATCTCGTCAACAGTACACCTGATGACGCCATCTAAAGTAGCCTTCACATTACAAACACAGTCAGACACACTCTTAGTCTTAGGCAGCCTTATCCTGTTTCATTATCTTCTTTTCACTAATTGAAATTATAGTATAGCATAGCATAGCGTAGCATAGCATAACATAGCATAGCATAGCGTAGTATAGTGTGGTATGGTGTTTCATTACATGATGTGACATTGTTTGTCTATATTCCAACAATATAAGCTTTAAGAGCACCACCCTTTGCCTTCCCATTCATTACTATATCTCAGAGGTTAGAAAAGCATCTGGAACAAAATAGGCCTCAATGAATATTGTCAAATTAATGAATTTAAATTACTGCTCTCGTTTTTAAAAATATTTTTTGAAAGTTTAATATTCCAAATATGAAATATATGTATTTTTAAACTTCTTGGCTATGTATATACCCTATAAAATTATTAATAATGAAATAATTTGTGGTCTAAATAAAATGGAAAATAAAATTATATCTATTGATTCTGTAAATTTTAGAACTATCAAGCATCATTTTATACTATAGAATGATCCTTCATTAAACCCAAAGTAGAAGTATTAGAAGTTAATATATATCATATTTTAAAAAATATACACAGTTAAAGGATATAAATTGAAAGAAGCTGTACAGATCTTCCTCAACTTACAGTGGGGTTATGTCCTGATAAATCCATTGTAAGTTGAAAATATGTTGTCGAAAATGCATTTAATACACCTAACCTACTGAACATCAGAGTTTAGCCTAGCCTACCTTAAATATACTCAGAACACTTACATTAGCCCACAGTTGGGCAAAATCATCCAACACAAAGCTTATTTTATAATGAGCTGTTGAATATCTGATGTAATTTATTGAATATTGCACTGAAAGTGAAAACCAGAATGGTTGTATGGGTACAGAACGGTTATGAGTGTATTGGTTGATTACCCTCGTGATCACGTGGCTGAACGGGAGCTGCGGCTCACTGCCACTGCCCAGCATCATGAGAGAGTATCTTAGCATGTATTGCTGGGCCGGGAAAAGATCAAAATTCCAAATTCCAAGTATGGTTTCTTCTGAATGCCTATTGCTTTCGCACCATTGTAAAGTCGAAAAATCCGAAGTCAAACCGCTGGGGACCATCCATATGTGAATGAGAGAAATGCATTTAAATTGTGACTACTGATTTATTTAACTCTGAAGCATAAACAATTTTTTCCTTATTTTCTGTAAAAGAGTTAGCACAAAATAAATGTATACTTACTCTAATCTAGAAAAATTTCAAAACAAATTCCTACAAATATTAAAAAAACACATAAGTGGATTAATTTAATCTGCTGTCACTGTCTCCATATAAATCACTTATAATATTTTCCCAGCAATATTGTTTGTGATTACTTTTATGTCTTTTCCCTGTTAATTGTACTTTATCATAGGTCAAGATATCATTATCTTTGTATTCCCAGCATATTTTTGATACTTTATTACATAGGAGGAAGATTAAGTGAATGAATGAAATTTCAACCGTCACTTAATCACAATATTTTTTCTTAGAACCTTATTTCCTATTATTCCCCTAAACACATTTACATTTCAGCTTATTCCTACTCTTAGAATACTCACTGTTTAAGAAAAAAAATCATTGTATATATTTTTGTTTCTCTCCTTTATGCCATTACCTATATTTACCTTCTTGAACTAAAAATCTTACTTGATTTTGGAGACCCAGCTCAAATGCTCTTTTTCTTAATAGGCATTTCCAGATCACTCCAGTGTGAAATGATCCCTCTCTCTTCTGGCCTTTTATTTACCATATTCTCTCAAGTATTTTAGTTACTTGTGTACCTGACATATTTCCTACTTCATTGGAAATGCTTTTAAGCATCCTATCTTAGATAGGAACAACATATATTCATCTTTGTGGCTCCAGTAGTGCCTAGAATACTCTCTTTCACAGGGTTGACATCCAACTCATAATTAAGGAAAATATCAGGAATTTTAACATTTGATTCATATCAAGATTTTAAAACTGATTGGGGGGAGAAATCATTTTGTTTGCAATATCATGGAGTGATGTTATTAAGAACAGTAATATTTAATTTTAATAGCATAGGTAATTTAAATCTCATAAGTAAGATTTAAAATGAGAATTTCAACTGAAAGAGAGATCAGTGTGTATATATTCAGGATTTGTGAAAAGTGTTGTGGGTAAAGGTGGCCTTGACTTGGCCTTGTTTTATTTCTTTTCCTATCATATATGTTACACGATATATTTAAGGAGTTATAGATAATAAAATGAATTATAACTATTTACAAAATCGGTGGACTAAAATGTCCTTACATTTTACAGGGATATATAAAAGCCAGGAAGCTCGTCTAATGTTACACATCTATCTTATTAAAGTACCAACTCATGCTTCTGTGAAGAAAATGAAGGAGGAAAATTGGGCCATGGATGGCTTTGTAAGTATAGTTCTTTAAAAGTCTGCTGTTGATTAATAACAAATGTGTGCTTTGGTTTGTCATTAAAATTCCAGGAAAAGGTTATTTTCTAAATTTAGCTAGTTATGAATATACACACATACACATGTAAAATAGCAGAATTACCATTATGGGCAAGTTATTTTGAAAAAAAAGATTCAGTGTAAATATTTAGTAATCTAGAGTGTCAAACCTAGGATTATTGGATTCTGGTGAGGTTTGCTTGCTTTTACAATACTTATGTGTCTGGGGGGCATATAGTTTTTCATTAGTTTTATCAAATGTTTTTTGTCCACAGTCACTGCTATGAGAAATAAATCTGGATAAAATATAATTCCATCTTTGTCTGGAACCACTATTTAAGACATATGCAACATATTAACAAAATTCAACAGAAAAATTAAGTATGCCCATTAAATTTAAGCACAGATTTAGAATATTTTATAAAATTGTCTGTGAAGAGGAAGTTGTGTGAGCTGCTTCCTATGGGGAGATGGTTACGTAGCTTCACCGATAGTTAGGTAGCTTCACCATGGTGTCACTCTGTCCTATTCAGTCACTTATGTGAATGGAGTTTCCAAATTGGCAGTTGGAAGCAACAAGTCTCATATTGACATACTGCTCAGGAGTCTGCTAAAAAATGAGCATGAGAGCTCTGACCATGTCCTCTCAAGCAACAAGCCTTCCTTTACAAGGAAGACATAGCAGGAAAGAAGCTAGCAGGTCATAGGCTTTAGTAAGTTTCCTTCCCTAGGAAAAAAAATGTTTGTCCTGTTTCCCTTCCTGTACCATTATTCATGGAGTTGAGAACTAACTCATGTCTTCAATGCACTCAGATTGTTCAATTGTATTATTTCATGTAGGAAACACGTAAAATGAATTCATTTATTTAAATATTAGATTCTGAGCTATTCTTTTTAGAAGCATATTTTGAAATGGCCACGCCCAAAGAATGATGTGTGACAGTAAGGAATAAATCGCCCCTTGTGAAATATCAGACTTCTGTGGATGGTTTGGTATGATATTTTGCTTTTTAGGGTGAGGATTCAGGTGTTTTACAGCTTTTACAATAACATACATGACTTAGATACCTGATTGCAACTAATTAGAACAAACTTCAGAGTAAATTTACATTACTAGTTATCAGAAACACTGAAATCTGTCAATTCCTATTTTATCTATGAGATCAAATGACACTGTGCATGTAAAGTATTTTTAAATATAGGATTTTATACACGTGCCAGGTGCGTGTAAGCACTTACAGTATTAGACACAGCCACAAAATCTCAGGGTCAAACAAATATTTAGTTCTTTCTCATGTGAGGTTAGTTGTGGGGACTGTATTTGAAGCTGTGGTAGGAAGTTCAGGTGTGCTCCGTGTGTCTCATTTTGGGGCCTAGGCTGGAGGGAAAGCAGCTACCTTGAGCATATTCTTTCTTGTCAGAGGTCGGAAGCACTGAGGGGCACAGTAGAAACATCCCCCTCCCCCCTTCTTGTTTAAAACAGCTCTCTTGAAATATAATTCATATACCCTACAATTCATCTATTTAAAGTGTATAATCCAATGGTTTTTAATATATTTACAGATATGTGTAATGATCACCACAGTTGATTTTAGAACATTTTCATCACCTCAAAAAGAAGTTCCGTACCATTTAGCTATCACCTCACTCAACCACCCCTCATCCCCACCCTCGCCGTAAGCAACCGCTAATCTCTTTTCTGTCTCTATGTATTTCCCTGTTCTGGACTCTCATAGTTATGGAAGTGTGTAATACGTGGTCTTTTATGACTGGTTTCTTTCAGGGAAACATGCCTCTTAAGATCCAGGCTTAGAACTGACCCATTCAATTTCACCCACATTCCATTGGCAAAGCAAGTTACAGGACCAAACCCAACTTAGTGAGATGGGTAGTATATTCTTCCCATGAAGTTGGTGGGAGGGGGGGAGAAGGCTTCAATATATATATGCTGAATAGTGATCTAATCTACAAAGAACAGTATTATCATATTTTAATTTTTAATTGACCTTTTGCCTCATTCTGTTTCATCATAACATTGCCCTTTTTTGACAACAGGTTTCTTAGCCTAAAAGAAATCTATATATCTATATCATTATATTAATAACCAACACCCATTTTTCCAATGTCATACTTATTTAAAAATGAAAATTGTGATTTTGCTTTTAATGATGGCAAATTTACACAATGTGCTGTGTTTTACATAGGAGAAAGATCCAGACGAAGGAACTCTGCATCGTATCCATTTCAGATTAAAACTGAAGTATTATTAAGGCTGGGAAAATATAACTGTGGCCAGTCTTCAGATTAATCAAACTTATAAATATTTTTAGGTTTCTGCTGAGCCTGATGGAGCTACTTATGTATTTCAAGGATTTATTCAGGGCAAAGACTACGGGCAGTTTGGACTACAAAGACTGGGTAATGTATTCATTTTCATGTAGTTTCTTTATTACTCCAGACATCATAAGAAAATAGAGTGGATTCTTATGTTAGATACACTTACTACATTTTGAATTTTGCATTGTCAGGACTATACATTGATAATTTGATAGCCTTTTAAATAATCACATTCTTCAAAATATTCGTTCTCCGTGTACCAACTCTGTATGATGTTTGGTTTTTCATCATATTTCTAATAAACATGACAAACTGTCTTGCCTTTAAGCAAAAGGAGAAAAAGTGATAGAGATACAAAAGAAAATATTAAACTGTAAAATTTTTTTTATCTTGTCTCATGAGAACTGTAATATTTCTCTTCAGTTTGAATATTGTTGCAATTTTCTTACTCCTTCAAAAATGTAGTGGCACTTTGAGAAACTCGTAGGGTCTAGAAAGGGAAAATAACTTTGAGCAATGGGCCCCTTTTTGGGGCTTTGTGCTCTTCAGATATGTAAATTTTCTGTGTTGGGACGCACAGGGTTTTGTCATTCTTATTTCCAACTCTTCTAAAATGTGCGTAAACATATTGCTTGAGTGTATTTATTGACATAGCTTTTGGTGTATAATTTTCCTAAGGTACAGTATCTCCCATTATTATATTGTGATATTGACATATAAGGAATAAATTTAGGCTCTAAAAACTGTTATTTGACATTTATCTTAAAAATTCCATTACTTTGAACTTTTATATAAATATTCTGAGTCCTTGGAAAAATCAGGTATAGAATAAGGTACTAATTTTTTTTAACCTGGCCTAAGGTGTGACTGAGTTGAATACAACTATTCATCAAAAAGACAAATTAGCTTTCTCTAAATGAACAATATTAAGATGTCATTTCAGATAATGTCTTGCCTAAAATTGTGTTAGTTTTAAAAATAGGGTAAAACATTTATTAACAGAGTACATTAACACAGTCGTGTAATTGAGTGCAAGATGCATTCACATAATATTCCCGAAAACATCTCAAACACTACATGTCTAAAACCAAACCTATTAAAAAAGAGCTATTTCTTTTCAAAAAAGAACTGTTAGTTATTTCCTATTCCCCCATCTCTGTGCCAACACATTGACAAACCTAATTTTTCTCATTTCCTAACTGTGCTAATGTCATCATGGTTTACTCAGCCCAAAGAAGAACACTTCTAATCCCATGCCTTCTTACCTCTTTCATTCACACACGTTCTGTTGATTTTAACTAAAAAATTTTACCCTAATTCTGTCTCTTCATCCTCTTCCTAGTGCTCTAGTTCAAATCATAATTTCCTGTTTTATCTGGGTTGTTGCTACAAACTGCTCTTGCTTCTGGTCTGGACGCCCTCAAGTTCATCCCATCCTAGTCACTGTTCTAAATTGTGTATCTTATCACTAGGCCTTTTATTTCTACACACCTTCAGGTGTCCCTCACTGCAGGTCTGTAGTAAGTTTGAGCTTTTAGAAGGATCTATATGCCTTTTCAGAGTATAGCCATAGTCTATCATTTTCACCTCCTACTTCTACCACACATCCTTTCCACACAAATATGCCTAAGGCTTGTCACATCCCTTAAATATGCCACTGGGCTTCCCATTTCTAGGTTTATGATGGTCCTATTTCCTCCTCCATTCATTGTTCTACTGATTCTTCAAGGCTGTATTGTATATCTTCCAGAAAAAATCCTTACATACCACCAGATAAAATTACTCCTTTTCTTCCTAAAGTACATTGATCATTAGTTTCTGCTTGATGTATATACTTATTTGTGTCTCTGCATACTTCCCACAATTATATAAACTTTTCAGTTCAGAGACTTTGCTTATTTTTATTCTATATCCTTCCCTTGAAAAACATCTTATACATAGTAGGCGTTGTGCAAAATTGTGTGGAAATGAGTTGAAGGAGTTTCATGAAATATTTTTGTTTACTGTGTACATTTCCAAGTAGATATCTTGAGAAAGGAAGAAATTAATTGGCTAGTAATAATAAAAATCGATTGTGATAAAATAGAATTGATTTTGTATTTATAATTTATTTTTTATCTTATAGGACTAAATATGTCAGAAGGTTCAAATTCTTCAAATCAACCTCATGGTACAAATAGTAGTTCTGTGGCCATTGCTATTCTTGTGCCTTTTTTTGCACTTATATTTGCGGGATTTGGATTTTATCTTTATAAACAAAGGTGAGTTCGTTTATTTTTAACTATAAAATATTTCCCAAATCTATGTTTCATGTTCTTTTTACTAGTCTAGTTCAAATCCTAATTTCCATTTTTTTCTGAGTTGTTGAAATCTCTTTGTGTCAAATAGCCACAGTGTGTTAAACAACCGCAGTTGTTGAAAACCTTATTTCCCCTGCCTGCCCCTCCACCACCCCAGTATGCACACAACACAAATTGCTCTGCTCGGTTGCACAAGCATTCAACTTAACCCTTCCTCCTTTTGCCTGTCAATTTCCTTTTACATAACTAATTTATATAAGTCATTTTTACATTATCCATAATGAGGCTTTAGAGATAACAAAATCTAGGTTAAGACTTAAATTGAAAAGGTGATATCTGCTGCCAGATTTATTTACAGAACTAGGAAGAAGTTTGTGTCCAAACTTTGAAGTTCACATGACCATACTGACTGATTTTAGCCAGGCAGAAAGACGGTAAAATCCTCTAATCCCCTGGTTTATCTTCTGTTGCTTTTAGAAGATTATGTGATTAATATGTTATATTTATGATATATCTACTATATGACTATACATTTTATTAGTTAGTTCTTGTTCACTATGTCTATTACAAGATCCTGGTGAGGGACTTTACTATGCAATTCTCCACTATTTGGGACCATCCCTTATCAAGAAAAGAGTATGTAGGTAACCAGATAATTAAATGAATATTACCTAAATGTGTTTTTCCCAAAACTGATGTTTTTGTTATAAATGTCAGTCTGTATTATCTAAGAGTGATTAATTTAATATTACATAAATTTGTAATAATTGCATATTAGCAGATGTTTGGGCCTTGTCAATATCAGACTTTATTAGTGATAAAAATTATCACTAAATATATTTATAAAGCAAGCTATGCCAATCTTTTTTATTACTGTGGTAAAATATACATAACATAAAACCATTTAAACTACTCGAAGTGTATAATTCAGTGGCATTTAGTATATTCACAATGTCATAGAACCATCACTGCTAGTTCCAGAACATTCTCATTACCTGAAAAGGAAACTCTACCTATTAAGTAGTCACTGCCTATTCCTGCCTCCACCCGAGGCAACTACTAATCTGCTTTCTGTCTGAATTGGTTTGCCTATTCTAGATATTTCATATAAATGGAATCATACAATATGTGACATTTTGTATTTGGTTTCCTAAACTTAACGTAATAATGTTTTCAAGTTTCATGTATGTTAAAGCATGCCTTAGTACTTCATCCCTTTATGTGGCTGAATAATATTCCATTGTACGTTTGAATGTGTTCTGTTTGAATATGTTCCTTTCATCAGTTGATGAACATTAGGATTGTTTCTTCCTTTTGGCGATTGTGAATAGTGCTGCTATACACATTTGTGTGCAAGTTTTTATTTGGACACCTGTTTTAAATCTTTGGAGTATATACCCAAGAGTGGAATTGCTGGGTTATATGGTAATTCTACATTTAACTTACTGCGGAAACACCAAGCTGTTTTACACAGCAGCTGTACCATTTTACATTCCCACCAGCAATGTATGAGTGTTCCACTTTCTCCACATCCTCACCAACACTTGTTATTTTCTGTTTTCTTTTTCTCCTTTTTTGTTATTATAGCCCTTCTAGTATGTGTGAAGTAGTATCCCATTGTGGTCTTGATTTGCATTTCCCTAATTACTAATGACATTGAGCATCTTTTCATTCGCTTGTTGACCATTTGTCTATCTTCTTTGAAGAAATGCCTATTCAAGTACTTTGTCCATTTTTTTAATTGGGTCATTTATCTTATTATTGTTGGGTTATAAGTGTTCTTTATATATTCTGGATACTAGATTCTTATCAGATATATGGTTTGCAAATATTTCTCCCTTTCTGTGGGTTGTATTTACACTCTCTTGATAGTGTCCTTTGATTTACAGAAGTTTTTCATTTTGATGAAGTCCAATTTATCTGTTTTTTATTTTGTTACTTTTGCTTTTAGTGTCATATCTAAGAAACCATTCCAAATTCAAAGTCATGAAGATTTACCTGTATAGTTTCTCATATGAATTTTATAGATTTAGCTCTTATATTTAGAACTTTGATTTATTTCAAGTTAATTTTTGTTGGTGGTGTAAACTTTTCTAAAGCTTGATGATATTATTTTCCTTAAAGCTGTTGCTCAATATTAGCAAAAGGAAATTCCTTTACATCTTCCTGATTTGTACCTCATTAAAAGAAAATGATGTTGCTTCTGTTTTTTACTGTGAATCTAGTTTGAAAAAAGAGAGACAAATATGACCCATTCGATTTACGCACCTGGCAAGAGTAAGTTGTAAGCAATATAATTGTATAAGTGATGCCATTGAAAGAAACTTAGTTTTTTAAACAAAAATTATTGTCATACAAATAAATTAACAATTTTTAGTGTAGAGAAAAATTCAGAAAATGCATTAGGGATAGTAAAATAATATAATGGCAAATGCAAATTACGCTCAAATAAATAGTTAAAATTTGTGGTGTTTGTTGTAAACAAAGGTGTTGAGAAAGAGATTTAAGATACATCCTTTTAATGAATTAGGTCCCAGAAAGTCTGCCTTTGTTCCATTACAAACGTCCGCAAATTATGCAGTGGGGTGTGGGAAAGAGAAACTAGAAATAAGCATTAGTCAAAGGTGAGAGAAATAAAGAAATAAAGCAGGAATTCAACTTACACCAGCCAGCCTAGACATATGTTTTGTTAACTAAAGGCAAATGTTCAGTTATCAGTAACTCTCTGGAAACTATTTTCATGGCTTGAGTATCAGTATAGTCATTTCTTTGAGATTTTGAATTTTCTTGCTCTAACGTATATAATTTTTAAGCAAATTGAGTATTTTTTGTTTCTGGGATGCTCTAGGTACCTTCTTAAGTTAGGCTTCAGTTCTGCCTGAAATGCCCTGTGTATTAGTGCAGAACCAGATCCTTCTTATCTCAGATTAAATTTTACCTCCTCAGAGATGGTTTTCCTTATTGCCTCTCCTAAAGTTGCTCCCAGTTACTTCCTGTGGTATCAATCATTTTCCTTCTAATCAAAACAATTCTCATTACCTATTATTATTTCTTGTTTTATTTATTTTTAATTTAGTCATTGTTTTCTATTACTACAATATGAGCTACATGACAGTAATGACTTTATATGCTTTTTAAAAAAAATTATATATCTAATACTAGGATCATGCCTGGCACATACAGATGCTCAGTAAATATTTGATGAGTGAATGAACAGGAATGAGATTTAAATTCCTGATCATTATCATCATTTATATTATACATGCTAATTCATAATGATAATTTATTGTTTCATAAGAAAATTTATGAAAATAGCTGTATCACTTATTTATACTTGCATTACTCATACTCGTGCTGTCTATATGTATTATATGTAAATAATAAAAGTCACTCAGGATTTAAGTGACAGGTATATTGTTCAAATCTCATGTACTGAGTTTATGATTTCTCAATTAATACTTTTGAGATACATTATCCATTAACATTGATACTCGAATGTATTCTCTTTGAACCCTCCTCTTCTGTTTTTAGAAGAAAGTTAACACATAGCTAATCACTGTTCTTGTCAACAGGACTGCACCCAAAACACAGTACACAGGATGTTCAGTTCATGAAAATAACAATGGCCAAGCAGCTTTTGAGAACCCCATGTATGACACCAACGCGAAGTCAGTGGAAGGGAAGGCAGTACGATTCGATCCCAACTTAAATACGGTCTGCACAATGGTATAACACGGCAATCCACGGCCTTCTTTGGAAGCTTGGAGATCGACACAAAACAGTGCACATTTAGTTCACTGCTAAACAAATCAAAGCACACTTTTCAGGACTTGCTGGGTCACCTTTTCCTGAGGAATGATAGAGAAGAGTGTTTTTTCATAAACTGGACCATAATTCTTCTTCATGTTTACCATGGAGAGTTTTACAGAAATTCGGCTGCACTCTGAGAGTGCTTACTCACAGTTTATTTGCTTTTTTTAAAAAGGAGATTATTCTAAAACATAAACTTATTTGCATATATTGGAGGAGCATCCACTATCAGTATTTCTGTGCTTTATAAACTATATTAGAGGGACTGGGTTTTAAAAAAAAAAAAGATATAGGGTAGAAAATAAGAGCTATACTTACAAGAGTCAATAGATCACTGACTTCTCTTTAACCATCGTCATGAGCTACATCACACCCATACGTCTGTATTTCACACCACTCTATTGGCTATTTGTTCTTGTTAATTGAGTCATTGTTGTCCTTATTTCCATGGTTATTTCAGACTGAGTCATGCCCTGACATGTTTATGAGCTAATTTATGCCACAGAAGAGGTAAGATTACCCATTCTGATTTGACTCTTTCTGGTTTTTGTTCTTCAGTTTATATTGCTATTCTTTTTTAAGACTGGTTGTCATAGTTTCCGCAAATGGCAAGATCATCATGCTATCCTCCTGATTTCCCTCATTATGTTGTAACCAATATTATTCAGTGAGCCATGGGATAGTGTTTAACTCCTTGCTTCAATCTGTTTTGTCACCCAGAAACCACTTTAGCTGACAAAAATTATCTATAGTAATGATGCTTTTGCAGTTATCTGAGACACCAAACTTACCATCCTTTACCAAACTTTCCAATGTTTTTGGAAGACCAAATAGACCCTATTAATCTACTGTATTTAGTTTATGATATATCTACTTTTCCTTCCAGTTGAGCCTTCAAATTTATTTAACCTTGTTTTGAACTTTTATCTAACAATGAGTTAGAATATAAGCTTTTTAAGCTTTTAACTTTAATCTAATAATAAGTTAGACACATATTTTGAAAGAGCCCTTAAACATAATGACTTAAAAATAATTTACTCTTTCAAATCACCAATATAAATTTGTTTCCTAAAGTTGTGGATTTACAAATTTTCATATATTTTAAAATTTCTGTACTCTTATTCTTAAGAAGCAGGGTTCAGATGTGACAGGTTTATTTCATTGCCAAATTAGATATGTTTTTGCAAGTTATTGGTGGCTCGTGTACAACTGTATCACATTAATGCCGGCATTTTTATTTAATAGGTCATTGTCTTCCCTTTATAGCATGATTTACTTCATTGAATAAATTATGTACCCAGTGTGAACTCTTTGTTGTCCCTTTCCAATACGGATAACTCTGTAAACAGTCTAGACTTTTCGTATCACGAGACAGAGTGCCTAAGAGAAACCATTGCGCCGGGAGCACTGCTTGGATCTATCTCTGCAACATTTAGTGAATTTCTTGTAAACCATTTTGAGATACATTGTTTTGGAAATTCATACAATTTTCTCAACATTGTACTCTACTGACAGGATGCTGTTTTAAATTTTATGCCATCAGTAATTTATTCTTGTTTATTCAAATGACTGCAATAACAATGATTCATTCATTAATGTTAAGGTTAATACATTTAAGATCTTGTTTAAACAATGTTTCTTCTGCAACTGGCTACTCCTCTTATATTAATGCATACACTTTTGTAAAGAAGTATATTTTTATGAAAAAAACTTTGTAAAAGTATGATGTAAATTTTCAGTGCAATGTAAACAAAATAAAAATGGATAATTGCTTTTGTAAAATGTGCATTCTTTTCAAAATTGTCTGCCAATGTACTAGTTAGTAAAAGGAATAAACAGCCCACATTCATTTGGTGTTTCAAAGTTCCAAAACTGCATATTAGATATATTTAGTAAGCAACATGGTAATAAAATATGGATGTTTTTCTTCTTTATATTTTATAGTTTCCCAAATGTGATGCTTTTTTAGAAGTAAATAGATTTCCAGTAAACATAGTAGTATCATAAAAAAAACTCATCTTAGAATTTTCCTTAAATGTAAATATTTTAATAATACTATCTAAATTTAGGTATACCTGATGATTTCTAATATTTCTATAGTATATTTTCTTAGAGATACTTATGTTTAACATGCTTCAGAGGTGTGAACTCAATAACCTTTTGAATAGCTTCATTAAAGTAATACTCAAAAGCAAATCTATCTTGCCAGGATGGAACATGTAAAGTTTTGTACTCAAGAAAGTTATCAGGTTTCTATAAAGTTCAAAGCACAAGTCATTTAGGTTCAATTTTATTAGAAAACTCTTTTGTCACAAAATATATTGTCTTTCTATTTCCAAACCTAAAACTCCAGCCTTTATAGTCTATCTCTTTGTTATACTTTTATTATACAAGTAAATGCCACTTTATATAAATCTAGTTTCTTTTTTTCACTTGGTTAACCATGTTACTTCTACCTGCTACTGAAACCAAAGTGGATTTGCCTCCTGGGAAGTTAAATCGGACTCTCCACCAGAAGTAGTTGTCACATAAAGTATGGTGTATTTGCAGCAAATAGGAGGCCATGCGGAATCATTTCTAAAGTTGAGCAGGGACCTTTTATGTCAGATGGGGAATGAATATTCAAAAGGGAGAGGTGGGCATTCACTTTCGCAGGCTCAGTTGGAAAACATGCTTCCACATACACTGCAGGTTATGGTAAAAAGGCCTGAACTCCTTCCAGAGAGGAGATCTTAGCATTAAAAATGAGGCAAATGTCACAGGCATCACTCTGTGGTGGGGCTTGGTTTGGTTCAGAGTGGTTGGTGATTGTGTTACCGCACAAAAGGGCAAGATCTGCTCACCGCGAGACAAAAGCCAATCGTCAAGAGGCAAGATGGTGGAAAAGAAAGGGCAGTTTATTACAGCTTGCTAGCAAGGGGGAATATGCCCACTAATGTCTCAAAGAACCATCTTAAGTGGGCACAAAATCTTACAGCAGTTATATAGGCTGGTGGGTTATAGGGGAGAGGGTTGGGAATGTTGACCCTCGGGTGTTACAGACTGGGAGTTGCCATACCAGGTCTTTCAATTTTCACTGATGATGGCTATCAGCATAGACTCTCTGTTCTGGGATCCTCACATTCCTAAGGAATTCAAAAGAACAAAGTTATCATCTTATCACAGCTGGGAGGTAATTGCACAAGCAGGGGTGGTAAAATCTACAGAGCAGTTGGATCTCCTAGAGGGTGAATATCCAGCTGGGTTATTTGTCAGAGGTCATTCAAAGTTACAATAGGGCTTCCTTTCTAGAATAAGGCTTCCCTCATGTCAACCTTGTCCTGAGCCAGTATCAATTGCATCTCTTTAACACTTAAATGCTTTCCAACTCACCCTTGAATTCCTTGCAGCAACTAGTCAGTGACACACCTTTCACTCATTTCACCTCTTCCATATTTTTCCCTTGTTGTTCTTTGTTTTAGCATTTATTCCTCTGTGTTTTTTCTTTTTCTTCCTTTTTCTACTTTTTAATTTGCTTTGTCTCTTCTGATGCTTTTCTTAATATCCTTTCCTGTTTTACATGTCTTCTCCTTTTTAGCCTTTTATTATTTCTCATATTTTTCTATGCTCTTTATCCTTAACCCTCTCAAAAGTTAGCAGAAATTTTAGTGGAAGCAATTTTATGTTTTCTCAGCTCCATTGAAGTATAATTAACAATATTGTAAAATATTTAAAGTGTACAATGTGATGATTTGATAAATGTATACTTCTTTGTGTATGTGTGAGAACATTTAAGTTCCACTCTCTTAGAAAATTTCAATTAAGGAAGTAATTTTAAAGAGCTTTTTGTATTTCCCTTACATTTAAGAATATTAAAGCCATAGGTTCCACACAGGACTCTTGATACTGGAGCCTGATGATAATGATTGTGGAAATAGACCTAAAGGGTCAGATTTATTTTCCCTGTCCTTATCGCCTACAAGTGAGGAAAAAAAACGACATAACATCAGCTAAAAGAGTCAATAAAAATAACTAGATGATACTCTCTTAAAGAGAATAAGAGAATGCGTAGCCTGTCAAAGTATTAATCTGTGAATATCTATAAATTTAAAATAGGCATAATTAAAGGAAGGTGAAAAAAATCTCTCCTATAGAGTTATAGAAGCTCATGAGTCTAAGAAATAATCTAGAATGGGTAGTTTGAAATTTGGCTGAAAGAAATATTGATTTGCTTTTTTTTTTTTTTTTTAGGATAACTTTGGAAGAAAGGGAATATTGATCTGAGAAGATATACATGTTGTAAAGATCTGAGAAATATCTTTCTGTCATCACTTTCATGAGCTTGGTATTCTAAAGTAATTTAAGAACAGCTTTAAAAGTTACTGGGAAGAAGAAAGGGCCAGTGGACATTAGATTTCATTCTTCAGTATACAAAGCAATGCAACTAGTGAACACCTGCCAGATACTTTCCCAAATTTTAATAAGTTCCCATGTGTAATAATTTTATTAGTCTTGAAAAAGAAGTATATTCTATACATTCAAATTCATAGCTATAAATTGTATTGCAAAACACAAAACAAGAAATCTGTGTTTAAACTCTCATAAGGTCAAAAACTTGCTTGTAACTATTGACATAACTACGAAAATAGGAATAAACCCATCTGCTTTGGCAGGACCAATGAGATATACAGATGCAGAGAAAAATATAGAACCATCTACGTGGTATGAATTAAAAGGAACCAAAGTGCCTTCCTTCTCAGCAAGTATCATCTTCACACCCTTGAGTTCAGATTTTGTAGCTCCTGAAGGAATTTATTAGAATGAAATATGTTATCTGGAGAATATCATATGATAGATAATACTGTAATCCCAATAAGCAAATTAACACAGCTATTACAGAGCAAATCAGTAGAGTAGGCAATCCTGAGCTTTTAATTTTTAAACCAGGACTGTTTCCATTCTATGGTATGCTTTTTAGAATGATATTTTTAAATACATAAAATGAAATGTAAAGAAAATTAATCATAATAAAATATTTACAAAAATATTTTTAAAATATTCTAACATATGCTAATATACATATCTAAGTATATACGCTAATATATGTAGACACTGATACATATATATATGTACTTCTCTACTGATGCATTAAATAAGCAGTAGGACTAATAATCTGAAATTTTGAAGAGTATCATAAGCAACATTTTGAGATATTGATGACATTTAGCATGACATGAAAATATCTGTGATTTTTATTGGTGACGAAATCAGGATTATTTTTGCCCAAATTTTTACTGAAGGAAATATTATATTTTAATTAGAAGGTAGTGAAAATGAAAGTATAATTTTTTTCCATCCAAGTTTACAAATTTTGAATTCTATCTACATACCAGATTAAGAACCCTGCCTTAGAGGTTGGAATTTACAGCAAGTTCATTGTGATGCGGAAGGGAAGAAAACATTGTTTGCTCACTTGAGCTATTGGCAATAAAAATGGAACGCTTAATTTGGACTTTGGTTACCAGATAAGAGCATAAAGTCAAGTCTTCTTGACTTCTTGACTTCATAAGTCTTCTAAGAAGAAATCTCCAATTAGGAAGGAGTGGGTATAAATAGTAAAATGTCATTAATCAATTAATTTATTAATACAACAAATATTTTCTATCATTAAACATGCATATATTACTCTACTATGAAGTATAATGGATGTTAGATGAATAAAAATATAAAAAACACATGAATCTTATCCTGAAGTAATTTAAAGTCTTGTCAAGCTATAAAAAAAATTCTTAAAGTATATCTAGAAGATAACATGCAATAATTCTATGAGATAACTATCTATGTCTACGTATGCTTTCACTCTTTCACTACTTTCTATTAATTAAAATTGACTTGTGGAATTATAAGTGAGATATTTGACAAATTTTAATCTATTGAATAAGATACTACCTTTTTTTTCTTTTTTGGTGAGGAAGATTAGCGCTGAGCTAACATCCGATGCCAATCCTCTTTTTGCTGAGGAAGACTGGCCCAGGGCTAACATCTGTGCCCATCCTCCTCTGCCTTATACATGGGACGCCACCACAGCATGGCTTGACAAGCAGTGCGTAGGTCCATGCCCAGGATACGAACCTGCGAACCCCAGGCCACCAAAGCAGAGCACGCGGACTTAACCACTGTGCCACTGGGCGGCCCCCTACCTTTTTTATTTAGCCTAATGATTAAGGGGTATAGAAGTGATTTGGGTTATGTGGCATCAATACACATTCTTCAGAATATTCAGAATTTGATGGAGTTAATTTGAAAATTGCATATTAGGGCAATTTAATATCATGGAAAACTTGAACATTTCTTGATAAAATGATCATAGGCTGTTCACAATTTCACTGTGGAATGTATGCTTTACTTTTTATTTCATCTGTATATGTTTCCTCAAGAATTTTTATTAGTTGAAGTTTTATCTATAAAATGTCATTTTCAGTTTAATTGAAGGAAAAAAAGCACCTACAATTTCAACAGAAATCAGTTAGACAAGATAAGACAAAGGTCAAATTTATATTTAAAGACATGCTATTTATTGGGGGTAAAGGAAATCAGTATTTATTTTGCCTAGTAATTTTACTCAATAAGTTATCCAAAAGAAATAATCAGAGAGAGGTATTGGACATGGCTTTTCAAATGATGCATTATTTACATTTGGTGAAAAATATATCACTAGTTACCAATGTGTAAGCAACATAAAAATTCACTGATCTGGAATTGTATTAGAAATGACCATATGTTTATAACTCATTATTAAAAATCATATTCAAAGTTAATGACATGAAGATTTCAATAGTTAAAACAAAAACCACTTTTTCTCTCTCTCACTCCCTTTTTCTCTCTCTCTCCATTTTCTTCTCTTTTTCTTCCAAATACACATATATACAAACACAAATGTCATGAAGCAAAGGAAGAAATAGTAGTTACGATTATCAGGAATGTGAAGGATTACAATTTTTTTGTTTTACTTTTTTCCAGAATGCATATATGTTAATTTCATTATAAAAATAATAATTTTAAATGAAAAATAGTTTGAAATTTAAGAGGTAGATTTTACTTTGATGATAACTTTGCTTAGCAGAATATCCAGACTTAGAAACAATAGTTGAAGATCCTGAGTTTAGGAGATTCACTCGCATCAACTGTGTCAATATGAAAAAAAACCCTTAAAAATTAAAAGGGATAGCATCTATACACAGCAAATTGTTTAAATGAGTTAAAAAAGTGAGAAAAATTAATAATTCATTGAATAATAGATTATTTTTGTCACATCTATTTTCACTTTCCTTTTGCTGTTTGCATTGCATTAAAATTGCCCAGAATAAGAATATTGGACAAACAGGGTAATTTTTTCCCTTGAAATCTAAACTTCCTTTAAAAATGTAACTAAAGTACTGAAGAGAACCTGAGCCAATATTTTGATGTTTAATCTGTATATTTTTTAAAATAAATACTTCTCCAAATAACTGTAATAATAGATGTTTTACTTTATATAACAATTTAAAAAATGTTAAAAACAAAAAAAATCTGACCTGAAGTTGGCTTTTTTATGATTATTCCTCTGAGCCTATGAAGTTAATGAATCTCTTTTTCCTTAAAGAAATTACACTATCCAATCTAATTATTTTTTTATGTTGCATTTTCTACGATGTATTTAAAATACTTTTACCTTGAATAGTGCCATATAACTAGGTGCAAGTCATCAAGTGACACTTTAAGATATTCCTTAGCACTGTAATGAAGCAGAAACCATATTATTTGCCCAGTAATTTAATAAATGGTTTCTTTATTTAAAGGACATTTTAGCTGTTCATATGTCCCTCATCCCCTACTCAACATATGCTGTAGTTAATGGCAAATTCTATCAGCCATTGATTTGGGAACGCAAGCCTCAAATTTTTCCATATAAAGGATTTGATGCACTATTTTAGTAACAGACTCCAGCAATATCTTACTGTTTAAAATTACAATTTCACTTCCAGCTCTCACGATATGATTGACATTACACAGATGACAAAGATGTATAAAAGTGTTTAGAGAACAAAAGTAAAAGTTATGTGTAGTCAATATATGTGTGGAAAAATTAATGTTAACTAAGTTGCTTTAAGAATCAACGAAGTAAATTTATTCATAAAACAAGTTTAATATGTAAAAAGTTTTCAAATAGCAAAATTAATAGTTTTTATAACATTTGTTTTGAAAATGCAAGTCTTTTCCCTGACTGGTATATCAGGAAACAATTTGAGTGAGCAGAATTGCGCATTTGCTTATACACGACTCCCTCCAACCACAGACAAGCCTGAGCACAATTGCTGCCCCTTGAACCGAGCTGCATGGGAATACTCAACGCACACCTGCAAACACCTTACCAGCTACCTCAGGTCACTGTTGGTGTCAAGGGACCCTCCCATCTACGTCTGGTGTTACAAATTGCCATCAGATTTCAGATAATTCTCCTTCCTCCACCACACAATAAATCAGAAGCTACAATCCTTATGACATATACTTCCAAAAACACACTTAAGGTCTTTTTCAAGTTAAACTGCTATATTTATTGTAGTACATATGCATTTTTTAACCACTTAATACATGTATAACTCTAGTATCATTTTTATTAGATTTCTATCTTTTTTTTCATGTGCCACTAACAAATTTTTTTTTTTTTTTTGTGAGGGCGATCAGCCCTGAGCTAACATCCATGCTAATCCTCCTCTTCTTTTTGCTGAGGAAGACCAGCTCTGAGCTAACATCTATTGCCAATCCTCCTCCTTTTTCTCCCCCAAAGCCCCAGGAGATAGTTGTATGTCATAGTTGCACATCCTTCTAGTTGCTGTATGAGGGATGTGGCCTCAGCATGGTCAGAGAAGTGGTGTGTCGGTGCACCAAACCCGGGCTGCCAATGGTGGAGCGCGCGCACTTAACCACTAAGCCACGGGGCCAGCCCTGCTAACAAAACTTTTGAGTGTTATGCCCGTAACTTTATTTTTCCTTACAAACCTTGTAGCTTTTTTTTGCATGACTTTGCCTAGTGGCGATTTTTAGTAACACATATGTCACATTAGAGCGGAACAGATTGTAATTATTTGTTTTTCCATTTTTAATGCATTCCTATGTTTCAAACATTACAAAGAATAAAATGATATAAAACAAAAGTCCCCCTCTTATCCCTGTTCTCATACTCATAAGTCCCGTGAACCTCAGTCCTATTAATTTATTGTTTACGCTTGCAGAAACAGTTTTATGCATACAGAAGTCAGTAATTCCTCTCCTATTTTTAAGCTAATGGTAGAATATTATACATACTTTTCTGCACCTTTAATTTAGTGTATCTTGAAGATCTTATCAAGAAACAAAAGCTTTCTTATTCTAGTGTATGTTTACATGTTTACATGTATTTATATAAATAGATCTTATCAATGAGCCTTTACATTGGCATTCCAGTCTCAAGTTATTACAAATAATACTGTAGTAAATAAGTTTGTACTTTTGTTATTTTGTACATGTGTCAGCAGCTCTATGGGTTAACTTCTTAGAACTGGAATTGCTGGGTCAAATGGTGTGATGCATTCATAATTTGATGGGACTGTAAAATAGGTTTGTGACATTTTATGCCCCCAGCAGTAATGAATGACACTGATTGTTTTTCCACAGCTTTGAATAAGACTAGTTTCCAATACTCTTTCAATACACAACATTAGATAAATACTACTTCCTCTGTATTTCACCAGGTCATATTCAGTGTATTGCTAAGCATCTAGTACAGTGTTTCCCAAAATTGTGTTCCACAGATGTTTAATAGATGTTTTTTGAAAATAAATATCCCATGGCCAAAATAGTTTAGAAAACCTTGAATAGAACAGGTTTCCCCTCGAAATTCTCCAAACATTTAACATGTTAATGTGCATCTTGAATTTTGAAGGTGAGAGTATAAGAGAAATGTTTTCTAAAATACTTAGCCATGGGGCCGGCCCCATGGCTTAGCGGTTAAGTGCGCGCGCTCTGATGCTGGCGGCCTGGGTTCGGATCCCGGGAGCGCCCCGAGGCACCACTTCTCCGTCCAACGCGAGGCCGAGTCCCACGTACAGCAACTAGAAGGATGTGAACCTATGACGTACAACTATCTACTGGGGCTTTGGGGGGAAAAACTGAGTAAATAAAATCTTTAAAATACTTAGCCATGGAACACCTATTAGTATTATATAACCGCCAGCATTTCTTGGAACATAATTTAGAAAAAAAAGATCTATAGACCTTTGGCATGTTGGAAAGACGTATATAAGCATATAAATATTTTAGGGTTATAATTTGTCTAGAGGTTAGCTTCTCTCTAAGCTAACTAAATATTTCAACCAAATTATTTATCTTGGTTGATATCTCTTGTTTAATATCTGCAACTGTAGACCGGGAACAACACATTGTAACTCAAAGAAGATTTATTTACAAATTCTGATATTTTGCCAGTGTGAGTTTTAGTCACAGCGAAAAGATTCTACCCCTCTAATTATTGTAGTGTGCAAAAGTGACTAGATGAGGAAAAAGAATTAGTATTTTCAAAATTTACTCAAGTATCAACGAATAAGAACCAGCAAAACTTTCAGAGAACAATCAAAAAATATTTTTGCTCTAAGTGCATTTTAGTGGCAAAGAAACCTACGTAAGAGAAACTGCACAGGAATATATTCTCTTTCTACATTCCTTTCCCATTACTTTATCCTTTTTATCACTTACCTGTAGTAGCTTTCAAATCTTCCAAGCAAAGCGAGTTTGTTCATCCTTTATGTTCTTATAATCCTTCTTATCTACATTAATCATAGCTAATATATTAGTGTATTTATGTGATGAAAGGTCTGACCCTCATGTAAGTTGTGTGAACCCTTCCAAGGCCAAATCTTATTCATCTTTGTAGCTTACTCCATTGAAGGAGGCTGCGGTAGAAGGGGGAAGAAAAATTAATATTTATTGACATCCATTATTTACCTGGAAATAGGTTGGGTGTATATATATATTAAGCATTATGTATAATATATATATTTAATACTTTTGTTGCAATTCTGTAATAAAGGTATTTAAATCTTTGTGTGTAGTAACTAGCAGAAAATAAATGCTAAATCAAGGCTTTTTGGATAAAGTCAACTCTACATTCCTCTCTTAACTAAAGGACTGACTCCATGAACTTATTCTGCTTTGTGTTAAGGTGCTATAAATTTTAGGAAGGATGTGTAGCAATTTTTCTTTAAAGTGTTTTCTGGTAAACATATATGGACTAAAATAGAAATGAATAGTATTATTAATATAAATTACACAAAAATTCAAATGTCTGGTGATTTTTTTAATATTGGGCTATTTAAAAATAATTTCTTACTCAAATTTGATGAACTAAAAGAATAGTTCTTTAATTAAGATCCTATGCAAAGGTTTTGATGTGAGAAAATTATAGATTTGTAGACATAGTTTGGGACACTAGATGAAACTGATCTATTATTCATCAGGCATACATGGGATATCAACTTTTTGTGTGTGTGTGTGAGGAAGATTAGCCCTGACCTAACATCCGTTGCCAATCCTCCTCTTTTTGCTGAGGAAGATTGCCCCTGGGCTAACATCTGTGCCCATCTTCCTCTACTTTATATGGGATGCTGCCACAGGATGGCTTGACAAGCGGTGCACTGGTACGTGCCTGAGATCCAAACCTGTGAACACTAGGCCGCTGAAGCGGAGCACGCGAACTTAACCACTACGCCACTGGGCCGGCTCGAGATATCAACTTTAAGAGAGGTTTTTGGAACTCTCATAACAATGAGATAACAGTGGCTCTGAGATGAGTACCACATCAGTGCTCTCCAAGGACCTTTATTTCAGCAATTTCTATATCTATTCTAGAAAGCGTGTCAGTAACTAACCAACATGAACTCTTTAATAAAATAAAATTATTTAATCGTTATTTTCTTTTTTTGTTGTGAAATATGCTTTAATATAGATTGTGTTTTTCTCGTCTGAAATAACACTAGTGTTTTGCATTTACTTGATTTTGAATGTGTTAGTATCAGTATCCTTCAGCAGAAGACCACCAGGAACACACATATGTTGGAACAAATTTTGTTCATCACTTGTTGCAGTGAAGGAGAACATACATCACGGGGAATCAGGGTGTGTCTCAGTAAGAGAGTGTTAGGATGGACTTATTGTAGGATTCGGGCTTGTGTTAGATGATTTTGGTGAGTGTTTATAGAAGTGGGGTTTTCTCTGGATTGGAAGCAGGTGTAATTCTATGATTGGGCATTTTAATAAATCTTAAGGAGAAGGAAACACTAGACTGGAGTTTAGTCATAATTGGTAAAGAAGTAACCATTACTCGTATTGGTCAGAATAGGGGGTCTTTTTTGTGGTTTGGATAATGCTCATGTTTTATTTGGTCACGATTATGGAGTGGCCTTATTTTTGTCTTGATCCGTCATAGTTATCTAATATTGATGGTCTGTGAAATTGTGCGCGTTTAACAGGGGAATATCAGGATCTAGCCGTAGTGCCAGGCTAGCTTGTAGCCACACCGAGTCCTAGCTAATTGTGCCAGGCCAGCTCCTGGATGCTGGCGGCCGTTTTCCTCTTTCTCAGTTGTATTCTACTTTGGACTAAAGGTTAATATGAGTCCCACCAAAATTTAGGCTCAGAGAAAAATGCAGCCTCTTTATTTCTTCCTTTAGGTTTAATTGGAGGACTGTTTTAATTCAGTGGCAGAATATTTCAGTAATGTTATCAATTGAAATGTTTTATTAAAAGATTATTGTTATAAAGGATGATTTGTTACCTTACTGTACAGATTTTTTATTACTACAGTATAACTTATAATAATAGATATTTAGTAGTCTATGGCTAAATCTTCATAAAATCCAAACAAATATTTAGGAAAGATTTAAACAGCATATGTAAGTATTAGTTTCATAACATGAGAATTAGATGCCCATTAAAAAAGTGGTTGCAAGTAAATATGTGTATAGTGGTTGAAACTTCTATGTAATGAGTATGTGATTGCATATAGTGGATTTTTGTTTACATTATTAGCATTCCTGAGGGAACAACTTTTTGCCTATTTAAAAACTTGTTTTAAAACTTTCAATTATGTGCATTCACCTAAAACTCAGCATATCAAAGCTAGACAGTTTCCAAATTTTGTGGCATCTATTACAATGATTTGCACCCCACTTATTAAGTTAATCATGCCAGTAATCTGAGTGTCAGCCTAACAATTCTTTCACCTTCATTTCCCATAGGCCAATGTATGACCATGTCATGTCAATTTTACCAACTAAATATTTCTTGGATTCATTCATTCTACTCCCATCCCATTGCCAACATCTTAGTCTAAAGTAGTATCATCTTGGGCTACTCAGGGTAGTAGGCTGCTAAGTGCACTCTCCACATCTACTCCTGTTTTCTCTAATCTGTTCTCTATAGAGCAGCCATGGTGAGGTTTCAAATCATGAATCTTGTCTTGTGATAAGTGATACAATAAAGTCTACCCAAAGTACTATTGAAGCATGAGGAGGATCAACTGGAGGTTGATCAGCCTTATCAACCTTATTGGATGAGGCTGATTCTAAAATAAAATATTTTTTAGTTGATTCTTGAAGGATAAGTAAAGGTCGAAAAGGTAGATAGATGGTGATGGAAAAGGGTTGTAAAGGAAAGATTTCAGGCGGAAGAGGAGCACATGGACATAATATGGAAAGATACAGGTATGCTAGAATAAACATAGTTGTTTAGAAACACTGAAGCCTAAGGTACATTTGAAGGAAAAGTAAGAAATGAAAAGAGAAACTTTAGAAGTATAATGTCAGGAAAGTCCCTGTATGCTATGCTGTGGCAGTTCAACTCTTCTCTGCATTAAATTGGGATCCAATAAAGATTTTAAAGACTTAGTAAGAGTATTAAATTTTTGTTTAGGGAGAAAAAGTCACTCTGGAAGCAGAGGAAAACAGCATTATGGGAGATGAATTTAGAGTAAAATGTCTGGTTGGAAAGACATTACAGTATTCTAGTAAAGTCTCTCAGGAACCTTATGTAAAACAGTCCTAGTTGGCTTGGAGAGGAGGTGTGCATTAGCATGATATAGAGAAGATGATGGACGAGGAAAAATGTGGTGAAGACTGAATGTGCAGGGAGATAGAGAATGACAGAGGATTAAAGAAGTCTAACTAGACTCTCCAGTTTTCTGGTTTGGAGAGTGTGGATGGAGAATGGTTAACACTGGCCAAAATGAAGTATAAGAGAAATAACACGCAAGTTGATCAACATAAGGGAGGAGGTCTTAAGCCCAATTTTAAACATACTGAGTCTCTGGGAATCATCCTATCTTAAATAAGTAGCTACAAATATGGATCATCATGGAGCGCAGGAATTCGGAGAGCGATTTTTATTTGGAACGATATTGTAGAAGCTACATGTGGTAGTAGGATTATCTATGAGAATATATAGAATATGAAAAGAAGATGGTTACGACAGGCAGAACACTACAGACATCTTTTCTTTAGCAGCAACTAGTCTGAAATGATTTTACACTGTTTTATGTTTGCATTTTTTATTCTTCTATTTTCCCTTGGTATTTTTTAATGTTAGATTTTTATTTTTGAGGTTTCATTTTTGTTGTTATCTTAACACCAACTAGTTTCAACTGTCCTCAGAGGAAAAGAGAAAGATCACTTTTTTCAGCAGAGTATTAGAAGCCATATGAAACTAAAGCCCCAGGAGCCTGAAAGTCTGTGGAAACTAGAATCAAAGTTGGAGAATTCTGTGGAACAAATTTTAAATTCAGTGGAGGAAGTTAAGGACATTTCATTAGTTTTTTTCTCCCGTGTGGTAGATTCTCCTACCAGAGCAAAATATATTCACAAGTAGGCAGACCCATTTTAATTATCTACTTGTATCAGGTAAGTTCTTAAAGGTGATTGATATCCTAAAAAATGGATAGCTACGATACGATGGGCCAGTTACAAACAAGCTTTTTTGATTAGTCTTCTTTGCACATACAAATTTAAAAAGCCCTCAAAGACAGAGGTTACATTTCATATATTTTTTTCTACCGTACAGGTCCTGCGGATCTAAGCATAGTGTAACCACCCAACAAATATTGCACAATTGCTTGTTTGGTTCTCAAGTAATTTTAGCCCATCAACTTCACATATGAGGACAGAGAACTTAAATTATTGTTCATGAACATCTAAAATTAGACTTAAAAGTATTCCAATAATGCACTTTGAAGTTCAATTAGGAAACGGCAGATGAGACTATACTTATGAAAAAAAGTCAATTTACTTAGTAGGAGGAAAGTGGAGATATGTTGAATGAAAGTGGAATAATGATCAACATGGAAGAAAACTAAACAAAATCAAATATAAAAAAAGAAAAGCAAAGTAAACTAAACTATTTAATTTTAAATTTAGTTCAATTGAATTTTCTTCCATTACTAGTTACTAAGTTGTGAACAAAAGCAAATGAATTAATAAGATAATTTCTTTAAAATTTTCCCTTTGAAAATATGTGGGAGTAGTTCACTCTAAAGTGGGAAAAGCAGTTTACCTCCTATGTCATTATTCTTGTACTAGCCTGTCTCCTATATCGTTATTTCTACTGCCCTTCAAAATATTTTTCTATGTTAATGACTACAAACTTCAAATTATTTGTTGCTACCATCTACTGATTATAGAAAATAGGTACATTTCCAAACAAACCCACCTTATTCCTCTGCTTGCACATTCTTCCTAATGACTGTAATAGTTTCAGTTAATTTGAATTATACATAAATTATTGGCCATTGTATTTAGAGCTATAAATTATGTTTCTTAGCCTTTTTTGTAATTCAATAAATGCACTTTCTTTGATGGCCAGCCACTAGTGGTCTAGTGGTTATGATTTTGTGCTCTCACCACCAAGGCCCCGGTCCATTTCCTGGTGAAGGAACCACACCACCCATCTGTTGGTTGTCACACTGTGGCAGCTGTGTGTTGCTGTGATACTGAAAGCTATGCCACCTCTACTTCAATTCCTTTGCTTATATTGTTTCCTTTGCTTTTCAAAATTCTACTCACTCTTCAAGATCCAAATCAAATACTATCGTCTTGGTTAATCTTTATCAAGTCTTCACATACTTTCACTCAGGCAAAATTTAGTACTCTTAGAGCTCTTGTAAAATTTTATATGGCTAAGTACTATAAATGCATTGCATTAGTTGTTTAAATACCTGTCTCTTAGCTAGATTGGGAATTTCACAGAGTGAGAATAACGTGTCATTCATCTTTCATCTTTGTTTTTCTGGTTCAGAGCATGATGTTTATTTAATGACTGAATGGAGATTTAACAGAGATTTTAATATCCTAGATTAGTCCATCAAGGTTACCATACAGACTCAAGTATATCTTGATTTTTTTCTGACATTGGAAAATATCATTTATATAGCTTTGCAAACCATATAGAGAATAGGAACTGAATTATACTAGAACAGGGATGATTCATAGCTAGTTGAATATCTGTTCTTTAAATATGTTCACCAACAGATTTATTTTTGGTAGAAGAACATTACTAGTTATATGGCATAGGGAATCTGTGGGTAGCCAGATAATTAAACATTAAATAATGTTAAATAATTCAAATTTATAAATATCAAATACATATTGTATCAAATAATTAATAAATGGACTAAATTTCTTATTAATTCTTCAAATCACAACTTAGAGATATTTATAGTATAATTCATATTTACTATATTCTTAACATTCTATAATACTGAACCAAAACCAAAATGACATCTAACAAGTATGTTTGACATCTGGTACAACAGATTTTTACAACTCTATAAAGGGGAGAACAAGCTTGACATGTGACATTAACATATGAAAATATTAAGTTTTGATCATTTCAAGTTCAACATAGAGCAACAGTTCTACTGAAAGGGGCAGTTTAATATTAGGCTAAATTAATAGACAAATGCTATATCAAGGGAGGAAACACTCCTAACTATTTTCATATCAAAATTGTTATATTCAGTTCTAAAATTATTTTAAGTGGTAAGCTGATGTATGGGGCATTTGGAGTAAGGCAAGTAGATTCATTCATTATGAAAGTAATTACTGGGTATTTTCTATTAGATATTATTCTAAGTGTTGAGGATATCTCCTTGCACAAAGCAGAATTCACTGTTCCTGCAGGACCTACTTTCTAGGGAGATAAGATAGACTTTAATAATAAGCAAGAATGTCTAAGAACACTTCAGACACTGCTGAAAAAGAAGAACAATATGAAGAACCAGTTCTATCTGATATCAAGGTTTATTTAAAAGCTATGATGATTGAGATGTTGTGGTATTCTTTGTGTATAGTCCAGTAGACCAAGTTAACAGAATAGCAAACACAGGCACAGAACCACATACGTAGATTTAGACACTTGATTTGTAGCAGAGTTGACACTGTGGAAGAGTAGGAATAGATAGACTTTTCAATAATTGGTGCCAGGAAAACTGAGTATCCATACTGCCAGAGAGGGAGAGAAAGGGAGAGATGGGGAAGCACAGAGAGAAATTGAACCATTTCATATCATACATAAAAATCAACCCCAGAGAGAGTATAGATCAAATTATAAAAACACAACTATAAAAATTTCAGAACTTTTCAAGGCCTTGTGGTAGGGAAAGATATCTTAAATAAATTAATAAAACTAGTAGGAAAAAAATCTGTAAGCATGGAGAAAAATCTGAACCAAAAAAACTGCATTAATATTTATAGAATACCACTCCCAACAATTACAGAATACATATAATTTTCAAGTACACATAGAACATCAACCTGAAGTCATTGAATTGAGAACTTCCTAGCACTTAGCACTGTAAATTTTCCTCTCAGTACTCCATTCCCTGCTTCCCATGAAGTTTGATACATTGTGTTTTCATTTTTGTTCAGTTACTTTCTCATGTCCCTTTTGATTTCTTCTTTGACACATGAGTTATTGAGTGTGTTATTTAGTTTCCAAATATTTGGGATTTTCCAGATATATCTCTATTATTACCTTCTACTTCCATTGTGGTCAGAGAACATAAATATGATTTGAACCCCTTTAAATTTATTAGAACCTGTTGATAGCCTAGAGTATGATTCATCTTTGTAAGTCTTCCAAGTACACTTGAAAAGAATGTGTATTCTGCCGTTGGTGAGTGCAGTGTACCATGTCAAATTAGTGTAAATGTCAATTAGGTCAATTTGGTTGATATGATAAAGTCTTCTATATCATTACTAATTTTCTGTCTAAATTTTCTGTCAATTATTGCAAGAATGATGTTTAAATCTCTGATTATAATAGATTTGTAACTGTAGAAGTTATCAATTTCTATAATAGTAGAAATTATCAATCTTTCCTTGAGTACTGTCAGATTTTACTTTACATATTTTGAAGTTTTGTTATCGGGTGCTTAAAGGTTTAGGATTGCTATGTACTCTTGATAAATTCACTTTTTTATCATTTTGTAATGTACTTTTTGTTGTTAGCATTGTTATGCTATCTCCTTTGTCTTCCTGATATAGTTATGGCATATTATATATCATGGTATACCTTTTTCCATCCTTTTATTTTTTAGATACTGTATTTTTTTTACCTTAAAGTGAGTTTCCTAGAAGCAGCTTATAGTTGAGTCTTGCTTTTTTATCCAAAATGATAATCTCTGCCTTTTAATTGGAATGTTTAAACCACTTATATTTGACATGAATATTGATATGGATAAGCTTAAATATATGATTGTGGTATTTTTTTTTATTGTTTCTGTCTGTTCTTTTCATCCTTTCTCCTCTTTTTCTCTATTTTTGATATTTCTTTATGATTCATTTTATCTGCACTGATAGATTATTAGCTGTAACTATTTGTTATGTTGTTTTAGTAGTTACTTTGGGTTTGCAAAATGAAAATTAACTCACAGTCTACCTTCAAGTAATATTATACCACTTCATGTATCATATTACAACCTTACAAAGGATACTTCCACTTCTCCCCTCTAGTCATTTTACTATTGTTTTCATACAGTTTACTTATACTTATGTTATAAAACCCACAATACATTGTTATTAAATAGTTGATTATTAAACAATAAGAAAAAAGTGTTTTTTATTTACCTATATGAACCATTTCCAGTGGTCTCCATGCTTTGTATAGATCCAGAGCGACCTCGGTTATCATTTCCTTCTGTCTGAGAGTCTTTTTTCTTTCAACATTTCCTGTTCAAATGTTAACATTTCAACAAGGTTAAATGAATTTCTGTTGGCAATTAAATATATTTTGCTTTTGTATGTTTGAAAATCCACTGCATGGGCTCAATAGTAGAATAGAGATGACAGAGGAAAGAGACAGTGAACTTGAATATAGAATAATATGTATTATCCAACCTGAACAATAGAGAGAAAAATCACTGAACAAAAATGAACTGAGGGGGCCGGCCCAGTGGCGCAAGTGGTTAAGTGCGTGTGCTCCGTTGCGGCGGCCCGGGGTTCGCAGGTTCGGATCCCGGGCACGCATGGACGCATTGCTTGGCTAGTCATGCTGTGGTGGCGCCCCATATAAAATGGAGGAAGATGGGCATGGATGTTAGCCCAGGGCCAGTCTTTCTCAGCAAAAAAGAGGAGGATTGGTAGATGTTAGCTCAGGGCTGATCTTCCTCACAAAAAAAAATAAATAAATAAAATGAACTGAGTCTCAGAGATCTGTGGTAAAATATCAAAAGTTCCAATATACATGAAACTGGAGTAGAATGAGAGGAGAAAAAGTTTTGGGCAGAAAAATTCTTTGATGAAACAATGTCAGATAACTTCCCAAATTTGATGAAAAACATAAACTTACAGACTGAGAAGCTCAGTGAGTACCAAGAAGATACATTCAAAGCAACCCACATCTAGACACATCATAACTAAACTACTTAAAAAGCATGTAGACATACTGTGAATACACATGCGTAATGGAGGGCAAAGTGATTCAGAGGCTACATCCCTGTAGTGATTCAATGGTCTGCTCTCCCTCGCTCCCTGATGTCTTTTCAGAGGTCAATTTTTCAGAACCCTGCAATTAACCAGAGACCCTCTTTAGGCTATGGTACTTCCCTAAACCAAATGTGCTCTGAGCAGCTTTAGAAACTTGTAGACATATTTGTTTTTGTTAAAAAAGCTCTTCACTCCTAGAGGCCATCCAAACATCCTTGTCTTTAAGAAAGAGTTGGTAATCTAGGAAAGGACCAGGGGCAGGGAAACGGGCCTTTGGTGATTTTCTATCAAGTTTGAAGACCAGAAAAGAAAACAAAAACAAGTTTGGCAATTTCCCAAGAATGTCTTCCATCTTGATAACTTGGTTTTATCCAACAAAGATGCAACCAAGCTATTGTGAGGTCCTGAAATATTTCTAATTCCTTGTCGTGTGTGAAGGATAGTTTAAGAACTGCGGAGTCAAAAACACATTTGGGAATTGAAATGTGGATATGGGAGTCTCTATAAACTGTGACTGACACAAGATGAAAGTTCATCTTTGTATTGCTCTAGTTCAATAGCATAGCTCATTTTTCCATTTCAAAAATTCATAAGTATCATTTATAAAGAACATCTCACTTGTCAAAAACAACAAACCTTTAAAAAGCAAAGGGAAAAAATAAGTGATTTATCCATGCAAGAGTTAATCAAGATATAACATTCAGAAAAAATAAAAAATAAATAAAACTTGAACAGTTTTAAGGGTTTTATTAAGAACAAGAAAAGTGGAATCTCTTAGGATAATAGGGACATTATATAAGGGCAACTTATTACAACTATCTCTTTAGACAAATGAGGGAAAAATTATCCATGAAACCATCTTCATAAACAAGTTTTTTTCTAGTGAAAAGCATTTGCCAGAGGATTGTGTTACAGCTGCCTAATATTGCAGCTGGTTTCTATTTCCTTTGAGTGGAAAATAACTAAAGAGGGATAGAAGTATGGTACCTTTGACCTGATGGGAATGTGTGTTTCAAGAACTTCAACCACTTATAGAAGGCGATGTTTACCAAACTCAAAAGAGCTGTTTGTTGTTTATTTTTCTTAAATTAAATTTAAAGCATCTGAAAATAAAAGAGAAAAGGAAAACAAAGAATTGCAAAATAGTTTAGGGAATTGTTCAAGTCAACTGAATTATAATATCAAGGATACCGAAAGGTAATTTTTTGTTTAGTTTTTGAAAATATTTTGTCGTACCTGAACATCTTTTTTCTTTGACCCTCTACTGTACTTGACCTTCTACTTTACTTAGCCCTTATAACCCTCATCAGCTTTCTCCTTCACTCTTCCAGACTAGGCACTACTTATTATTACTACAAAAATTAAAGATTTATAAATTATTATAATTTATAAATTATTTATAAATGTATGCTGCATAATTTCAATTGAATTCTGATTGCTACTCATCACTTTATTTACTTTTTACTGTTTCCATTTTTTTCAGATATATTTTGTCCGAATAACCTGTAACCATATTCTTAACTATATTGAGATTCCTTCCCTTTATTGAGTGCCTGCAACTCCTTTCCTCTATATTTCTAAAATTCTTTGTATCCTTTAGCCTTTCTATTCTGTCCTCAATTTGCTGTCCTGTGAATTTATGTTTTTCCACATTATTTTATTTTAACTTATACCTTTTCCCTGGTGGTCTAAGTCATTTTTATAATTTTGACTATCACTTCTTTGTAAATTATTCCTAAATATCAAGTTCTGACCAGTTCTCCCATTTGAGAAATATCTTGAAAACTATCTGCAGGATATTTTCAATGACAGGTTTTTCTCAAACTTGAACTTATCATACATTATGATAAATCCTCTTGATTACCCTAATTATGTCAATGGCATCGTCAGATCTACCCAAGCTAGAAAGTTGAGCTCTATTTGGTCTAATTACTCCTTTCAACAATATTATCAGGTTAAATTAATCTTTTCACTCCCAAACTTCTTGCATGTATTTCCTCTCATATCCTCATGCTCAATATTTTAGTTTAATTATTATTGGGCTATTTTGGACTATTGCAATGGCCTCAGTGCAAACTTACCAACCACAAACATATTTTATGTATAAATATAAGATTAATTTTTAAGGCACAACCTTTTTAAAATCATTCCCTACTCTAGGTACACATAGTGGCTTCCTGTGTCAACTAAATTTCTAACTTCTCTCATGGAATTGGAGTTATTCTGAAATATTTTCCCAACTTTCTCAGACTTGAGCACACACTATTTGTTGCCTACATATAGCTATTCCCCCATTCTTCTTTGTTAATAGAGCCTCATGTTTCTACTCTTCCCTAAAAGACACTGGGAAAACTTGATTAGTTTAAGCCAGCAAGTTTATATGATTCCCTTTGCCAGTGATTTGTTTATGATGAGGCTCGTGAATCCTACTTCAAGTGGGAAATTCTGCTAATATTCTTACGAAGTTTTCTTGCTAATAAAAAAAATAAATCTTAAATCTGCTAGACATTGTCATATCTAATTACTACACCTATTATGTGGTAGCCATTTCACAACTTGGAAGGAGTTTGCCTAAGGAAATCCAGCACACTGACGTTGGTTGAAAGTTGGAAAATAATCTCAAGAATCACAATTATTGGAAACATTGAGTCCATGAAAGCCATCCCTGGGGCTGCCCCACACATACACTTCTTGTTATATAAGATAATTCTGTATTTTCATTTTTTTGTGAGGAAGATTAGCCTTGAGCTAACACCCATGCTAATCTTCCTCTTTTTGCTGAGGAAGACTGGCTCTGAGCTAACATCTATTGCCAATCCTCCTCCTTTTTTTCTCCCCAGAGCCCCAGTAGATAGTTGTACATCACAGTTGCACATCCTTCTAGTTGCTGTATGTGGGACACAGCCTCAGCATGGCCGGAGAAGCAGTGCATCGGTGCACACCCAGGATCCGAACCCGGGCCGCCAGTAGCGGAGTGCGTGCACTTAATTGCTAAGCCATGGGGCTGGCCCTGATAATTCTGTATTTTTGAAGCCAAGAGAGTTTTCTATTATCTGTAGATGAAAGTATACTGATAGACTTGTCCTATACTACAATTTTATACAACAAGTGCAGATGCTTGTCTGCACCATTTGCAAGCTATTCAACCTTGAGCAAATTCTTTAACTTCTCAAAGCTCAGTTTTTTTCTTCCGCAAAATTGGGATAATAAAGTACCTAACTCTTTAGGCCATTCTAAGGTTTAAATAAGTTAAGACCAGCAATGCACTTAGAATAGTGCATGACCCAATGAAACTGCTCAATAAATGTTAATTATTATTATTATTGTTGTTTTATTTTTATTTACATTCTTCCCACATGCCACGGACTTTGTTATCTATACTCACATAATACTATTCACCAGAAATGTTTTCTTTCTTAAAATCTTCACCTACAGAAATTCTGGCCCTCCCACAAGTTCTGTTTAAATTCCACCTTGATTCTTTATGTAACAATAAAAAATAATAAATAGGTAAATTATATCTCTTTTCTCCAAACTCCCACAGTACACTGTTCACACCAATTTGGCACTTATTTTTTCTTTTTTAGTTTATTTTACTTATTTATTTTTTGGTGAGGAAGATTGGCCCTGAGCTAATATCTGTTGCCAATCTTCCTCTTTTTACTTGAGGAAGATTGTCCCTGAGCTAACATCTGTGCCTATCTTCCTCTATTTTGTATACGGGACGCCACCCCAGTATGGCTTGATGAGCAGTATGTAGGTCAAGGCCCGGGATCCGAACCCATGAACCCCAGGCCCCTGAAATGCAGCCCACGAACTTAACCACTACACCACTGGGCAGCCCCTCTTTTGGCACTTATTTTATCTTTTGTTATAGATATTTGCATAACTTATCTTCCCATTAAAGATATTACGCTCTTTTTACAGTTAGGTTTTCCTATAGTCACAAGCATAATCCAAAGCACAATGGCTTAACAAAATAAAGGTTTCTTTCTTACTCATGTAAATTTCAAGAATGGTCAGGTAGCACATCTCCACCTTGTAGGTAAGGCATTGCAATGGAGAATTTATGTTCCCCTAAAATTCATATACTGAAATCCTAACCCCCCAGGTGATGATATTAGGATGTGGGGCCTTTGGAAGGTGCTTAGGTCATAAAGGTAGAGCACTCATGAGTGGGATTAATGCCCTTGTGAAAAAGACCCCACAGAGCTGGATTGCCCCTTCTGTCTTGTGAGGTTACAGTGAGAAGACAGCCATCCATGAGGAAACAGGCTCTTACCAGACACCAAATCTGCCAGCACTTTGATCTTGGACTTCCTATCCTTCAGAATTGTGAGAAATTTCTGTTGTTTATAAGTCACTCATTCTATAGTAATTAGTTATAGCAGCTCGAACAGACTAAGAGGGTCATCTTTATCATGAGCTTTTATTTAACAGAAGACTTTCAGTCTGTGAGTCAAAGGAAGAGAGGAATGGAGGATGGACAATGACCTCTCATTGCTAGCGTGGAAGTTATACACATTACTTCCTCTCATTGTCCATTGTCAGAACTATCACAGGGACCCAAATAACTTCAAGGGTAGCTGAGATATATGGCATAGGATGGGAAATATGTGATGAACACAGGCTCTGCCACCGTTTACTTTTCCGCTCCCCAAATCGCCCTTTGTTGCTTCTATCCACACGTTAAACACACTACTCCTTTCCAAGAAACACATCTCAAAGACCCATCCAGGCTTTATCCAGCTTAAACTTCAGGGTCTACAGATGATGTGCAGTACTTTCTCCATCAGGCCAGATGTAGCTACTCTTTTTCCAAGTTACCTGCCTCCCTCTCCCCCACCACATACACCCATGGTGGAATATTGTATTAGATTCCTGAAGCTGCAGTAACAAATTACTACAAGCTTAGTGACTTAAAACAAAAGAAATTTGTTGTCTCACGGTTCTGGAGGCTAGAAGTCTAAAGCCCAGCTGAGCTCTCTGGGGGATCAATTTTTTGCCTCTCGCAGCTTCTATTGGCTGCCTTGGGATTCCTGGGCTTGTGGCTGTGTGATTCCAATATCTGCCTCCATCTTTATATTGCTTACTCCTCTGTGTTATTTCTCTTTATATTACTATAAAGAGACTTGTGATGGTATTTAGAGCCACCTGAAAAATACAGAATAATCACCTTGTTTCAAGATATTTAACTTAATCTCAGCTGCAAAGACTCTTTTTTCAGATAAAGTAACATTTACAAGTTCCAGGGACAAGGACTTGATGTCTTTGGATGGCCACTATTCAACTCACCACAAATATGCGAAAGATATTTTGGCACTAGAGAACATGGCACATTCAAAGAATTCAAAACTAAATGGTGGGGCTGAGGCTCAGAGAGCGAGGAGAGAGAGAAGGAAGACAAGCTGGAGAGAAAGGAAGGGTCAGACTAATAGAGTTTTGTTAGACCCTGTAAGAGGATACTAATCCAAGCCAATCCAAAGCCCCAAATTTTACTCCTTCTTTTAACATGTAGTGTAAGTTAAGACCCCATCTTAGAATGGTTGGGAACAGAGATCTCCCTTCCAGAGAGGCCCAGCTGTGAGAAATGTAGTTAGCCAACAGTCTCCAGCTGCTGTATCTTTGGGATCTGCCATAGCATTCACTCTGAGGCCACTCTTTCACCACCTCTCTTTAATGGTTCAAAGACATTTTTTTCCAATAAATCTTTTGTACTTCTAATATTGTTTGCCAGTGGACCTGAATGGGCACAGTGAATACCTGAAGTCATCTAAGAAGGTAGGTGTTAAAATCAGGTCACCTCATACCTGGCAACGAACATTGCATCCCAACTGGTATGTGGGGTAAGGATTGTCCTTGGAACAAAGTGGTAGCCCATTTGCTGAAGATTTCACTGGTGAATATCTGGGAAAATGTCCTGCTGAGGGGAGCTAACCCCGCTGATGCAACAATTCAGGTATTTGAAAAGGTGTGAGAGAGCAATGCATAAAAGTTAGGTATAACTGACTGGTTATTACTAAGTTGTATTGATGCTCTTAATTGAGGAATAATACTTTCTTAACAGAAAAAAATTAAAATTATTTCCTTGAATTGCTCTTTCCTATAAAATTAAGTACTGTTATAACATGTTTTAAATCATTGATACTAGTTACCTTGTCCAATTAGTGGGAATTTTATCTGGTATTTACACTGTTATGCTAGGCAGTGGTTCTTAAATTTTATTGTCACCAGACTTTCCTGCAACCTTATTTAAAATGTACAAAACTCAACCAGATGTTCTGATTCCATAGGTCCTGGACAAGTCAGCATTTAAGCAGGCATTTCAGAGGATAGGCTTTCCAGAGAGCTTTAAAGAAAGTACATCTAGGTTTGGAATTGCATGCTGACTCAATAATGTATCAGATTATAAATAACATTCTTTTTAAAGTTGTTTTTATGTGAAATTTGGAATTCTGTTGCCCTCATTATCTTTTAGAGTAATGAGATTAGAGTAATTAGGATTTTGGAAGAATAGCCCAAGTCTTAAATAATACTGTCGCATGTTTATATTTGCTCAATCTAATGAAGCATGAAAGAGTCCAGTGGGTGCCCTATTATCTGATATATTTAGTAGAGATCAAATTAGTCAATTTTCCCTTGCTTCTTTGGTGAGCTGCATGTCTACACATCTCACTTGGAGAATTTACAGGCCATATGCAAATGAAACATGTACTGACTTTGCCCTTGAAGAGTGAAAAATAGTCATACCAAAATACCAGATTGATCTTCCCCTCCTCACAGTATGCTGCCGAAAAGGTGGATGGAAATTGTGACATTCCAAACTGAATATTTTTGTTCATTAAAGGTTTATTGTTTTAAATAAAATAAGAAGGAATTGTTTTAGAAGAAAATTCTTTTGCTTAGTAGACCATAATTCCTAAATATATCTGCTGAGTCAGTATTTTGCATGTTGGGAATCTATAAGGAGAGGCAGAGTGAAAAGCTTTAGTGGAACTCTGTAACTTCTTATTGTTTCTTATACTTGGTTCAAGGATAAAAGCCTCAAATACCATTGCATTACATGCCGCCATCTTCTCTCAATAGTGTTATCACAGTAGCTTTCTAGCTCTTCTGTCTGTTTCACTCTTGTCTGCTTCCAGTTTATTCTCTAAACTGGGTATATTGATCTTTATAAAATGCTGATTACGTCATTCCAACCTCTTATCATTTTCAGGATAAAATTTATATTTCCTACCAGTCATGACTTTACTCTTGTCTATCTCTCTAACAACATTTTAATGTGCATTTCCCTGAAGCATTCTAAGCATAAATCATACTAAACAATTCTCTATTACTTTACCCCAAGCCTCTTATATCTTAGCCTCTGAGCAGCCTCTCTCTTCTATGTGAAACACACTACCTTTCTCCACTCCTCACTCTCAAACCTTATTTCATCTAATTTTTATACTTAAATTGTTAGTTTAAGCGCCACATCTTCTGAGAAGCTTTCCCAAGGTTGTGACCTTCCTATGTGCTTTTTTTGTTGTTGTTGTTGAGGAAGATTTGCCCTGAGCTAATATCTGTCACCAATGTTCCTCTTTTTGCTTAAGGAAGATTCGCCCTAAGCTAACATCTGTGCCAATCTTCCTCCACATTGTATGTGGGTGGCCACCACAGCATGGCTGATGAGTGGTGTAGGTCTGCGCCTGGGATCTGAACCTGTGAATCCAGGCCACCCAAGCAGAATGTGCCAAACTTAACCACTATGCCAGGGGGCCGGACCCCCCCATGTGCTTTTAAAATACAGTCTCCCACTTCTACCAAGGCATGTATATCATGGTAATATAATTTACGATTTACTTGACTGTCTTTACTAGGGAGGCTGTATGTTATGTAAAGGGGAAAGCTGTTTCTGCTTTCTCACCACTGTATCCCCAGAGCCTAAGAGAGGACCTAACATGTAGTTTTTACTAGTAAAGAACATGTACTCGTAGTTGTGATTGTGGTAACTTCAATAGTTGTGATTCCTGGAGTAGCTAGGAGAATTTAATTTAGAAAATGTTGACTTACAGTATCCTAAGGGACATTATTATTCTGAAAGAGCCCAAATGTACACCAGATGCAAGCCATATGATATCTCCAGTCTCTAATCAAGCAGAACTTTTAAACAAGATTTGGATCTCGGAAATCTCTTCACTCACGGCCTAAACCTATCGCAGTGTTATTTCCTTCCCCTACAAACACTAAAATTGGAAGCTTTCATGTTCAGTATTCACCCATAAGCATTGAGGAACTTGGACTTATTAAGCACCTCTGTACCAGAGCAAGGATTGTATCATCCTTAATGTTCAACACTCATACTTCAGACCCACAGAATTTTTAGCTGCTCAGAGATAATTGGAACTGTATTTTCAGCTCTCCTTTTGACAGGAGATATTTTAATTCCTATGAAATTTATAACAGCTCATATTACTTCCCCGTTCAATAATTGTGTGTCTGCTCTCATTCAGGGAACATCAATTATGTCTTGTTGAATTGAGAGAAGCTCAATCTATTCATTGAAAAGCTTCCTTTATCCTTTATTCTGTATTTGTTAAATTGGTTAACACACATCTTCCCCATTGTAGGGAAGCACACATGCAGTAGTCCACAGTGTCTTCATACAAGAGAAGGAAGATTAATGCTGCCCATGCATATCAGGTAGGGTCCTGGCAGGAATGGATGGCACACTGAAACTGGGGAATTTAAGGAGAGTTTCACAAAGGCACGATTTTCAAAGCTGTAGGCAGGATTTAGGGAAACCAATAAAGGATAATGGGTCTCCTGGGGTTAGCCACAGCACTATTTGAGCGTGAGGGGGCAAGTTGGGGCAGTGGTTACCAGAGGCATGAGAAGGCCACCTGACAGTCCTTTGGATTTTGGCTGAGGGATCCAGCAACCACCGCCATGCAATAGGGAGGGAGCCAGGGAAACCCGGTCCCTGACCTCACTCCTCTCTTGTCTTCTGATCTCCTCTCATGCTTCTCATTTGTAAAGCCAGTCAGCATCTTTTATTAATCCCTAACCTGAAGAAACAAAATAAACTCTCAGAAGAAGATCTCGTAGAAAAAGTATTTCATGTAAAAGTTTTCAATATATACACACACATATAAGTATTTCTATAGGGTCATATGCACACATGCATACATATATATGTAATTTCATTATATACATATGATATACATATAAACATATATATATTTAAAACCAGTACATATATATAAAACCAATATAATTTTGGCCTACCTAACGAAAATTTGTATAAGTAAAAATATTTTATTTCTGCAATAGATTTTATGATGTATTCATTTCCATTTTATATTACATCATTAAAGACCCTTTTTTATAAAAACATTTTGAAAATGATTCTTAAATACTTCAGATTAAAGGTAAACTATAAAAAAAAGTGCTCTCCAATCTTTTACCCTGATTCCCAAATTGGCTGAATTGACTACCATTTAGTTTAAAGTATTGTGAATATGATAATCCCTAAAGTCTTGAATCATTTCTTCTCTGATAACTTGCTCAATAAGGGAAGAAAAATAAGGCTTTCTTTCCTAAAGCTTTTGGAGTTGAATGTCGGCTTGCTCTCATCGACAAACATGTTACTGAGAGAGAGCCTTTTCATCTTATTGACATGGATTACATCATAAAACCAGGGAAGTGGAAGCCTGACACTCAAGCAATTTAGGCTGTATCCACACTGTTTCAAGAGAAGCTTTCGAAAAACAAATATTTCTTGCAAACTGTCCAACTTGTCTACATAGATTATATGGTTGTCAAAAGAAGTTGACTCTGTTTTCCCCATATTAAATTCGACTGTTATTGTTAGGATGTGCAAGCACAGGTACTTTCTCACCTGTGGAAAAAACCTTTCCTGCCCTGTTACAACTAGGTGAGAATGTAGGGGCTGGTCTCTAAAACTAGCCTGGTGGATCAATACTAATCTCCTTTCCATTTCACCCTCTAAAAATAGAAATATAACTGATATTCTTAAGAAAGCATTTCCACATAAATGTCTATATCCAAAACCCAGAGAAAATAAATCAAGTTTATTAAATTTCTACACATGCGGTAGTTGATATTTAATGTTTAAATTTTGGTTCAGTTGAACCAGCAAATATTGATCACATGATATGAAAAAGTAATTAAAATATTTAAAATTAAATATTAAAATATTTCACTAAAATAAGAAAAACACGGATTCTGTGTGGAAATCCAATTGAAAGGATTAACTTAGCATCCTCTGTTACTTCATGGGCACCAGGTTTATCCTTTCAATTGAATTTCCACACACAATCAGTACTAGCTCTTAGGTATGTATGTGGGCTGAGGTCAGCTCTATTCATTTACTCAACAAATATTTATTGAGTGACTTCTATGTGTCAGGCATTGTTGCAAGTGCTGGAAAAGTTAATAATGGCACCTTACTGAGTCATTAGTTAGTCCAGAGAAGTGTCCTTTGACTCTTCAGTGATTTTCTATTATCATTTCCTTGAACCTTGATTTAAGATAGCTATTCACTGAAAAGATAATAGTGCAATAATAATTTGATGTTTTATTTCTAATCACTATATATCTATACGTCTTCAAAGAATGCACTTGAGGTTAAGGACTTAACTTGGTTTTGGAGCTGGAGATATTCACAAGCGTTTATTTCTCAGATATACGTCCCCAACCTTTGCTGCTGCTTTCTCCAACAGAAATCTTCTCTCACAGTGTGGCTGATCTCTTTAGTACCTTTTGCTCATTTCATGCACTATCTCACCTTCTAGTTGATGCCCTGTCCCACTCCCATGATGAGGACAGGAGCCCTTTGCAATACTAGCACCGGAAGTATGGGCTCCTAAAGACAGCGTCTACCTCAGAAGGAAGCCTGGAAATTAGCAGAGGGTATCACTCTTAGTGGGGATAGAAAATTCTGCCCAGAATTCCTACAGGCATTTTAGTCAAGAACTTGCTGGAAGTGCCAGGCTAAACAGAAAGTGTGCAAGATCCCAGAATTAGAGAAAATGGAGTTATTTTCTCTCTATTTGAAATGTTAGCAACATGCAATAACCCCCCAGTAAATATTACATTTAGTTTAATAACTAATTCTAGCCCTGTCTTTCCTGCTAAATAACCATAAAACTTTCACTACTCTGCCTAAATTTACTGGAATATAAATTATGGATGATATTATTTCTTACCTCATGCAGCTGATTTGAGGATGAAATGAGACAATACATATAAAAACTTAAAATCACTTTAAGTAGATTGAAGCTCCAATAAATGAAGAATCATCTCTGCTTTGTTTACCAGCAAATGAACAGCAATTTCACTATGCCTGGCACGTGGTAGGAGATCATTAAATATTTATTTGTTGTATGAATGAAACCTCCCTGGAAACTCTAATCTTTCATCCCTCACATTTGTATAGTGCTACAAAGAACTACTTTGGTGCTAATATTTCATAAATATACTTATATGAAAGTAAAATTTAAATGGTTAAAAGGCACTACCAATTTTCTTATTGATATTCCTTTTTTTCAATAAAGCAGGCAATTAAAGTCATACAGATATATATTTTTATAGTGCATTCAATAAAGAGTTTTTATATTAAATGGAAAATAATTGCTACTGTTATATATTTATTTATTTTTGTTGAATTGCCTTTAGGTAAAAATGTTGCTCACTGTTATTCTAAACCTCTTTCTTTACCCTACAAAAGTTATCCATTATTCTTCTTCAACTCCTTGGGAGGAAATGCCATAATATTTCTTTCATGTTTAATATTAGTACTGTCTTGAATACCTGTATGCCAGACTATAATCAGAATCTCTAGGGGTCTTTACTTTTTTCCTAATTTATCCAGAACTGCGCAAGGATTCTCAGTTCATAGGGAGAATTTCTGCCTTCTAAACACCTAGTTCCATCTTGTATCTTCCAAACACATCATTTCTGGAGAGAGAATTGGAGAATATGGTCACTTCCCTAGTAGACTCTGGTTTTTTGACTTTCACTGTCATTGCAGCTCTTGAAACTGGCCCAACATTTCAAATCAATCTCTGACTATTGTTGCAATTATATCCTTACTGGTCCAGACCACAGATGTCAGCGGTGCCCTGTCCACAGGTTCCCAGAGTTCCAACTTTGCACTTTACTTTGCACGTCCATGTTCAGACATTTTTCTCAAAGAACTCCTGACATGCCAGGTAATCTTTATTGAGACATGGGACGATTTCAAACTATCAGAAAACTTTTAATATCATTAAACACCAAAATACAAGTGGTTAAAGTTTAATTTAAATATCTTCTATGTTAAAAGAATCCTTGAGCACTGTATAAAATTGTTTTGTAGTTCCAGAAACTTTGAGATCTGTACTTAACTTACACTCTTTTGATTCACTAAAATGTTGCCCATAGGCTCGATAGGAAGATGTCTGAAAAGGAACTCATTCCACTTTCTCAATGGGATATTTTTAACTTTCCTCTTTCTTTTATTGACATTCCAGTTGCCAAAAATAGAATCTATAAGCATAACATTTGTTATACTCCATCTTTTCCTGACTTTTATATGCATTTTATCACTAAGTCAAGTTAATTGATACTTAGAATAAGCATTAGATGTCACTCTTTTTTCTCCCTCTCTTATTGCCAATATTTTAGCTCAGATCTTTATAATTTTATGCCTGGAAAAGTTTTATAATTGTGCTCTTATTTTTCTTTTTTTCTCTCTTCTAACTTATTTGACATGTTCTCTCTTGACTCCTTCACTTGACAATACTGAATCTAGTAAATGCCTATGTGAGCCAGGCACAACGCGTGGGAACAATACAAACCAATCTGTCTTTAGAGCTTAGAGCAGTGAGAAGAGTTAACTTCAGTCTAGTGTAATGGCTGCTGCACTAAGGAGGTACTAGGTGCTAGGAACAAGTAGCATAGTCAGATGAAAAATGGTCAGAAAAGGCATTTCAGAGGAAATGACATTTAACAAAACTAAGAGGAATTTAGATGTGTATTTGATACTACACAGTTAAATTTTAGAGGGTGTATTTTTCCAAGTGTGGACAAATAGATAGTCAACTGTATAATGCAAGGAAACTAATAGTAATAGCAGTATTTGTTGAAATAGCTATAACTTAATAGAACAACATTAACTATTACGATTTGAGTAACAGAGTGAAACTTATTTTGTGTGCATGAAACAATGATCAAAGAAATTAGAATGATTTTCTTATTTTGAAGGGAGAAAGGATCAAATACGTGAAAAGCTAAGGACCTATGAAGAACTAATCACTAGAAATATTAGTCCCCACTTTCCCTGTCTAGTCCAGTTGTGAATTTTCCAGATTTGCCTTCTACATTCAGGCCAGTTCAGTCTTTGAAGTAATAACTAATATCTAAGCCCTGTCGGCTATTAGAAACCCTTGCCCTGCCACGGAATAGGGTTTGAGATTTTTTTCCTAACCAGTACATGGCAAAAGCTCCAAGGCACCAATGAGTAACAGAATAAAGTGATGGTTAAGACATCTGGCTGACAATAAAACCAGATCAGGTTTGCAATCTGGTAAGTCTTTTACTATTTGTGTGACTTTAAGCAACTCATGTAGTCTCTTTAAGCCTTAGCTTCTCTACTTAAATGGAAATATATTTAAAATCTATACCAGCAAAGAGTTATGAAGGTTAAAATAGAAAATATATGTAAAACACTTAACATAGTGCCTGGAATAAAAAGCACTCAACCAATGTTTGCTGTGTCTACTTTCACTACTACAACTATTATTACTATTATTACTATTACTACTAGTAGCACTATTACTACTACCACTTCCTTTACTACTAATGCTACTATTATTACTACTCTTTTTTTTAATGCTAGTACTACTACTATTCTTAGCATCAGTTAGCCTAATTGGCTTTTAATCCAGTACTGTGGTATCTAAAGTGAGTTGAATCTATTCTAGACAAAAAGATTTTGGAGTTGAGGGAAGTAAATGTAACTTCGTTTTGTATTTAATTTTTCTAACAATTTTAAATTCTATTGGGTTGTATATACTATAATGTGCATATGCTATTAGCACCGCACGGCATGTTTTTTATGTCTAAATAAATATACTAAATTTCAGAATTTATGTTGAAAATATTTTTCTCATAGGAGTGCATAGTCAAATAAGTTTGCAAAACACTACTCTAGTAGGAAGACAAGCAAGTAAGCAACATGTTGTAAATATTATAATACATCCTATGGCAGAGATACAGATATGAAAGTTCCAGTGAAGGGAAAATATCTAACCCACAGCTTCATGCTGTATTTGATCTATGGGGCCACGGCAGGACAACAGCTCAATGTCTGTCCAGTCCGGCATAATGGTGATTAATCGAGCCAATCAGATTTTATCAGGAATTTGAACTGGAAACACAGAAATAGAATCAGTCAATTTGTAGTGGGAGCAGAAGTTGGAAAGACAAAGGGAACTCATTAGAAGCAGGAGCCTACACCTATTAACTGAAGATTTAAGTAAGTAAAAGTGATGAAAACACAAATGATGTAAAGTGGAGAATGGAGGGAGAGAACAATGTGGGGTGATTGTGGGCAGTAGGAGCAATAGAAACAGAGATAGAGAGAAGCTGAGTCACTACAAAGAGGAGTAATAAATTCTTGCTATCGAGGGCACGTAGACATAACCTGATCCTTAGAGTTCTTGTGTATCCTCCAGTTTCTAAACTATATTTTATGCTTTGTGAAGCACTGGTATATCACAGGTCCTGGAATCCTGTGAGATTCTGTTGTCTTTATTTCCACGTGTACTTTCTTCAGTGTATCCCCAGTTCTTCGAGGTAACCTGATTAATTCCTAAGTCTTGGGTTAACAGGTTCAAATTTCAGGCCACACAAGCAAGTGTGCAAGAAATATAACTTCCATTATTTTTATATAACTCAACTTAATTACTATTTTGAGCCATGATTCTACTGTATAGCAGAAACTAAATCTTGGTCAATTCTGTGTCATTCTAGACTTTTCAGGGCCCCCCACCATTGCTCCTGGTATCCTATTCTGCAGTTGTCAGGTATTGACAGGGCAAGGAGTAGGGGTAGTTCATCTGCTGCCTGGCTGTCTTCTCTCCACACAGGCGTTCATGACATCGAAGACAGGAAATGCCTTTGATTCTTGATATTCCAAGGTTGTTACTACATTGTTTCTCACTCCCAGCTGCAAGAATGGGAGCTATGGAAAATTTAGTGGAGCTGTAAAATGTCTTCCACCACTCCTCTGCTTTTCTCGGGACCAACATCTAAAACACTTTAAACTTTGGGAACCTCTGGGGGACTTTCTCAGCCCTATCTAGCCTGCCATCTTAGAGTAGCCTTTCTCTATTCATGAAATTGGTCAGTTCTCTACGTTTTATGCAGTCCTGAAGCAAATGTACCTCTTCTCTAAGACTTCCAAATCTAGGAGTTTATTGTCTCTCACTCCACTCTGGAACTTGTTCCGAGATTTGTTGGAGGGAGAATGAGAGCACACATCTCACTCATTCTAATTCAAAGGAAGTTTTTACGGGGGGAGAAGTTTTTGATCATACTTCAAATCAATTAAATAACGTCTTGAATGTGGCAGAATGGAGCAAGCAAATGTTGCACTTTCAGACTTGCATTTTTAGAAAATGACTTCTCCTGATTTCAAAACATCAGGCCATTTTCCACTTAATAAATGAAATGTATTTTGAGTCAATATCAGGAAATTAGAATCTGAGTTATTTGGTGCATATTCGCCTAACATTCTGACCCAGATTCTTAATAAAGTAAGTTTGGTAAGCCTTAATGTAAATCTAAAACCACACTGACAAATCTGCAAAAGAGTTTGTATTTGTCCACAAATATTTTAAGGTTTTTTTCAGCACTACATTCTCAATCAAGCCGTTGATAGACATCATCATTTTAGGATACGGTAGGGCTTGGTTTGGCAAAGGTACTTTTAAGAAAAGTGACATGGTAAGGTTATTTCTCAAAGGTGAATACCTAACCACGATTTAATAATGCCAGTTATCTCTTTATCATCACAGGATTATATGCAACGTACATCTAGATGTGTATTATATATCTCTAATGCAATCACAAGCTTCCTTAGTTACTTACTTTAGTTATTGTTTATTTCCATTTCAGAGGCAGGCATTTATTTGATGAAAATGATCATTTAACCTTTGTAGTTATTAAGATTTTAGTGTTTCAAATCCAGCATGTTCCTCAAAATTAGGCCAGCAGAATTACCCATATTACGAGAATAGAGGTTTTAACGAGTTCTCCATTCTTTCCTGAAGGAAATATTTCATTTTTAACAGAATGATACTAATTTTGACTGTTTCTTACCAGAGAAACAGATAATTTGTTTTCTATTACTTTGAAGATTCCTAGAAAGTGTAGAGAATAAAATGCTTTTAATCAGGCATTGTCAAACATGGAATATTTGAAAATCGAGCAGAGATTTGATGTCCAGCAAGTTTAAACCAGTGGCCTCTGCCACGCTCTCCCCGCTGACCCTCCCCCTGGGGGTGTGTATCGTATGGTCTGTGACAGCAGGTAGTATTTCCAGCTACCTTCTATTGTTATAAAATATTGTAGTACTAAACCTGGTTTTTGCATTTATGTATTGTTTTTGTTTTGTTTTATAGGTCTCTCCTCCCATTTTTCCTTCCACCCTCTCTCTGCCGTCTTATCCTCCCTTTTGAAAAATGAACCAATGCCCAGAACAGCTGGAAGCAGAGTGGTGACACCACTCAAAGGCAGGGAAGAGCCAGGACAAACCTGGCTGAGCCAGGGTAGAGATCTGGCTCCAGCGTTCAGGTGCTAACTTCCTACTGTGTGCAGAGCATGGTGGAAGGAAATACCATCCACTTGTGCCTAGCATACAGAATCATTCCATGCATGTTTATATGTTTGAGGGGTTTCCTTTGCTCTCTAGGGGATTGTGTATCATTTCAGGAGGAAACATGTGTTCTGTGAGGTTATTAAGTGTATGTCCACGTGTCATTTGCTAATGTCCCCCTGCTGTTTGCTTTTGGTAAGATGATGTTATGTTTTCCCCCCAACTCTCTTGAGGGTGGCAGGGCAGCTGCATACCGAAGAGCAGTGCTGCTGAATTCCAGAGACGGCCAGGATGAGTGAGACATGGGGTAACTGACCTAGGTCTTCTAGGAGTCCTAAGCGGCAAGAGAAAAGAGGAACAGCTGGTACTGGAATAAAGGATTCTGGGCAAGTCATGGAGACCTGACTGGAAGCTACAGCAGAGATGGTGGAATCCAAAGAAATGTCCTCTCTTTGGCGAATAGAAATTTCTTCAGTGGGCACTAGGTACCAGTTCTGAGTGCCCTCAACCCAGTTTCCTGCCACGATGTGGTCAGATGTGTGTGTGTTCTTCATCACATCAGAAGGATAGTGCCAATGTGTCATTCTTGTGAACATCCTAATAAAGAAAAATATTCATGAAAAATATGAATAACTATACTATTCTACTACATTTCTCTTGTTCTAGATCTGTCTCTCTCTCTCAATAGTGTAAGTTCCTCAAGAGCAGGAACCATCCTATCTACCACAAATTGCCTTCTTCGCTCTGACCCCTGCACCCATGCCCAGCGCCTGGTATGTAGTAAATATTTAATACATGTTTATTCAATAAACAAATATATTTAGAACAATTTACAAGCTAACTCTTTAAAAGGTGACTGAAAGTGGGCCTCAATAGATGGCCTGGATTTCAGCTGTGACGTGAAGTGATATTTGCAGATGGCAATGAATTCAGGTTCAGAAACACTGTGGCCCATGAGATAGTTTTGTCAGAAGAAAGAATTGATAGGTGATAGGTTTTCTCATCCAGGGGACTTTTTAAAAGAGTTAATAATTCCCATCATTCCAAATTTCTCTTTGCGTTACTATACCACTTTATCATATCATAATAAAACACAAACTATTAATTGTATACTAGTCTATTTTTTCTGCTAGCTGGTGAGTTTTTTTAAATGCAGGAACTCTTTCTTATGTTTTTCTGAATTCCTAGCAAGTAAGTTGTCTTGACCAACAGAAGGACACTCAACAGATGTGATGAACTAGATTGTATTAGAAGAATGCCTTGTTGTCAGTGTTATTGTTAATGTATCAGAAAACCTTCACTATCAGAATCATTTAGAGTTGCTCATGGAACTTCAGCTCTAATGCTTATCATATCACAAAATGTACAGACCTTTCATTTTGTTAGGCATAGAGATAGGCAAGGTGCCACACAACATTGTATAATATTTGTTAAAGCAAACGTATCTTGCAATATAAACGAGTAGGTTTCTGGTATTCAACTGTGGGTCAAATACATGTCCAACACTGAACTCCTTCTCCCCAGATACGCACCACCTCCTAGTATGGATCAGAACTACAATCAGCCCAAAGGTAGGAGCTGGAATCCTTCTCTGCCTCACCTCCCACATGTAAAAACCACTAAAATTTTACCAACATTATATTTCTAAAAATCTGTTCTCTTGTCACCATCTCTTATCCTTTGAGTCTCCATTTAGCTACTCGTTTCTCAGAGAAATCTTCGTAACTCCTCTAGACTAAGTTAGATTCCCTTTTTATATACACATAAGATTCAGTGTGTCTACACTTTACAGATTGTATTAAAGCTATCTGGGTTTTACCTCTTGGACTAGCTCATTTTCTTTTTGAGGGTGGGACTTACAATTTATTCATGACTACCCCATTGCCTAGCCCAGTGCCAGATTACAATGGAATCCTCTCTCCCCCACCAAATAAAGGTAGAGATAACTGTTAAAACTTGTTTTTTTAATATAAAATATTACTCCAAAGTAACTTAAAATGATCATGGCAACAAATGTAACAACCTTTTAGTATGCACATATATAATATTTTGTGAATTGAACTATTTAACTGTAACATAAATATTCTAATAACCCTTTTCATGTAGTCTATGTCCCTATAATTCTACTAAAATCAGAATTGGAAGTGATGTTCTCATAGCTGATTTGACTCTGTCCTAAGCAGTTTTCAAATAGGACTGGATCACAGAACATTTTTTTTTCTAATTTATGTCTAAATACTGTGATTCAACTCTTTGATTCATTTGCTCCGTGTCCACATTCATTCACTTGATTCAGTTAGCAGACATTTACTGAACAGCTGATTGACATAGGAAAATCACAGAACCAACTGCAGGATTTATAAAGAGAAATAAATTCACTCTTTGAACATGTCTACAATCTGGGAAGAGAAAAAAGGAAAAGACCATGGATACAAATGGAAGAAAAGTGTTACTGGGGTTAAGAGAGAAATGTTTAGATATAATTAGTGTAGCCAAGGAAAGGAAGAGTGGTTAGTTTTAAGAAAACGAAGAGAAAAAGGATGTGTGATAAATGAAGCTAGAATGAGAGGCAGAATTAGATCAGAGGTGATACCCTTTAGGGGCATATGGTAGTAAAAACCCCATATGGTTCTTACTGTTCTTATTAATAGCACACATTTATATGTTTTTTAATTCATATCATCTTTACTGATGTCTGCCCTGTTTCTATTCTGTTCACATGGATTCACTCTAGTATTAAGGAGTAACTGGCGTTATTATTTAGTTATTGCTACAAGGAGAATCTCATCAGTAATTCCATAAGACTAAAATATTCTGTCAGTATTCCCCACCAATTAAGTAGGCTAATATAGTAGGTGGAATAATAGTCCTCCCAAGATATCTACATATTAATCCCTGGAATCTGTGAATAGGTTAGGTTACGTGGCAGAGGAAAATGAAGGTTGCAGATGAAATTAATGTTGTTAATGAGCAGACTTGAGCGAGATTAATCTGGATCATCCAAGTGGGTCCCTTGTAATCACAAGGGAATTTAAGAGAGGAAGAAGGAATCAGAAGAAATAAAGAGATAGCAGAATGAGAAGAACTCAATCCAACCAAGCTGGAGCAAGGAACCAAGAACCAAGGAAAACAGGTAGCGTCTAGGAGCTGGAAAAGGCAAGGAAATGAATTCTCCCCTAGAGCCTCCAGAAAAGAATGCAAGCCTGCAGACATCTTGATTTTCAGCCATAGAGACCTATGTCAGATTTCTGATCTTCAGAACTGCATTAAGTGCGTTGTTTTAAGCCTCCAAGTTTGAGATGATGTTACAGCACCTATAGAAAACTAAAACATCTATCTTCAATAACCTCTTCTCATTTAGGAACTTGAAGTATATTTTTTGTTAATTTATCCTGGCTCCCAATCACTAAAATAAAGTAAAAATTACAGGCCTATTTGGTTCAAATCTAGCTTTGGTTTAATCAACAGGTATGTCTGGGGCATTCGCGATGGACTAATAGTCTCTTCTCTCATGGAGCTCACAGTCTGATGAGGGAGTAGGATAAAAAGCAAAACAATGACTTTCTGATGTTAAGTGCAACCAAAGAAAAGTGCCATGTGCAATAAACACTTAAACCAGAGGACCTAAACTAATTAAAGAAGAGTAAAAATGGTTTCCATGAAAAAATGATATATAAGTAGCAACCTCAGGATAAATAGAAATTATCCATAAGTAGGGGCTGGATTGCAGAATTCTAGAGATCAGGAACTGTGTATATTCCCTTAAGTGGGAAGGAAGTCACAAATTTCAGTTCAGGGAGGTGAAAGGAACCATGATCTCCCCTGTTACATAACTCCTACTGTGCCTTCATCCATATCTCTACTGACTGTTTTCTACCACAGACTGCTCAGAATGCCTTTTTCCCCCGTCATAGTCATACATCCATAGTTTATCTACTTTTCAAGGTCTGCATAAAAAACTTTCTCCTCTCATATCTCACAGCTGGAAACCATCTTTTTGCCTACTTCTTTAGCACTTTATCTGTTCCTCTCCTGTGGCATTTATCACTCTCTCCTTTGTGGTGTAGCATTTTTGAGCATTTCTTACTTTCCAGACTAGACTGTAGATTTTAGCTTTTCAAGTGTTCTTGGAAAGTGCGAAAGGGCAGAAGGCAGCATATGGTGTGACAGCACTGGGTGTGATATAGAGATGGAGTCTGAAAAAAAACTGGAAGGCTGAAAAACATGAACATGCTAAAAAGGATTAGGAGCTGAATGGAGGCGCTGGTAGCATTTTAGCCTTTTCAATTTCTCACAAGCCCTGTAGCCACATATGGATAATTGTTTCTCAATTAAACAATTGTTATGACTGTTATGTCCAGTTCTCTGCCAATTACTTCAATCTGGAGATAAACTACAATAATCTATTTAAGTAAAATGCATCTAAAGGATTTTCAATTCTCTGCCACTAAGCAAGCTGGCATTTTCTAGTCAAAAGCATATACCTAACGTGAGAACATATGAAAGAAAAATAAAAAATATCAAGAGTTAACTGAGTTTTTGTGCCTAGCACAGAATATCTGAATATTTGAAAACTCTCCCACATTGCATATAGATATTTCAGTGATGGGCAAATTCTGAAGTCATAATTTTAAAACTCTTCTGTAAGATAGTGTACAATATCTTACTATATATTTCAGGATACGTTGTTATGTTGAAATGAAACTAAAAAAACTCAATATTTTAAAGCAACAAAAAAGATCTCTCACTCTTACTACACATAATTTGAAAGTTGCGTGGCGTCTGCTCTTCACAGTCCTCTCCAGGGTCCGGGAGATGAAGCCCCACCAGCTAGCATGCTAGTTGCTGTGGCCGTGGGGAGAGAGAGACTGAAGAATTGACTTTGCAGTAGCTCTCTACTGCATCTCATTAACCTAATTATTTTACATGATTAGATCATCCTGTACCTCAAGGAGTGAGGAAGTGCAGTCCTCTCACAGACTCAGAAGAAGAGGGATAGCAGAAATATCAGTGAGATGTATGTCTACTATGTTTATTTATAGATATGCACTATTCTAAAATAGTATTTTCAATAAACATGTTAAAAGCTAAAAAGTAAAACAGAACAAAACAAAGAAAAATCTCGTTGACCACCAATGGAAGTGACTGTTATCAAATAACTTCCACTGAAAAATGGTAATTAAAGCATATCTCCTAACTTTTCAATGAGAACCATATTGGATAATCATGAAGGCCATAGTCAATGAAGGAAGGCACTTATTTACAGAAGAATGCCAACTAATAGTTATAGAAGGAATATCACTAAGTGTTGGTAGTTTGCAACACTACCGAAATGATTGAGTCAAGGAAGGAAGGCAGTGGGTGCTAACACCAGTAGATGCAAGGTTGATTGGACCTGGATATTTCCATGAAGTCAGATTTTTGCCACACAGAGTACTTGCTGCTCACAGACAGGAAAATGTGACTTCACTATGGAGAGAACTAGGTGTCTCTGTACCCTGTCAATAATCTTAACATTACTAAACAGTGGAAAAAAACAGATCAGTCTTCATTATGATACAGTATCGCCTATGAATTTTTCTTGTTTAACCTGTATCTAATGCCTTTTCATCTGGCTGTGTATGACGTTCAGAAAATAGAGATAGGAGGGGGCTAGCCCAGTAGTGCAAGTGGTTAAGTGCATGCGCTCTGCTGTGGTGGCCCAGGGTTCGCCGGTTCGGATCCTGGGCACGCACGGACACACTGCTTCTCGAGCCATGCTGTGGCTGCGTCTCATATAAAGTAGAGGAAGATGAGCACAGATGTTAGCTCAGGGCCAGTCTTCCTCAGAAAAAAAAGAGGATTGGCATCAGATGCTAGCTCGGGGCTGATCTTCCTCACAAAAAAAAAAAAAAGAAAGAAAATAGAGATAGGAGTTAAATGCCAAAAAAATAAATAATAAATTTATTCAGATAACTTCAGAAGATGAGCTATTCTATAGGGTAACTAACCTAGCCTCAACAAATTAATGACATCAGAAAACGAAAGTTAGGGGAGGAGGGATTATTCTAGATGAAAAGAGATTTGAGAGATATAGTACACAAATGCAAACTGTGGGCTTTGATTGACACCCGATTTAAACAAACCGATTTTGGGAAATTGAGGAAATTTTAACATACTATGCTGTTAGGTTATTGTTGCTACTTTTTGCGTATTGTGATGGTTTAATGGTTATGTAGTAGAAATAGACCAACCTTGTTTTATAGATGTACACACTAGGATCTTTAGGGATAAAATGCAATAGTGTATTTAATCTATTTAAAAATATTTCAACAAAAATTAAGCAATTATGGCAAAATGTTAACCATTGTTCACTCTAAGAGGAGGCTTTATGGGTCTTTTGACTAGAAAGATTGAGACGATTGGCCAGGCCTGAGTCTTGCTTTGTCCACACTTGAGGATGGAAGTAGGTGATCAGTTCAACTTAAAAACATGGAACAAGATTAAAACGGGCTTTTTCTCCAAAAGAAAGTCAGGGTGTGGTTCCTTGAATAGAAATGGCTTCTGGAAAGGGAAAATAACATTCTGGACTGGTAAGGGTCAGATCCATGACTCAAATTTAGTCTAACTCCAAATATCACATTCTTCCAACTACCCTACACTATGGAATTAATCACTCCCTCCTTGTTCTTCCGTATCCCTTTGACCATAGTGAATAGAACTCATTTGACATTATCTTTTGTTGTACGCTTTTGTTCCTCTGTAAGATTATATGTGAGTAGGAACTGAGTCTTATTCATCTCTGTATATTCAGCATCTAGTAAGTGAGTAGCATACAGTGGTATCCAATGATGTATGTTGAGTGAATTAGTTGGTACTGGTGGTCAATGAATATTTACTAGATTAAGAATGAATAAATTACATAATTCAAATGAATGATATCTTAAAAACTCTTATAGTGAGCATGCTTTGTAATAACAAATTCGTATACTCATAAAAATGTCTCAGAGTTCCTTGGTACATTCAGCAACTTTGTTCTTACCACAGTAAAAAAAAAAAAAGGAATTGAATAATATCTGGCGAAAGCTGCGAGATGTTCCTGTACTAAGCCGTTTAAACACATGCATAAAAGTTTACAACTGAATGAACTTAATTTGCTTGACACTTTTAATACTTTTAATCACATATTGGCTTTTCTTCAAAACTGGAATTAATAGCCTCTGATATCACTCAATGTTTATGAAATGGTCTAAAGAAATAGTTTCCTTAATTTCATGTTTTGCAGAGTAAGTAAAGCACTACAATAATTAATTATTCCCATGAATAAACTATAACTGATCCTTAGCCACACGTCTATCTTAATATTCTCCTAAGATGATTACTTTTCTCTACCAAGCCTATATCATTTAGCATGTTAATTCAAGAATTAACCTCCAAATTTTATTTAATCTGTCATACCAAAACAACTTTGATTTTGAATATATTCTAAGGCATACTTTTGCACTTATATTACCCTAATATTTGATCTGAAGTTTTGAAGTGAATGTGTACATCCATGACCATATCAGACCTTTTCTGACAGCATCAGATAAGCTGGCATAAATTGGATAAAATTTGTATTGCTGTAAATAAATGACATCTCTTAGCTAGCTTCCTATTTAGTTCTTTTCTACCTCAGCAAGTGTACTAAGACATTATTTATTAAAATAACATTTATCTACTATTTACTCATGTCATGAACAACCTCATTCAATACTCACGAAACCCTGAAGGAGAAACATTTACTACCCTATTTTACAGATACAGAAACTTATATAACTTCACTCAGAGTCACTCAGATGCTAAGTGACAGGTGGATGAATGCCTTCATGCTCAGGCTGTATACACTAGGGTTTTTCTAAAAGGCAAGCATGCATGCACTGCTCCTGCAAGTGACCACCTTGGTTTGGTGGTGGAGGTGCCTGGCAAAGTTGACAAGGAGCCTTGGAGGAGATGGTGAAGTTAGGTGAACAGTGAGGGCTGCTCAGCTGACCTGCAAGTCTCCATCAGAGGCAGCGGGAGATGGAGCAGCCCAGCATGGCAAGTGCAACAGCAGCAGGTCCCCCAGCATCCCACTTGCTTGTAGGCACAGGTTGGACACTCTCCAGAGTCTCCAGACATATTTGGCAGACACTTAGGTGAATGTGGCTCTGGATGAGCAGGTAGGGTAAAAGCCACCAAAATCTCGATATTCTGTTACTATTGTCTCATCTGAAAGCATAAAGATAGGTCTACCAGTTAATCTTGGTTTTTTTCTACCCGGATGTGCTATATGTTAGTCAATAATAATCATATCTTAATTTCTGTTCTAGTCAGTAAAATTTATTCTTCTTTAGAATTCTTCTAAAATATAAGAATCCCACAAACTTTCCTTTTGATGTTTTTAGAATGGAAAGGCTATTAGGGAGAAATGAGTGGGAGAAGTTAGGAAAGTACTGGAAACCACATAAAAGAAGGATTTAAAATAGAACATTCAGCAAACAACAAAAATAACCTTGAAGTTAAACAGTTCCCTTACCACATTAGATAATTTAGCTTTGCCCAAACATCCTAAATATCATATGTGATTATGTTAAAACCAAGAATTGCTCTTAATTTTCATTTTCATTTAATTACTCATACATACCTGCCAAATCATTCTCTTCTCTCCATTAAAAGACCATGTTTACGTGTATGTATTTAGATAACAAGTGAGCTAGATTTAGGAATTTCCTCATTGCTTATATAAAATAAATACATCCATCTGTCTAATACGAGATCCCTGTCTCATTTTGGAACCAGGCCTAAGTCTAGATCTGTGTATCTAGCTAGATTTTGGCACTGCTAACGTAAAACGTATATTTATTGATAATTAAGTCTTCCAGGTTCATATGCAAGGCTGCAGTTTACTTACTTCTATAGTATTAAGAATTTTGCTTATCCATTCATGCAAAATTACTGAGCAAAGGAAAAATATAAAGATCTTCATGCTATAAATAAGAAAAAAATTTAATGATTACATTATAAATATACTCAGTATAAAAGACAATAATATTGGATTGTTAATATTTGTGTAACTGGAAGTTTGATGTATAAAATAACAAAAATTGTGTCAAGACTAACTCTTCAAAATGTGTAGAACAGAGGAAAACAAAAACATGAAAATTCTCTGGGATATACTTTATATCAGTGATAAGTAACATTTCATGTTAGAGAAAAAAGTCCTATGAATATACTACATTCAGATTTACGTAAATGATATAACACCGGGGGAGAGGCTATATATACTTTGTTCAATGAGAACCTTAAATGCCTCATTAATGAGGCTCTATTGAATATTTTCCTTGTTTCACAAATTTTCAAAATTCTTTACAATAAAAGGCTTTAATTATCATATTCCTTGTAAAGCTCTTTTAGAAGAATATGAGATAAGGCACGTTTCATTATAGCACTTCAGATACTCTAAAAATTCCTAGAAATTCTGAAATTGTCTGGCTCTGTCTGCATGCAGGTCAAACCATTTGGCCAACTGAGATTCCATTTGCGAACATTTTGATTCCTTCTCCTTTGATAAATTCTCATAAATATGTGAAGCAGTCTGTGTTGTAAATATCTATTGTTATGAACAAAAAAATAAGCATTTTGATTACATCTTGGGTGTAAATCAAAACTCAGCAAGAGTTTTAGAAATGGACAAAATTTCTAAGGGTGAAGTTGGGCAATTTTATCATTTCCATGAAGTTTCCAAGACTATCAGTGCATGGTATGATAAACAATTGGTACTTAACTTACCAATCATGATGAACAACTTAAAGAACAGCAACAACTGATCATAAAGAAAAATTATAAGTACAACAAAATCCTCTTTAACTCAACCTTCTCCAGTATAGGTTTTGTAAAAATGATGTCAGCGTTTTGATTTCATATTTGTTTTTATACCATCATTAAATAATCATTGATGAGCAACTTAATGACATAAAATGCAAAGAATTTAAGAAAATAAATTGGTTTCAAAATCTTTACTAGTCCTCCACTCAGCAATACACGTAAAGTTATAAACTGCAAAGTAATAAAAATATTTCTTAAAAAAAAAACACCTTCCTAAATCAGACATTTCTTGTGACTTATTCAGGTTTTTATTCTTAGAAATTAGGACAGATTAAAGAACTGTTGCTACCTTTAGTGTTTTTATAATATATTTCATTAAGAATCTATAATGAAATCTTTGGTCATATGTTGTGAATATTGTGGAATTAGAAGGGCAAAGGCATACTGGGAACAAAATTTCTTAAAATTGCCTACTTGAATCCTTAAATGCAACAGAATTTCCCATAACCTCTCAGTCATTTGTTTATTCCACCAATATTTATTGAATGTCTACTTTATGCTAGGCACAATTTAGATGCTAGAAAATAGTGAACAGAACTAAGTCCCTGCTCTCTCACAGCTGACATTATAGTGGGAAAGACAGACAAGAAACAAATATGCAATACGATGTCATATGCTCTGTAGAAGAATAAAGTAAGTAAAGAAAAAGTCATATACTCATGGAGGCTAGATAAGCCTTTTTAGGAGGTGATATTGACCAGACACCCAAATCAAGTGAGGGACTGCACCATATAAAGACTTCAGAGACTAACATTTCTAGCAAAGGACACAGCAAAAACAAGAAACCTGAGTCAGGAAGGAGTCTGGCTAATTGGAAGAACAACAAGAAGACCAAAATGGCTAGAATGCAATGAATGAGGGAAGGAGAGAGGGTAAGACCAGATTATATAGCAGTTTGTAGGCAAGGGTAAAGTTTGGATTTTATTCTGAGTGTGATGAGAATGTATTGCAGAGTATTGAAGAGGAGAATGACACAATATTATTTACATTTTTAAAAGATCACTCTGGCAATGTGTTTGAAAATTTACAGTGGGATAGGAGAAAATATTTCCAAGCCATATATCTGATAATGGGTTAATATCCAAAACACGTAAGAAACTCATACAACTGAATAGCCAAAAACCAAATAACCCAATTAAAAAATGGGCAAAGAATCTGAATAGACATTTCTCAAAAGATGACATACAAATGGACATGTACACGAAAAGGTACTCGACATTAGTAATTATCAGGGAAATGCAAATCAAAACTACAATGAGATATCACCTCTCACCTGTTAGAATGACTGTGATCAAAATGACGGAGCTAACAAATGCTGGTGAGGATGTGAAGAAAAGGAAACCCTTGTACACTGTTGGTGGAAATGTAAATTGGTACAGCCATTATGGAAAACAATATAGAGGTTCTTCAAAAAATTGAAAACAGAACTACCTGTGATCCAACAATCCCACTTCTGGGTATATATCCAAAGAAATTAAATCTGGATTTCAAAGAGTTATCTGTGCTCCTGTGTTCATTGCAGCATTATTCACAATAGCCAAGGTATGGAAACAGCCTGTATCTGTCGGTGGATGAATGGATAAAGAAAATTTAAATATGTATAAAATACATATATATAATGGAATATTATTCAGCCTTTAAAAAGAAGGAAATCTTCTCATTTGTGACAACATGGATAAACCTGGAAGATGTTACACTAAGTGAAACAAGCCAGACATAGATATACAAAACTAATGGTCTCGTTTGTATGTGGAATCTAAAAAAGTTAAACTCATAGAATCAGAGACTAGAATGGTGATTGCCAGCGACTGGGGGGGGCGGTGGTGGATATTGGTCAAAGGGTACAAACTTTCAGGTGTGAGATGAATAAGTTCTGGGTATCTAATGAACAACGTGGTGACTATAGCTAATAGTACTGTGTTATATACTTGAATTTTACTAAGGGAGTAGATCTTAAGTGTTATCACCACACACATGAAAAGTGGTAACTATGAGGGCCGGTTGGTGGTGCAAGCGGTTAAGTGCACTTGCTCTGCTTCAGTGGCCTGGGGTTCGCAGGTTTGGATCCTAGGTTTGAACTGACGCACTGCTTGTCAAGCCATGCTGTGGCGGCGTCCCATATAAAGTGGAGGAAGATGGGCACGGATGTTAGCTCAGGGCTAATCTTCCTCAGCAAAAAAAGAGGAGGATTGGTATTGGACGTTAGCTCAGGGCTGATCTTCCTTACACACACACACACACACACACACAAAAGAAATGGTAACTATGTGAAGTGATAGATGTGTTAATTACCTTGATTGTGGTAATCATTTCACAACATATATGTAAATCAAATCATCATGTTGTATACTTTAAATATATACAATTTTTATGTGTAATTAGATGTCAATAAAACTTGGAGAGAAAAAGAAAATTTACAGAATGAAAGCATGAGTGGAATCAGGGAGAACCGGGGAGTCAACAGGTAGTTTTCATCTAGGAGAGTGACAGTGGTGATTTGAATTAGTGTAGTAACAGTGGAGTATGCAGAAGTGCTTAGATGTAGATTTAGGATATAGTCAAAGACCAAAGCAAAAGGGCTGGGTGATATGGGGTGGAAGCAAGAGAGGGAAGGTCAAGATAACTCTGAAGATTTTAGGGCTGAGCAGAGTTAAATGCAGCTGCCATTTGCTGAGTTTGCAGGAAGCCAGGGCAGAGGTAATTAGTGGTAAGAAACAAGAAGGCCAAGTGGAAATGCTAAATAAGCTGGTGGATATACGTGTCTGGTGTCCAGGTAGGTGGGCAGAACTGGAGATATACATTTCGGTAATTAGCATACATGTGAGTTTCTGGGTAATTCTTTTAGAAGACTAATTTACGTTTCCTTCTCATTGGTGTTTTCAATTTCAACATTTCTTCTATATCTGCATGGCTTACAGGATCAGATAAGATCCCTTCTTTTCGCCAAATGAAATCCTGCATAACTCCCACGGATTGGAAAATTCTAAGCCCTCTGCCTCATAAATCTCCTTTCCTATCCTTTCCTTTGGAGAACAGGATTTAAATACAACTGAAGGAAAAACAGACATAATAATAATTTGAGATATAGGTGAGAAATAATTGAAGGGTCCATTGCTTAATAAAAATAATCCAAAAACATGAAATGTTAATATTCCATATTTTTTTAAGGTATACCACTGTAAAAATACAGCCAATTGTTGTATAAGCTATTGTCAACTTGTAAATTCACAATATTTGGAAACTACATTAAATCATTTATATTAAAGAATATTCTTTGTCAGATTAATGAGAACTAATTATTCTTAATTTTCCACATTCTTTCCCAAAACTCCTCTTGTGACCGTTGGCACATATTGATAAATCCATGCCTATAGCTAGGGATCCAAATGTTAGTTACAAACAGAATAAAGTATTTGTTTATTAAAAGTTTAGTTTTGAACCCCTTAGTTCAGTTATACGTGCTGTAAATAAATGTAACAGAAAGTCTGATGGATATCGTATAAAGTGTTATCAAGCAAGTTCACATAATCACCACTAGGAGTGGACAAGAGACTGTATCGTTTTAGCACTTACTATATGAAAGTCAATGTTTATTCGTTCGATAGTCAACAAATATTTCTTGAACATCCAGTATATGTTGAACAGTGTTTTTGGCTTTTGAAATATATCAGGAAGAAATCATATCTGAAATCAATTTATTTTCCATGTAATGACACACTTAGCCCTTATAGCAATCGTTAAGTGATATATAAGTTATCCGTTTTTACAAAAATGCTAAGTAACAAACCAACCTAAAATCCCATGGCTTAAAACAAGTAAACATTTATCAAGTTTATAGGTCCACAAGACAATTGTGGATATGATGATGTGGGCTGGTCTCAGCTAGGTGGCTCTGCTTCAGGTTATAGATTGATTAGACATGGCTTTTGGCTGTAGTTTTGGCTCAGGTCTTTCCATGTGTTTTTGTTCTTGAGACAACTGAATAGACAATAAACATTAAAGGTGTTTAATTGTTATCTAAAACCTATTCACACATAAAAAGGCAATAAGTCCACATGGTTTTACAGACACACTTTACCAAACTGCAAAGGAATAAACAATGCCCCTCTTACACATCTCTTTTAGAAAATCTAAAAAGAGAAACAGTTCATATATTTAATTTTGAGGCTTATGTAACAATTATAGTAAAACCAGACAGTCGGTATGAGAAGAGAAAATTATTGGCTAATCTCACTTATAACCATAAATGTTACAGTATATACCAAATACAAACATATACAGTATATAAACAAATGTTACTAGAAAATAAATAGCAAATAAAATCCAGTAGTGTGTGTGTGCATGTGCATGTAAATACATATGTCCTAATAGGGTTTATTCTTGAAATACAAAGATGATTTAACATTAGGAAATCTATTGATAGAATTCATTATGCAATTGAATTATATATGTCATTAATTAAAAGGAAAATCATGTAATCTTTTAAATAGATATAGAAAATGTACTTTGACAAAGAGTATATGGGAATGTCCTTAACTTAATAAAGAGGACTACTAAATCCATGAACATGGATGTCTTTCAATTTATTTGTGTCTTTAATTTCTTTCATCACTGTCTTAGTTTTCAGTGTACAAGCCTTCACCTTCTTGGTTAACTATATTCCTAAATATTTTATTATTTTATGCTATTGTAAATGGGATTATTAATTTCCTTTTTGGATAGTTCAGTGTTAATGTATAGAAATGCCACTGATTTTTGTATGTTGATTTTGTATCCTGCAACTTTACTGAATTAATTTATTAGTTCTAACAGTTGTTTTTTGGAGTCTTTAGTGTTAAATACATGTAAGATCATGTCATCTGCAAATACAGATACTTTTGCTTCTCCCTTTCCAATTTGGTTGACTTTTATTTCTTTTTCTTGCCTAGCTGCTGTGGCTGGGACTTGTAGTACTATGTTGAATAGAGGTGGTGAAAGTGGGCATCCTTGTCTTGCTCCTGATCTTAGAGAAAAAGTTTTCTGTTTTTTACCATTGAGCATGAAATTAACTGTGCGAGTCTCATACATGGCCTTTATTATGTTGAAATTAATTCTTTCTATAACTAATTTGTTGACAGTTCTTATCCTGAAAAGGTGTTGAATTTTCTAAAATGCTTTTTTCATATCATGTTGAGATGATTGTGTGATTTTTAACCTTCGGTCTGTTAATGTAGTGTATCACGTTAATTGATTTTTGAATGTTGAACCATCTTTTCATCCAAGGACTAAATCCCACTTGATCAGGATGATGTTGAATTCAGTTTGCTGTTCTTTTGTTGAGGATTTTGCACCTACATTTATCAGGAATATTGGTCTCTAATTTTCTTTTGATGTCTTTGTCTAGCTTTAGTATCAGAATAATGCTGGCCACATAAATGAGTTTTGAAGTGTTCCTTCTTCAATATTTTGGAAGAGTTTGAGAAAGATTGGTGTTAACTCTTCTTTAAATGTTTGGCTGAATTCACCAGTGAAGCCATCTGGTCTTGGGCTTTTCTGTGTTGAGAAGTCTTTGATTAGTGATTGAATCTCATTACTCATTGGTCTGCTCAGATTTTTTATTTTTTTATGATTCAGTCTTGATTGAGTGTATGATTCTAGGAAGGCAATATTATTAAAATTATTTTTAATAATATCCATTATTAAAATGGGTAGTCCATACTACCCAATGCAATCTACAGATTCAATGTTATCCCCGTCAAAATCCAAATAGCTTACTTTTTTACAGAAATAGAATAAAAAATCCTAAAATTCATATGGAACCACAAAAGACCTCAAATAGGCAAAGTATTATTGTGAAGAAGAACAAAACTGGAAGCATCACACTTCCTGAGTTCAAAGTATAGTATAAGGCTATAGTTATTCAAACAGTATGGCACTGCATAAAGACTGACACACAGACCAATGGAACAAAACAGAGAGCCCAGAAAGAAACCCATACGTATTCAGTTAGCTGATCTTTGACAGGGGTGCCAAGAATGCACAACAGAGAAAAGATAATCTCTTTAACAAATGTTTTGGGACAACTGGATATCCACATGCAAAAGAATGAAACTGGACCCTTATCTTGCACCATACACAAATATCAACTCAAAATAGATTAAACATAAGTCCTGAAACTATAAAAGATGGGCCAAGGACTTGAATAGACATTTCTCCAAAAAGGAAAAACAAATGGCCAACAAGTATATGAAAAAGTGCTCAATGTCACTTGTCATCATGGAAACACAAATCAAAACCACAATGTGATAGCACCTCATGCCTGTTAGAATGGCTATGATAAAAAAACAACTGTTAGTGGAGATGTGGATAGTTTGGAAACTTTGTACACTGTTGGTAGGAATGTAAAATGGTTCAGCCACTGTGGGAAATAGTACAGAGATTCCTCAAACATTAAAAATAGAACTACTATGTGATCCAGGAATCCTTCTTCATGGTATACATCCAAAAAAATTGAAATCACCATCTCAAACAGATATCAGCACTCCCATGTTCATTGCAACATTATTCACAATAGCTAAGATATGGAAACAAGCCAAATGTCCATCAATGGATAATGAAAATGTGGCATACATATACAATGGAATATTATTCATTCTTAAAAAAGAAGGGATTCCACCATATGTGACAACACAGATGAACCTAGAGGACATTATGCTAAGTGAAATAAGCTAGTCACAGAAGGACAAATACTGTATGATTCCACTTAAATGAGGTATCTAAAATAGTCAGACTCCTTGAAATGGAGAGTAGGATGGTGATTGCCAGGGACAGGGGGTGGAGGGAATGGGGAGTTGTTGTTCAATGGGTATAAACATTCAGTTATGCAAGATTGAATAAGTTCTCAAGATGTGCTGAACAATATATTGTCTATAGTAAACAATAGGTATTGTGCACTTAAAAATATGTTACGAGGGTAGATATCATATTAACTGTTCTTAATCCCCCCAAATAAAAATAGACAAGAGGAAACTTTTGGAGGTGACAGATATGTCTATTACCTTGTTTGTTGTGATGGGCCACAGTTGTATGCATACATACAAACTCACCAAATTGTGTTCATTAAATATGTGCAGTTTTATGTGTCAATTATACTTCAATAAAGCTATTTTTTATAAGAAGAGTACTACTAAAAATGATAGCAAATGTTAATGTTAAATAATTAGGTGCAATCTCTTTAAAATCAGATACATATAAGCCAGTCTGCCATTGTTATTTCTCCTGGGGTGGAAATGGATATAATGGCTAACGGCATGAGTTATAGGGCAGGCTGCTGGTAGAATCCTAGCTCTGTCATTTATTAGCTGTAAAGTCTTGAACCAATTATTTATCTTCTTTTCACTTTATTTTTCTCATCTGTAAAATTTAAATAATTATAATATTATCCACCTTATCTAGGGTCTTATGAGTTTTAAGTAAATTATATATACTTTGGATGAAATCTAGGACATAATAAGCTCTCAATAAATGTTACTCATTATTATTATCTATCCCTTTATTTGGCATTGTATTGGAAGTCCTAACTCAGTGCAATAAGAAAAAAAATAAAATTAAAGAATTAAGGATTCAAAAAAAACGTGTCATTATGATAGAAAATTCAAGAAAATCTGTAGAAAATTTTAATTTATAAAAAAAGCTCACATTGACTATGGCAGCAAATGTATATAGTATCTAGGAATACATATAACAAATTATGTGCAAGACATTTATAAATACGATAAAACTCAATGGAATAAGATAAAAGAAAAACTAAATACATGTAGAGATATACCATATTAAAGGATGTAATGACTTAATTTGTTAAAAAACAGTAGTCCTGGGGCCGGCCCCATGGCTTAGTGATTGAGTGCGCGCGCTCAGCTGCTGGTGGCCTGGGTTCGGATCCCGGGCACCACTTCTCTGGCCGTGCTGAGGCTGCGTCCCACGTACAGCAACTGGAAGGATGTACAGCTATGGCACACAACTATCTACTGGGGCTTTGGGAGAAAAAATAAATAAATAAAATTATATAAAAAAAAGACAATAGTCCTCTTTTAAAAATAATTTATTATAATTGAAATTAAAATAGAAATATAGAATATATGTGTTTACATATATATAACTTGAAAAGCTAGTTTTGACAGGTATACAAAAGGTATACAAAAAGAAATAAGGCAATATTTAATATTATATATCCTGATATATGGCTTACTCTACCAGATAGCAAAATATATACTGATTCTGTACTTTTAAAATAGGGTGGTTTTTATGTGAGCTTAAACAAATAGACCAATGAGAACAAATAGACCCAAGAGAACAGAGAGAAAAGAAGCAGTTACATGTAAATATAGATCTTTGATATATGCAAATCACTCGGGAAGAGGGAAGACTGGACTATTTAACAAGTCATGTTGAAATAATTAGCTATCATCCTGGAAGAACAATAAATTTAGCACTCTATTTCATACTGTAAACAAAGACAAATTCCATAGTGATTAATGACCTAAATGTGAAAAGAACTTCTTTGAAACATTTCTTCACAAAATGCAAAATGCATTATCACAAAGAAAATTAGTCTTATTTAAAATTAAAACTTCTGTACCACAAAGACACCAGTAACAATGTTGCAAAAAAAAAGGCGCAAAAACAAAGCAACGACAACAAAAAACAAGTCATAGATTGGCAGAAGATATTTGTAATGCATTTATGAAGGACAATGGACTCAGAATTAATTCGCAAATCAGTAAGAAAAAGCAGCCACATGACCATTTCGAAAATTTCAAATAATAATAGGCAATTCAGAGGAGAGGAAACACGAATGGTCAAAAATAAATGTGACAATCTTGCTATTATGCATGAAGGGTGAATTTACATAATAGTACAGCATTTTACATTCAACAGATTGACACAGTTTGACAGTGTTAATATCAAATGCCGGTGGGCACGAAGAGAAATAAGAATGCAAATCCCGTACTTGGACATTACTAGTTCATGGAGGGACTTCCTCCTGAGAGGGTATATTTCAGGCATTCCTCAGGATATGCAGAAAACTCCATCTCAGTGATTTTGCAACTTTTTATTAATTATGTGAAAATTGTCCTCTGATTTAAAAAATGTTCAAAAACGAAGCTATAATTTGTCTACTGAAAGCATTTCCTGTCATATACATTTTAAAGTAAGGGTTTACCTTCCTCGAATCATAATGCTTCATGAATCAGAAAAAATAAGCAGAGCATTTCTAAGTGAGCAGGAAATTATGAACTGCAAGTGACCAACCATTGTTCTGATTTGGATCACATATTATTTATAACATAATCTCTTCAATTTGGTATCCTGTGGTCCTCACTTTTTAACGCACAATTCCTAGACTCAAGATTAAAATTTAAGGTATGTGTGACAATCCTAACATCAGTGAACAGATGTGTAGAATATTAAAGTCATCCAGCAGCAATATGATCAGATGTTATACTATTTAGGGACATTTTTAAGAACTTAAACTAGAATTTAATATATATATATATATATATCACGCTTCAATCCAAAGAAGATAAAGATCAAATAGATCAGACACTTTCATAATTCTAATTAGTTGTGTGCACTCTTACAAGGCCTCACAAAAGCATGTGGCAACTTTCACTCAAGGATCACTCAACACCACTTCAAGGTCCTCAACACTTCAGTCAAAAATGCCAACTGATGAATTTAGTGGTAGTTGGACTCATAGTTGCTTATGTTTCTTATAATTTTCTCACTTTAATTAAACTTTTATCAATATGATAGTTCTATTTTATGCCTTTTTACATGAAATTAGTGGACACAGCTAAAATATTTGTTAAAATTAATATAGTCAAACTATATATTAAAGCTTAAGGAAAACACTACTAAGACAGGAGTGGAGAAATTTTGGCTATCTGAAGAAGAGCATGAAAATCATAAGAGCAAGCAATATAAGTTTTGGAGTGAAAAAAAGAGCAGAGATTGAATTCTGGATCCACTACCTAACGGTAATATCTTATCTAAGTTACTTTTATTTGCTTATTCTCCTTTACATCATTTAAAAAATGGGAATATTATTCCCTATCTCTCAACCCTGTTTGGATCCTACGTAAAGCATTTAGTGCTGTACTGGTACATAAAAATTGTTTGTTTATGTAGTCCTTCCCACACTGAATGTGGACTGTCCTGTGACTTGAGTCACAGGACACAGGACACAGATTCAATTTCAATTGAATTAACCAATTGAAAGTGGCAGAAATGATGCTCCAGGACTGAAGAGTCTGGGAATCAAGAGAGACCGGTAGGTTCTGCTTTTGCCCTTTTGGAATCCCTGAGTTACTACAAAGAAATCCAGTTACCCTACTGAACATCCCAATTGGAGAGACCAAATGCGGAGAGCACATGAGAAAGAGTCTCCGAGAATGCATGAAAGGGAAAGAAGCCTGGCCATCCCAATATTACATTGGAGTCTCCACATCACTCCAGCCTCAACAACCTTATGTCTACAACCAGGTAGAGAATCCAAGAGAGAAGAACAGAACTGCTCAGCTAAACCCAGTCAAGCCACACACCCATGCGACACAATAAAATGGTTGCTGTTTTAAGCCATTAAATTTGAGATGATTTGTTAAGCAATGATAAAAAAAACTCAAACAATTGTATCAAAATGTCCTGTGGAGCCTTCACTCATTCATTAAAATAATATTTGAGTTTCTATTACGTGCCAGGCCCCGAAGTGCGGAATCAGTGGTAAACTCACCCAGCAAAAGTTCCTGCCCACCTGAAATTAGAGTCTAGTAGAATACAGACATGACGTCAAATGATTAAAATAAGACGTTGTGAAGAAAGGTACAAATGCTGTTGAGAAAATATCATGTAGCCAAGACTGTCATGGGGGATCCTGAGACCGTAAATTTGAATTGAAAAAAGGAGAGATAGGCATTAACTAGGTCAAGTGACAGTGGGAGATGCATTTTCAGGTGGAAGGGACAGCTTATGTGAATGTTCTCTAACAAGAGGAAAACATTCAAGTGGTTCAAAGGTAACTACTAAGGCTGGAGCACTGAGAGTAAAGGGGAGAGAGGGACACGATGAATTTGATTAGGGCCGGTTTAGGGTAAGTCTTCTAGATCATGGCAGGGGAGAACTAATTTAGGTACAAAGCACATAACTTCCATTTCTTCTTTGTTATATACACAACGATCTAAGCCTCATCTTCACAGGGTTATTTTTTAGAAGGAGGGGGAGATTGCTTTGTATTTGTCTTTTCAGCAGAGACAGAGGGCTGTCTTATAAATATAGATTTGCAAGTCACACTTGAAATGTACTGAATGCAAATTTTCAGAAGCTTGACATCAGGATTCAGTATTTTTTTAAAAAAGATTCTCTTCACTTCTGATGCAAAAAATCTACAGACTGGTATTAGGGAATCACAGGTCTAGGGGAGCAAGAGCTAAATATATATGCTGTTTGCTTTATCCACTCCATCTCATTTAATCCTCACAGCTCTGGGGCAGAGGTACAATTGTCTTTCCCCATTTTAGAAGCAAAAAAAAAAAAAAAAAAAAACCCAGAAATAAATGAGGTTCAGCAACATGGTAACAGTTGCACAGTTAGTAGCGGCATAGCTGAAATTCTAACACAGGCAGCTTGACTCCAGAACCTGTGCTTTTAAACCACACACTAGAGTGGACAGTAATCCCATCTCTGATGCTGACCTCAACAAGTGGCTTAAACACCTTTGTTCTAAGTTTCCTCATATTTAAACAGAGGAAGCTGGACTACATGATTCAGTCCCTTTCAGCAATTAAGAAGTTTGTCTACCTCACTTCCCACATTTGGAGAATGAGCATCGGTGTACAATATGGGAACATGAAGGGAACTCATCACTGTTCGTAGTTGCTGACTACTTCCATACACACCAGATGTGCCATCAATTCACAGGTTCTATGACCACTGAACAAAACAGGCCTCCAAGCATGTTTCAAAAAAGCTAAGGTTTTACTAAAATAGGAATAAAGAAGCAAGATACGTGCTTCTTTATATACAGGAAAGAATAGACCCAGGGCTGGATTTCTGGTTACTGGCGTGGGTGGGGGTGGCCCACAGGAGCACCCTGTGGGGCTGCATGAGAGCCAAACACAGGTGTTAGTGTGAAGACTGAATCAACTCAAGCAAATAGGAAAGATAAAGCATTGACTTAAAGGAGATGTTGAGTTTTGTGAACACTGAAAAGAAAGCAACAGCTGATATGAGACTATGGAATCTAATCTGGATAGAGGCATTGATCTTAGAAAGACTGGTTGAGCTAGAGGAATGATGAAGTGGTACAAAGGCTGAAGTGCTACAAAGGCTTTTTATAAATTCCCTGTGGCATCTTTTCTGGGTTGATGGGGCCACACTAAGGAGGATCAAAATTTCTTCTCTCTCTACCTTTATTATGATCCAATCCCTTTTATCTGTCATGTCTTCGGGGCTGGATGAATTAAGAAAGGAAGTTCTGAATACAACTACAATGTTTTTTTCCTGGAAAATATCTGTCAGTGTCTCAGAATTTATTTGTTTCAACAACTCAATTCATTGTGGCAAATGAGAGGATAGGTACCTTGCACACTTGAAAGATCCTTAAATAATCATTAAGTAATAAATAGAATCTGAATTTATTAAATTACTTCATAAATGCTGTTTAATATCAAGGGATAATTTAGACACAGGAAATTCCAAGGTATATTTTATTAAAATAATAATTACTTTCCTTCTGTATATGCAATTTTTAAAAATTTGTCCTTGAACATCATTGAGCCATAGTCTAAAACATGAATGATTGTGAGAGAAGATAAAAGCAGAGGATTTTTCTATAGTTTATTGTCTCGTGAACAATTTCTAATCATCTTGTTACCTCCTCCCCATGGAATAAATATCTGAAAAGAGGTAAGTAATTTTTCAGAATCAATTTCTAGAAGACTGAGTTGTATAGAAATACCTCCATCTCAAATTTCTTTTGTGATGTGCATTTTGTTTTTCTAAAGAGGCATTGCCCTCATGGTGGAATGGTATTTTAATGTCTGCATACATAAAATAAATCAGATTACGGAAGTAGAGGAGAAAGAATCTATATTTTAAAGAATCATAGAGACAGTTTTATTGAGGTCTGAAGTTGCTTTTAACTACCTTCAATTATTATGATCATATGTCACCAAAATATTCTGAAATAACGTCTCTGTTAATTTGGAAGTAGTATGGGTATATTTTTATAAATTCTATCTTTCATAGTGTCATGTATGTAAAATTTGGGTATTCCATGGGCCAATTTTGTCCCTTGAAATATTTTACCATTAAAATTATATGTTGGAGTATTTCCATATTTAAGAGCTATAAACCTGAGGAGACAGATGGCTAAATGCTGGGCAGATAAATAAAAATGATGAATAATTCAAGAAAGGTTACTAGCAGTACATTTGTCCACCACATTAGTTCTGTCTAGACTACAACTTGAATATTGAGAAAATTTTCAATAAGGAAAATAATTTTTATACTTCATTTGCCTGATGAAGCTTTTCTTTATGTGTTAGTAGAAACTGTATTTCTTCTTAATTACATTACATTTTATTTGTGGATATAGTGTTGCATATATTTTGTATTCCATCATTCTTAGTAGAGCATATAGTAATATTATACGTGTTAGGCAACATCTGTTATTGAAACTTATAGCTTGTCTTTTCAAAAATTCTTAGATTTTTGTCAAGTTTGTGGCATTTTAATGTCTCAAGTGTGAAGTATTTAATTAAAAAAAAAACTATCTGTATGACTTAATGCCAAACATATTGAACAAAAATTACCAGAAAAGAATTTAAGATTTTGAGCTTAAGGCATATTCAGTAAGTTGAAGGGTTATTTACATTTTGTTTTTCTCTGCCTTGTCTCTTGGACAAGAAACTTAGAGTCTGACGGAAAATAATGGATGAATAACCCAGGAAACAATTGCCCAGAATAAAAAAAAAAGTTTAAAAATTACTTAAAAAATAAATATTTGAAGACCTATAGTTAAATTTGGTAGCTTAAACACAGGAGCTTATAACCAGTACTTCTCGAAATTCTACTGAATTTTAATGAAAACATGAAAAAGTTATAAACTTTTAGATAAACATGTGATAAAGGAGGTAACACCAAAGAATAGATGTCAAAAAATTTTGCAAAAAAGAAGGAGGATTGATGTATTGAAAATGAATTAGCAAAATGCAGAAGGCTGAAAACTTTACAGACTGCAGAGGAAAGGTCTATGCAAATCAAGTTTGGGCCGGCTCCGTGGCTTAGCGGTTAAGTGTGCGCTGCACTACTGGCGGCCCGGGTTCGGATCCTGGGTGCGCACCGACGCACCGCTTCTCCGGCCATGCTGAGGCCACGTCCCACATACAGCAACTAGAAGGATGTGCAACTATGACAACAACTATCTACTGGGGCTTTGGGGGAAAAAAATAAAAGGAGGAGGATTGGCAATAGATGTTAGCTCAGAGCCGGTCTTCCCCAGCAAAAAGAGGAGGATTAGCATGGATGTTAGCTCAGGGCTGATCTCCCTCACACACACAAAAAAAAAGTTAAGAAAAAAATTGGAGGCAATAATTGTGAAGATAGGTAGGGGATGGTTGGGTTGAAAAGCAGTTAGATGCTCAGAGTATCACTCCCAATCCACTATACCAGGTGGGTACCACTTTTCCATTCTGTCAAGAGAAAGGAAGCATACTAGTTGGACAGCTTGAACCAGACAAGTTTTGGTCTCAAGTCTTCAGACACTATAGAAGGAAGGGATTTGCTCTTCTACTGAAAGCTGACAACCGGGAGAAAAAGTGAGAGTCCATTTAGGAATGATATGAGTTGCCACTTTCCTTCCCTTAATTGGCTATAAGAATCCTGCAGTCAAGTATAGTACCACTGCCCTCCCTCACCCCCCACCATAAACACATATGCACACACACAGCCCTATGAGCTCCATCACACCAGCAGAATACTGTTGAGACCAAGAAAGAAGACCTATGTAATGGCTTGGTTCCCACCTAATTATCCTACTCTAAAGCTCAAAATAACAAATCACGCTCCCATAGAGGGCTCTTAATAATTTGCTAGGGCTGCTGGAACAAACTAGCACAAACTGGTGGTTCAAGACAACAGTAATTTATTCTCTCACAGGTTTGGAGGTTAGAAGTCCAAAATCCAGGTATCTGTAAGGTTATGCTCCCTTGAAGGCTCTAGGAAGAATCCTTCCTTGCCTCTTCCTAGCTTCTGGTGGTTTCTGGCAATCCTTAGTTTCTTTGGGTTATAGCCACATCACTCTGATCTCTGCAACCATCTTCATATGGCCTTCTTCCCTCTGTGTGTGGCCTTGTCTGAATTGCCCTTACCTTTCTCTTAGAAAGACACAACTCATTGGATTTAGGGCCCATGTTAATCCAGTTGGACCTCATCTTGACTTAATTAATTAGATCTGCAAAGACTCTAGTTCCAAATGAAGTCGAATTCTGAGGTTCAGATGGACATGAATTTTGGGAGGACATTCAATCCAGTACAAGTTCCCTGCATATTTAATGTGAATAGATATCAAAAATTACTAGACATTTGAGAAAAGCATAGGAGAAACAATAGACCTGGAAGGCCAAAATGAAAAGAAAGGAACTTGAGTAATGCATAAGCATACGAAAACAAGGAAACCAAAATCAATATTTTTCAAGTTCTGAGAGAAGATATTATATTTATGAAATAAGAATAGAATGCTATTTAAAAAAAGCAAATATAGAACAAAATATGTTGAAATTGTAAAAATGACAGTAAAAACATTAGTTAATGTTTGGAAAATAAAATTGAGGGAATCTCCTAGAAAGTAGAATAAAAAGGAGAAGAAAAAAAGAAAAATAGTAGTAAAAAGATGAGAAATTTAGAGGCTCAATCCAGGCATTTTGGTATATGACTAATAGGATTTCCAAAAAGAGAGAACAGGAAAAAGAAATGTTAGGAAAATTGATTTTTCAGAAAAAAATTAAAAAGCTCATTTAGTGCCCAATATTATTAACATAAAAAGAAACACGTCAAGGTATATCATGGTAAAATTTTAGAAAACCAAAAACAAAAGGATGACCCTAAAAGCTTTTAAATAGAGGCACAGGGAATAGGGTATGTAGTGTGGATTGATCATCAGAATACTAGTAGCAAACACTGATTCAGAGCAACACTGGAAGCTGAAAAACATTAAATGAACATTTTCAAAATTTTGAGCAAAAATAAATTCAGATCTATAATTCTAGACCACTATGCCATTAATTAAGTGTGAGGGCTGTACATATGCAGATAGAGAGAGATTAGATATAGATATAGATATAGATATAGATATAGATAGATATAGATATAGATAGATTATCTATCTACTCTAACATGTATGGTCTCAAAAATATACTTCCCTATCCATGCTTTCTCAGGAAGCTGCTAAAGCTATCTTCTACCAAAATATAGCACACATATTATTCATGACCCATTTGATTGAATGTGAAAGAAAACTGATTCATTACTGCTTAAATAAAATGAAATTTTGAGGGCTGGCCCCGGGGCTTAGTGGTTAAGTGCGCACGCTCTGCTACTGGCGGCCCGGGTTCGGATCCTGGGCGCGCACCGACGCACTGCTTCTCCGGCCATGCTGAGGTGGCGTCCCACATACAGCAACTAGAAGGATGTGCAACTATGACATACAACTATCTACTGGGGCTTTGGGGAAAAAAAAGGAGGAGGATTGGCAATAGATGTTAGCTCAGAGCCAGTCTTCCTCAGCATAAAGAGGAGAATTAGCATGGATGTAAGCTCAGGGCTGATCTTCCTCACAAAAAATAAAAAAATAAAAGCATCCTTCAAAAAAAAAAAATGAAATTTTGAGGTAGACATTCTGGCAAAGCTGGATCCAACCTCTAGATTTTAATAGAACTCTGTTGCTAAGTGGTTTTGTCTGTTAACTCTGCTTTCCTTTGTTTGGCTTTGTTCTCAGGCAAATTCCTCTCCTTTACGCAGAAGGACACTCCCTCAGTGTCCTCCAGGAAAGACCATTGTGGGTTTCCTTGGACTCACATGTCTCCCTGAATCTCCCTATTCTCTACCCTTACCCCCCAGAAAAACCATTGGTATAAAGATATTAGTCTCCTTGTTTGTCCAACCTGTACTTCTTTTCTTTTTTTAAATAGAGGAGTGAGATCATGTGATTGACAGATAGAGCAGATCCAAAAAAGAAAGAAAAGAAAGGAATTCTGGGTAGGAAAAACAAAAACAATCTACCTAAACAAATAAAGAAAAGCAGATGCCTGCTAGAATTTTGCTTCTATAAAATTTCATATCTAAAACTTTAAAACATATATTTTACTCAACCAATAACAGATTATACGCGTTACAGATAACTGTGACAAATGTGATTGGTATTTAGTGAGATTTGTGCCTATCAAAAATTTGACCCATTTTCATCTTCTACATGAGAAATACAATCTAATGGATATATTCACTTAAAATCAGAGTACAATGTACTCAAAATACCTGACTTCAGACACTTAAAAAAATACCTTCCCTCAGCTGTAATATAAAGATATGTTCTTTATTTCTGTATATATTGTAGATTTAAGAATTAACCATTCAAAAAGTATTTTTTTCTTAAGCCTTTGTTTGAAAATAGGGCCAACCTATCATTTAATGTATGTTTTCACAAAAATCTTATTTCATTTTTTCTCAGGAAAATATCAAACAAGCACATAAGCAAATACAAAAGGCATGCATCTGCTGGTGTCTTTGCATGATTTACTTTTGAAGAGAATAAAAACAACTATACAGCTTTACCTTCACTTTCCAAATTTTCTAGAATCTTAAACTCAAATGCACAATTCTAATTTCTAGCAACATTTATTTCATTCTCGTTCTTTCCAACATGATTTCTGGGTTTTATGTTTCAAGGTATTTACCTATTCTGCTAGAATGAATTTATGATGGTATAATGGTTAAAAAAATAGAGTTTTAATATAGCTCTGGCTCCTAATACTTGTGTAATCTAACAGACTACTTAACCCTAAGCTTCAATGTTTTCATCTGAAAAGAGGGCTAGTAATGTCTACCTTACCAGAATATCGTGAAAATTAAATGAGATAATGTAGTCACAGCATCTAGCACCATTAAAGACATGTCCATTCACTCATTTATTCATACTAATTCTCTAAACACTTATTAAACATATATAACGTATCAGTTATTTTATTATTTGTAGATACAAAGTTGAATAAAATAGACATAAAATATGACTTCATGAAGTTTAGGTCACTAAGTGCCTAATAAATGGGGACTACAATTACTAAAACTAACTGAAGATAAATGCTACTTGTAAAGGGCCCACATAACAGGGCTGTAATTATAAAATCATGAAACTGAATTTTATTTGCCTTAGATTAATCTGATTATTTTTATTAACCTAAGTATACTCTATAGATCATTTCTCCAACTATTACTTGACCTGCACTGTCTTCTCTACATTCATTCATCTTTCAAATCTTAGCACAAGCTGTACAGTTATGCTGTATCAAGATGAGTGATGAAACAGTACAATAGATGAAAATTTTTCTGCTATAACTTTAGTGTGGTAACTAGACTGAGACATGCCTCTCTCACACTCACACACTGCTGTGTGAGGGAGGAAAAATAATTTTCCCTCTCCCTTTCTAGGTTCTTGACTGAGACCCTCCTGTAACAAAAAGACAGATTAACAGGAGAAAAACAAACTGAAATTTAATAGCATGTATACCCTCCTCTACACGTGGGAGAGACCCAGGAAAGTGAAGTAACTCACAAAAATGGCCCAAGCCACCACCTTAAATACCATCTCCAGCTAAAGACAAAAGAAGATGTTGTGGGGGAGGGCAGTTATGGGAGGTTACCAGGAAAAGCACAGCAAACAAGGCTAAGATTGTTATGCAAATTACATTATGAAAGCAAAAGTCATTGCCTCCTCCATTGATAAGAGTTTCTAAAGATTTAGAGTCATCTTTCTCTTCTTCATACAGAGAGGGAGACATGCTTTCAAATGGAGATTTCCCTTGTATATGTAAATATCTCTTACAAAAGGATAACTTCTACTCAGTTTTCTGAGCTTGTCCTGTGTCGGCAGTTTCTTTCTTTTTTTTTTTTTTTTGTGAGGAAGATCAGCCCTGAGCTAACATCCATGCTAATCCTCCTCTTTTTGCTGAGGAAGACTGGCTCTGAGCTAACATCTATTGCCAATCCCCCTCCTTTTTTTCCCCAAAGCCCCAGTAGATAGTTGTATGTCATAGTTGCACATTCTTCTAGTTGCTGTATATGGGATGCCGCCTCAGCATGGCCGGAGAAGTGGTGCCTCGGTGCGCGCCTGGGATCTGAATCCGGGATCTGAACCCGGGCCAGTAGCAGAGTGCGCGCACTTAACCGCTAAGCCATGGGCCGGCCCTGGCAATTTCTTAAAAATAATCAGCCTAAAATAATCCCTATGCCAAAGACGCATAGCTTGGAGTGGTATATATTGCTCCCCTCAGCTGCAACTTATTTGTGAGTCAACAGAGACAAGATTTCATGTCTATTTATCTTTGTATTTAACAAAATGGTGAGTATGATGTTTCATATTCCAAATAGTATTTTTGGAATTGAAATGAATTCTATAGATTTGATATTTAGTCACCACTATCATCCCAAGTGAGCAAGTTCCTCAATTTTCTTGCTTGCAAAAGAAAGGGTTAAACTAGATGATCACTCCCTTCCCTGTCCTATTCACAACTGTTAACTTATATTTACCTTTATCCCTGTCCTCATCATATGCAATTGACAGATTTTCACATATTGAGGTATATGTGGTAACTGTTCGGGTTCAAAACTGATTCGTCTTGAACTAAAAAGCCCAATTGGTAAAGCCCTATTGGTAATGCCTGTGTTAGTCCCTTTCCTGACATCAGGGTCATGTTGATCTGCTAATTTGCAACTAAATGCCTCTTTGGAACTTGGACGAAAACATATCCTGTGTGTGTTTAATGTATGTTCTTCATTCTAAAAAGATATAAGACTGTACTGAAAACCATGCTTCTTTGGAACGCTTTCTTCCTTTCTGGAAAAGGTTCTCCCTGGGTTATGATCCTCACTCCGGCTCAAGTAAAACTCACTTATCTCTCTTATCTATAGAATGGTTATTGATTATTTTGCGTTGACACAGTTATGATTTTTCGATTATGTAGTAAACACTATGATATATCATTTCATTTATTGTGCCTACTTGATATATTCAGTCAGTAAATATTTGTTGAATAAATAAATATTTATTTAGACTTAAAGGATGCATTCTTATCATGTTTATAATATACATTATAGGAGTTTAATGCATTAACTACTTCACGTCTTATTTTAATTATTGTATTATATTTATTTTCTTCTAAAATGTGGGAATGCATAATGAGCGATTAGGGAAATGTAATATTTTTATGAAGGTTGTTAGATAAATTATTGAGGAAGGATTTTCAGCACACCTGCACAACCTCATTTGAAAGCAGAAGATATAGAGCTGTTTGCCTAGTAGAAAAGTGCCACAGTGACAAAACAGAAAATATCTGCATAATATTTTATTTCCAGATGGTCCAATATTACAAAAGTTGAGTGCAACAAATTATTGTGTTCTTTAAAAACATATTTGCATAAATTACTTCTAAAATTCAAGGGACTGAGTCTGCACTATTCACACAATATAAATTGCACAACTAACAGGGAACTTCAAATTAAATATCAGTAATTTCTTCTTTCCTTTGCCCATGAAGAAAATTAGGAGAGCCTTATATGAAAAGAGCAACTTCTCCATCATAAGCTCTAATTTTCAAGTCAAAATGATTGAATTGTTTAACAAAAAGAAATGACTTTGGGAATGTAGAAAGGTTTGTGGATTAAAACAATATCAATTATCTTAAAGAATTATTGAAAAACACATCTATGTGAATATCCAATAAAGCTAGGAAGGCAAAAAATACTTTTTTTAAAGGAAAGAAGTATAGTTTTTCTTTTCTTTTTTACAATGCTCTTTTATCACCATTGGGTGGTGTACTAGGATTCTAACTGCTGACAAAAATGAACGCTAAAATTTCACTGACTTTAGCCGACAATAGATTATTTCTTGATCATGTAACAATCCAATATGGAAGCTCCTAGTTCATGCGGAGCTTCAGAGCCGGTTAGGAATGCAGGCTTCTTACATTCTGTAGTTTTGCCATCCCCTAGGGTTTCAGAATCTTCTGCATTTAGCTGGCAGATGAGGGAATAGAGTACCCTCTATTCCCACATATACACACAAAGTGTCCTATATAGATGCAAGACACCTGCATCTATATACACAAAGTGTCCTATATAGATGCAAGACACCTGGACATGTAGTCCCTGGAAAGACAGCTTCTTAGTGATATCACCGTACTATGGAAAGGGAAACACAGATTTATGGTGGAAAGTTAATCATCTCTGCTTCATGCATTCAGGGTCATTCTCACATAGGAAATCAAGTCATAGTCTTGCCTATCTCAAAGTATCGTTTTATCATTCTGGCTTGAAACTCTATGAGAGTTTAATTTGAGTGTTTTCCTGTTTCATTTGTGGAGAGAGGGCCTGGTAAGAGTGATAAATCAATACTCACAAAAGCATTTTATGAGCAAATAATCAACAGATAAAAATATTGGCATGAATATGTTGAGATTGGAAACTTCCAATCCATATTCCTTTTTATAACATCTGAATTTCCATCTTTACAAAGAGCTTTTGCCAATCTGTAGCATAAATAGTAGTATTCAGTTGATATCTTTAGTTTTTAATATAATGTACTCACTTTCGTCTCATTGATTTCTCCCTTGTGACCACCTTTAGCAGATATAGGTAAGAGATTGCAGCCTTTAAATGACCACTTTTTTAAAGCAAGGAAGAGTTATAGATATCATCAATTAAGCCAAAATTGAAATTTAAGTTATTGTGGTGGTGCTCTTTCTAGAGATAATATTCAAGACAAGATTTATTGGAAACTTGAGTTAAAATTGTAATTAATATAAAACCTTGTTTTAACAATTAGATTCTATCTCCTAAAAGATTCTATTTCTTTCACAAGGGAAATGTTTTGAAATAGAACTTCAATTTCTCTCTTTTTGATCTTACAAGCTATCTGAAAGGAGACTCACGTTGTTAAGTAAACACCATCAGAGACAGGGAAGACAGACAGGGTTTGAACATTCTGTAAACTAACATATCTTCTCAGGGATAATCAGTCCTTAGTGCAGGAGTCTCAAATTTTGTTAATATTTAAATAAAAATATAATATGCACAAAGTATTTTATAATATAAGAAATATTACATGATGCTGCATGTGAGTAAAATCTGGAATTCTCATAACGTTAAAAGATTGTTTAAAAAGTTATTCTTTTCTTTCTTGCATTTTGGTAGCTCCCTTCTAATTTGCCAATTAACTTCTCTCTCTCATATTGTCTGTCCTCCTTTATTATTGTTATCTCTCTGCCTTCAATAAATTCCATTTCCCTTGGAATTAAGAAAAAAGCCATTAACATTATCTAATAGGCCCTACATGAACTAAGCTTTGACTGTCTTTTTCGACTTACTTGCATCAATCTCCTAATAGTCTCTGTGCTACAGCTTAATGGCCATCTTTTAGTTCCCTTAAAGCTTACTCTGGTCCTGCCCACTAATTTCCCACACATATAGTGTTTCCTTGTTCATAATTCTCTCAGATCTCAGTTCAAGAAATATACACTCCTAAAGGATAGTATTAACACAGTATTAAATATGTTAAGTAAATTTACTTTGTTGTGCAACAAATATCTGGAACTTTTTTATCTTGCAAAATTGAAACTCTGTACTCATTAAACAACAGTTCCTCATTCCTTCTCCCAATGGAACCCTGGCAATCACCATTCTACTTTCTGTTTCTATGAATTTGACTACTCTAGATATCTCATATAAGTAGAAGCATACTGTATTTTTCTTTTTATGACTGGCTTATTTCATTAAGCATCATGTTCTCAAAGTCCATCCATATTGTAGGACATGTCAGGAATTCCCTCCTTTTTAAGGTTGAATAATATTCCATTCCATACACACACACACACACACACACACACACACCCCACATTTTGTTTATCCATTTATGTGTCAATGGACACTTGGGTTGCTTCCACTTTCTGGCTGTCGTGAATAATGCTGCTATGAACATGAGTGTACAAATGTTCTTTGGTGTCCCTGCTTTCCATTTTTTTGGATTATATACTCAGAAGTGAGATTGCTAGATGATATGGTATATCTATTTTAATTTTTTGAGGAACACTATATTGTTTTCCACAGCACCTGTACCATTTTACATTCCTACCAACAGTGCACAAGCATTCTAATTTCTCCACATCCCCATCAACACTTGTTATTTTCTGTTTTTTTCTTTAATGTATTGGCTTAAAGTTGTTCATTAAATTATTGTTTTAATATCCGTAGAATCTGTGGTGAGATTTTCTATTTAATTACTTGAGAATTTGTATTTTTGCTCTTTATTTTCTTGATTATACCCATATGTTGTTATAGAAGTGTGTTGTTCAACTTCTAAAGCCTTGGGTCATTTATAGATGTCCTGTTTTTAATGACTTCAAATTTAATACCATTTATTAAATGGTATTTAATGGTGGTCAGAGAACATACTCTATTGCCTTTAATTTTTTGACATGTATTGACACTTATTTTATGGACTAATAAGCACATGGTCTATCTAGGTAAGTGACAATATGCCCTTAAAAAGGACATTTATTTTATAGTTGTAGAGAGTACTATTTCATAAACATAAATTAGGTTAAGGTGGTTGATAATATTGTTCATATCTTACAGCCTTATTGATGTTTTTGACTAGATGTTTCATCAATCAGTAAGAAAATGGCATTAAATTTCTAATTTTGTAGATTTGTCTATATATCCATTTAGTTATATCAGTTTTTACTTTTTATATTTTGAAGGTCTGTTACTAGATGCATACACGTTATGGTTATTATGTCTTTCTAATGAATTGACCTTTTCATCTTTGTGCAATGTCCATCTTTATACTTCAAAATACTCATTTTCTCAAAGTCTATTATTGGTTAATATTAATATAGCCACTCTAGCTTTCTTGTTCTTACTGTTTGAATAATCTATCATTTTTCCCATTTCTAAAAATTTCGTCCAATATGTGCCTTTCATATTTAATTTGTCTTTTGTACACAACATATAGCAAATAAGTCTTGGTTTTTTTTTTTTTGTGAGGAAGATCAGCCCTGAGCTAACATCCATGCTAATCCTCTTCTTTTTGCTGAGGAAGACCGGCTCTGCGCTAACATCTATTGCCAATCCTACTCCTTTTTTCCCCCAAAGCCCCAGTGGATAGTTGTGTGTCATAGTTGCACATCCTTCTAGTTGCTGTATGTGGGACGCGGCCTCAGCATGGCTGGAGAAGCAGTGCATTGGTGCGTGCCCGGGATCCGAACCTGGGCTGCCAGCAGCGGAGCACGCACACTTAACTGCTAAGCCACAGGGCCAGCCCCGTCTTGGTTTTTTAATGTCTGAAAATAATTGTCATTTGTATTATTTATTTTATTTACATTTAATGCAATAATTAGTATATTTAGATTCAGGACTCTCATCTTGCTAGTTGTCCCACTTGTTTTTTGTGTTTCTCTATATTTCCTTTTGTATATTCATTTATTTAATCAAATATTTTCTGAATTCACTTTTACTTCCTATATTGGCTTTTATTGATCTTATATATGACTAACTTTTCTTTTCTTTACATTTATTTATTTATTTAATTGAAATATATTTGACATATAACATTGTGTAGGTTTAAGGTGTACAATCTTTTACTTTCTAATAACTTGTATGTAATATTTGGCTTTCTATGCAGAAATAATGTTTAAAATACTTAACACCAGGTATGAAAATACTATATTCTCTTTTCTTCTTTAAATATTCTAAAGTGTACATATTCTAAAACTGCTTATCAAGTGATAAAAATTTGTAATCAAGTTATTCTATAAATTTCTTTTTATTTTTGTAAGTGGCTTGTTTAATTATTTATTAGAAACAGATTTTAGTAGCTAAGTGAAGACTCTGAGCCAGGAACTAAACCAAAGTCTTCCACTAGATAGTGAACTGTTTAGTTAGGGCATAATTTTCTTTAACAAAAATAATAGTGTTTGTGATACTGAAATATATCTCTTACTCTGCTGAAGGAATACCAATTACATTCATTACCTGAGAGCACATCTAAGCAGTGTTTCATGTGTATGTACACTGCTGTCAGCAGTGTGTGTTAGTTCCATTTGCTCCATATCATCATCAAAAGAAGATATTTCTATTAGGCAAAGTACATGATTCTTCAGTTTCTTCATAAACTTTTCCTGTGCCATCAGGCAATGCATACGTAATTTCCAGCAACACTCATCCTCCAAATCTAGCATTCTCTTTCCTTCAAGTGCTTGGCATTGGTTTATGTTTTGTTTCATTTTTGGTCAATCTTGGTGTTGGGCACTATTTAAAAAAAAATTTGTCTTAATAGACATGTGAATGGGAAGTCATGAGAGTGTCCACAAGGAGCTTTTCACCAAGAAGGATTTAAAATAGAAATTCCATTTCATTTTCTTGAAATTATCCATTTTATTGTCATCTGGAAAACTATTTTTTCTGTGTGTGTGTGAGGAAGATCAGCCATGTGCTAACATCTGCCAATCCTCCTCTTTTTTTTGCTGAGGAACATTGGCCCTGGGCTAACACCTGTGCCCATCTTCCTCCACTTTATATGGGACGCTGCCACAGCATGGCTTGCCAAGCAGTGCGTCGGTGTGCCCCCAGGATCCGAACCGGCGAACCCCGGGCTGCAGCAGCCGAGTGCCTCACTTAACTGCTTGCACCACCGGGCCGGCCCCTGGAAAACTATTTTATCCTGTTTATATCTCTATTAATACTCCTTTTTTGACATCTAAATCATTCTGGGTCAAATCAGGAAAGAGAAACTATGCAGTAATTTGAACAGGAAAAGTATAAAGTAAAGAATTTTTAACTACAATAGGGAAATGGAGTAATGAGAGATTGGCTAGTAAGCTGTAAGGAAAACTTCAAAGAATATGAGAATAGAAAATATATAGAATAATAATAAAAATATAATATAATATAAAATGCCAATACCCCTAGGGCTGATATAGAGCTCCCAAGGAAGAGTTCCCTCCACCCCAGAAATGAGATCCTGACCTTGTTGGAGAGAGCACAGCTATGACTCACTGAATGGCAGAGAAATTGCTGTGGTGCTAGCAGAACTTGCAGGAAATCCACGCTATAGGATGCCAGGAAAAGCTTTTCACAGGAAGATGTCTCATCAGAAATATTCCCCACAAAATTTTGTGATGGGGTTGCTGGCAGAAGGTTCTGGCTTTGGGTGATGCTGGGTACTGTGAAATGAAGGAGCCAGGGAAGCTGGGGAAACCATGTGCACTGCAGGAAATCGATGCTGGAGAAGTTGCTGGTGCTGTAGGAGGCTGCCAAGGGAGCACACCTGAGATAGGCAGAAAACTAGATATGAGCTGGGAGCAAGGCCACTCCACCAGGTGCAGCATGCTAATTACTGGGCATTGGCTCTTCAGGTGTGCAGCACTCCCCCCCGACCCTGACCAAGAGTAGCCCCGAGCCTCATTCTACTCTCATGTGCGTAGCAGTTTTGACCCCCCTTGCGAGGGATCACTGCCATGACAGTTCTGGAGACGCCTCTGTAAGGAAAAAATCCCCTCTGCTGACATGGGGGTGGAGACAAAGCCCTGGTTGGTCTACCTTCCAAGACCCTCACCTGCCCCTGGTACCCGACCTTCCAAAGCCACAGACCACCACAACTTTGGTGCAGTTGCTCCCCTCGAGCCTGCCTGCCCCTCCTCTTGGGGGTATACTTTTGCTTTGGTAATAAATCCTCTGCTGTGAAAACTTCCACTGTGTGTCTGTTCTCAAATTCTTTTGAGTCTGTGGACCAAGAACCTGGGGCCCCACCGCAGGGATCTTACCGGTGACGGTGACACACCCAAACCAGGAAACAAAACCATTTCTTCCTGCAGTGTCTGTCACCTTTGATGGACAAAACTTAACATCATGGCAGTTGGCAAAGAAAAAAAAATATTTGGAAGGCCAGGGTTCACTTTTACAGAGCAGGCGAAAAAGGTGAATTTGGAGCTGAAAGGCAATAAGTTGATAACTTGCTAAAGCCCTTTTCTGGCTCTTCTTCCTTTGTCCAGGCATACCAAGACAAAGAGCTCCCTTTCTACCCTTTTGATTGTTAGCTATCATTTATTATCACTATACGTAAGGAAAATGAGTCTTTTTGTTCCATTGTGTGCTCCTTAACTTGCACAGCATCTGGAACAGAGAAAGAACTCAATTTATATTTTTGACTGAGTGAATGCTGAATAAGGTAATACCAAACCTAAATCTCAGCATGGTGCTTTTCCCCAAGCTACTGCACACATTCACCTGCATGTCCTACGTGTACCGCAAGCTGAACTCATTGCTGTTCAGACCCGCTCCTCTTTCTACATTCCCTATGTTAGTAAATGGCATCACTTCTTGCACAGTGACCCAACTTAGAAACGGAGGTCTCCCTTTCTTTATACCTCATTCTACATTTTTAATAAATTAATCAGGTTTTAGCAGCACTATTTCTCATTTGTTGACTATGTTCCCTACTGTTATTTTCTTGATTCAGGTCCTTGTCATAGCTCTACTGGATTATTATGGGGATCTCTCTGCTGGGCCTCCCAGCCTTCAGTTTTGTAAGCCTCCAATTTATTCTTCATACTGTTGCCCCAGTTGTCTAATAAAATGCAAATCTCATCATGTAAATGCTTTGCTTAAATCCTTCAGACGTTTTCTACTGCTTAAAGCAATGCTTTTCAGCTGGTGCTCTTAGGAATCCCCAGGTGAATACAACGACCTACAGGTGTTATGAAGAGGAAAAGGAGCAGAGAGAGGGCAGGATTCTGGGACCCACATTTTTGCTTCCTACTGAGCAGCTTAACGTTATGTCTTTTAGATATTTTTGTAAGATTTTGCTTGAATAACATATTGCACTACAAGCAATGATAACAAAATTTCAACTAAACGATTGAAAACAATTGAACAGATAAATTCCAAGTCTTTGATATGGTATACATGATCATCTACAATCTAGCTTTTGAATAACTTTTAGCCTGATCTCTAAGGCTTCACATCCCACAAAGAAAGCAAAAATCAACCATAGCCATACTCAATTATTCAAATTTCCCTGAATGTGCCACATTTTTAAATTCACCCATTATTTCAAGAAATAAATGTTGAGTACCTACTGTGTGCCAGCTGCTATACCAAGTGCTGGAGACATAGAGGTCAGAAAAATAGAAAAAAAATAAATTATTGAAATATAGAATATAAATACATAAAAAATGCTACAGAATTAAAAAGTAGGAAATTGCAATAGATGGTTTTGGGGACAAAGTCTTAAGTATAAACATGATAGCTAGGGAAATTCTAACAGAGATGGTGGCATAGAGTAAAGCCCCAAGGTTGGTGAGTAAAGCAAGCAGTCTAGACACCTGGGGGAAGAGCTTTCCAGACAGAGAACAGAAAATGCCAATTGTTTCAGGCAAGAGCATGCTAGAACACTGGAGTGACATCAAAAAAACAATGTGGCCAGAGTGGAGGGAATAAGGTAAAAAAGTAATGGGAGATGAGATTATGGAAAAGATGGAAACCAAACTGTAAAGGATCAAGCAGGTCATTGTAAGTAATACCGTTGGCTTGCTGTATTAGTTTCCTAGGGCTGCCACAAGCTGGGTAGATTAAAACAACAGAAATTTATTCTGTCACAGTTCTGGAGCTCAGATGGTAGAAATCAAGGTGTCAGCAGGTCCATGTTCTCTCTGAAGGCTTTAGGGGAGGATTCCTTTCTTGGCTTTTCCTAACTTCTGGTGGTGACCGTAGATGCTGGTGTTTCTTGGGTTACATCTGTATCACTCCAATCTCTGTCTCTGACATCACTTGGCATTCTTGTATGCATCTCTCTCCTCTTCTTATAAGGACACCAGTCATACTGGTCATACTCCAGTATGACCTCATATTAACTCATTATAACTCTATTGATGTCAGGTCACTTTCTGAGATATTGGGGGTTAGGACTTCAACATATCTTTCTGGGGACACAGTTCAACCCACAGCACATGGGAAGCCAGAGTTTTGATATAGAAATTACATGATCTAATTTATGTTTTAAAAATATCTTTTTGGCTGCTATGTTTAGAGACTAAAGGGGGGCAAAGTTGGAAGCAGGGAGACCAGTCAGAAGGTGGTAATAGATGATAACAGTCTTAGACCAAGGCAGGAATAGTGGTAGCGGGGAGAAGTGGAAATTAGATGTATTTCAAATTTAGAGCTGACGGGATTTATTAATAGTTTCAATCTAAGTTTGAAAGAGAGCAGTATAGACAATTCCAACATTTTTGACTTGAGAAAGTATAAACATGGAATTGCTAACTGCAGAGAAGATTAAAAATTAAGTCTAAGATGATAACATGAGGAGTTTAATTGAACATAGTAAATTTGAGAACTGCTTTAAACAGGTTGCCTGAAAAGTCCTGGTTTATTCCTATCGTCTGTGTCCTGTCCAATGCAGCATGTCTCCTGGTATTTTATATTTTAACAAAATATGTATATTAGTAGTATATTAGTTTACTGGGGCTACCATAACAAATTACCAAAAACTGGGGTGCTTAAACCAACAAAAATCTATTCTCTCAAAGTTCTGGAGGCCAGACTTGATTCCTTATAAGTTCCGAGGGAGAATTCCTTCCATGCCTTTCTTATAGCTTCTGGTGGCTTCCAGCAGTCCCTGGTGTCCCTTGGCTTATAGATCCATCACTCCAACCTCTGCCTCCGTCTTCACGCTGTCTTGTTCTCTGTGTGTCCTTTCCTCTTCTCCTCTCTTCTGAGAACACTGACTAGACATAGGGTCCACCTCAATCCCACAAGACCTCATCTTGAGGTCTTTAATTATATCTACAAAGACTTTTTTTCTAAATAAAGTTGCATTCACAGGTTCTGGATGGACATAATAACATTTTTATTGGAGAGGGCAGAGGGTAACCATTCAACCCACCATAAATAGTTATATGAAAATAAACCAGATTGGCTTTGGTAGACTTCCGCCTCATGCTGGCAACTTCTTTCCTAGTCTCATCTAGTAGTGTGCGAGATGTGAGGAATGAACAGAGTTCTCACTTTAATACTTAGTTAAATCTGAGAGAAGACCAGAAGTAATTTGCATAATACGCTGGGCCTTTTGTCCTCCATTATGTGGATGCTATAGAATTAACTGTGTCCCCCTCAAAATTTATATGTGGAAACTCTAACTGCCAATGTGACTGCATTTGGAGATAGAGCCTTTAGGGTGGTAAGTGAGTTAAATGAAGTCATAACAGTGAGGTCCTAATCCGATAGGATTGGTACTTTATGAAAGAGGAAGGCAGAAAGATCCCTTCTCTATGTAGTCACACAGAGAAAAAGCCATGTGAAGGCACAACAAGAAGGGGCCATCTGCAAGTCAGGAAGAGAGTCCTCACCAGAAATCAACCGTGACACTCTGATCTTGGACTTCCCAGCCTTCAGAACTGTGAGAAATAAATTTCTGTGGTTTAAGTCACCCGTCTACGGTATTTTGTTATGGCAACCTGAGCTGACTAAGACAGTGGGCTAAAGTGATTCCACTGACTACATGAAAATCAGAAGGCAAAAATGTAGTTCACACATTTGTAGTTATTTAAAAAGGTTTTGCTCGGGTCGGCCCGGTGGCACAAGCGGTTAAGTGTGCACGCTCCGCTGCAGCGGCCAGGGGTTCGCCGGTTCAGTTCCCCGGGTGCGCACTGACGCATCGCTTGGCAAGCCATGCTGTGGTGGTGTCCCATATAAAGTGGAGGAAGACGGGCGTGGGTGTTAGCCCAGGGCCAGTCTTCCTTAGCAAAAAGAGGAGGATTGGCAGATGTCAGCTCAGGGCCCATCTTCCTCACAAGAAAAAAAAAAATGTTTTGCTCAATGATGATGATTTAATGGATGCAACTGCAGAAGGTGTGTTTAATCACTTTCTGAAGTTTGACTTTTCATGTAGGTGAAATTTTTTTATTTAGATAAAATTTCTCTTCTTCTAAAATAATTTTGCTCATTTTGGATTTTGAGTTTTCTTGTACACATATGGAAAGTGAAGCAATAGCTCCATTAACAGAAGTACTTCACAGTCATGTGATGCTAGTTTTATATCAAAGCTGCTAAATGCTTCCAAAAGCAAAACAATTAATTCCAATAATGGCTTGATTTTTTTTCATTTAAATTCATGAAATAAAAGTAAAAATTTTGAACATTTATAGTGATGAATCAAAATATCTGACAAAATTGTGATTAATATAAATTCAAATAAATATCTCAACTTTTAAGATAAAATGAAGTGATGTTAGAAGACAAATTTTGTTGCAGAAAAGTTGTGAGGTAAAAATTAAAAAGCTACTAAATTAAAAATTTTGGAATTGGGTGCATATACAGATACACGCTACATTTTATATAGTAGGAATGATTGCAGTTCAGCTTTTTGGTGTGAAAGCTGGTGTTGAATGCAAAAGTATCTTCAGGGATAACAATGCTTTCTCTTCACTGCCCATGTAGAAATATTTGAGCCTTTGAAGAATTACTTGGTAAATGAACATGCGTCCTTTAATAGAACTGAATGATTTTGTAAAGGAGTCCTCTAAATTTTGTATGTATTTTATTCTCATTTTTAGCACCATTTTTATTTTCAAAAGTCCCAGATCAGGTAATAACATACATTGAGCACTATCTTCAGACATCCAATTGCACAGTTCAAGAAAGTAGTTGGATAGGTGTGTAGAGAATACAGTAGAGAGGTCTGGGCCAGACATGCAATTTCAAAGTCAACTGTATGTAGATGGAAATTTAAGCCTTAAACAGGACTTTTTCTTTTACTCTGAAAGGATAAATGAATCAGAAATCTTTTTATGTTTAAAGCCATAATTCTCATTTAAGTGTGTATTAAAAATTACCCTTCAATCTGAATGTCCTAACACTTACTGCTTTAGGGACTGTTGTGTATTAGAGAACCTTATTTTTCTGTAGTAGAATATTACTTAATTAATAGATTAACAGTGCTTTGAACACAGACACAAATATCTGGAACAATAAAATTATGTAACTCATTCATTTCATATTTTTCAATACTTAATGGGAATTACCATTAGGAATAGCAATGGTCTACATTATTTTTATGATTTCATTCCAAGCAGTTTAGCATGGTTACTAGTAGTATTAACCAAAATTCTGTATTTCATTGCTAGAAAAGTGCTGACTATGAAAGAAGTTTATGCCTACCTCCCCAACCACTTAGTGAAAGAAAAACCTCTCTGTCTGGTTGTTCTGTCAGAAACTCAAAATCAAATGTACAGAAGGCTAAGCACAGTTTCCTCTTCCTCCTAACTGTTCCCCAAATCTTTTTTTCTCCTCTATTTTCTGTTTCTACTTTGGAATCACCAGTTTTTAATTTATTTAGCCTTAAAATATTAGAATCACTTCCAATTCTCTTTTTTTTTTCCAAGTGACTTCAGATAGCCAGCCTTACTGATTGTACCTCTGCAATAGCGCTCATGTCCAAATTGTCTCTTCCCTCTTTCTGTCCTTACTATAGTCTGACGTTCATTTGATTCACTGAACGTCTAAAATAGGTTTCTAACCAGCATCGCCGCTTCTGGTCTCTCCTATCCCCAAACCTTTTCACCTAATGCTATCAATTTAATCTTCCTAACGAAGATCCCTAAGCATGGCAATCCTTTGCCTAATAACGTTTAATGTCTTTCTTATGGTTACTGGAGAAATTTATATTCCTTAAACTAGCAACTGAATTCCATCCTACTTTTCTAATCGTCTTTCACTTTTCTATTTTACACAGTATGGTGTAAAGAAAATGAACTACTAACTCTGCCCTACATATAATATGCATTTCTCTCCTCAATTCCATTCCTGAAATACTTTCTTCTGCCTAATGTTTCCTTCTCTCCCTTCTGCATATCAAAATATATGTAATTCAAATGTCACCTGACCTCATCAGCTCGTGTATAAAACTGAGTTGTTAAACTATTTTTGTACTTGGTCTTAATTTTTTATTACAAAAGCAATATAGAGGAGGCGGAGTCAAGATGGCGGAGTAGGCAGACTCTGCACTCACCTCCTCCCGTGGACACAGCCAATTTACAACTACTCGTGGAAAAATTACCCCTGAGACAGAACTGAAAACTGGATAAGAGGAACTCCTGCAACAACGGACAATCCTAACTGGGGTGGAAGAGGCAGAGACTCCCTTCCGGAGAGGAAAAACGCCGCCTTCACAAGCCGCCAGCGTCACGGCCGCCGGGAGCAGCTCACAGGTACGCAGCCTCCCTAGAGGCGCGGGGCCCTGAGCAGGGAGCGCCCCCGCTGTGGGCATTTTGTGGACCCAGCACAATCGACACCAGCGGCATAATATCTGACCTTGCCTGCTACTAAAGCATTGGGGAGCACCCCCAGAAAACCCGGTTCACAAAGAAACTAAAACTGGCTCTTAAAGGGCCCGCGCACAAACTCACCCATTCCAGAAAGCATCCTAAAATCACCAGAAAGAAAGGTGCACACTGCTTTGGTGACAAGAGACTCACCTAATAGGCCCTGAGTGCATCTCGGTGAGGGGTGAGACCTCTCCAGGGACTGGGACATTGGCGGCGGCCATTGTTGTGGCCTGGTGTGAGCCTGCTGACACAGACGCCATTGGAGTTTTCCCTGAGACCTGCTAGCCCAGGGTCTGCTCCACCCACTAGAGCACCGATTTAATCCAGCTCAGCCAAGGCAGGCAGCCCACCCTAGAGACTGGCCCCACCTAACAACAAGCCCTCAGGCAACGTGTGGGCCTGCATAGATTGGTGACTGGATTTTCTGCAGCCTGGCAACTGAGCTGAATTGAGCGGGGCAGGGTGTGCACAAGGAGCGGGTGGAGAGTGTGGGGTGGTGGCGGAGTGTGTGGGGCTCCCGCTGTGGAGAGACTGGGTCCACTTGGGGAGGTCGGGGCGCTCACACCGGGCAGGACTGTGTTGACTGTGTGTGTGGACCTCTGGGCAGCAGGGCTTGTCAGCTGCAGAAGACTTGTGCTTCTCAAAGACCCACATAGGAGGTTTGCCCCACCTTCCAAAGCCTGAAACAATTGGGTGCTCCTGTGCCTGAGGCCATCCCCACCCAGCTGCAATCCTCAGAGAGCTGACAAGAGACCTAATAGGCTAGAGGTTTACAGCAATTCTAAGGCCCTGAGCCTAACAACCTGCCACACTGGGGGCCTACTCACTTAAAAGAAATACTGCAACACAAATGTGGTATTAGAACTTACAGCCAACTGTGCTGGGGCTCCCCACACCTGATAAAGAGACTGAAGGGCCCACAACAACTACAAGCAGCTGAGCATTACAACAGCTGGCCAGGAGCATAACTCAGCCTCCCTGGGCGCCTATAGGGAGAGCTAACAGGCCACAATAGAAGGACACACGTAGCCCACATAGGGGCCATCCCTGGAACATTGAGAACTGAGGGAAGCACACTGGAAGCCTCCTAAGCCATCACTTACATAAGGTCACCTATCCAAGAGCAGGAGACGTAGCTGACCTACCTAATACGTAGACACAAGCACAGGGAAAGAGGCAAAATGAGGAGGCAAAGAATACATTCCAAGTAAGGGAACAGGACAAAACCCCAGAAAAGGAACTAAGTGAAACAGAAATGAGCAACCTACCTGACAGAGAGTTCAAACTAAGAGTGTTAAGGATGCTCACTGATCTGGGGAGAAGAATAGATGAACTCAGTGAGAATGTCAACAAAGAAATGGAAGATATAAAACAGAACCAATCAGAAATGAAGAATACAATACTGGAAATGAAAAACTCATTAGAGGGACTCAAAAGCAGAGTAGAGGATACAGAAGAACGGATCAGTGAGCTGGAAGAAAGACTAGAAGAAATTACCCAAGGTGAACAGGTAAAAGAGAAAAGAATTAAAAAGAGTGAGGACAGTCTAAGGGACCTCTGGGACAACATCAAGCACACTAACATCCGTGTTATAGGTGTCCCGGAAGGAGAAGAGCGAGACAAGGGGTCAGAGAATCTATTTCAAGAAATAATAGATGAAAACTTCCCTAACCTAAGGAAGGAAACAGACATCCAGGTACAGGAGGCACAGAGAGCCCCAAACAAGATAAACCCAAAGAGGCCCACACCAAGACACATCATAATCAAAATGTCCAGAATTAAAGATAAAGAGAGAATCCTAAAAGCCGCAAGAGAATGTCAAGTTACATACAAAGGAAACCCCATAAGGCTATCAGCTGACTTCTCAGCAGAAACCTTACAGGCTAGAAGAGAATGGCACGATATATTTAAAGTGCTAAAAGGAAAAAACTTACAGCCCAGAATACTCTACCCGGCAAGGTTATCGTTCAAAATGGAAGGAGAGATCAAAATTTTCCCAGATAAGCAAAAATTAAAGGAGTTTGTCACCAAGAAACCAGTGTTACAAGAAATGTTAAAGGGACTGATTTAAGGGGAAAAGAGAAGACCACAAATAGGAAAAATTATCTATTTCCACGATTAGAACGTAATGGATACAAATGCACAAAAAAGAGGTTAGATATGATATCAAAAACATAAAAGGAGGGAGGAGAGGAGTTAAAGAGTACAGCTTTCAGACAGAGGTCAAACTAAAGTGACCATCAATTCTGTATAGAAGAAGTAAGGAACAGAGAAGGACTACTTAAACACTGAGAAAAAAAAATAAAAAAGTTAAAAAATGGCAGTAAGTACATACTTATCAATAGCTACTTTAAACGTCAATGGACTAAATGCCCCAATTAAAAGGCATAGGGTGGCTGACTGGATAAAAAAACAAGACCCATATATATGCTGCATACAAGAGACACACTTCAGACCTAAAGACACTCACAAACTGAAAGTGAAGGGATGGAAAAAGATACTCCATGCAAATGGCAATGAAAAGAAAGCTGGGGTAGCAGTACTCATATCAGACAAAATAGACTTTAAAACAAAAACTGTAAAAAGAGACAAAGAAGGGCATTACATAATGATCAAGGGAACAATCCAACAAGAGGATGTAACACTTGTAAATATCTACGCACCCAATGTAGGTGCACCTAAATATATAAAGCAATTATTAACAGACATAAAAACAGAAATAGACAGTAACACAATAATAGTAGGGGACTTTAACACTCCACTTACACCAACAGATAGATCATCCAAACAGAAGATCAATAAGGAAACATTGGCCTTAAACGACACCTTAGAACAGATGGACCTAGTAGATATATACAGAGCATTCCATCCAAAAACCGAAGAATACACGTTCTTTTCAAATGCAGATGGAACATTCTCCAGGATTGATCACATATTAGGCCATAAAACAAGTCTCCATAAATTTAAGAAGATTGAAATAATACCAAGCATCTTTTCTGACCACAATGGTATGAAACTAGAAATCAACTATAGGAAGAAAATCAGAAAAGCCACAAATACATGGAGATTAAACAAAATGCTACTGAACAACGACTGGGTTAACGAAGAAATCAAAGAAGAAATCAAAAAATACCTGGAGACAAATGAAAATGAAAATACGACATGCCAGAATTTATGGGATACAGCAAAAGCGGTTCTAGGAGGGAAGTTTATAGCGATACAGGCCTATCTCAACAAACAAGAAAAATCTCAAATAAACAATCTAACAATGCACCTAAAGGAACTGGAAAAAGAAGAACAAACAAAGCCCAAAATCAGTAGAAGAAGGAAATAATAAAAATCAGAGCAGAAATAAATGAAATAGAGACCAAAAAACAGTAGAAAAAATTAATAAAACCAAGAGCTGGTTCTTTGAAAAGATCAACAAAATAGACAAACCTTTAGCTAGACTCACCAAGAAAAAAAGAGAGAAGGCACAAATAAGTAAAATCAGAAATGAAAGAGGAGAGGTTACAACAGACACCTCAGAAATACAAAAGATTATAAGAGAATACTATGAAAAACTATATGCCAACCAATTCGACAATCTGGAAGAAATGGATAAATTCTTAGAATCATACAACCTTCCAAAACTGGATCAAGAAGAAGTGGAGAATTTGAATAGACCAATAACCAGTAAGGAGATCGAAACAGTAATCAAAAACCTCCCCAAAAATAAAAGTCCAGGACCAGACGGCTTCCCTGGTGAATTCTACCAAACATTCAAAGAAGACTTAATACCTATCCTTCTCAAACTCTTCCAAAAAATTGAGGAGGGGGGGAAGCTCCCTAACTCATTCTACAAAGCTGACATTACCCTGATACCAAAACCAGACAAGGACCACACAAAAAAAGAAAATTACAGGCCAATATCACTGATGAACATCGATGCGAAAATCCTCAACAAAATACTAGCAAATCGCATACAACAATACGTTAAAAAGATTATACACCATGATCAAGTGGGATTTATTCCAGGGATGCAGGGATGGTTTAACATTCGCAAATCAATCAACGTAATACACCACATTAATAAAATGAAGAACAAAAATCACATGATCATCTCAATAGATGCAGAGAAAGCATTTGACAAGATCCAGCATCCATTTATGATAAAAACTCTGAATAAAATGGGTATAGAAGGAAAGTACCTCAACATAATAAAGACCATATATGAGAAACCCACAGCTAATATCATCCTCAATGGTGAAAAACTGAAAGCTATCCCTCTAAGAAGAGGAACCAGACAAGGATGCCCACTCTCACCACTCCTATTTAACATAGTACTGGAAGTCCTAGCCAGAGCAATCAGGCAAGAGAAAGAAATAGAAGGGATCCAAATTGGAAAGGAAGAAGTGAACCTGTCACTATTTGCAGATGACATGATTTTATATATAGAAAACCCTAAAGAATCCACCAGAAAACTTTTAGAAGTAATAAACGAATATGGTAAAGTTGCAGGATACAAAATCAACATACAAAAATCAGTTGCATTTCTGTACACTAACAACGAAGTAGCAGAAAGAGAAATTAAGAATACCATCCCATTTACAATTGCAACAAAAAGAATAAAATACCTAGGAATAAATTTAACCAAAGAGGTGAAAGATCTGTACACCGAAAACTATAAAACATTTCTGAAAGAAATTGAAGAAGACACAAAGAAATGGAAAGATATTCCGTGCTCTTGGATTGGAAGAATTAACATAGTTAAGATGTCCATACTTCCTAAAGCCATCTATAGATTCAATGCAATCCCTATCAAAGTTCCAACAACATTTTTCACAGAAATAGAACAAAGAATCCTAAAATTCATATGGAACAACAAAAGACCCCGAATAGCTAAAGGAATCCTGAGAAAAAGAACAAAGCTGGAGGTATCACACTCCCTGATATCAAAATATACTACAAAGCTATAGTAACCAAAACAGCATGGTACTGGCACAAAAACAGACACACAGATCAATGGAATAGAATCGAAAGCCCAGAAATAAACCCACACATCTATGGACAGCTAATCTTTGACAAAGGAGCCAAGAACATACAATGGGGAAAAGAAAGTCTCTTCAATAAATGGTGTTGGGAAAACTGGATAGCCATATGCAAAAATGAAAGTAGATCCTTACCTTACACCATACACAAAAATTAACTCCAAATGGATTAAAGACTTGAATGTAAGACCTGAAACTGTGAAAGTTCTAGAAGAAAACATAGGCAGTACGCTCTTCGACATCGGTCTTAGCAACATCTTTTCAAACACCACATCTGACCGGGCAAGAGAAACAATAGAAAAAATAAACAAATGGGACTACATCAAACTAAAAAGCTTCTGCACAGCAAAGGAAACCATCAAGAAAACGAAAAGACAACCTAACAATTGGGAGAAGATATTTGCAAACCATACATCTGATAAGGGCTTAATCTCCAAAATATATAAAGAACTCATGCATCTCAACAACAAAAAAACTACCAACCCAATTAAAAAATGGGCAAAAGACCTGAACAGACATTTCTCCAAAGAAGATATACAGATGGCCAACAGACACATGAAAAGATGTTCAAAATCACTAACTATCAGGGAAATGCAAATCAAAACTACAATGAGATATCACCTCACGCCTGTCAGAATGGCTATAATTAACAAGACAGGAAACAACATGTGTTGGAGAGGATGTGGAGAGAAGGGAACTCTCATACACTGCTGGTGGGAGTGCAAACTGGTGCAGCCACTATGGAAAACAGTATGGAGATTCCTCAAAAAATCAAGGATAGAACTCCCATATGATCCAGCTATTCCACTGTTGGGTATTTATCCAAAGAACTTGAAAACACCAATTTGCAAAGGTACATGCACCCCTGTGTTCATTGCAGCCTTATTCACAATAGCCAAGACTTGGAAGCAACCTAAGTGCCCATCAAGGGACGAATGGATAAAGAAGCTGTGGTATATATACACAATGGAATACTACTCAGCCATAAGAAACGATGAAATCCAGCCATTTGTGACAACATGGATGGACATTGAGGGTATAATGCAAAGTGAAATAAGTCAGAGGGAGAAGGCCAAATACCGTATGATTTCCTTCATTAAGTAGTAGATAATAACAACAATAAACAAACACATAGGGACAGAGATTGGATTGGTGGTTACCAGAGGGGAAGGGGGGAGGGTGGATGGTGAAAGGGATAATTCGGTACATGTGTGTGGTGATGGGTTGTAATTAGTATTTTGGTGGTGAACATGATGTAGTCCGTGCAGAAATAGAAGTACAATGATGTACACCTGAAATTTTTGCAATGTTATAAACCAATGTTACTGCAATAAAAAAAAAAAAAAAAAAAAAACAATATATGCACATGGTTATAAAAATTTAAATCACAATTCCATTTCCCTTAGAGAGCCATTTTCCCTATATGTATTTATTTATTTTGGTTGTTACTTCCATAACTCCAAAGAACATGTTTTGATTTTGTATCAGTTTTTTAAAATCTAGATTAAAATGGAAAATTGAAGGCTTTAAGAGGTTTACCTTCTAAAATCTATGTGTTAGAGAAATCTTTCTTGGTCGTCACTTGCTTTACCAAAAAGTAGTCTCCGGGCAATGGCTTTCCAGTCTACCTACAGGCCATGGATGACTCCATTTCACATCACGCTCCATACTGCCTGGCTCCCCTTTCCTAGGGCCCCTATTTCTTTTCTTCCCAGTACTTTAGTCCAAGTTTGAGGAGAGAGACTTCCCTAGACTCCCTGTAGTAATGGTTAATAAAAGTGAAACTTTTAACAAGATCAGAGGCAACAAATTAACTTTCCAGCACAGAGAATGAGATTTAGTTGCTTCTACTTCATGGTTACTCTCAGATCCCGTCCCACATTTCAAAACATCCAGGAAATGTTCCTCTCAGCCCAGCTCTTGGTTTGCCTCCTATGGCTAAAGTCAGCTTATCTTTCCCCAGTGGGAGTGCCCATACACGTGTCTACACTACTCAGAATATAGTTTCAAAAACCTTGCAGGGCAGAGAAAGGCCTAGTACGCCCCTCCTCCACTGCAAAATATACCTCCTGAAGCCTTGTTTTCTGCCTTTGGATTTATTCTCTTGAGCCGAATAAAAAAAGACACCAGGGTATCTGCTTCCTTTAAGAGAGATCTGCAGGGTGGTCTTGTCTTACAGCCTTTAAAGTTGTAACCTCCTGAGTGTATAGTATGCCTGTGTTTTCCCAAAATTACATTGTTCATCTGTAAATAATACCATATGTAGGATAATAGTGTGATAGTCTCGACAGAGCTTTTGCAATTACCAGACCCTTTCATTAGTTAACATTATGTAAGTGAGAGTTGAGTATTTTATTAACTCTGTCTGCAGTATTCCAGATCTCTACTCTTATACGATGCTATAGACATACACACACATACACAAACACACTTTTCACATAATCAGGTCATAATGAACAAGTGTAGTAGAGATTAAATCCATAACTAAAAAAGAAACTTTCCCTAAGAGAAATACGATCTGTACAAATGCAACTTTTCTTATACAAAGGTGGTCTCTTAAATGAAAATCTAGGTCTCTTCACTTCACAGCACTTCAAATTATTTCAAAACTATATCAGGTTGTTGCTTTATTCTGCATATCTTATAAAAGAGAGAGCTATTTAACTACTTAAATCATTAAATTATACTTTTTTGTTTCTCTATTTTGTACCTTTCTTGTTGTAAGATCCTTAGGACTAAAACTTAGAAGTTTTAGCTCAAAGGACCAAATTCTTCATCAACTGCTGAAAAACTGTACGAAGGAAGATTTACTGTTCTTGTGGCTGAGGAAGGCATCTCCATCTTGAGTATCATCTGGAGGTGTCTTACGCACATGTCTAGAGGTTGATATCAAGTGACAGAAGACAGTGGAAGAGCTACTTCTTTTTTTCTTTTTCTTAACAAGATGTTAAAATTTTATAGCAAGATGTGGCATACCAAAGTTAAGTGACACCTCAAAGTGTGTAATTTACTTAGAAAATGCAAAATACCACATTCCATGACAGATCAGTCAGATCAAGGTTATAAAAAAAGCCAGGATGTGTATTTTGAAGAAAAGATTTAGTCTGTAAAATTACTTTAAGAGAAAATGTACTATATGATATTTTCAAAGTTGGCCGCAATATCTCCCTTCCCAAATGCCCTTTTAGAACATTGACAATCCCTATCTAGAAGTAAAGTCTAATTCTCTCTGTTTGAATCTAGTAGTACTGTGACTCACTCATAACCAATAGAAAGTGGCAGAAGTGACACACTATGTTTTCTGAGGATAAGCCATAAAAGCTAATGAAGCTTCCATCTTTTTAGCTGGTTGCTCATTTTCGAGCCTAAACCACAATGTATAAAATCCAACTACCCTGAGGCCACCAGGAAAGGCCAAGTTAGGTGTCTGTCAAAACTTCAGTTGATGTCATAGTTAATAGCCAGCATCAACTGCTACACATGTGACTGAAAACACTTCCAGATAATTCCATACCCCAATGATCAAGTCACCTCCCACCTTCAAGTATTCTCAGGACAGGTCCCAGATATCATGGAGCAAGAAAAGCTATCCCACTGTACTCTGTCTGAATTCCTGACCCACCAAATCTAACAGCACAACAAAATTAACTCTACCACTAAGTTTTAAAATGATTTGTTACACAGCAGTAGCAACCATAACAGAACATTACACTGTGAGTACAGATGGGAGAGAGGTGGAGAGTCCCTGGAGAATCACTTGAAACCTGAAGTATTCCTGACGCCCAATACGCAATCTCTGCAGTTGGATGACCCCAGGACTGACACCCAATACAACCAAAGTGGTTGCAGCAGAGAGGAAGGGAAAAACAAGAGGGCTGGAATACACAATGACCATTTCCACTGGTGATAAAGAGTGTATGAACATTTCCTATGGACCAGACGTAGGAAAAGTGGAAGAGGCATCTGGCATAGGGCCTTTTTATGTCCTATCAAAGAAGACTGCCTGGGAGAGTGAGGGAACTCCAGTTAACGTCTGAGTGTGGAGCTGAGATAAAAGTGTCTACCTGAAGAAGAGGCATCAGACATATCAAGGGATCTTTGGTTAGAAGAGCTAAGCAGGGAACTTCTGAAGAACCTTGAATGTTGTCCAGGGTAGAAGGAATTTTAAATATTTGCAAGGCCCAGAGAGTTAGAATCCAGCTTATAATATTAGTACAATACTGTACTGTACTATACTACACTATATTATACTATAGTAATATACAGTATAATATCAGTAAATATTACAAGACAAGAAATTTCCTGCTCTCTCTTCCCTTTCCTCTCCTCCAAAATTGCAGTTATAGTTAGGGAGAAGATTAGGGAAGAAACAAAAAGTGAAAAAACAAAAGCAAATGAAAAAAACCCAGACATTTTATAGAAAATGAGAATGTAATCTAGTGGGCCTGCACATTTAACCCATGGTAACCAGCTGGAAGGCTGAGTATATGGTCCCAGACACAGATTGGTAGATGTAGTTTTCGGAGTTAGTGGAAGTCCTCTTTTGATTTTCCCCCTATTTTCTCAACTAAATATTTAGTAGGATCATCACCAAGAGTGGAGGTGGAGGAGAATATACATGTTTGAGGAGAGAGGAGAAGCTACAAAATAGTCATCAGGAAAAGTGATTGAACTAGTGTAGCTATTTGGTTAGTGACCAGCATTAATAGTTCATTTGAGGCTGGTGATGAAGAATTTAAAGTGATTAAGACTCAGTATGGTTATCTATTACTCTCCATGTTTGGCTGTTGGATGGACACAGATTAAATACAGAGTTGGATTTGACAAGCTTTGAGATTTTACCAGGTGAGGATATTGAGTAGTAACACAAAAAGGGGTGATTTTAATCAGGACCTTGAAATTTAAGGTTGGTAAGGAGAAAAATGAGGACGTGAAGCATGATGAAGGAAAGTAGAAGACTAATAGGATCAAAGCTAGAGGTTCTGAGCACTTGGAGTGAGGATAGGAGAGGAAGTGAGTTAAAAAAATAGCAGATGATTGTTATCTTAATTTAATAAATCAATGATATGCTTGAAGCATAAAATATATTAACCCATTATGGGGATAAATTTATATTATATAGAATTATATCTTATAGTATATATTGTATATTGCACATATTATATATTATATATGTAAATAATAATTAGTATATTCAGCAAGTTAGAAGTTACCGAGGACATATCACTGAGTTTTTTGTCTCCCATATGTCACATATCTCAATTATTCTAATTCTGGAGTTATTCAGAGGAAAATTCTTCCAACAACTAAAATATTTTACAAATTTTCACTATACTCAAAAATACTTTTACAATTTCTGTTTGTTTTTAATAAAAAAATTTGTTCTACTCAACCTACCTGTTTTAAAAGAAATTTTGAATGAGCAAATAAAATGTCTGTTTTGGATATCAAACTATTATGGCAGGCATTGGGAGGGCTAGTAATTATACATCTCTTGTAATTTTTGAAAAATCCATTTTGTTATTTAATTGAAATGAATACACATCCTTTTCTCCAACACATATATCTGACACACTCATCAATGTTTAAGAAAGATGAAATACAATCAGATAGGAAATGAATACATAGAACTGCATTTCCTCTCCCAATGTAAATTGCAATCTAATTATTAAACAACACATATATGATATTTAGTATTCTGTATTCTTTTTCAGTTTTCCTTTAATTGGCAATTTGTTCACCAAAGCCTGCAATTTTCAGATTATTTATAGATACAGAGGCTGTTAAGCCTTGTTGAATAAATGGTAAATGACACCATTTAAATAAAAATAATACTTCAATATTACTTTATGAGTATGTCTGACACCATTGTGAGTAATACTCATTCCTTAAAACTTCAAACAGATAGGTACAAATAAAACAAGCAGTAGGTACTCCAATCACGTTGGTTCTTTACGTAATTTTTATATAAATAATTTATATAAATAATATAAATAATTTATATAAAAATTCTTTAAAATTTTTGAAATTATCTGTTAGTTCTCTAGATTAGTACTTAATTTTTAGGTTTTCAAAAGTTCTCTTTACTACTAAGTAATAGAAAAGAAGGAGAGAAAAGCATAGGTGAACGATGCCAACTGGAAATTCAAACTTTGTCTAGTTTTTAGGAATAGGGTTGAAAAATAAAAAACAATAGCAAGCCCAAATCCACCACCCACTGAATTTTGTACTTCAGATTTGGATGTAAATAAGTAAGCATTTTATTTTCAGCATTGTCTTCATTATTAGCTTTGAATCTCAATTATACTGAGAGACTTAGAAGTGTTTTTATGGTCAAAGGTATTACGTCTTGAAAAAGCTGGATGAATCATGAGAGCTGAATTCTTATAATTTCCTTTATGAAAATTTTTTTCTCAAAAGAAATTCATAATTATAATTATTAGATACCTAGCATAAATGCCCTATACATCAATAATGGCAATATGATTTTAAATTTGTCCTAAAGCATGGTTCATGAATTTAAATTGCCCAACCTCAGTAGACAGGAACTCTTTAACAGGAGACAATTTCTCCTTATTGCTATCTACCTTTGATGGTTTTTCATTGATTAAAGTACACTTATATTGGTATAAATATATGGTTACATTTTATTAACAGTTAATGGGATATCCTCCATAAAAGAGTCTTGCTCTTTACTTTAGTTAAGAAATATAAATAGCTATTGCAACAAAGAAAATGGTGGGGTAGGTTTTAAAATTATTACTTTATATAAAGAAAACCTCCTCACAAAGCAATTACTATCACTCCCCTTTTTTTAAATAAAGGAATACTAGATACTTAAAAAGAGCATGCAGGGGTTGGCCCAGTGGTGTAGTGAGGTTTGCATGCTCCTCTTCAGCAGCCTGGGGTTCACCAGTTCAGATTCCGGTCACAGACCTACACACTGCTCATCAAGCCATGCTGTGGTAGAGTCCCATATATAAACTAGAGGAAGATGGGCACAGATGTTAGCACAGGGCCAAATCTTCCTCAGCAAAAAGAGGACGATTGATAACAGGTGTTAGCTTAGAGCTAGTCTTCCTCAGCAAAAAAATAAATAAATAAAAAGAATGTGTACATTTAGCATTTTTCCTCAAGAAAATTTCCTGCTTTAATATCTTTTTCAAAGGAGTAAATTTAATGCTTGGAATTTCAGACCCAATGGAAGGAAAAAAAAATGCTGTTTAAAAAATATATTTGAGTAAATGGTAAATGTGGAGAGAGAAAAGTGCTATGTCAGGCAAATCTAATTTCAATCTTGGGCTCCAGCATTTGCTTGCTTTGTACATGTGAAAAGTTGCTTACTCTTCATGGAACTCTAGTTTCATTGGTCAAGTGGAGAACATAACATCTAACTTAAGGATTGTTTCAGAGATTGGAAGAAAATTTTTAGAAGAAAGAGGGTACAGCAGAGTCCTAGCATAGAGGAGACACTCAACAGTTGCTAGCGATTTCCATCTGCAGTGTTGATGGGAAGTCATCTCATAGATGTAGCTGCCTGTTTACCTACTTCATACCTTCACTTCACACCAAAGAGTAGGATGGATTGTGCTTGAAAGCTGAGAAGTGGCCAGAAGATGTCCTGTCCCTTTACTAAGAAACGTGGTGATAATTAATCTGGCTAAATGTGAACCCATTTAGGTATCATAACAGCTCAATTAATATAAAATTAGTATTACTCTAGAAAGGTTAAAGAAATGGCCTTAATGGTGAAAATTTTGGAAATAGGTAATAGGGAAATTAGTATGGCAGGCGTGATAAAAGCCTTCAAATGACAGTAGAGACAGTTGCCTATCTTTTCTATATATCTTTAATTGTTTTGTATTATGGCTTAATTACTGTGACATTTCATATTCCCCTTCCCCAAAAGGGAAAAAAGTGATTATATTACTATCCTTATTTATAGGTGGGGAAAACAAGGCTTAGAAAGGTCAAGTCACTTGCCAACATCATTAAACTAGTAATGGGTGGACAGCACTTTACCCTAAACTATCTGACTTTGAGGACCATGTTCTTAACAAAGCTATATTGGTCTTTAGATACTAAGTGTATCTCTTTGTCACCCATTATTCATAAACAAAGGCTTTCTGTACAGAAATGTATGAAGAAGACCTATCAATGAATTTGGCCATTGGCAAACCAGTGAAACAGGAAAGATTGCTTTTCTATTATTCCTATTCCACCCCCTTGTCATTGCATTTACTTTCAAATTTGGAAGTGAATTTTTGTAAAGAGTAGTGTCTAAAAACTACAAACACTGAAAGTGATATTATTACATGAAATATTTCTGTGAACATTTGTCTGAATTATTATATAAACATATGTGAAGTCTTCGTGTAGTCATCCTTCTAAAAGATATAAACAATTTTGTTCAGAGAATATTTGTATTGCAGGTTTTATTCCCAGTTTTTTGCTTTTTATTTTTCAACAGCTTTATTGAGTTATAATTCACATACCATGCAATTCATTCATTTAAAGTATGCAATTAAATGTTTTTAGTGTGTTCACAGAGTTGTGGAACCATCATGACAATCTAATTTTAGAACATTTTTATTCCTCCCAAGAAACCAAGTACCAGTTGGCAGTCACTTCCAGTCCCCTCTCCCCTCAGCTCCTGCAACCATTAATCTACCTTCTCTCTGTATATATTTGTCTATTCTGAACACTACATACAAATGGAATTGTACAATATGTGGTCTTTTGTGACTAGCTCCTTTCCCTTAGGTAATGTTTTCAAAGTTCATCCATGTTGTAGTGTGTGTCATTACTTCATTCCTTTTTAATGATTAATAATATCCCATTGTATGGATATACCACATTATATTTATCCACTCATGAGTTGATGGACATTTGGATTGTTTCTACTTTTTGGCTATTATGAATAATGTTACTCTGAATGTTTGCATACAAGTTTTTTGTGTAGATATATGGTATTTATGACTCTTGGATATATAACCAGGAGTGGAAATTGCTGGGTCATATAAAAACTCTATGTTTAGCCTTTTCAGGAACTGCCAGACTGTTTTCCACAGCAGCTGCACCATGTTGTATTACCAACAGTGGTATATGAGGGATTCAATTTCTCCACATGCTCACTAACATTTGCTTTTGTCTGTCTTTTTGAATGTAGCTATCCTAGTGAGTGTAAAGTGATACCATGTCGTAGTTTTGGTTTTCATTTTCCTAACAACAAATGATGTTGAGCAATTTTTCAGGTACTTATTGCCCATTTGTACATTTTATTTAGTGAAATACCTATTCCGATGATTTCTTTATTTTAATTCAGTTGTCTTTTAATGGTTGAATTGTAATTGAATTTTTATATATTCTTCGTACTAGGTCTTTATCAGAGAGGTGATTTGAAAATATTTTCTCCCATTTGTGGGATGTCTTTTCACTTTCTTGATAGTGTCCTTTGATGCACAAAAGTATTTAATTTTTATGATGACCAATTTATGTAACTTTTCTTTTGTGCTTTTGGTGTCACATCTGAAAAAAGCATTGCCAAATTCAAGGTCCCAAAGATCTACCCGTATGTATTCTTCTAGGATTTTTATAGATTTATCTCTTATATTTAGGTCTTCGGTTCATTTAGAGTTAATTTTTCTATTTGGTGTGAAGTAGTGATCCAACTTCATTCTTTGGCATGTGAATATCCAATCATCGCAGCACCATTTATTAAAGAGACTATTCTCTCCCTATTGAATGGTCTTGGCACCCTTGTTAAAAATCAATTGACCAGAGAAGTTTAGGTTTATTTACTGGACTCTCAATTCTATCCCATTGATTTATGTCTATTCTTAAGCCGATACAATACTATCTGGATTACCATAGCTTTGCAGTAAGTTTGAAATTGGGACGTGTGAGTCGGCCAACTTTGCTCCTCTTTTGCAAGACTGTTTTGGCTATTCTGATTTCCTTGCATTCTCACAGGAATTTCCATTATCAGCTATTCCAAATCTGTAAAAATAGTCATTGAGATTTTGATAAGGATTGCATTAAATTTGTAGATCAACTGAAAGAATGTTGTCATCTTAAAAATATTAAGTCTTGAAAATGGAATTACTTTCCACTTATTCAGGTGTTTAATTTCTTTTAGTAATATTTTGTTGTTTTCATGTATAAGTCCTGCATTCCTTTTGTTATACTAATTTCTAAGTATTTTTACCATTTTTGATGTTATTGTAAATGGAATTGTGTTCATTATCAGGTGATTTATTGCTAGTGAGTAGAAATACAATTGCTTTTTGTGTTGATCTTCTGGTTTTTGTCACCTCCCCCTGAACATCTAATAAGCATCTCATATGGCAGAAATAGAACTTAATTCCCGCCTCCACTCCCCCCTCTACCCAAACATGCCTTCCCCCCATTTTCTCCATGTTAGTAAATGACACATTCACAACATTGTTTTTAAGCCCCAACCATGAAGCCATCCATCCTACATTCCCTTCTTTCCCTCTTTCCAAATCCCTCTTTCCTTTGTTAGTAAGTCATCTTAGTTCTACCTTCAAAATATATCTCAAATATATATATGTATATATAAAGTGTATCTATCTCATATATATCTGTTTCAAATATATATATATATATATATCTCAAATATATGTCTGTGTATATATGTATATTCTGTTACTGCAGTTAACTTTAGTCTGGGACTTCAATATTTCTGCTAGAATACTATAGAATCTACAATAACCTCCTAATTGCTCATTCTCAGGCCACTTTTGTCTCCTGTAATACATTTATCTATTATTATCCTGAAGTGTCTTTTAAAACATAAAATCAAGCCATATCCCTACTTAAAACCAACCAAGTTCTTTACACTGCACTTAGACTAAAATTAGTATTCCTTACACATACATACCTCTTTGACTTGACATCTTCGTGGTTTCCTGTGTTCCAGTCACACTAACCTTCTTATTTTTCCTTAAGCACATCCAAGTGCATTATTTGTGTATGTTATTTCCTCATCCTGAGGCCTTCTCTCCTCCTGTCTAGCGTGACAGGCTCCTCTTCCTGTTACTGAGGTCTCAGGTCAATTGTCACTCCCTCAGAGATTTCTTCTCTGATCACCCTACCTAAGTAGCCTATCCCCATCACTCTCCACCACTTCAATTAGTTTTATGTTATTTATCACATCTATCAATAGCTAAAATAAGTTTGCTTGTTAAGATACTTATAGTCTATCTTCCTCCTTTGTTGTGTTTGGTTCAGGAACCTTGACTTTCTTACTCACTGCTCTATTACCTGTACCTGAAACTGTTGAGTGAAGCAGGTCTTAGTATTACCATGGAAGAGTTGACGTTTAGAAATCACCATAACCACCTGTCGGTGTATAACTTTCCCACAGGTCAGATTATAATTAGTATGAAATTTAAGAATGTTGCTTGTCACTTTTAAATATTGGCGTAGAGATGAACTTTTCTATTTTCTTCAAGCAGGGTTATCTGTTTAAGTCAAGATTCTTTATACTGTGTGTCAATAATAGAGGGGAAGATAATGTTATGCTAATGACTGGAGTGTCCAAGTATTGCTTCAGAAGGTAGAAGATTAAAACCAAAATTTACTTAAACATTTAGGGTACCACATTTTCCTCCTATTTTAAAAAATTCTTTAACTGGCTTCTATTTTAAGATTCCCCAATATCCCATGAATTGATTCCCATTAAATCAGTTAATTGTGCTGGAAAAATTTTCTAATCAAGTGAAAATAATGAAATTAATCTTTATCTTAGTCCATTCACAAAATGAATTCCAGATGGAGTAAAGACTTAAATGTGAAAAAATAAACTTCAATATTTTAAACATATGTAGGAATAGCTTTTACAAAGAACCAAAAATCATAAATTGTAAGAAAGATAAATTTGTCTACATTAAAATAAAAACCAACCTTAGCTATAAGAAAAGACCTGATAAAAAAGTAAAGCATAGGCAACAGATTGATAGAAGACATTTTAAATATAAAATTAAAGTATTACTCATAATACGAAAATAACTGCTAAAAATAGGAATATACATACCTCCTTCCTCCACCCCACTCCCCATACACAAGGGGCCCAAGAACATTTATTAGAAAATTCAAAAATCTGAAGCATGGGAAATCAGATCTGCGAAGGTACAATATCACTTGTAATCATGAATATGCAAATATTTTTAAAATTATGAGGTACAAGTTCACCCTTAACAGAGCAGGGGAAAATTTAGTACCAATTGCTATCTAGAATGTGGGAAACAGAAACAGTCATGTACTCAGTGAGTTACATAACGGTATAATCATTTTGTATAGCAATTTGTCAATAGCCAGTAGAGCTGAATAGGTGCTTTTCCAACAGCCAAAACCACTTCTAGAATATTTGCTGGAGGAAATCTCAAATAATACATAAGAAAACCTGCTCAGTAATGTTAATTGCATTGTTTGCAATTAAAACAAGTTAGAAACTACATAAATACCCATCAAAAGAAAATAGATAAATAGTGGTTTGGTCATATGATACAAAATTATCTTACATTTAAAATGAGTGAACTAAAACTACGGGCATTTAGATGGAGAATTTTGGAAACATAATGTTTAGTGACTACACATATTGCAGAATTATTGGTGCCACTCACGTAAACAGTAATCTTCACTATACATATTAAAGATCTTGTTCTTATTATCTTTAAACTAAATCAAGGTATAGGGCATTGCTCCCGTCTCTGATGCATATCCAGTAAAGCAAAAGACTATCAGGAACTAAGACCAGATGCCTCCCCAACCTGGAGACCAGCCCCCTATGTAAATGGCCTGCAGTCTTGTTCTGTAAGATGGTTCTTTGGGACATTAGTCATCTATCTTCCCTCTTGCTAGCAAGTTGTAATAAAACTCTTTCTCTCTTACTACCTTGCCTCTTGACCATTGGCATGTCTTATGGGGAGGAGACGACCCCCCTTGGGCGGTAACAGAATAACATAAATGATATGATATTATTTACATAAAAGTTAAAATTTACTTAAAATGTAACACAATGTAATATGGTGCTTAGAGATGCATATATGTGTAGTAAAATATGAAAACATGCATGGATGCCATTTAAGTTATTACTAAGAGGTTGGAAAGTGCTGGAGATACAAAGAACCAAGGAGAGAGCTAAAGAAGTAGCACCTATAAAACCTACAAAGTCATATATGTACAGCTCTCTATGTCTAAGTTGTTTCTAACCATTTTATCCAACTTTCTTTGCTGTCTTTGAAAACAGCAACAACCAAAAAACATGATTCAGGGACAGCCCCGGTGGCCTAGTGGTTGAGTTCGGCACATTCCACTTGGTGGCCCAGGTACAGTTCCCGGGGTGGACCTACACCACTTGTCTGTCAGTGGCCATGCTGTGGTGCTGGCTCACATACAAAAAAAGAGGAAGATTGGCAACAGATGTTAGCTCAGGGCGAATCTTCCTCAGCAAAAATAGAAAAAAAAAATGTGATTCAAACTAGAGAATTTGCAGAATGGATTTTTTCATTCATACGCAACAGAAACAAAAAACCAAACATTAATTTCCTCCTTCTGCTAAATCCAATCAACTGACATAATGTATTTAACTGCAATATGATAACATTTGGCTAAAATGCATAAATGCAATAAGAAGAGATGCATTGTTTTGTAGGCTAACACGGGTCACAGTATTTACTGCTAATGGAAAGAAGAAAAAATTCTTACTATAAAACACTGACAATTTATAGGAATAAAAATACTTGACAGTCCTATCCTATCCTATATATATATATACACACACAAACACATATAAAAATTCATGGAGATGATGAAAATCTTCATGCCTGCAAGAAATAATAGCAAGGTCACTTATTGAGCAAAAGTAATTTTGGGATGAGGAAAGGTGAATTTGGCGAGAGGATACTGAAGAGATAGAAAATAAATCAGGGAACTAATCAATAGATGAAGGGCAAGAGGTCATTAACCAATGGCAATGCTGATTTTTTTGTGTGAATTTAAAATGAAGGCTATGTAGAAATTCTTTTTTGAAGTGTATGCCTTTTCTAAGTCCAGTGCTATAGAAGTTAACATGGTGAAGAGAAATTATTCAAAAACAATGAACATCCAATTTGCAACTGAATCACTTTGCCTACAAATATTTCAAGAAGTTACCCTGAGGGTCAGAATTTAAGAGGTTTGATGATCTTGTTTGGGCGTATGAAAGTGTGGCAGTAACAGAACTCACGTTCAAAAAAAGAAGGACGAAAGAAGCAACTCCCGCAGTCTGAACTCCCAGTGTTTCCATTTGCACTTGATCTCAGAACAGCAGTGTATTATGTGACTCAAGGAAGCAAAGATTTGTGTCATCCAGTCCTACATTTACCATAGCACACCAAAAAAGGATTTTAGCACTTAACAGGGAAAGAGATTCTCTCTATCATTCTACCAGACAAGGCATGTTTTATGAAATTTAAATGTACAAAGCAATTGAGTATAACTAGCTGAAACCAAAAAGAGATGCATAACAGATCTCAGTTGGAAAAACACTTTTTTTTTTCTTAAGAGATTTTTATCTTTTAGAGCAGTTTTAGGCTCACAGCAAAACTGAGCAGAATGTACAGAGATTCACTCTTGGTGGTGTACATTCTATAGGTTTGGAAAAAAGTATAATGATATCTATCCATCATTATAATATCATACAGAGTAGTTTCACTGCCCTAAAAATCCTCTGTGCTTTACCTATTCATCCTTCCCTCTTCCCAGCCCCTGGCAACCACTGATTTTTACTGTCTCCATAGTTTGCCTTTTACAGAATGTCAAATAGATGGAATAATGCAGTACCTAGCCTTTTCAGACTGGCTTCTTTCACTTAGTAATATGCATTTAAGTTTCCTCCATGTCTTTTCACAGCTTGATAGCTCATTTCTTTTGAGTTCTGTATAATATTCCATTGTTTGGACATACCACAATTTATTTACCCATTCATCTACTGAAGGACATCTCTGTTACTTCCAGATTTTGGCAATCATGAAGAAAGTTGCTATAAATATCTGTGTGTAGGTTTTGTGTGGACATGAATTTTTAACTTCTTTGGGTAAATACCGAGTTGTGTGATTGTTCTATCATATGGTAAGAGTATGTTTAGTTTTTTAAGAAATAACCAAACTGTCCTCCGAAGTGGCTATATCATTTTGCATTCCACCAGCAAAGAATGAAAGTTTCTGTTGCTCAACATCCTTGCCAACATTTGGTGTTGTCAGTATTCTGGATTTTGGCTATTCTAACAGGCGTGTTGTGGTATCTCATTGTTGTTTCAATTTGCATTTCCTTGCTGATATATGATGTGGACTATCTTTTTATGTGCTTATTTGCTATCCATATAATTTTTTGGTGAAATGTCCTTTAAGGTCTCTGACCCATTTTTTAATCAGATTATTTGTTTTAGAATTGTTGAGTTTTAAGAGTTCTTTGTATATTTTGGATAACAGTCCTTTATAAGATGTGTCTTTTGCAAATATTTCCTCGCAGTTTGTGAGCTTTTCTTTTTATTCTCTTGACAATGCCTTTCACATAACATAAATATTTAATTTTAATAAAGTCCAGCTTATAAATTATTTCTTTTATGGATTGTACCTTAGGTCTTATATCTAAAAAATCATCTCTCTATTCAAGATCGTTTAGGATTTTTCCTATGTTATCTTCTAAAAGTTTTAGTGATTTGTGTTTTACATTTATATTTACATTTAGGTCTATGATCCATTTAATCTTTGTTGAATGTTCTGTTGTTCCAGCACTATTTGTTGAAAAGACTATCATTACTCCATTGTATTGCCTTTGTTCCTTTGTCAAAGGTCAGTTGAACAAATCTATGGGGGTCTATTTCTGGGTTTTCTGTTCTCTTCTATTGATCTATTTGTCTAGTCTTTCACCAATTCTACAATGTCTTGATTATTGTAGCTCTATAGTAAGTCTTGAAGTCGAATGGAGGCAGTCCTCAAATTTTGTTCTTTTCTTTCAATATTATATTGGCTATTCTGGGTCATTTGCCTTTGCATATAAACTTTAGAATCAGTTTGTTGATACCTAAAAATAACTTGCTGGGATTTTGACTGGGATTACATTGAATCTATAGATCAGGTTGTGAAGAACTGACATCCTAACAATTTTGAGTCTTCCTATCCATGAACATGGAATATTTCTCCATTTATTTAGATTTTTGAAACTTTTCATCAGAGTTTCGTAATTTTCCTTGTATAGATCTTGTACATATTTTATTAGATCTATACCTAAGTATTTCATTTTTTGAGTGCTAATGTAAATGGTATAGTGTTTTTAATTTCAGATTCCACTTGTTCATTGCTGGTATATAGAAAAGTGGTTGAGTTCTCTATATTAACCCTGTATCCTTCTACTTTGCTATAATCAGTTATTATTTCCAGGAGTTTTTTTTTTTTTTCCTTGTCAATTCACTCAGATTTTCTACATATAAAATTATGTCATCTATGAACAAAGAAAGTTTTATTTCTTCCTTCACCATTGTATACTTCTTATTTCCTTTTCTTATTTTATAGCATTATCTAGGAATTCTAGTAGAATGCTAAAAAGCAGTGGGGAGAGGGACATTCTTGCCTTGTTCTTTATCTTAGTGAAAAAGCATTGAGCTCCTCACAATTAAGTATGAGGTGAGCTGAAGGATTTTTTTGTAGGTGTTTATTATCAAGTTGAGGAAGTTCCTTCTCTTCCTAGTTTACTGAGAGTTTTTAATATGAATGGGTGTGGAATTTTGTGAAATTCTTTTTCTGCATATATTAATATAATAATGTGATTTTTCTTCTTTAACCTGTTGATGTCATGGACTACATTAATTGATCTTGGAATGTTGAACCAATCTTGCATAAATGGGATAAATTGTATTTGGTCATGGCATATAATTTGTTTTATATGTTGTTGCATTCAATAAGCTAGTATTTTGTCAATGATGTTTGCATCTATGTTTATGAGACAGATTGTAGTTTTTTTTTCTTGTAATGATTTTGTCTGATTTTGGTATTAGGGTAATGCTGGCCTGATAGGATTAACTAGGAAGTATTCCCTGTGCTTCTATCTTTGGAAAGAGATTGTAGAGAATTAGCATAATTTATTTCTTAAATGTTTGGTAGAATTCACCAGTGAAGCCAACTGGGCCTGGCTTACTGTTTTGGTATACATTATTAATTATTGATTCAATTTCTTTCATATATATAGGCCTATTCAAATTGTCTATTTCTCCTTGTGTGAGTTTTAACAGATTGTATATTTCAAAGAATTGGTCCATTTCACCTAAGTTATCAAATTTCTGGGCATAGTGTTGTTCATATTATTCCTTTATGATCCATTTTTTTTCTTTTTTTTGGTGAGGAACATTGTCCCTGAGCTAACATCCATGCCTATCTTCCTCTATTTTATACATGGGGTGATGCCACAGCATGGCTTGATGAGCAGTATATAGCTCCCTGCCTGGGATCCAAACCCAGGAACCCCAGGCCACTGAAGCAGAGCGCACAAACTTAACCAGGATACCACCAGGCTAGCCCCTTTATTATCCTTTTAATGTTTGTGGTATCTATAATGATGTCCCCACTTTCCTTTTTGATATTAGTAATTTGTGTCATATTTTTACATTAGTTTAGCTAGAGGCGTTTGATTTTGTTGATTTTTTCAAAGAACCAGCTTTTGGTTTCATTGATTTTTCTCTGTTGATTTCCTGTTTTCAATTTTATTGATTTCTGCTGTAGCTTTTGCTATTTCTTTTCTTCTGTTTACTTTGGGTTAAATTTGCTCTTCTTTTTTTAGTTTCCTAAAACGAAAGCTTAGATTATTGATTTTAGATCTTTCTTCTTTTCTCATATATGCATTAACTACTATGAATTTCCCTCTAAGCACTACTTTTGTTGCATCCCACAAATTTTGATGGGATACAAACATTATCTTTTGAATATATGGTTTAAAAACATAAGCATAGTTAAAATGCAGGAGTCAGTTTTTTACTTTTAAAGACATGTGTGAATGTGTATTTTTAGTGTTTTTGATTCACTGTTATTATTTTGTGGGGAAATTAATTTTTAAAATATACAATAGTAAAGGCATGGGTAACAGTGAATTCAGAAATTTTTTCCAAACTTTAACTTCAATACTTTTCCTCTTCTGACATCAGAATCATAGTTCCTGAGTGGTTTAGAGATTTCTCCGTTCTTCTTTTGAGATCTTTTAAATTTACTGTCGTTTGACTACTGTTTCATCCAATTCTCAGTTCTACAGCAGTTCAAGGAAAAATAAAATGTTTACTGAGGGAGTACCTCCAACTCTTATAGGTATCTGTAAAAATTACTAATAGGAATGTCCCAGACACACTGAGAACTGGATCTTCCAGAATCAGCAGCATGAGATTTTCTCCCTTTATTCAAAGTATACTAGTACAATACTGGAAAATATTTTTTATTTTGTATTTTTCTCTTTTCCCATTAATTAAATAATCAGACTATTTATTAAGTCTACAAAGAATACTTTTCCCTTCTGTCCAGGCCTGATCAGGGTCAGGTAGCGGCCCTCTCATTGTGGAGAATATTTATTCCTTCATCATGCACTTATCGACTCATCAACCTGCTCTTTTTTGGTGTATCATAACTGGAATGTTATACAAGTCAGAGTTGTATCTTGACAGTCGTCTTTTGAGAAATTGCATCTGTGAGGGGTAAAATTCTTTAAAATCCTGCTACTTTAAAGATTTATATTAATTTAATTTTGTAAGCAAATTTATCTCTTCTTTTGGAAATATTATAAAAAATCTTCCCTTATTCCTGGAAATATCAGCAACTATTTTTGAAATCATGTAGAGAATATGCTAGTGAGTATGCTAAGGTATACTCCACTACAGTATACCTTAGAAATGTTAAATGATGTGATGATATATAGTTATTTTTGATCCCTTTTAAAACATTCTTTAGTTGGTTTTTTTCCTGATAAATTATTTCTACATAGATAGAGCCTAAATCAGACTATGTGACTAAAGTTTGATATATCATGCACTTGTTATTTTCCTAGATTGTTAACTTCTTATATACTGTTTAATAAACATAATATCTTGCATTGTTGATGTGTTAATATGTAAAAATTTTATATATTCATGCCTTGTATACTCATAATTAATAAATTTATATATAGTGTATCACTGATACTAAAAAGTGCATATTTATTCTACCTTTGGTTAGTAGATATGGAGACAGTTTAACATTATTGGAACTTTGCATCTTTCTTTTGAGCATTATATTGACATAAACAGCTGCTGCTCCTTAACAGACAGAAGTGCTGATGTGAAGCCAGAGTAAGATTAATATATAGTTATCCACATATTTTTCGGGACAGCACTTGATGGTGAACATCATACAAACATTTTGCCAATTTTATTGCCAAATGGGACTCAATAACCAGCTAAGTCTTACCGCTATGTAATACGTAGAGAAAATAATAGGTTTTTTGAAGAGAAAATATAAGTTGGAGAGTTTTAATAGCATCTTCACCTCTGACTACCAGTGTGACCTTGGTCACTCTCCTTACTATCCCAACATTTCAGATTTCCCGTGTGTAAAATGTGCACGACTTATCTCAAAATAATTCAAGGAGCTGCCACTAGGTGGAGCAGCAGAGATGGGTAGTTGTTCCCTACTATCTGTTTTCCTCAACTTTCTCAGGAATAGAAATTTGTAATTGTGCACATGGCCACTCTGAATAAAGAACCGTGCTTTCCAATCTCTTACAGTGAAGGGAGGCGTGGTAACTAGTTCTGGCCAGTGTTACATAAAAAAAATGCAAGTATTTTTAAAGCATGCTTCTTTCCTTCCCATTATTCTCCTTCTTTTGAAGCATGAGGTGGGCCACTAAAGATTGAGGAAGAAACCTGGAACTTGATAATCCTGGAGCCATCAGATCCACTCTCAACTGCCTATGTTTATGTAAAGACATAATTTTAATCGTATCTAAACCACAATTACTTCAGGTTTTTGTCTTGTGTGCTCCCAAACCTAATCCTAACTAATAACAGATGGCAATGATTTTCTAAGTAGGCCTTTCTAGAGTTATGTTTTATAAAAACCTTTTTTTATACTCTAAAAGGAAAGATTATAATAAAACAATCATTGAGCAATCAATAAAGAATAGAAACTGTAAGCTTTCAGAAACTCTGAAGTGAATTTATTAGAAATGATTATTAAGATTTAACTATTCTTTGAGGCACCCTGAGGCATACAGCTGGCTATGGCAGGACTCCTCAGTCTCCTTTTCTGAATCTTTTTACTCCATTTGACTTGTAAATGTTGGAAACCACCAGGGCTTTGACATCACCTCTTCTCTTCTTAATTTATAAACTTCCACCTGGTGGCCCACATGGTCCTTTGGTTATAAATGCTACCTCTAGCCATGATATATCACCCAGATGCAAGACTAATATACATAACTGCCTGCTTGAAATCTCCACATGGGTATCTAACAGACTTCAAATATCTTGCCTCCTAAATGAGCTCTTTCTCTAGTCTTCCCCCTTTCTGGAAGTAGCAGCACCATCATCTCAAAACATCTGCGAGTTATCTTAATTCTCAATTCTTTTCTTTGTCTCATGCTCTGTGACAGATATTGTTGGTTACTCAACCAATAGCTAGTCCCCTCTCCTGCCTCCTGTGTCACAGAGTCCACTTCACACAAGAGAAGCTAAAAATGCCAGACCCAGCCTTGTTCCTGCTCTCTTTATTATAGACCATAAATATGAGTTTCAGTCATGGCCAGCGGGACCTAAAAGAAAGTATGCAAGTTTCCTTCCTTCTGGAAGAAAATCTTTTTCATTAAGAGAGAAGCACAGCAGGAGAAAGATTATCCTTTCTTCCATCTTCCGTGAATTGTCATGTATATATACGTCTATCAGCTATCTGTGGTCATGAGGGAACAAGCCTAGGAACTAAGCTAATAATTCTGACAATCGCAGACATAAGAAGACGGGACAATCTTGGATCCTTGATTATATTACTAATTCTGGAAATGTCCCCCTCCACATTTCTTATTATATAAGATTATTTAAGCCTCTTTCAATTATACATTCTATTCCTTGCATTTGAAAGCATCTTAACTGATACACCTCATCCGATCCATCTACATGTCCTTTCAAATCTCCTGCGAAAAGATATTTTGAATTGACTTCTCTTCACCTCCTCTAATTCCCTAGGATACGTTACCATCATCTCTGACTTGGAACGCCACAATCGTCTCCTAAATGTTTTCCCTGCTTCTACTTTTCTCCCATTCAAATCACCACATGACAACTAGAATTCTTTTTTTAAAAACATATATTATATGTCACCTTCCTGCTTAAAATTCTCCAGAACTTTCCCATTGCACTTAGGAAAAAAATTTAAATTGTTTATTCTGGCCACAACCTATGTGATCTGCTCTTGTCTACTTCTCCAGCCTCATCTCACACCGCTCTCTGCCTCATTCACTATGCTTTAGCCACATTAGAAATTTTTGGTTTCACAAATATGCCAAGATGTTTCCACCTTAGAATTTTTCCATAAACGTCCTTGTTGCCTACCATGCTTATCCTATGACTTTTAATAACAGGATCCTTTTTGACAAGCACACCTCGACTTAAAATGGCACCTGCTCAAGGAAAGTTTCCATGACAATCTAATTTAAATTAGCCGTCCAATGGCTCCCTTTCATGGCACTCATTCTAATTACTTGGATAGTATTTATTGCCATATGTTTTCTTTTGTCCATATATTAAGCACGTTTTAATTTGACTCCCTTTCGAAGAATGTAAGCTTCCTATGAGGAGAAACCTTGCCTATCCTGATTTCATGTTGTACACATCTAGAACACTACTGGGCTCAGAATAGGCCTTTAATTTATATTTGTTAATTATGAAAAAGTGCTCAGTCTCTTGTCATTTCCCCAATCTTAGTTATATTTTATTTATATATTAATAAACTAGCATTTCCATGATTTTCCCTACTTTTTTGCACTTAGTATAGGTCTAATCCAGAGAGCTTCATCACATTTGGATATATTAACAAAATTAAATTTCCAAGCCTAGAAAATTAAATACAGAATTTCTAGAATATGGCAAAACATCTTATGGCATTTATATTATACATTATATGGCATATACATTATATGGCATATACATTATATGGCACCTAAATATTCAGCCAATTTTTTTCAAGGAACACCCTATACTTTTGCCCTGCAGTCCTTAAATTGGATCTTAGAGTTGTTCTTCTTTTTGTGAGGAAGATCAGCCCTGAGCTAACATCCGTTGCCAATCCTCCTCTTTTTGCTGGGGAAGACTGGCCCTGGGCTAACATCCATGCCCATCTTCCTCTACTTTATATGGGATGCTGCCACAAGCATGGCTTGACAAGTGGTGTGTCAGTGTGCACCCGAGATCCGAACCTGTGAACCCCGGACTGCCGCAGTGGAGCGTGCGCACTTAACTGCTACACCACAGGACCGGCCCCTGCATCTTAAGAGTCTCTAACTATATGCATTCTTTGCTCCCCGATTCCCTTTCCATCAAAGTAGTGTGAAAGAATTCTTGATGGTTCCAAGTGATTCCCCAAAAGATTAATTTTTCCCCTTTCTGGATTTTTTTGGGGGAATTATTGAATATAAATTAAAGTAATTTTTTAAAAGCAGATTTTACAGTGTTTTGTTTCAACATTCTAAACTGTGATTTAATAAAGACATTAAATCACAATGAACATATTACAAGAATATGCTTAGTTTATCTGTAAATGGAATATGGTTTTAATAAGATACTGTAGACTTTGAATTAATAAGCAAAAGCCTCGAAAATCGTAATTGTATTCCAGTATTACTAATAAAACATTAGTATAAGTTTTTTTATAGCATCACTTAAAAATTGAAACACGACGTTAGGTTTCAGTGTATTTCACTTACTTCAGGATTTCTTCAAGTACAGTCCATTTTTATAGCTCCAGTGCTCTGCAAAGTGTCTGACACCTAAGAAATATGCAAAAAATTTGATTAAACGGTCTATAGTGCTTACGATCTTTGCAGCAGTAGATTTAAAAAGTAAAAAATGAAAAATACAGAAAAGCAAAAGTCTTCCAAGCCATTGTTGGGAAAAAGAGAAGTAAAAACAAAGTTTTTATGTAGTTCTATAACTACTAAAACCTTCAGAAACTGATATTTTAAACATCTTTTTAACTACAAATCTTTATACTACTAAACATAGTTGCTTGGAATTCATAGAATTCGTGTATGACACTCCGTCCTCATCCCCTGCATCTTTTCTCATCAGTTCCCTATGCTCATGTTTCCACGGCCCTATGTCTTGGTTTTTGCTTTTTTTTTTTTGCTGGCCTTGAACTTCATTTCCCCATTTCTCAATGTGATGAATCTCTACCCATCTGAGGCTGACCCTGTAGATTGGCTAATTTAATCCCAACCACGTGAAGCGTCTTCCTTACTGCTTTTCTACTCTGGAGACTAGAAAAAGTAGACATTCTCTTCTCATATTCCCTTTCAGCTCAAGATGGCCAGGAGGCAAAATTCTCACAAGTGGGACATGAAAACTCTCTCATCGTGGGTAAATATTGCTTTGTTTTTCCAAAGAGGTTTTGCTGGAGCTTTCCATCTAGTTCTTTCCTGAACCTGGATATGTTATCTGGACTTGCAGTGTCTATTTTTCAAGCATAAAAAAGGCCAGTTGATTCAAAAAGATGCTGGGCCTGACTTCACTGCTCAGTAATTGTGACTCACTGACTATGCTGGCAGCCTCCTACCTCCACATTTTTCATCATCAAGAGAAACAAATATCTATTTATATATTCCAGTGTAGGCCAAGTTTTGTATTACCAAGTAATAGACATCCTCTGTCCAGACCCAGCCAAGATATTTCCTCTTCTGTGATGAATTCAGAAACCCTCCTGGGTAGAACTGATGGTGCCTTTACCTGACATCCCACCATTCTTTGTTTCTGATACTTCCTTAACATCAGATTCCTTATTCTTTAATGATATGCCTGCTATCGTATTTTTCTTACTTGCTAGACTGTGATCTTCCTCAGGGCACAGGTTACATTTTGTTTATTTTTAAAACCACAAAATCTAGAATGTGTCTTAGAGAGAGTAGTCATACAACAAATGCATGCAAGATTGAAAATATTTTAATTGGAGTTGGTATCAGGGTAAAACAATTAGTTGACCTCAGAGAAATTTATTTTTAACCATTGTGGTGATCCTTTGTAACTATAGCTGGTATAGTAAAGAGACAAATGTCCTTTAACACATGAGTGAAATAGGTCAAAAGTGGGGTTAACAGGAAGATATTTGTCACCAGATGTTGCAGGCTATGTAGTCTTTGGTAGAAGACAATAAAATAAGTTGTCTTACTGAGCCAGCTTGATTTATTTCATTCTTGAGGAAATTTGTGCTTCCATTATGGCAGAGATATGGAACCAGAATTAGGCTACAGCAGTCTGTCCAAAACCTAGAAGACCAGAGTTGACCTTTCTTCTGTTTAAAGTCAGGCATACCTGGGCATTCACATCTGACCAAACCCTCAGGCTCCAGAACGTGCTTGACAAGAGATGGAAGGAGGGTTGAGGCTTCTTTCCTGTAGGAGACATGGAGTTCTGGAGCGAAGAGGTGGGAAAGATATGAGGCTTGAGAAAAATTCAGTGACCAAGCAATAAAAAAACCTTTATGCTTGTAAGTACATTTGAATTTATACTTTTGATATAAGAAAGCGTTAAGAAAACAGTTCAGACAGTGTAAGAGTATAGGTGGGAACTTCCAGTTACCATTAAAATGATGAACTTCCAAAAGAATAGTGAATAAATGGGCTTCTAGTTCCTTCTGCTAACACAACTACAGTAGTGAGACCTGGGAGCAGGAGCGTAGCTTGGTCTTCATAGCCCTCTGAGGACACAGAGCTATGTCACGACATAGGCCAACAGTTACACAATGGTAAAATCATACATAATACAAGTCAGAGTGCCCTCTCAGACCTGAATTAGTGCTCAATAACTCATAAAAAGGGACCTCATTTGCAATAAGGTACAGGAGACTGCCATTGATAAGAACCAGCCATTGATATAACAAGTGATCTTATTTGCAATAGTGTACAGGAGCCTTCCATTGATAAAACTTCTGGCACTGTTTCTTCCCCCATGTTCCCTTTCTTTGGTACACTCACAGAAATTGACATTTCTTTTCAGGGAAAATAAGAGAAGCAAAATTTTGATAGGAATCTCCAGGTACTCCAAGATTCTGGCTCTCTTAATCATCTGTATCCTTTTCTGTCAAATAAACCACATTTGACAGAAAACTTTAAATTGTGTTAATGTCTTGTGCCAGGAAAAGTCAGAGTCACAAGTCTTTTTTTTGTGTGTCAAAACTCGTCTTAGGGAATAGGACTAGGTATCCCATGTGAGAAACAAGTTAGAAGAGAGCTTTCTAGTTTTGCCCATTTCTCTCTGCCATTACGCCTTCAGTAGTTCTTTGATTCTTCATCGTCACCACAAGGCAGAAAACAGCCGTGCCCATCCCGCGTGGGCCAAAGCAGATCTGAAACATGATTTAGGTGAGAAGATGTCAACAGGGGCATATAGACTTACTGGCCCTTGAGAATCCCATCATCTCTTGGCTCTTCCATACAGCAAAGGTCGCTGACTCTTGCTGAAGGAGACGGCTATAATTGAAAACCAGAAATGCCAAGATAGAAGCATAGATGATAAAACCAGAGGCTTTTCACCCTAAGACATATTACATCAAATTTATTGGAAAGAGCATAACAAAAAAACACTAAAGTTAGCCTTTTCCCCTTTGTACTCATTACTTTTGCGAGCCAAGACAATATATTGCCTAAAATGTCACATTAAAAAAATTAGGGGGCTGGCCTCGTGGCTTAGCATTTAAGTGTGTGCTCTGCTACTGGCAGCCCGGGTTCGGATCCTGGGCGCGCACCGATGCACCGCTTCTCTGGCCATGCTGAGGTGGCGTCCCACATACAGCAACTAGAAGGATGTGCAACTATGACATACAGCTATCTACTGGGGCTTTGGGGGGAAAAAAAGGAGGAGGATTGGCAATAGATGTTAGCTCAGAGTCAGTCTTCCTCAGCAAAAAGAGGAGGATTAGCACGGATGTTAGCTCAGGGCTGATCTCCCTCACACAAAAAAAAAACAATTATGAAAAGATTGAAAATAAAGGGATAGAAATAGATATAGCAGGGAAATATAAACTAAAGAAGTTTGGTATATTCATTTTAATATTTTAAGGCAATCTTAAGAAAAAAATGTCATCTGATTAAAGAGGAGCACTCTATGTAGTAAAAGGAATAAAGTACTACGAAAATATGAAAATTATGAATATATGTACACCTCAGATAATAGCTGTAAAATATATAAAGCAACAAATTAGAGAACTGTAAGAAAAATAGAAATAAAAAGAGATCAATCATTATGTTTGGAGATTGTGATACACTCCTCTCAAAAGTAGATATATCAAAAATATAAAAAATAAACAAATATAAAATATATGGTTAACACAATTAATAAACTCAAAATAACACACATTATAAATAACTTAGTCCCCCCAAAATAGAATCTAAAATTTCCATTCTGTTTTGCAAATATAGAATAGCTGCTAAAATTGAGGTTATTTTGGTCTCAAAATAAACAATAATTCTGGAGGATATCAAACACTATGTGTGATATTATATAAATCAGACATCAATTACAAAAGGATAGCTAAAATTTTCTAAATTCTGTAGAGAAGAATTGAACAAAAATTTGATTATCCCCAGGTTAAAGAGAAAATTATAAGCAATATTACAAATTAATCAGAAGCTTAGAAGTGAATGACAGTAAACACACAAATTTTCAAACTTTGGGTGGCAGAGCTAAAGTAGCACCTAAAAGATTATATAGAATTTTAAATACATCAGAAAGCAAGAAATCATATGCCTGAATTAATCATTCAATTCAGTAAATTAGAAACAGAGCAACAGAATAAACTGAAGAAAAAAAAGAAAACAAGGAAGAGCATAAACCAATGAAAGGAATAAACAAAATGATATTAAAAGAAACAAGAAAGAAATTTAAAAATTCTTCTTTGAAAAGTTAATAGTATTGACAAATACTTGACAAGGTTGATAGAGAAATGATCAGAAAAGATGCAAATAAAAAATGTAGATGGAATAAGGCTAAATGATTATATGCAAAAACAGCTTAAAAGAGCAATATAATAATGTTTTAAACTCGTACATATGAAAGTGTTTTTTTTTGTTTGATCTATTTTTGTGTGTGTGTGTGAAGAAGATCAGCCCTGAACTAACATCCATGCCAATCCTCCTCTTTATGCTGAGGGAGACCGGCCCCGAGCTAACATCTATTGCCAATCCTCCTCCTTTTTTCCCTTTTTTCTCCCTAAAGCCCCAGCAGATAGTTGTATGTCATAGTTGCACATCCTTCTAGTTGCTGTATGTGGGACGCCACCTCAGCCTGGCTGGACAAGCGGTGCATCAGTGAGCGCCCAAGATCTGAACCCCGGCCACCAGTAGCAGAGCGCACGCACTTAACCACTAAGCCATAGGACCAGCCCCCTGACAGCATTTGAAAATATAATATAAAATGCCAAAATTCTTTCAAAAATAAATAGAAAATTATACAGAACATAAAATATTGAAGATATTGGAATGCTTAGCAATATCCCCTCAACAAAATAAAAGCTCTCTGTCAGATGGCATTATGATGTGTTCTAACAGACCTTCAAGGAGCAAACTATCCCTCTCTATAAAAATGTTCTAGAAGATACAAAAGAGGGAAAATTTGTATCTCTTTTTCTTCTATTCTAAAACTAAATAAGGACATCATGAGAAAATAAATTTACAAGTCTGATTAACCCATGCAAACATAATAAATAAAATATTAGTACACACATTCTAATGATATATTAAATATTAATATAACATGATCAAGAAAGATGTATCCCAGAAATATAAAGATGGCTTACCTTAAGGAAACCCAATCAATAGAACATGCCCTATTAATTGACTAAAGAAGTTTATTATATTATCATCACAATAGATACAGAAAAAGCTTTTGATAGTTTAACTTCTATATGTGTGTATACTGCTCAAGAAACTAGCAGTATTTGGGAACATTCTCTAAAAAAATTCTGTCTATCATGAAACTACAGTTAATATTGCACATATAGGAGAAACTTTATATCAATTCCATTTTAAGAATGGGAACACAAAATGTCTATATCACTGCTACTGTTCACCATGACCTGAGATCCTTGCCAAGACCATGAGACCAAACCAAAAACAGATTAGGAAGTATGGGAGGAAAGTGTATCTGTTGTATCTGCTTCTCATGTCTCTTGAGTAGCTTTTAAACTTTTTTTAAATTAAAAAAAAATTCATACATTTGATGCCAGCCCTGATATCAGTTCCCCTACATTAAACCCAGTTAGGTTTTGGGGTTAAAACCAAAAGCACCCATCCCCTTTCTCTGCTTCTTTAAGTTATATTCATATGTAAATATTGATTTTTTTTAAACTTTTGCATCCCTGCACTTCACAAGGCAAATAGAAGTCACAAATTGTTAGATCCCAGGTGGCCTCATGCTAACATTTTGGCTAGTTACAGGTCCTTTGGGGTTTTATTACAGGGAAACTGATACCCAGGGAATATCAAGAAGCTGAAGCTTCCCAGACCCCAACTCCTTGGCTTCCTGGCGCCAGAATCCACCATGCACCAGGGAGGCAGACAACCAAGGACACTCACCTGCGGATTCTCCTATCTCGCCATTCTCCTCCCTGCTGGCAGCCTCACAAGGGCAAACGCAGGCTGGTGGGAAGGTGCTGACCTGCAAAGCCACAGCTCCCCTCTATAATCACACACAGGATCTGAGATGACGCAGAAAGCTGGTTTCTCGGAACCCAAGACATCTGGTCCCAAGGTACTGATAAGGAACGGATAAAGATAACAACTGACTCCATTCCAGAATGTCTGTTCGGACCCTTGCACAATCGCTCCCCCAGATGCCTGTGGTCACGACCACCACGCTTCTCTCCTTAGATCTCCTCTTTAAAAACCCTTGCTTGTAGCCTTTTGGGGAGTTTGGGATTACAGCGTGAGCTGCCCATTCTCCTTGTTCAGTGCTTTGCAGTAAAATTCCTGCTTTCTTCCACTACACCTGGTGTCAGAGATTGGCTTGTTGCGCGATGGGTGAGCGAACTCACTGCAGGTTCGATATCACATTGACTTGTAGAAAAAACGGAGCCATTTGTCTTATAAAAGGCCCTACGTTTTGTTTATAACTGTTGCTTCTTCATGTTGTCATGTACCTTGTTTCTCTGTTCTAGTGTTGTCTAGACTAAGTGTAGATTTAAAGTTTGATTAGTTTCTGGTATCATCCCCCTATTATTTTTTTCCTGAAAGGTACTTCTTTTCAGATGCTATGTCCTTTATTTAAACCACGTCAGGAATTACATGGTGTCTAGTGGTCTCACTTTTAGTGATGATGATATTGATCAGTGGGGTCAATAGTTAATAGTCTAAACCAATTTAAAGTATTGCATACACCCAAAAAAACATCATAAGTGTACAGCTCACAAAATGAACACATTAGGCTTATCAACACCCAAATCAAGAAATGAAATATTACCAGTAGTCCAAAAGCCCTCCTAATGTCCCTTCCAGATGCAAGACCCTACCAAAAGTAGTTACTTCTAACACCATGGATAAGTTTTGCCCATTTTGAACTGTATGTGAGTGAAACCATATAAAATGTAATCTTTCATGTCTGGCTTCATTACTAAACTTTGTATTAGTGAGTTTCATCCATGTTGTTTATAACAATAGCTAATTCATTCTCATTGACTTATGCTGTTTCATTGAGTATATATGCATCACTATATCCATTCTACTGTCCATAGACATTTAGGTTGTGTCCATCATGAGGCTATTACACAGTGTCGCTATGAACATTCTTGTACCTATCTTTCTATGACCATTTTTCATACATTTCTGTTGGTATATACTTAGGAGTAGATTGCTGGGTCATAGGGTATGCTATGTAGATATGTCAAATAGTTTCCCAAAGTGGTCAAATCCATCATTTTTTTCACTTAAAGGATTTTCCATTATTGAAGACCATTGTCTGATTGGATGTTAGATTAAATTAATATTAGATATTAAGAGATTGTTGCTAATTTTGTTATTAAGTGTGAGAATGATATTATGGCTATGCAAGGAAATGTCCATTTTTGGAATTGAATTTTGAAGTATTAAGTATAAAATTTACATCATGTCTTAAAATCCCTTATAAAACAAAATGAGAAGAAGAGTGATAAAAATAAGTACGGCAAAATGTAGACAATTTTTGATAGGTACATAGATATTTGTTTTACTCTATTTCTGCACACGTTTGGATATTTTCATAGCAAATTTCATAGCATGAGGCTAGCTTCTGTAATTTAGTTCCAATCAAATGTTCTTTCAGTTTTCAACGCAAACTTTCCAGTATGTTTATAATCATAATTTTAATCTTAAAGATATCTTATTAAAAATAACTTACATGTGGAAAAAACCCAAGTACTTGTAAGTACATATTATGATTCATTTCTTTCTACTAGCACAGTCCTTATTTAAAAAGTAAATGAAATTCATATAAGACGCTACTATTGAACTTTTATTTTGCAATCAAGCTGTTATTGTTATATTAGAACATAAAAAGCTTTTTTTAATAAGGAAATATGAACATGAATTAAAGCAGTATTGACTCCTAACCCTTATTAATATAGGATTAACTTTCAAACAACAGAATTGATTTAACAGACATCAATTCATTTTAACACAGGACAAAATTATCCTGTCAAATAATGGTGCATCAAATAATAAATAAGTGCATATTAAAAACTGGCATTCATTGGTTCATTCAACACACATAAAATATGTAAAATTAAATCCAAGAAAAGGAGTAATATAGTGTAATGAAAGGGGAGTTTGAGTGGTCTAGATAGCCTGTGTATTGGTTTGATATGATTTCAAATCCACTTGTTTATGACAAAAATGAATTTGTTTTTAAGAGTAAGATTGTTTTTATGAGTAAAGTTGTTTTGATATAAGAATGAAGTAAGTTGTGTCAGGATGTCACCATCCATATCTGTGGCTGCAGATAAGTACCAGTAGCATAGCTGCTCAGGTGTTTGCTAGGACTTATCAATTAAAATATATGAAGAAGCAACTATAGCAAGGGGCCATTTAGACTATAAATACCCAGAATTTGTGGGACTTGTTTGAGAATTTCCATCTAGACATGGTGACTCTTTGCTGACTTAAATAACTCTGTGAAGACCCTTGGGGCACTAGCTCTGGCTGTGGCTAAGCACTCCTGGTTGGTAGTGGTGAAAACCATGCAGCCTTCAGCAAAGGAGATCAGCTTGCCCATTAACACTGGCACCATTGTTCCCTAGCAACTTTAGCAACAGGTGACTTTCATTTTGTGCTGGTAGTAGGCTGTCCACTCCGGATTGGCCAAGCCGACTTTCTGGAGAACCAATCTCATAGAAAAGGTACAACTCAACTGAATTTGGACTTTATTTCTGTCATCTCCCTTTGTCTGGAACAATAGTATGATTAATCCATCATTTGGAATATGTTATTTCCTTATTGGCTTACTAAGGGACATTATCCTGTGTGTTATTAGCTTGTGAAAGTATTATAATTCTCTCAGTAAACCTGTGTGAAATAAACCATTGGCAAAGACAGTCTCAGTCTCTGAGCATAATTTTGCCCCACAAAACAAAACACAAAAAATACTTTGTTCCATTTATCTTCATGCACTTACAAAAATATAACTTTTTTTCCCAGTTACTTACATGAACCTTTATATTTCCAAATTTCAGAAAACAGAAGTTTAAATGCCAGAAAATATTGGCTTCTCTCACCCTTAGATAACACAAACGTCTCAGGGGTATTTCTCTTCCTCAAACACTTATGTTAATTAAAGTAGAAGTGCACTCTGATAGCCGGGGGTTTTCAAAGGTCTTCCTGTGATTTCTGCTCTTTACTTCTTTAATTTCCTTACATTGTTCAGGCTTCTCTGTATCTAATATCTCCTACTCACTTCATGGAAGTAACTGACTTCTTCATACTTCTCAATATATTTTCCAACGGCACACAATGTCCCAGTAGTATCCATGACTGTACTGAATATGGGTGGGGAGGTGGTAGAAAAATCCCAACATACACCTAAAGATTTCTGCTGTCTATTGGAATCATTCTCATTTTTACTATTTGGGCCTGCCTGACTTTCATTCTACAAACTTACACAAGGGAGAAAAAATAATTTTCCCTTTATCCTTCTGAGTTCTTATCCGAGACCCCTGTAATAAAGGACAGATTAAGAAGAGAAAAACAAACAGAAGTTTATTAACATGTATACCTTGTGTATACGTGGATGAGAGACCCCGGGACAAATGAGTAACTCCCTGACATAGATTAGAATTCAGAATTAAACGTCATCTTAACAGAAGAAAGGGAGAAGGGATGTAGGTTTCCTAGGGGAGAGTAAATGATTTTTAGGAAAGATGGACGCGTCCTTAGAAGAACAGATTGGAGATATGATAGTTAGTGACAGTTTGTCTGGATGTGGTGTCAACTTCTAGTCTCCTTGCCTGTGAAGAGTCAATTTTCCCTGGTTGATGAAATGCCTGGGGAGGGGATTTATGACAACTGAGTTTCTTTTTGAGATCTGTCTTTAGGCAGATAAGGGGAGTTCAGAGAAAGCCTCTCTTCGCATTTGCTGTTTTTCAAATGCCTATAGCTCAAAATGATCAATATAAGCAAAGTGGCATGTTTTGGGGCAGCATCCCCTGAATTCCTACAGTCATATTTTGGGGTAGCATATTCTGCTACCTTTCACTTACAAAGCATAAGATCTCCGTATTTGCCTCCCTTTGCTGTGTGTAACTTCCTGGAAGAGTAGTTCTGTCTTTTGTTTTTGCTGTTTTTCATTCAGAGTGTGATATTCTGTAGTCCTGATAAATACGTGTGTGTATTTACGTGTGTGCGTTTTGTTTTGGACTGCAACAGCAGACAAGAGACTTGAATTCATTTCACTCTTTAGATCTTAGCACACTATTATCATCTGTGTGTGGACGACCCTCCTCTAGTTAACTTTTGCTATGCTGTGGCATGCTTTGTTTGTTTGCTCTATCAAACTCTATTCTTTTTCCTCTGCTTCCAACATTCTCTTCCTTTTCTCCCCCTCCCCCCCATTGGAATCTCCTCTAATATGTTTGGTTTATGCCCTGGGATGAGAGGTATCTTTGAAAAATATATTGGGTATTGTGAATCTATGTGTCTTATTTAAATAACTTGCATTATGGTATAAATATTCTGCTATTTTCTGCTTTTTAAAAAATAAACCAGAACTGTTCCTTAATAATCTATCCAAGTTGCTGTATGTTTCTCTATCACAGTTAATCTAACTGTGGCATTGTATTTCAAAGAATGCCTTCCCACATTTTACTAAATCATTTCTCTCTAATGGAAACTGACTATCTGCATTTCCCCCTAGCCCAAACAATGCTAGGACTCACACAGTTCCATGAGAGATTCCTCTGGGGTGTATATCCAAGAGTCAGAATATTTGTTCCTCGAGTTTATGCTTACTTATTTTCCAAGTACTATCAAATTGCCCCCAAATGGCAGCAGCTGCTTACACTCCCACCAAAAACGCACGACAGCACCTGTTACCATATCCTAAACAGTATATGATCTTTTCCTGCTCTTTTTGGTCTATTTGAGGTTGTATAATAGCACCACATTGTTGTTGAAATATACATTTTTCTGATTACCAAAAGGGTTGAGTTTATTTTCATAAACGTATAACCATTCTGTGAATTGCCTATGCAAATTCTTTTTCTAATTTTTTCTTGAGGGGCCGGCCCTGTGGCTTAGTGGTTAAGTGCTCGCACTCCGCTACTGGCGGCCTGGGTTCAGATCCCCGGCGCGCACCGACGCACCGCTTCTCCGGCCACGCTGAGGCGGCATCCCACATATAGCAACTAGAAGGATGTGCAACTATGACATACAAATATCTACTGGGGCTTTAGTGACAAAAAAAAAAGGAGGAGGATTGGCAATAGATGTTAGCTCAGAGCTGGTCTTCCTCAGCAAAAAGAGGAGGATTGGCATGGATGTTAGCTCAGGGCTGATCTTCCTCACAAAAACAAATAAATAAATAAATAATTTTTTCTTGAATTTCTTTTCTTTCCTTGTTAATTTGGGAGGTAATTTTACATTAAAATATTAATTTTGTCAGGTTTAGCTGCTGAAATATCTCCTCCCAGTGTGCTAACATCTATCTGCTAAATTTGTCTATGGTTTCCTTTGCCGAGAAAAAAGTCTTACTGTTTTATTGTTTAACTTTTAAATGTATGAAGAAGATTACATGGCTGAATAACTGCTTCATAATGAGAATAATTTTTTTGTGTGTGTGGGAGAGGGAAAAACTTCAAATGAGTCAGAGAAAAGAAAAAATATATTTGCATTAAACACACTTCTTATGCCACTCAAACTTGTAATTAACGACTTTGCCCTACTGGATATTATTGGCAAGTCATTTTTTTTTAAATAAATTTGCAATAAACTCTTTCAGTAGCAATGAACTCAATAAAATAAAAGTGCATGCTTAATGAGAAATTAGATACTGACTTTAAATTTCTCAAAAAAGCTGATGATAAATGTGTAACTTACCCAAAATATTTGTTGGCATTTACCATACACCCTAAGGGTTCTGGTAATGTCACTGGTCACATGAAAACCAGAAGACACACATTCACTGAAAAAGCATCACATCTGCTTCACAAATTATAGGTATTTAAAACACGATGCCCAAAAATGGAAATTTAACAGGGGCAGCAGGTTCGTTTATATAGTACTGTGTAAAGTATGACTTCTCGATTATACCAGATGACTATTCTGCTAAATTAATTTGGCTCATTTTTGATATCAAGTTTATGTGTGTGTGTTTGCACTTATGAGAAGTGTGATGATAGTTATTGATGTGTTACACACATTAGCAGAAAAGATTTGCAAACAGTTACACAGTGCCGGTAAAGCAAGGTCGTCAGATGCCTCAAAGAGAAAGTCAGTTAATTCCAATAACGGATCATTTGCTCATCCAATTTATGGAATCAAAGAAAAAGTTTTGGAAGTTTTTTTGTCAGAAGCACGACATTTTTGTGAATGGTAATTTAAATTCAATTAAGAGGCTCAGTGTTAAATATGAAAATGTTTTTGTCATGATAATATAAATACAAACTTGGGGGGGCAAAATGTTATGGTATAAGCATTGTTATTACTAATTTACAAGTTTCTGAGCTAAAATGTTTTTGGAACTTTTGGAATTTATATATTTTTTGGAATTCTTGGAATTTATAATCACATCCAAAGAAGTGGCAATGTTCTACCAATCAAAATAGAACTGGTGGTAGTAAAAGAAAATTACTTTTATATATACAAAGGGTATTTTTGAAAAGATTATATATATGTAAATTAAAAAATCAGCATTGTGATTTTTTTGCACGTTCTGCTTTTAAAAGAAATTTTCATAACATTTAAACTTTTAAAGAATTATTTATAAATTAACTTTTCTAGAATGATATTGAATTTTTTTGTAAATATATTCTCTCAAATTTTGGATGCATTTGTTCAAACTCAGCTGGAAATCTTTAAAGTATTCACAATCAAAGATTGGGGAAAATTCAACCTTTGAAGCTTTCCATAAATTTTAATTATTGAAATTAAACTTTAAAAAATGGGAAACATTAAACTGTATTCTTTCAAATCAAGGCAGGAAATAAGTTATATGATGAAAATTAAAATGATATATAATATTTAATTTTGAAATTTGATCTTCATTCTTTCAAATATATCAACTTGTGGAGTTTTTTAATGCTTCTTGTATTTTTTAAATAGATTTATATTCTACCGGAATGTAATGAAATTAAAGCCTATATTTTGCAGTATCTAAATTTTTTTTTTTTTTTTGTAAGGAGGATCGACCCTGAGGTAACATCTGCCAATCCTCCTCTTTTTGCTGAGGAAGACTGGCCCTGGGCTAACATCCATGCCCATCTTCCTCCATGAAGATGGACACCGCCACAGCATGGCTTTGCCAAGTGGTACATCGGTGTGCGCCTGGGATCCAAACCGCCGAACCACGGGCCACTACAGTGGAGCACGCGCACTTAACGGCTTGCGCCACCAGGCCGGCCCCTGCAGTATCTAAATTTGATGAAACATTCAAGTAATCAGAATTGTAGAATATTATTCAGTTAATTTTATCTTGGAAAAATACCTTTTGAAGAAAAGTGTCCTGAATGAAGGCAAAAATATGGTGCCTGCAAAAATGCTTTAGCTGAAATGTTTACACATTTCAGGACAAAAAGAAAATAAATAACATCAAACAGCATATTTTTCTTTGAGGCTACCAGGTACCTCAGCATCTGTGAAGAAATTGTTTTGCAATTCAAAAAATATGATCTACTCAGATAATGCAATTAAAATTTCAATGATTTCAAATTCATTAATATAAAATGCATTTGGGGGGAAATTTTATTAAAAATTAAGAATAATAAGAACACACTGCTAGAACCTCTGGTTGCCTCTCATGGCTTTTAGGTGGTGTTCTTTCTTCTGATATAGTTCCAGGCTCCATTGACTGGCTCTCTACTCAACTTCTTTCTGATGATCTGTTTGTCCTTAGCATCATCACATTCAATTTCTAATTTTCCTTTTTGGCGTTTATAGTCAGAACCTAGGATTAATTTGCATCAGCATGACATCAAATGTAGGAAGTCTTTCTCTGTTCTAATGTCAAAACCCTAATATCTGGCATTGCTATCTGAGAATATTTGTATATGAGTCAAAATCCTTAGTAGAATATAGTGTGTTGATCACACTTTATTAATTTATTTTCTAGCTTGTTATGCTATTTAAAAATTGTATCTGCATGACGTTTCTTTGGAATCGTCTCAAAAAAGGGGAACACTTCATATCCATTATAACCTAAGCAACGTAGCTTCTAAAATAAGTGTAGGCTGCCTATCTCTAAGGTCTGGTGTCATGACTCAGGTGAGCTCTGCTAGTAGAATGTGGGACCCTTGCCACATACTTCCACATTCCAGTAGGCAACTCAAAGTAAGTAACAACTTATTAAATGATCTTCTTGGGTCTTTCTGGTGGAGAGGGCTCCCTGATTAGTGGACTCAATTCTGATGAGATTTTTGTTTGCCTTTTTAGTTGGGTACTGGTTTTGGATTTCTGTTTCTGATAGTTTTTGATAATTATACTTTTCTCATTTGAGTCCTATACATTAGATCAAGCAATATGCTTAGGAGACCAGGGAAACTTATTTAGCTTATACTAACAAGTTGAGACAGTTTCTTTACTTGAATATCAGGTACTGAACTGTTCTAACAAAGTTTAGGCTTTCTCGTGTCAGCAAAGTAGTGAAGTAGTCATGCAAATGCCAAGTAGATAATGATTATTTTCCTTTTAATTCAGTAAAATAAGGAAAAATAAGGAAAGAGCTATTTAAAGACAGAAACTTAAGGAAGATTTTATCTCAAAAACTGTAACAGAAAAGAGTAAGAATGACAAATTAATAATTTGTTGGCTCAAGATGACAACCCAGCCCCCTTTGGATTTGGCTACAAGACACAAATACAAATAAATGAGAGACTGGGAGAATGGAAGTCTTATCATCCAAAGGTGCCAGAGATTACAGTATTGAGCTGGAAAAATAGCTGAAAATTTGCAAGAAAATGTCAGCATCCTGAAAACCATAGAAGGAATGACTTCAAAATATAGAATATAGATTAAACACAAACATGATTGACATCTAAACTATGTATGTGTGAGAGAGACCCCTGGAGGCATAGCAAAGAAACAGGCAGAGTGAAGAAAAATAATCTATTCTTGAAAGATAGATCAATGAACTTCAAGGTAGAGCAATAGAAATTATCGAATTTGGAGAACAGAAAAGATTTTTAAAAATTATCTATAATAAACAGAACCTCAGAGAACTGTGACACAACATAAACCAGTACAACAGATGGTTAAATAGATTCGCAGAAGGTAAGAAGAGAGAGAAAGGGGGCTGGCCCCTTCTCCTAGTGGTTCAGTTCAACACACTCCACATCGGTGGCCCAGGTTTGGTTCCCGGGTTTGCACTTACACCACTTGTCAGATGCCATGCTGTGGCGGCAATCCGTATACAAAATAGAGGAAGACTGGCACAGATGTTAGCTCAGGGTGAGTCTTCCTCAAGCAAAAAGAGGAAGATTGGCAACAGATGTTAGCTCAGGGTGAATCTTCCTCAGCAAAAAAAATAAAAATAAAAAAATAAAAAGAGAGAGAGAGAAATAGACAGAAAAAATACTTGAAGAAATAACAGCTGAAAAATTCCCAAGTTTGTGGAAAACAATTTACAGATCCAAGAAGCTCAACAAATCCCAAGCAGGATAAAAGCAAAGAATCTACTTCTAGACACATCATAGTCAAATTGTTGAAAGGCAAAGGAAAAGAGAACACCTTGAAAGCAAACAAAGGAAAATGACATGACGCAAACACAAACAACAATAAACTTAGTGGATGACTTCTCATCAGAAACCATGAAAACTAGAAACATTGAAATGACCTACTAAAAGGCAGAACAAAAAACTATAACTAAGGATTCTAAATCCTGCCATTTGTAGGTGAATCAAAGGGGAGAGAATTTTTTTGATCATCACTATAAGAAATGCTAAAGAAAGTCATTTAGTCTGAAAGAAAACGTCACTAGACAGGAACTCAGATCTATAAGTTGATGGTAGGTAGTTTTGGGGGAGTGGATATTTTTAGGGTTATGGATATATTCTGTATCGGGATTGTGGTAATTAAGTAAATGCATTCATTTGTCAAAATGCATCGAATTGCGTACTTCATGTGTTATTGTATGTAAATTGTATCTCAATCAGAGAAATACTCCAATGAGAAAGGCCCTTGGACGTGTGCCACAGGGTCAAATTCATAATTTGGTTCTTATTGTAAAGTAAGAAAATCATTTCACATCATTATCTACACCATTACACTTCTAATAACTCCTGACAGAATCCGAAATAAAATATATGTTAGAGCTTGAATCCTATTAAAAAATGCTAATGATGAGAGTCCAGCATAATTATAAACAGGGATAGTTACAAGTACTTTTTTTTGGGTAAGATACTTCTAATTTAAAATGCTTTTAACTGTATAATTTGACTTAGACAAAATAGTTAATCTTCTAAAGGCACTGGAAACACAATTTGTCAGTTCCATAAGTGAACAGATTAAAAACACAATGTGTAATGGACAGAATTCTCCTCATTTTGGCTTTAAAACAAAAAGCTAAAATTTTTAGCTTTAAAACTTATTTAGAAAATTAGTAAGCCTCTTAATAAGAGGAACTGAATAAATCAAATGCCGAGGCTTATATGTGGAAGAGAGTGAGAGAGAATGTGAGAATTGCTATAGTCTTCAATTAATCCAATTTTCTCAATAAGTCAAAAAAGTATTATAAAGAAAAATATAGAGAAAATAAAGAAGAAATTTAAAAGTTGATATTAAAATTTTTGTAACCATTTTTTTTTTAATTTTTTGTTTATTGCAGTAACATTGGTTTATAACATTGTATAAATTTCAGGTGTACATCATTATACTTCTACTTCTGCATAGATTACATCATGTTCACCACCCAAATACTAATTACAACCCATCACCACACACATGTGCTGAATGATCCCTTTCGCCCTCCTCTCTCCCCCCTTCCCCTCTGGTAACCACCAATCCAATCTCTGTCTCTAAGTGTTTGTTTATTGTTGTTGTTATCTACTACTTAATGAAGGAAATCAGACGGTATTTGACCTTCTCCCTCTGACTTATTTCACTTTGCATTATACCCTCAATGTCCATCCATGTTGTCACAAAGGGCTGGATTTCATCGTTTCTTATGGCTGAGTAGTATTCCATTGTGTATATATACCACATCTTCTTTATGCATTCGTCCCTTGATGGGCATTTAGGTTGTTTTCAAGTCTTGGCTATTGTGAATAACGCTGCAATGAACACAAGGGTGCATGTATCTTTACACCTTGATGTTTTCATGTTCTTTGGATAAATACCCAGCAGTGGAATAGCTGGATCATATGGTAATTCTATCCTTGATTTTTTGAGGAATCTCCATACTGTTTTCCATAGTGGCTGCACCAGTTTGCACTCCCACCAGCAGTGTATGAGAGTTCCCTTCTCTCCACATCCTCTCCAACACAGATTGTTTCCTGTCTTGTTAATTATAGCCATTCTGACAGGCATGAGGTGATATCTCATTGTAGTTTTGATTTGCATTTCCCTGATAGTTAATGATTTTGAACATCTTTTCATGTGTCTGTTGGCCATCTGTATATCTTCTTTGCAGAAATGTCTGTTCAGGTCTTTTGCCCGTTTTTTGATTGGGTTGTTAGTTTTTTTGTTGTTGAGATGCATCAGTTCTTTGTATATTTTGGAGATTAAGCCCTTATCAGATGTATGGTTTGCAAATATCTTCTCCCATTTGTTAGGTTGTCTTTTCATTTTGTTGATGGTTTCCTTTGCTGTGCAGAAGATTTTTAGTTTGATGTAGTCCCATTTGTTTATTTTTTCTATTGTTTCTCTTGCCAGGTCAGACATGGTGCTTGAAAATATGTTGCTAAGACCGATGTCGAAGAGTGTACTGCCTATGTTTTCTTCTAGAAGTTTCATAGTTTCAGGTCTTACATTCAAGTCTTTAATCCATTTGGAGTTAATTTTTGTGTATGGTGTAAGGTAAGGGTCTACTTTCATCTTTTTGCATATGGCTATCCAGTTTTCCCAACACCATTTGTTGAAGAGACTTTGTTTTCTCCATTGTATGTTCTTGGCTCCTTTGTCAAAGATTAGCTGTCCATAGATGTGTGGGCTTTCGATTCTATTCCATTGATCTGTGTGTCTGTTTTTGTGCCAGTACCATGCTGTTTTGGTTATTATAGCTTTGTAGTATATTTTGAAATCAGGGAGTGTGATACCTCCAGCTTTGGTCTATTTTCTCAGGATTCCTTTACTTATTCGGGGTCTTTTGTTGTTCCAAATAAATTTTAGGATTCTTTGTTCTATTTCTGTGAAAAATGTTGTTGGAACTTTGATAGGGATTGCATTGAATCTATAGATTGCTTTAGGAAGTATGGACATCTTAACTATGTTAATTCTTCCAATCCAAGAGCATGGAATATCTTTCCATTTCTTTGTGTCTTCTTCAATTTCTTTCAGCAATGTTTTATAGTTTTCCGTGTACAGCTCTTTCACCTCTTTGGTTAAGTTTATTCCTAGGTATTTTATTCTTTTTGTTGCAATTGTAAATGAGATGGTATTCTTAATTTCTCTTTCTGCTACTTCGTTGTTAGTGTATAGAAATGCAACTGATTTTTGTATGTTGATTTTGTATCCTGCAACTTTACCATACTTGTTTATTACTTCTAAAAGTTTTCTGGTGGATTCTTTAGAGTTTTCTATATATAAAATCATGGCATCTACGAATAGTGACAGTTTCACTTCTTCCTTTCCAATTTGGATCCCTTTTATTTCTTTCTCTTGCCTGATTGCTCTGGCTAGGACTTCCAGTACTATGTTAAATAGGAGTGGTGACAGGGGGCATACTTGTCTGGTTCCTGTTCTTAGAGGGATGGCTTTCAGTTTTTCACCATTGAGGATGATATTAGCTGTCAGTTTGTCATATATGGTCTTTAGTATGTTGCGGTACTTTCCTTCTATCCCCATTTTATTCAGAGTTTTTATCATAAATGGATGCTGTATCTTGTCAAATGCTTTCTCTGCTTCTATTGAGATGATCGTGTGATTTTTATTCTTCATTTTATTAATGTGGTGTATCACATTGATTGATTTGCGAATGTTAAACCATCTCTGCATTCATGAAATAAATCCCACTTGATCATGGTGTATAATCTTTTTAACGTATTGTTGTATGCGATTTGCTAGTATTTTGTTGAGGATTTTTGCATCCATGTTTATCAGTGATATTGGCCTGTAGTTTTCTTTTTTTGTGCTGTCTTTGTCTGGTTTTGCTATCAGGGTAATGTCGGCTTCATAGGATGAGTTAGGGAGCTTCCTCTCCTCCTCAATGTTTTGGAAGAGTTTGAGAAGGATAGGTATTAAGTCTTCTTTGAATGTTTGGTAGAATTCACCAGGGAAGCCGTCTGGTCCTGGACTTTTATTTTTGGGGAGGTTTTTGATTACTGTTTCGATCTCCTTACTGGTGATTGGTCTATTCAAATTCTCTACTTCTTCTTGATCCAGTTTTGGAAGGTTGTATGATTCTATGAATTTATCCATTTCTTCCAGATTGTCAAATTTGTTGGCATATAGCTTTTCATAGTATTCTCCTACAATCTTTTGTATTTCTGAGGTGTCTGTTGTAATTTCTCCTCTTTCATTTCTGATTTTACTTATTTGTGCCTTCTCTCTTTTTCTTGGTGAGTCTAGCTAAAGGTTTGTCAAGTTTGTTGATCTTTTCAAAGAACTTGCTCTTGGTTTTATTAATTTTTTCTCTTGTTTTTTTGGTCTCTATTTCATTTATTTCTGCTCTGATTTTTATGATTTCCCTTCTTCTACTGATTTTGGGCTTGGTTTGTTCTTCTTTTTCCAGTTCCTTTAGGTGCATTGTTAGATTGTTTATTTGAGATTTTTCTTGTTTGTTGAGATAGGCCTCTATTGCTATAAACTTCCCTCTTAGAACCGCTTTTGCTGTATCCCATAAATTCTGGCATGTCGTATTTTCATTTTCATTTGTCTCCAGGTATTTTTTGATTTCTTCTTTGATTTCATCATTGACCCAGTGGTTGTTCAGTAGCATTTTGTTTAATCTCCACGTATTTGTGGCTTTTCTGATTTTCTTCCTATCGTTGATTTCTAGTTTCATACCGTTGTGGTCAGAAAAGATGCTTGGTATTATTTCAACCATCTTAAATTTATGGAGACTTGTTTTGTGGCTTAATATGTGATCAATCCTGGAGAATGTTCCATGTGCTTTTGAAAAGAACGTGTATTCTTTGGTTTTTGGATGGACTGCTCTGTATATATCTACTAGGTCCATCTGTTCTAGTGTATCGTTTAAGGCCAATGTTTCCTTATTGATCTTCTGTTTGGATGATCTATCTGTTGGTGTAAGTGGAGTGTTAAAGTCCCCTACTATTATTGTGTTACTGTCTATTTCTGTTTTTATGTCTGTTAATAATTGCTTTATATATTTAGGTGCACCTACATTGGGTGCGTAGATATTTACAAGTGTTATATCCTCTTGTTGGATTGTTCCCTTGATCATTATGTAATGCCCTTCTTTGTCTCTTTTTACAGTTTTTGTCTTAAAGTCTATTTTGTCTGATATGAGTACTGCTACCCCAGCTTTCTTTTCATTGTCATTTACATGGAGTATCTTTTTCCATTCCTTCACTTTCAGTTTGTGAGTGTCTTTAGGTCTGAAGGGTGTCTCTTGTATGCAGTATATATATGAGTCTTGTTTTTTTATCCAATCAGCCACCCTGTGCCTTTTAATTGGAGCATTTAGTCCATTGACATTTATTTTTAAAGATTTTATTTATTTATTTTTTTCTTCCCAAAGCCCCAGTAGATAGTTGTATGTCATAGCTGCACATCCTTCTAGTTGATGTATGTGGGACGCGGCCTCAGCGTGGCCGGAGAAGCAGTACGTCGGTGCGCGCCCAGGATCCGAACCTGGGCCGCCAGCAGCGGAGCGCACGCACTTAACCGCTAAGCCATGGGGCCGGCCCCTCCATTGACATTTAAAGTAGCCATTGATAAGTATGTACTTACTGCCATTTTTTAATTTTTTTTTTTCTCAGTGTTTTAGTAGTCCTTCTCTGTTCCTTTCTTCTTGTATACAGAATTGATGGTCTCTTTAGTTTGACCTCTGTCTGAACGTTCTACTCTTTAACTCCCCTCCTCCCTCCTTTTATGTTTTTGATATCATATCTAACCTCTTTTTTGTGCATTTGTATCCATTACCTTCTTATCATGGAAATAGATACTTTTTCCTATTTGTGGTCTTCTCTTTTCCCCTTAAATCAGTCCCTTTAACATTTCTTGTAGCACTGGTTTCTTGGTGACAAACTCTTTTAATTTTTGCTTGTCTGGGAAATTTTTGATCTCTCCTTCCATTTTGAATGATAATCTTGCTGGGTAGAGTATTCTTGGCTGTAAGATTTTTCCTTTTAGCACTTTCAATATATCGTGCCACTCTCTTCTAGCCTGTAAGGTTTCTGCTGAGAAGTCAGCTGATAGCCTTATGGGATTTCCTTTGTATGTAACTTGACTTTCTCTTGCGGCTTTTAAGATTCTCTCTTTATCTTTAATTCTGGACATTTTGATTATGATGTGTTTTGGTGTTGGCCTCTTTGGGTTTATCTTATTTGGGGCTCTCTGTGCTTCCTGTACCTGGATGTCTGTTTCCTTCCTTAGGTTAGGGAAGTTTTCATCTATTATTTCTTGAAATAGATTCTCTGCCCCTTTGTCTCACTCTTTCTCCTTCCGGGACACCTATAACAAGGATGTTTGTGTGCTTGATGTTGTCCCAGAGGTCCCTTAGACTGTCCTCACTCTTTTTAACTCTTTTCTCTTTTACCTGTTCAGCTTGGGTAATTTCTTCTAGTCTTTCTTCCAGGTCACAGATCCATTCTTCTATATCCTCTACTCTGCTTTCGAGTCCCTCTAGTGAATTTTTCATTTCCAGTATTGTATTCTTCATTTCTGATTGGTTCTTTTTTATATCTTCCATTTCTTTGTTGACATTCTCACTGAGTTCATCTATTCTACTCCCCACATTAGTGAGCATCCTTAACACTCTTTGTTTGAACTCTCTGTTGGGTAGGTTGCTCATTTCTGTTTCACTTAGTTCCTTTTCTGAGGTTTTGTCTTGTTCCCTTACTTGGAATGTATTCCTTTGCCTCCTCATTTTGCCTCTTTCCCTGTGCTTGTGTCTACGTATTAGGTAGGTCAGCTACCCTCCTGTTCTTGGATAGGTGACCTTATGTAAGTGATGCCTTAGGCGGCCTGCGGTGTTCTTCCCTCAGTTCTCAATGTCCCAGGGGTGACCCCTATGTGGGCTACATGTGTCCTTCTGTTGTGACCTGTTTGCTCTCCCTGTAGGCGCCCAGGGATGCTGAGTTATGCTCCTGGCCAGCTGTTGTAATGCTCAGCTGCTTGTAGTTGTTGTGGGCCCTTCAGTCTCTTTATCGGGTGTGGGGAGCCCCAGCACAGTTGGCTGCAAGTTCTAATAGCACATTTGTGTTGCAGTATTTCTTTTAAGTGAGTAGGTTGTTAGGCTCAGGGCCTTACAATTGTTATAAGCCTCCAGCCTTTAGATCTCTTGTCAGCTCTCTGAGGATTGCAGCTGGGTGGGACTGGCCTCAGGCACAGGAGCACCCAGTTGTTTCAGGCTTTGGAAGGTGGGGCAAACCCCCTATGTGGGTGCCCCGACCTCCCAAAGCAGACCCAGTCTCTCCATGACATGAGCCCCACACACTCCACCACTGCCCCACACTCTCAACCCGCTCCTTGTGCACGCCCTGCCCCACTGAAGTCGGCTCAGTTGCCAGGCTGCAGAGAATCCAGTCACCAATCTATGCAGGCCCACAAGTTGCCTGGGGGCTTGTTGTTGGGTGGGGCCAGTCTCTAGGGTTGGCTGCTTGCCCTGGCTGAGCTGGATTAAATTGGTGCTCTAGCGGGTGGGGCAGACCCTGGGCTAGCAGGCCCCAGGGAGAACTCCAATGGCGTCTGTGTCAGCATGCCCACAACAGGCCACAATGGCCGCCGCCAATGTCCCAGTCCCTAGAGAGGTCTCACCTCTCACTGAGATGCACTCAGGGCCTATTAGGTGAGTCTCTTTTCACCACAGCACTGTGCACCTTTCTTTCCGGTGATTTTAGGATGCTTTCTGAAACGGGTGAGTTTGAGCGTGGGCCCTTTAAGAGCCGGTTTTAATTTCTTTGTGAACCGGGTTTTCTGGGGTCCTCCCCAATGTTTTAGTAGCAGACAAAGTCAGATATTCTGCCACTCATCTCGATTGTGCTGGGTCCACAAAATGCCCACAGCGGGGTTGCTCCCGGCTCAGGGCCCCGCGCCTCCAGGGAGGGCTGTGGACCTGTGAGCTGCTCCCGGGCGGCCGTGAGGCGCTGCAGCTTGTGAAGGCAGCGTTTTTTCTCTCCAGAAGGGAGTCTCTGCCTCTTCTACCTCAGTTAGGATTGTCCGTTGTTGCAGGGGTTCCTCTTATCCAGTTTTCAGTTCTGTCTCAGGGGTAATTTTTCCACGAGTAGTTGTAAATTGGCTGTGTCCGTGGGAGGAGGTGAGTTCAGAGTCTGCCTACGCCGCCATCTTGACTTCCTCTGTAACCTTTTAGAATTACTTGTTTTGTTTACTGTCTACATTTAAAAACAGTTGAAGTATTTAAAAGGATCTTAAAAAGTTTAAAACATTAATTTTGTAATCAATGTTTATGTATTTGGAAAAATCTAATTTGTTGAAACTCTATTTTGTATTAGCTCTATTCTTGTATCTATTTAGGAAAAGCAGTTTTTTGGTATTAATAAATTTAGTCAGTGGATAAAGAACTAATAATAGTGATAGAATAGTGATAGTGAAAAAACTAACAATAATTTATCTCCATGCACCTACGTATTTTGGGGAGAAAACATCAAAATATAAAACAGAGAAAGTGACATCTTTCCTTGCAGAGTCACCAGTACAAATAAATCTTGGCTGCTTCATTGCTTTAGTGTTCCTGGACTATACCACGTTTTTTGTTTTATCGTGTTTCAGGAACCTGGAAAAAGAGCATGATAGTCTAGCAGTGTGAATATTCACACAGCATGATAAATTTGGCTCCTTATGAAGCTCATTCTTAGCTCCAGGTCCCTTTCCCAATCAATCCCCTATGATGGCTTGCTCTTTAACAAGTTTGAGATCCTTTTCTGGAAAAGCAGAAGGGGAAATGTGTGCTAGAAACTTTTAAAATTCACCCCTGGCTTTTATCAAATAGTAAAGGGAAAAATTACACTGTCCTTAATATTTATTCCTTTCACAAAAATCAGCAAGCTGGTGGGGCCAGCCCAGTGGCATAGCGGTTAAGTGCACGTGCACCGCTGCTGGCGGCCCGGGTTTGGATCCCGGGCACGCACCGATGCACCGCTTGTAGGGCCATGCTGTGGCGGCGTCCCATATAAAGTAGAGGAAGATGGGCACGGATGTTAGCCCAGGGCCAGTCTTCCTCAACATAAAGAGGAGGATTGGCATGGATGTTAGCTCAGGGCTGATCTTCCTCACACACACGCACACACAAAAAATCAGCAAGCTGGTGAACCACAACCAACAGGGAAAAAAACGATGTGCAAACAAACTATGTACAAGGGCTAAACATCAAACATAGAATGTTAATTGAGTAGTTCTGACATGGAAACTTTAAAAATAATTTCATCCAGTCAGTCAAAAATATTTTAGACAGAAGGGGACATGTGGGCTCCCACAGTGCTAATAATGATAACAGTATTTTTTTGGTTTTCTTTTTGTATCAGGCACTGTTCAGGGTCATCTGCATATATTAACATCTTCAGTCTTTGGGTCTGGCCTGTGACTAACTATTTCTGCAAATGTAGAACTCGGACACACAGAGGTTAGGTGGCACACTCCAGTGACATAGCCATTTCATTAAACCAAATTATATCAGAAGAAAGGTTGAGATAAATGGCCTAAGGATCATAGCTTATTAATTACAAGAGGCATTTAAATACTGCTACTACTACTAGATTTATCCTATGCACCAGCAATGTTGATAAAAAATATTAATAAAATAACCCAGAATCTCTCTATATTTAAATGTTAAAGATGTAATGCATAATTTTAGTATAAAGAAGTAATGCATAATTTTAGTATGAAAGAAAGGTAATTTTGAGAAAAATTAACATGTAATGGCTGCATTTGTTTCTTTTTCTCACTTTATTATGAACTCTTTGTTCTTTTTTGTGGAACTCTGTTTTAGAGTGTGTTCCAAATCTTTCTCCTTTATTGAGCTCTGGCCTGGAAAATCTGTGTTCAAAGAAGAATATAATTGAGTTAAAAAAAAAAAGTGTTTAGAGACAGAAACTAAGAATGATTATTTACTTGGACTGGATGCCCTCCAAGTTGAAAATCAAAAGTACTTAATTAAGACTAGAAACTTCTGTTGATGTGGTGTAAAAAAGCAATTTCTCTTGTTTTTAAGATAAACATGTTTTGTGAGTTTCCTGTCCTGGCAACAAAATAAGCACAGGTGAATATTTTGATTGAATGTACATAAAATTTTATTGACTCTAGGTTAAAATATACAGGAACATGCACTTCAAATGTTTAATAACTAATTTTTCTCTCTCAGGCCTGATTGTGTTTTGGCGTGGATCTTCCTAGGCTGCAGGAAAATATGAGTGCACCTTAGGCATTGCCAAGGAGGCAAGTCATGGAACAGGAAAAAAAAGTGAGGATTTTAAGCTGGGAAAGTAGGTGGGTTGGTCAAACTCCTCTCTACTCCCTTTCTTCAGTGACATGTGTATTTGTGTATGGGAGAGGGGGAATCAGGGTGGCTCTATCAATGGACCATTTTAGACAGTGGAAAAGTCTATTAGCAAAGTCAGTTCACAAACTAGCAAAATGTTCTGAATCAGGAGTCCAGGAAAGAAATAGGTGTCTGGTGCATCCACAGGTTAGGGTGTGGTGGGCCAATCTGGTAATTTGCCCAAACCTCCACCAGGCTGATGTCCTACAGCATCCCTGTGCAAAGCCTGGATTTAGCCAAATTCAAATAGACAATTGAACGGTAGGTTTAAAGTCAGTCAGTTCTGGTGAAGTAGAAGTCGAGCTTCTTTGCTTCTTGTTGAATAAAGGAAAATAAGAGGAGAGAGAGGCCAGACAAGAAACCGCTCGAAATGAAGAACCTCAGAGAAGCAACTCGCTCTTCCCAGAGGCACCATGAAGGTGGAGGCAAGGTATCTTGGTCTCTTCTCCTGAGGAAACCAGTGACCTTTCCTGAACGTGACAGCAGAAAGGCCCAAGGCTGGGACTACAGTGGATGCAGAAGGAGGAGCCTCCTCTCTCTAATTCAATACAGGTACTAACCGGACGTGAATGATTCAAGTATCTTTTATTATCAGCAACAATTTAAAGCACTTACATCCCTGAGGGTTTCGAGGGCAAGGGCCACTCCTATAAAACCCAGTCTGTTAAAAATAGATTACTGAACCCACTCAGGTAACTGCCAAAACCAAAGGCAAATGTTTAAATAGTCAATAAATAAACGATAACTGCATTAACTGAAATACCTTCTAAATTTTTGGTGTTCAATGCTTGTCACATGAAATTAAAGAGGTAAGAGTTCTAAGCAGAATTTCAAAGACGTTCTTCCTTTCATTGACATTTTCTATTAATGGTATGAGGTTCTACTTTTGCTATTAGGTCTTTTATATTTTATTTTCTCTAATATACCTTTGGGGAGATATTAAAATTTCTTCTCTTTTTTAAGATTCTATACTGTGTTGATATGCCATTAGGAGGTCACAGCTACATTTGTAAACTATAAACCCAATTTGAGAAAATTTGGCGACATTTACAAAGAAAATTACTAATGAACTCCTCAAAAAAATTCTTTGGATGGTTCTGGTTGCAGCTAGGGTGTTGACCTTCTTTTATCCTCCTTGGTGGCTCTCTTTTATCAAAACTAAATATACTACTTCCAAAACGCTCCCTACAAGATGCATAACATTTGTAAGATCATGTTCTAAAACTTAAACAAAAATGATAATAAAAAACAAAATTTAATTTCACATGCAGAATATGTGTGACAAGCTCTGGATGGTTGCTTGGTGGTCCCTCAGATTATTTTTCCCTGTCATGCTTGCATGCCTTATTTTATGTCTCATGGGAAAAGAGAGAACAGGACAAATTTGATTTTTTTTGCCCTGAATTAATGGAAAACTGATGTGAATGACATCTACCAATCATATGCTTATTTTCACCTTTAATTAAGTCTATCGGAAAAATGTATTCAATTACATCATAATGAAAAATTTAAATGATTCCATTCCACATTGTGGATTGCCTATTTTAATTGCCAATGACTGACAGACACATTTCACAGGTGAGGTACTTAAACTGATAAGTAAATTTCAATGGACAGCAAGTCCTGCACTCCTAAGCTACCTCTGAAGAGTAGTTGAGAAGGTAAACAGATTTTGAATATCAAATTGGCTAAACTGTGACAACATATATTTTAAAACAGTCTAAAACCTTACTATAAGCTCTTATGAATATGAAATATATGCCAAAGAACTAGGAGTAGCCCTTACAAAATTGTTACAGGAAATCTTATACGGATGCTTACCTCTGCACCATGACCGTATCCAACTTGCAGTTGTAGATACCTGAAGTAAAAATAACCTCACAGTATCAGGATCTTTTGTTTCCAGATGGTAAGTCCAGCTTCTTAGATCTTCTCACTTGTGCGTCCCCTGATCAGGTTCAGGCCATGCAAAACCATACTGGAGCCCTGTTGGATTAAACATATTAGATGTTCTTAACAGTTCATGATGCTGTAAAGTGCCAGTAATGAAGAATTTAGACACCTGTGTCCCAGTGTAAGTCAGTTTTTTAATCAGTGGAATATTCATCTTTTACTGATTATCTGATAAACATAATTACGCCACCACCAAAGTGTGGCAAACAGAGGGGCTCCGCCTCAACTCCCATCACTTAAGTCTGCACCAGGAAAGTTGACTTGTCTAGACATGGATCCCATCTCTTGGAGAAGCAAGTGTTTGAAAAACACGCTCTATAACTTGTGCGCCTGGTAGGTAATAAGTATATCTTGAGACCAAAGTAGCTCTTGAGGTCTGTGCTTCAAACTGAGTAAAGAATTGATGAAGAAACCCTGAAAAACTTCGTTATGAAACAGTCCAAACATACCCTATTTGGGATACATGAGAGAGGGTTGAGGCAATCTTATTTTCAGAACTTTTAATCATCTTCATTATATTTATCCTCTGCTGGCTCGTGTAGGGTTGGGTTCCCTGACTGATTGATCCCATCTGCCTTAGAAACTTCCTATGAGACCCCAGATAATGCATCTGGTCCTGATTTCAGGGAATTTTAGTTTCCAGATAGCAGTTGTCCAAGTGCCACTTGTACAGAATAAATATTTTTATATTCATCTTGTTTACAGAACCGATTATTCTGGAGCATTTTCGTGATCATTCTTTACTGGAAACCTTATTATACTTTCTGATTTCTCACTTTAGAGGATTCTCCAAAAATCACAAGATAGATCTTTAATAAAGTGAGCAGTTCTGATGCCACTCTTCTTCTCTTTTTGGGCAAAGAATTTGCTACTCTAACTTGTGAGATTTAATCCCACATTGAACAACCAGGAGAAAAAAAAAAGGAAACAAGGTTAAACAAAGAATTCAAGCAAATCAGAAAGCCTCTGGGAGTTTACATGTTTTCCTTAATTCTGCTTAAAGTATAAGGAAGATGAGAACATAATCTATTTTTTACTCTGACATAAGCCATTCCTACTTTAGGAAATTATCCACTTGCTGGATTTGAGCTCATCCCTTATGGATCATAGTTTGACTCGTATTATCATTCCCATCAGACTGTCCTTCTGGAGAAAAAATAATCTTAGTAGTTGCCTAAATATATTGTTTTAGAGCTCATTACATCAACCACGTAAATAGCACAGTATGATGAAACGTCATCATCACGTTGATGTCCCATAGTTTGTGCATAGCCACAATGGAGGAGTGTGGATTCCAAACCCATTGTTACTGTATGGGTCTTGCATTACTCAATATGAGTGTCTAGGCCATTTGTTTTGGACAAGGGGCTCTTTTAATTTCTGAGTTCTAATTTTCTTTACTCATTAGTTTCACTAATATTTATTAAGTACCTACTAGAACAGACACTGCTCTAGGTTCTGGAGTTTAGCAGTGTGCAAAACAGACTACCTCTCTATCATCTTGAAGATAATAGTCTAGTGAGAGGGAAACAAACAGCTTGGGAGCTGGTGAAGAGTGCAACAAAGATGTGAAAAGGGGTAAAGAGTGATGAGGATACTATTTTATGTAGGGAAATCAGAGATGTGGTGAAAAGATAACATGTAGCTTTTGATGATGAGATTTTCGGAATCTAACAACAGATATTTCTATGAGCCACTAATGAAGCTAACTATCAACAGCCTTTTAGTGACAACAAAATTAGAGTTTTTTTGTAAGCATTTTCTCTTTCTCTTTCCCTAAATATGAAGTATTCTTATTCAGTTGTTCATACTGAAACTCACTATAATAATGTGTTTTTTAAAACTGAGTACCTAATAATGCAAGAACAATGAAAATATGTGTGTATAGAATAATTTTTCCATTGTAAATGGAACAAAGGAGGGAAACTATGGTTGTATTTCAAGTGAATTAATCACTTATAGACATGATTCATTTCATTGCAGACCTAACATTCAGGCTGTCCTATCAATGTATAAAATTCCCCAAGCATGATATCTGGCACTGATATCTGTAAATGTACAAACTTTTGATCCATATAGGTACTTCTGCTTGCAGACCACATCTCTTCCCACATATTTTTTTGCTTGTTAAATGGTGTAGTTTTTTAGACTCTGCTCAAAGTGTAGGACATTATCTGGCCATTCTAAATAAACCTAGAGCAACGTTAACTAATCTTAATGCACTCTATCTGTGACATTATTTTAGAGGAATAAATCTGCCTTATTTACCACAATACCTTGAAATTCCATCACTGCATGTCTCATGAACTAGATTTTGTCCTGGATATTTATTTCTGTAGCTTCTTTGAAATGTTAGGAATTATATGGATGCTAATGCTACGTCTCTCAAATCTTAATTCTATAGCCTTCATCTCAAATGATCATTTGATACATAGAGTGACTGTGACGTTAATTTACATTTTTTTCATGGACGACCAACTAATCCAGGCCATTGCTGAATCCCTCTGAATATAATGCTGGAGATATTACAGAAATGTGAGTGAATTTGACAGATCCTCCACTTAACATAAGAATTGAATGGAGATAAAGTTGTGGAGGTCAAAGATGGTTGATTACAGAGTGAGAAGGAAATAAAAAGAGCTGGATTTCTAAGAAAAGCAGGAGGCTGGGGAAGAACACTCTGCTTTTGCCCTTTTGCACTTTTGCTCAATCTCACAGTGGAGGTCCAGTGACAGTCCCAGTATTGTAGGTAAACGTTGGCATCTTAGTATCTGGCATAGAAGTCAATGACTGAGTGTTCCCTCCTTCTCTCTACTTCGTTCCACAGATTACATGATTAAAATCTAGAAGGGCAATTTGGTTGAAAGAGCAACCGAAAAATGGTGTTCGAAGTCAAGGGAAGTTACTTGAGGGAATGCCTACCACCATGTAGAAGAGGGTGGAAGTGGAGGAAGGCTAGCCTATGGTTAACACCAGAGACTTTGCCCTGAGGCTTACTTTTTCCTCCTTAAATTTATATGAAATGAAGCAACATTAATGGATCTCAGAAAATGAGAATTTTAAATAAGCATAATAAATATCTTCAAAGACATAAAAAGGATAATGGAAAGATAAAGCAGGAGTAAGAAGTCATTAAAATAATCAACTTCAGATATTGTATACACAATTTTGAAATAAATAAGCCGACAGATAGGTAGACTAGTGGTATTGATCAACAGGAAAGTAAACTAGTGGGTCAAAAATCAGATTGAAGAGCTCTTGCAGAGAGCATTGGAAGGAGACAACCAAATAGAAAATGTAAAATAAAATAAAGGTTAAAAAATTAGAAATTAGCTAAAGAATTATAATAAAGGTCCCCAAGAAAGAAGAAATATATATAGATATCTATTTAGAGATATCTATCTCTGTCTGTCTGTCTATCTATCTATCTATCTATCTATCTATCTATCTATCTTTCTTTCTATATCACATTGACTTAGATTTTCTAATAGCATTGCTGAATACAAGAAGAAAAGAGGGTAAAGGTTTCAAAGATTTGAAAGAAAAATGTCCAACTTGCTATTTTATGTATATTCCTAGAATTTCATTGAAATGCAAGGCTGAAATAAAGATTCTCATTTATAAAAGTAGGTGTTTTATCACACACATAAAAAAACAATTTGAAACACTCATGAAAAACACTCACGAAAAGAATACTCAAGCAGAAAGAGAAATAAATACGAAAAGGCATAGCTAGTCATTGCATGGAAGAGTGAGTTAATAATCTAGTAAATTTTACTCTTTTCACCCATGAAATGACCATCTCTTCTCCCCTGACTCACTCTCCAAACCATATAAATAATAAAAACCCAGAATGAAAACTCTAGAATGATAGTAATATATGTGTGTGTGGGGGCGGGCAGGAGCTGAGGAGGGAGGAGTAGAAAACCAGAGGGAGGTGGTAGTTGTGATTCCTGTGGTCTGGTAGACGAATTAGATAAAAAAGAAGCATAGAAATTTGGCAAGGAAAAATAACTATAAATGCGGGTCTTAAATAGCTACCTGTAACCACTAGAGAAACAAAAATTAGCATGTATACTTCCAGTTAAACATGATGGATTGATGAAATGTTTGCCTTCCACTCCCTCCTAAAAGTGTACTAAAATAATCCTTAATGAATAACAGTGGTATACACGCACAGCCACACACAGAATGAGATGGACGATAACACTGGAAGAAAGGTGTCAACATAATTTTTGAGGATGAAAGTAAATGGGAAGGTGGTCACTGACTGAAAGCTGAGAATGCTAAAACCTAAGTGTGGCAAAGGGGGAAGCCATCAAGAATAAAGATTAGTTTCTTCTCTCTCTACATTGATAAGGATTCTAGGCCCTGGAGACTTCTGGGGAGTGGGTGCTAGTAAGAGACGGGGATGAAAAAATAGAAGGATTTGTTGAAAATCATAGATTACCTCCTCCATTGCAAATAGCCAAATGACTACTGTTCTCTCACCATGAAAAGACAAAGAAGGTTTATATTCTGAGGAAATTGAAAAGGAGATTCTGCACTCAAAAACTCCAGGAATAGCAAAGAGCACGTTATTGAAAATAGAGGAATTAAATAAATGTCTACATTCATGGTAAGTAACAAGACTGTGGGCCCCCTTCTCCTACTTATCAGTCAACCAGAAGCAGTCAACCAGACTTAAGCCTTTAGGTAAGAGAGTGGAAGATTTCTTCATGCAGAAATTAAACAGTCCAAAGAATTCAGGTAATGGAATTAGTTGTTTCCCAGAGGAACTGGCAAAGCACATTGCTCTGTCATAGTGTACTGATGCACCCCCACTACCACTATCACCTCCAAGTTGGCAAAACCATACCATTCACTCAACAATTTTACTCTTGAATATAAATGAATAGCTATGGACCTAAAGATATTTTAGACAGCGTCTTATATCAAAGGAAAAGAACAAAGCAAGCTAAAAAAATTAAGAAAAGACTTCAAAAATTATAATATCCTCAGAGATAGAAGAGAAGATGTTGTGTTTATGAAGTAAAAATAGAATAGAAAGGAACATTCAGAAAACAAGAAAGAGTTCTTGGAACGAAAAATATGAGAGCAGAAGAAAAAGTATAGGAAAAACATGAAGAAATCCAAGGAGTAGGCTTGAAAAGACAAAGAGATGAAAAAAGAGTAGTAAAAAGACAAGAATTTAGAGGATCAACCTAGGCAGTTGTGTATCTGGCAAATTATTCAGAAAAAGATAAAGAGAAGAGAGAAAATAGGTAGAAGAAAATAATTAAAGACATACACCATAAAGATCTACTCTCCAGACAACTTTCAAATATGCAATACAATATTATTAACTGTAGTCACCATATTGTACATTCCACCCCCAGGACTTATTTATTTTGTATCTGGAAGTTTGTAACTTTGACTCTTTTCACCCATTTCACCCACTCCCCACCTCCTGTCTCTGGCAACCACCAATCTGTTCTGTGTGTCTATGAGCTTTTTTTTCCCCTAGATTTCACATATAAGTGAGATAATATGGTATTTGTCTTTCTCTGTCTGACTTATTTCACTTAACATAATGCCCTCAAGGTCCATCCATGTTGTGACAAATGGCAAGATTTCATTCTTTTTATGGCTGATATATATATATCACATTTTCTTTATCCATTCATCCATCGATGAACATTTAGTTGGTTTCCATATCTTGGCTATTGTAAATAATGCTGCAGTGAACGTGGGGGTGCAGATATCTTTTTAAGTAAGTGTTTCCGTTTTCTTTGAATAAATACCTAGAAATGGAATTGCTGGATCATATGGTACTTCTATTTTTAATTTTCTAAGAAACCTGTATACTGTTTTCCATAGTAGTTGCACCAATTTACATTCCCACCTCAGTGCATAAGGGTTCCCTTTGTTCCACATCCTCGCCAACACTTGTTATTTCTTTTCTTTTTGATAATAGCCATTCTAGTAGGTGTGAGGTGATATCTCATTGTAGTTTTGATTTGCATTTCCCTGATGATTAGGGATGCTGAGCATCTTTTCATGTACCTGTTGGCCATCTGTAGGTCATCTTTGGAAAAATGTCTATTCAGATTCTCTGCCCATTTTTTAATTGGATTGTTTGGTTTTTTTGCTATTAAATTGTATGAATTCTTTAAATATTTTGGATATTAACCCCTTATCAGATATATGATTTGCAAATATTTTCTCTCAATCAGTAGATTGCCTTGTCATTTTGTTGATGATTTCCTTTGCTGTGCAGAAACTTTTTAGTTTGATGTAGTCTCACTTGTTTATTTTGCTTTTGTTGCCGTTCCTTTGGGTGTCAAATCCAAAAAATCACGGCCAAGACCAATGTTAAGGAGATTTCTGCCTACGTTTTCTTCTAGGATTTTTATGGTTTCAGGTCTTGCATTCCAGTCTTTAATCTATTTTGCGTTAATTTTTATGTATACAGTAAGATGGAGGTGCAATTTCATCCTTTTGCATGTGACTGTCCAGTTCTTCCAACACCATTTATTGAAGAACCTGTCTTTTCCCCATTGTATATTCCTGGCTTGAAAAAATTGCACTGAAGAAATTTCCTTTGTCATAAATTAATCGACCATATGTGAGTGGGTTTATTTCTGGGCTCTCTATTCTGTTCCATTGGTCTGTGTGTCTGTTTTTATGCTAATACCATATTGTTTTCATTACTATACCTTTGTAATATAGTTTGAAATCAGGGACCGCCATGCCTCCAGCTTTGTTCTTTCTCAAGACTGCTTTTGTTATTTTGGGTCTTTTGTGGTTCCATACTAATTTTAGGATTGTTTGTTCTGTTTCTGTGAAAAATGCCATTAGAATTTTGATAGATATTGCATTGAATGTGTAGGCTGCTTTGGGTAAGATGGACATTTTGACAATATTAATTCTTTCAATCTATGAGCATGAAATATCTTTACATTTATTTGTGTCTTCTTCAATTTTGAAGTAAATTTGTAGCTCGTCCTTTCATTAACTCTTTTTTTTTTCATGAATCTATAACTAATTTACCCCCAGAGGTACTAAACTCTCCTCAATGCTGAAGTACCTCAGGTTATATAGCCACTTGTGTTTCCATGGAGACTCTCCCCTGCAATTTCAGTGCCCTTGTACTGATTGCTTGCTTTCTAGCTCTGCTGTCCTCTTCCTTATTTTAGCAACATGCTGAAGACCTCCTTTGCCACCCTCCCAAGTAAGATCCCATGATGCTTAGGTCCCCTGTATTTCTGTTATCATTTTACTTATTTGTTTATTCATTCATTTTTTGGTTAGCCAATCCTCCAGTAGCCTACTAAGATAATGTGCATTGAATTCAATTTTTATAATGCTTGCATGTCTGAAAATGTCTTTATTCTAGGCAATCAAAGGAAAACTGGAATGACTAATATGCATAGGAAAACGTTTTCAGTCTCATCGGTAATTCAGAGAGCCATGTTGCAAAGATGGATGTGAGAAATATTTTGGCCTGGCAACAGGGATATTTCAGGATAGTGGATGTATCTCAGGAATATGCATCAATGATCTATCTTGGTTCACTGATACTCAGATCTAATGTGTGTTGGTGTTATTTACAATTGATTAAATCTTTTAAATACTTTCTTTTGAACATTGTCAAGTAGAGTGTTAAGCTATCCCTTAAGGTATGATTTCCCATGTGTTAAGTAAAAAGTGATACTTTCCTCCTTACTACCACCACAAGGATGAGAAGCTTAGACTCTTCTTATTAGTGAAAAGCCATGTAACTGTTTCTACAAAGAAAAGTCTTAATTAGGGAAAAATCCAAATAAATAACTCAATGGATTGGACCCATTATTACAAATGAGGGTCAGGATGGTATGCTGATTACAACAACATATTTGAAGTGTTTAACATATTAAAAAACATTCAACTACAGAAAAGTCATATATTTTACATACGTCTGTGTAAAGATGCAAAAGAAAATATTCCTAGCTTCAAGGATTTTACAAACTGTAAAGAAGAAAAGGTTTATTCACAAATAGTTATAATAGAAGATAATAGGTGAAGAGGACCATAGTAATGAGATACATTGGTATTTGATAATTGGGGTGTTACTTTTAGGTGAAAGGTTTCCTGGGTATGACCTTGATGAATGAGTAAAATACTAACACACTCAGATTAAGGGATGACTATGGAAGTATTTACAAAGATTCACAGTTAAGTATTTACAAAGATTCACAGTTTCAAAACCATAGAGAACCTTTTGACAGCTTGAGACAGCTGAAATAAGAGGCAAGGTCAAACATACCATTGGGTTATTCTTATTGTTTCTGATATTGACTGGCTCTGCTGACCATCTTCTGAATGGTCCAATTTGTAAGATTCATATCTACATATATTTGTCATGTTCAGAGCAGGTGAACCGACATGATTATGGTGATCATAATCAAATTTTATATTAATTGCACTTGTATAAGATTATACAATAATAAGTTGCAAATTATAACTTTAACCATACATTTTTAATTTTATTTAGAAAATGAAATTATCTTCTTGGTTATTTTATCAGAAAATATAAATGTTACTTGTAAATATGTTTGACCTAGTGCATATTTACAAAAGAGAATAGTTTAATTTTAATCCCTGCTGGTGTTTTCTTTTTATTAAATCAATTTGTTTAAAACCACAATGCAAATGATTATATCAGTGAATTATGGTTGACTTTGGAATTACTTCATAAGGTTAAAAATGTGCTCTATACAGTCTTTTTCTTTTTTGTCATCTTGAGGAGTTTGTAAATCAAGCAGTAATAGTAATTCTCAAGATGAAACATGCCTTTCAAAGACCACAGTCATGTGTGTGAGAAATTTGTGAAGCTTTGAGCTGATTTCATTCCAAATGAGAAAAGGAGAAGGATTATAAGGGTACTTCTTGGTGCTTGTGCCTTCTAACTCATGACTTTTGTTTTCAAATGATATTTTACAGGTCATTGAGTGCTCATTTAGAATAATTTTATAGTTGTGGGGATTTTAAGGTTCTGATTATGGGGAGAAACATGCTTACAACATCCATGCAAATATTCACTGTGCTCCAATGGCAAACTTGCAATGATTCTCTCCATTTGCTATGTCTTAAGAATTTTTTTTTTTTTTATCATTTATGCTCCTTTTTCTTCTGTGACACTGGTCACTGGATTTCTCTGTCTGATTATGTTTTGTTCTTACTGAGTTGATTCGGATTTAATCCAGGAGTGACAAAAGGAGCAGGGGCTCAGAATTCAGTGAGTTGTGGGTTCAAATCCCAGGTCTGCTATTTATCAACTGTGTCTCTTTAAGCAATTTATTATACTTCACTTTTCTTTTCTGAAAAATCAGGATAAGATATCACTGGGTTTATTAACAGTTAGACAAAATGCCTCCAAGTGTCTAACACAGTGTCTAGCTTTCTAAGAGGCATCCAATTATCTCTTCCTTGAAGAAAGTACCATTTCAACATTTCAGCGAATATCCTAAACATCTCATACTAACTTTTGGTGACTTACTGGGTCCTTGTTAACTAGTCAAGTCCATTTTTTTATGTGTGTGAGTTTACATCTGTAATAATAATATTTCTGTATTTTTTTTTTGGACTTACTGCAAACTTCCAACCTCTCCCTTCATTGTCCTTTTCCACCTTTGTTTGATGCTTAAATTATTGAGAGCATTAATTTAGCTCACCACTGCATTTTACATAGATTAAACCACAGTGGTTCTTAATTACATAACTTAAATCTTGTGCTAAAATGAGCATAAACTATTAGGTTGAACCATAAGGAATTTCCATTATTAGTCTATACTTGAGCTACAAAAATGGTAACTTCATATAGTTCAAACTGAAAAATTCAAAAAGTAATCGTAACATTTGAAAAATACTAATAAGTACTGATTTTCAATTATTATGAGCTTTACACTGGTTGTTTATTCCTATATACAACATTCGCACATATCTGAGAGAAACTGAGAGGTGATAGATAAACTGGGGTTCCTTAAGAGAAAATGAATACTGCAGAAAGGGGTTATGTAAGTAAAACTGGGAGGGGGGAAGGGAAGTATATTCTCTTAGAATTAAGAGGTAAATTTTGATTTGTAACTAGTTTCTATAATTTAAATAATTAACTTGAGATACTTCTCCTTGAATAAATGTCAGATACTAAAGGGTTTTTAAGGTAGCTTTTGTGAAGTAAAGATAAGCTTTAATGGTATGGTTGCCTTTCCTCCTTTTTTTTTAGAATGATGTTTATTTATTTATTTATTTACTTTTTCCCTCAAAGCCCCAGTAGATAGTTGTATGTCATAGCTGCACATCTTTCTAGTTGCTGTATGTGGGAAGTGGCCTCAGCATGGCCGGAGAAGCGGTGCATCAGTGCACGCCTGGCATCTGAACCCGGGCCGCCAGTAGCGGAGCCCGTGTACTTAACTGCTAAGACACGGGGCCGCCCGCCTTTCCTCCTTAACAGCCACAGCATTAACAGAGAACTTGAAATTCAAATATAATTTTGACAAACCTGAACAATTTGCAAGTCCATAAATAGAGGCATTGAGGGAGTTCATCAGCGCATTGTGCATCTTCACTTCAGCTAAGGAACTCATTCCAGATAAAAATAATTCTCTCCTTAAAACGTCTCCACACATTTTCAACAGTCACTCAGCAAATTACCGTTTCAGTTCTTTATATAAGATGATAATGCCAGTGGCTAAGATAATGACAGTCAATTTCCACTTAAATTTTTTTAATTGTATTCATTTTTCTTATAATGTCTAATCCTACTCAGTGTGAAATATCCAAGAAAATCCCTGGATTAATGTCTTAATTACAGTGTTGGTTAATGTTGCTAGGTAGATGATTCTTCAGTTTTGAATATTTAAAAAAGTAGGCACATTTTTTTCAGCTCTCTGAGAAGATAAGCAACTTTTAAATGGATGATCTAGTTTTCAGAGACCCTTATTCTGGCAGACGAACTATTTAGGTCCCAGGGACGGAGAGAAGTTATGCGTGAACTCAACAATATGGACTTCCTCTCACCAAAGTTACTGCAACACTGTGGTATACTGACCTCCCCTCCTGCCAATAACAAAGGCCAATGCTGAGACTCTCGCGTAGCACCATTTCCCGGGGGCTCAGATTGATTTCATTTGACCTCTTCCATCAGGAAGGGGGCGCTGGAATACACCTATATTTGGCATATGGGTTTGCCTGCATGACACAACTTTTCTACTAGTATCATTAGTGGACTTTCAGAATGTCTTTATCAGTGTTGTGCTGGTAAATATTTAACAACCAGTCTTCTGAAAAAACAAAAACAAAAAAGTATGCATATATATTCATATATACACATTATAATTTATATTGATATGAAGGATGTGTAGGATAGATTATACAAATAATAATATAATGTATGAAATGATTATAAATTCCATGGAACTAATTGATTCTTACAGAATGAGTTGGATGATTTATGTTGATCTCTTCTATTCATAGCGGACCTATGAATGAATGACATGCAAGCATGAATGGTATTGCTATTTTCCTCTACATTGATAAGACAAAAGTGAAATAGTAACAAAGATGTAGGCAGGAATTTCACTCATTGGTTCTGATGTAACTGACATTAGTTCTCATAGCACCTATGGAATTTCCTCATATTTATTCTTTGTTAAATTGGATAATTGTTTTTGAATACTGGAAAGATTTTTTTGTTTGTTTGTTTTTATTATTTACAATGTAACATCTGCAGACACGACACTTTTAAGTTTAATATCCATTATTACCATTTTCTCCGTCACTTTATTAAGTCTAAACAATCAACAAAATAATAAAGTTATGATTTGTAGTGTTTGCCAATTTTTGTTCTGTAAATACTCTCACTATAGCCAATGTGACAGCTAATAACTTGGACTTGGGAAAAGATACTCAGTAGCACACTGTTATTTAGTATTTCCAGCATATAGATAAAATAGATAGACATAATTCAAGACCATAGAAAATGGTAAAAATGTAGTAAAATAATTAGGAAGTGATGAAATTTGTGTATTACTTTTGTTTTTAATACATTTTAATTGAAATTCATCTTTAATAATTTTACCTTGAATGCTTACACACAAAATATTCTAGATCAGGGACAGATAAATTATGATTATGTTACAGTAAATAATAAAGCTCATTAGATGCCCCCTCCTTTGCCCAAGGCTTTACCCCTGGGGTGACATAATGAAAGCCAGGTCAAAGATCTTACCCTAGCAGCTGGACACTGTGTAGGCGAGGGAAGAAGAACAATGGATTTTCTCCATTTTTCTATAGGAGAGAGACAGTCTTGTCCCTTCTTTCTCAAAGGGGAGAGAGAGAATGGAAAAAACAAAAAACACTTTCGCTCCTTTGAGACAGATCGAAAGGATACTGGGTTCTCCCATCCTGGGTTCTTACTCTAACCTTTTGGAATGTACATACATCTTTCCAAGCGCCTGATAAATCTCAGGTGACTGTCTTTTATGACCTAGAGATTTCCCCAAAGTCTTGACTTTAAACCTAGGGAGATAGGCCCCTACTAATCCTGGCACCCTGGTAGCTTAACATAAGGACCTTGTCTGGGCTGTAACTATATGACTGTCTTAGGGAGATAATAGAAGTTCTATTACCCTTTTGGATCAGAGAAATTAACTAGACAGATGGTACAAATATAATTCTTAAGATATGAGAATGGTGTTAGGAAGCTAGGGCTTTTTAGAGAAGCACTAAGAAACTCAAGAAAGTTTTATTTTCCCACAGTAAGTTTAAATAATTTAATTTTTAATAATGGCCGTGCTTAACAACCAATTTGCAAAATTCCTGATAATTTAACAGTTGTCTCTCAAGAGCCAGTATGATCAGTCCAGGACACCACTGCACTATTCATCAACATGTTATACATGTAATATTTCCGCTAAACAAAGAACTCACTTTAAGGGAAAATATATGCAGCAATAGGGTCTCACTCATGGAATTTCTCTTATTATCACAGGTCTATTTATGATGAAATGGTTTCTAATAGATTCAATCAGAGCTCCATCTGAGGGTCACACCTTGTGATGTTGGGTTATTGTTCCATAGCACACCATTTATTTCTTAAAGCAGAGGTTGATACATAGTGTTACTTCCCTCACTGACGAAATATGAGTCCAGAACTAAGGAGTCTAAGTGAAAGAGACCTCTTTCATTTTACACTTAATAATCCACTTGTGGAATTTTTTTTCCCTTGCTTTGGTCTCAATAAATTTGGAGGTCCTAGTACCCAAGAAAATATATTAAACAAAAAGCTAAGACTGTATTTTGACCAGTAGTTTTTTGACTCCTTATACTAATTCAACAGGCAGAAAAGAGATTTGCTCTACTGTCTGGGATGTTTGATTCAAATTACCAAGAAAAAAGTGGATTACTGCTACACAATGAAGAAAAGGAAGACTGTGGTAGGTTGAATAATGGTCTGCCATAGATGTTTCTAATCCCTGGAAGGTGTGAACTACGTTTGTTACCTTATAGTGCAAAAGCAACTTTGCAGATGTGATTAAATTAAGAATATTGAGATGGGGAGAGTATCTTGAACTATCTAGTTGAGCACAATGATCAAGGATCCTTACAGGGACTGATCACAAGGATCCTTACAAAGACAGAAGGCAGAAACAGAGGGAAAGAGGGAAAAAGATTTGAGGGTGCTACACTGCTAGCTTTGAAGGGGAATAAAGGGGAGATGAGCAAAAGGAAGGTAGGTAGCTTCTGGAAACTGGAAAGTACAAGAAAACAGATTCTCCCCTGGAGTTTAAAGAAGGAATGCAACCCTGTGAACCCATTTTAGACTTTTGACCTTCAGAACTATGATAAATATGTGTTAAGTCACTAATTTTGTGATAATTGGCTACAGCTGCAATAGGAAACTTGTACAAACGCTCTGTCTAGAAATCTGAGGATTCACTGGCACAGCTGTTAGTATTCCATGACCAATAACAGAAGTAAGTGGGAAACTGTGAGAACTCAATAAACACAGGATAACTCAGAACCTGTTAGTAGAATATTTGGGGTCACCCCACCAGTTAAAAACTCTTAACTGGTTGAGTCCAGCAGTGGGTCATGGGAAGAGGAATATGGAATAAGGGATGGAAGCAAGAAACTGTGATTTTCTACTTAGGCCTTATGATCAGCAACAAAAATGGAGATTATAGCAGACATGTTATACAGTGTATGGTATACATACTGTATTATGAGACCAATTAACATGATACTGGCATGTTCTCAGTTTTTTGAACAATAAATGACATCCAGGAGGAAAGATAGAAGGAACACAAAATTCCTGGTGCATAGGATAAACAGAAGCTGATTGATTCACTCATTTCGATGTAAATCAGACAAATATTTGTTCATTATATCAGGAGATATCCATTTCCACTTCTCAGTTATGAAATTCTGTTTTGGTTCCAAACCTTTTAGATGTTAGGAAAAAACATACTCATTTCCTCTGCCAAACTATGACCTTTTAAAGTAGAATATCCCATGAGGATGCCTATTTTCATAATGTTCACTTTGGCTTCTTTACAATGGAACTATAAAATAGAAATGCTAAAATCTGCCCCAGAATCTGTGCATACATGCCTGTGCCAAGTTAGTAGCTTGGATATTTAAAGTTCCTTCTAGTAGGACAAGTAAATAGACTTCACTCATTTGTAGAGGATGACACATTTTATTAGTACCTAAAAGGGGTTCGGGGAATAGAAGTAGTTTCCACCTTAGAGGGAACGAGGTGTAATTATGGGTTATTGTGGAATAAGTCATCTTAGAATGACTGTGATCAAGCCAATAATACACTCAATTAGATTTTCTTGAGGGTGTTCAGCAAAGAAATAGTCCTAGTAACAGGTCCTTGCCTTAACTGTGAAGCACTGAGTCTGCCACTTCATTTAACTACCCCTGGGCACACCATCCACATCGTAGATTATATAAGCAGTACCCCTGCAACCCTGATGTACACTGCAACCCTGACGCATTGGCTGTTGACTTTCTTTCAGTTGAACTTAAGTGCTCACGTCTCTAGCCTCTTAATGACGTTAACCATGGCTCTCATGGACTAATTCTTCATTAACTGGAAAACTCATTTTAGTCCATGCCAAAGCTGAGCAAAATTAAATATTAGAAATATCTGGGCTTTTAAAACACAAGCTTATTGGAGGATGATGATTATTTATAGTTAAACAGGATAACATGATATACATTCCCATTATCTTTCTTACCACTCACTTCAAGGGTAGAATATGTCTTCTGTTAAAAGCTACTCTTCTATGGACTCAAAATAGAAATTGCATATGTGATGTAAGTATGGTTTTCCAAATTAATCCTGTATAGTAGGTTACTAGCAGTTTGCTGGTCATTCAAAAGTGAAAAGAACAATATCAGATTGGATCTGCTATTGTTGCTCAGAGAGGGAAGCCATGCTCATTACAATGACTTTGCCTGCTAAATTGGCAAAGAGAATTGATACTTTTGAGAATTAGTTTCTCAAAACCAGAGATGAAAGAAATTGTCCAAAGCAGTTCATTGAGAAGATGAATAAAAGCTACCATGTAGGAAGGTTCTCATCTAGCCATCATAAAAATAATCTATCTTCTTGTGTCTCTGCCCTAACTCTGCCTTTGTTCCTCTAACTACCGAAACATCTTTGCCCCCATCAAGGCCACACTTTCAGTTTTGTGCTGTATTTCATCACCTGTCAATTTTCAAGAATGTTGCTCTTTTAATCTTACCCTCCACCCTGTCTTGGTGAATCATCCATCTCCACTGAATCATTCTCATCAATGCTCAAACATGTTCTTGATGTTCGAACTGTTTTTTACTTTTTTTTTTTTAATGGCCCTTAATCATAGATCCTCTTCTGCTTCTCTGCATTTTGTCTCCCATTTACTTCTTGATAGAATGATTTATCTGTAGCCAGTGTGTGGATTTACTCATTTCCCATTCGCTCCTCAACTCCCCAAGCCCTGGATTCTTTTTCAATCAATTCACCGAGAATAATTGCCAAGGTCATCAATTACTTAACTTTTTACCAAGTAAAATGGTAACTGCTCTGTTTTTTTTGAGTTCTCAGCAGCATCTGATACTGTCGTCCACTTCTTGAAACTTTTTCTTCTCATAGCTTTGAGGTACAGCACTCTCTTGTTTTTCCTTCTACCTTCTTGACTATTGTGCTTCCCCAGTTTCCTTTTTGTTTCTTTCCTCTTCTTAAATGTCAACGTTATAGTGTCACATTTTTGTAACTTGGCACCCTTTCTCTTCTCTTTATTTTCATTCTTCCTGGATGACTTGTTTTAAACTCAGGATTTTAAATACTATCTGTGTGCTGAAGACTCCAAAATCTACATATTCGTTGCTGCCTTCCCTCCACAACTCCAGACTCCTACCGCCAAATACAAATGTCACATCTCCAAATGGATGACTATGTGGCACCTCAAATTTAATATGGCCAAAACAGAACTATGGATTGCTCTTCTTAACTGCACTCTGCTCCTTGTCCAATCTTCTACATCTCAGTAAATGTTAGTACTCAGTTCTTTGAGCCTAAAACATAGCAGCTACTCTTCATTTCTTTTTAATTCTCACTTCAATATTATCAGTCCTGCTGAATCTACCTTTAAAACATTATCTCAGAGCTGTCCCTTTATCTCTGTCTCCACTAATAATCACTTTAGCCCACGTCACCACCACCTTTGTCTGGTCTCTTGTCATAGCCTCATAACTTGTTCCCTTGCTTTCTCTCTTCCTCTCCTAAAATCTTCCCACACAGCTAGTAAAGTGATATGTTCAGTCTGTTAATTAGAAAATGTCATTCCCTGACTAAAACCCTTCAAAAGCCTCCTGTCATTACACACATATGACTCACTTATTAAATGAGCTGGACTCAGAATAAATAAAAGAAGGAAAATCTCTATACTGTTTTACCACTGCCATTCAGAATCACTCTTGGAATTTTCCTCTCCATTTCTGGATGTTTTCTTGAGCTAATTCCATAGATTTTTTTCTAGTTATATTCATATATTGATTAGCAGTCTTGTTTTCTGATATTAGAAATCCCAGACCAGTGAAGTATCAAAATACTTCAATCTGTCATACAGTTTAAAGCATTTCTCTCCACAGCTCAGGCCTTATCTAGATTTTGAAGATGATAGCAGGGAAGAGAAAATTGCTTTGTTTCTTCTCTTTTCCTCTCTCTCTTTCTCTCAACAAGCTGACTCAATAGCTGCTATTCCTGACTCCTCCAGAATCTGGTGTAGAGGAAAGAAGGACTTAGAAGAAATGGTAAAGTTTTATCTAACTCATGTGATTATATGTGCTGTCATATCCTTCTATGGAACAGAAGCCTAGAAGTATGTTTGTGTGTTTAGTGTTTTTTGTTTGTTTGTTTTGTTTTATTTTGAAATCCATCACTCCATGGAAACCTCCCACTACGTCTTTTTCTGGTATGGATCATATCCCAACATTTTGCCACTTATAATTCACCTCTCAGCTCTTCCATCTGAAGCTATATATCCCTTGTGGATTCTTTCTGATTGCATCACATCACCCTTACAGGCAGACCTCTTTGGTGAGGTCCTATTATTCACCTCCCCTACCATGTTGAAGCCAAAAGACATGGTAGAAGAGGGGGGGGAATGGATGCAGGGAAGCAGACAATCTGATAAAATCTCTATCAGTATTTCATCAGTCTCTCAATTAATTCTTCCACGGCTTTATATGGTCTAGAGGTTGGTGATGAGGTAGGAGTTACAAAATAGGTTTTGATCCACCCCCTTAGATGTGCCCAAACTGCACTGGCCTTATTGCAGAGCCTTAAACAGAAGCTTGTGCTTCCTTAAGATGTTTTGCTTGCGATTCCTTCTTCCTGGAATAATCTTTCTCCTGTTATTTGTATGGCTGACTCCTTTGTGTTTAGTGCTTTGTTTAAATGTCCCCTTCTCAGAGAAGTCTACTCAGACCTTTCTATCTGTAGTAGCAAGGAAGTCACTGTTTCAACAAACCTACCACATTTCTATAGGAAATTCCCTCCCCCTCTCTCTCAGACAACTATTTCACTCCTCTTTTCTCTCCACAAACACCCAACACTTCTGTCCTTTTCTCTCATTTTATGACCTTGCTTCTTATTTCTCTGAGAGGCCAGAAGCAATGGTAAGAAAACAACATCATCTTTCTACCACAAAATCTTTCATCTTATTTGTTTCTGTACTCATATTCTGCCTTCCTATTACTATGGATGGACTCTCCCTACTCATATTCAAGTCCAACCCTGTCATTGTGAGATGGATCTCATCCTTCCTTACCTACTCAAGAACACTGTTTAATCACCTCTCACACCCTGCCCTCACTCAGTTGCACCATCCCAATTAGCAAGCAACCATGCTGTAATATCTCCTATCATGAACAAAACCCTCTTGTAATCCCTCATTCCTCTCTAGAGACTATCCCACTTCTTTTTTGAGAATTCTGTCTCGAATTTCTTTTTAATCATGCAATATTTTTTTTCAATTCCATCAAGTTTCATTCCTATCTTCCAAGGGAAACCATTCTTATAAATTTAACAATGATTTTAACTATTACAAAAGCAATTATCAATTCTCATTCCCCCTTATCATGTTTAGTGTCTCTCAGTACCATTTAAAAGCTTAAGACTGCAAAATCTAGATATCAATCCTTGGCTTTATCCCAGAACTCCAGACTTCTATTACAAATTCCCAAGGTGATATCTCTGAATTAATGTCCAATAGACTTTCAAACATTTTATGGACTATAGCAGTTGGTCCAGATTTGGAAATGACAAAACGTCCACAGGTACAATATATTCACACCCCCAGTTTACTTAGCTTTGAAGGATACAAAGCAGAAAATATATCGACAAAGCCAAATAGCAGTCTCATGGTCAGGAGTAGCTTCCAACCCTCTCCATCCTTTGGTGCTCAGCAGCAAGGGAAGAGGAATGGGAGAAGCTGCTCACTCCATTCTTTACATATTTTCTATATTGTGTCTTTCATCTGTGAGTAGCTACCAATTTTTGTCTCTCTCAGGGTTGGTGCAACTCATCAATCAGGAGTTTCATACACTAGTGCACACACACATACACACACACCCATAATTGATAACCAAATACAATGTTACCTTATTCGTCTATTTTTCTCCATATCTTCATTGATTATGTTAGTTAGTCTCATTGGCTCCTACCTGAAATAAATCTTAAATCTGATCTTTTTTTTTTTTTTTCCCATTTCCAGTGCCACCACTCAAATCTATAGCACTTACCTGATAATCCTTCTTTCATTGCTTCATTCTTTTTTCCTTTCTTCCTTCCCTACCTGCCTCATCACTAGTATATAAGCCCCATGGAAGCACAGAGCTAGCCTGACCTATTCACTGCTAAACCCTCATTTCCTAAACCTTACTTACCATGCAATAGGTAGTTAATAACTATATATTGAGTAAATAATTGATCATCTCCTTGCTCAGAATGACTGCAGGAAATACAGTAGTTATGGCCATTGACAAGTTCTGTTGTCAAATCTCATTAAAGCTCGTTGACGTGTTGGGAAATACTTGATTCTTTGTGTGGGTTTAGTAAATCCCCTTTTTATTCCTCATGCTTATCCTCAAGATAGCTTTTTTACAAAAGACTTAGTTAACCTATAATTTTGTTGAGTGCATAATCTTTATAATGTCTTTGTTCTTCTTATACTCTTCACCTGATAAAGATCCCTGGGCTTTTATTATATTTGTCTAGCACAAGACCTTTAAACGTACTGCACTGACAAAAGTCATTCTGTGGAGTGAAAAAACATTGAAATTTATTTTACTATTACTGTTCAGTTCACTCTTATTTTTGATACAAAGTAATAATTATGATTAATAAAAAAGAACAAAAATAATATATCTGGATAAAGTATTTTATGACTAATTTATACCATGAGTCATCTTGCCTATTTAAAATAATGATTTATATTTCATATGCTCCAAGCCACTTGAATTCCAATATCCAGGGCTTTATGATTAACCCTACATGCTCCAAAAACAATTATACAAACAATGAATTTATTAAGTTTAGTTATCCATTGAGAATCTGAATTATTTTACAAGAGACTGTGATCATGCCTACTCATTTTAAAGTCCCCTTTGAGGAAAGATAAATGGTCCATGAAAACTGTCTATTAAGTGGGCATCTACCCATATGACAGAGGAATAGGAAACTGAAAACTCCTAAAGGCCACAGTTAAGACAGGGAACTAAAGTATTATGCCATGAGATTGAGTTAGGTTGAGAGGTCTTAATAAGGCTATTGGAAACTGCAAATATGAAGGAATAGGGACAATGAGTAAATTATTCCTTTATTTCTGCCCCATAACTGGAGTCTGCTATCTAAAGAGATATTGACTCTCTATTTTTATAGTCAAATATAAAATTGGATCTACATTTCTCATTGTTGTGTTCTGTCCATCTGACAAGAGCTGTCCCTTCATGGTCTTCTAGAATGCTGATTTTTATTGAATCCCATCACAAATTCTATGGATTTCAAATTATGCTCCCTCAAGGCATAGGCTGTGTGTCATTGTGCCAATTATCAATTTCTTACTCCTTACCTCCAAATTCACACTTCAGTATGTCCTCTCCAATAATAAATGGAATCCCTTTAAGCATTTCTGCTTTAACTTTAGCACGATGTTATGTTTTCTCAGTAGGGAGCACTGGAGGGTCATCACAGGAGGAAGGGCCTCTTCTGCAGTTGCTGGCTGCTGTGCTGCAGGTCAGCAGGACGGGGATGAGGACATCTCGTGGACTTCTGCCCCAGTCATGCTCACAAAATGCGTGGCGTTTAGGTGACATTGTAGCCTCAGCCCTGGCACCACCCACCTACAACCAGGAGAGTTTCCAGCCCCTCTGCATGCTACCTGCTGTTGCTGATCTCCTGCTGCTGATCTCCTGTTCTCCATTTGTACTCTAGAGGGATGCTGCCTCCTGGCCAGTAACTATGGCCCAGAACCAGCCTGAGCAAACTAGCAAAATTCTCTGCTTTCTGGCAGATTGATTACATCTTCTCCAAGGAAGTCTGAACTCCAGTGTTGGGGAGGGGACTGCCTTAACAATTTATTCTTTCTTAGATGCTCTCCATTATGCCTAGAATAGCATTTAGAGTTTCCTAATATCTTATAGCTACTCTCTTATCATAGTTGAAGAATTCTTTATATCAAACTGTGTGGTTTCTATCTCCTGATTGGTCTCTAGCGCCTAGCATACTTGATGACATTTAATGTGCCAAATTTGTTCATTAAGTGAATGATCAATACCACATTTTGTATTCCAGGTTGGTTTTCTTCTCATTATTCACTACTGGGTTACTCTCATGAACTCATTTCCGGTGAATAGGAACATTTACTTTCTGGGTTTCTATAGTATTTTGACCTATTCCCCTAAGCCTCCTTAATAACTCATTTCTCTCTCACGTTTAAATCAATAAAATTTAGGAAAATCCTGCCTTTTATTTGATTTTTGAAGCTTAATAGCTATTTGATCCCAGTATTTCTTGACTAGGCATGAATATTAAGACATAAATCCCTTCTCTGATTCCTATTAAACATAACAGACATTTAGATTAATCAGTAAGTGGATTTTACCCTTTGGCATTAAACTTATTTGATAAGGAACTTTAAAAGTCATTAAACAGTTCTGTTGATACCCAAATGATTTTTCACATATGGCCAAATTTGTGAAATCACTTGGCAAACAACAACATTTAACATCTGTCAGTTTTAAATCAAATAAGTGATCCAGCTTTTTATATTGGAGGAGACTGCAGAATACAGATATTTTGAGAGTCACTCTATGGGAATGGAGAGTTTTATTGGAAACTAGGAATGGCTTTTATCTTTCATGTTTCAAGAAACACCATTAAAAATCTTTTAAGTTAAAGGACTTTGAGTAAAAGAGAATAGTGAAAGTATGCTGCTCTACAATTTTTTAAAAAATAAAATTGTCCACATTATCTGCAATCAGAAAAATTTTAGAATGAGCTCATGATTTCCAGTGCCATCAACAGATTTACTTTTCAACTTTTTAGAAAGCAACTCTTTTACCTAAAGCACTTTCTTTAGTGTTTTAGGCATAAAGATGAATAAGATAAAATTCTGTCTTCAACAAAAGTTTGAATCTAGTGGAAGAAAATAAAATGATAAAAAAATATTACAAATTAGTAGATCTTGAAGATGTGAGAATGTTGGGTTTGAACTAAGTTTAAAAATAAAACAAAAAACTCCTAGAACTGATAAGCAATTATAGCAAGGTTGCAGGATACAAGGTTAATATACAAAATCCAATCGCTTTTCTATATACCAACAATGAACAAGTGGAATTTGAAATTAAAACCACAATACCATTTACATTAAAACCCCCAAAATGAAATACTTAGGTATAAATCTAACAAAATATTTCAAGACCTATCCCAGGAAACCTACAAAGCTCAGAAAAAAGATATTGAAGAACTAAATAAATGGAGAAATATTTTATGTTCATAAATAGGAAGACTCAATATCTTCAAGACACCAGTTCTTTGCAACTTGATCTATAGATTCAATGCAGTCCCAATCAAAATCCCAGCAAGTTATTTAGTATATGTTGACAAATTGATTCTAAAGTTTATATAGAGACAAAAGACACAGACTAGCCAACACAACATTGAAGGAGAACAAAGTTGGAGGATTAATACTACACTACCTGACTTCAAGTCTCACTATAAAGCTACCAGAAAGAAGACAGTGTAGTATTGGTGAAAGAACAGATTGATAGATCAATGGAATGGAGTAGAGAGTCCAGAAATAGACCTACATAAATATATTCAACTGATCTTTTGACAAAGGAGCAATACAATGGAGCAAAATAGTCTTTTCAACAAATGGTGCTGAAGCAACTGAACATCCACATGCAAAAAGGTAAATCAAGATACAGACTTTACAGCCTTCACAAAAATTAACTCTAAAATGGATCAGAGACCTAAATTTAAAATGTAAAACTATAAAAATCCTAGAAGATGACATAGGAGAAAACGTATATGGCCTAGAGTTTGATGATGATTTTTTAACTGTAACACCAAAGACACTATCCATGAGAGAAAGAATTGATAAGTAGGATTTCGTTAAAATTAAAAATTTGCGCTCTGTGAAAGACACTGCCAAGAGAATAAAAAGACAGGCCACAGACCGGCAGAAAATATTTGCATAAGATATATCTATTGAAGAACTATTATCCAGAATATACATAAAACTATTAAAACTCAACGATAAGAAAACAAACAATCTGATTAAAAAATGGGCCAAAAATCTGAACCGACATCTCAGCAAAGAGGACATACAGATACAAATAAACTTATGAAAAGATGCTCCAAATCATACGTTATCAGAGAAATACAAATTAAAAGGACAAGATATCACTACATACCTATCAGAATGGCCAAAATCCAGAACACTGACAACACCAATGCTGGCAAGGATGTGAAGCAACAGGAACTTGAATTCATTGCTGGTGGGAATGCAAAATGATACAGCACTTTGGAAGACGGTTTCTTTTTGTTTTTTTTTTAATTTTTTGTTTATTGCAGTAACATTGGTTTATAACATTGTAAAAATTTCAGGTGTACATCATTGTACTTCTATTTCTGCATGGACTACATCATGTTCACCACCAAAATACTAATTACAACCCATCACCACACACATGTACCGAATTATCCCTTTCACCCTCCTCCCTCCCCCCTTCCCCTCTGGTAACCACCAATCCAATCTCTGTCCCTATGTGTTTGTTTATTGTTGTTATTATCTACTACTTAATGAAGGAAATCATACGATATTTGACCTTCTCCCTCTGACTTATTTCACTTTGCATTATACCCTCAATGTCCATCCATGTTGTCACAAATGGCTGGATTTCATCGTTTCTTATGGCTGAGTAGTATTCCATTGTGTATATATACCACAGCTTCTTTATCCATTCTGGAAGACGGTTTCTTAAAAAACTAAACATGCTCCTTGTGATGCTCCGATCACATCTCTTGGTATTTACCCAAAGGAATTGAAACTTAACGTCCACACAAAAACCTGCACACAGATGTTTATAGTAGCTTTCTTCATAATTGCCAAAACCTAGAAGTAATCCAGATGCCCTTCAGTAAGTGGATGGACAAATAAACTGTGGTACATCCAGACAATGGAATATTACCCAGCATTAAAAAAAAATAAGCTATCAAGCCGTGGAAAGACAAAAAGGAAACTTAAATGGATGTTACTAAGTGAAAGAAGCCAGTCTGAAGAGGCTACATACTGTATAATTTCAACTATATGACATTCTGGGAAAGGGGACTGTGGAGACAGTAAAAAATCAGTGGTTTCCAAGGGCTGGGGTGATGGAGGGATGACTAGGCAGAGCACAGAGGATTTTTAGGGTAGTGAGACTTCACTTGTGATACCATAATGGTGGATACATGTCGTTATACATTTGTCAAAACCCACAGAACGTACAACACCAAGAATGAACCCTAATGTAAACTATGGACTTTGGATGATAATGATGTGTCAATACATGTACATCAATTGTAACAAATGTACCACTCTGGGGCAGGATACTGGTAGTGAAGGAAGCTATGCATGTGTGGGGACGGGGTATATGAGAAATCCCTGTACTTTCTGCTCAATTTCTCTGTAAACCTGAAACTCCTCTAAAAAAAATTAAGTCTATTAAAACAAAATGAAAGAAAAACTCATTTAAGTTCTAAATTGAAAATCTTATGTTATTATATGAAGTAATTTAGGAAGCTTTTGGGAGGAATTAAATTATATGGGTTAGCTAAAGGTTTCAAATGAAAGTTTTAATTATTTTTTTAATACAAAATGAATGCATGCTAATTGTTAGCAAATTTAAACACTTTATATAAATATATAAAGAACAAACTGTAAAAGCTACTCTTACCTTTTTCTCTATTACCCATCTCAGTCTTGGATTAAGTATGCATTGTTAAATCTTTGGTGTGCCTTCTTCCAGACCATCTCATACTCACTTAAAACCACTGCCTTATTTTCCATTAGAATGTATAATAAAAACCTGAGGACCTTGTCTATGTTATCTGACACTTTATACTCCCTGCACAGAGCACTTCTTAGCACATAGTAATTCCTCAAGAAATCCTTATTGAGTTATAAATAAATATATATAGGGGTGTGTGTGTGCGTGTGTGTCTATACACAGAAAAAACACACTCACAGTCTATGTAATGTTCTGTAATGTGCTTTCTATCATCAAACAATATGTTTGGAATCATCTTCTTTCATATCAATATAGTCAACACATCTTCATTGATTTAAACAGCTACATACTATCTGATTGGACCATAAGGTGTCGAGCCAGTCTCAAAAAGATGGACTTTTGGGTTGTGTGTAATTATTCACCAATATGCGCAATTGAATATGCTTACACATGTATTTTTGCATGGGTTTAGAATTGCCAGGTCAAAGTGTACATGAGTTTTGCATTTGGGTAAGTTATGGACAGGTTCTACCTCAAAAGTTTGAAGCAATTTATATTCCTGAAAATGCTGTAGAAGAATTAGGGGCTATAACAAATTTAGATTTATAAAATTGGGTCTTTGTCTCTACTTAGACTTATAAAATTGAGTCTTTGTCAGAAAGTTGAGATAATCTCTAAAACTCAGTATTTGAATTCTTTATTACTCAGTGTAAAGTTTATTTTCCTTAATGGTGATTTAGTAAATGAGGAAACTGATTCTGAATTTCCACTAATTGGGGGCCACAGCATCTGCTTGCAGCATGTGAAAAGAACAGAATCTTATACCTCTTATCTGAAAAGCTAAGAACACACGTGTTCAATCTCAGTGTCCTTTGTATTCACGCACTTCCTCATTAATTCATTCACTTGATAAGATAATAGTAATTGAGCATCTCTTATTCGCTGATCGCTTATTTAAGCCTAGATGATTAGGATGGACACAGTCCCTGAACTTACAGAGTTACAGGTCTTGTGGGAAGGTAGTAAAAATAGCATTTATAATAATGTGACAATTGCTGTATTTTGATAATGTAAGTAAAAGGTATAGCGAGAACACAGATTGGCCACCTAATTACATCTCAGTTGACAAGGTAGCAATCAGACACGGCCTTGAAGAGAAAGTGACACGCAAGCTGACAACAAAGAAAAAGTGGGACTTGGCCAGGTAGAGATTAAGGAAAATAGTGATCCAAGCAAAAGAACAATGTACAAAGTTCTTGAAGAATTTGTCCAAAGACCTAAAAACAATCAATGTGTCTAGAGCATTGAACAAACCGGAATTATTTTCTTCATTATTTTTTTTCTAAATCATGTTGTAAGTTTAAGCTTATTTATTAAAAAAATAAGATTTTTTTCCTGCTATGTCCTTAGTATATTCCAGTTTTACTGTAAAGTGAATTATTTCTAATATTTTTATTTTTATTTATTTATTTTTATAATTTTATTTATTTATTTTTTTCCCCCAAAGCCCCAGTAGATAGTTGTATGTCATAGCTGCACAGCCTTCTAGTTGCTGTATGTGGGACGCGGCCTCAGCATGGCCGGAGAAGCGGTGTGTTGGTGCGCGCTCGGGATCCCAACCCGGGCTGCCAGCAGCTGAGCACGTGCACTTAACTGCTAAACCACAGGGCCGGCCCTTTTTTTTTTTTTAAATGCTATATATTTTTTTTTTTTTGTGAGGAAGATCAGCCCTGAGCTAACATCCACGCTAACTCTCTTCTTTTTGTTGAGGAAGACCGGTTCTGAGTTAACATCTATTGCCAATCCTCCTCCTTTTTTTCCCCAAAGCCCCAATAGATAGTTGTATGTCAAAGTCGCACGTTCTTCTAGTTGCTGTATGTGGGACGCGGCCTCAGCATGGCCGGAGAAGCAACGCGTCGGTGTGCACCTGGGATCCGAACCTGGGCCGCCAGTAGCGGAGCGCGCACAGTTAACCGCTAAGCCACGGGCTGGCCCTAATATTTTTCTTTCAGTATAGATTTTTAGGGAAAACTTTCCCTGAGTGGTACTCAAATTTTAAAGGAAATTTTTGTTCACATGCTTAGGACTTCTCCTAGGCAACTGTAGGTTAAAAACATTTTGTCCAGCTGTACTGCTAGGTTTGAAGTAAACTAACACTTGTTTATAATTTATAAGTTATGAATATATAACCATACCTTTTAGTAAGATCCACGAGGTTCATAAAATAGTCGATAAAAATGTAGGGAACACATAATGGTTGTCATCTAAATTTATAGACTGTCGAACTCACAGGGCTTGCAAAAATGGCATTAGCTCTTATAAATTATATTTGAAGTAAAATGTCATTGTGTATTTGGAAACTCTCCATTTAATAAATCATTATATGCAAGAAATGAATTCATACTGTGAGAATATCAAGTATTAATGTGATAGAATTTAAATTTCTCTCTTATTCCAGGTGTTTCTTTTTGCAAGACATCTGAATTAGCCAATAAAGAATACATAAAGGAATTTACATATTTTTCCTTAGTGTCAAACGGAAGTAGATCCTCTGAAATTTGCAGCCAGACTCTTTAATCTTCTAACACATAATCCTGGCAGCTTCTGTAACTTGCATTTTAGTTAGACTTCCAAGAGTGATTTCTATTTGACACATGCAAGTTTTTGTTTCTAAATTAGTGATCTTTCTATAGAACACACAGAACTGCTAGTTTGAAAATCTTTTGTAATTAAACTTTCAGGCTTTAGTGAGTAAACTAGTACCTGACCATGCCAATTACATCAGCTGAAAATGTAATTTGATTTTATGTAAAATGATAGGGATTGGCAGACTCTCATTATTTCTCAAGAGGTACATACTGGCAAAAAACAGAATCAAAAACAAAAACAAAAGCCACAGCAGTTTTCACTGCTTTTCAAAAGTCTGAATGTGATGAAATGACCAGAAAAAGAAGCTTTGTACACAGTAATTTGTACTTATGTGGAATTTTCAGGTGTGTAGTTTTTACATGCTGTCCGGCGGCACCCTATAATTTTTCTTCAGTTTTGTTTTTACGTAATTTAGGTTGAAGCCTTGTAATTTATTTTCTGAAGTCATTTCTATGCAGCAATGTAGTTGTACCATCTCATGTCTAAAAGATATTTCATTTCGTTTCGGTTTTTATAAATTTTTTTCCTGATAATCATTCAGTGAATTAAATTACAGTGCAGTGACAAACTAGGTGTCCAAATCACTTAAAGAAGATTGTCCTTTGAGGGACAAACTTTTTGAAGTGGTTATTTTGTCAAAAATCATTCATGACCATGACAAAAAAAAAAGCATAAAATTCATGGAACATTTTGATATAATATGGAAATAATACTGAATTCATCAAAATGATAGAAAATTTTTTGAAATACCTCACAATTGGAACAAAGAAGGTCACATACAAGCCACAAATCTCAGCCTTATCTTTATTCTTTATACAGATAAAACTTTCTTTTCACCATGAACAGGGGTTTATCTGTAAGGATTTATAGGCTCACGCCCCCTAAATTGAAGTAATTTTTACCTCTCCTGACAATCAGAATTGAAACAAAGGTTATAAACAGCTGGGTCATTGTCAGTAGGAACCTATTTCCATATGTGTGGTACCTGCATATTTACAACCTCCCTGATATAAAGTCTATGCCCTTAAAGGTAAGAGAATTTGTGTGGACTCAAAAATCACAATAAAAAAGTAATCTTATTAATTCCTAATGGAATATATTTACCTAAATTGCAGGTGAAGGATGAGATAATTATAGTAGGGTAATCCTGGAAACAGGATCAAATTCATAATTTAATTTACAAGTTACTTGAGGTACTTGAACACAAGGAACAGGAATGGACTATCCATCTCCTCTCTATATGGACAACTCCTATGGTTTCCAAATTTGGAATACCTGAAGAATGATTGACAGAGAGAGCTAGCTGCCTTTTCTTTTTTTTTTTTTTTCTGGGAAAGATTCACCCTGAGCTAATGTCTGTTGCAAATCTTCCTCTCTTTTTTTTTTTTGCCCTTCCCCAAAGCCCCAGTACATAGTTGTATATTCTAGTTGTAAGTCCTTCTGGTTCTCCTATGTCAGCCGCCCACCACAGCATGGCTACTGACATATGAGTGGTGTGGTTTTGAGCCCAGGAACCGAACCCGGGCCGCCGAGGTGGAACACGCCAAACTTTAACCACTGGGCCATAAGGGCTGGCTCGAGAGCTGCCTTTTCTTAAAAAACAGGTGTAAATGTAGTGAAATGTATGAATTTGTAGAACTCAGAGTAAATTTCTTTATTACAGATATGTTATTGTATTGATTTCCTGTGGCTGCTGTAACAAATTACTACAGAGTTGGTGGCTTAAAATAACAGAAATTCATTGTCTCACAGTTCTGGAAGCCAGAAGTCCAAAATCAATATTACTTAGCTGTAATCCAGATATTAGTAGGGCTGTGCTCCCTCTGCTCCCTACAGTAGGGCTGTAATTCCCTTGAGTAATTGGGGGGATTTACTTAGTTCCTTACTGTTTATGGTTCAATCTTTTCCTCCTCTCCTCCAGCTCTAGGGGCTGCTAGCATTCTTTGGCTTGTAGTGACATCACTCCAATCTCTGCTTCTGTGATCATATTGCCTTCTGTCTGTGTCAAATCTCTTTCTGCTTCCTCTGATAAGGATATAAGAACCTTTATATTCAGGGCCCAGCCTGATAATCCAGAATAATCTGCCAATTTCAAGATCCTTAACTTAATCATATCTGCAAAGACCCTTTTTCCTTATAGGGTAACATTTACAGGTTCTAGTAATAAGGAGCTGATATCTTAGGGTGGCCATTATTCAGCCAACTACAGTCATGGATAATGAAAAGATTCTTATGATGGTTCAGAAATGTTCATTGAACTAGTTTTTCATGGATTTTAAAATGCACTAAATGTTAATCTTTCTATTTCTTGAGGAGGTCTCGACATCCTTGCCGTTATCAAAGAGCAGGGAAATCTAGAAGGAGAAAGCTGCCCAAATATCTATGACTCCTGGCTATCTTATAGAGGCAACCAGAAAAGTGAGCCCCACTGTCTTCCAGGAGACAGTCACTTCCAAGTGGTAATACCAGATAGCAGAGCGCCAGAGACCGAAGTCTGAGAAACACAAAGTACATTATATTGACTCCAGGAAAAGCCAGTGGGAGAAATGCAGTACTCAAAGATCCCAGCCTGCAGACTCAAAACCATTTTTCTTATCTACGAGACAAATTCTTTAGATTCTCTGCTAACATTTTTTTCAAAATTTCCACTCTTCTTATTAAGGGAATAAAGTAAATATTTTTATTTCATATAACAGACTTTCAATCGGAAGCAAAGAATAAAATATTAGCAAAACAAAGGGAAATTTAGTAGACTGATCCAGTAAATATATTATTAAAAAATAATTAGATCCTGATGCCAAAATTTTATTAGTACATTTAAATGTAAAAGGACATTTTTGCAATGCACTGAAGACAACTGTTTAAATTACAGCAGGAAAAAAATGCTAAAAGTAGTTAATTTGGTGAAAAACTTAGTTAAATGATTTTGTCACCATGTCTTACATATTACTTCCAGCTGTTAAACAGAAACAAACAACAACCCCAAAAAGCCGTCATCATTATATTGATTATCTGCAAAGCCTCTGACTTTAAATATACAAAAGCTTTATTTAAGAGCAATAAGAAGGGAAATAATAGAAAGAATGCTGTGAAGAGATGATTGTTTTGCCTTGGAGCAGGTTTAAAAATTTATAACAGATGCTTCATTGAAATATTTGTGAATCTCTAAAAGCAAGTTGAATTTTCTATTTTTTTTTTTTTTTTTTTTTTACAAATAAACCACTCTCCAAGAAAAAATATACTGAAAACCGACTTGTTTGTTTTAATATTTAAAGCTAATGATAAAACCATTGTTTGGTATTTGAGGCATCGTGTATCTTTGAGCAAACCAAAAAGTGTACATAGGAAAACTTCTACTCTTTTGTGGCAGTTAGGATTGTAATCCAGACTCAACGTGTTGTACTTTTATTTGCTCTAAGAATCATTCCATACAAATTAAGATACCCATTTTATGACCTGCTTTTAAATAGACTGAGAATGACATACTTTAATGTAGGTCTATTTTCTTGGAATTGAACTTTCCAGAATGTTATGGGGGAGTGTTGTTGAATTTTCAATGTACCTAAATAATCTCCACTATGGCTGTAGCATAGCAAGTTCCCATGGTGTGATGGAACGAGGCTAGGCTTTAGCTGTAGGCATATTTAGGTTTATATTTTGGATATAGCCTGAGTAATTGGGGGAGTTTACTTAGTTCCTTACTCTTTATGGTTCATTGCTTTCTCATTTCTTCAGTAAGGTGAGTGAATTAGTATACATTTGCAGTTAGTGGAAAATGCAACTCAAAGTAATTTAAGCAATTACAAAATTTATAACTTCACACTTAAAAAAATCCCAAATTATGATGGCTCCAAGATTGGTAAATTCAATGGCTCAAAGACATAGTCTATTACTCACATTCTTTCTCCTTTGGGCCGGCCCCGTGGCTTAGTGTTTAAGTGCGCACACTCCGCTGCTGGCAGCCCAGGTTCAGATTCTGCGCATGGACGCACCGCTTCTCTGGCCATGCTGAGGCCGCGTCCCACATACAGCAACTAGAAGGATGTGCAGCTATGATATACAACTATTTACTGGGGCTTTGGGGGAAAAAAATTAAAAAAAATAAAAAAAAGTAGACCTTTAAAAAAAAAAAAATCTTTCTGCTTTGCTCTCTCCCAAGTGTTGATTTTGGTTTTAGAACACTTCTTGGTTCAAACTGGTTACAGCTGCTTCAGATCATATGCCCAGACAATATCCAAAGGTAAAAGAGACTTTTTTTCAATCTCTCTCTCTCTCTCCTTCCTTCTCCCATTTCGAAAAGCATCGTAGCAGACCCTGATTTAAGTCTTACTGCCCAGAATGTGGTAACATAAATTTTGTTAAATTAACCTTTGATAAAATAAATGAATTGACCACAATTAGTTTAAATTAATCATCTATGCTGGTTTGGATATTAAGAATTAACAAAATTGTTTCCAAAAAATGGCCATTGCATTGATTAGCAATTCTTAAAAATATCTAAAAAATCAAAGTACACCACAAATACTAGCTATTGTTAAAATTTCAGTTGTATATAAGAAGTGCAGGGAAATTTGAATGTTTCGTTACCAATTTTCATAGCAAATGAAAGATTAACTGGTGGTCTATTGAAGAACTGGCTCATTACTATTTTACCTCACATTCCTCCCTAATATGAAACTCTTGTCAGCAACAGTCTTTCAGAGTAGGAAGGCAAAACGAATCCTATTTGACATTTCTTGTTCACAGTGTTTTCATGCCCTAGCAACTAGTAAACCAATGTATCTGGCTGTGTCATTTTACAGAACTTTTGGTTTGGAACATTCTATTACAAATTGCACATAAAATTCTATTGTATTATGCCAAACCATGCCCAGTTTTTCACCTGTGGTTACCGGGATGAAATACTTATTTATCAGATATTGAGAAGAATAAAGTATTTTTTAGTTTACATTCTTCATAATACATCACTGCCATGCATATTTATAAACATTTATATTATTCGGTTTACATGAAATATTACCTCATGCCTACAATTCCATTAGGTAGAGAATTCTAATATGGATAAGAAGGTGTCAGTCCTACATACCTTTAGGACTAAAGACTAAAGATGTTCCTTATCAATTGCTTGACAAGTGATTTTTGGATTAATATCCCTGGACATCCTAAAATTTGGCAACATGCTCTCATAGCTGATGTCAATATTGTTTTTTTTTTTTTTAAACAGAGTGTATTTTAGGACATTTATATTAGTGTAGCTTTTTTCTGCTTACTTCTGCTAAAAACAATCCTGATATAAATGAAAGTGAACTGGTGACTAGAAGCAAGTTCTAAAAAATTCTAGCTATCTGATATTATTTTTATATGCCTCACTTTTTTATTTTGGGAAAATGACTTCCTAAAATGAAAGGAGATGAAAAGAGGGGAAAATCTTTAACAGAAATATGAGAAAATAAAAAGCTTACTCTACAGCATTGCTGTTTTCTCAACAAATTATAGCATTATCGTGCTCGTTCTGCATTTATATGAATAAACTCGTAAAATGTATACAAATACTCAAGGGGAGAAATAAATTAGTTTTAGTGTATAATAACAGCTCTCATATTGGTTCATTTATGGTTTATTTGACCAGTATAGCAGTTGAAAAGCCCAGTGGGAAGAACTATATATATTAGATTATCTTCCAATAAAAGATTCCAACTTTTTAAGTCTCTTGCCTCAGACAAATCCTTTATTTCTATACAATGTGAAATAAAGTAATCTGTGAGCATAGCTTTCTCCAGCTGTTTCAGGAGTGGAATCCAAAAATTATATACACTTTGTGAATCACATTTATTGGCATATTTTCATATTTACTTTTGCTTCAAAAGAATAAAGGGTAGACTGACAACATGTCTTTCAATATTAACAATGGAAGGCAGAAAACAGTGGAATGCTGTTTTTAGTGTGCTGAAAGAAAACAACTGAAAGGAAAGCATTCTATCCCTTTTGAAAGAACTTTTCAAAAATTAGGGTTAAGCCAAAATATTTTCAGAATGAAATTATTTGCCACAAGCAGAATCTCACTGAGGAAATTCTAACACACATACTCGTGATATAGAGCCGTCCATTGAGGCTGTGAGATGCAGGAAGGAATGAAGAGCAAAGAAAGTTGTACATATGTGATACATATAAATAAATACTGACTGCATAAAAGATTAATTGTAGTAAAGATATATAGTTGCATTAAAATAAATGAGGCAACATTAAAATCATAATGCATAAGCTTGACAATTATGAATATATATATATAATATTAAAATGTTCTCAATTACTTGTATTACCTAAGAGGAAGAAAAAGCTATTTCATAACGTTAAACTCATGTAAATTAAACTTGCAAATTACAATTTCTTGGATAATCACAAAAAGAAATTAAAAAACAAGCATGGTGAATGACTTCTCTTCTGGGGTTGTTTGACCTCAAATCTGTTTCTTGCCCATACTTTATTCTGCTCAGTATTTCAGGGGAGATGATACCTGTAGACTCCATTTCTATTTGCCAGGTTCCCTTATCAGCCAACTTTTTGCTGGATTCAACCAATGCAAGGCACTAACAAGAGCTCAAAGACAGGAAGAAGAGGGAAGCCTGAGTATTTCTCTTTCCCTTTCTCTGAGCCAGGCAATATATTTGGAAGCAGAGGAGTCTCCTCCATGGTTCCAAATCTCGCCAGAGTGGCCCAACATTGCTCCTACACCTATCACCTTGGTTCCAGTAATATTGCCTCCTATGCCAGCATCCCTACCCTAGGTGTGGTAAATTCTGGTTTGCCATATTTTCTGCTCTTTGGTCTCAGATATTCCATAATTTGGGTAATCTATTTCCTGAATTAATTTTACCATTAGCAAAATACAAAGATTGCTTTCTATATCCAAGTTGAGTTCAAACTTGTAAAATAATACATTAGTTAATGGAATAGATAAATAGAATAATAAAAAATAATTGGCATTTCAGTCCAATAATTGAGGAATAGTTCTATCTGATAATTCTTATAACAGTTACAAATTCTAGGTAAAATACTTAACATAAAAACTATATAGGGGTATGGCAGAGAGACTAAAAATAGGCAGAAACTAAAGAGCATTTTACCCTTGAAAGAAAGAAAGCACACTAGTTATGATTCACCTCTGCATGGCTTTTTCCTGAGGGCACTCCTGAGTCTGAAAAACTTGGGTCAGCCAATACTCAAACAAAGAGCCACAGTCCTTCGGCTTGAAGTGTCAGAGTCTGGTGCTTCTAAATCAGCTGGAAATCAAGGGAGAAAATTCTGGAAAGGATTTCCAGCAGGAAATCCCATGTATTTTTCCTACTGGAATACAGTACCATAGAAAGTTCTTTGTCTCAATGTGTATATTGCTTCCTAGGGGATTTGGAGTAAAGACATGAGCACTGGCTCACTTCATAACTCCTTTGCTGTCTGGTAGGTCTCCTGGTTGGGTGTGATGTATGTGATATTATGTGAGATGTCATGCCACTGGGCAAACACTTCTTAAGCTTATACCGAGTGCTGCTGGTTGAGGCTCTGTAGACAGGAAAGGTAAACTCATACCGTTTCCACGAGAACCAATTTCTGGTTTTCCTTTACGTCCAGTCTCATGTCTTTACCCCAAACCTCTTCGCTTTGATCTTCTGATCTTTTCTTTCTAGGCCCCTGACCATCTGCTAAGCCGTTCATCACTGCACATGATTCCGTATATAATCTAATTCAGGGCACTTCTCTTTTCACACTAAGGAGATAGCAATGGGAAAGACACATTTATCAGTTTGTTTAGTCGATTGTTTAAAGCCATATGATTAATGTATTGATAGGTTTTTTTAAAATTTTTATCCTAAGTGTTTTGAATTCACAGACACTTTAGTAATTGATTTAACAGGAAGAAAAATGCCAACAGATAAATTTGGTAGTTCTTTTCCTGTGGTTAAGGATTATAAGTTTCTTTCTCAAGGAAAGAATTAATCTGATAATTATTACTACATATAAATTATATAAATTACATTCCTTTCTACTTGGGTAACTGGTGGTGAGAAAATACCTTTTCCATGTTGAGATTTAAATAAGCAGGCTTCTCTCACAATGAATTAAGATTAAAAAGTGATTGTAGATTTCACTTTGTCCACGGATGGTCGTGCATGGGTACAAGAACCAAATGATGATCGCCTAATTAACAAATTAGTAAAATTAACAAAATCTGTGGAAACATCAATCAAGGGGATGAGTTAAGCAGAAGGACACAAGAGCCCAGAGCAGCTATTAGCAGCATAATGACATGCGAGACCTACAGACAATATTAAGGGGGCCAGTTTCAGCCACTGATTGAGGCTGCCAGGGAACCAGCAGCTGCTGTGGGAAACTGGTGCACAGCTTGGCATCTGGGGCAGTGTTTGCCATATGAAGAGGAAAATGACGAAGGATTTTAATGTGGGGGGGCAAACGGCACCTTTCCATCACTGCACAGTCACCTTTAAAAGATGATTTTTAAAAGGCTGCTTGCCATCCCTGTGAGAAGAGGTACTAATAAAATAATGTCAGTGCTTCAGAGTATTTCTATAGATGAAACCTCAGAAAGAATTAAAATATTTTTCTTACTTAAAGATATTTTTAAAAGCCCTCAATATTTGATTTAGTCCGTAGTATATATAAGGAGGAGATGAGAAGTTAAAATCCTTTCATAACACTAAAGCAAATTTCTAAATACTGTAAAGTTTAACTATTATCATGGTCACTGCCAAATATAACCTAATTGTAATGTTTGTGGTCCTCGGTTAGGGAGCCAAACTTACTTCCTGGTTTTTGCACAAGGAAATGCAAAATAGAGTAGAAATCAGAAATCCTGGGGTCTTGTTCTGATTCAACATCTGATATAAATCATTCAACCCCCTTGAGTCTTAATTTCTTATTTCTTAAAAACGGGATAAAAAGCTAAGTTTTTCCTACTTAACAAACATTCATCAGGTGTTCAGGAAAGTTCTTGATTAGCCTTTACCTAACACAAAGAAGATTATTCTTATTTAATGCTCACAATTAGTTAGGATGTAGGCAGATGAATCTGTGTTCACCATTTTACAGGGCTAGGCCTAGAAAGCTTCTTTGTCTTGCTTAATATACAGTTTTTACGATGTGGAGGACAGACTGGAATCTAGGATTCGTCACTTTTAGTCCAGTAGTTTTCCCACTGGTCCATGGTGTCTCTATAAACTTAGAAATGACTAGATTATACTAATTATCCAAACTATCAATAGGTTGTGTCAATTCTATAAAATGGTATTTTAGAGAAGCAAATTCTAAGATTGGTGATGTCACGGTCAGTCACTCTAGGGGGAAGGGATAAACAAAGTTCCCAACCAGACAACTGACCAGAGAGAAGGACATCTAATTCTGTAAGTGAGGTGTGTTGTCAAGTTTAGGGAGGTCACCTAAAACAAGGGAAACAAGCATGCAAGAGAAATACGAGTGGTCAAGAGGACACATCCATGGGTCAAGCATCTGGAATCAGGATGCCAGATTGGGCAATGCATATAAGATTTATCAGCATTCCAGGCAGGACAGCTGGACAAAAGGAGTGTTAAGCTACACACATCCTTGAAATAAAGATCTCCATTCAAAGTTAGAAGAATTTCAGCAAGACATCAGTCAATATATTTAAATAAAAAGTGTTTGCTTTTTCTGTTTTTATGCAAACCAATAAAAAAAATGACCAGGCCTTTTGTGAAACATTTTTGTGAAATCTGCATGAGGAGCTCTATCTTGTTTCTTACTCTGACAAGCCACCTGCATATTTCTGTAGTTTTATGTAGAAATAGTGCCATAATATATGAGTCACTCATTTGAGTGCTAAACAAGTCGTATTCAATATGTGTTTCCTGGAAACAAAAATTCAAACTGTTTTCATTTGAAATGTGTTAAAAAAAATCTGAAATATCACAATGCAGAACTTGTATATTCTAGGTGGTGAAAATAGATCAAGGGATTTTGTCAGAGCTTATATTCCAAATCAGAAAATGAATTTAATGTGTCCATTTCTAAATAAGTTGAAGAAAAATATTAAATAAGCACATATGTTAGAAAGGAAAAGTACATTGATTTAAGTTGGCTTTCATATTCAGCAGCTTCATGTTCCATTTCTGGAAATCAATTATACAGATATATAAATGTGGATGTGCAAAGATATACATTCCAAGTTTATTAATACAGCATTATAAATAATAGGAAAGATAGAATTCAATGCAGTCTTTAAAATAAATTATACCTGTACGTGTGTATATATACATATATCCACTGTGGGCCATGTTGTGAGCTGTGTATTTCACTGTTACACTTCATAAAGGTCACTCATCAGCACTGCTGTGGTCCCCATTCCACTGCTGTAGAAAGCGAGCCCATGTGATAGGGAGACCAGATGAGGCTATGTTTTTTTGACTTAGTTACATGCTGAATCCCAAAGAGTATAGACCCACAACTATTTAGGACCCAATCGTGAGCTCAGCTATCCTATTTCCTTCCTCATGTAGACTTCAAATGTCTCTTCTTGCTTACTGATCTCAGTCATGATCATCCCAGGCATTATAATAAATGTTCTAAGAACTATAGGAAAGGAGTCATGAGTCTCAATCCAGTTTTCTCCCAGGTATCTATTTGATTCCAAATTTTGTAATTTAAAATTGATACGAATTTTCCTTACCCCTTCATGGCAGAAGGTATCTGGATGGGCCAGCCATAGCCCATCTGTACTACATTCTGTAGTACTTTATATCACTGATTCCCAAACTTACTAGGAACATAATTTTTTCTTCTCGTTGAGTTTGAAGAATAATAATCCATCAGAAATATGAGAAAGAACACATGGGACAGAAAAGAGTGTACCACTTTTTTATAGCAAGTTCCAAATAAGCATGCTGAACATCACATTTTATAGAAAATATGATTTATATTATTAAAATTATGATCAAATAGTCAATATTTTTCAATTTTCTTTCTAAACAATGTTGATGGTGAGGCTTTATAATGATGATCGGCAGAAGAGTTATTTGAAAAAGAGAAGTCTGAGCTAATATGTATTCCACAGATATAAAGGAAATTAATATTTTAATCTCAGCTTAATTATATTTCATGGTTTAATTAATCTAAAACTTTTATATTCCCTCTGCATTTTGCATTTGTTATTGAGCTGTTTAAAGTGTTGATGGACTCTGGACTAGAAGGGACATCATTCAGAACCAATTATCCCATATACTGTTAAACATACGTTATTTCCAAATGACATAAGGTCACTTAAAAGGAAAAAAATATCCATTTTTATTAGGTCAGCATTTACTATTAGACATTTGTAATGCTGAGGAGAAAAAATGAATGTCAACAAACTTTAAATTTCAAGACCCTTACCATCAATGAAACGGGAAGAAACAAAGATTCATTTAAAGAGAAGTTATTGTTTATTATTGAGATACACAAGTTTTGGAGAAAGAATCCATTCAGTGATATAGTTGTTTTTATCAGAATTTAACACAGAAGTCTTTTCAGAAAATTGTTTCTTATCAGGAGGCATGTTTACATTTACAACAGATGAAAAATAAATCTCATTCATTAAAGTAAATAATGATAGGGCCGGCCCCGTGGCTTGGTGGTTAAGTGAGCGCGCTCCGCTGCTGGCGACCCGAGTTCGGATCCCGGGCTCCCACCAGCACGCTGCTTCTCCGGCCATGCTGAGGCCGCGTCCCACATACAGCAACTAGAAGGATGTGCAGCTATGACACACAACTATCTACTGGGGCTTTGGGGGAAAAAATAAATAAATAAAATCTTTAAAAAAAAAAAAAAAAAAAAGTAAATAATGATAAATATCCTCATTTGCGCACTGGAAGTGCATAATCAGATCGATTAGTGCCATGAGCTAATTAGTCTATCGAATTAGGAGTTTGTGGCGATGTCAAATAGATGTAAGTAAAAAAATGAATAAATGGATAAAGCTAATCAATTTCAATAAGGGATATTGCCTGAAAGACATAAAGCAATTTCAGTTTTACAGAAAATACCTCAAAGTAGTACCAAACAATATAGTCCGTCTTTGATCATAAGTAAAAGATGATACATATTTGACTTTTTGGAATCATAAATTTTTCTGGTAAATTAGTTAAAAATTGTTCATATTCCGCACAAAATTACAGATTTGATACAGGGAGAACACCAAAAAAGTAAAAAAAACATAAAACATAAGGTATAATTCCCACATTTTGAAATGCATGGCTAAGCTCACAGGACACAAGACAAATTCTTACAAACTAAAAACAATGAAAAAGCATGAATCCAGAGAGCTAGGATACCTCTGGATGTGGCCAGAGGGCATCTGTCAATCCCTGGTGGCTTGAAATTTGTAATTTTTAATGCACTTTGCGAGAGGCCTTTTCATGAAACTGGAATTTATGAAAGGCAACACATCTATTGGGAAAAATCTAGACTAAAACCCTCTTAGAAAGAGATGTTATTCAGATTCTTGCCTGCTATAGCCTTGAGGTAGAAGGATGTGGGGATGAAGGGAGGTATGAAAACTCTCCCTGAGAATGCTTGACAAAATGGTGCCTTCCATAGAGAAACTGAATTACCATCTATGTGGTTCAAAAAGACTCAATTTAAAATTTAAGCTAAAGTGTTCCAGGATATTTTAGCATCCTGCTAGCACCTAGCAAAAGGACAGAGAAAAGCTCTTGGATGAATTATTTCAAATGTGACATCAAATAATTCCCATAATATAGTTACAAGGGATATGAACTCACTGTTAAAAGGAGAGACACAGATCAACATCAATAAGAATTAAAAAATAAAAAGCCACAGAAAAGAATGCTGAATTCTCTATGTAACGTATGCATTACATAGAGAATGTAAAATGCATATATTCAATAAATTTATACAAATAAAAGATGGAATTAAAAATTTGGATAAGAAGCAAGACCCTATAAAACAACTGGACACAATCGACAATTATAAAACTACCTTCTAAAGGAAAAAGTGAATGTAAAAATTTAATAGATGGGCCAGCCAATTAGAAAATTGACAATGAAAAGATAAACAATGGAGTAGAGAGATGAAGAACTAAGCCATTATATAACAGATTAAAAGATATGGAGGAGAGAATTTTAAAAAATCAAAATGCATCTAATTAGTTACTAGAAGGAGATTATCTATCAAGATAAGGAAGACAGACCAGTTTAAAGGAGATAATGATTAAGAATATTGCAGAATTGCTAAAGACATCAAACCTCATATTCCTGAGACCAATAAGCCTTAGCATGGTAAATGACACATCCTCAGAAAAACACATTTGACACATCATAGTAAAACCAAAATCAGCTACTCCTCCAAAAAAGTCTTAAAAGCATTAATAGCTTTTAACAAAATAAAAAAGAGAGACAGCCTGATATTACTAACAGCCTGATAAAAGATCATATTGCTATTTATAAAGTAGTCTTGCCTATAATATATAATGCATATATGATCCAACTTCTAATTTACAGTAAATACAGCATATGGAGGGACATATTAAACTATATTATAGTGATACAATGGAAAAAATTCATAAATTAAAAATCAAAACTATATGCTTGCATTAACACAGTTTGACTTTTGCTGAAATTATAATAGTGTAAAACAATTTTTAACTATAAATTAACTAATGTATAAAGGTAAAATTTAAAGATCATGTACTCAGAACAAGATTTCAAGACAGTAAATTATTTAGTCATTAATAAATATTTACTATCCACGTCAAGCATAAGTGTGCTAAGCACTGGATTTAAAAAGATGAAAAAGTCATGAACATTTTTCACAGGGATCTCACAGCTGGCCAGGAGATATATATGACTGAAACAGAATATGAGAAGTTCCATAAGGTAAAGTATCGCTACAATTGAGAGACGGATCCGTTCTCAATTCATTTTTTATTTTTTGTAAAGGGAAGAAATCAGGGCAGTCTTGGAGCAAAGTGTCAAAAGATAATTATAAATCTTCCAAGCAAATGACTGCGTGTAGCGAATGCCATGGAGAGAGTAAAAACATGTTCAAGGCACAAGGAGTGAAACATTGGAGCGTGTCGGGGATCTTTTTGGTGAGTGGTATTACATTTATACAGTAACCATTGAAGAGTACATGTGAGTGGTGAAATAGTACATAGACACATTTAGATATTTCTCGACTATGGAAGAGTTTGAACTTCAATTACTTCAACCTGTTACCGATGAGACAAAACTAAATTCACCTCGAAGTTTTAAAGTCTTATCTCTTTTTTAATTTTTTGGTGAGGAAGATTGTCCCTGAGCTAACATCTGTGCCAATCTTCCTCTATTTTTCGTATGTGGGATGCCACCACAGCATGGCTTGATGAGCAGTGTGTAGGTCTGTGCCTGGGATTTGAACCCACAAACTCTGGGCCACCAAAGCAGAGTGCATGAACTTAACCCCTATGCCACTGGGCCAGCCCCTAAAGTCTTATCTCTTGTATCACTTCCTAAATTCCCGATCTGCAATTTCAGAGTGAGCAATCCTCCACATTATCTAAGTAAGGTGTCCTCTGTCTCACCTCTGCTAATAAGACCAATGTACCTGGAGGCTCTTTCTGCACTTTACAGGCAGAAAAACAGGGATTCTAACTCATCAGTTTCCCCCTCCCTCACTTCTGGGGTTTCTCCTGATTTAAAAGTTTCAGCTTTGCAGCAGAACAGCCAGTGCTGTTGCATGATTCTAGAATACCATGTAACACGATGGATCCCTCACACCTGCTCACTGTGATTGCTGTCTGGTATTTCTGTTTGAGCTCCTAGCCTTTTTATCTTACTCCACAGACCATTTCAAATTGTTTCTCCCTCACTATCAGATCTGCCAATCCCTTTTCTCTCTATTTTTGAATTCTCAAAACAGGCCAAAGTTTTAGTTAACTGATGCCAAATTAACCAAATATATCTAACAGCACTCAAACATTTTTGTTTCCTCTACCTGTGACTGTTGTACCATTGCTTTCGCCTGGTTTTGTTAGTGAGATGAGTTTTAGTGACTTGGTTCTTAGTAATGTAAAGGGATCTACAAACTGTATTTCATATTCCATTCCTATCATTTATTATTTTTCAGTGTCTACACATAAAAAAGCATTTCTACCTTTTTTTCTATTTCAAAAACTAGAGTACCATTGATTAATTTTATCAGTTATTCAATTAAATTAAGCCACTTTATTTCCTATTTCCCTTTCAAAGGAAAATAGCTTTTGAGCAGAATGATATCCATTGTGGAAATATGAAACATTGTTATCAACAAGTCAATTTCACATAATTTGTGAAACAAAACATTGAAATTTGATCAAAGTTCAAATTTGCATTGCTTTTTCCAAATCACTGATACCCATATTTCACTTTTTCCTTTTGGAAGAGCAAGCAACTAATAGAAGACTGGAGTGTGCATTATAACAGCTGCCATCAGATATAAGTGCTAAAACATTGTCAGTTAGAAATTAAAATTCCTGGCAGATTGCAAAGCTTTCTTTTCTAAGCATTAGAATTACCTTTCCATTTCAAATAAGGAAAATGACTTTGACCCCATTCTAACACTTATTACCAAGAACATTTCAGAAAATGGGTTAGTCAAAATATGCTTTGTCTTCATTAGTATTCCCTGCATTATATAATAACTAATGATTTCTATTACTAATCATATTACTAAAAAGGTTTTATTTGGAAGCTTCATGACAATTTTTAGGCATTCTTTTGCTTTAGTTGCTGGAAAGAAAAGAAAATTTTATTATACAATAATATCTTCTTTCAGTCAGTTAGCAAAATAAATTGGTTACCCACTGTGTGAATAATGCTGTGGTAGACACATTTGGGAGGGTCCAAGGGGAGGAAATGGCATTTTCCTTCTCTTTGCTGAAGTTCATAAGATAGTTGGAAAGGCTGAGGGTAGTCAAGTGAAAAAGACTTATAGATCCCTGAGGAGATCTCAAAAAATTGCTCTGAAGCATATACAGTTTCTTGTTTAAATAGATTACTGATGAATTATAAAGATCAGCAGCTTTCTTGAAATAATGCAATTATTGGATTAAATAACATTAATAAATCATAAACCAACTTAAATTTTTCTTGAAATACACATAACCCTGGATTTGTATCCAAAGTTTCTAACTTTTGTGATCAAATTGTAGAGGAAAGGATTTTAGTAAAGGAACCTAACTGAAATTGCAAAATGGGAAAATTGAAAGAAAACTGGTTTTGAAATGAGATAGGGTGGGATTTGTGGACTGGCTGTAGCACCCACCAGCCTTGTGCTCTTGGAAAGTTTGTTGTCCATTCCAATTTCTGGAATGGTTTCATTCTCTGGAAAATGAATTTGGTAATATAGAACTTCCAAGACCGTAATGAAGCTTACGGGTGCTATTTTATTAAAATCATGACACAATGCAGAAGTTAAATAAATCATAGCTCTTATTATTTCTATGCTGAAATACAGGGAAATACTGAAACGTTAACTAATATTTTAAAATAACTAGATATTTGAAATCATTGAGATCATTACTTTTAAATGATTTTGTAATTATGTTCTTTGCTTCTTGTTTCTCATCTTCTCATCAATAGATCACTTTGCTTCCAGACACAAGTTCAGCCCTATGGCCAACAGGAGAATTTTAAGAGATTTGGGAACACTATCAAATCAAACTTTCTGTTTTCTTCCGAATTTGTATTCCAGGTCTCAGAACTTACCTCTTATCTTGCTGCTAAGGTCAATTTGATCTAGTTGTTAAGAGCAGGATCTCTGGAGGTGATGCAGTTCGGACACGGCAGCCTCTTTAGGCACAGGGGACAGTGCAGAGGAGTTGAGAATAGATCTGGAGAGACAATTAGAGAATAACTAACATAATTCTGCTCCCCCCTCGTTTCTTGATAAGGAAATAAGACTGATAGATCTGAAATATAATATAGACATGATGTATCTGTATTTCAACAAGGCTTTTCAACGTATTTCTCACAGCAGAAGGATATTCTGACAGAAGTGATATGCAGATAGATTTTATAAGAGGTTTCCTAAACTTGTTATTATTTATTCCCTAAGCCCAATTTATTTTCGTGCCAAGAGAAGAAAATGACACAGTATTTTCTACTTCCACTGAGTTTAATAAATAAATGGAGAAAATCATTCTCTTTAGGATGTCTGAAGTAGAATAGACTAGAACTCTGCTTGTCTTTCTATATTTGATATGTTTATCAATGAGCTTGAATGAAAAAACAGATCTATGGTTCAGATGTTTTTAGGACACGTTAATTTTAAGAGAGAGCTAATGTGTTTATTGACAATGTTGGTATTACAGAAAATCCCAATATGGTGAAAGTAATGAAATGGAGATTTAATGGAGATTTTATTTATATACATACACAGACACCTACCCCCCCAGCCCCCAGGTTTAAAAAGTAAACTGCAGAAAGAAAAGTGGAGAGATCCATTTATTTTTTTATTTTTTATTTTTTGTGAGGAAGATCAGCCCTGAACTAACATCTGGCCTCCTCTTTTTTGCTGAGGGAGATTGGCCCTCGGCTAACATCCATGCCCATCTTCTCCTAGTTTATACGGGATGCTGCCACAGCATGGCTTGACAAGTGGTGCATTGGTGTGCCTGGGGTCTGGGCCTGCGAACCCCAGGCCATGAAGCAGAGTGCACACACTTAACTGCTGTGCCACTGGTCTGGCCCCAAGAGATCCACTATTAATAATTATATATGTTATACTAGACTTGGAGACTTTAGTTGCCTATATATTCTCTTTTGCCAAAAGTGTGATATAATGACCAGGAAAATAATGTGATCTTATATTGCTTCAAAACTTGCAGATATCAGGAAAAAGGAAAAAATATGACAACAATAATTCTAATGATAAGAATATCTATTTTAGGAAGTTAGAGAAACAGGAGGGAGAAAGAAATAGAAAGAAATGTGAGATAAGAAAGGATAGAAAGACATGAGGGCACTGAGTTTTCAAATGATAACACAGAAAGAAAAGTTTAGGCATCTTGAGATAGCTGAAATGCTATCATTTGAAATAGGAAGTAGATTCTGAACGCTTTCAGAAGTTACAATTAGAACCAGTAGGTGAAAGAAACAAAAATATTTGAACCAAAAATTTCTGAATCAAAATAAATAGTAAATGTTGTTATTGTTTTCCTCCATTTAAAACATTAAGCTATAGTTAACATACAGTAGCATTAACTATCTAAGTGTAGGGTTCTACAAGTTTTGAAAAACCTTATTATCACATAACCATCACCACAGTCAAAATATAGAACAATTCTATCACCCCTTCCTAAATTCTTTTGTTCCCCTCTGTAGATGGTACCTACCATTACTTACAATACTTGGTTTCTTAGAATGTTTGAGCTGCTACAACAAAAACACCATAGACTGAAGTGCTTAGAAACAACAGAAATTTATTTCTCACAGCTGTGGAGGCTGGAAAGTCCAAGATCAAGGCACCAGCAGATTTGGTGTCTAGTGTTATCATACCAGGTCCATTTTTGCCAGCCGCCCAGAAAGCCAATCACTGAGACAATGAGATTGCAGAGAGAGAAGGTGTAATCACAAGGCAGCCAAGTGAGGAAAATGGGAGAACAAGTCTCAAATCCACCTCCCCAAAAATAGGGACTCAGGGGTATTTATGGGGTAGAGGCAAGGTGGTCTGGAATGATTGGAGGTGAGGAGAGATGAGGTGATGGATGATCTGCGCAAGCGTGGTCAGGCTTCATGTCTCTTCGTAGGACACATGTTCACAGAATGGCGGCGTTAGCATGCCCTGCAGTTGGGGTTCCAACCTCTTGATGTCAAAAGGTCACTTATCCAACAGTTGTCTGCATGGGCCCTGTTGGTGGGTTGGTGGTCTCAATCTGGCCTGAAGTGGGCAGTGGGTTCTGTTCCTGAAAAAATAACTCAAACACCCATTACCATGGTGACCCCAGCTCCAGGGGGATGTTACCTATAGGAACCTAGTGGGAGTCAGTTAACAATGGGTAAGTTTATCATGCAGATATAAGTCCTCGCATTCCGTTCTGATAAGTTTCTAGGTAAGGCCATCCCCCCCTTCTTCCTGGTACAGGGAAGAAGATACTTTTACAGATGGAGATTTTCTTTACAAATGTAAATGTCTCTTGTAAAGGGTAAGGAGAACTAAGAATGGGCTTAGCAGGGACTCACCCAGATACCAGAGATGTCTATGGTAATGGCGTGTTCTGGGGGCAGGCCTCCCGTCCCAAACTCCTTTGGTTAGTTAGTGGGGGTGGGGGTGAGTTCTGATCCCGCATAGTTACTAGCTGCTTAATCATCAATGGCTGACTGTTTGCCAGTTTCACTAGTAATATTCAACTTCCTGGTTCATAGACAGCAGTCTTGTTGTGTCGTTGCATGTTGGAAGGGGCAAGGGAGCTCTCTGGGATCTCGTTTACGGGCACTAATCCCACTCATGACCCCTTCACCCTTATGACCTAATCTCCTCCCAAAGGGCCCACCTCCAAATACCATCACATTGGGGATTACGTTTCAACATATACATTTGGTGGGGGGACACAAATAATCTATAGTACCTATAAACTAATAACTGCTTTCTGTTGTTATAGTTTAGGTTTGGAGGGATGTCATATAAATGGAAACATAGAGTAAGTATCCTTTTGAAATAGGCTTCTATCACTAACAATAATGCATTTGAGATTCATCCATATTTCTGTGTGTTTCAGTAAATCATTCCTTTTTATTGCTGAATAGTATATCATTATACACATATGCCAGAGTTTTTTTATTCATTCACCACTAAAAGATATCTTGATTGTTTCCAGTTTGGGAGTATTATATATAAAATCTCTATAAACATTCATGCATAGGTTTTTGTATGGGAAATACTACGAGTGGGATTGCTGGATCATATGGTGAATGTACGATTAACTCTGTAAGAATCTGCTAAACTATTTTCCAAAATGTCTGTACCATTTCAAATTACCATCAACAATGTATTGAGCTCCAGCTACTCTGCATCTTTATCAGCTCTTGGTATTGTCAGATTTTTTTTTTTAATTTTAGCAATTCTAATTATGGTTTCTATTTGCATTTACTTAATAAATAACCAGGTTGAGCATATTTTTAGGTGTTTATTTGACATCTATTTATCTTCTTTGGTGGAATATCTACTCAAAGTTTTTTCCCATTGGGAGGTGCTGTTTGTTTTATGATTATTGAGTTTTGAGAGCTTTTTTAATATTGTAGATACAATCCTTTTTCAAGTGTGTAATGTGTAAACATCTTCTCAGTCTGTGATTTATCTTTCCCTTCTGTAATAGAGTATTTTGAAGAGTAAACTTTCTTAATTTTGATGAAGAAAAAATCATCAATATTTTCTTTTGTAGTTTGTGCTTTTGATGTGAAAAGACTCTGTGACTAACCATGGTTTAAATGTATCCCCCTATATTTTCTTCTAATCATCTTAGAGTTTTAAGTTTTACATTTAGGCTATGATCCTCCTTGATTTAACTTGTATAGATTGTGAGGTAAAGATTGAAATTCATTTTCCTACATATGGATATCAAATTGTTCCATCACAATTTTTTGAAAAGAACAAACTTTCTCTTTTGAATTTCCTCTGTTCTCCTCTCTTACATTAATTGGCCACATATGAGTAAGTCTACTTCTGCACTCTTAATTCTGTTCCATTGATGTATATGTATATCCTTTCTCCGATACCATACTGTCTTGACTATTGCAGCTTTATGTTGTCTGGAAATCAAGTAAGTGTCTTCTAATGTTTTTATTTTTCAAAATTGTTTTGGATATTCTATTTTATTAGTTTTTACTTATTAATTATTGAACTGGCTTGTTTATTACTATTAAAAAAAAGTGCTGCTAGGATTTTGCTTGTAATTGTTTTGAATATATAGATCACTTTGGAGAGAACTGGAATATTAACAATATTTAGAGTTCTGATCCATGAACATGGAATATCATGAAATATCAAATATTTCTTCATTTATCTATGTATTTTTAGAAATTTATTTAATCAGCATTATGTCTTTTTCAGCATATAGAACTTGCATGTTTTGAAAGACATATCTAAGTCTTTCATGTTTTTTTGATGCTATTATAAATAGTTTTTTCATATTATATCAATTTTCAATTTTTCATTGCTTGAGTATATAAAAACTATTAATATCAAAATTGATACTGTATTGTGTGACAATGATAAACTCATTTATTATTTCTGCTACGTTCTGGTAGATTCCTTGGGATTTTTACATAAAAAATTATGTTGTCTGAGAATAAAGATATTTTTATTTCCTTGTTTCTAATGCTGATGCCTTTATTTTTATTGCTCTATTATGCTGTCTAGGACTTTATGGCAATGAGTATTAGGAGTGGTGAGAATGGACATGCTTGCCTTTTTACTGACCTTAGACAAAAAGCATTTAATATTTTATTACTAAGTATCATGTAGCTGCAAATGTTTTGTAGAAACACTTTATCAGGTTGAAGAACTTTCCTTCTTTTCCTTGTTTGCTGAGTGTTTGATTGTGAATCAATGTTGAATTTTTCAAAGTTTTTTTTCCCCTGTATCTATTAGTATTTTAATATTTTTTCCTTTAGTCTATTGATATGATAAATTACTTTGATTGGTTTTCAAATATTGAGCCAGTCTTGCATTCTTGGAATTTACAGCACTTGGTCTTGTTGTATTATCTATTTTGTATGGTGTTGTATTTAATTTGTTTGCATTTTTCAGGATTTTTGCAGTTATGATCATGAGATATATTAGATTATAGTTCCTTTTGCTTGTTATGTCTTTGTCTTGTTTTAAAGTCAGTATAATACTAGATTCATAAAATCTGTTGGGAAGTGTCCCCTCTTCTACATTCTGAAAGAATTTGTGGAGGATTAGTATTATTTTTTTCCTTAAATGTTTGGTAAAATTTGCCAGTAAAACTATTTGGGTCTTGAATTTTCTTTGTGAGAAGGTTATTAATTAAAAATTAAATTTCTTTAGAAGCTATAAGTACAAGTTTATCTATTTTTTCCTAAGTGATCCATTGCATTGTGATTCCCAATTTGTATATTTCATCTAAGTTATCAAATTTGGGGGCATAGAGCAATTCTTTGAATTTCTTTATTATACTTTCAATGCCAATGAGATAAGTAGTGATGTCCCTTCTTTTATTCCTAATATTTATAATCTGTGACTTCTCTATTTCTTGGTCAAAATTGCTAGAGGATTATTAATTTTATTGATTTTTCAAAGAGGCATCTTTTCTTTTCATTGATTTCCTCTGTTAATTTTTTCTTCTTAATTTTATTGAATTCTGTTCTTACTTTTATTATGTTTCCCTGAATTTGGGGGTTTGAGTTTTTTTGAGTGTTTTAAGGTGGGAGCTTAGTTTATTGGTATGAAACTCTTCCTATTTTTTAATATAAGCATTTAATGGCATAAATTTTCATTTAATCACTGCTTTAGCAGCATCCCACAAATTTTGATATGTTGTATTTTTATTTTCATTCATTTCAAAATACTTTTAAATTTCTCATAAAACTTCCTCCTTCACCCTTGGGTTATTTAGAAGTGTATTGTTTAATTTTCATATATTTGGGGATTTACCAGATATCTATTATTGATTTCTAGTTTAATTGCTTTATGATTTGAGATCATACTTTGTGTGACTTCTAATTTTTTTTTTGGTGAGGAAGATTCACCCTGAGCTAACATCTGTGCTAGTCTTCCTCTATTTTGTATTGTGGGATGCCTCCACAGCATGGCTGATGAGTGGAGTATGTCTGCTACTGGGGAGGGTTGCACCAGGGATCCAAACCCATGAACCCAGGCTGCTGAAGCGGAGCATGCCTAACTTTAACCACTCAGCTACAGGCCGGTTCCTGACTTCTATTCTTATGAATATGTTAAGACTTGTTTTAAGAGATAGAATATGGCCCATCTTGTTGAATGTTCCATGTGCACTTGAGAAGTGCTATTGATTGATGGAGTGTTTTATAGATAATAACTAGGTCAAGTTTGTTGATAGTGTTGTTTTAGTCATCCATACTCTTACTGATTTACTAACAAGTTGTTCTATCAGTTACCAGGAGTGTTAACATCTCAAAAATATATTGTGGATTTTGCTATTTTTGCTTTATGTTCTGTGAGTTTAGTCTCATGCATTTTGAAGCTCTGTCTCTAAGTTCATGCAAATTTAGAATTATTTCATCTTTCTGGAGATGTGACAAATGTATCATTATGTAATATCCATCTTTACCCCTGATAATGTTTATTATTCTGAAATTTACATTGTCTGATATTAATATATTTACTCCAGCTTTCTTTTGGTTAATGTTTGTATGGTATATTTTTTCCACACCTTTAATTGTAAAATTAAAGTTATTTTCTTGGAGATAGCATGTAGTTGGGTCTTGCTTTTTATAAATTTGACAATATCTATCTTTTAACTAGTATATTAGATTGTCACATTTAAAGTGATTATTAATATGGCTGGATTAAAATCTACTATCTTGATCACAGTTTTCTGTTTCTTTTCTGCTTTCTCCTGTATTTTCTTTCATTATTTTTATTGTTGTAAGAACAATTAACATAAGATCTACTGTATTAGCAAATTTTTAAGTGCACAATACAGTATTGTTAACTGTACACAATTAACACACAATGTTGACACACGTTGTATAGCAGATCTCTAGAACTTATTCATCACAGAGCTGCTTTCTCCAGTAATTTTTATTTCTCTCGAGGATTTTTTAATGATTCCATATTATATCTGTTCTTTTCATATTATTCATGCCTCTTTTTTAAAATTTTTAGTGGTGCCCTGTGTTTACAAATAATTGGAGTCTTCCTTTAAATAATATTATACTACTGCAGGATAGTAAAAGAAATTTTTACAAGAGTATATTCTCACATCCTTCCTCTTACTCTTTACACTATTATTGTTATGTATTTTACTTTTACACATGCTATAAACACACAATACATTGCTACTATTTTTGCTTTAGAAGTAAATTATTTAGAGTAATTAAAATCAAAAAATAAAATTTATATTTACCTTTATTTATTTGATTTGAGTAATCTTCAATTTTTTGAGTAGGTCCAAGTGTCAGTCTGATATCTTATTCCTTCTGCATTAAAAAAAATAAAAAGTTAAAAGTCTTTCAGTGCAGATCTGCTGGCAGTGAATTTTCGCTTACTCTTTTATTTTCATCCAAGAAAGTCTTCATTTTGCCTTCATATATGAGGAATATTTATACTGGTTGTAAAATATTGGTTGACTGAACTTCTTTTAGCACTTTTAGATTCCACTTGTCTTCGGGCTTTCATAGTTTTTGAAGAAAAATCTACTCTACACTTACGTTGTTTCTCTGACTGTAATATCCTTTGTCTCTGGCTGCCTTTAAGATATTATCTTTATGGTTGGTTTTCAGCAGATTCAATATGATATGCTTAGAATTGTTGTGTGTTGCTATTTAGTATGCTTCCTAGCTCTGTGATTTGGTATCTGTAATTAATTTTAAAAAATTCTCAGCCATTATTTCCATCTCTTTGCTGAAATTACCCATCTGATAATGCACACTGTCCTGTTTTTCTACTGGAACATTTAATTATTGATGGTAATTATTTTATTTGTAAAAATTTTTTCTCTAGCTTTGGTGAGATATGATTGACAAATAACAATTGTGTATGTTTGAGGTATACAAAGTGATGTCTTGATATATATATAGAGAGAGAAACGATTACCATATTCAAGCTAATTGACATATCCGTCACCTCATATAGTTACCATTTGGACGTGTGTGTGTGTGTGTGTGCGCGCGGGTGTGTGTGGTGAGAAGATTTGAGATCTATTCTTTTAGCAGATTTCAAGTATATAATACATTATTATTAACTATAGTCACTATGCTGTACGTTAGATTTCAAGATCTTATTCATCATATAACTGAAGTTTAAAGTTTTTGATCAACATTTTCCCTTTTCCTTCACCCACCAGCCCCTGGTAACCATCGTTCTACTCTTTGTTACTATGAATTTGACTTTTTTTTTTTAGATTCCACATATAAGTGAGATCATGCAGTATTTTTCTTTCTGTGTCTGGCTTATTTCACATAGCATAAGGTCCTCCAGGTTCATCCATGTTATAGTAAAAGGCAGAATTTTCTTCTTTTTATAGCTGAATGATATTCCATTGTATATGTATACCATGTTTTCATTATCCAATTGTCTGTTAATGGACTCTCAGGTTGCTTCCATAGCTTGTCTATTGTGAATGGTGCAAGGAACATGGAATGCAGATATCTCTTTGATATCCTGTTTTCATTTCCTTTGGATATATATCCACAAGTGAAATTGTTGGGTCATATGGTAGTTCTATTTTTAATTTTCTGATGATCGCCATATTGTTTTTCATAATGACTGCACCAATTTACATTCCCACCATGCGTGTACAGGGTTCCCTCTTCTCCACACTCTTGCTAACGCTTATTATCCTTTGACTTTTTGGTAACGGCTGTTCTAACTGGTATGAGGTGATATCCTATTCTGGTTTTTATTTGCATTTACCTGGTTATTAGTGATGTTGAGCACCTTTTTGGATCTGTTGACCAATTAATTGGGTTATTTTATTGCTATTGAATTGTATGAGTACCTTATATATTTTGGATATTAATCCCTTATCAGATATATGGTTTGCAAATATTTTCATCCATTCCGTAGGTTGCTTCTTCATTGTTTCCTTTGCTTTTCAGATGCTTTTTAGTATGATATAGTTCCAATTCTTCACTTTTGCTTTTGTTGCCGTTACTTTTGGTGTCAAATCCAAAAAATCATTGCCAAGATCAATGTCAAACTGTTCCTCTATGTTTTCTTCTAAAAGTTTTATGGTTTAAAGTCTTATGTTCAAGTCTTTAATCCATTTTGAATCGATTTTTGTGTATGGTGTGAGATAAGGATCCAATTTCATTCTTTTGCATATGGATATCCAGTTTTTCCAACACCGTTTATTGAAGAGACTATCCTTTCTCCATTGTATATTTTTGGTATCTTTGTCAAAGATTAGTTGGCTGTGTATGCATAGGTATTTTTCTGATCTTTCTATTGTGTTCCATTGGTCTGCGTGTCTGTTTTTATACCAGTACCATGATGTTTTGAATACGATAGCTTTGTATTATAATTTTAAGTCAGGAATTATGATGCTTCTAGCTTTGTTATTCTTGCTTAAGATTGCTTTAGCTATTTGGCATCTTTTGTGGTGTGGTTCCATACAAATTTTAGGACTGTTTTTTCTATTTCTGTCAAAAATGCCATTGGAATTTTACTAGGAATTGCATTGACTCTGTAGATCACTTTGGGTAGTATGGACATTTTATCAGTATTAATTCTTCCAGTTCACACGCATGTGATATATTTCCACTTATTCGTGTCTTCTGAATTTATTTCATCAATGTTTTATAGTTTTCAGTGTACAGATCTTTCACTTCCTTGATTAAATTTATACCTACCTAAGTATTTTATTCTTTTAGATGCCGTTATAAATGAGATTGCTCTCTTAATTTATCTTTCAGATATTTCATTGTTATTGTATAGAAACACAACTGATTTTTGTATTTTGACTTTTTTATCTCACAACTTTACTGAATTTGTTTGCTAGTTTTAACAGGGTTTTTGTGGAATCTTTAGAGTTTTCTATATTTAAGATCATGTCATCTGCAAACAAAGACAATTTTACTTCTTCCTTTCTGATTTGGATGACTTCTTCTTTTTTTACTTGCCTCATTGCTCTGGCTAGGACTTCCAGTACTGTGTTGAATAGAAGTGGCAAGAGTGGGCATCTTGTCATGTTCCTGATCTTAGAGAAAAATTTCCAGCTTTTCATTTTTAAGTATGATGTTAGCTGTGAACTTGTTATGTGTGTCTTTACTATGTTGAGGTATGTTCCTTCTATACCTATTTTTTGAGAGCTTTTATCATGAAATGATGTTGCATTTTGTTAAATGCTTTTTCTGCATCTTCATCTTAGTTATTTTAAATTCTTTGTATGATCGTGCCAACACGTGTCATATCTGTGTCTCCTTTTGTTGATTACTGTGTCTCTTGACAATGGGTTGTTTTTATCTTACTGTTTGTATGCCTTATAATATTGGTTGAAACTCAGACATGTTGTATAGGAAAACAATTTATATGCCTGGAAATAGACGTGCCTTTCCTTCATTCAGGACTCTATTTGGGGGAATTGAGTCAATCTATTTAGGATTTGAGCTGCATTAGGAATTTAACTTTTCTATGTTCTCTTAGTGTATTATAGGCCACAAATTCCTCTAACATTACCTTGTGTTTAGATTGAGGGATGATTTGGTAGAGGGTTTTTGTGAATATTTGTTCCACCCTTTGTGCTACACCTCAGTATTTTTTTCACTCTGTTCTTGCCCCTCTCAGCAATGAAAAACAAAGTTCTTACTTTTTACTTAACACGTGTTAATGTGGTAGTGAGTGAATGAGTGTGGGATGTTGTCTCCCTCGTGAATAAGCATCAATCTTTAGGATGTACAATGTCCTTAAGACTCATAGTTGGGGCCAGCTCAGTTATTTTGTCCCACACCCAGCTGAAAGTCTGGGCTTAGTACTTATTTATGCCCCTACTCCATAGGTTTTCCTCTTCCCTTACTTCAGCTGCAATGAGTTTTCACCAGTGAACTAAGTAATATGACCAATGTCCTGGTTTGCCTAGGACTGACCGTGTTCCCAAGAGGCGGGACTATCAGTTTTAACACGATGAGAGTCTCAAGCAAACCATAGAGTTAGGCTGGGACTGACAAAGTACCTGGACATGGGAATTCAGTGCTAAACTAGGTAAATCTAAGACAAATTGGGATAACTTGGTCAACCTAGAACTATAAGAACTATAAGATTGATATGTTTTGCATATATACTTATATGCAATCATAGATATAATCCCTGTGTTAGGTTGCAAGGAAAGGTCAGTTACTTAAAAAAAAACATATTTTTCAATTGCCATTTTGAAATAGGTATCTAATTTAATCTGTTCTTAAATTATATGCTGTAGATTACAATTGTATTGCATGTTTTCTATAACACTATAATATATTGGAATGATATGTTAATATTACTTCTAGTCTTATGAATTTTTGACCTAATGTTTTTAGGAATTCTTTCAATATTTATGAAAATGTGGAAGAAAACTGAAAATGTAATTTTGAAATAAGAATCTATTTGTTTTCATTCACAGGTAAAGATAGATTTCTCATGATTTTTGAGTGTTATAAAGCATATTCTACTCAGGATTTCCAAACTAAAAAACAAAACAAAACAAAAACTTCATGCTAGCCATACACTGTGTTGACTGAGTAGAATAGCATATAAAAATTTAAAAATATATATCTCTCTCACATTTCAGTAACATTAATTCATTTCCTTTCCCTTTTGTCAAATCCTCTGACTTCCATTGAAAATATTTGAAATACTACAGGGTTAAGTCTGACAAATAGTGGTTACTTTCTATATATTGTATTATCTCCATCTTTGGAAGTTTTTTAAATTTCTTTAATGCATTGCCCTTTAGCACATTTTTGTCTTCACACTATTCATGTAAAGTTAGATAAAATTAACTTCCTTTTATGCATGAGAAAACTGACATATACTAAGACTGCGTGACTTGCCCAAGGTCATAGCTACTAAATACAGAAATGTGGCTAGAATTTATTTTTCTATATTCACCCTGAGAATTTCTCTCTGTATCACACTGCCTGGTATCTTGTTTCCCAAGATGTTAATATGGATGTTTCTATTTCCTTAGTATTAAATGGAAAGTTTATGCATAGATTTTCTAACAACTTTTACTCATAGAAATAGATCTCATGAGAAAAAAATAACTGTATAAAAAATAATTTTAATCTTGCTCTACCTATCTTAATATTCAGTCTTTGAAGAGAGTTACTAAATGTAGAAGCTAAAAAAGTGTCTTGAATATTTTAGATTAGCATAATCTACAATTTTGGGTGAATATTCTTAATTTCACACTTAAATAATTTTTAAGTTATTCACAAAGTGATAAAAAGTTAACAATGTAAATTAAACAAACTTTGGCGTTACATAAACCAATGAAATGTTATGATTGTACCATCTGCCAAGTAAATATCTTTTCTCTTTGATTTTAGGGCAAAATGATGGTTGTAAATGTTTTATTGACAAACATATGTTGCCTTCAGAAATAGACACCTTGTCAAGACAATTGCATGAATTTATAAAGAAAAGTTAATGAGTCACATGGTTCTACCCAGACTATAATATCAAGTTCCAATTATTTCTCAATAACAAAATTGTCATTCGTTTCACACAGTTTTTAAATCCAATGTGGCATATTTATTAGTGAAATTAAAACAATCTACCATCCTTTATCTCACACTGAACATAAAAAAGATTAGACAACACAATTTAATTCTTAGTGTTTTGATCTGAGCCAATAATAATAAATTATATTGCTTAAAAGCATACAATATTTCTTACACATTTTTTAAATTTATATTAACTATGACTCACTTATAAAAATAATACAGGAAAATAGAGTTTAAGATAAAAAATATCAAAGGTCACTCACAGAAAGGAGATATTTTGAAAAAGTTTTCTTGGTCATCATTTGTGTTGCCTTCCTGGTCCCTAGATTTTCAGAGAATTATCGCCATCTCCATCCATATGATTACCATAAAAAGAATAATTTTTATAAAATATGATTCTCCCCTCATAAATAAAGTTGACTGGTAAAATGGCAGGAATCTGAACTATCTTCTGTAAATCAGTCTCTCAGGATTTTAGAACTTGCAATATTGATCAATCTTTAGGCATGTGAATATAATATGCTATAGTATCAGTTAGTGTTAAGTTTAATTGTTAATAAAATAATGACTATGGTGACTCAAATGAGTAGAAGCTTATTTCTCTCTCATATTAAAGAAGTCTGGAGGTGGGTATACCTCTGTTGGTTCAGTGACTTCATAATCACTAGGGAACTGCATTTCTTCCGTATTTCTATTCTGTCATCCTTAACAATAATTTCCATCTTCCTGTTGATGTCATCACCCAAGATGCCTGCTAGCACTCTAGCTGTCACATTTGCATTTCAGCCAATAGAAAGAACGGATGAAGGAAAACCTCCAATTCGTACTTATGGTTTCTTTCCTAACAAATTTTGCTAACATCTCTTGGCCACCAGTATAAGAAAGAAGGCTAGGAAATGTGGTCTTTATTCTGTGAGGTGGAATAATCATTTAGAAATCATTGTTATATTATGAATGAAGTTGGAAAAAATGGTATTGGTCAGGAAGTAGGAATCTCTCTCATGAAAGTAAGATTTAGAGGGTGGTGGTGGTTCTGTTCTGACAATGAACTGAAGAACAGAAGAAACTCTTCTGAAAGGAAAAAGGAGGCATATATTCAAAGAACAACAAATATGAGGGAGAAAAACTGATCAGCCTGCCCTCCTGCAGACCCTGTCTCTGTTTATTTCTGTTTCTGACACCCAGCTGCATCCCTGCCCATTGTCACTTCCTGGTGAAAAGAGTAGTGTGTCTGGAACTCAAGCCCTGCAGTTGAGTCCCCATTCTATAATTTATTAGCTACCATTTCTGTCTTCTTCAAATTCCTATATGTCAAAGGCAGATAGTAATGCCTATGTCATAGAATTATTTTTAAAATTAAAGAATAACACTGATAAGAATATTTTTGAATTACAATGTAGTATAAAAAGGAAAGTTTTAACTATTTTGATGATAATGTTGGTTGACCCTAGAATACGACAATGCTTTGAGAATCCAAATGGTCTCTGGCAGGACTGATTATAAATTAAGAAAAAAGTTGCTTACCACTGTTTGATTGGATACAGATTGAGGCAGGTGACAGCAAAAAGTTAAGGAGAAGACAGAGGAATAAAGTTCTTGACTTGGCAGTATCACAAGACTCTGGTTAAGAAAGGATTGTACAATGTGGTCTCGTTTTGTGTAAGAGTCTTTTGCTCCATTTTACACCAGCAGTCCCTGATGACTTTCATCTCCAGATCCCCAAGATTTTAGTTGACCAGATTCCTAAATGGTAATTTTCATTGGATCCTAAGCTCTAAAAGGCAAGGCAATCTTTCTTGATGCCTCATTCACATTTTTTTCTATGTAAATTGAAAGATTTATTTATTCAGGTACACACAGAATAATGAATGATGCCACCACATTTATTTATCCCTATTTCACTTATTCATTTATTGTTTCCTGCTTTAATTAAACAAATATTTGATAAATATTAACTATGTGCTAGATACTGTTAGGAAGCCAATGATGTATAAGGTATCACGGCTACATTCAGGAAATTGGCAATCTAAGATTTGAGACAGCGCAACTACATGATACATATTAATGTAACAGAGCACAACAAATCACTTATAAAATTACCTGACTATAAGGATTCCAAAAAATAATAACAGCTACAACATTTGATGTTGCCTTATGCAAATACGTGTGCATATTCTGAATATAAAAGGTTATTTTTCACTATTTCTTTTTAACCATAAAATAGTGATTGCTGTGAGAAGCATTACTGCCTTCAAAGTGATCCCCAAATTCGTTTCTTTGTATCTGATCTCTACCCAGTTCCATATTTTCAATGTCTCTGTTTACTTCTTCTTGGCCTCCTGTTGTCCTTTAACATTCTACAAAATGTTCAATCTAAACATGTCATCTTCCACAGCAGGCGCTCCCTCCTGACTTCTCTAGATGATTATGACAGTGTCATATTCTCGGTGACTTAGGCCCGATGACCCAGCATCACTGGTAACAAACCATCCTTTCTTCAGTTCATGACGCCTAATCAGCCATCAGCTCCTGTGTTTTTCTCTTTGCTCTATTTCTTACTAGTGCTCTTTTCTTTCCTTTTTCACACCTACCATCCTTGTCAATGTATGGAACATATTAGCTTATTATTCACGTTTGGAATTAATGTTAAATAAGCATTATAAAATGATTTAGGTGGCTAATGCAGGAATTATGGCTTACCCAAATGTGAGAGGAGCTAGATAGTGCAGGACTGAAAGGCCAAGGCTGGATGATTAGAACTGCCATGACTTTCCAAAAATAGTGGTTTCTGCCTTACTTCCACCTGCTAAATCATACACTTGCTCATCTCGTATGCAAACTCTATCCCAAGACCATACTGTGAAGGGGATGCTTTCCCATACTGCCGGTGAGAATGAATGTTCATGCCACTATTTTGGAAAAAAAATGTTAGCATTATGTACTAACAAATAGGATAAACTCAAATTTGAAATGTTGTATAGCTGTGGAAATGAACACATTGTATCTATGTTCAATGCCATGCATGAGTCCAACAAAAAAATAGTAAGCAAAAAAGCCATGTACTGAGAATACATCCTGTATGATTCCATCTATATATGTTCCCCCCAAAATAAAAACAGATGAAACAACTATGTGATTTGTGAGGCAAGTTAAGGGAGTAAAATTTAAAAGAAAACGGAGGAGTGATTGGTGCAAAAATCAGAATAGCTGTAACGTTTTAATAGAGGAAAGAGGAAATAAGTGGAAGCAGGAATAAACGGTTTGGGGGGATATTGGCAATATTTCTACCTGCAAGTAATATGGGTATTTACTTTGAGATAAATCATTCTGTGTATTTTTCTTTAAGTGTGTTATAATTTTTAATAAAGAAATATTTTAAAGCTATATTATCTAGAGGAAAATTCTGTATTTAAATTTTCTTTAGGAAGTATAAAAATACAGAAGCATAGTGCAAAAAAGGAGAGCTTATCAAGGCAGTGACAACATTTTAAGGAGATTCAGATAACATGAGCAGCAGGTGCACTGTTCAATCTATTGTGTTGCTCTGGTTATGTTTAGCAGAATATATGCTGGACCCATGTTGAAGTAAAGTAATATGAAAAATGCTTATCTAAAAATGCCAAAGTTGAAACTTCCCTATCTTTCTGTGAGCAAGGGCTCTTTCTAATAGGAATTGAGAGAGGACATAATCAGGAAGAGTCTCATATTTTAACTTGCACCAGTTTGAAAAGTTATTGAGAGAGTTATTTAATACCAAAAAAAAATAAAGGCTGAAACAGTTCCCATTTTTAAAGTAAAAAGTGATTTGAGAAGAAGAGAAATGTGAAGAGAGATTTTACAACATTGCCAGGTAATAGGAGGCTGAACACCAAGTCTAAAAAGAGAAGGAAATGCAGTAAGCTAGACTTCAGACTTTCTACTCCATTAATCTTCTATTCTACAGCTATATAAATCTCCAGTCCTGAAGTAGTTTCTGAAATTTTCTTTATTATGATTAGATTTCATGGTTTCATATCCATAAAATTTAACTTAAGATTCCAATTTTATGGGACAATCTATATAGAATAAAATCCATTTAGTGCAAACCTATATGTAGTGAGAAGAATGTTTTCTCTATAAAAATGATTTCAAATTCCACACCATACAACTTACAGTAAATACGTCTGAGATCAATGCCTATGCCGGTTTACACCAAGGATATAATCACTAATATCTACAGGTCATGGTTGACATTTTGTTAAGTATGGTAGCCACATAGAGAACATTCTGTCGATTGATGACCAACACCATTGAAAGTTGGTTCATTTTTTTTTTCCACAAAATATACATAACAAAGGCTTTTGCTAGTTAGTTAGTTGATTAGTTAATAAATTTTTCCATTTCTCACATTATACTGCAAGAGTCCCCTCTGGCCCATAAATAATGCATTTATTTTCTTTCTTCCTCTTTAATATATAACTACCAAGTCCCCTTAATAATTATTGTATCCCTCTCGACCTTCCAAGTGGACCAACTGTCCCTAATTACTTTCACCTACTTCTTGCTGAAGAATATTATGTTTTTTATTATTTTTTTTGTTGTCTCTTGTATGATCCAGAATCTCAGGAGGAAACAGATGGCATACTCAAAAATGGAATAATTAAGAAGAGTTTAATAAAGCAGCTAATTATAAAGTTATGGGTGAAGTTAAGAGAATCATTAAAGAGAGGTGCAGTAGCCCAGGGCTAGTGAACCTGAATGAGCAAGAAATAGGAGAGTTTCTTACAAGTCAAAGAGAACTATGTATAGGGGTTGTGATGTTCTCCAGAGGCAGTGAAGGAACCTAGGCAGTAGAGACCCTTGCCATACTCCAGCCCACTCTGTGTTCTGCCAACGTCTTCCACCAGCTGAAACCAACTGTGACGAGAAGGCAAAGGAGCTTACTTATCTAGTTCCTAAAGATGAACCTCCCAGAAATACATTACAAGGCAGAGAAGGATGAAGCAAACAGAAAATATCACACATGTACGAATTAACACAGAAAAGACCTCACATTTTTGTTATGGCACATTATAATGATTTACAGACCGCTAGTGTATTTTCTTTTGAAGGTTTTTCTGATGAGTTGTCCTGTAATTTTAATTTTTGTGCATTATCAACTCTGTACCCTATCACATTTTACTTTTTAAGTCAAAAAGCATCATGAATTCAGGAATCCTATTAGCTCACTAGTTTAGGTCTTTCTACCCATAGAGAGAACATGAAATTGGAGTCAGACAAAAATGACTTCAATTCTGACTCTTTTATCTTTGCAAGATATGTTAATTAGACGAGCCTCATTTTCATCTTTTGAAGAAGGGAGATTGTAATAATACTTAATAATGTTTCCAAAGGAATAGACTAACAGTATTTAAAAATGTTTAATACAGTATTTAAAAATGTTTAAAATTTGGGCTCCCTCTAAGGCAGAAACTGAAACGAATTCTTGCATGCATGAAGTGGAAATGCAAGACAGGGCTGTGAAACAAGGAAGACTGCCAATACAAGAGTGCATTTCTGAGTTGACCACTGCTATGGGTCATTGGTGTTTGATCATACCAGCGCCTTATGAAAAACCTTATTAAACACATTTCAAAACTGATTACCCAGAGGACAAAAGGATGAAACCCATATCCATCAGTTCTAATTCCCCATTAATCATGGGCTGTCCCTCCAGTGTTCACTTCCTCACATGGCAAGGCTGGACATGCATAAATGCACATATTTCCTGAAGGCATCCCACGCAAAACCAGTTCCTGCCTGGAACCAGATGCTGCAGCCACGGCTGGAGTAAGAGTTTGGGATGAGAAGATTTGAAGTGGTACAAAAGAAATGTCCAATTATATTCCAGACACGTGGTAGATATGCTATGGGCCATAAGTATAAATATAAGCATATTATTATCAATTAACTACCCAACATTGGAATAATACAGTAAACTAGTCAGAGTGTGATATTACCAATGTGTGAGATAAAATATTCTAAGAATTTGAACATAGCACTATACAGGTAAAACAGAGCTCGGACAACAAATGTCTATCAATTGAAAACATCCTATTTGATTTCTCAGGATTTTCACACATCTCTCTCTCTTCTTTTCTCCAACTTCACATTTATTAATAAAATGTTCCCTCTGAACAAAGATATTTCAAATTCATGCAACATCACTTCATTCATTCATTTTTATTAAGTATGTACTATGTGTCAGATATTGTTCCATGTGCTGAGGATAAACGATGAACAAAACCGTTTCAAATCCCTATGCTCATTCTAGTGGTGGAGATAAATAGTTGAGGGGGAAAGGGCCTACAGATTATAACAAATGGTGGGAAGTATAATGGAGAAAAATTAGGCATTAAAAAGAAATATGAGAAGTGCCGGAATGGATCATGACTTATGTATTTAAGAAAAAGCTAGCCAGTGTGGCTAGACTGTAGAGAGAGATGAGGAGAGTAGTAAAAGAAGTTAGAGAGGTAACAGGTTCAGATCTTATAGCCTTCCATTCGTTACTACAAATGTGGATCTACAAAGTGAGAAAGAAAGCCATTGGAGCATTTCAATCTGAAGAGTGCCAGGATTTGAATTACATCGTAAAAGGGTCGCTCTGGCTGCTGTGATGAGAAAAGACTTTAGAGATGTAACAGCAGAAGTAGGGAAATTATTGGAATCATGCAGGTTATCTGACGATACTTTGTACAGTGTAGTGGCAGCAAGGATGGTGAAAAATGATGAGTTATCAGATGTATTTTATTTTTCTTTTTTAACTTTTTGTTTATTGCGGTAACATTGGTTTATAACATTGTATAAATTTCGGGTGTACATCATTGTACTTCTATTTCTGCATAGACAGATGTATTTTAAAAGTATCCTCATGGAGTTTTTTCTGATGGATTTGACAAAGAGTGTGAGGAAGGGAGCAGTCAGGAATGAGTGAGTGAAGCTTGAGCGCCTGGGAGGATGTGGCTGCCATTGACTACACTGAGGAAGATTGAGAAAAAAAGACAAAAACAAATGGATTTTGGAAAGAAGGGTAGGTGTTTGACTTTTGACATGTTGAGTTTGAAATGCATTTGCTATACAAGTGGAGATAGTGGGTGGACATTTGGATATATGAGACTGGAGTTGAAATAAGAAGCTTAGGATGCCGATAAAATTTGAGGAGTAGTCAATAAATAGATATTATTTGAGGCCAAGGAACTGTATGAGTGCAAGGGAGTGAATGTAGAGAAAGAACAGAATAGATCAAAGGACTGGGCCCTGGGGAATTTCAACATTTATTTGTTGAAATAACCAGAGTTAGTAAGAGAATCAGAAGTATGTGGTATCTTACAAGCCAGGAGAAGACACTATGTTAGTGAGGCAGGAATAAGCAATGGTGTTAAATGTTGCTGACAGTTCAAACAAGATAAGGACTGAGAACTGACATCAAGTTTTAGACAGAGAAGGTAATTGCTGACCTTAATAGGAGCAGCCTGAGTTGAATTATGGAGAGAAAAAGACTGATTAGATATGGAAAGAGAGAAAATGGAAGGAGAGGAAACGGAGGCAGGGCATGCAGATATCTTTTCCAAAACTTTGATGTAAAAAGAGAAATGAGGGAGCTGGCCCTGTGGCCTAGTGGTTAAGTTTGGCATGCTCCACTTCAGTGGCTCGGGTTTGATTCCTGGGCATGGACCTACACCACTTGGCAGTGGCCAGGTTGTGGCGGCAACCCACATGCAAAATAAAGGAAGGTTGGCACAGATGTCGGCTCAGGGCAAATCTTCCCCAAGCAAAAGGAGGAAGATTGGCAACAGATGTTAGCTCAGGGAGAATCTTCCTCAGCAAAAAACAAAAAAGAGAGAGAAATGAGATGGTAGCTAGAAGAGGATGTGGAAGATGAATAACTTTTCAAAAATGGAAAATACAATTGCATGTATGTATTTTTATGGATTCAATACTCCCAGAGAGAGAAAATGATCATTTAAGAGAGAAGAAAATTGCTCAAGGATGATTTACATCATAAAATAATAAGAAACAGTGTAACAACATCTTGGGTCTGACGATGGTCTGAATGTGGTATCTGTGGGGTCACTAATTTAAAGGGTAGATTCTGTTAATCTCAGATAGATTTCTAAGTACCCTCCTCCTTCATCATATCCTCATGGTGTATCACGGGAAGCCACCACTTCATTGAAGAAGGCGTCATGTTTACCTGCCTGAAAGAATCAGTGAGTCTCCTTACATTTTACATATACATAGTCTGTATATTTTATTATTAGATGCATGTCTGATCAAAAACTGCACCCCAAATTTTTATTTAGAGATGTAGTTTAACTGTTAGTCATTTAAGTATTGTCTATACTATTTCAAAACTCTCTTGAGAACAAAATTGAGCAGATTTTCTTCTCTTTTTTTAAAAAATAGAACAATCTCAGTAGTTTTAAAATTTCATGAGATCTGGGTGGCTTTCTCTGAAGATATGTTTGGGGGTCTGGGTAGATATAACATTGAAGGGAGATGATGCGTGTGAGGAAAATAAATTGTTTGGCTTAGTAAACCTTCCAAACAGGACCTGTTCATTTCCACCTTATAGCCACATGTCTGCTTGATTGTCTGTATTTAGTACTATCTACAATAAATGACAGAAGTTCAGAATTCACTTTCTTCCTCTCCTTCTCCCCTTCACTTTTTCTCAGCTTCACAAATGCTCAATGTGGAAAATGTAACTACTATGTTATTGTGCCAGTCATCTTCCTTGTGCTGAATTATCCCTCTTCTTTTAAATGACACATTCTCCATATCTGTTATTCCTTTAGCGTACTTATAAAATGCCATGAAGCTGCTATTAGTTTCTATACTGTAGATTGTTTTGTCAAAGCAAACAAGTAGAATCAGTAGCTATTTTTACAATCCCCTAGATTCTAGGAACTAAGCACTGAATGGCCTCCGGGATCAAACGTTGACTACTATTTTCACACATAAGGAACATTTTTAAAACATGATATCCTTTCTGGATTTTTATTTCAAATTATATATTTTTTACCATCTTAAGGTCTATGTGAGATATTTCACAATTGCCTAGTGGCTTTATAAAATTATGATGTCACTCCAGAAAAACTCTTTTATAGTGGCTTTTATTTTTAACAATACCATATTTCATCTCTGGATTCCCCTGGCAGTAATCTCCAGCATTTATTTATTCTTGACTTCTTAAAGTAAATGGACTCAGCTCCTTGGGAAGGTATTGGAATGATTGTTCACATCCCCGCATTGAGAGCCAAAACATTTTTTTTTTCCTTTGAAACAGTTGATGTGTAAAGATGAATTGTGTGAGAGTTCTCACCTTTAAGCTGAGTGTTTTTCCTTCTACTTAGCATGTCTGCCAACAAAGTATAGTCTTAGAATCTAACTGAAAGTATATAAAATCTTTCATGGAGAATATCATTTATATTATCTTTGTGAGTTTAATTCAGTAAAATAAGCTGAAAAAACTCTAAGGATATTTTACTTGCCTTGATTTATAAGAAAAATTGATCCTAATGCTCTGTCATATGCAATAAGCAATATGAATGTAAATAAATGCGTGAAAGAACAGGCCCATTTGCACAAAGATGTAATATGGAATTCAAAAACATGCTCCTATGGAGAATCTGAAAAAACATACTATGACTTTTTGGAAACAGCTGTCATCACACTAGAGAAAGATTACCTATCATCAGAAGAGCATTTTAAGGACTATCTTTAAAAAAATCACTGAAAGTGTTCTGAGAGTATGATTTTAATGCACTGATTTTCACATTTCCTGGTTAACACAATGACTAGTTAGAAGAAAGATGTTCATTCCTTTCCAAGAACAACTGCCATAGCTCCTTATTTGTATGATTATTTGTGAAGTCTTAATATCTTTCTTATTGTTATTTTGGATTCTTATCCTTCTAGAAGATAGGGATCATAATGAACCTGTGCTTAACTGACTAATGAAGCACCAAGTGTAAATTGGCAATCCATGAAGGATTTTAATGGTGATAGTTTTATTTCACTGTAACATCAAATATAGATAAGGCTCTTGTATTTTACATGGAGCCATCTTGACGGATGTTTTTAATTCCATTTAATCCAATCCTTAAGCTCTCCCAATAAGTTGGGAAAGTTGGAGTTTTTGAATAATAGGGCAAAGTAAGACTGAGAGTAAGCAGTTCTTTTTTTTTAAAGTTTCAAGGAATGGATTTAGTTCTGCTTCTCTTTGCTGTGGGTAACTGAGACTAGTCATTACTGCACCTGTCAAGATGAAGTAGCAAAAGACATAGTTTCACCAGAAATATACATCAATTTAGAGCTTCTATGGATACTCAGGGAGTTTGAGGTCCCATAGTAATGAATCAGAGAAGCTTGAAGCCTATGTCAAACTCAAAGATTTTTTTTCTGCTGAAGCTAGATAAAGGAGTAGGCAGTGTTAGTATTCACTGCATGAAGCTACCTATGTTTCTCTATGTCTTCTTAAAAAACTGAGAATATTTAAAAATTGAAGGCTCAAATTATAGATTATTATCATAAGTTATGGTGCATTACATATTTGCAAGAGTCAGTGCAGTTCTAACTCTGATTTGAAAGTCATAAAACTTAATATTAAAGTGAACATAGCATTTCATCTGAAAAAAATTATTGAACGAGTCAAACTTAGTTAAATGAAGAGGAACTGAGCCTGCATGAAATGCAGATGAATGCACTAGAGGTGCTTACTGAATCTGGGAAATTATTGTTTTTTCAACTTTGAACTTTTGAATGAACAAAAAAGTATAACAACTATGAAACTATCAACTGGATCATCTATTTTATGTAATAAAGTCACAACTCATACACAGTATTTCTTTTTTTTTTTTTTAAAGATTTTATTTATTTTATTTTTTCCCCCCAAAGCCCCAGTAGATAGTTGTATGTCATAGCTGCACATCCTTCTAGTTGCTGTATGTGGGACTCGGCCTCAGGATGGACGGAGAAGTGGTGCCTCGATGCGCACCCGGGATCCGAACCCGGGCCACCAGCATTGCAGCGCGCGCACTTAACCACCAAGCCACAGGGCCGGCCCTACACAGTATTTCTTAAAGTATAAAATCACCATTGATTCGTGACTGCTGGGAGATGCAAACAATTAGAGAGCAAAGGAAAGTCAAAATGTGGAAAGACTTAGATACAGGTGGATTTGGAGAAGAAATATAAAAGAGGAATTTTTCTAGTGGTTATGAGGAAAAGTGACTCAGTGAAGACTTTTCCAGAGAGATTCAAGGTTCAGGAGAGGGAATTTAGTATGTGGTTGTGGGCATGTGTGCTTGGGGGTAAATATGGGAGTAGAAGCCTAGAAGTCATTCAGTTCAATAAATGTTTATTGAGTGTTAGGCACTATAATGGGTAGCAGAGAGATAATGACAAATACAATATTACTCTTGAATTAGAATCAATTTCATTGATTATCGCAATATTATATAAGAGCTATATTAGTGTATCAATTAAGTGTTTTAGAATACAAGTGGCAATGTATCAAACTAAAATTATTTTTAAATCTAAGTGTATTTATTAAACTGAAAAAGTTTGGAGGCCAAGGGGTTTTAAGACTGGCGAATAAGGTGGATCAGCGATGTTAGGGCTCTGGATTCCATTCTCTGGGATTCTTTTGTCTTTCCCTTCAGGTGTCTGTTACTGTATAAAATATCACATTACATGGCAATGTCCAAGATAATAAATGGTTGAGAAGTATTATGGGCTGAATTGTATTTTCCTCCCCTCAAATTCATATGTTGAAGTCAAATGTGACTGTATTTGAGATAGGGCCTTTAAAGAAATGATTATGTCAAAATAAGGTCATTAGAGTGGGTCCTAATCCATTCTGACTTGCCTTCTTATAAGAAGATGAAATTTGGACACACAGAGAGACACCAAATCACATATGCCCAGAGGGACTATCATGTGACGAGGCAGCAGGAGGGTGGCCATCTGTAAACCAAGGAGAGAGGCCTCAGAGGAAACCAAGCCTCCCAGTGCCTTGATCTTGGACTTCAAAGCTCAGAACTGTGAGAAAATAAATTTCTGTTGTTTAAACCATGCAGGCTGTGGTATTTTGTTCTGGCAGCACTAGCAAATTAATATAGGAAGTGTTTGGAGAGAGTGGGCTTCCTCATGCTTCTCTCTCTTTCTGTTGAGGAGTAAAATCTTCCTCAGTTACTCTCAGCAGACTTTTTCTTAGGTCCTGATGGCTAGCTAAGACTGGGTCAAATGGCCATTGCCTAGCTGTAGCAGAAAAGGCTGCATATGTAAATGTTTGGAATTTGAGCACATAGAAAGTGATGTGGGGTTTTTTGGCAGAAAAGAAGAAAAAGACTAGAAATTACAATTGGGTAGGCAATTAACCATTTATATAAGTTAGAGGACTCAAGGAGTACAAGAGGGACATTTACTCAAATTTTAAAGTTTAGGCAGGCCAATTTGTAAGACTTTGTGCAAGTTAGGAAAAAAATCATCTTTCTCAATTATACTTAATTATATTTTACCACCATCTGCTAGCAGTTTGTTGTAATAACTAACAACAAGTGAACAGTACCTCTTGGACTTGTGGTGGCTTTGATTTCAGGAAACCATATATGGAGAGTAGAATGCTTGAACTGCATCAAGAGGGATAGGTGGCAATTAGATTAAAAAAAGGAGTGGAGTGCTTTGTAGCAGAGGCCACAGAATGAGCAAGGTTACAGAGAAATAAAATACCATGGTGACACTGAGGAAAAAAAAGCTGTTCCATATTATTACAGCTTGAAGCACATGTTAGAGAGCAGTGGGAGCTAAAATGGAGGAGATTGACGGAGCCCGGTCATCACAGATCTGGAAGAAGGACAAGTTTTATGGCTTGAGTAGATGCAAATGTCATCAATATAATTAACACACACAGGAAGAGACAATATAGGAATAGAAGGGAGAAATGGTTTGGACATATTGAATATGACATACTCGTAGAAGCACCCATTGCATAGTGGCTAGAACACTGGCTTAGGTTTTATATGTACATGAGTTCTAATTCTTTTCCCCATCCTTTGTTGGCTCTAGGAGCATGGGAATATTATTTAACCTCTCTAAGCCTTAGTGTCCTCATTTGTGAGATTTAATATAATTATATTTGTACTTGAATCAAGGGTTTTGTAAGGATTTAATATGGTCATGCATATTAGACTAAACATTAAATAAAGCTCTATATGTTAATAAAGTTCAGCTATTGTTCTTCAGTCTTCCTTCTATTCAATCTTCTCCTCATCTTTTTCTTTAATGAAATAAAGATGCCTGTTGGGTTTTTGTGTCTAAAACCCATACAGTAAGTCAGCTTTAGAGATAAATCAGGGAGACATCATCACAAAGTGATTGTTAAAATTTTGAAATTGGATGAGATTATCTGGAGAGCATATCTGGAAAGTCAGAAGAGCAGTGACATTTTACAGAGCATGAGGAATGCTAATTTTTAAGGGATGTGAGAAGAAAGAAATTTCCACTAACGGGTTTCAGGATGTTCAGATAGATAGTAGGCAACTCAAGAAAAAGTTCTTATGAGATCCAAAGATGTGAGGAATTTCAGGTAGAAGTGACTAATTTTTAACACAATAGTTACATTCATAAAAACCCTATATGTAGCAGAAAATTATATGCTGTTTGAAATGTTTAAAGAGAGCAAGTAAGATAAGAACAAAAATTGCCTATTGAATTTAGCATCATGAAGTTCATTGCCAGAGAAATTTTACCTGATAACTAGGGCTGAAGGGGAAGTAGAAACAGAGAATGTCAAGTCTTTAAGACTGAAAAGTAAAGAACAATATCCAGTAGTTGTGAAAGAGTGATACTGTACCAATAGGGCAGACTCTGTTTTTTTTTTAATTAATTTATTTTTTATTGCAGTAACATTGGTTTGTAATATATATATATTTTTTAATTTTTTTGATCATGTGTGTGTAGGGAGTTTGAGCATATTTATAGGCTGAACAGAAGATGATATAAAAGGGACAGAAAAAGATAAAGAAAAATGCAGAATTATCTACAGAGTTAATTTTCAGTGAAGACAAGATGGATAAAATGAAGAGCAGAGAGAGAAGAACTTGGCCTTCTACTAAAAATGGATAGTTCTCCAGAATTAACCAAAAAGGATGCAGAGAAGGGTCTATAAGTTTATAGGTGAGATAAAATAGGGAAAGGATTGTTTCTGTGGATTGCCTCTTGTGATTTCACCATTGGGAATGGACGGTAACAAGTAGTTCCTATCCACAAAATGGCATTTACCCCCCTGCAGTATAGCAATATATGGGGTGTGCTGAAGTGCCAGAGAGCACACGAAGTGCTCAAGTTCACTTGCCTGCAACTGAGGCCCTCACTTGGTAGAAGAATCTAAGGAAGATAAACAGTAGCATTCCACCACGTTGCCTTCCTTTCTTACCTTCTTGAACACTTCCAATTGTAGGAGAGATGGTAGAATTTACCATGTAAAATTTATATAAGAGCTGAAAAGTTAATCTTAGAGCCTCTATATTGTCATTGAAAGAACTCGGTGAAATGGATGTCTCTTCTCCATCTTAGTTTATAGCATGGGCCTTACTTGAGGTGACCATTTATGTTTGTTCTTAGTAGAATAAGTGTCTCTGGGTGTCTGCTGAACAGATATTTATATAAACTTTTGACTTGTCTAAGTTTGCTATATACCGTAGAGTTCATGATAAAATAATGATGGGAGATTAGTAACGGTTTCAGCTCCAATTCATTTCCTATATTCCATATACTGCTCACTTTCTCTTTTCTCAGTTCTGTGTTTCACGCAAGAACTTTACTTTCTGGTTAATTTTAACTAATTAATTCTGATTAATATTCAAGAAGAATGGAGTTTTTGAGGAAGAGAAATTTTGGGGATGGATAGACAGAGTGGCCCCTTGCTGGAAACCAGTCTAAAAGATTTTGGATGAAATTTATCAACCCAACTTGTACCTTTGCTCTGTGACCTCAGAGAACATTCTTTCTGAAAGGTCAGTCTCTGAAACTATACCCATTCCCTGTCCTCATCACATTTGTTTATAAAAGAAAGTCTCTACTATGGCTTTCAAGCCCAGTAAGATCTAACTCCTGCTATCTTTCTGACTTCACTTCCTAACCCTCTTAAACTCACTAACTTCATTTCTATCCCTGGCCTTCTTGAAGGTCCTGGACCCATCAAGCTCACTTCTATCCCAGGGAATTTGCATTTGCAGTTTCCTTTGTAGATTTCTCTGCTCCCAGTGTTCCTTCTCCAGATCCTCATGCCTGGTTTCCTCACTTCATTGGTCACTGCCCATATGTCACATTATCGGGGAGGCCTTCCCTTAATGATACTCTGCACCCCTCCCCACACTCAGCACAATTTGTCGTATTTGCCTTGATTTATTTTTCTCCATAGCACTTATTACTATTTGGTGTATGATATATTGTTTTTTTAATTGTCCACTTTTCTCTCCCTTTGATATTGAAAATTCTAAATCCCAAGGGCAAGTTCTTTTCTGTTTTATTCAACATTGTATCCCCAGCACTTTGTACAGGATCTGGAATGGTACATTTTTATTGAATGAATGAATGAAAGTAAGAATTGACAAATAAAATTATAAATTATAATATAAATATAAATCAGTTTATATGTAAATTATTATTATTATTAGCATCATAAATCACAGATTAGAAACATCCTTCCACTAGCCCCCAAAAATCTTTGTGCATATTTGGATAAAACACCCTTTCCTCAAAACATGTTACTGTCATCTGCAGGATAATTGTCATGCTAATTACACAAATCTATGATAACTACAATAGGAAACGTGTATCCTGGAATTGGGCAAGGCATCATTATTTGTGTGTGTGTGTGTGTGTGTGTGACTGTGTGTGTGTAGGCTCTGGTTAAAAGCTATCAGCTAGTTCTTTGCTAGAGAGTTAAAGTGTGACATATTATATCATTTCCAAATTTAAGATTCTTGAATTTTAAGACAAGTTTTGATAGGTAAAACAATGATCAACAGAAATAAATACTTTTATAAAATTTATATATATTTATGTGTATGTGGGAGAGAATTCTTAAAAAAATCAAAATTCTGGAAAATGATCCATCGTTCCATTTGGGAGTAAAGAATATATTTGTTTCCAAAATACAAAATTAAATGTATGTCAAAAATAGTAATATATACTTAATGCAAATATTAAAGTATTATATTAAATAGTGAAGTATTCTAAACCATTAATACCTGAAAAGATCTCAATATTCTTAATATGAGTTAAATTGTGCTTATTATAGGAGAGCTATCCTGTATTACCAGTTATGTAAAATCTCTGCATGTTCTACAATATGACATGATGCTTTTATAAAATTTTATATTAACATCTTTCAGAAAGAAATAAGTACATATATTTTCAGGAGGAATAGTGGCATGGTAGGGCAGGTCCAAAAGTAATGAATCAGTAATTTCAAAACTTGCCTCTATTTCTCACATATTGAGAGTGACAAAATGGTAAATTTGAAAGAGATCTCCAGGGATACACATATTGTGCACAGTAACTTGAATTGAAAGTCTCTTAGATCAAAGGAAATTGAAATATCATTAACAGAGAAAAACATCTTCTAGGAGTGTGTATCAATTTAACACTTCAGTTCCCAGTCCTGCAATAAACGCAGATTGCTCCATTTATGACTGATCTTACTATTTAGTGTCTTGCGATCCAAAGGAATGCGTTTACTTAGCTATATTGGTTACTAAAGTAGTTGTTAAAGAATTGCATTGTAAGCTCTGAAATCCCATTTCAACTAAGCAATAGTGTGCAAGGTGTGTAGGTGTATAGATAAGGAGATCTTAGAGGTTCCCAGTGCTATATTAAATTCTGAAATGAGACATGACTCTTGCCACTTAGGTGAAAAAGAAAAAAATTATCCAAACTTCCCTACAGTGTTTCAGTGTAAGAGAGATTGACATAAGATATAGAACATTAGAATACCCAGGAGATGATTTTAAGTTCCTATTAACAGCATGACAATATTAGTTATTTTAACATAATCATTGTAGCTCTTGATAAATAAGATCCATTCTCTTCCAAGATTTTATGTCTTGCTTTTTATTTTACATGAAATTGTATAGCAGATGTCGAGTTGGAGGAAGATGGATTAAGAGATATTCCTAGATATTATAAACTTAAGTATAAACTCTATGGACATTAAATGAAAAGCAAAATATAAACTTAGTTACATTTTAGAAAATAGGCAAATACTATTTCCAAGAGAAAAAAATATAAATTTGTGAGTCTGAGTGCTTTTTCCAATTATCGATATTAATATAGTGATCTAATTTTGAGTTACATCATATTTAATTCTTCATTAATAATTAAGTACTGAAATGTAGAAATGATTTACTTTTTAATCATTAAGAGAAAATTTGTGTACATATATTTATAGTTATATCAATTTCATTTAACTTGCTTTAGACCATGCCTTATTTATTGGGAGCAACAAATCAATTGTATTTAGAGCCATCATATCAATTAGCTTTTGTTGTGACCATCCCAAAAGTCAGCGGCATACAGTAATTAACATGTACTCCTCATGTGTCTGCAGCAATCAGCTGATTTAGAGAGGGTTTTGTTGATTTCGGCTGGGTTCAATCGTCTATCCGCTGTTTCTGCTATTTTTATCTTCCTCCTGAGATCAGTGGACCAGTGTAGACATATCCCTTTCACTGCAATGGCAGAGGCCAAGCAAGCAGAAACATACAAAGTCCCTTGAGACCTAGGCTCCGAAGTGACAGACGGTCACTTCTGCTCTCCTTCTACTCACCAGAGCAAGTGACATCACTGAGTTTATATTCAACTGCCTTTTTAGTTGCAAGAAATTGCAAGTGATATGGCAAAAGGCATGATACAGGGCAGAGTGTAAAAGAATTAAAGAATTCTTCAAGTTAGGAACAGAAGAACAAATCAATTGAATTGAAAAAATAAAGAATTAAAGCTGTCAATGGAATCAGCTATCTTTTCTAAGTTACTTTTGCAGACAGGGAAAGAGTCCAAAATGAACACTAATTGTCTTAAAGATGAACCAGGATTAATTTATTCAGTTGAGAGTTATCAGAATTACCTATAAACATGGTTTTACCAATAAAGATATTAACTTATTTCATCTAGCAAGTGCCATTATTGGGAGTCGCAAATACCGCATTTTTTACAAGTTGAAGGTTTGTGGTAACCCTGTGCCAAGCAATCTATCTGTGCCATTTTTTCAAAAACATTTGCTCACTTCATGTCTCTGTGTCACATTTTGGTAATTCTCACAATATTACAAACTTTTTCATTATTATTGTATTTGTTATGGTGATCTGTGATCAGAGATCTTTGATTTTACTATTGTAACTGTTTTGAGGTGTCACAAACTGCACTCATGTAAGATGGCGGACTTAATAGATAAATGTCGTGTGTGCTCTGATTGCTCCACTGACCGGCTGTTCTCCATCTCACTTCCTCTCCTCAGGCCTTCCTATTCCCTCAGACACAACAATATTAAAATTAGGCCAGTTAATAACCCTACAATGGCCTCTAAGTGTTCAAGTGAAAGGAAGAGTTGCACATCTCTCACTTTAAATCAAAAGCTAGAGATAAACACGCCTAGTGAGGAGGGCATGTCAAAAGCCAATATAGGCCAAAAGCTGGACCTCTTGAGCCAAACAGTTGGCCAAGTTGTGTATGTAAAGGAAAAGTTCTTGAAGGAAATTAAAAGTGCTACTCCAGGGGTCAGCTCGGCGGTGCAGCAGTTAAGTGCGCGCGCTCCGCTTCAGCGGCCTGGGGTTGGCAGACTCGGATCCCAGGCGCGCACCGCCACACCGCTTGTTAAGCCATGCTGTGGCGGTGTCCCATATAAAGTAGAGGAAGATGGGCATGGATGTTAGCCCAGGGCCAGTCTTCCTCAGCATAAATAGGAGGATTGGCATCGGATGTTAGCTCAGGGCTGATCTTCCTCACACACACACACAAAAAAAATGCTACTCCAGTGAACACATAAATAGTAAGAAAGCAAAACAGCCTTATCTCTGATATGGAGCAAGTTTTAGCGGTCTGGATAGAAAATCAAACCAGTCACAATATTCCCTTAGGCCAAAACCAATCCAGAATAAGGCCCTAACTCTTCAATTCTATGACAGCTGAGACAGGCGAGGAAGCTGCAGAAGAAGAGCCTGAAGCTGGCAGAGGTTGGTTCATGAGGTTTAAGGAAAGAAGCCATCTCTGTAACAGAAAAGTGGAAGATGAAACAGCAAGTACTGCTTGTGCAAGTGTTAATGTAGAAGATGCAGCAAGTTATCCAGAAGATCTAGCTAAGAGAATTAAGGAAGGTGGCTACAATAAACAACGGGTTTTCAATGTAGATGAAATAGCCTTATATTGGAAGAAGATGTCATCTAGGATTTCCATAGCTAGAGAGGAGAAGTGAATGCCTGGCTTCAAAGCTTCAAAAGACAGACGGACTCTCTTGTTAGGGGCTAATGCAGCAGGTGACTTTCAGTTGAAGTCAGTGCTCATTTAGCATTCCAAAAATCCTACAGCCCTTAAGAATTATGCTAAATCTACTCTGCCTGTGCTCTATAAATGGAACAACAAAGCCTGGATGACAGCACATCTGTTTACAGCATGATTTACTGCATATTTTAAGCCCACTGTTAAGACCTACTCCTCAGAAAAAAGGTTTCTTTCAAAATAGTACTGCTCATTGACAATGCACCTGGTCACCCAAGAGCTCTGATGGAGAGGTACAACGAGATTAATGTTGTTTTCATGCCTGCTCACATAACATCCATTCTGCAGGCCAAGGGTCAAGGAGTAATTTCAACTTTCAAGTCTTACTATTTAAGAAATTTATTTTGTAAGGCTATTATAGCTGTCATAGATTGTGATTCCTCTGATGAATTTGGGCAAAGTAAATTGAAAACCCTCTGGAAGGGATTCACCATTCTAGACGACATTAAGAACATTCATGATTCATGAGAAGAGGTCAAGATGTCAACGTTAACAGGAGTTTGGAGGAAGTTGATTCCAAATCTCATGGATGACTTTGAGGGGTTCAAGACTTCCGTGGAGGAAGTAACCGCAGACGTGGTGGAAATAACAAGAGAATTAGAATTAGAAGTGGAGCCTTAAGATGTGACTGAATTGCTACAGTCTCATGATAAAACTTGAATGAATGAGGAGTTGCTTCCTATGGACAAGAAAAGAAAGTAGTTTCTTGAGATGGAGTCTATTCCTGGTGGAGATGCTGTGAAGGTTGTTGAAATGACAGCAAAGGATATAGAATATTACATAAACGCAGTTGGTAAAGCAGTGGCAGGGCTTGAGAGGATTGACTCCAATTTTGAAAGAAGTTCTACTATGGGTAAAATGCTGTCAAACAGCATCACATGTTACAGAGAAATCATTCACGAGAAGAAGAGTCAATTGATGAGGCAAATTTAATTGTTGTCTTTTTTTTTTAATGCTATCGTAACTTTTTTTTTTTTTTTTTGAGGAAGATCAGCCCTGAGCTAACGTCCATGCCAATCCTCCTCTTTTTGCTGAGGTAGACCGGCCCTGAGCTAACGTCTATTGCTAATCCTCCTCTTTTTTTTTTTCCTCTGCTTTTCTGCCCAAAGCCCCAGTAGATAGTCATACGTCATAGTTGCATATCCCTCTCTAGTTGCTGTATGTGGGATGCCGCCTCAGCATGGCTGGACAGGCAGTGCATTGGTGTGCGCCCGGGACCCGAACCCAGGGCCACCAGTAGCAGAGCTCAAGCACTTAACTGCTAAGCCACGGGGCCGGCCCCAATTGTTGTCTTATTTTAAGAAATTGGCACAGCCACCCAGCCTTCAGCAACCACCACCCTGATTGGGCAGCAGCTATCAACATGGAGGCAAGACCCTCCATCAGCCAAAAGATTATAACTCGCTGAAAGCTCAGAAGATGGTTAACAATTTTTAGCAATGAAGTATTTTTTAATTAAGGTATGTACATTGTTTTTATAGATATAATGCTGTTGCACTTAATAGACTACAGTATAGTGTAAATATAACTTTTACATGTACTGGGAAACAAAAGTTTCACATGATTTGCTTTATTGCGATATTCACTTTATTGCGGTGGTCTGGAACCGAATCTGCAATATCTCCGAGGTATGCCTGTATATAAGAGGAGATGTATTAGAGAAATTGTCTCAGACAGTGGTGAAGGCTGAGAAGTCCCACGATCAAGCTGGAGAAACAGGAAAGCCAGTGATATGATTCACTCGGAGTCCAAAGGCCTGAGACTCGGTGGGAAGGAGGGATGGCCATTGGTGTAAGTATTTGCCTGAGCACTGATGTCCAAGGACAAGAGAAGATGGATGTCTCAGCTCAAGCAGAGAGAGTAAATTCACCCTTGCATTGCCCTTTTGTTTTATCCAGGCCATCAATGGATTGGATGATGCCCACCCAGATTGGTGAGGGCCATCTGTTTTACTCAATCTACTGATTCAAGTGCTAATCTCTTCCAGAAACACCCACATAGACACTGCCAAGAAATAATGTCTTATCAGCTATTTGGGTATCTCTTAGGCCAGTGAAATTGACACATAATATTAGCCATCAGAAGCTCCAAGTACTACGTCTTTACATAGAAGGGTCCCAAGAAGGAAAACGTGGTGGGGACAAAGGACCACTCTGTTATCAAGCAGAAAATTTTTCTCAGAAGCTCCCAGCAAGCTGTCATTTATATTTCATTGCTTAGAATTGAAATAAATGGCCACATGTAGACTAATTACCTGAAAGAGGAAAGGTACCTTCATGATTGACTTAGTCTTGATTTAGTTGCTCTCTGGGCACACTGCCATGCACTCAAAATTAGGGTTCTCTTGGCAAGGAAGAATATGGGGAAATGGCTGTTGGGTAGGCAACCAATGATGTTATACAGACTAAATGCTGCAAACAACTACGCCTGTAACGTGCATTAAATATCAGCTCTAATCCTATATATAAAGGTCATTCTTGTATATTTTTCTTTTGGGATTCTATAAGCTAAGTGTATGTCATTGTGAATTAGCTGTGACTTAATTCTATTTGGAGTGTTCCTATAATCTAAGAGGAGCTTGATGAATTTCTTTTTTCTTATACAATATTCTAACTGTCTTTTCATTTAGTTTGGTAAACTGAAAAGAATTATGCCTCCAATTTAGTTATTCTCAGAAGGTAGATCTTTATTTATATGAAGAAGAAAATACCTGACATGCTAGTCTTAAATTTTACCTAGACTATGTACTTGAACAGGACTTTCCCATTATGCTTCCCAAAATATCCTCAGATTTTGCAACAATTACATGAAAATATTTGAAGTGTTTTGTGTTATTTTTCCAACAGTGAAGATGGCAGGAAATGGTTATGATATTAAGGTGGCTGTATAATATCCCATTTTTAGAATAAGAGCAGATTCACTGAAAGGTTGTAACAAGTATTCTCGTTCTTGTCTGTTTTCTTTAGGGTTCTCCAACCCAAATGTTATTGACTATATGTGTGATGAACTACATTAAGCAGATATCACAAGGATGTGCTTAGCAAACTTTCTAAATCGAAATAGATCAGATCATAGTCTGCTACTTTAAGCAGAATATTTGTCAATAAGTTTTTAAAAAGCTATATGTCTTACAATTCTAATTGAGCCTCTTGTTTTTGCACAGGATAACATTTCAAATTGAATTTGTACTATGCCCTCATGAATATTGCTATTTTAAAAATATAATCCCATAAAAGCTTATAATTTTATGTAAATTTACTTTGTTTAGATGTACACATTAATGCCAGTTTCATAAATATAGATGTGATAAGGAAATATAAAAATATATAATAACTAGAAATCTGGGCAAGTTGTAAAGAAGCCCTTCTATTTACCCAACACTTTGCTGCAACTGTTAAAGATATTATACTTAATTTTATATTTAATATTTTCATATTCATTTACCACCTTTATTGAACACTTACTATATACTAGACATCAAGGACCATTCTAGGCATTGAGGTTGAGGTTACAGCAATTTTCAAACCACAAAATAAAGTTATTTCCACAGAGCTTATATTTTAATGGGAGAAGAGAAAAAACACACCAAGAAACAAATATATAAATATGAAATATGTGAGTTATTAATAAGGGTTATGGAAAGAAACCATGAGGGATAAAGTTGACAAATAATAATAGAAGTTGTTATTTTACCTTTGCTTTTGGTTTTTACTGTTGTCATTCTTTTATTTTGAATCATAGCATGCATCAAACAAAATTTTGGAAATTTATATGTATAGTACAAAGGACAATAATAAAACCAGCCCATATGCCCATTACCTAGGCCAAAAGCTAAACACTCATAGTTTAACAGAATCCTCCAACATAGCTCTTCCTATAGCCATCCTCCTTTTTCCCCTAAAGAGGAAACCATAGTCCTGAATTCTCCTAAAGAGGAAAAAATGTATTACTTTGTTTTTTAATTTTCTATAAATGGAAAGGTATTGCATGTGTGTTTCTATGAACATCTTATTTTGTTTGATGTCATATTTTGAGATCTAATCATGTTAATGCATGTAACAGTAGTACATTCACTCTCATAACTGTATGGTATTTCATTACATGAATATTCAATAATTTATTCTTAATGAATCTGACAGTTTCTAGAGTTTTTTCCTCCTATCATGAACAAGACCTGTGAATATTCTTGTAGCACTGCTCCTTGATTCATTTGTATGCAAAACTCTAAAGAATATACATATTTGTATGTTAGTTGCAAGATATACACATGCTCAATATCTTTAAATAATACTAAGTTATTTTCCAAAGGAGTTGCACATGGAACAGAACCCAAGGGGAACAGCTAAGACAAAAATAAGTAAATGGAAATTAAGCTGCCACACATTACAGAGGAGAATTTGTATTTTGAGTCAGTTAAGTTCCCACTAAATGAATAACAACAAAAAAGAATCTGTATTCTTCAGAGGGATATAACAAAACTCAGAGTCTCTAAGACATATCACTTACAATGTCCAGGACACAATTCAAAATTACTCATATGTGAAGAAACAGGAAAATTATTCATAAGAGAAAATAAAATCAACAGAGAGAAACTTGAGATGAATGACCCAGATGTTGGGATTAGCAGACCAGGATTTAAAAGAAGTAATCAAAACAATGTTCTGAGACATAAATAAAAATATACTTGTAATGAGCAAACAAATAGAAAATTTACAGCTAAGAAATAAAAATTAGGGGCCGGCCCCGTGGCTCAGCGGTTAAGTGCGCACGCTCTGCTGCTGGCGGCCCGGGTTCGCATCCCGGGCGCGCACCTACGCACTGCTTCTCCGGCCATGCTGAGGCCGTGTCCCACATACAGCAACTACTGAAGGATGTGCAACTATGACGTACAACAATCTACTGGGGCTTTGGGGAAAAAGAAATAAATAAATAAAATTATAAAAAAAAAAAAAAGAAATAAAAATTATAAAATGAACCATTAAAAATTCAAGAATTGTAAAACAATCATTGACATACAAAATTCACTCAATGAGCTTAAGAGCAGAATAGTGACAAATGATGAAAGAAAAGAATGTGATTATAAACAAACAAAAGTTATCCAGTTTGAAAAAAAGAAAGAATAGATTTTTTTAAATGAAGAGCCTCAGCTATCTGTGTAATAACAAAAGTTCTGATATACAAGTATTTGGAATACCATAAGATTTTTTTTTTTTGCTGAGGAAGATTCACCCTGAGCTAACATGTGTTGCCAACCTTCCTCTACTTTATATGTGGGTTGCTGCCACAGCATGGCTGATGAGCAGTGTAGGTCCACGCCTGGGATCTGAACCCGCAAACCTGGGCTGCTGAAGCAGAGTGTGCCAAAATTAACCATGATGCCACAAGGCTGGCCCCTACCATAAGATTTGAACAGCTACTTCACAAATGAAGATATACAAATGCCCAATAAGGAGATGAAGAAGAGATTAATATCATTATTACCTCAATGAGTTATGACTTTACACCCACAGAATGGCTAAAATTAACAAGATTGACCATATCAAATATTTTGATAATATGAAGCAACTAGAGCTCAGAATTGTTGATCCTCATGTAAAATTGTACAGTTGAAATGCTACAACTGATGAGAATTGATAATTTACACAAAAAGATTTATTCACAAAAAGAAAATTCATAGCAGCTTTTTTTCACTATAGCTAAAACTAGAAATATTCATCAACAGGAGAATAGAGAAACAAAACTGTGATGTATTCATTCCATGGAATACTACTCAACAATAAAAAATAAATAAACTACTAATACATACAACTACATAGATAGGTCTCAAAAATATTTTGCGGAGTGAAAAAAATAACAACACAGAGAAAATATACTATGATTCAAATGATATGGAGTTCTAAACAAGCAAAACTAATCTGCGGTATAAAAAGAAAATCAGTGTGCTGTTTATTTCAAAGGGGATTGTATAGGCAGTATTGACTGAGAAGCTTTATGTGTGAAATTTCTAGGATGATGGTAATGTACTGTACCTTGACAAACGTTTCACTTATACAGGAGTTATAGGCGATGGTCAAACCCTTGTAATGATCTACTTATCATTTGTGCATTTCATTGTATGAAAAGTTTATCTCAAAAGAAAAAGTAAACATAAAATAATATGGAATTCTAGTTAATTTTATGCCTTCTAAAATATTTAGGACTTAGTTTCAAATGCATCAAGAATAAGATGGATTGATAAATGCATAGATGCATGGAGAGAAGGAAGATATTTGTTAAAGCCAGTAAAATAAAATGTTAACTTGACATTAATTAACCATTCTGTAGGTTTGAAAATTTTCAGAATAAAGTGTTGGCAAAAGAAAAAAAAAAGAGGACTGAGTGAATGAAGAGAGTGATGCCATGTGGCTATTTGCAGAAAAAAAAAGCCTTCCGAGAGAAGAAATAGAAGTGAAAGTCCCCATGGCTGAAGTGTGCATACAGGCACATGAGAGCAAACTGACAATTTTGAAGCTACCTACTGAACTGTTTGAAAGTAATTTATATTTAATATGCTTAATATGGAGAGAAAATGCAGAATTAATTTATGTGAAACAAAAACCAATCATCTAGATATAAACTTATGCATACTGTATATAACTCTAGATATACTCATTCACTGTATAAATGGTAAAGGTCACACCGTTTTCCAGATGCCTAGATACTTAAGATAAAATAATGAGACAAATTGTTCTTAGCCTATAGCCTCATGACATTTGCAGTCTCAAGCTCTATTATATTTGGCTCAGTTTTAAGAGATACAACAAAAACATGAATGACGTGTCATGCTTATTGATAGTCACATGGTGTAATATAGCACTTCTCAAAATGTAGCCCAATTCTTATTGAAAATTAACATTTATGTCCCCGTGTCCAGACTATGAGTTAGAACTTCTGAGCGACCACGGTAATCTCCATTTTAATAAGCTTCTTGGGCGATTTTTATGCACATCAATATTTGAGAATAACTGCTCTGTTATAAACAACATTTGAGGTCAGGAATGGGGTTGAAAGGCCAATGGCTCCATTCCTGACTATGTGACCTCACGTAAAAACTTAACCACTTTGAATCTCAATTTAACATCCAAGAAGTGGGGAATAAAATGCTTTCCCTAATTATCTCCGAGGGTCGTTATGAACACAGGGTCCCTGTGAGTGTAAATTATAGACAGTGTTCATCAAAGCGTTTATAAAGTCTAAAGAAGTATAAAAAGTCATGGCATTATTTGCATACAGGACCAATCAGCTTTTAAGGTTTTGTTTATGGCTGTATGAATCTGTAAGTATATACTCCAGATAATATTAAGAAGCCTATACATATAAACATATAATTAGAGAGGGTCTTTGAACAGCAGGTGCAGTTAACATTCGGATCCTAATCTAGTGTAAATCTATCACTGGAATTTAAACTATTAAAATCTTTTGAAGTGGGATTATTCCCTCATTTGGTTCATATCATGTCTCCAGGAATATATGAGTGGGTTTAAAGTTCCTACTCACCTACTAAGAGGAGGCAGACACACCTGGATTTTATAAACACGTCATATGGGACAACTTTTAGGGAAATATGCTCAACAATGAGTATGTTTTGTTACTGAAAAGCATGTGAAAAGTTTTGGAGTAGGCAATGAGAAGTATAATAAGCCATTTTGAAATCTGCCAGAATTAAAGATGCCACTTTTCTCTGGACTAGATCTTGCTTTGATTTTTTTAAATTGTAGTAAAAAATTTAGGAGAATAACTGTCAGAGACTAACCACTTCTCCTTTCTTCCTTCTTGCATTCATCAATTAATTTGACAAATGTTCACTGAGTTTCTAGTATGTATTGGGAACTGTTCTGAAGATTCAGGAGAAAAAAGAAAGATTGCCAGTCTAGACCATCACCCATGGGAATCTTTCTCAAAGGCAAGTCCTGTTTTTAAGGTGGGGTACTAGGGCCCTGTTAGTCAGTGATAATTGCTTAGTCTTATCAACAGCATCACAGTAACCTACGGTATAATTCACATTTTTCAAATTGATGAATTTAGCTCCTAAACCAGGAGAGTAATTGCAGGAAGACTCCCATGTTTATTGCAACATTATTTATAATAGCCAGAATATGGAAACAACTTTAGTGTCTGTCAACAGAGGAATGGATAAAGAAGATGTGGAATGTACAATGTAATATTATTCAGTCATGAGAAAAAAGGAAATCCTGCCATTTGCAATAACATAGATGGACCCTGAGGGAATTATGCTAAGTGAGATAGGTCAGACAGAGGAAGACAAATACTGTATGATATCACTTGTATGTGGAATCTAAAAAAGCTGGACTCATACATAGACAGAGTAGAATGGTGATCACCAGGGGCTAGGGGTGGGGGAATTGGGGAGATGTTTGTTAAAGGGTGCAAGCTTGCAACTAGAAGATGAATAACTTCTGGAGATCTAATGCACAGCATAGTGATTATAGTTAACAATACTGTATTGTATACTTCAATGTTGCTAGGAGATTAGATCTTAAATGTTCTCACCACAAACAAGAAATGATAATTATGTTACATGATAGAGGTGTTAACTAATGCTATGGTGGTAATCACATTACAATATGTAAATGTATCAAATTAACACGTTTACACAATAAACTCGCACAATGTTACATGGCAATTATATCTCAATAAAAATAAATAAATACCAAATACTTCTTTCCAAGGAATTTTGAGAATCCCTACATAGAGAAGAAATTTACATTGCTATTTTGCTCTCCATCCCCTCTCCTACTCCTCACCCCACCTTAAGGAAATGTACATCACAGAAATAATGTCCCTGTTAAGTGAGCTCCTTTTTACATAAGCGCTCAGAAAGACTTAAAATGTCTTGTACGATACTCTTTCCTAAAGCATTCCCTCTTGATCACCACTGGCTTGTTTCAATGTCAAATTACTCCTAAATTAGTACTGTGCCCATGACTCTTTTCTTAGTGTTGAATCACACGTAAAGGTAAAACTACAGATGTAGCTCATTTTACCATTAACCTTACGCCAATAAAATGAAGTAGTAAATTAAAATAAATAATACACAAATCAAAAGTTACTTATATTTCTTAGAGGAAAGGAATCAATTAATTGATGCAACTATGCAGATGTCCTACTTTTTTCTTTCAATTTGATATTAAATATTAGTGTTCATGGTCTGAATAAATGCTGTATAACGTGAAAACTAAATTCAGAAACATTTTATGTAGTTGAGGCAAACACATCTGTGATTCGAAATATGTCTTGGATAGCTTTCTACTTCAACTATTACAATAAATATTGGGATGTCACTGGGTTGCAGAAGAACATTGTCCCTTCACATTTGTTTTGTGTCTTATTTTATTTCCTGACTTAGGGTGAAATCTCAGGTAAATCTCAGAACTTTCCTAATTACTCTTAGTTCAGAAAATGACTCGTTTTCTTTAACTCACAGGAATAGATACATTTTAGTGACTAATGTAGTTATCAAACTTTAAAACTTAGAAATTCCCAAACACGTCTAAAATATTTTTCAAACAAATTCTCCTGCTTAACTCTTCAACCTCCTTAAGATGAATGGGTACTGGGTTAAAACTTACAATTTTGGTTTTTAGAAGCCCCTTTAGCAAGGCTTCCATAGATGATCTGGCACCTATCTTTGAAATGTGAAGTACATGGTATCTATTTTATTCCTGTTGGTCTTGGAGGCTATAACCAAAAACCGAGAGAGAGCTTGAATTTAACCTTGTTTAACATCAAATAAACTTTGGAACTACAGAGGAAGCTGAACATATTGAAATGAATCTTACCGTTGATGTCAGAAGATCTTGGCTTCACTCTATCCCTGTTTATTAAAGTTGTGAATCCTTGATCAAGTCACTTAGAATATTTTGATCCCCAATTTATACATTTGTCAAATTAATTAATAAAGTATTAATAAAATATTATGAGTATTAACAAAATAATATATGAAAATATATTAATAGATTACTATAAAATATATAGTATTGTCCTTAACAGAATAATGATTATTAACATTACAGGATTGTCAAGAGATCAAAATGTGGTTGTACATACAAATGCTTGGATAGTCTTAAGTAGTATATAAATTTAAGTTTTTAATAATAATTATTATTCACCATTAAGATCATGATGCTATATTTTTTAAAAATTACTATTACATAATCATTCTTTAGTTTAGATAATTTATTCTCAATATCAGTTTTAGAGACTATGTTTTCATTGATATATTTTATAGAAGTTAGAATGAAGAAATAAAATGTAAAAACAGATGTCTTGTGTCCTGTGTAGTAGAGAGCATTTCCTCTTCATATTTAAAAAAGGTAACTGGTCAACTGCTCAATTTATGTAAAGAATATACATTTTTCATTGCTATAATATGATTTTATATTTTCAAATGCTTCTGAATCATGTTAGGTATAATGTAAAGTTATCTCAGTATTTTTCTTCTGCCTCATATTTTTACATGGATACAGCAATAAACATTTTATGCTTTTTCACCTACTATTTACTTTTCAGTAATCTCATTTTCAAAGAACATTCTCCTTATATGACAAACAACATGCAATACAGAACAGTATGAAAATTCTGACTTAGATAAAGGTCACTACAAATACTGTCAAAGCTTCACATCAGATATTTCAGAATGCAGGCTTTTGTTCTCAGGGCTGTGTAGATGGTCTGAAGAGTTGTTCCCTATTCTGAATTATTTCCATCAAGTCATGAAGAAGATAATATGACAAAAACCAAGAGAAATCACATTTTTACTTGAGATATAGAGATTAATTAGTGTGATAATACTGAAACCACTATGCTTAAGGCATAGGAAATAAAAACACGTATGCTCTATACATAGTAGAAACATCTCTCTGTGTAGTTTAAACACATTTCTAAACATTGTAAAAAAACTATAGCTAAATAATTACATATATAATTGTATTTAACCTTTAAAATAAATCCAGACAGTATTATTGGATTTTAGCGATAAGGCTGAGTAAAAGTATTAAAGGTCCCAAGAAGATTAAGTAAACTGCTCAAGACCACCTAGCTGGTAAGCATCAGAGTCAGAATTTGAACCTTGGTCTTTTGATTCTTAAGTCCATGGTCTTTTAATTTCTATGCTTAGTTGCTTTTTGATTAAAAAACTCTAAATTTACATGTTAAAGCATAGCCTTAATATATAGATTTAAGTTGAAGAAATCTGTTTTTTTCCTTGATAAGAAAATCCCCACCCATTATGTGTGTTTTATAAAGAGCAGGTAAAAGTGTTATCTAATAATTACGAAGGAATCGCCATGCACTGAGTTCTTTATATTATCTCGGTTTTATTTATATTATCTCAGTTTATTGCAATTATCTTTATATTATCATTATCTTAGTCAATCCTCACAGTAGACTTAGAAAGTAAATACTATTATTTTCCACATTTTAAGAATGATGAAACCAAGGATTACATGAAGACTTGTTGACCTGTAAGGATTCTGGATTTTATTCTAAGTCGGGTGAAAAGCCATTGAAGGCTTGATCAGTGCAGTGACCTGTTTTAAATTCTAAAAGTATCACTTGGGTGGAGAACTGACCTAGAGAGATCAGACATCACAGGGAGAGTGGATGGGCAATGATGACTGCCGTCAAGGTAGGCGATGGTAGTGTTTGGATGGGGGGTGGATAACAGTCAAATTCAGGATATATTTCCAAGGCAATTCTAACAGAATTTGCTGATGGATTGGATAAGGGTTGCAAAAGAAATATAATTTAAGGATGTCACAAGATTTTTTTCCTCAGCAGCTGGATAAATGGAGATGCCGAGAAGATGAACACTGATAATGAGAAAGTTTGAAGAAAAATGCAGGAGATTAGTTGTGGACACATTTATATTCACATAAATATCCGAGGAAGCTGAACACTTTCTTACATATTAAACATTCTGTTACACAAGCTGCTTATAAAACAGAATCTGTTTGTTAACAAAACATGTAAAAAATGCCTTGTTACTGATGGACAAAAATTGTTTTCCCTATAAGACACTAATTCTACCATTACCTTTATTTTTTAGTTTATGATAGAATTGAGAGAAAGGAAATTATGTTTGGGGATGATTGAAATTATGATATAATGTGTCATTATGAAACACAAAAAACACAGGCAACTCATCCTCTCACTTGCAAAACGCTAAAATCCTTATAGGTTAAAAGCTGCAGAGAATAAAAGAGATCAAAATCTCATCCATTTGCTCTTACGTTAAGAAAAAAGTTGCCTAAACATACATTTCTCAGGAAAGTCTCTTGAGCGGGGGGTGAGGTAAGAGAGAATTTCATGTGACTATGCCAAAATTAAAATAAAATGAAATAAAATAGCATTTTTATTCTACTATGTGTATTGTTTTCTAGGGAAAAACAATCCAGAATTTATATATTAATGAAATTTTAAAGTTCAAATACTTTAACCAAACTGTGCAAAAATATTTTAAAAGATATTTTTATAATGTGATCTTTCTCAAATGTAATTTAAAAAATAAGCCTGAAAAACAGTTGTGCCCATGGGGTTGGCCCAGTGGCATAGTGATTAAGTTCACCTGCCCTCCTTTGGCAGCCCAGGGTTCGCAGGTTCAGATCTGGGTGGGGACCTACACAACACTCATCAAGCCATGCTGTGGCAGCTTCCCACATACAAAGTAGAGGAAGATTGGCACTGATGTTAGCTCAGGGACAATCTTCCTCAAGCAAAAAGAGGAAGATTGGCAACAGATGTTTGTTCAGGGACAATCTTCCTCACCCTCCCTCCCCAAAAAAAAGAAAAAAAGTTATACCCTATGTATTTACCCATGAACTCTTTTCTGCAACTTATCTTAAGAAATTTGTGATTGGTAGTTACAAGGATGTTTACCTTATAGCACTCTTTTAAGAAAATTTTGAAAGTCCTATGGGATTTTGAAAATGTTTTACCCATATTACAAATTTTTACATGTGTAATAAAATTGATTTTACAGAAATATATCTAATAAATGATGGGAAAACAAATGTTCAACATATATATGATGAAAATATTAAAAGGCAATCTATGTGATTTCATAGAGTTTTATTTTTAAAAAGTAAGTATATAAAGGATTATCCAAGGATATATATCAAAATGTTTTATATGTAGTAGTCTCTGGGCATGTGGTTTTAGTGCAAATGGGATTTTTGTAGGATTTTCTGTACATTCAAATATTTCTACATTATAAATCATTTTTTCAAATAAATAAATAAAGCTATCACTTGAGATATAGCATCATCCAGATATCATAGAAAGGAAATTAAACTTGATATCAAAGACCTAGGCTTTATCCCAGCTCCACAACTGTGATCAGTCTATCTGAACTTGAGTTCTCTCATTGTAAACAACATGTGTCACATAAATCCACACCAAAGTAAAAGATATATATGGCACACACTATGAAGAAATATTTATTTCTCTTTTTAGCCTTCCAACAATGTTTGAGGTTGATATTTATATCCCCCTTTTTCAGATAAGGAAGCTAAATTTTATCAAGGTTGAAGATCTTGTTCACTTCTATATTTGAATTTAATTTAGTGTGACTTCAGAGCCTTTGGGTTTTCCTCTGCAGTTGGAAGAGGTAAAATGGAAAAAAACAATAGCTATACTCATTGTAGATGAACAGACGTGAAGGAACAGTTAGAAGAATAGGCATAGGTGAAGAGATTTAAAACAAGTTTGTTCTTGAGAAATAAAGGAAGAGAATAAAGAGTAAGTCAGAGTAAGAGACTAACTGTTGGTCAACAAAATACACTGGAAGGATTTTTGACTCATCATTATAGAGAATCTGAGATAGTAAAGTCAATTGAAAGACTAAGGTAACCTAATAGTGAGCTACTAAAAAATTAATTAAAATATATAGGTATGAAAAACAAAGTTTATGGGTTTGTGTTGCACACATCATTGTATTTAACTTACTTAGATTACATATTAATATAGTGCAGCTGGCATAAGCCAGAACTAGGCAAGAAGTTCCTTCCATAAATCTATACTTTATTCCTACCCTTTCCCCGAACACTTTGAACTAATTCTCAACTTAGCCTGGACTGTCTTCATCTAAGAGAGCTGCCTCATTTTTTCATGCTTTTCCAAACAATGAAAAACTTTTCTTGAACTAAATTAAGCCCCAAGAATATTTAGAAAAAAAAAATCTATCTTAAAATATTACAACTTGAATGAATCACATGCATGAAAAATAACTTGCTTCTAGGAGTAGTAATAAAACATATATCTAGGATTTGCAAAGAGTTACATTGACCAATAACAAACATAGGAAGTGAAATTTGGGACAATCCCTTGTAATGAGTAGTTAAGCTTCTCTAATGAATATGAGGAATCATGAATCTAAAAATTATATATTCTTTTTCTCTGCACTCAATTCTAACCTCTTGGGAGGGCCTCACCTCACATTCGCTGATTAAAAGACATGCAGTAAAACATCTCCTTGGTGTAGCCCATGAAACAGAATGAGTAATGCTCTTTTAAATTAGTTATAGGTGAATCACAAAGCTATGGGAGGTTGAGTTCCTTTTCCTCATCTGAACTTTCTTTGATGGAGAAATGAGGCTATAAAACGTGAGAATGCGTTACCTCCTGAGAGATCTAGTACTTCCATTTCAGCCTCCAGCTTTAAAATGTTTAAAAATATGGAAAATTTTTACTCTTATAGTTCTAATCACTATATATTCTCTTTAAAAATAATTGGAAAAATAGAAAGTTAAAAAAATATTTTGTTTTCTCCTCTCGCAAAGTTGCCTATTCTTCTCAATTTTTAAGATATACAAAAAAAGACAATCGTATATTGTGACTCTGGATAGGACAATAAAAATAACATCTGGTTCTCTGCTACATGAACACTGAATAGATGTATGAATAAAGCACAAAATTAAAAGAGGAAGAAAAGGCATAATGAAGGAAGGAAAGAAGGCTCTTTTACTATCAGTTGTTTGATTTATGAGTCTCCTGCCTAGATTATCTCTGCCTACCCTTGGAGAAGCATGTCTCCTTCTGAGCCCAATTTCTAACTACATAGGGATTGGGAATAAACTTTCCTGGTATAAAAAAATCCTTCTATAACATTTATTAATCAATGTGCCAATCATTTTGCGAGATTATTTTAAATCAAACGTTTGGTGTTAGTCTGTAAAATTTGTAAATCACGTGGCAAGGGAAACCATCAGAGATAAGAAAAAACATTTTAAAAGAACTTACAAAGCAACAGATTCTTTTAATAACAGTGGGCATAAAGTTTTGAAAGGATGTCAGCAGAGGAGAAGAAGTTTTAAGAAGTTAAAGATACTTCCTCATATTTGGAATACTGTGGAGAGAAGAAGGGCATGTTAATTATAATGTCAACTCTGTACCTAATTCCTTGTTTCTTTATTTCTTAGATATTTATTATCTGTATAGCTATAGACTAAACCAAAACCCATTTAACTCAAACCCTCTTATTCTTATGATTTGAAATGTCCTTCCAAGAAATCCCAGTAATTCTGTAGTTATGCATTTGGAGCTTATAATTCCTTTGCATCTTCATATTTTACTTCCTAAGATGAAGTGTTATGGCCCAATAATATACAGACTCCTTTCTTAGAATCCCCCATTACAGAAAAGAAAAGATTATAGGAAAAATTATAGGATAGGCTAGAGTGTCCAGAACTCAAAATTTTACTCCTTCTTCTCCTTTCCCCAATTCAAGTTGTACTGAGTCGTTCAAGTACACTCAACTGCGAGTTGATTTCAGGCGTGAATTGTGGCAAGGTTTAAGTCACTGTTATTGCTTCCCTCAAGTGAAAATATATGAAGGGACATGTGTTTTAATAATAATAAGAGATTACCCCAGGCTGAGAGGAGACGGAGAGAGAAAGAAGTCCATTGGTTCAAAAGGCATTAGGCACTGGTAGCCCATTTTCTAGAAAGAAAGATCCATATATAACTTCTCAAAAGATTCCTGCATCAAATAAGTGGCAAGGAAATAGAAGAAACCCAGAAGACTTGAAGGGGTGATATATGTGGGGATAATGAAGCTTCAGGGTCATTTTGCAAGTGAAAGATGGACTGGGGACCCTATTAGAGCTCCATCATCCCCTCTGCCATTTCCCAGCAATGCATAGAATTGTGGCACAACTCTAAAAAGGGAGTAGATAGGAATGACTAGAAAATACTTAAGTTATTTGCTGTAATTTGTTTATTACTATTTTGCTTGTTCAGAAGAATGAGAGCTCAGAAGTACTCATTTTGAGTTATATACAAATGAAAAATTCCATTTGTTTACAGGTGACTTTGTGAACTGAGTATCATGCCCATTGCACTTGTTTAGTAGATTTAGTCAGCCTGTGGAATACAGGGCACATTGAAAATGCTAATATTGAAATTCTATGTTGTTTATAAAAGTGATGAGGGAAGATCGTCTCAGAACAGTGCAGTGAAATTCATATCTTCTGAAATCTAAATGAAGAACAGCAGTCCCAACCCAGACAACTTAATATTTTTTTTTCCATTATCTTGTTTATTTATTTTCATTGTAGATTGGTTGCAGAATACTTTATTGTCAGTAACTTATTTTTTTCTTTTCTCTTTCAAAAATTATGCCCAAACCACCTACTTTCTTCTTTAATAAATGAGGTTCCAGATTGCTAATCCATTCACCATTGGCCTAATGGAAAAGAAAATCCTCCTCTACTTTGCATTATTTTCTCACTGACAATTCATGATTTAAGACATCCCAAATTCTTATTCTATAAAGTGCCAAGTTGATGCTCTCTGGCTGACATGAGGAGAGAAAGAAAAAAACATGGGTCATATAAGAAGACTGAATAGTTTGAAAGGAGACTAAGCTAAACAAGAAGCATGTTTAATAGAACAAACATAAAACAAATTAAATATAAAGAAGGCAAAAATGCACCAGTCAGTTCTAGACCTTTTAAAATCAGACCAGCATTTGTCAATTGGTTATGATAAAGAAAATCTAATATAAGATTTCCTTTGTGGAGATTTTAATATTAAAATTCTTTCAATATCAAATAGAATAATAAAATACCACTAAAAAATGGAGGTTCTGTAACACATTCTGATCTATGCTTTTTTGTGAAAAACACAAGCTGGGTCCTGAAATGCCAATAGAGTCTATTAGTTAAGTATTTTATCTCCTACTCTGATTTTGAATAATTATGAAGCCATCTCAACAAGTTGACATTATGGTCATTGTTATACCCATATGGTAGAATAAGAAAAAAATAAGAAATATTAAGTGAAGCTATGACAGAGTGGGACTGAAGTATTTTGTTTTAGAATTGAGACAAAAACTTTCCATTTTAATTATTTTATTAAATAATGCATTTAAGCTCAAAGGAAACAGGATGTCATCATGAAACTTTACATTTGATGAACCCCCAAAATAATCATTGACCTTTGGGAAACGATTTATTTGTACATTTTTTTTTTTATTTTTGACTGATTTCAGGGGAAAAATAAGACAGAACTGCAATATTTTATTTAATCCTCATTGTACATTTGCCTCTAGATTTCTTTTCATGTATTTAACAGATCATCTTCCCTCCCACTTCAGGCCTTATGCATATAAAATCACTTGTCTTTTAGATTATTTTAGATGTTCTCCAACAAGAAACTTTTTGTGAAGTTTATTCTTTCTCTACCTTCATATGCTACAAAAAAAGTTTTTGCACTTATATCTCAATTTTATATGACTCAAGGTAATACAATTATGTTAATTAACTTTGATAATATTGAGCGAGACAAAAGAGTACTCTATTATCATTCTCCATTTTTTCTTTGCAACCAGATTATAAAAGAATGAATTGTCATTTTTATACCCTATGGTCACTTTACATAGCTTTAGTAGCAGGCATAAGGAAATAGTTTTTGTGCATAATAATCTGATTGGATTATTTAGATTACATTGACTTCATAATTTAAGTAAATACTTATTAAATTCACCAATATTATGTATAAAGTTCTAAGAATTTGGCAAACATGTATAGTTATGTAACCACCAACAAAATCGAGATATAAAATATTTCCATCATGTTCAAAAGTTCCTTAGTATTGTTTTCGATGCAATCTCCTCCCCTGTCTCTACTTTTTGACAACCACTGATCTGGTTTCTGTTCCTCTGATTTGCCTTTTCTAGAATGTCATATAAATGAAATCATAGAGTAGGTAGCATTTGTCTGGCTTCTTTTATTTAGGCCAATGCTTTTAAAATTCATACATATTCTTGTAATTATCAGTAGTTTGTTCCTTTTTGTTGCTACATCGTATCTTATTGTATGAATATACCACAGTTTGCTTATTTATTCAGCAGTTGATGGACATTTGAGATATTTATAATTTCAGGTAATTGTGAATAATGCTGCCATAAATATTCATGTACAGAGGTTTATCTGAACATTTTTCTTGGATGACTATCTAGGAGTAGGATTGCTGGGTCATATGTTAAACTTATGTTTCAAAAATTAGACACTGGTTTTCCAAAGTGTCTATGCTATTTTGCCTTATTCCCACCAGCAATGTCTTAGAGATCATGTGTTCTATAACCTCATATATTTAATTTTTTATTTGAAGATATGTACATTCTGTATACTTTCTCTAAAACTTGATTAGAAAAGTAACCTACAAAATGGGAGAAAATATTTGCAAACCATATATCTGATAAAAGGGGTTAATATACAAAATGCATAAGAAATTCACACAATTCAATTGCAAAAAACAAATAACCTGATTAAAAAATGGACAAAGTTTCTGAATAGGCATTTCTCAAAAAAAGACATACAAACGGCCAACAGGTACTCGAAAAGGTACCAACATCACTAATCATGAGGAAAATGTAAATCAAAACCACAGTGAGCTATCACCTCACCCTGGTTAGGATGGCTATTATCAAAAAAACATGAAATAACAAGTGCTGTGGAGGAGCAAGTGGAGAAAAGGGAAGCTTGTGCACTGTTGGTGGGAATGTAAACTGCTGCAGCCACTATGAAAACATCATGGTGGGTCCTCAGAAAATTAGAAATAGAACCACTACATGATCCAGCAATTGCAATTCTGGGTATTTATACGAAGAAAATGAAAACACTAACTCAAAAAGATATCTGTTCCTCATGTTCATTGCAGCATTATTTGCAATATCCAAGACATAGAAACAACCTAGGTGTCCATTGGTGGGTGAATGGATGAAGAAAATGTGGTTTATATATACAATGGAATATTATTCAGCCACCAAAAAGAGGGAAATCCTGCCATTTGCCATTTACAACAACATAGATGGAACTTAAGGGCATTATGCTAAGCGAAATAAGTTAGACGGTGAAAGACAAGTGTTGTATGATCTCACTTACATGTGGAATCTAAAGAAAACATACTCATAGATACAGATTGGTGGTTGCCAGAGGCAGGGCGTGGAGGGTGGGTAAAATGGGGGAAGGTGGGAAAAAAGTACAAACTTCAGTTATAAAATAAATAAGTCCTGGGTACATAATGTACAGGGTGGTACTATAGTTAAAAATAATGTATTGCATATTTGAAAATTAAGAGAGTAAATCTTAAAATTTCTCATCACAAGAAAAAAAAGTGTATATATACTTATAATTATTATGTTGTAGACCTGAAACTAACACTATATGTCAATTATTTTGCAATTTTTTAAAATATGAAAAAAAAACCCATGCAAAAAGAGATTTATTAGCAAAGAATAAAGTTTCTTGTATGTAGTTTCCAAATACCAATTACTGAAATACAAATGTGAAAAACTTAGCTTGAGGGAGTTTCTGGGAAAGGGATTCAAGAATTTAGTTTACTCTAAACCTATGTTATGGCATAACTTCTAAAAATAATATAAAATTTGGCTTTATACATAGAAATACAGTTTCCATATTTTGGTATGGGATTGACCACAAAAGTGAAAGGATTTTATAGATATAATTAGGATTCCTAATCTGTTGACTTTAAGTTAATCAAAAGGGGGATTGGAGGAGCCTGACTTAATGAGGTGAACTCTTGTTATGAATTTGTCAAATTAACACTTATTCAGTGGAACACAGGATGCCAGATGGTGGGCCTTGGTTCAAAAACAGACCACCAGAGCAACTGAAATAGAGAAGTTTATTACTCACCGGTCCTGGAGGAAGTACCTGGCATGCCTTGAGGGGCCACCTGGGGAGGTCAAGGCAGAGTACAGACAGAGAGAGAAACAGGGGCACATGCCTTTTTAGGGTCCATAGGTGGAGTGCTTTGGGGTTTCTGGACTAAGACTGGATTGGTTAATTCAAACCAAAAGAGTTGGATTTTGGTAAGCCACATGGGGGTCTTATGTAAGGGGCACATAAGGGAAAGGCAGTAGGAGGCAGAGAAGACTGTCAATCACAAGAGCTGTTTGGGAAGTCATATCAGAAGCTTATATTTGCTTGTGACTCTGCAGACTGCTATCTAGGGCATGTGCTTGCATGAGGGGGCTAGTGTCAGTTTGAGGTCACGGCTGGCTACTTGGCCAAACAAAATGGATGCCAAGGCAGCAATACTATGGAGTAGCTTAGCTAAACTCTGGATAACCTTTTAAAAGAGAATCTGGAGGTCAGAGACAAAAGAAGCACCAGTGACACTTTCCTGTTGGCCTTGAAGAAGCAAACTGCCACACAGTAGAGAGTATGGTGGGCAGCTCTAGAAGCTACAAACTACAAAGATCTAGATTCTATCAAAAAATCAGTGACCTTGGAAGAGGACATCAAGCCTCAGATGAGATCTGAGACCTGGTTGATACCTTGATTGCAGCCAAGTTTCAAGGTGCTTGTACCCAGGTAAGCCATACCTGGACTCCTGATCCATGGAAACTGTGAGATAAGTATACGATGTTTTAAGCTTCTAATTTTGTGGTAGTTTGTTATGCAGCAATAGATAACTAATACAGCTATAGTGTGGTGAAAAAGTAGGACCGATACTAAAAATGCTGATTCATTCATTAATTCATCTATTCACTCATTTGTTAGTTACTATCTGTTATGTGCCAGGCATTGTATTAGAAATGAGATGAGCAAGAAAGTACACAGTCTAGTTCTTACTCTCATGAGGCTTAGAATGTAACAGAGGAGAGAGATGAGTTATATAGTCACAATTATAAAAACTGAGCTATGGGCTCTAAAGCAATAGAGTATGATTTTTCTCACTGCACATAACAAAGGACCCCTCTCAGGTTCAAGGGTCATGTAGTGATGTTTAATGAGAGATTGGAAGGATTAGTTGGAAAGAACCTTCCACAGAGATAGGAAGGTGTGGTTACACAACTACCTCATTAGAACAAGATCCTTATTCCATTGTAGTCTTTTCCCGTTAGACAATGAATTGCCTGCAAGGCAGATATTGTGTCTTGTTTTTGTTTTATTCATAGAGGCTAGTACATAATAAGGTGCTCACTATGAACTGGACGAATAAATGAGCGAATCATTGGTATCATAAGGAAATAGGCTTTGGCTGTGTATAAGAAAGATGTTCCTCATCTTAGAACTGCCCAATGATGAAATGGACTACCCCTCATAGAGCAGTTGGGTCTCCATTAGTTGAAGTCTAAGCAGACATGGGATGATCATCACTCAAGAGCATCGCAAATACAGTGAGGAGCCTGTTGAAACAATTCTGGTTTTCAGCTTCTGCTTAGTACTGAAGCAGATTTCAGATTTAAACTGAAATTATGATAGACAGGGTGGTGTGTCCTTACGCAAATCAGAAACAGCAACGGGAATAAGGATCTGTCAGAAGATGAGAGACTTGGGCCTAAGACGCATTACCAAGTAGGGATAGTATAGAGTTATAAAAGAGCACTTTCAACATAGAAAAAAACAGTCAGGATATTTTACCTTACAGCTCAAATAAAACAACACATATTAATAAATGAAGAATCATCTAAGGAATGCTATTTCAAAGGGTTATCAAACTTTCTGAGCCCCTTTTCTTAGCAGGGAAATATATAAGAAAAAGAGCTTTCAAGATTTTTAAACAAGTGTATATGTGCACATCCCTTTAAGGTGAGGGAATAGTCTTTGGAATTCTAGCATGCCTCACTTAGAAAGACATCCCCTTCTCTCTTTTCAGACTGGAATCTCAAACTGGAAGTGGAGAGGTTAGGCACAACTCCTGAAGCCATGAGCAACGATGGGTCAGCCTTTGAGACTGAAACTCTGACAAGACTTTTTTTTTGCCTTAACCTCCAGTGAGTATCGTTATATGTAGGTCTGAAAAAATTCAGCTGAACTAAGATGTTTGACTACAACGTATGCTCAAAATCAGTATCACTTTATTTAACAATCTTATTTTGGATTTATTCTGAATGTTTGGTTGAGTTAATAGAAAATATTAATAAACTAAACACTTGTTTTGACTATTGTATATATTTTACCATGGATCATATTACAATTTGAGATAACAATTATGTAAATATAAAGGATAGCATGAACATCAAAATAGAAAAAAATATTTGACTTACATGAAATCTAATCAATCTCTCTGATGAAAAATCTATCTTTGGTAATAAAAGGAGTTGTTAGCTCCTTGAGAGGAGGGGACTTGGCTTTCACAGTCATTCTTGGGATATCAGAGTCTAGCATGATGCCTGACAAATAGAATTTAAAATATTTGTCGAATACATTAGTGAAAGCATGAAAGGCTATTTTGTAATTATTTTTGTAACTATTTTGCATTCAGGATTGTTATCTTTCTTTAGAATTTTACATTTTAAATATTTAGCAAGATTATTTTTATTATTGAAAATGTTTTGAATACAATTTCTATTCCATTGTAATAAAAATTATATTGATTTTTTTCTTTTAGTGTAACTTCTCATATTTTATGGAAAAATGCTACTATGTTATACTTCTAAGTATTAACAAATTGTCCTGACAACTGGTTTAAGAAAAAAATAGAGAAGAGCAAAATGATAAATTACATTGTTAAACAATTTCTAGTCCTATAAATGTTAATGTGACTTAATCAGCTTCATTTTTGATAAGTAAGGAAACTGAGAAAATTGAGTATGGTTTAAATTAGCTTTCAGTATGGCAAAGCTGAACATAAAATGCTAATTATTGTAACTGTTATGATGATACTGTCCAGAAAATTGGATATGTTCTCACAATTTTAAGTTGTATGAAATGAATAGTGTGTAATATTTTAAAATATTTTATTACTAACAATTATAGAATCTTATCTCCAGGCAGGATAATGTGAAGATAAAATAATCTGTAAATGAATTCCAATAAAACTGAACAGATAGTCAACAAATCTTGTTAACTAAAATAATTAGCTTAATTATTACTTAAAGTGAATTGATGCATGAAAATTGCATTTTGTAAGCATCAAAGATTCCAAATTATTCAGCTGGAAAGGTTAATGAAATTAATAATAACTAAGAATTATTTTTTTGATGATTCTAAATATTTAGTACACATTCTATTTGGTATAATTTAGTTATATAAAAAAATTCCCTCTGAGAAATCACCTCTACAGCATGGTGTTACATTGATAAATATATTCAAAGATAGGTCTCTAGAATAATATTTATAGTAATCAAAGAAAATTAAACATTTATTATAATAGAAAACTTTAAAATGCTATTTTCAGAATATGATTCTTACTGTTTATACAGCTTTCTCCATTGCTATTTTAGATAAAATATCAGACATGTTTTTACTTTTTCTTAATTAGGGTAAAGTAAAAACAAAACAAAAATTAAAGAAATAAAAGTGACCTAAAATATATGCTACAAGTGGTTCTAGGCAATCATTGTGTGAGGATCATATTAGATTCAATACAAGTTTCACAAAGGGCAGTTACAATTTAAGAGAAGAGGTACTACCACCAGAAGAAAAGCTCATGTTGCTTGGTCAAGTTCAGTTAGGATAATAACTTGATGGAGTCACTCTATTTTTCAAAGATAATATACTGGTTTGGTCTGGGACTCATTTCTTTAAGTTCTTATACTTGATTTTTTCAGTAGCTCCTGTGTTGAGCAGTCTGGGAGCATTTACAAAACTGTACAAGCTCAAAAGATACTAAGCAAAAGAACAAATGATTGCAAATATATTTGCATAGAATCAAAACTATAAATAACAAAACTTAGGAATCAGACATTTATATTTCCTATTTATTCATTCTTTCCTTAACAGCAACATGCGCATGAGAAACGAAGTAAAACAATATTGTTAATAATAATATTTATAACTGTTTTCATTTTTTCGATTGGCAGATACATGCACTTACATGCATACATGCAAGATTAGTAAGGTGACATGATCGTTATATCAAGCTTATAGGTTAGACATCAGTGCCCTTATTTTATGGACAAGGAAACTGACTGAGAAAGATTAAGTAAATTTCCAATGATTATAGGTTAGCAGGTAATAGAGATAGGATTTGAACTCAGGGCTGTTTCCAAAGGCCATGACATTTTTACCACACTCCTCCATATTTTCTCATGGATTGCAATAAAATGCATACTTTCAAGGACATATTTTTATGAGGAATAAAATAATTAGCAACTTTTAAAGTTTTAAATATGTCCAAAAAATCTTAATGTCTGCTGTTAGTTTGGTCACATTTGCATAGGATACACCGTTTTTTTAACAGTAGGCTTTAGGTGTGAAGCAGGAATAAAAAGTTCTGTCTTTGACATGCTATAGTTGAGATTTTTAAGAGGTTCCTATGTAAACGTTAGCCAGAAGGAGTCAGATATGTGAATCGGAAGTTCAGAAAAGAAGTCTGAATAGCAGATACTGAATTGGGAATCAAGAAAGAGTGGTGACAACTGGACCCACCTTCATGGTAAGGTCAAACTGCAAGAGCTGTAGACTGAGGAGAGCCCGGAGTTGAACAACACTGACATTTAAAGGACTGATAGGGGAGGAGTAGATCTTAAGGGATACTGAGAGGAAATCACTAGGGGATAACTCAATGAAGAGTAAGGGGTAAGAGAGGTTAAGAAAATAAATTTTTAAAAGAAGGTTAAAAGCTGCTGAGATGTCTACTGATTTTATATCATGGAGACCAGTCGTGACCAGGGAAAGAATATTTTGGTGCATAATGGGCACAGCAGCCCAATTTCAGTGTGATAAGGAGTAAGTGATCAGTGAGCAAATCAGAGTGGAAAGTTTAGAAAACTGTGTAAATGATTTTGGCTATAAATGTAGGTCAGAAACTGAACACATAGCTGGTGGAGGAGGTGAAGTAGTGGAAGGTTGTCTGTGATTCTTTTTTGTGTGTGTGTGAGGAAGATTAGCCCTGAGCTAACATCTGTTGCCAATCCTCCTCTTTTTGCTAAGGAAGATTGGCCCTGGGCTAACATCCATGCACATCTTCCCCTACTTTATATGTGGGACGCCTACCACAGCATGGCTTGATAAGTAGTGAGTAGGTCCTGGCCTAGGATCCGAACCTGCGAACCCCAGGCCTCCAAAGCAGAGTGCGCGAACCTAACCTCTACCCCACCAGGCCAGCCCCCATGATTCTTTTTATTTATTTTCTTAAATTATTTTTACATAAAAGATATTAAGCAAATTACACACTAGTGGAAAACTTATTAGTGAAGATGTTGAAGTCACAGGTGAAAGAAGCACTAAACAATTGAAGATCTCTAAGAACTGGCAATGTTATGGAATGCAAATATCAGGTAGAAAAATTAGGTTCCAAAGTATATATGGAAAATGTGACTATCCTTTCTCCTTCCTTTCCTCCACATCCAAAGGAAAACTGAGTGTAATAACATAATTTCCTTTCGTCTTTACTAGAATGAACAAACTAGGCCCTTTCCTGTGATAACCAATGAGAAATCTAAGAGGTAATTTATTACATTTGTTACTCTGATAAGGCACTTCATACGAATGAAAACAAACCAAGCAATATTTTACACAGAAATGGGAATTACTCTCTTCATAGGAAATAGATATCTTGCTAAACTAGGACATTTTTCCTTCTTCTATGTGGGTTTAGATTAGACAATATCTTCACCTGAGTTTCTGTCCTTGGTATGTATGTGTGCTTGAGCTAACAGGTTCACTAATTAAAGAAATGATCATGTTTTAAGCTCTTACAGGTGAGGATAACAATAAAGATGGATTCCTGGTCAAATCCAATGGTAGCGTCCCAGAATTCATTCGACCACCATCACCACGTTCCCCTCCACTACTTCTCCAAACTCCTCACTCCACCTGACCCTAATTGACGGGACATTAGTAACAAGGGGCATGGCTCTTTGGGAAACTAAGGCAAAGATATTCACACTCAAATTGTGGCAAATGAACTGGAGAGGAGGAAATGGATTCAGGCAATCAGATCCTTTGTATGTGAGTGGATTTTCCTCAGAGGTAGGTGGAGATTTCTATATCAAGATTTAATGAAAGATTCATTTAGAAAATAGGAACACAGCCTCAGGGCAAAGATCCATTAGGTCCTGGGTGGGGTAGTGGTGGCACTCACCCTGGAAATACTTGGAAGAGAAGACTGACTTCAAATATCTTTTCCTTGAACTCTGGTGGAAACATTTTATCAAGAGTTTATCTTTTTCTCTATTTTGTTGTACTGGCCTTTTAAAATGTGCCAATTGGTAATTAAATGAAGTATTTCCTGGCTGTAGTCTTGGGGAATCTGAAGAGACAGATTAATAATTGGGGAAAATGTTCTCCTAATTCTTTCTGCTCACTGGTGCCCATAAAGAGGAAACGCGTTCCTCTCTAATACAGGCAAAAAGGCAAAAATAAGCAGGAAGAAGGAAAAGTAAGTGGTCAATATGTTAGTAGTCCAACAGAGAATGACATGCAAGGTTGAGGATGAGGCCGTGCGAATAAGCGGCAAGAAGGAAGTTTATTGTGGATGACTAAGTCTAATAACAGAAAATTACAAGGTGGGGTAGAAATTTTATATCTGGATGGTAAAAAACTCATATGAATAGGTACTTGGAAATAATGGTTTGGAATTAGCAGCGTGGAACCAAGATGACACAAGTCCTGCTTCTGTTCCCTTTGGAGCATGGGAAGTGAAAGAAGCGTTACTTTTTCTTGTGAAAGTAGTAAGAAAAGTAACGCCTTCAGAAAGAAGCTGTTTCAGTTTAGCCAGAAGCATAAGAGAATGGTCATTGAAAAGTTGACGCTATAGGTGTGACAGGCAGAATAACTGCCCCTGAAAGATGTCCAGGACTTAAATCTCAGAACCTGTGAATATGTTGCCTTACATAGTAAAGGGGACTTTGAAGATGTGATTGAGCTTCAAGACCTGGAGATGGGGAGAGTATCTTGGATTATGCAGGTGGGCTTAGTCTAATCACGAGTCATTAAAAGCAGAAAATCTTTCCTGGTCGTGGTCAGGAGATGTGACCACAGAAGAGTCAGAGAGAAATTTGACTTTGCTGGTCAAATTGAAGAAGAAATGAAGAAGGGGAACCGTGTGCCAAGGAACGTGGGTGGCCTCTAAAAGTTAGAAAACATGAAGAAACAGATTCACCCTTGGCGTTTCCAGGAAGTACGACCTTGCCAACAGCTTGATTTTAGGACTTCTAATCTTCAGAACTGGAAGATAACAAATTTGTGTTGTTCTAAGCTGCTAAGTTGGTGGCACTCCATCACGACAGCTATAGAAAACTAATACATAAGGGAATGTATTTATCATGGAATGGAGGGGCGCGTGAAGTAGAGGCAACATGAGAGTAGTGTAGGCCATTTCACAAAGCTGTTGTGAGAATTAATGAGATGGAATATACAAACCACTTAACACAGTTTCTGGAACGTAGGCTTTCAGAATTGGTAGTTATTATTTATTTTCTATGCGTTTCAGGTGTTATGAATTAAACAATGTGATAGGCATTGCTGATAAAATGCTGAAAAATTTATACATGGAGCTACTCCCATGTAGCTCATACTTAGATTTCTGAAAACCGTCAATTAGTTCTAGGTAATGAAACAGTTTGTGTTGAAATTAAAGCAGAATTGTAGACAAGACACTTCCCCCCAAAACATATTTTACTCTTTGAGCCTTAGTTTTCGTGTCTATAAAGTGAAACTCTCCTCTACTTTATAAACTGCTTATAAGACCTGGAGATGGGGAGAGTATCTTGGATTATGCAGGTGGGCTTAGTCTAATCACGAGTCATTAAAAGCAGAAAATCTTTCCTGGTCGTGGTCAGGAGATGGTCAGGAGACAAATCCTTCATGTCAAAACCATTGAACAAGGGCAAAACATTAAAAAGCATGGGTTTAATATTTTAGTGTGTGTGTTTGTAAAGGATTGAGTGTAGTTTACGGTGAAAAATACAGCAACTATTCTTGTCTTCATCACTCTATTTTTGGCTACATCCAGAGTGATAATAGAGATGCTGTAAGCAACATTAGGTAATGTGGGCTTTTCACATTTTTAGCAGTGGAGTCTGTTAAGCGACACATTTATTTGTGGAGCTGCCATGGTTTCACAATTAAGGGGAAACACTAAAATCAAGGAAGTGTTTCTTAGTAATTTGTTGAGGATCAATTTAATTGTCCTTTGGCACTCAGTGCTACTGAAACTCAATAAATAGTTCACTTGGAGGAAATGTGATGATGAGTAAAACTGACAGAAAAGCAAGATAGTCACCGTCAGTCACTATTCAGCTTTTGTCCCAAGGATAATGCTATCATGTTGTGCCTAAATTAAATGTTGCAACTTGGAAAAATCCAAACGTAAAAATAAGGATCCTAATCATCTATTCAACCACATTCAACACATATCGAGCAAAAATCATGTTGTATGCACTGTTTCCATACAAAGATGAATTAGGAACAATTCCTACAATAAAAAATAATAAATAAAAGTAACTATCATTTCTGTAATGGTTTGTAAACTACAAAATATTATTTCACGTATTATTTTATTTTAAAAGGCTAAAATCTGGTTTGAAGTATAAGAGTACACGTGTAAAACTGACTTTCTTAAGAGTATAAGGAAACTGTAGAAGTTACGAGACAGGAATCAGTGATTTTGGCTGGACAGTTATTAAATGGTTTAATTATAGATGAAAACTCTGAACTATGTTATGAATTAGGACTAGAAATTAAATAGTAAATTCTGCTTTTCAGTAGAGGAATTGGATGCTGTTATTTAAAATAACCAAGTTGTAGTGGGCTTATATTTTTAATCAGCATTTTCAATGTATAACTTGCATATAAAAAATTCAGCAGTTTAAGGAGACAATTCTGAGTTTGAAAAGCATGATAGAAAATAATTCCACCACTACACAATGTTCTCTCATACCCTTTTGCAGTCAACCTATTCTAAAACCAACCACTGGCTCCTGGTAGCTATTGCTCTGCTTTCTGACACAATAATTTTACCTTTTCCAGAATATCACATCAATGAATCATAGAGTATACAGTCTTGTGTCTGGCTGCTTTCGCTTATCAGGCTCCTTTTGAGTTTCATTTATGTTGATGGGTTCAGTAGTTAATTGCTTTTACTGCTGTGTAGATTTCCATTGTAAGGATATAACAATTTCTTCATCAGTTCATAAGTTGATAGACATAAGGTTTGTTTCTAGCATCTGGATATTCTGAATAAAGCTGTTATGAATATCTAGACACAAGCTTTTGTGTGAACATGTCTTTTTGTTTACCTTGAGTAATGCTTAGAAAATGATTTTCTGGATCTTATAAGAAACTGCTACAGTATTCTGTAAAGTTTCTAAACCATTTTGCATTCTCCCTAGCAAAATGTGAGAAGGCTACTTGTATTGTATCATCATCAACATTTGATGTTGGTTTTAGCCATTCTGGTTGATATTTAGTGGCATCTCACTGTGGTTTTACTTTGCCTTTCCCTGATGACTAATGAACATCCTTTAATAGGCTTATTTCTCAATCTTAGATTTTGTTTGTGGAGGTGTATATTCAAATTTTTGCAAATTTTTCTTTTTAATTGAGTTTTTGATCTTCTCCTTGTTGAATTGAAAAGTATTACGTATTCTGTTCTGGGTCCTTTACCAGATATATGTTTTATGAACATCTGGCTTGCATTTTTTAATATAGTTTGATATTTTAAAAAATGCTTTCTTGATCTTTCCTTACAGGGCTCTAAAACTCTGCTGTGAGATGCAATATGCACCTGCTCTAATCACATGAAGACCAGGTACCAGACATCTAGGGACAGCCCCCAACCCCTGAGCCTGTGATATCAATCAAACAATTAATATCCACAGGATAATTAAACAATCCACAGGAAGCCTGCAAAACCTAGCTAATCCGACGCTGCTTGGCATACATAAGCTGTTCCTGCTGCTCCAGCTTGCCGTTGCCCTGTCCCAGGATGCAAACCTCTGTGTGGCCCTGCATGGCAGCATGTTCTTGTCTGGATCGATAACCAAGAGTTCTGCTTTCCAGGTATCCAATTGTCAGTGTGTTGTGCCCCACCATCAAAATAATCTTTAAATTCTATAACATACCTTTTATTCCATAAACAGTGTTTTCACAAGCAATATACCTAGTCTGTCTGTATATATGTATTTATTTATTAAGTTTTTATTAAGACTTTTTTTAGAGAGAAGTTTTAGGTTCACAGCAATTTTGAGGCAAAGGGACAGAGATTTCTGATATATGAGGGGCTATCGCCCCTGCCCCGACACATGCATAGCCTACCCCCATTGTCAACATCACCCACCAGAGCGGTACATTTGTTACAATTGATGAATTTGCATTGACACATCATAATCATCCCAAATCCATATTTTACCTTATGGTTCACTGTTGGAGTTGTACATTTTATGGGTTTGGACAAATATATAATAGTGAATCTGTTATGATGGTACCATCCAGAGTATTTTCACTTCCCTAAAAATCCTCTATGCTCTGCCTGTTCATCCCTCCCAACCCCCCCACCCCCACCAACCCCTGGCAAACATTGATCTATTTTCTGTCTCAATAGTTTTGCCTTTTCTAGAATGTCATATAGATGGAATCATATGGTGCGTAACCTTTTCAAACTGGCTTCTTTCACTTAGTAATATGCATTTAAGTTTCTTCCATGTTTTTCCATGGCTTGATATCTCATTTCTTTTCAGCTCTGCATAATATTCTGTTGACTGGAGGTACCACAGTTTGTTTATCCATTCACTTACTGAAAGACATCTTGGTTGATTCCAAGTTTTGGCAGTTATAAATAAAACTGGTATAAACAATCGTGTGGAAGGTCTTGATGTGGACATAAGTTTTAACTCTTTTGGGTAAATGTCAAGGAGCATGATTACTAGATTGTATAGTAAGAGTATATTTAGTTTTGTAAGAAACTGCTAAATTGTCTTCCAAAGTGGCTGTACCATTTTGCATTCCCAACAGCAATGAATGAGAGCTGACCAGCCTCTAGCCTGTTGCTCTATGTCCTTGCCAGCATTGGTGTCAGTGTTCCAGATTTTGCCCATTCTAATAGGTGTATAGTGGTATCTTGTTGTTATTGTTTTGCATATATATGTCTTTTTATTAAGATATAATTGGCATGAAATATTGTATTAGCTAGGTATACAATGTAATGACTTGACATATGTATATATTGCAAAATGATTACCACAAAAATGTTTAGTTAACATCCGTCACCACACATAGTGACAGATAATTTTTTTCCTTGGGATGAGAACTTTTAAGACTATTCTTAGTAACTTTAACATATACAACATAATATTGTTAACTATAGTCACTACATCCCTGGGACTTATTTATCTTTTAATGCAAAGTTTGTACCTTTTGACCCCCTTCACCCATTTCTCCTAACATTCCCCCACTCCTGCCTCTGGCAACTGCCAATCTGTGCTCTGTATCTATGAGTTCAGTTTTTTTGTTGTTTGTTTTGTTAGATTACACAAGTAAGTGAGATGATATAGTATTTGTATATACTATTTCATTTAGCATAATGCCTTCAAGGTCCATCTATGGTGTCACAAATGGCAGGATTTTTTTCTTTTTTTATGGCTGAATGATATTCCATTGTTTATATGGACCATGTTTGCTTTATCCATTCATCCACTGATGGACATTCAGGTTGTTTCCATGTTTTGGCTATTATAACTAATGCTACACTGAATATGTATGTACAGATATCTTTTCAAGATAGTTATTTCATTTTCTTTGGATAAATACCCAGAAGTGGAATTGCTGGATTATATAGTATTTCTATTTTTAATTTTTTTTTTTATGAGGAAGATCAGCCCTGAGCTAACATCCATGCCTATCTTCCTCCACTTTATGTGGGATGCCGCCACAGTATGGCCTGATAAGTGGTGCGTTGCTGTGCACCTGGGATCAACCCAGGACGCCAGCAGTGGAGTGCGGGCACTTAACCACTACACCCTGGGGCCAGCCCCTAATTTTAATTTTTTGAGGAACCTCTATACTATTTTCTACAGTGTCTGCATTAATTTATATTTCTACCAACAGTGTACAAGGGTTCTCATTTCTCCACATCCTTTCCAACACTTCTTATTTCTTGTCTTTTTGATAATAGCCATTCTAACAGTTATGAGATATTCTCTTTGTGGTTTTGATTTACATTTCCTTGATGATTAGTGATGTTGAGCATCTTTTCGTGTACTTGTTGGCCATTTGTATTTATTCTTTGGAAAAATATCTATTCAGATTCTGTGCCCATTTTTTAGTTGAATTGTTTTATTTTCTATTGAGTTGTATGAGTTCTTTTTATATTTTGGATACTAACCCTTTACCAGACACATGCTTTGCAAATATTTTCTCCCATTCAATATATTGCCTTTTCATTTTGTTGATGGTTTCCTAAAACTTCCTAGGAATTTTATAGATTTAAGTCTTACAGTTTAGTCTTTAGTTCATCTTGAGTTGATTTTTTTGTATAGTGTAAGATAGTGCTCCAGTTTCATTCTTTTTTTTTTTTTTTGTGAGGAAGATCAGCCCTGAGCTAACATCCATGCCAATCCTCCTCTTTTTGCTGAGGACGACTGGCCCCGGCCTAACAGCTGTGCCTATCTTCCTCCACTTTATATGGGACACCACCACAGCATGGCCTGACAAGTTGTGCCCCGGTGCGCGCCCGGGATCCGAACCCAGGCCACCAACAGAGAAGTGCGAGTACTTAACCACTACGCTATAGGGCAGGCCCCTCCAGTTTCATTCTTTTGCATGTGGCTGTCCAGTTTTCCCAACACCATTTATTGAAGAGACTATCCTTTCCCCCTTATATATTCTTGGCTCCTTTGTTGTAAATTAATTGACCGTATGTGCATGGGTTTGTCTGGGCTCTCTATTCTGTTTCATTGATTTATGTATATGTTTTTATGCCAATACCATACTATTTTGATTACTGTAGTTTTGTAATATAGTTTGAAATCAAGAAGCTTGATGCCTCCAGCTTTGGTCTTCCATCTCAAGATTGCTTTTCTAATCAGAATCTTTTGTGGTTCCATACAAATTTTAGGATTGTTTTTTCTATTTCTGTGAAGAATGCCATTGGAATTTTGATGAGAATTGCATTGAACCTGTAGATTGCTTTGGGTAGTATGCACATTTTAACATTAATCTTTCAATCTATGAGCACAGAATATCTTTCCATTTATTTGAGTCTTTTTCAACTTCTTTCATCAATGTCATAGTTTTCAGTGTATAGGTATTTTATGTCCTTGGTTAAATTTGTTTGTAGATATTTAATCTTTTTGACGCAATTGTAAATGGGATCTTTAAAAAAAAATTCTCTTTCTGATACTCTGTTACTAGTGTATAAAAATACAACTGATTTTTGTATATTGATTTTTGTATCCCACACCTTTACTGAATTAACTTATTATAACACTTTTTTGGTGGAGTTGTTAGGGTTTTATATGTATAATATCATGTCATCTGCAAATAGAGATAGTTTTAATTCTTCCTTTGCAATTTGCATGCCTTTTATTTCTTTTTCTTGACTAATTTCTCTGGCTAGGACTTCCAGTACAATGTTGAATAAAAATGGCGAGAGTTGGCATCCTTGTCTTGTTCCTGATCTTAGAGGGAAAGCTTTTAGCACTTTACTGTTGAGTATGAGGTTAGCTGTGGGTTTGTCATCTATGGCCTTTATTATGTTGAGGTATGTTCCCACTACTTTATTGAGAGGTTTTATCATAAATAGATGTTAAACTTTGTCAAATGCTTTTTCTGCATCTGTTGAGATGATCATATGATTTGTATCCTTCCTTTTGTTAATGTAGTGCATCACATTGATTGTTTTATGAATATTGAACCATCCTTGTATCCCTGGATACATTCTACTTGATCATGGTGTGTGAATCTTTTAATGTATTGTTGAATTCTGTCTGCTAATATTTTGTTGAGGATTTTTGCATCTATGTTCATCAGAGACATTGGCTTGTATTTGCTTTTCTTATGATGTTTTTGTCACTTTTGGTATCAGGGTAGTCCTGGCCTTTAAAATGAATTTAGAAGTGCTCCCTCCTCTTCCATTTTTTGGAAGAGGTTGAGTATTGTTATTAATTCTTTGAATGTTTGATAGAATTCACTAGTGAAGCTGCCTGGTGCTGGACTTTGTTTGTTAGGAGGTTTTTGATTACTGATTCCATCTCTTTACTGGTAATTGGTCTGGTCAGATTTTCTGTTTCTTCACGATTCACTCTTGGTAAGTTGTATGTTTCTAGGAATTTATCCATTTCTTCTAGGTTGTCCAATTTTTGACATATAATTGTTCATAGTAGTCTCTTATGATCCTTTGTATTTCTGTGGTACCAGTTGTAATGTGTCCTCTTTCATTTTTGATTATATTTAATTGAATCCTTTCTCTTTTTCTCTGTAAGTCTAACTAAAAGTTTACCAATTTTTTTATCTTTTAAAAAACGAGCTGTTAATTTCATTGATATTTTTTAATTGTTTTTTTATTCTCTCTTTTATTTATTTCCATTCTGATCTTTATTTTCTTCCTTCTACTGACTGTGCACTTAGTTTGTTCTTCTTTTCCTTGTTCCTTAAGGTGTAAAATTAGGTTGTTTATTTGATCTTTTTTGTTTCCTAACAAGGTAGGTGTTTATCACTATGAACTTCCCTCTTAGAACTGCTTTTGCTGTGTTTCATAAGTTTTAGTATGTTGTATTTCATTTTCATTTGTCTCAGGATATTTTTTATTTCTCTTGATTTTTTTTCTTTGACCTATTGGTTGTTCAGGAGCATGTTACTTCATCTCCACATCTTGTGAATTTTCCAATTTTCTTGTAATTAATTTCTAGTTTCATACCATTGTGGTCATAAAAGATGCTTGATATGATTTCACTGTTCTTAAATTTAAGACTTGTTTTATGCCTAACATATGATCCATCTCAGAAAATGTTCCATGTGTGCTTGAGAAGATTATATATTCTGTTTTTAGATGCAATGTTTTGTAAATGTTTAACTCCAACTTGCCTAACATGTCTTTCTGTTTATCTTTTGTGTATCTACTATAGGTTTTGGCCTTGCGGTTGCCGTGGTACATACATAAAACATCTTACATTTATAACAGTTTATTTTAAGTTGATAACGACTTAAGTTTGAACATGTTCTAAAGCTGTACATTTTCCTCTCCCCCCACCTGTTTTATATTTTTGGTGTTATAATTTACATCTTTTTACATTGTGTATCCACTAATAAATTATTCTAGTTATTGTTATTTTTACTACTTTTGTCATTTAACCTTCATACTAGATTTATAAGTGATTAACCCACCACCATTTTAACATTAGATTATTCTGAATTTAACCATATATTTACCTTTTCCAGTGAGATTTATACTTTCATAGGTTTTCCTGTTACTAATTAGGGCTCTTTTGTTTCAGCTTACAGGAGTCTCTTTAACATTTCTTGTAAGACTGGTCTAGTCATGAACTCCTTCAGCTTTTGCTTGTCTGGAAAATTTTATCTCTCAATTCTGAAGGAGAGCTTTGCTGGGTAGAGTATTCTTGGTTGGCAATTTTTCCTCTCAACACTTTGAACATATTGCACCACTCCCTCCTGGCCTGCAAAGTTTCTGCTGAAAAATCTGTTGATAGTGTTATGAGGGGGAGAGGTCCCTTGTATGTAACAAGTTGTTTTTCTCTTGCTGCTTTTAAGATTCTCTCCTTATCTTGAACTTTTGACAGTTTGCTTATAACGTGTTTTGGTGTGGGTCTCTTTGGGTTTTCTTATTTGAAACTCTCTGGGCTTTCTGGATCTGGATGTCTTTTTCCTTCTCCAGGTTAGGGAATTTTCAGCAATTATTTTTTCAAATAAGTTTTCTTCTCCTTTCTCTCTCTCTTCCTGTTATGGGACCCCTATAATGTGAATATTGTTCCACTTGATACTGTCTCATAAATCCCTTACATTATAGTCACACTTTTTCATTCTTTTTTCTTTTTACTCCTCTGATTGGATGAGTTCCACTGCTCTGTCTTAGAGTTCACATGATCTTTTCTTTGGCTTCATCTAGTTGAATATTGAAACCCTCTATTGAGTTTTTCAGTTCAGTGATTGTATCCTTCAGCTTTGTTATTTCTGTTGGATATTTTCTATCTCTTTGTTGAATTTCTCACATTGCTCATGCATTTTTCTCCCTCTCTGGGTGAGCAGCTTTATGTCTATTATTTTGAACTCTTTATCAGGTAAATCAATTATCAAAACAAAAAAAACATTGTTAAGTTTTTTTAATTGAGGTTTTATCTTGTTCTTTTCTTTTGACCATATTCCTTTGTTTCTTCATTTTCCATGACTCTGTTTTGTTATCTGAGCATTAGATAAAACAGCCATCTCTCCCAGTCTTGAAAGAGTGGCCTCATGTGGGAGATGAACCTTATTGTTTAACCCTGCCCTAGCTCTTGGTTGTCTCTCAAACCTTTTTGATTGTCCAAGCAGCCTACTTCATTCTTAGTAGCAGAGGGAGAGCTCAAAGATGATTCCCACTGGCCTCCCCAGCCTTTGGAGAGGACTGCAGTTGGCCTCTAGACGTGTGTTAAATTAGAAGCTTGCCCCTCAGGCTACAAGTTTTAAGATAAGCAAATAGGCCTCTATAATGGAAAGACTGGGCATGTCTGTCTGCTGCCTCTGCAGTGTGCCCTGGGGGATAGCTGGTTAAGAACTGTTTCTCTTTTTGTTATAGTCCTGTGAGACCCACAAATGTAAGCCCCAATGGCCACCAGAGCCTGGTGATCAAGTGGTGTCCCCTGGATGGCAGTCAAAAACTGGGGCACCAGAGGTATGCACAAGCTCCTTTCTAGGAGAGATCAATGACCTGGAGCAAGGCAGAGGGAGATTGCAAAGACAGCACCTGCTAACCTCCCTGGTCTTTGGATAATAATGCAGTAGACCCCTACATGTGTATTAAATTAAAAGCCTGCCCATCAGGCTAAAGCTTTTAAGATAAGCAAATAGTCCTCTTTCATGTAAAGACTGGGTGCATTTCAGTCTGCTCCCTCTGTGCTGGGCCTGGGGCATTAGCCACCATGAGTCTGCACAAGCCCTTTCAGAACTGTCTCTGAGTTCCTTATAGCCTTGTCAGTCTCATGAATGCAATCCCATTTGGCTTTCAAAGCTAGATGTTTTGGGGTTCCATCTCTCAAGTGGAAGTCTTAGAAGTTGGGGTAGTCCAAACATCTGAAGTCCAAACATCTGGCCCCTCATGGAGAAGCTGGGAATTGTGAGTTTCCTCCTAGTTACATGTGGCTGTGCTGGGGGTGGGGTTTACGGTGAGATTGTGTCTCAGCCTCTCCTACCTGTTTCAATGTGGGTTTTTTTCTTGTTCACCTGATGTGTTGTTCAGCTAGTTTCTGGATTTTGCTCAGAGGGAATTGTTCTGTATGTAGCTGTAGATTCAGTGTGTCCATGAGAGGAGGATGTCAATTCAGGAGGCTCCTATGTCATCATCTTGAACTGGAACTTTTTGTTGTTGTTTTGTTTTAATTTGCATTTCCTTGATGACATAGGATGTGGAACATCTTTTTATATGCGTATTTTCCATCTGTATATCTTCTTTGGTGAGGTGTCTCCTAAGGTCTTTGGCCTATTTTTTAATCAGGTTGTTTCTTTTCTTATTGTTGAGATTTACGTGTTCTTTGTACATTTTGGATAACAGTCCTTTATCACTTGTGTGTTTTGCAAATATTTTCTCCCAGTCTGTGGCTTGTCTTCTCATTCTCTTGACATTGTTTTTCACAGAGCAGAAGTTTTTAATGAAGTCCAGCTTATCAATTTCATTCATGGGTCATGCCTTTGGTGTTGTATGTAAGAAGTCATTGTCATATCCAAATTATTTAGGTTTTCTCTTCTGTTATGTTCTAGGAGCTTAAGTTTTGCACTTTACATTTACGTCTGTGATCCATTTTGAGCTGATTTTTTTGAAGGGAGTAAAGTCTGTGTCTCAATTCATGTTTTTTTGCATGTGGATGATTAGTTGTTCAAGCACCATTTGTATAGCCTTTGCTCCTTTGTCAAAGATCGGTTGACTATATCTATGGAGGTCTATTTCTTGGCTCTCTATTCTGTTTCATTGATCTATTTGTCTATTCCTTCACCAATACCACACCGTCCTTATTATTGTAGCTTTAAAGTAAGTCTTGAAGTTGAGTAGTGTCAGTCCTTCAACTTTCTTCTTCTCCTTCAATATTGTGTTGACTATTCTGTATTTTTTTGTCTCTTCATATAAACTTTAGAATTAATTCGTCAATATCCACAAAATAACTTGCTGGGATTTTGTTTGGGATTGCATTGAATGTATAGATTAAGTTGGGAAGAACTAGCATCTTGACAATGTTGAGTTTTTCTATCAGAAACATGGAAATAGACCTAATTTTCATTTTACCTTTCTAAGAGGACACATTTCTTTTGGGAAAGCATACTGTCTCCATTTGTCCTATTTTGGGTGGACATTACAAAATTTGGGGCAAGAACATGTCCTGATTCTTTATAAGTAAAGAGTAAGTAAATCTTTATATTCCATATCTTTGTGAGGAATTCAGAGATAGGTAAGTAATACTTTTAAAACTCCAGAAATGCAAAAAAAATATTTTAGGGATTTGATCAAAAGAAATACTGACTTTCTACTTAGAAAGAGATATCAGAATAGATTTTCTTTCCCTTCTCTTTATGTTATTTCTTCCCAAAGTCTCTATTTTCCAAATTCTCCCATATTTGCAAATATATATTTATACTGTGTGTGTGTGTGTGACTTGTTGACTCTTCATACTGTTTGATTGTTTTCTAACTTGCAGTGTCAGCATTAAAAGATCCCATTTAACTATGATTGTTTTTACTTTGTAACTAAGTAGTTATTTCTTCCAAAGCATATAAGAACATTTTGTGATATAATTGAAATATAATTGAGTCATCCTAAGTGCTTTTATTTTGCTTTAAGATACTCTGTCTCATAGCAGTTCCATCTCACTACACTTTGAGGGTTTCTCTTTTGCTTTCTTTTCTTCTTCTTTTTTTTTAAATATTGACAGTGAATGTTTTTAGTTAGTTTGTTTTTTGTTTTGTCTTTTTTTTTTGAGGAAGATTGGCCCTGAGCTAACATGTGTTGCCAATCATTCTCTTTTCTTCTTTTTTTCTCCCCAAAGCCCCCAGTACATAGTTGTATATCCTAGTTGTAGGTCCTTGTAGTACTTCTACGTGGGGCACCGCCTCAGCATGGCTTGATGAGCAATGAGTAGGTCTGCACCCAGGATCCAAACCTGCGAACCACAAGCAGCCGAAGCGGAATGTGTGAACTTAACCGCTGTGCCACTGGGCCAGCCCCCCTTTTCGTATTTCTCTTTGCTGATTTTGGTCCCTCTCATTCCTCATGAGATGATCGCCCATTAAGGATCTCCAGGGCTGAACCTGAATTCCAAGAGTGGTATAGGAGTGGGCAAAGGAGATTTTCGTAAATCAGGATATGAAGTTTAGTGTCAACCCAGTTAGTAATGATAGGTTGTCAATGACGGCACTTTTGAGAAAGGAGATTTTTTTTTTTTTTTTATGAGAAAGATTGGCTATGAGCTAACATCTGTTGCCAATCCTCCTCTTTTTGCAGAGGAAGATTGGCTCTGAGCTAACATCTGTGCCCATCTTCCTCTATTTTGTATATGGGACTCCGCCACACATGGTTTGATGAGTGGTGCATCAGTCCACGCCTGGGATTCGAACCTACGAACCCTGGGCTGCTGAAGCGGAGCACGCAAACTTAACTGCTATGCCACCAGGCTGGCCTTGAGAAGGGAGAATTTTAAAGAAAATATATGGATTGGAATTGTAGGAGAAAATTGTCATGAAGATTAATAACAATGTTATTTTAGTTAGGAGCAAACAGGTGAAGGTGGAATGGAAGAAACCGTTATGAAACCAATGTCTATGTGCCTCTCTAAGTTCCCCACCTACCTGGGGTTAGGTTTACCTTGTCATTAGTACAGGCCAAAGCAAGTGAGTGGAGGGAGAGGGGTCAGCTCTGGGAGAGGTAACATAGGATCTGGGCTACCACTTGCTCACTCTCCTTTCCCACTCTTCTGGATGGATGATGCCACGGTGATCTGAAGCCCTGTGTCCCTGACTCACTGCTTAGAAAAACGCTGCCCAACACACAGCACACAGTGGCATGAGGGAGAAATCATGTTTGGTTGTGTTCAGTCCCTAGATTATGGTGTTTCTCGTTCCAGCAAAGCCTATCCTTGTCTTTGCAATACAGAGGAGCTCATCCAGGGTGGTAACAGTGGTGATGGGAAAGAGAATAATTCAAAAAGACTATTCCTGAAGGGTCAGCTCATCCACCACTGTGGATGTTCTCGCTGTTCTCTGCTGATTTCACCCTCAGGTTCCTGATACTCCTTCTTGCTATACTCACTTCCATTCCTATGCTGGATTTTGGTTCCTTCTCCCCCATTTTAATCCTTTTTATACATCCTAGTAATGACAGGAGTTCTCCATGTGTTATTCTTGTTACAATCTCTCTGGCCTCCCTGTTCACTGAACAAGCCCCATATACTAGACTTGCTTCAGCCCTAACTGTCCTTCTTGGATGTCTGCACTTCACCAGTGGCCTTTCCCAGCTGTCTTCACAGGAAATTATAAGCAAAAGGCCTAGGAGGCTGTTCTGGATTTCAGAAGTGATTTCGTCTGACTTTTTATTTTTCAAGATTTGATTTAAACTTTTATTTCAGCTATTAAAACAAAGTTATAAAAATAAAAAATACAAATACACAATTGTTACAAAAACAAAAAGTTACTCACAGTCCACGATAAAAATTTATTTTGTCTTTCTACACATATTTTATAATAGTTATGATAATATAGTATATACATATTTTACAATGTTTTTGCTATACATATTTTACAATAGTTATGATAACATAGTATATTCAAATTATTTTTTGAATTATTATTATAAAAGGTATGTTAATTACTTAAATTTAAAAAATGTAAATCAGAAATTATATTAAAGATTAATTTTAAAGTTCAGAATTTTATAATGAAAAATGACTATGTATTTAGTGGTTTGATTTCTTAATTTTAATTTTTCCTACTTAATCAAGTTTGTATTGCGGATATAGAATTGTCAGCATGGTAAAAATATTTTCCATGTACCTCAAATTAAAAAATTCTAATATTTTTGAGGCTTCTTATGTGCCAGAACTTTTATAAGCATGTCACTTATAGTTACCTCATTTATATCTTATAATAGTATAAAGTAGATATTATTGTCATACCCCCTTTTTTCAGATAAGAAATTTGAAGCATAGGAAATAGAGTTCTGGCTCAGGTTTATTTCCTTAGTTCTAGAACATATAAACATATTCTTTTTGTTTATAAACTCTATAAACAATTCTATTCATGTTGAATAAACACATTCAGAAACTTGTAAAATCCCAACGTTGGTTTCCTGACCCATGGAGTATGGGTTATAATGGCACAAAAAAACAAGCGGAAGCTACTAGCACTGCCTCTACCTCTCACAATAATAAAGCAAACTCAATACTGCATTCCAAGAGGCACTACAGAGATTAAAATTACCATCAGGGACAAAAACGATGAAAGAAAGGTGACTCCCACCATATTCCCCTTGACCTCACTTATTTGACCTGTGACGAAGAGATGTGGTCTTTGGAGAATGACAGTGGATTATCGTAAACTTAGTCAGCTGTTGACACCAACTGTAGCTGCTGTTCCAGATGCTTTTTTGTTGCTGGAGCTAATCAACACATCCTCTAATACCTGGTATGCAGGTGTGTAGTTATTGATCTCTTGAACACTTGTTTCTCTATACCTGTTTAAAAAGACCATAGAGAACAATTTCCTTTCAGCAGGGCCAGCAATACACGTCCACTGTATTACCGTAGGACTGTACCAATGCACCAGCTCTAAGTCAGAGTGTAGTATTCAGAGATCTTGACCACGTCGCTATTCCACAAGACATCATGCTAGTCCATCACACTGATGGTCACACATTAATTGGATCTGGAGAGGGGAAAGTTGGGACTACTCTAGATGCATTGGTAAGAAACAAGCATGCCAGAGAGGAGGAAATAAATCTTACAAAAATCTGGGTGTCTGATACATCAGTGAAATCTCTAGGTGTCCAGTTATCTTGGGAAAGTTGAATTATCCGTTTCCGGGGGAATAATGACTTGCTGCATCTGCTTCCCTACCACTAAGAAAGAGGCCACCAAGCTAAATGGATCTCTTTGGATTTGGGAAGAAACGTATTTCCTCATTCCAGTACGCTACTCCAAATCAATTACCAAGTAACCTAAAAGGTTGCCTGTTTTGAGTGAGATCCAGAATAAAAAAAGACTGCAAGAGGTACAGGCTCCCATACAAGTTGTTCTGCCATTGGGCGAAATGCTCAGCAGATCTGATGGTGCTTGGAGTGTCTGTGGCAGTTAGGACCGCTGTCTGAAGCTTCTGGCAAACCCTTGTAGGTGAGTCATACCACGAACCTTTGAGATTTTGAGGCTAGGCCATGCCATCCTCTGTAGATTCTATTCTATTTTCCTTTTGAAATGCAGATTCTAGCTTGCTACTGGGCCTAATAGAGACTGAAACTTGACCATGATGAACTGGGTATTTTCTGAGACACCAGGTCATAGAGTTGAGTGTGTACAGCAGCACTCCACTGTTAAATGGAAGTGGTGTATTTGAGACTGAGCTAAACAAGCCCTGTTTACAAATAAGTTGCATGAGCAAGTGGCCTAAATGTCTATTCCTGACAAATTGCTTTTCTCTCATAACCACACTTATGGCCTCATAGTAAGTTCCTTATGACCAACTGACTGAGGAAGAAAAAAATAGGTGTGTTTTTTACAAATAATTCTGCACAATATGCTGGCAATACTCAAAATTAGATGAAATCAGTGCTGCTATAGCTGCACTCCAGGGTGGTTCTGAGGGACAGAAATAAATGGGAAATCTCTCCATTGGAGACACCTTTGAGTACTGTACCTGGTACACATTTTGCCTGAAAGTAGTTATGGCCAGAGATATGAGCTACATTGATTCAATCATAGGGGTCAGTAGTTTGGCAAAATGATCCAGGACTTGAGACAAACACAACACTGAGAGACTGAATGTACAAATGGACAATGGCCAGACCATGTATAAAAATAGAACTCTGCCCCACAAGCTGAAGTAACCTGCCTAGGAAACCAACCCCCTTATCTACAATAAAAAACCCAGGAAACTAGCCTGCTATAAGTCAGATTTATAGGAAGCCAGGTTGTTATGTTTCATAACAATTCAGGAAGTTAAATAATAACTTCTGTAACAATTGACCCAACATAGCCAGGACTTGATTAATAATTGACAGCTTCCCTAATTTTTGTCCCTGCTTCCAACTTAGTACCAACCAGAGAAATCCAAATATACACCCCTAACCAATCACATAGGATGCCCACCTTCTAGTTAGCACACCTACAGCTTCCCTATACCAACAACCTCCAATCAGTGCATACCTAAAGCTTTCCTTTTTTCCCCACTGTAAAGCTTTCCCACTCTTCTGCCTGCCTTTGAGTCTCTGCCAAAACACAAGTCATGGTGGCTGACTCCCTTGCTATAGCAAGCTCAAAAAAAATATATCTTTTGCTTTTTTCATTTGATTGGTCTTCATTTATATCTATAATTAAAAATTGATAATGAGTTTTGGGGAAGATGTATGTGGATAGAGTTTTTTGAATGGACACAGTGTGTGAAGATACTTGTATTTCATGTGAATGCTTACCAAGGAGCAACCTCAGCAGAGGAGTACCTTACTAATTGGGGGGACTTGATGACTCACTCTGTGGATGTCATTCTCTTTTCCGTGGAATCCCTGTGATAAAACACAGTGAAACCTTCTTATCTGAACACTGAGACTTTTTTCCTCTTCTTTCTTAGTCAAACTATTTCCAATGTAGTCCGGCTAATGACTCTTTTCAGATAGCTCTTTCATCGTTTGGAACACATTTAATTTTTAGGCAAATTAGCTGTTTTCCATATCTATTCCTTTTCTTATATTTTCATTGCTTTTTCTTATTTTCATCTTGGGAGAACTTTTCATGTCATTATATAAATTTACACTTTGTGACTTCTATTATTTATTGTGTCCTATGTGTCTCAATTCTGTCATTGTATTTTTTTTTTAAGATTTTTTTTTTTTGGTGAGGAAGATTGGCCCTGAGCTAATCTCTGTCAATCTTCCTCTTTTTGCTGAGGAAGATTGGCCCTGAGCTAACATCTGTGCCCATCTTCCTCAATTTTGTATATAGAATGCTGCCACAGCATGGCTAGGTGAGCTGTGTGTAGGTCCATACCTGGGATCCAAACCTGAAAACCCTGGGCCACTGAAGTGGAATGCGAGAACTTAACCACTATGCCACTGGGCTGGCCCCCTATCATTGCATTTTTATTTGTGCATTTTGATTTCCCTTGAATTTTGTATATTTGCTGAATTACCCTTTAAATAGTTTGACCTATATTCTCCATAGATCTTGCTACTCTTTCTGATCTTGTTTTATAAAGTCATTTCTTCTTACTTGTTGGAAAGCATTACAAATGATTTCTATTTAGTTTTTAGTTGTACTTGACACATACAATTTAGTTTATGGCACCTTTAGACATACATAATTTTAAAATATTATATAATAAATGTATTTACTTTTCTTTTATAGCTTTTTCATTTTGTAGGATGCCTAGGAATAAATTCCTCAGCCCTAGATTATTTTTCTAATATACTATATTTTCCTTCTGGTATTTTCATAGTTTTGCTCTTTATTTGTAAATCTTTAATCAGTTAGAAGTTTACTGGGGGGCAATGATATGAATTTAACTTAATTTAACATCCTCATTGTTGTGCAATTGTCCAAATGTTGTTTATTGAATTGTGTATCATTTACTCACTGAAAAAAATCTAGAGTCTTTAATACTAACTACTTATTAAAATAATAAATTGTCATATAATTTCACTGAAACTAAGTATGAATTAACTTGGAGTTTAAAGAATAATTTTGTAGCACAAGAAAATAATTAAATTCTGCAGATATATTAAATGATTTTCAAAACATGAAAATAAAGCAATTTCCAACATAGAGTAAAAAGTTTAACAATTTTCTATACCTTCTGCTCAATATTGCTGTGAACCTAAAACTGCTCTAAAAAATAAAGCTTATTAAAAAATTTGATAATGATTTTTGCTGAATTTCTAAAATGAATTGGTCAGTAGTACCTAGCATGACTTTCCTAGAACAAGTTATATCAGCCTAACTTAATTTCTCTTTTTGATTATGCCTGTTGAATGTAATATCATTGGTCTCAGGGCTTATTCTAAGCATTTGTTTTTTCAATATTTGTATAGTGTCTGGAGCAGAATGGGCATCCAGTAACTACTAAACTGCTGAAGTTATGAGTCATAATCTAATTGAACTACTTTTACTACCTTTTAAGTGAAAACTGACAAATGTAAAATCACTGTTAACGAATTAGACTTCAAGAAAACCAATGATTCTTTCAGAATTGGTATAATCTCAAGTATCATAAATAATTCTGGCACAGATCTGTAAATATTGCCCATAAGTAAGAGTATATTTAATGCCATTATTAGAAAAGATGCTTTTGTATTAAGCTGTGAATTCTGTGTACGTGTGTTGTTTGCCTCAATGTTTGTTACTCTGATTATATGGTGCTTATACTGTTTTCTTTCAATTGACTGTTTAAAGGCAATGGAAATCACTTTCCCAAACTCTATAAACTCTTCTGTATCTAACTCAAAGCCGTGACCTCAATCAAAATGTTTTAATGCCTCCATTTATAATAGTGGATAATAATATTAAAATTTATACATAGGCATACATTTACTAACTAGATAATTGGTTCATTAAATTAAAATAATAGATTTGTTAAAATATTTTATATTGTTCTAAGTTGTACTGTTGAATCTTAAAAAAAGGTCAGTGTAATCTTTCATTTTTACTTATGTTTATGAGGTTCCAAAAATGAACAAGGTAAATTTTCTTAAAATATGAGTCAATAATCAAGAGTTGTTCAAATATACAGCAAATATGCAAGCATATGTCATTGTTGATATGCTGGCACCCTGAGTTATGAGACCTGGGTTGAACTGTGATTATTTATAATGAAATCACAGCAGTACAAATTTTAAATATGATCCCACATTCAGCAGATTGCTAACTGCTGCATAAATTTCACAACCAGTAATTCACTTTCTTTCTCCTGAAAACCAGAAAAAACAAATATGAACGGTGGGAAAAGGAAATTAACTCTGTATAGATTGTTGCAAAAATTCACTATTTCAATTTCTCTTCTGTTACATTACATAATTTCAATTTATATTACTCTTACTGTTCAATTTAAATAAAAAGTAGAAGCAGTTTGCTCTGGTGGAAAGAATATAGGTCTGAAAAACAATTGTTTGGTTTTAAGATGATGGATTTTGTAGGTTTTGATGTTTTTTAATTGTGGTAAGAACAGATAACATAAAATCTATACTCTTAACAAATTTTTAAATGTACAGTACTGTTAACTACAAGTACCATGTGGTATAACAGATATCTAGAACTTATCTTGCATGACTAAAACTTTATAGGCTTTAATTTTTAATATGACTTTAGTATGTCACAATCTCTGTGAGTTTTAGTTTCTTCACCTATTAAATGGGGCTACTCATATCTCTCTCTTCTATTTCACATGGTTATTCTGGCGATTAGATAACAGAATATGTTAAAAACGTCCTTTGTAAACTGTAAAGTGAAATACAGGTGCAAATTATTTGCATATAATAATAATAATCTTTACTGAACACTTACTATGTGCATTGCAAATATAAAGTAATTTAATTTTCATGACAACCATTTGAAGTAACTATCTCCATCCCCATTTTATAGATGAGAATACTGAAGCAGAGAGATCTTAAGTAAATTTTCAATATAACTAGTAAATGCTGAAGCTGGTATTCAGATACAGGACGTTTGACTCTAGAGCCTCTGCCTTGACCACTGTGCTATCCTGCCTCTCTTTATGCCACTCAAATGTTTGGTTAAAATAAGAATTACCTTGCATGTAAAAATCACCAGTACTCTCTCCTTGTATAGATATACATTTCCTTTATAGTAGTTCAAAATTGTTCTGGCTGTCACACACAAAAACAAATGTTGAGGCCCTTTTATATAAAACACAGAATTTCCAGAGAGAATAAAAAAGCTATGTATGGTTTTTAAAATGGCCACTAACAGTGTAAATCTAACAGTGCTAAGCTATGACAGGATATAAATCAACAAACCAAAAAAATGTTTATTTCTCCTGTAAATAGGTTTAGTCAGTATAATTTTTCCTTGTTTTCACACATTAGAATTTCTATCTGGATCTAAGGAATGGAACATAACACTTCATGTTCCTCCAATAGATAAACTACAAAAGACTAATTTTTTAAGAAGTCATTTAACATAGGCTTCAACACACAGATGTATAAATACACTGTCAATACAACCCAAGGTAATCTAGAGATTGAATGCAATCCCTATCAAAATTCCAACAGCCTTTTCTGCAGAAATGGAAAAGGTGATTCTTCAATTCATATGGAATTGCAAGTGGTCCCAAATAGCTAAAACAATCTTAAAAAAGAAGAACAAAGTTGGAGGACTTACACTTTCAAAACTTATTACAAAAATATAGTAATAAAAACAGTGTGGTACTGGCATAAAGATATACGTATAGACCAATGGAATAGAATTGAGAATCCAGAAATAAACCCACACATCTAGGGGCAATTGATTTGTGACGGGGATGCCAGGTCCACTCAATGGAGCAAGAGCAGTCCTTTCAGCAAACGGTGTGGGGACAACTGAATTTCCACATGCAAAAGAATGAAGTTGGACCCCTACCTCACACCATATACAAAAATTAAATCAAAATGGATAAACAAAAATAAGAGCTAAAACCATGAAATGCTTAGAACGATAGTTAGAGATAAATTTTCATGACTTTGGATTTGGCAGTGGATTCTTATATATGGTACTATAAACACAAGTTTGTTGTTTGTGAAGAAGAAACAGATAAATTGGACTTCATCAAAATTAAACACTTTTGTGCATCAAAGGGCATTATCAAGAAAGTGAAAAGACAACCTATGGAATGAGAGAACATATTTGCAAATCACATATATCTGATAAGAGTTTAATATCCAGAATATACAAAAAAATTCTAAAACTCTGTAATGAAAAGACAAACAACCCAATTAAAAAATGGGCAAAGGACTTGAACAGACATTTCTCCAAAGAAGATATATAAATAATCAATAAGTATATGAAAAGATGCTCAACATCATTAATCATTAGGGAAATGCAGATCAAAACCATAGTGAGATACCACTTCATACCTACTAGGATGGCTGTAATTTAAAAAAATAAATAACAAGTGTTGGTGAATATGTAGACAAACTTGAACCCTCATACATAGATGGTGGGAATGTAAAATGGTGTGGCTGCTATGGAAAATAGTATGGTGACTTTTCAAAAAGTTAAACATAGAATTATCATATAATTCTATGCAGTTTTATTCCCAGCAGTTTTATTCCTAGGTATATATCCAAAAGAATCGAAAACAGGAACTCAAACAGATACTTGTATGTGACTGTTCATTGCAGCATTATTTATAATAGCTATAAGGCATAAACAACCTAGAGTCCATCAACAGATGAATGGAATAAACAAATCATGGCATCTATATATAACAGAATATTGTTTAGCCATAAAAAGTAACGAAGTTCTGATACCTGCTGCAACATGGACGAACCTTGAAAACATTATGCTAAGTGAAATAAGTCAGGCACAGAAGGACAAATATTGTATGATTTCACTTATATGAAATATCTAGAATGTACAAACTTGTTGAGACAAAGTAGATTAGAGGTTACCAGGAGCTGGAGGTGAGGCGAGAATGGGGAGTAACTGCTTAATAGTTATGGAGTTTCTGTTTAAGATGATGAAAAAGTGTTGTAAATAGATAGGAGTGATGGTTGCACAATATTGTAAATTTAATTAAAGCCACTGACTTTGACACTTAAAATTTTAAGTGTAAAATTGTTAAAATTTGCCATTTTAACCATTTTTTATATTATATATATTTTATCAAAATTTTAAAAATGAAAGATATTCTCTCCAGTTGTTCAGGCCAAATACATTTCAAAAATCATAATTGATTTATCTTATATTTCACCTTCAATATCTGGACCAAGCTATAGACTAAGCATAGCTTAATAGAGCATAGCTCTATTTATTGCAGTTCTGTTTTACTATGCTATTTAAGTCTCATTGGGGTTTCAAACTCACTTTGGTATTTATTGGCACTATAACACAGCCTGTGAACCTGACTAGGTTGCTATCAATTTTGTCTGAAGGACATAAGGGATATTTTGCATATTAAAAAAAATGCTCTAAACTTCTGACCATATCCAACTTTACAAAGGCAAGAAAGCCCTTTATACTGCCTGATTTAAAAACAATATAAAGTTACAGTAATGAATATAATTAAATATTGGTGAAAGGACAAATATAGATTAATAAAACATAATAGAGTCCAGAATTAGACAACTGACTTTTAAAGAAGTACCTGGGAATTCAGTGAGGAAATCATAGTGTTTTCAAAAAAGTGTGCACGAAAATATTCTGCAAGAAAAAAAATTAAAATGAATCCTCATATCACACACAAAATTATCTCAAAATGGATCATAGACCTAAGTATAAAAACTAAAATTATAATACCTCTAGAATAAAATATAGGATAAAATCTTTATGACCTAAAGTTTGCTAAAGATTTATTAGATAGGATACAAAAAAGCATGAACCATTAAAGCAAATTTGAGGAATTGCATTTTATCAAAATAAGGAAAAAATATGTTTTTGATGCCAAACCTCTTAATCTCAAGTTCATGTGACCAATGTGCAGTAAGCCAAACACTGAGACATCAGTGCTTAGAGATAGAGAAAGGTTTTATTCAAATTTGCCAAAACAAGAAGGTGGGAGCATAGGTTCTCTTAAATCCGCCTTTACAAAAGCAGAAAGTAGGCGATTTTATAGAGCTAAGGGGCTTGGCAGGAGGAGTTTTGGAGAAACAAAGGAGTCACTCCCGATAATCCCCTGGGCAGGCTGGGGGCCAGCTATGTGGTGATCGCAGCCTCCTCGAAGGCATTCTCTTGTGTCTGCAAAACAAGCCCACACATCTTCTGCAACACAAACTCACAAAATCCTCGTGACCCCTGAGTCACCTCTCAAGTTAAACAGGAAAACAGCAAGTTGCTTGTCCAATATCTACAGTAACACTCAGGTACCTGGCTTCACCTTTTGAAAGCTCCTAAAAAAAGTCAAGCCACACAATGAAAGTTGTCATGATTCACATATCTGAAAAACATCCTGTATCCAGAATATAAATATTTTTCATCTCAATAACAAAATAAACCAATAAAAAAATGGACAAAAAATTTGCACAGGCACTTCTCAAAGGAAGATATATTAATAGCCAATAAGCACATAAAAAGATGCCCAATGTCATTAGTCATTGGAGAGATATAAATTAAACCTTCTATACATTCATTGTGATGATTAAATTAATAAGATTCATGATATCAAATGCTGACGTGGAAATGGTACCACTAGAACTCTCATACACGGCCACTGCAAATTCAAAATGGCACAAGCTCTTTGGAAAACTAGCCATTTCTTAAAAAGTTAAATCTATACCTTTAAGATGATCCAGTCATTCCACTTCTAAGTATTTACCCTACAGAAATGAAAACACCCTGAAGATTCACTGGGAATTTGACTCAATCGACACCAAAACTTTTGTATCCCCTATTAAGAATCCCGTGACATAACGTCCTGCCACCACTATTCACCTCTTTCTCTACTCCTCTTCACACAGCAAAATTCCTTTAACGAATTTCATTCACTTAACCCCTCTATCTCCCTTTTTCTCCTCAATCTAGTTTACTTCCCTCTCCATTCAACAGAAATTTTGCTAATCAAAGGCATCAATTAACTTCATCCTGCCAAAGAGAATGACCCATTCCTTGACTTCATCCTACACAAATTCTCAGTAACATTTATCACAATTAACCATCTTTTCCTTCTTGAAACACTTCTTTCTCTGTCCTTCTTTTTTTATCACCATCCTGAATTATATTTTTCCCCTCACTTACCACTCTTCGCAGTTCTCTTTGTTGGCTTCTTGTTTACAAGACCTCTACATATTTGTATGCCCCAGGGATCTATCACTGCCTTTTCTTACTACACTACACTCTCCCTTGATGTCACTTACTATCTATAAGCTTATAATTTAGGAATTATCTCCTACACGGACCTTTTCTTAGTGCAGAGAGCATGTCCAGTTGCCCGCTCATTAACTTCATCTGGATGTCCAAAATGCATCTCAAACTGAAGATGGTCAACACGAAATGACTCTGTTAAACCCCAATCTGTTAGCCCGAATGTATCTCTGCAACCAGTGGCATACCAAAGGTGGGACAGCGGGAGCAGCCTTTCCTAGGTATTCTGTCTGGAGTACAAACCGTGTTAGCCCCTTAGCTCGCCTGCTTCCAAAGACCTCACTTATTGAGGTCCCAGTCTTTAAGGCAAATGGAACAATAACAACAAAAGTACTAAAAACACAAAAAATAAAAATTATTCTCTTTTAAAATGAAAGTATAAAAAAGGCAACTATGATAAGCCCACAGAAGATTGATTTTTTTTTCTTATTCAATATGGTGACTGTCAAGATTTCAGAGAATTGTTTCTCTTCTAGAGGATAACTTCTAAATTGCTAAATACAATGCATGCTTTACAGGCCTCAATCTTCTTGCCGTCCCTGGTTATTATAACAATGGTGATATTTCTTCTTACCCTCTCTTCTCTCTTGTCTTCTGAATCATTTTTCTCCTGATTTCCTTCCTAATACTCTACACTATTCCTTATCAGCTAAAGTGCTGCCCCTTCTTTCTTGGCTTGTCCTTCGAGTTTTTTTGTACACAGGCTCCTGCCCTATCCACATATATTTTTCTCCATAATTCTTCCACCTGGTCACAGTCTTGCCACTTAACTTCAAATATGTCCACTTAGTCATGCAAACCAAAACTTGAGAGTAATCTACTATTTTCCTTCTATATCAACAGCACATTCAATAACACTGCCAGTTTTATCACACAAATATTTCTCTCCTTTACCGCTTTATTTGTTCCTTTCCCCAGTACTAGGGTCTGGGTCCTCATTATTTGAGTGATTGCAACTAACTGTAATGTTACTAACTTCTTATCCTGTAGTAATGGGCTCTCCCTGACCCATTAAGGCAGTTCTTTCTACATAACCAGAGTGGTCTATTTTAAAGGAAAATATGACCATGTTATGCCTGTGTTTAAAATGTTTTCAATACTTTTAAATAATTTAGAATGTAAACTTAAGCTTGTTATTACAGCACACAATATCTTCCATGTCCTGGTACCTGTCTAATCTTACTTATTCTTCATTTTTAATTCCTATGTGTCTTTGTCTTTTTTTTTTTTTATATTGAACTAGATGAAATTGGCATTTTTGAAAATGGTTCGAAAATGGTTAAATATCAGTAATTTCTTAGTGTTTGACCAACCTTATACTCTAGTAATACTGAACTGCCTAAAGTTTCCAGGGAATGTTATTTCTTGACTCTGACTCTGCTAGTCTTGTTAAGAAAAATGTGTCAAGTTCCTGATTTCAGAACCATAAACTATCCTGGTAGCTTTTGTTTACGCTTCTTTGTTGGACCTCTCCATGATCCTTGCCTCCTTAACTATTCCTTGTAATTATTCTTAACTGTGTGGAGTCAAATAACCATGGAGCTCCTAAGAGATTTTGTACTAATCCACACACAGAATAATTATACAGAATAGGAGTAAGAGCATGTTTGTTTACTCTTTTGCCCCTATGGTTTATGATATTGAGTAAGTGATGTGAAGTCTCTGAAATTAGTTTTCTCTATTAGTAAAAAGAGAATAATAAAATATACATTTGAGTAATGATATAACTCCTTTATAATCATAATGATATATGGTGAAAAGTATTGTGAACTTTAAAATTTATATTGATATTAATCATTTTTCTTAGGAGAATTCCAAAATAAAGCCAGGACCAGATAATTATCATCTATGTATAAGAAAGTCAGATTTATAAAATATTAAAAATAAATGATTGTATTGAAGCCTCAATTTGAAATGAAAATTTATGAAAAAATGTTGCTACAAGTAATAGTAATAAACTATAAAATCTCACTAAAAAGATATCATGTTCCCAAAATTTGTATAAACACATTGTTGTGCTAATATAATTTCGTGTATATCTCAGCTAGTCATATAATACTATTTAAATTATTATAGAAGGTTAAAAATCTTGGAGAAATTCACTTCCCTAATCATTATTACAGTTCTCATTTTCTCCTGTGCTAATTTTAAGCTATTTGAAGTGAAAAGGTAAATTTATATTGTACTGTCTCCTGAATTCTTCAGATGGCTTACAAACTATTTTCATGTAAGAGAAAGGATGTTTTATGTAATATCAGTACAGTTAGAATAGACTTTGATCATATTTTTCTTTGGAACATAATTTATGAGAAATTAGGATTACCAAAATGAGCATGTAATGAGATGATTTTTCTGTGAGTAACTGAAAGTTTAACAATGCTTAAACAATGAGGTTACAAGGTAAAATGCGTGAAGACTGACTTTATAGTAGACAATATTTATCCATGATCTGATTTCCTTCTATTTCCTCTGCTGCTCTCAACATGATGTTGGGTCCCTTAGGGTTGCAACATGGTTTTAGCAGTTACAAGCATTGTTTCTTAATAGAAAAATATCCAGAGGCAAAAAAGGCAATTTCTTTTTGTTTTTCTACTTTTATGGTGGAGGAAAACTTTTATCAAATGTAAGGGGGGCAGACTTCCTTATACCTAAATGATGACACACAGATCAGTCATTGGCACTGGTAAAAGAATTACCTTGATTGTCTTGAGTAATTAATGCTCGATACCTGTGGCTGGGGAGAGGCAAGCCAAGCTCCCATGCCTGGATAAAATTTGGTTTTCTTAGCCAGGAAAAAAGGAGAGAATGGCTATTGTCCAAGAGTGAGACTTCAGAGGCTTGCCCTAAACTGAATTCTATTCCAAACCATAGAATGAGATTGCAATGTTCAAAATGTGTCTACTGTGTAGTCATCATAAAGGGAAGATACAGAAAAGCTAACATGACAAAGAGTTAAAGAACAAGAAGAGAAAGAGGATGAGGAAGAGAAGAAAGAGAAAAAGAGAAAGAGAGGAGAAAAAAAGGACATAGAGTAATATCACAATGCAATAAATAGAAAAATTCCAAATAAGGTATCAAAATGAGAGGTTTTCAACCTGCAGTTCTCAGGCCAGGGTGGACAACAGATTTATTACAGGAAATCCTCAAGTTCTTAGGTTCCACACATATTATCTTCTGAGTGAATAAAAAAATTATCTCACATGTTTATGTGATCATAGGTACTACTGGAATTAACAAAATTCAAAATACTTTAAATATATAACTGGAATCACTATAGTTTTTATTTTAAACCAACTTAGATATATAATGATTATCATATTGGGATCTGTGAACAGTTTTTTTACGTTAACAAAGAAGAAGTGGGGACCACTGATAAACACAATGTTTAATAAAGATATAGTGGGAGTTGAACATGAAAACCTAAGCATTGGACCTACTGCACCTTCATTTGTAACTTCACGTCTAGAGGTCTCTCAAGATAAGTCCTCCTGTGGGATCAAGGCTCTTGGTTAGGCACCTCACCGGACCCACAGAGCTAATGATTTACTATCCTTCTGGATTGCCACACTGAGAGTCATAAATCATAACGTGGGTCACCTGTAAATCTCCTAAACGCCGTGCACGTGATGAAGGGGATCTCATCCAATGAGTGGAAAATATTCCAAAACATAAGGTTATTTCTGGGAAATAAGTGTATATTGGAGGAGAGAGGGTTTTGGAGTTTACTTACCTGTGGGCCTAAGATTTTCTCAGTTTGGGTTCTCGGGGTTCTCTTACCAGGATCAGGAAAGGAAGGAATGACTTTGCACCAGAGAGCTCTGAATAAAACATGAAAAAAGCAGGAAGCATTTTAGTGGGATGTAGAATGATGACTGTGGTATTGGTATGTTACAAAACAAAGCAGTGAATCAGGTGGGTTAAGCAATAATTTAGAGGTGGGCAAGTTCAAGATACCAGCAACAGCTACAAGAGAGGTGATGGAAAGCTGAATTACTGGAAAGTAGATTGGAAAAGTAGATTGAAGCCAAACTTTGGTGTGTTTGGTGAGCCTCCTGCATCCCCTTTAAAGGCCTACTTGAGGTCATAAGAGCCTCAGTGACAGATGGGGCTGTGAAAATGAAAATGGAGGGGAGATTCTAATGTGACTTCAGAGCATAGGCTCTTGGGAGTCAGACTGCCAGGGTTTAAATCCTGAATCCCCCCCTGGCCCATTACTCATACTTCTGTGACTCTGTGTTTCCTTGCCTATAACAGCAGGAAAATAAAACTATCCACCTTATCAATTTGTGAGGGTTAAATGAGCTATTAAATATAGAGCACTTAGGAGAATGTCCAGAAGTTAATAACTGCTCAATGAATGTTAAATAATATGATTTCTAGCTTCCTTAAGTTTAATTATGAGCGAGAAGAAAGAAACACATGATGAAAACATTTGAAATAGTTACCTTCTAAACATACAGCTCAATATTTGGACAAGTACAAGTCATGTAGTCTATCTTATTACAATTGTTTATTTAATTCAGAATATTTTTCAATATGTCAGTGTGGGGCAGCAATTTTATTCAAAAGCCATATAAATATATTGTATCAATGCACATCTTTTCAAAGTGATCACTTGGCAAAGAAAAGAAAATTGTTAAGAGAGTGTTCAGTGTATTTTATACACATCACATATTTTTCTTCAGATAGAATAATATCAGCAAGCAGGATTATGTCAATGCAGTACTATAAAAGCAGCTTAGTGCAATGGACTCACTGAGGGTCATGCAGTAACTATTTTGTGAGCAATCCTATGCCAACTAACGGTTTTAAAATATTAGGTGACAACATTCAATTGAATTACGTTCTTCAGGAGGGAGGGAGTTCTGAAGGTCCTGTTTGAGAGCTCTTTGTGAGAAAAGGCATGTTGTATATTTTCCTTGACCACTTACATTTGTGCTAAACAAGGTAGACATAACTTGTGGCAATGTAATCTGCTCCTAAACATAGTTAAAAAAAAAAATTAGAAAGCATGAACAAGGCTGTAAGTAATCATCTGTAGATAAAGTGACATTGCTATTCATGTAAGTGTATGATTAACAGGAACTGCATAATATAATAAATAGCAAGGAAATAAAATCACAAAAGCATATCAAAAATGTGTATCACTATCATCGTTTACTTCCTTGAATATCTTGTCAGAGAATATTCACACTATTTAGATATAACTGGGGAAACGAATATAATAAGCACCATTTATAGACTTGCTACCATGTACCTGGCACTGTTACTGTTTTATGTGTGTTAGTTGCTTTAACCCCTGTGGCTACTTGTGTTAGGTATTATTGTTCTATTTTATCCATTTAGAAACTGAGGCTTAGATTTCAGGTCTGTCTCAATTTAGGGCCTATGTTCTTAATTACTATACTCTTGAAATAACAGTATATGGATTTTTGTGTCAGAACTACCGAGGGCACTTGATAAAATGTACATTTCTAGCACCCATCACAGAATAAGGCAGACTCTTTGGAGAGAGGGTCTAAGACATTCATTTTAAAATGCTTCTAGGTGATTCTGATGGTCAACAAAATCTGAAAAATGTTGCTTTCTTGACTAGCAAAGTCAATTGCTCCTAACTTCATTCCTAAGTCACAAAATATTAAAACCATTTTACAGATTAAGAAATTAAGTTTTAGAAATGTCATTAATTTGAAATTGTAATAAGCTACATACATTGCACTGAATAATGGTCAAATTAATTTCTGGATATTTATACATAATGTACTAATACACCTAGCAAATAAATAACTAATCTTTAAGAATGAGTCTCTAAGGACTTATTATGTTCTTATTTTATGATGAGGATGACAGTTATAAGAGCTAGAAAAGAAGTTTAAGACATGATCTTTGCCTTCAAGTTTCCTAGAAATGGTATTGCTTATCGCTACTCTGTAATGGAGGTCTTGGGTCTATTGATAAAAACAGAGGAGAAGTATTTTTTATTTAGTTAATCTAACTTATTTGCTTTAATGTTTTTATCACTAGTGTGAACCTTTATTTTTGTATATTCTTTATTTTACATTTAATCTTTATATGAAAGCAGCAATCCAATTTTCATGCTAAAATAGCTTAAATTATTATATTATGGTTTTAGAACTATGACTGCTATTCATTAAACTTCATAATGCGTTATATGCAGATCACTGTTGGGAAACTAATAAAATTGGTGGTTGAATGAATTTTAGTGAAAATAGAGCTAAGTTGAGTTGTATGAGTTTAAAGTTAAGAAATTCAGAGCTACACGTGATCACAGAATGCAATATAAACAAAAGTAATCTATATACTTGCTAAGAATAAGTATAAGACAGTGTTTCATATATCTTAGTTATTCTCTCAAGATATTATTATACTAGCTCTATCTAGTGGTCATATACAAATACTACACTTAGCTAATAAATATAAATTAAGAAACATGCTCTAATTTGCAATTATTACTGTCAATTCATTTTTTACAAACTGAACATCAAATGATTTAATGGTACAGAATTGTCTTCCTGTCATATTAATTGGTATTCAGCTGCCTTGCAATTCTTTTTTTTTTTTTTTTTTACTGTGGTAAGAACACATGAGATCTAGCCTCAACAAAATTTTAAGTGCACAATACAGTATTGTTAACTGTAGGTACAATATTGTAGTACAGCTGATCTCTAGAACTTAATCGTCTCATATAACTGAAACTTTATACCTGTTGAATAGTAATTCTCTATTTCTCCTCCCCCCATCCCCTGACAGCCACCATTCTACTCTGCTTCTATGCCTTTGATTATGACAGAAGTCATTTTTAAGCCAGGCTTAGTTATTAAAATTGATAATTTTTATTTGTATTTTCTTGGCATTGATTTTGAGGCATAACACAATTTAAATGATTAAAGAACTCAAAATATTTTAAAAGCTCAAAATAAACTTACATATTAGATGAGATTATAAAACACAACTTAAAAACATTATGATATTAAGTAATCATAACCATAGCAGCGTGTATCATTTTTGAAAAATTGATGAAGAGTGTTTTAACCTAGTGATCCAGCCCAGATTTACGCTTTCCAATGGAATGTTTTGTTATACATTTTATTGTGGAATCAAATACTACTTGTTATCAAAGAGCTTTCACATATTACATAAGTAACACATAATCTAATTTTCCATGTCTTCATGTAAAGAATGACCTTGTTATCAATTAAAGAATATCACTTAAGCTATTGTCTTAAAAAATACTAATCAAAGAGTAATGGCTTCAAACAACAATCTTTTATTTATCACGTGAATCGGTATGTCATCAGGACAGTTCTGTTGATCTGGGCCAGAGGTAGTTACCCTCAGCTAAGCTCCCTCATGTATCTGTGGTCGGTTGCCAGATCCCCTGCTGTGTCAGCTGGGGACTGCCTGGTACAGGATAGTCTTGTCTGGGATGATATCTCTCCCAACCTCCTCTAGGCCCGTCTGGACTTGTTCACGCAGTGACGAAGTAGGATTTCAAAAGAAAGAGAAGAGTACACAAAGCTTCTTCGAGGCCCAGAATTGGAAGTGGTACCACATTACTTGCACTGCGTTCTGTGACCAAAAGAAGTTATAAGGCATATGCAAGGTGAGAGGAAAGAGACTCCTGATGTGAGCAGCTGCAAAGTCACATTGCAAAGGACATCGATACAGGGAGAAGTAAAGAAGTACAGTCATATTTTCAATCTACATAAGTTTCAAGACACTGTAAAATATGTAATTTTATTCACTTACAGGGAGAGTTTCACAGATGTTCTATTTCTATAATTTACCATGAGACCTTTTTTAAGTTCATGGACAAATTTTTATATGTCTTTTTCTCTAAATTTTGAGTGATAATAATTATTCCTTTTTGATAGGGATAGGTCACTAAACATCTTTGTTTATAAGTGAAATACAATTAATTGCAACTTTATTTTAGCTCTACACCCCAAATCAGTACACTTCAATGGAAATAAAATCTTTGGACCGAGATTAAGAGGACCTGGGTCTCACTCCCTGTTGATACACTTATCAGTTGTGTGGTGTGAGAAAAATCACTTCCCCTCTCGAGTACCTTGTTTGACCCTCTGTACAACGAGAGTATGGAATTAAGTCACCTCCAAGTTTTCTTCCAACTCTTTCTTAAATTTTAGGATTTCTTTTAGCATTTTTTATGACAAAACCTCCCCACAGTCCATTGTTTTTTTGCTAAAAGCAATCAATCATATTTATTTTAATTGGCAATTGTCATTCAAGTAAAAACATCTAATATCACCTAGACTAGGACATGCACATATCCCTCGAAGACAAAGAAATTATTTTCAATATCTTTATAACAATGACCACCCTGGTTCATGGTCTTTTAACATGTATTATTAGGTCAACATTCTCTGGAGAAAAAAAAAATACCTCCTCACTATTTACAGCATGAATTGGAATGGTTCTGTAGAGGACATATTTGTATATTGTATTTTCAATTATTCACACAAAAAATGCTAAGTGTACTTATCTATCTATCCTTCCATCCATCCATCTATCCATTCATCTATCTACCTACCTACCTATCATCTATATGTTTGATTTCCATAGAATGTCTACCAGAGATAAAAATATTGGGTCATACGTGTATGTAGTTTTGCTCTCAAAAATAGATTTACAGTAGTAACGTTGTCTTTGAAATTTTGATTAATGTACCACTCTAATGTAAGAGGACAATATTAGGCGAAATTTAAACTGGATGAGGAGTATTCAGGGACTCTCTGCACTATATCTGCAACTTTACTGTAAATCTAAGGTTATTCCAAAATAAAAAGTTTATTTAAATAATACAAAAAGAAAAATCAAGTTATCAACCTAAACATGTATTTGTAAGGAAATAAAAAAATAAATACATGGTGGTATATTCTTACTATACAAAAGTTAACAATGAATTAACCAGATTTATTTATATACATCAACATAGACAGATCTCATGACATATAGTTTTGGAAAGCAAATTACAGAACAATATAAGATTTAATTAAAATTAAGGAAATGCTGAAAATATTACATATTTTTCCTACATACGCATATATATATACATTATATGTAGGAATTTTATAAATCATGAACAGAATGTGCACTGAATTTATCATAATAGCAATGCAATATCACAGAGGAGGGCAATATAAAGGAATTCAACCTAATCTATAGTGTTTTGTTTCCTTAAAGAAAACCTACAGCAAGTTCGTAAACAAAATAAAGTCATGTTGCTTCAAAAATACCTGTTGTGCACCTTAAACTAATACAATGTTAATGTCAATTATACGTCAATAAAACTGGGAAAAAAATCTGTTGTAAAACCATCAAAATGAATTCCCGTTAGGTAATCCTAATTTTCATGGTTTCACTCTCTGTGTTTTATCTAAATTTCTGTATTGGAGTAAATATGGAATACCCTTTGACATCACCTATTTTGTGTCTGTCAATATCTTCTAACTCTCAAATTCAGCTTCTCCTTTCCATCCTCATTAGTCTCATTCCAGTTTTAATAAGATCCTCTAACCCTCTCACAAGCCTATTGCTTGTTGCCTTTTACTTAATTGGTCTTCCTGTCTCTGACTCATCCACACTCTGACTCATCCTATGGCTAATCAATGTTCCTCAAGTGCAACACTGATTTAATCCTTATCCTGCTCAACTACCTTAAATGACATACAAGTATCAATTAAGTTAAATACAAGTACATCTGCCTGATTTCAAATAATTCCACCAAGTGGCCTCAACAGAACTTTCCAGTCTGTTATGCACGTCTGCACACTTAAATAATATTGCAGTTATTCAGCACAACCAATGCTCTTGAACAAGTTTCATGTTTTGCCACCTTCATTCCTTTGTACCTGTTAATTCTTCAGTTTGGAATGACTTCTCCAAAGACTTTGCCTCCTGAAGTCCTATCCAGTCTTCAAGGGAAAAAACATCTTTAATTATGTTCTTTGGTGATATTTTTCTGATCTTGATTGACTCTTATCCTCCCTCAAAGGTGACATTTCTTTCTTTTAAGTGGTCATAGCACTTAACTTGTACCTTTTAATGATACAAGAGTATAGATAGATTTATACTTGCTTTAAACCTTTGTAGACCATTACCCCTGAAAGGTTAGGATTTATGCCAATGACATCAGTTGGTATAGTTTAAGAAATCAATTAGTCTTAATAAAGATATATTTGGATCTATAATTTACAGAAGTGAAAAATGTGCTGAGAAATTATTTAGCATTAAAATCTTTGATATAATTATGAAAATTACATGAGGTGGAAAGGTAATAATGTGGAGATCAAACTGTGTCATCTACTGACAAGTCAGTTAGTATTTGAGTAACCACCTTAGCAATCATCTGTTGAAAGGAATATGTAAAACCCCAAGTCAGCACTTCACAAAGAAAACATACGTCATTTTTGTACTTCTGAATGTAGTTCAACAAGGCTGTTGAGCTGAATGATAAAGAATTGTTCAGGAAAGCATTGTTTTAAGGAGTACTTACACTAACAACAGTAATACAATGGATTACTTATAATTATTTTTACATATAATATGGCTTTTACCATATCCTCTCAATGAAGGGAAAGAAAAGAGAATAGAATAGAAAGAGAAAATAGAAAAGAAAATCTAGCCTTTGCTCTTGACTAAATTAATCTACTTATTTCAGGAAACCAACTATCATGCCCTTACTCATTTTATGACCATATTAAAATAAAGGAATAGAAAGTTTTGGAAATTTTAAGAGGTCAAACATAGAAAAATCAAGGTGTTATAGAAGTAGAAATTCTAATGCCAAAATTTTATTTGCGATTTATTATGGTAAAAATGTACAGAGGTACAGAAACTATTTCTCTCTCTCTTTTTTTTTTTTTTGATTAAGTAGGAGAATAAAATATGTTCTGGCTAAGTGAGTAGAATAGACTAGCCCAGCTTTCTAAAGCTGTGTTCTGAAAAATAACTTGAAATATGACTAGATGGTAAGTGAAAAAAAGGTTCTGAGGCAAATTTGGCAAACACTACATATAGTAGCCAGCTCTTGGAGAGCTACGGTGTGAATTAGTATGTCTATAACTCTTCGAATTCTTGTTATAAATTTACTGTTTAAATTTATTTAGCCTGATATTTCCTAAATTTATAACATAGAATCATTTTTTATACAGAACATTTATTAGCATTTTTCTCAAAACAGTTTGGAAAATGCTGTACAAGATTCCCATCATCAGTCATTTGTGCATCAAATATTTACTATCTTCTACAGTTCAAACACTGCTTAGATGCTGAGTTTATAGAAATAAAAGGCACATTCTTGCTGTCAAGAGTCCTCACAGTATAACAGGCAGGAAGACCTAGTAACACTTCATCATGTGATATTAGTGGTTAGAGGAAGTCTAGAGAGATGTGTTGTGGAAACGTAGAACGTTTGCCTGGCCCACACTGATTGCTAACTACTTACAAATCACTGACACACAAGGGTTGGGACAAGGCAGTTTTACTGGAATGAATATCTAAGCTAAGTTTTAAAGGATAGGAAGTTATACAGACAGGCAGAATTGTAACCTGTGAAAACGAAAGAGGGCTTAAAATAACATGGCTCATTTGAAGAACGGTAGGTGATTTGACATAGAATCCACAACTTGGGAGGAGGGATGGTAAGAGAAGACACCAGAGAAGTAGGCGTGAGGCAGATCCCTCCTTTGTGGCAAACTAGGACTCGTGGACATCAGGGTCCAATGGAATAATTTAACAAAAAATGACGGACATGTTTTAGACATCCGTGAATGTGTCAGAGAGGGACCAGTCTGAAGACCACTGTAGACTGATACCTACACCCCAAAATTACCATTATATAGAGTGCATTTCTTTTTTGATTGTTTTGTACAGTTCATATTTAATTATATCTAGCCAAATACTAATTCCTTGAATTGTTCTTCATTCCTTCATACATCTCCATGATTCCATTTGGCATTATTTTCTGTCTGCCTTAAAAACTACTTTTGAGGGGAAGACCTGGTGGCATAGTGGTTAAATTCACACACTCTGCTTCAGTGGCCCGGGGATTGCAGGTTCGGATCCTGGGTGTGGACTTACACCCTGCTCATCAAGGCATGCTGTGGTGGCATCCCACATAGAAAATAGAGGAAGACGTTAGCTCAGGGACAATTTTCCTCACCAAAGAAAAAAACAAAACTAATTTTGGATTTTCCTTTAATGTAAGTTAGCTGATGATCTTAGTGTTTATTTGTTATAGAAAATGTCTGTATTTTACTTTCAATTCTGAGGAATATTTTTACTGGTTATATAATCTACATTGGCCGTTAATATTATTCAGCACCTTGAAGATATTTGAAGGTCTTTAGGCCTCTGCTGTTTCTTTGAGAAGAAACTCTTGATCTTATTATTGATCTTTCACAGGTAAAATGTCTGGTTTCACTGTCTATTTTAAAAGATTTTTCTCTTTATCTTTAATTCTCAGTAGGTAACCATGATCTGCCTAGGTATGGTTTTCTTTGCTTGAAATCCTGCTTGATATTCATAATGTTTTTATTTTTTTGACTTTATTGAGGAATATTGACAAATATAAATGTATGTATGTAAAACATACAATGTGATGATTTGATATACATATTCATTGTAGAATGATGACCAAAATCAAGGTAATTAGCACATCTATCACCTCACATGGTTAACATAGGTAATTCTTTTTTTTTTATGGTGAGAATGCTTAAGATCTATTCTCAACAACCTTCAGGTGTACATTACTGTGTTGTTAACTATAGTCACCATGCTGTACATTAGATCCTCAGAACTTACTCTTCTTAAAACTCAAAATTTTTATTCTTTGACCTACATCACCCCATTTCCCCCCCCCCCCAAACCCCTGGCCATTCTATTCTCTGTCTCTATGAAACTTAGTTTTTTTTTTCTTTTTTAGATTCTACATATAAGTGATACCATATAGTATTTGCTTTTCTCTTTCTGACTTCTGACTTATTTCACTTAACTGAATGCCCACAGATTCAACTATGTTGTCACAAATAGCAGGATTTCCTTCCTTTTCTGGCTGAATAAAATTTCATTGTGTATATATACACCACATCTTCTTTATCCATTCACCCACTGATGGACATTTAGGTTGTTTCCATATCTTGGCTATTGTGAATAATGCTGCAGTGAACATGTGTATGCAGATATCTTTAGAGATACTGATCAATTCCTTCAGATATATACACAGGAGGGAGATTGCTGGATCATATGGTAGTTTTACTTTTAATTTTTTGAGGAACCACCATATTGCTTTTCATAATGGTTGTACCGTTTTACATTCACACCAAGGAGTGTATCAGGGTTCCCTTTGATCAATATCCTGGCCCACATTTGTCATCTCTTGTCTTTTTGAGTATAGCCATCATACTAGGTGTGAGGCGATATCTCATTGCGGTTTTGATTTACATTTCCCTGATGATTAGAGATATTGAGAGCCTTTTTATATAACTATCAGCCATTTGTATGTCTTCTCTGGAAAAATGTCTATTCGGGTCCTTTGTCTATTTTTTAATTGGATTATTTACATTTTTCCTATTGAGTTGTACAAATTCTTTATCTATTTTAGATATTAATTCATTTAATATATGGTTTGCAAATATTTTCTCCCATTCTATAGGTTGCCTTTTCAATTTATTGGTTGTTTTCTTCGCTGTGCAAAAGCTCTTTAGTTTAGTGTAATCCCACTTGTTTATTTTAGTTTTTGTTGCCTGTGCTTTTGAAGTCTTATCCAAGAAATCATTGTCAAGACGAATGTCAAGGGTCTTTTTTCCTAAGTTTTCTCTAGAACTTTTATGATTTCAGGACTTACATTTAAGTCTTTGATCCATTTCAAGTTAGTTTTTATGAGTGGTATAATATGGGGGTCCAGTTTCATTCTTTTGCATGTGGATATCCAGTTTTCTCAGCACTATTTATTGAAGAGACTGTCCCTTCTCCATTGTGTGTTCTTGGCATCGTTGTCAAAAATTAGTTGACCATATACGTGTGGGTTTATATCTGGGATCTCTATTTGATTACACTGGTCTATGTGCCTTTTTTTTTTTTTTACGCCAGTATCAAATTGTTTGGATTCCTATAGCTTTGTAACATAGTTTAAAATCAGGGAGTATGTTGCCTCCAGCTTTGTTCTTCTTTCTCAGGATTGCTTTTGCTATTTGGGGTTTTTGGGGGTTCTAAACAAATTTTAGGATAGATTTTTTTCCAGTGAAGAATGCCACTGGAATTTGATTAGGGATTGTACTGAATCTTTAGCTCCTTTGGGTAGTATGGACATTTTCACAATATTCTTCCAATCGAAGAACTTGCTTTATCTTTCCATTTATTTGTGTCTTCTTCCATCTCTTTTATCAATGTCTTATAATTTTCAGTGTACAAGTCTTTTACCTCCTTGGCTAAATTTACTCCTAAGTATATTAAAGTTTTTGATGCTAAATGGGATTGCTTTCTTAATTTTTCTTTCAGATAGTTCATTGCTAGTGTATACAAATACAACAGATTTCTGTATGCAGATGTTGTATCCTGCAGCTTTACTGAATTCATTTATTTGTTCTAACCATTTTTTTGTGGAGTTTTTAGGATTTCTATATGAAGATTATGTCATCTGCAAACAGGCCTAGCTTTACTTCTTCCTTTCCAATATGGATGCCTTTTATTTCTTGCCTAATTGCTATGGCTACAACTTCCAGTATGATGTTGAATAGAAATGGCAAGAGTGGGCATCCTTGTCTTGTTCCTGAACTCAGAGAAAAGGCTTATGATGTTAGCTGTGGGCTTGTCATCTATGATGTTAGCTGTGGGCTTGTCATCTATGGTCTTTATTATGCTGAGCAACAGTCTTTCTAGACCCAATTTGTTGAGTGTTTTTGTTATGAAAGGATGTACTTTGTCTAATGGTTTATCTACATCTATGGAGTTGATCATATGGTTTTTATTTTTCATTCTACTGATGTGATGTGTCACATTTATTGATTTGCATATGTTGAATCATGCTTTCACCCCAGGATAAATTCCACTTGATCATGGTGAATGATCCTTTTAATGTGCTGTTGAATTCAGTTAGCTAATATTTTGTTGAGGATTTTTGCATCTATATGCATCAAGGATATTGGTAATTTTCTTTTCTCATAGTGTCCTTATCTGACTTTGGTATCATGGTAATGCTGGCCTCATAAAATGAGTTTGCGAGTATTTCCTTCTCAATTTTTTGGAGAGTTTGAAAAGGATGAGCATTAATTATTCTTTAAATGCTTGGTAGAATTCACCAGTAAAACCACTTGATCCTGGGCTTTTCTGTGTTGGGAGGTTTTTGATTATAATTCGATCTCGTTATTTATTATCAGTCTATTCAGATTTTCTATGTGATTCAGTCTTGATAGGTTGTATATTTCTAAGAATTATTCCATTTCTTCTAGGTTATCTAGTCTGTTGCCATATCATTTTTCATAGCAGTCTTTCATAATCCTTTGTATTTCTGGGATAACAGTTGTAATGAATGTCTCCTCTTTTATTTCTGCTTTTATTTATTTGAGTCTTCTCTCTTATATTTTCAAAAGAGAAACTCTTAGTTCATTCTGATTTTTTAAAATTGTTTTACTGGTCTCTATTTCATTTGTTTCTGCTCTGATATTTATTACTTTCTTCCTTCCACTAACTTTGGGCTTAGTTTGTTCTTCTTTTCCTAGTTCCTTGAGGTGTAAAGTGAGGTTGTTTATTTGAGATCTTACTTGTTTTTTAATGTAGGGATTTATCACTATAAACTTTCCTCTTAGATCTGCTTTTGCAGCATCGCAAAGGTTTTGGTATGTTGTACTTCCATCTTCGATTGTTTCAAGATATTTTTGGTTTCCCTTTTGATTTCTTCTTTGACCTGTTGGTTGTTCAGGAGCATGTTGTCAAACCTCCACATATTTATGAAGTTTCCAGCTGTCCTCCTGTTATTTATTTCTAGTTTTACACCATTGTGGTCACAAAAGATGCTTGGTATGATTTCATTCTTCTTAAATTTAGTAAGACTTGTTTTGTGACTTATCATGTAATCTATCCTGAAGAATTTTCTTTGTGCACTGGAGAAGAATGCATATTCTGCCACTGTTGGATGCAATATTCTGTATATGACCGTTAGGTCCATTCAATGGGCCGGCCCCGTGGCTTAGCGGTTGGGTGCGTGCGCTCCGCTGCCGGCGGCCCGGGTTCGGATCCCGGGTGCGCGCCGAGGCACCACTCCTCCAGCCATGCTGAGGCCGCGTCCCACATACAGCAACTAGAAGGATGTGCAGCTATGACAGACAACTATGTACTGGGGCTTTGGGGGAAAAATAAATAAATAAAATCTTTAAAAAATAAAAAATAAAAAAAAAAAAAAAGAGTTTCATTCAAGTCCTTTATTTCCTTGTTGATTTTGTTTCTGGAAGATCTATCCATTATTGAAAGTGGGATATTGTAGTCCTGTACTATTATTTTATTGTTGTCTATTTCTCTCTTCAGATTTGTTAATTATTATCTAATAGATGTAGGTGCTTTAATATTAGGTGTGTATATGTTTACAATTGTTATATCCTCCTGATGAATTTCACCCTTTATCATTATGTAATGACCTTCTTTGCCTCTTGTTAGTTTTTGATTTAGTCTATTTGTCTAATATAAGCATAGCTACCTCTGCTGTCTTTTGGTTTCTATTTGCATGGATATCTTTTTCCATCCTTTCACTTTCAGCCTGTGAATGTCTTTACAGCTTAAGTGAGTTGCTTGGAGGCAGCATATAGCTGGGTTTTGTTTTTTCATCCATTTAGCTATTCTGTCTTTTAATTGGATAATTTAATCTGTTTACATTAGGAGTAATTATTCATGGGTAGGACATACTATTGCCACTTTTTAAACACACTGTCTGATTCTTTTGTTGTTCTTTTCTTCCTCTTTTGCTCTTTCTTTTCAAACTGATGATGGTTTGTAGTGGTATACTTCGATTCTTTTCTCTTTATCATTTGTGCGTCTATTACAGGTTTTTGTTCTGTGGTTCCCATAAGGCTTTCATAATACATCTTATAATTGTCTGTGAATCTGATAACAATCTAACTTCAATTGCATAAGAAGTTGTCCCCATTTACTACCCCCCTACAATTTATGTTGATGTTCCAATTTATATCTATTTATATTGTGTATCCAATAACATAATATTGTAGCTAAAGTTTTTATCAACACTTTTGTCTCTTTTTTCACTCTTTTTCATTCTAATTTCTTTATTTTCCTCTGACTGGAAAATGTTAAGAGATGTATCTTCCGAGTTCACTGATTCTTTCCTCTGCCTGATTGAGCCTGCTTTTGAAGATTTCTGTTGCATTTTTCATTTCATTCATTGTATTCTTTAGCTCCAGAATTTTTGTTTGGTTCTATTTTACGATTTCTATCTCTTTGTTGAAATTCTCATTTTGTTCATCTACTATTTGCCTGATTTCACAGGGCTATCTATTTTTATTCCCTTGAATCTAACTGAGCTCCCTTAAAATAATTATTTTGAATTCTTTTTCAGATAATTTGCAAATCTCTATTTCTTTGGGGTCAGTTACTGGAAAATTATCATGTTCCTTTCTCATGTCTCTTTGCTTTTTTCTGTTTATAACAGCTTTGCATTGATATCTGCCCATTTGAGGGTGCAGTTACCTCTTCCAGCCTTTCAAACTAGCCTCAGTAGGGAAACATCTTTCAGCTGAAGGTGGCTGCAAGGACGCTGGCTGGGTATGATGCAGTGAGTTTGGTTCCTTGGAAGATACAGTGGCATAGTCTCTGTGTAGCTCTGTCAGCTGAGATCAAAGTTGAGGCAGTCTGCAGGTACTTTTGTGACCAAGACTGCAGAGGTCCTGTGGGTGGCAGTAGCAGGTAGTACTATTGACATCCTTGGAGGCAAAGGAGCTGGGGTCTTCCTCTTCTCCTTTTTAGCCCATGGGAGGAAACTCTAGCAAAGGGGATCCTCCTCAGCACCTAATCTGAAATGCTGACACTCAGAACAATAGTGGAGCCTGGGTCTGGGATTAGATGCACATGGAACTACCATAGTACCTGGGTCCTGTGACACAGGTGCACTTGCTGTGTCTGTGGCACTGGTGTTTAAGGTGCAGGCATGTGCAGATACTTCATAGAATCAGGACCTGGGTCTTGATAGGTAGGTAAAAGTAAGCAGGTAGGTAAAAAGCTTCAATTCTGGTGTGAGGAGGCAGTCACATGATAGCGGCAGCATGACTCTGGTGGTGGTCTCTTAAAGCTGTCTGTCAGGACCTGGAGAACTGGGCTCAGAACAGTGGCAGTATGGCCCCAACAATGAGGGTTAGAGCCATGATCTGGGACCCCTGGGGTGGAGCTCAAGGCAGAAGCAGTGTCCCTGGCAATGATGGTTCAGAAACACAACCTGGGAACGGGGAGTGTGGCCCAGGGCAGTGGAGCTTGGCCCCTGTAATGATGGGTCAGAGCCACTACCTGGGGCCCAGGGGCAAGTCTCAGGGTGGCGGTAGTGCTGGTCTCATATGTGGTGAGATGCTGTGGCATTCTGATCCCAGAGAGTGAGGCACAGTAGTGACTGAGGCTCCTTAGGGCAGGTCTCAATGCAGCAACAGCTCCAGCTCCAGGGAGTAGATTCATTGGGGGTACTCCAGGGCAGCTCCATCAGCTAGGAGCAGTATTGGTGGGATACCTCTGAAGCAAAGGCTGCAAATGCCCACAGTGGTGAGTCTTGCTGGGGTCCTCCTGCTCTCCTTTTTCCCATGGGGTGAAATTTTGCTGAGGGGATCCGACTTGGTGTCAAGCTGCTCTTGACTGGGGGAGGTGGTCATGCAGGTAATAGACTTCCTGTACTTTTCTATGTGGCCATCCTTGACCCTTGAGCTCTGCGTGGGTTTTTTTTTTTTTTTTTTTTTTTTTTGCTTTTTTGTTGTAATCCAGAGCTTTCCCTGAGCTATTTTCTTCAGTTTGTCGTTGTTTATTGTTTTGTTTTCTTGGGGAGATGAGTGTTGGGACCTCCTAGCTCTCCATCTTGCTGACATCACCTGTCAAGGGTGCATTTCTTATCAAAAAACTGTGTATCTTCTATCCTTGCATTGCTGTCTGTACATTTGAGGGAGCAGTCACCTCTTCCACACTTTATAGACTGGCTTCAGTAAGAGATGACCTTCATCTGGGGAAAAGGGGGGCATGGTGATGCTGACTGGGGTGAGAGCACAGTAGTACTGGCTCTAGTGGCATGAGGTTTGCCAAGTGTGGGGGTGGGTGGTGGCTCCAGATCCAGGAGATGTGTAGTTCGTGGTGACTCAGGCAGCTGGTGTCTGAAATGTCAGCAACTGCATGATCCTTGGCAGAGAATGGTGTGAGAAGTCAGCAATGGCAGTAAGGCTGTCACGGTCATCAATGGCATCTCTAGATTCAGTGGTGAGTGTGCCTACGTAGCAGGGACTAGGCCTGGCTTCAGGCAAATATGCAACATTGAAAACTAGTGGCCTTGCTCTGATAGCCAATGAGGCTTGCATTCACAAATCTTACAGGCTTCAGCAATCAATAAAGCCATTCTTAATGGGCACAGGAACACCCCCTTGCAGCTATACACCCAGGCATAGCACAGAGGGAGCGGGAGAAAATGCCCATCTCCCAGTTTCTCCCTAGAAGAGGCTAACTACATGTTTTCTCGGCTGCTACATGAGGGTTCAGCTCAGTTTCTAATCAGTCTGCATCAATGTGCTGACTACAATCCTCCCTTTTGGGACACTGACAGGACTTGGCACACACTCAGCTATGGGGGCACTAAGAACAAAGGAGAAATCTTGGATAGTCACAAAAGTTTGTGAGACAACCAGGAGCTCAGGCTAGGCTGATTGACAAGATTCATCTCCTATAAGAGACTACTCTGTCAAGACTGGGAATGGTGGATGATTTTTCTGTTGCAAAACACCAAGACATAGAATAAAGAAAAATGAAGACACAGAGGAATATGTTCCAAAAAAAAGAACATGATAAATCTTCAGAAGCAGATCTTAATGTAATAGAGATAGTTATTTACCTGATAGAGAGTTCAAACTAATGGTCATAAAGATGCTTACAGAGGTAGAGTGAACTAATGCATGAACAAATTGAGAATTTGAACAAAGAGACAGAAAATATAACAAAGTACCAAACAGAAATTAGAGAGCTGAAGAATACAATAAATGAACTGAAATATTCGACAACAGACTAGATCAAGCAGAAGAAAGGATCAGCAAACTCAAAGACAGGGCAGTGGAATTTATCCAATCAGAGGAGCAAAAAGAAAAAAGAATGAAAAAGAATGAAGATAGTTTAAGGGACTTGTGGGATACCATCAAGCAGACAAATATAAGCATTATAAGGGTTCCAGAAGGAGAAGAGAAAGAGAAAGGGGCAGAAAGCTTATTCGAAGAAATAATGGCTAAAAACATTTCCAACTGGGTAAAGAAATATATCCAGATACAGGAATGTCAAAATAAATCAGATAAGATGAATCTAAAGAGACCCACACTGAGACACATTTTAATTAAATTGTCAAAAGTTTAAGAGAAGGAGAGAATCTTAAAAGTAGCAAGAAAAAAAGGAACTTATGTATAAGGGAACCCCCTTGGAGAATTGGCAGATTTTCCAGCAGAAACCTTGCATGCCGAAAGGGACTGGAATGATATATTCAAAGTCCTGAAAGAAAAAAAATACCAACCTATAATACTCTACCTGGCAGTGTTATCCTTCAGAATTAAAGGAGAGAGAAAGAATTTTCCAGAGAAACAAAAGCTATAGGAGTTCATCACCACTAGACCATCGTGATAAAAATTAAAGAGTTCTTCAAGCTAAAATGAAAGGGTGTTAATAAATAACAGGAAAATATATGAAATTATAAGACTCATTGGTAAAGGTAAATATATGGTTAAATTCAAAATATTCTAATATTGTAATGGTGGTAGGTAAACCATTTATAACTTTAGTATGAAGGTTAATAGACAAAAAGTATTAAAAATAACTATAACTATAACAGTTTCTTAATGGATACACAATGTAAAAATATATAAATTCTGATACTAAAAATATGAAATGTGGGGGGTAGGAGTGCAAAACTATAGACCTTCTGTATGCGTATAAAGTGAAGGAAGGAAATAATAAAGATCAGAGTAGAAAACATTAAATAGATACTAAAAAGACAATAGAAAAGATCAATGAAATTAAAAGCTGATTTTTGAAAAGATAAACAAAATTGACAAAGCTTTAACTAGACTTAGCAAGAAATAAAGAGAAGATTCAGATTCAAATAAAATTAGAAATGAAGAGGAGACATTACAACTGATACCACAAAAATACAAGGAATTATAAGAGACTACTATGAACAATTAGAAAATCTGACCAGACTAATTACTAGTAAGGAGATGTAATCAGTAATCAAAAATTTCCCAACAAAGAAAAGTCCAGGACCAGATACATTCACTGGTAAATTCTACCACACATTTTAAGAACTAAAACCAATTCTTTTGCAACTCCTCCAAAAAATAGAAAAGGGAACAGTTCCAATCTTATTTTATGAGGCTAGCATTACCTTGAGACCAAAGCCAGACGAGGACACTACAAGAAAAAAAAAATTATAGGTTAATAACCCTAATGAACATAGATGCAAAAATCCTCAACAAAATATAAGCAAACCAAATTCAACAATACATTGAAAGGATCATACACCACAATCAAGTGGGATTTATTCCAGGGATGCAAGGATGGTTCAACATCTGCAAATCGATAAAGGTAATACACCACATTTACAAAATGAAGAATGAAAATCATATGAGCATCTCAATAGATGCAGAAAAATTGTTTGACAAAATTCAACAGCCTTTATGATAAAACCTTTCAACAAACTGGGTATAGAGGTATATACCTGAACATAATAAAGGCCAATTATGAGACACCCACAACTAACATCATACTCAAAGGTGCTACACTGAAAGGTTTTCCTCTAAAATGAGGAACAAGTCAAGGGTGCCCACTCTCACCACTTTTATTCAACATGTTACTAGAAGTCTTGGAGCAATTAGTCAGGAAATGGAAATAAAAGTCATCAAAATCCAAAAGGAAGAATGAAAATTGTCTCTATTTGCAAATGATGTGTGCTAATACATAGAAAACCCTAAAGACTTTACCAGAAAACTGTTAGAATAAACAAATTCAGTGAATGTACAGGATACAAAATCAATGTACAAAACTCAGTTGTATCTAAGCACAACAAATTGTCAGAAAAAGAAATTAAGAAAATAATCTCATTTACAATAGCATTGAAAACAATAAAATACTTAGGAATAAATTTAACCAAGGAGGTGAAAAATCTGTATACTGAAAACAGTAAGGCATTGATAAAAGAGATTGAGGAAGACACACAAAAATGGAAAGATATCATGTGTTCATGGATTGGAAGAATATTGTTAAAATGTCCATACTGTCCAAAGTAATCTACATTTAATGCAATTCCTAATCAAAATTCCAATGGCATTTTTTACAGAAATAGAATAAACAATTCTGAAATTTGTATGGAATCACAAAAGACATCAAATAGCCAAAGCAATCTTGAGAAAGAACAAAGCTAGTGACATCACACTTCCTGATTTCAAACTCTATTACAAAGCTATAGTAATAAAAACAGTATAGTGTCCGATAAAAACAGACACATAGATCCATGGAACAGAATAGAGTGCCCAGAAATAAACCCACTCATATATGGCCAATTAATTTACGGTAAAGAAGCTGAGAATATACAATGGGGAAAGGACAATCTCTTTAATAAATGGTGCTAGAAAAACTGAATATCCACATGCAAAATACTGAAACTGTACTCCTATCTTACACCATACAAAAAAATCAATCTAAAGTGTGTTAAAGACTTAAATGTAAGCCCTGAAACTGTAAAACTGATAGAAGAAAACAATGGGTAAGATTTTAGACTTTGACCACAGCAATGATTACTTTTTATATTTGGCAACAAAAGCAAAAATAAACAAGTGGGACTATATCAAACTAAAATGCTTCTACTCATCAAAGGACACCATCAATAAAACGAAAAGGTAGCCTATGCAATAGGAGAAGATATTTTTAAATCACATATCCAATAAGGAATTAATATCCAAGATATACAAGGAACTCATACAACTCAATAGCAAAAAAAAAAAAAAAAAAAAAAACAATTAAAAAGTGGACAAAGGACCTGAATAGATATTTTTCCAAGGAAGATATACAATGGTGAAAAGGTGCTCAACATCACTAATCAGCAGGAAAATGCAAATCATAACTACAAGATATCACCTCACATCTGTTAGGATGGCTATGCTCAAAAAGACAGAGATAACAAATGCTGGTGAGGATGTGGATAAAAGGGAACCCTATACACTGTTGGTGGGAATGTAAATTGGTGCAGCCACTATGGTAAACAGTATGTAGATTCCTCAAGAAATTAAAAATAGAACTACCATATGATTCAGCAATCCCACTTCTGGGTATATATTCAAAGGAAACAAAACCACTATCTCAAAGAGATATCTGTACTCCCATTTTTATTTCAGCACTAGTCATAGTAGCTAAGGTATGAAAACAACTTAAGCATCCATCAATGGATGAATGAATAAAGAAAATGTGGTATATATACACAATAGCATATTATTCAGGCTTTAAAAAGGAAATTCTGTCATTTGTGACAACATGGATGAAACTGGAGGGCAGTATGGTAAGTGGCATAAGCCAGATAGAGAAAGACAAATACTTCATTGTATCACTTTTACATACAGAATAAAAAAAAAAGTTGAACTCATGGAAATAGAGTAGAAGTGGTTACCAGCAGATTGGGAGTGGGGGAAATAGGGGAGTTTGGTAAAAGGGTACAAGCTTTCAGTTATAAGATGAATAAGATCTGAATTTCTATTGTATATCATGGTTACTGTAGTTGATAACCCTGTATTGTAAAGTTGAAATTTTCAAGGAGAGTAGAACTTAAATGTTCTCACCAGAAAAAAATAGAAGAAAAGGTAAATATGTGCAGTGATTCATGTTAATTAACTTGATGGGAGGAACCCTTTCACAACGTATGCATATATCAAATCATCATGTTCTACACTTTAAATATCTCACAGTTTTGTAAATTATATCTGAAGAAAGCTGGAAAAAAATACTTGTTTTGAATTTTTTCAGGTAATTCATATGTCTTCATTTCTTTGGGTTGGGTATTGGAAATATATTGTGTACTTTTGGTGGTGTCATGTTTTCCTGATGTTTCATGTTCCTTGTAACCTTGTATTTGTGTATGTGCTTTTGAAAGAGCATTCACCTCTTCTACACTTTAGCATAGCTTTGGTGGGGAAAAATCTTCACCTGCAGGTGGGTGCAAAGAAGTCAGCTGGGGGCTTCATGAGGTGAGTTTGGGGCACAGGCACATGTGCAGCATCTCCAGCGTTTGGATGGGGTGCCATGGTTCCGGTTCTGCAGGGGACATTGGAGGGAAAGTGCACCGTTGTGGGCTCCAGGCAACTATGTCAGGTGGGGTTCCCATTGGTGAAGACTGTGGGAGTCCTTGGTGGCAAAGTCTGCTGGAGTCCTGCTCTCCTTTTCTCCCATAGAGCGGGGCGAAGTAGTGGCCAAGGGGATTCCTCTTGCCACCAAACGAGAGCAGGCCTGGAGCATGGGATGATGCAGGTAAAATGCTTTCTACACTTCATGTGTAGTCGGCCTTGGTTTTTGTGCTCCACTGGGTTTCTGTAGCTTCTTGTCCTCTGGAGTTCTCCTAGAGGTATTTTCATCTGTGGATAGTTGTGAAATCATTGTTTTTGTAGGATATGAGTGCTCCTACCTTCTATTCGGCCATCTTGCTGACATCATTCTTCAAAAATAAATACTTTTGAGGACAGAATAAAGTGGTGTCTCTAGATGGAGAAGAAATATGTAAGTAAATAGTTTTTAAGAGATTGCTCTGTTTTATAATTAGGATAAAGAAAATTGAGTCCTCTTTTAGAAACACTTTCAAAGGAAACCCAAGCTGAAAATAGCATAGTAATAGTAGGCTGTAAAATAATTAAAACAAAACAAAACAAAAACTACTAGGCTAAGGAAAATAAAACTATTCAGCATGAACTAAATTGAATCAATACCTTGAGAATTGACTACCTAATTACCACGTAATCAGGATAAAGTTGGTCTTGATTGGATAGAAACAAAAATCAACAATTACACTTGTTACCTGTCCCCTGTAATATCGTTTGGGCTTTTGCTTTTGTTCTGAATTGCTGGTAAAAATGAGGATTTTAGGGTTTCTGCTTTAAAGACTGTGAGTGTTCTATATAAGTCAACTCAATGGATTTATTAAAAAATAAGAAATAACTAAAACCTTAGTTTATCATAAGAAACTGAAACCTCAAAAACTATGCGTCCAGAAAAAAAAGACTAAAATTATAATCTTAAATTAGTGTCCAAAAAAGTAAGTTCTGAAACAAATTTAATTGAATGCAGCTACAGTCATTAAACAAGTTATAAAGCCACCCCAAAGGTCTAAAATTGTTCGATATTTTCTTAAAATACTTTAACATAAATCAAATTGAGTCATATTTTTACTTAGGGTAAAAAATTAGTTGTATAATAGTTTTAAAACTATGAAATTGCCAATGTTCTACTGTATTGATCTATAAAAGTGGCAATTTTATATTTCAGCTAAAAGATGAAACTAAAAGATGAAATACAGATTCTATATTTTAACAGATATCTTTCTCTTATACATATTGTAGAAAAGTTTATCATGTGGCAGTGTAATTCAATAAGTTACCACTAACCAAAATTGTAGGAATAGCCCCAAGTTAGAATGAAACTTACTTTAAAGGCTGTGTTCCTCCCCATTTTTCATAGCTGATGTCCCGCAGAACAGAACATTCATCCAAAAACATGACTGAGATTTGCCGTTTAATAGCTGTTTAATTTTGGACAAATTGGCTAACATCTTTCTCCATCTCCTTCTTGTCCTCTCTCTCCCTCTTCCCCTCTCCCTCTTTTATTCTCTCGCCCTACCTCCTACCTCTCATCTGTAAAATGTAGGAAAACACAGCATTCAGCTGATTTCACGTGGGTGGAATACACTGTATGTGAAAGTATTTGGTAAACTCTAAAAGCTCTAAACAGATATTATTTATTTAACATGCTTTTGTTAATATTATGAGTTATGATAAATATATATTATGAGTTAATAGTAAAGAAGAACATTTATAAGTGTATCTACTTAAATATTTTGAAAGTCTACTTTTAACAGATGTAATATCGCATACATTTCTAGAATAAAGATACTTCTGTCTAAAATTACTCATGTAAGATAAATTATGATAAATTTTCTCAAAATATAACAGGGTGAAGTTTCAAAAATAAGAGGGCATTAGTCAACAAGACTTAATTAACATGGGTCTTATCTTTAACACACTTTAATATTTAAATTTTACATTAAACCTAAAGAAAAAGAAAAATATTTTAGAGCACAAAATTATATTTTCCTTGTCTAACAACCAACAATATTTTCTTCAGTATGCATTTCAAATTTTTCCTTATTCATAGTCATCTGCATGGACTAAAGTAGAAGTAAATGTGGTAATTTCCTTAGATCTTCATTTTGCCTCGTATATTTCAGACTTCTTGCTGAAGAGCCAGGAACCCAGCAACACCAAGGGACCTAGATGAAGAAAAAAAAAGAAATCCCCAAAAAGATTCCTCTCTCTAGCCAAAGGACCAGAAAAGGAAAATTTTTAGAAAATAACCACTTTATTCCATTCAAACACTTGTAGCCCTACTCTCACTCATGCCAGCAAAGGCTGAAGGGGGAGCCAAGAATTCCACACTTGCTAGACTATAACAAGGTATGCCAAGTTCCCTGCCAGGGTGGAGTCAAAGAAATCCAAGCAGAGAGCGAGGACTTTCATCCCTACTGGGCTGTAAAAAGCCTTTCCCCCTCCCAGATATGTCAGTGAAGACCACGTAGAGAGCCTGGAATTCCACCCCTACCCAACAGAAACAAGACAACCCTCCCCCTCCCCAGCAGTGTTGTAAGAGAAGGCCTAGAGCAGAGACAGGACTTTGACCACCCTCTGGCAGTAATGAGCCCTTTATTCCCATCATGTTAGTGGAAGCCACATGGGAACATGAACTTCTACAACCCCTGGCAGTAATGAAGTGGTGCACCCCTTTCTCCAGCCAGAGCACTGTCTTATTTAAACAGATGGCTTAAATAAGTTGCAAAGTCTCATATATTATATACAAAATGTCCAGCTTACAATTAAAATTCAATTCTTATATCAAGAACTAGAAAAATTTCGAACTGAAAGAAAAAAACAATAAATGCCAACACTAAAACGACTGAGATGTTTAAAGTGCTCTGGCAAAGTTTTGAAAGTAACCATAATAAAAATATTTCAACAAGGAATTACCAACATGCTTAAAACAAATTAAAAAATAGTATCTGCAAAGAAAGTCTCAACAAAGATTGAAGATATAGAGAAGGACCAAATGGAAATGTTAGAACTGCAAAATACAAGTCCTGAATAAAAACTTTAGTGGATGGGCTCAATAGCAGAAGGAAGGAGGCAGAGGAAAGAATCAGTGAACTATAAAACAAAACAATAAGAAATTAACTAATCTAAACAACAAAAAGTAAATAGAATTTTAAAAAATTAACAAAGCTTCAGAGATGTGTAAGATTATTTCGAAATTCTAACATTTGTATCATTGGCCTCCCAGGAGAAAACACAGACAACAGAGCTGTAAAAGTATTCAAAGAGATAGTAGCTGGAAATTCCCCTATTTGTGAAACTACAGAAATCCAGAGATTCAAAAATTGGAGTAAACTCCAAACAGGATAAACCCAAAGAAATCTACACCAAGACACATCATAATCAAACTTCTGAAAGTTAAAGAAAAAGAAATAATCTTGAAAGCAGTGAGATAGAAGTTTCGCCTGTGGTGAAAAACAATTTTAATGACAGCAGATTTCTCATCAGAAACCATGGAGACCAGAAAAAGGTGACAGAATATTTTTCAAACACTAAAAGAAAAGATCTGTCATGCCAAACTCCTATAACAGTGAAAATATTCTTTAAAAATGAAGATAAAGAAAAGACATTCTCAGATGAAGGAAAACTAAAAGAATCTGTCTTCAGCTGACTTACCCTAAAAGAATGGCTAAAAGAATTTCTCTAAAAGGAAAACAATAAAAAAAGGAATCTCAGACATCAGGAAGTATAAATACAGGAAGGTTGAAAGTTTGTTCTCGTTCTCTCACTGAAATAAACATGTCAGGGAAAGAAAAAGAGAAATGTAGGTATCCCAAAGGATGTCTTTAAGAATTCCAATAGTGGTTTTCCCTAGATGTTATAATTGCATGGTTTTTTGTTAATTTTTGTTTTAAACTTGACTCATTTTCACCTTTCTGTTTCATTGTAGATTTTGTTTTAAGGCATGTGTATTATTTTACAGTCAGGCAAATAATAAAGCTCTTTTCATTTTGTAAAGCAAAAGAATCCTGATATAAAAGCTAATGGCATTATTACATCTGATTCAAATACTGATTACCTTTGTGAATATTTAAGTCATTCCATCACAGTACTGATTTCCGAGAAGCAAAGAAGACAGAGAGCAAAATAAAAAAGGAAAATTAAGACATGGTCATATTTCAACCAACATATATTGGATCCTTTTGCTACATACACAATTCATGTACACGATGTACTGAAAGGGGCAGAAAAGAGGACACATGTATTAGTTATAGAATAATTTTGCCTTCAGCGACAAGTATATATATACACAAAATTGTTTTGGGATTTAGCTGCAAAAATCTAAGCACAATTTCTTTTATAATGATGCCATAAAGGGGCAGAATCAATGAAATACAGTGAAACATAATATAAAAAATAGTTGAATTTATAAAATAAGGCATAGATATTTACTCCGTAGATAGGCAAAACTATGAATACTGGCTTGCCCAATTGATTTGCAGGTTTACAGTATATTTTTGTTGTTGTTGTATGCTATATTTCATAGTAGAAAACCTAACAGTTTGAAATCAAAGAGTCACCAATTTAAAACCGTATTTTGCTATCATACCATCTATACACTTTTGGGAAGTGTACTACATCTTAAATATCAAGTTTCTCTAACTCAATAACATCATCATAAGACCTGTTTTACAGGGTTGAAGTGAACTTTAGAATATGTCTATGTAGTAAAATACTTGATTTTATTTTTATGTTAAGTCCTACATGACTTTTTCTTTAGTTCCTCCATGCTCATTCTAATAAAAATTATAAATTCCAAAACGTAATCGTGGTGAATTTAGAATAATGTTTTTCAGAACTTTCAATAATAAAAAGAGAAATTGGGTTTCTTGAGGGTAGGGATAATTTGATAATTATAATTTTATACCAAACACCCCAAAAATACTTGACAAGGACTCACATATTTATCCAGTAAATATACATTAAAAAAATTGAAAGTGCTACTCTGACTTGGCACAATTTAAACTGTGATAGGATATGCCCTTCCCCTTTTCTTTCTTTTTTTTTTTTTTTAAAGATTTATTTATTTATTCTCCCCCTAAAGCTCCAGTAGATAGTTGTATGTCATAGCTGCACATCCTTCTAGTTGCTGTATGTGGGATGCGGCCCCAGCATGGCCGCAGAAGCGGTGCGTCGGTGTGCGCCCGGGATCCGAACCCGGGCCGCCAGCAGCGGAGCGCGCGCACTTAACCGCTAAGCCACGGGGCCGGCCCCCCTTCCCCTTTTCAATTCAAAAAAATACTATAAAAAACCAATGCAGACAAAATATTATGGGCAGAGTCACTAATGGTTAAGAAAAAAAAAAAACCAAAAACCTACACACATTTGCATTGTGGTAAATTTATTTGTATCTAATCTATTTCTAACATGAGTTTCTATGAAAATACTCTCTTTAGTTGTCCTTATAAATATATATTTTATATCACTAAAATCTAAAAGTGAGATTTCAAAGAGCTGTTCTTATTTAACAGCATTATCTCTATTACAACGGGGAGAGTTGAATTCAAATAACATAAAACAGAAATTTAAGCCACATTTTATATTCAACTGAGAATTTTATGCAGTAGAGTTTAGTTATTTCAGGCTGCACTAAAGCCAGACTATTGGTTTATACCTTTTCTCCAACACTTACTAATTGTGTTACCTTGCTTAAGATCTCTAAGTTTCTGTTCTCTCATTTATATAATGTGACTGCTAATATTAGCTATTTCTAAGAATTACTTGAGTACTGAATGAGATACCTGGGCACTTAGTAAGCCTACAACAAGTGCATTTATCAGTGTCATCATCAGTATCACTTTAATTATATTTAGGCATGTTTTTCAATTAGATAAGTGAGTAAAATTAATCCAATGCTGACAATTTCTCACTCTTTAGAACAACACTGATCTGCTTCTTTAATGAAAAATACAGTGTTCCTTCAGTAATGTCATATACCATATTACTCACTGTTTTTATTATTATTAACACTGGTATTCTCTTTATGCATCCTTACAGGTCAAAATCTATTATATGCCATTTGTAATCCCAAAAGATTTACAAATCAAATTTTTTTGCTTATTGATTTCGTTTATATTTTGCTCATTTGTTCACTGATCTCAAAGTAATTTTAATTCATTTAGTAATACGGCTAGGGCAGAACTGATGTCATACTTTTTAAAGTCCTTATTTATCTCACATATGTGGGATGGTTTTGGTCCATACATATCAGTGATTGATTACTGAATGATAGGAATGTTATGTTTTGTATGCTTTATGCTTTATGGGTTATGCTTTATCTTTCTAAAATAAAATTCAAAACACATTTAGCTCCTAGGTTTCAGAAAATGGAGTACAGACTTTTTTGTTTCACGAAGTTATTTTCATCTAAGTGCACATTTACACATTTCATATGTGAATAGTAAATGAAGTCTAATACTTATACTATGCACAATAAATACGTAAATCTAATAAGCGAACCAACTTTCAAGAAGTACAACAATTATTTTAATTGATGATACATTTTACATTGCAATGAATAGTTTAGGCACCAGGTTAATGTTATTCCAAATCATTCCTGTTTATTTTTGAAGTATCACTTCTAAAATGACACTATAAATCAAGAAAATATATTTAATTCATACATATGTAAAACAATTCCATGTCTTAATGTATTTTTTTATCACTTATACTCTAATAGAAATAGCATTTGGAGGCAAAGGGCTTGGTTATAGGATTATTCCTATGTAACTTAACTTCTTTTTCTTGTTTTTTTTTTTTTGTTTTTGGTGAGGAAGATTGGACCTGAGCTAACATCCATTGCCAATCCTCTTCTTGTTGCTGAGGAAGATTGTCCCTGGGCTGACATCTGTGCCCATCTTCCTCTATTTTGTATGTGGGAGGCCACTACAGCATGGCTTGATGAGTGGTATGTAGGTCTGCACCTGGGATCCAAACCTGCAAGCCCTGGGCCACTGACACCAAGTGAGGGACCTTAACTGCTATGCCACCGGGCTGGCCCCTTTATTTAACTTCTTTAAACTTTCTTTTTCTTTTCTATACAATGGGAGATATTAATAATCCAAATGCCTGCTTTTTCACCATTAGGCAGTGTATTGTTTTTGTGTCTGTGTCTGTTCATATGTGTAAATGTACTTACTAAAATTTATTAATAGGACAGGCATTGTAAAATTCACTCCAGGAATGCTTTATATGAATGCTTCTCTTTCAATTCATCATTGAGATAGAGGGTGGTAATTCATAAAAATTTTAAAAATCTGATCCTAACTTGAATAAACATCTGATTTACATATACACAATCTTTTGAATAATGATGAGCAATTGTTATACCACTTCCGTTTTATATTAAATAAGAACTTGGTGTCCCCAGAAGTTGATCTAGTTCTTATAGATACATAATTTATGATAAGCTCCCACATAATAATAACCAGTATAGCAAGCCAAATTTCACAGTATCCATTGACAAGGACATATTCACAGAGAAGAGCCTGTCTGAAAGTTTATGAAAAACATACAAAGAATACATAGCACATAATGGGGTGAGAGGAAGTGTTTGAAAAGTGGAAATAGAAAGAGAGAAATGAAAGAAAATAAACACAGAAGTTAAACGTGGAAGTATGTACTAAAGAAATAATGAGACTAAAGGCAGACACATCAAGGCAAAGGGGTCTGACTTTGTGTTTCTTTCAGTCAGTTATTCTTGATTTTTCTTTTTAATGAATATTTCTAGAACAGATTCAACAGAGAACTTTAGCTAATATTCTAATGGTATGTTGAGCTAGATTGATTTCTCCATATTCACATTAACATACATATCTCTGGCCTCTGTTTTCCTTTTGGTCAGAGAATGATTTTTTTAAACTTATTTTCTCTTATTATGGTGTTCTCCTCCAGAACCCTCAATTCAAATCTGTTTGTGGGCCAAACAAACGGTGTTTAATATAGTAGTTAATTTAATCCCACTCTGATTCAGGAAGCAGCTTACACAGCTCAGGGCATACATTGCAGTCAAGTATGAGTAAGCTGTTCCCTAAACATAAGATATATTTTAAATATATATTGTATTCCTAGTTCTATAAAAAATTCTGACAAAGATGCAATATTTCATTTTAGGAAAATCATGACCTAAATAGGTATTCTTAACATTTTTTCTGACAGTAATTTTTTTAAGCCCATACCTTATTAATTATATTATTAATTATAATTATATCCAGAATTTGTTCATCTGAGCTTCCATCACTCTACTGCATTTAACTGCTAAACTACAGCATGTATTCCCGCTGTAGACACTTTCTACCCTTTCTATTTTTAATTTATCTCAATGGAGAAGTATATTTTATTTTATAATTTTAGGGATGTGCATGTGGGTATAATGGCTAACTATGACTCTTGGGATCACACATTAACTGACCTCAAAGGAGTTTAAGGATTTTTTTCTTAGTTCAACAAAAATGGTGAGTCTTTTATAAATTAATAAAATGAAGCAACACAAAAGAAGGATTAGAAAGAAAAATCACCCACTTTCACTGCCCAAAATAAGAAAATTACATTCAGCTTTTTAAAGCACTTTTCATATAAATCATATTCACGTATCTTTGAAACGCCTACTCCTACTTTTCACCTACATTGTTCTGTAGTTATTAATACTAGTTATGAATGGTGGTGAAGAATTACATTGCAAAATCTTACTGAATAATATGTTGAAATAAATTGTGTATTCTCTCAGGAATAGAAGCTACTTGTTTTTATAGCACATTGACTAAAGAGGAGAATCTTAGTCTTGTCAGTTCAGACTAGAGATATAAGGTTTATCAAAATTAAGAATCTACTAAATCTGCTTCCTGATGAGATGCAGTGAAAGGGGACAAAACAAGCTGTATTAGTTCCAGATTCTAAATGAGGACTGTGTGAGAGACTAGTTTCCTAAAGGTCCTGGGAATTTATGAAATTAAAATCCATCGAGACTATCATTAAGTTAACATAGCTGTTGTGTTCACTGGGTCCCCTGGGAAGCAGACACTGAGAAGGAGTTAGGAGTGTAAGAGGTTTAGTGAGAGGCAGTGCCTGTGAAAGATAAAAGGGAGATGATTAGCAGGATTCGATAGGGAAAGTCTTCAGATTATGTGCAGAGCTGACACCTGCGAAAGGAACGAGAGGGAGAAGCAGCACTGGGCATGTAGAGGCTTAGATCGTGATGCAGATATGACAAATTCTCAGCAGCCTAGTGGGAGCTCCAGAACAAAGATCGCCCACTAGAGCAGTCCTGCATTAGGCAAAAACATCCACACTCCGGTACATCTAACAGGTTCAGTAATCGGCTGATCTGTCCAGCTCACTGGTGATTTCTTTTTTGACTGAAGATCTGAGCAGCACACCTCCATGTGTAGCAGAGTCTATCTCTTGCAACACGCATTTTGGCAGCAGCTACTCCAACTTTCCTGTGGACCACTCTTTCTGAGGGAAAACTTAAAAGAGAGAAGGTAGTGGGATAAATGACAACCCTCACCACTTTAGTGAGTCCTGGGGTGTAACTGGTATTCACCATCTCCCTTCTCCACTAACCATTCTAAATTCCCTTTGCTGGTCTCAGCGGTTTACCTGGTGGTGTAACTCAAATCCTCATCCCTAATGGGACTGAGCTCCTGGAAATCATTCCCTTGTTAGGCTGGGGTTGCTCCACTTATCCTTTGTATTCACAGTTGGGAAGGGAGTAACAGTAGGCTCCCAAGGGGATCACTTGAATTCCACACATAGTCTTCCTTCTCCTGATTAACAGCAGTCTCACTTCATCCTGCTGATAAGGGTCAATTATTCCTACTTATATGGTGACTCCTCTTCTTGTCTGTAAATACCTAGAAAAAAGTCAGAAGTGCCCGGGTGACAGCCATATCATAACCCAATAGAGCCTTTGTATTGTGCTTGGCTAGAGAAGATTCCATTTCTGGACTAGGATCCTGAAGATCCCAGAGTTGTGAGATGGGAAGCCTAAGTCCTCAGTGGGTAATGGAGAATAATTGGTAAGTGGGGCACTCATTCTTCCAACCCTGGGTCTCGTCCCACGCATTCTTCCTATTGGGGACACAGGCCTTATAGAGTTCTCTGATTCAGTGCGTATACCTCATTTTGGGGGATACTGCCTCCAAGAAGGCACTGCAGCCACACCTACAGTAAGCCATTCCAATGCTTTCTCAGGCCAGTTGCTTCTGGATGGTACAATATATGATAAAACCAGTGGATTCCGTGGTAATGGGCCTACTCCTATAGTTCCTTTGCTATAAAGTGGGCTTCCTGCCCAGATGCTATGTTTTGTGGAATTCTGTGCCTTTTGATCAGGTATCTGTAAGTTCCAAGACAGTGTTACTGGCAAGGCTCTACAGATCAAGCCCTTTTGGCTGCCAATTTGACTTGAAGAGCCCTTGGCTTCTGGTGTTTACGTGTTACCAACTGACCTCTATTGTTTTGGGGCCCCGTGATCCCCTTTCCTATCAATGAGTCAAATTCATTAACAGCCTTTCCTGTCATCAGCCCTGGCCTGCAGAGGAAAACTACCATGGAACTTCTTAGTGTCCCTCTCATCAGCATATTCTTGATAGTCCCAGTGAACGGTGAGTTATCTACATCTTCTTATGTAACGTGACCCTCTGGTGAGTCTTTTGGCCTCACAAAATAGATCCATTCCAGCATGCCCAATTCCCTGAGCCTTTTAATCCCTTCCTCTACCATTTGTGATGGCAATTATGGCACTTCAACTTTACTCAGGATAAGTCACACTTTCTCCACGTTTCTAGAAGCCACTTTGGTGGAGAGGTTGTACCATGCCCTGCAGTACTTTTCAGGATGTTAAGTTCTGTGTCTCAAGTGCATGAGTTCAAGTCAATAGTCTCTCCCTTATCTAGTCCTATGTCCAGCCCCCTTGATTAAGCACCCTCAGAATCTAGTTCCACAGGTACTCCCTCAACTTCTGTTAACATGAGCTAATTCTTGTAGCTCCTCTGAAATTCAGTAGTTTCCTTCTTTATCAGGCCCAGATATTGCTGGCTGAGTTACACTGGTACTTAACCTTAGTTATCCATCTGGCAGCCAGGAGATGAGGTAAGACAAGTCTTGATAGGCTCCTACTGACTTCTGGGGAAGAAGCCTCTGGAGTGCCTCTGGATAGTGACATTTTCTTAGGCTCTGGAGAGTGCTATCTTTTAACAGAAAGGTCACCTCTTCAGACTTTGAGGACACAGAAGAGTCTGGGAAGCCCAAATCCTAAGGGACATGCACCTAGGTGTCCCCATCCCATGTTTTAGAGCCCCAGTTTTTCCAAAAAATCTTGGTACAACAGATTACTTCAGTTGAATATTTAATTGTCTTTGAAGCTCTGTAACTTTATTAAATCCTGAGGTTGGATTAACCTTTTTCTGCTCTCCTATTGTAATCAATAAGGGCCGCTTTGTAAGCTACCAGTGAGGCTCTAAGGCCCTTGCTGTTAGTTTTCCATTATTTAAATATTTTCCTCAGCTTTTCATTATTCCTCCATCAGCACTGTTAATAACAACCATTTAGTATCATTGTCCTGGTATGCATGATTTCCCTTGTATTTTTCAAAATCCTAAATCACTGCAATGACCGGGGCATTCTCCTCCACCAAAACATTCTCTCAACTCCATAAGTCACTACCAGTGAGAATTATAGCAATTGAGGCACCACTTTGTGCTGGGGATTATCCGTGTCTCACAAAGCCCCTGTAACGTGGTCCTTGTTCTCACAAAGCAATAAGTAATGCAGTCCCCAAACCCCACTTCTGGGACTGCTGTGTTAGATCCTCTAAACAGTAAATGCTAACACAGAACTGTGAATGGAAGAGGTCTATTGGGGGGTTTTGCCTGTGAAAGATAAAGGGAGGATGAAGCAGGATTGGTTAAGGAGAACCTCAGATAATGATGCAAATGTGTCTTGGCCAACCCAACGGAGAGCTGCAAAGCAAAGATTAACTAGTAAAGGAGCTGCATGGTAGACAGAAATGCCCAGGTCCTAGAAATCATGATGTGCTTACTCATTGGCTGGAGTTGCCAGGGAAGAGCATCGCCTCAGATGGAAAACTGTGTAAGAAAGTGGGTATATGCCAAAGCCTTTTGAGATGCTGGGAATGCTGTTTCTTGGCTTTGTTGTTGAGAGCAATCAGACAGGAAACCAATAGAGACCTTAGGTGGCGGCCCCTGAAATCATTAACAGCTGGAGGCTGTCAGCTAACTGCACTCCTTGAAGGTAACCAGCAAGTACTTTCTTGATGGGATGGCTGGCACATACATAGTCATGAATAAAATAGCTGAAACTAATTAATTGTATTGCACATACAAAACAACTAAGTTATTTGGTATATATTTTATATTTTTGTTGATTGCTATGGCATTTGCAATCTAAGTTAGGAAAATCCATTAAGAAACATAATTTTATTATTATGATTGTGTTTTTTGCTTATTTAACTATACATAAATCACAAAGCACAAGAATAATTACCATTTTAAATGTATTTAAGCAAGTCACATAGGACCAGAAACACCTGTGGTAGTTGATTACATAAAGCAAAAATGGCAAAACTGGTCCTATATATTTCAATGTGCTTGTCTAATATCCTAGAAGCATTTCGTTTAGAGCAATGACGCTATTTAAAAAAGAAATTCTACATCTCCTATTAGCTTGAGACTGATTATAAGCATGAAATAGATAACTCATAGCTTGCAAATAATACTAAATATAACACATAAGTGAAAGCAAACGTTGACTTCAATAACTTTTTAGTTCATTTTAGCAAGCAATTTTTCAGCTTTGTATTGCAATAGACAGAATGCTAAGATTGAATAGTTAAATGAAATCAGTGCCTTCAAGGAGATTTCATTCTAAGTCCTGTAAGAAAGGTGCTGACTACTATGGGGCTTCACCTAGAGACCTTAGGTATCTGGGGAGATGAGAAAAGCTTGACAAAGGAGGTGAGATTTGAGAAGAGACAGAATAAATGTATCAGATTTCAATAAGAGAAAGAAAGATAGGAAGCATGTTTAGAGGAGGAGATGACAAGACCAAGACCATATATAAATTACAAAATAGGAAATTCTTAGAAAATACAAAAAATCCTTGTTTCCTTGGATTCTAAGAGTTGACGTATAAAATGAAATTAAGTCTTAGGTTAAGGTTAGAGTGTTGAATGACAGGCTAAGCATCTTTCCACAGGGCACATTTGAAATCATGAGTCTTTGTTACAAATATATAATCCAAGGTGGAGCTTGTTTTAAAATGTTTTGAGAGGGAAAGGATTTAAGTGCTTTTAAATTCAAATTGTAGCACTATCTGGGTGCAAGTTTCAGCCGTATGTAAGCATAATGGACATATTCTGGACACAAAAAGAACTACTATGTCCCTTCACTCAGGCAGTTCAGAGTTATTCAACAGATTAATTGCTGGATCTTGGGGATCTTTAGCTTAGATCTTAGCTAAATCAGAGGGGAGATCTAGGAGTACATAATAAAGCTAAGAGAATATTATTCATTTAAAGTTACAATGCAATATAAAAACAGGGAAACAAGTTGCATTTGTGCCAGAAGAAAACACAAAGCACACAACTAAGAACCACTAGGAAGAATTAAATTCCAAGAGTACAAGTTACTAATAAAATATTTAACACTTTTGCTATATATAGTTAAAATCTATGTCACTTATTGGCTTTAAAATATGGTTTCCACCAAAACTATTAAAATTTCTACTGCATTGGAATTAATTAGAAGTAATGAAAGGGTTTGAGCAGTCTAAAGATGGGAAGAGGATAGTACAAAAGCCAGAGAAGGATGTGTTCATAAGCCCATAATTGTGTTAGTGGTAAGGTAAAACTTTACTTGTAAAATTTTTAAATTCTTTACCACCAGTCCAAAGAAGATATTTTATTTCTTTATAAATAGTTATTGTTACTTTGTTCATGTATTCATGATTGAAATAAGCTTTATCAGTCTGCCTCTACTACTCAAATAAGGCACCCGTGATCACATCCTTACATCTTCCAGAAATAGACACCATCTTAAAGGAATTAAAAAAAATTTTTTTACTGTAATTACCTTGAAATTTCAACTATTTTAAGATGAATAGAAAGTCTCAACAGGTAGTCAATCTTAATTCAACATACAAAATAGATTAAAACAAATACAATGGTGCAATGACAGTACCGTTTTACTGAGGACATTATCAATTTCCACTATTTAATGTTTACTGTGCTGTGCCATTGTAAGCATCTCAAAATTAAAGCCCATTTTTTGTCCTTCCAATACATAAGTCATGTATATTAAAACTGAACTTGGCAAAGACGGTCACAAATTAGAAAATGTAAGAGCACAGAAGACTTCGCTGAGCCCTACCCTCTGGGTCCTGACTCAGGCCTTTGGCCTGCCATCCCTGGGGCCACACTGCTGCTGCACCATACCCCCTGGGCCCAGGCTACTGCTGCACCCTGTCATTCTGGGCCTATGCCACTGTGACATCCTGCCCCCTTCATGCCCCCATCGCCTAAGTCACAGCAGTAAACCTCAGAGACACAGACCCTAGTTCTGTGGGCTATTAGTACATGCTCGCACTTCAGACACTGGTACCACTGCCACAGCAACTGTGCCTCTATCCCAGGTGCCTTGGTAGTTCTGCGTATTCCTGATCCCAGGACACTGGTTCTACTGCTGCTGTGAATGCCAGTGTACCAGACATGATATTAAGAAGGATCTTCTCAACAAGAAATTCTCTCTACAAGCAAAATGGAGAACAGGAGGACCAAGAAGCCTTCATCAATGAGGATCCCACAACTCTAGTCATCACTGCTACTGCAGACACCTTGGTCACCAAGAACATCCTCAGTCTTTACCAACAATGGCCACAAATGAAGGAACTAGGAGATCACACCACCGCACCCTCCCTGGAGGGGGTGCACTCATCCAGCCAGTGCCCTCTCAGCCACTTGCAGGTGAAAATCTATCCACAATGAAGCCAGTCCAAACAGGCTACAAGATGTGACTACTTTCTCAATAGCACAGATAGTAATACAAAGCCACTAGAAATACATGAAAAGGCAAGAAATCATGATACCACCAAAGGAACACAATAATTTTTCAGTAACTTATCCCAAAGAATGGAGAGCTACAAGTTACCTGAAAAAGAACTCAAAATAATTTTAAGAAACCTCAGCAAGCTTCAAGAAAACACAGGCAACTCAACAAATACGGTAAAATAATGTATGAACAAAACTAGAAGTTCAGCAAAGAGATGAGAATCATAAAACAGAACCTAAAGGAAATTCTGGAGCAGAAAACACAATAAATAAATGAAAAAATGCAATAAAGAGCTTCAACACCAGAATTGATCAAGCAGAAGAAAGAATCTGTGAACTTGAAAACAGATCTCATAAAATTATCCAGTCAGAGGAGAAAAAAAGAAATAAGAATGAAAAAGAATGAAGAACACTTATGCAATCTAAGGGACAATCGAAAGAGAAAATACTATCACTATCAAAAGAGAAAATGCAACATTTCGGGAGTCTAGAAGGAAAAAAGAAAGAGAAAGGGGCAGAAATCTAGTTTAAAGAAATAATGGCAAAAAATTCTCAAATCTGGGGAAAGATATGGAGATCCAGGAGCATTAAACTCCAAGATCTCCAAACAGCTTAAACCCAAAGAGATCTTCACCAAGACACCTTATAACCAAACTCTCAAAAAATCAAAGCCAACAAGAGAATTTTGAAAGCCACAAGAGGAGAAAATCTCATCACACACAAGGGAACCCCGATAAGACGATCAGCTAACTTCGCACAGAAACTTTGCAAGTACAGGAGAGAGTGGGATGATGTATTCAAAGTGCTGAAAGGAAAAAAAATCTTTCAATCGAGAATACTTTATCCAGCAAAGTTGTCCTTCACAAATGAAGGAGAGATAAAGATTTTCCCAGGCAAAAGCTGAGGTAGTTCCTCATCACTAGACTGGTCTTACAAGAAATGCTAAAGAGTGTTCTTCAAGCTGAAATGAGGAGACTAATAAGTAACATGAGAACATATGAAAGTTTAAAGCCACTGGTAAGGGTAAATATATAGTCAAATTCACAATACTCTACTACTGTAATGGTGGTGTGCAAATCACTTTGAGCTCTAGTAAAAAGGTTAAAAGACAAAAGCCTTAAAAATAACTATAGCTACAATATCTTTTTAATGGGTAGATAAAACAAAAAGATGTAAGTTGTGACATGAAAAACAAAATCGATGGGAAGTAAAAGTGTAGGGTTTTTGTATGCGATTAAAATTATCAGCTTAAAATGGACTGTTATAATATGTTTTATTTAAGCCTCATGAAAATTGCAAAGCAAAAATCTATAGTAGATGCACAAAAGATAAAGAGAAAAGAATCAAAGCATACCACTACAAAAAGAAATCAATCACAAAGTAAGACAGAGACAGAGAAAGAGAGAAACAAAGGAACTACAAAACAATCTGAAAATAGTTAACAAATTGGCCTAGTAAATCCTTACCTATCAACAATCACTCCAAATGTAAATGGATTAGATTATCCAATCAAAAGACAGATTAGCTGAATAAATTAAAAATAAAGACAGGATGCAACTATATGCTGCCTATAAGAGACTCACTTCAACTTTAAGGACTCTCTGAGACTGAAAGTGAAGGGATAGAAAAAGATATTCCATTCAAATATAAACAAGAAAAGAACGAGGGTAACTATACTTAAATCATACAAAGTAGACTGTGAGTTGAAAGCTGCAACAAGAGACAAAGAAGATCAGTATATGATGACAATGGGTCAATTCATCAAGAGGGTATAATAATTGTGAATATCTATGTACCAAACATTGGAGCACCTGAATATAGTAAGCAATTAACAGATCTCAAGACTGAAATAGACAGCAATAGTAGGAGACTTCAATACCACACTTTCAACATTGGAGAGATGATCTAGAAAGAAAATCAGTAAGGAAATTATGGACTTGGATGATACATTAGACCAAAGGACCAGACAGACATATACAGAACATTCATCCAATAGTAGCAGAATATACATTCTTCTCAAGCACACATGAAACATGCTTCAGGATCAATCATATGTTATGTCACAAAACAAGTCTGAACAAATTTAAGAAGACTGAAATCATATCAAGTATCTTTTCTGACCACAATGGTATGAGACTAGAAAACAATAACATAAGAAAAGCTAGAAATTAACAAATACATGGAAATTAAACAACACACTCCTAAACCACCAATAGGTCAAAGAACAAATCAAAAGAGACATCTAAAAAATATCTTGAGACAAATGAAGTGGACATATACATAACAAAATCTGTGGGATGAAGGAAAAGCAGTTTTAAGTGGGAAGTTTATACCGATAAACACCTACATTAAGAAAAAAGAAAGATCTCAACAGAACACTCTAACTTTACACCTCAAGGAACTACAAGAAGAGGAACAAACCAAGCCTAAACTTAGCATAAAAAAGGAAATAATAAAGATTAGAGTGAAAATAAATAAAATAGAGACTAGAAAGACAACAGAAAATATCTATGAAACTAAGAGCTGGTTTTTTGAAAAGTTAAACAGAGTTGACAAACCCTTAGCTAGACTATGAGAAAAGAGTGAAGACTCAAATAAAATCAAAAATAAAAGAGAAGACTTTACAATTGATGCCACAAAAATACACAGGATCATAAGAGACTACTATGAAAAATTATATGTCAACACATTGGGCAACCTAGAACAAATAGGTAAACTCCTAGAAACATATAACTTACAAACACTGACTCATAAAGAAATTGAAAATCTGAACAGACCAATGAGAAGCAAAGAGATTGAATCAGTAATCCAAAATCTCCCTACAAATAAAAGTCCAGGACCGGATGGCTTCACTGGTGAATTCTACCAACATTTAAAGAAGAATCAATACCAATCCTTCGCAAACTCTTCCCAAAAGTTGAGAGGAAGGAACATTTCTAACCTCATTTATAAGGCCAGCATTACCTTCACATCAAAGCCAGGCAAAGATAGTACAAGAAAAGAAAATTACTGGCCAATATCCCTGATAAACTTAGATGCAAATATCCTCAACAAAATACTAGAAAACTGAATCCAAGAACACAAAACAAGGATCATACACCATGATCAAGTGGGATTTATCACTGGGATGAAAGGATGGTTCAATATATGCGAATCAATAAATGTGATAAACCATGTTAACAAAATGCAGGATAAAAATCCTAAAATTATCTCAATAGATGCAAAAAAGCATGTAACAAAATTAGATATTCTTTCACGATAACAACTCTCAACATATTAGATATAGAAGGAATGTATTTCAACATAATAAAGGCCATATATGAGAAGCCCACAGCTAACATCATACTCAATGGTGAAAAGCTAAAAGCTTTTCCTCTATGATCAAGAACAAGACAAAGATGCTCATTCTCACCACTTCTATTCAACATACTACTAGAAGTCCTAGCCATACCAGTGAGGCAAGAAAAAGAAATAAATGGCATCCAAGTCAGAAAGGAAGAAACGTAATTATCTCTGTTTGCAAATGACATGATCTGATATAGAAAACCCTAAAGACTCCACCAAAAACTGTTAGAATAAACTAATTCAGTAAAGTTTCAGGATACAAAATCAACATACAAAAATCAATTGCACTTCTATTCAATAACAATGAGCTATTTGAAAGAGAAATTAAGAAAACTACTCCATTTACAATAGCATCAAAAACAGTAAAAAACTTAGGAATACATCTAACCAAGGAGGTGAAAAACTTGAACACTGAAAACAAGACTTTGATCAAAGAAACTGAAGTCACAAATAAATGGAAATATATCCTATGTTCTTAAATTGGAAGAATTAATGTTGTTAAAGTCCATACTACATAAATGATCTACAGATTTAATGCAATCTCTATTAAAATTCCAACGATATTTTTTCACAGAAATAGGAAAAAAATCATAAAATTCATATGGAACCACAAAAGACTCCAAATAGCCAAAGCAATCCTGAGAAAGAAAAATATCACTTTGCAATTTTCAACTATGTTACAAAGCTACAGTAATCAAAACAGTATGGTATTCGTATAAAAACAGGCATATAGACCAACGGGACAGAATAGAGAGCCCAGAAATAAATCCACACATATACATTCACTAACATTTGAAAGGGTGGCAAGAACCCACAATGAAGAAAAGATAGTCTCTTCAATAAATGGTGTTAGGAAAACTGGATACCCACATGCAAAAAAATGAAACTGTTACCCCTGTCATACACTGCTCACGAAAACTAACTTGAAATGAATTAAAAACTTAAATGTAAGCCCTGAAAGCATAAAACTCCTAAAAGAAAACTTAGGTAAAAACTCCTTGACAGGGCCAGCTCCGTGGCTTAGCGGTTAAGTGCGCGCGCTCTGATGCTGGCGGCCCGGGTTCGGATCCCGGGCGCGCCCCAAGGCACCGCTTCTCCGTCCAGCGCGAGGCTGAGTCCCACGTACAGCAACTAGAAGGATGTGAACCTATGACATACAACTATCTGCTGGGGCTTTGGGGGGAAAAAAGTGAATAAATAAAATCTTTAAAAAAAAAAACTCCTTGACATTAGTCTGGACAATGAATTTTTCTATATGGTGCTGAAAGCACAGGCAACAAAAGCAAAAACAAACAGGTGGGACTCCTTCAAACCAAACAGCTTCTGCATAGCAAAGGAAACCATCGACAAAATTAAAAGCCAACCTATAGAATGGTAGAAAATATTTGCAAACCATATATCTGATAAAGGGTTCATAACCAAAATATTTAAGGAACTCATGTAACTCAACAGCAAAAAACCAAGTAATCCTGTTAAAAAATGGGCAAAGGATATGAATAGACGTTTTTCCAATGACAACATACAAATGACCAATAATAAAGATGGTATATGAATAGATGCTCAACATCACTAGAGTTATCAGGGAAATGTAAATCAAAACCATGATGAGATGTCACCTCATACCTATTAGAATGGCTATTATCAAAAAGTCAAGAGATAACAAGGGTTGGCAAGGACGTTGAGAAAAGGGAACCCTTGTACACTGTTGGTAAGAATGTAAATTGGTACAGCCATTAGAGAAGACAATGTGGACGTTCCTCAAAAAATTAAAAATAGAGCTATCATATGATCCAGTAGATCTACTTCTGGGTATACATCCAAAGGAAACAAAATCAGAATCTCCAAGAGTTATATGTACTCCCATGTTCATTGCAGCATCATTCACAATATAAGTGTCCACTGATGGACAAATGGATAAAGATTTGGTAAATATATGCAATAGAATATTATTCAGCCATAAAAAGAAGGAAATCCTGCCATTTGCAACATCATGGATGAAGCTGGAGGGCATTATACTAAGTGAAATAAGTCAGACAGAGAAAGACAAATACTGCATGATTTCACTTTTATGTAGAATCTAAAAAGGTTCAATTCATAGAAACAGAGAGCAAATTGATGGCTGCCAGGGACTCGGGGGTGGTAAAAATGAGGACATGTTCAAAAGGTACAAACTTCCAATTATAGGAGGAATAAGTTCTGGAGATCTAACGTAGAGTATGGAAACTATAGTTAACAATACTGTATTGTATACTTGAAAGTTGGTAAGAGAGTAGAGCTTAAATGTTCTCACCATAGCAACAACAACAAAATGGTAATTATGTAAGGTGAAGGATATGTTAATTAACCTTATTGTGGTAAACATTTCTCAACAGATACCTGTACCAAATCATCACTTTGTACAACCTTATACTTACACAATGTTATATGTCAAATATATCTCAATAAAGCTGGAAAAGAATAATCAATGCAAAGGAAAAAATACCATAAAGCATGAACAATTTTTACCATTCTCTTCAACATTTGAAAATGCTCTTCTAGTGGTTTCTCTATGCTAAATTTCTGAATACTAAAATTCTTAATGGTCTATCATAGCGGCTATTGTCAGAATACCTAACCAAATAGTTTTCATACTTATGCTGGGACATGTGTGGGAAGGAGAACTCAGAACAATCATTCACTATGTGCCTACTCTAATAACATTAATAATAGTTTACAGTGACTGAGTGTTATTTGCAATGTGCCGGGGACTTTGAGTGGATAATTTTGTTTAATATTCACAATAGTCTTACCCCTTTCCCATTGGTGAAACTAAGACTTTGGAGATTAAGTAACTTCCCAAAGTTTACAGAATTAGATACTAATCAAACTGAATTCAAACAGTCACAGTCCAATGCCCATGTTTTTGAGTATATTCAATATATTTTCACTGTGTGCCAAATGCTATGCTAGGCATCTTCATGTACATTAACTCAATCCTTACAATAAGCCTATACAACAAGTACTTGTGAAAAATTATCTTTACAGATGAGGAACTGGACATTCTGGTAGGTTATGCATCCAGGAACAAATGGAGCTGAGATTCACAGCTGTATTATATTATGTTATGTACTAAGACTCAAATTCTTGTTCAAAAGAAAGGCGAAAAAACTCATTTTACGAGGTGTATCACATTGTTCTATATTTGATTATGTAATTGTTTCCCTTTCCTAAATATGTTTATGCTATTGAAGTATTATACACCAAAAATGGAAACGAAACATTTATTTAAGATTCAACAATCATTTTGAATCACCTCCTATGTTAACAGGCATCATGCTGGTTTACAGGTCACATGCATAGGGTCTACGTTTAATAATTCTCAAAATATTAATAAAGGATTTTAAATCAGTTATGTGTGGTAGCTTAGCAAAAACATAGAATAGAACTATATAAGTCAGACTAAGGGTGTTAGTCAAGAAAATATTTCTAAAGAGATGGACCAGAGATGAGTTTTGAAGGATAGAGAAATACGCCAGATGAAGAAGTAAAAGGAGAGAATTTCAGGCAGATGCAACAACACGGACAAAAGAAGGCATCTGGCAAATGATGAGGCTGAGCAGTAAGCAATGGCAAGATGGCCCAGAGCATTTTATAACATGCTATGAACCTTAGACTACATGTTGTAACTAGTATTCAGCCATAAAAGGTTTTTCAGCAGAGTTACATAATCAAATGTGTGTTTTAAATGGATCATTTTCATGACAATGTAGAAAAAAGACTGAAACAAACAGTTTGGGTCAATAATTCAAGCAACAAATTAGGTCCTTGGCACATATAATCACAGTGAGGATGGAGTATATGGGATAGATTGATGGAAACTTTGTGATGGAGATTTGATATACTTGAAATTAGAGAGAGATCAAAATGATTTCCCAGTTTCTGGCTTGAGCAACTGGGATGATTGTGAGATAATTCATTACTTATGGAAAAAAGAGGGAGGTTTTACTAACAAATACTTCCCATCTCATTCAATCACTTTTTTGAAGATCACTCTGTAACTTTTCTCCAAATGGAGTAATTCATCAAAACTCATGTATTTGTGGATGTATTATAAACAGGTATAAAACATGGCCCTGCTATCAGAGTCCTTATAATTTTGTCTTTGGTCTGAGTCTAGTATTCATGCTATGAAATTGTTTTAATTTGTCTTGGCAATATTCATTAATTAAATTGACAGGGACCCCTAGATACCTGTTAACCCCAATCCAAACCCGAAAATTCTTTACCAGACAATAGACTATAATTTCTATGATCTCAACTCCATTGGTTCCTAGGTGCATAACCTCTTTGAATGCCCTCTTTTAAATATATCTGTGATGTTTAATGAATATTACCAAGACAAATTAAGACAATTTCATAGCGTGAAGATTATAATATTAGGCTCAGACCAAAGACAAAATTGTAAGGACTCTGACAGCAGCACCGTCATCTGCAGCTCTAGTGAGCAGAATAAAAATCTGACCTAAATAATGCACAACACCCGTATGGAAATCCTCTGCACTACTGCCATCTGGAGATATTTTTGACATAAAAGACAAAATTCTTAATTGCGTTTAGAATTCTACATAGTTAGAATTCTACATAGTTATGTTGTCTAGTGCTTATTTTATGTCATTAAACACTTCATTTTCACATAGAACACATTTTCCCCATGAACTCCACAGTACCCTACTCAACAAAAGAGAGGTCTTTTTTGAATTATAAATTCCCCATACATGTCTATCATAAATTTTCTATTTTGATGACAGATTTGTAAATGTTACTTACCATTCTTTCTAATTTTTCACATATAATATTTATAGAATTGTTGTGTGTTCTGTTATTGGATTTTGTTCTTTGTTCCATTTAGTTGACTTCCTTGGCACAAAATTCTTAAAAGTCAACCTTATTTTTAGAGTAGAAAAAATAAATAAAACATTAGGACTCCAGATTTTAGTGATTTGTTTGTTTCTCTATTTTTATTTTTTTGTAGGGAGGTAAGTTTTTTTTTTTTTTTAAAGATTTTATTTGTTCATTTTTTCCCCCCAAAGCCCCAGTAGATAGTTGTATGTCATAGGTTCACATCCTTCTAGTTGCTGTACGTGGGACTCAGCCTCGGGTTGGACGGAGAAGTGGTGCCTTGGGGCGTGCCGGGGATCCGAACCCGGGCCGCCAGCATCAGAGTGCGCGCACTTAACCGCTAAGCCACGGAGCCGGCCCTGTAGGGAGGTAAGTTTTGAGAAGAAAGACGTGTATCATGGACTTTTACATTCCTAATGATGAATTTAGAAAAGATAATTCATCAGGATCATTAGGCCATATTTGCTTTAAAATTCAATCGAGGAGTCACTGGAACTATTCTTGCTCATGTATAATCTAATTTAAATATTTGTATAATGTTTTAACTTAGAACAAAGGTCTACACTTCAATGTAGAAGAAACAGAACAGTTAAGATAAATGAATAAAGAAAGGAGGTACATGACAATAGGCAGTGATGGGAATTGAGCAACTGTCATTTAAGGCATAAAATTCCATGTGTGTATGTGAGAGGGCCATCATTGTGTAGCACGAAACAAAACTGCTCTGTCAGCAGAATTAGGTCAAAGGTATTTTAGAAAATTTTACGTATATGGCTTTAGAATCCTAGAGTTTTAGGAGTGATTTTCTTTGTCTTAAAAAATGTTTTATCTACGAATTTCATGAAGCTTTTAGAAAGAGTAAATTATTTCATAACGTTGGTATCAAAGAAGAAATAAAAGTATGACAGTTACTTATTGGAATGAGTTACTTGTAAAACTTTCTTCAGAACAGTATTTTTTTGTCTGCATTTACCAATGTGGCTTTAGAACAAGCATAAAAAGCCATAAAAAGTTCACAACTATGGTTATATGCCATAAAAAGTATACAACTGGAAAAAGAGGACAGTTATTTTAGAGAAGGAAAATCACAGAATAATCATATAATCAAATCATACTCTTCATGCCCTTTTAATATAATGTGCTGTTTTTCCTTCCTGCCTGAGCAAGTCTCTTGAACTCCCAGATAAAAATGTAAGCAATGTGATCGGGATTTATAACATCCAGGAAATTGTTTGATTATATTGATAAAAGAAATAAGCTCTAGATATTTTATAGCCTAGAAATCCAGTTTTCAGGGGTTTTATGGAATATGTCTTCCAATATGAGATACTACATAATAGTTAATATAGCCACAGAAATATCAAGGCTGAAAATCTTAGGGTGAAAAACACATTTGTTATTCATTGAAAGGTAAATTCACCCTAGAAAAAAGGAGTCACATAAGGACATTGAAAGACAAAGAAGAATTGATTGTCAAGACTTCATCACCTCTAAAACAATGTTGAAATGGGTCCCAATTTTTTTTAGAGTTGTAGTATAATTGTTCTTAGAACACAGAAGTGGAGATTATCTTCGAGAATTTCTAAAATAATTTGTTACCAAAGTTTAACTACTTATTTAAACTGAAGAAATTTTATGTGGCTAAGCAATTATCTGTTAATATCAGTAGAATGAACAAAAACAATAGATTGGGAGCATGAAACCCTGGAGTATTGACTTAGAGATCCTCAAATGGTTCCTGATCTTAGCTGGCAAATCAGTGGAAAAAGTCTAAGGCAGAATTGAGACTGTAGGTAAGGAGTCAAATAATAACAATAATCTGGCAAAAAATCAGGGTCTGATAAAATGGAAATCTAGATAGATTTAAAATTGTTTCCTTTCTGGAAAGTATTTATCAACATTTGTTCATTAATTAAATATTGATTGAATATATGCCATAGCTAATACTACGCTAGGCACTGAGGAGATGATGCAAACACAACAAATAGTTTCTGGATTCAGGATCATAATTTCAAAGTGAAAATGTGTATGAAACAAATGATTGACAGAGAGAATGGAGAAGGCTTCATTAATTATGCAAAAGTATTTAACAATTTTCTGTCAGTTCAATCCTGAGTGATTTGAAGTTCAGTTATAAAAAATAAATTGTTTTTAATAAACAAATTTTAAGTATACTAAATGAAATTAAGGAGAAAAAAAATCTGTTGTCTATATAAGAATAGCAAAATACACTTATTTTTTGCTGCACAACAAAGAGTTAATTTTATACATATATAAATTAATTTTAGGATGAATTAGGAAGAAAGTATCACTTACATGTGACAACTAGACATATGAGGTATTGTTTTTATTACCCATTGATAATATACCTATAATGTGACTTGTCTGTGAAGAAATGAAATTTAACTCATCTTTCTAGAATTTATCCTACTCTAAATGTGTAAGATTTATAACTGTTTTATAATTAAAAGTTTAGAAAGCAGAGGAATTTTTAAATATTCTGATGCTATATATGAAGCAAAACAAACATATTACTTGTGATTTTTGCATTATGCACTAGGCAAATATTAAAAAGCTTATCAATTTCTTAATGAAGTTAATTAAAGTGAAAATTCAGCTTTGGTGAGCAATTTCAGAATTTATGTAAAAAGTTGATAAACAGAAAAATGGGATCATTCTTAATTTTTATCAAATTTTCATAGAAATATCACAAATCTATAGCTTTAAAAATCAATAAATTAACCAGAGAGATCAAAAATTTGCCCTACAATTCCTAGCTACCAATACAAAAGCAATTATGGTCATATACATGAATTAGTGTACCAATAAGGTAAAGGAAAGCCAGTTACACAAGTAAAGGATAATTATTCTTGGTAGTGAGGATCCAATACATCTTCCTAAAGAAGATACTCTGTGAAACTGACCTTTATAAAACTTTGATATTACAAATAAAATGATTTCTCAGATTCTTAGAGAAATATTATTTGCTAGCTCAAAAGGGAGCCAGCAAACCAAACATAATCATGATAAATAGAAGATTATAACTAGATGATAATAGAAGGCCAAATTAACAACATTTTACAAATGATAGTGAAAAAGTTGTACATTTAATAAAATAGTCTGCAAACCAAAGTGATTTAAGTGAAAATAGTAAAGAAAAAAGCCACATATTTGATCAACATGGGTGAAAATTTGATATAAACAAAATAAATCCATGAAGAAATGGATATAAATTTCCTCCTGCTCCAATAGAAATTTAAATAAGGGTGATATAACCCAAATTATACAAAGATGTATATGACCAGAAAAATAGGATAATTATTTTAGAATAGAGGGGAAAAATCATACGATGCACTGAAGATTGATGTGTAGTTATTGTCAAATCTAGAAATAATTTGCATTATATGAAAATAATATAAAATAGCCTACTTAAACAACAAATTTTATTTTTTTCTATTTATGAACACATACTATATTCTAAAAGAAATTAGTGGTTGACCAAGACGTACAAAGCAGATATTTCTCATATATAACCATTAGACTAAAGTCTTCGCTAAATATCAAAAACAGCTGAGAGATATTTGGGAGATAAAAACATGATTACAACAATGCCCATACATAAAGATCCAAATACACTAGATAGGCTAATCTGTGGGCTGAATTTTAAGCAAAATGAAATATATTTTGGTGGTTGCCTTTGCTTCTATGATGGGCTCTAAGCAAATTTGTTATTTGTTAAATAAAAAATCTTTCCTTTAGTTATTCCCTCTATCTTCCATTTCTTTGGGGGTGCTTACACCCACTTCATCCAAGTTTCTCAAGAATTTTACTATGACGTCTTTCTATCTCACTAATCCATACTGTCTCAATAACTCTGCCTAAGAGCTATATCCTTAAAACTCTATCCACTGCATTTCAAGGAAAATTTATATGAACCTATTGGGTGCTTCATGCTATGCTAATTGTTATGAGTTATGTTGCATCTCCCTTAACTTGAAAATACAAGTGACCAAAAGTGATCTAGAACTCAATTTTTACAGAGGTTTAAGGGACGGTAGTATTGAATGATGGTGTCATTTTAAAATTTAACATTTATTTAGCAGTGCTGTGTTTCCATCATTGGCTAAGAGTTTAACATGCAGTACCTCACTTAATACTGATAACAATCATAAACTAAGTACAGCTGTTATCCCAAATTTATATATGGGAATTGGGTTTAGAAATGTAATGTGTCCAAGGTTACACAGGTTGTAAAGCTGGTTTTTGAAATACACGCCCTGAGCTTGGAAAATTTTCACTACAATACGTACTGCCTCCAATCTGAGATAAATATGATACAGGAGATCAGAAAAAGCCCAGAGCGCATCAGGCTATAAACTCCTTGAACATTCTTGGATATTGTCTTCAACATCCCAGCAGCCAGCACATTATCTAATATACTTATTATTCTATTATTATCCAAAAATGTAGGTAATCAGTGAATACTTTTAAAGCTTAAATAAAATAATTTATGTTTCCAGTGGTTTGAAGAGTCAACATGGAAAATGGGAGCCTAAAACTTTCGAAAAGAAAAACCAACCAAAACTGTTAGTTCAAAAATGTATTCACACATTTCAATGTGAGAACAGCTCTAGAATGAGAATTCAGGAAAGATAGGGAGGTAGAATAATGATCTTAAAAATTTTATAAGATTGACTAGAGAAGGTTAAAGCTCAGTTTATTCTGAGAATTGTTCACTATTAAAATCCTCAGAAGGAATGGGGAAAATGTAGGTTGCATTAGTCAAAATAGGAAATAGAGGCAGCAAGACCTCTGGTTGGACTATTTGGGTTTAGAAAGAGTAGAATGGGACACTTGCAGCCTAAAATCTTGAAAAGGTCACAGTAGAAGATTTTAATACTTTGGATTCTCTGCGAGTCCTTCCTTTCAGTCAGCATTGGCGGGAGGATCAATATGCTTAGGACAAACAACAGAGTTCAGTTCATTATTACTGTAATGGGTTGAATGGTAGCCCCTAAATGGTAGTCCTAATCCCCAGAACCTTTGAATGTTTCCTTATTTTGAAAAAAGGTCTTTGCAGATGTAATTAAATTAAGGATCTTGAGGAGGAGATCATCCTGAATTTTCTGGCTGGGCCCTAAATTCAGCGACAAGTATACTTAGAAGAGAAATGCACAGAAGAAAAGACACACACAGCACACAGAGGAAGAAGCTATATGGAGATGAGGCAGAGATTTGAGTGATGTGACCACAAGCCAATGAAGCTAACAGATGCCAACAGTAACTAGAATCTGGAAGAGTCAATGGATTCCCTTCTAGAGCCTCCAGAGGGAGTGTGGCCCTGCCAATAGCTTGATTTTTGACTTCTGGCCACCAGAACTGTGGGAGAATAAATTGCTGCTGTTTTAAGCCACCCAGTTTGTGGTAATTTGTTACAGCAGCGCTAGAAAATTAATGCAGTTGCTATCTAAGGTTTATGTATCTGAAAAACTAATGAGGTCTATGACCTTAGGAGATGGTTAATTTTCAAGGATGAATATCAATTTCTCCTGTGGTTATGGTTTTCTATGATCTATCAAATTAGTGGCTGCATAGAAGCATTTAAAACTCTGGACAAAATACAACACAGGGCAGTGATGCCAAGGAACAAAGAAAGCAAAATAATTAATAGGCCCAGAAATGCTGTCTTCTCTACTCACCTATTTTTCCTAGTCCTAAACAAGAAAACAAATGCCATTCTCCAACCCCCCATACGAATTCCCTGATTCAGAAAACCTGAGAAGTGGCACAGTAGTCAGGTCTCCAAGTTTTCTCGTCTTTTCTGTCCCTCCCTTTATCTTTTCTTTCAAGAATTGCCAAAATACTAGAGATTAGTGCTTGGAAACCAAAGAAATAGAATCAAAGAAGAAAATCTTGTAGATTTCATCCTTGATAGTTAAGAGTCTAGAATTTGAAACAAATTCTAGGAAAAAGATAGCTATGAAAAGAATAAAAAGAATATCTGGCTTCCACTTAGGATGTAGAAAGCTGGAAGGAGTGCTAACCTCAATTTAATACCGAGAACAAAATGGATAATCTATAAAATCATACCTTTTATTGAACCCATCAAAGAGTTGAAGTTGCAGGGCAAACAACCAGAGTGCTATCTAAGGAAATACAGGTGCCACCAAAGAGAGACAGATGCACGCACTGGCTCACCAGAGGCAAAGCATGGGAGGAAGAGACACATGACATTAAGACACATTTTGCTAAAATGTGTAATGAATTACTAAAGGCTAAGTGAAAGTATATGACCCTGAGAGCCATCAGTATAAGGCAAGTTCAGACAAAAGCACAGGATTTTATCCATGGACTTCCAGCAGGAGCTCACAAGAAAGTTTAGGACAGAATGGGAGATCAGAAAAAGCCTTTGTAGGTGAGGCAGGCTTGGAGGAGAGAAGCAGCCACCAATAGGAAAACGGTACAAAGTCTCACTGAAATCATTTTCCTCTAAGGAGTGAAAGCATTAAGCTTCTGAAGGAAGGATACCAAACCGTGTCACCTCCAGAGCACAGGTGAAGACCAACTGAAGCTATGGGAAGGGGAAACAAAAACTTTCAAACCCTAGAGAAGGGTTAAAAAATGGTTCTGAGTTCAAGATCCTATTCCATTATTAGAGGTCTCTTAACAATGGACAAAGGGAAGTATCACTGAGAGCCAACTCCTGAGACACAGTGAAGTAGAACCAATAAGAAAAAGGACAAAACAGAACTCCTACACTCTTCCCCACAGGAACAAGCTAGCCAGCATTGAGTAATATGCAAAGAGCAGTTTCCAATGGAAGAAGAGGCAAGAAGATGGAGAGAGACTCTGGGTAAAGGGCAAATATGTTAGACTTAAAGATGAAGACAGAGCATAAACATTGAAAAAAATTCTCCAGCAAACCTGCTCTATCCTAGGGATGAGATAATTCTAGAGGAATTTAAAGGTGGTGCAATGGATAAGGTAACCACAATGATAAAAAACCCAAACCTCGATCAGCTGACTCAAACTACCCCACAATACATTAATGGCTTGGCAGAATAAGAGGCATGCCTATTTACATTCCATTTACCTAATTTGCTACTATCCTAAACATGATGTCCAGCATTCAATCAAAAATTAAGAGACACCAGGGGCAGGCCCGGTAACGTAGCAGTTAAGTGCATGTGCACACTCTGCCGTGGCAGCCCAGGCTTTGGATCCTGGGTGCACACCAATGCACTGCTTGTCAAGCCATGCTGTGGCGGTGTCCCATATAAAGTGGAGGAAGATAGGCATGGATGTTAGCCCAGGGCTAGTCTTCCTCAGTAAAAAGAGAAGGATTGGTGACAGATGTTAGCTCAAGGCTAATCTCCCTCACAAACAAAAAAAATAAAATAAAATTAAGAGACACCAAAATATCAACTGATTTTCAAAAGAAAATGTGATTAATAGAACCAGACTCACAAGACCCAGGTGCTGGAGCTCTCGGGCATGGAATTTAAAATATTGATTAATATGTTCAAAGCTCTAGTAGAAAACATGAACAACATGCATGAATTTCAAACAGAAAGAAACTATAAAAAGAATCAAGTGGAAGTGTGAAAAATAAAAATCACTGAAACAGAAATGAAGAATGCCTTTTACAGTTTCAGTAGTAGACTTGAGAGAGGCAAGTAAACAATCAGTGAACTTGGAGTCAATAGAAATTACTGACTCCAATTATAGAAGAAGAATGAAAATAAAGAAAAGAGCATCCAGGAGTTGTACAGTATATCAAACACTGTAACACATGAGTAATTAGAAGCTCAGAATCAGAAGAGATAGAAAACTGTGCAGAAAAAGTCTTTGAAGAGTTAGTGACCATGAATTTTCCAAAAATAATAAAGGACATGAAACCACAGATCTGGTCCAAGAAGCTCAAAGAAGTAAAACATTAAAGCCATGGTATGATTCTACCACACATCTATTAGAATGGCAAAAAATAAAACAAAACAAACGTGACAATATCAAGTGTTGATTAAGTATATACAGCAAAGTTTGTAACCCTCAACCATTGCAGTGGGAAAGCAGAATAACATAGCAACTTTGGAAAACTGTTTTGACGGTGTATTATAATGTTTAGCCTGTACTAATTGGACAATCCATTAATCCCACGCCTATGAATTTACCCAAGTGAAATTAAAACTTCTGTTCCACAAAAACACATAGGCAAATATTCATAGCAGTTATATTCATAATCACACAAACCCAGAAAGAAACAAAATACCCTTCAACTGGTGAAAAGACAAATAAATGATATTAAATTCAAGAAATAAAATACTTCTCAACAATTAAAGAGAACACACTGATAAATTTCAGGTCCGTTATGCTATGTGAAAAAGCTCAAACTCAAAAGATTATACACTGCATGATTTCATTTATATGACATTCTGAAAAAGGCAAAACAGTAAGGATGAAGAAGAGATCAGCAATTGTCAGAGGTTGTGTATGAAGAGAGGGTTTAATTTAAAAGGGTGTGAGAGAATTTTAGGGGGTGATGGAATTCTTCTATATTTTGACTATGGCAGTAGTTACAAAACTGTATAATTTGTCAAAATGCTTAGTACTGTATACTAAAAAACAGTGAATTTTACTGTATGTAAATTATGCCTCAGTAAATATGATCTAAAACAGAGGGATAGAGAGAGGGAGGCGAGCAGAGAGAGAGAAGACAGAGAATCATGTGCCATTCGGTGACTCATGACATTTGTGGGTCTTTGTCTGGGAATCTTGGGTGGATGCTGTCCAGTTCAGAAAATTGTTGCTTGATCTGAGTTTCTTGAAAAAAAAAACTCTTTCTTTATGATGTTGTCTGCTTCTGGAGAATCCTGGGAAAAGTTCAGTTTTAGATCCCCAAGTAGCGAATGTCTACAGGCTGTGGAAACATGATGTATTGTCTGACTTTGAAAACACAGATCCAGGGATTTACGCCTTGTTATTTAACTGCTTTGTTAGTATTTAATAGTACTCGATAAGGTCCTTTCCAACAAGGTTCAAAACTGGTCTTGTTATTGTTTCCAGTAAACCAGGTGTCTGGACTGAAGCTCCTGCAGAGGTTCCTGCAATTTGTTTTTGGGAAAAGCTACCTGCACCTATGAATTATATACTTGAATATACTACATTAAACCTTTACAGTAACTAGGTATGTCAACCTGTAAAAGAACAGAGTCAAGGCCAGGGGTGTGATCCCAGACACATATTCTATCTGTTGACCAATTTATATGGGTATAAAATATAAATTCCTTTTGGAGTTCACCTAAAGACCATAAGAACTAAGGACTAATCTTTTGGCTATGGCAACTGATGTTCCTTAGACAGTTTTGCAAATTTCAGTTTTAATATGCCATTCATTCATTCTATTTCCCTGAGGACTAGAAAGTAAGAACATAGAAGTTTCTAGGTCATATAGTTCCCAGAGTTCCATAATCTCTTTTGCATAGAATGGGTAGATTTTTTTTAGCTACTGTTAAAACAGCTGTCTTTTGACAGAGTAAAGCATTTAGCCATCCATAAAAAAAGAATAGTAAGAACATATCAATATCCAATAGAAGGAGGCAACTGTATAAAAACTGTGCTAATGAATCCTGAGACAGTGAGTCTTGGGTATTGTCAATGTTGCGCTTCAGCCAGGGTTACGAGGTAGGCAGACGGGATATGTACCAGAAAAATCCCCAGCAATTCTGAGTGAAAAAGTCACATGAGTAAAGGCATACAACTGGAAATAAAACTCAAGTATTAAGAACAGAAGCCCAGCCATACTAGTTATCTATTTAGTGCATGTGATAAAGGAATTTGAACTGAAGCGGTAATTAGTGACATAGAATGTTACTGAATTTTTATTCTAGCACTGATTCTCAGCAAAAGTGGAAGGGAAAGGTATAACGCTCCCCATGAAAACTTTGGAAATGGGTGAAATCATGTTTTGGGTTGTTACCATGAGGGAAAGAGGTTAACTGGCATTTAAAGATTGGAAGCCAGGGATGCTGAATGTTTAGCAGTGCACAGGACAGAGTTGCACAATAAAAAAATTTGCCCTTGGGGCCTATTTGTGGCATAGTGGTTATCAGTGTGCTCCACTTTGGTGGCCCGGGTTCGCACGTTCAGATTCCGGGCGCGGACCTATACCACTCATTAGCCATGCTGTGGTGGTGACCAGCATACAAAAGAGAGGACAATTGCCACAGATGTTAGCTCAGGGAAAATCTTCCTCAAGCAAAAAAGAGGAACATTGGCACAGGTGTTAGCTTAGGGTGAATCTTCCTCAGCCAAAAAACAAATTAGCCCAAACGCTAATAGTGACCTCACTGATAAATACTGAAGGAGTGAATGAATGCTTTATGAAACTTAGAAGAAACACTAGTGAAAACATGGTTGGAGAAGGGAACTTTGCTCCAGATCTACAAATCACAACTTGTAGCATAATTTTTATTTTCCTCACGTGAAACCTCTCTCCTGACTGCTGCAGAAGCAAAACTCATTTAACATTATGAAATAAACAGGCTCTGGTTCATTGCTAGAGTAATAGGAAATAGGCTTAAGAAAAACGGTTTTAATTGATGCAATGACTTTTAGGAAAATCAAAGCATGTGTGTGTGGAGGGTGTGTTGAGTAATTTGGGGAAGATTTATCTTTGTAATTATATTTTACTTTGCCTAACCTTAAAACTAGTTTGCATATGCTAGCACACACAGACTAATAAAAAGGGATACTCCAGGAATATTTAAGAGTTGATGGATGTGAGCATAGTGTTAAATATTCTCCATGAATAAAGCCCTGGGAAATTTATAAATACCTGATATTGTGTATATAAGCTTACTTGGTAGCTTAGTTTTTTATTATATTTAACAGCAGGTAACAAAATTTCTTTTTTTGTAAATGAAAAATGTTGATATTTTATAAAGGCCAAATATATGTTTAAACCCTATCACTTGATACAAATTTATAGAATCTTTGAATTTATGGTCACTGGTCACCATACACATATTAATATAACTAAAAAATAAAATTACATATGGAGTATTCATATGAAATTCCAGAATAGGCAAATCTACAGTAACAAAAAACAGATGAGTAATTATCTGGGACTGGGAGTGGAGTGGGTGAGGGGGGAGTGAATGGGTTCTTATGGGTTTCTTTTTGGGGTGAAAATGTTCTAAAATTGTAGTAATGGTTGTGAATATATTAAAAACCACTGAACTATACACTTTAAATGGGTGAACTTTATGTTATGTGAATTTTATCTCAATAAAGCTTTTTTAAAAAGTATATAAAGAAAATTGATTTAACGTTGATCCTTTAGTGTCCAGCTGAGTGACGGGACCATGGCCCAGATACAGCCTCAGCTGGAAGGTCCTGTCTGCCACTGCTGCTCAGTAGAGATGCTCTCTGCCTTCCAGATTATTTCTACCTAACATATGAATCTGGTTTCATAAAAAAGTTTCCAGAAGAGACAATGAATACCCACACCTTCCCTGGAACAGAGCTGGCAACGTTTCAAGAATGTGGATCAGCACTTGTTCTCACAGCCACTAGGCTCTGGGCAGTTTGTTTTTAACAGCTGTTCGGGCATCTTCCAGAAGACTCAGTTCAAATGGCATGCAGTGCCAGGGTAGCAACATGTTCTCAACGTGAGCTGGGCCCCCTTGGATTCCATCCCTGAACCCAGGGATACCGTCCTGGTTGGCCACAGTGCTCTTGAAATGAAGGCCAGGATGACCCAACCTCCAAAGTCCCTTTTCCTTCTGTTCCTGTCCAGGCCTGCCTCTGGTCTGCTCATTCCTTTTTGGAGAGCTCATGGTGGTCCCAGCCTCAGAAGCGGGGACAGGGCCGGACAGTCAGTGGTCACTTGGCCTGGTCTCACCCTGCTTCCTCTCCATCCTATAGGCCTCTAACATTGTCTTTTTGCAGCTTTAAATCAAATGGATGTTTTAGCTCAATTCTTTAAAAGGTGATAATTTGTGTAATAGACATACAAATAAGATACAAACAAAATCTTCATATTTTCCTGTTAAACTTTCACATTGAAATCATATGTACTTAAACCTTAAATTTACATAAAAATCATTTTAAGCGTATCAATAAGAGATCTATTAAGTGTTTAGGTTTCATGTAAAGAAGAAAAGGTTTATTTTATTTCATTTTGTTACAAACTAGACAAATTAGTCCTAAAGGTAGTTTGTAAGAATTGGTGTGCAAAGTACCAAAACATTTTTGAAAAGGAAAAAAGAAAGAGTACTTGACAAGTTGGATGTAAGAAACTATAAGGGCTCATTAAAAGAGTCTGATAAGGAAACAAACAAAAAAACCCAACTACATAGAGAGAAAGAGAGAAAGAAATTATATTACAGATCGATTAAAGAGTTTAATTATAAAAAAGCTATAACTGAACTAGAAGAGGATGCAAGACTATTTAAACTTGGATAAAGAACAAGACAAAATATTAAACATCTAATATAATTATAAATGTAGAAAATTTATGAAATGACAGAAGTTTACCTTGAAAAGAACAAAGTACTTAAGTCGAGGATCAGAAAAATGGTCAAGCTTAAATATATTAAACAATGATGAATTTCTGTATGATGCCATAGAGAAATTTGAAAAACAAGTAACAAAAAAATATAACCAACATATTACAAAAATTGTGGGGTGGAAGAAGGGGAGATGCGCAAATTCACTTCTAAGTGTTTTGACCTCTTTTCTTTGCAAGGTATGCTCCTTATCTTCTACTTGTTTTCTGTGTGTACAGATAGATAAATAGATGTCTAGAAATTTGTGGTTTGAGGTTTTTTGTTTGTTTGTTGCTGTTTTAGTGCCTTCTGCGTACAAAGTTAGCCCTGGTGCAGACACAAAATTATATGTAACACTTTTTAATTCTCATTTTCTTAAGAAAGGTAATTCTATAGATAACTATAGGGGGAAGGAGTCGTAGCAGAAAAATGAAAATGCACAATGTATATATAAAATGTTGCTGGACTGCAGAAGTCCATAGAGTAGTTCAATACAAAATAATAATTAGATAAAACACTGTTTATTATTTTAGTGTGTTTTAACTTTATAAAACTCAGTGTGGGTGAGGATATCAGGAAAATTCCATTTTCATGCCTTATTAGAGTTTAAGTTGGAAGAAGCTATTTGGAAAATAATGTCAGATTCTGTCAGAATTAAAAGTTGGATTTCTTCTCTTCCAGCTATTCTACTTTTAGAAATGTGTCCAATAGAAACAGTTGTTGCTTACAGTAACAGAAAAAAATATACCCAATATAAATGTACTTTCAAGAAGAATGATTTAATATTTACTTCTGCCAATTACTAGTTATGTAACCTTGGGCAAGCTACTTAACCTGTTTGTATTCCATTTTCCTTTTCTGAAAGATGAGGATAATAAGAGTATCTAGATGATAATGATACGTTTATAATTAAATGAGATAATGGACGTAAAATAATTTACACTTAGATAGTGTTTTGCAAATACTATGTGGTGCTGAGACAGATTTAACTGTAAAGATACGGACAATGTGGAGGGAATGATACAGCAAAATGATGGAGGGAAGCTGGGTTCATGAGAGAGAGACTGTATCAGAGGTACCCATGTGCTTTGGATCACAGTATATTTTGGGATCTCTTCATTACAGCAGCTTAGCTTTACTCTAACTAATAGAATTACTATTCCATTTTCATGTATGTATGTCTCTTTTGTCAATGGATAAAATTTTAAAAATCAAATTGTTAATTGTGGTTCCTTCTCAGCAGGAGAACAATGCTATGGATGAAAGCAAACTTCAACTTCTAACTCTATGTGTACTTGAAGTCCTTGATTTTTTTTCCTAATAAGGACCATTTTTTTATAACATAAAAACAGTAGAAATGACAATGATAAAAATAACATATTAATTGTCCAATCATCCAGAATTTCATAGAATGTATCTCATTTAATTTTTGTATAAACCACATAACTTTTATAGAATGTGTTTATTTTTACTAATGAAGATGTTGAGAATCAGATGTTAAATAAATTACTTAGAATTATGCTGAGAATATATGTTTAAACTGGGATGTGAGCCTGGGTCACTTGGAATTTAAGGCTCACTCTTTTTCAATATGTGCTGAATTTTTTATGTTTCCTTTAAATTAACTATGTGTTCTTAACTTAGTGTCAAATATGTCTTTTATGAGGGTCTTTACCTAGTCTTGTTTTGTGATAATGTCTTCATTTTAGTTATCCAAATGTATTAGGACATCTTTATTGAATTCCCATTTTGTACTTGGTACTTTGCTACATCCTAAGAATTCAGACCTAGGGATTAATATAATGCTGTCTCTCAACAGGCTGACCCCTGACAGCTCAACAATAAAATATGAGTCCTAAATAGACAGATTAAATATTACCTATGTCTTTATTAAGATTATTATGATTCTAAATAATTCAATTACAAAATTCCTTTAAAAAAACATTGTAAGTAAAGATTGAATTGGTAAAAAGGAGAAAATTGCATAAATAAGCCTAAGCTAAGGAAAATTGCTTAGAATATTTTGAAAATACACATTTTTCCTCTCTATTGTTGGAGTATTTTCCCAATGCTGGAAATTTTTGAAGAAGCAAAACATAACATTAGTGCTTCATTTAAAAATCAGTATCTATGTTCACTTTATGAGTGGCAGTGGTTCTAAGGTATGAATCTCTCAAAGAGCTAATTTTTCAAATGTGCTGTTGAAGATAATGCTAACAGATCTAACTGAAAAACCGACACCTGCTAACGACAATGTCTGATTTTATTTTAAATATTCAGTTTATACCCAAATGCATGGCTATCCTTCACACTCCCTCCCTAAGGGTAAAAAAACGTCTAATGAAATGAATAGCGTGGATAATTCTTTAAAACTGCTAAGAAACTTTGGACAGGAGGGGAATTTGTAGAAATTAATCTCTATGTATTTTTTACTTTTTTTAACTTTATTCCTTTGTGTGTGTGTATATATGTGAAAAAAGACAGACGATAGAAATTGATTCTTAGAAATATGTGTTAATTTATTTAATGCCTGCTATGTATGAAGTGCCTGATTAGATGTTAGCTCCTGGAGGTGACAAAGAAAACATTCTTCCTACTTTCACAGGAACTTACACTGGGAGAGAAATACATATCCTCAAATAATACAAAAGTGACTAGAAGAGAAAGTGGAGAAGAAAAAAGTGGTGCGTGTATATTAACCAGAAATTGTTTTGCTATTTCTTATTTTCATTCTGTACCAGCCATTACTCTAAAAGTAAGTGTTGGCTCATCACATTTGGAAGTGTTAAGAAAGTTATTATCATTCCACGTTATAACATGCGGAAGTACATTTGAAGCTTTTTAAAATTATGCAGCTTTGGGCCAACATCAGAAGAGTTTACACTTCTCGTAGTCATCTAAAATCTAAAGAAGGCTTGAATGCTTCCATGAGGATCATATTATTAAGTTCAGGAAATGATTTCTCCTTGTAGTCACAGCAGTAGAGTTAGCTGAGAATGCAGAGGAACACATTCTGAGACCTCTCAGCCCCACCAGTAATCCAATCACTGAACAGTAAGCAAATGACCTAACAGGAATACAGTCAGTGCTACAAGAGTAAGTAATTTCCATTTCCATTACTGCTTAATGAGATTGTGCTGTAATTTTAAGGCAGTGGAAACCTCCAGGAAGGGCTTTTATTCTTCTTCCCTTTTCTACTTTATTGCAACTACTTCCTCTCATTAGACTGAGTAAGAAATTATTGCCTTATCTGATCCAAAGACTACAGAATATTTCTAAAATAAGTTTTTCCCCTTATGAGTGTGTTTTGAAGCTGGCTAATATAAGAATTTAAAAGTAAATGTAGGCCAGCCCCGTGGCATAGTGGTTATGTGTGTGCGCTCTGCTGCTGGCAGCCTGGGGTTGGATCCTTGATGCGCACTGATGCACTGCTTGTCAGGCCATGCTGTGGCAGCGTCCCATGTAAAGTGGAGGAAGATAGGCACAGATGTTAGCCCAGGGCCAGTCTTCCTCAGCAAAAAGAGGAGGATTGGCATGGATGTTAGCTCAGGGCTGATCTTCCTCACAAAAAAATAAATAAATAAATAAAAGTAAATGTAGCCATAATGATCTTGATTTTCTTCACACTTACAAGTGTGATATTTAATAATCTAGATTCTATAAGACCTTCTTGCTCTATATCCTGTCACCCAGTCTGTCAATTCTTTTCACATTAAGATACCCTCCAGAGAAAGCTACTTCTTAGGCATTGAAATTCTTTGTGTAGAAAAGTTGCTTCTAGGTTGTAGTTAGGGCTATTCCAGGGCACAATTTATGAAAATCATCGAACATTTGAAATGAAGGGACACTTAGAAATCATTATCCACCTGTTATATCTCTCCTTCTTTCTACAAATGAGAAGCAAAGTTAAAATTATCTACCCAATGATTCACAGAGAGCTGTTGATGCAACCGTATCTCATGCCTCCTGATTTGTATTAGTAGTTACTATTTATTAACTATTTAATCTATATGAATTTACTCGATGTGAATTGTGCTTAGTGCTTTTTCTGTCTTTAATGCTTAAAACAGCCTGTGAAATAGGTACAATTATTTACCATCTTTTACAGATAATGTGGTCTGGAAAGTTTAAGTGACTTTTCTCGAGTCACACAGTAAGTGGTGGTATCAGAAAAATGAACACATGTCTGTAGGACCCAAGGCCTAAGCTTTTAAGCACGACTGGAAACTGGATCCAGTAACAATCTGTGCTCAGGCTGCTCTGTCTCCTGGATCCAGATATTTCACTCCTCCATAAAGGCGATCCAAAGCTAACTCTTCAAAGCCCTCTTATGAACTAATTCATCCTAAGGAATAATGAACCATGGTAACAATGTGCTATCTTTCTGGGGATATTTTATTTTTATGAAAGGAACAATGTTATGAGCCAAAAAATTAAAATTTTAGTGTGTAAATTCACCCTTCAGTGATTGGCTGTTAAGAAAAAGACTTAGGATCAAGAGAACCTTTATTGTGTCCTTGATTTACTGCCTCTTGTGGAGTGTGATGGAAAGAGATCAGGCTTTAAAAATATAGTTTACTTGTAATTCTAACTCCAAACTCGTTGGATGGAGGATTTGGGGAAGCTTTTTGAGCCTCAATTTTCTTGCCTGTAATATGGAAATCATAATACACCATATAAATTTATTAAATTTTATGTAACAACCATTTTCATTCAGTGAATGGGGAGATTAGGGATATTATGGATAACAGTAATTTTCTAAATTTAAAAGGCCTGTTTTTTACTAGATCATAGACTTTTAGATTTGGAAAGAACTAGACAATCTCGATAATCTAGTGATGTTGAGATTTCTCTGGGAAATGCATGGACTTCTAACTAAGGCTATTTGCTGATGTAGCAGAAATGAAAGATGAAGAGTAGGTGGAGAATGGCTCTTGCTCATCTCCATCCACACTTCACTCAGATAATCTCTGCTTTTATATAATATATATATTTCATTCTCACGTAAGATTTCACTTTACGAAAGGAGCCTGTGGCTAAAAATAACTTGAAATTCTTTGATTTTGTACAAATCCTTTATAAGTAAGCAAAATACCTTAACAATTTTCTGCACTCTGTTATATACCATATTGTACAGAATACGTATTTCAGCAAAGCTTTTCAAATTGTTCTGTTATTAGTTTTTTCACCATGTTTTTATGTAATATTTTTTATAGCAACTTATTCCCTTCAATATTGTTTACAATGTGTTAAATTTGGTACATAGTTTAGTAAATTCCCAAGTGTGAACATATACCTTTTTTTTTCCGGCAATAATATATTTTTCCTCTTCTACTTAAAAAAAAAAAACAAAACCTCTCAAACAAAAATACCTATTACCTATTCATGATTTTTACCTATTATTTATATATTCTGGATATTATTCCTTTGTCAATTAGATGTGTTACAAAATTTTTGTCATATTTTATAAATTTCTCTCTTATTTATACTTTTACTTGTGTCTTTTTTTGTGTGTGTGAGAGGAAGATTAGCTCTGAGCTAATATCCGTTGCCAATCCTCCTCTTTTTGCTGAGGAAGATTGGCCCTGGGCTAACATCCGTGCCCATCTTCCTCTACTTTATATGTGGGACGCCTGCCACAGCATGGCTTGACAAGTGGTGTGTTAGTCCACGCTCAGGATCCAAACCTGCGAACCCTGGGCAACCAAAGCAGAGCCCGTGAACTCAACTGCTGCACCCCTGGTCTGGCCCCTTAATTATGTCTTTTGAGGAACACAAGTTAACTTCTATTTCTAATGTACAAGGAGATTTTATAATGAATAAATGCTGACTTTTATCATGTTTATTCTTCATTCATCGAGACTTTTTACATGTTATTTTTTTCCTTTAATCTGTTATACCTTTTGTGTTATGGTTCTCCAGAGAAGCAGAAAGAGATAGAGAAAGAGACAGAAATAAATATTTACATGCATAGCATGTATCTGTCTGTCTGTCTGTCTAGAGGGCTTTTTAAGGAATTGGCTCACAGGATTGTGGAGGTTGTGGAGTCCAAAATCTGCGGGATAGACTGGCAGGCTGGAGACTTATGGAAGAATTGATTCTGCAGCTCCAGTTTGAAGGCAGTCTGCTGGGAGAATTCTCCCTTCCTCCAAAGGTTATTATGGACCTCAACTGATTGGTTTAGGGCCCATCCAGTGAGGACTTCAACATATGAATTGGGGGGGGTGCATAATTCAGCGCATAACATCTTCCATATGTTTCGGGAATAAATGAAACTAAGTCATATTTATATGAATATTTATGTCACATATACTTATAAAATGTGTATAGTATAGAAAGTATAATGAGACAGTGTAGCATTGTAGTTAAGAGCACAAAGCCAAATTGCCTTGTTTTGCATCCTAGACCCCCCACTTATGACATATGATTTACAGACTGATAACGTTTTTAGAGCAGGACTTAGTATATACTAAATACAGTATTTTCTAAAAAGTTACTAAGGGTGATAACGTATTTCTAAATTTGTATGTTTCTTTGTTGAGATTTTTTGTATCATTTTGTCCACAACTGAGATTGGCCTGTACTGTAGATAGAATAATGGCCACCCAAAGATGCCCACATCCTAATTCCTGGAACCTGCGAGTAAGTTCTGTTATGGCAAAGGAGAATTAAGGTAGCAGATGCAATTAACGTTGCTAATCAGCTGATGTTAAATTAGAGAGAGTATACTAGATTACCCAGGTGAACCCAGTGTGATTACGATGGTCCTTAAACATGGAAGATGGAGGCAAAAGAGTCAGAGTGATGCAATGTAAGAAGGACTTGACCATCTATTGCTGGCTTTGATGGGAGGGGTCCACCAGCTAGGAATGTGGGTAACCACTAGAAGCTGGAAAAGGCAAGAAAATGGCTTCTCCCCTAGAACTTCAAGGAGGGAATATACCTCTTGATCCTAGCTCAATGAGACTATTTTGGACTTGTGACCTGAAAACTGTAAAATAATTAGTTAGTGTTGTTTTAAGGCTCTGAATTTTTGGTTTTATTATAAATTTATTATAGCAGCCATAGGAAACTAATGCAGATTTGAGAACTTCAAAGAGGGATGCTTCTGTAACAAATACCTGAAAACGTGCAAGTGGCTTTGGAATTGGGCAATGGGTAGAGGGTGAAAAATATGAAGCGACATGGATAGTAAAAGCTTAGATTGTCTTGAAAAGATTAGTAGAAATACGGATGTTAACAATTCTGCTGGTGAAGACTCAGAGGAAGTGAGGAACATGGTAAGCAAAACATTAGAGGCATTATGTTTCACATTAGGATTTATAAATGTATACACATCATCCTTTGCATCATAGAAGCACAGTCTAGTTAAGGAGAAACATGTTTATAAAAAGTTTTAGGGAGTGGAATATGTGATATACAGGGTACCTAGAGTAAAAAAGAAATACCAATTTATGTTTAACTTAGGCCATTTTTTAATTCACTAATTGGGATGAATAAGGTATCAATCGATGTAGTGTCACAGGGGTTGCCCATCTTGCAGGATGTTATCGGTGCCCCAAAGCCCCCTCCTTTAGCTTCTCCAGTCATTTTCCTGCTATTCCTTTAACCATATTAACAACAATCTGTATCTTTCTTTACATCCTTCAACATAATTACAATAGCACTTTTAAAATCCTTATCTGTTGATTCCAACATGTGGTTGTCTCAAGGTTGGGATCATATTCCTTCTATTCATAATATCAGCTACAACACATGATATATAAACATATTCCTTCTGTTTTTCTATTTGCCTGAGAGACTGGGACTTTAAGCCTGTACCAAGACCACCTGTAGAGTACCTTAATGTCTCTCATCTCTCCCTCCAATTGCCATTGGGCCTTTGTAAGGCTACTTTAAAAATGTGGGTATTTCAACATATTTAAATAATTTTGCAATGATTATAATTAATTCTTTCTTAAGTTTCTCTTTGTCGGCACAGATATATATTTTTTTCACTTTATGAAACTTACACAGATGTGGCACAATTAATATTGGTGTGGAGAGTGTCAGAGAACCCATAATAAAAATTGTATAAAACCTAGGATTTTATCACATTACATGATAATTCATGTCATATATTTTACAATTTACTTAGCTATTTTCAGGTTCTTTTTACAGATCTATCATATTTCCTCTGTTAAAAAAATTCTGCCCTCTCCTAAGAGGGCAGAGAGGGGAAATAAATTTTGCTCGCTATTTCTGTGTTTGATCAGATACCTCACTTTCTCCTTTCACTAAAAAAGAATTATTAATATCAGAAATCAATTATCTAAAGAGAAGGAAAATATCAAACTTTTAAATAAACTCTTTCAAAGGGTTCTTATTTTATTCTCCATAAAATAATAAACTAAAATTACAAGAAAGATGGCCAATTAAGAGCTAGTCTTGATTAAAACAAGCAACAAAAAATCCAAAATTAGTGAATAAACTCAGATTGTGAATAAACTACAGATGTGTAGTGAATAAACTACAGATACCTGTAATCAAAATAAACAACTACTTTCTAAGTTTCATGAAAATTTTTATATTATTCACAGTAGGATTTGACACTTGCAGATGCCATTTTTTCTCTTGCAGATTTTAACTATTATCTTCTAGAAGATGATCAGAAAAATTAGATTTTCTTTCAAAATTTAGCAATTGAGGAACATGAGAAGCGATGGATATTAGAGATTATATTCATTGAAAGTACCAAGGCTTTTTCCATAACCATACCTATGTTCTACACACAGATATTATTAAATTCCCATTTTGAAATATTTAAAAATGAACTTTTGAAATAGTTAACATTCTCCCTACATAAACATCTTACAACCTCTTGTGCTCTGACTGAGATAACAAGATTAAGCATAGCTGGAATCCTAATATGATCATGCTTTTATGTTTTCATTTTTGTCCACAGTTCATAAATTGCTATATTATCTGTCAGTGCTCTGATTACATTTGTGAAAGAAAGAATAAGATGCTTTTAGAGTGAAAAAGAAGATATACATCGTCAGTTCTTTAAACATATGATATTTGATATGGTTAATAGCATTATAATATAACGAGGTTGTCTTCTCTCTATAAAAGTGACACTACTGAAATACACTCAGTAGAGCCGAGACTATAAATTGCTTTCCTGGAGCAATATGATGTATGACATTACTCACCTATACTCTTTGTTCAGCCCTCTTGTAACAAGCACAACACACTTGCTATTTTTTTGGTTTTATTTTAGATGTACCATTTATGATTTATCTAGACCTATAAAGATGATATCTCTGAGCAGCAGTAGGTTACAAAATATATTTTAGCCGTGGAATTCTGTTTCCAAATAAAGTCTTTCTTGGAGGCATAACATGTAAAGCTCATAAAACTTGGGCTACAATTCCAGATGAGATGGAATTTTTCTCTCTCCTTTCCTCTCCTTCCTAGGTATCCCCAGAGAGCATTCAGCCCATAATTCTATGAATCACTATTTAAAACCACCCATAAATTAATGCCTTATTAAAAAATATTCAAGGATCAAAGGCCCAGATTGTGAAATGCTTAAGACTAAGAATTACGTTATTGTCATAATAGTAAACATTTTTAAGTGATTATTACTTGTGAACTATTACGCTCCGTGTTTTAGCTGCATTTTCCCTGTCATGCCTTATTCCCATCATCTGAAGGTAATTACTATTTCTGCATATTATTCCTAATCTAGTTTATAAAAAAGAAACTGAGGCACAGTGTGCTTCAATAAACTTTCCTGTATATAATAGCTGGTAAATGCTAAAGGCAGGATTTAGACTGAGGTAATCTGACTCAAAAGACTACTTACATAGGGGACATTAGTTATATTCTGTCTGGCCTCAATTTCATTATTTATAAAACTACCCCCCTTCCCTAACTAAATCTATGCGATTCTAATGGGGAAAGTGAAAAATCACTACCCCACCAAAAACCAGGCATTTTACTGAGGGCAGCCGTTCAAAATAATTCTCCCCTTGTGTAAAGTGATTGGTCCAGAGTGAGATACATAAGTAGGGCCACTCTCTTTTTGTGAGATTACTATCTATGCAAGGAGAGATGTCTCTCTCACAAATTTTAAGTACCTTTAAACCTGGATCTACTTGGGAGGGTTGGCATGCATCTCTTTCACCATGTGGATATAGTACACCATAAACCACACCAAGAGGAGAATGATGCTAAATATTCACCTGAATTTCTGTCATGAGAAAAAAAATACATTCTCTTAATTTTTTCCCATGAGCTAATTCAAGTTGGCTTTTTATCCTTTGTAGCTATTTGGTCCCAACTGCTACAAAATGGGTCTCTTGTTTATCTTTTAATTCTTATTTATTTTTTAGATTGAATTAACCAGGAACATAAATAATAAAGGAAAATATCTTTCTCAAGCATGCTACTGCTGGGGATACAGAAATACATAAGACCCAACTTTATTCAAAGAAAGAGTTGGAACAGACATATAAATAAATTGCAGTACAGAGAGGTGCAATATAACTGAGTTGTGTTTCAAATATCAACTTTGCCACTGGAGAAGGAGATACATGGACTGAGTCTTAAGGATAGGTAGTCATGAAAATGAGAATTAGGGAGCTTTCCAGGCTGAGGAAATATGATGTGCAAAGTTCAGAGTCAGAAAAGAGCATAATAGTCCAGAAAGAACTGAGGCATTCTTTGAAAGAATCCATATTACAAATGAACAAACAAAACACAATCAATGCGAATCTGAAACTTGGACTATGACATTTTATGTAACTTAAGTGCATGATGTAATGATAGATATTATTTTGTATCTTTTATTTAAGATACATTGCTGAGTTCAGGGGAAATATGTACTCTATATGTGTTATGAATGAGTAAAATCTCTAGTAAAATTTAAGCTCATTTGTGGGAAACAAGTATTCTTTGTAACTAAAATGATATTAGAACTACATTTTAGATTTAGTTAAGATTTAAGATTCAATTTAAGATTTACTAAGTAAAATTTAAGCTCACTTGTGGGAAACAAGTATTCTTTGTAACTAAAATGATATTAGAACTACATTTTATATTTAGTTAAGACTTAAGATTCAATTTAAGATTTAATAGTATAACTTTACTAACTATATACTGGTGTTGGTAAGTGCTGATTTTTTTCCAGTTTGATGAAAGAAAAAGGCAAGATAAGGAAAAGTAAAAACCCAATATTTTTATGACATGTTTTTGACTCTGAGGAAATATTAAGCATAGGTGAGTAGTAAGACAAAGAGGAGAGGTTTTATATCAGTTGATCAATAACTAGTAATAGAAGTCCTAGGATGAAAAATAAATTGGATTTTCCGCTCCTCTAATTGAGAATCTCTTTTGATTCCACATAAAAATTAATAAAGCCTTCTTCTCTTATCACTACATACCAGGATTCTGAGAACTTAACCACTTTGTGTTACCCATCTCATTTCTTTCCATTTTACTGACTCAGTTTTCCAGTGATGCCCATACTCAGGGATCCCTGTTTCGTATAGCACCACATGCATTATTCTCTCCTTCACGCCTTGAACTTCCTTACTCTCTGTTTTCATCCCGAGGAAACTCTTCTTCATTCTTAAAGATAACAACTCAAAAGCCATTTCTTTAAATACTGTATTTTTAGATTTGTATTTGAACACCTTACTGCCACTACCTCCACTGTTCAATAGCCTGGCACATAGTATTTGTCACTCAATACATAGAGAAAATAGAAAAAAAAAGAATCAACCACAAAACATTCAATCTAAAAACAATGTATAGGAATGGCCTGTATTTTCACACAATTACCTCATTGTAGTAGGGTATTTGTGATCTCACTACTTACTTTTTTAACTAGTTTTCATTTATGCGTTCATCCATCCGATAGTTTGGGCCCAGGCATTGTGCTATAATAAAAAATAGAGCATTCTTCCCCTCAAGCACTACACTTTCATTAGGAAAAACATTTATAGAATTAAATATTTTCAACATAAGATATTTGTTAGAATAGTTTACAGAGGGCTATGGAAGTAGAAAAGAAGGAGCGTTTAGTTTTAAATAAGACTTTCAAAAGATTTTTTTGACATATCCTCACAAATAGTTTCACAGTTAATTTTATTAATGTTCCTTTTTAAAAACTCAGAAATAAATCAGAATATCTTACAATTTACAATGGAATTTCTCATTCATGTTTTTAACTAAAATGACCAGAGTTCTTTGAACATATTATATAAAGTATTAAAGTATTATATAATCTTTTATATACTGTTTCTTTACATGATCACTTATGAATGCACTGATAAGCAAAATAGCAAATCAACCAAATCCATTGCACGTCCAAGCAGACACATACCCTACAAGACCTTCACCCTCACCTTCTGCTACACTCAAATGATTTCACAGCTAGTTATGCAAGGAAGCCCATATACAGTCTATCAATGTCAGGGCTATATTTTAATTATCACAACTACTTTACTATTAATCATTTTTCCCAGTAATTGTTTTTTCATTAAAATAGTCATGTTCATTAATCATAATTGTAATCTACAGTTTTCTTAAATGAAATCTTTATCTATCTTCATATAAAATCTACTTTTTTTATGTTATTACCCACAATTATACTAAGGAAAATCTTTGAGACAAAGTTGAAACAACTAGTTTCTTTAAATTTTGTTTCAATATTAACAATGTCCTTGGGTCTATCCATCATTATAATGGATTTTGTCATAACATGATTAAGTGAAGAAGTAATTTGCACAGCTGTGAAAATGGCTTTGGTTATGAAGGTATCTTGCTTCCATCTGGTTCCTTTAGCCAGGGTTTTTCTATTATAGAGCACACTAATTTTCACAATACTAAAAGGTATAGAGGGCCAGGTTGTCACAAAGTATGATCAAAATATTAGATCCTTACTGTCCAGTTTCTATTGGTTGTTTTAGACAACCTTTAAATTTAGAAAATATTTCTATATATCGCTCCTTGAGGTGATAGATTTGTTTTTTGTTTTTCTTCTTGTAGAAGAAACATTAAACTGATGTATGCATTTGTATTCCAATTTTGGTTCTGCAGTTTGGATTTATGTGTATGTGTGGGCATAAACAGAGCTTGGATAATCATCAGTTCTTTCATTCATACATTGAGTACCCACTACATGCTGGGAATTGTGTTAGTGTTGAAGAAGGTGCATACTGATAGAACTTACAGTGTAATGGGGAAAGCTGTTTGAAGGTATTACAAACTCTCAACAGATGAGTACAAACGCGATTCAATGCTCTGGGTGAAAGAACTGCATGAATAAGAGAAGGGAACTACCGGATTTTAGATGACCTCTTCAGCCATGACTTCTGTAAGGCACTATTTATATTGTGGTTTGAAGAAGGAGGCCAGAGGAATGAGAAATAAAACTAGGGGAAAGAAACTCTTAAGAGTGAAGAAATAGCACTTGAAAAGGTGTTGATTTGGAAACAAATCTGTGTGTTCAAGAAATCTGAACTAAGAAAAGTTATGTGTTAGATTATCTATCCTGTATTTAAAAAATAGTAGAGCTGGATACTTCAGCATTATTATGTATATTTTCAGAAATTATTCTGGAAAATGGATATTGACTCACCTAACAATTTTGTGCAATTATTACAAAAGCAATATGAGGCAGTGATCCACTACAACCTCGATTAGGGGAAATATCAAGGCAGTTATTCATGGATTCAATGTCAAGATTATATTTTAAAGGTTATGGGCAATAAAAGCCTTCTTCCTACGAATTTCTTTTAATCACTAATCATTGAGTTAATATGGTACTGTTTCAATTGTAGAAATGCTTTATACAAGTTTGTATATCTCAGTGAAGAGTTTGCTTTCTTTTCACATCCCCCAAAATGAAGTCAGGCTTTGATAACGACAGAGAACATTCATATGGCGAGGGAAACAGTACTTAGAAATGCTGAGAGTTCGCTCAATAGCATATGTCATTCTTATGCTGTCTGCATATATTATCTTGCCTGGAATATTCTTTATTAAATCATTAGAATATTTTTCATAGTGATGTTGCTGAGAAATAATTCCTGCTTTCTCTTCTCAATAAAATGTAGATGTTTTTCATTTTATGGGTCATAATAATATTGAAAGCTTTTCAGTTAAAATACAAAGTTGTAAATATATAATAAATCTGTGAGCAAATTCACATTACAGAATTTATAATAATAACAGTTATTTTTCTTCCAGCAGCCAGACTGACCCTCTGGCTGTCATGTCTGTGCTCATTGGAAAGGCTTGCCAAAGTCCTCACAATGAAGAACAGTGCCCCTCAGTCCATCATTCCTCTCCCTTACCTTTCAGACCTTGTCTTCCACGCTGTTTCATGCTCACTGCGCTCACCATAGGCTGGTCTCCTGGCTGTATATGGACTCTAGCTATACTCCCCCCTCAAGGCCTTCACCTCTTACCTCAGTCTGCTGTGATCATTTGCCAGATATCCACATGGCTCACTCCCACTCAACCTCCATGTTTATTTTCAAATGACACCTTATCCCAGAAGCCTTCCTTGAACAGCATTGATAAGCTAGTAGCCTCCGTTCCCACACTCTGCGTGCCTTGCCACATACTTTTTTTCTTGTCCCCGTTATTTTTCCCCATAATGCTTTTCACCTGACATATACATATATTAATTTATTTTCTCTTCTATGCGCCATGAAATAGGAACTCTGTGTATTTCCCTACTTTATATCCCCAGTGTCTAGAAAAATTCCATAAATCTAAAACATAATCAGTAACATATTTGTTAAATCAATGAATTCATTTGGGACTTAATTTGGGGTTTCATAGGTCCATTTTTAAGTAATTTACAATTAATTGATGAAAATAAACATTTGCATTTATGATATTCACAAAAATATCACAGATTAAGGGAAATTCTCCAGTTTTTTTTTTAAATGGGATAATAGTATTGTTGGAGATTTCTTTTGAAATATAAATACAAATATATTTAATTAGGTTTAATTCATATGACTTAGTATTTTCATAATTACTCTATTTGAATTTATTTTATAAAATAAAAATAACAAAATCAGAGGACTGAATTTTTTGATGAAGATGAGTTGGAGCATAGTTATTGACTTTGGCTAGTTTTTGAGCAGTGTGATAAGAGAAGGACTAATACTCTTTTTCCCTTCTTTTCCAGGCATACTGACTAGCTGGCCCTTGGCCTAGAGCCTGCTGCCTTGGTGAAAGAAGAAATGGAGGATGCCTTATAACCAGGTTCAAGGTAAAGAATTCTTTCCCACCAACACCGAAGACCTATGTGAAACTAGAGGCAGACATCTCTCTTTTTCTTCTCTTTTCATGTTTTATGTTGCTTGTCCTTATTAATATAACTCAGGTACCGTCTCTCCTAAATCTCATGCTTATTTTTACATGTTAATCTCTTAGGTCTAACAAGCACAAGCAAAGTGTAAAGTTCAAGTTGTTTAATGAGATTCCTTTGCTGTGTAGATCAACAACTGAAACTGAGCAGTCCAAAATGAAGTAGAGGAGGTAATAGTGAGGGAAAGTCCTCGGATAGCAATCTCCAGAGCTGTGGTTAAAGGGTGGGTCTCCTACTGATAATTTCCTGTTAAAAAAGATTCAGAAGTAAGGAGTAAAGAAGGCAAGCTGCTAAAACCATTGAACAGACATCGAATAGACAAAACCATTGAATAGACAAAATAAAATTGTAGAACAATAACTTTGGCCTTAAGACAAGGCAGAGGCTGAGTTATTGGGACCATGTTTTTTGGTCTCCAATAATATGCCATATATTAGCTGTGCCATCTTGATTTTGATTAGTAAAATGGAAAATAATGGTAAGAATCTGGAGGCTTGTGGTGAAGTTTATATAAGATTAAATAACTTGCCATGTAATAGGTGGATACTGCCTGTTTCTTATCCTTCTTTTATGTTTATGTTTATCCAAACATATAGTAGAATCTTCGTTAACACTTGGGATATAAATGCCATGATTTCAGATGTATTCACTGAACCCCACTGTGACATCTTTTGTTTTTTATAATCTACACACGGTCTAGCAAAATATTGTGCAATTAGTACCATTTTCTGACTTGATAAATTTTATAAATGTGATTGCCATCACTCCACCCACTACTGTCACCACTGGGTTCCTTGGTGTTGGTTCTTACCATCTTGTTAATAAGAGAATACAGTGGAGGAGCAAGAGGGAGTTTTAAATGGCATTTTTTTCAAATGAGGAGAGGCTGGAGGAGGCTGATTTAAATAAAATTGAGTCATATGCATGCCCATGCATTCTGTTTAATAATTCCTTGACATATGACTTATATGAAACAAAATTACTCATGCTGTACTAAAATGTGTCTACAGCTATGAAGAGGACAAATGTGTCTGTATTCAGTGCAACAATTTGAAAAGTGAAGAGAGTGAATGACTAAATTAAGAAGAACATGACTGGTTTTCATTTTTATTGTAAATAAATTTCAGGGCCCTTAGGAAATGTGATTGATCATTTGGGCCGTTCAAAATTGAATGGAATTTTGGATTGGAAAAATATGAAGGATAGGATATTATATGTGGGGGCAAAATTTTATTAGTTGATTTGCTATTAAATAATCCATTAATCCATGATTTAGAAATAAGTGTTTTCACTTTGTGACCGTAATTCTTTCCTTCAGTATGCATATAAGAAATTACAGAGAAGTTGTCTGTAATAAAGCCAGTCCCTGGTGTACATTTAGGCACCTACATGATAATATTGAAAAATTACTGAATATCGTTTGAAGTAAAGTAACTCTACCTTTTCATTGTGTGAAATAAAAGAGAAAAATAAATGTTGGTACCAGGGAAAGATATATTAGGATGCTTGTGTAAAAATATTAAATTTTCAAACACATACATCTGAAAGTGTACTTCATGTGTTGATAGCCTGCGATACTCGCCTGCTTCAGATTAATTCTCCCTCCCCCAAAACATACATCAAAAGGAAAAAAATATAATTCTATTTTTCAAAATTTAGTTTATAGTTCTCTCTATCAACAATGAAATCTAATGGAACATTTTAATTCTCAGTGATGTGAAATTAGTGGTTTTAACTTCCAGAAAATTTTTCAGGAAATTCAGTATTGCATCTAGATTTTGTGGAATGAGATTTCCTGGTTTTACTGCTTTTTGTGAAGTAGAAAGTGCTGTGAGAGCTATTGGACACCTGGTGTGACACACACTCTGCTACTCCAGGCTTCTCATTTCATTCCCTCCCTGGGAACTGGAGGTGAGAGAATCTCATAGAATAACTCTTAAGTTTTCACTTAAATTCCCTTTCTATTTTACTTGTCTCACTCTAATTTATAAAAGCAAGTCAATAATCACCACAATTACTTAAAAACCAAAATGACTTGCATTAATGTCTGAACAAAATGACTTGCATTAATGTCTGCATATAATTGACATAAATCTGATTCTATAAACTTTTTAGCTTATTTTACATAGTTGACAAATTTTTTTCTATTGAATTGTGCTTAAAATGATTGGATTATCATGATGTTTTATACAGATGCACACATACACATAACAGAGTTATTCCTTCTAAACCTTCCTTAGCTCAGTAACTGCTATCACTATCCAATTGCTCAAGCAAATAAGCAAACAAAAAAGTAGATGTTATCTTTAAATCCTCAAATTCTCTCATCTCCCACAATTGATTTAATTAGTTTGTCCTAGCATTTCTACCCTCGAAGTAGTTTCAAATCCTTTCATTTTTCTCCATCTTTAATTGTCAACCTACCAGTCCAAGCCATCATCGTTGCTTCTCCGCTGTAAATGTAATATCCCCCATATTAGATTTCCTGCTTCAACTCTCTCTCTATGCAGGAGATAGCCTGACCAGTAGTGAGGTTGTAACACTCCATTACTTATATTTCTTCAATGGCTACCCTGAACTTAACACCCAGACTCTTCAGCCGATCTCCATGGCTCTATATAATTTCGTTCCTTTTTAACCTCTCTCCCCACTGATTATTGTGCCCCAGCTATATTATATTTGTATCCAGATTTGGGGCCTTCATGCCTGCAACTACCTTTGACTAGACTGCTCTTCTACAGGCTACTTGAATGGATGATTTCTTTTCATCCTCAGGAATCAGTTCATCTGTCATCTCCTTGAAAAGGTTTTTTTCTGATCACCCTAACTAAAATAACTCTCAGGGTCTCTAGTAACTATCTCTCGTCATACTTTTTTTTTTTTTTAATAATTTTATTTATTTATGTTTCCCCCAAAGCCCCAGTAGATAGTTGTATGTCATACTTGCACATCCTTCTAGTTGCTGTATGTGGGATGCGGCCTCAGCATGGCCGGAGAAGCGGTGCGTCAGTGCGTGCCCGGGATCTGAACCCGGGCCGCCAGCAGCGGAGCGCGCACACTTAACCGCTAAGCCACGGGGCCGGCCCTCTCATGTCATATGGTTTATTACCTTAGTAGCATTTCATTTTACTAATTCACACTATTTTATTGTGTATCTTTGCCCCTAAACATATGCTTCTTGAAGGGGGTGATGGAGGCAGAAACAAAAGAACAACAACAACAAAAAAAATCTATCTCATTTACCACCATAACTCCAGTAATTAGAATAGTACTTTTGCACATTGTTAAAACTTAGTAAATATTTGAATAAATGAAATAATAGTTTTTTTAATTATCATTTTCTATTATTATTATAAAATTCAAATACGTTAAATCAGAAAACTGTGTTCTCATGTTGAATGACATATCTTTCACTGACACAAGTAGTCATTCTCTGTTCATTTATTTGTTTATATCATTTATTATAAATACCAAACATTTGTAGTTTATTGTCTTTGGCTCTCCCTGACCTCCAACCCATGGGTAATCAATCATAAAATTTGGTGGACTCTTCCTAGCTAATGTCATTTACACTCTTCTTCTCTTCTTTTCTTAGGGCCCCTGTTTCAGGTCCCTATCTATATTTACTTTAACCATTGTTAAAGTCTCTTAATTGATCAAACTACCTGAAGTTTTATTTTTATTTCTAAGTTGTGCTGCAGCATTTTCAATACATCTTCCAGAGCACCATTTTCTTTTGCCATTCTAATATTGCAAAGCTTTTCATAGTTCTTTGTAATTTATGTAGTACAAACACCTTTGTTTGGCATTCAAGCTCTGTAAAATTCTGGCTCAGACTACATCTCCAACTCATTTTCTCCCTTTCACTATGTGTTACCTTCTGCTTCTTGTAGAAAAATGTTGCACATTCCTGAGGCTACACGCTTTTCAATATTTACCCTTCCTATTTAAATTTTATCTGTCCTTCAGACAATACTTCAAATCCTTCTGTAGCGAGCCCAACCTACCATTTGGATTCTTCAATAAATCATCTGTAAATGGCCCCAACATCTCTCTCTGGTCATATTTGCATCCACTTAGGTTCCAGAATGCTTTGTTGTAGTGACTATTTTAGGAAGGATTATAATACAGTAGTGAAAAGAGAAGGTACTTTTGGATCTCACAGAGTTGATTAAAATCAAAGACGTACTGCTTTCACACAATCTTGGAAAACAGGGCAAGGAATTTAACATCTCTGAGATTGGCATGATCCACTCATAAAACCAGACTAACAGCACTATACAATAGGATGGTTTTTAAGGATTAAACAAAGAATATATGTATGCACCTACGGTGACCTAGCATATGTAGTCATTCCATCCCCGCTTCTCTCACTAGAGACGAACAGTTTTTTCAAGCCTCACCCAAAGAGGCTTTCTTGATCATGACAGCATGAAATGTCTGTTTTCTTCTCCAAGTTCCTGGAATCATAATTTTATCATTTAAGATGACTATTTTGGCATGTACTCTCTTGATATTAGTTTTATCTTTCACTTTATATTTAAACAATAAACCAGCATTTACTGAGCACAGGCTATATTTCAGCACTGTGCTAGACATTTTATCCACATTAGGGAAAGTGGATAATATGTTTCAGGGGGCAAAAAAACTGAAGATAAAATAAAATAAATCATCCGGTGTTACACAGCTTCTTAAAGGCTAAGGATTCAAACTCAGATCTATAAAGTTCATGCTCATGGTTGTTAAATTTGATCACAATTTATTTTTTGTTTCATGCCTTATTTTGCCAAAATTATTGTAAATTTTTTGCAAAAAGCAACACAGTACACTTCTTTAAATCATATTTGTGTAGAGTTTTATAGCCTAAAGGTGCTTTTATCCTACTTTAACTGAACATATACTCACATGTACACGAACATTTCCTACGTGTGTATATGTGTAATTTGTACATTTAAAGATGAAATTGTATATGTATATGTATGTGTGTGTGCACAGATATACACAAGTATTTTATTAAAAATATGTGTGAATGTATATAAATTTTATATATATACACATTTGTATGTGTATAATTTGTATATTTTAAAGTGAAATTGTTATCAATGCTATTCCTCTCACTTTTTTCTTTTAATTTTTCAAAACTCCATTGCTGGTATATATATTAGGAGTTACACCAACCTTTCCCTCTGAGATGCACATAACTCAGAAAGTTGAGTTTAAGATGTCTTAACCTGAAGTCATACTCTTTAATTTTTAGCAAATCATCGTCTCAAGCAGTCTCCCTCCTTTCTTTTCTCCCTTCCTTCATTTGCCCCTTTCTTTCTTTCGTTTTTCTAGAAACAACAACAAACGACTAATTACAGCTGAAGACTGTTGAAGAGCACAGCTAAAATTTTGGGGCATAATGTTTCCTGATAGTGAACCTCTGGTTCAGTCTTAACTTCACAGTCTCAGGAAGCTAATGTATTTCTCTATGGCCATGGGAATAATTTAAAAACTCAAAAAAAATTATTTTTCTGCACTTAGGTTACATAATATAGAAACCAAATGTATCTTCCTTACTGTTTAGATTTTAAATGTCATATGGGTGAGAAATGGGGTAACTAAGGAATAAACTCTCTTTTTTCATAGAATATCCTCATTTGCAATAGAAAAACTCCCAAATATGTAAGTTAATGATGCTTTAGGGAAAACACTGCTAGTAGTTGAAATTTGCAATTACTTGGACTTGTTAAATGCTAAAAATTTTGAGTAACATGGACAAGTAATGGTGTTTATGTTAACAACAACACTAAATTTCAAACATTTAGCTATTAAATATTTGTATGATCACTGATCTGATATGCATTCTAATTACCTTCCGCATTGTGAATCTAACTTTTGCCATCTCTATAGCCAAAAATACTCATACTCAAAATCAGTACCAAGAATAACGGATCTCTACAGATTATGAAATAACAATGTCCCTCTTAAGATTTCCCTAGAACTACCTGAGAGAGGTACTCATTATGAGGTCACTAACTTATTTTTTAGCTAGGATTAGTCTGCATTGCCCAGAAATAAATATTATGTTTGCAATTTTGAGTAACTGCCTGGAGGACCCTTTGTAGTCACCCTGCTGGCTAAAAATTCTGCAAGAGAAAGCCTGTTGAAAATAAGATTAAAAGAAGCCTTCATCCATGAGAGATGTGGTGAGAGGTTAACTACTTCCCTTGGTTCTCAAAAGTATGTAGACAATGAAAGTTAGTATAATTGGTTATCAATGGTACCAAAGTGCCAGGGTGTAGCAGAGCAGGATAGCCCTCTGTGTGAGAAGAACATCCGGGAGCCTTAAAGGCTGCTTAGAAGGTTTCCTGAAGGCCAGAAGCCTCTTTCCCTGATAACCTTGGCACACTACAGCATCTGTAAATATATGTGAATAAATGGAATTACTAATTTGGATCAAATTAAATTTACAATTTATTTGCAGCCAAAAGAAAAAAATGCCTATTTCTAATTTTAATATTATTCTAAAGTTTTCAGGGACAAAAGTTAAATACTATGTAGCAGATATTTTGATTGTTTATTCCTTTTATTCTCCCCCTGCCCCACTCCTCTCATTCTGGCAGAGCTTATATATTGTCTAGATGTTTATCTTCCATCTACCACAATTGCCTCTATGCCCAGCCTCAGATTAGTCTAGACATAGACCATTGATTTTCAAACCTGACTGTAAATTGTAACCACCAGGGTGCTTTTAAAAATTAATAATGCTTGGGCCCTAGCAGGAGAGATTCTGATTTAATTATTTTGAGCTGGGTCACAAAAATTTGCAAATGAGAAAACTCCTGAGTAATTCTAAAATGAAGACATAATTGATAATGAATGGACTAGACAGAGTTATCATGGAAATATTCTTTCTTTGCCAGTGATTGCCTTTGGTAGGAGCACATGACCAATTTCTAGCCAAAGAGATATGAGAAGAAATTCACGTGAGGGACTCCTGGAAAAGGCTTTCTTACTTTTTTAAAAAACAGAAATGGCAGGAATAAAGAGTTCATTTGGAGCCCCTAGACATTGTTTTTGAGGCAGCAATGTTGTGATCAAGAAGTGAACGAGTATAAGAGAAACCATCGAAAAGCCAATGATGGCAATACAGAGAAATGGAAAGAGTTTGGATTCTTGAGGGCATTGTTAAGTCGTGAGATGAAGCAACTCTAGAATTACTACATGCTTAGACTTCTTATGGGAGGTGAATAATTTTTCTCCTCTTTAAGCCATTTACTGGTGACAGCATTCTTACTGATCTAAGCATTAAAGAAACCAATTTTGTTAGCTCCTTAAAAGAATAAAACCTATCAAGTCTTAAATCACTCAATAATTATTTATTAAGCTCCTACTATATGCCAAGAACTGTTTTAGTTGCTGGGGATACAGTGGAGAACAAAACAAAACAAAGAACCTTGTTCTCATGGAGCTTACTTTCTGGTGGGGGAAATACAAATATAATAAATAATTAAAATATATTGCATAAGGATAAGTAATAAAGAGGAAAAAAACAATTAAGTGAGGAAGGGCATACGAAATGCTGAATGGTTGGAGTTTTGGATAGAAAAAAAAAAGAAAAGAAAAAGTCTCACTAAGAAGGTGATTTTTGAATAAAGATCTAAAGGAAACAAAGGAGTTAGTGAATGTGGATACAAAGCAAGAAAAGAGCCACTCTGAAGATTTAAGTCAGGAGCATGTCTGACAAGTTCCAGGAACAGCAAAGGGGCCAGTTGGTGAATGAGGAGAAATAGAATAGAGATGAATCTATATAGGTAAGGGAGACAGATCCATGTAGAGCCCTATAAACCATACTATGGACGTTGGCCTTTACTTTGAGTGAATTGGGAAGCCAGTGATAGTTGTTCATTAGAAGAGTGATATGATCTCACTTGTATTTTTAACAGGATCACTCTAGATGCACTTTTATGAATGGATGGGGGTAAATGATGGAGGGAAAGTGAGAAAGAAGCGGACTAGTTAAGAGCTATTGTAATCCTCCAAGAGAGATGCAGCTTGATAAGGATGTTGCAATAAGGGTTGAGAAATGATCAAATTCTGGATAAAATTTGAAAGTGTATGCAGCAAGTAATGGCATTCCATTAAAGCTGATATATAGTTTTTGAATAACAAACATCCCAGGCAGGGACACTAATTATAAATTCACCCATTTTTTTTCTTTCTCATTCTTTTTAATTCTATCTCTCTAAACTACAGACCTATAGTAAGGCTGTCATGAGAGGTGTAATTCTACTCCCCACTACCTTCTTCCACAGATAGGATCAAATTTCTATGAAAAGAGGACACAACAACCAAAGGGCAAAGACCATCATAATAATTTGAGCCTATTGTGTGCCAAACTCTCTGGCAAGAATCCCAGAGAATTCAGTTCACAAACACATTTATTTTCTAACAATCAAGTCCTTTCATTTTTCTTAACCCATTCTATCCTAAGACATTTTTTCTGGTCTCCTGTGGTCTTCCATTGCAAGAAAAGTCACATCATTCCATACATAAAGTTCACAGTAGGATATTAGTTGCATTTTCTAAGAGAGTTCTAAATTCAAAATTTTTTAATTATCCTTCAATATTTTCTTGATTTTTATTTTAAATTTAGAAAAAAGTTTCCCATCTCTTTTATGAAAGAATGAGACTCCATCTGTGCAATTTGTTGGCTAGAATGAACTTTATCTTGGACTTTGCAACAGTGTTTATTAAGTGCAAAAAAATGCCTGCATCAAAAATATGAGATGATTATTTAAAATACAGATTCTCCAGAGCCTCAAAATCAGACATTCTAATTAATAAGTATTGAAATTTAACTGGAACTCCAGGTAATATTTAATTACTAAAAGACCGTATCTTCAGAAGATTAAATACACTTTTATCTCCATACATCTTCGAAGACTGGGTACTCACTATCTCCTCAGAGGAAACAGTAACCTCCCAAGGCACAGATCACAAAGTGCAAATTGGCTTTTAACCCTGAATCAGTGGTTTACTTTAATCTCTATTCTCTTGAGTAAACAAGGGAGATTTTGTCTACAAAAATGAAATTAAAACAAAGAGGACAAAACCTGATACCTATATGAGACTCTCTGGAGGCTTGTTATCAGCAATGGTGAAATGGTATTGTTCTCACTATTTTCTTACATTAGAAAAATATTTATTCTCTTTGTATACTCTCTAAGAAACTCTAATAGAGAGTGAAAAACTTTCATTTCTTCATGGACAGTCTTTACCCAAGGAAACTGAATGTCCTTACTGTCTCTACATTGGTTGGCAAGAACAAGTAATGATTCAACAAGTTGTTCTGAAAAGGACTCAAGAAGTATTAGGTCTTTGACAGCTTATAGGACACCAGAAAGTCCAGGAATGTAATACAAATGGATTTATTTATTGATTAACACTTGAGTGATGGGATGGTTGATTCATTCATTTAATAAAATTTTGAGTATGTAGTTTGGTCTAGGTTAAGTTTTATTTAGAAATATAGAGGAATGATAGATAAAGAGTGAGGTGGTATATTTTTCTGCAGTTATATTAAATTGATGTTCTGCCACATATGGACTGGACCTGGGCAGTCATCTTTCTTAGGGTTTGGTGAACAACGGCCCATGGTCCCAATCTGGCCCACTGTGAGTTTATATACATGAAGTTTTATTGGTACAAGTCATACTCATTCATTTATTTATTGTCTATGGCTCTTCTCTGCTATAATGGCAGAGTTGACTTGTTGCAACAGAGACAATATGGCCCTCAAAGCCTAAAATATTTCTAACTGACCATTTACAAAAAAAGTTTGCTGACTCCTAGTCTAATCCACTGTTCAGTCCAAAATATGTTATTTAGTGTCAGATCCACACATAGGCAGCTCTGAGGTGAGCCCAGAATTTCATACATCACTTTATAGCATTGCACTCTTGAGCTCCTTCCTGTTGGCAAAAATCTCCGGAAGATTATCCAGCAACCTGAAGCCTCCTTTGTATGTATATGGAAAGCTGGGGCTTTAATTTCTCTACTCTACCGTATACTTTCCATGATTGTGCCTGCTTCTGGAGCCAAGTGGTGGGAGGACAGACAGAGTAAACAAGCAACAAAGATTTGCCCATGTTCTTGGTACCACAGCTCTTCTGGTCACAGAAAAGGATTCTCCTCCCTCAGAATGTCAGGTACTTGCCTGGTTGTCACTGCTGTCACCATCACCATTGCCACTTGTGTTACTATGACACTGTCAGAGGCTGAAGCAAGAGAAAAAGAAAAAAAAACAAACTCCAGATGATTTCTCCTACTCTCTCTGACTCTAAGGAGTCTCCTTTCCTGATTCTGAGATTGCAAAATGAGAGTGTTTCTTGAAGCTCTTTCTGTTCCCACCTGATATCTATATCCAGGTGTCTGGCTGCCTGCCATTGAGGCTAGGCCTGGCAATATGATAGGGGTTTGGGGGGCCTGAGTATAAACTGGCAAGTCTTTTCAAATAGGAGATTTCACACACAAGCCCAGAAAAAGCTTTAGAGGTCTTCAGAATCTCTAGCTAGTCTGTGTAGAGAAAGTCCTCCCTATATGAAACCAGAGTACAAAGTCTGGTAGAGTTGGCTGATCCTTCAGATGCCGCAATTCCAACAACAAAAAATAATCAGACATACAAATAAACAGGGAACCATGACACATTTAAAGGAACTAATTAAATCTCCAGAAACTGAACCTAAACAAAGACATATGAATTCAAACAGACAAAGAATTCAAAATGACTGTCATAGGATGCTCCATGAGTTAAAAGACAGCACAGACAGACAACTAAATGAAATCAGGAAAACAATGTATGAACAAAATGAGAATATCAACAGAGATTGAAATTATGAAGAGGAACCAAATAAAATTCTGGAGCTAAAATAAAATGTCTGAATTGAAAATTCACTAGAGGAACTCAACAGCAGACTTGATCAAGCAGAAGAAAAAATCAATGAATTCAAATATGGGACTTTCAAAATTACTAAGGCAGAACAGCAAAAAGAAAAAAGAAAAATGAAGAGAGCCTAAGAGACATATGGGAAACCATCAAGCAAAACAAGATATACATTACGGCAACCCTTGAAGGAGAAGAGAGAGAAAGGGGCAGAAAAGCCATTTGAAGAAATAATGGCTAAAAATTTCCCAGATCTGAGGAGGAAAATGGACATACAAATTCAAGAAGCTCAAAAAATTCTGACTAGGATAAATCTCAAGAGATCTACACCAAGACACATCAAAATCAAACTGTCAAAATCCACAGATAAAGAGAATCTTGAAAGCAGCAAGGGAAAAGTGACTTGCCTTGTACAAGGGAGCATGTATTAGATTATCATCAGATTTCTCAGCAAAACCATGCATTCTAAAAGGCAATGGAGTGATATATTCAAAGTACTGATAGGAAAAATGAAACCTGATGACAAAGAATACTATATCTGGCAATACTGTCCTTCGAAAACAATGGAGAAATTAAGACTTTCTCAGATGAACAAAATCTGAGGGAGTTCATCATCACTATAACTTCCCTACAAGAAATCCTGAAATAAGTCCTACAAGTTGAAGTGAAAACATGATAAACAGAAACACAAAACCACGTGAAAATGTGAAAGTCCCTGGTAGAGGTAAATATACGTACAGAAATAGAATCCTGCAGTATTGTAATGCACATGAGTAAATCACTTATAAATCTGATAGAGAAACTTCTAAAAAGCATAAAAAGTAATTATAAATCTATGTAAATAGATATGCAATATTAAAAGAGGTAAATTGTGTCATCAATAACATAAAATGGGAGGGTGGCAGAGATGCAAAAGAGTAGAGTTTTTATATGCCATTGAAGTTGTCATTAGTTTAAATGGATTATTATAACTTTAAGATATTTTATGTAATTGCAATGGTAATAACAAAGAAGATATCTATATAATATACACAAAGGAAAATGAGAAGAAAATAAAAAATGTCACTATAAAAAAATCAATGAAATACAAGAGAGATAGCAAGAGAGGAAAAGAGGGACAAAAAGCTATAAACCGACAGAAAAAATCAATAAAATGGAAATAGTCAGTCCTTTTCTATTAGTAATTGCTATAAAGATAAGTGAATTAAATGTACAATGAAAAGAAATAGGTTAGCTAAATGGATAAAAACAATATCCAACTATATGCTGCCTACAGCAGACTCACTTTGGATCTAAGGACTCACATAGACTAAAAGTGGAAGGGTAGAAAAAGATATTCCATGCAAATAGGACCTAAAGAGAGCCGGGATGACCATACGTATATCATACAAGATAGACATTAAAGCAAACTGCCAAAGGGACAAACATTATGTAATGATAAAAGGGTCAATTCACCAGGAAGATATAACAATTATAAATACATGCACCTAACATTAGAACATCCAAATATACGAAGCAACATGGACACAACTGAAGCGAGAAACAGATAGCGATAAAATAATAGTAGGAGACTTCAGTACTCCACTTTCAGTTATGGATAGATCGAGCAAACAGGTTTGGATGGCAGGTCAAGATGCACTGTATTTCAGGGAGCCCATTAATTTTCTAAACTCAGTGTAAAATGAGTGAATATAACTGTTCCCTCTAGGGAGAGAATATATAAGTTTATATATATATAATATATATAATATTATATATTATAGATTCTCAAACAGGTTTGTGTTATAATGGAAAAAAGTCCTTACAAACCACTAATTTATAGACCTTTGCAAGACCAATAATTCCCCTTTATCTAAACTATGCAATTGATAGACAATCAATTGCAATCAGCATTGGAAGTTTACAGTACTATAAATGATATAAATCAATATTTCTGGTTGCTATTGTCTGCGTAGCTTTAAGTCAGACCCAGATGTCCTCTACGTTGTTTCAAGTTAATCCAAATATGATGCTGCTCTGACATTCAAGCTCTTTATTCCACTAATTTTCATACTTTTCTTTTCTAAAACTGCAATATTTGCATAATCTTTTGTAAAAATATATACATTAATAGAGAACTGGAGGGGATCAGGGAGAGTTGCCAAGACAATTCTGGGATTGATGAAGATTATTAAATAATAAGTCCATTTAAAGAGGAGAAAGAAAAGAGTTGAAAAAAGAGTGAAAGGAGTCTCTCTGTTCTCTAGGTAGAGAAGACAGAGGAGATGGTACAAATCGGGGTCTTTCTCTGCACTATAGCTCTTGCTTTTTATACCTCCTACTGTCATTTGCAGAGTATTTGCCCCTGAATAGGAAGTTTGTGAGAGATGATGTTGATAGCAATGAACACACAAGTGGATTTTTAACCTACAGTGAGTATTCAAATAAAAAACAGATGGCAACTTCTCAGAAACTGAGTACACTCCTCCGGAGATAAAATGGAGTGTTAAAACATTTTAACATTGCACTGGAGCAGATAATTAAGGTAATTATGGACTCTTCAAAGACACAAGGAATAAGGTCTAAGGCAACTTCCCTTACTTCAAATTGTAAAGATTATGCAATTCTAAGGGGAACTTGGGCAAGGTAATCATTTTATAAAATGCAATAATATTTACAATGGCGACATGTGAGATTGGATAGGCTGTCTACTTCAATATTATGTTCAAATATCAATTATATAATTAAGGAAGTAAAATCAGGTTGCTTCCACTTCACACGAAAACTGACAAAGTTGGAAATAAAAGAAAGCTGTCAAGCTAGTTTAGAGACACAAAGGAACAAGTGCACACACAAATATACACATACATATACCAACTAAGCAGAAATACTAAGTGATTTAATTTGATTTGATTTTAGAATATTTCAGCCATGCCAATGTGTCATGGCTGCATAAAAGTCTCAGCCATATTATCATCTTCTGAGTGATTTTTATTTTTATCTATTTTAATTATTTCTCCAAATGAACAATTTGGGTTTTTTTTTGGGGGGGGTATCATATTATAGAACAATGATAATGGCTTAAATTAAAACAATACATATAGCCATATAAAACCCTTTGAAACAAAGTAGAAATACCAATATACATATACAGATATACAGATAAATGCCACATCCTATACTTTCTAACTTCTATATATTTTTCAAAATAATCAACCTTTCTCATCCATTATTATGTATTATACCCTTCGATGGAGTCCTCTCTATCAGCTCTTTGGACTTTTTGGAAAATATCAGTATTGGTTCTGTGGATCCATCCTCTGTCTTTCCAGGGCTACTTCTGTTGTACATCTCTAGGATGTTTCAGTAGCCTTCCTGGTCACTTGCTTCCATTCTCTGCCCCCTCTCTCTACACACACATATCACACAGCGAGCAGAAGTTTCTTTTTAAATAGATAAATCTGATCAAATGACATTCGTGCTTAAATGTCTCTAAAGGTTTCCCTTGTACTTTCACGTGTAATGACTAAAGTATTCTTCCACTGACCATCCAGACCTCCTTTCTTCCCTTCTCAGCCTCATTTACTACATTCTAGCTACATTTGTGTCCTATCGAGTTTTTTAGGCATGTCAAAATTTTCTGGTTTTGGGCTTTTTGAGTCAATTGTTACTTTTTCCAAGTGAGATCTTTGTTTGGCTCACCCCTTCAAATTATGGTCTTCACTTAAATTTCTCTTCAAAGCACACCTTTCTAATTCCATTGCTGGAGTAATGACGTAGCTACTCTTTATCCCAGAACTCTCCATTTCATTATTTTTCTTGACTAGAATTTTCTTGTATTTTTTTTAGTTAATAAGTTTTTTGTTTTGCTTTTCCACACTTCTCGTTTTCACACCTATTCTCCCACTAGAATGCAAGATCTTTGAGAGCAGAAAATTTGTGTGTCATGTTTGCTGCATACCCAGAGAGCCTAGAATAGTACCTGACAGAGAAGAGATGTCTATGGATGCTTTTGAAATGAATAAATGAACAAGCAAATAAACCAATGTAAGGTTGCCATCCTCTATACAGCTACAGATTTTTCTACCCTAGACTTAGATTTGATAATATTAATACCATGCTAAAAATCTTTAACATATTCCCAGTGCTTACATTATTAAATCCAACTTCATTGTAACACCATACAAGGACCATTAGAAGTTGGTCTCAATGTATAGTTCCATGCTTTCTCCAATCACTTCTGACCATAAAGCCCTAACCACATTAACTGGTAGTCATATCAACCACATTAACACCCACATGGAAAATACCGTGGACTTTCATGTCTCTATGATTTTGAATATAATGTTCTCTCTGCCTGCAATGACTTTAGTTTTAAATAATTGGCAAATTCTCAATTATGTACTGAAATTCTACTGAATTATTACCCCCATCTGTAGTTTACAGGTTATCCCACAAAGAATTAGGCAGTCACCCCTTCATGTTCTCAAAGTAGTTTGCATGCACACCTCTCTGTATTTCTTATCACATTTTCACATAATTATATATTTATGACAAATTGCTCGAAGACAGTGAGCTCCGTCAGGATAAGAACTATATAGTAATCATCTTATATCCTTGTGTTCTAACAGAATGACTAACAGAAATTGAATGCAAATTTTAGGGAATTCATATTTTTCTGATAACTTCTTTAAATATTACAGAATTTATTTTATGTGACCTTTGACTCCATATAAAATTAATATCTATTTACCTTTCTAATGTATCCTCTTGTTTTTCCAGTTTTAAATCTCATGAATTGGTGACTTTTAATTTTGAGTCACAACTCCACTCTGTCTTTTGTCCTAAAATATTTTCAAAACATATATGGTATTGGTATCAACTAACACAATAGTCCTGGAAGAGGTCCTTGATCCAGGCATGTATTTGTTCAACAAACAGTTCAGTGCCTATCTTATTCTAGGTCCTATATTTGGAGCTGAGGATAAACAGATGGGAGATTAAATAAGTTTCTTCTCTTTGAGAACCTACAGTTTCCCTAAGACAACAGGAAATTTTTTAAATTAAGATTTTATGGCAGGTATTATGATAGAAAAAACAAGGTGAATTAGAACTCAGAAAAGGGTTCTTAACACAGATGATGAGAAAAATAAGCAGTAGGAGAAGAAATTAGTCTTGTAGAATGAATAGCCATGTGATTTTCACATATGTCCTTCCATTGTATCATAAGTATGTCTTTAAGGCAATACCTAGATTGTGATATAATTACTAACCTTCTGACTATATACACTGGATTTAGTATATTCAGCTGTCTTTTCAGACCCGTGTAACAATATTGTGAAGAACATACATAACAGCACTTTCTTCCTCATCATCATTAACCACAATCCAAATCACTGTCTATTCACTGACTATTGCTACTATAACAAATTACCACACACTTAGTGACTTATCTATTTATCCTCTTTTGATTCTGAAGGTGAGAAGTCTGAAATTAATCTGACGGGGTTAAAATCAAGGTGTCGGTAGGGCTAGTTACTTATGAAGGTTCTAGGGAGAAGTCATTCCTTGTGGTCTCCAGATTGTAGAGGCTGTAATGTGACCACATTACTCCAATCTCTGCCTCCATCTTCACATTGTGTTATCACTCTGACCACCTGCCTCTTTCTTATTAAGGACCCTTGTGATTACATCAGGCCCATCCAGATAATATGGGGTAATTTCCCCATCTCAAAATATTTGATCACATTGCAGAGTCTCTTGTACCATGTAAGGTAATATATTCACAGATTCCAGAGATTAGGACATGAACATCTTCAGGCAACCATTATTCAGCCTACCATATACTATTTTAAAAACAATTACTACTGTTATCTCAACGTACATAACCCATAGTGTCTCAATAAGATGTGCCACCAGTTACTAAGTCAATTTCATGAAAGAAATTAGTATCTTCAAGGAAAAAAGACCCTGAGGTATCTTATCCAGTTCTCTAACCATTATGTATTCTCATTAAGACAATGTAATCGTAGAGTCAGTTATGTATAGCTCTTGTTGAGTTTTTGAGTACTCCTTGATTTCCCTTAAATCACTTTTTGCTTGCTTGTTAATAATACCTGAAATTTATTTTTAAATGAAACAAAATTCTTTCATTATTGAAATATAGCTAAATAGCGTGTGTGTGTGTTTGTGCGTGTGTGTTCTTGGATGAATATGAATGAGAATATATGCATAAATACTTAATGAAAGAACATAAGTAAATAAGAAATTTCTCATTTCGTTTGAAGGAAGGAAGGAAGGGAAGAGCAGAAATAGAAATGGAAGGAAGGCCCCACACCCTTCCTTACGATTAGGAAACCAGGAAGCATAAGATAAACTTAACAGACTTCTCAGATTTTTTTCCTCCATGTATCTCATGAGTAAGTCTGTTGACATTCAGCTGAGTGAGGCTAAATGAAGCCCTGGACACACAGAGGGTTCTTTACCTTACAGCAGCAAACACAGGTGACTATGCTTTATGTGATTTATAAAGAATTTTGAATTTTGGTGGCTTTCTAATTTAACTGTTCTGACTTCACTTGAAGAAGGTGATCCCCTGGGGATATATGTACAGCTATACATAGTGAGATATACATAGACAGAGAGCCTCCCTCAGCCTTCTGGTGTGCAAGGCAGAAAGGGAGCTCAGATAAATTATCCTCCATTTGCAAATTCCAAACCTGAAGAGATGCAGAATTATGAAATGCACAAGTTGTGAAGTCGTTTGTTGGTCATCAAATTAGAACACTCTAAATGATGTTTGAATCCCAGCTTAGATAAAACTATTGAACTCTGTCCCTATGTTAAGCATAAAAGAAACAAATAAGATAGGATTTAGTGTTCAACATAATTGAATCAAACTTATTATTACATAACAGAAGCATTTGAAAAATTGATGGCTAGCTTTTCAGTGTAAATTCTTCTCCTTCAATGTGAACATGTCTAGAAAACCAAAATCTTTTATTTAGATCATTAAAAGCAGTTATTAAAGTTTGGTCTACTATCAATAGTCTTCCCTTTTCCTCAAAGCTTAAATGTCAGACTTTGCACTATGTCTCATGAGACTTGTTAGCTTCAGATTTTTAGCTAACGATTGCAACGATACTAAAGGATGGCTGCTTTAAAAGTCTTTATCAACATTTCTCATCAAAAATATGATCACAAATGGAAAAATCCAAAGATACAACTCATTGGAAACTAGTGACAATTCTGTATAAAGACAGTTGCTTATATACAAAAGAGCACAAATCCTAAACTTAAGAACTAACTAAACAAATATATAAGAGAAATCTTTATAAACTATAAAATGGTAAAAAATAATTTTTGCTTCTATCTAATAATTTGGTTGGGAAACATATTTTGAGAAATTGCCTTGGGCCAGGCATTATGCTAAGTATAGAGGACAGAAACATCTACGAGGGAAACAACAATAATCTGACCCTAACAAAATTAATTTTTAATAGAAAAGCAGACACGTAAACACAAATTTAAAATGCAATGTCACAAGTGCTCTAAGAGTTAGTATGTATAGCATACTCTGGAAGCACAGCAAACTTGGGGAATTATTTCTTTGGGGATTTCTTGGCAGAGAACATGTTTGAAGTGAATTCTCGAAATATGTGGTTCAGTTGTAAATAACGTGTGTTTTGATTTGAGAAGGGGAAAAGATCAGTGTGGAAATGTCTTTGTCAAGCTGAACTTCATCAGCAACGTCGCAGTCTCCGCTAACTTTTGACAAACTTTCCCTGTTGCCATATCAACTACTGTAGTAGTTTCCAATTGTTGCCAGAGCAAATTACTACAAAATTAGTAGCTTAGACAACACAAATTTATTATCTTACAGTTCTGTATGTTAGAAGCCCAATATGGCTCTCACTAGGCTAAAATTAAAGGGTTACCAGGGCAGCATTCTTTTCTGGAATTTAGGGGAGGATTGGTATCCTTGTTCATTCAGGTTGTTGGCAGAATTCAATTATTTCCCGCTGTAGGAACGAAGGCTTTGTTTTCTTGCTGGCTGCCATCCAAAGCCTCTCCCACTTGGTAGAAGCAGCCCTTGTTCCTTGGCTCATGGCCGCTTTCCTCCGTGCTCAAAGCCAGCAAGGGTGAGTTGAGTCCCTCAAAGCTTCATATCTCTTCTTCTGTCTTATCTTTCAGCTTCACTGTTTTGCCTTTCTCTTCCATTTTTTAGGATTCATGTAATTAGATTGGGCCTATTGGGATAATCCAGGATAATCTCCCCATTTCAACATCCTTAATCTTAATCAGATCTGCAAAATTCCTTTTGCCATGAAATATAACATATTCACAGGCTACCAGGATTAGGGTGAGGGCATCTTTAGGGGCCATTATTGATATGAAACTTTGACATGCAAACTCCGCAGAGAACATAATTATTTTTAAATAGCCTTAATTCTTGATATGCTTCATAAATTTTGATGGAGGGGTGATATAAGGCATCCTCTTTGGAGTTTGGGTGTGTTGACATAGAATTAAAGAAATAATCAAGAGGCACTGAACATAGCTACTTGATATGAACAAGTTTAATGATTATACTGTATTTTTATTCACTTCTTATATCTCTCCATAAAAAAATCAAATTTTTCATATTTGTCTTATAATTTAAAATAACCTTAAACTATTTTATGTTTTCTGATCTTCACTATAACCGTGTCACTACCATAGGGAGTCACTGGTACAGAAGAAAGAATAGCATGACTCTTGCAAGTATTTGAGGGGGAACAGAATTTTACAAGTATTACTCAAAACTGATATCCTTCTCTCCTCAATACTCAGGATTCTGTATTTGCTAATTCGCTTACTCGCTAAAATTTATTTGTCACCCCAAAATCAATACTTGCAGTTCTTTCGTGGTCATGCTGGACATGCCAAATGGCAAAGAATTTGAGTCACCAGACGCGCATGTTCACATCTGAGGGCAGACCAGGTGAAGCTCTGCTTGCTTGTTTCAATTCTCATAACAGATGACCAGTGGGTGGAGATGGTACGGGCAGGGCACTATACTGCGAGAAGTTCTGGCTCTGGGCAAGTTGGATGGGGTTTGAATCTCAACTTTGAGATATTTTGTTTATTATAATGCTATAATAAGTAATTCTTGATGATCTCTTTTTCACTACTTAATTGTTCTTGGTGTGTGTGTGTTTGTGTTTATGCTTCTGATTGGAAATAAAAAACAGAATAATTCAGAGAGCAAGAAAATTTATTTTGGTACTAAAGGGTAAACTACTACTTAAATATGATGGAGAAGCTAAAAAAGAGTACATCTAGTTTTAGGTAATTTACTTTAGGCAATTAAATTTATTCATTTAACTTATCCAATCTAATCTATTTTCATTAATAATATCAAATGCTAAGGACATTCAGCATAAAACTCTAGGTCTACCTTATTTCATATAAGCCTTATTTTAATGATGGATCTTTCTTATATAGAGATTGTTCTCAATAGAGAACAGTTCAGAAAACTCCATAATGTTTAAAGGATGATTTAAAGTTTATTTATAAATGTACAAAAGATTCTCAGCTTACTCCTCTGGGTTCATTTTTTTCCAGTAATACCAAAATAGGAATCACCATTGATGATTCAAGTGGATAATTCAAAACCTTTCTGTGATGTGCAGATGATTTTTCTTTGCTGTTGCAATAATTTGGTCTGAGTTTAAAATGTTTTCTTTTAACTAGATGACTAATGCCAATTGTGAATCTGTAAAGAAGAAAACTAATAATGATAAAACTAAGCTCTAGATTTATGCTCCTTGTGCTCAGACTATGGTACCAGTACTTATTGTGTGCCTTTGGACAAAATATTTCACTTTTTTGCCTCACTTTCCTTATCTGAAATATTAGAATAATTAGACTCCCTACTTTTTAGAAGTGTGTAATAATTAAATGTGTTAGTACATGTACAGTGCTTAGACAGTACTGCCATGTTATCAAAGATAATTCACTAATGCATTCAAATTCCAGAATGTGGGAAGAAAGAAGTTGTACATATAACTGGCTCTCTTATTGCATTGGCCACCTAACTGTAATGAGCTGTAAGGGAGGCAAAAGTCTGTAGCATTTATTCCTGGGAATAATAAGCCTAGACAAGATTCATCAGTTTTAGTACATAGAGAGAAGGAAGAATTGGAGACAATCAGACTTTTCTGGAACCTTATATATATATATATATATATATATATATATATATATAGGAATCGATATATTTTAGCTATTATGTGGAATAGACTCTAGGGGGTGCACAATGCTTACCTTCTCCTGGTATTCATGTCCTGCAATCCTCTCTTCTTGAATATGGGCAGAACCTGTGACTTGTTTCTAACCAATAGAATACAGCAGTGACTGAATGTCACTCCCATGATTACATCACATAATATTGTAACTTCTGTCTTTTCTAGCAGACTCTCTCCCCTGCTGGCTTTGATAAAGCAAGTTGCTATGTTCTGAACTGGCCATGGGGAGGCCCATATGGCAAGGAACTAAGAGTAGCCTCTGGATAAAAGCTAAGAAGGAACTGAGGACCTTGTTCCAACAGCCTGAAAGAAAATGAATCCTTTTGATAACCACGAGTGAGCTTGGAATCAGATCCTCCTCCAGTTGAGTCTTCAGATGGTACCACAGCCCTAGCTGACACATTGATTACAGCCTTGTGATACACCTTGGGCAGATAACCCAGTTAGGTCATGCCAAGACTTCTGACTCATAGAAATCCTGCAATAATAAACCTGTGTTAATTTTATTTTTTATTTATTTTTTTATGAGGAAGATCAGCCCTGAGCTAACATCCATGCCAATCCTCCTCTTTTTGCTGAGGAAGACTGGCCCTAGGCTAACATCCGTGTCCATCTTCCTCCACGTTATATGGGACGCTACCACAGCATGGTCTGACAAGCGGTGCATCGGTGTGCGCCCGGGATCCGAACTCGGGCTGCCAGCAGCAAAGCATGTGCATTTAACTGCCACCCCACCGGGCTGGCCCCAAATCTGTGTTAATTTAAGCCACTAAGGTTGTAGTTATTCGTTCTGCAGTAATAAAAAACTAATAGAGATACACACTACCAATGTCATTAAGCAAAAACCATTTATATGCAAGTCTTCTCATTTAGTGAAAGAGATAAGGAAGGGAATGAAGGAAGGCAGAAAAGGAGGAAAGGAGAGAAAGAATGAGTCAATATATATTAAGTCTAATTAATGTTATTTAAAACTATTTCCAAAGTGCCTTACTCTAACTCAAAGTTTGCTCATTTTTTTTTTTTTTGTGAGGAAGATTAGCCCTGAGCTAACATCTGTTGCCAATCCTCCTCTTTTTGCTGAGGAAGACTGGCCCTGGGCTAACATTCATGCCCATCTTCCTCCACTTTATATGGGACGCTGCCACAGCATGGCTTGACAAGCAGTGCGGCAGTGCGCGCCCAGGATCCAAACCCAGGGCTGCCGCAGTGGAGCATGCACACTTAACTGCTACACCACTGGGCTAGCCCCAAAGTTTGCTCTTATTTTGACAAAATTACAAGTATTTAATTTTTCGTTTTGGACCTATGCTTATAGAAAGACATGGATGAGCTAAAGTTTCCTTTAATGTGTCTTTTAGCTATGAGATACTAGAAAAATATTTTTCCCTAACCTATTGCCAGGAAAGTTATTAGACATTTGTCTTTTCTTCTTTTTTTAAATTAATTTTCACTTTTTCTGTTTTAGATTTTTAAATTCTAAATAGTAGGCAGCAAAAAATGAACTATGTCTCTAAGTGTTTTTATTTTTGTTTCTTCTGTTTTGAATTGGAAGTCTCCCTTATAATGAGAAGTTCTGTTTATTTATTCAGACTAGGACTTTAAGTGGTTGGCAAATAGCAGTGAATCCTGGAAATGACAAATACAATGAAAAACTTATCCGAAAGGAAAGCAGACTATTTAGACTTGTTCAAGTATAATCAAAGTAAAGATGCTTCTTCTGTCTGGTGCCAAGAAAGTAAAAGAAAAAGTCCATTATTTGATGAATAAAAGATACAACTTTTGATACAATACAATCATAGTAAAATTGTTTCAGAGATGGTATTGGAGCAGTAACGGATTTTGAAACAATGTAATCACAGCAAAGGGAATTTCAGGTCCTTGGGCATAAAATAATTTTATGAATAGTCTTACCTACTTTGATAAAATTACAAGTTTTAATCAAAAGTGAATAATGTTATGTAACTAGGTGAGGATTTTAAATATCCTCCATAGAGGACTATAAAATAATTATTATGATCAAAATTCCATACTTTTACCATTCGCACCAGGGACATAGAGATTTTTGTTTTGATTGTATAATAACAGAGAATCTTAATCCCATTCTGTCATTGGTAATGAATTTTATATTTGGACATAAATTTGGGGCACTGAAACTAATACCTAATCGAGACAGTTATCACTCCCAGACTAAGAAACAGATCTTGATAGATATATGTATTGGTAAGAAATGTCTGTTCTCATAAAACATACATCTTCATTGTATAAAATACAACTTAACCCTCTCCTAGATATTTTTTTCAGATAGTGCTCAAGGAAGGTCTCTTTTAAACATTATTTAAGTTTTAAATTTCACATCTTTAAAGCATTTAATTTTCTGTAGCCAAAGATTTGCCATTTTTTATTATTTCCAACTGTTATTGAAGATATTAGTGTGATTTAATTTGTGCATATTAATTAGTTAGAAACGTGAAACCCTGTCCACATCAGATTTAGTCTGCTAAACTAGGGACTGCCCTGTACTTTGTTGATGTATTTTTCCTTTTGTGATACTAAATCATTTCACAATAAACTGTCAAGACAGAAGACTTTAGGGCTAGCTTTTACCTCTATACTACATACGTTGCTTTATCATCTTGTCAGCTTCAGGTATTTTATGCCAGTTTATTCAATAATGGAAGAAAATTGTTAAGCTTCTTACAGGTTAGAATAATGATCTATTTATACTTTATAATTTCTGTGTTTCAGTGAAAATCAATATCAACTTTTGTTTCAACTGAAGATCTGTAGATCAGTACCATATTAGACATCTCGGTGTGGAAGAAAAGGCGAATTATGCTAATTTGTAACTGTCACCAAATTAACTATAGCACATCAGATTTCTTAACCTCAGCATTATTGAACTGGATAATTCTCTGTTGTGAGGGCTGTCTCCCGCCTTGTAAGATGTTGAGCAGCATCCCTGGCCTCTACCCACTGGATGCCAGTAGCATGCCCTCCTCCGGTGGTGACAACCAAAAATTCTCCAGGAATTGCCAAAGTCCTCTAGGGGTGGGGAGTTGGGGTGGGATTCATCCCTAGTTGAGAACCTCTGCTATACAGAGATTCTTATGCTGTTATTCAAGAAAATTTAACGTTTGATAGTTTAGGCATTTAGTTAGGATTTTACATTTAAATTTGCACACAGATTCTAATAATTTTGGAGTTACAAGCACTTTCAGTATAGTCTTTGCTTCTATTCTGATTAGATTAGGAATAAATTCTGTTGGTTAGACAAAATAAACATGGTTTATATTGATTTGATTAGCCATAGTCCCATATAAACAGTCTGATATCTATAAGAAGCTATAAATACATTTGCTTCTGGGGTTTTCCTCTATGAAACACTTGCCTTTATGAGAGACTAAAACTTTGTTTTACCTGAACCCTGAGCCATTTATGTGATATAGCTGTGAAAAATAACTTCATGCTTAATTTCACTTAATTACTTTAGAACACAGCCTGAGAGATCTATCTTCTACTCTGCCGTGGCGTTTTATTTTTTAAAATAATTTTTTGTGATGTTTCTTAAATAAAATAAGTTGCAATAGTGAGATTGAAGAGAATTGGTAGTTTTAGGCAGTATTATATTAGTACACGGCTGCCGAATACATAATGAACCAATAAATACCTAAAAGATGTAAGGACAAATAACAAAAATAAGAGGCTTAATTCTCCTTGTTAAAAATCAGGAAAGAGACTTCTCTCTCCTTTTTCTTAGAACATTTAGGTGAGAAAATTTATAATTGTAAGCACTTTCTCCTTTTGAAATACATACAAATCCTTTAGACAAGTTGGTAGGTCTTTTGTCAGCTTCAAGACCCAGGAATGTCTTTCTCAAGGACCTGGGAGCCATCTCTGCAATGTAAACATCAGGGAAGCTAGCACTTCTATTGTTCAGTTTCTGTGGGAGGGCAGAAATCTAACTTGCTCCAAGTTGCAAAACTACTTCCTCTCATAAAAGATATAAGACATTTGTTTTCCTCTGGATAAAGCCAATTAGCTAACATAGATGGTCACTACAATTAGCAGGATGAACTATGTGTGACCAGTGGTCAAGTCCTCTTACTTGAGGATTAGTTATTGTTTATCTTGAGATCTTGTATGAAATGGGTTGTAAAAAGATGCTTGGCGTGTAAAAAGATGAGATTTCTTTCTGTCTTTGCAGTGAATTGCCTGTTTTGCACATCATATTCTGGTTTAATGTTTATTCAATAATAAAAATGTTTCTTTTATTACTTCATTTGTGGAGAAGATCTGGGTTGGGAGAAGATTTTGTTTTTAATTATATTTCCCCAATAAAGGGACTAACAAAACTTGGGTTGAATTGAGATTATATTAAAGGCAATTTAGTTTAGTCTCACCTGTGCTTTAATTCCTTTTACCTGAAAACCAAGAAGAAAGAAGTTAGGCTTCTGGCATTACTACTGTGCACTTATTTAGGCCCCTGTGATTATATTCTGGTGTTGGCGTGTACACTGCGGCAGAAACATACTGGAAGATCTTCATTTTGCTGAAGACGGCTTCGATTCTTACTGCTGCTGTAGTTTAAAATAAGATGTACTGGGAAAAGAAAATACTGGCAGATATGCCCTGGAGAGTAACTCTCCTAACTGAATCCTCCACCACCTCTGCTTTTCTGCTAAATAAGTCCAGAAATAAAGCTATAAAAATAGCTTTTGGGTCAGAAACAGTAAGTTAAAAAGTAGAGCTTTGCTGATGTCAAGGGCCTTTAGGCAAAATACCTGAAGAGATTTTCCTTCTTTCCTCTCTCCTCCTTCCTTCTCTCTTCTTTCCCTCTCTCCTTTCTTCCCTCCTTCCGTTCTTTTATGTGTCTTTATCTTCGTGTTTAAAAAAAGTCAATCATAAGTTAAAGGTTTATTAACTTAAAGCACGCGGTAATTTAACATCTATGTAGTTTCCCTGAGACCATTTCCTGTGGGTAGGTAAAAAAGAATTGCTAAACTGATTTCAATCAGGGCAGAGAACCCTTACTCATGCAATTCTTGTTAAGACCCCAACTAACAGAAGCTCAGCCAGCTGGGCCTTTAGTGTTTTTCTTCACTATTTTTCTCTGTCTTCATTATCTGTTGATACATTGGTTTAAGTAATGATTTCCAGCCATTTTTCAAAAATATTTTTTAAAATTTTAGGCTATTTATAAAACTCTTATACTATCTTAAAAAAACCACAATAATTACAATGCAAAGATCTATTCCTATATTCCTCAGCAATGCTGTACCTGTGTTTCTATACATCCATGGTAGTCTCCAAGCCTTTTTTCTTCCACCATGATAGAAGCAGTAACTGTACATAGTGGTTGCTATTAAAATAGATAGTAATGGTTTCTGTCCGATGATTTGTCACTAATTGTCATGAGTGCAGTATTCCAGACACTCATGTGTCCTACAAAGACTGAAAAATAATTTATGCAAAGTTTGCAGAAGATATATGTTAGTTTCCTACATTTGAATTTACAGAAGATCGTTTCTCAATAAGTTCTCTAACCTTTTAAAATAAAAGCAGAGAAAAAAATGCATCTTCCATACAGCAATTTGAAGTTTTTAAAATCTTTTTATTATAATGGGCCCTCTATCATATGTTAACTGTTCATTTTGGTTTCTTAAATACAACCTAAATGTTCTATGCACAGACGCCATCAAATGAACACAAACACACACAAAATTGCTCTCAATCAATTTGGGCTTTGGGAGCTGATTCTGATACCAGTACCCTTTTGTCAGTCTGACTTATTTTTTTATTGCTATTGTTTTCAAACCCTTCATTCCTGTACCTCTTCAAATAAATGTTTCACTGCAAGTAATTGTTGACACCTCTTAACTCCAAATGTTATAATTTATCTCAGTGTAGTTAATTTTTCCTTTTATTTCTTCACTGTATAACATTGTTTTAGAGCTCTCATATTAGATATTTAAAAATAAAACAAAAAACAAGCAATTTGCATAATTTTGTGGTTTTTTTTGAACATTTTTATTTTAAATTTTGAATGTAGTCAAATTACTAGTTGATATCCATCAGTGTTAGGAAAAATACTCTTTGTTGATAGTTTACAAAATCACTGTATTTTATCAGTTTCCATGGATCACGTTGGCATCATGTTGGACTAAATTTTATTTTACTGAGTTTGACAAAAAGGAAGCTATCTTGATTATGTATGTGGTGGTTATGCAACCATACATATTTTCTCAAATTCGTCTAATAGTACACTTAAAATTGGTAAATTTTATTGTATATAAATTTATGCCAGTAAAGCTTATTTAAAATAGAGAAAAAGCAAACTGCCTATGCATGTAACAATATGGATGAATCTCAAAAATGTATATATTGAGCAAAAAAAAAAGTCAGATACAAAAGTGAATTACAAGTGAAACTGAAGAATAGGCAAAAATAATTACAGTTATAGAAATCAGAACAGTAGTTTCTGAAGAGGAGTCGGGATGGACTGAAATGGGACATGAGTAAACTATCTGGGGTAGGGGCAATATCTCATATCTTGATTGTTACGTTGATTACACTGGTACACATTTGTCAAAACTCAATGAATTGTGTATTTAATATCCATGCATTTTACCTTAATAAGCAACTTAAGGAATAACAATAAATTTAGCTTTGTTTTATCTATCACTCAAGTATAAATAGAACATTGCCAGTTCCTTGCAAGTCCCTTTACTACTTCCGCTTAATCATATTTCTTATCCTTATTCTTATATATCCCCTCGATTTTAATGCCATACACGGCATTGTTGAGGAGACACTCTCCACCAGTCTGAGCTGCACTGAGCCCACATTTCCTCGACTAAATGTGCTTTCAAACTCCTCCACAAGTGTGGGGGCAGCACTCTGGCTCCCGTGGAATTCTAAACAATACATCTTTGGTGTTGTAGTGGCATCATCCTATGACTTTTACAATGGCAATATAAAATTATGGCCTCAAAATATGGATTTCCCAATCCAGTCTGTGACAGTTAATGCCATACAGGGGCAAAAGAAGAACTACTGAATGTACATTCCACCTGGAACACATTTCCTCTTGAGAGATTCATGCAATTTCAGTCAAACTGCCAGATTCCTAATAGAGGTACTTTTAAACCCAGAGCCAAGGGTTCCAGTTCTAAATATTAATTGAACAGTGCTATTATACTTGTGCAAATTGTGATGATGTTACAATAAATAGTTTCCTGATTATAACTTTAAAGACCCCAATATCAGAATTATGCCTGTTTTTTTAGGTTAAATTAAAGAATAAGTCATATAGTCTTGTTCAAATTTAAGCAATATGCTGTGTTTCATTGGGCCCATTAGGAGAGGTCCCTGCTTGTATTCCATCAGATTCTCCACATGACTCTGGACTCTTGTACTTGAAATAAATATTGTATCATTTGGCCCTCTGAGAGTCTTCAATAAATATCACCCCACCAGAACCGTCAACTGAATTCTGAAAACATTGTGAAATAAAGCAAAAAAGAAAGCATAGAGAATAAAATACCACCTATAGTACACATGAAGCAAAGTTGGAAGACGTAGCTTAGTGTGCAAGTCAAATGGGCCATGTACTTAATGCCCAGAATGAGCTAGGTTTAACCATCAGGCACAAACAACATTGGACCAAGGAAAGCTACTCTCTGTAGGAAAGAGCCTGGAAGGATGAGAAGAACGTGTGCTCTTTGCATGCAGTTTGTTCCCATGAGAAACAAAATAGGGAAGAGCTGATGCGAGTGTGCCTGCCCAGATATGCTTCCAAATTTATCAATTCCACCTTCTCAGTGTAGAAAGAAATCTGAGTATAACAACTGAAATTACATTTCCTTCATTGGAAGAAAAGACCAAGAGAAGTGATAAGAATTCATCTTGGTTTCTTCCAAATAGGTGATTACTTGCCAAAGTTAAAAGTTCTAAAAGTGTCTAACGTTCTTGTTTCTTTCCTTTGAGGAAAATATTACAAGTACCATCATTTTCATAATTACTGAAGTCTTAATATAATTACCCTTATTATCACAATTAATTTCACCATACAGGTCAACTCTTCAGAGTCAAAGAGAAAAGAAAATGAATCTTTTTTAGATCAGGGAAGTAACAAATGTATTTCTGGTGTCCCTAAGCAATTTCAGCTTCACTACACTTCCATCTGTTCTCTGCAATCCACCCAGAGTTTTCTATCAACTAGTGCCTGGGATCATACAGGTCTGGATTACATATTTTAGATACCATCATGGAGCATGTAACCCTTACCTAGTTTTCAGATACCTAGTCTTCAATAGCACCTTATCTGGGAAAACTCCTAAAAATATATATTCAAAAGTCAGAGTTTGAAGTTGCTAGGTATGTCTTATCTACCTAAGATGTCCACATCAATGCTGAACAGGATATATTACTTTCCTGTGGCTATTGTAACAAATTACCAAAAACTTAATGGCTTAAACACAGAAATTTATACTCTCATGGTTCTGGACACCAAAGTACAAAATCAGTATTACTGGGCCAAAATCAAGGTGTTAGCAGGACCATGCCCCCTCTGGAGGCTCTAGGGGAGAATTTGTTTTCTTTATCTCTTCCAGCTACTGATGGCTGCCAGCATTCCTTAACTTATGGTTGCCTCACTCCAATCTCTGCCTCCGTGGTTACATCTTTTACTTTGCTGGTGTCTGTCTCTCTTCTCCATTTGCCTTTCTCTTATAAGGACACTTGTGATTGCAGTTGGGGCCCACCCAGATAATCCATCTCAAAATCCTATTTCAATCACATCTGCACTTGTTCCATATATGGTAATATTTACAGGACCTGTAGGATCTGATATCTTTGAAGGCCATTATGAAGCCTACGACACAAGGCATCAATAGTCTGTAGTTGAGGGCTGTACCATGATCAAGGACATCAAACAGATCGTGGATGCTGTTACTACTGTCAGTTTGTGCGCTACTTATTTTCTATAATTTCTTCAGTAACTAATCTCCTCAGAAAGAGGAAAGCATTTAGCTGGTTACTATCATAGCTGCACCCTCCAAATGACTGAAAACTCTTCACATTTGCTTTGCCCCTAGATTGTGTTGCGAAATCTAGCCTGAATTCGTTGAAACTGGTCTCCAAAACCTTTATATGGATTTGCTCAATTCACTAGGAATAATTGTACATCCAAAATATGGTACAGTAATTATTTAAGTGGCTCTCTGTCACACAAACAGCTTTTTAATATCTGAGATAACTTTTAAAGCCCTTTCTCATTCATTCAACTCTACCACAAGGCATATAGCAACTGGTGACAAAGATAGAAGGATGAAAACTGACTATATGATGACTCTACTCTCCCTCAAATGTACAGAAGCCATCTCCTCATAAGAAAAACATGAGGTCTTTAAAAATTGTGCTATTACCAAGGCCGTATTTTTTTTTAATATGATCCTACATGTGTATCTATTCCTATTTCTTCACTTACTCTCATTCTAGGTCCATACCTTCAATCCATACTTCAAATAGGATCAGCTATAGGGAAGCTAAATATGTTGTCACAGTTCTGAATGTCTGAATATCTCTTGACACTGTGGCCATCTCCTAACTCGGAGGAAATCAGTTGGACTTATGGACTGTTCATGGGAGTCTTCTTCCAACTACAAAATTTCTATAGAATATTTCTTCCATTGAATGAACTTGAAAAAGCCCTGTTTATGCCTAGCATAAGCTTGTTAAGAATTATAGGGTCTCTTAGCTTATCGAATAGCTTGCACAGACAATATACATCAAATTTTGTGTTGTTATATATTTGATGGTGCACTGCTCAATGGCATATCTGGGTATGGAGAATCCACAGGTAATACGATGCTACTTCTATCTAGATGAAGAGTGGTTTCCTGCAGCGTGGTAGAGTGGAATGATCACATGTTTTGGTTTCAAACAGGCTTGAATTTAGACCCCAAATTCTAAATTCAAAACTCATTAGGTACAACAAGACAAGCTACTCAATTCTTCTGAACTTTACATCTGTAAAATGAGGATAATAATAACTACCTTAGTACTGTTTATATTTAACAGCAGTGTATATATAAAGAACCTAACATGGTGTCTACAAAATAGTAGATATCTTGCAATATTTGTGCTATTTATTCACAGCATTTATATCTTGTATAAAATTCCATAGGAGGGGCTGGCCCAGTGGCGTAGTGGTTAAGTTTGCATGCTCCGCTTTGGCAGCCCAAGGTTCACAGGTTCGGATCCTGGGCACGGACAGACGAACCGCTTATCGAAGCCATGCTGTGGTGGCATCCCATATAAAGTAGAGGAAGATGGGCACGGATGTTAGCCCAGGGCCAATCTTCCTCAGCAAAAAGGAGGAGGATTGGCAACAGCTGTTAGCTCAGGGCTAATCTTCCTCAAAAAAAAAAAATTCCATAGGAAAGTTTTTTTAGTATGAGTATTGTTATTTTATTTATATTATACTTGCACTATATCTTTATTTTCATTTCAAAAGGTAATACTACTTGATCACTATGCAGTGATAATACTACTTTATCACTATGTGATAAAAATGGCGAAGTCTATTAATGTAGCAAAGTTTAAGCAAATACCTGAAATTCATTTTAATGTATAAACAATAGTATGCATATTGTCATGGTTTATTATAAGTTTGGATATCATTTCCTAGAAATTCAGGATATGTTTATATTTTACAGCTAATCATGCTTAGGCTTTATTCTTTTTGTGTTTTGGAATTATTTTGAAAAGTCACAGTCATATTGGTACTTTCTCAATTTCATTCTAATCTATTATACAATAAATAATCCCCAGGTATCTTTTTTCAGAAAAAGGCAGTAATATATCTGCTAGAAGAGCCACTCTAACCTTCTCTACCCTATTGGAACTCTCTGGGGCACAGGTGGAAAGTAGATGATGATATAATCAAGATGTAAGACTTGAAGGTCACTGATAATGCAAGGCTTTCTTTCAGAAAACATTATGATTTAGTAGCATGATAAAAGATCACTGCAGTATTTACCTTTCATTACCTACTCTGTGTTATATTTTCTCATTCAATCCTCACAATATCTTGTTTGTGACCCTTGGACATTAAAATAACCTCTGAAAATAACGCCATTTTATCCATTTCAGACAATAACATACAAGCAGCATTTCTCTCTTTTTTTTGTAAAGTGTTTCTGTAATAGATAGAATATTAATTTAAAATGTCTTCAGGATCTATTTTGTGGCTACTTACCTTTATTAGCTCCTAGTATTTTTATTACAATGACTGAATTTTGAAATCCAATGGACTGTTGACAGAATGTTTAAAATGACTGCAAAGCATTATTATTACCAAGCACAGAAATGAGTAATAAATCTGAATTTGACATTTCTTCCTGTCTCCAGAAAGTTATTGGTTTTGTAACATAAACTCCAACTGTCCATTTGCTACATTTTGTCAGCCTGATTATTTTTGGTCACCTTCAGGTGAAAATTCTGTAACAGAGCCTTTGAAGTAGCTCATTTTGCTTTTAGCTTTTTAAAATAATAGAAAAGTCTGCTTTGAGATGCTTTAACCTGTACTTTTTTTTTTGCCTTCATGAGCAAATGTATGAACGCAAGTAGAGCTTGTGGGGTTTTATTTTCCATCCATAATGGAAGTAACACACTGAAAAGACAAGCCAGGATAGATACTATGCCCAAACACTCTCAAAAGCTAGTCCAATACTCTGCATTTCTATGGCAGTAATTTTTAGGGTTACATTATTTTTCTGTTCAATCTCAGTCCCTCACAGAACCTAGCGTGAGTTGAGAGTCCTGAGATGAAAGTAAAAATAGCAATGTTATATTCCAAACTCAGCAATAAGCCTTCTTTCTCTTTCTGACTCAAAAAGTAAAAGCACAACAGTGTAATGCATTTGAAAACTCTGAAAGGAACTTGAACTTGCTTTAGAATTTAACCGAATGAAAACGAAGAGTGATTTCTGTATCCACTGGCCAGAAGAAGAGTAAAGAAAAAGGAATATCTCAGTGCTGTGCTACATTTACCTTTTTGGCATAACTCAGTGATTATTTTTTTCTAAGATTATCACAACTTGTTTTCTTTTTTTCATAACACTAACATGTTAGTGAAGTTTAAAATAAACCTATATTACTCTTGATTTTTAAAATCTCCTCAATTAATTTAATAAATGTAAATCTGACTCCAATGTGTCTGCATCCATATTCACAGTAAAACATAAAGAATGGTGCCTTTTATTAGTTTTCTCTTAACTAATTTAATTTTATGGGCCTTATAATTTGTAAAAAAATGACAGCACATGAAACTGCTAAGTGTATAATGGCCATATGATATCAATATATTGATATTTCTCTGTTTAAAATACATTGAAACCCATGTCATGTAAGTGTTAAAATTTTCACACTGCAAATAAATATTAATGCAGTAAGTCAAGTAATTTTATTTCAGTTGCTAGTATGACTATGACATTATGTTTTATTAAATTCAAATATTTTATTACCTTTAATTTTGTCGGTTATAGCATTGCAATATTGATAATAGCTGGTTTACTGAATAGCACTACTATGGTATTTATTAGGAAACAATAAAAAAGAAAGAAGGCCTCTGTCCTACTTTTTGACATCATATAACTGCTCAACTCTCAAGATCTCAGGGTTGCAAAGGAAGTTTTACAAAGTTAAAGAATCAGCTGAAAAGTTTAAACACTATGATTTCTAGCTCCCACCCCCTAATCTGATTCTTCAAAATTTTCAAGTACATTTGAATCTTCTCTCTAAATTGTGATGGATGGCAACTAGACTTTTGGTGGTGAACATGATGTAGTCTATACAGAAGTCGAAATATAATGAAGTACATCCGGAATTTATATGATGTTATAAACCAAAATGACCTCAATAAAAATAAAATAAAATGCATGTTGCTGGATAAAAAAAAAAAAAGAATTTCTCAACTAGTAAGAAGCATAGTGTACGAGATGTTGGTGGCTGCATAACAAATCACCCCAAAACTTACTTGTTTAAAATAATAGATTAGACCAAGTTTCATTACATGATAGTCTCAGGGTAGCACTACAAAGGGAGCAAAAGCAGTAGCTTCAGGGTCACTAAGGAGCTCTGGAAAGTTCCCGAAATTTCTTTCTCAACATTCTATTAGTCAACACAGGTCACAAGGCCAGCATGGGTTCAAGGTGTAGACAAATAGACTCCACCTCTTGATGGGAGCTGTGAAATACTGTGGCCATGTTTTCAATCTACCATCCATATCTGTCTTGTCTATATTGATTGCCTTTCTGGGCTTTTTTCTCCCAGTTTTATTGAGATATAATTGACATATAACATTGTGTAAATTTAAGGTGTACAGTGTGTTAATTTGATGCAAAATGATTACCACCATAGATTTAGCTAACACCTCCACCATGTCACATAATTACTATTTTTTTGTGTGTATGGTAAGAACATCTAAGATTTACTCTCTCAGCAACTTTCAAGTATATAATACAGTATTATTAACTATAATCACCATGCTTTATATTAGATCCCCAGACTTATTCAGGTATATATCCAAAGGAAATGAAAACAGGATCTTGAAGAGATATCTTCACTACCATATTCATTACAGCATTATTCACAATAGCTAAGATATGGAAACAACCTAAGTGTCCATCAATGGATGAATGGATAAAGAAGATATATGTACACACACTGTATGATATTATTTTGCCTTGAGAAGGAAGGAAATCTTTTCTGTTTCTTATGAGCACATATTAGAGTCATTTAGAATTTGTCACTTGTAGGGAGGGGGAACTTTGGGAAAACAAGATTTTAATTTCTCCCTTTATCTGGGAGTAAGAGCAGTTTACTAGCCTTTTTTTTCCACCCTCATATCATTGAAATTATTAAGTCTTCTTTAATATACAGAGACTTATTCACTACAAATTTCTGAGCCAATTCTAATCAACACAAGCAGAGTATTAATAGCTTCAAATCCAATGGCATGTGAGACCTCTGAGTATTGTTTCTTCCATATGTCCAGAATGTCATATCATAGGATATTGCTCTGAGTACCTGTATTCCACACTGTTTCTGCCTTAGTTCTTTATTGTGCCTAGCTTATCAGTTCTTTGCTGGGATAAGACTTTTACCATAAACCCAACCCTTTGACTTTGGTTCTGAGGAACTGCCTAGCTCAGTCCATTTATTGCCCTTAAAGGCTATTTGTCTCCACTAAATAACATAATATTTTCACCATTGACTTTGTATCAATTCCACTGCCTAGAGCAAAGTTTGCAAACTTGTAGATTTCAGGAGAAATTTGGTCTGAAATTGTGTTTTGTTTGACCAAAATTGTGTTTTAAAATAGCTGCATACTCACAAAAATGTGAACCCAAAATTTAAAAATACCATATCATTTACAATCGCTTCAGATGAAATATTTAACTATAAAATGAACAAAAAATGTACAAGATCTATATACTCAATATTACAAAATGCTGATGAAAGAAATCAAAGAAGACATAAATAGAGAGACATATCATGTCTATGGATTTGAAGATTCAACATAGTAAAGATGTCAATTTTCCCCAAATTGAAATATAGGCTTTGTACAATTCCTATCAAAATTCTAGAGAGATTTTGTAGACATAGACAGGCTTATTCTAAAATTTATGTGGAAATACAGAAGCCTAAGAATAGTTAAAAGCCTCTTGAAACAGAAGAATAAAGTGGGAGAAATCACCATACCCAATTTGGGGCCAACTATGTAGCTACAGTAGTGAAGGCAGTGAGTAGAAGGATAGAAGGATAGTCACATAGATCAGTGGAACAAAATACTGAAGCCAGATAGACTCACACAAATATGCCCAGCTGATTCTTGACAAATCTGCAAAAGCAATTCAATTAAGAAATGACGGCCTTTTCAAAAAGTGGAGATGGAAGAAGATATCAGTGGACAAAAAAATTAACCATAAAGTTTATACTTTATACAAAAATTAACTCAAAATGGACCAAAGATTTAGACATAGGAAGTAAAACTATACTTAGAAAAAAAACTTAGCAGGAAATCTCCAGGACCTAGGATTAGTCTACTTTTGTATATTTGAAATACTTCATATTTAAAATATCAATTTTTAATGTAAATTCAATGCCACCTTTAAACACAATTGCTATGCTGCATGAGAAAAAATAACAGTGTTGAAATGAAAAATATTTTGTTATACATCTACAAGTTGAATTACTCTTATGAAAGAAATAATTAAATGCATTTGTAAATGTCGTGTTTGTGCTACTGAAGAAAAGTGGTATACTTTGCATAATATGAGCTGACTATGATGAAAGCCTGGAAAATCTTCAACAGGTAAGGTAAACATGTAGAGGGATGAGTATCTTAGGTTAGAAATCAGCAAAGTAAGAAGCCATTGGGAAATGTTGTGTGAAGCCATCAGGGAAGAAGATTAAGAGTTGGGCATGTGAGAAGCTGACAGTGGATTTCTTCTCCTGATGTTGTTCCTACACAGTTTGGAACTTATGCTATCTTTTGCACCAGATAAAAGGTTAAAGTCTTCACTTAGCAAGTGCCAGAAGTTTCTAGAGGAAAAAAAATTCTTTTTACGTGAGTAATTTAAAAAGTATGTTCTCCAGGAAGCTGTTGGTACATTCTGTAAGTGCCTGTAGAGTTCTATTTTCTTGGCTGTGACTTCATAGATTCTGTGAATTTATTTTTTAGCATTAAATTTATAACTTGCTTTCATTATCGATTTATAGGCAGTGCAAAAATGATGAATATTAATCTTCAGAAGCTTCAAGAATTAAAGTTCTAGAATATTAGCATCATATAAGTTTCATAGACCATTTTATATTTGCATGACACTATGCCTGGTATAAATGTTTTTACATAATATTTAATTATTTTGTCAAAGTGACTTCTATGGAGGCAGAGACCAAAGTTTTGAGGTTTTAAATGACAGCCCAAGATTACAAGGCTAAAAATTCTTACCTAATGTAAGAATTATGTGTAAAATTTTTCTGTGAGAGGCTTTTTGATCATAGATAGGGTTACCATGTAATATATTGTCTAAACTGAGACATTTCATTTCAGAGACAAATTCTGACCCAGATGGGTTGCTGGAGCAACGGATGTAAATTAGGACTATTTTGTGCAAATGGGAATGTATATTTACTCTATTGGAGATATTGAAACACATTAAAACCTAGACAAATAGGTAAGATTGTAAAAATAAAATTTTTTAGCAAAACTGCTCAGTTTTTGATATAGTAACTACTTATGTTACAGTTTAAGACAAGGAGGATATCATGTAAACTGCATAGTTATCTAAGCCAATGCACAATTATGGATCAACTTGCTTAAATAAAAAGGATTTTCTGTGCTAAGACTGTCAGGAAAGTAGTCTCTTTGACATTCCCCTTCTTAATTATATTACTCTTTTTATATCCATACACAAGATTATAACTCTCATTGTGCAACACGGTGGTAATGAGGTGGGAAGAGGAAATTATATATGGGAATAAGTTATAATAGATTTTATTCTGAAACATAAAGATCCCTCTTGTGGACAGAAATTTTGAGTTATGCATTGTGAGGTTTTAGTTTTTATACAAAGCATCTAGTCAAAGAATACTACAAACACCAGGAGTCCTCAGAAAACTTTTTTTTTCTTCTTCCTAAGCAGAGAATCACAGAGTGGGAGCAGAAGCAAATCTTACCTAGTACCTTTGATAAAAACCTACTAGAAAACATGAATTGGGTACAGCCATTCACAATCTCTAGCTTAAGTCTGAAATAAGGTGATTGGAGAACAGTACATTAGCTTTCTTGACAAACCCAGTTCCTAAATTGATCCCACCACATTAAATATTGTATATCCAATAAACTGACCAAACAAAAATAATGCAAAAGACATAGTGACCCAATGTTGAAACTGCTATAAGGGAAATATTGTCCTGAAGAATCAGAGGAAAAGAAGACTTTTGAAAGTATTTTCTTTAGATATCAAAAGAATATATGTTAAATTTTTGGTTTCTTTGTTTTCTCAAGAGGACTTAAAAATAGACTTTATTGAGACAGTATATTGACTATATTTTCTTATCTTCTGAATTCTTGATGCTGTAGTATTTGAGGCCATGATCCTGGAGAGACTGCCCCTCTCAGGGCTAGCTAATTCCTAGAGATAGCAAAGGACTCTCCTCAGACCATGCCTTTGATATACAAACCACCCAATCCAGAGCCCACACCCCCAACCGTCTTCTTTATCAAAAGCTCACACACTAAGCTAATATTCCCCCTGCCCTAAATCACTGCAGGGCCGGTACTGGACAACTGGGGACCATCGCTATAACCTAGAGCCCACTGAAATTATTCAAACTATCCAATTCTAAATTACTCGCTGTACTGCCCTGCCTCACTCATTCCTTTACTTGAAAATCCCAATGAAGTCTCTGAGCCATGCTCTTGCCTCGTGCCACTCTGTCTCCTAACCAAGCCTTCTCCTAACCTAGTCCTTCCCCATATGGCCCTGCACGGCATGCCATGCCTCAGGTTTCTAGGGATCTGTGAATATAAATGTCTTCTTTTATGATGATCATTTCTGTGTCTGCATGTCTTATCATACTTGATTAAAACAAATTCCAGGTATATTTTAACACACCAAGGCATAAAGGAATTTAAGTAAATTTAAAAACAATAAATTGAAATAAACAGGAAAATGGCTACAAATAAAAAGATAAAATTAAAATATGCATCAGAAGCTATGCCAAACAAAACTTATACTACAGAAATGGAATTTGAGACTTTACCGTGGAAAGTAACTTCCTCCGCATCATATATTGCTTTTAACAAAGACTAGATCCACTCTTAATACGCATATCAAGTCCCCATGGTTTCACTTCTCTAGTCTCTTATATAAAATATTGACCTCATAAGGCTTTTATGAAAGTAAATTTGGTTATGTGAATAGATAACTTAGCTGAATGTTTGATATATAGCACACACTCAATAAATTGTAGCTCTATTAATAAATTAAAATGATAAAAGAGGTGTGACAGAAGTGGAAAATACACTTATGAATAGTAATTGGGTTCCTGTAGAAGAATTTGGAAACAACATTCAAAGGTATAACAGAATAGTGTTCTAACATTTAAAATATCAGTTCTAAGAATCAGAAAATTTAAAAGACCTCACATTATTTCAGAAACTTGATTGAAAAGAGACCCACTCTTATTCTTAAATTTGTGAATTTACTTATATAAAGATACAAATGTTTCCAAATATTCCAACAGAATTAACTTATATAGTTTTAATTTAGATTAAATTGTAATTAGATTAATTAAAACTTCTTCTTCCTGACGTCAAAAGCCAGAAGATAATGAAGCACTGCTTTTTAGACTTGAAGAGTCTTTAAGTAAAAAATGTTGTATGTGACTGAATGAATTGTTTTGTGGTAAAGTATAGAAAGTTATTACTAGATATACACTGGCTCAGAAAATATATTGATTAGCTATGTTCTTGAAAAATTATTTAAATTTAATGCTCCAGCAAACAAAAAAAGAAGCCAGAGCTGTAGACATCTCAGGAAACTAAGCAAGTCGTAATCAGGTAGAACGGGCTAGATGAAATGACAGCTATAGAACGGTCCTGAGATAGTTATCAGCTTTCTTAATTACTGGATCCCAAAGGGACATCAAGGCTTACACTTAATTCTCTACTTCATATCAGAAGTCCAATCTGGCATGCGGAGTCAAACAGAATTAGTCTTTAGGCAAAGGATTGTGTAAATAAGTGAAAGATCCATGTGTAAGAAACATCAGGAATAGCTGTTACCCTAGCAACCTAGAGAGCATGTATCTTGCATAAAAGGTCAGCTGTAATTTAAATCTATCCAAATTTGTCAGAAAAGATTGTAGGTAGAAGTGCTTCCAAATCTTCTAATTTTAAAAGATATCAAAAATTCAGATTTCATGTAAAATCCGATTTGCATATGAATAGTTTATTTCGCTTTTATTTTTTAATAAACTTTTTTATTTTGTGATAAGTGTAGATTCACATGAGTTTGTAAGAATACAGAAAGATCCCTTCACCTAGTTTCTTCTGATGACAACATCTTGCAAAACTATAGTGCATTTTCACAACCAGGATATTGACACTGATACAATAAGATACAGAACAATTCCACCTCCTCAAGGCTCCCTCCTGTTGCGCTTTTATAGCCTCATCCAGCTCCCTCCCAGATGACTCTCCCTCTCAATGTTCCTGACAACCTCTAATCTGTTCTCCATTTCTATAATTTCCCATTTCAAGAATGCTCTATAATAGTACAACAGATGACCTTTTGGGATTTGCTTTTTCGACTCCTAGTTCTCTAGAGATTCATCCAAATTGTTATATGTACCAATAGTTTGTTGTCATTGCTGAGTAGTGTTCTGTGATATGGATATATTGCAGTTTGCTTCACCATTCACTTGCTGAAGGACATCTGGACTGTTTCCAGTTTGGGGATCTTTTGAATAAAGCTGCTAAGAACACTGTACAGGTATTTGTGTGACTATAAGCTTGGATTTCTATTGGATAAATGTCCAAGAGTGCAATTGCTGGGTCATATGGTAGGTGCATGCTCAATGTGTTTTCCGGACCTACTGTATCCTTTTACATCCCCATCAGCATTGTGTGAGTGATCAAGTTTGTCTACATCCTCGCCTTCATTTGGTGGTGTTACTATTTTTTATTTTAGTAATTCTGGTAGGTGTGCAGTGAGATCTTATTGTGGTTTTTAGTTTGAATTTCTCTAATGAAAGTGGACATCTTTTCATGTGCTTATTTGCCATCTATATATTTTCTTTAGCGAAATGTGTGTTAACCTTTGCTCATTTTCTAATTGGATATTTTTTTTTTTACTGTTCATTTCTGAGAGTTTTCTATACCTTCCAGATACAAGTCCTTTATTGGATATATGGTTTGCAAATATTTTCTCTTCAATATTAGCTTTTAAATATGGTTCAATTAATTAATAACAATTCATATAGAGTTCAATTTTTCATTGGTAAATACATGTGTGTGTGAATAACAATAGTTATATATTCTCATATTGGTATACAACTAGTTTTTGATATTTTCCTCTTACATAAAAAGTCCTTTTCTACTTCTCTTGTGTATATATGTTAGAAATTCTGGAAAATATGATTTTCACATCTTCGAGTATTCTTGATTGATATTACCAAATTGCTCTTCTTAATCTTAGTGCCAATTCACAGTTTTCTCAGCACTACATGAAGGCTCCTATTTTCTGTACAAGCTCACCAAACTGAAGATATAAATCATGTTCACAAACAGGATTTACTATCGTATTATACAAATTTTTCTCAGAGTTAATCTATAAATTAAATGCAAGTCTTGTCAGAATCCTAAGATTTGTTTTTGGAAATTGATGTATAATTCCTAAAATCCAGTTGGCTGAGAAAAGGTTCAAGAACAGAACAATTTCAAATATAATAGTTAAGGATGGGAGATTTTCTACCATATATCAAAATGTACCATCCAGCGAAAATAAATACGTCAGTACCACATATTGTTGGAGGTATTTTAACATTCATCTCCTCAGAGCTAACGAGATAGGCAGCTGCAGAGCCATTTCACAGTCTGTGTTTCCCTTCTCCATCGGTATTGTCCTTAGCAGAGAGTAAGAGAGCCCTGCCCTTGGCCTTGGTTCCAGAAGAAGCTGTGTGGCATTTCTCCTTCTCTGCCTTTCCAAGAGAGTGTGCCAACCTGGAGACAATGCTTCTCTCTGCTTAGGACTTTCCTCTGGGTACCTCGAAATACAGAATTTCCTTCCCAAACTGCCCCTTCTCGGGGTAGCGTCATCTCTTCTGAGGTTGCATCCTCAAGACATCAAAACACGCCACTGCTACGCATACTCCTGAACACAGTGATGGCCAATGTGTGGCTATTTGCAGGTAGAGTGCACAGAATTTTAATATGTGTAGGGGTTCTGCCAATTACCAAGTATATCTATTCCAGTTTTACATTCAAGGACCAAATAAATGACCACCAGATGGAAACTTAGACCCAGTGAATTCATAATGAGCCGGGCCTGGGACAGGATGCCATTTATTTCCTGGCTTGCATGTGTCCCCCTTCTAATAGAAGGGCTGCCGTGAAGCTTTGGGCCCTTCAGTATCATCAATTTGGACCCTGTATTCATAACTCCTCAGAAATGTTTGAGTATTCTCTTTTTTTCCAGTGCACAATTATGCAAATAAATTTCCATAGGTCGCCAGTGGGGAAGGACTAGGGGAATCATTAACACACATACTTGACATGGTGTTGCAGGATTCTTCTTTTTGAAAACATGGCCACTCCTTCAGTTATTGGGGTCCAGATCAGGGAACTGATTCAGTTCAAGAAATTGGGCAATCATGTATTCTTGGTTTCTTTTGAATTTATAGGCTGAGCATGAACCACGTTAGCGGCCCACCTAACTTGCCTATAGAGACATTGTCTTCCATTAACCATCTTCAAAGTTCTCTAAAGGCGAGCTGTCACTTTAGCCTTGCCATTCATAAGATTATTGTGCCTCCTTACTTCTGATGATTGAGCACTACCACTTGGTCTCCATTATTTTGGAATCTTATCATCCCATTGATACAATGATTCAGTTCATTAAAGGTATCTCTTACTGTTAGCCATGAGCAACAAATAGTCACCACCAAGATTCGAAGTGATCTGCTACCACTCTGACCAGCAAATTTCTTTCATTTTTCTTTTCTTTGCATTCCTTTTTTCTTTTAGGAGTGCGGGAGGATATCTTGCAGCATTTTCCATAGAAATTGTCATCTAGTGGTTTTCTGGACTTTCATAGTATATCCACTCTAGCATACCCAATTCTCTGGAATTTCTATTTTTTTTTAACAGAGCACTGTTTTCTTCAAGTTTCTAGGAGACATCCTTGTGGTGTCTTTGCATTATCTCACAGGGTTTTGTTAGAGTGTTGGATCCTGTATCCCGAGAGTATGCTGCCATAGCAATAAACTCTTCTCCTCACACAACTTTATGTTCCATATACCTTGATCTAGTACACTCAGAATATAGTTCTAGATGTACTATCCTGCCTCCTTCTGGTGTATGTTGATTAGGTGCTACAGTTTCTTAGGGGGTAATAATTATCCATTACCTTCCTTAGTAGGCCAAGCATTTTCTTTGCTAGGTAATGTTGTGTAATAATTAATTCTATTATTAACGTAATAGAAGGGAAGGGGAAAGCAGATTTTGGAAGGGTGGGGGGTGTGCTGTCTTACACAATGAAGGCGACTGCATCGTTTTAAAGTCCTTTATAGAGGGAAGAGTAAAACCTTCTGCAGGCTTAAAGGGTTCAGGGGCATATGGGAATTCAAGATTTCTAAGTACATCAACCCAGACATCTCCATCCCATTCTGACGCTCCCATTGTTTTCCAATCAGCGCCTTGATCTTGGTACAGCAGACCTGCTTAGAGTAAGGATCTAATGCTCTCTGGCACTCTGCTACTCTTTATAATTAGTTTTGGTTCTGGTCCTGCGCTTTCTCAGCTCTCCATCAACAGGGGATTGGTATCTTTTTATATACTGCCAAAAAGTCTCTCTCTGGTTTTCACACATAGCTTTTAACTGATTAGCTTTACATTATCTCTCTCTCAAGCATCAATTAACCCCAATAACAGCTATCCAATTTTAGTATCCTTATAATTATTATTTCCTCCATATTTCTCAAATGCCTGCTACATTTTGCTCACTAGTGTTTTTCTGTAAAGGGCCAGATAGTAACTTGTTGAGGCTTTGTGGGCAATACCGTTTCTGTAGCACCTACTGCAATCTGTTCTTGTAGGGTGAAAGCAGTCATAGACAGACACATGTCTGTGTTTCAATAAAAGTTTTGGTTTTTTTTGACACAACAGGTGGTAAGCTATAGTTGTCTCACCCCTGCGCTAGTATATGCACTTCATTTGGTTTATCATGCCGGTCCATGATGTGTGAAAGTTTCAACAGACTCCATTCCACAGCATGCTAGGGCTCTCTGTTCTCCACCATTCACAGTCATGGATTTCTATTATCAGCAGGTTGGGCGGTGATCCAGCTCCAACATCTCATTTAGCACTAATTATTCAGATCCCTCTTCCGGTACCAATTCTGACTCCAGGAAGCAAACTCTGGGATGGAGGCTAGCATGTAGGGAAGGAAGTGAGATTATTCAAAGGGAGAAGGTGGCCTGTGATAGATTCTCAAAATGTGTAGCCAACCTCTTGGGGATGTTTGAATCTAGGTTTTCAGAATTGTTCTGAGTTGGAGTGAAGGGGCCAGGTGTTTATATTTTCGTATAGATAGATCATTAAATGAAGGTTGTTCCTGGAATCAGAGCATGATTTTTGGCAAGGTGGATCTCTTCAGTTTAGAGAAATTCCCAGTGATGACTGATAGACGAGAGCTGTCAGTCAACAGCAGTCCTTATAACCGAGGGATATTTCCTGAAGGGGGGTCTCAGTGGCTTCCACTAAAGATGTAGTCTCAGACATATGCAGAGATACTGGGTTCCGTCTTGTCCTCACTCTTCTTGATTTCATGCCCAGCTTTTGCTGTCTGCAGACCTACAGAGAGGCAACAGTTTCCCATAGACCTCTCCACATAACCCTGCTTCTCGCTCTCTCTTTGGTAAATGGGCAGTTTGGCTTCTGAGGATAAGGTTGGAGATTTTTTTTGATCCTTCCTTTCCCATTTCTAGACCTTCACCAGCTATAGCAACAATTGTGAAAGGTATAGTTTGTATGATATATTGCTATCCCATAGTCCCCTGACTGAACCTAACTGACGATTATATAATGAGTAATTTTTCAGCTTTTCATGTAAATATAGATTAATTCTCTTTTTCCCTCTTTCCATTTTCCTACTCTTACATACATGTTCTAATTGTAGTTAATCTCACATATCTGTACCTAAGTTACAGATATCAAAAGTGTAGTGTGAACTATACATCACTACCAGATGGATTAAGGACCACTTGGGACTTTGTGTCTCCACTTTTGGAGAAAGGGTTAATGTTTTCAGTAGTACAAGTTGTATCACGTTAGGTAGGAGCACATTTTTACTCATTTTATATTCAAGTTAAATATGGTTAAATGAGGTGTATATTGATATCATGTGGAGGTGGACTCTGGTGTACAATGTGTTGGATAACTTGGTTAAACTGGGAAATATCTTTCCCAGTGTCACTTCACTTGTATGCCTCTGTATTGGAGAGGAAATATGCACAAGATCTGGAATGTGGAAGGGAAGGAACTCTCTGGTCTTTTCACACTCAGATGAAGTGCCAATGGACAGACTCAGAGGTGCCTGGGGGATGTTCTGCGTCTATTGCCCTGCAACGTCCTCAAGCCAACTACCAGATACTGGGCTGTAATTCCACAACAGCTTCCCAAAGACCTCTCACTCCATGTAATCTTCATTCTGAGGGATGCTAGATCAGATTTCATCACATGGTGGCAGCAGAGTCCTAACAGGGCAAGCCCCAGTGAAAAAGGATTTACTAGTCTCATCTTCAACCCTTTGCTGACATTCCATTGGCCAAAGTTACCACTACCAAGCTTAGAGTCGATGTGGGAAAAGGATACCAAGAGGCATGGATGCTGAGGGACGTGATTCAAATCTACCTCAGCTGAATTTGACATTTGTTGTAATTACATGTGTATTTTTAGCTTTCAGTGTACTCTCATCATATATTGATTATATGTAATTTTTGATTTACATGCTGATTTTAGAATATATTAATTGCAACTCCCCTACCCCCTTAATAATGATGTCTTCTTGTCTTTTTAAGTTTGTTAGCCCTTAAGCACAGTATATTGGACTTAACAGATTTTTTTAGAGAATGGAACATAAAAAATGAATATGGCATAGAAGTTATAATAAATTCAACATATACATTTTCCTATTATTCTGTGACTCTATGAGCTACTTTGCTTTTTAAGTATTTAATAAATGGATAATGAAGTTAATGTTACTTCTGATACACACAAAGAAATATCTTCTTTCTTTCTTTGTTTTTAATCAGCACTCGAGAAATTCTACTCAGAGCTAGACTGATTCTCACATTCTCACATTTGGGTTTTGAGATAATTTCTGGAATAGAAGTCAGTACAATCTGTAGCTGAAAAATGCAGGTTAGATAACATAAATAAGAATATTTTTTTTAAAAAAACGTACCCCTAAATGCCCTATATTGAACAACTAAAACGAAGTTAAATCTAAGGGGAATATTTTGGGGGTATTTTGCCATTGCTATCTACAATGTTCACCATGAAGTTTATTTAGACTCTACGAAATATTCAGACTCAAAAGACAGACAAAGATTACACTTAACATCAGTTTAATCAGAAGGATTTTGGACAGAGAACACCCCTTTCCAGCAGGACAATGTCAGACATTCTTCTTTTGCCAGAGTTCTTGCAGTAGACCAAGACAGCATCCTGTATGTGTCAGTATCTTTGTAACATCTCTATAGACATAGCTTTCATGGTCCTCCCAAGAGACATGGCCAGTTACAATAGTCAAGGCAGTCAGGAATGAATAAAATAGTTTGTCCCTATGACATTTTTATAGTTTTCCCAGGCTAGATGCAGTACACAAACCAGGAGTCATTTTTTAATCATCAGCAATGTTGCCTAGCAAGTCAGTTTTCATTTTTACCTCTATTAGGTTTCCAGGGGAACAGGAACAAAGTTTATCTTCTCCTGCAGCATGGGAAAGGGTTTTGTTAACCCTTTGCCCATACTGTCAAATGTTTCAACCATATTTTGTATAAAATTATTTATAATAAATGAGTGGGCTTTAATTTCACGTAGATTTTCTTAAACGCGACTTATTTTCCTGAACATGACAGATAGTCCGTGTGACTTAGGGGACAGTAGATAATAGCTTTCTATAGATAATTGTTTTCTATTCTTTAGTGGTGAAAATGATAGTAAAAATATATGCCTGTAGAAAACATATCGTGTCCTGATTGTCAACAATACGCCAGGCCTGTGCTTGTTGTTCAATATGTGCTTAGTTACGTATTGGTCACACTAATACTGCAAGAGAAGAATTATGAGCACTGCTTACAGATGTGGAAACAAGAACACTGGCCAGCTGATCTCTGGATTATTATTGCCAAGCACGGTTTAGAAACATTTATGAAATTATTTTTCATTGGTTTTGAACTATCATTTAAAATAGGAATATTTAAATGAAATAGTGAATCAAACTGTTGCTGTTTGGGTTTGTCTTTGCTCTTATTAAGAAATAATCTTTTCTGGCTGTTGACTATTTGAAAGTTGTTTATGTCAAGAGGGAACAGGGATTTCTCAAAGCGACATACCATGAAAAATGAAATCATTTCATTAAAAGGGTAACTTTTCAGCATAATTTTTTGAAATTTTTGGTTGAGGATCTGTCCGAGATCATGAAGATTCAATCAGAAGCAATAATGGAAATGGTGTTACTACATTCATTTGAAACCAGACAGGAAAGCGGAAAGTTAGGTGTAGTGAGCAATCCTGTTTGGGCAGAATGCCTTTTTTTTTTTATCTTTTATCTATAATATACTAACTCTAATATTTTAAAAGTTTAAACTTGTCTTATTTTTCTTCTAACCAATGAAATTTTTTCCTCTCTCTCTCTCATTTGTGTTCATTTGTCTTTATTTCCTTTTGCTTTTTTTAAATCAAATTGAATACTAATAAAATAATATGGGTTTGATTATATACTCAGATTAAGCCATTCATGCATAATCACACCCAGTTTTTGATAAGCCATCTTTGAATTGTACATATACTTATCATCTACCATTGTCACATGTTTTTTGTATCTTGTGTGTTTGTATGTAGTTTATTTTATCAAAAATGTCAAAAATAAACTTTTACAAGTAATATGTCAATTTAATTGTAATTCATTTTCTTTAACTTAATCAAATTGCTGTTATTAGCATTTTATATAGCATATACTCATTTTTAAATGTTATAATAATAGACATTTTTATCAAAGTCTAGAATCATTGTTTACAGAATCATGTGTTTGATATAATTTCTAATAAATCAAATGGTGTATATATATATATAAATCTTGTTTTTCTTCAATTATCTAATTTCATATTTATTGCATGGAAAAATTTTAAAAATTATTCCTCTTAAATAAGTATCTAGTCAACATTTCTACTACCCATTCAACAAATTATCCTTTTTTTTTAAGGGATTATTGGATTTATAATGATAGCATGTGCTTTTAATCCTTCCTTTCTTGCACAGCTATTTTGTCATAATTGCACTGATTATAAATCAAATAAAATATTTTAGCAGTGTAATGACAAATATTTTAAAATTAATTTTTCATATATTTTATTTTCTTAATACAAACATTGGTTCTGCCTCATGAAGTTTTCAAAAATACTTTTATTTCAAATTAGCATGGAGATTTCAAATATTAAGAAGGTATTGTGATACTGTAGGGGGAAGAGGGAGAAGCTCCCTCTGCCCTTTCCCTTAAGGTTCTTCTGGCTGGCCAAATAATCAACAAGACAGGTTAGCGGGAGAAAATAATACCAAGTTTAATAACATGTATACATGGGAGAAGCTCAGAAATGAGCAACTCGTCCCTCTGTCTAAGCTGCTTGCTTAAGTATTGCAGCTAAAGGTGAAGGAACGTGTTGGGGGTGGGTAGTGGCCTGGGACTTCAGAGGGCAGAAGGACAATTCTTTTCAGGGTCATCTATTGATAATTTGGTCAGGGAGAGATAGAGTTTTTTTGATAAAAGGGGCTTGGTGCCCCTCCCATTGCAACATCTATTTTACATTATCTTTATAGCCATCATGATAGAAGATCTGTTCCAGGAATGAGCCATCATGCCAGATTCTCTAGGCAGTTAGTGGGGGAGGTCAAATATCCTTATTGTCTTCAGCTTGAAATAATCCGCATACCAGAGCGGTGCTTCCAGGGGTAGCTTGCCCTGAGCACCATCAGTTCCCTCCTCTGAAACTTCCCTAGAAGTTTCACATATTAAAAGCTGAGCTGGTAACTGTGGAGAGAGAAATCGTGTTAGTATCCGAGTGATAAGAAGTCTGAAAAGAGAGAAAAGAACTCAGATTAGAATGAGGATGAACAAGCAGAAAAGAACAAATCGGAGCACATTTCCCCACACTCCATTAAACCAGTCCCCCAGTCCTGGAAATAAGTCAGTCCAATAAAATGTGTGAGCTTCGTTTATCTGATGAAAAATGTCAATCTTCTCTTTTAATAGATTTAAGTTAGATATTACTTGACCTGTTTGATTCACATAAAAGCAACATTTTTCTCCAATGATTGCACATGCTCCTCCTTGCTGGGCAGTGAGTACATCCAGAGCACGTCGATTTTGGAGCACCACAGATGCTAGGCTGTTAATCTCTGACTGGAGTATGTTCAAGGTTTGCATGGTGGTGTTGAACTCTTGCTCCATTACCATAGAGAGATTTAAGATTGCCTTTTCCAACTCATAATCTCCAAAGCTGGGGAATAGGACTCTCAAGGCTGAAAAGAACTTGGAGTTGTGATATATAAGTGGATTTTCCACAATTTCTTGACTGGCACGTTTATGTGGCACAATCTTATGAACAAACGAACCCAAGTTTGTAATTTGGCTGGCATTTCAGGTGGAGTGTTTGGTGACAGAAGGAGCCAGGTATCCAAGTCTGCATCGTCCTGACCAATTAGGTGGGAATCCTTTATACACTTTGTTGCCGCATAAAATGAAAAGACCAGTGTAGTTTAAAGACAAGGTTAGAATTGAGTCTGTAGTTCCCAGGATCTGGACTATTTCATGATCTGTGCCACTTGCACTGTTACTACCTAAACATCTCCATTTCCCATGAGCTCCTATCAGTCTGCGAGAACAGAACAGATTGCAGAATAGCTGGTACAGGAGGCCTGCAATCTGATTTTGGCAGCTATAAAGCCTGGTCTTGTCACCTGACCAGGTGAGTCCAGATTTTTGATCCACCCATATATAGTCTGTGGCATTGGGCAGCCTAACCATGTGGATAGCTGCGATACCCCAAGTTGCACACAGGTGGCTCGTAGGCCATCCAGAGCACTTGGTGATTTGGCAAATGTTTGTGCCAGAGGGAGTAGTGATAGAGTCACTTACAATTCCCTTGAGAGTTCTGAAGATGCCACCTGCGGAATCAAACCACAGAGTTTGACTGCAATATTGTCTCGGTATGTCACCCAGGAAAGGTCCAGCGCCATGTTTACTTTCAATGCAGAGGGAAAAAACTTTCACCTATTGCTTGTACTTGGGCAAGGGACAGTCCTTGACCTTCTAAGTAGTCTTTCTGGGGCCCAAGTGACTCACCAGGAGAAGAAGCAGAGTGAAGTTTCCCTTGTTGCGGATACCATACTCTGTTATTCATCCATTTTCCGTACTTAGTCTACCAGGTGTTCATATCAGCAGGAACAAAGACTAGTTCAGGTTCTTTTGCACTATCTAGCTGTTGACATAACCAACAGTCAGATTGATTAGTTAGCGTGGCTAGGGCTTGGTAAACTGGCATAAGGGAGTGTTTGGTCTGTGCCCAACCTGTTGAAAAGGAGAGGGTTAGTAAAAGCAAGACACAGACCGGAAAAGAGCCCATAGCGGAGATTTAGAGAGGGGAAGAGGGACAGATAGAGACCAGCACTCTCCAGTCAGCTTTCTAATAAATGATTAAAATATATATATATATATATCCACTAATAGTTTGTGTGTGTGAGTGTGTATATATATAGGGAGTTTTGAAGCAAGGGGGAGGAAATGGGTCAAAGTAGGTTTTCTCGATCCGTGATCTTGGGAAAAGCTGTCTACTTCGTGATGTCGGCTGCTTCTGGGGCCTGGGTTTTGGCCCTCGAAATCCTTAGTTTAAGGTCACCTGTGGGGATTATCTCCCAGTTGTCTGGAGAGCGATGTTCTGGGTCTATTTTGGCGTGGCTCGCATGGATCCAGGAAGATTTTTCCTTTATTTTGATGGCAGTGCAGGTCGTCAGTAAGACTTCATAAGGTCCTTCCCAGCGAGGTGACAGTGCGTGTTTTCTTCTAAAGACCTTGATGTACACCCGGTCTCCTGGTCGAAAGGGATGGCAAGGCTTGTCAGAAGGTGGTGGCCATGCCTCTTTTACCTGTTGACGATATGCTTCAAGTATACTAGTTAATTTTTGTATATAACAAGTCATAGCATCAAATTGTTCACTTAAGTTCCCATAATATTCATTTAATCCAGGAATTGAAGGTTTAGAGACACCAGTAGGCATCGGACGTCCAAAAACTATTTCAAAAGGAGTCAGTCCATGCCTTCTATTTGGAGTATTTTGAATCTTCATAAGGGCCAAGGGCAGAGCCTCTGGCCATTTAAGTCCAGTTTCTTGACAGACTTTTCCTAGAGTTCTTTTTATATCTAGATTTTTACGTTCCACTTGCCCTGATGACTGAGGGTGATATGGGGTATGAAATTTTAATGAATACCCCAGAGTTTTTGCAAACAAGTGGTTTATCTCTGCTGTACAATGAGTTCCTTGGTCTGATTCAATCCATAAAGGAATGCCAAAGCGAGGAATAACTTCAGTTATTAATTTCTTTACCACTGTTGTGGCATCTGCATGTCTGGTCGGATAGCATTCAGTCCATCCACTAAACATGCAGACAATAACCAAACAGTGAGAGTAACCTAAAGCTGAAGGCAAGTCTATAAAATCCATTTGGAGTGCCGCAAAAGGCAGCGTGGGCCTGGGAGGACTTCCTGGATCACACTGATTTCTCCCAGAGACTTGGTAAGATTTGCAAGTTGTGCACTGGGAGGTGATTTGGTCAGAAATTTTATGGATGCCAGGGCAAAACCAATTGTCTTTTAGTTCCTTAACTATCCCCCGTTTGCACATATGTCCCATTTGGTGGGAGATAAGTGCAAGCCAAAAAGTCAAAAGAAAAGGAGATACTGGAAGTCCATTTGGTCCAATGTATAATCCATCTGATAATTGTTTGGCACCCTTTTGTATCCAATTGTCTTTTTCAGATTGTGGGGCATTTGCCTGATAGTTAATAACATCAGTCAGGGATAAAGGCAGGTTTAAGAATTGGGTGGAAAACGGATAAGGGGGTCCATAGTGAGCTGCATGTTTAGCAGCTCTGTCAGCCCTGTCATTCCCTAAAGATATGACATCAGTCTCCTTAGTATGGGCTGGACAATGAACAATGGCAATTTTTGAAGGAAGGTGAATAGCTTGTAACAAGGCTGCAATTAAGTGTCCATTAGCAATAGGATTTCCTGCAGAAGTTAAGAATCCACGGGATTTCCAAATTGTGCCAACAGCATGGCAGACTCCAAAAGCATATTTGTGTAAACGAAAGAAAAACAAGGTTAATGGTTAGAGCAAATTGTAAACCAGTTTTTGAGGTCAGAGGACAGCCAGTGAAGAAGAATTTTAGATGTCAGTGTCAAAGTATCTTTTGCAGTTTAAAATGTCTCTGATGGTGTCGTCAGGTCATCTCTTAAGTTTATATCAAGTTCATCGGCTTCAGTTTGTAAGGCTTCAGGAAAAAGGGCAGGTTCAGTTCTCAGTGATTTCAAATGAAAATGATGGAAAAAATCAAAAACGTTAGTTTGGAGATCTGTAGCCAGATATTTCAGGAGACTAGAAGAAATCAGGATCCAGTCCAGTCAACAGATATAAAACAAAAACCTCAAAAGACAACAAAACTAGGATCTAATATCCGCAAATTTATACTGAAATAGTTTTTACTGAAATATAATTTCTCTCTAAAATCACCCTCATTTTTATTGATAGCAAAATAAAAACTAGTTTGCAAAATAAGTCTAGTTCCAATAGAGTTGGCTCAATTATTTACATAAGTACAGCAAGAATAGCAGTTGATCACATAGGCTCTTTTAAATCTGCTTTCCTGGAACTTTTTATAAGGAATCTCACATTGAACTTTAAAGGTCTCTCGAGGCCAGGAAAGCCAAGCCAAGGATTTTGTCATCAGACTTTGCCTGCAATACCTATAAATTTGGGTGAATTCCTCTATTCCAAGGTTTCCCCAAAATATTTCAAGGTTCCTTGTACCTGCCAGATAAGTGACATTCTTTACTTATCCTGGTAAGTGCTGCTTGGAACATAAGGTACCAGGCCAATATTTCCACGTGGCTTTATTCCATAAAGTCCAATCTTCATTCCTCAAAAGCTGTATGGTTATATTGCAAATATGATGTTCCAGTCACCACCTTGGTAATAGAACCAGTGTTTCCAATTGTGTCCTGTTATAAGGAGAACAGATTCTTATTGAACTTATGCAAATAACTATATTGCCATGAAAACAACAATACTCACTTACTAAGAGTTTCTAAATTCGAGGGATCAGGTAGAGAGAAAAAGATAAATATTTTAATTTTACTTACAAAAATATCATTTACCAAATTGCTATAAGTCATAACTAGCTCAGGAGAAAAGAGAAAAAGTTTTCCTTAAATCTGAAAAAACAAAACATTAAAAATTCAGCAATACTTTAAATGAAAAATCATAAAAATTATAATCATCCTTATCAGTTCATTCAGTCCTGTATAATCCATTTTTGATCCCAATCTTTTTGTTAGCAGCTTCATGAAGTCAGTTTCTCCATCAGATTTCTGTAATTTTTTTTTTTACCAAGTTCAGTTTTATGATCAGAAGGTTTGTCAGAAGCCTGTACTTCAGTGTAAATGTCAGAGTCCTTTCCATGAATTTTTCTGAAGTTGAAACATTTTGCAAAGCCTTAGAGCAAAGAAATAAGTCTGTAAACAAGACCTCAAAATGGCAATTGACAAAGAAATTTGGTTAATTTTGGGACATACAACACTTTAAAATAATAATAACCAGAATTATGGCTGATAACCAGGACAGATCAGAATTTCAGTAATGTTATACAATTTTAAAACACCTATGTCAATAACATTTGCCCACATAATAGCACCTAAGCAGGCTTATCATCACTGGTCTGACAATGCTTTCCATGTAATTGAACATATTGAATAAGCCTAATAAGTTTAGTATCTTTCCCCTTATAGGAAGAGAGCAAATTTCTTTGAGAAGTTCCAGGGCCCTTTGAAAATTCTCAAAGAAATAAAAGTTAAAAAAAAGACTTTAAGATATGAATTTTGGGGAGCTTGTCAAAAATATAAACAATCAAAGCAAACAGAGCATTAACAGTCCAAAAGCCTTAATAGAGAGACCTCAGTCTTTTGAACGTAGGAAATTATTTTAACAGTTTTTTTTTTTTCTGTCTTTTAGGTAGACTTACTCAAAGGTAAAGAAAAATCTTTTGTAACCTCTTTATCAAGTTTAAGCAAATTATCCTTTTAAGAGACAGAAGACCAAATTTTAATTTTGCACCAGCTTATTTCTGCTATTACAACTCATTTACTTAATTAAATTCATTTCAATCTTAGCCAACTTGACCATGCATAAAACTCCTTTTCCAGAATTCCTCTTCCACAAACCTTCTATAACTTTCTTTTTACATTCAGAATTTGTCCCATGTCTTTCTTTTCCCTCCTAGTACTTGAGGACAAATTTATCTTTCTTAACCAAACAAAATAATTTCCATTCTTTGTACCTTTATACATCTTACTTTCCTTGTACACAGACATATTTTTCTTAATTTTTTTAGTAGCTTCAATCACATATATTAATTATAAATTTTAACCCTTAGAAACCTTAATTTGTAAGTAAAAACTAAGTAAACAATTGTAAACTTTCTTTTACATTAGTATCTTGTGGCTTGGAAAATTTATAAACACTTCATAACTTCTAGAAACAAATTACTTTATAGTACAATCTTTTAATAAAACACATGTTTACCAATAGACCCAAAACACCTTTTAGTTTTCCTGTAATGAAAAGCCAAAAGTAGACAAACGTACATTTAGCAATCAATGTCTAATATCTTATCTTATTTGGAAATGATGATACTCAGAGAATTTTTTATCATAAAACTTAGCAAAACTCTCAAGTTTTAAGTCACCAAAAAGAGTTTGGAAGCTGTAACCACAATAACACATAATTATTGTTTAAAGTTCATCCAACATTTATCTTTTTCACAACTATTTAGTTATTTATTCCCAATAATTATTTAGATTGCCTACAAGACTTCATAAGACTTCAGATAAAATTAGCCATCATTTAAATTACTATTTTTGTTAACCAGTTCTGTAATAGAAATAACATCAGTTTTTTTCTTATAAAATTTCATGTAAATTTCATCACCTCTTATACCTTTAAACATAATTATCATTAAGATTTTTATCAATAGGTCTTGGTCTTCTAATTTTGGACAAGAGAAGCATTCCCAGTCAGACATTTTAAAACATACTCAGGCAAAGTTGATGTAACCTCTTTGTATAAAATTAGCTCAAACATTCCAACCTTTATAATCTTATCAACACTTACACTTTTACATGTTCTCAATTCAATTGTAACCTGAGTCAAGGTCTTAAGACTAGTCAAATTTTTCCCTTCCTTTTTCTGGCCTTAATTCTTAGGTACCAATTAAGCAATTATGTGAGAGCTCTCAAAACATATTTTTTCCCCAATTTAGAAGTTTTTCCAATTCAAAGGATCCGTCGTCTGGCCATTGACGGGTAGGATCTTCATTTGTATATTTATTCCAATAGTGACTCAAACCAATAAGCCTTTTTAAGGAAAGACATGGAGGTAACATTCCACGCTTAGAATAAATCTTTCCCAAGAGGCGTCCCTGGTGAGGGCGCAGATGATGTAGCCCCCATGATCCACAGAATTCACTCCCAAAGATATTCAGACTCCCCTGAGAGCTTGGCACAGCCGGACAGAGACAGTTCGGAACCCCAGTCTACTCGACTGGCCACCAAGGTGCACCCCGGTAAATGCACCTTCCATATGGTGGAGACCAAGGAGAATATTCTCACTGGTCACAAAGCCAAGTTCTCAGGACACAGAACAAGACAGAAGGAAAAACCTCATCCGTTTTTTTTTTTTTTTTCTTATGTGCACAATGACAGCTTTAGCCACGCCTTAGGTCTCTTGGAGCCAGAATAATACCTAGAGGGGGAGGCGCCGCGGGGTCGGGGACTGTGTGCTTTACACAGTACCTCGTCGTTGCACGGACATTTTCTTGCAGTTGGCGGGGGACCTGTGTCATCTACCCCGTTCTGTGATCCAACTTATCCTGTCACGGGAGTCTTCTGAAAGTGGCGAGCGCCCTAATGGCTCTTAACTGCTCGACCCGCGCCCACTTAAATTTGCGGCCTTTTTGGCTTCCAAGATGCCCTTGGCAATGACCTTCACTTCATGTGCATAATAACCCACAGCAAAGTTTGTAGACGCCGGTCTGGTGAGACCCGCAAACTCACCAGTCTGTGGGGCCGGCCCGGACAGCAGGCTTATAGGGCCTATGCCTGCGTCCTACCCTATGGTATTTCCTTCTATGACAAAAGACACAGACAAAAGAAAAAAACAGAGACTACCTCTGGGAGGAAAAGGGATCAAGATCAAAACCAAGAATACGCTACGAAATTTAAACCAAGAGTCACTAAAAACCCAAGAAACTAGTTTCCCCAATATTTTCTCCTGCCAATCTAAATTTAGAAAGAGAGAAAATTCTCACCACTTTCTTCTGCCGGACTCCGCAGATAGAGATTCCGGGAGGCTGACTTGGTAAGAAGCCTTACCTTTTGCCGGCTTTCGTCAGGCGTTCCCGTATCTCATCATATGCAGTAGTCCAGGGAGAAGGCAGGTCTTCCAGCCAGAGAAGGCAACTTGCCAGCCAGTGTGGCTCCTGGCGACTACGCCAAAACTGTAGGGGGAAGAGGGAGAATCTCCCTCTGCCCTTTCCCTTAAGGTTCTTCTGGCTACCCAAATAATCAACAAGACAGGTTAGCGGGAGAAAATAATACCAAGTTTAATAACATGTATACATATGGGAGAAGCTCAGAAATGAGCAACTCGTCCCTCTGTCTAAGCTGCTTGCTTAAGTATTGTAGCTAAAGGTGAAGGAACGTGTTGGGGGTGGGTAGTGGCCTGGGACTTCAGAGGGCAGGAGGACAGTTCTTTTCAGGGTCATCTATTGATAATTTGGTCAGGGAGAGATAGAGTTTTTTAGATAAAAGGGGCTTGGTGCCCCTCCCATTGCAACATCTATTTTAGATTATTTTTATAGCCATCATGATAGAAGATCTGTTCCAAGAATGAGACACCATGCCAGATTCTTTAGGCAGTTAGTGGGGGAGGTCAAATGTCCTTATTGTCTTCAGCTCCAAATAATCCGCATACCAGAGTGGTGCTTCCTGGGGCAGCTTGCCCTGAGCACCATCAATACAAAAAATTCAAGATTATACGATCCCAGGAGAAATTTTTTATATTCTCTGCTATTTTCCATATTTCTAAAGATTCAGAAAAACAATGATAATGTTACTAATAATGTTAATACAACCAAGACATTTGGAAAATTTTATATCCTATTTTCAACCAGAACTACACTTAAGCAACCTGACAGAACAGTTAGGAATTATCACTGAATTGAAAATGAAACTGTCTTTGCTTTCCCAGTGCTTTGTTCACCAGCCAGAAAGGAAAAACAAACAAGCTTGACATCAAAGGAAATATATAGTTTACCCTATAATTTTTATTTCCACTTCTTACCTTTTATTTTCAGTCGATAGTCTTGTGATTTAGGGGGAAAAATGATGACCTAGAGGCAAGAATTCTTAACAGCTAATGCCCAGATGAATAAAATGCCATAGGCCAACTAAACTGTCACAAATAGAGCAAAGCTAGAGAATGAAACGGGCTAATTTTCCCCAGTGATTGGACAGTTATTGCTTCACAGTTGTATAATAGGTAAAGAAAAAAGAACCAACACACTTCAAGGTCAAGGAACACTGAAATTACTGCTATTTAAGTTCTAAAGAGTGTCTATTGATTAATTAATTCATCTACGTACATTTATATAAATGTTCGCTTGTCGTATAGAGACAGAAAATCAACATTAAAGCAGACAAGAGAATTATGCAATCGAGGAATGGTTTATTTTTATTTCAAATGTTTAGGAATAGTATAAATTTAAAGAAATTTCCACATGGTATTTTACAAAAATTGTGTTGTTTTAAGATATATGGTTTAAAATGCTTTAACTCCTCATCTTCAATCAGTGAATTTGGTACCATATAACAAAATTATTGTGATTCCAGTATTTAAAAATTATTCATATAACCAGGTAATAATTATTTTTTAGCTTAAATCTATATGAAAGCTAAACGGCATTGCATGATTTGTTTCATGTGAGATATGAGCAGGTTTTCTTTTCATTTAAAATTATAATAGTCTATCCTGTAACAACGAACTACAATATCCTTTATCTCCGTAGTGTCAAAAGGAGTTGTAGCTATCAATTTCAATTTTAAACTTGTAATCACTGGACTTACTACCTCAGGCTTTCTCTGACTTTTTTCTCCTCTGACCCATACATGAAGAAGGTTGTCAGGGATTGCCATTCTGCTCCTCTATAATATACCTTTACTGTACTATTTACTTTGTTCCTCTAGAATTTTTATTCAGGTTTTTATAACTTCCTATATGGCCTATATAGCATATGCATATATTTATTTCTTTATTGTCATTCCCAACTATAATATAAGAGACAGGAGGAATATTTTCTGGATTTCTCAATACTATATGCTAAGTTCCTAAAACTGTATTTTTCATAGAGTGGAGACTCACTAAATATTTGTTGTAATAATGAATTTCTAATGTATTCTCCCCATGGACTCAAGAATATTGTTTTTGTATTATATGCTGAAGAACAAAACAATTACCAAAACTGAATCGTGTTGTATAGCAGTTTTTGTTTACTTAATTTTGTTTAATGCTACCAGTCCTTCCTTTCTTTAGTTCTGTGTATTTTGGTCTTCCAGGCAACTTATAGTTGCCTAACATAGCCTATCAATTTTGCAGTGTGGTTAATGCCATCTGTGATAATTTTATGTCAGCTTGACTGGGCCAGAGGGTGCCCAGATATTTGGTTGAATGTTATTCTGAGTGTTTCTGTGAGGATGCTTTTGGATGAGATTAACATTTTAATCAGTAGATTAAAGCAAATTGCTCTCCATAATGTGAGTAGGCCTCATCCAATCAGGTGAAGGCCTGAGTAAACCAAAAAGAACAGTCTTTCTCTGAGTAAGAGAATAAATTCTCCAGCAGATTGCCTTTGGTCTTGATCTATGCCATTGGCTCTCCTGAGTCTCTAGGCTGCTAGCCTTTAAACTATCACTGCGTTATTGGCTCTCCTGGGTCTCAAGCCTGCCGGCCTACACTGTAGATTTGGACTTGCGAGCCTCCTTAATCACATGAGCCAATTTCATAAAATAAATCTCTTTATATATATATATGTATATACACGTTCCATTGGTTCTGTTTCTCTGAAGAACTCTGACTTTACGCCATCCCTCCTGTTGTAAAGTACATTTTTTCCATGAATAATTCCCTGACCAAACCAACCAAGCTGTATTTGTTATTATTTATTGCTTGACCTCTGGGTGCCACAATGAGAGGTACCTGCCTCAAAAACATTATCCATTATGGTTCACTGCTAAACTGCAAGAAATTTCTTGCCCCTTTATAATAAAGAGTACTATGTGAATAATGAAGTAAATCACCTAAAAACAAAATGTTGGTAAGTAAAATAACCAGAAATTGAGCCAAGATCTGTCTCATCCCAAACTCTTGTTTTTTTTAATGATGTCACTTAACTGCTAATCATTCTACCATTTGTTCAAAAAATCAACTATTTATATTTGCTTATGATTTTAAGAGGATTTTAATTCCACAATTTATTAATTTACTTTGCAAATATTTATTGACTACCAAGCTAAGACATAATACAAACTAATTCGGGCATGCATCAAGATTTTGCCATTCCATTTACTTCCTTAATATTGAGGACACTTGCTTCTGTGATGTTGGAGCACTATAAATGTGGTTGACTGATTGACTTTCTAGTATGTTAAATGAAAGCAAGTTTAGGTTTGGCAAAATGAACTCTCAGAGGTTCTGCTCTTAATGAAGAGATGGTATTTAAAGTGTTATTTTTAAAATGGAAGATACTTCTAAAATGTGATTATTTTGTCTCTTATTTTTACAGTTCATTATTTGTCTGCATTTTTTGATTCAGAAGAGAGAAAATAAAACTGATTTATAGGAGCATTGCTTATTTGCATATCTCATTTTAAGCTTTGCTAATTGCTGTTGAAAATGCCCAGATTGTTTATTAGGCATTTATTTTGTTGAAGAACTTTATTTGCTTAGACATTCTTGATAATAAAATCATCCTCAGAACAATACCCAAAATATGTCAGAAGATCAACAACACTTATTTTCCATAATGAATTTTCTCAGTTTTGAAAGTACATCTCCTGGCATTCTGAAAAAACTGTATATATTTTTCTGCATTATTTTCAAAGTGTTACAAATAATAATGCCCTCTGAGTAGTCTTAACAAGATAATTACTTTCAAAAGGAAACAATATCCCTTCCATCAATGCTCTATGACCTTTTATTATTATTGTTTTTATATTAAATAGCATGATGGGAACATTACAAATAGACATGAAATATGACCATTTGTTGAGTTATTAAATATATAGTAACCTGATTAATTTCAATATTTAAGTTAATGTGAGGTTTTTTATAGAAACAATGACTCTTAAATCTATTAAACTCCTACTCTATTAAAAATGTATTTGAGGGGCTGGCCCGGTGGTGCAAGCGGTTAAGTGCACGCGCTCTGCTGCGGCGGCCCGGGGTTCGCCAGTTCTGATCCAACGCACCACTTGTCAAGCCATGCTGTGGCAGCGTCCCATATAAAGTGGAGGAAGATGGTCATGGATGTTAGCCCAGGGCCAGTCTTCCTCAGCAAAAAAAAAAAAAAAAAAAAAAAAAGAGGAGGCTTGGCAGGTGTTAGCTCAGGGCCAATCTTCCTCACACACACACACAAAAATATATTTGAGATACTCAGGCTCATCATTGTGAACATATATCAGCAGTACAAAAATGTTAACTAGTACTTTATTCTGAAAGTTGCCATTTTGAATCATATCTGAAAATTGCCTTATTTTTCAAGAATGATAAAAAAGAAAGCAAAACAGGATAAAACTTCACCTATTTGTTACTGAGATAGAAATCTTATCATCTCATTATAAGTTATATTAAAAAGGGGAATTCCTCACCCCTTTCCAAAAAGGGGGATGATGTATTGGAATGAATATTTCCGTCCCTCTTTTATCTCTTACTCTTCTTCAAGAGTTAAGTTTTTGCCATATTGGTGAGAAGGAAGTCTATTGAGCAACAGCTCCCTGTACATGCAGGACATTAAAGGTCACACTCAGGACTAATCTCCTCACGCATATATCCCCATATTCTTCAGTCTCCAGAGAAAGCTCCAAATCCCGCTCATCTGGAATCTTATCTCCATTCAGCTCTGAATATGACCTTATCTGATCTAATCTCCCACCCATTCATGACCTCCCCTGTACTCCTTCGAAACTTACACTCTTATGGAATTTTTTGTGTGTGTGCTCAACAAAATTTCTATAGTTTATAGCTCTGAACTTTCCTTTAGCTTCTTGTGCCACGTAAAACCTGGCTATCTCATGAAGATAATGCTTCCACTGCAGCATCTACAATGATGGCTGTTGTCCTCTTACCACCCATGTACTACTGGCACTTTAAAGGGGGGTTAGGTGTGTTTCCTCATGGCCACTGCAAAACCATTATTCTCTCCTCTTCCTCTAAATCCCAACTGCCTTGAAGCATAGCTCTTAGTTTATATGGCCAGCTACTTCTCCTTGTCACAGTGATTTATAAACTTGGTCACTTTTCCCCATTTATTAAAGAGTTTTATCATTTGACTCATGGCTGCGGGGTTATTTTCCTCTCTCTCTAATGATTAATCAATTCTTCCTTCTCTCTTATGTCTAATGATTTGTTTTCTATGCTCCTCTCTATCAAACCCCTTGGTCATACTGAAACCGACAGTTAGCCATTGATGATTAAGCAGCTAGGAGCTAAAGTTTTTTTCTTTCCTTTTTGCATTACTGTTTATAGCTTTTAGCTGTTTACCCACCCATTGTTAACTGTGCTGTTTAGGCAATATGCTATCTGACTCCCACTAGGTTCCTATAGGTAACATCTCCCTGGATCCTGAGTCGCCATGGTAATGGGTGTTTAAGCTGTTTTGCAGGAATTAGAACCCCTTGTCCACTTCAGGTCAGTTGAGACCACCAACACTACAACTGGGCCTGTGCAGATGTCCGATAAGCGACTTTTTGATGTCAAGAGGCTAAAAACTTCACACTCAGGTCATGCTAACGCCTCCATTTTGTGAACATGCGTCCTATGAAGAGGCATGAAGTCTGACTACGCTTACGCAGATCATCAATTACCCCACTTCTCCTTACCTCCAATCATCTATCTCCACATTTCAGACCACCTTGCCCGTGCCCCTAAATATCCCTGAGTCCCCATTATCAGGGAGGCAGATTTGAGACTCGTTCTCTCGTTTTCCTCACTTGGCTTCCTTGTAATTAAACACCCTCTCTGCTGCAATGTCGTCATTTCAGTGTTTGGCTTTCTGGACAATGGGCAAAAACGAACCTGGTTTGGTAACAATACCTCACAACTTGTCATTAGCAGTAACTGTAGCCTCTCCAAAATTTCATTTTTTAAGCCTATACTCTCTGATTAGCACTTCCTATCTCTGAAGTGTTGTCCTCTAGTGTTCTGAGGTCAATTGTTTGACCCCAATGATAGCTCCAATATACTAACTATATCCTTTGCCACTGTCCATCATCACTCTCTTGTCTTCAATTCCCTAATTACTTGGCTTATACTCCATGGGTTATAATAATTTTTCCCTTGCATAGGCCCTCAAGCCATCTGTTTCTCTCCCACTGTAAAGTACTGTCCTGAAAAACCTGGTACTTCTCTGTACTACCTCAGAGCAGCTGAAGGTAAATGAAGAAAAACACACTGCCCCACTTACTTTAAATTCATGACCAGAAACATCAATTGTACCCTCAGTGTTTCTTGGAAACACGAGTACGTTTTCCTAGTCAATTCACTCTTCCAAGGTATTTTATTGTTTTTGATGCTATTGTGAATGGGATAGGTTTTTATAACTTTTGTTCAGCTGTTTCATTATCTGTATACAATAATGCAACTGATTTCTGTATTTTCATTTTATATCCTGCAATTTTACTGAATTCATTGATTGGTTCTAACAGTTTTTTGGTTGAGTCTTTGGGATTTCTACATACAAAATCATATTATCTGTAAATCATGACAATTTTACTTCTTTCCAGTTTGGATGCCTTTTATTTCTTTGTCTTGTCTAATTGCTCTAGCTAGGACTTCTAGTACTATATTGAATAAGAGTGGTGGAGAGTGGGCATCCTTGTCTTGCTCCTGATCTGAGAGGAATGAATATCTAGGAATAAATTTAACAAAGGAAATGAAAGATCTATACAATGAAAACTACAAGACTTTGCTGAAAAAAAAATAAAAGAACACACAAACAAATGGAAAGACATCCTGTGTTCATGGATTGGAAAAATTAATATTGTTAAAATGTCCATACTACCCAAAGTCATCTATAGATTCAGTACAACCCTTATCAAAATTCCAAAGGCATTCTCCACAGAAATATAAAAAACAATCCTAAAATTTCTATGGAACCACAAAAGTCCCTGAATAGCCAAAGCAATCCTGAGAAAGAAGAACAAAGCTGGAGGCATCATACTTCCTGATTTCAAAATATACTACAAGGCTATAGTAATTAAAACAGTAAGTTACTGACATGAAAATAGACACATAGACCAATGGAACAGAACAGAGAGGCCAGATTTAACCCCCACGTATATGGTCAACTACTATTCAACAAGGGATCCAAGAAGACTCAATGAGGAAAGGAAAAGTATAGCCTCTTCAACAAATGGTGCTGGGAAAACTGGATAAACACATGTAGAAAGACGAACTTGGACCCCTATCTTACACCACTCATCAAAATTAACTCAAAATGGATCAAAGACTTAAACATAAGACATGATACCTATAAAACTCTTAGAAGAAAATATAGGAAAGAATCTCCTTGACATTGGTCTTGGCAATGATTTTTTGGTTATGATACCAAAAGCATATTCAACAAAAGCAAAAATCAACAAGTGGGACTACATCAATCTTAAAATCTTCTGCACAGCAAAGGAAGCAATCAATAAAATGAAAAGGAAACCTACAAAATGGGAGAAAATATTTTCAAAGCATATATTGGATAAGTAATTAATACCCAAAATATATAAAGAACTCATGCAAGTAACAAAATAACAAAAAACAATTTGATCTAAAAATGGGCAAAGGACCTGAAAAGACATTTTTTCAAAGAAGACGTACAAATGGCCAACAGGCACATGAAAAGATGTTCAACATCACTAATCATCAGGGAAATGCAAATCTAAACCATAATGAGATATCACCTCGCACCTGTTAGAATGTCTGTCATCAAGAAAACAAGAGATAACAAGTGTTGGCAAGGATATTGAGAAAAGGGAATCCTTGTACACTGTTGATGGGAATGTAAATTGGTTCAGCCACTATGGAAAACAAAACAGAAGTTCCTCAAAAAATTGAAAATAGGTATACCATATGATCCAGCAATTCCACTTCTGGGTATATACCCAAAGAAAATGAAAACAAGATATCAAAAAGTTATATATAAACTCCCATGTTTATTGCAGCATTATTCACAATAGCAAAGATGTGGAAACAACCTAAGTGCCCATCAATGTATGAATGGATAAAGAAGATAAGGTCTATATATATATATATATATATATATACACACACACAATGGAATATTATTCTGCCATGAGAAAGAAGGACATCCTGCCATTTGCAACAACATGGGTGGACTTTGAGGACATTATGCTAAGTGAGATAAGCCAGACAAAAAAAGACAAATATGGTATGATATCACCTAAATGTGGAATCTAAAAAAGCCAAATTCATAAAAACAAACAGTAAAATAGTGGTTACCATGGGGCCAGACCCGTGGCTTAGCGGTTAAGTGCGCATGCTCCACTTCTGGCAGCCCAGCTTTGGATCCCGGGCGTGCACCGACGCACCGCTTGTCCAGCCATGCTGAGGCCGCATCCCACATATAGCAACTAGAAGGATGTGCAACTATGACATACAACTATCTACTGGGGCTTTGTGGAAGAAAATAAAGGAGGAGGATTGGCAATAGATGTTAACTCAGAGCCGATCTTCCTCAGCAAAAAAAAAAAAAAAATAGTGGTTACCAGGGGCTGGGGGGTGGGGGAGGGGGCCATGGGGGGATAGAGAGATGTTGTTTAAGGGTACAAACTTGCAATGAGTAGTAAATAAGTCCTAGACATCTGTTGCACAGTATAAGGAATATAGACAACAATATTGTGTTACAAACATCAAAAAAGAAATGATAACTATGTGATGTGATAGAGGTGCTAACTATCACTACAATGGCAATCATATTACAGTATAAAAATGTATCAAATCAACATGTTGTATACATTAAATTTACACAGTGTTATATGTCCAATACATTTCAATGAAAAAAATAAAAAAAATTCACTCTTCCCTTCCAGGTTAATATTTTATGCTTTGTCCTCTGCTTTCAAAGCCACCTTTCTCCCTCACTCTTGCTTCTTATTTCACCAAGAAAGTAGAAGGCTTCAGAAAACAATTTTTACATACTCTTATCAACTAACCTACCAAATCACCTTCAGCAATCAAAACTCATAAGCTCTGTCTTCTTTCCAGTTACAATGGGCAGACTATATATACTCCTTTCAAAGACAAACCTCTCTACCTCTGCATGTATGCTAGATCCTGTATCAATTACCTTTTGTGGTATTAAAGTTCACAACTAGCTTTTGTGGTCACTAAAATTCAGTGGCTGAAGACAACAGTTTCATTATTTTCACTATAAATCTACAATTATGCTGTAGTCTGGCTGATCTAGGATTGGCTTGAAGCAAATCCACTGGGACTTGGTTCTTTGCTGAGATTTGGACTCAGATCTGTTCCACTTGGGTTGATTTTGAGTCCCAGGCTCAGGAGGCAGCACTCCCCAAGGGCATTTCTTCTCTCGGTGATGGCAGAGGTTCAGAAGAGCAAGCAGAAAAACAGAAGGCCTTTAGAGCTAGCTAGTCACTCTGTCACTTTCTCATTTTACAGATCAAAGCAAGTCACATGGCCAAACACAAATTCAAGAGTCAGGGGAAAATTCTCTGCCCCTCTAGGAGGAGGAATTAAAACACAAAAGAGTGTGGTGCAGGAGAAGGGTGAAAACTTTGGGCCTATAATGAAATTAATTATATTTCTCTACAACTCAGCAATTTCAGTAATTTCTATATTTGTTCTCTCTCCTACTTCATCAGCTTCTTTCTCTCTAAATGGATCATTCTCATCAGCAAACAAACATACTAAAATATTTCTCACCTCATAGAAAAAACAATAAACAGAAACATTCCCTTGGTCCCAATCCAACTACCACTCCATTTCTAAGCTCCTTATAGAACAAAATTCCTAGAAAGAAATGTTTATATTCCATCTCTGCTTTCCCATCTCCCATTGTGTCTGGAATCCATGTGCTTCAGACTTTTATCTCTACCACTCTGCTGAAATCATAATTGTCAAGGTGATCAACAACTTCCAACTGCCAAATCCAATGGCATATTTTCAGTTTTTCATTTTATCATCGTACTTGACATAGTTGATCACTCCTTCTTACTTGAAATACTTTCTTTACTTAGCTTTTGGAACATCATTCTCTTCCACTTTTCTTCTACTTCATTGTAGTGCCTCAGTGTCCCTGATGGAGCCTCTTAAACACTACAACCCCCAAATTTTGATGTTCAGGCTCAATCCGTGGACCTCTTCTCTTATCTACATTGCTACACTCACTCTCTAGGTTATCTCTTCTAGTCTACAAGTTAAAAATTGGTTATTTCCAAATGACTTTCAAATTAATATCTCCAGACTCATCTTTAGAAATTACACAGCCAACTGCCTATAGAAACATAGGCTTCTCAAAAGTAACATAGAAAATCAAACTAATGACTTCCTTCCCTCAACCCTCTTCTATGCTGGTGTTTTCATCTCAGCAAATGACACTCCATTCTTACAGTTCCCCAGGCCAAAAGCCTGCATTCTTCTCTGACTTTTCTCTTGCTCTTTTACCTCATTTACGGTTTATCAGGAAATCACAATGGTGCTACCTTCCCAATATGTCCTAAATTCAAATATTTATCGTCTCCACCACTCCCACAGTGGTTCAAGTCAAACATCATGATTCATCTGAAGCATTATTAGTTTCATAAGGATCTCCCTACTTCTGTTTTACCCACTTAGAGTCTTTTTTCCATATCACAGTCAGAGTGATTCTTATGAAATATACATCAGATGATGTCACTTCCCTTCTCAAAGCCCTTCAATGGTTTCCCTTAACACATAAAGTAAAATCAAACTCCTTAGTATAACATACCTCCTTTCTGCTCTCATTCTACTCTAGTAGCACTAGTCTCATTGTTATTTGTAGAACATTTCATACATGACACAACTTTAAGGAATTTGCCTTTACTATCTTCTCTTCCTGGAACATTCGTGATCAAGATTCTGCACGGATCGCTTCCTCACTTTGTTGAGATTTTTGATTAAATTTCATCTCTGTACAATCCAATCTAAGATCAGATCCGTTTCACGCTATCCATCTTTATAGTTTATCCTTATTTTTTCATTGTAACAGTTATTACTACCTGGCATTATATCATATATTATATCCTATATCTATGTGTGTGCATGTATACATATACATGTACAAGTATACATAGATATGTATATACATATGCTTCTCTCTTTTATAAAGAGATATGTGTATCTATGTAGATAGATATATATATCATTCAAATAGATATCTATTTGATATCTATAGATATATAGATACATATATCTCTTTATAACAGATACACATACACATATCTATGTCTATATATGTATATGTGCATATATAGTATCTTTGTGTGTATATATGTAAATGTAAATATATCTATATCTATCTATCCATATGTATATATACACACACACAACATATATTCCTACCAGAATGTATCTTTCAACATAGAAATTTTGCCTGTTTTATTCACTGCTGAATATCCAGAATCCAGACTAGCATTTCTGGCACAAGATTGAGCCTCAATTAATATATGTTTAATTCTTTAAAGAATTATTAAATGAATGCCATACTTTCTTGAAGTCTCACTCCTCTGCCCTCAGGAGAATCTTATTTCCGCCCCTCCACCTACTGTCTCGATTCACTAAGAATACGCGATCATGGTATTCGAGTGTGCATGTTGTTATGTGTGTGGTAGGGGAGTAGGGAGAGGTAAAACCCAACCATTTTCTCTCTCCTTTCTTGCTTCCTTACCTACAAAAGGCTTTTAAGAACAAATCTTGGTGAAGTGGATGTAAAGCGTTATGTGAAGTATGTGAGGTGCTGAGTAGAAGGATCTATTTCGCATTAAAATAAGTATCTCCAACACACTTTTCCAGAAGCCCTGTTTTGGAGGTATTAAGGGAGAAGATTATTGGCCATCCGACAGTTACTAATGTAGATGAGGCTTTGTTCCAATTTATCTATCTGTAAGAAGTCTAGTCTCTCTCTCAATTAGAAATCAGAGCAATAGAAGGTAAGTCATACACTAAATCTAATTTCAATATTTAATTTTTCTTGGGGTTTATGTATATTGGTGTACATTTACTGAAAACTATACCCTATATCATGGTCTCTTGTTTTCTTATTTACAAGGAAATTATATCCTAATCTTGAATTGCATGGACCTAAGTATGTGTAAGGAAATGCTTATCAAGGTGGGGTATTGGTGGGAGTCTATGGGAATCTTTTTGCCCTGTTGATGGGAGTAGAGACTAATATAGTATTTACTGTAATTACTGTAATTACAGTAATAATAATTACTGTGAAATAATTGAGCCATTCTTAGTGACAACAGTATATGCATAATCTATGACTAGCAATTATTATTATTTTTATTTATTTATTTATTTATTTTTGTGAGGAAGATCAGCCCTGAGCTAACATCCATGCCAATCCTCCTCTTTTTGCTGAGGAAGATTGGCCCTGAGCTAACGTCCATGCCGATCTTCCTCCACTTTATGTGGGACGCCGCCACAGCATGGCCTGACAAGCGGTGTGTCGGTGCGCGCCCAGGATCCAAACCCGGGCTGCCAGCAGAGAAGCGCGCACACTTAACTGCTATACCATGGGGCTGGCCCCTATGACTAGCAATTATGTTCTTAGCTATATATCCCTCTAAAAGTCTCAAACAAGTCCTTAGTGAATGTATACAAGTATACAAGGATATTCAGTCTAGCATATTTTTTGTGGTGGTGAAAAATTGTAGATAACCTAGGTGTGCACCTCTGAGAGAATGGATAATGATATGAAGCATGTGCACAATTCTGCATTTGGAAACAGTGCATTATCTTCATACATAGAAATAAGGATAGGTCTCAATAACATATTAATTGTTGGAAAAAGTAAAATAAACTTTGAAATATATGAAACACTATTATTGATGTAACATAAAAATACATACAGAAAATATATTTACGTTTACAAGAAAACAGAAAAATGATAGATATTAACCAATTTTGAGCAGTTGCCTGTGGATGAGAGGGGAGAATGAAAGTGTAGTATGTGGATAAAAGAAAATTAAAAAAAAAAATGAATAACATTTTAAAAGGCAATACAATAATATGATGTGATCTGAGATTGTGATTAGATCAACCATCACTAATTCAGGTTAAAAGCTAAGTATATACTTATCCTTACTATATACTGAATTGTAACATTCAATTCAAGAAGAGCCTTACATTTAGACTCCAAGAACCTCGGCTTTGGAATTGCCTCAGCCACTTTTTACTTTACTGTAGTGAGAACACTTAATATGAGATCTACTCTCTCAATAAATTTTTTAATTGCACAATATAGTATTAACTATAGGTACAATGCTGTACAGCAGATCTCTAGAACTTATTCATCATATGTAGCTGAGACTTTATATCCACTGAACATCAGCTCCACATTTCCCTCTCCCCCAAACCCCTGGGAATCACCACTCTACTCTCTATTTCTGTGAGTTTGACTATATTAGATACCTCATATAAGTGAAATCATTCAGTATTTGTGCTTTGTGCCTGGCGTATTTCACCTAGCATAAGATCCTCCAGGTTCATTCATATTGTTGCATATGGTAGGATTTCCTTCTTCTTTAAGACTTACAATATTCCAGGGCCGGCCCTGTGGCTTGGTGGTTAAGTGCACGCGCTGTGATGCTGGTGGCCCGGGTTCGGATCCCGGGTGCGCATCGAGGCACCACTTCTCCGTTCATCCTGAGGCCGAGTCCCACATACAGCAACTAGAAGGATGTGCAGCTATGACACACAACTATCCACTGGGGCTTTGGGGGGAAAAATAAAATAAATAAAATCTTTAAAAAAAAAAAAAAAAAAAAAGACATAATATTCCATTGTATGTGTATACCACAATTTCTTTATTCATTCATTTGTCAATGGCCATTTAAGTTTTTTCCACATCTTGGCTATTGAGAATAATGCTGTAATAAACACGGGTGCACAGATATCTTCTCAAGATCCTGATTTCAATACTTTTGGATGTATATCCAGAAGTGATTTGGCTGGATAATATGATAATTATATTTTTAATTTTTTGAGGAACCTCCATACTGTTTTTAATAAAGGCTGCACCATTTTACATTCCCACTAACAGTGTATATGGATTCTAATTTTTCCACATCCTTGCTTGTACTTATTATCTTTTTTTTTTTTTTTTTACAATAGCCATCCTAATAGGTGTGAGGTAATATTAACACCAAACCTTCTTAAACTCTTTAAAAAAATTGAAAGGTAGGTAACACTTCCAAACTCATTTTATAAGGCCAGCATTACCTTGTTACCACAGCCAGAAAAAGACATTACAAGAAAGAAAACTACAGGACAATATCTCTGAAAGCATAGATATGTAAAAATCTTCAACAAAATACTAGAAAACCAAATTCAAGTGCACCTTAAGGGGTTCGTTTACCATTACCAAGGATGATTTATCCTTTGGATGTAAGGATGGTTGAATACATGTAAAGTAATGTGCAAATCAATACACTACATTGACAGAAGAAGGATAAAAATCATATGATTATCTCAATAAATGCAGAAAAAGTATTTGAAAAAATTCAACACCCTTTCTTGATAAAAATTCTCAAAAAAAGTAGGTATAGAAGGAATGTACCTCAACATAATAAAGGCCATCTATGACAAGTCTACAGCTAACATCATATTTAATGGTGAAAAACTGAAGGCTTTTCCTCTAAGATCAGGAACAAGACAAAGATACCCACTCTCATAACCTCCATTAAACATATTGCTAGAAGTCCTATCCAGAGCAATTAGGCAAGAAAAAGAAATAAAAGGCATTCTAATCAAGAAGGAAAAAGTACAATTACCTCTGGTCACAGAGGACATGATCTTACATATAGAAAACTCTAAACATACCACACAAAAAAAACTGTTAGAGCAAGTGAATTCAGTAAAGTTGCAAGATAGAAAATTAACATAGAAAAATCTGTTGAATTTGTGTACACCAACAATAAAGATCTGAAAAGGAAATTAAGAAAATAATCTCATTTACAATACCATCAAAAGGAAAAAAATACTTAGATATAAACTTAACTAAAGAGGTTAAATATTGTACACTGAAAACCACAACACTTTTCTGAAAAAAAAATTAAAGAAGATACAAATAAGTGAAAAGATATACCATGTTCATGGATTAGAAGACTTCATTTTGTTAAAAGGTCCATATTATTCAAAGCAATCTACAGATTCAATGCATTCCTACCAAAATTTCAAAGGCATTTTTTATAGAAATAAAAAGAAAATCCCAAAATTTATTTGGAACCACAAAAGACCCCAAATAGCTAAAGCAATCTTGAGAAAGAATATAGCTGGAGGCATTACACTTCCTGATTTCAAAATATATTACAAAGCTACAGTAATCAAAACAATACGGTACTTGCTTAAAAACAGACATATGGACCAATGGAACAGAATAGACAGCCCAGAAATAAAAAAATGGAACAGAATAGACAGCCCAGAAATAAAAACATACATATACAGTCACCTGATCTTTAACAAAGGTGTGAAGAATACATAATGGGCAAAGAGGATAGTCTTTTCAACAAATGGTGCTGGGAAAAGTGGATGTCCACGTGGAAAAGAATGAAATTGAACCACATCCCACACTGCACACAAAAATCAACGCAAAATGGACTCAAGATTTAAATATAAGACCTGAATCTATAAAATCTAGAAGAAAACATAGGGAAAAATCTTCATGGTTGGTCTAGGTAATGATTTCCTGGATATGATACCTACAGCAAAGGCAACAAAAGCAAAAATAGACAAGTAGGACAACATCAAACTGAAAGTTTTCTGGACAGCAAAAGAAACAATCAACAGAGTTAAAAGTGAATCTACAGAATGGTATAAAATATTTGGAAACCATTTATCTGATAAGGGATTAATATTCAAAATATATATGGACTCTGAGCACTCAATGATAAGAAAACAAACAACCTGATTAAAAAAATGGGCAACAAACTTGTATAAACATTTCTCCAAAGAAGACATACAAATGGCCAACAGGTATACAAAAATATTCTCACACACTAATCATCAGGGAAATGCAAATTAGCCACCTTTTAATCATGAAACTTGGGGAAAAAATCTTAGTTTGAAACTTTAATTCATCCATTTGCAAAATGAAGATAGTATTTTATAACAGTTCTAAAGATAGGGTAATCAAATGCAAGAATGTATGTGACAACTTTTTAAACTGTTATGTTTTAATGATATAAAGCATTGCCATTGCTACTCTAATTTTATCCTATGATGATTTCTTTATATTTGCATATTTCAAGAATTTTCTCACTTGAAATTATATAACTCTATTTATGTTTAAATATCTGATCACGACAACAGCAAAAGTCCCCAGGAAAGAGTTTTTGCCTTATAATTATTCTTAATAGTCTAATTCTTTTGAATAGTTGGCATTAGTCTTTACAAACAATTATCTAAATCTAACTTACATATATAACTAGCTCAGAATGGGCAAAAATATGACACATATTCTATATTTTTAAGGGGAAGCTCTTTTACTATGCACAAATTACTTGCTGGATACTCATTTAAAGCCCTTTGGAAAATTTAAAGATGAATTATTTGAAGGAATAAGAGTATTAAGGCTCAATAATTCTTGTGACAATTACTGTTATATCTATTTCTACCTCATAAACATAACAATTAAAAGCTATTTAATAGTATAGCATTGTTTAATGATGCTTAAGAGAGAAGGAAAGAGTTTCTGGCAAACTTGAGTTTAGCCAATATTTTGAAGACTATATTGAAAAGAGGCTACTACATATGAGTATAAACAAGTTGATAAAAAAAAACTTACACTAATGGTGGTGTTGATAGGCTACACCTATTGGAGTGAATAAATCTTGCAGTGAATAAATAAATATTGAATGCAGTAAATATAGATAGTGTAATACAGGCCAGATAGAACCATTTGAGGAACTTAGGTAAGAAGGGAATGAGCAAGCTAGGTAAATAGCTAAAGGAAGATACAAGGGAGGAAACATATTTTATTATGAGAAACATTTGAGTGTATTCATAAACATAGACCAAGAAATTAATAGAGGCAGAGTTGAAGAAAGAATGGGGATGATTGAGGAAGTGAAGTCTAGGGAAATAGGAAGGGAATGGGAATGTTTTCATCTATTAAAAATTATTGTGACAAAGAGTTTTCATTTGAGATGAAACTCTAAGAGAGGTACAAACTCTTAACTTGAGGTCTAACTCATAGCTCCTCTTCAAGGAAGCATGAACTCTACCGACTAGAAGGAAAACACAGTCTCATTATGGGCTATGGTGCATGACTTGCTGAAAGACTTTCTGGAAAAATGCAAAGGTATGCACACTTGAACCAAAGCCTGTGTTTTTGCAAATAACTCTTTGGACAGAAGAGCAAGGCATTTCAAGTCTACCAGAAATGAATTCATGTTAAAAAAAAAAAAAAGAAAAAGAAACAGAATCAACTAAGCAACAAAACCAACCAAAAAACAAACCTAAAGAAACTCCAGTGTTTGGTGGTTATGAAACATTGTATGATAGCTAGTGTAGACCTATTCATGGTTGTGAGATGTTGCCAAGTTCATTATGAACAAATGAACAAATTTATATACTTAGGTCGAAGACAGTTAAGAGACTCCAAAGTTGTAACAAACTGTTTGTAAATCAAGATAGAGCCTTAGATAACCATTTATGAATTTGAAAGACAAAAGAAGAATGGTTCTCAATTGGCTTGTGCACATGTAGGCACAGGATTGATTTTGGAGGAAGGTGTTAGATTTTGGGTTTAGCTATGAAATAGAATACTGTTCCAAGTTTTTGAGTTAGGAGAAAAACATATTTTAAGACTCTCATGAGGTATGTAAGGCAAGAAAATTGAGGTAGAAAAAACTAAGAACTTGAGATTCCAATAACAGTGCTGTTGAAATAGTTCAGAAGATGAAGGCCTGAATTAGAACAAGTATAAGACAAAGGAATGTGCCTAGTTTAGAAATATTTTTTAGTGGTGCTTCTGAGTAGAAGGTTACACAACTCCCCAAAAGAAATAGAATATCAGAATATCAAAACGCTAGGCTGTGGTTCTTTCAAAAACAAACATAAGTTTTTCTATATTTTAAATTTGTGTCATGATATTCAATCACCCTATTGTCCTGAAGATAATGATGTAGTTTAGTAACAACAATTGGTTTAGTTACAACCTTGGCCTATTTGATTTGCTTTTCCTTGCACTTTGCAATTCTTTTCTGTTCAGAACCCCATCATCTGGCATTCCCAATCTTGAAAACTCCTATTCATTCTTAAATATTGAACCCCAACGTCTTATATCTGACTCAATTAAGCACGGATAATCTTTCCTTTATTTGTCTCTGATAGCACTCTGAGGAATATATTAGTACTTACACTGTTTGGGAACTCTGTCTCAACAGATTCAATCTCTCCATGACTTGCCATAGTCATCAGCGTGAATCCAAATGCTAAGGCTTAGGTTTCAAGATACTTTATAATACAGCAACAGCTAACAGCTGTTAGCTAACCATCTACCTTGCAAACTCCCTTTCACCCTTTTTCTAAGTTAAATCTACCCCACAATAGAATCTAAACTTCTCAAGTTTTGAATTCTCAAGGAAGATATACATATGTAGGGACAGACATAGCGCTCCTATGCTCAATTCCATTACAACATAGGTCATGTCTATAAGATATTTTTTGTTTCCCTTAACTGCTTAAAAACAAAAAGCTTCCTGTATCCTTGTCCATATGTGAGCAACCTGAAGCCAGTGTTCTATATCTTTTAGCTTTCCATCACCTCCCCACTTCATTATTGCCTGATGAGTGACATGTGCCCTGATATGACTTCCTCCAATCACCCCTCAGCTCCTGTTCCCTGTGGCATACCCTATAGCTTCTTGCAGCTGGATTAATATTTCCTACCAGACAGCTTTCTTGGCGAGGGTACCAAAAATAGAGATCAAGCCTGGCCACTTCTCAAAATATTGACTTAGACCACACAGCGGAAGGGCTTGCAACGCCCTGTTCTCTCACGTCTTCTCCCTGCAATTTCTATCCAATTCTTTTAGTCCCTGGCTCAAATTAACACAAAGGATAGCCCAACAAGTCTACTAAAAGAGTATTAAATGAGACAATGTGCATTTCTCCCATTTTCTAGGCACTCTACCTCATCAGGATGATTACTTTGAAGCTACTTTCTTGCTTATTTCTACAGCAGTGGGGGAGGCAGTGCCTCTGTACCTCCCTTTCAGAAAAGAGAAGGGAAAAGTCAGTCTCCTACCAGGAAGATGAATCCCTGTTTCTAGGACTTCTCCTTAAACTCCTACCTTTCTTTGTGGAAATCAAGGAAAAGTAATGGTAGTACTAAGTCCTAATGTGATGTGCCTGCTGGATTCATTTTCTTAGTAGTTATCTTCAGTGTTTGTGGGTGTTGAGTGGGTATTATTTTCAGCCACAAGGCTGTCACAACTATTCTGAGACAACATGAAACCTACCATTCATTATCCTGTTAGATATTTCAATTTATAATTGTAGTTTAAAGTGTTTGAAGAGATTTAATTAATCAAATATGCAGTCAATGTTTAAATTCTCAAGAAAAATGGGCTTTCAAAGTGTAGTTCAATAAAACGTGAATTTAATATACGAAATATTAAACAGTGGGAAAACAGCTGGGGATATTCTTGTTCATGCACAAACATCTCCTTAGATTTTCAAGAATCTTTATAAACATAACTGAATGCTAGAGAATACCAGAAATCATGACACCCTTACACAGTAGTTTCTATCTCTAATATTCTGACATATACCTACCATCCTAATCAGGCCTGTCTCCTTACCAGTATATAAATCTCAATTAATAGATATCTCTGTTTCCTTCATAAACTTTGTGGCCTGATCTTTCTTCTCCATTTCTTAGTATCTCACACATTCTGCCTTGAACTTAAAACTTTCAGAAGTGTAAAGTTTCTTGAAATAATAAAGTTATATATTGATCAATAAAATACTTGACTTAATGTAACTATAGCCCCTTATCTGAAACATAACCTCAGACACACTAGCATCTTAAACCATTGTTATAGCCACCTCTTTTTAAATTGAGACTCCCCATTCATGCTTGTTTTTGTTTTTTAACTTTTGTTTTATATTCATGATTTTGTTTTACAAACATCAGATAAGGCATTCCCACTAGCTGTGTGATGGTGATATTTAGGCCCTACAGTTGGGTTAGTAGCTGGCCCAAACTCCCAGAGCTTCTCTGGAAGCTTCTGTCAATTTCTTGAAACATAGAAGCCAAACAATGCTTTAGTTCCCCAAAGATCAGATCTTAGAAGCTCGATTTAGTTGTCTAGTTGATGACAGTTACAAAGCACTTGGAGCAGAGCAGAAGGAAAGCAAGTACTTGGGAAGACAGAAAATCCCAGAGTCATGGATGTGAGCGAGGCACAAGGAAGAGTCTAGAGTACCCATCTCTCACTGGACCTACCCCAAGGAAACCCTGATAGACTCATGGTTGCCATCTGACCCAGCCCTCATGGTCCAGCTCTACTTTGTTTGGCTTCCTGGAATGTTTGGGGAAAATCAGAAAGCTTGGGTTCCCATGAGAAGGAGCAGCTGTCTCCTCTATCTTCAGACCATAGCTCACCTACAAAGAAGCAGAGGACATCCAGACCGAAAGGTTATGATGTAACTCTGCAACATTGAGCAGCTGGCAGAGGATTTGTATTTCAGAATCCAATTTCCTACTAGCGTAGTTCTACAATATTCTAAAGATATAAGGCACTCATCTCAAAGTTTCCAGCAAGAACCACATCTTTAATAAACAAACAAACAAGCTGACAACAACTATTACAGAATACTTAGAGTCTGGTACGCATCTGAATTAGACCTTACTTATGGGTGGGAATATGACCAACAAGAAGTGAGGAATCCTGTGAGCTGATATTGTGAGGTGAGAAACAGAAATGTACGTTGTGAGTGATTAATCTAGTGACAACGTATAGGAGAATTTGGTACAGACAAACTGAGCCAGTTATGCTATTTTATTATTTTGAAACTTTATATAATATCAAAGACACATAAGATTTTTCATAGCACTGAAAAGATCATAACTTAAAAAAAGGTTGAGAAACTTTTTGGTAAAGGAAGATAGTCTGGTTTGTTTCCTCTGTTTTGTATTCTAATATGGTGCTAGAGAATTAGGGGTCTACAGAGATGTTCAAAGGTAATAAATATTATGATGTATGTTTAAATAATACCCTATGGGATTACCTGGAAGAAGAGATTAATCTAAGAGAAGTTCCAGAAAGATTAGTAAGGGAAATGTTGGGGCCTGGGATAATAGGTAGAATTTTAATAGGCACACATGGATAAATGTTTGCATATCTGCTATCACAAATTGTCAATGAGCTTCTCAAGGGCAAGTATTTTCTTTCATTTGACAACAACAAAAAAGCATTTAGTGCCTTATTGGGCTCCTAAAGCTGAGAATGTCTTCAAGGAAGTCACAGTTTAATAGAGAATAAAGGAAGGAAAACTATAATTTATACCCATGAAATGACTAATAAAAGAAGAGATATAAGCATAAGGTACAGAAATAACAGAGTGGGAATGGAGTAGGGAAAGCCAGGGTAGACTTTTCAGAAGATTTGAACATTCAGGTGATTGTTGAAGTCTGAATAAGAATTTATCAGACCGAGTATAGGAATTTTTGAGGACAGTGTTGGAAATATATTTGAAAAAAGTTTTTAAAAATAAGAATACATACATGTTCGAAAAGAAAATATTGGTAAATATTTTTGTGTCTTAAAACCACACTAAACAAATTACATAAACTAAGAGGCCAGAGAATATTGAGGTTAAGTATGTGGAGTAAGAATTCCATTGCAGGAGATTAAAGAAACTTGGGCAGGTTACTTATTCTCTATCTGCCTCAGTTATCCCTCTATAAAATGGGTAATAGTGTTCTGTCACCCCCTCATAGATTTAAGTAAATGCAAAGCCTTAGATAATGACTTTTAGTGTTATCTATTTATTAATATAAAATTAATGTGGTAGATTGCAAAAATGGCCACAGATTCTTCCCATCCCTGTCTAATATCCATTTTGCAATGTGAATTTGCAGCTTCTTCTATCAAAAGGTGGAGTCTAGGAATTTTCAGCTTCTCCCATTCAAATGTGAGTCTATTTCTCCCCCTGCTGAATCTGGAATTGACCGTGTGACTTGTTTGGTTGACGGGATGGTAATAAACATGAACGACACAAGCAGAGACATGTAAAGTGCTTTATGCACTGGGACTTGCTAGAAAAACTGTCCAGTGGAGCCTGGCTCAAATTGCCAACTTATAAAGCTCTGATTTAAATAAATGGCTGTTTTAAGCCATAACACTTTGAGGTAATTTATTAAATAGCAAATGTTAACTGACCCAGCTAGTGTTGGCAGGAGTCTTGGGAAACAAATATTCCTATATGATAAAGGGAAGTATGTAAGGTGCTAAAACTTTTTTTTTCATAAAGTTGACTGTATCTATCAAAATTTGAATGCAGTTTTACCCAGTAATTCTGTTTCCAGAAAAGCATCCTAAGATAAACTCAGTTAATAATATAAGGAGATACATACAAGGATGTCTATATGAAAGTTATTTGTAATAGCTAAAAAAGAAGAGACAAACTAATTGTTTATCCAAGGACCTGACAAATTATGATCCTCCAAACAACTGAATATACCATGCAGTCTTTTAAAATTAATAAATTAAAGCCTGGGGGAGTTGACAGGATAGCCACACAGGAGGCTCCTGAGCACCCCTCTTCCCGTTGACACACCAAATGTACAGCTACACACTGAGTAACTGCCTCCAAAAATGATCCAGAAACTAGAAGAATGACTCTTATACATTGGGTGAATGAAAACATACCCACTGAAATGGATAGAAAAGGCTGAGATACACTCTCACTATAAACCACACCCCCGGCACAGAGCCATATAATCAGGAGGGAAACCTTAACTCCCAGCTTCTCCCTGAGGAGCAAAAGATTTGGATGCCACATGTAGCCCCCCAAATTTTAAGACTCCCAGCAGAGGGACAGGCCCCCTACAAATACATAGTTCTGAAAGCCAATGGGGCTTGCATCCATGAGATCCACAAGACTATAGCAAACAAAGCAGCAGTTGTCAATGAATGCATGAGCACTCCTCATGGCTATCCCCTCAAGGCTCAGTGCAGAGTGAGCAGACAAAACACACATCTCCCACTCTTTCCCTGAAATGGATTAATCTGCATACTTTAAAAACTACTGACTCAAGCCTAGGCTTCTAATTTAGCAAGTGTCTAGTGGATGATTCTGAACCTCCCCAGAGACTGAGGAAACCTATGAACACCTCCCCCACCTTTTTGCTCCAGCCAGTTCCAATAATAAAATTAAATCACCAGTATCTCCTGTAAGGAGCTTGTACACACCTCTGGCACCGCTGTACTTGTGGCTGCTGCCAGCAGGATGGGTCCCAGGATCACCTGACTCTGACAGCCAATGGGGCTTGCCTTCATGCGTCCCATAGGACTGAGGCAAAAAAAAAAGACGCAGTTCTTAATGGGCACAAAAGCACTCCACTACAGCTATACACCCAGGCCCAGTGCAGAGGGAGCCATTAAAAATGCCCATCTTCCAGTTTCTCCCTGGAAGGGGCTTAACTACATACTTTCCAAGTTGCTGTCTGAGAATCCTGCTTCTAATTTGCTTGTATCTAGGTGCTAACTGTGGTCTTCCCTTTTGGGACACTGACAGGTCTTAGCATACCCTTAAATACTGGGATCCACAAAGAACAAAGAAGGCAGCTTGGACAATCATAAAATTTTGAAAGACAACTTGGAGCTTGGGCCAGACTGATTGATGAGATTCATTCCCTTCATGAAACCAGTATCAAGATGGGGAGAGGTGGCTATTTTATCTAATGTGCAGAAACCAACCCAGAGAGTCAAGGAAAATTAAGAAATAGAGGAATATGTTTCAAACAAAAGAACAAGAAAAATATCCAGAAACAGAGTTAATAAAAGAAAGATATGTGACTTACCTGATAGAGAGTTCAAAATAACGATTACAAAGATACTCACCAAGGTCAGGAGATCAATGCATGAACAAAGTGAGAATTTTAACAAAAAGATAGAAAATATAAAAAAGTACCAAGCAGAAATCACAGAGCTGAAGAATATAATAACTGAACTCTAATATGAAGGTTAAAAGATAAAAATATTAAAATAAGTAACTACAATAATTTGTTAATGGATACACAATGTAAAGATATAAACTGTGACATCAAAAACATAAAATGTGAAGTGGCAGTGTAATATTGTAGAGCTTCTGTGTGTGTTCAAAGGTAAGCACAAAACAAAAGCCTGTAGTAGACACACAGAAAATAAAGAAAAAGAAATCAAAACATACCACTGCAAAAAATCATCAAATAACAAAGGAAAGGAACAAGAGAGGAAGAAACAAAGGAATTAAAAACTAACCAGAAAAAATTAACAAAATGGCAATAGTATTGTATAGTAGTCCATGCTTATCAATAATTACTTTAAATGTAGATGGACTGAATTCTCCAAACAAATGACATAGAGTGGCTGAGTGGATTAAACAAAACAAGACTCAACTATGTGCTGCCTATGAGAGACTCATTTCAGTTTTAAGGTCACACACAAACTGAAAGTGAAGAGATGGAAAAAGTTATTCCATTCAAATGGAAAGCAAAAAAAAAAAAAACAGAGGTAGCTATACATATATCAGGTAAATAGACATTAAGGTAAAGCCTTTAACAAGAGACAAAGTCATCGCAAAATGATAAAGGGGTCAATTCATCAATCGTATATAACATTTGTAAATAGTTATGCACCCAACATAGAAACACTTAAATATATCAGGCAAATATTAACAGATCTGAAGAGAGAAACAGACAGCAAAGCAATAATAGCAGATCACTACAATACCCCACTTTCAACAATTGATAGATTAGCCAGACAGAAAATCAATAAGGAAACATTGGACTTAAGTGACACATTAGACCAGAAGGAACTAACAGACATTTCCAGAACATTCCATCAAAAAGCAGCAGAATACACATTCTTCTGAAGCACATACAGAACATTCTCCAGGATAGATCATATGTTAGATCACAAAGCAAGTCTTAATAAATTTAAGAAGATTGACATCATATCAAGCATCTTTTCCAACCACAATGGTATGAAACCAGAAATCAATTACAAAAAACTAGAAAATTTACAAAATGTGGAGATTAAACAACATGATTCTGAACAACTAATGGGCCAAAGAAGAAATCAAAGGATAAATCAAAAAATATCTTGAGACAAATGAAAATGGAAACACAACATACTAAAACTTGCAGGATGCAGCAAAAGCAGTTCAGAAGAGGGAAAGTTACAATGATGAATGGCTACATTTAGAAAAAAGAGAGATCTCAAATAATCAACCTAACTTTGCACCTCAAAGAACTAGAAAAGGAAGAATAAATTAAGCCCAAATTTAGTAGAAGGAAGAAAATAACAAAGATCAGGGAAGAAATAAATGAAATAAAAACTAAAGACAATAGAAAAGATTAATGAAAATAAGAGCTGATTTTTTGAAAGATAAAGTAGACAAATTTTTAGATAGATTTACCAAGAAAAAAAAGAGAAGACTCTAACAAATAAAATTATAAATGAGAGAAGACATTAAAACTGATACTACAGGGCTGGCTCCATGGTTTAGTGGTTAAGTTCATGCGCTCCGCTACTGGCGGCCCGGGTTTGGATCCCGGGTGTGCACTGACACACTGCTTGTCTGGGTTCGGATCCCGGGCGTGCACTGACACACTGCTTGTCCGGCCATGCTGAGGCCGTGTCCCACATACAGCAACTAGAAGGATGTGCAACTATGACATACAATGATCTACTGGGGCTTTGAGGGAAAAAAAAAAGGAGGAGGATTGGCAATAGATGTTAGCTCAGAGCCAGTCTTCCTCAGCAAAAAAAAAAGAGGAGGATTAGCATGGATGTTAGCTCAGGGCTGATCTTCCTCACAAAAAAAACAAAACAAAACTGATACTACAGAAATACAAAGGATTATAAGAGACTACTATGAACAATTATACACCAACAAATTGGACCTAGAAAAAATGGATGTATTCCTGGAAACATACAACCTACCAAGACTGAATCATAAAGAAATAGAAAATCTGAACAGACCAATTACTAGAAAGCAGACTGAATCAGTAAAGAAAAGACTTTCAACAAAGAAAAGCCCAAAACCAGATGGCTTCACTGGTGAATTCTGCAATCATTTAATGAAGAACTAATACCAATCCTTCTCACACTCTGGCAAAAAATAGAAGAGGAATGATTACTTTCAAACTCATTTAAAGGGCCAGCATTACTCTAATTCCAAAATCAGACAAGGATACTACAAGAAAAGAAAATTCCAAGCCAATATCCCTGATGAAGATACATGCAAATATACAAGTTCCAAGGTCATTAAAGATGTTCACCTTATCTGTGGAAAAGCCTGATAAACTATCCTTGCTTATAAATAGAGTATATTTTTTCAGAGACTGATTTTGCCAGAATGAGTAGTAGATATATATAAAAATATGGAGCATTATTGCTTTTCTGCTATAGATACCACTATCTTTTTTTATTAAATACCTTATTGTTCAAAAGGCTTAAATTTTACTTGTTAAAATCTCACTTATTTTGGACATATTGATGCTTTCTGACTCATTCACTGTATGAAGTTCTTTCTCATTATACTTTTTTATCTAAAAGATTCAACTAGCAAATTCTTGTTTATCCTTAAATACTATGGATATTTATACTTAAATCTGGGGAATGTATTAACTCGGGGGATTTTTAAATAGACAGCTGTGTGTATTAAATGTTTAAACCTCTTCAGTGGATTTCGAGAGTCTAAAGGACAAAGTCAAAATTCTTAAGTTTGGTCTTTGTATAGATTCGTTCCCTCTGTCTAGGCTTCAGCCCTATGACATTTTTTCCAACTTTTATTTCCTGGATAAATCTGTCTCATAATTGAAGACTTTGTGGCTTAATTCTCCCAGAAAGTTTTCTCTGGTATTCATAGCTCAATTGTATGCATTATTGTCATAATCTATGACACATTTCCTTGCTTTTGATTTTCCCCATATAAATAGTAAACTCCACAAGAGCAAGCTCTGGGCTCTGTATTTAGTCATTTAACACATACATATCACATACGTACCAGGTACTATGCTACACATTGGAGAGAGAGTTCACAGAAGTCAGATATGGATTCTGCCCTTACAGAGCTCATACTTTGGAAGAAAGGAAAGACCAACAATATGTGTAAGTTCAGTTATTTAGTCACAATTGCAATCAATGTTAGGGAAGGAGAAATGTCAGAACCTATATGTAAATAAAAATTGGGTTCTTAATAGAGAACAGCTTTGGTAGTAGGACCATGTATTATAATGAAGAAAGAAACTCACTATTATTTCACTGTTAAACATCTGCTAGATTCTATGAACAGGGTTAGGCCCTGGGGAAATGGACATAAATGACATATATTTTGTCTAATCCTCAAACCTATCTTTTAAGGTAAGTAATAGTAACTCATTCTTGACATAAGATTAAACATTGTGCCCCAGGTCATAAAGGTAAAACTTGGTGTAGTAGAATTTGAATCCAGGCCCAATGAATTCAGAGACCCAGCTCTGTGCATTACACAGGCTGCTTCCTGACAGACTATTATGTGGGTGCAGGAGAGGAGATTCTGCAGTATCAGTTTTCCCCTGGGAGCTACGTTCTCTCTGCTTGTTCTCTAGATCTTCTTTTTCCTGGGTATCTTCTCTGGCTCCAGTCTTCAGGCCCAGATAAATGTCTACTTTCCGAAGTCTTTTTTATGTATTACAAAAAATAGATTTTATTCATAAGAAATAGTTTAATATCCAGAAATCTTTTAATATAATTTATTACATAAACAACATTTTCGATGTATTTCTCACGTATCAGATTTAAACTTTCCTTGAAAAAGGCATTTCTTTGTTGTTTTTACCATCTTAACCATTTTTAAATGCACAGTTAAGTAGTGTTAAATATGTTCTAATTGTTGTGCTACAGATCTCCAGAACTTTTGCATCTTGAAAACTAAAACTCTATACCCTTTGAGCCACAACTCTTCATTTCTATGTCCTCCCAGCCCCTGACAACTATCATCCTACTTTCTGTTTCTATGAATTTGACTACTTTAGATACCTCATTTTCCAGAGCGTTTTGAAATCCAAATTTCACTAAGGTGGTAGATTATTGCATAATAGCAAAAAAAATTTTTAAAAGACTAAGAAAAACATTCTTAAATTGTTCTGAATTTTCTATTGTAAAGTAAAATACAAAAAATTAAAACAAAATTAAGATAGTGGAGATACAAATAAATAAATAAACATATTTCCAAATAATCTGTCCTCCATAAAAATGGAACAATATTTAGAAAACATAGCTGTTTCAACTTAACTTTCTGCTTCCTCGTCTGTTTCCTACGCTTACCTAGGAGTCCCTTGAAGGTTGCTGATCAATAAGTGGAATAGATTTGAATCTGCAAGGTCAAAGTAAGTGGAAATAATTTAGTGTACTCTCCTCTTTGCTGCTGCATCTGATTTACTCTGATCCCCTACTGAATATTTTCTTTCCTGGCTAAAACATAATCAGTACCTTGGGGGACTTGAACTAAATCTGCAATATTCCCTCACTCCAGAACCTAGCTCTTCAAGATTTAATGAACCATAGAAATGAAATTCATGATGTTTGGGTCTGAATATTTCTGACCCTCAATTTCACAACCATAAAGTTATGGTGATGACCTCTGATGTCATTTCTATATCTGATATAAAGATTTTTATCTTAGATACAAAGGTAAATTGATCTACTAGAGTCCATTAAGTTTGGTAACCTAGATATTTTGGTGAACTTTGTGGGAGTTGATTCAATGGAGGGTTAAAGACAGCAGCCAAACTATACGATAGGCTGAGGATAGAAGGACAGTCATGAAATGAAGACAAAGAGTGCAGATTATTTTATTCTGGTAGTTGAAAGTAGGGAAAGTAGAATGAAAGTAGTACCTAGTGGATGATGTAAGGTAACAGAAAAGTTTTATTTTGGGGAAAGAATTATCTAATTTCCTTAATTAAGTATAAATGCAATCCCAGCTGGCAAAGAATGTCCTGACCTAACAAGTTAAAGAGGGAGTAGAGAATAAAAAAAATAATGGTGACCAGAAATAGCATGTAAAAGGAAATAAATAGGACTATAACTGCACCTGAGGCAGCTTTATTACAAATGTCTTCATTAACACTCTCAAAAGATAAGGGTTGGTTAGAAATGTCCCAGGCTCTACATGGAGAGAAGTGACTCACATTTTATTGAGACAGTTGACTTGACTCACATTCTATGATGAAGGACATAAGGACTGGTTTGATTTAATTGCAAGAAGAATGAAAAGGCAATGCCTCTTTTATCCAAGCTACCCTAAGTCCCAGTAAGGAGCTATCTGTGGATTTGTTCATTTGGCCAAGTAAGATTAGAGAAGATTTGACACTGGATTCATTTGGATATATATATTTCAAAACTCCAAAGCCTTTCTTTTGACAGAAGAGTTAGGTACTCAACTCAACTCATAGTGCTTAATAGAAAAACTACTTTTCTTTGGACTTTGCCCCTGTCCCTTACTCCTGTGGTTTTCTTGCTTCTTTTCAAGACTTTTGATCTAAAAGCAGAGTTTTATATCAGCAGATTTATTTTTATCTTACAGATCTAGGATGTATTAGAATAAAGAGTTTACTTTGAAATTTTATTTACTGACCAGCACAGATAGATTGGCGTTCTTTCTGTGTTTGGGTATTAGACTAGGTGTAATTAACCACTTTGGCAACTCCATCACTCAGTGCCTAAGTTAACATCACCATGCTGTCCATAGAGCTACTTCTTCCCTCTTCAACTCCCAAATCTCAATTTGGTTCTTGGATACAAAGAGATGAGAAAATCATTTCCATCCTCAAGGTAGCATCGTGGCTCAAGTAGCTACTCCCTCTGGCGTGATCAGTTTTCAAGTTGCTAAAAAATGAATGGCTTAAGTATAAAAAGGGGCTCCTCCCGGGTGAATCAGTTTATATAGCTTAAAATTTCTTGAAATTCTACACAAAGCTTCTGCTAATATCTTAGTGTCAGCACTTAGTTACACAGGCATTCGCATTTCTACAGAAAAGTTGTTAACGTATTTAATATGGAATACTGAATGGCAATGTACTCAGGTGAAACCTGGGCTTCTCTCACTGACAGGGAAGTTTAGAACAGATGTTGGAAAATACAGCTAATGGTCTCACTTACAATCCCTCCATTGATATATATTTTATAATTTTCATTTTCATATTCTCATTCTCATTCTTGAAAACATAACGTAAATTTTGTATTTATTTGTTTTTAATTTACATATGTAAGTATATTATCTCATTCCTTTTCTAATCAACACAACTTTGCTGAGATCTTTCTTTGCCTCCAAATACATATCTAGGTCATTGGCTATGATTGATCCATAGTTTTCCATTGTGTTAATTCACCACATTTTACTTATCTTTCCTCTTAAGAATAGACAACTAATTTGTCCTCAGCTTTAAGCTCATAAGGACTATGCAAGGAACAATCTTATATAAGTTCCCTTATGAAAGTATTTGTCTGGTTTTATACAATTAGAGGAACGTTTTCTTTGTCATAGAAATTTCACAAAGTATTTAGATGCTCTCTAGAATAGCTTTATTAATTTATACTTCCTTCAGCAGTGCCTAAGGACTTCTAGGTTCCTGTGCTGTATCTTTGATATATTACTTGACTTTTTCGTTTTGGCCAACTTGATGGTTTCAAGTAGAATCTTATTGTTCCTTTAACTTTTATTGCTTTGTTTATTAGTGAGTTTGGACATCTCTTTACATCTTTGTTGGTCAGCCTTTCCCTATTGGGAATTTCCTACTTATAGTTTTTGTGCACTTTTTTCTCTTGTATTTCCAACTTTTATAACTAATTTTTGCAATTGATCCATGCATATTCTAGAAAATAATGTGCCAGGGTTTTTTTGGATAGTTACTCTATATATTGATTTTAAAATAGTGCTTCTGTTAATCATAATGTTATGATCACCAGGATGTAAATATTCCATAACTTTCTCTTTCATATTTTCTGTGAAATAAAATAAAGATATCTGAATTCTGAAAGTACATATGTCAAAGAATGATTACAAAATTTTTCAACACAAGTATTATTTTATTTTTAAATTTTATCCAAGATTGTTGAAAGATGGAAACTTATTTTTTGATCCCTTTTATACAAACCAAATATTGATAGCTCAAGGAAAGAAGGGAACTAAGAATTGATTGGATATAAATAGGAAGTCTTTAATTATTCACAAACTTGGCCACATAGAGGTGCAATCATTTCAGAAAAGCCGTCTTTAATAACATGCACACTAATCTGCTGAGGCAATCTTTTTAAAGTACCATCTCAGATATCTTCTGGATTAGGAGGTCATATGTAAGCTGAACTTATAATGTATATTGCACTGTGATTAAATATCTATATATACACCTAACTCCTTATAGAATCTGAGGACAGCAAATCACTCAATGGGTCACACTGTAGATTATTAGCCAAAATGACTCTCTAGAATCACCTCCTTTCTTTCTTCTTTTCAAATACCCCATCCTCACCTATAATCATCACTTTCTTCTTTCTTTCCCCCATCACTTGCTCCTTGTGTTATTGCACCTTTACGTTACAACAGGTTGCTTCATCTGGATATGTCTAGAGCATATTTAAGAGAAAATCTAGAGACATTCTTGAACAGAGTGAATTCTCAAAAGTTTAACTGAATTGTACAAGGGAATAAAAGCTAACCGGAAAAAAAAAGATTGGGGAAAAAATCGTATTTAGATTTAAACTTTTGCTTAACAAAAGAAACCACATACAAATTTAATACAAGCCAAGAAGGAAGAAGAAATTTCAGACACATTTTCAGATATATATATATATATGTGTGTGTATGTATATATATATATATAATTTCTATCCTATTCATATATATGTATTCTAAAATCAAAACAAGTCTAAGAATGGTTAGAAAAATGATAAAGAGTTTGAAATTAGAAATTAGCAGCAGAAAACCATATGGACTATAAAACATAAAAACATTCTCAACTACCACAGTGATGTAGATAATGCAAACTAAAATGAGAAAATTGCTAAGACCGATGTCAAAGAGCGTACTGCCTATGTTTTCTTCTAGAAGTTTCATAGTTTCAGGTCTTACATTCAAGTCTTTAATCCATTTGGAGTTAATTTTTGTGTATGGTGTAAGGTAAGGGTCTACTTTCATTTTTTTGCATGTGGCTATCCAGTTTTCCCAACACCATTTGTTGAAGAGACTTTCTTTTCCCCATTGTATGTTCTTGGCTCCTTTGTCAAAGATTAGCTGTCCATAGATGTGTGGTCTTAGCAACATCTTTTCAAACACCATGTCTGACCGGGCAAGAGAAACAATAGAAAAAATAAACAAATGGGACTACATCAAACTAAAAAGCTTCTGCACAGCAAAGGAAACCATCAACAAAACAAAAAGACAACCTAACAATTGGGAGAAGATATTTGCAAATCATACATCTGATAAGGGCTTTATCTCCAAAATATATAAAGAACTCATGCATCTCAACAACATAAAAGCTAACAACCCAATTAAAAAATGGGCAAAAGACCTGAACAGACATTTCTCCAAAGAAGATATACAGATGGCCAACAGACACATGAAAAGATGTTCAAAATCACTAACTATCAGGGAAATGCAAATCAAAACTACAATGAGATATCACCTCACGCCCGTCAGAATGGCTATAATTAACAAGACAGGAAACAACATGTGTTGGAGAGGATGTGGAGAGAAGGGAACTCTCACACACTGCTGGTGGGAGTGCAAACTGGTGCAGCCACTATGGAAAACAGTATGAAGATTTCTCAAAAAATCAAGGATAGAACTACCATATGATCCAGCTATTCCACTGTTGGGTATTTATCCAAAGAACTTGAAAACACCAATTTGCAAAGGTACATGCACCCCTGTGTTCATTGCAGCCTTATTCACAATAACCAAGACTTGGAAGCAACCTAAGTGTCCATCAAGGGATGAATGGATAAAGAAGCTGTGGTATATATACACAATGGAATACTACTCAGCCATAAGAAACGATGAAATCCAGCCATTTGTGACAACATGGATGGACATTGAGGGTATAATGCAAAGTGAAATAAGTCAGAGGGAGAAGGTCAAATACCGTATGATTTCCTTCATTAAGTAGTAGATAATAAACAAACAACAATAAACAAACACATAGGGACAGAGATTGGATTGGTGGTTACCAGAGGGGAAGGCGGGGGGGAGGAGGGTGAAAGGGATAATTCAGTACATGTGTGTGTGATGGGTTGTAATTAGTATTTGGGTGGTGAACATGATGTAATCTATGCAGAAATAGAAGTACAATGATGTACACCTGAAATTTTTACAATGTTATAAACCAATGTTACTGCAATAAACAAAAAATTAAAAAAAAAAAATCCAATTAGAAAAAAAAAAAAAACCCAAAAAAAACAATATACCATTAAATCTCAGATTTACTTCCATGAAAAAAAAAAAAAAAAAAAAGAAGATGTGGTATATATATATATATATATATATATATATATACAATGGAATACTACTCAGCCATAAAAAAGACAAAATTGTCCCATTTGCAACAACGTGGATGGACCTGGAGGGTATTATGTTAAGCGAAATAAGCCAGAGAGAGAAAGACAAACACAGCATGATTTCACTCATATGTGGAAGATAATTAACACACAGACAGAGAGAACTGTTTGGTGGTTACCAGGGGCAAGGGGGTTTGGGAGGTGGGCACAAGGGGTGAAGAGATGCATTTATATGGTGACTGACAAACAATAATGTATAACTAAAATTTCACAATGTTATAAACTATTAAGACATCAATAAAAAAAGAATTTTACAATTGATTCAGAAAGATAAAAAAAAAATGAGAAAATTGCATTTCACTCTCATTAGAACAGAAAATATTAGAGATTCTAACATTATTCAGTCTTGGTGATTATATGCATTATCCCAAAACACATTTCATACTGGTGAGATGCAAATTATCACAAAAATTTAGAAATTTATTTGACAATATTAAATTTTTCATAATTAGCATGCACTATGACTTGAGAATCCCATTTCTAGGGAAGTACCCTAGAGAATTTGTCAGACATAGGCACAAAGAGACAGGGACAAGCACGCAGATTGAACCATTGTTTGTAACAACAAAACACTGAAAGAAATTTAAGTTTCATCAAGTAGAAAATTGACAAATAAGCTGTGGTACATTTACACCCTACAATACTACCTGAAAGACAAATTAAATGAACTTGAGCTACCTATACCAACAGCAATCAACCTCAAAACCTTCATATTGAGGGAAAATAGCAAAACTGAGAAATATATATAATTTTATATAATTTTTTATACTACAAAGCATTATTTTAAATAATTTGTGAGTGAAAAAATATATATGAGTTAAACATTTATTAATAGGAGAAAAAGCTACAAAATTCATGTTATTATCTCTAGTTTAGAAAGGAAGGAAATTGGACTACAGAGGGTTGTTGGAGTGAATTGTGGATATATAGTTTTAATTTCTTTTAAAAGATCTGAAGCACATACGGGAAAAAATTTGATCATTCATTAGAATTGAATTATGGTCTGGTACTTTGTTCTATTATTGAACTTATTTGCATTAAACAATAAACACAAAGAGTGAAAAAATGACAGTAAATGTATACTTGTTAAACTTGGGTATCAACAAAATGGCAAAGAAAATAAATTTGTCCTGCATTAGATGCAATATTAGGAAGACATTTTTTAATTTATTTTATTTTTATGGTATTTTTACTTATTTTATTTTTTCCAATTTTGAGGTAAATTGGACAAATAAACAAATAAAAACTGTATATATTTAAGATGTACAATGAGATGATTTGATATATTCTGTGAAATGATTACCACAATCAAGCTAGATCTACTCTCAGCAAATTTTAAGTGTACAGTACAGTATTATTAACTATAGTCACCATGTTCTACATTATTTATTTATTTATTTTTTGTGAGGAAGATCAGCCCTGAGCTAACATCCATGCCAATCATCTTTTTGCTGAGAAAGACCAGCTCTGAGCTAACATCTATTGCCAATCCTCCTCCTTTTTTTTTCCCCAAAGCCCCAGTAAATAGTTGTATGTCATAGTTGCACATCCTTCCAGTTGCTATATGTGGGACACGGCCTCAGCATGGCCGGAGAAGCGGTGCGTCCGTGTGCGCCTGGGATCCGAACCCGGGCCACCAGGAGCGGAGCACGCGCACTTAACCACTAAGCCACGGGGCCGGCCCCCATGTTCTACATTAGATCTCCAGAATGTATTCATCCTGCATCATTGAAACTTTGTACTCTTTCACCAATATCTCATTTCCCCCACTCCTCAGCCCCTTGCAACCACCATTCTACCTTGTGTTTCTATGAGTTTGATCTTTTTAGATTCCGCATAGAAATGATATCATGAAGTATATGTCTTTCTGTGTCTCATTCATTTCACTTAGCCTGATGTCCTCCAGGTTCATCCATGTTGTTGCAAAGAGCAGGACTTTTTTCTTTTTTAAGCCTGAGGCTTACATAAAACGTCTAATAGTCATAACAGTCTATTTTAAGTTAATAACTTTAATTGCTTTAAAAAATTCTCCTCTTTACTCCTCCACCTCCTCATTTTTTGCTGTTGATGTCACACTTTTATCAATTTATATTGTATGTCCATTAACAAATTATTATAGCTATAGTTATTTTTAATAATTTTGTCTTTTAACTCCTTAGATACTAGAATTAAAAGTGATCTATGCACCACCTTTAGAGTATTAGAGCACTCTGAATTGGACTATGTATTTATCTTTACCAGTAAGTTTAATACTTTCATAAGTTTCCATGTTATTACTTTGCATTCTTTTATTTCAACTTGAAGAACTCCATTTAGCATTTCTTATAAAGCCAATCTAGAGGTGATGAACTCCCTCAACTTTGTCTGGGAATATCTCTATCTCTGCTTCATTTCTGAAGGACAGCTTTGCCTGGTATAGTATCCTTGGTTGGCAATTTTTTTTCTTCTTTCAGCACTTTGAATATGTCATCCCACTCCCCTCTGGCTTGTAAGAGTCCTGCTTACAAATCTGCTCATAGCCTTATGGCCATTTCCTTATATGCGATGAGTCACCTTTCTCTTGCTGCTTTCAAAATTCTCTTTGTCTTTTTGACTTTTGACAATTTGATTACAATGTGTCTTTGGGTAATCCTCTTTATGTTGATCTTGATTGGGGTCCTTTGAGCATCATGAATCTGATCTCCCCCAAGATTTGGGATGTTTTCATGGATTGTTTCCTTATATAAATTTTCTTCTCCTTTTTCTCTTCTCCTTCTGGGACTCCGTTAATGCACACATTCTTTTTTCTAAACAGTCCCATAGGTCCAGTATACTTCCTCCTCTCTTTTAAATTGTTTTTTTCCTTTTTGTTCCTATAACTGGCTAATGTCAAATGACTTGTATTCAGCTTTAACAATTCTTTCTTCGGCATGATTGACTCTGTTGTTGAAACTCTTTATTAAATTTTTCACATCTGTCATTATATTGTTTAGCTCCAGGATTTCCATTTGGTTCTTTTTTTATGGTTTTTATTTCTTAATTAAAGTTCTCATTTTGTTCATGCTTTGTTTTCCTGATTTTATTTTGTTGTTTGTGTTTTCTTGTATCTTATTGAGCTTCTTCAAGATGATTATTTTGAATTCTTTTTCAGGCAATTCATAGATCTCCATTTCTTTGGGGTCAATTAGCGAAGCTTTATGTGTCATGTTTGTTTGATTATTTGTAATCCATATAGACTTGAAATTGTACCTGTGCATTTGAAGGAGCAGCATCTCTTCCAGCATTAACATATTGTTTTCTGCAGGTAAAAACCTCTTCCTGTCAGGTCCCTGAACTGATGTGATTACCTCCAGGATTGCAGTTAATCAGGGTGGCAGCCAGATCATTTGGCTGCTGCTGGGTCCACAATGGGGCCCATGGTTTGTGGGCCTGTTTCTAGGGGCTTGGTCAAGCATGGATCCTGCCTGATCCTTGAGCAGACAAGACTGCTTCCAGGACTTTGGTCTGAGGGCTACAGCGGGATGGGGTCCATTTCAAGGTCTGCAGTTAGCAAGGCTTGTTTCCAGATGTGTGGACAGTTGTGACTCCTTCCAGGTCCCAGGGAGGGCTCCCGATGTGTCACTGGGTTGGTTGCTGGGAAGGTAAGACTGGACCCAGATCACAGCCGAGCAGGTCTGGAACACAGTCACAGGGATGCTTCAGGTTTCACAGTTGGGACTGAGGTCTGTGGGCCTGCCTCCAGCATCATGGGCAGGCATATCTCCTTCTAGGTTCCTGGCAAGCAGGACCACTACTGGATTTCAGACGAGAGGGGCTAGAGTTGAGTTACAGGTACACATCAACATCTTCAGTTGAACTGAGGTCAGCAGGCCTACGTCCAGGGTCATGGGCAAACATGTTTCCTGGTGGGTCCCTGTGAGGACAGGACGATTCCCAGACTGTGGCTGAGATGGGCTGGAGTCAAGTTACAGGACAACTTCAAGATCTGAAGCTAGACCAAGGTCTGCAGGCCTGCCTCCAGAAGCATGGATGGGTATGTCTCCTGGCAGGTTTCTGGGCATACAGGACTGCTCCCAGATCACAGGAGACCTGGGCCTGGAGGCAGGTTACAGGACTTCCTCAAGATAGAAGGATATTTTTAAATATTGAGGATCTGAAGACATTTAAAGAAAAAATGATGGAGTCCTCAAAGAGAGAAGTTGTGGATAACAGATAAAGGCATAGATGCATTGTCTAGCCTAGAGAATGGGAGGTAGAGTAGGTCTAAGATTGTTGCTTAGCTCCAGCAGAGAAACTAGAAAAAGCTTGGGAGGCAAGATTTGGAGTTCAGGGTCGCGAAGAAGAAAATACATTTGCGTGTGACAAGGCAAGGCCTTCAGGGAAGGAATGATTTCATGGAAGCAATGGACAGCTTTGTGAGGGGAGGGACTGTGGAAATCATTCAAGCAGGTCTCAAGCTCTTAGGGCTGTTCCACTAGCTTGTGTGGAGTGAAGAGTAAGCCAGGTGTCAAGGGATGTGTTTATAACTAGGGTAGTGCCAGATGCTCTGATACTGGACCAGGGCATGAGGAAAGCAGAATTTGTGGTTAGAAGAGTACAAATGTCTAGTTGTTTCATACTGGTTGAAGCCAAACCAAATCTGGGTGAAGCAGTGGTTGATCCTTTTGATTTTTTTCTTTGACTCATTGGTTGTTCAGGAATTTTTTGTTTAATTTCCACATATTTGTGGATTTTTAGCTTTTCCTCTTGTCATTGATTTATATTTTCATATCACTGTGATCAGAAAAGATACTTGGTATGATTTCAATCCTCTTAAATTTACTAAGATTTGTTTTATGACCTATTGTATGATCTATCCTGGAGAATGTTTTGTGTGCACTTGAGAAGAAAGTGTTTCCTGCTGCTGCTAGATGGGTTGTTCTGTATATGTCTGTTAGGCCCATTTGGTATAAAGTATGGTTCAAGTCCAACATTTCCGTCTTGATTTTCTGTCTGCATGATCTGTCTATAGCTGAAAGTGGGGTACACTTGATGCTGCGTCATAGGGAAGAGTCCTTTCCATCTCTTGATTCCTTTTCTTTCTAGTCCATGAAATACATCAATATCATGGCAATATATTCTTGTCTTTTACTTATAAAATCTTGGCAGGTTGCAGAGAAACATAAAGTGTGGGAGAGTACACAGAGTATAAAGGAAAATATTTCTATACCAATTTTTTTGGCTATATATATCATGTTAACATCATTTGATTAATATATTTGGAAATTATCCAATTTTACATGTGTAAAAAAATGCAAATGCAAGGACACTTACACAATTGTAATAGAAAAGAATAGACGAGAAACAACCCAGAGAATGGAATACTATACTCTCTTAAAAAAGTATGACGTAGACAGATATAGATAAAAAGATATAATTCTAGAAATATGTTTATATTTCATTTTTGTGCAAAAAATAATCAGGTTGAAAAATAGTATAAGTAGTAATATTTGGGAAATGGTATCCTTTACTTGTTATATCATATCTTGTAGTCTTGCATGTATTTTTCAGTAAACATGAGTCATGCTATAAAATTTTTATTGAGGTTTAATACAAATTCATAGAAATGCACAAGTCATAATCATGCATTCAATCAATGAGCGCAAAATGAATGTATCTGTGTCACTACTACTCAGGTCACTAACTAAAATATTACTAGTATTGTAAAAGCCTCCATCATACTGATTCCCAATTACTACCTCTTCTGTCATCCCAAAAGTAGTAATTCAAAATACCATATATGTTTGCCTGCTTTTGTTATAAAATTTGAATCTTCATTCTGTATCTTTTCATGTCTGGCTTCTTTCATACAGTTTTATTTGTGAGATAAATCCAAGGTGCTGTTTGGAGCTATAGTTATATTTTATTGCTGGGTAGTATTGCATTGTATGAGGAGATCTCAAATCATTGATCTATTCTACTGTTCATGATTATTTGGATTGTTTCCAGGTTTTGGCTTTTAGAAATAGGCTGCTGTGAACATTCTTGTACATACTATTTTCACATATGCATACATATTTTGGGAGTATATATTTAGAAGTGAAATTATTGGGTTATATTGTTTAGCCATTGAAAATACTGCCAAAGCTTTTTCCAAAGTGTGCTGTATATAAAAATTCATACTGGGCCGGCCCCATGGCTTAGCGGTTAAGTGCACGCACTCCGCTACTGGCAGCCCGGGTTTGGATCCTTCGCATGCACCGACGCACCGCTTCTCCGGCCATGCTGAGGCCGTGTCCCACATACAGCAACTAGAAGGATGTGCAACTATGACATACAACTATCTACTGGGACTTTGGGGAAATAAACAAAAGGAGGAGGATTGGCAATAGATGTTAGCTCAGAGCTGGTCTTCCTCAGCAAACAGAGGAGGAATAGCATAGATGTTAGCTCAGGGCTGATCTTCCTCACACACACACAAAAAAATTTCATACACCCCTCAGCATTGCAAGGGAGTTCCCACTGCTCCACTTTCTATTGTCATTTGGTACTGTCACTCTTCCATTTTTGACATTCTGATATACGTTAATTGCTGTTTTTAATGTGTATTTCCCTAACTAATGAAGTTGAGCATTTTTTCACAAATTAATGACTTTTGGCTATAATCCTACATGAAATTGCTATTCAAGACTCATGCCAATTTTTCTTTCGGGTTGTCTGTCTTTTTGTTGTTATTTGTGGGAGTATGTCACTTATATGTATTGCAAATATACATGCATTGCTAACAGAATTCTTATTGTTTTTATTTCCTCAAATATTAAGCATAATTGCTTTAAAATTCATGTCTGAGAACTCTGTTTTCTGAATCCCTTATAGGTCTATTTTTATTGCCCAATGAGGAAGATTCAGAGGGAAGTGGGAAAAGATTAAGTGGTTAAGCTCTGACTCTGCATCCTGAGGAGAGGGGAATATTATAAAAAAACAGAAACAAAGAAGAGTAAAGGGACAAAACACTGAGATGTTTTTCACTCTTTAAACCACAGATTTGAAAGGAAACAAAGCATAACCAGAAATATGACCAAGCCTCTGAGTGAGCCTTTTACTGGGACTACCCCATTTTGGATATTCGTATCAACAGACCCCACCACCTCTTGTCCCCTGCCCCACCTTATGAAAATGAAATTATAATGGGAGGTTTGGGGTGGGGATTGTATTTAGACACATAGCAAACAAAATTATGGCATAGTTTGCTCCATTTTTATCAAAGATCTGGGCAGGAAATTGGTAGAGCCTTTTCTCAAAGACAAAAAAAGTTAAGAAAACAATATTCCATATTTTTGAGCTTTTTTTGTTTCCAAGAGTTTCAGGACTTTGCTAGCCTAGTGCATTTTCCACTGAGCCTATCAAATGAGTGTGGTTAACAAACAATGAAGATAGATGTCTATGTTTTTCCCCTCCTATATTCATCAGAACAGCTTTGTTGGAAAAACTAATGCCTGGAAGAGTCTAGAGTTTACTGACCTCCTGCACAGTGTAACTTTGACTGGACTGAGAATTATTTAGGCAGCCTAATTACAGATAACTCTCCGGGCTCTCATCATTCCTCTTGCTAATATGGTCTGTCCAACACAGAGATTAAAAAGAGGCATTATCAAGAGACGTAGCATTTGAACCATCTTACGATATCTACTGTTAACAATTATCTATTATTTCCAACAAAGTAATCATTTGTGAAATTGTAATTGTTTATGGAATTTAGAATAGTTGTTTCTCAGGAGGAACATGAGTATTAGTTTCCTGCATAAATGTCTTGGTGGGTATAAGGAAAAATTATAGAAATAACTGAGTTTTCTTTGGAGATTTTATGGTCTTCACAGTATATATATATATTTATATATATTTATATATTTATATACATGTACACATACGCACATATTTATACATACACACACATATACATACATACCTAGTTTATTTTGGAAAAGTTTTAGAATTATAGAAAAATTATGAAGATAATATAGGGAATTGGCATATATCCCACACCAGTTGCCTCTATTAATATCTAACATTAGAATAATACATTTGTTAGAATTAATGAATCAATATTGATACATTATTATTAAAGTCCATAGTTTATTCAAATTTCCTTAGTTTTTATCTAATGTCCTTTTCCTCCTTTAGGATCTCATTTAGATATCCATATGACATGTAGGAGTCATGTGTGCTTAGGATCCTCTTGACTATGACAGTTACTGGGAATTTTCCTTGTTGCTGATGACTTTAATATTTTGGTCAGGTAGTTTGGACTAGTAGTCAGGTATTTTGTAGAACGTCCCTCAATTGTGATGTGTCTCCTGATTTTCTCATGCTTAGACTGAAGTTATGCGTTCTTGACCACAGAGGTAGTTTCGTTTCATTTCACTGTGTCAAAGGTGTATGGTAATAACCTAACTTACAGTGTCGATGCTAATCTTGGTCACATGACTGAGGGGCCATATGACATGTTCCTTATGTTTCTCTGCTGTAAAGTAGTTCTTTCTTCCCTTTTTCTATAATATGCTCTTTGGAAGAAAGTCACTATGTGTAGTCCACACTTCATAAATAAAGAATTATACTCTGCTTCTTAGGATGGAATAGTTACATAAACAATTTGGAATTCTTCTATATGGAAAATTTGTTTCTCCTACCTCATGTATTTATTTATTCAATCATTAATTTCATTCAAATCAACTCACGGGTATTTGTTTTATAGTTAGAATTGGAATCCAACGCCAGTTCTTTTCCTTGATCAAATTGTTCCATCTTTGGATACTGGGTGCTTTTTCAGTCGGCTCCTGTGTCCTTTGACATAATCCAATGACTGGGAGGAAGAGGGGATTGTATGTGTTTTTTTTTTTTTTTTTTTGAGCACTTCATTATTTTCTATTACTGTGATATGCTTCAGGCTCATATTATATATTTCATGCCCTAGTCCTAGAATCAGCTGTACCTCCCAAGAGCCCTGTTTCCTTTTTATTGGAGCATTGTATTAGAAACCAAGATCTGGGTTCTAGGTGCTAGGTGTGCTTGTTGCTACTCGGGTATTGTTTTCCAGGCCCTTTAAGCTGATAGAGCAAGGAAATATATGTGTGTATACTAGCCTTTGTATGTATACATATCTATAGATATTTGCATATGTAAAAATCGGTATCTACGTTAAGTTACACAAAAGTTCATACTCCTACCTCCAACTCTAATCCATTGCCACACAGGTCACTACTCTACTCTCTTTCCCTTGCTTATCTGTAACATTCCACTCCAACAGTGAGAAACCTGACTCCCACCATTCACTCTCCATTTACCTAATTGTTCAATTTCAGTATAAATATACAGCAGAATCAGAATTGTTAAATTATACTCCTATGGGAAATAATTTTACCAACTAGAGTAAAGTGGTAAATAACTTGACCAACTTAAGTCGCTAGGGTCAGCATACCTCCCCCATCTCCTTCAATGAGGTGGTTTCACACATTTGTAATACAGTTAGATTGTTTTATCACATTCTGCATTCTATCCTGGAATACCCTGACCTTCTAGATGAGTTTTTTAAAATTTGTATTCATTATTGTTCACTGTTTGTGCTGTAAAGGACTATGGGTTTTGACAAATACATAGTGTTATGTATCAACCATTAAAGTATATATAACAGTTTCTCCACCCTAAAAATCCCCTATGCTTCACCTATTTAATTCTCCTTCCCACAACCTGTAACCCACTGATCTTTTTATCATCTCTACAGTTTTATTTTTTTCCAGAATATGATATAGTTGGAATCATACAGTCCATAGCCTCTTCAGACTAGCTTCTTTCACATAGCAATATGCATTAGAGACTCATCTATATCTTTTTGTGGCTTGACAGCTCATTTACTTTATTGTCGAATAATATTCCATTGTACGGATGTACCATAGTTTATCAATTCACTTATTAAAGGGTATCTTGGTTGCTTCTAGCTTTTGGCGATTATACATAAGGCTGATATAAACACTACCATGCAGTTTTTGGGCGGGCGTAAGTATTCAGATCAGTTGGGTAAATACCTAGAAGGCAGACTGTTGTATCATATGCTAAAACTATGCTTAGCCTTGTAAGAAATTGCCAAATTTTCTTCCAAATTGATTTTATTGTACTTTATTCCCACCAGCAATGAATGAGATTTCTGTTGCTCTGCACCCTTGTCAGCAACAGTATTTGTTGTGGGTTGAATTGTGTCCGCCAAAAGAGAGTAGTTGGGGGAATTCATGACAAATAGTATTTGGATTAGAGATATCTAGAAAGAACATTATTAACATCGTGCTTATTGACTGGATGGTCTTGTGCAAAACTGGACATATTTGTGTTGACTTATAAGACCGGCATTGCAAATATACTTGTTTGTTCTTACCCCCATTCTTACTACATTTATAATTTTTTGTTGCAGGGAGATGTGATTATAACGGATATCTTGATTTTGAGGCTTTTTGCAAAAGGCAATAGTTAACCTTATCTTAAGTGACTTGACAAATTGAATAAATATGACCCTATTATCAGAGGTGGCATTGATACAAGGTTTTGGGGAAGTAAGTTCAATTTGGAATTTTGTTTAAGGCAGCAAAGATGGAAAAATTCTGCTTAAGCAGGATCTCTAAATGTATTCAATTTGGATTATTATAAAATATAGTCACCAAATTTTAAATGATGTTTTGGCCTAACAGGTTATTATGGGATTAAGAGCCTAAGAGCAATAATATGTTCATTCCAAATTAGACCTATGTGATGTAGATAGGTTTAGAGATTTTTGTTATAAACTAATTAATGAAGCTTATTGAACAGTGATTTCATAAAATAAGGGAAGTTTAGAGAAATTCTGTTTCTAATTCAGTAATACATTTGGCTTGGGAGCAGTTTAAAGTTGAAGAGATTTACTGGTCATTAAGTTAGGTTCATAGACAAGGACAGAGAAAAAAGTGTGTCACTATATCTGCAGCTGTACTAATATGAACTGGGCTGTGGATGTGTTTAGGGCATTTGGTTAAGTACAAGTTTGATATTAATACATCTGGTTGTAGGAGAGTATTCTTGATGCTGGAATTACTTCTGTATTTGCACTTCCAATAGAATTCTACCAGACCGTTTGTTTGGTCCCTATACCATGGTCCTAATGAAATCTTTCCCTCTTGTCTTTTGCCCTATCTCCTAACTCCGTAGTCTTACTTTCTATGTAACTTAGACTTTTTGCTTAATTGCATTTTTAAAAAACTCTTGGAAATCCATGCAGTGATATGCTACAATGACAATTCCAGTTACAGGTTTGTTTTGCTAACTAGCGCAGATAGATTGGTATTGTTCTTGGACTTTGTAGTGGGGTATGAACAAAGCCAGCAGTTCCTGCTTTAGTACTGGCTGCAATGGCAACTTCAATGCCAGTGCTTACAAATTATTTTATTAGCCTTTCTGATAGGCAACAATACACTTATCCCTTATTCATCATCAAGGTAAATTCATGTCCAGGATAGTTGCTGGAAGTCTAGCCATAATGTCAAATTTTCATATTGCAAGAAGAAATGAGTAAAGTCCAAAATTGGAGAACTCTGGGGTGAATCACTTCCCCTTAAACATCCTTATGGGAAGTGACATACAACACTCACTGCTAAATCTTATGTTACAACTTAGCCACATGGCTACATCTAGTTCCAAACAAAGGCTGGCAAATGTAATAATTTATTCTGAGTGGCAGCACAGCAAGCTAAAAATTGGGCTTCAGTCACTAAAGAGGAGAGAGAGATCTCTTTGTTGATATATTTTACTTAATTTTTCCATTCAATTTGTATACAGATATATAGACACATGAGAGTGATCTTGAAAGTAAAATGAACAGAAAGCGCTGTCCAAAACCTATTTATAAAATTTACAGACAGAATAGATTGGAAGAGGATATTTTCAACATCTTATATAAAGAAAATATTTATATTCTGACTTTACTAAAATCCCTTGAAAGCCATAAGAAAAATCTGATAGAAAAAAGGGTAAGGCTATGAATTCACAAAAGATGACTAGATGACCAAAATATATGAAGAGATGCTCAACATCACTAGTAACCAGAAAATGCAAATTAAAACAAATATCGTTACATAGTCAAGGAACTGATATTTCTATAAAAGTATATCGTGTTTGTGTATATATGTTTGATTATGTAAGTCCTATTGTACTAAATATCTCATTATTTTATAAATCAACATAGTTTATAGGCTTTATTGTTTTTAATACAGATCATCTAGTTCATTGGTATCGATTATTCCATTGTCTCTTAGGTTGCTTCTGGATTAATGATTATAAATAATGCTGAAATTAATGCAGTTATACGTGTGTATAATTTCTGATAGTTTTACACACAGCTGAATGTTTGCTGAACATATTTATGAATTATTTCAGTAACTATATCTAGGTTGCTTTTATACTCCCATCATTAATGCATGAACATTCATTTTTTTCCCCTGAATCCAAGTGATATTGCTTGACATTATCTTACTTTGTGTGAATACCATCCATAACTGTTTTTTACCCCCTACCATACCCATGCTTTTGTTTTGTTGGTGATTCATTTATTTCTCTCAACTACTAATATCTTTGATATATTTAATTGCAAAATAAAAGAAAGTGAAAGTGTTTAGACTTACACTATTATATTTTCCTTCTCCCTAGGATCTTGACTCAAGTCCAGGCAAAGTATTTTGCTGTCTGTTGCTATCAAAGAACCATTTTTTTCATGTTCAGCCATTATGATTCTTCAAGTGGGAATGTCCTTATACTACAAGCAATTCCACTGTAGCTGGAAGCAGAAGTCAATACTTATTCATACATTTTTCTTTTTTCTTTTTTAAATTTTTATTTATTTATTTATTTTTTTGTGAGGAAGATCAGCCCTGAACTAACATCCATGCTAATTCTTCACTTTTTGCTGAGGAAGACCGGCCCTGAGCTAACATCTATTGCCAATCCTCCTCCTTTTTTTTTCCCCAAAGCCCCAGTAGATAGTTGTATGTCATAGCTACACATCCTTCTAGTTGCTGTATGTGGGATGCTGCCTCAGCATGGCCGGAGAAGCGGTGCATTGGTGCGCGCCCGGGATCTGAACTGGGGCCGCCAGTAGCAGAGCGCGTGCACTTAACCGCTAAGCCACGGGGCCGGCCCAAGTTACTTTTGCTTTTTCTTTTTTTTTTTTTTGTGAGGAGGACCAGCCCGAGCTAACATTCAATGCCAATCCTCCTTTTTTTTGCTGAGGAAGACTGGCCCTGGGCTAACATCCGTGCCCATCTTCCTCTACATACTTGTTTCTTTTGTACATACCAGAAATTGATTTTGACTCTCTTAAACAAAGAGTGAAACTGGTGCATGGAAAAGAATGAGCAAAATAGAAAAGGTAAAGAATCAGGCTAAGGAATAAACGTAACATGAGATCTCTGAAGACGTCATCAGAGAGTGTGCAGAGTTGGAATATTTCAGTTCTTGGAAAGCAAAATAACCTAATTCAAGCTAATATAATTGAAGAACAATTTTTGCAAGATGACTGGAAAGATTATGAAATATGTAGAAAACTAAAACGTTAGCAGAAAAGAAGGACACTGACATAGAGAAAGCCAGGCTGGAATCTTAGCTTTTACTTTTCTAGAGATCATTACACTGATTGCTGTTCAGTTTTCAAAGGCTCAGAAAAGAATGTTATATGGGCTAAGCTTAATCTACAAGTTGATTGAGGTGACAGACAACAAGAAGATGGCCTTTTATGAAAATGTACACATACATTCTTCATAATTTTAGATGTGCAAGCAATATAACTTATAAAAATTTTCTGTAACTCAAATTATTATGTATTTCGAGCCTCCTTTCAGACAAAGTAACAAAAAACAGTCTCAGTCGTATTGAGTTGTCTATCACTCTTTTTCCTCCTAATAATGTTTTATATTTCTAGTATAATGAAGTAGTGACAAATTACAAGGAAATTCCAATCTTATTCTCAGTTTTATCTGGTCCACTTTCATAGGCAATGAATTTGTCCTTCATCACATTTTACCTCTAGCCTTGGTCTAACAAATTAATTGTGTAATTGGCCTTTCTTTCTCCATTGGCAAACCTCCTCTAGTGTTGTCATTGGCTCTGTTTATCCCTTACTGATCCTTGGGTAATCTTGTGTAGTCTTAGAAGTCTAATGGTACTTAGATGCCCCCATTATAAGCATTGTGGCCACATTCTGTACTTTATTGCTCTGAACTGGGAGTGTCACTGGGAGTCTTTCTGTTACCTGTGTTGCCCGGGCAAACTGTACCACCCTCATTTCTTGCCTGCCTTTCTGTGGTTCCATCCAAAGTGTAGGGAAAGAAGTTACTTCTGATCCTAGGTCTCATTCTGAAAGTTTTGTCAAGACAAGCCCTACTATGTTAATTAAGACAATGATAATCATTGTAATTAACCTACCTAATAAAATATAATGGCTCTGACATGATAAAGATTAATTTTTGATGATTATATTAAAGATTGATTTTAAACTTCTTGGTTGAAGTGTACTTGGCAGAAACTAGGAAGCAAAGGTAAATATAGGTTTCTTAGCAATTACCAGTAAGATAAAAATTTTAAATCTCATAAGAGTTCCTAAAAAGTCAGGGTCATAGAATATGATTATTAGGTGTTATCTTAAAGTCATAATTTATCTAAAAATTAACAACTTATTGGAGAAAGAAGGGCATATACAGTAAAAATATTTCTTATAGACGTGTTAGTAGGGATCTGCTTTTTAAATTGTAAGTCTCTTAATCAATCACACATATGGTGACCTCAGGCATAGGCAAAGATAATGTGAATATGAGGAAGAGATGATCCAACACATAACGAGAAAATCTATTACATTGCAGGGAACAGTAGTTCTGAATGGCACTTGAATGAAACAGAAATTTTCTTTGCCCACAAATGAAAGTGGGTATGTGAGCAAAGAAGAGAAAGGAAATAGTGCAACTTTTGAAACATTAATCAATATTGTTTTTCTCTTCCTCATTTCCCAATTCTACCTTCAACAAATCTCATGCTTCTCTTTCTGTCTTCATCTTTTCACTCTTTCAGAATCTAGAATTGTCTCTGATCCTTGCCTTAGCAAAGCTGATTTCAGAAAAAACATTGACACATTAAGTAATCTTTTTCTGTCTTTTCTCTTTTTTTTAAATATTTAGGTCCCAGAGAAAATATGAAGGAATTTGTCCCAATATTTTAGAACATGCGTAATGATTATCTGCTCCTCCGGATACAGCTTTCACAGTGGAGAGATGAGAGTCGGAGGGGAGAAACACACCTGAGTGACAAGTAGATTCCCAATACGTTGATCCTGTAGCCTTCCCATTTTTGACTAACCAGTCTTAGCCTTAGGGTTAGATGATAGACACAATTTCAGAAAGGGAGCCAGGAGCAGAGATGATTTTAGCTCCCATTCTGGCAGAAAAATTATAAAAAAGAGCATGACCAGAGAGATTAAAAAAAATGTTGGCACAACGTGTCCAGGCAAAGTGGGTCATAGATGGACTCACATTGTTACTACCTATTCAAAATGCTGTAGAGAATAATGCCTTTGCCTAACAAAAGGCATGCACTGTTACCAGGAAATTTACCTAGAAGCTTAATATTTTTTAAACATTTAATATCTTTAATAAATGTGGCAGAGAATGGCTAGCTGTTCAGAAAAACACACTTATTTCTTCTGGGAATATGAATAGAATAAATTTTATAGCTTTTCTTACAAATACATATTGCTAGTTCTAGCTAGTGGAATATGTATATAGGTAATAAACGACACCATTAGGCCTGACCAATACGAAACCTCTCATATGTTATTTTCCATTTACTCATTCATTATACTTAATAATAAACCAAATCTTTCCTAATAAAATTACAGTGTACATTGGACAACACACGTTAAAGATGGAAAAATTATAAGATGGAAGGAACCCAGATATTGAATAATTGCTTAGAAGAGAGTCACCAGCCAATTAGCAACCCCCTTTGAATAAGGATAGATGTGAGCATGCATCACTTCAATGCTCAGTGCATAATACCCATGTTGGAATCCTGTATGGTATGTTCCCCTCTGCCAGTGTGTTAGAGACAGAATGATGGAACTGAAACTATACTTTGAAGATGGTGAAGACAAGAGATTTTAACAGCGATGTTTTTGAGTCTTTGGAGAGATCCCCACACAAATCAATTACAAGTTAATTTAAGGGGAAAATGAACTTTAGTCAAATTTTAACTATGATACATTTTGGGGTATGTTTGTTAGAGAAAGTAGCGATACCTTAACTAATACAAGTGTCTGCCTCTAAAGGAATTCATGTGAGATTCAGAAATTTTATCAGCAAACTGGCACATGGTCATATATCTTCTCCTCCCTGCCTTCTGCCAAGTATTTCATAACTGTGCAGGAAATGTAAGTCATTCTGTAGTTAAGTCCAAAACATGGAAAATTTACTCTGAACTGGAAAGAATACCTGATGCACAGAGTACTCTTTGATCCATCCTCCACATAAAACTTCTGCAACAACAAGAACAACACTGCTATCTCAAAAATAACTGACAATCCAAAAGGAACAAGAATAGGAGCTATACAAGATTAGCAAAACCAAAATATAATAAAATAAAAACAATAAATGTCACATGAGAACATTTATCAGAAAGTAATGTTGCAATAGCCAAATTTTGACTAAGACTTTAAAAAAAAATTTGGCCCTATAGCCATAGTGGCCCCAAAATTAAAGAAGTAAGCAAAGAACTCAAAGCAGACATACACTGGCTCAGGTAGATGTATGAAATAACAGAAAGAGATGAAATATTCATGAACAGGAATTAAATGAGAAACACAGAGTAAATCCTTCAGAGAAATGAAAACCAGAGAAAAAATAACAAAAATACATAGACACTGCTCAAAGGGGTGAAAAATTGACACAGGGGATAGGTTGAGAAAAAGCCAACTGAGAGACAGAGAGAAAGAAAGAATAGTTATGGAAGAACAAAAAAGGAGGAGAAGTAAACACATTGAAGTGAAAAAAAATTCAAAGAGGAAATAAGAAAAAAATTTGTCCGAATTAAAAGATTATGCTGTGAAGACTGAAATGACACCCTGTGTTCTAGGGGAATAAAAAATGACAGACCATAAGCTCTATCCTCATAAAAGACAGGAATCCAAAAATCAGAAAGAATGCTTTGAGCATTATGGAAAGAGAATATAATAATTATAAGGGTAAAATAATAATGATGACGTTATTAATAATAATAATAAATGCTGAACATTAACCCTACATCATATTTTCTATATCAACTCCACAAAATTTCTCAGGAAAAACAATTGTGGCTAAAAATTTGACTACCCATCCAAACTGTCCTTCAAGCATCAGGATAATAAGCGCATAGCTTTAAACATAAAATAATTCAGCAAATGTAGTTTTCATAAGCAAATGTAGTTTTCATAAACTTTTCTTAAAGAAACTCTAAAAGGCTGAATTCCATGCAATCAATAGTTGAACAGAGAAGATACTTAACTTTATAGTTTAGATTAAAATGATACTGGCAACTATTGTTATAATATAGAATGGTAATATTGTAAAGCTGTCAATATGAAAATTACATCACTAACCAAAGCTGTCAGGAAAATTAAATAGAATAAAGAATTCATGTAAGTATTTTAATTTCATCATCCTTTAAAGATACAAATAAAAAATATCACTAATTTAACTACAGTCAGACATTGCTTAATGACAGTGATATGTTCTATTTAATGCATTGTTAGGTGATATTGTCCTTGTATGAATATCTTAGAGTGACTGAAGGGGAAAAATTTTGCCACCCCAAAATGTGTCTCTTTAACATGAGGATTATTTTAGGCTGATTATTTTTAAGAAACAAAAGACTCAACATTTTTCTTGTTACCTCTCCCTTAATTCAGATAGAAAACCTGTCTCAGGAAGTGGGCTATCACCTCAACATAACATGAACGAGGTAGCAGACAGGGAGAAACCTAGAAAAGCCTGTTTATTGGGCTTTCTTCTGTGTTCTTCTGTTTCTGTATGATGAAACAAACACTTGTTTTCCAAATGTTTGCTCCTTTTCTCCTACCTGTGAATTGCCTTCCTTTTCTTTGAAGTCCCTGACTCTCCCCACCCCCAACATCTTCTTTTGTCTTTAGCTGAGGATGGTATTTAAGGTGAGGCCTTCAGCCATTTCAATAAGTTACTCAGTTTTCCTGGGTGTGTACATGTTATTAAACTTTTGTTTTTCTCCTGTTAATCTGTATCATGTCAATTTAATTCTTAGACCAGCCAGAAGAACCTAGAAGGTTAGAGAAAAATTTCTTCCTCTGGGTTCCTATGGGACCACCATCATATATGCAGTCCATCATTGACCAAAACATCCTTATGCAGTGTACGACTGTAATAACACAAGTAATAGATATATAAACAATTATCAAGGTATAGAAGTAAATCCTAGGTCAACTTTATATGATGCCTGCTACATGCTAGAATTAGTCCTCCATTTTACCTTCTTCCAAAACTTTCTGAACTTTTCTTAGTTCTTTTCCCTACCTAAAGAATTTTAGGTTCAATATTTCAAATATTTTGAAATATGTTGGGGATTTTGATTCCAATTGTATTTAACGTATCAATGAAATTCAGAAGAGTAATATTCCTAAGATATCAAAAGAATCTATCTGTGATAATTTTCAGTGTTCCCACTTATTTTGATTAGTATAGCACAAGATATGCCTAGTGTATGTGAATATAAGTCCAGACACCATGAATAGCAACTTAGAAATAGCTATTACATTTGAATATGTCATGCCACATAAAGCATGTAAAAGCATATTAAATGCAGTATGGCTTGTAATAGAAAAGTATGGAAGTAATATAACTATATCTCATTAATAGAGTAAATATACTTAGCTTATTAACGCATAAAACTAAAATGCATCAATCAAATTGAATAAATTTATTCTCATGTTTTCCAATAGTAATAAATATTTAAAAATAATACTGAGGGAAAAGAGTAAGTTGATTAAGAATTCATGGACAGGCTGCCCCAGTGGCACAGTGGTTAAGTGCGTGTACTCCGCTTTGGTGGTCCAGGGTTTGCAGGTTTGGATCCCAGACGCGCACCAACGCACTGCTTGTCAGGTTATGCTGTGGCAGCATCCCATATAAAGTAGAGGAAGATGGGCACAGATGTTAGCCTAGGGCCAGTCTTCCTCAGCAAAGAAAGAGGAAGATTGGCATCAGATGTTAGCTCAGGGCTATTCTTCCTCACAAAAAAAAAAAAAAAAGAATTCATGGAGACAAAATCCATCTAAAACAAGAAAACACAGAAAGACAATTCAATGATCAGGAAAAAATACAGGAAAAAAATGAGACATTTAACAAAAAGAAAAATAATTAAAAAAACCCCAAACAGAAATTATAGAGCTGAAGAATTCAATGAATGAAATGAAAAATGCAGTAGAGAGCATTGGCAGTAGAGTAGAGCAAATGGAAGACAGAAGACAGATTAAGTGATCTAGAGCACAGGAACTTTGAAATAATCAGAGGAGATCAAGAATGAAAATGAGCAAAGAAAGCCTATGTGATCTATGGGATTTAATAAAATGTACAAATATTAAAATAATCAGGGTTCCAGAAGGAGAACAAGGCAAGAAATTTATTAAAAAAAAAAAAATAGCTGAGAACTTCCCAAACCTGGGAAGAGACACAGACATCCAAGTTCATGAAGCTAATAAATCACACTATAATCTCAATGCCAAAAGACCTTCTCAAAGATACATTATAATGAAACTGTCAAAAATCAAAGATAAAGAAAAAATCCTATAGTCAGCCAAGAAAAAAAAAGATGATAACCCATGAAGGATCTCCAAGTAGGCTATGAGTGGATTTCTCAGCAGAAACCCTACAGGCCAGGAGAGAGTTGATGACATATTCAAAGTATTGAAAGATAAAAATTGCCAGCCAAGAATACTCTATGCAGCAAAGCTATTCTTCAGAAGTGAAGGAGCTATAAACACTTTCACAGACAAACCAAAGCTGGTGGAGTTCCTCACCACTAGACCTGCCTTGCAAGACATGCTGAAAGGAGTTCTTCAAGCTGCAATGAAAAAACACTAATCAGTGGCACAAAAACATAGGAAAGTATACAACATACTGCTAAAGGTAAATACAGAGGCAGATTTAGAAAATGAACTCTGTAATACGATGGCATGCTAACCACTTAACTATAGTATAAAGTTTTAAAGAAGTATTAAAAATAACTATAATTACTATAATTTGTTAATAAATATAGAATGTAAAAAGAGGTTGTGACATCAAAAATATAAAAGAGGGATAAAATAGTGGAGCTTTTTTAGGGGATTAAAGTCAAATTGCTATCAGCTTAACGTGGACTATTTTATCTATTAGACGTCTTATGTCTTGCTCATGGTAACCGCAAAGCAAAAATCTAGAATAAATTTATAAAAGATAAAGAAAGGGGAAACCGAGCATACCACCATGGAAAATGGCCAGTTTACAAAGGTAGGCAAAAAGAGAAGGAAAGGAAACAATGGAAATATAAAACAACCAGAAAACAATTAATAAGATGGCATTAGTAAATCCTTACATCTAGTAATTACTCTAAATGTAAATGATTGAATTCAACAATCAAAAGGCAGAGACTGGCTGGATGAGTAAAAAAGCAACACCCAACTGTATATTGCCTACAAGAGATTCATTTTAGATTTAAGGACACCCGTAGTCTCAAAGTGAAGGGATGGAAAAAGATATTCCATACAAGTGAAAACCAAAAGAAAGTAGGGGCAGCTGTACTTATATCAGACAAATATATAACATATAATGATATAGATATTATATATTGATAAAGGGGTCAATTCATCAAGAAAGACATACCAATTGTAAATTTCCTCATTTAAAGCTATATTACAAAGCTATAGTAATCAAAAAAGTATGGTACTGATATAAAAACAGGTACACAGACCAGTGGAACAGAATAGAGAGCTCAGACATAAACCCACACATATACAGCCAATAATTTTTTGACAAGTGTACCAAGAACACACAGTGGGGAAAGAACCGTCTCTTCAATAAATGGTATTGGGAAAATTGGATATCGTATGCAAAAGAATGAAACTGGACCCCTATCTTATACCACTCACAAAAATTAGTTTGTAACGGACCAAAGACTTAAATGTAAGAACTGAAACCATAAAACTAGAAAAAATATATGGAAAAAGATCCTTGCCAGTGGTCATGCCAATGATTTCTTGGATGATACCAAAAGCGTTGACAACAAAAGCTAAAATAAACAAGTGGAACTATATCAAATTAAAAACCTTCTGCACAGCAAAGGAAGAAATCAATAAATTGAAAATACAATCTATAGCATGGGAGAAAATATTTACAAATCATATATCTGATAAGAGTTTAATATCTAAAATATGTAAAGAACTCATACAACTCAATAGCAGAAAAGCAATCAATTCAATTAAAAAACGGGCAAAAGACCTGAATAGACATTTTCCAAAGAAGACATACAAATGGCCAATAAGTATATGAAAAGGTGTTCAATATCACTAATCATCATGGAAATGAAAACTGAAACCACAATGAGACATCACCTCACATTGGTTAGAATGGCTATTACCAAAAAAATAAGAGATGACAAATGTTGGCAAGGATGTGGAGAAAAGGGCACCCTGTTGTTGGGAACATAAAATGTTACAGCCACATGATAATAGCGTGGTAATTCCTCAAAAAAATTAAGAATTGAACTACCATTATGATACAGCAATCTCACTCCTGGGTATATATTCAAAGGAATTGAAATCAGTATCTTGAAGAGACACTTGCACACCCATGTGCATTGCAGCATTATTCACAATAGCAAAGACATGGAAACAACATAAATGTTCTTGTACAGGTGGATATATAAAAGAAATGATATATATACATGCATTTATATGTATATACATACATATACATATGATCTATACTTACAATAGAATATCATTCAACCATAAAAAAGAAGGAAATCTTGCCATTTGTGAAAAGGTGAATGAATCTGGAGGGCAATTAAGCTAAGTGAAATAAGTCAGACAGAGAGAGACAAATATTGTATGGTATCTTTTATACGTGGAATCTAAAAAAAAAAAAAATACCAATTACACAAAAATAGAGAATAGAACAGTGGTTGCCAGAGGCTAGGGTGGAAATGGGGTGATGTTGGTCAAAGGGTACAAATATTTAGTTATAAGAGGAATAAGTTCTGAGGATCTAATGTACCACATGATAATACCAGTTAATAACACAGTATTGTATACTTGCAAGTTGGTGAGAGTAGATTTTAAACATTCTCACCACACACACAAAAAAGTTAACTGTGTTAACTATGTGAAGTGATGAATATGTTAATTATCTTGACCTTGGTAATCATTCTACAATGTATATGTATATCAAATCATTGCATTGTATACACTGCAAATATATACAATTATATTTGTCAATTATTCCTCAGTAAAGTTAAAAAATGATATCTTGATTAAATCTAAAAAAAGACATACAAATAGCCAACTGGTACATAAAAATATACTCAATATCACAAATCATCAGGGAAATACCAATCAAAATCAGAATGAGATATCACCTCACATCTCTTAGAATTGCTATTATCAAAAAAAAAAAGATAAATGTTGTGAGGATGTAGAGAAATGTGAGAACATAAATTGGTACAGCCACTAATGCAAAACAGTATGGAAGTTCCTCACAAAATTAAAAATAGAAATACGGTATGATCGAGCAATCCCAATTCTGGGAATTTATCCAAAAGAATTGAAATCAGGATCTCCAAGAGATATTTGTCCTCCCATGTTCATTACAGCACTATTAATAAACAGTCAAGAAATGGAAATAACCTAAATGTTCATGGATAGATGAATGGATAAGCAAAATGTAGTATATTTTGTATGTATGTGTGAATAATATTCATATAATGGAATATTATTCAGTCTTGAAAAAGAAGGAAATCTTGTCATATGCAACAACATGAATGAAACTGGAGGATATTATGCTAAGTGCAATAAGCCAGTCACAGAAGGATAAATACAGCATGATACCCCTTATACGAGGTATATAAAATAGTCAAACACATAGAAGCAGAGAGTAGAATGGTGCTTGCCAGGGGCTGGGGGGAGGGGGAAATTGGGAGTTGCTATTCAACAGGTATAAAGTTTCAGTTATGCAAGACAATTATGTTCTAGAAATCTGCTGTACAACATTGTACCTATAGTTAACAATACTACATTGTAGACCTAAAATTTTAAGTGAGTAGATCTTACATTGAGTGTTCTTACCACACACACATGCGCGCACACAAGACTCGGTAGTTTTGAAATCAGAGAAGAGAAGCTCCTTCTCTCTAGTTATTCACCTATTCCCAGGATGTTCTGCTCACTTGCATGGTCAAAGATTATTTAATGCTACTTTTCTACTCCTGCTGGCTGGAAGGAAAAAAGAGAGAAATGGAAGGTATAATCCTTCCCTTCACAAAAATGACCTAGAATTTGCATATATCTCTTACGTTCACATATGACTGACCAGAATTTAGTTACATGGACACATCTATTTAGTTTCAAGGGAAGTTGTGAAATGTAGTCTTTGGATGGGCTAAACTTACGTTACTATAAAAAAAGAAAAACAAGAATGTACATTGGGAGATAAGTCAACAGAATCTTAGAGATATATTTTTATCCTGAGAAGCCATTGTCCAGATAATAATTAGGGTTCTATTATTCAGAGAGGGAGAAAGGATCTTGGGGTACAATGAGAAGTCCATGCCACAGTCCATTTCTTTAACATTAATATTATTTTATATTATTATATATGTTTTTACAACCTTTCTCTTCAAAAACATTGTCTTTTGTTTGGTCAGCTTTCTTGGTTGCAGTCAATAGATATGGATTCTGGTTAATGTAAGCAGAAAATAGATGTATTAAAGAATCTTGGTTAGCTCACAACATATCCAAAAAGTCTATTGAAAACGAACAAGAGGAACAAACCAGCCTAGAACTAGCGATAAAACTAATCTTGTATGTGTACTGCTGCTTCACTGCCACCACGAAAACCACCAGAACTAGACTCTAGATTTGCCTACTGACTTCTGTTGCTATTGGAAATTGCATGTTGTTGCTGTCATTGCCTCCACTACTCTTTTATATTTCACACTGCCTTTGATCCTTCTCACATTTAGCTTCATTTTCAAAGTCTAGATTAGATGCATTTGACCTGTCTGGCATAAGTTCTGTGCCTGACATGCAAGAGGAACTGAAAAGGTAGCACCCCACATTCTACTTGGTAGATTTTATTTATTATAGTTGCAGCCATGGATAATAGCTCCATGTGACCTCAAACTCACTCTGTGTAGGCAGCATCCTATCTCCAAATGCATGTAGCTCCTGTTTTTCCACTTTCTTAGCAAGACTTAGTTTGACACCCTAAGAATCTTCTTGGCATGTGCAAGCAAGCCTTGGGAATACAGTGAAATTAATGGTATGCTTCCACTTTCCATCCTTCATGAGATAGTTCTGGAAAGTATCCTGTAAGCTTTCCAAAGCTTCTAAAATTTGAATTGAGCCTCCATTGCCTGCGTCTGTGAGTTTTATAATAAACATAATTATAATGACTTTCCCTCCTTCCTGTCTCACTCCGTTCTTTTATTTCTTTTAACTGGGGTCTTCTCAAATACACGACCTACATCCAAGTTCTCATCTCAGCTTCTTGTTTGGGGGAAAAATAAGATGCTAACTTGGTTAAACTTATTAAAGTCTCTCTGACTTTTGTGGTGGGATGCAGGATCAGTCTTTCTATGAAGATTCATATGGAGGAGAATTTTCTTGTATTTTCCTCTTTGTTTTAACTATTACTTACATGAAGTTTCCTTGACATCTCTCCTTACCTCCTATCTCTCATATCTATGGCTTTGGATATGTATGTCCAGATATCAAATTTCAAATTCAACTAAATTAAAACAAATAAGGAAGCGGCCAGCCCAGTGGCGCAAGCGGTTAAGTGCGCACGTTCCGCTGCGGCGGCCCGGGGTTCGCCGGTTCGGATCCCGGGTGCGCACCGACGCACCGCTTGTTAAGCCATGCTGTGGCGGCGTCCCATATAAAGTAGAGGAAGATGGACATGGATGTTAGCCCAGGGCCAGTCTTCCTCAGCAAAAAAGGGGAGGATTGGCATTGGATGTTAGCTCAGGGCTGGTCCTCCTCACAAAAAAAAAAAAAAAAAAAGGAAATATGGTTTACTCCTAAAAAAATAGAACCAATAAAATATTTGTGCAAATATAAATTGGGGTTCTAAAGTGTGATTAAAATTAAAATACTGGAAATTCCATGATGAATAATTGAACTCACATTTAAGATATTTTCATCATCTCCCCAATCAGCTTTATTTCTGTGAACAGTATCTTTATTTTCCTAGACATTTTGGCTTGAACAAGAAAAATCACTGGCTGACCTCTGCTTTCTTGTTCTCTATATCTAAATGTACTAAGCCCTGACTTACACTTTTCCCCTTCTAACATCCTTCATGTTTATTCTTTCTTTCTATTCCTGCCATTGTGTCCTGGTGAGGAAGATCAGCCCTGTGCTAACATCTGCCAATCCTCCTCTTTTTTTTGCTGAGGAAGACTGGCCCTGGGCCAACACCTGTGACCATCTTCCTCCACTTTATGTGGGACGCCGCTACAGCACAGCTTGCCAAGCGGCATGTCGGTGCGTGCCCGGGATCCGAACTGGCGAACCCCGGGCCGCCACAGTGGAACGCACGAACCCAACCATTTGAGCCACCAGGCCGGCCCCTCATTTGCTTTTTATACTCTATTCTTCATACTCTAACCATATTAATTTTTCAAAAACGTATCTGTTGATATATCAATATCATGGTATAAAAATATGTCTCTTCAGTAATTTTAAGGTTAGTTGTTAAATTATAGTGTAAATTGTCCCATGAGAGAAACAATTTCAGGACTCCTATACCACAGGATATTTATCTTGAATGTGTTGTGAGTGGTTATTAACATTTTCCCCTAAATAGAGCACATCTGCTTCCTTCATAAGACTGGTCATGAAATAGCGTTCAAAATCAAATTGTGTTTAAAAAAGAAAATTCAGTGAAATCACTATGATGAAAGCACCTACATGAGGATATATATCATGTCCTTATATGGTCCTTGCATTTTCTCTTGTATGCTGTTCATTTTTCCTCACAATAAGTCAAACCATCCATGAAGTATAAAATGACACATTTAATAGGCAAAAAAATTGGAATCGCTGTGCTGTAGGTTTTTATCACACCCTCCTCCCCAATATAAACATACGTATTTGTCCAAAGTCTAAGATTACATGTTTCAAATCATGGAAAATACATCAGGTTTTGTCACAGAGTTCCCTTTACACAGAAAGAGTAGCTTCTTTATACCTATGCTTAAAACCTCTACTAGTTTACCATCTATGTTTTACAACACCATTTTAGCTCAGTGAATAATTGTACAAACCTCTAAATAAAGAGGTCAAATAGACCAGGAACTTTTCAGTTTTATTAAGAGCTGTATCCTCAGATCTAGATGAGTCCCACCTGGTCCATGGTGGGCCCTCAAAAATACCCCACTTGAATGAATACCTCAATCCAACAAAATAAGCAGTTACTGAGAAGGAGTAATTCCTTAGGAGGATAACAGTTTGCCTCTACCTTAAAAAAGTTTATCAATTCTAGTTTAATGACAAGCATGATGAAGTATTTTGTGGGGGGACATGTGATAATGTCTATAAGTTACTTTAAAATGCATCAGAAATAAGATGAACTGATGGATGGATAGAGGGACAAATAGTTATGGATAAAGCAAGCATAGCAAAATAATCATAAAATCTAGGTGGTGTTACATGGGTTTAAATTTCTTTCAAATTTGCAGTAGGTTTGAAAATTTTCATGGTATCATACTGGGGGATAAAAGAGTCCAGTGATAGTTCTAAAGAAATCTATTTGTACCCTCTGTTTTCTTTTTCTTTTGAAATCCCTGACGACACCTATAACATGTTTATTAGGAATAAAACAATTAAGAAATATCTAAATTTTGAGATTTCTCTGTAGAATGTTTGAGTACTATATTTTCAAAGATAATTCATTACTTCCATGTGTTTCAATGTTGAGATACAATATTAATGGGACAGGAAAACAATTCTTTATATAAAATGATTTCCTCAATGACATTCACATATTTATAATCTCCATCTTTCCATTATTTCCCTGAGATGCTTAAAAGATGTCATAAATATTCAGTTTTGTTTATTAGTGTTGTGCCCTGTTTTAAAACAACTTTTAATCATACTCCACCACTTTTTCTTACAAGTACTACCAGCATAGAATTATATTATCAAGAACACCAAAGTCATTTATTAAATGGATGAATGAATGAACAAATGAATGAATGAGTGACAATATCTCTCTTATACCGCCTATATTTTCCCAATACCAGCCGGAAAGCCATTTCTCCTTTCTTTTGGCATTTTTCTTCCCATCTTTAAGACTTCTCAGGATCTCTTTAATAAATACTCAAACCTGGACATCCACTCATCGTTCCCAACACCCTTTCCCAGGGTGGTATTTGCTGTATAAGAGTCGTATTACACACTTTCTAGTACATATTTTCCTCTATTATATAAAATGTTTTGCGTTTATGGCTAATGGTTTGGCTAAAATAGCTTTATTTCATTTTGTGATAATTTATTGTTATTTCATTTGTTATGACTCATACCTCTTACCTGTCCAGTTCCTTTATCCGGCTGTTCCCTGGAGCCAGAGAGTAGCTAAAGGACCACTTCAGCACACACCACCTTAGAAACTGAAGTTCTTTTTTTAATTCATTCTGAATTTCTGATTCAAACATAATACTAATATTTCTGAATCCACTATTGAAATGCTATTTAGCCCCTTTTGCAAAATGTATTTCTATCAACACAAACACAGCAAACAAATTTGATTCTCTCTCAATACTTTGTTTTCTGCCATGTTCAGTAAATGCCATGTTCACACTGTCACAGTGTACAGTGTTATCACCCCAACCTTGTCATCTAAAACAAGGTATTACATTGTCCTCACCTGCTCTCCCAGCCATCACTTTTGTTACAACAAACTGGAGCTGGTGATTGAGAGGTAGGTGGCAACTTTAATTATATATATCAATGAGGTGTCAGGGCTGATAATGGAACTGATTTCTTAGGGTCAGATGAATATACAGAGTCAGAGGGTATGTATGTAAGAGAGTTTGTTTCCATACACAGAGTAGGCGACCCTCAATCTCAAGATTCTATCCTTTTCTTGGACAGCTTCACTGATATAGAGAAATAAAATAGTTTGTTAGACAATAATCATCTTTTTTATCATTTTGCAGTTGTGCCCTCCAAATAAGCAGACGTGATCCTGAAATAGAATATGATTCTTTCCCTCTCTCTCTTTCACTGTTCCTACAACATAGTCAATCAGCACACAGGAAAATGGAGAAGGATAGGATGGAGTTAATTCACTGTCAACCAGAGCTCAGGCTGGGTGTTGTCAGGTGTATAATTAGGGAAGTACTTGGGTATGACTTTGTTTCTGTGTGTATGTGATTATTAGATATATCCTTCCAATCTCTGACTCACTTTATTCTACAGCATCACTTATAGTTCTTCTTAAAAAAGTAATTTCTTACCTCTTTTTCTTTCTTCATGCTGACAACTTTTTGCTTATCTCCTCACACTTTCTCATTGGGCTTCTTATTCATCTCCCAAGACTCAAATAATGTTACCTCCATCTAAAAGCTCTCTTTGAATGTTTGAATTTGGTAGATCTTCTCTATATCTTCAGATACTAATCTGTATATTTTACTATTATTTCACTTAATATGCTATAATAATCTCCTTAGGTATCTACATATGCAGCATGTGATACTCCAAGGTTATATTTAGGCCAGAGTTATTTAATTCAGATCCCCCACTACTTACACCTATAACAACCAAAGCCTTGACATTTACTGAACACACAAACTTCCAGAGGTTATGCCCTGTGTATTATGAGTATTATCTCATTTAATGTTCCAAACAAAATTATGAGATAGGTAGTTTTATTACTCTCATTTCATAGGTGATGCAGCTGAGTCATAGAAGTATAACATTCTTCCCAAGAATATACAATAAAGAAATGTACCTGATTTTTTAGTTCTAAAATATCTGTCACCCCAATGTATATTCAAGTCTGTCTATTGCAGTGTTAGTGAAAAAAGTAAAGATTTGGAAAAAAATATGGCCCACACCAGAAGAATTAAATGATCACAGAAGGAGATATACGACAATCAATAAAATGACATTTTAAAAGGATAATTTTAACACAAGTAAATGTCCATGATAAGGTAAGTGAAACAATAATATTAAATCAAAGACAATGTACTTTCCTCTGCTCAGTGTATATTAGGTACTCAATAAGTTTATGCTAAATGATAGTTTATCTCTGAATAAATCTATCCTACATACATAGCTGCTACAAAATTGAAAGATTTACAAAGAAATAAGCATTCTAATGGCTGTCTAACGTTTTAAGTATTTCATAAAATGTAGATTTTTACATAAACCTTTTCAGTAATTGTCAACTTGATATTATATAAATCTTTCCTATAAAGAGATTTCCCAGATAGTAATGTATAAATGTATGAGAAATTCAAATATTAATCTAGAAATATGGCAGAATATCCACAGCTCCCCCTCCTCAGTAAAGGAGTATATATGAAAATGTAAGCTTTGTAATATAAAAGAATTCAAATTGAAAAGTACTCAAATTATGAGCTCAAGATCAAGAACTGTTTTCCAAAAATTAATGCAACTTAGCATTTTGGGAGAATAATACAAAATCTAAAAGCCAGGTTCTATTTGAAGCTGTTTTCAATAATTTATATTTCTGTGGATTAAGATTCCTTGAAGTCTGATACTCCAAAACATGAAATAAGTAGTTGCATGTGTCTTCATATCTCAAAATTAATAGTATCATTGTTGTAAAAAATGCCATTTTATTTCATTGGTTGACTTAAGGGCTCTCTGCTAGTTATGCTCCAATTTCTTTTTGATTGCAAATGCTAAAAAATAACATAGTGGTTTTATTTGTTGGGAAATATAATTAAAAACAAAATCTCCTCTCATCTCAGAAACCTCTCCACAAACACAAAAAAGAATGACAAAATTTTATTATTGAATGAGCTTTAAACCAGATTGTGATGTGCATCACAGGTAATCTGCTAAAATATTTTAAAGACAGAAATCTCACTTTTTTTTATAGCCAAGCAGATACAACCCATTACATACACACTCTCAAGATATACAATAACTAGTCCTCAAGTAAGAGGACTTGACAGCACCATTTGGCACAACTTAGTCTACACTTACCTGGTAACTGGGGTGACCATTTGTGTCAGTTAGTTGGTTTTACATAAAGAAAAAAATAAACCCTTATCTGTGGCAAGAGGTAGTTCCACAAGTTGGAGGGAAGCATCCACTGAAGTTAGGCTCTTACCTTCCCATAGACTCTGGGAGGTAGGGGTGCTATCTACTTCAGAGAGATGGTTCCCAGGTCCTCCAGAATGGCGTTCCCGGATCTCAAAGCTGGCAAGAGGCTTAATTAATTTTTAAAAGACTTCATACATTTCAAAAAGATGACAAAATTAACAATTACAAGTTTTCTCAAATAAATGCTCTAAGAAAAGGGAAAGGGGGAGTCTCATCCCTTATTTTCAACAAGAAGAATTAGGCTTACTATTTTTAATTTGTATTTGTCCTTACTTTTTTTTCACATGCATACCAACATGATAAAGTTAACAGCAGCACTAAGGCAATTAACCAGATGAAGCCAGATTACATAGCTAATTCTGAAGAAAAACTTGTGTCCTCAATTCGCCTGATTGCTGTCATCACTTAATGAGTATACTAGAAAAGCACTTAATTCTTCTATTAAATCTGTTTGTGCAAGTCACAAACCATTGAAATAAACTCTTGCCTGATTTTTGATTGGCATTTGGTGAAATTTTTCCAGGAATAATAAAATTTACTTATTTTGAAATTTTGTTAGCAAAAATGCTCTGATGATATCATTTCGGTATTGACTGTAGTATAATTACTTAATTAAAACTATCTGAGTAAGTAAATTGACCATAGCAAATGCCTAGAACACCGTAAATCTGAGTAGACTAGAAATGAATCATGTTGTTGATATGGCCAATAGAATTAATCTGCAAACAAAAGACAATATTTAATGAGCCTTGAATTAAGTAATCATTTGAAAGGCTTTTAATTTCTGTAAGGTTTATATTTCATGGTTAATTTAGCTTAATTTATTATTTTAAACGAGGTTCATTTTCATACTCATGTGTCCCTATTTGATAAAATGTCTGTAGTATGACCACGGTAATAAAAATAAAGCCATGATTTCCCCTTATAATCTTCAAATTAGCAAAGATGCTCATAAACACCACCGTACAGTGTGCAATATTTCAGTTGGCAATAGAGATGTACCTGTCAGTTGGTACTCAGTCAGTACGAAAAAGGTTGTCCAATTAATGCTGTCATCAGGAGATTTGAAAAATCCAAAACACTAAACCAAATGTTGCACTGGGGGCATAACAAGCATATGATAATTGAGCCAGGCAATCAGGCAATCAGTAAAAGGAAGATTTAACAGTACATAATACAGATAATTTCCAGAAGTGAATAAAGCATATCAAGAGACTTCCAGTTTCCAATCCACATAAAAGGAGCTTGGAAGTCACTGTTCCATTCAAACAAGTAAAAATCTGAACAGACTGAAAAGTCAACTTTTCTGGGATCCATAAAAGAGCTGAGGAGACAGGGCAAACTGCTGCCCCCAAGATTGCAGAGACAGACAGACGAATACAGGGAGTCATGGTTTACCTTACTGGCGCAGAGACTCACAGAAAAAGCATCCGCAGCAACCAGTGCCGAGGTAGGAAAGGCTGAATTGTAATAGAAAAATTGCTGCATGCTCAGTGTGGACAATCTTAAGAGAAAAAACTTCAGGGCAACCCATTCATAGAAGGGCCTCCACAATTCTGTGAGATTTACCTACAGGAGCTCAACCAGGTTCTCACAACAAATACTGGAGAAAAATCGTCTCATGCTTGCAGCAGGGGGAGGGGAAAATAAACTTCTTTGCAATATTCCAGAGCACTTCTTCTTAAAGCCTGCCCTCAGAAGAAACTAGTTAACCAGAACCTAACCTGTGAGGGTGTTATCAGAGCCTAACTGACTGGGGAGAATGGAAATACCCAATTCCAGCCCACTCTAGCCATTCTCTTCCACTTAAAGGGGGAGAAAAAAAAAAATACTTGTGAAATTCACAGAACAGAAGCAAAAGTTCACTAGAACACTGTGACCTAATCACTGGACTATAGAAGACTTTCCTTCCCTTCACGTCTCACCACCACATTACTAAATACTTATTTATAGCAATTCCTTTTACCCAGTACATCATTTATGCCTATACAGAAAAAATTATAAGGCATACAAAAAAACAAAAACACAATTTGAAGAGAACAGAGCAAGCATCAGAATGAGACATCACAGGGATGTTGAAATTATCTGACTGGGAATTTAAAACAACTATGATTAATACGCTAAGGGCTCTAATGGATAAAGTAGATAGCATGCAAAAACAGATGGGCAATGTAAGAAGAGAGAAGGAAATCCTAAGAAAGAACCAAAAAGATATACTAGCAATAAAAAACATTGTAACAGAAATGAAGATTGACTTTGATGGGCTTATTAGTAGAATGGGCACAGCTGAGGAAAGATTCTCTGAGCTTGAGGCTATCTCCTTAGAAATCTTTGAAACCAAAAAGCAAAGAGAACAAAAACAGAAGGAAAAAAAAAAACAGTATATCCAAGGGTTGTGGGACAACTACAAAAGTTGTAACATATGTCTAATGGAAATACCAAAAAGAGAAGAATGAGAGAAAAGAACAGAAGAAATATCTGAAATAATAATGACCAAGAATTTCTCCACATTAATGTCAACCACCAAACCACGGATCTAGGAAGCACAAAGAACACCAAGCAGGAAAATATGCCAAAATTGCATATCATTTTCAAACTACAGAAAATAAAAGATAAAGAAAAAATGCTGAAAGAAGGCAGAGGAAAAAAAAAATCTTCCCTATAAAGGAATAAAGATTAGAATTACACCTAACATCTCCTCAGAAACTATGCAAATAAGAAGAGAGTGGAGTTAAATATTTAAAGCGTTGAGAGAAAACAACAACATAGAATTCCATACCCTGCAAAATTATCCTTCAAAGGTGAAGGAGAAATGCTTTCTCAAACAAATAAAAATTGAGGGAATTTGTTGCCAGTAGACCTGCCTTGCAAGAAATGTTAAAAGAAGTTCTTTAGAGAGAAAAAAAATGATATAGGTCAGAATCTCCAATCTACATAAAGAAAGGAAAAGCATTGAAGAAGAAATAAGGGAAGCAAAATAAAAAACTTTTGTTTTTCTTCTTCTTAACTGATCTAACATAACAGTCTGTTCAAAATAACAATACCAACAATTATTACTAGATCGTATGTATTAGATTATGTATGTTTATATACATGTTATGTATAGATATACACATATATATGAGCTTACGTATACTTACATATAAGTGAAATGAATGATAGTAATGATACAAGGGAAAGAAGAAAGGAATTAGTATTATTTTGTTACTATAAGATACTCACATTACCCGTGAAGTGATATAGTGTTATTTCAAAGTAGACTTGGATTAGTGGTAAATGTATATGGCAAATTCTAGAGCAACAACTAAAAAAGTGAAAGAAAAAGAAGTATAACTGATATGCTAAGAAAGGAGAGACAATGGAATCATATAAAATGCTTAATTAAAACCACAAAAGGCAGAAAAAGAGTAGAAGACAAAAATAGGAACAAAGAACAAGGACAACAAATGGAAAACAGGAAAATATGATAGATATTAATCCAATTATATCAATAATCACTTTTAACATCTATGGCCTAAATGCACCAAATAAAAGAGATTAGCAGAGCAGATCAAAAAACACTACCCAACTATACGTTGTCTGCAAGAAATCCACTTTAAATATAAAGACACATATAGATTAAAAGTAAATAATGGAGAAAAACATACCATGCTAACACTAATCAGAACAAAGCAGGAGTAACTATATTAATTTCAGACAGAGCAGACTTCAAAGTAAAGAAAGTTACCAGGGATAAAGAAGGGCATTACATAATGATAAGGGGGTCAATTCCCCAAGAAGACGTAGCAACACTTAATGTGTATGCAATCAACAACAGAATGTCAAACTACATGAGGCAAAAATTGATAGAAATGCAAGGAGAAAGACATGAATCCACTGTCATAGTTGGAAACCTCTATCAGAAACGGACAGATCCAGCAGGCAGAAAATCAGTAAGGATGTAGTTGAACTCAATGACACCATCAATCAGCTGGATATAATTGACATCTATAGACTACTTCATCCTACAACAGCAGAATATATATTCTTCTCAAGCACACATGGAACATTTTATGGTCCGCATTCTGGGCCATAAAACAAAGTTTAACAAATTTGAAAGAATAGAAATCCTACAATGTCTGATCTCAGACCACAATGGAATTAAACTAGAAATTAATAACAGAAAGATAACTGGAAGATCCCCAAACACATGAAGATTAAATAACGCACTTCTAAATAACACCTGGATCAAAGAAGAAATCTCAAGAGAAATTTAAAAATATTTTGAACTAAATAAAAATGAAAACACAATGTATCAAAGTTTGTGGGATGTGGCAAAAGTGATGCTTAGGAAGAAATTTATAGCATTGCATGCACATATTAGAAAAGAAGGAAGATCTAAAATCAATAAAATAAGTTTCTACCTTAGGAAATTTGGAAAAAAGAAAATTAAATCCAAAATAAGTATAAGACAAGAAAGAGTAAGAATTAGAGCAGAAATCAATAAAATTGAAAATAGGAAATCAATAGAGAAAATCAATGGAATCAAAAGCTGGTTCTTTAAAAAGATCAATAAAATCAATAAGCCTCTAGCAAGGCTAACTAATTAAAAAAGAGAGGACACAAATTACTAATATCAGAAATGAAAGAAGGGATACCGCTATAGATCCTATGGATATTAAAAGGACAATAAAGGAATACTAGGAACAACTCTATGCCTCCAGATTTGATAAACTAGATGAACTGGAGCAATTTCTTGAAAGATACAATTTGCCAAAACTCACATAGGAAGGAGTAGACAATCTGAATAGGCCTATATTTATTAAAGAAATTGAGTAAATAATTAATAACCTTCCAAAACAGAAAACACCAGGCCAAGATGGTTTCACTAGTGAATTCTACCTAATATTTAAGAAGAAATTATACCAATTCTCTACAATTTCTTTCAGAGGATAGAAGCAGAAGGAATACTTCCTAACTCATTCTATGGGGCCAGCATGACCCTAATATCAAAACCAGGCAGAGCTATTACAAGAAAAGAAAACTTCAGACCAATAACTTTCATGAACATGGATGCGAAAATCCTCAACAAAATATTAGCAAATTGAATCCAACAATGTGTAAAAAGAATTATACACCACGACCAAGTGGGATTTATCCCAGGTATGCAAGAGTAGTTCAACATTCAAAAATCAATTAATGTAATCCATTGCATCAACAGGCTAAAGAAGAAAAATCCCATGATCACATCAATAGCTGCAGAAAAAGAATTTGACTAAATCCAACATCCATTCATGATAAATACTCTCAGTAAACGGGGAATAGAGAGAAACTTCCTCAATTTGATAAAGACCATCTACAAAAAAACCTACAACTAACAGCATACTTAATGGTGACAGACTCAAAACTGTCCCACTAAGATCAGGAACAAGGCAAAGATGTTCTCTCAAAACTCCTTTCAACATCGTACTTGAAGTTCGACCTAATGAATTAAAACAAACAAAAAAGGGGAATAAAACCGTACAGATTGGGAAGGAAGAAATAAAACTGTCTTTGTTTGCAGATAATATGATTGTCCATGTAGAAAATCTGTAAGAATCAATAAAAAAATCTCCTGGAATTAATAAGAGATTATAGAAATATTGCAAGTACAAGGTTAATGTGCAAAAGTCAACTGCTTTTCTATATACCAACAATAAGCAAGTAGAACTTGATATTAAAAACACAATACCATTTACATTAGCACTCAAAAAATGAAATACTTGGGGGCCGGCTCTGTGGCTTGGCGGTTAAGTGCGCGCGCTCTGATGCTGGCGGCCCGGGTTCGGATCCCGGGCGCGCCCCGAGGCACCACTTCTCCGTCCAACGCGAGGCCGAGTCCCACGTACAGCAACTAGAAGGATGTGAACCTATGACATACAACTGTCTACTGCGGCTTTGGGGGGAAAAAAATGAATAAATAAAATCTTTAAAAAAAAAAATGAAATACTTGGGTATAAATTTAACAAAACATTTACAATACATATTTGAGGAAAACTATAAAACTCTAGTGAAAGAATCCAAAGAACTAAATAAATGGAGAGATATTGCATGTTCATGGATAGGAAGACTCAATATTGTCAAGACGTCAGTTCTTCCCAACTTGATCTGTACATTCAAAGCAATCTTAATCAAAATTCAAGCAAGTTATTATGTGGATTTTGACAAACTGATTCTAAAGTTTATATTGAGAGGCAAAATAGCCAGAATAGACAACACAATATTGAAGGAGAAGAACAAAGGTGGAGGACTGACACTATCTGATGTCAATACTTACTATTAAGCTACAATGATCAAGATAATGTGGTAGTGGTGAAAGAATAGACAAATAGATCAGTGCACCAGAATAGAGAGCCCAGAAACAGATGCACATAAATATAGTCAACTGATCTTTGACAAAGGACCAAAGGCAAAACAATGGAGCAAAGATAGTCTTTTCAATAATGGTGCTGGAACAACCGGACATCAAAATGCAAAAAAAATAGAATCTAGACAAAGACCCTACACCCTTCCCAAAAGTTAACTCAAAAGTGGATCACAGGGGCCAGTCTCAGTGGCTTAGTGGTTAAGTTTGGCACAGTCCAATTTGGCAGCCGGGGTTTGGTTTCCAAGTGTGTACCTACACTACTAGTCAGTGGCCATGCTGTGGTGGTGGTCACATACAAAAAGAGGAAGACTGGCAACAGATGTTAGCTCGGGGCAAATCTTCCTCAGGAGAAAAAAAATGCATCACAGACCTAAATGTAAAATGCAAAACTATAAAACTCCTAGAAGATAAAATAGGAGAAAACCTAGATGATCTCGGGTATGGCAATGACTTTTAAGATACAACACCAAAGGCATGACTCATGACAGAAATAATTGACAAGATGGACTTCATTAAAATTAAAAACTTCTACTCTGTGAAAGACAAGATCAAGAAAACGAGAAGATAAACCACAAACTGAGATAAAATATTTTTGAAAGACATCTGATAAAGGACTGTTATCCGAAATAAAGAACACTTAAAACTCAACAATAAGACAAACAACCCAATTAAAAAATGGGCCAAAGACCTTAACAGACACTAAAGAAGATATACAGATGGTAAATAAGTATGTGAAAAGATGCTCCGCATCCTATGTTATCAGAGAAATGCAAATTAAAACAACAATGTGATACCACTACATACCTATTAGATTGGCCAATATCCAGAACACTGACAATTATCAAATGCTGGTGGGAATGAGTAGCAACAGGAACTCTTATTCATGCTGGTGGGAATGCAAAATGGTACAGCCACTTTGGAAGACAGTTTGGTGTATTTTTTAACAAAACTGAACATACTCTGCCATATGATCTAGCAATCGTGCTCCTTGGTATTTACCCAAAGGAGCTGAAAATCATATCCACAAAAAACCTGCATACACCAGCTGTTTACAGCAGCTGTACTCATAATTGTCAAAACTTGTAAGCAACCAAAATGTCCTTGAGCAGATGAATGGATAAATAAAATGTAGAACATCCAGACAATGGAATGTTATTAATCAGTAAAAAGAAATGAGCTATGAAGCCATTAAAAGACAGGAAGGAAACTTAAATGTGTATTATTAGTGTAAGAAGCCAATCTGAAAAGGCTACATACTGTATGATTCTAACTATATGACATTCTGGAAAAGGCAAAACTATGGAGATGGTAAAAATTCAATGGTTGCCCAAGGGTTGAGTGTGGTGGGAGGGATGAATAAGAGGAGCATAGGGGACTTTTAGGGAAATTAAAATATTCTATATGATACTATAATGATGGGTAAATGTCACTATGAATTTATCCAAGCCCATATAATGTACAACACCAAAAGTGAACTGTAATATAAACTATGATCTTTGGGTGATTATGATGTGTCATTGTAGGGTCATCAATTGTAACAAATGTACCACTCTGGTAAGGGATGTTGATAATTGGGGAAGCACTGAATGTATGGAAATATCTGTACTTTGTTCTCAATTTTGCTGTGAACCTAAAACCGCCCTAAGTATAAAATGAAGCACGTCAAAGGTAGAATCTGAGAGTCCTAGATAAATGGAAACACAGTGAGTTTTCTAATAAAACACAGTCATGGAAACAGGGATTCGGTAATGCTAAGGATGAAGAAGTAAAGACAAGGCTCAAATTTTCATGGACAGAAAGCCAATTTAGGGACAAATACAAGGATTCAGCTTAGTGGTAGTGTTCAAGTGAATGCAAAATTGTGTTCAAATGAATGCAAATGCAAGTTAGGACTCCAGTGACAAAGCTGAGTCATTAAACTACTGACTAAGCGAGCTGCTTAGCCCCTGTTTCTTGTCTGTATTTGAAATTGTGCCAGAGATGGGGGCGGGGGTGGGCAGGGCTGTATCTTAGATAAGCATGAAAATGTTCCTGTTTCTGTTATGCTCAGGATAACACACAGATAAAAACAGAAAGCAAATTATGAGAAGTTAATACAATATTTAAAGATACAGCAGAGAGAATATATAGAGTTACATTATCTCTTAAGGCTTGAAATATTCAAATTATGTGAGAGTTCCCCCATGTGAAATAAAAAGACACATATATCCCACGTATTTATAAGTTATTTGCTAAATTGTATTATATGAACTTTTTTCTTCTCAGTGAAAAGATAGTTGGGCCAGAGTAGCTGGGCTTGATTTCTGCCTCTGCTACTTATAAATATAAAAATACATGGCCTTTGAGGTATTCATTAATCTAATTGATCTCTCTGTGCCTCAGCTACTGTCTCTCTAGAATCAAGCGTTAACAATAGAGCTAATTTATAAGGTTTTGTAAGTATTAAATGAGTAATATATGTAAAGCTATTAGTAAAGATCCATACATATATATAGACAAGCCTAGGAGTGTGGCTATTATTATTAAATTGACATAAATTTTTTTTGCTAAAATAGATGTAATTAAACAAGCAGATTGCATGTGAGAAGAACAGCATGCTCTCCTTTCTTAATCTACAATAAAAAAATTGAAAATGTATCTATCATTCTTAGAAAACACCATACCATCAAGTTATTGAATCCTGTATTAAAATGAACATATATATGTAATTTAAAATGGCTGTAGTATATTAAAAACACATGGATATTTTAATATGTGTTCTCTCAGACATTAGCTATTTGTTTAATATGTTTCTGCTTAAAGCATGGTTGTTTTTGCATATACTCATATTTCAATGGCCAGGCCAAAAAGAGAACACAGATATCCTGTTAAATATTAATGAAATAAACATTTTGAATTACACAATAAAATGAGTTACCTGAATTTGCAATGAATCTCCTAAAATTGTATGCTTTCTTTTCATATAGAACTTTTGAGTGTTGCTTTCAATTTCCTTAACCTCTCACTTTTCTCAAAGGCATTTATTTTCTTTAAAATAAAAATGTCAGCTCAGAGCTCTACTTTAACAGCACCACCAAGTGAATCAGGTTTGAAAAAAGTCTGACTCACCAATATTTCATATTTAGCAGCAATTCTTCAACATTTTATTTCTAAATTGCAGTTTATTAAAGATGCTCTTAATTGAAATCTTAACTATGTGTTAAACTTAACCACATAAACGATTCTGAAATTGCTATAAACATGCTATCAGTCAACTAGATTAATTAACAATGTTAAGTACAGGTCCTTTATGAAATTAATTAAAAGATTCTCATGTTTACCCCACCAAGTTGATTTCAATGCTTCCTATTATAGTATGCACTTATATTCTGCAGTAAATAGCATATAAAATTTATGAAAATAATGCAAAATTTTTTTTTAACCTCACGCTATTTTTTTTTTTTTCTGCTGAGGAAGATTTGCCCTGAGCTAACATCCGTGCCAATCTTCCTCTAATTTGTGTGTGGGTCACCACCACAGCATGGTTGTCGGGTGGTGTATGTCCATGCCTGGGATCTGAACCCACGAACCCGTGCTGCCGAAGCAGAGTGTGCCAAACTCAATCACTATGCCACGGAGCCAGCCCCAACCTCATGCTATTTTAAATGGCACTTTCAAATCTAATAAACTAGCTTCACAGTCTATCTTTGTAGATAATTACATTTCGGTAACTATACAACAATATGCATCATGTGTTCAATGCAATATTCCTCTCCTGTTTTTTTTCAGTAACTAGCATATTTAGGGCATTCACCATAAGCATTGAGTCAGTTAAACATAAAAACAAAAAAATCATGAATCCATTGTTATATGTAGTCATGTAATTATATAACATTCAGGCTAAATCAATTAATGACTGCTATAGGCAAGATTACAAATGAACCACAATTTTCCTGTTTCTTCCTCCTTCAAGTAGGCTCAAAGGCCTTTAGCAGCAGCAAGAAACAGAGAAAGCAATCAATTTACCTAGTTGCCACTATCTACTAATATTAACTGAAGAAAGCCACCAAGGGAATAGTCTCTGCCAGTTAGAATGGGAGATGCAAATGGGATTTATAAACATTTAGTTGATCTACCCTAATTACAACCGCACCATCAAAAGCAACGACAAAAATTACCAAGCAGGTGTCTTTGCCAAGATACTCATTTTCAGGAAAGCTAGTTATATTCACTTTTAAACCACTTGTATTAGTTTTCTAGGGCCGCCATAACAAAGTACCACAGATTGGGTGGCTTAAACAATAAAACAGTCCTTCCAGGTGACAAGGCTGAGATCAAGGTCTGCAGGGTTGGTTTCTTCTAAGGCCTCCCTCCTTGACTTGTAGATGGCCGACTTCAGGGATCTTCACATGGTCATCTCTCTGTGTGTGTCCTCTTTTTATAAGGACACATTTGTATTGGATTAGAATCCACTGATATAACCTTGTTTTACCTTAATTTCATCTCTAAAGGCCCTATCCCCAAATACAGTCACATGCTGAGATACTGGGGTAAGGACTTCAACATAAGAATTTTGTGGGGACACAATTCAGCCCATAACACCACTTAAACCTTTTTTCCTCCAGATAATTACACTCTTAGCTTATATTCACACCTCTCCCAAACTCCATGACAATCGCTCCTTAGAAAGTGATTTAACTAATTATGTGATGCTATACACTTGCTTCCTGTTTCTTAATTTTGTTAATTGATTCCTCAAGAAAAGGTCTCTTGAAATTCAGGCAAATTTAAGTGGTCTTACACTAATCTTGGGTGGACCTTACACTATCTTACTGTAATTTTGATCTTGTTGTGCCTCACATTTGTGGTCACAAGAAATAAATATCTTTTTTGTAACCCCTACCTCCTTTTCAGAATTGTTCTTTTAAACTATAATCCTATTTATAATAGTATACCATATCTAGTACTTCTAAGAACAACCACATAGATGTTCCTGTATAAATGTTCATATAAATTTTATGAACTTATCCTTAGTGTGTTTATTTTCCCCCTTAATACAATGTTTCCCTTCATATCAGTAATAACCAACACTAAATAACATGTGATGGGAAATAGACAAGGAATTTATAGTACAGCAGTTGATTCTAGTGTATAGCACAGTTTACAGCCATAAAGCCAGGTTGCTATGGCAGCGTTTAAGTCCTAGCACCTGAATCACTTGGAGATTTAGGGTCAGGTATTTTGGAGGCAAGATTAACTGAGTCTTTTCAACTGAAAAGGCATAAGAGACATAGATAGAATTATAAGGGAAGTCCCAGAGAGAGGTAACCACATGTAGCAAAGGTTGGGAAGTTAAGGCAGCAAATCAGTTATTTAACATGATTAAAACATCATCTTGCCACAAACATGACGTATGCTCAAGAATTATGCAGATCCCAGTTCATTACAGAGTTTACACTTTGTTCATCCTGAAGATAAACAGAGTGATTTAAAACAAGTCAGATCATTAGTGACACACAAACACAAAGCAAGCCATTTGCTAATGATAGATTCTCAGTCTTGACAGTCTTCTCTCAGAAGAAGCCCATAGAGTGTAGTGGACAATGAGCAAATGTTTGTCATATTCTAAAGGTTGTTGGGTGGTCATTCAGGAAGGTAGCATTATAGAATGGGGAGGTTGCTTTACCAGAGAGTGCTAAAAATAAACAAGACCAACATTTTAAGACAAGATTTGAGAGTTCTGCATATTCCTGACAACACCTCCACCCTTACTGCCTATCATCCACTATGCTTCATCATCTTGTCTCCTTCATGCAACAGTCCTGGTTTACCCTTTCACTTGATTTACCTCCGTATCCCAGGAACTCAAGGATCTCAAAAGATTCAAGTCATCCCTCAGCACCCAGAATCATCCCTACTCATGTCTATAAATCCTCTAATCTGACTCCATTTCCCATCTCCTGCAACTTTTCCAGGGTTTCTTGTAACTCACCAGCCCTTGTAAGTCAAATCCCCTTTGTCCTCAAATTCTTTTCTGCTGTTCTGTTTCCTTCTTGCTTTTAAAAATACAAGTTCCTTCTGAAAACATTCTTTCTTCTTAGGTCTCTTAAGTGGTGACTGGTTGCTCTCTCAAACTGTTCACAGAATGTGAAGTAGGGTAGGTGCCCTCTCTGCCACTGGATCCTCACTTTTGCTTCTAGACCATTTTCCCTCCTTACTTCAATCCTTTTCCCAAATGCTTTAAATTCATGTCATTTAATGATACCACTCACTGCCCCTTTTATGGATATTTCTTTAGTATAATATTGTACAAAAGTCAATTTATTTATTATAGTGAGATGGATGGATGAATGGATAGATAGATAGATAGATAGATAATGTTAGGTCATTTTAGTTAACCAGCTTGTTGAAATCTTCTATATCCTTATTGACTTACTGCTCCTTGTCTTATCATTTACTAAGAGAGATATGTTGTCATCTCCCACGATGATAGTGGATTTCTCTAATTCTCCTTTTAGTTCCGTCAATTCATATTTTATATATAATAGGCAATGTTATTAAATGAATGCAAGCTTAGACATGTTGCAGCTTTTTGGTGAATAAAAACATATATCCACACAAAGATTCATATACAGATGTTCATAACAGCTTTTTGTAATACCTCCAGACTGGAGAGAACCCAAATTTTCATCAATAGGTGAATCGATATCTACATTGTAGCATAGGCATACAATGGAATACTAATAAGAAACAAAAAGTAACAAAGTATTGATGGATACAACAGCTTGAATAATCTCAAAATTATTATACTAAGTGTAAGAATCCAGACAAGAAAGAGTACATAGTATTTGATTCTATTTATATAAAATTCTAGAAAAGGTATACTAATGTATAGTGACAAAACACATAGAATTTATCGCTTGGGTTTAAAGAGGTGAGGAGGAAGGGGTTACAAATGAATAAAATAGATGTTTTAGGGATAAATATGTTCATTATCTTGATTATGGTGATGGTTACAAGGTATGTATATACATATGTCAAACTCATTAAATTATTCTCTTTATGTTTGAAACAATTTTATTTTAATGTCAGATTTATTGAATGTCAGGTATACCTCAATAAAACTGTAAAATTAATTCATAATTAGTGCTGTTCTTTTAATCTTATAATAGTAATAGTGTCCTCTACGGGATAAATTCCAAGCTCTTTAGCACCATCTCAAAGACTTTCAAGCCTCTCCTTTTGCTGATTTATTACACAGATGCTAAGCTCCAGTCTCACCAAACAATTTCTCATTTCCCAATTAAACAATTTTTTTTAATGCAAAGAAAAATTTATCTGAGATAAAGGAGTAATTATCTCTTCTTCAGTATTAGAACTTATTTTTGTAGGTCTAGTAGGGTTTTTTAGGTGAAGCAAAGGAGGTATACAGCATGTTTATAAAGCATGATGGCCTTGAGAAAGATAATAATAAATAGTACTAGGTGATCAAAGAACCTAATTTGCTTTGATGTCTCCATCAGTGAGAAAATATCAACCTGAAGGGGCAACCCTCAGGTATTATATATAATTCATGTTCCTATTATATCTTCAGCCTCACTATTTCCCAAAATTTTATTTTGAAGAGCAAAATACCCAGTTTCCCAATAATTTATAATTCTAAACTCTAAAAGTACAGGTAAAATATTATACACTTAGTGAAAACAGAACAATATAATGATGAGAGTTTGTTAAACATCAGGAATTATCTCAAACTAGAATGCGGAAGAGCTATTTGATTACTGAATAATAATCACAAATATTTCAAAGAATTTTCTGGCATGCTTTGTGAGCAAGATTAGAAGTTGTTTAAGAATAGTTTGTTTTTAGGAGTTAATTTCTATTCCAACTAAGTAATTAGAAATTCAGCTTCATTTTTGCTGAATAGACAAACTTCTTTAGAGGGAAATACAAAACCACACCTCTGACTCTTTAAAGATTCTTCAGTACTTTTCACCAAGCAGGATTATTACTATAGTGTCATCACAAATTTGATTAATTGCATTCTGTAAACCCAAAATTCTTCTACAAATCCAATTGGTTTTGACATTATTTTCTCACCACCCTATTATACAAATAGGCTGCTAATGATAAGTAATGAAACAGTTCATTCTCTCATATAGAAGACTGAACAAATGCTGTCATAAGAATACATTCCATTTTATGTTTGAATATGTGAAAAATGAACAATGAACCAGCTCATTTCACAGTTTATTACAGAAAACAAATATAGAAACTGGTTCTTTAAGTAGCTCAATAGCTCAAGTCTTATATAAAGAGGTAGCATACCTAATGCCTAACTGTCCAAAGAGGGGTTCAGGCAGCCATAGGATGAGTCAACCCAGAGAACGTCAGAACTCTAATTACAGTTAGCTTGATATTGGGTCAAAATCTGAAAATGTGTGAAATCTCTTGAGTTAGTTATGATGGTCCCAGGAAAGTTTGAAAATTAATTTGTTATCTATCTTTACTCATTAAAATTAATCCATAAGAGCAAGACTGAGTTTTGTTCATTCTTATAGTCCAGTAGCCAGAACAATGCCTGACACAGAGTAGGCACTCAATAAATTCTTGCAGGAATGGATAAATATACGAATGAAATTATGAGATTAACCCACAGAGATAAAAAAGAGTTGATGTACTATATTTGTGAAAGGCTCAGGCTACATTTATAAAGGATATCTATCTGAACAGAGTGGAAGAGATAATCAGAAGCAATCCAAGATTAAGGTAACTTGCAGATGTTCATATGAGCAGGCCAATATAGAAGATCCTGGGAGATAAGGTGACTAACGAGTATGTCACTGCTATTTCTAGAGGAGAAAATCAAGACATTAATTATGACAGTGCTGAAACATAATGAAGATTCACACAGGCATAAGTGTATGTTTACATACGAGTTGTTGAGATATTCCTCTGCTTTTTTCCATTGCTATACCGTGTGAGACTACAGATAAACTAGGAGAATTAATGAGTGTATCTGTGAGATCAATTTGGAAAAATCAATTGTATTTCTATATATAAGCAGCAGACAAAAATAAAATTTAAAAATAATGTCATTTAAGGGCTGACCCGGTGGTGCAGCGGGTAAGCGCATGCATTCCGGCAGCCCGGGGTTCACAGGTTCAGAACTCTGGGCATGCACAGACTCACCGCTTGTCAAGCCATGCTGTGGCAGCGTCCCACATAAGGTAGAGGAAGATGGGCACAGATGTTAGCCCAGGGCCAATCTTCCTCAGCACAAAAGAAGAAGATTGGCATCGGTTGTTATCTCAGGGCTGAACTTCCTCACACACACACAAAAATAATAATCATGTCATTTAAAATCACATTAAAACTTATAATAAACGATGTGCAAGACCTCTACCAAATAAATTCTAAAATATTATCTACATAAATTAAAGAACTTAATAAATGAAGGATTAAACCATATCTTGGTTTTGACAAATTCAATATTATATCACAAATTCTCCAAAATTAATCCATAGATACAACGCCATTTCATTCAAAATATTAGCAAGTTTTCATTGTAAGTAAAGAAGATGATTGTAAAGTTTATTTGAAAGTAAAATAGACCAAGAAGAGCCAATAAAATCTTGAAGAAGAAAGAAGTAGCAGGCCTTCTATCTATACCTATAACTTGTTTTAAGGTTATCATAATTGAGATACTGTGGTTCTGAAAAAAGGAGGGAAAATTAGTCCATTGAAGTAAATGGAAAAAACCAGAAATAGATATAATGCCTTATGTTTTGTTCCCCTAGAAGCAGACCCTGATATGAGAATTCAAGCACAAGTTATATATTTGGGAAGTGCAGGAAACCAACCAGCTCAAAAACAAAACAGTGGGGATGTGGGGACATGGGGAAGTACAAGAGGGAAATGATGATGACATAAAAAATACCTTCTTGGTGGCAGGCCTGGCGGCGTAGTGGTTAAGTTTGCATGCTCTGCTTCAGCAGCTCGGGGTTTGCAGGTTTGGATCCCAAGTGCAGACCTACACACTGCTCATCAAGCCATGCTGTGGTGGCGTCCCATATACAAAATAGAGGAAGATGGGCACAGACGTTAGCTCAGGGCTTATCGTCCTCAGCAAAAAAGAGGAAGATTGGCAACAGATGTTAGGTCAGGGCTGATCTTCCTCACCAAAAAAAAAAAACAAAATTTACCTTCTAAAACTAGATTCCACTGGATGTCCAAATAATTGCTCCTTCCAGAACATAGGCGATGAGAATGCCCTCCTGTCTGTAGGATTCATCGTCCCCTAAATATCTCAAGTAGAAAGTCCTACCTATAATCACTGTAGGGGAGATCTAAAACAGGAACTTAGAAAGGCACTTTTTATTTTTCTCTGTATTTTCAATATATTATAGAGTGTTTGGGTCATAGATACTCTGAAAATAACGATTTAATCAAATGAGCTAACTGTAGACCTATTTCTATCACCCTTATGCACACCCTGGGCAAACCATTTTTCTTTCTAAATTTCAATTGGACCTCCTTAAAATTATAGGCAATCACAATACTCACCATGTTAATATGAATTTGTCAGAGAGATAAAGTAAATCCAAAACTATACTGGACACTAAAAATTAGAAGTTTATTTTTTCTCTCATATAAAATAAATCTGTATTTAGGCAAGACAGTATGGGTCTGGTGTTCCACAGGGCCTGGGTTCCTTCTAATTTGTTTTTCCATCATTCTATCCTTAGAGTCCCAACAGGAACCATATGAATCACTCAAATTAGGATAACGTGAAGAGTTTATTTATAAAATGATTATATGAAAGGGCGTGATTGAGATACACTAAAAACCCAAGACTAGTAGAAGCAAAGTCATTAATAACCTTAGGTCAGAAGGGATTGGGCTGGGGGAACAGTTACCCAAACCCAAAAGAAGAGAGTGTTGTAGACAAGGCCACCTTGAGAGGACCTGTGACTTTTAGTTGAGAGGCACTATTAGCACATGATGATGCAGATGGGAGGGAGCCAGTGGCAAATAGCCTGAGCTCACTCTCATTTCCCTCTCCGATCTACTGACTAGCTTTCCCCTTGCCCAAATCCATTTGGAAACCAGAGGGCAAGTGAGCCTGTTAATGTAGCCCATACAGATCATCTTCCTAGGGCACCGAACAGAAGGAGAATGATGGAAAATCAATCTAGAGAGATACAGAGAAGACACTAGCACAACCATCCTTAATATACTGCTGCCCTGAAGAGAGCTGCTCAAGTTGCAACCAAGTATTTACATTTCAGCTAGCAGGACATCTTCCAGAAATAAAGGAGGGCATGCCCACTTCCTTTAAGGACACATCCCAGAAATTGTCTTCACAACTACTTTCATCACGTTGGTCAGAACTTAGTTATATGACCAAGTAATAGCAAGGGAGGTAGGGATATATCATTTTTATTTCTGGCAGCAATGGACTCAACTACAAATCAGAGATTTATTACTAATGAAAAATGGGAGAATGTCTAGGTATTTACTCTCTGCTCTTTCTCCTCTTTGAGCAACCTTTCTAGAAGTGGCTGAATTCCTCAATTACCTGTCAAGGGGCTGCTTCTCCAGTCTTCCATTTCTCACTTGTCTATGAACACACTACCTACTCCCTATTTCCCTCGGGGGCCCTGGTGTCCGAATGGCTTCTTGTTGTTGCTGATATCTAGGTGATTTGACACCCTCTGTTATTTCCTTAATCTTCCAACATTCCTAGAGTAGTTCCTTTATTAAAACCACTTGAAATTTCTTAGTTGAATATTTTATTTTTTCTGATGACAAAAAGTGATTGCTTCCAAACCCAACTTCCCTGGTTATTTTATTTTTTGAGTATATAATCACATGAGATATGTGAATATCTTGTCTAAAATACTATAAAGATGTAAGAGGAAAAATGTCATAAAGCTACATTGCAAATAACCTCAAATATTAATGTTTTAATTATTTAAAAATGGCATTTTTTCTGTTGAAGTCTACTATAAAAGAGGCAATACAGCTTAAAATATTTTTATTTTCCTCAAGGAACTATATAAATTTATTTTTATCTTCAAAGAGAAAAATTATTATGACAATAATTTCTTGATGACCCTTTTCTAAATAATTTGCTTACCACTGAACTATATTCATGCTTGTTTTACAGATGCCTCAGTGATTGAGTTAGGTAGCTTTTCAATTTGGACAAAATAGTAAATGAAATAGTTTTATTTAAGTATAAAAATGCTATTTTACAGTAAAAAATTGGAATTACAATGTTGACAAGTTTTAGGATATCCTGAAGATGGAAATATATCTTTAAAATTTTCATATGGTTTTTGAAGGTATCTAACTCATTTCAAGTGTTTTACTTACAGAGAAAATCTGATAAATATGTACAATGAATTATATCTGATTTTTAGCATATTTCCATACACAACTTATGAAAAAATAGATATCTAATTATCACTTTTCCCACTAGAAAAATGTATCTTAAGAGAGAGAGCACTACAGAAAGAAATAAAACTAACCCAGTGATAGAAAAAAAATGCTAATATAAGGAAAATCAAATTTCATATGTACATGAATAAATATACATATATACATATATTTTCATATATGAAATTTGTATATATGATAAAAATTTCATTTTGATTTAAAGAAGCTCAAGTGTGTAATTTCAGAATTAGGCAATAGATTCCCATAGCAAAACAAAATTTTATATTAATAAAATTAAAATATAATTTAAAATGTTAATACTCAACATTAATGAAATATTGTTGGTTAGGTGTTCTCTCAAGTCATGAATATGTATTCTATTCAATTGCACATTTAAGTTCCTAAGCTAAATATCAGGGATGATGTGGCGTCCTCCACTCTTCCTGTGTAGGTCTCTCTTGTTTCCTATACTGGTGAACTGGATAACTTCTTCCTCAATCCTAAATAGTGTTTACTCCACTTTTATATTTAAGCCACTCTATCCTTTCCATGCACTAACATGCTTCAAAGTAACTCCATTAAGATAATCACCATTCAGCTAACTCTCTGTAACCTACAAAACTTTGTTGCCTTGGGTTCTCGTTGTCTAACAGAGATTTAACTGAAGAATTACACTTTTCTAATCCTTCTTCCCTAGCCTCCTTCAAGCCTGTACAATAGGTCAATTTGAGTGACAGTCACCATTATGTGCACAAAAACTCCTCTCTCTACTGTCTCATTTTCTTGAAAGTGAGTGTACTTCTTTCTCCAGGAAATTAGGTATCTCCAGTATCTCAGGCAATTAGGCCCCTGACAGTCCTGCCTCACACATATTCAAGATCTGTGGTAAACAGACAAGCTGATAAAAAGCTGAGCCATCCCATGTCCAAACAACAAAATAGTACGTTTTCCTTTTCTAGGACTTCTAGCGAACATTTTTTGTTTTTGGTGAGGAAGATCAGCCCTGAGCTAACATCTGTTGCCAATCCTCCTCTTTTTGCTGAGGAAGATTGGCCCTGGGCTAACATCTGTGTCCATCTTCCTCTACTGTATATGTAGGACGCTTGCTACAGCACGGCTTGATGAGCAGTGCGTAGGTTCACACCTGGGATCTGAACTTTCGAACCCCAGGCCACTGAAGCAGAGCATGCGAACTTAACCACTACAGCACCAGGCCAGCCCCTAGCCAATTTTTAAAAACATATAGTTGTTGTAATTCATTAATATATCTATTTAATTTTTTTCTTTAGTTATGATCTATGAATGTAAATATAAACTCCTAAGAAGTCATTTTCTGATACTACTGTGGTATATAGTAGGCAAAAGAAGATTTTATACCTACTCGACTGAATGAGATATAAAACAAATTGAACTCATTTAGTAATTCAGGAGTTTCATTGCTTATGAGAGCAAAAGGGAGTTATGACAAGAGTTTATTTGCAAATTTTAATTAAATTTTAACTGATAGAGTAAGAAAAGTTATTTTTGATTTATAAATAAAGAAACTTTTACATGAAAGCCTTGGAGATGTAATAAATATTGTGCTACATAATGCCATTTTAATATTAATTTCTTTGATTCTATGGTGCCATACTTGAACAAGCAAGATTAAGAATTGTTACATGATGGATTATTCAATTTCATTATTTAATTGGATATATTAAATAAATTACAAATTAACAAAGTTGATGAATTGATTGATAACACTTAAGAAAATACCATTATCATTTACAAAATCACTATCATTTGTGATCAACAAAACTATACTTTAATGATTCTAACATTTTGATGGTTGCTATAAAACCATAACCTAAAAGAATAAATTGTCTAATCAATGTGTGTGTTTCTGTAGATATGTGTGAACATATAATCTAAAAAAATAAATTCAAGCTAAATGAGGGGGGAGTTACATACTGTGATACTGTGATTTATGATTAGAAATATATAATTGGTCTTCATCCTCATTTCTGGAACAAAGCTCCTAAAATCCTCGGAATTTCCTAAGTGATGAGAGCAGAGCAATAAAAGTGTCTTTTATTATGTTCATGAGGTGACTTTTGGACCTAACCTAAGGATAGGAGCTGGTTACCAGGAGAATCACCATGTGATTGGTGGTTGGAACTTTCAGTCCCACCCCTGACTTCCCAGGAAGCCATTAATCAATGATTAATCAATAATTAATCATAATTAATCAAGCATGCCTCTATAAAAACCCAAAAGGACTGGGTTTGGAAAGCTTCTAGGTTGACAAACAGCTGGAGGTGCTGGGAGAGTGGTGCACCTGGAGAGAGCATGGAAGCTCCGCATCTTTCCCCATCCCTTGCCGTATGCATCTCTTCCATCCTGTCTGTTCCTGAGTTGTATCCTTTTATAATAAACTGGTAATCTAGTAAGCAAAATGTTTCCCTGAGTTCTGTGAGCTGCTCTAGCAAATTAATTGAACCTAGAAGGAGGTCCTGAGAATCTCTGCTATATAGCCAGTTGGTCAGAAGTACAGATAACAACATGTGCTTACAACTGGCATCTGAAGGGGTAGGGGAGGATGCAGTCTTATGGGACTAAACCTCGTAACCTGTGAAACATGATGCTATCTCTGGGTAGGTAGTATCCAAATTGAGTTGAATTATAGGACACTTAGCTAGTGTTTCGAGAATTGCTTGGTGTTGTATGGGAAGGCCTCCCCACATACACACACACTTACTGGATTTCGGTCCAGGAACCTAAAATGCATACACACAAAAAGTGTAACTATGGAATGGTTGTTTTTTATTAATTTTCACCATAAAAGAAACATTTTCCTATCTTTGAAAGAATATATTATTACTTGATATTGCCACCTTCTGCTATAAAGATTGACCATAATGGTCATTTTTAATCCAATTCCATTAATATGTATTGAACTTCAATTATGTTAAACTATGTTAGGCGTAAGATTTAAGGCTGAGTTTCTCAAGCTTGGCACTATTGACATTTTGGGCCAGAAAATCCTTTCTTGTGGGACTGTCTTGTGCATTGCAGGATGTTTAGTAGTATTCCCGGCCTCTGCCCACCAGATTCCAGTAGCTCTCTCCACCCAGTCTGACAGCCAAAAGTGTCTCCAGTACTGCCACATGTCCCCTGCAAAGAAATCAACTTCCATCAAGAACTACTGATTCAAGGTAATAAGCCACTCATTTAATCTGCATTCAGCAAAAATTGGCATATAGCGTTTAGGATTACTCAAGAAAATAGGAACCTGCTTCAGAAAGCCAAATCTGAAAAAAGCAAAACCAAAAAATCTTATGGGGCTTCTTTCCAACTACAACCTCCCAGAAGCTGATCCTGACACACATACGTAACACACACACACACAACTAAGAATCACCGTAATAGTAAGCAACTAAATATAAAATGAATGTATTATGTATTTTGGGATGGAAAAAAATGGAAATCCATTTCTCTAGTGTTAAATTAATTAACTAATTTATTCATCCTAATGTGCTATATACAATACAAAAACATGATTTTTGGATTTTTTTCAGACTAAGTGGCCACCCTGGGGGTCTAGTGGTTAAGATTCAGCATTCTCACTGCCGTGGCCCGGGTTGCTTTCCCGGTCAGGGTACCACATCACCCGTCTGTCAGTTGTCAGCTGTGGCAGCTGTGTGTTGCTGGGATGCTGACAGCTATGCCGCCAGTATTTCAAATACCAGCACGGTAACCCACGGTGGACAGGTTTCAGCAGAACTTCCGGACCACGACAGACTAAAAAGAAGGACCTGGCCACCCACTTCTGAAGAAATTGGCCATGAAAATCCTATGAATAGCAGTAGAGCGTTGTCTTAGATATAGCGCCAGAAGGTGAGACGATGGCACGAAAAGACCGGGCAGGGTTCCACCCTAATGTACACAGGGGCCCTAGGAGTCAGAATCTACTTGATGGCACTAATAACAACAACTGAGCCTTGGAAAAGCTCCACAGGTCAGGTAAGATTTAATTTGGGCTTTAAAAGATGAGTGGAATTTTAATATATTAGTAAATATGAAAGGGCATTCTGAGTTCAGAGAAGATCTTGACTAAGACTTCTGATGCATGAGAGTATGTGAAGTATTATAAGATCATCAAGGAGGCTAGTGAGTTCAGAACGTAAGTTATGAGATGGCACAGCAGAAGGGATGAGGTTGAAAATACCAGAATCTGAATACCAAATTACCGAGTTGGAACTTCATTCAGTAGCAAATAGGTAACCAAAGGTTTTATGTGAAGCGTGACGTGATCAGATTTATGGGTTTTTTATTTCAGGCTAATAGTACAGCATTGTGGAGTTCAAAATTGAAGAGTATTAATAATGAGCAGACACTAGAAGCAGTAAAGAGATTATTTCAATTGTACAAAGAAGAACTAAAATGAAGGATACTGGACACAGTAAAATGGAGAGTGGCGATGTATTCAGGAGGCATTTCAGATTTAGAAACAACAGGATTTTGTGATAAATTAAAAAGAAAAATTTAGGGGGGCCGGCCCGGTGGCGCAAGCAGTTAAGTGCACAAGCCCTGCTGCGGCAGCCGGGGGTTCGCAGGTTCGGTTCCCGGGCGTGCACTGATGCACCACTTAAGCCATGCTGTGGCGGCGTCCCATATAAAGTAGAGGAAGATGGCCATGTATGTTAGCTCAGGGCCATTCTTCCGCAAGAAAAAAGGGGAGGTTTGGCATCAGATGTTAGCTCAGGGCTAGTCCTCCTCACAAAAAAAAAAAAAAGAAAAATTTAGGTTGAATAACAGAGAAATTGACAGATGGTGATGCCAATATTTAAAGCTGGAAACAGCATAGACATAGAAAATTCAAGAAATGAAAACAATGTGTTTTGAGAATGAAGCTTAATATCTTGGACTGCTGTTTTTATTGTGCCACAAATAGTGGAAATATTCTGAAGCTCAGGAGATTGATGGGGCTGAAGTTGTTGATATGGTTGTTATTAACATGCAAGGCAGTAAATTGGAAGTAGATTAGATGAAATATAAAATATTGTGAGAAATAAAATGGCTAAAGAACAAATTCCTGAGAGTAGCTACACATCTTTAGAGGTTGCATGATGTTAGTCTTTGTGTGTGTGTTTTAGTCACTTCATTGAGATTAAGAGGAATTTACAATTTTACGTACAGGCTAGATGGATAAGTAAATAAAAAGTATATATGAAATAATAAATGAGAAAGTGTTGATTAATACTTCATTGCAGACCGTGGATTTCTTGAAGTTCAAACGAAAGTTAGTTTTCGAACTCATTGAGTTGCATACATTAAATATGTACAGCTTTTTACATGTCAATCATCATTCAATAAATATGGTCTAAAATAAAATAGAATAAAATGACAATACTAAAATACGATTGTGGAGAATGGATGCACTGTTAGTCACAGTTACAGGCTATAATACAAGTTTAAGAAAATGAATTAGACATAGTGTAGGGAGAAATTGTATTTATTCAAGACATTTAATATATCTAGGGTCAATAAGAATAGTAGTGCAAATATTTGGTTTAAGGGAAGGCTCATCTAATAACTACTCTTTTTTGAGCTTTTAATATTTGTCAAGCATTGTGCAAAAATCTTCCTATACATATAGAGAAAACATATGTAGGAATAAATGCATGGGTGTGTTTAAATAATCTGTATAAACTATTTCTTCCTAAATATTTGTATTCTCAATTTATATATGAGGTTTTAAGGACCAGTTTGCTCTTGATTAAAAATTTGTAAAGGAAGAACAAAAACCAAGCTCTTTACATTCTACATCTTCCACTTAGAAACCTTGTAATGCCATATTACTCGAACTACAAAGGAATGAGTTATTTTCTTTTATAATGAATTACTTATTCATTCAATAAAATTTACTTTGCAGAGAAAAGGAAGCATATATATTTAAGACAACTTTGTTTCCCTTGAATGAAAAGAAGAAATAAATAAATTCACTCAAATTATTTCACCCATAAATAATTCAACCATTAGAAAATATGACTTGAATTCCTACAATGCAAGTCCATGTGCTAAGTGTTCTATAGAGGGTAAAATGAATTAGACAAGATCTTTGCTGTCAAAATACTTACAATCTAATACAATGGAAGGCAAGTACACACATTATTGCAATACATGTTATCTTCTAATAAATTCTAATATATATTTATGAAATCACAACAGTTAATCAGAAGAATAAGAAAAGTGTGGCAGAAAAAACGTTCCCTGTATCATTCAGTGTCTAACAAAAAAATGGTGCACACAAATTAATTTGAAAAATTAATAATGGCTCTGTTTAATAAAGGTATGAGGGAACTCTAGAAAGATTGTGCAGGCCACGGGGCTAGGATAAATGGTGCATCATTGGCCCTCTTATGACTGAAGGAGTGAGAGGAGGGATCACTTACCACACCAGAAAAACGAGAGAGCCAAGTGGTAGAAGCTCTGGCTGTGGGTGATATGAAAAAGCCACCCTTCACAACAGTACAGAGAAAGAGCCAAGGGACTAAATAGCCCAATTTCAGTCTCACCTCTCCTGGTATCTTGCTAGTGCTCATCACTAGTCAAATGCAATGAGAAGCTAGTGGGCAAGATTGCCCACACAGGTGGACCAGCTATTCCAAGCTCTCGACAGGGTGGAGAAGAGTAGGGAATAGATCTAAAACGGCAAAAAAAAAAAATATTTCACGTACGCCCGTGTCTCCAATTAATCATATTACATTTAACCTGGAATTTTTTTCCCTTAAAGCAGAAACAAAACCACCCTGTTACAACAAAGACAGTATTTCCAGAAGAAATGCTAAAGTATTAGCTAAAACATGAATCAATCAATGTTTTCTATAGAAGATATTTTTAAAGTAACTGTTTAGACCAAGATGGAATGGGAGTGAGGAGGATGTCATAGAAGATCAAGTTAATCTTCTGAGTCAAAAGATAAATATGCAGCGGATTATTTCAATATATATGGGAATTTAGACTAAAGCTGTATTCCTTTTAAAATAATAGCTGTAACCTTGACAATGAATAAGTACATATTGGTTTCCTTAATGTAACAATGTCTCTATTTCAGAGTAGAATATTAATTATCCCAGGCTATTATAGCAGGACGTCAATGTCATCTTTCTAAAAGAGAAAAATATTTGTTCGGAAATAGCTTTCACTGGGTGTAAAGCTCTGTGAGCAGAATCCACATTACTGAAGTGAATATAAAATTGAGTGGGAATAAAGGGCAATGAAGTTTAGAGGTTATATATATTTTTTATTTGTTTGTTTCAGCAATTTTCTAGAATTAAGGAATCAGAGTGGGGAAGTGGATTGCTTCTCCCTCATTTCCCCCTGCTTACAACTCCAGGGACATCAATTAGCCACAGTGGTCCAATGAAAAACAAACTGCCAATTAACACCAGGAGAGTTTCCTCTAAGCCACTGTGGAGCAGTTCCTAGGCAGCCCAGCTGGTTTCTGATAAATGTTGCCCTGTGTTTGTTTGAGCACACTCAGGACAACAACAATGTTGAGGAAAAAAACAACTAAAAAGATTATAACTATTCTGAGATTTCTTTTTAAAGTATTTATTTAAAAATTTTAAAATAAAGTGGATAAGTTGATTTATTACATTTCTCACTGAAATGTTCTATATTATTATAATAGTTCATACTAAATGCACAACACCTTGATTGTGAATAAAACATGTCTATGTTTAAGCCAATATTCCAAGCACTGTTAAATCCCAATAAGCTACTTTCCAAGTAAAGAGGAAAACTTAATTTGACATTGCAATATTGTAATTTCTGTTTCAAAAAATAACAAAATATTTTTCTTTGCTACTTTTTCATTAAATATATTAATTAATGGATGGCTTTCTCGTTAAAATATTTCACATCATCCAGTTTTAAATGTATAAATAAAATTATAAATGTATAAATAATATATAATAATGTATAAACAATATATAATGTATAAATGGTTAAATTCAATGTGATGTGTTATATTAATAGAACAAATTTAACTATAGATACAGCTTTCAACAATTTACATCTAGTTTTCCTAAATTGGTATAGCCATTGTAAATAACTGTTCACATTATCAGCCCACTGCAGAACCTCACCTGGTGTATTTAGTTTGACGACATCATTTATTTGAAATCTCAAGTGGTATTTATTGACAATAATGCATATAATAAAAATGTATAAGGATAACATCCATAAATTAAGAACCCTTTCTGCAAATTCTCCTGGCATGATTTTTAATATTGTAATTTATAGAGGGAAGATGAATTGTCAAGTTAAATTTCTTTGGCCAGTTTGATTTGCTCCAGGACGTATATTATCACAGTCACATTGAGTCTCTGGTCATAAAGTGCTATTATATTGCTCATGTTGCTCATGGCACTGGTTACCCATACTGCAAGGAAAACAATTTTAATCTTAATTTTCTTTTTTGTGAAGATATCAGCCCTGAGCTAACATCTGCCAATCCTCCTCTTTTTTTTTTTTTTTTTTTTGCAGAGGAAGACTGGCCCTGGGCTAACATCCGTGCCCATCTTCCTCCACTTTATATGGGACGCCGTCACAGCGTGGCTTGCCAAAAGGTGCGTTGGTGCACGCCCGGGATCCGAACCGGCGAACCCCAGGCTGCCACAGCGGAGCTCACGCACTTAACCGCTTGTGCCACCGGGCTGGCCCCAATTTTAATCTTAATTTTATACTATGGAGGATAATAGTTAAACAAAAGTTATAATGTTTGTATATTTCTTGATATGTATTTTTTCTCTTACCTAATTCTTCCTCTATTTGTTTGACCCTCTTTGCTAAAACATAAGTGAAATGAGAAATGTTTGATTCATCCCTATAATCTTGGTTCTAAGAACTGTGTAGGTAACATTGTAGGGACTCAATAATGTTGTTACATGAAAGAATGCCATTATTTGTTGATTGCTTTAAACCATATTAAGTCACATGTGGAATATATTCCATTCTTGAATACCATCTCTTCACCAACACTTAATGAATGTCCTATTCATCATCAAAACCCAAGGTAAATATAATTCCGTTTAAAAAACTATCCCTGATTCTTTTTCAACTCTTCCAGACCACCTGAAATTAATCATCTTACCTTTCCCTCTACCTCTAGAGTATAGTCATGCTTTGCTTAACAATGGAGATACATTCTGAGAAATGCATTATTAGGCAATTTTTTCATTGTGCAAACTTCATAGAGTGTACTTAACACGAACCTAGATGGTATAGCCTACTACACACCTAGGCTATAGAGTGCTAATCTTATGAGGCCCCTGTCATACACGTCTCCATTGTTGACTGAAACATCCTTATAAGGCACATGACTACTTTGCTGGCATGTTTCATATGGTAATCATCATCTATGAGATTTTATCATAACTATATGCATATATATAATATCTCCCCCAATAGGGTTCAAATCCTTGAAACTAAAGACTATGCCATTTTATTTCTTGCATTTAAAAATTTTGCCAACATAAGGCTTAACAAACAGCCAGTATTCCAGTGAGTTCTTCAAGTTTACCTTTATTTCACTCATCTATAAACTTACTCATTCACTCAAGTCCTATTTTTGGCCATTTACCAGCCACTTAATTAATGCTTTAGTGTTAAGAAGAAAGAATAACACATGTTACAGTTTTTGTTAGTAAAACCTCTATTGTTGCCATTCCCACAATGATGTAAACCTTAACGTTCAGGGCAGTTCCATCTCTTTTACCATTGAATAAATGAGTTTGTTCTTTTTTCCAAATATCGTATAACAGACATCTACTTTCAGTAGCTTAACATCCTTTCCTTTTGAAAACAGTCTTCCCCTCCACATGGCAACTTGTCTCACCTTCTTTGTTACAGCTGTGAGAATATAGTTTAGCCAATAAAAATCACTTTTATAGGTTGGTGTGGATGCTGGAGGACAGAGACCATCTTTCTTCCCTTAGGAGCAAACGCTGGTGGTAAGAGTTACAAAATCCTAAATCACCAGAGCTACCTCCACTGATACATGGAGAAAGCATGCTTAAGAATAAGACAAATGATAGTAAAGCAGAGCAGACAGAGGGACAGTGAAGATGGAAATATTACTTGTAAAAAAAAAGAAGAAGAAACACAGCTAATTAGTGACTAGGGTAAAATGAATGTCCATCTTTTTAAAGGTTCTGTACTTTTTTTAGTGCACCACACTATGTAATTGCTTATAGAACTTACCCATGTGTTTGTATAATTTGTTTAAACTACTTGATCCTTACTTTTAGACTTGTTTATCAATTTTCAATATTCTGCTAAAGATTATTTGACTATTCACATTGCATCTTACATCAAATATAAATTTTCCCACTTAGTATCAAAATATTCCTATCAGCTTATTAAGTGACACCTGTTGCCAATTGTTAGTCTATAAGCTCAATGACAGTAAATACCTTGTTTTTATCCCCTTATAGCACTTACCATACTTTAAAGAATGCTCAATCAGTGCCTGTTGAATGATTGGCATAAACAATTATTTGGATAATATTTTTGGAAAATAAATATTAATTTTATTTGACTAATGCACTGAAAAAATTAAGAGTACCAGAAGGATAATCCCTGTGAACCCTGTCTACATGGCTGATGTCCTTGGTCCATATGAAGACTTTATCACAAGTATTTCGATCTTAAGTCATTTGTGGCAAGTGATTGGCAATGGTTTTAATGAACAGCATTGTAACATACATTTGGAGACATATCATTATGCTTTATAGCAATTAGTGTACGTAAATATTTTTATTCTCTTTAGTATAGCTTATATGATAGAAACTGTTAGTTGCCTACTTAGCATCTTTCCTTTCCCTTTTCTTATAGAGCCTAAACTGTTCATGTCTACAATTCTCCCCCTAGCAACCTTGTATTAGAGAAGAATCTGAAAACCCAGTCACTGTCATATCAGGCCTAAGGGTAATCCCACTTACCTTGCCAGGGATCATTTCAGAAATGGGCATGGTCCATTCTGGACAATGAAACATGAGGGGAAATTTGATGGGAAGCTTTTTTGATCCTATCAAATTTCCCAGGAAGACGTGGTCTTACTTCTTCATCTCAGTGTGATAAGGCCTTGTTTTGCTAAAGCCATCTTACTACCAGCTTGAGGATGAAGCCAACACAAGATGGATGAGGAGAGATTTGTAAGAGAAAAGAAACCACCTAGGCCTTTGATTGCAGTTCTGTGCATAGGTACATCAGCTTCCTGTAATAAAGTTCCACCTGAAATATTATAGCATGCTTCGTGGGCATCTTTACAGAATTTATATTCATTAAGTGACAGAATAAACCAAATTCAACTTTGACTTAAAGTGAAAGTAAAAGAAAAATAAACATGAGCTAGATTGCAAAAATTTCTAACTCATTATGTCTTTCCATAAAGACATGAATTATTTTAAAAAATAGTTCCCTGATCACTCTCTTTTCAATAAGAACATGTTTTGATGATTTGCATGGACTTCAGGGACTCATAACATTCCTGCTGACTAGAGCCATGTGAACATAACTGTCAGGAGACAACTGTTCCTTCTGTTTTACTTGGTAAAAATAATATTTCTATAAAATATGATAGCTTTGGGAAATCTCTTCATTCTCTAAGTATACAGATTGGGCTTATATTTATGATTCCTCTAATACCTGAATTCTTGTCTTTCAAAAAAAATATTTTGATTTAAAGTATTAAGGATTTTTTTAAGATTGCACATCTTGTATAATAAAATCTAGGAATGTAGATAATAGGTGCTTTAATTTTTCTTCAGAGATTCATAAAATCTTTCCTGAACTCTTCATAAAATGATTCACAATAAGATGTAATGCCATTATGGTACAAAAATGAATGATACAATTTTGTTATAGAAATGTGAATGAGAATATTTGCTAAATGTTATGATTTAATAGCTTTCCTCAGATATGTTTAGAAAAATAGACATGCGGCATGTAGAACATAATGAAAAATATATTGAAGCTATTAACCAAAGATTACAGACCAAATCTGGTTTGCTAGGCAAACAGAACATTAACTCTTTCTCATAGATACTGTAGATTTACATTGATCTTCTCTAAGAGGAATTTTCTAATTCAATTAAATCCAAATCATTTTGACTTATCTATAAAGGCACAACTCAAACCATTATGTCTTATAATTTCTGGGTCCACTACTCTTTGTGACTAGTTTAACAAATTACAGCAAATTGAATGAATCAAGACTTTTAAATTTTCTAGTTAGACATGGCTGTAAGCAAGCCTTTTATTCTAAGAACAAGAATGGAGTTGGATACGTACATTTCCATTGGTGTATTCTTAAAATTAGTAATTTCATCAATAAATGACTAAGTATATACAATATACTTAAAAGGACATTCTGGCTATTTCTATATTCTAGTTTTATATTTGTCTGTCTTAAACATAAAGACCTAGTCTCTTCTTTGAATGTGTAATTAGAGTAATGGCTGCTGTAATGTTCTTTAAATGAAATTGTTTTAAAGCATGATGGATTTGAATGGGTTTATAAAAGGTAAAACATATATTATATGCTCCTATTAATTTAGTAAAAATTCAATGAAATGATAGTAAAATTTTATATAATTCTTTTCTTTGAGTATATGTTTTAAAATAAAAATATTACTTGCTTAAATATCAGCAGAGAACATTCATTTATTGTGAAAATCTTTCCTTTAGAGCTAGTATCTCTGCCATCAATTAGCATTCCTGAGTAGTATAGCCAATAATCCAACATCTTATAAAACATTTGGTCTGAAATAACTTTTTTTGCACTATTTTTTTTCCATGGAATTTCAGAGAGTCAAATATAGGATTTATGTGTTTTAATGTAGAATAATTTACAAAAGTCTGTCTCAGGGCAATAATACATCTGGAGTGAGGAAGCATAGTCTATATTTTTCTGCTTTTAAATATATATCATGTCACATACAACTACATGTTTAATTACTCTCTTTCTGTTCAGTCTTTCTAGTGTTATGTGTACCTGAAAAATCAGGAATAATTCAATAAGCAATATTATTAAACTGTTTGATCTAACAGATCACAAAATGCTATTTGATATCCCTTAAAATTCTAAATACTGATTAAACATTTCAATTAAAGTAAAAACAAATGACAGTGGTGATTCAAAATGCATTCTTGCACTCATGTTCACAAATTTGAATGGTTGGTGAAAAAGTGTTTGCTTTTTAATATTACTAGTTTGTTTATTAATTAAGGCATACTATAAAATGATTTACAGGGTTCTTCCTGTGCCTGAACATGATTTATACATGCTCTATAATAATGAACTAAAATTAGTAAATAACAATGCATAATTAATAATATTCTTAACATCACCAGGAAATCTAAACATGCAAAATACCATCAAAGATTTCTAGTGGTTGTTTAAATATTGCACTACTTTATTACTAAGGCTGGTTATTGAAATCCTCACCATTTGGGAGAGCTGGGCTGGGATAGCAGGTGGCCCAGTGTTGGTAGCTTCTGGCTTGGGAACACCTTGGTCTTTTTACCTCTGTTTTGTACAAAAAAATATCATTTTCTCTATGTGCTAAAAAGAGAAAATTGTTGGGATACCTAGATCTAATGGCAATGGAACAGAGTCAAAATCTTACCATTTATCCCTCATCAATTTAGGAGGATTTCTTTACTTCTCCAAGTCCCTATTCTTCTGTCATAGACCAATAATCATATTTAACATTACCTGAAGAATTTGTATAATGAAAATGCAAGTTCACTGATGTGCAGTTGCTTCAAAGGGTATACATAGTATTACACATTTTGTGATCTTAGATCAGACATGAAGGATTTTGCTAATATGTTCTATTATATTCTATTGATTTAGGACACATTCAAGATCTAGAATAATTTATATAACATTCATTCTTGAATCATGGTCTACAGTTATCAGAGGGTTATAATTGAGGTCTAGCTTTATGGCGAAAAGAGTTGTAAAATTGTTCCAACATAACCTGCTTTTTCTTGTTTATTTAATATCTAAATGCTTATGCCCATGTCCTAATATGTCGTAATAACCTAAGATACTAGAATTCGCAATAGATGAGGTAGGGATCAAAATGATTATTAGAATATTTGCATGTTCTTCAAAAGACAGTAAAATATGTTATTAAAATCTACATATTTGTTCAAGCACTAAAAATGTAACTACATTAATTTTATTATCGAAATCATATGTATCTCCAATCCTATTCTGAAGTATTTGTTCCACTAAGATATTATCTAGATATTTTAGTGTGACTGATTGAGATAATTTTGAGAGGATGTGATATTTACACATCTATAATCTTTTTCAAGAACAAAGTGTGTTGGAATGCATTCTAACGCATGCTCTGATTTGGAAAACCATTTGTACTGCGTAATGTGTGATTAGTTAAAATGATATACAGCAGCCATAAAACTCTTTTGATTTTTCTTTGTATTTCAATTAATTCTTGAGAATGTTTGGATTTTTTGAAAAATATTAGGTGTCATAATAAATGACATTTAATATGTGTCATGCCTCGTTCCAAGCTCTTACATGGATTATCCCTTTTCCTTCCAAATTACGCCGTAATAATTTGAGAGAGGTAATAATTATTGCGTTCTGATGGGACCCAATAATCAATTTCCCTCCAATCAAATGTGGTTTTAAACTAATTGAGACAGAAAACAAAAGAGAGATCATACAGGAAATGTAATATCACCTTTTGTAGTAATAAAGATGAAGGTAAGTGTTGTGGCTAAGATGTGAGAATAAGCTTGATTATTCCCAACCTGCCACCTGAGGGAAGGTTGAAGTTTACAGGGAAAGACAAGAGAATTAATATGACAGATTTAGGATATTTGATAGATTAGCAACACCCAGTTGAGGACTTTTTTTGATCAATGTTTGTCTTTTACCAATCAGGTAACTCCCTGGGTAGTAGTTAAGTATAGATGGCCAGAGTTGTAGAGGGAAATCTTCTATAACTCTAGAAACAGGGGAATGGGCAAAGTACTTTACTTGTTTTACTTCATTTCATCTTTAAAACACCCTATTGTAGATGAGGAAATTGAAATTTATAAAGTTAACTTCATCCTGAGCAAACAATAACAAATTGCTGAGCCAGGATTCAAACCTAGGTTTTCTTTTTGTAAACTTGTACTTTTTCAGGTGATAAATAGTAATTTAGTGAATTGGCTACTACAAAGCTTCTTAAATGCATTGATTTACTGGTTCAACATAATTTGTGCTTTGAGAGAATCAGTATCTATATTTTTTGGTCATTTATTCTATTATTTCTCAAATATATTATATAATCATCATATAATCATCAGAGATACAAGAATTGTTTACCAGCTGCTCATTTTATAGTTTTGGCTCAAATTTGAGGATCTGAACTGGAAATTCAAAACAAATGTAGATAATCATTCCGATACGATTCCTACAATGAAGAGATTTATGGCTCATTTACCATCTAACATTCAAATAATTCCAAATCAGAATCATATGCCATGAATCCTCTCTTCAAAACACGAGATAAAGAAAACAATGGTGGGGCCGGCTCCGTGGCTTAGCGGTTAAGTGCGCGCGCTCTGATGCTGGCGGCCCGGGTTCGGATCCCGGGAGCGCCCCGAGGCACCACTTCTCTGTCCAGCGCGAGGCCGAGTCCCACGTACAGCAACTAGAAGGATGTGAACCTATGACATACAGCTGTCTACTGGGGCTTTGGGGGGAAAAAACTGAATAAATAAAATCTTTAAAAAAAAAAAAAAAGAAAACAATGGTGACCTGAATCTTTGCCTTGACAAAATTGAGATACCTTTTATCAATAAATGTGTTATAGACTTGAAAATCTAAATAAAACAATTAACTAAAAGTCTTCTGTAGAGACCAAGATAAAATTCCTGAAGCCAAGAAATTATAACATAAAAATTTTATACTTGCTTTATATTTTAAATTTATGCATTTCAGATTCAAGCTGTGAACACAAATTATTGTCCTAGAATTTTGTGTGACAATTCCATTAGTGAACTGCAGGGGCAATTCCACAACCAATCTTTACTATCTCTTTACATAATGCCCCTTTTTATTTTTCAGCTACTGTTTGATAACACTTTATTTATATAGTATATCAAGCCTGGTGGTGTCAGCTTGTACATGACTTGAATCTGAAGATGAGTGAAACTCCTAAGGAAATATAATACAGGTGGGCCGGTGTTGGGTGTTGGTTAGGTTGTACAATTATAGGGACATGCTTCGTAATCTTTAATCAAAATTCAAGTATAGCAAAAGAAAAATAGAAAATATTAAATAAAAATAGTACACTTTATATTAATCATAGATTATATTCTAAACTTTTAAAGGCAAAGATACTTTACTTTGATAATAATAAGTATTTTATTACTTAGCCATTACATGTTAGGAATCATTTGCTTTTTGTTTTCAGAACTCCTAGAATCTATAGGAGAATCCTAGAATCTAGAACCTGCATCTGCTAATGAGCATGAAAGCCTGTATTAAAACATTAGAGCCATGCATGGGATATCGAAGCAAGACTACACTTAGTTTGGTCAGCCATAAACTGTTCTATACAGGAATGCCCCAGCTCATGAATTAGATATGCAAAAATCCACAATAGCAAAGAATCAAAATTCTACCACAACCATTGTATATTCCCAACTTTGCACTGCCGAACCGCTGTTCTGTTGCTGGTGCCCATTTATACCTGAAGAGCGCCCTAGGAGATTTGATGCAGTTGAAATAGATACTGCAGCTCTCCATCTCAAACCAAAGTATTTGGGCTGGTGCCATATCCTGGACCACTTGCAGAAAGTTGTGTTCTAGTCTTCAGACAGGATGAGGCATATATGCTTATGTGTTCAATTTATTACTCAGTATAACAAACCTTACTGGAAAAAAATAGAGACACCTAATAGATGAGATCATCATTGTATGAAACTTCAGCTTTATAAATTTAGAAATTGAATTTAGGAACCCACTTACTTACTAAAGGTTACGTTCGCATTTCTCAAAATAAGGTAATGTAATATAGAGGAAACCGCATGGGCTTCTTCAGAGGCACCAGGGCAGTCCAGAGAGAAGAGCCTCTGGGGGGGGGGTGTGTGTCTGTGTGTGTACTCACCTTGTGTGGGCAGCCCCTGGGAGTTTATACACACACACAAGCCACACTTGGCCTTTAGTAATTTGTTAAGCTTTGTAGCTGAATTCTTCCTTCCTGCTTGTACGGGGGCCCCGATGTCCTGTTGCTACAAGTGAGCCAGTGCTCGTACCTGTCTCCCCTCTGAGGTGCCTGTCTTTCCTTAAGATTTCATACTACCAGGTTGCCTTGTGACCCTAGGTCTCTGATGGATTATATAAAAGTTATGATAATGTAGATTATCCAATTTTTTCCTATTAGGGTGGGAAAGACTCTCTGTCTAGCTTTCTACATAGGGGGAAACAAGGAAGGTCTGGAGTCACATCTTTTAAACCAAATTTCCTTCAAGCTTCCCTGAAAACCAGAGGCTATGTATATCTGGTTTATCATTGTATTCTAACATAGTGATTATCTATTCGTGTATCTATTCAGATAGAAATTGTATTTATTTGTTTAATAATCAAGGACACATTATTATACTAAATATTCTATTAATTTTATTGTAAATTCTCTTTTGACAGTATCCCTAATGAAGTGCATCTCTTTCTTACCTTATAGCTTATTTTTTCACCACTATGGAACTGTTAGCTTATTCCCAAATACAGCATCCTTTTCAAGCCATTCAGTTAACAATTGCTGCAAAACCAAACATCACAAAACTTAGTGGTTTAAAACAACAAGGACTTAATATTTGTTACACTTTTGTGTAAATGTGATGCTCCCTTTGCTCCATGTTGTGTCAGCTGGGGTCACGCGTATGGCTGCACGTGAATGGGGGAGAGAGGAGTTGGATTCGAGATTTTCTTTTGCAAGTCCTCTCTCTTCATATGGTGTCTCACACTCCAGGGTTTCTCCATGAAGCCTTTCTATACAGAATAGTCTGGACTTCCATAATACTCTGGCTGGGTACCAGATTTCACATTCCAAATCATGTGAAAGTGCATACCTTAGTCTGCTGGGACTGCCATAGTAAAATACCACAGACTGGGTGGCTTAAACAACAGAAATTTATTTCTTACAGCTCTGGAGGCTAGAAGTCCAAGATCCAAGTTCAAACCAACCCAGTTTCTGCTGAGGTCTGTCTGCCCAGTTTGTAGACAGTCTCATTCTCTCTATATCCTCACATGGCCTTTCCTTGGTGCTTATATGCAGAGAGGGAGTGACCTCGCTGGTGTCTCTTCTTATAAGGACACTAATCCTATCAGATCACTGCCCCACCCTATGACCTCATTTAACCTTAGTTACTTTCATTAAAGGCCATATTTCCAAATACAGTCACATTGGGGTTTAAGGTTTCAACATACGAATTTCAGCAGGGACACAAACATTCAGTCCAAAACAGGGCACCTTAAGCCTCTGCTGACATTACATTCTTAAAATCTCCTTGGCCAGAGTTAGAAGCCATGTAGTGAAGTTCAGATCAATGTGGGCAGGGCTACACTAGGGTGTGAATAAAGGAGGGCATGGTTTATTAGGGGTCACCAATGTGACATCCCAGTATAGTGCCATTGAAAGTGACAACCATGCTTTCTTTGCCCAGTTTACTATTGTTTTTCAGGAAGATTTATCTTGTCACCTCCGTAAAGAAGCCTTCTTTAATCAATACTGTTAAAGATCCCTCTTCTTTGTCTCCATATTCCTTGGTACAGTCAGAATAGCACAAAGTCTGGTGAACAGTAGTCTCTAGAATGCATAAAGAACTCCAAAATAGCATTTTTATCCACAAGAAGAATAAATATAGAAATTGAAAACGTCTCATGCTTTTATGCTTTTTCTCTTCACACCTTGCCAGTAGTGGTGTCTACATAAAAAGGATGACATCAAATTATAATATTCCTTGTACAGACAGTATTCTGCTTATTTGAGGAAGAGATCTCAGAATCAGTTTATTCTACCCATTTAACAAAGCTATTCTTAAAAATACCTAAAGGTATCCTTTGATTGGACAATGTATAAAGACAATAAATTCATGTTCAGAAATACACAAATAATGTACACGTAATACCACCGTGTGAGCCTAATGCCAACCCTTGGAGTCTCTTAATGAACATAAGGTGATACTTCTGTATAGCAGTAGAAAAATTAGTTCATCTATTTTGACTAAAGCTTCTATGCTCATTATCTTAGATACTGTCTTACACTCCTACACTTCATTCTAATCTGGTATTTTCCGCTATTGCATTTGATAACCTAATTATGCTAGGTTTTTTCCTTTCTTTTCCCATCATTCTTAACAAGCAGACGTTTTCTGATTTACTTGCTCAGAACTCAGCAACAATATAGTTATCTTTCTTATCTTAAGGGTTGCTGCTTATATCTGTATATTAGTCAGAATTTGAGATGACGTGATTTTCTGTGTGCTACTTTGGAATACAAATATCTTCAGATGCCCTCTGCCTGTGAATGCCCTTGGCAAGTTGCCCGGTATTACTGCAGATGGGGCATTTGGGGAAGGCGATGGTGTTCATAAACATGCCAGCCTTTAAGTGACTAAAAAAAGATCATCTGACAGATGGACTACTCCATGTAGAAGAACACGACTCAAAAGCCTTCTCATCTTTGGTTGTTTTCCGAATCTCAAAATTTAAAGTTTACTTCCCTCTTCATATTACTCTCACCTCCCCATTCCCTCTTATCTTGCGCCTACCCCTCACCCTCGGTAAAAACTAATACTTGCAGCCTGAAAGTTACTTCTCTAAGGTTGCCCAATTTAATGCTCACATCATGGGGATTACAACATACTGTGATGGGCCTTTTTTGAATAAAGCTCTGTTTGAAAGCATTCTAAATGGCATAGTACAAGATTTTTTGTTTTAACTGTGTATCAATACAGATAGGAATTCCTGGAATAATTAAATCATCCTCCATCTGCAAATAAGTGGTTAAATCACTGTAATCCAGATGTCAGCTTCCCCTTTTCTAAACTCACTTCCCTCTAATGTATTTGAGTAAAGGAGGCTGGCTCATGGAAGGTCCTGAATTACTCCCAAACTGCAGCTTTGTTGCAACTCTAGCTCAGTGGTGGATAACCGTTCACCTTGGTCATGGTCATAAATTGAACCTTCAGGATTCACTTTCCCTGTAAATAAAAGGATGCTACATCAGCACTGGCCTCAGAAATAGAGGGCAAAGGGGCCGACCTGGTGGTGGAGCAGTTAAGTTCATACATTCCACTTCGGCAGCCCAGGGGTTTCCGGTTTGGATCCTGGGTGCAGACCTACTGACCACTCATCAAGCCATGCTGAGGCAGCGTCCCATATAAAAGAACTAGAAGTACCTACAACTAGGATATACAATTATGTAGTGCGGCTTTGGGGAGAAAAAAAAAAGAAAAGAAAAAAAGGAGGATTGGCAACAGATGTTAGCTCAGAGCCAACTTTCCTCAAAAAAAACAAAAAAAAAAGAAAAAGTCCTTTCCTGACCATCCTATAAAGCATAGAATAAAAAAAAAAGAAATAGAGGGCTGAATACAAAATCAGTCACTCATCCTCTTACTGCCTTATTCCTTTATGTCTAGAGTCACTACAATTATGAGTGTCAGACTTATTGCGAGTTCAGAGAATCAGAGTTTACATTACAGGAAATGTAGCAAATTAAAATTGCATATTAGATGTCTCCACTCTTGCAATATCTGTGGTCATACCATCTCTGGGAAGTAAATTTGGCCAATGCCTTCTACCTACTGGCTCTTGCTTCCTTTCATGTTACCCACCTCTCACTTGCACATCCACCCACCCCGTCTGCGTGCACGCACACACACCCACACACACACACACACACACAGATTTCTTCTGTGATCTTCCGTTCCACATCTAAGCGTCAATTCCTCATGCAGAGCAGTTACGCTAACTGCTTTGGTTCACATTTTTCTTTCAGTCAATATTCTCTGGTCCTCATCTTCCACCTTCATATATCTTACCACATATTGTCCTAAACAATGGCAAATGCATTGTAGAACTCTTTTTTCATCTGTTAAAATGATGCATTTTTCAACTTCCTGCTTCACTAAGAATGTCACAATTGTCATTATTCAGTATGATTATAACTGTCTGTTCATGTGACAGCTTATAAATGCAAGTGAGAACTTGGGCTATATCAAATAGAAGGATATGAACTCTGGGAATACCTAGATTAGTGATAATTTAGGCACTATTATGATATTTGTTGACGATCTATTACATCTTTATCATTCCATTAGGTTTCACACTGAATGATGATGAGAATTAAACCTGGAAGTCTTAGATTCTAACTCTAAGTAAATCACCTAATCCCAAAATTTAATTACAGCTTTTGAAGGTTTCCTACTCTATTTTAAAAATTCAACTTTTTAATGCATTCTTTCAGAGGTTGCCTTTGTAATAGAATGTTTTCTTTAGAAAAAACAGTGTTAACTTTTCAAACAATCATACAGATGTTTCATTTATTTATTTAATGGGTACAAAGATTCCCAAAGGCATTATTCTCAGAGTTATATATGTAGATCAGAACAGTGAGTACAGGCTTTGGTCTTAATTTCTTTTTTAAGCAAAAATAGAGGTAAACATTAAGTGATTCAGTTTAAAAAAGTCATATGGTATTATTTCATGGTAATATATTTTTTGATTCAATATTCTTTTTATACAGAATACAGCATTTATATTTCACATAAAAGAAAAATATTTTTCTTGAAAACGTCGTTTTAGTTGTTACTTTAGAAAGTGTAAGTTGTGTAAAATAAATATTCAATTACTCACGATATTAAGCACTAATTATTATCTTTAATAAGTGGCATTGATTCACTCATATTGAAGAATGAACCTGTTTTAAAAATATATATCATAAAAGGCTACAATTATCAGGAATTAGAAATTGTTCTGTAAATATTTGCCTGATCTTTTTGTTTTCTTTCTTTTTTTCTGCTTTGGACCTTATGGATTAATTACATAATCATGACATCCTGGTTCATGACAACACAATCCATTCAAAGTCTGCTTTTATTTACTGAGTAAGTTATTTAGTTATTTTTAATAGTGTCACAAAATCCCATGGCTTTAGTTTCATCAGTCAAAACAAAAGCTAAGAGTTGGGCAATAATATTAATCTAATTACATAGCTTCTCAATCCAAACCATTTTATTTCCTGACCTGAGGTAAATGATGACTTAAATTCCATGTTCATCATTCCTTTGCTTCATTTCCTAAAATTTGTGAAGTGTGTGTGTGTAGTTGCTTTTAATTTTAAAAGTATATCACTCTGCATGTAGATCTTCAGGCTTTAATTGTTTCACTGATATTTTTATATTGTTGCAAGTCACTGGAGTTAATTTTTTTTAAAACCAACTTATTGAAGCATGATTGACATGTAAAAAGTTGTAAATATTTAGTATATATAAAACCTTGATGAGTTTGGGGATAAGTATACACCTGTGAAACTATCACCACCATCAAAGCCATAGACATATATATCACCTCCCAAAATTTCCTCCTGCCACTATTCTTCTTCTTCTTATTATTATTATTTAAGAATACTTAACATAAGACCTACCCTCTTAGCAAATTTTACATATACAAAACAGTATTGTCAGCTATAGGCACTGTGCTGTATAAAGATCGCCAGAACTTATTTATCTTGCATAACTGTAATTTTGTACCCTTTGACTACCCTTTCCCATTTCCTCCTCCCCCAGCTCCTGCCAACCACCATTCTACTCTTTGCTTCTATGAGTTTCATTATTTTATATTTCTCACGTAAATTATATCATATAGTATTTGTCTTTCTGTGATTGGCTTATTTCACTTAGTATAATGTTCTCCAGGTGTTGGTTTGCAAATTGGCCCCTGTATATAAAGGGCAAGGAGAGACTGAAGAAAGAGGCAGACCACTCCAGATTGGTGGGTGGCGGGTTTAATAAACAAGGGAACATACATATGAGGCTTATCTTGGACAGCCACAAGACAAGTATATTTCTGCATTCACCTGTCAGAATCTTAAAAGTTTATGCAGAGGCCTTAACTAGGTTCAGTCACATATCCAGTCCAGATGGTCCCAACAACACCTTACTCTATCAAGGCTACATCCTTGAAACAGCTCCTTGTGTGGAAATGGTGGGCAGAACATACATTCCAAGGACAGAGGAGGAGGTGAGGAGCCTCCTATTGCTTGGGTCTGGCTTGAGGGTCAACTGGCAGTCACACCCTCTTGATGATCTCCTCTAACACCAGATCCATCCATGTGGTCACAAATGGCAGAATTTCCTTTTCCAAGGCTGAATAATACTCCGTTATCTATACATACCACATTTTCTTTACCCATTTATCCATCGATGGACACTTACATTGTTTCCACACCTTGGCTATTGTGAATAGTGCTGCAATGAACGTGTAAGTGCAGCTTTCTCTTTAAGATCCATATTTCAATTCCTTTAGATAAATACAGATGTGGGATTTCTGGATCTTACGGTATTCCTATTTTTAATTTTTTGAGGAACCTCCATATGGTTTTCCATAGCAGCTGTACCAATTTACATTCTCACCAACAGTATACCAAGGTTCATTTTTCTCCATACTCTCACCGACACTTGTTGTCTTTTGTCTTTTTGATAATAGCCATCTTATGAGGTGCGAGGTGAGATATCTCATTGGGGTTTCGATTTGCTTTTCCCTGATAAATGTTGAGCACCTTTTCATGTACCTATTGGCCATTTGTATGTCTTCTTTGGAGAAATGTCTATTCAAGTCCTTTGCTCATTTTTAAATCAGGTTATTTTCTTTTTTGCTATAGAGTTATATAACTTATTATTTTTGATATTACCCTGTTATCACATATATGGATTGCAATGTTTTCTCCCACTCTGTGGGTCCTCTTTTCATTTTGTCGATTGTTTTCCTTAGTGTGAAGATGCTTTTTAGTTTGGTACAATCCCGCTTATTTACTTTTGCTTTTGTTGCCTGTGAATTGGTGTATATCCAGAAATCTTTGCCAAGACAACGTTAAGGAGAGTTTTCCCTATGTTTTCTTCTATGAGCTTTATGTTTTCATGTTTTACATTTAAGTTTTTAATCCATTTTGAGTTGATTTTGTTTATGGTGTAAGGCATGGGTGTAACATTCTTTTGAATATGGATATCCAGTTTTCTCAGCACCATTTATTGAAGAGATTATCCTTTCCCAATTTTGTATTCTGGTGTCTGGTGTCTTTGTCAAGAATTAGTTGACGATATATGTGTAGGTTTATTTCTGGGCTCTCTTTTCTGTTCCATTGGTCTATTGGTCTATGTGTCTGTTTTTATGCCAGTACTGTACTCTTTTGATTATTGTAGCTTTGTGACACAATTTAAAATCAAGAACTGTTATGCTTTCAGGATTGTTTTCTTGCTCAAGATTGCTTTGGCTATTCAAGGTCTTTTGTGATCCCATATAAATTTTAGGATCACTTTTTCTGTTTCTCTGAAAAAAGCCACTGAAGTTTTGAGAGAGATTGCATTGAATCTCAGATCATGGGCACAAGATATGTTTTCACTTATCTTTGTCTTCTTCAATTTCTTTCAACAATGTTTTATAGTTTTCAGTATACAGATCTTTCATTTCATTGGTTAAATTTATTCCTAAGTATTTTATCCTTTAGATGCTATTGTATATTGTTATGTTGAACCATTGTTGCATCCTAGGGGTAAATCTCACTTGATAATGGTGTATAATCCTTTTAATGTGGTGTTGAATTTGGTTTGTTAGTATTTTCTTGAGGATTTTTGCATCTTTGTTCATCAGGGATATTGCCTGTAAATTTCTATTCTTGTAATGTCCTTATCTAGCTTTGGTATCAGGGTAATACTGGCCTCATAAAATGAGTTTGGAAGTGTTCCATCATCTTCAATTTTTTGGAAGAAATTAAGAAGGATTGGCGTTAATTCTTCCATAAACATTTGGTAGAATTCACTAGGGGAACCATCTGGTTCTGGGTTTTTCTTTGTTGGGAAGTTTTTGATCACTGATTCAATCTCCTTACTCATTATTTGTTCAGATTTTCTATTTCTTTATAATAAAGTCTTGGTAGGTTGTATGTTTCTAGGAATTTATCCATTTCTTCTAGGTTATCCAATTTGTTGGCATAGTAGTCCCTTATGATCTCTATCACCACACATATATGGTCCTGTTGTCAGCTGTAATATTTCCTCTTTAATTTGCCTATAATTTTATTTATTTGAGTCTTTAAAAAAAAAAAAAGCCGTAGCTAAAGTCTTAGTCTAGCTAAGGGTTTGTCAGTTTTGTTTATCTTTTCAAAAAAATAGTTCTTAGTTTCTTTGATCTTTTCTATTATTTTTCTTGTCTCTTTCATTTGTTTTTGCTCTGATCTTTGTTTTTTCCTTCCTTCTGCTAACGTTGGGCTTAGTTTTTTGTTCTCTAATTTCTTGAGGTGTAAAGTTGGGTTGTTTATTTGAGATATTTCTTTTTCTTAATGTAAGCATTTGTCAGTATAAACTTTCCTCTTAGAACTGTTTTTGCTGCATCCCATAAGCTTTGGTATGTTGTGTTTCCATTTTCACTTGTTTCAAGATATTTTTTAATTTCCATTTGGTTTCATCTTTTACCCATTGGTTTTTCAGGAGTGTATTGTTTAATTTTTACATATTTGGGAATTGTCCAGTTTTCCCCCCGTTATTGATTTCTAGTTTCATATCATTGTAGTTAGAAAAGATGCTCGATATGATTTCATTCTTTTTAAAGTTGTTAAGACTTATTTTGAAGCCTAACATATGATCTATCCTGGAGAATGTTCCATGTGTGCTTGAGAAGAATATGTATTCTGCTGCTGTTGGATGGAATGTTCTGCATGTATGTTAGGGCCATTTGGTCTACAGTGTTGGTAAAGTCTGCTGTTTCCTTATTAATTTTCTGTCTGAATGATCTATCCATTACTGAAAGTGGGGTATTGAAGTCTCCACTATTATTGTATGGCTGTCTATTTCTCCTTTCAGTTCTCTTAATACTGGCTTTATATAGTTAGGTGTTCTAATGTCAGGTGCATATATATTTTTAATTGTTATATTCTCTTGATGAACTGACTGTTTATCATTATATAATGACTTTCTTTGTCTCTTGTGACAGTTTTTGGCCTGAAGTCTATTTTGTCTGATATAAGTACCTGTTCTCTTTTAGTTACTATCTGCATGCAGTAACTTTCTCCTTCCCTTTACTTTCAGCCTATGTGTGTCATTAAAGCTAAAGTGAGTCTTTTGCAGCCTGCATACAGTTTGATCTTTTTTTTTTTTTAAATCCATTCATCCACTCTATGTTTTTTGATTGGTTAATTTCAGCCTCTTACATTTAAAGTAATTATTGATTGCTAAGTTCTTACTGTTATCATCTTCTTGATTGTTTTCTGGATTGTTTGTAGTTCTTTTGTTCCTTTCTTCTCTCTTGCTGTCTTCTTTTGTGATTCGATGATGTTTTGTAGTGGTATACTTTGATTTCCTTCTCTTTATATTTTGTGTTTCTACTACAGGTTTTGTTCTTTGTAATTACCATGAAGCTTACATTTAACATCTTATATTTATAAGAGCCTATTGTAAGCTGGCAATAACTTAACTTTCATCACACACAAAATTCTACACTTTCACTTCCACCCTGTCATTTTTTATGTTATTGATGTCACAGTTTATATAGCATATCCATTAACACATTATTTTAGGTATAGTTATTTTTAATACTTTTGTCTTTTAACTTTTATATTGATGTTAAAAACAATGGACATATCACATATTCTAAATTTGACTGTATACTTACCTTTACCAGCGAGTTTTACTTTTTCTTATGTTTTCATGTTGCTAATTAACATCTTATATTTAAACTGTAAGAAGTCCCTTTAGCATGTTCTGTAAGGCAAGTTTAGTGGTGATGAAGCTCCTCAGCTTTTTTGTCTTAGAAAGTCTTTATGTTTCCTTCATTTCTTAAGAATAGCTTTACCGGGTAAAGTATTCTTATTTGGAAGTTTTTCTCTTTCAGCACTTTGAATATATCATCTCGTTCTCTCCTGGCTTTTTTCCCTCCAAAATGGGAGAGATTTGACCTGGATATAGCGTATATTCTGATAGGAAAATCTATCATTTAAACAGAACAATTTAACACATGCCCAAGAAAGGAAATATGTGGCAAAGACCCTGAGGTGTAGGATTGAAACAGGTTAACCAGAGACTGGAAATGGGACAATCTTCTCACATGGGAAGGAAAAGGAAACCTTACGCAGTGTAGATGTAGATAAATCTAAATGGAATTGGATTTGGGGAAAGGCAGAAAATTGAGTCTCATATATCATATCATATCATATCATATCATATCATATATCATCTAGTCTCATATCATCTATTCTCTCTGTGATTTAGGAGCCACAGAATTCCGTTGAATTGCTCTAGCTTTCTCTCTCTGAGCACAGCATTTGTTAGATCTTAGTATACTTCTTTCTTCAACTTGTACTGGCCATTGTCTTCAGAGCTCCTTTATATTAAACCTACGAACAATTATCCCCTCTCTATAAATTCTGATGTTGAAGTTATCTGCAGGATCTTAACCACTAGCCTGCATTTATATTAGCTCTACCATCCCCAGCTTTTTCTAACACTTAAGTGTGTTAGAAGAGAATACAGTTTTCTTATCATTTCTCTTCTATTTCCCATCAGTTTATCCAGTCCATTGTTCAATATAAAATAAACATACATCAAAGTCATCCTTGGATTTTGCATTATTATGCATTTTCTCTAGATTTCAGGCTGCCAGTTACTTCTCTTTCTCCTCCTTCTAGCACTGCTGCTGTTGTGACCTCTCCTTTGTCTTCTGCTCTTTCTTTTTCTCGCCTTCTCTTCCTTTCTCCTCCTCTTTCTCCTCCTCAGCTTCCACCTCTTCCTCCATCTGGGCCTCTGCTTCTCCTTCACCTTCAAGTCAATATCCACCTTAGGCACCTATGATACTACATTACCCACAATTTCAATCTAACCAATTTGACTACGGCCGTCTTTTTTTCTGAAAATTATCATTCTTTAGTTTTTTGATAGCGCTGTAGTATGCTTTGCTCATCTAGCTGTTTAATTTAGGTGTTTTCTAATACTACATGCTTCACTTTTTGAACGATTATTCTAAGTAACACCTTATGATTTCAATCTGCACTGTCTGCAACACAGTCGTTATTTAATATTTTTTGTATAAGTGATTTTGCTCCCTTAATACATTTCTAAGTAACAAACTAAGAGTTGGCAATTCATGAGTACAAGTTTTTTGTTATTTTAAATTTGTTTTAAACCACCTATTTCATACCGTATCAGTAATTTTTCATTTTTTTTCTTTAAATAGTTTAAATGTTAATTTAACATCTGTAGAAGGCAGAATACGGCCCTCCAAAGATGTTCATATCCTAATCCCTGGAACCTGTGAATGTGTTACATCATCTAACAAAAGGGAATTAAGTTTGCTTATGGAATAAAGATTGCTAATCAGCTGACCATGAGATAATAAAATTATTCTAGATTGTCTGGGTGAACCCTATATTATCATAGGGTTCCTTTAAATGTGGAAGAGGGAGGAAGTAGAGTCAGAACCAGAGATATAGCATTGTGAGAAAGACTCAATTGCCACTTTTGGCTTTGAAGATTTTGGGGGCCATGCGTGAAGGAATGTGGGCAGCTTCTAGAAGCTGGAAAAGGCAAAAAAAAGATTTTCTTCTAGAGTCTCCAGAAAAGAATGTAACCCTGCCAACACCTTAATTTTAGTCCAATGAAATACATTTTGGATTTCACCCCCCAGAACTAATAAGATAATAAATTTGTGTCACCTTAGATAACAAAGTTTGTGATAATTTGTTACATCAGCAGTAAGAAACTCACATAGCATCTAATATATGCCAGGGATTGAAGCAGTTATGGGAGTAAACAAAAGTAGCAATATAAAGTCTTTATCATCATAGACCTTCTAGAGCAGTGGGACAGATAGACAATTAATAAGTTAAAATATAATGTGCAATGTAATTACAGATTGTTATAAGTGTAAAAGAGGAAATCAATAATAATGGGACAGCAAGTCACTGAAGAAAGCTGTTTTAGATAGGATGATCACAGATGGTATCTTTGAAAATATGATATTTGAACTGAGTCCTTGCAGAGAATGTGGTAGTTACTGCCTCTCTTTCACTTGGAAACTGCTCTGATTTGTATTTGCATAACGACAACTCACATGTATTGAGGGATGCTAACAGCACCTAGGAACGAGGCAGATGATACAGGACTAATTAAATCAGCCCCTGATATTTCCTGTTCTGTAGGCATTGATTCAGGAAAGATTGTGAACTCTAGTTTTGGAGAATAAAGTCGCTTTCCTGAGGATATTAAAAATACCTAGATCTTCACATAAAAGCAGCAGAAAAGAAGTTTTCTCTTATGTATGATCTACGGTATGTAGCTATGAAGCCTGGAAATGCTGTAGCCATTTGTAAACTCTCTAAGATCAAAGCCAGACCATAGAAGTAACCCTTGGAAAATCACAGAGAAATAGAGCTGAAGCCATTGGATTAAAATAGCCTGAAGTCCGCGTTCCTTCTGGACTTCTAGTACATGAGCCAATAAATTTTCTTATTATTTTCTAGGTCAGTTTGAATAAAGTTTATATTATTTCCAGGCGAAAACAGATTAAATGATACAAACTGCAAGGAGAAAAATGGGACAACTTTGTGAAGAGCTGGAGGAAGAAGAATATCAGTAGAGGAAACAGTATGCAAACACCCTAAATTTGAAAAGGTCTTGGCAAGTTCAGAGAAAAGAGAATCTCCCACTGCCAGGAGTATAGCAGGTAAAGAGAGACATGGTACTGCATGAAGTCGGAGAGCAAGTCTTACCTACATCATGCAAGCAAGGTCTTATAATCCATGATAAAGAGTTTGAATTTAATCAATGATAAGCCACTAACACATGTTTAATGAGAAGCTATGTAGTGTGTTTTTGTTTTGTTTTGTTGTTTTTGTTTTAATAGATTAACCCTATTGTTCTGTAAATAATCTATTGGAGAAATGTAAAATAGCTTGGAAGAAGGAAGATAAATCTGGAGGAATAATAGATAACAGTGGCTTGGGTTAAAGTTAATGTCAGTGAAAATCAACAGAGATGGTCAGAAGCAAAACATATGTTGGAGATAGAAGGAATAGAACTTTATAAAGAAGGAGAGGTGGGAGAAGAACAAATGGAAAGAATCTCTTTACGAGCTGAGTCAGGAGAGTCGGTGGTGCCATTTTCAGCTGTGGGAATCAGGAGCGTTGTTTTGGATATACTACCTTTGAGATTTTCTACACACTTCCAAGTAGAGATAGATATCAAATGGATATCTGGCTAAAAAGTATGCAACTAAAATGAGAGATATTGGCTAAAAATGCATTTGAGAAATACCAGTTTTTAACACTATTCCAAGCTATCGCATTTGTAGTAATCTCATTGGAAAAGGTTTTGGACAAAACAAAAAGAAGAGTTCCCAGGATAAATCCTTGAAAGCTTCAATATATAGAATTAAAAATAGAGGAAAGATCTGATAGTGGAGACGAAGAATAAGAGGTCTTTGCGAAAGAATAAACACCAGATTGCTATGGTTCCAAATGAAGAAAGACTTTCAATAGAATGAAGTAGCATGAATATTAATAGTGTAGAAAATTCTAAGAAGCTGAGGGTACTATATATATATTTAGCACCAGGAAGGTTGCTGGGTACCCGGAATAAAGAATTTTAGTGATAAGAAGTGAAAAAAGAAAGACCAGTTTGTTTTTTTGTGTGTGAGGGGGATCAGCCCTGAGCTAACATCCTATGCCGATCCTCCTCTTTTTTTTTTTTTTTTTTTGCCGAGGAAGATTGGCCCTGAGTTAATATCTGTGCCCATCTTCCTCTACTTTATATGGGGCGCCACCACAGCAGGGCTTGACAAGTGGTGCCTCGGTGCGCACCCAGCATCCGAACTCATGGACCCCAGGCTGTCAAAGCAGAGCACACGCACTTAACCACTTGCACCACTGGGCCCACTCAACCAGTTTGTTTTTTGAAACAATGACTGTATGACAAGAAGTAGAGACAGCTAATACAGAAAATTTATTTGAAAATTTGTCTGGAATGGGAGTCAAATTAATGAGTGAGTAACAGGAGATACGTGGGATAAAGTTTTTCTCTTCTTTTCCAGGATGAGATTTAATAGAGCGTGCTGGCATATTTATAAGAATATTGATGTATAGAAGAAGAGATTGGCTATGTGTCAGGGTAGAGAAGATAACTGAAGGAGGACGTCTTTGAGAGAATAAGAATGGGTGAGATCAGGTTTATGGAGAAGAATTTGTCATTTATAAGAGCATGAAAATATTCCATGGTAACAAGAGAGAAGGCAGAAAAACCAAGTAAAGAAACAAGTAGGTTTTTTTCATATAATGTTAGGAATATGTGGATAAGACCATCTGCTAGCTTCTATTTTCTTAATGAAATATGAGGAGATGATATTGGCAAAATATACATAATTGCAAGTTTGAGGAAAAAGGAGGTTATACCATAGATATATCAGATCATAGGGAAGCGAGCTTATCAGACAACCAATGTGGATTCGATGTTGTTGAGATAATGAATTTAAAATAAAATCACTGGTCCTTAGTTGGGAGATTTATTTCAGCTAAGGTCAGCCCCTAAGGTGAATGCATAGAAAATTTAATCTGGGATTGGAATTTCATCCTGCGAATAAAATCAGAAAGATGAAAGACGAGAGAGAGAGGGAGAGAGGATAGTTGAGGATATTTGCAAGGGCATGTGTATAATTATGTGCCCTGAAATCTAAACTTAATAAAGAAGAGAATGAAAACAAAAATAAAGAGGTGGAGTCAATGGAATTGAAGTCCCAGTGAGGTTAATTATTTGTCATGGGAGTACTATCAAGAGTAGTGGGATGATGATCAGAAAATGGGCACTTGAAATGATTTCAGATGTGGTGTAGTTTCTAGGGAGAAAGCAAGCTATTGGGTGTTGTCACAATGCAATAGAAATATTTTTTGGGTAAAGGAGTTAATCTCTTTCCCTCTCTTGTTCTTTCTCCATATTAATGAAAGCAAACGCTCCTTTTTATTGTATAACATTCCATCACATGATTCTATCATAATTTATTTCACTAATCCATTATTTTGTTTCTTCTAGTTTTTTTCTATTACAAAGACTATAACTCGTTAAAGTATCATGACAATTTTTCTATTTTGTCTAAAGAATACATTTAGCAGTACATTTTGGTTTCCAAGAGTAAGTGTTCTCCAGAAAGTTGATCCAAAATATTTTATTAGAGTGGAGGTTTCCCAAGACCCTCACCTACAAGGAGTATCACAAAATTTTTTAATTTTCCAATTTAAAAATGATATGTCACTTTGTTTCAATTTGCATATCTTCAATCACAAAAGATTTGGAGCATTTACTTTCATTGATATTTCTTTTCTATAGGGAGCTTACTCATAATCTTTGCCCATTTAGTTTGGGGGGTTATTCTTAGTTTTCTTACTGATTTTTAAGTGGTAATATGTTAATTTTCACTTGTAATATGTACCGTTGATGACAATGAAATGGTGTTAGAAATTTATCCCATGGCTTAGGGTTTAGAGGAGCATCCATTCCTGGACACTGTCACTTTCATTGATAATTTCAATCTTTGTTTTCCTATCTGATAGCAAAACATATTCTATCATTATTGCTTATGTTTTGTCTCTTTGGCATTTAAAGTTCTCAGAGAATGCACACTTTCCTCCATCTTGATGATTACCAAATAAAAACACTATTTTATGTAAAATAATCCTACCTCTAACAACATTGTCTTGGCACAGGGGAAGAAACTGGACACAACTAAGCCATGCAGAGCTTTTTCCTGATAACCCTTTCAGCTTCAGGTCAATAACTGAAGCTCAGAAACTGCTGTGGTTTGAACTATGTAGACATATCTGAATCACACAGAAAAATCAGAGAAGAGAGAAGAAAATGCCCTGAGAACTTTCAAATCTCTTGTTCCAGGGCTTATTGAAGTCTGGCAGAACTGCTACCCTTTCCTTGGTAGAACATGTCTTTGGAGAAAAACCAGAAACCTTCTAAGAAATTCTCTGATTTACCTAAGCTATCTCTGCATTCAACAAAAATAATCTTAACTAACATAGAAATAGGAATATCCTTCTAACATATACACTGTAAACGGAATTCACCTGGGCACCTTGGCTGACAAACTGGTAGATCAAACAATGGAACAGGGAATTCATAATGATTGAAAGGTCTTTTCTGAGGTAACAAACTTAAAAGGGAAGTCCTCCTATGAGTAGTCCTATCTTTCCTAAATTGTGCAAAATATATCGATGATACAGGAGTCTACCAAAGCTTTTCTAGAATTGAATTATATTTTACCTTCAGTAAAAGAGGATCCATTAAATTTAATTCTCCTCACCTTCATTTCTTAAGTTCCAAGGCTTGCTCACTTTTTATTTTACTAGAATTTGCTTAAGCAATATACCTGTTTCTTTTGTTATTTTCTAAACTTCAAAATTGTCCTCATTCAGTTTTGTTTTCCTACGTTTAAGTTCTGTCTAATGATGTCTCTTCTCAAAAATAAATTCTTCCATGCCTTTTACTACCCTCTTTGACTATCTTTGATTTTCACAGATCCGTATGTCTCACGAAAAGTCTATCATCAAATATACTCATAATTCTATTACTGTAAATATTTATTTTTTGGTTTTCAATGCTATTTAACCTAGAAAGAAATATGAGTTCACATCCTCAGAGTGAATATAGGCACCTAAATATAATATGTACAGCAAGGATGTAATCCTATACATATACAGATAAACTTACATAATGGGCTTTATGACAAGTGAAAGGTTGTTGTTTTATGTGTGCATACTACAAAGCAAAATATAAAAGAGGAAAACATAAAAATAATTTAATTACAGCATCTTAGAAATTCCTAACTGTTTGGACCATTAGAGATAATACCCTCTGGAAGTATCAACAATAATTTAGGTCTTATTATCAGGCTACTTATTATCGGACTACTAAGATCCAGTGCTGTAAGCACGATTTGCAATTTAAGTAAATTAACCTCAGTGCTGTAGTCAAGCATCCCTTTAAGATAAAAACCTGCTCTCTGGCAGTTTCAGTTGAGCACTGTTAATAAGGAAAGTGTAGCATTGCCCATGCAGCTGTTCTCTTTGTAATACTTGGATTCGTAGAAGGATGAGTTAAAGCAATAAGCTACAATTTGGCCACAGTTGGATATAAATCTTTTTTGTTTTTTGTTTTTCCTTTGAATTTGTATTAAGTATGGTGCTGGCTGAGTTATAGGACTCCTACAGAGGCTCTCTGGATGAAATTTTACAGATCACTGTTCAGACTGAATAGAGGTTTTAAAGATTGCTTACTCCAAGCCAGTAACTAGTGAGAAATCCGTGTTAAACAGATGGTAGAATGAAGAATTAGACACAATCCAGAGGTTTGCCTTAATCTTAGAAAATTTGCGCGTTCTAGCATGAGGCTCATGATTTCCCAGCGCGTGAACTTTTATAGAATGACAGCTACAAACAACATATTAAATCTATGAATATGTCTAAACGCTTAGGTGACATCATTATTAGTTCTTGGGAGACTGTCCACCCTCAAATCTTTATTTTTGCTATCTCAGAATTTTGATTTTTAAACAGTTCAGCTTTCACCTCCTAAACAAACTTAGAGACTACTGTTTAAAAATTTTATCTTTTTTTCCTGAAAGCCCATAGCTACTTCACGGGGCTGTTGACACACAATGTTGAGCAGCTGCTTCTCTAAACATAGACTAGAGGAGGCTGCTTGCAAGACAAGGGCAACAAGTACTATAGACATGAATCTGAGCAGAGATGAAAAGGAAAGCTCCATATTTTTAATCCTAAACTTGCTTTTCCTCCATCAGCAATAGAGAAACTGACTTGTATCTTGAACTTTTATAATGAATCATATGCTGTAATGCTAAACTGATATTGAAACATTCCACTTGCCTCCTATGATAACTTGAACTTCTGACATCAAGTGACACTTTCATTGTCATTAAATACGCGTATGAACGAACGTGTCAAGTGCACTGAACTTTTTACGCTGAGAAGCTTTTTCTGTCCATCTTCAGAAAGATGTTATTGTAGTTCCAGCTGCTTTCATGAAGCTGGTCATTGAAGACAGCACTGTGTGAATTAAATTTAGATAAGAAATTACTACTACCATTTTCCCCAAAAAATTTATTTTAAGAGATAAGGAAGCTATTGAGGAAGACAAAGAAATATGAAGAAATATGTTAAAATAAAAACGATATATTACATTATTTTGTTCTTTAGATAGGGGTTGAAATGTCCATTGGAAATATAGGAATGTAGTAAGAAAATTAACAATAAGAAAATCACTTAATAATCTCCCCAAATTAATGGTAGTTAGTGGATCTATTAATTACCTTCAAATACAGTATATCAGAACTTGTAGTCTGCAAGCAGAAATAAGTAACAGGCATTTTGGGGGGGTGGGGGCTGGTCTGGCATAAGTTCAGAGTTGAGATTTACAAAAATAGCAAATAATGTTATTCTAGTATTTGGATTATTGGGAATTGAGGTGTTAAATTATAGCTTTGCATTATAATAGCTTTCTCTGGTTTCCTCAACAAGTATCATGAATAAGTTTTTTTCTTTAACAACGTAGAACCACTTTATACTATGATAGACGTAGTAAACACTTACTATATTTTGGTTGGTTTCATTCTGCCATGGTATGTGAAGCAGAGGCAAACAATCTGAATGCAATGCGGGCAAAGCTGCATTCCACACCATGCTAACCGCACAAGTTGAGAAATTCACCGAGCATGTGCCATTTGCATTGTCTTCAAATATGAAGGAAATTGTGTGCAATGAGAATGTGATATACAACATGTTCTGAACTTCTACCACTGCAGAAGATGACAGAAAACGTAGACGCTTCTTGTTAAATTAACTAGGATTAAACACTTGACAGATATCATCTCCCCCACTCTTTCTCTTTGTTCCTACATAGCTGCATACTCCTTAAAACACTATGATTGAGCTTACCAATATTTCTGTCTCTCGTCTCTGTCCTTTCTCTCTTCTTTTTTCCCTCTCTCTCCTTCTCTGGTCTGTTTAAACTTCTTGGAGTAAATTTCTAATATTTTGTGAGAAGGAATTTTATGTTGGCAGGAATAAAAATTTGTACAAAAGTTGAAGTAATTGCTTGTGACTTCTCATCAATTTGAATATTTTCTAAATGAGTTCTAAGATTAGCTATCTCAATATTATTCACATTGGGAAACAAAGCCTAAAAAGAAAAAAGTACAAAGTTTTCTCAAAGTTTAGAAACTTTGTAATAAAAAAAAATTTGCTCTATAATTAAAAGGTATTCTCTATGAATTCTTCACACTTTTTAAATTTATTAATATTAGTAGGTAATATACTATCTCTGTGTTCTTATTTGTAACTGATTATTATAAAGCTCTACTTGTTTTTCATCTTTTTAAAAATAGCTAAAGATGAGTCAAAAAGAAAATCTGTGTATATTATTATAAATACAAATCTCCTCTAGCTAAAGAAAAATCCAAAAAAAAATATAATGTTAATTACTAGAAAATTATTTATTATGTTATAAGATATAAATAATAGGGTGATTAGATTCTGATAAATATTTTTGCCACAGTCATCACTAACATAGAAAAATATGACTATCCAGAATATTTTCCAAGAATATCACTGTATGGTTCTTATTCCTGAAAAAGAAAGAAAAAGACTGGGGAGAAATATGAAAAATAATTCTGAAATTATTTATCTACCCTTAGAATATCTACAGGAAGTCAAGGTTTATCAACTTTTCTCTTTTCAAACCAAAAAATCTTTATTACAGATGTTAAAAAAAAAAATTCAACTGAGTAGATTTTAAAGATGTTATTGGCTTTATTCAATGATTCATGAATTGGGCAGCATCCAATCCAGCACAAAGAAAGGAGCTCTGAGAAACTATACAAGGCAAGAGACTTTAAAGGCAGAAGGGAGCAGGGTAAAGGAAGCTATACTAGGCAAACAGCAGTTTGGTTATTGAAAGGTTACTTTCCTTATAGGGGAGATTACCTAACTAAGGCTGATCAGGCCATTCGTGATTTTCTGGTTTAAAATTCCATTTCTGGGAAAGCCAAAACTGTAATTAAATTGTCTCGGTTTGGTGATATGAGGCTTACCATAAGTGACTCCATTTTGAGACTGTTGTAAACACAGCCCAAGGCCAAGAGAAATAAAATAACATCAACACAACATGGAAATACTAAAGGCCTTCAGGTATCCAAAAGCAAACTTGCTAGTAAAAATAGCCCTAGTATAATATCTGACTTACATTAGATATTGAACCATCAGATGTGATTTCTAATTCACACCACAACCTTCAATTATCACTCTTCTATATACGAGGACATTGAGATTTGTCATGCTTAATTGAATTGCTCAGTAGTTCACAGCTTGAAAGTGCCTGAGTGAGATTCAAACAAACCATGTGTAACACTAAAGTCTCCTATCTCTCTGCCTTATCATTCTAGCTTCTCATTATCTAGGTACATTTAAAAAATTCTCTTAAGCAATTCCTCCTGGGCCCAGACTGTCTGGCTTTAACAATCTGCTCCGCCATTTGCTTGTTGTGTGACCTTGGGCAAATCACCTTACTCCTCTGCAGTCCCAGTTTCATCGACTTAAAACGGAGGTGATAATGACAGTGATTGGCTCATACGTTTCTTTGAGACTCAAATGAGTTTATTCAGTGAAGACTGAATTAATATATGTAAAGATCATAGAACTGTGGATGGAGCATTGTAAGAGCTATCTAAGTGTTGCTATTATTCCAACCTTCCTCTTTGAGCCTTGATTTCTTTACAGAGCTTGGCTACTGTTAGGTAATAACAACAGAATTTTAAGACTATTTAGTGATACCATCATATTGTAATAACCTTGAAAATATTGAGAGAGTCTTTCTTGCATAACAACAATAATATATAATGTTGAGAGTAGTAAGTGTGTCTGTGTGTGTGTGTGTGTGTGTGTGTGTTTTCTGATATCCAGGATCAGGAGAATAATTTGAATAGTGAATAATATTGAATTTTGAGGTAGGTAACTTAAAATTTAAGAGGCAATAAGCAAAGAGAAGCTTCCTTTCCTTTCTGAGGATTAACTCAATTAATACAAATGAAGCACTTAGAAGGGAAAATGGCATATAGTAAATACTCAATAAATGTTAGCTGTTATTATTGTACATTACTCACCATGAAACTACTCCAGTGTCTAATAAAACACTTAATATTAGGCACTCAATATAAATTTGTCAGGTTGTGCTTAGAAGGATGTAACATTAAGCCAACCTGGGGGATAAATGAATCAATGTCCACATCTTTCTATTTTCCAATCTAATGTAAAAGAATGAATATCTACCCAGGATAATTATTTTAATTTGAGATTTGTCACAGATATGGGCATCTTTCTGACATTAGACAATTAATTGAAACACAGATGTTAACAAGGTGTTAGAATCCTGCAGCCGTGGGGCTTCACTGATTACCACGGATACACGCTTTTGCTTTCAGGTAGTAAAATCTCAATATTTAAAGCCCCTGAATTATTCTCTTAGCAATAATCATTGCCAATATAGTGTTTTACAGTCAACAGTACATTCAATGGCCTTTGAATTTACATTCAATGGCCTTCAGGACAGAAAGCATAAAACATTAACAGGAAAGAATAATTGGCTGCACCCAAAAAGAGTAGTTTATTGTATCATATGGAATTCTTAGAGTACTTATTTTTATCTAATATAGAGAGAGTTAGCAGAGAAATGAGAGTGTTTTTTTTATCTTCAACTTAAGCAAGAACTTAATTTTCGCATCAAAAATAGAGACTGTTAAAACATCTTAATTGCTTCAAGAGTTCAAATTACCACAAGCTGCCCAGCATGAGAGACAGAAAATGTGAAAACGAGAATAGAAAGAGTGGGTGAGAATGTGTCTGGGTTCCCTCCAAAATGATATGTATTTTGTGGTTAAAAAGCATTTTGCAGATAATATTAGAGGAAAGAAAATTTTCCTTCCTTCACTCCTTCTGTCCTTCTATCCTTCCTTTCTACCTTCTTTCCTTCCTTCCTAACTTCTTTCCCTCCTAACTTTTCCTTCCTTCTTTCCTTTTTCAATAATTTGTTTCAACATTTTGTTGAGCAGCTATTATTTTCCAGGCACTTGTTAAGCACGAAGAATATTGTGAAAAACAAAACATAAAAAGCTCTGCTCTTGTGGAGATTACATTCTAAGGGGAGAGGGAAAAAATACTGAAAAGTTAACAAATAAAATAATGTCTGTTTGTGATATGTGAAGCAAATAAATATGTCAGAGAAATAGGACAGAGAAATATAGGGGAAAATAATAGTATTTAGGGGGCATGGTCTGAAAAAAAAACCTCAGAAATAAGAGTTGAGCAGAAGAACATGAGTAATGACCACATGAATATCTAGGGCAAGATTATGCTAGATGGAGGGAAAAGGCAAGTGTAAAAGCCCTTAGGTAGGCATATCTGATATTTTCCAGGAACAGCAAGGAAGCCAGTACTGCTAGAGAAGTGGTGGGATAGAGGGTGGGGACCATACAGAACTAGGCCTGGCAAAGTCAGCAGGGCTCCACAGGCCATATTCAGGAGTAAAGACATTACTCTAAATGTTAGGAGAAGCCACTAAAGAAATTTGAAGAAATTTGAGCAGAGTCTTCTTATCTGGTGTATAGCTTTACAGTGAACAGGCAAAGATTTGTTATAAATTTTGCATGATTCATTTTCCCTAAGTTCTGCTTAGTTTCCAGAAGGCTGTGAGTCTTCCTTTCTTGGAGTGAATCCAAACTCTTGAGTGACAGATTATTCTTATAACTCCTCTAAATCATTTTTAAAATTTAAATTTGATGTCTCCATATTAAATCAAATCTTAAAATATTGTTTTTAATAACCCAAGTCAATGGTCAGAAATATTTCAGTCACTGTTTAGGTCAATGTTCTCTGGATTTAAATAGACTCAAAGTCATTCTTTGCTGTTCTTTCTGAATAGTTTCATTTCTCAAATGATTGATAGCCCAAAGGAGATGCACTTAACTTTTTGATTTGAAAGTTATATTATCCCATATGAAGATTGTGTATAAATTTTTAATTAATTGGTAACATTTACTTAAATATATGTGCCATTTATTTTTATGATTTTTTGCCAATTTTTTAATTAAAAAAAGCTTAAAAATATTTATGTCATACAATGATGTGTTGGTAAATGTTTCCTCTCTGAGGAAAAAAAATATGTGTCTATAAAAAAATATATAGACTTACGTAAATGTATTATAAATTTTACTGATGGAAGGGATATGTAGTACACAATTTACAAATAAGAATAAAATGTACAGTACTTTTTATTGTAAATTTCATATAGCCATTGATTCTCACAGAATGCTTTCATTGATTTTTGCTATACTCTGTATCTGTAGACAGCTATGGTTGCAACTTAACCATGGTTTCACAATGGTGTTTCAGTCCCATCAACTGACTCTTTCCTTAGTAGAATTATTGTTTTTAAATATGATATATGATCCACTATTTAGCTATTTTTTAACCATTATAAAAATTATATTAATTAAATTGAAACTTCTTTCAGCTTTCTACATATGTGGAAAATTCTCTGATCCATCAGTGAAGTGAGGAAATTTTTTTCAATTCATACTGTAATACTGGAAGACTATCGCCTTATTTTTTTTGTGCTATAGACCATACAACTGCTACAGACACAACACACTTTAATCTGCATTGTTCATGTTTTCTCCCTGTTAACCTGTACCAGAAGTTGGTAAGCTTTTTCTGTAAAGGGCCAGAGAGTTAATATTTTAGGATTTGCAGATCATAGAGTTACAACTACTCAACTCCATCTTTGTATTTCCAAAGCAACTCTAGACAATATGTAAATAAATGGGTGTGGCTGTGTTTAAAAAAATGTACAAGAAGTGGCAGTGGCCTAGATTTGACCCACAGAATGCTTTTTGTCACTCTCTGTTCTAGACAATCAATAAAACAATAAATCAAGTAGTGATTTATAGTTTTTGCCAATTTTTCAGGTGTAAATTCTCTTTACCATAGATGAGTTCAATCTATCAATTTGACATTACTGAACAGAGCTGGGAAGAGATATGCAGTAGCATATCATTATATTTCTACTACACAGATATAGTAGGTGTAAATACCTCAAGAGCATACATAATTGAAAAATGTAGTGAAATAGAAAGTAATGAGTTTCTTTCTCATTACAGAAAGTTTTGAGTATTTATTACCTGTGTTTTTAATACAATTTATTTAATTCCAAGTTTAAATAATTTCACCATTAGTAATTGCTGAGTTTAACATGTCCTGAAAATGTAACAATCATATCTTGGAAGCCAGTACAAGATAGTTCTAGCATGCTATTGCATAAGTAAGCATTTTTGTATATTTCTTGGATGTAAATATGAATTGGTAACATATATACCTGGTCTTACAAAAAGACAGAAAACCAAAACTCATTAAAAAAAGGACACTTTATTTCATTTTATGATCTAGGAAATAAGAGCTTAATTTTTTAATGCCCTACTTGAAGCAAATTACATAACATTCCAAGAATTAAATGTGTTATTAATTAGAATGAAGATACAATGTATGTGCTTCCTGAAAGTAGTAGGGAGGACCAAACTCATTCCTGAGAACTTTTTCAGGCTTGTGATTAATGATTCCATATGTTAGGCATTGATCAAGGTAACAAGCCACTTGTAGGCTTGGTGAGGCCAAATTATAGTACTAACCACCGCCACAGAGCTCAGACTGGAGCCTTCAGGATTAGCACGGACCTTTCCTAAGAGGTCAAGCAGAAAAGACTTCTTAGGAAAATCTATAATTCTCTTGATTTAAATTATGCTCAAGATATTCTGTAGAACTCATATCATTTCAAAATTTTATCTTTGGATTATTTCCTTATGGTCTGGAAAGTTTAGATTCAGTGTCAGACTTTGAGCAGATGAGGTGACTGAGTTTCACAATCTGGCCTGTACTTGATATAACATGTGCTGCCAAAAATTCCAATGTGTGTTCTCCTTTCATTAATACAGAGGAAAGCGACAGAGACTTCCGTGCATGCAGAAAGAATACTAAATTCTTGGACCTAATCCGTTTTCTCTGTGCATTAAGTCACTTAGATCGTTATGATATATTGGCCATTAAGTTATGGTTTCTCAGCTCTAAACACAACCTTCTATACTCATCTTGAAAGGCTGCAACTGAGACTCCGCAAACCACCCTTCTGCTTTGGCAGCTGCTTCCTGCTAGCATTTGCAAAAAGGATTGCTAACAGGGAACTGAAAAACTAGGGAAGGAAGACTCTTTTTCTTATTTGTTTCTGGTTGACTTCCTGTTTGTTTCCTGTTCCTGGAAACGTTACTCTGGCAATGCTTCTTCATGCTGGCATTGGCAGTTTGTACCCATCACAACAGTTGAATCGAGTTTGTATTAAAACCAATTTCATGTCCCTCTCAGAGACACCAGCCCAAGTAGGCCAACATATTCTCTACAGAGTTCGGTGCCCCAGGCCCACAGGACTCCTCTAAACTCAGAGACATTGTCAGTAGCTGAGCTCTGTCTCCTTCTCAGCTGTCCTAGCATTAGCTCTGTGATGCTCCTCCAACTTCAAAGTTGTAATAATTCCAATGCTTTCTCCATTTATTCCCCAGCCCTAGAAGTGGAAGCTGTTTCCTCCACTTGCTAACTCTATGACATCTTAGTGTTCTTTGTATTTTCATTTAAATAATTAACACTTATTCAATTATTATTAACCATTTTAACATTAAATTTTCTTCTTCAAAAACAATACTAACTGATGGGCTTTCTGATTCCTGAATGGACCCTGACATTAAGAGAATCACGCATCATGATCTAGTAGGATTTATCGCTGAGATGCAAATATGATTCAACATATGCAAACCAATAAATGTGATACACCGCATTAACAGAATGAAGGCTAAAATCATATTATCATCTTGATAGATACAGAAAAGTGAGAAAATTCAACATCCTTTCATGATAAAAACTCTCAACAAATTAGGTATAGAAAGAATGCACCTCAATCTAATAATGCTCATACATGAAAAGCCCACAGCTTACATCATACTCAATGATGAAGAGCTGAAAACTTTTCCTCTAAGATCAAGAACAAGACAGAGGGTCTTGCCAGTTCTATCCAACATAGTTCTGGAAGTCGTAGCTAGAGTAATTAGCTAAGAAAAAATAAATAAAAGGCACCTGAATTGAAAAGGAAGAAGTAAATTTGTCTCTCTCTGCAGATGACATAACCTTTTATATAAAAAATCCTTCAGACTCCACCAAAAAACTATTATAACTAATGAAGGAATTCAGTAAACTTGCAGGATACAAAATCAGCACACAAAAATCAGTTGCATTTCTATATTCTAACAACAAACTATTGGAAATAAATTAAGAGAACAATGCAATTTACAATAGCATCAGAAATTATAAAATAATTAGGAATAAATGTAACCAAGGAAGTGAAAAACCTGTACACTGAAGACTATGTCACTGATGAAAGAAACTAAGGAAGACAGAAATAAGTGGAGAGACATCCCGTGTTCATGGGTTGGATGATTTTATACTGTTAAAATTCCATACTACCCAATGTGATCTATACGTCAATGCAAGCTCTATCAAAATACCAGTGACATCTCGTACAGAAATAGAAAAAACAATCCTAAAATTCATAAGAAACTTCAGAGAACTCTAAATAGTCAAAACAATCTTGAGAAAGAAAAACAAAGCTGGAGATATGACACTTCCTAATTTCAAAATATATTACAAAGCTACTGTAATTAAAATAGTATGGTACTGGCATGTAAATAGGCATATAAACCGATGAAAGAGAATAGAGAGCCCAGAAATAATCGTACAAATAAACAGTCAACTAACTTTTGACAGGGGCACCAAGAACACACAATGGGGAAAGGATGGCCTCTTCAATAAGTGGTGCTGGTAAAAATGGATATTCACATGCAAAAGAATGAAACTAACTCCTATCAAACACCACTCACAAAAATTAACTCCAAATGGAATCAAAACTTAAGTGTAAGATGTAAAATTTCTGGAAGAAAACACAGGAGGGAAGCTCCTTGTTCTTGGTCTTGGCAATGATTTCTTGGATATAATACCAAAGGCACAGGTAACAAAAGCAAAAATAAACTAGTGGAACTACATCAAGCTAAAAAGTTTTTGCACAGCAAAGGAAAAAATCCACAAAATGAAAAGGCAATTGATGGAATGGGAGAAAATACTTGCAAACTATATATCTAATAAGGAGCTAATAACTGAAATATATAAAACATTCATATACATAAACTCATACAACTCAACAGCAAAAATCAAATAATCCAATTAAAAATGAGCAAAGGATCTGAATAGATATTTTTCCAAAGAAGACATACAAATAGCCAACAGGTGCATGAAAAGATGCTCAACATCACCAATCAACAGGGAAATGCAAATCAAAACCATAATGAGGTATGATCTCACATCTGTTAGGATGGCTAGTATCAAAAAAATGTGATATAATAAGAGTTGGCAAGGGTGTGGAGAAAAGGAAACACTGGTACTCTGTTGGTGGAAATAAAAATTGGTACAGCCATTATGGAAAACAGCATGTAGTTTCCTCAAGAAATTATAAATAGAACTACCATATGATCCAGCAATCCCACCCCCAGGTATATATGGGAAGGAAACAAAATCAGTATCTTGAAGAGATAGCTGCACTCCCATATTCATTGCAGCATTACTCACAATAGCTAAGATATGGAAACAACCTAAGTGTCCATCTAAGTGTCCATATGAATGGATAGAGAAAACGTGGTATGTAGATATATATACATATAATACATACATATATATAATAAAAAAGTCCTCAGCCATAAGAAATAAGGAAATCCTGCCATTTGTGACGACACGGATGAAACTGGAGGACAATAGGTTAAGTGAAATAAACCCGACAGAGAAAGACAAATAACTGTATGATCTCACTCATATGAAGAATCTAAAAGAACAAATATGATCGAACTCAACGAAACAGAGTAGAATGGTGATTGGGAGGGCCTGTGGGGTGGGGGAAATGGGGCCATGTTGTTCAAAGGGTATAAACTCTTAATTATAAGATGAGTAGGCTTTGGGTATCTAATATACATCATGGTGACTATAGTTAATAATAACGTATTGTATACTTGAAATTTGCTAAGAGAGTAGATCTTACACATTCTCACCACCTATACACAGTTTCTGAGATGATGTGTGTATTAATTAACTTAATTGTGGTAAACATTTCACAATGTATATGTATATCAAAGCGTCACATTGTACACTTTAAATATATGCCATTTTATTTGTCGATTATATTTTAACGTAATGGGGAAAATTACCGGTTCATCAATATTGTGTGTCCCTATATTCATCACGGATAAACGGGATCTGCACGTCTGCTGCTTTTTGACAATATTTAACTTATCTGTACTGTATGATGAGATATTCTATAATGGACGATGTTTTAGTAATAAGTTGAATAAGCAGTGCCTTAAAACCTTAATCAGCCCCTCCAAAATGTTTCAAGATTGGTATGAATTTCTTCTGATGACTTCAAGAAGCTCCCGGTGCTGTTCGTGAAGCCTTCTATGGCTGGCATCCCAGCAAAGAATTTGAAATGGGAAGTTCCGAGTTGAAATCAAAATATGCTCTAACTTTGGTAAAACAAAAGAGAAAACTAAGAATATTATCTAAAAATAAATAAAAAAATAAATAATGGGCCTTTAATATTTTTGCCTCAAACTTCAAGATAATTCTGGTAAAGGTACTTCAGTTTTTCTGAAAATAGCATAGATAGTTTTCACATTTTCTACTTTACTTTGCCTAAATTTATAGAATCCGAATTACAATTATACTCTTGATGCTGAGAACATAGCCTGTTTTTCGTTTTTTATTTTTTACTTATTTATTTAGTGTTAACAGGGCCCTTACTCTACATTTGAAAAAAATCTTTTAATTTTTGTTTCTCTTTTTTATTTTGAATCTTAATTATTATCTAATTAGTTGGCTCCCAGTCACTGACACCATATGTTCTGTGAAGTGCTAATTACATTTTCAGATTAAACAAATGTTTCACAAAAAATGTGATAACTTTAGTAAAATTGCTATTTTCAAGCTAGAATTATATAAGAGTTTAAGTAGAAAAATGATTTGTGCATAGAAAAATTGGCCCTATAGATTTAGATTTTTTTTGACACTTTAGCTGCTTAGATATATTTGGGGCACCAGGGATGTTGGACTCTAACTGGTACAGGTACACTCAAAAACAAACAAGCCTACATACTATTTTACATAGGGCATTCACATTTTGACTCTGAAATCTGGACTTTGAGTTTTATTATAACGTATTTTAATCCATCATGTGAAGTACTGCAAAATTGTCACGTATTTCAGTTTTTGTTTGTCATCTGTGGTCATGAACTTGGTACTGGTGTAATATCAGCAGATATTAAAGTTACTCATAAAATAATCATTATATGCATTGAAGCAGAAATCATATAAAGCCTAACAAGTTTATTTTCTCAGTGACCCTTCCTGAACCTAAGTCTTTTTTGACTCTAGGGCTTGTCCTAAACAAAAGGTGTGTGTCCACGACCAGTATTCAGTATGTTCAATTACGAGGTTCACATTTGCGTTATCATCCAGTTTTGCGCTTGTCATGTTAGATTAGGAATACACTGACACCCCAATGCTGTTGGCTAACGAGGACACATGTACTGTTATCTAGCAATCAGTGTGTTACATATGCCTTATTGCAGTAGCGACAAAGTATTAATACGACTCGGGTCAGAATTTATATGATATAATAACAGTAAAAAAAATCTTTTAAATAAACGAATGCAAAAATAAACTTCTAAAATGGCTGAAATACATAGATTTATTTCAATGGCCTTATGTTTTAAATTGATCTATTTGTGATACCCTCCTTGACATCCTGTATTTATGTATCATCAATCTCTTTTTTTAAAATACATTTTATTAGTTTTAGAGCAGTTTTACGTTCATAGTAAAATTGAGAGGAAGGTACAGAGATTTCGCCTATACCCCCTGCCCCCACACGTGCATAGCCTGCTCTGTCATCAACATCTTCCACCAAAGTAGCACATTTGTTACAATTGATGAACCTATGTTGAAGCGTCATTATCACCCAAAACCCATAGTTTACATTAGGGTTCACTCTTGGTGCTGTACATACTATGAGTTTGTACAAATTTATAATGATGCTTATCACCATCACTGCCTAAAAATCCTCTGTGCTCTATCATCATTCCCTTTTCCTCATTAGCGATGGGCGTGTTTCTTTGACCTTACTTCTTTCTGAGATTTTGGTGCACATACGTGCCTTCAGTCTTCTGTGTGTTTACTGAGTGGTCTTGGAGAGTCTCAACACTCTTCTCCTCTGATGCAACACTCCTTAAACACTAATTATTTACTGTTTTTGACTGACTATAGTATATTTTATTTATAAATTTAAAAAAATTATCCTTTTCAGAATGTAATATATCAATTATACTTATAAAATTTGTAAGGAATATAGAATCATAAAGAAGAATATCACCCATAATCTTTGGCACAGAGAGAACTACTTCTTACGTGTTGGTGTCATGTGTCATCTTCTCCAGTGCTACTGAATATTCTTCATGAAGACTATTTTTGATAATTGCATAATAAGTCATTGTTAAAGTATCCATTTTCTGTTTCTAGCACTATTGTAATGATTACCTTTGCAAATAAATCTACAACACATTCTTGCTTTTTTTTTCCTTAGACCTGATTCCTGAAAGTGGAATTTTTAAATCACAGGTTTGAACCACTTTTAAGCTTCTGGATGCATATTTCTAAATTCTGTAGTATTTCTGAATTTAAGATAGTGCCTTGATTGAAGGAGAGAAAACCATTTATAATAAGTGACTCTAGGGCACTATTATATTTTTTTTCTTGCCTCACAGTCTACTGTGAAGGCGTAAGATTATCTCAAGGGCCTCTCAGCTTCTCTGGAGACTCAGATATCTAAAATCGATTCCTTCCTGAGGTATATTCTATTTTCTTCAGAGAAATATTCTCAAATTTTATTAAGTGTATATCTATGAATAAAGTAAGTTAGTGAAAGGGGAAGGAAATGGACTACTTTGCTTTTCTTAATAGATTTAATGATGGCTATGCTGTTTTCCATGACCTATACCTATTATTGTAAATTTTACTTCAAACAATTCTCCTCTGAGAATTCTGTGAGACTTTTCTTTCCTGTGGTATTTTAGGCTATAGGCCTCTCTGTTCTGAAATGTCAACCCATGCAACATCTGTTCAGTGTGTTCCAAGATTTCTTTAAATTTTTAGGTGCCTTGCTATACTCTCATTTTATTTTCTGTACTATTATGGATTTAGTGTTGTCTTAGTCCATTTGGGCTATTATAACAAAATACCAGAGACTGGGTAGCTTGTAAACATCAAATATTTATTTCTCACAGTTCTAGATGTTGGAAGTCCAAGATCAAGTCACCAACATGGTTACCTTCTGGTGAAGGCCCTCTTCTTGGTTTACAACCAGTGCCTTCTTGATGCGTTATCACATAGTAGAAGGGCCTAGAGAGTTTTATGGAATCTCTTTTATAAGGCATTAATTCCATTCATGAGGGCTCTACTCTCATAATCTAATTACCTCTCAAAGGAAATACCACCAACTTTAGGGGTTAGGATTTCAACATATGAATTTTGAAGGGAATGAAAACATTCAGACCATAGCAAGTGTTTTACAAAACAATTATTATATTCACATCACTGGGAGCTGGAAAAAGGGGATGTAAAGATTTTTCTTCAATTTAAAATGTTGAACCAGAAATCATTATATATTTCAACTGTTTAATATTTAATATATTTTTCCCTATTTAGAATTATTTTTACCTTTCCTATGCTTATCCTATTTTTATTTCCTATTGAAATGCATAATAAGACTATTAAATGTTCCTTTTGACAAACCTACAAGAAAGCAGTAATAACCACTATGTTCTCTTTACCTTGGCAAAGCCATGTTTATTTATATTGTTGGTCACAATAATGAACCAGACTGTGTCAAATGGCAGAATCTATGATAGAGTGGCTTGCAATATAACTTGAGTTCTTTAATCAGGTTTTTCTATGTGGGTGTATGTGCATTTGTATATGGTGGTTCAGTTATAGATCTATCTTACAACTGGCTTCTATTAACCATGTATACAATTAGCTATGCCATGAGAATATAATTCAAGTATTTCAATAAAATTAAAATGCGCGATGACATGAATCTCTTAATTTCCAAACATATGGGGATTTTATTAGTCATCTTATTTGTTTTTAACATAATATTTTTGGGGTCAGAGAAAATAATTCATACCATTTCAGTCATTTGAAATTTCCTGGAACTTGCTTTGTGGCCCAGAGTTTGGTAATGTTAATAAAATTTCTCTGTATATACTTAAAAGAATAAACATTGTGAGGGTTAAGTGTTCTGCATATGTCAACTGATTATTAATCACATTGTTCAAATACTCTATACGTTTACTGGTTTTTGTTAATTTGTTTTTTTATCAGATACTGAAAGAGATATGTTAAAAAATATCCCATTATGCTTTAGAATTTTTCTATTTCTCCTTTCATTTCTGACAAGTTTTGCTTTGAGTGTTTTAATCTATGTTAGTATTTGTCATGACTATGGCATTCCCCAGAATAGTAAATCTATTAAAAGAAAATTGGATTAGTCCGTCATGATTTATTTTTCTTGCAGAGGTGCATAGAAATTATAACTTAATAATAAACAAAAATCTAAAATAGTTTTATGATTGTGAACAAGGAAGTTTTAGGTATCTCAGTTTTAGGTGTGTCTGATTTTCTTTTTCTTTGTTTCCATATTTATTTGATTTTTTCTACTTATCTGTCTACCATCCACTTTTCTCCTGAAATTCTTGGGTATTTATAAAAGGACACATCATTTCTGTTTTTCATTTTCCTATATATCTCTGTCCCTCATTCCAAATACATCATTCTGGAAAATGGAGACAGATAAATCAGAAAGCTCAGATATTTCTTGTCCTAATGTGAGCAAGTTCCAACACAAATCTGGTATGAAATCAGTTGTGTCTAAGTACCAGGCGAGCTCAAGTCAAGCTCACTTGACTTTCTAAATTTATGTTTACTTGAATCTGTTTTGGGGATTTACAAAACATTTTGGAATACTCTGTAACCACATCTACTAGAGAAAATAAATTATTGAAGGTATTTTATTTGAAACTTTCTTTGTAAACTAAAATAACTAAATTCCATCAGTTTTACTTATGCCATGCTGAGTCATGAGTGACAAAGGGACATCGTAGCCTGTGGAGACATTTCAACTCTGGAGTTCTACAGACCTGAGTTTCAATTTATCCTCCACTGTTTACTGGTTCTTTCAAATTAAGTCTTAGTTTTCTTATGTACAAAATGGGATAAGGATATTTATTACATCAAATAGTTTTTATATTAATGAAATAAGGTAATTATCAACTATATAGATCTATACTACCAACTGTGCATCATAATCTACAAGTGACATTCTTTAATTCAATGATAAGGATATGTTCGGTTCATAATATACATAAATAAATTAAAAATAGGATTTATCTGTCTTCCTTTCACTAGAAAATTATATATATTTTTCTTAAAGTTTTCATAATGTCAGAAGTATCTGCTTATATAAAAATATATAAAAGAATTTTCTATGTGTGATATTTTAATTTAACAGGAATTCAATCAAATTTGAAACAGGCTTATTGTGCTAATTATACATTTTAGGAGAAAGGAGTTTAGGACCCAACACAATTTTAATATATTGAAAGAGAGTCGACTTCTAGTGGAACGTAAAGTGTTTGTTGATGCCTACTGCCAAGATGATAGGACACCTAATTTTGCAAGGCTTAGTTCCCTAGGATAAATATTTGGGGTATCTGTCTTGAAGTTAAAATATTTATTTTTTCTACTTTAATTTTAAAACCACATTAGATGCATTCAATAAGTATCTGAGAGACTTTCTTTTGGTACACAAAGGGAAATCCACCAATTAGTGTGTCTCATTTGCAGTAAATGAAAATGAAAAAAGTCCTAATTACTGTATATTATACAAAAATCTTCAAACCACAGCTGCATCCTACTAATGATTCACCAAAAGAATCTCTAAGTAACCAAATCTGTTCTTGCTAGTACTTTAAAACCCTCATATGCACAACATATGCCTCTCTTTGATTGGTAAACATAGTTAGAGATTACTGTGCATTAAATCATCATTGGAGTCATCAGAGATGTCTATGCAGTGCTTATCTGTGAATGGTGCAATTTTCATATGATATCATATAAATAATAAAATAATAAGTCACTTTACTAAACTCTAACCCTATGCCACTGATTATAATCCCTCATATGCATTATCTCATTTATTCTTTATACAAACATTTTGAGATAGGTACTCTTGTTGTTACCATTTTATAGACGACGGAATTGAGGAAGAAACAAGTAAGGTAACTTGCCCCAAATCGCAGCTACAGAGGTTTCCAGCCAGCTGTTCTGACTCCATAGACCCAAGACCTTAACCATTCACTTTATTAGTTAAGATTGCAAGGAAATAGAATTAAAAAAAATAATTTAAATACTATACATAACAAGTTTTCTCACCAAGCTTAAGGCAAGATAGTGTGGTACTTGGAAGAGAGCTCGGTTATCAACTATCACAGGGGAAAGGTCATGCGCCCTGAATAAAGAGATATGAGTGGAAGGAATGCACTGCAGAGATGATCTAATATACCTGGACCATGCAACTTGTTTTTGCAGAGACAGCAGGTATGAAAGAATGATATGGTACTTGCAACTGAGCAATTTGGCCTTCTGATCTTTAAAACCTTGATGGGAATTGCAGAAACTGGAAGAAAAGAAAAAAGATGTTGCAAAGCTGGGTAGTAGAGATCGCAACTCAATTTTGCCCAAGGGACCATGAAGTGAAGAAATAAGTGAACCACAGTGTAAGAAATGATATAGAGTGGTGCCTTTAAAGAGGAAATTTGCTCTGTGTGATTATTTCAAAAGCCAAGTACACACAGCAAAATTGAAACTCTGCTAACAACATATTTTATGGAGAAATGCTTTTTCTATATATATATTAAATATATATGTGTATGTATATATACGTTCATATATATACACAGTGTTTCACGTGTCTTGCTTATTCTTGGTGAAGTGTGTGTGTGTGTGTGTGTGCGTGCACGTGCATGCATATGGCCATTGCAACAAAGGACAAGAGCATAATCTTTATCTGATTCTGGAAAAAGAGTCATTAAATGGAATTGGATTGGCTTTGGCAAACACGAAATGTGCTTTTGATTAGTGTTCTAGTTAGAGTTGTTGAAAATTGAACAGTTGAGACTTGGATAGAAGGAAAAAATGGCTACTCTTACAAGAATACAGGCACAGAGCTCACTATGAAAACAGCTATGTTTAAAAGCAGGCAACACATGGGGCTGGCCCTGTGGCTTAGTGGTTAAGTGCGTGTGCTCCGCTACTGGTGGCCTGGGTTCAGATCCCGGGTGCGCACCAATGCACACTTGTCCAGCCACACTGAGGCAGCGTCCCACATACAGCAACTAGAAGGATGTACAACTATGACATACAAGTATCTACTGGGGCTTTGGGGAGAAAAAGGGAAAAAGAGGAAGAGGATTGGCAATAGATGTTAGCTCAGAGCCGGTCTTCCTCAGCAAAAAGAGGAGGATTGGCATGGATGTTAGCTCAGGGCTGATCTTCCTCACAAAAAAAAAAAAAAAAAAAGAATGAGAAAAAAAAAAAGCGGGCAACATGTAAGGGAACCCATAGGGGAGGATCGGGGCAATAGGCTCAAGAAAAAGCTATACTCTATACCCAGCATTTTTTCTGTTTTATTTCTTTAATTTTTATTGATTTATTGTTAAAATCTAGAGAAAAGTTTTATCTGCATTGTGGAAAGATTTTTTTAGTTCAATTTGACTTGGAAAATTAAACACAGTTTTTTCCCCAAATCTAATATTGTACTTTGGTAATAACCTGTGTAGGAGGCACAAGTCTGTAGTATGGAGCTAAGCATCAGTGAAATCTAAGTCATTATCTAAGACTGACACAGGAGCAAATGTGAGGGAACCTGTGAGGAAAGACTGCGATGCTGTCTTCCAGGACTACACTATATTTCCTGGAGACATGAGGATTTTCTGTGAAGGTAGGTTTATAATCTGGAACACACAAGCTGCTGAGCCATGGAGGGAATTCATGTAATATAAATATATCATATGTAATCTATAGTTAATGAGTAAAATAAGGGCATGGCATTTAGGTATCTGCTTAGTGGAATGTAGTAATCTAATCAGATAACAATTTCTAGAAAATAGAATAAGAATCCTCAAGATTTCAGATAGAAAGTGGACAGAGAGCTAACTTCCTATCATAATCTATATGTAGAAAAGTAATAACTTTACCGTTAACATACTTTTCCAGGATAAATGTGACAATGAACCTAGTTTTTTTTGTAGCAAGAAGTTGGACTTATCTTTAGACCTAAAGTTTTTATTCAAATAATCTGCCACTCCTTTACTCTGTTACTTGGCTGTTTGTAATACATAGTTAATAAAATGTTTGAGTGAACGTAAGGAAAAAATTGAAGAGATCCTTGGGCCATTCTAATGTGGGTCGGGAAGTATTATTAACCCATTCGTTAAAAATTTATTTATGGATGCATGAGTTAGACCAAATGGACCTGGTTCTGGGGACACTAATAAGCAAATTTGACAAAATTTACATATGGGAAAAGCAATTTTCTTTATAGGAATAAAAAGAACAGTAAACTTATACTAAGATAAGGGGTGTTATGGGAGCCATAAAGAAAGCCAATTAAAGTGGTGACAGGGAACATTTCTCTAGGAAGTCATACCTAACACAGATTTTGAAGAACACAGTTAACTAGCTAGAAATCTAGGTTCAGAGGATGCGAGATGACAGAAGACACTGAAAGCAGAAAGAACAGCTCATGAATATATTTAAAGATGGGAGAGAATATTGTCAAGAACTGAGAGCAGTGTGAGATTTTACCCTACTTGCAGGATAACAAGCTAGCCTTCCACAATTTCATGGATGTCAGTATAAGACACGAAACTCCAGAGTCAAAGACCTGCTTACCCCTCAGAGCATTATCAGTAGCCAGAGTATCAACATTTCTACGCTGGATCTCCAAGCCCCAATTCCCATAGGATATTGTAAAGAGAGGATGACACCTGTAAACACAGTGGGTTGCATTACAGGAAAGGAACATTGACTTGGGGGAATATGAACCTTTTACAATGAATAACGATCATGCCTATCCATTGCTCCAGAGGAGACACTATCTCTGTCTTCTAGCAATACAAGCAGCCTTCCCTTTACTCCTGAGGGAGATATTAGCTCTATTTTATATGATGTTCAAAAGTTTTCGCCTGTGGAGTATTCATTTGTTCTGATGGCTCAAGTCTCCTTAAATAGAGATTTTTCCATTCTTTTCTGTCTGGGCCTTATAGTTTTCAATGGTAGTGGACGATTTTAATAATTTCTGGGCTTTGAAATTGGGCAACTTGCAGGAAGTGTTAATTCAGCCCCAATACTCCCATATGGTGGGAATCTGGAATTTTTATTGCTGCTATGTGATTTTTTTTACCCAATCGAGATGAGGCAGATGGCATATAATCTTGCTATATTGCAAGAAATATGAATAGAGTTTTTGTAGTTCCCCTTTCACAGATGGAGCCTTCTTAGAATAACCAAGCTTTATACAGGAGTTTCAGTTCCAACTGCCTCTACTCTGAGCACCTAGGAACCCATTTAACATTCACATGTGGATGTTACCTACTCAGCCTCTAACTTTTAGAGCCCATATCAGGATCTGGTGCTCTAACTGGCTGTTTCAGCATTAAATCATGCTTACAGTTCTGACATTGTTTTCTCTTTTTATTTCTGGTAATTAGAGCACTCAATTCCATTCTTTTAAGCCCAGATATATTTGCTGTTGTTGGTGTTGTTATAGTTTATTTTATACGTTTATTTACTAGATGATTTCATGCAATTTCATTCAATGAGTTTAAAGGCTATGTATGTGGTGCTAAGTCCCTCAATTCCACGCCTAGTCCAAATGTGGTCTCTGAAGTCTACTCATATATCCAGATGCTTTCTTGAGATGACTATGTAGGTACATAAGAGATTTCTCAAAATTATCTAAAACTGAATTGTCTTAACTCACATTTCCACTCCTAGTGAAACTTTGTCCTGCATTTTTCCCCATGTTAGTAAACAGTACTTCCATTCTTCAATTTGCTTAGGCAGAAGGCTTTGGAGGCATACTTTACTGCCCTCTTCCTCTCACATTCATGTTAAATTGTCTAAAAATATTGTTGACAATTCCTCTTAAATATATCCAGAATCCAACTACTTCTCAACACATCTACAGCACCTATAGTGGGCCAAGGTCCAAGGATTTTTATTGTAAAAGTTTACAAATATGTCTTCCTACTTTCACGTTACCTGTCTACCAACCTAGATTCAACAGAGTGGCCTCAGCGAACATTTTAAAATCCAAATTATATGTTGTTACACCTCTCCTCCAAATCCCCTAGCAGCTTCCCAACTCTAATACACATCTCAGGATTCACAAGGTGCTAAATGATCTATTCCATGACACCATCTTTCTGAACACTTCACTCACCATTGTTCAGACTCACTGGCCTTTTCACAGTTCCCTGACACATAAAATTGAATCATATGAAATAGGTGTTTTGGTAGGTGAAAAATGGTCAATTTTTGACTATTTTATATGACTTCATTTAATAAGATAACTCTCACCCTAAGGCATTTGTACTTGATGCTTTGTCTTTTCTCCCAATAACCACTTGCTCTCTCTCTCCTCTTTCAAGTCTCACTTAAATAACATTTCCAAGATGGGTCTTCACTGACCTTCTTTATAACAGAATATAAAGGATACTGCCTATCTTTTTTTCATAATCTGCTTCATTTTTCTTCATCAGACGTATCCCCTCCTGACATTATATATTCATTTCTTTATTTACTTTTCCCCTGGAATATAAGATCCTTGAGAGAAATGTCTCTTTGTTTACTACAACAATGGTAGTGCCTGTAAAATTGCTTACGTTAGTGACATCAGCAAGATGGCCAAATAAGACACCCCTCAGTGACGCCAGCAAGATGGCCGAATAAGACATCCTTCATCATATCCCCCCTCAGCAACAACAATTTGGCATCCATCGTCTATGAAAAAAAGTGCCTTTGGGGAGCTGTGGGATCCAGCACCCATAGGCTAAGGGACCAGGGAGGAGTCTTGCCCACGTGTGCGAGATTAGGCACAGATTGCTTAACTATGACTCCAAATATTTAATCAATAAAAGAGTAAATTGGTAAATCAGACTTCTTTATAATCAAAAATGCTTGCTCTTTGAAAGACACTGCTGAGATAATGAAAAGACAAACCACAGAGTGAGTCAAGATATTTGCAAATAACATATCTTAAAAAGGTATTGTACCCACACCATATAATTAGCTCAAAATTCAATAACACCAATATAAATAACACATTAATAAATATGTAAAAGATTTGAACAGGCCCTTCACCAAAGAAGACACATAGTTGGCAAACATGTACATGAAAAGATATTCAACATCTTTAGCCATTAGTGAAATGAAAAAATAAAATCACAGTGTAATGCCATTTATTTTTATTAAATGGCTAAAATTAAAGACTAAAGATGTCAAAAATTGGTGAGGATATGGTGTAAATAGAATTCTCACTAACTTCTCGTGAGAATGTAAAATGGTACAACCACATTTAAAACCTATTTGGCAGTTTCTTAAAATTTAAACAAAACCTACCATAGGATACACTCATATCACTGCTAGGTATATAACCAAGAGAAATAAAAGCATATGTGCATACAAAGACTTTTATATAGATACTCATAGCAGCTTTATTTGTAATAATGTAAAACTAGAAACAACCCAAATATTCATCAACAGGTTAATGGATAAGCAAACTATGGTATATCCATACACTACAATCTTAGTCATTAGTATAAAGGAATTACTTATTGATATCTGCTACAACATGGATTAAATCTTAAAATTATTATTTTGAATGAAAGAGTCCACACAAAAAAGACTATGAGTATGTAATTCTGTTAATATTAAATTTTAGAAAATTCAAACTAATCTATTTAGGGATAAAGTAGATCAGTGGTTGTTTAGGGATGAAGTTGGGGAGGGGGTAGTGCCAGGAGTGGCAGGAGGAGGGGATGACAAATGGTCACAGGAAACTTTTTAGGAGTGCTGGATATGTTCTTTATCTTTACTGTGCCGATGTTTTCAGAAATAGAAACACATATCAAAATTTATCAAATTGAAATTTTTTTAAATGTGTGGTTTAGTGTAAGTCAATTATACCTCATTAAAACTCTTTTTAAAAAGAAAATTAAATGAAATAAAACAGCAAAAGGAATAAAACACAGATGAAATTCTGGTGTTTACTACTGTTAAACAAAGAGTTAATGCTGCATTTCCCGGCAACTAACGCTTCAAAAAAAACCTATTTCATTATAAATTTTGTCTATCTGTTGAAAGACAGTAAATATGTTTATCCGAATGGACAAACTTCTTCCAGTCACAATTGAAAGTGGAATTTACTATGTGGATTCTTATTTAAATGCTAATGTCTTCAACTACAGACGTGCAAAACACTCAAACAATTTTTTTCAATCTAAAATTCTCACATTGGCTTTCTATTAAAGCTGAATGCCTAGGAATTCATTGGAATTTGGTCAAGGAATTCTGCAGGAAACTGAATTAAGTGTATTATTTCCAGGTATTCTAATTAAAACAAAATTTAGGAAAGGAATTTAAGTACAAAGACAAATGAATACTTAGCATATCCAACACGTCAATTATCTAAAACATAAAATATCTTAAGCAATCATTTGTCAAATGTTGCATCATAACCTCTTTCTAGTTGTAATTTCTCATAATAGCTGGGAGTGTGAATATTCTCTAACATTGCATTAAAAATCCACACATTATAGACACCTGAAGTAAGATGTGAAAGTGTTTACAAATGCCACCTGTACTCTTGTTCATGCTGTATGCTACCATGTATGGTATATGCATAACACATACTTGACATGGATACAATTTAAAACAGGTGTCAGGAACTTTGATCAAGAAAAATTTTCTGTAAGGCTTACATAGATTGGATTTAACCAGAGACAATTCTGTTATATGGAGTAAAATAAAGTACAAAATTGTCTTATAGCACATATAAGGAAATCAAGTGTCTAACGAAAAGCAGAATGAAAAGTACTAATGATCATGAAAATTTGAAGGTTGACTTGATATGTATTAAGAGACTTGTAAAAGAAAGTAAACTTCTAACTGCATATATTAAAATGGCTTAACTTACGGGGCCGGCCCGGTGGCGCAAGCGGTTAAGTGCGCGCTCTCCGCTGCGGCGGCCCAGGGTTCGCTGGTTCGGATCCCGGGCGCGCACCGACGCACTGCTTGGCAAGCCATGCTGTGGCGGCGTCCCATATAAAGTGGAGGAAGATGGGCACAGATGTTAGCCCAGGGCTGTCTTCCTCAGCAAAAAAATAGGAGGATTGGCAGATGTTAGCACAGGGCTGACCTCCTCACAAAAAAAAAAAAAAAAATGGCTTAACTTACTATCACTAACTTTGGGAACTTTTAAGGATAAGGGAAATATTAAGTTGCTTTTATTTTTAATCTACCAGAATTAAGCTCCATAAATGCAGGATCTTTGTCTTGTCCACATATATATTTGAAGTACCTAGAATACTGTGTGACATATAATAGGTGCTTAATTAATTTAAATGTCTATATATCTACATATCTTATCTGTCTCGCTATATCTTCATTCTCTTGGTTTTACAAAATATTATCAATTATAAACATGAATTCTTCTTACAGAAATGATTGAGGCTGTGACCTGGGCTTCATAAAATGTTTTTTAAAAACTGTAGTGACAAATAAGAAAATTTTATTAAATATTTGGAATACTTAAGAAGAATGACAATAAATCATTAGCAACAAGAAGATATTTTAAGTGAGTTAAGCTTTTATGTCATTTTCAAATGGCAGCAATGAACTAGAAAATTATTATACTATGAAAAGACTGTGCATTAAATGTTATAATAAATCATTTACTGAAGACTATTAGAGTTTAAATTAAATTCATTTATAATTAAATTCAAAGGAACTTTGAACATACTGCTTGATTTCAAAAAATATGTTTGATATAAATTCCAGTATTTGTAATAGCATTAACACTTCAAAAATATCTTTAAAATGTCACACAAAGATGGGTGCACTGTGTGCAAGGACTGAATAAATTTAGCCGACTTTCTTGGGCTAGACAGTTCAATAAAATTGGAAATTGACAGTTTTACTTTTCTTTTTCATAAGAAAAACAGCAATGTAAACAAATTATAATGATAAATCTAAAGATTATTGAGATCTTTGCTCTACAATAACACCAAATAATAATCAAAGAACATTTGACCAAAAATCATTTAGTTAAGCCCACATTTTACAAAAAAGGAGATCTGGTTGATGCCTCCATTTCTTACATGAAAACTCTTTTTCATATAGGGTTACACAGTAGTAGGAATAGCATCAGAGAGTAAACAAGCAAATATATGATGTTAGAGGAAATAAGGGCACATAGCTTTCCCACGTGCATTGATACATGGAATTCTTTTACCATCAAGCCATCCTTTCAGCAACCACTGAGGCCCCCTTCATCCAAACTGGAAGAGTTTGATCACTGATACATATTTTAGTACATTAGAAATAATCGATATATAATTTTATCTTGAAGCAGATTTTAGTGAGAGAAGGGGTGTGGGTACTCAAAGCAGAGGATGCTAAGTCAGGAGATGGGCTGGGAAAAGAAGTTTTCAATACAGCATACAAACATTTTGTAAGACAACTTACTTGGTCCATAGTTGAAAAACTGAAGCTTGTATTTGGTCAATAAGGAAAAGAAGAAAAAAAAATCACAAATGTTTTGTGGAACAAGGATGAGAACTTGGGCAGGCTTATTTTATTTATTTAAATTTAAGAAGCAATTTTGAATAATTTCTAGCAAATTTTGACAGGATGAAAACACAAAAAGATGTATAAAAAGTGAATCAATTAAGAAGCATGAATGAGTGTTTACTCTGAGATTAATATATTCAGAAATTTTTCTAGGGACTATTAAACAACCTAAAATGAGCACAGGTTTATGAGCAGATAGATCTGGTTTCAAACCCTAGGTCTACTATTTAATAGCCAAGTAATTTGGGAAAGTCTCATACTTATATGAGCCTTACTTGCCTTACCTGAAAAATGAGAAGTATGAAAATCAGAAATACTGTATGAAAAATGTCTAAGAGTGTCTGTGATGTAGTAATTCTATGAATTACTTTACAATTACTACTATTACTACTACTTATATTCCTACTAACATTATCTTTCATAAGTATAAAGCAGGGATCATAGATTTTGTTGGGGAAGAAAAATGAGCAGGTATAAAGCAAAGAGAGCAGAAGATAATAGAGTGCAGAGTCTAGGGCTAAATTTTGAAATTAGGAATAATCAATTTTAGAGAAAAAAAGGGAGATTGGAATAGTTAAAGAAGGCTCTATTGAAGATCTGGGGCTTGACTAATGTTTGAGAATTCATAAGGTCTGGATAGTTGGAGTAAACATGCAACTATTCTAATCATAAAATTTAGGTAGGAATAAAGACAGTGATAGTAAGAAATTATCCTAACTAGAGTGGCTCTAGAAAATATAGGCTTATTTTGATGACTAAATGGGATCATGCATCATATCGTAGAGAACATTTGTTGTGTTTTTTTTATTGTGATAATACGTACATGACATAAAACTTACTGTTTTAGCCATTTTTAAATTACAATTTAGTGGTATTAATGACATTTACAAGGTTGTGCTACCATCACCACTATCTATTTTCAAATTTTCATTAGAAACTCTTTAATCATTAAGCAGTCACTCCACAATTTCCCTCCCCACAACCCCTGGTAACCTCTAATCTATTTTATGTTTCTATGAATTTGTCCATTCTTGGTAGGTCATATAAGTGGAATAATAAAATATTTGTCCTTTTGTGTCTGGCTTATTTCATTTAACATAATTTCTTCAACTTTCATCCATGTTGTACCATGTATCAGACTCAATAATATTCCATTATATGTATTTACCACATTTTGTTTATTTATTCATATCTTATTTTGTTTCCGCATTTTGACTATTGTGAATTATGCTTCATTGAACACTGGCATACAAGTATCTATTCAAGTCTCTTCTTTCAATTCCTTTGGGTGTATACCTAGAAGTGGAATTACTGGATCATATAGTAGTTCTATGTTTAGCTATCTGAGGAAAAACCAAACTGTTTTCCATAGTGGTGCACCGTTTTACATTCCCACCCAGCAATGCATAATAGTTCCAGTTTCTCTGCATCTTTGTCAACATCTGTTATTTTCCATTTTGCTTGTTTGATAATAGCCATCCTGACAGATGTGAAGTGGTATCTCTTTGGGTTTTGATGTTTTATTTCCCTGATGACTAGTGATGTTGAGCATCTTTTCATGTCCTGATTGGCCATATGTGTACCTTCTTTGGAGAAACGTCTATTCAAGTCCCTTGTCCATTTTTGAATTGGGTTGTCATAAAGAACATTTCAAAGCAAGCAAAGTAAATTAAATATGGTATGAATTAAAGACTCGTTTGAGTTTCAGAACAGAAGTGTGATTTTATGCTAGTATCACATCATACTGATACTACAAACAATTTCAAGTCCTTTGTTTGTATACACACACACATCTTCCATTGACATCATCCCAACTAACTTATTTTATCTTCATTTTGAAATTAGCAAAATCAGTATTATAGAGGTTAAAATATCTTAACATAAGATTCCCCAAGACTGTATGCAACATATATTATATACTTCAATTAACAAAAAAAGAGAAAAAATCAATACACTATCACTCCAAAACTCCTGAAAACCAGACAAAGAGAAAATGATAGCATCTTGTAAATAGTCTGGGTAAAAATATTAACAAGCATAACAGATATGTTCTATAAAAGAATAATAAAAAGTAAAAGTTTAAAGCCCTTAAAACAATATCTTCATAGCATTGAAAGCAGTAACCTCTATCTTAGTATTCTAAACCCAGCAAAATAGATTGCAAGAATAAAGATGAAATAAAGATATATTCAGACAAACAAACAAAAAGAGATTTTGTCCCCAGTAGGCCCAAACTAAAGGAAATATTAATGTTTTATTTTAGGGAAAAATGAAAATAATACCTAAGAAAGGTTGTCACAAAAAGAGAAAATATATAGGTAATTAAGAATATTGAATATGCAAAAGAATAATAGAAATATTAAGATATATAAGTGTGTATGTGTGCGTAACAAAAACAACTTATAGGGAGGGAATATTATTACTAGATATACTAGTTGTTTTGTTTTAATTATCGTACTGAGTCATCTTGGCTTATAACATTGTGTAAATTTCAGGTGTACATCATTATATGCCAGTTTCTATATAGACTGCATCATGTTCACCACCAATAGTCTATCCATCACCATACATATGCGCCCCTTTACAACTTTTGCTCTCCCCCTACCCTTGCCCCTTTGGTAACCACTAATCTGTTCAGCTTAGCCACATGTTTGCTTATCTTTCACATGTGAGTGAAATCATATGGTGTTTGTCTTGTCTTTCTCTGTCCAGCTTATTTCACTTAGCATAATACCCTCAAAGTCTATCCATGTTGTCACATGGCACAATTTTGTCTTTTTTATGGCTGAGTAGTATTCCATTGTGTATATATATATATATATATATATATATATATACACTATATCTTCTTTATCCATTCATCCATTGATGGGCACTTGGGTTGCTTCCACATCTTGGCTGTTGTGAATAATGCTGTGATGAACATAGGGATGCATAAATCTCTTTGAATTATTGATTTATGTTCTTTGGATACCCAATAGTGGGATGGTTGGATCATATGGTAGTTCTATTTTTAATTTTTTGAGAAATCTCTATACTGTTTTCCATAGTGGCTGCACCAGTTTGCATTCCCACCAGCAGTGTATGAGAGTTCCCTTCTCTCATATCCTCTCCAACATTTATTATTTCTTGTCTTGTTAATTATAGCCATTCTGATGGATATAAAGTGATATCTCATTGTAGTTGTGATTTGCATTTCTCTAATAATTAGTGACGTTAAACATATTTTCATGTGCCTGTTGGCCGTCTGTATATCTTCTTTGGAAAAATGTCTGTTCATATCCTCTTCCCATTTTTTGATCAGGTTTGTTTTTTTTGTTGTTGAGTTGTATGAGTTCTTTATACATTTTAGGAAATTAACCCATTCTCAGATATATGATTTGCAAATATTTTCTCCCAGTTGGTGCATTGTCTTTTCATTTTGTTCTTGGTTTCCTTTCCCTTGCAGAAGCTTTTTAGTCTGATGTAGTCCCATTTGTTAATTTTTTCTTTTTTTCACTTGACTGAGTAGACATGTTATTTGAAAAGATACTGCTAAGACCGATGTCAAAGAGAGTACTGCCTATACTTTCTTCTAGGAGTTTTATGGTTTCAGTTCCTACATCCAAGTCTTTAATCCATTTTGTCTTAATTTTTGTGTATGATGCAAGATAAAGATGTAATTTCATTCTCTTGCCTGTGGCTGTCCATTTTTCCAACACTATTTATTGAAGAGACTTTCCTTTCTCCATTGTTTCCTTTCTCCATTGTATATTCTTGGCTCCTTTGTTGAAGACTAGCTGTCCATAGATGTGTGGTTTTATTACTTGGCTTTCTATTCTGTTCCATTGAATTGTGTGTCTGTTTTTCTGCCAGTACCATGCTGTTTTGATTAATATATCTTTGTACTTTATTTTGAAGTCAGAGATTGTGATACCTCCAGCTTTGTTCTTTTTTCTCAGGATTGTTTTGGCTACTCAGGGTCTTTTGTTGTCCCATATAAATTTTAGGATTCTTGTTCTATCTCCATGAAGAATGTCATTGGGATTCCAATTGGCATTCTGATTGGGATGGCATTGAATCTGTAGATTACTTTAGGTAATATGAACATTTTAACTATGTTTATTCTTCCAATTCACGAGCATGAAATAGCTTTCCATTTATTTCTGTCTTCAGTTTCTTTCAATAATGTCCTATAGTATTCAGTGCACAGATCTTTCACTTCCTTGGTTAAATTTATCCCTAGATATTTTATTCTTTTTGTTGCAATTGTAAATGGGATTGTATTCTTGAGTTCTCTTTCTGCTAGTTTGTTGTTAGTGTATAGACATGCAACCAATTTTTGTATCGATTTTTGTACCCTGCAACTTTGCTGTAGTTGTTAATTTTTTCTAATAGTTTCTGGTTTTCCATATATAGAATCATGTTATTTGCAAACAGTGAGAGTTTTACCTCTTCCTTTCCAATTTGGATCCCTTTTATTTCTTTTTCTTCCCTAATTGCTCTGGCCAAAACTTCCAGTACTAGATTCAATAGGAGTGGCAAGAGTGGGCACCCTTGCCTTGTTCCTATTCTCACAGGGATGGCTTTCAATTTTTCACCATTAAGTATGATGTTGGCTGTGGTTTTGTGATATATGGCCTTTATCATGTTGAGATCCTTTCTTTCTATACTCATTTTATTAGTAGTTTTTAACAAAAATGGATGTTGGATTTTGTCAAATGCTTTCTCTGCATCTGTGAGATGATCATGTGATTTTTATTCCTGATTTTGTTAATGTGGTGTATCACATTGATTGATCTGTGCATGTTGAAGCATCTCTGCAACCCTGGTATAAATCCCACTTGATCATCATATATGATCCTTTTAATGTATTGCTGATTCGATTTGTTAAGGATTTTTGCGTCTATGTTCATCAGCAATATTGGCCAGTAGTTCTCCTTTTTTGTGTAGTCCTTGTCTGATTCTGGTATCAGGGTAATGTTGGCCTCATAGAATGAATTAGGAAGCATCCCCTCTTCTTCAATATTTCAGAATAGTTTGAGAAGAATAGATATTAAATCCTCTTTGAATGTTTGGTAGAATTCACCAGAGAAGCCATTTGTTCCTGGACTTTTGTTTTTTGGGATGGTTTTTGATTACCGTTTCAATCTCTTTACTTGTGATTGGTCTATTAAGATTCACTGTTTCTTCTTGTTTCAGTTTTGGGAGGTTGTATGATTCTAAGAATTTATCCATTTCTTCTAGGTTATCCAATTTATTGGCATATAGCTTCTCATAGTATTCTCTTATAATTCTTTGTATTTCTGTGGTATCCATTATAATTTCTCTGTTTTCATTTCTAATTTTATTTATTTCAGTCTTCTTTTTTTCTTAAGAATATACTATTTTTAAGGTTCCTTCATTATCAGTGAAGAGATAAAATTATTAATAGCCTTTGGTAATTGAAGTATAAATATTGTAATCCCTGATAAATTACTAAAAATAGTGAAAAATGTGTGATTTATAAAAATAATAATTCAAAAATACTCACTACAAATATTAGAAGAACTTAGAAATGGGCACAAATAAAAAGTGTATACATCATTTTACACTTTTATAATTATATAAAATGTAGATGGAGTAGATGTTCTAATTCAGAGATATAGAATATCAGACACAATATTAATAATAACAGCAACCAAAAATGAAAATAGCTATACCGTGTCTATGATTGAAACAGATAAAATATAACCACACAGCAAGGTTGACAGCAAAGTTGTGGGGAAATATTATGTAAATCCTAAGCAAAAGACAGTTTGTGTGAAAATATTAATGTGATAAAAAGTAGAATGTTAGGCAAAAGAAATGGACAGGTTAAATATGGAAATTTCATAATGGTAAAAATGTCAACTCACAAGAAAGATGTATTAACTCTAAATTTGAATACATTTAATAGCATAGTTTCCAAGTATAAAGTACAAAAACGCGACAAAACTATAAAGAAGTATAGAAAACTTGCAAATCTTAGTGAGTGGATTTAGCACACAAATTTATGTCATTAATAGAAAAGCAAACAAATAGCCTGTGAGGATATAGGAGATTTGAACATGACTTGGGGAAATTGACATAATTAGCATAAATAGAAAACTGCAAGCTAAAAGCACAAACTACATTTGTTTCAATAAAAAGTAAACTAACCAAAGAAAGTATATTATACTCAAAGGAAACAGAAGAATGGAAATAGGGAAAATACAAGAAGAAATAAGATTAATAAACTTAAAAGAAGCAAAATTCAGAAAAGTGGTAGCACCTAGAATTGTTTCTTTGAAAAGACTAACAACATTTATAAGATTCTGGTGAAAATAATGAAAAAATAATAATGATCACAAGTATCAGGAATAAAAAGTAAAACATTCCATATCTTACCAGCATTAACAAACTTTTTGAGAGAATGGCATAAAAACTTGTATGAAATTAATTTGAACATTAAGATGAAATTATGTAGGTAATTAGAAAATCAAAATGTATCAAAATTGACACAGGAAAAAGAGAAAAACTGAATAGTTTTATAATTACTAAGAAATCATATTTTCCCACTAAGAAAACACCATGCTCAGATTGCTTCGCAGGTGAATTAATCAAATATTTGAGGAATATATAAAGCCACATATTCTTCTAAACTCTTTCAGAATGAAGAAAAAAAGAGAGCCCTTGTCACATTTTCTCCTAAACTCTTCCAGAATGAAGAAGAAAAAGAAAAAAGACCTGTCACCTGTTTATGTAGTGAGCAAAACTTTGATAAGAACACCTAAAAGGACATCACCAGAAAGAAAATCCACAGGTCAATCTTCTCATAATACTGATACAAAAGTGTATGAGACAAGCTATACCTCCGCTTCAGTGTATCTCCATTTCTATTACTGAAAGTGTAATATGGTAAAGCAAACAAAATGTCCCAAAGCCAAGAAATAAAGTTATCAAAGTGATTATTTACTGATGATATACTTGTATAGAGAGAAAATCAAAATGGATCTAAAATATTAGATTATTAGAATTGTTTAATAAATTTAACAAAGTTGCCAATTTAACATCAATAGAGTGACAAAAAGTAGGTAGACATAAAATTTTAAAATATCCTTTAAAGCAGCAAAAATATATTAAATCCAAAAAATAAAGAATTTAAAATGTGTAACTCTCTTATGAAAATCGTAAACTATTTTGAGAGAATTTAAAGTAGATAGAATACATGGAGAATATGATCATATGTTGGAAAATTTTTATTATAAATAGGTAAATGTCCCACAAATTTTGCACAATTTAGGTGTGCATCTGAATGTATAATCTTTTACCTCAAGATCAAGATGTAAAAGACATATATTCAATAAAATACCAAACTTCAAGAAAATTCAAGACAAGCAAATTCCAAAATTTATATGAAAAATCAAAAAAAACAAAAACTGACAACACACTTGATGGAAAAGCAACTTAGAGAGAATTTTTTTCTATCATTTGTCAAGGTGTATTATAAATCTTATAATATTAAAGCAGTGTGGTATTGTAGAAATGAAGCCAAACATGGACTGAAACAAACCATTTTTTTAAAAGAGATCCACATTATATTACAAAAATGGCACTACATTGCAGTGGGTACACATGTTATCTAGAACAAATTGGGCTAGTTCAGCTATACATGCACATGATAAAAAATGAAACTGTACCCCTATTTCAATTATAAGTGAAATTTTTTGCAGATGTACTGTTAATATAATTCTATACAGCAGAACGATAAACATCATACAGGACTATATAGGAAAATACTTTGATCATGCTGAGGTAAAGAAACATTTTTTATATAAGACACAAAAAGGCCTAACCATACATAAAAACACCAATAAAATGGACTAGATGAAAATTGAGAAATTCTGTTCATTAAAAGACACTATTAAAATGTAGAGTCTGAGAAGATATTTGCAAAACACAAAGGCACAAACTATCCAGGATATATGAAGAGCTTTTATAAATCTATAAGAACAAAGACTGTATAATAGAAAAGTGAGCAGGCCGGCCTGGTGGTGTAGTGGTTAAGTTCACGGGCTCCACTTCAGTGGCCCGGGGTCTGTGGGTTCGGATCCCAGGTGTAGACCTATGCACCAGATCTCAAGCCATGCTGTGGCCAGCGTCCCACATATAAAGTAGAGGAAGATGGGCACAAATGTTAGCCCAGGGCCAATCTTCCTCAGCAAAAAGAGAAGGATTAGCAACAGATGTTAGCTCAGGGCTAGTCTTTCTCACCAAAAAAAAAAAGTAAGCAAGAGACGTGAATAAGCATTTCATAAAAAGGAATAAGTTAATGTCCAATAAACAAATTAAAAGTTATCAACCTCATTAATGTGTAGGAAAATACAAATTAAAGGCAAAATGCCAATTAAATCATGGCAGAGGGATTAAAATAGAAAAAAATAACCTCATAATACCAACTATGGAAAGAACTGTGGTATACTCACAATGGAAGATGAATAAACAAACTGTACTTGACACACAATATATGAGAGAGTGAAGGCAAACACGAGACATATATAACATAGATTCCATTTAAGTAAAAACAGGCCAAAACTAATGTATAAAAGCTGTACAAAATCTGTCACAGAAAAGGTTACAGTCATTGGACAGCAACTGGTTGGAAGCTTCCTTATTTGAGAGAAGGAAAGCATATGACAGGAGCCTCACATTCACCTCAGCCTTTACTTTCAGGGCATTTTCCAAACTGGAACAGAGGGATGTAGAGCCCAAGCAGCAAACGCCAGCCTCACCTGAAGGGAAAGTGGCTGAGATATGTAAGGAACGACACTAAGGCAGAGACAGATGCAGTTAAGGATTCCCAAGATTCTGTATAAAAATTTACTTCAGGTATTTAGCTGACTTCTGAGCTGTCCAGGTACAAAGTTAAACAATGTAATTCTAGCAAAGAAGGAAGGAAGAGCACTAAACAGACAGAAAATTAAAGAAAATATGGAGCAAGTAGCTAAAATTATGGAGAATTTCAACAGAGGACTAACATCTACAAAAAAGAGTCAAATAAATATCCTATTAGGTAATATAGTGACTAAAAATTAAGAACTCATTGAATGTAATTAACAACAGACTAAATACAGAGGATGAAAATTAGTAAACACGATGACTGAACAATAGAAAATGTCTAAAGAGAAACAGGAAAAAAAAAGATAAAAGAGAGGTGGGGCATTGTCAAAGAGTCTAACATACGTGTAATTAGAGGACAGATGGGAACGGAGTGATGGGGAAGATGTATTTGTCCATCTGGAGAGCAGTTAGCAGGGGTATCTACATGCGTAAAATTTCATTGAATTGCACTCTTAAGATCTGTGCACTTTATTAAGTGTAATTTATAACCAATTAAAATAAATACAATGATGCTTAATATAGTAAGTATTGGGGCCACTCTTATTTTTTAATGGGGTACAGTTTGGGACAGCAAATCGTATAGCTTCTGAGATAAATCCTTACCATCTAGAAGCTGAAAACGATGGAGAGAAGAGTAAGGTAAATTTTCTAGAGGAAGAAAGGTAGATTAGAACTGTGGAACTGATGATTTAATATTTAATATGTCCAGTAATCACCAGCAAACCTACTGGCTGACAACCTAGAGCAATTTATATGATTAATGAATTTTATTTGCAAATCAAATTGTCTGTATTTGAATTGCAAAATAGTGAAGCTTATTTGGCAGACCAACTCATTGAACTAAAGAATGAGCCTAACCACAAATATTAATACTTCACCTGGCTCTGTTATTCCCTTCTTGCCCTTATATATGCACAAATTCACATGGAAAAGCTTAAATATTTTTTGTGTGAAAATGTTCATAGGATGAAAGGTTAACTTGTAATGGGTGATGAAATTGCAAGTATTCATGAAATGAAAATAGACAGAACAACTCATGATTTCAACAAAAATATGATTTGGAGGTAAGACTAGATCCTATTCAAACATATTGCATTTGTACACTTGGGGAAATGTAAAGATCTTGAACATAGCTCTTCTGGAAGGCAACAGTTTTTTCTAATATAAAAATCCAGTACAAGGCAGTGACAAAAGAAAATAAAGCCATGAATACAGCAAAAATTTGAAGGAAGGAGGTGTAGACAGAGAGTGATCAGAAAGGACTTCACACAGGTGATAATATTCAATTTGAATATAGGAAGTTCAAGGTAGAGGCTGATATGTAAGTAGAAAGGTGGAAGATTAGTTTGAAGGACAATGATGAGCATTCGTTTATAAAGTAGCTTAGATTATGCATATAGTTCCAAATTTATTATCCAGCAATTATGGCAATGAAAAAAAAACCTTGAGACAATGAGAGATTTAGTGAGAACTAGTACTGGGCATATGTTACTGGAAGTATCCATTTATTGTCCTCACTGTCTCAAAATATAGAACATTAATTTGTGTTTTATATTTTGTTCTATTTTGTTTCTTTCTCTGTGTAAATCTTGAATGTTCTTTTTGCATTAGATATAAATATTTGTGAGTTTTATGCAAGTGATTTTATGCCTGTGCATTTGACTGGCTGTGTCTCAAACCAAAATACTTGAAAGGAATATTGACACTTTTTTCCAATAATGTTTACTTTTCCCTTGCATCTGAGCAACTTTCGAGTTGGTTTTGTGTTTATTTGTTCAGATATGCAGAACAAATACTTATCAGTTTTTGAATGTGAGTTGTGAATGGTGTTCAGCTAACACTGGAGGATTTTTCATGATATTATTTTTAAAGGTAATCAGTTAGTTGGCCTTAGATGAATGACTATTCATTAACTTAATTAGCTTATGTAGAAAGTACAAAAGATGGAAAAGTAGGTGGCCACTGGAAAGTAATTCACATAAAGCAGGGGGAAGTTTTTTACTAGAAACTAAAATAATTTTTTTAAAAATCTTGAGTTTATGAGACCATTTATTTCACCATGGGAAAACCAATTATCCCCAGACTAGAACTCTTATCTTGGAAGAAAGTACGAAAACCAAAAGAAAACAAACATGGATTTGTTGAACACTTACTAGGTGCCACGAATTGACCTAGAGAGTTGTAATATAATTCAGTATAGTAAAACATTTCATTCAGTTCTAATTATCTCTTTGAGAAATAGGCATTATTCTTTCCATTTTACACATGAGAAATAAGAACTTAAATACCAGTGAAGCTGCTTGGACAAGTAGTAGGGTTTGAATGTCAACGTGGACAGGTGTCAGAATTCGCCAGGGAGAATTCATCTGGGAGAAGTCTGCAGTCATTGAAAGCCAGTAGCTTCTCTGATTTCTACCCAGAGCTCTCCTGTGTGTCCTAGAGACAAGAAGGGTCTAAATTTTACATTTCTTCTGTCATTGCCCCATCCTGCAGATGCTTTCAGAACCCTGGGGTAAGCGGAAAAATTTCTAAAATGCAATATGCCTCTGTATTATCTTCATATTTTAATAATTCACACAAGTTTGAATACTTCCAACTGATTTGTCTTCCATTTCACTAATTTCTCTCCCTTTCTTATGACTATGTATGTCTCATATGATATCAAATTGGTATACTGAATTGTTATTTTCAATTCTAGAATATCCTATTGACTCGTATTTTATACATTCTGGTCTCTTCTGAAATTATCCAGGTTTATCTCTATTTTCCTAAACATTGAATCATAGTTATTGTAGTATCTCTATAAAACTTCCACACCATAATCCTCTTTGGATTTATTTCTATTGTTAGTTTTTTATTGTTTGTTAGTCATTCAGACCACTTCTTAACATGTCACATAATTTTAAATTGCATAAAGGATATTGAGTCTGACATTTGGTTGAGGTTCCAGAAGATATTATCTTCTTCCATGGAAGGTTAATTTTTCTTCCGCCATGCAGAAAGACACTGGAATTCCTTTCTGTAAACTATTCTAATTATATTTCAATTACTAGAAAAATAATTAAAAACAGAAAAGGAATAAAAGGAAATAGCATTTATGAAAAACTATATTAACTTTGGAGGTAAGTTGTGTTCTGTTGGTGGGAACTAAATTGGAAGTTGCAAGATGTATTTCATTCCTTTTTTAATTGAATAATTTGTGGTCTAGTCCTTATGACATTATTGCGCTAATACAGAAGAACACTGACTAAGTGTCAAAAGAATCATCTTCATTTACTTCTAAACGTTCTTTTGATCTGCATAAGTTATTAATCCTTATTTTTCTAATCTATTAAGTATGTATACCTCAAAATTTTGTTTTGAAAAAATGTGGCAATAATGCATATTAATCTGTTCATTAATTTATACAATAATACTACCTATGATATGTTACCTTTCTAATGGTGGAAGACAGAGAAGACAACAAAGAGATAAATCACCTGATTTCATAAAGCTCAAAAACTTTAGTAAAGGAGACAGCATAAATAAACTTAAAATGCATAAATAAGATCATTTGAATTATGATATCTGAAATATGATAATTTGATAGAAAGTTACAGGTCAGTGTGGTGAGGAGAGTAACATTAGACAGGAAAGCCTCCCCTAGGCTTAGCATTTGAACTAAAACAATAAACCAGCAAGAATCAGATATTTTCAAGGAAATGTACCCTAGGGAGAGAGAACAGCAATTGCAAAGGTTTTTAGAAAATTTTTTCTAAAAAGGAAAACAAAATGCTCAGCGTGACTATAACATAATAAACTAGGAAGAAAGTGATAGAATAATAGAGAAAAAGAACGAGGGTGAGTAAGATCTAGTAAGATACTGCAGACTATGTTAAATTTTTTTGTTTTCATATAAAGTGCAATGGAATCCATAGTGTGTCTGTAGACAGATGAATGTCATGATGTAACTTACGTAAAAAAATAAAATAAAGTCACCCTTGCTCCTGCTGTGTCGAGAAGGGGATGCACTAGGGTAGACAAGAATAGAGTAAGGAGAACTATTAGAAAAATATAATAGTTCTTGTGAGATTTGAAGCAGGTTTAAAATAGGTTGAAGAGATTAAAGATGGGAAAATATGGATAATTCAGGATACATTTTGGAGTTAGAACATAGCTTTGTTGTGAAATTGAATGTAAGGGATAGGAATAAAAAGGGAAATCAAGAGTAATGTTTTAGCTTTTATTCATAAAATTATATTTTAATACCCCAAAACCACAATCAAAAATATAGCAATTTAGTAAGACTTTCAAGCATTGATAGAAATTACACTGGAAAAAATCTTTTCACTTGTGCCACTGAACTATAGAGATAGGCTAATGCGGTATTTATTTACTGTTGACTTCAAAATTATTCTCTCAAAACACTAATATAAAAATATGCATGCATTTCCATTTGAGTGGTTAACTGTTGGTCAATACAGCCAAACAAAATTGATTCAAATTTATAACTTGAAATGAAAAGCATGAAATCTCAAATATGGAGCAATCATGTACGAATAATAATCAAGTGCAGTTTTCAACAGTCCTCCAAAGTCAGTTTCATTGATGATAGTTACATCTGTTGAGGAGATTTGTGTCTTTCTTTGGAAAAAGAAAATATTTATGATGTCATATTAAAAAGTGTGAACTAGACAGTGTTTGAATAATTACGGAATTTCTTCCCGATTTAAAGAATTTGAACAATTTTGAGAACTTTATTTCCCTTGAATAGGTCAGAACCAATTCAATAAATGATCTATTTTGAAATTGATCTATATAATGGCAAACAACTAAATTAAGGTTCAAAATCATACTAATAATAAATGCATTATTTCCTATGAGTTTCTCATGAATTTCCTTTCCTCCCTAGTTCTCATACAGTCCTTTGATTCTAAATTATCTTTTCCTCTGTAATTCTCATATACTCCTTTGATTCTAAATTAATATGAGGATGTTGCAGGTTCTCCTAAGTAATTTGGATAAACAATGCTGGAAATAATCTGAATCTTTTTGATGCAGACCTCATTAGTGAGAGGACAAGCAGACTCTCAGAAATGCTTGCTTCCTGGCTGAGAGCCAGGTAGGTGAGAGGCAGACAGCAGGCTACCAGTAGAAGTGCCCTAGAAATCTAGAAGTCATGGCTAAGATCCAAGTGGCAGGACATCAGTTACAGTCCATGCTGGATTAGAGTACTGGTCAGATTAGCAAAACCAAAGATTTAGAGACAGGAACAAACATAGGGATCCAGTTCCAACAACTAAAGCATGGAGAAAGCATTGTGAGATCTAGAATAAAGCCCAGGTATAAAAATCGGAAAAAAAAAAATAATCAGGGCTCGTAGAGATAAAGGGTAATTAAATGCTAAAGGGCTGTGCAAGATGTGCCTAATTAGCCCTTTGGTGTAGGCTTAGGTCCAGGGACAAGCTTAAAACAAGCTTTAATTAGGTAAAAATTAAACTGGTTCAGTTATGAAGCAAGACAAGGATTCCAGATAGATCCTTCCATGTTACCTTTCAAAGAGTAAATGAAAATCAAGAATAATGTCTAAGAATACATGTTCACAAATATGTAAATAAATATTTAAATTGGCAACAAAAATACATAAAATCTTTACTAAATAGTGAAAGAATTTCTCACTGTATACAACTTCTAAGTGTTAGATAATTTTGTTTCTAGTAATATGCCTGGCTAGATACCTTAAGACATTCTCCCTCTGAAAAATAACACCAAGTTCTGGCTAAAATATTTTATGCAATTTTGACTAACACATAAAAGAGCTGGCTGGAGAGTAAGTGGAAACTGGAACACAAGGAGGAAAGGCCGGTGCTGAGCACAGAGGTCAGCGGAGTACTAAAGCTACTGTTGCTCTGATGGAGGTTGCAAAACTTGTGAATATTGAGCTTTGAGCTTTGGTTTGCAGAACACAATGTCCAGACTCTACTCTAGTTGGAGAGTTTTATAGGAAGCCATCTTCCATAAAGCTAGGACACCAAATGTCTACACCCTCAATGTGAGGTCCAACCAGGAGTAAACACATCCTGCATCCTTGTCCCAAAGGTAGTATCTTCAAAGTACTAAAGAGGTTAAATGAGAAGCTGGAATCCTGCAGTCACTGAAAATATAATTCAAGAACAAGGGTGAAATAAAGACAACTTTAGGTAAAAAAAAAAAAAAAATTGGAGACTACAATCAGCAGACCTTACTAGAGAAATTCTATAGGGTGTACTTTAGGCAAAAGGAAAGTGATCCAAGCAGAAAGGTCTGAGGTACAAATGAGAAAGGAATAGCTAAAAATGAGGTAAGTATTTTGACATATCTAAATACATATTAACTATATACAACAAAATTAACAGTTGTTTCATTGTACATGAACATGAATTATATTATTTTAAAAGTAAAATTAAAAATAAATGTTTTAAAATAACAAAAAATAGAAGAATCAAGTAGAGACCAATGCTGAGAGTAGATTAAGACACAAGGATTAGGATTAACCAAGTTCTCTGCTCCAGAATGAGAACAATGAAAATCAACATTCTGTATATTAAAAAATCCTTTACAAAGTACACCACATATTGTTTACAATAGCACACAAAGGTGATATTCTTAATAATAAATTCAATAATTACATAATTACAAAACATAAATTATGTTATTATGAATAAATAAGGAATTAAGAAGGAACAAATAAATGAATAGATATAGTAAGTCCAAGACAGGAAGAATAATAAAGAGGCTAATTTCCACCATAATAATGTGTAGTATTGACATAATCCCAATCATAATCATCTCAGCTGATTTTGTGGACATTAACAAGGAGATTCTAAAATTCTTCTTGAATAAAAGTAACATAGCACTAACTCTAACATATATGAAGATTTATTACAAAATCTATTAATTAATATATAGAGATAGTAAACAAAACATCAGGACAGAATAGAGAACCCAAAAGTAGATCCAGTAATAACACAAAAACACTATTTATACAGATCAGTGGGTAAAGGATTAACTTCTCAATGAATAGTGTTGAAACAACTAGACATCTGTAAAAAAAAAATGGTACTAGACACCCACTTCATACCATGTATAGAATCAATTTCAGATTAAATAAAGATGTAATATATAAAGGGAAACTTTTAGATCATAATAGTGGAAAACATGTTTATGCATTCAGACTATGGATGTATTTTAAAAGACACATATACATGAACAATAAAGAAAAATTTTGATAAATTGGAGAACATTAAGATAACTTCTGTTTATTGAATGACACTGTTACAACTTTAAAAACAAGTCACAAATTAGAGAAGATATTTGCTTCAAAAACGCTTAATAAAGGACTGGTATAGATGCTATATAAGAATTCCTATAAAGCACAATGAAAAACATAAAAATAAATTGATATGTTTATAAAAAATACCACATAGCAACATAAATGGATGAACTATGCTGTATATGTCAACAAAGTTGAATCTCAAACAAAATATTTAGTGAAAAAAGAAGATCACAAAAGAATTCATGCAGTATGTTTTTGTCTAACATTTAAAAAGGTCATAATTAAACTACATTGTTTAAGGTTAATTCCATGAGTTCTAAAACTGTAAAGTAAAGCAATGGTATAATTATCACAAAAATGGGGATACTGGCTAACTCAGGGGTGGAAGAAAATATTCTGAGTTGCGATATGCAGGGAGAATACTAAGATATTCTCAATAGAATTGTTTGACTTATAATTATTTTTTAATTGTTCCTTTATGCATTTTAGTTTAAAACTGGATTTATTTTATTTATGAATTTTTAATTTATTATACTTTAAACAGAAAATAGATGAATTAAAATAATACTCATTTATTCCTTTATTATTCAGTCACTCTTCTATTTATCCACAATAAATTCCATGAAGTCAGAATAAGTGAATTTCACATGTTCTTATTACACCAGGAGGGGCGTATATTGACGATTACCTAAGATACATTTGAATATATTATAACAAAAGCTAAATCTATATACATATTAAATGCTATGGTTTGCTAGCTTGGGTTATTGTTTTCAGTTGTTCAATCCCCACTGCCTTGTGACGGAGGATGGGCACAGTATTTCCTTACACCATTGATGTTCTTGGCCATGACTTGTTTTGGCCAAAATAATATGGAAAGAAGTGACAGTATATGGGCAAAAGTCATAACAGGTATTATGTCTTTTTGCACAACTACTTTGTGGTACTGTGATGTGCCATAAGAAGGGTATGTCTCAGATTTCTGCTGATTCAAGGAGAATGTGAAGTGGAACTAAACCATATCCATAGTCTGGATCCCAGGCAAGCCCAAGAGATTCAGGAGTGAGAAATAAATACCTATTGTTAAAAGCCACACAGTGTGAGGTGATTTGTTTCACAACATCATTGCAGGAAGCTGACTAAGACATATTGGAACAATCAAATGGAAAATATTAATTCTGCCATTAGTGGAAAGTGTTAAGCAAGGCATGACAAACAGGGATGGCATTTTACCTGGACCTTGGAAGATGAGTTCACTTTTGAACTGAATTGCCTAGCTCTTTATCTTATATTTATCAATTCAATCAGTACAATGGAAAATGAAAATTTGTTGATTGGTACCTTAAATTACATTGGTAGCAAGTTTGGAGAAAAGCTTTGGGGAAAGCATTTCCAAAACAATTATTGGTGTGGGGATGGGTGATACAATAAAGTTTACTGTGTGTTTTTAAAAACTGAAAATATCGTTTTGTAAAATAGTCATTTCAAATATTGTAGTAGCTCCCTAAATCAGTTTGCAATTTCCGTTGCTAATCTCTGGAACGCTGTGATCTCATATATTTTTATGTCAGTTTGTCTGGATAACCCTTCCCCCCACTGTCACTCACTAGGTTATATCCCTCTCTAATACATTCTCAAAGCACTGTTCACTTCTCCTTTATATCAGCAATTACAAATGTAATAAACGATTTGTATAAATATTTGTTCCGTGTTTTTCTCTCCTTCTGTAATGGGTTCTAAATAGGGACAGAGACTGTGTCTGTTTTGATCCCTATTATAGAATGCCCAGAGCATGGATGGCACTCAATAAATATTTATTTAAGAAGTCCATCAATAAATGAAAGAACACGGGCTTTGATGTCAGATGAATCTGGGTATGAAAACCTATTCTACCTTTTACTAAATTTGGATTGTAGATAATTTATTCATACCTTCAATATTCTCAGTTTTTTCATATGCACCTTGGATATAGAGAATTGGAGAAATAGATGTAAACACATCACATAAATGATAGTTCTCATTATTATTTAAATGTTTGATAGTACATGTAGGAATTTAGGAAAGAGGAGAGGTTCGTATATAGTTTTTTTTGCCAGTTCAATTTACTGTAAAAGCTCACAGGAAAAAATTCCTCAGGTAGCAACCAGGACATTTGAATGAATAATATATCTCTCTTGGATTTTCTGCCGCATAAATAACTGTTTTCTGAATGATCATTCCAAGTGTAGATCTAACAGCAGATTTCTATAATTGGCCTGCATAGTCATTGTCTGCATTACCTAAACATCACATTTCTGTGGTTATTTTGCTTACATGAAGCATTAACAAAGAACATCAATGGAAAAAAAGACTTCAGAAAGACCTTTCCTTCACACAATGAAATTCATCGTTAAGAAATATGATTTTGGGCCGGCTCCGTGGCTTAGCGGTTAAGTGCGCGCGCTCTGATGCTGGCGGCCCGGGTTCGGATCCCGGGAGCGCCCGGAGGCACCACTTCTCCGTCCAACGCGAGGCCGAGTCCCGCGTACAGCAACTAGAAGGATGTGAACCTATGACATACAACTATCTACTGGGGCTTTGGGGGGAAAAAGCTGAATAAATAAAATCTTTAAAAAAAAAAAAGAAATATGATTTTGCGTTTCATTTCATAATTACAGAACTTAAAGTTTGTCCTGAGAATTAGACATTTGGCTACATCTTCCCATCTGTTTTCTGGAAAGTGAGCTTTCCTAGATTTTCACCTCTGCCCTCTCATGATCACCCTTCATTATAAAATAGTTTTCTCATGGTCTTCAAGCTGCCCAGCAATTTAGGAAGCAGTAATAAGAAGGCTGGAGTTTATTTGTTAAATTGTTTGCTTGAATTATGCAGAAGTGCCTTGCTGTGCTTTAATTTAAACTAATAGCATTTCCTTTAATGCTATTACACAAATAAAACGCTAATAATTTAGCCTGTGTCTGCCCCCCACTTGTTTTCCAAATATGAGATTATATATTTGAGATGAAAAAAGACAGAAATTTACATATTTTCTTCAGCTAAGTAATATGCATATTGGAAATAATTGCTATTCTCCCTCAATATCTTCAGGCTGCTTTATATGCAAGAAATCTCTAAACACTACAATGCTGTCCTTCCTGTTCATGGAGAATACAGCTAAGGGGTTATATGAGGGTGATGTAAAATAACTCTGCCTTCACTCATACAAGTGAATGCAATTAAAAGAGTTTTTTTTCCTAAAATAGAATTACATTCATTTATACAGTTATTTATTTATAATTTATAGACCATAAAATTTACTCCTGTTGGTTTACAGTTCTATGAGTCCTGACAAATGCATATAGAGTTATGTTACCACCACCACAAACGAAATGCAGAATTACTCTACTACCCAAATAATTCCCTCATGCCATCTTTTCTAGTCAACTCTTTACCCCACAACCTCTGAAAAATACTGATATGTTCTCTTTAATTCAAAGTTAAGAAGAAAGATTTTGGGGCCGGCCCTGTGGCTTGGTGGTTAAGTGCGCGCGCTGCGATGCTGGAGGCCCGGGTTCTGATCCCGGGCGTGCATCGAGGCACCACTTCTCCGTCCATCCTGAGGCCGAGTCCCACATACAGCAACTAGAAGGATGTGCAGCTATGACATACAACTATCTACTGGGGCTTTGGGGGGGGAAAAAAAAAAAAAAAGAAAGATTTTGAAAAGAATTATAGATATTTATTATAGGACATTTCTATTTCTAGCCTGTTTCAGTATTTTAGATTTTTACTCCTTTTTCATCTAACTCAAATCCAGTAAGTTTTATGAGATTTTTATTTAATCAGCATTCCCAGACTGATGTTCTACAGAACATGATTTGGCAGGATATGACTATATCCTGTTTTGTGCTATGAACAAGAGTGTTTCATGCTTGAGTAAGTTTAGAAATCTTTGATTTAAACAATTCATATTTTCAGGATTTCTCTCCCCTGTATTCATAATAAAATGCTTGTAGCATGTTTTCCATTGATCATTTGGATGCAAGGCAAGGTATAGGAAACAATAGGCACACATGAGATACAGAGATCTACTCCATTTAGAAATATTTCAGATAAAAAAACAAGGCAGCTGAAACACACTAATTGATATTTCTATTTTGTACATCAAAAACTACTGAGGATCCGGGCCGGCCTGGTGGCTTAGCAGTTAAGTGCGCGCGCTCCGCTATTGGTGGCCCGGGTTCGGATCCCAGGCGCGCACCGACACACTGCTTCTCCAGCCATCCTTAGGCCGTGGCACACATACACCAGCTAGAAGGGTGTGCAGCTATGACATACAACTATCTACTGGGGCTTTGGGGAAGAAGAAAAGGAGGTAGATTGGCAATAGACGTTAGCTCAGAGACAGTCTTCCTCAGCAAAAAGAGGAAGATTAGCAGGGATGTTAGCTCAGGGCTGATCTCCCTCACAAAAAAAAAAAAAAGCTACTGAGGATCCATATAAATTCAACCAGAAATTCACACAGTCATGTATAGCATTAACAGATGTAAAGCAGTCTATACTAAAGTGTGTGGATGGAAAGAATTTCCTATAAGTCTTAATGACTATGGAGACTCAATCCAAAAGTATGAACACAGTATCTGAAATTGGGACTCAAAATTGGAAATCCATAGTGCCCTGGAAAACCTGTGGTACATTAGCACAATCCAGGCAATAGAAAGGGTTGTTGGTGTGGACTGAATTGAATAGAGCCTTATACCTAAGAAGAAATGTTGCAATCAATTCCTTATTTTTATCTGGCATGGGCAAACGTGTTTCTTTGCTATAAATTAGTAAATTCACACTTATATAATGGCAGTGAGTAGTTCTTTAAAGTGCATTTTCTCAGAATGGTCATGAGATTTTGCATGTATAATTATCAGCTTCAAATTAATACTATCTTTCTCAGTTTGAAGTGGAGGTGATGAAGGAGAGACTGGCAGTACAGTCCGATGCTGTACTTTTGATAAATTGACATTACCTATCAGATATATGAATACTTTGATAAAAATGAGAAACATTTATATCAGCTTTAATATTATAGCAATTCATAGTTGTTTTTAAAATTAAACATAACAGGTCAATTACAGGTCTAGTCAATTTTATGATTTGTAATTCCCTCAGTGAAGGATTAACTGCTATGAGAATTGCTCACCAGCTATGCACAATAAGAAACGGGACATATATGAAAGAAAATTTTCAGATATTGAACTACAAGGCATCAGAAGACTTTTTTGCCTAATTGAAAGGATGAAAAATAATGAGGTAAATCCTAGGATTGACATTGTTTAATCACGGGAGTCAGTTTCAGGCCATAGAGCACAGGACTGAGGAAATAAAGAATTGATCTTGGGAAGACAAAGGCAGACAGAATTTACACATCATAATACTGGATAAGAGGAATTGCACATAGAGGGCAGGAGGGAGTGGAGGGAGGGAGAGAGAGAGAGTGAGAAAAGAAAAGAGGAGGAGGAGGAGGAATAATAAGATGAGGGGAAGGAGGACTCATGAGGATTTAAATCCATCAAAAGAAACTGAGCCAAAAAGGATAGAAAATATGGAAAATGGAATTAGTAAGTAAAGATCTTAAAACAGCATTGAACATACATATATTCAATGAGGTAAAGGCAAAATAAACACAGTGAGGAAAGGAATGGAAGATTTTTAAAAATGTATACATTTTAGAGATAAAAATACAATAACTGAAATTTTTAAAAAGTACACTGGTTATAATTAAAAGCGGATTAAACACTGAGAAGAGATCAGTGAATTTGAAGACACAGTGAGAGAAAATGCAAGGACTTCTCTTCTTCTTCTACCCTACATTATACTGAGGGTCCTAGCCATTGCTATAAGAGAAGAAAAAAAGTAGACATACATTATGAAATAGAAGTAAAACTGTCTTTATTCATACATGATATAATTGTTTATGTAGAAAACTGTTTAAAAATCTACCAGAGGGCTGGCCCCATGGCTTAGCGGTTAAGTGCATGCGCTCCACTATTGGCGGCCCAGGTTTGGATCCCAGGCGCGCACCGAGGCACCGCTTCTCCAGCCATGCTGAGGCCGCGTCCCACATACAGCAACTAGAAGGGTGTGCAACTATGACGTACAACTATCTACTGGGGCTTTGGGGGAAAAAAAAAAGAGGAGGATTAGCACAGATGTTAGTCAGGGCTGACCTTCCTCACAAAAAAAAAAAAATCTACCAGAATGTGACTAGAACTAAAAAGTGAGTTTAGGAAGATCACAAAATGTCAACTTTTTTTTCATATACTAGTAATAAACAATTGGAAATTGAAAATAAAATACTGTCACTGACTAGTGCCCTAAGGAACTCAAGGGTGGGTTTGGAAGTATTTAACTGTTTTTCCAAGTTGTTTTTTTATGTTAAGGAGATACAACCAGCAACCACTCTGAAGCTAACCAAGCTTCCCTGCAAGAGCTATGCCCATCACCTTGCCTTATTTTCATTAAATGAGAAGATCTCTTCAGGAGGAGATTAAGCCTCATTACCACAATCTGCAGTTTGGTAGATTACCCGCCTCTCCCTTTTGAATATTCATTCCTCAACTGAAATAAAAGTTCCTGCTTCCCTTTGTTCAGGGACACCATGACTTTGGAAATGATTCCTCATGGCCTCCTATTTGTTACAAATACACTTTACTTTGTGAGACAACTTCCACTGGTGTAGAGTCTTATTTAACTCACCAGGAGGTGAGCCCACTTGGTTTGGTATCAATACTACTACTAATAATTTTATATCATATATTTTAGCATCCGAATGCATAAAATACTTAAGGGAAATTTTAGCAAGACATATACAAAGCCTATAAACTGAAAACTAAAATAACACTGTTGAGAGAAATTAATGATTTAAATAGATGAAGAGGTATAACATGTAAACAAATTGTAAGATCCAAAATTGTTAAGTGATCAGTTCTCTCTACATAGATCTATAGAGTCAACTCAAAAACAGAAAATCTCATAGACTTTTATATTTTTTTGGTAAAAATTAACAAGTTATTTTAAAATTTATATGATTTACATAGAAATTCAAGTGGCTGACAATACCCAAAACAATTTTGGAAAAGAAAAACAAATAGGACTTAACATTCCCTGATTTCAAGACTTACCTTAAAGCTCCAGAAATCAGGACCATGTGGTATTGGCCTATAGATAGAAAGAAAAAAAAAATAGATCAATGGAACAGAATAGCAAGTCCACAAATTAACTCTATATATAGCCAAATGATTTCTGACAAAAGGACCAATGGAATTCAGTATGGAAAGAATAGTTCTTTCAACAAATGGTGCTGGGAAAATGTGATATCCATATGCAAGAAAAGAACCTCAATTATTAACTGATGCCATATAAAATGAACTCAAAATAGATTACAGACCTAACTATGAGTGATAAAAATGTAAAACATTTAGAAGAAAATATAGGAGAATACCTTTTTGAATTTATGTGAATTTTTGTTAATAGAAGATTTCTTAGATAACTCACAAAATCACAAACCATATGAAGATAATTACTAACCTGTCCATCAAAATGCAAATCTTCTGCTCTTTGAAAGATACTCTTAAAAAATGAAAACTCCAGCCATTGGGAGAATATACTTTCAAACCACATACATGATAATAGATTTTTATCCATGTGATGAATTATTTTCTGTGGCAACTTGACTGGGCTAAGGGATGCCCAGTTGGTAAAGCTGGTAAATCATTATTACTGGGTGTGTCTGTGAGGGTGTTTCCAGAAGAGATTAGCATTTGAATCAGCAGAATGAGTAAAGAAGATCTTCCCTTAACAATATGAGTCAGCATCAGCCAATTCATTGAGGTTCTGAATAGAATAAAAAGGTGAAGGAAGGGTGAATTCCTTCTCTCTTCATGACCTGGGATGTCCATCTTCTCCTGCCCTCATATGTTGGAGCATTTGGCTTATGGGCCTTTAGCTCGGGGTCTTACAACAGCGATGTAACCATGGGACCATTTAGAGCCAGTTCGTACAGATCCCATCTCTTATCAACAAAGTGATTAAGGATTGTCTTTCAGAAAAACTGCAAAGTCACGGAGCCAAGGCATGCGCAAAAGAAAAAATCCTGACGTGAAAAAATCACGGAACCAAAGATCCTTCTTCCCATGGAACCCAAGGACTGGTACACGACTGGAACTTGAAAGACTTTTATCAGAAGTGAGGGATGCTTCGTTCAGGAAGCTCTGGTGTTAAAATTCCTTCCCCACCTCATCAAAAATGTTTAGAGCCCCATCATAAATATTTAGAACCCTGTCATAAATGTTTAAATCACAAGATGTTTAAAAGCTTACCATAAATGCTTGAAGCCCACCAATCAAAGCTTGTCCCATCATCATTTCTATGCACCGGACTGTTCTCCCTAACCTCTTAAATTTCACCCCAAATCCTGAAGCAGGGAGACAGGTCCAAGGGAACATGCCCCCTGTTCTCCATGCAGATCAATCTCGCATAATAAAGCTGATCTCTTTTCCCAAAGGCTGATGCCATAATTAATTGGCTTGTTTACGTGCATTGGTCAAGTGAACCCTATTTTTGTTCTCAGGACTACAGCCTTGATCTGGAAGTTATACCATCAGTTTCCCTGGTTTTCAAGCCTTCTGACTTCAGCTGATTTATACCACTGGCTTTTCCGGTTCTCTAACTTGCAAACAGCAGATTGTGGGACTTTTCAGTTTCCATAATCGCATGAGCCAATTCCTATAATAAATCTCTTATATATATATAATATATACTATATATTGTATATAATATAATCTCTTATATATATATCCTATTGCTTCTGTTTCTCTGGAGAACCCTGACTAATACAATCCAGAATACATAAAAAGTTAACACGATACAAAAATGAGAAAACACAAAAACCCAAGAGAAAAATGAACAACCACTTTGCCAAAGAAGAAATATGAGTGGCAAATAAGCATAAGACACAATTCTCAACAACATTTACCATGAGGAAAAGTGCAGCTTAAAACTACAATGAAACACTGATAAACACTCCTAAAAAGACCATGATTAGAAAATCTTGAAAATGCCAAGTATTTGAGAGGATTTGGAGAACTGAAGCTCTCATACTTTGCTTGTGGGAATGCAAAATAGTACATTCACTTTGGAAAATAATTTAGTAGTTTCTCATAAGGTTAAACATAAATTCACTGCAAGACTCAGCAATTCTACCTCTAAATGTTTAGCTCATAAAAATGAAAACATATATCCACACAAAGTGTTATATACATATATTCAAAATAACCCAAAACTAATAGCATCTCAAAATGTCTGCCAACTTCTGAATGAAAGGATTAAACAAAAATTTTGGTAAATATATTCAATGGAATAATTCTCACAGTAAAATATATGAACTATATATCCAAAAACCACTATAATGAATTTCTAACAGATAAGCTACGTGATATAAGTCAGATTCATATTACATACAGTATGATTTCATTTATATAACATTCCAAAAAATGAAAAGCAAAATGATAGACAGAAAGTAGATCAGTGGTTGCCAGGGTCTAGAACTGGGGCTGAGGAATGAATGCAAAGCAGCTTGGGAGAACTTGTTGCGATGGAAATACTGTATATCAAGACTGTGCAGCAGTTGCATGACTATACTGACTTATAAAACTTATTAAACTATAAACTAAAAATAGGTGATATGTAGCTAATTTTTTTAAAGACTTTATTGTTTTTTTCAGTAACTTGAAGTTCACAGAAAAATTGAGACTAAGGTACAGAGATTTCCCATGTATTCCCTGTCCCCATGCAGGCATAGCCTTCCCCATTATCAACATCCCCCATGAGAGTGGTACATTTGTTACAACTGACCGGACTTTGACACATCATAATCACCCCAAGTCAATAGTTTACATTACTGTTTACTTTTAGTGTTGTACATCCTGTGGATTTGGACAAAAGTATAATGACATGTACCCATCATTAACGCATCATACAGAGTAGTTTCATTGCCCTAAAATCCTCTGTGCTCCACCTATTCATCCCTCCCACCACCTCCAAACCCTGGCCACCACTGATCTTTTTACTGTTTCCATAGTTTTATTTTTTCCAGAAAGTCATAGAGTTGGAATCATAACAGTATGTAGCCTTTTTAGATTGGCTTCTCTTTCTAAGGTAGAGTAACATGCCTGAAGTGTACAAGAGAGTGCTCTTGGGATGAACCCCTGCAGAGGGAAGGGAAGAAAGCAAGATTGGGTAGAGGGGGTCTTGAGCTACCCCACCAGGAGCTCTGGGGCTAGGATACCCTTCAGAGTTGTCCTGAGTTTAGGCAAAGCGACTGGACTTGTGCAACCTACACTGAGCTATTGGAAGAGGATTACTCTAGGAAAGGATCTGCAGGCAACTTGATCGTGGACTGCTCAGCCTCCAGAACTGTGAGAAATAAATGTCTGTGTGTTTAAGCCACCCAGTATGTGGTATTTTGTTATGGCAGCCCCAGTTGATCAAGACAAAATATTATTTGTGACATAATTTTTTTCTGTTCATGAACAAAAAAGAATATATATTATTTTTATAGGCATAAAAATTTTCTCCTCTGGCTTATCAAATTCTCTTTCTCAATTCTATTAAAATTAAGCCATACCTTTATAATTGATTCTGTCTTATAAACAAGACAATATAGTGTGTGTGTATATATATATAAATATATATATATGAGATTAATTATATTTTAAAAATTGTTTACATCCTTATTTTTTTATCAGCTTGAAATAAACAAATCTTCCTAACATAAGTCAAATTTTTGAAATATGAAAATTTTTGAATATGTCATTTCTCTACAGGTATTGTTAGGTCTATAAGTTCATAATTGTTTTAGCCTCAATGAAATATGCTTTTATCATTAAAATTACTCCTCTTTGCCTCAAAATAAAGAAAAAGGAGAAGCCATGGATTGGGAGAAAATATTTGCAAATCATATATCTTTCAAAATGTGTATCTATAATATATAAAGAATTCTTATAACTCAATAATAAGAAGATAACTTTAAAAATGGGCAAAGTAATTAAATAAACAGTTTAAATAAATAGACAAAATACATGAAGAGGTAAAAAGCAGTAGAAAAGTTATTCAATATCATTAATTATTATGGAACAGTGTATTAGAACCACAATGAAATATTATTACACAGACACGTACACTCACACAAATGGCTATTATAAAAAGATATATATTTTAATCAAGAAGAACAATAGTATACCATGCTAGAGAGTTAAGCATAAATTCAACTGAATTGGCCTTTCTATAACTCACATTTTGCACCAAAGAGCTTTTGCATCCTCATCATTTAATGTTGGCCTGGAAATCATCATTTGTCCACATGTTTTAAGACTATGTACAATGCATAGCATTCTGGAAAATGGCTACAGGTTTCTGCAGCTGGAATTCTCTCTCAGGTATTACCATGCCTTGTTCTTCCCAAGGTAGATATTGTACTTTTTAGGACTGATTCTTATTCAAAGATGCCCTGGAAGTTTACTTTAACCTAATGCTCTCTTTGAAAAGTTAACATGACTACAAAAGGAGACACAATTCTACACTGAGTGAAACAGTAGCTGATACCTCTGATATATAGTATACATCTCCCTTAAGCAGGGATTTTTTTCTTTCCCTTGCTACATACAAATCTCAGATACAAGGTTAACATTTTTATATACCAATAGGAATATTTTTCTATGCATATCATTATTTCATAATAATATCTGCTATTGAGGAAATTAATAGGATATTCTATACAAAGTGGCTCTGAGAGTATATAACACAGGAGACTAAAGAGTATAGAAAAATCATTTCCTATCCTGGACATTTAAAATGCTGAATTTAAGGCATTATGTCTGAAAGAAAAGAAAGAGCAAGATCAACTCATGTCCCTACAGGGGAAGACTTTACATATCAGGGAAGGAGCTGGCATATAGAAATAAAGCAAGAAATTATCTTCCCGAGAAAGAGTCTCTCTATTGCCAGCCACCCTGTGATGATTAGGCTAAATTCCAGAAGAAAGAACAAAATTCCAGATAGTTTGGTGTGGTAGGCTGATTAATGTCCTCCCGGAAGATCTACATCCTAATCCCTGGAGCCTGTGAGTATGTTATCTTACATCATAAAAGGGGCTTTGCAGATGCGATTAAGGATCTTGAGATGGGGATATTATCCCGGATTATCTGGATGGGCCGAATGTAATCACAAGGGTCCTCATAAGAAGCAGGCAGGAGGATCAGAGTCAGTAGTAGTAGACGTGACAATGGAAATAAGAGGTTGAAGTGATTTAGGAATGGGTCGTAAACTGAGGAAAGAAGGTGATCATTAAAAAGCTGAAAAAGGCAACAAAATGGATTCTCCTCTGAAGTCTGCAGAAAGAAGTCAGCCCCGCTAACTTCATGGTTTTAGATTTCTGACCTTCAGAACTATGAGAATAAATTTTTGTTGTTTTAAGTCACTAATTTATCATAATTTGTTACATCATCAATCAGAACTGATTGGTTTGGTCAAAACAAGCTGTACCCTTATTCCAAGTAGAACCTCTTGAGGAGACAAGCTTAGAAATCTCCCATGACCTGACTTAGGATGGGAAAAGCATAGTAGAAAACTGTAATTACAGAAAAACAATGTTCTGAGATTATGTTTTCTGCTACCTGGCTGAATGGATGCTGATAATAGAGATGAAGTTCAATTAAAGACAAAGAAAGAATGTTGCATTACTTGAACAACAGTTTCATTTCTACAAGTCTGACATTCTTTGGCTTGGTTAACTTAAGTTTCAATTTGGAGAAAACAAATTCTTTAGTTTCTTCTTAAACAGCTCATTGTCCGTTTTCTCTCAGACATTTAAAAAAAAAAAAAGTTGAAATATTTAAACTGAAACAGGCGTTCCTAACAGTGAAAGTTTCATCTCTCATCAGTAGACCAGGGTAACAGAGCATTTTGGTAAATAAGACACTTAGAGTTTGTCATTCAATTTCCAATTAAAAGAAGAATCCCCATGAGTTCCCTGAAAGTCTTGTTAAGATTAAAGATTAAATCTTCAATGATTTTATTTGCTCCTTACTGTGTTATGGAAAGCATAAGACTGTTTACTATAGTGAAGTGGCAATTTCTATACCAACGTAAACAAAACAGTTATGAGTAACGAACAGTTCTTGATTCAGGACCAGAAGTAAATCAATATACATAAACACTATTAAGTAATGAATATCTATCTTTAATTTATTTTAGCTTTTATAAAATCTATATGAAATAATTTATGAACTATTCATTTGTGAATGTCCTAATGCCCTTTCTATTCCCATCAGTAAAAAGATATGATATCCAATCATCAGAAACTTACACCTATCAGCATCATGTGTATTTTACGCTTTAATTTAAATTTTCAGTATGAAATACTTTAGTTCCTAATAAAGCTGAGGCAGATAGATGAGGGTGGATTACCTAGAAAAGCAGAAATGGGTAGGGGAGGTTCTTAGCACCTCTGAAACAAAAATGCTATGTTATTTGTTACTGACCCTATTATTTGTTAATTCATCCCCCCTCCCACACAAACCTATAGTCTATTTGCTACATAAAAATGACAGGGCTTTTTTAAAAACAAAATCATAAATCTCCAACGGTTTTCCAGTTAATAAGATTGTAGATTACTTGCTCTGTGCCTGAAAACCACCTCATCTTGAAGTACTTAACTGGTTTTCTAAACTCTAGCCACACTGACCTTCTATCTGCTAATTTTTAACTCTTGGTTGCATTTGTCGACTTTCCTGTGTTGAGAGCACTAAACTCTTTTGGTATACACCAACTTTTGGATATGTTATTTAAAATATTAGTTTTTGATGAACATTATGTATAACAATATTTTTTTGCATGTTGGGAGAAGAGTTTTGGAGTATTTCAGGTATGCAGTTGTAATTATTTATTTTCTTTAACCTTACAAAATAACATCCTGCCTATATCTTAGAGTTTTGTAGCATTCTTTTACTGAGGGTAGTATTATCTTAATAACATAATTAGATCTATATGGACAGGAATAATAAAAGAATAAAGAGCCTGTTCTTTATGTAGACTACATACTTATATATTTGTTTTAACAATATAAACTGCTAATTGACAATGGTAGCAGACATTGCTTATGAAACCAAAACTTTCTGTAGATTTTAGATTTAATTATTTTGCCTAGATTTATAGTCAATATACCATAAAAATCTGAATGGGATTATGTCTTGTAATTTCTGTAGGTATCTGTTAACAAACTTCCAGAAAATTTCTAATTTATAGCTTATAAGTAAAAAATTAAATATTGGAATAAATTTTCCAGATATTTCAATAATTTTATTTGGGCATAAAATTGTAGATATATTCATAGATCAGAACAAGGAAATATAACCAAATGTTCTTGTATTAACTTTTTGTAAATAAATCAGATCTGTTTGTAGGAATCTAAGTAATTGCTTCAATCTTTTATTTGAAACTTTTTAAACTTCTTGGTCAGTGGCCAAATATTTTTAAAACATAATATATGATGGTCTAAATTTGTGAGAGGTTTAGAAGCTTTAAAAATCATAAAGATAAATATTGGAGAACATTATAAGAAGTATCAAGAGAAATAAAATAATAATCCTTCAAAAATATGAATTTTAATAAAACTTATGTTTGAGTACATAATCCATACCAAGTCAGGTTCACAATTAATAGTCAAACTTGTTTCATTGTCTATTCAAAATATATTCGTATGGTTAGCATGACTGATATTTAGTTAGCATTTAGACCACCCTAAATATTATCCACACATCTTCTATTTTAAAAATGTTGCTTATTCTAACCAAGTACCACATGAAATGAAAGAAAAATATAAGTGGTCAACCCAATTTTAAATATTTTTCACTGTTGCTTCCTTTTCGGTCTTCATGCAAATTATAACATTATTCATTAAGAGATTTTATTTGAGCATAATACTTTGAACACAGTAGATAATAATGAAGTCAGGAACAATTCCTATTTGGGTGAATTGCATTTGTTTTTCGTCATATATTTAAAGTACTAACTTAGTAACCCAGACACCTCCTATCACGAAGTATATGACGCTATAAATAAGTGAGACGTAAATAAAATGAAGTATAGAATTAGTGAAAAGAAAGTACCTGAAAATAATCACCTATCACTTCCAAATGCAAAAATTAGTACCTACACGAGATATGATAGAGTATTTGTTAGAAACCTCCTCAAAAGTCAAAAGTAGTAATAACCACAATATGAAGGCTTAATGTAATCATTGTTATATCATATATAGTTTAATAAAAGTAATTTTAAACCATGTAATTTAATTGTGAAGCCTCCCTAGATACAAATGAAGACAAGCAAAATCTACATTTGAGGTCACCGTAGATTCCAGATGGCCTAATTAAGTGACAAAAATGTTAACTGAATGAAAGATAATAACTATAAGAAGAAGCTGGATTCTAATTTCAGATTTAAATTTTCTTGGATGTGCTATCTTCCCAGTGATTTTCTACTTGGAAGTCACAATTAGTTTATTATTGCTTAACAACAGGAAGCCTTCTGAAGTTCAATTTTGTGAAGGTCTGAAACTCTCTTTGATTATCCTCCAGGACCCTAGGACTATTTTATAAAACTTCCAGTTTTAATATTTTTATCTTGATTCAATTTTACCAATTAAACTACATATTAAGTGCAATAAGAAAGTTGACTATTTAAACAATTCTTCACGGGCCCCTTTTGGAAGATATGTATTTTCCCATAGCAATTTGTACGGTTCCATGCCAAATTGCAGGTGATCAGTTTATATTACTTATGTTTGCCTTTTTAAATCTCTATATCAGATAGTGTTTAAAATGGTATGCAATCCATATTCAGAATTTGAATTGCAAACACGAATGGTGCTTGCCGATACTACCCCTAACATAAAATGTAAATTGGTTTTAACAGGAGTGAAAATATTACATACGAATCATAGCAGACTATTTTCTGTTTGCGCTCATCATGCACTATATCCCTGTGTGATAGCTAGTATTATGGGTCAGCTTGGGTAGTCTATAGTACTGTTTATTTAAGGTGTTTTGTAGATGTTACATCTACAATCAGTGACTTTGAGTAAAGATTACCCTTGATAATATGAGTGGGCCTCATCAAATCAATTGAAAACCTTAAGGTTTCCCAGAGAAGAAATCCTGCCTAGGAGTCCAGTGTACTGGTCAGCCCAACAATTTAAAACTCAAGACTAACATCAACCCTCTCTGGGTTTTCAGGTTGCCAGCCTGCCCTACAGATTTTGAACTTGCCATACCTTACAATTGCATGAGTCAATTCCTTAAAATAAATCTCTCTTCTAAGTCTCTCACCCACCCCGTGTCTCAAGATATATATATTTAGAGAGGTAAATATAGATATAGATCTCCTATTATACTATATATGTATAATATATATTATACATTATAATTATTCTTATATATTATATTTGAGTATATTTATGATATAATATTATACATATGACATAATATATAATATACATACATTTTATATATATCCTATTATATACATATATGATATTATGTATATAATATATACATACATTTTTCTCTAGAGAACCCTAACATATTCTGGCAACCACTAATCTTTTCTCCTTTTCCACAGTTTTATAATTTTATCATTTCAAGAGTGTTAAATGAATGGAATCATATAGTATATAACCCTTGAGATTTTTTTTTAATCAGCATAATTCTGGCGATTCATCCAGTTGTTGTGTCTGTTAATACTTAGTTCTTTTTTATTGCTGAGTAGTATTCCATGGTATAGATGTACCAGTTTGTTTACTGATTCACCCATTTAAGGACATCTGGATTGTTTCAAGTTGTGGGCTATCATGAATAAAGTAGCTATGGACATTACTGTACAAGTATTTGTGTGAACATAATTCATTATTTCTCTGAGATAAAGGCCCAGGAGTCCAATTGTTGCCACATATGGTAGATGTATGTTTAGGTGAGTAATAAACTGCCTACCCGTTTTCCAAAGTAGCTTTCCCATTTTATGTGCCTATGATTAATGTAAAAGTGGTACAGTTTTTCAGTATCTATCTTCACCAATGTTTGGTGTTACTAATTTTTTTAATCTTATTTCAGCCATTGTTATTGGTTTATAGTACTATATGAATGTGGATTTAATTTGCATTTTTCCTGATGGTTAAGGATAGTGAACATCTCTTTATGTTCTTATTTGCCATCTCTATGCGTTCTCAAAATGAGGTAGACTGATTTCACCCATTTTATTTATTCTTTTCAAAATTATTTTAGCTTTTCTAGTTCCCTTACTCTCCATATAAATTTTAGAATGATCTTATCTATGTTTAAAAAATATCTGGCTGGGATTTTGATAGTAATTAAAGGAAACTTATATATGAATCTGGAGAGAATTGACATATTTACTATGCTGAGTCTTCCAATCCTTGAGCATAGTCTGTGTTTCCATTTATTTTGATTTTATTTGATTTCTTCCATCAGAATATTTTGGTTTCACCATGCAAGTCCTATACATGTTTTGTTAGATTTACAACTAAGCATTTTTTTTTTGAATGATAGTAAATGGCATTGTATCTTCAGTTTTTGTGTGCATGTGTTCATTGCTAATATGTAAAAGTATGATTGACTCTTGAATGTTGACCTTGTGCCCGGAGATCCTGCTAAACACACTTATTAATTTTAGGATTTTTAAAATATATTCCATGAGAGTTTCTACATAAAAATTAATTCAACTGCAAATACACTCAGTTTATTTCTTCCTTTCCAATCCATATACCTCTTTTCTCATTTTGTCCCCTTATTTCACTCCTGCACTATGCGGAATAAGAGTGGTGAGAATGGACGTCCTTACCTTGTTTCTGTACTTAGGGGGAAATCTTCAATCTTTCACTCTAAAGTATAATGTTAGCTGTAGAGTTTTTTTCTAGATGTTCTTGATCAAGTTGAAGAAGTCCTCTCTATGCCTAACTTGCTTATGATTTTACATGAATTGATGTTGAATTTTGTCAAATGCCTTTTCTTCATTAATTGATATGATCACATGATTTTTCTTCTTTTGACTGTTAATATGGTGGAATACAATGATTGATTTTTGAGTACTGAACCAGCCTTGCATTCCTTAAGCCCCATTTGGCATGCTGTATAATTCTTTTTATATATTGCTGAATTATATTTGCCAATATTTGTTAAGGATTTTTCTGTCTATGTTCAAAGGGCATATTCATCTGTAGAATGTATAAAACATAACCAAACTTGTCTGGTGGCCTAAAAGTTACCTATAAATCATAAATATAAATACTATTTATGATTCCATTTTTTTAATTTTTCTCATAGATTTTTCATGTTAATTAAGCTTTATACTTTTCCCTGTGTGCATTGTTTTTAAAAGTATAAAATTATTCCTGAGTGACGTCAGCATCATGGCGGAGTGAGCTTTCCCGTGAACTCTTCCCCCGATAAGATACAAGAAAAGGAACAGTCACAGACCAACAACGGAATCCCAGACAGTGAAAAGCTAGATCAGAAGGAATCCCAGACAGTGAAAAGCTAGATCAGAAAGATCCACACTGTCCCACATCTGAGAGTGGAACGTGCTGGGCCCCCGGAGGATGTAGGGAGAGGTAAGGAGAACTCCTCTCCATCCCCAACAGATCAGCGATCCCAGTCCCTGCAGCTCCCAGAGAGGGGGGAGGGGCAGCCCTTGGCGGGGAAACCGTAGCTCTTCGGGCTCTCTCAGCCAGTAAGAAACTCCCACACAGAGGACTCAGAAGAGGCAGCCACAGGCCTACCATCAATATCTGAGCACCCCAGAGAGCGGATAACGAGGGGCGAATGAGAAGCCCCCCACATCAGGGACCCAGAGGGCAAAAGAGAGAGCTCCTCCCAACCCCCAAACCGGACCCTGCAGCTCTCCCGACCAGACCAGACCAGACCAAGGGACCTAACCCGCGGATCGCAGGGGAAAAAAAAACTGCAGATCGCAGCAGAAAAACCTCAGCAGAGTGCAGGGGGCTTAGAATATACAGCCCTTTACAACCTCAGAGTGGCAGCGGGTGGAAATTGCAACCAGAGATTTCCAGGATGAGGAAAACCAAAGCCAACACAGGAACCACCATGCAAAGATATATGAAATCACCAGACCAGAAGCAAAATGACAAGCACCCAGAAACCAACCCCGAAGACACAGAAATCCATAATCTAAATGACAGAGATTTCAAAATAGCTATCATAAAAACACTCAACGAAATATGAGACAACACAGACAAACAATTCAATGAGATTAGGAGTTTCTTCACAAAAGAGATTGAAATCATAAAGAAAAACCAATCAGTACTGATGGAGATGAAGAACACAATGGAGGAGATAAAGGAGAATCTGGACTCTTTAAAGAACAGAGCTGACAATATGGAGGAAAGAATTAGCATTTTAGAGGATAGGAATACAGATATGCTCCAGATGGAAGAGGAGAGAGAACTAAGACTAAAAAGAAATGAAGAACGTCTCCGAGAAAGATCTGACTCTATTAGGAAATATAACATAAGAATTATAGATATTCCTGAGGGAGAAGAGAGGGAAAGAGGAACAGAGAGCCTATTCAAGGAAATAATAGCTGAGAATTTCCCAAATCTGGGGAAGGAGCAGGAAATACCAGTAAGCAAAGCCAACAGGTCACCTTAATATATCAACAGACAAAGGCCCTCTCCACAACACCTAGTGGTAAGGCTAGCCAGAGTCAATGACAAAGAAACAATATTAAGGGCAGCTAGACAAAAACAAAAAATAACGTACAAAGGAACTCCCATCAGGCTCTCAGCGGATTTCTCAGCAGAAACTTTACAGGCTAGGAGAGACTGGAATGATATATTCAAAATACTAAAAGACAAAAACTTTCAGCCAAGAATACTCTATCCAGCAAAAATATCCTTCAAATATGATGGAGAAATAGTAACTTTCCCAGATAAACAAAAGCTAAGGGAGTTCATGGCCCCAAGACCACCACTACAAGAAATACTCAAGAAGGCCCTCAGGCCTGACAAAAAGAAGAGAAAGGGAATACAGAGCTTGGAGCAAGGAGAAAAATAGGTAGAAAAACTCAGAAAAATAGTAGATCTTTACCAGAATAAGTTAGCAACAACTTAAATACTAAAATCAAAGATCAAAGGAAGTAACTCACCAAAAATAAATTGAACCTCATCACTGTAAACACACAGCCACAACACAAGATAGAATAAGGTATAACAAGAATGACTTAGAAGGGGAACAGGAAAGTGATTGAATTGACTTAGTATAAGGAAATAGGAAGCCATCAGATAATGGACTATCTCATACACAAGATTTTTTACCCAAACCTCAAAGTAACCACTAAACAAATAATCAAAACAAAACCACATATGATAAACAAAGAGAAAACTAGAAGAGTCATAAGACAGAACAACCAAACAGAATTGGCAGTCCAAAACAAATGGGACAAGAAACAAAGGAAATGCAAAAGAACCAGAAAATAAGTGACAAAACAGCAACATTAAGCCTTCATATATCAATAATTACCCTAAATGTAAATGGATTGAACTCTCCAATCAAAAGATACAGAGTGTCAGGATGCATTAAAAGGTAAGACCCAACAATATGCTGCCTTCAGGAAACACATCTTAGCACTAAAGACAAGCAAAGGCTCAGAGTGAAAGGATGGAAGACAATACTCCAAGCTAATGGCAAACAAAAGAAAGCAGGTGTTGCCATACTCATATCAGAAAAAGTAGACTTCAAGATAAAACAGGTTAAGAAAGACAAAGAAGGGAAATATATAATGATAAAAGGGACACTCCACCAAGAAGACATATCACTTATAAATATATATGCACCCAACATAGGAGCACCAATGTACATAAAGCAACTATTAACAAACCTAAAAGGAGACATTAACAACAACACAATAATAGTAGGGGATCTTAACACCCCACTTACATCAATGGATAGATCATCCAGACAAAAAGTCAATAAAGAAATAGTAGACTTAAATGAAAAACTGGACGAGATGAACCTAGTAGACAGATACAGAGCACTCCATCCAAAAACAGCTGACTACACATTCTTCTCAAGCACGCATGGAACATTCTCTAGGACAGACCACATGTTGGGAAACAAAGCAAGCCTCAATAAATTTAGGAAGAGTGAAATCATAACAAGCATCTTTTCAGACCATAATGCTATGAAACTGGAAATCAACCATGGAAAAAAAACTGGGAAAGTGACAAAAATGTGGAGCTTAAACAACATGCTACTGAACAACCAATGGATCATTGATGAAATTAAAGGAGAAATCAAAAACTATCTGAAAACAAATGAAAATGATAACATGCCATATCAAACCATATGGGATGCAGCAAAAGCGGTCCTGAGAGGGAAACTCATAGCGATACAAGCCCACCTTAACAAACAAGAAAATGCCCTAATAGGCAACCTTAAATTACACCTAACAGAACTAGAAAAAGAAGAACAAACAAAGCCCAAAGCCAGCAGAAGGAGAGAAATAATAAAAATCAGAGCAGAAATAAATGAAATTGAGACCAAAAAAACAGTAGAAAGGATTAATGAAACAAAGAGTTGGTTCTTTGAGAAGATAAACAAAATAGACAAACCCTTAGCCAGGCTTACTAAGAAAACAAGAGAAAAGGCTCAAGTAAATAAAATTAGAAATGAAAGAGGAGAAATTACAATGGATACCACGGAAATACAGAGGATTATAAGATAATACTATGAGAAATTATATGCCAACAAATTGGACAATCTAGAAGAAATGGGTAAATTCTTAGACTCATACAACCTCCCAAAACTGAACCAAGAAGAAATGGAGAATCTAAATAGACAAATCACAAGTAAAGAGATTGAAATGGTAATCAAAAACCTCCAAAAAAATAAAAGCCCAGGACCAGATGGCTTCTCCGGTGAATTTTACCAAACATTCAAAGAAGATTTAATACCCATCCTCTCAAACTATTCCAAAAAATAGAGGAAGATGGAACACTTCCTAAATCATTCTATGAGGCCAACATCACCCTGATACCAAAACCAGACAAAGACAATACAAAGAAAGAAAATTACAGGCCAATATCACTGATGAACATTGATGCAAAAATCCTCAACAAAATATTGGCAAACCGAATACAATACGTTAAAAAGATCATACACCATGATCAAGTGGGATTTATACCAGGGACGCAGGGATGGTTCAACATCTCAAATCAATCAACGTGATACATCACATCAACAAAACAAAGAATAAAAACCACATGATCGCCTCAATAGACGCAGAGAAGGCATTTGACAAGATCCAACACCCATTTATGATAAAAACTCTCAACAAAATGGGAATAGAAGGAAAGCACCTCAACATAATAAAAGCTATTTATGACAAACCAACAGCCAACATCATACTCAACAGGGAAAGACTGAAAGCCATTCCTTTGAGAACAGGAATGAGGCAGGGCTGCCCACTCTCACCACTCCTGTTCAACATAGTACTGGAGGTTTTGGCCAGAGCAATTAGGCAAGAAAAAGGAATCAAAGGAATCCAAATAGGCAACGAAGAAGTGAAACTCTCGCTATTTGCAGATGACATGGTTGTATATAGAAAACCCTAAAGAATCTGTTGGAAAACTATTAGAAACAATCAACAACTACAGCAAAGTTGCAGGGTACAAAATCAATCTACAAAAATCAGTTGCATTTCTGTATGCTAATAATGAACTAACAGAAAGAGAGCTCAAAAAGATAATACCATTTACAATTGCATCCAAAAGAATAAAATACCTAGGAATAAATCTTACCAAGGAGGTGAAGGACCTATACAATGAGAACTACAAGACATTATTGAAAGAAATCCATGATGACATAAAGAAATGGAAAGATATCCCATGCACGTGGATTGGAAGAATAAACATAGTTAAAATGTCTATATTACCTAAAGCAACCTACAGATTCAATGCAATCCCAATCAGAATCCCAATGACATTCTTCACAGAAATAGAAAAAGGAATACTAAAAAACATATGGGGCAAGAAAAAAACCCGAATAGCTAAAGAAATACTAAGAAAAAAGAACAAAGCTGGAGACATCACAATCCCTGACTTCAAAACATACTACAAAGCAATAGTAATCAAAACAGCATGGTACTGGTACAAAAACAGACACACAGATCAGTGGAACAGAATTGAAAGCCCAGAAATAAAACCACACATATACGGATAGCTAATTTTCGACAAAGGAGCTGATAACATGCAATGGAGAAAGGAAAGTCTCTTCAATAAATGATGTTGGAAAAAGTGGACAGCCACATGCAAAAGAATGAAAGTGGACCATCTGCTATCGCCATTCACAAAAATTAACTCAAAATGGATCAAAGACCTGAAGGTGAGACCTGAAACTATAAAACTCATAGAAGAAAATATAGGCAACACACTATTTGACATTGGTTTTAAAGGAATCTTTTCGGATGACATGCCTACCCAGACTAGGGAAACTAAAGAAAAAATAAACAAGTGGGACTTTATCAGATTAAAGAGCTTTTATAAGACAAATGAAACCCGAATCAAGATGAACAGACAACCATCCAGCTGGGAGAGAATATTTGCAAAACATACATCTGACAAGGGGTTGATCTCCCTAATATATAAAGAACTCACACAACTGAACAACAAAAAAACAAACAACCCGATCAAAAAATGGGCAGAGGAAATGAGCAGACACTTCTCCAAAGAAGATATACAGATGGCCAATAGGCACATGAAAAGATGTTCAACATCACTAATCATCAGAAAAATGCAAATCAAAACAACACTAAGATACCTCCTCATGCCCATTAGAATGGCTATGATCACCAAGACAAAAAACAAATGTTGGAGAGGATGTGGAGAAACAGGAACCCTCATACACAGCTGGTGGGAGTGCAAACTGGTGCAGCCTCTATGGAAAACGGTATGGATATTCCTCAAAGAATTAAAAATAGACATGCGCTATGACCCAGCCCTCCCATTACTGGGAATCTATCCAATGAACCTGAAATCAACAATCCAAAGAGGCTTATGCACCCCTATGTTCATTGCAGCATCATTCACCGTAGCCAAGAAGTGGAAGCAACCTAAGTGTCCCTCGACTGACGATTGGATTAAGAAAATGTGGTATATATATATATACAATGGAATACTACTCAGCCATAAAAAAAAGACAAAATCGTCCCATTTGCAACAATATTGATGGGCCTGGAGCGTATTATGTTAAGTGAAATAAGCCAGAAAGAGAAAGACAAACACTGTATGATCTCAGTCATATGTGGAATATAAACCAACACATGGACAGAGAAAACTGTAGTGTGGTTACCAGGGGCAGTTGGGGTGGGGGTGTTGGGTGGGCACAAGGGGTGAAGGGAGTCATATATATGGTGATGGACAAACAAAAATGCACAACCCAAAATTTCACAATGTTAAAAACCATTAAAACATCAATAAAAAAATATTATTCCTAAGGAGAAATTTGCAAGCCTAAAACAGTAAAGCCTCCCCTAATTAAAAAATAACTTGGAAACATGTAAAGAAGAAAGGAATGAAAAGAAAAGAATGAAGGAAGGAAGAACAGAAAGAAGTATGGAAAGATGGAGAAAGCAATAAGGTAGGAAAAAGGAGAGATAAATAAGGAAAGTTTAACCATTATTTTGCCAATCATTTTTTAACTACTTGCAGACATTTATTTTTAGCTGATGGAGATTTATTTCTACTTTCAGCTAATGAATATTATCATTCTTTATTTTCAGAAAATAGAACTCTTTTCATCTCTTATTTTAATAAAAAATACACAAAATGTATTTTTTTTTATTTAGAAAGAAAAATGACAATATCTAAATGCAATTTCCTTTGTCTAAAGAACTTCTTTTAGGAATTATTTTAAAACAGTTATGCTGGAAATTAATTCTCCTAGTTTTTCTTTATCTGATAATGTTTTTATACCTTCATTCCTGGAGAATATTTTCACTGGCTATAGAACTCTGAGATGACTATTATTTTTCTCTAAGCGCTCTAAATGTGTTGTGCCGTTTTGTCCTGGCCTCCATAGTTTCTGATGAGTAATTTCTTGTACTCAAATCACCCTTCACTATAACTAAATGCTCATATTTGTCTGGCAACTTTCAATAGTCCACATTGTCTCCATCTTTTTATTTGTCTGATTATGATGTGTTTGCATGTGGATTTCTTTGGTTTTGTTCTACTTGGGGTTCACTGACCTGGGTGTTGTTTTATCTGTTGGTTGAGTACTCAAAGTATTTGGCGTACTGATTAGAATGAGATCCACATATGTGCAGCTCATGGTTGAAACCAATAGTTTATTCATAAAAAAAAAACTTAATGAGGTTATTTTCCAAGCTCTTCTCTCTGTAATCTCCAAGGTACTTTCTGTTTCCTTGTGGCCCCCCTCTTCAATTACATGGCTAGAAAATTGAGTCTTTAGTTATCCCACTCTTTGTGAAATTATATGACATTGCATTCCTCTGAGGCCAAGCAACATGAGAACCAGAAGAAATTCACTGCATCAATATCATCAAATAAATTATGGTGGTAATATACAAACAAACAAAATACCTGAGAATTCTTCATTCTTTCCTCTATTTACATTTCTGATAAACTTTTAGTTATCCCTCCTTAAAGAATATCTCTAGAAAAATTGGAATTTATTTAGCCCTTAACTCAATATCCTTTTGTCCAAAATCTAGCTCCTATAAGATATATGGCAACTCACCATATATTAAATACACAAAGTGATGTTTTTATCTTTATGTAAATGGAAACTAAGGCTTACATTGGATTAATGCAATCATAAACTTTGAAACTGATATAAGGATGATAAAATTCTGGAGTCTTTGGAAAAATAACTAAGCTATAAGATAAATTATTTGAAAAAGTTGATTTGGAACTTGGGCTGCATTTTTAAATATTAGCATTTTTGAAAATTATATTAATGGAGAGCAGATGAAGAAGGGTAGCAAATAAAATATTCCAAGAAAAGTGAGTAGCATACTCAAAGGCACAAAGCCTTGAGAGAAAGCCAGGAACTCATAATCATTGGGTTTAGCTGGTCCTCAGTGATTTTGTTCGTGCTGGTGGGAAGGGGCTATGTTTATAAACTTCATAAGACTTTGATCTTTATACTCCAGCCTCAGCCTGATTTATAATCTTTCAATAAATAAGCTTCTTTTTCTATCTCAAGGCCTTTGCATTTTTTGTTTCCTCTGTTTTGACCACGATTAATTTCCCCAGGACTTTGGGGATAATTTCTTTTCATAATTTAAGAAGTCTCAACTCAATTATCACTTGTTAAGTGAGGTCTTCTCTGACCATCCTATCTAAAGGAAATTTCATTCTTCTCACTTCTTTTTAATGTATTACCTTTGTAACACTTGCCCCTATTTTAACTCACTCATTTACTAATAGGTTTATTGTCTCTCCTGCCTTGTAAAATGTGCATAATATCAGAGGAGGGCCTTGTTCAATTTAAGTTATAGATTTCTAATCGCCTAGAAATCTCTGGCATAGTATATTCTATGAAAACACAAATGGATAAAATAAGCATAAGATAGAGAAACAACCAAATAATGAGGTACCCTGTATATCCTACTAAGAAGTCTGGACTAGTCCTTCTTCTTCAACTGCAAATGATCAAAATAATTTCAATAATGTTGTTAAAATATCAAATTCTTTTGTGGATAATTATTTTAGCAGCGTAGAGCATGCAGTAGAAAGAGCAAGTATGTGGTCAGGGAAATTTAAAAGGTGTTGCTTGTGTATATTTTGTGCAATACCTGATACATAGTTAGTTCTCTATAACTGCTGATTATTCTTATTAATACTTCCAGGCAGTATAATAGATTTTTCTTCATCATTTACATGGGTAGAACTTTCTTTGGAGAAGCAGTAATGTTTGTAATAGCTCATTATTTGTCTTTAATGAAACTGCCGTGTCTTGGGACGCTGAAGTTGTGAGACAAAAATAGTGTGTAAATCAAACTTTTAAAATTCCTGTGGTTAAATGTATTTCTAAAATGTTGGTTTGAACAAAGATAAGCTGCTTTCTTAAAGCTGGGCCACTATGGTACTTTATATGCTAGTATTTAATGTAAATCTTCAGAAAGTGTTATTTTATGGAGAATTTCTTAAATTCATTTGGCCATTAATTCTTCCTCCACCCTTAACCTGTTATAAGATTATCATTCAGAGGGACACCAATAGTTTGGGAAAAGCTGCTTCAGAATTTTAAGTGTTTGCCTTCAGCTAACATTATAAATCTTGGTTTTATCTTTCAGGGGAAAAAAAACATGTCTTCTAACTAAAACATTGGAAATTTTGATTTCAGGCTTATTTGATCTTTTTCAGTCTTAAGGTAATTTCATCACTGTTATATAGATTGTTTTGTTTTTCTCAAATTACTAACACAATATTCATTTTTATAATAGTACACTAGAACACTTCATAAAATATAATGCAAAACCTGATTTCCTTAGCTTTTAAAAGCATTCACCTGAAACTTTTGCAGTATTTTTCCATTTAATTACATAGCCTTTTGTTTCATTGCTAAGCAATGTTACCCAACATTTCTTCTCCTTTTACAACTGCCTCTTAAGGTAGGAAATATACCTTAATGTTCATCATTGAAACCACTCTGATTTATATTGAACACAGAGAGAATTTTTAATGTAAGTGAAAATCAAGTATAAACAAATTCAGTTAATTTTTAAATTTTTATTCAACAGCATTAACTATCATTGTAGAATCTCCTATTTAAATAAAATTTATATAAATAGAATCTTCTATTTTAATTTATATAAATAGAATCTTCTATTTATATAAAATATATAAATAAAATCTATTTATATAAAATATATAAATAAATNATATTATAAAATTATTTATTTATTTAAATAAATAAAATTATAAAATTATTTATTTATTTAAATAAATAAATAAATAAGCGATTCATAGAAACATACTATAATGTAAGCATGTTTTGTTTCTCCCAGTTTCAAGTAGTAAAAAAGTACTGAAACAGATGAAAGTCAATTCAGCTACATAACTTTAAAAACATCTTTGTGATCAGTCCTTAATAAGAAAGATTTTCAACAATGGCAGTTAATGTCTCTGGTGAACATTTCTTCAGAAAGCAGAGGTGTTTTATACACCTTACATAATATAGGGGATAAATTAGGCTATAACAGAGTGAAACCCATTAAATATGAAGCTCAGCGCTTCCTCTATTTTTGTGAGATAATATTGAAAACATTGAAAACAAAGAAGAAAACTTTTCATATTTAATACAACTAAAATGTACATTAGTCATATACGAATCTAAATAACTAAAATGTAAATTAGAAAGTGATAATTATAACAAATGATTGTTAATAAATGTAAGATCATTCAGGAGATGAATAAATTGCTGTTTCCACGCAAGTTCTCATAAGACATTGTGGAGAAAATGATACGTATGCAGTTAACATTGTAAAAAAAAGAAACCATTTGGCCTTTTAATTTTTCCCTCCACCTACTTTCTTATCTACTTACCTTGTTAGATGTAAGGTCTAAATATAGAATGTACTCTTTATATTCCTAAATACTTAGTGAAAGAGAGAGTGATAAATTAGACAAAATGTCAAGGTGCAAGATATTTTGTTAAAAATCTTTTGATGGAAAACCAAAAGCCAATGTTTTAGACCTAGATTTGCCTTTATCACTACCACCTTAGAGAACAGATTTCTTTCAGGTACTTTTTTCTAAAAGTGAAAATGATCTATTTAGGGCAGATAGTGTCCATCTTTGGAATTGAGGATTTGAGTCTGTAAGTAGTTTAGAATATTAGCTCAGATCTTGTAACATGTAAATGAAATACTTAAACAATAATGATATCTCTCACCAAATGGCACCAATCTGGAAAACTTAGCCTAGGCATGATTTTTATCTAAGAATGGTTCTTCTCTATGTGGGGAGAATTTCCTCTTGGCAAAGTAGACATTTTCTAGAAAGCACAGTGGTGTATTAAAGAAAGTGAAGTACAACATAAGTCAGACAACAGAGCGACAGATATAAACTCACTGATTAATAGAGCCAAATAGTGACTCTATTTTATTTTCTACACATCTTAATAACAAATTTATGCTATATGTTAAATATGCAATCTGAAATAGTTGAATATTCATCATGTATTTGCTTCATTTTTAGTTATCAGATAGGAACTAGGCTAAAGTGTTAACTTTGTACTATATGTTGAATATCTACTGAACAAATAGTTTAAATAAGACTGTTAGAGAAATATAACATTTGGGCCGGCCCCGTGGCTTAGCGGCTAAGTGCGTGCGCTCCTCTGCTGGCGGTCCGGGTTCGGATCCTGGGCGTACACCGACGCACCGCTTCTCCGGCCATGCTGAGGCCACGTCCCACATACAGCAACTAGAAGGATGTGCAGCTATGACATACAACTATCTACTGGGGCTTTGAGGGGAAAGAAATAAAAAAGTAAAATTATAAAAAAAAAAAAAGAGTGAGGGCTTTCTCTCCAAATTGAGCTACGGATTTAAAAAAATATATAACATTATAGTACAGATTAATATTTTTAATTTCAGTTATAAAAGATAAGTCTTTGTGTATTTAGTTTAATTATTAGAAGTAGTTTAAATTAATTGAAATGTATTTAAATAATGATTTGTATAAACTAAAATTCAGATCTTATAGAATTCTAATTGGTATCTTGAATCATTTAATCTGTATTTATTTTCTTCCTTTATCATGTTAAAGATTGTTCTGGTTGTTTTAAGACTAACTAGGACATACGAATCCCTATTTATGATTTCCTTTTGCTTGACTTCTCTATAAAAAGTCCATGTTAAATAACTTTATTATATTATACTTTTTACTGCATATATTCCTTTTAAATTACAGAAGCTATTCATAGGGAGAAATTTGCATATCAGAAAACAATGTTTTTCCCAAATAATAACTAAGAAAAACTGAGAAGAAGAAAGTTTAAGGAACTGAGTTCTTCAAGAGTGACACATTCAAAAACTGCTGACCTAATATGCAAATATTTCTGAGAAAGCAAGAGGTGCTAGGGATGCTCGGAGCTCAGTTTTATCCTAAGAAAGGTTTTGGTTATTAAAACATCTGAATGTGAATTTAAGATTCTTTAGAAGATTGAAAATTTTTGCATATTAAGTCAGATAGTTATTTCAAACAATGCTTACTAAGAAACTGATGGACATAATTTTAGTCCATTACGCTATACTCTCTGTATTTTGGAAACGTCTGCCATAAACTTGTAACTCTAGAGAAAATTCCATAATTTACAAAATCCGTAGAGCTAATAGTGTCTTTTCTGTTTGTTTGTTTAAGAAATAAATTTACTTTTCAGTTGAAGTTGTTCAGTAGTAGGGGAACTGCTGGAATAAATTATAATTTTATGAATTTATTTCAACATATAGTACGTGTGTGCATGGTGTAAGATACATATATGTAATATATATAACATATATATGCATACACTCATACATAGATTATATGTACATACATACATATGTTTGCGTGTGTATTTTCAATTTATTATATATTTTTTGGGTAATATGTTAGATACTATGGGTATAAAAGTGTTAATTTCAAGCTTGCAGATAAAGAAGATTTTACCTCCTTGCAGGAAGCATAATTCTGTAAATTTTATGTTTGACATTATTAACATATGATTGAGAATCCAAATCTCATGAAAGAGGTTTTTTCTTTTAAACCTTTTAAAAAAGATTACCACAGGACTTAAGCTTACTTTCTATATATAATTCAACTTCTCTGCAAATTCCCTCATTATGTATAGTTTATCTACTTGAAATTAAATGACCATGGGATCCAAGACAGTTTACTATTATGAAGGCAAAACTGACTTCAATGTCATTTCCCTGATTTTACAAATACACAAATGAATGACAGATGGTTATATATTTTGATACTTCCAGCTACAAATTAAAAAAAAAAAAATCCAACTAGCGTCACATATCTGTAATTGTAGAGGTAGTGATGGCTCCAGGATTGTCTGATTTAACAGATCAACGGTGATATCTAAGATCCAGTTTCTGTTGTTCTCTCCGTGTTGCTGTCTTAAGTTCTGGCTTCATGTCAAGATGGCTACAGCAGTTTCAGAATCATAATATGCTTGACACTATCCAGAGGAAGAATAGAAAGTGTCTCTCTGAGACTCTCTTGACTCTCATTGGCCAGAACTTGATTACCTGCCCATCTCTGTACCAATTACTGTCATGGCAAATGAAAATATTCTTGGACAAATGAAACACACTTTGGAAACTGGGTTAGAACTTCCCCTAAGGCGCAAGGCTGAAGAGGGGAAGGTTAGATATCTGAACAAAATTGGTTTCTATTGTGGAAAAGAGGAGAATGGATGCTGTGTAGACAAATTCCAGTGTCCACTACTGAAAGATACTTGAGGGACAGTGCAAGTGAATTAAAGTGATACAATTGCCAATGGGTTCAGTAATTATGTGTTTTAAGGCACACATATATCCTTGAAGAGAGAGCTGTCAACATCTGTTGAATAAGTGTAGCAGGTTATAAACCAGGCACATGAAAATCATAGGTGAGTACTATCTTTTAGAAAGGCCATCAGATAGCTAAAAATCTGAAGTAGAGTTGTATAGATGTTATAAAAAGTGTTTAGTAACAAATTAATTGATTTTTGTATCCCTGTATGAAAGGACACTTCATACACTCTTTCAGTTAGCACACAACCCCAAGAACAAACATATTACCATAAATTTAGTGCAATACAGACACTTGAAAGTGGAATCTGTATTAAAAATAAATACCAAAATAGTAAAATTTTATGATCCTAAGAAATGTGAAACCTTGGGAAAGAGGAATACATCTGGAGGTAGGGAAAAAATCACCCATCGGTACATAATTTATTTTCTAGGAAATAAATTAGTAACCTAATTTTTCAACAAATTTACTCACTCTACTGTATTCTTTTCCTATGCACATAGTTCATATCTATTATGGATTCAGAATGGCTGGATGTTGTAGGTCAACTATCTTGGTTTTATTTTCCATCGAATAACCTCTGAAAGTGCCACGTAATGTCTTCTATACAAAATCCAAGGATTTGCACAAGTCTGTCATTATATGCATAGATTTCTGATGGTTTTAATATTTACTTTGGAAGACTGTTTTGAGTTTTCTGATCACGTTACAGTTAGTCATGGTGGGACAATTATCATGATAGCCTCTTCTGATATCTTATCAGTTATTACCATTAGATGTCAGGGCATAACTTGCTGCTCTTGGTTGTATTTAGAACTGATAAAATGATGCAAGGCAGTCTTATAAAAAATTGTAATTTCTACACTAATTAGTTGAAATATTTCTTTGAATAGTCTTAGTCTAGCAGTTGTCAAAATATACGCTCTTCCTCACCCAGATTCTTATTTTTTCTCATTGAAATATGAAATAATCATTTCTAACTTACTGTGTCTCTGTACACAATCAAAATTGTTTTTAAATCACATAATAAAACATAGTTGTTGGGACAGCATGTAGTTTGTTCCCTTAAGATTTTTTTTTGGGAGGACGATTGGCTCTGCGCTAACATCTGTTTCCAATCTTCTTTTTTTTCTTTTCTCCCAAAGCCCCAGTGCATAGATGTGTATCATAGTTGTAGCTCTTCTATGTGGGACACTGCCTCAGCATGGCTTAATGAGTGGTGGAGAGGTCTGCACCGAGGTCTGCCCAGGGTTCGCCGGGCAGAGGATCTGAACTGGCACACCCTGGACCACCGAAGCAGAATGTGCGAACTTAACCGCTATACCACCAGGCTGGCCCCTGTTCCCTTAAGATTTGATATCAATATAGTATTTTTCTTCATTGCTCAGAAATTGAAATTTATCTAAATCTGCTACCCATCATTAGCACAAACAAGATTATAGAGAGATATATTTTCAGAAAGCAGATGAAGAAAAATCACACACAACTTCATTATAAACTGGAAATTTAACTTCCAAACACTAATGTAAAATTTTTCAGTAAGTTATATTGGGCCATATAGTAGAAATTTATCTTTCTACATAAAATGGGCCTAAACAGTAAGGCAAAATGTGAGCCGTTGAATTATTCCATTTGCCTAAAAAGTTAAACTTAAATTTGGCCATTTAATTGGACCCAACGCCATACTATGACTCCAGGGAAAAAAAGAATCCTGGCATATTGATGTAAAACACTTGGAAAAAAAGAGAATCCTGCAAAGTAAAAGACGTATGCTAAAGATATATAATCAAGACACTGTAATATTGGCAAAAATGCAGGTATATAAATCCGTGTAACCAAATAGTAGAGAGTCCACATATTGATATTCACACAGATGGTTAATTGATTTTTGACAAAGTTGCAAAATAAAGTCAATGAGGAAAGGAAAATCTTTTCAACAAATTGCTCTGAAACAGCTGCATATCCATATGGAAAAGAAAAACTGACCAATGCTTCATACTATACACAAAAATTAACTTGAAATGGATCATAGCCTAAGTGTAAAATATGAAACTATAAAATTATGACAAATCCTGGGGAAAAAAAACCTTTGAGAACTTGGATTAGGAAAAGATGTTTTAGATAGGAGACACAAACCGTAAATTATACAGGAAAAAACTTGAAAAATTGGATTTTAACGTTATTAAAAATGTTCACTCTTAGAAAATCAAGAAAATTAAAAGACAAACCGCAGACTGAGATAACATATTTGTAAATTATATATAAAACAAACGACTTCTGTCCAGTTTATGTAAAGAACTCTTACAGCTCAGTTAGAAGATCCAGAAGAGATGGGCATAAAGATGGCAATAACTGTTGTTGATGGTGTGAAACAACATGAAACGCACTACTCCAGCAAATGAGAAATGCTGCAATTACTTTAGTTAGCAGAAATTTCCTCAAAATGATTAACATGCATCTACCATATGATGGTGCAATTTCAACCCTACATATTTAACAAAGAGATAAACAAAAATATATGTCCTTGCCAACACTTATATATGGATGTTCCTGGCAGCTTTATTTGTAGTAAACAAAAGTGGAATCAACTCAAATGTTCATCAATATTTGAATAGGTAAATATGTTAAGTATCTATAAAATGGACAACTACTCGATGATGAGAAGGGACTATTCATGCACTTGATAACATGCATACATCTCAAAATCATCATGCTAATTCAAAGAAGCCAGACACAGAGGAGTATATACTATATGATTTCCTTTATAGAAAATGCAAACTATTCTAAACTGACTGTGATGGTTAATTTTGTGTGTCAACCTGACTGGGCCACTGGGTGCCCAGAGATTAGGTCAAATATTCTTCTGAGTGTGTTTGTAAGGATGTTTTTGGATGAGATTAACATTTGAATCAGTAGACTGAATAAAGCAGATTGTACTCCTTTATGCAGGCACTGCTCACTGTATCAGTTGAAGGCCTGAAAAGAACAAAAAGGTGACCATGCTGTGAATAAGAGGAAATTTCTGCTTGATTTTATTGAGTTAGGACATCAGTTTTTTCCAGCCTTTGTACTTGAACTGAAACCTAGGTTCTTCTTGGGTCTTGGGTCTGCCTGCTTTCTGACTATAACTTACACCATCAGCTCTCCTGGTTCTCAAGCCTTCGGATTGATATATTTAGATCATATATATTTAAATCACATATATATCTCCTATTGGTTCTGTTTCTCTGGAGAACCTTGACTAATACATTGACATAATGCAGATCAGTGGGCAAAGGGAGGAATGGATGGGGATATGAGGAATTTTCTGGGGGTGGTGAATATATCTTTACCTTGAATGTACTATTGGTTTCACAGATGTGTTCAACTGTCAAAACTCACTTGTACACTCTACATAGATAGTGTATTTGTATAAATTATTTCTCAATAAAATTGACCAAGGAAATAAAAGAGTGACTACCCATGGATGGCTTCCTGAAGAATGGTGTTTCTATCATGTCAGCACAAGGACATCAGCATGTCCCAGTCATGTACCAATCTATGCCTTCAATTTTGATCAACCTTGGAAGTAGGAATAGGAGAAACCAGAAATTATCTCCTGCCTATTTTAGCTAACATTATTGAAATCAAAAATAATTCCAAGAAATAATTCCAAAAATAATTTCAATAATTCTCCTCTACCACAGTGGCATTGAAACCTAGAGGAATTACGATCTCAGCAAACAATTCATCTCAATTTTCCATTATCCACACAAATAGCCATTTTTAAATTCGGTTCTTGGTTTGACTTTTTGGATATTTCTTCCTCTGAAGACCCCATAATTCCCCATTCCATGAGTTCTTGATGTCATAGTGTCCTACAGCATGCCCTTATCCCCAAATACATCACCAGGGCAAAAGATGACTCACACTGCGTCAATGTTAGCATATTTCCCCGGTCATAGTGATTGCATGATCCATGGCCATTCAGAGTCCACCTGCAAGATTTGATAGGTAAAGTTTGGGACGGGGAAGGAATCTCTTTCCTTTTGATATTGATACAAAATTTTGCAGGCTTGTGATTGTCAGAGGCTGCCATGTAGAAGGATCTTCACTGACAGTGAAGCTAATCATAGAGAAATGCAGAGAGGAAAAGAGAGAGAGCATGTGAGAGAGAGTTATGATGTTCTGATGTTTTCATTTGACATCATAGATCTTTCTGTGCCCCAAGCTCAAGGACATTTTGGTTATGAAAGCCAAAATATTCTTCATTGCTTAAGCTAGTTTTCATTACTTTTCTGTCATTTTCAAGCAAGTATATCTTAACACAACAAACTATATTAGGTGTACCTAACATCAGGCATTTTTAAAAGTATGTATTTGATATAAAATAGTGGCAGTGTGTTCATTCTGCTAATTTTTCATACAAAAGGCAAAAAAAAGAATAGCTTAAACTTTTAATTTTCATATTTCATCTTCTAAAATCTTAAGCATCTCACAAGATAAATTATGAATAATTTTAACACTTTACATAAATGTTTTGTTAACAGTTTGAGGAGACAGTAAAATGAATGTATTTAAAAGGCATAGCTCAATTATGAAAAATTGATGTAAAACTGTCTTACACACAGATTATCGTAGAATAGATCATCAGAGGAAAAAAAGAGTGATCTACTTTTATAAATATATAATAAAAATTCCATATTAAATCAATTACAATTGTAATAACATCTAGAAATAATTTAATTTTGATTTGCATGTATTCTTTACATGTTTCTGTGCAACCAGCATGGATCTTTTTATCCATAGCATCTGGCGTAAGGCCTGATACATAGAGATTGCTCTGGAAGTAGCTGTTGAATAAAAGAAGCAATACATGGATGTTCAAAATAGATTACTTAAAATTAGAAAGAAAGAAAAAAGAATGTTGTCATATTACCAGTAAATATACTCACCGGGGAATTCTTTCTTTTTTAGTTTTTGAGCAGTAGAAGTGGGTGTACAGTGTAGAGACTTGGGTAACACATTCTGCTTCAATATACAGTCACTCTCTCTGATTCTATTGGGTATAAATTCAATACAAACAGGAGTATAGCACTTTTATGGGCTACCATTCTTGTAAGAAGCATAGGGATTCCTGTAATTTTTCACTCTCAAGGAAGTGCATTGCAAGAAGTCCCAATATGTCTCTAGGACACTTGAATTATGTTCCTGGAATTTCTCCCATACTTACTACAGCAGTTAATAGATAAAGCAATAGACCAAAAATATATATACTTCAGAGATAACTTAGTTGTCTGCATTATACCAAGAAAAGTTTTGGGTTCTACATATTAGTCCATAAATATGTTTCCTAACATGGTTACTGAAATGAAATAGAATTTGCTGTAAAGCAGTTACTATTCAAAAGTCCATTGGTATAATTCATTACAACATGTAGTTGACATTTTCATTGGAATAACAAACATTTCTTTATTGGACATCAAGTTTTCAAATGAGCTAGTATGTAAGTAGCAATCAAGATAATGAGGGTTGTAACATCCATAAGTGTACCACCTAGAGACATTGATTTCATATGATTTAAATTTCATTAATTAAACTATTCATTGGTTTAAGAAATTTTTGCTTGCTGCACTATATATCTATTAAACTTTTCAGACAGTTTAATGGGTTCTTAATCAATAAATTCATTAATCAGGGTGTTCTGCTTCCAGTATATCAGTGTAAGTCCACTACGGTCCAGTCCATCCACTGATAACAACTATACATTCAAGATAAAACACGGGAAACAACCATATGAGAATTCAGAATAGTAAACAAATGCAGGCAGATTGTTGGAGGGAGTCAAAACTTGGAATTTTCCATCTTTTTGTGGCTTTTCCCTAACGCTGGATCAGAGCCTCAAATCAGCAAGGTGCAAGTGGCTAAAACTCTGAAAATATGCCATCTCTCTGGCTAGAGGAATCAGGGAAAAGGGTCTGTGCGAGTGCAATGACAGAGAGGGTAGTGGGCATCTCAAAGGAGAGAGAGCAAAGAAAGGAATTTCTTAATTCTGTGTTTGAACCTTACTTAAATCTCTGCGAGACGAATGAACTCTGAGTGCATGGGACAGACTTAAAGTGGCACAGTAAATACTTCAGGAATTGTATTGATATTTGAGCCTGCACACGCACAAGGTGAGTGAGCTTACAGTCTTAGTCTAACCAGATTAATTGCTTATTCAAAATGAAAATATTAACATTTTTCTGAGAAATATAACAGAATCAAAAGTCTATACAATATAATATTCCAATATCCAGGAAACAGCCCAACTTTACTCAATAACCAAAGAACTAAGAAGTATAAATGAATTTCATTGAAAAAGTTCATCAATAGATGCTAACTCTAAAGTAACTTAGATGTTAAAATTATAAGAACTTTAAAGCAACTATTAAAATTATGCTTAATGATGTAAATGACAATGCATTTTAAATAAATGAAAACAGGAAGCATAGCAAAGAACTTGAAAATATGAAAATAAATCAAATCAAAATTTTAGGACTGACATAAATTGAAAAAAAAAAGTGCAGAAGTTTAATAGCAGACTGAATATGACAGAGGAAAGATTCAGGAAACCTGGCCTTTCATTAATATAAATTAGTAAAAATGTGAGGAAATGAAAAATGTCAACAGAATTTCAAGAGCCTCTTGGAAAATAAAATTTTAGTAAATCGAGTACAAAAATATATTAGAATAGATAATACTTCATGAACAAGTAGATTTATTTCAGGAATCAAAGGGTAAAAGAGCAAATTGAGATTTGAAAATCAGTCAAGGTAATTTGCCATAGTAACACATTAAAGGAAAATCCCAAAGTTAAGAAAACTTCACAGGTTAAGGATACAGTCCTCCACAAGACTGCCCTCACTTCAGATGGCAGCTGCAAGTTTGGGAGTTCTGGCCACCCTCACTTCCGACCAGCTAGCTACAACTCTGGTAGCTCCTACTATCCTCTCAGATCTGGTAAATCACTGGAACAACTCAGAGAACTCTGGAAAGTGCCATATTATGATTCTAGTTTTATTATAGCAAAAGGATACAACCTAGAAGCATGTGTTGGTAAGCATTTGGAAAAATTGGCATTCTCATTCATAACTGGTGAGAATGTGAAATTGCACACTATTTTGGAAAAATTTATGTGGTTTCTTAAGAGATTAAATATACAGCTATGATATGACGCAGTGATTCCACTCCTGTGTTTTTACTCGGGAGGAATTATAACATATGTCTGCATAAAGACTTTTATAAAAATATTCAGAGCAGCTTTATTCATAATATTTAACAACTGAAAAAACAGTCCATCTAACAGATCAACAGATAAAGGAATTTTGGTAATACTGTGTAATAAAATTTTATTCAGTAACAAAAAAGGAGAAACCACTGAAGAACACAACAGTACAGATGAATCTGAGTTGAGTAAAAAGCAGTGAGACACAAAAAAGACACATTGTATGATCTCGTTTATATAAAATTCTAGAAAATGCTAATATATCCATGGTGACAGAAAGTAGACTAGTGGTGGCCTGGGTCAGGGTGAAGGAAGGGATGGATTGCAAACAGACAAGAGGAAATTTCTAGGTGAAGGAAATATTGTGTATACTGATGGTAATAGTGTTTTCTCAGGTGTATACATTTGTCAAACTCAGAAAATTTTACTCTTTAAATATGTGCAGTTTATTGTGCATAAATTATACTTTCAACAAAGTGTTTAAAAGACATTTTATGATCATTTTCATATCCCATATTATCAACTTTCAGAATGTTCACCTCAAATCGTCTTGTTTTTTGTCTTCCATCGCACTGCACTTTCTTTTCTTCTTCTATAATCCTTTCTATTTTTCCCTCGCTGGAACGTCTCCAGATTTCCACCTTCAGAAAATGTGTTCGCAAGAGTCTGTACCCTGAACTCTTCTCTTTTCTCTGCAGTGTTGACCATGATTTTCATGCAAATATTTTGCATATCTCAGACCTCCCAAAGCCCCATTGCTTTTCCAACTGGCTAGTTAAGAGGTCTAGATGCATTACCAACTTAATTCTAAATTCGAAATTGTTGGAGGAGGTAATGGAGACGATGTGACTGCCAGTTGACCCACGAGCTGGACCTGGCAATTGGAGGCTCCTCATCCCTTCCTCTGTCCCTGGAATGTACACTCCGCCCACCATTCCCACACTAGGTGCTGTTTCAAGTGTGTAGCCTTGAGAGAGTAAGATGTTGCTGAGAGCACCTGGATGGTATACTTGACTGGACTCAGTTAAGGCCTCTACACAAACTGTTAAGATTCTGACAGGTGAGTGCAGAGACTTGTCTTGCCGCCGCCCAAGACAAGACTCATATGTAAGTTCCCTTGTTTATTAAACATGCCACCTACCAATCTGGAGTGGTCTGCCTCTTTCTTCCGTCTCTCCTTGTGCTCTGTGTATGGGAACCAGTTTCAGATTTCACCCAGGAAATTCCCTAGGTTGTGAACGAACAGAGCGTTCTGAAACAAACCAAAAAAATCATAGCATTTTTTCCATCTTTTGAATACCTTGTTTCCATCAACAGCAGTAACAGGACTCTCTCTTTGCCAAGTTTAACATTTTGGTTTCTCTCTTGACTACTCTGTCCTTCAACCTCTGTTTTAATTAGTTTAAAATCAAACAGAATTTCCACCCCTAATATGTTTTCCAGATACGATCCTTGCCTTCAGGTGCCACCCCCACCATGGACCTTCACCATTTCTTCTTTTAATTAAAATAATCTGCTACTATTATTTTTTTATTATTAATTATTAAAATACTTTGTGGTGATAATGAACAATTCTCTGCACACAGTTGAAGGCACACAATGCTCTTATTTATTAAAACAACCTCATAAGATAAGTCTTACTATTCTTTACAACAGTAAGTGCAGAGCAGTTAAGTAAGTTGTCTAAGGTCACACAGAGAGGAAGTGCATAAATGTGTACTTGAGCCCAGGCAGCCTATGTATTTTTATTATTGAAGTGAACTTTAAAGTGGCTTTAAGTTCACTCACAACATTGTGCTACCACCACCTTCTCTAGTTTTAAAACTTTCATTATCTCAGAAGAATATCCTATATACTTCAGCTAATAACTACCCATTCTCCCTTTCCCTCATTTTCTGGATACCATGAATATTTTTGTCTCTAAGGATTTGCCTAATCTGGATATTTCATATAAAAGGAACCATACAATATGTGATATTTGTGTCTAGTTTCTTTTACTTGGCAGTTTCAGGGTTTATCCATGCTGTATTATGTAGCAGCATTTAATTCCTTTTTAGGGCTGAATGATATTCGATTGTATGTATATACCACAGTTTGTTTATTCGCTCATTGATTGATAGACATTTGGGTTGTCTGTAACTTTTGTGCTTTTATGAGTAATGCTGCTAGAAACAGTTTTGTATAAAGTTCTGTGTGGGAATGTATTTTCATTTCAGACTTGGTCTATTTTAATAGCCTATGATGGAACAAATTAGCTGATAATGTATCAAATAGTCATTAAGCATCCCACTACACTTAGATCTTGGGAAAAATTACAGTCATCATGGTTGTAACTAAACAGAATTACTTGACTCCCAGAGTCAGTGAATCTGAATGTGAAATATGAGGACTCCTAATTTAGAATTATGGAATTCTAGCTGTTTTCACTGATACTCATTACTTGAGGAAATCGTAATTTGATTTAAGTATCCACAGGCTATTCATTTCAAAATGTACATGTGAAGTATCTCTTATGACAAGACGCTATCTTAGGAGTTAGTGATTTAAAGATGAAAATTCATTATTCCTGTTCTTATGAAGTTTGCATTCCTAAGAAAAGAAAATGGCAGACCTGATCAAACGACTGGACCCGTGGATCGCAGCGGGGAAAAAAAAAAAAAAAACTGCGGATCGCAGCAGAAAAACCGGGGCAGAGCACAGGGGGCTTAGACTACACAGACCTTTACCACCAGACAGTGGCAGCAGGTGGAAATTGCAACCAGAGACTTCCAGGATGAGGAAAAACAAAACCAACACAGGAACCACAATGCAAAAATATATGAAATCACCACACCAGAAACAAAATGACAAGCACCCAGAAATCAACCCCGAAGACACAGAAATCCATAAACTAAATGACAGAGATTTCAAAATAGCTATCATAAAAACACTCAACGAAATACAAGACAACACAGACAAACAATTCAATGAGATTAGGAGTTTCTTCACAAAAGAGATTGAAATCATAAAGAAAAACCAATCAGTGCTGATGGAGATGAAGAACACAATGGAGGAGATAAAGGAGAATCTGGAATCTTTAAAGAACAGAGCTGACAATATGGAGGAAAGAATTAGTACTTTAGAGGATAGGTATACAGATATACTCCAGATGGAAGAGGAGAGAGAACTAAGACTAAAAAGAAATGAAGAAAGACTCCGAGAAATATCTGACTCTATTAGAAAATGTAACATAAGAATTATAGGTATTCCTGAGGGAGAGGAGAGGGAAAGAGGAACAGAGAGCCTATTCAAGGAAATAAAGCTGAGAATTTCCCAAATCTGGGGAAGGAGCAGGAAATACCAGTAAGCGAAGCCAACAGGACACCTATATATAATAATAGACAAAGGCCTTCACCACGACACCTAGTGGTAAGGCTAGCCAGGGTCAACGACAAAGAAACAATATTAACGGCAGCTAGACAAAAACAAAAAATAACGTACAAAGGAACTCCCATCAGGCTCTCAGCAGATTTCCCAACAGAAACTTTTCAGGCTAGAAGAGACTGGAATGATATATTCAAAATACTGAAAGACAAAACCTTTCAGCCAAGAATACTCTATCCAGCAAAAATATCCTTCAAATATGATGGAGAAATAGCTCCCAGATAAACAAAAGCTAAGGGAGTTCATGGCCACGAGACCCCCACTACAAGAAATATTCAAGAAAGCCCTCAGGCCTGAAAAAAAGAAGAGAAAGGGAACACAATGCTTGGAGGAAGGAGAAAAGTAGGTAGACAAAATCAGAGAAATAGTAGATCTTTACCGGAATAGGTTAGCAACCACTTAAATACTAAACTCAAAGATCAAAGGAAGAAATTCACCAAAAATAAATTTAACTTCATCACTGTAAACACACAGCCACAACACAAGATAGAATAAGGTATAACAAGAACAACTTAGAAGGGGAAGAGGAAAGTGACTGAACTGACTTAGTATAAGGAAATAGGAGGCTATCAGATAATGGACTATCTCATACACAAGATTTTTTGCCCAAACCTCAAGGTAACCACTAAACAAATAATCAAAGCAAAACCACATATGATAAACAAAGAGAAAACTAGAAGAATCATAAGACAGAACAACCAAACTGAATTGGCAGTCCAAAACAAATGGGACAAGAAACAAAGGAAATGCAAAAGAACCAGAAAATAAGTGACAAAACAGCAACATTAAGCCCTCATATATCAATAATTACCCTAAATGTAAATGGATTGAACTCTCCAATGAAATGATACAGAGTGGCAGGATGGATTAAAAAGTAAGACACAACAACATGCTGCCTTCAGGAAACACATCTTAGCACTAAAGACAAGCACAGGCTCAGAGTGAAAGGATGGAAGACAATACTCCAAGCTAATGGCAAACAAAAGAAAGCAGGTGTTGCCATACTCATATCAGACAAAGTAGACTTCAAGATAAAACAGGTCAAGAAAGACAAAGAAGGGAAATATATAACGATAAAAGGGACACTACATCAAGAAGACATATCACTTACAAATATATATGCACCCAACATAGGAGCACCAATGTACATAAAGCAACTATTAACAAACCTAAAAGGAGAAATCAACAACAACACAATAATAGTAGGGGATCTTAACACCCCACTTATAGCAATGGATAGATCATCCAGACAAAAAGTTAATAAAGAAATATTAGACTTAAATGAAAAACTGGATGAGATGGACCTAGTAGACATATACAGAGCACTCCATCCAAAAACAGCTGACTACACATTCTTCTCAAGCACGCATGGAACATTCTCTAGGATAGACCATATGTTGGGAAACAAAGCAAGCCTCAATAAATTTAGGAAGATTGAAATCATAACAAGCATCTTTTCAGACCATAAGGCTATGAAACTGGAAATGAACCATGAAAAAAAAACTGGGAAAGTGACAAAAATGTGGAGATTAAACAACATGCTACTGAACAACCATTGGATGATTGATGAAATTAAAGGAGAAATCAAAAACTATCTGGAAACAAATGAAAATGATAACATGCCATATCAAACCATATGGGATGCAGCAAAAGCGGTCCTGAGAGGGAAACTCATAGCGATACAAGCCCACCTTAACAAACAAGAAAAAGCCCTAATAGGCAACCTTAAATTACACCTAACAGAACTAGAAAAAGAAGAACAAACAAAGCCCAAAGTCAGCAGAAGGAGAGAAATAATAAAAATCAGAGCAGAAATAAATGAAATTGAGACCAAAAAAACAGTAGAAAGGATTAATGAAACAAAGAGTTGGTTCTTCGAGAAGATAAAAAAAATCGACAAACCCTTAGCCAGGCTTACTAAGAAAAAAAGAGAAAAGGCTCAAGTAAATAAAATTAGAAATGAAAGAGGAGAAATTACAACAGATACCATGGAAATACAGAGGATTATAAGAGAATACTATGAGAAATTATATGCCAACAAATTGGACAATCTAGAAGAAATGGGTAAATTCTTAGACTTACACAACCTCCCAAAATTGAACCAAGAAGAAATGGAGAATCTGAATAGACCAATAACAAGTAAAGAGATTGAAATAGTAATCAAAAACCTCCCAAAAAATAAAAGCCCAGGACCAGATGGCTTCTCCAGTGAATTTTACCAAACATTCAAAGAAGATTTAATACCCATCCTTCTCAAACTATTCCAAAAAATAGAGGAAGATGGAACACTTCCTAAATCATTCTATGAGGCCAACATCACCCTGATACCAAAGCCAGGCAAAGACAATACAAAGAAAGAAAATTACAGGCCAATATCACTGATGAACATTGATGCAAAAATCCTCAACAAAATATTGGCAAACCGAATACAACAATACATTAAAAAGATCATACACCATGATCAAGTGGGATTTATACCAGGGATGCAGGGATGGTTCAACATCCGCAAATCAATCAACGTGATACATCACATCAACAAAACAAAGAATAAAAACCACATGATCATCTCAATAGACGCAGAGAAGGCATTTGACAAGATACAACATCCATTTAAGATAAAAACTCTCAATAAAATGGGAATAGAAGGAAAGTACCTCAACATAATAAAGGCCATATATGACAAACCCACAGTCAACATCATACTCAACAGGGAAAGACTGAAAGCCATTCCTCTGAGAACAGGAACGAGGCAGGGCTGCCCACTCTCACCACTCCTGTTCAACATAGTACTGGAGGTTTTGGCCAGAGCAATTAGGCAAGAAAAAGGAATCAAAGGAATCCAAATAGGCAACGAAGAAGTGAAACTCTCGCTATTTGCAGATGACATGGTTGTATATAGAAAACCCTAAAGAATCTGTTGGAAAACTATTAGAAACAATCAACCACTACAGCAAAATTGCAGGGTACAAAATCAATCTACAAAAATCAGTTGCATTTCTGTATGCTAATAATGAACTAACAGAAACAGAGCTCAAAAAGATAATACCATTTACAATTGCATCCAAAAGAATAAAATACCTAGGAATAAATCTTACCAAGGAGGCGAAGGACCTATACAATGAGAACTACAAGACATTATTGAAAGAAATCCATGATGACATAAAGAAATGGAAAGATATCCCATGCATGTGGATTGGAAGAATAAACATAGTTAAAATGTCTATATTACCTAAAGCAATCTACAGATTCAATGCAATCCCAATCAGAATCCCAATGACATTCTTCACAGAAATAGAAAAAAGAATACTAAAATTTATATGGGGCAACAAAAGACCCCAAATAGCTAAGGAAATCCTAAAGAAAAAGAACAAAGCAGGAGGCATCACAATCCCTGACTTCAAAACATACTACAAAGCAATAGTAATCAAAACAGCATGGTACTGGTACAAAAACAGACACACAGATCAATGGAACAGAATTGAAAGCCCAGAAATAAAACCACACATATACGGACAGCTTATTTTCGACAAAGGTGCTAAGAACATGCAATGGAGAAAGGAAAGTCTCTTCAATAAATGGTGTTGGGGAAACTGGACAGCCACATGCAAAAGAATGAAAGTGCACCACGTGCTATCGCCATTCACAAAAATTAACTCAAAATGGATCAAAGACCTGAAGGTGAGACCCGAAACTATAAAACTCATAGAAGAAAATATAGGCAACACACTATTTGACATTGGTTTTAAAGGAATCTTTTCGGATGACATGCCTACCCAGACTAGGGAAACTAAAGAAAAAATAAACAAGTGGGACTTTATCAGATTAAAGAGCTTTTATAAGACAAATGAAACCAGAATCAAGATGAACAGACAACCATCCAGCTGGGAGAGAATATTTGCAAAACATATATCTGACAAGGGGTTGATCTCCATAATATATAAAGAACTCACACAATTGAACAACAAAAAAACAAACAACCCGATCAAAAAATGGGCAGAGGAAATGAGCAGACACTTCTCCAAGGAAGATATACAGATGGCCAATAGGCACATGAAAAGATGCTCAACATCACTAATCATCAGGGAAATGCAAATCAAAACAACACTAATATACCACCTCACGCCTGTTAGAATGGCTATAATCACCAAGACAAAAAACAACAAATGTTGGAGAGGATGTGGAGAAACAGGAACCCTCATACACAGCTGGTGGGAGTGCAAACTGGTGCAGCCTCTATGGAAAATGGTATGGAGATTCCTCAAAGAATTAAAAATAGAGATGCCCTATGATCCAGCCATCCCACTACTGGGAATCTATCCAATGCACCTGAAATCGACAATCCAAAGAGGCTTATGCTCCCCTATGTTCATTGCAGCATTATTCACCATAGCCAAGAAGTGGAAGCAACCTAAGTGTCCCTCCACTGATGATTGGATTAAGAAAATGTGGTATATATATACAATGGAATACTACTCAGCCATAATAGAAGACAAAATCGTCCCATTTGCAACAACATGGATGGGCCTGGAGCGTATTATGTTAAGTGAAGTAAGCCAGAAAGAGAAAGACAAACACTGTATGGTCTCACTCATATGTGGAATATAAACCAACACATGGACAGAGAAAACTGTAGTGTGGTTACCAGGGGCAGTGGGGGTGTTGGGTGGGCACAAGGGGTGAAGGGAGTCATATATATGGTGATGGACAAACAAAAATGTACAACCCAAAATTTCACAATGTTAGAAACCATTAAAACATCAATAAAAAAAAAAATCCAAAGACAATAAAATAATTGTTTAGTGGATGTTTCTAAAATCTTCAGTGGAAGCATAAGAGAAAGAATAACTGAGTTGGCCTAGAGGAGTTAACATTTTTGCTGAGACTTAAACAACAAATATGAATTTGCTACTAAGTAGACAATCAACTGGAGACTTCTTCTGGTGGATTGAATAACATAAAGGCAATAAGGCAAAAAAGAACACTGTCCTGAATACCATCAGCGGTTTCTTATTGTTGAAGTATAACTAAGGGTCTAAATCATGAAGAAACCATGCAGAGAAACCATGAAAAGCACACAGAGACATATAGATTTTATTCTATAGGTGATGAAGAATATGCAGACAGCCACATACAGATCTTTATATTTCATTCCATATTTTACAGAATATCTAAATATATCTAAAAATATCACTCTGGCAACAATGTGTTGGACAGAGGAAGGAAGCTGGGTCTAGATTCCATGAGAATATAAAAAGGTCATCATCTAGTTGAGGAAAGAGGATGTCCTAAGGTAAGACAGCGGCAGTGTGGATATAGTGGAAGGAATGAATACAAAATATATTTGAAATCTAAATTAAAATGATTTAAGAATCAATTATACCTTAGAAATAAGGAATACAGTACCATATGCAAGAATCTTTCTGTAGTGCCTTTCACCGTCATAGAAAATTCAGAAGGAAAAGCAATTTTGGAGAAAGAAGATTTGAACATATTTAATTTCTCCTTTGTAAGTGTCATCCGGGTGAATGCATGTTACGTAACGGAATTTGTGGACATAGCTTTCAGGAGCAGACTAGTTTGGAGATACATAAATGAGAGTCATGACCTCAGAGGTGACTGGAGAAATATCATAATTACTACAGGATCTGTTTCAAGCTATTCCTTCAAGCCATATTCCTGCGCCTTTAATTCAAAGTTTGTTTTGGGTCCTATGAGAATAGTAGAATGTCTAGAAACAGATCAAATGAAACAAAACAACGTAACTTTAAAATATATTTTTTAGTTCAAAATATTAGGAAAAGAATACATTTTTCATTGAGAATGTTATTTGGAAAAGGATTAAATGATTTGGAACTCTACCTCAGTGTAAAAATGTAATCATAAAAGAGCTGGAGAAAATGGTAGCATAGGTGGCTTTCTATTCTGGGAGCTTTCTCAATCCTACAAACAAAAGAATAAATCATAAAATAAAATATTTGCTTTCATACATAAAGCAACTTCTAAAGACCAAAATCATCATAAATAAAATTTAAAGGTGAAATATGGGCCTGGTTAAAAATAAATGCAATAATCATGAACAGAATTTAGCAATCAATAAGAGAAAGATTGAAATTCTAATATGAAATTTATATATGAAGAAAAACAGAGGAGTACCACAGATGTGAAAAACAACTGACTCTCAGTGATAATTTAAATATCAGAATATAAATAAGATGCTTATAAATATTTAGATAAAATGACACCATTTCATTAATACAATAAGATAAATTTGAAAACATAAATGATCAATATTAAGACAGCATTTAAATTACAGTAGATTCATAGAATGGAATATAGACAATATATAGTAAATATATAATATATAGCAAATATATAATAACTTTTATTAGCAGTAAAATATTCACAATGTATTCTTAAAAGGAAAAAAGCAAAACAGTACAGACAACTTGGTTCCAATTTATGTATAGATAGTGGAAGTATGAATTTTCTTTTGTGTCTTAATTTATTTCTACAAGAATATGTATAAATTTCATTATTAAAATAATCAAAAATAAAATCATAGAAAAGGTTGTCTGTGTGGTGGAAAACACCAGGAGAAAAAGTAGATATTATAAAAATTAAAGAAAAGAGAGAACGGTAATAATTGCAAATACCATTATATCCTGTAAGATGATGAGCAATATTTGACCATTTTATTTGTCAAATATGAAGGAACTGGAAAATTTATTGAGTGCTCTACTGAGGTGATTAATTTAAACGCCAGAATGCAGTAGATTGTAGTGTATACATGGTTAAGATAGTGGATCTAGCAGCAGCAACTTTGTCTGGTTCACTGATGAAGTCTCAGAGCCTACAACAAGTCTAGCATAAAGAAGGCCTACAGCAAACATTTTTCAAAGTAATAAAATGATTGAAAAAATGAATTAACATACAGTTAGAAATTTTACTGGAAAAATAATAAATGAGAGCAGCATGAAGCTACTATATTCTAAGTGGGATATATTGTCTTAGTTTGGATTTCCTGAAAAGCAGACAAAAAGATGAAAATACAGAGGTTTATTTGAGCTAGGAAGCACAAAAAAGAAGTGTGGAAAATGAGGCAGGGAGTGGCAGGCAGATACATTTGATGGCCCCTTGATATCTGCATCCTAGTGTTGCACCCTATATAATCCTTTCCCTTGAGTGTGTGAATGGTGCTTGTAACTTGCTTCTGATCAATAGAATATGGCAAAGACAGTGGGATGTCACACCCATAATCATGAGTCACCTGAGAAAATAAACTAGTCTTCACATCTTCATTCATCTGTTCATTCACTCATCCATCCTCCAAATACTTGTTAAAGGTTTATTATGCACCAGGAAGGTAAACTGTGATAAGGGCTAAAATGAGGGTGCATAGACCATTATAAAAACTCAAGGATCTCTAGCCCAACCTCCACCTCACAGCTCACATTCAACAGGAAGTTTTTTTCTTCTTGGAAAGGAGAAGAATGCTTTTGGATCCTCATAAGAGAAATGATACTTCTGGTCTACACAACCACCACACACAATTATCTTCTGTTTACCCCCATCCCAGATTTTTCATTCTTCTCTCTTTTTATGCAGGCCTGGATCTCAAAGAGATGTCTGCTTTCCCATGTTTGTTGCACCACTATTCACAACAGCTAAGATATGGAAATAACCAAACAACCTAATGTCTGTTAATGGATGAATGGATAAAGAAAATGTAGTAGCTAGCTAGCAGCTAGCTACCTAGATATAAAATCCTAAAAAAATCTATGAAAATATTAGAGTTAATAAACTAATTCAGCAAGGTTGTAGGATATAAGATCACATACAACAATGAACTGTACTTCTATGCCCTCATGTAAACGATCTGAAAAGAAAATTAAGAAAATTTCATTTATGGTAGCTACAATAAGAATAAAATATGTAGCAATAAATGCAATCAAGGAGATCCAAGACATGTGCACTGAAAACTACAAAATACCACTGAAAGTAACAAACGCATTTAGTAAAGTCCTAAATAAATGGGAAGACATTTGCGTTCAAAGACGTTAAGATAGCAGTACTTCCCAGAGCAATCTACAAATTCAATGTAATCCCTATCAAAATCCCAGTGGCTTTTTTTGTAGAAATGGAAAGCTGATTCTGAAATTCATATGGAACTGCAAGTGACCCTGAATAGCATAAACATCCCTGAAAAATAACAAAGTTGGAAGGCTCACGCTTTCCAATTTCAAAACTTACTACAAAACTGCAGTAATAAAAAGTATGGTAATGACATGAAGATAGACATAATCAGATGAATGGAATATAATTGAGAGTCTAGAACTAAACCCATAGATTTATGATCAGTTGGCTTTCTACAGTGGTACCAACACCATTCTGTGGTGGAAAGTATAGTCTCTTCAGCAGATGGTGCTGGGACACCTGGACATCTCCAGGCAAAAAATGAAGTTAGACTTTACCTCACATCATATACAAAACTTAACTCAAAAGAGATCAAAGGCCTAAATGTAAGAGTTAAAAGTGTAAAACTATCAGAAGAAAACATAGAGATAAATCTTCATGACTTTGGATTTGGCAATGGTTTCTTAGATAGGATACCAAAAACACAAGAAACAAGAACAAATACATAAATTTGACTTTATAAAAATTAACATATGTGCATCAAATGACATTATAAACAGAGTGAAAAAAACAACCCATCAGTGAGACCAAATATTTATAAATCATATATCTGATAATGGTCTAATATCTATAATATACATAGAACTCATACAATTCAACAACAAAAGACAAAACTTCCAATTAAAAAATGAGCAAAGGACTCCTTTCTCCGAAGAATATAAATGAATGGCCAAAAGGTGCATGAAAATATACTCAACACAACTGGTTATTTGTGAAATGTAAATAAAATCAAATGAGATACACTTCACACCCATTAGGATGGCTATAATCAGAAAGCAGAATATAACGAGAGTTGGTGAAGATGTGAAGTTGAAACCTTTGTACCTTGCTAGTGGAAATGTAAAATGGTCCAGCTGCTGTGAAAAAAGTTTGTCAGTTCCTCAATAAATTAAATCCAGAGTTGCCATATGACCCAGCAATTCCATTTATAGGTATATACTCAAAAGATTTGAAGACAGGTGTTCAAACAAAAACGTACACAAGAATGTTCATAACCATGCTAATCACGATAGCTGTAACCAATTCAAGTGTCTATTAACTGATGAATGGATAAACAAAATGTGGTATATCCATACAATTGAATATTATTCAGCCAGAAAAAGGAATTAAATACACATACATGCCACAACATAGATGAACCTTGAAAACGTGGTTACTGAAAGAAGCCAGATACAAAAGGGCACATATTGTATGATTGCTTTTATGTGATGTAACCACAATAGGAAAACCCATAGAAACAGAAAGCAGATTAGTGGTTGCCAGTCGCCGTAGGGAGGGGTGAATGGGAATGACTGCTGGATGGGTATAGAGTTTCCTTTTGGGTGATGAAAATGTTCTGGAATTCGAAAATGGTGGTAATTATGCAATATTGTGAATATACTAAATGCTACAAAATTACACTTTCAATAGTTAAATGTTTAATTTTATGTGTATTTTACCACAATAAAAGGTATATGAATACCACTATTCCTTACCAAAAAAATAATCGTGGATGTTGCATCCTTAAAAATATGTAAAGCCTAGTAAAGAAGATAGTTTGTAAAGAAAGCAGATTCCTAAAAGAACATTAAAAGTGATAAAAGGAAAAGATAGTCAGATTACGTGGTCTGGCGGAACAGCTGAGATAGCATTTTCAACTAGACAGAGACATAAAATATTTTATGAACTTTGCACTGGACTAGCAGTGTACATGTGGTTTGCACATGAGAACAAGTGGGTATACAGTCAGTCCAGAGAGAATAGCATAAAACCAGGTTGTTGTTTGAATAAACGAAAATTATTGCATCTCACAAAGCCCCAAACTTAGAATATCCAAAACTTAGCTCATTATCTTCTTCCAAATCATTCCTGCTATTATATTCTCAGGTGCACTTAGTGGCACAAGCCAGAGATTTCAAAGCAAAAACTCAGCATTATCTTCCTTTTGTACTTTTATCTGATTTCTGCCTTTACAAAGCCTTGTCAATTTTGTGTCTTGACCCTAGTTCTAAGAGTTCCGAGGTTCAGAGTGAACATAAGAAGATCTAAGGGATGCATGAACTTTTCACCTACACAAAGAGATATTTTTGTTCTGGAATATCTTCTTATACCCAATTAATTACATAGTTTGCATGTTTCTCAATGATCCCTGCCCCACAAATACATAAATTGCAGATTTATTTATAATGAGTTCCCTAGTCAGACTAGGTGCACTCTTGTAAAAGCATTCTGTACATAGGGCTCTCCTTCTAATCAATATCATTAACGTTTTTGGCTGTAAGTCTGTCAAATCACCATGTTTACAAGGGTATTTGGCCTGATAATGCCCTCCTTTCTTTTTTAGGAGTGCTTGATAACAGAAGAAAACAGATTACAGGCGTACTTTTAAACAATTCCTTCTCACAACCATTTAACTATTTTTCATCCCTTGCATTTTATGTTTTATATCATTTGTGAAAACTTTCTCTATTATCTGAAGTAAATTATCTTCTCTCCTTTCACTCACATTTAATACATACACTTATATTTTAAACATTCTAAGTTTAGATTGTAAGCCCCTCATGACATGGGCTATGTATTATTTTTCCGGGTACTCAGCACTGGGTTAGCCTACCACATGGCCTGGCACTTAGTTTTTGTGATTTATAAATGTTTATAAATTCTATTATAAATGTTTGTGAAATGGCAGGAGAAAGAAATGATTTTATCAGAAACATTGCCTAAGCAGGATTTATTGTAACTTCATAAAAATTAAAACAATGCTATAAATATGGTAGGCTCTGATGACAGCACCTGAGCAGTAGCAAATTAAGAATTGTTTCTCTTTACAAATTATTTTTTACTTCAATGTAAATTAAAAAGAATTTATGAACAGAAAGTAATAACTTCTTTTTAATTGAATATCTTATGGAGATAAATGTAAATTCACATGTAATTGTGCAAAATAATACCGAGAGATCCTATGTGTCCCTTACTCAATTTCCCCCAGTGGTAACTTCCTGCAAAACTGTAGTACAATATCCTACCAGGATTTGACATTTCTATAATATACTGATCTTACTCAGATTTCTCCAGTCTTACTTGTACTGATTTGTGTGTGGCTGTATTTAGTTCTATATATTTTATCACCTGCGTAGGTTTGTATATCCACCACCACAATCAAATACAGAATAGTTCCATCACTACAAGCGTCTCTTTTGGAGAATAACTACTCTTTTTTAAAATATTAGTGACTAAGGAAGTATTCATAACAATAGAATGTATAGAGAAGCCATTTTAACTCGTAATCACTCATTACGTATTTCATTTTTTGTTGGTATCAAATATGTGTTAAAAAGAGGCACCACATTACTTAAGGGATTGTATTTGTGTACATACACACACACATAGGCATGTTAAAATAATCTTAAGGAAAGTATCCTCCAAATCATTCACTGTCTTTCAAAATAATTCTAGTATGAAGAATGTAACCAACGTCTTGGGAGAAAAATGCTTGAATAATAAATACAGTTGTAATACAAATTATGTACTACTTTCCCTTTGATTCTCTGACTGAGAACATCAACTTACAATGTGACAAAATAAAATTGTCTACTTTCAACATCAATATCTTTCGGGCCTGGTGATCCCAGCAATACCTTTCATTAGAAAAACACAGTAAAAGCTGGGAGGAGAGCTGAGCTGCCATTCAATGTAAAATGTACCTTATGAGCAGGCTTCCATAACTGTTGTTCACACATCACATGAGACAAGCTACGGTTTCATGAAGTGATTGGGGAAATGAGATAAAGAGAACAGAAAAGAATAAATCTATCAAATATATTTTTTGGTTTTATTGCTTAATTTACCTTCCTAGAAAAAGACAATGTAGAACTCTTTTTTGCAACCTTACATAGATAGTTGTAAGGATTAAAAAAGAAAATTAACTGCTGGAGATCCCTAATGGAGCTGTGAAAATTTTTAAATGTTATTTTCAATAAATAAGATTAAAAAGAGATATGAGAATGTTAGTCAGATATTATGCTTTTCATTATCAATTTACAATTTCCCAAACATACTAAGATAGAAGATAGATTTATTCACTCAAAATTAAAATAATATATAATAACTGGCATTTTTATAATTACTTTTATCTCTATTACTCAAAAATTTCTTTTCTATATATTATATATCTAGAATGTATCTGAATCATTGCCATGGTTGTAGTTAAAAGAGCTGAGAAATAAATGAAGAAACTGTGAAAAGTCATCCATTCAGTAACAGTCATAGGGCAGGATCAGAAGTTCTGATAACTGTAATATATATTAAATTATTTAAAAAGTAATTATCTGCCACATAGTAAGTGCTTGAAAGCACTTACTGGTACTGGCACAAAAATAGAAACACAGATCAATGGAACAGAACTGAGTGCCCAGAATTAAATCCACACATATATGGACAGCTAATTTTTGACAATAGAGCCAAGACGATACAATGGAGAAAGAAACATCTCTTCAATAAATGGTGTTGGGAAAACTGAACAGCCACATGCAAAAGAATGAAAGTAGACCATTATCTTCCACCATACACAAAAATTAACTCCAAATGAATTAAAGATTTAAATGTAAGACCAGGAACCATAAAACTTCTAGAAGAAAACAAGGGCATATGCTCTTTGACATTGGTCTTAGCAGTATCTTTTTGAATACAATGTCTCAGCAGGCAAGGGAAACAAAAGAAAAAATAAACGGTACTACATCAAACTAAAAAGCTTCCGCACAGCAAAGGAAACCATCAGCAAAACAAAAAGGCAACCTAACAATTGGGAGAAGATATTTACCAATCATATACCTGATAAGGAGTTAATATCCAAAATATATAAAGAACTCATACAACTTCACAACAAAAAACAACCCAATTAAAAAATGGGCAAAGGAACTGAACAGGCATTTTTCCAAAGAAGATATACAGACAGCCAACAGGCACATGAAAAGATGTTCAACGTAACTAATTATTAGGGAAATGCAAATCAAAACTACAATGAGATACCACCTCATACCCATTAGAATGGCTATAATCAATAAAACAGGAAATAACAAGTGTTGGAGAGGATGTGGAGAAAATAGAACACTCATACATTGCAGGTGGGAATGGAAACTCGTGCAATCACTATGGAAAACAGTATGGAGATTCCTCGAAAAATTAAAAATAGAACCACCACATGATCCAGCTAGCTATTCCACTTCTGGGTATTTGTCCAAAGAACACAAAAAAAATGACTATGAAAAGATATTTGCACCCCTATGTTCATCACAGCATTATTCAAAATAGTCAAGACTTGGAAACAACATAACTGCATCAATGGATGAATGGATAAAGAAGATATGGTATATATACACAATGGAATACTACTTAGCTATAAAAAAAGGTGAAATCTTGCCATTTGTGACAACATGGAAGGACACCGAGGGTATTATGCTAAGCTAAATAAATCAGATGGAGGAAGTCAAATACCGTTAAGTGAAAGATAAAAATAACAATAACAAAAATAAACAAACACATACACACAGAGATTAGATTGGTGGTTGCCAGAGGGGAAAGGTTAAGGGAAGGGAGTGTAAGGGGTAACAGGGTATGTGGATGGTGATGGTGATGGATGATAATTAGTCTTTGGGTGGTGAACGTTATGTAGTCTACCCAGAAATTAAAATATAATGATGTACACCTGAAATTTATATACTGTTATAAACCGATATTGAGGTACCTCAATAAAAATAAATAAATAAAAGTAATTATCTGCATTGAAGTATCTTTCAAGCACATACTAAGTGCTTGAAAGAAGCATCCACATTTTTATTATTATCACTATTTTATTAGGAACTAACCAATCATTTTGGACTTTTCCACTAAAAATAAAATTAGTTTATATAAATAATATTCAGCAAACAACTTCAATACCATCAACCTTTTTTAACTCTCCAATACATAATAAAATCTATGGTTGGCACTGGTATGGTGCCAGGCTAACATTTTCTTAGTGATAATTTTGATTATATATCAATGCATATAAACCAATCCTCCAAATTAGTGAGTTCTGTGTGACAACTGAATGGTTCTTCCTTGGAGTTTTTCATGAGGTTGCAATTTGATGCCAGCTAGAGATGCACTCGTCTGAAGGTTGTATAGGACTAGATGTCTGAGATGGTTCATCCACATGGCTACATTTGATGTTAGCTGAGGGCTTTAAGCTCAGCTATCAATGTTGATCAGATTACCCTTCCTCTTGGGCTTCTTATAGCATGATGGATGAGATCCAGCAGGAATGTCTTGAGAGAGAATTGCCTAAGAGTGAGCGTACGTCAACTGAAAAAAGAAGAAAGCCTAGGATGGAGCTCTGATGAATATCAATATTTCAAAATTGGGCACAAAAAAGGAGTCTGAGAAATAGAGGTAAACAAGAGGTATAGGAAGAAAAGAACATTATTTTGACACGGAAGAAGAACTTTGACAAATGCTATTGAGAGGTCAAGTGACGTAAGCATTAAATTCTGTGTCTAGTGTTTAGCAACAACAGATTATTGCAGACTTGTGAAAATAGTCGAATCATATGCACAAGAGTGAGAAATAAGTGGGAAAGTGTAGAAAATTGTAGATGACGACTTTAAAACAGAGGAGAAGGATAAGATAGCAGTGAGGGAGAACATATGCTAAAGAATTCCTTCAGTGTTTTCTTTTGCTTTGTTTGTTTTGTTGTAGATTTATTTTGTTTGTTTCAAGAAAGAAGTAGCATGCTTGTAATACCAATAAGAGGAAACCAATAAACAGAAATGCTGAAGACACAAGAGGAAAAAGGAAAATCTATGATTTAAAGTGTTTTAAAATCTTCATTTTTTACATTATGCTGTGAAAACGTTGTTATGACAGTGACTTGCAAGGATTTTTGTTCCGGAACTACTCACTGGTTGAACTCTATATCCTATAGGTTATAAGAGGAAATTTCCCACTTTATACATGTTCCCTTTTCTTTTAGGCTCAAATATAATTTTCCTTTAAAAATTATTACCTGATGTTTATTTATTTGTCCTGTTTTACGTCTATACAACAATCTCAGATTTTTTTTTCTGAAAGACTTTATTAGAAATCAATAGAACCATTGAGAGAAAAGCAGAAACCTTGTAATATAAGGTAAATTACATCAAAACAATACACACAACTAACTTTTCCTGAATCTTACTGATGGTGAATGTCATGAAAAGCCCTTTAGTTTATTAAAATAAGCATAAGGAGTAGTTGTGTGATGTATTAGTACTAAGATTATTCCATTTCAAAAATATAAATAGATTATAAATAATTTGTAATATTAAATATTAAATAACAATAATTAGCTTATATGACCTCTCATTTTAAGAGTCCACATGAACATTAATCAAAGTGACACTTTAAATTTTGCTTATACTGTTGAGATAGATGATGATGTTGGACTGTTTCCATTGATTAGTCTATATATCGTCATTAATATTTATACAAATTTTCACTGACTTATTAGAGTCAGGAAATAAGCACATTTTCATTAATCAAACAAAAGTAAATTATTTGTGAATTGGGATATTCATTATAGAATGAGGACACCAGAGCCGATGAATTCTTAGCTGAACCTTTTACATTACCCCTTGTTTCACTTCTAAATCTACTATCAGTAGATTATAAATACTTTGCCTACATTATTTGCCTAGATTGAAGGATTGCGATCTCAGTGACCTTCCTCCAAGGATGAGTTAACAAGATTGATTTAGAGATCTGTCACACAGGAGCCATAAATCTTTTGTCAAAAAGTATTCATGATTATGAATAATTTATTAACATAAACATTTCACATCAAAGCAGACAGTTCACACTTTCTCATTTTAATACTCTGCTATAAAATGAGTAATTAGCAATTATTGGATTTTCTGTCATAATACAAATATTTTACTTTATTTTAATTGTTCCCAGAAAAACTGGTACATTTTAAATAATAAAATGGCATAAAACTAAAACTGAATAAACAGTAATTATAATAATGGAATAAATACATTTCAATTTCTAAGTTAAAATGCTACTGCTAAATAATAGGACAAAAAATGTATGAAGAGAATTGACGTCGTTTCACATTTCTTGTAAACATAATTTATTGATGTCAAGATCTGAATGATTATATTAGATAGGTATACACGCAGTCTATAAAACCTTATCTCAAAATAAATACACACACATACATATACTTTTTCTCATGTTGCTCAAAGATTTCTGCCAAAACTTAATAATATGGGAAAAACTATTGAGCAAAAGTATTTTCTTTTGGAGGATAGGGAGTCCAAGATGATAAGAGAAGAAGACCCTGAACTCACCTCCTTCCAGGACGCATGGAATCTACACCTACATAATGAACAATTCCTCCTGAAGAACAACTGAGGGCTGACTGAACAGCTTCTGTACATAGAGGGACCACCTAGAAACAGGTAGAAGAGACAGAGATACGGTGTGGAGGAGAACCCCACCCCAACGCTGCAACCTGGCAGCAGGGAGGGTTAACACTGAGGCCCCGCGCAGGCTTGCCAGCCCTGGGATGCAGGGAAACATATTTTCTTTCTTCTATGATGTTTATTCCCCTAAATATCCTTTTCCCCTTATGATTTACTATGTCATACCTTTCAGATCTTTGCATAATTTATGTGTATTTTTCTTACTTCATTATTTTTCTGTTACAAATAGTTCACAAAGTTATATTTTTTTACCCAAAAGTCTTATAAATACTATCATTCTCCTTAATTATTTGATAGAATCACTTTGATGATGTATTATGGCAATGCATCATAAGGCTGCTCTTGCACTACTATTGTATTATCGTAATACATCAAAAAAAACACCCATATTCTGATGTTACAGTACAACGATTAAACATAAGAGTAATTCCAGTAGATCTATAACAATGACTTTATATATTGTTTTTAGTGTTCTATTCAAGTTGAAGCAATAGAATTAACTTAAAATGTGTACAAAATAGAAATTGGCTACATATGCTACTGGTTTAGCAATAATTTGTACTTTTACCTTCGTATCACAATGAAATGGTATTTTCTTAGTGGAATTTAATGATGTATGTTGAGGTGACTGAGCTCTCATAAATTAAGGAATGTGACCCTTCATTGGATTAATTATCCATTTCATAAACAACACCCAGAACCAAAGGGAATATTGAAGGAAGATGCTGAAAGCTACTATTGTACTAATTAAGCTACTCTTGCTATTGCAAACTCTATTTTTTTGTTCAGTTTTCCTGATACATTGTTGTTAATAGCAAAACAAAATTATATTGATATAATTATAATTGTTATGTATAATCTCAATTTATTTATTTACTTGTGCTTTGTATTTGGATGGATATGAGTTAAGTTAATAATTTGGGGCCGGCCAGTGGCTTGGCAGTTGAGTACGCAGGCTCCACTGCTGGCAGCCCGGGTTCGGACCCCGGGCGCGCACCAATGCACCGCTTCTCCGGCCATGCTGAGGCCACGTCCCACATACAGCAACTAGAAGGATGTGCAGCTATGACATACAGCTATCTACTGGGGCTTTGGGGGAAAAGAAAAAAAAAAAAAGTAATAATTTGAAGGATGAAGACAAGTTATAAGTTGATGCAGGGTGATATATTATAAAGTATAAAATTGAAATGGGAAATTGATACTTTAATCCCAGCAAACAAATCGGACCCTTGCAAGCATACTGCAATGGAATTTAACAAAAATGGCAAGTGATTGCGTTTGTTCAAGTCACTTATTTTATGTAACTGTTAGGAAAGATTCAGTCATTTTTCCAAGAGTAGCCTGAAAGTTTCTGATATGGAGATCTAGAGAGATATATGAATGTAAAGGAACCAAGATATTGCAAATAATGTGACCAAATTAAAAACAAATTTGTAAATGATTTCACTTTGGGTTTTAATTTTGCCTTTTTACTATTATGTGTGCTAGATATTTTCAGTACTGACCCCCAATAATTTACTCCTCCCCATATCCGTGCCCACAAGGCCTCTGGGCTTGGCCTTATGGCTCACTTTAACCAATGGAACAAAAGTTCACATGAGCGGAGGTTTAAAAGTGCTTATGCAATGAATTTGTCTTCTCTCGCTTCTTGGACCTCTTCTGCCACCATATCAACAAGTCTGGATTTATCTTAGAGAAAATAAGACACCATGTGTAGAGAGGCCTCAGTAGTACCAACCATCCCAGACATTGCAGTTGAGGTCTGAGATATGTCAATTAGTCTATCCTAGACCACAGAGCTGCAGCTAATCCAGCCCCAACCAGATGACTCAACCAGGGAATCCACAGAAGAGTGAGGCATAATAAGTGTTTACTGTTTTGATCAAGAGGTTTTAGGGTGGTTTGTTATGTAGCAAAAGCTAGCTGATACTTTGGAAAAAGACACATTGAGCACCATATATATACTAATAATAACTTCAGTTTGAATTATTTGAAAGTTTAATTGTAATGCATATTTATTTTCTGACATTTTATACTGATTGCTTTAATTTTATATTATTATAATTAAGTTTTCATTGCAGCTTGGGGGAGAATCCAGATATCATTGCTGAAAGTTTAACTAAGCTAAATATGTTAATAAGTGATATTCTATGTTTTCTCTTTTTATAAAGTGAATTCATATTTTGTTTCCTCTCCCTTTGTGTAAGTAACTATGAAAGTAATAATGAAAGTTTAACACTAAGAAAGATAAAGAGAAATAGTTTTGTTAAAAACTTTGATAGTCGTCTAGAGTTAAGCAAAGCAGTTTCATTTAATTCAAGCATTGGTTTAATAAGAATGAGAACTAGTAATATAGGGTTATAGAGGGAAACATACAGCAACATGGGTAGGCTGATTAGACATTAAAAGTCTCCTCTCTCTCTTTCTCTCTCTCAGTGTAATATATGGAGTGAAATATACATATAAATACTTAATATTATGTATATTTAATTACTTATACTATGTAATATAAATCTCCTTATAAAATAACTGATGCCTAGGATAGATGGAGTATACCTTATTTGTAAGGCTTGTTATGACTTATTCAACATGGTCAATGTCATTTTCTGCTAAGTAATGAATTATAGGAGTAAACATTTGAATAAAACTACAGCAATAGATACTGGGTATGACAAGAATGGCATTGAAATAAAATAGTAAAGGGAGGGCTTTATAAATTTCATGGTAATAGAAAAGAAAAGCAGGCATGGAACAACTAATGTATATTCAGATGTTCATTTTAATAAAACGCAAAATATGGAACATGGAATATATTACTTCTTAGAGCATATATAAAAGAATTATATTAATGCCTTTAATGCAGAAAACTATACCAGAAGAGTAACATGACAGAAAATAGACTTTTTATCATAGTACATATTTGATGGAAAATATAAGAACATAAAAATCGAATCATAGTAGAAAGCATTTGCGTATGGAAAAAATAAGGAAGGAAAAAGATCCATATTATAGAATTATACTATACTATACTATACTAACCAAGAGATTGGCTAAGTAAATTTGCTCATCTAATTACAGATTATAAATTTCAAAAATCAAAACAAGTACAATGTTGACTGAGGAATTACAATATTTTAATATATTTTGAACATGTCATGTTAAAATGAATTATCTAATAATTATTTAAATGGAATTAAAATAAATTTCTTCTTCATTATGCACAGAAGGCTATAAATAATCAATATGTTCTGTATAAAACTATGCCATAACCTATATTTGCCTTACAACAGTTATGTGCAAAATATTAGGTCAATGTCATCTCAATTTTTTAGAAAGGAACTGAGGTTAAGAAAAGCTAAATGATTCAAACAATGTCAAAATGGTGAAGCTCTGAATTGAATAAACATATCCTCCCACCAGATCCAATAGTTTTCTAACATATTATGAAGTTATGTGTACATGAATATTTTTCTAGATATAATTCTAAATTTCTAGAGTGTTTAATGATACAGAGTCCTAAGATCTTTAGAATGAATCACCATGTTATCTTGTCATGTGTGATATTAAGAGAATGACAAATAGAGCATAGTCAGATTCTATGATTGCAGAGATGAAATTCAAATGAATGTTTGTTACAATATTGGACTTCTGAATAGGCAGAATATGCACTTTGATTTTTTAGGTTAATAAGAAATCACCCATTAAAATAAATAACTCTTTAACATCTGTTTAATGAGATCAGAAAATCTTTCTGTAATTGAAAATTACAGAAATTTCAAGCACTCTACTGGAGAAATAGGATATAAATTATATTATTCCTTTTTTAACAGATGAGGAAAATTACGTTCTAAAAGGATAATTTTCTCAAACTATCTCAATAGTATATTAGAAGGATATAATGCATAATGTGGTTCCCAGGATGCCAAATGCTCAGCATATCATGATGTCAAGGCAAAGTGGAGTCCTGGTACTTACACCTTGAATAGCTGCCTCAATATATGTTCTAGGTTTATTTCGTCATTGCTATGTTGGTGGAGGTGTCAAGAGAGACTTTGAGAAGAGGCTGAAATAATTAAATGATTATTCTTGGGGATCATTTTTATAGATTAGAGTTTAGGCTGTGAATTTAGGCATGTTGTTTTGAGTATAGCTAAAAAAATGGGGCAACTACCCTATATAAATCAATACGCAGTTTGGAAGTTTTAAATTTTTTCCGTGTAACATAAGACCCCAGTGTAATTTTGTACCTCTCTTAATGTTTATAGGAATAGGATCTAGGATGAAGCACAAATTATTCATGTGGTCTGAATTTGAAGATGTATTGTGCTGGGTTGCTCTGCTTTATTGTGAGATAAGAAAGATAGTGATATGAATGTGAATAATGATATACATTTGTGTACAGCAGGTGTATACTCTGTTGTTTTTTGATGTCCTGACCTCGAGTATGTAGCGCAATATAGCACAGTGGCAAGGAAGAATTGGCCTTTGTGGATGGGCCCTCTCTGAAAGGCAGGGAGAAGGAAGAAACTGACCGGGAGAAGAAAGGATAGACCGTTATTTGAAGGAGAACTATTAGATCTGAAGTGGTGCTTGACTCCTAAATACAATTCCTATTATTATATAAGGATCCAGGCACAAGATAATGATGTTGGCAAAGTATGTTCTTAAACATTCTTAGACATATACACATACCAAATAAACAAAAAACTTACCCATATAATTTTTTTATTGATGTTTTAATAGTTTATAACATTGTGAAATTTTGGGTTGTACATTGTTGTTTGTCCGTCACCTTATATATGTCTCCCTTCACCCCTTGTGCCCAGCCCCCACCCCCATTGCCCCTGGTAACCACAGTACAGTTTTCTCTGTCCATGTGTTGGTTTATATTCCACATATGAGTGAGACCATACGGTGTTGGTCTTTCTCTTTCTGTCTCACTTCACTTAACATAATACCCTCCAGGCCCATCCATGTTGTTGCAAAGGGGACAATTTTGTCTTTTTTTATGGCCGAGTAGTATTCCATTGTATATATATACCACATCTTCTTGATCCAGTCATCAGTGGAGGGACACTTAGGTTGCTTCCACTTCTTGGCTATGGTGAATAATGCTGCAATGAACATAGGGTGCATAAGCCTCTTTGGATTGTGGATTTCAGATTCGTTGGATAGATTCCCAGTAGTGGGATGGCTGGATCATAGCGCATCTCTATTTTTAATTCTTTGAGGAATCTCCATACCATTTTCCATAGAGGCTGCACCAGTTTGCATTCCCACCAGCTGTGTAAGAGGGTTCCTGTTTCTCCACATCCTCTCCAACACTTGTTTTTTGTCTTGGTGATTATAGCCATTCTAATGGGCATGAGGTGATATCTTAGTGTTGTTTTGATTTGCATTTCCCTGATGATTAGTGATGTTGAGCATCTTTTCATGTGCCTATTGGCCATCTGTATATCTTCTTTGGAGAGGTGTCTGTTCATTTCCTCTGCCCATTTTTTGATCGGGTTGTTTGTTTTTTGTTGTTCAGTTGTGTGAGTTCTTTATACATTATGGAGATCAACCCCTTGTCAGATATATGTTTTGCAAATATTCTCTCCCAGCTGGTGGGTTGTCTGTTCATCTTGATTCTGGTTTCATTTGTCTTGTAGAAGCTCTTTAATCTGATAAAGTCCCACTTGCTTATTTTTTCTTTAGTTTCCCTAGTCTAGGTAGGCATGTCATCTGAAAAAATTCCTTTATGACCAATGGCAAATAGTGTGTTGTCTATGTTTTCTTCTATGAGTGTTATAGTTTCAAGTCTCACCTTCAGGTCTGTGATCCAATTTCAGTTAATTTTTGTGAATGGCGATAGCAGATGGTCCACTTTCGTTCTTTTGCATGTGGCTGTCCAGTTTTCCCAACAGCATTTATTGAAGAGACTTTCCTGTCTCCATTGTATGTTCTTAGCTCCTTTGTAGAAAATTAGCTGTCTGGATATGTGTGGTTTTATTTCTGGGCTTTCAATTCTGTTCCATTGATCTGTGTGTCTGTTTTTGTACCAGTACCATGCTGTTTTGATCACTATTGCTTTGTAGTATGTTTTGAAGTCAGGGATTGTGATGCCTCCAGCTTTGTTCTTTTTTCTTAGGATTACTTTAGCTATTTGGGGTCTTTTGTTGCCCCATATGGATTTTAGTATTCTTTTTTCTATTTCCGTGAAGAATGTCATTGGGATTCTGATTGGGATTGCATTGAACCTGTAGATTGCTTTAGGTAATATAGACATTTTAACTATGTTTATTCTTCCAATATGTGCATGGGATGTTTTTCCATTTCTTTATGTCATCATACATTTCTTTCAATAATGTCTTGTAGTTTTCATTGTATAGGTTTGTCACCTCCTTGGTAAGATTTATTCCTAGATATTTTATTCTTTTTAATGCAATTGTAAATAGTATTATCTTTTTGACCTCTCTTTCTGTTAGTTCATTATTAGCATACAGAAATGCAACTGATTTTTGTAGATTGATTTTGTACCCTGCAACTTTGCTGTAGTTGTTGATTATTTCTAATAGTGTTCCAATGGATTCTTTAGGGTTTTCTATATATAAAATCATGTCCTCTGCAAATAGTGAGAGTTTCACTTCTTCATTACCTATTTGGATTCCTTTGATTCCTTTTTCTTGCCTAATTGCTCTGGCCACAACCTCCGGTACTATGTTGAACAGGAGTTGTGAGAGTTGGCAGCCCTGCCTCGTTCCTGTTCTCAGAGGAATGGCTTTCAGTCTTTCCCTGTTGAGTATGATGTTGGCTGTGGGTTTGTCATAAATAGCTTTTATTATGTTGAGGTGCTTTCCTTCTATTCCCATTTTGTTGAGAGTTTTTATCATAAATGGATGTTGGATCTTGTCAAATGCCTTCTCTGCATCTATTGAGATGACCGTGTGGTTTTTATTCTTTGTTTTGTTGATGTGGTGTATCATGTTGATTGATTTGCAGATGTTGAACCATCTCTGTGTCCCTGGTATAAATCCCACTTGATCATGGTGTATGATCTTTTTAATGTATTGCTGTATTTGGTTTGCCAATATTTTGTTGAGGATTTTTGCATCTATGTTCATCATCAATATTGGGCTGTAATTTTCCTTCATTGTATTGTCTTTGTTTGGCTTTGGTATCAGGGTGATGTTTGCCTCATAGAATGATTTAGGAAGTATTCCATCTTCCTCTATTTTTTGGAATAGTTTGTGAAGGATGGGTATTAAATCTTCTTTGAATGTTTGGTAAAATTCACCAGAGAAGCCATCTGGTCCTGGGCTTTTATTTTTTGGGAGGTTTTTGTTTACTATTTCAATCTCTTTACTTGTGATTGGTCTATTCAGAGTCTCTATTTCTTCTTGGTTCAGTTTTGGGAGGTTGTGTGAGTCTAAGAATTTATCCATTTCTTCTAGATTGTCCAATTTGTTGGCATATAATTTCTCATAGTATTCTCTTATAATTCTTTGTATTTCCATGGTGTCCATTGTGATTTCTCCTCTTTCATTTCTAATTTTATTTACTTGAGCCTTTTCTCTTGTTTTCTTAGTAAGTCTGGCTAAGGCTTTGTCAATTTTGTTTATCTTCTCAAAGAGCCAACTCTGTTTCATTAATCCATTCAACTGTTTTTTTTTGGGAGGGGGGTCTTAATTTCATTTATTTCTGCTCTGATTTTTATTATTTCTCTCCTTCTGCTGACTTTGGGCTTTGTTTGTTCTTCTTTTTCTAGTTCTGTTAGGTGTAATTTAAGGTTGGCTATTTGGGCTTTTTCTTGTTTGTTAAGGTGGGCTTGTATCGCTATGAGTTTCCCTCTCAGGATCGCTTTTGCTGCATTCCATATGGTTTGATATGGCATATTATCATTTTCATTTGTTTCCAGATAGTTTTTGATTTCTCCTTTAATTTCATCAATGATCCATTGGTTGTTCAGTAGCATGTTGTGTAATCTCCACATTTTTTCACTTTCCCAGTTTTTTTTTCATGATTCATCTCCAGTTTCATAGCATTATGGACTGAAAAGATGCTTGTTATGATTTCAATCTTCCTAAATTTATTGAGGCTTGCTTTGTTTCCCAACATATGGTCTATCCTTGAGAATGTTCCATGTGCACTTGAGAAGAATGTGTAGTCTACTCTTTTTGGATGGAGTGCTCTGTATACGTCTACTAGGTTGATCAGGTACAATTTTTCATTTAAGTCCACTATTTCTTTATTTTTGTTTTTGTGGGGAAGATCAGCCCTGAGCTAACATCCATGCTAATCCTCCTCTTTTTTTTTTGCTGAGGAAGACCGGCTCTGAGCTAACGTCTATTGCCAATCCTCCTCCTTTTTTTCCCCAAAGCCCCAGTAGATAGTTGTATGTCATAGTTGCACATCCTTCTAGTTGCTGTATGTGGGACATGGCCTCAGCATGGCCAGACAAGCAGTGCATTGGTGCGCACCAGGGATCCGAACCTAGGCCACCAGTAGCCGAGCACGCACTTAACTGCTAAGCCACGGGGCTGGGCCCAAGTCCGCTATTTCTTTATTGACTTTTTGTCTGGATGATCTATCCGTTGATGTAAGTAGGGTATTAAGATCCCCTACTATTATTGTGTTGTTGTTAATGTCTCCTTTTAGGTTTGTTAATAGTTGCTTTATGTACATTGGTGCTCCCATGTTGAGTGTGTATATATTTATAAGTGATATGTCTTCTTGGTGCAGTGTCCCTTTTATTATTATATATTTCCCTTCTTTGTCTTTCTTAACCTGTGTTGTCTTGAAGTCTACTTTGTCTAACATAAGTATGGCAACACCTGCTTTCTTTTGTTTGCCATTAGCTTGGAGTATTGTCTTCCATCCTTTCACTCTGAGCCTGTGCTTGTCTTTAGTGCTAAGATGTGTTTCCTGAAGGCAGCATTTTGTTGGGTCTTACTTTTTAATGCATCCTACCTCTCAGTATCTTTTGATTGGAGAGTTCAATCCATTTACATTTAGGGTAATTATTGATATATGAGGGCTTAACGTTGCTGTTTTGTCACTTATTTTCTGGTTCTTTTGCATTTCCTTTGTTTCTTGTCTCATTTGTTTTGGACTGCCAATTCAGTTTGGTTGTTCTGTCTTATGACTCTTCTAGTTTTCTCTTTGTTTATCATATGTGATTTTGTTTTGATTATTTGTTTAATGGTTACCTTGAGGTTTGTATAAAAATCTTGTGTATGGGATAGTCCATTATCCGATGGCCTCCTATTTCCTTATACTAAGTCACTTCAATCTCTTTCCTCTTCCCCTTCTAAGTCATTCTTGTTACACCCTATTCTATCTTGTGTTGTGGGTGTGTGTTTACAGTGATGAGGTTATATTTATTTTTCATGAATTCCTTCCTTTGATCTTTGATTTTGGTATTTAAGTGGTTGCTAACCTGTTCCGTTAAACATCTACTATTTTGCTGAGTTTGTCTACCTATTTTTCTCCTTGCTCCAAGCTTTGTATTCCCTTTCTCTTCTTTTTTTCAGGCCTGAGGGCCTTCTTGAGTATTTCTTGTAGTGGGGGTCTCGGGGCCATGAACTTCCTTAGCTTTTGTTTATCTGGGAAAGTTACTATTTCTCCATCATATTTGAAGGATATTTTTGCTGGTTAGAGTGTTCTTGCCTGAAAGTTTTTGTCTTTCAGTATTTTGAATATATCATTCCAGTCTCTCCTAGCCTGTAAAGTTTCTGCTGAGACATCTGCTGAGAGCCTGATGGGAGTTCCTTTGTACGTTATTTTTTGTTTTTGTCTAGCTGTCCTTAATATTGTTTCTTTGTCATTGACTTTAGCCAGCCTTACCACTACATGTTGTGGAGTGGGCCTTTGCTGTTGATGTATTTAGGTGACCTATTGGCTTCACTTACTCCTATTTCCTGCTCCTTCCCCAGATTTGGGAAGTTCTCAGCTATTATTTCCTTGAATAGGCTCTCTGTTCCTCTTTCCCTCTCTTCTCTCTCAGGAATACCTATAATTCTTATGTTACATTTCCTAATAGAGTCAGATATTTCTCGGAGACTTTCTTCATTTCTTTTTAGTCTTAGTTCTCTCTCCTCTTCCATCTGGAGCATATCTGTATTCCTATCCTCTATAATGCTAAATCTTTCCTCCATATTGTCAGCTCTGTTCTTTAAAGACTCCAGATTCTCCTTTATCTCTTCCATTGTGTTCTTCATCTCCATCAGTACTGATTGGTTTTTCTTTATGATTTCAGTCTCTTTTGTGAAGAAACTCCTAATCTCATTGAATTGTTTGTCTGTGTTGTCTTGTATTTTGTTGAGCTTTTTAAGATAGCTATTTTGAAATCTCTGTCGTTTAGGTTATGGATTTCTGTGTCTTCAGGGTTAGTTTCTGGGTTCTTGTCATTTTCCTTCTTGTCTGGTGATTTCACGTACCTTTGCATTGTGGTTCCTGTATTGGCTTTGTTTTTCCTCATCCTAGAAATATCTGGTTGCAATTTCCACCCACCACCACTGTGTGGGGGTTATGGGCTATGTAATCTGAGCCCCCTGTGCACTGCCATGGCAGTTCGCTGTGATCTGCTGGCTGCTGGGTCTCGTTGGGTTGGCTGAGCTGTAGTGTCCAGCTTTCAAGGAGGGGCTCTCTCTTTTGCCTGCTGGGTCCCTGGCATGGGAGGCTTCTCGCTCACCCCTCATTATCCGCTCTCCTGGGGTGCTCAGATGTTGATGGTACACCATAGCCGTTCTGAGTCTTCTGTGTGGGAGTTTTCCACTGGCTGAGAGAGCCCAAATAACTACGGTTTCCCCACAGATGGCCGCCCCTCCCCCCTCAATGGGAGCCCATGGACTGGGATCGCTCATCTGATGGGGAGGGAGAAGAGTTCTCCTTACCTCTCCTCACTTCCTGCAGGGGCCCAGCACATTCCACTCTCAGATGCCCAGTAGTGTGGATCTCTCCGATCTTGCTTTTCACTGTCTGGGAGTCTGTTGTTGGTCTGTGACTGTTCCTTTTGTTGTATCTTATTGGGGGAAGAGTTTAGGGGAAAGCTCACTCTGCCATGACACTGACGTCACTCTACTCTCCCATATAATTTTAATTGATGTTCATTTGTGCATTTCCTATCATAAACCGAGACCGAGGTCATCCCTAGTTTTTTCACATTCAACATTAATGATTTTCTACTCTGCCTCAGTTCTCTATTGTGTTCCAAGTTATTTTTAAATGTTCTTTAATTTTCCAGAATTTTAAGGTTATATTTAAACTTCTGCATGAACAAACTAATATATGTACATAATAAACAGTGTCAAATCCTTTGAATAAATAATGCTACAGCAGTTAAACCATTTATCAACTAAGAAAGCTAATGTACTAAATAGGAGGAAATCAGTAGATGATCATTTGTAAGCATATTCCATGAGTCTGAAATGGATAGAATTCTGTTGACAAATTAAAAAATTAGAGGATAGCTATTTCTATGAAAGATTATCTGCTTAAATGGATTGAACATTAAATTATAAAGTAAGTGTTACACTTTGAGTTATAACTGATATTCTTGGTGGCATCTATTATACTTCCTTTAGTAAAGAAAAAAAAAACATATGAATGCAACAAGAGAAAAAGAAAGAAATCCAATCAGATCACATTAATAATTTATCATTAGGCTGCTACTTTTCTTAATAATTCTATTGGTGTCAGAAGCTACTATCATTAGTCTATTATTGTTTGCCTGTTATTATGATGGATATGTTTAATCATATTAGAAGAGTTTACATCACATTTAGAAAGATAAATATTAATGTTATATCAAGTAGACGTTAAATATAAAAGCTCTTTCATAGTGATTAATAAAGACATATTCAATATTCAAATTCATTCTTCTGAATTATAGTCAGATATTTTAAACTCATTTTTTCCTAATTATACGCAGTCTAGTTTTAAGGTAATTTTAGAATTGTGCTTATATTATATATCTTAGTAGCATCTTAATAAATGTTACATGTATTTATGATCATGGAAGTTATCCTATCATGAACAATTGAGTATTTTCATGTTTTTCTAGGCTTCAATAAATACTATTGAATCAATAATTTTAACTAAATTCAAGAATCAAGTGCATGTAAAATACAGAAATGCTCATGCTCTATTTTGATATGCTCAGTAATATATCTGTAAAATACATGTGTTGAGACATCTTATATATTATATGGACAAGTTGAGTTAGTGTTGAGATGTCTCATATGTTATATAGATATACTGAGGTATGTGTTTGAGTGTAGAATCACTCTTTATGATAAAAGATTCCAATGATGAAAAGGAAATAAATTAAAAATTCAGCATTATAGTTTTCTTGAGTCAACAAAAGAGGGCCTTCTTGAGTTTATCAAATTTCAAAGGAAAGTATCAGAAACTTTAAGAACAAAATACTTATCTCTCATATGCTTCCTTATCTTTAAATTTATAATATGCTCTATGGAGTTAATTTATATCTATATTTAGTATTCATCTCTTCAGTTTTCCTAGGCAATAAACCATGTTAGCAGCATATTTAACACTAAAGATTTTAACTAATCTCAAATTCCATAAAGTTTCATAGCATATGATAAGTTTTACAATGCTGAGGCATAGAATTCAGTTCACCTGCTTAGAAAGCAGCAAAACAGTCTGTCATATAGCGATTGAGTCTAACAAACTACTCGACATACGCACTGCAATGAGGCTTTGTTAGCCGGCTGCATTTTCAGCAATTTCAGAAAGTCGTAAAATCTTTGTTTCAAAATAAAATTACCCTGGGGCGGGTTTGGTGGCTCAGTGGTTAAGTGTGCATGCTCCGCTTCGGCGGCCCAGGGTTTGCAGGTTCGGATCCCAGGTGCTTGCACACCATCGCACCGCTTGTCAAGCCATGCTGTGGCGGCGTCCCATATAAAGTAGAGGAAGATGGGCATGGATGTTTGCCCAGGGCCACTCTTCCTCAAGAAAAAAGGGGAAGATTGACATCAGATGTTAGCTCAGGGCTGATCTTCCTCAAAAAAAATAAAATAATAAAATAAAATATAAAATAAAATAAATAAAATAAAATTACCCTGAAAAGAAATCAAGCACTTGTTTGACTGATGAAACTGGTAATAAAATGAAGAGGCCCAGTGAAAATAACTCTTGGCCCATAAACTAAGGTTGGGATAAATAAAAGGGTGACTATCCAATTTAATATTTGCATGGATATGAGTCATGAATAAATGACCATACGCCTTTACAAAATTTTTTTTAGACATTATGGAACTATTATATTCAGTATTCCTGCCAATGCATAAATCCCTCACTCGATAAGGATAACATTTGAATAAGAATGGAGTTAAGTTAAATTGAGTTAAGGACAAGTGTGCTTAACTTGTGAAGAAAGAAAATTCTCAGGAGATTCGTTGTTCTTGACGGAATCGTTCTATGAACTAACAGATTGTAGGACAACTAATATGGCCAATAATCTAAACTTCAAAAAGAACAAATATTGGTATGAATATTTTTAAAATAGTCTTCTCCTTATAATTTTACATTAACTGAAGAGGAAGCTGTCCAAATTACTATTAAGTAGTGTTCCCACACCACAGAATCATATAAAAAGAAAAGATTTTAGTCTAATTTTAAGAAAAAATGCCTTCATAAACCCACAAACCCTGGGAGAAAAAAAGAACTGTGTCAAGTTTGAGAAAAAAGATGATCATATGATTCACCGTGGCGTCGAATATCAGAACATATGATTTAGCTATGCTTGTCCTAACATTAAGAATTTTGTATGTAAGGGCCAAAAAATAAGAACTTTTTTCATAATGTTCCAGGTCAATTTAAAAAATTCCTACTTCTGACGCTACACTTTTGGGACTGATTTTATGTGTTTTGGAAGTAGAGAAATATGTTTCTTCACAGACATTTAGGCAAGACACTATTCATCACACGTAACTTATTGGACCATCCATGAAAGCTGTCATTGTAATAATGATTATGAAGTAAATGTTGCTTATTTCTATTAATCCCATACAGCTCAATTCTACTGACAAAATTTACGCTACTTTTGAATTTAAACAGCAAGTGCTTGGCAAAATTTCATGAAATGGCTGAAAGCAATATGAAAGAGCTAACTGGTAAGTACATAAAGTAAAAATAGATCTATTTTTTAAAAATTTCCACAGAAACCCTAGTAAAATTTAGGGGGGCTGAATTTTTATAGATGTAAGGAAAAAATAACAATAAAGGTAGTATTTCTGACGTTTATTGGGTTTGTACTAATGTGCTAGACATTCTAGGGACTTAATGTATCTCAGTGAGTCTCACATCTATTCTTAAAATTAGTTATGAATTGTCAAAACTTTTCAAAAATTTTGTTGGATATAACTTGGTGAATTTTCTATGTTTTAATTCAATTTTTCTTATTTATGCTGCTGTTTGAAATACGTACTTGTAATAAACACTTGCAGTACATATGTATATAAAATATATAGTTTAAAGTAGGATTAGTAAAACAAATCTCTTAAATTATATGTAAAAGAATTCTATTTGCTAGAAAGGTATGTCAAACTTTTTCTGCTGCTTTAGCTTTTTTTTTTTTTTTCCCCTAAGAATCTCAAATCTGAAAAGATACTGAGAATATTATCTCATTAATCTGTAAAATTTTTTGGTGACTTTAGTGACAAATGTTTTAGTTTCAATTTCACAGGTGGAGAAACTTGGATAGAGACAGGTTAATTTTTTTGTGTAAGTTGATACATCACGTCAATGGCCAAGTTCTTAGAAGAATTTAAGGCACTTGCCTTGTTGGCGACTATATTATCCACTATACCATTTTCAAAACACTGAGAGACGGTAACTCAGAACAGAATAAAATACTTTACAATTTCTTGGCCTCAACGACACTTTAGGCCTGTGGCTACTTCTCCCCAACATCTTCTATTGCTGATTCTAATATTCATCTTTTATCCCACTCATCTTTAAAAACACACAACAACAGAAGGAAGGAAGGAACGAACAAAAGAAAGCATGATTAAGAAATATTGCCTTAGTTATTGTCTTAGTTGGTATAATCACTTTCTTGGGCATAAAGAATCTAAGAAAGTAGGTCAGGGGCTCAAAAATAATTCTCTTAAGAAAGGGTAACAAAATTGAGTAGAATTAATTCTATTCTGCTTGGAAACAAGACTGAGTTGATCACAGTGGATAAAATAAAGTACTTTTGCTTTTCTGCTGCCCAATGGACCATATAGAGATCAACATAAACAAATAAAAATATCATTTTTGTATATCTAAACTACTTGAGAATGGAGTAAAAAAATTAAATTAAATCTTCCAAATTTCTCAAAAAATTGTGTTCATCTCTGACAAAGCACAGTAAAAGGAAGTTTCAATGCTGTCAAATATGACAATGCAAACATATTAAAATATGCTTTTCCATCTAGAAAATCTAAGACCAGGTTTATAAAACTTGTCATAAACTCAATTGTCAATTCTAATCTAACTGACATATCAAAAAAAATTATTGATAATTTCATTTCTAAAGTAATCAATTTTTCTGTTTAGCAAAAATATTTAATCATGTTATCCTAAAAGAAGTCATGTTGCATAAATTCTCCCAGGAATCTAATTGGGAATCAGGGCTACATGTCAGTTAAAAGATTCACATGTAAGTTACTTGTTTGTGTTTGTCGTGTTTTCCACATCTTCTGTGTGAAATGGAAATGGAGACAGTATGGATTGCAGGCTATCAGATATCATCCCACTATCTTTAGCACAACTTGAGTGCTGAAGTGGAGGAAAGTAAGGTGACAAGGCTCAAGCAGTGTATTGATTCATGAATCTAAGGCCAGGGGAAGATGAGAAAGATGGAAGTCAGCTAACGCATAGGGATCATTGTCAAAGACTAGGTCCCTATTTCTCCACAACCAACCAAGGCCATCTAGATGCTTTGAACATTTTCACTTGTGCTTTTGCCATCACCATTAAAAAGACATGCCTGAGCGTGGGAAATGATGAATAGACAGAGCTCAGAGATTTTGAGAGCAGTGAAAATACTCTGTATACAGATACCATAATGATGGATACATGTTATTATACATTTGTCAAAATTCCATAGAATATACCACACCAAGAGTGAACCATAATTTACATTATGGACTTTGGGTGATTATGATGTGTTCATGTATGTTCATCAATTGTAACAAATGTACCACTCTGGTGGGGGATGTTGAGAATGGGGGAGCCTATACATATGTGGTAGTAGGGGGCATATGGGAAATTTCTGTACCTTCCGCTCAATTATGTTATGAATCTTAAACTATTCTAAAAAATATATTTTAATTAAAAAAAAAGAAAGAAAGAGAGGATATGCCTGAGATAGCCCACTGGTCTCAAAAGGAGGATGAAAAATACATAGAGAAGAGCTCTTAGCTGACCCTCGCTGGCATGAGCAAGAAGAACCAAAATCACCTAAGCCCAGCTTATATCAGTTGACAAACATCTGACTCGTAAATGCATAAGCTATAATAATAAATTGGAATTCTTATTTAGAAAAGTTAAATTATCCAATTCCCCGTTCTACAATTCTTTGCTGTGTGTTTGCAACTCCTTTCATTAAGAACTGTCTATCTCCCTACTCCTTAAGTACTTGCTTTGAGCAGTAGTATTTAGTGGTAGTAAATTGTGCCTGAGGTTAGCCTAAACCGCTTCTGTTAATTTTCTTGGAATCCTGCCACATTATGTGACAAGCAAAAGGTAGCCTGCTGGAGAACAAGAAACCATGTGGTTCTGAAAAACTTAGTGAATTCATTCCAGCTGAGGCACTACAGATGTAAGGAAGCCCAACCAAGATCATCACTTCCATCTATCTGGTATGCATTCAACTTCAGACTCATAGGAAGACCCAGATAAGGCCAGAAGAGCCACCCAGTGAGAACAGCCTAAATCACTGGCCCACATATTCATAACTTATGGTTATGTCATTACATTTGGGGATAGCTTGTTATGCTGCAATTGCTACTTCATATAATAAAAAATTATTATTTTAAGTGCTTAAATTTTGTGTTTGTTTTGCTTCAAAGATAACTATTATGTCATGTTTGTTAACAGATTCTCATGTTGTTTTAGAATAAAGAGAGAAAAAAGTCTATAAAATGAAAATACTGGTTATGCAGGAAAAGAAAATCACACTTATAAAATCCAGAGAGAAAAAATACCTCTAACAATATCTACAATGGGAACCAAAAGAAAATTTCAAGATATGATAGCATCTTCAGTAGAACATAGGAAAGCATAATCTATGGGAAACAAGTTTTAAAAAGATTTTAAAATACAAGGAAAGATTAGACTAAACAATAAATGACAAAATAATGAGACTAAAGAAGGAGATGGATAATCTCAGTCAAGATAATCAAGGTAATGCTGTCAGGAAAACAACATTAAAATCTTGGTGTCATTTCTTCCTCTCAGTACAGGTCCACTGCAGCTTAGTTTGTGAGAGGCATCTTTTCTATATTTCCCTTCCAGGTATTTATCATATAGAACAAAAATAATAACAGTGATGGGGGCAGGGAATTGGGAAAAATCATGCACTCTCCATTTCCATGAGGTTGTTTTTTGGTTTCGATATCAAGGTAATAATGGTCTCATTGAATTAATTGTGAAGTGATTCCCCTTCTTCTAATCTTTGGAAGAAATGTGAAGAATTGTTGTTACTTCTATAAACTTTTAGTAGAATTCAACAATTAAGTGATCTGCATGGTTTGCCACTTTTTTGTATGCCTAGTAATTTCTTGTTGAAAACTGGCTACTTTCAATAATATATGTGGCTACTTCGAAATCAGATCCATTCCCGTTTGTTTGCTGGTGTTGCTGTTTATTTAATGATTTTCTCGATCAGATTCATCAAAGACTATATTAGTGGAGAGCCTGTGGTTGTGGTGTGGGAGAAGATAGGAGAATTCTGCAGGGAGCATTCAGGGTTGTGAGATTTCAACTTGACTCTTGCTAATGGGAGGATGGGTTTCTTCATGAGAATAATTAGTCCTACTCTTTCTTCCATTCTAGAAATATTTTTGCAGACTTTCTTGTGCCTCACATGATGTTAGGTGATGGGTAGAGAGTGGTAAACAAATTATTTTTGGTCTTCTCTTTTATAAATGGTGAAAGAAAATGAGAAAATATGTGGGAGTTGAGAATAATAAAACCTTTAAGAAAACCGTCACTAAGATAGTTTTTCTTAATATTAGATTTTTTTAATAAATTCAAAGTAAGGAGGATACCAACGGGATAAAGAATATTTTGGTCTTAATGATAGGTTCAAAAATTCCAGCTTCATCTTTTAGGTAGTGTGGAAGTTTTAAATTGGGAATTATATGACAAAACTATCTAATTCAGGAAGCTTAAACTGGTAGTCACATATAGAATGGGTTGGAGAGGGAAGAGAGCAGTACCAGGAAGAAGGTTGTGGATAGCCTGTGTATGAAGTAAATTAAGTGGTTTCAGTGGTAACGGAAAAGAGAAAACACTAGAAAAACATTGTGAAGAACTGATGGAACTGGTGAGAAAATTTCATATGGACATAAAACTATGAGAGCTATGAAGCCTGTAATGTTCCAAAGTCATTTGGAATATAATGTTTAACAATAATGGGAAATTAGTATGTGTATTCAAAAGAGATTAAATTATTTTTTAATTGACTACAGCTTTGCCTTATATTTTAAAAACTGGGGAAACATTTATTTTATTAAAAATAAAAGTTGCACTAAGATTTGGTAAGACATAAGGTGGTTTTTGAGAAGCATATTATTACTGCCGCCATTTAGCAGTTTGGTAGATGATAATACTTTAAATAAAAAATTCAGGTTTGGAGTGCATTATTCAGTCTTAAATGATATGTTACTGGAAAAAAATAGGGTATTGTGCTGTTCAAATAGAACTTTTAATGAGCTCTTTTTTATTTTACTTTGATTTTATAATTATTGAAAGCATTGATTTTATGGGGGTTTCAAAATTACTATTTCTGCTGCTACATTATAGATAGAAAGTGCATTACTCTGAGTCACAGAGCTAATTTTGTTAAATTGGTTAATTGTGATCTAATATGCACAGCTTGAATGTAAAAAAATTATAATTTGCATTATATGTTATACAAAAAATAAACCCAACAATTTGTAGTAGCTGAAAGAAAATATATTACAGTGCAAGATTTATACAAGATTTCTTCTAACATAGAAATTAGTAATTATACATACAGAATATTTAATTTGATTTTTCCCTGTGAATTATGGACATGGTGAATGTAATTCTGAATCCATACTTGCTAAGCGGAATCTGAAGAGTATAAGTCAACCTTGGAGTGGGGGGTGGTTACTGAAACATCTTTTTTTTTTTAATTAGGACTGTCTCAGCTAATCTTTGGATATATTCTAGCACAGCAGAAAATATTTTGAAAGGAGGTGGTTTTACAAGTCAATTCAAAATCTGGTTCCACCATTTTCTAATTACTAGACCTCTTGGCAAGTTATTTCTTTATTCTAGTCCCCTCATTTGTAAAATAAAGATAAGTCACATGTCCTATAAGGTTGCTTTGAAAATTAGTAGTGACATTTATAAAATGGAGATCACAGAGCCTGGGAGATTGTAAGTGATTGATGATGATAATAATATTAATGATACAACTGATAAACTTTATTTAGCATTTATGTGTCACTAACAACCAAAAGTATTTTATATATATTTTTTGTCAAAATTTCCTTGAAATAACTCTACGTGGTAAGTATTGTTTTAGCTTTCACTTTACAGATGAGGAAACTGAGCCTTAAAAATTTGCATAATTAGTTTAAAGCTTCGTTAGCTAAAAAACAAAAGTGAAGCTAGGATAAAAAATCACGCCTGAATCCATCTGAGATTTAATCAAGTTGACAGTCTGCCACGCCCATAAAATACATTCTCTCCATCTTCCATCTCTCTAAATTTTATATTCTAATTTTGAATAGGACATATATTCCACTTACCATGTCAGATATAAATATATTCTGAAAGTCACGTCATTAGAAGTGGCAGAATTGGGATCTTACCCAAGTAGTTTTAAATGCTAAATTAGGTTGACTCTCCATAGAATTATTAGCTTCATTTTGTTCGTGCTTTTAAGTAACTTACTAATGTCACAGTTTTCAGTATTTTAGCTCCTGCCTTCTGAAACATTTTCTCTTTTTGCTTTCCATATTTCCTCTAATTAAAATGCATATTCCTTTTAATAAGATTCAAATGTTGTCATACTCCAGAGTCTGCCTCAAAAATCCAATCTCAAACATTGTATCTACGATGGAGTCATATTAAGCTTCCTGCAATTTCTTTACTATTCCTGTTGCTTTATGTTTCTATATGTTATTATCTTGTCACTTAACCAATCCATTAAATACTTCGTGAATGAGCTGAAAGAATAAAAAATGAGAAAAGTGTATGAAATTCTTGACACCATGCCTAATACATATTGATCGCTTATTATGTACTTATATTTTTCACTTGTACCACATTAAGGCCAAAATTTTGATGTCATCTTTGCCTCTTTACTTTCTCTAACTTGAAAATATGTCCAGAATCAGGTCATTATTCTCCATCTCCATTGTTATCACATTAGTTCAAGCCAAGATGTCATCATCTTTCACCTGTGTTAAAGTAGTTGCCTCTCATCTAATCTCCCATATTCCGTCTTTACTTTCAGTCTTTTTTCAAACATGAGTGATTCCTTTAAAATTGATAGATATGGGGCCGGCCCCATGGCTTAGCAGTTAAGTGCGTGCGCTCTGCTGCTGGCGGCCCGGGTTCGGATCCCGGGTGTGCCCCGACGCACCGCTTCTCTGGCCATGCTGAGGCCGCGTCCCACATACAGCAACTAGAAGGCTGTGCAACTATGACGTACAACTATCTACTGGGGCTTTGGGGGAAAAAAATAAATAAATAAAAATTTTTAAAAAATTGATAGATATGAAACTCCCTTACTCAAAATGCTAACACTTCATAACCTCCCCTCTTTTGTACTATAATTTTCTCTTTCTCTCTCTTTCTTTCTGTTCCTGCTGTACCTATACTGACCCTCCTTATTGTTTCTTGTATATACCAGACATGATCCAATTTAGGATGTGTGTACAGGCAGCTCTATCTTCCTGAAACACTCTTCGCTTGATATCTGTGTGGCTCACTTGCCCGTCTTTTAAGTCTTTCCCAAAAAGTCAGTTTTTCAATGAGGTTTTTGTTGTTATTGTAGTTTACCCTATTTAAAATTACCACTCTCAACATCTGCTCCTATATTTCATTTCTAATTTTCATTGTTCCGTAAAACTTATCATCATCTAACATTCTACGTACTAACATTCATTTTACATATTACCTAACTTTCCCTAGTAGAATATGAAAGGCTGGAATTTTGTTTGTTTATTTTTATATCAACACTTAGAACAAAGCTGGACATATAAAAAGCACTCAATAATATTTCTTGAATGAATATATTAACTTACTCTTTTTACTGATGATTAAATCATGAGCAGTTCCTCAGATTATTGCAACATCTTCCCAAACACGATGTTTAATGACAGCAAGTGATATTCAGATTATTTTGGCTGCAGTTAACAGAAATCCAACTTACACTCTCCTAGTTAAAAAGAAATTCATTTGTTTAATTAACTGCAAAGGCAGGACTCTGTAGTTAGGCCATCCACAGTGAGGGGCTCTGAACCACCAAGACGCTCTACTTCTCTCTGTAGATCGGCTATATTCTTTCTCATTGTCAGACTCTGTCTCCAAATGGAAAAAACAGAGCCAGCTCCATGGGCATGAAACTTGCACAGTTGCGCTGGGTTCTGTGCTCAAAAGAGCCCTGTGTTAAGTTTAATAACCTCCAGTTGCTGTCTTGAGATTTGAACAATGAGCCCTCCATTTTCATCTTGCCCTAGACCCTCAACATTATGTATTTGGACCTCAATAGAGGCCACTGTCCAATAAGCTTTGGACTCTTTATTTACAAAATTTATCCCCTCCTACGAAAAGGGTTTTTTTCTTCCTCTTTTGCCTACCACTAGTGTCAGTTTAAGATACATTGGGGACTCTATTGGCCCACACTGAGTTCCTTCCCATTGCTCTACACAGTACTGTGTTTGGAAAGAGAGATATTTAAGTAGATGAGAGTTTCTCCTGGACAAGGGGAGATCCCAGATGTAAATAAAGATATGTTTACAAGAATAAAATTGGGGAAGTGATGTCAATCAAAAAAAACAGTAAATGTACATTATTTTGTATAATGTTGGAATTTGGGGATGCATCATAATTTTGTTCACAATTCCTCTCTTGTTTAATTTACTCTCATTTTCCAACATTACGAATATCGCCACTATGAAATCTTATTACATATATCTTTTCCCATATTTTGAATCTTGTTCTTAGATATGAAGTCCTAGAAATTGAATCTATAGCTTATTATAAGATATGAATAAATTTAGCCGTTGTATTCATATTTTCACATTGATTCCCAGAAAGATTATGACAATTTATGTTCTCATTAGTCAATCATGAAGGTGCCACACTCTCAGCATATTTACTACAATTCAATATTACCTTACCATGGACTAATAATGTCACAGGTAAAAAAATAGAATCTCTATGATCAAAGTATATTTATTTGCCTTTCTTTGGTTCCTAGTAATGTGGAGTATAACTGTTCCATATTTATTAGTAGTGCTTATTTCATATTTTTATAAATTGTCTATTTATGTTCTTTGCTCATTTCTTTATTGTTTTTCTTATCAGTTTATATGGAGGGTATCAATCTCATCTGTCTCATAATGTGGCAAATAGTTTTCTATGATGATTTATGTTTGTTTACTTTTTTATGTTTAATTTACAATGAATCTTTGATGTATCACTTTTTTGGAGGGGGAAGTGAAAATGTACTGGGCTGTGTTATATTGTGACATTTGTAATACACCAAATATACAGTTTCAAACTTGAGTATACAAAATAACTCTAATACATCAGTTTCATTAAAAACCGTTATCTATCCACCCAGATCCTCCCTGCGAACTCCCATAAACTTATATATAAATCTCATGAATTGGCAAAGCAACGGATTCAATATGTCATGATTCTAACCCAGTGTTTCCATGCACAAAGCACACAATAATCATTTCTTCCATTCTCTTCTTTTACTCTTTTCGAAGTAACGTTATTTGGAGATCACAGGCACATCTTCTTGCCAGTCCATAACAATCCATGGTATGTCTATCAAAATATCACTATTATAGACCTATTTTTTTCTCTGTTAAAGTGTTCCCCAAAGAACTGCAAATATTCCTTGAGATGTGGCATCTTCAGTTGTTAAAATCAATGCCTTAGCAAGTAGTTATCCGTGCCTCAAGTGAAGACAGTCCGATCTATGCTGAAAAGAGATATGTGTGAATAGATGGGAATTCTTTTACACTCATACTCTCTTTGAACTGTAATGTAAATTGAAAAAAAAATGCCCTCTCCATTATTTGGTACTGAGTGAGGGGAATAAAATATGTTTCTAATATTTCCAGAAATTTTCATAATCCTCTCCAATTTTTAGTAGTTTATTTATCATTAATAGCATGACATTTGCTATATGCCTGGCAATATTCTAAGTACTTCATATATATTTACACATTTAATCCAAACAACAGACCTAGGAAGTAGGTACCGTTATTAATCCCATTTTTCACATTTGAAAAATTCATGTCCAAAAGGTTATGTAGTGAAACCAGAGGCTGGATTTGCCTGATACAAACAAAGTGACTTGAATTTGAAGAGCATACTCTCAGAGAAAAATAAACCACAGGGAGGTAAACTCCGCAACTGCCTTCAAATTCTTCGGGAGTCATTGGCTATCTCCCAAAGTGCATACATAGCTCAGTGAGACTACGAGAAATCCCCCAAAACAGCAAGTGGGAAAGAGAAATAAGATCTGCTATCTCTACATTTAACATTTATTTAACATCCTGGCTGATTCAAGAAAGGGGAATAGCACAAAAAAGAGGAATCAGTGGAATAATATTGGAGAAGAAGAAATAAAATATTCATTATTTGTGGGTAGTAATTGTGTAGCTAGAAAACACCAAAGTTTTACAAATTATTAGAAATAATAAGTAAATTTAGCAAAATTCTTAGAATCAAAGTCAACATACAAAAATCAATCATATGTTACATACACTAGCAACAAACAAATGGAAAATTAAAAGAAAAAAATGCAGAGAAATAATTAAAGACAATTAAAAACAATTAAGAAACAATTAAACACTAACCAGAATTCCTAAAATTAAGAAGAATTTCAAAGCCAAGTGTTAGGAATGATGTGCAACATCTGGAATTCTCTTACATTTCTGATATTATATATATATATATAATATATAATATTATATATAATATAGATAATAATACTAATAATATACATATAATATAATGATATAATAATATATAATATATATAATTATATATATTATTGCTATTATATATTAATAGCAATATTATTAATTGCTATAATAATATTGATTGACCTTATTAAAGCTAAGTATATGTACACACAATGACTCAGTAGTTCCTTATCAGATTCAGAAATGAGTACTTATGTCCACCAAATAAACATTCAATAATATTTATAATGTCTTTATTTGTAATAGTCACAATTTGGAAACAACTGTCCATCAATAATAGAATAGGTAAATATACTGTGATATATTTATACAATGTAATATTACAGAGCAATGGAAGAGAATGAACTTCTGACATGTAGCCTAGTGAAATCTCATAGACACAACTTTTAGGGAAAGAATTCAAAAAGAATTTGTAGTTTATAATCTCAATTATATTAAGTTCAAAAATAGACTAAAGCAACTTGTGGTGAAAGTCAAAAGAACCATTACCCTGTGGGATTTAATGTCTGGTAGCCTTCTGCTGCTGAAAATACTCTATATCTTTATGCGGGTGCTACTTGCACATGTATATACATATGTAAAAATCTTCCAACTGTGCACTTAAGATTTGTAAACTTCAGGATTTTAAATTTTATCACAATAAAAGTAATTATTATCCCCTAAAAAGGTTATCTAACATTTCTTTCTTTTTTCCTTACTCTGCAATATGTATTTACCTACCCTCTCATTCTGGGGAAACACCCAGGGGAGCAGAATGCTGTTATTATGTCTCTATAGTCCCACATTGGTTCTATCAAGGATATGAATTAAAAAAATGGTGGTTGATCCGAGCTAACCAATAATTACTAGAATAATCCTGTTGCAATCCTTGAACTCCAGCACACTCATACATTACTGAAGATTTTCAATACACAATTGGCTCTTGGACTCTGCAGTTCGATTCCTCAAGAAGATATCTTTTTGATCCTCTCCCCCTCCAGATACTGGAATATCCATGGGCTTTTCCCAAGATCCTCCTAAAAGTGGACAAGTGAATTATGTTGTAAATATCAAATTATGAATAGAAACAGCTCATTTTTCTTGTATTCTTCCCCAAAAGTAGTGAAGGAATACATCAACATAAATTTCCCTTTAACTCTGAAAAGGTCATTGTATTTTTATAGTCCCCTGAAGATTTTAACTAAAATATTTAGGTATGTTCAACTGAATAAAATGTGTGCATATTAAAAAAGGAAAACAAGATGTGATTCCTGTTCCAAAAAGCTTTATATTAGAAAAGAATGGACAAAGAGTGCTAGTGAAAGATGAGCAAAACTGATGAAAAATACAAGAAACTATAAGCTATCTCACTAATTCACTAAGAATTTGCACTCTCTTTGCATTTTTTTCTCATTTGTATTATAGATTTTCTTAGTAAGTTCTCCTCTCTCGCTCCCACCTTTTCTTTATAAACAAAAACACTTATTCCTGTCATTGACTTAGCTGCTGTTGGTGGTATAGTCTGTGGCAATGGCAAAGAGCAATTGACTAGGGCTTAAACACATTTTAACCTAACTCATTAGTATTGTACTATCACTCACCAAACAACTCACAGCCCACAAGATGACACCAACTTCAGCCAAGAGGTATTCACAATATAAATTTTTACTATTGAAGAACTAGAGTCCTCAGTTTTTATAGATGGAAGATACTATGTGGACACAGATTATTCATTTAATTGAGAAAGAAATTGAGGCTCCTATAGACTAAGTATGTAAAGGAAGAAATGCGGTGAAAAATACTGGTGTGAATATAAAATAAAGATCTGCCTAAGTGGAAATTAATCTAAAATTTTTTTTCTTGGGAAGAAAATGGGACTTAAGTGAAATCCTGAAAACTACCAACAATAGATTTGATGGTAATAGGCAAGGAGGATATTTCAAATGGTAGCAAAGTCATAGAGCATGGCTGGTGGTTAGGGGGAAAGAAATTCCCATTTAGTGACCACTTTGTATGGGATAAGTATGATAAAAACAATAAGCAAGTAGAGAAGAGTGCTTTGTAAAAAAATTAGCAAAGCTCTTTACCCCACTGGAATAAAAATATAAACCTCTAATGTCAAGGCAGAATATTTTATTTTTCTTGATAGAATTATTAATTTACTAATGAGTTGACAATATTTATTTCATTCACAGCACAATTTAATTAATTTTCTTTCTTGAGAATAGTAATCCTTGCTGTAGTAGTCACATGCGTTCATTTCTTTTGAAAATACTGAAATTTAATCAGAAAATTTAAATCTAAAATAGGAAAACATCTAAATCAAATAATTAATGCTCAATGATATAGCCAAAGTTTCTCTACACTTAAAAATTAATATATTCCTTAAATGAAAGCTATGAGTTACATTTCAGTTAATAAAAATACAGCAACAATGGGAGAGGTAATGATTGAGAGCATTTAACAAGCTAAGATAGTATATGTACTTAACATGCATTATTCTTTACAATTCTTTAGGTAAGTACTTGTCACAGATGTGTTTCCCAGGAAATTAGCACGTAGGGAGTATAGTAGATAGTGTTCTTGGAAAAAATACCAGTAGGAAGACAGGAAGGGAAGAGGAATGAGTAAGGGGGGAAGTTGAACTGAGGTGTTCAATATTTTCGGTGGGGACCTCTAATGCTGCAATGGCATTTCAGAATTGTCTCCTTGGGGTGAGGGTGGGGCCTTGTATCCCCACAGAGACAAGTAATTAGAAGTCTCTGGAGGGGGCATGGGAATCACCTTGAGAAAGGTGATTCTCCTCTCCAAGAAAATTCCCCGTGACTGAGTGGAAATGGAAGAAACAAGATGGGCACTGAGTTTACTGTTGCCCTTGATCTACAAACATTTCCTGACAGTGTCACAGGAAGCTTGAGCCCAAACTGAGCAGAGTGAAGAAGGCAACAGTCAGATGGATCTGCTGAAGCAACTGAGAGTTGCAGGGCAGCATTCCAGAGAGGAAAGAGCAGCTCAGAAGAGGGGCCCAGAAGTCTGGGGGTGGGTTTCCCATGGTTTGTCTGGCTAAGAGTTGAACTGCACCTGAGCAGAGTAAAACTTCTTTAGGCTTCTAAAGTGATGAGAGTGGAAAAAGATATTTAAAATCACATAGTGCTGGAATTCTGGACCAATCAGAGTGGAGAAACTATTAATTACCAAGACACTCAGAAGAGACATCAGAAATACCACACCCTAGGAACAGGAATACTAAAAGCCAATCCGAAGAAAAACTAAATCAAGACATGGAAAGAAGGAAAGTTGTCTATAAAATAAAAGCTTGCAAGAAAAATTCAATGCTGTTAAAAGAAAGACAACATAATCCAGATCCCTAATATAATCCAGATGGAAAAAAAAAAGTCATAAAAACTTAGATAAATCTTTCTGATGTAATAAAAAAATTAACAAACAGAGCTTCATGGATACGTAATTGAGTGGTCTGACGTCCATGCCTGAAAATAAGAGAATGGAGAAAAGGGTGGAAAAATATTTGAAGACACAATACACAATGGCTGAAAAATGTCCATTTTTAGTGAAAAAAAATCAATATACAGATACCAGAATCTCAGTGAATTCAAATGCCCAACATGGTGAAACAAACAAACAAAAAACAAAAACAGCAAAAACAGAGAGAGAGAGAGAGAAAAGAAGGAAGAAAGAAAAACTGTCAACCCATGATCCTAAAGCCAGCAAAAATATCCTTCAAAGATGAGAATGAAATAAAACCATTTTCAGATAAATAAAAACTGAATACTAATGAAAATTCCTCCGGATGAACACTAATGAAAATGTTTTCTGATAGAAAATGGACTCTAAAGGAAATAATGAAGAGCATTAGAAACTATAAACATGTAGGTAAATATAAAGGATTGGATTTTCCCCTTAATTTTCTCAAATGTCAACATCTGTTTAAATTAAAAATTATATCATTATAATGTGTGATTTATAAGTATATACAAGTAAACTATATGATAATAATACCAAAGGATAGTAGAGAAGGTGAAGTTATATTTTCTTACATTTGTGAAGTGTGAATAGTGAAGAATAAAGTGTGAACTAGTATTATACTAATTGTAATTCCTAAGAACGAACATTTTAATACCTATTCCAACCACAAAAAAGTGAAATTAAAAGGAAATTTAGCTAACAAGCCAATTGTGGATATAATAACGAATAAAGAGCCAATTTATAAAATGAGATGGAATAAAATAAAAATAAATGATAAAAATAATGTGGAACAGAGAAATAAACCAATTTGGGCAAATAGGAAAAACTAGCAAGATGATACATTAAAATCAAAATATACCAAAGACCAAACTAAATGATACAGAGCAAATAACTCAATTAAAATGCAATTAAAATAACTCAATACAAAATGCAGTACAACCATTTTGTAAACCTTTAGGCAGTTTCTAAACACCTCAAACAAAGACTTATCCCATCACCCAGAAATTCTACTCCTATGTGTATACTCAAGATAACTGAATACATGTGTTCACAAAATGATTTAAACAAGAATGTTCACGGCGGCTTTATTCATAATAGCCTAAGACACAAAAACAGTCTGAATGTCTCTCAATAAACGAATTGTGTTATATTCATGTAATGGATTAGTACAGAGCAATAAATCAAAAGAATGAATTGCCGACATACCTATCAACCTGGATGGGATTTAGAGCATTACACTGAATGAAAGAAGTGAGAAACAAAAGAGTACATAGCTTGTGATTCCATTTATATGAATTTCAGTAACAGGCATACGTAATCTATAGTGATAAAATTAAGAAGAATGGTTCTCTCTGTGAGGAGCATGTTTATTAATTAGGAAGTGGCATGGAACACTCTGGAGTTACGTGGGTGGGGACATATATGTAATTTGGTTGAATTTTTCCTATCAAACTGTGGATGATTTATATTTAGTCATTAGCAGTTAATGTTGTTAACCTTTTCTCTATCACTGGCATTGTTTATATTTACTTTCCATCTTAACACTTGTTCTACTACTTTATTCTACTGGTTTTTTTGCAAATAGAAATAATACATTGTTATTAAATCAAACCTGCTATTTCCTATCCTATTTTTACATTGCAAAAAATTTCTTAAACACTTTTGTTTATGCAAAATATTCTAAATATTTTTTTAAAAATTTGTTTAAGTTAGATTTTTAATACATTTCATTTTTAAAATATGGTATTAGGTCACAATATGATGTTTATGATTTTTCTATTCAATAGTTTGATGGTTTCCTTCCTGGCTTGCCATCATATTATGAGACTAGTGGTCTTATCTAGAGCGATCAATATTATATTGAGAGTGCTATCATAATAGCTGTAGATACTCAACATTATTCTGAATGAAAAAAAGAATGGATAATTTATGATTCAATGTTTAATAAATTCATTAACGTCTTAGAGAGCAATCACATTTCTCACATTTCCAAGTGACTACAAACAAAAACACTGAATAATGTTGTCTTTATTTAGACAATGAGTGCATGTTTACCTGCAGCATTTTTCCCTATATGCGTTAACTAGGTTGAGAAATCACAGACACAAGGAATTGTTTTTCGATTAGATCTTCCCATTAAAATAAGTGGAAAATATTAACGGGCCCTTGTAATTTTCTTGTCCTGGAGCAGTTGTTTTTAATGGTGGAGACCTCCTGCTGTGGCTATTTGACTAGCTGCAGAGTTGCTGTGACGCTTAGACGCCACAGTCACCAGGAAGAAGATATGAAGGCTGAAGTTACGGAGAAACCATTTCCAAGTTAATCACTTTTCTTCAATAAAACAACGGTTGGGCCGTAAAGTACTGTAATGCAGTTTTAGAAAATTGAGTTGTCATGAAATAAATTTTTAAGAATTATGCAACATGCTTTTCTTTAAACACGACCCCAAAACTACATTTTTAAAGATTCATGGTGTTGAAGTTTGGAACCCAACATGAGGCAGCGATCACATTCATGGTGTGATCCCTATGGCAGTATACTCTGAACATTTGTTGATTAAACTCCATTAACATGCACTTAATGCACCAGCACTGACACCGTTTTATGAACATAAATATCCTGTATTATTAAGACTTCATTCTGTAACATGTCTGTAGAAAGCTTTGTAAATAGGTATCCTTAATGGAGTTTTTTGTTCTCATTTCATAAGACAAAATATTGGATACCACTCCCACATTAAAGTGATGATAGGAAAATATGCATATGCATATGATTAATAAAACTAGAAAAATAGTTCCTTGACTGTAGATAATATGTAAATAGTAATCTTTTTCTCCCTCTCTTTATACTTTTTGTGAAATATTTTGCAAGTATGAGAGAGCACTGAACAGCAGAATTAAAAGGCTGAATAATTAGAAAAGACTCAGGTTAAATATTCAATTATATTAACTTTAGAATATATAAAAACAAACAGTAGTTTTTAAACACTCACGGTTGTTGACTGAAAGTCACTCACAGCAGTTATAGAGAAGACTATGTGAGACGCTTTAGAAGCAACATGGTCTGCATATTTGCACAACCAACTGCACCACTTGCAAAATTTGAGCCAAATCATTTTCAGATAATGGCTATGACTTTATTTCAGAATTGGGATGAAGGGATAAGGCTGGCCCTCAGAAGATTTTGATGTTTCAGAGATTACCACTGGACTTTGGATCAGACTCTGGGAGAGCAGCAAAGGAAGGAATAAAAGGCAAAATCAATCTTGTTAGAGTTCACTGGTGATATTAATTCTGAAATTATTTTCACAAGAGTGCATAGAAAAAGAATGACATAAAGGTGATTTTTAAAGTCCCATCTCAGACTCAAGTACTCAACGAAACCAAACTTCTTTCTGGAAATGAAAGAGCAATTTTAATGGCGATAACTCAAACTCTGATCATTAGGCAAACGGAGACTTATAGCAATTAAAAGCCTTACATGACAGAACTCTTAGTAGCCTCATAGAGTGAAGATTGGGAACCTCCAAAAAGGCAATCTTACATGAGAAAACTATTATAGGCACAATAATTTGAAAATTAGAAGTAAAATTATCTCTATTGGTATATCATACAATAGTATATCCAGAAAATTAAAGAGAATCAATAGTAAATGTACCAAATGAACACTGTAGCCAACTATAAAGCATATAAAAATAAATTGCTGTCATTAAGGCAAACAGAATCAGAATATTTAATGTGTGATAAACATCTAATAGTAACAAAAGATAAAATACTAAGAAATAAACAATAAATGTGAAAAAAACAATTATAGCAAACTTGGAACTAATCTTTAAAGACACAAAAGTAGACTAAAATATCCTTTATGCTTGGATAGGAACTATCAATCTCAAAAACATATTAATTCTGCTTGTTAATTTCATGCCATCCCTTAAAAATATCATTGAAACATGGAGTTAACAAATTTGATCCAAATTTCATATAAAAACATAAATATTCAAAAAGAACAGGAAAAAACATGAAAATAACAATTGAGATGATCCATACTACACTTAATAATTAGAATTACGATTTTGACACATAAATATTTATTTTACAAATTTAATAATATTATGAAAATTACAATAAAATAGCATCAACAAAAATAATAACTTTAACAATAATTAACATAGCATAATAAAGATTGTTCTGGACCAAAACTCAATAGTTACAAAGAATAAATATGCATAGATGAAATTATGATAGTCACTGCTGGGATCTAAATTATTTGATCAAAAAATCCAAAGGAAGAAATATCTCAAAATACAAAGCAAAATGCTAAGCTAAATCCAAGGTATCAAATAAAGCAAATAATAAAAGTTTCAGAAAGAGAAAGAATGGTAAAAAGGATAGAAATAAACTAATAATAGAAGGAATGTTTTCTGAGGTGGAGAATGACTTAAGTCTACAAAAAGAGAAAGGGACTAAATATCGTGTTCTATGGAGAACTGATGAATAAAGACATGCAACTTCCTTTTTAATTTATATTTTTAAAATTTAAAATGCTGAATGCCAAGTCTAAAGAGAATAAAAGTGGGAAAGAGTAAGTTATCTTCCGTGAACTTGGGGTCCATCAGGCTGACTTCTCCTTGGCACATCTGGAATCTAGAAGATGGTGCTCTTTTTCTCATAAAATCTGCCTGGCTGTGCAAAACCATTATCGTCATAAATAATGAAAACATATTCACTCTTTATCTTTTTAGTTACCACCTTTAGACAAAGGAAATAAGCGAAATATTTTACTGATATTAAATCTGAAAATTTGTAGAGGTAACAAAGGTAGCAGGGAGAGAAAAGAAATGGAATTAAGTGAAGTGACTCTAACAGCTTTATATCATAAGATAGAGAATTTAGAAGATGGTAGCATAGGCAGACTCTGAACTCACCTCATCCCACGGACACAGCCAATTTACAACTACTCGTGGAAAAATTACCCCTGAGACAGAACTGAAAACCGGACAAGAGGAACTCCTGCAACAACAGACAATCCTAATTGAGGTGGAAGAGGCAGAGACTCCCTTCTGGAGAGAAAAACGTCGCCTTCACAAGCCGCCAGCTTCACGGCCGCCCAGGAGCCGCCCACAGGTCCACAGCCTCCCTGGAGGCGAGGGGCCCTGAGCTGGGGAGCGCCCCCGCTGTGGGCATTTTGTGGACCCAGCACAATCGAGATGAGTGGCAGAATATCTGACTTTGCTTGCTACTAAAACATTGGGGAGAACCCCCAGAAAAGCTGGTTCACAAAGAAATTAAAACCGGCTCTTAAAGGGCCCACGTGCAAACTCCCCTGTTTCAGAAAGCAACCTAAAATCACCAGAAAGAAAAGTGCACAGGGCTGTGGTGAAAAGAGACTCACCTGATAGGCCCTGAGTGCATCTTGGTGAGAGGTGAGACCTCTCCAGGGACTGGAACTTTGGCGGCGGCCATTGTTGTGGCCTGGTGTGGGCGTGCTGACACAGACGCCATTGGAGTTCTCCCTGGGGCCTGCTACCTAGGTCTGCCCCAGCCACTAGAGCACTGATTTAATCCAGCTCAGCCAGGGCAGGCAGCCCACCCTAGAGACTGGCCCCACCCAACAACAAGCCCTCAGGCAACTTGTGGGCCTGCATAGATTGGTGACTGCATTCTCTGCAGCCTGGCAATTGAGCCCACTTCAGTGGGGCAGGGTGTGCACAAGGAGTGGGTGGAGAGTGTGGGGTGGTGGCGGAGTGTGTGGGGCTCCTGCCGTGGAGAGACTGGGACCGCTTCGGGAGGTCGGGGCGTGCACACGGGGCAGGACTGTGTTGACTGTGTGTGTGGACCTGTGGGCAACAGGGCTTGTCAGCTGCAGAAGACTTGTGCTTCTCAAAGACCCACATAGGGGGTTTGTCCCACCTTCCAAAGCCTGAAACAATTGGGTGTTCCCGTGCCTGAGGCCATCCCCACCCAGCTGCAATACTCAGAGAGCTGACAAGAGACCTAAGGCTGGAGGCTAATAGCAATTGGCCCTGAGTCTAACAACCTGCCACGCTGGGGGCCTACTCACTTAAAAGAAAGACTGCAACACAAGTGTGGTATTAGAACTTGCAGCCAACTAAGCTGGGGCTCCCACACCTGATAAAGAGACTGAAGGGCCCACAACAACTACAAGCAGCTGAGCATTACAACAGCTGGCCAGGAGCATAACTCGGCCTCCCTGGGCGCCTACAGGGAGAGCAAACAGGCCACAACAGAAGGACACATGTAGCCCACATAGGGGTTACCCCTGGAACATTGAGAACTGAGGGAAGCACACTGGAAGCCTCCTAAGGCATCACTTACATAAGGTCACCTATTCAAGAGCAGGAGACGTAGCTGACCTACCTCATATGTAGACACAAGCACAGGGAAAGAGGCAAAATGAGGAGGCAAAGGAATACATTCCAAGTCAGGGAACAGGACAAAACCCCAGAAAATGAACTAAGTGAAACAGAAATGACTAACCTACCCAACAGAGAGTTCAAACAAAGAGTGTTAAGGATGCTCACTGATCTGGGGAGAAAAATAGATGAACTCAGTGAGAATGTCAACAAAGAAATGGAAGATATAAAAAAGAACCAATCAGAAATGAAGAATACAATACTGGAAATGAAAAATTCACTAGAGGGACACAAAAGCAGAGTAGAGGATACAGAAGAATGGATCTGTGAGCTGGACGAAAGACTAGAAGAAATTACCCAAGCTGAACAGGTAAAAGAGAAAAGAATTAAAAAGAGTGAGGACAGTCTAAGGGACCTCTGGAACAACATCAAACGCACTAACATCTGTGTTATAGATGTCCTGGAAGGAGAAGAGCGAGACAAAGGGGCAGAGAATCTATTTTAAGAAATAATAGATGAAAACTTCCCTAACCTAAGGAAGGAAACAGGCATCCAGGTACAGGAAGCACAGAGAGCCCCAAACAAGATAAACCCAAAGAGGCCCACACCAAGACACATCATAATCAAAATGTCCAGAATTAAAGATAAAGAGAGAATCCTAAAAGCCGCAAGAGAAAGTCAAGTTACCTGCAAAGGAAACCCCATAAGGCTATCAGCTGACTTCTCAGCAGAAACCTTACAGGCTAGAAGAGAATGGCATGATCTATTTAAAGTGTTAAAAGGGAAAAACTTACAGCCAAGAATACTCTACCCAGCAAGGTTATCATTCAAAATGGAAGGAGAGATCAAAAATTTACCAGACAAGAAAAATTAAAGGAGTTTGTCACCAAGAAACCAGTGCTACAAGAAATGTTAAAGGGACTGATTTAAGGGGAAAAGAAAAGACCAGAAATAGGAAAAATTATCTATTGCCATGATAAGAGGGTAATGGATACAAATGCACAAAAAAGAGGTTAGATATGATACCAAAAACATAAAAGGAGGGAGGAGGGGAGTTAAAGAGTACAGCTTTCAGACAGAGGTCAAACTAAAGAGACCATCAATTCTGTATAGAAGAAGAAAGTAACAGTGAAGGAATACTAAAACACTGAGGAAACAAAGTTAAAAAATGGCAGTAAGTACATACTTATCAATAGCTTCTTTAAACGTCAATGGACTAAATGCTCCAATTAAAAGGCATAGGGTGGCTGATTGGATAAAAAAACAAGACCCATATATATGCTGCATACAAGAGACACACTTCAGACCTAAGGACACTCACAAACTGAAAGTGAAGGGATGGAAAAAGATACTCCATGCAAATTGCAATGAAAAGAAAGCTGGGGTAGCAGTACTCATATCAGACAAAATAGACTTTAAAACAAAAACTGTAAAAAGAGACAAAGAAGGGTATTACATAATGATCAAGGGAACAATCCAACAAGAGGATATAACACTTGTGAATATCTACACACCCAATGTAGGTGCACATAAATATATAAAGCAATTATTAACAGACATAAAAACAGAAATAGGCAGCTAATCTTTGACAAAGGAGCCAAGAATATACAACAGAGAAAAGAAAGTCTCTTCAACAAATGGTGTTGGGAAAACTGGATAGCCACATGCAAAAAAATGAAAGTAGACCCTTACTTTACACTATACACAAAAATTAACTCCAAATGGATAAAAGACTTGAATGTAAGACCTGAAACTATGAAACTTCTAGAAGAAAACATAGGCAGTATGCTCTTCGACATTGGTCTTAGCAACACATTTTCAAGGACCATGTCTGACCGGGCAAGAGAAACAATAGAAAAAATAAACAATGGGACTACATCAAACTAAAAAGCTTCTGCACAGCAAAGGAAACCATCAGCAAAACGAAAAGGTAACCTAACAATTGGGAGAAGATATTTGCAAACCATACATCTGATAAGGGCTTAATTTCCAAAATATATAAAGAACTCATGCATCTCAACAACAAAAAAACTAACAACCCAATTAAAAGATGGGCAAAAGACCTGAACAGACATTTCTCCAAAGAAGATATACAGATGGCCAACAGACACATGAAAAGATGTTCAAAATCATTAACTATCAGGGAAATGCAAATCAAAACTACAATGAGATATCACCTCACGCCCGTCAGAATGGCTATAATTAACAAGACAGGAAACAACTTGTGTTGGAGAGGATGTAGAGAGAAGGGAACTCTCATACACTGCTATTGGGAGTGCAAACTGGTGCAGCCACTATAGAAAACAGTGTGGAGATTCCTCAAAAAATCAAGGATAGAACTACCATATGATCCAGCTATTCCACTGTTGGGTATTTAGCCAAAGAACTTGAAAACACCAATGCGTGAAGATACATGCACCCCTGTGTTCATTGCAGTGTTATTCACAATAGCTAAGACTTGGAAGCAACTTAAGTGCTCATCAAGGGACTAATGGATAAAGAAGATGTGGTATATAGACACAATGGAATACTACTCAGCCATAAGAAACGATGAAATCCAGCCATTTGTGACAACATGGATGGACATTGAGGGTATTATGCAAAGTGAAATAAGTCAGAGGGAGAATGTCAAATATCGTATGATTTCCTTCATTAAGTAGTAGATAATAACAACAATAAACAAACACATAGAGACAGAGATTGGATTGGTGGTTACCAGACGGGAAGTGCGGAAGGAGGAGGGCGAAAGGAATAATTCGGCACATGTGTGTGGTGATGGGTTGTAATTAGTATTTGGGTGGTGAACATGATGTAATCTATGCAGAAATAGAAGTATAATGATGTACACCTGAAATTTATACAATGTTATAAACCAATGTTACTGCAATAAACAAAAAATTTAAAAAGTAAATAAATAAAAATAAAAGGCAAAAATAAAAAAAAGCGAATTTAAAAGTTCTATCTATAACTGAAGGTAACAAATAAAAAGTATCAATAGCTCTTGAGGACCACAAAGTTAACAAAACATGAAGGAAACAGTGGTGAAACTCTTCTACGAGTTTAGAAGTGAAAAACCAATGTATGCTATGTGACTTTATTTAAATATAGGAAGGAAATTATGATCCGAACTAAAAATAGAAATAAAATAATTTCATATTCTTAGGAGCAGTGAATCTGGGTGGCTGGTGTGGGACAGGGAAGGCATTTGCTGCTCTTTCTTAAGAGATCTTTGCTATAATTGATATTGTATGTATGATTTGACATGTATTATTTGCAAACTTGAAAAAAGAATAAGAATACTCAGAATAATAATCAGATTTGCGCTTAAGAAAAAGCAATCAATACAGTAGTTTCCCCCCAATATAAAAACAAATATTCAGAAACTATAAAGGAATAAAATATACAATTTATAATAAAACACAAATAATAAAATAATAAAGAAAAAACAAGTATATAAAATAGTAAGAAATGTAAAAATGAGAAGGATGTAAAAGAATGTTCTTTTGTTTCTCGTGGATAAGAAGACTGTTTTTCAGATGTTAATTCTTCCTTGAATATTCTGTAAAATTAAAGTAATAAACGTCAGTAACCTACTTAGGATAAATACTATTGACATATAGAAAAATAAATACATAACAATATTCAGAGAAATATACATAAAAGACAAGAGGAGAGTACTGATTTATCAATTATTTTAAAGTTAAAATGATCAAAGTCAGAATACGTAGACAGAAAAACAAGATTTTATTCAAAAGCATATGGAAATACAGAACATCATCAAAAACTGCCTGAAAAATTGTTGGATTTTCCATAGGTGTTTGGAATATGAAGCTCCCATTTGGAAAATAGCAAATCTGCATTTCCAATTTAATGCTTAACACACAAGACATTGCAAATAATCAAACATTTAAGTTAAAAAATCATCAAAGTTAATGCACAATTAGAAATTAAAAATTTTATAGTGTGAAAGACTTTCATTAGAAGGCATAAATACAAAACAAAAATTACTAATGATAATCCTATTTACACAAGAGGCAGGGTAAAGTGAAGTTTATTTGCCCAAGGACATAGAGATAAGTATTAGCATAGCTTGGATCCTAATCCATTCTTTGAATTTATTTACTACATGCTTGTGTTATTATCATAATTAAAATGATGCCCTATTAGTATTAGCTAAACGGAGGTCTCCAAATAGCGTTACAGTTATTAAATAGTCCTTAATCAAGGAAATGTTTTTGATGTGGTTAGGTTCATTAGGTTGCTGTAAATGGGTTAATTCAGTTTGCCAGTGAACCAAGCTAATGACACAATGATCATTGATCTTCTATACTCAGTATTAAGTGATTCCTCTTTTAACATTGGCGTACTATTCTAACTAAACTTTCATCAGAAGATTTATTTCATCATACTTTGCATTTTAGGGACCTGAGAACACAAGTGATTCAGTCTATGGTAGCCTGTAGAGAGCAAAGACTGTAGCTCATTGTATCCCCATAGTAGAGAAAGAATAACTTTAAGTTGAATTATTCTATACATAAAAATATTTTTTATGCAAGTATTCTATTTACTATGCTGTGTGTATATTATTTAAATCAAGGGGAAATTTTAGCATAGATATACACGATGAAGTACCTATAGCATTTACTTTTGTCTATGAATATACCTCATATGTAGACTATGAAAGACTTCATGCATAGGGAAGGTTACACAACTATCAATAGGTTATACAATGATGAGTTAATATAAAGAAATAAATTAAGAAATGAGTAAATTACTAAACTAGGGGCGTTTACACTGTTCTTACCAATAGACGGCAACTTTTACGCTGTCAGTGGTATTGTAAATATCTTACCCAAGATCTAAAGAGGTAATTAATTTCTATTTATACATATCTAGACTCACAGTGGGTGAAGTTAATTTAAATATATCTATATAAATAATGCTTCCAATATATGTTGACCCCAAAGGAGCAACACTTTGGAGACATCTTTTACATATTAATACAGTACATTAGGTTCACTAAACACTTACCCTTGCCACTTGGGTATATTTTCTTTTATTTCCTTTCCTTCTATTTCACTTTTTAACCTTCTGATTTTGATGCACTAAATTGATTTCTAAACTCATTAGTGGGTCACTGCTCACAGGATGAAAAACACTCCAATACATCAATCAACAAACATTTTAAGCATATACTAAATACACATATTTTGTTCAGCCTTTGTTTCAATTTCTTTAAATTGTAAGGCATATTCAAGATGGAAAAATGTTGGCTATAGAAAAAATACTTAGAAAAGAATGTGAAAAAGTAGTGTTTAGTTGGTTAAAGAAAGTTAACAATTGAAATATTTGTTTTCTGTACTACCTACCTCCTATTTGCCTTTCATTTTGTAAAGTTTCTAACCCAGTTCCTAGTTCCATAAATATTTACAGTTCATTATAGTACTGATAGAGTTATAAACACAATCATAATGTTGGTTTGTTTTCCTGTTTATTTGAACCGGCATATTTCAATCCTCCTTATTTTTTATGAAGGTATTTTAGAAATGTTGTTAAAATTGCCCTTTACATAGATTTGTGTAAGGTTCAATTTTGTAAATTAGGTGCTTTCAAGAGTCTTATCTAATATATAGAACCTTCAATAAACTTCAAAGAGATTTGAAAAAAGATGTTCTTTAAAACCACAGAGAAAGACAATTTTCAACAATAAGAATAGCTGCGTAAAGAGAATGCTGGAAGTCACAAAGGCACAGATCAGCCTAATGCTCAGTCGTCAGCTATGACTCTTCAAGCAAATGCACTGAATAGCCTGAAAAGATAGTGTCAGTATCAGACATGGAGAAAAACTGTGCAAATCACAACCAGTTTAAACTAAATGCTCCATCTGAAAATACTGTTGGTCTCTTTTTGCCATTCCCATATTCTCCCTACCTACCACCACCACTTCCCTAAACATTTATAAAAATTAACTACATAAGATGAGTATAATGATTGGATTATCAACATACCAAGAAATATAAAACATATGTAGTTAAACTCAATATTAACATAAGGCAAGTGAATGAGGCACAGTGTCGAGGAAGGTGGCAAATCATATAATGAGTACAGGGGAGGACTGCATGTAGGGATAGCTTGTGACACAGGGAGAAAATGTATGTTCTGGAAATGTGTTTGGCAACCAAAGATGGTATTAAGCCTGTCTTTTAATATGGTTTGTAAAAAAAATGAGCTCTGGCTTTCAAATGGATGGGAAGAGATACCCCTATGAAGAGATGAGTTTTATTTGAAACTGAGAATCAAACAGTATATTCGTGGAAGAAATGACATAATAACACAGTCTGAAAGACCAGGGGGGTGTAGCAGAGCATTATGACAGAGGAAACATGGAAAATTATAAGGAACAACAATTTTGGAAAGAACACATGACCAGAGGCATATTGATTTGAGGAAAAAAAGGATGATAGGGTGATTTTACTCCAACCATCACTAGGAGGACAGTGGGCACTTGAGCCCTTCATGATCCAACGTGTGATCTGGAATAAAGTGGTCTCCAGTGAGATAACTACCACTTACTTCTTTTTCTTTAGGGATTGGAAGGCTGTGGTGAAAGTAGAAGCTACTGGAGTATGACTCTCCTTTTCCAGCAGGTGGGATGCTGGCTTGAGGAAGGGAGGAAACAAGAATGGTGAATTCAACAACAACAAACAGGAATGAAGGGTGAATGAGGAAGAGGTCCCAAGAGTGTTAACAGAGTTGGAGGCAGCCCAGGATATTGGATACTGAGCCTAACGATGGTAGGAGCCATATATTGGAACTGCAGGAAATCTTTAGAGAAAGCTTTGATATTCAGCAAAGCCTGGAAATGATTGAAAGCTTGCTAGAATATCACAAACAATAAAGAAAACCACAGCTAATCGGATGAATAATTTCTTACATTGCTAATTTATAAAATATTGACATATTGGATCCAGAAACACATTAGATAATTAAGTACTGTGGTAAAATAAGATTTATTTGGACTGTGGCTACATTGATATGTCCTATCGGATTTTTCTATACAAATATAACTGACTCTGCATACAAACATTAACATATTTTCTTTTTCACATTTAATTTTTTTTCTCTCAGTTGCCCTTCATTAGCAGTTCATCTCACATTTCTCTCTTTTGAGCACCACTCCTTGAAGGTTCCAGAAGGTCTTAGTGCTTATATAGTTTAAAAAGGGTCAATCCAGGACCAAATATCAACCCAAGAATAAGCTAGAGTCTAAACGAACCAGAGTATTATGAAAACTTCTCACCACCAGTCAGCACACGTTGATGCCAGTTTGTGTACCCTGCTCTAGGAGCCTGTGTTGTGGCCTGGTCATCTCACACTTATTCTACTTTGCTTGTAGATTCTGTTTAAAGGACATTTCTATCCTTTCCTGAGAGAAGAACTTAAGCAGAACCACCCTGGGCTCTCTCACTGAACTTCTCCATTATTGGGAGCACCATTTGGAGGCTCAATCTTTTTCTCCCTGAAAGGGTGGGGTTTCTTTTACAAAGTGATCTTCCTCCCATCAATAAAGAGTTCTGTGCAACATGTATTAAGCCATGGAAGTCTTGGTTGAATCCCAATATTTTCTATTAGATTTTCCTCCCTCTCTGTACAACCTCCTTGCCCCACGAAGACGACGGATGACTGCACGCCTATATATGCAAAACAAAAAGCAAAGCTTATATGTTTCCTGAGTAAAATAAAGTATATTCAAAGGCCAACTAAAGATGCCATGCCGTGTATTTTAAGTAACTCCTTTAACAAGTGCATTGTTACTAAATTAAAATTTTATTATATATAATCCTGTTGAGTGCTTATTTTCTCTTCATTTGTGTAACTGGTAATTCAAAGAATATGAACACTTAAAAATCACACTATAGATTGCTATATCACCTGCAAACAGTCAATGGATGTTCGTCTTACTTTTTATTTGCCAACAATTAGATTTTTGTTCATAATTTTTAAATATGCTAGATTAAAAACAAATTGTTTTTCACTGTTTAGAAGTAGAAAGTCATTATCAATTAGGGTGACTTTATCTAAAAGAAACATAAAATTAAAGAGCAAAAGCAGGCATATAAATAAATATCTACTTTTGTTTCACTCTTTCCAATTTCAGGAGTAATTGGTTTTGTCTTTCAAAGAAAATTATAAATTTCTAAAGCCTCATGGTTATGATACACTCTGATTTACAAAACTAAATACAAACTGGTAGATTAAAAATAAAATGTGCATATGCTTTACAGTGAAAATATAAGAATATGTGTGTTTCTTTAAGATAATCAACAAAAGCTTTATATTAGTGGTATATTTTGGTTAAAATGAATTTCACAATATCAACAAGTTGTAGGCACTAAAGTGGATTGTGATTGTGCAAAACAATGTGCAAGTTACAAATTTTCTTAAGATACAAGATTACAGAAGTCTAATAGTGCTATTTCCAATTTCCTAATCGTGCACTAATTTTTATTTATTCTCATGTGATCATGCCCCAAATCAGACCTTGCAAACACACCAACTAATACATTTAATATCTATTCTAAAGGAAAACAGAGAGCCAAAATGACATATATTTTCTCGGTACTAATGCTGTAATTATACATATTTCCTCTCCTCTTAACTCTATATTTAATTTTCCTCTTAGATTCTACCAATTTGCATTCTTTTGTCCTCCTCTCTATTCCAGTGAAATATCCCTCTTTCACCCTCTTATATAGTAACATCATTTCTATCATCTATTCCACTTTGTTTTTTTCCTTTTTTATTGAGGCATGTCTAAATATGATTAAATGGACAGAGCTTAAGTGTGCAGTTTTATGAATTTTCACAAATGAATACATCCATGTAACCCAATTAATCCAACACAAGATAACCCAATTCAGGATACAGAAATTTCTATCACTGTAGAAAAATCCTCTCATTCTACTTCTAAAGGCCTCTTCTGATTACTATCTCAATAAATTTGGCAGGTTTATTTTTCTTTTTGAAAACATCATATGTGAATCATATGTGAATCAAAACGGAATCATAGAGTATGTGCTATTGTTGCATTTTTTTCATTCAACATGTTTTTGAGATTCATCCATGTTGTTTAATGTATCAAAGATTCTTTTTATTGTTCAGTAGTATTCCATATTATAAAAATACCACGATCTGTGGATCTGTTCTCTGTTAATAATCATTTGGATTATTTCTAGTTTTTTGTTGATATGAATAAACCTGCTATGGAACATTCTTATACAGGTTTTTTGTGGATATATATTTTTATTTCCCTTGGGTAGTACTTAGGAGTGCAATCATTACCAGAGGGTAGATGAATTCTTACTTTTATAAGAAACTACAAAATAGTTCTCCAAAGCAGTTGCATCATTTTACATTTCCATCAGAAATACAGGAGAGTTCATGTTGCTCCTCATCCTTGTCAAAACTGGATGATTTTGATATTTTTAATTTAAACTATTCTAGTGTGTGTGAGGTGGTAAGTCATTGTGCTTTTACTTTGCATTTTCTAGATGACTAATGTTATTGAGTACTATTTTATGTGCTAACGGGTCTTTCATATATCCTCTTTGGTGAAGTATCTTTTCAAGTATATCTTTAATTTTCTATTGAATTGTTGGATTTTTTTTATATTGAGTTGTAAGAGTTTTGTATATATTCAGATACAAGCTCTTTGTCAGAAATATGTATTATGAATAGTTTCTCTGAGTCTGTGGTTTGCATATTCTTATCCTTAATATTGTTCTCAAGTGAGCAGAAGTTACTAATTTTGATGTAGTTTACTTTATTAATTTTTCTTTTATGGTTAGTGTTTCAGTTGTCCTATGGAATCTTGGCTTAAATCAAGGTTTTCTTATAGAAGCTTTATATTTGCTTAGATCTGTGTATAAAAAATGATCCATCTCAAATCATATTTTTTCCAGTATGGCTTTCTGTTATTCCAACAACATTTTTTGGAGAGACTTTTCTTCCCTCACACACACTAGAATAGTTTAAATTAAAAATATCAAAATCATCCAGTTTTGACAAGGATGAGGAGCAACATGAACTCTCCTGTATTTCTGATGGAAATGTAAAATGATGCAACTGCTTTGGAGAACTGTTTTGTAGTTTCTTATAAAAGTAAGAATTCATCTACCCTCTGGTAATGATTGCACTCCTAAGTACTACCCAAGAGACATTGAATTTCTTTGGCACCTATTCCTGGACTTTACTTCAATCCATTTCTTTTAAAATCTCAATACCAGTAAACACTCTTTTGATGACTGTAATTTTCTACTAAGTGTTCAAAACAGGTAATGTACACCCTGCAACTTTGTTCTTTTTCAATATTGTTTTGCTACTCTAAATCTTTTGCAAACAATCCAAATTACCCTTAACAGCTGAAAGAATAAACAAACTGTATTATACTTATACTGGGGAATTGCACTCATCAATAACAAAATTGTATCTCAAAAGTAATATGCTGAACAAAAGAAGTCAAACAAAGGAGAAAGTACCTAAATGAATCCATTCATAATACGTTTTAGAGCAGTCACAACTAATCTATAGCAAAAGATAGACTTAGTTGTTTTCTGAGCTGCTATGTAGGGATTTACTACAAAGTGGCATGAGAAGATTTTCTTGAGTAATGGAAATGTGCTATATTTTGATTGGAGTGGTAGTTACATGACAACATTCACTTGTGAAATTCATTTAACTGTATACACAAAATATGTGCATTTATTGTACATAAATTGTATAACATTGAGGTTGATTTTAAAAGTTACCAACTATAATTTGGATTTGTCTTATTTTCCCCTTTATTTCTGTCAGTTTTGATTTCATCTATTTGGAAATTCTTTAATTAAGCACATTCACATTTAGATTCCTGTTTATTGATGAACTATCTACATCATTATGTGATGTTGCTCTTTATCTCTTGTCTTTAAGCCACTGTTTGATGATTACTGTTGCATGATACGTCTGTTTTTGCATCCTGTTAGCAAAGTATATCTTTTTCTCTTAGCATCATTTTATTTTAAATTTGTTTCTTATGGGTAGCATTTGGTTGTGTCTTGCTCTTTTTTATCTTTGTGGCAGTTTTAGCCTTTAGTCAGAGTATTTAGTCCATTTATATATTTGTAAGCTATTTTGAGATAATTGTAGACTCACATAAGGTGGTAAGAAATAATAAACACCATATGCACGCTTCACTTAGTTTTCCCCAAATATCGTGCATAACTATATCACAACCAGGAAATTGATATTAATAAAGTCCATCGACCTTAGTCATATCTCACCAGTTTTTCATACACTTATTTGTGTGTATGTGTTTGTGTGTTTGTATTTAGTTCTATACAAGTTTATCCCATGTGTAGATTCATGTGACTACTGCCATTGTCAAGATACAGAATAACTACATCACAAAGACCCCTTCTGCTACTGCTTTAATACCACAGCTACCCTTTCTCGCACTACCTCTGTAGTCCTGGCAACCAATAATCTGTTCTGTTCTCCATCTCTATACTGTTGTCATTTCATGAATTTTATAGAGATGGACATGGACAGTATGTAAGATTTTGAGATTGACATTTTCATTCAGTACAGTATTCTTGAGAATCATCCAAGTTGTTGCAAATATCAAGATTGTGTTCCTTTTAAATTCTGAGTAGTATTCTATGGTAGTTTGTGTCATTATTTGTTTAACCTTTCACCCACTAAAGGATATTTGGATTGTTTCCAGTTTTGGTGTATTATGAATTTGGTGTATTATGAACCATATCCGTGTACATGTTTTTGTGTGAAAATAAGTTTTAATTCCTGGGAGATAAATGTCCAGCAGTGCAACTGTAAGCACATATTTAGTTTTATAAGAAAATTCCATGCTCTTTTACAAAGTGACTATCATTTTACTTTCCCACCAATTATACATAAGTGGTCCAGTTTCTCTGCATTCTCACCAGCAATTGGTGTCATCACTGTTTGTTTGTTTATTCATTCATTCATTCAAGCCCTTCTGATCAGTGTGGTGATATTTTATTGTGATTTAATTTTCATTTTCCTTATAGCTAATTAAATTGAATATCTTTTCGTGTGCTTACTTGTCATCTATATGTCCTCCTCAGTGAAATATCTGTCCATGTATTTTTCCCGTTTTCTAACTGGATAGTTTTTTTACTTATTATTAAGTTTTGAGAATTCTTTTTGTGATCTAGATACAAGTTTGTCAGATGTGTGATTTGCAAATAATTTCTCCCAGTATGTAGCTTGTCTGCATCCTCTTCACAGGGTCTTTTGTGGAGTTTCTAATTTTTATGCTGTCCAAGTTATCAATTTTTCCTTTTTATTTATTTTATTTTGGTGCCTATCCTAAGTCTTCCTGCACCATTTGTTGAAAAGACTCTCTGTCCTCCATTGAATTGTTTTTGCATTTTTGTCAAAAATCAGTTGTGTGGTCTATTTCTGAGTTCTCTAGTCTGTTCCATTGATCTATGTGTTTATCCCTCCACAAACACCACAATACTTTGATTGCTGTAGCTGTTTAGTAAGCTTGTTAAGTCCTGTCAACTATTTAGGTAGGGTGATTCCTCACACTTTATTACATTTTTTCCAAAATTGTTTAGCTATTGTTGATGGTCAGCATTTCCATAAAGATTTTAGAATAAACTTATATTTGGAAAAAAACAATAACCAAAAAATCATGCTGGAATTTTTATAGAAATTGGATTAAACCTATAGATTAATTTGGAGAGATTTGACATCTTTGCTATATTGAGTCTTTCAATCCATGAACAAGGTATGTCTCCATGTATATTTCAGTCTTCTTAATTTCTTTCATTGGCATTTTGTAATTTTCAGCACACAGGTCTTATACATGTTTTGTTCAGTGTATAACTAAGTACTTAATATTTTGGAGTGATTATACATGATACTGTGCTTTTTATTTTGGTTTCTATAAAATTGTTTCTTCTTTAAAATAATTGTATTTTAAAGAAATTAAGAAATAAAAAACTGGGGGCTGGCCCAGTGGCGTACTGGTTAAGTTCGCAGGCTCTACTTCGGTGGCCCAGGTTTGGAGGTTCGGATCCTAGGTGCAGACCTACATCGCTCATCAAGCCATGCTGTGGTGGTGACCCACATACAAAGTACAGGAAGATGGGCAAAGATGTTAGCTCAGGTCCACTCTTCCTCAGGCAAAAAAAAGAGGAAGATTGGCAACAGGTGTTAGCTCATGGCCAATCTTTCCCACGGAAAAAAAAAAGAAAAAAGAAATAAAAAATTCATTTATTATATTTACCTACATATTTGACATATCCTATGTTTTCAAATTTTTTTATAAATTCGAGTTTCAATCTTACATCATTATATTTGAGCCTGAAGAATTTTCTTTAACATTTTTGAATTGTAGATCTCTTGTTCATGAATTCTCTCAACATTTGTATATCTGAAAATGTCTTTAATTTTCTTTCAATTTTGAAGGGTATTTTCCAGTAGCTATAGTATTCCAGAACAACAAACTTTTCCTCCTCCTTCTCCTCTTCTGCCTCCTCATTGTCTTCTTTTGCCACTTTAAAAGTGTTCATTTTGGTTTTCATTGGTTTTGATGAGAAATCTGTGGTTATTTTTATTCTTGCCCCCAGTATGTAATACGCCCCCCACCAGCTATTTTTGAGAGTTTTTCTAATTTTACTAATACAAAATTAGTAAATTTCATCTAAAATGGTTGAGAATTATGCAAGTTCTATTTATAAGAACAAAAAACAATCCTTTGTAATCATGAAAAAAATATACAAAAGGGAATCACAAAAGATGGACCACCAGTGAAATATTAACAAAAAACCATGAAACAGTAAGTATAATATAAAATGATATAAGAGAATTAAGAGCAAACATACTTGTCTTATTAAAAATGGCACCATTCAGTTATTAAAGGAAACGTGTATAGTAAAAGAGCTATGAGAAGATTAAGGCATTGATGTTGCAAATGCCTGGGTGTTTGAATCAGAGATCCCGCCAATGACATTTTTCTTTTTAAGAAACATAGCTATGTAAATATTAAACACAAGTACTAAATCCAAGTGCTTCTGTCTTTTTTTTAACTAAATTTTAAGTAAATATCTATTACCAGATTGTTGTTTGACTCGCAATAGTTTGGTTCCAATAGTTTTACATTATTTTCTACTCTAGGATTGGAGTAGGAATTATGTTTAAATAGTCTTGAGTTCTGTTAGAAGGATTTCCTAAGATGACTGATATGAAAATGGTCGTTAAATTACTAAATCCTACACCAGAATTATGTAGAGGTTTTCAATAATAGAAGTATCCCATATATTTCTGTCTTCCTTATTTACATAGATATGCATAATCTAAGGGAAAGAAATGGTGATTCTACTAATATAATCAGATAATAGAATAGATAATTGAGAAAAGAGACAGCATACTTGGCATTGGCAATTTGTAAAAATATGGCAGAAAAAGTCCAATTGGTTGTCAATTGGTTCCATGCTATGAACTTCTCTGCTTTTATATTCAGCAGTAATAGGACTATATTCTTGCATAAGGGATTTTTTTTTAAGAATACAATTTCCTCTGCTAAAGAATACTTCTTTGAACAGTATTCACTAAGAATTTTGACTGATCTAATTAAAGCTATAATAATCCAGTCACCCTTCTCATGTAGTGTCCCTTATTAGCCTTTCAGGTAGTTTCCTTTGCAATATAGCAAGCCATGGCCAGGTCCGGGTTAAGGAAAATTGGATTCATTATGGCAGTGGTGACAAATTATCCTCTGCAAGAATTGTTTAACACAATGGGTCAAAAGAGAAGAAACTAAACAAAAGAGAGGAATGGCATGAGAATGAATAAAGAATAAAATTGCATATTAAAAAACCAAAGCAATAGAAGAAATTTCAAGAAGTGAATAAAAAGGTAATGTAAAACTGTAGGCATAATGAGCTTTTCTTGTCATTAGAGGTTATTACATTCTCATTTCTTTTATGATCATATGTGGCATATCCCAGTCTTTAAGGGCCTTCAACATATTTAGCAAAAGCAATATATGCAAAATTACAGGAAACTCTTAGCTTTGAAATAATGGCTTATACGCAATAATGAACCACTAATTTTCTTTGGCAAAAGTTGATAGCAGTTAGTGTGGGTTAAAAGTTCAGTCTGACCCAGTATTTGATTTGCTCAAAGTTGAACTTCGTTGAGTATTACATAAACACTTTCCTATCTTCCTATGATATATTTTGCCAATATCAAAAACTGGAAAGGGATTTTTAATACTTTTTGACATATTTGTGTTATTCACGCACTAATGATTTAGTTAAATCCAGCTTAGGATAAAATCATTCCGGGCATACTTAATATGAAATGGATTTCAACTGATACTTGGATTCAGTGCAAAGTAATATTATAGTGTTGGGTAGAATTGCTCAAATGACCAATTTAACAAATTGTGTAGTGTCTTTATGATAACTTGCAAAATGAGCACATTCAATACTGTTAATTTTACTGCAAAATTATCTGTGGATCTTCTAAAATTTCATTTGACTTTTGTAAAAAATACTGTGGTATGTAGTACAGATGTACTGATGCAATTATACCTTTAGTAGATATAAGGAAAGTAAATCTTTGAGAAGATGAAACAACTTTCTGATGTGCTATAAACATTTAATAATTTGGCAAGGATTTTAAGTTTGCAGTTCTGTGCTTTTGCCCAAGACTATGAAATATATAATATATATTAATATGTGATATACGTATATATGTAATATATAATATGGACTTTAGAATACATGAGAGTTACACATTTTCTCTTCTATATAGGTGTTGAATCTTACAAAAAATTCCAAAACTAGCAACATCTTTGTCTAATATGATTAATTATTTTTAAACTAAATGTAGTAGGTCAAGATGGTCAACAATTTGTACCTTGGTAAACTCAGCAGCAGGCTCATGCATTATGATATCTCTTACTATTAAAGGAATAATATTTGTAAATAACAATTTAATTATTTACTCAACAAATACCACTATGAGCATTGCATCAGGGAGTTACTGTAAAGAGACACACTGATGAAGAAAGTGAGGATATGTGAATATGAATGAGTTTTCAAAAGAGTCATAAAGATCAATTATGTACCTATACACTTAAAATTCAAGCTCTACTTTATGCGCTTTATGAAAGAAATAAAGTAACTATACAAATTATAAGGATAAAATTGATATAATATCAGGCTTTGTGGAATATGTAGATTTTGTAAAGGCCTTAAAAAGACATAGGTTTTGAATATATGGAAAAAAGAGAAACAGGCCTTTCTGTCTAAGAAAGTAGTAGGGACAGAAAACAAGAAATAGAAAAGACTGGAAATTTTGTTCATGTATAGAGAAGAGTCTAGAACAGAGGGTATTATTCGAACGAATAGGAGATAGTGTTGGAGAGATGAAACAGAGGCAAGTTATGGATGGTATTAAATGAATGATAAATTGTTTGAGATTTATATAGTGAAGATTTTAGGTAAGGGAATTGCAAGATAATAGCTTTTGCTCTGGAAGATATGTCCTTTTTTTTTTTTTAATAAATTGGAAGTGAGACAAACTGTTACATGGAATCCATTCAGGGACACTAGAACAGATGAGCGTCAATGCTGAGCTAACCTGGGTTAATGTTAGTGGGAATGAGGACATTGGAAGAAAATTAAGTGATTGCATATGGAGGAATAAATAGGAATTAGCAGATTATTTGAATGCCGAGAAACATCAAAGACAATAAAGAAATCAAGAACACATATAACATTTTATTTTAAATCTGAATGGCTAACCTGTTGGCAATGGCATTAAGGATTGGCATTAATATTTACATAATGAGAACTAATTTGACGTCTTATTCTATTTCAAGCCTGTGCTAAGTGTTGGGATAATAGTCACAGACACTGATCCTATTTTCAAAGAATTTTCAAAGGGGCAGTACTGAATGGTAAGCATTTTCTAATTGTTCACTATGTGGCAGTCACTAACCTAAGCACCTTATGCACATTATTTCGTCTAATGCTAAAAAACCCCAACTTGTGGTGAATGCATCACTTTTTTTTTTTTTTGTGAGGAAGATCGGCCCTGAGCTAACATCTGCCAATCCTCCTCTTTTTTCTGAGGAAGACTGGCCCTGGGCTAACATTCTTGGCCATCTTCCTCCACTTTATATGGGACGCCGCCGCAGCATGGCCTGAGAAGCGGTGAGTCTGTACGCACCCAAGATCCGAACTGGCAAACTCCAGGTGGCTAAGGCAGAGCGCGCACACTTAACTGCTTGCTCCACCGGGCCGGCCCCAAATACATCGTTTTTTTAAAAAGAGAAAACGTACCATGAAATGATTTTTGAAACTTGCCCAGGGTTAAATAGCTTGTAAATTGTTGGGATTGGGATTGAAAACTAAAGAATAAGGCTACTCAAGACCATACTCAAACATTGACTTTTATTGTTATAATAGAGGAGGCACCACGTGCTTAGGGATTAAGGAATATATACAATCAGGACATGGGGAATCCAGGAGCAGATCTTAAAAATAATACAATGCATTGTGTATTTGAAAAATGAAAGACACCAAGTATGGTCTGAGAGTGGGCTGTCAGGTCAATTATGAGAGATAATGGTGTAAATAAAACTAGATAATTCAAATACTTTTAAGACATGGTAAAGAAATTGGGCTTGAACCTAAGAGCAACAGGAAGTTCTTTACAAGTTTTAAGTAGGGAAGTAACATGACTAAATTTGGAGTTAAAAAGGTAACTCTGGCTGAAGTTAGGTGAACAGAACACGGGAAGGAGCAGCAAGAACGGAGGCTGGGATAAAATTACATTCCTTTTCCTGTTATGCAATCTGAAGTTGCATAGGCTGTGACAAAATAAAGAAATGTCAGATTCTTGAAGTAGAGCCAGCAGGACTTAGACACTGGTTGAATGTGGGTAGGGGGAGAGGAAAGACAGAGAACAAATTTTATGTTCAGGTTTCGGGATTGGACAAAGTAGAAGAATGCAGGAGAAGGAGTAGACGGTATGATTGATGACGTGTTCAGTATCACACATATTAACAGAAACACGGAACGTAAAGGAGGAGCCCTTTGGAGAAGATGATGCTCAGTTTTGCTCCAGACACACTGATTTAAGACGCTCGTAGGACATTTGGGTAGAAACAGATGTCAGGTCTTCAGAGTCAAAGGATTTTCCTCAAGAGAAAAAAAAAGTCTTTGTAGGGCTGGCCCTGTGATGTAGTGGTTAAAGTTCCACACAATTTGCTTCAGTGGCCTGGGTTCTTGGGTTTGGATCCCAGGCACAGACCTACACCACTCATCCAACCAGGCTGTGGCAGTGACCCACATACAAAACAGAGGAAGACCAGCACAGATGTTAGCTCAGGACTAATCTTCCTCAAGCAAAAAAAAAGGAAGATTGGCAACTGATGTTAGCTCAGGGTTAATCTTCCCCAGCAAAAAAAAAAAAATAACAAAACATTTTTTAGTGGATTTTTTTCCCCAAATTCTTTCCATGTGGTTCAAATGGCACCTACTGACCTCTAAAGTGACTATGTGGCCAAGGGCTGGCCAATGAGTATACAGCAATCTCCTCAGCCTTTACCACCCTAGGACTGTGGCAGGGACGGACATACAACCCAAGCCATACCCACTAAACACAATACATTTAAGCAGAGGCTTTTACTGGATACATTAGGAAAGGAGCATGCTCTTTCACAAGGATTTCAAAGTCATGTGATGTAAACCTGATGGTACTGGTGGCCTTATTTTTTAATGCATTTGTAAACACTTTATGAAAATGAAATACAAAGCAGAGCCCAGAAGGAGAGGAATAGACCCTTGATGAAATCATTTAACCAAGTGAATCAAACAGTAGCTGAATTCATAAAAGCACTAAGGTTCTTTTCAGTTACATGAGCCAATTGTTTTCTTTGATATTTAAGCTCATTTGAATTATGTTACCAGGACTTGCATCTGACATGGTTCTTACAAATATAGGACTCATTCACCTGAAGTTACGTTTAGAAGCCATGTAATTTTCAAAGAATGGAAGAGCTATATCTTTGATAAAGGCATCAGAGGAGTCAATAAAATTGTGAAGTAAAGTGCTGGAAAATCACTGAGAAAACAGTCTTAGTTGATGATGATAATGAATTTCAAATTGCAAAGTATAGGATATGACTTATGAGAAAGTGAAGGCAGTAATCTTTTATTTTTTAAACAGAGAAATACTTTTTAAAGAATTTTGACTGCTAAACAGACACAAAGTTAGCTAAGTAGACAAAGTAACACCAAAGGAAGTTTTTTTAATAATGGAAAGATTTGAGCATATTTATAATCTACAGAAAATAATCCATTGCAGAGGGAGAGAAAATGAAGATGCCATACAGAAAATAAATGACAGCGAATTCTATAACCAGATAGGAAATATGAGCTCAAAGGGACAAATGTGATACGTTTATTAACAATTTTGAAATAGCATACCGTAAATTATTTATCAAGTCTTGTTTTATCCCACTGTTGTTCCACAAAAGTGTAAGTTCATTGACAGAAGTTGGTGATCTGTTTTGTATTCCTTGTCATACATTTTACATAATAAGCCAATAGTCTCAAGTATTTGTTGGTTTGCTATATCTAATACCAATTATATTTAATAATTTTTGAAATAGTGTTTTTTTAAGCAATGGATGAGATTAAATGTCATCTGCAAAGTAAAATTTGTGTTCCTACAAGATGGGCATTACCATTGCTTCTATCAAATTAATATATATTCGCATTAAACGTTCTTATTTTCATAATTAACCTAAAATAATTTACCTGAAAGCTAAAGAAGATAAAAATAAAACTTGATTTAACTATGGAAAATTATTTTTCTATGTTTTATTATCTTGATTGATGTAGATACAGTTAAGTGTCATGTTAATAAGATGGTTTAGTTTAAAAATTAACACTTTTTCTTAAGTAAGCTACAAAAACTGACTCAAAAATTTATTATTTTTATCTGTTGATTTCTTCCTGAGTGATCCAAACATTGGTCTTACTTTCCTACTTTAAGCTTACTTTTCCTACATTTAAGCTTTCTGTAATTTGAGATTTTGGTGCCTAATAGGATTCACCAGTGCTTTTGGATTTTACATATCCAAGATTATCCAGATTGTTCTTTTATTTATATCATCTGGGCTAGTGATTATAACCGTTTCTCTCCAATGTAGACTCCACAGCAGCTGTTACCTTCACCTCTGGAGTGGTTAATATAATGCCTACAATAAGAAAAGCACCTGCAGACTAGTTCAAAGTTTAAGTCCTAATGAAATGTGGTAGCCAGAAATAAATCAAATAATTAATTCTTAATATGGCCAAATTTGCTATATTAATTTACAGATTTGGAAACTATACAGTCATCACTTCTTTTTTATAACTTCTATCAGGATTTACAATTATTTTGGTAATTGACATATACGTGATACCGGAGGGGAGGGAGGAGAATAATATTTATATAGGGAAAAGAATATAAACCCAAAGAATTATAATAAAATTGAATAAAAGATAGAATTAGCAGAGTTGTCTGCCCACAATTACTAGCCATTAACTCTTTTTTTAATTTGACCTAGTCTTTATTGTTGGCTCAATTATGTTTTGTTCTAACTCAAATCATTAGATACACAATGCTGGAAAACAAATTCCTACTTTGCCCATTGCTTGTCCCATTCAAAAGAAACAATGTGCTCTAATTTAATGTTTCCCGCTTCCTTTTTAGTCCTAAGAGCTTTATATGTTTGTCACTTGGGGCCATCAATACATTAAAATCCAAAACAAACAGAAAGCAGCCTTGAAGTTTCCCTGAGCAGATAAAACCAGTTTAGTCATACAAACAAAGCTTAATTTAGCTTATTTTGCAAAACTAATTTGGCCTGGGTTATTTCTTGCTTATGCCTCTGTAAATCATAAACAGAACTTAAACTATTTCCCCAAATTGCTATGAGATAATTACTAACCAATTCTGTATCCTTTAAGAAAATTCCAATATTACCGTGTAACCAATCACTATGAAGAATAAACAAGTCGCTGCTTTCTCACTATATAAGCAGCTTTATAACAATATACCCCTGAGCCTCATTACATGTTTTGGTTTGAGTGCTCCTGTTACCGAACCAAGTGAGCTTGCCTCCTGGTGAGTTAAATCAGACTCAACACCAGTGGAAGTTGTCTCACAAAGTAAAGTGTATTTGCAGCAAATAGGAGGCCATGAGGAATCATTTCTAAAGTCATGGCGTCCCCAAACAAAGGGAAGTAGAAACTTGTATTTCGGTTGGGATATGAATACTGTGGGAGATCAAGATTTGGCCACCCTGAAATATATCTCTTTACCTTGATTGTTTTCTCTGAGGGACATTTGACCTCCCCCACTAACTGCCTAAAGAATTTGACATGGTGGCTCCTTCCTGGAACAGATCTTCTATCATGATGGCTGTAAAGATAATGTAGGATAGAGGCTATAATAGGAAAGGCACCAAGCCTCTTTTATCAAAAACTTTGTCTCTCCCTGACCACATTATCTATAGATGACCCTGAAAAGAACTGTCCTCCTGCCCTCTGAAGTCCCAGGCCACTACCCACCCCCAACATGCTCCTCGCCTTTAGCTGCAATACTTAAGCAAGCAGCTTAGACAGAGGGACGAGTTGCTCATTTCTGAGTTTCTCCCATGTATACATGTTATTAAACTTGGTATTATTTTCTCCGGCTAACCTGTCTTGTTAATTATTTGGCCAGCCATAAGAACCTTAAGGAAAAGGGCAGAGAGAGATTCTCTCTCTTCCCCCGACAATACTCAAAAGGGAGAGGTGGGTATTTGCTTGCACAGGCTCAGTTGGAGAACACCCTTCAACATAATTAGGGCTAAGCTCCTCCTGGAGAGCTCTTTCCATTAAAAATAAGGCAAAGGTCATGGGCCTAGCTCTTGTGGTGAGGCTTGGTCAGTTTCAGGATGGCTGGTGGTTACATCTCCTTAACATACAAAAGGAAAAGAAACAACTTGGAAAAACAGTTAATTCCTTCGAAGCCCACCTTTGAGTTTCTCCAGGCACCTAGTCAGTGACACTCCTGTTTTGCAAGCTGTCTTTTTGGTGTGTGCACAATAAACTTTTTACTAATTACTCCTTTGGTGATTTGTTGGTTTTACTTCTGTTATTTCTGAACTTTTGACAAATATAAAACACAAATGCAGTAAACGCACCTGGTTTCGTGTGAATGGCCAGAAAAATGGATGTGAAGTCCAATATTCAGGGTCCTTCCTAATGGCCTCCCTTCAAAGTTGTCTTCTTGGCTTTGGCCTTCAAGCTGTCAGTCGCTTGGGAAAGGTCCGGAGGCTACTTCACTCTCAGCCCCCACAGTTGTGTTTGCCCTGAGGAGCAGTTCATGGGCACCCTGGGCACCGCCCCATCTTGTGTCCTAGCCGTTACTCAAGCATGTGTCTAAACTCCCCTCAGACAATTATCTCATTTGTGTAACAATATTCTTACATTTAGCTGCCTTAAATCTGAAGATCACTTACTTCTGTAACACTTAATATTTCAAAAGAGAATTTTATGTGTTAAGTGTGTGTGGGGGGGGACACTCTAATTTTCAATTTTATTTATATTCTGGATAAAAATATAATACACTATGTTGGGAGTTATTTTCAAATTTATAGAGCAATTTGATGATGTATCCATTATATATATACCTTTGGAAATGTATGGGTTATATATGCACTTAAAATTTGGAATTAAATACCATATACTCAGGTGTCAAGCATTTCTACAGTTGCCTACTGGATTTCTGACAACCTTCAGTGATGTTTCTCTTGGCAAAGTGAAGTGGAATGATAAGCAATTACCTGAAGAACCTTTTTGATACACATAATGGCTATGCTCAGTTTTCCCCCAGGTAGCAGTATTTTCTGTTTGCATATAATTTTCCTCCTACCTGTTTATTCTGACAATTTCTTTCTTTGTTTTACACTGCCTCTGTGGCTTCCACAAAATCGATGTTTATGAGAAATCTAGAGTACAAAATCATCAGTAGTCTGCTTCTACGCAGAGCACCCATCTTTGCTTGTTAGAGATGGTATAAAAACTTGCTTATTTGCAAAATATATATTTTTATTCTGTTTGGGGTTTTTGTAAAGTGGCTACTAGATTCTTAAAGCAATCTTGTTAAATTTGAGAAAATTAGAGTGAAAAAAACTACTTTCAATGTAGCTAGCCATTTATCATCTTAAACACTGACATGTAGTTCCTCTTATTTACTCACACAAATGTCTAATTTACAATTAGTCAAATATAGTTTCATGATAATTGTGTATTTCAAATCTCACTTTTTTTAAATTCATAATCTATCGGATCATCTGCATTATTAAAATTAAGTGGTTGGCAAATATTTATCTATCTGCCTCTCTCACAGTTAATGATCAGCAGCTACATAGTTACATAGATAATTGCAAACCGTTACCTAAACAAATATGACATGCATGTGTCAAAATATATTTTTTTAAATGATTATCTTTTATTTAAGAACTTGGCTAATTCTTACACAATTTTTATAAAATATAACTGCCTAAATCTAGAAAAACACGAAAAGTTAAATCTTCCTTTTTATACCTAACCAAAATATAGTCAAAAGCATTAAATATATGCAAGGTTTATTTGAATAAATTTTTAAAAATATCGTATGTATGTACATATATTTATCTGGTAAATTCTTCATTTTGACAGGCTTAATCAATTTTCACAAGTACACCTTAGGGATAAAGAAGAGAGGGGAATGTGAGAAAAATCTTTCTAAAAATAACAAAAATATTGCTTCTAAAAACAACAAACACATAGAAGCAACAACAATTTAAATAATATTTATAATATTATTATTCTGAGCTATTTTCATAAGTAAATATATTCTACATGTGTATAACTTTTTCCAAATTTGTAATCATATATAAAATGAATAATTTGTGTTCTTATTTTACCAATTATAAATATACCACAAACATTCCTGTTTCTAAGGGAGATTTTATAATTATCATATTAAATATGTATAATGAGTCATTTTGTTGATATATCATTATTTATTACATTTTTATACTACTACTGGAGGTTCAAAATTTTGAGACCAAATTGCTATGTCAAAAACATGAAATTTGAGAGAGAGGGAGTCAAGATGGCGGCGTAGGCAGACTCTGAACTCACCTCCTCCCGTGGACACAGCCAATTTACAACTACTCGTGGAAAAATTACCCCGAGACAGAGCTGAAAACTGGATAAGAGGAACTCCTGCAACAACGGACAATCCTAACTGGGGTGGAAGAGGCAGAGACTCCCTTCCGGAGAGGAAAAACGCCGCCTTCACAAGCCGCCAGCTTCACGGCCGCCGGGAGCAGCTCACAGGTACGCAGCCTCCCTGGAGGCGCGGGGCCCTGAGCCGGGGGGCGCCCCCGCTGTGGGCATTGTGTGGACCCAGCACAATCGAGACCAGCGGCATAATATCTGACTTTGCTGCTACTAAAGCATTGGGTAGCATCCCCAGAAAACCCGGCTCACAAAGAAACTAAAACTGGCTCTTAAAGGGCCCGCGCACAAACTCACCCGTTCCAGAAAGCATCCTAAAATCACCAGAAAGAAAGGTGCACACTGCTTTGGTGACAAGAGACTCACCTAATAGGCCCTGAGTGCATCTCGGTGAGGGGTGAGACCTCTCCAGGGACTGGGACATTGGTGGCGGCCATTGTTGTGGCCTGGTGTGAGCGTGCTGACACAGACGCCATTGGAGTTTTCCCTGAGACCTGCTAGCCCAGGGTCTGCTCCACCCGCTAGAGCACCGATTTAATCCAGCTCAGCCAGGGCAGGCAGCCCACCCTAGAGACTGGCCCCACCCAACAACAAGCCCTCAGGCAACGTGTGGGCCTGCATAGATTGGTGACTGGATTTTCTGCAGCCTGGCAACTGAGCTGACTTGAGCGGGGCAGGGTGTGCACAAGGAGCGGGTGGAGAGTGTGGGGTGGTGGCGGAGTGTGTGGGGCTCCCGCCGTGGAGAGACTGGGTCCGCTTGGGGAGGTCGGGCGCTCACACGGGCAGGACTGTGTTGACTGTGTGTGTGGACCTGTGGGCGGCAGGGCTTGTCAGCTGCAGAAGACTTGTGCTTCTCAAAGACCCACATAGGAGGTTTGCCCCACCTTCCAAAGCCTGAAACAATTGGGTGCTCCTGTGCCTGAGGCCAGCCCCACCCAGCTGCAATCCTCAGAGAGCTGACAAGAGACCTAATAGGCTAGAGGTTTACAGCAATTCTAAGGCCCTGAGCCTAACAACCTGCCACGCTGGGGGCCTACTCACTTAAAAGAAATACTGCAACACAGATGTGGTATTAGAACTTGCAGCCAACTGTGCTGGGGCTCCTCACACCTGATAAAGAGACTGAAGGGCCCACAACAACTACAAGCAGCTGAGCATTACAACAGCTGGCCAGGAGCATAACTCAGCCTCCTGGGCACCTATAGGGAAAGCTAACAGGCCACAATAGAAGCACACACGTAGCCCACATAGGGGCCCCCCCTGGAACATTGAGAACTGAGGGAAGCCCACTGGAAGCCTCCTAAGCCATCACTTACATAAGGTCACCTATCCAAGAGCAGGAGACGTAGCTGACCTACCTAATACATAGACACAAGCACAGGGAAAGAGGCAAAATGAGGAGGCAAAAGAATACATTCCAAGTAAGGGAACAGGACAAAACCCCAGAAAAGGAACTAAGTGAAACAGAAATGAGCAACCTACCCGACAGAGAGTTCAAACTAAGAGTGTTAAGGATGCTAACTGATCTGGGGAGAAGAATAGGTGAACTCAGTGAGAATGTCAACAAAGAAATGGAAGATATAAAAAAGAACCAATCAGAAATGAAGAATACAATACTGGAAATGAAAAATTCATTAGAGGGACTCAAAAGCAGAGTAGAGGATACAGAAGAACGGATCTGTGAGCTGGAAGAAAGACTAGAAGAAATTACCCAAGGTGAACAGGTAAAAGAGAAAAGAATTAAAAAGAGTGAGGACAGTCTAAGGGACCTCTGGGACAACATCAAGCGCACTAACATCCGTGTTATAGGTGTCCCGGAAGGAGAAGAGCGAGACAAGGGGGCAGAGAATCTATTTCAAGAAATAATAGATGAAAACTTCCCTAACCTAAGGAAGGAAACAGACATCCAGGTACAGGAGGCACAGAGAGCCCCAAACAAGATAAACCCAAAGAGGCCCACACCAAGACACATCATAATCAAAATGTCCAGAATTAAAGATAAAGAGAGAATCCTAAAAGCCACAAGAGAATGTCAAGTTACATACAAAGGAAACCCCATAAGGCTATCAGCTGACTTCTCAGCAGAAACCTTACAGGCTAGAAGAGAATGGCACGATATATTTAAAGTGCTAAAAGGAAAAAACTTACAGCCAAGAATACTCTACCCAGCAAGGTTATCGTTCAAAATGGAAGGAGAGATCAAAAATTTCCCAGACAAGCAAAAATTAAAGGAGTTTGTCACCAAGAAACCAGTGTTACAAGAAATGTTAAAGGGACTGATTTAAGGGGAAAGAGAAGACCACAAATAGGAAAAATTATCTATTTCCACGATTAGAACGTAATGGATACAAATGCACAAAAAGAAGTTGGATATGATATCAAAAACATAAAAGGAGGGAGGAGGGTAGTTAAAGAGTACAGCTTTCAGACAGAGGTCAAACTAAAGTGACCATCAATTCTGTATAGAAGAAGTAAGGAACAGAGAAGGACTACTAAAACACTGAGGGAAAAAAAAAAAGTTAAAAATGGCAGTAAGTACATACTTATCAATAGCTACTTTAAACGTCAATGGACTAAATGCTCCAATTAAAAGGCATAGGGTGGCTGACTGGATAAAAAAACAAGACCCATATATATGCTGCATACAAGAGACACACTTCAGACCTAAAGACACTCACAAACTGAAAGTGAAGGGATGGAAAAAGATACTCCACGCAAATGGCAATGAAAAGAAAGCAGGGGTAGCAGTACTCATATCAGACAAAATAGACTTTAAAACAAAAACTGTAAAACGAGACAAAGAAGGGCATTACATAATGATCAAGGGAACAATCCAACAAGAGGATATAACACTTGTAAATATCTACGCACTCCAATGTAGGTGCACCTAAATATATAAAGCAATTATTAACAGACATAAAAACAGAAATAGACAGTAACACAATAATAGTAGGGGACTTTAACACTCCACTTACACCAACGGATAGATCATCCAAACAGAAGATCAATAAGGAAACATTGGCCTTAAACGACACACTAGAACAGATGGACCTAGTAGATATATACAGAGCATTCCATCCAAAAACCGAAGAATACACGTTCTTTTCAAATGCACATGGAACATTCTCCAGGATTGATCACATATTAGGCCACAAAACAAGTCTCCATAAATTTAAGAAGATTGAAATAATACCAACCATCTTTTCTGACCACAACGGTATGAAACTAGAAATCAACTATAGGAAGAAAATCAGAAAAGCCACAAATACATGGAGATTAAACAAAATGCTACTGAACAACGATTGGGTTAACGAAGAAATCAAAGAAGAAATCAAAAATACCTGGAGACAAATGAAAATGAAAATACGACATGCCAGAATTTATGGGATACAGCAAAAGCAGTTCTAAGAGGGAAGTTTATAGCAATACAGGCCTATCTCAACAAACAAGAAAAATCTCAAATAAACAATCTAACAATGCACCTAAAGGAACTGGAAAAAGAAGAACAAACAAAGCCCAAAATCAGTAGAAGAAGGGAAATAATAAAAATCAGAGCAGAAATAAATGAAATAGAGACCAAAAACAATAGAAAAATTAATAAAACCAAGAGCTGGTTCTTTGAAAAGATAAACAAAATTGACAAACCTTTAGCTAGACTCACCAAGAAAAAAAAGAGAGAAGGCACAAATAAGTAAAATCAGAAATGAAAGAGGAGAGGTTACAACAGACACCTCAGAAATACAAAAGATTATAAGAGAATACTATGAAAAACTATATGCCAACCAATTCGACAATCTGGAAGAAATGGATAAATTCTTAGAATCATACAACCTTCCAAAACTGGATCAAGAAGAAGTAGAGAATTTGAATAGACCAATCACCAGTAAGGAGATCGAAACAGTAATCAAAAACCTCCCCAAAAATAAAAGTCCAGGACCAGATGGCTTCCCTGGTGAATTCTACCAAACATTCAAAGAAGAGTTAATACCTATCCTTCTCAAACTCTTCCAGACAATTGAGGAGGGGGGGAAGCTCCCTAACTCATTCTACGAAGCTGACATTACCCTGATACCAAAACCAGACAAGGACAACACAAAAAGAAAATTACAGGCCAATATCACTGATGAACATCGATGCGAAAATCCTCAACAAAATACTAGCAAATCGCATACAACAATACGTTAAAAGATTATACACCATGATCAAGTGGGATTTATTCCAGGGATGCAGGGATGGTTTAACATTCGCAAATCAATCAACGTAATACACCACATTAATAAAATGAAGAATAAAAATCACATGATCATCTCAATAGATGCAGAGAAAGCATTTGACAAGATACAGCATCCATTTATGATAAAAACTCTGAATAAAATGGGTATAGAAGGAAAGTACCTCAACATAATAAAGACCATATCTGAGAAACCCACAGCTAATATCATCCTCAATGGTGAAAAACTGAAAGCTATCCCTCTAAGAACAGGAACCAGACAAGGATGCCCACTGTCACCACTCCTATTTAACATAGTATTGGAAGTCCTAGCCAGAGCAATCAGGCAAGAGAAAGAAATAAAAGGGATCCAAATTGGAAAGGAAGAAGTGAAACTGTCACTATTTGCAGATGACATGATTTTATATATAGAAAACCCTAAAGAATCCACCAGAAAACTTTTAGAAGTAATAAACGACTATGGGAAAGTTGCAGGATACAAAATCAACATACAAAAATCAGTTGCATTTCTGTACACTAACAACGAAGTAGCAGAAAGAGAAATTAAGAATACCATCCCATTTACAATTGCAACAAAAAGAATAAAATACCTAGGAATAAACTTAACCAAAGAGGTGAAAGATCTGTACACCGAAAACTATAAAACATTGCTGAAAGAAATTGAAGAGGACACAAAGAAATGGAAAGATATTCCGTGCTCTTGGATTGGAAGAATTAACATAGTTAAGATGTCCATACTTCCTAAAGCCATCTATAGATTCAATGCAATCCCTATCAAAGTTCCAACAACATTTTTCACAGAAATAGAACAAAGAATCCTAAAATTTATATGGAACAACAAAAGACCCCGAATAGCTAAAGGAATCCTGAGAAAAAAGAACAAAGCTGGAGGTATCACACTCCCTGATTTCAAAATATACTACAAAGCTATAGTAACCAAAACAGCATGGTACTGGCACAAAAACAGACACACAGATCAATGGAATAGAATCGAAAGCCCAGAAATAAACCCACACATCTATGGACAGCTAATCTTCGACAAAGGAGCCAAGAACATACAATGGGGAAAAGAAAGTCTCTTCAACAAATGGTGTTGGGAAAACTGGATAGCCACATGCAAAAAAATGAAAGTAGACCCTTACCTTACACCATACACAAAAATTAACTCCAAATGGATTAAAGACTTGAATGTAAGACCTGAAACTGTGAAACTTCTAGAAGAAAACATAGGCAGTACGCTCTTCCACATCAGTCTTAGCAACATCTTTTCAAACACCACATCTGACCAGGCAAGAGAAACAATAGAAAAATAAACAAATGGGACTACATCAAACTAAAAAGCTTCTGCACAGCAAAGGAAACCATCAACAAAACGAAAAGACAACCTAACAATTGGGAGAAGATATTTGCAAACCATACATCTGATAAGGGCTTAATCTCCAAAATATATAAAGAACTCATGCATCTCAACAACAAAAACTACCAACCCAATTAAAAAATGGGCAAAAGACCTGAACAGACATTTCTCCAAAGAAGATATACAGATGGCCAACAGACACATGAAAAGATGTTCAAAATCACTAACTATCAGGAAATGCAAATCAAAACTACAATGAGATATCACCTCACGCCTGTCAGAATGGCTATAATTAACAAGACAGGAAACAACATGTGTTGGAGAGGTTGTGGAGAGAAGGGAACTCTCATACACTGCTGGTGGGAGTGCAAACTGGTGCAGCCACTATGGAAAACAGTATGGAGATTCCTCAAAATCAACGATAGAACTACCATATGATCCAGCTATTCCACTGTTGGGTATTTATCCAAAGAACTTGAAAACACCAATTTGCAAAGGTACATGCACCCCTGTGTTCATTGCAGCCTTATTCACGATAGCCAAGACTTGGAAGCAACCTAAGTGCCCATCAAGGGACGAATGGATAAAGAAGCTGTGGTATATATACACAATGGAATACTACTCAGCCATAAGAAACGACGAAATCCAGCCATTTGTGACAACATGGATGGACATTGAGGGTATAATGCAAAGTGAAATAAGTCAGAGGGACAAGGTCAAATACCGTATGATTTCCTTCATTAAGTAGTAGATAATAACAACAATAAACAAACACATAGGGACAGAGATTGGATTGGTGGTTACCAGAGGGGAAGGGGAAGGAGGAGGGTGAAAGGGATAATTCGGTACATGTGTGTGGTGATGGGTTGTAATTAGTATTTTGGTGGTGAACATGATGTAGTCCATGCAGAAATAGAAGTACAATGATGTACACCTGAAATTTTTACAATGTTATAAACCAATGTTACTGCAATAAACAAAAAATAAAACACAGATTTATTCTTAAAAAAAAAAAAAAAAAAAAAAGAAAACAAATAACACAATAAAAAATGGAAAAAGAATATTGAACAGACGCTTATCCAAAGAAACAATATAGATAACAAATAAGCATATGAAAAGATGCTAAACATTGTGAGTTATTAGAGAAACGCAAATTAAAACCACAGTGTGGGCCGGCCCTGTGGCTTGGTGGTTAAGTGCGCGCGCTGCGATGCTGGCGGCCCGGGTTCGGATCCCGGGTGCGCATAGAGGCACCACTTCTCCGTCCATCCTGAGGCCGAGTCCCACATACAGCAACTAGAAGGATGTGCAGCTATGACATACAACTGTCTACTGGGGCTTTGGGGGGAAAAAATTAAATAAATAAAATCTTTAAAAAAATAAAAAAAAAAAAAAAAAAAAACCACAGTGAGATACATATCTCATAGAATGGCTATACTTAAAAATCTTACCGTACCATGTGTTGACAAGGATGAAGAGGAACGGGCTCTCTCATACACCGCTGGTGGAATGCATAATGGTCAACCACTTTGGAAAACAGTTTGGCAGATTCTTAAAAAGCTAAATATAAACATATAATATGATCTAGCCATTCCACTCCTAGGTATTTACCCAAGATAAAGAAAAACATATGCCTACACAGAGACATGTACATGAATGTTCAAAGAAGCTTTATTTGCTATAGCCCCAAACTGAACAACCCGAATGTTCATCTCAAAATAATTATACCGAGTGACAGAAGCCAAACAAAGAGTACACACTGTATGATTCCATTTATATAAAGCTCTAGAAAAAGCAAACTAATTTATGGTACAGAGAGCAGGTCAGTGGTCATCTAGGGATGGAAGGGCCAGTGATGAGGAACGGGGGGTGAGATTGCCAAGGGACACCAGGAAACTTCTGGATGTAATGGATATGTTCATTATCTTGATTGCGGTGATGGTTTCACGGGTATAAACATATATCAAAACTATTCAAATTGTGTACTTTAAATCGGTGCAGTTTATTACATGTCCATTTTATCTCAATAAAGCTGCTAAAAATTTCCTTTGAAAACCCATTACCTTGTCCCTAAGCTACAATAAGGATACATATATCATACACACAGTACAGACATTCATACATGGAGGACACTGTGAGAACCACTAGAGTAGACTGAAAAAGGACGAAAGGAAAGTGTGCATATGGATATTAGGACATCCAGACCAGTCTGCTTCCAATCCCAGGGATGAAGGGAAGAGGATGGTGAAAAATTCTGAGGCATCCTTCTTATGTGCAGTGTTTACTCCATTCTCTTATAATATAAACCTGATCACTAGAATGTGCATTACTAGATGTGTCTGTTATTGTACAAGATAATAGAATCATATCAAATTTTGTTGTGTTTGTTGGCATAAATTAAAATTGTTTCTATGAAAAAAAAAAAAAAAAAAAAAAAAAAAAAACATGAAATTTGCTAAGAGTAGATCTCAAGTGTTCTCACCACACACACACAAAAAGGTAAGTATGTGAGATGATGGATATGTTAATTAATTTGATGGTGGTAATCATATCACAACGTATATGTATATCAAAACGTTATGTTGTATATCTTAAATATATATAATTTTTATTTGTTGATCATACCTCAATAAAACTGGAAAAAATATTAAAATCTTTCTGTTTCTTGCTAAGCAATGTAATGTTGACTTCTATAAGAGCAAGGCCAATAGCAATGAATAAGCACACCAATTTTTGTTATATTAAAAAAATATATTGTTGGGCCTTTGACTGTAATTGCTTTATACTTATAAGTTAATTAGGAAAGAATTGATTTCATAAGAATGCTTAATTTCCCCATTCAAGCATATGATGCATTGCTCCAATTATTCAAATAATAAAATATTTTAATATGACATATTTTCTTTATTAAAGATCCTCCAAATGTATCATAATATTTACTACCAAATTAATGATTTTTTTATGTTGATCACTCACTGTGTTTTCTACCTGGATCACAATTTACAAAGGATATTTAATCCTATGCCAGTTTTCTTAAAAATTTACTTTATTAAGTGAGTTTCAAATACTGATACATATAAATATATCTCTTTTTCAAATATTAACTATATCATATTTCTTAACATAATGAGCTTTATATAATAGCTGATGGTTTTGTTTTAAATTCTTTGTTTTTTATTAAAAAATCACAATTCCTCATTTCTTCTTTTAAAAGCTGAGTAATATATACATGTACACCTTCTTGTAAGTATGCCTTAATATACTTCCAGAACTTTAAGGCCTTACATATTTTTTAGAATACATTTTGGATACTCATATTGACTTTTTGGGGGGCTGTCATTCTAAATCCTGCCTTTACAGTATATTTTTGTCTCTTCTATATTGTGCTTCCTGTAATTTGACTCACTTACTATGGTATTGAAAGCACCCTTTCTATTTCAGGCCCTAAATCTTTCTATTAGAGGCCCCAAATCCCCTGGTTTCTGAGGATTTCATATTGCCAATTCAGTATGACACAGTCAATTCCAGATTGTTCCCAGGCTGCATCTACTTTTGGGAATATAGTGGGGAAAGAAGATTTAGCATTGAGGCAACAGTGTAAAGGGAGTTTCATACGTCCCTCAAATATGTTCTATTCATGCTGACTTTAGCTGTAATGTCCATTTTTCACATCTAATATTTTGTCATCATCTTTCCACCTGGGCATCCATTAAATGTCTATATTTCACTCCGCAACCTAGTTATATTTTTTATGTGGATACCTCCTGTGGTGTCCCTTCGATCTGATGGTAGTTTGACTTATGGTCTAACAATTGGTCTATGAGAAAGTGTCAAGTCTCTTTCATCATTCTAAGGCCATGGGAAACTTTGTAAGCCTCTCTCAGGTTTATTTGCATAGACAGCCTACCCACCCAGTTATCTTTATTTTATGGTCACTTTGCTGGTATAGCCTGGCAGAAACTGCATGGTTTATTGATATCTGGGACTCCAGGTGTATATGAAACATTTACTGTTGAATTCTAAAATATATCTCATTATCCAGATGTTGGTGCAGCATGCATTTTTCCTTCCCCAAAACCCAGGCAATCTCAAGCCATGTTGCTTTACTGCCTGAGTTTCTCATACTTCAATCCATTATAATTTCTAAGAAAGTAAATTTTGCCTTTAACCAATAATGTAATTTTGGTACCTATGAGACAGGACCTCAGAAGGCCCAGGTTCTTACAACTCAAAAAGCTCTTATCTCAAAAAAATGTTTTTTTCCGTCACAAGTTCCACAAGTTTACTTAAAAAAGAAAATAGTTTAGTATTGATCCTGTTCTTTTTTTTTACAACTCTGATCCAACCATCTTATGCTTAGACCAGTGAGAGTCAAATTCTTGATTGCTACCTATGTAGGAGGCAGTACATAAAATATCTGAAGATACTAAGGAAGAGGCACTTATTAGTATTAAAATATTTTAAGATCTAGGTAGATTATTTTAGTTCCATGATTGATGGTTAAATCTGGCATGTGTTGGGGGAAGAGGTGGAATCTCCCTCTGCCCTTTCCCTTAAGGTTCTTATGGCTGGCCAAATAATTAACAAGACAGGTTAGCAGGAGAAAATTATACCAAGTTTAATAACATGTATACATGGGAGAAAGCAGGGACACTGCGTTTCTCAACACAATAGCAGAAACTCTCGTCTTAAATATCATGTTCAGCCAATGACAAAGGAGGATTTTGGGGGTGGGGGGAGTCAGTTACAGGAGATTACCACTAAAGCACAGTAAACAAGAGTAAGGTTATTATGCAGATTTAAGGCCTCACCTTCCACATTGATAAGCCTCTAGAAATGAGGCCATCCCCACCTCTTCCCAAAACAGAGAGGGAGATACCTTTACATATGGAGATTTCCCTTATAAATGTAAATGTTTGTCTGACAACTCCTTGCAGGGCCATCCAGAGAATGTGGCCAGAGAGACAGAACTTCCAATAAGATGGGTTTGTTGGTGCCTTTCCTATTGTAACCTCTATCCTACATTATCTTTACAGCCATCATGATAGAAGATCTGTTCCAGGAAGGAGCCACCATGTCAAATTCTTTAGGCAGTTAGTGGGGGAGGTCAAATGTCCCTCAGAGAAAACAATCAAGGTAAAGAGATATGTTTCAGAGTGGCCAAATCTTGATCTCCCACACCTATTTGGTCTTTCATTTTCTTTAAAGACTTCTCCTCTCATAAGAAGGATTGTTCAAAAATGATTGAAGCTTACTTACATTATCTAGATAACAAGCCACCTGAGGCAGAGCTGTCTGTCTTAGTGGGAAGCGTTGCACCCAAACCTATTTTCTGCAGAAATGTTCTACCAGTCTTTGACCCTCCCCTAATCACCGAAGAGGCCTACAGAAATTCTCACATGCCTTTAGAGTTTTGGGGAGCTGGCTTTGCTAAATCACCCCTGTGAATAGCTGATCTTTGAACCCAAAAAAACTAGCACCTCAATAATGTTTGTCTTCTCACTTACAAGATTGCTTTTGTACTTACTGTACAAGATGGGAGAGGGGAGGCAATATCTCTCCCCCTGAGTACAAATTCATAGTGTAAGTTTAATAGAGGATTCTAGCTACTCTGTGGAAATAATGGTCAATTGGGAAAACATGCCTTCATTTTCCTTACTGGAAATTTGGCCTGGAAGTTTTCACAGTTAAACCTATTACTTAATTCACACCGTATGATGGAATTTGTCCCAAGCACTGTGGTCTGATAGGTGTAACCACAAAGGAACCCAATTTGCATAATGTTGTACATTATTTTTCATGACTGCCATATTCTCTCATACATATTCTATTTCTTTTTAGTTCTTCAGATATTCTTAAAGTACACAAAATATCTCACAAATTTGGATCCTTTTATCATTAATTCTGTTGTTTCAAGGGATCATATATATAGTTATTTAAGAGGACCCAACCTATTCAATCTTATCATGTTTCTTTTTTTCTCCCTTGAATATATCTCATATCCAATAGTTCTAGTAGTTTATTGTTTACTACCAAGGAGTCATTTCGGTATTTTTATTTGACTTCTTGATCTTTTCTGTACTTTTTTTTCTTTTGAATGTAGAATTTTTCATTAGGTTAGATAATTTTTTTTCTGTTTGCTTCTCTTTCTCTCTCTCTCTTTCTTTTGCAGACTGGGACTAATATAAGATAGATTTGAATTTCACATTGTGGTAGGACCATTCTTTCAGTTTGTCCTAGCAGTGATATTGTATCAAAGTCTGGAGATTTGCTTGAAGAGTCCTTTCTCTCTGCCACTGCTCACCACTTCAAATGTTTACTCTACTTATTAGTTCACATTTTACTTAGGAGCCCTACATCATGTTCTCTTTGTCCATTTACCCCTTCCAATTTGTACGCTGAGCTGAATCTCAGCTTCCCTAGGGTGGTCTGTGGTCTGTGTCTTGTGTTGCTTGGTATCAAGTTTGGGCTACAGTTCAAATTAGCTGGAGGAATCTCCTCTACTCTAGTGCTGTTTTCTTAGCCATCAGTCTGTATGTGGAGCCTAATGCAAATTTGGAGACTAATGCAATCCTTACAAATATTTCCATCCATTAATATTGATTTGGGACTGGAATCATATTAGTCTCACACATTGATGGAATCATAGGGCAAGAAGTTTAGGATAAAGAGTTTAGAGCTCAGTTTGTGCTTTCAGAATATCTCAAAATTCTGTCTTACTATTCTAGAAATGATTAAAAATTTCTCCTAGAAATGGATTATACTTGATTCTTATTTCAGTTGAGATAGTCCTTGTAGTTTCTTTGGTGGCTCTCAATAAATCATGCACACTATTTTACCTGACCATTGTAGTCAGACCCCTTAAATCCAGATACTGGACCTACCACTTGTTTTAGTCAACAAAATGAGGCACAAGTAATGTTGTTTTGGTTCCAGTTACCTAAACCCTAGTGGCATCCTCTCTGCTCTCTTGAAATTGCTGAGCTGCCATGTAAAAGTTGGACTACTTTGCTGAACAGAACAGGCAGAGAGAAAAGCCTAAACATCTCAGTACCTCAGCTGAACACAGCACTCAGTAGAACTTCAGTTTGATTCACATACATAAGTGATGTTGGCAGAAATACCGTAAGAACCACCTAGCGGTGCACAGTCCAGATTGCAGATTTGTGAGCAAAGGAAATGGTTGTTATTTTAAGACAAAAGTTTTACAGTACATTGTTACTAAGCAGTAGATAATTAAAAGACACATAATCCAAAAAAATTATTTGAATAATTTAATAGGTTATTTGCCCCAAATACGTAAATTGCCAAAACAGTGAGGTATGATTTTGCACTAAGTGGTAACACTACAATAATATTTTTGAACATTATAAGGTACTGCCGCCTACTGGATTATGATTAATCAATTCAATTCTTCTTTGCTGAATGCTATATTGTTATAAAATCATGATATTTTGATGACTAGGGAGCCAATGTGTTCAGAGCTAAAATGAAATTTTCTTTTTTAAATGTTTCATGAGTTAATGTCAGAAAAAAGAATGAAAGTTATCTCTCTCTCCCTCCCTTTCCCTCTCTCTTTCATTCTACATACCCCCTCCCACACACACACAAACACACGTACACATCTGTCACTTCTAGGGAATTACGGAAATTAAAAAGTAATGCCCACTTTATGGCACGATTACTGTGAACAAAGATCTTGCAATCTGTTTGGAGAAGCAAAATATACTTACATAACAAAGAAAATTAGTAAATAAAATATCTAATTAAATATTATAAAAAGTTTTGTAAAAATATTGTAAAACTCAGTAATATAGTGTTTAAGATTAGATTTTAGATTGAGACAAACCTGGGCCAGCAATTCTTACTTCTCCACATACTTGCTATATCACTATGTAAAATTATTCTATAAGCTTCAATATCCTTACAGGTATTACCTGAATAATTATGGAGCTAATGCTATAAATTTATTATGAGGATTAAGTACAATAATGGCTATAAATTATTAGTACAGTATCATTTACACAATGGTTAGCTAATAATATTGTTGTTTTTATTTCTATATTCTTGACTAAAATTTTCGTAGACGTTTGAAGACAAGATGCTCTAATGTGATCTGTAGGAACTAAAAATGAAGTTTGAACTAGGCTTTGAAAAATTGAAATAATTTGGGCAGGTAGTGATTATGTACTGATATGTTATGAGATTAACATTTTCATGCATTTTATGAATGTAATGTTGAGGGCTTGGGAGGAGTTTTATTTTCTCTCTTGAAACTATCTGAATAATTTAGCAGGAACAAGCCGGTGAATTTTGTAGAGCTGTGACTTTCAGCTGGCTTGATACTTCCAGGCTCTTGCAAGAGAAGAGGAAAAGAAACATTTATATTTCTGAAACCAGGAATTTAGGAGATACAAAACGGAACATTGCTTTTAAACAGCAAGAGGTACTGCATATTGCTGATTAAAAAATATATATGGTGTATTATTTCTCTCAGGCTGCTATAACAAATTACCATTGACTGAGTGTTTTATAGACAATAGAAATTTATTTCTCATAGTTCTGGAGGCTGGGGAGTCAAAGATCAAGGCACAGCACACTCCACATCTGTGAGGGCCCACATCCTGGTTCATAGATGGCTGTCTTCTCCCTTTGTTCTCACACGGTGGAAGGGGCAAGATAGCCCTGTGGGGTCTCTTTTATAAGAGCGCTAATCCCATTCGTGAGGGCTACCTCCTCCTGACCTAGTTGTTACCAAACAAATGGGCTAGCCTCCTGGTGAGTTAAATAAGATTCTACACCCGTGGAAGTTGTCTCACAAAATAACGTGTATTTGCAGCAAAGAGGAGCCCAAAGTCATGGCTTCCCTGAACAAAGGAAAGCAGAAACATTTATTTTGGTTGGGTAATGAATATTCAAAAGGGAAAGGCGGGTATTTGCTCGCACAGGCTCAGCTGGAGAACATGCTTCCACATAAGGAGGTCCAAGCTCCTCCTGGAGAGCTCTTTGCATTAAAAATAAGGCAAAGGTCATGGGCGTAGCTCTTGTGGTGAGGCTGGGTCAGTTTCAGGATGGCTGGTGGTTACATCTCCTTCACATACAAAAGGAAAAGAAACAACTTGGGAAAACAGAATTGCTTCCAAACCCACCTTTGAGTCTCTCAGAGGCACCTAGTCAGTGACATAATCACCTCCCAAAGGCCCCACCTCCATACCACCGCACTGGGGGTTAGGTTTCAGCATATAAATTTTAGGGAGACACAAATATTCAGTCTAAAGCATATGGTGTCCACAATATAAAAAAAGAAAATAAAAAGGATCCACCCAGAGAGGAGGGCGGAGCTTCACATTTTAGACCAAAGCCAAGGATGTAAGAAGCCCCAAGTCACAAATAACTGCAGCGGGTGGAAAAGGAGCTAACAATGAGATTGGCATAAAATACTTTCAGTCCAAAGGTCAGAACCTTGAGAGCCAATGACAAAGACAGCATAGCTATAGAAAGTACACCAGCTTTCTAGTTTCAAAGATCTAGATTCAAAGCAAGACTTGCACATTAAATTTTTCATATCATTTGTTATAATCTAATCAGCTAGAGACCATCAGAAATAAGCCTGTTGTCTAACAAAATCAGATTTATTGACTTGGTTCAGTGAGGATGGAAATTCCAGAGGAATTTCTTTAAATCTGTTGAGATTCCTTGTGATTCTGGTGGGGCCATCAATCATGGAGTCTTGCTTTCCCCGACGAGTGGTGAGCACCTCACCCTGGCCAACCATTTAGTGTTCTGTTCAGGAATTTGAACAGACCCTGGGTCAGAGAGTGCTGCTTGCTTTTTTCTGAGATACCTAGATATGAAGATCATGTAAACCTGAAGATCGAGTGGCCAAACTTGCTGTCACGTGGAGAAAAAGTTCTTCAAAAATGGAAGGATCACAGAAGAGATAAGAGCCAAGACAAGAAAAGATGATCAGCCATGCTTAAAGGGAGGCTGAGCTCTTGATTTTGTAGCTACAAGAGGCAATTTATTCTTTCCTTTTTTTCCTTAAGCTAGTTTAAATTGGGATTCTCAAGAGAATAAAAATTATATAATATTCTAAGGAGGAAGACGCATTTGAGTGGCACTTTTGAGAATAAATAAGTTTTCATTGCATGTTGAAATAAAAGTAGCCTTGTATAATAGAATTATAGTAAATGTGGACAGTCGTGTGAAAGACAAGGCTTGGAATATAAATTGCGGAAAGAGCTTGAAGGAGCAGAGGGCTTGACCTTTATACTATAGGCAAAGTTTCTTATGAAGGAAAGATAAATCACATCTCTTAGAAGAAATTGAACATCTGAATGTGAATAAATAGCTGCACTTATGACTAAACACTAGGAAATGCCTAAAGCAAGACAAAAAATTAGGAAATCGATTGAAATGCTTGTTCACTTGTAAAGACACAATATTTTGGTTTTTAATAACTTGGCAAAGAGCATTAAAACCTTCTACTACTCCTAAGTGTATGATGATGTGTTTTAATTTTCACAAATATATTTGACACATCTTTCTTGTCACCATGGGCTTGAGTAACACTTTCTTAAGTTGACTCGTATTACCAGCCCAAAGGACTCGCTTAGCTTTGTGCATTATCAGCCTCAGTCTTAGAAATACAAAGAGGATTATACTTTCATATTTTGTTATTTTTTTCTCTTCTTTAAGTACCAAGATTCAGATATTAGCTGTTATGGATTCATATTCACAGCTAACACGTGTAGTGGTGACTTTTATCCTCATAAAGTAAACTGATTTCTTGAATGTTAATACTGAGCTGCTTGCCCTAATATAAATCCCATTATGTATACTAGTTCCTGTTAAATTATGTGATAGAGTATATACAACCAATTGGTGAAGTAAAAGAAAGTGAAAATAATTCTCAGTTAAAAATGAGATAACCTGAAACAAACAGACCCTGGATTTTCTGTCAAAGCTGAAAATCATTTGCAATTATTTCTGTCCATATTAGTTAAAACCCGTTAAAACAAATTAGTTATACATAGTCTAGCTTCCTGTCTGAAATGTAGTCCAGACGCTTATGTCACAGGTCCTTAACATGAACCCCAGATTTGGATATTTGCTAGAAAGATACATAGGACTCGGCATGTAATTGTACTCATGTGTAACATTTATTATAGTGAATGAATACAAAGTAAAAGAAGCAAAAAGAAAAGGCACATGGGTGAAGTTGAAAGGAAGCTAACTTCCAAGACTCCTCTGCCATGGAGTCACACAGCACATATTTAATCCCTTTAGCATCAAACTGTGATAATATGCTCTAAGTGTTGTATCAGAGAAGCATATTTGAGATTTTTTATTGGTGGCTGGTCATTTATCAAAATTCCAGACTCCCAAAAGGATAGCATGTGTTCTGCACCAACCATGTTTTGCACAAACATTTGAGGTGTAATGATCTACTCAACATTTGTGGGAATTTTTATTTCAGTGTAGGGAACTGGGAACCAATCAAGATCCCAGATACCAGTCAAAGACCAACTTTGCGAGCAGGCTTCTAAAGATAATTTTCTTAGGCCTGTTATGTTAACAGTTTTCTGCACTATACTCTTGCATTTTTCTGGTGAAGGATATCACCAGTGTAGCAACGTGTTAATACAGGGAATTCGGACTAATGGATAACATGTTATTGAATGCTAATAACACCCTTAATAATTCCATGGTGTAAACACTTAATAAAATGATAATTATTAATTATCTTCAGAATGGATAAATAATGGAGCTCTCACAAAAATAGATTTTAAATCTGCATTATTAGGTTTACCTTTGACTGGTAATAAGCTAAAATTGGACTTTCACACCAGTAGTACTTAACCCTGGCTACATTTAACAATTATTGAGGGAGTGCTTAAGGATTCCTAATGCCTGGGCTCCTCTCTAGTTATGGGGTCCAAACATCAGTATTTTTTTAAACTTCCCGGTTAATTATAATGTGCTGCCAATGTTAAGAACTATGACTATAAAGAGATAAAGCAGATATTAATAACTGGGTTTCAGGAAGCAAAATTGCTGAGGTTTGGGTGCTGGGCTGATAAAAGCTTGATTAGAATATTGCTCCTCTATGGGACAATTTGCCTAAGAACCACCCTGGAAGAGATTGCTGTAGGGGTTCAAAGCTTCCTAAAGAAGCCTTAATCACTCATTAACATCTTATTAGGGATTTCTGTCTGTTCTTTAGAAGTATTTTCAGAGAAATCACTGGAGATATTTCCAAGAAATGAATTCTCACCACAGGACCTAAATATATTAGAGAGAGTGAAAATTTACAATCAATAAACAAATTTGCAATTGGTGGAAAATGTAAATTGTCTAATCTCAATATTCAAACAAGCTGTGTTACCGTTGTTATTGTTATTATTATTATTATTATTATTTTTGTGAGGAAGATCAGCCCTGAGCTAACATCCATGCCAATCCTCCTCTTTTTGCTGAGGAAGACTGGCCCTGGGCTAACATCTGGACCCATCTTCCTCCACTTTATATGGGACGCTGCCACAGAATGGCCTGACAAGCAGTGCATTGGTGCACGCCTGGGCTCTGAACCCAGGACGCCAGCAGTGGAGCACGTGCACTCAACTGCTACGCCACGGGGTGGGCCCCTGAGTATTATTTTTATGAATCCGGATACCTTAGAAATGTTTATTGTCTATTTTGTTCACGCATTAGGTGAGGCATTGGTGATACCAACATTAAAAAGACAACGGTCCCTATCCTTAATGTGCTTATGGGCTGATGGGTTTCCTAGTCTGGTCACTGTCATCTTGTTGAATCCACACTCATCATCAAGACTCTACCTTCTTCCTTTATAATAGTTTTGTATGATTTTTGTTTGATTTTTCCCTCTAAAAGGAGGTAACTTGCAATTAACATCTCATTCAGTTTTCTTCTTTATTAGATCAAAGTAAAAGGAATGTTCATTTTAGTCTCCACCACTTCCATCATCAGTTCTGAAAAATGAAATTCTAAACGCTGTGTGATGGATCTGATAAAGTGGCCACTAATTCAATTTTGCAAATGATTATTCTGATTTTAAAGATTTTTCTTAATTAATTAAATAGAAAGTTGTGAGATCAGGGCTAATATTCATTCTAAATAGTTTCCTAATGGGAGAGATTTTTTTTAATTTGAAAACATTTTTACTTCCTTTTTTTGTTTCTCATTCATTCCCTTTTACCTTCAATCACTCCTTAATTCCCCAAACCAGCCTAAAGGAAACCGAAGAAAGAGAAATATATTAATCATCCTTTGTTTTCTCTCGACAAACTTCATCATGATTGCTCCACTACCTGAAGGAAGGAAGCAACTTTACAAACCTAAATCTTGAAATTTTCACATTTTACACTAAAGTACATAGAAAATAATCATCTGAACATTTATCAAAAAATGAAACATATTATAAATCAATCTTATGAAGTATCTCTTCAAATGGGCACTATTCCCACTTCTCTCATTAACATCATTTTTACTGTTTATTTATTTTTGGAAAAATCAGATTTATAAACATTTTTGACTACTGTTTTACTTTTTACACCTTCTCAATAACCACATTGGTTAATTGTTTTTAATAATGTATCCCTTTGCCTCTCCTTTTTCTAATTTGCATATTTCTTATATTTTTCGTTCTCACAGCAATAATTACAATTCTTAGTTAGAAATATTGACTCTTTCATTATCTTTATTATAACCAATATACATATTTCTATAATAATAATATTCAACTGATATTAAATATGATTATAATATGCAATATGCTATTCAATGTGATTGCAATGTTATTTCATGTGAATAATAATATTCAGTATGATGCCAATTGTTATTATGTAACAATTTATATTTATATTTATAGAACAAAACATTTCATACCAATTTCCAGATTGCTGAACTTATAAAGTCAAATATATTCAGAATATCATGAAACTTATAATTGCTTCATTAAAAAGCTATACATCATTTTTATTATTTTATATTATTTAAATGATTGTGGTTATTTTTTGCCATATCATATGATATCTGTGAGATATAGTATGGGTATCATACAACCTGCTGCTTAAGACTTAAGGAATTATACATATTAATGGAAGTATTTTATTACTTCATTGACTTGTCAGAAGGGCAACATGAGAAAATGAAAAAAACAGCGCTGGAGACAAAAAAATCTTGACTTAATGTTATCTTTTTTCTTTTTTTTTTTTACAACCAGAACCATGATTAAGCATAAATAGTTTCTCTGTGAATTTGAAGTGTCTTGAATCTAAATCATCAGAAATATGTCCATGTATTTTTTTCAGTATAAACATGAGCCATTATTTTTGCATTGTAAATCCTAACAAATATTTCAACCTCATTTCTTATTTCATCCCAGACCATCTTCTCTCCTCCAGCCAACCAAAACTGTCATCCACCACACATCATTTGTTGAACTAACGGGTGCAAAAATTACCACAAAAATTATAAAGTGTTTTTGTTTTTGTTTTGCTGTCACAAAGGCTATGTTTCTGCTTTTTCCGTGCACGAAACCTGGCGGTCTTTTTTCCTGCTCTTTAAAAAACATGCCTCGCAGGGCCCGGCCCAGTGGCACAGCAGTTGAGTTTGTGCGCTGAGCTTCCGTGGCAGGGGGTTCACCAGTTGGGATCCTGAGCACGGACCTGTGCACCACTCATCAAGCCATCCTGAGGCGGCATCCCACATAGAGGAATTAGAAGAATGTACAACTAGGATATACAAATATGTACTGGGGCTTTGGGGAGAAAAAAGGAAAAAGGAGGAAGATTGGCAACAGATGTTAGCTCAGGATCAATCTTCCTCAAAAAAAGAAAAAACGATATGCACGTGATGCACCAGGCAGGGAAGTGTGAGAAAGCTTCCTGGTGGAAATGACTTAGACAAAAAAAAACATGCCTCTCAGTTCTTCATAACTCAATCCAAAACTCAACTTCATCGATATAATTATACATGTGGATTTAATATATTTTTATATACATATATAAATGAATATATGAAGGACTTTGCTACAATTATAAGTTAGAAAAAAATCCTGACAATTAAAGAGAATAAATTCCCAGAATCTGAAACAATTTTACTGAATGCTTGATGCATGTGCAAGAGCCATATAGCAAGTCAGTGAACCTGGTAAATCACAATAACTATGTGGCTTTTTTTCATTGTATTTATTACATGGAATCATATTATTATAATAAACATCCCATGAAGTATATGAGAAAACTCATAATCATTTGTATTTTAATGCCACTGGAAAACTTGGGAACTTGAGAAAGTCTCATGATAGGCCTCTTGCAAATGCCAAAGATCTACTACTCTGTTTAAATCTAAACTAATAATCAAGTGAATTAATTCATATCCTTAAATTTTATACTATGCATGCTACTTTTTTACAGAATTAGAATATATGCCACTTTACACCAAATCCCATAGCATTTTGTTTCTTATTAACATGACCATGGTTTCTGTATGGTCTAATAAATGTTGAGTAATTTAGCAATTACATAAACCACTATATTTCTAGTGGAGGGATTATATGTTATATAAAAATAAATGAGTTGTAATTCAAATGAAAGATACCAATTGATATTATGCAAGAAGCATTATGGAACAAGATATTTCATACCAATTGTAAATTACTGAATTTTTAAAGTCAAAACATATTCAAAATATCATGAAACGTACAAATGCTTTATTAAAGAGATATATACCAATGGTTTTATTATTTTATATTATTTAAATGAGTGAGGTTACTTTGTTCTAGAACATGAAAAAATTATTCATCTTTTGAATTAATGGTAGAATTATCACTTTAGAGATCTCATCATTGATTCAGTAAATAAACTGTACATCTGTACAGGATTTGAAATGCTATATTCCATGTGTTAAAAAAATATATAAAGATAAAAATAATCTAGTTTTGGAATATTTTTGCTCTCTCAAAATGTTTTTCTCTAGCTAGCTTGTTGGGTCTTTTTTATTAGAAAGTAAGCTTTTAGAATTCTATAGAAGCTACTCTAATATAAAGACAGTAGCTTTATTTGCATAGTGTTAAAATATGCTGTTTGGAAAGTACATTTGCTGTGTATTTTTTAAAACGAGTGAGCTATAATGAAATGCAATGAAGTATTAATAGAATTGAAGTATAAGATACTTGAATTTTAAGCAAGAAAAAAATCTAATGATCTTAAAGAGTTAATGTAGAGACAAAAATCCTGGTAGTTGTAGAAACTGGCCTAGATTAAATATTTATTACAGGGAACTTCTTTTTTCTAATCTCTTTTGCTTTATTTCCTAGCTAAAGATGTCTATACTACCAAATTTAACCTTAATGACTTCTAGTTAATGTATACAGAGAGATTTGAAGATGAAAAGTGCTACAGCAGAATCCAGTCCTACTTATCATTGCATATAATTAGAATTCAGCAACACAGATTAAATCTCACTTTGCAAATGGCATTTCTTAGTGTAGCCAAAGTGAATGTGGCTTCCTCTTTTAAGGCTTGCATACTTGTCTATTTAGCAGTAATTTATTTGACTTTCTTTGATATTTTCAAAGGTAGAAATTATTTTTGCATCTTTTAAAGTGCCACTTGGTTCCTGGAAAAAACATTTATAATTTATTAATGTTCTGATTAGATCCAATAAACATTAACTGATCATTAAATACCTGAAAGCACATGCTATTGTTTCTATACAAATATTTTGCTTTTCTGAACTTGAGCAGTTTTACGTTCCTATTTCACTGTAGGATATAGAGAATACTTGACAAAAATGGCTAGTCCCCACACTTGCCCTGCATATGTACCGCTTCAGTCAGATGTACACTTACTTGTTTCCCAGTGGACCCAAGATAATCCAATCTGAAAACTTATTTATCAAGGCCTTTTGCAAACTAGTAACTATAACGAATTCTTCTACTTGTATTTCCTTGTCTTTTGTGGTCAAAGATTAATCAAATTCCTTCCTGCTTATTTGCTCATTTTTGTCCCTATTGATTGATTTTCCATTTGGTAAGAGTGTCCTTTTAGTATTTATCTATTTACCTGTCTTCTGATCTACTTCATGTGGCATGACTTTTGCAGCTCTGCTTTTTCTATTTTTAGTTTTCCTAATCTGACTGTGCCTAACTTCTACCCCTCACCCAGATAAGAAAAAATTACCCTACCCCATATTTTTCATCAGTCCACTACTGACAGCCATCAGTAATCATTGGGATGACCGTTAAGTTTTCCTAATTAGAAATCTCAGTATGTTTACCTATGTCAGCTCTATATACATTTTTTCTCTGAAACAGCCTTTCATTGGACAATATCTAGGAAGCCCATGGAGAAGAGTTCTATTCTTCAATCTATAGCATATTCATATTTTTAAATAATGTTTCCAGCATATTGCCCCCTTGCCCAGAATCCATTCATGTCTTTCCACTCCATAAAGGATGGGCAACCTGCTTTCCAGCCAGAGCAATCAAAGCCCTCCACAACATGATATCAATCTCTTGTTACTCACATTACTTGAGACTAGATTGTTCTCTGTTTCCTTAACAAGTACGTGAATTTCAAATTCTGTATGTGTGCTAACATCATTTTTCTCCTTAGAAATTGTCACCTACAATGCCATGAAGACTTTTTGAATACTCGAATAATTTAAAATTTTGATTATCTATGTTGTTTAATATGGAAATAACTCTTGAAATTTTGCTTTTGTTTTATATTTACAGTGTTATATCTTCCCCTAAATACTATAACCAGTTTGATAGTCAGAAATATAATACCTTGTATTCTTTTAAGGCCCAATCAATCTTAAAATAGTAGGTTCTCAGTTCATGATTTATTATTTATTGAGAAATAGCTATGTTATATAATTCAACTCAAAGGCACTTTTGATTGACGTATCAACGTTATTACAGAAATTTTCCTTAAATTAAAAAACCTTTAGTTATGTGTTTACTTTAGGTATATTCTTTGAGGTTAACCAAATTAGTATGAATTATGTTTGCTTCAAATTTGTATTATTTATTGCTTAAACAATTCTATTTTTTTTTTACTGATTGTTATGATACTGTCTAGGTCAAGTATACAGAAATGGGCAGAAGGATTGGTAATTTAGAACATATAAAATAGATGAACACGTTAAAAATTTGAACAATATGACTTCATAAAACCAAAAGTGTTATTTTATGTTTTTTCCCTCAAACCACTCCTTAAGCATGATGATAGTTTATTGTTCTCTGCTTCTCCCTTCAGAATTATATTGTGAATATGCAAACATATTTTTACATGTGTATAGTTAGTTGTTGGCATTACATAGAGGCATATATGTATATATATTTCATATATATGAATGCATGTACATATATGTATATATGTACTTTATCTCCCATCTACACGTCTCCTGATATATTTGAGAGAGATAAAATAAGAATAAATTTTTCCATACTATTCATATTTATTTTTGATTTTATAATTCGATTTATAAATCAAATCATTTATAATTTGATTTTCTCAAAGAAATTGATATGGCTCTGTGATAGTAAATACATCATTTTAGTAGAAGCTTCAGAGCATTTTATAATATTACTATACTATAATCACATAACTGAATGCTATATTTTCAAGTGCTAAAAAATTACCCCCTCCTTTAATTATGATCTCCATTGATGTTCATCACATATTTTTCTGACATACAAGGAAAAGGTGTTTTAATCAAGGTAAATATATTAACAAATAATTGGACTGACTTTATTTCTTAGGGCTTTTCAAGTTTCTACAACATGGCGTTCCTATGCTGTTCCTTCTACCTGAAATGCATTTGACCATCTCCATCTGAAGCTTCTGAACTCATTTTTCAACCTTCAGCTGAGTTGTTTTGGCTATTCTGGGTCCTTTGATTTTTCATATGAATTTTAAGATCAAATTGTCAATTACTGAAGACATTTCTGCTGAAATTTTTGTAGGAATTTCATTGAATCTGTAGATCACTTTAGGAATTATTGCCATTATAAGAATACTAAGTCTTCTAACTCATGATCGTGGGATATCTTACCATTTATTTAGAATTTCTTTCATATGTTTCAAAAATGTTTTTTTAGTTTTCAATGTACAAGTCTTACACCCCTTTTGTTAAATTTAAACCTAAACATTTACTTCTTTTGGATGCTATTTTAAATGGAATTGTTTGATTAATTTTATTTTTAGAATATTAATTGCTAATTTGTAGAAATACGATTTACATGTGTATATTGATTTTGTATCCTTCAGCTTTGCTAAATTCATTTATTGTTCAATGGATTTTTTTAGTGGAATCCTTAGGACTTTCTATATCCAAGATCATATTATCTGCAAGGACAAATAGTTTTGATTCTTTCTTTCTTTCTTATATGAATGTCTTTTATTATTTCCTTCTTGATTAATTGTCCTGGCTATAAACTCCAGTAAAATGTGAATAGAATTGGTGAGAGAAGATCGTAGAATACAATCAGACAACTTACTCTGTAGGATTTCAATTTTTTAAAATTTATTGAGGTTTGTTTTATGGCCTCACATATGGTCTATCTTGGAGAACATTCCATATGCACTTGAATAGAATGTGCATTGCGCTGTTGTTAGGTGGCGTGTTCTATAGATGTCTGCTAGGTCTAGTTATTAAGATCTTCTGTCTCCTTGCTGATCTTTTGACTAGTTGAAGTTGAAGTGTTGAGGCCTAGAACTGTTATTGATGAATTGTTTATTTTCCATTCAGTTCTGTCAGTTTTTGCTTCATGTTATTTTGGGGGTCTAACCTAAAAAGGTTCATACGTGTTTATAAATGTTATATCTCCATAATGGTCTGACACTTGTGTTACTATAAATACGGTCCTTTATCTCTAGTAACATTTTTTTATTGTGAGATCTGTTTTGTTTGATATTGTGTATAGCCATTCCAACTCCCTGTAGTTGCTCTTTGCATCGTATATCTCTTTCTATCCTTTTATTTTCAAACTATTTGTGTCTTTGAATTTAACTTGTGTCTTCTGTAGATAGCATATAGTTTGATGTTTTTTTTTCCTGTAATCCAATATGAAAATCTCCGCCTTTTGATTGGAGTTTGTAACCCATTACGTTTAATGGTGTTATTGATATAGCTGTATCTACATCTGCCATTTTACTTTTTGTTTTCTATAGATCTCGTGTATCTTTTGTTCCACTATGCCTCCTTTAGTGCCTCATTTTGTATTATGTGGATATTTTCTAGTGTAACATTTAAATTACTTTAATAAATTTTAATGTTATTTTTGAGTTTTTAGTGATTTCTCTAGGGTTTATAATATATATCTAAACTTATCAGAATCTACTTTAGATTTATACTGACTTAGATCCTGTGTGGTATAGAAGCTTTACTCCTACACAGCTCCACTTATCCCAAATTTTATGGCATTATCCTAATACATCTTATGTCTATATATGCTGCAAAACAATACACTTTTATAGTTATTACTGTATATAATCTTATGATTTTTAAAAGCCGAGAGAAGAAAAGAAAGTGTATATTTACAGAATTTGTTATATTAATCTTCTTATTACCCTGTATGGTTCTCTTTATTTCTTCCCACAGATTTCAGTTACCATTGGGTGTTATTTCCTTACTCCAATATATTTTTCTTCCCACCTTCCTCCTTTGTATTGTTGTTATCAAATGTATGTCATTTCTAAATGATACATCCATTAAGATAGTTGTATATATATTATTTATGTCACTGTCTACTTTTAATCATTTGAGAGAAGAAACGTGTAATTATACTGCATGTAACAATAGAGCTTCAAAATACATCAAGTAAAAAAAGATTAGAACAGAAAGGAGAACTAGAAAACATCCACAATTATAGTTGTGGATGGCAATACTTTTCTCTCAGTAATTGACGTAACAAATTGACAGAAAATTGGCAAGAATTAAGAAGACGTGAAAAAGAGTATCAACCAAAAGACCTAATTGGTGTTCAAAGAACATATCACTAACAACAGCAGGATACATATTCAGGTGCCCATATAGATTCCTTTAAGACTGCCAACAAACATCAACAAATTGAAATTATTTAAAGTACACTCTGTGACCATAGTGGAATCAAACTCAAAATCAATATTAGAAATATATCTAGAAAATCCCCAAATATGTGGAAATTAAGCAATATACTTCTAAAAAGAAATATGGGTCAGACAGTAAGTCCTACTAGAAAAATATTTTAAAGTAAATGAAAATGAATGCACAATACCTAAAGAACTTTAGGAAAATGATAAATTACTGGATATTTAGAAATTAAAATTAAAACATACCAAAAATATTGTCCTATGTACAATAGCATCCCCAAATGTGAAATATTGAGGAGTACCTAAGTACATAAAATATCTGAAGTTAAATAAAAATATCAATGAATAACTAAATAAATATAGAGGGATATCATGTTTATATATCAGTAGATGCCAGGCCTCTTCAAATTTATCTGCCAATTTCTTGCATGCATAATCTAAATCTTGCAGAATTTTTGTAGAAATTGACAAGCTTATTTGAAAATTGACATAGAAATGAAAAGGGCCTGGAATAGCTAAGACAAGTTTCAAAAGGAGAACAAATTTGGAGGACTAACATTACTCAATTTGATGATTTAGTAAGAAGCCACAGTAATCAAGACACTATGGTATTAGCACAAGCATAGGCACATAGATCAATGGAAAAGTCCAGAAAGATAAATGTAAATATATGTCAATTGATTTGCAGCAAAGCCTCCAAGTTATTTCACTAGAGAAACAATAGTCTTTTCTACAAGTGTTGCTGGAACACCCGTATGTGAAAGAAGAAAGCAAAACAGAAACAGAAAAAACTCCCAACAAAACAACAACAGAAAACCTTAAACCTATACTTCTCACCACATACAACTAAAAATTTTTTATTTTCCCCTGTCAGTCTAGCCATGAAAGATTACCCAGTTCCCTTGAAGCTCCAAGTACACAGTGCAACTCTGTGACATTATTGAGTCTACGACAAACATCAATTCAGCCTAAACAACTTTGTCAAATGGACAAACATGCAGTCTGTCCCAAGTATTCCTAGCTCACCATATGCCTAAACTCAGGGATCTCCAAATGTTAACTTTAATCTCAATTTTATGTATTTATTTGTTTGCATTTGAGCACCCTTAAATTTGACAAATTGACTAAATTTTCTTTCAATTTACTCATAAATTGGAATCTTAATGACATATCAGTCATCTGTCAATACAGAAACTACGGTATTATATTCTTCTATAACTAATGCGTTCTCCTTTGTTATATACTACAGTGAACACATACTGTTAATTTTTTTAATGCCATCCTAGAAATAGGACTTTTAAGATAAGTAGTATTATACTATCTAACTTTTGTATGTTTAAATGTACAATTTATATGGGTTAGGATTTTACTCATCTGAATCTCATTCCAAGTGGATTTTGATATATTGCTGCAAACTAATGATTGCTTGCATCATTATAACATTAAGCCTATCAACTTTAGATAAAGTATTATATTCTACATTTTTTATGTTTCTAAGAGCTAGTGAGTACGTGGTTCTGTGATAAGTGCTCTGTTGTTGTTCACATTTCTAATACTAAATTAGGTTTCTGACTGCCAAAGAAGATCTAATGAACCATTTATAATTTATCTTTTTATGGATTTCAAAGAGTCTTATTAGAATTTTGAATATGCTGGAGAATGTGAATAGAAGTCTCAGGGAAAATAACCAAATTTAGTAAGATACACCATATATTTAAAATGTTAAGCAATATATACTTACTCAGATATTTTAAATTTTAATTAATATGTATAAAGTGCCTTCATCATACAAAGAGTAGATAGTAATATTGACAAAATAATAAGTATATATTATAAAATAATATTAAATATAAACATAAACTCAATATTCACCTATAAATATATAAATATTTCAACATTAGCTTAAAAAGTCAATACATGCTACTTAGAAGAAGCAGAATTGTGTACAAGGTTAACTTATTAGTGCTTCTATGGATGGAACAAAATAATGAACAGAAATAACATGTTAATTTTAATTTTAAAAGAAATTCTGCCATAATTACCATAATATATTGCCTAACATTTTCAAGTATCAAAATGAGACCAATTTACAATAGATAATGTGGAAATGTAGTGAATATCCAACAAACATTTATCAAATGTTTATTATAAAATATGTGGTGTCCTGTAAAAGTGGGTCTAAAGAAAAATCTAACTCTCAAATATTTCAGTAGATTCAGACAGGCAGAAAAGTACTAAATAATCTCCAGACAGACTACAATAAATTATAAAAACATAAACAGATAATTTTAAAATAAGAGGATGGAAATATTATTTCTAAATTGTTCTATGTGGAAGGATCCTCTGTTTACCACTTCACATCCATCAGAATGGCTAATTTTTTTTTTTTTTTTTTTTTTTATAATTTTTATTTATTTATTTTTCCCCCAAAGCCCCAGTAGATAGTTGTATCTCATAGTTGCACATCCTTCTAGTTGCTGTATGTGGGACGCAGCCTCAGCATGGCCGGAGAAGCGGTGCGTCGGTGCGTCGGTGCGTACCCGGGATCCGAACCCGGGCCGCCAGCAGCGGAGTGTGCACACTTAACCGCTAAGCCACGGGGCCAGCCCAGCATGGCTAATATTAAAAAAAAACAGAGAATAAGGAGTGTTGGAGAGGATGTGGAGAAATTTGAACCCTCATACATTGCTGGTGGGAATGTAAAATGGTGCAGCCACTGTGAAAAATAGTATGGTGGTTCCTCAAAAGATTAAACATAGAATTACTATATGATCAGCAATTCCACTTTTATGTTTATACCCCAAAATAATCGCAAGCATGGACAGAAACAGATATTTGTACACCAAAGTGGCGTTACTCACAGTAGCCAAAGGTAGAAACAACCCAAGTGTCCCTCAACAGATGAATGGATAAACAAAATATGACATATACATACAATGGAATATTATTCAGCCTTAAAAAGGAACGAAATTCTGATACATGCTACAACACATATGAACCTTGAAAACATTATGCTAAGTAAAATAAACTAGACAAAAAATGACAAATATTGTATGATTTCACTTACATGAGGTACCTAGAATATTCAAATTCATAAAGACAGAAAGAATAGTGGTTACCAGGTGATTAAGGAGGAAGAATGGGGAGTTATTACTTAATGGATACAGAGTTTCAGTTTCAGATGATGAAGATAGTGGTGATGGTTACACAACAATGTGAACATACTTAATGCCAATGAGCTGTACACTTAAAAGTGGTTAAAATGGTAGATTTTATTGTATATATTTTACCAAATACACACACACACAAAGATAATCCAAAAGAAGAAGAAGGAGGAGGAGGAAGAGGAGGAGGAGGACCCATTTAGGATACCAGATTAGTGATGGGTGTAGGATCTGAGCTAGTGTTGAAAGAAGAAATGACGGGAGAAGAGAATTCTGGGCAGAAAGAAAACAGCTGGGCAAAAGTTCAGACAAAGTCCAGAGAACAATAAAATTTTCACTGTGGCTGGAGCAGAGGATCTACACCTGGGTGTGAACTGAACTCTGCAAGAAATGTTGAAGTCCGGTAAGTCTATACATGGGTGTCTATCTAAAGAGTTTGTACATTATGTATTACCCACTAAAGAATGGGCAGCTGTTTGCAGACACCTGCAAAAACAACAAAGGCAGAGCCAGCTGATAAAAGAAAAGTGTAATAGGATATGTATAACATCAGAACCTGCCCATGTGTGTGTGTTTAAGGAACTTACAGGATTGATTGATTAAGACATTGTTATTCCTCAAATACACAGGAGCAATGATAGAGAAAATTTGCGACTAAATCTTAAAATGAATCTGGCAAAGGATTACACACAGCTTCATAAGTTCTGCTCTTTAGTCCTAATTAATTAAATTAAATTAAATTAAAAAATATTTATTAAGCATACTACTTGTTACATAAAATATGCTTAATAAGGACATAAATGTGTAAGAATATAATAGTGAATAAGACAAGCAGATTCATTTCATTCACAGAGTATATTCTTGTGCACAGTCTCCAAATGGAGGTATCTACCCCAGAGAGTGTATATGGCATCCATCAGCATGTAAAAAGAACATATTGGAACATTTATTTATATAGATATTATTTCTTTCTTTATAATTAATATTTTCCTGAGTGAATTTTGTAATTAAATAATATAATGATACTGTCATACCTATTTGTGAATAAATATACATATAATGAAGTTGTATACTAAAGCTAAGTACACCAATAAAAATTTTGCAGACAACTAGTTTCCCATTTTTCTCAAGCACTACAATTTACTCAGCTTTATTCCTGAGTTTGAGGCCAAGAAGAGATATATAGGACAACATTCAAAGAGGAACAGCATTTTGCCCCCTGCAGTCTTTTTCCATGACTCAAGATATGTACACATTTGGTGAAAGAAAAATATTTCCTAGTCCAGGAGTATGAAAGATAATACTTTAAAATCTTTTAGAATTTTATATCATAGGACATGTTCTCTTTTCCAGTGTATAAGTAAAAAACGTACATTATATACCACGGCTATCCTCAGGAAATGTGCTGCATTTAGAAAATATTAATTTATCTAGTATTTACTGAATTGGTTTTAAAAACATGAGCGATAGTAAGCACACTGATATGCTTGCTAAAATTAAGCATACAATTTTTCCCAAACAACATTTGAAAGAATTCTTGCATATTTTTCTGTATATTCACACATTTTCTTTTTAAATCAAATGCAAATTCCCTTCTACTGTTAAGGTATAGTATTTAAAATGTTAAAACAAAACAAATATATAAAGTTAACAAGTTTAAAACATGATCACATACTATAAAAATATGCCATATTTTAAATTTGAAAAATATTTAAATGACTATATTATCTAAGAAGGGTAATTTGAGAAAATCTTTTGAATGGGTTTTAATTCTTTTTAATATCTTCAAACTAAATTACAATATCCTCTGCAGCAAAATTTAGGTACTCTCTGGATAACTCTGGCCATGCTCATGGCTAACTGTCCCTTCTAAATGTGCCTTTGTTCAGAACTACTAAATGCAACTTCTTAATTCCCATTAAAACGTCTTGGGGCTATGTTCCATTTATTCACTGACCACTAGCTGACTCTGTAGACAATGGATAATTAATGATTAATCCATCTAAAGATGATTTCCCTTTATTTAAATGTGTTTACTCTTCCCCAAAATAAATATTTTTATTATGACAAGCACCTAATGCTGTATAGACCATTACTAACCTCCAAAAGTTACAGTTTGTGGAAATTTCACTCAGCCTTTTAGGAAACTTGAATCAATCCTCCTCAACTCACAATCCTGAGAAAACTGTCTTGAGCATCACTCCATTTCTACATTTCAGAGAATCAGGCTCTGGCACCCACATGATATTTTTCTTCATGTTTAGCACTATAAATTGTATGTTATTATATCACTTCGTTAGTTAAGTTATTTGAATGTTTTTCTAGTTTAATGACCTTTACTGATTCTAATCTTATGCATAGTTCCCTCTCAATAACTTATGGTATAAGAATAAGACAACTTTAAAATCTTAGATTATATTATCTGAGATTCTTAACAGATTTTACATAAACCAGGTATTTGGATCTCTAATTGAAACACAGATTTGCCATGTCTAGTTTCATTCTCAGCAATTGGTCTTATTTAGATAAGCTTCTAATAGGCTTCCTGAAAAGGAGTAAGAACAGGAAATCGATTCAAAGAGATGCTTTGCCAACGAAGTTTCAAGAACAAAGAATAAATGGACAGTTAATAGTTTAATTTGACGTATCGTTTCCCAAAACAAACTCTCCAAAATATCCTGTATACTATTATAAAATCACAAGTTAATATTTGCCAATATATTACATTTTTGATGACAGTATATTATGTATTCCATAGAATAAGGGTTCGGTAGGCTAATACAAATCTGATACTTTATTTGTGATTCTAGGATGCATATAGAGATTATAAATAGATATGTGCATAGACGCAGCTGTTGAGCTATAATGTTAAAAGTTTTCAATATCTGGCATAGACGTCAGTTTTTTTCACTATATTGATTTTTTAATTATCCTTTTTATGTTATTTTGCATAGAAATTTATACATGTAAGGAGCCTTAAAAATCTGCAAACAAAACTTTTTATTTTACAAATGACTCAACTGACACCTGAATAAATTGTCAAAGTACACACAGCAATCAAGTATGAAAATGAATATTTGAATTTTGATTTTCTATCTTCTTGAGTATCGCTTTAGCTATTATTTAATAACTATATCATAAATATAATTAGTTTACCTTTAAAAGGTACAGGCTGTTGCCTCTAACACTTAATAAATCTGAATGATCCTAAGCATTCCACCAGATTTGTGTTTTTTCCGCTGAATTCTTGTTACTCAAAAAATTACACTATGAATGGAAATATTTATGGGCACTAGTATTTGAATTTCATTAAAACATCTAAATAATGTAAGTTCATTTTATTTTTCAAGCTATAAAGTTATATACAAACCAATGAAAATTAAGCCTCTTTACCATGATGCCTTTTTTAAGGCAAATGAATTTATATTCTTGTAAAAAAATTAAGAATTATATATTCTTGTAATAAAAATCTACTAATATTTTAGTATATTCTAATAATAACATTAAGCAAACTTAACTGAAAACTGTTGAATGAATGAAATAAGGGAGAACTTTTCTCCCTGTATACCTTAAGCTAACATTTTGTTTGCATAATACACAATTGTATTAGTAGCCATATTATTTCCTATTATTTACTTTTCATCTAATTTTACTGTGTTCTAGTAGAAATCAAATTAAACCAGTGCTTGCCCACTGATTTAATAACTATTCCAGCAGTCCTGGTAATATGTAGGGGAACCACAAAAGGAGAAATTACTTGTAGGCTGCCTTCTGGATCATATCTTCCTTTAGCCCTAAAGAGCTATGTAGATCATGCAATTCAAACATTTCAGAATACAGATGCACAAACTAAAGACTGTAGTAGCTAATGACTTTTTTGTATTAGTGTTAGAAGAAATATTACAGCCCAAATTCTCTGGCTTTTTTTCATGGGCTTTAACATATCATATGTGGCAGAATATATTTTCCAAATTTGGCCACCACAACAGTGTCTCCCATCCAATATATTCTTCTACTTGACTGTCCTCATCAAAATCTGGAGTCTATTCCTTTGTTGCTGAATCTTGGCTGGCCTTCCCATTGCGTGTAACCAAAAGAATATGACATGACTTCATGGGCTGGCTTTGAAAAGGGCGTGCAGCTGCCGCCTGACTCTCTGGAACTCTGGTTCTCAGAACACTCCCTCTCATGGTATTTCCACTCAGATACTGATGCCGTATTGTGAGAAACTCAAGTCACAGGAAGAGGCCACCGTAGATGCTCTGGTTGACAATCCCAGCTATTCCAGACCTTCGGCTGACTCAGCCCATGTGCTAAGCATCAGTGAAAAAAATATCTGGGAAGTAAATCCTCCAGACCAAATTGTTCCAGCTTTCAGCCATTCAAGTCTTCAAAGACAAGATGCTGGATATTGTGGAGCAGAGTGAAACCAACAGCACTGAGCCTTTTCTAAATTTCTGGCCAACAGAATCTGAAGATTATAAAAATGTTGTGGATTTACACCACTAAATTTTGGCATTATCTTTATGCAGCAATAGTAACTGGAATATTAGTCCAAGGAAGACACATATGGAGGAGGACACCAAGGTCTCAACCTGTAGGACACATATGTTATATGAAGTAGAAACCTAAAATGACATCCTAGGTGATATAAACAATAATCCCTGTCATCCCACTTCTAACAGGAAATGGCTATGTGAAAATGAGTGCATCTTTTAAACTATGCATAAAATTATCTTTATTTTTCCCTGAATTACATCTAGGAAATCTTTCTCTTAAGTTGATAATTCAATTACCTACAAATATAAGAATTCAGCTATATTCAGCTAATATTTAAAGAGGGGTTTTTATTCACCGAGTATCATTCACAAGTACTCTATGGAGAGCACATAGAAGCACAGTTAGCCAGTTAATGCAGATTTGTAGACACATAACAGACTTCCCATTCAGCTGAACTTGGTCTGGAAGCATGAACTTCCACAGAGCCTCATATTAAAATAACATTTATAGTAAAAGCTGAAATTTATTCTCTTCCTTAGACTTATTACATGGTCAACCATATATATGTGTGTGTCAGAAACATATATATATAGACACACATACTTTGGACCCTGCTTAGGGTCTCATCTGACTACAATCCAGGTGTCTGTGAGGGCTACAGTCTTATCAGAGGCTCAACTGGGGAAAGATATGCTTCTGAGATCCCTCAGGTTATTGGCAGAATTCATCCCCTTGTGGTTTTAGGACCAAAAGCCCCATTTCCTTGCTGTCTGGTGGCCGGGAGTTGCTCTTACCTCTTAGAGGCCTCTGTCAGTTCTTTGCCACATGGCTATCTCACAACATGGCAGAGTACCTCTTCAGAAACAACTCTCTCTACTACACCCTCTCACTCTAATCTACTAAGATAGATTCTTATATAATGCGATGTAACCAATATTGTGACCTGCATTCACCTTTTCCATACAGCATAACCTAATCATGGGAGTGGCATCCCATCACCTTTCCCATATTCTGTTGGCTTAGAATCAAGTCAGAGGTCCTGCTCATACTCACCCCGAGGAGGAATTACACAAGACTGTGCCTCATTGGTGGGGTCACCCTAGCGTGTGTCCACCACAAATGCCTTTTGAGAATGCATTCAATCCTATGCCAAACATGATTACAGGCAAGAAGCATACAGTGCCTGCTTTCAAAAGAAGAGGCAAGAATCCAAAGAATTGAGTTTATACCAAGAATCCCAAGAATTTTTTCCCTTTTTATCTCTCCTTAGACAAGTGGACATTTAATTACTACCTAATATTTGAGTATTTCTTATCTGTCAGATATTATCCTAAATCACAAGAACCCTATGCAGCATGTTTTATTATCATTATTTTATATAAGAAGAAAAGAGGCAGTGAGATATTACTAATTTACTTAAACTCACATTGTCAATAAGTGGCAAATTGAGAATTGAAGAAAGATAGTTCTCCTGTAACTCTACGCTGTTTGTTCTTATAATAGCTGATGAAGATAATTTCCATTAATTTAGGCTGAATGTATTGTAGACTTTAAAACACTTAAAAAAATGAAACACATTTTTTATGTTTAATAAATACACATAATTTCTCCTTTATGCTCGCACAAGCCACTGAAACCTGTTGTGAATACCTATGTATTGATTAATATGAAAATAAAGTACCATTTCTATGCAAACTTTGGTTTACTGGACCGATCATAAGTTCATTTTGCATCAAGCACTATCTCAAGGTGAATGATGTAGACAATCTAACGTTATATTAAAACCTATCTTGTACAATTTACCACAACCTGACCTTTATCCCACGGTTGACAGAATCAGCATTACAGACTATCTGCTTCCTACACAGTGTTTGAAAATTGATTACAACATATTCCTTGACCTTTTTATTTTGTACCTGTGTATACTACCTGCCTGTCCTGTTTCAATTCTTGTTTCTTTTAAACGTCACATTTCTTATTGGTTGTTCTCTGTCTGTGTTCTCTATTCTAGGCTGTCTTGTCCCCTTCAATAAAATTGCCTATGACTCACTGAGTTATTTTTGCTACTAGTTTTAGTAGCTATGAACTCAGTCTCTCTTTCGTTCCCTCTCTTTCTTCTTCTCCGCCTCCCTCCCTCTCTCCCTCCCTCCCTCCCTCCACCTCCTTGTCCTCTCCTTGCCCCTCCTCCTCTTCTTTCTGCCTCTCTCTCTCCCTCTCACTGTGTCTCTCTCCTGTGCCTCCCGGTTCCTATTGAGAACTTTGTTTAACAAATGAAATTAAAAAGTTTAAGCAAACGTAAAATTAAGCGATGATCTATGCCACATACAACTTCTTGCGGCTCTCTGAGAAATTTTTAAGTTTTCTGTTTATGGAACAATACGTGTTCTAGCTTGAAATGTCTGAAGAATTCGCTGCATTTCCAACGAAGGCTGAATTAGGTGTGAGGCTTAACTAAGACAGTGAACAAATTTAGTGTCCTAGGATTTCAGGGGAAAAAAATTAGAAACACAGACACACTCATGAAAATATGTGGGTTTATTCTAAGGGTTATTTGGTATCGTGTGGAAAAGTTAGTTGAATGTACCTTTTCACATATGGATCAGCATAGTATTGATTGGATCAAAGCACTTAACCTTATTTCTACTCCTTGGGACTAGAATAGATGAAGCACTCTTCTACACACTTGAAACAGGTTTTGCGTTTTCACGTTCCCTAACACTACAACGCTCCCGATTAACAACTTTTCAATTGCCACAAAATTAGTTTCTAAACTTTAATCCTTTATATCAAATTTTCATTTCTGCAAATATAATTAATTTGTAATTAATATTTTATCTCTTCAGATCTAAATTATTTGGATTTTTAAATTTATTTCTTTGTTGCTATCATTGATTATTTTCTTCAATAGACTATTCTAGTTGAAGATATTTGGACATTTTGTTGCATTATAAGTATATTAAGAACAGATTGGGTGCTTTTATTTTTCAGTTCAATCAATATATTTAACACCTACCAACATCTATCTTCCATGTATGCAATTTAAAATGAGAAAAAGGTTACTATACTGGGACAGTAGGACACACAATGAGTTGTTTTTGAATGAAGGAGTGAATAAACGGAGGAAAGAAAGAATACATGAAAGTAGTGAAAACTGTTCATTTTTATTAAAACTGACAGAAAACTTAATTGAAATAAAGTAACAAATATCGTTCATTTATTCACTTGTATAACAAAAGTCCAAGGAGTGGCTTCAAAGTATCATTCTGCAAGGAATAAAACATATATTATATAAATTATATTCTAGTTATAAAAATATAAATGTTTATTATAAATAACAGAAATATTTATATTTAAATTTATGTGGATTCCATTTATACAATATTCTTGAAAAGACAAAACTATAGCAAAGAAGAATAGATTAGTAGTTGTCTGGATCTAGTGTTGGTGTCACATGGTATTGGTTATATGTGGCTTCACATGTGTTGTAATTCATAGAGATACACATCTAAAATTAAAGTCAATTTTATGATATACTAAAATAAAATAAAACCCAATGTGATATACTTTACACTAATTAGAAAGGTTAAAATTAAATTAACTGACAATATCAAGTTTTCTTAATGATGTGCAACAATTGGACCATTCATTCACTGCTGGGAGAAGACTAGATTTGGACCACAATGTTAGAAAACTCTTTGGCATCTCTACTACACATGAATATCTTATAACTCCCAAATTCCTATCCTATAAATATATTCAACAAAAATGCATACATAAGTCACTAAAATTTGTGTATATTTGAGTAGTATTCTTCATAGTGGATTTTTTTTGTGTGTAACATATTCAAGGACAAAAAGAACCTTAAAGTAACTTTTTAAAGTTTACTAATAATTTGAACTTAATGTTAAATTCTGAAACATTTTTCAACACTATTTTCACAAATAAATGCATATAGGGGAAAATTTTAAAAGTTATGATTGTTAGAATTCAAGATTTTAAGCATAAAAACCAAAAAAGATTAAAGCATAAGTGAAAACACAGCCTTCTTAAATTAAAATTGGAAATAAGTATCAACTTAAGATGCATTTTCTTTCCTTTTTTTTTTGTTTTTTTAGTGAGGAAGATTGGGCCTGAGCTAACATCTGCTGCCAATCTTCCTCTTTTTGCTTGAGGAAGATTGTCCCTGAGCTCACATCTACACCAATCTTCCTCCATTTGTATGTGGGACATTGCCACAGCATGGCTTTGAGTGGTATGTAGGTCTGTGCCTGAGATCTGAACCTGTGAACTCCCGGCTGCCGAAGCAGAGCACATGAACTTAACCACTACACCACTGGGCCGGCCCCTAAGATGCATTTTCTTAAAAAAACAAAGAATCTATTTATTTAAAAAAATCTATTTCTGACCTTGAACTACTGGAATATGCAAACAATGACTAACACAGTGTTGACAAGCACCCTTAGTTCCCAGAATATGTTCCCTAAATACCATTTCCCTGTAAGGATATCAGGGCTGATTGACTGTCTGTAGTAGCAATACCAGTAAGATGAAGCAACAGCCTATTACACAAGACAGAAATGAAAGATTACTGTTCAATGATGTGACAACATGAATATCAAAAATAGTATCTGAATGGATTGAAACATATCAAATATGATAAAAACCTTGAATTAAAATTATGCTAACACATAAACAACAGAGAATCATAGTAAATCAAATCATTGTTATGTAATAATTTCCCTAATTTTTTTGGACTTTTAAAGTAGAAGTCAAACTCTTCACTTTTTTGACAAGTCTTTTGCCACAGAACTTATCATTTTTAGAAAATTCAAGGTTATAACTTGAACTAAAAATACTATAGAGATATGTAAAGGACAATGTAAGGAAGTATGTCTTTTGATTTAAAATATAGGAAAAAGCATTATGAGCAAAATTTAAGACCTAGGACTTAGGTTCCTTCAAACATAGTGGACTCCTAGTTAGGGCTTATAAATTCTAAGCTCTCATCTCTATAATTGGGGCCCTCATCACCAGTTACAAAGATGATTGTATTGCTATTCCAACTGTTCTTCCTGCTTCTAGTTTTTCTCTTTTCTATAGCCTTTCCTTTACCAATAATCCTAAAATCTCAGTGTTGAAATTAAGTTTACTCTTTATGTCATAAAAGATATCTCTTTTCAATACCAAATATGATCATTTTTTCATAGTGATTAAAAGTAAAATCTCCATTACATTTCCTGAATCATCTTTATCATCTTCCTTCACGAACCATGTGTTTCAGTAAACCTTAGAATCTGCCATACCTAGAAGGGCACCACACATATGTTATGTGCCAAATAAATACTTGTTGAATGAAGGAATGAGTGGCCATGTAGAATAACAATTTACTTCCTAAAATCATCATTATAAGAAAGTATAATATTTTTTAATGTGCCTAGTATTGCATTGTATCTTCAAAGAGACAAAGCTTTTGCCTACTTTGTAAATAGCACCTAAAAATCACCACCTATTGAGAAAAAAGTGAAGAATAACATCTTCTAAAGAATGCCTTATCTCTAGATATTATAAGAAAGAAGATAGAAACGTTACTTGAAACTTGAATGACCTATGTTACAGTAAACTAAAGGGAAAAACCTAAAAGTTGTGAAGTTATTAAAACATATGCCATAAATTTATTCTTCTCTGTTTTATTGTCTTAATATATTATCAAACCATTTTTAATATATTTTTATCTAAAGAGAAATTTGTATAGTGTAAAGACATGATACAATTACTTTCATCAAGCCTGATCTTTTTTTTTTTGTGAGGAAGATAAGCTCTGAGCTAACATCCATGCCAATCCTCCCCCTCCTTTTTTTACTGAGGAAGATTGGCCCTGGGCTAACATCTGTGCCCATCTTCCTCCACTTTATGTGGGACGCTGCCACAGCATGGCCTGATAAGCAGTGCATTGGTGCACGCCTAGATCTGAACCTGCCGCAGTGAGGCGCAAGCATTTAACCGCTACACCACAGGGCCGGCCCCAAGCCTGATCATTTTTTAATGCTGAGGACAACTAACTCAGAAAGTACTGCAATTTGATCTTTTTCTATACATATGATTACATATTTTTTAACAAAGGTTTTCTTTGTTGTCTAAAGATTGGACTTCATAATATGAAATATGTTTTTTTGTATTAATAATCATCATTTAAATATTTCAATGGAACATTCAATAAAGTGTTTGCAGTATTGGAAAGGGAAAACTTTCATTTTCTGGCTCTAGTTTTCTACGTGGGAGTGTTTTTCTGAGTGGTGCTGTTGGCCTCTTTCAGCCCTCCACGGCTATTGCTCTCCATCAAAGGAGGATTGGCTTATCTGAGAGCGGAGTTATGAAGAGAAGCTGACTATGTTTAGCTCAGCCCCTCCATCCTTTATTCCCTTCATATTTGCCCACCTGCACAGCAGATCTATTCTCATCCTTTCTAGGCCACAGATTAGATTTAGTAGGACAGGTTCCCATCGAGGCGATCTTTTGGCTTCTACTAATTTCTGTGCCTAATGGGTTTGCTTATTCAGAGGTGTAATATAAACAAGGCATTTTATTATTAAATCTACAGCCATGTATGCAAATCTAGGCTTTGCCTGTATATTATTAGAAAAAATCTTTTTATTCCACCTGCTTGAAGTCTATCATCCTCTGTTAACAGTGGCTCAACACAGAAAAGTGAAAAATTCATTTCTTATTTGTTTTAATCCTAGATTCTGTTGCATTTGTCTGTGAATCTATAGGCAGAGACACACAATGACATTAGGAATTGAAATACGCATGCAATGTGACTAGGTACATGCCTTTAAAGTTTGGTAGAACTTGCTTAGGCTCAATTCATGCAAGGGAATTATATTGTATCACGTGGACAGTTTTATACAATCGTGCAGTTGGATTTTGCCAAGGCAGCCTTAGTAGATGACTTTTATAATGAGTGCTGCAGCTTGACTGTGAACTGGACCACTCCCTCTCTCTCAGTTTCAGCACTGGGGTGACCAAAGTGTGGGACTTAGAAAGAAAATGAAAATTTTCAAATATGCTTGAAGAGAAAGTATTTAAACTAAGGCCTAAGTTTCTCAGAGACAGAAATAGCTCAAAAAAAAAATTCCAGTTGAGACCATACGCCTAGGTGAATTTTCATCTGGATATAGTCAACAGTGCGTCATAAATATACTCTTTGCAGACACTTTCTCACATTTAAATTTACATTCCAAGGCTCTGGTCTCTGAGCAACTAGCATAGACTGACAGGCATCCTGGTAAAGCTGAAGCCAAATGATTTTCCCCATCAACTCTGTTTAGCTAAGATACCATTAAGACTGCCAGTTTCTTTGGCAATGCTCGGTCCCGGGGTACTAGACTATAATTTTGCCAGAAATAGTTTTGCTATAGGAACTGATGATACTAAATCACTCGAGTACGGGCTTGTCCTTTCTTATTCACTTGGGCTTCTTGATAGACCCAGGAAATACTTATGGCTGAGTATAACACAGAGATCTCGAAGAGACTTTGATTCATTTCTGGTATACTATATAGGTTATAACCTTCGAAGAAACCTTGATTCCACCCAGATATCCAGCACGTCTTAGGATCAGACTGAGTACAGAAAAAAAAATAAATAAATATTTTTGGACTGTAATAATTTTATAGTCAGATTCTTTATATTTTAACTTATGTTTGAATAATTAGCTAATTTTAGGCTTTATTTCATCAAGAACCTAAAGATACCTAGAGTAACTTTACTACTTGAATATTTGATAACTTAACTTACCTCAAGGACCTAAAGATACCTAAAGTACCTTTATTACTTTAGTCTTTGATCAATAATTACTTTCTCCCTGACAGTGCTAACTGTGGAAATTCGAATTGAGGACACCTCATCATGGTTGGCATTTTATTTTTTGAGTGTCTATTTCATCATATAATCTTCCTGTAAAATTTTGGATAATACATGTGGATAAAAGTTTGGACTTTTGTGGTCTGAGGTTCAAAGTAGCCTCAGAGTTAACTGAATTAATATACTCTGAATTTTTAAAAAATATTTTCCGCGGAAAAAATTTAACTTTCTCTTCAGTGCTCTTAGGGTGATCATCAAATAAATGATTGAGGACCATGAAGTTGCAAGCAGAATGGCTCAATTGCAATCTCTTTTGAGCCATCATGCCCATAGGAAACTTGACGGTTTAGTAAATTCTGTGCGCGTGTGTGTTCTCCATATACTTATGATGGATTGTATTAGTGTAAAAATATGCATGCCCTCCTGTTAGGCTTTTTCTTTTGGGAGTTCTCCCTAGCAGGTCCCTCCCTATGCCATTCCCCAGGCTTGGCTAGACCTGTAATTCTCAACCAGAGACTATTTGTTCCCCAGGGAACATTTGGTAAGATCTGGAGACATTTGTATTTTTTACAACTTGGGGGTTGCTACTGGTATCTAATGGGTAAACACCAAAGATGCTGCTAAACAAATAATGCACAAGACGACCACCCCCTAAAAACGAAGAATTATCTAGTCTCAAAGGTTAGTAATGCTGAGTTTGAGAAACTCTGCTTTAAATAAAATGTGTGAAGTGACATGAACCATTTCTGAGCAGAAGCCTTAAGAACCGGAGTATGATTCTGCCATCATTCTCTTTTCTCCACCATGAGATGGGTGAAGGGGCCCAGACAGAGGTTGTTCCTACATCCTAGACCCCAAAATAAGGAAGACATGGAGCAGAGCCACAGTCAAGCTACAATGAAACGTAATGTGGTCAAGAAATGAGTCTTGTTGCTCTTGTAAGCCACTCAAATTTAGGGGTGCTTCGTTACTTTAACATAAGCTGATCGATTGACTACCTATTGTTCTTCAGTAACAAGATGAACACTTTGATGTCCATTATGGTGACTTCTGTATCTGTCTCTTAGTTGGTTCTGAATTCAGTTCAGAAAGAAGCATTTTATTTACTGCTCTGCATAAAATTTTAAGAATATATGCTAGGATAAGGTTGCTGATTCAGGAAAACGTGAACATTTATACTAGAAGCGTTTTTAATTTCTTAATGACCCAAGAAAGTTTTAAATATGCTAAAAATCACCTTCTATTGAAAGGCTAAAGCATGTCAATAGCCTGCTTAACTGAGTCAATTATCTTAAATTTAATGTAGCTTTAAATATGGTTTTACTCAAATCCCAAATAATTTGTAACTTGTTAAATAGTCATGGATGCTGGTTCTCAATAGACTTGGGAAAATGAAGATTTGAAAATCGTTTTATATGAGATTCAGTAAACATTACCTTCACGGCTTCCTTTTGAGAAACCAACATTTATGGGAGTAACTGGCAAGTTCAATTCAGTGGCAAAATGGCTAACACAAAATTTACCTAAGCAAAAAAACTTCTGCTCTATAGTCAATGATCCTTTCAGTTAGGGGGAGCAAAAAGCTTGAGCATCTGTGGCCAAGTGTGGGAAGACAGTTTCAGAGTCCCTTAGTTCAAAGACTGTCTTCAACTCTTCTGTGCTGTGCTTTTCTTATCATTTGTCAAAATACATGGTGAACACACACAAATACATGTGTTTGTGTCATATTCCGCTTGGCCTCCTTGATGCAGTGCTCTTTTCTAGACAGCAAGTTCCTTTTTTTTTGAGGAAGATTAGCCCTGAGCTAACATCTGTTGCCGATCCTCCTCTTTTTTGCTGAGGAAGATTGGCCCTGGGCTAACATCCATGCCCATCTTCCTCTACTTTATATGGGGCGCCTGCCACAGCACGGCTTGAAAAGCTGTGCGTAGGTCCACGCACGGGATCTGCGAACCCCGGGCCACTGAAGCAGAGCGCACAAACTTAATCACTATGCCACTGGACCGGCCCAGCAAGTTCCTGTTTGAAGGGACTTTTGCCTTATGGATATCTAATTCAGAGTAGTTGGCCTATAGTGAGGCTCAATGTTTGATGATTGAATTAGTGAACACTAATAAACGAATAGATGATTTTAATTTATGCTTATTCTCACAAATGAGGTAAAAATATTAGATAAAAATGAAAATTAGAGATTTAGAACCAATCTAATGTTTCTATTTTTGTAATATTTTTGCATATTTATTTTCTCCCAAATCTACACCTCATAAGAAAGAGAAATTTAATGGTGTTACTGTTAACACCATTTTTTAGACTAGGAGTTGACCTCCATTTTCATGAGATTATGAGTGGCTCACTGAATTTCTTAAAATGAACTTCAAACGCATGTATGAGATAAACCAAGGAATGTAGGATTGTAGAGAAGGTGATTAGAAGTTGGAAAATATAGGTCTCCTACCTGTAAAATTCTTTCAAATAGAGAACCCCTAGCCTGTGACCTCTCTTGTCCTCATAACAAAGTTACACCGTGCTGAGGTTTAAAGTTTCAGGCTGGGCTCTTTGCCATATTATGATTTGAAATACCTTTTTGAAACTGTGTGTGAGATCTCTTGATTTCAGCTGAAAGATGGTACCTATTCTATATTTTTGTGTTCCGACGTAAGAGAATCTGAAGTTACTCTAACAAATATAAACGAGGTAATTCCCTTAGATGTTTAGACTTCATAAAAAATTTTAAAAAGTTGGAAGAGTTTTGGACCTCAAACTTCTTGATATTCAGTATAACATTATTTTATGTTAAGCCTTGTGTATTTCACAGGGAATTTAATTTTGCAAAACCTTCTCTGTTATCTAAAGTCAAGTCTGTACCCTGGACATCCACACTCTCTCTCCCTCTACTGGTGCTATCTTGTTTGTCTCTTAGATTGCTACCTTGCTGAGCAAAGAGGATGTTTTCCCCCGAATTCACAAAAAAATAGACCTCCTTTCTGATGTTCATTAATTTTGTAGAATAATAATATGTTTTTCTCCTGACATCCAGTTTACTTATGCAAACCAGTCCATATTTTTTTAGTTGCAAGCATAGAGACTTTAGGTGAGTATCATTTTATTGGCCATTTGAGTTTAATGTAGATAAAATATAAATCACTATGAGCTCTAATTCCTTGTTCTTTGTAAGAATGAATATTCTTCTTGGCTGTGACTACCCCCTGGATCACTATTCTGCCCTACATTTTACTAATATGTAAAAAAAAAAAACTGTTTAGTTTTTTTGATTTTGCCTTGATGTATTATTGAACATGTTAATGTAGCTCCATTTGAAGTCATTTTTGGGGGGCCGGCCCACTGGCGCAAGCGGTTAAGTGCGTGTGCTTCGCTGTGGCGGCCCAGAGTTCACCAGTTCGGATCCCGGGCGCGCACCGACGCACCGCTTGTCGTGCCATGCTGTGGTGGCGTCCCATATAAAATGGAGGAAGATGGGCATGGATGTTAGCCCAGGGCCAGTCTTCCTCAGCAAAAAAAAACAAAGAAGAGGATTGGCGGATTTAGGTCAGGGCCGATCTTCCTCACAAAAAAATAAAAGAATAAAGTCATTTTTGTTTGCAAAATAAACTGAAGGTGTTGAAAAAGTTAAAAATTTACTTCTTAATCTGGAATGAATTCTTAAAGGAAGTTTTTAGTTTCAGAAAAATCTGTTTTCCAGACAAAACTTCTTTCAATAAGAACATATAAAAACATGCACAACTGCACAACTTATTCCTTTAAATAAAACATTGTAATCTTCCCTTCTGCAATGCTTTACACAGCTGCTATTGATGTATATATACATATACATACATGTGTATATATATATACTGTCTAAACATTTTATGAACATATGAGTTAGAATATATTAAAAAGTCACAATGTACAGGATAAATGAAAGAGCAGGATATATAATCCCATTTTTATTTACAAAGGCACTAGTATATTAAAAGATGAATTAGAATGTTAAGATTGACAAGAAACTCAGATTAGAAACTGGATCCCATGCCAGTAAGCCTGAGCATCCTCTCAGCAGAAAGTCTATCTCACAGGGTCATTTGGCTAGGTTCCATGTTATCCTGGTGGAGTGTGGAAAAATCCATTTGCCCAGCCGCAGTGAGGAAAATAACCCCTTAGATGTTGCAGAAAATTCACATGTTTTTGCTGTTGCTTTTGTTGTTGCATTGGGTTTTTTTGTGGTTATTTTCCCTGCTCCATTGTTGTTTTTTGTATTTATTTTTCCTGCTGCAATTGAATTATCAGCTCATCTCCGGATCAGTTTGGATTCCCTAATTTAGTGTCAGGGTCAACCCCTCAAAAGCAATCATACATAATGTATCGACAGTAATGGCTGTAAGAGAGTTTATAAATGCAGCATGTTTACTGAGGCAAGGTTTTTGTCTTATGCAACTTCATAAACAATCCACTCACAAACATCTTTGCTCATGATCATGGATACACCAGAAATGTGTTTTTTTTTTTTCCACAGAGCCTTAGGTCAAATGATGAATGAGTCTTCAGCATTCTCTGAGCCTCCAGAAATGCCCCTCCTCCTCTTGTACTTTTATACAAATTCCAAGTTATTTAGCCTGTGAATAAGGGCTTTAAAGTCCAGGATGAAGTATCAATATGTAACATCCATGAGACATATTCTGCCTTATTTTTGTTCATATGATATATTACCCACAATAAGTCAGACATTATGATGGTTACTGAAGACAAAGACAAAACAGGATGCCTGCCTCAAAATTTCATAACATAGACAAGGACACAGCCAAAGAAATTAATAACTGACTTGAATAATTTCTAAAACAAGGTGAACTATTAATGAATTCATTTGGTATAAATATAGGTTGACTTTTTTGTTAATACTTTTGTTTTCTTTTGTTATTTTATAAATGTGTAAGTTAACTAAAATCTGATTCTAAGACTTTCAACAAACTGAGGTGACTGGAGATTGTACCTCAATCATTTTCTGTGTTTCTTTCTAGAAAGTTAGTCAAAGGAGATGATAGATAGAAGAGATCTCATTGGTTATGTGAATATTCTCTCTCCAGGTGAGACATCTGTTGTGCCAGTTCCCCTGCCTCTCCCAGATCTCCAGGCTCTGCTGTTTCAGGCCATGCACGGATGGCCTGAAATGAGTTAATCAGGTGGTTGAGAGGGATGAAGCGTATTCCAAGCAGAAAAAGCAAGTACCACTAGTGAGTGTTCTGAACTATTTAAGGAATCACACTTAGATCAGAACACACAGTGTTCAGAACATGGAGAGTGGTGAGAGAGAGGGCTGGCAAAATAGTGGCCAGATCGTAAATGTTCCTGTCTACTCTAGAGATTTTATTTTATCTTTAAGACAATATGCCGCTCATGTACAATCTCTGGTGAATCCTTTTTTATTTATTGTTTTAATTATTACAATGTCTTTCCACTGCTCATATACCTAAGCTAAAACTGTGAGATCTTTAAGTAAAAACAACATCTCATAACTGTTTCCTATGAGTGTTAAAACAATGTCATTTAAATAGTAATTCTCAGTAGTTCAACATTTCAATCTTGCTATTTATTACTTAGGCATAGTATATTTGTTTATTTTACTTAAACTCTAATTTCTGTTTCCATCCTGAATTAACATCGTGTTGTATTCTATTTTTTCCCCAACTTTCAAGTTATCTAATCCAATTTTATTGTTTACAATTAAATCAATAACCCCTTTAGAGATAAATATAATACATCTTGGTTTCCCTTTTGGAAATTGAGGACATTTTAGCATAGAAGGTATTTGTTAAAAAGCATGATAATTTCATTTATTGGATATATTTTTAAAAAGAAAGAACAGAAAAATGTTACTTTCCCTGGCTAAGTATATGTTGAATCAATTTTAGTTATGGAAATAACACCTATGTTTAGCCTTTCCTTACTCAAAGTCATAGTCACTCCAGAAATTTGTTGGGATATTTTGTGATCAAATTAACATCACATTATCTGCATATTAAATAGGGAACAGAAAGAATTATCTGCTTATTTAGCATAGCAGAAAATACTGAACCTAGAGGATCAATAAGACAGTAGACTACATTAAAAAATAGAGGAAAAATTCACCACCTTATGTGATACTGTGTTATTCTTTACGGTGTATAGATTTGGTTCATGGAAACTGCTGACATGCTTCCTTTCTTCTAATATATGAATCTACCCATTCATGTGTGTGTGTGTATGTGTGTGTGTGTGTATGAGTAGTTAATTTAAATAAATTAGCAAAGAGACTACCCATGCCTCCACATATCTAGTCTCTCTTTTTTCCTTACTAATACCCTGCCTCTCACTTTTTATCTGGGTACAGGATGGAAAGAATAATAATAGAAGTGACCTGGGTCTCTCCTGAATACAGAACTTCACAATCTGCCAAAATCTGTACTACCACTCCAACTGCACAAGCCTCAGCATCAAGAAGCCAGGAAAGGAATGCTACAGTCACCAGCTCCAGAACCACGCATCTCGATTACGACTCTCCACAAGACGAACGTCCTATGTCCTCTCTCTCTCTCCATGTAATTTGGTTCTGAATCAAAATTTTGAGAGGAGGAATCTAAATTACATCCCCAAACTTGCAGGATAATTTTGGAAATGTATTTTTTTTTTTAAAGATTTTATTTATTTTCTTTTTTTCCCCCCAAAGCCCCAGTAGATAGTTGTATGTCATAGCTGCACATCCTTCTAGTTGCTGTACATGGGACGCGGCCTCAGCATGGCCGGAGAAGCGGTGTGTCGGTGCGCGCCTGGGATCCGAACCTGGGCCGCCAGCAGCGGAGCGCGTGCACTTAACTGCTAAGCCACGGGGCCGGCCCATGAAATGTAGTTTTTAAATTAGTAGCCTCTGTATGCTAGAAGGGGTCTGCAGTATCTACCAACAAAAATTTTATAAATTTGCTCAAGGCTACTACGTAAATGAAATTAGATTTGTCATGCACTGTTCTTAAATCCCTTTTCCAAATGACCCACTAATCTCTGCCACCCCACTGGCCAAATAAGATTAAATTCTATTTTTGATGCTGTGACCAGACCCTGAGAAAATAAAAATGAGGAGGAAAGCTTAAATACAGTGAAAAATAAGTAGCAAAAACAGATGCAGAGACCATTTAGAATCACAAAGCACTTGAAACACTTCTTTCCCAATTTCACGTGGTTAGTTCTCAAACGTCGCACTCCGCTCCTCTCTGACTACTTTGATAACATGATTACTAAATTGCTTGATTTACTTTATGTCTTAAATGACACTGGCAATTGTATTAATCATGTGTTAAATTCCAGTGATTTAATAAGATGACTAAAATGAACAGGCTTCTACCTTGTTTAAAGTATAAATGATATCCTCCTAGTATAAAAGAAAAGTTTGTCACGAAAATGCCAATTATTTAACTAGAAGATTGAAGAATAACAAGTGTTTTGCTAATGCCTTGAATCTCATTTTTCTCAAATGACTTCTAATCACACTCAATGCATTGGAAAAGAAAGAGAACGCTTAGAAACACATCTATGTCTTGCTCTACACATTGAAAGAACATCTGGCCATGGCCCAACCAGTTCATCACTTTGACTGATTAGTGTTTAGTTCTGACTCACTCCAAGGCTAGTTTGTCCACAATTTAAAAAACAAAATAAACAAACAGATATAAACGCCATATTAGGCTATTACTTGCTAAAGAAAGGAGATACACTATCTACTATCAAACAACTTTTCGTAGATGTCATTGAGAGTCTAAAGAGGAATGGAATGACAGAGAGGTCCCTTTAGATGTTCAGCACTTCCTCAGTTTCTCAATAGCCATGGATACTTGGATACTTATATCTGAAATCTGGGACCATCTCTCAAAATCCACTTCCTTTTGAGGAAAAAACCCTGACATTGGTCTGTCTTTCAACTGTATTCCCCTAAAGACATGTCTTCTCTATAACCCATCAGTTTACCACTCCAGAGTTCTGCCTTTTCTCCTCAGCCTACACTTGGAGTTGTCAACCATTTTGTTCCTACATATTGCAATCTTCGAGGGTCTGGGATAGGAGCTGAGGATGGAAAAAAGTAGCAGCTCTTCTTGGGAGCCCTCACAGCTCCTCTCTGAATTTATCTTGGATATGTACCAAGCCCAGGGAAGAGGAATGGATTAGCGGAAAAAAAGCACATCATCTTATTAATATTGGGCTTAAAATCCTTAGGAGAAAAACAAAGTGAACAATTGAGCACTATATAAATTTATCAATAAATTTTATCAATTTTATCAATCATTAAGGAAAGAATTTGGTTGGCTTCTGTCTCTGGTTCCAAGGAGGTAACTTCTTGTGATGATTAATTTTGTGTGTTGCCTTGGCTGGCCACGGTGCCCAGATATTTGGTCAAACATTACTCTGGGTATTTCTGTGAAGGTGTTTTTTGGATGAGATTAACATTTCCTTTGGTGGACTTGGAGTAAAGCAGATTACTCTCCATATGTGGCAAGTCTCATTGAATCAGGTAAAGGCTTTAGTAGAAAAAGATTGATACTTCTGGAAGAATAGGGAATTCTGCTAGCAGACTGCCTTTGGATTCAAACTGCAACTCTTTCCCAGGTCTCCAGCCTGCTGGTCTACTCTACAGATTTTGAACTTGCCAAGCCTCCACAATTGCATGAGCCAATTCCTTAAAATTAAAAAAAAAAAATTTTTTAACTCTGTCTCTTGAGAGATAGAGAGACATCCTGTTGATTCTGCTTCTCTGAAGAACCCTGACTAATATATCTCTAAATGTTTGGAATTTCCCAATGATAAGAGTGCCTTTATTATTCATGGTGGGCCCCTCATTATGCTAATGAGGCAACTTATGATGCTGCCCTGGACGGTTTACACTAACAAGATGACCCAGAATAGTGCTAGCCACCCCAGAAAGACTAACCATATAATTAGAGGGCTCAGGCTTTGAACCATGTGATATCTGCTGGATTTCCAGCTGGCAACTGAGTCACATGAGTAGCAATTCATTCAATCATACATATATAATGAAACAAAAACTCCAGACAGAGCAGCTCAGTTGAGTTTCCCTGGTTGCCTATACTCTTTAAGTATTTCCATACATTGGTACCAAGAGCAAATGCTTCCCTGAGGATGATGGAAGCTTCACGTCTAGAACTCCTCCAGATTCTGCCTATGAGTCTCTTCTTTTGTCTGGATATTGTCTTATCTTTTTGCTATAATATGATTGCAATTGTGAGTACAGTGTTTGCTGTGAGTTCTGTGTACCTTTCTAGAAAATTATGGAATCTGAGGATAATTGTGGGAGTCCCCAAATTTGTAGCCAGTTGGTCTGAAGGTGAGTGATTCTGGGGACCACCAAAATTGTGGCTGGTGCCTAAATGAGGGCAGTCTTGTGGATGATTGTCATTAAACTTGATTTTGGCAATCTCACTGCAGGAAGAGATATACCACATTAAATTTTTGTGTGTATGTGTGTGTGTGTGTGTGTGTGTGTGTGTGTGTGTGAGGAAGATCAGCCCTGAGCTAACATCCATGCCAATCCTCCTCTTTTTGCTGAGGAAGACCGGCTCTGAGCTAACATCTATTGCCAATCCTCCTACTTTTTTTCCCTTTTTCTCCCCAAAGCCCCAGTAGACAGTTGTATGTCATAGTTGCACATCCTTCTAGTTGCTGTATGTGGGACGCTGCCTCAGCATGGCCAGACAAGCAGTGCATGGGTGCACACCTGGGATCTGAACCCGGGCCACTAGTAGCGGAGCACACACACTTAGCCACTAAGCCACGGGGCTGGCCCCACCACATTAATTTTTAAGTAAAATATGTTCTTATTTAAGTTTCCAAATTATAAAGATTATATTATGTTTTAAACTTCAGGGGGCTTATGTCCAGGGATATGAATAGCATAAGAATCTCATAAAGTTCTGACTACAGCATGTCCACAGAATAGTATTTTTTAGTTTTCATCTTAACTTCAAAACCTGTCTCCTCCATATTCTAGCTATCTGAAACTTGCCTAAATCATTATACCTATTTAATGCTCAAATGTATCATCTGTGAAATAAAGATAAATATCTACTTCACTTAAGTTTTATGAAGATTATATTAGATGATGTATGCAATGTAATTAACAAATTATTTGGCTCATAATAAGCTCCTGATAAAGTAACAAACTCTGAATATCATATTATCAATATTTAATGATAAATAAAGCTCTAATATGCAATTGAAAACTCATGTTATACTAACATATTATTTCCTTATAGGCAGACCCACATAGGAAGTAAAGAAACAATATTGTTTGATGTTGGTTAAAGAAAATAGAGGGAGTTAAATAATCTGAATCCTTGAAGGCATGAAGCTATAATTTATAAACTAATATATTTAGCTCAAAAAATGGATAGAATTGGCCAGGGGATGACAATATGTTCCACTGTTTTGGACAGTGCATGAATAAATTCTGTTCCAATTGCTATGTTTATTTTTCTTTTTCCATGTACCCATTTTCATCAATGTCACTCCTGGCAGTATAATTATCTCTTTTAAATATTTTAATGCCTTCCATTTATTTTGAGTTGAGTCAGGCAAACTGGAAGTTATTTCATCTCCTTACAAAGCTGTTGCATGTCTTTCTTCATATTCATTTGTAATCTATTTCATAATTTATCAATCTGAAAAAAAACTTCTATTTTGTTTCCTCAAGTTCTCAGAGATATCTCTATTGCCATTGTCGATTCTGAGTACAGTGGTTAAGTTTGAGAATGGAGAAAGTAGTTGAAGACTCTATACTTGTTCAATGTTGTTTATTTCTATTTATCTTCTGTAAAATTATGCAAAGGGAAAAGTAGAAAGAGATTATTAATCTTTTCGTTACTCATTTTAGTGTCACTTATTACTACGAACATACATTATTTCCTAAATAAAAAATATAAAGCAAGTTAAAAGTAACAAAACAGGGGCCAGCCCCGTGGCTTAGTGGTTAAGTGCGCACGATGCGCTGCTGGCGGCCCGGGTTCGGATCCCGGGCGCGCACTGACGCACCGCCTCTCCGGCCATGCTGAGGCCGCATCCCACATACATCAACTAGAAGGATGTGCAGCTATGACATACAACTATCTTCTGGGGCTTTGGGGGAAAAAATAAATAAATAAAACTTTAAAAAAAATTTATAAAAAAAGTAACAAAACAGTTTACAGAACTAGACTGTCTAAATTCTATTCTCACTTCTACTAAAATTACTTGGGCATCATATGCATCTGTTTTATCATTTGTAAAAGTAGGGCAATGACAGTACATTCATAATAGGAGAACCTTAGAAGAAGAAACGTTACACAATATGAGAGACCAAAATGCTAGTAACAGGTTATTGTATGTAGCATCCCACCTGATCCAAGTTAGGTCAATCAGATTCTCTCTTCTAGGATTTTGGAATTAACATTCAATACATTGTATTAGTTAGATAATGAGCACACTTGTAATGAAAGTTACTGATTCAGAACCATAATTGGTACCATGGCAAGTTCTCCACAGAAGCTGTCATTGAAGGGAGAAAGTCTGACCTAAAGGAAACATGAAAATGAAAAGGTCTTACAGAGAGACAGAGAAAAAAAAACATCCTGTGACCTCACCAAAGAAAAAGAAAATTAGCTCTATTTTAAAATTTTGCAGTTGTTTTGTAGTCTGAAAATTTATCATTGGTTTTATTATTTTATTTCAGTTTTTATTTATTCGTTATTCCTCATATTTCCATTAAACTATCTAGTTGAGTTTATTTAGTAGCTCAAGTGAAAATGAAGATTGATTATGACAAAAATATGAACTATATATGATCTAATTAAATTATGTTAACCTAAATATAATTTTTCCCCATTTCAGTTGATACCATATACAAACTCCCTGTATGTTCTGTTTATCTAAAATAAACTCACCCAGGGGCCGGCCCGATGGTGCAGCAGTTAAGTGCACATGCTCTGCTGTGGTGGCCCAGGGTTCAGATCCCAGGCGTGCACCGACACACCGCTTGTCAAGCCATGCTGTGGCGGCATCCCATATAAAGTGGAGGAAGATGGGCATGGATGTAAGCCCAGGGCCAGTCTTCTTCAGCAAAAAAAAGAGGAAGATTGGCAGATGGTAGCTCAGGGCTGATCTTCCTCACAAAAAATTAAAAAAATAGAATAAAATAAACTCACCCAGACTATGTTTTTACATATAGTTCCCACAAGAAGTGGCTTCTCATACGCAATGTGAATTTCACCATGGAGGGGGAAATACATATATCTGACTTCATTATCAAACTTTGTATATGAAAAAAATTTTTAAATAGATGTAAAATATTGAGCATTTTCATAAGTGATATTAATCAGATTACTTAACAGAGTAACATACATACATGAGTGATTCAAAGTAAAAATTTGTTAGCACATTAAAAATTTGTCTAAAATTATATTGAATCTGCAAGTTTAATAAGACTTTTTAATACTGCTAAATAAACTAGTGTCATCCTTGTGTTATATTAGATTATACTAATATGTATATTTATTCCTTTTCTTAAGTAGGTGTTAAAAGTCTATAAAATATTCTGAATAAATATTTAAGAAAAGGGGATATGTGGATAAAATAATTTATCACACTTGTTTCAGAAAATTAATAAGCACAAATTTCTCTAAGAAATTTTCATAAAAACGAATCACATTAAACTAGAGTCACCAATAGGTGGTAATATAAAATACTTGGGGGGCAGGCCTGGTGGTGCAGCTGTTAAATGCATGCACTGCGCTTCGGCAGCCCAGGGTTTGTAGGTTCAGATCCTGGACACGCACCAATGCACCTCTTGTTAAGCCATGCTGTGGCAGCATCCCATATAAAGTAGAGGAAGATGGGCACGGATATTAGCCCAGGGCCAATCTTCATCAAGAAAAAGGGAGGATTGGCATCAGATGTTATCTCAGGGCTAGTCTTCCTCAAAAAAGAAAAAACAACTTGGATCAAGCCTAATTCATCATCGTATTATTTTATTCTTTAATTTCATTGTTTTTCACATTGTCAATATTACAAAAGAAATCAATTCAGCATTGATTTCCTATTATACTTAAAAGCTTTTATATTGATATCAATTTATAAAAATTTAAAGGCTCTTTCATGAAAAAGATAATAAATATTTTAAGGCCAAGATCGTTATTTTTCAATAATTCTGAAAGGTCAAATTATACCCAGTGATTAGTTTACCAATTTTAGTATAATCTTAATTTGGTAATTGTAACAGATAAATATAACAACAAAACACAGATATAGTTTACATTTTAGAAACATTCTTGCTGGCTTCAATGGTAATGTGCAAAGATTGAAACAGGCATATTAAACAAAGCAAAAAATAACTGCCCTGTGTATTTTCAAAATAAATCTTTAAAATTCAGTATCAGAGAATTAAAAAAAAAAAAAAATCTTGGTAGATAAGGGGACCTTGAATGTTGGGTTGCCTAAACATAAATAATTTTTAATATAATATGACTTTTTTGTTTGAAGTTTTTCTTTAAGATAGAGTTGTAAATTATGAAATACCTACAAGAAATTACTAACCAAAACGGAGTAAATAATCAACAGGCATAACATAATACTGACATCCAGTGGCCACTTAGGCTAATTGCAAAGGGATGTTCTTTTTCAGATTATTCAAAACAAGAGTGTTGGTAAAAGATTTGTCATGATTATTTAATGTGATGTTATCCATGTGAGAAGCAATTTCCTGATCATAACATAAGTAACACATGTAACGTTACAGATTGCTTGCTATTAATAGTGTATCGTTCTCTAATAACTCTCACAATTATTAATAAACTCCCAGGGTATTGAACAAACAAAAACAATATAGAATAATTAAATCCCTCCCAGGTTAATTCACTATCTACATATACAATTGCCAACATTTCTCTTTTGATAAATAATCCTACGGATATGTTTTGATTTTCAGTTTGCTCTCACAGGCTGTTTTTCACATGCTCCTTGGAATATGTTTCCATTTGTAACTGAGGCACAACATGTTTCAGCCAGAATGGACTGAGTGATACACTTATAAATATTGGCACACATTTATTCCTTCTTCAAATTACTGGTTAGCAGAGAAATTGTGCTCACTGGAATTAGTCATGGGTCCAGACAGTTAGAGCAGCTCCCATCAGGAAGTTGCTATTTGCTGTGGAGAAAGAAAGAGAGAAAGAGTGAGAGAACATAAAGAGTTTCGTATGTTAATTAAATGTGATAGCTCACAAACGGCCGCAAGACTGCATTGGCATTGGCAGAGCCAGTCACCCATCCCCACTTAATAGCAGGGGCCAGGAAGTGATTCCCACCTACCACGTGCCCAGATGAGGAGAAACAGTTAGACATCAGCATCCGTGGAATTATACCCCTCTTGAGGTCTTTGTTCCTTTGCCTTCTTTGGTTAGTCTGTCTCCAACACTCTCCTAAATGTTTAGGTAATAAGGTTTTAATCCCAACTTTAAATAACATTTATACTGATGATTCTTTTTTTTTTTTTAAAGATTTTATTTATTCATTTTTTTCCCCCCAAAGCCCCAGTAGATAGTTGTATGTCATAGCTGCACATCCTTCTAGTTGCTGTATGTGGGACGCGGCCTCAGCATGGCCGGAGAAGCAGTGCCTCGGTGCGCACCCGAGTTCCGAACCCGGGCCACCAGCAGCGGAGTGCGTGCACCTAACCGCCAAGCCACAGGGCCGACCCTATACTGATGATTCTTAAATTTATATTTTCAGCCTATAAATTTCTTCAGCACTCCAGATCCATTTAGCCAACATTTTACTCAGTATATCCACTTGATACTATCAAACCCATCAAACTCCAAGTGGCTATAATAGAAATTATGGTAACGTTCCTGAACTTTCTCTTTTGAAGTTTCCTATATTTTTAAAAGACATCATCAATTCAGTAAACTTGACAAAAATCTAGTCATCCTTGAAAATCCTGGACCATCATTGACTTAGAAGGCCTTCTTTTCTTTTTTCCTTCCTTGTTCACAGTGAAGTGTCAAGGCTAGGTTCATGCAAGAAGCTACGCAAGCTAAGCAATTCAGATCCCACACTGCTAGAACAGCCAGCAGTAATGACTCTTGCTAGATTTGCACCTAGGATACTAAAAACAGCATCTATAGCCATCAAACCTCCACACAGTCCTGAAAATAAAGTAAATATATTGAAACAAAGAAAGCCAAGTCAACAGATATAGTCCATCCAAATCTTCTTGTACTTGTTTTAACACTTAATACAGCTGGGCTTAAATCTAACTGTAGTCCTGGTTTTTCATTTATATGAGTCAATAAATTTCTTTATTTTCAGTAAGGCAATTTAATTTAGGTTTTCTGTCACTTGTCCCCAAACAAGTTCTCAATGAAATGTTTTCTTCTCACATAAACACAAACACATGTATTTAGAGAAGTATTATAATATTTAAATAATTTATATAATGTATTGTTATATATTGCATAGACAGTACTATTGTGATATATTATACATAATAATATTGAAATATTTATAAAATTTCTGTGTATTTATGCATATGTATGTGTATATGTAAATATATATATGCATGTGTATATAAAGGTTTTTTTAACAATAGATGGGATATTTCAAGTTAATGCAGAAATAATGGATATTTATTACATTCCCACAGGATTTATAACATAAAACAAGTTGTGACTACATATATGCAGGAGGGTTTTATTTGTAATTGAGTCTGTAATTCTGGCTTCCATTTAGGAATCAGATTTATGGAATTACTAGTCTCCCAAGTGACCCTTATCTACACGTTTCTTCAAATACAGAATGATTTTACAATTACATATATGTGATGTGATGGTGGTTTCTATTTATCTGTGCAAGCCATTACCATTTATCTGAGCATGTGATCTGAGGCAGGGGCTCAGGTTCAAGCTGCCTAGTAGACATCTATTTTTACATCACTTGTGTGAGCCAACACCTACAAGGAAACAGTGGTTCAATTTCTGAATGAAGGGCAGGATTTTCCTATATATCCCTGTATAAGAATTTTTCTTTCCTAATTCCAGTCATTTTATGTTGGTAATTTGGTTATCGGAAAAAAGCTAAACCAAGGAGAACATTTTAAAATGATACATTGGAAAGGGCTGAATGAGAATTTATACGTTTTTGTGTGTGTATGTGTGAGGAAGATCAGCCCTGAGCTAACATCCTTGCCAATCCACCTCTCTTTGCTGAGGAAGACGGGCCCTGAGCTAACATCCTTGCCCATCTTCTTCCACTTCTTTATATGGGACGCTGCCACAGCATGGCCTGACAGGCGGTGCGTTGGTGTGCGCCCAGGGATCCAAACCCAGGGCCACCAGCAACAGAGCGTGCGCACTTAACCGTAGCACCAGGGGGCCGGCCCACGTACAAGTTTTTATTTAAAACATTTATCATTTAGATGGTCTGAAGGAGCTAGTTCACCTGTCTCTGACATGATGATTTGGCTTCACAAGGAAAATGAAAACTCACAGCTAGCTCAAGTCAGATCAATTTTGTCTGTTTTGTGTTCTAAGCTACCTGAGGGCCACAAACTCCTGGTATCTAAAACAATATCCTCCTTGTTCTTAAAGTCAGTGTTTCTAAAATTGTGCTCCATGGGTCACAGGTCTCTGAATCAGTTTCTCTGAGTGGAGTTCAGGTATCTGTACTTCAAGCAATATATCCAGTGATACTGTGTGCCCCTAAATTCAAAATCTAATGCTCCAACTCAGAAGTTTAAAAGCTGCCAAAAAAAAAGAAAATTCTGTTTACTCACTATATTTAAGGTTCAGCCATATTATTCTTTGAAATCTTGGGACGCTGAGAAATCTATTTTATTTCTGTGTCTTCCTTTTCTTATTAATTCATTTATACCACAGGTGAAATTCCTGTAAACTATAGCTGGCACTGACGATATGAAAGAAATTGAAAAACAGATAGACCCACTTGGGTAGGATCTTCTACTTTGTAGTCACAAAAAGTGGGCAAGAGAAGGAATAGAGATGGACTTAAGAACAGAATATAATTGAGAATATTGGAAGAGTTTAATACCAAATTAAGAATTTCAGGAGAAATTTAACCTACCAAACTTCCCAGCACTGTTTTCTTGAGCTGTTTAGTAAAAGGAAATTTTGTCTAATTAGCCAGTATACATGAAGTAGTGGGCTAATGCAATCTAACCACTTGTTCACAACTCTTTTTGTAAAATTCATTACTTCTAGAAGTTAAGCTAAAGGCTTTGTATCAATTAGTAATTGTAATTGAAGCTGAATGTAATTAATTACATAATTTTGGGATGTTAATTTTAAATCCCATTCTAATTACATGATGAAACTGAATCATTATGAATAGTTTATTTTGGTATGAGTAAAACCTCTGTAAGAGATTTGTTAGACATTTTTATTAAGAATAACAATAAAATTACTTTCACCTGTAGGATACATATTCGACTGCAAGCAGTTATTAATTATAATGAATGAAATCTGTCTCTCTTCTCATATCATACACTCTTCTCTATTCCCTAGTTCTTAAATATAATTGATTGAGTGAAACCAATTTCTTCCCTACCTTTCTGTAGTTTTAAAATTTTCACACACACAGCAACATTTTAAAATAACTACATATAGTTAGCAGATGAGGTTCAGCAAATATAATACACAACCAATGTATAAACACTCACCCATTCTTTACTCCTGGTTGACATTATAAGTTTGAAAAGGAAACATTTCCACTGTGTGTGGAATTGAAATAATTTTTTTCAATTATTTGAACTGAATTGTTTCAATTCAATTTGAATCGAATTGTTATCTATCTAACAATAGATCAAGCCAAGCAAATTAAATGAAAACTATTTGGCAACTCATTGTTAGTTTATTAGCCATTCATATAAAATAAGAATTTCCTGTTAATTTTTTGAATTCTCAATGCCCAGTTCATTGGGCCCTGTACTAATTATGCAGAAAGAAAATATGAGGAGATGGAGACCCACTTCTGTATCATCTGTCTTCTATATATTCATACCAGAACTGATAATCACTGAAGAGAAAAAAACTCATGAGTGAACACAATAGCTTCAAATACAGATTTAACACAGCTCTCTCTTCCCTTACCTTCATCGGACCTCTCCAACTGTTCCTTTTTGTTTTGACCTTCACTCTGCCATTACTGGATCTTCGGGTAAAAACATACAACTTATCCGAAACAACGGTGGCTGTCTGAATTTTTATTCTTGCTCCATGTCTTTGCTTTCTTTTTTCTTTCAAAATAGTAAAAAAAAAAAGAAAAAAAAAGACTGAAACTCCCCCAATTCATGGATTAATAACGTACACAAATTAACATCTTTCATATTTAAAACGGCTTTAAGATAAAAACAAAATTTAAATGTGACAGATGACAGTTTTAATTTTGTGACTGGTTAGGATTACTCTAAGTTTGAGGCTTTATTCAGTATTTAGTAGAGTATTTTTTGAAGTGCTTTAGTTACAGTGTAGTTTTTATAACATCTCCTTACAAGCATATTTATTTTAGAATAAATATCTACTGTGTTTCAGAGTCTGAGTCTCCATTGCCTGAGTAATGTTGATGAGGATTATTTTTATATAAGGTATTTGAAATAGCATATTGTCTGTGACTATTGTCTGTCAACCAAGTAGTAAAAAAGATTATATCTGAGATAACATCCCTGACCATCAAAAGAGATCTTTCTTTTCATTTTATATTTCTTTTACCATGCTTCAAATTTCTTCATTTTATAATCTCACATAATGTTGTATAGAATTACTTAGTTATGTGTATGTTTTCTCTTTCTCCCATTAGAATGTAAACTTTAAGAGAGAGGCTTTCTATTTTGTCTTTGCTATATCCATTATGTACAAATGAAATAATTCCTGAAATATAGTAGATGCTCAATAAATGTTTCTTGGAAAAAATATGCGGTTAAGCACAAATTGAAAATGTACAAAAATAATTTTAATTTAAAACTAATTTAATTTTTATCGTAGTTTCATTGTGGTTGTGATTTGCAACAAAACCAAAATGATAGGATTATTCTAAAAATCTATGTTTAAAATTAGGCTAAAATTTTAAAATCCAATTAGATAGTGGCATTTATTAAGTAAGTAAAATTATCTATTGTCTTATAAAACTTAAGAGAAAAATTGAAATGGATTATACCTCATTGCTGAGGTTAAAATATTGATGTAGAATTTAAAGCACCATCTGAGGCCAAGCCTACCATTTTCCCTCTAAATATTTTGAAAGATATATGGCTAATCATTTATGTTTTCCATTTTCCTACACTGATAGAATATGCAAAATAAAGCGGCTACTATGGCTTGCATGTAATGAGACATTCTCATTCTAACCTAAGAAAAAAGATTCCTGTAAGAGTTGTTATCCCAGGAGGTAATATTAGGCATGGCTAACACTCTTAGGAGGTGGTTGTGTTACAGTCTACAACCCTGTTCAACCAGGAGAGTTTGGATATTCAGCAATTTGGCCTATGGCAAATTTTCACCTAGGGTTAATAGCATTGTTTCTAAGGAGTAGTTTTAACATGGTCTTTTCTTATTTCTTTATCACCCTTTGCGGTCTTGTTCAATAGTGTTTTCATATTCCTGGTTAAAAGCACCTGGGAAAAAAGCTCTAACACTAGAAAGTTGTTTTTCCACCTGGGTTGCTTTGTCACTGCTTGTTCAGACCTTGCTTTATAGTAGGACAGAGGCAAAGGAAGATAAACAAGGAACAAAGTTTCTTTTTTATTAATCCCAGCTGAAGATAGTCCTCCTAGCAAGTGCATTTTGTTATAGCAACCAAAACTAACACTATCAGGTGATAATGTTTATTTCAAGAAGCAGGAAGGAAGTCAGATGAAGTTATCAAAACTCAAACTATATTATGATCTTATAAGCTTTTTTTGTGGTGTCCTAAAAATGCCAAGGGACCCACACAATGCCAAGAGATTAGTTCAGATCACTGGATTCTGCTCAACAGTTTTGTTGACATTATAGAGAACGTGGTAGGGAGAACAATGGCTCCCTCCAAAGATGCCTATGGGCTAATCCCTGGAACCTGTGAATATGTTATGCTCCATGGTAAGGGGGAATTAGGTTGCAGATGGAATTAAGGTTTATAATCAGCTGACCTGGAGATGGGGAGATTATTCTGGATTATCTGAGTAGGCCTAATATAATCACAAGGATCTTTATAAGTGAAAGAAGATCACAGGAGAGACAATGTCACAGTGATGTGATATGAGAAATACTTGACCAACTGTTGTTTGCTTTAAAGATGGAAGGGAACCAAGAGCTAGAGAATGTGAGTAGACTCTAGAAACTGTAGTAGGCAAGAAAACAGAATCTCATGTAGAGCTTCCAGAAAGGAATGTAGCCCTGTCAACACTGGATTTTAGCCAAAAGAGACCCATTTTGGACTTCTGACCTCCAGAACTGTAAGATAATAAATTTGTGCTGTTTTAAAACATAGTTTATAGTAAATTGTTACAGGAATAATAGGAAATTGTTATAGACACTTGATTGAATTAGTAGACTTTCCTGTGTCAAAATTTATGGTAGTCAAAAACATGGAGCTGTAAATGATTTTAAATTAACACTTAGTCTTTCTTCAAATAGGACTATGTAAAACAACTTCTTTAAAAAAATGGCAAAAAATCATTGGAATCTAGCAGTAAGTGAAAAGTTCCAGACTTGATACCAAAAACATTATCCATAAATGAAAACTTAGAAATCGGACCACATCAAAATTAAAAACTTTTGTTCTATGGTTAATTTACCTTGTTAATTGGGTAAAAAGACAAGGTATAGACTGGTGGAAAATATTTGCAAACTGCATATCAAAGGATTAGTATTTAGCATATAGAAAGAATTCTCAAAACTCAATACTAAAAAAAAAAATCCAATTGGAAAATGAGCATATGCTGTGGTTAAACAATACATCCCAGCGTTTGAGCATGATAAAATTCATGGTTATTATTTCATCTTCACGTTTGAAATCTTTAGGTGTATAGTGAGTCAAGATTCTTAGTTGACCACGTCTTCACTGTCAATAACCAACAATAAATACTACCACTCTTGTTTTCTTTAAACACACACATACATATTTTTATTGGTTTCGACATAGTCTGTAACAATTGCCACACTTTGAGGATTTTGTGGGCCTGGGTTGCCTCATGGGCTCCTAGTCAAGATTTCCTTCAAACCTGGCTTTATATCAAAAAATATTCTTCTGTGTTCCTAGGGAGGTGAAGCAGTACTTAATCTATTCTCTTGGAAGTAATTACATTCCTTTCTTCTTTCTGTATTCCTCCCTTCCAACTATGGCATTAAGTTTCCCTTAGGCTTCACTCTTCTTCAAATCTCTATTGCTCTATCATAACTTCTATTAAAAAATATACTTAAAATGCCCTCTGACTTAAAATGGGCTAAGTAAATGAAAAAGGAAATGTGGTAGGCTGAAAAATGGATCTTCAAAGATGTCTTCATCCTAATCTCTGGAACCTGCAAATATGTGACCTTACAAGGCAAAAAGGACTTTGTAGATGTAATTAAATTAAAGATCTTGAATTAGGGAGATTAGCCTGGATTTTCTAGGTGGGCCCAATGTAATCACAAGTGTCCTTATAAGAAGGAGGCAGAGGGAGATTTGTCTACAAAAGAGGAGTGTCAGAATAATGCGGTGTGAAAAAAGACTCAACTAGCCATTGCTGGCTTTGAAGGAGAACGTGGTTACCAGCCAAGGAATGCTGAAAAAAGGTAAGGAAACAGATTGTTCCCTTGACTATCTATGCCTTGACTTTAGCCCTGGGAGATTCATTTTGGACTTTCGACCTTCGGGTAACACGTTTGTGTTGCTTTCAGGTGAGTTGGTGGTAATTTGTTTCAGCAGCAGTAGGAAGCTACCAGGAAAGATGTGGTCGAGAGAGTTACTGGGGATTTAGATTTAAGGTGAATTTTAGGGAAAAAAATGCCTAAAGCATAATTATTTTAATGAATCATCATTATATTTATTGTATTTTAATGTATCTCCATGTTGTTTTGGTGAATCCAATTCTCAATAATTTAGTATAACTTGGAGACGACTGTTTTTTTCAGTTTTTAATTAGCAATTTTCCATATTGCATACTTCTGAAAGTATTTTCATTTTTTATTGAAGTGTCACACAATTCAAATAATTCAAGTAAAATGAGAGATTCGCCTTAATGTAGGTGTAACTTTTTGGAATATCATCATCATTTTGGGATGTGAGGCTGGCTCCTAAAATTTTGCTTTTAATATTCATTGTTCAAATATAAAGATAATTATGTTTTGATCATTTTGCTACTCAGGCTGAGATGAAATTCACGCAGTTATTTTTTGTTTATTACTCTTGTGTAACTGACATAATTGCATTTTTAATAGTGCCTTACTAAAGCACAAAGTTAAAAGAAATTCCAACATAAATAATAGTTTTATATACCTTCAGAGATACTATTTGAATTACATTTGAGTTAAGATATTGAAGCATTTACTTACTGCCACCATAAACAGAATGTCTGAAAAACTAACTTTTAATAAGAAATTTTTAGCACATATTGGATTGCATATAAAAAAATATTGCTTTATTTGTATGAGCATGATTAACATTTTGAATGGGATCTTTACAGTATTTCAAGTGCTTAAACTAAAGTTTAAATATAACTAATTAAATTTCATCAGTTTATTGCAAAACTATATTTTGTACAACCAAAATTCTACAAAAATATTTTTTACTTTTAAAATTGAAGTATAATAAACATATTTCAAACAGCACATCATAAATGCATTGTAAGTGAATTTTTGCAGTGAATATGTTCATGAAATCCTTAAATATCAAAATAGAAAAACATGTGTATCTCAAGAGCCTCATTTGTGTTCCTTTCCAGTCACCAGTCCTATCAAAGAAATATTATTCTAACATCATAATTTATTTTTGCCCATTTAAAAAGTTGCATGTGTTAGGAATTATACAGCATATATTATGTTGTGTCTGACTTATTTCATGCAATATTATGTTTGTAAATTCATCTGTGTTATTGTCTGTAGCAGTAGTTTATTATTTTTCACTCATTTACTGATTAAATTATGTGATTATATCAATATACCATGAGATAGTTGCTAAATCTACTCTTGACTGATAGGTGTTTTTTCCCCAGTTTGGAGCTGTTATAAATAATGCTGTGCTGAATGTTCTTGTGTATGTCTCTTGGAATCATCTTGCTCATCTGTAGGCTATATTACTAATAGTGGAATTGCCTTGTATAGTGGAATATGCTTATGATCAGTTTTGGTGGACAATACTAAACAGTTTTTTAAAGTGGTGATACCCAATTTATATAGTCACCCACATTACATGAGATTTCTAATTTTTGATGTTATTGCTAAACTTGATTTTGACATTTTCTTCAAATTTAGCTATTCTATTTGATCAGTATTCTATTTGCTGGAAGTCACTTTTCCATGACTATTTGGAGGCATTACATAGCCAGGTGTTATCTGGAATCTTGGTGTTAAGTATGCAGCCCTGGAAACATAGGGACTGGGAATCCCTCTGGGGCAAATTTATTTACTTTTCTGGACAAGTGAAGATAAAGACAGTTGCTCCCTCCAGAGACATTTAGTGACATCTCTCCCAGAAGAAATTGCCTACATTTCAAGGTAATAAACATGGGATGCCGTCCTTCCCTCTGCAGAAAATTTTACTCATATTCCAGGGTAATAAAAGTAATGTTTGTCTCTGTAAATTGTGGGGGGAAGAGGGGAAAGTTTGCCAGCAGCTCCTGTATAAGATCAGAGTCTTCCAACCTTGTAGTTTCCATCCTGTAACATAGTGTCACTGCATGAACAGTTCCCAACTGGAACTCACAACATTGCTCTATGGGCATTGGAGCTCCAGGAATCAGCAATAGAATTTACTCTGGTTTCTGCTTTTGCTGTGTGTAATAAACTGTCTTTGTCTCCAACCCAAAGGTCTTCTATTTTCTGTCTCTGTCTCTCTGTTATACACACACGCACACACACACACACACACACATTCTGTGGGTCAGGCAAAGTTGCTAACTTGCAAACAGGGTAAAATGTTTGGCATTTCACAGGTCCTGACTTAAAAATATTGTGGTTTTAATTTCCATTTTTCTGATAAATAATGAAGTGAGAAGCTTATCCTATGCCTAATGAAAATTTGTATATCCTTTCTTGTGAAGTGCTTATTTAGGTTTTTTTCCTCCAATTTTATTAGGCTGTTTTTATTTGATCTGTGATTTTCAGTAACTATTGTTTTTTAAATTCTTCGTATAATTTTTGTGAGAAATAGTACAAGGTTGTCTCCCACACACTGTGGCTTTCCTTTTTTTTTTCTAGTAGTAGTTTCTTTTACTGACAAGTTCTTAACTTTAATGAAGTCTTTTTGACCAAATATTTTCTTTATAGCCATTTCTGTTTTGTTTTCTGATTAAGGATTATTTGCTTGTCCCATGGTCATAAAGATATTCTCTTTGCATTTTCTTCTAGCTGGATGCTTTATTGATTTACTTTTCACATCTTTCTCTAAAATGCTTTTGCATATAACTTTTGTTAATACAGTGTAAGTTAGGTATCAAGGCTTATTCATTTTTTCTGTATCAATTTCCATTTAACCTAGCACAATTCCTTCAAAGCATTGCCTTTCTACACCACATTGTAAGAGCATCTTTGTTATAAACCAATTGACAAGCATGGTTTGGCCTGTCCTGACCCCTCTATTTTCTTCTATCATTATATTTTTCTATTCTTATGCAAATACTTCATCATGTTTTCTAGCTTTATAATAATTTTCATAGGGTTTTGTACGTCATGACTTTTCTTATTCTTCATGATTGCCTTGGCTATCCTTAGCTTTTTCAACATCATTTATACTTTAGAACCAAATTATCAATTACCCTGTAAAAACATTGAAATTTTTCTGTGACTTTGTGATATTTATTTAGATCAATTTGGAAAAATATTGACATCTTTAAATAAGTAACGTTTCTTCCATGTACATGCTATGTCCCTCCATTTATTTAGTCTTCTTTACTTTCTTCTAATAATATTTTGAAATTTGGGTGGTAGAACTTGGCATATTCTTTTTTATATTTCCTAGACATTTCAAACTTAAAAGCTATCTTTTTAGAAGTTTACAAGTCTTTATTTCTGGTTTATTGAAATAAAATTGATTTTTATAGGTTGAATTTTTTATAGCAACTTTGATAAATTCACTTATTAATGTTATGTATTATTTATAATAATTCTACATATATAAAATTAAGTCACCTATACATAATGACATTCTGGAACATAATAAATTCCAGTTTTTATATCTTTTCACTTGCCTTATTACACTGGCTAAAACGTGCAGTATTCAGTTAAGTAAACTATGGAGATAGTGGCATTTTTATTTTCTCCCTGATATCAATGCAAATTATAATATTTTATCATTGAATACTGTATTTTCTCCAGGGTTTAAATAGGTATGTATTACCGTTTAAGTAGCATTTATTATACAAATGTTTTAAAAGTTATCAGGTGCAATTTCTTCATTATATAAGGTAATTATTTTATTTTTTCGTTTACTCTGTTAACTTGATAAGTTATACTGACTGGATTTAAAATGATAAACTTTGAAGACATGAAATATATTAAAATTTGTCATGACATAGTCATATATTATATTAATATAGATATGACTTAAATTTGCTCATATTTTGCATTTATGACCATGAGAGTGATTGCCTTCTTATTTTCTTGTCCTGTAATATCCTGGTCAGGGCTTATACTCAAGGTGATGCTGCTAACTTAAGTGAGTTGAGAAGTTTTCTCATATATTCTCTTTTTTGGAATGAATTTGTATAAGATTTTGTTAATTATTCTTTTTGGGGAGGGATTATTATCTTTATGTACATATAGGAAAATGGGGCCTTAGCAATCTTACGTCACTCACACAAGCCTACTCGGCTAGTAAGCGGCAGCCCTGGGATATGGATCCCAAGTGCATCATCTAAACTCATGGCTCCCAGTCTTTTGAGTTTCATGGACTACTAAATTTCCAAAACATTTGGGGACAAATAATAGGTTGCCAACTTCATATTTTGCCAATTATCAATAATGTTTTAAATATTAAACAACCACCTTTACCTCACAAAAGAAAGAACATTTGTTTTTCCCAAATATGACTACCTGAGTGTACATAAATCTACCTGGGATTTTACTATCTGTCTACAAACAAGTTATCTTTTATAGATAATTCCATACCCGAGGGTCAACAGCCTAAGAGAATAGCCCAACTGAGGAAAAGAGTTTGCAATGGGCTTCCTTTTCACCCGGGTATGGGCCTCGGCTTTCTAGGCACAATTTTTAAAAATCAAGAGGCCTTTACCATACACCAGTGCCACAATCCACCTCTGCCAGGGAAACTTCCAAGAAGTGTGGCTTCCTCACCTAGCTCCCTAGACATGCTCCTGTGGACCACCACGTACACATCAAAAGCACAATAGGAATACACACCAATGTTCTGGAAAATGACTTTGTTGTTAATTATTCTTTAAAGTTTTATTGTTGGAGTCATTTGTGCCTGGATATTTCTTTTGTGGTAAGGTTTCATATTTTGCAGTTAATACCTTTAATAGATATAGGAATTGCCAGATTTTTCTTTTATCCTTCTGTCAGTTTTGGTACTATACTTTTCAAAGACTTCATATAGTTTATCTAAATGTCAAATATTGGCAAATTTCCTTCAAAATGTCCTATTCCATTTTATATGATTTTTAAGATCTATAATGATGGTTTTTCATTGGTTGTTTATATTGCAATTGTCCTGTAGTAGTTAATAGTATAATTTATGGATGTAAGGATGCTTGATTCATCATTATGGCATGGCACACAACATAGCCTAAGATGAAGAAACTTATTTAAACTATAGGAAATGCAGCAGTGTGTTCACGCCATGGGATGGTTCAGTTGTTCCTTCTCTCAGAAGCATATGGCTAGAAAAAAGAGTGAAATCATGCTGTTTCCCACATGGTGAGAAGTCGTAGGTCTGGGAAACAGACAAGGGAGTGCCAGTGGCCTCTCTCACTATTATGCCTAATCGTTCTTTTAGGGAATTTTTGTTTCACACCTACATGGCACTGGGCTCAGTGGGTTTTGAGATGCCAGTACCTAAGGAATATTTCTATCAGGTGAATTAAAAGCTGAGTCTAACACATGGACATTTTAGGCTCTACTGACTCTAGTGGACAGAATAGTTTGATGTCAGTTTCCAAGAGGAAATTGGATAACTGTTATATAATGGGGATAAGGAGGTCTTGAAACCAGGGGAATCCTGTTAACACTCCCATTGCTAGTATTATTGGTCAATGGGAAAATGCTTAAGACCCCTAAAAAGTTGGATTTTGAGAGTATTAAATTAGGGTTACACTACTTGCTAAACATCTCTGACCTGCCCTATTCCTAGCAGAAGGTCCAGGAACAGGAAATGGGTCGTCCAAGTAGGAAAGTATGATTATCAACATAACCTCCTGTGACCAATGAACAGAAGACTAAAGTAGCTATGCTTTAAGTTATTCATTTTTTTCTCAAATTCTCACAATTTTTCTTGCTAATTTATATGAAGACATTATTGGTTGTTAACATTTTAAGTTTTAGAAGGGAATTGTATTCATTTCTGAGGGCTACCATAACAAAGTACCATAAACTGGCTGGCTGAAAACAACATAAATCTCACAGTTGTGGTGGCTAGAATTCTAAACTCAATATGTTGGCAGGGCCATGCCCTCTTCAAAGCCTCTGGGGAGAATCCTTCCTTGCCTCTTCCAGTTTCTGATATCCCCAAGGAATCCTTGGCTCGTGGCAGCCTAACTTCACTTTGCCTCTGTCTTATAAGGACTAAAAAAAATTGAAAATAAGAGGCTTACTTCTCTCTGATGAAAATAAGGAAAAAAGATTCCTCTGCTCTCCCTTTTCCTTAGAGCCTCTACTTTAGAAAACTTAAAATTGTAAGTACTTTCTCCTTTTTTGAAATTTAAGTAGATCATTTTGCAAACTAGACAGGCCTATTTTCAGCTTTATGATCCAGGAATGTCTTTCGTAAAGAAATGGAAGCCATCTCTTTGAAATGTAAGCATCAAAGGATGATAGTTTGTTCTTCCTTTGGATAAAACCAATTAGCTGACAGGTCACCACAATTACCAGGTAAAGTTAGTGTGAACTATGTGTGACAAATGGTACTATCAAGTCCTCTTATTTGAGAACTAGTTATAGTTCATCTTGAGAACATGTATGTAATGGGTTGTATCTGCTTGGCTAAGTAAAAGAGTGAGATTTATTTTTGTCTTGTAATTTCTTAGGGGATTATCTGTTTTGCACATCACATTCCAGTGTAATGCTCATTCAAAAATAAAAATGTTTTCTTTCTCTGCTACCTTTGTGGAGAGTATTTCTGGGTTGGTAGAAGATTTTTTTTTTTTTTTAAAGATTTTATTTATTTTATTTTTTCCCCCCAAAGCCCCAGTAGATAGTTGTATGTCATAGCTGCACATCCTTCTAGTTGCTGTATGTGGGACTCGGCCTCAGGATGGACGGAGAAGTGGTGCCTCGATGCGCACCCGGGATCCGAACCCGGGCCGCCAGCATTGCAGCGCGCGCACTTAACCACCAAGCCACAGGGCCGGCCCCGAAGATTTTGTTTTTAATTATATTTCCTCAGCAGTCTTCACATGACCATCTTCCCTTTGTTTCTGTGTCTTCTCATATTCTCTGTGTGTGTGTCTGTGTCCAAATTTCCCTCTTCTTATAAGACATGAGTCTTATTGGATTAGGGATCCGATGGCCTCATTTTAACTTGATTATATCTTTAAAGACCCTATTTCTAAATGAAGTCATATTTACAGGTACCAGGCATTAGGACTTCAATATATTTGGGGGAGGGAAGGAGACACAATTCAACCAGTAACAGGAGTATACCTGGGCTAACATCACTGAATAATAGTATAGTACCTGACCGGACTCTCTATCTCTGTTTTTTGGAGAAAAAGGTTTTCCTCTAGACAAAGAATAAGAGTAGGTGCTGTGAGAGACATAGGTAAACTGTTCTGAGTATCCTTTTGTTTCTCTAGTTCCATTCTCCGCTGTGTCCTGGACTTTTGATTTCTATATATGGTATCATCTGGAAATCACATGTCCTCTGCCCTGTAGTTAGGTTCAAACAGCAGGAGGAGGTGGCAGGAGTTGCAATGATGGGAGTAGGGGTTGGATGATTTATTACCATTCTTCCTATATGCCAGTGTCTCAATTTCTTTACCAAAGTTTACACATACCAGCCAGTGTTCATCTTCTACAGGTACAGTTCTTCCTTAATTCTAACAGCCCCCTTCTGCATGCCTCTTCAATTCCAAATGTGATAATAGTTTCCCATTGCTGCTGACCCAGAGATCTTTATCATCGTTTTGTAGTTTTCCTTCACCCTGTCCACATTTGTTACCCTCTCTCCTTTAAACTCGTTCATACCGCTTTTTAGTATGACATTATTTCTTACCAAGACCCTGATTATCATACCTACCTCAATGTAAATAATACAATATATCTGTAAATCTGCTTCTACTTAAGCTTATGGGTAAACAATTTCATCATGCCCAGCGTGAAAATAACCTTTTGCCTTTTTTCATAGAGACCAAAGACGGAAAAAAAAAAAAAAGTCTTGCAGCAAAGTTTCCAAATAGGAGAGCCCAACTCTTTTTTGGGTGAGCTTATAAAGTGTTGCCTGGAAATTCTTGAGAGGAAGTTGTAACTGAGCACAGTGGGCTACAGTACACTATCTACGTGCATGAAAAAGACTGTGCAGGCCAAGTAAACCGTTGGCTTCTGACCTCTCCCCACTCATGTACACAATAATGCTTTGTAGGCATTATAAAACAGATGATCTAGGCATGTTCTAAACCATGTATGATAGCCCAATTTTTATTGTAAATTACACATCAGGGTTTCTATTTAAATGAGATACTTTCTTCCATATTTGCTTATCTGCAATCTTCATGCTTCATGGTTATACAAGCTGCACTGGCAATTTCATATTGTTTATAAACAGATTCTTTGCTAGAGAACAAGCGATGTCTCAATCTCTACTCTGCTCTATATTAAACGTCCCTAGGTTTCTCAGAACAACTCACTCTTCTTTCTCTTTTTTTATTAATTTAAAAATAGAATAAAATTTAAGATGTTTGTATTTTAAATTTCTTACCTTTTTGCATGACTTTCTCTTCATCATTCTCACACTTGCCAGTCATAATATTAATTAATAAAACAAAACAAGAGAAAATATCTTTTAAGATTTCTCCCTTTCTTCTATTTTCTTATCTAACGTTGCCTTTTCCTTCCCATAAATTCACTTGATTTATCTTTTCTTCTACTTCTTACAGAGAATATAAAGGCCAAAAAAGTATCAGTCAACTATAATTTTGAGTTCTTCATCTACCATTTACTGAATGTTTAATTAAAAGTTTCTTGCTTTCTGTTTTGCAGACTATGCTTGAGTAGCTCTGAAAATTTATATGCAGGTTTTTGATTCATCTCATCTAATTTAAAGAAATAAATTTAATTTGCATATAAAATTCCTTGATAATGAGATTTTCTTCTATCCATGTTACTTTCCCCGTATGTACTGTAATATCTGACAATGATATTTTCATTAATTATGAAGTAATATAATAAACTCAAAAGAACTTCCTATATATTCAAGTTTCTCACAGAGGGAACTTGAAAATGAATGAGTCTTTGTCTATTTATGGAAAATAAATAAAAAAGGATTTTAGTTAATATTTTATCGAAAATATTACCCATGATTTCAATGCTCTATTGAATGATATTTTATGTAACAAATTAATTTGAGGAATTGGTTAACAGTTTATAAACTTATAACTGTGAATGTCTCTGAACACTATCATTCCATAAAAGATTATATTTGACCTGGCCTTGCAAGTAAATTAATTTCAACCTCAAAACAATATCACCTGTGGGAGAAAAAAAAACGATAGCTAAAAAAAAGAGTGAGAAATATACAGGTATTACACAACTGGCTAGGATTTTAAAATAATACTGACTTTACATACCTAATCTAGAAAAGTGAATATATCTTCAGAGAATTTCTTATATCTCAAATATCTATCCATGGGCCGGCCCCGTGGCTTAGCGGTTAAGTGCGTGCGCTCCGCTGCCGGCGGCCCGGGTTCGGATCCCGGGTGCGCACCGAGGCACCACTCCTCCAGCCATGCTGAGGCCGCGTCCCACATACAGCAACTAGAAGGATGTGCAGCTATGACAGACAACTATGTACTGGGGCTTTGGGGGAAAAATAAATAAATAAAATCTTTAAAAAAAAAAAAAAAAAAAAAAAAAAATATCTATCCAGGAAATTCAGTTGTCTCTGGAGAACTCTTCCCCCAAAATAAACAAGAATCCTTTATCAAAATTCAGCATTAGAGGGCCATTATCTGGAGTATTTCAGAGGTATAGAATATGCGTATATTTCTATAAAGACATACACCACCTGTATGTTTTTGCTTCCATAGCATCTCTGCAAATGTGGTGTTTGTTGGAAAAATAAATATATATGAACCCAATTCTACCTTCCTAGTTACAGAGCCACTGGCTGTCACATTTCTACTTTCCTAGGGTATTTTTACTGGGTCAGGTATAGAAAGAAGACTCATTTGCTATTATGCTGAATTCCCAACTCAGGATGTATCAGTGGGCTCTGGAGACAAACTTCATTGGGGACACAATTCTCCTTTTGAATTCCATACCACTGTATGGAAATTATTTTGAAATATCTCAGTGAGTTCATGCAAACACAGCCATTGTTCTGTTTCCTCTTACGCTGAGAAAGCCCATAAATATAACCAGTGTCTGGTCCAGAGCAGACAATCAATAAAAATTGTTCATGGAAGATGATGGATTTGTCTGATACTGTGTGACTCTAAAAAAATTTCTATATTTAGAGCTATTCTTAGGCTGCTTAGTGAATTTCATCAGTTGCCCTGGACCTGCCCTCCTTTGGGTATGTGCTGCATAGGGAACTGACTAAGTGTGTGTACTTTGTAGTTAGACAGATCTGAGATTGAATCCCTATGGTATCACTGAAATTCTGTTGAGTGGGATGGGCAAGCTAGATGGAAGGCAATAGGGAAAAGGCAAGAATCTTTCTTGATGCTGCTTTTTCATAATAGGCCCTCTGTTTTTATACAGAATATCAGTTGATTTGATGTTAAAGATGCCTCAGTGATGCAAACTTCCCTTTCTACTAAACCACTCTGAGGATAACATCATTTGAAAGTTGATCAGTTGTAAACTGACCTAAGGAAATCTGGTGCTCACAATTGTCAGTTTCTTGTAGTGGACACTAGCAACTTCTGAAAACAATATGTAGGTCAGAGCTATATATCTTCTCCTCCACAAGCTCACTAACATGTCATTTATGAAAGTGTAAGCAAGTCTTAGATGGAATTTGTCCAAGCAGGCATAGACGTGTCATAAAAACTGTCTTTGAATACTCATGAATTTCCCCTTCTCATTAAGTATTCTGACAAGAACTTTGCTAAAATTTTGGTTCTAGAAATACATAGCAATATACTAAAAGCTGAATCAGTGAACTTTCTAGTCTGACCAGATGAGAGAGAATTCTTTAAAGTGAGAGATTTAAGGACCAAATGGAATTCTAAACCAGCGCTATCCGATAGAATGTTCTGTGATGATGATATTATTCTATGTACATACTATACAATATGTTAGCCATTTAGCCACTTTAAATGCCCAAAGAAATTAATTTCATTTAATTTTAATTAATTTAAATATAAATAGCCACATGTGACCAGTGACTACCATATTGACAGACCATTTCTAAACTAAGAGTACTAAGCTAAAGCCATATGAGTACTGGTTTAGCAAATTTTTACAGCTTCCACATGGAAGGGTAGAGGTATGCTTATAATCTTTCTAACGAACCACAAATCTTAAACATCAACCATTTCACAAATGAAATCTTATTTCTATCATTTCTCATGTTAATTGCCAATGATATTGCCAATTTTGGAGTGTAGCTTCGAGATTAGTCTCAGAACTCTACCTACTTAAGAAATTAAAATCTTGATAAAAGTAACCACTCTTAGGTTGTAGATTAGAGCTCATTACTCCCCCCACATACATACATCATGGTGTTTATGTTGAAGTATTTTAAGTACAACTGTAGACAATAAAAAGCTACTTATTTATCATCTTAATTTCTTAGGCAGCAAAATAGTAATAATATTATTTATTTTAGAATATATTAATGTTCTTTGACTTGCACTTGAAACTATAAGAGAGAAATTGATATTGAAATATCCCTCTCACCATAAACAACTACAAAAATGAACATATTATATGAAAAAAAAAATTTCTGATGTTGCACAATCAACAGGACAGGACTTATTCCTACAAGAAGAGAAAAAAAAACAAGTCTCATAACCAATACAACTATTTGCTTTACATGGGATGTGGAGCTTTACACGGGATGTGGAGCTTTGCACAGGGGTGTGGAACCCAAGCAGATCACAATGATTATACTTCAGTTCTGCTGAAGTGACTGGAATTTGTGGAGCAGGACACCTAAAAGGAAGAGGCAGTGCTGGGTACCTGCATAAGGACACTCTCAAGCCTCCAGTTAAAAATTAAGGTGCATATGTACAGGGCTCAAGCGTAATGTCTGGCGGAAAACAGCTCCTTGGGAACTATAATCTACTTGGGTAATCTCAAGGTCGTGCGGTATGAGAGATGTGGGTTTTCTGACCAGCTCGACGGAGACATATTACTGTAACCTCTAGCATAAAATTGAGACCTCAGAAATGTCACACTTCAGGAGTAGTTGTCAAGTAGATCAGTCTTAACAAAGATTTTAAAAAGCCTTACAAGAATTAAGCTGACTCACAGGTAATTTAACCACCTTCCAGAACAAAACTCAGTATTCTTTAAAATGAGGACCACACGATGCTAATTCTCAAAAATGTAGAGTCTTCACTGTTCAGGACACAATAATAAATCCCTAGACAAGTGAAATGTAGAAAACTATGACCAACACCAGAAAAAAGAAACAGATGCAAAGATAACCAAGAAGTTAGAATTAATAGGCAAGTATTCTAAAATAACTATTAGGATTATGTTTAAGGATTTAAAGGAAAAATGTAAATAGATGGAAATGTCAGAGAATTCTAAATCATAAAAAATTGAAAGTTTAGACTGAATGACACAATGTCTGAAGGGTAGTTTAACAACAGATTAAACAATCCAAAGAAAACACCAGGACACGGGAAGAATGGGCAGTAGAAACTATTCAAATCAAAGCAAAGAGAGATAATGGGCTACAAACCGGGAACAGAGCCTCAGGGATGTTGGGACAATAAGAACTTGTGTGAATTATGTAAAAGAGGAGTCCCAGAAAGGGAGGGAAAAGAGAAGAGACAGATTTATTTTTAAGAAAAATAATGATTTTTTTTTTTTTTAGTCTGGTAGAAAACCTAAACTTATACATCCTGGAAACTTAGTGAACTACAAACAAGATAAGTACAAAGAAATTCAATCATATATATAGCAAAAAAAAGAAAAAATAAATCCTTCCAAAATGAAGGCAAATTGAAGATATTTTCAGATATACAAAAGATGAGTAAATTCACCAGCATTATAGGAAACGACAAAGGAAATTTTTCAGGCAGAAAGAAAATAAAGCTAGATGGAACTGTAGGGTTAAACAAATGAATGAGAGGGCCGTAACTGGTAGCTGTGCATGAATCTGATTTTACCTATATTTACAGTAGATCAGTGATGCTGAAAGAAATGAATTTTAAACAAAAAAGCTAAATTTAAAAGAAGCAAAATATATATGATACAAATATTAATGAAAAGAAACTGTAAATTAAAAAAGTGTGGTACTGGCACAAAGACAGACATATAGACCAAAGGAATAAAATAGAGAAGGAGAAATACATATATATATCTCAAAATGATTTTCAACTAGGGTACCAAGACTATTCAATGGGGAAACGGCAATCTTTTCAACAACTGCTGCTAGGAAAATTGCATATGTACTTGAAAAAAAGAATAAAATTAGATCCTTACCTTACACCATATACGAAAATTAACTCAAAATGGATTAAAGATCTACATGTAACAGGTAAAATGGTAATGCTCTTAGAAGAAAACATAGAGCAAAAGCTTCACAACATTGGTTTTGGCAATGGTTTCCTGGATACGGCACTAAAAGCACAAGCAAGAAAAAAAAATAGATAAATTGGATCATGAAAATTAAGAACTTTTGCACATCAAAGTACACTATCAACTGAGTGAAAAGGCAAACCACAGAATGAGAGAAAATATTTGCAAATTGTATTTCTGGTAAGGCAGTAATATCCAGAATATAAAGAGAACTCCTAAAACTCAACAACAGAAAATAATTCAATTCAAAAATAGACAAAGAACTTGAATACAGATTTCAACATAGAAGATATGCAAATAGACAATAACCACATGAAAAGATACTCAGCATCACTTATTATTAGAGAAATGCAAATCAAAACTATAAGATACCACTTCACATCCATTAGGATAGGTATTATTCCCCCCCACCCAAAAAAAAGAATATAATAAGTGTTGGTGAGGATGTGGAGAACTTCGACTCTTATGCATTGATAATGGGAATGCAAAATAGTGTAGCACTGTGGAAAATATTATAGTGGTTACTCAAAAAACTAAACATAGAAACGTCATATGAGCCAGCAATTCTATTTCTAGGTATCCACCCCAAAGTATTGAAAGCAGGATAGATATTTGTATGCCGATGTTCATAGCAGCATTATTCACAAGAGCCAAAAGGTGGAAGCAACCCAAGTTTTTATCAACTGATGAAAGTGTGGTATATACACACAATAGAATATCATTCAGGCTTAAAAAGGAACAAGATTCAGATAAATATTACAACATGATGAACTGTGAAAACATTATGCTAAGTGAAATAAGTCAGATACAAACTATATATATATATATAATGTGATTCCATTTATATGGGATACTAGAATAGTCAAATATATAGAGACAGAAAGAATAGTGGTTACCAGAGGATGGGAGAAGGGGAGGTAGGAAATTATTGTTTAATGAATACAAAGGTTGGAATGATTAGAAGTTCTGGAGATGAATAGTGGTGCTAGTTTCTCAGCAATATGAATGTACTAATGCCTGACTATACTGAGCCATATGCTTAAAAATGGTTAAAATGGTATATTTTATCATAATAAAGAAAAAAGAAAATTGGAGTGGCCATATTAGTATCAGATAAATTCTCAGGCTAAAGAATGTTACTGGAGACAATGAGGTAAATTTCATATTGAAAAGCGTCAATATATCAGGAAGCATATGTACTTATCCTAAATGTGCATGCACCAAATGAGAGATGTTTCAAATAATCAAAATAAAAACTTCCAGAACTAAAAGGAAAAATAAATAAAGCCACAATTATATTTGGGCCTTTTAACACTTTTCTCTTAGAAAAATGGATAAATCAAGTACTACCAACCACTTTCACCCATTTGCCATTTATAGAACACAAGCCCCAACAACAGCAGAGTATGCATTCTTTCCAAGAACTCACTGACCACTGAACTGAACAGACTACATGTTGGACCAATAAAGGAGTCTCAATACATTTAAAAGGCATGAAAGCATCTATAGTATGTGATTTGAATACGATGGAATTGAATGAGAAATCAGTAAGAAAATGCTATTTAGGACTTCCCTAAATATTGGAAATTAAATAGCAGATCTCTAAATAGTACATATGTCAAAGAAAATTTCAGAATAAAAATTAGAAGATATTTTCAACAGGATGTTAATGCAATAATGCGACAAAACGTACCAAAATTTGTAGGATGTTGTTCAGGCAATAATTAGAGGGAAATTTTTAGCTTTAAATGCTCATATAGAAAATGAAAAAAGGTTTTAAATTCTGTGATCTAAGTTTTTACCTTTAGAAGCAAGAAAAAGAAGAGTAAATTTTTAAAAAGTGGAAAAAGGTAACAATAATGATAGCATAAACCAACGAAACAGTAAAAGGACAACAACACAGAAAATCAACGAAACCTAAAGATGTTTTTTGAAAATACAAATGAAATAGATAAACTTCTATCCAGACTGATCATGAAAAAATATGATAAAACATGTTTCTAATAGCAGGAGAGAAAGGAAATGTCTCTACAGTTCCTATGGTCATTAAAAAGATAATAAAGATCTGTTTTGAACAGGTTATTCCAATATGTTTGAATCTAGATAAATTTGAACAAATTCTTTGAAAGAAATAAAACTGAAGAAAAAATAGAAAATCTGGATAGCACCCTATCTATTAAAGAAATTGAATTGGTAATAAAAAATTTACTGCCCTTCAGCTCACTTCCTGCCAAAAAGAAAAGAAAAGGCCCAGATGTTTTCACTGGTGAATCGCATCAAAATTTTAATTTAAAATAAGAACAAACTAATAGAGGATGAGAAGATAATTTATAAATCAAGTTTGTCATTATTTTTCTCTGTGACCTGTTTATTAATTCAGTTTCCCATTTTGCATAGGAATATTGGTCTAATAATTCCTAAATGTGGTGTAAATAGAAAATATTTTTTCCAGTTTGTAATTTTTTTTGCTATATTTACTCAAGATAATGTTCATTCTGAGCGTGATGGTTACACTTTATGCTCCATACAGAATTACCATGGGGAAAAAAAGGTGATATTTATGATATGACAACCCATTTACATTTTTGTTATTGCTTTTAAAACTTATTCTTTTATACCATTTTTAATCCAATTCACTTTATTTTTTCTGGTAACAAATTTCAGGTTCAAATATAAAGTTTGTCATTTGGCAAATATATTTTTGAAGATTTTCATTTCACTTAGAGTTTAGAGAAAACATTCAATTGTACACAAAAGATATCAGTTCACCTAATTTATATGCAAGCATACATCTGCTTGCTGTATGCAGGAGTTCATACTGGGTTATAAGGTTTTATCTCTCTTCCATCATATGACTGCCATCTTCTATCTGATGTTTACTTTCAAATATGCTCTCACCATGAGTTGGTTTATGGTAGCTCACAGTTTAGCAGCTTGTGTCAAGTGAGAACTTTTCATTCTACTGCATTCATTCGGGAAGTCTAGCTACATTAACGTATCTGCCCATACCTGAGCAAATCAATGGCCAGGGAGAATGGACCAGTCTATTACTCAAACATCTATTACATGAGGTATATCCTACAGAACAAAGGGATGGAAAGTTGAAACTTGGTGGTTCCCCAAATGTAAAGCAATGTTGTATTCAGGTAGGCAGAAGCAACACGTGTGTGGATGTGTGCTCATGCATGCACACACACACACACACACAATCCCATTATAGAATTTTTACTTGACAAGAATGGTGATTCTTTCTGGGAAGAAATACCTGTAGATAGACAACAACACAATTAAAATGAATATAAACAAAGATACATTTTAATCCCTAAAATATGGGTCACCCCTTCAAACTGTGTTTGAGAATATGAAAAAGAGTTTTTTTGTTACGTAACAAATAAAAACATATGGAATATTGCATACCTCAGTAAGTAATTTCCAGAGTAGATAAGATATTCAGAGAACATGTAACTTAAAAAGATCATTGAAGTTGTTTGAGTACAGCTTTCTTCTTCTCCTTTCCTTTCTTCCCTTCTCCTCCCTCCCTTCCTTCCTTCCTTAGACTACCATTATGAAAAGAAACAACATTCTTCCACAAAACAGCCATTTATTCCCCAACCACTTAATAAACATTGAAAAGGTTAAAATATTATATTTCTAATTCTATCTTCTTATTGAAAAGTTGTTTCTTTATTTTTAGTTGTTTAATTATTTGGTTATTTTAATCTCAAGAACCAAGTTTCTTAAATGTAGATTCATAAACTAGAAGAAAAAAAATATGACAGGAGAGGGTTAAGAGTGTCAGGAAAGAAGAAACTTTCTTTGGAGTAAGTAGAGCCCACTTCAAATCTCTCAAAAAGACGTCGTTGAAAGTACATATTTCAATTACCTTATTTCTTCCGCAAGTATAACACGCAAATTAACATGAATTAAATAATGGATATGTCTTTAGCTTTTAAAAATTCAACCTTGTTCACAAAGCGTAGTCAAGACAATTAAAAATTTTGTCCTGTTAGCAAGATCTATTTTATCTATATTAAAATGTTGTAACCATTTAATTAAGTCTTGCAGTTGTTATATGGAAATTATAGAGCAGTTACCCGTTTTTTATGTAGAAGTACTCATCAGTAGTTCTTTACATGCAGATTTATATTTAGATATCTTCTGCTGTTTTGTCTGCAATAACAAAATCTAAAAGCTATACAACTATTGGTGATGTTTGAGGTTTCCTTTTTAAAATCTCCTAAATGTTTTAATGTAAATTATAAAAACTAATCTTTTACTCCTCTATATGGTACAGGTTTCAGCATTGTTCCTTTACACCTGGAATCTTGAACATAGACCTGTTTTCCTTCCTAGATTATTTCCTTCCTACTAAGAATTTCTTTCAATATGTCAGGGGTTTAATGTGTTTAAAGCAATAGAATCTACATGTTTTCCCTTCATTTTGTTTTTGCCCCCTTTAAAAAGAAAATTCTGACCGTAAAAGAATGAACAGCCACTTAACACACACACACACACACACACACACGTACACACATGACATAACGAGGTAATTTTCTTTGTATATATTTCAGGATATATTGTTAAGTGAAAACACCAAAGTACAACAGAGTATATTATGCTATCTTTCATGTAGAAAACATATTTATATACAATGGAATACTACTCAACCATAAAAATAGATGAAATCTTGCCATTTGTGACAACACGGATGGACCTTGAGGGTATTATGTCAAGAAAAATAAGTCAGACAGAGAAAGACAAATACTGTATGATTTCACTCACTTGTGGAAGATGAACAAACACACACATTGATACAAAGAACAGATTGGTCGTTACCAAAGGGAAAGGGGATGGGAGAGGGCAAAGTGGGTAAAAGGGCACATGTATACAGTGATGGATGGCAACTAGACTTTTGGTGGTGAACACGATGTAGTTGATAATCAAAAATATAATAATGTGCACCTGAAATTTATATAATGTTATAAACCAATGTTACATCAATAAAAAAATTTAAAAACAATTTCAACACGCAAAAGTAGACATTATTATAGATGAGTAGGGGTATCACGTTATGGTTTAATTTGCATTTTCACTATAATTAATGATGTTGAGCCACTTTCAAGTGCTTATTAGTCACTGGGAATTAATTCAAGTTGGCTCTTTTGTCTTTTCAACATGGACCCATTTTTTTTTTAGCACTTTCTTATTTTTTGGCCCCATAGTTTTCCAAGCTTGTCTTGTACCTTTGTTACCCCAACTTATCAATCATTTCTCCAAGGAGCTCCAATTTCTTTTATTGGAGAATGGTACTTAGAAATTAAAATCTGGGCATTAGGTGTGCTCATTACCTCTGGAGTGTAATAACTTCTATGTCCTTCCAGTGGACAGAACAGGAAATACATCTATATGTGTATACATCTCTGCCTATTCTATACCTATCCGTATATTTATTTGAAACCATGTGTTCATACTGATACCTCTAATTTAAATTCAACACCACAAGATTCACTATGGCCATCATCTTTTCATTATCTTAAGTCATTTATCCACAAGTGAGAAACCTAGCACTCATTCCTCACAATATACTGTTTTGCTCAATCATAAAATATATATAATATAATTTCAAATTTGTTAATCCATACCACCGAGAGCAAATTTGCTAACTAAAGTACAATATTTATGTTTAATTCTTTTTGTTTTTAGCATTGCATTATAAAATAAAAATACTGGTCCAGCCCAGTAGCATGGCAGTCAAGATTGTACGCTCTGCATCGGTGGCCTGGGGTTTGCTGGTTAGGATCCTGGGGGCGGACCTACTATGACTCATCAAGCCATGCTGAGGCAGCATCCCACAAAGAAGAACTAGAAGGACCTACAACTAGGATATATAACTATGTACTACAGCTTTGGGTAGAAGAAAGAAAAAGAGGAATATTGTCAACAGATGTTAGCTCAGGGCCAATCTTCCTCAAAAAAAATAAAAAATAAAATAAAATAAAAATACTATTTACCAATATTAGATGAGTTCTATTCTTTTTTGTTCTTCTTCTTTTTTTTTTTTTGCTGAGGAAGATTAGCCCTGAGCTAACATCTCTGCCAATCTGCCTCTATTTTGTATGTGAGTGACCCCCACAGCGGCTGCTGAGTGGTGTAGGTCCACACCCAGGATCCAAACCTGCAAACCAGGGCTGCCAAAGCAGAGTATGCCAAACTTAACCACTACACCATGGGGCTGGCCCCGATAAGTTCTATTCTTTACCACCAAATTTGGCGTGGTTAGGGTATTCATTTGCAAACATGTTTGGTTCACTATTTACTATTTGTGTTGCATGCTGGATATCTCTGCACCTTGGTCGATTTTAATTAGTTATTTGGTTTTTGGGTATGTGAAACACTACCATGTTTGTAAGAATTACCATTACAAAATCTATACTCAAAGAAGTGTCACTCCACCCTCATTCCATCTACTGCTTTCCCATTTCCCCGTTCTTTCCACCCTGCTTCTATCCATTCTGTATAAGTTACCAATCTCGCTAATGTCTGATTTATAATTCCAAATTTCTTTTTTGCACAAATGAGCAGATATAAGCATAGTTTCTTGTATGCCCTTTTTTCCTACATGAAAAGTAGCATAATATACTCTGTTGTACTTTGATCTTTTGACTTAACAATATATCCTGAAAATCACTCCATATCCTTAGTATCTTCTTTAATCTTTTTTACAGTAACATACTATGCTATTATGTTGATATACCATAGTTTATTCATAATTCTCTTATCTATGGACTATTGCATTGTTTTGAATGTTTTGCAATAACAAATAATGTACTAAATAGCCTTACACATATGTATTTTCATATTATTGAAATGTATCTTCTGAGAAGATTCCTAGAAGTGAAATAACTGGGGCAAAATGTCAAGACGTATGGTACAATTTTGATAAGTGTTGCTAAATCTCCTTCCTGACAAATTACACAAGTTTGCATCAGCCCTTTTTCCCATAATTTCCTTTTATGCATATTTTCTCCCAGTTTGTCAGTTGTCTTTTGGCTTTATAGTATTTTTATACATCATGCAATTTTTAATACATTTTTATGCAAACAAATTTTTCAATCTTGTATTGCCTCTGGGTTTTCCCTTCACAAAAGTTAAATGATTTTGATTTTTACATTTAGATTTCTAGTCCATTAAGACTTGATTCTTGTATTTGGTCTGAGGTAGGGAACTAAATTTATCTTTTTGTTTTAGTTTTTTCAAAATGGCTACCCAGTTTTCCAGTATTATTTATTAAAAAGCCCATTTTGCCATTTTGAAGTGTGTCATACACTAAATTTCAATGTATATTTGGTTCTATTTCTCAGCTTTCCATTCTATTCAGAATCTAGTTGTTTATTCTTGATCCTGTATCACATTGTTTTAATTATAGAGGCATTATAGAATGCTTTAACTTATATTAGGTCTAGTTATTCTACTTCAGTATTTCATGCTCATTCCTGCATGTCAGTTTTTCTATGGAAACTTCAGTATCAAGTTGTCAAACTCCATAAACAAAAAGTCTGTTGATAACTTTACTGGGATTTCATTGAATTTATATATTAACTTAGAGAGAAAAAAATATAACTGCAATGTTGAGGTGTCCTATCACTGAATAGTGTGACTTTCCATTTTTTCAAGTGCACTTTGGTTAACTTTCAAGAGTGGCTTAAATTTTTCCTGGTTTTAAATATATCTTGCTAAGTTTACTGCTAAGTATTTATTTGATGTGATTATAAAGGGGTTTTCTCTATCTTTATGTCTTTAACTGGTAATTGTTTTTTTTAATGTAAAAACTATTGATTTCTATGATAATTTTATATCAAGTCCACTTTGGTGAAAACTTTAAGTTAATTTTTTCAGTCATTGTCTGTGTTTTACAGATATCTTATCAGGTTCTTTGCATATTGAGGAATTTTTACTACTTCTTTGCCAATTCTTACAACATTAATTGATTTCTTTTATTAAACTGCATTGGGCAGTTACTCTAGTAAAATGGTGAATAGTAGAGGAGACTGGCATTGTTGTCATGTTACTGATCTTAATGGAAATGATTACTGTTTCCCCATTAAGATATTCGTTTTAGGATTAAGGTATAAATATTTAATCATGTTAAGAAAGTATCTTTATTTCTATATGTTTTTTAAAAAATTTCCTTAGATTTACTATTATGACATATGGTATTAAGAGATTTCTTAATATTGAAACACACTTGCTCCTGGGATAAATCCAACTTGGCCATGATGATTCATTATCTTAATGGGGTGTTGGATTCTATTTACTAATATTTTATATAATGTTTTGCATTGATATTCATAAATAATACTGGCCAATAGTTTTTTTTGTGCAGTCATGCAACCCTTAACCAGAGGGATATGTTCTGAGAAATGTGTCATTAGACAATTTCATTGTTGTGTGAACATCATAGAGTGTACTTATACAAACACAGATGGTGTAATCTATGGTACTAATCTTACAGGACCACCGTTGCATATTGTCTGTGGTTGACCAAAATGTCATTATGCAGTGCATGACTGTGTTAGAGTCATCATTTTCAGTATTCAGTGTTACACAGGCTTTGTAAAAAGAATCAGACAATTTTCCTTCATTTTCAATCTCTGAAACAATTTGTGGAGTGTTGGAATCATCTGTTCTTTGAAGGATGTGTAGAATTCCTCTGTGAAGCATCTAGGCCTGGTGATTTTTGTGGATGAGTTCATTATTTAAACTATGGAAACTGGGCTATTTAAACTTTCTATTGTGAATGAAGTCATGTTGTTTTTGTTTTTGCTAAGAAATGATTTCATCAAGTTTTTCACACTTATTTGAATAGAGGTCTGCAAAATGAGTCATTTATTTCTCTATTTACTCTTTCAATGGTTATTTCCCACTTGACAATTCTTATTTTTGTACATTTGTGCTTTCTATTTCTCTAAATCAATTGTTTATAAAAACCCAGAATTTTGTTTTATTAATGTGACAACTTCTTCTTCTATACTCTATCTCACCAATTTCTGCTTTTATCTTTGTTTTTTTTCTTTTTTAAGCATTCTTTTAGGTTTACTTTGCAATTCATTTTCTACATTTTTTGAGCTGGACATTTGCTTAATTTAATTCTTTCCTTTTTTAGCAATAAAAGTATTTAGAACTATGCATTTTCTTCTAGTTGTTGCTTTAAATTTATCCCATAGATTCCAATAGGTAGTGGTTTTTTTCATTACTTTTATAGGAATTCTGTTACTTTAATTGTTATTTCACCTTTAACCCTAGAGTTTTTTGATAGGTTTATTTAACTTCCATGTAGAAGAGTCATTGTAATTTTATTTCAGTTAATAATATCTTTATTGAATTAAACTGTATTTCCCATAAATTTGAATTTTTTCTTATGGAAACATGAGTACATCAGCTCCATTTGAACTAAGTTTTTAAGCTATTAAAAATTAACGCAAGTGGTGTGAGACATGGACTCTGTTTTGGGCATGTTAAAATTTCAGCACATGGATCAGTGGAAAGAAATAGAAAACTAGGAAAGAAATGATATTGGATGAAAAAATTAAATATTAAAAGTAGGGCTCTTCTGACAGAATTTGAATATTATAATATATATTTTCTAAAACAGTAGTAATTTCAATAGAAATGAAGGATGTAATCTAGCAGGAAGAGTGAGGGGAAGATAGTCAAGATAGTGGATTCCTGGAAACATTTCTTATATGTGGGATTGTGTTTTCTAGAAGTGTCCTTATTCAATACAGAGCTTCAGTCAGTGGCTGTATAATGAAGGAAGAATCTAGTCATCAGAAGGAAGGTTTGCAGTCATATTTCAGTCAAAGCTATCTCACAGCTCCAAAAGAAAATAGAGTCCTAGACAAGAAAAGAGAAACAGAATCCCAGTTTTATGAGTGGAAAACATGTTCCATAAGAAGAAAGTCACCACTGATACAAATCAAAGGCTAATTCCATATCCGAAGTACGTACACATGCTTTTGCCAAGCAGTTATACTACAGTCCTACACAAGGTACAGAACTGAACTTCCTAATGTACTTCATGTTGTCTTCAAGACTCAGATATATCAGTAGATAGAACTGTGCAGAGTTAGAAAATATAAGAAGAAGATTGGAAGAAACTCCCTAAGTGAAGATATAACATAGGATCAAAAGACCACTTTGTCCCACGAGCCCCGTTTCAAGGTTTCAATAGTCACAGGTGGTTAGTGGTTACTGTATTGAGAAGTGCAGATAGAGAAAATATCCATTATTATAAAAAGTGTATTGGACAGATCTATTCTAGATCATTAATAAAATAGACGACATTCAGTGTAATAATCTTAAATGATAATAGAGAGTATTTCTGGCATGCAACTGCTAAATTTGGCAATAGTCACTATTCTCCTCCCACCTTCCTCCCAGCTCCCATCTAGAAGTTGATAATTTTTGCTTATAGATTTTTCTCTTACTCCTTGATAACTTTGGTGGCAATTCATTAAGTCATGGGTTCCACATGAAATATATTTGTAAGAATCATTGCAAATTATAGTATAATGTATTGTAATTATCATGCAAATGTATTTTATGTAAATCCAGAGTGATATTTTTAAATAAGAAATGAAATTTTACTTATTCAAATGTTATACTGCCAGAGTATAATTAAAATGCAAAGTCGTTTAGAAAATGGAGTAAAAAATCGTTTAGGACTAATATAAACATTTTGTGTGGTCAAAGAAAAATAACTGGGAAATACTAACCTCTCTCTCCCACTAATTAAACTACTTTAGATAATTGTGATTTCCATAATTGAATTAAGGAATCATTATTTTTATAGAAGTCTATTACTTCTGGTAAAATACGTAATTTTTAAACAGTCTGCATAAGCGTTATTAGAATAAATTTATCAAATTAAATGACTCTTTTCTGAGTCATGTACAATAAAGATTAGTGACACTGCGTCTTCAAGAATGACTTTATTTAATTAGTTTCCCTGATAATTTCTTTATGAGAAAAACAAATCTCAGGTATAGTGAGTCTGTGTCATCCAAAATCATCTTGCATTCAGTTGGATTTCCTTGACAATTCGCTTTTATTCTGTCCTTGATGATCAAATTACGTGAGATTTTTCTCTTCTTTTATTCTTAACAAGGCAATTTAGAAGAAAATAATTATTATTTCCCGGATCTCATACTCCCAACAAAGTGATATCTCTTAATCATTAAGATTCTGGTAATCAGTGTATAATTATCTTCAAATTGATTTGTAATGGGTAGAGACATTTAATTATTGAGGTAACAGACAATTGAAGAACTGTTAATTCTATCACATAATTTGTTTTATTCTTTAAAAGACTATTCGGATCCCAGGCGCGCACCAACGCACTGCTTGTCTGGCCATGCGAGGCCGCGTCCCACATAGAGCAACTAGAAGGATGTGCAGCTATGACATACAACTATCTACTGGGGCTTTGGGGGAAAAAAATAAATAAATAAATAAATAAATAAATAAATAAAAACTGAGTGTATGTGATTGTGTAAAACACACATATTGATACCCTCATTCACTGGAAATACTTTTATCACCTTATTATTTAAAGCGATACAGAACACAGCTTTGGCTCAAGATATATTTTCCCCAATATTAGAAGATTGGCTCAAATCTTTCCTATATGACAAAAGCTCTGTATAGTTGATATATTTCAAGATATCTCAAAATGAATTCAGAAGAGACTGCGGTGAGCATTTTCTCAGTTTCATCAAACTTAAGTTTCTCCCCACAGAGCTTCAGGAAAAAACAACTGTGTGTTGTATGTTATTGTTTGTTTTGGTTTCATGGTTGATTATTTCTGGTAGAGAAATCATTTAAAATAAAAATGCATGTTATTGTTCTATGCACCAGGGCTTAAAATCCTTAGGGTTTACTATAAAGCATAAGCACGCGAGCACATTTGTGTAAACACAAATGCCTCAACTCGTTGATTCGCGAAACAGGAACATGTAACTAAATTCCCGACTAAGCAGAGAAGAAAAAAGGAAAAAAGAAAGTGTCTCCTGGCCAAATAATAAATGATGCACATAGCACAATGATTTTAAAAAAAGAAGAAGAAGAAACAATTTATGACGAGTAAAAACATTGATTCTTTGAATAAAAAAAATAAAACATTATTTCCAGAGATTATGCAATATTAATATCATTTTAACTGACAATTTAGATAAATGCAGATTAAAGAATGGAAAATATTAAGGAAATCTCAGCTCCTAACTTCCTGTAGAAAAGGAAAGTTTTCTCTGATTGGCTGAAAGTACTATGAAGTTTTTGAGCCGTTGGACTTCCATGATTGTAATGGCAACTTTTAAAAAATATCTTTACCTGTAATAGAGGGATAATAACAATATTTGCCTCATGGAATAATTGTATAGTTCAAACAAGCTGTTGCATGTAAAATTATCCAGGGAATAGCTAAAGTTATATTATTACTGTTATTGTTGTTGTTTTGGTTATAATTATTATAAAGCTGTTTTCATTTGTAACATCCATTTACAACACTAAAAGCAGAGTCTCTTATTTACGGAACTTCAAACGTGTTTTCAGATGAGTACTAGCTCTGGTGCTCTGCAGACCCCATGACAAAACAACTAAGGCTCTATAAAGGGGGGTATTGTTTGACGAACGCCAGAAAGGGCTATTTGCCACAAGATAGGCATTGGGATCTACTGTCTTGACCGAGATAGTAATAGAACTGTACTTGAGGTAGCATATATATTGATTAATCTGGTAGCCTTTGAAGATTAGGCTGGGTCAGATTTCTGTTGCTCATAATATATGTGACCTTTGTCAAGTTATCAAACCTTTTGAAGCCATCATCTTCTTATCTACATAGATCAAACCTTACAAACGGATCTTTTGAGTTTATAAACTAGTCAGTGTCTGTCACTTGTTAAAATAGCATGCAATATTTAAAAAGAAATAGTGTCTAGTATTTTGAGGAAGAGAGTCTACCTAATCAACGCATACTTCAAAAGTATCCAAGACGCCTAAACGTTTCTACTCCATAAATTTTAAATTTTCCGTTAGTAAATACCAAGGTAGTGGAATATATGGGATGGATTTTAGTATTTGTTACCATACACCTCTGGTCCCCAGACCCAGTAGTTTCAGTTTCAGGTCAGGACTTTCTGGCTGGCAGGCCAGAGGGAGCAGGTCATGTATCAGAAAAAGTGTAGATTAGCTTAAATAGTTCTAAAAATCACAGACACTAAGACTTGGTCTTAAAGTCTTATAGGCAACATATAAAACTACTGTAATATAGGCAAATTATTGGATTCACTCTGTCACAATATTTTTGAGTAGTTTTCTGCCTATGGTGATAGTCGGTCTCAGAGAATTGAGAAATATCAAAGTAACCACGATAAGACCTAGAGATCCTCATATCTACTAAAGAAGATAGAAATTCAATTTTGGATATAACACGCTTATCATGTTAATTAAAATCATGTAGACATTTACTTCAATGATCTCTGGAATACAAGTATGGCTGGAAAATGTGTTCATTTGTAATAGTTAGCTGTTAATCCTTAGTATCTTGTAATGAGTTAGTCTATCACACCCTTTTACAGTACAAATAGAAAAGAGATTGTATGTGAACAACACATGAAATAAATAGGCTCTGAATTGGCAAAGGTGTAATATGATAGAGCCTATGAATTACTTATTAATTGAAGGGCAAATCCAGGTTAGACACCATATTGTGGGGGGGTAGCATTGCACAGAGCTGAGCAAAGCCCCTGGGACATTATAAGGCAATGTTGTATACAAAAGAAACAATACTGTACTTGGATTTCGAATTCCTGGATTCAGAGTGTTCCTCCACATGTAACCTTCAATCATACACTCAGCCTTTTTGATAATGAATTTTCTCTTGTATGAGATAAAGGCATATTTAACTCGTGAGGTCATTCTCAGTATTGAAAGGGATAAATAATATAAAATTTAGTGAGCTTTAAATAATCAATCAAATTTAAGTATAGATAAATTCACCATAGAAAGATACTTCACATTCTTTTGGGTGATTATTTGGATACTGAAGCAAATCGTATCACTAGAGAATACAGTGTTTGAGTGTCTAATGTTGAAAGAACGAAAACTTAACAAACTTCATGCTTTCTCTGCTGGTGAATTCTTATGTTTTTCCCTTAAGTTTAATAGTTAATAAGACTATCAAGTATCTTTTCCCTTCTAGTAGCTTATTCCACTCTCTCCCAGGAACAATACTTCCAAATTCAAAGGATGGTTTGGTGGATACTATCTTTAAAAAGAGTGTTACATTTGTTTTAATTTGAGGCACTTTAGCTAAGGAAATACCTAAGATGTTTGCTTAATTACAGTAATAATTATTTGCATGATAAGTAATGCATTTCATGAAATTCTGAGTCGTAAAATTTTCCAGTGGGTGTAAAATGATCATAAAGAGTATTACTATTGTAAACGATTTTCTTATATTTTAATTTGTAAGGATACCAAGATAATCATTGGTTTATTTACTGTTTTAATTGCTATAACAATCACATAACTATCCTCAGGCTCTGCCTCTGTCATATTGAGGAAATGACGCTATAGCATTGCACACCTCTCTGGTTTCCCCATGCTTCTTCATCAGCCTAGAAGGCCCATTATTTATTTCATACCGTGCGAGCACATAATCAATTTTCAAGAGTTGTTTTAGGTACAAACCTCTATTTAACATCTTCTCCGAATCCCTCTGGGAGAATTAGCTGCTATTCCCTTTGGGACTGCACCATAATCTCTGCTTACGTCTCTTGCCGTTACCACACATTTCACTCATATTGACACACATGCCTCTTTCTCATTTTCAGACCTATCAATTTCCTGAAGACAGGCTTTAATCTTATTCTCTATGTCCCTTATCCTTAGTGCTTACTTTTCGGAATATAGAAGGTATTCTGCAATTGTTTGATGAATAGATGATTGATTCTGTCTATGTTATTTATGAAAAATGTTGTGTGGAATGTTGGAAATAGAGATGTAATTTTCAAGATAAATTTCCATAATTAACCAGACCTCTGCTATATCTGACATTATTTTGAATTTTTCATTCCTAACAATATTTGTTTGTGCCCTTTCTTTCCTAATAGTGTTAATTTGTTAGTTGTTCAGTATGTAGATTGAGAGAAATTCTTTCTTGCAATGGAATGAAGGCAGCAAACCTAAGGTATGTGTGATAAGAAAAATATCTGTCTTTTTTTGAATTGTGAATTGTGTTAAATTATGAGGTTGGATAGGCAAATAGGGAAAATCGTTTTTTGAAACACATCATGGTAAGGCATCAACAATATTTACTTTTAAAATGCAGATTTAGCATCAAATTTTATATAATTTTATGTAAAAGTTATATTTAAAACATTTGCCAAATAGTATAAGAATGCAAATTAATTTATTAATCAGAATTATAAAATAATATTCTATTATTCCTATCCTATATATGATAAATTACTTTTGCAAATAATCCAAGCTGTGGTATAGATCGCTGATCAAACATTATTGCAATTTCCAAAACATACACTGAATTTTGGAAATTGTCAATGTTATTAGTTTAATTAAGGATGCTCCCTGTTTCTACATCAAACATTTTCAACAAATTTCACATTAAACTAACATTATTAATACACTGGCATTGGGAACTTTATTCAGACTGAGTGAGGCTAAATGTCAGAACTTTCCAGATGGCTTGAACCCAAAGCTTATGTCTCAGCCTGCACAAAAAATACTGATACCAATGCTGTGTGCACTGTTGTCTTAGCCAACGTCAGGCTGCTCTAGAGTAGTGGATGCGATTTGCCCTTGCCTGCCTCTGTCACTGCTGTCTACTCAGGAGCTCCTGAGAGCTGCCACTATGTAACCTTGGACATTGTTAGTTAATTTGCGGTTTTTGTAAATTATATTTATTTTTCAGAATGGAAGCATTTAAGTAATTTAATACGTAATCTGTATTTATGAATACAGGCTAAATATAAACTCTATTCTAAAAAACTGATGTTTTCAGGACCACTTTCCCTGTGGGAAACCCAAGAAGAAAAATCATCTATAAAACAGGGGAGCTGGATCAATTCATTGAATATTAGCACTAGATTTGAGAGAACACTTTCTAAATTTAGAGCACAAGATTGTAAAAAAAAAAAAATACTGATATATATGAATTTTGATTGCAAAATTATATCAATTTTCTGCATTTTTTGAAACTTCATAAGTAAATATTGAAAAAATTAGAAGGCTAAAAGAATATCAAACAGAATTTTATAATAGATCTTTGCTTAAGAAGATTTTTCTAGAAGAATTTTTTTGCAGAATGACAAAACTGAATGGAAAAATACTGTTTTCATTTAGTATTATACTGAGCATTTGCTATATATTTGAACAACCATGCTTTCTAAATATAATTATTTTCATTAATTAAAACAGTCATTTATCAAATACCTACTTGGTGCCTCTGATGTGCCAGGAATATTTCTAGGTGCTTTTTATATCAATTTTTTTAAATAAAGACTTTTTTTAACAGATTCTTACCCACTGAAAATCCTTGTCTTTTTGAAATAAAATAGATATTATTTTCTGAAGTATTTAGAGGAACTTATGGCAAAATTTAAATAATTTTAATCTATTCATCAGGAAAAAAAACTTTTTTTAAACATTTCATTAAATACAGTAGATTTCACTTCTTGAGGAAACAACCTCTAGTCCAAGAAAATCCTAATTTCTTTGGAAATTGACTATTCATCTTCTTTGTAACCGCTTAATTGAGATACGTTACATACTATAAAATTTACTAATCATGCACTAGTCTTTGATAGGAAGTTTGGGGCTATTCTCATTAGTCATTTGAAGAAAGAGTAGTCAGACACTCTTTGTGTGAAAAGTGGGAGAGAGGGGCCGGCCTGGTGGCGCAAGCGGCTAAAAGTGCATGCTCTGCTGCGGCAGCCCGGGGTTTGCAGGGTCGGATCCCGGGCACGCACCGATGCACTGCTTGTCGTGCCATGCTGTGGCGGTGTCCCATATAAAGTGGAGGAAGATAGGCATGGATGTTAGCCCAGGGCCAGTCTTCCTCAGCAAAAAAAGAGGAGGATTGGCAGATGTTAGCACAGGGCTGATCTTTCCCACAAAAAAAAAAAAGAAAAGAAAAGTGGTAGAGAGAAGTATGTGCAACTGTAAACTATTTTGTTCTCTTACAAATCATTCATTGTTATAAAGAAAAATACATTTCTGAAATTTCTTCCAGTGTGACAAAATTAAAAGCTTCACAAGATTCCTGGGTACATTATTATTTGAAATATTTCATTTGTTGGCGTAATCTTTCTCCCTCTCCTCCATTCCCATCCCAGGATCTCAAAGTAAATGTGTTTTAGAAAGATGTGAGAAAAATGTCAGTCTAAAATGAAATGCAGTAGATTGAAGATGAAATTCTAAGTATTGCCAACACATATAACTACTAAATGTATTTCACCTCTCTGAAGAGCAAGAGTGGGTTTATATTGACTCCGCCACTGATTTCTCTTGTGCATCGTGTCTCATTATTTCCATCAACACTGTAACCGTTACCTCTGCTTTTTCAATAATTTATAGTCAACTCTACAGAATTAGGATGATCCTAAACAATACATTTCGTCTCTTGTATTACTCTGAAATATTTTATTCTATCCTCATAGATTTAGTAGTTAATGACATCATGAAAATGCTTCATTTGTTTCAACAGTATCCTTAGCATGTGTTTTTTTCATACCAGACTGCTGCTCTTAACCCCTCTCTGCATTTTTCCTTTGCTGATGAGCAATATCTATGCTGACATCTCACAAATTTATGCCTAATTACAGTCCCATAGCACTTATTTTTATAACATATATGTTTGAGATGAGGACAGAAAAGCATCTGCCAGCAGGAGAAATTGTACCTATAATCTCTTTACTGATGACATTGTAAACCTATTTCTGCAGTTGTGTGAAAATATGAGATTTCATTTTTTTCTCTACTCTTAAATTTAGAAGACTACTGAAGATATTTTGAATTTTAAGATATCCAAATCCATATGAGAGGAATCCTCAGAACTGGAATTGATTAGCAAATATCTCTCAGGTAGCTTGTAGGAGAGACAGGAGGCGGGAGAGAGAGAGACACAGAGAGAGAAGAAATATTTGGATTCTTGATTAATCTATTCAATCACTAAAACCAGAACTATGGGTGTTAGCTTTGACTTTCCCTTTTATCTCACCCTGGGCATCTAATTTCTGTTGTAGTATTTTCAATTCCATCTCCTTACTTTTTCCTTAACAACTCCTGGAATAATTTTCTCCTCCATAACCACATTGATATTACTTTGGTTCAATCAACATCATCTCCTATTGGGCATGTTAGAAATGCATTCTTACTGACATTTCTTTTTCTAAATTCACAACCTTTCAGTTCACCCTCCAAACCATGCCAGGGGGATCATTCTGAAGAATAAATGTGATGATGATATTTACTTATTTGAAATTCTATGATAGACCACTACTGCCTAATAGATAAAGTTCAAACAGTTTAGCTTGGCACACAATCTCCTTGACCTGGTCCCTAGAAATCACTGTAGCCTCTCTCCCAACCTGGCTTTCTCTATATTTCTGAAATGAGAAAATACTTATTGTTCACAGAATATTATGCGTATTTTCAGGACCTTTTAAGCTTTGTGCATGCTTATTCTTCAATCTATAATGTCCTCATCACATTCTCTTTCTTAAGGAAAATATGTGATGATATTATGTCATGTGAATCCTGAACCATAACATCTATGATGCTGACTTAGTGACCACTATTAGTTTTACAAAAATGAATCATTCACATTAATTTTCCACACTGTATGCTATGTGGGCAATATTAATGTATTCGGCATTTAATATCATTTTATTTCTTTTTCCTCTATGAGAAGATATATTTCCTACAGGAAAAAGAAATAAATTATTCTGTCTTGTTTCCTGTATTTCCAGAAACCGACAGAGTTAAAAATAGTTAAACAAGCTAATATGTGTAAATAACATAGAGGCATTCCTAGAGAGTGCTTTCATAAGTGGTAGCTTATATATTTATGTGATCCAAACAAATATACTTTTTAGTCTTACCAGTTCAAGGCTATGGTGAACTGTTATAATATGAGATAATAGAATTATATATTCTACTTTTTGGTATTTTGATGAGAACTAAGTTAAAATTATGTAACGTAGTGACAGAACAATTTGGCATATTGTGAGGTTAGGCTTAGATGAGTCTCTGTGCTGATGTCTGAGGTTTTCTTCAGCTCTATCTATGTAGAATTCATCTCCCTTCCACTTAGCAGCCCAGTTTTCACGTGGGGAATCAACTCTCCCTTACCATGTGTAGTTGTGTATGAATTATAATATCCCCTCACTAGACTTCCACTGTCTGTAGGCCATTACTAAGTTTGAGGTATCTAATATTTTCCTCTAATAGTTCTCTTTTCAGCCTGAGAGCAATCATATGGTCTAATTTAGGCCAAATGGAAAGTCTTTCCATGGACTTTGCATCTGAAAGAATGAAGAAAGGACAGAGAGAAGATGTGAAGTCTTTACTCATAATAAAAGTTACTGTTTCTTGTATTCTAAGAACTTATTTAGTCCCTGCTGTTCCTAAATTAAATTCTGAGCTTCCAATGTGTCAACAACCTTCCTTTTGCATTTACTTAGTCAATGTTTGTTTATCTGTGAAACCAATAACTTCAATTGGTACAGTTTGAAAGAGGATAATCTAAAGACGTTTTTAAATAATTATCTAAGAGGCTAAGAAGGAAGTCAAAGTTTTTAATTGTGAAAACAGTAGAAAGAAAACTTATTCAATACAAAGTTTGCTGATATTAGATATGTGCCTGAGAAAATTCTTACTACAAATATATATTCCTCTTCCCCTATGCAGAAGAATAAATGCTGTATTTTTGCTTAGGTGCATATAAAAAAGTCTAACCTTTTTTATCTACAGCCCTATAAAAAGGAAAGGTTAATTTCTTCTTTACCTAGAGTGGGACATGTGTAATAAAAATTCCACAGCACTTATGCGACTCCATCTCCTGTTGGGAAAGGACCCTGAGAAATATTTCAAAAATAGAATTTAGAAGTATTAGAGATAGATTGTAAGATGCAATTTCTGCTGAGGAGAATCACTTTAATGATAAAGCATAGATGTAAACATCATTGGTTTTGGGATTCAGAATAAAAAAATATAGAAAAGTTTCACAGGACACATACTTCTCAACATACAAGAAAGACACTGTGTTGACTGACATAGATATATCAATCTATCGTTCTGTCCCAATCAGGAAAACACACTTATATCTGATTGGTCCATAAAATTCATCCTCAAATCTCAGTACATTAATTGACTTTTAGGATGAGTTCCTTTACTCCTTAAATGCATGAGACATTTGATATCCTTGATATTTTATCATAATGATTTTTATTTAATTGTGTGTTCAACACTTCAATCGACCCAAGAGATCTTCAAGTTAGAGATCTTATCATTTTCATTTCCCTTTGTTTAATATATTTCTAAATACAAAGTAAGAATGCAATAAATTGTGTTGCTTTGTTGATCCAGGCAGCTTTTATTCATAGCATAAATAGCAAAGGATATTTAAATAGTATATAGAAAAATCCAGGACTTACAGAGAAGTTTAACTTTGGGAGACCAACTTCTACCCTCAGGCAGAGGACTAGATTTGATATTGATTATTGAGTATACATGGATATTATTTACATTAAAATGGTATAGCCAAAATGCTCCTTAATATATCACAGGAATACCAAGTGCAGTTTAAAAAGGGACTGATTTTCCTATAAAATTATGCTATTTAATTTGTTGTTTTCTTAATTGTTAATTGATTGACCAGATGCCTATCATGTATACTGTGACAGTACTGAATTATAAGAGACATTACCAATTAGAAATTAAAAAGCACTTAACTTAAATATGTTGAAGAATTCAATGGAAAATATAGTCACTTTGAATAAATGTTTGAGTGAATTACAGCTATGAAATGAATTTAATGCAAAAGAAGCAAATTGAAATTCTAGAATTGAGAAGTAAAATATCAAAATGGATGGCCTAACAGCCTACTGTAGATTGCAGAAAAAAGTGACTGTATACTTGAATTCAAGATAGATTCCTAGAAATTTTAAAACTGGGAAAGATAGAGAAAAAATAGTTTAAAAAATAAATAGATCCTCAGTTTCCTGTGGTACAATTTTAAGCAGTCAGCATGTATACAATTGGAGTCTAGGGAAAGATGAGAGACAATGAGGGAGGAAAAAAAAATTGAAGATTAATGACTTCAAATTTCCAAAATAAGGTGAGAACCATACATTGACTGATCCAAGTTCAGTGAACCTCATCAAAGTAAAACAAAGAAAATCACATCCAGTTACATTATAGTCAAATTGTTGAAAAATCAAGAGAAATAGAAAATTTTGAAAGCAGTCAGAAAGAAAGAACAAATTATATACAGGAGAACAATTACATATGAAGGATGATTAGTTTTTCTTTATAATTTTATTTATTTATTTTTTTCCCCCAAAGCCCCAGTAGATAGTTGTATGTCATAGTTGCACATCCTTCTAGTTGCTGTATGTGGGACGCGGCCTCAGCATGGCCGGAGAAGTGGTGCGTCAGTGAGCTCCCAGGATCCGAACCCGGGCCGCCAGCAGTGGAGCACGTGCTCTTAACCGCTAAGCCACTGGGCTGGCCCTGATTAGTTTTTCTTTAAACAGGAGATTAGAAGTCAATGGAACAACATCTTTATAGTACTGAAAAACCAAACAAAACAATACTCTCAACTAAGAATTCTACTTCATATTGGGGCAGACACAGCCACTAATAACACAGGTTATTAGTGATAACCTCTAACCAGTGTAAGTCCTTATATAATTCCTTCTCCTTGAATGTGGGAAGGACCCGTGACTTGCTGCAGCAATTTTGCCCTAAGTTTTTACCTAAGAAAAATAAAAACATATATCAATAAATTCTACATAAATTTTTATAGCAGCTTTATTCATAAAATCCCCAAACTGGAAGCAAAAAAACAATCTATTAACAGATGAGAGGATAAAAAAAGTTTTTTTATATGTTATATTCATACAATGGAGTACTACTTATCATTACAAAGTGACATGGGACAGATATAGTCAACCACGTGGATAAATCTCACATATATGCTGAAGGAAAGAAGCTGAACACAGAAGAGTATATTCTACAAGTTCGCATTTATCTAGAACTGGAAAACCTAATCAATCATGAAAAAAATCATAAAAGTTGTTACTTGTGGGTGGTTCATTGACTGGAAAGGGGCATTAGGGGTCTTTATATAGTGAAGGAAACATATATACTTATAAAGGGATGTGAGTTGCAGACATATGTGTGTGTCAGTATTCATTTTCACATGTCTGGTGACCCAGGAAGCAGAGTCTGAGATGGAGATGAGCTAGCGGGAGCTGAAGAAACTACAGGCCCAGCTGCTGCCCCACACCAAAGAGATCAACCAGCAGATCAGCTGCTGTGTGGTTTTGGACAGAAGCTATAACACATCAATAAAAGTTCATTACAGATTGACATATTTTATGATCGATCATTCTGTTGATTAATTTAATAACTATCTTACATTTTGTCATTTAGTGATATACTAAATAGGAAAAAAAATTTCTATTTTATAAGGAAAGAAATAACTTATTTGAATCATAATTTTATTTTTATTCTCTCAACCACTAGTATCAAACCATTGACCCAATATCTAAGGAGAAAAAATGAAGGACAATGTATTGTTTCCCTTTTTTGTGTGTGAGGAAGATCAGCCCTGAGCTAACATCCATGCCAATCCTCCTCTTTTTGCTGAGGAAGACTGGCCCTGGGCTAACATCTGTGCCCATCTTCCTCTACTTTATATGGGACGCCGCCACAGCACAGCTGACAAGCGGTGTTTTGATGTGTGCCCGGGATCCGAACCTGGGCTGCCAGCAGTGGAGCACGCGCACTTAACCGCTATGCCACAGGGCCGGCCCGTTTCACTTTTTAAATGTGAAATATTAATTGTAATTGCCTTGGAGATGGCCAGTTCAAACTTTCTCTGTAAGATGAAGAGTGATTTTAAATATAGATTTTTTTTTTTAATTTTAGTGATCTGTCAAAGGTGCTAAAAACTATTAACCTCAAGTAAACTCATTTATTTTGATGGAAAGAAATATGATTATTCAAGAACAGAAAGGGCATATAAGTGACCTTTATTTTGAGTGGGAAGTTATCAAGAGTTAAGGAGTAAGTAAAAACAATGATACATAGATATAACTGAATTAGAGAAACAATATTACTACATTCTTATAGAAGAGGTGATTAATTTGTAACTGCAGATTCATTCAGTTTATCAAACAGTTATAGCTTACATTAGAAATGATATTTATATCAACCTTTTACATTTTAAAATATTTTATATTTTAAAAATTAAGGATATTCTCAGAATTTATGTGTAAATACCCTATAGGTGGAGTAACAAGCTGCAGAAACATTCAAAAGAGTAGTGTATTCTCATGAGCCGTCATTATCTTTTTGACACCGTTTATTTCCAAGCATATTCCAACTTATTGGGTGTTTTTTTTTTTTTAAAGATTTTATTTATTCATTTTTTCCCCCCAAAGCCCCAGTAGATAGCTGTATGTCATAGGTTCACATCCTTCCAGTTGCTGCACGTGGGACCCGGCCTCGCGTTGGACGGAGAAGTGGCGCCTTGGGGCTTGCCCGGGATCCGAACCCGGGCCGCCAGCATCAGAGCGCGCGCACTTAACCGCCAAGCCACGGAGCCGGCCCCATATTGGGTGTTAATTCTTTAATGTTAACATCTTATATTTTGTCCCTCGCTATAGGTTTAATTATCTATGTTTTGGAGGTAACGAGATAGTACCTGATAAACACTGTTCTGCAAATATAGGTAATTAGTTTTATTAGCTATGATATAAATTCACCTAAAATTCATAGAATGATAAAAACTATATTCTTGATACATTATTTTGTATTTAGATTGCTAGAACATGTTCCCAGGAAACACCGGTGACATCAGGATTGTGTCTATTTGTTCCTCAGTGTATCTGCAGACTCTGTATTTACCCATTAATAGGACCATTAATTATTTTAAGCAAATGAATTAGTAAATAAAATTATTTGGAATTAACATAATTAGTATTTGTAATGTATTTGTTAATATTTTATTTTTTATTCCAAGTTTTTCACATAGCTTTCTCTACTCCAAAGTAAGTATGAAATATTCAGAACTCTCCATGCATGAGCAGCCTTAAGGAATAACTTTTAACTAAGTGGCATTTTCACAGGTTCTGATGATATCAAGGTACACCAGACTAGACCGGATTGGGATGTTCTTAACATGGATAACATCTTTACTGCAGAGTTAGATGAGATATTTGAAACAAACAGCCCAAACTCTTTGTTATAGCAATCAGAGGGAAGAGGATAAAATTTTCTTACCATGAGGGAATTTCAAAATGGCTTTAATTATTGCAGAATATTATAAAAGAAGTATACTTGCCCTTAATAGTCTACTCCAAGGTCATTTAAATTGATGGACTCATACTGGAAATAAAATTTGTGAAATTCACTGTGCATCATAATGAAAATCATAAGAATGTTTCTGTCTCACCACCACTCTCATCCACCCTGTTATATTTCATTTTATGGAATATATTAGTAGAGTTTGAACGTTTGTCTAGGCAAAAAGAATTATAGCCTACCTGTTCAAATAGTGGAAATGTATCACAGAAAAAGATAATTTTAGCTGCATTATAAAAAAAAATTTTCCTCTTTTTATAACACATACATCACCTAGACATGCCAAGGTTTTAACTCAAGCATTCCTTATGAATCATTAGCTCCTTAATTTTATGGCCAAAAAAAAAAGTATGCTTTCTAGAATGGTAGGTATTAGTACTGCTAGCCAATAATTTCATTTCTCCACTTTCAGCACTTTGAAAGGATGCACTTTTCTCCCCTCAGAACTGTGCCCACTTTTACCAACTTTGGCCAGAGAAATGGGAGAGTAAGTGATGTTTGCCATTTCTGTATGGAAAGATTTAATGTCTTATGCAAGACTCTAGATTCCCCTGCCCTGATAACTGTGGAGTATTTGTTGATATTTAGGTGCAACGTGGAGCCATCACGTGAAGGACAGCTATTCTGGAGAGTACCCAAGACCTGCCGTAAAATTTACATGAGCAAGAAATACCTTTGAAATTTAGAGAGTATTTTTGTTGTTGTCGTAGTTGTTATTGCAACATATATGTATAGATGGACAACTTCAGTGTTATTTCTGTTGGTAAGTTCCAGCAGAGAGGAAAAAGCATGAACTTTCTGTCTAATAAAGACAAAAACAAAGCATTCAGTGATATACTAAATATTGAAAAGGATAATAATGCATATGCCTGCAACAGAAAAGAGCATAAAGTCCACATTCAGAAGTATAGTCCAGCATTTTCACAAGTTGCAGAGTTTCAGTTAGAGAACAGGAGGTGTTATTTAGGGAAATTATATAGCAAATGTGCATTTTAAGCACCCTATTAAATCTAAAACTTTGACTATTTTTTCTTAAAGGCACATTTTATTATAAAAATCAAACTATGCATTGTACCAAATGAAACAAACTCACTTAATTTCAGGATATTATGTGAATTACTTACAAAGATATGCTATAGGGCTGGCCCCGTGGCTTAGCGGTTAAGTGCTCACGCTCCGCTGCTGGCGGCCCGGGGTTCGGATCCCGGGCGCGCATCTACGCACCACTTCTCTGGCCATGCTGAGGCTGCGTCCCACATACAGCAACTAGAAGGATGTGCAGCTATGACATACAACTATATACTGGGGCTTTGGGGAAAAAATAAAATAAAATTATAAAAAAAAAAACAAAAACAAAGATATGCTATAAATATATTTATATCAATAAATTACCTAATAGCTTTCTGTAGCAAGGTGGGTGTTTGTTCATTATGGAGCCTCACCTTAATGCCTAAACAACCTCATGACATAGTTTGCCATCACTATATATAATCTTATAGATGAGGAAGCTAAATGTTAAATAGTTTGTGGATAGTAAAAAATCTAGAAAGTTTTTATGCTAAAGAACATGTGCTTAGCAAGTACATTACATATGCCATCTGTTCATTACCCTTGGCTAGTACAGAAATGGTGACACCAGAAATGTTTCCAGAGAAACAGAATCTTAAGCTTGATCTTCCTAAACTGGTTTTCAGTTATGTGAAATTGTTTCTCTAATCTGGTTGGAGTTAAAGTTATTTATTATCCTATTTCCGGTAGCAAAGGGGGCAAAGGATAGTCCAGGATATGCTCTGGTAAAATAGTCACTTCTATTATCTATTAACAAGTAAATATAGAAAGAAGACTTTGGGTGATTAAGTATTTGCTGCCTTAAAACATTTAATAGAAATAACGAGTGAAACACATCTATTGTATGCTCTTATCTGTGATGTAGAATTTAGAGAATGAAAATGGTGATCTCAGGGTTTTAAATTTTTAGCTCAAGGTCTGTATAAAAAAACTAAAAGATTCTAGGACTGCCCTAAAAAGAATCTTCATCTCTTAGATCCACAGATATCTAAAGTCTAATACTGTGGGTGTCTGAATTATAATATAAATTGAACTATCAAACTTGCAGCATCTTTTGAGCTCAAGTTAGGGCTTAGATTAGGAAGAAGCGTGATCATGAAGATTGGCCTTGGGACATGGGAAGATTCTGATAAAGCTGAGGATCTTTGCCTGGAGAAGCAACCCTTCTACCACAGTCTCAAGAGGTTATTCTACCCTTGACTGAATAACCTGTAATGGCATTCGCTTAAGTAGTCGCTTCACAAAGGACTGATGATCTCCCTTAAAATCCATCACTACCACCATTCATTGTTTTGTGACATATAACAAGACTCAAATCTTAATGAGGCCTCAGAGGGCAACGTACAAAGTAAGACTCAACAGGAGGTGCAAAAAATTGCATGGTTTTATCAACTTATTTTGACAGACAACCTGGGGATTATGTATGTGAAGGGATTTTAAGAATATAAAAACTCAGAAAAGGCCCCGTGGCCTAGTGGTTAAGTTCAGTGCTCTCGGATTTGGTGGCCTGGGTTCGGTTCCTAGGGTCGGACCTACACTACTCATCAGCTGCCATGCTGTGGTGGCAACCCACATACAAAATAGAGGAAGACTGGCACAGATGTTAGCTCAGGGTGAATCTTCCTCAAGCAAAAAGAGGAAGATTGGCAACAAACGTTAGCTCAGGGTGAATCTTCCTCAGGAAAAAAAAAACCTTCAAAAAAAGAATATAAAGTTGATCAGACTGAATGTATTGATATGAGCATGCTAATTAGAGATTCCAGGTGTAACACCTTAGATTGAGGTACTCTGACAGTTTGATTGATTGGTTGACTAAAAGTTCGACCCAAGGTAAGCTTGGAGTAAATGAAGTTGAAATGCTAGAATTTTGTCAGTATTTTGAAAACAAAAGTGCCCAAAGGCTTAGAGAGATTGAAATGTTAGAGGGAGTTTATCATGATAAACCTCTGGCTCACCTCTTACATGTACCCTGAGGGGTTTTGTCGCTTGAGATTCATCAACCTAGTGCCAGGAATCTCTGGTTCCTCCCACCCCTTCCAGTTTCAGGAGAAGCACTAATGACAAAGGACAGGCATTGTGGTTCCTCCAGGAACTGCTCATGTGGCCATGGGGGGCATCTCAGAAGTATGAGGCAGTTAACTCCCCATGAGGCAAACTGACCCATTGGGTACAGAAGCCCAAAAGGAACTGGCAACTAAATGACCTCTTCCTTCCTGTGTCTGAGGAACATATGTTTCTGAATATTTGCAATTGTTGAATAATCAGATGTCACTCTTCCTAGCTCATTATGGGACAGTGGCCAGATCGTTAATGCATCCTTTTGCCTTTACTCACATCCTTCTTTGCCTTACTTTTCTTTGCTTTATACTGGATTCTTTGGAACTGGACACCCCCAAAAGATAATTAGTATTAATACCTAGTCTCAGGCTAACTTTTCTAGTGAATTTGGACTAAGATATCAATAGATCCTAAAAGGTCATTTTAAAAACTTGCGTTTATGATTTTATGTACAATAACATCATATATGAGACAAGAAGCAATATAAAAATAGATTTTTAACCAAAAGCAATTGTGTTAATGTACATCAGAGTTATTACAAATGGATTCAAATTTAAAAAAGGATACTGATTACCATAATTTAAATTTTTCACTTACTTCTGAGCTATCTTATTTTTTAATTAAAACTTAGATATACATTTCTTCCTAGAGTATCATTCTAAAACCATTCCTTATTTATTTATTCAACCTAAGAACCTATAATATTCTTGAAGCCAGGAGACAATGATATGCAAATCCAGATACAGATTCTTACTTGATGTATAGGTTCTCCATTATTTTGTTTCTATATCTTAATCATAATCAAATCACAATAATAAAATCTAGTAATGATCTTATAAAGAATAGATGTATATTATTACCTCCATAAGCTATCCTAGAATATAACATTTAGCACCATCCGTATATTTTCACTGCCTGTTAGTGAAATATTTTTCTCAATTATGTTAAAGAGGTGTGACAATAAATAGAATGCATAAATATTACCTTCTTTGATCTTCTTACAATATTGGAATTTTGGGGCCAGACTTGACTAAATATTTCTCATTTTTTTGTCATTTGGGGTCATGTGCCTTAATTTATGTTGCCAGCTTTAATTATACATTGAAGAAAACAACTTCTTTTTCTCTACATCACATAGAAGAATGAGACCTACTCAAAGAATTTAAATGTTTCAAATGTGTTAACTTTCTGAATTATAAGGTAAGTTTGTCTTTAACTTTGAGTAAGAATAATTATGTGTGTGTATATATATATATCTATATATATTAGTTTTTACCATTACTTATCTCTACAAAAGTGATGAAATGAATAAGGTAAATTTTCTTGCATACAAATTAGGATTCAACTATAACAAAATAAAGCTCATAAAATATAAACCAAAAAGTATAATCATCTTTTCAAACATAAAAGCAAAATAGGAAATGCAGTAAGAGTATTGTGGAATGAAACTCTTTAAATGCATTATAGAACCTGTGTGTTCTGTTGGCAAAGAAACAGCAGGTGAGCAATGATATTTATTAATATTCCTGTCCTGGAACCAATAAAAAGTTCTGTTTTAAGAAGATGTGCCAGTTAACTAGCAGTGTGGGTGGCTATAACATTCACAGCATACTTGATTGTCCATGCATTATGTTTCAAGAAAACGTTTGATTAGATTATTTGCCATTTGGTCACCCAAAGAAGATATTTTAGATATAGTTATACCTACTTTCATATTTATATACCACCAATTCTTTCATGAAAAACCAAAACCCCACAAAATTATATTTTGAAATTTTATCTTAACAACTATCTATACTAAGACTATTAACTTGTTCAGTTTTGTTCTAAAAGTTAATTCATTTTCATCTTAGCAGTATAAAATACAGCTGTAAAGGAGAGAAACATTTGCCATTTGTTCAATTTTACCAACGTTTAGCATTCTTTTCAAGACGCAATTTGAGAAACTATGCCTATAATAATAGCTAATATTTGTACAGCACTCGCTGTGCCAAATTGTGACCCAAGTGCTTCATACTGCTTATCTCATTTATTTTAACAATCAAACTATGTGCTCAGTGCTATTATTATAATCCCCTGAGGCTTAGATTGGTTAAGCCTATTGCCCATGTAACCCATTTAATGCAGTCTGGATATTAAACCCCGTTGGTAGGCATAGGCAGCAGAACCCACTCCCAAATTGCCATATTAATTGTGAATATTGTGTAGAGCCTCATTATTTAAGATTCATTATCATTATCATATGATGATGTACTGGGATCTCCATTATTCTCATTCAACCTCTGGGTCTGTGCTCAGAGCCAATAAACTAAATTAGACTACTATGCAAAACAATTCACAGAGCCAATGGTGTGATAAAAAAAAAACTTAGTCTTGTTGACCAGTCAGGCAGTATCATATTTCATTTTTAACAAATCATGGTTCATTTAACATAAAGACTAACAGAAAAATGTTATTTATCTTAAGTCACTTTAGAAAAAAACAATTGTTGGTAATGCAAATCATATTTGTATTTTGGAGTAGCTATTTTTTTGTATACAATTCAACTTCAACAAAAATACACGCAAGAGTTCTTTTATTTCTTGGGAATGAATCATTTGCTTCTGTTTGAATGCATAAGTTTGCATAGCAATGATAAATCTACTTTTTAAAGTAATTATAATTTATATATTCTTACATTTGGATAAAAAAGTTTGCCTTCAATTTTTTTTCAGGGTGAAAACAGATTTTGATTTTGTTTTTGATATAATGGCCTCACCTCTTGAAACATGACACTAGTCAACAGGAAATATTTTTTTCACCAAATAATCTGCTTTTACATAAAAAATACAAACAATAAAGCTTTATTTGAAAATCTTTTTTCAATCTTTGCCAATAGTCTGGGTAAGGAGAATTTTCATAAACATCTGTTACATATGGGTCAATGTAAGCAACTAAGTGTTGTGTCAATAAATAATGAGTTTTGACAAATTCACGCATCTGTGGAACCACCACAAAATATAGTAGGTTTTAATTAACCCAAAACTTTCCTTATGTCCCATCCCAGTTGTTTCCTCTATTCCCTAGGCCACAGGAAACCACTGATCTCCATTCTGTCTCAATAACAGATTTGCCTTTACAGATTTTCATATACAGGAAATTAAATAGGATGCAGTTTTGTGTCTGGTTTCTTTGCTCAATATTACTTTTGAGAATTGTTGTTATGTGTAGTCAAGTCATCTTGGACTCCTGGTGACCCTATGAATGAGTGATGTCTGCAATGTCCTGTCCTCAACAGCCCTACTCAGCTTCTGCAAACTCATGCCTATGGCTTCCTTTATGGAGTCAATCCATCTCACACTTAGATTTCCTCTTTTCCTGCTGCCTTCTACTTTTCCCAGCACTATTATCTTTTCCAAAAAATCATGCCTTCTCATGATGTGCCCAAAGTAAGACAGCCTCAGTTTTATCATTTTTGCCTCCAGCGATAGTTCAGACTTAATTTGCTCTGGGACCTACTTGTTCATCTTTCTGGCAGTTCAGGTATCCATAGAGCTCTCCTCTGACACCATATTTCAAGTGAATCAACTTTCTTCCCATCAGTCTTCTTCATTGTTCAGCTTTCACACCTGTACATAGTAACTGGGAATACGAGGGTGTGGATAATCTTGGCCTTAGTCTCTAATGACACTTCCTTATTCTTGATGATCTTTCCTAATTCTTTCATTGCTGCCCTTCCAAATTTCGGTCTTGTCTTGATTTCTTGGCTACAGTCTCCATTTGAATTGAATTGATGACTGAACCAAGGTAAACAAAGTCTTTAACAATTTCTTGTCTTCATTGTCTATGTTAAAGTTGTGTAGCTCTTCTGTAGTCATGATTTTTGCTTTCTTGATGTTCAAATGCAGTCTTGCTTTGGCACTTTCTTCTTTCAGTTTCATCAGAAGTCATTTCAAGTCGTTGCTGCCTTGTGCCAGTAAAATGGTGTCATCTGCATATCTTACATTGTTGATATTTCTTCCAGCAATTTTCACTCCTGTATCTGAGGTTAGCCTAGTTTTTTGTATAAGTTCTGTACACAGATTAAACAGATAGGGGATAAAATGCACCCTTGTCTGACACTTGTGCCTGTAGAAAACCATTCTGTCTCTCCATATCCTGTCCTGACAGTGGCTTCTTGTCCACAACACAGGTTACACATCAGGACAATCAAGTGCTGAGGCATGCCTCTTTCTTTGAGAGCAGCCCATAACTTTTCATGATCCATACAGTCAAAGGCTTTCCTGTAGTCTATCAAACACAGACTAACCTTCTTCTGAAATTCTTTGGAGCGCTCCCATAGCCAATGAACAATCGCAGCTAGATCTCATATGCCCCTCCCTTTTTGAAATCCAGCTTAGACATCAGGCATTTCTTGAGAAATGCCATATAAGGTAAAAGGCTTTGTTGCAGTGCCTTGAGCATCACTTTACTTGCATGGGGAATTAGACCAATGGTCCTATAGTTACTGCACTCCTTGGCATCTCCTTTCTTGGGGATTGGGATACATATTGATTGTTTTCAGTCTGTAGGTCATTGTTTCATTTTCCTATATTTGTTAAATCATACATATCCTTTGTTTCAATACTTTGGTCTTTTTATTGCTCAGTAATATTCCATTGTATGAATATGTCATGTCTGTTTATCCATTCATATGTTGACAGTCATATAGTTCCCCACTGCCCCCAGTTTTTGCTTTTATGAATACAGAGACGAAGTATGCACATATAAGATTTTGTGTGGATGTTTGTTCTTACTTCTTATGTGTAACCGCCTAGGTGTGGAATTGTTCAGTTGTACGGAAAGCCTATGTTAATATTAAATAGTTTCTCAAGTTGTTATTTTGATTCCACCAGCTGTGTATAAAAATTCTAGTTGCCATACATCCTCACTAGCACTTGGGATCATCAGATACTTAAAATTTTGCTTTTCTAACAGGTGTGGAGTGATATCTCATTGTGGTTTAAATTTGTATTGTCCAATGATTAATGATTTTGGGAATGTTTTCTTTGGTTTGTTGGCCTTTTGACTATCTTTTTTTGTGAAGTGTGTATAGAAATATTTTGCCCAATATTTATATTGTTTGTTACCTTATTACAAAATTGTAAAACTATTTTGTATAATCTGTATACAAATTCTTCAACAAATAAATGTATAGAGACATTTTCAATAATTTTAGAGTTTCTAAGTCAAAATAGATATATGAACTTATAGTTTAGTGTTATCAAGATAACTGCTAGAAGAACAAAAAGGAGAATCAGTGAAATGTGTTTCTCTTTGAGGTTAAGGAGATTTTTAAAAATTGTGTATAGTATTATAACAACTTGATCTTTTATTTCAAGAGCATATTTTATGTTTTAATGAAACATATAATCTTTACATTTGTTTTCCCAATTTTTACGACATTGGAATACATAAAATTATGGAAACTCGGAAATAGAAATATCATTTTTGTCCCTAAGGCATTGACAACATGCACATTCTAATATAAAGGTGTCATGTGTGACCTAATGCAACTTAGGGACTTAGCTTTCCACATTGGGCAGGAAAATAAACACAAAAAACTTCTGCTAATCTGAAACATTATAAAATTTTCTGATACAGAAAAATACAAGCATTATTCATTCTGAAAATCTGAAAATTATTACTTAATAGTTAAAGATACTAAAGAGTAGACGATAGGTAATAGATTAAACTCATTTGAAAAATAAAAGTAATTAGAAATGTTTAAATAATGTCTTTATTTTATTGTTAGTAATAGAATTGTAAAATAAGTAATCAAACATTCCCAAAGCAATTACCTTTCTTTTCTCTCTTCCTTTTTCTGAAATTTGATGCCATAATAACTTGAAAGGTAGCAATAATATATTTTAATTCCACTACCATGATAGTCACTATACTTATCTCTTATGAGGTAGAATTGTGTTTGTCTTGATGATGTGGAAGAGTTTACACTGTGTTGAGAGGGGCCTTGGGGAATATTAACGTTTAAGATAAAGGTATAGAAACTGAAACCTGGTAAAATACTTTATTCAGAAGATAAAACTGTTATTTCTCAAATGTAAATATTCCTTGAATGTCCCTGCTGAGGGAGGGATAGAAGCAACAACTGTTTACTCAAATGGAATTAAAAGGAAATCAGCTTGTGCCCAGGATCCTATGGTGATAAAAAAATTAAACTCCACTACTATTGGGGTAGTGTCAGAAAATGTCTCCTTCCCCCAAATACAAGGCAGAGATATTTAAACAATATTCCAAAAATTTAAAAATCTACCTGACTTTCAACTTTACTATTCTATGCTTATTGATATACATAAAAAATATAATAATGTTTTGTATATCTCTCTTCATGGTCAGAGTGTTTTTAAAGATGCACCATCCAACTTCTTGGCAAAATAAAATTGGCATCAATAAATTAACTGAAATTAATTATATTCAATGGGATGTGTATTAAAAATAATTTATACTATCTAGTGTAAAACAAATTAAATATGCATAAATTAAATTCTGGAAAATATTATAATTAATTGTGGAAATGTTGATTAAAATTGGTTCTTCCTTTCTTCCTCAGTAAGAGTGTTTAACCTACACCTATGGTCATTTAAATATAGAATATATTTTCCATCTTTTTTAAAAAAGTTATTACTTCTGAGCATACATCTAAGTTCATACAAATGGCAACTAAACATAAGATTTGTGTACCAATTTCACCTCACTTGATTAAAAGAAAATTTCTGCCCTGAAATCTGGAACATGCCAGACCAACTCTGAAAAAGTAAATGTGGACAAAACTCCAGCAAACGGTGGAATAACATGGTGAAAGAAACAAAGATCCTTAAATAACCGTATGTAGCAGAGCTATTCCAACAATTTTGACTACTCATCTCAAAAGTATAATCTGAGAAAGAAAGCTCTATGATTTTGCTTAGCCACATACATTTTGGGTTGCTTGGTTAGAGCTTATTAGTAAATAAACAGGTACAACAACTGAAAAAAATAACAACTGAGAAAAAACGGTTTCTAATGAGGATGGAAATTATTAGGATGACAGAATTTTCATGTCTGAATACTATATCTTATTGTATTATATGAAAAAACTGCCAAATTATAGAAATATATACAGCAGAATTATTCATTATATCATATTTTAGTCAAGAAAAGAGTATTCTTAACAGAGGAAGATAATGCTATCATATGAAAATTAACTTTCTAAAAGTATGTTGATACTTATCTATAAAAATTAATGTAACATACATGAATTAAAGATTACTAAAAACTAGCACGTATTTTTTATTAGATTGTTAAATCACATGATTACTAATTTTAAGATAATTCCATGCAATCTCAAGATATAGAGAGCAATTTTTTTTTTCTATTGGAAAAAGTATAAATGCATTTGGCTATAAACAATTTTTTTGTCTTATTCCACATGAAAAAAGAAATGTATTATATCCTGAAATAAGCCATTAGTGCCATAAACACTGCCAGTTATAATAGAATAACAAAAATTCATTTTATCAGGAAAAAAAAGTTTAGTTTTAGTAGTTCTCTGACTTTTTGAACATGAATCCATCATGTACCTTCATTAGACATATTCTTCAAGCTGAACACTTCAGTTAAGGTTTTTGCAGACAGCAGAAAGATGACAAAAGAAAGTTGTTTTTTGGAAAAGTCAGTGGGAATTATGCAAAGCTCACTTTAATAGGAAGTCAGCCAGTGCATCTCCAAAATTCTCTGCCCCTAATGGAATATAAATAAGATTCTAACGTGAGTATCCAAGTTAGTCAACAAAGTTCTACATGTTCTCACTTAAAAAACAGAAAAGTAGCCAGCCTGGCACAGAAATGTTGCCACAAAAAATAGCTATAAAATGTATAAAATTCAGATAAAAGATGCATTTTACATTTTCCTTTACTACTGGCCTCCCTGCCAAGGTTCAATCAATTTCGTCTTCTCTGAAGAAGAATAAATGATAAGTTAAATGGTCAATATGTAACTGAACTCTATTGATATGAAAAATTTTGAAATATTAAAACTTCTCTAAACCAGACTCTGAGAAATAAATCACAGGCTATCATTCATAATTTTAGAGGAGAAACCGAAGAATGTATTATGCCAACAAAACTAATTTATATCCCTTTAGTCAATATGGCAGACATTTTGCTTTGAAATTTCAAATATGAGCAATCATTGAAGCAAATATTGTGAAAAACACCATCAAAATAAATTGAATGGAAACTGTCCATTAGTTAGTTAAAAACCTTGAGGATTTCATCAAATTCAAGACTAGTTAACTATTACACTTATCTAAGATAGCAAGTCCACCCTTTTGACTAAATAACAAAAGCAGGACTAAAAATGAACACTTTTTGCAAGTCGGACATTCCAGGAGGAAGAAAGTATTAAAGAGCAAAGCATATTATCAAAAGCTCACTGAGTATTTATCACCATTCAAAATCAATTCCCTTCTCTCTCTCTCTCTTCCTCTTTCCTATTTATGATCATTAATGTAGACCAATATAATTCTACCCCTGACTTGAAAATAAAAGTTAAGAAAAAGTGATGATGGGGCCGGCCCCGTGGCTTGGTGGTTGAGTGAGCGCGCTCCACTGCTGGTGACCCGGGTTCGGATCCCGGGCTCCCACCGACGCGCTGCTTCTCCGGCCATGCTGAGGCCGCGTCCCACATACAGCAACTAGAAGGATGTGCAGCTATGACACACAACTATCTACTGGGCTTTGGGGGGAAAAAATAAATAAATAAAATCTTTAAAAAAAAAAAAAAAAAAAAAAAAAAAGAAAAAGTGATGATGATAGTGGTAAAAGAGCCATGTTAGTTCTGACAGATTGTGTGAAAAATAATCTTATAGTTTAATGTATAAAATTATTCACTTTGATAATAGATGATAATGGGATTTTAATTCTGTGCAAAAAGATAATAAAAAATCAGTGTAGCATTTTCATCTATCTTTGTCCCTATAAAACCTTCCGACCAACTGATGTTGGGAAAATTACTTAAGGTTTCTTTCCCTCAGTTCCTTAACTATAAAAGTGTAATAATAATTCCTATATTCTAATGTATGTTTTCTTCCTTTTTTTTTATTGTGGTAACATTGGTTTATAGCATTATATAAATTTCAGGTATACATCATTATATTTTGATTTCTGTGTAGAATAGATCATGTTCCTCACCCAAGCCTAATTACAATCCATCACCATACACGTGTACCTAATCACCCATTTCACTCTCCTCCCTCTCACTTCCCCTCTGATAACCACCAATCCAATCTCTGTCTCTATGTGTTTATTGTTGTTTTTATCTTCTATTTATGAGTGAGATCATATGGTATTTGACTTTCTCCCTCTTACTTATTTCGCATAGAATAATACTCTCAAGGTCCACCAATGTTGTCATAAATGGTTGGATTTCATCGTTTCTTATGGCTGAGTAGTATTCCCTTGTGTATATATACCACATCTTCTTTATCCATTCGTCCCTTGATGGGCACTTAGGTTGCTTCCAAGTCTTGGCTATTGTGAATAATGCTGCAGTGAACACAGGGGTGCATATACCTTTACACTTTTGTGTTTTCATGTTCTTTGGATAAATACCCAGCAGTGGAATAGCTGGATCATATATGGTAGTTCTATTCTTAAGTTTTTGAGGAATCTCCATACTGTTTTCCATAGTGGCTGCACCAGTTTGCACTCTCACCATCAGTGTGTGAGAGTTCCCTTCTATCCACATCCTCTCCAAAACTTATTGTTTCCTTTCTTGTTAAATATAGCCACTCTGATAGGGGTGAGGTGATATCTCAATTGCAGTTTTGATTTGCATTTCCCTGATACTTAGTGATATTGAACATCTTTCCATGTGCCTGTTGGCCATCTGTACGTCTTCTTTGGAAAAATGTCTGTTCAGATCTTTTGCCCATTTTTTAATTGGGTTGTTAGTTTTTTGGTTGCTGAGATGTATGAATTCTTTGTATATTTTGGACATTAACCCCGTATCAGATATATGGTTTGCAAATATCTTCTCTCAATTGTTAGGTTGTCTTTTCATTTTGTTGATGGTTTCCTTTGCTGTGCAGAAACTTTTTACTTTGAGGTAGTCCCATTTGTTTATTTTTTCTATTGTTTCCCTTGCCGGGTCAAACATAGTAGTTGAAAATACGTTGCTAAGACCAATGTGGAAGAGCGTACTGCTTATGTTTTCTTCTAGAGGCTTCATGGTTTCAGGTCTTACATTCATGTCTTTAATCCATTTTGAGTTAATTTTTCTGTATGGTGTAAGAAAATGGTCTACATTCATTCTGTTGCATGTGGCTGTCCAGTTTTCCCAACACCACTCATTGCAGAGACATTTCTCTGTCCATAGTATGATTCTGGCTCCCTTGAAAATTAGGTGTCCAAGATGTGTGGGTTTATTTCTGGGCTCTCGATTCTGTTCCATTCATCTTTTTGTCTGTTTTTGTGCCAGTACCATGCTGTTTTGATTCTTACAGCTTTGTAGTATATTTTGGAATCAGAGAGTGTGATACCTCCAGCTTTGTGCTTTTTTCTCAGGATTCCTTTGGCTATTTGGGGTCTTTTGTTGTTTCACATAAATTTTAGGATTCTTTGTTCTATTTCTGTGAAAAATGTCATTGGAACTTTCATAGAGATTTCATTGAATCTGTAGATTGCTTTAATGAGTATGGACATTTTAACTACGTTAATGCTTTCAATCTAAGACCACAGAATATCTTTCCATTTCTTTGTGTTCTTCTATTTCTTTCAACAATGTTTTATAGTTTTCAGTGTACAGGTCTTTCACCTCTTTGGTTAGGTTTCTTCCTAGGTATTTTATTCTTTTTGTTGCAATTGTAAATGGGATTGTATTCTTAATTTCTCTGTGTGCTACTTCGTTGTTAGTGTATAGATATGCAACTGATTTTGTAGTCTGCAACTTTACCACGTTCATTTATTATTTCTAAAAGTTTTTTGGTGGATTCTTTAGGGTATTCTGTATGTAAAATCATGTCATATGCAAATAGTGACAGTTTCACTTCTTCCCTTCCAATTTGGATACATTTTGTTTCTTTTTCTTGCTTGATTGCTCTGGCTAGGACTTCCAGTACTATGTTCAATAAAAGTGGTGAAAGTGGGCATCCTTGTCTGGTTCCTGTTCTTAGAGGGACAGCTTTCCATTCTTCTCCATTGAGAATGATATTAGCTGTGGGTTTGTCATATATGACCATTATTACGTTGAGGTATTTTCTTTTTTTTTTTGTGAGGAATATCAGCCCTGAGCTAACATCCATGCTAATCCTCCTCTTTTTGCTGAGGAGCACCGGCTCTGAGCTAACATCTATTGCCAATCCTCCCCTCCTTTTTTTTTTTCCCCCAAAGCCCCATTAGATAGTTGTATGTCGTAGTTGCACATCCTTCTAGTTGCTGTATGTGGGATGCGGCCTCAGCATGGCCGGAGAAGCAGTGCATCGGTGCACGCCCGGGATCCAAACCCAGGCCACCAGTAGCGGAGCGTGCACACTTAACTGCCAAGCCATGGGGCTGGCCCAAGGTATTTTCTTTCTATACCCATTTTATTCAGGGTTTTTATCATAAATGGATGCTATATATTGTCAAATGCTTTCTCTGCATCTATTGAGATGACCATGTGATTTTTATTCTTCATTTTATTAATGTGGTGTATCATGTGGATTGACTTGCAGATGTTGAACCATCCCTGCACCCCTGGAATAAATCCCACTTGATCATGGTCTATGATCTTTTAAATGTATTGTATTCACTTTGCTAGTATTTTGCTGAAGATATTTGTATCGATGTTCATCAGTGATATTGGCCTGTAATTTTCTTATTTGTGTTATTCTTGTCTAGTTTTGGTATCAGGGTAATGTTGGTTTCATAGAATGAGTTAGGAAGCTTCCCCTCCACTTAAATTTTTGGAAGAGTTTGAGAAGGATAGGTATTAAGTCTTCTTCAAATGGTCAGTAGAATTCACTAAGGATGCTGTCTGGTCCTGGACTTTTGTTTTTTGGGAAGTTTTTGATTACTGCTTTGGTCTCCTTATGGTGATTGGTCTATTCAAATTGTCTATTTCTTCTTGATTCAGTTTTGGAACATTGTATGATTCTAAGAATTTATCCATTTCTTCTAAACTATCCAATTTCTAATGTGTCCGTTGTAATTTCTCCTCTTTCATTTCTGATTTTATTTATTTGAACCTTCTCTCTGTTTTTCTTGGTGAGTTTAGATAAAGACTTATCAATTTTGTTTATCTTTTCAAAGAACAAGCTCTTAGTTTCATTGATTTTTTTTAGTCTCTGTTTCACTTATTTCTGATCTGATTTTTATTATTTCCTACCTTCTACTGATCTTGGGCTTTGTTTTTTCTTCTTTTTCTATTTCCTTTAATCTTTGGTAGATTGTTCATTTGAGATTTTCTTGTTTGTTGAGGTAGGACTTTATTGCAATAATTTCCCTCTTAGAACCACTTTTGTTGTATCCTATAAGTTTTGGCATGTTGTATTTTCATTTTCATTTGTCTCTAGGTATTTTTTTATTTCTCCTTTGATTTCTTCATTGACTCAATCATTGTTCAGTAGCATTTTGTTTAATCTCGACATATTTGTGGCTTTTCTGATTTTCTTCTTGTAGTTGATTTCTAGTTTCATACTTTTGTGGTCAGAAAAGTTGCTTGGTATTATTTCAATCTTCTTAAATTTATTGAGACTTGTTTTGTGGCCTAATATGTGATCTATCCTGTAGAATGTTCCATGTGCAATTGAAAAGAATGTGTATTCTGCAGTTTTTAGATGGAATGTTCTGTATATATCTCCTAAGTCCAACTGGTCTACTGTGTCATTTAAGGCCAATGTTTCCTTATGGATCTTCTCTTTGGTCGATCTATCCATTGGTGTAAGTGGAGTGTTAAAGTCCCCTACTATTATTGTGTTACTGTCTATTTCTCCTTTCATGTCTTTTAGTAATTGCTCCTATGTTGGGTGCATGGATATTTACAAGTGTTATATCCTCTTGTTGGATTGTTCCCTTTATCATCATGCAGTGTCCTTCTTTGTCTCTTGTTACAGTTTTTGTTTTAAAGTCTATTTTGTCTGATATAAGTATTGCTACCTCAGCTTTCTTTTTATTGCCATTTTCTTGGAGTATCTTTTTCCATCCCTTCACTTTCAGTTTGTGAGTGTCTTTAGGTCTGAAGTGTGTCTCTTGTATGCAGCCTATATATGGGTCTTGTTGTTTTATCCAATCAGCCACCCTATGCCTTTTGACTGGAACATTTAGTCCATGGACATTTAAAGTAGCTATTGATAAGAATGTACTTATTGCCATTTTGTTACTGTTTTTCTGGGTGTTTTATTAGTTTTTCCATTTCTTTTCTTCTTCTCTTGCTCTCTTCCCTTGTGGGTTGATGGCTATCTTTAATATTATGTTTGGTTTCATTTTTCTCTTAATTTTTTGTGTATTTATTATAGGCTTCTGGTTTGTGATTACCATGAGGTTCATATATAATAACCTATGTATCTAGCAATCTATATTAGGTTGACAGTCTCTTTAGTTTGACCTCTTACTAAAAGCTCAACTCTTTTACTCCCCTCCTCCCACATTTTATGTTTTTTACATCATATCCAACCTCCTTTTTGTGGGTGCTTGTATCTGCTACCCTCTTATCATGGAAATAGATAATTTTAGTACTTTTGACTTTTGACCTTCATATTAGCTTCATAGGTGGTTGATCTGTTCCCTTTACTGCATATTTGCCTTTACCAGTGATTGTATTGCCTTTTTTTTTTTTGTGATAATTTTCTTATTCCTATTTGTGGTCTTCTCTTTCCCACTTAAATAAGTCCTCTTAGCATTTCTTGTAAAGCTGGTTTCTTGGTGATAAACTCCTTTAATTTTTGCTCGTCTGGGAAACTCTTTATCTCTCCTTCCATTCTGAATGATAACTTTGCTGGGTAGAGTATTCTTAGCTGTAGGTTTTTCCCTTGCAGCACTTTAAATATTTTGTGCCACTCCCTTCTAGCCTGTCAGGTTTATGTTGAGAACTCAGCTGATAGCCTTATGGGGTTTCCTTTGTATGTAACTTGTTGCCTTTGTCTTTTGGCTTTTAGGATTTTCTCTTTATCTTTACTTCTTGACACTTTAATTATAATGTGTCTTGGTATGAGCCTCTGTGGGTTTATCTTGTTTGGTGCTCTCTGTGCTTCCTGTACCTGGATGTCTGTTTCCCTCCCTAGGTTAGGAAAGTTTTCAGCTATTATTTCTGGAAATAGATTCTCTGCCCCTTTGTGTCTCTCTTCTCCTTCTGGGACACCTATAACAAGGATGCTAGTGTGCTTATGTTGTCCCAGAGGTCCCTTAGACTGTTATCACTCTTTTTTGTGTGTGTGAGGAAGATTAGCCCTGAGCTAACATCCAATGCCAATCCTCCTCTCTTTTTTGCTGAGGAAGATTGGCCCTGGGCTAACATCTCTGCCCATCTTCCTCTAAATTATACGGGAGGCTGCTACAGCATGGCTTGACAAGTGGTGCATTGGTGAGCACCTGGGATCTGAGCCTGCAAACCCTGGGCTGCTGAAGCGGAGCAAGCGCACTTAACTGCTACACCACTGGGCCAGTCCCTGTCCTCACTCTTTTTAATTCTTTTTTCTTTTATCTGTTCATCTTGGGTGATTTCCTCTGGTCTTTCATCCAGCTCACTGATCCATTCTTCTGTATCATCTACTCCACCACTGAGTCCCTCCAGTGAATTTTTCATTTCCAGTACTGTATTCTTCAGTTCTGATTGATTCTTTTTTATATTTTCCAATTCTTTGTTGAAGTTCTCACTGAGTTCATCCATTCTGCCCCCAAGATCAGTGAGCATCCTTATGACTCTTTGTTTGAACTCTTTGTCAGGTAGATTATTTCTATTTCATTTAGTTCTTTTTCTGGGGTTTTGTCCTGTTCCCTTACTTGGAACATTTTCCTTTGTCTCCTCATTTTGCCTCTTTCTCTGTGCTTATATTATGTATTAAGGATGTCAGATATGTCTCTCGCTCTTGAAGAGGTGGCCTTATGTAAGAGATGTCTTATGAGGCCCAGCAATGTGCTTCCGTCTCATCACAAGTTCCAAACGTTCCAAGAGCGTACCCTGTGTGGGCTACGTGTGTCCTTCTGTTATGGCAGTGTTGCTTTTGCTGCAGGTGCCCAGGAAGGCTAGGCTGTCCCCCTGGCTGGCTGATTGTAATGCTCAGCTGCATGTGGCTGCTATGGACCCTTCAGTCATTTTATTGGGTGCCAGGAGCCCCAGCACAGTTGGCTGCAAGGTCTAATAGCACATTCTTTTTTTTTTTTTAAAGATTTTATTTATTTATTTTTTCCCCCCAAAGCCCCAGTAGATAGTTGTGTGTCATAGCTGCACATCCTTCTAGTTGCTGTATGTGGGACGCGGCCTCAGCATGGCCGGAGAAGCAGCGCGTCGGTGCGAGCCCGGGATCCGAACCCGGGTCGCCAGCAGTGGAGCGCGCTCACTTAACCACCAAGCCACGGGGCCGGCCCTAATAGCACATTCTTGTTGCAGTTTTTCTGTTAAGTGAGCAGGCCCCAAGCATGGCTGGTTGCTAGGCTCAGGGGCTTAAAACTGCTACAGATATCCAGCCTGCAAGGCTGTTGTCAGCTATCTCAGGATTGCAGCTGAGGGGCTGGCCTCAGACATGGGAGCACCCAATTGTTTCAGGCTTTAGAAGGTGGGGCTGATCTCCTATGTGGCTGTTTGAGAAGCACAAATCTGCTTCAGCTGACAGGCCCCACTACCTGCAGGGCCACACACTCCATCAACACAGTCCTGTCCTGTGCACATGTCCCAACCCACTGACGTGGACCTTGTTGTCTTGCTGCAGAGGCCCCAAACACTGCACAAATGCAGTCCTGTCCCTCACACATGCCCTGACCCATAGAAGCAGATGCACTCACCTGGCAGCCATGGTTCTAGGCACCCCTATGCAGGCCCATAAGTAGCCTGAGGGCTTGCTGTTGGGTGGGGCCAGTCCTTAGGGTGGGCTACCTGCCCTGGCTGAACTGGATTAAATCTAGTGCTTTAATGGGTGGGGCAGTCCCTGGGCTAACAGGCTAGGGGAAGAACTCCAATGGCATCTGCCAGCATCTGTGTCAGCACTCCTGAACTAGGTCACAATAATGGCTGCTGTCAATGTTTCAGTCGCTTGGGAGGTGGTTCCAGCCTGGGGAGATCTCACCTCTCACTGACATGCACACAGAGACTTTCAGGTTTGTCTCTTTTCACCAAAGGACTGTGCACCTTTCTTTCTAGTGATTTTAGGTTGCTTTCCAAAACAGGTGAATTTATGTGTGGGCCCTTTAAGAGCAGGCTTTTATTCCCCACCCCACTCCCCTTTATGTCTGATAGCTTCTCTGGGGGTAGTCCCTGTTGTAGTTAATGGCCAGCAAAGCCAGGTATTATGACACTTGTTTTGGTTGTGCTGAGTGCAAAAGCTGCTTATTGTGATAATGTTCCCCTGCTCAGATCACCCACTCCACCAGGGAAGGCTTCTTACCTTAAGATTTCTGGTGGCCAGCTGTGAAGTGTTGCAGCTAGAAGGTGGCTTTTTTCTCTCCAGAAAGGAATTTCTGCCTCTTAAACTCCAGTCACCACCATCCCTTGTTGTGGGGGATCTTTTTATCCAGTTTTCAGTTCTCTCTTAGAGGTAATTGTTCCAAGACTAGTTGTAAATTCATTGTGTCCATGGGAAGAGGTGAGCTCAGAGACTGCTTATGCCACCATCTTGACACAGTCTCCTGTGTTTTCTACCTGGATTAGTTTCCTAGGAGTCTGTAACAAATTTCCACAAACTTGGTGGTTTACAACAAAAGAAATTTATTCACTTATACTTCTCTAAGCTAGACGTCTGAATCAAGGTGTCAACAGGGTCTAGGGAAGAATACTTTCTTGCTTTTTCCTAGCTTCTGATGGCTCTCATCAATCCACAGAGTACTTTGGCTTGTGGCAGCATAAATCCCATCTCTCCCTTTATCCTCACATGGCTTGCTTTTCTGTGTCTCTGTATGTTTCCTCTTCTTCCTTTAAGGATACCAGTCATTGGATTTAGGGCCCACTTTAACCCAGAATGACCTCCTCTTAACTTAATTACATCTGCAAGGACCCCATTTCCAAATAAAATCACTGAGTAGTTCTGGGTAGGCATGAATTTTGTCTATTCAACCTACTACACTATTGTAGTTTTATAAAAAATTTGCTGTTTTTTATAGTTTTATATTTTATCTAATACATTTGTGCAATCTAAGATCCCTGGAAATTTTTCATATCCAAGATTCTTAACTTTATTTATGTTTTAACATTAGAACCTTATACAAGTTGAATGTTGAAAAGGAAACCAACTCTTAGAGACCTATACTAAGAATAGGATTTGCGACTTCACTTCAGGAATGATAAAGTAGCTTAGAACAGACCAACATGACAGCCAAATTCAATGAAGAAAAGGGATTCAATTAAAAATAGTCATGCTTTAAACGCTTTAGATAGTTGTTAAATCAAAAACTTATGAAGATGTCCACTTTAGGTCATGACAAAGTGAAAGATCAGATTTACCATACCCATAAAAAACTAGAAAATGGGACAAAATATAGTAAATAGCTGCTGTCAGTTATTGGACAACAAACAGGCAGCACACAGCTGTGATCCCTGAAACAAAGGAAAGAAAAGAGGTGAATATTAACATCACCCCAGCTTTTTTCCTGGGGACATTTTCCAGTTCAAGATTCATAAAAGAGAAGCCCAAGTAGAGAATGTTTGTCTCAGAGCTAAGGAGACAGAGATTGGAGTTTGAAAAATTGGAAGTTGTTGGAAATTGTAAGCATAATCTCTGACATACGGGAGATACATAGCATAAGAGCTACAAAACTGCAGAATGTTTTCTGGATTATTTGACAGAATAGTATTCTGATCATGCATAAAGTAAACGCCACTAGTCCAGAAAAAACAAACAAGCTAACAAACAAAAAACAGCTGCCGGTAATGAATGATCCCTAGAGCTTACAAGAAGTGGAGTTCATACAGTCACAATCAAGAGAGTTTGTTGAAAAGTTTATGCTACCAGTGGAGAATTAGAAAGGATCATGCTCTAGTACTAAGACAAAATTAATCCAAGTAAAGACTACAATAGACCTCTTTAACAAAGTTTTTAAACAAGCTTCCAAATGACTGATCTGATTAGCAAGTAGCAAGATAATTATTTTAAAGGAAGGAAAACAAATCCAAACCTCAACAATTTAACAATCACAATGTATGGCATCTAATCAAATATTACATATTCTTACAGAAGCAGCAAATTTGATTTATAATCAGGAGAATGTTATGGGTTAATCAAAACAGATTTAAAAATGACAGAAGATGAGATTGGAATACAGTGACCTTAAAGGAGCTATTATAAATATGCTCAACAATTTAAAGAACACAATTATATAAGGAGAAGAGAAAAGAAAACAGGTAGAACTACTAGAAATAGAAAATGAAGTGTCTTAAATGCCAATTTTACTGAGCGAGATTAAGATCTCATGAGGAGTTACAGGAGGAAAAATCACTAAATTTGAGGGTAGGAAATACCTACCTACCCCCTCTATTGAGGACCCCAATAGAACCTAGCTAATCACAGAAAAAGAAAAAAAAAAAGAATTATCTAGTTGGAACAAACTTTCACTGATCCTAGGGACATTATCAAGCCAGCTAACATAAATGCTACCTCCGGAAAGGAGGTAGCTATAAAAAATATATAGATAAAGAAATAATACCTGAAACATTTCCAAGTTTGAAGAAAAATGTATAGAAACAAGTAGCTCAACAAACTCTGCGTAAAATAAACCCAAAGAAAATCACACAAAGTCACATCAGAATTGAACTGACAAAAGATAGTGATAAAGAAAAATCTTTAAGGCATCAATATAAAAAAGACATAAGGCATATAAAAGAACAATTAAGTAGAATGACCTCAGGCTTCTCACCAGAAAATGGCAATTAAAAGAACAGTGGAGAAACATCTTTAATGTGCTAAAAGAAAAGCAAGAATTGTCAACCAAGCTTTTAAATATACAGTTAATATATGCTTCAAAAAGGAAACTGAAATAAAGACATTAATAGACCAGTAAAAGCAGTGAGATTACGTTGCCAGTAGATCTTCAATACAAGAAATGCTGAAGGCAAACACTTCCATTTTTTGCCTAGCATGTAGAAGCCGGAGAAATCATCACTCCCACTCTGACAAGTAGAAATAGCTGGGTGATCTATAAAATAATAACTTTTTGGGAACCTATCAGAAAGCTGAGTTCATATAACAATCAACCAGCCTGAAAGCTAAGGGAAGACAGCACTTCAAAGGAGCACTGAAAACCTATGGCAGCAAGAGGAAGACAAGGCCTCCAGATAGGCAGGTGAGAAGAAATTGCTAAAATGTTTACCAAATTGCTAAAGGCCTATTGTGATCTAGCATGAGACTATAGAACCGGTGAGAGCCACAGACACACAAGAGTTTGAATCTACTTGAAGGCTGCTCTGCACAGACCTCACTGAGTTCTCATGGAAAGATTGGGAGCAGGGAGAGTCCAGAGAAAGCTTCTTTAGCTGGTGCAGGAATGGAGGAGGGAAGTGACAGTGCTGTAAGAAAGACACACAATTCTGCCTCCTCCTCACTACTCTGAAGGACAAAAGACTTAAGCCCCAGGAGGAAGGCAACAAATTCTATTAGCCTCAGTGTACAGATGAAGACCAACTGTAGCTAGGAAAAGGAAAACAAATAAAACCCCTTACTTCTCAGTGTTGGGAAGAGAACCATCTTGGACACAGAGCACAGATCTGACAATAGCTAGATCAGCCTTGATGAGAGGAAGTCCATGCTCTTGGAGTCATACACAGCCTCCTTCCCTGCCAATATGGCTATTCCATTCATAGGCCTATTTTACTACTATTGGGATGACCAAGGGAAAAGACAAATCTGGCATACACAAGCCAAGTTAACCTTACCTGGTTTGTGAGTGTCATCACTGTGGTGAATGCTTTCTAGTGCCCACTAATGTGATTCACCAAATCCATAGGCTTTTTGTTCACTCCCATCAGTCCATCCAGATGATGCCGGCCCTGATATCAGTTATCCTATGTTAAACCCAGCATATATGGGGTTAAAACCAAAAGCACTCCTGCCCTTTCCCTGCTTCTCTAAGGTACATTCATATGTAAATATCGGCTTTTTAAACCTTTGTATCCCTGAAATTCACAAGGCAAATAGAAGTTACAAATTGTTAAAAGCCCAGGTGGCCTCACACTGGGCTTACACTTAAATTTTGGCTAATTATGGATCTTTTGACGTTTTATTACAGGGAAACTGATACCCAGAGAATATCAAGAAGCTAAAGCTTCCCAGACCCCAACTCCTTGGCTTCCTCGTGCCAGAATCCACCAACCCCACGGAGGCAGACAACCAAGGACGCTCCCCTGCTGATTCCCTTACCTCACCATCCCCCTCCCTGCAAGCAGCCTCACAATGCCAAACCTAGGCTGCTGGAAAAGCACTGACCAACCAGGCCACAGGCTCCCCCTGCCTACAAGCAGCTGCATTCCTTGCAACATTTAAAATCCCTTGCCTCCCATCTTTCAGGGAGATGAGACAAATTTGAGGGCTCACTCTCATCTCCCAGCTGATGTCACCTGAAATAAAAACTCTTTCCTTGCCATAAGCCTGGTGTTCCAGTTTTTATTGGGTCCATCTTGTGTGGTGGGTAAAGAACCTGTGATTGTGCCCAGTAACACACGTCTCTTTCCCACATCTCTTTGTCTCAATATTCCAATACTACTTTTTCTAGGACCCTGATCAAGCAGCGAAGACATCTGCCAATGTCCCATTTGCCACTGGTGTCAATGTATAGTCATATCTCGGGCCACTTTTCTCTCCATACAAAGTGAACAACTAAATCAATTTTCATCTCTTCTCTGTCACCAGTGTCACCTATTGCCACCCTGTGTCAAGCTTTTCTACTATAACCATCTACCTTTTTAAAGAAAAATTATACTGGATGGATGTTGTTAAACAGGCAAGGCAGATTTTATTGAGGACTTACAATAGGGGAGAGAAATTGAACTCAACTATGCTTGAAGGAAAGCACTAAAACTTGGGGTGAGCTAATGGAAAAGTACTGCTGGGTGTTAGGGGTAAAGTTGGCCGATGTGATTAAGCCAACTCTGTTTGCGAACTGCCCCTTTTGGAAGGTAGGCTCCTACTCTCCCACAGAGAATGGGCACTATCTTCTCAAATGATTACATTTCAAAAGGATGACTCCCAGGGCCTTGAGAAAGACATTCCTAGGTTGTATAACTGCAAGAGACTGGGAGGAGATTTACATCTCAAAAGGGCAGAGACAGAATTTGCAATTATAAGTTTTCTAAGGTAAATGCTCTAAGAAAAAGGAGGTCAAGGGACTAGAATAAGGAAGAAGGCTGTCTAAAGTTTAGGCAAACTGAAGGGAAAGTTAAGGCCTTCTTGGTCAATATACAGCCTGCATGACCAAATTGTGCTGAACTATGTATGAACAGAACCCAAGGCTTTCTTTCAACAGTTCATTAGAAAAAACTTTTTGAGAGAAAATACAAGTGAGCTGACGGAGAGGTATCAATATAACAGATTCACTTGTGTCTTCTGAACTTGCTTGGGTCTGATCCCAGATGAACTAAACCATCGTTCAATGGTAAGCTGCTGGATTTACCTAAACTAATGGATCAAAATATCTAAAAATACTCATCTTTTATTGTATAGCTCTTGTCATATAATCACCTGATTTTCTCTGTTAAATTGCTCAATTTCTAGTAAAGTCCAGTGGCACATCAGGAGTTATTTTCAAATGGCAAATAATTCTCAGCCAAGAACATAGCACTTGACTTTCTTTGAGGGTATCATTGCTTAGAGAGCTACTTTGCATAATCCTTACCCACATGAATGCCTCTAGCAACCCCAAATCTTCTCTGTTATATGCCTTATATGCCCTAAATGCAGGCCCTGGACTGCAGAGTAAATTTTACTTTAAGTTGTAATCAAATTTCGAGAGTCTCCTGGGTAACCACTAAATTGGTAGAAGCGGTATTTCTAAGCAGGGTAAAAGTTCAGTTAATCCACAAAATTCTCCCCAAAATAACACTAAGCACTCTAGCTCTCTGTTAGTGGTAGGGAATTAAAAATGCAACAACTTTTCTTTCCACTTACTGAGTATGGCTTGGAATGGCCCAGACCATAAAATTCCTTCAAACTTCACCAGAATGACTGGCCTCCAAATCTTTGTGGGGTATAACTTCCATCATCTGACATATATACGTTTTACCAGAGCATTTAGAAAACTTGGTACTTCTTTCTCACTATGTCCGGTTAGCATAGTGTCACAGATATAGTGGATCAGCATAAAGTTTTGTGCAACATTAAGACAATTAGGGGCCTTCTTGCTGAATACCTTATGTCATGTTTCAGGAGCGTTAATATCACCCAACAGCTGGTCAAAAACTGCAAAGAAATAATGGTTGCTACAGTGTTGGCTACATTAAGTAGTGGTTCTGAGATTTTAGCGGTGCTTTGGTGGTGTCTGATAAATAGGCCTTCTGTGTGCCCTGCTTTCCAAACATAATATAAAAGAATTGCTGAAGGCCAGCCCGGTAGCATAGTGGTTAAGTTCACACTCTCTGCTTCAGCAGCCCAGGGTTCGTGGTTTCAGATCCTGGGTGCAGACCTATGCATCGCTTATAAGCCATGCTGTGGCAGGCATCTCACGTCTAAAGTAGAGGAAGATGGGCACGGATCTTAGCCCAGGGCCAATTTTCCTCAGCAAAAAGAGGAGGCTTGGCAACAGATGTTAGCTGAGGGCTAATCTTCCTCACCAAGAAAAAAAAAAAAGCCTAAAAGGATTGCTGAGTGCTTCTCTTTAGGAAACTTTGCAGGATAACTTGGAGATCATTAAAGATACTTAAGAAATTATCTCTGCTCTCAAAGATATTATAACCTACTTTAGTATAAAGAGACTTTATATAAGTAATACTTTTTAAAAGATAGCAAGGACATCAATTTTATATATTAAATATATCAAATAAGTACTATAAATTATGTATACTGTGCAGGTTGAGAGGAGAAACATATCCCTGTGAAATGGGTTAAGAGAGAATGTGTGTGACTGTGGTTATTTCACCTAAACATAAAAGATAGATAGGAATTATATGGAGTTGTCTTATCACAAATAAGATAGTACAATATTGGGTTATGGAAAACTTTAAGGAGATGTGTATTCATGGACACACAACTTAGAAATCGAACAAATAGTAATGTTGCTTTATGTGAATGGCAACTTAGAATAATGGTGACAACATTGTTAGCACAGAATGAGTATGAGCCAATTTGAAGCATGTTTATGTCCCTAACGAGATTGGCTTTTCATTCAGCCATTCTCTAGGAACATGTCATATCTTTGATAGAGAGATGATGTCTATTCCCTAGTCAAACTAAGTGCTCCGTCAGATATTAGGATCTTCTGTGGTCCAAGATGAAATTCAGAATTCTTTATGTTTTGTATTCTGCTTTACATGTAAATTCTTTGTCTTGATCCTATGTCCCAAGCCCCACATTTTACGTTGAGAATATGTAACTGCTTACTATGATTGTGGACCCTAGACTAACGTTTGTTTCTCAAACTGTGCTCATGATATCTTGATCAAAGTCATTTTGGTTGATTTTTAAATATGTAGAATATCAAAGACTTCTATGGCAAATGGCTGGCAAAGTTATCTGAGAGATCATTATGCTACATAATAAATATATGCTACCATTTCTCATCTCCCCAAGAGTAGAGAAGATCTCTAAAGAATTTACTGTAAAAAAAGTCCTGAAGACATTGGAAAAAACATTTAAACACAATTGGAAAGCATCCAACTGCAGAAAGAAGCCAGACAGAGGAAAGTTAATACCAAAAATTGCAACTGAAAGGAAAATGTGTGGTTTTCTAGTTAGAAGATGGGGCTCAAATTCCATAGCTATAGCTATGGAAAACAGCAGCGTGATAACCTCACTGTTAAGGGTCAAAAGTTCCCAAGAATTAGAGTTCTGGTCTAGGAAACCATCTGGAAATGAAAGGATAAATTCTGACAGCTAGGTAAAACAGGAATAAAACACATTCAAAGAGTAAACTGCCAGAAATCCCTGGCTAACAGTTAAACACTGAATGTGCTAGGATACCTGGGAGTGGAGATAAAGCATGGTGGCAAAAAAGAGGCAGAGACCAAAAAGAAATCTACTTCAAAAGACAGAGCAACAAGGAGCTAGAAGCAAGAATTTGGTATTTTCTTACATGAGTGCATAGCTCAACTGTGCACAGCTCTGGTGGCAGAAGACTTGAAGTATTAGAGTCCAAAGCTAGCAGAACAGCTGGAGATTAGGGAATTGTCAGAGACTAAGAACTCACAGAAAGGGTGAGCTCCATCCTTTGCCATGATACTTGGTTGACTGATAATTTTTCCAAGGAGGGGGTACCTCAGAGAGGACCAGGCTCAAAAGCAGCAGTGGAGAGTTAAAAAAAAGATGAGAGATTGTAAGAAGCTGCATACTGTAGTTTGATTCCACACAACTCCCTGGTATACAAAATTCTCACAATCCCCAGAAAAGCATGAAAGAATCCAATCTACACAAAATATATTACCTTGTCTAGTTTTCAACCAAATACTATCAGACATGCAAAGGATAAGTGTGACTAACCCATAATAAGGAAAAAGGCAGAAAGGGACTCTACGTGGAGCCATTTGTTGGCTTTACAGACAAAGATTTCAAAGCAGCTATTATAAATAGGTTAAAAGAAATAAAATATACTATGTTAAAATAATTGCAAGATGATATTGCATTTGTGAATAAATAGACTGACAATCTCCAGAGAAACAGAAATTACAAAAAAGTGGAATTTCTACACTTGAAAATTATGATTAGTGAAATAAAAATTTTGGTAGATGATATCAGCATAGGATTGGAGATGCCAGAAGAATTAGTGATTAAAAAGAAAGAATTATAGAAATTACCCAAGTGAAGAACCAAAAGAAAAAAATGAGAAAAAAAACACAGAACATCAGAGTGCAGTGGGACCATATGACACGTGCAACATTGTGTAGTTGGAATCCCAGAAAGAGAGGAGGGAGATAAATGTGCAGAAAAAAAAATTTTTTTGAAGCAATAATGGCTGAAAACGTCACATAATTGGTAAAAAGCATTAATTTACAGACCCAAGAACTCAACATACCCTAAGCAAAATAAACACGAAGATATATACTTATAGCCACACCAGAGTAAAGCATATAATGTGAAAGCTAAAGAGAAAGTCTTGAAAGCAACAAGAGAAAAACATGGTACATAAAGGGGAAAATGGGTAAGATATGGTGGAAGTGGAAGGCAGAAGACATTAGAATAAAGTATTCCATGTGCTAAAGTAAAAAAACAAACAAAAAAACTGTCAAACAAGAATTCAATATCCAGCAAATCTATCTTACAAAAATGAAGGTAAGATAAAGATATATTGAGATAAATCCAAAGCAGAAAAGTTATCTTTAGCAAATTTTCTCTATAAGAAAAGCTAAAGAAAGTTAGTTAGCTTGGAAGAAAATGACACTAAATGGTAATTGGGATCAACAGAAAGAGCTTAAGGGTAAAAGATAAATATACGAGTACATATAAGAGACTATATTATGTTTTCTCCTTTTGATCTGTTAAAACACATATCATTTGGTAAAGTAAGAACTAAAATACTGTATTGAGAGGGATTGTAATATATATAGATGCAACATTTATATAAAAACAACACCAAAAGAGAGAATGAGAGAAATTATTTACAAATCATGCATCTGATAAGGGTCTAGTATTCACAGTATACAAACAAATTTTACAACTCAACCATAAAAAAACAAATGACCCAAATAAAAAAAGGACAAAATTTTGAATAAACATTCACTCCAAAGAAGATATGCAAATGGCCACAAAGCACATTGAAAGATGCTCAATGTCATTAGTCATTAGGGAAATGCAAATCAAAACTAAAATGAGATACCACTTTATACCTACTAGGATGGCTATAATAAAAAAGATGGGAAATAAGACAAGGTTGACAAGAATGTGCAGAATTTGGAACCCTCACACATGGCTGGTGGGAATGGAAAACGGTATATCTGTTGTGGAAGATAGTTTGACAGTTCCTCAAAAAGTTAAACATATAATTACCCATCAATTCCAAACCCAAGTATATCCCAGTATAATTGAAAACATGTGTTTATGCAAAAATTTGTACATAAATATTCATAGCAGTGTTATTCATAATAGCCAAAAGTTAGAATTTGCCCATATGTCCATAAAGTGATGAATGGATAAACATACAGCATATTCTTCAGCCATAAAAAGTAATAATGTTATGAGACATACTACAACTGGATGAACCTTGAAAACATTATGCTAAGGGAAAGAATCCCAACACAAAAGCACATATAGTCTATGATTCAATTTATATGAAATTTCCAGAATAGGCAAATCCAAAGAGACAAAATGTAGATTAGTGATTTCCAGAGGGAATAAGGAATGATTGCTAACAGGTATGGGGTTTGTTTATGGAGCGTATTAGTTAGCTCAGGCTGCATAACAAAATACCACAGACTGGGTGGTTTAAACAACAGAAATTTATTTTCTCCCAGATCTTGAGGATACAAGTCCAAGATTAAGATGCCCTCAGTGTTGGTCTCTGATGAGGCCTCCCTTCCTGGCTTGAAGAGGGCCACCTTCTCAACATGTCCTCAGGTGGCCTCTTTTCTCTACATGCGTGGAAAGAGAACTCTCATGCCTCTTCTTCTTTTTGTAATGATAACATTCCTATCAGATTAGAGCCCCAAACATTTGACCTCATTTAACCTTAATTACCTCCCAAATATCCTGTCTCCAAATGTAGTCACAATGGCAGTTAGGGCTTCCACATGTGAATTTGGGTGGGGGGGGGAACACACACAATTCAGTCCGTAACATGGAGTGATGACAATGTTCTAGAATTAAATAGTGACAATGGTTGCACCACCATGTGAATATACTAAAAATACTAAATTTTACATCTTAAAATGGTGGATTTTATGGTATGTGAGTTGTATCTCGATAAAGGATGAGTGTGTCTGTGTATAATTGTTTACACTTTATTGACATTTTAAGACCATCTGTCGTCTAGTGTCCCAGCTCTCTGGAACCCTTGGACATAAGAGATATCCACATTCACTTACCAGCTCTTTACAGTGGGGTTCCACTGGATGTTCACAGAAAAATTGGGAGCAGGGCATATTTTTGCAAGAGTCTCTGTCAGTGGCATTCAAGCACAAATCTCACATGCTTCCTGGAACCTACAAAACCACAGCCTGTGGGGAGGGGCAGGAAACAATCCCAGCCCAGCTCATGAGCATGGGCAACACACACTGCTGCTGAGAAAGTAATAAAAGGAAAATCAAAAAAATTCTACTATCAAGTCATCCTGCTCCTGGTCCCAGGTAAGCATGCACTGCTGTGTATGTCTGTTTGGACTGCCATAACAAAATACCGTAACTGGGTGGCTTAAACACAGAAATTTATTTTCTCACAGTTCTGGAGTCTGGAAGTCTCATATCAAGGTGCCAAAATGGTTGAGTTCTGGTGAGAACTTTCTTCCTGACTTGCAGACAGCGGCTTTCTTGCTGTGTGCCCACGTGGCCTTTCCTTGGTGTGTGGTGTGGAGAGAGAGAGAGAAAGAGAGCTATCTGGTGTCTCTTCTTAGAAGGGCATTAATCCCATTATGAGGACCCCACCCTCAGGATATCATTTAAACCTAATTACCTCCCAAAGGCCCCATCTCCAAATACCATCAAAATGGGGTTAAAGCTACAATGTATGAATTTTAAGGGGACACAATTCAGTCTATGTTAACTACCTTTGAGGGAGGATTAGAAGGAAAAGCTTTCTGTCCTTGTGGGAGGGACTGGAAATGCACTCACTCTCAGAATCCTGAACTGATACAAAGCAGAGGCCTGCTATTCTGAAGGAAAAACAGGAAAATTTTCACCAGCCGTAGATCCCCCACAGATGCAAGGTAAATGTTGTCTGTGTCTTTACTTCCCCACTTTACCATCTTTTCAACAGTACTGGGTTATGTGCTGGACTAAGAATAAATATTTATGTTTAAGAAAATGTTTTAAATGTTATCTGGATTCTAAGTAATGTATAAAAATGGAATATTATGCTTTTGCAATAATTATATAGTGAATCCAATTGTTTGAAGAGATAAAGTAGTTGTGAAAAAATTGAACACTGAATGGAATTTTATATTTTCTATATCATTATATACTTTATTTATCACAAACATATGACATTTATTTTAATATGAAGAGAGGATAAGCAGAAAAAATAAAATAAAAAAGAAAGCAAAAATATATTAATTTTAAGGATGCTATCTGGCTAAGACAGATTTTCTTGTTAGCTTCCAGAACAGAAGTTGTTTTCCCCTATAGAATCAAATGAAAGCCTTGCATTCTTTTATATATTTTAATAAAGTAATATTTTGTGTAGTCTCACAGTACATATTGATCTCTTTTTCAAAAGAACAAGTACCCTAGGGAAAACTTTATGTCATCAGCAAATAAAGTGAAATATATACCATGTATAGCAGATAACAAAAGAGCCTTGAGAGAATGCTTTGTCATTCCAATTGGGAAAAAATAGATAGTAGGAGCTATAATATGACTCAGTATTGTAATTATGAGGTGTTAAATATGTGGACCTATGACATACATCAAAGTTAAATTTACTTTCATTCATTTGCCAGCAAAGCAGTAACAGCCAAAAGCAAGCAAATATCTGTGCTCCTAACATCAATACAAGTGAACAATTTTTTTTCCCTTTAGTCACTCATGGTAACAGCATGAAGGGGTACTCTTAACTAGCACACAGTGAAAACTTGAAGGGCAAAGATAGGAAAGCAAAATAAAGAGAAACAAACATAATAGGAGTGAAATATTCTCTCCATCTCAATGCATCTTCTGTTCACCTTTCACTTTAAAATTCCAACTAACCTGGCTTTTACCTTTTAATGGATGGAAGTAGTTAGAGAACAAGGTGAGAATGACAATCAGAGAGTACCCTCTGGCAGCCTATACCATAAAAAATGTCAGAAGTCCTTTAATCACTGAGGAATGAATATCTTCCTGCTGTGATAAACATTCAATTCAGTTCTGAAGGAATGTACAAAGATAGTTGGGGTATAGAACTTTCTCCAAAATATAAGGTAATAATACCATATAGTTACCAAGGAGAATTAAAAAATTGCATATCATGTTTTCACTTTTCAAAAAGCAAAAATGGAGAATTAATGAAAATAGAATAGTAAAATAGAATATTTGTAAAACACTACAAACTTTGATCCAATAGTTATCCAACTGGAAGGAGCTCATTATTCTAAGTGTCTAGTATCAAATGCAAAAAAAAACATGGTATAAATGACATGCTGGTGAATGTTAGGCATTGATGTTATCGTTATTGAAATCTTACTATAAAATAATTATATCTACCGTTCCATTAAGATAGAATTTCTGGTCAACAGAGTCCAGAAAAGCACAAAGAAATAAAAATAAGTTGTTCTTTTTATAAAAACCTACATGGTGAGGATTAACACAGCAGCTCATCTTTTGATATCAAGCAGAAAATACTCACCGTATGACATTATTAGTTTTGTCTTTCTGTTAAAACAATGTTTGGATATAGATTCAATCTCAACAGGAAGGAGGTTGCTCTTTTGATAGCTCTGCCTAATTTGTAGGGGGCTGGAATCAAAGCTGCTCTAATCAAATTTACTTCCTCATTATGTTTAAGGATTAAACAATGTGGAAGTCCCTATGTCTTCAAATTTCTTGCTTGATATTTTTCTCATTCGATTTATAGTATCCATGCAATTTTGAAATTCATCTAATATATTAATGGTAATGGAAATGAGACAAAAACCTTAAAAATCAAAATGTGTAATTGATTCCAGAATAACTTGAGACACAGGAAAACTTGTAAGTTATAAGGATTTCTGAAAAGATCCACACTTAATGACAAGATGAAAGTTTTTTTTCTCTGCCTCATACAATTTCTTTTCTATATATATATAATAAAATTTATATTTATAATATATACGTATTTAAATCAGTTTGACAGGAAATACGCTAATCCTGGCTTGAATAATGAACGATTTGTGTACCATGATTTATCAATAAAGATCTAACATTTTCTCATCTGCAAGCAGTTTCCCCAGTGGATACTTCTTACAAAATTATAGTACAACATCAAAACCAGGAAATTGATACGAGTAAATGTTTGAGTATAATTCCACATTACTTTATCATATGTGTAGATTTGTGAAACCAGCCCTGTAATCAGGATATAGAACTGCACCATCATCACCAAGATCACCCTCATGCCAAGTCCTCATATTTAAACCCAACCACCTCCCCCGTGCCACCATTCCTAACCCCTAAACTAATCTGTTTTTTGTCTCTCTACTTTTGTCATTTTGAGAAAGCCATACAAATGGAATCATAAGTATGTGACCTTTTGAAAATGACTTCTTCACTCAGCACAATGCCCTGACACCTATCAGAGATTTTGTGTGTATCAGTAGTTTGTTCTTTTTTATTGCATAAATGTGCCACGCTTAGTTTAACTATTCACCTATGATGGACATTTTGGTTGTTTCCAAATTTTGCCTATTACAAACAAAGCTTCTATAAATAATACTATATAGGTTTTTATGTGGACACAACTTTTTGTTTCCCCAGGATAAATACCAAGGAGTGCAACTGGTGAATTGTGTGGTAAGTGTATGTTTAATTTTTTAAGAAACTGCCAAACTATTTTCCACAATGGCTGCACCATTTCACATTCTGACCAGCAATGTATGAGAGTTTCTTCTCATCCTCACCAGCATTTGCAATATCACTATTTAAAAAAAATTTTTAACTGCTTTAATATGTGTATACTGATATCTTATTGTGGTTTTTTTTTTTTTTTTTTGTGAGGAAGATCAGCCCTTAGCTAACATCTGTGCTAATCCTCCTCTTTTTGCTGAGGAAGACCGGCTCTGAGCTAACATCCATTGCCTAATCCTCCTCCTTTTTTTCCCCCAAAGCCCCCCAGTAGATAGTTGTACGTCATAGTTGCACATCCTTCCAGTTGCTGTATGTGGGACAGGGCCTCAGCGTGGCCGCAGAAGCGGTGCATTGGTGCGCGCCTGGGATCCGAACCCGGGCCACCAGCAGCGGAGCGCATGCACCCAACCGCCAAGCCACTGGGCCAGCCCCTCTTATTGTGGTTTTAATCTGAGTTTGCCTAATGGCTAGTGATGTTAAACATCTTTTCAAATGTTTATCTTCCTCAATGAAATGTCACTTTATCTTCATATTTTGGCTCATTTTATAATTTGTTTTTTTCACCATTGGGTTTTGAGAATATATTCCATATACAAGTCCTTTATCAGATATGTAGTTTGCCAATATTTTCTCCAAGTTCATAGCTAGTCTTTCCACCCTCTTAACAAAATCGTTCATGTAACAAAACTTCAATTTTGATGGAATCCAATTTAGGTCCTAGGTCCTGAAAATTTTCTCCTGTGTTATCTTCTGAAAGATTTAGAGCATTTCATTTTACATGTAAATCTATGATCAGTTTTATGTTATTTAAGTTTTTATGTTATCTTAAGTTTTTAGGACTGTTTTTCTAGAGCAGTTTTAGTTTTTAGTTTTCAACAAAATTGAAAAGGAGGTACAGAGAATTCCCATACGCCCCCTACCCCCACACATGCGTAGTCTTCCCCATTATCAACATCCCCCACCAGAGTGCTACATTTGTTACAATTGATGAACCTACACTAACTGGTCATTATCATCGAAGTCCACTGTTTACCTTATGGTTCACTCTTGGTGCTGTCCATTCTATAGGTTTGGACAAATGTATGACAAATGTATATCTGTCATTAAAATATCATATGGAGTATTTTCACGGCCTTAAAAATTCTCTGTGCTATGCTTATTCATCTCTCCTCTCTCCCTCCACCCCTGGCAACCATCTATGTCTTCCTGTCTCCATAGTTTTGCCTTTTCCAGAATGTCACATAGTTGGAATCATACAGTATGTAATCTTTTCAAACTGGCTTCTTTCACTTAGTAATACACACTTAAGTTGCCTCCATATCTTTTCATGGCTTGATAGCTCCTTTATTTTTAGCACTGAATAATATTCCATTGTCTAGATGTACTGCAGTTTATCCGTTCACCTGCTGAGGGCGTCTTGGATGCTTCCACGTTTTGATAATTGTGAATAAAGCTACTATAAACATCTATATGCAGGTTTTTATGAGGACATAAGTTTTCAACTCCTTTGGATAAATACCAAGAGTCTGATTGCTGGACGGTATGGTAAGAGTATGTTTAATATTGTAAGAAAGTGCCTAACTGTCTTCCAAAGTGGTTGTACTATTTTGCATTCCCACCAGCAATGAGTGAGAGTTCCTGTTGCTCCATATCATCACCAACATTTGCTGTCATCGGTGTTCCAGATTTTGGCCATTCCAATACATGTGGAGTGATATTTCAATGTTGTTTTAATTTGCATTTCCATGATGACATGATATGGAGTACCTTTTCAGACACCTATTTGCTATCTGTATATCTTCTTTGGTGAGGTGTCTGTTAAGGTCTTTGACTCATTTTTTAATGGGATTGTTTGTTTTCTTATTGTTGAGTTTTAAGAGTTCTTTGTCTATTTTGGGTAACAGTCCTTTATCACATATGTCTTTTTCAAATATTTTCTCCCAGTCAGTGGCTTGTCTTCTAATTCTCTTGACAATAGCTTTCACAGAGTAAAACTTTTTAATGTAGTCAATTATTTCTTTCATAGATTGTGCCTTTGCTGTGCCTTTGTCTATGGTTTCACCAAACCCAAATTCATCTAGGTTTTCTCCTATGCTATCTTCTAGGAGTTTTATAGTTGGCATTTTACAGTTAAGAGTATGATCCACTTTGAGTTAATTTTTAGAAGGGTGTAAGGTCTATGTCTAGATTCATTTTTTGCATGTGGATGTCCAGTTGTTTCAGCACCATTTGCTAAAGAGACCATCTTTCTTCATTGTGTTGCCTTTGTTCCTTTGTAAAAGATCAGTTCACTATATTTATGGAAGTCTATTTCTGGGTTCTCTATTCAGTTCTGTTGATCTATTTGTCTATTCTTTCACCAATACTACTCTGTCTTAATTACTGTACCTTTATAGTAAGTCTTGAAGTCAGGTAGCATGGTTTCTCCAACTTTGCTGTTCTTCTTCAATATTGTGTTTACTATTCTGGGTCTTTAGCCTCTCCATATAAACTTTCTAATCAGTTTATCGATATCCATAAAATATCTTGCTGAGATTTTGGCTGGGATTGCACTGAATCTATAGATCAATTTAAGAAGAACTGACATCTCGACAATATTGAGACTTACCATCCATAAACATGGAATATCTCTCCATTATTTAGTTCTTTAATTTTGTTCATCAGAGTTTGGAATTTTCCTCATTTAGATCTTGTACATATTTTGTTAGATTTATATCTAAGAATTTATTCCCTTGGTGATAATATAAATGGTATTGTTCAAATTTCACTTGTTCATTGTTAGTATATAGGAAAACAATTGGCTTTTGTACATTAACCTGGTACCCCGCAACCTTGCTATAACTGCTTAATAGTTCCAGAAGTTTTCTTGTCAATTCTTTCAGGTTTTCAAGGTAGATGATCATATCATTGTTTGTCAATGCATTGTCATTTTTTAACAAATTTTGTTGTTTTCTTTTTTAAAAAATTTTGTTGTTTTCTTATTAAATAATTTTGAAAGGTTCTGATTTATTTTGGATAAAAGACATTTGCCTAAATATAAAATATATAACTTATGAATGTGCAATTTTATATCTTCCTCCTCCAAATCTTCCATTTATTTCTATTATTATTATTACTGTTATTATTATTTTGTCTCATCGCACTTGTTAGGATTCTATACGTTGAAAAGAAATGTTGAAGGCAGACATTTTTGCCTTTTTTAAAGTTATATATGGAAAATATTTTGTCTTTTACCGTTAAGTATGATGTTAGCTAAAGGTATTCTCAAATACCCTTTGTCAAGTTGAGAAAAGGTCCTTCTATTCCTAGTTTGCTAGAGGTTTGTATGATTGCATTTTGAATTTTGTCAAATTATTTTTCTGCATATATTTACACAAACTTTTTTATTTAGTATGTTTTATGTTGAACTACTTTGATTGATTTTCAAATGTAGAACGAATGTTTAATTCTCAGGATAAACCCTACTGGGTCATGATATTCATTTTATATGCTGCTGAATTGTTGTGATAAAATTTTGTTGATGATTTATGTGCCTATATTCATGACAAATATTTGTCTATAATTTACTTTCTTTGTAAAGTTTTTCACTGGTTTTGGTATCAGGGAAATGCTGCGCTCATAAAATGAGTTAGAATGTGTTCTCTCATCTTCTATTTCCTGAATGAGTGTGAAAGAGGGGTAGCATGTATTCCTTAAATGCTTGGTAGAATTCACTAGTTATGAGCTTGGAATTTTCTTTGTTGGGTAGTTTTTTGGTTGTTTATTTTTGAGGAAGATTGGCCCTGTGCAAATATCTGTTGCCAATCTTCCTCTTTTTTCTTTTCTTTTTTTCTCCCCAAAGCCACAGTAGATAGTTGTATGTCATAGTTGTATATCCTTCTAGTCACTCTGTGTGGGATGCTGCCTCAGCAAGGCTTGATGAGTGGTGAGTGGGTCTGTGCTCAGGATCCAAACCGGCAAACCCCTGGGCTGCAGAAAAGGAACACGCGAACTTAGCCGCTACACCACTGGGCGAGCCCTGGGTGGTTTTTAAATAGAAAACTCAGATTATATATTTCATTTTGGGAAAGCTTTGGTATATCCTGTGTTTTAAGAAATTTGCTTATATTATCCTGATTTACAAATTTGTGGATATAAAGCGGTTCATAATATTCTTGTATTATACTTTTAATGTTTCCAGTGTTCAGTGGTGGTAGTGATGTCTCCTCCTTCATTTTTGGTGTTTGGAACTAACTTGTTTCTGTCGCTATTTCTCCTACCCTCCCTCATAGCCTCTGTCTCTTTTCCTTAGTCATTCTTGCTTGATATGTATGAATTTTATTGAGGTTTTTGAATAACCAACTTTTAATCTTACTGATTTTCTTTACTATTGTTTTCTATTTTCAATTTTATTGATTTCTGCTCTTATCTTTATTACTTTCTTCTGTTTTTGCGGGGGAGGAGGGGGTTAATTGCTCTCAGGTTTCTTGTTTCTTATTGTAAAAGCTTAGGTTAATGACTGGGGATCTTTCTTCTTTTTTAATATAAGTACTGAATTCTATACATTTTCCTGTAACTACTACTCTAGCTACACCCCACCAATTTTGGTGTGTTGTGTTTTATTTTCATTCTATTCAGAAATATTTTATAATTTCACTTGTGACTTCCTTTTTGAAACATGGAATATTTAGAATTATCTCATTTAAATTTAAAATATTTGAGGATTTTCTGCAGACCTGTCTGTTAGTGATTTTGATTGTGGTCAGAGATGATACTTTGTAAGCTTCTAAATTTTGAAAATATGTTAAGGTTTGTTGTATTTCTCAGAATATGATTCTGCTGAATATTTTATGTGTACTTGAAAAGAAGGTTGATATTGGATGAAACATTCTACAATTGTCAATTAGCTCAATTTTTTGATAGTATTGTAGAGTTTTTCTTTATCCATATATATCCTCTATCTTGTTTTTCATATTACTAAGAGATGAGTGATGAAATCTCCGACTATAATTGTGAATACTTCTATTGTTCCTATCAGGTTTGTAATGTATTTTGAAACTCATTTGTTAGTTTATTACAAATTTCCAATTTTACATTTTCCTGGGGAATTGACCTTTTATAATAATGTAGTATTCCTCTTTATCTCTGGTAATATTTCTTGTTTTCCTCCCTTCTGATAATAATTTAGCTTGTTTAAATTTTAGTTTTTATAAAAAACAAACTGCATGCATAAACTGATTTGAACATTTTCTATATAAAATCTAAGAGTTCCATTATACCTGTAAAATAATTTCCTAGAAGTAGAATAAGTAAGTCACAAGTGTATGTGCAATTAAAATGCTTACACTTATTTTTATATATCCTTCCACATTATCTATCATCAAATTATATAACCATCAGTAATATATGAGTGCTGAATATCCCTAAACCATGACTTAACATTGTGTATCATCAAACTGAGGAGCCTCTACAAGCTGATAAATGATTTATGTACAGAAATTGTTTGTTTTAATTTTCTTATTTATGAGTAAGATTGAATATATTCTCATACGTGTCTAAGTATTTTTGAAAGTTTTACTATTGCCTGAATGTCCGTATGTTATTTCCATTTTACTGATTTTACAATGTCTTTAAAATTGTCTTCTTATTTTTAAGAATTTATATTTTATTTATGACATAATATTTTATGTGCATTGATTACATTTTTCCCAATAGGGTATGTGCTTTTGACATATTTACCTTATTTTTTATTTCTTACTTTATGTTGTTGTGTGTATAATCAAATTTATGACACAGGATTCAATCTCTACCATAGAAAGCCACTCACCACTTCAAAATAATATTTAAATGACAAATAATATATGTAAATATCAAATTATATGAATATAGATGTGTGTAAAAATTTAAACTCTAATAGTACTCAAAGATGACAGATAATTTTTGTGTAAAATGTTAAATAATGGCATAATGATACAAGTTATTATTCTCCAGATGGTAAGCCAGTCAGAATTAGCAACATTAAGTCTAATTAATTTGTAACACATTTAAATGTTTTGTAATATATTTTACTATCTGGTAAGACAAGACATTCTTATGTTCACTTCTGTTTTGAAATTTTCCATAATATTTGTTAATATATTTAAATTTTTACTTAATCACCTCAAATTTAAAAATAGCTAAGCACGCCCCAAGGGGAAAAAAGACATGTCAAAGAAATATTATCTAGTTAGTAATATTTTATTTGCATTTGTTTGTTTTTTAATCTTGGCCAGTTCAACAGGCCAAAAACAGTGTAATACCTTCCCTTTGGAATTCCAGGTAATTCAAGCTACTATTTTTTAATTGTAATTTATGTTTCCAAAGAAGGCAAAACATACACAAATCTATTGGCAGTGGAGTGAAAGTCTATATTTTTCTTCTTCTTTTACTAATAACCATAGGAGCCACAAATATTTAAATGGAGCTTATTGTATGGTAGGTCCTTTAACTGCTAAATATAAATAAAAGTTTAATCCTTAAAAACACTATAATGTAAGTGATCTAATTATTCTTATTTTATACATAAGAATACTGAGACCCAAGAAAGTTAGATAATTAGGACAAGTTATACAACTATTAAATGGTCAAGTTGACAAACTCACTCTTGTTGCAAAAGCTGAGCTCTTAACCTCAGAACTTTAGAGCGTATGATATATACACAATATACACGCACTATATACACTCATATATGCATTCCTTTATGTAGTCGTGTTCTTCTTGTGTCATATGTGTAAAACACATTACCTGATGCTTGAACGATTATCATTAGTTTTACAAATATTACTTGTCTGCTCCAAATGTCAAAAGTCCTAAAGTTTAATTTATCTTATTACATTGTATAAGGACAAGATATATGAATATATTTTCCCAATATTGTTTCTTCTCCACTGTTTTAAGATATATTTACATATTTACACTCAATTAATTTTGGAATTCTTTTTCTATACTTTGCCTTCAATTTCATTGTTCTTTAAATTTATTTTATGCAAGTGTACTACATTTGTAAATTATTGGTGCCTAAGTATACACTCATATATTAGAGAAAAATTTGACCCATATTCACTGTCTTCTGTAGTTTTTCTGTTAGATTTCTGTCATAATATTAATTTGTTGCTGCAATGAATAGAATACAATTTTTTTTTAAATTTTTTGTTTATTGCAGTAACATTGGTTTATAACATTGTAAAAATTTCAGGTGTACATCACTGTACTTCTATTTCTGCATAGATTACATCATGTTCACCACCAAAATACTAATTACAACCCATCACCACACACATATACCAAATTATCCCTTTCACCCTCCTCCCTCCCCCCTTCCCCCCTGGTAACCACCAATCCAATCTCTGTCCCTATGTGTTTGTTTATTGTTGTTATCATCTACTCCTTAATGAAGGAAATCATACGGTATTTGACCTGCTCCCTCTGACTTATTTCACATTGCATTATACCCTCAATGTCCATCCATATTGTCACAAATGGCTGGATTTCATGGTTTCTTATGGCTGAGTAGTATTCCATTGTGTATATATGCTACATCTTCTTTATCCATTCGTCCCTTGATGGGCACTTAGGTTGCTTCCAAGTCTTGGCTATCGTGAATAACGCGGCAATGAACACAGGGGTGCATGTACCTTTACAGATTGGTGTTTTCAAGTTCTTTGGATAAATACCCAATAGTGGAATAGTTGGATCATATGGTAGTTCTATCCTTGATTTTTTGAGGAATCTCCATACTGTTTTCCATAGTGGCTGCACCAGTTTGCACTCCCACCAGCAGTGTATGAGAGTTCCCTTCTCTCCACATCCTCTCCAACACATGTTGTTTCCTGTCTTGTTAATTATAGCCATTCTGACGGGTGTGAGGTGATATCTCATTGTAGTTTTGATTTGCATTTCCCTGATAGTTAGTGATTTTGAACATCTTTTCATGTGTCTGTTGGCCATCTGTATATCTTCTTTGGAGAAATGTCTGTTCAGGTCTTTTGCCCATTTTTTAATTGGGTTGGTAGTTTTGTTGTTGTTGAGATGCATGAGTTCTTTATATATTTTGGAGATTAAGCCCTTATCAGATGTATGGTTTGCAAATATCTTCTCCCAATTGTTAGGTTGTCTTTTCGTTTTGTTGATGGTTTCCTTTGCTGTGCAGAAGCTTTTTAGTTTGATGTAGTCCCATTTGTTTATTTTTTCTATTGTTTCTCTTGCCCGGTCAGACATGGTGTTTGAAAAGATGTTGCTAAGACCGATGTCGAAGAGCATACTGCCTATGTTTTCTTCTAGAAGTTTCATAGTTTCAGGTCTTACATTCAAGTCTTTAATCCATTTGGAGTTAATTTTTGTGTATAGTGTAAGGTAAGGGTCTACTTTCATTTTTTTACATGTGGCTATCCAGTTTTCCCAACACCATTTGTTGAAGAGACTTTCTTTTCCCCATTGTATGTTCTTGGCTCCTTTGTCAAAGATTAGCTGTCCATAGATGTGTGGATTTATTTCTGGGTTTTCGATTCTATTCCATTGATCTGTGTGTCTGTTTTTGTGCTAGTACCATGCTGTTTTGGTTACTATAGCTTTGTAGTATATTTTGAAATCAGGGAGTGTGATACTTCCAGCTTTGTTCTTTTTTCTCAGGGTTCCTTTAGCTATTCGGGGTCTTTTGTTGTTCCATATAAATTTTAGGATTCTTTGTTCTATTTCTGTGAAAAATGTTGTTGGAACTTTGATAGGGATTGCATTGAATCTATAGATGGCTTTAGGAAGTATGGACATCTTAACTATGTTAATTCTTCCCATCCAAGAGCACAGAATATCTTTCCATTTCTTTGTGTCTTCTTCAATTTCTTTCAGAAATGTTTTACAGTTTTAGGTGTACAGATCTTTCACCTCTTTGGTTAAGTTTATTCCTAGGTATTTTATTCTTTTTGTTGCAATTGTAAATGGGATGGTATTCTTAATTTCTCTTTCTGCTACTGCATTTTTAGTGTACAGAAATGCAACTGATTTTTGTATGTTGATTTTGTATCCTGCAACTTTACCATATTTGTTTATTACTTCTAAAAGTTTTCTGGTGGATTCTTGAGGGTTTTCTATATATAAAATCATGTCATCTGCAAATAGTGACAGTTTCACTTCTTCCTTTCCAATTTGGATCCCTTTTATTTCTTTCTCTTGCCTGATTGCTCTGGCTAGGACTTCCAGTACTATGTTAAATAGGAGTGGTGACAGTGGGCATCCTTTCCGGTTCCTGTTCTTAGAGGGATAGCTTTCAATTTTTCACCATTGAGGATGATATTAGCTGTGGGTTTGTCATATATGGTTTTTATTATGTTGAGGTACTTTCCTTCTATACCCATTTTATTCAGAGTTTTTATCATAAATGGATGCTGTATCTTGTCAAAAGCTTTCTCTGCATCTATTGAGAAAATCATGTGATTTTTATTCTTCATTTTATTAATGTGGTGTATTACATTGATTGATTTGCAAATGTTAAACCATCCTTGCATCCCTGTAATAAATCCCACTTGATCATGGTGTATAATCTTTTTAACGTATTGTTGTATGCGATTTGCTAGTATTTTGTTGAGGATTTTTGCATCGATGTTCATCAGTGATATTGGCCTATAATTTTCTTTTTTTGTGTTGTCCTTGTCTGGTTTTGGTATCAGGGTAATGTCAGCTTCGTAGAATGAGTTAGGGAGCTTCCATCCCTCCTCAATTTTTTGGAAGAGTTTGAGAAGGATAGGTATTAAGTCTTCTTTGAATGTTTGGTAGAATTCACCAGGGAAGCCGTCTGGTCCTGGACTTTTATTTTGGGGGAGGTTTGTGATTACTGTTTGGATCTCCTTACTGGTGATTGGTCTATTCAAATTCTCTACTTATTCTTGATCCAGTTTTGGAAGGTTGTATGACTCTAAGAATTTATCCATTTCTTCCAGATTGTCGAATTGGTTGCCATGTAGCTTTTCATAGTATTCTCTTATAATCTTTTGTATTTCTGAGGTGTCTGTTGTAACCTCTCCTCTTTCATTTCTGATTTTACTTATTTGTGCCTTCTCTCTTTTTTTCTTGGTGAGTCTAGCTAAAGGTTTGTCAATTTTGTTGATCTTTTCAAAGAACCAGCTCTTGGTTTTATTAATTTTTTCTATTGTTTTTTTTGGTCTCTATTTCACTTATTTCTGCTCTGATTTTTATGATTTCCCTTCTTCTACTGATTTTGGGTTTTGTTTGTTCTTCTTTTTCCAGTTCCTTTAAGTGCATTGTTAGATTGTTTATTTGAGATTTTTCTTGTTTGTTGAGGTAGGCCTTTATTGCTATAAACTTCCCTCTTAGAACCGCTTTTGCTGTATCCCATAAATTCTGGCATGTCATATTTTCATTTTCATTTGTCTCCAGGTATTTTTTGATTTCTTCTTTGATTTCATCATTGACCCAGTGGTTGTTCAGTAGCATTTTGTTTAATCTCCACGTGTTTGTGGCTTTTCTGATTTTCTTCCTATAGTTGATTTCTAGTTTCATACCGTTGTGGTCAGAAAAGATGCTTGGTATTATTTCAACCATCTTAAATTTATGGAGACTTGTTTTGTGGCCTAATATGTGATCAATCCTGGAGAATTTTCCATGTGCATTTGAAAAGAACGTGTATTCTTTGGTTTTCGGATGGACTGCTCTGTATATCTCTACTAGGTCCATCTGTTCTAGTGTATCATTTAAGGCCAATGTTTCCTTATTAATCTTCTGTTTGGATGATCTATCCGTTGGTGTAAGTGGAGTGTTAAAGTCCCCTACTATTATTGTGTTACTGTCTATTTCTGTTTTTATGTCTGTTAATAATTGTTTTATATATTTTGGTGCACCTACATTAGGTGCGTAGATATTTACAAGTGTTATATCCTCTTGTTGGATTGTTCCCTTGATCATTATGTAATGCCCTTCTTTGTCTCTTTTTACAGTTTTTGTTTTAAAGTCTATTGTCTGATATGAGTATTGCTACCCCAGCTTTCTTTTCATTGCCATTTGCGTGGAGTATCTTTTTCCATCCCTTCACTTTCAGTTTGTGAGTGTCTTTAGGTCTGAAGTGTGTCTCTTGTATGCAGCATATATATGGGTCTTGTTTTTTTATCCAGTCAGCCACTCTATGCCTTTTAATTGGAGCATTTAGTCCATTGACGTTTAAAGTAGCCATTGATAAGTATGTACTTACTGCCATTTTTTAACTTTTTTTTTTTTCTCAGCGTTTTAGTAGTCCTTCTCTGTTCCTTTCTTCTTCTATACAGAATTGATGGTCACTTTAGTTTGACCTCTGTCTGAAAGCTGTACTCTTTAACTCCCCTCCTCACTCCTTTTATGTTTTTGTTATCATATCTAACCTCTTTTTTGTGCATTTGTATCCATTACATTCTAATCATGGAAATAGATAATTTTTCCTATTTGTGGTCTTCTCTTTTCCCCTCAAATCAATCCCTTTAACATTTCTTGTAGCACTGGTTTCTTGGTGACAAACTCCTTTAATTTTTGCTTATCTGGGAAAATTTTGATCTCTCCTTCCATTTTGAATGATAACCTTGCTGGGTAGAGTATTCTTGGCTGTAAGTTTTTTCCTTTTAGCACTTTAAATATATCATGCCATTCTCTTCTAGCCTGTAAGGTTTCTGGTGAGAAGTCAGCTGATAGCCTTATGGGGTGTCCTTTGTATATAACTTGACATTCTCTTGTGGCTTATAGGATTCTCTCTTTATCTTTAATTCTGGACATTTTGATTATGATGTGTCTTGGTGTGGGCTTCTTTGGGTTTATCTTGTTTGGGGCTCTCTGTGATTCCTGTACCTGGATGTCTGTTTCCTTCCTTAGGTTAGAGAAGTTTTCATCTATTATTTCTTCAAATAGATTCTCTGCACCTTTGTCTCGCTCTTCTCCTTCTGGGACACCTATAACACGGATGTTAGTGCGCTTGATGTTGTCCCAGAGGTCCCTTAGACTGTCCTCACTCTTTTTAATTCTTTTCTCTTTTACCTGTTCACCTTGGGTAATTTCTTCCAGTCTTTCGTCCAGCTCACAGATCCGTTCTTCTGTATCCTCTACTCTGCTTTTGAGTCCCTCTAATGAATTTTTCATTTCCAGTATTGTATTCTTCATTTCTGATCGGTTCTTTTTTATATCTTCCATTTCTTTGTTGACATTCTCACTGAGTTCATCTATTCTTCTCCCCAGATCAGTGAGCATCCTTAACACTCTTAGTTTGAACTCTGTCGGGGAGGTTGCTCATTTCTGTTTCACTTAGTTCTTAATCTGGGGTTTTGTCCTGTTCCCTTACTTGGAATGTATTCTTTTGCCTCCTCATTTTGCCTCTTTCCCTGTGCTTGTGTCTGAGTATTAGGTAGGTCAGCTACGTCTCCTGCTCTTGGATAGGTGACCTTATGTAAGTGATGCCTTAGGAGTCTTGCAGTGTGCTTCCCTCAGTTCTCAATGTTCCAGGGGTGACCCCTATGTGGGCTACATGTGTCCTTCTGCTGTGGCCTGTTTGCTCTCCCTCTAGGCGCCCAGGGAGGCTGAGTTATGCTCCTGGCCAGCTGTTGTAATGCTCAGCTGCTTGTAGTTGTTGTGGGCCCTTCAGTCTCTTTATCAGGTGTGGGGAGCCCCAGCACAGTTGGCTGCAAGTTCTAATACCACATTTGTGTTGCAGTATTTCTTTTAAGTGAGTAGGCCCCCAGCGTGGCAGGTTGTTAGGCTCAGGGCCTTACAATTGCTGTAAGCCTCTAGCCTATTATGTCTCTTGTCAGCTCTCTGAGGATTGCAGCTGGGTGGGGCTGGCCTCAGGCACAAGACACCCAATTGTTTCAGGCTTTGGAAGGTGGGACAAACCTCCTATGTGGGTCTTTGAGAAGCACAAGTCTTCTGCAGCTGACAAGCCCTGCCGCCCACAGGTCCACACAAACAGTCAACACAGTCCTGCCCTGTGTGAGCGCCCCGACCTCCCCAAGCGGACCCAGTCTCTCCACGGCGGGAGCCCCACCCACTCCTCCACTGCCCCACACTCTCCACCTGCTCCTTGTGCACACCCTGCCCTGCTCAAGTCGGCTCAGTTGCCAGGCTGCAGAGAATGCAGTTACCAATCTATGCAGGCCCACAAGTTGCCTGAGGGCTTGTTGTTGGGTGGGGCCAGTCTCTAGGGTGGGCTGACTGCCCTGGCTGAGCTGGATTAAATCGGTGCTCTAGCGTGTGGGGCGACCCTGGGCTAGCAGGCCTCAGGGTGAACTCCAATGGTGTCTGTGTCAGCACGCTCACACCAGGCCACAACAATGGCCGCCGCCAATGTCCCAGTCCCCGGAGAGGTCTCACCCCTCACCGAGAGGCACTCAGGGCCTATTAGATGAGTCTCTTTTCACCAAAGCGCTGTGCACCTTTCTTTCTGGTGATTTTAGGATGCTCTCTGAAACGGGTGAGTTTGCGCTCGGGCCCTTTAAGAGCCAGTTTTAATTTCTTTGTGAACCGGGTTTTCTGGGGGTACTCCCCAATGCTTTAGTAGCAGGCACAGTCAGATATTATGCCGCTGGTCTTGATTGTGCTGGGTCCACAAAATGCCCACAGCGGGGGCGCACCCCGGCTCAGGGCCCCGTGCCTCCAGGGAGGGCTGCTACCTGTGGGCTGCTCTCGGGCAGCTGTGAAGCTGGTGGCTTGTGAAGGCGGCATTTTTCCTCTCCAGAAGGGAGTTTCTGCCTCTTCCACCTCAGTTAGGATTGTCCGTTGTTGCAGGAGTTCCTCTCATCCAGTTTTCAGTTCTGTCTCAGGGGTAATTTTTCCACGAGTAGTTGTAAATTGGCTTTGTCCACGGGAGGAGGGGAGTTCCGAGTCTGCTTACGCCGCCATCTTGACTCCCCTCGAATAGAATACAATTAATCAATGTGTATTGAACTTATACCAAGGTAGCCTGTTGATCAAGCTTATAAATTCATTTCTTTGTAATTTAAAAATATTTAATTGTGCCTAATTATTTCAAGAACTGTCTAGTCATATTTGTCTCCTTAACAAGATACAGCATGGACCTAGGCAAGGTCCCTGTGGTCTCACAGCATACCTCCTATTGGGAAAGAATAACCAATATGGTTTTACGGATTAGCACATGGACACCTTTGGGGGACATTGTTCCATACAGCACAAATGATAATCCTGAAGATAAAATCCAGATCTTTTCCTCAAATATAAAACATTGATGAAAGAAATTGAAGAAGACATCAATAAATAGAAAAATCCCCCATGTTCATGGATTGGCAGAATTAACATTGTTAAAATGTCCACTGTACTGAAAGCAATTAACAGATTCAATGTAATCTCCATCATACTTCCAAGGGCATTCTTTACAGAAATAGAAAAAAAAAAATCCCAAAATCTGTATGGAACCACAAAAGATCCCAACAGCTAAGCAATCTTGAGAAAGAAGAACAAAGCTGGAGGCATCACAATTTCTGATTTAAAACTATATTACAAAGCTATAGTAACCCAAGTAGTATGGTACCTGCATAAAAACAGACACATAGACCAATGGAACAGAATAGAGAGCGCAGAAATAAACTCACACATATAAGGTCAACTAATTTTTGTCAAAGGCGCCAAGAAGGCACAATTGAGACAGGATAGTCTCTTCAGTAAATGGTAAAGGGGAAACTGGATATACACATGCAAAAGGATGAAATTGGACCCTTCTCTTATATCAGAGACAAAAATCAACTCGAAATGAATTAAGACCTAAAACCATATTGATTATTTCTTAATCCCATCATTTTTCAGTCATGCTATTAAATGTTTCACATGTTTTATTTCAAATAATGACAGCAACTCTGAAAGGGGGAATTATCTCCTTTTTAATGTGAGAACACTGAGGTGAAATAGTTCAAAATCTTCAAGTACTGTTTACTGCTTTTCAAAGAGAAATTATGTGTTTAAAACACCAAATCATAGTTATATTTGATGAAGAAGAGAAATAAAACAGATATCATTAAGTTTTTGTACAGTTAAACAGGCTCTTTGAGGAAAAGATCATAGATTATTCTCCATCATATTCTTGGCAATTAACAGAGTTGAATTTACTGAAACCTTATGACACTTTAAATTAATCTAAATTAGCATTGAAATCAAAGCATTGACATGTGACCCTATATTATTTGACAATCTTATGACTTTTGGAAAAATATTAGATGCAAAATTATTTTATTAAAAATACTTATGAATACACCAAGTCAAGTGATGCTGTAGATGCAAAGATTAATATTTTTCTGTTATACAATCTAATAAAAGAGATTAAATATTTACTCTAGTAGAATAAATACATGTAGACTAGTACATGTGTTTTGGTCCTACATTTGAGTATGCTTGTTGATCAACAGATTTTAACCTAAATTTAAAAGAATAAATAGGCAGCCTTTTTCAATAAAAAAATTCATCATCATTCTGAAGTTCAATATCGTTATCTAGCTATTAGAATATGATTAAAAATAAATAATACCATTAATTTACATAGTTTTGTAACATCAAAATTAATAAAATGAACTTGATTATGATGTAAACAAGCTTAATAATATAAAAATTGTTTGCCATTTCAGTTTCAGCTCTGATCTGTAAAGAGCTTTTAAGTTGTTACTCCTACCCTTACACAAGAAAAACCTGAACAAACTGAAATTCAATGACTTTTCATAGATCCATTAGGAAACTCAGGTTGCAGAGCAAACACCACCTCAAAATCTGGAGAGACAGGTAAATTCAGAGTAACAATCGAGATCTCCTGCCTGAAGTAGAAGCCACTCAAGTCTTAAACTGGTAGGAACATTTAAATGGTATCTTGATGATTTTCTGAAGCCTGAGTAGACTAGCAGGGAAGTAAGAAACTCCTCACTGTTACAGTCTTGGTGGAGGTTCCTGCACTTTTGTGGGTTTTACCTCTAGGAACCCCACGAAGTTCTCAAAGGAAAGTCCAAGAAAGATCCCCCTATAGATCTAGCAGAAGAAGGTGAGAATAATCTCTAAAATATACCACAGTGTTCTCCGTAATGAAAGTTGACTCTTCAGTGGAAATGACTACCAAAACCTTACCCATTTGGGAATAAGTCTTTTCTTCATCTCTAGACTTCCTGTCTCGCCTGAGAGGGAAAAATAAAAAGCTATACCAATGGAGAAACACTCTGTGAGCATCACAGACCTACAGAATGACTGAGATGTAATAATAAGATTATAGAAAATTATCCCTTCTCCTCACTTTACCACTACACCAACAGTGTTGCAGTCTAGTAACAGTAGATTATGCAGGAAGAGCTGCAAGATACAGACTCTCTCTGAGAAGGAGGACTCAGGCAAGCCCAAGCCAAGAGAGGAGACAAAAACAAGGGAACTAGAGGAATAGAAAGCCTATTCTACCTTTAGCTAGAGAACATTAAACATAGCCCACTCCTAGCCAGATTAACCTAAATCCTCACACTGAAAACCTACTTATCAGTTCCTACTGCCAGATACAACATGTACAGCTTTCAAAAAAAAATTAAAAGACATGCCAAAAGGTAATAAAAACATAATCTAAAGAGACAAAGCTAGCATAACAACCAGAACGATGTATTGGACACAAATGTTCTAATTAGAAGACAAGGAATTTAACATAACTGTGACTAATATGTCAAGAGCACTAATGGGAAAAAGATAGAAAATATGCAAGAATAGATGGATAACATAAACAGGGAAATAGCACCCCTAAGAAAGAAGCAAAAAGAAATTCTAGAAATCAAAAACACTATAGCAAAAATGAAAGATGACTATTATGGTCTCATCAGTAGATTGATCATGGCCAAGGAAGACGTCAGTGATATTGAAGATAGATTGGTAGAAACATATCAAACTAAAATGAAAAGAGAAAAAAAATGGGAAAAAAACTAGGAAAACATTTTAAAGAACTGTGGGATACTTTCGAAAGGTATAACATTCACATGATGACAAAACTTAATTGAGAAGAAGGAAAAGAGTAGAAGAAATATTTGAAGTAACAATGGCTATGAATTTCTCAAAATTAATTATTCACCAAACCCCAGATCTAGGAAACTCAGATAATACCAAGAAAGATAAACACCAAGAAAAATACTCTTAGGGGATTTTGCAAATTAAATGCCACATTTCTAAATAACAATAGGTCTAAGAAGAAGTCTCAGAGAAATTTTAAAAATATTTTAAACTAAAAACTAATGACATTGAAATTTATGAGATACAGCAAAAGCAGTACTTAGAGAGAAATTTATAGCATTAAAGGCATATATTAACTAAAGAATAAAGATCTAAAATCAATAATCTAAGCTTTGATCTTAGGAAATCAATAAAAGAAGAACAATTTAAGGCTAAACCAAGCAGAAGAAAATAAATAATAAAAATTGGTGCAGAAATCAATGAAATTGAAAACTGAACAAGGATAGAGAATATCAGCAAAACCAAATGCTGGTTCTTTGAAAACTTCAATAAAATTGATAAACCTCTAGTCAAGTTAACCAAGAAAAAAAGAGAGAAGAAACAAATTATCAGTATCAGAAATGAAAGAGAGGTTATCACTACTGATCCCAAGGACATTAAAAGAATATTATAAATAACTCTCTACCCATAAATTTGGCATATTAGATGAAATGTATCTCTGTTCTGAAAGACACAAAAAACCAAACACACAAGGAGAAAGAGATAACCTGAATAAGCTTATATCTATTATAGAAACTGATTAAATAATAACCTTCCAAAAAAGAAAGCACCAGGCTCAGATGTTTTTAATGATGAATGTCACCAAACTTTTAAGGAAAAAATGATACCAATTCTCCACAATTTCTTCCAGAAAATAGAAGAGAAAACACTTCCTAACTCATTATATAAGACAAGCATTACTCTAAGCACAAAAACAGATGAAGGTATTACAAGAAAGGAAAATTACAGACCAATATCTCTCATAAATGGCTGCATATATCATAAAAAAAAATTAGCAAAATAAATACAACAATGTATAAAAAGAATTATTATATACCATGACCAATTGTAATTTTTTCCCAGGTTTGAGAGGCTGGTTTAATATTTGAAAATCAATCCATATAACCCACCACATCAACAAGATTAAATGAGAAATTATACGATTATGACTTGATGCAGAAAAATGCCTTGTAAAAATCCAACATTCACTCATGATGAAAATTCTCACCAAACCAGGAACAGAGGGGCGCTTCCTCTACTTGATAAAGACATCTACCAAAAAAAAATTTGAAAAAAAGAAGTTTGCAGCATAATTAATGGTGAGAAACTGAAAGTTTCCCCCCTAAGACTAAGAACAAGGCAAAGATATTATCTCTCTTGCCACTTTTATTCAACATTGTACTGGACCTCCTAGCTAGTACAAAGCAACAAGAAAAAGAAATAAATGTATATAGATTTGATAGGAAGAAATAAAAGTGTTTATTCACAGAAGACATAGTTATCTATTTAGAAAATCCCAAAGAAACAACAACAAAAATAAAACAGCTAGAACTAATTACCAGATATAACAAGGAAATGTGACAAAAAAGCTTCATAATAACGCCAAAAGATATACATGAGTATAAACCTAACCTCTCAAGCTCACATGGAATATTCACCAAGATAGATCATATTTTTAGCCATAAATACACACTAACTAATTTGAAAGAAAAAATTAAGTTGGATTTTATTAAAATTAAATCTTCTGTGAAAAACATTGTTAAGAGAATGACAAGATAAGCCACAGACTGGCAGAAAATATTGATAAAACAGATATTTGATACAGGACTCATACCTAAAATATACCAATAATCCTTAAAACTAAACAATAAGAAAATAAAAAAACCCAATTTAAAAATAGGTAAAAGATCTGAAGAGGTACCTTGGTCAAGAAGGTATACAGATGGCAAATCAGTATTTGTAAAAATGCTCAATATCTACTGTCATCGGGGAATTTCAAATTAGGACAACAATGAAATACCACGACACACTTATGACAATGAAAAAGAAAAAAAAATCTCCTAATACAAATTGCTGGCAAGTAGGCAGAGAATAAAGAAACTCTTATTTATGCCAGTGTGAATGCCAGATGGCAAAGCCACTTTGGAAGACAGTTTGGTACTTTGTTACTAAAATTAAACACAGTCTTACCATACGATCCAGTAATCATGCTCCTAGATTTGAAAACTTATGGCCATGCAAAAACCTGCATGCATACGTTTTTAGCAGCTTGATTCACAATTGCCAAAAACTGGAAGCAACCAAAATATTCTTACATAGGCGAATGGATAAACCAGCTGTGGTACATCTATACATTGGAATATTTTTCAGCAATAAAAATAGTGACCCAACAAGTTTCCAGAATACATGGATGGAATTTAAATGCTTATTACTAAGTACAGAAAGCCAATCTAAAAAACACTGCATACTGTATGTACTGTACGATTTCAATTATATGACATTTATAAGAGGCAGAAATATAGATTGGTGATTGCCAGGTATTCCAGAAGCAGGAAAGATGAATCAGTGAAGCAGATGGGGAATTTTTTTTTTGTTCTCTTACTATAATGATGGATTTGTGAAAAGCTATAGAATTTTAAAACACAAAAAAGAGAACTTCTTTAATGTATGCAACTAAAAGAAATAATTTAAAAGGTCCTGAGATCCCAGGAAGGAATGTAAAAAGTGAAAAGAAGATTTCATCATATTATAATCATATGAACAACCTCACTGAAGGGGTTGAAAGAAAAGAAGTGCTGACCTAAGTAACCTTGGAAATGAGTAGAGTTTGTAAGACTAAAGCCAAATGGAACTGCATATAAGTGTCGTCCTTTGGTTGACAAAGTTGTTTTCCATGGGGGTATGGGTTAACAATTTTTTTACCTCCCTACATGTATACTGCAATTGAAAAATTAAATAAATGGATGGTGGACAGTGGGAGCTAGGCATCTCACTTTTAGAGTGGGAGGTTAGACATAAGCCAGAGGTGGCAGCTACAATGATCCATGTGGTAACAGATTAGAGTTGGAGACATCATTATGAACTGATGCTTATCTTAATACAGATACAGATGATCACATATACAAATAATTAGAGATAAATGTATATATACAGGTTAGTATGCACACATATATTTCCTTTCTTTGTCAGCAGAGAGGACCTAAAAATAATGACCCACCAGTAGCTAAGCACACCTAGCACTCAGATGTCGGTTATTAATACCATTCTCCAATAAAAGGAACCAAGACTTCTTTGATAAATGCTTGTTTCTAAGTCTGGGGCAGAAAATAAACAAGATAAACCTGGAATATTTTAGAGTGCCCAAGTGTAAAGAAGTGCTGATACCGCACCCCTCCCTCACACACACACACATATACACAGAGGAATGGGAGTATTTCAAAAGGAACCAAGAACCAACTGAAAGGTCTGTCCAAAACTAACACAATTTGAGATGGATAGATGATAGACAGATAGATAGATAGATAGATAGATAGATAGATAGATAGATAGATAGATAGACATAGATAGAAAGATAGATAATAGATAGATAGATAACTTAGAGATACAGTAGTATTCAATTATAATCAAAAGTGTAAAATAAATGAGTCAATAGTGATATAAATAAATGACTGAATAAATAAATAAATGAGGAAGAAGAAACAAAGTCTCATGCAATAGAATTTCAAATAATTTTTGCAGATACTTCACCCTTAAGGAGGTTAAGGAAACTTCCCACACCCTAAAAGTGGACTGTGTATAGTGACTTCCTTTCAAATATACAGTGTGGAAAGGAAAGGAAAAGAAAGAGTAACTTTTTTCAAACACTACCTTAGCCAGGTAATAAAGGTTAACATCAACTGTGAGAAGTAATATTGATAGTGTGCTCTCTTTGTATGACGTGATAAAATGACACTATACCTTTGTATTCTTGTTTCCAAGAACACATAACCTTAGTCTAATCATCAGAAAAACATCAGAAAAATCCCAATAGAGGAACAGTGTACAAATATTCCTCAAAACTGTCAAGGTCAAGGTCTGAGAAACAAGGAAATTCTGAGAAACTGTCGCTGCCAAGAGGAGCCTATGAAGACATGACAACTAAATAAAACATAGCTTTCTAGATGGGATCCTGGAATTGAAAATAAAAATAGGTAAAAACTAACAAAATTTGAAATGGATTTTAGTTAATGATAATCTATCAATACTGGTTAGTTAGTTATCACAAATGTATACCATGCTACTGCACACAACAGTTTAAGTTGAATTCCATTAATTTAATATGTTAAAATAGAAAGTCCTCACAGAGTTACTTAAATAACAGGATCATCATCCTCCCAGATACTGAGGCTCAACATCTTGGGGATGAAATCTCCTCCTCCTTCTTCGCTATTATTTCTTTGGTCACTAATATAACTCTACTTTGCTACATGAACTGTAAATCTGCACTTTCCCTTATATTCCCATTACTAACCATCCGTAAGCCCTTATCATTCTCTCCAGGGTATATTTTCGAAAATAAGAGGGTGTGGTAAAAATATAGAAGGCATGAAATTTAAAATCAGATACAAACTGAATGAAACTTACAATGTAGCTGTGTGCTAGCTGAAACTTTGGTGTTGTAGACTGCATGTTTATGTCCCCCCAAAATTTACATGTTCACATCCTAACTCCCAGTGTGATGGTATTAGGAGATAGGGCCTTTGGTAGGTGACTAGGTCATGAGGGCTGAGCCCTCTAGTATGAGATTAGTGCCCTTTTAAACAAGACCCTGAAGAGCATCTTCACTCCTTTTACTACCTGAGGATACAAGAAGTTGGCAGTCTACAACCTGGAAGAGGGCCCTCACCCAAATTCAACCATGCTGGTACCCTGATCTCAGACTTCCAGTCTCCAGAACTATAAGAAATAAATTTCTGATGTTTATAAGCCACACAGTCTATGGTACTTTGTTATAGCAGCCTGAACTGACTGAACTGACTCAGACATGTTGCCTAATATACTTAAGCTCGGTAATCTTACATATATAAATTTTAAAAAATGTACAGAATATTGCTATAAAGATTAAATAAGATATCATATGTAAATGTACCTGGCACATATATTGGTGGTCCATAGATAAGGTTCTATTTTACCATTTGCTGTGCCATACAACCAGTTTAAATGTTTACCACATCCATTTGAGGACAGCAAAATCATTTACCTTCTATTTTTTTTCTCTATCCAGCTTGATGACTTATGGTTGGACTAATTTACATGAGGCTATGTTCCTATAATTGTCTGAAATTGATATGCCCCTTAGAGAAACATCAAAGCTGATTAAGTCTAAATAAAGACATTCTAGTCTAATTAATAAGAAATCCTCACTTTTTGCATAGTAAGGACAAATATACAAATTACATAATCATCTAATCAAAAGAGATGATTCCTTTGGGATAGGAGTATTCTAGATGTGGTATTTTTGCCAAAATAAAAAAAATTCAGGGGCCAGCCCGGTGGCGTAGTGGTTACGTGCGCGCTCTCCGCTTTGGCAGCCCGAGGGTTCACAGGTTCGGATCCCCAGTGCACACCGACGCACGGCTTGTCAAGCCATGCTGTGGCGGTGTCCCTTAAAAAGTAGAGGAAGATGGGCATGGATGTTAGCCCAGGGCCAATCTTCCTAAGCAAAAAGAGGAGGATTGGCATCAGATGTTAGCTCAGGGCTGATCTTCCTCACACACACACAAAATAATGCAGTACACATAGTAATTAATAATAGCAGCAGCATCAATAGCTGTAACAGTGTCAATGGTGCTAACTCTGTGCCAGGAGTAGTGCAAGTGGGAGGATTGCCTTGTATCTTTCTTACAGTCATTATGCTGAATCCCCTAATTGTGTGACAAGCAAGGTGGTTAACAACAGTCCGCCTCTGTTTATTCCCAAAATGTATGATCATGGCATTTTCCTATGCAAGCCAGATTGACAGAGCAATGTGTCTTTTCCCCTGCCTGCTCATAATTCTTGGTTAAAGGCTGAGAAGCAGGTGAAGCATTTTACGTAATAAAGCAAGTGTTTCAGATAAGGCAACCTTCTATTTCCTGCAGAGAGATGTCAAGGTGAATGCCTTCAAATCAATTCAGTTAAATTCAATAGAAAAAAAAATTTTTCAGTGATTATATGAAAGACATTAGCAGGTATATGAGGTGGTTGGATGGTAGTGTTGATGATGTAGAAACAGGAATTAGACATGGTCTTTGCATTCATTTTACCCAAGAACCTGTCCATTATAGACATTTTACCAAAATCTTCAACTGCCCTAGGCAAATTATGTTCTATTCTTTTTTTTTTTTTATAATTTTATTTATTTCTTTTTCCCCCAAAGCCCCAGTAGGTAGTTGTATGTCATAGCTGCACATCCTTCTAGTTGCTGTATGTGGGACGCGGCCTCAGCATGGCCGGACAAGCGGTGCCTCGGTGCGTGCCCGGGATCGGAACCCGGGCTGCCAGTAGCGGAGCGCACTCACTTAACTGCTAAGCCACGGGGCCAGCCTCTATGTTCTATTCTTTTTTAAGAGAAATAGAGAATTTTTAAAAATTGAATATTAACTTTGATTTATAAACACAGAATTTCTTGAATGCCTTCTACCTCTGATTTGTCTTTTTCTTGCCTAATCCTTTTCAAATTGATTTACTTTAAGCACTATTACGTAGTTCATTCTTAGGGAGGAAGAAAAGCAAAATAAAAAAATCATTTGATACGTATAGACATAACAGAGGCCAATCAGACTGTAAAAGCATTTCTTTTTCATCTTTTAGAATCTGATTCCTGGAGAGGTGAAAGCTATATATTCTATTCTATATTGGTATGAAGCTGGGATAAAACTAAGCTGTTTCATGAATTACCTCAGCACTGTTACCTCAAATTTAGAATATGTATCCAACACCCAAGCATAATTAAAAGTTAACTTAAATGTTCTGATTAAAAATGTCAAAAAAAGATTATACTCATAAGCTGAAGAAAACCTTCTTATATCAGTTGAATTGTCTATCACCAAATATCTCATGGGCCCAACACAAGAAGTCTCCCAAATCTCTTCCTTTCAATCCTCAATGTTCCTTCAACTGTCTTTCAAACCCACTCCTCACTGTTTGCCATATTTCTTGCATTTGAAAATTCTAGTCCTTTCTTTCAGCAGACATTCCTTTGTCCTTACCAATTTTAATCAATCATGTTGGTCTTCATTCTTTCAAACTCTCCCACTGGAATGTTCTTTACGGGACAAAGGAGCCAGAGAGCTTATGATAAATCAAATGTTGATCGGTTTTTCACATAGTTATTTAAATAAGTATGCAACAAGGTGTCATTCTCTTGGTTTTTCACAAGTTCTCCAGCACCCAGAGAGTGCAAGTTTTATGGACTCTGTATTGCGGTTACAAGTATCAATTTATGATCTTGCATAGAGATGGGGACTCTGGAACTTATCAGATCGGACTAGATTGGAATCTCGCAGATAATCTAATATACTCTCCCTATTTTAAGACCTATAATCGTTAATTACATTTTAAAGACACCTTTGGCAAGTAAAGTAACATGTTCACAGGTCTCAGCAATTTGGGCATAGACATCCAGAAGGTTGGCGGTTAAGGCAGGGGCATTCACCTACAACTAGAATCAAACTCGAATAATGTTCAGTAAGTAAATCCTTTATTACTGATAAAACTCAGCGAGTAAAACAGGGCACGACGTGGTTTACCATTTTCATGTCAATCTTCAAGTTTATATAATCAGTAGCGGGACTTTAATGAATGGCCTCTAAACTATTTAAAGGTTATGGTTTACACAAAGATATAATATTATTGTGAAATAAATAGGAAAGTTTGAATTGCCTCTGAGTGAGATGTGTAGTCACCTTATTCATACAGGAGCCATTTAGATCATGGAAGATCACCATTTTAAACTCAGATATTGATATAACCTCAGCATTCTCAGAATATATTGTTTAAAAATTATACAAAATGCATATTCATTTTAAAATGTTATGTATTCTTATTGCTTTGATGTTATTGTGATCTGACAAAAATTGTACATTATTCTTTTTCAGAATTTGCCTTAGGTTAAATGTCAAAAGCAAACAAACAAACCAGATTCTGCTTTGGATTTAAGTAATAAGCCCTTTCCGATATAATAATGTACTTATTTGAGTCATTCAGATCAAATGCTTATTTTGGATTGTTTCATTTAATACCTTTAGAAGAGCTGTCAACTGACATCTATTTTCAAACATTTAATTTATCATCTCTTTTTTAATTTTTGAGTGTCACATGTTATCAAAAATTACAAAAAAGCATTTTTACAAAATGTTTAATTAGGATTTTATATATATTCTACTGTGATGTGAAGATAATGTATCTAGATTTTTAGCCCTGGCCTTATTAAGCATGGTTCAGCAGTAGTATCTTTCTGAGTTACTGTCTCAGGAATCAGATTTGCTTCATTAACTCCAACATAGAAAGCAAGCTCTGAAAAGGGAAGATAAAAAAATTTTAGGTAAATCAACTAAAATTTTTGAATTGCTCATTGTAACGTCAAGAAATATTTTGCCCAAACTATTTAATATTAAGCCTCAAAGAAAGAACACTAACGTTAATTTTCAACGTCTATGTCAATGGAGGGGATTCCTGCCTCAGCTACTTAATATAGTCTATTAAACTGTCTGGAACTATGGCCTGTCCCTCTTCCAAATCCTAAACATGATTAAAGTAACATTTTAGGGATTACTGTGACAGGCTTAATTTAGTGGAGCTGAGTTAAAGATCAACTCGAGGTAGACCTACTCCTCACGTCCTCGCTTACAGATTTCAAAACAGCAGTAACAGGTACGTTTTGAGTGTTGCTGTCTGAAATGCTATCTTTACAGACTTGCATATTATTCAATCAACAACTATTTTACAAGTTGCTGCTGTGTGAGAGACATTGATGAGGCTCGTAGAGGGATACAAAAATAAGCTTTATGTGAACTCTGGTCCTAATCTTTCGTAGGTCTGTTTTTCACCACAGCTGCAAGCAAGAGGGAGGAAACAGAAATATTCATTAATATCTCTTTCAGCTTTGTACTTCTTATCTATCCATTTAGTCAGTTTCCCTGAATTGTCTATCCTGCTCTCCCCCAACATTGTTGGCAAACTTTACCCATCACTCCTCACATCCTGTCCTCATAATCTTTCTGGAAGTTTCCACTTCTTCATACTAAGAGACTAGGCATACTAAAGAGCCATCCTGACAATAAGTCCTAATAGTGTTTTATTGTTCTTCCTTTATTTCTTGCCAAAAAGTGTGTGAGCAATTATGACTTGGGCATGAAAGACAATCCTGTTCACACTAGCAATTTGAGATTATGCAATAGATTAGATTTCTAAGTCAGACTCCTCCTGCACATCAGGGATATTAAACAGAATCAAGCATTTACTAGTAATTTTTTAGGATAAAAAATTGTGTGGCACAAATGAAACAGGCAAGTCCAGGACTCCCAACATAGCTCCACAGTATTCTTCTCCCATCAAGCTACTCTGGCCTAGGTTAAAAGATGGGGTTTCTACACATGATCACCTCAATAGATGCAAAGAAAGCATTTGACAAGATCCAATATCCATTTATGATAAAAACTCTCAATAAAATGGATATAGAAGGAAAGCACCTCAACATAAGAAAGGCCATATATGACAAACCCACAGCCAACATCATACTCAGTGGGGAAAAACTGAAAGCCATCCCTCTGAGAACAGGAACAAGACAAGGCTGCCCACTCTCACCACTCTTTCAACATAGTACTGGAGGTTTTTGCCAGAGCAATTAGACAAGAAAAAGAAATAAAAAGAGTCCAAATAGGCAATGAAGAAGTGAAACTCTCGCTGTTTGCAGATGATATGATTTTATATATAGAAAACCCTAAAGAATCCATTGGAAAACTACTAGAAATAATCAACAACTACAGCAAAGTTGCAGAGTACAAAATCAAATTACAAAAATCAGTTGCATTTCTATACTCTAATAATGAACTAACAGAAAGAGAACTCAGGAATATGATCCCATTTACAATTGCAACAGAAAGAATAAAATATCTAGGAATAAATTTAACCAGGGAAGTAAAAGACCTGTACAATGAAAACCATAAGACATTATTGAAAGAAATCTATGATGATATAAAGAAATGGAAAGAGATTCTATGTATGTGAACTGGAAGAATAAATATAGTTAAAATGTCCATATTACATAAAGCAATCTACAGATTCAATGCTATCCCAATCAGAATCCCAATGACATTCTTCATGGAAACAGAACAAAGAATCCTAAAATTCATATGGGGCAACAAAAGACCCTGAATAGCTAAAGTAATCCTGAGAAAAAAGAACAAAGCTGGAGGCATCACAATCCCTGACTTCAAAATATACTACAAAGCTATAATAATCAAGACAGCATGGTACTGGTACCAAAACAGACACACAGGTCAATGAAACAGGATTGAAATAAAACCACGCATCTACGCATACCTAATCTTCGACAAAGGAGCTAATAACATACAATGGAGAAAGGAAAGTCTCTTCAATAAATGGTGTTGGGAAAACTGGGCAGCCACATGCAAAAGAAAGAAAGTAGACCACTATCTTTCACCATACACAAAAATTAACTCAAAGTGGATCAAAGATTGAAGGTAAGATGTGAAACCATAAAACCCCCAGAAGATAATATAGGCAGTACACTCTTTGACATCAGTCTTAGAAGGATCTTTTTGAATACCATGTCTACTAGGACAACAGAAAAAAAAGGAAAAATAAGTGGGACTACATCACACTAAAGAGCTTCTGCAAAGTGAAAGAAACCAGGAACAAAACAAAAAGACAATCCACCAACTGGGAGAAAATATTTGCAAATCATATATGACAAGGGGTTAATCTCCAAAGTATACAAAGAACTCACACAACTCAATAACAAAAAACAACCACATCAAAAAATGGGCAGAGGATATGAACAGACACTTTTCCAAAGAATATATACAGATGGCCAATAGGCACATGAAAAGATGTTCAACATCACTAATCATCAGGGAAATGCAAATGAAAACTGCACTAAGATACCACCTTATACCCGTTAGAATGGCTATAATCACCAAGACAAAAAAGAACAAATGTTGGAGAGGATGTGGAGAAAAGGGAACCCTCATAAACTGCTGGTGGGAATACAAACTGGTGCAGCAACTATGGAAAACAGTATGGAGATTTCTCAAAAAATTAAAAATAGAAATACTATATAACCCAACTATCCCACTACTGAGTATTTATCCAAAGAACTTGAAATCAACAGGTCAAAGAGGCTTATGCATCCCTATGTTCATTGCAGTATTATTCGCTATAGCCAAGAAGTGGAAACATCACAAGTATCCATCGACTGATGACTGGATAAAGAAGATTTGGTGTATATATATATATGTGTATATACATATATACACATACATATATATATATATACAATGGAATACTCCTCAGCCATAAAAAAAAAACAAAATTGTCCCATTTGCAACAACATGGATGGACCTTGAGGGTATTATGTTAAGCGAAATAAGCCAGACAGAGAAACACAAACATGCCATGATTTCACTCATATGTGGAAGATAAACTAACACATGGACAAAGAGAATCGTTTAGTGGTTACCAGAGGGAAAGGCGGTTGGGGGTGGGCACAAGGGTTGAAGGGGCACTTTTATATGGTGACTGACAAATAATAATGTACAACTGAAATTTCACAACGTTATAAACTATTATGACCTCAATAAAAAAATTTTAAAAAAAGATACGGTTTCTAAGTGAGATGTGTAGTCACCTTATTTACAAAGGAACTATTTAGATCATGGAACATCTCCATTTTAAATTCAAATATTTATATAACTTCCATGATGTTTTCAGAGATTCATGCCGCATAAGTTCTTAGATTCCAGGTTTTTTACTTTAAGTAATTCCAAACAACCAGATGCATTCTGTTGAAAGCACTCTACACAATAGAGACTATCCTAGCAAAACGCATTTAAGCTCTTCATCAGGAAGCCTGTCATAAACATGTCTACAAAAAGATTTGACAGGTTCAGCTGTCTTATTTTTTTCCTGTGAGTGTCTCACCCTCAGAATTTCAGAACAACTTTTTAACCACTTTATCACCCCCTTTTTAAAAAATATGTTCACAATTTGCCATTAAGACAAACAAAAACAAAACAAAGCAAAATTTATTTTGTGAAATTACATGTTCTTAAATGATTCTGGTTTCTTTTTTTTCCATTCTATGCAATGCAATTTTGACTGCATTTTCCTATGGACATTTACCGTAAATGTTTTCTCTCTGTGTGCTCCTAATATATACTATCTTTGTGACTACAGGAACCCTAGAGAGAAAAAACACAGGTAGAATATGATGCTGATAAAATATTCTTCTAATACTTAAGAAACCATTCAATGATTTTACGCATATGTTTAAGCAACAAATATCATCCTTACCTCTACCAACAGGAGTAATTCTTTTAAATAATTTTGGTTCTTGTATGACTGGTTTATTTTACGTAACATAATATTCTCCAGATTCATCCATATTGTTGCATATGGCAAGATTTCCTTCTTTTTAAAGACTGAATAATATTCCATTGAATATACACACATTTTCTTTATCTAGTCATTTGTTGATGGACATTTATTTTGTTTCCATATCTTGGCTATTGTGAATTATGCTGCAATGAACATGAGAGTGTAGATATCTCTTCAAGATTATGACTTCATTTCTTTTGGAAATATACCCAGAAATGGGATTGCTATTGTATCATATAGTAATTTTATTTTTATTTTTTGCAGGACTGCCCTACTGTTTTCCAAAGTGGCTACATCATTTTATATTCCCACCAACAGTAACCAAAGGCTCCAATTTCCATGCATCCTTAACAGCAATTTTTATTATTATTATTTATAGTAGCCATACCAATAGATGTGAGGTGATATCTCATTGTGGTTTTGATTTGCATTTCCCTGATAATTAGTGATGTTGAACATCTTTTCATGTACCATCTTTACATGTTGGCCATTCGTTTGTCTTCTTTGGAGAAATGTCTATTCAAGTTCTTTGTCCATTTTTGGATAGGGTTATTAGATTTTTTGCTATTGAGTTGTAGGAGTTTCTTATATGTTTTAGATATTAATCCCTTCTCAGATATGTGGTTTGCAAATATTTTCTCCCATTTGGCAGATTGTCTTTTCATTCTCTTGATTGTTTCCTTTGCTGTGCAGAAGGCTTTTAGTTTGATGTAGTCCTACTTCTCTAATTTTGCTTCCATTGCTTGTGTTTTTGATGTCATATCTAAGAAATTATTGCCAAGACTAATGTCATGAAGCTTTCTCCCTACATTTTCTTCTAGGAATTTTCCAGTTTCAGGTCTTATGTTTACATCTTCAATCTATTTTTATTTGATTTTTGTGTATGGTGTATGATAAGGAACTTATTTTATTTTTTTGCATGTGGATATCCAGTTTACCCAACACTATTTATTGAAGAGACTGTCCTTTCCCCTACCTTGAAGATTAGTTGACTGTATCCATTTATATGAAGTAGCAGAAATAGTCAAACTCACAGAAACAGAGAATAGAGTAGTGGTTGCTAGCGGCCAGAGGGAGGATGAAATGTGGAATTGCTGTTCAAAAGATATAAAGTTTTGGTTACGCAAGATGATTAAGTTCCAGAGATCTGCTGTACAACATTTTGACCATAGTTACCAATATTGTATTTGTATAATATTTTAACAAACATTTGTTGAGGGTAGATCTCATGTTAAGTGTACTTACCACAGTGAAAAAAATGTAAAAATAATTGAATTTTATTCTATATACTCAAATGTGTTAATTTTTAGCAACATATTATATCTTAATTTTATAGTTTTCCTTTAAGATTTTTTCTCAGTACACTAAAAAATTAAAAAGCATAATTTTCTCCTTAGTTGAGATAGGACATTACTACTGAGAAAATACCCAGTGGCTGTATAAATGTTAATTAACACACTATGCAGAAATTCACTTATTCCCTCACTAAGGTATTCAGTAAGCTGAATTATAATTTGTCTCAATTTGATAATGTCCATTGAGTAAGTCAGATAAAATTTTCACACCAATGGGCATTTAAATTCTTATCAGTTTGCATTTATTACTCTAGAGTTTTATTATTCAAACTTCAAACCTATAATAGACATTTTAAAATGTTACCTTATAAAGATATACTAGGAAAAATCTTTCATTTATAACTTTTTAGTGAATAAACTTTTGACTTAATAATAGATTGCATTTGGATACAGATTTGACCTCTTAACCTTAAATAAATAGACAGCCAGTTATTTCTCCAGCAAAAAATGGGTTTATTTGGGATCAGCAAAGAATTGCAATTTGGGGTCTGCAATCACGGTGAGCCATGTGCAAGTCTTGAGCAACAAGGCAGGGAGAAACTCTTTTATAGAGAGGAAGAGGAAGTTGGGAGGGCTATTGTAAACAAAGAGTTGGAGGTGTAGTGGCTTTTCATTGGCTGAGTCACAACAGTCTCTCATTGGATGAGCTTCTTGATTGTCAAGAAGAGGAAGTCTTTCATCTTCCTGTTGGGCTCTGCTATCCATGTAGGGAGTGAGAGCTCCCCCATTTGGCCTCCTAACTCCATTTTAATGAAGTTTCTGTTTATTAATTTCCACAGATCCAAAATATACCTAGTGATTGATTTTTTTAACTGTATGTAACCACTCAATAAAATGTAATTATTCTTAAGACCAAATGTTTAAAGGTTATCCAGTCAGTCACTTGTTTGTTTTAAAACAGTATTTTACAGGCTATTACAGTTTTAAAATAAGATGTCCTAAAATCAGTTATCAATTCTTTGACTGCACGCTTGCGTGGGGATACATCATAACAAAACAATGTAGTTAAAAAGTTCCAATGCATTTCTTAAATCTCGTCAATTGTTACAAAGCATTGAAGATTTACACGGGCGCTTTTTAGCAAAAATAGTGCAACAGTCCCTCCTCACTTTTCAAACAGTATCCAGTGACTGAAAGCAATAAAAATTGTTACTCTTTTCCTTTTGACTCCTAAAGATCCATTCTAAAACACAACTCATTATGCCTAATCATCAAATCTACTAAGTTGTTGTCTTCTTAATGATAACAATATGGGGAAACTAGGTAGACATATGGACACTATTAAATTATCTAAATTCTTAGAGAAAATTACGGATCAAGGAAAATTATAAGATTATGACATTATGTTGACAAAATTAAGTAGTTTAAGAAGTAGATAATTAATAGATTAGATAGTAATTTCTTGCCAAAATGTTACAATTATGTCATCTTGCATTTCTAAATTTTTAAATTTAAGTGGAAGTGTATAATTGGAATGGTCTCATATTGTTTTATTTATATAAATTTTATTTCACTTCTATAAGACACGTTCAATTTACCAGGAAATAATTCATATTTAAATAATCTTTTATTATAGAGAGGTATAACATTATTCTTAACTTCAAATTTAATGTTATTTTATTTTCTAGAAGTCAGTAGGTTTTAATAAAGTCTGTGGCTTTGGATTGAACTTAAAATATCTTCATATTTAATTTTAATTTAATATTTATTTGATTTATTAGTGCTGTATTTATTTCAGTTTTTTTAATTATCTTCAGAGAGGTTATTATACATACACATTTGACAGGAGTTCCCCTTGTTTAAATGTGATTATGCATGTGAGATGCATAATAGTTAAAAGACTGGTACATATGGGTCATCAATAAATGATAATGTCCTTCTTATTTATGAAGTTTTGTTGAGCTGCTATGTTCTGTTTTATTTGGAATAAATGTTTCCTGAAATTTGTGGAAAGAATAATTGATAGAAACAATAAGAATTTTTTAAAAATCAAAAATTATGTTCGAGAGCAAATAAGACTGTCTTCCTCTCTTTCCAATTCCAGTTTTCACAGATGAATATATTTAATCATATATTATCATTCCATTATGATAGTATATATACAAGCATACATAGACACATGTTACGTGTCCAGAATAAGTCATTTGTATTGCTCTTTATCAAGTGGGTGTAACTATACACCCTTGATCGAAACCTTACACGTGTCTCGTGAATTTTATGTTCACTTATAGAAAATAGCACTGTTTTCACTTTCTATTATAAAAGTTGAGTCACAAAGAGAAACACAGTCAATAATTAGAAGATATCCATAAACATCTGAAGTTGATTTAATATTCTATCATCCTCCCAAGTGTGAGCCTGCTTCATGTTGGAAGTCATCATGGGGAAAGTAGAACTTGCTATTTCCCCTCCATTCCTATGCTACATTTACTTGCAGAGAGTTTTTCATACCTCCAGGCCTGGGATGGGAGGTTTAGAGGAGAGTTAAGATTTTAATTGCATTGGTTCCTTCCTTCATAGGTTGATCTTGTACTCCCTGGGCCTGGCAGATCTTTACCACTGAGCTTTTCGTGAACCACAAGAAATTCCGGATGAAATGACTTGCACTGAGATATCTTTACCCCAGTTAACTCTATGATTGGTAGTTGCTTATGACTCATTCCTAACGTCAGCATTCACTCTCAGCCTTTTGCTACTGGAATTGCTTCTTGTACTTAGGTGGACATATCTGACAAGACTTAATATATCCTGATCTCAGTTCTTTCTTCTGTACAGTACACATCTTGTCCATGGAGCAGGGCAGTGGAGTTGGGGGAGCAGAAAGGATTTAAAACAAGTATTCCTGCTTTGGAAAACTCTGTGAGCCCAGGCAAGCCCAAAGCACTTCCTTTTATCTTGTTTTCATTGCTGAACTTTCTCAGGTGTGAGTTCAGCACCAATACTCTCTCTCTCTCAATCACAGGAATATATTTCAAAGCACTCTGGAAGCTTCTTACCGGAATAGAGGTGAGGAATTAGCACATGCACTCCTCCCACCATGTGGGACTTATAGCTATGGCAAGACAAGAGCTGCCTCCAATAATCCCTTCCCCTCCCTTTGCTAGAGGCTTTTAATTCTCCACTGACAAGTAGAATCAAGAGTCCAGAGAGTGAGTCCTAGATATTTTCCATTCTGCAAACAGTGATCTGGCTTTGGAATTTCACAATTTTTTAAATCTTGGAGTCTACTGATAAAATTCAGTATTAATACCCTTTACATATCTATTCATCACCAACTGAGACTATTTATACAGAATTTCATATGTTGCTACATTTCGTTAAAGATAAGATGTCAGTTTTCCATATTAGCACATATAGATCTTCCCCCTTTTTTATAACATCTGTAGACTTTTCATTATATGAATACATATTTACTCTGCCCCCTACTAATTTTAATTTATCTTGTTTCAAATTTCAGGTCTTGAAAAAAAACTGCTTTGTATATTTTTATGTATAAACTCTCAGTGTTCTGGAATATTGTAGGTTAATTTCCTAGAACTAGAATTAGTGGGTCAAAAATTAATGTATCTTTAAAAAATTATGACTTATTTAATAATCCTTCCACATTGTGTATCATCAAGTATTACAGTCATTGGCAATATATGCCAGTGCTGAATTCCCTAAACCATAACCCATATTGTATATCATCAAATTGTGGAGTCTTGCCAATCTGGTAAATGATTTCTGTATAGAAAATCATTTCTTAATTTGAATTCCCTTTATCACAAGTAAGTTTGAGGATATTTTTGTGATTTTGTAAGCATTTTAGGAAGTTCAGTAAACTGTCTGTCCATGTATTTTTTCCATTTCATTTTTCCCAATCCATTTTTGTAATTGTTCTCACTGTTTAGTAAGAATATTTATTATATTAAAAAGATAAAGTGTTTGCTGTATGCATTGTCAATATTTGTCCTGATATGGCATGTAGTTTTGGCTTTATTCATCATATGTTTTTTCTTTGTGTATATCTCAAATTTATTACTATGAGTTTAATCTTTACCTTAGATAGAATCTCAGAACTAAAAAATAATATTTAAATAACAAATAATATATGTACATAAATCATATGAAAAATATGTTAAAGTATATAAATATTAAATTATATATCTATATGTATATATACATTTAAATACTAAGAGTACTCAAAAAGGATAAAAATTGTGTAAAACAGTCCATAAAGACATAGCTTTTTTCTTTTTGCCAGATGGTTACCCAGTTGGAATTAACAGCATTTAGTATAATTGCTTTGTAGCATATTTAATACATCTTAATATATTTAAGCATTTTGTAACATACTTTACTATCTGGTAGGGTAAGATCTCCTTATGTTACTCTTTTCAGAATTTTCCATACAATCTGTTTGTATGTTCCATATTTACTTATCCACATTAAATTCAAGAACAGTTGGCTAATAACCTTGAAAAAGTTTGCCTACTTAGTATTTTTATGAAAATCATTCATTTTAAACACATTTAAGAAAAAAAATCCTTACTATATGGAGATTTTCTATCAGAGGATATATGATGCTATCAGATGAAGGAAGATGAGGACTGATAATACACCCAGGTTTTAGCAATATTCCTTAACAGGAGCCTCATGAAATGAAGTGAAGCAGAGACAAAGGTGAGAGGGAGAAGACTGACACTTCTTTTCTTGATCCATAAATATACTTATGTAATGATCTTTCAATACACTCATGCAATATATTTATGTAAAAACTGAGTATGTTTTTTTAAAAAGCATGTGTGTGTGCATGTATGTGTATTTGTACAGTTACTTAGAATGATAGATATTAGTTGAGCATATTATTAGGTAGAAGTTTGGTTATACTCAACAGAAAACTAGTAAACATATACATACATACATATATACTCATATACAATACATACTAATATTTATATTAAGTACATATGAATGTATGTATATATATTTTACTTAGTGTTTTGTGGAGTGCAACCAAAATATCAGGCTATTATCTATCATCCAGAGATAGACTAGATTTTGGTGATTCAGATGAGTAACTGTGATAGGAATGGGATAACAAGAATGAGAAGAAAATCTTGTGTATAATAAGGGTAATTCCAAGTTTTGCTGAGTTGTCATGTTATCAATGTAATTAATAAGATAAAAGGTATTTTGTTTTCTTAGCAAAAGAAAATCTTCCTACTTCTCCATTTTGCTATTCACAAAGAAGATACAAAATAATAGATGGTTTTTCATTAGGTTAATATTTTGATAATCTTTGGGATTGGAAGGCAAAACTCATAAGGGCCACGTTTAAGGAAAAATGGTGTCTCTGTTCTGCTACCACCGATTTTTTTGTAAGTGGCATTCACAAGGTGAGAGAAATTTCTTCAGTTAATAGATGGAGAAAATGGAAGATGAGAAATGGAGAGAGATGTGAGTGCTAGCAAGGGAGAGATTTGGAGGGTGAAGAACTGGAGGACTAATGGGAAATTTATATATGTTTTAATTTTAGTATGCAATGAGTGTGCTCTTCTTTTTCTTGATACAATATCTTCAGTAAAATTCACACTTCTACTTAAATCTTTTAGAATTTTTGGAGATGTAGGGATAAGTGAGAAGTCTTCCTTGAAGATGAGAAAAGGGCATGAATAGAGACCTGTCTTTAAAGCGCAGGCATCCACTAGAACATAAAACCTTTTGTAGCTCATTTACAGTTTTATTTATTTCATTTAACAAACCTTATTTATGAGCACATAGTAAGGAATATGTAATAGGTGGCTCATAGAAGAGTTTTGATAAATACCTACTGCGTGAATGGGTGAATTAATTAACGAGCTAACAAGTTAATATATTTGTGTTATGAAAGGAAAGATGGGCAAGGATATGAATACAGAAAAGATAGATATGTAGTCCTTGACAGTGTTGTTTTTAAATTACTGGCTTGTGAAGAGTAGATTTTCTTGTGATGATGTACGTGGCGTGAAGTGTGGTTATTTAAATAAAAACTATCAAATCTGAAAAAGAATCTTCTAGCTTTATGGGAGGAAAAGGAAGACTTCAGCAATCAGGGGCAAGAAATTGGATACAAAGTTTGGCATGGTAACATTTTAACATAAACCTGGTCACAGGCTTGGGTGAGTTTCCTTCAACATATTCACCTGAATACACAGAGATCCTATCAAACCACTCCTGGGATTCTGAGATAGTTACATTTATTATCCTTGGCCAAAATACTGTCAGAATTGCTTCTATAGTTGTTGGGTAAATTATATTATCTGTTAGTTCATGATATAAAGTTATTGCCTTTCTGGGATTTGAAGTCCTAGATTTAAGGGCCAGATGGGACTTATTTGTCATAAAGCAAGCTAAAATTTGACTAGAAAGGATAATCTTCCAGTTTATACTCATTTACTTCTATGTTTCAGTTCAAAGCTATAACAATGGCTATTACCCTAACACCTTTGTTTTAAATCCCAGAAGGCACTTATACATCTTTGGATTATTTATACATTTATTTTTATTTTGAAATAGACATGCAGATAAACAATGGAGATGTTAAGAAAGAGTTTTATTGTTAGGAAAAAGCAAAAGAGCTGTTACATCTCAAATTAATAGTAGAAATAGAATGTTTCTGCTATGTCATTTGTTTAGAAGTGTTATTTTATTTTCCAAAGACCCACGTGTTTTCTAACACACATATGTAAGAACCGACTCATGATTTCTCTGGAAAGACTTTTGGAAATATGCACAAACTAAAAAACTGTTTATATTGTATCTCACTTACATATAGTAAAGTGAGATTACTTACCCATGAAATCACTACCCAGATCAAGATATAGAACAATCCTGAAGCATCACTTCCCAGTCAGTAATCCCAAAATATTAACTACTACTTTAACCTCTATCATCATAAAATAATTTTGCCTGATTTTGACCTATATATAAATGGAATTATAGAACATAAACTCTACTGTTTATGGCTTCCTTTGTTCGATATCATATCTACGAGATTCATCCTCCTGTTGTGTTTCATACATTTTCATGGCTGTGTAGTAGTAAATTGTCTATAATCCACAATTTATTAATTTATGTATCCATTCTGTTGTTATGGGACATTTTCTTTCTTTCATGTCTTGGATGTTATATAAATAAAACTGCTTTGAAAACTATTGTATTTGTTTTTGGTGGATATTAGAATTCTTTTCTTTCAGAAATGTACTCAGATATGAAATTCATATATACCTTCTAACTTTAGTAGATATTGCAAAAATTTTCTAAAGAAGTTGCCGTAATTTAAAGTCCCACAAACAATATATGTTGGACTTGCTACACATTGTCTCTTGGTGTTGTCAGTCTTTTTAATTATATCCATTCCAATGGGAGTGTAGTGGTATTTCATTGTGCTTTTGATTTGCATTTTCCTGATAACTAATGAAATTGAGGTATTCTAAAATACTTATTGACCATTTTGGCAGTCTCCTTTATGAAATAGCTGATCAATTCTTCAGCCCTTTTGAGTTCTTTATCAGAATAATGTATTGCAAATATCTTCTCCAAGTCAGTGGTTTGAATTTTCACTAATGTATGTTGCTTTATATAATGTTTTAGGATAACTTTAATAGATTTAGAGTTTTCCCACTTATTCACAGTTTGTTGAATGTTTATAACATGAAAGCAATGGTGTTATTTTTTTTACCAGATGTTTTACTTCATCTAGTGGCTTTTCTAAAGTATATGATTTTTCTACAATCTACTTTGTCTCATTTTAAAGTTTTTTTATATGAACGGAATGTATATTTCATAATGTATAATCATATTAGATTTTATATGTTTATATATGTATATATACATGCAGGTATATATATACTCTAATATAAATATAATTATATACACATATATCATTATTTATATATATGTATACACACACACATACATACTCTGACTCATACTTGACAATCTCTAACTTTAATTGCTGTATTGGGTTCATGAATATTTAATGTAATTACCAATATGTTCAGGTGCGAGATGAATCTCTTACTATGGTTTGCTATTTATTTATTTATTTATTTATTTATTTATTTAAAGATTTTATTTATTTATTTTCCCCCCAAAGCCCCAGTAGATAGTTGTATGTCATAGGTGCACATCCTTCTAGTTGCTGTATGTGGGACGTGGCCTCAGCATGGCCGGAGAAGCGGGTGCGTCGGGTGCGCACCCGGGATCCGAACCCGGGTCACCAGCAGCGGAGCGCGTGCACTTAACCGCTAAGCCACGGGGCCGGCCCCTGGTTTGCTATTTATACCATCTTTTCTTTGTTCCTTTTTCTCACCTATTGTCTTCTTTTGGATTAACTATATGTTCTTATTCTTTTTTTTTTCATTTATTACTTTACTGTTATACAGTGTTTCATGGGCAATATATTCTAGCAGACAAAAAGAGTTGAGAGAAAGGTTCTTGAGCAGACCAGCAATAAGAGATGTGGGGAACTACAGAAATGCAAGAGAAAGGAATATTACTGGAAAGCATAAAAATGCAAGTAAACAATTGTGTATAGTAACTTTTAAAGCAATAATGATACTGTTTCGTATAATTAAATAAATGACAATAGTAAAATAATAATAATGTTTTGTGGAAATAAATATTTGACAATAATATTTCAAAAGGCATGAGGGCTTAAGTAAATCTGTATAAATCTCTGAATTGTTCAGGAAGAAATAAATATGTTAACATAAAGTATAGTGTAACAACAAAAATACATATAATTTCTAATGTAAGGGGGAATGTTTGTGTGTTTTCTGTTTTCAATTTTTAGAACTTTTGAGTATTTGATTTTATATTTTCTATCAGTTCTGGAAAATCCTTGCCTGACATTTGTTCAAATATTGTTTTGTTACCACTCTCATCCTTTCTCTCCCAGCACTCTAATTACCCATATTTAGACACTTCCACTATTTCTAACTTGTCACACAAACTTGTTTTTCATATATTCCATCTTTTTTCCTCACTGCGCTTCTTTCTGGGTGTTTCCTCCTGATCTGTTGCCAGTTAATTAAACATGTTTTCTGCTGTATCTAAACTACTATTTTTAAAAATAAACTTTATTGAGGTATACTTTATATACAACAGAATGCCTAGATTTTAGGCTTGTAGTTTTATGAGTTAATTACTGATGTACAGAAACGTATCTGATTTTTGTTAATCTTGCACCCTGAAACTTTGGTAAACTCATTTATTAGCTCTAATAGCTTTCTTTCAGATTCTTGTGGATTTTCTATAAACATACAACGATGTCATCTAGGAATACAGATAGTTTACCTCTTCCTTTCCAATTTGCATGTATTTAATAACTCTCGTCTAATTGCTCTGGCTTGGACTTTCCATACAATCTTAAACAGCATAGCAGTGGTGAAACAGGCATTCTTCTGTTGTTCCTAATCTTAAGGGGAAGCTTTCAGTTTTTCACCATTGATTATGATGCTAGCCGTTGGTTTTTCATAAATATCCCTTATCATATTGACAAATTCTTTCTAGGCATAGTATTCTGAGAGTTTTTATCATGAAAGGGTTTTGGATTTTTTCAGATACCTTTTATGTGTCAACTGAGATGAACATCCTGGGGTTTTTTTCCCCTTAATTCTATTAATGTGATGTATTTCATGCACTTATTTTTTTATGTTAAACAAGTCTTACATTCCTTGGATAAATCCCACTTGGTCATGGTATATAATCCTTTCAATGCATTGTTGGATTTGACTGCTAGTATTGTGTAGAGAACTTTTGCATTTAAATTCATAATGATTATTGGTCTCTAATTTTATTTTCTTGTGATGTCTTTATCTGGCTTTGGTGTCGGGATAATGCTGACGTCATAGATAATTTAGGAAGTGTTCTCTCTTCTTTAATTTTTTAGAGGAGTTTGAGAAAGATTAGTGAACCCCTCTCATGAATTTTTCTTTCCATTTATTTTATTTTTTAACTCCATAAATTCTATTTGGTTCCTTTTTATAATTTATGTCTCTTTATTTATATTCTTATTTTTTTATTGTGTTATTTTCTTGGTTTCCTTTATTTCTTTGTCCATGGTTTTCTGTAGCTCTTTAAGAATAATTAAAGTAATTAACTTAAAATCTTTTTCTAGTAAATCCAATGCCTATTTTTCATAAAGGATAGTTTTTGTTCATTTATCTATTTCTTAGGAATGGGCCATACTTTCACATATCCTTGTATTCTTTGTGATTTTTTGTTGAAAATTGAATATTAGAATGTTATAATATAGTAATTATAGCAATCACATTCTTTCCCTTTCCCAGGATTTGCTGTTCTTGGTTGTTAAAGGTGGCAAACATCTCTTTAGCTATTTTTTTAAAATTATTTCTCAAAGATATATTCCTTTTTATGTGTGGTCACTGAAGTCTTTGCTCCTTTAGCTTTTATTCAGATAGAGTTTTGACAGAGATTTTCTTGAATACCAGGAGCAATTTTACATTGCCTTTTTCTTTATTCCATGTTTGCTTGGTGCTATAAACCTTTGACATTTTCTCAAGTTCTAACAAGATTGGTTCTGACAGTTTCTGCTTGGTTTTCATTGTTTCTGTGGAGGAATAGGAGTTTGGAGCTGCCTACTCTGCCATTTTATGGTCTTTGCCTTATTATTTTTGTTCAGATATAGTATATTATATTTAAATTATAATTTTTAAATGCTTCAGAAGATATTTTCACACTAAAGATTTAATTTTTTAATCTGAAATCATAGACTAAACTTGTTAGTAGTCAGTTTTAGATTCTGTTTCTGTTGATGTATTTCCATTTGACCTACTCTAGGCCCTCATGGCATCCGACTGAAAGCCTGGAGTGCTCACTGGGCCCCTCCACCTTAGCAGAGCTTGAATTCCAACTCTGTTATCCTAGTACCACACAGTTGCTGAATTGTCTCCTAAGTTCTTTATTATCCCACTGCTATTTTCTCTTTTTTCTTGGAGTCCCTTCCTGGGCATTTGCAGCTTAGGAACTGGCTAAATCCTCTGAGGGCAGTAACACATACATTTTCAGGCATTTGTGTAGGCAGGTCTTTTGAGTTTCCTCCTTTCTAAGATTTTGTCCCTCAAAGTTCGTGTGAATTTGAAAGCTCAAATCGCAACTCTGCCTCCTGCTAGGACTCTAGATCCAGGTAGAGTCTACTTCTCGCTTGGGCTGTAGGCTGTGAATTGTTAAATGCCCTCAGAGAAAAACCTGGTTTGAATGTGTAACTTTCCATAATGTATATTCCTTCTCTCAGGAGCCATCGTCCCTCACATCACATTTGTTTAATTGACCTCTCACGTCTATGAAGAATTGTTTTTGCATTTTTTCCAGATTTTAATTTTGTTCAGAATGGCTAGTATTATTCAAATTATTTCACTCACCTTTGGTGTTTAGTCACTTATGCAGAGTTTCTGAATTTACCATTGTCCTGAGGCAAAAATCAACTGTGTCCCTGAAGCCTAAGTTCTGCCAATATATCTTTTCTCCAACAGGAGACTTTCACATGTGTAAGATCCACATTTTCAGCCTCCTGCTTGGCTTGAAGATAAGCAAATGCCCCCAGAGAAAAAGTGACTACAAATATCACCACTTTCAACTTTTTCTCTCTCTGGAGTATAGCCCTTCAGTCCTTCTGCCTTGGAAGATTTCTGTGAATTCAAGTACACTAATTTTTCAGTTGTTCTCAGTTAGAGCAATGGTCTGAAGCAAGCTACTCCAACCCACCTGGGAGTGCAACATTGACACATGTATTTTAAGTGGTAAAATCAAGCATCTTCCAGCATTATTGTTAACGGAGATTCTAGAGAATGATGAGATCAATTCTGGTATGCAAATAAGTTATATTATTTACACTTTAGTATCTGTGAAAATTTTAACAATACCACAAATATAAAGTACATAGTGTGGGAGATCAAGATTTGGCCACCCTGAAATACATCTCTTTACCTTGATTGTTTTCTCTGAGGGACATTTGACCCGCCCCATTAACTGCCTAAAGAATTTGACATGGTGGCTCCTTCCTGGAACAGATCTTCTATCCTGATGGCTGTAAAGATAATGTAGGATAGAGGTTACAATAGGAAAGGCACCAAGCCCCTTTTATCAAAAACTCTGTCTCTCCCTGACCACATTATCTATAGATGACCCTGCAAAGAATTATCTTCCTGCCCTCTGAAGTCCCAGACCACTACCCACCCCCAACATGGTCCTTGCCTTTAGCTGCAATACTTAAGCACGCAGCTTAGACAGAGGGACGAGTTGCTCATTTCTGAGTTTCTCCCATGTATACATGTTGTTAAACTTGGTATTATTTTCTCCTGCTAACCTGTCTTGTTAATTATTTGGCCAGCCATAAGAACCTTAAGGAAAAGGGCAGAGGGAGATTCTCACCCTCTCCCGACAGTTTTGGCATAGTCGGCAGGACCCACACTGGCTGGCAAGTTGCCTTCTCTGGCTGGAAGACCTGCCTTCTCCCTGGACTACTGCAGATGATGAGTTACGGGAATGCCTGATGAAAGCCAGCAAAAGATAAGACTTCTTATCACGTCAGCCTCCTGGAATCTCTACCTGTGGAGCCCGGTAGAAGTAAGTGGTGAGAATTTTTTTCTCTTTCTAAATTTAGATTGGCAGGAGAAAATATTTGGGAAACTAGTTTCTTGTGCTTTTAGTGACTCTTGGTTTAAATTTGGTAGAGTACTTTTGGTTTTGATCTTGACCCCTTTTCCTCCCAGAGATAGTCTCTGTTTTTCTCTTTTGTCTCTGTCTTTGTGTTGTGTGTCATAAGAAGGAAATACCATAGGGTAGGACATAGGCATAGGCCCTACAAGCCTGCTGCCCAGGCCAGCCCCACAGACTGGTGAGTTTGCGGGTCTCACCAGACCGGAGTCTATTTAGACAAACTTTGCTGTGGGTTAATATGCACATGAAGTGAAGGCCATTGCCAAGGGCATCTTGGAAGCCAAAAAGGCGGAAAATTTGGTGGGGATGGGTTGAGCAGTTAAGAGCCATTAGGGTACTCGCCACTTTCAGAAGACTCCCGTGACAGGATAAATTGGGTCATGGAACAGGGTAGATGACACAGGTCCCCCACCAACTGCAAGAAAATGTCCGTGCAACGACGAGGTACTCTGTAAAGCACACAGTTCCCCAACCCTGCGGCACCTACCCCCCAGGTATTATTCTAGCTCCAAGAGACCTAAGGCGTGGCTAAAGCTGTCATTGTGCACATAAGAAAAAAACCAGATGAGGTTTTTCCTTCTGTCTTGTTCTGTGTCCTGAGAAAACTTGGCTTTGTGAACAGTGAGAATATTCTCCTTGATCTCCACCGTATGGAAGGTGCATTTACCGGAGTGCACCTTGGTGGCCAGTCGAGTAGCCTGGAGTTCCGAACTGTCTCTTTGTCTGCTGGTGCCAAGCTCTCAGGGGAGTTTGTCATAAAGGGCCCAGTGCATAAGGGCTTTTGTTGTCTTAACCTTTGTTGCTTGTGAGTGCTGGAAAAATCCCATTCCAGTATCACCTGCCCGGTGTCACAGATTAGCGAGTCTGTGACTGGAGGCGTCCCACACTATTGTGGGTGACCGGAGACACCATTTTCACTTCACCATCCTTACTGCCTGTGCAACGAAGGTCTTTACTGTCTCTGAATATCTTTGGGAGTGAATTTTATGGATCATGGGGGCTACATCATCTGCGCCCTCACCAGGGACGCCTCTTGCGTCCATGGTAAGGATTTATTCTAAGCATGGAAAGTTACCTCCCGGTCTTTCCTCAAAAAGGTTTATTGGATTGAGTCACTATTGGAATAAATATACAAATGGAGATCCTACTTGTCAGTGGCCAGACGACAGATCCTTTGAATTGAGAAAATTTCTAAATTGGGGGAAAAAAAGTTGTTTTGAGAGCTCTCACATAATTGTTTGTTTGGTACCTAAGAAAAGGCCAGAAAAAGGAAGGGAAAAATTTGAATAGCCTTAAGACCTTGACTCAGGTTACAATTGAATTGAGAACATGTAAAAGTGTAAGTGTTGATGAGATTATAAAGGTTGGAATGTTTGAGCTAATTTTATATAAAGAGGTTACATCAACTTTGCCTGAGTATGTTTTCAAATGTCTGACTGGGAATGCTTCGCTTGTCCAAAATTAGAAGACCAAGACCTATTGATAAAAATCTTAATGATAACTATGTTTAAAGGTATAAGAGGTGATGAAATTTACATGAAATTTTGTAGGAAAAAACTTATGTTATTTCTATTACAGAACTGGTTAACAAAAGTAGTAATTTAAATGATGGCTAATTTGATCTGTCTTATGAAGTCTTGTAGGCAATCTAAATAATTATTGGGAATAAGTAACTAAATAGTTGTGAAATAGATGAATGTTAGATGAACTTTAAACAATAATTATGTGTTATGGTGGTTACAGCTTCCAAACTCTTTTTGGTAACTTAAAACTTTAGAGTTTTGCTAAATTTTATGATAAAAATTCAATTGAGTATCTAGATCATTTCCAAATAACATAAGATATTAGACATTGATTGCTAAATGTATGTTTGTCTACTTTTGGCTTTTCATTACAGGAAAACTAAAAGGTGTTTTGGGTCTATTGATAAACATGTGTTTCATTAAAAGATTGTACTATAAAGTAGCATATTTCTAGAAGTTATGAAGTGTTTATAAATTTTCCAAGCCACAAGATACTAATGTAAAAGAAAGTTTATATTTGTTTACTTAGTTTTTACTTACAAATTAAGGTTTCTAAGGGTTAAAATTTCTAATTAGTATATGTGATTGAAGCTACTAAAAATTAAGAAAAATATGTCTGTGTACAAGGAAAGTAAGATGTATAAAGATGGAACAAAGAATGAAAATATTTTGTTTGATTGATTAAGAAGGATAAATTTGTCCTCAAGTACTAGGAGGGAAAAGAAAGACATGGGACAAATTCTGAATGTAAAAAGGAAGTTATAGAAAGTTTGTGGAAGAGGAATTCTGGAAAAAGAGTTTTATGCATGGTCAAGTTGGCTAAGATTAAAATGAATTTAATTAAATAAATGAGTTTTAATAGCAGAAGTAAGCTGGTGAAAAATTAAAATTTGGTCTGCTGTCTCTTAAAAGGATAATTTGCTTAAACTTGATTAAGAGGTTGCAAAAGATTTTTCTTTGTCTTTGAGTAAGTCTACCTAAAAGACAGAAAATCTATGTTTTGTTAAAATAATTTCCTGTGTTCAAAAGATTGAGGTCTCTCTATTAAGGCTTTTTGGACTGTTAATGCTCTGTTTGCTTTAACAAGCTCCCCCAAATTCACATCTTAAATGAAGTCTTTTTTCTTTACTTTTTTTTCTTTGGGAATTTTCAAAGGGCCCTGAAACTTCTCAAAGAAATTTGCTCTCTTCCTATAAAGAGAAAGATACTAAATTTATTAGGCTTATTCAGTATGTTAAATTACATGGAAAGCATTGTCACACAAGTGATGATAAGCCTGCTTAGGTGGTATTATGTGGGTAAATGTTATTGATATAGGTGTTTTAAAATTGTATAACATTACTGAAATTCTGATCTGTCCTGGTTATCAGTCATAATTCTGGTTATTATTATTTTAAAGTGTTGTATGTCACAAAATTAACCAAATTTCTCTGTCAATTGCCATTTTGAAGTCTTGTTGTTTACAGACATTTCTTTGCTCTAATGCTTTTGCAAAATGTTTCAACTTCAGAAAAATTCATGGAAAGGACTCTGACATTTACACTGAAGTACAGGCTTCTGATAAACTTTCTGATCATAAAACTGAGCTGGGTAAGAAATTACAGAAATCTGATGGAGAAACTGATAACTTCATGAAGCTGCTAACAAAAAGATTGGGATCAAGAATGGATTACACAGGACTGAATGAACTGATAAGGATGATTATAATTTTTATGATTTTTCATTTGAAGTGTTGCTGAATTTTTAATGTTTTGTTTTTTCAGATTTAAGGAAAAATTTTCTCTTTTCTCCTGAGCTAGATATGACTTATAACAATTTGTTGAATGATACTTTTGTAAGTAAAATTGAAATATTTATCTTTTTCTCTCTATCTGATCCCTCCAATTTGGAAACTTTTAGCGAGTGAGTATTGTTGTTTTCATGGCAATATAATTATTTGCATAAGTTCAATAAGAATCTGTTCTCCTTATAACAGGACACAATTGGAAACACTGGTTATAATACCAAGGTTGTGACTGGAACATCATATTTGCGATATAACCATACATCTTTTGAGGAATGAAGATTGGACTTTATGGAATAAAGCCACGTGGAAATATTGGCCTGGTACCTTATGTTCCAAGCAGCACTTACCAGGATAAGTAAAGAATGTCACTTATCTGGCAGGTACAAGGAACCTCGAAATATTTTGGGTGAACCTCGGAAGATAGGAATTCACCCAAATCTGTAGGTATTACAGGCAAAGTCTGATGACAAAATCCTTGGCTTGGCTTTCCTGGCCTCGAGAGGCCTTTGAAGTTCAATGTGAGATTCCTTATAAAAAGTTCCAGCAAAGCAGATTTAAAAGAGCCTATGTGATCAATTGCTATTCTTGCTGTACTTATGTAAATAATTGGCCCAACTCTATTGGAACTAGACTTATTTTGCAAACTAGTTAGTTTTAATTTGGCTATCTTAATAAAAATGAGGATGATTTTAGAGAGAAAAATTATATTTCAGTAAAAACTATAGTATACATTTGCAGATATTAGATCCTAGTTTTGTTAATTGTCTTTTGAGGTTTTTGTTTTATATCTGTTTACTGGACTGGATCCTGATTTCTTCTAGTCTCCTAAAATATCTGGGTACAGATCTCCAAACTAATGTTTTTCATTTTTTTCCATCATTTTCATTTGGAATCACTGCAAAGTGAACCTGCCCTTTTTCCTGAAGCCTTACAAACTGAAGCTGATGGATTTGATATAAACTTAAGAGATTACCCGAGGACATCATCAGAGACATTTTAAACTACAAAAGATGCTTTGACACTGACATCTAAAAATCCTCTTAACTGACTGTTCTCTAAACTCAGAAACTTGTTTCAACCATTAACCTTGTTTTTCTTTTGTTTACATAGAACTGCTTCTATTAAATACTTGGTTGCTTGCTTCCACAATATAGGCGTAACCTTGAGAGCCCACCTGCATCACCACCTTCCAAAAGAAACTTAAATGAACTGATCTATTATCAGGACTAAGAAATGTGTTCAGTGAGATGAAACAATCTACCAACTCAGCTTCTGGACTATGAAACTTCTTTAAGTTTCAAAAGGACTGTGAAACTTTTAGTTTCAAAGGTGGGACTGTGGGAGATCAAGATTTGGCTACCCTGAAATACATCTCTTTACCTTGATTGTTTTCTCTGAGGGACATTTGACCTGCCCCACTAACTGCCTAAAGAATTTGACATGGTGGCTCCTTCCTGGAACAGATCTTCTATCATGATGGCTGTAAAGATAATGTAGGATAGAGGTTACAATAGGAAAGGCACCAAGCCCCTTTTATCAAAAACTCTGTCTCTCCCTGACCACATTATCTATAGATGACCCTGAAAAGAATTGTCTTCCTGCCCTCTGAAGTCCCAGACCACTACCTACCCCCAACACGGTCCTTGCCTTTAGCTGCAATACTTAAGCAAGCAGCTTAGACAGAGGGATGAGTTGCTCATTTCTGAGTTTCTCCCATGTATACATGTTATTAAACTTGGTATTATTTTCTCCTGCTAACCTGTCTTGTTAATTATTTGGCCAGCCATAAGAACCTTAAGGAAAAGGGCAGAGGGAGATTCTCACCCTCTCCCGACAATAGATATGTTTTCTAATTTTTTATATGTATCTATTTCACTGTATTCCCACAGTTTTATCTAGAAGTCTTTTCATTAGATTTTTTCAGTCAATAAATTTTCCAGAATTATTTATCAATGATATATATACATAAACCCATGCTTTAAGAAGTCACAATGACAAAGTGAACATGTCTAAGAACAACACCAATTTTTACCCCCTCCCAACCACCCGTGTAATGATTTTCCAATATATCCTAAGAACTTTAAAATCCATCATAACTTTCTTGCTCTTACTGAATTCTGGCCCATTTTTGGGACAATGTTTCCCTGAAAATTTCATTTTGATAATTTACTCTCTATCTTACCCCTAATGCCACTGAGAGCAGCTTGATAAAATCTCTCCTTTCCTTTTTTTACACCATTCTCCCTCTGCTCCTTATAATAATTATTGGTATTAAATCTTATTTAATTGGTCTATTCGGTCTTTCTGATCGCAGTCAATTATAAACATTTCTCCCATCACCTTCCTCATCCCATAAAGATTTCAGCTCCTGTCTTGCTATCATTCCTCCCAATACTACCTATTTATACATTCCTAGGGATTTCAAAATGTATGTAGATTATTCTTCAAATACTCTGGCCTCACCAAGACTTAGCCTCTTCTCCTCTGTGATTCTATCATCTACCACATGTCAGGTACTTACTCCCTTGGTCACATACACTGACTTTGTCATTTTTAAAAATATCAAATTTATAATCTCTACTATCAGTTACAGATACTCAATTCCTGCTTACTCTTTCTAATACCAGCACAGATAATTTTTAGTCTCCACAGATACTACAATTTATTGATACTCACTACTATTCTTTGATCCTCCTTTTACTGTGTTCTTATTTGTCTACTTATCCAGCATAAATCACGTGGTCCATCAATATATTTGATTCCTTTTATATAGATTTTTAACTTCATTTTTCCACTCTCAATTTATTTTGCTTTGTTGGAAAGAACTGCAACCCTGGTTAAATCCCACTCTTTTCCAGAGCAGCTGTAAATGACTACAGAAGACCAAATAGTCCTGTTGACTGATCCTATTTTAAAATCAGGAGTACCAAACTCAAATGACTATTAGTTTTTCTATCTCTTAAAACTTCTTACTGTCTTAGACAACTATTTATTAACATAGCTTCTCTACTCAAAGCTACAAAAATGCCTCTAAGATCCTCACCTTTAGTTAGTAACTTGGCTTCCTATATACTGAGAAAATAGAAACAATTAGAATATAATTTCCATAAATTCTAAATCCAACATCTACACAGCTATGTGCACCTTTACTCATATACTCTGCTTTCTCCTATCATGTTCCCCTATAATAGGCCAACCCTTCCACTTTTGCACTACAGCATTTCTCTAGTCTGCCTCCTACATAATTTTTTCCTGTCTTTTAATTTATTCTCATCAGTAAACAAACATGATGAAATTTCATCTACCTTAAACAAAACATAACTAAAACAACAACAACAAAAAATCTCTTGACTCCACATTTCCCTTTAGCTAAATCTCCATTTATTCATTCCCCTTGAAAAATCAAGTTTCTGCAAATGAAATGCCTCAAGTATTTTAGCTGAGCCTAATCCCTTTCCTCCTGTTTGCTAATATTCCATTCCAGGAAGGTTTTACTTATAATATTCCATGAAAATTCCTCTTGTATAAAACATCAATGGCTTTCATGTTGTGAAATCCAATGACTATTCCTAGAGCTTATCATATGTCACTTATTTGGTATATTTGACATACTTTCTCACACATTTTTTTTCTTCCTCTGTTTGAAACACTTTGTTTATTTGACTTCATTCTCACTGACCACACCTTCTCAGCTTTCTTTTCTATCTTTCTTCTTATCTGCAGAAAACAGAATTTTAGAGTGCCTCAGGGATCAGTCTCCGAACTTTTATCTTTGTCACTTGGTATAATGGCTTTTTGGTGATCTCATCCAAGTTTATGTTTTGGAATGCCTACCACATATATTTCCAAACGTGTATCCCTAGTCTGGACCTCTTACTTGAAAGCTGAGGTTATATATACACATGCTTTCTTTTACTGAAATCTTGATATACCCTCCTAAACTGTTTTTTTCATTATTTTTTTCCCATCTAAGTAAAAGGCAAATCTGTACTACCAGGTATTCAGGCCAAAATTTAAAGATACTCTTCAGGTCTATTTTTCTCTCACATACCACATCCAAAGCATAAACAAATTATGCCAGTTCTCATCATTATTGCCTTTACCAATACCCTTGCCAAAGCCTTCACCACATTTTACTGATCATGGCAATAACTTTCAATTATCTCTATACTTCCACACTTAGCTTCCCATTCTCAGCCAGCCAGACTGACCTTTTAAAAATATAACTATCATGTAATTTCTCTGTCAATAAAATTGAAATGGCTTCCCATCTTACTGAAAATAAAATCCAAAGTTCTTACAGTGTCTGTATTGTGTGTGTGTGTGTATGTAAAATTTTCTGTGTATTATGATGTTTTGACATCTTAAACAATCTTTCTGTCTCAGGGGAGACTGCCTTTTCCTGGGATAGTCAATTTTTAGAGATAAGAAAGGGCCCAGCATGGAGCACACCTTTCATATGCAAACTAACCTATCCAGAGCCACACCTCCTCTATCTGGCCAGTGCATGCCAGGAGGCAATATTTCTCTGCCTTGATCATCCCAGGGCCGGGTACCAGGCAACTAGAGATGGTCCCTATCACCCGAAGCTTGCTGAAATTATTCAAACTACCCAATCCTAAACTGTTTATCCTACTCTGCCTGCATTTACCAAGAAAACTCCAATAAAGGCCTTGGCTTACACATCCTCTCCCCCCTGCTGCTCCTTTCTTCTGCCTCCACAGCCTCCAGCAATCCCACTTCTGGCTATATTTCCAAAGAAAATAAAATCACTATCTCGAAAAGATTTCTGAACCCCCATTTTCATTGCAGCATTGTTTACGATGGCTAAGACAAGGAAACAATCTAAATGTCCATTGACAGATAAATGGAAAAAGAAAATGTAGTATATATATAATGGAATATTATTTGGCCATAAAAAAGAAGGAAATCTTTCCTTTTGTGACACTGATAGATCTTGAGAACATTATGCTAAGTGAAACGTCAGAAGAAAAAGACAAATACTGTATGTTCTCACTTATATGTGGAATCTAAAAAAGCCGAAGTCATAGAAATAGAGAGTAGAATGGTGGTTACCAAGGGCTAGGGAGTGGAGGAAATGGGGTGATGTTGACCAAAGGGTACAAACTTCTGGTTATAAGATGAATAATTTCTGGGGATCTTATGTATAACAGGGTGACTATAATTAGCAGTACTGTATTATATACTTGAAAGTTGTTAAAAGAATAGATCTTAAATGTTATTACCACACACACAAAAGGTAATTATGTGAGGAGTTGAAGGTGTTAGCAAACCTTATTACGGTAATCATTTCAAATATATATGTGTATCAAATCATCATGCTATACACCTAAACTTACATATGTTATATGCCAATAATATCTCAATGAAGCTGGCAAAAAAACTCAAACTGCAAATATTTTTTACCAAAGAATGACCAGACCAGAATGATCACTCCAAAGTACGTACTAGTAAAATTATTAGACTTTAAAGATTTATAAATAACTCCTGTCTTTTAGACAGAAATAACAGGTAACTTGCAATGGAAAGAGAAGCAGGTAGCTTCAGAATTCTGGAGACTACACAAACAGCAAAACAAAGGAATATTTTCAACAAACTTGAGAAGGAAAAAAAGTGTCTGCTGAAGATTTCATATCCAGCCAACCTGCTCTTTGTGTGTCAATGTTGTAGTAAGAAATAAAGTGTTCACGGATTACTGTACTCACAAATCTTTCCTCTAGAATCTACTAGAGGATGAACTTCAAACAAAAAGAGGTGACTGGGAAAACTGGTAAAAAATGACTACTAGTGAACATAATGTATTTGATTATAGAGCTAAAACTAAATCAGAGGTGGGAAGAAGGGTTTAAAAATAATATATAAATTGTATCTTTTTGTACTAAGTGTAAATAATGCAACTAAGTAATGGTTAAGGAAGAAAATGGGAAAGGTAGAACAAATTTAATGAATGATTGATGTATGTATACTGCATGAGACCAAAGAATATAATCTAAAGCTGAAAAAAAATTAAGAAATATATAAGGAAAAAATAAAAGCATTCTAAATATATTAGTGAAAAAATAATTATTAGAACAAAAATGTAAATTTTACTAAATATAACATTTCACCCAATAAAGAATTAAGGGAAAAGTTTATATGGAAAAAGTAGAGGAAAGATAGTATAACATATATAGTAAATATTACAAAATAACGTGACTATTACAGTATTGTGACCAATAAATGTGAAATAGCTTAAATATCCTATTATAAAAAGATTATTTTCAAATTTGCCCACAATGTAAAACTGATTCTTTGTGGTATATGAGAAACACCTAAAAATAAATCAGAAAGGCTAAAAATAAAGACAGGAGCAAAAGTATGTGAGTCAAATGGAAAAAAAATAAGGAAGAAGAAATGCGATTGTGATATTAGACAAAACACATTTTAAGCCATAAAGCATTTAGCATTGTCACAATTTGCAATGGAAATCTAACAGTTTTGAACATTCACCAAATAACATAGCAACAACTTTTATAAAGCAGAAACTGAAGTAGATTCAAGAAGAAAAATTCAGTTATACATTAATGATTAGAAGATATTTAACACACCCATGCCAGTCCATGATACATCTAGTAGATAAAAGAAAGTGTGTAGAATATCTAGACCACATAATCAATAAGGTAGATTTTATGGATATTTATTAATAACACTTCAATATTAACAAATATATCTTCTTCTCAAGTGTACATTGAACATTCAAAGTGATCGACCAAAGCATGAATAAGTCTCACATAACAAGAAAAATTTATCACAAAATAATAAAACTAGAAATTAACACCAACGATAAAAACAAAATGACTCATCTATAGGGAAATTTAAAAAATATATTATACCTCTTTGATTAAAGTGGTAAGGCAAACCAAAAGCAGAACTTAGGAAAAACCATCATGGAAGCACTCCATGTTCAATTGGAGAAAAATTTAGAACCTTTAACAGAAACAAAATAATAAAAAGAGTAAATTAAATTCTAAACTCAAACAGTGAGAGAAATACAAAGTAAACCAAAAGAAAGTGTGTAAATAAGATGAGATAAAATAAATGGAGCGCGGCTTACGCTTTGGGACACAACCTAGGTTTGATTAACTAGAAACAAAGCCTGAGACAGGGATCTAAACACATGTAATTGATTGAGAGCTGTTTAAGGAAAAACTGAATAGACAATTGAGGAACCTTTGCAAGAATGTGGTTTTAGGTACCTTCTAGCTTTGACTAGATTTGGGAAGAACTCAATGGAATGTACAGTATAATGCAGAGTTTTCTCACTTTGAAGGAAGGGGACTGTGCTATTGAATTTACATGTCACTCGGTCAGTCTTCTGCAAGAAGGTAATCTCCAAGTTATCTCTAGCAAGGAGGCCTTCATCAACAAAGGACCATTCTCCTGAGAATATGACAAATTTTAAGCCATTTCCTGTAACATTTGCCGTCCTTGTGATGAGACAGATGCACTGACAAGTTAAGGGGGTCTAACCAGAGTACCAGCAGAATCCACTACGGCACACAAATTTTTTTTATTTCCAATGTCTACTAGTAAGAATGAAAGGAAAGCTTTATAGGGATGTCAAGGGAGCAGACCTATTAGGAACAATGGTTTGGTTTAACCCTGGAGAAAGGAAGCTCAAGGAGCTGAGAGGCAAGCTGAAGATAAGAGCACCTGAATTGAACAGTGAAAAAGAGTAGTCACGAACGTCGTGTGCAAACTCACCTGCATGGCAGAAATGAAGATTGTAGCCTTCATCTTATTTCCTTCCTTCATATACTGTAAACATAACTAACTGCTGTCTTCATTCCTTTTCCTTTGCCTCACCATCGTATGAAACCTGGGGTAAACTTTACAATTTAGTTTTTAAAATGCAGAAAGTGAGATAGGATCATGAGAGATCAAGAGGTTAAATGAGTATCAAACAGACATTCTATCAGAGAGGTTTACACTAATCAATAATACCTGGGCTATATTTCTTTTGGGAGAAATTGGTGTTTTGTTGTTGTTTGTTTTGTTTTTATTTTTGTATGCAAAGTACTTGCAATATGATGAATTGAAATGTTTTTCAAGCATAGTTAAGAGAAGCAAGTTCACTGTGGATGAAGAGCTCACAATATTGGCATGTAATATTTGTCAGTATTTTAGCTCTTCAAAATCTGAACCCCTTTACCATGTTTGAGAACCCTCACTAAATGAGTTGTAGTGGGCCCCAGCTTTTACATCATACGCAGGAGAGACTGAGAGAAAAAGAGTGAACGAACTAAAAAACAATTGATTTTGATACTGAACCAAGTGGGTTCGCCTTCTGGTGAGTTAAATAAGACTCTACACCAGTGGAAGTTGTCTCACAAATGAAAGTGTATTTGCACTAAATAGGAGGCCATAAGTAATCATTTCCAAAGTCAGGCGTCCCTGAACAAAGGAAGGCAGGAACTTTTATTTGGTTGGAGAAGGAATATTCAAAAGGGAGAGGCGGGTATTCACTTGCACAGGCTCAGTTGGAGAACATGCTTCCACATAATGAGGCCTAAGCTCCTCCTGGAGAGATCTTTGCATTAAAAATAAGGCAAAGGTCATGGGCGTAGCTCTTGTGGTGAGGCTGGGTCAGTTTCAGGATGGCTGGTGGTTATATCTCCTTAACATACAAAAGGAAAAGAAACAACTTGGAAAAACAGTTAATTGCTGCCAAACCCACCTTTGAGTTTCTCGAGGCATGTAGTTGGTGACAATTTGACTTAGTATCAGGCATACAAATTACAGATGAAAGAATTAATGAATTAGAACCTAAAGAATAAGTTTACCAGGAAATAAGTGGAAGGAAGGCAAAGTTCCTGCAGGAGAAGTGGGGAAAATATCCCTGGCCTGAGGCCTTAGTGAGTAAGAGCGAATAACAGGGAGACTGAGATGGCATATTAAAACATTTACCTGAAGCTCTTCTCAGAATTCTCAACATACTTCAGAAAATATTCCAGATGCCAATGGGAAGGGAGGAATTGAAACAAGAACGTATTAAGGGTTTGTAATTTGGTAAGATTTACTGTGAGTATATTGCTAAGCAACTGAGTCATTCTGAGTGATTTAGACACTTATCCAGTCCTTGACAACAAACTGTTAGTGTAACAAAATAAACAGTATATATGACAAATAACGGAAAACACTTATCTCAACCTTGGCAAAATATACATTCAAATGACTCAATTTACTTAACTAAATGTCATTGTTGGTTCTGCTTTTCTTAGATAGATAAACATGACTGATGGTGCTTGTCTTGCTCTTTACTTTAGAGAGGAATATTTCTGACTAAATGTTATCCAGAGCTTGAGTGAATAACATATACACGTATGCATGCATATGTATATGAATATATATGTGTGCACATTCATATATATATATGTAGCATTCAGTTTTATATATATATATAAAATACATTTACCATATATAAATGTATATCCCTCTTTCTCTCTCTGCTCAACTCTCTAATTCTGCAGGTGATTCAAAGGAGGAGACAAGCTTGAAAAGCAATGGAGAGGGTTCAGTTTTGTACATCAGGAGTCAAGGGGATCAAAATTGTTCTTATCCATATGGTTCTCCTCACTCTCCATTCCACCCTCCCCCCCAAAAATTGGCTCTCTGTGAAACAGAAATGCCTCCTGCTTGGATAGGAACTTCTAGGAAAATACTTTGCACAAGCTTTGGGGTTATTAAAGAGTTTGAGTTGAGCCCTCAGTTTTCTACTTCTTATTACTAGTTTCCTGAGTTTGGATAAGTAAACCTCCTGAGACTTATTTCCCATCAATAAAAATGGAAAAATATCATCTACCTCATGCGTTGATTTGTGGATTAAACAATGCATATCAAAGGCTTAATAGAGTACTTCAGATATATTAGTTTCTTAAAAATTGTAGAACATCTTATGGTGATGGTACAGTTAAGCATCTTTTTTTTTTTTTTTTGTGAGGAAGATCAGCCCTGAGCTAACATCCATGCTAATCCTCCTCTTTTTGCTGAGGAAGACTGGCTCTGAGCTAACATCTATTGCCAATCCTCCTCCTTTTTTCTCCCCAAAGCCCCAGTAGATAGTTGTATGTCATAGTTGCGCATCCTTCTAATTGCTGTATGTGGGATGCCACCTCAGAACGGCCGGACAAGCGGTGCGTTGATGCACGCCCGGGATCCGAACCCAGGCAGCCAGCAGTGGAGCGCGCACACTTAACCGCTAAGCCACGGGGCCGGCCCCCAGTTAAGCATCTTGATTAGGACAGTGGTTACATGAAGTTAGACATGTAATAATATTGCATAGAGTATGCACACATGTAGACACAGGAACACAGGCACATACACACACACATGCAAATGAATGCATGTATAACTGGCAAAATCTAATAAGCTCTTTGGATTGTACCAAACCAATTTTGGTCTTGTACTGTAGGCACGCAAAATGTTAGCATTGGGGGAGGTTGGGTGAAGGATGAAGGGGTCCCCCTTTACATTTCATCGCAGGTTTCTGTGAATCTATAATTATTTCACAATAAAAAGTTAAAAATATACTATGGCTTGATGCTTTGTTTTTATTGTAGTAGTGGTGATTGAGGGTGTGGGGGTTATGACAATTGTACAGATGTGATTTTGGTGTTAACGCCATGTTGTTTGCATGCACTCTGGTTAAGGATACACTCTCCAGTCTTCCACACAACTAAAGAGGAGAGTCTACAAGGCTGACTGCAAAGATGCTGGAATCCTGGAGAAGGAAATGCAGTACAACATCTTTATTCCTGTCTCTGGCTTAGCTCAATTTGTACTCAAAGATTTTTTGTTTTTAAATCTAATTTGCCACGGTGGATAAAAGGATTGGAATTTAATTCCTTGATAAAATTAAAGGGGGACATCTTTTCAAAGAGATACCACTTCGTTTAGTCATTAATGACAATGGTAGAGGTGATATGACTTAGTTATTAGAAATAGCTGGACTTAAGGAGCATCCCTGGAATGAGGACGGGGCACACATCACACATTTAATAGTTATATTCCATAGCAGAGGAAAATGAAGTGCTTTAAAATGGCTGGTTGAGATGGACATAGTCAGTTCAAACGATGCCTTTCCAAGTTCCCAGGAGCATCCTCAATGGAAGGCATACGTTTTTCAATGGAGACACCTTTTGCTTAGGCCTTCATACACAGTTAGCTACAAGGAAAAAAAAAATATGTGTGTATATATATAAATGATTTATTTATCTACTTATAAGTAAAATTCTTTTAGGCAGTCAAGGATGTTGTATTCCCTGTTTATGGCATTCTGTGTGGAATACCACAACCAAGGCTTTTTTCATTTTTCTGTCAATTTATTTTCCTTTGATCTTACCAAACACCCCTCTACTCCTACACTCATGAGACGACCTTATACCATCCTTTTATCGATTCTATACTTCATTTTCCTTGAGAGAGTTTAAGGTGAAGAACATTCAATCCTCTGACCTCATGGGAAAGAACTAAGTATTTAGAATAATCAAAAGTTCTTTGGAAGTGGGAAAAGTGCTCCATAACTGTCATATAGGAAATGGCTTAAACATAACTCAACATTTAGTTGTAGTATTCCTGTCCTTTAAATTTATGCTGCTTTTAGCATGCTGCTTTCTACTAGAGCCACTAAAATACATACGCAGCTGTGACAGTGACAGCTTGAAGTTGAGGAGATTGACATTAAAGCCAAACGAAAATACAATGCAACCCTGTGAAGGGCATATGGTGAAGACTTGGTTTTAAAAGTCATTTTTTCTATATTAGGTTACATTTCCAACTATAGAGATATGTTTTACATTCTTTAATAATATTTCTAGGATACTAAATAAAAGATGTTTGATAGTTATTTTTCACATTTTTTCTAAATGAATATATTTTCTCATTCCTTAAAATATTTTACCAAAATATTAAAATGCATTTAAGCTCTCCAAAATAATTTAAATTGACTAAAGAAAAATATAAATTGCATCTAATTTTAATAAATACAATATGGCACAACAATCTCCCTTTGAAACAGTGTTTAACAAATCTTGCCTTCAAACAGAAAGATACAATTAGAAATTAATCTGTGTGTGTCTTAGTCACATGGCAATATGGCAACCCTACATCTAATATTATAACATTATAGCGAGAATATTAAATCATGTCAACAAAGAGTTGTGTAACTGAACCTTTTTTTTGCTATTTGTTATTATTATTATATTGGAAAACTCTTTCTTCCTTTTGTCCCTCCGTTTCTTCCATCTTTTTTTAATTGGTTAAACTTGGGTTTCACTGGATAGTTTCCCTTAGTATTTGGCTCTTTTTAGCCTAAGCTTTAGTGAGCTTTTTATTTTTAAGACAGTTATACTTTGTCATATGCCTTTCCAATATTTTTATGCAATTTGTATCTATTTACTTTTTATTTTTGGTTTGTGTTTTTTGTTAATCCTTTTTTTTTTCTTTTTGGTTCGAAATTTAGATAGATCACTTATAAACAGTATAACCATGGGGAAGTTACTTAGCTTCTTTCTGCTTCAGTTTTCTCATTGGTAAAATAGAGGTGATAATTGCACCTCCTGTTAGGCTTATACACAGATAATCCTCATAATACCATACAAAGGCTTAGAACATTGTCTGGAGCATAGTAAGTGTTATATATGTATTAATTATAGTTATTTATTTAATTCTTAATCATACAACAGCCTCTATATGGGTACTTTCTTCTATTCATTGATTTGTTACTTCTAGGACTAAAGCCACATTTTTAACCTTCCAATATTTTCAAAATACATTTTATGTATTTATTAGGGATATTTCTCTTCATTATAATATATCTGGGCATTTTTCTGAATATTTTATTTCCAGATAAATGTTAAATTTTTTATCAAAGTTTACAATATTTGAAATTATATTGAATAAAGTTCCATTTCATCCTGAAACATGGTACTTTGTCCCATATATTAAAATATCCATTATAGCCCTCAATAGTCTTGTAATTTGTTGTCTATATAAGTCTCAATTGTTACCTTGTTGAGATTGTTTTATGCATTTTGTATCTTTATTAGTATTAGAAACGAGAAGGTATTGACTGTATTAGTCAGGGATCTCCAGAAAAACAGAACAAACAGGATATATAGATATTTATATATAGATGTTTCTCTATCTATGTATCTATCTATCAACTATCTATTGAGAGATATATTTATTTTAAGGAATTGAGTCAATTCCTTAAATCACAATTGTGAAGGTACATGTCCAAAATCTGCAGGGTGGGCAGCAGGCTGGAGACCCAGGGAAGAGTTGCTGTTCTAGTCCAAAGGCAGTCAGCTGACAAAATTCCTTCTTGCTCAGGGCAGACCATCAAGTAATTGAATGAGACCCACCCACATTATGGAGGGTAAACTGTTTTACTCAATGTCCACCAATTTAAATGTTATTTCATGGAAAAAACACCTTCACAGGAACATCCAGTGTAATGTTTGACCAAATATCTGGGCAGCTTGGCCTAGCCAAGTTGACACATAAAATTAACCATCACATTATTTTTTATGTGAATAATATTTTTCACAGATATGTATATGATGTCTCAAGTTTCTGTAGGACATTATTGGGGTTTAAAAATATCCAATGATTAAATACATTTGTAAAAAGTAACAAAGTAAGTTAATCTTGTTACTGAAAACATATTATTTCTAATGTATCTTTGTTTCCTTGTCACCACCACATCAGCTCTGTTTGCCAGGACTCCTCCATCTCAAGTGAAGGAAACCCAGCTCAAGTTAGATAAAGAAATGAAGTGATTCTGTTGTTATAGGTAACTGCCTATTGCACAGATTATGTTGATTTGTGGTTAGAATCAGGGTCAAAAGATGTGGATAGCATACTGTCTCTGTTTTCTTTGTTCTTTTCCTTCAGCTGTTTGCTCGGTCAGGCTTCCTCCATCCGGTGGCAACAATTGCAAAGGACATCTTTGGGTTGGATTTTTCTGCACTTGGAGAATTCCAAGGGGCAAATTACCTGGTAAAGACATCTAGGGAATTTTCTGATTATTCTACCCTGATTTATGTGCCCATTCCTGAAATTATCATAGTTAACAGTAGAAGGATATTCTGAACATATGGATGTGGACTATATTCCTAAATTTGTGGTCACTGGTGAGAGAGGAAGAAAGGAAGGAACTCTAACAACCCGTATATTTGAATGACTTTCCAGCTAAATAGGAAAAAAGGTCCTGGTAACAGAAGATACGGTATATGAATCTGGCCAACGTAAACAAAAGTATATATTAACATATTCAAAATGTGGCCAATTCCTCTTTATTTTCAGTATTGATATCTATAATGTCATTGTTTTCTATTTCTATTTATATAGTTATATAAATATAATTATTTATATAATTTCTTGAATTAATATTGATCACAATGTTTTTTGACATTATCATCAAAAGTCCTTCTTGTATTTGTCCTGATTTACCTATTAATTACCCCAAATTTCATGTATTACTTCTATGTTAAATTGAGTTAGGGTGTTTTTTTGATGTTGTTTTGCTTTTATCATAAGTATACTTTTTAATAGACATGATTTCTAAAAATTAGGATCAAAGTTGAAATTTGTCTGATATTTTATCAATACGATCAATATGATCAAATGGCTCTTATTCTTTTACTTGTTATTATGAGGAAAAAATTATCCAACACATTGCATTGAAAATTTTCATCATTAGACTATAAAAAGTAACATTTTTAATGTATCTGGGTATATTTAGTTGGTGAGGAGTTGAATATATATATTCATGAATGATACTATGCTGTGGTTTTATTTTAATTTTCTATTTTTTGGAGTGCAAAGTACCTCATAATTATTTTCATTTTCAGATTTTTTTTACATATATATTTTTATCATTGCTAGATTTTTGTCTTAATGGTTCCTTCATTCTTCCCATGTTTGGCTAAATTAATCTATTTTCAACCCTTTACTATTTTATCAACTGTAATATTTATCTTTTTTATTATTTTTTGCTTTTGATTATTTGTCCTTTTTTTTTTTTTTGCTTAGAAAGATTCATCCTGAGCTAACATCTGTTGCCAATCTTCCTGTTTTTGTATGTGAGCTGCCACCACAGCATGGCCACTGACAGATGAGCGGTGTAGGTCCACACCTGGGAACTGAACCCAGGCTGCCAAAACTGAGCATGCTGAACTTAACCACTAGGCCATGGGGCTGGCCCTGTCTCGTTTTCTTTATTTTAAAATTAATTAGTTTTGTTTTTTTTTTTTTTGGTCAGGAAGATTGACTCTGAGCTAACATCCGTTGCCAATCTTCGTCTTTTAGCTTGAGGAAGATGGTCCCTGAGCTAACATCTGTGCCCATCTTCCTCTACTTTGTATATGGGATGCCACCACAGCATGGCTTGATGAGCAGTGTGTAGGTCGGCACCTGGGATCCGAACCTGTGAACGCTAGGCCACCAAAGCAGAGCACGCAAACTTAACCACTACGCCACAGGGCCGGCCCCCTAATTTATTTTTTTTGGCGAGGAAGACTGGCCCTGAGCTAACATCTGTTGCCAATCTTCCTCTTTTTGCTTGACGAAGATTGGCCCTGAGTTAACATCCATGCCAATCTTCCTCTATTTTTTTGTATGTGGGGCGCCGCCACAGCATGGCCTAACGAGCAGCGTGTAGGTCCACGCCCAGGATCCAAACCCACAAACCCTGGGTTGCCGAAGCAGAGCACACTAACTTAACCACTATGCCACTGAGCCAGCCCCTATTTTTTTTTTCTTTTTTTGCTGAGGAAGATTGGCCCTGAGCTAACATCTGTGGCAATCTCCCTCTATTTTGTATGTGGGATGCCACCACAACATGGCTTAACAAGCGGTGTGCAGGTCTGCGCCCAGGATCCAAACCTGTGTACCCCAGGCTGCCGAAGTGGAGAGTGTGAACTTAACAACTATGCCACTGGGCTAGCCCCCTGTTTGGTTTTCTTTAGTTCTCTTTGTTGACTTTTTCAATTTTACTTTGAAAGAATTTTAGATATACAGAAGAATTACCAATGCAAAAAAGTTTCTATATACCCCTTACCCAGCTTCCCCTAATGTTAACATCTTATATAACCATGGTGCATTTATTAAAATTAAGAAATAACATAGGCACAATACTATTAACGAAATAAGAGTAATTTATAAGAATGATTTGTTATATTTCCCAGTTGTTAGAGATTTTGTTTCTAATTTTCCTTGTAAATACTACATATATTAAATACATAGACAGTGAGTGTTCCCCACAATTTGTATTAATTTGAGATAACTGTAAATTCACATGCGGTTTTAAGAAATAACACATAGAGTTCTCATGTACCCTTTGCCAATTGTAACATATTTCAAAACTGTGATAAAATATAACAGTCAGGATACTGCCACGATACAGTCAAGACGGACAATATTTTCATCACCAAATGGATCTCTCCTGTTGCCTTTTACAGCCACACCCTCTTCCCTCCCATCCTACTAATTCCTTGGCTGGTGGCAACCATAATCAGTTGTCCAAATCTAAAATTTTGTCATTTTAAGAATTTTATACAAATCAAAAGAAAAAATATGTAAGTTTTTTGTTATCGGAGTTTTTTTTTAATTCAGTATAATTCTCTGGAAATTCATCCAGATTATTATATACATAAACTGTTAATTCCTTTATAATGTTGAATAGTATTTCATGGTATGGATGCACTACCATTTGTTTAACTATTTACCCATTGAAAATCATCTGAGTTTCTTCCAGTTTGGGGCTGTAACAAATAAAGCTACTGAAAATATTAGTGTACAGATTTTTATGTGGAACATGTGTCTTCAATTCTATGGGATAAGTATTCATGAATGCAACTGCTGGGTTGCACAGTAGTTGCATATATAGTTTGTTGAGAAACTGCCAAACTGTTTGCCAGAGTGGGTCTACTATTTCATATTCCTACCAGCAATTTTTGAGTGATCCAGGTTCTCTATATTTTCACCAACAGTTAGTGTTGTCACTACCTTTTTAAAAAATTTAATCCATTCTGATAGGTTTGTAATTATATCACATGTGGTCTTAATTTTCATTTTCCTAATGGCTAATGATGTTGCATATTTTTTCATAGGAATATTTGCCATCTATATATTCATATCAGTGAAATGAATCTTCATGTATTCTGCCCATTTTCTAATCCAATTGTTTGTTGTTTTATACATACTGTTGAGGATTTATCTTTCAAACATTTCTTTTAATTTTGGTAAAATGCACAAAACATAAAATTTACCATGAATGATATTTAGTATGTTCATATTGTTGTGCAACCATCACCACTATTTGTTCCATAACAATTCATCACTACAAAAGTAAACCCCATACACACTAGGCAGACATTGCCCATACCTCTCTCTCCTCAGACCCTGGCAACAACTCTTTATCTGCTTTCTATCTCTATGGATTTGCCTATTTTGGATAATTAACATAAATTGAATACAGAATATATGACCTTTGTGTGTAGCTTCTTTCACTTAGGATAATGTTCTCAAAGTTCATCCATGTTTCGGCATGTATCATTTCTTTATTCCTTTTGATGGCTAAATAATACTGTATTGTATGGATATGCCACTTTTTATTTCTGGTGACCACGAAATTGTTAGCATTTAGAAATTCAATTGATTTTTACATTTTTATCATGTATCCTGTGAACTTGCTGAAATCACGAATTATTTCTAGAAGGTTTTTTTCCCCTTATTTGTAGATTTCTTGGTATTTTCTATGAAATAATCATGTCATCTGCAAATAGAAACAGTTTTATTTTTTCTGATTTGTATGCTTTTTATTTCCTTTTTAATCATATTGCATTGGCTAGAACTTCCAACCCTATGATGGTGGTGAAAAGTGGTGAAAGTGGACATTCTTGCCTTATTCCTGATCTTAAGAGGAAATTATTGTCTTTTACCATCATGTATAGTGTTAGCTGTAGATGTTTTGTTGATGTTCTTCATCAAGTTGAAGAAGTTTCCCTGTATTCATAGTACACTGAGGTTTTTCTAAATCATAAATGGATATTGAACTTTGTCAAATGCCTTATCTGCATCAATTAATATGATCATGTGATTTCTCTATGTTAGCCATTAATATGGTGAAATACATTAATAGATTTTTTTTTAATATTGAACCAACCTTGCATCCTTGGAATAAATCTCACTGGGTCATGGTATACAGTTCTTTACATATTGCTGAATTCAATTTGCTAAGATTTGTTAAGGATCTTTGGCTCTCTGTTCAATATATATAGAAATATTGACCTACAATTTTCTTTTTTTGTACTGTATTTATCTGGTTTTGATATCTGGGTAATACTACCTTTATAAAGTGACTTGGAAAGTATTTTGCCATCTTGTACTTTCTAGAGAGATTGTGTAAAATTGTTAATTCTTCTTTAAACCTTTGGTAGAATTCTCCAGTGTAATCCTGTATGCCTGCAGATTTGTTGTTTAGGAGTTTTTAAATTATAAATTTAATTTCCATAGTGGTTTTGGGGCTTGTCAAATTATTTACTTCTTATTGCATGAGTTGTTAGTGTTTTTTAGAAAATTGATCCATTTCATCTAAGTTGTCAAATTTATGTTTATAGAATTGTATAGAATTGTTTATAGAATTCCCTTTTTATCTGTTTGATGTCTATACATTATGCACTGATATCCCCTCTTTCGTTTCTGATATTGGTAATTTATCTCCTCTCACTTCTTGTTTTTCAGTTTTGCTAGAGGTTTGCCAATTTTATTGATCTTTCCAACAAACCTACTCTTTATTTTATTGATTTTCTCTATGACTTTTCTATGTTCAATTTCACTTTATCTTTTTTTTTTTTTTGGAATTTCCTTCCTTCTGCTAAAGCTGCTTTAGCTTTATTTTGTTCTTTTTCTAGGTTTTTTAGGTAAAATCTTAGATTACTAATTTTAGATTCTTCCTGTTTTCTTTTTTGTTTTGTGAGGAAGACTAGCTCTGAGCTAACATCCATTGCCAATCCTCCTCTTTTTGCTGAGGAAGACCAGCTCTGAGCTAACATCTGTGCCCATCTTCCTCCATTTTGTATATGGGACGTCACCACAGCATGGCTTGATGAGCGGTGCATATGTCCACGTCCGGGATCCGAACATGCAACCTCCGGGCCACCGAAGCAGAGTGAGTGAACTTAACCATTACGCCACAGGACTGGCCCCTCTTCCTCCTTTCTATAACATGAATTTAGTAATATTAATTTCCTTTTCAGCACTGTTTTAGCTGTCTCACAAATTTTGATATGTTGTATAATCATTTTAATTGAAATCAACGTAGTTTTTTAAAAATTTTCCTTGAGACTTCCCCTCTGACCCATGCATTATCTGGAAGTGTATTCATTTGTTACCCAATGTTTGGAAATTTTCCTGTTATGTTTCAGTTATTGATTTAGATTTGTTTCTACTGCGGTCAGAGAAAATATCCATATGGTTTCAATTGAATTAAATATTTTGAGGATGTTTTATGGTCCATGCTGTCTATGGTCTATCTTGGTATATGTTCTGTGGGCACTTGAAAAGTGTATCCTGCTGTTGTTGGGTACGGTGTTTTATGAATGTCGATTAGATCCTCTTTGTTACTGGTGTGTTCTTCTATATTTTTTTGATTTTTCTGTCTAAGTATCTATCAATACTTGGGAGAAGGATCTTGAAATCTCTAACTATAATTGTGGATTTTTCTTTTTATCTTTCAGTTCTATCAATTGTTTTTTGTTTCACATGTTTTGCAGCTTAGCTGTTTTGTACGTACACATTTAGAATTTCTATGCCTTATTGGTAGATTGATACTGTTTATCAGTATGTAACTGTCCTTCTCTGTATCTGGTATTTTTCCTGGATCTGAGGTGTGCTTTTTCTGATATTAATATAGCCACTCCTTCTTTCTTGTGATTAGTATTTGCATGCTATCTCTTTACCCATCCCTTACTTCCAACCTGCCTATATTGTTATATTTGAAATGAGTTTCTTGTAAGCAGCACACAATTGGGTCATGTTCTTCAATTCATTCTTCTAATCTCTCATTTTTGTTAGATATATTTAGATCATGTGCATTCATTTAATTATCGTTGTCAGGGTTTTCTTTGTACCTGTTGGTGTTTCCATGTTGCAGGCTTCTGGGATATACAAGGCAAAAAATAAACTCAGAAAACTGACTACTGTGCCATTCTTTGTTTACAGAGATCCCCAGCTGGATTTTCTTCTTTTCTCTACCTCTCAGGGGTTTCCCATTTTTGTTCCCTATACAGTGTGTGGGAATTTTATTTTTTTAATTCATTTGTACTTAGTGGGAAGATTAGGGAAAAGTGTGTCCACTTCACCTTCCCAGAAGAAGTAATTCATTAAAAAAAATAATTTGAAATATATTTGTTCTGTGTTCTTTTATGTGATGATCAGTGAGGTGTGGCCACTGGAGGAGACACAGGAGGGACTGAGGAAAACGGTTTATTATCCTCACAAGTCCTACAAACAGGAGGCACAGCACAACATGCAGGGCCACATGGAGAAGTATCACACTCTTCAGGAGGCAGAAGGAGCAGAACTGAGGGAAGAGGCTAGGCATGGCCTTTATTGGAATTTCTGTAGGAAAGGCAAGGCAGGGCAGGGTGAACAGTTTATCATTGGCTAGTTGGAATAATTTTGGTGGGCTCTAAGCTGCAGGAGTGGTCCTTAGTTGCCTAGAACCTGGCCCTTGGTGATAAAGACAGAGGAATATTCTGGAATGTACAAGCCAAATAGAAGAGATATGGATGGGTTAGTTTGCATATCAAACACATGCTTCCGTGTTTGGGAAGGCTGAGCCCTTTGCTGTCTCTAATATTTGGCTAACCCCTGAAGAGGAACTCTCCTCCCATTCAGAAATATTTTTAAGATGTCAAACATTTTAATATACAAAAGAAATATAAAAACAATACAATATTATCCCCTATTCCTAGGGTTTATTATATAATCAATGTTATTAATGTTCTAATTAATTATAAAATGTAAATCTAAAATTTCTATGCTATTTTCACCTTTTGCAAAAAATCTGTGTATTTGTCACAATAGTGCTTACATCTTAGAAAGATGTAATTATGTGAATTCTTCTTAGAAAAAATTATGAGAATCCGACACTCTGAATTTTCAATAACTAATCTTTTTCTTACCACTGCTACCACTTTGATTAATGCCCAAATAAAGTGGTTTCTCTTTGAAAAGACATTTATTTTAATATTATCAATGGCTTCAACATGCTATCCCTGTTTGTCTATAGCAGTAAAGTGATTCCAAGAACATAATACCCTTGAGAACCAATTGTGCCCTTAGCACAAGAGCGAACCAAACAATATGTCAGATGCTGTCCTCACCCTTTTTCCAGTTGGGTGGATCCTGGAGACTGTGTCCTATTTACAGGCCTAGAAAAATCTATCTCCATCTGCATTATCCACATTTATGGTCTTAGGATCCATTTACCGTCTTAAAATTTGGAGGAACCCAGATAACTTTTTACATGGGTTATATCTATCAATATTTACAAAATTAAAAATTAAAACTGAGAAAATTTAAACATTCATGCTAACTAATTTAAAAGCAACATAAATAAAACACGTTATATGTTAACAAAATTAAAATTTGTATGAAAAATAACATTTTCTAAAACAATATATTAATTGTAAGAGTAACATTCATTTACATTTTTGAAAATCTCTTTAATTTCTCATTTAATAAAATTCAGATGGATTCTCAATCAGTTTCTGCTTTTAACATGATCTCATATTTTGTTTTGATTGACGTATATGAAGAAAATATGGCTTCACACAGATAATGTAATTTGAAAAAGGAGGAATATTTTTATTCTCCATTTAAAATGATTGCAATTATTCCACTTTGATACTACATCAAAACTCAAAAAAATGGTAGTTTCTTCAAGGACAGTTGCAAGTTGAATTCTGAAATTATATACATAAACTTTTCATACTCAGTTACATTAAAATCCATTGTTCTATCTTGCACTTTGAATCAATATTTTACCCATGCTTGATTTTGTAACATCATGACTTGGTCATTTGGAAAATACAGAATTACTGATACAGCAAATCTTTCAAATATTGGCACATTATGTGATACAATATCAAATACAATCATATTTAGTAATATCACTGCCCATCTCACTAGAAAAGTTTTTCAGTATTGAAAAGCTATTCAACTCTTGGTCTTGGATGTGTTTTCCAAAATTCTTATTTTGTTTGAAAGTTCCAATTTTATCACTGACACCAAATATTAGAGATTTTTTCCCCCTTGCAGTGACAGGCTCACTTCAAGCATTTTTGAGACTACATCTGCCAAATGCCCAAATCTGTGTACTATAGTCAGTCTGTCAGCTATTCTTTCAAGTGAAAGTGGTATTCCATGAAATAAAGCAGCTAGTTAAGCTGGCAAATCAAACAATCTCAAGTGGTTTTTTTCCTCAAGGTTGTTATTTTACCTGAGTACACAGCAGAAGAGCTTTTTCCATATTTCCAATGTGTCACAGAGAATATTAAAAAAGATACTAACTTAAGATTCAAGATATGTGAAAGTTAATTATTTTACTGCTTCGTCAGAACATTCTCAGAGAACCTTATTGTATGTTTCCTGTGAGTGGGTGACAGTTTAAAACACAATGACTACTATTATACAATGGTGGCAGTACTTTGATTTGTGCGAAGCAGTTGCCAATTTTACGCACCATTGCTTTTGTACTAGGAATGCAAAAATTAACACACTAAAAAAGGAAAAGAATGCCTTAGTATTATTACCTAAAAACTATGATGAAATAGTTTTAGCCTTGCAGACTCCTTCATACATCTCAGGGATCTACAGGGGCCAAGGAATTCACTTTCAGAACAACCGGTTCACATTACGTTTCCTGTCCCTTGAATCCCACTCTAAGCTCAACTTGGTAATGACTATAGCCACCAAAACACCACCCGTCACAAATGTCACCAAAGTCATCTCTTTCCACACTCTCACAATCGCTACAACCTCAACCTCTGCTCCCAATAAAACAAACTAAATCTCAATAACTACTACATAATAAATAGCTACAGTAAGTCAAGAGGTCTATTATTTTCCTCGTTTATATGCATTATTTAGTTCCCTCATGCATCACATGAAGGAAACATTGTTACAGGAGGGCTACTTATCCAAACTAACAAAACCAGTATACCAAAAATTCATGAATTCAATCCAGCACTGTATAAATCTAAAATTTGTATTTTTAACCAACTCATCACAGTATCTCTTCAGGAGGAATTCATACCCCAGGCAGGAAACAATATTAGGTTTCATCTTAACAGAAATCCAAATGGGAAACAAAAACAAAACAGAACCGTGATGAGGATGTCTTGGATCATGAGATAAAAAACTTCACCCTGCTTAGTGCTTCTCAACCTTGCATTTGAATGTACAGAGTTCTAAGGAGTTTTGTGGAGATATATTTATTCAGAAACATTTCTCTTCATATATATACAGGAAAGACTGAAATGTGATCAGTCAGGTTGTTTTATCATTAGATGTCTCAGAAAAACAACAGAGTAGGTATTGCCACATCTTTAGTTAAACTGAGGAAATTAACTGTATATATTGTCAAAGTTGAGATACCTGTTGTCTGTTGTTTGTCGGTGAAGACCTGTTTACTTTGTTTCACTTGTCAGTTAGTTGTCACAGCCTGGAAATGTTTGTCCCTGAGAATTTGTTGGTTGCTTAGCAATGTATTTACATTAAACTCTACTCAGTTACAAATGAAGAAAGATCCTTTTTTCCCATTTTCTGCAATGCTTTGACAATTCTGGGCAGAATTCTCAAGCAAATAAGTTTTTATGCCAGATCCAGTGTCCCTTTAATTCATTCTTCCCTACTCAACAACTTCCTAGGCCAGGAATATTCTTTCCCTACCACTCCTTCACGGACTTTGAATTTCTTTCATCTACTTCATATTAAAATGTAGTCAAATAGTGTTTAATTCGTTATTTCATCCACCTGCCATTTAGGTAGCAAATATTGAGTTTAAACCTTTATTTGTTAGCTTTCACACAGTCTCTCAAAATTTCTGATATTTATCATGTTAAATAAATTTCTATTAGGATGAACAGTGATGAAGAATAAAATGTAGTAGATCCTAGGAAGGTCAGTGGCCATTCACTATGACAAACCTTAGTAAGACATCTGTATGTATGTGAGGACGTATACTTTATGGGAGTTATGCAAAGGACCCAGTCTCAACTTTCAAGATTGGCTGCCAGTAGATTTTTTTTATTGTCTATAAGTTAGGAGATTAATTTTTAAACATAATAATTAGATTTATTTACGCAACAACAAATAGTTAAAAGATATTTACTTTATTGAGAAGACTGGAAGTGAGGGGTAGTAGTTGGAAATCTGATAGCTTTCAATCATAGGCCTTTCTAGAACAAGGTGAGGGCTTACAATACTGTAGGGGCACTAGCCTGTGTGTGACTTATAAACCACGTGTTCTTGAGACTCCTTGTCTAGGCTATGTTCCAGCACTCATGATGATAACAGTCCTGGGCTTGGCTAAGCCAGCTGTTTTATCTTGGGATAGTTAGCACAGAGACCCTCGCAGTCTGAGGGAACACAGAGGCCCTGGGGTTGGGGGACCATCTGGTCCTTGGAATGCAGGTCATACGGGGACAGTCCCCCTCGGCTGGCATGTAGCCTTCGTTCCTCTGCCTATTTAAGAAAGCTTCTCTCAGGGGGCAGTAGCGGGTGCACATGTCCTGTCCAGCCGGCCACCACTGAACGTTCTCTGTTAAGTAACTCCCCAGTAAACCCATATGTCTTGTTACCCGTCTCTGGGTCTTTTGTTCTGTCTCTCGGCAACCTATCCTGCACTGCTCACCCAGCTGGGCATGTGGCGGAACAAATGTATATTTATTCATTTAACAAAATGAAATTTTGTGGTTTCTGATGTGGCATGCAAGAAGCTTGAGTCACCACTCTGTCCTAACAACAAGTAAAAAGCTGAACAAACTGAAAAATTAACTACTCTTCTTAGATCCGTAAGAGACGGGAGGTCACGGCCCAAACCACTGCCCCAAAATTGGAGAGACAGACGGGCAGATACAGATTTGCAACTTACCGTGAGCTGAAACCTACGTAGAAAGCAGTGCCAGGATAGGGAAAGCTGGAATGTCGCTGTTGAATTGCTGGTGACTCAGTATGGACAAATCTGAGAATTAAAAACTCCACAAGGAACCAGTCATATACAGACCCCCATGCTTTTGTGAGTTTCACCTCCAGGAAGTCTACCAGGCTCTCACAGAGGATATCTGAGAAAAATCCCCTCATGCTTCCAGCAGCGGGAGGGGAAGTCGTTTTTTAAATACTCCAGAGCATTCTCTTCTTAACAAGGTCTGCACTCAGGGGAAACTATTTAAGCAGAACCTAAACCGCTGGTGTTTTATCAGAATCTAAGTGACCTGGGGGAAGGGAAGTACCCAGCTTCAGCCCACTCTAGCCATCTTGTCCCACCTAAGGGAAGGAAGACTGAGAAGCGCAAGTGAAGTTCACAGTCCAGACGCTCAAAAGACTAAAATCTAATCATAGAACTATAGAATGTCCCCCCCCACACACCCCAACACCTCACCACCACATTACAAAAGGCCTATTTACACAGTTCCTTTTACATAGTACATTATGTCTGGCTATCAAGAAAAAAATTACAACACATACTAAAGGGCAAAAAACACAGTTGGAGGAAACAGAATAACAATCAGAACCAGATTCAGATACTGCAGGGATGTTGGAATAATCAGACCAGGAATTTAAAACAACCACAATTAATATGCTAAGGGCTCCTAATGGAAAATAAGCAGCATGAAAGAACAGATGGGCAATGTAAGCAGAAAGATGGAAACTTTAAGAAAGAACCAGAAAGAAATGCTAGAGATCAAAAACACTAAGAAAAATGCAGAATGCCTTTGATGGGCTTATTAGTATACTGGACATGCCTAAGGAAAGAATCTATGAGCCTGAGGATATCTCAATAGGAACCTCTAAAACTGAAAAGCAAAGAGAACAAAGACTGAATAAAACAAAACAGAATATCTGAAAACCGTGGGACAACTACATAAGGTGAAACATATGCATACTGGCGGAAAGAGAGAAAAGAACACAAGAAATATTTGAAACAATAATGACTGAGAATTTCCTCATTTTTTTCACGTTTTTTAAACTGAGATATAATTGACATATAACATTGTATAAGTTTAAGGGGTACAACATATTGATTCGACACATTTATATTGCAATATGATCGCCATTGTAGTTAGCTAACACCTCTGTCATGTCACATAATTATCATTTCTTCTGGTGGTGAGAGAATTTCCCCATATTAATGTCAGACAACAACCCACAGATCCAGGAGCTCAGGGAACACCAAGCAAGATAAATGCCAAAAAACCCCACAGAAAACACCCCAACATTTAGGCACACCATTTTCAAACAACAGAAACTCAAAGAAAAAGAAAACCCCGAAAGAAGCCAGAGAAAAAAATACATTATCCATAAAGGAGTAAGATAAGAATTATATCTGACTTCTCCTCAGAAAGCACACAAGCAAGAAGACAGTAGAGTGAAATATCTAAAAGGTTGAGAGATAAAACCCACCAACCTGCAAAATTATCCTTCCAAAGTGAAGGAGAAATAAAGATTTTCAGACAAAAAATTGAGAACATTTGTTACCAGTGGGTCTGCCTTGCAAGAAATATTAAAAGAAGTTATTTAGAGAGAAGGAAGATGATATAGGTTAGAAAAATCAAATCCATATAAAGAACGGAGGAGCACTAGAGAAGGAATAAGTGAAGGTAAAACAAAAACTTTTATTTTTCTTAATTGATCTAACAGACAACAGTTTGTTCAAAATGATAACAGCTAGTATGTAGTCGACTATGCTTGTGTGTGTGTGTGTGTGCGCGCACGCGCACGTGTGTATGTTTATGTATAAGTGAAATGAATGACAGCAGTGATACAAAGGACGAGAGGAAGGAATTAGTATTATTTTCCTATTATAAGGTACTTGCACTACCCAAGAAGTTATTTGTGTTATTTGAAAGTGGACTTGGATTGGATGCAAATGCTATTGCAAGCTGTAGAGCAACCACTACAAAAAGTAAAAAAAAGAGAAGTGATATGCTAAGAAAAAAGAGAAAATGGAATCATATAAAAAGCTCAACATATAAATCATATAAAAAGCTAAAACTACTAAAGGGAGAAAAAGAGTGAACAATAAAGATAAGAACAAAGAACAAGGGCAAAAATAGAAAACAGCAAAAAATATTGTAGATATTAATCTAACTATATCAGTAATTACTGATATAGTTCTAAATGCACAAATTAAAAGACAGATATTTTCACAATGGACCAAAAAAAAAATACTCAACTATATGTTGTTTACAAGAAACTCACAATGTGTCTATAAAGACATACATAGATTAAAAGTACAATGGGTGGAGAAAGATATACCACGCTAACACTAATCAAAAGAAAGCAGGAGTAGCTATATTAATTTCTCACAGAGCGCACTTCAGAGCAAGGAAAGTTATCAGGGATAAAGAAGGGTATTACATAATGATAAAAACACCTCACCAAAGAAGATATGCACATGGAAAATAAGCATATGAAAAGATGCTCTGCATCATATGTCATGAGGGAAATGCAAACTAAAACAACAATGAGATACCACTACACACCTATTGGAATGACCAAAATGCAGAACACTGACAGTAGCAAATGCTGGTGAGGGTGTGGAGAAACAGAACCTCTCATTCATTGCTGATAGGAATGCAAAATGGTACAGCCACTTTGAAAGACAGTTTGGCAGTTTCCTATAAAACTCATACTCTTAGCATATGGTTCAGCAATCACCCTCCTTGGTATTTACCCAAAGGAGTTAAAAACTTATGTCCACACTGAAACCTGTACATGGATGTTTATAGCACCTTTATTTATTCATAAATGCCAAAACTTGGAAGCAACCAAGAAGTCCTTCAGTAGGTGAATAGATAAATAAACTGTGGTACATCCAGACAACGGAATATTATTCAGTGCTAAAAAGAAATGAGCTATTAAGGCATGAGAAGACATGAAGGAACCTTAAATGCATATTGCTAAGTGAAACAAGCCAATCTGAAAATATAATTCCAACTATATGACCTTCTTCAGAAAAGGTGGAAAAAGTCAGTGGTTGCCAGGGGTTGGGGTGAGGTAATGAATAGGTAGAGCACAGAGAATTTTTAGGGCAGTGAAAGCACTCTGTATGATACTACGGTATAATGGTGGATATATGCCATAATATAATTGTCCAAACTCCTAGAATGTACAAAACAAAGAGTGAACCCTAATGTATTCTATGTACTCTAGGTGATAATCACATGTCCTTCTAGATCATCAGCTGTAACAAATGTACCTCTCTGGTGGGAGATACTGATACAGGGAGAGCATGCACATGGGGACAGAGGGTATATGTGAGACTTCTGCACCTCAACTTAACTTCTCTGTGAACTTAAAACTGCTTTAAAAAGTAAAGTCTAATAAAAAATAAAACTGTAGAAATATGTGGGGATTGCATAAACTTACTGTGGACTTGCAAAAGTTATATATTAGGATTTTTTTCCCTTTTTCTCTTGAAAGGTTAATTTCAAATGGTGAACTCCTTTATGCAATGCAAGCTGTTTTTAATTGTATTGTCAATAGACTTCATTGTTAACTTGTTTTCTTTATAGACACATTGATGTTTTAATTTAATGTATACATCTTTAATATGTTATAGTCTACTCTCAAATACTGTGATTATACTTCACATATGCTATAAGAACATTATAACAGAGGCATACCTCGTTTTATTGCGCTTTGCTTTATTGCACTTCACAGATATTGTGTTTTTTTTACAAGACCCTCCACCAGCAAAAAGATTACAACTCACTAAAGGCTCAGATAGTGGTTAGTATTTTTTAGCAATAAAGTATTTCTTAATGTATGTATGTCATTTTTTTTGGATATAATACTATTGTACACTTAATAGACTACAGCATAGTGTAAACATAATTTTTGTATGCACTGGGAAACCAAAAACATCATGTGACTCACTGTATTTCGTTATTCGCTTTGTTGCAGTGGTCTGGAACCGAACCCACAATATCTCTGAGGTATGCCTGTATGTTTCTATTTTTCCCATTCCGGTTTATTTGTTGTTGTTTTGTCATATATATTACTTTTACAAACGTTATAAATTGCACGTTATATTGTTATTATATTTGCTTAAATTTATTTTTGTCATCTTTTAAGGAGAATTACGATTTATTTTATATTTATCTACCCAATTACCACTTCTGGTACCCTTCATTCTTTCATGTAGAAACTAGTTTTCTGTTTAGTATTGTTTTCCTTCTGTCTGAAGGGCTTCCTTTAACATTTCTTGAAGTACTCATCTATTGGTGATGAATTCTATTATCACTTTTATATCTGAAAACGTATTTTTTTCACTTTAATGTTGTGTGTGTGTGTGAGGAAGATCAGCCCTGAGCTTACATCCACTGCCAATCCTCCTCTTTTTTGCTGAAGAAGACTGGCCCTGGGCTAACATCCGTGCCCATCTTCTTCTATTTTATATGGGACGCCGCCACAGCATAGCTCAACAAGCGGTGTGTTGGTCCACGCCCGGGATCCGAACCTGTGAACCAAAGGCTGCCAAAGCAGAGCGCGTCAACTTAACGGCTACACCACCGGGCTGGCCCCTCACTTTAATTTTTGATAGATATTTTTGCTAAGCATGTAGTTTTGGTTTAACAATTTTGCTCCATGGCAACCCCACTTGTCAGTATTTTAAATATTTTACTCCACTTTTTTTGGTTGGCATTATTTCTTATGAGATGTTTGCTCTTGTTAGTCCCCTTGTGCATAATTCGCCTTTTTTCTCTAGCTGCTTCCAATACTGTCTCTTTTTTATTGCATTTCAGCAATTGCATTATCTAGATGTGGTTTCCTTCATACCTCTTTTTCTTGGATTTGTTGAAATTTTTGAATATTTGGAATTAGGATTTTAATCAAATTTGCAAATTCTTGGCCATTATTTCTACAATATTTGTCTGCACCTTTCTTCCTGAACCCCAATTACATGTATTTTAGGCAATATGGAAATTGCCACGCAATTCACTGCTGCTGTGTTCATTAATCTATATTCTTTTTTCTCCTCTTTGTGTTGTATTTTGATAGTTTCTAGTGCTGGGCTCTCAACTACAATAGTCTTTTCTTTTACAATTTCTAACTGCTATTTACCTCATCCAGTGAATTTTTCATCTTTGATGCTATATTTTTCATCTCTAGAAATTTGACTTCATTTGTGAGATTTTAAATGCATCTTCCATTTTTTACTTATTATGTTCAGGTATTCTTCTACTTGTTTCTATTGACTGAATTTTTCTTGGTTATAGGTCATATTTTCCTGCTTCTTTAAATGTCTTATAATTTTTTAACAAATGCCACACATTAAGAATTTTACATTTGGGGAGCTGGATTTTCTTGTATAATTTTAAATATTATTGTGCTCTGTTGAGGATGCAGGTAACTTCCTTGGAAGTATCTAATTATTTTGAGGCTTGCTTTTAAGATTATTTTAGCAAGTTTATAACTGCCTTCTGTCTAGGGATAATTTGGCCCCACTGCTGAGCTTGTACTCAGAACAATATTGTATAACATATTTACCACACTGTTTTCTGCTCTCATATTATATTTATTTTTCTTTTTTTCCTTTTTGCCATATCTGAGTATAAGTGCTATTGAGCACAACACCGTGACCTGGTCACTGATGGTAAGCTACATGGAGGATAGCAAAGATCATCATAAAGCTAATCACCAGGAATAGGAGTCCAAACACTCTGACCGTTACATCTTAGTACCAGAATTGCCAAGGGAAACACAATGCGGTCGAGCACTGAACAGACAATGCTTTTACTCACATAGAGAAGAGATAGAGCAAGATCAGCTCCTACAGTTTGTGTTGGTATCTCATGGCTAGTGGGTGCCGCTGTCAGCAAACCCGGGGCAATTGGCCTATGCACCCTCATCTTCTGTTGCGTCAGAAGGACCCCTTCTCCTCCCCCTTGGAGTTTGAAATGCTGAAAGCTGTGCCCGGCCTAAGGCCCCAAAGGCTTAGGCAGAGCAAAGGGACAGTCACTGATCATGAAACAAGGAAAGATATTCCCACACCAGGTGATAAACCTGGCGCAGGCTATGTGGGCTCTTTAAGAAAGTGTTTTAGGCCCAATGTCCATTTTTATTTGGTCCAAGGTGAGGGAGGCCAAAATTTGTGTGCATGAGACTGCCTTTCCCAACAATCGCCTCCCATTGCATCTTTTAGGGAGTAGATACATAAAGTGTTGGCCTTAAGTGCATTTGCTTCAAAGGGGCAGGCATTCCTTTTGTGTAAGTAATCAATTTTGACTCAATTCTTAGAGGATGATTGATTGGCAGTGATTATAAACAATCATAAATTCATTATATGTTTAAGGTGGGCCTAAGTATCAAACTTTCGTTCTATGAGTAGAAATATTAAATATAATCTAGCATAATAAACACTTGGCTAGAATTGTTTGTTTTATGTTATGAGGTTATATATAATTTTCCTTTATATACTATTTACATCCAATTTTACCTTTATTTGTGGACACACAAATCTTAGAAAAAAATTCTTAATAGTTTTAACAGCCTCTATATATCTATTTCATTATTTCCAAAGAGAAAGGAAAATAATTATGAATTAGATAGTGAGTATTAAGATAGCTTAGGTCAATAATAGAAAATATGACAAAGGATCTCCTGAATCAATGCAATATTCAATAATGTTAATCTTAAAATGTTAAGAAACAGCATAGTTTATCAAACATAATCCATAAATTTACATTTACAATTGCTCTTAGAATTTTCTCTGAATTCATTCACATTTCACCTACTCATTTCCCAGGAAAGAAAATAAATTTTTAGTTGGCATTCCACCTAAGATTTTTCCTTCTTTGTTCTATATTGTAATTTAAGTGAGGTTACTAATATACATGAACTATTTTAACTGAATTCATTTTTTCTTAAAATCATGAATCTACGATTCTATCTATAAAAATGTCTCTACTAAAATATAAAAATACTTTAAGATGCAGTTACTAGGAATTTTTTTCCTCAACAACAGTGATTCTCAAAGTATTTCGGAATGTTTTTGCTAATACTGCATGAGAGGTTCACAGATCAGCCTGTTTTTTCCTTTTCAAAAACTAAAGGGCCGGCCCCGTGGCTTAGCGGTTAAGTGCGCGCGCGCTCTGATGCTGGCGGCCCGGGTTCGGATCCCGGGAGCGCCCCGAGGCACCACTTCTCCGTCCAACGCGAGGCCGAGTCCCACGTACAGCAACTAGAAGGATGTGAACCTATGACGTACAACTATCTACTGGGGCTTTGGGGGGAAAGACTGAATAAATAAAATCTTTAAAAAAAAAAAAAATCTACTATGTATTTTAAAGAGGTTTAATATATAAGAAAAATTAGACTGTTATGTCAATAGTATTTTCATTCAATAGAAAGGGAACTGACAGAATTTGGGTTTGGAAAGGCATTAGAAGTCATGAAATCCACAACTTTCATTTGGTGAATTAGGAGACTGACCCTCAAAGGCACACAGGGCTTGGATAAGATGGTGAATTAGTACTTCAATATCCATAAAATTTTATCACAATTTATCTTCAATCTAAAACTAGTTTGTTTTCTCAATTTATATTCAAAATAATAGTAGTATGTGAGAAGCTTGTCTACTGAATAGCGTTCTCGATTTAACATATGGTTAAATCTGAAATACAACCAGCAATAACCCATTTCTCTGTCATTTACTCTCTCTAAACCCCTGCTTTTTATACTACCCTTGAAAAGAATAGCACGCATGACATTCACTGCTTAAAAGAAATGGGAGGGGTGCTGGGGCCCAAGTAGCAAAGGACAGCTAGAGTGTTAGGGGGACAGGGAAAGTACTCTAAGCTAAGGCCTATTCTGGCTAAGCAGTGTGCCCAGAGCCATGCATTGAGGAGGAATACATTCAAAGGTCTCAAAAAACTTATCCAGCTCCTGTAGATCCATGGCAATAGAAATCATAGAATAAACAACACATATTTGTTTGCTTTTTAAAAATATACTATGTTTTGTAAAATACTGTCAGGTGTATTTTGGCATCAGGTGCATTTAGGAGGCAGCACATATGATGGAAAGTGGACAGGCTTTGTGGTTAGTCATAAATACTTAAGTTATTACTTGTTGTGACAGTTAAGATGCTTTTAACCAGCAAATATAGAAAAAAAAACTAAATGTGTTTAAATAATAGAGAATTTTTTTACCTCACACATGTTGATGGGTGTTAATAGGGAGGATTGGTTAATTTCTAAGCTAAGTTGAAGTCTTCAAGAATCTGTTTTCTCTCCATCTTTTCACTCTGTCATTCTCACCACTTTCGCAGCTCCATACGTGGTCGCTAGATAGCTATACAATCTTTAGGCAATTTATTTTTATATACTAGTGTCTAGATTAAGTATGAAAACATCCCTTTCTTGATCCACCTGTTAAGCACAAGAAAAACCTTCCAAAAAGTCCCCTAAGAATCCCTCCTCACTTTTCATTGGCCAGAATCATTTCAGAATGCCTTCCGTGGAAAGGCTAATGAGACCACATATATTGGTTCAGCCTTTTCCCACTAGGTTACAGGACAGAATGAAGCCCTAGAGAAAATGTCTTGAGACACTCTGTTCTCAATTCTCCCAAGAACAGTACATAGCCAGCACCATTTCAGATACATAAGAGAGAAGTTGGTTTATTACCCAAAAATGAATGCCTTGGGGCATTCAGATTTAATTCTCTCCCAGAACCCTAGTGAAGAAGAGCTGTTTGTATTAACCATAATTTTTTCTCTGAGTCTGGGATTTGAGGATACAGCTATCTTCTCTGATAAAAATAATTGCTAGGCTAATTTCAACTAAATTGAGCTTCTATTATCAAAGAAAAAGATGGAGAATGGCTGTTGGGTAGGAAATTAACTTTCTTTCACATTTATTTTATTTTATTTCATTTTTTGGGTGAGGAAGATTGTCCCTGAGCTAACATCTGTTGTCAATCTTCCTCTTTTTGCTGAGGAATGTTGGCTCTATGCCTCTCTTCCTCTATTTTGTATGTGGGATGCTGCCACAGCATGGCTTGATGAGCAGTGCGTTGGTCCGCACCCGGGATTAGACCATGCGAACGCCAGGCTGCCGAAGCGGAGTGCACAAACTTAACCACTATGCCACCAGGCTGGCAACTCACATTTATTTTTTAAGAGCAATATGTGGTGTGCCATGCTGTGATATGCCACCCAGGTCCCCCTTCAGGACCGAAGGAATTATTCTGCCTGTTGTTGGAAGTGCTGCTGGCACGTATCCCTCAACTGTCAGACCTTTCTGGGAACTGTCTCAGCTGAAAATATTTGTCTTACTCAATATCACACCCTTCTCCCAGGGCAGCTTGCATCTAATGACTGGTTATGCAGCAAATAAAGGACTGAGCCTTTTGCCCTAACTTGGGACAATGAAGGGCCATTCTGGTTTCAAAGTTTCCTGTGGTGTCAGATGAAGACTGATGGACTGCATCACAGCCTAACCACTCCCTTTACCCAGACCTGTTCCCTTCCTTTCCCCTCCAAAGGTGGTGATCCTAAGAGCATGCCCAAATCAGCCTCCTGCCTGCTTGTCTGCATCTGTGTCTTTTTCCTAGGTGAAACCTTGGATACCTTTTTCAACTGCTTTGTGTCTAAATATCCTATTGTACAAAGAGGGCCATAATAATATCAAATTTTTTTGTGAAAAATAGATGTGTGTGAGTGTGCATATTAATGTGAGTATACATATATGTGTGTGTATATGTATACATGTAGAGAAAGAGAGATCATACCTAGCAACACACCTGACATGTGGCATATGCATGGAAATACACAAAGATATAATTAACTAATATAGTTTTCTTAAACATTAATACTTTAGTGTTTTTATTTACTTTTGTGTGTGTGTGTGAGAGGAAGCTTGGCCATGAACTAACGTCTGTTGCCAATTTTCTTCTTTCTGCTGAGGAAGAGTGGCCCTGAGCTAACATCTGTGCTCATCTTCCTCTATTTTATATATGGGATGCCACCACAGCGTGGCTTGATGAATGGTGCCTTGGTCCGCGCCCTGGGATCCGAACTTGCAAAGCCCAGGCTGCCTAAGTGGAGTGCAGGAACTTAACCACTACACCACCGGCCGCCTCAATATTTACTTTTAAATAAATCTCAGAAAATACGTGCTTTGCTTACAATCATAGAGCCCATAAATGCCAGAGCTAATAAAATCTACATCTTAACACAAATAGCATATTCATTCCATCATATCCCACTGCCTTTCTTATTTGTATAAATGCCACAAGCCAACCATAGGGAGAAAAACATGATAATCAGAAACCGACAAAAAGAATTCTTAACAAAAATTGTAAATTAGAAAATCTCTTTCAGATATAATGTACATTTGACTCTTAATTAAGTGTGAAAACCAGAAGAGAGGAATTTTTTTTAGTTCCTATAACACAAATGTATTTATGTGATGAGTTTATTTTCAAAATCATATATATATGTATATATACATATTTACAAATATGTGGTGACATCAATTCTTTAAAAAATCTATTTCAATTTCAGTTGTCAGGAAAGAAGAAGAATCTATGTTACTAAATTTTGTTGAGAATAGAAAATATTCTAATGATAGATAGCAAAGTATCTAATGTCAGGAAATCATTCTCAAGAAATTATTGTACCTGATTTCTAACAATCCATTTGACAAATATATAATATATAATATAAATCAGCATATGTAAACATTCACACATATATATTAATTCTTCACCATGCTCCTAAGGAGCTGTAGGGTAAAATACAGTAGTTTAAATAAAGGAATAGAGGGAGATGATATAAAATTATGTTTTCTTGGATTTTCTAGAAGAATGAATGTTCAAATAAAATAGAATAGAATACATGATGCTTATGTTAATTCAAAGAACATTACAGTGGGAGTGTAACATTTAAGTTTTAATTAGTAAGAGGTAGGCGGATGCTATATTTCAATGTGCAAATATTCTGCGAATTTTATAGACTACTTTGTAAATAAAGACATGAGAATTTCTTGATGTAGGATTAAGTTTCATAGACAAGCAAAAACAGTATATGAGTCAAAGAACTTTAATATATTGAATAGATCTACAGAGTATAGTACTTCACTAGGAGGCTTCAAAACTTCAGAACTTCACTTCAAAACTTCAAAATGTTTTGGTGCAGATATGCAAGGCATCGAACTTACAGGTCAGCACTCCTTAGGTCTTAACACAATCTTGTCATCTTTCTTGAATAGCTTCAAAACACATGACCTCTGGTTATTATCTGGTATTAACCTGAGCCTCTTTCCTTGAACGTCTTATATCCACTGCTTGATTCTTTAACTTTATACTTTCAAGTTTGCATATTATTCATGGTAAGACACGGTTCCCTGTCCCTTTTACCACTCTTCATTCCCCCACGTTCCCATCACTGAGATAAAGTTGAGTTTCCTTTCTCCTTCCCCTCTCTCTGTTCTTCTCAATCCTTAACAATATCTAAGAATTAAAAAAAAAAAAGAAAACATTCAAATTATGCCTTGAGAATCAATCCGATTTTGATAAGTCAATTTGTAACATATATTTTCTTCTCTGAGGCATTTACCAGCTCTACAAAAATGGTGGTTGTAGGGAAAAGATTGGACTATGGATGGGGGAGGGATAGAAAAAAAGAGGGGAGGGGCATCAGAGATTTCTATTGTTAGTTATTTGTTTCATTCTGGAAGTGAACTGAGGCTGAACACCTTTCCGACTTAAAAAATAATATCATGTTATCCAGTATGTAGGACGAAATTCCTTTGCTTCAAATCCCTAAAGTCACAACATTAGAACCTGGCAACTCAAAGTTCATGTGAGAGTAAGCACTACTTTCACATCAAAACCGATGATTTTCTTTAAAATTATTCTCTCCTTTTGCCAACCCAACTTTGATGCAAAAACTACAGAAAGAGAAAACAGATCAGAGAAACCTGCAATGTCTTAAACTCAGCAAATACTCACATTGTAGTATCCTAGCACACCATAATGTACACATATGGAACTCACAATGTCTTCTTCATTGCTACCCACCCATACATGAAACATGGAACATAGCACTACAAAATCTTCACCTAAACGAGTTTTGCAGCCCCACAAACATTTTCCATTCAATATGTCTATTTTGTTTCTATCTCACTCTGCTTTTTCTCTCCTGTAGTCTGTTACTCTTATGACTCTATTTCAGTTCCTTTATATTTAACAGCTTATTTCATAAACATTGTTCTAATGTAAATCCTTTGTGTCATAATTTAAGTCCAATTCATCACTAAAAATATTTATAAAATCTATTTGCACTTATGTCATGTAAAAAGTGAGGGAGGACACAAAGACACACAGCATTTGCATTCTATAATTTATGATCAAAGAGAACAAAAATTAGAATACTGTGCTTTTTAATCTCTCATTACCGATGTTAATCTCTCATTACTCCAGAAATGGAAATAGATTAATTTTCATTCTCTTTTTACAACAAAACCTGAGGCTTTAGAGATATTTAGCCGTTAGCTCAAATTTTTGGCTAAGTACACAAAGACTAATTGTAGCAAAAGTAAGATTGGGGTGTGTGTGTGTGTGTGTGTGTTTAAAGGTATCCCTATCCTTATGCCAAACATTTTTCAGGCAGTTGTTCCATTGTCTTATATTCTAAGTCTATTCTGAAGCTCCAGGGAACATTCTGGGTTGTGATAGGTCAATCATACTTGTTGATAGTGTTTTTTGCTTCTACAAATGGCTTTTCCAATTTGATTTGACACCTCCATAAAGTAATTCTACCCAGTACTTTGTCAAATAGCAGGCATTAGAGCTGACCACAGAGAAGAAATATTGAAACATTGGTCAAACCAAACAGCACTTCAATTAAGATTTTGTGAAGAATAAAGATTATCATACGAATGGACAAGCCATTTTGGTACCGTTCAAAGTATATTGAAGGACAACAGTCCTTTATCAGATGTGTCTTTTGCAAATATTTTCTCCCAGTCTGTGGCTTGTCTTCTCATTCTCTTGACATTGTTTTTTCCAGAGCAGAAGTTTTTAATTTTACTGAAGTCCAGCTTATCAACTATTTCTCCCATGGATTGTGCCTTTGGTGTTGTATCTGAAAAGATATTGCCATACCCAAGGTCATTTGGGTTTTCTCCTATATTATCTTCTAGAAGTTTTATAGTTTTGTAATTTACATTTGGGTCTGTGATACATTTTGAGTTAATTTTTGTGAATGATGTAAGGTCTGTGTCTAGATTCACTTTTTTGCACATGGATGTCCAGTTGTGCCAGCACCATTTGTTGAAAAGACTGTCTTTGCTCCATTGTATTGCCTTTGCTTCTTTGTCAAAGATTAGCTGACTATATTTATGTGGATCTATTTCTGGGCTCTGTACTCTATTTTATTGATCTATTTGTCTATTCTTTCACAGATACCACACTGTCTTGATTACTGCAGGTTTATAGTGAGTCTTGTCATCAGGTAGTGTCAATCTTCCAACTTTGTTCTTCTCCTTCAATACTGTGTTGGCTATTCTGAGTCTGTTATCCAAAACATACAATGATCTCTTAAAACTTAATAATAAGAAAACAAACAACTCAACTAAAAAGTGAGCAGAAGACTTTAACAGACACCTCACCAAAGAAGATATACAGATGGTAATTAAGCATATGAAAAAGTGTTCTGTATCATATGTTACCAGAGAAATACCAATTAAAACAACAATAAGATACCACTACACACTTATTAGAATGGCCCTGAACCGGGACGTTGACAACATCAAATGCTGGTGAGGATGTGGAGCAACAGGAACTGCCATTCAATGTTGATGGGAATGCAAAATGGTACAGCCACTTTGGAAGACAGTTTGGAAGTTTCTTACAAAACTAAACATACTCTTACCATGATCCAGCAATCACACTTTTTAGTGTTTACCCAAAGGAGTTCAAAACTTATGTTCACACAAAAACCTGCACATAGATGTGTATAGCAGCTTTATTCATAAATGCTAAAACTTGGAGGCAACCAAGATGTCCTTCAGTAGGTAAATGGATAAGTAAACTGTGGTCCATCCAGACAATGGAATATTACTCTGTGCTAAAAAGAAATGAGCTATCAAGGCCGGAAAAGATATAAAGAGAAATAAATGCATATTGCTAAGTGACAGAAACCAATCTGAAAAGGCTATACTATAGATAATTCCAATTGTATGACATTCTGGAAAAAGCAAAACTGTGGAGGCAGTAAAAAGATCAGTGGTTTCCAGGGGTTGGCTGAGTAGAGGGAGGAATAGGAAGAACACAGAGAATTTTCAGTCAGTGAGAAGCCTCTACCTGATACCATAATGACGGATAGATGTCATTATCCATTTATCCAAACTCATAGACTGTCCAACACCCAGAGTGACCTGTAATATCATGCATTATATAGTTAAGTCCTCATAAAATTCTCTGAGGTACATCTATTAATCACATTTCATACATGAGGAAACTAGGGTTAAGAAATGTCAAATAATTTGCCCAAGGGTGTGTAGGTCAACATGTAGAGGAAACAGACACACATGAACCAACATCTACTTTTTTTTGTGTGTGTGAGGAGGACTAACCCTAAGCTAACATTCGATGCCAATCTTCCCCTTTTTTCTTGAGGAAGAGTGGCCCTGAGCTAACATCCGTGCCCATCCTCCTCTACTTTATATGGGACACCACCACAGCATGGCCTAACAAGCGGTGCGTCGGTGTGCGCCCGGGATCTGAACCTGCGCCAGCGAAGCAGAGCGCGCACACCCAACTGCTTGTGCCGCCTGGCCAGCCCCAAACCAACATCTATTTTAACCTCATGTTATACTGCAAAGCGATATTTGAAAAATCTCTCTATATAAAATAGGTAAACTTTGTTGTATGAGATGATTTATTTAATTATTATTCTTTACCGGTTACTTCAGCCAATTCCTTAAGTAAGTTGAATTTCAGGTCGACCTCGTTATCCTTGGTTTGAATTCCACAATTCTATAAACTTTAGAAATGTAAAGCACTTCTAGAGATCTCTACAAATGTTGAGAAAAGTTGAAATCGAATAAATAGAGGCTTATATCCTTACAGTCTTTCTCTCTTTGGGGTTTCTGCTTCCACTCCATTTGTAGCGTTTCTTTAAAAATCTATGTCAACCTAACATGAGATTACACACGTGAGTGCACACACATGTTCAAATTTAAATCGTAAATATTCTGAAAAACATTCACCATAAGCATTTATGAGGGTTTTTTTTAATGACAATTGCAACAGAGGGCATTGGAGACCATATCAGAAATAACCCTTCCTCAAGTACCATTATAAATCCTGGTTGCCATCTGGTGTCCTCCATTCTCCTTTCTTTGCTGCATCCCATTCTCTTTTAGAATAGAAACAAATTCATCTCCGTGCAGAGAACTTCTAGTATAAGATGTTAAAATAATAAAATTTTACATATATGTGTATGTATATATACACATATACATTAATCACTTCTTTAATCAACTATTTATTAACCAAATATAGTTAATATTTTTAAAAACTTTTAATCATTCTAGCAATAGTAATGAAGCAGTGATATATGAAATCTAGAAAAATAATCATGAGAGAATATAGCTTTAATTATCTTTTCTAAGATATTGGTTACCTAGGAAATACCAGCAGGAGGAAATATAATTAACACGTCTTTTCAACTGTATTATTAGAATTGAAAAATCAAGTACAAAATATACAACCTTTTTCAATGATTACATTTTTCTCTAAACTTGAAGTTAATGAAATTCCTAGTTGTTCATCAATTCTCTTTAATATATAACATTTGACTTACTGATGAGTATATACATTTAAAGCTTCAAAATAACATAACAATTCTTAATTTTTTTCATAATTTTGAAACATGGCATTTCCCTATAAGGAGTATATTTTTAGTATACTTCAAAAATATTATCTTTTGAAACTCTAACTATAGCTGTCAGAAAATGTCAGTAAATTCAAATCTGACTTTTTGTTATTTTGTTTACTGTACAGACCCTGTTCTTAATATTCTCAGTAATATAGGTGATTTTATAGTGAAATACCAAACATTTTTAAAAATGTGAAACAGATAGCATGCCACATAAAACCAAAATTCAAATTCATTTCTGCTTTCTGTGTCTCCTATCCTAAAGGAGCTTGATTATGTCTGCATGTGCATTTGTGTGAGCATGTGCGTGCATGTGTGTGCATTGTGTGTTTTATGTGTTGATGGAATGAATTGTACACCGTTAGCCTCGTTAAAATGCCTGAATAGCTATGAATGTACTTATAATCCAAAATTCCCTAATTCTTTTTGCCTTTAGTTCATATAGGATCCCATCTCCCAGAGAGGGTCATTCAAATTTGCTTTGGAGTCGCCAGAAGCTTTGTCAGACAAAATCATCATGCAGCATTACCACAATGTTCTTCCTCTCTGGCTCTGTCCATCATCACCTCTTCTTAAAATGTTCTCTTCTGATATAGCTCATTGCAGTTTGTGTTCAGTGTCATTGTTGTGGCTGCCTATTTGAGAATATGCTTGATCAGAAGCCATCCTTGTGTATCTGTGAAGAACCAGAATAATGCCATGCATAAGGATAAAATGGTGGAATTACCTTTGAGGAGGGCGGGACTGCCTTCTCACTTCTCTTCCTAGTGTGTCTCCTTTAAAACATAACAGACCCAATAAAAGAACTACCTTTTGATTTTACAATGCAAGATCACAGGCCTTCTGACACTTGGACCTGTGAACGTATACCTCCCAGATGAACTCAGGGTTCTCTCAGAGAGTATAAGGGAGACAATCACAAAGTGCATCCACTTGTCGCTCAAGGAGATAAGAGAAGTTTTCATTGTTTTCTTTTATTTTACTGCATATATGTGTGTGAAATTCAGTCTAGACTTTGTAGCTACTTCATGTCACCTTAATGTTTACTCAAATATTAAATTTTGTCTTCTCTCTCTACTATATGGTCCAGATGGGGAGGTCTTTTGTTGGCAAGATTGTTTTATTTCCTCAACATGTTACCCAGAGGAATAAGAATACTTAATAATCTTCCTCACAGTCAATTTATTTGTGAAAATAAATCATTTCTCTAAGTTCCTTCAAACTCATGCAGGACAACATGAGTAAACTATGAACTGAATGTTTAGATAAACAAAAATAAGTACATAGGAAAAAAAACACACAAAGCTTTGTATTCTGAAGGTTTTTTAAATCCTTACAAATTTGAGGTCTTCAAATAAACTATTTTAATTCTTATCTTTCAAGATATAGAAAATAACAAACATTTTCATTTATTTTGGAAAATTTTGTAACTTTCAGTTTTCCCAAACACATATAAAATATCAATCTCTACCTTCAGAAGAAAAAATGAGACCAACAATTTGTAGACTCATTAAATGCCCTAAACAGTATATATTTTCTTACTATTATAAATTGACTTTTAAATTATTCTCTTATTAATGGAGTTTATGTTCTTTGACTCTTTGTGATGGGTGTTTATAAGGACTTGCAAGAAATATTAGATTTAAATTATAACTGAGTTTTATTTCACAATGCTTCAATTAAAATATTTAGCAACAGGAAATATTAATCTGCCTTTGGTGTAAAGACTTTTGGATCCAAAGTATCCATCTCTAATAAGCTCTAGGATTTAGAAACAATTTCATCTAAAAACCATCAGAATTTGAGATTACAAAATATATCAACCCGAATGGAAAGAAAAAGTTTTGGCAAAAGGACATTGGTAGAAATTAAGAACATTAGAAAATGATATGTAAAAGAAATAAAAATATAAGAAAACTAAATTTTAAATATATATATAGTTAAAATTATTACAGGAGAAAATATTAAGCAATTAAAATAATAAGAAAATACAGGCATGTGAATAACTACTTCAAAGCTTTTTTTTATTGATATTTTAATAGTTTATAACATTATGAAATTTTTGGTTGTACATTTTTGTTTGTCCATCACCATATACATGTCTCCCTTCACTCCTTGTGACCACCCCCCACCTCCATTGCCCCTGGTAACCACAATACAGTTTTCTCTGTCCATATGTTGGTTTATATTCCACATATGAGTGAGATTGTGTGGTGTTTGTCTTTCTCTTTCTGGCTTATTTCACTGAACATAATACCCTCCAGGCCCATCCATGTTGTTGCAAATGGGACGATTTTGTCTTTTTTGTGGCTGAGTAGTATTCCATTGTATGTATATACCACATCTTCTTGATCTAATCATCAGTTGAGGGACACTTAGGTGGCTTCCGCTTCTTGGCTGTAGTGAATAATGCTGCAATGAACATAGGGGTGCATAAGCCTCTTTGGATTGTTGATTTCAGGTTCGCTGGATAGATTCCCAGTAGTGGGATAGTGGATCATAGGGCATCTCTATTTTTAATTCTTTGAGGAATCTCCATACCATTTTCCATAGAGGCTGCACCAGTTTGCATTCCCACCAGCTGTGTAAGAGGGTTCCTGTTTCTCCACATCCTCTCCAACATCTGTTGTTTTTGTCTTGGTGATTATAGCCATTCTAACGGGTGTGAGGTGATATCTTAGTGTTGTGTTGTTTTGATTTGCATTTCCGTGATGATTAGTGATGTTGAACATCTTTTCATGTGCCTATTGGCCATCTGTATATCTTCTTTAGAGAAGTGTCTGTTCATTTCCTCTGCCCACTTTTTGACCTGGTTGTTTGTTTTTTTGTTGTTCAGTTGTGTGAGTTCTTTATATATTATGGAGATCAACCCCTTGTCAGATATATGTTTTGCAAACATTTTCTCCCAGCTCGTGGGTTGTCTGTTCATCTTGATTCTGGTTTCATTTGTCTTGTAGAAGCTCTTTAATCTGATAAAGTCCCACTTGCTTATTTTTTCTTTAGTTTCCCTAGTCTGAGTAGGCATGTCATCCAAAAAGATTCCTTTATGACCCGTGTCAAATAGTGTGTTTCCTATATTTTCTTCTATGAGTTTTATAGTTGCAGGTCTTACCTTCAGGTCGTTGATGCAAGTTACAGGCATGTGAATACCTACTTCAAAGCTTTTGATGAAAGAAGGAAAGAAGAAAGAGAAAAGAAGGATAGATGAAAAAGAGAGACAGAAGGAGAGAATGGGGAATAGAGGTAGGAAGGAGGGAGAGGTAGGAAAGGAAGAAAAACATATATAAAGATGTTAAAAAATTTTAATTAGAAAAGTACTTATAGGGGAGGTGAATAAAACCTAGAAAGAAAAGTTAATGTATTTAAGGATAATAATAGATATTAATACTAAGCTTCAAGAAGAGAAAATTAAATTTATTTAACATATGCTGCCCAAGAAGTTAACTACATGTAAAAAATTTAGATGTAAATTTTTTCTACATATAGCAAATATTTTAAAGCTTTGAAGAAAAGTGAGAGTAATATGCATTGTTATAAAGAAGTAAAAAGACTCGTTAGGTAGGCATCATAGATTACATACAGTGCAGCCACAGGAAGTGGTGAGGAATAACAAAAATGCATATAAATAGCATTTATATTTTTAAATACAATTATAAGAAATACTATGTGTACTGTACTGGTTTTTAAATGAGAAAATAAATTCACAGAGGTTAAGTACTTTGTCTTTCGTTAAACAGGCTGAAGGATCAGAAGCAATTCTCAAAATATCTGCAGTCTACTGTAGCATACTTAGGCATTTCTTTCTTTTTCTTTTTCGTTCTTTCTTTCTTTCTTTCTCTTTCTTTCCTTCCTTCCTTCCTTCCTTTTGCTTTTTTTGCCTTTATACAGATTCTATTTTGAAGGGTATTAGAATTACAAAAACACAGTCATTTGATATATGACCTCTTAAAATATATCTATCACTACCGTTTCCCAGCCTGTGATTGTTATTAGTCCCCACGTTTATAACACATTACTCAAGTGCTTCATTTTTAATCATAGTTTCATTTTTTTTTTATTCTTAGGAAGTTAGGAAATATGTTTAAAGTTATATATATTAAAAGATGTATAAAGCTATATATGTTAAAAGGTGACAATTTTTCTATTATTTCAATTCTAGTAAATAAGGAAATTCTGAACCTCATAAGTAATTAAAAGTAGGAAAAAAATGTTTTAAATAAGAAAACATTAGTAAAATATAAAACTAATGACAACTAAAATAGAACCTAATTCGTTTTCCTGACAGGAAATTATGCTGTTTCATCAAACATTCAACATTATTGAATGGCTTTGGGTAATTCCTTTTTTATTCTAGTAACTTCGGATTTGAGCTTACACAGCATATCTTTTTATAACTTAAACACAGAACTCGGCAAATGTTTCCATCGATATACCTATGTTGTCATAGAGAACCAATTGCTTTGCCTCAAAAGGCAAACTTTCAGATGAGGCAAAAGAAAACTAGATCTAAAGGCCTAGCTTCCGCATTTAAATAATTATTCTCTTCCAAACACTGAGCCCATTTATTCAGAATGCATAAACTAAATTTTGTAGTTTTGCAAAGTTCTAGAAGAATTCATTAGAAAAGCTCAGTACTTTTTGTTGTATAACTTCAAATCTCTTAGATACAATTGTATAGATTTGTGCTATGCTTCCACTTTTCTGTCAATTGATAATACTCATAATAATGTTTTTATATTACTCTTAACACTGATTATATTTTGTTATTCACAATTTTCCTGGTTAATTTTTACTACTTAAAATACAAAAAAAGAGAAAAGAATTAATCAATATAAACCTTGGGTATGTATGCAATTAGAGCTTCCTTAAATTTTTCTTCATTCAAACATCAACACATGTGATTCCCCTCAAGCAGTCTCACTCACTCCTTGACTGTTTCCCTGACCGTCTTTCTCTATCTTCATCCTTTGATCATTGACAATAGCTCTTAAAATGTACTTTATATTCTTACGTGGGCAATGTTTGGATGTACTGTGAATAGTAAAACAGAAAGGAAAACTATGATAGCATGAAGATCAAAGCAGTGGCTGGTGCTGGGTAAAAGATAAGAAAGTGATACACTTTATGAGGAAGTCTGTGTTTTAAAGATAGGATAAAAATGTATCCAAAACTGATGTTTCACTATGTAATCCAGCAACCAAGTACTTTTAGGTGCAATCTTTATCATGTGCTAAGATATATGAACACTTGAAGTTCTTTGCATTCTATTATTCATATTTATTTGTCTACTCTGGCATACGTTAAACATTATTTTGCTATAATTAATATATTTTAATGATGGGGTGTGTTTCTTTCATTCTTTTTTAAAAAAAGTCTTTGAATCTTTTGGTGTACTTGTTCATTCAGATGAAGTTTATAATCATTTTATATATTACCCAAATATATCATTGGAAATTTTATTTGAATTATAATAATTTTGTGGATTATTTTAGAACATAATCTTTTATGTAAGAAGGGAGAATATAGAAGATGGGTTTTCCATGTTAGAAAGTAGTATGTTTCTACATTTATTTCCAGATTAGTTTTTCAGTTCTAAGTACAATATTTTAGGTTTTCCTATGTAGGTATATTATTTTTATTTCTAGTAATTACCTTTTTTTTTTGTACTATTGTCCATGGCATCGCTTTGCTAGGGCTACATGGGAACCACTGATATACGTATATGTGATTGTGGCATGCAGACTAAAGAAAATTCAGCTATTATTCTTAATGCTTTTTAAAATGGTTTTCTTGGGTTTTGCAGGTAGGAGACCTTAAAATATTTGAATAGATTTATAGCAGTAAGAATAGATGACATGAGATCAACCCTCTTAACAAATTTTTAAGTGTATAATACAGGATTGTTAACTATAGGTACAATGCTGTACAGAAAACATGTAGAATCTACTCATCTTGCATAACTGAAACTCTGTACAGATTGAACAGCAACTCCCCATTTCCCTTTCTCCCCAGCCCCTGGCAACCACATTTTACTTTCTTAGATCCTGCTCAAATTTGATAAATATACCTCACCTTGTCAAGCCCCAGGACCTGGCCATTCTCTTAAATATGGTTACTCCACAACCTTCAGGTCCCATCTCAAATTCTACCTGCTCTGAGAAAACACCTCTAACAATGCTAAATTCTTTCCATACTGCCTGACTCTATTACATCAACGTATATGCAATTCAATCTTTAAATATCTGTCACTGTCTGTAATTTTTTTTACTTATTTGTTTATTGTTTTTTCTAATTAGAATGTCTGTCTTATTTTCTTTTGTATTTGTTGCAAATGGACGCAGGTAGCTCAAAATAATAGTAATTTTAATTGACCAGTGAACACCGTAGGCTTCGCCTTTCCACTGCGGAACTTCATCAATTTTCTTTTAATACTCAAACTAGGGAATGCTTTCTTAAATCTTCTATATTATTGACCGATTTCTGATTTTTAATTCCTTATTTTTCATCCATTTTGGCTTTTTCTGTATGATATACATTTTTGTGTGCTGGGTTAACTATTTCTTTTTTTATTGTTTCTTTCTAGAGTTAATATGAAATAGTATGTTTTGCATACTTTCTAATTTTAACAAGGAGTTTAGCATCTAATTATTTTTCCTTGTTGACTGTCATCATGTATTTTGATATAATTAACATGTTTACGTTGTTACTATTATAGTATATGTTCTCTCAAAAACACATGTGTTTACTTGGAATACATAAGTCTAAAATCATGTTTGGGGCCGGTCCCGTGGCTTAGCGGGTAAGTGCGCGCGCTCCGCTGCTGGCGGCCCGGGGTTCAGATCCCGGGTGCGCAACGCGCACCGATGCACCGCTTGTCCAGCCATGCTGAGGCCGCGTCCCACGTACAGCAACTAGAAGGATGTGCAGCTATGACATAGAACTATCTGCTGGGGCTTTGGAGGGAAAAAATAAAAAAATAAAAAAATAAAATAAAATAAAATCATGTTTGCATGTAATATCCTGCCTGAATTATTCTATGACCCATTTTTTTTGAAGGGGGGTCTCATTTCTCTTTTATTTAGTGCAAAAATAAAATCATTTTTGTCAGTAGCATATCAGAATTTATTGGCCTTACTAGTAGTTAATAATAAAATCTTATGATTCATATCAATATTTTAGAATTGTATAGAATTCTAAATTCTTGGCATTCAATTGGTCGCAAAAACCTTGTTACACATAAACTAAAGCTCAGAGGTTATATCTTTCTTTCTTTTTCTACCCTAAGAACAGAAGAAAGTCATCAGTTTCTGGCGCCCAAACATTTTTTCTTTCAAAGGAATTCTTCTTTTCTCACAGTTCTTCATTCTAAACAACCAAAGCTGCTGTGAGAAAGGCTGAGGCAATTACAGGAGATTAATGTCTTAAGCTGACAAGTAAATATTTTTTTCTTTTAATGTTTTTTTAACTTTATTATGTCTGTATGGCTATAGTTTCACAATATCTTCTTTAGAGCACAAATTGTGAAATAGTTTTATGTCACATACAGCATACTCACTATGACAATTGTGACCATTTGAAATAGATTTGATATGTGTACTCATTCCATTTTTGGTGAGCTAAGTTTTGGATCTCATCTCAAAATCTTCCAAAAATCTAGAGAGAGAAAGTATTACTCCCTCCCCCTTTGTTAATGCATTAACCCTAAATCTGAAAAGAATATAGCATCAGATAAAGGACTTTTTTCTCTATTAACCTCATATTATGAATCTTTTAAAAATTCAGATACACGAATAAGAATAAAAAGAAGGGAATCTTTAAATTGAGTTTGAACTTTATTCTAATATAAAACGAATTCATATAGAAGAAAAACTAATAAAAATATTCAAATTATCATTTATGACAGAGATTCTGAGAAAATATACATTCAGTTACCTATTCACTCATGCTACATATATTCATGGGCACCTACTATATGCCAGCCACTGTGTTGAGACCTAAATTATAATTAAAAATTGGTTGAGCAAGGCCTGGAGGGAAAAGTGTTAAAGGGAGATGGTTAAGCATGTGCAAAGCTTCTGAAGTGATTAAGCATTGACCAGGGAACTGAACCACAGAAAACAAAGGGGGAGTGAAGAGCCATAGATTGGGAAGTTAAGGAGGATTCAGATCCCAGACGCCTTTGTATGTCATGACAAGGATTTTGGACTATTTTCTTATACTTTAGAAAATCATTAAAGAGCTTTAAGTGGGATAGGAGGGAGTACTAACTTGATCAGAGTTGAATTTTCAAAACACCACTTTGGCTGCAATATGGTGCATAGATTTCAGAAAAACAATAATGGAGGAGTTAAGTTACACAATTATTTATTCCCAATCTTGATTAACCAAATTCATTCTTCCTATTAGCCAATTATTTTTAAAAAGTTTGAATGACAGCTTGCTTTTAGAATATCGTATATAGAGTAGGACTGAGAACACACAGAGGCCAACTCTCCACCTCCCCTTCCCCAAACACACTCACATATATACACTCACCACATTTCCCAATCTCTTTGCAACGTTGCCATACTTGATTGATGTAGTATTTTGATCATAAACTTTGAATTAGTTTTCTAATTCTAATGATGTTCAGTTTTTCTTAATCATTTATAGGTTATAGAGGGTAGGTTTACACGGAGAAAAGTAAAGGTAATTGATCTACAAAGTGATAATAATATTAATTACAATATCCTGAAAAGAATGCTATTGGGTGATTATCATATGCCAGGCAGTGTTCTAAACACTTTACCATGTATTAAGTTATTTAAACTTTGTAACAATCCCATGAGATAATTCCTATGTATGTAATATCCATTATATAACTAATCTCATTGAGATAATTCCCTAAATTAGCTAAGTTACCCAAGCTTCTGCATAGACTATCCAAACCACACAGTCCAAAAGTTTGAAGTAAGCAAAACAAAACCAAACTAATGTATCTTAAAACCAAAAAAAGGAGAAAGCCTTATAAAACAACAAAAAACACAATCCGATACATTCATCTCAATACACTTTTGTTATAGGAAATTATGTGACATTAAAAAAGACTATAGAAATATAACAATATTACATTTAGTCTCTGATAGGTTCTGAGTAACATATGAGTCAAAAGGTTTTACTATGAAGTTGCCAAAGTACAGCATCAGGTACTTAGTAAATGATCGTGTCCACTTATCAAAATAAGACACATGAAGCAGAAAAGTAAGGGATGCAGTATTTAACAATTATTCTGGTTCAATTATACAGCTTACATCTTCTGGAAGGACAATCATTTTATTTGGTGCTAAGTGTCCTTCTGTATAAATAATTTTCAAGTTACCATTAGTAATGCATGAGAACTACTCATGATTTAAGCAATGTTGCCTACAACTATATTCTGATTTCTCTTGTATGACATGTTGCTTATTTTTGATGTGAAAATATGTAATTTCTGCTCTCTAATTTCATCATTTTGAGCTAATTTGAGTTATGGTACAAGCAGGCTTGCGTGTACATGTACATATATGCACACAGAGACACACGCATAAATGCTTGCAACAATGTTTGCAAATACTCCTCTCCACAAGCATCTTCAAATGACAAAATTAAATCCATATGGTGATAAATTTCTTACAGTTTTTTACCACTCACAAACTGTGTCTCATTGAATATTTTCTTTTTGATCTCTCTAAAAACTTCTCACATAAGAATAAAATTCATAAAAGTGCAGTGACAAACGTCAGCTATCATAATTATATATGAATATTCATTTATGTACAGAATTCTCAGTGGTCTAAGTGTGATTTTTGAACATAAAAATCACAAAATTTACTTTCTATACTTAGCATATGAGTTCACAATTTTAGAAAAGTTATAGAGAAGAGATAATACAATCAAAGGAAACTTCTTAACTTGATTTGGAATCTTTCCTCCCAAGACATGGTCATCGACTTAGAAATACTAAATATATTGTAATTAATTTGTAGGAAAACTAAATATAATTAAAAAGCATATTAAACATTCATCAGTAAATATAGTTAATTATAGGATAATAAGAACATATGACTGTGTTTTGAAAAGTAGATAAAATAGCATTTAGAAAAATACAATGATGAAAATATTTCCCAATTTCTATTTAGAAGAAAAATATACTTTGATAACTGACTTCTCAAAAAAGAAAAAATAACCAAAAATAGGATAAAAATCATAAAAATATGGATTGCCAATTTGGAGATCTTAAAAAAAGTATACATATCATATTCATCAAAATTATCCCTCAGAAATAAAGATCCCCAAGAAGAAACTTCCAGGCCCAGAAATTTTAGTTGCAGAATTCTACCAAATATTTAAAGAAGGATTAACATCAAGCTTACACAAGATTTTCAAAAAAAAGGAAAAGGAATAATGCCCACTGCATTTTCTGAGGCTATTATTACTCTAATACTAAAACTACACAAGCCAGTACAAAAAAATAAAGCTCCAGACCCAAATTACTCATGAACTTCCATGCAAAATTCATTTAAAATATTAGCAAATTAAATCCAGGAAGGTATAAATATAATTTATGTGTGACAACAAGTGTGATTCAGTCCAGGTATGCAAGGCTGATTCAACATTAGAAAATCAATCAGTGTAATCAACCACAACAGGCTAAAGAAGAAAAATTATATGATTATATCAACTGACTAACAAACAGCATTTAATGAAATCCAACAAACAAACGAAACTCTCAAAAAACTAAAAATAGAGGGGAACCTTATCAATTTGATATAGAAGATCTACAAAGAAACAATTGCTAAGCGGTAAGAGATTTAATGCTTTCTCCCTAATAGCTCTCTAAGGTCCAGAACAAAACAAGGATGTTTGCTCTTATTCAACATGGTATTGGAAGTTCTAGTCATTATAATAAAACAAGACTAATAAATAAAAGATATGTATATTAGAGATGAAGAATACAACTATATTTATTTGCAAACAACTTGATAGTCTACATTGAAAATCCCAAGATATTTTACAAAAAAACCTCCCTTCTAGACTAATAAGTGAGTTCAATAATGATGCAAGATACAAGAACAATATACAAAAAATCAATAACATTTCTAAGTACTAATAATGAATATGTGGAAACCAAAATTCAAAATGCAATATCATTTACACTTACTACAAAGATAATGAAATTCTTTGATATCAAAAAGCAAACAAAAAATATGAATGGGAAATTTACCCTAAAAATTGCAAAATATTGATGAAAGAAATAAAAAAAGACCTAAATAAATAAGGATACATCCTATTTTCATGATTTATTTATTCATTTATAATTATTTTTTTTAATTTTATTTATTTATTTTTTTTCCCCCTAAGCCCCAGTAGATAGTTGTGTGTCATAGCTGCACATCCTTCCAGTTGCTGCTTGTAGGACACAGCCTCAGAATGGCCAGAGAAGCAGCGCGTCGGTGCGCGCCCGGGATCTGAACCCGGGCCGCCAGCAGCGGAGCACGTGCACTTAACCACTAAGCCGAGGGGCCGGCCCATTTTCATGATTTAGAAGGATCAACATAGTAAAGATATAAATTATGTTCAAATTGATTTATGTTTATTGTAATTTCTATCAAAATCCAAGCAAGATTTTTTTACAGACACAGACGACTTATACTAAAATTTATATGGAAAGACATAGAGACCAGAATAGCTAAAACAATCTTGAAAAAAAGAATGAAGAGTTAGACACAGAGATCAATGGAATAGAATAGAAAATTTAGAAGTAGACCAGCAAAATTGCGCCCAGCTAATTTTGACAAAGAGGGAAAAGCAATTAAATGAAAAAAGGATAGTCACATAGACTTTACAACTAATGGTGCTGAGTAACTGAATATTCATGAGCAAAAATCAATCAAACAACGCTTAAATGAAATAGTATGATACTTGTTGGCAATCAGTTGACTGTAAATGTGTGGCATTATTTTGGGGCTGTCTATTCTGTTTCATTGGTCTATATGTCTGTTTTTATGCCAGTATCAGACTGTTTTGATTACATAGCTTTGTAATATATTTTGAAGTCAGGAAGTGTGATGCTTCTAGCTTTCTTCTTCTTGTACAAAATACTTTCAATTCTTCCAATCCATGTACATGGGATGTCTTCTCATTTACCTGTGTCTTCCTTAATTTCTTTTATCATTGTTTTATAATTTTCAGTGTACAAGTCTTTCACGTGTTTGGTTATGTTTATTCCTAAGTATTTTATTCCATTATTTGTTGCTATTGTAAATGAGATTGTTTTCTTAATTTCCTTATCAGATACAGTCATGTGTCACTTAATAACAAGGATATGTTCTAAGAAATGCTTTGTTAGGTGATTTCATCATTGTGTGAACATCATGGAAGGTACTTACACAAACCTAGATGGTACAGCCTACTACACACCTAGGCTATATGGTACTAATCTTATGGCACCATTGTTGTATATGCAGTCCGCTGTTGACGAAAACATCATTACATGGTGTATGACAGTAGTGTGTTGTTACTATATAGAAACACAACTAATTTTTCTATATTGATTTTGTATCTTGCAACTTTACTGAATTTCCTCCTTAGTTCTAAGAGTTTTTTTGTAGAGTCTTAAAGGTTTTCTACACATATTATCATGTCATCTGAAAACAGATAATTTTACTTCTTCCTTTCCAAATTGGATGCCTTTTATTTCTATTTCTTATCTAATTTCTCTGGCTGGGATTTCTTTTTTTTTTTTTTTTAATTTTTTGTTTATTGCAGTAACATTGGTTTATAACATTGTAAAAATTTCAGGTGTACATCATTGTACTTCTATTTCTGCATAGATTACATCATGTTCACCACCAAAATACTAATTACAACCCATCACCACACATATGTACCGAAATAAACCCTTTCACCCTCCTCCCTCCCCCCTTCCCCTCTGGTAACCACCAATCCAATCTCTGTCCCTATGTGTTTGTTTATTGTTGTTATTATCTACTACTTAATGAAGGAAATCATACGGTATTTGACCTGCTCCCTCTGACTTATTTCACTTTGCATTATACCCTCAATGTCCATCCATGTTGTCACAAATGGCTGGATTTCATCGTTTCTTATGGCTGACTAGTATTCCATTGTGTATATATACCACATCTTCTTTATCCATTCATCCCTTGATGGGCACTTAGGTTGCTTCCAAGTCTTGGCTATTGTGAATAACGCTGCAATGAACACAGGGGTGCATGTAACTTTGCAAATTGGTGTTTTCAAGTTCTTTGGATAAAACCCAACAGTGGAATAGCTGGATCATATGGTAGTTCTATCCTTGCCTTTTTGAGGAATCTCCATACTGTTTTCCATAGTGGCTGCACCAGTTTGCACTCCCACCAGCAGTGTATGAGAGTTCCCTTCTCTCCACATCCTCTCCAACACATGTTGTTTCCTGTCTTGTTAATTATAGCCATTCTGATGGGCATCAGGTGACATCTCATTGTAGTTTTGATTTGCATTTCCCTGATAGTTAGTGATTTTGAACATCTTTTCATGTGTCTGTTGGCCATCTGTATATCTTCTTTGGAGAAATGTCTGTTCAGGTCTTTTGCCCATTTTTTAATTGGGTTGGTAGTTTTGTTGTTGTTGAGATGCATGAGTTCTTTATATATTTTGGAGATTAAGCCCTTATCAGATGTATGCTTTGCAAATATCTTCTCCCAATTGTTAGGTTGTCTTTTCGTTTTGTTGATGGTTTCCTTTGCTGTGCAGAAGCTTTTTAGTTTGATGTAGTCCCATTTGTTTATTTTTTCTATTGTTTCTCTTGCCTGGTCAGATGTGGTGTTTGAAAAGATGTTGCTAAGACCGATGTCGAAGAGCGTACTGCCTATGTTTTCTTCTAGAAGTTTCATAGTTTCAGGTCTTACATTCAGGTCTTTAATCCATTTGGAGTTAATTTTTCTGTATGGTGTAAGGTAAGGGTCTACTTTCATTTTTTTGCATGTGGCTATCCAGTTTTCCCAACACCATTTGTTGAAGAGACTTTCTTTTCCCCATTGCATGTTCTTGGCTCTTTTGTCAAAGATTAGCTGTCCATAGATGTGTGGGTTTATTTCTGGGTTTTCGATTCTATTCCATTGATCTGTGTGTCTGTTTTTGTGCCAGTACCATGCTGTTTTGGTTACTATAGCTTTGTAGTATATTTTGAAATCAGGGAGTGTGATACCTCCAGCTTTGTTCTTTTTTCTCAGGATTCCTTTAGCTATTCCGGGTCTTTTGTTGTTCCATATAAATTTTAGGATTCTTTGTTCTATTTCTGTGAAAAATGTTGTTGGAACTTTGATAGGGATTGCATTGAATCTATAGATGGCTTTAGGAAGTATGGACATCTTAACTATGTTAATTCTTCCAATCCAAGAGCACAGAATATCTTTCCATTTCTTTGTGTCTTCTTCAATTTCTTTCAGAAATGTTTTATAGTTTTCGGTGTACAGATCTTTCACCTCTTTGGTTTAGTTTATTCCTAGGTATTTTATTCTTTTTGTTGCAATTGTAAATGGGATGGTATTCTTAATTTCTCTTTCTGCTACTGCATTTTTAGTGTACAGAAATGCAACTGATTTTTGTATGTTGATTTTGTATCCTGCAACTTTACCATATTCGTTTATTACTTCTAAAAGTTTTCTGGTGGATTCTTGAGGGTGTTCTATATATAAAATCATGTCATCTGCAAATAGTGACAGTTTCACTTCTTCCTTTCCAATTTGGATCCCTTTTATTTCTTTCTCTTGCCTGATTGCTCTGGCTAGGACATCCAATACTATGTTAAATAGGAGTGGTGACAGTGGGCATCCTTGTCTGGTTCCTGTTCTTAAGGGATAGCTTTCAGTTTTTCACCATTGAGGATGATATTAGCTGTGGGTTTGTCATATATGGTCTTTATTATGTTGAGGTACTTTCCTTCTATCCCCATTTTATTCAGAGTTTTTATCATAAATGGATGCTGGATCTTGTCAAATGCTTTCTCTGCACCTATTGAGATGATCATGTGATTTTTGTTCTTCATTTTATTAATGTGGTGTATTATGTTGATTGATTTGAGAATGTTAAACCATCCCTGCATCCCTGGAATAAATCCCACTTGATCATGGTGTATAATCTTTTTAACGTATTGTTGTATGCGATTTGCTAGTATTTTGTTGAGGATTTTCGCATCGATGTTCATCAGTGATATTGGCCTGTAATTTTCTTTTTTTTGTGTTGTCCTTGTCTGGTTTTGGTATCAGGGTAATGTCGGCTTCGTAGAATGAGTTAGGGAGCTTCCCCCGCTCCTCATTTTTTTGGAAGAGTTTGAGAAGGATAGGTATTAAGTCTTCTTTGAATGTTTGGCAGAATTCACCAGGGAAGCCGTCTGGTCCTGGACTTTTATTTTGGGGGAGGTTTGTGATTACTGTTTCGATCTCCTTACTGGTGATTGGTCTATTCAAATTCTCTACTTCTTCTTGATCCCGTTTTGGAAGATTGTATGATTCTAAGAATTTATCCATTTCTTCCAGATTGTCGAATAGGTTGGCATATAGCTTTTCATAGTATTCTCTTATAATCTTTTGTATTTCCGAGGTGTCTGTTGTAACCTCTCCTATTTCATTTCTGATTTTAGTTATTTGTGCCTTCTCTCTTTTTTTCTTGGTGAGTCTAGCTAAAGATTTGTCAATTTTGTTGATTTTTTTCAAAGAACCAGCTCTTGGTTTTATTAATTTTTTCTATTGTGTTTTTGGTCTCTATTTCATTTATTTCTGCTCTGATTTTTATTATTTCCCTTCTTCTACTGATTTTGGGCTTTGTTTGTTCTTCTTTTTCCAGTTCCTTTAGGTGCATTGTTAGATTGTTTATTTGAGATTTTTCTTTTTTGTTGAGATAGGCCTGTATCGCTATAAACTTCCCTCTTAGAACCGCTTTTGCTGTATCCCATAAATTCTGGCATGTCGTATTTTCATTTTCATTTGTCTCCAAGTATTTTTTGATTTCTTCTTTGATTTCTTCGTTAACCCAGTCGTTGTTCAGTAGCATTTTGTTTAATCTCCATGTATTTGTGGCTTTTCTGATTTTCTTCCTATAGTTGATTTCTAGTTTCATACCGTTGTGGTCAGAAAAGATGCTTGGTATTATTTCAATCTTCTTAAATTTATGCAGACTTGTTTTGTGGCCTAATATGTAATCAATCCTGGAGAATGTTCCATGTGCATTTGAAAAGAACGTGTATTCTTCGGTTTTTGGATGGACTGCTCTGTATATCTCTACTAGGTCCATCTGTTCTAGTGTGTCGTATAAGGCCAATGTTTCCTTATTGATCTTCTGTTTGGATGATCTATCCATTGGTGTAAGTGGAGTGTTAAAGTCCCCTACTATTATTGTGGTACTGTCTATTTCTGTTTTTATGTCTGTTAATAATTGCTTTATATATTTAGGTGCACCTACATTGTGTGTGTAGATATTTACAAGTGTTATATCCTCTTGTTGGATTGTTCCATTGATCATTATGTAATGTCCTTCTTTGTCTCTTTTTACAGTTTTTGTTTTAAACTCTATTTTGTCTGATATGAGTACTGCTACCCCAGCTTTCTTTTCATTGCCATTTGCGTGGAGTATCTTTTTCCATCCCTTCACTTTCAGTTTGTGAGTGTCTTTAGGTCTGAAGTGTGTCTCTTGTATGCAGCATATATATGGGTCTTGTTTTTTTATCCAGTCAGCCACCCTATGCCTTTTAATTGGAGCATTTAGTCCATTGATGTTTAAAGTAGCTATTGATAGGTATGTACTTACTGCCATTTTTTAACTTTGTTTTTTTTTTTTTCCTCAGTGTTGTAGTAGTCCTTCTCTGTTCCTTACTTCTTCTAAACAGAATTGATGGTCACTTTAGTTTGACCTCTGTCTGAAAGTTGTACTCTTTAACTCCCCTCCTCCCTCCTTTTATGTTTTTGATATCATATCTAACCTCTTTTTTGTGCATTTGTATCCATTACATTCTAATCATGGAAATAGATACTTTTTCCTATTTGTGGTCTTCTCTTTTCCCCTTAAATCAGTCCCTTTAACATTTCTTGTATCACTGATTTCTTGGTGACAAACTCCTTTAATTTTTGATTATCTGGGAAAATTTTGATCTCTCCTTCCATTTTGAATGATAACCTTGCTGGGTAGTGTATTCTTGGCTGTAAGTTTTTTTCTTTTAGCACTTTAAATATATCATGCCAACCTCTTCTAGCCTGTAAGGTTTCTGCTGAGAAGTCAGCTGATAGCCTTATGGGGTTTCCTTTGTATGTAACTTGACATTCTCTTGCAGCTTTTAGGATTCTCTCTTGATCTTTAATTCTGGACATTTTGATTATGATGTGTCTTGGTGTGGGCCTCTTTGGGTTTATCTTGTTTGGGGCTCTCTGTGCTTCCCGTACTTGAATGTCTGTTTCCTTCCTTAGGTTAGGGAAGTTTTCATCTATTATTTCTTGAAATAGATTATCTGCCCCTTTGTCTCGCTCTTCTCCTTCTGGGACACCTATAACATGGATGTTAGTGCACTTGATGTTGTCCCAGAGGTCCCTTAGACTGTCCTCACTCTTTTTAATTCTTTTCTCTTTTACCTGTTCAGCTTGGGTAATTTCTTCTAGTCTTTCTTCCAGCTCACTGATCCGTTCTTCTGTATCCTCTACTCTGCTTTTGAGTCCCTCTAGTGAATTTTTCATTTCCAGTATTGTATTCTTCATTTCTGATCGGTTCTTTTTTATATCTTCCATTTCTTTGTTGACATTCTCACTGAGTTCATCTATTCTTCTCCCCAGATCAGTGAGCATCCTTAACACTCTTAGTTTGAACTCTCTGTCGGGGAGGTTGCTCATTTCTGTTTCACTTAGTTCTTAATCTGGGGTTTTGTCCTGTTCCCTTACTTGGAATGTATTCTTTTGCCTCCTCATTTTGCCTCTTTCCCTGTGCTTGTGTCTGAGTATTAGGTAGGTCAGCTACGTCTCCTGCTCTTGGATAGGTGACCTTATGTAAGTGATGCCTTAGGAGGTTTCCAGTGTGCTTCCCTCAGTTCTCAATGTTCCACGGGTGACCCCTATGTGGGCTACGTGTGTCCTTCTATTGTGGCCTGTTAGCTCTCCCTATAGGCGCCCAGGGAGGCTGAGTTATGCTCCTGGCCAGCTGTTGTAATGCTCAGCTGCTTGTAGTTGTTGTGGGCCCTTCAGTCTCTTTATCAGGTGTGGGGAGCCCCAGCACAGTTGGCTGTAAGTTCTAATACCACATTTGTGCTGCAGTATTTCTTTTAAGTGAGTAGGCCCCCAGCGTGACAGGTTGTTAGGCTCAGGGCCTTACAATTGCTGTAAGCCTCTAGCCTATTAGGTCTCTTGTCAGGTCTCTGAGGATTGCCGCTGGGTGGGGCTGGCCTCAGGCACAGGAGCACCCAATTGTTTCAGGCTTTGGAAGGGGGGCAAACCTCCTATGTGGGTCTTTGAGAATCACAAGTCTTCTGCAGCTGACAAGCTCTGTTGCCCACAGGTCCACACACACAGTCAACACAGTCCTGCCCGGTGTGAGTGCCCCGACCCCCAAGCGGACCCAGTCTCTCCACTGCGGGAGCCCCACACAGTCCGCCACCACCCCACACTCTCCACCCGCTCCTTGTGCACACCCTGCCCCACTCAAGTGGGCTCTGTTGCCAGGCTGCAGAGAATCCAGACACCAATCTATGCAGGCCCACACGTTGCCTGAGGGCTTGTTGTTGGGTGGGGCCAGTCTCTAGGGTGGGCTGCCTGCCCTGGCTGAGCTGGATTAAATCGGTGCTCTAGCGGGTGGAGCAGACCCTGGGTTAGCAGGCCTCAGGGAGAACTCCAATGGCGTCTGTGTCAGCACGCTCACACCAGGCCACAACAATGGCCGCCGTCAATGTCCCAGTCCCTGGAGAGGTCTCACCCCTCACCGAGATGCACTCAGGGCCTATTAGGTGAGTCTCTTTTCACCCCAGCACTGTGCACCTTTCTTTCTGGTGATTTTAGGATGCTTTCTGGAACGGGTGAGTTTGTGCATGGGCTCTTTAAGAGCCAGTTTTAGTTTCTTTGTGAACCGGGTTTTCTGGGGGTGCTCCCCAATGCTTTAGTAGCAGGCAAAGTCAGATATTATGCCGCTGGTGTCGATTGTGCTGGGTCCACAAAATGCCCACAGCAGGGGCGCTCCCGTGCTCAGGGCCCCGTGCCTCCAGGGAGGCTGCGGACCTGTGGGCTGCTCCCGGCGGCCGTGAAGCTGGCGGCTTGTGAAGGCGGTGTTTTTCCTCTCCAGAATGGAGTCTCTGCCTCTTCTACCCCAGTTAGGATTGTCCGTTGTTGCAGGAGTTCCTCTTATCCAGTTTTCAGTTCTGTCTCAGGGGTAATTTTTCCACGAGTAGTTGTAAATTGGCTGTGTCCACAGGAGGAGGTGAGTTCAGAGTCTGCCTACGCCGCCATCTTGACTCCGCCCCCTGGGATTTCTAATACTATATTAAATAACAATGGCAAGAGTGAGTACCAGATCATAGAGAAAAAGCTTTCTGTTCAGAAATAAATGCACATATTATAGTCAACTGAGCTGTGACAAGGCTGCCAATAGTATACAATGGGAAAGGATAGTCTCTTCAACAAATAATGCTGGGAAAACTGTATATCCATACACGGAAGAATAAAATTGGACCCTTATCTCACACCATATACAAAAATCAACATAAAGGATTAAAGACTTAAACCTAAGACTTAAAATCATAAATCTACTAGAAGAAAACAGATGAAAAAAGCTTCTTGATGTTGGTTTTGGCAACAATTTTTTGGATATGATGCTAAAAGAACAAATAATAAAAGCAAAAATAAACAAGTTGGATTGCATCAAACTAAAAGCCTCTGCCTAGCAAAACAAACAATCAACAGAGTGAAAATACAATGTACTGAAAGGGAAAAAACATTTGCAAATCATATATCTGACATGGGGTTAATTTCTAAAATATATAAGGAACTCATACAACTCAATAGTAAGAAAACAAACTGATCAGAAAGTGGACAAAGGACTTTGAATTTCTCCAAAGAAGACATATAAATGGCCAACAGGTATATGAAAGATGCTCCACATCACTAATCATCAGGGAAATGCAAATCAAAACCACAATGAGATATCATCTCAAACATCTTAGGATAGCTATTATCAAAAAACCAAAAGATAACAAGTGTTGACAAGTTTGTGGAGAAATTGAAACCCTTCTACACTATTGGTAGGAATGGAAAATGGTGTAGCTGCTATGGAAAACAGTATTGAGATCCCCCCAAAAATTAAAAGTAGAACTACTATATGATCCAGAACTCTCACTTCTGGGTATATATCCAGAAGAATTGAAATCAGTATCTCAAAGAGATATCTGTACTCTCATGTTCAGTGCACTATAATTCACAATAGCCGAGATATGGAAACAAATAAATATCCATCAACAGATGAGTGGATAAAGAAAATGTGGTTTATACATACAATGGAATGTTATTCACCCTTTAAAAAGAAGGAAATCCTGCTATTTGTGACAACATGAATGGATCTGGAAGACATTATGTTAAGTGAAATAAGTCAGTCACAAGACAAATATCTTTATTTGGTGGTTACCATGGGATGAAGGGAGGAGGATATGGAGAGCTGCTGTTCAATGGGTATACAGTTACAGTTATATAAGATAAGTAAGTTTCAGAGATCTGCTGTACAAAGAGCCTATAGTTAACAATAAGGTATAGTGTAAAAATGTATTAAGAGGGTAAATCTCATGTTAAGTGTTCTTACCAAACAAAAAAAAAAAAAAGGAAAAAAAAAACATCAACAAAATAGCACAAAGATACTTTTGAAGGTGAAGGATATGTTTATTACCTGGATTGTTGTGATGGTAATATGAATGTATATATATGTCCAAACTCACCAAATTGTATGCATTAATTAGTGCAGTTTTTTGCATACCAATATACCTCAATAACGCTAAAAAAAAAGACATGAATTGGCATCTCATTGGAGAGAATATATAGATGACAAATAAGTATATGAAAAATGTTCAACATCATTAGCATTTAGGGAAATGCAAAATAAAACCACAAGATGTCACGATGCACCAAACTTTTGTTAAAAAATGAATAAAATTAAAAATCCAGTTTCTCGCTGACACTAGTCTCATTTCAGTTACCCAAGAGCCATATGTGGCTAGTGGCTACTATAATGCCTAGCACAGATATAGGCTATTTCCAACCTTTTAGTACACTTAGCATAATACCTCTCCCCTGACCAATCTCCCTCATAAACCTCACTTACAAAACGAGCTTATGTCCCTAACCACTGACATCCAACAAAAATATCCAGAAGCTAATCTCATACAAATATCTGGGCCATGGTGGGATGAGCCCATAACCAGTTTAGTTAACCCAATTCTGAATGCAAGGCAGCTAATACCCAAGCTTTGTTGGCTATGATATTATTTGCCCCCATTAGCACCAACTGTAATTGCACTAAGCCACTCAATCTTGCCTTCATGGGAACACAGAGATTACAGGCAGCAGAGGGAGCCTGGTGAACCTGTAAGGAAGTCAAATGGCTTCCCGTATCACAAGCTTCCCTCATCTGACCTTGGACAATATTTCCTGTACTTGGTTTTGGCTCAAAATTCCAACAGATTTTTATTGAGGAACAAAATCCCCAAGTACTTGCCCCTAAAAACCACACTAGCTGCAACTCTCCAATGCCACAAACAAACTTGCCTAATAGTCTTCCTGGTATTAATCACCCTAGGATCAATAGTTTTTGAGGCGGTAGGAACAGCATATGTGTGGGACACCACACAACAATGAAAGGAAACGCAGATAACCACGTCCAAGGAACTATCCACATAAAGTTGTATATAAAATAACATGGAGCCAAGGGATGGATTGTTATATAAATGGGCCAAAGACGGCGCCTGTTTTTGGTCCCTGTGTTGTTTATGTCTTCATGGCAGGCTAGGATCATTACCTTAAAGGCCATTGGCACAAAACTCAAATTCTTAAACATCCAATTACTTATATAGCCCAAATCAGCAACGTTTTAGCTGTTTAGAGCCTGCCTGCTTTCCACACCATGTGAAACGCCATCCAACACCTGCTAGCCATGAGAAAAACGACCTCTGTAACCATAAAAGACCTCAAACTGCTGCTGTCCTCTTGAGCTCTCTGATTCAGATTCCCCACCTTGCTGCTAAGCAACATCATCAAGACATATAAGCCGCCTCCCTTCTGGGAGTTCCCTTGCCATTTCCATTTCTGGGCTATGGGCCTGCACTGCTGTCTCTGGGTCTCTTGCTGTGACTGACTTCCTCAGGCAATTCTCTCCAAGTGGCCACCCAATAAGGCTTACTGTAAAATACTGCTTTCTCATGGTCATTTCTTTTCCTTGATCAGCACTGAAATCTTTGAACTTATCACATCCACTCTCAGCTTTCAGTCATCCCTTCACATGTGCATCACGGAAACAATCTCTATATTCTTGCACTTTTCTAGGCGGTGACTACTGTTTCTTGTTTCCTTATAACTGCTAGCTTGGTGGAGAGGGACAACATTTATTATTTAATCAAAATATTAAATAATATTTAACCAAAATGTTAGCTAATATAAAAGAAGGCCTACCAGTAAAAATGAATTTGCAAAATTTTGGATGTTTGTGGAATGCTTATAGCTGTAGCATCAAATGTTAGTTGTTTACCTGTCATAATAGGAAATCAGAATAGTAGAGTAAGATGTATGTAAAAATATATTATTTTCCATGGAAAGCAGTCATTTCCTGTAGTTGTTTTAGCAAAATGTATAAAAGTAAATTCCTAGAAATCTATACTCATCTGAATAGTCTCATTTTTCTCCAACAGTCATTGATGTCTAGTATTTTAAGCAATGTGATTCTTAGTGGGCCCAGAGGCTGTCATATTCTTTTCTAAGACTACAGCAGTGTCAGAGTTTCAAGATAGCATTGTTAGAATAAAACCTTATATTTATATCAAGCATATCAGAAAATCGCTGTTGTATAACCGCTTGAAAGCTCTGGGCATTGTTAACTAGATAGCATCACCGCTTGTCAGAATCATCAACCAGCAACTGGGACTGTGATATACAAGTTTAAAGAAGCACAGTTACCTTTCCAGGGAAGGAATTAATATTTAAAACAGTAATTTTCACTCTCTTTTATATTTCTCTGAATTGAGTTAGTTAAATGTTTTACTCTGGGCAAAACCATTTATAAGCCTACTGTGAATTTAATCACCGTGTTCCTTTCCCAAATGCTAGTCTTTATAAAATAGTTTCTGCTTAAATATTTCTTCATTTTAAGTATTTGTGACTAAAGAACAGAGTCATTCTATCTAAAAGTTTTTAAAATTAATTTAATTGATAACAAAGGAAGGTTTCCTATCTCTTCCAGTTTTGTTATCTGTAGCCTGCACATCAGGTCATCGTATTAGGTAAAATGACAAAACTTATTTCATAAATTGCACATCATCCCATAACTAAATCTAAAATGAATGGCAAATTATTTCTCAGTGTATATGAATAACCATTGCTTTTATTCTCCAATCTATTATGTCCAAACATTCAATTGAGGGAAACGATTTAAATACACTCTTCGTTTGTTTCGATCACCGCAATAATTACTTAAAAATTGTTCAGATGAGATAACTTGTTGGATAAACATTGTAACATTTGCCTTCTTAAGTAGAAATGTGTACTTTAACCTAGGGTGTATAATACTCAGTTTATCACTTGTGTCTATTTTTTGACTCAAGTGATGCTATAGGTGCTCCACCTGTAGCCCTTAGGCCTGGTGTCCTGGACAACGTCCAGCTGCCGCAATCTCGATATCTGCCTGAGGGCTTTCTGCAGGGAAGGCTACTGGATGCCATCAGAGCTGGGAATTCACAACTGAGAGAAGCTTTCAAGTAAGTTTATACCAACTTCCTGTCTCTTGGATGGAATAACAAACGTGTTCTACACTATTTCTCATGGTGCTGGCTGGCTTGATAACAACAACATTATTGACTTCTTTTGGTTCCAGTTTCAATTTCCCACTGCCCTACTAGTGTTACTTCACCTCCAAAATAAACTACTTCCACTTGAATTCTTATCCCAGTGTTGTTTAAAACATTTATCAATTAGCCTTTTGATAGTGTTCTCTCCTTTGTATTAACAAATTTTCAGTCTCCGTTTGTTTATTCTCAAGAAAAATTAATTTCTCTATTTTCATAATAATAACTCAGAATAGCTCCCCATTACTTCTTTTTAAATGTCATATTCCCCTCCAGATTTTCTCATTTCTTTGTTCACCTTCAATAAACACTTCTTCATAGCGTTTCTTATAAAGGGCCACCTCCTCACATCTTATTTACTCTTCAACCCACTAAAATCCAGCAAGAGGCTCTAAGCCTTCCAGAATATCAAATGTGTTCTTGCCAAAGTAACTTTATTTTTAAATCCAATGAACACGTCTCTGCCTGCATTGATTTCAGCAGAATTTGGTATTGTGGGGGAAGAGGGAGAATCCCCCTCTGCCCTTTTCCTTAAGGTTCTTATGGCTGGCCAAATAATCAACAAGACAGGTTAGCAGGAGAAAATAATACCAAGTTTAATAACATGTATACATGGGAGAAACTCAGAAATGAGCAACTTGTCCCTCTGTCTAAGCCTCTTGCTTAAGTATTGTAGCTAAAGGCGAGGAAGGTGTTGGGTGGTGGGTAGTGGTCTGGACTTCAGAGGGCAAGAAGACCATTCTTTTCAGGGTCATCTATAGATAATGTGGTCAGGGAGAGATAGAGTTTTTTGATAAAAGGGGCTTGGTGCCCCTCCCATTGTAACATCTATTTTACATTATCATTACAGCCATCATGATAGAAGATCTGTTCCAAGAAGGAGCCACCATGTCAAATTCTTTAGGCAGTTAGTGGGGCAGGTCAAATGTCCCTCAGAGAAAACAATCAAGGTAAAGAGATATATTTCAGGCTAGCCAAATCTTGTTCTCCCACAGTCCCGCCTTTAAAACTAAAAGTTTCACAGTCCTTTTGATACTTAAAGAAGTTTCATAGTCCAGAAGCTGAGTTGGTAGATTGTTTCATCTCACTGAACACATTTCTTAGTCCTGATAATAGATCAGTTTAATTAAGTTGATTTTAGAAGGTGGTGATGCAGGTGGGCTCTCAAGGTTACGCCTATATTGTGGAAGCAAGCAATCAAGTATTTAATAGAAGCATTTCTATGTAAACAAAAGAAAAACAAGGTTAATGGTTGAAACAAGTTTCTGAGTTTAGAGGACAGCCAGTTAAGAAGATTTTTAGATGTCAGTGTCAAAGCATCTTTTGAAGTTTAAAATGTCTCTGATGATGTCATTGGGTCATCTCTTAAGTTTGTATCAAGTCCATCAGCTTCAGTTTGTAAGGCTTCAGGAAAAACAGCAGGTTCAGTTTGCAGTGATTCCAAATGAAAATGATGGAAAAAATCAAAAACGTTAGTTTGGACATCTGTAGCCAGATATTTCAGGAGACTAGAAGAAATTAGGATCCAGTCCAGTCAACAGATATAAAACAAAAACCTCAAAAGACAATTAACAAAACTAGAATCTAATATCCGCAAATGTATACTAAAGTGTTTACTGAAATATAATTTTTCTCTCTAAAATCACCCTCATTTTTATTAAAGATAGCCAAATTAAAACTAACTAGTTTACAAAATAAGTCTAGTTCCCATAGAGTTGGCCCAATTATTTACATAAGTACAGCAAGAATAGCAATTGATCACATAGGCTCTTTTAAATCTGCTTTGCTGGAACTTTTTATAAGGAATCTCACATTGAACTTCAAAGGCCTCTAGAGGCCAGGAAAGCCAAGCCAAGGATTTTGTCATCAGAGTTTGCCTGCAATACCTACAGATTTGGGTGAATTCCTCTCTTCCGAGGTTCCCCCCAAATATTTTGAGGTTCCTTGTACCTGCCAGATAAGTGACATTCTTCACTTATCCTAGTAAGTGCTGCTTGGAACATAAGGTACCAGGCCAATATTTCCACGTGGCTTTGTTCCATAAAGTCCAATCTTCATTCCTCAAAAGCTGTATGGCTATATCGCAAATATGATGTTCCAGTCACAGCCTTGGTAATATAACCCGTATTTCCAATTGTGTCCTGTTATAAGGAGAACAGATTCTTAGTGAACTTATGCAAATAACTATATTGCCATGAAAACAACAATACTCACTTACTAAGAGTTTCCAAATTCGAGGGATCAGATAGAAAAAGATAAATATTTCAATTTTACTTACAAAAGTATCATTTACCAAATTGCTATAAGTCATAGCTAGCTCAGGAGAAAAGAGAAAAAGTTTTCCTTAAATCTGAAAAAAGAAAACATTAAAAATTCAGCAATACTTCAAATGAAAAATCATAAAAATTATAATCATCAGTTCATTTAGTCCTGTAATCCATTCTTGATCCCAATCTTTTTGTTAGCAGCTTCATGAAGTCATCAGTTTCTCCATCAGATTTCTGGAATTTCTTACCAAGTTCAGTTTTATGATCAGCAAGTTTGTCAGAAACCTGAACTTCAGTGTAAATGTCAGAGTCGTTTCCATGAATTTTTCTGAAGGTGAAACATATTTTGCAAAAGCATTACAGCAAAGAAATAAGTCTGTAAACAAGACCTCAAAATGGCAATTGACAAAGAAATTTGGTTAATTTTGTGACATACAACACTTTAAAATAATAACCAGAACCAGACTGATAACCAGGATGGATCAGAATTTCAGTAATGTTATACAATTTTAAAACACCTATATCAATAACATTTACCCACATAATACCACCTAAGCAGGCTTATCATCACTTGTCTGACAATGTTTTCCATGTAATTTAACATACTGAATAAGCCTAATAAGTTTACTATCTTTCTTCTTATAGGAAGAGAGCAAATTTCTTTGAGAAGTCCCAGGGCCCTTTGAAAATTCTCAAAGAAAAAAGTAAAAAAAAGACTTTGTTTAAGATATGAATTTTGGGGAGCTTGTCAAAAATATAAAAAGTCAAAACAAACAGAGCATTAACAGTCCAAAAAGCCTTAATAGAGAGACCTCAGTCTTTTGAACATAGGAAATTATTTTAACAGTTTTCTTTTTTTTTTTTTCTGTCTTTTAGGCAGACTTACTCAAAGGTAAAGGAAAATCTTTTATAACCTCTTTATCCAGTTTAAGAAAATTATCCTTTTAAGATAAAGATGACGAAATTTTAATATTGCACCAGCTTACTTCTGGTATTAAAACTCATTTACTTCATTAAATTCATTTTAATCTCAGCCGACTTGACCATGCATAAAACTCTTTTTCCAGAATTCCTCTTCCACAAACTTTCTATAACTTTCTTTTTACCTTCAGAATTTGTCCCATGTCTTTCTTTTCCCTCCTAGTACTTGAGGACAAATTTATCTTTCTTAATCAACCAAACAAAACATTTCCATTCTTTGTACCTTCTTTATACACCTTACTTTCCTTGTACACAGACGTATTTTTCTTAATTTTTAGTAGCTTCAATCACACATACTAATTAGAAATTTTAACCCTTAGAAACCTTAATTTCTAAGTAAAAACTAAGTAAACAATTATAAATTTTCTTTTACATTGATATCTTGTGGCTTGGAAAATTTATAAACATTTCATAATTTCTGGAAACATGTTACTTTATAGTACAATCTTTTAAAACACAAGACATGTTTACCAATAGACCCAAAATACCTTTTAGTTTTCCTGTAATGAAAAGCCAAAAGTAGACAAATGTACATTTAGCAATCAATGTCTAATATCTTATCTAATTTGGAAATGATCTAGACAATCAGTGAATTTTTATCATAAAATTTAGCAAAACTCTAAAGTTTTAAGTCACCAAAAAGAGTTTGGAAGCTGTAACCACCATAACACATAATTATTATTTAAAGTTCACCCAACATTCATCTTTTTCACAACTATTTAGTTACTTGTTCCCAATAATTATTTAGATTGCCTACAAGACTTCATAAGATTTCAGATAAAATTAGCCATCATTTAAATTACTATTTTTGTTAACCAGTTCTGTAATAGAAATAACATCAGTTTTTCCTACAAAATTTCATGTAAATTTCATCACCTCTTATACCTCTAAACATAGTTATCATTAAGATTTTTATCAATAGGTCTTGGTCTTCTAATTTTGGACAAGGGAAGCATTCCCAGTCAGACATTTTAAAACATACTCAGGCAAAGTTGATGTAACCTCTTTATATAAAATTAGCTCAAACATTCCAACCTTTATAATCTTATCAACACTTACACTTTCACATGTTCTCAATTCAATTGTAACTTGAGTCAGGTCTTAAGGCTAGTCAAATTTTTCCCTTCTTTTTCTGGCCTTAATTCTTAGGTACCAATTAAATAATTATGTGAGAGCTCTGAAAACATTTTTTTTCCCCCAATTTAGAAGTTTTTCCAATTCAAAGGATCCATCCTCTGGCCATTGACGAGTAGGATGTTCATTTGTATATTTATTCCAATAGTGACTCGATCTAATAAGCCTTTTTAAGGAAAGACCCAGAGGTAACTTTCCACGCTTAGAATAAATCTTTACCATGGACACAGGAGGCGTCCCTGGTGAGGGCGCAGATGATGCAGCTCCCATGATCCACAAAATTCACTCCCAAAGATATTCAGAGAAAGTAAAGACCTTCGTTGCACAGGCGGTAAGGATGGTGTAGTGAAAACGGTGTCTCCGGTCTCCCACAATAGTGTGGGACGCCTCCAGTCACAGACCTGCTAATCTGTGACATCAGGCAGGCGATACTGGAATGGGATTTTTACAACACTAACAAGCAACAAAGGTTAAGATGACAAAAGCCCTTATGGACTGGGCCCTTTATGATAAACTCCCCTGAGAGCTTGGCACAGCTGGAGAAAGAAAGTTCAGAACTCCCCAGTCTATTTGACTGGCCACCAAGGTGCACCCCGATAAATGCACCTTCTGTATGGTGGAGACCAAGGAGAATATTCTCACTGGTCACAAAGCCAAGTTCTCAGGACACAGAACAAGACAGAGACTACTCTGGGAGGAAAAGGGATCAAGATCAAAACCAAGAGTACTCTAGCAAATTTACCAGAGTCACTAAAAGCACAAGAAACTAGTTTCCCAAATATTTTCTCCTGCCAATCTAAATTTAGAAAGAGAAAAAAAATTCTCACCACTTGCTTCCACAGGACCCTGCAGATAGAGATTCCGGGAGCCTGATGTGGTAAGAAATCTTACCTTTTGCAGGCTTTTGTCAGGTGTTCCCGTATCTCATCACCTGCAGTAGCCCAAGGAGAAGGCAGTTCTTCCAGCCAGAGAAGGCAACTTGCCAGCCAGTGGGGATCCTGGCGACTACGCCAAAACTGTAGGGGAAGAGGGAGAATCCCCCTCTGCCCTTTTCCCTTAAGGTTCTTATGGCTGGCCAAATAATTAACAAGACAGGTTAGCAGGAGAAAATAATACCAAGTTTAATAACATGTATACATGGGAGAAACTCAGAAATGAGCAACTCATCCCTCTGTCTAAGCTGCTTGCTTAAGTATTGTAGCTAAAGGCGAGGAAGGTGTTGGGTGGTGGGTAGTGGTCTGGACTTCAGAGGGCAAGAAGACCATTCTTTTCAGGGTCATCTATAGATAATGTGGTCAGGGAGAGATAGAGTTTTTTGATAAAAGTGGCTTGGTGCCCCTCCCATTGTAACATCTATTTTACATTATCATTACAACCATCATGATAGAAGATCTGTTCCAGGAAGGAGCCACCATGTCAAATTCTTTAGGCAGTTAGTGGGGGAGGTCAAATGTCCCTCAGAGAAAACAATCAAGGTAAAGAGATATATTTCAGGGTGGCCAAATCTTGATCTCCCACAGTATTATTGAGCACACCCTACTTCTTGTGAACCTTCACCTTTGCACTTGTATGGCTCTGAACTATTCAGGCCATTTCCTCTCTTCTCCTTTGATGATTTATCCTGATATGTACTTTGTACAAGCCATAGAGGGCTCTTTAAGTTTTATGCTTTCTTATGTTTGTAAATGGAGAAACTGTTTACCCGGAGGCTCAAGACAAATACTCATGAGATCAATATAGCTCTCTCTCTCTATGTATCTCTAGCAATTAATGTATTTTTTTTTAAATCTCCTTGTTTGTTTATATCACTTTATTTCTCTACCTTCTCTAAGCTTTCAATATTTTCTCAGCCTCATCATGAAATTCTGGACTAGGTCACCATCATCTTAAGCTTGTATAATAAAATAAATTTCCAACTGGTATCTGACTCTGTGCTTTCTGTCTCTCCCTAACCTATTCTTCACGCAGGAACCAGAATGACTCTTTTTTTTTAACATAAGCTCAGTGCTATAAGGATACAATTTCAATTCATTCCTGTAGCCTAAAAGTCCAACAGAATCTGGCTTTGCATTAGCTTTCAAATATCATTTCCTAACACTCTTTCTTTTCTGTGTAAGCTTTTGCCACACAATCAGAGTGGAATCAGATATTATGAGACTCTTTTCAAGAACATAGAATATAAGAGTATCAAAAAAAATTATATTTGAAAGTGAATACAAATTTAGCATGAGCAAAGAAATCATAACAAATTACATGTTTTTGAAGACTTACAAATTCTAAGAACATCACATAATACAGAAAATGACAATATTATTATTAATTAACTGCTTGAGTTAATCTATAATATTTTGCGCTGTGTTTGATTGTTGGATGCTCTAATTGTATCTTCATATCACAATAATTTTATAATGTAATTTTCTAAAGAGAGAGTAGAAAGATAATTCAGTCTCACATCATGATTGGTATTTGTTATTATGCATTGCTTGACGCATAAGCTGTGAAAATTTATAAACAGACATACTCTGGTGTGCCTAACAAACACACAGATTCTGATCATTTTAATTTCAAGTTATGCCAATCAAACCCGAAAAATAAATACATTCTCTGTTTATAATTTTATATACTGCAGTATCAATTCCTGATGGATGAGAACTTCCATTTTAACTAGGCATCAATGAGAACTAAATCTTCACTTATAATTTTACACATTTTACAATTTGTAATTTTTTCTGCCAACTGCCTCCTGCCTGTGTTCATTTCGAGTTTTGTTTCTTTTCCGCTGCGCTCATGCTTCCAGCATGAGGTGCCAAAGCCTACATTCTTTGCAAGGTTGTAGGTGTGTCCACAAAATAGATGAGGGAAGTATTCCTAGAAGCCATCCCCATGCCATGCAAAGATAGTTAGCAATAATTTAAGGGTATGCTGAAGAGACTGTGATATATACAGTATAACAACTGTTTACTGAAGAGACTGCGAAATGTGTATATATATATACAATATCAGTAATACATAGATGTGTGTGTGCTAAATCTAAACCAAATGTATCACCAGCTGAACATCCATTCACTGGATGCCAAAACAATCTGTTGTAGTTTGAACATTAATCTTAGAGCTTCTTTCCTTCCTTGTAAATGACTTCTCCCCTAGACAGTCAAAGGCCTCCACATTGATGGGAGAAAAAGAAGACTTTTTATATGGAAATTGAAAGCACAAGGGTAAATTTATGTGCAGTCTTTTGACACACAACTAAGGCATTTCGGAATGAAAAGGAAAGGTCTGAAGGAATTGTTATAAAACGTTAGAGAGAAAGAGAGAGGGAGGGAGAGAGAAAGAGAGGGAGGAAGGGAGAGAGAGGGAGTGAGGGAGGGAGGGGGAAGAGAGAGAGAGAAAGAGAGAGAGAGGAAGGGAGGGAGAAACAAGGAGAGGGTGAGAGGGAGAGAAAGAGAAGAACTACCTAAAGTCTGCAGAAAGTTTGTCGCCATTGAAGGAAACAGGAATTAATAAATATTTGCTCCTGAATTTTGGGTGTGGGCCTTAGGGACACAGTTTTGTGAACAGAGCCTGTGATTCATCCAACTGAAAGACATTCCCCTTGGGCCAAAACTTGTTGAGTGCCATTCAAACTATCCTGTGTGTAAACCCTTTGACAGAGAGGGCAAGGAGCCTTTACAAAGAGTGTATCATTGATGGTGTAGCAAGTTAAAGCCCAATTTATTGACCTGTTCAAGGGTGGAAATTATTGTCACATAATTTACTACTTTTTGATTCTGTGTCACTACTATCTACTACGTGTAATTACCTTGTGGTACAAAGATAATGGATGACAATCAATAAATATCTGTAGAATGAATGAATGAATGAATGATACTCATGTCCTTCATAGTCCTGTACATTTATGTTAGGAAGTAATTAAAACATAGGCTTTAAAATGTAGTCAACATAAATCTGAATTATTGTTGTGCTGCTTACTAATCTCTCTTATCCTCAGTTGAGATGAATAGAAAAGAAATAACGAGAGAGAGATTTATCTAAAAATGGGTAATCACATTAAATGTAAATTGTCTCTCTAATTAAAATATAGAGATTCTCAGATTTGATAAAATAGCAAGACCAAAAAAAGAACCCAAATTAATTATAAAGTCATAAATAGGTTAAAAGTAAAGGATAAAAACTTACAAATAGAGTTAGGGATTTCAATACTCCTTTCTTAATAATTGATAGATCAGTAGGCAAAAAAAAAATAAGGATATAGAAGAATTAAAGAACGTTATCAATCAACTTGACCTAATTGACATATACAGAACACTCTACCTAACAACAAAAGAATATGTATTTTTTTCAAGTGTACAAAGAATACTTACCAAAATAGACTATATTCTGAGCCATAAAATAAGCCTGAATAAATTTAAAAGGATTTAAGTCATACAAACTATATTCTTTGACTATAATGAAGTTTTATTAGAAGGCAATAACAGAAAGATCTTTGGAAAATTCCCAAGTAATTTGAAATTAACTGACTTTTTAAAAATTTTTTACTGAGGAAAATTCGTCCTGAGCTAACATCTGTTGCCAATCTTCCTCTTTTTGTTTGCGGAAGATTGTGCCTGAGCTAACACTTGTGTCAATCTTCCTCTATTTTATATGCGGGTCGTTTTGGCTGCCACAGCATGGCTCGAGGAGCAGTGTGTGGGTCTGCGCCTAGGACCTGAGCCGGCAAACCCTGGGCTGCCGAAGTGGAGCGCGTGAACTTAACCACTACGCCACCAGGCTGGGCTCAGTAATTAACAACTTTTAATAATGCATGGATCAAAGAAGATATTAAAAAGAACTTAAAGAATATTTTTCATTGAATGAAATTAAACATGACATAAAAGAAAATTAGAAAGCGTTTTGAATTAAATGAAAACACAAATATAAAAAAATTGTGGGATGTCACTAAAGAATGATGCAGTGGGAAATTTATAGCATTAAGGGCCAATACTAGAGAAGAGAAATAGTTGCATATCAATGACTTCAACTTATAACATAAGAAACAAAAAAAGAAGAAATTTAATGTAAAGTAAATAGAAAAACTCAAATGATAAAGACAAGAAATCAATGAAATAGAAAACAGAAAGACACTAGAGAAATCAATTATAACAAAAGCTGGTTCTTTCAAAAAAGTCAATAGAATTAAAAACCTGTGGCCAGGATGAGGAGGAAAAAATGACAGGAGGCAAAAATTACCAACATAAGGAATTAAAGAGATGACATCACTACAGATTCTATACTTGTTAAAAGGACACTATCTTAGTTCAGACTGTTACAACTAAATATGATGGACTAGGTGCCCTATAGACAACAGAAATTTATTTCTAACAGTTCTAGAGGCTGGGAAGTCTAAGAACGAAGTGCTGGCAGATTCAATGTCTGATGAGGAACTTGGTTCTTAGATGACCATCTTGTCTCTGTGTCTTCACAGGGCAGAAAATGCAAGGGAAATTTATAGGACGTCTTTTATAAGGGCACTAATCCCATTCATGAGATATCTGCACTTATGACCTAATCACTTCCTAAAGGCCCCACCTCCACACACCATCACATTGGGGATTAGGTTTCAACATATGAATTTGGGGGGGATACAAATATTCAGCCTATAGGAAATAATAAGGAAATATTATGAACAACTGTATGTCAGTAATTCTACACCATGTGAAATAGACAAATTCCCAGACAAAATTATCAGCCATTCAAGAAGAAATAGATAATCTGAGTAGCCTCATATCTTTTAAAGAAATTGAATTTGTACTTATAAACCTTCCTACAATGAAAATTCTAGGCCCACATGGCTTCACTGATGAATTCTACCAGACATCAAACAACCCAGCAGAAAGTCTTCCCAAAAATTGAAAAGGAGGGAATACACTCCAATTTAATCTATTAAGTCAGTATTACCTTAACACCAAAATCAAATTAAGATGGTATAAGAAAACTATAATTATCCCCTAAATGTAAAAATTTTTTTGTTTGTTTGTTTATTGCAGTAACATTGGTTTACAACATTGTAAAAATTTAAGGTGTACATCACTACACCTCCACTTCTGCACAGATTACATCATGTTCACCACCAAAACACCAACTACAACCCATCACCACACACATGTAACCAAACCATCCCCTTCACCCCCCTCTCTCCCCCCTCCGGCAACCACCAATCCAATCTCTGTCCCTATGTGTTTGTTTATTGTTGTTATTATCTACTACTTAATGAAGGAAATCATACGGTATTTGACCTGCTCCCTCTGACTTATTTCACTTTGCATTATACCCTCAATGTCCATCCATGTTGTCACAAATGGCTGGATTTCATCGTTTCTTATGGCTGAGTAGTATTCCATTGTACATATATACCACAGCTTCTTTATCCATTCGTCCCTTGATGGGCACTTAGGTTGCTTCCAAGTCTTGGCTATTGTGAATAACGCTGCAATGAACACAGGGGTGCACGTACCTTTAAAAATTGGTGTTTTCAAGTCCTTTGGATAAACACCCAGCAGTGGAATAGCTGGATCATATGGCAGTTCTATCCTTGATTTTTTGAGGAATCTCCATACTGTTTTTCATAGTGGCTGCACCAGTTTGCACTCCCACCAGCAGTGTATGAGAGTTCCCTTCTCTCCACATCCTCTCCAACACATGTTGTTTCCTGTCTTGTTAATTATAGCCATTCTGACGGGCGTGAGGTGATATCTCATTGTAGTTTTGATTTGCATTTCCCTGATAGTTAGTGATTTTGAACATCTTTTCATGTGTCTGTTGGCCATCTGTATATCTTCTTTGGAGAAATGTCTGTTCAGGTCTTTTGCCCATTTTTTAATTGGGTTGGTAGTTTTTTTGTTGTTGAGATGCATGAGTTCTTTATATATTTTGGAGATTAAGCCCTTATCAGAAGTATGGTTTGCAAATATCTTCTCCCAATTGTTAGGTTGTCTTTTCGCTTTGTTGATGGTTTCCTTTGCTGTGCAGAAGCTTTTTAGTTTGATGTAGTCCCATTTGTTTATTTTTTCTATTGTTTCTCTTGCCCGGTCAGACATGGTGTTTGAAAAGATGTTGTTAAGACCGATGTCGAAGAGCATACTGCCTATGTTTTCTTCTAGAAGTTTCACAGTTTCAGGTCTTACATTCAAGTCTTTAATCCATTTGGAGTTAATTTTTGTGTATGGTGTAAGGTAAGGGTCTACTTTCATTTTTTTACATGTGGCTATCCAGTTTTCCCAACACCATTTGTTGAAGAGACTTTCTTTTCTCCATTGTATGTTCTTGGCTCCTTTGTCAAAGATTAGCTGTCCATAGATGTGTGGGTTTATTTCTGGGCTTTCGATTCTATTCCATTGATCTGTGTGTCTGTTTTTGTGCCAGTACCATGCTGTTTTGGTTACTATAGCTTTGTAGTATATTTTGAAATCAGGGAGTGTGATACCTCCAGCTTTGTTCTTTTTTCTCAGGATTCCTTTAGTTATTCAGGGTCTTTTGTTGTTCCATATAAATTTTAGGATTCTTTGTTCTATTTCTGTGAAAAATGTTGTTGGAACTTTGATAGGGATTGCATTGAATCTATAGATGGCTTTAGGAAGTATGGACATCTTAACTATGTTAATTCTTCCAATCCAAGAGCATGGAATATCTTTCCATTTCTTTGTGTCTTCTTCAATTTCTTTCAGAAATGTTTTCTAGTTTTCGGTGTACAGATCTTTCACCTCTTTGGTTAAGTTTATTCCTAGGTATTTTATTCTTTTTGTTGCAATTGTGAATGGGATGGTATTCTTAATTTCTCTTTCTGCTACTTCGTTGTTAGTGTACAGAAATGCAACTGATTTTTGTATGTTGATTTTGTATCCTGCAACTTTACCATATTCATTTATTACCTCTAAAAGTTTTCTGGTGGATTCTTGAGGGTTTTCTATATATAAAATCATGTCATCTGCAAATAGTGACAGTTTCACTTCTTCCTTTCCAATTTGGATCCCTTTTATTTCTTTCTCTTGCCTGATTGCTCTGGCTAGGACTTCCAGTACTATGTTAAATAGGAGTGGTGACAGTGGGCATCCTTGTCTGGTTCCTGTTCTTAGAGAGATAGCTTTCAGTTTTTCACCATTGAGGATGATATTAGCTGTGGGTTTGTCATATATGGTCTTTATTATGTTGAGGTACTTTCCTTCTATACCCATTTTATTCAGAGTTTTTATCATAAATGAATGCTGTATCTTGTCAAATGCTTTCTCTGTAAATGTAAAAATTTTAAACAAAGATTTTTACAAATCAAATCCAGCAATAAATAAAAGGGATAATGCATTATGACCAAGTGGGATTTATTTCAATAATGTAAGGTTAGTTTAACATTTAAAAAAAAATAAACCAGTGTAATCTACAATAATAGCAAACTAAAATAAAAAGAAATATAATAATCTCAAGTGATGAAACAACAAAAAATTTGATCAATTCCAACATCCATTCTTGATAAAAACTCTCAACATTCTAGGTATAGAAGGTAATTTTCTCAGCCTTGAAGAAGAGCATTTATGAAAAACCTGTAGCTAACATCATTCCAAACAGCAAAAGAACGATTATATCACTCTAAGATCAAGAACAAGACAAGGATATTCATTCTCACTGCTTCTATTCAACATTGCGCTTGAAGTTCTTGTTGATGCAATATGTCAAGCAAATGATAAACAAAAAGATGTTCAGATTGGAAAGGAATCAAAAAATCTTTCCTTGTTCACAGATGACATGACCAACTATATCAGCAGTTTTCCACTAGGGGTGATATAGCCCCCCAAGGGAGATTTGGCAATACCTAGAGACATTTTTAATTATCACAACTAGTGGGATACTAGTGGCATCTAGTGTGTAGAGGCCAAGGATGCTATTAAACATGCCACAATGCAGGACAGCCTCACACAACAAATAATTACACAGCTCAAAATGCCAATAGTCCTGCTGTTGAGGAACTCCGTTCTAGTAGAAAATATAATGGGATCTACAAAAAAGGTATTAAAATTTTTCAGTGAGTTTGGGAATGTTTGTAGGATATATTATTATATACACACACCAATTGTATTTATATATAAGAACAATGAATAATTTGAAATTGAAATTGTAATTTACCAGAGCATCAAAAAATATAAATTACTTAGGGATAAACATGACAAAATAAGTTGAATACTATATAATTAAAAACTACAAGTATTACTGAGAGAAATTAAAAATACATAAATAAACGAAGATACATACCTTGCTCATTTGTTGGAAGACTCTGTTTGTTGTTTCATACATTTATCTCAGTGGAATAGAATCGAGAGCCCAGAAATGGACCCACACATATATGGACAACTGATAGATGAAAAGTTCAAAGGAAATGCATGCAGTAGAGAAAGGATACTCTTCAGAAAATGGTAATAAAATAATTGGATATCTACATGAAAAAAAAGTTTGATTCATACCTCTAACCATATACCAAAAGTAATTTAAAATTGATAACATATGTAAATATAGATCCTAAAACTAAAAAAGGAAAAAGATATAGAAAACAAAGGAGAAAAATGTGATCTTGGGTTTGGAAATAATCTTTTACATAGTAACCCCCAAATTATGATCCATGTAAAAATGATCACTTGGACTTCTTCAAAATTAAAACCTTTCTGAAATGCACTGTTAAAAGATTGAAATGAATAGACACAGACTTGCAGAAAATATTTTCAAAAAATATATTTAATTAAGGCCTTTTATCCAAAATATATTAGTTTTCTATCATTGCCTAACAAATTATCATAAATTTCTCACTTTCAAATAACTCCCATTCATCAGCTCACAGTCTTTAGGTCAGTAGTTCAGGTGCACTGAGATGAGTTCTATGCTCAAGGGATCATAAGGCTCAAATCAAGGTGATGCCTGGGCTGGGCTTTTATACAGAGGTCCTGTGAAAAACACTTCGCTTCTAGGCTCAGGATTCACAGTAAAGCAAATTCACAGAGTTTACCTCCTTGTAGATGCAGGCCTGAGGTGCCAGTTTCCTTGCTGACTTTCAGAGAGGGGTCTCTCTCACCGCCTTAAGGTCACCCACATTCCTTCTCATGTAGTTCTTCCCATCTAGAAATCAGCAATGATTTAGTCAATCCTTCTCATGCCTCAAATCTCTCTGACCTCTTGTGCCACCAGCTGGTGAAGCTTTCTACTTTAAGGATGATTGTGTTTAGTTTAGACCCATTGTGGACAATCCACAATGATCTCCCTATTTCAAGATTGATTCATTGCCTACCACACGGAATAGATAAAGAACTCTCAAAACAGATTAATAAGTAAATAAAAAACTAAATTTTTAAAAATGTATAGAAGAATTTTGAATGTTTTACCACAAAAGATATATGGATGGTAAACAAACATCATAACGTACTCAACATCACTAGTCACTAGGGCACTGCAAATAAAGCTACAATCAGATTACTATATACCTATTAGAATGACTAAAATTACAAAGCCTGACTGTATCAAGCCTAGGCAAGGATGTGGGGTATTTTTGCCATTCACTGTTATTAGGGATGTAAAATGGTACAAACATTTAGGAAATTGAATAGTTTCTTTCTTTTTTTTTTTTGTGAAGAAGATCGGCCCTGAGCTAACATCCATGTTAGTCTTCCTCTTTTTGCTGAGGAAGACCGGCTCTGAGCTAACATCTGTTGCCAATCCTCCTCCGTTTTTTTTTTTTTTTCCCCAAAGCCCCAGTAGATAGTTGTGTGTCATAGTTGCACATCCTTCTAGTTGCTGTGTGTGGTACACGGCCTCAGCATGGCCGGACAAGCGGTGCGTCGGTGCGCGCCTGGGATCCGAACCCGGGTCGCCAGTAACGGAGCGCAAGCACTTAACGGGTAAGCCATGGGGCCGGCCCTCGAATAGTTTCTTAAAAAGTTAAACACACACCTTCCAAATGACGCAGCCATTCTCTTCCTAGATGTTTATTCAAGAGAAATAATGGCATACGTTCTTATAAAAACTTGTAAATGAATGTTCATAATTGCTTTATTGTAGTATCTAAAAACTGGAAACTAACCAAATGTCCGTCAATTGGTGAATAAACAAATCGTAGCATATCTGTGAAATGGAATACTATTTAGCAGTGCTGTCTGGCAACTACTATGGGATCATTTGCACTCACAACGAATTTATGAATCTCAAAATAATTATGCTGAGTGTGAGAAGCCAGACCACTACCACCAACAGGAACAACATAAAAGAGTACACAATGTATGATTCAACTTATATAAAATCCTAGAAAATCGAAACTAATGTGTCATGACAGCAGATCTACGGTTTACTGGCGACAGGGTCAAGTGTGGTGGGAGAGAGGGATTACAAATGAACATGTGAAAATTGATGAGATTATGGATATGTTCAACATTGATTGTGGTTTCAAAACTCATCAGTTTGTACATGTTAAATATGAGCAGCCTGTTGTATGCAAATTATACTTCAATAAACTTGTTAAAAATATAAATAAAATGCATATTATGCATCTTCAACTTACTATGATTTATCTTCAAATGTTTTCATACCACATTGTATTTTTAAGATCTTTACAGCTATAAATGCCCATTTCTTCTCTTCCTGCCTTTGTGCTATTATTATTGTACATTTTATCCCACATTTGCTCTAAACCACAAAATACAATGTGTTTAATTTAAATTTTCAATTATCTTTTAATATTCTTGAACAATATTTATATTTACTTACATATTTATAATTTCTTTTGTGCTTTCTTTTATTTTGAATATCCAGATTTCCATTAGTATGATTTGCTAGAATTCAGAACTATAAACCTCAATTCTCTGTGGTGCATGAGGTGATATCATTTTTTTAAGATTTAGGGTATCAAAAGAATACAAGACTGGAGGGGAGTGCAATAATTTGGAATATTCAATTTAGTTAATAGGAGGTTAATATGATTAAAATATGTTAACCTGCAGTCATTTGGGCAAAAATGATATATTTTGCTATAGGATATACTTAAAAGCTTGTGCAAATGACATAATTTCTTCACTTTTAGTAGTCTGGCCTCTTTAAAAGACATTTAAGGCATATAAATATGCATCTAGCATTTCTATTTTCTATTGTGCTTTCAATTAGCAAACTATTCTTGGTAAATATTTGTGGGAATTTTAACAGTGTTAGATGAATTAGTAATTAACAAGAATGCTTTTATAAATCTTGAATGTCTATTTTTTATAGTATAAACATCATTAGTAATGAAAATATTAATGTGTTAACATGCTATGCATTTCTAATAAGCAATATATTGTTTTTAATGTTATTGAATAAGTAGGAAATAACAAAGTAAAAATAAAATTCTTATGCAAAAAAGTTCTTAAATAGTTTAGTTTATAATTAAATTAACCTCTTTCAACTTGTGTTGGAGATAATTTCTGTGAATGGTCATTTATTTAGAAAGAGAATAGGAGCTATTAAACTTCTGATATCTTTCACTTTTTCAAGAATAGATGAATATTTCTCAAAATAAGTGGTAAAAAGGATTAAATTACTAATAATTACTTAACAAGAAGCCGTAAAATAGTATTATTAACAACAGTTAATTTTTGAGTACTTAATACGCTGAACACTGCTCCAAGGATTTCATAGGATTTAACTAATTTAATTTAGCTAGTTCCTTTGAGGAAGACAGTACTAACAACCCTATTATATGGATGAGGAAAGTGAGTTGCAGAGAAGTAACGACTCCATGATTCCAAGCTAGAAAGGTGAGAAGCCAAGGTGAGAACATAGGCAAATGGGACATAAAGCTCACATCTTAATTATTGTGCCTAATTTTATCTATGAGACACAAGAACAGCAAATAAAATAGATTTTCTTTGTTTAAAGTCCAACCTTTGCTGATGTGCTTTCATAATGTTAATACTTTTATGAGAAGATTTTTAGCTTGAAAGCAGTGCCAAGTTCCTGGATGATAATAACACGCTGCTCAAACTATTACAGCTATGCTCAGGCATTTCCTCCCTAAAGCACCATGGTGATTGTCACAATTTCATATAATTATCTGCCTTGGAAATGAAAAGAGCTGAAAAAACATCCATCAAATGTCTGTTTTTTCTATGAGCTTAGGACCTTCTGACAATAGTCGTACATTTTAAGCCTATAGCTCAAAATCCCATGACACTGAAGAAGAATCTGAAAATTGACATTATGCATTTTACCCTACAGCAGCATGCCTTGTTATATAGATGACTTCATCTATTTCAAAATGTGCTCCAATTTAAATATCCTCCTCAAATGCCTTTATATTTAGACCTATTCTTAAATTTGGGAGTAAAATAAAGTTCTTTGCCTGTGGTTTCTGAGAGAGAAGCTTTTGAAAACTAAAGTAAAAGAAAAACTAAAAGTTCCTTGACCTCCCTCTATCCCAGTTACTTGAAACACCTCCTCACAACAAATTCACATCACAGTTATAAAATATTCCCTGTGAAAATGTTCATGAACTGGTATGGAAGACAGTTCTAAGGAGTGGGAAATTTTTGTAACTTATAAGGTGGCAAATAATAATATTTTCTTACATATTTGAGGTATGTATATATCCCTGAAGACACCAGGGCACAAAGTAAAATACAGTAGAAATCTGCTACAAAGTTGAATAAATTCTAATCTTTACACGAAACACATGCCATTTTCAAATACACAGAAAAAAGATACCTAGTTAAAAAATATGAAATGGAATTTTTTTAAAAGCATGCCATTTAGAAGAAATAAGAAAAAGTATAGTATAGTCGTACCAAATATTGCATTGGACATACACTTTTTTTTAAATAGGCTATTTTTAGAGCAGTTTTATGTTCACAGAAAAATTGAGAAATAGTGGCATTCCCATATACCTCCTGTCCCTACACACGCATAGCCTTCCCTACTGTCAACATCCTCGCTGGAGTGGTGCATTTGTTACAATCCATGAACCTACATTGACATACGTTTATGTTAGGGCTCACTCTTGGTGTTGCATGTTCTATGGGTTTTGATAAATGTATAATGATATTTATTTACTACTGGAGTATCATACAAAGAAATTCCACTGCCCTAAAAATTCTCTGTGCTCTATTCATTTTTATTCATTCTTTGACTATTCATTCTTCTATATCCCCCAACCCCTGGCAACCAGTGATATTTTTACTCTCTCTGTAGTTTGTCTTATTTAGAATGTCATATAACTGGAATCATACAGTATTATGGCCTTTTCATATTGTATTCTCTCCTTTGGTAATATGCATTTAAATTTCCTCCACGTCTTTTCATGTCTTGATAGCTCATTTCTCTTTAGTGCTGAATACTATTCCATTGTCCGGATGTACCACAGTTTATTTATCCATTCACTTACTGAACTTCTTGGTTGCTTCCAAGTTTTAGCCATTATGAATAAAGTTGCTATAAATATCCACGTGCAGGTTTTTGGGTGGGCATAAGTTTTCAACTCATTTGGTTAAACCAAGGAGGACAATTGCTGGATTGTACGGTAAGAGTATGCTCAGTTTTGTAAGAAACTGCCAAACTATCTTCCAAAGTAGCTATATCATTTCGTATTCCCACCAGCAATGAAAGAGTTCCTGTTTCTCCCCATCCTCACCATCATTTGCTGTAGTCAGTGTTCTGGATTTGGGCCAGTTTAATAGGCATGTAGTAGTATCTCATTGCTATTTTAATTTACATTTCCCTAATGACATATAATGTTGATCACCTTTTCATATGCTTATTTGCCATCTGTATAGCTTATTTGGTGAAGTGTCTGTTCACATATTTGACCTGATTTTCCCCAGCTTTATTGAGATATAATTGACATATAATTTTAAGGTGTACAATGTGATGATTCAAGTCATGTATATATTACGAAATGTTTACCACAGTAAGGTTAGTTAATACCTCCTTTACCTCACATAATTACCATTTTGTTGCTGTTGTTATAGTGGGAACATTAAATTTCTACTCTCACAACAACTTTCAAGTATACAATGGAGTACTGTTAACTATAGTCACCGTGCTATACATTAGCTCCCCAGAACTTATTTATCTTATAACTAAAGACTTGTACTCTTTGATCAACATCTCCTACTTCCCCCACCTCTCAGCCCCTGGCAACCACCATCCTACTGTTTCTATGAGTTTGATGTTTTTAAATTCTGCATATAAGTGAGATCGTACAGTATTTCTCTTTCTCTGTCTGACTTATTTCACTTAGCATAATGCCCTCAAGGTCTGTCCATGTGGTTGCAAATGGCAGGATTTCTTTATTTCTTCTATGGCTGAATTTCATATATATATGAAATTATGTATATTATATATATATATGATATTATCTCTCTCTCTCTCTCTCTCTCACATTTTCTTTATCCATTCATCCATTGATGGACACACAGGTTGTTTCCATGTCTTGGCTATTGTGAATATGCTGCAATGAGTGTAGATATCTCTTTGGGTAGCAATTACATCTTCTTCAGATGTATACCCAAAAGTGGGATTGCTGGATCATATGGTAGTTCAATTTATAATTTTTTGAGGAACCTCCATACTATTTTCCACAGTGGCTGCAGCAATCTATATTACTGCCAACAGAGCACCAGGGTTCCCTTTTCTCCACATCCTCACCCATGTTTGTTATCTCTTGTCTTTTTGATAACAGCCACTCTAACAAGTGTGTGATGGTATCTCACTGTGGTTTTGATTGCATTTCCCTAATGATTAGTGTTGTTGAGCCCTTTTTCATGCACTTGTTGGTCATTTGTTTGTCTTCTTTGGAAAACTGTCTATTCAGGTCTTCTGCCCATTTTTTAATCAGATTGTTTTTTTGTTATTGAGTTGTATGAGTTCCTTATATATTTTGGATATTAACCCCTTATCAGGTGTATGGTTTGCAAATATTTTCTCCTATTCTATAGGCTACCGTTTCATTTTGTTGATTGTTTGTTTTGCTGTGCAGAAGCTTTTTAGTCTATTATAGCTGTACTTGTTGATTTTTTGCTTGTAGCTGTTTAATCAAGTTGTTTATTTTCTATCATTTTTGAACATCTTGTATATGTCTAATTTTTATGTGTTTAGAACTTCATAAAGATAAAAACAACAGCAAACAATCACATAGAGAGAGAGACTGTATTGGTGTTTACCAGAGGGGAAGTGGGGAGGGAGAAGAGCAAAAGGGATGATTAGGCACATGTGTGTGGTGATGGATTGTAACTTGTCTTTGGGTGGTGAACATGACGTAATCTATACAGAAATTGAAATATAATGATGTACAACTGAAATTTAGATAATGTTATAAACCAATGTTACCACAATAAAAAAAAAGAAAGAAGGGCAAGGGAAAATTAAAAAAAAGGAACTTCATAAAAGTTATCATACTTAATATGATAGAATTTTACTAAGAGACATGAAACTCTCATAATTGGCAATGTAGAAAATTGCACTCTATCTGCATGAATTGCCCAGATAATTGTAGTTGGAAAGATTATTAGTTGGGAGTAGATTTCATCCAAGCCTTTCCAGTTCACTCCACTTCACTTCCTTTAGAAAGTCATGGTGCTACAAGAATATATCCCATGATTTTTAATATATAATTCTCAAGCAACTGCCTTATTCAAAGGCAAAAACTAATTCAAAAAGATATGTGCATCTCTATGTTCATTGCAGCATTAGTCACAATAACCAAGACTTAGAAACAACCTAACTGCCCATCAAAGGATGAATTGATAAAGAAGATGTGGTATATATATACAATGGAATACTACACAGCCATAAAAAGATGAAATCTTGCCATTTGCAACAATATGGATGAAACTTGAGGGCATTATGTTAAGTGAAATAAGTCAGACAGAGAAAGCCAAATACCATATGATTTCACTCATATGTAGAATATTAGAAAAAACAAACAAACAAACACACACATAGACACAGAAAATAGATTGGTGGTTACCAGAGGGGAAGGGTGGAGCGGGGAGGACAAAAAGGGTAGTAGGACACATGTGTATGGTGACAGATGGTAATTAGACTTTGGATGGTGAAGGTGATATAGTCTACACAGAAGTCGAAATATAATGATGCACAACTGAAATTCATATAATGTTTAAGCCAATGTTATCTCAATAAAAACTAATTAAAAAGTAATTATGCCACTCAACATACGTTTAAAGTCAATAATGTGAAGTTAAGGTATAAATAATAAAGCCAGTGGAAAATAATGAAAAGTTCGAGTGTTAGAATGTTCTTTTCATTAGAAAAAAAAAGAATATATATATTCATTTAAAAAGTTTATATCATTTGGTTATGGGTTTTCATTTAGAAAGTAGATTGCATAAAAGACATAAAAATTAGTTTGTGAATGAATGTGTTAATTTTGGTTTCCTAACAAATGAATATTTGGATTGACTCAAGTTTTAAATTTGGATTGCAATTTGAACCTTAACATTTTCAGATTTCAAACCCCACTAAGATTTCTTATTAAAGTAAATCATGTTCTTTAAAATAACTTAATTCATTAACATCTGTTTAGATGACATAGAGGTCAATTTTCTGATTTCCTACAGAGTTAAAACTCTAAATAAATAAAATGGAAGAGATTTTTTCATTAACCTTTTACACTGCAATTTTCCCTATACTGAATGACTAGTAGTTAATATTGCTATAATATTATTTTATAACAATATGTAGTAGAAACAATATGAACTCTTCTAACTTCCTTAATAAATTAGAAAAAAAAATTACATATGAAATAATAGCTTGAAAATCATATAGAGGATATATTCACCAAAAACAAAGAAATTGCAGGAAAATAATTTGTAAAAAAATGCAGAGTGAATATTTATGTAGTTTAAAACCAAAACAATCATGTTGTTCTTAGAATATGGCATTTTATTTTAATATGTAAAATATTATCATGGAGAGAATTACTCAACAGTTTTCAGGGCTTAATGTGACCATGTTACTTAATACAAATTTTTCAAAGAGATTGAATATTCATAATACATAATTGTGTGTGCACAAGTTCATTAGTGACAGTTTCAACACATTAATTCCTTAAAATAATCATAGAATAAAGCACTGCAAATTAAAGATTTCAGGGTCAATGTAGAGAATAATTGCAGGACAGCTTGAACAGGTATCTTGATTCATGTAGACATACGGGTACTTACATGAGTGCCAATCAGAAAGCAATTAGAATATAATTCTCTCTAAGAATAAACACTTTAAAACTATTATGATGGTAAGCTTTACCAATACATAGTATTTGGCTCTTTAGCTTACATTGTTTTTATATAGACCACATGTTGGTGAGCACTGAATTTCTAAAGGCTACTGCACTACTGATTTCTCCTGGTTTTTTAATGATGTACCTTGAAGTTCACTCTGTACAACGGTATTGATTTCAGTTCAGCCCTCCCCTACTTTGAATAGTGACCCTTTCTAGCAAAGAAAGCAAATGAAATCTAGTTCAGAGACACAGTCCAGATGGAAACACTGATCTTTCCAGCAAACACAAATGCAGAATTCTAGGGACTTGTTACAGAATAAATTAAAGGTTCAAAACCAAAGATTTCAGACTTAATACTGAAAGCAGGCTACTAACTTGCCAAATAAGGCCTCGTATAAATCAACTGATAAAGCAAATGTATCATTGTAGACTGAGCATTATCTGTAAATGGCAATATGTATCCATTTGAGTAGGAAACACTTGAATTTAAACCACTAAAATAGAAAATACAAGAAGGGTAGCATGGTAAGGAATCAAACCAGAGGTTTTTTCCCCAAATCTGAGAGTTTTCAAAAATTCTACGGGAGGATGAACTTATAAAAAAGATTATTAGTATTTATATATTGTCATATTAATATGTTTTGCTAGCTCTTAGTTTTATCATCTTTATAATGCCCCAGGTTGAAGTACCTCCTACATGTCTATTTTATTTATTTCATTACATATGTTGTTAAATATTAAGCTAAAAAATAAATTGGTGTAATACAGACAGATGAAGCAACAGAGGGGACAGGGAAATAGAACAGAAAATCTAGCAAGGAAATCTGCTATCTATAATGTGTGAATACAATTTAAAGGAAGCATCATGAATCAACGGGAATGTTTGGAGGATGTAAAAATTGGTATAAAAATAGTTTGTTTAGAAAAAAAATCTCACATCAAATAATTTTCAAACCTATTAAATATTTTGATATAAAATAAATAAATAAAAAATTGGAAGGAAATAGAAGTGAATGTTTAATTTCTGATATACAAAAGATTTTGAAGCATGATTTCCTTGGTGCCAGGGAACCAAGCAAATGAAACATGTTGTAGATATTCAATGAGGTTTTACTGGAGAAATAAATGAACAAATTAATAAATCAATTCATTAATTAATTAAACTTGGTTAACTTAATTAAACTTAATTTCCTACTTTGTTCTTTTGTTGTTTAGATTTTCATTTTCTCCAGGTTTAAGTGTTTCAAGGAAGCAAATAAAATCCAATTTTTTTGTTTTAACTTGATCATCACCACATGAATATCTGAAAAATGATTAAATATCATGACTTGAAATAAAATAATTTCTTAATTCTTTAATGACATAAAAGAAATGGCCATCATTACCATAGAATATCCCTGTTAAATACAGATACACTACCTACAGCACTGCTGTTTTTCAGATTTTTTGATGTAAAATTGATGCAAAAATTGGCACATATTTAAGTTGTACAATTAGATGCATTTGACATGTATTTTACACCAGTGAAAATATCACCAAAGTCAGTTATTACGTCACTCTCAAAAGCACTCTCTTATCCATTTGTAATCACTCCCCTTTATTTGCCCTCCACTAACCCACATCCTTCAGTAATACAATCAACCACCTATAAACTTTCAATCACTGAAGGTGAGTTTGCATTTTCTATAATTTAATACAAATAAAATTATAAAATATGCCTTCTAATTTGTCTGTTTTTACTCAGCAAAATTATTTTCGAGATTCAATGATCAATGCTTTGTTCCTTTATATTGAAGAGCAGTGTTCCATTTTATAGATATACAAGAATTTGTTCATCTCTTCACCTATTGATGGACATGTAAATTGTTTCTGCTTTGAGCTGTTAGTAATAGAACTACTAGAACATTTGTGAACAAGTCTTTGTCCATATAGTTTCATTTCTCTTGGGTAAATACTGAGGAGTGGAATGGCTGGGTCACATGATAGGGGAATAGATCAGTCTTTAGGAAATCAACAAATGATTTCTCAGAGTGGTGGTTCCATTTTAAATTCCCAGCAGCATGGTATGGGAGTTCCAGTTGCTCCACATCCTAGCCAACACTTAGCATGAACAGCTATTTTTAATTTTAACTATTCTCCTGGGTCACTGGGTATGCAATGATATCTCATAGAGGCCTTAATTTGCATTTATTTAATGACTAATGGCGATGAGCATGATTGCGCTGTGTGTGTGTGTGTGTGTGTGTATAATCTTCTTTGCCATGTGAATATCTCCTTTGGTGAGGTGTCTGTACAAATTATTTTGCCCATTTTTGATCGGATTGTTTGTCTTTTTTATTGAAAAGTTCTAAAATCTTTTTCCAGAATTATATTTTATGAACATATTCTCCCTCTTTGTGCCTTCTCTTTTTCCTTTTTTCATAATGGCTTTAAAAAAGAAACAGCTTTTAATTTTCATGACATATAATTTATCAATATTTTTATTTATAAATCATACATTTTTGTCCTATTTAGGAAATCTTCTACTATTTCAAGATCACTAAGAATTTATCCTAAGTTTTCTTTTAAAATTTTAATAATTGTATCTCTTTAATGTAAGAATATGATCAATTTAAAATTATTTTTTTATGTGGTGTAAAGAAAATATCAAGAGTTGTTTTGCATGTGACTATCCAATTTTTCTAGTACTCTATTGCTGAAACAATTATGTTTTGCCACTGAATTGCCTTGACAACTTTGTTGAAGAATCAGTTGACCATATGTGTATGTGTAGGCCTATTTGTGGATTCTAGCTTGTTCCATGAAGTACTATGTCTTTATATATTCCAAGCAACATGAACTTGGTTACTATAACTTTAAAATAAGTCTTGGAATAGGGGGCCGGCCCCATGGCACAGTGGTTAAGTGCGCGCGCTCTGCTGCTGGCGGCCCTGGTTTGGATCCCGGGCGCACACCAATGCACCACTTGTCAAGCCATGCTGTGGCGGCGTCCCACATAAAGTGGAGGAAGACGGGCACGGATGTTAGCCCAGGGCCAGTCTTCCTCAGCAAAAAGAGGAGGATTGGCATGGATGTTATCTCAGGGCTGATCTTCCTCAAAAAAAAAAAAAAATAAGTCTTGGAATAGGTCGCTTAAGTCCTCTAACTTTGTTCTTCCTTTTCATAATGTTTGATTAGATGCTTTAAATTTCCATGTAAATCTAAAATCAGGTTGTAAATTTCAACAACAACAAAAAAGTCTGCTGGAAATTTCACTATCAGTTGAATTAATAGATTGATTTGAGGAGAATTTGCATCTTAACAATATTGTTTCCCAATACTTGAGTGTGGTACATCTCTCCATTTATTTAGATCCCCTTTAGTTTCTCTTATTAATAGTTTGTATTTTTCAGCACATAGGACTTGAAAATATTTTCAGATTTATCCCCCAACTTATTCATTTGTTTTTGAAATTTCTTCATTTGTTAATTTATATACACCAGAGTTAACGTTTTTAGTGTACAGTTCTATCCATTTTGATAAATCTGTATAGTAACTACCAACACAATCAATACACAATGCAATTCTGAACCATCAAATTTCCCTCAAACTGTCCTTTTGACATCAGCCATCCCCCCCCCACACACACACACACACATGAGCAAATAAGATTTATGTCCTGTACCTGTAATTTTGTCAGTTCTGGTATCTCATATAATTGAATTATACAGTATGTAACTTTTTGAGTCTAGCTTCTTACACTTAGCATGATGCTTTTGATATTTATTTATTTAGTTGCATATTTCAGTTGTTCATTCATTTTCACTGTTTGATAGTTATCCATCATTTCTATGTCTCATACATCGGCTATCAGTTCACCAGTTGATGGAAATCTAGATGAATTCAAATTTGGGGTAATTGTGAATAAAGATGTTAGTAACTTTTGCCTATAGACGTCTATGTGACTTTATAAGCTTTCATTAATCCTTTATAAGGATAAATAAGTTTTCATTTACCCTTTATAAAAATCTAGGAATGGGATTGCTTGGTCATATGCTAAGTATGATTTTAAAGTCACGAGAGACTGACAAACTCTTTTCCATTGTGGCAAGTAGCATTTTGTATTCCCACTAACAATGTATAAAAGTTTCAATTGATCCACCTCCTTGTCAGCACTTGTTATTGTCAGTTGTATGGGTTTTAGCCCTTCTAATAGGTATGTGATAGTATCTCATTTCTTTACAATTTAGTAAGTTTTAATAGAATCTCTTAGTGTTGCTCATTCTACATGGTCTTTTCTTAGTACCAGCTACTGTTTTTTAATATATAATTTTAAGTTGTACTTTATTTAATAAAAATGATCTTGAATTATGATTTCTTTTCTATTCCATAGTTGCAATTTTCTTTTTAGAGGTAGCTATTATTTATATAATGCTCTTTGCTAACTTTGGGTTGCTTTTACTTCTGTTAATTGTTTTGATTCTTTTTATTATTTTCTCTTTCATTTTCTATTTATTTTGGGGAATTATTTGTTTTGTTTGTTCCATTTCATACTCCTATTTTTAGTTATTGTTTCTGAAATAATCTTTTCTTTTGCATCTGATTCTTTGTCTAAGTACTATTATCTCACTACCAAGTTTTTTGGTCCTAATTTATATTTTCTCTTTTCTTCTAATCTTGTCTTTATTTATAATCTTTCATTTTTAAATGTTAGAAAATGTATTTTATATTTTTAACTAACATATCTTTCTGACATGTGGTCATTATCTTGTTTTTCATTAATTTACTTCTTATTCTTTTTTCCTTGTAACTTTGTATGTGATTTGACCATGATTATCTTATTTTTTTTTTTTTTTGTGAGGAGGACCAGCCCTGAGCTAACATCCAATGCCAATCCTCCTCTTTTTTGCTGAGGAAGACTGGCCCTGGGCTAACATCCGTGCCCATCTTCCTCTACTTTTTATATGGGATGCCGCCACAGCATGGCTTAACAAGTGGTGCGTCAGTGCACACCCGGGATCTGAACCGGCGAACCCCGGGCTGCCGCAGTGGGGTGTGCGCACTTAACTTCTTGCACCACCGGGTCGGTCCCCTTATTATCTTATTTTGATAACTTTAGGTGAAATTTTCTTTCTGAACTATTAGGAGGAATTTAGTGTGTCAAAGTACCTTTTAAAAAATTGGTCTCATATTTTCTGAGATCTCCTGGAATACTTCTCCATTTTTTTTATCTTTTCCTTCTCTCTGTTGTACTTGCTTTATTCTTTTTAGTTTCTACTGCCAGAAGTTTTCCCCTGGTGTGGAGTTTCTCTTGGTTATTCTCCACTAGTCATGGTGCTTACATTGTTCTAGCTACTTTAGATCCTCCCTTGACTGTTCAACAACTCTTCCCAGTGTTACCTCGTTTTCAAATGTGCCTGCTGCAATTCCTAGGGAGTATCTCTTGTCATTTTGTGAGTTCCTGTTCTTCCTCAGTCACTTCATTGCTTTTCTCTGATTTTTCCAGTTGCTGATACCATAGAGGTCTTGTATCAGTGACTTTTTCCACATGCCCACTCTTGGGTTTTGTTGGGATGTCTTGTCACCTAGATTCTTTTTTTTTTTTGTCCTAGGGAATGCGTTTTGCTATCCTTATTGCTTTTTCTGATATTATGGTGATCTTAAATGAATTCAAATATTTTTCTACTGCTGCCAGCTTCTTCTGGCATGTACATAACACTTTACAGTACAATATAGCAACTGGTTACTTTGCAGAGATCATGAATTGCAAATAAGTATATGGCAAAGGATTACAGTTCCAGCCACATTGTGATAGTTCAATTTTATTATACCTCAAACAACTTAAATAAATGTGAGGATAAAATGACAAATTCTGATAAGTTGGCTTTACTGATAATGAAGAAACAAATTTTGAAGATGCATGTGAAAAGCTTGAATACCTTGGCTTTGTGAAATGAACATTCATAAAACAAGACTGTTTATTATGTCAGCTTGTATATGGTATACATTTAAATGTGTACTTTCTAGGAAATCAATGGTTTATGCATTGTTGTAGGAGTTTTTCTATTTCCTTTACACTCATAAAAGCTAATATAGTCAAAAATTCCTAAGAAAGAGGTAAACAACCAAAAAAAAATGGGGAAGATTTTCTCTTTGTGGGGGGAAACATTGCTTTATATTTGAAATGGCTTGATATAAAAAATAAACCCATTTTAATTAAATATTGGATTTTTTCCATCAGGTATAGTTTTATTGTAATAAATGTATTTTAATTGTTTTATTAGTTACATCTAGAAGAAAACAACAGTGCTAACCAAACGATAAAAGGTGACTCACCCAGCGCCCCAGATTTAGGGAGATGATAAGGAATAGTGGGGACTGGAGAGGAGGCAATGCCTTGCCCAAAAGGAACAGATGACTCTCAGCTTTGTCTGACTGTAACTATGCAAGTATACAGGCTCTGTGTTGCCAGATTCTCCTTTTCAGAAGTGAAGCTACAAAATCAGAGTTTTAAATTAAAAATAAACATTGTCATTAATTACTATTTAAAAATTGCCAGAATGAACAATGAAGGCTGACAGTGTGCACTTCAAAACACGTGTCTTTTAACCTCTATCCAACAAATTTATAAGCATCTGTGCAAACATTTTTGTTCTTATCTGCTTACACTGAGAAGTTCACCACTATCTACTGTTTTAAGGATTCCGTATGAATCTTTGCTTCAGGTTTTGAATTTGGTATTGAATCTTAATGCTGTGGATAACATCCACAGGCAAAAAGAGATGTCTTAAACAACGGAAAAAAATCTGCCGCCCTCCAAAAAAAGAAGAAAATTTGGGACTGCTGAGTGTAGGTTACATGTGTGTTATCTTCTGAGGGCTTTTTAAACTTCTGTCTGAGAGTCAGCCCAAAAATATCTCAAATTTATACTATGGATAAAAATAAATAAATACATTTATGCAATTATAAATACAATTTTGTTAGTTAATGTAATATAATATAAATGTGATATAATGTAAATTGTTTTGTGAAATCAAATTATTAATGTTTCTAAAAATACAAGAATTAGAGACATTTATAGTTTTGGATTATATAATTATAAATATTAGAGCATATATACATCAAAATATTTAAAACATCTCTCATTGTGTTGATGACCTTAATCTAAAGTAAATAACATAACATTAATTAAGATAACCTAAATTTCAATAACTCAAAGCCAAATTTATTTATAAAAAGCCAATGATACACAAAAGTAATATCAAATTCCTTATTTTTCCCAAAGAAATACAATGAGAGTAATATATTATTACATTTGGTTTTTAATATGTGGGGATTAGAATTTTCCAATTACAAAAGGTTAAAATCTCTTATAGAAACAAACTCTTATCAGAACTTTGCAGAAGAGAATGTTTTTTCCCCTCTACTCATTAAAATTTGTCATACTTTTTATTACAATGTCTGATGAAATTTTATTGCAGTGACAGAAATATTCATTTATTAAATAGAGGTCAAAGTTGTATAAATTCATTCTTCTAAATTGCTGTTAGAAGTTTGGATATTTCTTTGAATACACAGAGAAAGTATAATGAGAATGAGAACAAAACGAATGTTAAAAATAACCATCAAAGAACCACCTAGTCATTGCAATATATTTGAAAGTTCTCACATTGATGCTGCGGTTTGAAAAGAAACTCCTCAATCTGAGTACAGGAATAAAAAGTAAAGTACTGAAATTAAATTTAGTAAAAGTGAATTAGAATACAGAAAATTAAGTGCTAAATTAAGAGCATAATCTCTACCTTACTTTTAAGTAACCAAAGGGAAAATATATACATATACATGGAATATTCTTTCTTTTACATATTGGAATTCCTAATTAAACCAACAAATCATTTATGGCAATGTAAAGTAAGTAACATAACCTCCTATCTTTTCTCATCTTTATTAAGTGTTTTGTGAATGTGATAACAGAGTAAATACAAGAATAATATAACTAAGAAGCCATAGAAAATAGGAAAATAAAAAATCCAGCTGTAGTTCTTTGCCCTATTCCTACGGATTACTTGCTGCTGTGGTTGCAAATGAAGCATTTTCATTTAAGCAGATTTCAGGGAAAGATTTTCTTCTCTTTTGTTGCATATTAGCAAAAGGAAAAGTGATAACGGAAAAATGTACAGAGGATAATAGCATATGACTGTGGAAGGAGACGCAACTAGTTAGTCAACCAGAATAAAGAGGAAAGGAAACAGGTGATCTAACCAAAAAACTCTGTCTAATCCCTCACTGCTTCACTCATTAGAGCACTGATACCTCACTGCTACACTATTCAGGGGGCCTGTTCTCCAGCCCTAAGAGTTGGAAATTTTAGTGAGGTTAAAAGGTAAGTGTGAACAAAGAGAGAATGTAGATCATTTTACAGCGTCAGGAAACACACTGTGATGGTAATGATTGATATCCTTGAGCACTTAATAAAGGGAAGTAAGTAAGAATGAGTTGTCAGAGAATGTATCAAAGTAGAGATTGTCCTTAAATTGGTCTTTGAATGAATATGAGATTTGCATCACTAATCAATATGAAAAATGCTTAAAAAAAACCATGATAATATACAACAATCAGCTGTTTCTGTAACACTAGCAATGAATAATCAAAAACTGAATTTAAGGAAACAATTCCATTTGCAATAGCAGAACAAAAAGAATAAAACAAAATAAAAAGAACAAAACACTTAGGATAAATTTTAAAGATTTTCTCCATCTTCGTACCTTTCTCTCTATCCTTCTTTCTCCTTTTCCTCTTTTTGACAAATTTGGATTCATAATGCAAATATTCTTAACCTGTACTTTAATTTAGCAGCATATATTATAAATATTTTTCTGGACATGTGATTTACTGGAAAATAGTAAAGAATGAGTAATACTTATATTTTGAATAATTTATTTATACGGTCTCCTAACAGTTGCTTTATAGATTTTTCCCATTATTTTTCAATATAAATAGCACCACAATGAACATCGATGAACAGAAATGCTTAACCACATAGTTCATTTTCTAAATTTTTCTAGAAGTAGAGTTACTTAGTTAATACAATGTAAAGTTTTAATAATTTTGATGCATGCTACATAATATTACTTTAATTCACAAATTGATTTCAGTTCATATTTTAAAATTAAGGTTAAAAATAAAAGTAAATTATATTCTCACATTAATAAATATATGAGTAATTCGAGATTAAATAACCTTATATCTCCAGGATATGAGGTACATATATCTTTTTGAATTAGTGTTTTCGTGTTCTTTGGATAAATATCCAGAAGTTGAATGACATAATTATTAATTGAATATATTAATTAAATAACTAAATAATAGGTTCTTGTTTCTAACAAAATATGTTATATGTAGATTTTGGGAAACTTACTTTTGTTCTTGCAAATTGTAAGTGATTAGAATTCCAAATTATGTTTGGCTAATGTACATTCATATCCCTTCAAATTAGAATACAAACTATAAGTCATATCATTTACTCTGGTAATAAATCTAAAATAATTCAAAATATTGTTTCTATTAAGATGTAAATGACCATAAAATAATCTTTCGATACTTTTTAAATTCAGTTAGGAACTTTAATAAAACAACATATATAAAGCCTTATATCTACAGTTTTATAAATATTATAGTTGAAATTTTATAATTTGGATATATTTCATATTTTAAAGTAAATTTCAGGTAAGATTAAGTTCATTGATTAATTTCATGATTAGATTTCAGGTCAAATTAATGTAATGTATGTTCATTATTCTGGATAAAAAAATACTATTAATACAAATATAAATAATGTCCGTATGCTTTGAATAGCACATTTTATTAAAATTATAATTAATATTAATTATTTAATTAATTATAATTTTAACAAAAAAGATTTAGATATTGTACACTTCTTAAAACTTTAACATATGATTTTATAAATAATTATTAAAATTTTATAGAAGGTATAGAGGTGCATTCTAGGGGTATAAAGATAAATCATGATACTATGAAAGACAATGCAATAATAGCTAAAAATCTCAAACATTCTGGAACTCATAAAATATACATTGGGGCATTTCAAATCTAAAGAAATTTGTTAATAAACCAGTATTATTAAATTGTTATTAGATGTTAAGCTATTGCTAATACTCTTAAAGGCCATTTTCATGGATAATTAACTTTCTATAGTGCTGATGACATTCTTTTATATGTAAATATTACATTTTGAGTAATATATATCTTAAGATGCATTAAACAGTCATTTATTGCTCTTAATCGTTAGTTGGTGCATACATAATAAAAACTCATAGTCCAAAGTCAATGCCCAAAGCATAGAACAAAAAACTGCAGAAGAATTTGTAGGAGTTCTGGGGATGTGAGAGAAATATAAATATGGGAGAACTAAAACTCTCTGGGAATATTTTTGAAAGAGTCACAGAAGATATGCAGTTTTACCTGGATATTGAAGAATGAGTAGAATTTCAAGACAAGAAGAAGGAAACACCATTCATGGATAAAAGGATAGGATCCTAAACAGCATGGAAAAGTAAAAGTAAGAATAAATGGTGTTCCGCAGACATAACAGAAACACAGGATCCCGAGGGCCAATAAGCAGAAACACTCGGGTACAAAATATTTGGGAGAGTTACAGCTGGGTGTGCAGGAGAATGAAACAAGTGATGACAGAGCTTCCCTGCACAACACAGAACATTTACTCTAAGATTTCCATGCTTCCCAGGCTTGACCTACTCCCCCTGCTACTCGATGATTATCCTCATAACCTGTACAGAGGAAGATGCACACTGACTTCCCTGATATTACAAGTTAGCTTCCTAATGTGTTTCCCCATCCCAATACTCTGTGACTTGGATCATACTGAAAAGGTTCCAGAACTTCGTTCTAAAGACCAGCTGCAGTGTTTCCTGCTTTGGTGTTGTCTAGGCTACTTACTAAATACAGATTCACAGCTACTGAATCAGAACACTTGGAGGCAGGCTCTGGATATCAGACTATTTAGCTGCTCATGTGATTCCTATGTGCACCAACTGTGAGAGTCACTAACTCAGCTTTGCAAGATGCCCCTAGAAATGGCAGAAGGAGAACACGACATGAGGCCAGGTATGTTTCTGTGGAGAATGGGGATAGCGAGCATCATCTTCAGAAATGGAGCTTGCTCCTTACCCTGAGGTGAGGAAGATAACAAACAACAGAAACCACAAGAAAGAAATGCAAGGCAAGTATTAAATGAAGAGCTAAATTATTCCAGTAACTCTGCTCAATTCTTGCTAAGATTTTAAATCATGGCAGTTCTATAAGTCAAGTATAAAGATAATTTATAAAGAAATAAACTGAGGCCTAGATATTATGCTCAAGTACAACTATTCTATCTAGATTAAGATAGTGTCAGGATCCAACTATGGTTTTCCTTAATTCCAGGTGATATAAATGGCTATGATCTTACTTTCCTCCACACTGATGGTAAGTGCATATTCACCTATTCAAGCATTCTTCACAAACTTAGAAAATGTGTCTTCATGCCCCCAAGGAAATCTCATTAAAAGTTCATGGACAAAAGGGTAGACAATATATTGAACACTCCTTCTGGTAATTGCTCTTATTTTAGATTATCTGGTAGCTTACATTTAACTATAGATCTCTGCTATGAATTTAATGTATGCAATTGCATCTTGCAAAAGGAATAGAAATACCATTGTGATAACACAGCTCAGTGTTAGATATCCATTGACAGTATTTTCTCTTCTGCAATTCAAGTTATCAGGGTATTTATTGTTATATTTGTATTCAAGCTAATAAACTGTTTGCATTTGTTCATTTATCCATTATCTCCTAATAAGTAAAAGGACATTTCTAATAAAAGAATTTAAAAATCATTTGTTTATTAAAATTTTTTGTAGTATTTATTGTGTCACATTAAAGCATGCAGTGCATTTTATTCCAAAAGAAATCATAGGACATAATTTAGAAAATTATTTTATCACTATACTAAATATAATAAAAAGAGCTATTTCACCTTTAAGTAATAATTTGTTTAGTTTCATACGTGTGCCAGGCACAATAGTACATTCATTCTCTCATACTATACAAAATTAATAAAGAAATCCTGTAATCTAGTCTTCATAATTATCTTCGCCAAAAATGAAGAAACTAAGATTTAGCCTAGTTTAAGCGACTAATCCTTGGCTAAGGTAGGATATAGGCACAATTTATTCTTGCTCTCTTTCTGTTTTTCTCTGATTGTCCTATTTTTACCCTTTCTAAATGTTGACTTTATCATTAGTTTGGTATCAAGATGATTGGAGATATGCCATACATCCACTGCAATGTGCATAAATGGGAAAAAAATATCCAAGTTATTCAGCGGAGTGAAGAAATTTTACCCAGATTACTCCCAGATGACAGTGCCTCATGTCTGATTAGCAGACTTAGATTACAAGCACATTCTCAAACTATTCACCACCATAGGGTTGTGAGAACCATAACACACTCGGACTAATCAGAATTTATAGCTGGAGCTGGGAGCAGAGTCAGCCTACTGAGTCACCTAAGTGATATTGGGATTCTCTTAGGAAGAAAGAACCAGGGAATTTATATTTTAAGGAAACCGTTAGCAGTGTCTGCTGTATTTGTCTTCTGGCAGGAGAAAATGGTTAGAGAGATTGAGATAGGCATTCTGAAAAGAAAGATGTGTGAACATTTGCTTGTCGTGTGTGTGCATTTGTTGATAAGAAATACACAAACAAAATAACAGAAATCTGAATAAGATATAAGATGTCACTTATTAAAAACAAACAGAAATGAGAACATAAATTATATACACATTCTTAGAAATATATTTTGTTTTAATTTTTTATTATGAAAAAGGAGAGGATTTTTTTATTATGTTTTAATTTTTCTGTGGACATAAGGACTTTAGTTGATAATTCAAGGGAAGTTTTATTGTTAAACTATTGAAGATAGCAGAAAATTTCAGGCATTTTGCTATTGTTTATGTAGTTTACTTCGGCTGTGAAGTCATCTTGTACCCTTTGTGTAACTTTGGTAAGCTTGGTTAGGAAAAGGAGAATAAATCCAAATGGGAAATAGAACTCTATGTGTCCTCCTGGCACAGTGCAATTAGCACCGAAGTAAAATGCATATTCATTGTTGGCTCTTGAGATAAACTTAAGTGATAAAAGTTCATAGTGCAGGGCAGTCGAAGTAGGCCATATAAGCCAGGATATGTGATGGTAACCAATAAATCTCGAAATCACACTGTTGTAGGACAAGAAAGGTTTATTTCTTATTCACAGAAAATCTGCTATAGTTCAGAGGAGTGACTCTTAAATAATGTGAGTTATGTGTCCACACTCTACCCTTTCTGTGATGCCACCATCTCAACATGTGGAACTCAGAAGGTGGAGACGAAAAAAGAGGTGAAATGGCTTTTAATTGCCTCAGCTGGATACATATAACCTCAATCCAACCCAACTGCCAAAAGTCCGCTATAAAAGAGAATGTATGGATAGTCAACGTTACTAACAACTCTGCACCAGAAGCTTTGGCTGGATGAGGGGGTGTCGGGTTTAAAAGGCTCAAGAAGGAAGAGAGGAGGTAAGAGGTAGCATTAGATTTTATAAAGGTACCCCGATATTCATGTCTCATCTCTTGAGTGATTATTCCTCCATGCTTGGCTGCATGACTTTCTTTGACCAGTGGAATGATATCAGAAGAGAAGATTCGCTCCTGAATAAGAGCATCAAGATCCAGTGAGTAGTATTTCCTATAATTTTTTTTACCCCTGCCATGATGACTGAACATGCTCCAGATAGTCTGCTGAATCCACACCACAGGGGACAAGCAAGGCCAGTTGAGCAAACGTTTGGGCTTTCCTTTCATGGCTTCAGGTTTTTCATAATTTGCTCAGCAACCTCACAGGCACTCATTTCCTTCATTGCTCAAGGAATGCTAACTCACTCACATGAAATTCCAGGGGTGGTACCTGAGGGGTACAAGGCTGACACTCAAACTTCTGAGGAGGAGAGCTGAACTGAATGAGCTATTGTAGACTCCAATTTGTTTCAGCTCCTACTGAAGCTGAAGGGCTCAGAGATTACCAGAGGATTCCGGGCAATACCTGTGCTGGAGTATGCGTGGTTCATCTATGGACTCGTTGTGTGAGAGTAGGCTGGTCACCTCACATTTCTGAGGTTCAGTTTCCTTAGCCATCAGACGGGGAAAATAATAGTATCTAATTCAAGAATTTTTTTGTTAGACTATACCTGAATTATGCTATTTAAATTGATTCCTCAGCAAAGTTAAATCTTCTTGACATAGAACTAACTACATATATTGTCAAGGAAAACAATTTTTTAATGAATTTAACATTTAAAATATAGGTTGATAGACAGGTCAGCTCAGTGGCGTAGTGGTTAAGTTGGCGCACTCCTCTTCAGCGGCCCGGGGTTTGGGAGTTCGGATGCCAGGCACAGACATACACACTGTTCATCAAGCCATGCTGTGGTGGTGTCTCATACACAAAATAGAGGAGGATTGGCATGGATGTTAGCTCAGGGCCAATCTTCCTCACCAAAAAAAATATATGTATATATAGGTTGATAGAAATATCACTTATATAATTCTATGATGAATGTCTAAAAAGTATCTTTATCATACAAAGATTACAAAAGTGACTTAGATTTCTATAACTGGATGCTGCTTTCCCCAGTATATACATCCTTTTTTAAAAATGTCCTTTTTTTCCCTTTTTTCTCTTCAGTCTAAGATTTTTTTGTGTGTGTGTGAGGAAGATCAGCCCTGAGCTAACATCCATGCCAATCCTCCTCTTTTTGCTGAGGAAGACCAGCCCTGAGCTAACATCTATTGCCAATCCTCCTCCTTTTTTTTTCCCTTTTTCTCCCCAAAGCCCCAGTAAATAGTTGTATGTCATAGTTGCACATCCTTCTAGTTGCTGTATGTGGGACGCAGCCTCAGCATGGCCGGACAAGCAGTGCGTGGGTGTTCGCCTGGGATCTGAACCCGGGCCCCCAGTAGCAGAGCGCACGCACTTAACCACTAAGCCACGGGGTCGGCCCCTGTTTTTTTTTTTAACTTTCAAATTATCAATGTGGGAGGAGGCAAAAAAGTTTAAACATTGACAATTTTTGGTAAGGGGTCTGTGTGCACATGTGCATTCAGGTACGTAAGAGTTTGGTACTTTACTGTGTTGGTGGTTTTAGATGCATATTTCTGTCTATACTTACCAATTGCAAGATATAATATGTGACGTGACCGAGTTTAAAAACCCCTTCAAAATATATAATGTTAGACGACTGAAGTAAAGAAAGAAAAACTAATTCAATTCCCTGTTGTGCCTTCAAAGCTTCATTATACATAGAACAGATTAGAGATTTATTGCTTTTTTAGACCTAGGGTAGAGGAATCACAAGATATATTTTCACAAGGGCAACTAAACCAGTTGAAGTTTATAGCATAATAAAATAACAGAAATTACTGAGTGTTTTGGGGGCAACAAATGGCAGTGATCTCACTGTGTTACCACAGAGGTTTGAAATGTTAGAGGAATCTCGGTGTGTAGGCTATAATCGATAATGGCAAAATACTCAGTGGAGACGTGAAAGAACGAAAATGATGCTCTGAGGACCAACAATGATTCAGAAGACTCTCTAGATAGTAGGCCCATGGTAGACATTTGCTTTGAATTACATTTCTTACACCATTAAGAAAAACATCACTTATTTGAAAAGCTAATCACAAATATATTTGTTGGGAATAAAAAAAAATCACTGGTAAGCAAACTTCATCAAGAGTGGTTTTTTAAAAGTATTCATTTTAAATTTTAAAGAAAATAAGATAATTCTGTTCAAGATTTATCATAGCATAAATTTGAAATCCAATTAGTGGCGTTTTAAAAAAATGAGTTAATTTCAAAAGTAGATTACTTTGATTCTATGTTTTCTTCCAAAAAACTCTGAGTAGTTCTAAAATATATTCAAATTAATTTTTAAAAAACAACCTCCATTACATAGTTGTATATGAACCTTAATATCTAATGGAAACTTATACATATAACATGAGGGTAATGGATATCTTGGACATATAGAGTGATATTTCAGAAATCTTAAATTACGCTAAAATTGTCCTAAATTTTTCAGCTCATGTGAATCATTTTCCCCTGCATTTTTGTTCTCAAAGTGCATATTTGCCAGCTAAGTAATACGGATTCAAATCCTGAGTAGGAACTGTGTTTCATAGAAAATAATTCTGAGCTTTAATTGAGCTAGAATTGACTATTATTGACTAAATCAGGTGGTATATCCATTCAAACCTTTTCCATGTAGCTTAAAAAATAAGTTCATGTATTTGAATGATTATTCAAATAAACACACTGGACAACTCAGATATTTGACAATTTTGTGGAAGCCCTTTCTGATTTAAAAAAAGAAACAAACAAAAATCATAAAGATTATTGTGGATAAGGTTACTAAACATTTTTTTACAGAAAATAGAAGATACAGCACATTTTTAGAGGAAAGTTGGCTTGAGCATAATTCCTTCCTAAACTAAACAATATTTATTCATTGATTAGTTAACGGCTATAAACTAACAATTTAAAATTTCTTTGGAGGTTGACTGCAAAGCAGATTGTGTGTTTATATAACAGACAATAGCAAATGCAAAATCAACAAACAGATATTCATCATGTAAACACCATAAATTTAAAAATAAATTCCTATAATAGGATATAAAGGCAGGAAAACAATAGTTTTAGAAATAGACAATTCAATCAAAGACATTATGTGAGTAAAGAAAATACAGTTTTATAGCTGGTACCTTTTTTTTTCTTCTCCTCAAGAAAGCATTGAAGGCTTTATCTTTTAGAGACGGCTGGGTTTCAAGTCAGTATATTTTAACTCAAAAATCAGTTACGGCTGTATATTACCTCTGATTCATTGTCCAGGCCTTTCCCAGCCACAATCCATATTTCTTAATGTTATAACGTTTTATATTACAGTATAAGTTAATATTGTGTATAAAACAGAATAAAACATTTTAAACAATGTCTTGGAACTATTTTCTTATTAAAACTTCAGTTTTGTTTTACTAAAGTAAACATATTTAGTTCTAAATGCCAGCATCCATCAAGATTGTGTTAAACAGTTAACAAAAATAAAGGATTAATAATACTTACACATTGAAATTTTTAGTTAATTTTCTAAACAGTCATATTTGTGATATTTTTTCTTTTTCTAATAGCACAATAGTCACTCCATGCATTCTTCAATTGAATAAACAAATCAGCTAATTAAAATTCCTTTATATTTTCACGTTTACTCATTCACCCCTTAGAAAATGTCATTACTCGTGTAACATCATTAAGATATACTGTTGAGCTTTATTATTGAGAAAACAAAATCTATCATTAAACCACACAATGAAAAATATTAATTAAAATTAAAAAGCCATATAATCAAATATAGCTAGAGGGACTGAAAGGTCTGATCAGAAAAAAAAAAAATAGATAGAAAAAGAAAGTGCTAAAAAATATGGATTTCTTATATGCTCACATATTTTGCAGGAGCAAACCTGTCCCTTTCTTCAGTTTAGCCGAATAGTGCTGACAGAATATCCCGCAAAGCCTTGCAGTTAGAAATCAGAGACGGTAGTAGATGGATTGGGGATTTAGAGGGCAAGGGAGATGCTCTAAGTGAAAGCACCCATTTATCAGCCTGTGACAGTCCTGAGTCTGCAGGAAACACCGGGAATGTGGGCAGAGAGCAAATGACCACGAAACAAGCAGAGGAAAACTGCAAGTTTATCTTCCGATTTTTTGGCTAGGTAATTGACAGAGGGGAAAAATTCTTAAGATTTTTTTAAACATTGGGTAAATTGTATACTATATATTTGGATTTCACTCTAATGTATTCAAGGTTATAAAACAAATTCTCGTGAATTTCATATATAATTTCGCGTAGTTTTTCTTTAAGACTTTTCTAAAAGTCATTCAATAATGATATTATTGACTTTAATTTCAAATAATCTTATAAAATATTACTAAGTCTATCTCAAATGCCTATGTAGTTGGAAAACATATATCAAATTTATGTGAAGGGAAAATAGGTAAGCATTTGAATCTATTTAACATTATTTAAATAACATAACTGACTGACGATATTTGTTAATGTAGATCAATTCTAGTACATTTTCATATAATCCAAGAGGTTTCTAAAGTCATGCTACAAATTCATGCCAAATATATGATTCTTTACTATGAAACTATTGCCTCATTGGTGACCTATACGTGTTAAATACTAACTGATTTTGGAGATGTCCCGTAATTCACAGGCCATGTTTGTGCATATAATTACACTGCAGCGTCTTTGAATTTTTAAAGCATATTTTGTTCCTAGACATCACATGGTAAGAATCCAGAACTATCAATTTCAGCAAGTCCAGATTTATCATAAAACATTTTTTTAATATTCTAGTTTTACTACTATCACCACTATAACTACTACTATTATTACTACTACTAGTACTACAATGTAACAGTCAATGACGAAATGTGTCACATCTATCACATATTTTTAGGGCTGTAATATATTTTTCTGTCTTTACTCCATGGTGTAGAGGTCATGTTTACTGTTTTTTCACTGTGCTCCACTGTGATTGGTCATTTAACACCTACGTGTTTACAGCATACAATGCTTTGGTTAAAACTTCAATAAAAATGTTGGTTTTTAGTTAAAACTTTCATCTTTGACATTTTTTGACATCAATTTTTAATTGCGCATTATTTTCTTGGGATATGATGTGTGTATATCCTTTGAAGATTGTGTAGAGTATTCTTCCTAAGAGAAAGTATTTTTTAAATAGATAAATGAGATACTATCAACCCATGACTGTTAAAAAAAAAAATCAGTGTATTTTTCTTTGAGCCAAACATTTAAATGTATGCATGTTCCTCTGAATAGAGTGTTATCACTATTCTTTATGTATATATATGAATAGTATATACATGAGGAAGATATGCCCTGAGCTACCATCCGCCAATCCTCCTCTTTTTGCTGAGGAAGACTGGCCCTGGGCTAACATCTGTGCCCATCTTCCTCCACTTTATGTGGGACGCCACCACAGCATGGCTCCACAAGTGATGCGTTGGTGCGTGCCCGGGATCCGAGCTGGCAAACCCTGGGCCGCCTCAGCGGAGCGCACGTGCACTTAACTGCTTGCGCCACCGGGCCAGCTCCTATTTGTTCTTTTTAATTGGGTGATTTGCTATTAATTTTTACTTGTATTGTTTTCATGTAGAGAAACTTGACCTGAACAAATTCTGCTTTTTCACTTAAGAAGGTTTTCTTTGTGGAAAATATATGCCCAGTTTTGAAAAGTTGCCATAATAACTGGCAACAAATGTGCATTTTATATTTGTAAGATTCCCTTCACTCATATATATGACACATGTATTCCAATATGTTAATTGTTATCTTTAAATTCATATGAGCTTATTTATACTTACATTGAGAAAGATATTTTAAAAGTTTTATTTTATGTATTTTTTACTTTTTCCTTGATTTGTAGAAAAAAATATTTTGGTTTTTATGCTAAAATCTTATATTACTTTGTACATAAATATCAGAAATATTAATCATAGATTTTTACCTATGATTCGTATAAAATTTCCATTGTTACTTTTATAATTTTTAATTTAACTTTTGTTATATAACGATTATCCTGGCTTCTTAATTTTCTTACTTTCTCATTATTATATCCTTGTATATTCTTTCTATTTTTCTGGGTCATTTAGATTTAGATTAATCTTTCTTCAAACATTCTAACCAAAGTTTTCTGTTAATCTGATATAAAATTGCCAAAAAAAGAAATTAATCCTATGTGGAAAATCTGTTTTAATTCATTTGTTAAAGTAAATATAAGGACCTTTTCAGATAATATAAGATACGCTATGAGAAAGAATTGAAAGACAACCTGATGATGAGAGAAGCTTTACCGTTAACAGATACAGTTGCCTATGGAGTACGAATAAGGTTAATCCTGACAAATAAATGATGTCTGACTTTCTCTTCTGCATTCTGACTCTTGTCACATTTTCCATTGTCCCACTTGAATTACAGCACAAGATAACTGCCCCTGCACTCCTCATACCTCAGGAGTTTAGACATATCAAGCCTTCTCATCAATGTAATCAATTCTAGCTCATTCAGGAGCTTTGAGCTTTACAAACAATGCCTGCTAAACAGGGAACTGACAGACCAAGTAATCTTCAATAAGCTGTCTACCATGAAAGGCCTTCCCTGTCTTTCTTGTTAGTGCCTTACTTGTTAGTACCTTAAACCAGTGGACATAAAAATTACGGCCCTTGCTTCACATCTGCCTTAGCTGGATCAGCAAGCATTTACTCTGGAACGTATTTCAAAAACAAAACCAAGCACACTTTATTCTATTCGTCATAAGAGAGGATGTTGCCTAGGACCCTATTAAATCAATTTACCTGTTTGTCCGCACTCCCTGCCATACCCATGCCTCTCCTCTAGAATAACAGCGTGTCTAAGCTGAGTAATAACAGAATGCAAGAGCTGAAGGCCTGCTAAACTTGGCCTGCATGACCATAAAGGTGAATCTCTGCTGTGTTTCCAACAAAAAAAACACTAGCTCCCTTCAAATTGGATAGTTTCCCTATCTTCTTTTGTCTCTAACGGCTTGATATTTTTGAAGAATACAGGCTATTTATCTTGTAGAAGCACCTCTGCTTGGCATTGTCTGACGCCTCTGTTCCAACTGTGTTTTCTTAAATTATGTATTTGTCTATTTGGCATCCATTCATCATAGACTAAATTATATTAACTATATTTTCTTAATTTTTGTATTCTTGATGCTCTGGCATTTGCAGCTTCACTGACTAGGGAAGGACTCCCCTCTCAGGGCTAGCCAGTTGTTAGATAGCAAAGGGCTTGCCCGGGAGCATGCCTTTCACATGCAAAACAACCAATCCCGAGCTCACACCACCAACCATCTCCTTATCAAACTCACACACCCAGCCAATACTCCCCCTGCCCTAAATCATCCAGGGCCAGGTGTTAGGCAACTAGAGACCAACCCTATTGCCCAGAGCTTGCTGGAATTATTCAGACTAGCCAATCCTAAATTGTTTACTCTGCTGTGCCTTGCTTTTCTCAAGAAACCACCTTAAAGGCTCTGGCCTGGGTGTTCCCCTCACTCCTGCTTCTGTCTCCTAACCAATATGCTCTCCCTGAGGCCCTGCATGGTGTGGCAGGCTCCTTCTCTCAGAAATGTAAGTAATAAAAATCTTTCCATGGCATTGGCCTCTCTGTGTCGTCACTCAGTCACCTCCATAAATTAAAATCCTTCAGGTACAAATGAGACAGCTTCCTTATAAATAGATTCAGATGATGCATTTGGGTCAGGAATTGCATAGAGGCGAGGCTTCCTGCTCAGCATACTACATCAGGAAGCACATGATATCTATCCCTCTAATTACTCGTAATGTTAATTTGGTCACTTGGTTAAGATGGGGTCTGCCAGGTTTTTCAAACATAAAGTTATAATTTTTCTTTAAAATTAATAGATATGTTGTGTGCAGTAAATGTGAGATGCCCATATTCTCTTTCTTATCAGCTCTCGCCCATCAGGTTTACCATTCATCAATGACTTTTGCCTGAAACAATTATTACTATGATGATCACCAATGGTGATCAAGTATCTTTCTTCATCTAATCTACCTATGGAGATTGATTTTACTCTTCAATGTCTAGCAACATATGGCTACATATATAAATCTTTCCTCTGTCCCATATGGATAACATTAATTCTTTTTATTTATGGATCCATAATTTTAATTTATAGTTTCAGCACAGGTCATATTGATTTGACTTAATTGCCTATGCATTTTATTTTTTATTTTTTTTTTTAATTTTTTGTTTATTGCAGTAACATTGGTTTATGACATTAAAAATTTCAGGTGTACATCATTGTACTTCTATTTCTGCATAGATTACATCATGTTCACACCAAAACACTAATTACAACCCATCACCACACACATGTACCGAATTATCCCTTTCACCCTCCTCCCTCCCCCCTTCCCCTCTGGTAACCACCAATCCAATCTCTGTACCTATGTGTTTGTTTATTGTTGTTATTATCTACTACTTAGTGAAGGAAATCATACGGTATTTGACCTTCTCCCTCTGACTTATTTCACTTTGCATTATACCCTCAATGTCCATCCATGTTGTCACAAATGGCTGGATTTCATCGTTGCTTATGGCTGAGTAGTATTCCATTGTGCATATATACCACAGCTTCTTTATCCATTCGTCCCTTGATGGGCGCTTAGGTTGCTTCCAAGTCTTGGCTATTGTGAATAACGCTGCAATGAACACAGGGGTGCATGTACCTTTACAGATTGGTGTTTTCAAGTTCTTTGGATAAATACCCAACAGTGGAATAGCTGGATCATATGGTAGTTCTAACCTTGATTTTTTGAGGAATCTCCATAGTGTTTTCCATAGTGGCTGCACCAGTTTGCACTCCCACCAGCAGTGTATGAGAGTTCCCTTCTCTCCACATCCTCTCCAACACATGTTGTTTCCTGTCTTGTTAATTATAGCCATTCTGACGGGTGTGAGGTGATATCTCATTGTAGTTTTGATTTGCATTTCCCTGATAGTTAGTGATTTTGAGCATCTTTTCCTGTGTCTGTTGGCCATCTGTATATCTTCTTTGGAGAAATGTCTGTTCAGGTCTTTTGTCCATTTTTTAATTGGGTTGGTAGTTTTTTATTGTTGAGATGCATGAGTTCTTTATATATTTTGGAGATTAAGCCCTTATCAGAAGTATGGTTTGCAAATATCTTCTCCCAATTGTTAGGTTGTCTTTTCGCTTTGTTGATGGTTTCCTTTGCTGTGCAGAAGCTTTTTAGTTTGATGTAGTCCCATTTGTTTATTTTTTCTATTGTTTCTCTTGCCCGGTCAGACATGGTGTCTGAAAAGATGTTGCTAAGACCGATGTCGAAGAGCATACCGCCTATGTTTTCTTCTAGAAGTTTCATAGTTTCAGGTCTTATATTCAAGTCTTTAATCCATTTGGAGTTAATTTTTGTGTATGGTGTAAGGTAAGGGTCTACTTCCATTTTTTTGCATATGGCTATCCAGTTTTCCCAACACCATTTGTTGAAGAGACTTTCTTTTCCCCATTGTATGTTCTTGGCTCCTTTGTCAAAGATTAGCTGTCCATAGATGTGTGGGTTTATTTCTGGGCTTTCAATTCTATTCCATTGATCTGTGTGTCTGTTTTTGCGCCAGTACCATGCTGTTTTGGTTACTATAGCTTTGTAGTATATTTTGAAATCAGGGAGTGTGATACCTCCAGCTTTGTTCTTTTTTCTCAGGATTCCTTTAGCTATTCAGGTTCTTTTGTTGTTCCATATAAATTTTAGGATTCTTTGTTCTATTTCTGTGAAAAATGTTGTTGGAACTTTGATAGGGATTGCATTGAATCTATAGATGGCTTTAGGAAGTATGGACATCTTAACTATGTTAATTCTTCCAATCCAAGAGCATGGAATATCTTTCCATTTCTTTGTGTCTTCTTCAATTTCTTTCAGAAATGTTTTATAGTTTTCGGCGTACAGATCTTTCACCTCTTTGGTTAAGTTTATTCCTAGGTATTTAATTCTTTTTGTTGCAATTGTAAATGGGATGGTATTCTTAATTTCTCTTTCTGCTACTTCGTTGTTAGTGTACAGAAATGCAACTGATTTTTGTATGTTGATTTTGTATCCTGCAACTTTACCATATTCGTTTATTACTTCTAAAAGTTTTCTGGTGGATTCTTTAGGGTTTTCTATATATAAAATCACGTCATCTGCAAATAGTGACAGTTTCACTTCTTCCTTTCCAATTTGGATCCCTTTTATTTCTTTCTCTTGCCTGATTGCTCTGGCTAGGACTTCCAGTACTATGTTAAATAGGAGTGGTGACAGTGGGCATCCTTGTCTGGTTCCTGTTCTTAGAGGGATGGCTTTCAGTTTTTCACCATTGAGGATGATATTAGCTGTGGGTTTGTCATATATGGTCTTTATTATGTTGAGATACTTTCCTTCTATACCCATTTTATTCAGAGTTTTTATCATAAATGGCTGCTGTGTCTTGTCAAATGCTTTCTCTGCATCTATTGAGATGATCATGTGATTTTTATTCTTCATTTTATTAGTGTGGTGTATTATGTTGATTGATTTGCGAATGTTAAACCATCCCTGCATCCCTGGAATAAATCCCACTTGATCATGGTGTATAATCTTTTTAACATATTGTTGTATGCGATTTGCTAGTATTTTGTTGAGGATTTTTGCATCTATGTTCGTTAGTGATATTGGCCTGTAATTTTCTTTTTTTGTGTTGTCCTTGTCTGGTTTTGGTATCAGGGTAATGTCGGCTTCGTAGAATGAGTTAGGGAGCTTCCCCCGCTCCTCACTTTTTTGGAAGAGTTTGAGAAGGATAGGTATTAAGTCTTCTTTGAATGTTTGGTAGAATTCACCAGGGAAGCCGTCTGGTCCTGGACTTTTATTTTGGGGGAGGTTTGTGATTACTGTTTCGATCTCCTTACTGGTGATTGGTCTATTCAAATTCTCTACTTCTTCTTGATCCAGTTTTGGAAGGTAGTATGATTCTAAGAATTTATCCATTTCTTCCAGATTGTCGAATTGGTTGGCAAATAGCTTTTCATAGTATTCTCTTATAATCTTTTGTATTTCTGAGGTGTCTGTTGTAACCTCTCCTCTTTCAATTCTGATTTTACTTATTTGTGCCTTCTCTCTTTTTTTCTTGGTGAGTCTAGCTAAAGATTTGTCAATTTTGTTGATCTTTTCAAAGAACCAGCTCTTGCTTTTATTAATTTTTTCTATTGTTTTTTTGGTCTCTATTTCATTTATTTCTGCTCTGATTTTTATTATTTCCCTTCTTCTACTGATTTTGGGCTTTGTTTGTTGTTCTTTTTCCAGTTCCTTTAGGTGCATTGTTAGATTGTTTATTTGAGATTTTTCTTGTTTGTTGAGATAGGCCTGTATCACTATAAACTTCCCTCTTAGAACCGCTTTTGCTGTATCCCATAAATTCTGGCATGTCGTATTTTCATTTTCATTTGTCTCCAGGTAGTTTTTGATTTCTTCGTTAACCCAGTCGTTGTTCAGTAGCATTTTGTTTAATCTCCACGTATTTGTGGCTTTTCTGATTTTCTTCCTATAGTTGATTTCTAGTTTCATACCGTTGTGGTCAGAAAAGATGCTTGGCATTATTTCAATCTTTTTAAATTTATGGAGACTTGTTTTGTGGCTTAATATGTGATCAATCCTGGAGAATGTTCCATGTGCATTTGAAAAGAACGTGTATTCTTCGGTTTTTGGATGGAATGCTCTGTATATATCTACTAAGTCCATCTGTTCTAGTGTGTCGTTTAAGGCCAATGTTTCCTTATTGATCTTCTGTTTGGATGATCTATCCGTTGGTGTAAGTGGAGTGTTAAAGTCCCCTACTATTATTGTGGTACTGTCTATTTCTGTTTTTATGTCTGTTAATAATTGTTTTATATATTTAGGTACACCTACATTGGGTGCATGGATATTTACAAGTGTTATATCCTCTTGTTGGATTGTTCCTTTGATCATTATGTAATGCCCTTCTTTGTCTCTTTTTACAGTTTTTGTTTTAAACTCTATTTTGTCTGATATGAGTACTGCTACCCCAGCTTTCTTTTCATTGCCATTTGCATGGAGTATCTTTTTCGATCCCTTCACTTTCAGTTTGTGAGTGTCTTTAGGTCTGAAGTGTGTCTCTTGTATGCAGCATATATATGGGTCTTGTTTTTTTATCCAGTCAGCCACCCTATGCCTTTTAATTGGAGCATTTAGTCCATTGACGTTTAAAGTAGTTATTGATAAGTATGTACTTACTGCCATTTTTTAACTTTTTTTTTTTTTCTCAGTGTTTCAGTAGTCCTTCTCTGTTCCTTTCTTCTTCTATACAGAATTGATGGTCTCTTTAGTTTGACCTCTGTCTGAAAGCTGTACTCTTAACTCCCCTCCTCCCTCCTTTTATGTTTTTGATATCATATCTAACCTCTTTTTTGTGCATTTGTATCCATTACATTCTAATCATGGAAATAGATAATTTTTCCTATTTGTGGTCTTCTCTTTTCCCCTTAAATCAGTCCCTTTAACATTTCTTGTAGCACTGGTTTCTTGGTGACAAACTCCTTTAATTTTTGCTTGTCTGGGAAATTTTTGATCTCTCCTTCCATTTTGAATGATAACCTTGCTGGGTAGAGTATTCTTGGCTGTAAGTTTTTTCCTTTTAGCACTTTAAATATATCATGCCATTCTCTTCTAGCCTGTAAGGTTTCTGCTGAGAAGTCAGCTGATAGCCTTATGGGGTTTCCTTTGTATGTAACTTGACAATCTCTCGTGGCTTTTAGGATTCTCTCTTTATCTTTAATTCTGGACATTTTGATCATGATGTGCCTTGGTGTGGGCCTCTTTGGGTTTATCTTGTTTGGGGCTCTCTGTGATTCCTGTACCTGGATGTCTGTTTCCTTCCTTAGGTTAGGGAAGTTTTCATCTATTATTTCTTGAAATAGATTCTCTGCCCCCTTGTCTCGCTCTACTCCTTCTGGGACACCTATAACACGGATGTTAGTGCACTTGATGTTGTCCCAGAGGTCCCTTAGACTGTCCTCACTCTTCTTAATTCTTTTCTCTTTTACCTGTTCACCTTGGGTAATTCTTCCAGTCTTTAGTCCAGCTCACAGATCCGTTCTTCTGTATCCTCTACTCTGCTTTTGAGTCCCTCTAATGAATTTTTCTTTTCCAGTATTGTATTTATCATTTCTGATTGGTTCTTTTTTATATCTTCCATTTCTTTGTTAACATTCTCACTGTGTTCATCCATTCTTCTCCCCAGATCAGTGAGCATCCTTAACACTCTTAGTTTGAACTCTCTGTCGGGTAGGTTGCTCATTTCTGTTTCACTTAGTTCCTTTTCTGGGGTTTTGTCCTGTTCCCTTACTTGGAATGTATTTTTTTGCCTCCTCATTTTGCCTCTTTCCCTGTGCTTGTGTCTGAGTATTAGGTAGGTCAGCTATGTCTCCTGTTCTTGGATAGGTGACCTTATGTAAATGATGCCTTAGGAGGCTTCCAGTGTGCTTCCCTCAGTTCTCAATGTTCCAGGGGTGACCCCTATGTGGGCTACGTGTGTCCTTCTATTGTGGCTTATTAGCTCTCCCTATAGGCACCCAGGGAGGCTGAGTTATGCTCCTGGCCAGCTGTTGTAATGCTCAGCTGCTTGTAGTTGTTGTGGGCCCTTTAGTCTCTTTATCAGGTGTGGGGAGCCCCAGCACAGTTAGCTGCAAATTCTAATACCACATTTGTGTTGCAGTATTTCTCTTCAGTGAGTAGGCCCCCAGTGTGGCAGGTTGTTAGGCTCAGGGCCTTACAATTGCTGTAAGCCTCTAGCCTATTAGGTCTCTTGTCAGCTCTCTGAGGATTGCAGCTGGGTGGGGCTGGCCTCAGGCACAGGAGCACCCAATCGTTTCAGGCTTTGGAAGGTGGGGCACACCTCCTATGTGTGTCTTTGCGAAGCAAAGTCTTCTGCATCTGACAAACCCTGTCACCCACAGGTCCACACACACAGTCAACACAGTCCTGCCCTGTGTAAGCGCCTCGACCTCCCCAAGCGGACCCAGTCTCTCCACGGCGGGAGCCCCACACACTCTGCCACCGCCCCACACTCTCCACCCACTCCTTGTGCACACCCTGCCCCGCTCAAGTCGGCTCAGTTGCCAGGCTGCAGAGAATCCAGTCACCAATCTATGCAGGCCCACAAGTTGCCTGAGGGCTTGTTGTTGGGTGGGGCCAGTCTCTAGGGTGGGCTTCCCACCCTGGCTGAGCTGGATTAAATCGGTGCTCTAGCGGGTGGGGCAGACCTGGGCTAGCAGGCGTCAGGGACAACTCCAATGGTGTCTGTGTCAGCACGCCCACACCAGGCCACAACAATGGTTGCCACCAATGTCCGAGTCCCTGGAGAGGTCTCACCCCTCACCGAGATGCACTCAGGGCCTATTAGGTGAGTCTCTTTTCACCACAGCACTGTTCACCTTTCTTTCTGGTGATTTTAGGTTGCTTTCTGAAATGGGTGAGTTTTCGCGCGGGCCCTTTGAGAGCCAGTTTTAGTTTCTTTGTGAACCAGGTTTTCTGGGGGTGCTCCCCAGTGTTTTAGTAGCAGGTCAGATATTATGCCGCTGGTCTCGATTGTGCTGGGTCCACAAAATGCCCACAGCGGGGGCACTCCCCGGCTCAGGGCCCCGCGCCTCCAGGGAGGGCTGGGTACCTGTGCGCTGCTCCCGGCAGCCGTGAAGCTGGCGGCTTGTGAAGGCGGCATTTTTCCTCTCCAGAAGGGAGTCTCTGCCTCTTCCACCTCAGTTAGGATTGTCTGTTGTTGCAGGAGCTCCTCTTATCCAGTTTTCAGTTCTGTCTCAGGGGTAATTTTTCCACGAGTAGTTGTAAATTGGCTGTGTCCATGGGAGGAGGTGAGTTCCGAGTCTGCTTACGCCGCCATCTTGACTCCGCCTTTGCCTATGCATTTTAAATTTTCACTTTTTGGATTATGATCTTGACCTGAACACATTTTTTCCCTTAAGCAGGTATCTGATGTAATTTATAGTAGGCAATAAAGGTGGCTTTAAAATATATGCAAATTTTCTGATACTCCTCCTTTCAAGAGTTCTACCCAATGACACTTGAATGGAATTTATGTGAGCCATTTTTTATAGTGGCTCTTAACACTTGCCAGGCACAATCCTCCATGTTTTTTCTCCTTCTACTGGTTTGTTGTACATGATCACAGTGTCCTTGGAATTCAAGTCTGGAGAATGGTAGAGCCACACATTTGAAGAATCCTGTGTTGCTAAATCACCCCTTGAGGTAAGTTGCCCACCAAAAAGGAACAACAGTGGTGGATTTTACGTAAGTAGGATAAAAATTTCTCATGTCTTTTTCAACCACTGTACATTTTAATAATTGTTTTTTGTTACAACAATGGATTTGTTGATATACTTCATTTACTTCAACTGAGGTTGGGAATGGACTATTACTTCAAAGTAATATGTGACAATTGAAAAGGGTCTACATTGGCCAGTATAAGGGATAACACAGAGACAATATTGAATACTTAGTTAAATAAAATAGTGGTTTGGGGGAAGTTTTTCATATTAGCTTGCATTGAGATAGGGCTTGGGTTCCAAAAGAGGTGAACTTTTAGTTAGAAAAGAACAAAGTAGGAATGAAGATTCAGAATGTATGTTATTTGTGACTTAGGAGAGGAATATTTTACTGTGCATAGCAATATATCTTGCATTTCTACTTTTGAGTAAAGTGACAGACAAGTTAATTACAAAGTATCTGGCTAAATGAAAACAAACTACAGAAAACTGGATTATTCAGTATATCTAGTTAAACGTCAACCTATCAATATGCCAAATTGCATTTGAATTCTAGGATTATTAAAGCTAATATTCAAACTAAAATTTTCGCCAGTCATATGTTAGAGGAGATCACTAGAGAGTGCAATACTAGTTGAGTCCAACAGTATGGGCTTCTAGAAAACAGATCTGAAATGGTCAGGTCTCAGCCTGCATTCAGATAATGTGATAAACACAACCATGCTGACAACTTTTCGGAGAAATCAACTGATTAGCCGTCATATTTTTTAATGTACATAAATCCATTATCAATCTGGCAATTAACAAGATAAATAGAAAATATAGGCTCTTTCTCTGAGGTGCATTTCTATGGTTTTGTGAAATAGAAACAAAACAAAGTTTCTTATGTCTAAGGGCTTTAAAACGTGGCCAAGAAGCTGTTAAGGAAATGGGTCTTATGCATGTCTTCATTGGGCAGAACATAAACTTTTAAACTACTTCAATACACAAATATTCTGAGACCACTGCACAAAACCTGCAACATGTCACTGTGACAAACTTTACGTCCCTTTAGCTATAGTCTTAGCAATATTTTATGTTTGTGCTTTTACATTTTATGTTTATATCTTATGTTCATATGTTTATGTTTAGCCAAGATGAGCTTTCTGCCCCTACCCCAATTAACATTCTTTGTAATGCAAACCTCCTTCTTTTGTCTTTAAAAGCCCCTGCCTCTTACTCCCTAGCAGGGTACTATTTGGGTTGCTACCCGAATCTGTGTACCGCAAATTGCAATTGTTTGATCCCAAAATAAACACACTCTGCCTCTCATTTTGGCTCTTTATTTTTAGGTTAACAGTTTAAATGTTTATGTCCCTCTAAAATTAATATACTAAAATCTTAACGCCCCATTTAATTGTATTAGAAGATGGGGTCTTTGGAAGATGATTAGGACATAAGAGTGGAGCCTTCATGAATGAGATTAGTGCTCTTAAAAAAGAGGCTCCATGGGCCGGCCCCACGGCTTAGCGGTTAAGGTGCGTGCTCTGCTACTGGCGGCCCGGGTTCGGATCCCGGGCACGCACCAACGCACCGCTTCTCCGTCCATGCTGAGGCTGTGTCCCACGTACAGCAACTAGAAGGATGTGCAACTATGACATACAACTATCTACTGGGGCTTTGGGGAGAAAAGGGGGAGGATTGGCAATAGATATTAGCTCAGAGCTGGTCTTCCTCAGCAAAAAGAGGAGGATTAGCACGGATGTTAGCTCAGGGCTGATCTTCCTCAAAAAAAAAAAAAAAAAAAAAAGAGGCTCCAGAGAGATCCCCAGCCCCTCCTACCATGTGCGGACACAGCAAGAAGGCACCAGCTATGAACGAGGAAGAGCGTCCTTACCAAAACACAACCTTGCTGATGTCTTGATCTTGGACTTCTCAGACTTTGGAATTGTAAGAAATAAGTTTTTGTTGTATAAGCTACTCAGTGTATGGTTTTTTGTTCTAGCTGCCTGAATGGACTAAGACATGCATAAAGTCATAATAAGCTTATGACTTGAAAAATAGACCTCAATAAATCAAAAAAAAGGAATGAACAAATGATTGAATGAGTTACTAACATTAACATAAATAGGATGGGGGAGGAAAGTAGTGATATTGAAATCAATGGTTAGTGCCATGGTAGGCAGCCTCACAAATGGGCCCCAATGATCCCTGCTTTTTGCTATTCACCTCCTTGTGTAAGCCTCTTCTCTTGAATGTAGGCTGGGCATATCGACTCATTTCTAATAAAGTTATGAGATGTCACTTCCAAGGTTAGGTTACAGAACAATTGTAGCTTCTGACTTGGGCCTCTCTCTAATTCTCTTCATTGCTTACTCTGAAGAAAGACAGTTGACTCGTGAGGTAAACTATGGAGAGGCCTATCCGGCAAGGAATTGATATCTCTGGTCAACAACCAATGGGGACCTGAGGCCTGCCAACAGCCATATGAATGAGTCTGGGAGCAGATCTTCCATATCACTTTCAAAAGTTCACTTTTGATATGGCCAACATCTGGATTGAAGCCTTGTGAGAGACCCTGAGCCAATGACATCTGGGCTCTTGACCCTCAGAAAATATGAAATAATAAATGTTTGTTGCATTAAGCCTCTAAGTCTTGGAATAATTTGTTCCACAGCATTAGTTAACTACTATAAATAACTTCCTCATTTTTATCTGAGGTAACTCCTTGTTTTTGAGGGCCTGATGACCAGGAAATGAAAGTCTGGGCCTCAATTACATTTAAAGTTATCACTTTATCCATTATTGTGAATACTATCATAAATGTATACTTTTCTTCATTTACATAAATATGCTAGGAGGATGGTCACCAAACTATAGTACAAAACTTGCTCTATTAGATAAGTAAGCATCACTTAAAAACTCAATCCTATAAGGTTCTGATTAAGTTCATCTGAGCTAGTATACAAAAATCTGGATATTTTAAAACATTTCACAATGATTATGGTGTAGAGCCAAGTTTGAAATGCAATGTTAAATTAATGTTTTATATTATTAATATAATACATGAAAACATTATAATATACTCTTACTGGAACATAACTATTGTAAAGTCAAGTGCAATGTATGACGGTTTGTTAATATAGCTTTTCATATAAAACAAGGACCGTAAAAAGCATATTCAGTTAGCTTCAATGTAATGCCTAGGTTTGTAGCAAAACAATGCTAGTCTACCAATCAATAAAGTAATATAAACTGAACACCTGTCAGGTTCTTCATTTGATCCCATAAAATCCCTCTCTCCCCCCAAAAATCCTTGTGTTAGGTATTTTATATTAAATTGGGATTTGGAGAAATAAATTTCACTCCAGGTTCTGTAGACAGAAAATGGCAAAAGCATGATTTGTATTGGGGCACATCTAATCCCAAATGTACTACATCTTGTGAACTGTAGAGTGCTATGCTCAGTAGTGTTAGGTATGTAATAACATTACAAGTATCATAAGGTGAGGCAACTCAGATTTCCATTGTTTTGATTGCATCTTGAGGCAGAACTTACTGGGTGGATCCATTATGAATCAAATTTATACTTATCTGGAGAGCTACTAGACTTCCCCTTCTCAGCAAATCAGATTGTTTCTTACCCTAATGTCATATATCATTTCAAAATAAGGAAGAGAGGGCAAGGGGAAAATGCAATGTTCAATGAAGAACTTGAAATATTTCAAACAATTACCATTTGCTCATTTATCCACATATTTGGGGAGCATGCATTCTGTGATGACAATGAAATGATATGGCAGCAATGAAAATGTCCCACTCAGATCTCCTGCTGTGGGGAGGGAAATTGACAAAAGGCCCCAGTTACCGTGTTCTGAATCTACCATCATGTTAGCGCTAAAGCCACACTCTGCACAGGCTGCTTGAAGCTAATAACTGAGAGCAGCAGGATACAGTAATGCAGAACCATACACGCAAAATGTAAATTCCCTTTGATGGCAGACTCTGGCTCCAGGACTCTTCATTAGCCTGGGTGAATCTTTTTTACATCTGTGCTACAGTCTGAATGCCTTCCTACCCAACACTTTTCTCCCACTCTCCTCCACAGAGGTAATATGCACTATGGTCTGAAGGCTCTTCTCACCTCCTTTGACTTCCTCCATTTTTTCTCTCAGTGAAATTGTACTCAATAAGTCTTTGTCAGTCTAATCCAGCTTGGGTGTCTGCTTCTCAGAAGATCGTAACTAATGCAAGTGATGCCAAAAACATCTTTGTGGAGGGGAGTGCCAAGGATGTGCAGCGATTCAGGCATTTGAAAGACACATGGGAGACTACATCAACATAGACAGTGGAGTTAGCATTTTTGTGTTAAATTGCACCAATACCCTGCTGAGAGACAATAAGAAACCTAGACGTACTAGCAGTTAAAGACTCAGCGTGAACCGCAGAGGGGCTCTTTTGTAGTTTTCTAAGAGGCTATTTTTCTCCTGCAGTTGAAAAGCATATGCAACTTATCAGCAGACTAACGACATGATAGATTTAACATTTCAGAAACATTTAAATGTTTGGCCAAGGCAAGTCTGTTATGGTAAGATCATGACCTGGGTTTGGACAACTCGAGGTCTTCTAAGCACGGGATAGAGAACATTTGGATGGATGCTCCGGAAGATGTTGACTCAGAGCTTGTAGATGTGACCCACCCTTCCCTAATATGACATACAACTTCTGCCATGGTGGAAGATGCAGCAGCCATCCTTCCCCTTTAAGCAACAAATGCTACATGGAGGAATTGTCCTCACCTCTTCTGGCTGCCAGGACAATAAGTAGGGTTAAATCTCAGCATATATATGACCTGCCAAGGGAGGTAAAAGTCTAGACACTGAAGATGTTGCAGGAATTAGATAGCAAATACTGGAAGGACCAGAGAAATACCCTGAGATTAAATTTTGAGGATGCTTAATCAAGGAAGCCAGAATGTAAGACTGGATAAGCAAGAATGTATTGACTTGGCATTCTCTTGGGGTATTGAATTTAACACCCTTGCAAGGACCCCAAGCAGTGGAGCAAATCCACTGCTCTCCTGGCTTGTTCAAGACTGGAAAACAAATTACCACTGTTTAGTGAAGTGAAGATGACTGGGTTACTCCAACAGACAGTTAAGAAGGAATAAAAAGGCCAAGGGAAGTGGGCAAGCAGAAATGCATATTTTAGGAGAGACCAGAAGACTTACCAGAGAATTATTACCTCAGTTCCTTTGAGGGTCCAGAGGACACATCGGTCACCAAGGCCCTCAGAGAAGTGTGGGTGAGAGGGACACCAGCATCACTGACAGCAGAAGAGGCTGGCCCCATTAATACCCAAGGGAATGTTGTGCCCCCAAAGACAGGCCAGAGGACAGCACTTACCTGGCAGAAGCCAGGAGACAGTAATTACCATACGAAGGTCTAGGGGGCTTCTAATGATGAGCATGGGGTCAGGAGGTCTAAAACTGACGGGCAGCAACAAACAACTGCTTAATACATACAAGCAAAAATTAAGAAAAATATAAAAAAATGGAGGAGCGGGATGAAGAGGGCAATTTCTCCAATAAAAAGTCACAATCGCTTATCCAGTTAGATTAAACCAATTTTCAGTTTAGGAACACTGCTCTAGCCCATATCCCAGGTGACACAGAAGTCAGCTTTGTGTGGGGCCACATTTAGGATTAAACTCTACAGAAGATTCAGACAGTGATACAAGTTGCCTTGCCACGTGGGCCATATATTGTGGTAGAACCTATGGTATTGAAGGGTTCAGAGGTAGGAAAAGATGCAGTGTGGAGCTTAGGGCAAGTCCCCGAGGTAGAATTCAAATGCAGGCCTCTTGGATTCTGGAACAAGTCCATTCCATCCACGGACGAGTATTACACTATTTGCAAAATAGCTCTTGTCAAGATCCTGAGCTCTTCTAGAAGAGATTAAACCCTTGACCATGGGAGATGAAGCGTCATTGTTTGTGAAACTACCTGTTCTGAGTTGGGTTCTGTTAACCTGCTAAATCAAAGTAGAATGAGCTCAGAAGCAGTCCGTCATATCATGAAAATGGTACATTGAGCCCAAGCAGGACCAGAAGGCACAAATTAGCTGCATGAATATATAGCCAGACAACTCTGTCATCCATCACAACTGCAGCAGTGTCCCTCCCCAAGCTCACATCTATAGCTGTGGGGTGGGTGTGGAGGCTGAAGGAGGAAGAAATTACCTGAGCTTGGATTATGTTTGGTTCACACTGTAGTTATGTATGAGCTGAAAAATCACCAGTCATTTCATTATAGCTACATTCAGACCTTTTCTTAAAAGAGAATGGAGAGGAAAAATCTGAATAAGAAGAGCTATGAATTGTTTATTTGGTTGTTCATGTTGTTTGAAAAGAAATTGGCCCAAAGTGAGAATATATAGATTCTTAGGTGTTGACTAGTGCCCTGGGCTTTTGGTCAGGAGTTTGTAAAGAAAAAGTCTTGAAGATCAGAGACAAGGAAGTCCTGCTGGGAAGAAGCACAGAGATGGATGGATGACAATGACAAGGAAGTGTTAAGATTATTGTATCATACATTAATACCCACCACAAAGCATTCACCAATGAAGAAGCACTGAAAAATCAAGTATATATATAAATGAGTTAGTCAGTTGATATTAGTCACTTCATTATTGGCCATTCTTGAATGGGCATGATGAACATATGAAGTGAGTGGCCAGAATGGCAGTGATGGAGGCTATGTACATGTCCAATAAAGTAGATTCTCACTTTCCAAGGCCAATTTTGGTACTGCTGCCTCTGAATGTCCAACTTCACAGCAAAGACAGTAAGGGAATGGGCCTATGATCTTGGGATATGCTAGTTGTATCACATACTTCACTATCCAGAACTAGCCAGCTTCACAGAATGCTGGAGTTTCTTTCTAAAAATACACCTGGAGTTTCTTCTCAGAGTCAATACTCTGAAAGTATAGGGTGCTGCTATTCCAGGTGCAATATATGCATTATTTGAGACTTGCATATGGTTCTGTGATTCCCACCAGAAAGAGAATGTGAGTCTGGGAAACAATGGTTAAAGCAGAGTGGTCCTTCTTACCATCATTCCAAATGACCCACTGGAATTTTTGGGGTTTATGTCCATACCAGTCAGGGCTCTGTGGATTTGGAAATCCTAGTCCTTAAAGAGGGCATTCACTTGCGTCAAGATTTAGCAAGGTTTCTATTGAACTTCAAGCTATAGCTGCTGCTGGGGCACTTGGGAATTCTCGTGTATATTCATATGAGGAGTCCCCATCCCAACAGGTGTAACTGACTCTGATCAGCAGGAGATGAGAGAGACAATTTTAAACACTGGGGCAGGAATATATGTGAGACCCAGGTTAAGTACCCAAACATACTTCTTTGTCCTGTTAAAACTATGAATGGACATGTGCACCAATTCTAGATTAAGAAGGTTAGAATAAACAAGGGTTTAATGATCTAGGAATGAAGGCTTGAATCACACCATCAGTTAAGCCACCAAGATTTGCAAAGTTAATAATTAAAAATGAGGGAAATTTAAAATTAAAAATGGAGGAGAGAGAGGATGAGTACTACTATCAACCCTGAAATCAAATGCAGTGACAGGGTATATAGTGCTTACCGCTCACATCTCTCTTCTGAGTTTTCTCTCAGGCAGAGAGGCCTGCAGGAATCATGGAGGAGCTGCTCTCCAAACCTATGTGGAGAAATGGACCTGTGCACAAGGTACGGACTATGGCAGGCATAAACTACACCATTCAGATCTCCTGCTCATGCAATGTAATTGACTATTGGTCCCAGCTGCTGCTCTCTGAATCTAGCAATGCATGTACACCAGGCCAAATATCCCAGGGGCTGCTCCCAGCCAGTTACTGAATGCAGCAAGGACATGGATGCAGGACCACTTCTGCAAGACGCGGGACTCTTCTGATGGGTGGTTTTGGCTCAAACACTCCGCACCAACCTTACAGAAACTTTCTTATAACCACACTATAGTCTGAGACTTTTCCTACCCAATCATCCTGCCTTCTCTAACCTTCACAGTGGGTCAAACCTGCATGGCAGTCTGAATCTCTTCCAACCTCCCCTGCTTACCCCCACTTTCCCTCGTGGTATTTCTCCCAATAAATCTCCTTCATGACTAACTCTATCTAACTCTTGGCATCTGCTTCTCCAAGAACCCAAATTATACAGATTAAAGTCTAAAGTCTAACTCTAAAGATATCACATTTATTGTCATAATTTCCACCTTATTCTCTCTGTATAGTGCTAGTCATTGTGGGGAGTACTTTAATTGATCAAGTAGGGAATACGGTGTTGTGACTTTTTTTCTTCTCTCTTGTTTGCCCTAATGTAAACTGGTGTTTTTTTAAAAATAGGTGTATAATGATAAGCTTTTAGTGCTTTGATCTTGATTTGTTGTTTAGTTGATCTGAATGCCTTTGACTGTCATCATTTAATCTTAAAATATTGAATTAAATATCATGTGCTTGTATTAACCTCAATGTCATAAGCCTATGATATTTTAAATCAACATAACTTGTTTGACATGATCCAAACGTTATTAGAGAAAAATATCATTACCCCAGAAGAGGAGAAAAAATATGGTGTGTTGCATGTGGATGAGTGTGTATTAGATTCTAGTACTTTCTATAAAACATGGCACCTTAAAATATATTCTGTCAGTGTTTTATGTCTATGCATTATTCAGCACTCTTTGGATTGAAGGTAATATTTTTGTTACTTGAATTGGCTTAAATAAAATTGATAGAATAAAAAACAAAAGCAGTCAAATCAAAAAGTGGAAAGTTTAGCAATGCAATTGGACTCAGTAATATTGGTAATCATGGACATAAATGCTTCTAGATATTTCTATCTCCTTTCTCTTTAATTCTCTGAATTGTTGTTGCATTTTTTCCTCGCCGAATATTGTCTTTAATTTCATGCTGCCAAAATCTTGAGATGTATATTTTAATATTTCTGCCATGTAAGATTTTTGAAGAATTAAGTTGGAAAAATTGCAGAAATGTGCTCTGATTTTTTTTATCTTATATCAGGCACCCTCTCCTGGACCAAGAACTTGCAGCTAATGGGACTATAGTAAAGTATGAAAGATTTTTCTAGAACCACATGGTTAGAGTAAAGACAGGAGTAGGACCCAGTAGAAAGGACTATTCCAACAAGAAAAGAAGAGACTATTTGTAAACAAACAAACAAAAAGAACAGAAAAAATATTGTCCGCTACATTCTGCAATTTTTTTTGTGTGAGGAAAATTAGCCCTGAGCTAACATCCGATGCCAATCTTCCTCTTTTTGCTGAGGAAGATTGGCCCTGGCCTAACATCCGTGCTCATCTTCCTCCACTTTATATGGGACGCCACCACAGCATGGCTTGGTAAGTGGTGTGTCGGTCCACACCCGGGATCCAAACCTGCAAACCCCAGGCCGCTGAAGCAGAGCTCACAAACTTAACCGCTATACCACCTGGCTGGCCCCTGAAATTTATGTCATTATTCCAGAGTTTATGATGTAATAGAAAGATGTCAGAACATGACCTTTAGGATTAGTGTGATAAACTAGACCGGGAATATATTGTGAAAATTAACTGTTAAATATGAGAGCAAGTTCAGGGATGGTTTGATCAAGAAGGTTTGTACTCAATAGTGATTTGTAAAAATGTTTAGTTGAGTATTTTGTTTGAAAGAAGGGCAGAATAGTAATATTATTATGAGCCAGGCTCATATGATCATTCCATTATAAGTCATAAATCATTCTAAGTTGCAAAATATTTATCAAATACAGTTTGGAATCTTTTGTTGATGAAGATCTAAGCACAGAAAGATTATACAAAATTTTAATAACTTAATATCTCACCAGATTTATCACATTTTTCTATACTTTTCTGTACCTCGTCAATGTCATTTCACTCATCATATCACACTGAAGTTATTTGTTTATGTATTTGCCACAGCTGCTTGACAGTGAGTTTTTTTGAAGGTAGGGACACTTTTTTATTTATATCTATATCCTTTGTATTCTATAAAATGCCTAGTATAATGTTCACTCTGTAAAAATTTATTTTTTTTAGTAAAAAAATAACTAACTAAAAACAGAGATTTATTACCAGACATTCAGGATTCATCATTATGAAAAAAATGGAATTTGAAGAGAAGGAAAACAATCTATTTAAAGGTTTCTAGGTCCTAAACAAGAGAAATTTACACAGAAGGGAAAAGAAGGAACATACTTATTGGGAGCATCTTTTACAAAGAACAAGTTCAGACCTGCTCAATATTGAGTCATTGAACTATTGACCACAACTAAGGTCAAGTGTGATTCAGGGTCTAAAGCATACTTAAACATTTAGGAGAAAGTCAAGAGGGTGCAAATTCAAAGCTGACAGATGTACAAGAGCAGAAATCATTTCTCGTTTGTACATAGCAAATATGAATTCCCTGCACTATAATAAAACTAGATTATATGCTGTGATGATAAAATAAACTGTGTTTTCTGAACTAAGACATAGTATAAGTTATAAATATGTTTTAAATCTAAAGTAAGTAAATCATAGAATAGTAGGAAGCAAAGATATAGGTAGAATAGTTCAGTTTTTAAAACGTGTGCTCTTTAAAATACAAATAAAATCAAATAACAGGTAAGAAAAAGCAATTGGTACGTCTTCAGATGGTTTTCATTTTTCCTGTACTTGGTACTAATACAGATAACTAGAGGAGTAAAATGTGTTTAATAACTTAGGTTAAAATCTAACTATCCAAAACAACATGAACAATGTAAGAGAGAGGTGAGTTTTTCACGTGAAATATAAAAAAATACATGTAAAAAAGAAATAATGACAATGATACACTGAAGCACAAAGCTATAATTATGTTTCACTTTTATAATACTAGGCATAATTCCGTGATAAACGATGATAAAAAATATTCTAGGGATATAGTCTTTATCTTCACAAGATATGGAAATCTTAATGCATCAGGTATTAGTAAATTACTTCTTTCTAGACAGCCTGCTAGATGGCAGGCTCTAAGTGGCAGCCTGCTGCCCTGGAAGAATTAATTCAGTGTGTTATGTCTTTAGAACACACAAGCTAATGTCAAATCACGAAATAATTATCACACAATTAGTTTTATTAGTAATAGTAATATATTCATATTATACTCTGTAATCAGCAAAATTCTTTCAATAAGTCACTCAGTAAAAATAAGTTAAATACTTTGGAAGCTAATTAACTTTGTCAGGCTACTAAGCACCATTTACCATACAAAAGTTGCAATTTACTAGATAGCAGAAGTTGACTTAAATGAGACATATGTAGGTTTACAATTCAAAACTATTATAGATTTTGTGGTCTCTGAAACTCATCTGAGAAATACTCTTACAAATATTTAAGGAAAATACATTTCTATGGATTGTTATACTTATTATCATACTATTGTAACCAAGACTATGTACTACTCACCACTGGGTGCCAAGCAGAGGCTCCATTGGGTGGCTTCTAATGACACATTCAAAGAAGTATTCAGAACTAAGCCCATGAGAAATAATAGAGGAGAAACTTCTGAGTGCTAGTGCGTATTTCTTCAAGGAACCTTTCATGGATTTGACCTTGTTCATGTACAATTCACATTTTAGAATTTCACATAATAGTGTAACACTTGAAATCAGAAATCATGCTTACTTTAGTCTTTTTCCTTCTTTGTCACCGTTAAGAAATAATCACTTTCAGTTTTTTCAACCATGACCATGACAAAGAGGAAATTAAAAAAAAAAAAATCCACAGAAAAGAACAGATGAGACTTAGAAATTTTGTTCTTTATTTTAAAAAGTCTATACTGCACTTGAGTTTTCCTAAGGAAATGCTGACGCAAAATAAAAGCAAATAAAAATAAAATCACATATGCCTTGCTTTATATTACAATATAGATTTTTATATCTTCAAGCAATATTTTTTAGTTATTTACTTGGGGAAGATATCTGAAAACAAAGACGTGCTAGAAATTGGTAAAATCTATGAAGCCAATTTTATTTTATGACATCATATCTTTATGGTACTGAGACTGATCTTTCAATACGATATTTCCGAATGTTGAAATTAACGATCATAGGTTCTTAAACGCCACAATACAAAAAAATGGACATTTTGATTGACTGCAAATAATTGTTATGAAAATATAATGAGTGGTGACAGAGTAAAATATCATGTTCACAATATAATACACAGATTTGTAAGACTGAAAATGACAAATTTCAATAAATATTTTGGTCAACTTACAAATGCCGTTGAGATGACAGAGAGGCTATAGTTTGGAAAATTAGTAGAAAATGATATTTTGAAGTAATATTATGAATACGTATTGATTATGGGAAATCTGAAACATGTTTAACAGATTTTTTTGAAACATTCTTAGCATCAACATTTCCACATTTTCTGAAATAATAGACTTATTCTGCGTCTCTCCCACAGATATTTTACTCAGTTATTTCTCCTAAGTTTCTAGATTCTGATAATAAAAGCCTCGATTATTTTCCAAACCAAAACTCTCTCTTTGCATTGCTCAAATGCTATGGCCAACACTATTACCCAACGACCAATAGGGAAAAAAAGGATTGGCAGTTGGAGTGTAATCCACATTTCCTTCCCCTAAGTCACCCGGGGAGAAATGGTCTAGTCAAATCGCCTTCTAAACACACTAACTGGATCTCTTGATAGCATTTATTAACAGATGTTTACTTCTATGAGATGCTTTAGCAAGATATACCTGATCTGTCTAGGTTACTTATGGCAAACACGCCAGGAATTGATGGATTTGTGGGGTATGGTACTCTGGAATACATTAGATATGTAATTATCAGTATAAAAAGTGTTAGTATTTCTTGATCTTGCTGGTTATAAATTTATTTTCTCTTAGCTACAAATTCAGGTTTTTAGACTACTCTGTTAAAATGGATCTGGGTCCTTTAAATATTTGTGTTTCCTATGCCAGTTGGCATAAAGTTTTGTCAGCAGAGCACACTACTGGAGAAAAAGAATTTTGTTTCCTATTTCTGGTGTGCTAGCTTTGCAGGTTCCTGTAGTGTTCACAGCTTCTCCAGTGCATAACTCTCCCAGCACATGACAGGCAGCAATATCAGGCAGCCAGCAGCTTCCTCTGACACCTTCCATCTCCTGACAGTTGTAGAAGAGTGACTCTTTCCCAGTGCCCAGCTCATGCAGACAACCAATTCCCCCAGCATCTCTCAACCATGGGCTCTTACACAGTACCTGGCTGCTGCAGTGCACAGTGGCTAGCAGAACCCCACAGTAAAGATTTACCCAGTACCACGTACCAAGGTGGGTTTCTGGCAAGTTTCAGAGGGCATATTTCCAGCAAGTTCTGCTAGCATGGCATCACAGAACTTCTGTCATCCAGTGAACCCTGGCTGTGCCTTCTCCAACAGAGTTGGGATCTCACCTCTGGGAGATGTGGGTTCTTCCTTGGGTAATCTATCTCTGCCATAGGGTTAGTGATTGCTCCTTAAATCTGTTACTTCCTTATCTTGATTTCACTTAACTTTTTACTAGCCAATACCTCCTTAATCTAATCACTTGTTATAGTTAATGATTCTTTATATTAAACTTACCCTGTTCAAACGACCATATGGTTTTCTCTCCTGATTGGACCCAGACTAATACAATGATCTAAAAAGCTCTCTTTGTGAAAGTGATACTCTGATTACATCATGTAGAAGCTTACATGTTAAACTTGGACCAGTGTGTGTCTTAACGTGACCAGGATCTGAGGAGATAGATTGGTGGTCTCAGACTCTGCCACAGTCTGCCTGTGTTTTGTAATTACCTATAATATTTGATCTATTTGGTAGAGTTTGATTCTGAATAAGATACCTGATTTTTGTGAGTCTGATTTTACAATCCACCCCTTTGTGTTATTTATCTATACTCTAAAGAAAGGAAAAATCATTGTAAAAATTACGTTGCTAACAACTATAAATAAGACAAAGGGACAAACATTCACTATCACAATATATTACAAAAGTATTAATGCAAGAGTACTGGTATTTTCCAAATAAAATATAGTTTATGGCTTAAACAAAGGAAAAGATAAATTTACAATATTTAGATAGATATTTTGGGATATGAATATATTATGTCTTTACTTAGCTCTAGAGGATCCTTAAAGTTTGGCTCCTGGGTAATGTACTAACATCTCTTCTCCATTCCCCATTCAGGAACTCATACAAATATACTATCAAAAAACATGTTATTTTGGGCCGGCCCCATGGCTTAGCGGTTAAGTGCGCGCGCTCCGCTGCTGGTGGCCCGGGTTCGGATCCCCGGCACGCACCGATGCACTGCTTGTCCAGCCATGCTGAGGCCGTGTCCCACATACAGCAACTGGAAGGATGTGCAGCTATGACATACAACTATCTACTGGGGCCTTGGGGGAAAAAATTAATTAATTAATTAATTTAAAAAAAACTTTATTTTATTATAAATTTGGTGTTTTCAGCACTCTTTTAATAATGAAAGTGATGACAGACAAACTAACAATTGTGTAAAGATGAACTTAATTAAATATCTGATTGATCATAGTATTTAATAAAAGGTAAGAAATAAGACACATGGTTAAAAATTAAGCAATGTGTATTTTGAAATCTTTCCTTATTTTTTCACCCACAATTCGGAGGACTAAAAACTTACTAATTATCTTGTGAAGAGTCAATGAAATAATTAATGTAAAAATGCTCTAATAATTTATGTATTTATTATTCAGACTATGACAACTAATCTACAGTAACAATCAATTCTAAAACTATGATGGCTTAAGATAACAAAGGTTTAGTTATTGTTCACACTATGTGTCCATAATCAGGCAACTCTGTCTCTTCTCCTTACTCTAGGGCTCAGGCTGATAGAGCAGTCATCAGACTAAATATTGGCATTCTCCTTGGCAGAATAAGAGAGATCTCTGGACAATCTTATATGCACGCTTAAATGCCGCAGTTCGGAAGTGGCACTTGTTACTTCCACTAACAATTCATTGGATATAACTAGTTATGTGTCCCCCTCACTGAAAGGGAGCCAGAAAGTGTAATCGTGTCACAGTCTCGAAACAGAGAAGCAGAACTATTAATAAAATCAGAGTAATAAATATTGTAGTCTATCTTCTGGTCACAAATCATTTCGTTCAGGTTTGAACCTGAAACAAAATAAACTGACTTTTTTCACTGAGAGGGACCTAAAGTCCAGGATCTCTTCATGATGTACAGTATATCAGGTGGAGCTGATCCAGACATTTATAAAATTAAAAGACAAATTACCTGCCCTCTAAACACCGAATATATCACAATAAACACTCCCATTTGAAAAGAAAGAGGAAGAGGGGAAGACACAGAAGTCACTGGTTTAGAGCAAAACTGATATGCTGCTGGGCAGTTATTATGAAGGCCCCCTGCATTGGTCCCAGTGGGTGAGGGGTACCCACATAATATTCCTCCATGGGCCCTCCATGATATTCCTCCAGGGGGCATGGAGGATTTTTTCTCTTCTCCATTCTTACCTGGCTAAATCTGAAGTGGGCATTGGAGAATATGCTCACTTCGTGGGCTGAGCAGTTTTCTCATATCCTTTGCCAAGATTTATATCCACAGTGCATTTTGAGAACGTTATTCAGAGTCACTATATTTCTATGCTTTTTTGTTCCCATGAACATCTCTTTTGAATTAATTGCTGATAATATAAGCATATCAATCTTTGGTGGATAAAGTCACAGGTATCTTTTCTCTGAGCCAGTTTATCCAATTTTAAGTTTAAAGTTAGCATAGCAACCTTTAAAAGTATAGGTTATTGTCACTATAAAATATATAAGAAAATATAATATGGTAAATGCTCAGAAGTTTTTCTAAGGAGAATAAATTCTGTTCTCAATTTTTTGGTTATCTCAATAAGTTTATCAAACAGCTTAAGAAAAGATTGTGAGCAGTCTCAACCATGAGACATTGTATTTGTTCTTATTCCCTTCAGTACTTCATTCTGTCCAACTATAAATCCTCACTCAGAATATTACTTTTGATATTTTATTATAGATTTTATAAAACCTCCCCATAATAATCGGTCAGCTCTGTGATATAAAAGCCATCATCAATATCATGCAAAGTGATTGGAAGCCTGGGAATATTTTCTGACAAAACATATGTAACTCCTAATTATTGGTTAGTGGTGATTCGTACCTAATTGAGTAGAAATTAAAGAAATACACCATTTTAAAGCGTAAAATAATTATTCTCACTTAAATTCTTTGTGCAAAACTCATAATTATCTAATTTATATTGACAATGGCTCTAAGGCTTTAATGAATTTTTTCATCAGGATAAACACACCCTGGAAGGTTATCTATTACTGAGAGAGAAGAGGTTATATGAGGGCACTAATCATCTACCCTGAAGTAACAAATGCCGGTACTGCTAAGGCCTTGAGCAAGTTAACCGTCATAGAGATGAAACTGAACCTGAGCTAACCATTATTATAGGTCCCCATAATATAAACACAAATATATATGATATATAAGTACGATATATCTATGCAAGTATATATATACACACACATGCACAAACCGAAAGAGAGAGAGAGATTTCTGATAGAATTACTCTTTAATCTATATTATAATCCCAATTTCTATTTTACCTTATACACTGGTAAGATAGAGTAGACCGCATGATTTGCCCCATCCAGTCGTCTGTCCACTTTCTGGTTTGCACTCATACCCTGTCCTTGCTTCAGCTTCTAATACCTCTTTGCAAGGCTAAAGAAGCAGACCCAGGCCCATATTTCTATACCAGTTGCACGGAGAAGCAATCCAAATAAAATACTTCAATACAAGAGAATAAACCACAATGAATATTTACAGAGGGCAATCCATGTTGAACAGCTTTTGTTTGTCCTCTTCAAGAAAATGTTCCAAAATAATAATCATAGAGGAAAAAATAATTGTATTGCTTAACTTAAAATTACATTAAAAGTTTTCTTTGTTAAAATATATACTTGATATCTAATTATAACATTACAATACTGATAAACTCAAAACAAATAAAGGGTTCTTGGTAAGCTCCTGTTGAGTAATATCTACTCTTAGGAATATTCAAATATTCACCTGCATATTCATCGTTTTCAGTGGAATATCTTATAAGAAACTCAAACACAGTATGTCTCAACTAAAACTTCATTCTATTCTCCAACTTGCACTTAGTCAAATAAACAAATAATGTTTCCCATATTTATAAATGTCACCAATGTTCAACAATTACTGAAGGTCAAATCCTGGGAGGCAAGATTAAAAGTTTCTCTCACTATCTTGAAATTTTGAGGTGGGAGAGCAGGTGAAGTGAGAATAGAAGGCTAGAGACTCTTTTAATGACTCTTTCCCTTTTTTTAAGTCTCCAAAGATACTTGGTAGATTGTACGGAATTAACATTCCCCAAAAGGTGCATCCCTTACTCTATCTAGCATTTATTCAGGTGGTATAATTGGAGAGGGTTTAGAGACCAGAGAGTGAAGACAGCCTGAAAACCAGAGAAAAACCCAAAATAGCCTCTAGAAAAGGCAGCTCTCTGTTACATTGATTGCGTCCAGGCCTTTCTGAGCGAGACTAGGTATCTGAACTGGGACCATGCCTGTCCCTGGTAGGATCAGCACAAATATCTGTAGACATACAAAACAACAACAACAAAATGAAGTATACTAGATACTGCTCTGTTTCTCTGCTTTGAACTATCAAGATCTGTGCAAAAAATCATGTAAATAAGTCAGGCTTATTAAACTGGGTAGGCCGGTTGCAAACCATTGTTACGTACGCTGACCTTGAAGGTCCTCCAAGGAGTTTCAGACTTGAGGAGCACATCACAAATCCACTGTCCTTATTTTGATCCAGAGTTAAAGACAGAATTTTTCCAGTCCAACTGTAAATCAACTCTATTTCCCCAAATAACTGGGTAAAGGTTTTTTCTTTTTAATATCAAGTGACTGAATATTTGTATTGGACAGAAATTAAACGACATACTTTGAATATGTATATACATAGTGCTCCTTTTTTTTGATCAGTTTGGAAATTGATTGCCTACTAAAGATCTATGATTCAAACCTCCAACGATTTATGCAATATTAATTGGATTAACACTGATATTCAGAAATTCCAAATTTTTTTTTAAAAAAAAGTTAATTTCAAAAATTGTCCTTGCAGTAAATGCTAGTTAATGGTAATACTATTTTAGATGCTTAAAAAGGGAAATTCATTCTTTTTTTTCTTTTCTTTTTTTTTTTTTAATTGGGAGAGTTCTTCTGGAAATGTGAGTGTGTGTGTGTGTGTGTGTGTCTAGCAATGAGTGATATATATTTGGAAATTTTCATTATGGCATTTAAAAATTTTTTAATTTTATTATTTTTAAATAAACTCATTTTTAGATTCAAGGAAAAATTGAGTGGAAAATACAGAGAATTTCCATATAGTCCCTGCTCCCACACAGGCAGAATCTCCCCCAATATCAATATTCCCCAATAGAGTGGTACATTTGTTATAATTGATGAATCTATATAGACATGTCATTATCAACCAAAGTTCATAGTACACATTAGGGTTCAATCCTGGTGTTGTACATTCTATGGGTTTGGACAAATGTATAATGACAAATATCCACCATAATAGTATCATACAGAATAGTTTCACTGCCCTAAAAATCCTCTATGTTCTGCCTATTCATCTCTTCTTCCCCTGGCAACCAGTGATCCTTTCACTGTCTCATAGTTTTACCTTTTCCAGAATGTCATACAGTTGGAATCACAGAGTTCGTAGCCTTTTCATGTTGGCTTCTTTTACTTAGTAATATGCATTTAAGGTTACTCTGTGTCTTTTCATGCCTTGATATGTCATTTCTTTTTAGCGCTGAATAATATTGCATTGTCTGGATGTACGACAGTTTATTTATCCATTCACCTACTGAAGGACCTACTGGTTGCTTCCAAGTTTTGGCAGTCATGAATAAAGATGCTATAAACATCCTTTGCAGGATTTTGTGTGGACGTAAGTTTTCAACTCATTTGGGTAAATACCAGAGTGCAATTGCTGGATTGTATCATAAGAGTAGGTTTAGTTTTCTAAGGAACTGCCAAACTATCTTCCAAAGTGGCTGTACTATTTGGTATTCCCATGAGCAATGAATTGGGGTCATTATGGCTTTTTTTTCCCTTCAGTTAGAGCTGGAGCTATTAGGAACCTCAGTGACAACATCCTCCTAATAATAGCTTAAAATAACAAGTTCACATGTAGCTGGAAATCTCCTGTCCTCTCCTGTCCTCTCCTCCCCTCCCCTCTCTTCATCTCTCCTCCTTCCTTACTTCTTTCTTTCGTCCCTTCCTCCCTTCCTTCCTTTCTTTTCTAATAAAAGATAATGGAGGTTATGGTGGTCACAATTTGGGGGTATAAATGAACCTTATCCATTGAAAATGGCAACACATGGGATTAAAAATGTAGAAAGGAGGATACCATACCTTAATCTACCACCCAGGTCATCCAGAAGCTGATATTCTGAACTGCTTGAATAATTTTCTTCTTGAATTGCAGAAAAGTTTGTATCTTAAATCTGCTCCATGAGATTCATATTCTCCATTAAAACAGTTTTTAACAGAGACAGTTAAGGTGGGAGAAATTCCTAGAGAAATGACTAATGAGAAAGACTTCGAGTAGCCAATTTCCACCTCTGTTTATGATGCATTACATAGTCTGGACAAATTGCCTGATAATAGTATTTTTCTTTAGAAAACCAGTTCAAATCCATAAAAACTCTAGTAGAGAATTAATAAAATTTAAAGAGATTGATTCAATGATAGAAAGAGTTAAACTCTCGGAATCCACCACATCTAGGTCAAAAGCCTCGACAGAGTGTCAATTTGGACAGTCAACAGTTCTGGGAAAGGAGCCAAGAGAGAGAGCACCAAGAGAAAGAGCTGTAAATCTTAAGAATGAAGTTCTCTCTGCTCTAAAGGACCACCTTACTTATCCTTCTCTTTTTAAATTAAACAATATTATAAACTCTGAGGCAGATGGTGAGGATCTATCAAAGGTAAGGGCAAAAAGCCTTAATCTTTCTCTCCAGATTCATGAAAATATCAGAACTGTCTGAAGGAACCGAGAGTCCAGGTATTTTGGATAAGTTTTTTTAAAAAATGGTGGAACTACATTAAAAAAGAAAGCCTAGTTTTTAGAGAGAATAGGGACATAAATCTGAATTTGCTAGGTTGAGTTAAGTGGGAATGTTTTCATGTTTCCCTGGGTGTGTTTTGGAATTAAGATATGCAACTGTTGCAAAAAGACCATTCTTGACTAGAGCACATACGGTACAGGCCACTGATAACTGAGCATTCTAAATGGGACATCTCAGAGACCCTAATTCTCATCAGAATAGTAAAAAAGAAAACAATACTGAATACTAGGGTTAGTGAGTAAAATTACAATTATAATCCAGAATTTGGAGGAACCAGGAATGACCTAATCCACTATTTATTATTTACTTGTCTAGATGGCACCTGGAAATAACCTCTGGGTACTAAAAAACTAAATGAAGACATGCCATCTATATGGGTTCTGGTACCCAAATTTCCAACGTAATGGGGGTTTCCCTACACCAGCAATTCTGCAAGACACCAATTGGGTGTCCAAGAATTCAGTTTCGTTCAATTATGACACTACCTACCCAGGGATAGCATCAGATCCCACAGTTTAAGGCTCAGTCTCACAAGACTGCCCCCCCCCATTTCAAATGTCAGTCACAAGCCCAGGTTATCACCTGTGCTTCTGACCAAGCGCCTATAGATTGAGGTTCCAACAACCCCCCATTTGGGTTTGATTAATCTGCTAGAGTGGCTCACAGAAGGAGAAACACTTAGTTACATTTACCAGTTTATTAAAGGATATGATAAAGAATACACATGAACAGCCAGATGAAGATATACATAGGGCAAGATCTGGGAGGGTCCTGAGTGCAGGAGCTTCTGTCCCCGTGTAGTTGGGGTGCATCAGCCTCCCCATGTATATATGTTCTCCAACCTGGAAGATCTCCAAACTCTGTACTTTTGGGATTTTATGGAGGCTTCATCACATAGATATGATAAATTATTGATTCAATTTCCAGCCCCTCTCCCCTCTCTGGAGGATGGGGAGGTCGAGCCGAAAATTCTAATCTTCTAACCATGGCTTGGTCTTTCTGGTGACCAGCCCTCATCCAGGAGCCATCCAGGACCCCACTTAGAGTCACCTCAATAGAACGAAAGATGCTCCTAGTGCTATTATCACTTAGGAATTTACAAGGGTTTTAGGAGCCCTGTGTCAGGGACCGGGTCAAAGACAAATATTGGAACATTAGCATCTCCTAGTATTCTTATGACTTAGGAAATTACAAGGGTTTCAGGAGCTCTGTGCCAGGAACCGGAGGCAAAGACCAATATCTGTATTTTCTATTATGTCGCAAAACTATGGATAGCAGGACATTTAATATAACATTTATTTGGAAAAATCTCTTTACATTTCAAATTCTTGGATCTGAGAAATGCATTAACTTCAAAACAAGTATATGTTGACTACTAACAATAGTTTCACAATATTTTGGCAAAGAAAAAATTCATATTTCCTATTTTGTTACCAGAATGTATAAATTTACCAAGTTTCATAATCTTAAAAATCAGAATATAAACAAGCAGACTTTGAAGTTGGGTTCTCTAGGAAACAGAATCTGAAACAGAGGTGTATGTCCAGGACATTAATTGAAAAGTGCTTTTTGGATGTACATTGTAGAGAGTGAAAAAAAGCAGAATTGGCAGAATGAGAATTTGAACTAAGATTTGGTTATAACAACTGTCTCAGCTAATCAAACTCAGAGCTCTAGAATGAGGATGACCCTGCAGATTTGCCCCATATCAAAACAAAGGAACTTGGCCTTTAAATCTCTTGCATTGACCAGTAATTGGATGATGGCTTCTTCGCTAAGAGGGATAACTTTGGGCAAGAATACTTTCTTCAAATTAGAACAATTCTGGAGAGGGGCTCAGTTGATAACTGTCACCTGCCAATACTCCCAGCACCTGGGGAATAAATGATTTATTCTAGTAGCAGGGGAACTCTAAAACCCCAAGAGCATCCAAAACAGACCCTCTCCTCGTGTTCCTTGGAACCACTTATTTGTATAATATGTTAGGGAAGTATATGCTCCATAATTCCGGTCAGCTGCTGTTCCTGGAGTATTTACAAGTTGATGTTTAGTGGGATGAACTAGTCTCCACTGCTACGCCTGGTCAGTGTTATATTCCTACAGTTGTATACCTGTAACTGCTATTGATGTTATCCTTAGTCTACTATCAAGTCCAGATTCCTCTCATGTTTGGCTCAAATTTTTACTGTTTCAAGGGTTTATCTGATGGCCTGACTGATAAACTCATCCCTGAGTGATCTGAGTTCCTGGTCACCAAGCATTTCTCAGACTATGGTTACTGAAGTTTTCCACCTACTGACAAAATCGGGCAAAGGAGAGATGAACAAGCAGATCACTGGAGAATCTGACTGTGTGATATTAGTCCTATCATGTCCTAATGATCAATGTTAATTACCCCTAAGGGGAAAGTAACTCCTTTTCTTGCCTATTGTTCTCTTGCAATGGGAAGCCTGAAGTAAGTGAGTGGAAACTAAGTTTAATTGGACTCTTGCTGTGCCCACTGAAGGAAGCATTTTCCTCCTGGGAACCAAGCCTTCTAAACAGAGCCCACAGTGGTGTGGAAGGGAAGGGCAAATTCCCCAAGTATGTCACTAGAAATGCTGATAAGTGAGGCCACTCCTACTTATGTCTCTTGGATTGCACCCTCATGTGTTCTAATTATTAGAGGCACAGAACCTCATAATTGTCACTGACTTAGAATGTATACTTTATCCTTGCAGATGGATCCCATGCTCACAGGATATCATATCCAAGTGGCATTTCAGTTGCACCTTCAAATGGCCATCCCTTTGCCTGATTAAGCCAGCATCTTCTGAGTGCCAATTGGTACAATATGTGATAGAACTCTTGGATCTTAAGTCGTGTGTTGCAAATTTTTTTTATATAAAATGAGCCCCTTAATCCAATTCAGTATTATTCAGAATGTGTTGATGAAGTAAATACTCTGTCATTCAGTGGTTCTGGTCAAGAACCTGTGTGAAGAAAAGGTGCCATGGTCTCAATGTTTATGTCCTCCCAAAATCCATATGCTGAAATCCTAATAGCCAATGTGATGGTATTAGGAGATAGGGGTTTGGGGAGGTGCTTAGGTCATGAAGGTGGAGCCCTCATGAATAGGATTAGTGTTTTTATAAAAGAGATCCCAGAAAGATCCCTCGCCCCTTCCATCACGTGAGGACACAACAAGAAGGTGCCATCTAAGAATCAGGAAGTGAGCCCTCACCATAGCCACCACAAAGAATGTGCTGGCACCAAGATCTTGGACTTCCCAACCTCCAGAAGTGTGAGAAATAAATTTCTGTTTTTTTAAAGCCACCTAGTATGTGGTATTGTTATAGCAGCCCGAACAGACTAAGACAAAAGGGAATCTCACATGTGTTGATTCTGGTCAAGATGAATTGTCACCCCTTTTGGGGTTGAAGGAGTCCAATGTAATCTCTTTGCCACAATGAAGTGGTTGGTTAATACCCTTAAAGGACAGTGACACACTGAGAGTTTATCATTGTTCCTTGTTGGTGGCAGGTCGGATGTGTGGCAGTTATAGCAGCTAAATCACCCTTAACACTTCATGTTACCACTAGAGTTCCATTCAAACAACTCCTTGTCTTGATCTTCTAATATATCTCACTTTAGGCCTGGACCAACCAGTCAAGTCAAGCAATTCATTTCGTTTGGATGCACATGTGCGTGTCTGTGTGTATATATGTGTGTATATTACATATTTTCCTTGGGCTTCTCTTTCTTCACAGAATGAAGGTCCAGATGCAATTAAAAAACTGGTCATCAGGGAGATTTCCCCTCTTCACTGACTTTCAAGGTCACCTCAAGTAAGGCTGTAGTGTCCCCAAAATATATTTTCAGCTTGTACCGACATACCAAGCCAATCTATATGCCATACTAAGCCAACCAATGTGTGAAACAAGTAAGGTCTTTTTCCTTCTTCATCTGCTGGTCATATTGGAACCTCCAAAAGGACACAGGTGTGAGCTGATGGAGAGGCACTGGTACACCATGGTAGAAGATGTAGGGTCTGGCTACCTGCTCATATAGTTTACTTGCATCCTCCAATCTTGTTTGTGAACTGGATTTGCCACATTTACCTTACCATGGAATGCTGCCTGGCCCATACAATATTATTACTTAAAGGGTGCAACAAAGCTTAGTTCATGATTGGCAGTTCTGGCCACACGGTCATTTGATGTTCCTTGGTCAGACACTTCATCTCTACCATCTCTACTTCATCTCTACCAGGTGTATAATTTTCCTCTGCAGATGGCATGTTTTTTATCAATAGCCTAGGTAGCCACACTGTGATTCCTCTGTTGGGTCTTGCTATAAACCTGGTACCTTGTCTTCCTGTAACACTAATACTTCTAATATATAGGATCTGCTGGATTGGATGGCAAAAAATAACACGAACTTTCATCACACACTGACCTTCTGCAACACCCATTTCTGTTCTGGTCCCCACTCAGAGGACTGGCTGACTTTTGTGTCATTTGGTATATTCAATTGTGGACCATGGTAATTCCAGAACCCGAAGAGGTCTACCAAAGTTCTTTGCTTACTTTTCTTGTTGTAAAAAGTGTAAGATGTAAAAATTCATCTATTACTTTAGGGGAGTCATCTGGATACATCTAAATCCCAAACCACTGGAGGCCTCATATTTTTACTGATGTGGAATCCTCCTGCATCTTTGTGAGGTTTATTCTCCACCCTCTGAAGTATGTCTTACCATCACTTTTAACCTACTGGTCACTTCTTGCTCTTTGGGAGAATTAACACAATCTCATCAATATGGTAGATCAATGTCTGTGAAATGGCCATATCTCTTCATAGCATATTATAACAGAGGGAAGGAGAGTGGGGCAAGACCAGAAATGTATATTGCTTAAGATCCCTATATGCAAACTGTTTCTGTGTCAGTTCAGTTCTGCTAAGAAGCAGATACCAAAACATAATTAGACAATGAACAGATTTATTGGGCAGGAAAACGTGGGCAGAGCCTTCAGACCGTGATACAGGTATTATAACTGTGAAAAGAAAAGAGGAAGAAAGGAGGATTGGGTAGGAAGAGTCTCTGACTGCAATGAAGTTCTGAGAAATTCTTGGTCAGTTAGAAGGAAAGCCCCAGAGGAAAGAATGCCCATTACTGGAGTACCACATCAGGCTAGAATGACACAACCCCAGTCCCCTGTCACGCTCGCTCCTTGTCTGTGAGCAGGCCAGGGAGAATTCAGCTTTGTCATGAGCACTGCCCGATATCCAATTGTGTGGCAGCTAGAGCGTATCTACCAACTACCCTGCTCACAATAGGTTCTCTTCAAAGTAAATACAAACAACAAAATAAACACACCCCAAAAAAAGGGACACAGAATGCTTTGGGAGGTGTTGTATACGTCTATTCCCTTGATTGTGATGATGGTCACGGGTGTTTGCCTATGTCCAGGCTCATCCAGCTGTACACGTCAAATATGTGTAGTTCTTACCATATCAATTATACCTCGATAAAGCTTTTCTTTTTAACATAGTAAGTACATCTGAGTGGCACAACTCTATGGCTGACAAAGTCTACCCCTGATAAGTTTTTTATATATGTTTATTGATTTTCTTCTAAAATAAAACTTGCAGTTTCCAGATGAGAATCAGAATTATTTACAGCAATAGCAGCATCATTTCCCCTTACCCCAGTCTCCCTGGGGCAATGCTGTGTGGGCAGTTGTCAGCTGCACATACAGGGGCCTGTACTGCTGATGAGGAACCCTGATATGACAAATTTGGGAGCATATAGAGGAACCGCTGCACAGCTGCCACCCTCCTCTGCTGAGAAAGAGAGAGATACCTCATTTCCATAGTGTAAATAAATCTTCTATGAGAGAAGTCCCCAGGTTTTTAAATCCTTTGGAATATAAACTAATGGCTCGGGGTTTTATCCTTCTTTGAAATGTAAACACATAGCTCAGGAGAGATAAACCTATAAATCTCTCAGAAGTATTTTACTCTTAGGGTTACTATTCAACCATCCTTTAGCCTAGATTGCCTATATTTTTTGCTCTGAAAGTCTTGACCATTCAGAAGCATGAAAATGTCTTCTCTACAATTTGATAGCGTTGTGTGCTGCACAAATACACTTCTTCATGTATATATGGGAAGCAGCTCCTCTATGTCTCTCATGGGCCTCACTCCCTCAGTTGAAATTTAGAAGAAGGAGGTTAGTAACATGCAGGCCCAGGTCTGCAGTTGTTTTCAGAGCCACAACTGGTTTCCATCATCTTCTGTCACCATTATTTACTCTAAATTCTCACTCTCAGTTATCACCTCTCCAGGTTTTGGTGATTTGTATGGTGATAGTACTCAAACCCTCATTCCTGAGTGATCTGAGCTCTTTGTAACCATTCTCTTCTCAGGCTAGGAATGCTGCTCCTGTACATTCACAATTACAATTAGGCAAGAAAAATACTAAGGGACGCTGAAGTGGATCACCAGGGTTACACATTTATTCCTTCCTGTCCCCACTGTGTAAAATCATTCCTACCTCTTTCTGCTGATCAGAAGTAATCACTCTTGCCACAACAGTGACTTCTTTTCTCACCATCCCTGGACACAAAATATCTAAAATACTCAGGGAGCAGACCAAACTTGTAGTTCAGTGGGATGCTTGCTATGTCATGGGCGAGTGCTCTTATGTAGTAGATGTGGGGAGTCAGAATTTGCCACCCTAAAATGTGTTTCTTTGGCTTGATTATTTCTAAGAACAGAAGACTCAGAAAGAAACTTAGACCTTCCCCCTAACTGCCTAAAAGAATTTAAGATAGAAGGCCTATTTCAGGAAGGAACTAATGCCATAGATAACTGTACTATAATGAACTAGGTGTGGTAGACAGGGAGGAACCCAGCAAAGCCCATTTGATCCAAGTCCTCCCAATGTCCATTGTCTCCACATGATATGGCAAACATTTGTTTACCAAACATTTGCTTTTCCGTCTTCATGTGAATTGCCTTCCTGCCCTTTGAAGTCCCAACCCACTACCCCAACATATTCCTTTGTCTTTAGCTGAAGATAGTATTTAAGGTGGTGGCTTCAGCCATTGTGGTGAGTTACTCAGTTTTTCTGGGCTTCTCCCATGCATACATGTTATTAAATTTGTTTGCGTTTCTCCTGTTATTCTGTCTCATATCAATTTAATTTTTAGACCAGACAGAAAAACTTAGAGGGTAGAGGAATATTTCTTCCTCCCTTACATAAATAATTCTCCTTAACCCAATCTTACATCTCACCATGCACCTTCAGGATTCAGCACCTTCAGGATCCAATCATATGCATACCATCCTACCTCCTGGTAGCACTTGTTGACTAAATTCTGCAATTCATTCATGGTGTAGTCTGTTCCCTTTTTATTATGCTTAGCTGTTTCCACATGAGATAGTCTTGTGAATTAATGCTTTTAGTAGGCTAAATAATGGCCATCCAAAGATATCAAGTAATCCTTGAGACCTGTAAATGTTACCTTATGAGTAAAAGTGTTTTTGAGATGAGATTAAGGTAAGGATCTTGAGATGGGAAGACTATCCTGGATTTTCAGAGTGGGCAATATATACAATCTCATGCATCTTTATATGAGTGAGGCAGAGGGAGACAACATACACAGAAGAAGAGAGAGCAAGGTGAAGACGGATCCAGAGATTGGAGTGTTAAGGCCACAAACCAAAGAATGCCATTAGCTGCCAGAAGCTGGAAGAGGCAAGGAATGGATTCTTCTCTAGAACCCCCTGAGAGAGCACATCTCTGACAACACTTGATTTTGACGCGATAATACTGATTTTGGACTTTGAAGAACAAATGTTTGCTTTTGTAAGCACCATGGTTGTGTTAATTTGTTACAGCAGCCACAGGAAACTAGTACAATAATAATCACTAAAATTGTGGCCAGAAAGAGATATGGAGTTAACGATGAGGGAAAACATGTTTCCTACAAGGAAGGGACCTCTCTTTTTTCTTCAACAAAGAGGTGAGGTCTATGCTTTGATAGAGACACAGAGGAACAATTTTGCAAATGCAAGGGTTCCAGGAGAATCTGAGATTCAAAGACTTCTGAGTGCATATACAAAGATAACTCTACAGAAGTTTCGGAGTCCCAATCCTTCCTATCAGGGCCCCGACCTTAGTGCAACATACTCCTGGGATTGAGAACACAACCTTTTCTGCAGCTCTGCCTCTCTCATAATTAAGTCTTAGCCCTGCTCCTATGTATTTTCTATGTTCCAGCTGCAGGAAATTAGAGTCCCTTTACATGCTGCCAAGGAGGCCATCTGGCTTTCACACGTAGGTTTTAATTGGAGATTAATCATCCTCAGCCTGTCTAAGGCATAATTAAACTCAGTAGCATCTACTGGATCTCATAAAGTTATTCTTACTAATTCCTATGTAACTGTCAAAATCCTGAGCCATTGAACTTTCCAGTATATTCCTTTCCACTGATATTTTATCTCAGTTCAATAGCAATGGAATTTTAATAATTATACCACTCCACAAGACATGGCCTATTAGTGATCCAACTACCACTAATAATCGGGTCTTCACTGCCAACCAGCCAGGAAGCAACCCAACTCCAAACTCTCATTTTGACTACTTTGGTTGAGTCCTGGCTCTGATTGTCTGTGGTCAAGTTCTCTGGGGAGCTGACTCTGAGACAGAGATTTACACATAGGATTTTTTTTTGGGGGGTGGCAGCTACTCTCAGGATCTACCTCTGTGTTTTTTTATTTGTTTTTCACGCCATGTAACAGAATTAGCCAAGGTTCTTCTCACATGCTCTCCTGACCCGCCCTCTATGACCTCCCTCTCTGAAGAAATCCCCTTTCCCCCAGCAGAGGACCTGTCCCTGGTGGGAATGCTGCTGGGAACACTAGTCCAAGGCCCCAGTGGGCCTGTTCTGAGTCCTCTTCCAGCTGCCAGATCAGCTCAAACCTTATAAATGCAGGATTTATAATGGTTGCAAGGTCTTTTCCATTTGGTTCTACAATTAGTCCTTACCCAGAACACTTAGTAAAACTGACGAGAACCCAGAGCTGTTCATTCCTTCTCCTCCTTCTATACCTTTCCCTGCAGGATGATGAGGTAATGCGATTATGATTATGACATCATAGGCCATTCAGTTCATTCAACTGCTCACTTGGTTGGGGAGGAGGAAGCAGAGGAGAGTAAGGTGGTTACACCTGGACCCATTTCCTTAAGACAGAGAGGCAGGAAGGAAATAGGCAGATGGGGAAAAGGTGTTGAGGGCACTATATTTCCCCTTTAGAAAGAACAAACCACCTTTTCTTAAGTGCCACCACAACCACCACCTGCCACCTCAGCCAAAGTTTTAAGTCCTTTTAAAAAAAAAAACTGAATGTAGACATGAGAAAGTGAAGAGGTTGGGTAACAGCTAGATGGTTTCTGGCTGGCATCAAAGATAGTTCAGAGAGATGGACAAAATGATAGAAAAAGAGATTTTAAGCAATGCCTTCATATTGTGATCTCTTTGTAGGACAGAACTTTAGATTTCTTTTTTGATTGGAAAGTAATAGTAATGCAAGTAATTGTCACTATTACACTTAGCAACAAGTCCCCTGAAAGACATTTGGTTTCTCTAAATATTTTGTGTCCTACTTAAGTCTGATTAGGTAAATGGCTGTGATCAGCTAGACAGTGAAGTCAGTGGTGGGGATCTTCCTCCCTGAGCCAGGGAAGGGAGGAGACAGGAGCCACTAAGTCTGCAAACTGGGGTGGGAGTGGGGTTGGTCTGTTTCAGGCAAGGGGTTTTGGCCTCCCATTAACTTTGTTTTAATGGGTTTCAAAATTCTGTGACAGATTTTTGGTTAAGTTGTTTTCATTTAAAAAGCACTGATTTTTAAAAACTAATGACTTAAAACTGACACATACACAAAACAAATGGTCTACAAAACATTCTCCTTTCCTTCAGCAGGTTTTACTAAGCATTGTTATCATCCATCTGTCTTTTACTATTAAATTTAAATGGCCAATTGAGACAAACGGTTCTGAGAGCACTTTTTCTAGCACTGATTATGACTGCAGTGGCAGGTGTTACGTATAATATTCATTAAGCCTCCTGAGCTTTCTGGGCAGATCTGCTTCTTGCCCACTGCTTTGATGATACCCACAACAACTGTCCATCTCACATCACAAACAGCAAAACAACCCAGCAGCTCTCAACACACATGGGCTTTCCCAGAATCCTGTCAATGATGTCAGCATCACCAGATTATAAGAACTTGGAGCTATGATCCAGCTGCTTACCAGAATGGTGAACAATCTTCTCCTTCAGCTCAGCAAACTTGCAAGCAATGTGAGCTGTGTGACAATCAGCAAAGGTGCATAGACAGCACTGATATGGCCTAGATGATTCAGGATAATCGTCTAAGCAGTGAGGCCAGCTGCTTCCATTGGTGGCTCATTTTTGTTGTCACCAGCCATGTTGCCACATGATGATTATCTTAGACAGACACGTTCTTAACATTGAAGCCCATATTGTCCCCAGGAATAGCTTCATTCAAAGCTTCATGGTGCATTTCAACAGACTTTACTTCAGTTGCTTCACTGGCTGGAGCAAAGGTGACCACCAGGCCAAGCATAAGAACACCAATCTCCACTGGACCCACAGAAACGGTACCAATACCACCAATTTTGAAGACATCTTGCAAAAGCAGATGCAAAGCCCTGTCATTTGGATGCGTTGGTGGCAAGAGTTAGGCAGACAGAAGTTGAACTGAGACCCAGTGACAACAAAGGCTTTACTTGATACTATTAAGTCTAGAGCTGATAGTCCTGCAGAGTTGTCCTACATTGAGAGAAGGGTACAGGCATTTATACTCTTGTATTGACCAGTCATTAGATGTAGGGTACCCAGGGAAGGTATATGATGCTGTGCAAGGTCTATCTTCACATATTGATTATTCTCGGAGCGGGAGTCAGCTGACAACTCTCAGCCACCAATACTCCCAATATGAGGGTGGAGAGAGGAATATTTTATTTCAGAAAGAGGTAGAGATGATATCTAAGCAATATACTATAGTATTCACTATAGTTGCCTAGATAAATCAAATATTAAAATCATGATGTTAATTATAATTACACATATGGCATTAAAACTAAATATCCACAGATGTCTTTATACAACTTGCAAAAGCAATTTGATGATTGACACATGACAATACATCAAGAATGTTCCAGTTCAAATGAAAATCCCCTTTGACCAAGTAGAAGATTGTGTGTGGATAAACTAACTCTGAAGCTAAATTACAAATGGGAGAAGCAATGCTCAAAGGTCTAGGGAAGTGGGGCCGGCCCGTGGCGTAGCAATTAAGTGCGCACGCTCCACTGCTGGTGGCCTGGGGTTGGATCCCCAGTGCCCGCCGATGCACTGCTTGTCAAGCCATGCTGTGGTGGTGTCCCAGATAAAGTGGAGGAAGATGGGCACGGATGTTAGCCCAGGGCCAGTCTTCCTCAGCAAAAATACAAAAAAAAAAATGGTCTAGGAATGTTATGCTGGTGAACATGGGAAATATAAAACCATATAATCATTTGAAATTAAAAGATATGTTACATTGTTTTTCAAAAAAGTTTTAAATGTTTTGATGTTTTCTAATGAAGTATAAAATATTTTGATCAAAATATTGTTCTTCCTATCAGATTAATTTTATGCATATATTTTTATTGCTGCTGTATGTTTAAGTTTTGTAGCAAGCATAAAGAAAACCAAATTATTTTTAACGGTTCTGTTAAAAAGGAAATGCACCTAACTCCCTTATCATTTCATTTTCCTTTTTATACTTTTGACAGTTGTCTCTTTAGTTCAATGAACAGCCACACATTTTCACATGTTTTTGATCTGGAGTATAATATTTTACCCCATGAGTACTGTAACTCAAACTGTGACAAATCCAGCAGCTGCCTGATATCACAATGTCCCTATTGTCTCCCAAGCAAAGTGTGTCTTATATAGTGTCCCGCCACTATCTTAGGTCTCTTTTTGTTGTTCAAAGAAATCATATATTTTAATTGACTTATTTGTTTGAATGATCAATGTTGACAATTTTTTCCACTGAGGATATGTTTTACTGAATCAACCTTTAGAGACTAGGACTTCCATTAGTACTGTATCTGTAAAATACCTTTGATCTGTTGAATCGCCTCGGAAAGTGAGAACAAAAAATAGACATCTTAAACTTAATTTGGAGATTATATATGTTGTCTAATTAAATTGATTAAAGTTACTCTTTGTGCCTCTGTGAGAGTCATAGCCAAAAATGCTATGGGGACCTTAACTCGTGCTATTCCATGTTGATTGAAGGACAAAATTGCTGACCAGAGGTTGACAGCCTTTGTACAATGGTCAGGGACCACCGGCTTTGACAAAAAAACACAGGCTGGAGTAAACTGGAATCTACCTCCGTTGTAAATGTCTTATTTTAGATTAAATTAAATTGACCAATCTTATTCAGGCAAAATATACCAATTGAAAAAATTGGATGGGCTACAGAGTTGGAAACAAACCCCCAAACAAAGCAATATATGTACTGCATCAATTTGTGACTAATTAGAGACTTGGAACGGTGGATTCTGAAGTGATGGATAAAAACACTTAGAAACTGAGAACCTGGATCCTTATTGGAATGAGCGTATTTCTGGGCTTTTCATTTGTTGGATAAACAGCCCATTAAATGAGTTATGATGTATTCCCTCTGCTTCTATCCTGTAAAAGAGATGGTAGAGAATTGGTATAGTTTCTTCTTTAAACGCTTGGTAGAATTTACCAGTGAATCCTCTGTGCCTATCGCTTTCTGTTTTGGAAGATTATTAATTATTGCTTCAATTTCTTTAATCAATATAGATCTATTCAGATTGTCTATTTCTTCTTGTGTGAGTTTTGGTAGTTTGTACCTTTCAAGGAATTGGTCTATTTCGTCTAGGTTTGTGGGCATAGATTTGTTCATAGTATTCCTTTATTATCTTTTAAGTTTTTATGGGATCTGTAGTGATGTCCCTTTTATCATTTCTGATATTAGTAATTTCTGTCCTCTCTTTTTTATTAGCCTGGTAGGAGTTTATCAATTTTATTGATCTCTTTTAAAAAAACAGCTTTCAGTTTCATTGATTTTCTCTATTGATTTCCTGTTTTCAATTTCATTGATTTCTGTTCTAATTCTTACTATTTCTTTTCTTCTACCTACTTTGGATTTAATTTTCTCTTCTTCTTCTATTTTACTATGATGGACATTTAGATGATTGATTTTAGATTTTTTTCCTAATATATGTATTCAATTTTATAAATTTCCCTCTAAGTACTGTTTTTGCTGCATGCCACAAATGTTGATAAGTAGTGTTTTTTATTTTCATTTACTTCAAAATATTTTTTAATATCTCTTGAGATTTCTTCTTTACCCATGTATTATTTAGAAGTGTTCTATTTAATCTCCATTCATTTTTGGATTTTCTAGTTATCTTTATATTATTGACTTCTAGTTTAATTCCAGTGTGGTCTGATAAAGGACATTGTATGATTTCTATTCTTTTAAATTTGTTAAAGTGTGTTTTATGGCCCAGAATGTGAACTTGGTCTATCATGTTGAATGTCCACGTGAGTTTGAGAATAATGTGTATTCAGTTTTTGTTGGATGAAGTAATCAACTATGTCCTTACTGGTATCCTGCCTGCTGGATCTGTCCATTTCTGATAGAATGATACTGAAGTCTCAAATTATGCAAGTGAATTCCTCTGTTTGTCCTTGTAGTTCTATCAATTTTTGCCTCATGTAGTTTGATGCCGTGTTGTTAGGCATATATATGCGAAGGATTGTTATGTCTTTCTGGAGAACTGACACTTTTATCATTATGTAATGTTTTTCTTTATCCCTGATAACTTATCTTACTTTGAAGTTTGCTCTGAAATTAATGTAGCTAATCCTGCTTTCTTTTGACTAGAGTCCACATGGTGTATTTTTCTCCAACCATTTACTTTTAACCTATATATATCTTCATATTTAAAATGGATTTCTTGTAGATAACTTATAGTTAGGTGTTGTTTTTTGACCCACCACAACAATCTCTTCTTTTAATTGGTGCACTTAGATATTAGCATTCAAAATGATTTTTGATACAGTTGGATAAATACCATATTACTAGTTTTTGTTCTTGTAGTTTGTTTCTATTTTTGTCTTCCACTCTTTTTCTGCCTTTTGTAGTTTTGATTGAGCATTTCATATGATTCCATTTTCTTTCATTTCTTAGCAAATCAGTTACACTGCTTTTTAAAATTTTTTAGTGGTTGCTCTAGAGAGTTTGCTATATTTACAATTAATCCATGTCCACTTACAGATAACACTACACAGCTTCACACTATACAGATAATAATAAAATAATCTTAATTCCTCGTTCCCTTCTCTTGTATACCTGCTGTCATTAATTTCATTTATATATAAGCATACATAATCATCATATGTGTGTATGTATATATACACACATAAGATATATACATAAGCATACACAATCAAATGCCTTATTATTTTGAACAAACTGTTATCTGATAGATCACTTAAGAATAAAAAATAAGTTTTTATATGACCTTCATTTATTTCCTCTTCAGTATGCTTCCTTTATTTAGATCTGAGTTCCTGACCTATATTATTTTCCTTCTCTCTAAAAACTTGTTTTAACATTTCTTACAAGGTAGGTCTACTAGCAACAAATTCTCTTGCTTTTTATTTGTCTGAAAAAGCCTTTATTTCTCCTTCACTTTTGAAGGATAATTTCACTGGGTACAGAATTTTAGGTTGCTGTTTTTTTTCTTTCTCAACATTTTAAATATTTCACTTCACTCTCTTCTTGCTGCATAGATTCTGAGGAGAAGTTGGATGTAATCCTTATTTTTGTTTCCCTATATGTAAGGTGGCATTTTCCTTGGCTTCTTTAAGGATTTTTTCTTTATCTTTGATCTTCTATAGTTTGAAATGATATGCCTAATTGTAGTTTTTTTCATCATTTATCCTGCTTGAGCTTCTTGGATCTATGGTTTGCTGTCTGACATTAATTTTGGGTAATTAGCTGTCATTATTGTTTCAAATATTTTTTTTTCTTTCTTTATTTTTTTATGAGAAAGATCAGCCCTGAGCTAACATCCACGCTAATCCTCCTCATTTTGCTGAGGAAGACTGGCTCTGAGCTAACATCTATTGCCAATCCTCCTCCTTTTTTTTCCCCCCGAAGCCCCAGTAGATAGTTGTATGTCATAGTTGCACGGCCTTCTAGTTGCTGTATGTGGGACGTGGCCTCAGTATGGCTGGAGAAGCAGTGCATCAGTGAGCGCCCGGGATCTGAACCCGGGCCGCCAGTACCGAAGCGCGAGCACTTAACCGCTAAGCCACGGCGCCGGCCTCAAATATTTTTTCTGTTACTTTGTTTCCCCTCTGGTATTTCCATTACATGTATGTTACACCTTTTGTAGTTGTTACACAGTCCTTGGATATTCTGTACTGGTTTTTTTTCCATCTTTGTTCTCTTTGCTTTGCAGCTTTGGAGGTTTCAATTAAGATAACCTCAGGCTCAGAGATTCTTCCCTCAGCCATGTCCAGTCTACTAATAATTCCTCAAAGGCATTTCTCATTTCTGTTGCAATTTTTTTATCTCTATTATTTCTCTTGGTTCATTTTAGTGCTTCCAACTCTCTGGTTACATTGCCCGTCTGTTCTTGCATGCTGTCTACTTTATCCATCTGTCTACTTTACCTACTTTATCCATTATAGTTAGTATTTTAATCATAATGGTTTTAAATTCCTGGTCTGATAATCTCAACATCCCTGCCACGTCTGTTTCTGATGCTTGTTCTGCCTCTTCGAGTTGTGTTTTTTGCCTTTTATTATGCCTTTTAGATTTCTTGATAACCAGACATGATATATTGGGTAAAAGGAACTGCTGCAAACAGGCCTTTATTAATGCAGTGGAGAAGTGTGGGGAGAGGGCAAGCATTCTAAAATCCTATGATTAGGTCTCCATCTTTTAGTGACGCTATACCTCTGGAAAGTGAACTTCATAATTGTTCCTGTTTTTTCCTCCCCCTTAAGTGGGCCTGAGTAGTTAGAGTCAGGTAGAGTTGAACATTTTCCTTCTCCCAAGTGGAAGGCTAGAGCTGACTGGTATTGTGTATTTTTCTCCCCCATATCAGTTAAACTGTGATAATACCCCAGCACATTAGGATCTGGTTAACTGGTTTCACCTGAGCACAGGCCAAGAGTTGTTAAGAAGAACATAGTGCTCTGGCATATTTCCAAGAGATTCCTTTTTCCCCTCCCTCTACTAGAAACATGAGGAAATTTTTTTTTTCTGATATTTACTGTAAAAACCTGGTTGAGCTCCTGGAATTAACAGTCACAAGTGTGGTGGCTCCCTTATGACTGGGTGTCCCAGGAGATTTTAACTTTCACTCTTGTCCACAATGAGCATCTCGCAATTTGTCACAGTTCAGGTTTTCCTATCTCAGCACTGGTTCCCAGGGTGGTTTCCTCTCAGGAGTTTCTGCTCTGGAAACTGAGACTTCCTATTTTTGTCTATGTGTCTCCAGTCTTGGGGGCAATTTACCCTGGGTCCTCTTCTCTCTAAGAGATCCAAGAAGAATTGTCCATTTTCAGTGTGTACAGTTTTTTTGTTATTGTTAAGACTTAGTGGAGACTTCCAAGCTCCTTATATGTGGAACTGGTGGGAGTGGATCTTGTTTTTGTATCCATTCAGCCACTCTATGTCTTTTGTTTGGTGAATTTCATCCACTTATATTAAGATAATTATCAATAAGTGAGAACTTACCATTGCCATGTTGTTGTTTCTGTTTGTATTGCAATTCATCTGTCCCTCTCTTCTTCTTTTGCTTTCTTCTTGTTTCTTTTTATATTGTGTATACATTATAAAATTTTTATCTATTAACTTTTGTATTAGGATTTAAAGTAATTTACACATCACCTTTACCCTATTACCTCAATCTGTGCATGTCTATATATTTAGCTTTACCTATTATGTTAACACTTTTATATGCTTTTGTGTTAACAAGTTTTCATTTCAATTTGAAGTCCCTTAAGTATTTCTTGAAAGGCAGGTCTGGTGATGATATACTCTCTAAGTTTTTGTTTGGGAAAGATTTTATTTCTCCTTCATTTTTTTTTCAAGTGTACATCATTATAATTTGACTTCCGTATACACTACATTGTGTTCACCACCAAAAGTCTAGTTTCCATCTGTCACCATGTAAATGTCTCCCTTTACCCATTTTGCCTCCCTCTCACCCCCACCCTTCCCCTCTGGTAACCACAAATTTGTTCTCTGTATCTATGTGTTTGTTCATTTGTCTGTTTTATCTTCCATATATGAGTGAAATCATATGGTATTTGTCCTTCTCCACCTGACTTATTTCACTTAGCATAATACCCTCAAGGTCCATCTGTGTTGTCACAAATGGCAAAATTTCATCTTTTTTTATAGCTAGGTAGTATTCCATTGTATATATATACCACATCTTCTTTATCCATTCATCTGTCAATGGGCACTTAGGTTGTTTCCATGTCTTGGCCATTGTAAATAATGCTGCAATGAACATAGGGATGCATATATCTTTTTAAATTAGTTTTTTCTTATATATTACATAAATACACAGAAGTGAAATAGCTGGGGCATATGATAGATCTATTCTTAATTTTTTGAGGGATCTCCGTACTGTTTTCCACCAATTTACATTCCCACCAGCAGTGTACAAGGGTTGCCTTTTCGCTATGATTTCTCTAACACTTATTTCTTGCCTTTTTAATAATAGCATTCTAACAGGTATGAGGTGATATCTCATTGTGGTTTTGATTTGCATTTCCCTAATAATTAGTGATGTTGAACATCTTTTCATGTGCCTATTTCCATCTGTATGTCTTCTTTGGAAAAGTGTCTGTTTGGATCCTCTGCCCATTTATCATTTGGATTGTTTGTTTTTTCGTTGTTGAATTGTATGAATCCTTTATATATTTTGGATATTAACTCCCCATCAGGTGTATGATTTGCAAATATCTTCTCCCAGTTGGTAGGTTGTCTTTTCATTTTGTTGATGGTTTCCTTTGCTGTGCAGAAGATTTTTAGTTTGATGTAGTCCCATTTTTTTTCTTTTGTTTTCCTTGCCTGAGGAGACATGATATTCAAAAAGATACTGCGAAGACTGATGTCAAAAAGCATACTGCCTATGTTTCCTTCTAGGAGCTTTATGGTTTCAGGTCTTACATTCAAGTCTTTAATCCGTTTTGAGTTAATTTTTGTGTGTGCTGTAAGATAATGATCTACTTTCATTCTTTTGCGTGTGGCTGTCCAGTTTTCCCAACACCATTTATTGAAGAGCCTTTCCTTTCTACATTGTATGTTCCTGGTTCCTTTGTCAAAAACTAGTTGTCCATATATGTGTGAGTTTATTTCTGGGCTCTCAATTCTGTTCAGTTTATTTGTGTGTCTGTTTTTCTGCCAATACCATGCTGTTTTGATTGCTATAGCCTTATAGTATAATTTGAAACCAGGGAGTGTGCTACCTCCAGTTTTCTTCTTTTTTTCCTCAGGATTGCTTTTTCTATTTAGGGTCTTATGTTGTTTCATATAAATTTTAGGATTCTTCATTCTAGTTTAACTAAAAAAATTGTCATTAGGATTTTGATAGGGATTGCATTGACTCTTTAGATTGCTTTACATAATATGGACATTTTAACTCTGTTAATTCTTCCAACCCATATACACAAAATATCTTTCAATTTCTTTGTGTCTTTTTTGATTTCTTTCAGCAGTGTCTTATAGTTTTCAGTTTATAGGTCTTTCATCTCCTTGGTTAAATTTATTTCTAGGTATTTTATTCCTTTTGTTGCAATTGTAAATCATATTGTTTTCTTGATTTCACTTTCTGTTAGTTCATGGTTAATGTAAAGAAACACAACTGATTTTTGTATGTTGATTTTGTTCCCCAAAACTTTACTGTATTCATTTATTATTTCTAATAGTTTTTTGGTGGATTCTTTAGGGTTTTCTATATATAAAATCATGTCATCCACAAATAGTGATAGTTTACTTCTTTCTTTCCAATTTGAACAACTTTTATTTCTTTTTCTTGTGTAACTGCTCTGGCTAAAACTTCCAATACTATGTTGAATAGGAGTAGTGAAAGTGGGCATCCTTGTCTTATTCCTATTCTTAGTCGGACAGCATTCAGTTTTTATGTTTTTTTTTTTTTTTGAGGAAGATCATCCCTGAGCTAACATCCATGCCAATCCTCCTCTTTTTGCTGAGGAAGACTGGCTCTGAGCTAACATCTATTGCCAGTCTTTCTCCTTTTTTTCCCCAAAGCCCCAAAGCAGATAGTTGTATGTCATAGTTGCACATCTTTCTAGTTGCTGTATGTGGGACGCTGCCTCAGCATGGTCAGAGAAGCAGTGCATCGGTGCCTGCCTGGGATCCGAACTTGGGCTGCCAGGAGCAGAGCATGAGCACTTAACCACTAAGCCATGGGGCTGGCCCTAGCATTCAGTTTTTCATCATTGAGTATGATGTTAGCTAGGGGTTTGTCATATATGGCCTTTATTATGTTGAGGTACTTCTATATCCATTTTATTGAGTTTTTCTCATAAGTGATGCTGAATCTTGTCAAATGCTTTCTCTGCATCTGTTGAGATGATCACATGATTTTTATCCTTTATTTTGTTAATACGGCATAGCATATTGATTTGCAAATGTTGAACCATTCTTTCATCCCCGGAACAAATCCCATATGATCAAGATGTGATCCTTTTAATGTATTGTTGTATTTGATTTGCTAATATTTTGTTGAAGATTTTTGCATCTATGTTCATCAGTGATATTGGCCTGTAATTTTCTTTTTTGTGTTGTCCTTTTCTGGTTTTGTTATCAGGATAACGTTGGCCATGTAAAATTACTTAGGAAGTATTCCACTCCTCTTCAATTTTTTGGAAGAATTTGAAAAGGATACATATTAAATCTTTTTTAAATATTTGGTAAAATTCAACAGAGAAGGCATCTGATCCTGGACTTTTGCTTTTTGGGAGGTTTTTGATTACTGTTTCATTCTCTTTTCTTGTTAATGACCTATTCAGATCCTCTATTTTTTCTTGATTCAGTTTTGAAAGGTTGTATGATTCTAGGTATTTATCCATTTTTCTAGGTTATCCAATTTTTTGGCATATAGCTTTTCTTGATGTTCTCTTATAATCCTTTGTATTTCTGTGGTATCCATTGTAATTTCTCCTGTTTTGTTCCTGATTTTATTTATTTGAGCCTTCTCTCTTTTTTTCTTAGTGAGTCTAGCTAAAGGTTTGTCAATTTTGTTTTTCTTTTCAAAGAACCACCTCTTAGTTTTATTGATTTTTTTCTACTGTCCTTTTAGTCTTCATTTTATTTATTTCTGCTCTGATTTTTATTCTTTCCTTCCTTCTATTGATTTTGGGCTTCATTTGTTCTTCTTTTTCTAGTTCCTTTACATGTAATATTAGGTTGTTTATTTGAGATTTTTCTTATTTCTTGAGGTAGGCCTATATGGCTATAAACATTCCTCTTAGTACTACTTTTGCTGCATCCCATAGATTTTGGTATGTTGTGTTTTAATTTTAATTTGTCTCAAGGTATTTTTTTTTATTTCTCCTTGATTTCTTTGTTGATCCAATAGTTGGTCAGTAGCATGTTGTTTAATCTCCACATATTTGTGACTTTTCTGGCTTTCTTCTTGTAGTTGATTTGTAGTTCCATGTCATTGTGGTCAGAAAAGATGCTTTATATGATTTCAATCTTCTTAAATTTGCTGAGACTTGTTTTGTATCCCAGCATATGGTCTGTCCTTATGAATATGTATGTACATATTCGTACATTTGAGAAGAATGTGTATTCTGCTGCTTTTGGGTGGAATTTCTATATATATATCTATTCAGTCCATCTGGTCTAGTGTGTCATTTAAGGTCACTCTTTCCTTGTTGACTTTCTGTCTGGATGATCTATCCATTGATGTAAGTAGGGTATTAAATTTCCGTTGTATTATTGTGTTGCTGTCAATATCTCCCTTTAGGTCTGTTAATAATTTCTTTATATATTTTGGTTCTCCTATGTGAGATCCATATGTATTAATAAATATCATGCCTTCTTGATGGATTGTCTCCTTTATCATTATATAATATCCATCTTAGTTTCTTGCTATCTTTTTTGGCTTAAGCCTATTTTTGTCTAATATAAGTATAGCTATCCCTGCTTTATTTCAGTTGCCATTTGCTTGGGGTATCATCTTCCATCCCTTCACTTTGAGCCTATGTTTGTCTTTAGAGTGAGATGGGTCTCCTGGAGGTAGTGCATTGTCGACTCTTGTTTTTTAATCCATCCAGCTACTCCATGTCTTTTGATTGGTGGATTCAATCCATTTACATTTAGGGTGATTATTTATTGATATATGAGGGCTTAATACTGCCATTTTACCTTTTGTTTTCTGGTTGCTCTATATTTCCATTGTTTCCTTTTCACTGTATTTCTGTCTGCCATTTCAGTTTGGTGGTTTTCTGTGATGTTTTTCTCAGTTTCCTCTTTTCTTATGTTTTGTGTCTGTGCTCAGAATTTTTGTTTTGTGGTTGCCATGAGGTTAGTCCTTTTTCTGCTGATAGCACCTTATCTTCATTTGCCTTTACAGATTCCATACTTTTCTTCTTTACCTTTTATCTTTCTGTTGTTACAAATAGTCCCTTTTTATTTGGTGAATTTGTTACTAAATTGAAGTGGTAATACTTATTTTTAATGCTTCCTTTCCCTTCAACCTTTGTGTTATAATTGTTTACCAATCTATTCTGATTGAGAGCTGCAATTTTCTTATTTTGTCTGTTTATTTATCACCTTCATCAAAGTGTTTCATCTTTGCCTTTTCATTTTAGGTGGGAGAACTCCTTTCAACATTTCTTGTAAGGCAGTTCTCCCTCAGCTTTTGTTTGTCTGGGAATGCCTTTATTTTTACTTCATATCTGAAGGATAACTTTGCTGCATAGAATATTCTTGAATGACTTTTTTGTGTGTGTGTGAAGAAGATCAGCCCGGAGCTAACAACCATGCCAATCCTCCTCTTTTTGCTGAGGAAGACTGGCCCTGAGCTAACATCATGCTGATCTTCCTCCACTTTATATGGGATGCCGCCACAGCAGGGCCTGACAAGAGGTGCATCGGTATGCACCTGGGATCCGAACCTGGGTCACCAGCAGCGGAGTGCGCACACTTAACCGCTACGCCATGGGGCCCGCCCCCTGAATTACAGTTTTTAATCCATCAGTGAATATATCATTCCATTCTCTCCTGGCCTATAGATTTTCTAGTGAGAAATCTGCTCATAGCCTTACGGGGGTTCCCTTGTAGGTTATTGGGATTGTTTTCCCCTGGCTACCTTTGATATTCTTTCTGTGTCATTGGCTTTTGACAGTTTTATTATCATGTGCTTGGAGAAAGTCTTTTTGCTTTGAGATAATTAAGTGTTCTATTAGCTTCATGGATTTGTATATCCAGTTCCTTCCCCAGGTTTGGGGAGTTCTCAGCTATTATTTGTTTAAATAAGTTCTCTGCTCTCTTCTCTCTCTCTTCTCCTTCGGGGATACATGTCATCCTAATGTTTCCCTTTCTAACAGAGTCAAATATTTCTTGCACAATTTATACACTTTTTAAAAATCTTAGTTCTCTCTCCTCTTCTACTCTTCTACCTGCATTATTTCTAGGTTTCTATATTTAAGCTCACTAATTCTCTCTTCCATAAAGTCTGCTCTATTTCCAAAGCTTTCTAATGCATTCTTCATCTCATTTATTGAGTTCCACAGCTCCAGAATTTCTGTATGGTTCTTTTTTAGACTTTCAACCACTTTGGTTCAGTATTCTTTCTGTTCATTAATTTTATTCCTAAGCTCATTGAACTGCCTTTTTGAGTTTTCTTGTAGCTCACTGAGTTTCTTCATGATAGCTATTTTGAATTCTTTATTAGTTAGATCACAATCTTCCTTTACTTTTTGTTTGATTCCTGGAGAATTGTTATTTTCTTTTTATAATGCTGTTTTACCATGGCTTTTCATGGTATTTGATGAGTTATTCCTCTGCTGGTGCATTTATAATAGTGAACACTTTCTTATTTAGGTATAGTTTTGCTTGTTTGATTCTAACTATTCAACTGGTTGGAGATAAGAGATCTGTCTTTTGTTTTTCAGTAGGTGATGCTATAGCAGTATTTTTTGGGTCCTTTTACCTGAGCTGCCTCTGGCTATATTTGAGGATTGGATGTTCCACCCTCCATCACTTCTATTAGGGGTGTCACCAATACTCTCATCATCACTGCCTATGCCTCTAAGGGTCACTCTTGCCTTACATTGCTGGTGTTGCCTCAGTCACTGGCTTCACCACCAGAGGTACAGGGATGGCTGATGCCTCCACCATGTTTGGGATTATCTGGGTTGGAAGATCCACTGCCATGGCAAGGGATGGAAAAGGAACCTGGTTCATGGGGCATTGCCTCCACTGTTTCTCATTTCCTTGTGGCTGCAGACACCACTATAGTTGTAAGTCCAGAGTATTGTGCACATCTCCACTGCTGCTACCAAGCTCTGAGTCATAGGCAAAGGGCCTAGGATTGTGGGACTCCACCTCTACTGTTGCCTGTTTCCTTGTGGGCATAGGTGCTGCTGTAGTTGGGAGTCGTGTGTGTATCTCCACTGCTGCCACCAGGCTCTGAGCTGTGGCCAGGGGCCCGAGATCATGGGGCTCTGGTTCCCCTATTGCTCTGTTCCCTATGGCCATAGATGCCACTGCAGCTGGGAGGTCAAAGTCATATGCTTGACTCTGCTGTGGCTCATCAGGTCTCTGGAGTTGGGGCAGCTAGGTCAGCTGCTGCAGCTGAAAGGCCAAGATTCTGGGCACTGCCTCCACTGTTTCCCTGGTTCACCTCCTCTGTGTGCTCCAATCAACCCACCTTCATATGTACCAATGTGTGGATCTCTCTTGCATCCTGGTGTGTTGGGCAATGTAACCTTTGTTGAGTTATGGATGTTTTATTCACTGTAAATTGAAGGGGAGAGACCAAATGTTTGTCTTGTGCTGTCATAATGATGACATCACTTGTCTCCTTCATTTTTAATGGATAATTTTTTGCTGAGTATAGCTTTCTTGTTTGGTAGTTGTTTTCTTTCATTACTTTGAATATGACATTTCATTCTCTCCTGACCTGCAAGGTTTCCGCTGAGAAATCCACTTTTAGTCTTATGGGAGTTCCCTCATATATGACAAATCACTTTTATCTTGCTGTGTTCAAAATTCTCTCTTTGTCCTTGACTTTTAACAATTTGATTATAATGTGTCTTAGTGTAATCTTCTTTGGGTTGAAAGTATGTGGCCATGCTCTGTATCATGGTTGGAGAGGGTTGGAGTAGGGAGGGGAGTGGTGGATGAGTTAGTAACTCTTTTACCTCAAGCTTACTTGGGACAGTTATTTCCTACAGATGGCTTGACAGTTTGAAGTGTGTTTATAGGAATTGGGCACCCTTAGACCTGGTGCCTGCCACATACCTGAAAACTAATTTGAACTGGATGGAGGGATTTGTCTGGGAGGCAAATACATTTGCTCTGATGGTAGGAGTGGTTGAAAGATGGCTACATTTTTATTGACCTGAACTTCAAGTGTTTATTGTTATAACACTATGTATGTTAAAGAAATTTCATTTTATCTAACATTTCTAGGGGTCATGTCTTTTCCATATTGCTGGAAATTGAAGTTTTATCAACATGTTTGTAAGTAATCTCTAGGTTGAGCTACATCAAATTAGTTTATATTAAATACAGTTTACCAGTTTTTAACCAAATTTTAGAAAATAATTATTTAATGTAATGCATCCCCCCCATATTGTTGGTATATTTATCTTAGAAAACAGGCAAAAGACTTAGAAAAGTAGAGAAAAATAAAAACAATAGACATTGTAAGTTCCAAAGCTTGAAAAATCTTACACAATGATTTATTCATGTTTCTCAATTTATAACTGCTGATTACTTGCTGATATGCTACCTAAAGAACTGAAACTATTAATTGAAAAATTTGAACAGAGAAAAATTGTGTCCAGAAAATTTATTGTATTGGTTTATTTCATAATTATTCATTTATCATAAGAAATTTTCTCAGTAACAAAGGATCTGTAGATAAAAAATTACAGCCATTAAGTAAGAGACTCTTCTTTTAAACCTGAAATGTGGAGATTAATTCTTTTCTCTTGTCATTACCTGCTTAGTTTTTGACTTAGACAAATGCTATTTGCATTAACATTTTAAAGGAAAAAATAATTATTGATTCAATTAAATATTTGCTTTGTCCTTGAATGCTTACACAGAATAATGTAGTTTGTAATAACAGTTAAATATCAGATGTATATTATCATTGAATCATTTATTTTGATTAATATAAAGATATATCAATTTACAAATGATAACAGCAGCGATGCTTAACCCAATAATCTTTAACAGCTCATTTATTTTTGATGCAATTTGTGATATGAATTGAAAATTGTTGTAATAAAAAAAAATTGCCTTTGGAAACAAGATTTCATCAGCTTTTATTAGAAGTCCTTGGATAATAAGTGATTTTTGAGATGGTATATGTTTCCTTCATTTTAGAGTTTGTTAAGGCAATTCCCTCAGAAGAGACTAACACATCTTTAGGAAATAATGTGAAAATAGTGAAAGTACATCTAATGCTTTTATTGTAACCTAAAGGTCTTCTCTGAATATATAAATTGTTATTATTCTTCAGTGTTCTGTGATAAGAGAAGAAAAGTCACTAAAGAATAAAGCTTACAGATTGCGTCATAATATGTAGTTGCCAATGACATACACAAAGGATCAGGCTAACCTGAAATGAATTTAATGTTATAAGGAATTATACCTCTTTATTCCGAACAGTTTATTGAAAAAATAGACAGATCTTAGCTTCCAACAGTTTCGATTCTCAAAGGTATTCAAAAGATATTTTGTATAGGTAACCTTTAAAGTCACATTTGTATTAATCTTACTTGGAAATAATTATATTAATATTATCAATTGAATACCAATCAAAGTACTTTTTTCTCAAAGGCGAGTGTAATTTTATTTTCAGAGCCAAAAAAATAATTTAAGAATCTACTTTGCTTAACTGTTTAACGGCTTAACAGAAAGAAACCCTCAAACAGCATGTCTATTTAGTATTTGAAGTTCCTTTTTTGTTTTCTGAATGTCTTTTGATGAACAGAAGTTTTAAACTTTGGTGAAACCCAGTTTATCAATTGTTTTTGCTTTATGGCTGCTCTTTTGACCTCCCTAAGAAATATCTCCTACCAAAAGTTACAATGATAATTCTTTTTTTTAAATTTTAGAACTTTATAGTATTAGTGTTTAAATATATTTCAATTTATTATCCTTTTCCAACATGATTTGGTTGTTTTAAGACCTTTGTATTAATATATAAAATTTGGAATCAGTTTGTTAATTTCTGCAAGCCTGATGGGATTTTGATCAGGATAGAGTTGCAACTACCAATCATTTTATGGCGAAATGCCATCATAACACTATACAGTCATCTAATCCATGGATATGATATGTCTCTACATTTTTAAAGCCTTTTTTCTCAGCAAAGTGTGATAGTTTTCAGTGTAGTGGTCTGCCACTTCATTGATAAAAGGTATTCCAAAATAGTTGATGTTTTAAAAATCTTACTGTAAACAGGATTTTTAATAAAATACTCATTTTCAATTTTTGTTGCTAGTTTGCTAGCTCATGGAAACAAAATTGGTATTTTATTCTTAGACTATGGTAAATTCATTTATTAGATTTTTTAGGACTTTCTAAACACAGACATATTATCTGCATGTAAAAGTTTTACTTTTTCCTTCTCTATCTGCATGCTTTTTATTTCATTTACTTACATTATTCCACTATTTATTCCCTCCAGTGCAATAACAAATACAAATGTTGAAACACTCTTGTCTTAGTCCCCAAATTAGAAAAAAACATTGAAAATTTCAACATCAAGAATATTAGCTGTATGGGGCCAGCCTGGTGGCGTAAGTGATTAAGTGCACACTCTCCGCTGCAGTGGCCCGGGGTTCGCCGGTTTGGATCCCAGGCATGCACTGATGCACCGCTTGTCAAGCCATACTGTGGTGGCATCCCATATAAAGTAGAGGAAGATGGACACAGACGTTAGCCTAGGGCCAGTCTTCCTCAGCAAAAAAAAAGAGGAGGATTGGCAGATGTTAGCAAAGGGCTCATCTTCCTCACATACAAAAAAAAAGAATATTAGCTGTAGATGGTTTGTACAAAGTTACTAACTTGACAAAGTTAACTTCGATTCTTATTTTATGAAAGATATTTTGAAATTATAAATTAGTTTTGGATTGCATCAATGCTTTTCCTGCATATTTTGAGATGATTAAGTTTTTATCTCCTTTTCTCTGATAATGTGAACTATTATTTTTCATGATTTGAGATATTAAAACAACAGTCAGGGCCGGCCCTGTGGCTTGGTGGTTAAGTGCGTGCGCTGCGATGCTGGCGGCCCGGGTTTGGATCCCGGGTGCGCATCGAGGCACCACTTCTCTGTCCATCCTGGGGCCGAGTCCCACATACAGCGACTAGAAGGGTGTGCAGCTGTGACATACAACTATCTACTGGGGCTTTGGGGGCAATAAATAAAATCTTTAAAAAAAAAAAAAAAAAAAAACAACAGTCAATAATTAGGAAAAAATCATGTGAAAGTTTGTTAAACTTTTTGTTTCATAATTTGATTTGTTAATATTTTCTTAAGAAATTCTGTTTTTATGTTCATGAATTATTTAAATTGCATAAATAAAGTGAATGGTAGTGTTCTATTGTCCTTTATTATCTGAAAGAATTAGTGTAAGATTGTTATGATTTCATTACTAAATGTTTAATAAAATTTACCAGTTAAGCCACCTGAGACTTTAGATTTCTTGGCAGAAAAGTTTAAAATTGCAAAAAAAAAAAAAAAAAAATAGATGTAGAGCTCTTCAAATTTCTAATTCTTCATGTGTCAACATTGATAAATATTATTTTGAGATTTATGTTCATTTACTTAGGTTGTTAAATTTATGAACATAAATATTTTTCTTCAGATTGACTTACTATGCATTTAAGGTCTGTATGATGTTTAATGGTGTCTCCTCCTTCATTTCTAATATTGGTAGTTTATAGCTTTCATTTTTTTGATCTTGATCAGTCATATTAGAGATTCATCAATACAACTAATATTTCCATCAACAAGCTTGTTAAATTTATTTTTTCCTACTTTGTTCATTTCTACTTTCATTTTTAGTATTCCCTTCCTTCTGCTTTCTCTTTATATAATTTAGCAAGGATTTATAGCTTTTTAATGTGGTATATTACATAATTAATATGCAATTGTCCAAGTGTTATGATTGTTACTTTATTGAATTTGCATTTTTAATAGTTTCTGTTTCCTACAGTTTCATTATGCAATCAATAAGATGATATTGTTCTTTATGTCCTTGTTCAATTTATAATAGCAGCATCAAAGTACTTGTCAACTAATTCCAACATCTGGGTTAACTGTCATGTGTTCCTATTTACTGCAGTTTACCTTCTAGTTTATGGTACATATTTATATTTTATATCTATATATCTATATCTATATATATAGAGAGAGAGATAGAGATATACACGTTGGAGATATATGTGTATATATAGATAGTGAGATGTATATGGATATATCCATATGTAGATAGAGATGCATATGAATATATGTGGAGATATATATGTCTATGGAGATAGACAGATAGATATGTATATGGAAAGATAAACACATGCACATATAGGTATATGTATATATATCCATTTACATATATATCTCCCTAACATATCCAAGAGTATCCACCAGTAATTTAATTGCCTGCGAGAACAAAAATCAAAAACCTTTGCAGGAAAATAAAATTATTGAAATTATTTACAATGTATCATTTGCAAAACCTAGAATGCAATAAGAAATCAGTAGGCTTACAAAGAAACAAATATATATGTATATGTTAGTATACATATGTATATATGCATAATATATATGTTTGTTTTTGTTGTTCTTGTTTTGGCAGGCAATTAAATTACTGGTAGATACTCTTGAACCTATCAGGCAGATGTGCTTTCTTAAGGATAGGTTTATTTTAGTTTTGCCTTTAGTTCTAGTTCATATGCCTTAATAGAGAATTGTCCTTATCCCCAAATGTGACCGTTGTAGGGTTCACTCAACAATCGAAATGCTCAGTGAGGTCTCTCCAGAGAGGCTGGGCTTTAGCTTTAACATTTTCAAAAATGCATAATCCCTGAAATGTTTGTTTATCCCTCAGCAACCTCCTGCTGCTAAGCTTCACAGATGCCTCCAGGAAAATGTAGCCAAGATCTTGGCCAAGGACTTGGGGAGAACCCCTTCACATATTTCTGTGGTCCTTCCTCTATGCAGCTTTATGTTTTCCAATAGCCTGCCCTACAAATTCCAGCCACCTGAGAATCTCTGACCTTCCATTTCTGCATCTCAGCTCAGCTTAGGTTCCATTTCCTTAGTTAGGAATATGTTCAAAGGATGAAATTCAGGGTAAATTTGGAACTCACACCATGGTTCCAGCTTCTCTCACTCTGCTGTTTATTGTTCAATGCCAGAAATAGTTGCCATATATATACCCAGTTTTGCCATTCTTTAAGGTGGGAGGTTACTCTACTTTGGCTACAGGTAGATGGACAATTATATTTTTAACACTACATGAAAACAACAGAAAAGGGAATTTTGTGAATTTAGAAAAGTTATTGAACCAAGCCTCTGCTTAGAAATGAAAGAAACTAATTTCACACACATGCAAAATCAATAGAAAATTATAAAAGTCTAATCTGAACTAAAATTATCTTGAGAGACAAGAGAATTAGAAACACTACTAAAGATGGTATATTCACACCAAAAATTTGCTAGAAATATCAAAGCTTAATGTACTTTTTCAATATGATTAAAAGATATTAAGACATTTATACAAGATATGAAAATACAGTATGTGAAAAATGAGAAATTATTTAAAACAAGGTAGCAGAACCAAAGAAATAAAATAAAAATATCATTTCAAAATTAAGATTAAACAAATAAGAACCAAAGAGTGCATTAAAGTGCTGATAATATTTTAAGAAACATAAAGATAAAAAAGAAAAATTTTGAAGTTAAACATAAAAAAGTGATATAAATTATTCAAAAGAAAGTAATGAATATTAAATACAGACAATGAAACTCCAAATTAATAGGAATTCCTGAAGGAGATAAGAAGCAAGAGAGCAGAACATATACTGAAATTTATTATTTAGGAAAATTTTATTGATTTAAAATAAATGAAAACTACATAATGATCCAGAATTATCAATACATATTCTAATAAAACTACTAGAATTTAAGACAAAGAATAAGTCCTTTGGGCATCTAGAGAGAAAAAGAACACATTATGTACAAGGAAAAAGTGTTGTAAGTCTTTGACAGCATCAATTTATGACAGAATATATCAGGAATAGTATTTTTAAAATTCTCAGGAAAAAAATGTTACCTTGTACTTCATTGCTGATCAGATGAATATTTAAGTTCCAAGAGTTCATAACTGTTACTTCAGTAAGGAAGAGAACAGCTGAGTCAAATGTTGCCTTTCACTTGTAATAAGCGTTCTTTAGAGGTAATAATACTATAAAGAGTAGGCTTCTCTTCTGAAGTAATTGCCTTAGGAGATAGGTGCCAGAGAAGAGCACAATTATTTATGATTAAAGGCCTGGTAACAGGAGAAGACAATTATAATATTCAAACTTCATCTTTGAGTAATATTTTGTGAACTGAATGGACATGAGTGCTTCCCACAAATGAATAAACTATTTAATTAGAAGCCTAAACTGCAGATGAAAGCCATTGAGGAGTCGACTCTATCAGGAGCAACAATGCTCAGCCACAAAGATAATACTGTTTGGGGACCAAGGATGGAAGCCTAGAAGGTTACGGAGTTGTTTTCAGTTCTTTCTCCTTGCTCTACTGCTGGTCGTCATGGCAAGGGAAGAGAGATTAGAGAATCATACATAAGTGTTCCACTGTTTCAGTAAAATAAAATTATAGAAATCAATCACATCACATTTTTATTTGCCAGAATAAGTCACTTTGCCTTGAAGTTTCTTTCGGGCAGTGGGAAATGAGGAAGGAGTTGATGGAATATTTGGTGACTACTATGATAGCTACACAATTAAATATTATTATTATTTCCATTATACACATGAGGAAGTTGAAGCTGGAAGTACTGAAGCCACTTATTAAAGTGACATAGCTACTGAGCAGTGGAGGAAAAAACCCACTTCAAGCCGTCTGAGCCAAGAACTCACATGCTAAAACAATATACTGCCGTACCGCACTTTGCATTCCACAGATAGCACTATTGAACCCATGTTCAATTATATTTACAGATACTATTCTGGTTTTATGTAGCATAATCTTGCTTTCTAGTTGGAGTATTCCTTTCAGAAGGCCTTACATAATCTACATTTCCAAATATAAACCACATCTGGCTGCCCTGACACAGCTGTCCTTTGCTTTAGGCTCAGACAACAACTGCAGTGAACTTCTCGTATAATTCAGCTTTGAACTCAATGCTAAGAGGGGAATCAAAGCATCACAGGTCTTCTGATTACCCTGATTCCTTGGCAGTTCACTGGGAAGTTTGCTGTTATCTTATTTCCTGAGAAATAGTAAGAACACATATAATAAAATTCAACATGAAGGAACCACTTGCTTTACATGCTACTAAGGCCTGCAAGTGGTATGTGTATTTACAGAAAATTCCATTGAATCAAATTAATGACAATTTCATTAGCTTGGCAGCTTACTCATTTAGTAAGTAACACATGATCTGTCTTGACAATACTAAAGCTACTCTGCATTTGCAACACTGACAGTTACAAGGAACATCACAACCAGCTGTGGAAAATGTGACTCTGAGTATTATAATTGTCACTATTAGAACTTCCTGACATTTCACTGTGTCAATCCTAAACTCTTCAGTGAGAAGGAAGACTAACAAGGTTAGATAGAATAATTTGTGTATAGCTTTCCTGTGTAGTCTGTACATTTGAAATACATGCACATAGTGTTAACAAGATGTGTGCATTTGTGTGTGGGTGGGTGGGTGTAAGCAAAGGGCAAGAGGTCTTGACTGCACTTCTGTAACCAAATAATACAGAGAAAAGACTTTAAGTTAACGATAATAGCTAAAATTAAATATCAAACACAAATATACTGAGAGAATTATTATTTTACACATACTATAAATAAGGACTTTTAGACTTAAAAAGAATGAATAATTAGTTCTTGACCACACAGCTACTAAGTGACTGAATGAATATTTGAACCCAGCTTATTCTTAAAACCTGCATACTTAATATCGTGTAGTTTTTCATTTTGAAAAAGATAACAATAAAGATACAACAGCTGACTGAGTACAAGCCAACATATGTACCTCACAAATAAAAGTCAATTTTCACTGCACTAGTTCCTTACAGCTGCCACAACAAAGTACCACAAACTGAGTGGATTAAAATAACAGAAATCTATTGTCTCACAGTTCTAGAATCTAGAAGTCTGACATCAAGGTGTTGGCAGAGTTGATTCTTTATGAGGACTCTGGCGGAGCATCTGTTCTTTGCTTTTCTCCTAGCAAGTGGTGATAGACAGAAATGCTTGGTATCCCTTGGCTTGTAGATATGTTACACCTATCTCTGCCTCTGTCTTCACATGACTTTCTCCCTGTCTCTGTCTTCTTCTTATAAGGACTTAAGTCACATTGGATTAAGGGCCCAGCCTCCTCCAGTATGACCAAATCTTAAATTAATTAATTCTATCTTCAATGATGCTTTTTCCAAATAAGTTCACATTTTGAGGTACTGGGAACCAGGAGACTTCAATATATCTTTTGAAGGGACACATGTCAACCCATAATATCCACTACAGACTGAGTTGCTGTATGATAATTAATGTATCTTCAGCATGTATTATTAATGACGCAGGGAGAAACCACACACCCTTCCTCATCTTCCGTCCAACTGAGAACATAACATCAACTTTTGGGTTCATTAAAAAGGGTAAGATTTAAAAATTTTTGTTATGAAAAAAAATTCAAAAGAAAGGGTAAGATATAGCAAATAATTAAGATACCTGTAACAGCTCTAATTTTGATTTTAACTTTTAAATATCTAGTAAGAGGATAGTAAATGGAGGCATTGTTTTTACACTAGGCGTTCACTATTGTTAGATGACACTTAGTCATTACTACCCGATATTAGCGATCACTAGAGCTAATTTACCTTATTCATTACATATACTGTATGTATATATAATCTATACAATAGATTGTATATATAAATTATATTTGTATACATGTAATGTACATATATATAATGTATATATATGTCAAGATCATCATAGAATAACTCTAGCATATTAATCTAACCTATTCCTAGAAAATACTGCCACATACAATGTTTGATGATTGGAAAGAGGTTAAGGTTCAAACAGGTATGAGTGTTGTGTGAAACATAAAATTTATGAATTCTGAAATATATTTTTATTTGCTGAACACATTGATGACCCTAATAAAGTAGTAATATTTTGTTCAGACAATGACACCAAAAACTCTTAGAGGGTAGAGGCCAATTTTACATTTCTTTGATATGCTTCACATCACAATGTTTGTGACAAGAGGTAAGGGAGCTAATTTACCACTTTCCATATATTTTTTCTTCATATTTATGGTTGTATTTTGATAAAATATTTTTGGTTCATAAAATCAGTATTTTCTTACACACTTGTGTTTTAATACAGCATTAAATATAAGCCCTAGATATGAAAAGAAATGAAATAAAAACATATTATATTTCCTAACTCATACCTGTAGTTAATGGCAAACCAAGATTTGGACCAGGTTTTCCTAAACACACATCTATGGTTAATTTCACCAAAACATTCCCATATAAAGATAAGCAAAATTAAAATTGAAAATATTGTTAAATCAAAATATCAAAAGAAAAATTTCAGAATATTCTCAAGAAAACCTCCAAGTAGAAAACACCACCTATTGATTTGAATTTTACTTGGTGATTTGAATGCATTAAGAATGTTTATAGAGACATCTACTAATTATGATAATTAAGAATGTATCCCATGTATTTTTAAATGCTTGATATGAAATTATTTCCATTGTCATTGATTTAAAGTTAACAATTTCAATTTTCAAATTCAATTAGTGAAAATATATTTTATGGAGTTTATTGCCTTTATGGATTAAGTGAAATTGTAAAAAAAAAATCTGAGACATCACATAATAAAATAACAGCTGTTACTTTAGCTATAAAGAAATATATCTCAGAGTTAATTAATGTTTGAAATGGCAGTGAGAAATTCATATCAAAAATACTACTAGCAATGAGATAAATGGCATCACAATATTAACGTAGTGAACTGGACAAATGCAGTAGCTGTGAAAAAAAAAAACCATAACAGAGCACTATTACTATACCAACTGGATGTGGAAAATAAAAAGTACAAGTAGCAATATAGATACTGCATATGTCTTCTGAACAAAAAGTCCAGTGATGAACTATAACAACTAAAAGACACTGTAGACTAAACTAATTCTGTATTCAGAGCTGAGGGATGAGGCAGCACAGTTTAGCAATAATTCAGATAGATTCCAAGACTGGGAGTAAAGGCAAGCAGAAATTAGTTTTTGAAGTTACAAATTAAAGAGCAGTGATTATGCTCAATGTTTACCACTTACCATTATACTTAGCTATAATAATTAATGTTTAAAATTAATGTTATTTTACCAAAGAATAGCTTATTGTAATTATATTTGTCAGCCCACATTGTTGAAGATTAAGTTCATCTGTGTATTAGGGAAAATGCTTAATAGCATTGAATTAATCAAAACTTTAGTTATATTCCTCTCCCATAAAAGAAGTCTAGAGGTAAGCAATCCAGAGTTGGGCATGCCTATGGAGTTCTCTATACAATACTCCACCTTTCTTACATGTGGTTTCTGACCCCAAGACAACTAATGTTTCCCATTGACTTCTGGAACGCCAATCATGACAACATGGGCCAGCATGAGCAGGAAAGGGAGAAGGGCAAGCTCTTCCCTTATGAACTAGCTCTGTTGAGGTAGCACTGGTAAACTCACCCAACGCTTGCACTTATAATTCACTAGTCAGGATTTAATGATGTGGCAAAAAAGGGTTGCAATTGAAATTTGAAAATATATTTCTTTTTTTTCCTCCTAGGGAATATTGTACCCAGATTTTTTTTTTTAAGTGTTTTGTGTTTCTAAAGAAAAAGGGTAACATGGATGTTGTAATCTCTGCCAGAGAGTCCAAATACGGAACGGCCCACTTATAAATGGGACAGTTGTCAAAGGGATAAACTCAAAGCCTTCAGATTTTCAATTATGAAGGCAGGGTGAATTAAACCCATAAAGGTTAAAGCACTTTTCCAAAGTCACATCAATACTTAATGAAACTACAAGAATAAGAATCTTGATCTCCTGGCTGCTAGTGCAAGACTGATTTGAACATAATACACCACCTTCAACTTTAACTGTTTCTAAACAAGAACAAAAATAAAATTTACATCTTAAACAAGTGGACTTGAAAGCTTTTTAGTTACCTTTTTAGTCAATTTTTTAAATTAATTAGGTAAGACATGGATATGAGTACCCAAATCATGTGTTCATTTCAATAAATTATCACAAAATGAACAAATCTATAACCACCTACCAATTTATAAAAATTGCTGGAACTCAAGGTGCCCCTGATCTGTCACCTCTGAATCAGTAGTTCCTCCCTCTACCCAAAGTTAAGTATAAGCCAGATTTTTAACACCATAAATTAATTTTGTCTGACTTTGTGTTTTATATTTATGGGAATCACATATATGTATATATTACGTTTGTGAAATTGATCCTTTTATGTAACAGTAACATTCATTTTCATACAATATCATTTTGTACAGATTATTTAATTCTATTGATGATAGATATTTGAGTCATTTCAGTGTTCTGAATACTGCCCCTATGAATATTCTTGTACATAGCTTTTGTACCATGCATGCAGGCATTCCAATTTGCTATATAGCCTAAGAGAAGAATTGCTGGGTTATACTGTATGTGTGTATTCAATTTTGTTAAACTCTCCAAGCGTTTGCACTAATTTCCCTTCTATCATTTGCAATTGAGAGTTCAGCTTTGCTCCATATCCCTACCAAGTCATAGCATTGTTGTTAAAAATAAATAAATAATTCTTTATAGTTGTGCCACATCTCAGAAAGGAAGCCGGGTCTTTATATTCCTACATTGATATTCCTTGGGTGATGGAAGCTCTTTCTATCACAGGACAATTTCTTAGGAGAAGGTTGGCAGCTGAGTGGACAGAAGCACTCCAGCAGCTGGAGGAATAAATCATTTAGTAGTGAAGGGGCACATGCCTGATGTATACCAGCATCACACTAGTCCAGCTCAGATTACGTAGCAATGGTAGTTTTAGAAACAGAGTAATTAAATGGTTAAAATACCGGCGCTATTTAAAGGTAAATGCCTTTTTCCTTTCAACAACACTGAATTCATGAGGCACACTAATGGTGTACTAAAAAGAATTATGGACATTACCATAGCTGTTCCTTCAGATCTTTGAAAGAAGCATGTTGTTTTCAATGTATCTTGATTTGGTCTTTTAAATTTTAATTCAAAATCAAGTCACAGTTTCAATAATTAGAAACAACTTTATCTTAAAAAGTGATTCAGACCATTGTTAATGTAAAATAAATTAGGCATAACACTTCTTAAATCTTAGAAAAAGAGCTAGTTAATATTGTTATTGCCCTGAGCTGTGATTAGAAACATATTTTATATGTGATTTTATTTGATTAAGATGTCTTTCCCGATGCTTACAAACACAATACTACTAAACTTGTTCTAAGATATGCTGTGAGGTGGTAGAAAAGGTGTCATTTATCATGCTATATTTCTCTGAATGTTTTCATTGTTAATACATCTTTCTATCTATTCTAAATTTGTATATTTTTATTTTTTGAGCATATAGATTGAACATATACCACGTTGGTAATTTTCTTTTAAAATTATTCTAATCTTAAGATAACAAAAACAACTTTAAAAGAAAAAAACAACATACACCAAGGTGGTAAATTCTTCAAATATCAACATTGTTATTATCAGAATCACAAAAATGGGAGAAGGTTTACGAATGAAAAAACAGACTACTAGATATAAGAAAACACAATTTCTTAATATTTAGAAAATGAACAGATCAGGGAAACAGTTCAGGGAGTAGCCTCTGTCGGTTATCTTTTTATGGAAGATATATTGACCTATACAAGGGGAATCCCACACAATAATACAAAATGTGCATAGTCAAGTCTTACAAAAACGGTCCTTTTCCCATAACCTCCACTTTATCCATCATTCATGAATCATGTCAAATACCAACTTTTCAGAAATCATACCTGAATCATTCAAGTGAATGCTTTTCACTCTTTCCTCTCTCTGTCTCTTGTGTTGTCACATTATCTGTTTTCACATTCATTTTGGAACATTTCTTACTACAGACAAAAACGCATGGGTTTACAACTTTTAGCTTTGCTTTCTTGAATCCAGGGATTCTTGAACATTCAATTGCAGTTAATTAGTATGTAACATTTCTTTTAATAAATAATCATTTCTGTCTCTAAGCAATTATAATACAATTTTAATTGTTTTAAATTATAGACCTAACTAAAGTTGAGAGTTACAATAAACATAGATGAGCCTCAGTTATTTTGATCATATCCTACAAAATATATATTCAAAAAGATAAGAGAACTTATATTTTCACTATTTGCATAAATAGATAATCTGTGGAAGTGTTTAGGCATGCTCCATATCTGTGTGTATGTGTATGATTTCTCCCCAAAGTTCACATGAAATTTGATGAAACAAAAAGATTTCAGCAATATTTATACATTGTGGCTCAGTCATAAAACAGTAATTTGGAGGGGATGGGGAGGAAGGCAAAAGGGATGATTAGGCACATGTGTGTGGTGATGGATTGTAATTAGTCTTTAGGTGGTGAACATGATGTAATCTATACAGAAATCAAAATATGATGATGTACACCCGCAATGTATATAATGTTATAAACCAATGTCAGCATAATAAAAAAAACAGTAATTTAGGTTATCGTATATAACCTGGTACATTGCCTTCATGTGCTCATGTGTGTATGTGCACGTGTGAAGTTTCGTTCTTGTTTTATGAATGAAGAAACAAGTCCTGAGGGCTTTAAGTGATTTATACACAATCATAGAAATACTAGATGAAGATGAGCACTTACACTCAGGTAGTCTTCATACTCATATTGTTGTTTCTATTATTTTTCTCTTAATTCCTTTCTATTTCCACTACATAATTTATATTTCTGTTTTTATTCACTGTGAAATCTACATGAATTATTTTTTATGCCTATAATTTTATGTAATTTTAAGTTGTTAAATGTCATCTTATTTGTTGATAATATACATTTAAATATTCATTGATAATCAGTAATAAAAGTTAATAAGTGCATTTTTCCAATATATTTTACAGATTTTCTAGCCTAGAACCTGGCTTCATAATCTAATCTCTAAAGAGATAAATAATAATAAAAACCTTATTATTATTTGCTTCATATTTTGTTGCAAGATTGGACATTATAGTGACCATGAGTCACTATTGGCAAATGGTTATAAAGCTTTTTGTGTGTATCAAACAAAATTTCAATCACTCTGTTTTAACTTGAGAAGTATTTTGAAAAACTGTATTTAGAGGTATACTGTATATGTTAGCCTGAAGATTTCCAGGTAAACTAGAAGAATTGGTGTTATAGTTTTTAATTAATTGTGTGCTTTAGATTGTACTTTAATATATTTTGGAACTCTTTTTATATACAAAACTTTTTTTGTGGGTGCTCTTGAACAAAATCAAGTAATGATTAATTAGTAGAATGAGCATATACATACTCATCAGAGAGCGGGCCCTCCTGGGCTGACTCAGCCCATATGAAGAGAGGTTCACATGAGCTGCTGAACTTGGGAGGATTCCACTTTGTATCTGGGCTTTTTCCTCATACAGGAGCATATTTCACTCTCATAGCTTCACTTAGAATTTCCCTGACTCACTGTCTCTATAATGCATAAATCATTCAGGACATCCTTTACTGGAAGGGCAGCCATTTTGAGGTCAGTCCAGCACTGCGCACTGGGCGTGGCTTTCAACGAGACCATGAGAGCCTGGGAATCTTGCCTGCTCTGCTCCCTCTCTGCTTGCAAGCCCTCCTTTACACAGCCCCTCCAAAAATCTATAGTTTATAATTACACTTTGTGGCACTAATAATCTATGTGCCCCTGTACCTTTGCAATACATCATGATTAAACAAATGAGTAGTGAACACACAAACCTTTTGTAAGTAATTATTTTAAAATATATTTAAAAAGAGAAAGAAACACCTAGCATATTTCTTAGAGGAATCAGTTTTATTTATTTTTTCCTTATATTTTCTCCAATAAGAAATTTTCAATCACTAAAAAACATATGCTTTTGAAAGAGTGATAGTATATGAAATAAAATATAGGTACAGCTTGAGGTAATCTCTCTGAAGCCCAATAACAGTTTTAAGAAACTCTTCAGGCAAAAAACAGAAAATCTCATTAATATCACTAGCTTATTTGGAAAGAAGACAAAAGGGTTCTAAAATGTAATGGCTACAATTCTTCAGAAGCACCCTTCTGGAAAGACTCTAATATTCATGCTAATATAATTCTGTTTTTAAGCACATTATGGTGTGTGTTTGCGCATGTGTGTGCATGTGTAGCTTAGAATACTGTTTTGATAATGTAGCATGGAAAATATGAAACTATTTTTAATTTAAAAAGTTCAAGGGCCTGCCCCATGGCTTAGCGGTCGGGTGCATGCATTCCACTGCTGGTGGCCCGGGTTTGGATCCCAGGCACGCACCGACACATCGCTTCTCCGGCCATGCTGAGGCCGCGTCCCACATACAGCAACTGGAAGGATGTGCAGCTATGACATACAACTATCTACTGGGGCTTTGGGAGAAAAACAAATAAACAACAACAAAAAAAAATTAAAAAAAAAAGTTCAAATTTGAGTTAGAATTTATATAAGATAATTTTAGGTTCTTTCCATTCATAAGTAAAAACACAGTTTTATTCATTCTCCCAATTTTAATGGTTTTCTACATAAACTTAAAAAAAATGTTTTTGAGTTTTCAGTTTTACCTCAGAAACAAAGGAGTGATCATTAATTTTTCAGAAATAAAATATTTTAATGATTTAATTAACAAAAATAATAATTATTATAATTATACTAATAAATGTTGTGCCTTAAGCTGCAAATTAATTTGCTGAATGTAGGAGTCGCATCATTTCAGTGAATTAAAAAGTAGTAAATAAACCTGTTTTCAATTTTCTGCTTGTTTTTGAAAACTTTTCTACAAAAGTAGGAGAAAACTTAGTATCTGTCAAGTCCTTGCTGCTCTTAGTCCGTGAATCTGCAGCACCGGTATCATCTGCTAGTGTTTTTACAAGTACAGACTCAGAGAAGCCTCCCCAGAGCTACTCAGGGTCTGGATTTTAACTTGAACCCCAGTTGACCAATTTCCAATCGAAATTTCAGAACCCTCGCTGTAGGCCTATAATTCTTCAAGTTGGCTGTATTTAGAATCCCTGGGAGGATAGTAAAACTACTGATGCCTGGATCCCATCTCTAGTTATTCTGATTTAATTAATAAGGGTTTCACTGGACATTAGGGTTTTACAGTTTCCCCAGGTTATTCCAATGTAGTGCCAAGTTTGAAAACTTATCTAAGCTCTTTAAGGGTAATTTTGTCTCATGTAGTTCTATTTATTTATTTATTTGTTTATTTTTGTGAGGAAGATCAGCCCTGAGCTAACATCCATGCTAATCCTCCTCTTTTTGCTGAGGAAGACCAGCTCTGAGCTAACATTATAACATTAAGTATATTGCCAATCCTCCTCCTTTTTCTCTTCCCCAAAGCCCCAATAGATAGTTGTATGTCATAGTTGCACATCCTTCTAGTTGCTGTATGTGGGACGCGGCCTCAGCATGGCTGGAGAAGCATCGCGTCGGTGCGGGCCCAGGATCCGAACCCGGGCCGCCAGTAGTGGAGTGCGCACACCTAACCGCTAAGCGACGGGGCCGGCCCCATCTCCTGTAATTCTAAACACAATCCTGCAAGCAAGACATTACTGCCTCCATCTTGTAGAGGACAAGGGAGGACAGACAGAACTGAAGCTTTCATACGGCAGAGCTAGTATTTACATTAAACCCACTGTTTTTCTGTAAAAGTCATATTGTCTCCAGTATATGGTCATAGGTGTGAGAGAAACTCAAGAGTACATATATTGAGCCCAATATAGATATCATCTAAAAAGAAAATTCTTGGGCTATTCTCTTCATTAAAGAATCATTGAGACTAAAGAGGTTTACTAGCCTATATTAATTCAAACCTTGCTTTTACTCATTATACGTCTTTTCCATGAAATATCACACAGAGTACCATCAAAGTTGAGTGTCTTTAAGTATATGATATTTGTTTGTTAGTTTTTTCCTTGTGTGATTATGTATAAACTGACTTGTTACAAAAAGCATTTAAAACAATGGATACATATAAATTAATAAAATTAAAATTCCTAAATTGGATGCCACATTGAAAGAATAAAGGAGGGTTTGGTGAGGAGCAAAACATAGATCTTGAGTTTATATGCCTACTTAAAGTCATATTAATTGCCTTATGTAGGGCACATACTCATTGCTATATTCTGGCAACAAATATGAAAAAGAGAATTTGAGCAGTTTCAATAGTCACACTTCTTTAGACAAAAGTGATTGCACAAAAATAGGAAAAAAACTAGATATTAAGCCCCGAGCAATTATACTTAGAAAGCTTCTTCATAAAGAAGAAGACAAAATAATCTCCAAACAGATAAAAATAATTAGCTGGATATTTTTGGGTTTTTAATAATTTTTGAAACTTTTTAAACAACTGAATGTAAAATAAAAATGAAGAAATCTTAATCTATAATTTTAAATTATGTGTTAGCAGTGGACTATTTTTGTGGAAGTATTACATGTATCTGTAAAATACTAAAAAGGTGATAACTATAAATTTGGCCAAGCACTTATATGATAGTAGGGAATTTATAAATTTTATTTTACAGATACATAGTAACAACTTCTTAAATAGATTTAATTCTCATTATATTTTATACATGAGGAAAGTAGACATTAGAGTAGATTTTTAAACTAGATTAAGTTTAATGGCTTGTGAAAAGTAACAAGTGCTAGACTAAGCAGCTGTAAGTGAAACTGAGACAAACTCAGCCTACTTATTCTCCCTTATCTTCACCAATAAAGCACCTCCCTTAAATCATAGGCCTTGTAAACCACAGTTTGAGAACAGCTGACATAGACCTGGAATCAGCCAGAAAATAAGCAAATCTAGCCTTCCTCAGGTTTTTGTAAATAAAGTTTTATTGGAACATGGTCGTATTCATTTGTATCTGATTTTCTAGGGCTGGTTTCACACTCCAATAGTAGCATGGAGTAGTGGTGATAGAGATAATAGAGACTTTCTGGCCTATAAAGCCAAAAATATTTACTATATGGCCCTTTACTGAAAACATTTGCCAAGCCATGATATAGAACAATGTTTTCTTAAAAGTAAATTTGGAATATTAAGGTTATAATCAGTGTGCCTTGAAAAAAGTTTTTCATTATCTAAAATCTCTGGGAAATGATAAGGTAAAGAGACTAAATGGTTTTTCTTACTGTGTCTTTGAGTTTTAAATAAGTTAATATCTTTTGTGAATCTTAAAGGGGGGGTATAAAGTATAGCTTTAATAAACATTTCTTTTTAACTATAGGATTTGTTTTCCTTTTCGAACAACCAGTTTGTGAATGCTAGGATTTCAAGAGAGCGCAGTGTGGTTAGCGTTGCACTAGATAATTATATGTTAATTTCTTATTTCAATAAACATACTGTTGTACATTTCACTTTAAGAATAAAGTTAGATAAAATGATGTTTGTATAATCATTGTTTATAAACAATCTCTTTTAAAGGTCAAATAAATAATAATTAGCTTAAAAGTTAGGAAATTATTTCTTTCTTACATTCCTTTTAAGCTGATTGAACATCTAAGTTTATTTTCTTTTACCTAATTACTTTAGAAAACATCAGCTCTTTCCACAAAATCTTTATAGGAAATACAAAAATGGTTTCATTGGGCATTTTCTTATATTGTCTTTGCAAAAACATAAGCAAGTCAAAGCAACAATAGAGTGTCATTAAGATTCTGTCCTAGTTTCCAGCACCTCGGGTGGCTATAGTCAGTCTAGGAGTTGATTTCAGAGTAATGAAAGGCGGGGTGGGAGGAAATAATCTTAGTGTAATACTCCAAGAAGTGTTCATTTCTCTGTTTAGATGCTTGTTAGCCATTTGGTAGCAATAAGTTTGAGGTCACACTCTCCAGAAAGAATCACTGAAAGGTTGTTACTTACCACCTCAAATAAATTCAAACATGCATACTTTAACAGCACCTGGATCGTTGGTAGGATTGACACTGAAGATCCAGGCAAGGCTTATGGGTATGGTAGAAGTCCATACGCTCTGAGTCGGTAGCATTTCCAAGGGCCAAGTTTACTTAGAAAAAAATATTTTTAAACATGTTTGCAAAGTCAAATTGGTGGTTGAGGTCCACACATTACTTCATATTGTCAGAATACAATGGTGTTAACATGAAAAAATTAGGGCTGTATCTAAAAATCTGTATCTCTAAACCAAATAAATATGAAAAAGGGAAGAAAAATGTAAAGAAACTAATCTTGGTTAAAATATCAAGTCATTTACCTGACAGAATTTATCCCATATGATGTTTCTCAATCATTTTGTTAGTTTTATTTAGTTTTTAAATATATTGGCAAAGATTTTAGTGTCTTTAAAAATTGTCAAGTGCGCTGTGGACTGTTAAATATGAAATCTCTTTAAATAGGGTTAATGATTTCTAGTTTACTTTTAGGAATTTCCTGCAAAAGCAAATAGGGCTGCAGTTAGCAAGATATATATTTTATATACATATACACACACATATATATATTTTATATATATATATATACACACACATATATATTATATATATATACACACATATATATAATATATATATATATATACACACACACACATATATATATAAAGAACTGTTTTTTTCATGGTAAAAGATAAAAATGTTACAAAAATAATGTTACAAAATCTTACTATCAGTATATCTAGCTATAAAGGTCAAAATCAATTACAAAACCTCAACCAAAATGTGTTTTATTTTATACATTGCCATGTTACACTCTTGAGAGAAATATAAGAACCATACCGTCAACTTTCTTCAGTGAAAAAGAAAAGAAATTTGTAAAAAATTCTCAAATTAAAACTCAAGATAATTTAATTTGTGTGTTTAATTGTGTGTTTTCTGACTTTAGTATAATGCCATGACACATGCGGTTCAAAAACAAAAGAATAAAAGAAAAAGAAAATCATATAGGACAAGAGAAATGTGTAGGCAAGAATATTCTGTTGAGAAATATGGTAAAATGAAAGTAACTGACCCTGCGTAGGTTGTGTGAATCAGGAATAACTGAATAGAGTTGGAATAAAAAAAAAGTGTGTCTGTTATTCAATTTTCCATCAAATGTTCAGAAATGACTGTGGTGTTGACTGCTGTATTCAGGCCACAGCTGTTCTCAGGAACACTGCAATAACCAGTCTGGCTGCAACAACAGCTTTTCGTTAGTGAGGGCATTCCACAATAGCCGGGGTATTCCCACTCTGAATTTGCAGTGGGGAAGAAGGAGCTTGAAGAGAGACACATAGACTTCGACACTGGTTGACAGTTATAGCAATATGCTGTTTCAAAAACAAGAGCAAAAAAGAGTCAATGTATTTTATTGATTATAAAAGCCACCGCATTCACAGTTTTCTTCTCTATTTTGTGCATGATTTTTAAAAGAAACTCAAATTTGACAGTCTCCACAGATACTCCAAATATATTACACCAGATTTTCTTATGGGTAAGGGTTTAAAAGGTGAGATATTTGCCTTTTTAGTAAAAGAAGACCCCTTCCTATTCCCCTAAGTTCTGCGGTCTCAAACTTCATAAGAGGTGATGCTAAAATTAGCTTATTGTGGTGAAAGCAAGAAAGAGAAAATGGGTAAAGTTTTCTATCTCTGTCTAACGAGGGAAATGTAAAGTTTATCATATCAGAAGGTATAGCTCAGTATGTTCAAAATACGCAAACACATATTAAATAATGTGCCCTAGCCTATGGAAATTAGATCATTACCGTTGTCAATGTTTTATTGAATGTACGTTCTAATTGCTGGTTTTATAGTCATTGCTTAATTAGAAGATAACCTTTTTATATTTATCATTTTATTCTTGTTTAAAATCAAGACTCACTGTGTGTGTGTGTGTGTGTGTGTGTGTGCACATGTGTACAGAAAACTAAATTGCATGGCATACGCAAGTACTACATTCAGAACTAACTATGTATATATTTTTTGTGCATTTGTCTGTATTTTCTTTCATATTTATTGCCCCTCCTTTGTATACTAAATCATTTTAAATGTAACCTATACAACAGGGAAATAGAAACATTTATTGAAGTCATTTTGGGGTGAAATATATATAATATTAAAGCCTTCCTAATCCATACCCACCAAACATGCTTGAGAAAAACAAAATATGCTACACTGCTTATTTCATTTCATTTCATAACAAAATATAAAAATACATTATCAGTATTTTAAATTTAAAATTACAACATATTCAAAATCATTTATTGAAGATTTATGTGCATGAGAAATAGCTAAGCACTAGAGAAAAACAATTATTGCTAGGTTTATGTCTTCAGCAGCTAACTATCAAATGAGTAGACCTCCATACAAATAACTAGAAAAATATTGTCACAAAATATGAGAAATAATATAATTATATGGTAACAAAGGAAGTAACAGCTCACTTTCCCTGGAAAAGGTAAAGAAGCTTTTACAGAGCAGGAAATTGTGGAGGGGAATCATTATTGTTGTTTTCTTTTTATAATTAGAATTTTGCCATTTTGGAATGGAGTACAAGACAATTCTGGAGCAAAAGGAGAAAATTTTGTGCCAAAGTACAGTTTAAGGAAGGGTCTTGTATATTTTGAGAACAAGACTATTTCTTTAACTAGAGTACATAGTACTGGTCAAAGCAATGAGAAATGAATCAGAAGAGGTATATTGTGATTAATGCTTTTGGCAATCAAACAAACAAAAAATCTAATATTCACTGATAAAATGGATTGTACTATGTAAGTTTTTAGGAGTTAGAAGGTGATTTTTTTCCAGCAGGAAATGACATCATTATATATATACGTAATATATGTATTTTATATATATATATAACATATATATAACATGATATTACATATAACATAACATTATATTATATATATAACATTATATATATATAATATAAAAAATACACATATTTTTTAAAGGAAGTTGACTGTGGACTTTATTGGGGAATCCAGTTGCTAATAAAGAAGTTAAAAATAGTAAGCAAAAAGTGAAAAATTAGTAAGTACATACTGTGAAAACACAGGTAACTGGCAGTTTGTTCTGAATAATACCTGGAGGATATCAAAGTAGATGGATCAATTAGAAAAATGGCTTACTCTCATGGAAGATGTAACAGATCTAACCAAGCTCAATAAATGAAAGTTATTCAGGTCTTATGCATTGTTAATATTACAAAATATAAACATGGGACATAGAAAATACATTTGACTTCACTGTCTCCCAAGCCCTAGCAATTCCTATTACCATAAACTTCTTTTAGTAAAAAAATTATCAATATTACTTATCACCACATAGCCACTTGATTGATTGATTGATTATTTTTAATATAAGCTCTATGACAGCAGAGATTTCTAAGGGTCTTTCTATACCTATCTCTATACCTACCTTTCTTATCAACTATCTCTCTATATCTATCTATATATTTCAATTTTTATCTTCTTTTAAACTGGTAATTAGCATATTAAATAATATACAAGAAATTGTTAAATTAATTTAAAAAATGGGTGAACAAATATTTTGGAAACCAAAAGATGATGGACAATTAAAAACTAATTGAGAGAGAAGAAAAACCTGAAATCTAGTCTTTCATAGAGTTGGGGAAGAGAAAGTAAAAGCTAATAAGCAAAATGATTTGCTTGACAAGAATTCAAAAATTCTTGGACATAGAGTCACTATATACCTCAGAAACCAGGGATGCAGAGTGGCGCTCAAAACAAGGATCTTTGAAAGATTTATGAGGAGCTGTTAAATATTCAGATTTCCTTTTGTACATCACATAGCATTTGACTGACCCACCTGTATCGTGGCAGAAACGGGAGATGGGATAGGGAGGGATTGTTTTCTGCTTTCTGGAGATGTTTGCACACCTAACAAAAGGAGAAACTACTATATAAAAAAATAACAGAATTAAAAGAAATGCTGCATTCTGATAACCCTAATCTACCTAATCTTTTCTTTACAGGGTCCCAGAATTCTGACAATCAGTCTCATAGCCTCCAAGTAGAAGTTTGGTACATATGTCTTAGAGAACTAACCAAAACAAGAAAAAAAAACTATCAATGATAAAACTTAAGGAACCCACAATGAAAAGTGCCTTGCTGTCTTATCACCAAAATCATGAAGATCACAAGTCAACATACCTTTTAATATTGTTTCAAATTACACAGAGAAATGGAAGGTCAAGAATCAGCAGAAACAAAGCCTCTAAATGAAAAAGAAAAATATTAAAAGAAAAAAGAGAGAGAAAAGAGAGACATTACAGTGAACAAAATAAATTATAAAAAAATGATAATTGATATCTTATAAAAATGCTAATACTAGAATAAGACCATACCCATAAAGATAAATGTATATATTTATTTATATTAATACAATAATATATATATTTTTTCTAATATATATAATAGAAATAGAAAGTGTTTAGGAAGGGTGAAAGATAAAGTTGACGAAATCTTCAAGAAAGTAGTACTGAAAAACAGAGATACAATATGGGAGGAAAAAAAGAAAAGTTACAGAATTAATCCAGAGGAGCAATGTCTGCTCGTGAAATACAAGATACAAAAACAGAACAGGGGAAGAAATAAGAATTATTAAATGAATAGTTCAATAAAAATGCCCAAGATTAAAAAAGAATAGTTTTCACAGTGGAATGGTCTATCCAGCCAGATGATTAAGATTCACACCACAGTATATGATAATGAATTATCGGAGCACCAAAGATAAACAGAAGTATATAAAGGGTTCAGAGAGAAACAAACCAACTAAAAAATCAACAAATAATAAAAATAACATCATCCACAAAGGATAAGGGATAAAATGGCATTGGGCATCTTGACAGTAATGCTAGAAGACAGAAGCAATGTGAACAAAATCTTCAAAATGATGACAAGAATTATTTCTACCTAGAATTCTACCTCCAGCCAGATTCTAAATCTAAAATGATGGTAGAATAAAGCCATATTCAGATACGCAGCATTTTAATAAATTGATCTTCCATCCATTTATATCGGAAAGCTACTGGGAAATGTGTTACATACCAAATGTGCTGTAGCTGACGAGAAAAAAGAAGACATAAATCTCAAGAAACAATGAAAATATGTGAGAGCCAGGAATACCTCAAAAAGGGGGTTTAGAGAATTCCGCGGAGTAAGGTGTGCCAGGATGCCTGATGTAGAGAAGACATAGTGGGCAAACGTTTCAAACTGGGATGGACACAGGGTTCCACAGTGGATGCAGAGGGAAGAGAGGTAAGGAAAGGGCCGACGGGTGAGGATGATGGGATGTGCTCAACCCATATTGAATGAAGTTTCAGATCTGTAGTAAGTAATTGGGAAGAGTCAGTGAAAGGTACATAGAAAAGTAAGTCTAAGAAAAACAGGCATGTATTATCTCCAGGGAAACCACATAAACCAACAAAAATTAGCCTATATGTGCACAATTCACTCTCATTTCCTCTTCTCCTTATCTAGTTATTTTCAATCTAATATTTACTTTAGAAATAGCTATTCCTGCTTTTGTTGTCACGATTAGCATTTTAAATTTAAGATATAATTATTAATTGATATTATTATCCATTTGTTTAAAAATGTAATTTAATATTTCTTGAGATATTCTTTGAGCCTCACATATAATTAAGTTTGGAAAATATCCTGCAGGTGATACATTCACATTATTTTGTTAACAGTTTATTGATGTATAATTGACATCAAATAAAGTTGACATATTTAAGTGTACAATTTGATGTATTTTTATATATACATACTTTCATGAACATTGTTACTTAATATAAAACATCTTATGCATCTATTAAATAAGCCTTATGTGTTTTAATAATTCAAATCATATATACACATGTTAACATTTTGCCTACTTCATCTCTAAATGATAGTAGCAGTAGAAGAACTGGCAGTACTCTTTTTAGAAAATAGTAAAAAAAAATATAAAGTCTAGGAATTGCTCTATGTGATAAACTCACAATTCTCATAAGCACTAGCATTGTGGCCATTTAACAGATGAAGAAACAAAGATACAGAAAGGTTAAGCAACTTTATCAAAGTTATACAGTGTCAGTCAAGAATCCTAACCCAAGAAATCTAGTTGTACAGTTCATGCTCTTAAGTACGTTTTTTTTTTTTTTACCTGAAATGTACAGCTTGGTTCTCTAGATTGACAATTAATTTGTACTTAGATAAATTACAGTATTCACTCTCCACTGTACCAGTAGAAAAATAATTAATTCTAGTGCAAGATTGTCCCCCAAAATGGCATTATAAGTGGTTTGTTTTCATTACTATCAATCTTTCTTTTATCTAGAATATAGTGCTTTTTAAATTAAATATGTTTTCTTGACCTTACACACACAAATAACTCTCAACATTTAATATTAATAAGGCCTATATGGTACAAATATAAAAGTTGTGTTTTTAATAGAACAGCTTATTGAGATATAATTCACGTATATTCACTCATTCAAAATGTATAATTCAATGGTTTTTAGTATATTCACATATATGTGCAACCAAGTTTAGAATATTTTCACCGTCCCCGCAAAGAGACTCCATGTACCTTATCAAGAATGCCTTACTTCCCCCCAACCCCTCTGGCCCCAGGCAACCGCCAATCTATTTTCTGTCTCTGTAAATTTGCCTAGTTTGGGCATTTCATATAAATGTAATCATACAATAGATGGTCTTCTGTGACTAGCTTCTTTCACTTAGCATGATTTTCTATGTTCATCGAGGTAGTAGAACGTATCAGTGCTTCATTCCTTTTCATAGCTGAATAACAATGCATTGTATGGATATACTACATTTTCTTTATACATTCATCAATTGATGGACATTTGGGTTGTTACTACTTTTTTGCCTATTTTGAATAATGCTGCTGTGAACTTTCACATACAAGTTTTTGTGTGGACACATGTTTCTTTTCTCTTGGGTAGACACCAATGAGTGGACTTGCTGAATCATATGGTAACTCGATGTTTAAAATTTTGAGGAAATGCCAGACTTTTTTTCAAAGGAATTCAGCATTTTACATTCCTCACCGCAGTGTTATGAGGGTTCCAACTCATACATATGCTTTCAAACACTTTATTATCCATCTTTTTTATTATAATCATCCTAGTGGCTGCAAAGTGGTATCTCACTGTGGATGTGATTTACACTTAATTGATGGCTAATGATATTGAGCATCATTTGATGTGCTTGTTTGCTATTTTTGTTTATATTTTTAACTTTTATATTTAGGTTTCTGATTCATTTTGAGTTAATTTTTGTATATTGTGTGAGGAAGGTGTCTAACTTCATTCTTTTGCATGTAGATATCCAATTGTCCCAGCACAATTTGTTGAAAGGATGTTCTTTCCCTCATTGAATAGTCTTAGTAACCTTGTTAAAATTCAATTGACCATAAATGTGAATGTTTATTTCTAGACTCTCAATTCTATTCCATTTATCTGTATGCCTAGCCTTATGCCAGTTATCATATTGTTTTGATTACTATAGCTTTGTAGTAAACTTTGACATCAGGGACTGTGAGTTGTCTAACTTTGTTGTTATTTTTCAAGATTGTTAATATTTTTCAAGATTGCTTTGTTTATTCTGGATCCGTTGGATTTTCATATAAACTTTAGGATCAACTTGTCAGTTTCGGCAAAGAAGACAGCTGGGATTTTGATGGCATGGACTACTGTGCCTGGGGTAAAGCTTCTATTCTAAGAAAGGGGGTTGGGTGGTGGAAGGAAGGCTGATGGAGGAATACATTCCCCAACCTCTCACCTGGGATATAGTCTCTGCAATACAGAGCTGGGGGAATTGAAGTTGGGGCAGGTGAAGCCCTAACTTCTTGTGAACCCATCTGGAGTGGATCTTCCACCATGTTGTGCTGAGGGAGGAGGAGAGAGGCAGCAGGTTGTGGCGAAATGTCATAGACTCACTGGTTTATGGAAACTTAATAGGTTTTCTCAAATAAGTGTTTTTTATGGTTTTTTATGGGTTTTTGCCCTTAGGACAAACTCCACACACTTTAAACATGTATGTGTGTGTATTTTTTTAATTTTTATCAGTTATGGTTGTTTTTCTAGGGAGTGGGTGTGTAGAGCAGTTCATGCACTCGTTCCAGAAGTGGATCTTCACCACTGTTTTTTTTAAATTAAAGTATAGCACCATCGTGTTTTAAACCATCATATTCAAATATGATATTTTAAAATTGAAGCCACATAAAATCTTCCAGCTAGTAAATGACTCCTGGCTTGTATGTCCAAAGGGAAAACTATTGTTATGTAAATGTTCATTTGATATTAATGGAATTTTACATTTATATGATAGAAATTTTTTTATTTGAAAAGATTTGATGTCACTCTATGATTACTTATTAGAAATAATTTAACTAGCTTATTATTAAAAAACATACCATAAATCAATTTGAAATCAACAAAATAGAGGCTGAAAAAGTTTCTGAATATAAATGGCAGTATAAATGTATGAAATAGATTGGAGAGTAAAGAATGAGAAATGGCATGCCAATAAGATGGAAAGGACAGGAAATAGAGCAAGGTCATGACAAGAGTTAACCTTCACTTTCTGATTTCATTGTTTCACAAGACATAACTATAGTCTTTTTAAGTATAAATAAAATTGTTCTATGAAAAAATCCATAGAAATAGAATGATCACTAACTAACCAGTTCAATAATGACCTCCTGGATACAAATTAAAGTCAAATTGAATACTCAAGGGATATGATTAACCTTTGCAGAAACAACAACAAAAACAATCACCTCATTATTTTGCCTTTGAATATCCATCCATTTAAATATTTTTATTTTTTTTAATAATAAAGAGAGCAGGAGGAAACTTTTGGAGGTGATGGATATGTTTATGGCATACATTGTGGTAATGGTTTCACAAGTGTATACTTATCTTCAAACGCATCAAGTTGTATAATTATATATGGAGAGCTTTTTGTATGCCCATCATACATCAATAAAGTGGTTTAAAAATTATTTTCATGTTTATTTCATCGAGACTGCTTGTTCCTTGGAATAGGTATTATCTTAGTCAAGTCTGTATCAATAGCTGCTACATAAAACTGTATAATAAGCACTCATTATGTATTTGTTAACTATAAGTTTGTTTGTTCAATATAATGATCTATTCTTAAATAACTCTGCAATCATCCCTTGGTAGGCATAATTTCCAAAATATAGAAGGAAATGTCATTCTATGAGGGAAGCATTGTTCCCAAGTGAGAAAGGAAAATGGTGAGAGGGAAATGAAGGAATAACCTGGCTTCATCCTCATCCTTTCATCATTACCCAGCCTTGTTCTTACTGAAGCACCATAGCACGATGTGTGAGTGTGCAGTTTGGAATCACAGAACGTGGAATCAAATTTTCAGTCCAGCATCTTCTAGCTATATGATTTTAACCTACGAAAGCCTCTGTTTATTCCTCAGTAAAATTACCTTCTCACAGGATTGCTTTTGTTAATTAAACGGATATAATGGTTGACATATGGAGACCATTCACTAAGAGGTAGACATTATCATCGTTCAGTCTAAATGCCATGATATATTTTTAAGTCATATTTTTGAAACATTAATATTAACTTATAAATTGCATGATTAGCTGCCTCCAGTATATTCTATATGGCTAAGTGTTTCATATTTCATAGGAAAATCTCAAAACTCTAAATGAATAGTTTATTACCATATATCAGAATGCCGCTGAGGGACAGTTAAAACAGATTTCTGTCCCACTCCTTGAGTTTCTGATTTAGTAGGTCTAGGTGGGGCCTGAGGATTATATTTTAAAAAGTTCCCAGGTGATGCTGATTTGGCTGGTCGAGGAACCACACTTTGAGAACCACTACTCTAAAGCATACAATAAATGAATCATTCATTTTCATTAACCTCCCAAATCCGAGGTTGAACAGTATCTCATTTTGTCTTATGCAACTAGATTTGTGACTATCCTGATATAGAAGAAGTCTACTCAGACTTCCTCTAGCTTTTTATGCTGATTTTGTAACCATCTTTGGAAGTTCTGAACGTCACCATCTCTATTTCAGTGAGATCTGTCTGAGAACCTCCTCAACATATCATTCATCCTGCAAGTGATAATAACCAACAATTATATAGTATTTATCATATGCCAAGAACTCTTCTGGACACTTTACATAATTCACTAATTTAAGTCTCAAATGATCCAATGTGGTAAACACCAATATCATTGTTGTTTTACAGATGTGGAAACAGAGACAAATGTCATTAAATGAATTGCCCAAGTTCACACAGTTAATAAACAGCAGAAAATAGATTTAAACTCAGGCAGTCAGTTTGCAGGGCACTTTTTCTTAGTTACTATTATAAACTGTCTCACTTTATAATGTTGATCTGGATTTTTTTTTAATGGTACCTACTCTTTCATATTTTCTTTACCCATTTGATATAAACAATTGAATTAGGAAATGACCCAACAAAAGGGCTAATCTACTTGAAACTTACCTAGTGGCTTTGTAGAGAGCAGACTTTTCTTTTTTAGCATCTTCTGTTTTTAAGAATTTCAATACATTCAAATTATGTGTATATGTATGTATATATGTATGTATATTTTGATGTTTGTGTATATTTTCCCCAAAACAACAAAGCCTAACAGATTAAATTTAAATTGTTACAGGATGAAAGAATATTGTAACATTTCTTACTGTGGCTATGATCAGTAAATTAAAAAAAAGTTATGTCAAAGTATGTATTACGTATCTCAAAGTGACTCTCAGTACATATCCCCCACCTTCCTACCAGGAAAATACGTGAGAAGGCAAACAGAGAAAGATATAAACTTTATTTATGATTAAGTCTAATGTGGAGCTTATAATTATGCTTGCCAACCAAATTGACCTACTAGCTGAATCTCTGAATCAAGCAGATGACCCACTCAGTCACCGTATAACTAAATGAGGATAGCTCTCATTCTCTTCAGGATCAGAGCCTACCCCTGTGGGAATCTCATGCCCAAGGGATAGAAGGGCATAGCAGTGTTAATTAAGCATTGCTTTTTAATTATTGCCAAGTTTCCTTTGGTGAAACTAATTAAAGGAGTTTGGAGTGAGAAGAGTTATAAAAAAGAATTCTTGTTGCTTGGAAAGAACCATCAAGAGGAGAAACTAATAATGCCCCCGTGATCATTCTCCAGCTGTTTTTCCTTAAGCCATTGGGCTTAATCATTAAGACCATGCTCTACTGAAGATGAGGTCATTCCTCTTGTTATAGGTGATTAACAGTTTGACAGCACAAGCCTGCTTCCACCTCCCTGATACTCCCCTCCCAAACCAACCCCTCCTCCTTTGAGACCACTGGAGAGTGGTTAATATTTTGCTGACTAGGGCTCTGAAATAGATCTGACTAATACACTAATTAAATTTCATGCCAAACCTACTCTGCTCCAAGGCTGAAAATTTATTCTCTATTTCATTTCTCATCCCAAATTAGGTTTAGCCAGATTATAACATAGCCTATCAGGAATTATCCAATGAGTTTAAATGACTTCATTAAGAAATCTAATAATAAAATTCATAAAGGCATTCAATAATAAAATGCCAACATCATAGACATGCCATAAATTTTAATAGAAGCCCCTTAGCAGTATGAACTTTCTAAGGAAATATTAAAGTTCAAAGATTAAATCTTCTCACTAGTTAAATTTCAAAGGAATTCAAGTCTGAAATAAAAAATATCCTGCCTTAGTATGTTAAAAACCCAAAGGAATTGAAATCTATCCCAATATCTTATTGTGCTTTGTCTTAGCCAAAATGGTTCTTCAACCTCAGGGAGTGGTAGAGTTCTTTCAGCTGCTTGAAGATGAGATTTCTTTCACTGAATTATTGTGCTGCTTTTAGAGACCCCCAGGTTGAATTAGTGAAGGCCGAGTCTCAAGGTTTCTCATATTATTATTTAATACAATAAAAAATTAAGGAACTCACAATCACCAAAGTTAAAAACAAGCTCATTCCTACTCCTAGAGGAATAAAGTCTAGGTAAAAACTATGTTGTCAGAATCAATTTCTTATTGATGCCCAAGATCAAAGCAAAGATTCAGTGATATTTGAGGAAGTAACTATGTAGATTTTTGTTTGCAACTGTATCTGCATATCATATAGTTAATGAGTTTTGTTCATTAAATTATTAAAGAATGAACAATGTGTGAACTTGAATTCAACTAGGAATAATGTTCTAGATAGACTTCTGTTTAGTTCTATGTGTTTTCTATATCTGGGCTAGAAATACGCTTAAATCTCTTAGGTCCAAGAAACCTGCCTCCTATCGAAGGCTTTCAGCTGGTGTTCACACACCTTCAGCTGGTAAACAGTATTCTGAAGAATGCTAATTGAAGCTAATATCTTAAATCTGAATTGTAAGTCTATTCAACCTACAGAGAACCAATACCTCTGTCATGTTCTCCTTCAGGTACTGCCTTTCTTCTCTTTAGATTATCACACTTTTAGAGGCAGACTTCTCAGCCTATGTACATAAATGTCAGCAGCTTAAAATTAAATAATCATTTTCCACCTACTCTTGATCCCATGGACAAGCTACATGCACTTAAGGTTAGTCCTTCTAAAGATTTCCTTGTCTATTTATGCCTATTTGAATTTAAAGAAGTAGACCTAAAGTTACCTACCTAAACTTCACAACAATTTCTCAGTAGTGCTCTCTAAGGCAAGCAAAATTCATCAATTCAGTAGGTTTAGAAAGACTATATTATTCCAAAAATGAAATCATGACTACTAGAAAAATGTGTGCCTGTTTAGAATGAAATAGCAGGAGGAGAAGTCAAGATGGCAGGGTAGGCAGACTCGGAACTCACCTCCTCCTGCAGACACAGCCAATTTACAACTACAAGTGGAAAAATTACCCCTGAGACAGAACTGAAAACTGGATAAGAGGAACTCCTGCAACAACGGACAATCCTAACTGAGGTAGAAGAGGCAGAGACTCCCTTCTGGAGAGGAAAAATGCCACCTTCACAAGCCGCAGTGTTTGACGGCCGCCGGGAGCAGCGCACAGGTCCACAGCCCTCCCTGGAGGTGCGGGTCTCTGAGCCGGGAGCACCCCTGCTGTGGGCATTCTGTGGGCCCAGCACAAATGAGACAAGTGGCAGAATATCTGAATTTGCCTGCTACTAAAACATTGGGGAGAACCCCCAGAAAAGCTGGTTCACAAAGAAATTAAAACCAGCTCTTAAAGAGCCCACGCACAAACTCACCCGTTTCAGAAAACATCCTAAATTAACCAGAAAGAAAGGTGCACAGTGCTTTGGTGCAAAGAGACTCACCTGATAGGCCCTGAGTGCGTCTCGGTGAGGGGTAAGACCTCTCCAGGGACTGGGACATTGGTGGCGGCCATTGTTGTGGCCTGGTGTGGGCATGCTGACACGGACGCCATTGGAGTTCTCCCTGGGGCCGGCTAGCCCAGGTCTGCCCCAGCCACTAGAGCACCGATTTGATCCAGCTCAGCCAGGGCAGGCAGCCCACCCTAGAGACTGGCCCCCCCCAACAACAAGCCCTCAGGCAACTTGTGGGCCTGCATAGATTGGTGACTGGATTCTCTGCAGCCTGGCAACTGAGCCGACTTCAGTGGGGCAGGGCGTGCACAAGGAGCAGGTGGAGAGTGTGGGGCAGTGGTGGAGTTTGTGGGGCTCCTGCCGTGGACAGACTGGGTCCACTTCAGGTGGTCGAGGTGAGCACACAGGGCAGGACTGTGTTGACTGTGTGTGTGGACCTGCGGGCAGCAGGGCTTGTCAGCTGCAGAAGACTTGTGCTTCTCAAAGACCCACATAAGGGGTTTGCTCCACCTTCCAAAGCTTGAAACAATTGGGTGCTCACGTGCATGAGGCCAGCCCCACCCAGCGGCAATCCTCAGAGAGCTGACAAGAGACCTAGGGCTGGAGGCTTATAGCATTTGTAAGGTCCTGAGACTAACAACCTGCCACGCTGGGGGCCTACTCACTTAAAAGAAATACTGCAACACAAATGTGGTATTAGAACTTGCAGCCAACTGTGTTGGGGCTCCCCACACCTGATAAAGAGACAGAAGGGCCCACAACAACTACAAGCAGCTGAGCATTACAACAGCTGGCCAGGAGCATAACTCGGCCTACCTAGGCGCAAACAGGCCACAACAGAAGGAAACACGTAGCCCACATAGGGGTCACCCCTGGGACATTGAGAACTGAGGGAAGCACACTGCAGGCCGCCTAAGGCATCACTTACATAAGGTCACCTATCCAAGAACAGGAGGGTAGCTGACCTACCTAATACGTAGACACAAGCACAGGGAAAGAGGTAAAATGAGGAGGCAAAAGAATACATTCCAAGTAAGGTAACAAGACAAAACCCCAGATAAGGAACTAAGTGAAACAGAAATGAGCAACTTACCAGACAGAGAGTTCAAACAAAGACTGTTAAGGATGCTCACTGATGTGGGGAGAAGAATAGATGAACTCAGTGAGAATGTCAACAAAGAAATGGAAGATATAAAAAAGAACCAATCAGAAATGAAGAATACAATACTGGAAATGAAAAATTCACTAGAGGGACTCAAAAGCAGAGTAGAGGAGAGAGAAGAACGGATCTGTGAGCTGGACGAAAGATTAGAAGAAATTACCCAAGCTGAACAGATAAAAGAGAAAAGAATTAAAAAGAGTGAGGACAGTCTAAGGGACCTCTGGGACAGCATCAAGTGCACTAACATATGTGTTATAGGTGTCCCAGAAGACGAAGAGCGAGACAAAGGGGCAGAGAATCTATTTCAAGAAATAATAGATGAAAACATCCGTAACCTAATGAAGGAAACAGACATCCAGGTACAGGACGCGCAGAGAGCCCCAAACAAGATAAACCCAAAGAGGCCCACTCCAAGGCACATCATAATCAAAATGTTCAGAATTAAAGATAAAGATAAAATCCTAAAAGCCGCAAGAGAAAGTCAAGATACATACAAAGGAAACCTCATAAGGTTATCAGCTGACTTCTCAACAGAAACGTTACAGGCTAGAAGAGAGTGGCACGATATATTTAAAGTGCTAAAAGGAAAAAACTTACAGCCAAGAATACTCTACCCAGCAAGAATATCATTCAAAATGGAAGGAGAGATCAAAAATTTCCCAGACAAGCAAAAATTAAAGGAGTTTGTCACCAAGAAATCAGTGCTACAAGAAATGTTAAAGGGAGTAATTTAAGGGGAAATAGAAGACCACAAATAGGAAAAATTATCTATTTCCATGATAAGAGGGTAATGGATAATGGATACAAATGCACAAAAAAAGAGGTTAGATATGATATCAAAAACATAAAAGGAGGGAGGAGGGGTGTTAAAGAGTAAAACTTTCAGACAGAGGTGAAACTAAAGAGACCATCAATTCTGTATAGAAGAAGGAAGGAACAGAGAAGGACCACTAAAACACTGAGAAAAAAAAAAGTTAAAAAATGGCAGTAAGTACGTACTTATCAATAGCTACTTTAAACATCAATGGACTAAATGCTCCAATTAAAAGGCATAGGGTGGCTGACTGGATAAAAAAACAAGACCCATATATATGCTGCATACAAGAGACACACTTCAGACCTAAAGACACTCACAGTCTGAAATTGAAGGAATAGAAAAAGATACTCCATGCAAATGGCAATGAAAAGAAAGCTGGGGTAGCAACACTCATATCAGACAAAATAGAGTTTAAAACAAAAACTGTAAAAAGAGACAAAGAAGGGCATTACATAATGATCAAGGGAACAATCCAACAAGAGGATATAACACTTGTAAATATCTACACACCTAATGTAGGTGCACCTAAACATATAAAGCAATTATTAACAGACATAAAAACAGAAATAATAACACAATAATAGTAGGGGACTTTAACACTCCACTTACACCAACGGATAGCTCATCCAAACAGAAGATCCATAAGGAAACATTGGCCTTAAATGAGACACTAGAACAGATGCACCTAGTAGATATATACAGAGCATTCCATCCAAAAACCAAAGAATACACGTTCTTTTCCAATGTACATGGAACATTCTCCAGGATTGATCACATATTAGGCCACTAAACGAGTCTCCATAAATTTAAAATGATTGAATTAATACCAAGCATCTTTTCTCACCAAAACAGTATGAAACTAGAAATCAACTATAGGAAGAAAATCAGAAAAGCCACAAATACGTGGAGATTAAACAAAATGCTACTGAACAACGACTAGGTCAATGAAGAAATCAAAGACGAAATCAAAAAATACCTAGAGACAAATGAAAATTAAAATACGACATGCCAGAATTTATGGGATACAGCAAAAGCAATTCTAAGAGGGATGTTTATAGCAATACAGGCCTATCTCAACAAACAAGAAAAATCTCAAATAAACAATCTAACAATGCACCTAAAGGAACTGGAAAAAGAAGAACAAACCAAGCCCAAAATCATTAGAAGAAGGGAAATAATAAAAATCAGAGCAGAAATAAATGAAATAGAGACCAAAAAAACAATAGAAAAAATTCATAAAACCAAGAGATGGTTTGTTGAAAAGATCAACAAAATTGACAAACCTTTAGCTAGACTCACCAAGAAAAAAAGAGAGAAGGCACAAATAAGTAAAATCAGAAATGAAAGAGGAGAGGTTACAACAGACACCTCAGAAATACAAAAGATTATAAGAGAATACTATGAAAAGCTATATGCCAACCAATTTGACAATCTGGAAGAAACGGATAAATTCTTAGAAACATACAACGTTCCAAAAATGGATCCAAAAGAAGTAGAGAATTTGAAAAGACCAATCACCAGTAAGGAGATCGAAACAGTAATCAAAAACCTCCCCCAAAACAAAAGTCCAGGACCAGACGGCTTCCCTGGTGAATTCTACCAAACATTCAAAGAAGACTTAATACCTATCCTTCTCAAACTCTTCCAAAAAATTGAGGAGGGGGGGAAGCTCCCTAACTCATTCTACGAAGCTGACATTACCCTGATACCAAAACCAGACAAGGACAACAGAAAAAAAGAAAATTACAGGACAATATCACTAATGAACATCGATGCAAAAATCCTCAATAAAATACTAGCAAATCGCATACAACAATACGTTAAAAAGATTATACACCATGATCAAGTGGGATTTATTCCAGGTATGCAGGGATGGTTTAACATTCGCAAATCAATCAACGTAATACACCACATTAATAAAATGAAGAATAAAAATCACATGATCATCTCAATAGATGCAGAGAAAGCATTTGACAAGATACAGCATCCATTTATGATAAAAACTCTGAATAAAATGGGTATAGAAGGAAAGTACCTCAACATAATAAAGGTCATATATGAGAAACCCACAGCTAATATCATCCTCAATGATGAAAAACTGAAAGCTATCCCTCTAAGAACAGGAACCACACAAGGATGCCCACTGTCACCACTCCTATTTAACATAGTACTAGAAGTCCTAGCCAGAGCAATCAGACAAGAGAAAGAAATAAAAGGGATCCAAATTGGAAAGGAAGAAGTGAAACTGTCACTATTTGCAGATGACATGATTTTATATATAGAAAACCCTCAAGAATCCACCAGAAAACTTTTAGAAGTAATAAACGAATATGGTAAAGTTGCAGGATACAAAATCAACATACAAAAATCAGTTGCATTTCTATACACTAACAACGAAGTAGCAGAAAGAGAAATTAAGAATACAATCCCATTTACAATTGCAACAAAAAGAATAAAATACCTAGGAATAAACTTAACCAAAGAGGTGAAAGAGCTGTACATGGAAAACTATAAAACATTGTTGAAAGAAATTGAAGAAGACACAAAGAAATGGAAAGATATTCCGTGCTCTTGGATTGGAAGAATTAACATAGTTAAGATGTCCATACTTCCTAAAGCAATCTATAGATTCAATGCAATCCCTATCAAAGTTCCAACAAAAGTTTTCATAGAAATAGAACAAAGAATCCTAAAATTTACATGGAACAACAGAAGACCCTGAATAGCTAAAGGAATCCTGAGAAAAAAGAACAAAGCTGGAGGTGTCACACTCCCTGATTTCAAAATATACTACAAAGCTATAGTAACCAAAACAGCATGGTACTGGCACAAAAACAGACACACAGGTCAATGGAATAGAACCATAGCCCAGAAATAAACCCACACATCTGTGGACAGCTAATCTTTGACAAAGGAGCCAAGAACATACAATGGGGAAAAGAAAGTCTCTTCAACAAATGGTGTTTGGAAAACTGGACAGCCATATGCAAAAAAGTGAAAGTAGACCCTTACCTTACACCATACCCAAAAATTAACTCCAAATGGATTAAAGACTTGAATGTAAGACCTGAAACTATGATATTTCTAGAAGAAAACATAGGCAGTACGCTCTTTGACATCGGTCTTAGCAACATATTTTCAAGCACCATGTCTGACTGGGCAAGAGAAACAATAGAAAAAATAAACAAAGGGGGCTACATCAAACTAAAAAGCTTCTGCACAGCAAAGGAAACCATCAACAAAACGAAAAGACAACCTAACAATTGGGAAAAGATATTTGCAAACCATACATCTGATAAGGGCTTAATCTCCAAAATATATAAAGAACTCATGCATCTCAACAACAAAAAAACTACCAACCCAATTAAAAAATGGGCAAAAGACCTGAACAGACATTTCTCCAATGAAGATATACAGATGGCCACCAGGCACATGAAAAGATGTTCAACATCATTAACTATCAGGGAAATGCAAATCAAAACCACAATGAGATATTACCTCACGCCCGTCAGAATGGCTATAATTAACAAGACAGGAAACAACATATGTTGGAGAGGATGTGGAGAGAAGGGAACTCTCATACACTGCTGGTGGGAGTGCAAACTGGTGCAGCCACTATGGAAAATAGTGTGGAGATTCATCAAAAAATCAAGGATAGAACTACCATATGATCCAGCTATTCCACTGCTTGGTATTTATCCAAAGAACTTGAAAACACCAATGCGTAAAGATACATGCACCCCTGTGTTCCTTGCAGCGTTATTCACAATAGCCAAGACTTGGAAGCAACCTAAGTGCCCATCAAGGGAGGAATGGATAAAGAAGATGTGGTATATATACACAATGGAATACTACTCAGCCATAAGAAATGATGAAATCCAGCCATTTGTGACATCATGGATGGACATTGAGGGTATTATGCAAAGTGAAATAAGTCAGAGGGAGAAGGTCTAATACCGTATGATTTCCTTCATTAAGTAGTAGATAATAACAACAATAAAGAAGCACATAGAGACAGAGATTGGATTGGTGGTAACCAGAGGAGAAGGGGGGAGGGAGGAGGGCGAAAGGGATAATTTGGCACACGTGTGTGGTGATGGGTTGTAATTAGTATTTGGGTGGTGAACATGATGTAATCTATGCAGAAATAGAAGTATAATGATGTACACCTGAAATTAATACAATGTTATAAACCAATGTACTGCAATAAACAAAAAATTTTAAAACAAACAAACAAAAAGAATGAAATAGCACACTTGCATTCTGAAGCTGTGTGCCTCTGCTACAGTTTTCCCAGGCTGGCTCTTTGTTGAAGTTTGTGTGGTTAGTGTATGTTTGTTGGACACTGCCCCAGAATAGTGAAATTACCTACAAATTTGCCATGTTTGGCCACGCAGCCCTCATTTCTGCAGAGGCGTAACATTTACTACCTGTATTCAAAGTGACTCATCAGTGGATAGTCCCAGTATAAGCTAGAGTCAAAATACCATGTGGCTTCTTCTTTAGGACAGAGCAGTTTAAATTCAACTAATTACGGGGCGGGCCCGGTGGTGCCAGTGGCTAAGTGTGCGCACTCTGCTGTGGTGGCCCGGGGTTCCCCGGTTCAGATCCCAGGCACACACCGACACACTGCTTGTCAGGCCATGCAGTGGCAGCAACCCATATACAGTAGAGGAAGATGGGCATGGATGTTAGCCCGGGCCAGTCTTCCTCAGCAAAAAAAAAGAGGAGGATTGGCAGATGTTGGCTCAGGGCAGATCTTCCTCAAAAAAAAAAAAAAAAAAAAAGAAAGTCAACTAATTACTGCAACAACCTGCCTGCCTCATAGAAGTGTCTACAAATTACCAAGTTCAGAATGCCTTGTCCGCATATTAACCAAGGTCTCTGTACTCTACCGCATCACAAGACTTTGACACGTTATTTTTTTCTAAAATTCAATCCCTGCCTTATTTCTCTCCATTTCTGGCCAATGTCCAATTGTTGGGGACTTTGTAGCAACCCCCAAAATATCCCTCTTTTCTCTAACAGAGTTGAGAAATAAAGAAATAAGAGATAGTGATTCAAATATTACTCATTGCTAATAATAGTTTAATTGGCAACGTTGCTTTGAAGAAGATCAAAATGGGCCTGTCAGCTGAACCCCAGACTGGGAAGGGTTTATCCACCTAGGCACACAGAGGCAAACAATCGTCTAGTGGCAGCGATCCCTATATGGTGGAGGAGAGCCTGTCCTCTGGAGAACAGGGGAGAGCTGTCTTCCAAGAGACACAAAAGTATAGCTGAACTGAAGATGAAGATGTCAAGTTTATTCTTCTGATTTTTTATGAAAGGCAAATGATCCCATCTTCTCTTGAGTAGACTGAGTAAAGTGAGGTGGAGGGTGAAGAGGGAAGCAGCAGTACAGGACAAGTGCATTACTTATGTTTGAATAGAGTGATGAAGAGTATCTCCTTCTAAAATCTCATGAACTAGTGAATTTATGATGTGCTATAACTTTAGGTTTAGACAACATTTAATGCAAAAAACAATTACTAAATATATAATAATATACTAAATTACTAAATACATAAATTGTTAAATATATAACAATTACTAAAAATGTGTACTATATTTTTATTTTTTATTTTTTATTTTTTTCAAATTTTTTTTTGTTTATTGCAGTAACATTGGTTTATAACATTGTAAAAATTTCAGGTGTACATCATTGTACTTCTATTTCTGCATAGATTACATCATGTTCACCACCAAAATACTAATTACAACCCATCACCACACACATGTACCCAATTATCCCTTTCACCCTCCTCCCTCCCCCCTTCCCCTCTGGTAACCACCAATCCAATCTCTGTCCCTATGTGTTTGTTTATTGTTGTTATTATCTACTACTTAGTGAAGGAAATCATACGGTATTTGACCTTCTCCCTCTGACTTATTTCACTTTGCATCATGCCCTCAATGTCCATCCATGTTGTCACAAATGGCTGGATTTCATCGTTTCTTATGGCTGAGTAGTATTCCATTGTGTATATATACCACAGCTTTTTTATCCATTCGTCCCTTGATGGGCACTTAGGTTGCTTCCAAGTCTTGGCTATCGTGAATAACGCTGCAATGAACACAGGGGTGCATGTACCTTTACAAATTGGTGTTTTCAAGTTCTTTGGATAAATACCCAACAGTGGAATAGCTGGATCATATGGTAGTTCTATCCTTGATTTTTTGAGGAATCTCCATACTGTTTTCCATAGTGGCTGCACCAGTTTGCACTCCCACCAGCAGTGTATGAGAGTTCCCGTCTCTCTACATCCTCTCCAACACATGTTGTTCCCTGTCTTGTTAATTATAGCCATTCTGACGGGCGTGAGGTGATATCTCATTGTAGTTTTGATTTGCATTTCCCTGATAGTTAGTGATTTTGAACATCTTTTCATGTGTCTGTTGGCCATCTGTATATCTTCTTTGGAGAAATGTCTGTTCAGGTCTTTTGCCCATTTTTTAATTGGGTTGGTAGTTTTTTTGTTGTTGAGATGCATGAGTTCTTTATATATTTTGGAGATTAAGCCCTTATCAGATGTATGGTTTGCAAATATCTTCTCCCAATTGTTAGGTTGTCTTTTCGTTTTGTTGATGGTTTCCTTTGCTGTGCAGAAGCTTTTTAGTTTGATGTAGTCCCATTTGTTTATTTTTTCTATTGTTTCTCTTGCCCGGTCAGATGTGGTGTTTGAAAAGATGATGCTAAGACTGATGTCGAAGAGCGTACTGCCTGTGTTTTCTTCTAGAACTTTCACAGTTTCAGGTCTTACATTCAAGTCTTTAATCCATTTGGAGTTAATTTTTGTGTATGGTGTAAGGTAAGGATCTACTTTCATTTTTTTGCATATGGCTATCCAGTTTTCCCAACACCATTTGTTGAAGAGACTTTCTTTTCCCCATTGTATGTTCTTGGCTCCTTTGTCAAAGATTAGCTGTCCATAGATGTGTGGGTTTATTTCTGGGCTTTCGATTCTATTCCATTGATCTGTGTGTCTGTTTTTGTGCCAGTACCATGCTGTTTTGGTTACTATAGCTTTGTAGTATATTTTGAAATCAGGGAGTGTGATACCTCCAGCTTTGTTCTTTTTTCTCAGGATTCCTTTAGCTATTCGGGGTCTTTTGTTGTTCCGTATAAATTTTAGGATTCTTTGTTCTATTTCTGTGAAAAATGTTGTTGGAACTTTGATAGGGATTGCATTGAATCTATAGATGGCTTTAGGAAGTATGGACATCTTAACTATGTTAATTCTTCCAATCCAAGAGCATGGAATATCTTTCCATTTCTTTGTGTCTTCTTCAATTTCTTTCAGAAATGTTTTATAGTTTTCGGTGTACAGATCTTTCACCTCTTTGGTTAAGTTTATTCCTAGGTATTTTATTCTTTTTGTTGCAATTGTAAATGGGATGGTATTCTTAATTTCTCTTTCTGCTACTTCGTTGTTAGTGTACAGAAATGCAACTGATTTTTGTATGTTGATTTTGTATCCTGCAACTTTACCATATTCGTTTATTACTTCTAAAAGTTTTCTGGTGGATTCTTTAGGGTTTTCTATATATAAAATCATGTCATCTGCAAATAGTGATAGTTTCACTTCTTCCTTTCCAATTTGGATCCCTTTTATTTCTTTCTCTTGCCTGATTGCTCTGGCTAGGACTTCCAATACTATGTTAAATAGGAGTGGTGACAGTGGGCATCCTTGTCTGGTTCCTGTTCTTAGAGGGATAGCTTTCAGTTTTTCACCATTGAGGATGATATTAGCTGTGGGTTTCTCATATATGGTCTTTATTATGTTGAGGTACTTTCCTTCTATACCCATTTTATTCAGAGTTTTTATCATAAATGGATGCTGGATCTTGTCGAATGCTTTCTCTGCATCTATTGAGATGATCATGTGATTTTTGTTCTTCATTTTATTAATGTGGTGTATTACGTTGATTGATTTGCGAATGTTAAACCATCCCTGCATCCCTGGAATAAATCCCACTTGATCATGGTGTATAATCTTTTAACGTATTGTTGTATGCGATTTGCTAGTATTTTGTTGAGGATTTTCGCATCGATGTTCATCAGTGATATTGGCCTGTAATTTTCTTTTTTTGTGTTGTCCTTGTCTGGTTTTGGTATCAGGGTAATGTCAGCTTCGTAGAATGAGTTAGGGAGCTTCCCCCCGTCCTCAATGTTTTGGAAGAGTTTGAGAAGGATAGGTATTAAGTCTTCTTTGAATGTTTGGTAGAATTCACCAGGGAAGCCGTCTGGTCCTGGACTTTTATTTTTGGGGAGGTTTTTGATTGCTGTTTCGATCTCCTTACTGGTGATTGGTCTATTCAAATTCTCTACTTCTTCTTGATCCAGTTTTGGAAGGTTGTATGATTCTAAGAATTTATCCATTTCTTCCAGATTGTCGAATTGGTTGGCATATAGTTTTTCATAGTATTCTCTTATAATCTTTTGTATTTCTGAGGTGTCTGTTGTAACCTCTCCTCTTTCATTTCTGATTTTACTTATGTGTGCCTTCTCTCTTTTTTTCTTGGTGAGTCTAGCTAAAGGTTTGTCAATTTTGTTGATCTTTTCAAAGAACCAGCTCTTGGTTTTATTAATTTTTTCTATTGTTTTTTTGGTCTCTATTTCATTTATTTCTGCTCTGATTTTTATTATTTCCCTTCTTCTACTGATTTTGGGCTTTGTTTGTTCTTCTTTTTCCAGTTCCTTTAGGTGCATTGTTAGATTGTTTATTTGAGATTTTTCTTTTTTGTTGAGATAGGCCTGTATTGCTATAAACTTCCCTCTTAGAACCGCTTTTGCTGTATCCCATAAATTCTGGCATGTCGTATTTTCATTTTCGTTTGTCTCCAGGAATTTTTTGATTTCTTCTTTGATTTCTTCATTAACCCAGTCGTTGTTCAGTAGCATTTTGTTTAATCTCCATGTATTTGTGGCTTTTCTGATTTTCTTCCTATAGTTGATTTCTAGTTTCATACCTTTGTGGTCAGAAAAGATGCTTGGTATTATTTCAATCTTCTTAAATTTATGGAGACTTGTTTTGTGGCCTAATATGTGATCAATCCTGGAGAACGTTCCATGTGCATTTGAAAAGAACGTGTATTCTTCTGTTTTTGGATGGAATGCTCTGTATATATCTACTAGGTCCATCTGTTCTAGTGTGTCGTTTAAGGCCAATGTTTCCTTATTGATCTTCTGTTTGGATGATCTATCCGTTGGTGTAAGTGGAGTGTTAAAGTCCCCAACTATTATTGTGTTACTGTCTATTTCTGTTTTTATGTCTGTTAATAATTGCTTTATATATTTAGGTGCACCTACATTGGGTGCGTAGATATTTACAAGTGTTATATCCTCTTGTTGGATTGTTCCCTTGATCATTATGTAATGCCCTTCTTTGTCTCTTTTTACAGTTTTTGTTTTAAAGTCTATTTTGTCTGATATGAGTACTGCTACCCCAGCTTTCTTTTCATTGCCATTTGCGTGGAGTATTTTTTTCCATCCCTTCACTTTCAGTTTGTGAGTGTCTTTAGGTCCGAAGTGTGTCTCTTGTATGCAGCATATATATGGGTCTTGTTTTTTTATCCAGTCAGCCACCCTATGCCTTTTAATTGGAGCATTTAGTCCATTGACGTTTAAAGTAGCTATTGATAAGTATGTACTTACTGCCATTTTTTAACTTTTTTTTTTTTTTTTTTCCTCAGTGTTTTAGTAGTCCTTCTCTGTTCCTTACTTCTTCTATACAGAATTGATGGTCACTTTAGTTTGACCTCTGTCTGAAAGCTGTACTCTTTAACTATCCTCCTCCCTCCTTTTATGTTTTTGATATCATATCTAACCTCTTTTTTGTGCATTTATATCCATTACGTTCTAATCGTGGAAATAGATAATTTTTCCTATTTGTGGTCTTCTCTTTTCCCCTTAAATCAGTCCCTTTAACATTTCTTGTAACACTGGTTTCTTGGTGACAAACTCCTTTAATTTTTGCTTATCTGGGAAAATTTTGATCTCTCCTTCCATTTTGAACGATAACCTTGCTGGGTAGAGTATTCTTGGCTGTGAGTTTTTTCCTTTTAGCACTTTAAATATATCATGCCATTCTCTTCTAGCCTGTAAGGTTTCTGCTGAGAAGTCAGCTGATAGCCTTATGGGGTTTCCTTTGTATGTAACTTGACATTCTCTTGCGGCTTTTAGGATTCTCTCTTTATCTTTAATTCTGGACATTTTGATTATGATGTGTCTTGGTGTGGGCCTCTTTGGGTTTATCTTGTTTGGGGCTCTCTGTGCCTCCTGTACCTGGATGTCTGTTTCCTTCCTTAGGTTAGGGAAGTTTTCATCTATTATTTCTTGAAATAGATTCTCTGCCCCCTTGTCTCGCTCTTCTCCTTCCGGGACACCTATAACACGGATGTTAGTGCACTTGATGTTGTCCCAGAGGTCCCTTAGACTGTCCTCACTCTTTTTAATTCTTTTCTCTTTTACCTGTTCACCTTGGGTAATTTCTTCTAGTCTTTCTTCCAGCTCACAGATCCGTTCTTCTGTATCCTCTACTCTGCTTTTGAGTCCCTCTAATGAGTTTTTCATTTCCAGTATTGTATTCTTCATTTCTGATTGGTTCTTTTTTATATCTTCCATTTCTTTGTTGACATTCTCACTGAGTCCATCTATTCTTCTCCCCAGATCAGTGAGCATCCTTAACACTCTTAGTTTGAACTCTCTGTCGGGTAGGTTGCTCATTTCTCTTTCACTAAGTTCCTTTTCTGGGGTTTTGTCCTGTTCCCTTACTTGGAATGTATTCTTTTGCCTCTTCATTTTGCCTCTTTCCCTGTGCTTGTGTCTATGTATTAGGTAGGTCAGCTATGTCTCCTGCTCTTGGATAGGTGACCTTATGTAAGTGATGGCTTAGGAGGCTTCCAGTGTACTTCCCTCAGTTCTCAATGTTCCAGGGGTGACCCCTATGTGGGCTACGTGTATCCTTCTGCTGTGGCCTGTTTGCTCTCCCTGTAGGCGCCCAGGGAGGCTGAGTTATGCTCCTGGCCAGCTGTTGTAATGCTCAGCTGCTTGTAGTTGTTGTGGGCCCTTCAGTCTCTTTATCAGCTGTGGGGAGCCCCAGCACAGTTGGCTGCAAGTTCTAATACCACATTTGTGTTGCAGTATTTCTTTTAAGTGAGTAGGCCCCCACCCTGGCAGGTTGTTAGGCTCAGGGCCTTACAATTGCTGTAAGCCTCTAGCCTATTAGGTCTCTTGTCAGCTCTCTGAGGATTGCAGCTGGGTGGGGCTGGCCTCAGGCACAGGAGCACCCAATTGTTTCAGGGTTTGGAAGGTGGAGCAAACCTCCTATGTGGGTCTTTGAGAAGTACAAGTCTTCTGCAGCTGACAAGCCCTGCCGCCCACAGGTCCACACACACAGTCAACACAGTCCTGCCCCGTGTGAGCGCCCCGACCTCCCCAAGTGGACCCAGTCTCTCCACGGCGGGAGCCCCACACACTCTGCCAGTACTATATTTTTAAAGAAAATTTATTAAAACAAGTCACGGACTAATTTATTTTACATCAATTACATTTGTAAGTCAATGCAAGTATTTGATAAAATTCAAGCTTCATACCTTTATTTCTACATGTGGATCCCAAAATAGCTACACTGATTAGTTTAACTGCTAGGAGATGGAAGGAGTATCTTTTTGGAGAAATAGTGATTGCTATTCATAATTTAAATGTAAAAAAAAAAATAAGCATAATTTTATGATGAATGGTTAATTCCGTTTGGGTAGAAATGTCCAGTTGCTTATCAGTTTTTTAAAACCCGAGGGTTTTTTCTATTGATATTTATAAAAGTTCAAAAATCAATAGAGGGGCCGGCCCCATGGCTTAGCAGTTAAGTGCGCATGCTCCGTTGCTGGCAGCCCGGGTTCGGATCCCTGGCGCGCACCGACACACTGCTTCTCCAGCCGTGCTGAGGCCGCATCCCACAGACAGCAACTAGAAGGATGTGCAGCTATGGCATACAACTGTCTACTGGGGCTTTGGGGGGAAAATAAATAAATAAAATCTTTAAAAAAAAAAATCAATAGAATCCATTTTCCTTTTCACTTCTTTTAGTAGAAAAAACAGATTATTCTGTTAGCAAGGTCTAATTTATAATAAAAAGGCATGTAAGGTTTGCCTAAATAGTAGAAAAGCTAATTGAGATGGCTGGTCATTGGAGCTGAAGGGAATTTCAGAAATCATCCAGCCCAATCTTCTCAATTGGCAAATGTGTTAATTCCCACAGCAAAGTATGTGGTAATAATGAAATGATACTCAGTTCTTCTGATTTCTGTTTCAGTACCCTTTATCTGTACCAAATTGCCTCTTACTTTTTTGTTACTATCGTCACATTCAAGATAATTTCAACGAGCTCTGGGAAAAAAACCATATGAAATGATTCGTTTATGCATACTGATATCCTGAAACAGAATCAGCCTAGGGACAATCCTTAGTCCTTAGGAGTATTAGGAGTTTGGCCGACAGCAAACTCTATCCTATTTTTCAGTTACAAGAGGTGCACTGAACCTTGTTATCTCTAAGTCATGCAGCTCAGGAAATGGTGATAACCTGAGTCAATCAAAGACTGAGTATTAACTCTATACTAGTTTCAATGCAGGTATAGTTAGTGTTCAGAGAAAGGAAAATACTGTCATTATTTCAAGGCCATTAACATAAAAGAATAGTTTATTTTATGAAATAAGATGCTACTATGATAGTAAGAATAATGTTCATGCATTTAAGATATTATAGAAGGTTGAAAGTTAATAATTCGGCAACAAACAAAATAAGCCTTCTACGTAAAATGTGTAGAAACTTTCTTACTTTATGTGACTTCAGGAGTGCCAGGAAAGCTCCTTACCCCTAAACTATTTTTCTCATGAGAATGTTCCTATATCTGAAATTCTACTGTTATAAATTATTGCTTTACTTTTAACTTCCTATTCTCTGTTAAAATGGAATTGTATCTTTACAAGATATCTCTTGAATAAGACAGAAGAGAAAAAAAAGTCTGGAAGTAAGGAAGTGTAGTTTATTCCAAGTCTCTAACTCACACAAAGTGGCTCATCTAAAAAGGCACACTCTAGGAAGTAGGGAATCTATTAGTACTGGGACCTTGGACAAAAATAAAGCAGAAAGAAACTTCACTACATCCCCAATGTCCTTCGTTTGCCTCACAGTTTATTCATCCTCCACTTGGATGGATGTGCTGGTGATGGATATGATAGTGACCACTCTTCTTGAGACCTGGCTTTACTTCTATTAAGTTCATAGTTTTTCTTTTTCTTCTCTTTTTTTTTTTTTTTTTTTGGTAAGAGCTAATAGATCCAGACAGGTCTCAAAGTATTATACAACATGCAAGATTTGTACCATATCAGCTCTAGTCTAGAATGAGGGACTTATCTTCTTATCCCTTTTTTTTTTACTTCGGTATCTAGAGGCTGATTTCTCTCTGTCTCATTACTCTCCAAATTACAATATTATGAAGAAAGCCTCATTTCTAACACACCTTTCCTTTAAAGATTGCCGCACTGAAGTATGACTTCCTCTTCATTGGGTGAACATGTCACAACCTCTGGAATCAGAACGTATCATGTGGTAATATGTAACTGCTGCTTTCTTTATTAATTCATTTGGACAATATTTCTTGAGCGATGTATCAAGTGTCTTGCAAGGAACCAAGAAATAGTCTAGGTATTTTATTCAGAGATAATTTTATAAGGGAATTGTATAGATAATACAAGAGTTGAGAAGATACATAGATGGTGAAGTGACATAAAGAACAGCAATCAGGAGGGCAGTTATCATCCAAGATTGGATAGGCACAAGAATGAAGTAGTGTTACTAGAACTCAGAAGCCAGTGCCGTCTGTAACTACAAAGGGACTCCCAGGAAGGAGCTGGACAAGGAACTAGTAGCAAAGAAGAGAGGAGCCTCCTGGAGAAAAACCAACTTGAGAGGGAGCTAGAAAATGAGGAACACTCTGGCTTCTCCACTTCTCCCTCACTAATTTTCCACCAGTGTCTCCCTATGGCTGAACCTACCTAGGCGCCATCGAGCAAGGACTTAGAAAATATAGTTTTCAGGAGAACAGCAAGGAATTAATTAGAATTCAAATAATAAAAACTAGTACGAGGGGCTGGCCCAGTGGCACAAGTGGTTAAGTGCACGTGCTCCGCTTCCGTGGCCCAGGGTTCACAGGTTCGGATCCCGGCCACACAGCGACACACCGCTTGTCAAGCCACGTTGTGACGGTGTCCCATACCAAGCAGAGGAAGATTGGCATGGATATTATCTCAGGGCCAATCTTCCTCAGCAAAAAAAGAGGATTGGCATCAGATGTTAGCTCACGGCTGATCTTCCTCACACACACACACACGAAAAAACTGGTATAAGTACTGTGGGAGATCAAGATTTGGCCACCCTGAAATCTATCTCTTTACCTTGGTTGTTTTCTCTAGGGACATTTGACCTCCCCCACTAACTGCCTAAAGAATCTGACATGGTGGCTGCTTCCTGGAACAGATCTATCATGATGGCTATAAAGATAATGTAGGATAGAGATTACAATAGGAAAGGCACCAACAAGCCCCTCTTATCAGAAGTTCTGTCTCTCTGGCCACATTCTCTGGATGACCCTGCGAGGAGCTGCCAGACAATCATTTACATTTATAAGGGAAATCTCCATTTGTAAAGGTATCTCCCTCTCTGTTTTGGGAAGAGGGGGGATGGCCTCATTTCTAGAGGCTTATCAATGTGGAAGGTGAGGCCTTAAAGCTGCATAATAACCTTACTCTTGTTTGGTGTGCTTTAGTAATCTCCTGTAACTGACTCCCCCCACCCCCAACATCCTCCTTTGTCATTGGCTGAACATGGTATTTAAGACGAGAATTTCTGCTATTGTGTTGAGAAACGCAGTGTCCCTGCTTTCTCCCATGTATACATGTTATTAAACTTGGTATTATTTTCTCCTGCTAACCTGTCTTGTTAATTATTTGGCCAGCCATAAGAACCTTAAGGGGAAAGGCAGAAGTAGATTCTCCCTCTTCCCCCTACAGTACCAACATTCCCCAGGCACTCTTTTTGGTAATAGGAATTCAGCAATAAACAAAACTGACCAAGTCCCTGGTCTTGGGAGTTAATGTGTAGTACTTAATATGTACCAGTTACTCAAAATTACTGTAAATATACCAATATACTTTAAATACACTAATCCATTAAATCCTATAAAACTCTATGGAGTGAATATTATTACTGACTCTCATTCAGATGAGAAATTGAGACAGGGAAGTTAAATCCCTTAGGGCACAATGCTTACAAGTGACAGAGCCAGGATTCAAACCAAGCATTCTGGCTCAGAGCATGTTCTCTTTAATCCTATTCCATTCCATTTTTCATGTCTTATACTTTCTATCTTTTCTGCATATTACAAATAAAAATAATCATAAGCATAACATTGAGAAATTTAAAAAAATCTCAAAGGGTTTACGTACTAAGATTTAGAACGTTTCAAACACTTAGCATAAATTTGTTCACTACCCTCCAAAATATAAAAATTATTTCTCTGCCTCTTGATTAATTCAAACACAAGTGTATGGCCATGCATTATTAATGTTGCACAAAAGCATACTGAATTTTATGAGTGATAAAAAAAAAAGAGAGAGAGAAAACTTCTAGAGAATGCTCCCATACCTCAGTTTTTAGGTTCTCAGATGGCAAGAACAAAGAATCAGAACCAGAAAATAATGTTGTAAATTAGATGTCACACAGAGCGAGGGGGCAGCCTAAGGGCTGTGGGTACTTCTGCATATAGAATATGAACTTAGCCTACTTCGCCATTTCTCCATGGCTACACAAAATCAAAGAAGGCTAACAGAAGGATTTTCTAAATAAACGAGTGTAGCATTCCCCATGCTTGCTACAAAGTACCAAAAGAATTCATTTCTGAGTCTACAGTATGATTTCCTTTGTAAATGTGTCCATGTGAAAGCATTTTGATGGAATGTAAGTTTTACCTCTCTCTCCTTTATGTATTCAGCAGATCAGAGATAACATTGGTGAAACCATCATTTATTGTCTCCTCATGAAAGACTGAGGCACTGTGACAGTAGTTTCTTTCCTCTATCCATAGTTCTTACAAGAAAATCTACTGTGCCTTGCCCCAGTGGCACATCTCCTGGTTTAAAATTATATGGATGCAGGGTATGATGACTATCTGATCTTTGATTCTTTTTAACTTCAAAACAACACCTAGAGTTTAAAACAATTGAAATGTGAACTGATGACTGTGGAATTCCTGCTGCCCTTTGTGAATGATGTATGAAATAAAAATCCCTGCCTAGTGAGTAGAATACTGACCACACAACTACAGCCATGCCAGCCAGCAGTCCATTTAGTCTGAATGCCATTAGAGAAAGCATACCTGTTCTACAAGTAATTCAGTCTGCACGAAGAATACCATATGATGAGAGGCTTAGGTCTGCGCTCTGAACTTTTATTTTCCTATTTCCATTCCTTAGCTAAAACTTTTACTTTTAAAAGTCATTCACATCCCATATTCTTTCTTAACCTAATTTCAAACTAGGGATAAAAGTTTAATTTCTTAAAAACATTGAAATCCTAATTATTCACCTACAGATTGTTACACAAAAGCCCTTTTCGAAAACCTATTCACTTGTTTGTGGAACTCTCCTTTTGTTAATATTAAGAGGAAGTCGAAGAGTAAAAAAGAGAACAGAGGACTGACCATGGTAGCTGTCTTGAAATGAATGTGAGGCTTCAGTTGTCTTCTGAAGACAAACAGGAAGTTGGGTCCGCTATCCACAACAAGGAACTATTTATTTTAACAGTTCTATAAGTGGATATTTATGTTGTAAGTATTTGAGCATATCTAATTTGCTTTGAAATAAAGTGTGTATAAGTAAAATATTTCCTGTAATTCTCTGGCAGAATTGAACTTTTTATATTGGCACACATGGGGTGCAAATGAAAGTAATACTAAAAAGAAACAAAAACACGTATTAAACCTTAAATACACAAAAACATGTTATCTTTATAAACAGCCATCCTTAGATTCTATGGATTTATTAAAATAATGTGATCACTGAACTTCGTTTTGAAATTGTCTTGAGAAACTATTTGTAAGATTCATGAAACAATGAATTTTTTAACACAGGGAAAATATAACTTTTTTTATAATATGATGTTTATTTAGTTAAGGGTCACTAACCATTGGAGATATTATGAAAGTCAATATCAGGGAGTATGTCTTTTTTTTCCTTTTGTGAGGAAGATCAGCCCTGAGCTAACATCCATGCCAATCCTCCTCTTTTTGCTGAGGAAAACCAGCCCTGTGCTAACATCTATTGCCAATCCTCCTCCTTTTTTTTTTCCTTTTTTCTCCCCAAAGCCCCAGTCGATAGTTGTATGTCTTAGCTGCAGATCCTTCGAGTTGCTGTATGTGGGACACCGCCTCAGCAAGGCTGGAGAAGCTGTGTGTCGGTACGTGCCCAGGATCCCAACCTGGGCTGCCAGTAGCAGAGCGCATGCACTTAACTGCTAAGCCACGGGGCCGGCCCCCAGGGAGTATGTCTTTTATTACCTTTAAAATTTCATTGTGCAAATTAATTTATGACGTGTTTCCCCTTTAATGATCCACTAAGGTACAGGGATGTACATTTCTATTGTTTATTGTTTACCTCCAGAAGTGGATATTGTGCTTAGATTTAAACTCACCAAGACCACTCTAGGCTTTTCAATGCAGGGGCAGGGAGTCTACAAACCACATTTCTGCTCAGCCAGCTGGCTTTTTGTTTGGCTCACCAGTAGGGGTGCTAGAGGGTGAGAAAAGGCTAGAGGGAGAATAGACCTGCTCATTTCTGTTTTCTTCCTGTTGATTTTTAATTTTTCCCTATTTACTCACTACAGTGACAAAGTAGTGGACAATTCACTACAGTGACACGCAGTGGACAATCTGTTCCAGTAAGAGCATGCTTCAACTTGAAAAAAGAAATTCAATACTTTTAAAACCATCTTCATCATATAATGTCAGAGATGCCAGCATTCATGGAAGACTGAATAAGATCAAATAAAGGGTTAATATGCTAATACTTAAAATGTCTGGTGTCATTCCATGGGGTTCCTCTGTTGAGCTTTGAGAAAATAGCCCCAGCAGAGTAGTGCCTTCTTATCAGGCGTCTGAGTTCCAGTCTCATGTGGCTTCTCCTCCAACCTTTGAAGTTTTAATTATCCCAATCTCTTCTCTTGGTTCCACCAGCCCTGGGTGGGTAGCTGCCTCTTGCAGTTGCTACCTCCATGTACCTAGTATTCTTTTTTATGCTTTGTTGTCAATGACAATTGTTAACTATTCTCCCATCCTTGTACATTTCTGTGACTCCTCCTTTTAAGGGGACTTTACTTCTCTTCTTCTTCTTCTTCTTTTTTTTGAGGAAGATCAGCCCTGAGCTAACATCTATTGCCAATCCTCCTCCTTTTTTTTTCTCTTTTTCTCCCCAAGGCCCCAGTAGATAGTTGTATGTCATAGTTGCACAACCTTCTAGTTGCTGTGTGTGGGACGCTGCCTCAGCATGTGTTGCCAGGCCTCAGAGTGGTGCGTCAGTGCGCACCCGGGATCCGAACCCGGGCTGCCAGCAGCGGAGCATGCACACTTAACCGCTAAGCTGCGGGGCCAGCCCCAACTTCTCTTCTTGAATCTGAGTTGGCTTTGCAACTTGCTTTGACCAATAGCATGGGGCAGAAATGAGGCCTGGCAACGTTATATTTGCTCTCTTGGAGTCTTGTGCCACCATGTAAGAAGTCCAGATATGCTGCTGTGAGAGATCTCTAGCCAGACCCAGACATTTCAGTACCCTAACTGAGGTTCTAGACATGTGGATGAGCCATTAGGATTTTCCCACCCCAGCTGAGCTCCCAGTTGTATGGAGCTGCATGAGTTACCCCAGTTGGACCACTTGGAAGAGAAAGATTACACAGATGATCCGAGCCAACCCACTGAATCACGAGAAAAAATAAATCATGATTGTCTTAAGCCACTAAGTAAAGGAGTAGTTGGTTACATAGTAGTATATAACTGATAAAGCCTTTTAAATTTTCATTAAACTTTATAATAAATGTTCTCTATTAAAATAACTGTTATGTGATTTCTGTCTCCTGACTGGACCTTGACAGATCCAAACATAAATACTGAAACCAAAAAAATAATTATTCACAATGAGATTGTATGTTTTGTCAGTGTTTTCCATGTGCTAAACTGATTAACACGTTTTACAAATAACCTTAATTTCAAGCCATCAAGAAAATAACTATAACAAGAATCTGATTATCAGAAAAGTTTAAAGAATTCATTAAACAAGATAATGATGTAACAGCCTAACAGCTATTTTTAAAGAAATAGCAAATTTTGTTAAAGGAAATGCTTAGTGTTTAACTATACAGCTATTATAGTTAAGTCCTAAGTTAAGTTCTCTTAACTCTATTATACAGCACTGATAATATTAAATAGAAGCAGATTCAGATCATTTTATATATTGTCTTTATATGAAGACAATGAAGTTAATATTATGTTACCGATGAAAGTAACTACTATAGGTTACTAACAGCATTTGTGGTTGTAAGGTAAAATATTAACTATGTCAAAGTGAGTTGCTATGAATGGATGGTAATTATGGTAGTGAGTATAATAAATGTGAGTTAATGGATAAATTGTAAGTATAATGAGTTTTAAATTTTGAGTTTTAAATTTGATTTATTTGACGATAGCAATGAGAAATGATATTAGAAAATCTGTAATTGTAGAAGGCTATAAGACTGGGACATTTTACATTTTCAAAGCATTTCAACAGAGACGCTTACAATATTAATGGAGATTGTCTTCCACAAACAGACCTGAGCAGGATTTAGCATAATTTCTCTGGGATTAGGCACTCCTGTAACTATCAAAACTTAGAGAGAAAAGATGTTCCCAGGAACCACATAATATCAATTTATATAACATCAGGACATTCTATCAAGGCGGGATTTTGGATATCATGATAGGTAGCCGACCAAATCTGAAAGGATAAGGAGTATTTGAGGACGCAAAAATATGGAAGGATGAATCTCCAAATTTTACCCTCATGACTCTTTATTAATAATGAATCCTCAATCAGGGGGAAGGGGAGGATGCACAAGCCCTATAATACCAATGGTATAACCACATTGCTTTCTTTCTTTTTCCTTTCGGTAGGCCTTCCCTAATATCCTCAGGTGAAATAGTTGAAATAACTTCTTCCTACTATGTTCTTAACCTGTACATCTTACAGAAAATCAGTTTATCCTCTTGTTTAAATATATATAATGCTTGAAATAAAGTTTCATGCCTATTTGTCTTTGTAACCTCTTAAAACCAGGAATACTGTGATTGTCCTTCAAAGACTACATTTACTGAATTTCTGAAGAGCAAAGTAGGGGTAGTTAGCAAGAAATAGTTGATAATTAGAGAAAGGAAGTAAATTCCACTTCTGCAAAATAGTATTGAAAAAAATGTGTTATGTGGTTAGGCAACTGGATAAAGACACAGTGGCCAATAAAGCTAATAAAATCATAGTTCTCTGTATTCCTATTTGACTTAAAATTCCACACCTGAAAAATATTGCAAACAATCACATTTTTGTAAAAGTCACTTAGTTAACATTTATGTGGTACCTACTCTCTGTCAGGAATTGTTCTAAAGTTTTTATGTATATTAAGTAAGTGAATCAGTGCTCACAACAACATTATTACTTAACTACAATTACTACCATTTTACAGGTGAAGAAACTGAAACAAACATATAGTTGGTAAAACCACTACACTATCATAAGGCTCATAAATGGTGGAGTCAAGATTTAAAACCAGGTTGTGTGTCTCCTGCTGTGATTATGCTAAAAATTATGCTGTTTTTTTCTAAAACATATGTGACTGAGAAAGTTTGCATCTAAAACAATAAAAATCAAAGTAGATAGAAAACTAAATGTTCTGCAATGTTTAATTTGTATAACAAGCAAATAAAAACCTATTTGCTTGAGTTTATTGTGAAATGGGGAGAAGAATCCTGATCATCAGAGGAAGGAAGAATTGCCTTTTTCACGCTTGTTAAAAAATACACATGCTTATACAAATAACGCAGAAAATAGACATTTTACAGTGAACGCGTATTGTCTGTGCCCAACATCGTGGGGCATCCTCTCTATGATGTGGTAATTTTCTACATTATGAGCCTGGCTTTCCTAATGTAAAAACTAGACAATAAACATTCCCAGACTCCTTTGCTTCTGGGGTGCATGCATGTTTCCTAGATGCTGCCAGTTTGAAGCAACCCCATGAGGCTTTAATTCAAAAGTGGGCACCATGAAGGTGTATATCCTAGCAAGCATTTGCGAGAGGTGCCACTGTCTTTGATGGTGGCACAGGTGGTATAATTTATTGAACATTTCACTATAAGTTAAAATTTAAGTTGTTCCTAAATGTTGGGCATTTGTATAAATGTTTTGGCATATGTATACAATTTTGGTTAATATTTTTTAATCCTTCTCTCATAAATTAGATTCTCATGAGTACCTACTACGGACATGCTAATATACATGGCCTATTGAAATATTTTCATAAATGTTTTATTAACTTATACAACTCTGACCAGCTCTGAATCTGTCTTGAATATTGCCTTACCTTCAAGAGCATTGATTATCATTGAAAAAATGCCAATTTAATGGGTGAAAATGCTATTTTATATTTGATGCTTTTTTATTTTTTTCTTCATATTTTATTTGCTATGAGTTCATATTTATTATCCATGTATATTTACATTTCAGTTCTCTGTTATGTCCTTTAGGCATTTTGTTTGGATTTTTAATTTTTTCTTTTATTTTGCAAGCTAGAAATAAGTATATTAACTGTTGTTTCATATTGGTTAAAAATAGTTGTATTTTTATTTTTTAAAAAAAGAAATTATAAGTACAGGTGTTGTTGATCATAACAATAATTATTATAATTTGATTATTGTTTTACTTTTCGTGTACAACATCTCCTGCTGAGTGCAGAAACAGTTTTTGTTACTCAAGTTTTTTTAAAATTATTTTTAAAAAGTGGTTATTTGTTCAAGCAATAACAACAGTTTTAGAATTCAAAGATCTCAAACAGTGCTAGAATATGTAAAGAAAATAATTTAGGTATTGCAAGCTTTTTGTCATAGAAATATAGATGTAAATAACGTATGTTAAAGTATAAAAACATGACAACATTGATTAACTTTCAGAAATATGAATGAAACCATATCTTTCACAAATCAGAATGAATCTTTCTTAAGGCACTGGTACTTGGTAAATGAATAATAGTTTAAAAATCACTTAAAAGTTTGAAAGACATTATATGAAAATATTTGTATTGTTTTATCACCATAAAATATGTAACTTGGTGAAACAGTGTCAGTTCTTTTAGTGGACTTTATTTTTCTTTTTCCAGAAATGTTGCTAAACTTTTTTCTACACAACTCATATAATGACTGAGCACTTCTAACACGGGAATATTTAGGAAGTTTCTGAAAGAAAGGAATAACAAGCCAAAAAAAAAAGAGCTATGGAAAAATAATCAAGCATCCTGTGCAAAAGGAAAAAAGAAGTCTACTCAGAGGAAGTATTGAATACTAAATTATAAAACTTAATTGTCACAGCACACTCTGGTTCCATGTGGGCTGGAACCACCGTTAATAGACAATGATCCACTTAAAAGAGGCAGGTATGTGATATTGGGTCTTCCATGGGAAAATGTTTATCAGCCTCAGAATACCACATTGAAGTCTGTCAAAGGTGATGTGGGAAATCTTGGAGTCTAAAAGAATGGAAGGGTATAGTTAATGGAATCGGTGACCCTTACTTTTTTCCTCAGAACTGAGACAAATTTGCTATCTTGGTTTTAACCCTCAAATTTCACTAGTTAGAACGTATAAACTAAGAATAGCTGAAGCTGAAATTTCAACCAAGGTACGGATTGTGCCAGAGAAGTAGAGTGTGGAAGAACTTTGTGGTTGGTGAGCATTTTGAATGTAGACCAAACAATGTTATGTGTGTGAGTTTTGTTCTTTTGTTCCTTTTGTAAGTTAGAATAATAAATATTCAATTCTTTGTCCTTCTCTTTCACTGTGAGAAGCAGGAAAGGGCATTTCCCTCAAATTGCCTATTTAAAGAAATAATATTGTGAACATAAATTTTACAGTGGTTAGAGTAGGTGATTTGAAGTGTTTTGTGCATTTTCAGGAAAACCTCAAAGTCTTTATGGTTATCCTGCTTAGAAGGACTTTTAAAATCTATGTAGTAATTTGAAGAGCTTGCACTTTTGAATGTGCAAGAGAATGTAGGAAAGGATCATCTACAATTTGGCATGTTTATCAGGAGAGGGCCAATGTGAAATTGATGTCATAGGGACCTAACAATGCATACTGAGAAGCAACAATGTTGGCCAAAAATAGTTGATATATTATATGCCTGTTTATTTATAAGAAGGGAATGAAATGGCCTTGTCACTGAATACTTAAGAAAAAGACATTCAAGCAAAAGTTCCAAATGAAGACTTGTGAATTGAGTTTTATTTCACTGTCGACTGAGTTAATACACATCAGTATAAAGACATAATAGAACTAACAATTATAATTCTGAACTTCACTTACAATAAAGATATTTTAAATTTTTTGTACATTTCCTCTTAGAATCAAGCATTCATATTTTTATTATATATATATTCTCTGATTGAGATTATATAAAAAAATATGTACACATATATAACACTCCAATGTTTCACCATGCAACCAAAACTTTGGATACCTAATGACACAACAAATTACAGATTTCAATTTTTCTGAATATTTGCATCTATACCAAAAATAACACACGTAGAAGATCAGTAACAAATCAATTTTTTAAAAGTTTAGCAATAAATATGTCTCTTCTAAACTCCCAATCACAACATTCACTTGACACCTAATTATGTCTCACCTTATCTTCAGTCAATTTGCAAAGATTCAAGTAGTTACTCTATGAAAATGATCATACGGATAAATTGTTTCCCATTTTACTCCAACTCTTAACTGCGTGCATCTTATTTTTTTGAGAAGATCACCTTCTCCATCAAAGTAAGTACTGTAAACATTTTATCATTTTTCCCCACATAACTACTAAGCAACTGCTATAACCCATACTAGGTACTCAGTAATTAGTTTTATAACAAGACAAATGAGGAGTCACAGAGTTTTATGTGCAAACCTTGGTAGGTGTGTGGGTTTGAAGGTTTTTGTGAGCTGACATGATGGATTTCAGCAAGGCAAGATGAACTGCACACATTGGTTAAACAAAAAATTGTTCTATAATTTATGTGTGGCAGGTTGGAACTCAAAAACTCATAGTCTATTTGATCAACTAGAATAAATTTAAACTAAAACATGTATTGCTATTTATTATTCCCAGAATTATTGGTTATTCACTTTTTAACACACTTTTATCTTGTGTATTATTGTTTGAGAAATCAGGTCAAAAAATATTACCTTCCAGATACAAGTTTATTTTGGTTTAAAAACGTAATGAAATTATATCATTCTCTCTAATATGTCTAACAATCTTAAACATGCTGTTAAATTTCCCTCTTATGATTTAAATATGATTATATATTGTTTTGGTTACATGCTGCTCTGTAACAAACCAGTCTAAGATTTAATGGCTTAAAATAGGTGTCGACAAAGTACTGCCCACATCCCGTGGCCTGGTTTTGCATGACCTGCTAGCTAAGCATGTTTTTCACACTTTTAAAGGGTTGTAAGAATAGGGATCATATGTGGATCACAAAGCCTAAAATATTTAATATATGCCCTTTTGCCAAAAAAGTTTGCCAACATCTGGCTTACAACAACCACCATTTTATTATATATCACAATTTGGATGGGGCTCAGCTGGTTGGTTTCTTTCTTGCTTCAGTTCTCTCACGCGGCTGCAGCCAGATGGTAGCTGGGCTTATAGCTAAAGCTGGTTGTTTGTAACCTTGTACTTCTCCATGTGGGTTTTCTCTCCAGTTGGTATCTCATCATCCAGGATCTCTCCACATGGACCTCTCTATTAACAGGGTAGCCTGGATTTCTCTCATGATGTTTCAAAGCTACAAGAGTGAAGAAGAGGAAGCTGCCTTAATGCTCTCCTTAATGCCTGGACTCAGAACTTCTAGAATACCACTTCTTCTGCATTCTATTTGTCAAATTAGTCACAATTCTAGCCTGGATTCAAATGGAAAGACATATGTTCCACCTGCTAATGGAAGAAGTATCATTTGCGCACTGCAAGGGGCAGAAGTTTTGAGACCATCCACCCTCTTGCAATAACAATTTATTTCCTTCCATGTGCCGCAAATACCCGTTCCCTTACTAGACCCCCAAAAGTATCATTCTTTTACAGTATCAGCTTGAATTCTGGCGTTCTCTACTCTAAATCAGGACCACTGTGGATGAGGTTCCTCTGGTGTGATTTCTCAGGTTCACCTCCTTGGAAATTATTCCTTTTTAGCTGAGGACCTTTGAAATACAGACAAGTTTTCTGTACTCCTAACCCAACATACAATAATGAGCAGGGACAGAGAATCTGTAGTTGGCTCTTGTCCAAATACAGGGAAAGTGGTAGGAAGAGAGGAATAAGTAGCTCATAGCAATTTTAGTATCTAACTGGGTGCATATATCTAGTTCCTTGATTGGAGCTTCCAGATCCACTGTTGTGGCTCCCCATAGGTGTTAGCTTGATCCTCCTGGATTTTAATTTGCCCTCTGAGTTAATCTCACTTTTGTATAAGAAATGACTCACGATTGCAGCTCAGTAGCTTTTTCACCTGCATCCTACTTATAGATTTTGAGAGTCCAGGGAGACTATTTTCATTATGAGTTACATCTGTTTCTTTCAGTCCAATGTGATATAATTCCTTTAATAAAATTTATGGATTGTTATGTATCAAATTATAACAAAATACCTTAGATTAAAATTACCACTCATGTTTCTTTTAAAGGTGAAATATTTTCTACCTTAGACCTCCTGTGAGGCTGCTGAGGTGAAGTATCATTAAGATTCCGAGAAATCCTATTTTGGCCTAGAGCCCTTTTAGTCTAGGTGAAGATGTCTAGAGATAAACTAGATTTTTCTGGGGTTTAACAAAGGGGTTTACACTAATCCTTGATCTAAAATTTACCCTGAGGTTAGGTTTTACTGGCAGTGGCCTAGATTTGACCTTTATTCTGAAGCTGTTTCTTGCGTTTTTTCCTTTATGGCCTCTAGAAAAACTGAGAATAAGACAAAATTTTATTTTAGAAGCCAGAACATTCTTGCTTCTTTATGTTTCCTCTAAATTATCCTGCCAAATTGATCAGTTCCCTTTTTAGTTCATCTGGCTTCTCCTGTACTTTATCATCAACAGTTTTTTGCTGTTTTTTTTTTAAATCAGACAAAACAAAAAAACAGTTCACGTTCTCAACATTCTGCCTAGAAATCTCATTAGCCAGATCAACAAGTTCTTTAGGTACCTTTTCAGTCTTTCGTGATGGCTTTGTTGACTGTTTTGTTAATTATTTTGCTTTTATATAACTTAGGTCCCTTTCTTTCAAAGAATAATTTCCTCCTTTTCCTTCAAGTCTAACAATCTTCTCAAGGCACTTCCAGCTTCTAACCACCATCTCGTCCCAAAATGAATGACACACATTTTTTTTGTGACAGCAATACGCCATTTCTATATAATAAAATCTATTTCACTTCAACGTTGTCAAATAACAAATAACTTCAAAATTTGCTGACTTACACAATAATCATTTTATTTTATCTCGTGATTCTGTGTGTTGGCCAGAACAGAACTGAGAGATTGCTTTACAGATCTAGCTTGGGTCTCTTATGCGGGTATAGTCGGATCGTAGCTGGGTCTGTCTGCTGGGTCTGGATGTCCGGTGCCTCCATACTTCTTTCTCTATGTTGTGTTTAAACTTCCAAGATCTCTTCATGTGGCTCTCTCTCCAGCAGGATAACTTGGACTTCTTAGTGGCAGCTAAGGTCTCTGTGGTGGAGACTGCAGGCTGCTAGGTCTTCTTAATGCCTGGGGCTCAGAAGAACCTCAAACCCAATTTGTCCTCATTCTATTGACAAAGCAGTCACAGGACTAACTCAGATTCAAGAGGAGGAGCATTGCCATTCTTGATGGTAGGTAGTGAATGCACATTTAGGTTTCACACTGTCTTTGGAAACTAGCTAACATATATAGTGTGTGTGCGAACGTGTGTGTGATTCTTTATCTTTGAAACCAAAGTGAATTGTTGAAAAGGAGGCTTACAATCTATTTTTTTTGTTTTTCTTTCCATTTTGAAGAATAAAACAGATGCTGGTTTATCCATCTCCCTCATCCCCTGACCCCCAAAATGAAATGGTTACTAGAAATAAAGTGAGACAATGTATAAACTAGAACACTTTTTGTCAGTTTGCACCATTTTAGGAGATCACTTTTATTGGTATCATTGGAACATTTAATTGCCATTTAGAAATTTGTGACAACACTGGAGTTTACAACAGGATTTGTAATATACTCTATCCTTGTTCTAGGGGAGGGGTATGGGCTGAATGAACGACATAGTAAGTTTACCCTGAAAAGATGTCACCCAAAAACTAGAAAACAGGCAAGAGCACTCAGTATCACAAATGATATAAACAATACAGCTGATATTTCTGGAGGATTTAGTGTCCCAGAATTAGCAACCTCTTAATATGTGCAGCCTAAGATCCTGGCCCCTCACACTGATAGTTACACAAATTAGACACTGAATATGTGCAGTATACTACTAAACTTTTAACATTGTGTAAATGGGGCAATATGGCTCATATAAATAACAATCACAGCTATCCTTTTTAGCAAATCATAATTTGGTTAACTGTTCAACTTAGAGAAAAATTCTAGCAGCAAAATTTAACGTTCAGTTACTTCATCTCTCTGACTGATGTTGAAAACAGCACTTTGGTTCTCTTTGGAGGGTGACATTTGCGTTATTTCGTGAAAGTCTGAAAAAGAGTAGACAAACTGTTGAAAGAGCATATTTTTTTCTATGCCTTTTAGGGGAAAGAAGTTCAGTTTCCTTTTAATATATTTTTAGCCATGTTGATATCTCACATACAAATGTTACTCAGATGATATTGCCATATCATCTATTATTACCGAGGCGCTGGTTTCAATAGAAAGTAAACGATAAGTTCTCAGAATTTGAGTTGATGCCCAGAATTAGAAAGTTTTATGCAATTGTCTATGAAATTTATGCGTGATAACTGCCAACTCTAGCCTACTGTAATACCTTTGAAACTTAAATTATTGAGTTGAATATTCTCTCTTCAACATCTCCTCACTGTAGTGAAAACGCCTGAACAACAATTTTATACTTAGGGAATATTCCACATATGTTGTCATTTTTAAGGTAAAAAATGTGTGATTTTACTTTAGAAGTTGAGCAAATATCTATTTTAATATAATCTCCACTTGAGTAATTACCTTGTGTAGAATGTGCATATTTTTTTCAGTTCTTCTCATTTATCATGGCTACATATTTGTATAGGTCCTAGAAGACATAGAAACTCACTCATTAGAATCCCTGCAATCTGTTACTGTTAGTCCATGTGAAATTTATACTCTTTGCATGGAACTGATCACTGAATATATTAAATCTCTTTAAATTGCGGTAGATCCATTTTAGAACTGTGATCATTCTGTACTTTCCAAATAACTGCATTTGGTTGAACAGATAAATTGAGCTTCAGAGACATATTTTTCTGAACTCCAATGTGCAATAGTGCAGCCACATAGTAAACCTTGGAATATTGTACCAGCAAATTGGCTTCTGAGCAACAATAGAGCAAACGGTGACGTTTGCACCCAACGGAGATAAACAGATGGTGAACAATTCAGAGAGAGAGACTCAAAATATTCCAAACTTTGAAAATAGTGGGAATAAATCAAAAGCACAATATGATGGGGGGAGGGGGTGGAGCTGGTATGGACTCTGATACCAGAGTTCAAACAGCCTTATATATGGAGAAACCAACTTTCAACCAGATGACTGCCTGAATCACTAAAATAATTAGCGTTAATTTAAATTTCCTCCTTAGTCTTGTGGAAGGTCAATCTATTTTCCAATATGCTGACAAATACCCATGGCTTATCACTTCAGGTTTCCCTCTGGTTCCAGTCTCATTGCTACTAAATTCTGTCTCCTACTCATTATTGCCATGTCTTGTTTCCCTGCCCAACACTAACTCAAATATGGAACATAACAATTTTCCCTTGGTGTCCTTGTAAATCAATTTAAAAATATAAGTGTATTTAGATAGCAAAAGACACTCAAGATCTATGGGAAAATTGTTAATATGGCAATACAAATGGCAGATAACGTAAAGCTAAATGTTTAAGTTTTCTTAAGCTTCCCTCTTTACACATCTCTAAAAATTCTCCTAAATGCCACTATGATGCCTTATATCTCTCTTATGATACACTTCATATTTATCCCTTTTTTATCTGCTCCTAACACTTGATATTCCTAAGCAATTTAGATGTGTAAAAGGAGAGGGATAGCTTTAAAAAAAAATGGGTAAAATATGTGAAATCTCTTATCCACAGAGGAGTGATGGCCTTGGGGCAAGAGTTGTGATATTGTTCTTTGTTCAAATAAAGATGAATTATTTCATCTATTTAAAATATTTAAATAGTAAGATTGAAAATACATAGAAAGATACTAAAAAATTAACCATAATCCAACATTTCCTACGTAACTACTGTTAACTTTTTAGTGTATTCCTTCCTAGTCATTTGATATATACTGAATGTCTATCCTCCCAGAAGTAACCTCACCTAACATTACATCTTATGTCTTTATAACGATTTTTATTTGTATATTTGACACTATGGAGGCCAAGACCAATATACTATGTAAAGATAATAACATTTAGTGGAGCTAATGCAAGAGGATATGAAAAGAGGCTTGGTGAAAGATGTATGCTCACAGTAGATGGTTTATTATTCAGACTTATTAAGTAAATCCAATAATTCAAATAATTCATTATCAAACTTAGAATCAGGGAATAATTACGGATATCTCTTAGCAATTAAGATGACACTCATGCTATACATTTTGTAATTAATAAGTAAATTATTAATATTCATATTCCCTAAATGCAAATATGTTAATTATTTTTGGCTGGTGATAGAACAAAAGAGTATTTGTTTCTTAAATGACCATTGGACACATGAAAATATGTCATCTGTAGTATATTAATAAGGCAATGGCTCAAGAAAAACATGTCATTTTACTGGGAAAATATCTCAACATGTTACCTCATTGACCCAGAAAGCCAAACACCAAGACAACAAGATTGCAACAGAGACAGAGGGTTTATTAATCACAAGGCAGCCAAGTAAGGAAATGGGAGAATGAATCTCAAATCCACTTCCCCAAAAATAGAGACTCAGGGATATTTATGGGGTAGGGGGCAAAGTGGTCTGGAATGATTGGAGGTGAGGAGAGATGAGGTAATTGATGATTTGTGCAAGTGTAGTCAGGCTTCATGCCTCTTTGTAGGACACATGTTCACAGAATGGCAGCGCTAGCATGCCCTGAGGGTGGAGTTTTAACCTCTTGACATCAAAATGTTGCTTATAGGACATATGTCTGCATGAGCCCGGTTGATGGGTTGATGGTCTCAACTGGCCTGAAGTGGACAAGGGGTTCCAAAAATTCCTGGAAAAAATAGCTCAAACATCCATTACCATGGTGATCCAGGCTCCAGGGAGATGTTGTCTATAGGAACCTGGTGGGAGTCAGATAGCCTATTGCTTAAACAGCACAGTTAACCATGGGTAAGTTTATCATGCCGATTTAAGTCCTCACTTTCCATTCTGATAAGTTTCTAGGTAAGGCCATCCCCCCTTCTTCCTGGTGCAGGGAAGACGATACCTTTACAAATGGAGATTTCCTTTACAAATGTAAATGTCTCTTACAAAGGGGAACTGGAACAAAGAATGGGCTTAGCAAGGACCCTCCTGGATACCCAGAGATGTCTATGGTGATGGCCTGTTCTGGGGGCAGGCCTCCCGTTCCAAAGTCTTTTGGTCAGCTAGTGGGGGTGGGGGTCAAAGTGTCTTTCAGGCAGAGACATATTTTGAGGTGGCCAATTCCGATCCCCCATAGCTACTAGCTGCTTAGTCATCAATGGCTAACTGTTTGCCAGTTTCAAACACACTAAAAATAGAAGCGAACTTTTTCAACTGAAAAAGGGCATCTATAAAAAGCTGCAACTAGTATTATATTCAATATTGAAAGAATGAATGCTTTCTCCCTAAAATCAGGAATATAGCAAAATGTCCTCTCTCACCACTTCTGTTCAGTATGGTACATGAGATTCTAGCCAGTGCAATCAGCTAACCAGCAAGATAAAGATATAAAATATGTATGTTTTTAAAATTGTTTTATTCACAGGCAATATGAACCTGTATTAAAAAAATCTTAAGAATTCCACAGAACAAATCTATGAAAACTAATGAGCTCAGCAAGGACTCAGAATAAGGATCAATATACAAAAATCAAATGTATTTCTACATATTACCAATAAATAATCCAAAAATGAAATTAAGAAAGAAAATATATACACACAGCATCAAAAAGAACAAAATATTTAGAAATATATTTGACAAAAGAAGTTCCAAAGAGGTATACACAAAACTACAAAATTTTCCAGGTGGAAATTTAAAAAGATCTAATTAAAGAAGAATAGTATGTCCGGGCATCCAAAAACTCATTATTATTAAGATGGCAATTCCTGGTCTATAGATTTAATGCAGTCACTATCAGAGTCTAAGCAGATTTTTTCACAAGTTCCAAGCGATTCCTAAAATATATAAGGAAAAGCAAAAGACATTGGGGGAAAAAAATTGGAGAACTTACACTGCCTGACTTCAAAAGTTAGTACAAGGAGGAAGGACATGAGAAAAATAGAAGAGTAGGTAGCTTCAAGGGCCCAACTCTCCACAAACACAAGGAAAAAATGAGCAGCAAGTATCTGAATCAACTGGTTGAACTATGGAAAACAGTGAGAGGTTTATAGGAACCAAGTCAATGCTAAATCAAGGAAAAGGCACCTTAAAACTGGTAAAGCTTTGCAGCATTTTTCCTCGTCCTGCGCCACTCCACTCCGTGACTCACCAGCCATCTTGAAGGTGGCAGCATGGGGTGGGACCTTGGCCCCGGTGGCAGCAGAACAGACCTTCTTCACAAAAAATTGTGTTTGTCTGTTTTAACTTGTCTAGAGGCTGCCTGAAGAATGGATGAAGGGTACTTGGCTTTGTAACAACTAAATTGGAACTCTCTCAGGAAGGAAAAGGTGCTATGCAGAGGGCATGCCTTGAAAATACTGAAGGACAAATGAAAAACCTCTCTGCCACCTGGGGTAACCGATTCTAGTTGAGGCAAACAGTAAACATGACAAAGCCTGGAAGTGATACTGGCTCAACACAAGGTTGACGTAAAGGAAGCCGTATTGTAGAAAAGAAACCCTATTGCAACTTTGAAGGACCTCTGATTAACTAACCCAGACATGCTCTGTGGATTTGATGGCCCCTCCCAGCTGCTATAGGTCCATAACTTTGTTCCCTTGAGTTTCTTAGGAATGTGATGACCCCCGGGCAGAGAGTCTATGCTGATAGCCATCATCAATGACAATTGAAAGATCAGGGTATAGGGTGTTGCTCTGGTCTCTGATGCATATCTAGTAAAGCAAAAGACTGTCAGGAACTAAGAATGGATGTCTGCCCCCAGCCGCAGATCAGATGGATGCCCCCACCCTGAGACCAGATGCCTCCCCCACGTGGAGACCAGCCCCCTATATAACTGGCCTATAGTCTTTGTTTTCGAAGAGGGTTGTTTTGGACATTAGTCTGCCATCTTTCCTCTTGCTAGCCAGCTGTAATAAAAAAGTCTTTTCTCTCCTACCACCTTGCCTATTGACTATTGGCATGTCTTGCAGAGGGCAGATGACCCCCCCTCACCGACCCTTGGGCAGTAACAGGAGGAAAAGCTGAGGAGAAAGATTCTCTGGGGGAAGTAGGATATTGAAAAGTTCCCGCATATACTGGGGAACGGGACCCTATATCTGGGAATTTAAAAGCCATGTGCATGCCCAGGACAGGGCGCGTGCTCATAAAAGACCTGAGCTGACCTTGAAGCTTTCACCAGTGGCTGATCTGGAGCGCTAACACAGAGTGGTAAAGTGCCTAGCTAAGCGTCAGAAGTGTAACCTAACACAGGGCCAATCTGCAAAGACAGGAAGGGTATGTGTTTTCTTATTTTTTCTTTTGCTCCAGGCATTTAAGGAAACCTCTGTCAATGTCACAAGGTATACCTGTTTCAGAGCTTTCTTTCAATCTGAGTTCCACTCAAAATTAGCTGCTTTTATGGTCAATCAATAAATGGGCTGGAGTCGCACACCCAAATGAGTAATAGGTTGCTTCTAAAATTCTAAGAGGCCCACGAGGCATTGTGCCTTTTTTTTTTTTTTTTTTTTTGTAGAAGGAGGGGCCAGATACAGCAACTCATCTATCACCTTAGAGGGGAGAGCTTGCCGTGCCAACACCACTGGACTCCTAGAAATTTCTCCGAGGTGAAAGGCTCCTGAATTTTTGAGGGATTTACTTCCCACATTTTGACACTGAAATGTTTTATCAATATGTCTAGACTAGTTGTTACTTCCTGGTCATTAGGTTCAATCAGCATAATATCATCAATGTAATGGACCAGTGTGATGTCTTGAGGAAAGGAAAGTGGATCAAGGTTTCTGCTGACTAAATTACGACATAAGTCTGGAGAGTTTATATACCTCTGAGGCAACAGTGAAGACATTCTGCTTTCCTTGCTGGCTGAAAGCAAACTGCTCTAGTGGTTTTTACTGACAGGTTTAGAGCAAAAAGCATTTGCAGATCAATAGCTGCATACTGGGTCCTAGGGGATCAAATAATGAAACCACATCTGCAACAGCAGCTGTGATTTGAGACACCACCTGATTAAGTTTACAGTAATCCACCGTCACTCTCCAAGATTCATTTGTTTTCTGAATAGGCCAAATAAGTGACTTGCATCAGGGTATGTGGAAATTACCACTCCTGCATCTTTCAAGTCCTTGATGGTGGCACCAATCTCTGCAATCCCTCCAGGAATGTGTTATTGCTTTCAGTATATTATATTTTTAGACAGAGGGAATTTTAGTGGCTTGCACTTGACCTTTCCTACTATAATAGCTCTCACTCTGCAGGTCCCAGAACCAATATGGGAATTCTGTCACAGTGTCTAGTAATCCCTTTTCCAGTTGCACAGTTACCCTGAAAAATGACCACAGGTCTCTCTGGAAAAGGCTGATAGAAATATAAACATGACAAATTTTTGTCAGTGCAGTAGGATCCTTCCTCAAGGGGATCCTAACTCTTCTCTTCTTTCATGGTATTCTGAGTCTGAAAATTTGCTCAAGTCTTAGAATTGATTGAGGGGCCGTGATTGTCTTTTTCGGTAATTCAGGTTAGATTTCTGTTTACTAGACCTAGACCTCTTCCGCTTACACAGAATTTAATAGATTGCCCATCTATTTTCTAGGTACACTATGATAAACCAGCCAACACCACAGGTCTCTACAAGTCAGAGTGTTCTGATTACCGCCTTGGTTCTGTGGTCCATTAGAGTAACCACTTTGGCAATTAAGTGCAGTCACTAGGCCGTTGCTATGTAGTCCAGGCTTCTATTATGCCCCACTTTAAGGGTCACAGTTTGATGGTAGCAGTTCCCACTGTAATTTCTGGCCAATAAACTAGAGCTACCACAGAGCTTTACAAGGATGCTGGGGCTTCCCTCACAGATTCATTTCTCAAAGTCAAGATGAAAGGTGTGGCTAGATGAAAGTCTCTGGATGACATCGTCTATGTTATACCAAGGCTGTTTTAAAGTTTTAACTTTAGTTAGTATATGTACTATTTGCCCTTTCAAACACCTCAAGCTAAAACATCGAATCCAGAATCTCTCTTTAGTGTCCAATATCAAGAAATTCGACCCAACTCAACACTATATTCTTTCTGCTATTCTTCAATGCCCTTATTATTTAGTCCCACACATATCTCCCAGATTTTATTGTGTATAAATTGTTTTAAAAAATTCAGTTATTTGGGGCCAGCTCCATGTCCAAGTGGTTCAAGTTCCACATGCTTCGCTTCGGTGTCCCAGGTTCACAGGTTCAGATCCCAGGCGTGGACCTACTCCACTCATCAGCCATGCTGTAGTGGCATCCTGCATACAAAATGGAGGAATATTGGCACAGATGTTAGCTCAGGGCTAATCTTCCTCAAGGAAAAAAAAAAGAGGAGGATTGGCAACAGATGTTAGCTCAGGGTGAATCTTCCTCACCAAAAAAAAAAAAAAAATCAGTTATTTGGGTGTGCCCTTCCTAATGGGTCAAACTTTGTACCTCACTCTTTGGGGCCTGCTGAGATTTGAGTCTAGTTTTAAGTCTAAAAGCAAAGAGAGGTGGTCAGGTTTGATTTAAGAATCAGCCGTGGCTTGCTAGGCAACTACTTCAAGGGATGCATTATATGTTCTTTAGGCAAAAGATGGTTAACCCACTCAGGCAGGAGAAGAATGGCTACCTTTTTCTGTTTGTGTGTGAGGAAGATTAGCCCTGAGCTAACATCTTGTAGGTCTCCACCCGGGATCCAAACCTACGAACACCAAGCCACTGAAGAGGAGCACACGAACTTAACCACTATGCCACTGGGCTGGTCCAAAGAATGGCTACTTTTACTAGCAAAGAGGATTCAGGAGAATTGATGGGGTCAGTGTCCCCAGCTTCATCACAGACTCTGCCCATATCACCTATTCCAATTTTCAGTATCCCATTTCTCCCCAATCAATAACTTCACTTTAGCAGCAGATACTCTGTGGGATTGAGAATTTAATTTGTTTTGTAATTTAGCCACTCATAGAATGAGATTTTGGGTTTGGTTTTCAGAAATTTGCACCCAGCAGTTACAGGAGATAAGGGTTTCTTTCAGGGCATGTAGAGAAGATTTTCGACCGTTAATGCAGATTTTGAGCTAGGATTTTGGAGCCCTGAGCTTGTACTTTTCATCATCGACTTTCTCCAGCACAATTAGGAGCAACCAGTAATCCCATTATGCTCCTTAGTTTGAGTAAAATATTCTAAGCTAGTAAACACATGATCATGTAGAACCTTGCTTTCTATAGGTGTTTGATTAGGAATATCCAACGGCAATATTTTCATATCACTATTGTTACATCATGCCATGGGCTATCAGTGCTCTCTTTATCACTAGAAATAGAGTCATTAGTGCCTTTAAATCTAATCAGATAAGAGAACCAATTCCATTGCAGAATCAATTTAGGAAACTTATCTTTAAGATTTTATTCCTCTAGAACTATTTCAGGTACAAAAATTTATGTCAGTCAGGGTTCAGTCGAGAATCAGAACAAGTAGGAAATGCATTAAGACATTTATTGTAATAGGTTAACTTATATGATTGTGGATCCTGCTAGGGAAGTGTGAAATTCCTAGTGCAGAACATCAGAGACTCTTGGGCAAAAGTTAAGGCTACTGTCCACAGGCAAAGATCTTCTTCAGGGAAGCCTCAGCTCTGCTCTCAAGACTTTGCAACTGGTTGAATCAGGCCAGCCAAGATTATCTAGGATAATACCCCTTACTTAAAGTCAACTGATTATGGACTTTAATCACATCTACAATATATCTAGATTAGTGTTTGATTGAATAAGTAGGGACCATAGCCTAGGTAAATTGACATGTACATAAAAAAAGACCTATTATGAATAGAATTATATTAGAATAGAATGGAATGGAATGGAATGGAATAGAATAGATTCTATTATGCATAGAATCTTAAATGAACAATCAGCAATTTTCATTATTAAAATACATGCCGTATGTATGTCAGATTTATTTGTAAAATAATGAATGCTTTACCTTTCAGCTCCAGGACAAGACAAGGCTGAATACTATCTTTATTTAAATTTGGCCCTGCAGTTAAAGTTTTAATTGATGCAATAAATTTGAAACAGCAAAATTAAGAATGATTATAACTAATTTGAAACTTAATCTATTATTATTTTCCCAATATAAAGAAGGGCAATGGACAAAATAAAAAATTATCCACTGAAATAAAGAGTGTTAGCATGTATATATCAGTCCCTCTCATGCATTGCTTTGAGAACATGTTAGTGGAGACTTTAAAAAAGTATTCCATTGGGGCCAACCCCGTGGCTTAGCAGTTAAGTGCACGTGCTCTGCTGCTGGCGGCCTGGGTTCCGATCCGGGTGCGCACTGTCACGCCGCTTCTCCCGCCATGCTGAGGCCACATCCCACATACAGCAACTAGAAGGATGTGCAACTATGACATACAACTATCTGCTGGGGCTTTGGGGGAAAAAAAAAAAAAAGGAGGAGGATTGGCAATGGATGTTAGCTCAGAGCCGGTCTTCCTCAGCAAAAAGAGGAAGATTAGCACGGATGTTAGCTCAAGGCTGATCTTCCTCAAAAAATAAATAAATAAACAAATAAATTTTAAAAAAATGTATTCCATTGATCCAGCGAATCATTTTGGCTTAATTAAATAGACAAGATATGCACAAAATACATGTAAAAAGAGAGTTATCATAGCACTAGTTACGAAAATAAACTTAGCCAGAAAAATGTAATTTTTCCACTTGTGCAATTATTTACTGACTGTTTTTTCAGTGAACTTTAAAAAGCAATTCGTTTGTTAGGCTTTTGGAGTTTAAAGACGAGACCTCCATGTAATTTCTAAAAACTTAATTTTTAGATAACAATTAAATTTTTTATTTTAAAATCGAAGTATTTTATGAATATATAATCTAATGAAATACTATTAAAAAGCTAGTCAAAGAGAATACAATTCACAGAACAGTACATGTTGAGAGGTCAAGTAGGATTAGTACTTAGAATATCCATTGGATTTAGCAATATGTTTGTCATTGCCGTGATCACGGCAAGCTATACCTATGGGTGATGGGTGAGGAAATCAAAGCAAAGTGTTTTAGTAGTGAATGGGAGATTAAGGAATAAGAATTGGAAATACAAACTCTCTGAAATAGTTTTGTGGAGGCCATAAAACCTGTGACTGAAGTGATATCTGAATTTGTTTTGTATTTTATTGTTTTATTTTTTAAATAACAAAGATGTGGAGAAAAAAAAGTTAACATAAGGAGAGCCAACCCTGATGGCCTAGTGGTTAAAGTTCTGTGTGCTCCACTTTGGTGGGTGGCCCTAGTTCGGTTCCTGGGTGTGGAACCACATCACTAGTTTGTCAGTAGCCATGCTGTGGCGGCAGCTCCCATAGAAAAACTAGAATAACTTACAACTATACTATCTACTGGGGTATTGTGGGAGGAAGAAAAAAGGAGGAAGATTGCAGCACAGATGTTAGTGTAGGGCAAATCTTTCCCTGCAAAAAAAAAAAAAAAAATCAAGTGAGGAATCTGAGGTGCTAAAGAGATTATTAAAAAAGAAAAGGAAGAATCAAAATGAGAGAGAGTGGCTTGGTATACATAAAAAAGAAAGAGAAACTGACTATTTCTGTGAAGGAAGAATGGAAGCCTCAGGACAGGATGTTATTTTCTCCTCAAATAGGATGATAGACAGTGCTTTTATTAAAACTAAAGAGTAATATAATAATATACAGGCAAATACATGTGTGTTTGCAGTTTGGCACTGAGAATTCAAGAAGTTTCTGACCGTCTCTTTTATTTGTTTGTTCATTTGCTTGTTTGTTATTTTTATCTACTGAAACTATACAGAAGGAGTGGGAAAGGGTTAAGAAAATAAGTAAGTGGTAAGAAGTGAGAACAGTAGAAAATGTATGAAGTAATAATTCTTTATATAAATTAATATATTATAAGATTTCAAGGTATTCTTGAGGGCCAGTGTGTAAGTAGGCTTCTGTGTATAGTGTGACTTTTCCATTAGTGTGTGCTGTGGCAATACATGTGACAATATAAGTATGTTTTGTTTTACGTGAGGCAGGGGTTCATCCAAAAACAGATGGGCTAGCCTTTGGGCTAGAGTGTTATTAAAATGATTATGTATCAAATTTATAATGGCATAAAGAGAAATGAAGAAAGGTGAGTTGTGATAGAATGAGGGAGAAAAAAATAGAAGATGAACAAGTGGGGTTTTATACCAAAAGAATACCTAGAGGGGCTGGCCCGGTGGCGCCAGCAGTTAAGTGCGGCGCTCCGCTGCGGCTGCCTGGGGTTCGCCGGTTCGGATCCCGGGTGTGCACCGACGCACCACGTGGCAGGCCGTGCTGTGGCAGCGTCCCATGTAAAGTAGAGGAAGATGGGCACGGATGTTAGCCCAGGGCCAGTCTTCCTCAGCGGGAAGAGGAAGATTGGCAGATGTTAGCTCAGGTCCGATCTTCCTCACACACAAAAAAAGAATACCTAGAAACATATAGATATATTTCCCATAGGATTGAATTGTGGATGGTTTGCAAATAGCAAAGACCTGACTCTGGATTCCCTTGGAAGTTTCCTCTTTAAATCTGTAATTTTTATGCTGCATTCACACTGGTATAAGATTTAACATTATAACACCTGAGTGGTCTGGCTAAGAAACTAAATTAAAGTGGTCCTAGTTTTATAGTAAACACATGCACCTAGATAATGCAAAAGCAAGTCCTCTCTGGAAGAATACAGAGCTATTCAAACCCTCATGATTCCTGACAATGACATCAAATATGAGTTCAGAATAAAACATTTTAAAACATAGTAAAACAAGTTGCTATAACAGGAGCAAAGAGAATTCAATCTGCAAGGGCTTTAGATAGTAAAATTTCTACATACTGATGATAGTATACAAGTAAAAGAATGGAAAAAATATACAAAGCAAACATTAATAATAAGAAAGCTAATATAGCTATATTAGTATGAGGTAAAATAGATACTGTGGTTAAAGGCATTAAAAGGGATTCAGAGAATACTTATTTAACAACAAAGAGCTTAATGCAGTAAGAAACTACATTTAAAGCATTACAAAAAAACTACAATTTAAAGCTTTTGTAAATTAGTGGGTTAACCTAAAGATATATACATCCATATTTACACAATAAATTAAAAAAACTCATTTTCAGGCACATTAAACAATTAAAAGCTGATCACAAATTGAAAGGATACAAAACCAAAATTTTATAACTATAATAAAATTAGTTTGGAAATTAATGTAAAATTTAATGGAAACTTTCCAAAATGGAGGGTTTCAGCTAAAGCACTATTTAAAGTAAATAATTTAAACTTATGTTCACATATATGAGAATCAAAGTGCTAAAAGTTAATGATCAAAGATTCAGCCTAATAATTTAGAAAGGCCAACATAGTAAATGAAAGAAAATAGAAGGAAGAAAAAGATAAAAATAAGACCAGAATTATATAGACAAATATTGATTCTTTGACTGTTCACAACCACAAATGAAGGACAAAGTGGCACTGAAGGAAAAATAAAAACAAAATTTTGTCTATAAGTTTAAAAACTTAAATTAACAACCCATTTTTATACATAAATTATCAAACATGTTCAAGAAGAAATGAAAAAAATATTTTTAGAATTTTATAGAATTGAAAAATTGATGCCCATATACACATTGAATCACTAGTTAAAAATTGTCATGGAGAGTATGGCAACAAAGCTAGGCGACAATTTATACACGAGAATCTCAAAATAGGAATAGGTGGGGGTCAAACACTCAACAGCAAGGTGACCCGTGAATTATCAGCAACTGTGAAGAGGAATGGCAGGAAGGCAGAGGCTTCTGAGGGGCTTGATAGCTAGAGAACCGGCAGATTCCAATAGAGTCTCACCTCCAAAGTGAAGGATCACAAATGCTTGTGGAAAGCTCAACAGGCCAACTTGAGAAGAGCAGCCCAAACAAAGAGGGGCTTTGCAGGCTGCAATTTCCTAAACAACTACTTATACTAAGAAGGGATTCCTGGGAGTAAAATTCAAATAGAAAAGGAAAGGAACGTTAAGGGCAATTGAAAGAGAAAGTACAGATAAAAGCACATAAGGGGAAAAAACAAGGCACATTTCAGAAATTGTAAAGACACTTGTGAATAATTTCTGATTACAGCAGAGGAAAGGACATTAGAGCCATGAAGCTGAGGAAAACTGTCTTCTCCCTAACCTTGATTATTCCCTCTAAAGAGTATGGGTCCTGAGTTTCTCAATCTAGACACTATTGACATTTTGGACCAGATAATTCTTCTTTGAGGGAGGCTGTCCTATGCACTGTAGGATTTTGAGCAATATCCTTGATCTTACTGTCTAGGTGTCAGTGGCAGCCCACCAGTTACTATAACCAAAAATGTCACCACACATTTCCAAGTGTCCCTGGGTGATAAAATCATCCCTATTTGAGAGTGCATCTCACCTAAGCATGAGCAATAGGAAAGAATTGTGGTTGACTTTCACACAAGTTTTTGCCAGAACAAAAAGAGAGAAAGAACAATTAATAAATAATAAATAATGTCCTTAATTCACAATGAAGGCACATATCTACAAAACATACTCAGAAGAAGCAAAGAGAAATTACAAAAAAAGCTATGAAAAAATAGCATAAATAACAATTAGGAAAATTTCAGAAATGAGATGATATGACAAAAAGATGATCTGAAAAGGAAGTTGGCAAAATCAGATAAAACTTCGTGTGCAAATTTAAAATATATGTTTAATTTCATAATTGAAGGCTAAAGTAGAATGAATACAAGAATGAGAAACACCATGGGGGTGGAAGTGGACCCAAGACCATGAGGTCTATCAGTGTATCACACACATATCATCACTCCATCCAGAAGACTAGGGGATTTATCCAGAGAGTTAATACTGCCACCCTGGGGAGAGTCAGGGAAACCTCATTACAGCATTAAAAATGCAAAAATGCATGAACAGGTCAAATAGGGGATGCAATATCCATTGCATTAGTCTGCAAACCTAACACTCTAAATTTAATGATAAAATTGAGGATTGCTTCAAGGCTAAATTGATAGCTCTTCCCTCAATATTTACATTGCTTGTTTCCTGCATTCTTATTATTTCAACTCAGCTCCAATATATGCTTTATACTCTTAATTTCTTTTAAGGGACTAATAGTTATAAATTAATGTGAATAATGTTTATTATTATCTGATTGCTGAGGGGCGAAACTTGATATGATGATGATGTGTGCTTTTAATATTTCCATTTAATAAATATTACTTTAACAGGATTATTCTAAAACTGTTGGTTAGGCAAAATAATTTTCTGGGTTGGGAAATTCTAATACTATGTTATTGGGTTAGATGTACTTGATGAACTTAAAAGTTATACACTAGATATTGCTGCCTTTAAACTTTGTCTTCCAACAATGGTCAGACTAAACACATATTGAATTATTAAATATTCATAAATATAAAAAATAAAGATATTCCAATAATTTGAGGAATTTAAACTATGTTATAATGAAAATCTTTATTCTGAGAAAATTCTACTCACCGTTGTGTGATAAAACAATGCTATGTTCTTGGAAAGCATAGAGATGCTGACAGTAAAGAATACATATACAAAACTAGAAGGTATGTCATAGTAAAAACTGCTTTATGGTGATTGGAAAAGGAGAATCATCTTTGGAAACTAAAATAGAGTGTACAAAATGTCAAAGTTTAGGAATATGGATCACAAAGTTTAGTTAAAAAAAGAAGTTAGATGTGAAAAAGCAAAAAATGTGACAAGTTGCACATGTATACAGATCTAGTTTGCCAAGCTTATTCAGTTGTTAATATATTAACTAACTGGCTTATTAATCTTTACTGATTTCTGAATATTTGAAACGAAATTTTAAGAAATATTTTGCATGAAAACAGCATTACAAACTTGTCATCTGTCACTGGAGGAAATCTCTTTGAAGCATGTACTACTGTGGTGTTAAAGGTCACCTCCAAATCCCAGTCCAACTGGCTGCAGTTTAAGAATCCAACTCTGCACCAGTGAATAACTTGAGAGATCTGTGCACCAAGGGAAACGATCTTTCCAGGAGTGAAGCCAAGGAGTGACAAAGCAGAATAAAATCATGTTATTCTTTATTTAAAAAGAAAATCAATAATTTTATAATAGATATTTTCTTCCTAGGACAATATGATACTTTGTGGAATGTTTTCCCTTGTTTCTTATGTATCAGCATTTTTTAATGAAACGTCATAGTACATACAGTATATTTTTAGTTTTTAATGTGTTTCTCCTTTTTATTTTATAAAATTCACACTAACATTTTTAAACATACTCTACTTGTAAACAAAATAAATGTTGAAAAAATAAAATATGCATTCATAGTGAATGTTGGATATAATATAAATTTCTACACCCAGTTCATGTTAAAGAAATTTATCTGAATTTGAAAAGGCAGCTGTTTTGAAGTCAACGAAAGATGGCAGATTAGAGTACGTTATTACACATATTTCAAAATAGTTATAGGTTATGAATGTTTAAAATCACCCAGTCATTCACGGCTTGTGAAGTTGTTGGTTTTAATTGGGAAAAAAAATTCCTCTAAACTATGCTTTGTGTTGATTTTATATGAAAGGATAAAATTTGAAGCAAAAGAAATATTTATTATTTATTCAATGGTACATGATACCAAGCCTTTTGGAAAATTAACACAAATATGAGATTTTCCCCACATAGGCCTTATAGGATCTTTTTTTAAAAATTGGCCAAGAGGAAATTTGGTTATAATCTGTGAAAAAGCCCTTTATTGAAGATTCAGCTTGGACTGCTTTATGTGAACCTCATAGATGGTGCTTGGCCCTTAAGAGGTCCTCAAATACTGTCTCTGGCTTTGTCTGTTCTCTGTGCCTGACATGTCAACTTCCATTTCCGAATCTCAAAATCCCTGATGAATCTGTTCTTCTGATTCCTGATGTCGCAATCTCATTCAAAGACGAAACAGAATATTGTGGACAACTTTTGGCTCACTGAATTTTGAAGATGGAAGGGATCAGTAAACTTTCTTATTTATAAATCTATAGATAGGAAATAAGAAATTCAGAGGTTTTAAGTGGCTAAATTATTCCAAAGTCCAATAAACTTTTAAAAAGATTAAGATATATTTAGCCACTAGTTTCTACTTTTATATTAACATTTTTTTTCTTTTTTTTTCTTCCTGAGAGCTAAGAAAAGAAGCAAAGGCAGTCAGGGGAACAGCGGTATATATTTTTAAATGCCACCACCTACACTTTTCCCTATTCACCGGCCTCTCTGCACTACTAGTAGCGGGTTCAGCATCAGAAGTGAGGCCAAAAATAGCCTGGATGTAGAACTAGAGCTGTGCTCTCTTCTGCCTCGGGAAAGACACTTCAGCAAAGCCAATAAATCAGCTATCGGGCCCTAAGTGTCTGTACCAATCAAACCAAAGTGAGGTTATCTGGCATAAACAAAAAGTATTAAGAAGCAACATCTTGGGGTTTGAAGAACTTATGTTTGGCCTGTAAAAATAAAAAAGAAACAACTAAAATATAAATAGACAAAGATATGTGAATATGTGTGTGTGTGCGTGTGCGTGTCCAGAAAGTAAGAGCGTTTGAGGAATGGTGTAGACATGTTAAAACAATACAGAAGCAAGCTTGCATGGGATGTATTTATCAAATATGGGATAATTTAAATATAAATATATATAATAATATGAGCAGAATATACTCTACTGAGTAGAGTAAGATTCATGAGTCTATACTCACATAAATAAATAAATATATGAATAAATGTGGGAGAAGAAAAAGTTATTCCTTATTGTAGAATGTCAGCTAGTAAAATATATAAGGACTGGTGGAATTAGAGAACCACCATTTGGAAACCATAGTGTTATAATTGACAAAGGAAAATCATCAATGCTTGCCAAAAGTGTAGATGAAAGTATAATGAGAAATAGGACTTTGCCTAGTATCAAAGCACCTCCTCACAACACACTCATTAATTACAGACTTGAAATTGATAACTTACTCTGGAGAAACCTGGCGGGTGCCACTTTAGCCATGTGACCAAAATGAACATCACCAGTAATAGAAGAAATCAAAGTCTTGTACCACCTGATAATATGTAATGAAAAACACAGTTCTGATAAGAGGTAATGAAAAGAACATATTTCTGTGATATTCATGCCCAAAATTCATAACTTGATCTAAGCAGAGGGAGGGGGAAGAGAGACATAAGTAAAACCTCAACTAACATGCTCAATAAAATGGCAAGCTGAAGTCTTCAAAATGTTAAAATTGTGAACGATATGAAAAGACTGAGGAATTGTCCCAGATTGAAGGTGCCTAAGGGCACACGACAAATAAATATTAGGTATGATCCTGGATGGATCCTTTTGCTGCTATAAAGTTCATTATCGGATAGTAGGTAAAATTTGAATGGAGTTTATTGTTTAGATGGTAGTATTACATCAATATTAAGTTCCTGATTTTTACAGTTATATATATTTTTAACACTTTATTTTTTAGAGCAGTTTTAGATTCACAGCAAAATTGAGAGGAAGGGGCAGAGATATCTCATATACCCCTCTGCCCACACTTACATATCATCCTGGATTAATAACATCCCTCACCAGAATGATAGATTAGTTACAATTGATGAACTTACATTGAAACATCATAATCAACCAAAGTCCATAGTTTACATTACAGTTCACTCTTACCCTTGCACCTTCTATGGGTGTTAACAAAGATATAATGACATTTACTTACAATTATAGTATCATACAGTGTATTTTTCACGGCCCTAAAAAGCCTCTGTATGTATTGATGCCCCCTCCCCACAATCCCCGGCAATCACGTATCTTTTTATCTCCATAGTTTTGCCTTTTCCAGAATGCCATATAGTTGCAATGATACAATATGTAGCCTTCCAGATAGGCTTCTTTCACTTAGCAATATGCATTTAAGGCTCCATGTCTTTTCATGGTTTGATGGGTCATTTCTTTCCTGCACTGAATAAAATTTCATTTCTGGATATACCACAGTTTACTTATCCATTCATCTACCAAGGGATATCTTAGTTGCTTCCAAACTTTGGCAATTGTGAATAAAGCTGCTGTAAACATCAGTGTGTAGATTTTTGTGTGGATATAAGTTTCCAACTCCTTTGGGTAAATACTAATGAGTGTGATTGCTGGATTGTGCGGTAAGAGTATGTTTAGTTTTGTAAGAACTTACCAAACTGTCTTCCAGTGGCTGCACAATTTTGCATTCTCACCCAGCAATGAATAAGAGTCCCTATTCTTCCACATCCTCACCAGCGTTTGGTGTTTTCAGTGTTCCAGATATTGGCCATTCTAATAGGTGTGTCATGATACCTTATGGTTCTTTTAATTTGTATTTCCCTGATGACAAATGATGTGGAACATCTTTTCATACACTTATTTTCCATTCCATATTTCTTCTTTGGTGAGGTGTCTGTTGAGGTTTTTGGCCTTGGTTTTTAATCAGTTTGTTTTCTTATTGTTGAGTTTTAAGAGTTATTTCTATAGTTTGGTTAAAAGTCATTTATCTGATGCGTTTTTTTGCAAATATTTTCTCCCATTCTGTGGCTTGTCTTTTCATTCTCTTGATGATGTCTTTCACAGAGAAGAAATTTTTAAATTTAGTGAGATCCAGCTTATCAGTTCCTTCTTTCAGGGATTCTGCCTTTAGTGTTGTATCTAAAAAGCCATTGTCAAACCCAAGGTCATCTGTATTTTATCCTATGTTATTTTATAGTTTTGCACATTACATTTGGTTCTGCAATCCATTTCAAGTTAATTTTTATAAAGGGTGTAAGGTCTGCGTCTAGTTTTTTGTTTTTGGAATTTTTTTTTGTTTGTGTTTCTTTTTGTATGTAGATGTCCAGTTGTTCCAGCATCATGTGTTGAAAAGACTATCTTTGCTCCCTTGTATTGCCTTTGCTCATTTGTCAAAGATCAGAGACTATATTTATGTTGGTCTACTCCTGAGCTCTATTCGTTTCCATTGATCTATTTGTCTATTCTTTTACCAATACCACACTGTCTTGATTACTGTAGCTTTATGGTAGGTCTTGAAGTTGGGTAGTGTCAGTCCTCCAACTTTGTTCTTCTCCTTCAATATTGTGTTGGCTATTCTGGGTCTTTTGTCTCTCCACATAAACTTTAGAACCAGTTTGTCAATAGTCACAAAATAACTTGTTGGGATTTTGATTAGATTGTCTACAGATTTAATCAATAGACAAGTTGAGAAGAACCGACATCTGACAGTAATGAGTCTTTCTATCCATGAACATGGAAATCTGCTTATTTAGTTCTTTGATTCCTTGCATCAGAGTTTTATAGTTTTCCTCATGTGGCTCATGTGTGTATTTTCTTGGATTTATACCTAAGTATTTCATTTTTGTGGGTGCTAAGGTATATGGTACTATGTTTTTAATTTCAAATTCCACTTATTTGTTGCTGGTATATAGCAATGTGATGGTCTTTTGTATATTAAATTTCTATCCTGCAACTTTGCTATAATCACTTATTAGTTGCAGGAGTTTTTTGGTTGATTTAGATTTTCTACATAGACTAAAAAAACAGCTTTACTTCTTCCTTTCCAATTAGTATATCTTTTATCTCCTTTTCTTGTCTTATTGCATTAACTAAGACTTCAAGTACAATGTTGAAAAGGAGTGAGGAGGGCATCCTTGTCTTTTTCCCAATCTTAGTGGGAAAGCTTCGAGTTTCTCACCTTTGGATATTATATTAACTGTAGGTTTTTTAAGATGTTCTTTATCAAGTTGAGGAAGTTCCCCTCTATTCCTAGTTTTCTGAGAGTTTTTATGAATGGGTATTGGATTTTGTCAAATACTTTTTCTGCATCTATCAATATGCTATTTCTGCATCTATGTGATTTTCTTTCTTAGAATGTTGATGTGATGGATTACATTAATTAACTTTTGAATGTTGAATCAATCTTGCATACTTGGGATAAATCTCACTTGGTTCTGGTGTATAATTCTTTTTATCCATTGCTGGATTTGATTTGCCAATATTTTCTTGAGGATTTTTACATTTATTTTCATCAGAGATATTGGTCTGTAGTTTTATTTTCTTGTAATGTCTTTCTCTGTTTTTCATATTAGGGCAAAGCTGGCCTCATAGATTGAGTTAGGAAGTATTTCCTTTAATTCTGTGTTCTGAAAAAGTTTGTGAAGAATTGGTATAATTTGTTCCTTAAAAATTTAGTAGAAAGTTATATTGTAATTTTGGCAATACTCTAGCTATCTGTAAGAAACCACTCCACAATTAAGACACTAAAACAAACACAATAAAACAAAAACATTTAAAAGTATTTTCCAGAATTCTGTGGTTGAGTGGAATCAGATGGAGGATTCCCATGTGATTGAAGTAGAAGCAGGGGCTGCAGTAATCTAAAGTTATACTAGTCTGGGTTGGAAGCCTGAAGAGCCTCACTTGACATGGTTGGCATTTGATATTTGATATCAATTGGATGCTTAGCTAGTGCTATTGACCACAATGTTTTCATGTGGCTTGGACTTTTTATGATGCCAGAGTTCCTAGAAGAGTGTTTATGGTTTTGCCACTTAAGTCCCAGAAGATCACTTCTGCCCCATTCTATTGGGCAAATAAGTTAGTAATCCTGACCTAGGTTCAATGTTTCTTTGATATGTGGAACTTCAGCTGTGAAGAGGATAGACAAGTAAATGGTGAGGTTGAAGCTTTTCATTTGGTTATGTCGGAGAATTATAATTAAAAACAAACTCTTCTCCCAATGCAGAAATCCTCTGCACAAAGGTAGCAGAGAAAGAAAATACTTTTATTATTGAGTAAGCATTAAACCAGAATGAGGGCCGGCCCCGTGGTTTAGTGGCTAAGTGCGCACGCTCCGCTACTGGCAGCCCGGGTTCGGATCCTGGGCACACACCAACGCACTGCTTCTCCGGCCATGCTGAGGTCGTGTCCCACATACAGCAACTAGAAGGATGTGTAATTATGACATACAACTATCTACTGGGGCTTTGGGGAAAAAATAAAAGGAGGAGGATTGGCAATAGATGTTAGCTCAGTGCCGGTCTTCCTCAGCAAAAAGAGGAGGATTAGTATGGATGTTAGCTCAGGGCTGATCGTCCTCACAAAAAATATATATATATAAAAAAAAATAACCAGAATGAGATGCACATCACAGGCAATCCACAAAGAGATTGCAAAAACAGAAAGGAATCTCACTCCTTTATATAGTTAAGCAGATACAACTCATTACATACATATTTTCATGATGAAAAATAGCTAGTTCTCAAGTAAGATGACTTGACAGTACTTTCTGTCACACAAACTTTACATGGTAGTAGGGGTGACCATCTATGTTAACTTTCTGATTCTATCCAGAAAAAAACTAAGCTTCTCATATCTTTATGATAGGAGGTAGTTTTGCAACTTGAAGCAATGTGCCCTCTGAAGCTAAGCTTTAGGCTCCTAACTGTCCCCCAAAGTGGGAAATAGGGGTGTTTTCTTCTTTGATGTTTACATTTCAAAGAGATGATTCCTAGGTCCTTGAGGAAGACATTCCTGGTTCATAAAACTCACAAAAGGCCGATTTTGTTTTCAAATAATTTTTTTGCATTCAAAGAGAAGAGAAATTACTTACAATTTTAAGTTTTCTTATATAAATGTTCTAAGAAAAAGAGGGGAGGGGAATATCTTCGCTTATTTTCAAAAGATAATTAAGCCTCTTACTTTTAATTTATAATGGTCCTTACAGTTAATAGTCGGCACAATGTAACAAGAAACTTTCTAAACCAGTCCAGTTCACAACATTTTTTTTGTGTGTGTGTGAGGAAAATCAGTCCTCAGCTAACATCTGATGCCAATCCTCCTCTTCTTTCTGAGGAAGACTGGCCCTGGGCTTACATCTGTGCCCATATTCCTCTACTTTATATGGGACGCCGCCACAGCATGGCTTGCCAAGCAGCACATTGGTGCGCACCCGGGATCTGAACCTGCGAACCCCGGGCCGCCGCAGCAGAGCACGCGCGCCCAACTGCTTGCGCCACCGGGCCCGCCCCCAGTTCACAACATTCCTGGGAAGGGATATTCACTACATGATTGAATTACTCCATGTCTCTGCAACTCATGATCTCTGAGTTTAAATATATGCTCTTTGAATAGTTTATACTCTTTGAAACTCTACCTTCAGCTGATTCGTATTTTCTATTAATTGTGACTATAGAGACAATTTTTTTTCATCCTCAAATATATGCTTTTGGTATTCTGTCTCTTATTTCGAATTTTCTCTTGTACATGACCAATATGGCTGGGATTTCTAATTATCCATATATGATCTATTTCCAAGTCTCTTAACTACCTTGCTTGTTCCTCTAAATTTACCGAAGCTTAAGTGCATTGCTGAAATCCCATAAATCTCCCTTGATCCTGAAGATATTGGATGGGCTTAATTCTTTCTTTATAAACTAAAGCCTTCATGATTATTCATTCCCTAATTCAAAATCATTTACATTAATGTTTTTATGAAGTATTTCAATCAAAGTCAAGGGAAACAACTATTATCTTTAATGAGCTATTGAAAGCAGTAGTGAATAAAACAAATATACAAGTTAAGGGAAAATAAAGTAAAAGTGAACCCCTCAAACATTTAACATTTAATGTTAATGTTAACATTATTTCTTTTATTTAAAAGTTAAATAAGTTATTAAAAAGTTATCTAAAAGTTAAAAGAGATTTATTGAGAAATTGTCAAATATGTATGAACATATCCAATATTGCGTGACATAGAAAGGTTTTAAATAGGAACTATGTAGTAATGCTTCAATTAGTGTATTCTCTGTAGAAAATGTCCCTTCACAATAACTCAGCTGAATTAAAAAAAAATCTTCATAATTCTGATGAAGCAGACTGTCTACTTTGCAGCTGCTTGAGAAAAACATATTCTAATCAGGAACATCTATTTGTTATGGGCCAATTGAAGCAAACACAATCAACCCACGGGAAATTTACAAAGTCTATCAAGTTTATTGTCCATGTACAGTCTCTTCTTTCTTTCCTACTATGAGATTGCTAACCTCAATTTCACATAGAATGCCCTATGCTTTCCATATTTTACATATCTTATCTATCAAATGGGGAAGACACTGATAAGTAGTTATTTATAGATTTATGTTATACAGTTATTTAAACATCTTCACATTAAACAGATCTTTAAATATTAAACAATGAATGGATTAAAGGATTTTGCTTGGCTTCCTCCTCTTCTCCGTCTCCATTCTTCTCCTTCTCCCCTCCTCCTCCTTCCCTTCATCTCCATCCTTCTTGAATGTATAATAATACGAGAACATGAGATACTAGGATGCTGGATAGAGGGAAATCCTGAAGTTGCAGTTGATCTTAACTATAAAGTACACACATACACACTCGAACAAAATGAAGTAAGCCTATCTGATCACTCAAGTCAACCAGTTGTGTGTGTGTGTGTGCGCGCGCAATTTGTGTGTTTATAATTGTGCATAAAGATTTACGTATATTTTTGTATTAGTTATCTATTGTTTCTGTAACAAATTACCACAAATATTTTTATTAAATCGATATAAATTTATCATCATATAATTCTAAAAGTTAGAAATCTAAAGTGGGTCAGCAGGCAGCCTTCTTTCTGGAGGTTCTAAGGGAGAATCAACTCTGTGTCTTTGCCTTTTCCAGCTTTTAGAGGCTGGCTACGTTTGTTGGTTCACAGCCCTACATCACTCTGACTTCCATTTCCAGCATTATATCTTCTTTCCCGCTGCTTCCATAATCACGTCACCTTCTCTAACTCCCTCCTGACTCCCTCCTATAAGGATCCTTTTAATTACATTGGGCCCGCCTGGAAAATTCTGGATAATTGCCTTATCTCAAGTTCCTTAACTGAACTAAATCTGCAAAGGTTTTTTTTTTTTTTTTTTTTTGCCATGTAAGTTAGGATATTCACAGGTTCTGGGAATTAGGACATGAACACATCTGGGGGGGCAAATTATTCGGTCTACTACAATTTTAAATAATTTAAAATCATTTAAGGTTTATTGCAATTAATAAAAATTGCAAATAATAATACAAAAAGTATCTATGCGTCAACTGATAATGAAGAGACAATATTTTACCATAACATATTCAGGATATGAATATATATGTATAATGGAATATTATAGATAAAGATCCTTGGAGCACCTCCTCACTTCCATTCCTCTCTCCTCTCAAAAGTAATTCCCCAAAATGATTTTCACAAGTAAACTTCTAGTTTATAGTTAATGGGCATTTTCAACATGGTGCTGATTTTTAATTTTTATTTGGATGTAATAGAGACACGTAAAGCTGAACATTGGAGGGTGTCTATCAAAGACAATTATTTACTTTTTCAGCATAATTTAAATTGAGCTTTTTTTACCCTCCCTAAAAGTAATCAGATGATAATATTAGGTTAATGTCATTTTATTACATTGGTAACATCAGTATGAATACAGAAAAAATTGAAATATTATTTGAAAAAAATTTTAATAAAAAAATGATCACAAGTGAGATATTTAAAACAATTCTGCACAATTACTTCCTTTATATAATACTTAGATTTTACATATACTACTCTCTATGAATAACTATTCTAATTTAAGATTATAATTATCTTTTTAGAGGTAAATACTTTATGTTGATTAATATTATAGATCATATATTATAACATTATTTTAATTTAAATTTAAGTAGTTTCTTATTGTCCTACTTTATTGCTTATGTCATGATTTGTTTTTAAATACATTTTTTCCTTTCTTCCAGGTTAATATTAGAAACACTTTTATCATTTTTGAACATAAACACTAAAATATCCATTTGACATTTGCATTGGATTACATGAAAATAATAATTTACCTTTTGAAGTATTAATGTAATAAGACATCCAGGAAAATCTTGTGTCTCTATATCTTCAATTAATTTTCTTCCTTAAAAAAAGTCATGCTGTTGTTATTTGCTTGTTTTGCTTTCATATAACATATTAACAGATTTTAGAGAAATATTGGCAAAGGAGATGCAACATAATCGTGGTTGCATATGAAGAGAACAAAAATAATAGATGAGAAATGTAGTTAACTTATAATTCAGGAAAAAAATGATCTGAATCTATATATTAAAATATCACACTGTGACCTAGAAAAATCAACACAGTGCTTTACACAGAGGGATATGCTACTAAATTTAGGCAACTGAATGAAAAGACAACCTGAAAAATTGGAAAATAATACCTGCAAACTACATATCTGATAAGGTGTTATTACCCAAAATATATAAGGTACACCTATTGCTCAATAGCAAAAATACCCAAATAACATGATTAAAAAATGGGCAAAGGACCTGAATAAACATTTCCCCAAAGAAGACATAGAAATGGCCAACAGATATATGAAAATGTGCTCCACATCACTAATCATCAGGGAAATGAGAATCAAAACCACAATGAGATATCACCTCACATTCGTTAGGATGGCTATTATAAGAAAAACAAAACATAAACCAAAAGATAAGTGTTGGTATGAATGTGGAGAAATTGGAACTCATATACTATTGGTGGTAATATAAAATGGTACATCCTATAAAGAAAATAGTATGGAGGTTCTCAAAAAATTAAAAATAGAAATACCATGTGATCTAGCATTCTCACTTCTGGATATTTATCTAAAAGAATTGAAGTCAGGATCTCAAAGAGATATCAGTACCCCCATGTTTATTGCAGCATTACTCAAAACAGCCAAGTTGCTGTTTAGGAAGCAACCTAAATGTTCATCGAGGGACGAATGGATAAAGATTATGTGTTATACACAAACAGTGGAATATTATTCAGCTTTAAAAAAAGGAAAGAAATCCTGTCACTTGCAAAAACATGGGTGAACCTGGAGGTTATTATACTAAGTGAAATAAGCCAGTTACAGGAGGACAAATACTGCGTGATTCCACTTATACGAGGTATCTGAAGTAGTCAAAGTCATAGAAGCAGAAGGTAAAGTAGTAGTTACCAGAGGCCAGAGAGAGAGGGAAATGGGGAGTAGCTGTTCAATAGGTATAAGTGTTACCGCACAAAATGGGGTTCTCCTACCCAATGTACATAAAAATGCCAATTGTTATGGCATTAGCTTTTGGGAAAAGAAAAACAGCTTTATTACTAGATCAATCTGCAAGGAGACAGGAGGCATATGCTCTCAGATCTGTCTCCCCTATCCAGGGCTTGGGGTGAAATTTATGAGATGAAGGGCAGGGCTGTCTGAAGTGTGGACATAGATGACTGGAGGTAAGGAGAAGTGAGGTAATTGATGATCCTCACAAATGTAATCAAGCTTCATGGCTCTTCACAGGACGTGTGTTCACAAAATGGTGGTGTTAGCACGATCTGAGGGTGGAGTTTTCAGCCCTTTGACATCAAAAGGGTCACTTATCGGGCATTTGTGCAGGCTCAGTTGATGGGTTGTGGTCTCAACTGGCCTGAACTGGACAAGGGGTGCTCTCAGTTCCTGAAAGACAACTCAGTTACTCTGTTGTGAAGATGGGATCAGTTGAACTGGTTCTAGTAGGCCCATGGTTACATAAAGTTTCAGTTATGCAAGATGAAAAAGTTCCAGAGATCTACTATACAACATTGTGCTTATAGTTAACAATACTGTACTATACAAAACTTTGTTAAGAGAGTAGATCTCATGTTATGTATTTTTTACCACAATAAAAAAGAGTAAATGTCATATAACTTACTTATTACAAGTGTTATTTCAGATAGTGAAAATTTTTAAAACTGTGAATGACATGCATAATATAGTATAAAATAGTAATAGAAATATCTCCAACATCATCTTCTCCATAATTACTATGATTAGTACTATAAAAATATCAGGTCCATAGTGCATTAAGGATAAATGATTATATATATATTTTATATATGTACATATATGTGCATGTATATATATATATATAAAATTTGATGTAAGTTATTGCAATGTGTTGGGGGTTTACACTACCTAAAATTTTCTAAATTTTTCTAATATATAAATGTTTTATAGTTTAGATTCTAATGTTGAAATATTGTAAATTTTAAACTACTGCAGAAAAAAATATAAAATTATTTTTACTCACACAAAGAAATAATGATAGAAATTTGGTTGAAGGCACTGAATTATGATGTCAAAAATAAGCAGTCAAATCTAAAATGATTATCATAAGGTTACAATTTAGTATGGTAATTTCACCTGGATATAACTGTTCAAAGTGATGTATTTGGAAAATAAAATAATAGAAAATATTTAATTCAGACCATTGAAATGAGTACGTGTCTAAATGAATTTAGAAAATGGGAGCTTGAATATATTTATTTTCATATATAAAACTGAAGATAATTTATAATTGGAATCCTTAAAAAATGGTGATAAAAATAATCCAAAAGAATCCTTACAATTGAAAGCAGGGTATATTTATACATTCCGCAACTACCTTATTTTATAACCACAAGCCTTTTAACCACAAAGGAAGTTTTCAAGAGAACAACTCTTGCTCTTAGACTCTAGAAAAAAAACAGAGCTGGGCTATTGACTATCTAACCTTAAATGTTTAAAATTGAAGCCACACGTATCAACTCCTTCTGAGAAAGAGACCCATGTCAAATTATATTTTCAAAACACGTTGATATTTTTAACAATGGAAATGTACTTAGTATAATTTTCCTAAAACCGTACTTGTAGCTGCAAATGACATGTGAAGATTAACAATGCATGATACTATGCATTGTATTATAATACTGAAGTAATTATGTGAAAGATAAATTGTAATGTCTTCTTTGCATTTCCGATTTTGAGTTGCCTCTTTTTTTCTTATCTAGCTAATTTATTGATGTTAGTTTTGTTGATTTTTTGGATTGTTTTTCTATTCTCTATTTCCTTTGTTCCTGCAGGGATTTTGATCATTTCCTTTATTCTGCTAACTTGGGGTTTACTTTGTTCTTCTTTTTCCAGTTACTTTAGCAGTAGAGTTACTTTAGGAGTAGAGTTATTTCCTGCCACAAATTTTCCTACCAGAATCTATATAGCTGGATTTGCACTCACCCAGGGTGCAGGAGCCTGGCAACTGGTCCCTAGATTTCTCACAAATGGAACTGGTCCATGTATTGTCGAATCAGTGTTTCCGTGGGAGGAAGGAGGGTTCAGGGTTTCTTATTCTGCTATCTTGCTGAAGTCACTGCCATTTACATTTTACTCCGGAGGAAACCAAGCTTCTGAACAGCCAGTATACTTTACCAGTATCACACAGCTACAAATTCTCCAAGACTTAATGAAACACAGCGTTTCTCTCTGTTTTCCACTGTGTCTCTTGTGGTGTTGAGCTGAGCAAAACCATCTCATTCTTTTGTCTGCTCTGTATAAGACTATAAGATGAAAGACCAATATTAATAGTTCATCCTTTAGCCATGTGAAAATAACAAATTTAATCGACCCAGGTAGAATTCGAGCCCACAATTTGTAATTATCTTAATATTCTAATAAATAATAGTTCTTAAGTTTAGATCTTGGGAAATAAGGCCAATTCTTATTTACTAGGCTAGGAAGTTTTCTTTCATTCTTCACAGATACACTCAAAACCAAGATTTAGCAAGATCCTTTTATTCATCGAACTATAGTTACAATTTTAAAAATTCATAATTATTTAAAATTTGACACTGGTTTCTACAAAAGTCTGAAGAAGAATGCCGCTCTGGCAAATAAAAGGAATGATTTCTTCTCTAATTTCATGCCCTTAACTTTAAAATTACACGTACATACTTTTCACTATTTGCTTTATTAATTGCATATATTTCATTCAGTTTTACTTTTTATCCAAATACTTGACATCTACTCTTGTGACTTCTTTGCACTGCATCTCCAAGTGCACGTGGTCATTAGTGCGTAGTGATAGAATTTGTAATCAAGTCCATGTATTTAGGCACCTATCGGGTAAGCAAAAGTGCCTCTTCTCTTGAACGGACCCTTTTGCATAGAATGTTTCTGAATTTTATGGATGCAAGTGTATCTATTTAGTTTGATAGATGATTTATTCCAATGAGTCATGTAGGAAAAAAAAGAAATTAACAAGGTCATGCATCCGTAAAATATGATGACCTTGATTAAATATGACAGGCGTCTTAAAGGATATATGCCTGGATCATGGGTCATCCCTAATGATTCCCGAAATGCTGCAAATTTGTATGAGCTCCATTAATTTTAACAGAAGTAATGTGGTTACAAATGCAAAATGGGAGCTCTCCAAAAGTATTACACAAGTCAAGGATTGTCTAAGCCGCCACACCATTGAATATACAGTACATTGTTTGTGCATATTAAAAGATAATAAGCAAACCTGCCCTCGTAGCCAAAAATAAACTGAAGAAAAATGTCATTATTTTTCCTTTGCTGACCATTATACTGTTTTCCTCTTTACATGTGCATTAGTTTTTGAGATTATTATATTTTTGGAAATATATAGAGCATGAGAGACATCTACTGGTCTTTGTAAACTATTGAATATTTTAAGCAGCTGTTAAAAATTCTATTCAATTAACAACTTTTTGAAATGCTTCAATTCATGTTTTCATATGCCATGCGTTTAAAAATATTTTAATAGACTATTTTCTAGAGCTGTTTTAGGTCCACAACAAAATTGAGCAGAAAGTACAGAATTCCCACACACACCCTGCACCCCTCCCCCACAGCCTTGCCCACTATCTACATTCCTCACTAGAGTGGTACTTTAGTTACAATTGATGAACCTACATGGACACATCACTATCACACAAAGTCTGTAGTTTGCATTAGGGTTCACTCTTGGTGTTGTTAATTCTACGGGTTTTGACAAATTTATAATGACATGTATCCACCATTATACATACTGAATATTTTCACTGTCATAAAAATCCTCTGTGCTCTGCTGATTTATCCCTTCCTTCCCTGGCAACCACTGATCTTTTTATTGTATCCATGGTTTTGCCTTTTCCAAAATATCATATGGTTGGAGTCATATAGTACGTAACCTTTTCAGATCGGTTTGCCATGTACTTTTTACATTAAAGGTGGAATATAATACTTTACTTGATTAATATACACCTAGCATAGTTTAAATATAGCTCCCCCCCACCACCATGAATTTGCAATGCTTTAGTTATTGTTATTGTGTTCACCTCCAGACTGATATAAGTATTGATGTAAGGTTTAGGTTTAAATTTTTCGACCAGATTACACCAAAATTGTCAACAATATGAGGCGACAAAGCTAGATGTTTCAGCTATTAGTAGTTTCAGCAGTGCTTAAGGTGCAAACAAATAAAAAAAAAAAACCTATTTACACCTGTAGAATAAGTTCTTAAAATTGTGATTGTTTGAGTAATAACTTTAATTTCAGTCTACTTCAGCAGGATGAATAAAATAAAATTATTCAGCCTAAATTACATTTCCCACTCTTGGCCTCTGTTATCTTTTCTCTGTACCCTTTTGCTCTTTGCTATTCCTATATTTGAGATAAAGTGTCCGTTTCCTTTTTCAAGATTAGTCTATGTTTTCTGTCCCATCCATTACCACCAAATAGTTAATAGAATTCTGCTCTATGTTCACTTCAATCCACTGGTAGTAACAGTCTGAAGTGTTGTATTGAGAAGAATTCTGTGTTGGTTAAGAAAATAGCTGCTTAACAAGCTTCCAAACGTATAATGTCTCTAAAATAAGTAGGAGATTCTAATTAATCTACAGCTCCAAACATGAGCTTTACTTCTCATCATTTATTCATAACCTGTGCTAATTCAGTCTAGTGGATCCACCACATTAACATTAGACTTTCAAAAAAACTCAAGCCACAAAATGAGAAAGAACATGGAGGATAGCATGTAGGAGATTTTTATGGGCCAGTTCTGGAACTGGTCATATCATTTATTTTCTCAGTCCATCAGTGCTTGACATCAAGCCTACAGAATTCCAAAGGAGACTTGGAGAAGTAGTACTAAGGAAAAATAGAAAAGAAGTTTGGTTACCAGTGACCTGCTCACTGACAGATTAAATTTGAGCTAAGCTGGAAACTGTTGTGGTATATTAATAGGGGAAAATACGGCCTGGGTTGCCTGGACAATCTGGGATCGTGCCTTATCATAATAATCAGTAGTCCCACTTTCACTCTCAAAAGTCTCCTGGTATGTATAACAGATGATGATATAGTGATTTTATGTATTATAGTCATTCTCCATGGGGATTATCTGTCCAAAGCTTTCTCTGAGGCTTTAAATATCCAATGCTACTCTATTTTAATCCATATATTTTAGACCTTTGTCTCCTCCATTCTTTCCTTCTTGACTACCACATTTCAGTAAACTTTCTGTCTTCTTCTAAGTACAATATTTATATAATCTTGTCACCCCATCAGGCTACTATTCAAATTTTCTTTGTTTTATTGCCAGACTTTTCATATATGTAGATGGTAAGCACTGCTTCTTATTTCTTTGTAATTACTTCATCTTTAACTTCTTTGCAAACAGAATCTCTGGCCATCACTGAACAAAATAAGGCTTTAAATGAATACCAGAGATTTCCAAAGACCAATGTGAATATCTTTTAGAGTTTTTATTCTTCATCCATCTGTACAGCATTTGCCATTATTGATTCTTTCCTCTACTTTGACATCTCCTCCTTCTTCCTATAATTGTAAATTGTTTTGGCTCTATACCTACTTTTCTGCCTCCTTTTCTCTTTCTTTTTGAAATTCTGCTTTCTATTACTATAATTTTGTGTGTGTGTATGTGAGGAAGATTAGCCCTGAGCTAACATTCAATGCCAATCCTCTTTATGCTGAGCAAGATTGGCTCTGGGCTAACATCCATGCCCATCTTCCTCTACTTTATGTGGGACGCCGCCCCAGCATGGCTTGACAAGTGGTGCATCGGTGGGCGCCCCGGATCTGAACCTGTGAACCCCGGGCCGCCAAAGTGGAGCACCGCATTTAACCACTACACCACCATGCCGGCCCTATTGCTGTATTTTTAATGAGTGTTTCCTCAAGTTTATCCATATATCTTCTTTAGTTAGAAATATTTTTGTTGTTGCTTTTATTCTGAGAAGTAGAATTTGTTGTTCTTCTTAAGAGTTATTGTAAAAGCGATTTCATAAATCCTTTGATGTTCTGATGTTATATAGAGATTCTGTAATCTGACAACCCCTTGGGCATAGGTCTTAGGTATTTCTCTCTTAAAAACACTGGCAGCAATGGGCAAGTGTCAGGTGATTATACGATCAGAGGTCAATATGAAGCAAATCAATAGACTTCAAGGAAAAACAAAAATCAGGAACAAAAAAGCAACATCAACAACAGTAACAAGAAAAAGCTTAATAAATGGGATGCTAAGACATTAAAATGAGTATAATTAAAATAACCAGAGAAATAAGGTGATATCTTATTCTAGAAACAAGAAGAATCACTTTTTTAAAAAGAGCTGACCAGGAATTTGGGTGTTGTCTAACCATCAATCATTTTTTCTATTTTACTTACTAACAGAGAAACATATTTTTTCAGCTATTTCCCCATGTGACTGAGGGGAAGACAACCTCACTCCTTCTTCTAGGATGAGATTTTCATTCATCTATGCTGATTATTTCATTCCATTTTCTAGTAAAGTAGCTTAATTCTTTGCAATCTGATTTAGTGGGAGGCTTTAGAGTTTACACTCCAGGGATATGGGGGTGAGTTTTTTGTTCACTTCTATTTTGGCTTGCTGATTTGTTTTCACTTCTCATTCCTTCTGAACTTGAAAGTATTTAGTTTCAAACTCTACCAGCTGCCATTTTAAAACCATGAGGGAAAACAGGCTTAAAATCATGCAGAAGCCTAAGAGAAGAGTAAAATAAAACAAAACAAAGACGAACAAAAAAGCAAAACAAACAAACAATGTGACAAAGAAATGAGAACTTGGAGGCAAAATCGAGCCAATTTCTATTCTCAAAGCTGAATGTATCTTAACTGGTACAGAAACGGAAACAACACTTGTTATGATAAATCCTAACTATAATGGATACAAATGAAAAGTCAACATCTTTGAACCGAAAGATGGAGCATAGGAGTTCTCCCAGAACATAGCACAAATATATAAAGATTTGAAAAAGTTTTACCTATGTAATATTTAAAATGCAAAAATGTAAATTTTTATATAATATTTTGTTATGTTACTGAGAATTAGGGAAAGGGAAAGTTTTAATAACTATGTTGCTGTCGTGTGTAGAATAGCCGTGGTCTTATTATACTAAACCATATTATGTAAGCAAATATAATGTTTTGGAAATATTTTACCATAAACACAAAAGATCCCAAGTCCATCAAAAAACAGTTGGTGGAAAAAAAATTAATTTCCTTCAAGGGCTTTTATCTTTTCAGTTTATGCCTCCTACTGAGTTGGCTTTGTCCATTTTATTTTCTGTGAAAAATAGAATTCTTTGACATTTGAATTTAATTATCAGAGATTTGACTAAATATTCAATCTCATCTTTGTCTGGAATGATATACCATATTTCATTCCTAACAATGTGTACTTGAAGACTTGTGTTTTCTATTTTGCTTTTTTTTAAAAAAAAACAGATTTTTTCAGTTTGATCTTTACATAGAATAAGATATTTGAAAAAATTCTATTTCTTTAATTTATAAGATTCTATTATGATTTTCAATTTTTCCATCAGACTTTTTGTAAATTTATTTCACCAATTTTCTTGCTGTCTTCACTGGAATATCAATTTTCTTTATTTTTATTTCTCTCTGTCTATATATAAAATATACACTTATATAATATATATTAAGCATATATATACGCTTAATAGTGATTTATTGAATCTCAATAGAGTTAAATTTTATAATTTCATACTTGCCTACTATTTTCTTTATCATATATGCCAATAAAATTATTCTATCCCAAGATCAATAAATATGTTGGTAGCCTCATTCAAAAGTATTTTAAAAATATATGTTCTTAAATATATTTTGGTTACTTGGAAATAAATATTTCACATTAATTTCTATGTTTTACTTTTCATTAAGCATAAAACTTCCTAGGTTTTTGTGTTCATGTTTAAACTGTGCCAAGTAAAAACATAACTTGGGGGGCTTTTACTAATAGATGGTGCAATCTTCACTTGTGCAGTGCAATTTATATTAGTTTAGATTCCATCTGCAGCTTTTGAATGTATAGCAGAAATGTGTTATAGGTGCTACTTGCACACGTGCCTGCACATATACACACACACATACACACATACACTCAACTACCATCATACTCTCACAGTCTCACAGATCTGTTAATGGACTAATTGAATAATTGATCGAATAAATTAATAAAGAAAATATTGCATTATTAGTAATTAAAATCAATTTGTGTATTATACTTATTGAAGTCTGACTATATTGCAATTACTTGATCAATAATATTTTGATTCTGATATTACACAATTCAAACTTTTTCCTGTTTTCCTAAAAGTAATTGATGCATGAAAAGCTCCAAATGATGCTTTTCTTATAAAATTTATTCTATTAGCCTATCATATATTCTGCTAAACATTATTTCCATAAATCAATTTATTTGAGAGACCAAGAGCAAAATTCTATTTCTCTCTGACTCAGTCATATGGCTGATATTTAATTAAAAACAAAAACTGATTATAAACTAATGATTCAGAACATCCCCTTAGGGGATCAGAGAGGAAAAGCTGACATAATATGACAGATGCTTTCTTTCAACCACTAGTTACAGAAAACTCATTCTAAATATGAAAAGCCAATTTATTTTCAGAAAACGTATTACTGGTGTAGTAAAAACAAAATTAAACAAATAGTCTTTGAAAGAGGGAGATATCAGGATTATGAATAGTAAATCACTGATATTTGACCTGGAAAAAATAAATGAATAGTATGCTTCATCAATTGTTCACTTCTCTTTGACAGTGGATTACAATAGGAGAGAAGCAGACTTCTATGCAATGGATGCTCATACATTTTTAGAAGCCAAAAGGTAAGCAGGAGCCTCAGTTAGTAGAGGTTCTTCCTGCTTTCTGACCATGCAATGTATTTCAGTTAAGTATAGATACTTGTGATGTAGTAAGATAATTTAAAAGAAAAAATGCCATTTATACTTAACGTCAAAATTCTTCTGTACGTAATATCATTCACATTGAATTTATATATGTCAGAAATGCAAAAATGAGGGGAAAATGAGAAAATAAAGACTTTTTATCAACAAATGATAGAATGTTGGACTTTAGGATAAATGAAGTCTTCATAATAGTTGCATAGTAGACATATCTGCACAGAGAACTAAAAGGTGTTAAAATCTATTCTAAAATTTGACATGCAAAAAAAGCAAATTACTAACAAAGGAGAAGCTGATGGAGACCAATGGAGATAAAACAAATCATGTAATGTATAGGAATGAGTCTTGAATGAATTTGTGCTTTGTTCCACAGGATAAAAAAGAATTTCTAGAGGATATAATTTGTAGACGTGTCAACCACCACTGCTGTTAGGCCCTAATCTAACCTGTTTACAAGTCATTTTTTCTTGCCTTCCAGCAAGAGTTGCCCAAGGACCAAGATTTTGGCTGACATAAGTTCTGATATACTTTTCCTGGAATGTATTTTAATTTTCCTGGTATAGTAACATCCCTTTCTCTTCTCCGTTCTTACTACTGGAAAACAGATATTGCAGCAGAGATATAGGATCCATATTGAGGCCATATAATAATAAAACTGAGAAAAGGAAAAGAGAATCGTACAGATACAGGCCCTAAGGTAATTGATTCACTGAACTGACGGTCTTAACAATTCTTGTCATCATGTTCCAGAGTTTCATCCTTTAATATTAGCTGCATTCCATCATTTTTCAGACCAAACCATACAAGATAACCAGTACAAGGTTTATTTCTTCTTTTGGCTCAGTTATAAGTAGATAATATAATTGTAGAATTGTTCAAGGGGCAATTGATAGTGCAAGGGCAAATAATAGTGTAAGGAAATATTGAAAGGAGGTAATGTAAGGAGAAATTTACTAAGCAATATTAGGGGGCAAAATCTCTGGGAGCAGAGAGCCAAACTTGGATTCATTGCAGCAAGGAACAGCCCCTTATACAGGAAGTGCACTGCTGAATTCTCACATCTGCCACTACTCAGCACCAATTTGATGACTCATAAAATACTGCACTGTGGGGGTGCTGATGACCCCTGCACCCAGAGGCCAGAAACCTTGTCTGTACAGCTCTTGATTTGATGGACATTTCCAATGCCTGGGATAGGCAGAAGATAAATTTCTCAAATCAATTTCTTTTTTATGTTCATTTTTTGTACTGACAGCTCACGAGGATGTATTAAATAAGTGAAACTTATGTCACCTGTTAGTACCTTAGCAGAAATGATAGTTAAGAGAGTAAATTTTCTAGTTTCTACATTGTAAATCAGGACTTATAAGACAAGTGAATCTCTAAAGATTACAGTAATATTCAAAAGAGTCTTGGGAGTCAGAAAACAACAAATTACTACTTCCATGGCAGAGAAATTCTAATTCTCCCTTCTCTACTTTATAAAGCATTTGTTCAAAAGTTCTATGGAAATATTTATTATGAGTATGGATATGGATATTAAAATGATCTAATAGAAGTTTCTTTATACATTTCAGTGTATGTGTGTGTATGTGTGTGTGTGTGTATATATATAAAATAAGAGATATATAACATATGTTCACCTAAACTAACTAGCTTTGCTGAAAAAAAGAATGGAATTGATAAAATAAGCTACACATTAGGGGACCCACCCAGTGGCGTTGTGGTTAAGTTCATGCGCTCCACTTCGGCGGCCCGGGGTTTGCAGGCCTGGATCCCGGGCGCTGCTTATCAAGCCATGCTGTGGCGGCGTCCCACATAAAGTGGAGGAAGATGGGCACAGATGTTAGCCCAGAGCCAATCTTCCTCAGCAAAAAGAGGAGGATTGGCATCGGATGTTAGCTCAGGGCTGATCTTCCTCACACACACACACAAAAAATAAGCTACACATTAATATTGACAGAGGTTTTGCTAAGAGAAAAATATATTCTGTAATACAAGTGAAAATGCTTTGTTTAGACTGGAGTCCCAAACTGCAGATAAAAAAGAACCCCCCTCACCCATACGGTGCCTGATAATAGTGTGAAAGCTGAGACTTATAGACTTGAATTCTGGTTATCAATTTTATTTCAGATGGCATCCAAGTAAGTAATTAAAAATATCACATAGGTAAGGATTTCATTTAAATTTTACCTTAACATTCCAGGAGAAGAACATACTTGCTTGTGAGCCCAAGTGGGCTACGGAAGACTACCAAATTATCTGTTGAGATCTCTATCTTAAACGGAACAAATATTGAGGGCAAACGATCAAATCATTTTCCCCCTTTTCATTTCACTTTAACAATATTATTCTCTGTGTATGTAGAAGTTGGTCTGTGTTTGTGTCACTATAGTCCTTAAGTTGTCTTTGGGGGAAAACTGGGTAGCACAAGTTATTATAAATTTAACTATAAAGTGTATTCAAACTCAATGTAAGCACATACATACAAACACATACTGTTGTATATGTCTGTTTCTCTTTGTGTTCCGTAGTGAATACTTCCCATTCGTCTTACAGATCTCAGACATTGTTTTTTGACTTCTTCAATCTGCTGTTATACCTATACAGCATTTTTATTTTATTTTAAATGTCATTCTTTTTAGTTATAGAATTTTAATTTAGTACTTTTTATAGTTTTTAACAATTTATATTTATCCCAAGATAGCCTATCTATTTACAAATTGTGTCCACTTTTTCCTTTAAATCTATCTATCTATCTGTTTTAAACCCTATTCTTGCAAATTTTAGTATCTGAGTCGTCTTGATGCCTGATTCTATGACAACTTTTTTTTAAAGAGTCAATTTTCCTGCCTTTTTGCTTCTGCAGGACATTGTGGATCATAGCTTGTAGGGAGTCCAAGTTACTTTTTCTTCTTTTAAAAGGAGCTGAGTTTTGTTCTGGCAGGCATATATATTACTAGTGGATCTATTTTATCCTGCCAGATTTAGTGTTATGTTCTCTTAGAGAATGTCACTTCCCTTTTGTCCTTAATATCGGGGTGTGGCTTTTAGATCATGGTCTTGTCTCCATTTTTATGGCTTTTCTGGGTCCCAATTGAATAACCAAGGTTTTCAGGAGGTTCTCTCTATTCCAACTAGATCTGAATTCCAAAGTCTCTCAGTCTTAAGCGAATTTGTAGTATTTATGTCTATCTCACAGGCTCAGACTACAGTCAATGACCACACAGACTGCTAGTATCCCCCATTCTGTGCAACTCCCTTCTCTCTAATGCTCTGCTTGCAAATTCCAGCCACTTCAGGAAACCAAAATTCTGATCTCTGCTTTCATGGTCAGAAGTAGATGTTTTTTTGCCTTAAATATGGTTCCTTAGTCTTAATTACACTGACCAATGTTTCAGGGTAAAATGATAACCTAGTTGAAAATCTTTAGGATATGTGAAGAATCAGTGTTCACCGGCAAGAGTTTTGCGACACAAGAATCTCTTCTGTCTTGTGACCCATTGTTATTAAACAATCAGAACAAAACCGAATGAAACAGTATTGTAGTCTAAATTCTATTTTTTCGTTCATGTATTCCAACTTAAGCTAGTCCCGATGTAAAATAACAAAGTTCTCCACAATAACAATGGTAGAATAATGTTTTATTTAAATTTATAATGTTAAAAATACATATATAGAGTCACATTCCTTTTTATGATCTTCTAAGACCACAAGACCTAGACTATGTCATACCTTTCATCACTGTATCCTCCCACTTACTCACTGGATTCTGACTCTACCTTGTATTGTTCAAACCAGCACTCCAAGTGCATTCATACATGGTAGGAATAACCCACGTGCATGGTAGATTCCCTCTGTGACCTGTTCTCCCTTATCTTACATGGTTACTGTCTGATGCCCTGACCTGACTGCAGTGTCACCTCCAGAGAGAGACTTCTGTGAGCCTTAGTCCACATCATCCTGTCCTTCTCCCTCACGGCAACATATTTAATTCTGTGAATTGCTCATTTTTCTGTGTGATATTTTATTGCTTAGATTTTAATAAATTTATTTAGTATTGTCTGTCTCTAATAATCATGATGATGAGGATGCTGTTTTGAATGCATACCATGTAGCAGGCATTTTTTTAAGTACTTAACCTACAAAAACTAAGGCAAACCTCTCAGCACCCTTCTAAAGCCAGTGCTAATCTTTTCCCTGTTTCAGAGGAAAACCTGAGGCAGACGACAAGTTTATATAACAAGCTCCAATTCACTCTGCCATCAATAGGCGAGCGTGGGGTTTAACCTGGCAAGTCCAGCTGCAGATCTCATGTACTTCACCACCGTGCTCTTCAGTGTCTCAACTGAAAATAGCTCACAGGTACAGAAAACTCACTGTGTGCTAGGCGCTCTTCATGGGCTTCCAACACGTTGAGTAGTTTAGTCCAGCAGCAGCCCTGTGAGGGAGTCATGTCAGTCCCAGTATTGCTGCTGGAGAAACTGAGGCACAGAGAGGTTAAATCATTTGCCCAAGTCAACAGGCCAGTGAGAGACTGAGCCTAATTTCGACCCCAGAAATCTGAATTTAGACTGTATGTTTTTTACAGTGTGCCCTGTCACCTCTAGAAAGGAGGGGTCATGTTCTCCTTGTTAACTACAGTATTTCCAGCACTCAGCTTAGAGAGTGGCACAGTGTCAGCATTGAAAAAATACTTGTTTAAAGGAAGGAAGAACAATAATGGATATGTTAATCATACTGATAAAAAAACATATGTAATTGTATATTACTTTGGACTGAGAGTGAATAGCACTTCTGCTGTTTCTTGTAAACTCCATTTTCCTTTCTTAACTTGAACCATATCTTGTTACTCTGAAGCTATTAGGTAATATTGTATATTCCTCCTTCACTGCATTGTCTAAGCTTCTAGGAAAAACACTAATATTGCTTTTTCGTGATTATTTTCTTTATTATATTTAATATACACTTCAAAAGCCATATATAAATATGGTTACATAAATATTGTATGGACCCTCAAATCATGTTTTACAACATGCTTACTTTTTGTTCCCTATTGCATACAAAAATTGTATCCATATATTTTGATTTGCATGTTAATGCTTTTACAGAAAGCATCAGGGATTGGAGAGGTATTTAGAAAATAAGATTAAACTTAAAAATTATATGAAGGAATTATATCTATATAATTCCTAAACCTGAATATTTTTTGGTATGTATAGCTTAAAATTCATAAATAAAATTTAATAATAGAAAGAACTTTTGTTTCTTTGCTAAATCCATTATGTTGATATAATATGTCTTGCTGGGTTTTACATTTTTATCATCATTTTATTGTAAATTATTTAAAAAATCTGTGGTTTTCATATCTTCCATAGTATGGAAAATTAAAACTCTATCTTTAAATTATTATTATTTATTTGCAGTTGTGTGAATACATGGGTATTTTGCTTTAAATTTTAATATTCTGATGTTGTGCTAATAATTTGGTTCTATAATTAGATTGATGTTGATTTATTATGATTTTTCCTTTATAATTTGAACAAAATGCCATGTTTAAAACATTTATGTCAGATTTTTTTGTACTGTAGTACATTTTCTCCTTTTCTAAAGCTACTGCATGAAATAACTAAAATAAAAATATTAACAACAATCATCTGAAATTATTTACTAATTAGTTGAGAATTTTTGACAATTCCTTTATGTTTACTTCCTTATTTGACATTTATAATATTCTTAAGATTTAGTTATTATTCCTTATAGAGCAAGATATTGTGTCTCAAAGAGTTTAAGTAACTTGCTAAATTTTACACCATGAATAGAGAAGAAAACCAGAATTCATAAACATGGTGTCCATGGTTCGTATAAATTTTTTTTGTGTGTGTGAGGAGATCAGCCCTATGCTAACCTCCGCCCATCCCCCCCCCTTTTTTTTTGCTGAGGAAGACTGGCCGTGTGCCCATCTTGCTCCACTTTATATGGGATGCCGCCACAGCATGGCTTGCCAAGCAGTGCGTGGATGTGTGCCCGGGATCCGAACCGGCGAACCCAGGGCTGCCGCAGCAGAGCGCGCGCACGTAACCGCTTGCGCCACCGGGCTGGCCCCATGTTCGTATAAATTTATCTTATTTGTTGAGCTTTATCAGATTCAGGACCGTGAGTTGTTTCTTCATGTTCAGAACTAAAGAGCCAACAGACATTAACTCTAGAAAGTATTAAAGCGCATATTTAAAATCCTATATACATATATTTTTTACTTTCCCCTTCTATGTTAGATACCACTCCACTTTTCCTCCCATAACAACTTTTACACTTAAAACAAACACTTCAAAATCTATTACTTATCTGACTCAGTCCAGAGAGTGAGTTCTTTGAGGACAGAGATGTTAGCACTTTTCTTCTGTGTACTCATTAATTAGGAAAATCAAACCAAGCTGACTGATTTTATGGATGATGTAAATAATATTAATATGAACTGTGATTATTAATTGATATTACTATTGTATGTCTCTAAATTCTGGACTTTTAATGTAAATCTTAAAAAGAGCGTATCAAACACCTCTATCTTATATCTGCGATAACATGAAAACTCTTTGTATGTTTATGCAACACTTGTTTGTACTAAGTATAAGGGACTTTTTTAGTGCCAGCTATCCCAAATCTCTTGTGGAACCAGGTGAGAGCATCAACTATTAATTAGTAAATAAATATTTTAAATGTTGCAAAATGAATGATGACAGAAAAATCTATCTGGTATTTAAGCTTAAAATTTTATAATAAAATAAGAAAAAACATATAAAATACTTTTCAGACACTTTAGTACATATGCTGTTCATTTTTTAAGTAAAGGAAAGGCAAATTTATATTATCAGAATTAAAATTAAAAAATTCATTTATTTCCAGTGTTGAAAATGACATTGGGTATGGAGATAAAGCAGATTTACTACTATTGTAGGTGTTAGTTTCCAACTAGATCATTCATTCATTTCTTTACACATTTATTCAACACACATGCATTTAGCAGGTAGCTATTACGTTAGGTGTTATGACTAATTGTCAAACAACTGTGGTGCCAACAGAACAGACTCATTCATCAGTGCATAAGAGATATTATCTAAAGATATCTAGCAACACATTAGACATAGGCTTCTTATACTTAATTGCATACAAACCAACTAGAGGTTGGTTAACTTATAAGTCTGGTGTGGGGCCTCAGATTTTGCATTTCTAGCAAACTCCCAGGTGATGCAGATGTTGCTGGATTACAGATCACACTTTGAATAACAAGGCTTTAAACAGCAGACAGAAGAAACAATCTTAGTAATTTGCAATTCATAGTATTACTGTTATTTTGACTTAATTCACAATTACGGAAGGGTAAGGTCTTTGGGAAATCATATATACTTTCATTATGTATCTTTTGGGAAATCACATATGCTTTCATTATGTATCTTAGGAATTTTTTATATCTGATATTTACAATACTAACGTATACTTTAATACTATGCTCTCCTTTCCTTTCCGAATCATATCTATATAATGATTCTTCTCAATTCACTTTAGGCTGAGAAGATGGAATTAAAAATCTTTCTTTATTCTGCTCCTGTTCCTGGACTTCTGCTAATCTGTTACTTATCTGACAGTCTCTTTGAAAATAACATTATACTGTTTCCTATGTAGTTGAAGTTTCTTGCAACACTATATTTCCAATCCCTTTTACATATCCTCGTGCTATTTTTGTCACGCATTTTGCCTTTACATATACTATGGGCACAAAATAAATTGCTATTTTCTCCTTAGACAGTTATCTTTTAAAGCTATTAAAAATATAGCTTTAAGAAAAAAAATATTATTATTTTACCTTCACTTAATTGATTCCCAGCACACTCTATTTCTTTGTGTTAATCCAGGTGTTCTGGCAATGAATGCTTTCATTTTGTTAATGTGAAAGTATTTCTTGATTTCTCCACAGTCTTTATAGTCTCCATTTACATCCATGTGCTCAAGAAGAAGGAAATTTCATATTTTCTTTGAGTGAAAGAAAAACTAGAAGTCTTTAATATATGGCAAAACTCTTATGTTAATTCTATCTGTATGAAGGTAGGGGTGATAGCTGATGGAGTCTTAAAGTCTAGTCTAAGTATGAAAGTGGCAAATTTGGATGCGTTTGAGATAACTAATGGGCAAATAAAGAAGTAAAAGAAAACTATTTCAAAATTGGGATAAAGCAGGAATATTAAAAAAAAAAGTCTAAAAATTGTGATTGAGTGTAAAAGCGAAGGTGGGAGTGAATTCCAAAGAAAATTGCTTAATGATAATATAGTAACACACCATAAAATCATGTTATAGATATTATAGTGAACATATTTGAGCACTTACTGTTGAGAACACTTGAATAGTCGTAGGACAATGGAAATGCAATATGAGATTTTTGCCTTGCATTAAAACAGTTGCATCAGTTCAACAGTTAAAAAAGGTAAGCATGATGCATATTATCTCAGGATTTAACAGAGCTTGATGCTGTATATTTAAATCACACAAAACTTGGACCATGAACATGGAACAAAAACGTAAAAAGAAGATGCTGGAGGGCCATGGATTCCAGTAATAATTAATCAGCATACAGAGAAACATCAACATACGGTTAACTATTTTAAATAATTAGAGAAAATAAAAGGATCAAATATTAGGTCATGGTTAGATTTAGGATGAAGAACACATAAATTTGCAATACAAATTCATGTTTATGAAATGAATGTGCATAATACTAATACTATTGAGAAGAACTAGAAGAAATGATAAATATTAAGGAGTTACCATTTATTGAGTTTGCAATATAAGCCTGTCACCTGGCATTGTACTTAACATATATCATCTCTAATTTTCAGAAGACCCTCTATAGTGGCTACAGAAGGGGATTAGAGCAGAATTGTGTACCTCAGAAAACCAGGACAGTACAAATGTATAGTTATTGTGAATTGATTTTTGTTTCTGTTTTCAATGAGAAGTCCAGAGTATATTTAGCTTCCTGGATTTGCTACCATCAAAGGGATTTTAAAAATATAATCAGATAAAGCCCTAAGAATCCATGAGAGTATCTGACCCGGCACATAACGACAATAGTAATAGTAATAATAGTGCTACTAATAATATTTCATATTTATTGACAGCTTACTATTTTTCAAGTAATAGTCTACTCTTTCTATATGCCGTTATTTCATTTAATTTTCATCAAAACTCTGAGACCTAATATGCTTCTGTTCCATTATATAATCTTTATCTTGGAAAAGGAAGGCAGGAGAATTTGCAGGAGGAGGAGGACACCATAAGATTTCAGCTGGCTTATTCCCTAGAGATAATTATATAATCTAAACAAGAGAAAAAGATAAAAGGAAGGAATTTCTTCAGTTTTACATTGTGCTTTATGGCATGACAATCTTTGCAGGCTTGCTATTTTGTCATATGTTTACTGAAATCAAAGGAGGCCCACTAATCAGAATAATATACAAAATATATGCCAAAACAATATTAGTAAGTTATACTTGGATGGCAATACTGCCTGTAACCTCAGAGATTAAAAGGAGGAAAAGTCACTTTATGAGGAGTAGAATATGTGACCAGGTCATGCCCATGAAAATAGACCAAGAGTGAATTGTCCTACAAACCTAAGTTTGGAGCAAGTGTGAATTTTTAGTTTCTGATTGGATATTTGAAGTAATTTAACTCTGATTATTTTTAACATAACTGTAATCACCTTATTGAAAAAGCAGGGCTTGAAAGATGTAAGCAGAAAACCAGCATTATTATTCCCTCACTCCTGCTTTAGATTCGTTCTGTTAGTGAATTCTTTCCTGTCTCTTGTATGAAATCTTGTGTAGGTACTCTTCTCCCTTTACTTTTTATTCTTTTAGGTATTACAAAATAATTATATCTCAGTAAAATATCAAGTATATCAAAATCTCAGTGTTTTCCATTAAAGTTTCTCCATTCTAATAGTTTAGGGCAGCTTCATGTTTGAAAATCTTCAGTGACAGAGGGGTTAAGGGGAACCTGCTTATCTTACTTTCTACCCTGTATTGTATAGTCCACTTTTTTCTCCATATATAGTATTGCTTTGAGATTTACCAGACTCAAGGAAAATGGAGGAGAGATGAGGTAAGAAAGATCTTATTTGATTTGAGTTTAATCCAATTAAACTCTGGATTTTATTACCTTTAATGTGGAGTATGCTCAGTTTGGGGTCTTTCTCTTCATGGTGTAGTTTTGTGTGTCATTTTAAGATTTCCTACCTGAATCCTACACCTGTATTTTCCTACAACAGCTGATACCCTCTCAAGCTGGCTGATTTGACTTCCACTTGGCCTCTGGGCTTCTACTGTTTCATCCGTTTGTTGAGGTCCACATCTGCCTCCAGTTAGATCTCTCAAGCAGAGACTCGTTTAACAGAATCCTCGGCCAGCTCCATGCAAGCAGGGCCTGCATATGGTTCAATGGAAACATTGAATCCTGCCCATCACAGTCACAAGTGCAGCTCTTCTCTGTTGTAGCTCTCACTGTCCTTTTTCTACCAGCTAAAGCCATCTTCTTACTTCTATATTATTTCTGGAAAGTAGGCAAAAAAATCTATCCCCATTTCCTGTGACACACACTCATGAGGTATAGAACAAGCAGTTTAACTAGGTGTCTTGAGGACACTTTACTCATTTGCCTCAAGTAAGGAGAAAGCATTCTCTTCGACACCTCTATGTGGACTTCCTTAAAGACAATGGGCTAGGAGATTGCTAATAAGGATTGCCTCTGCTTCACAACAAAGATATATCTTGCTGAGGTTGGACATGTATCAACAAGTCCTGGCAATCCTCTTAATCTTGTTTCTCCTGGATAACCAGGAATTCCTAGACTCCAGGATATACAGAGGAAGAAAGTCATTCTGAGATTGTGCATTTTCTGATCAACTCATTTCTCTCAAGTTGGGAGAGGAAAAAAAATGCACACCACAATGAAAAAGGCCTAGATTGACCACTCAAGAAGTTGAATGTAAAAGAGAAGACTATAGTAAAGAAGTGGGTAGCAGATTTGGTTGCGATGATCAGTGCATCACGCAGTACAAGAGATAGTGATGCACATTTGGACATGGAGAAGGAAATTAGAGAGTAAAAATAGTTATAACCAGCACATCCTCTGCACTTTCCTTACTTTGAGTAAAGAAGCTAACTGTGTTGGTCTATTACTGTTCTTTAAATAAAATAGCAAGTTGTGACTTTGGCAATTTATTGTGCTATTTGTTAAAGTATTTTTTGTAAAAGAAACTGGCTTGATGGGTAGAGATGAGATTTTCTTACTTACATGTTCACTTTTGTGACAACTTTAAAATACATTTTTATCATTTTGCATTTCTCAAGTTCAATCTCTGTGGGAAGCAATCTATAATAAGGCAGATTTGTTCAAGAGGTCCTGCAGAGCTTCACAAATTCCTCCCTCCAGGGTTGTTATTTTTGGTGGTGTGAACATAAAGAAAACTATTAAATAAAAATAAGAAATAGATATAAAACATACACAAGAAAAAGCAATATATGCCTTTATTTCATGTATTTAGAAACACGGAGATGAACCCCAAAGAAAACTCATCCATTGCTTACCAAAACTTAGAATTAGCTTGATTAATATTCATACCTAAAAGGAGTGTGAAGTTTTGCATTTTAGGTAATGTCTCTCCATTAAGCAACTAAATGACAAACTTTTTTTCCAAAATTATTTTTATCTTTTTATTACTTTTTAATAATAAAAAGTCCATGGGAGAATACAGTATTAATATATTAAGGTTATTCCTATACCATACTCATATTAAGGTAAAATAATTCTAAATAAGCCTCAATTTCTTCACAGCCATTACTCAGCAAATCAACTTGATGATTAAACAGAATATAGTCATAGATATGAAGTCAAATAACCAACAAAAATTATCATCATATATAGAAGCAGTCTGAACTTCAACACTTTATGTTGTGTCCTTAAAAGTATACCTCATTTCCAGTTTAATTAACAACATTTTAAAGAAAGAAACTTCCTTTGGTTCACAGAGTAGCAGGAGAATTCAGTGGCTGTGTGGAAAATCTGAAGTCAAAATGCCTGGGTTCAAAGACTTTTAGGCAAATTACTTTGCCTTTTTGTGCCAAAGTTTAGTTTATACAAGTACAGAATTAGTATAATAATATCTCCTGTATTATGAGATTTTTGTGAGAGTTCAATTTACTAATCCATATAAGGAGTTCCGAACAGTATATGACACAGAGTAGGCAGTTTATAAGTGATTACTATGAATATAATTAGCATCCTCTTTGAGAAAACAAGATTGCAGCATGGGGGAAGATACTTCATTCCAAGTTTTTGGCCCTTAGTACTACCCATAAATCAAGTTACTTGCTGACAGGTAGTCCTCCCTTCCTTTCACCTCTGTACCACTAACCACTCCAACACTTTTCTCCCACTTCTTGCTTCACTGAGAATATTGAGTTGCTCCTTTTAAGGAAATTTCTTTCAGTTTTAAAAGATGGAGTATCTTATTATTCATACAACAGTCATTTGTCTATGCCCTGGATGCATTTCCACGTACTTTTTTCAAGACCTTGCTTCTCAGTAATTTGCCTTTTCTATTTTCTATGTCTTTACACTGTTTCTCTCATTCACTTTATATCCTTAACCCATACACATATTTAAGTGTCATCATTCCTAACAATATCCCTCCAAGCCTCCTGTGATCCCACATCACTTTTCAACGTTGTTCAATCTCTTATTTCATGCTTCTAACCCATCTTTCTAAAGAGTATACCCTAAATTGCCCTCTCTACCACTTATTTCCAATTCTTGTATTTATCTCTGGTATTTCTCTCGAAAAATCGCCATTGACAGCAGCCACGACTTCCAAATGGCTGTATGCAATCAGGAAGTATCAGCTTTGCTTACTGTACATCATGCCAAATTACAAAATGTCACACACTTTTTCCTGCACTTCTACTCTCTGAATTCCATGACCCCATATGCTTGTGGTTCTTATACCTTCGTGTGTTATAATTTTCTGATGTCTCCTTTAAGAGTTGTTATTCCTTTTTCCATCACCTAAATGTTGGTCTTTCTTAGGGGTCTGACACAGACACTGCTTTTCTCTCACTCTTTATCTTATAGGATAAAATTCTTCATTCCCTTGAGTTTTACCTACCAATTCCATATATTGACATTTTCCATAATCAATGTAACATTGATGTACGATAAAATGCACAGATCTAATATATAGTGTTTGATGAGCTTTGACAATGTCACCCTAATCTAAGTATAAAATACTTTATTTATCCCAGAAAGTTACCCTGGGGTCCCTTTAAAATGTATGATATATTGAAATATTGAATTTAATTTAAATATTTTAATTGAATAAAAATAAAAACAAAATATATCAAAATTTGTGGAGTTAGCTATATCAGTGTTTAGAGGGATATTTTTCACATTAACTGCTTATACTGAAAAAGAATGATCTCAAATAAAAATCCTAATATTCTTCATACAAAAAACAAACAGCAAATTAAACTCAAAGCAAGCAGAAGGAAGCAAATAATAAAGAGCAGAAATCAATGAAATTGAAAACAAAATAATAGAGACCAATCAATTAAACCAAATATTGGTGCTCTGAACCTAAGAATAAAATTGATAAAACTTTAGCTACACTGAGAAGAGAGGCGAGAAAGACATAGAGAAAGAGAGAATTATCAACATTAGGAATGAAAGATAAAACATCACTATAGATTGTATAGATACCAGGAGGATTATAAAGGAATATTATATGTGACTTCATTCCAATAAATCTAATAAAGTTGCTATCTTAGATGAAATGAATAAATTCCTTGAAAGATACAAAATACCAAAGTTTACTCAAGGAAAAAAAAGTAGCTTTATACATATTAAGAAATTGAAATTTTTAATTAAAAAAAATCTTCACATCAATACATATGCACACAGATGCATACCCACAAACATATACACACACACTCTCAGGACCAGATGCTTCACTGGTGAATCTTACAAACATTTCAAAAAGAAATATTACCAATTCCACACAAACTTTCCAGAAATTGAAAGGAAAGAAATGTTACCCAACTCATTTTATACAGTATTACCCTTTTCCTTTCTATTTTTCAGATTTTGGAATTTCTATTAATATATCTTCAAGTTCACTGATTCCTTTGCTATTTCTAATCTGTTGCTGAATCCTACCAAATTTTTATTTCAGTTAGTAAATTCTTCAGCTCTAGGATTTCCTTAAAAAAATAGTATCTAAATTTCTGTCGAGGTTCCTTACCTTTAGAATTGCTCTTCAATTCTTTAAAAATATTTTCATTTAATACTTGAACATAGTTATGTTAACTGCTTTGAAGTCATCATTGGCTTAATCCAATATCTAACCCACTGTAAGTTAATTTCTATTGACAGAGCAATTCCTGAGTTTGGGTCACACTTTCCTGTGTTGTTGCGTGTCTAGTAATATTTGGTGGAAAACTGGACATTGTAGACAATATCTTGTAGCAAGCTTATATTCTGTCACATTCTTCTGTGAATTATTATCTTGCATTTCTAGTACATGAATAACTTGCATGGCTTTAAACTGCAAACTGTGTCTCCCCTGTGGTATGCAGCTGCTACGATGTCTGCTTTAATTTTTTAGCATTTTTTTCTAGTGTGGACTTTGTATGTTTCCCTTGTGCTTGAAATAATTGATGCTCAGCCAAAGATCTAGGCAGAGTTGGGACTGACTTTCTTGTAGTTTCCTTCTTCTGAGATTGCCCCCTTATTTTCAGATGCTCTCCTTCCTTTGGAATTTGTACTTTGCGCTTTGAGGCCATTCAGCGTCACATTTCTGCCACCTGAGCTGTGAACCTTGGAGAATGCAGTCTGTTAAGGGAAGCAGCAATCTGACAGACTGGCTCCATGATGCTCTTACTTTCAAGAGTAGAACTCTCTTTGGTCTCTGTCTTTTTTTTTTTTTTTAACAAGGAGATGGGGATCCCTTTGTGCCTGCATAATTTAGCTTTCAATCAAATATTTTGGGAAAATTGTATTCTGATTTAGTTTTCACTGTTTCTGGGGTTCTCTCACAGTCAGGATTTCTGCATAACCTTTCATGCTGCTTTCCAAACCCTGAATTCTGAACTGTGGTCCTTTTAGTCGATCAGGCTGTGGCTTTTCCTACCACCGTTTTTGTTGTCCTTGGAGATTGAATGGTGCCCTCAAGCCAGTAAACTACAAATTCTCAGTAAATATTCCATACAGTTGCATTTGATTTTCACAACTAAACCATTCTGTTGTATTTTGACACTTTCCAATGTCTATCTTTTTTTCCCTCAGTTTTTGTATTCATTTTTGCAGGGGGATCGTGTTAGCATTTATCTCCTTTAGCATTACCAAGTTTTTTCTTTTGAACCATGTTTTCATATCTTTATTAAGGCTTATTGACATAAAAAAAATCATATATTTAAAGTATACTACTTAATGCCTTGTAACATATGTATACATCCAGAAAACTGTCACCATAATCAAGCTAATGAACATAAAAATCACCTCAAAATTTCTTTGTTTTCCTTTTAAATATCCTCCCCCTGCCTTTGCCCTCCTATCCCAGGCAACCACTGCCCTGATTTCTATCACTAGAGAATAGTTTGTATTTTCTGGAATTTTATAAAAATTTTATCACGCAGTATCTACTCTTTTTTTGTCTGTCTTCTTTCACTCAGCATACTAATTTTGTGATGTGTCCATGTGGCTGTATGTATCACTAGTTTACTCCTTTTTATTGCAGAGTGGTTTTCCAGCTTATGAATATAACATTATTTATCCATTTACCTGTTGATTGACGTTTGGTTTGTCTCCAGTTTGGGGTTATTACAAATAAATCTTCTAGGAGCATTACACACAAGTAGTTCTTTTCTTTTTTTAATGGACATAAGCTTTCATTTATCTTGGATAAATACCTAGGAGTGGAATGGCTGGGTCACGTGGTTTAGTGTATGTTTATTATTTTAAGAATCACCAAGTGTTTTCCAAAGTGATTGTGCCATTTTTGAAATCCTCACTGCGCTGCATTAGAGATCCAGTTACTCCACATCCTTGCCAATATTCCTTTTATTTATCTTGAGTAATTGGTGGTGATGGTTTCATAGGAATATATACATCAAATTTTATCCAAATGTACATATTGAAAGAAATTTCACATTATTATAATAATTTGATTATTATAACAATCAAAAATGTGATGACTACTTGCTTTTTTTCTATTAACTATGCTTTTTTATTTTTTAAATATAAATAGGCATTTATTAAATTTCTGCAATGTGTATATGTTTTTGTCCCCAGCCTGTTCTTCAGTATTTGTTATAGGCTATACCAGAATTAAAAATATTACCCTTACCTGGCACATACTGCATTTGATTTTTTTTTAATCACAATAAGATTGCATACATAATGAGGACAAAAGACAGAGAATAATTTCAGACCTGCACAAGCCTTTAATCTCCAACTGAAATCTCCTTCTGTGCTGTGCCACACTGCTGATTAACAAATTGTTTACAGGTGTGGTGAGATTTTGTTTCCTTTTTTTTTCCTTTGTGGTGCCTGAACAGAGCCTGGGGTTGCTGAAGCTTCTAGATAGTTTACTTCCAGCCTCTACCAGCATTTTGTTCAGGTAGTCGGTGGGTTGCCTGAACAGAAGTGGTTAAGAGCATATCCTGCAGTCCCCACAGGCAGCCAGACAACAAGAATGATGCACAACATCTGATGCTCCTACTTGGTTTTTAAATGCAGAATGTAGCCACTTGAACATCAGTCTTCGCAACCAGCTGGAGAGTGTACCCATGCTCGTAGTGGACAAAGGACTTGTTGAACTGCTTTAGGGGTTCTTGTTCCAAGTGCCCAAGAAACATAGTACACTGCCTAAGATGTTGGATTTGGAAGCAGGGGGGTTAGGCTGCACATCTGGCAGGTGAATTACAAGCAGAAGTTTAGATACAGTCATCACTTATACAGGCTATTTCTCTCCATTTGCAACTAACGTGCTTTTAGTGGCATCCAAATTGCTGCATGAACTTCTAATCAACACATATGTATTCTAAAAATTAGAGCTTCACTATTGTTTTAAAATGTTTCATATTATAGCCCTTATAATTATTACAAGAAATACCAATATCACATTTGCCAATGAAAGAAAAGAAGAAACTGTAAGAATCTTTAAATATAAATTGTATCACACATATTAGAATGGCTGTAAAAATGGCTTAAACATTTTATAACTTATTATGAAACAAAAAAGGTCTCATCCATGGTGATTCTCAAGGTATTCAGGAGCTTATTAAAAAGTCTAGCAAAACAATTATGTGAGTCCAATTCAAGCTTAATAAATGATATAAAATTATGTTAATTATAGCAAATATATTTATTATAAATTTGAAAAGGTTTTATTTGGACATTTATACATATTTTATTTTAATAGCTATTGTAACACTTTACATTTATCATAGTCATATAATATCAAGAAAATTTAATTATGTTACTTACCAAGTTCCTTATAGATTCTCCCACATTCTCTATAATTTATCACAATGTGCAGTACTTGTAGCATCATTTCATATGTATGCAATGTTGTGAAATTTGGAGAGTACTGCTCAAGCAAATGTAATATCAAATAATATCTAGTGATTATCCATTGCTCCCAGCCACCTGCGTAAAGGTGATAACCTTTTGAATGTTCCATTTAGCAGTATTGCTCACTTAAAAAATTAGGACCCCTGACAGAAAGGTTATGTCCATTGCCAATACCCTACAGGAATTATAAGAGGATCTATCTAGAAGAGTAGGGAGGTGATCCGAAATCTTGAGTTACTTTCCTCCAGTCTGAAATTGTGGGAAGGTCAATCAATTAATTTTTACCTTTTTTTTCCCCTAAGCCATGGAAACATAAATAGCCAAAGGGTAAGATGGGTTTCCAAAAGAGTGATAAGGAAAGAATTTTCAGGGATTAATATTTTTCCTCCCTAAAATTACACATGCAGCATGCATATAAAAAAAGAGCACAGTTACATATATTTGGGTGAGCTGCTGTATTTCTAATTTTTTAGTTCTATCTTCCTTTCCCATCTCTGTAAAGGGTTAATTCTATCCTTCCAGTTACTTGAACCAAGATAGCTGGTATCAAAATGACTCATCTTTTTCTCTTACACTTAACATGCAACTTATCAGAAAATGCTAATGGCTCTACCTTTGGAATATATCCAAAATCATATCTTATCTACTCCACTGCTAACAGCCAGATCTCACACGATTCTCTCTCTCTTGAATTACTGCAGTTTACTGCAGTAATCTCCCAACAAGTCTTCCTAGTTCTCTCTTTGTTCCCTTATAGTCCATTCTTTAAAACAAAAACAACTAAGATGATTATTTATGAATTTAAGTCATATCGTGTCATTCTCTGCTCAAAATCCCAGTGTCTTCCATTTCACTTAGAATAAAAGCAAATGTCAAAGTTCTCATGATGGCCTTCAAGATCCAGGAATGATATGCCCCTGTATTAGGATTCTCTAGAGAAACAGAACCGGTAGGATATATATAGGAAGATGTTTATTAGAAGGAATTGGCTCATGCAATTATGGAGCCCGACGTGTCCCATTATCTGCTGTCTGCTAGAGACCCAGGAAAGCTGATGGTATGATTCAGGCAGAGTCTGAAGGCCTGAGAACCAGGCGAGCTGATGATGTAGATTCCAGTCCAGGTTGAAGGCCTGAGAACTAAGAGCAACAAGGACGGGAGAAGGTCAGCGTCCAGATCAAGGAACCAGGCACGAAGGGCAGAATTCTTCCTTCCTCTGCCTTTTTGTTCTATTCAGGTCCTCAATGGTTTAGATGATGCCCACATAATTGGGGAGGGCAAATTGCTTTACTGAGTCCACCAATTCAAAGCTAATTTCATCTGGAAACACCCTCACAAACATACCCAGAAAAAATGTTTAGTCAAATATCTGGGAACCCTGTGATCTAGTCAAGTTGACACATAAAATTAACCATCACAATCCCCTTCCTTTAACCCTGTGACTTCTTAATTAATATACCATTTTGCTCACAATGTTTAAACTTCTCTGGACTCTTGAAGTTTCCTGAAAATACAAATAACACAACTTAGAGAGTTTGCTCAATTATTTCTCTTTTCTTCCCTAGAATATTCTTTTCCTAGATATCCACTTAGATTACAACCTCACCTCTTTCAAATCTTTGTTCAAATGTCACCGTCTTCCTGATACATATTTAATACCCAACATTAAGTCTCCAACATTTCCATTATTTTTTGTGGCTCTTATTATCTCTATCATACTAAATAATTTATCAAAAATATAATTTATTTTATAGATATATTTACTGTTTAATGTCTGTCTTGTCCAGCTAGGGGGTAAGTACCTTGAAGAGAGAAATTTTATTTGATGTTTTACTCACTGGTGAATCTCAAGCACATGGAAAAGCCTCTGGTGTAGTGTAGCTATTTATAGGTTTCTACTGAATAAATGAATAAATGCATGCATGAACGATGTCTTTTAGAAGGAAATGTATCTTTCTAGCTTATTTAGTGATTTATCCAATGGTCTGCAAATTAGACTTTATCTAAGAATCAGAAGAGAACTATGGAAGTATAGCTTCTGAAGTAGGTCTCTGGAATAGTAGAGCGCATTTTTCTTCCATGAATTAAGTTTTCTCTGGAGAAACATAATTGGAAATAAAATTTTACATATATTTTAGTCTTGTAAACAAACCCATAGCAGAATTTAGAGGAGGATGGATGATCTTCGGTTCTGATTTAACACATGCTTGGACTAAACGCCAGGACCCAGGGCAGAAGGGCATGAAACTCCAGTAGAAAAAACTTTCAACCATTAATTCGATTTCTCTCCACTCAATGAAAGATGACTTGCTAGAAATAACAGTCATTTTGAGGATAATTATTCAAAAATATTAATTCCTTATAAGTGAACAATATTTAGGCAGAGGTAGGCTTGTAAAGCTATAAATCTTATTTTACAAGATACAATTTTATAAGATGAGTTATTAGGATGAGTAACTACATTTAATGGGACTACTTCAGTATTTGCTGTTATTCACGTTCATCTATGTTATTATTACTACTTCTCTCAACAATGTCAGTTCCCTCTGAAAATGGTGCTGTTGAAATGCGCTCCTTAGAGGAACTGGGGATTCCTTCTGTTGCTGTTTCTATAATTTTAGTCACTTCCTTGCTATAATTCTTCAATCACAAATAGCTGAAGACTCTTGGAAATCTGCATCTTTGCATTCGTAGGAAGCAAAAAAATAGCAACCTCTCAGCTTACTACTCTTCTCAAACTGTGATGTAGTCACATCTGATCTGACCAGGGGGCAAGTTAAGCGTAAACAAATAGGGTAATGAGGGTCAGAACTCTTTCCCTAATGGTACTGAGTCAGAATTGATGAAAGGAAGTACCCAACATTTAATCGTTTAAGACATAACTTACCTAGAGGTATGTATTATTATTCACTAGTTAGCAATTAGGAAGTCTAGACAGATTATGTAAATAAATAAAGTCTGTACAGTTAGAAGATGGGAGAGCTAATATTTGAGCCCAGGTCTTCCTGACTCCACACCAAAGGATTCTTACCCTTCAGATTGCATTACCCACCATGCTTGGAGAATGAATGAATGTGTGGTCCTACCATGCTATCATCTCTACTTTGTCTTTCCATATGAAGCTTATGCTGTCGATGTTCCCAATCACAAGTCAGGTTTGTAGGAAAAATAAGAACTTCATCTTTAATAACTGTGTAACAGCAAAGCTATTAATGAGCTCTAGGTATTGGAATAGATTTGAGACTCTCTTCTTTTTTTTTTTCTGAGGAAGATTCACTCTGAGCTAACAGCTGTTGCCAATCTTCCTCTTTTTTCGCTTGAGGAAGATTCACCCTGAGCTAACATCTGTGCCACTCTTCCTCTACTTTATATGTGTGTTGCCGCCACAGTGTGGCTGACAAGTGGTGTAGGTCTGCACTTGGGATCCGAACCCGTGAACCCAGGCCCCCAAAGCGGAGTGTGCTGAACTCAACCAGTACGCCATGGGGCCAGTCTTCAGACTTTCTTCTTAAGACAAAATTGAATATTTTAAATTTTAAGCAAATTAATTGAGGTAGCAGTGTTGAAACTTCTGAAATCGAAGATTCTAATTAAAAATCCAGACAGAAGAGAGAGTGTCCATGGATAATTACATTAACATGTTATGAAAACAATTATTTTATGTAATTAACTGCGATTCTAGGCAATTACACAGAATTTTAAAGTAAGTTCTAGCGAGGTATTGGCAAGTGGGGGCCGCCACAAAATGTACCCATCCCAGCAAGCAGTCTCTGTCCAACAGAGCCAAAGCAGATCTGGCCAACACAATTGTCCAGCCCTGGAAATCTTTTCATGTGTGTAGTTCTGAGACTTCCCTCCACTGAAAGACACCCAGAAGCCTGGCCAAGGTTAATCCTTTCTGTTCCCTATGGTAGCACCAGTAGGAATGGACTAGTGAAAGCCCAGCAGACCTAGATAAACCAAGCAGACCAAAGATAACCTGCAACAGTCCAGCATTTTCAATCGTCATTGAAAACACAGTGAACAAAAGTAGGCCGGAAAATGCTTGCTAAACCAAAATAGGCAAGCATCAAAACAGGATGCTTGCCTACTATGATAAAAGATTTAAATACGGCCAAGAGTCTCCTAACATAGTAAAAAACATGCCCAGGATATAATCAAAAATTCCTCATCACACCAAGAACCAGTAGAATCACAACTTGATGAAGAAAGGACCATTAACAAACACTGAAATGAATCAGATGTTTGATTTATCTGACAAGAATTTTAAAGTAGTTTTCTTCAAAGTGCTTCAACATTCAATATTCTTGAAACAAATAAAAAATAGGGAAGTATCAATAAAGATATCCAAGTTATAAAAATAGCTAAAAATTGTAGAACTAAAAATTAAATGACAGTAAAAACAATTTGCTCGCTGGGCTCAATAGCAGAGTATAGATGACAGAGGATAAAATCAGTGAACTTGAGGACAGATCAATAGAATTCATCCAATCTGAATAACAAAGAAATGTAGAATGAAAAAACAAAAGAACAGAGACTCAGGGACCTGTGGGAAAATGACAAAAGATCCAGCATTTATATTACCAAAGCCCCAGAGTGAAATGGGAAAGAAAATGGAGCTGAAAGAGTATTCAGGGCCGGCCCCGTGGCTTAGCGGTTAAGTGCGCGCGCTCCGCTACTGGCGGCCCGGGTTTGGATCCCAGGCGCGCACTGACGCACTGCTTCTCCGGCCATGCTGAGGCCACATCCCACATACAGCAACTAGAAGGATGTGCAGCTATGACGTACAACTATCTACTGGGGATTTGGGGAGAAAAAGGAGGAGGATTGGCAATAGATGTTAGCTCAGAGCCGGTCTTCCTCAGCAAAAAGAGGAGGATTAGCAAAGATGTTAGCTCAGGGCTGATCTTCCTCACACACACAAAAAAAGAGTATTCATAGAAGTAATGGTTGAACATTTCAGAAATTTGGTGAAAGATCCATACCTACAGATTTGAAAAGTTGAACCTATCCCAAACAATAAACACCCAAAGAATTCCAAGAGACATACTAAGTATATTTTTAACAATGAAGGACAAAGAAAAATATCTGAATGCAGTGAGAGACAGATGCTGTATTACCTATAAGGGAGTAGTAATTCTAATGATAGCAGTTCTCTCATCTGAAGCCATAGAGGCCAGAGGAAAGCAGTACAAACTTTTCAAATGTGGAAAGAATAGAATTGTCAATTGTGAATTCTATAACCATCAAAACTACCCTTCAGGAATAAAAAGTAAGTAAAAACACTCTTAGACAAAGGAAAACTAAATGGATTTGTCACTAGCATACCTTTCCTTAAAGACTGGCTAAAGGAAGTTATGAAACATAAAGGAAATGATAAAAAAATTTTGGAGCGTCAGGAAGGAAAAAAGAACAGAAAGAGCAGAAATTCACGTGCGTGCAATTAGTAGCCTTTTCCTCACGGGTTATAAATCATATGTAATGATTGGAACAAAATTATAACATCAGATGATAATCCTGACAATGATATTTAAAAGTGGGGACAGTAAGGGACCTAAATGAAGCTTTCATACTTTACTCAAATGTTGATACCAGTAGACTATAATAAATCAATTATGTATATATTGTAATATTCAAAGCAACCAGTAAGAAAAATATGCAAAAAAATATATTCAAAAACACAAAAAGTGTTAACTCTGGAATGCAAGAAAAGAGGAACAGAAGAAAAAGAAGCAGAGGAAACACAGAAAAGAAATAATAAAATGACAGATTTAAGAGCTAACAAGTCAATAATTATACATAAATGGTCCAAATAACCAAAGAGAGATTGGCACCATGGAGAAAGAATATGACCAACCTGTATGCTATGTACAAGAGATTCACTTCAAATTCAATAACAAAGGGAGATTCAAAGCAAAAGGATAGAAAAAGATATACCGTGCAAATATTAAGTAAACAAATGCCAGAGTGGGTATATTACTATCCAAAGAAGTAGACCTAAGAACAAATAAAATACTAGAGACAAAAAGGGACAATGTACACTGATAAATTGATCAATTCACCATGAAGATATAAAGATCCTAATTGTGTATTGACCAAACAACAGAGACTCGAAATACATTAAGCAAAATCTGGTGAGCTAGAAGGAGAAATACACAAATACACAACTATAGCTGGAGAATTCAATACATCCTTTTTTTATTCTTTTTTCAAGCTCTGCTAAAATTTATTAGGATTCTCATATTAATATGGCTTTAGTTTATGAAGGGGATATCAATAACCCTGATCACTCAAAATTTTTGTGTATAGCTTAAGTGTATATGAATTACTTCTTCCAAACAAGATTAATTGGAAAATAATTTTTCCATGAATATTGTGTCCCAGAATCCACATAATAAAGATTTAGGATTGTCACTTACATTCATAATTCATTGGTTTTAATTATTAGGTAATAATTGAAAATCACTGATAGGCTGTAATGGGCTTTGTACACACAAAACAGTGATCACGATAATGATAAATTTTAAGTGGTTGAGCAATACAAGCCCAGCAGTAAAATAAAAAAGTATCTCCTTTTTTTATAAGGGCTGGTAGGAAGCATATATTTTTAATAAGAAAATTTTAATTTTACTCTTCATAACAAAAATAATTGTCCTCCAACATTTGGAATCTAAAGTAGATAATTAAACAGAAGAATAAAACAGTATTTAGCCAAAATACTCCAAGTGAGACAAATTCAAAGTTTTTAAACTATAAAATAGATGAAAACAAAAGTAGAAAATGTGCTAAATTATTCAGAAATTTTCTATTGAAAACTTTTCAAAGAGAAAACTAGGGAACTTATTTTGCATGTGGATATAAAGGTGTGAATTAAAATTGTATCTTCCTAATAGGAATTTTTAAGGAGTTTTGTTGATATATAATTCATATGCCATACAATTGACCCATTTAAAGGGGACACTTCAGTGTTTTTTAAAATATATTCACAGAGCTGTGCAGCCATCACCACATTCTAATTCTAGTACATTTTTATCACTCCAAGAAAGAAACCCCATGCTCATTAACAGTCACTATTTATCACCACCACTCATCCACACCCCCTACTTTATCTTTGTATGTAGACTTGCCTCTTCTGGACATGTTACATAAATTGAATCATACAATATGTGGCTTTTTGTGACTGGCTTCTTTAATTTAGTATAATGTATTAGTATTCTGTTTTTTTTTTTTTTTTTTTTTTGCTAAGGAAGATTTGCCCTGAGCTAACATCTGTTGCCAGTCTTCCTCTATTTTGTATGTGAGCCATACCACAGCATGGCCACTGACAGACGAGTGGTGTAGGTCTGTGCCTGGGAACTGAATCCGGGCCGCCGAAGTGGAGCACGTGGAACTTAACCACTAGTCCACTGGGGCTGTGGCCCAGTACTCTGTCCTTTTAATTGCCAATAATATGCCATTTATGAGTATATGACATTTTGTTTATCCATTTATCATGGATAGATATTTGAGTGGTTCTACTTTTGTCTATTATGAATAATACTGCCATGAACATCCGTGTAAAAGTTTTTGTGCAGGCGTGTTTTCCTTTCTCTTGAATATACACAAAGGAGTAGACTTTATATGTTTGACATTTTGAGGAACTGCCAAATTATTTTCCAAAACAATTGCCCCATTTTACAATTTCATCAGCAATGTATGAGGGTTCCAATTTCTCTAGACTCTCTCCAAAACTTTTTGTCTGTCCTTTTTGATTATAGATATCCTAGTGGGTGTGAAATGGCATATGAATGTGATTTTGATTTGCATTTCCCTAAGACTATTTTCATATTGCTCAGATGTGCTTGTTCTACTTATAAGACTGACATTTTGAAAGAAGACATTTTCTAGCATGTTTATATAAACATGAAAGAGTGACAATCATGACAAGGAAAAAGAGCTATATGTTTAATAATAAATTACTGTTTCAGGCTTGGGAAAATCCAATGATCCATTCCACTAAAGATACCATTTGCTTTTTTTAGCCAGTTAAAATGTGTCAGGGGAAGACCGTATTTTTTTCATTTTTTTCTCCTAATATGAACTGAAACATGTAGATTATAAGATACATTATTTATAGATAATAAACTAAAAGTCTAAAATAATCCTAAAAATGACAACATATACTGGAGTTAATTCACAATGGAATACTATTCATCTAAAGCAGGCTCTCTACAATCTATTTCCAGAACACTTTTCTATGTCTTTTTTTTTGCCAGGAAGATCAGCCCTGAGCTAACATCTATGCCAATCCTCCTCTTTTTGCTGAAGAAGACTTGCCCTGAGCTAACATCCATGCGATCTTCCTCCACTTTATGCGATCTTCCTCCACTTATGTGGGACGTCGCCACAGCATGGCTTGACAAGCGGTGCGTCGGTGCGTGCCCAGGATCCGAACCTGGGCCACCAGCAGCGGAGTGCACACACTTAACTGCTACGCTATGGGGCCACCCCTCTATATCTTTATTAAATGTAACTTTATTTCCCCATTATTCTAGACCAAAAAAAAAAAACTAAAAAATAATTCTGAAAACATCATGCAATATATTAAATATTTTATTTGATTTTCTTGAATAAACAACCTGTTAATACATTAACACTTTATTATTTCAAATTTATGGAGGAGTTAGGTTAGCAGGATTTTAATAGGTACACTCAACAAATATTATAACATAAAAAGAAGCCCATGTCTCTTTTGATCTATCTGATTTCCGCCTAACCTAAATGCGTTTTCCAAAGTTCCTGAGCCAGTTCTTCAAATTTTAGGGGTGTTATCAAGAGCCCTACTAACTTTGTGTAGCAGTTTGGGTCCTTCAAGAAGCAGATGCTGAGACAGAAGTGGAAATATAAGAGATTTGTTAGGGGAAATATTTGTTCAGGTTTCAGGGGAAAGGGAACAGGAGTCAGTGGGGAAAGATTTCAGACCATGATACAAGTCTGACACTTGTAAAAGGAGAGGGGTAGGGCAGAAAGATTGGGTAGAAAAAGCCTTAAAGTGCAGCACAGCTCTGAAAGAATCTTAGCAAGGCCCCTGAAGAGCTCCAAAGCAAAGACTGTTCATTAGAGAGTCCCATGGTGTACATAAATTAACCAGCTCTTGTACCCTCATTCACTCATTGACTGGGAGCATCCTGGAGATAGTTTGACCTTGGCAGGAGGATTAATGGCAGATTTCACTGATGCAGCAGCAAAAGACTATCAGTTAACCTCATTAGTCACAGCAGTTTCCCTCTGAAATAGAGATCTGCGGGATATACATCCATGGCTTCCATAGCTCATCCCTTGCATATAACAAATTCACTTTTCCACCTATATTTATGGGGCAGTTTTTTCATGGTTTCCATGTGAAACTTAGAAGAAAGAGTTTAGGTGGATAAACTATAGCCCCCACTACTGCAGTTTGTCTCAGGGCCACAACTGGTGCTCACTTTCTTTTCCTCCACTACCCATTCTAAGTTTTCTTCACCCTCATTTTTTATTTCTATAGTTTTGTTAATCTGGAACTGGGACCCAAAAGCTTATTCCTATGGGGTCTAATATCCTGATGATGAAAATCTTCTCATGAGGAAGGGGCTTGCTCCACATTCTCACTGACATTCACAATTTGGCAAAGTAACACCAAGCGCGATCCAAGTAGGATCTCATCAATATTCCTCTCTGCTCCCGTTGTGAAAAAAAAAATTCCACCTTCTCCTGTTAATCTGGATAAGATATCCCTGCCCAATTATTCTATTGTTTTGCTCCTCCCTTGCTGGTCTCTGAAAACTAGGCATTCAAAATACCCGGGTGGTAGCTGTAATAGGTAATTCATTAGGACCTTTCTGTGTCTCCTGGCAAGAGTGGCCCCCACTTTGGGACCAGATCCTTTATACCTATAGAGCATAGAGTTGAGGGATTAGAAGCACAGAGTCCCCCAGTGTGTCACTGGAACTAATGGCAATTGGGGCCACTCATGTTTCCACACCTTAGTTCCTGGACCAGGTATTCTACCTCCTTTGATCTTCAATTATCATCTATATCTTGATGCCATGCTATGGTACCCTACCTGCAATTTAAGGCGCCCAGTTAATCTTTTGTGAGCCTTCTAGATGTCATACGATGTTACAAAGGCTTACAATTCTATGGTAATATTTCTGGATACAGCTATCTGCCTAGCGCTCACTTGTATATTTAAGGTAAACTGAGCAAGGTTGCAGCCTGCTCAGCCCTTTAGTGAAGTGTAGGGTCTTGGGAGATAGACTACATGCTCAGAGCATGCGAATGCAGGACAGCCACGGGAGGAACCTGAGCTATAGTAAAGTAGAGAAGAAAGATAGGGAAACGGGAAAATGCTGTGGTAAATTGCTACATGGTCTAAAGTAAGACCATAAAAATAAATATGAAATACATCAGTGAAATTCTTATCTACTCTAACTTGTAAGTCAAGTCTCATTTACATTAGGATAACATCCTCTCAACCTGAATATTTGCCTTTCGTCTTGCCTTGTGCATTTTCTGAAGTCAGCTTTTCATATAGCAAATATGGTTGTTACTCCAATATTAAAACCGTCTGCCGCTTCCAATCCACCTATCAACTATATTTGCTACGCCAAGCATTCATTATGTGAGTTGCAGATGATACAGTGTTTCAAAATCTTTGTGGGTCAGAGGCTCTACATGACCTTGCCAGGGTTTACTTCAATTTCAAACTCTTCCTTCCAGCCATTCTGAACTAACTTTCGATCATCAACTCACAATCCTCTGCTCAGAAACCGCGTGGAGATTAGAGTCAGAAGGACCAATTCTACTTCCTCCACCCCTAATAAACAAGCAGTTTTTCTTGACTTTCACTTTCTTCATCTTAACAATGGAAAATTTTTAACTATCTTGTAAGCAATGCCCTGTACCAATACAAGTTGTTTTATTTTCTTAGGTAGTTTATAATATATGCTCAAGCAAGCAGTGGGAATTTAAATAACAATATTTTAAAAGGGGATTTTGAATTTTTTTTACTACATTGCAGGTATCAGTAAGTTTTACATTCTTCATATTTTGATACAATTTGTTTCATGTGTGCACATATATTTGCTTGTATTCTGAGAATTTATTAACCACTACAAATTTGATATAGTTAAAATTTTGATATAGTTAACTATAAAACATAGTTATGTTTCCTTTTCAGTTCTTTTGAAATAGTCCAGGAAATTGTGGAACCCTATAAAGATGATCAAACATTTTATTATTTTGAAAGATATTGCAGAAATAAGTGAAGAAGCAACTGGATAAGTGCCAAATGTAGATTATAATAAAAGCATGATTTTCTGAATGATTGCCTGCTGTGAGAACAGTTATGGAGTGACTGACAATTTCTTATATATGCTAACTTATTTAAAATATAAGGTTGAAGACCTATTAAACTACAAGCATATTAATATGCCTTAATTATTTATTTCATTAATTAATGCTCTTAGACTCATGTATACATAATAATAAATAATAATGAATTAATCTTTAGTTTTGTTGTTTATTTTGTGAATTTTCTGTTCTGAAGCTATATTCCTCAGGCTAAAGGGGCGAAGGTATTTCAGTAAGTGGAAACTTTTAGTATCTTTTGAATCACACTAAATAAATATCTACTCTACCCTGTTTCCATTTTCCAAGCAACATAGGAGAGAAAAGCTCCCTTTTATTAGAGTCAAATGCTCTTATTAGGAGATCTGTACTATGAGCAAAGAATTAGTGAATCTCACTGGGCTTAATTGCCAAAGAGAAATGTATGTACCATACCTCTGAAATTCTGACAAGTTCTAAACACTTTATTGTTAGAGAACAGAAAGCATTGGTAATAGTACTGTAAATACATACTTCTGAATAAAATCAGGATTATGGAAAATAAACTAAACATCTTAATTATTAGACACAAATGAAGTCTTTTACCCATTGAGAAAACAAAAAAAATACTCCAAATATTTTACAAGGTTTTTTTTTTAATTTTTGTTTATTGCAGTAACATTGGTTTATAACATTGTATAAATTTCAGGTGTACATCATTATACTTCTATTTCTGCATAGATTACATCATGTTCACCACCCAATACTAATTACAACCCATCAATACACACATGCACCGAATTATCCCTTTCACCCTCCTCCCTCCCCCCTTCCCCTCTGGTAACCACCAATCCAATCTCTGTCTCTATGTTTTTGTTTATTGTTGTTGTTATCTACTACTTAATGAAGGAAATCATACGGTATTTGACCTTCTCTACAAGGTTTAAAGCAATGTAAAATATACGAAATCCATGTCGGCCTTACATTTTGATGATCAGCTTCTAAGTATAAATGTGAAAAAAGAGGTGATTGGTAATTTGATCGTTTTAAAACATTACCTTTCTTAAATTATGGTTAACAATATTGCACCTAGCAATATTGCACATCATCAATTTTAATGGATATAGGATTTATAATTCTATAATAAAATGTACTAAAGCATTTTTTCTTTAAATGCCACATCAAACTGCATTTGAATGCCTTCCAGTGCTTTAGTCATAACAATAAATTAACGGCATTACTGTCACTCTCTTGGCAACAAATCATCAAAGAAAGGCTGAGATACAGGGGAAAAGCTTTTCAAACACACAACTTCAGTAATACAAGGGGAGTGTACCCGATTACCAGTAAGCAAATTGGTTTTTGTAGACATGTTCTATCTTTGTCAAGCTTTCTCCAGTGTGAAAATTCCAACCAAATATATCAAATATAGATATGCGCATATAGTACCATTCTCTAATCAATTCCGTAGGACTTGGAGACGGATGAGAAACATCTCTGCTACATAAAAAGGGGAACTAAATTCCTTTCCATCATAAGTTTTCATACGCCTTTGATTTTTAGTTATGCAATCTTTCGTGCAGTTTCCTGAGACTTCTAGAATTCAGTGAGCAGTAACATTTAACCTTCAAAGTAAATTACCATTGAATTACATTAATATTAAGAATACCGTGTGTGTGTGTGTGTGTGTGTGTGTACGCGCGTGTGTAACTAGCCACAAAGAATTCATATTGGAAAGAATGTAAAATGTCTAAAATAGTAGGACTAAAAATTAAGACTTTGTAAAAGTAAATTAAAAAGAAGAGAAGTATCTAGATCTACATCCAGTTCTCAATTTAGATCTAGATACACACTTATAGAGAGAGAGATAGAATTATAGAATGGTGTTTTATTATTTGGCAATATATATTTCACCTCTCTCTTTTTCAAAAAAGCAATTTTTAGAACAATGGTACTAAAGAAACCACGTACCATTAGTAACATTTCATAAAGAAATGATTAAGATTAGTCCACAGTTTTGGTCTTAGAATTTTATCTCTTTTGCGATAATACTACAAACATTCTAATTCTAAAATCAATTATAGTATTCTTATTTTTCTTTAGAGTGAGTGTATTAAAGAGTCTGACTCCATTTTTTTGTTTGCCTGGGACATCCTTTAAGCTTCATCCCTTTTTCTTCCCCCTCTGCCCATGTCAGAGAACGTTGATGGGAAAGAGGGATGCTGACTCCTTTGCTAGCAGTGCTAAGTTCAAACGACATAAGCCCTTAGTTGCACAGAAACACTTACCCAGGTCTCATCCCTAAACTCCATAAAAACCCAAAGCCAGTCTCCTTTTCTACTATCTTGCCAAGAAGCCATGTTTTGGAGCAGTGTGGGAAGTCTGCATACTTTCCGCAGAAACCCTTATCATCTTAGTAATAAACCTTTTCCAACCCGCTTGGGGGAGGTGCGTGCGTGCGTGCGTGCGTGCGGGTGTGTGTCTCATCATCAGAATTGACATCTGAACCAAATTTTGGGTAGGAGTTCATCCTGACACTGAAGAGTGACTACAATAGTGAGAACATTATATTCGCTAGTATTTTTTTAAACATAGGAATTATTAAAATTTATATTAATGTCATAATTTGATTTGAATATTCTTACATTATAATTAAAATACTACAGCTGCATAAAAAATATAATCTAAAAATGGAAAACATACCAATAGCATGTACTTAAAGTATATTTAAACTTAAAGAAAACCTTTTCTAGAGAATTATAATTACAATAGAATAACACATTTTCATAAAATAAAGCTTATTCTATTGTACTGAGGAAAAAAATACCTGAAATGAGTATTCAATTTTAAATGTTATTCATTTAGCAAAACAGTAAAATAAACATGTTAAGGAGTCAGGCACTGTAAAATAATAAATTGATTTCCACAATATGACATGGTGGAATTTATAATGTGTCAAAGGAAATTACCTGTATCACAATTCATGAGTCTAGTTTGTTTCATTAAATTAACTTAATGTCTTAAAGACGTGGATGTAGTAAAATTATAAAATCTGTAACTGGTGATGAGAACGTCAATATTAATTCCTATCTGTAATAATTGTTTTAGTCAGATAATAGTTGTTTTTCTTTTTTTAACCTGGAGTACATTAAGAAATGCTGACATTTTATATCATCTGAGGTTTTTCTTTTTAAGTAAAATTTGCAAGACAAAAATCAATGTAATTTCTAATAGAAATGAAAAAAAATGGGTTGTTCTAGTGTTATTGTCAACATCATTTTCATTAACATCTATTTGTTTACATCTAGCCTTTTTCGACAAATGACTCTGTTTTTTACATTATGCAACATGTTAACATATTGTGCTCTCTTGGTAATTTCAATCTTTTTCATGGCTATAAATACCTGCTTTTGACAACCTAATCTCCTTTCATTATTATTAGACTCATATCCAACTACTCATTTCAACATTACTTGGTGTCAAACTTTTTGAACTTACCATGTCCAAAACTGAACTCCTAATGCAACCTGCTATTTCTCAGTAATTAAAACTTTTTATTTTGGGTGTTTAAGCAAAATAGTTGGTATCATACTTGTTTAATTTTTCACCTCACATGTCATATCTAATTAGTGCTTCCAGCTCTATCCTCAAAATGTATTTAGAATCTGATAATTTCTCATAACTTCGACTTTTGCACATCCTGGGCCAAGCCATCATTGTTGCTTACCTCCATTATTGCAGCAGATTCCAAGTTAATCTACCTTTCTATAACCTTGACTTCTTCAATCTATAGTAAACAAGCAGCAAAAGTGATTGTGTTATAAATTAAATCAGTCATGTCATTCCTTTATTGAAAATGGCTCCCTGTCTCATCCCAAAGAAAAACAAAGACGCTAAAATGACCTACAGGTTCTTTAGGATCTGGCCCTTGTTATTTCCTTAAACTTCTGCTGTTACATTCCATATTCTTCATCAAATATGCTGCTAAGTTTCTGCCTCAGGGCCTTTGCACTGGCCATTTTCTCTGCTTTGAATGTTCTCTCCCTAAATACCTGAAAATCTCAGTTCCTAACCTCCTCTGTTTCTGACCTCCTCTTAATAATTTTTATGTAAGTATCTATTTTCAGATACTTCCAGCTAATGACTAGCTAATGCATGTTTTAAAAATCTATTTATGGGTATTTCTAACTAATAACTAATTTTCCTTATATTCCTGGGTGCACAAATAGACTACATACTACAGTCTCTTTGGCATAAAAACTTCCTATGCAATATTCGTGAGGCCTTTCTAATTTCCATGGTTGATATAGATGTTCAAATCACCAGAACCTCAAGATATAACAAGGCAGATTTCCTAAATCACCATTTAGTGGAATATTACCTCTGGTCAGGAAAACTAATTTGGGCTCTGTATGAAGAAACACAACTTTCATCTCATTTGGGCCGCATACTTCATGGTTTATGTCTTAGAACAATCAATGTTACCTTAATACATCAGTCTATATAAAATTGCAATCCTCTCCAACAATCCTAAGGCCTTTCTCTACTTAATTTTTCTCCTCGACATTATCAATTCTAATTATATATAATATTTTACTTATTTACCTCTTCATTGTGCCATGGTTTATATCATAATGCTTCTGATTTGGTCATCATTTTTAGAATCTACTACAGAAATCTGCTAGGTTTTGAGTCCAACTTGGAGGCTTTCTCTTCTTTGTTTTTGGGAGTACCATAAATTCCAAAAATCCTTCCTATGGAAGAGTTTCATTTGCATTTATGTAGCTGTTCAAGCAATAAAACCCAAGTCTGCCTCTATTTCTATGCTCAATCATTTGGATTGCTCATCTGTCATGAAAACCACTAAGTTGTTATCAGACTCTCACTACCATTTCTTTGAATTGAGGATGAAAATTACTCTTTGTCTTTCTACTTAGTTGAATGAAATACCATGTATGTTTACAAATTCTATGGCCAAACTTTTACTCTTCTTGATGCTAGCTAATTGCCATACTCTAGTGATAAAAAGGGAAATTCTATAGAAATAATATCTCCTTACCTCAAGTAGAATATAAGCTTTTCAAGGACAGAAGATCTTGTTGGTTTTGTTCAGTGCCATAACACAGTACCTAGATTTGTATGTGGCCAATGGTAGATACTCATTTAATATTTATAGATGGAAAGAAAGAATGAATATTTTTCCACCTAACAATTGATGAATACAACATAGTCAGTGTTTAGAGATTGTAGTCTCTGGAGTTGAATTGACTGGTCTCTAAACCTGAAAATTATGTACTAGGTGTATGAATTAAGCAGCCACTGAACCATTCCATGTGTCAATTTTCTCATCAATAAAATGAGGATAATAATAAAACTAATATAGTGTTTTTTGGAGAATTCAGTGAGAAAATTCTATGAGCAGAACCTAGGACATTTTAAACATGTAAGATATTATCAATTTTTAATCTAACTTTTTGTAATGCTTTTCTTTTGTATCAAATGTGTTTTATAGTATTGAGTCATTGTAGTTCAGAATAAACTTAGTTTTATTGTTTTGTTTATGGTTGTTTTCATAAGCTCATAATAAAGGGACTCAGCCTTGAACACCAATTTAATCTTTGAAACGTATTTTTTTAAGTTCCTCTTGTACTCATTCTTTATACCATCTGCTAAAACCTACAATGTGAAAAAACATTGTTTCTTTTTTTTTTTCCTCACCACGTGGTTGTATTGCTAAGCCACTTCAAAAATTATGGAAAATATTGCTAGCTAAAATCTTGGCTTCCTGATGGTATTTTTTAGTTTTTCATTTGTTTGTTTTTAATTCTAAAGGGAAAACTTCCTAGATAGTTGTCATTTTTGATCATTGATCCTGACATAATACAATTTGACCTAGGTAGAGAAGACAAAAAGCAGAAATATAACACTACCAAAGAATACATGCTGGCAAAGGAATCAATGAAGAAAAACGGTTGGGAAATATAGCTCATATTTTTGTGTGTACAGGCATACCTTGGAGATATTGTGGGTTTGGTACCAGACCACTGCAATAAAGCCAATATCACAATAAAGCGAGTCATACAAATTTTTTTATTTCTCATTGTATATAAAAGTTATGTTTACACTATACTGAAGTCTATTAAGTGTGCAATAGCATTATGTCTAAAGAAAATGTACATACCTTAATTAAAAAATACTTTATTCCTAAAAAATGTTAACCATCATCTGAGCCTTCAGCAAGTCATAATCCTTTTGCTAGTGGAGGGTCTTATAAAAAATGCATTATCTGCAAAGCATAATAAGTGAAGCACAATAAAACGAGAAATGCCTATACTGATATCTAATCAGTCCAATTTAGGCATATATTAATTTCAAGATTTAAGTTAAAATGCATTACTAGATTATTCTAGAGATGCAACAGCTATTCTTGGAATATAATCACTAGGACTGAGTTTTCTTAGAACTTTGAATCTTTCTGGGAGATACATGTCTGAGATAAATGAAACATTACATAGAGAACATCCCTACAAAGATTCAGGTTTTAATTATATTACTTTGCAGAATGAAAGGGATTTGTCATCCCAGTATTATCTTTACCATTAGTAAAGAAAGAACAGGACAAAAACCCAACATTTTCCAGTGATCTAAATTTAATAGATTCCTAGTATTTTTAGATCTCTCTTTGCTTCATAACAGCTAAAGGAACATTTTGCTTTCAGCAAGCACCATGCTTAATCCATTCTTCATCTTCCATGACTTTACCTAATCAAACAAACAAAACAAACAAAATAAAACCCTCAATCTATCAAATATATCAAAGAGCCAAACTCAGATAAAAGAGATAGCATATTAGAAATGCCTTAATAGCTAGCTAGCTATCTCTAGATATAGATAACAAAATATGCATGCATATGTATCAATATTGATATCTATAGACATATATATTAGCACACCACATAGTAATTTAATTCATGATGTTCTAATGTTTAGAGCAAAGCATTTGTTATTAAATCTATTCTGACTAATGCTACTAATAATATTCCTTTTACTTAGGAATTCTATCAGTTTTTAATCATTAATGCATAATAAAATATAAGTGAATATGCTTAGTTTCTAGTCTCTGCTATTCGTTATTAAAAAGAAACTCACTCATTTATATAATAGCTGTATTATTCACTATGTAAGATTGTTAAAAATTTCAAACAGACTTATGAACTCCAGATAATGTCATAGTCTATAAACTGGCATAACATGAAGTACAGTTGATAATTTGCTTCCAGTCTCATTCTTAACACACAAGCACACACACACAACCATATCCTAAACACCAACTCGTTCAAATCTTAGTGTTCCCTCTGCCTGGACTCCCTTTCACGCTGCTGTCCATTTGATTACATCTGTTCAAGTCATAATGACCCTGAAGATACATCTTGGCAGCCCCCTTTTCATAGCTGCTATGCATTTCCTGACTCTTCAGCACAATTGATTGCTTCCTACTCTGTGGTTTTATAGGGCTTACTGCATTTTTCAAGACTTTATTCGTTTCCTAGGGCTGTTGTAACAAGTTACCATACACTTGGTGGCTTAAAAACAAGAGAAATTTGGGGCTGGCCTGGTGCCCGTGCTCCGCTTTGCGGCTGGGGGTTCGCAGGTTCAGATCCCGGGCGTGCACTCACGCACCGCTTGTCAAGCCATGTTGTGGCGGCGTCCCATATAAAGTAGAGGAAGATGGGCACAGATGTTAGCCCAGGGCCAATCTTCCTCAGCAAAAAGAGGAGGAATGGCAGTGGATGTTAGCTCAGGGCTAATCTTCCTCACAAAGAAAAGAAAAGAAAAAAGACAAGAGTAATTTATACTCCCGCAGTTCTGTAGGCTCATACTCCCTCTAACGGCTTTCGAGAAGAATCCTTCCTTGCCTTTTCCAGCTTCTGGTGGTTCTGTGTGTTGTGTAACACCAGTCTCTGCCTCTATTTCTACATGGCCTTCTCCTGTTCTCCCTATGTGTCTCTTCTTTGTGTATATCATGTAAAGACACCTGTCATTGGATTTAGGGCTCATGTGGATAATCTATGATGATCTTATCTCGTGAGCCTTACCTTAATTATATCTGCAAAGACTTTTTTTTCCAAATAAGGTCAAATTCACAGGTTCCAGGATGATGTGGACATATTTGTGGGCATATCTTGTGGAAATTCAACCCACTACAACAACTATCTTTACATTATTTCATCTGTACTTTTTCTCCCTCTCTCCTTTTCTCCATTTCTTCCTTCCTGGTACTAAATTGAGATGAATTGCGTCACATACTTTAAGGGAATACACGTGCACATAATACCGGTAATCAAGATAAATTTTATTTTAATGAAATATTTGGGAAAAAAAATTAATGCAAAAAATCCATGATAAACAAAATATCAATATTTTTAATATCAACAGAATCAATATTATTAATTTTTCCTTTCAAGCACTCTAAAACAATGCAGTTTTAAGTGTCTCAGTTGTAGATGCCTCTGATTCATTCTCTTTCTCTCTCCATAAATAATATTAAATCCCTCACTACATTCTTAACTTATTGATAAAGAAAAATAATTCTCTTCATCTGTTTTTCATTATAACACAGCATATGGTACAAAGGATGCATTAAGGGAGTATTGTATATATGAATGAACAAATGAAGGAACAAATGAATGAATGAGTGATCTCAAGGAAATTATTCTGCATTCTATAAGAAGTCAACCGAATACGATGAAAAAATTACTCTCTAGTATTAATTTTTATGTTATATTTTTGTTTACTTTTGTTGTTATTTCAGTCATGTTTAAAGGTAAACGAAATTCATGTTTAGATGCAAAAAATGACAGAATTTTTTCAAAAAACCCCCCATAAAGTGAAGACAAAACCTGCCTATCAATGGAGAAAGAATTCTATGAGTCAAAAATAAACTGTTAATAGGAAGAAATCCATCAGGAGAATTCTATTAGATTCTTGATTTGATTCTTCTATTGATACTTTCATATAATATGTCTCTTTTTAGAAATAAGATTGCCACAATTTTTGAGCACCCAAGGTATATCATATCTTGGATAGCCTAAAGTTTGAATCAATAAAAGCAGTGTCTCTCTGGAAGTGTTGTTTGTCACTGTATTTACGGGTTCAAGCACAGAAACACGGTGTTTACCAACTAGTGACCTAACGAGTAACGTCTGCTGAATGGTAAGCTACACCTGAAATGTTCAGATAAGCACTTTTTGCTACCTAATAATTATTTTAATATGTCTAATTTGTTTCTTTTCCCATTACCTATATATACTCTTTCCCATATCTCTAGAAGAGTGACTTTTCTAAAACCAACTAAAACTTGAGTCAGGTTGAGATTGTAGATGTAGAGGCAAAAATCTCCCAAGCTCAGATGCTTAATCTCAATAAATTTCATGGTTTTTCTTTCCACTAATTATTAAATCACCCAATACTTATTGTACTAATGTATAGATGCACCACATACTATGCTGTTTGATAGAGCTTCAACAGAGAATATGACAGATGGTGACTCTGCTATTACTGAAAGCACACTCTAGTGAGGGAAAGAGAAGACAATCATTTAAAGAAATAAATGCTTTAAATAAATAATAATTGTCATTGGTGCCATGAAAGAAAGAAATTAGGGATTTTGATGAAGACAAACCAAAGGCTAAGTCCCTTAGAGTGTCTAGATAAAGGCTCTCTGTGAAAGATGGTGTTTATGCCATGTATTCAGAAACCTGGAAGGTGAGAATGAGCCAGCCATGAGAAGGCCTGAAGGGCCAGTCTTCCTGGATGATAACTTTAGGGCTTTGAAAGGGGAAGAGTTTAGCAGTTTCTAGGACTGAGAGAAAACCAGTGTGACTGGAGTATAGTGAGCTAGGTAAACAGTGGTAATAGACAGATCACATATGTAAGCCAGGACCACACTAGGCTGGACTTAATAGGACATATTAAATGTTTTTTAAGTTTATTAACATTTCAAAACCCACTAGGAAGCCAAATCAGTTTTTTCCTAGTAGATTTATTTTGTAAATATTTAGACATGTTTTCTGATAAATATATACACACATATATTATATATGCATATATATAAAACAGAGAATAATTATTTAAGTTATAGTCATAAAACCTAGTAAAGGTGTTTCAATTGGGTCACCCTAAGATCCATATTTTTATCAAACCATATGTCTATAAATAAATATCATAATTATGAGGAAAAATTATGGGGAATGTTATAAGTTTCAGAGATATTAATATTGATGTTCCAAGGGGAAACTGACTTTTAAGGAAGCAAAATGAAAATGACCAACTTTCCCATTTTGTGGAAACATAAATGAGAGTAAAAATCATGACATCAAGGAAATATATTAACTTTGTGGCTTAAAAATATGTAGGGTTTTTAGGGGCCAGCCCCGTGGGTTAGCGGTTAAGTGCGCGTGCTCTGCTACTGGCTGCCCGGGTTTGGATCCCGGAGCGCACTGACGCACCACTTGTCCGGCTGAGGCCGCGTCCCACATACATAAACTAGCAGGATGTGCAACTATGACATACAACTATCTACTGGGGCTTTGGGAAGAAAAAGGGAAAAAAAGGAGGAGGATTGGCAATAGATGTTAGCTCGGGGCTGGTCTTCCTCAGCAAAAAAAATAAAATAAAATAATGTAGGGTTATTAAAAAGACTTGGGTCACTAAACAAGTAAAACATCTAACATCTGAATGTATTTCTGCCAAGAAAAAGTCTGGCTCTTGTTTCTTGAAATAATATGTATTTTATTACACATATCTTCTTTAAAATAGTGAAGTTAAAGCTATGCAAATATCTCATAAATATCAAGTCAATGACAATGTTATGTAATTAGAGAAAGGATGAAAACTCCTCAGAGTAATATAAATTTAAGATTTTTTGTTTCCCTAAGACACAGGAACTATTTCTGCCAGACAGGCTATTTGAATAAAATAGAAGAGTGTTCAAGAGGCAATGTACATGGCTCAAATAGTGTGTCAGTGATTTTAAACATATTCTAGTAGCAAGTCCTTTGATGTAGCTAATTATGAGTAGGAACAATCAGTGACTTCACAGTGGTTAAAATACACAAGCACTCAATTAAACTTTAATCTTCTCATCACAAATGAACAGTAAATATTTATTGAGCACACAAACAGGCATTGTAGCTGATGCTGTATCTATATACACAAAACCAAGCAATTATCATCTCTGCCTACAAAACCTTACAGTTTAATGGAGCAGACACAAGGAAACAGTTGATCGTGACAGAATGTGGTAAATTCTACTACAGCAGTAAAGCAGAAATGTTTGAGAATACAGGGTTAGGGTCCAACCTAATTTAGACAAGACAACAGTTTTCTAAAGGATGTGACATATAAGCTGGGTTCCAAAGGAATGGCACCTAAGCCATGGTAACATGGTGTATCAGCAGATCCCAGGTGTCTGTATGTGTGTATGTACATGCACAAACACATACACACACATACACACAGTGCCAAGAATTTTCCGGACATCAAGCAAATAAACAAAGCCCTACAATATAATGGATAAAAAGAGACACAGAAACCCTCTTCTGGAAGACAATCGCATCTAAAACAATACCTCCCTATTAGGTTTCAGTTTCTTATAGTACCATATTTTCTTTCATACTACTACTATTATTTCACATTAAATTGTTATTAATTTGTGTACTTGTTTTTTATTCTGACTCCCCCAAAACCCACAACTAGAATGCAATTTCCTTGAGGAGTGGTTCACACACACAAAAATTAATTATTTAAAAAATTAAAAATAATAGTTACTGTTATTATAAAGTATAATATAAATGGAGAAAACATAAATTATAAGAAAGAAAAAATGGAGGCATACATAAAAAGGATGATCAGAAGAAACATTTATAAAGAAGTGACATTTAAGTGCAGACAAAATCAGGTTCACAGTAAAGCTTAGAGAAACTTTTCCAGGCATTCTTCATAAAGGAAAATTAAGATAAGTGCACTATTAACATTTTGTATGTTAATTTTTTCTAAAATCAACCCATTCCCAATGACTTTGTCAGGTACAGTGAGTCATCTAGCTAGCTCAAGTAAAGGAGCAGACGAACATGTAGGAACACAGAAGAGAATCTCTCTGAGGTCAGTTTCTCCTTTCTCAGAGTATGTGTGCTTTTTCTTTTCTTGCTGTCTCTCAGGGTCTTAAAGTGTCTCTCATTTCTTTTCATTTCTTCAATGACTCCTTGTTCTCTTGGAGGATTGTTTTGCTTGCATGTAGCCCAACATGAATGCTGGCACTAAGTAAATACTTTTTTCTGGCTGGGCATGAGGCCAACTAATTCAAAGTGGTAATGGCATTTCATTAAATAACAAATAACTTCCAAATTTCCAAGTTTCCGAATTCCATAAATTAAGAATATATTTGTTGAGTTCTTGCTATGTAGCAGAAACCATTCCAAGTTTTGGAAATGCATTAAGTGAACACACAGAAAGAAATCTTTGTTCTAGTAAGAGAAGAAAGAAAATTAGTAAAATAAGAGAAAGTCAATTTTATAGTATGTTAGAGAAGAGTAAATAGAATAAAAGTAAAGAGATTGCTAGGGGAATGGTTTTGTGATTTTAAATTAACAGGCTTAACTAAGAAGGTGGCATTTGCTAAAAGACTCAGAATGATACATGCCTAGGAATATGTTCAGGAAGAGAGACCGGTGAGAAATCCTAGGGCAGAAATGTGCCTGCTCTATTTGAGAAGCAGAGTAGAGGCAGGTAGGTTGACCAGTGTGATCGAGAGAGATGGGAAGACGAGGTCAAAGGAGCTATTGACGTGCACAAGAAATTGCATCCATGTTTCAGATAATAACAATGCCATGAAGATCCCTACAAAGCTTTTAAATCCCACTTTTGCCCTTGATCTTACTTCTTCCAGCAGCCTTCACATTCAGTTTCTCTCCAGGATTCTCACTTTGATGCTGTAACCACTTTTACTGTCTGCCTCTTTGTAGTATGTGTGTGAGTTTAAATGTAGCCATTGACCAAAACAATGAAACAAAATACATATTCTTTGACCAACTTGCTGCCTTTAATATCAGAAACCATTCCCCAAATAGTCCAGATATCATTTCATTTTTAAATACATAGACTACATGAGCTCAAGTTTGGGCCAAGTTGATATCAAAGGATTTTCTTTTAAGAAAAGGCAGAGGTTAGTGTTTCATTGTCATTCTATCTTTAACTCATTTCAATTCTGGACTATAGAATCGATTTCTTAATTATTCTCCATTATTACCGCTATTTAAATTATTCAAGAATGTACTGTTCAGTCCTAATCCTTTTCCAATATTCCTACCATTATGTTTCAACGCCTATTAAACATACTCATAAAGGTGTCCTAGATGGTTTAGTGATCCAACACATCCAAAATCTAAATTATCTTCTCTTCTTTCAAGTGCAATTCAAACTATGCCCTTCTGTTTACCCATTAATGTCTCAGGCAGGAAACTGGCCATTGAGCAAGCACAGGTATTTGGGCCTAGACACCCTAAAGACATCTTTATACCTTGTCTTACTTCACTCTTTATATCTTGACCACCGCTGAGTCTTCACAATTTTTTCACATGTTTTCATCTCCATTATCCCTACTTCCAGTATACAAATCCAGGTATTTATCATTTCTTACCTGAACTCTAATAGTAACTTTAAAAACCAGTTTCTTTCTGCTCCCTAATCTTCCATCTATGCAGTGACTTGCAAATATTACTGCTAAAGTCATGTTTCATGTTGAAGACAAAGTTATGATTGTGTTTCTTCTCTGTTCAAACGTCTCAAAGAATTCCCCATTGACTACAGAAGAGTCAATATAATTGCTTCCGATCTGACCTCCTCTGACTCGTAGTTTCAGCAGCTCCCTTCCCTGGAAAATATTTTATTAAAATATGACTGTATTCTCAGTGTATACCCCACATTTACTTACTTTGAGGGACTTTCTACTTTGTCTTTTCTCCCAACATGCTACTGTTTGTTTGTGTTTTGTTTTATTTTGGTGTTTATTTGTTTTTCCATGTCCACTTGACAAAATATCTACTCTCCTTTCGAGGCCGAGCTTTGGAGCTACCTTTAACATCCATCTGCTTATCATCTCTCTTTCTAGCCTTTCCTTCCAGCATCACATTTTCTATCTGCAGTGTTTTCTTATTGCTATGTTAAACCTATTCTTCATAATGCATTCTGTCTTGTATTCTAGTTATTTGTGAATAGTTCGTGTTCTTACTAAACTTTCATTTTCTTTAGGACACATATTATATCTTGTCCATTTAAAAATTTTTATCAGGGCGGGCCTGGTGGCACAAGCGGTTAAGTGCACGCGATCCGCTGTGGCCACCTGGGGTTTGCCGGGTCGGATCCCGGGCGCGCACCAACGCTCTGCTTGTCAAGCCATGCTGTGGAGGTGTCCCATATAAAGTGGAGGAAAATGGGCATGGATGTTAGCCCAGGGCCAGTCTTCCTCAGCAACAAAAAAAAAAGGAGGATTGGCAGATGTTAGCTCAGGGCTGATCTTCCTCACAAAAAAAACGAAAAGGAACAAAAAAAATTTTTATCACATTTTTCATTGGTTAGTCATAAAATAAAATGTTTTAATATTACATTTCTGAATCATTCATATTTTTTCTTTTGATTACATGCCTTAAATTTTCTTTCACTTTATTTCAATATTTCAGAGGGAGGAACTTCATCCAGGTTATAAAAAAAGCAGGTCAAAGATAAAACGCCTACTTGATATGGAAATAGCACTGAAGTCTTTGAACAGATGCCAGTATGCTAACACAGATCATTGCATAACGGATATGGATACAAGTCAAGATAAAGATGGTATAGAAGGAACATAATGAAGACTGTGGTATTATAATTAGAAACAAAATTTGCATATCTATGTATTTGCCTGATTTCAAGATTCAGTAGTCATCTAAAGAAAGACATCAAAAAATATACCATTTATTTAAAAAAAGGGAAGAAGAGAAAGGATTAAATGTAAATATCTAAGGGTTTACCAGAAATAATAATCATATTTTAACTTTGATCAGTTTTTAAACAGTCTGTGTGCATAAAGATTATCTGCCAAATGGGTGGCATCCAAATTCAGGTCATACCAATAGCTCAATTTTCAGAGAAACATAGCAAAGAGGAATGGAATAGTGTATCAGTTGTCACTTATATTCTTTCTGGACTAACGAGATTCTAGAGGCATCCTGAAATAGTGATGATGATTATTATCTTTGAAAATAATATGAAGTATATCTTCAATTATACACTTACTTAACCTTTACATTAGTCTTTCCTATTATTAGGAATCATGTCTTTTGA